>NC_087563.1:815680-5815680 GCF_036250125.1 Pseudopipra pipra | reverse complement strand
CTGTTCCATTTTACTTCCTCTCCCCCCCTTTTTTTCTTTTTCCTTTTCCTATACTGTTTTTGCCATTCCAGAAACAGTGTCTTTCATTGAATTTCTCCACATCTCTCCTTTTTTTGGTCATTGTCAGTATGACAGGGATATCACAGAACAGGAATCTGTACCTAATCAGAAAAGTTATTCTTTATAATGAAGTAAACCTTGGCATTTTCTTAATCTTCAGGACTTTGTTAATAACTGACTTGAAGTTAGCCTGAATTTTGGAATAGAAAGCCATGTATTTCACTGAATATATTCCTGAGGGATTTAAGTCTCTTCTCCATTGCTAATATTCTCAGTGCATTATCTGACTCTTGTTTCAACCTGTGGGTGACATCCTGGCCCCAAAGCAATTAATTCAGGCACACAGCATTTTGATTGTTGCTTCATGAAATACATGTTTTTCTCTTCATTCTCTGTCAAGCTCCTTCCAAACGCTAAAATCTGTATTTCATCCTGCATGGATATCTCAGTAACAAGTAAGATCTCTCTTGCTGCATTTCCAGTGTTGGTTTCCCACAGGCCTAAAGAACTTAGCAACGTTTTGGATGTTTGTTTTTAGCTTTGGATTTGCCAGCTGCAGGCTTCCTGGTTTTCAAAGTGCATACCACAGGTGGTTGTTCTCATTTCTTACTTAACTCTCATTGAGACAGTGACATCTCATCTAAAAAGTACCATAAATACAAACTGCATGTGTCAAATTGTTACACTGTGATGACAAACAAGAGATTTGTGTGGCAAAAATGACAGGGCTTTGTGATTTCTTTAGTGTCAGTGTGGTTTATTTGCTTCTGCCTTAAATAGAGGATGACTTCAAATCAGCTCAGTCTGCTTGTTACAAATTTTATAGTTGTTAACACCATTCCCTGTCAGCTGCCCTGCTTTGCCAGCCCCCTCGTTTATAGTCCTCTTTTTAATCCACAGAAATAACGTGTGTGGTTTGGACCAGTCCCCTCATTCCTGATCGTAAATTTGGAATAGCTTACCCATTTTTCCTTTTTTAGGATCCTTGCATTTTTATTACCACAAGTTTAAACAGTGTCTCATTCATTTCACCCTGTTAATCATCTGTTCAGCCTCTGGTTTAGTTTTGTGGAATTTCTTCCTTGGTCTCAGGCAGCACCTGGGCAGAGTCAGCTCCAGGCTCTGCTCTCTCGTGTTGAGGTCCTGCTCTGATTCTCAGACCCTCTCACAAGAAATTAGTAGCAATAACTATGTGTATAAAACCCACAGATATAAAATACTGACCTGTAAAAATGTTAAAAAAGCACCTCTTTTCCTCTGAGTGACTGTTATACTCTATGACTTGTGCCCAGATAGGTGACAAAGCTCAAAACAGACAAAAGCCTTTGGCAAACTTAAAAATAACAGTCTGTACTGTTTATAAGTGTGTTTCCCAGGAATATGCTCCCTGGCAGCAGTTTAAGATTGTAGAAGTGAATCTTTTAATCTAGATGGTGGATGAATGATGAAAATTTGATTTGATTTGATTACACTTCATTTAAAAGAATGAGTCAGTGGGCCAACTCTAAAAGCTCCTTAGGAATTGTTATGAAACATGATGAAAATAATTTGTTAATATAGAATTTTTATCTGGCAGCTGAACTTGAGAAATATATATATACTAAAATTTAGCATTTAAAGGCCCACAGATACTGTGCAGGAAGTCTACAGGAGAGTGTTCTCAGATGGGGTTTGTACTCTTCATTTCCTACTCAGAGAAGTTCCTTTATTTTGTGTCTGGCTAGGAACTGAACACAAATTTCAAGTGAGAAGGCACCAAAGTAAGTTGTGTTTTTACCCCCTTGAAATAGATTTGATGGTAAGTTATTCCTATGGACGTGGTTTGGCAGGTCTTTGTATTTCAGATACTGTAAAATTAATGGAAAACAAACATTCCTGGCTATGGAGAGGTTTATTCCCTGGATGACAGGGACAGGATTTCAGCTTGTAGTAAAACGAGAAAGTAATGACTAGGGGAATATTTATACTTCCAGATGTTTTAAAAGAAGCCTGAAATTCTGCAAGATCTTTTTAAAGCATTAAGTCCTAGGGCATGTTTCCCAAATAAGTGACCACATGTTAATTTTATGTAGTAACAGCACCAGTTATTTACAGTCTTCTCCCATGTTGTCTGATTAAGTGTTCATGTAACCATTTGCACAAAAGGAAGAGGGTTGGAATTTTCTAGTACTTTTTCTTCACGGTAAAGCTGGAAAGAACACCTACAATTAGAAGAAGATTGTGAAACAATAAGTTATTATCCCACATATCATCTATTCTCCTTTCTGCTGATCCTTGAATGCAAACATTTAAGGATTATACCTGTTTGGTAAGAGGGCATTGAAACCATTAGCAGCAAGATACTTGGGGTTACACTTCCTAGACCTGCTCACAGACACTTGTTGCTTTACTGTTGTGCAAAGAGAAATCACATGAGTGTGGTGTTGTGATATTTTTTTCACAAAAGCATATTTTGCTATTCAGTGTAGGTTTTCCATACCCAATAATTACGTACAAACCATTCATTCGGTGTTATTCTGATTTTCAGAGCTGCTGAACACAGTCATTTTATTTCAGTTAAACTGAAGAGGATGCTCTGTTTTCCTTATCTTCAAAAGTATGGCCATATAAGCACAGTGGAATGATCCTGCTGCACAGTAGTGCACTTTTTACTCAGATTTTGCTTTTAGTAGTTCATAAGTGGCTCCTGCTGGCTTATGGCAGTTGTCCTGCAGGAAGATTTGGGCAGTCATCTCTTTCCTAATTGCCATTCTACCCTCAATCATTTGCATCTGAGTTGATAAAAATCCTCCTTCTCTCTAAATATTCTGTAGGATGTGGTTTAAAATCAGATACTGTCAGAGTTGTTAAAGTGTAAATACCCACAGGTGAAAAAGAGCATCAATTCACTCTTCGCTTCATGTCCAATCACATAACATTTACTTAGCAAAAAGAAACAAGCCCAAAGCCCCAAATTAAAACAAAAAAAAAAAAAAGAGTATCCACCAGAAAACAAAGGAACTGCCTGCATTATCCCTAATTACACACAGTGTACTTTGAAAATCACCCAGAAAAATATCACACTAGAATTACAGAGAAACCAGTCCTCATTATCTCTCTTATGGAATTAAAGAAATAGCAGTTTGCACAAAAAACTACAAATTTAAGTGGCATTTTGAACAGATCAAAAAGAGAAAAGCCAACCAACAGTTGTGATATTTAGAAAATGAAAAAATACTTATTTCCTTTTATGAAAATGTGTTTCTTTTTCAAAAGAGACTTTGTGTAAAAAATCCCTCTGGTGTGCAAAGGATTGGTTGGTGAACTCTTCATACATTAACTGCCTTAGAAACCAATGTAGCCTGGTACTTGTGGACACCATTGCCATTGCCTGTCTGGTTCTTCAGAACTAGCTTTAAAAACAGCTGGTTTGTGCATATTTAGAAAACCACTGCTTCTGTTTTGCACTCAGAGGCTTGATGTTTGCCTGCCCTGGGACTCACATTTAGCCAGAGGAATTAATGAAACAAAACCCCAGAAAAGAAAATCCCAGAAGACTAAAAATTTAATAAATTAAAGTAGAAGGACTGTTTACTTAGAGCATATTTATTATTGTTTTTTTGGCAACTCTTCTGTAATTATGATGCCTGAAAAATACTTTAGACTGATCTTTAATCAACAAATATTCCTAAGAAACAAAGAAATGCAGGGAGTTCTTTAGCAGAACTTAAAAAACATTGTGGTCCAAGGAAACAAAATTATTACACTCCCACCCCCCAAATATTAGTCAGGAAAAAACAGAACAGCCTTATATACCTTCTTTATCAAACATAGGAAAAGGGGAGATAAATATTAATTTTACTCTATTACTTTATAGACTGTTATTTAAAGACAATTTAATGATGAAATTTCTCTCATTTTTTCTGAAGTCTTCCCCCATTACAGTTTTCAAGTATTTGTGATTTTCTTTACCATGACCTAATTCCCAAAAGGGAATAATTTGAAACTCTGCTTTCTTTTTTATTGTTTTTTTTTCTTACTTACTCAATTTTGGCTCTTTATATTAAATACCGTGAGGTTTTCAGATTTTAAAGCAACAAGCTTATTTGAAATTTGAGCAAATACTCCTCCAGTGTAATAAAGGATGTGCAAATAATGCAAGGGTAATTCAATATACATTTGTCTCTGACAGAGATGCTGAAGACTCTCTGCTCAGCATGCCTTCAAGCATTTACATCTGTGATTTTTAAGTTTTCATCTTCCTTTGAATTTTTATCCACTTCTCCCCCCCTCTTCTTTCTTTCCATTAACAAATAAGATCATTTAGAGAAGTCACCTTTCCTGGGGGTTCTTGGGGTTATTTGGTTATAACAAGTAAGATTGTAATTTCTGTTGAGGCTTTTTAGAACTAATGAAAATTATCAACATGTCACACAGCTGCATTTCAGTTTTGTTTGTCAGAGCCCAGAACAGAATTGATTTTATAAATAGATCCTAAATGTGAGCACAGAACATGCATACTGATGAGTTCACGATAAAACTTTGTTTAGGGATACTTTTACAATTTACCCATGAAGAGGAAAAGGAATTATATGTCAAACAGAAAAATATAAAGCCATTTTTTCGAAAGTCATTTATGCAACTCCACATCCCTCCTAATGTATCTTCCATAAGTGGTTTTTGCTTTATGCTCATTGATGAGATAGAAGAAGGTTTCATGTGTAGTAGAAAGAAATCACTTGCTTGGAAAATGGAACATCTTGTTTTACTGTAGCACAGATTCAGTGAGTCTGACAGGAGGTTTTTTAGATAAAGTTAGTTAAAATCAAATTAATCTGGGCTCCTTTTCCCTACTTTAAGCTTTTTACAATCATATTAGTGATGGTGAAGGAGAAAAGAGGAAAAGAGGAATAGGTCTAGCAGGAGATCAGAGCTTTCCTGTGCTGAGGAATCCATTCAATGCTAGAAACTGTTCTTCCAAAGCCTGGGGGATGCTGGTTCCCAGCACACTCTTCACAAGTCTTCCCAGACTTGTTGATCTCTTCAGTATAACTTTCAGGGGTGTCTTCAGGATTATCCAAATTCACCTGCTGCAGGAACCTGGAAATATTTTCTTTCTAATTTCATTATAATAATCAGACTATTTAATCATGAAAGCTGGTTGG
This sequence comes from Pseudopipra pipra, assembly GCF_036250125.1. Classification (NCBI taxonomy): domain Eukaryota; kingdom Metazoa; phylum Chordata; class Aves; order Passeriformes; family Pipridae; genus Pseudopipra; species Pseudopipra pipra. Next base: position 5,810,476 of record NC_087563.1, on the reverse strand, counting down.
ATCATGATAATTTGGCAATGGCTATCAAACCCATCAGGTATACAGCACACTTTCCATCCAAGCTGAAATGTGTTTGGCTGGTTTGAATTATAGAATAGGTGGATGCCCACAATGTGTCATCCAACTGCCAAGGTATGACCTCACTGAGGACATAAAATATGGGTTTGGACAAACTGTGCACATGATCAGCCTGTAAAATGGCATGGTAGTGTGGCTGGAATCTATGGAATGGGATGGTAGCATAGCTGGAATCTAGGAAATGGCAGGGTGGAGTGGCTGGAATGAGCAGGGTCGCTCTGGAGAGCACGGACAGTCCAGCTAATGCTGGCTGACATTAAATATGTTATTCACTAAATCAGTGATTGTAAATAACCATTCTGGTTTGTGGTGTTTGGAAAATAATATCTGTGCCATAGAGAAGCTGAGGAATAGCTCTGGAAAATCAGCAGCTGATCACTGATGGGAAAGGAAAATAAACTGCTGAGATTCCCAGATACTCCCAGGTATTGGTTATTTGTACTGGGCATAACCAGTGTGGCTGATGTCACTAATAACATAAGGAGCAAAAATTGAGCTGGTAAAACATCAGATCAGAGCTGAAATAATGTTTGCAGCACGCCTAAGTGTGGCAATAAAGTGAAGCTGATTTTGCTGGGATTTTGTTTTGTTTTAAAAATTCATGCTGCTTGTTTTATTTGCCCATTAGTTTCCATATTATACTAGCAAGAACAGCCAATCATTCATTTTTCTTTGTTATAGTTTGTCAACTGTATTTCTCTACCGGGTTATTTTGCCACTGTTGTGCTACATACCCTTCTTAAAGTGATTTACCATTTTAGTAAACACTCAAAAAAAACCCCCATGCACGGCTGAAAAATTTTGATTCAGCCACTCTGAAGAAGTGAGCATCGTCCATGGCTTTGATTTTGACAGATTAATACTTCTGCCCTCATCTCTCTAAATATAGTGTTGACAACGTGGCTGATAGATTAGCCCTTTTCTTAATTCTATTCCTAAAACCTCACTGCTAGCTATGAATTTATGTGTTGTATAAAATTAATATATAGAACAAATGCTGTCAGACCATGACTACAGTGAAGGACTTAAGCAGGTCCTTTTACTTTAGTTTCTTTGGAGAGAGAAAAAGCATCTTTTATTTTTGAAGGAAAAATATTTTTAAGTCTTTATCTACATCCTCTTATTTTGAATATCTCATTCTCAATAGCTTAGGCCTGGGAGAGTCAGGGTAAATAGATGTGCTGATGCAAATCCATGGTTTGATTTCAACTTGGATTGGGCCTTGTAATTCTGTGCCACAAATTTAACAGAAGGTGCCTTATACAAATTACAGCTTGTTCAAAATGTAGCTGCCAGAATATTAATTTGAACAAAATATTCACAACCCACATTTTTTCCGACTTCTGGATCTTCTGCTGAGTTTTCCAATCTGTTGATTCTGTGCTCCTGTGTATCTCCTGATAACTGGCAAGTTTTGGAAAAAAAAAAAAAATAGCTGTCTTAGGGATTCCTCGTGTTCCTCTGAACCTGGGCTGATTTCTGGCTCTTTTGTCATGCTCTTTTGAATGTCTGCTCGTTAGTCCAGCACACACAAATGAGTGGCTGGTGTTACTGTGTTTATTTGTGAGTTATTTCATTTTGATACAGACTGAATTGATTCATTCTGGCTGATATACAAGAGATTTTTCCAGTCTCACTTAACTAGACCTGAGGGCCTGACATAGATTTTCTGTGGGATTGAAGTGCTTTTAAGTGGCAGATGATGGAAGCAGATGTGATTTTCACACCTGAGCTGGACAGGCCCCCTCTTTTATGTTCTTACAAATACATTCTCCTGCAGAATAGCTCAGAGTACAGACCAGGAGCTGTATCCTGCCTTCCTCTCTATCCAGGCTGTTGGATGAGACTCCTGACTTGTGGAGGGCTCACACAAAGCCTGTTTGAGAATAAACTGAAAGAAAAAAAGAGGAGGTTAGAGCTAAAGAATAATGTGTAAGCATCTGTCATAGACTGGCAGAGATATCCCTGCTTTCCATGGCAAAGAAGCTGGAGGTGTAACAGAGCTGCCCCAGCGTGGTCTGGGAGATGAGATGTGATGTGTGGCTTCTACCTCATGTCTGCATCCAGTTTCTTACAGTCTCTCACAAAACAGAGTTCTGAACCAGTTATAAAGTTGAACAGCACCTTAACAGATATTAATATACTGGTTTGATTGTATTTGGATTGCTTCCTAAGGAGAAAATGTTATTTATATTATAACTGTCAGAAGAATGGAAGAAGAATTGCCTTAACAAACACATTACATCCATGTGTTTATAGATCCAGACTCCCTTAGGGAATGCTGCCAAAGATTATATTCTTCACATTTGGTTTGTAAGTTGCATCTTAGAGCAGAAAAATACATGCTGTAAAGGCATTATTATCCTTGTAAATGAGGCCTTGATTAAATAGAAAATTTAAACATGTCCTTAAATCTCACTGAGGCCAAGGGGGCATAAAAATAAGCTGAAAATTAAGTATATGTTCAGCATCTTTAATGACTTGACTATATTTTATTGTTGGGCCCAGAATTTTAGGAAATGTAGTTTGATGTTGGAGTGTACTTATAGAGTAAACATCCTTTTTTTTCCCTTTTTTGTTTTTCTCAGTGTACTAATTTCACAGGATAAATTTAGCAGTATGAAAGACTGTCTTTTGCTGTGCTTTTATGGGGGAGCAAAATCTTGTGTATACATTAGGAAAATATTGTGTCCTTGCAGAGTTTTACCTCCTGTACCATAGAAACATGGGCTCCCCCAGTGCTTGTGTCAGGATAGGGCTCACAGCTCTTACTGCTGATGTGGAGGTCAGTGCCCAGGTCCTTGTGTTTAATTTTCCTTTTCTTTTGGTCACCCTTTTAAAACTAATGTCTCTGAAGGACATTTCCATAAAAGACAAGTGGGGAATGCCAGTGGCTGCTAAAATTGAAGCTTTAAATAAACTGATACTTAGCCTTACAAAATCTTGATGCTGTTTTCCGAGGTGCTCTAAAATCCAATATCCAAGTGAAGTCATTTTCCATTTTGAGGTGAATACTAGCTCAAGGAAACACACATAAATAAACCTTTTTATAGCATATAATTCAGAAATACTTCTTACATAATTGATCTTTCCACATTGTTTAAATATGGTTTTCCCCTAGACTTAATTAAATAAAATCAAGTTTGGATTTTTTTTTATTTAAATGTGAGTTTTTAGAAAATGAAAATTAAAAAATATAAGTTCAGCACTAGCTTGGGTGAGAGCAAACTATATTTAAACTGGAAATATAAACCCACCGTGACATAAGTTTATATTCTACCAGAAATAAAATTTTCTTCACAGAAATTGTGGAAGCCTTGCTGCTGAAAGCCAGCCATTCAGAACCTGTGCAGTAATTTAAAAGAATTAAGTGTTAATCTGTGTACTGAATATTTGGTATATAAATAATTGTTTTAATCGCTGTCAGGTGCTGCATATCTTCATGTTTCTAAAAAAGAGTCCTGATCACCAAGAGCAGTGAGAGAGGATTACATTTGAAGCCTCAGATTTAGTCAGATTTGATTGAGGAAACATATTGGAGATTTTTGAGGAGGAGCAAAGGAGCTTGGCAGGTTTCTGCAGCTTGGTGTCCATGCATTGTTGCTTCAGCTCTTGAGACTCCAGGAGTACTTTCCACCCTCTAATTAGGAAGTTATTAACTATTGCTGCTTAAAAAGGGAGCAGCTCTAAAACTGGAGGGGCATTGTCTCCATTCATCTTCCCAAGTGCACTTTTCCTTATTTCATCAAAGGTATCATCACAAATGTCAGTACCAGTTACATGACAATGTCTGTAGGAATGCAGTCAACAGGTGAATTATCACACAGTGATGGGTAGTTTAATGTGGAAGGAAACTTGCTGTGAAGTCCTACAAGAAAAAATATAGATGCTTAAGGCAACTCTTAGATTTAGGAGAAGAACGTGTCGTTGTGAGCTCTAGTCTGTAACAACAAGGCAGATGTCGTTTCAGTTTGTGCTATGAAGTGTGTTTCAAATCATTTGGAAGGTGTTAACTGATGAATAAACAGCTTTTACTGGAAGCTTTTAATGTGAATTTTTGGATTGTGTATTACAAGCAATGAAAATCTCGTAACACTGGAATGCAAAAAGCAATGTACCTTATCAGCTTTTGTGAAAAATAAACCATATTACGTGTATTTACACTAATTGTATAATTAGACATTCAAATTACAGTATGTAAATACTTAGTAATCAGCTGAAATTTGCTTTGAAAAACAAGATAATTCCCTCAACACAGGCTACCTTAAAAGAATGTTAAGTTAGGAGAAACCCCACGAAAGTACAATGAGAAAATTAGCCTGCAGTAATCAAAACCTCAATAACTGGGGAGCAACGTGTAATTCCATCATTTCCTTTTGTGTGCAGCTATATTTAACAATTCGAAGCCTAATCAGGTGATGTGCTGAGCACAGTGAAATAAATGGGAGTTCTCAAGAGTCTGTGATGCTACAGCCCAATTTACTCCAAGGATTTGCCTTATTCCCCTAAAAAGTGAGGAATCTCTCTTTTCTCTTACTCTCTAAAAGATCCCTTGGAAGATACACAGAGTGAGGAGTAGGATGTGGCAATGAGCCACACAGTGAGACTACAACCAAACATACTTTAAAAGGCAGTTCTAGGCCTGAGGAGTTGTGCTGAGTTAACAGAACCTGTAGTATTTGTTATGGTTATTCCATCTCAGCCTAAACCTGTTCTGGATACAGTGTGTAAACAAAAACACTTCTCCCGGTGCAACCTTACTCCTTCAGTGTTAAATAATCAAGCATCATTTTTGTAAATTGCTGGTTGTTGTTTTTGAGTGACATGTTTACTCAGATAATGTAACAGTTTTTCTCAGAGAAATCTACTTAGTGTCTAGATGGCATAAACATGGGGGGGGGGGGTTGTGGAAGAAAGAATTCCCAAGTGTTCTTTACAGTTCTGCCTAATTCTCTTTCAGGTTTTACAGCTTATTTAGTGATTTTCTTTCCTTAGCAGTGGTTGTATTACAGTCTTTATTTGCCTGTATCTGGAAAAAGTGGATTCAATGACTCTGGGAATGGTGTCTGCTTAAGCAACACCTTCCTCCTGTGTAGGCTGAACCTCATGAATGAATTATGGCCTGTGCTGCTGCTGGTTTTGCTGGCTGGCAGGAGTGATGTGAGAAGCCACACACTTCGCCTGACACTGATCTTTGCTAACACCAACTTGCCTTACTTTTCTAAATGTAGCCCTTGTGGTGGTGAAATAAGAGATGAGAGACTGCAGTTGGACATCAGCATGGCTTTCATAGAAGAAAGTGTTCTTCAGGGCTGGTGACTCAGAAAATGATGGTTAAATCCTGACCTGTTTGCTGACACTTCCTCACTTCTGTGGTATGACAATAAAAGCAAGGAGGGAAGGGCTGGGAGAATTCAGAGATGTTGAGGATTTGGGGAAAGAGAGGAGAAGAGAGTGTCATGAGATGTACCCCCATGACAGGTTTTCATAGCAGATGGAAGGCTTTTAAAATTTAGTTCAGTATTTTACAATTAAATCTGAAGCAGCAATAAAACTGAGCTAGTACAGTAAGAGAGAGCACTAATGCTTTACTAAAATGATGAAATGGTTGTATAAGCAGTATTATTAATTGATACTAACATAAAATAGTATATAAAATAACATAGTAACTGCTGATACTTAAAACCTTTATCTTATTGGTCGTCAACACCTAAATGGAGAGATTTTGCTCTTTGTGACAAAACTGGTTGATCTCAGACTATTCAACAGACAGGGAAACAACTCTGTGTCCTTCCTGGCTGCCCACAGTAGGTAGGAGAGCCAGTAAACAGGGTCTTCAAGTCTGTCATCTCATTGCCTGGATCCCTGAGGAATCCCTGGCAGGTGCTGCAGCCAAGTGGGGATTCAGCCACCGAAGGGCAGGGTGCCAGAGCGTGGCTTGCTTTCCCAAACATGAAGTGTGCTGGTAAGGGCACTTAGCAGGGGTTGAGAAAGGCTGCTTTCCCCTGAAGTAGGGTGTGAAGTGTCCCAGCATCGTGCCCTGGCTCAGCTGGGTCTGGGCTGCAGTGGGAGCCTGGAGCAGCTGCTCAGCTCCAGCCCCTCCAGAAGCCTCGGCTGTGCCTTTGCCCTGACACCTGTTTCAGGTTGCTGAGCATCTGGTTGTAAAAGAGCATAAGATTATGTGCAATAACAACTTGGAAGTGTTGAATAATGGTCATCTTGACCAGCTGCAGGCAGCCTGCTCTTGCAGGCTACAATATATTCCAAAACTTGAGTTGGGTAAATTCACTGGTAAATTGAAGTAATCCAAGCATGGCAAGGGAACATCCTTTGTAATCCAAATATGTGGTCAGGATAACCATGAATGTGCTTTGCACTGAATACATAATGCAGCAGCTTAGAACATAGACTTGCTGCAAAACAGTGATGAGGAATTTTTGGACTGCAGCTGCTGGACACTGAGACTTCAATGGTTACTGAGAGGATAGCAAGACCATTGTATTGTATTGCAAAGTTAGTTTGATTTGCTACTTGAATGAGGACAACCTTGATGAAAACCAACAAGTGACCTCTGTAGCCACAAAGCTGATCCAGGTTTCCTAATTGATTCACAGGAAGACAATTTTGGGAAAGCAATTGCTGGTGTAGAAGAGGTGACAAGGATAGAGATGATGGAAACAGCAAAGACTCTGGGCATTGCTGTGACCTCAAAATAACATGCAGAGGCTGACAAGACTGAGTCATTCCACTTAAAAACAGTCTAGTCACTAGTATTGATAAAGACACTAAAAAGATTTCTCTGACATCTCTCATGTTTGGATTGTCCTATCCATTAGCTCTTAAAGAAGATTCCTGACTTTATAAAACCATAGGCTTCTTTGTGCAATACATTCATAGCAGTATCTGTGGAGTCTTGGGCAGTTTCCCAGACCTACTAGGCAAAAAACGGGTTGTCACTCTCTAAAAGAAAGAACTACAGTTAAGAATTATAATAACCAAACAAATCCATAGGGATTTCCAGGAAAGAACAATTGAACCCAACAGTCAAGGTGGCAGTGGCTTTAAAAAACTGTGTCCTTCGTTCCAAGCTGGGCACAATTTCCAGGATGACAGCGACAGTTTCTCCAGTAACTCAGTTGAAGGCAATTTAGATCATTCAATCTGAGACCAAAGAGCATATTTGAACATACCATAGTCACAGATCCAGGTACAAAGCAAAAATATGTGTACAAAGCAGTAAAAACCAGTGTGGTGCTTCGAGGTTGTGCTCTTATAGGGTCTCTTGCATACAATATTCTTCTTTTTATGCCACCAGCCACCATGTATCTGAACTGCAGGCTCCTTAGTTCATCACATACTGGAAATACACACAGCCAGATACTGCAATGGTTGTCAAGGATTTATTTAAAATCATTAGGAATTCAACACTACAACAGCCAAAGCTTGCCATAATGTTTTATTTCTGTGTGTAAAACAGGACTTCTGGAAGTGTTCATTTTTGACCAGTACATATTATCTTATCATGTCAATGAAGATAATGGTTCTGTGTAGCTTTCCCTTATCCAAGGGGATATATTTGATCAAAAAACCTCTTTAAGCATTCTTATGTTAACACCCTCTGTCTGAAGGGAAACTGATAGCTTAGTTTTTCCGTGAGAGCTTATTATTGACCTCAATACGAGGACATTTAGTAATGGGTTTCCCTTGAGCTTTGCTTATTTTTAACAGAACCAGATGCTTCAAATGATAGCAATTTGAAAAATCTGATTCTCCTTCTTGTAATTTAAGGTGTCGTCCTGTCATACAAGCGTTTGGAAAATGCTGTTCATGGTTTGTATTCAGAGCAGTTCTGTGAAAAGCAGTGTCTTTAATATTTCTCCCACCACTGCTGCTCCATTACCCCTTGTTTGTTCATGTACTTAGCTGTCAGTGTTGCTGCTGACATGCCTCTTCAGGGAGACTTGATTAAATCAATAAGTTATTGGGAAGTGCTCAATTAGGAATGTTTCACTTCTGGTGGAGGTGCCTGCTAAGCCTCCTGTGCTTTAAGCACAATATTTCTGAAAGCTTTTCAGGCCAGAGGTACATGAGTCAGACACAGAGTGTAAGAAGCCCTGGCTGTACTGGTGTGTCTGGTTGGGACTCCTGGCTGGGTGATGGTTGGCACACAGTGACAGGCACAGGTCCATGGAAGTGGCAGGATGAAGCACCAGGAATATACCAGTCACTGCAGAGGATCAGGGAGACAATAACTGGATGTCCACAGTTAAATTAAAGGGAGCCAACTGTTTTTGTCCTTTGCTTTCAGTTCATTCTTTTGCATCTCCCCTTTTGTCTTCTGTCCTTGCCCTGATGATACCAGAAGATTGTGGTGTAGATTTAAATCTTTTTTTTTTTTCCTTCTGCCTAGGTCAAGTCCACTGTGAAACCCAGGTTATTTTTCTGTGAGGTGAAATTTCAGAATTTCAGTTTCTTGGACACAGCTATAAAGTGCTGCCACTAAGAATTCATGTCACTTATTTGTACTAATTAATAATCCCTTTCTGTGTCACTCTGTGCCCATATTCCAAAGGAAATTATTCCTTTCTAATTTCCCTTTATTAACCACACCCTAAACCTCATTCTAACTAGACAAAAAGGGTGAATTACTCAGGAATGCAGTCTCTGTCAGACTGTCAAGCAGCTACAAGAAGACAGCAATTAAGCCAAGCTGGAAGCAGTTTAAAGGCAGTTGCAGATTGATAGGCAAAGGAGCAATCAGCTTTCACAGACCTTTGGCTGGCCATGAAATGATGACACTGTGCAAGGAAGTGCCTGCTTCACGTTTTTGAGCATGCACTTTCTTTCCATGCATCTTTCCATGCATCACCTGGTATCTGATCCCCCATCTCATGTGATGCTTGGTTGATAAATAGTTATTTTTTCCAAATTCTAGATTATATAGTACATGTATATTGGTTGTCATACTTGGATGGGAAAGTTGGCATGAGTTATTCCTAGTTCCAGGTGTTTTTCAAAGCACTGGGTAGATTTTTATTTTGTGAGTAATTCTTTTTACCACAGAGAGCCACTGACTTCTTTATGTGTGTGGCACCGACTCGCTTCAGTAGCATTTGATAACAGAAAGTACATGGAACATAAAAATCATATAGATATGTCTTGGAAGCATCAGGAGTATCCCACAGGTTTTCTCATGGTTTAGGTGAAGGAAAGGTAAGTCACAGTGGTTTCCATGATGAATTACATTTGCACCTCTCCTCTAACTGAAAAATGTGAGATTATATATAGAAAGAAATCTTCTAAGACTTTATGCTCAGTGGAAGTCAAAGGTGTGTGATTTTAATTTGGATTAGATACCACTAATTTCTGTTGACCACTCCATATTTCATTTCCCTCTTTCTCACTTATGTGTTGAACTTCCTTCATTAAAATTTTAGGTTTCATTCTCTGTTCTAAAATGATCCCTGGTCCAATAATCTGTTATTTTCCAAACTGACTTTTTTTCTTCTTTCTTTCATTACAACACCATTTCTTTGTTGACCTTATTTTTAGTTTCTCATCATCCTTTTTTCCCCTTCACTTGCCATGTCCATGTCCAGTGTTCTTTAACACACTCATGCTCAAACCCACTCTCTCCCCTTGTTTAACTGCTATTTCCTCTGAACTCTTCCAATTCTCACCCCCGTGTTCCAAGTCCCATATTTCATCTGTGCCAGTTTTTATTACTTCCACTTTTATCTGTGTCCCCCTCAAGCTCCCATCACCCTTTGTGTTACGGCAAACTAATGATCAAGTGGGAAGTGCATGTGCTCCTTCATTCTTTCTTCTTTCAACACCAGTGTGATGAATCCTGGTCCTCCTGCTTGGCCCTGCCCTGCTGATTGAGCTGTCGCTCCCCCTGTCTCACCACTGGCATGAAACAACTTCAAACCAGGAGAGCACTCGGGGCTGTCAGAGGGACGTGAGGCAGTAATTTACAAAGTGGCTCTGCATTTCGTGCACTTCCCCAAGTTATGAATGCAGAAAATACTCTGTAGGACTTACTAATGACTCAGGATACAGCAGTGCCACTGCATTACGTAATCTCTCATCCCCCGAGATGAATGAATTATGGATACAAAACCATTATCGCTTCCTCCTGGCAACATTTTCACTCTCTGTCAAGCTCTATACCTGTGACTTGTTGGCAGTGCTTTATTTCCTTCCTCCCACAGTCTATTGCAAAGCTCCTGGAAGCTTTGTATCTGTATTATTTTTGTAGAACTGCTTTCCTTATTTTTCCTCTGAATTCCCTTTGCTATTATGTCATTAACCTCTTCAAGCTTACACTTATTGCTTTATTCATTTTAATAATTTTAGTTTCATGAATGAGAAGCATCATATAATGCCAAGTGTTTTCAAAATCACTGAGAAGTAAAATTAATAACATTAAGGTTCTTCTGTATGTATATTGGTCTTTCTAATGAGGAAAACTCATAAATTCAGAGAGACCACAAGGAAAACTGCCTTCATCAAAAGTGTGGATACCTAATCTGAAATATGAGCACATGGTCCAGGCCCTTTTTAAAATTCTGCTCATGATACTGGAAGAAGGACCTTAAGAAAATTAAACTTCTCTTATTAATAAGTGAACTAAATTTTTTTTACATCTCCAACTAAGATTGAGACTTTATTTCAATGCAAATGTCCTTTCTTTCTGATCAAAAAGCCCATATGCCCTTCCCATGTGTGAAGTTCCTTTAATGGCATCTTTTCAAATATATCATAGTGCATATTCAGTATAATTTATAAATAATGTGGTGTGTTAGGTCAAAGCATCTTATAACATTACATCAAGGAATGGGGATGTGTCAATCTTCAAGGCAGAGCTTCTGTAGAGGCAGACACTGTATTAATCTCTTTTCAGTTTTCATTTTCACTCTTCCCTTTCCAGCTTTATAATCCACTTTCACAAATGGAGTAACTAAAATGAACAGAGAATGGGAATATGCCTTTAAAAAGTCCAGTGAATTGGTTTCTATTAAAGCTCACTGTGTAGGGATGGGCCAGTAAAACTGGCACAAAGTCAGATAAGAGAGAGAGAGATTAATTCATTTCCTGTCACTTCTGAGAGCAGAGTTCAAACCAATCCATGGAGACAAAAAAGACTTTTTGCATGTGTGCTTAGTGTGTAGTTGTCAGCAGTGAGGACCTTCAAACTGCTCTGTCCCAGTGTCCAGGTAACAGAAGTACCACTGCCCCAAGTGCAAGGTTTTGGAAGCAGCCCAGGAGCTGAACTCAGCAAGCTGGTACTTTATTAGCAGCACAGGGGTAATTAAGGTGCTGCTGGAAGGGCCTGATTAAGGGATGCTACACCAGCAGATGAGCTTATTCTTTGAAAGACTCTGAAATGGTTGTTTAGCAGAGCAGTTTGGGTGTTGTGTGTTGGGAGGATGTCTGTTTTAAGGAAAGAAAGCTCAGAATAAAAAAAACCTGAAAGTCATGTCAGACATTTGGCAACTATCTACCTGTTGGCCACCCTGATGCAACCAATAACATAGAAATAGGTCTGGCCATGGACCATTTGCCATTTGTGCCCAAGGTGATCTGAGTTGTGACTGGCTGTGGCACTGGGGGAGGTAAAGCAGAGGCTCAGTGAGCTCCGAGGGATCTCCCATGGCACAGGGACCTGAGGCAGCTTCAGTGGCCCTCACTGGGGAGCACTGGAGTGGGTTTTTGTGGCTCTCCACCTTTTGAACGTGTACAGCTTCTGCTTCTGTGCATGTGGGAGCAGAGTGGAGAGGTCAGTGCTGTTATCAGCACAAGGCTTGTGCACAGAGATCATTCCCATGCCCTGAAAAAGTACTTGAATTTATGTATTTTTAGGAAACATTACATGTGTCCTCCAGCTTCCCCATCTGCCAGGCAGCACCACGTACTGTCAGCACAGGAATTGCCTCAGTTTCCCTGAAATTTGGCTTATTACAATGTTGTGATACAATCTGATAAAAATTAATGCTTCTTAATCAAATAGCATTTGATAAAATACATTTGATAGTTTTGACTGTTTCCTAGAAATGTTTCTAACACCTGTAGAAAGCAATAGAAACATTTTTAACTTTTTAAGCCACAAGACATATTTCTGTAATGTTATTAAAGCAATTTGTTAAAGTTTAAAGAATAATTTATAGAGGTTTAATATTTTACCTCTTTCTATTGTCTTCTGTAGAATATTCAAATAAAGGCAGAGGGCAAGTTGTACACTATTTAACAGCAGTAAAATGGCAATTTAGAAGAAAAATAAAGTGACAATATGTCAGTAGGATTTAACTGGATGCCACAAGCAGCAGGTTAGTTTTTGTGCAGCAAAACAAAGGAGATGAGGCTGAGTTTTTTTAATTATGAGAGTGTTATCATTGCCACCTTTTACACCACCTACACAAGGTGTAATTTCAATGACAAATACCTCTAATAAGACATTAGTTCAGTGTTATTTCCAGAAAGATGCTATTCACTGAATTTCTGTAGCAACTTCCAAGAACAGTTATTTTGGTTAAAGCCAAAAACTGAGGCAAGAAAAATCTGATTTTTCTGGTGAGCCAGAGCAGCAACTGGCTCAGCTTTCATCAATGGGCTGTAGGAAGACTGAATGACTGGTCTCCATATTTTAATCCCAAAGATCCCAGTTCTTTAACAGCCCTGTAAGCATAATCAGTATCTTTCATTCTAGTTTTACATGTTGCAGGCATGAAAGCACAAAACATTTCAAATCTTGCATTTTTCATTAATGCAAAAATGTTCAGGTTTTTATATGCTAACTCGTTTATGGACAATTTTAGTTCTCCTTAACTTCAGCTTGGCTAAGGAGGCTGTGACTGGGCTAAAAGCTCACATGATTTAGTCATAAGGCATCACTTGAACCCATTCTTGCTTTATTCTAAATACATCTACTTATCTGTTCTTTTCCTCTTTTTGGCATATTCTTGTATGATTACTTTGCCTGGATTCATGGAAGATTCCTCACCAAGTCTTTCTGGAACTTGTTCTTTTACCAAGAAATGTCATATTGTGTCAAACAAGTCCAGCAGTGAGTCTGTGTCTGTGTTTCTGCCCAGTGTTTGCCTGTAAGTTTTCATCTCTCCATCTGTTAATTGTATGTAGTGACTTATGAAGGATTATGAAAGCACTTAAAATAATTGGTGTGATGGGGATACTCTTAGTTACCATTAGCACTGTCAGGTGATAATTTTCTGCTTTGTCCCTTCTGTTTGGGGAGAATGCAGGGTAAGTCTGCTAACAGGGGAAAGAAAAGCTGTCTAGATTAAAGAAATGTTGGACTTGATTCATTTCTCACACTCTCTATCTCCAATGATTTCACAGAATTGCCCCTGATTTATATCGGTGTAATGTAGGGGAAAATCAGTCTCTCAAACTATGCTACTCTATGTGACTCATTTTCTGTTTTATCATCCTACAATGTATATTTTGTATTTTTAAAATTAATCTACATATCTTTCAAATCATAATCACATTACATGTAAACTAACTAAAATACTACCTATCATAACACAGTGGTGGTTTTTTATATTGTAGGTTTCTGTATGATATGATTTGGTCTTCATCTTTTCTGTTTTCTGTAAGAGTTGGGATATTAAATATATATAATATACATATACATGCATATATATATATGTATACTTAATATTTCATTCTCAGTATGCATCAGGCATTCTGACTGATGAGTGTGGGCTTGGGGAATTTAAAAGGTGTGGTCTAATACACAGGACAATATAGAATGTAATACAAATATAGTTAAATAGATGTAGAACTGCACTTTTCTGAAACAACAAGTTTTCTAAGCAAGAACAAATTACAAAGGGAACTCTGTGCAATTTTCCTAAAATTCTGTAATTGGTTCAAAATGTACAAATTATAGCTGTGGATAATTACTTGAAAACTCTTGTACACTTTTTTTTGAAAAGAACCAAAAATGTTTATAATTGGAGGAGTGGGTTTGATCTTCAGCTATTGCAGAAAGGCTGAGAAACAGCAGGTACATGGAAAGAGTGTTTTAAAATTGTCCTTCTGCAGACAAGATATATTGTTCTGGAAAGAAACCCTAAAGAGCCTCTGTATGCATTAATGGCTGTCCAACTCATCAAAGAGCTGAAGGAGTGGGAGCGGGTCAGTAATGTGTTACACATCACCAGTTAGTCTTTTTTTCAGCAGCATAGCAGGTTTTGCATAAATGCTTCATTCATGCATGACCTTGAAGTCCTGAAGGATCAGGTTACCTTGTGTTGAACTTGAATTTACCCTTGAGCTCACCCCTGCTTTCACTGAGGGGCTCGACCACATGATTTCCAGAGGTTCTTTCTAGTCTGAATTATTCTATATGATAATATGATGCAGAGGCTTGTTAATCAGCCTCTGTTGCCCAATTCTACAGGCAACATAATTATTGAGGTGCAATGTCCCACTGAAGAGCTGAGTGCATAATGAGAAACTAATGATTAACTCACAAATTCTGTCTGAGATACAAATTGCAATATCGCTGTGTGGATGGTAATGTACAGATGTTCCCAAACACTCCTCATGGTTGATGAAAAACGTCTCCTGAGCCTAAAAGCACCCTAAATTTTAGCATAGTTGCTAAACTGAACGTATACAGCAGCCTTGACCTTAGGCTATTTATTATTTAATTACATGCTTAAAAATAAAATCATGTAACTGCAGTGACTGGCAGAAAGTATCTGTAGTTTGGAAAATCATAAGCAGTTTATGAGAGTAACAAAAAAAGGATGCATTTGTAATTAATGCTTTTCACAACAAAGAGCTTCAATAGCTACAGTGAAGAAAAGGAAAGAATCTCTGTTTAGGATAAGGGTTGCACAGAATCAGTGTACTGGACTTGAATCCTCTTAATCTGCTTTCCTAATTCTTCTCTCCACCAAAAAAAAAAAACAACAACAAAACAAAACAAACCCAAACCAACCAAACAAAAAAACTCACCCAAAAACCCAGACCCCACAAAAAGAAAACAAAAACCCCAAGAACATTCTTCAGCGTCTTTGGAATAATAAAGCTGTAGCTGCATTAGAAGAGAGTAAAATTGCAGGAGAGAGGACTGGGTGGAGGGGATGGATTTGAAGGAAGGTTCGGAAAGGTAAAGGCTCCAAATGAGGTACCATTAGCAAACTATGTAAAAGGCAGGAAAATCATGCTTTTAAAATGCGTAAGAATCCAGGGAATAACCAAAGGAACTGTCGGTTCTCTGCTTAAGAAGAAAAAAAAAATATATATAGAAAGCTGAAAAGCTTAATAGCTACTTTGTGTTAGTCCTTCACTAAAGTGATAGTAGTTAAAGGCTTGATGTGCTATTAGTAATAACAGTAAGGTGAGATGGAATCAGGAAGGAACAGGTTAAAAAGTGCCTACCAATTTAACATGGAACACATTAAAATAATCTCTGGGGAGCCAGACAAAATTCTCCCTGGGGTGAGGTAACATCAGTATGAAAGCCACTGGCAATTTAATTAGTGACTTCATGGAGGGGTGGGAATTTCACTGGGGCTAGAATTGAATGCCAGAGAATGAAATCAGGCAGGTGTAAGATTGTCATACTGAAATCTCACTTTTTCAATTCAGATCTGTAGGCCCAAGGAAATACTCTGTTCCCCTGAAAATCCATTGTTCAGCGTGGTCTCTGGCCCTGGCAGAGCAGCCTGTGAACCTGCCTTGCTGTTCAGTCCTTATTTTGGCAGTGGTCCTTACATGGCCAACAGCCATCCTTAGAGGCTGTGGGGACACATTCTGCAGAGCCATGGGCTTGGAGTGGCAAATGTGACATGATATCATTTCCTACAGCACTAAGTCAACCTCCCAGTCAGGAGCAGTACCATCTGATTGATAACTCACATTAGTTTTTAAAGTTGAGGGACTCAACAATATTGTGCTAAACACACATGAAGAGGAAGCATGAAATCACTGTGGTTGCTGCCCAATCTTTTCTTTATAATTATTTCATAAGCTGCCATCTGTAATTAAGTTTAAACTGTCAGTGGTTCCATAGCATAGTGGTGTCATTGATAATAACATGTACACAATTATATAATCCTTTCTACTGGGGAACATCAAAAAATCATGACCAGGAATACAGAACGGTTTTTTCAAAGGAGAGCAGATAAAACAGAAATTTCAATGGACTTCTATAACTCCACATTCTCATTGCTATTCTCCTTCCTTTCTTTTTCATTTTAATCTCTGCAAACAGGATATTTTTCAATCTAGAATATTTCTGCATTTTCATTGTTAAACAGTCATCCTCAGATAGTTCAGGTTCCAATTTTAGACTGAAAACCAAACAGGAGCAGAGTGAGGACAGGATTTTGCTCTCAGAATAATACATGGGTCTTTTCTGTGAAAATTCCTTCAGATAGTTAAGTCGCCTATTTACACCCTTTCCAGTTTTCCTGATGTGGAGGAAAATTAAAATCTGTCCCTCCCTTGGGGAAAGCTTATGCAACTGAGCACACGATGCTTCTGACCCTTTAGGCTGTCGCTGTTAAAATGTTCCATCAAAGCCTGAAGCAGCTGCGTATCAAGCAGTGGCAGGAGCACAGCAGCAGCTCAGAAATGTTGCTGGCCCTCCTCAGAATATAAGAGCATGTTCAATAAGAGGAGAAAGACGAATTTCTCCAGGCTCCCCTCTGCCCTGGGGCCCTTGTGGGAAGTCTGCTGTCCACTCTGCGGACAGATCACCCTGTTGATCAGCAGAGCACAACAGGAATTAAGGGCAATTTGCTTCTCCCTATTTCAAGAAAGGATGATGTGAATAATTGTGGTTTTTATAGCATATACATAACACATAATTACCATATCTATATGGTATGTATAGGTATATATTACCCATGTACTTGTGCAGTGTCAATGGCTGCAGTCCTTTACAGCTTCAGTTGAAACACCTTTATCACACACGACTCTTCCTCTTCCTTCTCACCTCCAAAGTCGCTGGTCAAGGTTATTTGTTTACTTCTCACCCACCTTTAGAGGCCACATATTGTCATATCCCCTAGTTATGATTCTCCTTATAGATGGGAGAGTTGATGTTCCCTGTCCAAATAACAGAGGAGGCAAAAACCCCTCTTCCAGGCTGTCTCTTGTGACTTCTCGGTCTTGTGTCCTCTTCTCAGCAATCATTTCTGAGTGCCTCTCATTCTGCTTGTGAACCCATGTGGGACCAGGTGTTATGTTAACACAACACACAGTTATATGTGTGCCAAGTCCTTTGCAATATCCCTGTAAGAGACACCATAGATCTTCAGCTGTACAGCAGCAGCTTGGGACTGGATGGGGTTCAGTCACGGTATGAGGGCCCATCTCATTGTGAGGCTACTCTTTACTGTCCTTAAAAGTTTGTGGCAAATGTGGAAAGTTCTTCATTGCAGGAAAAAGCAAATGTTACACCCAGCTTGGTCAAAGATAGGGAGGAGGGACCCTGCCAGGGAGGATCAGGGGGTCCTAGTGGGAAAGAAGTTTAGTATGATGACTTATCCCTTCTTTTAAAAGGAGAACTTGGTAGATGATGTCAATGCGACCTTCAGACCTTAACTTCTGTATGAGTTTTCCATTTCTCTGAGTGGGTTCCATGGAGATGATGTCAGGAAGCTGCCTGTGGTCTGGCTTCTTTGTGTGGTTCTACTGGAGGTGCTGAAAAAGTCAGTGGCATTTTTCTGTCACCTGTGCTTGTAGAAACTGCCCCTCCTGCCAATGGGCTCCGAGGTACGGAGCAGGGCAGTGTTCAGGCAGTGTTGTTGCTATGGTTGGATGGTAGACATTTGGCTCCTCCTTGGATGGGCACTTGTGTCATGTAAGGGGAGTTGGATTCCAGAACAGGAGATGTTTGAGTTCAGTCTGGTTAATGTTTGATGATTTTTCTGCCAGCAAGATACCATTTTTGACTAATAGTATTGAATATTTGGGAGTGACTGTAGCAGTGCTTACTGTTTTTTTAAGGAGGTAAAAGCAACAGGGCTCATACATCTGCAGTATATATGTGATATTAGATATGTGAGTTACATGCTGTAGTTTAGATAAGAATTTCCCTGGGGACACAGGGGGTGACTGTGAGGGCAGGGTGGCCTGAAGATAAGGACTATCTGCTATCTTGGCATGAAATGTTAGTAGCCAGCATTCAAGGTGGGTTTGCTTTCTCACTTTGTTTCAAAAGCAGAATTAAACGGATTTTGTTGCATTAAAACAAAACCTTTTACAAAGTAATAACCCTGTGAAGTGCTTGCATTCCATACAACTTTTCTAGTCCAACAGTGAACCACATCAGTGAGGGCAGATCATTTTAGGAAGTTACCTTAAAGAAAAAGGAGAAAAAGAAACCTTTGTAATTACAAACCCTGATTATATAAAGTAGTCAGATATAGGCTTTTTTGTTTGGGTTGTTGTTTCTCTTTTAAGATGATTTATTTAGGAGTCCAAGTGTTAAAATAGAGGATTTTATTTAGCATTTAGAATTAACTGTCTGATTCCTTTTTGCGTAGCTCTCTGCTCACAATCTTTAGACTTCGCTTGTTTAGCTGTGTAGCAGCATTCCTGTTTGCTGTTTGGGTCTTTGAACCTCATTGCTCCCCCTCCTCATTTTATTATCATAAAATTCAACGTATTTGACAAGGGAAAGGACTTCAGAGGCTACAGCACAGTCATACTTCCCCAACATCAAAGTGAGGAAAGACTGAGATGAGCCCTCTTGCCCAACATGAAACAGGACTTTGACATTGTAATGCATTGACATCACTCTTGTTTAATCTTATTTTTTCTTTTTTCTCTCTCTTTTTTATTTTTTTTTGTTTAGAGCAGTAAAAACAGGATATCCTGAGGACACTTATGTAATACACAACCTATAGGTGGGCAGGGGTGTAAAAAGCATCTGTATCCACACTTTTTTTGAAAAGAGAATCAAATCTATCAAACAATATAGGTAGGGATTGCCTGGCTGAACGTCACATACAGTGCTCAATGATCTGAAGTTTCCTTGCTGGCCACTAAAATATAAAATAAGAAATTGATTTATTGTAGCATTTTACAACAAATAAGTAATACTTGATGCTGGTAATACACTGGAACCTAAAAACATACAAGCCTTAGGGGATGCCACTCTTGTTTAAAAATTATCCTCAGTAATGACAAGAAATGAAAATCCTATTCTTTGTTATTCTAAATTCCACTTCAGTAAGCTAATGCCATTATTACTGAAAAATATAGTTCCTTAAATATAAGTTGAAAAATAGTTATGGGAATTATATTATCATTATAGGAAAATGTAGTTATTTAGAACCTGGGGAGTATCTGTGTTTGAACTGGAGTTCATGGAAGGCAGGATTTACACACTCAGGAAAGCAGAGAAGTGCTTTGTGCAGTGCATCTCCTGATGTGTACATCTCAGCTCCTGCAAGATTGTCACAAGTTTTGTATTAGCCTGCCTGAGGACAAGAGCTCTTTGCTAGATTCTAAATTATTTGACTTACTGTGCTTAAATATATTTTGTTTTGGTTATTCAACAGGCAAATACGCAAAATTCTTTCTCTTCAGTATGACACTGATAAACAAACAGTCTGTGCTGCATTTTGAAAGTGTCAAATTATTAAAAGACTGAAAGAAAAAGAAAAAAATTAATTTTAAAAACATGAGAAAAGAAAACCAAGAGCATGTTGGGGTATTTTCCAGTGCTGTCTGCAGCACGGCAGGATCTTGTGCTGTTTAGGCTGGGTAGAATGTGAGCAGAGCTATAAGCAAAAAATAAGGAAGTGTATCTGAGGAAAACATCATAATGTTTGAATTATTGTAGTTTTAGGGGCTTGACTTTTTAACATTTAAGAAATATGTTTAATGAAAATATATCTCACTGATAGAACCTCTTCAAGTTAAATTATGCTATCTATGGACATAACTGTATTTAGTAAACATTGGACAGAATGTATTAATGAAAATATTATGTCCACTGTTATTATTAGATGATTATAGTTGATTTCTGTGGGCTCCTCATTTTTTTTTATTAAACAAGTATTTATCAATGACTTAAACAGTAGTATCTTTTAAATACAGTATGGTTTGCTGTGTATTGAATATGAAGTCAAAAATTCACAGGAAAGTGTTGATCCTTTAAATATTGTCAGTAGCCTACATAAGTCAGCTTTGAGTCAGCTTGAGCATGTCAGCCCAACTCATATCAATAACTGAGGGGTTTTTTCTTGGCTGCTTTGTCTCTGGATGCATGAGGGCATCTCTCTAGCACTGTTGTGATAAGTAAGTGTCTGTTGAATCATTTAGAGCTAGTGCAGTGAAAGTGGCACACAGTGCCCATCCCTGGCTGAACTAACAGGGAGTGCTGTATGGAAATAAGGCATTGCACAAGAGTAATAATATTTATGCTCTATTTTTTTATGACAAGCAGCTGTCTCTATCTCACCACCTCATCATCAGAACATTTATTTTCTATTATTCTGTGCTGTAAATTAGGCACAATGCTGTGCATTAGAACAGGATAGGATAGGATGAAAAAATTACATTAAAAGGGTACAAAATTAAGGCGACAAGATGTTTGAATTGTTAGTGGTTGCAGAAAAGGATATTGCACCTCTTGCTCTCTGTGATGTAGCCACAAGTAAGCAAGTCCTGCTGTATTTTTCAAGTGTGCTGACAGTGTGCATGGAGAGAGAATGAGAATGCTGTTGTATAGGCAAGTGGTCACTGATTTTGCTTTAAGAAGGACTCGGAGAAAGCAAAGGATGCAAGTCTTTTCCTGCAGTAATGCAGTGAAATCTGTTGTTGCTATGGTCTCAATTGGGTGCCTGGAAGCACTGATGTACATGTGAAATGTTTTCATATTGCAAACATATTAGCAACTTACTTGATACCAAGCACAGAAAAAGAAACCCATCCTGTATATCCTTGTTTTCCTCTGTTTTGTACGACAGTATAAAGTGAGGGTGTTGTTGGCAGCCAATTTGATGTCAGGTCTTTCTGTGATTCTTTCTTAGTGCTCATCAGGGTGCCCATAGACTAAAGCCATCCAGCATGAAGAGATTCTTCACATCACAGTTGCAGAAGCAAACTACTTCTTGCCAAGCACAGAAAATACCAATAAACATTACATATTCACATTTCCCTTTTGTTGTTTAATAAGGGAAAGGTGTCCTGGTGATTGCTCAGCCATCAAGCAGGAAAAATCACAACTCCCTTTCTTCTGCTTTTGCTCTTTTGTCAACACAGAGACTTCTTCCCTCAGCCTTCTGCTGTAAATATAGAGAGCATATAGAGAGTTCTCAATAGGAGACATAATGGGAAAACACAAAATTGCCCAACTCGTTTGCCAGTCACAGATGAAGGTGCCTCTGCTCTCGGCTGTATGTGGGTTCCTTTGTCAGCCACAATAGTTTCCCTGATGTCCAGAGGCATGTTTACATATTTGGGATACATCTGCTTTCTTTAAACACTCTGCTGTAGGGTTGTTTTTGCTGTACCAGCTCCCACTTCCATGGTGTGGGGAGCGCAGGGCACTGCTCTGCAGTGTGGTCTGAGGGGCTGCCTTTGGAACAGCCAACTAATAAAGAGTGTGTGTAAATAAAATTCCTTGCTTTAAAGCCCTGTTTGCTTAATTTTAGTGCCACCATCCAGAGCTGTCAGCCTCTCCTTCTCACTATTTACCCTATAAGTTTCTGCTCAATGTGAGAAAGAAAACTTGCTCAAGATTTTTTCTTTTGTTTTTATTTCTCCTCTTTTTTTTTTGTCCTTTTGAAGATGACAGAATCCAGATCTTTGCAAAATAGCTATAGAAATTCCTCCTTCTTTAGGCTTGAAATATCTTTACTAATCTTTAAGTCTACTAATTTACTCTGTCTGCCAACACGAATTTGGCTCACGTCCTTACATGACACTAAACCACCACTAAACTACTGTTACTACCATTCTTTTTTTGTATACCAGTAGTCATAATAAGCCAGCAATAGAAATACCCTCAGTAGACATAAATATTAATGATTTTCTATTTTTTGGTTTGGTTTTGTGGGGTCTTTTACTGTCGTTCTTTTTTTTTCATTCATAATAACAAAGAATGAAAATTGAAATAAGTATGAAACCTCATTATTTTGGACAGTTCCACTCTTTGTGGTCACTCAGAAATCTCTGAGGTAGGTGTGCACTTTTACTGCTTGCCCACGGGAAGTGAAGTGTGCAGCAAATATATATATATTTTGTCTTTCATTTAAAGGGTGACTCCAGCTTCAAAGGATCTGGTCCTTTCAGGCACTTGATTGCTTTCCTAGTACTTTGAGGTTAATTTATTTCTTACAGATAGAAAATTGTAGATTTAGAAAATAAGACAATGTTCCAGCAGTGCTGTTCATGGGCAGTATTCCAGCTTTTTACTGAATATCCACTTCCATGTCTCCTTAAATGTGCAAGTTGGGCACAGCCTTCATTGCTGGCAGACCCTTTGGAAATTATTAAATCTTACTCCTTGTCAAAATACATGCTTTTACTTTTGTAGTAAATGTAATATATTGTATATAGTATAGATAAAATTTAACATTTTTTTGGTAACACCTGTAACAAAAGTATGAAGGAGAAATGTAAGAAACATATAGTTGAGCTCTCAGGGAGTCATCCAGCCTTGCTGTATTTTTCTCAAACTCCAGTTATTTTCCTGGTAAATTCTGATAGTAATTTTTGTTTAGGATGTTAATTTAGACAGTAATCATACAAAGCTTATATATATTAGTTTATATTTAGAATACTGGGAACAATCCTTGTGTAGCTCCATATTAGACTATATTCTGATTTCTCTTTTCATTATGAGATATGAATTTATATGACTGGCTGCTCTGGGAAGTTCTGGTAAGAGTTTTCTACTATATTGCTTGGCAAAATAATCATAGTGTATTGAATGAATTCATACATTAGCATGACTCACATACAAGGCTGAGCAGTAGCACAGTTAAGCCAGCCACTTCCAGTAAATAGAATTCAAAATCTCATGTTTATTTTAATTTTATTTACTGTGTTGCATATGCATATTTTCATGTTTTTCCTAGAAAACATTATTACTCTCCCTGCCTGCATCACTCTAATTGGAATATAGGAGTGGCACCTTCTCAGATGCCTTAAAAAAAAACAAATCATCTTTCTCCTGTGGAGTTGTATTTTTCAGAAACTACAGATCTGTTAGAAAGCAGGTCCCTGTATGTAAATGAGTATGGAAAGACAATGCTGAAAACCTGCCTGTTAGAAAACATTTATAGCTGTTTGACCAGAAGGTCTTGTCAGAATACAATTGTTCTGTACAGGTTTTTACATGGGAAAAAAAAAAAAAGAAAATTAAAAAGTAACTGAAAAAAAAAGGAATTTAAACATGTGACATCAACACATTTAGAGTCCCTGAAACTGTCCTATTCTCTTCAGGAAATAATGTAAGTCTTGTTAAAAGAAGTGCTTTTCATATCATGGTATGCAAGGAGGATTTTGATTTCAGATACAGGGTTACACTGAATCTCTTTAAACTCGTATCTTAAAATTTCTGGTTTAGAAAATTATTTTAGAATTTGACTTAACCTTTAGATATTTCTCTTTCCAATGAATTGGGCAAACAGGGTTCTCAAGCATCTTCAAATATCCATTTTTTTTCAGTCCACTCTCTTGTACAAGGTGGGATATTTGCCTTGTCATCACTCACTCTCACCATCTGCCATGCTTGGAGGAGAGTTATGGGGCAATAGCTGGCAAATCACCAGATACAGACTTGGACTGTAAAATTATATTCTGTGTAGGTGAGTGAGGGTGATTTAGGCTGAGATATAAGTCACCAAACAGCAGACCAGTTTTACTTCTCTGGGATTACAACCCTGCAGATTTATGTTCAGTTTTTTGGGTTTGATGTTAAAGCAAAGAGCAGTAAGCAGGTGATTTCTCTGCCTTCTGTGAAGTCTCTCATTAGACTTTGGTGGGATTCTTCCATGTCATTCTTCTAATGGACTTTTCCTGCCGTGCTGAACAGCAAGCTTGTGAAATAAGATCATACAGAAATACAGGACGAGTGGAAATCATTCTGTAATTTCTTTAATTGCTGGGTTGGGAGAATATTTCACTATAATGTACGTTAGAACAACATTTTGGAGTTGATGACACAAGTTCTAACTGACAGGGAGGTGCAAAACAAGACTGCAGCAAGGGATTCTGGAACTCCCAGGGAAGGGAAGGTCCCCTGGCATAAATGTGTCATTGCTGGGGATTAGAAACTTGCATTTTGGTCTCCAGTCAGAGCCTTGTTTTCAGTTCAGCTGCAGGTAAAGGTAATTTGGGGCAGTAAGTGACATCAAAACATGGATTTCTTAAACCTGCTTCTTGTTCATTTACCTTTGGCCATGATATCTGGCATCTTGTAGGGCTTTTTTGTTTGTTTTTTTTTTGTCCATCCTCCCATCAGACAATAGAATCATATGATATTTTATACTGGCAGGGACCTCAGGAGGTTGCAAGTCCAAACTGCCTGGTTAAAGCAGGGGCAGCTCTAAGGTCAGCCCAGGTCTCTCAGGGCTTGCTCCAGCCTGGTCTTGAAAACCTCCAAGGACAAGGACTGCACAGCCCTGTTCAGTGCCTGCACATCCTGTGACCCCACAAGGTTCTGCTTGTCCCAGTGGCCTAAGTGGGAACAGAAGAGAGTCTGAGCTGTCTTTGCTGGAGGTAACTCCAACTGAAAGCTGCTCTGCAAGCACAACACTTTTTAAGTTAGTACTTGGAAATAGAAGAGAGGTGAAAGTCCAGAGTCCAGTAATAACACCCCATATAGCAGTGAAATCAGTTTGTGCAGGGGATTAATGTGTGGTTGTTTCACTTGAACTTAACTCTATTGGAGTTATTCAAATCACCTCTGTAATGAGACCGTAGCCCAGATCACTAGTCCTGGATGATCAAAAAAAAAAACCAGGACAGAAGGGAAAACACATTCTCTGGTTAAGAATCTGAGTTAAGCATCTTAACCAGTGAATTGGTATATTCCTTCATAGCAGGAACTCTGATGGGGTTTCTTGGTGGGTTTTGGCTGGCTGACAACTTTCAAGCCTTATCTTCTCAGCAAAATTAGGAAAGATTTGGTAGTCCTTAAAGGAATTTGTACTAAGAACTGAGAACTGTTGTAAAGCCTTAGAACAATAGAGGAAAGAGGAATAAGAATAACAAATAGTATAAGAACTATTCAAACAAAATGTATATATGAGAAGTTATTTCCATGCTAAATATATTTAATTTAGGATATGCTTATAACCTCATCCTAACAAATTCGTGACTGTTATCCTATTATTTTTCCATGCAAGAAACTCAAAATGGACAGACCACTTTCTTACAGCAGAGCCCACATCACTGTGTGCATTGGAAATGGTTTGGACTAGTTGAAGGTATCATTCCTTAACTCCCAAATCCCAAAATTCACCCCAGGTGATTTATGAGTGGCCAGCTGGTGCAGACCCTTCCTGTGGCACCGGTGCCAAGGCATCAGTCCACACTTCACCTGTCAGCAGCCAATGCTATTCCTTTCATTTTTTTCAGACATATTAAAAATTTATCACAAACATTTAAAGAAGAAAAATGCACTGACTTTTCTGAAAGCAATTTGTTAATTAACATCAAAGGGATGAAATTTGCCTTGCATTGCCTGGTGAGTGGCATTCTTCCATCGTCCTGGTTGCTATGGGGATGAAGGAAACTCTTGTTCCGGGTCACTCCTAAATTTGCACATGAAAGCATTAGAGATTACTGCTGTCTAATCAAGTTATATGGAAAAGTTTAAAGGGAGGTACAATGTTTTACAGCCAGCAACCTTCAACAGAATAAAACACAATAGCTGCGAAAAAGGATTATCTCCTGCCTTTAAAAACATACTAGGAAAGTTCAAATTGGTATGAAAGCTTTTTCAGCCAAACAACTTGATTTTTTTTTTTTTTAAAGCTATTTTACAAATGAGGAATGTAGAATAACATTTCTAATAGAGAATTAGTGTATGCATTGCCCAACTCCAGGGCTGGATTCAGCATAATGAATAAGGCATGTGCTATGCATTCATTAAATGATTTTATTCTTGAACTCCAGATTCTTCTGTGTCAAAGTCCTTGATATCATCACATCAGCATTGAAGTACAAAAAAAATTGTTACTCTGAGCATGAATTAAATTCTCAAAAGCAAAGAAGTCGGGACTTGACACCAAATTCCAACAGGAAACCTCAGGAGAAGCCCAGATTTTGATGCAGATACTTACTGGCAGCAGGGTCTGCAAGTGGCACATGCAGACTGTGTTGTGTCTGCGTGGTGGAAGGTGTTCTGGGATGCTTTAGGAGACGTCAGGTGTATTCCATGGCACAGACTACTTTTTTTGAATGAGCTTGTATTTTCATGTCTGGATTAGTTTTTGTTTGGTTTGGTTTGGTTTTCATTATTTTATTTATTTTTGTCATTACTTGGAGTTTCCAAATGTCATGGTTTAGGAGTGGTATTCTCCAATTTTGTGTTCCCACTGAAACCACTCCAAACCAGGTGCTGCTCACTCACTGCCCCCTCCCCACCCCTCCCCTGCAACGGGCTGGAGAGAATGGGAGGCACAAATAACCCTGTCCTGGCTGGAACCAGGACACCAAATAATGTGTCAGTCATGTTAAATGCTGTTTAAATGGAAAGTTCTAGAGCTGTAACAGCAGTTGTAGAAACAGCTCCTTTACAGAGCAGAATATTGTTACCTTAAATTTGAATATTTGTGATTTAAGAGTACTGTTCAGAGACTACAACTGAAGAAACATAATGAGTTCTTCAAGTTATCTTTTAAATTCAATATAAACAAGAATATAGCATCCTTAATTATATATAAGGGTATTCTTGTTATAAAATAGCACTGTTGTCATGGAAGCAATCAAGACTCAGCAATAAGGAAACTGTGTTTGATTGACCAAAGCTGGTTTTAACAATACAGTGAAAAAATATCCATTTTAAAGTAGCTGCTGAAGAAATGCATCTGCTTAAATGTTGGATTATTTTTCCGTACTAAACTGGCATTTTTCACTGCTGAAGCAAAGTATAAGATGTGTTTTGTGATGGTACAAATAAGTACCACAAAAATGTAGAAGGAGACAGTGCCTACACATGTCTTTCTTAAAGAGGGCTGGACTCTTGCAGCAGAACACTGAGTTATACATCCATGTTTGCCTAGATATGAGGAAGGGTCAGTGAAGAAGAATGTTTTACTCACATACATTCAGTAATCTGTATCTTTTATCACCCCATACTGGTAGGAGACTCACACCTAGAACTCTTGATTCTCCTTCTGATGTTTGCTTCTCAATTGGAGATTTTCACGTGTGATTCTCCCCTTCCTATGGAGCGGAAATACACTCCAGTCACAGACTAGTCTGTCTGATCTGTTTGTCTGTTCTATGACCTAGGGCCAAAAATTATTTGAATTTAGAGGGCTTTTCTGTTCTTTGCCTTATTGGCTATTTTCAAGCTGAGTTTGTTGGTGAAATGACTGTTCTTTTATAAAAGTGCCCCTCACCACTTAGAAGCAAAGATATCCTGACATGAGTAGGCATATTTTCTATTCTTCAGTCCCAAAGTGTTTTGTCTACAGCAGGAACAAAAGTGATACCGTGATTTTAGCTGACCAATTGCACATCATGAATAATGCAGAGTAAAATGAATAACTCATCAGCAACTCTGATGTTGAGATTTATTCTCACCCAGGGTCCACTAATTGCGATCTGATTCATATAAAGCAGTCTGCTTATAAATGTGTTGTGAGCAGAGAAAGGAATACATTTTTAAAGAGTATATTCAATAATTTTACCAGCCTGAGTTACAACTTTTCATTTAAATTCAAAATCCTGTTCTTATGCTGTGCCCTATTTTGATCTGAAATGATAGAATTAATTTTTTTCCTTATTCTGCATTTAAGAACCATCCATTTCCCAGTTCAGCTTTACAGCAAATCCCACTGTTGGTTACTTTTTAAGCACACAGACAAAACAGTACTTTCTGAAATGTATCAGAAGGACTAGATATTTACTGTGATTGTGCTCCCTCTCTCTGACTTACTGAAGGGAGGAAAAGAGAAAAACATGTCATGTTCCCTTTAGCCCTTTTCACATGCTTGAAATATACAATTTTATATCATAAGCAATTGGCAATTCTGAGGCTATGAATGATGAATAACCATTGCATCATGTTGCATTTTTCATTTTTATTTTGAAATTGTGATTCTACACTCAGAATTGAGTATAGAATGGATATATTGATAATTTAATAGGAGATGAAAATAGTATTTTTTCTCTTAAATCAGTGCAAGTAAGAATTGTTACTTAATGAATGACTTTTAGAACATGCATTGTGAGGGAATGGAACCTGAGCAGCTTCCTAAAGAAACAGAGAGCACAAGAGATGAAAAAGTTCTCGTGTTTGAGAAGAAAGATGGGGTTTAAAATGTAAGGGATAGAAAGCTGACAGCTGAGGGTCCAGGTTTTCCTTCAAGGGCCCTTCATCACGTGGCTTCTTGGACACTCCTGTGGGAGAATGAGTGTGGCCTGAATACCATCCTCCTTCTTTCCTCCTGTGCTTTTCCCATAGCAGCAGGATATGGGGAGATTTTTGAGAGGTGGGAGTGGTCTTTTGGGGTTATTCACGGCACCCAGCAGTGAGGGACTTGGCTGGTGAGTCTTCAGAGGCTGCTCAAGAATCAGTGGAATGAAGTATTTTCCTCCAGAGGTCACTGGGAGTATCAGCACCTGGTTCCTCTTGCACTGAAGTTGTGATCAATATATATATATCTCTTTTCACAGGAATTACTTAAAACATTTTAAACTCCTTTCATCCCTCTTTGTTCATATTCAGAGCAATTTTCACAGTGTCAGGGTGGCTATATCAAAAAAAAAAAAAGAGAGAATGTGGAGATGTTGTTTCTGTTGTTTCTGTGCTGAGCAGCACCAGCCTGGTCCCATCTTTGCAGCCCTTCAGTGATTCATTTCATCCTTCCCAGAAGCACAGTAATGCTCCCCACCTTGTCCTGATGAAGTCAGAATAGCAATGTTTAGGGACCTTGGTGACAAGTGACAGGTAGAAATGTAAGGATTTCTACTTCTTCATTATTGTTTTAAGGCTGGCACAGGTTTGCAGCAATGTGAAAGTTCATTCCTAATAGGCAAGTGCTCACATCCCAAGCCTCAGGCTACAGTCAGACATAATTAACACTCTTTGACAGTCTCAGAAGGGAGTACAAAGACCATCTGAGCTGGGAAGGTTGAGAAACCCAGCTCCTGTTGCAGCTGAGACCTTCAAGGCTTTGCTTTTGAGGGACTTTGCTGAGAGAAGTGTGGAGAAGTCAGCACT
The DNA here is from genome assembly GCF_036250125.1 of Pseudopipra pipra. NCBI lineage: Eukaryota > Metazoa > Chordata > Aves > Passeriformes > Pipridae > Pseudopipra > Pseudopipra pipra. The sequence continues at coordinate 5,780,994 of NC_087563.1, read as the reverse complement.
GCTGCTGTCTGAGCTTTAGCTCTTCTGCTGGTAGTCTGGGTATTGGGAACTGTGACTGTGGAATCCTTCAGCAGCCTAAGAAACACCCTCCCCCTAATGTTAAGTGAATTATTAAAAGAATAAAAATGTGGCATATAAGTATCAAATGCATGAGAGCCTTCACAGTTCTTATTTAAATTAGTTTTGATTCTCATAAAAGAAAAAAAAGGGTGGGAAAAAATTGAAACAGCACTGTGTTACAGCATGAAATTTTTCTGGCATTGGTGAGCAGCCTGTGTTGCACCTCTCCCAGCCCTCATTGTTTTTTCCAGATTCGTTACAGTAATATTGCTTTTTCCAGTCACTGTATTGTTGTGATAAATTCATGCGTATTTTCGTCAGCCCCGAGTTTTGGCTTCGAGGAATCGATTCACGCTGGTGTTTTTCACAAATAAGCCATTCTAAGAACTTCAGAGAGAGAAAATAATTTTAGCTTTCAAAATGAATTGGCTGCTGAGATGAGGAGCTGGAAATGTCAGGTGTGGCACCTGCAGTTACCCTGGGCTTTCAGGGTCATGTGCAGGCGTGGAAGTGCGAAAGAGCCTGACTTCCAAAGGTGCTGGAATTCCTGAGGGTTGTTAGCATTTCTGATAATTGCTCTTGTTTTGTTTCTGGTGGCTATCTTAGGGCTGAATATTTAGCTCCTGAAAATATTTTATATTCCATTTAATTACTGAAAATAGTATATAATTTAGTTGTTTGTTTGAGTTCCTCTAAATGTTAACGAATTTTGTGAGATGTAAATCTTCACAATGCTCAGAAAAATGAAACGATCTCTAGTAGCTGCTTATCTTCTGAAACACTTGCAAAAATCAGGTGGACTGTCCAGTTTCCTAAAGATTTAATGGAATACAATCACTAATGATTTGTTAATTTTTCTTTTAAGTGTTTGGTTGTGTGTCAGGCTTTGAGAACTAAATGGAAACAGAAATATAAGGGAGTGCTGTGAAGTGACAACTGTTGCTCTACTGTGCTACACACACAGCATGTGTTGAGTTTACTCCGTGAATTTCCTGACAGGTTACATATTTCAGTTATTTTGCTTTCCTTAGTTCATTGGTCTGAAAAGCAGAAGTAAAACATCCAGCTTTACATGGTGGGAACAAGAATCGTAAGTTCCGAAGTACTGCACTAACTTTTGAGTTGCCTCTTGCTGTCACATAGACATCATTTCAGAGGCATCCTTCAGGTTTTTGCTCTGAACTCTTCTCAACTCATTCCTAGTGAAAGAGACTGGAAGTACACTTGTGAATATTAAAAAAATGAAATATAGTATTAAGAGCTAATCCAGTTAAATCTCCATTAGATTCTATAATTCTACCTACTTGTCATTCACCCAAAAGCAGATTTTACAGGCATAGCTTTTAAAACGCCTCAGGTTCGTTTTACACTCTTCTTTAGCCTCAGAATAAACAAGGCAAAGTGCTGGTAATGTAGACTGAAATGAAATGTGTTTGTTTCTCTCAGCTTTCTTTCTGTCCTGCGTGGCTCCCAAACTGCTCTGTACTTGGCACTAAATCCACATGAGAAAGTAGAGTTATATTGTGAAATGGCAGCAGTTACTGCAGCGTGGTTTCAGGACAAACTCACAGCTGTCAGCTTTTGGATCAGTCAAGTGTGGAGTTAGTGCAGGGAAAATGTTTAGCCTCAAGAGGGAGAAAGCCAGCTGCCATGTCCATTAGCACCCTTTGTTGACCATCCAAGAACACCGGCAGCATCCAAGGCAGCTTTGTCCCAGCTCTCTCTGCTGGAGGAAATTATTGGAAGATGCCCAGTAAATGGGCAGAGAATGGCATGGGGAAAAATAAGGTAGAGGTAGAAATGCATTTAGATTTTGAGGTATAGGTTGTTTGATTCTTTGGACATCCTCAAGTGACGCTTAAATTGCACCTGTCCTTTCGCAGAGAAAAGGGATTATTGAAGCACCACAGAAGAAAAGAGGGTTACCCCCTTTGCCTTGCATGGTGAATGCAGAAAGAACAGGCCCCTCAAAAGGATAATCAACAAAATGTGCTAATATTTGAGCCAGCACTTTCAAAATCCTCAATTAGTTTTGGGGCTGAGGATATTGGGTGCTCAATCTGAGCACTCCAGCTGCACTTGAATTATCTGAGAGCGTAGATGCTTGGGATCTCCTAAAATGAGATCCCAGCTGTTTCTGGTTGATAAGTCTAAAATTAGCAATCACTTCTGACAATTTTATTTTAAATTAAAAATTAAGTGCTTCCATTCATTATTTGTATTACATCATAGCACTTGGGAGCCCAGTCACAAATTAGGACATTACATTATTCAGTACCTACAGGCAAAGAACAAAAGATTGCCCATGTCCCCGAGATCTGACAGGTTAACTGCAAAACTATGTATGGGAAACAGAGTGAAGGATACAAGGATATAGGAGATATGGTCCATCAGGATTGTCTCAGCATAACCAGCAGCATAAGCAGTGGCAACTTCTTGCTTTATTTGTAAAAGGTTTCTGTTTGGTTGGTCAGTTTGTTTTATTTTTTAGAAGGGTAAAAGTTTAAGGAAAGATTAAAAAGAAACACAACAGTAGCTCTTTTACCTATCAAGCTATTCACCTCTCATCCCCTGCATACAGTGCTGCAGTTGGGATGGACATTTATCCTTATCCCTGCAATGAGATGTGGCTGTGTTAGTTTCAATACACTACCAGTTGTTCTTTTTCTAAAATTTTAACAGTTTCCTCTTTTTTTTCTTTTTTTTTTGGTGATTCTTCCTGGGACTATAATCAACAGATGAAGCATTATTTGTGTCTAGATTACAGTTGTTGAGTTGAATAGTAACATATCATAAGGCAAGACAGAGAAATTGCTATTGATGTCCAGATAAATATCACCCAATGAGAAATCTCAACTTTAAAAGTTAAGAGAACTCAAGTACTAAGTAGAAAAACATACAGTTGACACTGTGATCAAAACTCATCTAATAAAGCAGTGCATTTGTATTCTACATTAATTTGCTTTTATGAGCTCTAGAGAGTGTTTGTGTGTGTGTACATACAGTTGTGTGTTTCCTGTATTGTGTGGATGGATGAAAACAAAACATACAGGGAAATATCTGAGTGCTTTGTTCTCCTTTTGTGTGTGCACTGCTATTATTCCCTAACTAATTCTTGTTACAAGATTGAAGCATTGTATTCCAATCTGTGAAAAAAGAAAAGCCATTGTTTAAAAAACAATGTAGAGGCAGGAATTTGAATCGTGACAGAACGTTGTACACACAAAGAACAAAATCCTTAACAGGTAGTTTGAGTGTGGTTGTGTCAAGTCTCCCCAGCACAGATGGTGCATCCACACTGCTATAAGCACACACTAGATGAAGAGTATTTATATGTGTACTTATAGCAAAAGAAGAAATCACACTGACAATTCAGACAAAGAATTCTTGAAGAGCTGTTTACAGTTTGCTGGCACAAAGGAATAGCACAAAACCTACTCTGGTGTAGTAAATGTGAACACTCACCATTTCTTCAGCATTTTTACTTTTTAATTAATTTTTATTGATGAGACTGAGCCAGAAATCTGAATCTGATCATCATGTTTGGATGAGACTAGGAAACAGATGTGAATTTTAGCCTTCAGATATATCCCAGCTATGTGACTAGTCTGCTGGCTAATTTTTATGGTTTTAATCACTTCCTGAAGTATGTTACATACTTTTGATCTGGGCCACCAACATTTTTCCATCTTGGCATTAAGCAATAAGGAATTATTCCTCTGTGGAGGTGCAGGTGCAATGAGGAATTATCCTGAGTGCTCATGGTTTTCTAAATCAAATGAGACAATCACAGAATGTTGTACAAATCCACTAACAGCTGAGAACCCCCCTAAAAATATCCACGTGAACATCTTACAAAAAGTGTTCTTACATGGACCCCAAAAGAGAATTTTTTAAATCTGGAAGTTTCTTGTAAAGCTCCATTTAAAACATTATCTTTACTTCAGACTTTCTTGTCTTCTGCAGGACCCTCTAGCCCTGAAAACCTTTCTTCTCCACCTACACTCCATATTCAACTTGCTCTTGATTACAGTTATTTTACCACTGTAAGAATTCTACTTCCAAAAATACATATGAAAGCTTTTATTTCTGTGCTATTCAGCAGAAAATAACCACAGCATGGAGGCCACAGAAAATTGTGGATCTTGTTTCCTGCCTACTTGCATTAAACTGTAAAGAACTAAGGCCACCAAACCATTTGCAGCCACCTCTCTGTGCATCTCCTCTGGAGACTTGACATGGAGCTTTCTGTCTCTAACCAGCCCTTCCACTTGACTTACAAAAGCTGGTCATCTCCACACACCAAAACAACATTTTCTCTAATTACTTAAGCAACTCCAAACTGAATGTCTTTCACAATCACCTCCAGTGAGGGCCTGGTCCTGTTAGGAGGAAAGGAAAAAAAGGAAAAATGCAGTTCTGACTTCAAATCCCTTGCTTTCATAAGCAAGATGGCATAATAACTTAAAAATATTTCTTTTCTAGATTATCAAGTCTTTGCTTGTAGTGGAGGATGGTGAACCTTGAACCAGTCTTAAAAAAAACATTTTCAGGAACGTTCACCAAAACTATCTGGTTTGGTCAGTTCCCTGAATTTCCAGAGGAGATACTAATCCTGATCATCTTCATTCTTGGAGAAGGGGACAATGACTAGATTCAGTAAATTGCCAAAAGGTCACGTTTATTTAGTTGAACTTTTTTTATTTTCCCTTCAGGTATTAATATTTCTGGATTAACTGGTAGAGCAAGAAAGGGCTTGTAATGATTAATGTTTTTATAAAGTAGAGGCATAATCAGTGGTTATGCAGGAGGGTTTTTTGGCTATTCAACCAGCCCTGACAGCAAATCTATCTCTTTTAAAATTTTCAAGGTATTGACATTTTGCAGTGGGAAAATGAAAGGGGCATTTTCCTCTCCAGAGTTTAATTTTCAGCAGTTTCATGCTAAGGGTGAAAGTTTTCCCTCAGCAGTGATCCTGAGCATCATTGGAGCTCAGTTTTGAGTGCAGGCTTGATTGGTGAAATAAAGAAATGTTGTGTAATATCATTTGTATTTTTCTACTTGAATAGTTTTTGAATGTTCTTCATTGTCCACCTTTGCAACACGTTAAAGAGCTCCCCTTGTTCCCCAGCTGCTGAGCAGCTTTTGCAGACAGTTCTTTACTCACCAGCCTCACTCCAGCCCAGCAACTCTCCCCCAGCCCTCGGAGTCCTTTCAGGGCACATTCACTGCTCTGTGTGGCACAAATTAACCCAAAGCAGAGGCTGTGATGGATGAGGCTTTCTCTGGACTCCACTTTCCTGGATGCTTTGTTCATCATTTTGATGGAGTTAGAGATGTGAATTTATGTCAGAAAGGTCGTGTAATCTGATTTCTATAACTGTGCACAGAGATAGGTCTTTATCTAATTACTCCCGTGTAAGAGGAATGACTTTTTTTTTATGAATAGTGTATTTTGGAAATCCACTCAGTCTGGGTTTAAAGATTTCAGGAAATGAGAATGTACAAATTCACTTGATCGTTCTTTCCAGTGATTAATTGATGTTAATGTAACATGTCATTGGATTAGAAAAGGAAAAAATATTCTGACATGACTATAATAGGAAAATTCTCAGCTTCAGAAACGATAGATATTTCATTGTGTTTAATTTTCCTCTCATTTATGAGTTACTGGAAATTTTCTGATAAACTGAATTGGAATTGGATGGGTTCTAGTAGCTCAAGTATTTAAAGAATGATAAATTCTGTTAACTCTTCTGTTTACTACCCAAATAACATCAGAACAAGGAGGCTGTTGATTTTAGATAGATATATACATATATATATAATTTTTTGGGGGTTTTATTTTCATTTTTGTTCCCTGTAATGGGAGTAATAGAAATAAGTGATAGCTATGGGGAGTTTTTTTGCAATTTTTTACAATCTTGTAGATATATTTTCAATAGAAAGATGCACATAAACACCAACATAAGATGTATATTTAGGAAACAGCAGTTTCTGCAGAGGAGAGCCCTCTGAGATTTCAAAATCTAACTGAGGTGTCTCAAGTAATGTTTAGGCTTCGAACTAAGATTTTGCATAGAATAAATTTCTCTGCCAGATGTGGAACTGGGGTGAACTTCTATGAGTGTTTAATAAATAAAATTAAAAAATAAATCTTTATTGTGTCATTCGCAATTTGAAGAAAAAAAACAAAACCAACCCACCTGTCAGAAGAGTTTATTGCTCTAAATTTGATGATGTCTTCCTCGCAAACTGTTATTTTTTTTCATTTGAATGAAAAAATATCATGTATTCCCCCAATTCAAAACTTGTGAGACCAAGCAATTTTGTGGATTTTCTTCATCTTTTTATCTTTTAATAATTTTCTTGCTGCTGTAGAGAAGATAGTAATATAATGGGCAAAACATTCTGGGGAAAGCATCTAAAATTTCAGATGGTGATAGAAAACCCCTGAGGAAAAAATATTTCCATCACAAAGTGTTCCCTTTTCAAGGAATCTTTGAAGTCTGTCATAGGACTCGACATTCAAAAATCTTCCTGCTTTGTTTCTTTTTTAAATTAATCATTTGAACATTTTTTGGGGGCTTCAAATGTTTACTGGGTGATTATTAAGACACTGAAGTACTGCAGCAGACTCATGAGGCTACATATTTACCCTCATAGCCTTTTCATATTTTATTTTGACAAACCATCAGTTGGAATTTTTAATTCCAACTATTCTCAAATGTTACAGCATTTTTACACAGTATATTATCAAAGTATCAAGTGCTTTGATAAGGGTAATTAAACATGCCAAGTTTGCTTCCACAGCCCTAAGTCTGCAGTTGCTTAGTCTTTCCTTCTGGTCCATGACTGACTTCAGCTCAGTCTATTTATTTACAGCAAAGCCAATGACAATGCTCCATCCCCTTCTAAATGGTGGCATATTTATCATCAGAATGTATGATAAACAGTTATTTTGGAATAGGTAATAAACCAGGGGACACTAGAAAGTGTAATCACAGATAAAAAAAAGGTCAGTTTTACAATGATTTTTGAGTTGTCCGGTTGGAACAGGAGGTTTATGTGTCCTTTATTTGGGATGACAGAAGAAGAAGAAAGAAAAAGGGCATCCCTATTTATTAGAAAATAATATTTGAATAAGTTACACAATAAGATTTTTTTAAAAAGCTTAAATGTAGTATAAACTTTGTGCACTTTAATGTCATTTAAATGTAGTTTAAATGTTTGGGAGGTTTTACAAACTCATACCTGCCACGTAGTAAGTGTTTGTTTTGAAAGGATTTATACTTTGAATTAGATCCCAAATGTTGTGCTTGTGGGATCATTTTCCCTGTCCTTCTGGTTGGCATTGAGTAAGGTGGTTTTTTCTTTTTCCAGCCAGGGAATGATAAGAAAGTCTCTTAACAGTCTGTAATTGTCTTGGTTTCACAACAGCAGATCTGTTTTGTGACACACACATAGGCTGATCCTTTTTATTTTTTTTCTCCCTGTCTGAGAGTGCTGAAATTTCCCACTGTTGTGCCCTTGATGTTGTCATTGGATCCATTCCTGGCAGAAATTTCAATTCACGGAGCATGGATTTGAGTAGAAGTTAACAAATTACAAGTGTTTTCATAAAGGCAGTAGTGATAGCTCAGGAATAAGGTTTGGGCTTAATGTCTGTGCCAGGAAGTACATTAACTCTGGTAAAAAATAAAAGCATGTGAAATGGCATACTACTGACATGAGCTGATTATGATAATGCCTTAGTACAAATTTTTGAAAATCAGATACTATAAAAATATACCATTAACTTTATGTTAATAAAATATTTTGCTTGATGCCTTTTAAATTATTCATTTGAAGTAGTCTAAAAATATAAAAGAACTCTTATTATCATTCAATTTACATGATTACTCTAAGTTCACTTTTTTGGTTTAACATAAACAGAGTATAAAATCCACATCAAGATTTTAGATATTTAAAATGTATCATTTTTATGCAAAAATTGGAGCCTGTTATGATGTTAAGGTTGTCATTAGTATAAATATAACTCCAATTTCTGATTTGAAACTGTTTTACACATAGAAATTACTGCGTTTGCTGATTTGACTTATTATTTCTGCTTTGATTATTCATGTCCTCTTTTGAAAAACAAAGTTTTACAAAATAAAAACTAAAAAAAACTCTGTCAATTGACTTAATATTATTATGAGCTTTTCTTGTAAGTAGTGCAGGAATTGAGGTAGACGTGGAAGGAGACATTTGGAGACATAGAAGCTGAGCTTGTATGATCAGTGGCATCAATCCAAGTATAGGTAAGGCACAGTAGGACTCCTCAAAGCAATTAAAGTGGAGCAGGGATGTTCTGAGTTGGAAACACCATCAGCCAGAGCAGGGAGGCTGAGTGACCTCTCTGCATTATTTGCTGGTGGCTGAAATTTGGAGAAGGTGTTACCTGATCCTCTGCTGCCTCTGCCTGTGTGAGCTCACAGATTCATGCAGCTGAATGACCTTTATCATCACTGTCATTTCCTACAACTGGCGACAACTTCTAGAGCCTCAGATGATTTTTTTTGTTTTCCCTTCATCTATTTCTATTTGACTGTAAAGTCCATTTCCTTTGACTGCGAAGACAATTTTAACAGCTGAGACTTGTCAGACTTCTGAGTCTGATTCAGTCACTCAGTCACTCAAATGCCATGGGTCCCCCTGAGTGAGACACACCCCCCCGACTCAGCAAGCAGTGGGGAAAGGGTGCTGATTGCAAAAGTCAACTCTCAGCACTTAGTTTTGTGGGGCTGAAGGGCATTTCATCTGGGACTTGCTATGGAGAGCCGTGTGCACAGAGGATTGGGGGACTGGGGAGATAAACCTTGGCAACTGGAATGAGGCCACACGCTGGCTAAGCCAGCTTTGCAGCCATTCACTAGGGATCCGGCCTGAAATCAACCCAGCCCTGCATTGCCATCAGCCAGCATATGCAGGGGATTCTCACAGCTGCTGTGCTCAAGCCTTGTTTATTGTGGGAGGTCACAGAAAATAGATGGTTTCATTTCTTATTTCTAAGAGTCATCTCGGTTCTCTGTGCTACAGACTTAATCCCCACCAAAGCCACTCTGGCTGAGAAACACTAGACAATGTTATTTCCCTCTGATTAGCACTTTTTCCCAAATGGTTGTTTAATCTCCATATCTGGGTTAATTTGAAATAGCAACTGAGAACACAGAGACTTCCAAGAAGGAAGGAAATGTATTGTACTGCTTGGCTAAAAATGGAGCTTCACAAAGTAAAGGCAGTTGGATGAGGGGTTTGCTATTAAAAAGCACTTTTTGTGACTGACAGCATTCACTACACTCATAGGAATTTACAGACAGAGAAAATGTGCTAATTTCCAGTGGGAGGGTCAGAAGCAAGTTTGTGTAATATGTGAGTCACTGAAACTTTTAAAGCCTGTTGGGGATCTTTCTTTAAACTGGTAACTCATCTTAAGATGCACCATAGCAGGTCATGTCAGATAAACAGGGATATGGTTTAGTGATGGGCTTGGCAATGCTGTGTTAACGTTTGGACTGGATGATCTTAAAGGTCTTTTCCAACCTAAAGGGTTCTGTTATTATTTCCCGTGATACCACTTTGGATCCATCAATGATTTTTTTTTTTAAATTGCCATCATAAGAATAATTCAGTGAAGAAATTTAAGACCTGTTTCCACATTCTATTTTCATCTTTCATCTTGTCTTAGGTAAAAGTAAAAAATGCTAAATTTGGCTCTCATTCATTTAGTGCACTCTCTTGTACAGTACATAACCCTACTAGCTGGAGAGAAAGCAGGATGTTATGCAACAAAGAGTGTTTTTACTTTGTGCATTAGTTTCTAGCTCCAGGGTTTTTTTAAAGTTTAATTTAGTTTCTTTTTTAGCTCTATTTTCTTAGCTCCTTTATTCTCCTTTTCTTTTGGTCTGCTCTCACAAGGCTCTCGCCAAGGTGTGAAACGTTCTGCATTGTTTTGCAGCCGCATTTATCTCCCTGGGAGGAATCGGAGTTTGTTTCACTGGCAACTCTGAAATCACCACTGGGTCTGTCATGTGGTTAAGCTGCAGATGGTTTGCATGAGTTGCTTGTTTGAACTGCATGAAATGTCCCTCTGGACTCTGCTGTGATTCTGAGGAATATATGCACTATCAGTCACATGAAAACCAATTCATGTTTTACTTTTCTGTGACATTAATCCTCACTAGCCATAGGTTTAGTTGTACAGTTCTGCTGCTTCTTCAGGTGAGGGAAGGCAGATGCACCAGTGGGATGCAATACTAAGCTATAACGAACCTTTCACAGGCATCCAGCAGCCTGGTTTAACCTCAGGAGATACCACTGCAGATAGTCAGGGATGGATGGGAAAGAAAATCCTCACACACAAGTTGATCTCAAGTATCATATCAGAAAGGAAAATTGTTTCTCCCTCAATGGACTGCCAATACAAAAAGGTTTCAAATAAATACAACAAGCAGTTTTCTCCTCTATAGTAATTTTTAAAAGATACATTCTCTTTTTCAGAGGTGGATAAATAGAACAGATGCTGTGGCGGTCAAGCTGCTTTTCTTCAGCAATGTAACATTTTCAAATGCAGCCATGCTTGATGTGAAAGCCACAGGCAATGCTGCAGCTTGTTGTTGATGGTTTGTCACTCATCGAGTTTCCCTGGCACAATTTATGTATATGCAAATACAACTTCTTGTCATGCCTCTAGATATTTTAAATGTCAAAAAACTCTGGTTACCCTGTACAAGAGCAGAGGCTTCCAATCCCTGCATGGCATTGTGGCTCAGAAAGAGATTACAGAGCAGCTGAAACTGTAGTAATATTTCACATCAAAAATACTGAATGCATTGAGGAGGTTATTGTTTTTATGAATTTAGAGATTATGAAAGATTTTCAGTTATCACTGAAAGATTTTCAGTTATCACATCAAGCGTTTCATCTCTAATTATTGTTAACCTAAGACACCAGGACATTGTGGTTAGAGACAGCAGGGCAATGTTTTCAGAAAGTTTGTTTATTATTAAATACTGAAAAGAGTAGCCACACTTTCAAATATTCTCATTATGTGTGATATTGACCACTTTTGAATGTCTGGATAGAAAAGCCAGAAGGGGAAACCACGAGTGCTGAATCCTTCTGAAAATCTCCTGTGTACCCTTATCAAACTTTAGAAATCTGAAAATATACAATTTTGTTACTCAGATTCATTATTGAGCTGGCTCACAGATTTTTAAATTTAATATATTATATGCTATTTTGAAAATGCTGAATACTATTTTAGATTCCAGAGGCTGACACTCTAATTGAATATTTGGATTCCATTAAAATGTGTTGTTTAATTTGACATAAAATGTGTGGATGGTCTGAACAGGAGGACAGAAAGCCAGACTGGTCAACCTCTAGGTAAATAAGACAGTAAAGGAACTACAAAGATATCTGAGGTTAATAGGACTTTGATATGTCAACCTCAAATTATAGATGAGATGCAGAAGTGTATTATTAATGAGCTGGTTTAATGAAGAAGCAACAGCTTTGGGGTGAAAACCTGGAAGCCAACCTTGTTGTAACAGCTGGCTTTCCTACCTTGAAAAAAGTTTACTTTTATCTTGTGGCACAACACTCAAATTGTAATGCTGAGAGTCACATTTGCTCCTCAGATTCTCATGCAAGACCTAACCTGATGCATCAGTTGTCTGGATCAGAAGGCAAGCTGTGCTCAGTTGTCAGGCCTCTGTGATGTTCTGGGGAGAGAACGTGAAACCACAGGCTCTAGCAAAGCACAGGATGTGAATGTTGCATCTTCCCTGTTTGCTCTTCTGGAAAGAGGAAGTTGCAAACTAAGGAGAAAAAAAGAGCCTCTGCGTTTTCCTGTGAAGTGAAAGTTCCCGAGTTGAGCTCTTTAGTTTGTGAGAGGGGTGTGGGGTGTGGAAGTCACTTTGAAGTGTTAAGCTTTGCCTTCCCGGGGAGTAGCCGTGTGTAAGGGCAGAGCTGTGATATTGCCTTGCCGAGTGTCGCGGCACCTGCTCCCGTGTGAGTGACCCTGGGACTGCAGCGCAGGCACTCAGCAGCAGTCTGACACCTCCAGTCTGAAACTGTTTGCCCATGGCAGCTTTATTTTATTTGTGTGGAAATTGCTCAGCTCTGACATTTACAGTATGATTGTTGCTCTGCTCTGCTCAGATCTCTGATCTATCGATCTGTGCTTTCTGCTCCGCTGGCAAAGTATTTCATCCTCGTGTATGAACCCTTGAAATTAGTGAAAGGCATCACCATAATTTTTTGATGTAAATTGGAGATTCTCAAAGCGAAAGGCTGTGATTCCTGCAGGAAAAAATGTGACCCAGCCCCCAATCCTGGTATCATTCATCCAAAAGCAGAAGCACCTCGTGTACAAGGTTTAAGTGCCGGCTCTTGTTCTGAATTTGTTTTCCCCTCTCATTAGCAGGGTTGGAAAAATGGTCAGATTTGAGAAAGAGCTGTCTTGCATAGTGATGGCAAATGCAGCTTTTGATGCCATCCCACACTCTCTGGGTGTGAAATACCAGAGGCTGGGAAATTATCCCACACTACCTGTGTTCAGCTGGTAGGAGTCTCCTGTGCTGTGCTACCACTAAGCTCAGCATAGGCAGGTCTGAACTGAGGGTGCTTCCCTCCTCTGCACCACTATAGGAATGTAGAAATGCAGACTGTAAGTCTAAAATATGTTAAATGTGATATTTATATATAATACTAAATAGTATAAAATATAACAATAAATCCCAGTAAATTAGTTTTTAATTGATAAAGGAATTGATAAGTGATTTCTGCAGAAATTGTGCAGATGCAGGTCAAGGTGGCAGCAGCTAAATTTTTTTAATTTCGGCACTTGAAATACTTAGTGGCATCTTGAAATTATTTTGGAAGCTATAGTCCATCTCTCAGATGAAACATGTTTATATTATTAAACATAATGACAGATGTATTTTTTCATATTTGCCACGAATAGAACCAGAGAAGCGTTCAACAGTGAGGGAACAACGTCTATGCTGACTCCCATATATTATATTTTCCCTTCATTTGGAGAAGTGGAATTTCTCACTCGTAGGAGACCAGGCTGTTGGGACTTACAAAATCTGTGCTGATCATGACGATAACAGACTGTGCAATACATGGAAAAAACATTTTGCCAAAAGCTTCCCTAGCAAAAGGAGATTTGCTCCATTTATAAAGTTTCAGACCTAAGACACTACTGATGTTCTCTTAAGAAAAGAGATCCTGCTTGAAATATCACATGGATTTCTTCAAAAAACATGGAGGGTTAAGATGGTAGGAGAAAAAAGTGGTTTTACAGGAACTGTTTATTTATTAAGCAAGGCACACATTCATACTCATGTACTCTGGAAATGGATCAGATGTGCTGGCAGAAGATCAAGGATCACAGAGAAGCTTAATATGATTTGCCATTTTTATATAGGATTCTGTCTCATAACTATTAAGAAGAAGTCATTGATAGCTGCCATAAAGGAAGAGGACAGCCACTCCCCAGGAAACCCAAATTAACCGTAATATGCATAAAATACTGGAATTCATATTGGATGCCAAGAAGAATAACAAAAAAAGCATGAGTCCATGAATAAGAGACTTACTGCTCTTTAAAAAAACCTCTTCTTTAGAGCAATTTGGAACTGAGTTCAGTGTGCTGACAAATGCTGCCTGAAAACAGTGAAAATTGTGAATGTTTTTATGTTGCTGAATTTTAAGGATAGAACACATATATGAAGAGAAGAATGAAAAATGAAAAAAAAATTAGGAAACTAGTTCTAAAGAGAGGGAAAACTCATGAGAGTTAGATTGAAAATGATCGTTAGCATTTACCATTTTTCCTAGGAACTTAAAATTATTTTCAGCTGGTATTTTTATTAGAGACTCTGCACAATGCAAAATATTAGGAAATGTATTTTCCCTGCTTTTTCAGTCATAAACAGGAAAGGATACCTAACATTTCCTCATATATAGATATGAGGAAAAATTGATGATTGGAAAAATTCTCAGGGAATTTCTATCTTCCCCCTTTATTTCTAGAGGATCAATCAAACTAAGGAAGAAGAGGGTCCAGTTGCACTATAATTGGTAATATAAAGATTTTTTTGAGTCTCAGTGACTTATTAATTGCATCAGTGACTGTCAAGGGTCAGGTGCACAGCAGGAGCAAGGCCTTTATAAATAACAATAGAAGATATATCTGAATAAATTCTTAGATAAAAACATCCAAAATTACACTTTTTGTTAACTGCAAAATACTTCCTCCTCTCTTTAATGTTAACGTCCGGCTGCGTGTGACGTTGTCATTTTTTCAGAGATGATTCTCGTTCTTCCAGAAAGAACATGTGTTAATTTTTAAAGCCATATTTACAAGTAACCTACATAAGACCTGCTGATATCTTGAATTTTCATAAGGCATTCTTTTATGAGTTACAGATTCATAAGATGTCTCATTAATTGTAGGTTGGGTAATTGAATGTATTGTGGCTACTCCTGGTGTTCCCCCCAAGAAACTGCAGTAAACAAGCTTTTATCTTCATTTGAAAGACATTCTGCTAAAAAAAGATGGATGATAGAGGCTTGCCTACTTTTCAGGGTTTTTTCCTTTTTCTTTTATAAACTCTGACTGAGTTTCTTATGGTTTATTCTTCATCCACCTATAAAACGCTTTAATATTTTAATTTATTTAAGGCTACTAAAATTACTGACTTTCACAATATTCAGAATTTTTAGCTGTACAGAGTGAGCAAAAGTCTCTGCCTGAATATATAACTGAATATATACTGCTAAGCCAGCAGCACTAAGAGAAGTGTAATAGCCAAAAATTACTTGTGCTGTTACAGTTCATAAAGTCTTGCTCATCTGATGAGGAAACCTTTACCAGAACTTAATACAAGTGGAATCTGAGCTGTTTAACATTCCTAGTCCCTTAAATGCACTTTAAAGCAGCCTCTGATTCTTCAGCTGTCCTATAACCTGTGCCAGACTTGAACAGCCACACTCACCTGTGTTCGGTTTCTGCTTAATATTTTCACTCGATATATTTAAATGTGGCTTATATATATAGCAAATAAACTGTTTATCATTTATGGTCCTTTTGACTTTTTTTTTTGTTCAGTTTGAAGCTCTTAAGTGTGTTGAGGAAGAAAACTTCCTTAATGTGAACAGAGTGACTTCAATTATACCTGCTGTTGTCATCTAGTTGTATGCAAGTCAGTTTGAACAAAGAGTAGTTTAACTGATAACTGAATTTTTTTAAACAGCTGTACATATGCTGTATGTATGAGGGGAAAAAAAATCAAAGTCCTCATCCCAATTCTTGGAGAACTCAATGTGTAAACCTTCATCTGATTCAGATGGCCAAATTTTTCACATGCAAAGATTCATCAGAAACCTCAGGAAATCTTTAAGTTCCTCTGTAAAAGGTCAAAATGAATTTTCCGAGTGGAAAAATTGCTGATCCAAGTCAGTGTCTCAGCTATTTAGCCCTAATAAAGGGACACTAAAAATTGCATGTTATTAAAATATTATGACTTGGCGGGGGGAGAGGGTGATTATCTTAATGAGGAAAAGCAGAAAAACTGTCCCCTGCTTCCATGTTTATTTTCCAGACTCTCTTTTTTTTAGATAAAGTATTCTGCTCAGTTAAAAAAAAGATCATTTTTCTAAAAATTGTAGGAAAGAAAGAGAACATCAGAACACCAACTATTATTATACAGGTAGCTAGAGAGAAGGATCACATTTCTATGAGTCCCAGAGTTTTTGTTAAACTACTGATGTCTTTTCTATTTAGATGCATATAAAATAAACAACACAAATTTAATACACATATATAATATATATAAATACATGTAATTGATTTTCTGATAAAAACTGTAGCCTTTATTCCAAATTTATTAGCATTATTCTCATTTATAATTATATTGATATTCTCCATTGTGACACAAACACAATAGGAGTCCTCATATTATTAAAAAAAAAAAAGATATCAAATCTGGAGAATAATTATTCACTGTAGTTGCCTGTAATCTTCCAGAATCTTTTTCCTTTTTGTACTTATAAGATATTTTCTTATAAGTACATTAATAAAGAGCAAATCTAAACAAGACAAGAAGAAAAAACTGGAAGCCTTCTCAATACATTTTCTTCCTCACAGCAGGAATTACAAAATAATTTTGTTTCTTTTTTCCAGTTCTTTGCTGTTGCCCAGCCAACACCTGAGGGATCACAAACAAACCTGAGAGTAAGTAATTAAAATTCAAAGCTTCAGCATTCAGATACTTTTTATACTTTCTTTTGCTTCCAACTAGCAAAGAATTTTCCAGACAAGCTTTTAATTAACAGGTGAGTTTAATTGATATGTGAATTTTCTGCAAATGGGAAGGATATATCAGTGAGTAGTAGGGCAGGACTCTTTCATACTCACAGTTTAAGACCATTAGTTTATTTTCACATTGATGAATCTGTTTTCTTCAGTGAGTAAATCAAACAGAAAATACAAGTATTGGGAAGAGCTGAGGTGGAGTTAACTAGAATGATGCTGTATTTCATAGCACCTCCTCACAGCAAACTCTGCCTCAGCTCTGCCTGACAGAGATTAGCCTCTGGTCTGGGATGAAAAACAAGTGATGGAAATTCATAGGCACCATAAGCAGTCTGTTGTGCTTAAATAAACTGCATTGATTCCATTAGGTTGGGACTAATTTCACCTAAGTTCACCCAAGAAATACAGGTGTCTCTTTGATTTTATTCCAGCCAGTGGAGAGTCAGAAGTGTTGTTGAATCCTACTTAAAATGAGAAGAGTCACCTTCCGTAGGTGGCTAAAAGTCTGGTGTCAAAATGCCCTAATTTAGACCACTACAATTAATTTTCTAACATGAATCTTCCTCGCTGCAATTGGGTTGTTTGTGGGTTTCTATTGGTTGGTTTTTTTTGGCTTACCAGGCTTGTGGAATTGTAAGTGTGGTTTGGGTTTTTGGGGGCTTTTAAAATGGTTGATTTCTGAAAGCAGACCAAAATGTTGTGCAATTTGATCATGCACTCTTTGTTGTGAAATCAGCTGTTTCAAGACACTTAAGCCATGCAGTGCACTGGAGGCATTTTATGAGTTAGAGAATCAACCAGCCAAAGAGTTTCCTGTGATTTAAGGCAGCAGTAGGACAGCACACCCACTTGTTCAGGATAAGGTTTATTTCCTCCTCCCCCATTACTGCTCCAGCTCCATGAGTCTGGTGGGAGAGCTGGGGAGGAAACAACAGTGCAGTGTAGTTAACATGCTCTGACATGGAGTTCCTTATTTGCATCTTCCCGACGCTCTTTTTGGGTATTTGTTGCTATATTTATTTGACTCAGTATACTTACGTGTGTAAGGAAGGGATTTCCTTGAGCAAGAGTGACTTAATTGGGTATTTAATATAAAATTGTCTTGCAATTGGATTGTGCAAGCTCCCACATGTGTATTTATAAATTCTTTTATTCTTGTGAAGACAGCCTAGCTTTTCTCTGAGAGTATTTAGTCTGTCTTTGTGAAATACAATCTTTCAAGGAAGAAAAACATAGAGATTAGTATTAAAAAATGTATTTTTCAGTGAGGCACATTTTTTGTAATAAACATTAAAATTACTCCAGCCTTTCAAATAACTTTTAGAATTTTCCATTATATAGTTCCTTTCAGGTAAAACTTAGGATATGGTTAAATAGGACGTGATATTGGATTTGTAAGGAAAGACCCAGAAGTTTTCTGCTGCAGAAAATATCAGGTACACATTTTAGGAAAAATGTCAAGCTGTCTTTCCAAAGTTATTGTTGTCCCTTAGAAACTTCATCCCTCCTTCCTCACAGGCAGTGGAAAGGAATAGTCTTTCCTGAGGGCTTTCTGGTGGGATGGAAACAGGAGACAACTTTTGTCTGTGTGTTAATCAGCAGAAGGACAGTGTCATATGCAGCACTTGGCCTCTCCTGGCATCATAATATTCTGGCTGTAGGGTGGCCTTTGGCTTGGTTGCAGTCAGCATGTTGTAACTTTGCTGCTTATATTTGACAGTGAAGGGGGGGGGGGGGGTTTCTTTTACTTTTTTGGGGGGGTTGTTTGGTTTTGTTTAGCATGCAGTTGAATCTATGGATTACTTGTTATTTTCCATGTCAGACCTCTGAAATTCAGGCTTAGGATGTTGCCTTTCTGTCTTGATGGTTTATTTTGTTTGGTATCAAATACATTTTTTTTTTTTCCTGTTCAACATATTAAAAAAAAACCTAAAAAAGGCAAAGTGGTAGGAAAGGGCTGTGCAATGTAATCTGCTGATGCTACTTAACTCCATCTCTCAGCACATGAAAACCTGCCTGTTTCATGAAAAGCACAGCTCATTTAATTAGCCCCTCATTTCCACGAATCTCATAGTCCAAATGTATCCTCCTGTCAAATGGGCTTGCCTTTATAAGCTGCAATCCATCACAGCCATGATAGAGGAAGGGAAATTCTAGCTAGAGAAGCATTTTGTTCTCCAATTCCTAGTGCCTACCAAACCAGCTGCCATATTTTTCATTCCCTCTGTGTATTTATTTCTTTAGAATTAAACATGAGCAATGATGGCTACAACACAGCTATACATGTAAAATTAGGGTTGTATTTGAGTACATAAACTTAAATTTTGAGGCTCAGACAAGAACTTGAGAATTCAACCACCCATCTAATTACCAAACGCTCATCCCCGTGCACTGACCAGCCAGGGAACGTTTCTCTCTCTCCTTCTAAAACAGATGGAGCTTTCAGTGTGCTGTAAGGTCACCAAATTCAAGCTGTTACAAACCAAAAACCAATTCCAAAGTTTTTCAGCTCTCACAGAGATGGCTTTGCCAAGCAACCCACTCTGCTGTAATGTGGAGGAGCGGGTGTAGCAGACACGGTGGTGGCAGAATGTCACCGGGCGTCCGGGAGGCTGATCTAAGTCACTGCCTGGGACCCATCCAAGGATAGGAGAGCAAAGGCTTAAAGCCACCTTTAACTTCCCAGGAGTTGAATTTGGCATCGTAACACTAACCCAAAGAGCTGGCTCAAAGCTTTATGAAATTGTAGAATATGTGAGAGCAAGCTGTGAAGATTTAATCCAGATAATATCACAGTGGTATAACGATGGGCTGGGGTAGCAACTGGGAGATTTGGCAGGGGCTGTGTTGTAAGATGGCCAGCATTTCCTTCTCTTTGTTAAAATAAAAGATAGGTTGTTAAAACAAATATTTTCCAAGTATTTCACCGTATACTGAACAGTGAGCACCGCTGTACACTGAGAAACAAATTAATGAATCAAACATTGCAGCACTATCCACAGGGGCTCGTTTAAAAGCAAATGCATGACAGAGCTGGAAACCAGCTTAAATGCAAATGAGCCAATGTGATGAAATCTGTAATGTTTGATTCATTAATTTGTCTCTCATCGTACAGCAGTGATCATTGTTTAGTGTGTGCTACTAATGAAAGACTTTTGTAGATAAGGATTTCCAACTTTCTAGATGGGCTTTAATTTAAAGTAAAGTTCTGTCACAAAACCTTTCATGACCATGAGATTCTTGCATCTGTACTAATTATTTTCATAAAAAAATAATATTTAACATATATAGTAGTTTTCTTGCTACGTAGGCTAGCAGATGGAAAGAAGGAGAGCCAGCATCATCTGATCCTCTAGTTTTCCAAAGGCCACCAGCAGTTAATATGTTATAGTTAAAAGAAGAAAAACACCAGAAAAAATAAAATCTTGGCTATGTGATGAAATAGAAAAGCCCCCCTCCCAGTCTTTAGAAAGAGTTACATTCCAGATTTTAATCTACAGTAGAATCACAACTGAATGCCCAAAGGGGGTGGAGGAGGGTGGTCAGTGTTGTTGTTCCCCTTTTGTAGAAGTTAAACTGTGAAATGTCAGTTTGATGGATATTCTGGTAATGTAAATTCAGTTCTGCATAGCAGTGACATCAGCCTCTATTTTTCTGCTCCTTAACTCTCAGCCTGGAGTTGTGACTCTGTTCTCAGTCGTTCACCTGACTGTAAGATTGGGGAAGACAGAACAGAAAAGGACTGTCAAATTAAATAGCCACTGTAAAGCATTTATCAATTTGGGCTCTAATGGCAAACAAAATTCTACTTCAGTCTTAGGATTTACAGCCTTAACTAGAGAAATTTTTACAGGGTGGTGGTTTTTTGCTGTTTTTTGGTTTGGTTTGGTTTTTTGGTGATTTTTTTTTTGTTAGGATTGATCAATATGATGATGGCTTTGATTAGGAAGGATCTCCACATGACATTTTAAAGAGATGAGTGGCATTAACCTCACAGCACACCAGAAAAAAAGAAAGAGAGAAGTCTTTTGTAGCATATCAGCAGCACATAATAAAAAACTGGCTTGCTTAGGAATCACATTTCTGAGATTCTTGTTCCAAATCCAAACATGCACCAGGCCAATCTGTCTATTTATTTCCATTCTGTATTTACAGTGGGGTGACATTTAGGCAAGTAGAGTGCTAATTGCCTTGCAGGTACCTCTCAGTAATGACATGTACAATTAATCACAAAGCAGGCACACTCTTGATTCCAGCCTACCCATTTTTATCACATCACCATAGAAATGTGAAATATTTACCAGCTTCTGAAGCCATTTTTTTCTGACAGGACAGTTGCTGCTCTCTTGGCTTTTTCTGAGATTGCAAACTAAGATGTCAAATATTGTCTGCTACAAAGCAGCCAGGTCTTGAGGGCAACTAGAGAAGGTTGTAATGTCATTAGTAATGACATATAAAGGGTTTTTCTGTGAAAATGACTGTCTAAAATAATAGAAAATCTGGTCCTGCTGTAAACAGAATTTGGTTTTCATGGCTCACTAAATGCTGAAGCAAAACAATGCACGCTTTTTTCAATGGCTGCCAAAATTACTTGAAAATGAGGATTGAAATAGGTGTTTAGAAATGTATGAATCATGTTTAAGATTTCCTCAATGAAAAGTTTCTGGAGTCTTCTGTCCTTAAACGTCGAGTAAGCTGTCAGGATGAAATTTTGGAAAACCAACGAACGAAAGAAAAAAAAAACATGTGCAAAGATATTAGAAAGTAAATTCCATGAATATTTCATTTCTGTTTTCATCCAGCATTGAACATGTGTTAGACTTCAATTTTTTTGCTTAAATCTCTTTTTCTATATATAGCTTTTTCTGTGCTAGCCACTTAGTTTTTAGCTTCCCCAGCACCATTTAAACTGGATTTCTGCCTACCATCCTATCTTAGTGTATCTCAGTGGTGCTATTTATTCTCTCAGGATTCAAAATTATTTTGAAATTTCTAGGAAGAAAATAGCTAATTTTTTAGTCCATTAATAGCTAGTTCTGTTCTGCTAAAACCAGTGGCAAAAATCCTCCTTGTGTCAGTGATTCACAGCCAAGACCCAAGAATGCTGCAGTGTATTTTGCATCAAACCATAGCTTTACCTGCCTGTTTTCCTTTAATTCAGTTAAAAATAATTTTTGTAGCTGTTTTTGAACTTAGCAAACCAGTATTTTGTGTATTAGCTGCATATTCTACCCTAGAACCAGTAGGACATTTAACTACCTATTCTGTGTCCCTCTTTTTGAATGCATTGCCCCCTACTCTCTGTGATTAGAAATACAATATCGAGTGAGTTTTCCACCCAGGGCATGATGATTTGTGTGGCTTCTCTCTGACAAGACAACTGTGCATTTTCTGGGTAGGCCTGGGAGCAGTGTGATAAAGAGCTGGGCAGGGGAGCTGTTGTGCCTTCCAGCCCAGAGGTAAAGTGCAGGTGTGCTGCTGGAGATACATCTGGGAGGAACAACAGCATGAGGGTTGGAGAGGCAGGCTCAGGAGCTGGCTGGAGGCAGCCAGTGGTCTTGAAATATTCATTTGCTTTAGTCACTCAACTGTTTGCACAGTTTTGGCACCAAAGGGTTAACGCAGGAACAACAGGGACAGAGAGTAAGTTAATTTTGTGCATAGAGGGATTTTTTTTTGGTCTTTCTTCCTTTGTGTTTTTTGTATTATTCATTTCTGTCTATTGTAGTAGAGTCTTTGAAGTCCTACCTAGCATGCTGGTTTTTTCTTCAAAAACATTTTTGGCTTATTTTGAGATTCACAGCTTCGTTGTGGCTCTTATGTTGATGAAGCATTTTCTCATGGTCATGTTTATTTCCATTTGTGGATCTATTGCTTCTCTCCTGAATGTTGTTCTATTTCTTAGCAGCCTCTTTTCACCATCTCTTTTAGCATGTCCAATCCTTTACATCAGTCTTTTGGAGGGTTTAATTCCTCAATTCTTCAGCTGATGGTATCAGACCTGTTTATGTTACTGGGCACAGCCAAAGAATTATAACTTGTATGCGCCGTTCCGCTTCATGCACATGTTTATTAGTAAGCCAGTAATGTTGTAAGAAGTTGCACCAGTCATTGCCTGATGTAGTGTGCAAAAATTACAGGAGAGTAATTCAAAAATGTGTTATCTCAAGAGAACTCTCTCTTCAAGCTACGGCAGGTGGTTTTAGCTAGTTAAAGAAAACTTTTTAAACTCTCCCTTTTCAGGTTATTTTAAGATGTTGTAGAAGTTTTACAAAATCAAAAGGTGTTATTGCGAAACAACTGAACTAACCACTTCACCAGCCACTAGAGATTTGATTTCAGCATTTTCCAGAGTGTTTCCGTTGAACAACAAAATGTTGCTCTTTATTCACATTCTGGTTTAATGTTATGCAAAGTAGCTTTCAAAAGGGACAGTCACTGCTTGTAGTCCACAGTCTATATCCAAGGACATTTTTAGTTTTTTCCATTAAGTGTTTAGGAAATGACTTTGTAGTTTATGTATAGGCACGAGAAAACAAAGAAACTCAAAACTAATACAAAAGTTGCTGTTGTGTACAAATATTTCCAAGGTAACTGACCTGTATGTTTAAGATCTTGGACGAGCAAGCACTGGGATGGTTTGAAGGCTCCAACAAGGTGTGAACAGTTCCCTGGTTACTACACCACACCACAGGCTGCTCTGTCTGAGGAGTGCAAAGATTTCTGAGCTCAGGAGCTGGGAGCATTCCTGGCAGGATTCCTGGCAGGATTTCTGGCAGGGCTGCAGCTGCCTGTGTACAGCACTATCTGAGTGCCACTGTGCCCTGGCTGATGTAAAACAGATTCTCTGAGCTAATGCTGTTCCATGGAGTCCCAAATGGCAGTGAAGTTTATTAGTTTTATTCTTGTCATCTTTTTTAAGGACTCTGCTCTAAACAGACTGCAGAAAGGTTGAATGAGTGGTTTTCTTGAAGTACAACAAACTTTAATTTCAAAAGATATTTTAATTGGAGCTGAGCTGGGAAAGATGATGAGAAACATCTACACTCTACTGGAAATTTTGCTGTCATGGCCAGCTTCTCCCTAGCCATGGAGCCTTGACACAAAGAAAAAAAATCTTTGCTCTAAGGGCAGTCCAGCACTGGAGCAGGCTGCTCAGAGAGGTTGTGGAGTGTCCATCCTTGCATTCTTTCAAGTCTGTGTTGATCTCAGGGCTGGGACAGACAACTTCCCAAGGTCCTATCCAGGCTCAGTTGTTGTCATCTCCTCTGTTGGTAACCCCACACATTGTCTGTGCTGCCTTTTCCAGCAGGGAACTGTTCAGGAATAACAGCACTGCTTAACTCCAGTCAGCACCTTCCTGGGAATGAATCTCACAGTATCTCTGAAAGGAGATACAGGTGATTTGGGGGGTAACTGGGACAGAGTGAGCTGAAGGAACTTGTTAAAGGTTACCCAGCTGGGCAGTTGAAGAGTTGGTGACAGCCAACGAATCTCCTGCTTCCCAGTGCTGTTCCCTTTGTACATGGTGTATAATTGTGGAGGTGCATGGGCTGGCTGCAGGTGTGTTCCTGAGCCACATGGCATCATCCTAAAGACCCAGGAGGAGAGCAGCTGCTCCTGTGGTCCTGTGTCCGTGGACTCCTCAGCAGGGCTGATTGGTTTGGATCAGGCTGCCCCATGCAGACTGGTTCTGGTTCTGGCTACCTTGTTCTGGGCAACACAAGTCCACTGCATCATCCTCAGGTCTATGTCCTGGACTTGCCTGCTGCTGTTCCATGAGAGGGGCAATTTAGTTTTGTGTTCATGTCATAAAGAGGTTACTAGATTTTTTTGTTACCATGCCTTACAGAAATACTTCTGAGAAAACATGGAAACCCAATGAGTATTAAAATCTCCTGTCTGTCAGAGAAAGCACAGGAGCCAGGACTAGCCTCTGAACCAGTCATCTGAGAAGCTTAAAGTGTATAAAAACCCCTCAAAGTGAAGTCCATAAAACTAGATGAGCTGTAGCACCTTATCACAGCATTCTTAGTGCCTCCTAGATATTTCAGGAGAGTGCACAGGAGCTACCCTGCAACTGTTTCCAAACCAAGTAAGTGCTCACAGCACATGTTATGATGAGTTATGTGTGGTGTGTAGTTCTTCTTAGAGGCTGGTTCAACCCTTTGTGTAAGTTATGAGTGTTATTAGCAATAGAAATTGATCCCATGAAAGCAGAATAACATAAATAGATCAGTTCTGAAGACTCATTACCAGGATGAGCGAATACAATGTATTATGTTGTGTAATGGATTCTTTTATTTAATTTTTAAGTACCACATAGCTGATCAATCAAAAAGCACTAGTACTGTCCATTTTCCTCTCGTGCAAAATTTAATTTAATTCCCGTGAAGGATCTTTAAGAAATAATATCAGGAATTGCAGTAAATGTTGAAAGACATTGTACATAAAACCCTCACAGACTTTCTAGTTAGTTAACTGGTCTTTCTTTAGATCTGAGTTTCCCCTCTTTGTGTTGTAAAACACATGACTAAACCAATTTGGTGTTTAATGCCCAGAATATGCTGTGAACCTTGCCTGTCTGTTTTTGTGTCAGTGCTTACTTGACTATGACTCCAGATGTGAAAAAAATGGAATAGTAATAAGTCTCTTGCTTACATTTGATATGCGATTTTTAGATGGTTTATGCTATTTCCATATATACATTTGCTGAGAACTAGTCTTTAAAATTACTTTTTACTTATCTTCATGACTCTAGACTTTGAAGTAATACTTCAATGACAGCTGAACTGAGACATTTTAACAGGGGCTGAACAGACCTCTCGGTATTCTGTACCATGCTAAAGAACTCCTTCCCTCTTGAAAGTTTTATCATGTAGGAGGCTATTAAAGTTACGAGTTTAGGCTGAGGCATGAATAAATCCTGAGTCGTCCTGATGATGTCATTACAGTGGTCAATAAAACACATGGAAGCAAAGGCTTTCCATGTTAGGAAGATCAGCTAACCAAATCAGGATACACGAGCAATTAACTCTTTAATTAAGACGAATGGGTGACATTAACCCTCCTTAAACCCTGCTAGTCAGCATTTACAAATAGAAAAAGACGGATGTCTCCTTCCCAGGAAATCCAGCTTTTATTTTTCATTCTTTGACAGCCTCTCATTCTTTCCACTTTGTAAACAAATTCGCTGATGAGCACTGCCAACCACGGAGATTTAAGCAGCCCAGTTCAATCAGTGCTGTTGCTCAGAGGTGATGTATATGGATTTAATTTATTTTCTCGGCAAGTTACATTGAATCCATGTTTCTAATTAAGAAAAAATAAAGGGCTTTTGATGCCCAAATATATAAGATCATATGAATTCAATCAGCATGACATGTCAGAGGCCACATAATTAAGTACTATGAAACTTCTTGCCTTTGAAGTGGGTTATTAGTTCTGACAAAGGTGTGTGTGAAGGAATAAAGTCTCAGTTCTCTGTCCTTGCAAATCACAATAATCTGTCTGGAAGCAGATAGATTATCTCTCCCTCCTTTTAATACATATATTGCAGTATATTTTCAGAAACAATCAAATTTCCCAGTGATTGAGATGCTATTGCCCTTTTGTAATCCTAAAAAATTGGAGTTTTCCCACTAATACAGTCAATTTATTGCTACTTTCTATTTTTAATGATATATGGTGGATATAGAAATTCTGGAAAGGAGCAGTCTGTTTTCCTACTACCTGTACTCAAATAGCATATCCCACATGTGCAGGACACAGGTTGGAATCAACACAACTGCTGAAAACAGGAAATTAGTACAGTTTGCACTAATAATCCTTCACGTGTATAATGTTTCAGGTACAACTTTTATCTGCATTGATGTTACTGTTGGTGATTTTTGAGAAGCAGAATTTTGCAAGGCAATATTAGGATATAGCTTTTTACTTCAGTAACAAGTTCTTTGTTCAGAGTCAGGAATGGTGAGCATGTGTTTAAACCCAGCCTCTCTGAAGAACAGAAAGGCTGTATCAACTTTCCTCTCATAGCTGAAAAAAACCAAGTTCCCTCCATCTCTTGTTTCAGGTGCAGCAAAGAAACAGAAAAGTTTCTCTTTGAACGTAAATTTTGGTATTGTCGTTGTTTCCACAGCAGTTAAGAATAATGATGGTTTCAGCTTTCATATAAACTCACTCTCACATTAAGAGTAGTAGTCAAATTGTTTTCTTGAAATATCATCTCCCTGTCCTGACCCTAATGCCTCTGTATCCTGCTGCTGGTGTCAAGTAGATGGAATTATTCAGATGCATTTCTTGTCCCTATTGTGCAAGTTCTGTTAATCACAAGCCTCATCCAACAGATGATTCTTATGAGATGCTTTGCCAAGACTATTTTAGTTTCTTTTTATTAAAAAAAAATTAGTTTGAGAATTGTGGAGACATATATATATAGGAATGAAGAGGGAAATAGAAGAGTTAAGACTAAATATATGATTTCACAACATGTGAAGGGTTAGGGTTAGGACCCTGTTTTAGGATGTGGCGAAGTTGGTGGCTTTATCCCAGAGATGTAGCAGAGGGACTTTCCATTCAGGAAGTCCTTAATAATCCAGACATATCCAGAACTGGCTTTAACTTTGCTCAGCTACATCCAGAGAAGCAGAATTGAAATTTTGCCCCAATTTAAACAGCAGAAACAGAATAGCATGGCAGCAGAAGAGTATTCATGACTCCCTTTTCTGGGTTGAAAAACAATGGAGACTTTTATGAAATCATGTGACTTTTTGATCCCTTGACATGGTTACATGTAGTGAGGCTGGGTGGGATGTGGGGGAAGGACAAGGCCAGGGGAGAAATGGTGTTATTTGTGATGTGTAAACAGAAGTTCCCATCTCTTTTGGGGTTATGATTTCCCTCCTCTGCTTAGGCAAGTTCTGGCTCCAGTGTTTTTCCCACTGTGTGGCTGCTGCCATGCAAGACTGGAACGTGAGGACATAATCCCTGCAAGCTATTTTTGTCCTGCTGTACTCATGGCAGAAGGCCTGGGAGTACCTGTGATATATATATGACACTGTTGCTTGCAGTACCCACAGCCTGAGGCGTGTTACCCAGCAGTGCAGTCTGCAGCAGGACATGCACATACACAATTAAAACATCCTCACTTAGCAGCTTGTAGCTCTGTTCCCTGAAAAAAAGAAGGTCCAAAAGCTTCCCTATTTGGGAATACTGTTACAGAGAATGTGGTTGAAATGGTGGGGAGATCAGCTGAGGAGGTGGATGATGACAGAGAAATAGCCATCTGTGTTTCAAGCAGATTTTTTGGATTCCTGACAGAAAATGGAATAATGTGGCTGTTTGATCTGCCCCACAATTGTCTTACCCACAAGTCCAGTCGAGGGAGATATTCTTTCAAAAGCTTCACATGGTACAAACCTACATGTACAGAGAAAGACGCAAGGATGTAATCAGAAAAAGGGCAAAAGCCCAAACTACACAGATTTCATAAGTGAACTCTTGCAGTTATTAAAATGTTTTGGCTTCGTAACAGAACACAAATCTGCAGTTTTGCCAAAACCTGGATGCAGGGCCTCAGGGGAGGGGACAGTGTCACTGTTGGAGCCTGGGGAGCAGTTGGGCAGGGGGTGCTGCTGCCTGGGCCCAGCTGACGTGGGCAGAGACGTCTGTCTGTCTGCAGTGGGGGGTATGGTGGGGGCAGGCACCATCCACACTCCTCTGTGTTTCCTTTTGTTGTGCCACTGGAATACAGACTGATGGATTCTCTAGCAAAATTTTAAAATGAGGAACGAAAACAATATTTTATGAGCATGAGTAGTTTTCTGTGTGTCGGTATGATGGCTTTTCATACTTCTAATGCTTATTTATAGTTAAACTTGTCACCAAGTTCCCATGTTTTGATTATAATTTTCATCACTTTGGATTTAGAAGGCTCAAGAGGATTGCACTGGGGTGTGAGGGTGCTTTTAACCTCCAAGTCAGCCTTCCATGACGGCTCTTAACCTTCAGGTTGCTCGTGTCTTGGGCAGGGGTATCCACATAGGTGGGTACGTGTTCAGCGCCGCTGAGTTGAGAAGCTGACCACTGCCATGGAGCTGTGGTTATCTGTGCTCCTATATTAGTTTTATCCCTGATAGCTGAGATATAAATACAGTGAAGGCACAGCAGCACAGGCTGGTGCAGAGCAACAACAGCTCCCAGCAAGGAGCCCAGCTGCACTGGCATCAGCCGGGGGACTCCCGCCAGCTCCGGGGGGCTCCGGGGGCTCCAGTGCTGCTGCCACCCACTTGTGCCATGGACATGGACAAAGGACTGATTGGGCAAAATAAATCTCTGTAGTTGTAACTTTGCTTCGAATATGAAGTGCCAGTCGCTGTGTCCAATAAGGGGCACACCTTCAGGATGAGTTTGAAATGTTTGGCCTCTATATCCACGTCGTTGTGTCCCCAGAGCCATCAGGGCGGTTGCTTTTAGAGGTCAGGCTTGCAATCAGGTTCTAAATAACAATTTAATTCTTTGCTATCTCAATTTGAAGTCATTCTGCTCCTTGAAATCTTAATAGGAAAACCACTGTAAATTTCATATGGAAACCTTCTTTAACACAATATCATTGCTGACAATTAAAGATGGGCTTGGGACTGTCAAGGCCCAAACAACTCAGATAGTAAACCTGTTCAGAAATTAATGTTATTTATCCATCTATATCCTAACAATTTTTGGCAATTCCATTGCATTTTAAAGCAGGAGTATGTTTATATATACCTAAGCATATGTTTCCATATAGAGATGTAGATACAAAAAATATTTCCAAATTCGTACATATATATATGTAGTTATAGGGAAAAGAAACTGAACTGCTCAAATTTTGCATCCAGCTGGTTGGGAAATCAATGCTTATAAAAAGACAGCACTCACCACCAACATATTTGTAAAAAGGTGTAAAGTAGTGCAGTTTAAGAAGGTAAGAGGACATTAGGATGGAAGATATGAAATAAATAAAAAGTTCATATAATGGAAATGGAGAATAAGCAGAAAGAAAGTTGATTACTTCATTTTACAACTGACAGTTCAGTGAAGTTTCTGTTTTAATATTATGTGCAAGCCAAACTGCCAGGTTTTATTTATCATCTGATATAACTCTAGCTCTGGTCCAGGGTACTGGAAAACCTCTCTTGTAGAGTTTTACCTCTTTAACCTCAAATGAAAACTGGCATTCCATCTGGAGAGTGTCCAATGTGTCACATTTTGGTAGTCATCAACCAGCTCGCCTTATAAATCAAGAGCACTGATTAAATAATCAAGATTTTTGAAATGCCTTGAGGGAGCTGTACGTTTTTTGCATCAGTGATTAGTATTCAGTGGCAATACTGAAATCTATTTGAGCTGCAGATATAAAACTGCATTTTGCATACTAGGCATAATCAGAGAGATTATATTCAGAAAGTGTGCTTCCCTTAAGACAGCAGAAGGTTATGACTTTTGCCATGGCTCCATTGTTAGTTTAAGTGAGCTTTGTCCTTGCTGTTGTACAGCCCTCCATTCACCAGAATAAAATCTTTTCTGCAGCTGTGTACTGGGAAAATGAAAACTCTAGGTAATAACTTTCATAGGGCAGCTGGTTAAAGAAAACTGTAGCCCTTGAATGGAAAGCAATTTTAATTAAAGATCTTTTTAGTTATTAAAACTTAGTTTATATTGTGTCATTTCTTTTGTTGTTGCAAGTAAGCATTTTGTCATTTAAATCATTCCCCCAAATCACATATTACTGGCAGCAAGGGGGACTGCAGTTTACAAAAGAGACAATAGTTATTGGCTGCAAGAGAGACTGGCTAAGAAATAAGTTATTGTTCATATCAAAAAATAGAATCTAAGCCTTAAACTCAGTAATGAACTTACAAGAATTACAGTAATATAAATCAAAAAAAATGCTCTCCTGAAAACCCATGTGCAAAACTTTGCAGGTTGTGTCAGTTGGTTTTACCTCTCTCCTCCTTTCTAATGGGTGGGTTCTGCACCTCTGGGTCCCCCAAGGACCTGAGAGATGAGAGCAAAGTGCATCAAAGGTAGCAGTGAGTGGGTGCTCAGCTGCCCAGAGCCTGTGAGCTCAGGTGTGTTCTCCACAGCCCTGAGCCAGCTGTGGAGTTTTCCTGGGAAACACCAAGCAGTGTGATACCCTCCCTCCTTCCAGACTCACCTTCCCAGCTCCCAGCCAAATGAAAGTGTATCTTGTTACCCTTATGATGGGCTGGAGAGAATACCATGGAGAGTGCTGTGTTTCCCCAGGCTTCTCGTATGGCATGCCCTTGTATTAAGCAATTATAATTAAATTTCCCTAACCTCAAAAATTTAAAAAGTAAAAAATAATCCTTGCAACTGTCAAAAGCGTGTTTGTGCCTTGATGTGCAGCGTTGCCATACATCAATCCATATATTCCATGTAAACTCGCAGTGTAATGTGTAATCACACTTAATACACTCTGCATAAGTGGGCTTAATGCATGTTCATCACTGGCCTGGAGGTGATTAGAGATGATGATGTATAATCATTTGGAAGGGGGAAAGGAATGATGATGTGGGGCTGATCTGTCTCACTTCCCAGCACTGTCCTCGCTGGATACTCTGACAGCCCTCAGTATTCATTCGTAGCCCACTGGAAGGCAATGGCAGTAGTACCAATGCTCACCCTGCCTACTAAAAAACCTCCAGACCTGGGAAATCTGGGTTTTTTTGGTCTCACTGCTTTGGTTAGCCTTAGAAAGATGATAACTTCTTCTGAAAACTTTGCTTGTGCCCTTAATTTATCATGACTACAACACCACCATTGCTTCATCTGCTAAAAAAGAGAGGTTTCTCCCAGGAAATAGAGTGCATGAGTTCATGGTCTTTTGCTCATGTCATTCTCACACACCACATGAAGTTCTGCTATGATGCAGAAGGGAATTCAAGCCTTATTCCACAGGTGAGAAAGGGCACAAGAAGTAGCATGGACTCTGGCACAGGAAGCCCTTCCTTTCAGCTTTCATATCTCTGCACTGGGTTTGTGTCTTATGTTAAATGGTTACTGGGTTAAAATGCATTGTGTGAGGAGAGGGTTCTGTACTGTAAAGGAAATGGGATGAACCTGGCATAGCACCATTCCCAGGCATCCAGCTGGATTTCCTTGGAGCCCAACAGGCAGGGTGAGATGAAGCTTTACCCAGGGCTGTCCCCACATCTTTGTGCAGGGGCTGGCTGGGGGTTGCTGACTTGGGCCAAAGGCACACTGAGGGTCGTGTGAAACATGCTCAGACCCATGCCTGACCCAAGTGTAACCTCTCCCCTCCTGTCCAGTGAAATCCTTAAAAATCAGCCATGTAATTACTTCCCTGAATGAAGATTTCAGGCAGACAGCACTGTGGCACACACTGCTCTAGAAGGGAGGCTCAAAGCATGTGAAATGTTTGCAGATTCCTGGATGAAAGCTGGTGTTGCTGCATTGTTTTGATAGATATAAACACATCAAAACATCATTATAGACACACACAGAATACTGGCTGAGTGCAGAAAAAGGCTTGAGAGAAAAGTTTGGCCCTCCCATGCCAGGGGTGGCATTGCCTAATTATCCCAGTTGTGGTCAAAATCATACAGTCATTAAGATCCAGTTTCTAGAGTACTCAAGCAGAACTTGACATTCAGTGAAAAAAGAAAGGATTAGGATGTAAATGCAGATATTGTGCAATTTTAAGCGCATTTTATTTTTTCCTAGATCAAATTCAGAGCTAATTCTGCTGGCATTTGCTGTGATAGAGTATGTGGAATGTGATCTCTGTATGTTCCAGCTGAATGCTTCTTCATTTCATACAGTAAATTGGAGATTAGAGATGTTTGACCATAGTGTACTTGTTTTGGTGTTTGATGAATATACGTTCTTCAGCTGCTGTTAGCCAGCTATCTGTTATTGATGCAGACTTTGCTTGTCTTACTTTTTAAGACAGCTACATTTTTAACCCCCCCATTTCTTCCTGATATTCAAAAGTAAATAGAATACTTTGTGGCAAGTTTAGCTGCTTACCTCTTAAGTTCATTATTATTCAGTGCTGTTAACTTCTAAGCTACTGTGGTTACAAATTTACTGTTAATCAGTATCTTCTAGTATGGCTAAATCCTCCTTATCTTTATTTTCATAAAATTAATACCAGAAAATAATTTGTCATTGACCCTTGTTTCATAGTCCAAGTCCCTTTCCTTTGCTTGATTTAGTCCTGATTCATACTGCTGGCATCAAGCAAAAGTTTTGGACCGGGAGCTTTATTAAAGACTTAATAAAACAATTCTGCTTTGCTTTGCCCTAAACTGTGAGATTTTCATTCCTTAGCTTTAATTGCTCGAGTTACATCTTGGCACATATAAGAGGTACAATACATGAGCAGAGAGGATTCCTAAAAGGAGGAGAGAAAGACAGTTTTGTGTTTGATAGACAAAAATCAACTTTAGAGATTAAAGGGCTCATTTGCAGGGTACAATTCATTATTAGCTGATCTTTTCAGGAAAATTCCCTGCTGAGGTTTGTGAGTGTTTTGGTGGGAGTGAGCAGGGAATACTGAACACAGCCCATTGATGTGGGTATTTTAGTTCATGTGCCTCAGCTTAATACAGAACATTAATTACTCTGCTGAATAATTAGGCATTTGTCAAAGAAAATAGATACTTATTAATGGATGATTTGCCATGTTTCATCCTCTCCACATACTTACTATTCTATTATTTAGAGTGCAAAAAGTTCTCTGTATTCATCTACTCAGTTATGCACCTGAAATCCCATTCCCTTCATGTTTATATGTAGAAATTTCTGACTCCACTTTTTCTTTCTTTCCCTAGAAGTTCTCATAATTAGTCAACATTATGCTTTAGTTTATGTATTATTGTGAATAGATGTTATCCTTGTAGTACAGGGAGTGCTGTGTCCAGTTCTGGGCTGCCCAGCACAAAGGAGATCTGGAGGTACTGGACAGAGTCCAGCAAAGAGCCATTAAGGTGCTGAAGGGACTGGAATATCTCATGGAGGAGGAAAGGCTGGGAGAGCTGGGACTTTTCATCTGACTCAGCCTAGAGAAGAGGCTGTGGGGTGTCCATTTCTGGAGATATTTGGAGGCTGTGTGGGCATAGTCCTGGGCAACCAACACTAATGTGGCCTTTACTTGAGCAGGGGGTTTGGATGAGTTGACCTCCAGAGGTTCCTGCCAACCTCAGCCACTCTGTGACTGTGTATCATGATGGTCAAACTGACCAGACAGCAACAAATGTAATGAAAAAAACTGGTGCCACCTTACGTTGACATGCACAGCTGTGTTGAGTACCTGCAATCCTCAGTAAAATATGGCCACACTGCAGCAGTAAATTTACTATAATACCAGTTGCTAAAATAGCATTTCTGAAATGAATATAAGCGATGTGATGTATGGTAACTAAGAACGTGTGACAGTCTTTCACGCTGATATCATAAATATTACTTATTGATGGAAAATGGCTTTTTTTCCCCTGATTCTAGTGATGGCAGAAGCAGGAGGAAGTAATAAACAGGATTTGAAAGAGTTGAAAAGGAAAAAAAAACCCCAAAAATAAGTGGTCTGAGGTTTTTGAATGTTCTGTCTATCGGTGGTAACATGTAAAGAATTATCTAAGAAAAAATATATTCAGCAAGTACCATAAGTAATTGAATTATACAAGGATTAAGTGCTCAGTTTTATCAAGGGTTGAATTCCATGCTCACTGAGTGCAACAGCTAGACTCTCATGGGCTTTAGCTCAAACCTCAAATAAAACAGTTTGATTAGTGCTGTTTGACCAGTATAACAGCAAGTCTGTGTGAACTTAGTCTCATGCTGTGTTTTCAGCCTTCAGTCTAATAATGACAGTTTTAATTAGTGAAAAAGCCCTTTTGCACTTATTTTAAACATTGGTGGATGTTTGGATCTCCTTTTCTGACTCAGCAATATTAATCTTTGCCACCTTGCAAACCAACGCTCTCCGTCATAACCTGACAAGGTAAGTTGTAAATGGGATGCAATGGGACATTTCTTTTCACAAATGCAGCTGCTCAGGGCATGTACAATTCCCAGCCATCCAATCCCTGGCAGAAGCAGGAGAAAATTCTGCAGGTTGTACCCAGACAGTAACAGTGCCCACCACACATCTGCAGCTGACACCGGTAAGAGGGGAAAAAGCCCCAACAACTTACAAAGTTTCTAGAAAGATTGCAGTGGCAGAAGACTAAACTTTCTCTCTGTGCTCCATAAAGTGATCTAACATGTTTGTGTCTCCAAGAATCATTCCAGCAATAAAATACCATCCCATTTTGTGCACTTGTGCTCACTTAGCTGCGTTGTTTCTCCACACAGAGAGGAGGGATATCTCACCTCCCTCTCAGAACAACTGTACTCCAGCTGGCAAACACTGCTCGAGCTGAACAATTCTGACAAGTATTTATAATAAGCTATTGCAGCTGCTCCAGCTCATTCTTTGCTTTTGTATATCAGATTTTGCATTTAGTATTTTCTTTTATGATTTCATCTGCTGTACCAGCTAGATTACTCACAGATTCACTCCAAATAGTAACAACAAATTATACTACCATTAACAGAATTGTATTATGTTTCTACTAATAATGAAATATTTTTTCCACAATTTGGGCTACATAAAGTGGAATAAACAGATATTCTGCTATTCCTTGGTGGCCTTGTTTCTTCTCTATAGGAGGCAGTGAGTCTTTCATTTCAGCTAGCTGTCCCCAAAGTTCCTGCTATTTGGAGGCTAAACTGTGGATGACAAACTGCAAAGCTGACAGGAAAACATGCAAGGTTGATATATAAAACAAGCCACACAGCTCGTGCTTTGACTGCTTTCAGTAAAATAAATAATGCTCCTTCAGTCTGTGTAAGGTTCCTTCAGAGTTCCTTCAGCTTACATGGGGAATATTACAAATTTCTTCTGTGTAAATTTGGAATCTGAGAGCTCAGTTTTCTAAAACAAATTCAGAAAAAAAATAGTTTTCAAACCAAATTCATAAAAGGAAAAAAAAAGCCTGTATAACTTGTTCCCAAATTGAACAAAGCTCACAGAAATTGATGGTCCCTTTCAAGAACTGTGAAAAATGCTGTGGATATTTCCCTGGTTTAACAACCAAACAAAAACACCACTTGCTCTGCAAATTTTGCTGCAAGCACCAACAGCTTTACACCAAGACGACCCAAAGGAATTTTCCATCAAAGCAGAAGTGTGCATCACATGAGCAGGTGAAAATGTGATGGAGAAAGGTGTGATGTCTCTGTGTTTGCTATAAGCTTAACCCATGTCAGCCTTCCTCTAATGTGCAGCGTTTTGTTTTATTTCCAAATTCCTGTGGATTTAGTAGTTGAACACTATTCTTGAGAGAAAGTGATTATTTGGCATTTGTGTACCTAATGATATGCTAATATATCCTTAGAAAAAATCAGAATTCATCTTGTCTTTTAACGTGCTGCAAAATGTACATGTAATAGAAAGGGATATTTAAAACATCTTTATTTCATTATCTCATTTATTATATTGTAGGTTGGCGACTAATTAGTATAGATATTTGAAGTTACAGATTGAGGAAACTAAATTAGTGAGCTATAATATAATTAATCACAGAAAACTTTTGTTCAGCAGCTAATCTATTAGCTACTTCTTCGCTTCTTGTTGATACTCATAACTTTGATTAAGATTTTCGGTGCTTTATTTAACAGCATAGCTTATTAATATGAAATTCAGTGAAGTATCTCCTGACTCTGGAATAACATTCCCAGAAAGAATTGCAATGAAAATCCTCCTGGCTCTATACTTCAACAACAAATAGCATAGAGAAACCACCAAGGGTCACCATGTCCTAGAGGAGGAGGCCTCAGGGTACCCGACATGCTTTTCAGTTTTTCCCTTCCCTCTAGTTATTCTCCTATGCTTTCAGATGTTCCAGCCACTAAGTATTCCAGCCACAGCTGAAAGTGGTGGAAAAAAAGCAGTAATCCAAACCAGGACCAAGGTTCTTGCTTTAGAAACCTAAAGCAGGGAGACTGCAAGGGCAGAGCTCAGTGGTGTTTTTGAGCACCCCTGAACTGCTCACATGTCCACGAGCAGGATGGGGTCTGCATTCCACCCCTGGTTTAATAGGAGCTGGATACTTCCTCTTACTTTACTTCCTCTGCTGTTCCTGTCCTTTCATTTACCTACAAAGATTATCTCTGAGAAGCAGAAATATTGGTAAGATTTCAGTATTGAAAATTAATTGTCCCCTAATAAAGTTCCTGGGCATTATCCTGGCCATTTAGGGTGGAATGACTACATCAGTGGAACAAGGGAAGGGCCACACATGTGATTTATCTGGACTTCTGTAATGCCTTTGACATGGTCCCCCACAACACCCTGCTCCCTGAATCAGAGAGAGATGGAGTCAATGGGTGGATTGTTGGATAAGAAATTGGTTGGATGTTCACATCCAGAGGATAGTGGTCAACAGCTCAGAGTCCCAGTGGATATCAGTGGCAAGTGCTGTCCCTCAGGGGTCTGTACTGGGACCAGTGCAATTTAATGACTACATTAATGACATAGAAGATGGGACTGAGTGCACCCTCAGTGAATTTGCAGCTGACACCAAGCTGAGTGGTGTGGTTGCCTCACCTGAAGGATGGGATGTCATCCAGGGGGACCTGGACAAGCTCAAGCAGTGGCCCATGGGAATCTCATGAGGTTTAATAAGACTTAGGGCTGGTGATGCACCTGGGTGGGGGCAACCCCGGGGATCAACCCAGGCTGGGGATCAACAGTCTGAGAGCTGCCCTGGGGAGAAGGACTTGGGGGTACTGGTGGGTGAGAGGCTGGACATGCCCCAGCAATGTGCACTCACAGCCCGGAAAGCCAAACATGTGCTGGGCTGCATAACAAGCAGTGTGGGCAGCAGGGGAGGGGGGATTCTGCCCTGCTCAGGTGAGACCCCCCTGCAGAGCTGCCTCCAGCCCTGGGGGCCCAGCACAGGAAGGACAGGGAGCTGTTGGAGCGAGTCCAGAGGAGGCCCCAAGATGATCAGAGGGATGGAGCAGCTCTGCTGGGAGGAAAGGCTGGGAGAGTTGGGATTGTTCAACCTGGGGTGACCTAATTGTGGCCTTCCAGGGAAGGGAACCCACAAGAAATATGGACAGAGACTATTTACAAGGGTCTGGAGTGACAGGACAAGTGGGAATGGCTTCAAACTGACATGGAATAGGTTTAAATTAGATATTAGGAAATAATTCTTCCCTGTGAGGGTGGTGAGGAACTGGCACAGGTTGCCCAGAGAAGTTGTGGATGCCAACCCTAAATAACCATTTTTAAAATAGTGCCTTTTGCTGGGGTAACATGTTGGTAAACTTTTAACATTCCTATGTTTCTATTTCACCGAGTCTTTTGTGTGAGTCTTTTGGTGTAATTTGACACCAATGTAACCTATATTCATACACTAACTGTGTATTTATGTTTGATAGTTATTTGCAATTCATGCCTCAGTGGTCATTTATAGAATTTTACTTATCCTGTAACTTAGCCAGCTCTGACATTATCACATGACTCCAATTTGTTATTTACTGTAACTAATGAATAGCAAATAGGCAAGGACTAAGCAAAGCAAATAATAACAAACCATAAACTGATACAGTAGCAGTAAAATCTGTATAGCAAACACCTTCTTTGAACCCAAATCCACTCATTGGGATGTTTGTAAATAGGAGGTAAGAAAAGTTATTGGACATATTGTCTGCTAAACTAATATTTCTGGTTCAAATAATGATATTAATACCACTGAACATGGAATTTTGTTATAGAAGATTAGTATTTAGAAAGTAAAAACAATTTTCCTCATTTTATTTTAGTAAGGGATATATATTTTCTGGTATATATTTCAAGGTTTTTTTCCCATAAATATCATTATACTGAGTTTAATTATAGAAAAAAGTGGGAAATGTCACATGAATAACAATTGTGTACTGGTGAGCAGCTCGGGTATCTTTCAGGATTTTATTTTGAAAATTTGATAATGAGGAAAAGCTGTTAAAACTCGACACCCAAAATATTTGTAAGAGCAGAAGGATATACGTAATATAAATGCAAGATTTTCCCTTCTGTATATTCAGATGGATTTTTAATTGCATTTCGTTATTATCCAAAATTAAGGTTTGATATTACAAGTTTGTATGACACAGATTTCTTTAGACATCAGTTTTATATATGTACATATAACATAAAATGCATGTATGTGTGACAGTAGGCTCTGCTAAGTTGTAATACTTTATAGTTAGTGCTCCAGGATATTTAGATTGTAATTTAGTAGTTTTCTTATTTTCTTAATGTTGCTTGAAAGCCAAAAGCCAACTGCATCGTTTTATGAAGTACACAATAAATGTCTATTTACAGAGCCAGGAGTCAGAATCAGAAACATGTGAGCTCTGAATTGTGGTCACACTGTGTGACACTGCTTGATTTCTTTGTAAAAATTTGTTTGACTTGCTTGGAGATCATCTGTAAATCATTATGAGTCAACACATTAATGGACTTTTTCTTATAAAAATTGCCAGGGGCATCACCAGTCCAACCCTAGTGAGAGCTGTGATGTGAATATATAGCAACATGTATTGAATATATGTGAACATACAGCACAGTGCCACCAGACAGTGGTGCAAGTCTCTGAAAGCACCCACATTTTTTTGGATGTTACAGTTACAGCACTTGGGACTCCTCTGTTCCACCTCTCTTTATTGCTACAGAGAAGCTGCACTGGCAATACCAGTGGTGGGAAACTGTGAACAAAGAAATTCACTTTCTGCGTTCCCGTTAGGAAATTAATACACCTGTTCTCATCCTTGGGCCTTGATCTCACCGTGAAATTCAAAACATGCAAGTCATAATTCTACTTAAACACATTTTTTACTGACATAAGTCGTGGACAAATACCATCAGTAATCATGCACAGGTATCATTACGGGGTATGGCCTCATAAATAAATCAATAGGAGTACAGGAATTACAGACTTCCAGCAGGAGCAGGGTTTCACAGAATCACCTGCTTGAGGGCCAAGGGGGATCATTAGATTGTGTAACCTGACCTTCTCTATAGCACATCATGTCATTTCATCCATTTACTCTGTACTGAGTCCAATAACTTATGTTTGACTAACACGGCTCTTCTCTATTTGCCTTTATATTGAGTTTCTTGGCCAAAAATCCATTACCATTTTTGTCAGGTCTGCCATCACTTAAAGGAACTTTTTAGGATTTCTTTTGCTCTATTAGAAACCTGTCATTGGGAACGTGGGGCTATGTTCCTTTAAACAGCAGTGATTATCCTCGAGTCTACAGTTGTGCATGATCAGTGGTGTTTGTGTTGGGCTTTGGGATTCTTCTGAGTGAAATATGCATCAAAATATATTACTGCCTGCCCTAGTTTCTTATTTATAGGTTTTGTTAGGAAGCATTAACCATTTTTTTAAAGAAACTGGTCACGTTAGTAAAAACCCACTGATTCTGCCATTTTCAAAAGAAACATTATACACTGAAAACACATTCTGTCACCACGCAGACCCTTCCTCCCAATCTTGTTTTTTATCCTGTGTAATTCATAACAGCATCTGATATGCTCCTCCTAGCATCAAAGCACAGATGATTAGAGAAGGATTTTTAAACAGGAAAGGGAGATTTGGGAAAACATACATTTGGACTGTGTGGCTGTTGCTCCCAAGATGGACATTGCCAGTATTCTTCAGCCTCCCAGATGTAAATTGGCTCATTGAAATCACAGTGCTGTGTTTAGAACAGCCATCTCCTCCAGGCTGTTAGACATTTGCATTCCCAGAATTTATTGTCTGTCTGTAGTCAACTCTTCTTTAATAGATATTTAAAAGACGTCTTTACATCGTATATACATCTCTTCTTTTTTTTTTTCCCCAGGGGAAATTTTAAGGTAAACAGAAATTATTTTGGGTCATCAATATATAAAATTACTTTAAACTATTTCTGTAAATTTGATTCCTATAATATGCTCTTTAAGGTATTTTTTTTTTATCTTCCTTGTAAGAAACCCACAAAATAATAAAGCAAAGAGCAGATACTCCTCTTGTAGATCTACTTGTAACTGAAGAGAGGAGGCTTTTATCCTGCTGGCTGTCTGAGACTCCCTGTAAAGGTAATGAAGACTCAAAAATACAGCTGGATCTTTTAAATTAGGAACCTTCTTCTCTTGCTCACGGTGTAGTTTGTGTTCCTGTAGATCCTTGAGCCCAGTGGTGTGAGCACCGAGGCTGTTTGTGGGTTCAGTGTGAAATGCATTGAAAGCACAAAATAAAGCACAAAATAAAGTCCATGAACTGGCACTTTTGCTGAATTCTTGTACAATATTTTCAGCAGCAAGAAGGAACATAAGGGCACCTTCATGCACAGACTGTGGAAAGCTTTATCTTCATAGATTAGCATATAAGTTTTAAGCACCTTGTAAAATTAATTGGAGGGGAGCTCACAGTTCCTGAACAATTCTCGTGCTGCCATCAGTTGTAAGATGCTGGTTTGTTACTTATTTAAAGGTGATCATGACTTTTTGGCAAACCTACTGCTTTCAGGTATTTTTAATAAATTCCCAGCACAAAGTGTCTGAAGTACAGAGATGTTTATAATGAGCAGCAAAAATGAGAGATGTTTTATTAGGCTGTGAAACGATCCCTCCCCGATTACTTTTAATTGGTGAAATAACAAATTGGTGCTTTATCTCTTTAAGCTTTTGACCTAATAACTGCACTGTTTTTCATGAAGCATTCTCTTTGGTTGTAGCTTAAGGCTTTCTCAGTGGTTTTGTTCCTAAACTTATAAATTACTCTCTGGCATTAGTTGGTAGAATCCTCGAATAGTTTCGATGGGAAGAGACCTTTAAAGGCCAACCCCCCTGCCATGAGCAGGGACTATAGTTAATACACATTTCCAGTAGTGCACTTATGCACCATGTTGATGGGTTTTTTACAGCTTTTTGTGTGACTTTTCAAATGAAATAATATGTTTCAACTGAGTGCTAGACACCACTTCACGCAGAATCATTTGCATTATTATGATATATATTGTATTTTATAACATCTTATATCCCTGAGGGCAGCTGTCTCCAACAATCTGAGAAACAACTAATGGATTGTTATCTTGTTTTTTAATTACTTGGGTTTTTTTTTTAGCTCAAATGTCTCACAGTGAAGTCAGAGGCCTACAGAGTTACTTCTTCAAATTTTTTCCCCTTCTCAGGTTGTTAGAATATTTAAACAGAATTCTGTATATTTTCTGGCTTCTAAATGAGACTATTCTTATTCATAAGCTATTTAATGTGAAAAACTATCCTCTTAAATTGATTCCAGTATAAAAAGGTGCACATGTACACTGATCTCCTTTCTTTGAGCAAAACAGAAATTGCCTTATTTATCATATTCAATTGTTATGTGTCTCCACTTTGAAAAAAGTTAGACCACACAGAAAACCAGGCTTCATAGGATTGCCTTTATATAGATTTTCCTGACAGGGAAAAACCACAGCTGCCACAGTCCAAAAAGATTTTGATAGACCCAAGAAGAATGTATTTTTGTTTCTAAAAAACCCACATGAAACCTTAAAAAAAAAATCCACAAAGACATTATTTTAGTCTAGCAGAAGATTATTCTCTCTCACTTTACCCAGTGAATCTCTAAAACTGGTGAAGAAGTTCTATGGACAGGGGGAATATAAACAAAGTTCAGGTGTCCTAACCCTAAAGCACCAGTATCTGATTTTAGTCAAGTGTTGCAGATAATTTTAATTTAACTAATTTATTAATTGATTTATTTACCAGTCCTTTGAAAGTGTCCCATGATTTCCTTTTAGAAGTGTTCATTCTGAGGGAAATAATGCATTCATTTGGAATCCATGCAGACATTAGTCTGCTGATATTCTCTCAGTAGAACAGAAATATTAGGAAGAGCCAAAAAAATTATGAAACCGTGTCATCAGCTCACTTCTAAAAATAAAATTAACAGAGAAGAACAGATACCTGGATACTTTGTTAATATTTATTAACAAAGCCAACTTTTTACTGAAGTAATAATTTCTGGTTTAATCAAAGTAGGAGGGATTTAAAAAAAAATAAATTGGTTATCCTCTCTTTTTTTTGTGTGTGGCTTTTTCAAATCAGAAATAGGTTTGCTGCTTTGTCAGTGTCCATCACTCCTGCCTGGTTATCCCTTGCAGGGCCAAAGTCAGCCCTAGGTTAAGTGATAGGGATTCTTCCAAGTGAGGAGATTGCTCACTGATTTGTAGCTGCTCTGAGCTACACTGACCTGTTTCCAGCTGCATGTGATGTTTAATCTGGAGACTAAACCATCTTATTGGACAGTAATGCAGACAAAAAGAATCATAGGAAAGATCCTATTATCAGATAAATATTTTTAGTAATGAGGGAGCAGGATACAGTCATGCATGATGCTTAATCTCAATGCCAACAACTCTTCAAATCACAATGCAGTTATAACATTTTCCATTTCCAAACAATGAGCAATTAAACATTAGCTAATTAAATGCTTTCACTGGTGAAAGAAAATATAAAAATACATGAAATTATCAAATAAGAAAACCAAGTGACTAATTTGTCAGCCTCAGCATCACTTTACAAATAGCAGCAGCCAAGTTATCCCTACAATGCATATCAATCAATTTTACTTTTTACAGCTGATAAGATATTCTCTAATTAAATTATGTTTTAATTGCCTTTGACTTTTAATGCAAGGAAAATGACAATATGCTTTCCATTAGAGTACTCCCTACTTCTTTCTGTATCCTGTGATTGTCATTATTCAGTTAACACTTGTTCCACAGTGGTATCAGGACTCCACATTTTTTCCTGAAACCAGGATTCCGAAATAAATGTGGGGCTGTTTTCTATATGCTAATATAATTCTTTTAATTGTTGGCAATATTGAGGACTGCCCATTTATTATTCTCAGAATTTTCCAGAACCATTTGATCCTCTGTGTGACTGAATTCACAATTAGAATGCTAGTCCTGGAAAACACAAACTCCCTATTTTCACGCTGAATTACTTACTAATTACCTTTCAAACTATTTATTTTTTATAAGACTATCAAGAAGTGTATAGATAGAAGACATACACTTGCTTTAAGATATGATAATTAAAGTTAATTATAGTCCAGAAATGTGTGTCAGTAGGAATGTGCCAGAATTAGGAGAGGAGATCCAGCTCAGACTCTCAGCACAGGGAGGGTTGTCCTTGTACACCAGCAAGTGCACAAGGGCTGTTCTGATAAACAGACCAGATCCAAGATATCAAGGATAAAGAGAACTCTTCTCTGAGTATCTCTTCTGCATTTGCAAAGCAAAGGGTGGGAAAGCAGCAGCCAATGTCTTGACAGTTCCTATTCTTCAATTCTGAACACACAGGAGTGTTCTGGGTGCTGGTGTTTTGGACTGTTCCAACCATGCTTCATCTTAATTCAGCTCAGAATTAAAGGAAGGCAAGCAAGTCATAAACAGCCACTGCTGCAAGATATGAAAGCAAAACCAGAAAAACAATAAAGAAGGGATAACTTCTTTTTCTGGGCTTTGAGATAAGCAGACTGAAGGAAAATTCAAAGTGCAGCCATACTGCATTTAGTTTACTGTCTCGCCCAAAAATTAATTTCTACACCAGCTGCAATGAAAACATCATCCCAAGGTTGTACATGAAGGCTTCTGTCACACTGGGACACAATTACTCAACATTTAGCATTCACTCATTGCCACATGGACCTAATGCTATGCTCCTTATGCCTGATTTACAAATAAAGTCAGAAGTGCTGCAATTGTATTTTCCAGCCATTTCTTCAATGAACAGGTACTGGTACAGCCAGTGCTGAGATATTTGATGTAAGTAGTGGACATTTCAGTCGCTGCACGAGTTCTTAATCTCCCTAGGATCCACAGGAAGAAAATTATTTGATATGAGAACCTTTGATATTACAAGTTGTATTTAACATTTCAAGGCTCATTTGAATCAGCTCAGCTCACTGAACTGCTAAAGCACACAGGACAACACACCCTGTAGAGAGGAGAAACTATAGATGTGTTTAGTAGCCTAAAGGTATATTACAAAAAAATGAGTTGCTGAAGATTAGGCCCAAAATTTTTTGGTGCTGTTCATTTCAGAAGTCATCTGAGAGCCAGGCCCGGTGCATTAGGGAACAGAAGGGTGGATGGATCAGCAGCAAAAATAGTACTGGGGTCCCTGTGATGTACTGGGGAACTTCTCATGACAGAAATCCTGTTATGACCCACAAGTACCTGTAGAGG
Organism: Pseudopipra pipra; assembly: GCF_036250125.1. Taxonomy (NCBI): domain Eukaryota; kingdom Metazoa; phylum Chordata; class Aves; order Passeriformes; family Pipridae; genus Pseudopipra; species Pseudopipra pipra. The sequence goes on along the minus strand of NC_087563.1, from coordinate 5,736,200 downwards.
ATGAGTCAATTAAGTTTCATATTAATGCAAAAAGTACTGTATCATAACACTATATCCTGATTTCTTTTCCCCTGTTGTAATCCATTAGGATGCTAGAAAACTTGAGTTTTTAGTAGAGCTGTGCAGGCAATAACATCTGCCTCCAGTGCCTTGGCAACGTACTAATGGCTATTACAGAACACTTGCTGTAAACATTCAGCCAGGTTTCTGCCCACAGCACAAATAGATGAATAAGTATGTTTTTACCCACTTGTGCTACCCAAGTTAACACAGTGCTTTGTAACCTCAGTATAAAGTAGAAAAAAGCAAATAATTTCAGGGGTTGTGTATTTTGTGGTACAGTGAAGATGGAATCCTAAACAGAAGGGTTTATGCCATTATAAAAGTGTATTTCTGTGCTTCTCAAAGAGCTGTAACAGGAGTTCTTTCTGCAGATCTCTAACAGAGTGTGTGTGCTGATAATGGTGAGCCCATCCTGAGGCTTTCTCAGTGACCCAGTGGGACAGATTTGGCTGGAGGGGTTGTTTTTGTTAACATTTCTGAAGGGTTAAACTTGTGTTTAGTTTCCAAGACCAGCACAGCTTTTGACAAGACACATATTTCTATTGGTGGCATGAACTCATTGCAAAGAAAAAACAGGAGACAACGTGCATATTTCCTTCTTGTGGGGTTTCTTAGGGAGCTGACATGAATCAGTGGTCAAAGAACCAAAAATTCACAAATTCAGTGAAAAAAAGATATATTTTTAGAGGAAATCAAACTGCCTGATGTATAAGCTTGTATTTGTAGAAAGAATAATTATACACAAGGGTGGTACCTCTTAGAAAGCACGAAAGGATAGAGTGATACATCACCCTGCTGCTGTAGGCTCTCAAAAGTCTGTAAAATTCTCTCTGTTAAATCAAATCGATTGTGGGTCACGTCCTAGATTTATAATAATTACAGTAAAGGTATTGTGATTAAAACCAAACCCTAGCTTTTATAAATACAGTGGGAATTAACACTTACCTTATGAGGTTAATATGCATGAGTTTAATTTCTTTTTTTTTTTTTAGGCAATATTCAGAATCCAGAGGAAGAGGTTGCAACCTACAGGAAGCTGGTAGGTCAAATTTTTAAAATTATATAAACTCCAGTGCAATTAGAGTGACAAAAAATGTAAGCAGTAAGGTAATGAAACATGCATTTACTGGGTATTCAGAAAATATGCAAAATCATTTAAATTTACATACTGAGGGGGTGAAAATGTGGTTTAGCAGAGGCAATTAACATGAGAAAGTAAGACAGATGCTGTGCAAATAATTCATAATGAATAATTTCTTTGCTCCATTATGTGTTTGCAAGTTTTCCAAACAAACTAGTTTTTCTGATGTATATGTTCAAACTGTTTGCTGAATAATATCTATGCATAATTTTTTTGTCTGTAATTCATTCATAAGCAGACCTTTCTGAATATTCAAGCTTTTTTTGAATGGGTACGTAGGTCGTAGAACACATTTCTCTTTTCCAATTGAAGAAACATAACTTATAGGTTCTGCTATGAATAATCACAATATTTAACAATATTTGCTTCATTATTTTACCAAACATTCCTGCTAGTAAACTCATTTGTTAAAATAATCATGGAAAAAGAGATGCAAACAAAAGCAAATAAATTAGCTTGGCATCCTCTCTTTTGTTTCTCACTTGAGAAAAATAATTTGTACTGTCCATAATTCTGTTTGGCTTTAATTAAAACACACGAGGAAGCCAAAAATACAAAATCATAGTCTTAAATAGACTTGGGTTTGCTGTGGCTGGGGTTACTCATCATACACAGGGTGCCTTGCCCAAATGGGTGTGCTCTGGTTTACTCCACCCATTCCTGGGGGATGGTTTTCTCCCAGTTGTGATGCTCTGGTTCACTCCATCCATTCCTGGGGGATGGTTTTCTCCCAGTTGTGATGCTCTGGTTCACTCCATCCATTCCTGGGGGATGGTTTTCTCCCAGTTGTGGTGCTCTGGTTCACTCCACCCATTCCTGGGGGATGGTTTTCTCCCAGTTGTGGTGCTCTGGTTCACTCCACCCATTCCTGGGGGATGGTTTTCTCCCAGTTGTGGTGCTCTGCCAGTGCCATCCCAGCCCTTCCAAGGGGCTGCCTCTGTCCCCGAGGGGTTGGATGGAAGGGCAGAGCTCACCTCCATCCCTGGGCCCCTCCAGCACCCAAACATGGTGTTGGCTCCCTGGCATAAAGGAAAGCCTCCCATGGAGGAAGCTAATGAAGATAAATATACTGTTTGTTGGCAGTCAAGGTGATTAATTGCGAGGGACAAGCTTTAATTATGTCACGAGTAGCAATCGCTGTCAGGGACAGACACCAAGTTTTTTATGGCCCATTGTTAGACATGTTGAAGTTTGAATATGAACACATTAGTAATTTAGTACAAACTATGTCTCCTTGCATAGCAGGCATATATTCTTAATTATATTTACAGACATGTTTATTTGGAACACTGGATAAGTCAGTTTTTACACTTTCTGTAAGTGAAGCAGGTCATCAGACCTGAGAGGCTGCAGCATTCTTATGATAAATGGTGTACAGTGAACTCAATGATGAGTGAATTCCAGTTCCAGAATCTTATTAGCAATGTAAAAAAAAAAGGCTTTTGATTTTATATATTTAATTTTGTACATGTTTTTAAATTTAATATATTATATTTCAGAGTTTCTATTTCAGTTTATTATTTCAATAGTGATAATTAAAAAAAAAATTAATCTTGGTATGAGTAAGCCAAGTTTCACATTCCTGAGGAGACAGTGAGAGAATTTTCAGTTCTCTTTTTGAGATACCTTTTTATCCCATGTATGTGCTCTCACTGAGGATCTGACAGTCTCAGCTTACACCCTTTCTTTCCTGAGATCAGAAATTAGCCTGGGAATAGCTTATGACATGAATAGTACAAAGGATCCCTCACACCTTGCTAACACTAATAGGGCAGGAGAATGCAGAGAACATATAAATACAGTTTCACAGATGTCATTTCTGCAAATGTGTATCAGTGGGAAAGTTCTGCCATTCTCATATTTTACACTGAATAATGTGAGAGCACCCAGACAATTATTTTAAATAACTGAAGTATACCTACATGTCTTTGGAAGAGAATGGGAAAGATAAAATAACTTGCTTAATAAGCCTTGGTGTCATAGTGTGTTAACCAGCATTTACAAGTTCCTTTAGGTGCAAAGAAATGATGTTTTAATGAGCATGGCAAACTAAACAGTTGTTTGAAAATACAGAAAAATGACAATGAAGTGACAGTAAAACTAAAAGGAAATTGTATGTCACTGGCAGAATTTTTTTAGATTTTATACAGATAAAAGTAAGAAAACAACACAAAAGCAAACATCCATTAAACTAATCTAGTTGAGTAAACATTCATGTTGTTCCTTGGGTTGCTTGCATTCTCTTCCCTTTTTCAGCACTTTAAATTTCAACTTTATACAACTTCTAGACATAGCAAACCTTACAGTTACTATGTTTTGTTTTATTCTTTCCTATTTATCTACAGCTTAAAAAAATGTGTTTAGGCATCCAGGCATTTCATTAGTGATTGCTATTACACATCAATGTTGTAACCTTAAAACAGACATTGTAGGTTATACACCCCTGAAAACAAAATTCCTGCTCAAACTTCCCATTCTCCTATGGATGCCTTAATTTCTTTATGCACTGCAGGAGTTCTTACTGGTAGAAGTGATAAATGGACGTGTTTCTTTGCATTATACATATTTACAGCAAGTAAACTGTGTGTACCATATCACTCTATGAATCTATTGCCCGGTGCTGTTATAGCCAATGCATTAAATATTGGGCTTCTCAGGGCCTGCTCACTGCAGTTTAACACAACAGATAATGAAAGGAGATCAGGCATGAAAAGTTCCTCTTTATCTCGCACCTTTCTTCACACAAAGTAGCTGATAACAGCTAAGTTCATCATCCTTCTTTCATACAGTATTCAGGAAATCAGGCACTTAAACCATGACCTTCACAGAGAAAGGACTGTGTCATTCTCTTTAGTCAGTAGTAAAAATAGGGCCCTGAACCTGAATGGAGTTGTTGGATTTTGTCAGAAGATAAATCAAGCGAGTACTTTTGTGTGCTTGCTTGCACGGGACTTCTTTTCAAGGAAATACTTTGCATTAAAAGAAAAGAGGGTATAAGGAGGCACAGAACATAAAAATCAGTCATGAAAGATGGGGCTAAATTAAGGTTGAAGCAAAAATAAAAGTAAGTAATAGCTTATTTAAGACCCATCTCTAGTATTTCATTATTTTATTAACAAAGAAATTATGCTACCTGTTGGGAAAAAAGTTATCCCAGTCTTGAGAGTTTCATCATATTTTATTATTATTTAATATTTCTCATTCTCTTGATAATTATTCTGTACTAAGAAAACAAAAAATATTGTTCTATTATATTTTACGTTTGCAAGTGAGCCTGTGGAAGTTAAAAGGATTCACTGATCCGTAAATGTATTTTTAGGTAACAAATTCAGCTTTCCCCTTCCTCTAACTGCTCCCCCAGTCTCCAGAATTGTCTTATTTAAAAGGAACAAACACTGTTGGTGAAGTTTGCATTGGCATTTCCTATAGGGGTAGAATTGTATCACTTAGAAGTTAAACTGTCATGAACTGTATGCCCTGTTTTATATATTGGACATTTTTATTTTTACTTTGTTTTTGTTCTCATCATTGTTTCCCCAATCATTCTTTGCATTTTTACATGCACCTTGCCCAGGTGATTTGTCTGTACCAGTTTACACCCTTATTGCTGAATCAGACTGCAAACTTACAATGCTTTTGAGTCAGACCTCAAATCTTGGACTAACTGATTTCAATATTATGCAAAATGGCTACTGTATCCTTTATACCTTGCTAGTTTCCTTTTGTCTTTCTCAGTTTTTCCAAATACGTTATTCTACCACTTATTGCAGCTAAAACAGTTCAAATCACCTTTCACCAGCCTAGGTACTAGAACTGTCTCTGTGTGGTGCCATTCACCCAAACTCAGCCCGTTCACTCTTGTGCAGAGTGTGTATCTGTGGTGTAACTCATTCACACCAGTACCACTTCATGCAGAGCTGAGAAAAACCACTTCTGGCATCGGAAATAAATGTTGATTTTGTCCTTTGTTCGCTTTGTCAGTGAACTCGTTGTTGTTATCCAGAACACTCCCTGACCTCCATGGTTTTTATCATAATCACCTTGCAGTATTTTCTCCCACTTCCATGTACAGACAACTACATAAAGCAAATAGTTTTTCTTTAATGTAATTGTTACAAACTCTCAGTAATTACAGCAGGAGGACAAGTGAAATTGTTCATCCTCTGTGGTGTCAGAGTCGTTCAAATGGCTGAGAGAACTAACATTGCAATAGTTTGCAACTACTCTCAGTAACAGTCAGGAGTTTGCAAAAGCAAGCTAGGGACTAGTTAACAACTGTGTCTGCCATTTATGTTACAACAGTAGTGACAATACAGGTTTCAGTATGGGGAAACTGGAATCTAAAAAGTGTATTAGAAACCAGTACTCCAGTAACTGGGTGGGCCAGAAGAAGATAAAAGACCTGGGTCTTGATTGACAGAGTAAGAACTGCCCTGATATTCATGTATTTAGTTTAGCTCTTGTGTTAGTGGTTTAGGATTATCACACAAACACTCTTAGCACAGTAACTACTGTGGAAGCAGTGCATCCCACCAACTCTTCAACAGTGACACCTAATTTTAATACCCATAAGGTGTTGTTTCCTGAGAGCTGGACAATTTAAGCACAAGAATTCTTCTCAGTGCCCAGTGAATTCTCCTCTTGATCAGCCAGATGAGCACAGGCTCATCATTTGCTTACAGATGGCACTAGTCCACTTCAGCAACGGGTTGGGAGCCATGTTCCTCAGAATTCCTTTGAAATATTTGTGGCCAGCAAAGGCACTATAGGAAAAAAGGAGGTTAGGTCTGTAAGTCCAGAGCCTGCTGCGTGCAGAACACACTGCAGGCACACACCATGGCACACAGGGGGAATTCTGAGGAGTTCTGGGTGGGGATGGGGTTCCATTAGGGATGGCTGTGCATACTGAACATTCTCATTTGCAGGCAGCAATTCCTCTGAAGTACAACAGTGTTCCGTGCCTGTAAAAGTCTTCACTTTTTCTTTATTTTCCACTGAGCAGATATTACCTACAAGGACTTTCCATCTCTTTTTTTTTCCTCCTCTTCTTCTTCCAGAACTGCAAACTTGTTGATGACACTGAATTGTTCAGAGCTGTTCAAGCATATAGCAAGTGGCTTTCTACCTGCTCAGTGCTTGCATTTGAGCCATCTCAAAGACAGGCTATAATTCTTACAAGGTGGATGGGCTGGTTCTAGAAGAGAAGGGAAAAAAAAAAAAAAAAGGAAAGGCTAAAGAGACTGGAAACTACCTGGAAATACTAATACAATTTGAACACCTTTCTTTTTTTTTTTTTTGTCTGACAATCTACACACAGCTCCTGGTGTAATATTTAAGAGGTGACACAAACTCTCGTACTGTAATATCAAACAAACACCACATTTACTGAATTACCAAAGATGGTTATTCTAGTATGTTAAAATACTGCATCATGCCATTCCTCCTCTGTTGGTAGCTCACTGTATGATACAAGGCTCCTTCTCCCATACCACCACTGTTTACTTCCTTGGAACAGATAGATACTCCCATGTGTATTTTTTTCTATTTTTTTATAATTCAGACTACTGTTCAGAGAATGTATTTCTTACTATGCAATTGCAGGCATAGGATTAAGAATGAAAATAGGACATCTAAATCAGATGCAACTAATGATATTCCAGTGTATATGATAAATGTAGGAAAATGTACCAATTAATTAAAAAAATCCTCTTTACAACATGTTAAAGCATTTGAGAAGCATTATTTAGGAAGATAAGCTCTCTCTTTATTCTGAAGAGTCCTATGTTGTTATGGTGTATCATTGCATTTCACAGTTTCAAACTTACAGGGTTGGAAAAAATTATGGTTATCATCTAGGATGGACCCCTTGTGTGATTCCAGCCAGTGAACTTCAGCTGAACTTAACCCAAGTAACCACCCCAGCAATCCCATAACTTACATTTGAGGTGCAATGTAACTTTCAGAAAGCTTTTCATTTCTATTTAGAGTGCAAGCAACACCACAATGCACATTCCATAGGTAGAACGTTCCTATCAGTAATAAGCTGCAGTACTAAAATCTTACCTTCATTGTGCAAGGCATTTACATGGCATCACCTTCCAGAAACTCTTTAATTATGCCTGTTTTCATCAAACTGTAGCAATGTGTGGTGAAGCAACTATATATGAATAGAGGAATAATGATATATAGGGACACATTGAAAAATCAGCAGTTCCAGGTCAGAAAGTTCAAACGTGCTTAAAAGGCAAGGGAACAAGCACCCAGCAGTTACCACCAGTAAACTGCTAATCTTTCTTGTTGTCTCCTTTCTTCTCTCCTTTTAAATCACACTGAAGGTCAATTTTTCAAAGAAGGCAGAGCCGTGGCCCTTCTGAAAGGGGACAAGATGCTCTCGTGTCAGCAGGTTCTGTGAGTGACAAGGTGATTCTGAGAGAGCCCCCAAAGACGTGAGGGACTGACGCTGATAAGTCATGCAGGCTCTGGGCTGTGCATCACAGCCCTGCCTGTTCAGCATCTCAGGCAGGGAGCAGTAACTGAGGGAGCCAACAGGGGCAGGGATCCGGCTGCAGTCCCATTCCTCAGGCATTTTACTAAAATCTGAAGGAATACACTTATATTCACTTGAGATTCACTGCTTGGTAGTCGTTCTTGAAGGCACTTACATTCTTTCCTCTAAAGAACTAAACAGAGCTGATGTACTTAAAACATGCGAGAGGAGGTGTAGCCTGTGGTCACCATTTACCCACTAATCCGGTAGTTAAAAGAGACCTGACCCAAGAAATGAGGTGTTTGGTTTATTCTCTGCAGCCTCATGCATATTCAGTCTCATGACTCCCACTCCCAGGAGACTACCCTTATCACCAGATTAAAGGAAAGGGAACAAACCTGTCTTCTGTTGAAGCTGTATCACCACATCTAAAGGAATTCAAGATCATTTTAAATAGAGAACAAGAGGAAGAGAGAGCATGGTTCCCTGTCTTCTCTTAGGACTCTCAGTTCAGGGGGAAGACACAGTTTTCCTTCTAAAACCTGCAATAATTGTCTCTCAGTTATTCCAGTTTTTATATAATTAACATTAATCCTAAGTGTGGACTCAAAGCCAGTATTCCCACATTGGTCTTATTAATGCTGCCTAGACATGTAACTTGTGTTTATTTTTGCTCTCATACTCTCTCTGCCACCCATCCACTCCCAGCTGTCATCTTCACTAACCCATAACAGTGGGAGCATGTATTCAGTTATTCACCAGGACAAACTAATGCTGTTTATTGTAAACTGCCTTCCAGAAAACAGTCCCCCAGCCTGAAATGTCACCCGTGTTCTTTTTCACTGGGTGCCTGACCTTGACTTCAACAGCTCTGTTGAACAAATGAGGCCACCTCACCAAGGCGCCTGGACTGGTCTGTGCCATTAACCCGTATCCATCATAATTGACCAGCAACAAATCCTTGTTGCATGGCATTTAATCAGTCATTTGTTTGTTCTCTCACAAATCATTGGTCTGTTAAAGTAGCTTTGTAATGTTCTGTAGATCACTGCTAGAAATACTCCAGTGAGATAAAGTTTTACAAATATCTTTAGATTGTGCGAGCCAAATGAATTCTGGTTTTTGCTAATTTCTGTTTAATCATCATAAGCATCAAGTCACATGCTTTATGGGCTGCTATTACAGACATTCCATTACCTTTTTCACTGAAACTTGCATTCATCAAAACGTGTAATTCTGTCTTTCTTCTTGATAGGGACAACTCATTACTTAACTGCAAGTCTTTTTAATATATCTCTAGCATTCATTTTTGCCATCTAGTTTATTTTCAAGCAGAGATATTATTTCCAGTAAAATGACTGTTGCAGTATGTCTGTTCACAAGTCTCTCTGCAGAATCAAGACACCGTTATGCATAGTACATTAAAATCTTGACCACAGCATTAGAGACAAGGACACGTCTTGAAATCAGCGAAATGCCATGGTAAAAGATGAGGCCAGGGAGAAGTTGTGGCTCTGAATCTTCTTCACTCCTGTGAATAGATGCAGTCCTCAAGCGGCCCCATTGCCTGTAATTTACCAAGCTCTACCAGTATGCTCGGCTCTCCCCTTTTCTCAATTAACCTTGAAAAGCTGAGAGATGCTTCCCTGCTGCTTCCCGGATTGCCCCTTAAAACTCCTGCTCTTTGTTGACAGTTACAAAACTACAGTTGCAGCTGGAAAATTAACTCTGCTGTAGTTTCTCTCTAATCAGACATTTACACTACACTTTCCCCAGCTACAGCTAATCCAGTGCGCTCCAATTTACTCCCTTTCCCTGCAGAGATTTTCTATTTAATGGAATATGGACATGAAGTTGTTAAGTGGCATTGTTGGCCCTGCTGCTGTGCATTACCCGTGTCCAAGGCTTCTTTTCACTGCTGTTTCCGTGATTCCTGGTTAACTCCAGTTCCTGCTTTCCTTTTGGCCTTGCCAGGAATACGTACAAAGTTTTATAGGTTGACATTGGCTTGTGACTGGCAGTTCAGCATCCTCTTGTTTCCTGATCTACTTTAGTGCTCCTGTTTTTGGTGGTCTTGCAGATGTGCAGCAATGTGGAGGGAAAAATCAAAGGTTCAAGCAAATAGCGGGCATTTAATTATTTCAGAGAAAAGACAAGTATTCTGCACAGAATTTGGAAGTAACGTTACATAGAACGTGATGTCTGGGGCTCGCCTGTGGCCAGCTCGTGAGATTACAGCTGAAGTAATTCCGTTCTGCGGAACTGACAGCAGTTTGCTGAAACGGTTCTAACTCGTGGCCAAAGGATGGAAGCGGTATTTTTAACAGCTTTTTTTCCCCGTCGTTGCCCCCCCGGGGCCTGGCGGGCGGGGGGCTGGTCCGGGGCCGGGCATCCCGGCGGGGACCGGGCGCGTCCCCGCTTCCCGCGGCGCTGCGGCAGCGCTCGGGCCGGGGCAGGGGCGGTCAAGGCAGCGAGGACACACACACACAAGCGACGGTGCCATCGCCGCTGCCGGTGCCATCCCCGCTCCCATCTCCTCATCCCTCTTCGCATCCCCGCTCCGCCGCTGCCTCCGAGCGCGCTCCCGGCCCCGCGCGCGCTCCCGCGCGCCGGGGATTGGTGGCGGCGGCCGCGGCGCGCGCGCTCCCGGCTCCTTTTCCTTCGGGGGGAGCGGCGGGGCCGCGCCCGGAGCGCGGCGGAGCGGGGCGCGCTCCCCCTGCGCGCTCCCCCTGCGCGCTCCCCCTGCGCGCTCCCCCTGCGCGCTCCCGCCTCCCCGCGCGCTCCCTCCGCTCCCGCGCTCCCCCGGGGGCGGCGCGAGGCTGCGGCTGTTCCCGCCGCTCCGCTCCGCTCCTGCGGGAGGGACGGGACGGGAAGGGAAGGGAAGAGAAGGGAGAGCAGAGCGACAGGGAAGGGGGGTGTCCCTGCCCTCCTCACTGAAGGAATCCGCACCGGTGCGAAGTTGTCGCCCAGAGAACGGCGAGAGGCGCTCGGGCTGCTCAACCTGCTGCTGCCGCCGCCGCCGCTGCTGGTAAATGCTCTTCGCTCGGTACTTGCCGACATGCTCGGGGCTCTCCGCTCCGCTCCGCGCTCGGCAGCAGCGCCCGGAGCCGCAGCGCTCTCGGTCTGTGCCGCTCCTGCCTCCCGCGTCCCCCCCGTGCCGTAATTGCGTTAGCGGAGTTGACAAGTTGGGATGTGGGATGTGTGTGTGTGTCTGTGTGTGTGTCACACCCGGGCACGGCGCGGTCCGTGTGCCGGAGCTGCAATTCAGCACTTGGAGAGGTCATTAGTTGCATGAGTTCCAGGGAAGGAGGATTCTCTCTGTGCCTCTGCAATAAGTGCTGCTGCTGCTTTTCTGCCTGTTAATTCTCATCCTTCATCGCTGGTATTTCTGATATTTTCACGGTGTTTTAATTTTGCCTTTGCTCTTTAAGCTGCTTCTTTTAATTAATTCATTTATTTTCTTTCCCCCTTTTCTTCCGGGATTGAAGTACGATGTTGTTATTTATTTTTTCAGTGTTTGCCAACAGTGCGGGAAGGTATCGCTGATTCAGAAACTATTGTCCACAGCGCGTCTCGGTTAGGAACGGGCAGCAATAGGAGAAGGCAGGCATTTGTATTCCGAAAGGGAATTAAAAAAAAATCTGCATCATTGCTGCAGGTTTGCAGGAAGCACTAAGGGACGGTGATATTTTGTTGTTGGCAAAGATAATAAACATAGACGCGCTGTGGTGTTTCACGTATAGCCCTGCGATTGAGCTGTTTGGGAATTGGTCTTAATAATAAATTCCAGGCTGTGGAGGCAGCGATTGCTGGCATGTATCACATCCAGTGCTGAGACAATGTACCAGCGTGTGCTCACAGCGGAGCGCGTCCCTGGTAGACCTTACGTGGAGTGGCAGTTTGACAAGATACTGTTTTGTCTCTCGCGTACACCCAAACGGAAATTTAAATAAGGTGCCTTAATGGATGCGAATTGAGCTCTTAACTCTATCTCTGAACCAGAGTCCTTTTTCAACTCCTGTTAGGATGCTTGTCTGAACATTTATTTGTAGCAATTTCAGGGGATTTAACAGTACTGATGTCTTAATATGTGCTTTTTATGCCTTTTTTTTTTTTTATCTTCCATGCTTAAGTGTTCTGTCCTTTTAAAAGGCTCAGAATATAATGGCAAATGTTGTCTTTGTGTATGTGTATCTGTGTGCATAAATATTTATATATTTATGTATAGTATTTGGCTTGTACTTGTTCAAATTTACCAAACCTTGTATTACGCGGAGAAAACAGGCATTATAACAGAATTGAAATGCAGGAGCACAGAACTGAAGGAGATTTTGTTTATAAGCTCTAGCTGTATAGTTAAAAGGTTATGTAAGATCGAAGACATTCAAAATGCATGTGTCCTAAAGAAGTAAAGTCTAGCCCTAGTAATTTAAGAATATAAAGCTTTACTGACACAATACAGAATGCACTATGTCAATAAGTACGTGTAGCTACCTGACATCCTCACAGAGCACTTTATGGAATTGCTGTTTGAAGTCTGATGGATTTAAACCCAGAGTCTTTTAAGTGCAGAGTTAATTAAAAAGTAGTATCACCTGTTAGTATGGTTACTTTATGTAAGTGTAATAGTTAATGTTGGCTGTACAGTCTCAAAGCTTTTCTTCAAACTTCAGAGGAATTGAGAGAGGTATTCTTTCTTCAAGACATTTGAGTTACCATTCAGCTGGTACAGAACCACCATATAGGATGATGACAGGTACTTTTCTAAGGGGTTGATGGAAGTGCTGGGTAAAGTCGATTTTCACAGGGGGCTGACAACCTAAAGATAAGTGACGTTTCTTGCTTTGTCAAGATTTAAAATATATACAAACAATGTATTTAGGCATCATTTTCCTGTGCATTGGCAAATCAGTGACCGGGTTGACAATTCATTTAGCTTGGCCCATGTGCTGAGGTTTCCAGTCACTGAGTAATAAATAAAAACTAGTCATATATTACACCAATATAGATTGTGTGGTATTCAAAAAGCCAGCTGTGAGAGCTGAGCTTTAATTTATTTTGAGAGGAAAACTTTTTTAGCTGTGATTTCTTAGTGTCCTGGCAACGTGAGAACTCAAAGAAGTATTTTTTAATCTAATTGTTAACAGGCTTGTAGCATGTTTTAAAAAAAAAAAAAAGTTTTCATTCAAATAATGTTTGAATTTGCATTCTGCTTTTTGAAAAACATTTCCTACTAAGACAGTGTTTATAGAAAACAATAAAATTTTAGTTCTCTACGTGCTTATTTTTTATAGGGATAATGAAAAAATAAAATAATGGTCTTCCTGTGTCATTAGATTTCAACTGCTTGTGTAGCATGGGGAAAATTAACATGTGAACATCACTAGTGATGGTTTCCTGTAATTAGGTTGAACTGTATTTTCATTTTTAATATTTCATACTAAAAGTCAAGACTGCATGAGAAAATAGAGGAGGCTCTTTCTCTTGTTAGGTCACAAAGATTAGCAGTGGTTAATATTGATTTGAGGAGGCTGTTACATTTCTTTGCCTTTTTAAAGAACAGTTTTATTTCTGGTGAAAACAGCAATATATACTTGTCATCTGTGGACATGGCTTTGGTCTATTCCTGTCAAATACTGACATTTTTGTTTCTGCAGTCAAAGAAAATTTCCTGTGAACAGTTTTACTGTTAGAGTAAGTAATGGTGTTATCTGTATTAGTGATTGTGTGCTTAAAATTATTTAGAACAACACAGAAAAGGGAAAATGTTCAGTTCAATCAAGGTCAATGTCTAGACTTTCTTGTCTGAGAGGTCAAACTAAACTGAAGGTCAAATTAGATGGAGACAAAGCTCAAGCCTCTATTAGACCACTCAAGTCAATATACCAATATTTGAAAAGCTGTTTTCTGTTTGTTTGCAGTTTACCATGAATTTAATCCCTCAATCCTTAATGTTTTTGGCAAAAGATGCACTTAGGAGCAGCACCACTGAAGTCCATGCTTAAAGATAAAACCAAAAAAATACTGGGACTCTTCTTTAAACAGTAATGTTTTATATAAATGGATAGTTCTAAAAAGTTTGCCCTCCTCTGCCCTGGATCTGTAACAGGAAATACAACCTTAAAATATAAATTAAATTCATTTCTACTAAACTGATTAAGATAAGAGATGTTTTAGTCCCAACTTGCTCTTTCAGAAGGTTAATATTTAATGGAAATGGCAAGTTTTTTTCCAGGCTTTTTTTTTTTTTTAACTATACTTTACTTACTATTTCACAAGACCTTTACCAGGAAGAACAGTTTTATATAGTGCTTACTGTGCTACAAGAGAAAGGCTGGTTTTGCTGATAATAAATACATGTAGGACCAGTCCATACTTTGTGACCCAGCCCAGAGCCTTCAGTGCCAACTGGGGGTGACTCATCTTTCTCATTTCTTGCTGCACGAAAAGCTCCTGTACAGTGAGCTTTGAGTTGTGGAAGAGGTGGGCTATGAAACATCTCTGGCTGAATCAAAGTTCCAAGCACAGACTGGACCAGCTCTGTGTCCTGGTTGTGTCTGTAACCTCAAAGAGCCCCCGTGTCTGCTCCTTGCTCAGAGTTGTGGAGCTGAGCAGCTCCAGCGACGTGGAACGTGTTTTCTGCAACACAGTCCCACCTAATCCACAGATGGATTTAAAAGATACTTTGGGGCATCCTCTGTTAGCTTAGTTTTGTCTCGCAATTATTGGTCTGCGCTGGGATCTCATAATGCTGGTGGAGTTCAAACACATTGTTTTAAATCCACCTTGCTGACTGGCTCGATATAATCAGGCAGACTTTTCGGATCAGCAGGAAGCGTGCTAAGCTGAGGTATTATTCATTTTTTTTATTATTTTTTTTTTAAATAGATTCTTTTTGGTTGAATTGATTGACGTTCAGTGCCAAATCGTAATAAATTGTCTACTTTCATCTTCATTGCTGAACATTAATAACCTTGTAGTCATCCAAACAGGGATGTGATTATAAGATCTTTAGCAACAAGCTACACAACACTGAATTACAAACTTGGGTTTAGCTGGGCAGGTTGTGGATGGATACCCAGTGCAAGTACTGCCTTACACCAGTGGGCATATTCAGACACATTCTGGGTAATAGGGACACAACTGATTTTAAGTCAGGCTTTCTCTCACTCAGGAACAGGTTTTATAGAAGGTAGATTTTATTCTCTAATTAATGGAAACAGAGTTCCTCTGATCTAGAGTGGTTTGGCTTTGGGGATTGTTTTGTTTTATGTTCTCTTGCATTGAGTTGTATTTTTTTTTTCAGCTATGCTAGTCAAGTAGTATGGGGAAATTAAGAACAGGGTATCACCCATTTTGGTTTTGGATAATAGGGTCCTCATTGTAGTTTTCTTCTGAAGAAACTTCTTGGCCAAAACAGTAACTGTAACCCTTAAGAATTACAAATAGGTATTAAAATTATATAAAAAAAATATAAGTAGCTGCTCTTGAAGGATTTTCGTAGTAGTTTGGGGCACACTGTAGCTGCCTTTATCTTTAGTAGCAGCATTTAAAGCCTCTGGTTGGCCTCAGTCCTCCAGATTTATCTGTTGTTTCTGAGCCCACACAGGCAAGGAAAGGCTCATTCAGAGGGGTGGGTGAGCCTATGAAAATCATTAACTTTTCCTAAACAACTGAATTAGAAGTGTTGGTTCTGTTGTGGTTTTGGGTGGCTCTGTACAGTGCTACATGTCAACTGTTGTAGAAAAATGTAAGTTTAAGAGGTGTAAGTCAGTAGAAAAAATAATTCTGTTATGAAGCCATTGCTACATAAGAATATGAATATGAGCTTACATGTAAACCAGTAAAATATAGAAAGTCCTAGTAAATATAAACAATGGATTTGTCCAAAGCTTTCTGTGAGTGTAATTGCCTAGTGACTTTTTTAATCTTTAAAAAAACCCCAAGAAATAAGTTTTCCTAATAGTATGCTCCAACATTGTACCACACAGTAAAACAGTGGTAAGCACTTTTTTCAACAATAACAACAACAACAACAACAAGTCGAATATTTAGAAAGGTAGAATACCAGATGTTGAAATATAAGAATGACACTAAAGAAAAACTTTTTGATCTTGGAAATAAAGTTCACTTCACTTGCTTCGCTCACTTTGCCAATGCTATAGGAAACACTGTATTTGAATCAGATGCTGGAGGAAAAATGAGGCATTAGCTTTACATCAATTGAAATAAAGTAGCAAAGGTAAATATTAAATGCATCATAGTGTATAAAAAGACATTGCCTAGGGTGGAATGTTATGCACTTCAAACTTGCAACATTAAATGAGTTTTCTGAAATAAATTAAAACAAGTGATATGCAGTTCTGCTGTCACTGTGTAATACCTACATTGACCATTACTAAAGAATTAGGCATTTAAAGAAAATGACTTTCCATCTTAATTCGTATTTCCATGGGTCACAGAGTTGGATGTGCATGTGCAGGCCATTGGTGCATTTGGGTTTGGTTCTGTGCTTAGGGACATTCAGAAAGTTGTGGTCTGTCAAGAGTATAGTCTGGAACACAGAACTTTCTCTTAAAGGGTGTTTTCTTGTCAGGGCATTTCTTCTGACTTTATGTAGTTTTGACACAGAGAAAATGTTCTTACATTGTCTTTGGTTTTTGAGAGGGTGAACTGTGGCTGGTATTCTAGTTTGCATGAGAAAGTGCAAATGTGAACATCCACAAAAACATAAGCCCTAAAAGGATAGGGAAATAGTTTTCTTTCTTATTTCAACATAGTTGACTGAACGCTAAATTAAAAAGAATTATTATTAAGTCTATCAGAAAAAATTAATATTTTGTCAGACCCCTTCCAACCAGGGTAAAGTTTTAGACAAATCTTACTTTATAAGAGAATATTTGAATGAGTTGAAACTTGATACATGTAACTACATCTGTAAGTAAACACAACAGTACCATGGAAGTGGATTATCAATTTTAATAACTTTGTAACAGTTTGATTTGTCCATGGTGTTTATATTACGTGTGTACAGTTACATAAAACATGATTGAGCTTATGTACACATTGCTGTGACTCATGGAGATCTGCCAGCAATGAAGATACAGAAAATTCCCATAGTGAATGGCTTCCATCAGTTTTGGGAACATGTGGTCTAAATATCAGCTAAAGAACACTGGAAAAAAACTGTTAAGGGAAGTGCTAAATGTGCAGATTGCTATTGGAAGTGAAGCAATAGAGAACAGGTTTTTAAAGAAAGTTGACTGTTTAGAGCTAAGTGGGTGCCTATAAGAGGATCAAAACTTCCCATTAGCTGTACTCTAAGATCAATTCTTTATGTCCCTCAGGACTTTGTCTTGCATCTTTGGCTGTGGAAAATCCTTGAGAAAAGAACCTGCATCTAGGTATTTCAGTTAAGGCACCTGAAATAAATGTGTGTGTTTGGTAGTTGAGTCGAGTCTTTTCAGGAAAGATTTATGAGAAGTAGATGGTCAGGTAGATTATTAATAATCTAAAAGCAAGATACAGTAACAAAGATTTGTGTATAGCCTTGGCCACAAAAGGAACTAAACCTTTTTTGCTTTTCAGAGAAGTCAGCTGGCTTTACTTGTCTCCCTGCATAGGGACTAACCTAAATCTTCTCTTTTTCCCTTTCTCTCCAGCTGCTTGTTGTGGGCACAGAGCAGTGAGAGGAAAGTCTTAGTGCAGTGCTAAATTTGGAAGTCACAGCTTTATTAACCAATACTGAAGTATGTGGTATTCCAGTGCAAATCTTAGCTGACACCAATGGCCTCAGCAATGGAATAAAGAATAAGCTGTGCAGCTGTCTTTTCTTTCAGCTTTCCTACCTGCTAAGGAATGCTGACTGAAATCCAGAACATTGTCACCTTCTGTATTCTGTGCAACCTGCTTGAGGTTGAGAGATGACATGAGAGTGGAGCTGCACAGAACGAATCATTTCAGAATCATGACAGTGGTCAGGACCAATGCTGAAATGGTTTCCTGTGCAGCAGAACTTGCTGCAGCATTTTTCTAGGCAATCAGAGTCACAATTTTTTCAGTATTCCTTTTAAAACAGTCCCCCTGCAAGGTGGAAATATCTTCATTGTACTTTGTTTCACCACTGCAGGGCAAAGGAGAGACAGAGTCTTTCTGAGATAATGACATGGATAACCAACATGTCTTCCACTGGTAACTAATCTTACCATCACAGAGAAAAGCTGAAATAGTGAATCCTCAGTGGATCACTGTCATCTCTCTCTTCCTCCTGCTCCTTTTGAATCATTCCCTTGCTTCAGGAGCATGGTACAAACAGCAGTTTGTTTTCCTCTGGGGCACGAAGAGGGGTAGCAGGAGAAAACTTCAGTAACTTGAATATTGCCTCCCCTGCCCTGGGGGGTGTCTTTTCTCTTTCAAAATTCTGCTCGTGGCCTTTGGCTCCCTCACTGCATTGCTGTGACTGGGGTGAGTGCCTGTGAGACCTCGAGCCCTGGGTTCTGCCTCGCAGCAGTGAGGGAAGAGCTGGCAGCTCCTCCTGCTGTTGTGTTCCTTGTTGTATTACCAGTGAGGATTATTAACTAATGAGTTGAATGAGAGAGACCTTTCCCTTGGCTTTCACAAGCAGCTGTCACTGCTGGAGAGAAGAAGTGGCGAGAGGTGAGTAGAACCTGTGGATTGCCTGTGGAGTATTTATTCTTCTACTGAAGCTCTAATTACCTAACTGCAACTCTTCTTCCATCTCACCAGCAATCCCAGGGGCCTCCATAGGTTCCTATAGTTCAGCTGGCATTCTGTATCAGCTACCTTCAGGCTTAAATTGCTTTTCTTTTTCCTTTAAAGGAGCAGTAATCACTTCCCCCTGTGTTTCTGAGTCCAAAATATAAGCCCTTAATAGATTGCTCTTTTACAGAGCAGCTTATGCATTTCCCCCACGCCTGTCATTCTGCCCATAACCTTCATTAACTGGGAATCTTGGAGTTTATACATTGCCTGTTCTGTAGATCTTGAACTTGCTGTGTGTTACAAGATTAAGATTTATAATTGTACCCCAGTTAGTTTAAGGCCAGCTTTTGGATGAGCTTTTCCCTTTGCACAGGCTTCTGGGGTAGAGCAGCATCACTCCATTTGCCTCAGCATCTTCTTGGGGAAAGTAAGAATTAGGATTCTGTTGCTACTCCCAACATGGATGGTCATTCCCTTCTTCCCTGATGACTTCTTGCAAAGGAGACAGTCTTTTTCATTCCTTTGCTCTTACAGAAGAGAAGCAGTGTGAGGTGTGGGATTTAGATCCTTTGCAAAGGTGCTATGATTGCTGCTTTGTTCTGCCTCCATTTGCCAAAGGTTTTCCATCGAGCCCTGGATACAAAAGAGCCTCTGATTATTGAAAATTTCCTGGCCCCTGGAATGGAGTGTTAGAAGTCTGATGTATACTCAGACTGGGTTAGTCCTAGTGAGACTGAAACCTGGTGGATATTCAGAAAATCTTTAAGCAGTTTTCATGAAAACAAGTAATTCATTCCTCTGAATTTTAGTAGTGTCCTTAAATTTGTGACATAAAAATACTTTGATATAATGACAGCTAAGCCTGAATTAGCTGTGTTTGACTGCAAGGGTCTGATCCTGCAAATAGTCATTATTGTCCTGCTGTTGTTCAAATGACTCTGAGAAAGGATCACCTGCTTAAAACAACCTCTTCTAGAACATGTTTTTCCCATTGCTATCAATTTGGAGTTTAGTTTAATTGATACATTTGAAAGAAGGACACTTAAAAGATGGTTGGATGTTCCTTCAATTTTGCTAATGAAATGCTGTTTTGTACTTAGTAGGCCATAATATTGGCACAGCAGAACCTATAATTTATAGCTAGCAGGTATTATTTTCAAACTAAGCAACAACAAACATATGATCTTGAATTTGTGGCAGTGATTGCAATGATTTAGGATCAAGCCTTGCTTATACATGCTACTGTTTTAGCTGGGTAGGGAGGGTAGCTTCTTGTTTCTAAGTGTTTCTCTTTAAAGAAAAGGGGAAAAAAATGAGGCTTGGCACCACACATTACAAAAAGAATTGCTGAGGTTAAAGAAAAAGGTACTCAATACCTGGTTTGAGATTGCTTTCCATTTAGGCAGTGCAAGCAGAAGTAAAACCAGGGACTCTCTTGTATTGAAGAGCAGCTGTGTGTTACTCCATCTGTGTCTCCCCTTGTTTGCAGAGAAGGATATTGGCAGGCTTGGCAGGTGGAAGGGACTGTGCTGTTTCCTGGCTCCAGGTAGTGAGCTAGCAAAACTGTGGATTAAAAAATTTCTTGCTGTCTTCCTTCTGATGTCACTTATCTGCTCTGCATTTAACTCTGGCACAGCAGTATTTAAAGCTCCATGACCAAGGGTTATTTGACTTAGTTCAGTCGGTTCATGAATATTTTTGGACTGATTTGTTATGAATGGGTCTGTCTGTGTCAGAAGTCATGGTAGGCATATCCTTGTGAATTTTAAAATAATGCTTTCTGTGTCAGGTGGTTGAGTGGTGAATGTATCACCTTTATGCCATGACCTTAAAAGGAATCTCTTTGATTGGATGGGGGTCTGTTTTTTCTCTTCCAACTTCCTTTCTCCCCATTCCCTACCCTGCTCCCCTCAGCCATTGCTGGGGAAGGTTTTACAGGTATAGTTTAAAGTTTGTAGTTGAGTAATTATTGCCAGTAGTTGCGTGTGTACTTGGTGCCATTTCTTCTGTGTGTATGAAATCTTATTTGTGTCCATTACCAGCAGATTATAGCTAAATGCTGAATGTTCTGAATTGATGTTTATTTCCACTTTGCTTACTTTGGAAGTCCACAGAGCTATTTATTCATTTCTCTACTTAGCAGTTATTCAACATATCAGTTTGCTCACAGAGTAAATCTGTAATAGCTTTTTGTATTATGGAAAACAATCCTTCCTTGAGCAGGGAAGCAGTGGTGCAGGATAAGCAAATGCACTGAAAAATAAGTTTATTCTTCTCTTAGAAAAAGGGCTGTTGCAGTCCTGCAGATAAGGGTCTGGATCTGTTTCCTCTGAGTTCACCCACTCAGTTTACAAACTGTGCTTTCCTTCCAGCCCTCCCGTAGTATGTTCATTTGGGAACTGGATTTACTGCCTGAAATGTATCAATTTTGTGGAAAGATGTGTGTCTTTGGGTTTGCTAATTGCACACCTTTTGCCATTGTGATTTTTTTTTTCTTTTTAATTGCAAATGTTTCAATTAGAAAGTGTTTTGGAAGATGATAGAAGTTGGATGAGGTTCCAGTAGTGTAGGAGGGAAAGGAAAATTAATCCAATTTTTAATTTCAGATAAACAGCTTTATTATAGAGGCTATCTTGTCCCTTTGTGATTAGTCTGAACATGGACAAGAGTCTTTTGAAAAAACTAAACTGTCTGTATTTTATTGGAAATACATGGCAGGTAGATGGCCTGTTCACTGACTGCTTTTAGCACATTATGGGACCATATTCTTCTTTCAATCACCAAGCTCAGGTTTGGCGGAATAATAAATGCCCAGTTTAGCCCTTCTCTTTAAAATTCTGAAGGCTGGAATCCTTTGGTGGGCAGGGTGGATGCACCTCACTGCTGACCATGACTGTGCCACAGAGGTGCCAGAAGCAGCTGTGCCTCTCCCAGATTAAAACTGGAGGGCAGTACTAAAATCCCACTGTCATCCTGTTTCCCATTTCCTTGCCATCTCATAAGTCCCGTGCTGACTAAAAGCTGAAATTCTGGAACACAAGAGCTGAGCTTCTCTTAACTCCTGGGACACACCTGGCGAGGACTATTTCAGTCTCCTCATACTCCTCAGTCCATTATCCCTGTGAATAGTGGAATACAGTGGCTCAGAGTGGAATACAGTGTCTCAATGGGAAACATGTTTTTGGGAAAACTGAGTAACTTAGATCTTGGAGCTGCCTGCTTTTCTTAAGTGGTTTATTTATAGCTGTGCCTAAGTCTGTTGTATGTGAGTTATTCAAGACTTTGCAAGATGAATTTGCAGTTCTGTTGCAGACAGTAGCTTCTTTCACCACAAGAGAGACTTTCTTTCCCCTCCCCTTTGTTGAGTCTGTGTGTTATAGTTAAAGCTCCTTTTCCTCTGTTATACTCTCTTTTAAATGCTGTGACTTATAATGGCAAAGACATTATGCCTACATAGACACATAGCCAGAAAAGGAACTCTTAACCTGGCTGCTCAGTTCCCAGCTACTATTTCAACAGCCTTTGAGTTCTGTTCATCTTAGTTTTGAGGTCCACAGGACTTCTCCTCAGGCCTTCTCATCTTTCTGTTTTCCCACTTTGTGGCAGGAATTCCAGCCCAGAAAGATTATTTGTTCTTTACCACAGCTGGCACAATGCTTCACTTCATGTGCACTTTGAACAGCTCTCCTCTCCCTTTGGACTCCTTTAAAGCTTTCACCAAGTGAGATTGAGGTTAGAAATTAGAGAAAACAAATAAAACCCAAACCCCAAATCCCCTTTCGGATTATAACAATAGTAAAGCATAGTATATCTGCAGTGGCTGTGAAATCCTCACTATTAGTGATATTACAGTCCAGACTGGCCAGCCATCCATCTGGGATGATAACATTACCATTGATACTGGCCTGCACTTGGGGACAGATTAGACAACTTTGCAGTGGGCATCGCTCCCAGCCTTATTTTTCTGCAATGTACTGGACTAGCACTTTATAATAGAGATAGGTGGATTTAAAGAGATGTCTGCCAAAACCCCTCCAACTTTTTTCAAACTATGTTTCTTAGAAATTGAATATATTTCTCAAGTGACTGAACTGGAGTTTTGAGTTAGGACAGCTGAAAATTTGGATAGTTAGAGAATGGTAAAAATTTTGCTCCTGGATACAAAAATCCTTGCTGTGACAAGGTGGGATATTGTGTTGCTTCTGTTAAACAGGGTTTTTTCCTTTTCAGGCTTCCTGTCTAAGCAAGCCCTTAATGTATGGAAAGAGGCTAAGATCATAAGATAGCTGTTTTGCTGAGCTGTTCTGTACGTGCTGCAGCAACCTTTTAACTCCATAGTTGAAATTTTGCACTAATAAGTATTTGTATATTCCAGGCAATTCATTTGGCATCATGAGCCCTAAGAACAACATCCAGATAACTAGTGAGACTTCAAATACCATGGAAAGAACAGGAAAGTGTCCTTATTTGGTAAACGAACCTGAAATGTGAGGAATAAAAGCACAGAAAAGTAGATCATGATTTACATCATACAGAGATTCTGTGAGGAGAGGATAATAGTAGCAGAGTCTTCATGGTAGTCCCTAGAACACACATGAAATAGAGCAAGATGAAAGATTGGGGCTATAATGGCTTTGGGAGGGAATGCCCTGCCTCTCTCCTTGTTTCCCTGTATTGCATCAGTACTGATCTTTTTAAATGTGGAAGTAGGTGCCCTCTGTGACTGCTGCTGTATCAGTACTGCAGAATGGCTCCTTGAACTCTGAATTCCACTGAGGTATCCCCGGATGCCCCAGATACTATTGAGGCTTTCCTTGGAAAACAAAATGGCTCAGAAAAAACCACCGATTTTTCAAGGCTGGCATAACCTTCCTGCATATTTTTCTAATATAAATTGCAGTAGAATTAGCAAGTAAAATATTGAATATTGTCTCTTTTAATGCTACCCTTTGAAATTAATGGTAATGATGATTCCCCAGTTTGGGGAACGTGATAGTGGCTTTCTAGTGACTAATAGCTTCAGTCAGTAATGTAATAGATTTCTGCAACATGATAATGAAGAAAATTCTAATGAAGGTCACATAGCAAATGGTTACTGAATTGTTCCTTCTAAAAATCTGTCAAACTTTGCAATAATTTCTTCAGGTTTTGTTAAGCGGGCTTTTTAACCCCTGATGACAGAGCTGTGATCATTACAGATATTTCAGTGATTTTGTGGGAAGAACAGACCTGGTCTATCAGGCTCTTGAAGAAAATTGAGGCTGCTTAGCTTGATGCATGATGTCAAAGTCCAGTTGGGTTTTCAGACTTGTTAGGTGACACAGCATTGTCGAACCTGACAGTGAAAACAGGGCTGTGTGAAGTCTCATTTTTGCTGTTTTTCTCACTGCTTGAGCAGCCATCCTGGATAACCTGATGGCAAGTTGCAAGTGAATATATCGCTATGGAACTACAAAAGTTTTTAGTTGGTACTGTTTTTGATTTGGATTAATGGATGAGGCTTTTCATGTTACACGTGTAGAGGACTTTTACAAGGGCATTGGAAGGAATGTGTCGTGTCTTGTAAACAATCTTGTAAATGCATTTCTGAATTGTGGCTAAAATCAAATGTGTTACTGTAGAATATTTTTTCCTCATTTGCATTTGTGAATCATTCATCTGTTTATCATCAGCCAGAGATATTTCTGTAGTGAGTTTCCGTTAGCTATCTACAAAATAATTTCTTTTTGTGCAGCAGACTGATTCTTATTCTGGCCTAGTTATGCTGGAATTACAGGATCATTAAGGTTGGAAAAGACCTCCAAGATCGAGTCACGCTCCTAACCCAGCACCACTGTGTTCACAGCTAAGCCATGTTCCCTGGTGCCACATCTACATGTCTTCTAAATACCCCCAGGGGTGGTGATTCCACCACTTCCCTGGGCAGCCTGTCCTAATGCCTGACTGCCCTTTCTGTGCAGAAACCTTTCCTCATATCCAACTGACACCTCCCCCTGGCACAACCTGAGGTCATTTCCTCTCATCCTGTTATTCATTGCTCGGGAGAAGAGACGAGCTTTCACTTGTCCACACCCTCCTTTTGACATCCTTTTCTCCAGGCTGAGCCCCCCCAGCTCCCTCGGCTGCTCCTTGTAGGACTGACCCTCCAGACCCTTCACCAGCTCCATTGCCCTTCCCTGGACACATTCCAGCCCTTCAATGTCTTTCCTGCCATAAGGAGCCCAGAAGTGGGCACAGCACTCCAGGTGTGGCCTCACCAGTGCTGAATACAGAGGGACAATCCCTGCCCTGGTCCTGCTGGCCACACTATTCCTGGTACAGGCCACGTGCCCGTGGCCTTCTTGCCCACCTGGGCACGCTCTGGCTCATGTTCAGCCACTGGCAACCAGCACTCCCAGGTCCTTCCCCTCTGGGCTCTTTCCAGCCACTGTTCCCCCAGCCTGGAGCACTTTAGGGGGTTGTTGTGACCCAAGGGCAGGACTCAGCACTTCACCTTTTTGGACCTCACACCACTGGCCTCAGCCCATGGATCCTGCCTGTCCAGATCCCTCTGCAGACCCTGCCTACCCTCAGAAATATTAGATGGCTGTGATTATTTCTCTGATAGAAAGTAAACACAAAATAAGAATTTAAAAAGAAATAAATCCTAAATCTGCTAGTATTGAAAGAAACATTATGAACTACCTTTTCCTGTGAATCAGTAGTTTAAAGTGAGGGTAATCCTACAAAAATATAGTTCAAGTTAAGAATTGGCAGACAATTTTACATAAAACCCTTCCTGCTCAGAATGTGTTTTGGAAAAAGCACAACACCACGTAGGCTGTTATTTTGTTCCTATGTTCAGATAAATTTGTTTAACTTTTGGAAGGATGTGCATGTATACATACAATTTCCTTCAAAGAAAAAGGGAGTGTGGGAAGTTTCTGATTACTGGTTCTGACTTTCTCTTCCATCTTCATAGAAACAAATTTGATTTAAGAGGAGGTATTAACTACAGAATTATTACTGAATTAAATAATTCCTATCATGTCTATTGAGCTTTTTCATACCAAAATATTGCTTCCTAGTTTGAGATTAGTATCTGAAAACTGGAAAGGAATACAGTTACTTTGTTTTTTTCAAAAGACCCTAAATCTTCGTCAGATACTGAAAGGCTTCTAATGGCTGATCTGAAAAAAAATAGTTTTTATTCAATGTATTGGGGAAGGGGATTTATACCTTATTTCCAGATATAAAATAAAATCACAATATAGTACAAGGTATAATACAGTACTTAACTGTACTGCACATTCATAATATTGTTTTAAGATTAAGTTTTTTCAAATTAAAAATAAAGTTTAGAACTGCTGTGGAAAAAATATATCTGCATGTACTTCATTATGTTTCATTTCACTCCTATAGCAAAACTAGGCAAATAAATACATGCAATCTGCAGGTCTTAAATAAATTGACTATGTCAGAGAATTAAAAAAGCCCCCACCTTCTTAAAGCTTTATTAATTTATTTGCTCATTTTCTAAAACATTTCTCTCTTTAATTTGCTTCTCTGTTACACTTTCACAATATGCATTTTTGGGGCAAAACAGATTTCTCATACATCTTCAGTGTAGCGATGATTTCTGTGCAATGACTGTTAAATCCTTGATTATGTTGTGAGGAAAAATGTAATGAAGTTATTTAGTACCTTTTTTGAGGAGGAATAGCTGTAGTGTTCTTAATATGTTCAGTGTGATGCTTCTGGAGCTTACTAGATAAGATGTAAAGCAGGAAATTTGTATATTCTTCAGCTGCTGCGTGGAAGGTGACAAATTTGTAGCTGTTGCTTGGTGTGTTTGATTCTTGCCACGCAGAGTGACAGGAATGCAGGTTAGAGGGCACAGAGTTAATGGTCCTGCTGGCTCTGAATTGGTTATGGTCCTAATCTCTGTGATTTCTCTTGTCTGTGATGCAGAAAACTAGAGAACGTGTGTTGTCTGTTGAGCAGCTCCCACTGCTGCCTGATGACCAAGGCATGTCAAAAGCAATTGTATAACATGGGGTCATTATCTGAGATTTACCTTTTGGTGCAGGCTGAGCCAGGCCTGGGTGTTGGCAGAGCTGCCTGGGTCAGTTCTGTGTGACAGCAGCATTCACTTCAGTTTAGTCTCTGCTGCCTTTGTAACACACGCCCTTTATAAGAGAAATGCCTGCCATGCTGGAGGTCCAGCCCTCTAATGGGTCTATGATATGAATCCTAGAATCTTTAAGGTTGGAAAAGACCTCCAAGATCATCGAGTCCAGCCTTTGACTGATCACCACCTTGTCAAGTAAAACACTGAGTGCCGTGTCCTTGAACACCTCCAGGGATGGTGACTCTGCCACCTCCCTGGGCAGACTGTTCCAATGCCTGACCCCCATTTTCAGTGAAGAAATTCCTCCTGAAGTCCAGCCTGAACCTCCCCTGGCACAGCTTGAGGCCGTTCCTTTTGTCCTGTCCCTTGTTACCTGGGGGCAGAGCCCGACCCCTCCCTGGCTCCATCCTCCTGTCAGGGAGATGTAGAGAGTGAGAAGATCCTCCCTGAGCCTCTTTTTATCAAGGCTGAACAATCCCAGCTCCATCAGCCACCCCTCATCAGACTTAATCTCTAAAGCAGAAGTACTGAGTGAATGAATTATGCTGGATCAGAAGGGTAGGAATTCTTAGATTTGCTATTGGGGTGAGTTGTTTTCTCCTCACACTTTGATGCAGTGGTACTGTCCATCATCATCATCATCATCATCATCATGCTGTTGGTATGGTACCCTGTATGAGAAATTAAAAGAGTGGATGCTTAATACCTAAGAACAGATTTTTCATTTTGTAATCTGTGACAAGCAACTAGAACATGAGAAAACATGATGGCCTTTCTGCTTCAGACATATCTGTCTGTCTAAGGCTGAGTACATTGTCAAAGACAGCAGCCAGTGCAGATAAAGTACATGTGATATTAGATACACAGGGATATGCCTGTGCATCTCCAAATTAGATGTATGAAGTATTGTGAGTGAAGTTTTTTAACTAAAGTGTGTTGTCACAGGTCTCACTTGCACAGTTTATGAACTTTCATCTCAATGTACTGGCACTTTGAATTCTGGGCTTGTCCAAGCTGCCCGGAATAGTGAAGCAAGGTTTATTCCATTATTCTCATTGCCATATTCTCTGGGAGTGGACTTTTCATTTATTGCAGGTTCTTAGAAGTGAAATATTGAAGCCCAGGTAGTTGTACTCTGATACCTTTCCAGAGCTGAAAATTCAGGCTTCCCGTTAGCCATGATTTCTCTCTCACAAAGGATGTGGTAAGTGTAGCAAATGCCATGAATGAACTTAAAAATCTCATCTCACCTGCAGCCAACTCTTTTGATAGATCTGAAGAAAATGAGGTATTTCTTTATCCTGGCCACTTGCAACTATCATCTAAAATTTGCATAGTAAGCACATCATTTCAGAGGAGAGCTGGGTAATAAAAGGTGGGTGGTTTATCACCTTGGCTAAAGGTGAGGAAGTTCAGAAACAAGAAGTTACAAGAAATATGAATTCTGTGTGTGATTCAGACTGCAAGTACTATGGATTTCTTTCATTCTTTCACAGTTCACAGAAAAGATATTCTCAAAGAGACTGTATTTTATAATACTTAAAAAAAAAAAAAAAGCTGTGATAGCTATATTGGATTTTTATGTCAGCTTTGATTCCTGCCCTGCTGAATAGAAATGAGCAGTCTGATGTGGAGTCTTAAGAATGCTTAGCAAGTGATGGTCAAACACCTGGTGTTACATCTAAATATATGGCAAATAGCCCTGCCTCCGACGAGTACTCATTATTTGACCAAAGAGCCTATTTTTTGGTACAGTCTCTTATGCATAATTTTTGAGACACATGAGAAAAAGTTTCTCTTTTGTATTTCTTTCCCAGTATTTATGAGACAGATGATCAAGAAGCTAAGGTTTCATGGTCTCACTACACTTTCTGTTGTAGAAGATTTGGATGATTGAATCCCCATCTGGTCATTTGATGGGAACTTTCTGAAGCTCTAACAGTCGGTTTAGATTCTGACATATCACAGCTTGGAGAGATCTTCCCCAGCATTATTGTGCTATCTGATTGAGTCTGCATTTCCTAGAGATTACAGCTGTGATTATATAACCAAGAGATACAGGCAGACAGATAAAGATGAAAATCCTTTGTATTATTTGTCTTTGATTTTGTTTTGTTGTGGGTTGTTTTGTTTTGCTTTTCCCTCACAGATTTGAGTTGAATGTAGGAACTTGAGAGAAAGAACTAGAACACAGACTGGGGAAAAGAAGACAGTAAATTGCAGTTAGAAACCATATAAATCAGGGTTCTTGAGAAGGTGTGTTGCCTTTCATATATATATATATATATATGTATTTGTCTATGTGTGTACAGACATCTGTGGAAAGGCTTACAGTGCAGATGCTCTCGCTATGATTGTCATAGTATTTTTTTCTACAAATGTTGTTCCTTCCTTGTTAATTGTTAATTTTTACCTGGCCATTTTTTATTTGTGTGAAGATAGTAGTGGTAAGTGGTTGTTTTGCAGTAGAAGAATTCAAACTTCATTAGGAAAATGCAAAGCTATCTTCTGTGCCATCATATTCTTTATGGAAGTAGGAATTTGCACACAGCCACATTAATTACAATTAACTATAGCATTCCAATGTGTTGACTTTATTTATTCAGAACTCAATGTTAAACAATTAATGGCAAGTTGAACTTCAGAGTGGATAAGAACATCATTCTAAGCTGTAATAGCTTAGTGGATGAGCATATTGTCCTAAATTGGCTTAGCTGCATTGTTAAATGGTTGTTGGATACAGGGTGTGTAATTACATGATGGCTGAATGCTCTTAAACGTATCACTCTGTTAGGTTCACGTCACAGTATCATAGCAAATGTTTCCAAAAGTTGCAGTGATGAAATATTGTTGTTGCAAGCACTATCTTTAAGTGTTCACTGGATTAAAAATAGATCAATTGGCAAAAATATAGAGGTCAGAGGATTTAACTTGTTCCCTAAATCTGGTTTTGCAGGTGTGTTTACTGTTTGGCAGCATTACTTTCCAGTTGTGTTGGGAGAAAAATTTTTTTTAGCATTTGCTCAATAGCTTTATTCTTTTTCTATAGGCTTTCACTTACAGAAGATTTGCATTCGTAACACATTTTTCCATTTAACATGCTTTATATTATTGGAGGAAACGGAGAAGAAAAATTGCCAAGCTCTTTAAATATTCAAATAAATACTTGTTTGTCCTGTGAGTTACATTTGGATTCATACTTTTTTTTTTTTTTTCCAAACTGCTAAGTTCAGTAAGGACACAATCCAATGATGAAGTAATCAGTTTTCTAAAATAAAAATATGCTAGCACACACAGTTTAAAATAAATGTCTGTAGGAAGGATATTTTCTCTTTACATTTGCATTAATGTGCGTGGGAAGGATATTTTCTCCTTACTCTTGCATTACAACCAGATGCACACACGCACTCAGACACAGCTATTTATCTCTCTGTATTTATAAATATAGGCAACTCCTTTCAAGCCGTAGTAAGGCAGTGTGTGTAGTGGGAGCAGAAATAGTGGGACTGAAAACAGCTGTTGCCTCCTGGTTCTCCCACTTGCTCCCTGGAGAAATAATATGTTGCTTATCTCCAGACAGTAGTTGATTATTTTCTCCTCTGCCTTCCCTGTTAGTGGGCTCATGGAGCAGAGGAGGCACAATCACAGCCCCACGTGCCTCCACTTAACTCCGAGAGAGGAAACAGTGTCCTTTGTAGTTGTTCTTCCCCGTCAGCCAGCCAGCAGTGGACTGCACAGGAGGGTGACTGATTCATGCTCTCTGACCTTCTGCATGTAAAACAAGCAATATTATCATCCTCATTTGCACTCCTTTATTATTTGCTGTAGTGATAAAATCAGAGGTTCACAGATGGGTTTGAAGTGCTGTCCTGGGCTCTGCGTGTGTGGAGTTGGCAGCGGTTACCCAGGGGGATGATGAGGTAAAATACACTCCTGAGGGATTTGGGGGCTCAGGTGTGCCAGATGCCCCAGTCTGCTGTGCTTCTTCCCTGCTCTCCAAGCTGCACTGCCTGCTCCCCTGTTCCCAGGGATGCCAGCACCCCTCCAGACCTGCAGGACTACTGCTCAGATATGGTCAGCCTCTGGTTTCATGGTTTACCCCGTGGAATATCCTCTACTAGGGAGTTAAGAGCTGTCTTACCTCCTGTCTCATTTCATAGACTGCCACAGCCTTGGGAGGGGATTATTTTGTGTTTAACCTGCTATCTTCAAATCACCCTTAGCTCAGGTCAGGCAAAGGATAAAATGCTAACTGAAAGCAGTCACAGCATCCAAACAAAACAACACACATGTTGCCACAAAGGGTGTAAATGAGGAGAAAGATTCTTAATCAGATTTTAATGGAATGAGTTCTCCCTCATCTTCCAGCTGTCAGCTGACCTGTAGGTTTTCCTGGCTGTCTCTCCTTTTGCATCCAGTGTATCTTATGACACCTGTTGCAGAGAACAGCTCCTTGCTGAAACACAGTGTCTACTGCCCATTCTGTTTGTCCTTGTCCTTAAAGGAGAAAGCTGTTTTCTTTCTCTCCAAAACTAGTTTGTTTCTGATACCAGAACGCAGTGCAGCTGTTCCTGTAAATTAATGGGTTTTGTCCCTTTCTGGAAGCTCCCTGTCTGTTACTCATGTTGTGTTCCCTGTACTTACCTGGCTGTTGGTGACTCCTCCCTTCCCCTTTTGGTGATTCAGTGTTTGTTTCCCAGCATGAACCCCGTTGGTTTTGGGTTTTTTTCTGAACTTAGTATTTGTCTGTCTGTTCATCCTCAAACAAACATAATTGATACAAATGTCAAAAGGAGGTGAGTGTAGGTGGCTCCCAACTGAGACTGAGCATCCTGATAATCACCATTTTGTGAACACCAGGGGCTTGGAGCAATCGACCTCCATCATCAGGCTTCCAGCAGCCAGAAACACAAACCAATGGCTCTGAATTAATTGCCATTTTAAATGATACCTTTTCAAATTTTCTTTTGGCTCTAACCCTCCCTGGCCTTTGTTGAGCAGCTCTGTCAGTGTGACTTATGATTTTGAACGTCATCTTTACCGGATCACATCATCTTGAACAGATCACCCTAACTAGGAGTGCAGTTACACTCCATTTTCAATGGGCTATCAAGAACATCTTTATTAAGAAACCATTTTATGTCAAGCTTTAAGTGTGCTTTTCTGTTTACCTGTCTGTTTACAATTGGCATGACAGCTCTGCTTTTTCCTTTGGGCACATGTAACATATTAAACAAAAAATTACTCCTGAGGCTCAAGATGGAGCTGGTTTTGCCACATCACAAGTATTTTGTGGTCCAAAATCAGCTTGTGTTGATCCACAGTCAGCCTGTGGGTGTTCTCTGTGGATTCAGTTTTGGAGGAAAAGGCAGGCTAGATGTGGCATCATGACCCCACACTCCTTTATTGCATAAGAGGGAAAACTAAGCATGTGTGCTTGGAGGGAACAGATGTGGACAGTTAATTCTGCTGCCCTGACCAAGTGATTAAGGGAATTAAACCTGGCCCATTCCATTATGCTGAGTGTCCTTACACCCACTCCTGTTTAGAAGCAAAATGCTGCTTAAAGTGAAGAGTTTTTGAAAAGCAGAGCACAAAACAAACATTATCAATCACAGATGTGACATCTGACCTCTGTGCCTAAACACAGGCCTTGATGAATACGAGAGTCCCTTGTTGTGACCAATTGGACCATTTAAAAAAAGAACAGTTCGAGACACCCATTTGAGTTGTGAGTTGTGATTACATTTCCTGAAAATCACATCTATTAAAAAGGAGTAGGGGAGTAAATGCACACAGAAAAATTACAGTGTATTTTATCTGTAGTGTTAGGATATATTTTGTTACCGATTTTAAAGAACATTGCTCTACAGTTTTCTATCAAGTTTTGCCCTAGGGTGACGGTTTAGAATTTTTAATTTAACTTTGTCTGTCATGACAAATGTAGAGAACTAGACAGCTGGGAAGTTGTAAAAGTCGTTTTAAAAGGGAATTACCAAGCTCCTCCACTCCAGTGGATTTAGCAAACCAAATTTTACAAAAACACTATTGATTATGCTTGTTGAAGTAAAAGCACAGTCTTATCTGTAAAATATGGCCATGCTAATGATCTCCAATTTTTCATAATTAAAGGATCATAATGTTCCAGAACTGCTCTCCTGTAATATTAATAGAAGATTAAAGATGGGCTGCAACCTTGAACTTCAAGCTTCAGCTTCAATGTTTTGAACTTTGTATAATGTGGTAAATATAAAAAGAAAGGTTACCAAGATCTTCACTGGCTTTTCAAGACCTGAAATGATATTAGTTAAACCCTGAATTCCAGTAACCGTGTAACTCATGAAATACTCTTATTTATTAGGAGAGAAAATTGACTTACTCAGCCAAAAATAGATGAAAGGCAGGAAAAGGGTGAAAGTGGATGGCAGGTAAGTTCAGAAGCAGTACTTTATAAAGACTTTTACCTCTCCCATCAGAAGAGAGAGTGCTGTGATGTTCCTGCCATACCACACCCTTGGACATACCTTGTGCTGTGTAGCCACCTCAGGCAGGTGGGTGTTCAACAAATGTGATGGTTCAAGGAAAGCACAGTGGCCTCTCCTACTCAAAATCTGTGAGGATGCAAAACTACTGTCGTGTCTTCACCCTCTCCTTCAAAGCCTCCTGTCTGTAGGTGAGAGCAGCAAAAGATAGATATCCTATTCTCTCTGTTCTTCATGCTCTCTGCTGAACTCAAGGAAAAATTTGAGTTCAGCCCTATGACTTCCTGAAGCAGTCGGTGCCGCATAAAAAATAAATTGCAAAACCTCCCCCACGTTTCTGAAGAAGAGCTGTGGAACTAGTCCGTTCTAATCCTCATCAATAGCCTGAGCTAAAGGAGAGCTGCTGGAACTGCCCATGGAGTGAGGGCTGGAATGTTGGAGCTGGGAACTCCCTGAGCTGATAACCAAGTGGTGCCATTGAAGCTCTGTGCATAGGAGTGTTGGTGTTTGAATTTTACAGAGGCTGATAGCTTAGACCAGTGCTCGCTAGGGAAGTATGTTCAAGTGTATTTTTCAAGTGTTGATACATTAGACTGCCTAATTTTATGGTCCTGTGACTGAATGTAATTAATATTCTTAAATTAATTTCAGGCAACCTACTTAGCATTCTGTATTAGTAGGGAATTAATGCTAGTACCTATTTTGTTTTCCTATGCACAGTTACTTTGAAAATATTTGCTTTTGTCACTGCTGTTTCTAAACGAAATGAAAGCTTTTATTTTATTTAAATTGAAAACAAATCGTGTCTGTTTTTCAAAACTAGATCTTACGAGAATTTTTGGACAGGAATTGTATTTCAACATTAAGAAACTAAAACTACTTTTTATTTTTCCTTGCTTATAATATGCTGCAGGGTAGTTAATATCAGATATATTATTTTCAAGACATTGAACCATGTTGGTTCTCTTTTTCTATGGCAGCACCTGCAGCCTCAGTTTTGGGGTATATATTTTAGACCTCTTGTTACCATCATACCTTTTGAGCTCTTGAAGGTTCAACGCTATTTTCGAATCTTTGAATCAAAGACCTTTCTAAACAAAAGTTTAATATCACATATCTGGTGCAACTGTACACTGACAGTTGGGTTCTTGCTGATTTTGGGGCTCATCCATTTTGATTCTGGCTACCCTTTAGTTCTGCAAGCTTTGCAGCAGCACATATATTCTTACATGATCTTTCAGCCTACTGCTTGCAGAAAAACTGGTAGAAGAAAGACTTAGTTAAATAATGATGGATGGAAATTCAATGGGCTGTTTCTCTCTGTTGGAGGATTTGTGAGCCTGAGTCAGCTCCTCTGAACTCTTCCCTCCTCCTTCCACAGCTGTAGCCCTTTGTTTGCTGCAGCCAAGGTCTGTGGCTCTGGTGGTGGTGAAGAGCCAGGCTCAGCACTCACCTTCTGTCTGTCCTGCCATTTTTGTGAGCACTGACAAGCAGGACAGGATTTGTACAGGGAATTGGACGGAATCGGAAAAATTCGAAGTGAGAGTTGCAAGTATGACTTTTGTTTTTCTAACCTGTAAAGCAGTATGGAGTTATTTTCCTTTCTCCTTGTGCAGACTTTTAGGTAATACTCTTGGTTTCTGACAGAGCAGAGTGACCCAGTTGGCCACACAGGCACAGACCTTCCAGTGTCCACCCTCCCTGGAGAGGTGGGAGTGGTAGTGCAGCTCTGTGTGATGATTAGTGTAGAAAGACAGAAAGGTCAGGAGGGCATGTGTGTGTGTGTGTGTATGTGTGTGTGTGTCCATGTATTTACTTCTGATAACAGGAGTTGTCATGGAGAAGGTTACAATCCTCCACTATAAATTCTAGGGGCTTCTGGTTTAATTACCAGGTTTTTCTGATTTCTGTACAATTTCACTTTGAAGTGCCCAGCTGATTTTACACGTGGGTGGTCTTGCCTAACTTTAGTTGCTGTCTTTTGCCATGCAACTGTTGGTGTGTTCTATTAATCTTGCAGTTGTTGCCCTTCTGGTGGAATGCTGTTTGATTTGTAGCCTGCAGGATGCTGGAAAGAACGACAGAAGGAAAGACAAAATGCAAAGTTAGGAGAAGGAGATGAAAGAAGAATCTTGGATCAAATGCTGCAATAGCAAGCAGCATTTTCTTTTTATGTCAGCCCGAGTCAAACACAAGGTAGAAATACCTGGGATACTTCTTGGCTAATAAACTAAACCATGAAACCAGTGTGGATCTATTCATCTGCTGCAAAGAATCCTCTCTGCTGGTTATTGTTGCTATACTGGGAAAAGGAAGGAAAAAGAAAAGAGAAAATGCTTCATTTTTTTCACTGCTGTCATCACTCATCCTAATGAGGACAAAAAAGGTTACCTCTACTAGGAGCAGGATGCTTTCATGTACTCTGAAACCCACCTGCTCACTTCTTAATGAGAATGTGAGGTTTGCAGGTACTGTGATCATGTTAGGTTATTTCTGAAATACATTACACAAGAAATAACTGTCAGCTGCCTGTTTGGTAACCAAGACTTTTTAATTCCGACATCTTGTGAAATGCTCTTGAAATAAATTTTTAAATCCTTCATTCTTACTGGTTCAGTCCTTGTCAAGTGTCAGGCATCAGCAGTATTTGAGTCTTGGGGGTTTACAAGTCGCATTTTATACAAACATATTTCAGCATCTGCTCATATAATATGCAATATATATGTATGTATATGTAAATAAATATTCAGATCAGCATTGTGGTTTGAGTTTAGAGAAGATGTGACAACCTCTATGAGCTTTCAGAGATTATTAGTAAGATGAAACAATTTTTCATAAGGTATTTTGACATATCTGACCCATAAATTTCACCTGGTGTTCTGCTTCTGAGTTTGTGTATGTACCTTGGAGTTGAAGTGTCATCCCCATCCTGTGCTTTACAGCTAGGGTGTAAAGGGGAGTCTGAAATTATTAAGATGAGCAGGAGATGGTTTTATTTTGAGACCAAGAGCTGCAGGTGAATTTAGAGAGGCATTTTTTTTTCTCCTTGGCAGTCAGGGCATACTGCACACCAGGTTTCATACAAAACAAGACACACAGCTTGTTTTTTTTTCCTGTGCCTTTGTGTTACTCCATTGGCTGTTAAGTATATAAAACATAAAAAGTCTCCCTGTAAACTTCAGTGGTTAAAAACGTCTTGAAACCGATAAAAACAATGTGTTACAACCTCATTTGTGGTCACTCGAAGCAAACAACCAAGAGAAAACACCAGCTTTGGAGCTTTGTCAGAGATCATAAAGTTAACCAGTTTTCTCAAGTCCTGACTGAATATATTATATATTTAAGGTGTTTTGCTCCACTCTCTCCATTTCGTTCCTGTGAGTATTGGTACTGCTAAAAGCTGCACACAGAAGAGGAAACAGATCCTCTCAAGTCAACTGATCATTTCAGCATTTGGGGGAAAAAGAAACACTTGGACTTCCATAAGCACTTTTTAATAGAGTAAATTTGAGTTGGGACCAATTAGTATCTTTACGTCTGTAGGTCACTTAGATTAGGCAGTTCACGGTTGCTTTTAGTGTTTATAGTTTTGTTTCATTTAATTAGTCTGTTTTATAACCTGACCTTGTGATTTCCAGTGAGACAGAAGTGTTTTTCCAGCTTCTCTGATAACAGCTAGACCTGGCTATTCACAGGCAGCGTGGGGGCTTTTTGTTTGTTTGCTTTTTGCTTACACGGTGTGTGATAAGAAATCAGCTTGCACTGGTTTGCAGGAGCAATCAGGTGCTTCCCCTAACACAACACAGCTATGGAAGAACACAACACACTTGATGGAGGAATTGCTTGAGTTGATTTGTGCTGAATAGCTGCCCATTGTCAAAAATTCATTATGGTCATTGGTCTGCTAATAAAAGTAGCTCATAGAGCAAAGTAATTTTGCTTTGGAGGAGCAGATGTGGGCTCATTTGTGTCAAGGAGTTCACCATCAGGAGTTCAAGCTGAGTAATGATTAGCCAGTGGAAAGTATGACTTAAAATTCTTTTAACCCTCACAGCTTTTGAGGGTCAAATTGACTTGCTAATTTACAATTCAGTCAGTGAATATCAGACTGCTCTAAAAACTATGCAGCAGGTGGCAGGTGGGGTTAGTGGAAAGCTGAAGAGAACAGGTTAATGCTTGGAGAGGGGGAGCCCCCCCTCCTTCCCTGTTTTATCAACAGCTGGGAGGGGATTCATACTCTGTCCTTTAATTTTCCACAGGTCTTTAAACAGCAGCCATGGGCTTCCCCCTAACTCTGAGAGTGAAGTTTGGATTGTTTTGTGTTTCGTTTGAAGGGACCAGAAGGAAGAGTGCTTACATGGCAAGAGTTGGGTATCACAGGGTTGAAAATCTTTGCTGTGGTTGCTGTTATTTAACAGATTTTTAGCCTGATTCCAGATTTTTCACCTAAGGTTTCCTAGTTTCTAGGAGTTCTTCTGTTGCCTCTTGAGCCTTTTCCTTGCTGTCCAGCATTTAGAAAGCAGCACACCCTCAATGCTGGGGCTCCCACCGTGATGTTCTGTGGTGCCACACCTTTGTTGTGACCTTTGGATAACAGGTGATTGATCCCAATACTGCCACAGTTTGTTCCAGAGGGTATTGGCTTCCTCCAGGAAGTGAGCAGTGCTGTTGGTCTGTGTAGGGGAAGTTAAAAAGGCCATGGCATAGTGCCCACCTTTTTTTTCAGTCATTTAATTCTGTTTAAACCCCGACATCAACTTTGAATCGCTGACTGAAGAAACAAATGAAGATTTCTAATATTATTACAGTATATTCCCTCAGGTCATAATAGAAAGATTAGTGTTACATAAAGACATTCATAATAAAAATTCATATTCTGATGAAAAAGAGATTGTGTTAATGACATGAAACTGCTGTAAAATAGGGCTACACAATCATATGTTATAGAAATGTAACATTTTATCCTTCAACTTGTTTTCCTTCCTACTTTTTTTTTTCATTCACATAAATATTTCCTATATCTGATAGATAAACTCAAATAAGATGTTTGATAGCTATTCATTGGACAGAAATGCTTCTACTTCTGAAACATCAGCATAACTGTATCTTCTCATCTGCCTTTTAACTGTGATTTAGCCAAGAGTTGAAGCACAGTCAGCTCCATTAATCAAGGCTGAATCAAGTCTGTAAGCTTTATACTAAGATTGAAGGGTAGAAACCTATATTTTGAACCTTTCCAAACTCCACCCCTGAATTTTCTTTCCCTTGTAGCAGCTGATAGCATCACGAACACCTCAGTAGAATTGGAACAGTATTTCTTGTGGTGATTTAAGTGATAGTGATAATCTCTCTTCCTGCTAGAGAGACAGAATGCTCTAAGCTTAGGTCTGCACATGAAAACAGAAAGACTATTTCAAATACATCTTTTGGAAATATGTGGCTTTTGTTTAAAATTTTTCTTCTGTAAGGATTTAATACAATTTTTCTATGAATAGAAAGTTGTTTGGGGTTACAGAGGCTATAACAATGGAGAGGGACACAGCAATGGGATGTTTATTTGGTGCTGGTTGCAAATGGAAATTACTACAATTCCCTTTATTAGAAAACTGTAATATGAACCAAATACATTTGCTAAAAGAGATGCTGTGGACTGCAAAGTAGATAAATATTTAAGATAGTTGGAGTTTTAAGTTCACTTTTTTGAGAAAAAGATTCTCTTTTAGCACTGAGATGTGATAAATATAGCTATGATTTCCTCCCCTCCAGTGAACGTTTGTATTTCTCTCTGTGAATGTATGTGCAAATATCTTATTTGCCTTTTTTTTGGTTAATTTTTTGCAGAAAATACGCAATGTTTTAGCCCCAGTTATGTCCCCATGTGATCATCTACCTGTCTTTTTGTATTTGCTTGGTGTTTCACTTCTCTGA
This sequence comes from Pseudopipra pipra, assembly GCF_036250125.1. Lineage (NCBI taxonomy): Eukaryota > Metazoa > Chordata > Aves > Passeriformes > Pipridae > Pseudopipra > Pseudopipra pipra. The sequence goes on along the minus strand of NC_087563.1, from coordinate 5,697,267 downwards.
CAACCATCTCTATTGATTCATGATACAAAAAAGAATACTTGGTGTAAGATGCTGGTTTTGTAAGAAGTAAGTGTCTGTTCTTCAGTCTACTTTATCACCACATTGCAACTTAATTTTGCATTTCAAAAAAGGCCATTTGTTGGCCCAGAATAAAACTGTCATGAGCACAGATGGTGAAAAGCATCTTTGAAAAAAAATACGGCAGATCTTGATCTTTTCCACCTAGTTAGTGAAAGCATCACTCCATCCCATTCCACTGGCTCCAGGTCTCCCTCTCCAGTGTAACAGGATGGACATTCTATAGGACAAGGAGACCACATTTAGTATTTTTTCCTGTTCTGAATTTTAGGAAGGCAATGTGGGAAATGTTAAGGAGGAGAAATTATGGTTCACGGGAGAAGTTCCTGTAATAGGATTTTATGATACAAGGAAGTATAAACCCATCATCTGCCAGGCATAACAAAAATGGGAAGATAAAAGTAACTAGTAAGACATTGCTTTACTCTCTCCTCTATTTTTAATAATTTTTCAATTTTTATCCCAGGCTCTTTTGGCTTATACATCACAAACTGTTAAATAAAATGAAGAATAGCTTTAATGTACACTATAATTATAATGTTAAGTAATATTTGGCTTAATAAATGAACTATTATCTGTTAGAGTATCTGTCAAAGACAGGGACGAATGTGTCCAAATTTTTAATTCTCTATTTAGAATTAGTGAAAAAAAAAAAAAAGTGTGAGTACATTAGTATTTTAAGGACATTTTCATAGAATAAGCTTTCAGCATGCAGTCAGGCTAAAATTCCATATTCAATTTTCCATTTTCATTAAAGCAGGGAGAACTGTATAAACCAGAGTTAGATGCTCAATTTACCCCTGGAATCCATATGCTCTGTGCTGACTTGCTGAACGTGTGGTGCTATTTGTAGTGTCTGTCTTGCCTGTGACATTTTATTTAGTCCTATCCCTGCTCTGCTCAGCTTGGGGCTGCTGGGCAGATGGGAACATGTGCCATTGGCAAGGGCACACACAGACACCAGAGAGCAATCCTGTGCTCAGCTCTGGATTTTGTGTGGAGGCCCATCTTTTAAGGATCCTGCCCTCTGGAGAACAACCAGGCTAAAGGGGCAGGCTGTGGGAGAGGGGTGCTTTGGGAAGTTGGGGTTTTGTTCTGTGAAAAAGGCTTTTTACTCAGTGCTTGACTGGTGGATCTGGAGAATAAAATGGTGCTGGGAATGTGCTTCTGGTCACCTAAAATCTGGCTGTGTTTGGTGGGGTATTAATAAGCTTTTTGAAAAAAATGTTCCATGGGTGTGGAGATGGAAAATTGTCACGGGTTTGACTGTAAATCCCCCTTGACTTTCTCAGACTTCATAGGACTGTGTATGTGCCATGTTCCTTGGCCTCAGGGCTCTGGCTATTCCCTGAGGTGGCTGCTTCCAGCTGCTGCAGGCTGGTACAGCCAGGGGTAAAATCCACCTGCTGGTATTTCTGTAGCAGGAATTCCCTGTGCCTCTGCTGGGGGAGCAGTGCTTGGGCAGCCTGGAGCTCCTGGAGGATTAGTTTCTGTTATTTCTTTGAGGAGGATGCTGTGGTGTTGTGCTCCAAAGCAACTAACACTGGATTTAGATAATTTAAAGTTAGTACTAGCAAACTGTAGGCAACCACTGATGAAGTTATTTCCTGCATTCCTGGTCTCAGACAAACCTCCCACCATGAAAAAAGGACAGAACCTGAGCTAGGTTCAGACCAGAAGCCATTTACCCACTGTATTCTACTACACAGTGGACTTGTTTAGCATAATATGCAAAGCTTTATTTTTCTCAGTTTCTTCCTTCTTTTAGCAGCCCCGGTAACACCTTTCTGAATAATTTTATGCTTGTCAATTGTACTGTGCTGCTGTTTCACTAATAGAGAAATGAATATTATTCTTGGTACAAAAAGAGCTGAAGTCTTATATGGGTCATAAATCCTGTTACAGTTTCTGGATTTCAGACCTAGTTGTCAGATCAAAGCATTTGAATTCCACCAAGGTACTCCTCCTTAACTTGGACTTTGTTTTTGCCAAGGCTGCACATATAGCATAGTATCATACTAGACTATTTGGATATTCTTTCACTAAATATTGGCAGTGATCCCTGTTAGCTGATATTTACATATTTGTATTTAAATTTTGGTGATAATATGTCTTGCTCTCTTAACCTTTCTACTAACTAAACTCATAAGTTTGTATTTTAACATTGCTTTTACTTTACACCTTATTCAGCTTCTGGTGTTTATTTTAAACAAATCCTCTCTTTGCTCCAGCAGCACTGCAACAGTTTATACAAAGTTATAATATATATATAAAGCTACTTAGGTTTGCCCAGTGCAGTAAGACAGTTTATGGTTCAAGCTATTAATAAACATAAATAGTATAATGTTGTATTCAGTAGTATCACAAATCCACTGGCACTATTCCAAGTCCTCCATGAGGTGAGTAGGGATAAATACACTGGAAATAAGAAATACTGGAAATCAACTGAAGTCGACTAGTAGGAACCATTTAATATCTGATTGCCTGTGTGCGTCTGTGTAAGCTTGTTGATGGCTATCCTATGAAAAAAACATAACTATAGTAGAAAATGTTATGCTTTAACTGCTGTTTTTCACTGATAATGTCTAATGAAACTGTAGTTTGACAGTCCAACAACATTTACAAAATACTTTCAAATTGTTTGGGTGCCAAAGACCCCTTGGAACTTAATTCTTGCCTCTGAAAGAAAAGGTACCTCTAGGCTGTTTTAAAGACAAAAGTATATTTGCACACTTCCTTCCTCCATTCAGTTTGGATAGTGCTTTCTGAGGAAAGAATGCGATCTTTAATATTATTTCTATGGTTAACAGACAGTAATTGTTTCATAATTAAAATATTTTACTGCTTGATTTCATATGTCATTTTCCTCTTAATATTTGTTAAAAGGGATAAGATGATCTCCAGATGAAACAAAAAAATGTAATCTGAGTTTGATATTTGATTCACTTCACACTACTGTGAATTTTTACTTTTTCCTTTTGTGCAAAAAAAAAAAATAAATTGCTTAATTACGGTTAAAGTCAAGATTAACCTCTCCCCCTATGATTCAGACACTGACCCCATCATCCTGCCCCCCATGGAAGTGTTTTTTGTAGACCTAATCACAAGGCAGAGCAGTGGTATCAGTTCCTGGGCTCTTGCTGGATGTCCAGGTAGCTGTGGGTGCCAAAAAAGTTTGGTTTTTAATTTGTAAAAAAACTTTCCTTTCTTGATTGGTTATCCTTCCACTACTGGCAGCATCTGATGGGTGTTTTTCCAAGGCATACATTTTGGATTATCTAGAAGACTAAGATCTTGGAGTAGCTCTAGCTGATGTAAAGAGGAGCTCACCTACCCTGTTGCTTCTTCTTTGTGTGTTTCTACAGCTGTGGAGTTGTTATTCATAATAAAACTTTGAACTGATGGCAACTGAATGCCTTCATCTCTCCTACTTTTTTCCTTGTTTTACTTCTTTGAAAGTCCTTTGATCAAGAGAGCATAAAGTTCAGAGTGCTGCAAGCTCTTTCTTTCGCCTTGTGGAGGCAGCTGGCCAGGGTGGAACTCACTCAGATTTTTGAGACCTGGTGTAAAATGTTTTTGTGCTCTTTGGTGTCTGATCTACTTGTCTTTTATGCTTAATATAATATAATACTCTACTTGCACGAATATTTTGAAGGGAGCACAAAAATAAAGGTTAAAAAGTAAATAAATTATTTATGATTAATAATTCCACCCTATAGGTGAATTGTAGAAGAATACTGGCTTCTATTAATGAGGTAGCAAAGAAGCAAATGATATAAAAGAGCATAACAGGATTAATAGTGATGTTTATCTGGAAGTTGTGGTAAAATGAGCATAGGTTTTTAAAGAATGAAGCTTTTTTTCCTGAGGAGCTGAGATAAATAGCCAGATTTCTTTGGTATTGTAAATTAAGTATGTTACTATTTCTGTTAACACAGTGTGTCCAATTCTGCTGTGATAGTTTATTGTACACTTCTCTGGTGCTGAATATTTTTTTCTCTGAGCTTCAATACTGTTATGCTGTTATAATTTTCACTATAAATGATTATGCAGAGTTTTTGATACTCACTAATGAAAAATCAACTTCTTGAATCTCCACAAAAGTAGGTTTCATTCACACACCTATTTTTATATATTCCTGTCAAATTAATACCTACACATTAATGTGCTCATTAATGAAATTAAAGAGAAACTTTATGGTTGGGTGTTTTACATTCCTAGAGTTTCACTTTGTATTGTTCTCTGCATTAACCATGATTGTAATGCAGTATGTTAAGTAACACCTATCTGGTTTAGAGGAGTTGAACTAACTGTAGGTAGCTTTTCAGGCTGAAGTTGCTTGAGTACCTATGTAGATGGCAGTGAACCAAGGCACAGCCCTCAGCCTTGTAATTTTAGAATTCAGTGTCTTAATAAGATCCAGTGGGTAATTACACAGAGCTCAGTCTGCTGCCTCCCCTCACGTTGAGTCGCAGTCTGCTCTAGGACTGATTATAGGGGAGGAAGGTGCAACACAGTGTTCAGAGGGTTGGCATGTTTTGGGGTGTTTGTTTAAAAAATCAACAGCACTGGGTAGTGAAAACTTGTCTGTAACTATTAGAATCAGTCAGGTTAATCAAATATGGGTAGCTCCACGGTATTTTTTCTTTTCATACTTAATAATGTTTTCAGAGAAAACTCTTTGTGCTGTTCTCTTGCTGGGCTGGAGATATGTGTAGTTCTCTGGGAGAGATGGGAAGACAACAGCCTTGGCTCTGCCACAGTTGGATTTGTAGATAGGGGGTGGGAAGAGCCAAGTACTGTTACCAGGATCACTACCCTTGGCTTCTGCCTGTGGTTAGAGATACAGAGCAGGGCTAAATGGGCTCCTATTTCTGGGTTTGGGGTTTTTTCAAAGTAGAAAGTTCCTTGAGCCACGTTGCTGGAGTTTTGGCATATTCACAACCTTTTGGATGGTCAGTAGGCAACATGTTTGATTTAGGGACTTCCTCTGAATGCCATGTCCCTGCCTTATATCAGTTCTGGACTTCAGCAGAGGTTAAGGTGTTCATTTTGGAGGTTCTCTTCACTGGGATTGTCACACCACTATAGGATGAAATACAGTGGCAAGAAATGTGTGAATGGTACTGAAGGGTAGTATTTGAGTGCTGTTCAGCATCTGAAGTTCAGAAAAGTGAGGAGCATTCAGATTCTTACAGGAATTGTTGCCGAGTTACCACGGTCTCCTTTCTACAAGTAACTAAAAATGTTAAAATCCTATAGTTGCCTCCCTATAGGGCAGAGTCCAAAAAGTTTGGTGAGAAGAAGGGAACCTGTTTTGTCTACAGTGGACATAAATGTGAAAGGCATTTTTCTGTATCCTAATACCCACATGTAATTAACTCTATTAATGCATCAGCACTTGTACCATGAACTCTGTGTCTGTATCTGTTCAGGAGAGAACATGGTAAGAACAGTTAATGGTAAGGACATGGCAAGATCAGATATTCAATCCATAGTTAATTCCAAGTCTCTCCATGTCTGTTTTTGTTCAGAAATCTTCTGTTCTGGAGACAGACATGGAGAGACTTGAAATAACAGCAGATTGAACATCCAGACATCAGTGCTGGGAGGGATACTGGGACTCTTTCAAAAGACTCATTTACAAAGAAATAAGCAATAGGGATGTAATTCTCAGTATGTGCAGCTTTACAGGAAATGAATCATGAGCAAGCTTAATTTCAGTATTTAAAGAAGTTCAAAGGTTTGGCTGACAAAGGTGAAGGTGTAGCTGTAACAGCCCTTTTAGAAAGACAGTTCTTCACATTGCATGACATTCCAGTTTGAAAAATAGCACTGCCCTGTATCAGTGAAGCACAAGTTAAAAGGATTAAGAACTGGCCAACTGACAAACCTAAAAAATTAGTCATAATAATAGAGTGCAGCTCCATAGGGATCAGCACTGTGCCTGACACCATTTAACAGTTTCATCATTGATCTGAAGTACATGGAACTGTGGTAAAATTTGCAAATGACTCAAAGATTACCAAAGTGGTAAATAATGAGGGCAGGGAGTAATACAGAATTATCTGTACTGATCCTGTCTGTATTCAGACATAATGTATTCTGGTTCAGTCAGATGCTAAGCTGTACAGCTGAGAGGAAAAGGCCTGTTAAGTGAAGCTAATAAGAAATGGAAGAATGAGAAACGTCAGAACTCAGAAATGACAAATCAGCACCAGTTTTCAGCAACTACAAGGGAGAGCCCAAATCATCCTTCCCTAGGTAGACAGAGAACTAGGGAATAATGGACAGATCCATAAGCATTAGGATCAAGTACCAAAGGAAATGGTGTCACCCATCTCTCTAAATCTTTACATCAAGTCTAGCAGTTCTGCCATTGCTTAACATGGATTATTGGCCTTGAACCAGGAGTCATCAAATGCAATGCCACAGCATGTTGATGTACAGGAGGTCAGGCTACATGAACTGGAATTGCCCCTTGACCTTGAACTGGAACTATAAAAAGTGCTATATTGACTCACAAAATTGTTTGACAGACTTCTCTGGAGAAGCTGTTGTATCTAATGGGAAATTACTTGTCCCTTTAAATTTGAGGTTGAAGCTTTATTTTTAGGTTCCACTAAAATGTGCCTCTTCCCACATACTAAATTTAGACAAATTTAATTGTAATTTTTTCTGGCACAATAGCATGGTAGTCTAGAATGCTGGGGATTTTTTGTTGGTTTTTCTTTTTAAGTTTGAGGCAAAATATGTATACAAATGAAATGAATGAGATGCTTCCCAGAATGAGATTTGTTTTTCATCTTGCTTTTGTGACTTGTGATAAGGAGACATTTTGCCCTAAGAATGAAGCTTATTTTTGGCATAGAGAGGGAACTTCTTTCAAGACACGGAAAGTAGGAATATTTATTACAAAATGTTTTAAGAGCAGATTTAGACTTGAAACCTGAACACCTGTTGTCAGGCTTATACTAATCACCTGTGAACTTATCAGTAGGGTGACAGAGTGCTGCGTTGTGATGCTCCTGTTCTTAAAGACCTGGTTCATTTTCACAGGGACTGTTGTGGCAGTGGGGCAAATCTGGAGGCTCTTGCCGCTCTTCTCCAACACATTTTGTGGTGGCAGATCCGCTGCACAGGCCCTGCTGTTGCAGTATTTTATCTTTACCTTGTGCTTTCTGTGCCTCAGCCCCCGTGTGGAGCCTTCCCAGGAGTGGGGGCTCGGCAGCACCAGCGAGGGACTGACAAATCCCACGCAAGGAAGGCTCTGCCTCAGCAGCACTCACTGTCTGTGCCAGTGCAGAATCACCTTCTGAAGAGTACAGAGAGACAATCTGTGTGCTTCCCCCTTTTCTCCCAGCTGCTTTTCCTAGTGTCCTTCAGGCTTATGATCCCTCATGTTTCTCAGTACTAGGGGGCATTCATAATAAGAAGCTGCCAACTCAAATTGCTAAGAGGTTACATTTTCTCCTGTAGTCAGTGGAATATTTCGAGAATGTTTCAGACTCGGATGTAGGTTAAGGAAATATTCTTTAGAAGTTTTACAAGGAATGTAAGTGCCTATGGCTCGTCTGCCTTCAAACTCCTTACACGTGTGTTACCATTACATCCAGGATAAAAAGTCTTCTATTAAAGTAGGGGTTATATTTTTAGATACAAAGATGAAATGATCTCATCTTCGACTTGAAATTTTTTTGTAGTCATTGAATAAAGCAAAAATCAAGGCTGTTGTATTCACCTTTCTGCATGTTTTGTTTTGTTGTGAGCTTTTTTGAAGTGTGGCCTGGATTTTCTGTTTCCCAGTCCTACCAAAATTTTAGTTTGCTTTTTAAGTTTGATTGCGGTGTTCTTTCAAATCACCTTCCAGAAGAAGGTTTAGTTAGATAGCAGCTCTTCAGAGAGCACTGGTGTGTGGCAGTGGTGTCCATGGAAGGAGGGAGTGGCAGGATGGGAGAGATGGTCTGGTTTTCTTGTGAGCTAATATTAGTCATGTTTCCATTAAATGTGATGATTTGAGTTGCTGTGCAAAAGCACATGGTGTCCCTGTATTGCAAGACCAGTGGCAGAATGAGGGTTTGCTGCTGCTGCTGAAAACTACAGGTGGAATATTGTAAGGTCATCACCTTGGTAGCTTTTAAATGAAATGCACAGTAATAATAAAAGCTTTGTTTTCTATAGAATGCACAAAAAAACCCCCTATCAGAATCCCTGGGAGGGACATGACAAACACACGATGAGATTAGTATTATGTTCAGAAGAAGGGCAAAAAAATACATTCCCTCAGGAAAATTGGAGTTGCAAAGTGTGAGATTCTAATTCAGCCATGAAAAAGCCGAGCCAAGTAGGAATTTTCTGCTCTCATTGAATAAGGCTCTCCGGATCTTTTATCTGGATTCAGGCTCAGCCATATGGTTATTATGCTGACTCACTTGGTAGTTGTATGATGTGAGGCCTGTTAACATTAACCTAGACTTGTACAAACACTTGAGTTTTTCTTTAAGGATGGGGGAACTTGGGACATAGAAGTTGATAACAACAAAGCACCAACTGCAGAATGAAAGTGTAGAACTGGAAAAGGTCAGAAGAATATTCTTCGTTCTCTTGAATGAATGAGGGCAAAAAGAGAGAAAAATCTCGGAAATAGGACACTGGGAATTGTATCTTGAGGAGTTTTTTTAAATGGTATTTCAGGAAAGAGCATAACTTAAATCATACTTGGAGTGCTTGTGTCAACCATAGCAGCAGGGAGGTGTTTGGAGTGCAGTCTGAGAAATCTGGGAAATTCACCCCCAAACTAGGGGTTTGAAGGTTTCACACCTGAACAGCTGGCAAAGAAGCACATCCCACATCAAGGCTTTGGGGGAGTTAAATTTCAATCTTTGAATTACCATCCATTTGAATTGCCATTGAATTAAAGTTATAACGGTTTTGAAAAGACTTAATAAATCGTACGTTTTTTTCCTGCTAATTAAAGCTAAACACATAATTAGTGTCAGTGGGAAACAATATGTAGATTTTATTGATATGGTAGCTTTTTTTTAGGGAGTACTTCATAGTGGAGTAAATACTATTTCTGTGAAATACTAGGCCTCACAGGAGGTGATCTGGTGCTTAGGAGCAAACTGAATTCTTAACCAGATGTGCTTATAACTGAACTGGTTTGGTCTGAAATGAATCTTGTCAAAACCCAAACACCCACCACTTTAATGCAAATCATTGCAGGAATCAAGGGAAAAAGAAGAATATTCAGGTTTTTTAAATATTTTTATTAAGACTATGATAAAGATTCAGTCTCTGCATGATTCCCTTCATAACTGAGAGATGTATGATAAACCTTCCAACCCCCTGCCACACACAGGCCTGTGCAACACTTTGAGATGTATAAAATCCTCATGCTGCACAGGGGTATTTAATTATTCCACCACGTCAGGGCTAATCCAAAAATGCACAATAGTGCATTTTACCAGCCAGCACTGTGCTCTGAGTTTTAGGATGTGACATCAAGTGGGTTTTGCTTTGGACTTTACCCATTAAACTCTCTCTGGGTGAGGACTGCCACTGGTTTATTGGGATTCAGGGCATGCAGGAATGACATGGAAGGCAGGAGAGCCGCTGTTGGAGGTAAGGGTTTTAAGGGCAGTGGACAGCAAGCAAAAATCAAGTGATATTTTCAGTTATAATAGTCATACACTGTTAGATAACATGGGCAACTCCAGCCAAGCAGAAATGATAGAATCATACAAAAATAGGACTGGAGATGACTTTAAGAGGGACTGTGGTTCGTTTCTTGCCCGAGGACAAGATGCACTCTCCTTAATGGCATTGGCATCAGATATTTGGCTAAGCCATTTTTAAAGGCCTCCAGTGATGGTCAGTCTATGAAACCTCTATGAACCCAAGTCATTCTCCATCATTACAAAGTGTTTCAGAATCTCAGCCTGTACTTTGGTTTGTGCAGTTACACTGCGTGCTGTTGCTGACTTAATAATTACACGAATATGAATAAAGCTCTTCCTTTTCTTTCTACTTTCACATTATCTGCAGTTGAAACTGTGTTATCTTATCCCATCCCCTTCCTCCTCTACCACATCGACTCCTCTTTAGACTAAACAATTGAGATTTTTTTCAGTCTGGTTTTATGTAGGTCATGTTTCCTCTGATTATCTTTGTGGTGCTCTTCGGGGCCTTGTCTGGCTTTCCTCATTCTTGAAGTGCAGCGCTCCAAACTGTGCAGAACTGTGACTGAGCAGAGTTGCAAGGATTATTTCAGTCTGTTTTCTTGTTTATACAGCCCTACATAAATATAAACACAGTATATATTTAGAAAGTGAGAAACAGCATGATATTGTTGATTCATGTGCAGCCTGTGATCTGCCGCAGCCAACAGCTTTTTTTTTTACTGCAGAATTACTTGTTTCTCATCTGTTTGTGTGCAGTTGAGTATTTTTGCATAAAGAAAAAAACCTTGCCCTTTATCTCACTGTCGTGAGATTCTTTTTTTCAGAAACATTTTGCCCATATGTCAAGTTTAATTTTAATCCAAAACCTGTCCTGTAGTGCACCGCCTTCTCATCTTGATGTTGTTTCTAGATTTAAATACTCCACATTTTAGTCCTTAAAATACTAGAATAGTTTAGTTTGGAAGGTGGTTTGGTCCAACCCCTTGCTGCAGCTGCTCAGTGAAGGTGTTTGCTGCACTAGATCCAGCACACATCCCTACACCACGCATTCTTGTATTTGTGCTGTGACCCATTGTTGTGGAAGTAGCTTTCTCCCTTTCCCCTGTACTTGTCTAGCTGGACTGTGCTTCACTAGCTTGGTCAGCCTGTCCCTTCTGTTGTCAGTTAGAAGGTCAAATAGTGAGAGTTTCAAAAGAAAAATATATTTTCTCAGTATGACTTCACGACTAAATAAAAGCTTTGGATAGTCCATGTAACATTAACTGCCTCATATGAGGTTATTAATTTGGCTTTTCCTTGAAGTGGTTGGTAGTTACATATTTTCAGGGCATGTTTGTACTATTTTGAACATTAAGCAATTCCAGCTGCATCTCCCACTAAGTCAGGAGCTGGCAGCTCCTTTCAGGCTGCCGGGCTTTGACATTATCTGAAGAAATATGTCATCGGTAGTAATTGTTGCTATAAATCCCTTGTTTTGATCAAATGCCCATTAGTTAGAGGTAAATCAAGGGCTGCCTGATGACTTTGGCTGAGTTTGGCCTCTGGGAGGTTGGTGATGTGGTCGGTGGGAGGTGTGTCAGAGGAGGGAGGGAGGAGCAGAGCTGTGATCAGCTGTGTTTTAGTTGGGCCAACCAGCAAGGAGAGGTTATGCAGTTTATACTCCAGGAATTATTATCAAGTACAGTAGTGACTGGAGAAAGGATTTGGCCATTTGTGCTGGGCTGGGCTGAGTCAGGGGCTCTGTTAGGATTTGGTCCTGAGTCTGTGAGAGACTGTGGGACAGGTTTTGATGGTGGTATTGGGCTAGATAAGCAAACTCACTTAAAATCAGAATTAAAGATTTCTTTAACATAGACTTAGAGCTACTCAATGGATTAAACCAATGTCTACTGCTGTAGTTTTTTTTGGGTACAAAATGTTCTGTGTGCTAGACATGAGAAAGGAGCTTAATGGCAAGGTTTGAATTTTTTTTTATTTTTTTTTTAATAAGGTGTGATTCATCTTTGCTATTCTCTAGTCTAATTAAAGATTAAAAAACCACCACAGAATACAAAATGGTAACATCATTCTGCAGTTGCATAATTTTGTAGCAGCTTAAAAAGCATAGTTTCTAGTTCTTACCCTATAAGTAAAGTATTTGGATGAGCAGGATTATCCTGTACTGCCCCATGGTATGGCCTGCAGCACTCATACTTTGCTCGGGCCAAATTCCCTGATAACACTGCTGCCCTAGTCTTATGTGCAAGTCCAGCGGACTTGATGGAAAAGCTTTTCAGTAACTTGGGAAGTTTTGGATCAAGTCCAAAAAGTACAGCCCTTAATCGTGTACTTTCGTGTGTGCGCTCAGAACAAATGGTTGGTTTGGCTTTCGGGAAACTTGGTGAGTTCTCGGCGGTGCGAGGTGATAAATGCCGATAAATGCTGATAAATGCTGCCTCGTTACCGGTGATTTCACTGCCAAACAGAAGGCAGAGCTATCAAGACCCATAACAGTAATACCTGCAGATTTAGCCAAGCTCGCTATTGATGTGTTTTGGGGTGCGGGAGAAATGCTGAGGAGAGAAAAGACAAGTGTTCTAGGGAAATTATTAGTCTTTACAGCCTGTGTCTGTCTTTAAAAGACTGTTCTGAGAAATTTAGCTGTGCTGTGTGTGTGGTGTTCTGTTCTAGCCTGGTCTTCTAAGGGGTTCTTTCTTGCTAGTAGTTAATTACAAAATGTGGCAGAGGAGGACATCAGTCCCTGTAAATGAAAAGTTTTTAAATGGCTGACTGGGCAAAAGAGCTGGAAAATACTTTCCCTTTTTTTCTTTTTTTTTTTTTTTTCTGTTGTAGATAGTGTTTATCACTCACCCAACCAGAGAGCCTTTCCACAGACACCGTAACAAAAAGCCCGAATAATATTTTTAAAGCAGATTAGAAATAATCTTCCTGCACGACCTTGCCTGGGTGACCCTCGTGGTTTGTTGCTTTCTAGTTGGGCTCTGCATCATCAAAGCAGCGTTTTTGCTGCTTAATATGGTGTAGGTGAAGTGGCATTGTCCCTTTATCTGGGCTTCATCACCAGAGAGAGGAGGGAGGCAGCGCAGCGCCCTGTGCAGAGCCTGCCTGCTTTGTGTGCGACACTTTGGGAGAGCAATGTCCCCGGGATAATGATATGCTCAATGACACTGCAGCAGGCTGGCGCAAAAGGGGAAAAAAAAAACTACAACACGGAGCATCCGAAAAAACTTCTTTTGGTTTAATTTAATATGAACTCAATGTATAAGTATTTAGTATGATTCCCTTGTTTACCAAGTAATTATAGCTTTAAAATCTGTTTGGGTTAGCATTTAGCTTCTCTCCATCCAAGGGGATCATAATATTGATGGAATATGTATTAGCTTGTTCTTGTGAGCAAAAGTAATTAAAAATATATCTTTATTATTCTCGGTGTGATAGCAACCTATAATAAATTTTGAAATGAGCTGTTCAAACAAAATATCAAGTAATGTGCTTCTCTTCGTTTGCATATAGAAAATGAAGTCAAACCTCCTTAGTTTTACAAGGTTTTAATTAAATTAAGGGCTTCTGAAATGACATAAATTACAGAAGCGAAGCATGAATGGTTTAGTACTGGGAAAAATGTCTTGACATCAAAATTTGAACAGTATAACACAAACATTAAAGTGGCCTTCAACAATGACTTGAGGATTAGAACTGTGGATATCAAGAATTAAAGGATTTTAAAGGAATAATCTTTCTGTTTTGATTATTACAAACTAGTACTGATATATTTGACCTAAAGGAAAAGCTTTTTCCTTTAGCTACGTGCCATCTAATAGCTTTTATTGTTGTTCTCATTAGAAGGAGAATGTCTGTAAATGGGTGCTTGAATGTTTGCTTTTTTTCTTGTTTGGCTGTGGTAACATTGGCAGATAAAGACAGAAAAGTAATTATTATTCCACCGTAATAATACAGGCCTGTTTTTTATGTACCCACTTTCTAGGTTGCAGCAGATGAAGATCTATATTCTAAAATGCTGTAAATCATCTTTTGAGGCTTCAAACATGATACATAGACAAACCAGAAAACTACCTAATATTGTTCTAACTTACCCTGAGAGTAGTTGAAGTGATAAGGCAGATTGATAGATAATTCTTATCTTTCTAAACTCCTATAATATGTGGAATCTTGATGTTATTGAACTGAGAGTTATTGTTTTACAATAACACTTATAGTAGCCTTTCTGAAGGGAAGTATTTTATTACCCCACCTCTGCATATTCAGACATACCGGAGAAAAGTCTAAATATAAATTCTAATGATTTTTTTTTTTTAATAATCTGGAAGAATACATGAGGCCACTTTCTGGGTATTAAAACTGAATGAGAATTTGACACTGTTCAGAATTACAACTCAAGTCTGAGCAAACAAAGTGTGCAGTGTTCCAGAAGTCATGATAAATTGCCAAATATTTTTATTTCTGTGGTACACCTAGTTTTTGTGTTATTTTTTTTTCCCTTAAAAAACCTCCCACTAATATTGTTACTACCTTTTCAAAGTGTTTTCTGTAAATATATATAGACACAGAAATATTTAAAAGGATAGTGGTTTTGTTGTATGAAGAACATACTGAATTATGTTTATTCAAGAAGTACTTTCTTAAATCTTAATGTTTTTTACAAAACTAATACTGGCAAATCATTTCAGTATCTCACATTTCTGCAGCTACATTAATTGGTAAAATACTTCAAAGAAGATAAAATTAGGAAATGACATTGTATGACTCGCTCTTTATTTTTTTTCCTCTCTCTTTTCCTCTCAAGTAAACATTTAAAATGTCATTGTTGATGCCTCTTTCTATACTTGGCCTTCCAAAAACCCCTGACCTTGAATGTCAGATATTTTCTGCACTTGGCCTAATATGAAAGGGTTTTGGAATCTAATCTGAGTAAGGACACTTTCAGCATAAACCTGATTCAGTGTCATATTTATTACTTTATTTAAAGTATAGATCAAGTTAAACCCGGGTTTTAAAAGGTTGGTTTTGACTGGCCATTACCAAAACTGAAGGAGTCTTGTTTGGTCATTCATCCTGGGGGTTGGATTGAGGAGGTGACAGGAGTGGTTCCCCTTGGCCAAGCCTGGCCAGTGTTGGACTTCACTCTCTTAGGAGCCAGTCCATGATCTTGCAAACAGTGACCCAAAGTGATACAGACTTTGAGTGGATGCACAGTTGAGCCTTTGTGTTGGTTTTTTTTGTTGTTTTGGAAAGGGCTTTTTCTGCATTTTTGTTTCCCGTGAAGAGGATTGTTGTTGATAAAAACCAACTAACCAAACAAAACAAAACCTTTCACCTGAATGGCATAACAATTAATAAAGTACTAATTGTTTCGAGTGAGGCAACAGTTAAAAAATATCCTTAGCTTTTTTGTTGTTTCTCTTTTTGTTTTCTTTTCTCCCTTGGTGGGAGGTGGCAGAGACACGGGCATTTAATTGTTATATTTCCTGATTATGCAGTACCCCAGAAGAGGAGCGCTCAGCAACTCTTGCTTATTCTGTGCTTCCTCCTCCTCCACCCCCCCTAATGATATTCAGGCTGTGAAGGGGTTGAAATATCAACCTCATATCTGAAGACAAATTTACATTTCACTCCAAACACCTTAATTTAATGAAGGTATTATGCTGTTGGTGGGTACTTAATTATGCTAGAGGCAGAGCTGAAATTTAATACTGTTCCACATGCAGGGAAGATTTACTAGTAGCTTATTTTCAAAAGTCCTCTAAAAGACTAATGCTTATGCAGTCTACTCTTGTTTTTTAAAGCAGATTGGAACAACCCAAGCTTTCATAAATAAAATTTCATTTTAATTGCTCAGTGAAGATAATATATGTCTTTTTGGATTATGGGTTTTTGAGGAGGTATCTGGATTAGCTGGCTTTGCAGCAACGATCAATGCAACATTTACTGCCCTGAGCATCTAAACCTCCATGATTTACATGTAACAAATGTAATCATTCAGGAAGTGTAATGCTGTATGTGCTCAACTTATGTATAAATCAACGTGACAATTTAAAAATTATTACAGAGCACACCTCTTGGTGTCTCCTGTAACAGTTCCTCTCTTGCACACAGAAACCTGCCTTTTCAGTCTTAACTGACCGTGTTCCTCATAATAAATGAGAGTACAGTGCTCTGAGACTGCACCTCCTCAGTGTTGAGTCTCAGCACCTTCTACCCATGTACAGCACGATGAGTCCCTGGGGTGGAAGGTCACTGTGATGGGAGCTTTCTGAGAGACTGAGACTCCAGGGAAAATTCCAGACTTCAAACAAGCTTGTGTTTAGGTGCACCTACCAGGCAATCTCTCTGATAACAATGAAAACCCATCACTAATTGCAAATATTAGTCAAGCAAGCCTGAGCTGTGTTATACCATGGCTGTGGTGGGTGCTCAGTTTGGAATGTCCAGGCTCAGGAGGGAGCGGGGCCAAAGTGGGTGTCATTGCTGTGCCACAGCAGACATGTCTCATGCAGATCAAGCCCAGCTTATCTCTCTTTATGGTTCAGAGTGATTCTGTTCTGGCACAGAGCTGGGTGTTCCCAGGGTTGGTCCGTTCCACCCCTTGGCAGCCTCAGGACCAGCCAGCTCAGACATTTAGGTAGTTGCAGGCTGGATGCTGTCATGGATTTCCTGTGTTTACACACCTATGCCAAGGTTATTTTACTTCTGGCACTAAATGAAACTGTCTTGAGGCATGTCTGGGACCAGGGCGAGCAGAATGTGTTAGAATATGCTACAGTACACAGATTAAATTTACACAGGGCAGTGATGTGAAAATAGAAACTGGAATGCTAATGCTAAATGTATTAGTAGGATTTATTGATGACATAGAGGTGGTGTAACTGAGAACTCAGTGAAGCAAAAATTGATGTGATTAATATCAGTTAGTAATTTTATCTTAATTAAACCCAACAATTTCTGCCCAGTGCATCAAGATATTATAGTGGGTTGTTGGGTGTTTTACTGTACACTCTGCTACTGCTCCTCTGTTGACCAGGTAGTGAGATGTCTTGCCTGTTTGTTTTGTTTCATTCAACTAAACTTGACAGAACTATTTCTTCAGTTCAGAATGAAGAAATTTTTCTAATGAAGCCTTTAAACCAAAACCTCCTGCCATTTTGGGGTGTACATTTTTTATTCCAAGCTATCATCTCAGTTAAATGTGTGGGAGTTTCACACCTGATAACTTTCCTGGTACTAATTCCTTATCACAGAACCTAAATATGATGGTTCCTGAGTTCTAGATGTCCTGTTTCTTGTCACTGGGCAAGAGAATTAGGCTGAGTGACTTCAGCTGGGGAAACAGCTGCTGTAGTTTTGAGCTGATTGCTGGCTGTTGGCTAACCTCAGCTGTAAATCATTTGGTAGTTAGAAGAACATTCTGGATATTTAGAGCAGAAGTCCTTCCACCAGCACCGAGTCCCAAAGCAGAGTTTTTTTAAAAGGTGAGAAAACTTTCTAGCGATTTCATACATGTTTTACTGTTATTGGAGCTTTTTGTATTTGGGGGATCTCTTGGTATAAGGAATTTTTCAGCACAGCTGAACGTCGGCATTTCTTAGATCGCAGTGAGTTTGGTAGAGTGAGTGAGATGTTATTTTGTTTGGGCTGCATACCCCCTGCTTAAAAACACATTCACTTTTTGTCTTTTCTGAAGGAAACGAGTTTCCCAAATGTTTGGCTGTTGCTCCAAAGCAGAAGGGATGTGCTGTGTGTTTCAGTTAAAAGAAGCCCTGTAGCAAAACGCGTTAGTCCCGGGCAGAGGTGTCATTATTCTGCGGGAACAGCAGTCGAGATAATGAGTGGCCGAGGACAGTGGACAATGGAGAGTGAAACATGTCCTGTCAGGGCTCTGCCACTGGAGTCTGGGCACGCTTTGCATTAGAAAAGTGCTGCAAAATAGGAGGGATGTGGCTGTTCTATGCAGAAAGATTAGAAGGCAATGTAGTATTTTTAAGACTGATTTAATGCTTTTGCCATAATAACCAAAAGACTTAAGCAAACAGCTTTGGTGCTTAATTCTTTCTTTGTTTTGAGACAAGCAGTTGTTGTTTCTGGGCTTCCAGCACATTTTACTTTGAAACAAAAGAAATTAAAATCCAAAAGAGACTTAGTCTGGTGTGCTTTTCTTTCCTATGAAGCATATCCCTTATGTAAACAGCTTAGGTGAGGAGCATGTTATATTGGAGTTGGGACTTCAAAAATTACACTGGAGAAGCGGCAAGTCTCAAAAACAATATTATGTACATGATCAGCCTTGTAAACAGTGAGTTCAGGATTCTGACTGTGTTGCAGTTGTGAAATCAGGACTGCAGAGGAGTAGGAGGAGAAAAGATCCCAGCATGTCCAGGGAATGGTGCACACAGCATGGATCTGGTGAGTTTGGAAGAAAGGGAAAGGTGGTCAACAAGATGGAGGTGGAGAGTTGCCAGGTGTTTATTTTGCAATCTAAGAGGAGTGTCCTTTGCCAACCATGCATATTATCTACAAATCTGGGAAAACATGGGAATTGAAGGACTTTAACAGGTCACAAAAAGGTAGATGAAAGTGCTGAAATAATCCTGACCTTAAAACTGTTTTATTTGTTTTGTTTCTTTTTTTTTTTTTTTTAATATGAGTATTATCATACAGATTGCTGGACTGTGTAGTGTATTTGTCTGCTTGCCACTTGTCTGAAGTATCATACTCTTCAAAAAAGTAGCAACATGTTTATCTTGAGTTTTTAACTGCTGTAAAAATGGTTTTGAGCAGTTTAAAACAGGAGATGAAACAACTGCAAGATGTAATCTCTATCCTGTTTCGGGGAAGCAGAAAGGAAAATAACTTTAGCCACATTTCCCTGCAGATGTTCCACTTGACTATAGAATGATATGGTGCACAAGAAATGCTTATGCAAGTGGTATTTGACAGTGCCACCTATTGCTAGAAAAGCAGAACTAGAACGAGTGGGTTTGTTATGATCATGCCTAAATTGAGCAGAAGAAAGAATGGTACCTATTCATCTTTTAATTCTTTCCAGGTCACTTAGCTATGTAGATATAATAGTTTTTTGTTTTTATGGCTATGAAATGGACTGCACTTTAAAAAAAACGGATTTCTAGTACAGTAGCATCAGAGATGGTGAGATAAGTTTCTGTTCCAGAAAACTTGCAACTATTGGCATGTGCTTGAGTGCCAGTGACTATTCTGGCTAAACCAAGTAAGCCTGATTATTCCTCCCCTGCTTTTTAATTGATGACACTAAAGTTCGTGTAATGCACTAGAAGATTGATCCTAATAATCCTGAGACTACATTAGATTTAGCAAGACACAGAAAGTTAGTTTTTTCTAGTGCTTGGAGTTTATGATAATGGGAAGCGAATGAAATGGTTTTTTTTACATGCATCCAGAATTTCTATGAAAAGCAACTGGCTAATGATGAAAATTCTTTGAAGGCAAAGACTTAATGATCTGGATGCATCTTAATGCTTAGTATCCTTTATCAGGTCTTTCAGTTAGCAAGCATGAAAACTCATTACCTGCCCTTTTGAGGATGATATTTGTTTTATTATAGAAGACTAACTAATGCTAAATGGTAAGAATAATGAAGGATTTATAAGGGCAGCCTAAGATCAGTTTTAAGTTTTAATTGTGGTTCTGATTATTCTTACTGCCCTCAGTCCTGTTGTTCATCTCCACTAGAGAAACACCTCACCCTAAAAAAAAAACCCAACACATTTTTGGCTTGTAATCTTTAATGGAGAGAAAAAATGTTTCTCTGTGAGGTTTTCCTTGTGAAGGATCTAAATGGCAAGGTAAGAGCAGGAAAAGATGGAGCAGCTTGGGGGTAATTTGTTCTTTCTCAAGTCTAGGCAGGTATCTCTCAGGAGTTTATTGCTGCTTCACATAAATAATATTCTTTGACTGAAATTGTCCTCCTTCCTCAAAGATAGACCAGTCTTCTGTTACCCCTGCTGAGCTTCTGAAGAACTGGATTGCTACAAAGCTTAAGGGAATCAAAGGAAGCAGCTCTCAAGTATATAGGCTTCTGTAGATTTAGAGATGGTTCAGAAGGAGAAATACAGGATGACCTACCCATCTCCTGACTGGAGAAATGATGTGGAGAAATCTGACTTCATCATCCTAGTTTAGTTCGGGGCTGAAATCCAATTTAGCCAAATGAAAATGCCTTACTTATTTCATGGCTGGATTTTGTATGCTCTCTCATCTTGAGTCTTTTGAATCTCTTCTACAGTCTTTTCTTATACATTTCATCTTCTATTTTGTCTTTGTAGCTACCTGCTCCCTTGATGTTCCTTAGCACTGGTCCACCAGTTTGGTTGTTCTCTTGTTCTATCCTCAGCATCTGAGCAAAGCCAACAGAGTTTCAATTCTTGGTGCAAAGTCGAAACCCCCTTTATAATTTTCCCTAATTTCCTGTTGGTGTAAAAAGGACAGTATTTTTCAACAGTCGAATTAGGTGTCCTTGTAGGAGTCTGTGAGCCCTCTTGTAACGAAGTTTCCTGTTTAAAAGAACTGACACAGCAGATGTGTGAGCGAAGGAATCTGGAAGTGTGTCCGTCTGGGTGAGTGTGGGGCCAGCAGAGGGCACTTCAGCTTGACAGTGAGAATTGTGCTCCGGGCCAGAGCCCGAATCCCTCTAAACTGGCTGTCTTGGATTAGAAATGGAATTTATTTTTTCTTTAATGCTTGTGAGAACCACTTAGGCAAGGGGTGTTTCCATTGTGGTTGTTGCTTTGTTGGCACTGTCTTCTACAAACTGTCTGTGGCCAAACCCTGCTGTACAGTGGAAGAATTTGGGAACTGAAAGAGAAAAAACATTCCCCATATACTTTAAGGCATGACTTTACTGAGACAAATGATACCTTTGTTGTAACCTTGTATCATCTAAAATTAAACATAATTGTGTATGTTAAAACCATTCTTGAAAAAACCTTTTTCCCCCACCGTGGTGCTTCTAATTTCTTGTTAGTTGTGATTTGATTTATTCTTTTAATTAAAAAGCAACTGAAATTGGAGAACACTACAACCTATTAACTGATTTTTGTGGATGCTGATGTAAATGACTTAATACCAAATTGCAATTTAGTTCCCCTTTCAACCCAGTGCCAATATTGTTATCTTGTAATACAATACTAACATATGATTATATCTGCCATTAATGCATTTAACAAATGTAGATGACAAATGTTATGATAAGAAGCTCCTCATGCTCTTTCGTTTGCCTTGGTGTAAATCAGAAGTTGCTGCCTTGGATTGAAAAGATTTATTCTTGTGTAAGAGCTTACTGGTGTAAGTGAGGATAGTCAAGCCTGACATGTGGTGATGTACCAAATTATATTACAGGATATTTAAATTCTGTCTCCCACTGTGAACAGCAGGATACCGTTTTTATCCTTCCTGTTGAATGCGGAATCACTTTTCCATTTATAAATTGAGCCTGAACAGAGTGCTTTCGGTATTGGCTGTTCCTCTGTTATTCCACATGCAGAGTATATTAAGACACCTGTTCATCCTTGTAAGGCAAACAACAAACCAAAATACTTTCCTGAAAACAAGTTGTTCTGTGATAAGTGGAACTAGTGAAGCTTCACTGCTTGCAGATTTCTGTCCTCCATCCCTGATCCCCTCAGCAGCTCTTCCCCCAGAAGAATAACTAGTTGCTCTCTGCTCATATTTCATGTGATCTTTCCCTTGTCCTGTTTGCCCTGTAGCGCCAGTTCCTGTTTTCCTCTATCCTTTAAATCTTCCTGCAATCCCTTCCACAGGTTCCTCCAGCCCCCATCACATCAGCAGTTCTTCTGCCTGGTCCAGGGTGCCCGGGGTGCTGAGTGGGAGCTGCTCAGCTCAAGTTATTAGCCTCAGATATCTCAGAGGTGATGATAATTCAAGTCCCTTATTTTACTATCTGACAGATTTTTCTCAGCACTCAGGGGAATTTAATATCTTCAAGGTGACTGCCCTCTGTTAGATTTGATAGGAATGGATCAAGAGATATTAAAAGTGTGTCTTTATTCCTTCCACTTTGTTCCAGTGATTGGTCTTTGTTAGACTAACTTTGATTTGTTTTTGCTAAACTGCTGCTCTTTCTCTATCCTGCTTTCTTGTTGTTCCACTGCTCAGTGCAATGGTTACCACCCTTGTAATGGTGCTGTTAACTGGACAGAAAGCAAGCACAGATCAGGAAAGAAGTGCTTAGCCCCTTATTATTTTTGAAGGGCGTGGATGCAACTTAATACTTGTAAATCTTGCACCTGAGGACAGTGTGGAATGATTATTTAAGCACACCAAAAAGAAAAGTGGAAGATAAACACTGAAAGTTTTCAGCTTCAACAAATAAAAAAACCCAGATTGCACAGTTGTAGCGTATAAATGATATTTAAATGTAAATAATAGTGGAATGTACAAGCCTGGAAGGAACTTCTGGAGTCCTACCAATTCCTCCTTCTTTCAGAGTCCTTCTGGAGTTCTAGCTCAGGAGTATGTCCAGCTGGATTTTGAGTATTTCCACAGATGG
The DNA here is from genome assembly GCF_036250125.1 of Pseudopipra pipra. Taxonomy (NCBI): domain Eukaryota; kingdom Metazoa; phylum Chordata; class Aves; order Passeriformes; family Pipridae; genus Pseudopipra; species Pseudopipra pipra. Next base: position 5,674,947 of record NC_087563.1, on the reverse strand, counting down.
AGACACCACAACCTCTCTGAGTGACCTGTTCCAGTGTTGGGACACCTGTGCTGGGAAGCAGGGTTTATCTGGAATGTTCTGTGTCTCTGTGCCTGTTTCTTCTTGTCCTGTCAGGGGGCTCTGTTCAAGTGTCCCCTCTCTTCAGGTGCCCATGGGGCAGATCTGCCTGAGCCTCCCTTGCAGCTCCAGCTCTCAGCTTCTCCTCATACCTTCTAGTACACAGGAGAGGGGTTGAATCACAAATGGGGCCTGAATGTAGTTTGACCAACATACTAATAAGGAGTAAATGTCAGAGAATAAAGATTGTTACTTGAGGGAAAAAAAAAAACCACAATTCTGAGTAATAGCCTACATGTGAACATTTGCTTTTCTGGTAAAAGCAGGAAAAGGTGTAAAAATCTGAGAGCTGAGCATCACTATGTGAGAATAAAAGTTGAGTGGCAGCCTGTCCTCAAGCTGGTTTCATGGGGATTCTTTGCAAGTAGCATGATAATGTAGCAAATATTTTAAAATATCTTAAACCCAGCAGATTTCATTAGCCATACCTACATAAGGTACTATGCTGGAATTTTTTTTTTCCTCATGTTACAAATGGCTAACCATTATGTTTATAAAATTTTGCACTTTGTAAATCATCCTTTTTTACATCAGCAGTACTTGTTTTGGATTACTGAACACCTAGGTAGGTGCAGCTCATGGTATTCTTTTATAAACCGAGTATTTTTCAAAAGGTTGTTTGAAATTCTGTGCTTTGAAATTTAGGTACCAGTGGTATTTTCCAGTGGTTTACTACCTAGAGTTGCCCTGCTCTTGTGGGTATGGACATTTAAGGTGGCCATTTTCATTGTAAAGGAGAAACTGTTCGAACTTCTTGCCTGTTATTAAGTTAGAAAAGCCAGGAGCAATCAGTGTCCTTTTAAGCTCCACTTTATTCAGTGGCTATGTATAGATTCACTGTCTTAGCTTTTAATACTTGAAAATCCTGTCTAAGTGTATTTATGCTCACTTAGGTGCTATCCAGTATTCAGTATTCAAATACCAATGCTCTCCACTGAGGCCTTTAAGCTCACTTGGTGCATTGAGTCTTTTCTGTGTTTTGCAAAAATGAAAGCATGCACAGTATGTTTTATCAATATGTATTTAATGAAAACACCTGCAGGTTTTAAAATTGTCCTGTTTGCTCAGTGCAGAGTGAGAGAGACAGCTGGGAGCAGAAGAATTACACCAAATCTCCTGCTGGATATCACGTTTTCTCTTTGTGGTACTTTCCCAAAGGTATATTAAAAAAAAGCAAATGGAAAGCCAACCAACCAAACAAAAAAACAACAAACCCAAAACAACTATCTTGAGAAATACTTCTTTTTTATTAAAAGAGATTTTTGGACTGTAACAGTTACCGTATAAATATACTGAATATAAATGTTGCAAATGAATAAACTACAGTCAGTAGTTGGATGCTGGTGAAGAATGTGTGTGTGGCTTTTTAGGGACTAATGAACCAATAAAGTTATTTCAGTAAATGAGGGACTATTGATAAGCCACAAGCATTTACACATGGCATGTTTTATTGCTGTGTTGTGTCAAGGCCCTGAGCTAAGGAGTTGACAGGTCTTGTAAGAGGTGAGGACAATAATTAACAGAAACTACATAGAAAAAGCAAATTTGCCTTTAATCTACAGTTTGTAAAAGAAAGTTGGCTTCAGCCTTATGACAAAAATAACCCTTACCTTAAAGACAACTGGCAAAGTGCTGCTTATTTCTCTTAATATTTGGGACTGCTTACTTTGAAATAATTTTGTAAGGATTATCCGATACATCTGACAGATTTTTTTATCATAGTTTTGTTGTTTGGGATTTTTAATTAACCATGCAGGCTCTTGCCTTTTCCACTTTCATAGCTCAGAGATGGTAGGACTTGAAAAATATAATATTAAAATATTTAATGATTTCGAAAGACTTTATTTTTATTTATGTACATAATTCTGTACAAGTAATTACATAAAAAGACCCAATAAAAAGATGCACAAATTTCTCTAAACTGCTTAATGAGGCCTAATATAAATCTGAATTTCAGATCACATTAGGGTTGTTGTATGCCCTAATTTCAGATGACAGCTCTGGCTTGCCACTCAGTTGGCCTTTTATTTTGTGTCATGAATTAACCAACCATGAGTTTTTATGCCACTGTTTTATTAGAGCAGTGCTACACTTAAAGATGGGAAATTTTCATTACAGTAGTTATGTTAGAGCACAAGATACAATGGGGGGAGAGGGGAATAAAGGTAGTTTCCAACCATATTTAGATATTTCAAATAGGGATAAATATAGAGGAGTGAAAAATTCCTTCTAGTTTTTCACACTTCGTAACAATACTGTCGAGTGCAAAGTGTGTTTTCTGCTCATTAGGAGCAATGTGTGAGCACCAAGGTGCTGCACTGCTCCTCAGCAGTGGCTGCTGTTAATGGGTGACTAATTCTGTGTGCAGCAGAGAATACATTTACAGGTCAAGCAGTTCTCGAAAATGTGTGGTGTTTGTGACACTTGGTGAAACAGTGTCTGCATTCTGTGATTGAAGAACAGGGATCCACTAAAATCATGAAAGGGCAAAAAGCAGTGCTGAACTTTGCAGCTTTGGGTTTTTTTGAATTTGCTGTTTGCTGAAGGAGTTTAACACCTCATTATGCCTGTTTTTTAGTGCTGTGACTGGGTTTTGTGTCTCTGAATCACCCCATCTTGTGGGTCTAAATAAATTAGGTAATATGTAGACTTTGATGCACTGCTATTCCGGGATTGGATTAATAGCTTGGGGAAAGGTGAAAATATAACTTCTTGCCTTCATTTGCCAGTGCAGAAGGCATTATCAAAATGAGCTGGTAGTTATCAAGCCAAACAATTCTTTTCTGTCTCTGTCTGGGGGTAGAGAGATGCCAGAAGGAACAAGAAATACAAGCCAGGCTGTCGTGGTTCAGATCGATGGCTGTAAGTGAATTCCTGGGGACAGGACAAGGGACAATCATAACTGAAATGCCACTTAGTCTTTCCCAGGCTCACAGCCCTTTTGGACCTGGGACTTCCAGAGCTGGATGTGGCCCTGGCTGCTTGGGACACCTCAGTGGGGTTCTCTGAGGATCTTTCTTGCCTTTGCTTAAATCCCTGTAAACCTGTGGCCTCCCCAGCGTTCCCTAACAAATGTGCATTTGCTGTGTAAAGAACCACCTTTTTTAAGGAGAGGAGAAGAAAGAAAAAAAGAGTGTTTTGAACCAGAGTACTGCTAGTTCTGTTTGATGTCTCCTGGTTCTTGTGTGAAAAGAGTCAGGAAGGTCAGGATAACATACCTTGCAGCTTTCTCTGTGGTGTCCTTTCCTCTGAGTGGTGGGATTTGGTCAAAGGGATATAAATTCAGTGCCTTGTGGTGTTTGTTGTAGTGCTGTTTCCAGTGCTCTCCCAGGGCAGGAGGAGGAGGCAGTGCTGCCCTGGGGCTTTGGGAGGGGAGGTGGTCACTGATGTACTGCTTGTTCTCTCCAGGTCTGATCAAAGCACACTGGGACCTTGACCACTTAATGTAAAGGGATGAATCATAGTATTCTTGTTATTGTGGTGGTCTAGGAAGCTTACAGGAATACATACATGTGCAAGATTACATAAAACCCGAGCATTCTTACCCATGTTTCCATGCACATGCCTTCAGTAACTCAGTTTAGCTGCTCTTCATATATAGAGGGGAGTGTGTGTGTGTTTATACATGCACAGACTTGTCTCTGGATGAGAGAGAGACTCTCCTGGTGTAACTTTATTCATCCCTCTTAACGAGACAATATACCAGTTATCTCAGTAAGCCTGTAAATAATAATGATTATCCAAAGACAGTGGTTGGAATTGCAATTACTATTGATTTTTTCATAAAATATTGTTGGAATAGTTCTTCATTTAGTGGAGTGTTAAGCTTTGCTTATATCCAGACCCAATTACACTTGTACTTTAGTGGTGCCTGGTGACTGTGCTGTGAAATGGTTGCAGTTTCCTTCATCCCCCCCTGAAGAATGTTTCCCAATGTTTAAAGCTGCTTCTGGTGCTTCTATGTTAGTATTTAGTGCAATGCAAAGAAGGAAAGACCAGGACTTAATTTTCGGGATGTCCTACAATTCAAGGCTGCAGATCCCCTTTGGGTGTTGCCCAGCCATAACTGTGCCAGCTGCCTCTCCCAGCAGTGCTAAAGGGTGACAGGGACAGGTCTCCTCCCTGTCCTGCTGATATTCCATTCACTTTTGGAAACCCTCATTCCTCTAATCCTTGGGTGAGCTGTGTTTGGCCCAACAGTATTATCCACCTCTTCTGTTCCCTCTCCCCCTGCCCTGATGTTTGCATTTTCACCCTGAGAAGTGACTGTCTCTTGCTGGCTGGTTCTGGTTACCATGAATACCCATCTTTGAAGCTTTGCATTTTCACTGGAAGTTTTATTGTTTTCTCAGTTTTATTTTACCCTGTTTAATCGAAAGCTGTCAGTGTAAAGCAGTGGTAAATACAGTCTTAAATTTATTTTCATGCTTACAAGTGAAGCTCCTGATTCATTTGCTCTGGTTATTACTTATGTGGCTGTTTGTTTATATCATTTCAGTGAATCCCTTGGACCTGGTGGAGGCAGATTTTTAGTTGTGGTGTTTTTTGGATGTATATACACTAAGACTTTGCACCTTCTAGGAATTGCTCAGGTTTATGCTGTAGTCTGTACTCTACAGAGACAATGATTAATGTTTTGGTTAGTTAAGCTACTTGAAAGGAAAATCTAAACCAAAACTCAATATTAAGAGATTGTTTTCTCTTTAGTTGTACAGACTGGGGCCTTACTGGGTCTCTCCAGCTGTGGTGGACACAGCCCAGAATGTTTCGTGCTTGCCCAACACCGGAGTGCCTTTTATGCATCTTACTCAGACATTTTTCTTTCTCCTTCCAACACCTTTTTATTCCTCTTGAGAAACTAATGAATATTTCACTATTTTCCCTTTCTCATCTCCAGATTATTGTTAGATGTTTCCTGTTTACCTGACACTTCTTCAGTCCTTAGTTTTGTTTTGTTTGCAAACAAGAAATATTATTTGTAGGTGTTAAACACTGTACCTGTTCTTGAAGAAACAAATAAACTTTCCTTTCAGATTTGTCTTTTTAAATGCACAGGAAAATATTTGGTTTAGCCATTTCTCTTCTAGAGTTTTTTGGGTCTTTTTCTTTCAGGTTCTTCCTCTTGCAGTTTTAGGAACTCCTGATACCCTGAAACAGGGCAGAATCTTTGAAATTTGTTATCCAGGGGTTGTAATCTATGCAAAACACTGTTTTGTAACAGTGCCATGGATGAACCACCGAACATTGGTGGTAAATGTTGTTTTTCACTGAGCAAAATTCTGCTTTATTGGTGTCAGCTCTCCTGATTCCTGTGCTACAAGAGGCTTCTTCCTGCAGGGGTGCTTGTTAAGCACCAACTTCTACTGTTATTCCATTGTAACAGTCTTAATTTCTCTGTGAAATCCTGGTCTCCTTTGTGTTTGGATGACCACACTGCTTCCCTTCAGCTTCTGAGTTCTTCCTTCCTGCTCCTCTGATTACATATTTCACTAGACATGTCCAAGACTGGTATATTTTTGATTTTTACTGCTTTTCTTTTTTATTTGGATTAAGGTTACTGTGTCTCTGAAGATGTGAGCAAAGTTACTTCATTGGTTTATTAGGTTTTGTATTCTGCTGTGATCCACCTGCATTTTTTGTTCTCTGCCTCTTACAAACAGTGCTATTAGATTTTTGCCATGATTTTTTTTTTTGCTGTCTAAGACTGCATTTCCTTCTTATTGAATTTATGCAATATTTCTCTTAAAAATTTAAAGTGCTATCTTCAACTATTACTACTATTAACTGAAAAAATGATTAATTTTTTAAGCTAGAAGCCTGGAAATATGACCGTTACAGAACTTGCATACTTGAGAAATCTATAATTTCTTATTTTTCATAATTCCATTTCATTTTCTTGTTCTACAGCTGTAATATATTGAAAAAAACCTTGTGTTTATAATTTCATGGCTGTTAAAAGCTGTATTATTATTATTATTCATTGTCCAGAATTCAGTTAATTTCCATTTGTTAATCTACCACTCTAATATCTTTTGCTGGCTAATGGGAAGAAGAAATATTTTTTTCTTTCAAGTTTGGCCTAAAGCTTATAAACCTAATTTCCATTATATGTATTGATGTCAGGACGAGGAAAGACATATCTTGACAGTTTTACTTCTATTTGTCAAGGGTGTTAGGTTTTGATCAATATCACTTTAAGTAATTGGCATCTATGTTAAGTATCAAATAAATATAAATTCTAAATACTCTCTAATTTGTTGGAATGTTTGGTGTTTTATAAAGCATTAATTTATATAAGTTTCTGGAAGATGATAGCCCTATACATTGAATATAAAAGATGTATTGAACATACAGAGTGAGTTGACATAAAAGTACTAGATGTCTTTGTTTTTTGAATACCAACTTTTCTTACAAGTAGTCTCTCTGAAAGGATCTATCTGTCTTTACTGAAACATGGGCTAGATTGGATTGCAGTTGTTCAAGCAGCCAAAGAAAAAAGTTGGAGGTGGAGGGAGGAGCAGTAAAAAAAGTCAAGGACTCAGTAGCCAAAACTCAGATGTTTAATTTGAATTTGTCCAGGCCTTTGGGTGAAGTTGCATGATGGTATCTTTTCTTCAGAGCCCTTGGTTTATGCAGTGTTTTGATCAGAGGTGGTCTAAGAGCCAATTAGTCTCGTGAAGCCAAGCAGGGTGGTGTTTGTACGATCAGCAGTGTGGGTTTGCTGGGGTGGGTTTTTTTGCTGCTGGGGTGAAGTCAGTGAAGCAGGAGGGGATCATATGAATGGTTTGTGTTGTCTTCAACTGCAGTTCTGCCCTCAGTTGTCATCACCTGATCAGGACATTGCCAAGTGCTCATTCCTGCCTCACGTGCACTCCCATGGCAGTGCACTGAGTAAAGAACTGATGCAGACTAAAACTCTGGCAGGAAGAGACTAAAGAAATGGGATTATTTTGGTCATGTACCCAGTCAGGTTCATTGGGTAACCACATCAGCTCCTGGCCTGGCTGAGGAGAGGGGGATGTTGCAGAACTAGAAGCCAGTTGCCCAGGGAAGGAGCTCACTGCCCGTGGTTGCAGTGTTGCCTCCTTACCCTGCTCACACACCTGATGTGTCCCTGCTACTGATGTGCTCATGTGGCTGCAGCCTTGAGGGCTGAGGCAAACTGGGATTGCTGTGTCCCAAATCTGCCTCTATGGTGATGGATTCCTCCGTTGAATATGCTGTGGTGTACTTACTTACAAGTGAGTAAATGCTTACTTGTCCCTTGTTTTGCTGGGAACCTTGATATGTAAAATTGCTTATCCCTCTCAGCTCACAGCTGAAGGCACCGGAGCTGCCCTGTAGCACACAAAGTGCTGTGTAATGCTAAGTGCAGGGAAAAGTGGGCACATGGTGTTCACAAACACTTTTTCAGTCCTCTCGTGCCAAGATCTCAGCCAATTAAACAGGAATAGCAGCTCTCAGGAGCGGTGAACGTGGAGTGGTTGGTGCTGTGCAGCAGCAGGGGTGAGTCAGGGAGGCTGCCTGGCCTGGGGCCAGCAGTGTCAAAAATGAGCAGGGAATTGATTTAGTGAAGCTCTGTGGGTGAGTACCTTGCACTAAATGATCCACTGACTTAAAAAAGAATAAAAATTAAAAATACTACGAATAAAATACAACATAAAGTATGTACTGACCAGGACAAATTGTCTGTGTCATGCAGATTTTGCTGCTCCCTGGCTGTTATAGGCTTGGAGCTGTGATATTCCATTTCTGTCATTACTGTGTGTGTAATCTATAACCTTCATCTAAGAAACACGACTCATTAATTAATCATTACCAAGGGCGAGACATGCAACAGCATCAAGTGTGCCAAATCCTCTCTCAAAGTTTTTAAGTGTCTGACTGCTCGTAGATACCATCTCAGTAGTCCTGGCACATTACTCTAAAGGACCAGATCTTGCTGCATGTAGCAAATTTATGGATTTTGATATCAGTTATTCCAGTGGCACTCAAAGAAATTTGCAGCCTTGCTTTCCATTTATTTAACCCTCTTTGTAGTGGTGCTCGGTGCCTTGCTGCTGTGGATCTTAACACTGGTGAAATAGCCAAAATATGAACCATCTCTCATCAAGAGATGCTGGTAAATTAAGAGGCATTCTCTCAGACTCCAGAAACGCTTAATGTCAGTGACAGGCCACTCCATGGGATGTGCCTTCTCTTCTGAGAGATAGTGCACTCCATTTTTATGCTGGTTGTGTAGTATCTGCTGAAATTATTTTTAAAGAATCTAATATTATTTTTAGAGATGTCTGAAAGGAATAACTTCATTCCCTCTGGTTTGCTTCTTCTCTTGCTTGCTTTGGCTTTTTTGTAAATGCTGGTAGATGTTTGCAAACACTTCTCACCTGCTCTCTTACAAGAAAGGCACATCAAGCCAAAAAAACCCAAATTTGTCAGATTGTGGTTTTATTCAGTCTTGGTAACAAGTAGCTTATTGAAAACCCTGCAATGAAACATGAAACCTGTTTTGATTTTTTTCTTTATTAATTTAGTACATTGATTTAGGATGGTTTTTTGTTTGGGTTGTTGGTGTTTTTTAATTCAGTTAAAGCTAGACTGTTTCATCTCTCTTTGGACCTCGTAATAGAAAACAGACAAAAGCAAAAACTGAAAACCTGAATTTAACTCTACTGCACTTTGTTTGCAGTGTCAAAGGAGAAAGACCAATCATATGCTTTTACATCTCCTAGGAGTTTGAAAAACTCTGTTCTTACTTTAGTCTTCTTTTTCAAGTGATTTTTGCATGATCTGTTGTCTCTTCCCTGCATGTTGCTCCATGGGAAGATGCTATTCCAGCAGCACGGTGGCCAAGGGATGAGTGGGATGGGGGCAGGACCTGTCCCCTCCTGGCTGAGCAGAGGCTGTGCTGCGGCTGAGCCTGAGCAGGAGCACCATGTGCTTCAGTGATTTTGGTATTCAAAGCCAAAATACTTCTCAGTTTTAGCTGTGAGTGGCCCCATGTCTTCCTGTTAACCAACAGCTCCCCATGATCAGTTTTAAGAGCCTATGAAAGGTGGGCTTTCCTGAGGATTAAAGATGTTTTTGCATGAGGTGGATTTTAGCTCTCACAAATTACTTATCCTTCTTCTTGGTAGCTTATCGGTGTCTCTCTCTCTGTAACCTGACGCTGCTCTTGAGGATTTTCCTATTCCAAATTCAGCAGTTCCTGAAATTGTGGTATACAAACAGGGAAGGCATAAAGGAATTAACAATTATAAGCAAATACTGTGAATGGCACAGAATTACCAAAGCAGGAGGTGTGTATTAGAAGTGTAATTTGCACTGAGGCATAGGTTGATAGGATTGCACAAAAGAAAGTAAGAATAATAGTGAAAATAAGGAGATTATGAAAGTAAAGGCTGCATTCCAAGCCCTAATTAGTAAGGTTATCTGTATTTCAGCTTTTATATTTGTGCATTAAAAGCACTGGGGTTTTTTTCCCATTGATTCATATTCTTAGAAAATCTTATGCCAGGATTCTGGCCTTAAAGATTTTACATGATACTAATGTACAATGTGTATTGAATTCTTTGTCTTATTTCAATAATTGATGCTTTATGGAAAGCTGTTGGCTTGAAATACAATTGTGCCTATTCATTTCCAGGGAGATAAACCTCCGCAGTTAAGTAGTGCCAGTACATCAAGCTTCTTTTTTAACCAAAAATAAGTACCATTAATTTAAATTCAGTGAAAGAAATGGATAAAGCTAGCAGTGTTAAATGCTCTCAACGTTAAAAGAAAATAGCTTAAAAGTTTCTTGCATAGCAGTGAAAAGCATTAGCTTGTCTTTATAGGTTTTTGTATGTATTTATGAAACATTTGGCTCTGGTATTGGTGGTTAACTTGTCTGTTCCCACCTCCAGCCTGTGGGGATTTTGTATTTTTTTGAGTGGGTGGCTATCAACTATTTGAATATCTTTGGCAGCACAACCAATCACTTCCTCACCATTATTTCTTATTGTTCAGTTTCTGAATGCAAGGTGTAACCTACATTTTTTTTCCAAGTCATCTTACAAGTACTTTTGGCTCTGCCTGGATCATTTCAGTGACCAGGTGAAAAATAAATCAATTGCTGAGGCTGTGGACATGTTAGGTAATATTTGTTTTTCCATAAAATACTTTTGAGGATAATGAAAATGCTGAAGAAAATGTGGGAATCAACAGGTAGTAGAACGTATTGCATACTGAGAAAGAAAAGAATAAATTGACAGGGGAAGCAACAGGAGGTCTGGCAAGTGATGACATCTAAGAGTAATTTAAATTCAACTTTTCATAATAAAGATAACCAGAGTTAAAAATGCCTTGATGCAAAAGTTTTGAAGAATACTGTTCAAGATCATCATGATCGCAATTCCTTCTTTGGGAATTGTGGAGGGAGGACGTGGTCCCTTCTTATTTGCTGCTTTTAGCAGCATAAAAATTAAATTGCTAATTTATCAAATCTCATTGCTTGAGTGTTTGCATTTGGGACAGGGAGGAGGAAAAATGAGCAGCATAAGGAAGGATACATCTGGAAGATGATTTCTTACATCCTAGTGTGGGTAGATAGTGTGGCCCTTTTGGTAGTTAAAAACTGAGAGATGAGTACCAAAACACTGTTAAATCTTTGCTTATTACTAGGATTTTACAGCTAATTTTTTTCTGAAAGTTGTAATTTTTTCTCTCTGACAGATCCTTCTTGCTTTTCATTGCCCACTGCACTAAGAATTCCCTCTCACCTGATGAGCTAAAGACACGACCCGTAACAACCGGGAACCAGCGTTTGAGACCTCCCCATTCAGTGAGTACTCTCGACTTCGGCTTTGTGTGTTGTTTGGCTCACAGATGTGTTTATATTGTCGACCGAAGTGGTTCCATCTATGCTTGAAAAGTGCCTAGGAAGATCTCTGCAGGAAAGTGGTTTTGTAGAGGAAAGCAATTTGTCTCAGCACTTTTCCTTTACAGAATCTACTTCAGTCTTTTCCAGCCCAGCTGAATTACTTCGGAAGGTTTCACTTAGAGAAATATGCTTTTTATTCCTACCTGCCTGGATGTTCATTTGCAGGAGTTGCCCATCCTGACAAATTCAGGATCAAATGAGGATGTTAGGAATTTATTGCTCCTGGCATCAAAGGAAATTTTTTTTCGCTCAAATAGACCTTTTATTCAGATTCTGAACACAACAAAAACTATTTAGTCTGTAGGATTGGCTGCATATCATGAAGTTCTGAATCTGTGTATGCATAATATATGCTGTGCAGAGAGAAGATAAAGAAAGAGAAGAAACTTTTTGATTATCTGTTCTTTTGTGGTGTCTGTCACTGCTGGTCAGAATGCTCACAAGACACCCTATAATTTAATTACTGTTGTACATATGCTCTGGGGATTAATGTAATTATATACAGTACCACACTTAGCCCAATGTGTCCAGCAGTGGAAATAGGGTGTCTTGCTTAGGAGTAGCTCAAGAGTGAAGGAAACAAAACCTTCTGTTGATAGATTCTCATAAGAAAATAAAAAAAAAAATCTTTTTCTTTTTTTTTTAATTTTGAGCCTTTTCTTCTCTTGTGGATTTTAATTTTACCAAGTACAATTTTTTTGTGATACACCTGAGAATTCTTATTCAAATAATTTAATTCAGTGGCAGTATTTCTTAGGAGGCTACTCCCAGATCGTGCCTTTTGTTAAAGACATCTTTTAAATGAAGTTGGTTTAATGTAACATTTTGTATTATTTCACTTGGAAAAATTGTGGGGTTTAGATATGGGAAGCACCAAATTCCGAAGGAATTCTTTCACTTGCACATTGTTCTGCATTGTTTGCAATGGGTCAGTTGGTTTTTATTCCATATTTTCTACTGGAAGGTTAATTTCTGTCTCCAGGACTGTATTTCTTCAGATTTTAGTCCATTAAGATCTATGCTCCATACTTATAAAGTAAATTATTCTGAGAGTCTGAATCTTTAAATTTCACAATTTATGTAGTGTAAGAAAATTAAAACGAGAAATACTGAAGCACTTCTGGTGAAGTAATTCTTCATACTGAGAAAGAAAATCTGGTGGGATTGTGGAGGTTTTTCCATTTATTTTTACTGTTTTACAAGTCTGAGTTTCATGGCAGTTTTCTGCGAGTTCTGTATAATCAGAAATATGAAAGAGAGGATTCCTGAAGATTGTTTTGACTATTATAAATGTATCTATATATTCTATGTATATGTTATTTGTGTATGCTCTATGTATGTGTTTATGTGTTTGTTTTAAGGGATCTTCATAGCCCATCTTCAAACAGTTAAAGAACAGGCTGACAAGTACATCTCACACAAAATTCCTGGAAGACAAACATTAGGTGATAAAAGATACTGGTCCAGAAGCTCTCACTTTTGCTCTGTATCTCAACAGCAGTTTGTCAGGGAGAGGTTGCAGAAGTAGGTCCTGGGTGAAAATTTCAAACCACCTGATAACTCAATCTCAAATCCCCTGCTGTGGTCTTGGTTTGTTTGTTTTTGCTGCCTGTTTTTTAAAATAACCCCGAGTGATCTCCCAGGGTCAGACAGCAGGTCAGGAGCAAAGCTGAATGTGAAAGCCAGTGCATAATTCCCTGCAGTAATTAGGGTTGGGAATGTGCCCACTTAAAGCTTTCCAACCGGTGGCTAGATCCTGTATATGGCTTATTTGCATTGTGCTGGAAAATGTTGAGGCCTGCAAGGATTTGCAGGTATAGAAGAAAAAAATGTTCTTATTGGTTTCTCTGGTGTGGCTGTGGGAGTTTGCTCTGGGTGGGATCTGGGTGAGGCACATGCTGGGAGCTTTGTGATGTTTGTGAGGAGCAGAACTTTCCTTCCCCAGCCGTGGAGTTCCACCAGTTCCTCCAGCTTAGAGAGGAGTCCTCACAGACCCCCAGGATCAGGGGAAGAACAGAAGTACCACAAGATCACATGGAGTATATTATGTCAACGAATTTGGGGCTTCATTTTGGGGGTTTTGGGAGATGTTCAGTCTTCACATGCCACAGTGTATTTTCCTTAGGTTTGGGGTTGGGAATTTGCCCTGGGTTCTGTCCTGGGTGCTGGTGACATCTCCTATTTTCAGCTTGTTGTAGGTTTGGACTTCACATTGTTGAGCCAGTACTGTTCTTCTTTATACAACTGCCAGAGACTCACCATCAGTTCCCAAACAAATATTGAGACTCATTTCCCTCCATTGTGTCCTTCTCCATTGCATCTTCTGTGTTCCTCAGGGGCCACGGTTGTGACATCAACATTCAACATGTTTGTTAGATTTGCTTTTTGTTTTGGGCTTTTATTTATTTTCCTTTCAACAAAGGCTGCTATCATCCCATCGTGGTGGATCAAAGCCTTTGGAAAGTAACTACCTTAAAGAAAAAGCAAGTTTAACTTCTTGAACAAAGCCTTCCTGGACTTCTCCTCAAGGGAGGATTCAGTTTCTTGACTCTGTATCTTGACAGTAAATTCCCTTTTTCTGCAGGAGTGGGAAGAAAACAGTCCCTCAATCATTGCCAGCTTGTGTGCTCTTCTTAGTCCTGGGTCTGGAGGATGCAAATTTTTTTGGCATTTTTAGGGCTGCTTGAATAAAACAGCGTATTCTGTGTGGTGTGTAAACCTTCTGTAAACTTCCATTGGTATGAATAGCCAAAACTACTTGAGAATATTGCTGAAATAGCCCTCTTGTTACTGTCAGACTTGCATGCCTCTACTATGTTTGATTTATTAGTTTGCAATTATTTTTAAAGGGAAGAAAAGTATAGAAGATATGTTTTTGGGTATTTGTATCTTTTATTTCCTAAATAACAAACTCGCAACCAGAATTTGATAAGTAAAATATTAGCACTCAGAAATGGAGCCACAAAGCCAACATATCTTCTGCTATTGATTTTTCTCCTAAGAAACTATTTTGGCAGCAAAGGCAGGTTACCATCCTGTTACTTACTTAGAGTAAATTACTCTAAATTATAAACTGACCAATAAATCAGTATTGCTAAAGTATTGTCCTCCCATTCCTCAGCCCAAGGCTAAAATCTGCATCCCAAATAAGAAAAAAAAATGTACCAGAAAACTGCTTTAATTTTTTTTTCTAAATAGATACAGTAAAATAGACAGTTTCTGGAATTATCAGCATATTTCAGCATGATGAAAGAGAAAGGATATATATGCAATTAAAATGAATCATTAATGTGATGATTACAGAAGTAGAATTAAGGTGATGTCCATGCTTTTTAGATTATGCCATATCACCAATACTAGTTTTACTAAAGCATACTTTAAAGAAGAAAAGATAATATTTCTGTATATTTTTGTCCTTGTTTTGGAGTTTAGTAGAATATTAATGGGGTTTAACCTATTTACTTTTAGGAGTGGCTTTATATTTATCAGGATATATGCCCACACATTGGCCTTAGGGAGAGAAATTTATTTGGCAGCATTCTTTAAAACATGAGATTTGATGTGAGGAAATAGATGGAGCACTGTCATTTCTTAAGTCCTGCATGAGCAGATGAGAGATTGAATCTTATTTTGGATAAATTCAGGCCTCTGTCAGATGTATGGAAGATGGGAATAATTCAAGCAGAACAGTAAGTCTCGGGTGATTTGGGAAAAAAAAAAGATTACTGTATCTTAAAATATTTTACTGGACTCTAGGTGAGTATTCAGACTGAGAAGATGTAGTGAGGAAAAACTAACTGTATAAAAATACCAAATTATCACTAAATTTCAAGTAAAAATGTACTGGCAGAGAGAAATAGATGCTTGAAGTCCTTTTCTTTTTGACTGACTATTATGTAGCACACAAAGCTGAGTGTTGCTAAATAGATGCTGATAGTATTTGCTATTTCATAAGAACTCTCTTGTAGTTAGGTACAGATTTTACTAACAATATTTTGCATTCTGTGCCATGACATTGTCTATATACTTCAGTGGGATATGAGCTTTTGTGTGAAAAAGGCTCTATGGGGGGAAAAATACTTAAAAAGAAAACTCATTTTTTGGCTTCTATGGGAGTGTGGGACTGTGGGTGAAAGAGTGGAGGGGAAATGCTGGAGATATTCAGGCTGGCCTAGGGTGGAAGCTTAAGGGAAATATTGGGATAACCATCTGAATGCCTCTTGAAGTGAGGCTGAAGTGGACAGATCTTGCCTAGAAACTCTTGAAATGACATTCTGTGCATTCCGTGTCTGTCCTTGGAGAGCCCAAAGAAAAGAGTTATAGCTCATGACAGATGGTGCTCAATGAAATAGTCTGCATGACCTGCTCCAAGCACTGAATAAGGGTGTCTGACATGGAGGAAAATGTAGAGTCCTGTCTGTGGTGCTCTCATTAATCTGTCCTTTATTTATAGTTTCATTGCTTCTTTCCTGTGTTGAAAACTCAGTACTGGCAATTCTAGATTTTTTTTTTTGTGCAGCTGATTCTGAAATCATCCTGGAACCTTGCTGGGGTTTCAAGAGAAGTTCTGTGTCCCTGAGAATGATGTAGCCCTTCAGGTTTGATGATGAATGCCAGACTGAACTATTTCAGAGCTACCTGGTAAAAAGGTTCACAGTCAGCATCCTTGGAAGAAACCCTCTTTGTGACTGAAGTTGGAGGTAGTGTGACTCTGTGGGTGTCTGATAAATGTTTTTGGTGGAATAGAGCACACATATGAGGAATGAGTGGATAAAGCTGCGTTTCGGTTCCATTCATTCTAGTCCAGATTGGTGCCTTTGCCTTCATGAACAGCTTATTTTTGTGTATTTAAAGGAAAAGGGGAAAAAAATCTTTAGGAGAAGAGAACATTTGTAAATAGATGTTTCCATTCAGGTTTTGCCTTTGCTTTTCATTGTGCTGTTTGTGTTTCTAGAAGTAGCAGGGACAGACTTGGTTCATTAGGCTTTCAGTGCCTGTTAGAAAACACGCTCCAATTCTGAACCAGTCTTGAATCAAATTACAAGTTAACTTTTAGTCAGCCAGCTGGATCTGCCTGGATAGGATCTTCAAAAACCAGGTTTGATAGAAAGAAAACAGAAGAAGTAGATAAGAGCTAAACTGGCACCGCAGTGAGAATCAAAATGTTCAGCACTCACAGACATGAAGCGCTCCCCCCATCAGCACTGTCTGACAGCTGTGTGTATTTTGCTGCTGAGGCTGGGACATGAATCAGTGACAATAAGCCTGAAGAAAGGCTGGGATGTCATCCTGGAGATGGCTGGTATTGACTGCAGGGAAGGAGACACGGAGTGAGCAGGACACCTTGCAAGGATAAATCAGTTTTGCGTAATGGGGAGTCCTCTGAGGGCACTAATGATGCGGGAGAAAAACATGTCAGTGGGGCAGGGGGGAGGGACAGGATTGTGCTGCACTGTAGCTGTGCTGCAGTTCCAGGAGGTCTGTAAGGCAAGGTGATTCATAATCCAAGTATTATTTGTTCTACACATTTATTTTCTTTTTCAATTTGGAGTTGTATGCAGGGAAGGTTGTGGTTTGCTACTTGTCTTCAAGCTATTATTTATTCGCGGTGTCACTGTGCCTTATACAAGTTTTAATTTACATAAATATGTCTCACAATGTTGGTACCTTGACAGTGACCTGAAGTGGAAAAACAATATAACTACTACTGCCTCTCATGGTCTACTGCAGAACACCAAAGTATGCCTAACTTTCTAAGCCAGAGTTTCAGCAGAATAACTTAAAATTATAAAGTCAACATAACTGGAATTTTATTTTGTTTTAACCTTGCACCTGCTCACCTATTTTACTGGCAGATGGGTATAACCTTGCCTTTTTGAGCACGTACAACAGAAGCAGCTTTACTTCATTCCCATCCTGACTGACCTACCTTTTCATACCCCCTGGCAATCTGGTTCCTGCTTGTACAACATGAGGTTAATTACCGTGCTGTGAACATGTGCATTAAAGCAAACTGCCTACTGGTAGAGATATTTTTTGTTGTTGTTTTATAAGATTGAATCCTCTTATTTTTTAATATTAGCTTTGTCATAGCTGTCATGTGGCACATTTCACAGAGAGTTGAAGTTCCCCTCACTTTAGCAGAAATGCAGCTTATTATGCAGATACCCACTTCTGATGATCAGCATCTGCAGCTCCTCAAGACACAGAGATGCTGGTGGATGTGTCTAGGCATCTTCATTTGTTGTGCTATGTTGTCCCAGAATAAATATACAGAATATATTGCAGTAGAACAGTCACAATGCAAAAAAAGAAACACACTGGTGCTTTGTTATATCATAGCTGGCTGTGCTGCTGGTTATAAAGCAAGTAGTTAAATCCAAGTGAAAGGAATTTTTCTTTCTTAAAAAAAATATTCTAAATATTTGCTTTATCTTGTTTTTTTTTTAGTCAATCTCCTTAGCAACAGAAACAGATGTTTCTTTTCTCTTAGTCATTACATTCAAAGAAAGAAGCTGCTTCAAAAATAATGAAAGCAATTTCTATGAATAGGGTAGCTATTAATTGTTGCCAAGATGGTTTAGGATGATAATAAGACATGCAACAATTGGCTTTTTTTCTTTAATTGAAATATAGCTATCTAGTTAACCTGTACTGGTTAGGTGAGCTATAATCTATCTGCTCTTATAGTGCATTTATTGTGTGATTTCCTGTGTGACAGAGACAAGAGTGAGCTTGACTATTTCTGGTTTATTGAGGAGATATGTAGTATCAATGTGTACCTAATGTTTTATTAATTTGCTACTTCAAAGTAAGTCAGTGAAGAGTTTGCCTTGAAGACAAAGAACTAAATATGCATGGCCTTACAAATATATATTTTTGTACATCAATTTACAATATGAAACAGTATAATTAATTCAAAACATGGACTTCGTTTTAGAGTGATGCTCTTTCTCAAATTACTCTATATTTTTCTCTAGATATTGATTACACAATTTAAAGCAGTTGTTTGGTTTCAGAAGGGTTTACTGATCTGTAATTTCACCTGTATAGCCAAGAGTGTGTTCTTAATTCACAGAAATTGGCACATGTGAGGTTTAGAAAGACATGAGCTGGGATGGCAAGATCAGATATGAACTGGTCTCTGTAAGCCAAGAGAAACAAACCTGCCTCTGGAATTTGCAGAGGGAAGGACCTTTGCTGCTCCCCTAGTCCTGAATGCTGTCATTTAAGCTAATTGCATGTGGATGGACCTGCAGATTTGCTTGAAAACTAGTGCAAAAAAATGGAACTTCATTCTTGGTAGTGCTAACCTGCTCAGCTCATCACGTGGAAATTGGTTACAGTGCTGAGAGGGGAAAACAATTGTTCAGATGGGTGAAATTGGGAAGTCTTGAGCTCAGCTGGAGCTAAACTAGCAACGGTTAGCAAGAGTACCAAGGAGGGGCCTTACAGAAACATAGGCTCGTTGCAGAAGGACCTTCTGAGTGTTCATGGGTCTGCTGATGGATGGGGAGAAAATGATGGACACTATGGAAAAACATTAATTAGCCAATGCCCCTTTTGCCTTACTCTTCACCAGCATCATTTAATTCCAGACCTGTGTTGTATCATCTTGGTTTGAGGAAGAGAGGTGCAGCCAGACTGATAAAAGGCTAATTTTAGGCCTTTGATATATGATGGCCAGCCTAACTTCTGTCCCTGGAAAGATCATGACTGTAGATTTTAAATCCACTTGCAAGTATGTCAAGCATAAGTAATACTGTAGATTTACTGGTGTTTTACCAATTTGATTACCTTCTGCAGTGAAATGGCTCTAGATGGTCAGCAGAGGAGACAATGAAATGAATAGCCATGTCAGTCATTTTACACGTTTTAGTACCAAGTTTGAGTGGATTTGCACACTGAAAGCCACAAAGCACATTTTCTTGGATTTTCAGCATTTATATCTTGTGGTTTTTCTTCTGGCTTGTGGGGGTTTTCTGTTAGTTTATTTGGTTTTGGTATGGATTTATTTTGGTTGGTTGGTTTTTGTTTGTTTGGGTTTTTCCTCCCCTCCCCTTACAAGCATGTTCTCCTATTTCTTGCATGTGTACAGTAGGAAAAAGAAAATAAAACCTTTGATGTGAATTTTACTCCAAGAACTGGCTAAACTTAGAGAAGGAAAAAGTAAAGAAGGTTACAGTTATGCTACAACCTTTAATCACATTTATACTCTCCCTGATGCTTTCTATTTTCTGTCTCCTCCCAACCCTGAAAATAATAATTCTGACTGAAACTACTTCTGGCACACGGTGGTGGCAAAAATGGTTTTGAGAAGCTTTACCCAAGAACCATCTGGAGCATGTGTGAGGGCCAAGAACACTGAGAACTTCCTCCATGGAGGAACTGATGAGCTGGGTGGAGCAGTGAGCAGTAAACTGTGCCTGTAATTCTTTTAACTGGCCAGCACATCAGACAGATGGGCAGCTGCCCAAGTGCTGTTTCCCTGGGAGTTTTAGATAGCAGGCCCTGCTCCCCCTTAGGTTTTGCTAAGGCAATAGTGGAAGCCGTCTGCATTCCAGTTGGGATGTGCAGGGTAGTCCAAAATACAAACATTAACCCACTCCCAATTCCTCAGGAAGTGCAGATTGTTTTTATCTGTTGTATGCTGAGAGTGGGGCATCAGAGCTCCTCAGGAAGGAGGTTGCTGTGAGCATATAAAGAAACATGGATTGGAGAGGGCTGGAAAGGGAGAGGCTGAGTTTCAGTCAAAATTGTCCATTCATCCTCCTGTAACTTCTGTGGGTGGATGAGGAGCACAGGGATCTGCAGGAGGACCTCCAAAGGGCAAGCTTTCAGCAGCTGTAGGCAGGGACAGTGTTTGAGAAATGACAGGTATTGTTGCAGGGAAGAGTCTTGGAGAAGTACAAAGCCCTGGTGCCTGGCTCTGTAGGCAGGGAGGCATCGTGGGCTGTTGTGGTGGCTCTGCTTCTCCCTGGGCAGAGTCCTTGCCTGGTGCTGGCTGCTAAAGTAAATGGTTATTCCTACTGAGTGTTGAGTTGACTCAGTTTATTGCAGCTGAAACAAGTATTGATCCTATAAAATACGAGGAGCTAAATGAAATGTTACTGCCGGTGTCATCTTGTGTAAGTGTAATTAAAACAGGTCTGTGAGCTCTGTGGTCGTGCATTCCACCTGAACTCTCCCCTGTGGTTCACTAGGTTAGATGCTGACTCCCTTCTGGTTGAACTGTTGGAGTAGGAGGATTTTTTGGGGGGAGCAGGAGATGGTGTAAATTCTTCCATGATAGCTGCAAATGAGGCAGTGAGGAAGCACTTTGTCACTTGGAGAAATAATAGTCATTAATATGGCTCTTTGCAAGCTGCACTAGTTCTCTAGGAGGGTCTAAAATTCTGTGACTGCAAGGCAGAAAAAGACTAAGTTGGTGTGTGAGAAAACAAGAAAATTCACTTACCTGATGTCTCTTCTGTTGACCATCCAGCAACTTCAAATATTAAAAGGATTTTTTTTTTCTTGTTGCTGCTTCTTCCCACTTTACTCCTCACTGAAAGGCAAAATTTCACTTGTTAGCAGCTGTCTTGGTGTTTCCTGGATTTTGGCAAATCATTGCTTACATATTGGTGCTCTTTCTAAATAAATGTAGATGATTCCTGTGGAGTATTTTAGAGGAAATTTCAGGTTTTCTTTCATCCTTTCTGTGTATTTAAGTTCCATGTGCCAGCTCTCTGTTACTGTCCATAGGTTTGCTTACTTCTGATAGAAATTAGAAGAAAATGGCTAATTCTCTTATCATGAAAGTGGAGTAAAAGAGTAAGAGTCTGCAAAAGAAATACCAGATAGGGTGCCTGATAAAGGTAATGCTCTCAGTGGCAGTGTTTCCATGGGTATTTAATGGACATAATTCTTCAAATGCTCCCATAACAAATGAGGGTCTTTTAAACATTCTCAATAAATTACCCCAAAGGTAAAATCACTGATAATTCTGCAGCTCTACAAGATTTGTCCACAAGTTATTTTTAAAGACAAGACTTCTTACAAAGAATAACTCTCTGATATTCAAAGAATGAATCCCACTCAGTGTAATGCTAATGAGAATAAGACACAATTTTTCACGTTTCAAGTTCAATTCTGATTTAACTTGAAATTACTACAGTTGGTAATAGGAGAAATTACACATGTAAAGTTAATGTTCTTGAAGTATATGTGAGAATATTGAAGTTAAATGTGTTCTTCAAATGGACTGAATATTCAGAATATCTGGGGTTTTTTTCTGAAATGCCACAAGTGCATGAAAAATACATGAACATAATTTGTTGAATCAATATTCTTTCAAGGACTGTTTTATCTATGGTTTGTGTGTGGTTTGTCAGGGGCCAGGAGAGGGTTGTTTTGGTTAGTTTGATTGTTCTTAATTTTAACAAATCTGAAATAATTGCCTTAAATTGTGTCTAGTTTCTGTAACAATGTTAGAACAGGTTCTTTGGTAACACTGTGTTTGTGTACTCCTCTAGTGAAAGAAAATTCATCAGAAAGAAAATAATAGAAAGGAATTGTCTTCAAATGTTTGCCAATGGCTTTTCTAAGTCCTCTTAGTTATTCTGAGTTGAGGGTAAATTTTCAGTAAAACTATTTCATAAATTAGAATCACAGAACCCAAAGTTACTTAGATATTGATTTTTCATCTTTTTACCTTACTGTAATGATTATTGATTACTGTGACAGATCACAACCACCCGCATATCAATACCAAAACCTTTTATTCATTATATATTCCAGGTATAGTTTTAAAAATAATACTATTTTAAGTGAACTTATAATACAAACACCTTCAGACAACCTACTGTTGTGTGGAATTCATTGTGCTCTCCAGAGAAGTGTAGAATCTGTGGAGAAATACTTTTCATCCACCAGAGGAAATGGGGAATTTGACAACATGCATTTGTCTACAAAATGTGAAGCAATATCTGATGAAATACGTTTTGTCAATAAAATAAATTGCCAAACAAAATGTAATCCTTCCTCAAAATACGTTTAGCCTGCACAGTGAAATAAGCCACTTCCACAAAGTGCATTTGGTTGCTTGAATTATTTTGATTTGCTGTCTGTCAGAATCTGTAGATAGTGTGTTGTGGGTCTGTGGTTTTTTTTTTGTCAGACACTGTATATCAACCTGTTTCTTTTTAATAAATACAGATAAAATACATTTAATTTGAAGGTAGACATTTGATAGGAAACCTTAAACTGGTGTTGGTTGAGCTGAAATGGTGAAAGGCAGACACTGGATGTTTGTGGTGTGAGGGGCTCGCTGCTCTTCCCAGTTCTGCATATAAGATACCCTGGAGTTGGTAATTCAGCTGCTGTTGCTGTTTGACTTGCAAGTATGTTACTTTAGTTTTCCTGTGCCGAATAGTTTCCATGAATTGCTCACCGTGCTAAAGCAAAGTGTGCAGCTCTTTGGCTGCTTGGTGCAAATGTCAGGTTTTCCAGGTTGCATTCCCTGTATCCACCCGTGATCCACAGGGCTCCAGCCGAGCCTTTCCCTGACTTTTAGGGAGCCATACCAGATTTCTATCTTTGTAAGAATTTGCAGGACGGGAAGAGGGGTTGTCTAAGCTGAGAAATAGCTCCTCAATGTCTAATTAATGAAAACTTTTGCGTTACAATTCTGTTAGACAACACCACACACTTCTTTTAATTACAATTTCTTTATTGATCTCAAATGTAAAGTATTTTCACTGTATATATGGAAAGCTACCTTAGCCTATATGTAGCTGTTTAGAAAGGCATAATTCTTCTTGGGAAAAGGTTGCCTTTCTCTGCAGAGAAATGCAAGGCTCCTGTTGAGTTTTTTAACACTGGTGTGTGCTGAAGACTGTACTACAGGGTCTAGAGCTCAATGTTGTGAAATAATGTTCAGGAAAAAGATTACAGTTTCTTATTTTGTGGTTCTTGAGGACTCCAAATTTTCATGTAAAGCAGTAAAAGTTACTTTGAGACTATCCCTGTGATAGTTAAACGTGCAAATTGTTTGGGTGTAATCTGGAAGTGCAGAAGGCAAAAGCAAAGCAAAAGTCTCCAACCCAGGTGAAGTAACTCCTGAATGAGGGTGATCAAAGCTTGTCTTTGTTTAGAAGACAAGAGAAAAAGTCTGAAGAGTACAAAGGCTTTTATTTAGTGAAAGAACTTTAAGTATCTACTGAAATGTTAAGTTTCCACTAAAATGCTTTGAATGAGAGTGGAATTGCTTATAGATTTAAAGCAAACTTGAGGTCTGTTAAAAAGAAACTTCTTTGGCTAAACAGAACTCGATCCTAAGCTTTTGCATCTTGTGGAAATGAAAATACACAGTGCTGCAACTGGAAAACACATCTCAAGTCTGGTTCCTTCACCTGTACAAACATTTTCCCAGTTGTTTCAGGGAGAACTGCATAGAAATGTGTTTATTCTTATGTGTAACAAAGTAGAAATTACTCTTGTTTCAAAAGGTTATTTCATCTACAATAAATGAGAAGCTCTGTAACTATCAAATGCATGTAAAAATGGGCAGATTGGACAACTGATATTACATGAACATTGTGGAGTGTTCCAGAAGTTTGTGCCTCCTTCCTTTGCCCTTCCAACCAGGATGCTTGTGTTGGTAACATTATTTGGAGGGACTGTGTCTGCCTGAGTGAAATAATTACTGTAATATTTGTTGAGATATTTTTACATTAATTTGGAGGATATTATTTCTGCTGCCCCTTTCACTGCCATGTTTCTGAGCTGTCACAGTAATCATACATTAGGAACTGCACATTAGCACAGGACATCAGAAAGATTTGCCAGAGAGCTCACTGGGCAAGGAGCAGGCTGATCTATATGTGACATATAGGAGCTGTTTTCCTCTAAACAACTTAATCACTGAAATGAGAGATGAGCCCAAGTACCTGAGGATGACTTGGGTACTTGGGTAAATGTCAGAGCTGTTGCATTTTCTTCTATTTTAATGTAAATCAGGATTGCTCACTCTTTCCTCGTGTGATTTAGTGCAGTAAATCTTTATGGGAGCCGTCTGAAAATTAATAGCTGTTGTAGAAGAAACTGTGTAATAGAGTTTTAAATTATGTTTTTGAATTATGTCTCATTTCGTGTTTTATTGCATAATTGTATATAGCACAACTAATGAAATACCAATTAAACAAAAAAGTCGTTTTTTAAAAATGTAGCTATTGAACATCAATCCATTCTTTTTGCTTCAGCTCGTTAGTGCACCAGTGATTAAATTACAATTATGCATCCCACTTAATATATTTTACAGTTTAAACAGCCCAGATCACGTTTTTTGATGTGAGTTTGGGAGATAGAGGTACTAGCAGAGATCAGGACTGAAAAGCTGATTTTTGTGGCATTTTTAGCTTCTGTGAATGAGATACCAAGGCTTAGGAATTGGTGTTTTCTGCATCTCTGTCAACTTCAACCTAAATGATGAAGTTTTGTCTTGTCTGCTGACTTTGTGTAAAGGCTGAGAGATCTCAGAGAGAACTGATTTCCTGCAAGGTGGCAGAGAGTTTTAAATGCTTGTATTAAGGAGACCTCTTGAAAGAGGGAAGAGATTTCAAAATGCTCTAGAAAAGTGTCCACTGGTGAAATGCACCTTGGAAGGCACCAAAATCAATCAGTAAAAAAGCCACACACAGATACCTTATGCATCTTATCAGCAACTGAATTTCATCACTTCCACTGCTCACAGAATGAATAGATTTTGCTGAAAAATCAGCAATGCAAGGTTTCATCATAGAAGGTTTAAGAATATGTTTTTGGGGTTTTTTTTTTTTTTCTTTGTAGCTTACACATTTTACTTTCTACTAAATTTTCTAGCAATATCTCCCTTAAAATGGTGACGTTGAGTTTTCATGAAAAATTAATATAAATACTGGGAAAATTAAGTGAAAATGTGTATGGACCTGATAAAGTTTGGGAAGATTGTAGTGTAACTGTAGATAATCCTGTATGAGGTCTCTGAGGCAGTCTCTTGTAGACTGCAATGTATTTGCTCTTGGATAAAGAAATAAAGTATCAAATTCTTTCCCATTATATTGAAATTGATTAAAGATAAATAATATTTGAGTTAATTAGTTTTAAGGAGGCCTAATAATTGGAAGCCAAAAATGAGTTATATTTCAGTTCCAGTGTTCAGAGTGTATAGAAAATGCTGGAATTTTCTCCAGGTTTTGTTGTACTTCAGCATTCTAGTTGTTTCCCAAAGAGAAAGGAAATGTGCCTGTTGATTTGGGTATGTTCATAAAGTGGTGTTATGGACAGAAAACTGGATACAATTCAGTGTCAATTTTTAAAATACATTTCTAAAATCTTGAAATGGTGAATATTAAAACAGATTTATACACACTGTGTTAGTGTTTCTTAGCAGATGAATAAAGTGATAGAAACCAATACTTTAATTTCTTTTTTTTTTAACTGCAAATTCTGCAGTTAACTTACAGAAGAGCTGGATGGGATCCTGCAAGGATTTTGGCATTGAAAAGTACTCTGTACCTGTTTGTGTCTACGTTTTACTGCATTTTTCATTCTCTGAAGGGCCAGAGTAATTTCTGTCAGTTAAACAATTGCCAGTTTCAGTTCTGAGTGCAGTTTCTCTGTGCTTTATGATGCTGCTTCTTCCTAAAGCCATTAGTCAGCTTTTTTAACTTGAGCTTTTCACTCTGGTGGATTTGCAGCTTCTTCAAACATGAACTGTTGACATGGATGAGCTGCTTTTGTGATACAAGTCTCTCTTTGCTCCTCAGTGGTGAGCAAATAATTGCATAATATGGAAAGTGCCTTCAACTGTAGTTTTTGGTGTGAACCTAAAATTTTCTTCTTTCCCTTAACTGTGACATTTTTTGTCACAAATTTGTCAGAGACCAGTGGTCCTCGAAGTGCTGAAGCTTAGTGCTCTGGTTTGCTGCTCTGGCTGAATAGGCTTCCAGAATCCATTGTGGATTCAGGAATTACATGCCAGCAAACTGGCACAGTGAAAATACATGCCTTTTGGAATTCTCTCTTTCTGCACTGTGCAGGTCATGCTTCAGTTGCTGCAGGTTGTTGGTTTTGTTTGTTTGTTGTTTTGTTGTTTTTTTTTTTTAAAAAGGTGGCTGATTTTTCAAATGGCTACTTCTCTTTTTTCATCTTCTGTGACTGTGTGTACGTGTAGGAAGGGGCCCAGGGAGCTTTGCTTCACACATAATATCTGTGAGTTCCCATGACTTCCCTTATTTCTCAACAATTAATAATCAGAGTTGATTTGGAAAGAGTTACCAGAATCAGGAATTATAGACACTGCAACTGAGATAGTTTCATTTTCCATCTTTGTGTGTCAGTCAAGGGGCTCTGACTGCACTGGAGTAAAATTCTATGATAGTTTTCTGATTATAAATCTTACCATGTGTGTTGGAGACAGAATGCTAGTTCTGAAATTTTGAGCCACTTTGGTTTTGCTTCTTTTGTGCAAAGATCCTTTATGTAAAATGATTGCTTGAAAGTTGAGAAAATACGTATTTGTGGAAATGAAATGGTCCTTGATAGAGCTGGGAGGATTCAGTTCTTGGGAAGGGCAACTGCAGTCTTACTCCACAACACAGAAAGATGAATAATTGGAAAAGAAAGTCATAATAAACGTTCATTTAATTAGTTTTGCAGAGGAAGAAAATATAGCAAGAAACATTGACATTAAAAGAAGTATGATTTTAAATTAAGCTCTAAATGAGAATTGCTGTATTGATAAGTTGAACAAAAGCAAATGTCTGAGGAGGATTCAAAAAGCAATGTGTACAATTTATCAGAGTGAAATAGCTTTGTGCAAACATGTGTTGTGGCAAATTATTGAAGTGAGCATTATGAATGCTTTTCTAAATTGAGTAATATTCAAGCCTTCATCTAGGAGTTAATATATCACCTGAAAAAAAAGGACCCAATAATCTCCATTCAATTTTTGACAGTATGAATATAAATGCAGAAAGACTAAAACAGAGCCTTAAAATTAAGGCAGGGAGCTTACAAGAAAAATTAAACAACCAGAAAGTAAATGAATTAGCAGAAAGAAAGAACTTAAATATATAGGAATGGAAATGGGGTTGCTTATTATGAGTTTTATACTAACATGAGATTATTATGTACTGAGTAGTGCATGTACCTATTTGTTTTTTAAAAAGACATTTGATCTGAAGGAGTTTTATTGACCTTCTGTCCTGATGTGTTGCATGTTGTGTTCCTTTGAAAGTGAGAATGTACAACTGTATGATACAAGTCTGCAGGTAAGTTCTCAAGAAAGCAATTTGTTAAACTAAGCAGGACTTTTTGTAGTGGTTCATTTTTGAAATATGGACAAATTAGCACGTGGTGCCAGTTTATTCTTAAGCCAGTGAAACTTTGACTTTCTCTTCCTAGCCTGAATGTTTCAATGCAGAGTGTACAGCAGAATTGTATGTGAAAGAGTTATTGAAAGTATCCTCAGAGTTTATGATAAATCTAGAGCGAAGTCATGCCTAATTTATGCATGTCAATAAAGTCAGATTTTAATCCATGATATCAAAATCTAGATTTTCTGGATCACAACAGAGAAAAGATTCCTTAATCTATGTGATGGACTTAAAAGTTCTTGTGAGATTGTTCTGCTTCCAAAGGGGGAAGCAGAAGGGTAAAACCTATCAAGTGATGCAGTAAGCAATTCAGTGTGATTACTTAAGAAGGAATTTCTTTTTCCTAGGGAGTTTCAATATTTTCTATGAATAAATACCATCTGTATTTTTTGTAAATGTTGCATTGTAATCAGCCTATCAAAACTTACCAAAGAACCTAAATATGTAACAACACTTGCAGCTCTGGTCCTTACAGTTTTGGTCCTTTTTTTAAAAGATATGGACCTTGTTCAGTGTTTGTTTTGTGTAGGGAGAGTCTGGATGTGTCTCCTACATAGTCCAGTTGTTGCTGTTTTCGGGTTCAGCGCCTCAGTGTGCATCCCTAATTTAAAGAGAAATATTTCCAACTCAAAATCAAAATCCATCCAGTGTGGAGGATTAAGTTCGTGGCTGTGAGTGACAAATGCTCAGCCAAACCTAGACATTCCACATCCAAAATATTGCCATAGTAAAAGGAGGAATGGAATAACAGTGCAGTAGAAGAGAGAAGGTAGTTTGAACTCTTAAAGCAGGAGATCTGTGAAACGGTTATTGATGGGAATGAGGAACTGATTGATCAGGTAATAACTACCCTAATTTAAATCTGACAAGGAAATTGATGGTTGATATTGTTAAATATCCTCTAATGAGGCAGAAAGGAGACGGAGGAAAGGCAGGAGTGGTGTGAGTGTGCTGTGAGGGTTGCTTTGATAAACAAATGCAATATGGAATGACTGAGAAACAATAAGAGATGATAAAAGGTACAATTTTCGAGTCATTTTTCAGACTGTAAGCATTCTGTCGAGCATATACAATGGAGGAAAATGAGGGAAATTACTGGAGCTGGGAAAACATGGCATTATCCTGTATTTGCAGTGAGTTTGCATGTGCCCTACGTTGTTATTACATCCTAATTATTTTAAATGAGCTCTATAAAAGCCTTATGTCATTCCTAAATTTCTTGGTGAGTTTAAGCATCTGGGTTCTGTGATTTTTTTATTTTTTTTTTTTTTAATTTTGTTTGTGTGTGGTTTTGTTTTGTTTTTTTCTCACATCAGATACATGGGATTTGCAACTAATTAATAGATTTAACACATTTAACAGTGTCATTCTGTAATTTTCACTTGGAGGTAAGTTCTTGCAGATTCCCATGGTGCATGTGGAAGAGAGCCTAAAAACAACCACCTGAATTCACAGATTGTTTTCTTTCACTTATATGATTGTTGGTGTACTATCAAAATAGCAGAGAAAAGAAGATGCAAGTTACTGCTTTTTGCTGTTGTTTAATATATGCTTGTAATTTGGTAATCTGCTCTCCAGGGTAATTAAAGATGTAGTTTATTCCCAGAATTCTAAGGGAAAAGAGAGAGACATTTCAGTGAAGAACCAGCCTATGTGCATTAGCCCCTAACTACAGGGAAATAAATTTATGGCTTGTAATAATTGTGATAATCACTGTGCTCGAGTAAGTAAGAACTTTTATTGATCATGTTAATTATTAACAGCTCTTGAAGATGCATTCTAAAAATGTTCACAAAATTCATCTGTTGTACCAACTTTGTTTTCAGGACTTTTAAAATGAAAATAATTCAAAGCAATATTTGAGTTAAAATCAAATAAATATAATTTGAATTAGTATAAAAAAAGAAGTACTCAATTTCATAACTTTAGGACTAAAGAGCCTAAACAGCAAAATGAAAAGAACAGCAGTCCTAATTAAGATGATCTTTTCTCCCATGTGGTTACAATTTTTTTTTTTTTACCACAGTATAAATTCCAGTTGCTTGAAATTGATTTTGTGTGTTTCTAAAATGAACCAAACTGAACTGTGTTTTCCTTAGATAGGCTACTTGGCATGTTGGCATGCTAGAATTCTTTGTGACTATTGGTTTGGATAAATGAGACTTTTGAGTGGTTGTTATAGGGGTACTCCACTGGGGCTTAATGTAATTAAGAAACATCATTGTGGTACAGATAACACTTGATTATAATAGTGACCATTATGGAGGCAGAGTGTGCTAAAAATAAAGTAGTTAGGCTCCAATCTTATGTTCATAGTAGAAAGAACAAATACATGGAGGTAGTATGTATACATACTGTATTGAAAAATTATTTGATAATCATGAAAATATACTTTGATGGCAGAATGACTGAAGATTTTTGTGTGTCACAGAATGTAACAATTTGGAAGAAAAAGATCTTGCTATTTTTAGGGATTTCATATAGAAATTTGTGTGCAAGAAGTATGAGAGGTTCCTGATATGTTTAAGAGGACTGTGCCTTCTTCCAGAGATCGTAAAATCCCTTTTTTTTTCCCCTGAGTTCCAACCAAAGCTCCCTGCTCAGCCAGGCTGGTGGTCTTCCCTGCCAGCTCAGTTCCTGGATGAACTGCCAGTCATCCCCCCCTGTCTCTGTGATGGCAACTATGCCATAGTTTTCCTGCTGGACAATGGCAAGAAGGAGCTGGTGGGTTGTCTTTACTCCTGTGCTTGGGCTGCTGTGGGATGTGGGGTTTGCTGTTGCTTCTTTAACTGAGCCCTGTGAGTTGTAACATGAATTGTGCTTATTTGGCCAGTGCACCACAGAGGTGAACTTTAATAGGAATACTCATACAAGAGGAAAAGAGGATGTTCTTGGGGAAGTGAAGCAGCTCAAGTGATAAAAGACATGCTTAAATATGAGCATTAGTGGGAATTACATGAACAGGAAAAAATTATGGTGATATCAGTTACTTCCATCAGCTCTTGGTCTGAAATGATTTTCTTTTATCAATGCATTTTTCCAGAGATAATGACATCTCTTGAACCAATCAGTTCCTATTGCCAGTGGCACTTAGCTCCTGTTAGCACCCTGTGCACCCATCAGATCAGATCAAGTGAATTAATCTGTGACAAGCACAGTAAAGAACAGTGGCATTTATCCATCTCTGAGGTTGTCCCTCACAGCAGCTTTCTCAGAGCTGCAGTCTCTTCTCCTGGCAGGACTGTGTGTTCCTCCTTTCTTTCAGCTGTTTAGCTTTTAGAGCATGGAATGAGGAGGATTGCACAGAAGTGACATTGCAAACTGTCATGGTAGCAGTGGCATAGCAAACAAACTGGTTTGGGGGTTACATTTGGAATGGAAGGTCCTGTTGGAACATGAAATTTGGAAACTAGAGGTCAAAAAATTCAGGCCATAGGTAAAATGGTATCTTCCAAAACAGCAACATCAGGAAGAAAAAACCAAACCAAAACAACAAAGCAAAATAAACAAACAAAACAACCTCAAACCACAGAATTTTCTGAATGTGGTAGAAAACACCATAGGCAAGATTGCTGACTAGTTAAATAGGCAGACCTGTGAATTTTCCATCTACTTACTAGTAAAATTTTATATTCTTTCTACTCAAGCCTTGTAGCTGAGGAGCTTTTGACAGCAGGGAATAAGGGATGTTTATTTATTTTGGGATGTTTGTTTAGTTTAGGATGTTTATCCTAGGGTCTTAATGTGGTGATTCTGTCAGTCTGTGCTGTTTTCTCTGCTCCTGGAACTGTGTACCAAGAGTTAAAAAAGGTCTTAAGACTCTACTACATTCTGTATGTGCAGTGTCTATTTCTTTTGGATGATGCTGTGATAGAAAGGCTCCCTCATCCACAGGAACCCTGGAATGCAGCCTGTTTTCCTGATTTACAAGCTCTCACTGTATTTCTTTTTACTTTTTTCCCTTGTGGTGGAACATTTATTAAGTTTCCCTCCAAGGAAATGGCTGATTTTCCACAACCAGAGAAGAAGAACCAAGTCTAATGTGATTATCATCGTAGGAAAATCTGTGATTATAAAAGTGTTGAGTACCATTTGTCCTTAATGCTCTGCTTCTCTTAATGATTTCCTTTAAGAAAAAAAAGAATTATAAAAAGAACAAAAAAGTTACCTGCATGAGTGTGCATAAGTTTCAAAGAAATCAAACTGCACTGTAATTTATTTATATCTCCTATTATTGCAGTTGTAAAGTAGCCAGCTTGTTAAAATCACACTGTTTGATAAAAATTTTAACATTTGAAGGATAATGTCAGAAGATGAAAGATAGGGAAAACATGAGGTAATGCTACCGTTTGTTTTTTTGTTTGGGGTTTCTTGTGCTTTTGGCTCGTTACAGCAGGGCTGTGGCACAGAGAGAGGAATGGATTTCTGCAGCATCTGTTATCCTGTGCTTTTTCCTTGCACATCTCAGGTCCAGTGTCAGTACCTGTCCTTGACTGTATATGTTCTTTAACTCACACGCTTTATTTCACTCCGGTGTCTGATTTAGTCTTTGTGTTTTAGTCCTCCTTCCCTTCTCAGCAGAAGTCTCACAGTTTGTAGAGTTGCTTTGTTTATATGAAAGATGAGGCCAATCTGCAGCTGTTGGAGAGAGCTCTGGTATCCCATTGATTAATGCCCATCTGTGATATAGGTGAGACTCAGCACTGACAGCTCTCTTGACCAGCAATGATATCTCATAGGGTTGTTTTTGTAGGAATACCCATGTATGTAATGATTTAATTACGTTTTTGGTCAGGGTCTGTCAGTCAAGTGATTTGCTACTCTAATGTCAATCATTTGAGTACTGGTTCAGTACCTTCTAAGTAGATAATGTCAAAGTAGCAGACTTGTAATCAAGCTGAATTGAACAAATTATCAAATTATTGAGTCACTCTATCAAGGGGTACTTAGAATTCAGTTTAAAGAAAAATCCTATCAAAATCAGACTGGCAATTTTTATGGCATAGCCTTTAAACAATTTATGTCTCTTTCTTTGATTCCTGTGTTTGTGGGCTTTTTTTTTTTTTTTTTTAAGACAAAATCTCTTTGACATTTATAAACTTTCTCTCAGGGCTCTCAGCAGGTAGGTGGTAGTGTGGCTGTTGCCATTTCCAGGGCTATGTTTTCACCTTCAGTTGCCAAGCACACAGAGATGAGAAATGGGATAAATGGATCTTTCATTTGTAATTATCTTTTGCTATCACATTTCAGTGATGTATGAAACGCTGGCCTGAATTTAACCAAATACTTAAGTAAGTGCTGTTGAAGATGCCTGTATTGTACAAAACCCTCAAACGTGGTCCCAAGTTTGTTTTCCACAGGATGTTACTCTGCTCATGGGTTAACTGTTGCTCAACTGCTGAATAGAGTTGGGTATCAAGACTGGCAGTAATTGCAGCTGTAATGAGTGGATCGATGATTTTCAGTGGGCTGATGCTGTACAGGAAAATAATAATGAAAACAAATGGAGATAAAATACTGCCTCAACCCTCAATGGATGCAGTCACTGTCATAGTTAAAAGAACCACATGGAGCTCGTTTATCTTGTGACAGCTTGAGAAGGGGCATTCTTGGCAAAGTGTTGCCTTTCCATACACTGCTAATGGCCACTGAAAAACCTTGCATTGAGGCACTCACATCTGAGTCCTTCACTGGCCAAAATACAGACAGTGCAGGTGTTTTAGTAAAACTAACTTAGCTCTTTTTGTTCCTGATTATATTTTGTTCATATTTATTATATGTAATTATGAGCTCTCTTCAGTAGTACAGATAGCTTGAATTAGGCTTCGTGCCATGATGTTGAGAAGGATTAATTTTGTGTGTACTGTTTTGCAGGTTGGTAGTGGTTCATTCCTCATGTGCTACAACAAAAGGGATAATCTTAAATGGTGGATGTGTGGCTTAAATATTTTGGAGGTTTGTTTGATTCAAGACATTTAATACTACCTTATATTTTCTAAGCCCTTTTTCTAGGGCTAAGCAGGCAGAGAATGAAGGCTGTAAATATCAATTCTGTGTTCACAGCAGGATTTGCTTGGCCCTAGCAGAGGGTTCTAGGCCAAATGGCCAACAGCAGTTTAAAGGAAGAATTTACACGTGTAAAGGCAAGTCAGATTTCTTTTTAAAATGTATTTTGGACTGTAAATTATATTCTGGTTATGAGTTTGACATTTCAGCCATATGATCTATGTCTTGGGCAGTGCCAAAATCATTCAGTCCGAGTTGAATGGAAGGAAGAAAGGAGGGAAATTGTGCCTGTAGGAGCCTGTGCTCTTCTGTTCACCAAACCCTATGTGCTAATGGGTAGTTGCTCCTGTGATTGCTATTTTCCCCTGGATCCAGCTTGCCCAGTCTGCTTAGTGTCACTTCTTGTGGAGCCCTGGGCGTAGATGTAATGGATTGTGCTCAGCCCTTTGCAATTAGATGTTAGATGTCACTAAGTGTGACATGTCCAAGAGGCAGTGTTCAGTCAGTACCTGCTCTTCAATCCAGCACATGATGAATCTTTCACTTTATTAGTGGATACCCACATCATTTAATAAACTAAGTTAATTAATGTATTGTTCAGTGCTGTTGCTTAAATACCATACTATTGGCATACTGAATAATTCTTGGGACTAATAATTGTGATTTTGGTTTTGTATGACTGGTTCATTTGTACAGAACCATTTAATCAAGCAAACAAAGCTTCTGTTTGGCCACATGAATGTCAGTCTTTTATACATATATATTTTAAACTAGGTCAGTTGGCCTTTGAGAAGTCCTTAGATTGTTACTCTTGAACTGGAAGAAGACAATCTCAAGGGATCCCTGTCTCCTTGTACCTTTATAGAGATAAGATGAGCAGTATGTATTGCCTTTGCTGAGTTCCTGTAGTATGTCCTAACACCATTGATTAATCTAGATAGAATTGACTTCTGTCTTCTCTCTGCTATTTTGTGAGTTTGAATTGGCATATGTTCATATCCTCACTATGAACTTCTTATAGATGAAATTCTGCAACACAGAAGGCACTAACTGGTGCATGATCAGATGGAAAACATGGTTAAATAAAGGAGAAAGCAGGTAGCAGGCCTAAATAAAGTAGCTGCTGATTTTTTCTTAAGGGTCTGATCAACAGAATCTGATTTTTGACCCATCAGTGTTGAGGAAGTTAAGCAGAAATCCTCACACTGCAAGAGTCAAGTAGTGGCCACATTGAAACTAAAAACCATCTGTAAAACTGACTCTCTTGCTCTCAACAAAAACTGGTTAGTGAGTTAAGTGAGCAAAATCTTCATAATTTCTGTGAGATGGACTGGCCGGTTTGTGAAATTTATCTTGCTTACTTTAAAAACATGTTAAGGCAAATGCACTTGCCAAAAATGTTAAAGAAGGAAGTAAAAAGACTACATGAAATAAAATAGCTTCTCTATTTGAGCAGCATATAAAAGAATTTACCCTCACCTTCTTATCAGGTATTTGTGCTGTTCATGCATGCAAAATGACTGTGAATTACTAAACAAAATGACATGAAATCCTCAATTTGGAATAATCTTTTTTGATGGAAACGTTCTTCTACCTTACAGGAAGACATTAATTTCCCAGTTTCCAGTGCTGGACCTTCATGGTCATGGATTCCCAGGAACTCCTGAGTGCCAGATTTCTAAGTATGTTCTCTGAAAGCAGAACAGATAATCTGCTCTGCTGTTTTTCAGGAGAAGGATTTGCACAGCACAAAACTCAAACGTTGCATCATGGCCAGGGAAGCACAAAGTGTTCATTGGCCATATGGCCCTCTGGGGACTTGACTTTTCCTTTTTATTCTGTGTACTGCTGCACTGATGGTCACACCACAAATTAACCTACCTTTTCGGAGCCTCTTCCAACTGTATTTGTTCCTAGATTGGAGAAGAATTCTGATAAGGACATGTATTTTGTAAGGCCTGCTTCCTTCCATGATTCAGAGCTTGTTGGCACTTCTTTAAAAGAAGGATCAAGTAGAAGCCCTCAGGCACATCCTGCCAAACCTTTGATGCTACTGTCTGTCACAATCCAAGAGCAGACAGACATCCCTTTAAAGTGGGCCTGGAAGAGCATCCCACACCTGCTTTCTCCCGGTGCTAGTCGTTCTCACATAGTGACAGGCTTCTTCCCTGGCAACAGTGACTCCTGCTAGCATTAAAAATTTACCCGGGGCAGTTGCTCTGAATGTCTCTGGTTGTTTGAACATGACTTTTTGAAGTTTCTTTTGCCTCATGACTCAAGAACCAAAGAGCATTTCTGTTATTCTGAGAGAAAGGGGAAGGTACTTTGCCCGGTGTTTAGCTTGAATCTGAAGACAGTCAGTATATAAGTTCTTTTGCTGCATATTTTTATTAATGAAGTTTTTGTTGTATCTCTTACAATCTTGAAGACTGTTGAGAGACTGCCAGTGTGCCAGTTCACTCACCTACAAATAGAATATTGTTGGGTAATGAGCCACCTGCTGTAATAAAACTGAGTGCCACTGCTGCTGTTTTCTGTAATAAAACAGAGTCTAGGAGCCTGCCATGCAGAGCCTGGGAATGTGTGGATGGAAAGAGGGGCCAAAGTCACTGGAGTTTGCTCAACACTGTGTATCAGTGGCAGTCTGGGTCAGGTGATACCTGGTGCCTCAGTTTCCATATTGAGGCAGATCTCACTTGGATGAAAAATATAAGTCTTTATCATATGATTGTACATCTCAGAATGGCCTGAATTAATATGTGCTTTTAAACTAGGGACCTCTAGTGGAAGTTTAGTCTCTGAATTGCCAGTCATCTTTTATGACTCCCTCTTTATTTTCTTTCACTCCCTGAAAACCCCCTGCCATGCCCGTGTCTCTGTTGTCCCCAGCTGGGGCACTGCCAGGTGGGTTCTGTACCACTGTGCTGGTGGTTGGGCTGTGGTGGAGCAGAATGAGGGCAGTGTTTGGCTCAGCCCCTGTTGCTCCCCTGCCTGCCCTTCACCCACGTGCCAGACTTGCTCTGGGCAGCTTTCCTGTGACATCTGCAGCCACGACTGCATAGGCTGAGCTTAGAGAGCAATAAGAAAAATGAACGTTATTTCTCAAGCACTAATGACAAGGAGATGCCCATTCTTTAAAGCAGAGTTCATACAGGAGTGTCCTTACCTTGACTCAGCATTTGCTCTGTTCAAGGTACATTTTCTCTTTCCAACCTTCCATCCTTTGCTGTTTAAATCCAAAGAGGGTGGAAGTTTGCGTTAGTGTCGATTGCTGACGCTCTGGGAAAATATGTTAGATTTAAAAGTGAGGGTAGTTCTCTTCCCCAAACTGCCATTTAGAGGGACCTACTTACCCTCACCAAGTACTTTAGTGAGAGATGCGTTGGATCTTATTTTTTCTTAGTGCAAGAAACCTCTGTGGCATAATTAGAAACACAGTTGTACTTCCTGTTGTGACATTGGAAGGAGAAGTGTAAGTATTGCTTGCCTAATGGAAATTGGCAGCCCTTCTGTTGCTGTATTTTAAGCCTGTTTTAATTTAAGTCAAACCAAAAATAAAATTGAGGTTTTTTTCAGTCTGTTTTAGTTTGAGTCAGACTGAAAATAAAATTGAGGTATTTTCCCTAAAAATATCCAAATTTCCTACGAATGCCAAGACGAAACTTCAGCTGCATTTCAGTGGCCTCACATTTAGATGTGTACTTTTTTTCCTTGAAAGGGAGTGTTTGATTCATTCTTTCTAATTAAAATTACTTTTAAAAAAAAGCCAAAAAACCCCTGCTTTAATGGATTATGTTTCTGTGAGGAACATAGTCTAACATCTTGTATTTAAATAAACTTATTTTTCTAAGGGCCGTGAGCTTTCTCATTAAGAATTAAATTAATTTATCACCTTTATTTCATCAGTCACCACTCTGTTGTGTCTAAGATTCTCTCATTTTATTAAAAAAAAAATCTGTGTCTATGTGAAGGTTTATATGCACAGTTAATTTGTATGCATAGCTGCCTAATTTTGTTAGTAATAACATGGGAAGAGACTCTTCTTTATTCTTTCTGGACTGTTACAATCAAATGTACTCAATTTAGTATTTGTGTCCTGCATTTTCTCATAGCTACAAAGGTATTTCTGCTTTTTTTTTCCCAAGAACTGATTTCAGGGAGTGTGGGGGTTTTTTTTGGTAGACAGAATGATCTTATTTGGAGCCTTATATACACACATGTGTGTGTGTGTATATATATATGTGTGTGTGTGTGTATATATATGTGTGTATATATATGTATATATGTATATACATATGTATATATGTGTGTGTATGTATATGTATTTACATGTATATATGTGTGTGTACATATGTATTATGTATGTATATACATATGTATATACATATAGAATAGAATATACATGTACACACAAATATATATTTATTTCTATGTATGTATAAAATAATATAGAATAGTTTTATTTTTATCTGCATAAGAATTTATATATATATGTATATATATATATATATATATAATAATATAGTGGTTATTTTTTAGCCACAACATAAATTCATTTTCAATCCTGAAAGAACTTACTGTATATGCTAAATGAAGATTGAGAAGTGTGGTGGTGTCCCTTTAAGGTTATTGTGGAGAGTAAGAACGTATGGAAATGTTTCACCGCTTGTCTCCAGGTTCCTATAACAGGGAGATGATCTCAATCTGCCTTCACGCTGTTAAAATGATTCATAAGCCTACCAGAGTTCTCAAATGATGGAGTATTATTGCACCCTCTTAAAAGTTGGGCACTGAGATAATTTGGCTGATGTTGGAGAAGGAATGTGCTGCAACCCCCGTGGCTCAACTTTCATTGAATAAATATGGCACACCGCTGCTTCCCTCTCCTTGCGTGGGGAAGAACAATTAATGTGTCAGAAAAGAGGAATCACAGAATGTTCTGGCTCCTTCCTGGAAAAGTGCAGTTCCACACTGAGCTGGGTTTTTGAAGTTATTGAGCAAGATTGGAGGTTTTATCTCCTCGGTCTTGTGCTTGGTGTGGCAAGGTGTTGCTGAAGTTGGAAGAGCTTTATTGCTGTGTTACTTTGGCACTGTCGTGTGTTTTAATAGGACGGGGTTTTGTTGCTAGATGTAAACGGGTTCTGCAAGATGATTGCAGAAGTAGAGTTGTAAAAAAAATGGGGTTTGTGTAGAGGTAGATGGCTATGATTATGATTTCCTTTTGTTTTAGTTAAATAAAAATAAGCTTTATCATTTTTCCCCAATAACTCATGGGGAGGTGTCAATGAGCTGAAGATTTCCCTTCTTTTTGGAGTGATATTATGAGATCTATTGAAACCTTTTTAAGTAGATTTGCATATTTTCAGGCTTATGTCTGTTGTGACCTTAACTGAAATTATACCTTCTTTCTGTGGTTTCTCTTTTTCTATTTCTTTTTTTTTTTTTTTTCAGTTTGTTGGTCTGGTTTGTTAGCCCCTTATCTAATTGTTGAGGGGAACTTTGCTGATGTGTCATGAAGTATAAAAAAGCTATGGCGAAATATAAATATTTACAGTTTCTAGTTTGAAATTTGCACGAGAGAAGCTGTGAAGAGCAGATTCCAGAGGTGTTTCTATTGAAAAACTGTTGTTAATTTTTGGGTGGATGTTTCTGACTGGGAAAAGTTGTGCATTTCTGAGAGCAATATGGAAATTTAAATTTTGTGTTAACACGAAATCAATAGAAAGCAACTGTTATAATTCTCTGAATGAGAATGAGCAGTGATTATTTCTTTTTAGGATTGTTTGGATTTTACTCTGTCTAATACACATACAGTTTTCCAATGTCAAAATAGTGATTGTATCTAAGTAGTAGCAGATAAGAAGCAAACATAGGTTCATATTAGTGTATGTTTTGCAGAAGGCAAGTGGATTAGCCTGGTTTTCGTGATTAGAACTAAAGCCATTTGCAAATCAAATTGTTGCATAATGTTCTATTTTGTAAAAAATTGGATATTAAAAATCTTAGCATTTGGAAAAAAGTCAATAGTAGGCCACAGGCTGCAGTTAATAAATATGTGCTGCATCTTGAAATAATCTGTGCAAAATGCTAACAGTATCTAATTTAGCAGAACAGCAGTCTTGTAAGACAGCATTCAAGTAGAGTTTGTGTAACTGTAGTACACACCCTTTTCTTTGGTAACACCTCTCTGTCTCAGCATGCTTTCTAAATCACCTGGTTTCAGGTCAGTTCTCTTCTGAAATACATTACAGGATGACTTTTACTTTCTACTGTTTAACCCAGAGAACCCTGAGAATCATCATTTCTATAAATCAGAACTTACATTTTTACAGTAATGTGATTTCATCTGTCTTGAAAAAGATCTGTTACTTCTTCAGAGGTTTCTTAGAAAGTGAAAGTGCAGCAACAAATTGCCCGTTTGTGGCTGTGTTACCTCGGTATTGAAGTGCTTGGTGCCATGGAAAGAGTGAGAGACAGACACACCTTTAGTTTATATTGTGCTGTCACTGAAAAGAACCAGAATAAGTATGTGCCTTTGTGCTGATAAGGGAGTGTCCATAGCATGTACTCAATCTTTAATTTGACTGCTGTGATGTACCCAGCTGATTAGGTCTCACCCTTTCACCGGCCCGAGTGCAATTCTGAAATCCAACAGCTTTGCCTAAGACAAATCAGGTAACTCTAAACTCCTGTGGCAACACCATACCTTCTGTTTTGGGAGAAGTATTCCCTCTTTTACTCTGTTTCAGTCTGATGAAAAGCTGGATAAAAAACTGCTTCATCTTCTTTTAGTAACGTTCTTTTCTGCATTGCATGCATGGTAAAATTCAGCTTCTGGAGTCCTCAAAATACAAAGTGTTTGGAAATACTGGGATCAAATGCTATAAATCCACTGCTGCATCAAGTCTTATATCCAGAGAAGTATTCTTTTAGCCTGTGATACAGTGCTTCAGAACAGCTTTGTGTTTCCTGTGTCCTGCTGGACTGTTTCTTCAATCATAGTGATCATGCACTTTTCTAAAATTTCCTTAGCAGTTTTTGACAGTCCTGTTTATTTCTGAAATTTAGCCTGAAAGCTCCCATCCTTACAACTAGGTTGTGCTTGCAAGAGTCAAGGTTTGCCTTCTAATTTCTGGATGAATGTGGATTCCTAAGAGCTTCCTTTAAAGTCTGATCAGAAATTTCTGCCTCACTGGATTTCTTGACTTATGTATTTCCCACTCTTGATTGCTTGGAGGGCAGTTCTTGCAGCTACTGGCACTGATTGGTTT
The DNA here is from genome assembly GCF_036250125.1 of Pseudopipra pipra. Taxonomy (NCBI): domain Eukaryota; kingdom Metazoa; phylum Chordata; class Aves; order Passeriformes; family Pipridae; genus Pseudopipra; species Pseudopipra pipra. The sequence goes on along the minus strand of NC_087563.1, from coordinate 5,634,235 downwards.
CTAAATATAGGGAAATTCTGCTGCAGGAAATTTTGAGACAGATCTGATAAAAGAGAAGGTGAGAAACTCTGTTATCAGAAAGTGGTGGTTGAAGGTCAATTTTATGTGGGCTTCTGTAATTTATCGTGCTGCTACAATTTGGATGAAAGATTAAATTTACCCTTTCTTTGCAGATCTCAAGTAATCAGTCTTTGGGTAAGGAATTGGACCAGATTTGGAGAATTACTATTTATCTTTTCACCTTTGATTAAGGTGGACTGCTAAGCAGCATTGTAATTCCTCTGAGATTCAAATGGTGAATAAAACTAGGGATGCTGCTTTCCTGTGCCTTTCCCCCATGGGATCTTGCAGGGTTGCCTGTCACCTCACACTCATTTTTAGGGTGGACCCTGAGACAACTGCTCCCACTCTTCACAAACCCTTAACTGCCTAAGTCCATAATTTATAATTTGTGGCCAGTGAAAAACCTCTACACTGGCCCCTGTGGCTGTGGCACCTCATGTGAAACATGCCCTTCAGAGTGTGGCTGCTTCCCCCTGCTTGAGAGGTCTTGTTTTGTGAGGCAGACACCATTTATTCCCAAGGAATAGATCAGAATTAATGTCATGTGGCTCATATATAGAAAACCACAACAGTCAAGAGTTCCTTTACCCGTGTCACAGCTCGAAGTTTGATTACAATTACTCTGTGCTTAAACATCAACCCATTATTTTTCTTGCACGATGGAAACATAAAAATAAATATATGAGTAACTAAACATAAGAGGAGAGAAAAATTTTCAAGAATAAGCCTATTGCATGAGGACTAGAACCTTCTCAGTCCTGGGCACAGGAACTGTGAAAGCAGCATTTTGCTCTGTTCCCTGCTCTGAGGGACACTTGGAACAGTTCACATCTGGATTTTCAAACACAGGCACTTTTGACTGAGGAGCCCTGAAGCAGCTCCCTGTAGTGGATCTGTGAAATTAAACCACTTTGGGGAGATTATTTCAAGGGTTTAGGATGCAGTGCAGTCTGAATTGGTGCTGAGGACAGTTGTGATGAGGGGCCTTTTGAAAGGTAGCCTTAGTCAGAAAGAGATGTCCACTGTCTGGAAGGTGACTGAAAGAGAATTAGAAGATGAGGATTATCTTAAGCATTGAGTAGCTGCTACTGCTATAAAGACAAAAAAACCCAGACACAGGATTGGGTTTGGGCTTGAATGTTAAGCCTGAAATCTGCTATTGTTTGATTAGAAATGGGCTTTAAGAATTTTGATACCTGTGATCTCTGTGTTGCAACTAAGGAAGAGTAAAGCCAAGTTTAATAAAAATATTGCAATGTTTTATGGGACTGTTGGAGAATATTTTATTCTGGTCTTTCACTAAATTGTTTGCTTCCTGGCTTTTAAATGTAATTTTCTCTTTGAAGGATATTGCAGGCTATTGCATATTGTAACTTAAATGTTAATTCTCTATTTTATTTTTTTTTATTGTCAGTTACATGCCTTTTAAAAGTATATTATGCATTCAGTCCTTAAGGCAGTTTCATTTGTTGGACAGTAATGTACATTCTGTCTAAAAAAAAGCATAATACCCTCGTAATTGAAGTAACATTACAGACTAGAGGAGCAAGATTCATGGAATTGCTGTTGTCCAGGGTGTTTTCTGCCACAAATTTCTGTCTTTGTCAATTCTTACTGTTATTTACAGCAATAAGAGTTCTCACATTTGCAGGGAAAACAGAGAAAAAGGTGTGTCCATAAATACATATAAGTATATATGACTCAAAAACTAGTGACAAGCATTGTGAATAAACTTCTAAGTAAAGCTTTAAACCAGACAGTCATAAGTGCTACTGTTATTCCCTTTACTTTGCCTTTTATCTACCTTTTCTCATAGTCTGCCAGAACTGCTTCTTACCTCATACCAGATCCTTATAATTTAGATAAAAATCTTTAATGTCCATGGTGTTTGCCAGTTTGTCAGGACTAGAAAAGGAATGCAACCATCTCTGATTTAGTCACAATTTTGGTTTGCTTCCCTTTTTGTAAATTTTTCCCAAAGCACTATGCGGTCCTTGCTGTGTATTTTTTCCCCCCCTGGAGCGGTGTTCCCTTTTCTGCTGGGAAGATCAATGCAGAAGCCTGGTGCTCACGAGCAATCCTATTACAGCAAACCAATATTCACACACACACTGCGAGAAAACACTTTAGCAAAGAAACAGATTTAAGTTTAAAGCTTGCAAAGGATTACTACATACAGCATAGAAAAATTATTTTTGGGGGGAAAATAATTACAAGTATCATAAAATTATCCCTTTAATGTGATTTAAGCACGTCTTTGTGTCTGTAATAAGTATACATTTAATTTTGATGAGCTACTTGCAAATGAATTTACGACTGCTAGAAATGAGGATGCTTTTTTCAGTCACTTGTGTCAATTGGAGGGTAATTGGCTGGTTCTTCAGAGGACTTGTGGGAAAAGCATTGGAGTACTGTCAGCATTTGACTATGCTTTTTTATTTCCTTGCTGTAAAGTACCCATAATTCAGCATACGTTGCAGGCTCTAACCACAAAGATTATTTTATGCTAAAGAGCCTCTGAAAGCAAGGTCGAAATGCTGCCATGTGGACTGGGTGGAAATGTCAGCTACAACCCATGTATAGGCTGAAGAAGAGAGTGAAATCAAGTGAGTGCTAAATAGAACCTCTTACTGCCTGTAGTGTGCTCCTGTTGCTAGAATGAATGCATTAATCAATGAGAATATAGATACATGAAGTAAAATGGATCTTTATTTTTACTAGCTGTAGTGCTGTTATGTGGAAGTGAAGGTTGATACAGCTGAAAAGGCAAAGTTGTGCATCTCATCCTTAAATCCAGATGAGCTGCTTTAGGACAGACAGGCACCTACTGAAAGTGGTGAGGTGTTGAGATGTGTGTGCACATGCAGTGCAGCAAGAGCCTTTTGGGGAAAGGTTACAGAGCTGGACAGATACTCTTGTTTTCATCTCAGCTGTTGTGTCTGGTGGAGGCAGAGTGTGTGTGTGTTGCATAGCAGTAGAAGACCATAATCAAGTGTCAGCATGAATTTTTGTCCCTACTTCTATCTGTTTAAGACAGACCATTAATGTTATTTTAATAAAGTGTGTGTGGTTGAATGTGCTGTTACAAATGCAAGTTGAAATACGCTGTGATATGGTGTACTCTGGAAGAATTTGAAATGGATGGGTAAACTTGGCTGCTCGGAAATAATCTTTCTTCCATTCTGATTTTGAGAAGAATACTGTTAAATAAGGCTTTCATTAGCTGTGGGTTAATTTGGGACAAACTACTGCACTTAATATTTAGTAAATGGAAATGAAAATGTCTCATGCTGATTGATTTTATTTCTCTCATACATTTTGCCCATTGCTCAAGCTGTGGCATTTTTGATACCAGCTAATGAGGTTCATTCTGGGTAGATGGACAGCCCAAGTGACTCAGCAGGGCAGAGTTAAATTACTTCCGTCCATCCTGCCAGGCTTGTTAGCAAGTCATGAATATCCTGGTTGTTTTAGTTTTATTATTTGGTATCATAGAATCATCTGGGTTGGAAGGGACCTCTGAGATCATCAAGTCCAACCCTTGGTCCGCTACCACCGTGGTTCCCAGCCCATGGCACTGATGCCACATCCAGTCTCATCTTAAAAATCTCCAGGGACGAAGAATCCACCACCTCCCTGGGCAGCCCATTCCAATGCCTGATTACTCTCTCTGTAAAGAATTTCTTCCTAATATCCAACCTAAACCTCCCCTGGCAGAGTTTAAGACCGAGCCCTCTTGTCTTTCTGATCACTGCCTGGGGGAAGAGACCAACCCCCAGCTGGCTCCCCCCTCCTGTCAGGGAGTGGTAGAGAGTGAGGAGGTCTCCCCTGAGCCTCCTCTTCTCCAGGCTGAACAGCCCCAGCTCCCTCAGCCTCTCCTCATCATAGGACTTGTGCTCCAGTCCCTTCCCCAGCCTTGTTGCTCTTCTCTGGACCTGCTCCAGCACCTCAATGTCCTTCCTGAACTGTCCTTCCAGAACTGGACACAGCACTCCAGGTGTGATATGTTTGAGTATTTTGCTTCAGAGAAATTGTGAATCATGGGCTAAGAATGAGCCTACAAGAAGGTTTTGGATATGTTGAAGGTGATTATCTTCTTTGAAGTGTCCCATAAGCTATGCTGAAGGTTAGTGGAAAGGTAGGTTAGTGAGCTGAGTGTGGCAGCTTTGTGCTAAAAACTCTGCAAACCTCTGCCACATGAAGACCAGTGATAGAATAATTTGCCTTTAGAATAAATTCTGCATTCCTAGCTGTTTTCAAAAACTAAATGTTAGAGAGCTGTTATCCCTGGAAAATCTTTGAGAACTAGAATCCTTTGGAAGCAGGAAAAGGTGCGAAGGCAGAGGATTACACAGGATTACACTGTTTTGTCCATGTTAGTGACTCCAGGAACAGAACTGGTTTTACTGGGAACACTGTGAAATAGAGGCATCTCAGGGATAAAACTGCAATGCTGTTTTTCTGTTAAGCAGAAACATAATTTACATTGACAAGCTGGTCTTACAAACCAAGCAGTAAAGGCCATGCTGTTAATTTTTTTCCTCAAGAGAGGCAATAAAAAGTTTATGGTTTTTGCATTACATTTTTGTTTAACATTCATCTAAGATACATCCAACACCTAGGACACTAATTGTTCAATAAGCAGCAGCTGTTCCAAATGAATATAATTCCAAAAATATTCACTTTTATTTACAATTTCTTCCTGAATCTTGATAACTAACTAGTCTTGCTGTTTGCTAAGCAGTCAGCTTGATTCTCCCAAGTAAATAAATAAATACCAGTTGGGTAAGAAAAGCTGTAATGGTGCCCCAGGGGTTTTGCTGAGATATCTGAGAGATAAACTTGTTGGTGGGCCGTGGTAACAATGATAGAGGCTTCTGATCTGAATTTGCTTTTCACTTTAATTAGGCAGAGATGTGAGGTTATCTGGTGCTAAATGAGTCAGTGCTGGTCCTCATCTCCCTGTGAAAAATCTCATTCTGCTGCTGGGATCTCAGCATACCAGAGAATTTTTCTTTTGAGTTGAAATTGTTCTGTTTTTTCGAGGATGACTCAGTAAATTTCCAAAGCAGATGTGTCTCATACTCACCCATATATGCACACAGGCCTATCTGGAACCAGCATTTGCATAATGCCTCTACGTTCAAGGCCTACTTGATGATCTTTTAAGATGATGAGGGGTTTTATTTTAAACTAAATATGAAGCCACTTCAAACTATGAGCATAAAATATTTAATCAAACTGCAATGCCTGGTGTGATACATTCTGCAGGCATAAAACACGTTTGCATGGCTGCTGGTTTATGTTCACAGGTGGAAATTTATGTAAACTTTATGTTGTCTGCTTGAAATGATGGCTGGTTTCTTTTCAGTGAAGGTTTTTTTAAAAAATGTATTTTTTTGATAATTTCTTTCAGTGCAATGTTAACTATTTCCAGAATCCGAACTTAAAGAAATCTTAACTTAAAGAACCCTCAGTGGAAGTACTTTTTAAACATCTCTAGCCCACTGGTAGGTGCTGTGAGTGCACATCTGCTTTGGACACCCATGATCACATGGAACAGACAGGTTTCCTACAAGTTGCTCAGCTAATGGGTCTGAATATTATTAATCCAAAGATGCCAGACATCGTGCTTGCTCAGGGGTAGATTACACTCTCCTCTTAAGAACAGGAAAAAAGAAGAGGGAAAGATGTGCAGGCAGAATCTCAATGCAAATGAAGATTTGGATGTCATAAATGAACTGCAGATACAGATATGGAAATGGCCGCTCTGCTACCCACATGTAGTGATTTGGAAATAGTGTCTTTGTTATAAATTGAGTCATGTATTTAGGAAATAATAACAGATAACTGCAATCGTTGGTTTTTTTCAGTTTATCTTAATTTATCTTAGCTATATAGCCAACACTGAGTGGGTTGTTTTTCCCCCTACGATTTTCTTTGTTCCAGCAGGATTGATGAAATCTGATGAAATATTACTCAGCCCAATTTCAATAGTCAGCTGCTGGTAATTGCTTTGGTTACTAAATACCTGACATGAACTTTTTGTTTCCCAAATGGATTAGATTATCTAAGCACTGAGTTCCCTGTGGGCATTGAATTCTTCAGCTGAATTCCATCTTGATTTTAATGCTTTTGTAACAATGAAAAAAGTTGGTGGAGCTGAAAATGATTGATATAAATAAAAGGATGCCTGAACCTTGGAGAGTTTTTTTAGTTTTATTTTTTAATTTTTTCCCCCAACTTCTTACATGGCTATATCAGAAATGCCTTCTAGAGTTAATGAAGGAAAAGTGAAGCTCTACTTCTTATCATATTAATACAGTTTTGGGTTTCCCAAGAGAGAATTTCTCATTTGTCTCAAGGTGATTTTTTTGTGTTGTACTTAAGTTGTCTGAATGATAAATAGTGCCCTACCTAAGTTGCAGGCTGTGTATGTAACAACGAGTCATATTGCATTGGAAAGTTTTCTGATAAAGTGAAATCCAATTTTGCATGGAAAAGCTACAATGAATTTTAACCACTTTTTTGCTGGAATTTCATCAGTCAATCTGGACTTGTTAGGAAATGAGAAATTATTCATTTAAACATTCAGTAATTAAGAGCTGACAAGATTGCTTTATTAGAAACACTTTTTTCTAGTAAAGGTACAAATGATCCCAATTTACCTTATTGTATAAACATTTATATTTATATAAATATCTATTACATTCAGGTATATTTTGTATACATAAAGTATAGGTAAGTACACAGCAATATATATATATTTCTGTGTTGTTTAGCATAAGAAAATCTTGATGTTAATTCTGAATTGGTTGCTAACTAACATTCGTATGCAGTTATTTCAGTCAAAATATTTTTAGGTAACTTGGTTATTTTAATAGGATACAGCAGATAGAGCTTTACTAGTACTTCTGGCTTAGTTTTACCTACAGCACCGTTCATCCTCAGAAAAGACCATGACACCCAATTCCATGTGTAAACTCCATGACACATGTGGTTTTCCAGTAGATCTGAAGAAAGGTGGTCATGGCACCTGCACTTACTCAGATGGGCAGTTGAATAATTGGGTCATAAACTGAGAGTTCTGCACATCAGTAAATGACAAAATATTCTTCAGCACTCAACACATGTAAAAAACCATAGGGCAGGTTAAAAAGGACAAAAATTATGTTTAGAGCACTTAGCAAAAGAGCTGGGATCAAAAATAACTTCTGCTTAGTTCCCTGTTGTGTTGCAATAGGGTGTATATCCTGAAAGTGAGTAAATATGAGGTATATAATAAAAATACTCGCTTTGAGCATGAAAAAAAATCATCTGAGCCTATTCTTTATTACCCCTCTGGAGTAATTATATCATTAGCAATAGAGAGTACTTTTACATGTAGTTGCACTTTTCCAGATTACTTTACTCACCAATTGCTCTGGGTAACTAGCACAAATCTGTATTAGTAAGTCTAAATTCTGAATATGTTTGGAGTAGAAACACCTGGTAATGAAGATGTCCTATAGGATTGTTGAGTATCAAACAAGATGGTTTTTTCTTTATCCTGTTTACAGAAAGCTTTGCTTATGGGATGACAAAGTGGTTGGCAGGAGCACTGGGCACGGTTGGGAAAGCCATCAGTTCGCTGGGAAACCATTCAGCATTGTACCCTGGCTGCCTCCCCCTGGGACTTGGATGAATTTCTGCTCTTCCAGCCAAACCCTGCAGGCTGATTCCCAGCCCGTTGGTGCCAGGGGAAGGCTCCTGTAGGGTTTTGGATCAGGGCTGGGATCCAGCAGGGTGGTCAGTCAAAGGCACAGGGATGTGCTCAGACATCACCTGTGCTCAGGAGCAGCAGGGGCCCCTGGGCCTCCTGAGTCTTTAGACAGCTCACCATCTGTTTTGTTGTCTGGGGATGATGGTTTGTCTGTTCTGTGGCCTGGGCAGAAGAAGTGGTTGCAGGTGAGAGCCCCAGTGTTGGTTCCATGTGATACCTGTGTGGAGCCCTGGGAAATGACTGCCTGTTTCACTAACCATGGAAACAAATGAAATGATTGCCATTAAAAACAAGGTGTTTGGATAGATTTGAAATACGAAATTTTTTGAAATGCTAGTTTGACTTTATTGCTTTTATTTTAATACATTAATACATTTAATACATTATCTGTATCACGAACAAATATGATGTGTCTGTATCATATAGGATTCTTTCAGCCAGTGTCTCTGCTAATCATTAGCAAGGCTTTTCCTTGACAAGAAAGAACATGCTTGGTTTGTCTTCCACAGCCAATTGCTGTTTAAAAGGAAAAAAAAAAAAAAACAAAACAAAAACAGTCAAACAACAAGAAACCAACATAAAAAGGTTATAGTTCTGAATCCCTCACAGGCTGTGTACTTGCATCAGGTAACATTGCATGTTCTATAGCTTGAAGTTTCTCTTATGAAATTATTAATATTTATATACTTTAACTGGGTAGTTATGGAAACATCTTTCTAATACAACTAGTTTTTCTTGAGAGTTCATCTGAAAAAATATTTTGAATCCTTTTATTTTATAATAATTAGTACTTACAACTAAACTGTCTTGGAAGGTTGAGGCAGTTTGTGTTCCTCTGCTGGTCTGTTCATACTGCACCATTTGCACAGTCACTTTGACATTTTATAACTTCCCATTAGGAGGCAGAGGATTGGCATTCTGCTGTAGAAACCCTTCGTAGAAGGTCTGGTAATGGACCAGTGGAAAAAAGAAATCAGCAGTGTGTAGTCAGTCATTCCCCACACTCCCAAAACACTGGAATGTTCATGACTCTTGACTGCAGTAATTGTCCACAGATCCACTACTTTGAGGTAAAACCCCATTGCATCCAGACCCAGGTTCATGGGATTTAGCTGCTTGCAGGTAAAGATGGAAAAGGGAAGGGTGAAGACGTGGATGATGGGTTTAGTGATGTGGGAGGAAAAAATACACAAAAGGGAAATGGCAGCTCCTGTAACTGGGGAGAGCAGACATGCAAACTTACATAATGGCTTTCCAACCAGATTGGGTGGGTTTAGGGCCTCTGGAGTTAATCAGTGTTTTTTCCATGCCTCCTTTCATGTAAACAGATTTGGCATTTGTCTGTCTCGGTCTCCAGATGAATCATTTACTTTTTCCACCTGCTGCTATCACCTAACTCTTCTGCTTACCTCCCTTCTACATTTGATTCTTTATCAGTTTGCACCATTTTAGAGAAACTCAAAAGAAGTTTCTGATCTCAAACTCCAAATAGTCTGAGTGAGAATATAAAACACATATTATGTGCCACTTTTCAAGGACACACTGTACAAGTGGCTCGCTTGTTCTGGAATGCTTAAATTTTAAAAGGCACAAGATTTTGCTAGCTGATTTTGTTTCTCTATGTGCCTATTTATATTTTTAGCACATTTGATAAAGTACTATTACACAACAGCCTCTTGGCTCTGGTGTTAGCCTTTGTACCAATGTTTTTTCATGCTTTGCAATGTGATTATGTAGCAATCTCTATGTTTATTAAAAGAAGGTTCCCTTTCTGCTGTAATAGCTAAGTCATCTCCACCTTTGTATCCTCCACCTGACAGACCCTTCATGTCTGACTCAAGTTTAAAACACTTGTCCTAATTTCTGAAACTTTTCTTCTAAACTGTATTTAAAACTTTCTGTTTTTAACATCCTCCTCTTTTCTTCTCTGCTGACTTTGTTCCAGTCTTCATCTTATGTCTGACCCACTTAAGTGCCTGTGACTTTTCCCATTCTACTGCCTATAATTGAAGCTGTTTACTTTGCTTTGTGCCCAAAATACCCCTGTCTCTTCAGATCTGTTTTCAGACAGCAAGAACCCTCTTTACTTATAAGTCAGATTCTCCCATAGAGAGCTTGTCAGCAATACAGCCCAGTGGCCACGCTAAAATCACCTGCACGTGGCTTCCAACAGCCCAGCTTGTGCTGAAACAGAAACTCTTTCATGTTTTATACTTCTGTAGCACCAAAGAGATTTGTCACTTGGTGATATTCATGGTGATAATATATAGCTCTGTAGCTGGCAACGTACTTCTTCCTTTTTTCTTTTTTTTTTTCTTAAGTCATGCTGCTGATGTGAAAGTTCTAACCTATTGCATCTGCACTGTGTGATGAAGGTAAGGCCTGTGTTCAGCAGGGCTTGTGAGTATTTTTTTTTTGTCTTAATAAATAAAGCCTGTAATTTAACAGAATATTTATTTTATGACACTCAGAGAAAGGTAACAACTGTAGGGCAGGAGCAAGAGGGGAATTTTTACACACCTCTTCTTGTCTTGTAAGTCCATTACTATGTTTTAGCCCGTTCTCCCAGTGGGAAAGTGTGAAGTGTAAGTGCAGGCAACAGAGTTAAGCTGGAATGTCCTGCAGAGATTCACTATCACAAAGGGTAATGCTGCTTTATCGATCCTTTCCATACCGTCTCCCACAGTTGTGTTAAGCCTGCAGCAAGTGCAACCTTTACAAAACAAGATCAAGAGATAGGCCTTACCATTTAAGTTGAATACTGGCTTTAAAATAGGATAAAAGGATGTTTCTTAGGTGTGACATATTGTTGGCATTTTAGTATATACATGATAAAAAATCCACAGAGCAGAGGTTCACATTTATTGGAATATTATTTTTTTTTTTTAGCCCTACACCTGTGAATGCAAGTGATAGGGCCAACTTAACTTTATATAAAAGAAAAAGTTTTTTCAACTCTGACCAGACAACTTTCCTGGAGAATTCAAGTGCCCATTTCTCCTCATATTTTGTGATATATTACTTAGTCATTACTTACATGTACTGTAGTAGTGAAAAAAGACTGTCTGGAATTTAACAAAGACCATCAGAAATCTTTCCATAAATATTTTTATGTTATTCCACCTTCTCTGCTATACACAAGTTGCCAAGTGCTTGGTTAGAGCAGCCCAGGCTTTCAGAAGAATGCTGCAGGGCTTTCAGTTTAGCAGTGCAGATTATTGCTTCAAGAGTTGGCCTGTACTCATAGAGAAATAACTTAATATGATAGATCTTAATTTCTGTTTTGAAATTCATCAGAAAAGCATCAAGTGCTGATGATTTGTGTCAAGATGTGGCTGTTATTTGGTGTCTTACTGGACTGCACCTTATCTTTTGATGATTGAGGCAGAACTGGGGTCATAAGAGAAGCGAGTGAAATTGGGAGACTGTCCTGTTCAGGTGTTGGTAGTGGAGTTTTGTCATGTCTTCTCCCTCACAGCCTCAATACCTGTCCCTGGAACCAAAGGGACTTGGTTTGTCCTTGCACAGGCTTAGCTTTGCAGGCCTTTATACCTCTGGCAGGAGCTCTTCTACAGCTTTGCTTTGACTCTTCAGCTGAGGCTTGTACTAAACTTGATTTTATCTTAAAGTTGTTGCAGTGACTGACTTGAAGAGAATGCTTTTACCCACCAAAACCAACAACTGCAACATTAAAAAAAAACCCCAAACAAAAAGAACTCGACCAAAAAAACCCACCAAAGCCCATATCCTAGATACCAGCATGTCTTCATTTCTTCCTTTGTTTACTAGAATAATGTTAACACTTGTACTCCCTAGCAAGGTGTAATATGTGACCTGTGTCCTAAAGCAGTTGCAGATTTTCCATAATCTTGATATGGAAGCAAAAATACAAAGGCTGCTGGGAAATGGTAAAGTTTCAAATAAAACTCTGCTGGTTTCAAGAGTCCTCCTGTCTCTTGTGATTAACACTGCTTGCCCCATAGAGGATTTATCCAGAAGAGAAACTCAGCAGTGAATTGGGAAAAAGTCAGCCCCAAACTTCAAATGGGAGTAACAGGAAGTCCCTCTCAGGAGCCCATCTCTCCAATAACTTCTTACTTTGTCAGCTTGGTTCCATCTTAGCATCTTCTGCCTGAAAGTTGTTATAGTGAATAACATGAATAAATGTTAAAATTCCTTATATTCAATTTTAGATGTAATGCAAATAGTGAAGTGCATGGATTGTCGTGCAGTGACCCTCTGGCCACATTTAGGTTACTATTTACTGGTGAAGCAATAGAACTGCAAACAGGTAGTTGACTGTCACTGAAGTCAGACTTAGCATCACACTCTGTTCTTTTTGTTTCATATGGTATAGGTATAATTTTAGGGAAAAAAATGCCAGATTAGATAAGTTGTTTATAAAAATCAATTTGGAGAGCAAAAAGCAAAGTAATAGTAATTTTATCCGTTATTTTGACAGTGAATAGAATAAAAAAGATCTGTGGTATGCACATGCCACATGAAAGGACTGCACAGAGCTTAGAAAATACAATGTATGCCATGAAGTGCCTGATAAATAATTCTATATTTCCTTAAGACAGTCCTGAAGCAATGGAGAGAAGGGCTTTATTGTTTTGAAGCTTTTGATTCTCTCATGCTAATGACATAATAATTAAATCATTACTGTAGCATCTAGCTAATTATTATTGTTGTATGTTATGTATATAACATTAAAATATTGATTTCTGCATTTAAGTAAAGCAAATACACACCTCAATAAAGCTTTTCCTTTTTCTAGGATCCAGATTGCAGGTCTGATAAGTTCTAGTAGAATTAATTAAAGTCTGAGGATGAACCCAGACCTGGAAGGGTGGACTGGAGAGATATTGGCTTAAAATGCAACATGTAGTTGACAGATAAGTTCCTTGTTTATTTGGAGAGTTGCAACTTTCTAGAGGGTGGTTGATAGCAAACATCAAAATCTGCTTACAAACAGACTGCTCTCAAGTGTGGGTACTTAGGTGAGAGATGTTCCTGAAGAAATACTAATTTTTACCAGTGTTTATAAACCATGAATGGCTGTTGTCTCTTTCTAAGTTTGTTTATCTACCTGTGAAATGTCATCCAGAATATTTACAGAGGGGAGATAGGATGTTAGGATTGATAAATTGCAGCTGGAACAGTTGTTGCCTTTGCTATCGATGCATCAAAAAGTTTTGGGTAAGCCAGTTAATAGGGCTGTGCTTGAAAACTGAAATTAAATAAATGGAAACCCCACATGCTTTTCAGAGTTACTAAACTATATTGAGACTTTGGATAAAAACCCATTATGTGGTAATTTTAATAAAAATCATTAAATTAATGCCACTGCACAAAACCCAGTCAAACAATACAGCATAGTCACAATGTGGTACAGTTGCTCACATACAGGAATTCAGGTTTTAAGGAGAAAATGTACTGTGTTATTATGCCTGCATTTGGTAATGCACAGTAATGTGCAGTACTTTCTTGATTCCTTAGAGCCTTTCACCAAGCCATTAGTTTTTCATATTTTCATATTATGAGTGGTTTTGCTAATCCATGGCTGGAAATTGTTCCACCTTCAGGTACTTGGTGTGTTGTAGATGTGCACATGGAATGTGCTGCACACCTCATGTACTTCAGTTGCTTTGTGAAAGACAGCAGCTGGGAGTAAGTAGATGACCCCAGGAATTTTATCCATCCTATTCCCAGGCACACTGGGAAACTCTCAGGTTTGTAAGGAAGATGCTGCCGTGAACGATGTCACTTGTGCATGGGCAGATGCTGGTGCCAGTTCATTCATCTGTGCTTCTGACCTTCTTTGTCCTGAAAAAAAGCTTTCTAAGTGAAGAGCATGGGCAGAGGTGAATAATTCCAGCAGGCTGGAGGCAGCACGTGTTCTACAAGTTAAGCACTTCTGTACAACAGTTGTTCCATAGCCACTGTCAGTGTTCCAGCTCTGTATTTAAGTCATGTGCTTTACACAGAACTATGCTTAGGCTTGATTTTTAATTAATACTCATCACATGAAAAAAGGATTAATGATTTCCTGATAAATTGAGAGGTGGTAATCACTGGATCAATGGCAGACTTGTGTTTCAGAGAAATTATTTCTGAGTAATTATTCCATTCTGATATTCTGGTTGACTCCAGTTGGGTTTTTTCCATCTGAATTATTTATAGCTTGCACAAGGCACATCCTTTTGAGACATTCCAGTCTACTGTGTATGTATTGTGCTTTTGTGTAGGTGTAGAGTAATAATGCTTTAAATTTGTGTAAATAATATTCTGGAGTCATGATACATTGAGGGTTTTTTGATGTGGTAACTTCTGATCTGTGTGTGTTTGTATGTCAAGGATTGCAAAATGTAGATAAGGTAAAAGAACTGATGTATGTGTTCACTTAAAGCTCATCCTGACCCTGAGTCAAACTGCTTTTGAGATTTGGATGGGGGAAAAAGGTTCCATATTATCATTTTTGCACAGCAGTGCTGTTTGGTTCCATTAGGGATTGGAAATGTGGAAATATTATGGAATAGTGGCTGTCAATCTGAGCAAAGCCCAGTAGTGATGGAAATCTCATTAGCCTGTCTATCAGATGAGATCTAAAACTGAGGTCTTGGCCACTTGTGGTCATTAAAGAGCTCACTCACTGCTCACAGGAGTAAAGGTGTTAAATACAGTGTCTTGGACAAATTCCAACTTGTGAAATTAGATTTGGTCTAAATTCCCTACCAGTTTAATACTTTGCTTCTTGTTCTTAACTACAGTGTAGTAATTCTTTGAGTTATTAAACAGCTGCTCACATGTATCCTAAGCATGTATGTTTTTCAGTGACAGGCAAAGATTTATGATAGTGTATGATAAAGTAAAATAGACAAAAAAGTTACCAACAAAAGTTACAAGCAATCTTAAGTTGGAAACTACGGTGTTAAAGATTTAACGTGCCAAAAACTGTATATGCTGTGTTAGGGGAATAAGAGTACCTTGATTTCATCTTCTTTTTTGCTGTACCTCAGGTAAATTAGATCTGTAGGAAATAGCAGAAGCAACATGAAATGAAATGATGGTTTACAAGTGGAAGAGCAGAATTATTGCAGTTAGGACAAAAGGAACAGTGTAACTGTGTCCCCTGATGTATCCAAAGGGAAGAGCTGCCTCAGTCAAGAATTGAGATGTACCAAACCTGTGTGTTTAAGCAGCTCCTTCCATTTCACACATGGGCGTGTTATTATTGCAGGGTAAATCAGGCTGTTTTACAAGTCAACTTCTGTGACTGACTAACCATGTTCTTAGACTGCATCTGATGTTTTTTGTCACATATGGACAAATTATGAATATCTTCAAGGAGTACAAGTAATCACACAGTCAGATCAGACTTTTGATGTAGCATATTTACACCAGAATTTACTTTCCTTAGTTTGAGTGTCCTTTTCAATTAATTATTTGGGATGTTTGTCTTTACTTTTTACCTCATATCTTGGGGGGGGAGGGTGTTTGTTTGTTTGTTTTAATAAAAAAAATTAATATCCTAATTTTTCATATGCTGCCTATTTCCTACATGCAGCCCTTTAGTTCTGGCTGCTCTAGTCTCTGAATTCTGCATCCTCAGCTTGTCAGTCAGGGCAGCACTTGCAACATTTCAGTAGAAATTACTTCTCTAAGTCTTTTCCTCAAAGATGTATTTCTGCAACATTAGACCGTGCTTTGAAATCCAGTGAAATTGGTGTTCTGTAAAACAGTAGAATCTGCTGCTCTACCATGGATTGCTTTTTAAAATAAGACAGTTTACAACATATAGAAATGGTAGGGGAAGCATCTTGAAAGCAAACATAAATTTGTACTTTTAAAATAATAGCTCTGGATTTTCCTAAAAGTCATTCTTGTTTTGATTTCTCCTGCTGCTCTCTGAAATGTAGCACGCCTGCTGATGGATGGTAAGGACTATATTTGTATTCAGCAGTGGAATATTATAAGATAAAAGCAGGGTCAATAAACATAAATTGGACGGTGGTCTGGGGACCAACTGACATAAAATTTTCAGGAAATCTTAAATGCTGAATATTTGTGTTAATGTGAGGCCTTTACAACATGTGTAACGTCTCTTTCACAACACATAACTTGCTTTTGCTGCAGTGGTGATTCAGAAGGAAACAGGGTAAGGATCCAAAGCTGCTGAAAGGTTTGAAAGAGGTAGTGGAGCTTATTTTCATGAGGGGTTTGGTTGATTTGTTATCCTAGTGTGAAGCTTGGTGGGTTTTTTTGGGGTGTGGAACTCTAGAGTGGTCCATGGTCTATCTGCCTTTCCCGCTAATTTCTACTGACTCTTATATTTAAACATTGACTAAATTTCAAATATTGCTGGATCAGAGTTTTTTAGACATGTCAGTTATTTTGTGATTAGACAGTCAATTATAGCTGGTGCTTTACTGCCAGGCCTGTGGGGCTTTGTGTCTTTTCATTGCTAACATGCTTATGGAATAGAACTAAATGTGCAGAAACTTGTAATTAGTCTTTCTCCTCTATGTTTAAACATGCATTTCTCTTGCCTTTTTAAGGGATGGTGGTGTATTGCTCCCTTGGGGGCACAGGGGAAGGATGGAAGGAGCTAGTGGTCAGGTAAAGGATGATGACCATCAGTTGATACCAGATGTCACAGGGAAAGAGCTGCACAAGATCGAGACTGGTGAACTACTCCAAAACGGCTTAGAAGTACCAGACAGTGGAAACTGTAATCTCTCTCTGTGCTTACAATGAGGTGCATAAAACAAAGCAATATTAGTTTGTATCGTCCCTGTTTTACAAACTACTTTGTCACAGCCACCCCAAGCTCCAGGAGAAAGCTTGTGGTCCCAGCTGTCTCATTGATCATATGCCACTAGTTGTTGCAGCACACACAATTGAATTGCTTTTCCCTCAGGGAAACAATGTCTCCAGGTGTGCTAATAATAAAATTAATAGCTTAGAGAAACTGCTTGCCACAGCAGCCGTGGCTTTACAATGAGAGGATCGATTCCAGTGTTTAACTGTCCTAATTCCATAGTGGATACCCGACTCAGCCACTGCTGAGATACGTTTGGTCTCACAGTTAATCAATACAGCCCTGATTTAAAACAAAGAACCGAGATTCAGGATTAGAAGTCTTTCTGAATAAAAGGATGTGGGTTAAAACTGCCAACACCCTTCAACTATTATCTTAACATTAAAGTTAGGAGTGCTTTAGCTCCTGCCTCCCCAGGAAGGAGATGTGATACTGCTGACTATATCCCACTCATTTTGTGAAGATTTAGCTGGTAGCTATTGGAATGGAAAACAGCACTTAAATCATCTTGACCTGGTGTTTTGTAGAGCTTCATGAATTCTGATTGTAATTGATAATATTACTTTAGTGTGAATAATGTATGTAGTCATACACTGTAGTTATTAGTCTGTCACACAGCACTGCTGTCAGTAGCCACAGATTTGACTGCCAGCAATGTGTCTTGAGGGGCACAAATGCTTTTCATATTGGATTTTGAGAAGATCTTGATTCTGAATGCTTATAAATGTCAAGGTTTAGCCTGTGCATGAAAGAAAATATGCATTTTTATAAGTTGATAGTGAAAGTGAAAGAGCATTAAACATTACTGTGTGGGACACGGGGCTGAAATTTCAGTGACAGCTTCTTAGTTGCAAGAGGAATGAGAAATATGTTGAAAATCACAGCTGGTTTGCCAAAGCATTGTTTTCTTTTCTTATTAAACTTGCAATTTGGCCTAATGACAGCCATTATTGTTCCTTGTCTTGTTTATGTCCTTGGATGACTACAGCTCCACCACAGCTACCTACCACAACTTAGCACAGCCAGCGAGGGTGGTCTGAGATATTTCTGCCAGCCATTAAGCACAACAGTTCCCTGCAGAGAGAAAGAAAATTCTCCTTTCCTCTCCCTCAGAGTTCAGTAAACAGAACTGAAATCACCTCTCCTTGTTGCAGTCAATACCACCAGAGGAGTGTGGCTTCATTTGATGCTTTTGAGTTTAAGAAGGTTAACCATTAGGAGAAGTCTGAGAGGGCCACCCTAATCTGGTGGAGACTTTGTAGATAATGGGCAATTGGAGATGGTACCAGACCTGAAAAAAAATAAGGAGTTAGGGAAGGAAAGGCTTCTAAACCAGTTTGTGTTAAAATGCCATTCATAACCTAGGAAAGATTGATGTATGTGATATGAAAGATGTATAGGTACTGTTCTTTTCTTTACATCAATTGGCAGAGAGGGTAGGGACTCAACTGTCCTCTTACAGCCTAACTGTGCTCAGTTATACTGTGGTGGCATCTCCCAAAGGCTCTCACCACCACTCTCATAGCTCACCTCCTGTACTCAGCAGGGAAGGATGACAGAGATGAGAAGATCCAATACAAAAACATGTTTTAGAGGACTTGAGCCACCTCCAGTTTACAGCAGCAGGTAAAACGTTTCTTTTCTGGTTGGGAAGCATCAGCACCCAAGACGTGCTGGTGGGATTTGCAGGCCTGATATGTGCACGCTGCACTTTGTCTCAGATTTGTTGCTTTTTGTCTCAAGACTCTGGCCTTTCCTGCATTAGTTATTCTGACAGATGTGGAAGAGGTCTGTGCTTCTATTTTTATCAAGAGTCTTTCAGTGATTTTGCTCCATAATAAATTGCCTTCATTTTTTCAGTCTCTTAACGAATTAAACAACGTCCGGAGATAAAACGTCTCAGGATAAATAGTTTCAAGAGACTATCTAGGGCCACGACTGGATCACTAATTAGTTGTTTTTTCTTTTCTTCTCTGTGTCCCAGTGCCACAGACTTTGTACACAAAGGTTGAGGGCAAGAGATAAAGATAAATTTGTTAAGCAGCAACCAACTTTTCCCTAAATGGGGAGCGCGTCCTAGTTAGAAGGGCAGGCAGGCCCTGAGAAGGAGCCGACGTGCCTTGTTCCTGAGGCAGGTGACTTTAGGTGATTGCTGGGAGGTGCTGGTAGGAACAAATGCAGCCCTTTGTGGGTTTGATTGTTTGAATAAATAAACTTGTTAGGGGGAAAAAGTGCTTTGAGTTACTCAGCCACGCTGCTGGACACGGGCTTCCAATGGGGAAGCTCTTGAAGGTGCAAATTAGAGTTTGGTCTGTGGCTTCAGTGCGTTTGCAAGGAGTGAGGCCGCGAGTCTGGGAAGCGTCGGGAGATCTGTGGGACTCTGTTCTGGAAGAAGTCCAAGAAATTGGTTTCATCTGAAGAACAGAGTTCAGATGGGAGATTAAAGGAATCATGCTTCTGCTGTAGGAGGGTGTCTGTCTGAACGAGAAGTCTGCGTGAGGGGAGAAGCGTAGAGGACTCACAGAGATTTTGTTTTTCCGGTGGGTGTCATTGCAGGTGAAGTTTGTTCATTGATCTGTGGAAAATTTGGATTGCATTTCCAGTCTGTCCTTAACAGCTGCAAGGATTCAGCTCTTTATCTATTAAAAACTTTAATTTTCATAAATGAGTCTGTGCTGCAGTGGTATTACCTAAATTGCCTGTTCTTCTGGGTTCTGCAATTCTACAGTGAGGCAGGAGTCCTACTGACCAAACTGAGACATGATTGCTTATTTTAAAGTGTAATATAAGAAAAAAAAATGCCTCCTGCAGTATCACAACAGCTGTTTTGTCCTTGGTTATTTTCACTAGTTCTTTTCCAAGCTTATGTATCAAGAGACTTTTTTTCTAAAACTGTCAGGTACATGACTACAAGTTGCTTGCTCACTCCAAGTTACATTGGTTTTCATTAAACAATAATAATATTATTGTTAAACCTGTTAAACACCTGAGTTACATTAGTTATGTGAGTGTTGGTTTTGTATAAGAAGAGGTGGATGCTTCAGAACATTGGTATTGGCCTAACTGGTTTTTGTTGCATTAGCAAATGCCACTGAGTTTTTAATTGTATTTTAAAGTATATTCATCTTTAAGAGAACTAGTTTTATAATCTTTGGAGGAGCATCAGTAACTGAATAATAAAGAGATATAATTTAGTTTTCATTAATATTACACTTACTAGATTAAACCAATGAATTTTTATTAAATAGACTTGTACAAGAAGTAATTTTGATTAAGACACTCTCTTTTCACATAATGAATGTTGGTTCCATACATAGTAAGAGATAAAAATTACCTCTAGAAAAAAAAAAACAAAAAAATGTGTGTATAGAGAGGAAAGCAAAGGTTTTTCTTCATGTCTTGCCAATACTCACAAACTTGGTTTAACAATTGTTTTATCTGCTTTTAATTTTATGGAATTAATAGTTGGCTTAAGGTCATGATGTATATTTAATTTTAAAGAACTTCTTTAGATGTTCTGCTTTAGACCTAGTCTTTTTTCTTTTTTTTTTTTTTTTGAAAATAAATTTCAACTAAGTAGTGAGTTTTAATATCTTGAAAGATGCAAAGAGTATGTTTAAAACCACAACAAAAATCCTGATGAGTTGCATTGGTACATTGGGATTGAATCTGTCTACGAGTAAATAAGAATCCATGTGTGGATGTGCTCATAGGTTGGTTCCAAGGAAATTCCCACCAGCACAGTCCATTGGATCAGATACATCTGTAATAATCCCTGTCAGGCTTCTCAGGGCATTGAAACCTTGAATTTTCTTTGTGGTTCAGCTGGACTGGGATGGGAGGGAAGGCAGGTGAGTGATGGAGTGCAGGTACCAAGTTCAGGGGATACCCAGAGGGGTCCCTCTAGGTCTCTGTGTGCTGTGTGGAGGAGAAAGGACAGCTGGTCCAGCTGCTGGTCCAAAGCTGGGAGTTCAGTTCTTGCATTTTGAATGTGGAGAAGGCAGCAGCTCTGTGGGAAGCATTTTCCTGCTTCCTCCATCTCTCTGTCTCTTTGTACCCCCTGTGCATTCTCAGGGGACAGCAGAGAGGGTACCTGTCTTGAGGAAGTTCATCCTAAATTATCAATATTCCTGCTGTGTGCGGCCAAAAGGAAGGGGTGGAGAGGGGAAAACAAAATTCTGTGCTAAAGCCCTGCTGCAACTAAAGAAACTCTCGTAAGGGGCAAAGGCATGTTTTCTTTAACCCTTAGGCCATCTCCTTGATAAATTTCAAAGGTTTGCTGTGAGCAACAGAGGTGTTAGTACTTCCTAAGTAGCTTGTAAAATGGGAAGCTAAGCCTTGAATTAAGTTGTTAAGCTTTGTACAAGTCATCTTATCAATCCCTGCTGTAACATCCCAGTATCATTTCCCAAAATGGGAAGTTCTGATTTGTGATGGCATTAGGAAGATAGTGCTACATGAGTGCAAATCCTTGTCTTTTATTTTTATTTTGATAATTTACTTACCAATAATCTAAGTGCCTTTTGTGGTGTGGAAGAACAAGTGTGTTGTATAAAAACAGAGTATTTTCTTTCCTTTATAGGCTTGGGCTCTAGGAAGAAGAAGGTGTTGTCAGGAATTAATTGTAATCATGTTCAAACTCTCATCTCTTAAGAAGTAATTCAACAAATGAAGGATGGACAGACAATATTTTGAGGCATTCCTATAAAATGTGGCTTTGTGTTACATTGAAAATATTTATAAGCTACAGTTCTAGAACAAAAGCATGGAAAAGAAATATATTCATAATAATTCAAAGACCATAGCCTTTATTATCCTTTTAATGAATAGCTGAATTAGACTGCAAGTTTATAAGCCTTCTGTGAATATTTTGTTTTCTTGCACAATGAATGTTTAGTCTCACTTGACCTCAGTGAAGTGATATGAGAGATAAATCTGATTATTAGTTACAGTTGGAAATACTTTTTGTCAGCTTTACTTTTCCCATGGGACAAACCCGTGTTCCTGAGAATGGCTATAATACTTTTACAGGTTTTTTACTTTTTTTTTTCCCTCAGCTGCGTTTTCCATCTTTCACTGGAGAGTCAGAACTTAGGACAGGGAGGATCTTCTCCCCATCTGTAATTTCTTTGTCAATTGTTTTACTTTTTTTCTGTACTATCCAAATGCTGGTGCTTGATAGTACACCAGAGCTTTTATCCATCGAAACTAAAGGATGTGTGGAATACTTACAGGAAAAGCAACATTAGAAACATGGATGCTCAAAAACCAGAGATCCAAACTGCTAAATGTTGCTGTGCTAAGTGACTAGGAAGAGTCTTTTTCAGACACTTATAGAAAGACTGTAAAAGTAATTTTGAAAGAATAGTAATATAATTTATTAGTTCACGTAGAAAAGATGATAAGGCTGGCATTTAATTTCATAGATATATTTCCAAGACTGTGAAACATTAGCATCTTAGGAAGGGGAAATAATTTATGTAGAAACTTTAGGTCATAATTGTGAAATGAACCCTCTCCCTATCATTGATACCAGGTGATGTCAATCACTTCTCTCATGCAAATAGTCTCTATAAATAGAGCAATTACTCCATAAGCAGTCAATTATAAACTGTTGCATTGTGAGAAAAGCCACAGTACGTTGGCTTGCTGTCACTTCCAGAAAGGCTTTAACCTTTTAGCAAAAAATAAGTGATTATGATCCAGTGGGAAAGATCTAGAAAAGCTGTGAAAAGGGAAGAAGAAATGCTCTCATTTCTGTTCTTACATAGGAGCTAGGAAGTCCAGTGTTCCTCAGCTGAGTTCTGTTTCTTTCTGAGATGATTTAGATTGAAATGAAGAGCCTTGGTCCTTGCAGAGCCACAGGGGCCACAATTACTGTTTGACCAGCGAGAGGAAAAGGGTTTTTAAAGCAAAACGTTCACAGCTGCAGTTTGGTTCCTCAAGCATTCGCTCAGCAGGGTGGCACAACACCAGGACTGACTCAGCTCTGCAGCAGGTGTGGGTTGTTTACAAACCACTTTTTGTTGTAACTGTCCTCATGTGCCTTAGAAGAATTCAGACATTAAAGTTACTGAGTGACAAACCACAGTTGAAGAAATTCACATTGTTGTATGTAAATGTTAGTAAGACAGACCAAAATAGAACTGCCCCCTCTATTATTAAATATTTCTGCAGATTATATATTAAACATTTCTGCAACTTCTGGATCAGTTGACATCCTAAGTAGTTCTTACTGTGTTCCAGTGACACAGTTGGTTTCTTCCCTCTGTTGTAGAAACAGAAACAACTGATATGTGCATTTGAAATACTCAGATTCTGCCACTGTAAAGGATTCTTTAGATATGATTGGACACCAGAGCCTTCATGTTCTGCATTAGAAAAGCGCAAAATAAGCAGAATTTTTGGATAATCAAATGTGGGCTGATGGTCAAATCTGGAGAGAAGGAACAGTGTGATATGCATTCTAGAACATTCAATAAACCTCCTAGAAATAAATGTTAAGGTCAGTTAGACACAAAAACTGGTTTTATGGGGCCCCAACAGAAGCAATGACTTCAGATGTGTTTGTAACTGGACTCAAGAAGTTTTGGACAGGTTGATTTAGGATAGTGAGGGAGCATCCACCTGTCCTCTGCTTTCATTTCCAATCTCAGTGCTGTGATTTTTAGGCCTCTTAACTGACTGCTCTGCTTTTTAATTGAGTTGGGACTCTATGTACAGTCCCAGCTAGTACTCCGTAATGGATGCAGTAAATGTATGTGCATCATTAGTAAAATCTGGGAAGAGATTTGATACCTCTTTATACATAATCAGTGATTCTCAGGTCCTTAACAATTTTGCAGTAAAAACAAGTATGTTGTCCTTGTATTAATATTACAGTAAGAGCTCCTCTATGTCCCCATTTGGGTGTGGTTTAAATGAGGAAGGAACCTCAGTGTATTATTTACATACACTGTGTAATATATAAGCAGTTCCCACCGTTGAATAAGTTGGCTATAACTGATGTGGTTTGTTATTATATTTACTGTAGTTGTCACTGTACTGAAACTTTCCCTAACAGCTTTCTGTCATGGGTGCTTTTGGAGCAGGCTGACTTACCTTGCTTGGGAGAGAAACCTTTTTGAATTGTAATGCAAGTGGTTGCGTGAACTGAACAAGTTTTTCCTTCTGGAAATAAACATTGTACAAAGTGAGACACATTCTCTAAAATCTGTTTGGGAAAGTATGTGTGACCCTTGTTTATCTGCAGCAGCTACAAATAATTGCAACTACTCTGTGGTGTACATGGAACTTGTTAAAAGCAGTAGCATTTAAAAGGATCAGATTAAAGTGAGCTCTTCAATCAAATACATCTGGAGACTAAAAGAGGCTTTAAAAGTACACACCTCAAACACGAGGTAATTCTGTTTCTGAGATGCAGAGAAAAGTGAGGTCAGAACCTACACAGGAGTTAGAAATTGTGCGGTACCAGAAATAGGAGTGTAGTACTGTAGGATGAAAACAAAGTCTGGCTCCTCTTTTGAGAGCTGTGCTAAAACACAGGTTTATGGATAGGAAATTTAATTTCGAGGCTTTTTATGCATAAGGAATAAAGTTCTCAGGAGGTAAAAGTAAAAGGAAACGAGAGATCCGTTTGTTGTTTAAATTATTATTCCAAACGTTCGAGTTGGTTGTTGTGAAAAATGCCCGGAGTGAATCAGATGCAGGGAAGGAATGGTTTGTGTTTAATTACACAGGACTGCCACCTAGCATCAGCTCCCAGCTTGGAGCAGCTTCACACAGTTACAGCTGCATCACTCTCGGCCTTTTACTGAAATTCAGTTTTCTGTCCAACCTTGTTATCAGAGTATAAATGTCCAGGCTAAAAAAAAAAAAATCAAAAAAAAAAAAATGTTTCTTACATGGTAAACCTCAGATATTAATGTTAAAAGCTTTTTAGCTCAGACAAATGAAAACGGGACTAGTAAAAGCTTTTTTTGTTAAATAGGTATAATTATATTATAGCAAATATTAATGGTTTCCAAGTTTGTCTAGGTGGATGCCATGTTAATAAATCTTACTATGTTGCCATGTTAGTAAATGTTTTAGCAGCTCTCAAAAATCAAACGTTGCATTTAGAATTGTTGATGTTCTTTCAAATTCAAGCAGAAACTGGAAAATGAAGAAATCTCATTTTTTTTTTTAGTGCACATACCCCAGATTTACATGTTCCTAAATGGAAAAACATCTGTGGGGTCATAATAAACAGGGTCACAGTAATCAAGATATGACTGATTCTGTACGTGGCAGCAACCAGATATTTTATGTTTAGAAATTTGTGAGATTTGTTGAGGTATTTGATCAAGGGAAATGTCAGCTTTCTTAGTGACAAATCCTTTTAGTTTTTAGTATAGTGAAGTAATCCTTCATATTGCTCTCAAGTGCAGTGTGAAGTCAGCACATCCAATCAAAAAGGTACTTTACCTTAACAATCTGTTAGTGTTGTGTCCTGTTTTATTTCATTTTATGGTAAGTAACAAATATTTTAAAAATTCCAAGAAATGCCAAAATATTACATTGAAATTGATGCTGCATTTAACGAGTCCTCTGTAGGATGTAATACCAAGTGTTAATCAATAGACATGCCAGAATAACTTCCAACACAACCTTGTGGAGGTTTTGAAATTAATTCTTATTAAAATTATTGACTTGTTGTGACTTACAGGGGTTGCAACTGGAGCGGTTTTTCATCCTAATTAGGAGGTTAGGTTCCACTGCTCCAACTGCAGATAACAGTGTAATGATTGTCATCTTGAAACACAACAATCAATGTGAGATACCGTCAAAATCTGCCGACTGTCACAAATTATGGAAATTGCTCAGGGGTTTAAAAACACTGCTAAACGGTGTTTCCTTTTATTCTTTGTAACATATTCAAGCACAGCTACTCAAGAGAATGTCCATTAACATAAAGCATGTATCAAGTGGTGCTCAGATGGTTAGGGCCACCTCTTAATCTGTGATATAATTTACAAATATTTTAGGAGAGATATGGAATACTCTTCTTTTTATAGTATTGCAAATCAAATATCTTATTGCAGTTTACTTAGCAGGACTGTATTGTAGTTAACATTGCTCTGTTTTCTGGTCAGCTGTATTTGTTGATGCAGTAAAGAAACTGGAATGTGAAGGTAATGGCCACAAACATGCCTGTGCATTTCCCTCAATGGTAACACCATGAGAATTGGAAAATTTTAGGTCATTCTATAGATATATATTCCATCTTTTCTTTTACAGTCTTCACACTGCTATGTCAAGGGGCAAAAACGAGAGAAAAAGGAAGAAAAAAATGTTAGTTGTCACTGGGGCTGTGCTTCAGTTAGAGGTTATTTATAGTGAGTTTGTTTTTAATATTTCATGTACACAGACCTTTCCATCTCAGTCAGGTGTAACTCTGAAAACTCCTCTGCTGTAATTGCCTTTGGAGGTCTAGGGGAGGTTTTAAAACATGCTCCATGCTATTTGATTAGTCCATTACAAATTACTGCATAGTTTCTCATTCCATCCGCCCTGTCTGTGGAATTTATTCTCCCATCTTCTTATGTTTCATAATGAAAAAGAAGTGTGTGTCACGTGTAAGGGGGAATGAGGAGCAAAACCTTTGATTCAAAAGGAAACTAAGCTAAGGCTTACATGCAGATATTCACCAAGTTGCCTGGTATTGGTCCTGGTCCGGGAAGTACTTTAAAGCAACTCATTTCAAGTTTTGTGAGGAAGCACTACGAGTTCTGGTTCCGAATCTTACATCTTATTTTTTTGTTTCTTCTTCATCATCTGTGTACAGAGGGAATTGCTGACAGTCCTTCACAATGGTCTTGTAGAAGAACATAGGATTTTAGAGACAAAAAGCACAGAATCACAGGGCGGTTGAGGTTGAAAGGGATCTCTGGAGGTCACCTTGCCCAACCCCTAAGATTGTGTAAGATTTCTTAATTTTCTTCTTTCATTTTTAAAGACTTTACGTTAAAAAAATAAAATCCATGCCATTTTCCAGCATGTTCAGTCCCCACATGAGGAGTATGGGTTAAAATGAGCCCATGAAAGTGGTTCTTCATCCATCAGGGAGCCTGGGCGTGTGAGCAGAGTGAGGGTGGAAAATATCAACACAGGCTTCAGAAGAGACTGAAAAGTATTTTTAACTTGAGTTACTTCACATCACTTTGAGTAAATGAGCTAAAAAGACTGTGAGTTGGGACGTGTGAGAGCTACATCCTCTCTTCTTCCATTTCCCTGGGTTTCTGCTCACTGCCACTGTTACAAACAAGATGCTGGCTGGGGTGGTCCAGTTGTCCCAACACCCTTCTGTCCTCCTCTGGTCTTCACTGGGAAAAGAAGCAAGTGTTGGGAAGCCTCGTGCATGAAACTGATACCAATAGAATTGCCAGCTGCCCTAATTTTAAATTTCAGTTGTCTGTGCTCTACAAATGTCCTGTAGAGAGGGAATCTGGTGACCTTTCCATCACTGAGGTGGGGTATCAGCACTGGTTTGCTGTGTTCTGTTTGAAGGTTAAGAAATGGAGGGGCCTTTTATAGAGTTGTAGATGGGATGTGATACAGATCTCTTTCCTGAGAAGTTTCTTCTCTTAGATCAATATGTGAGGCAACACAACAGTTCACAACTCTCCACTTTTTAGATTTTAAAGTGTGCATACAACTGAGTTTGCAGATGCTGTGGGACAGTGGCATATGTGTCCAGTGACATGGAGATTTTATTGGTCCCTGTTGCCCAGACATTTAGGATCAACTGATATGTGATGGGTACTCCGAGTTTGACTGAAATTTTAAATGGTGTATTTACATTTTAATGCAAACGTATTTTTGACAAACCCAAAACTTTTGCTGGCATGCAGCTTCGTGTTTTCACTGAAAAAGAGTTTTGAAAATGATGATGCTTGGGGCAGAAACTGGCAGAATTCTCAGCTGATGCAAATCAACATATCTCCATCAACTCGGTGGAGGTGATTTGTAGGAGCTGCAGAGCTGATAATCGTCATTATCTTTGTGTGAAGAAGATAAAACTGGTTCTGAAGATCTACACAGTAGATTATGACATTATTTGAAAAGTGTTTATTAACTGTTAAACAGAAAGTAGTTTCAGGTATCCGATATAAGAAAAGGTAAGATTTAAAGCACTCAAAAAGGAACCACTAATTTTTACCTCATTTTTAACGTTACCTAGAGTTTCAAACAGCTGTGCCCCTGCTGTTGTGACCTTTTAGGGGCATGCAATTGTGTCCATATTTGGATTCAAGCCTTCATGCTGCTGGCGTAAACTCACTGGTCAGGAATTCTTTGAGTTGCTTGGATGGTGAAACAGAATTTGTTGGAAGAAAGGATCTTCTACAGCATTAGTGTGTTATATTCCAAAATGTAGGTCTCATTAAATTCTTGCTAATATAAAACAAGGAACATTGTGAGTACAATAATTAGAATGACATTAACTAGCACAGGCTGCTTTTCTCTGTTGTAGTGTCAAATTCAATCCTCAGTGTGAAAACAGAGCAAAATATAATTTTAGTTAAATGTTTGTTGAATAAGAAAAGAAATATTTTCATTCGTAGGCTCCTTAGAAACAATTAAGCATTAGCTCTGTCAAATACTGAATTATAAGTGAATTCAGTTTAAATTATGTGAACTATACATTCTTTGAAATTTGCTTAAAAAGACTCATTATAAAACTAATACTGTGCAAAGGCACTTCCTTTCAACCTGGGTAAAGCACCTGAATACTTTCTGTAAGTGGCTGCACATGTTTTGAAAGCATCCTAGTAATGCCTAATACCTTCCAAAGTACCTTTCAACAGTGAATTTCATATTCAGCACATCTGTGTTCCTGCAAGACTTGCAGAAATAATCAGATTGTTTAACTATACTTTTTTTTTTTAAGGATTGATTTTAATGTTTTAATCAATTTGAGGCAGATAAACTCAATTGTGTGTGAAATCTTATTTATTTTGGGACAAAAGGGAATTGAGTCTTGGTAGAAAAGACTTGCCTTCCAGGGAAGAAAAGTCTTTAGACTTCACTTTTTTAAGGCATGTTCAGCATACTTAGAAATTCATAATTTTGGTCAGCATTACTTGTTGGACGTGGAATTTGCTTTATTATTGTATTTTGGATCCAGGGCTGCAGTTACAAGTGTTGTTGAATGGTACAGCAGGTATAGGGATAGTGTATTACTTATTTTCTTTTATCAACTCATTTCTTCAATTGGCTTTTCCTGGGTAGTAATGATTACTTCAAAGAGTTGCATATAAATTCACACAGTAGAAACTCATTAATTTTCAGTAATTTTGGAAATGCACATGAGGAATAGCCGAATTCTTCAAATCTCTGCTATTGCCCTGTGCTGGATTCATTTATAAAGAGAATTGTAGATTGTTTCAAATGCAACTCCACCTAGAATTTGTGAAACCAAGAGAAATAAGGAGCACAATTTCCAGAAATGCAGATGGGTTTGGGGAACAGTCAAAATTAAGAAGCTTATAAATGCTGAGATACAAAAGTGGGTCAAAATCAAGCAGCTGAAACCCAAAGAATGCTCATGAAGTTCTGATTACAAACAGAAAAAGGAAATCTTACAGTATTTACAGTACAATGCTGTGAAATGTGTGCACCATACTCTGGTTTATTTTTATTTATTTTATTTTTTTGAAAAATCTTTTAGTTTTACCTGCTACCCTACAAATTTAATACCTGGTTGTCCATTGCATCTGGTTTGGGCCCTTTCTGTGTTCCTTGTTTTGTTGCACACACTGATGTAGGGCACAGTTCTCTGCTCCCCCAAAAAACAGCTTTTCCATTGCTGTTACTTTGCCTGTTCTTACTGTACCAGGCTCTGTTGGAGTCTGAGAGGTTTGGTTTAACTGTGGAGCTTGAACAGAGCAATGGGAAACTAATATGTGTATGTTTTAGTACAAAATTCGGGTGTTTTTAATGATGTGACACCTTGCTTTTCCATAGTTAAGTTCTTAGAGGGAATGAACATGCTTTTGGCCCTTCTTATAAATGATATTATTTCACCAAGTGAGGATTAGCCTGGTTCTACATAGGTAAGCAGACTTAGACTTATCTGAGTTCTGGAATTCTCAGGAAGTATGGACAAGTCTCTGTATATAAAGAAATAACTTTTTAGAATTCTGATTCTTCAGTTAAAAAATCTAATTACTGACATGTCACAATTTCATGTCGAATCACAATTTTTAAGTCATGTATGTTCAAAGCCCTGATCTGCCCCATGTGCCTGATGAGGCACTTGCACTGTGTCAGAACTGACATCAGTGCAGCCTAAATGGAGGCAGGGCACTAGGGACCAGTTTGTATTTCCTTCTTATCACTCAAAACTCAATTTCTAAATGGGACATTTTCTAATTCTGTAGTCTTGATTATTGGAAAACATTCCAGCAGCCTCATGTAAGTTTTTTCTTATACTGAATATAAAAATATTTCAGATGGATGACTTTAAAAAAAAGTAAATATCTGTAATTTTTCACAAGTGCAAGACAGAGGAGAAACATTGCTTGTTCAGGCTAGAATATCTAAACTTTTAGAATTGATATTAGGTTTGAAAATTTAGGCCAATCCAACAGGAAAACTGAGGATTCCATCAAGATATTATGTGAGTATATAGATTCCCATGAAGATGTTTATAGGAAATAAGATAACTAGTTTATTTTACGCTTAAAAATCACTCTTTTCAGTTAGAGGTTATTCTACTTCCAGAATTCAGTTGCAATTTAGGTTACTACAGGTCTCTGTTTTGAGGAGTTGCCCAAGTCTTAGGCATTGAGATTGTGTTGTAGAATGTCTCCTCTGCAGATCTTGTAATATATAAATACAATCATCAATTCCAAATTGCAGAGATAAGCCCAATCTGAATGCTGTTCCTAAGGAATTGTATTTCTTTTCTCGGTGCCTTTTTTATTCTTTTTCCATTTTATTATTCTAGTTTGTGACCATGCTATCACACTACTTAAATACTAAAAAAATGGAGTTGAAAGTTGACCAGAAGTTCAAAAATAAGACTAAATCATTAAAAAAATGTATTAAACCAACAAGGATTCATGCAGTTTGTTCTTGCCAATATTTTTATGAGAATGAGAAAAGGGACTTATAGCCAGAATAAATAAATAGCATGTTTGTTTATTTAAAAGAATCCCCAGTGCAAAAATTCAAGCAAGGGAATCTGTAAGTTGTGTACATATATCAGATCTTGACTAAAACTTACCTTTCAATCAAAGTGTGAAGTTGGACAGTCTTGTTAAATTGCTGAAGCTTGACTCCTGTTGCTTCTGCTCTCAGTTGTTAATTCTTAGTGTGCTTGCTCAGTCTGGGGGTTGTCAAACTTTTAGCTTTGCTCAGGAAATGGGCATGAAATGGGACTGCTGAGTGGTGTGAATGGAAATCCTTTGCTCTTTTGGTAGCTGAAATAAAAAATAATGATCATGTATCTTTAATGGTGTTAGAATTGAAACCAGCCTAGTGTTTTACTCACAGACCCTGGTGTTTGTTGTTTTGTTTTGCTTTGGTTTTTTCCCAGTCTAATTGAACAAATACTTGTTTTCTGTTCCTGCTTTAAATTCTAGCTGTTTGTATAGGCACAGAGCTCCTGTCCATAGGAAGCTGGCTGTGTGGTGCAGGGAGCTGCTGCTGCTGGAGTGAAGCAGTTTGAATCACTAATACAGGAGGGATTCTTACTTGCTGCCTAATGCACTGAGTTCACATACAATCTTGTGTGTCTCCTGTTATTCTTTGTTATTAAAAAGGCAGAACTACTGTTGTTCAGAATCAATGATTTCTGTCCTCCATGAAACCTTCTGGCAGTGCCATGAGAGATGTCACTTTAAGTGGCTTTAGTTATGCCACTGACTAAATACTCAAATATACACTTTTAAATCCTGCTCTTTTTTGGATAGGAGGCTCTGTTTCTGGGAAGTATGAGAGGTCTAAGGGGTGTAAAAAGCTCTTTAATTCTGAGGTACCTGGAGTTCTCATGCCAGTACCCAAGGACCACCTTCCATGGCCACAGAGCTCACAGATCTGCCTCCTCTGGGAGCTCACAGTCACAGTTTCCACCACTGCTTGTGCAGAACCTGCTTTTGAAGAGCAACATGAGCATGTCACTGACAATGGCATCAAGAAAAAGATTTCTCTTCTCTCCTTTACTGTTTGCCTTTTTAATTTTAATAATTCATAAAAGTTTTCATGCAAGTTAGAATTTACTGAGGTAATTTGGACAACTGAGTAAATTGGTAATGGTATATGGATCATTTTACTTAGGTCATTGTGTGTCTTGATATTGACCTAAAATTACAATCTGATGGCTCTTAATGTATATGAAAAGCTTTGTCAGATATCTTTTCAGTTCTGTTTGCTAGTAAATTAGGTTACAACTGTTCATAGTTTATTGATTTCAGTTCAGGATAATAAACCATTTATAGTATTTGTTTCAGTTTCCTTCCTGCTCTAAGAGGTACAGAGATAGGAGACTCTTTTTTCCCACTGCCTGTAAGGCAGAATGACCTACTGCAGCCAAGGGAGGCTGTAAATAGCAGGGCTGCTCTGCACTTTGCTCTTCTCTGCCTCAGTAACTTCATTTATTAGAACAGGGGATTGCTGTGCTTTTCTTTGAGATGAGGAGAAACTCTTTAAAGGGTGGAGCATCAGTAAAATCAGTGGTGGAAGGGGCAGTAGGATGTTACTTAGAGCAGTCTTTGTCCAGGATGAGGTGCATCTAGAGCCACATGTGTGTGTCTGGGGGACAAGTTCATGAACATGAAAATTCTGGACCTGTCATCATGAACAGGAACTCATCTGAGACATAACTGCAGAAAAGAGAGGTTACAAAGGAGATGATTTATTAGGACACTTTACTGACTCTGCACATCTCAAGAACTACCAGCACTAGTTCATGTAATGAGTTTAAGTATTCCTTCCTTCACAGTTTCTGCTGGGCTACTGTTCTGTCTGTATACCCAGCCCTAGTAGCTTGTGTTCTAGCCAAGAACATTCAGAGAATGGCCCCTGCTTTGAATTAAATACAGCAGAAAGGAGACATTAACTGCCCCCTCCAGCCCAGTATATTGGCTAAAATCAACAAGCCTTTTGCAGTTTAGCAGATGGGATTGCACAGAAAGATAAACCACCACTGACTTCTGTGGGGTTGTGGGTTCATGTACCATATTTAGCAGTGGGAATAGAAATGGAAGGATTTGATTGGTAAATCACTGTAACAGCTTTAGCTATAATTTTTTTTTATTCTGTTTTACTAGTGTATAGTTTTTCAGACAGAATAATGTATCATATATCTGAGTATCACACGTGCAGAGCTCAAGTTGGTCACTGGCCACATCTCTCTAGGATAGGCCCAGGTTAATGCCATACTTGCTGGGCTGCCAAACAAGAGACAAAATCTTCAGTGGAAAAAGAATAGCTTTGTATTGATTTACAGGACATGGGAATGTGGCTCTGACTGGTGGAGAGGTGGGTGTTAGAGGTTACAGTTCCTTCTCATGTGTTGTTTTCTTTAGAGTTATGGTACTGTCATTATAACATATGGCAGAGTTGTTTTCTTTTGGCTTTGTTTTCACATTTTTAAGGGACTGTTTCAAAGTCAACACTGCCAAATGACATGTTTGGAAACTTGTGAGCTTGCAGTAGTGTCTTGGGAGTTGTGATAGAGCTTGTGCTTCTTACTTTTGTTAAATTGTGCTTTTTAGTTCCTGTAGAATTTCTTCACTCTAGAACTGTATTTCAGGCATTTGCTGTTCCCTCAATGGTCTGTACTGTGAAACTGAAGAAGCAACAAAGCCCATCCATTTTTCTCTGGCTTTCCATTTCTGTGTTGTCAGTGTGGCTGTAGCAGGGACCCCACAGCAGAGATGTTTGCTGGCCCTCTGCAGGCTGCACATGTCTGCAGGCAGAATGCAGCCTCTGCCTTATTGTGCCGTTCAAACTTTGAACTCAGCTTTAAACCTGCAAGCTTAGATGATTTTTTTATTTTATAAAGCTCTGGCTTTTTAAGCCTTTGTGCTCAGCTTACAGAACTTGCATCATGTGTTCACTTTACAGGCTTGTTTCTGAAATAAATAGTTGCGTTGGCTTCTTTTTTTTTTTTAAAACTTTTTTACTACTATGGAACTTTTCCTAAATTAAGACTATCATAGTCACAGGCCATTAATGCTGGAAAAGGCCTCTGGAGCTCACCTAATCCAAGCTTCAATGCTAAACTGAGACCAGGTTGCTAAGGGCTTTGTGTAGTTGAGTCTTGAATATGAGCAAAATCCCCCAGCCCCTGCAGCAACCTCTCCAGTGCCTATTTGTTCCCATAGTGGTTTTTACCCACTTGATTTCTGTTCAGAACTTCCAGTACTTCAGTTGGCACTGATTTCTCACTCCCCTTTGGTTCCCCTCAGTAAAGCCCCTGGGTCCTTCTTCACAGCCTCTTAGGAACAGCCAGGCCACTGCTGGCCATCCCTGCACAGGTGAAGCAAGCCCAGTTCCTTCAGCTTTCCCCATGGATCACATGCTCCAGTCCTCTGAGACACTGGCATCCTTCCCTGGACTTGCTCCAATTTGTGCACATCTTTCTTGTTTTGTGGGAGGAGAACTCAATGCAATATTGTTGCCATCTGTAAAGTTCTGCTAAAAATAATGATATTAAAAAATCGTTTACCCAGGTGGGTAATACAGCATTGGAACAAAGAGGGCACTTTAAGGCTTATGTTTAACTTTTAACAAGTTGGTTATAACTGCAGAGAATTCTAGTTTCAGAATGTAATTTTTGTTAAACTGAGTTATTAATTTTGTTTCTATACATAATGTCTAATCCTTAGAAAAAGAATCAACTAAGTTTTGGATCTCCAGTTAATTTTCTGTTTTGAAAAACAGAGCTATAAACTTTATCAATTCCAATACCTTTGGAGAATAAGCAATTTTAAAACACTATGCATTCCATATACTGTGAATGTAGATCAGGATGTCTGTATAGCTGTACAGATACAATAAATACTTAGTTCAAATCAAGTGTCTCCATTGAAGTGATAAATTTTATTTTGCAAGATTCAGCGATATAGCTAAATGTGGCAGGTGAAACAACATTTGGTTTAAATTTGTTTTAAATATTACTTGCCAGGTTCCCTTAGGTTTGATCTCTCTCCTTTTCACGGGGTGCTGATGCTTTTGCCTGGGAAGTTTGACCATGGCAGTTGAAGAATGTAGGGATCTCTGTGCTGGATGCACGGCAATCCAGGCACCAGATGGCAAAATTGTGGGGGCTGGCTTTAGTGCAGGGAGCTTAGTCTCGAGAAGAAATCAGACATTGCAGCTTGGTTATTGTTCAGTCTGTGAAAGGGCAATGGAAAGGAAGGACAAAACGGATTTTGTAAAGATTCCTTGAAGTTTTAAGAGCATTTTTTGACTTGTTACTTCCTTGTGACTCTTGCTTTGTGGAACTGCCACACAGTGGGTGGGAAATGGTTGCCTGCATTTCTCGTGCAGTAGCTCATCTGAGAGTATCCCCACTGAGCTCCCATGCTCTGTGCTGGTACAGCTTGAGCCCTTGCTGCCTCCAGGGACCTCCTGCTGGCTGTTGGATGAAGCTCCTGTACAGGGTTGGGAAGTGTGGCAGCTGAGGAGCCAGGATGGGCTTCTCCCTGACAGCTCAGCACGTGAGCAGTGACTGCTGACAGTGTGACACAGAAGAAAGCCCTTACCCACCAGCAAATGCCAGGCTTTCTTTGGAGACACAGCTAGAGGATAGTAAGCAAAATGATGGTCTTATCCAAGAATTCTGCAGAAGGAAGTTGCAGTGTGAGAGTAAACATTAGATGACATGTGCTGCCCTAAATGCTGAGGTAGGTAACATGTCTGCTGAAGCACGTGGCCTTCTCCTTCGTGATTTGGAGATGGAACAGAGGATGTGGTAATGTCTGCATAGTGGCTGTACAGTATTATGAGGTATTTGCTGCTTTTTGTGATCTTGGACAGGTTGATTTCCTAGAAGTTTATTTTTCTTAATTATTCAAAAGTTTACCTTTAATGAAGGGAACTCTCTCTGCCCTCTTCTGCTGTGATAACAGGCAAGCAAACCTTGCACTGCAGGTTTGGGTGGACCAGCTTTCAGGGTGACAGGACCTCAGTTCTGTCCCTGCCAACCCCTTACTGTGTGGACACTGTAAATTCACTTCAGAGATTTTGAGTTACAGTTGATCATTTTTTAAAAATAGTTGTATTCATTTTCTCCATCATTGCAAGCTTTAATTACTATCCATAAAGCACTTTGTTTTCCTTTATTGGAAGATGGAACAACACTTGTTAGTTGAGAAACTTACAGTGCATCCTTCTTACTTTATTATGCCAAGTTTCATTGCTGGCTGAGGCAATCTAGGATTTAAAATGCTTCAGAAAATACTTGTATGGAAGCTGTTGAGCTATAATGTCATCCATTTTGTGTGCCTTATCATGATGTTCCGTTGTCTTCCATTCCTATTTCTTTTTTCTTTTAACATTTTCTTAGCTTACCTTGAACCTTTAAAACAAAGAATCACTTCAGGAAGGTGTTATTTCTGATAAAATCTGTGTGTTTACAAAGGCAAAGAACTCCCAAAGAGTAAGGCTACCAGTTTACACAAACAAAAAGACTGTTTTCCTTTTTTCTTTTTTTTTTCCCTTTTTTTTCTTTAATATGGGAGGAGTATCAGGCCTCTAGCTGAGTGGATTATTTACTTGTGTAATTGGAAATAGCTTTATTGGCATTCTACTGTTAGGCATTTTAACATATTGTTGAATTTTATTATCCTAAGTTTATATAACCTTAAAAATAGTCTCTAGTAAAGCCTTCTTCAAAGGATATTTTCGTAGGTTGACACTGCTAGCAGGGAGAAAGCATATTAAAGTATCTTGCTAATGAGCATATGAAAATTGTTAGTATCAGATTGAAGTAGGAGAGATTCCATGGAGGCTTTAAAGAAAGAAAGGGAGCGTTTCTTGGACAGAATGAGAGAGAATGATGTAAGTGTAGAGTCAAAAGCAGGTGGTGTTCTCAACTGAAGTGATAAGTAAAGTACCTAAACTCATAACTGCTTGCATGATTACTACATTTGATGAGTTCTGAGAATAGTCTTGGAGAGGTTTGGAAATAGCTAAGAAACTTCTTCAGCAGTGTGATCATCTTGTAGTAGCATCCTCTGAGGAGATGGGCACGGGAGCTTTGCTGGATCTCAGATTCTGGAAAAGTTCCCCCTTAACCGTCTGTTCATCTGTTAAGAGTAAACAAGAAATGAAAGGTGCATTCCAAAGGGGTTTCTTTTGGCTGATCTTTTTCCCAGTGGTGCAGCTTTTGCTGTTGCCAGCAGGAACAAAGGTGCCCAACGGGTGTAGAATTACAGAATGTTTTAACACAAGGAAGTGGAAAAGAATCAGGAAGGAACTGTCTTCAAATTCTTGACACTGAACCTGTTTGGGTGCAAAGAGAAGTACAGTTACATTTCTCTGACTTGATAGCACAGTCCTCCATCAACCCCCTGGAGTCTGACGTGGAAGCACCATGCCCAGGAGCTCCCAGGGACAGCTGATGGATTAGCCTGGGTCTAGAAAAAGGCTTGTGGAAATGAGCAGCATTCAAATCCATAACTGAAACTGTGGGCATAAATAAGGTTTTTAAGAAAATGGAAAGACAAAGCAGCCTGACAAGAGGACAGAACACTGGAAAATTCTGGCAAATAATTAAATGAACCAAGTGTTGGTGAAAGCAAAAGAGGGGGAATGGCTGGAGCACAATTTGTGCTCCAACCAGCTTGATGTCTTGGCTCCATTGCTAGTAAGGTTAAAAATCCCATTAGCCTAATTAAAGACAGCATTCTACCCCAGGATTAGAATCAAAAAAGTGCATCACCAATGGACAATTAAATAAAGCAAGTTGTCACTCCTTGTACGGGCATTTAGATCTATCTCATTTCCCTAAATGTTGATCAGTTTGATCAAGGACTTAATCAAAAATTATTTAGACGATTATTCCCTGTTTCAAAAGTATTCTCCAGTGATAGGAAACTATAATACAGAATCGTTAAAGCATTCTTAACTGCATTGTCTTAATTATACAGTGATAAATTATTCTACCTTTCTTCATTAACAACATTTTAGCAGTAGATAATATTATTGTTTATTCCTTCTAGGCAGTAGAAGACTAATAGTGTTCTCTAGGCAATTACTTCTAGCAAACTTAGTCTTTTGAAGTGACTGGTTCATATTTGATCTTTAAATCCATTTTGTGAACTTGTTCAGCTATACTGATTTTAAGTATTTATATTAATAGAGACCTTGGCTTGTATTGTTCTGTGGTGACTTTTTGTTTTGGTTTTTTTATTTGCTTTTTTTTGTTTTCATCTGACTGCATAGAATGATAGGAGTATGCAGATAACAATTCTTCTGAGAGCAGGAAACTGAGAACTGGAACCTGAGGTTTCCAGTGTGCAGCAGACTTACTGTGTGACCTCAGGTGAGACTCTTACCCTTGTGGTGTTTGACCTTTTGGGTAGAATAAGGATAGTACAGATTTAGCTCTCATTGCTCATTAGGAGTGGAAATATGTTATCCCTGGGTAAAAGTGTTTGTTTGTATTTTGTTTTGTTTTGGATGTTTTGTTTGGGTTTGTTTGTTTTTTTGGTTTTTTTTGTTTGTTTGTGGGGATTTTCTTTTTTTTTGAGATTTTTTGGTGTGAGGGAATGTTTTTTGAATGGTGGGAATCTCAGTGCCTCATTCCAAAAAGAAGGAAGAACACTCTCCAGCAGGAAAAACTGGAAAACTTCACATGCTTGAAAACCAGCAGAATACACGAAGATTCTTTTCTTTACTTGGCCTTCAAATTCTTTTACTGTTTTGCCTCTGTGTATCTAGGTAGAAAAAATGTCATTTCAGCATCATTTGCATAACTAGTAACGTTCTGCTTAGTGCTGCTTTACAGGGTTTTTAAGCCCGTCTCTGAAAAAGGAGCTTTTCCAAAGCATGGCCACCTTTCTGAGTCACTGGGACACAATCTGCTGGTGTAGCCTCTGGGATGGGAATCAGCATGATAGTTGATGCTCTCTTTTGGTGATCAGCTACTGATTTGTGGATGATCCAAATAATATTTCAGTGAATTTAACATAACTTTTCAAGAAAAATCAAGTAAATTTACGATGTGGGCTGTCAAAGCACTACATTGGTTTTGCATAATGGAGGCTTAAATGCCAGTAATTTTTTTCCTGCTCTGGAACCTTTCCCATGTGTTTGTGAAGTTTGCTGTTTCTCATGCTCTCAGAGGGGGGAGAACCACTCAGTTTGTAGCAGATGAACATGAAGACTTGGTTGGTTCATGGCCCAGCACACAGGGAAAAATAAGGGGTTAATCCTTAGCAGCCAGTGAATGATGTGAGACTGACTCTTAGAAAACTGTCTTGTAGCTCCTGGGCTTTTCATCTGTTCTTGATGGCATGTTATTTTCTTAATGGGATGTTATTTTCATAATAGATTTAAACAGCTGTGGGATTTGTAAGTTCCTGGAGTACAGAAATCTCAGAAGATAGTCCAGAAATAAAAATATGTATGTTTAAATAGATAAAAATACATCTATGAGAAAAAGATTTGGCACAGTGCTTGATTTTATTGTTGTGTGTACCATTTTGATTGTCCTTAGTCTGCTAATACTTCTTATAGCTTTTATTTATTAAAAGGAAAAAATATTTAAAAAGCAGGGGTTCTCTGAAGTAAAGCCCAACACAGAATGCCTATAAGCACTGTATGTCTTCTGTTACTTAACTTGAATCATTTATCACAACTGTTCTGAAATAGCTATTTCCCGTGTCATGATTAACACATCTAATTTTTAACACATATGTAGAGTGGCACTCTAAATGGAAAATTCAGTATTTGGAGAGGAAAAAAAATAAGAATACGAAAAATCAGACTAACAATTTATCAGTGAAAAATGAGGTAGCATTATTACACCCAACAGACTGTCTAAATATACTTTGACTTTTGGTGCAAATCAAAACTAGTGTATTTGTCATCAACATTATTTCATCTAACAAAGTGTACATACTATAGTAGTATTTGTTTTTAAAATTGCATTTTATTTATTGCCTTTTTTAAAAAAAAGGCAGAGGGGATGCGGAAATAGAGACGTACTTTTTCACTAATATTAAAATCATCAAAACCCACAGCATTTAAATAACTGTTTTAATTTTTACCTGAAAATTTGTACTGCACCAAAGCTGAATGAATGCATTTTCTCAGTTCAGAAACAGCCTTTGCATAAAATAATCAACAGCGTTTGAATCTCTGAATCACAAGCTTTTTTCAATTGCTGCTTCTGAAAAGGAGTACAGGCTTTTAAGAGACCTTTTTTTTTAATGAACAGGTTGGTACATGATGTACTACTTGTTTTAAATAAAAAAAACTAAAAAGGAGGGAAAAAAGGCTGTTTCCAATACCCTGTGCACTACAGTAATGTTTGGATCTAGCTGTGCCAGGTGATTTTGGGGCACAGCAAAGGGCTTTGTTTTCCCTTGAACTTCCAAGTGATTCCTGCCCTCTGCCTGCTGTGAGTGGCAGTTCTAATGGCCATGTGCACTGTAATCGAGTGAGGATCACTAGAAAATGCAGGAAACAAGCACATGACTTAAGTTAGATAAGTGTACGAACCAACTTTAAATTTGAAGAGAGTTTTGGCATAAGCTTTGCCAAGCCATTAAAATTCATTTTGGGCCCTCCCTCCCTCCTTGCCTCCTGTTGATTTGACTGTGCTAACAGAAGATGTGATCAAGATTTTAAAACCACTAAAGAAAAAAAACAGGTTTTCACTTCTCAGCTCCTCTCTCTTTTCCTCCCCCCACCCCTCTTCTCCCCGTAGGTCATAGTGTTTTCATGCCCTTGGACTACCCCTCTTATGCTGCCATTACCACTGCTGTAGTTGTGTCCAGGGAAATGGTCTTCATATAAGCACAATAAATGTAATATTGGGTGAATACTGAGTTGGAAGTGTATTAGACTCGTGTAGTAGCAGCACACAGGATCTCAGCACGTCAGCAGCAAATACAGCACGTGCCATTTATTGCTGTAGGTTGACTGTTAGTGGAAGGCCCAGATCAGCTGAGATTACACTCCTGTGAAGCTTGACCAACTCTCTAGCAGGCCATTATAAATCAGCAATAAGTATCTTCTGAGTAAATACCTCACTCACAGGTGGAGCTCTGAGTGCTTCTGAGATAATGAAACCAAAGATAGATGAGAAAAACAGTTGAAGTCAGTTCTTAGTGGTTGTACTGCTCTGTGGTGTAAGTGGGTCAGAATGAGAAGTATTAAATCCTTTGAAACAAAAGAAATTATTAAACCAGTTCCTATTTAGGTCAATTACTCAAAATAAACCGTTCATAGAGAGCCCCTGAGACAAGCAACTCCAAGAGTATCAGGAGTTCTGAACTCCAATTGAATCTCACTGTTATTCTCTCTTAACCAAAGCTATCACACCTTACCTTTCCAGGAAAACATCACGTAAAGATTTCACTGTCTAACAGGGAAGGGCTTTAGAATTGAGTTGAATCAGTATTTCATCTGTAAAAGATAAGTATGAAAAAAAAGTGAAACAGATTTTCTAGGAGTGTGTTACAACTTCACTTCATCGTATTTTAAGCACTGTATGGTGATATTGTTGTCTGAATTTTCAGAATGGTTATTGGATGATGCTGTGGGAACTGCTTTTTGCCTGACTGCTTTGAGTTCATAGAAATCCCCAAAGCCCAGGTGAAGAGGAGAGAAGAATGAGAATATTTTGTTGCATTTAGTCTCAGATGCTTGGGAGTTGTCCTGAAGTAATAAAAAATTCAGAAAAAAATGTGCTGTAATAAATATGAATACGTAATTGAATAAAAATATATTTTTTTTAAATTTATTTACAGTGTTTTTAAGCATCCCCTAAAATTTAGTAAAGTTCAAGAAATTTTTAATGGTCTGGCATTATAAAAATCAAATTATTCATCAAATTATTATGAGGCCTGCTTCTTGTAACAAGATTTTCCCTAAGAAAAGTCAAAGTAAACCTCTTGGGACATATTTATCATATTTTTACATTTATTTTCTTGTGTTAACCTGTTAGACTTGGTATGGTAGAAACAGTGCAGACATTGCATCTCACGTTCTGCACATGTGGGGGACTGAGGAATATTTCCTGGCATGATCAGCAGTAGAGCATTGTCTTACCATTTCTGTTTATTTTGGTATTTGGAGAGTAATTGCAAAAAACCTCTACAAAAGAATATTTATTGAGGGAACAGTTTCAAAAACTCTTGTCCACCTGAGAAGATGCCTTAATGAGCTCATATCCTGGAAATACTCAGAAGTTTTATCTTGGTCATAGTAAGTCCTTCTTTTAACTCTAGTAACGAGGAATTAAATGTTCTTTCAGAGACAATAGAAATTAGGCCAGAAGGCCTGAAGTTTAGCAGCCACAAAACCAAAAAGCTGTTTGTTTGCTGAACTCACAGACAGTATGGAATTGGTATGGAATAACAGGCTTTTGTATTCAATAATAGCATGAAGACATCCA
Organism: Pseudopipra pipra; assembly: GCF_036250125.1. Lineage (NCBI taxonomy): Eukaryota > Metazoa > Chordata > Aves > Passeriformes > Pipridae > Pseudopipra > Pseudopipra pipra. Next base: position 5,591,965 of record NC_087563.1, on the reverse strand, counting down.
GAGAGTCATTGGCAGTTTTTGCTCAGTGCTGTAATATATTTATTTGTTTCTGCGTTCATAATTGTAATAAATTGATATCTGAATTTGATGAGGGACTATTGAACTGGGATCAAAGAGCCAGGCATTGTTAATCTAAATGAAAGCAAGTGTTTGTGCCACCAGTGTTAATGTGCTTTACAGTTAATGTGCTTTACAGTTTAATAAATATTACAGGACCAAATTACAGCTTAATAAATATTACAGAACAATCCAGATATAGAGTAGTCAGTTTAGCCATTAGATGTTCAGAGAGGTGAGCAACAGGAATGTGTATTGACTCTTCCCTTCTCTTTAATCTGAAATTACAAAACTAACCCTGTCAGTTTTAAGTGCTGAATGTCTCTGATTTTGTTTTGGCTTTTCTGTGTGTTGTGACTTTTTTTCCCCTCTGAAACGGTAAAAATAAGTGAAAAAGGAGAAAAAAAGTAAGCATGTTTACACTTCTTATCGCTCCCAGATTGCAGAGTACCTGTGGGTGGCTTAAAGCAGCTGTTTCTCGTGGGTACTTAACTTTCTTCTTTAAAATAGAGAAAGAAAGAAAAAAAAAACCCAACCCAAAAACCACAAGAAGTCTAAATGTCAGAATCTAAAGGAAACCAAGAAGCCTTTTCTCTAGGTCACCAGCTCCTCTGGCCAAGCACATTTATTCTTTCTGAGGGCCCTAATGTGTTCCAGCCAACAAGCAGTGATTTAGCCAATACTTATGCCCGTGTTCTGACCTCTTCTGCTGCAGGTGCAAACAACTACCACAATGAAAGACATGGCTGCCTCCCACAATTCTATCCCTTTTGGCTGGTGTTTGCTCCTTTAGTGGCAGAGGTGGCAGAAGGAGATGCTGAAGAGCATTGAGGGTTTAAGTAAAGCTTCTGTCCTGGGTGGAGCTGATGGGCAGGACCTGGCCCTGTTCTACTGGGTGGGCTTGTGAGTGGCAACCTGGCCTGGGAGGGGACAGGGACAAGGTGAAGGTCTTCAACTATCCCAGCTAAATTTGCCAAAACCATTTCTTCACCTCCTCAGCCACATGTGGAAAAGCAAGAGGTTGTGTTCCAGTTGTTACTTGTTAGCAGATCTGAGTATTTTTTACGTGGGAAGATTTCATTTCCAGCAAAAAGTTTTGTCATGAGGATTTCTCAGGACTTGCACAGACCTGGGCATAGTATGCCATGAGAGAAAGACATACATACTAATACCAACTCAAAATAATTAGTACCCCAGTGGTTAGGGTGCTTGTGCTTACTGTATTTCTTGCTTTCTACAGTATCTTTCATTTTGAAGTTTATGCATGCTAACTATGAATATATTAAAGTCTATATCGACAGTAAGGGTGTCCTAATTAAGTAGAGTGTAAGAAGACTGTAAGAAACTATCTCTCTTTCTGGTCCAGTGAGCAGGAAGAGATTTAGACAATTTTCAAGAGCTCCAACTGCTGAAATGCATAAACTGGTCATCTTGAGGGGTTGTGAAGAGGCACATCCAGTCATGTTCTGTGGTGCACAAGAGCAGCCAATTCCCAAAGTGTGCTCAGAGAATCATAACTATGCAGAAATGTCAAGGCTGGAAAGGACCTCTGGAGATACCCAGCCCAACCTTTTGTTGAGAGCAGGGCCTTGAATTATGTTAACCAGGAGCAATAAAATTAGTTGCTGCTGCTTGTGAACACGTTAAGGGATAACGTACAGCTTTGTAATGCATTAAGGATGAATAGGAATAATCTCCTCTATGCAACTCTCCAGCATGCTTCAGTCTTAATTGCAAGCCCTCCTGCAGGAAGAAGAGAAATAATTAAGGCTGGTTTGAGTCTGCTTTTCTTTGTACTGTTGCATAACAGGAACAAATATAATTCTGTCAGTTGTTTTGTTACCAGGGCTCATTCAAAAATCAAAAGATGACAGTGGTTTTGTTTTATCGTTATTTTTTAAACTCTTCAATGGGATGATAATTTAGATAGAATGCAATTCTCTTAAAGCATTTCGTTTTTTTTCTCCCCACCCATTCAGGTCAATTATTTCAATTTCTAAGGATGTATCATGTGGATCTTCCCTTTCTTCTCCGTCTGTGCTGCGTTGTCCTTCAAGGACAAGTCAGGGAGAGTAGAATGAACCAAAATGTGGCAGCAGCATTGCTCACTTTTGTTATCCTTTCATGCTTTTAGGTGACAGTGACTGACCCCAGATAAAAGAGTGGCTTTCCTGACTGAGAATAATGGATATAAAAGACAGAAGACACCGTTCCCTGACGCGGGGCCGGTGTGGGAAGGAGTGTCGCTACACGAGCTCTTCCCTGGACAGTGAGGACTGCAGAGTCCCAACCCAGAAGTCCTACAGCTCCAGCGAGACACTGAAGGCCTATGATCATGACACCAGGATGCACTATGGCAATCGAGTCTCTGACCTGGTTCACAGAGAGTCGGATGAGTTTCCAAGGCAAGGTATGTTTAAAGGCAGAGCTGGTTTCTCTGGGTAAAGAGTCTCTCTTCCTTGTGAAAATATACCAGTGTTACAAGGAGTTGGAGTGAAAGAACTGTAGGAGAATGGATACTATTTTACCATTATTTCAAGTGTTTTGTGTTAAATTAAAAAGTTCTTTCTTTTCTCAGCTTTTCTGGTACTTTTGGAATTTCACTTTCTGGGACTTTTGGAATTTGTAAATTAGGCAAACCAAGATTTGCTGGTCTAAACAGCTGACAGACACAAGTGCTAGTGACCCTTAACCAGATGGTGTCTTTGGCATGGATCTTGGGGGCAGCCAATATGCTAACTTTCTATTCTGTTTCCTAGGTTAATTTTGGGATACTAGTGGCATTTTCACCTAAATTTGTCTGTTTTTAACACTTTACCTGTACTGAAAAGATTAATAAAACCCTGTTATGGTAAAAACCCATAGGACCAACATGCATTCATTATTAGCCAGCTGCCTTGGAATTCCATTCCTGTGCCTAACTGCTGTGGGAATGGGAATGCTGGTTCCTCTGACTTCATTTTGTCACTGCTTACCATCCACCTCATAAAAACTGAAAGGAGGAAACCCATCTAATTACTTCTGGAATTGGCTGCAATATGTTATTGCAGCATCGAGTCCCTAGAACTAATATTTGAAATTACCTGCCTGTGTGAACTTGTAAGCAAGGGGAAATAATCTCTTCTTTTATAAAATGGTCCTTGCTTTAAACACCTGTTATGTCAATAGATTAATGAATAAGACATTTAAATGTTTTTTAGTTGAAAAGCCTGTGAATGTGCCTTTGCACTGTACATGCACATAGTTTTACTCTCAGGTATTTGCTTCTCTCAGTAAATTGTAAATCTCTGTGTTGAAACTATTAGTGAACATGGCTTCATAGGAATGGTGTTTAACCATCTGGTTAACTCAACCAAATGGCTTGATTAAATTGGTACTCAGTCAACAATTAGTAATGGCTTTTAAATTTAGAGGACTTGGTTTACTTTCAGTTGAAGAATCAGATATGGTTTGTATCAGGTAAGGTGTAGGCAAATTTGAGGCATGAAGGTAAAGTATCTAGTACATATTTAATTGCAGAAACTCTACTGATTTATACATGTACCTGTTAATGGTGTGTGATAGTTCTCTGCTACACATTTCTAATGTTGTGACCCAGGGAACTTTAGGTTATCACACTTGTTGGTAGAAATCTTTCAATGAAAGGTCATTTCTTGTACTTGATATCATGTTGTTGAAAGCATTCTGCCAGCAGTCAGTGTCTGTCCTCACCTTTAGATGAAACTATCTAATAATTAGTATTGATAATTAAACCCTCGACTAATCCCTTGTTTCTCTCACATTTGTGTACAGGCATTTGGGAGTGTTTGCACTGTGCTTGCTCTGTCAAACACCCAGTTCTGTTTTCAGAGGTAATCTCTGTTCCTGTAGGGTCTTTCTTTGCTCATAGGTGTTTACCTAAGATAACACATCAAACTGCAGCTGGAACGTTTGAGCCACTGGAGCCACTTTCCAAGTGGTTTGTTCTGCCTTAGAGTACAGGAGTCATCTAAATATTACCTTTCCCTATCTGGGTGATTGATGCTTCAGCTCAAGTGCCTCATTTTAGTTTCCAGGTCATTATTCAGCATTTCATGCTGGCCTTTTTCTCTTGATTATTGATTTGACAACTGTTCATCCTCCTCCTGCTCTTAATGTGTTCTTATCTGCCCTATTTATGAAGGGGAGTGCAAATTGTTGGTAACTGAATTGAAAGACTCAGGTTTGTTTTTTTTTTCATTACTATTTTTCCCCTGCTAGTCTGTGTTGTTGTGTCTAAATGAATAATCTTAGAGAGCCAAAGTAAGGTTTTTGGTTAGATAATAAGAGCAGTAAGTCCTTATTTTCCTGCTTTTGTTGAGTTTGAAAAGCAAATTTCTTTAGAGAGTAGGTCAGTATGATGATTCTTTCTGATTGAACAGTTCTTCTATTGAGATGAAATTTGAGATAATGTGGCAAGTAGATCCAGATTAAGACTTGGTAGATGTTCTCACTTTCCACATTAACATTATATGGATAAAAATGTGGTTCATATACTAGGAAATACTGTTCATTGCATCTTATGCTTGCAGTTTCCAGCTGCAGACATCTAGGAATTTATACATGTAAATTTATTCTAAATTGAGTAGGTGTTTTGATGGGATTAAATTCTGTAGGAAATAAACATGCTTAAAACAAATAGTCTTTAGAGATTTTTTTGTTGTTGTTGTTTTTCTATTATAAAAAAGCTTGACGTATATATTTTTTTAAGCAATCGCAGATACATTCCTCAATATTTTGTCTCTTCTTTTAGTAAAGCTAAATGTGTTTGACTTGTTGCAGAGTGTTTGGTTTCACCATGGCACTGGAACTGCTCACAGCAGCTGTTTTTAGCAGCTGCCTCGTCGTACATTACTGGGTTTTGAAAATCTGTGTAAGTGTAAGGCCAAGTTGCACTGCTACCATCTTTGATTGTGATGGTTCCTCAGGGAGAGGCTAATAACAAAAACCATGTTCAGAGCTCAGAGGTCTGAAACAGTTCTTGGGGTTGCTGCACTATTTTATTGTCTTTCTGTTCTGACTTGTTTTTCTCATGCTTCATGAAGAAGCTGATGGCTGAAGTATCAATACCTGCCTAAGCTGGTGTGAATAAGGCATTTAATAGGCAAACTATTAAATAGGAATGTTGGTGGAAGTTTAGCTCTGAGAATAAAAACTTTGTCATTGTTTGCATGTTTTGAAATAAGCTTTCTGGGCTAATTTTTGACAAATATACCAAAACCAACCGAAATTTCTCTTTGCTGTGGGTGCTACTTTGGTGCAGTATTTGGAAGTTTTGGCATAAAGTCATGAAGGATGACATGACTGATATTACCTGAAACATCTTAGTCTGGCATTACTTCTGGTGTGCTTTTCCTAAGGTGTTTACATGTAACCTAAGGAATAAAATTCCCCTTTTACACTCTGTTTTTTAACATCTCAGTAATAATATTTGTACAAAGTAATTCAGAATAGGTTTAGTATTTTTGTGCCAGCTTATTCTCTGAAGATCTTCAAAACAGATGTTCAGTGTCTTGGCTAAAATGACAGGTCCAATGCATGTTTGAGCTACTCATTTGTCTTGGATTTTCCCTAGTTGAGATAGAAATGTGTTATAACTCAGTCCTTGCCCTGGATATTCATTAGTCAATCGATCTGTAAAGTCCTTCAGTGGATCTGAGAGAGCATTCAAACATTACAGGATTTATTTAAAGCCGAGGAGTCCTTTTTGAATGCTGTATTTTAAGATGAATAGAAACTTCTATACTTCCTGCTAGGGTATGTCAAAAGCTTAAGAATAGTTCTGACATCTCTGAATATCTGGAATATTTTGCAATCTCCTGGTAATACATGAATTTCTCTGTATGCCGCGTATTTTTCCACCAAAGTGAACCAATTATCAAACTTCTTTTTTTTCTTTTTAAAGAAAATACTTACTTTGACTTCATTTGCTGACCCAGCACGGGGAAGGTACATGTTCTTTAAGGCAAAAAAAATGAAGATTTTGAAAAACCTTTCTTTAAAGAGGTTTCTTTGAAAGGCAGCTTTTCTCAGAGTATATTCTATAAGTGATTTGTGCTTAAAAGACTGAGTTGTTAAGAGTTTTAAACTGAATTTCAAAGGGGTGATTGCAAACCTTACTATTCCAGAGTTCCTCACTTGACATTTGTAGCTCATGGATTTTGTGTTCCTGCCTGAGCCAAACTCTGAGCTTCAGCTGATGCAAAATTTATTAGCCAGTTGTTATACAGAATCCAGTGCTTTCTCCTTCTCAAGTCAGATCTAGTTTAGCAATAAATCTCTGCTGTGAAATGTTAGAGCAACCAGTGTATATGATTGAAGTTACTGAAATTAGGGCTAAAACCCACAAATCAGATTAAACAGGACCCAACAGTCTTCTGAAATATTTAGAATTTTTTTTTTACCAGTGTTGAAGTGCTTTGTGTATGTCACAGCACCTCTCTGTATGGTGAGATCATTTCAGTAAAGAACAGCTGCTGATACCTTCCTGGATATCAACTCAAATTCTACTTTTTGTTCTTTTATACTTAAAAATTATGTACTTTTTGTATCCTGTTTAATACTATAGCTATGTTAACAGGAGTTAAAAAAATATAGTGACAATGCTTATAATAAATCCCTTATAATACCCCTTAAGATTGTCTGGAATATCAAGTAGAAAATGAAGTTATCACAGTAGAATTTTCAGAGAGGGGCACTTGGGAAGTGTAATATACTCAATTTCTTTCCCATGAAGCTGTGTTACCATGACATACTAATCACCTCTTGGCTGTTTCATGCTGCATATTTTCTCCTTATATGTTGAATAGGTTTCTTAGAAAAACAAATAAAATCAATTAATACAAAAAACCAAACCAAAGCAACCCAGCCCACCTTGATGAATCTAAATTTCATTTGTTACAACCTACTCCGGGGCAGCTCTGATTGCTGAGAAGAATGAATGTTGTTTTCTCATCTGATTGTTCTTCACATCACAAATCTGTCACTGAAGAACCACAGTGCAGAAGGACCATTTCAGGAGGGTGATTAAACCTGTTCAGTTGCTGTGGGCAGATACTGGGTGTCAGCAGTGACTCATGTGCTGCTGGAGAGGGGACAGTCACTGTTACAGGTTCTTGTCCTGACTAGACTTTCCCTCACTCCTCATATTCCCAGTAACACCAAGATGAGCTTTTGATCATCTTGTCATCAAACACAAGTTGTACTCAACTCTTCGACTCAAATTAATATATCCCTTCCAAATCCAAGTTTTGGCAATTTTAGTTTTAGTACTTCTTTCCAGAACCTGTGGCCTTTTGAAAATTAAATGTTTGATACATAGATTTGGATTAAGGACATTAAATAACACTTTTTCTTGTATTCTGGTTTCCTTTGTCATGTAAGGTTTTTTCAGTGGCATTCTGCAATCTGTTGCTTTTTGTTACATCTGTACAGTTACATAATCCAACAAAATTTGAGGTAGAGGCAGGTGGCAGAAGCTCAAGGAGGAAGCCCTTAACATGGAATTCAGATGTAGGGGAGCTTGTGTGGGAAAAAGGCCTTAGGGCAACTTTCCTGTTAGAGCCAGTGCACATATGTAACTTGCACTTCTCTTGAATCAAGACTGAAATTTGGTTTTAATGGTTCCCTAAGAGATGTGTGATCCCAGTGTAAAATATTTATTAGGATGAGACAACTGCCTTCAATATCTCTTGTCTAGAAAGCTCAGCCTTAATGAGAAATAAAAAAAAAAAATTATAATTTGTGATCCTTATTTAATAAGGGAAAGATGCTGAATGAAAACTCCCTTCCCTACCTTCTCCCTCCCCAAGTCATAAAAGATGATTATGGTTATTATTGTTAAGTGATTTAAAAACATGAAAGCACTTTTCATCTGTGCTTTCATCTGTGTTGAAGTTGTTAATAATGGAGGTGTGTGGCAGCATTACTAGACTAACAAATAAATAAAGGTACTAACCCTTATAGCAGCCTTTCTCAAATATGCTTTTAGGAAAAGAAAAGATAAGAAAGTCTAATGCAAACCTAACATGCCTTCTCCATTTAAACTCTGGCATCAAAGTGGTCTTCAGAGCCGTAATACTAAGATGATCTGATAAATAGTATATTTATGATAAATGTATATTAGATCTGAGTCCCAATAAAAACCAGAAGGAAATCTCTTCAGAAGTGGCTTTTCAGTGGAACAACATGGGATTGACTTTGAGTCCTTGGGGTACTTCCATCTAAATCTGCATACGTTGTTTTCTCTTGGCATTTTGTGGATTTTGTGTTTTGGTTTGTAATGATTTGTTTGGGGTTTTTTTTTAAACTTTTGAGCAGCAAGCTCCCTCGTTTGCAAATGGTAGTTTAAATCAGTGGTGGTCATCTCTTACATTCCCTTTCCCTTTTGCTCCCCTTCCATCCTCTTTCCTTGCAGTTTCCCCATTTTCCATCTTCATACATTGTGCCTTAATTTGCTGGGAGTGGTTGGTTGCTCAGACCTGCTGGGACTGACCATGGACAAGTCAGACTGACATGGACTTGTTGAATGAAGGTTGTAGCTCTCATCTCTTACCTTCTGGACTAGGTGAGAAGCTGTGATGCTGACAGAGGACTCCAGTAATAATTAATAACCCCAGTGCTGAAAAACACAACACTACTTTAATATTAATATGTATTTGTAGAATAAACAAGAGCTAGACATAAGATGTGAATTCTGTGTACACACAGTTTCTCTCAGGGAATAACTTTTTATTCTTGGCAGTTTTTCTCTTCTGATCATTATTAAAAATCAGCATTTGTTTACAGTTTAAATTAGAGACTCAGATTTCTGGTGCAAATATACAGGTATGTACAGACTTAGGCTCCTTTTTTCCCCTCTAAACGTGTATTTAGCTTTCAAAAAGAGCTGGTTTTTCACTGCTGCAGTACTGGACTCCTCATTAGTTGATGATTAAGTTAAACTGGGTTCTATTTTTTTAAACTATTTACCAAGTTACATGCACATATAAAAGATAACTTCTAAAAAGTAGATGTTATCAACTCATGTAGTTAGCACACGCTGGGAATGAAAGAAAATGCTAAAAATCCTTAGACCTGCTCTAGAATAGGCTTAGTAACCATTTTCATGCAAATACATTTTCAAAAGATCTTCAAAATTAATAGGAATTATGCTTCCTATACTTCATAGCTTCAAATTGGTATCAAGGAAAAAGATCTTGTGCTTCAAATAGAGTCGTATTTGCTCGCTTATAATGCTGGGACCTGACTGAGTGTTGAAGAAAACCTATTCTTCATGTACTTTTTTTCCCCCCCTCATCCCTTTAGTCTGCTTTGTAATAGAATTCTAAGACCTTGGATACTGAAAATAATAATTTTTGATCCTATAAACCCTTCTCCATTTTCTCATACACACATGTGCACACGCTGTTCTGAGAAGTTCGTAATATTTAGGCACATCTGTGGATGCTCTTTCTCGTGTTAAAATCCACCATAAAGGGAAATAATGTACTCCAGGGAGATGAAATAATGATTTTATTTTTTTAAAAAAGTATTCTAAATTGAAATATTTATTGATTAATTCTACTAACAAAAATGGCTGGCTTTTGTAAATATTCCTCCTTCTCTGTGTTCTTGTCTTCAAAAGGACTTAGAGTTTAAAAGTTTTTTTTCTTTTAGGGTCTGTGTTTCAGCAAGAATTGTTTGGAAGGAAGGTTGATTACTTTTGAGAGTTCTCAAACTGATAGAGATGCTTAGATGCCTTTCTAATACACCTATTAACATTGAAATCTCAGATTTAAAAAACCTTTTATGCCTGATCTGTGTTTGAACTGGGCATCTCTCTCCCTGCATCCTTGGCATGTTCCAGAAAATGAGTCTTTACAAGTCATGTGGTCCTGAATTTGCATTAATGAATATTGCTTCATTTCTGTGAACTGGGGAACCCTCTAAAGCTTGTTTTCTGGTGAAAGAAAATTAGGCCATTTGCTTGCCCTCCTCCTTCTCATAACACAGGAAGAAAGAACTGTTTAAATAAAACCAAGTTCTGTAAATATTTAACGGACAAAAGCCTTTATTTTGGATTATACTCTCCAATACCACATGTTTTGAAGGTTGGCATCTTCAGAAAAAATGAGGAAAGAATTAGATCTCTGTGTATTTATGGAGTGTGTGGAAGATGGGTTAAGCAGCAGAGTGTGCATTGCTCCAATTCACAAGTCAGTTTTCAGCACAAATGCATTGGGAACAGGTTTTAGGTGTGGTTTTGTTTACTCTGTCATTGTCTTTTGTGCTTGATTTTTTTTTCCCCCCATTTTCTTTTGAAATATCTTACTCCTGGGGACTAAATTCTAGACTTGGAGGACAACTGGTTGGTCTGTGATGAGGATCACTATGTTTATATTTGTTTTCTCATCCCTGTTTGTTCTCCTGATACCTCCTATGGATTATATGATTTTTAGAAGCTTTTCAAACACTGTGACTGGACCCAAATACACATAGTTTACATAAGAAAAACATAAGTAAATTTTCATACAAACAAAAACACCACCAAACCTAATTTTCTTTCTTAGAGAACCATGAAGGTTTTGGAGTTGAGTCAAAGTACTGATGACCATTTCACTTAAGCCTGTAAATGGAAATCAAAATCAGTAGAAAAGAAAGTGAAGAGGAAGAATAATTGGGTAAGCAGGGCCCAACATTTTTTATTTGTTCTTTTTGTTTTATATTACTTTTCTCTGGATACAGAGTTCCAGGTAAGAAGACCTACCATTATGTTCCTTGGCCTGCTATCAGGTTGCTCATCAACCTTCATCAGATTATTTCTACGTTGATCCCAGTAATCTGTCCTTGAATAAAGCACATTCTGGAGCTCTGGAAACATCAATAGACAGAAAATCCATCCTTTCACCTGGTGGGCAGCATCTGTGGGAAGTCAGACTCCATGTCAAAAGCAGATGCCAGCTTCTCTTTGGGTTTTGGAAACTGGCTCCAGTTTCCAGCCATCAGGTCTGGTGATGCCCTGTGTTGTTGGAACACCCATCATAGCCAGTGTTTCTCTGTACAGATTTAATGAGATGCTGCAGTTAAGTGAGTTATCTGTTCTGTGAACTCTAAGTAGAGCTCTTCAAACATCTGTCTCTATAGTGTCATCCTCTGTCACAAATTCCCATTTTTAGTGGTTTCAAAACCCTTTCCTGTCTTTTAGTTTGTCTCTAACAGTGGCAAAATGTGCCATAGCAATGCCATATATGCCCCAGGGACATGGATACAGATGTGTTGAAAAGACTTGTGTAAAGGTAGCCCTTTGATACTACTTTTGTGTTTGGAAATCCAACTTCAAATTAGTTTTCTCTGGCAGCAGTCAGTTCCTGTTGAGCTGCTAATCCTTTAAGGTTCCAAAATTGTCTAGACAGCTGACTAGACAAAATAGCATGCAGATATTTTTATATATTGCCTTTTTTTTTTTTAATATGAGTGCTTAGCTGGAAGTGACTTACAGTGAATGCAGAAGTACATGTCTGTGAATGTAGACCATATTGGAAGCAGAGATTTACTGTCCCGAAGTGTAATGCTTACTCAGCCATCTGATGAGATCTGAGCACTAAACAGTTTGAGAGGGATGCATAAAGCTGTTTTATTACAAGATGCTGTTATGAATTGTAGCAGCTTTCCTTATGGTATACTGCTGTTGCCAAACAAGTTGCATGAATGTAAGCAGTTTTATTTGTAATTACTTGCTTGCATTTCCTTTGAATAGTTGGGTTATAGCTGTTTGTGATTCCTGCTCCTCTGCTGGTGGCAATCCCTACATCCTGTTTAAGTCAGAATGAAAAGATATCTTTTAAAACTGTTGGGAGAAAAGCCTCTCTGAGGAATGCTGCTGCTTACATGTGATATGGAGTAGGGCTCAGATGTTTGTGTGTGTGATAGAACCTTGTTAAAATGGATGCAGAAAGCTTATAGAGGAAAGCTCAAAAAAACCCAGTTGTCTGTTTCTTCATAATGCAGTGAAAAGTAAAGTAGGAGATTTCATTTTAGCTGAATTTGAGCAAGGACAGAAGATGGAGAGAGGAATGACCCATCTAAAGAAATGTTATGGAAAGTACAGTTTATGACTTATGATATTTTCTAAACTTTAATCAAAGCCTGAATGTTACAAACTGAATTTGACACTTGAAACTGTTCCTGACACAGCACTGAAAGCAGTGCTTGTTGTCTTGCTTCTGTGTAACTACCATTGCTTTTGATGATGCTGGGGAACTGTTTTCCTTATGCTAACCAATTGTGTCCCTTAGGACAATCATTACTTTGACAGAGTAAGGTATCTGCTGGAAGTAGATTGCAAGAGCAGAACAGTTTGATCATCAGTACTGAAATATCTCTTCAGTGTGGTTTATCCAGTGTAGTTTTGCAAGTGAAGCCTTAGTCTCCTGTTGATTGCCATGCAAGATGCTTCCTCATCTTAAAAAAATGTTGTTTGGAAGATCTTACCAATAATCTCTCCTGTTTTATTCCTTGCGTTGCTTCCTCTGTCTCAGGTTATGAGCCCGGGTGTGCCTTGTCACTCCTAATATTGTAGACATGTTTTAGCTACACACACACATCACACTCATATTCCTTCTTTCCTTAACAGCACATTTATCCACTCTTAAGTTCTGAATCTTGGTGGTTGCTGTCACTGCATTTCTTCTCTTGTCATGGCTTTCCAATGCATTCATGTGTGCCCTAAATGTCGTGGAAAGTTTCTTGCCTGGTGGGATTACATGCAGACCTACAGCTGAGGCACTGGGGTTTGGCAGTTCCACCAGCACTTGTAGAATTTAAAGAAATGTCCAATGCTAAGAAAAATTGAGCAGATACTTCAGTTGTATCGTTTTTCCAGTATTGCATGTGAAAAACATAGAATAGCATTTGGTCAGTTTTTACCTAGAAGTTAGCAAGTTGTGTGCTGGCTGGAAACACTGAAATCTTGATCATATGAAATGGTAAGTGCTCTGTTGCAGGGTGGTGCAGTTCAGTATTGAAGTAAAAATTATCAGTATCTTAGGTTTTTCTGCTTAGGCCAGAGGGAATGTTAAGTTGGATTAAAAAAAAAGGCCATCATGTAGAACAAATTGCATAAATTTCATTCCTTCAAGCAAATGGCCAATTCTCTGGTAGCTGGTCTAGCACACTATACTCACTTTTTAAAATTACTTCCAGTAGAGTACTGTGTTTTAAAGATGGCATTTAAAGATGACATATTAAATTGCATAAATATAATAGTAATATTTCACATTACGTAGTTACAGGACCAAAAAAAACTTTTTATGGATGGCAGTCAATTTGATTTCATAGCAATATCCAATTTTCTTTTGAAGTTTTTCTGTCCCTGAGATAGGCATTTGAATGATATGAAAGCAAAGCTAAAATGGTACTTAATCTCTGTGGGGCAGACTATTACCTTTGACTAAAATTATTCACAACATGCTAAAAGTTTATTACAAAAAATGAACATCATTCTTGCTTAAGTAATCTTACCAAAGAGTTGGAGAGGAGGAGAGAGTAGGAGTAGTCACATAGTTTCTTGGTTTAGGGGTTTGGGGTTTATTTTCTAATGAGTCTGCTAAATTTGGTGCAATTATATTTTGGCACTAATTTTTAAATCATTCAGCAAATAACATTTTGTGTATGTCTAGGCAGCTAAGTGTGTGAGCTCCTATTAAGTTCTTTCCTAAATTCTTACAAACACAAAAATAAAACTCATAAGGTATTATTACCAGAATCTCTTCAAGCACTGAATTTATAAATCAGATTGTTAATAATATGAGGAATGATATATCACAGCTGTAATGCTGTGTCTTCCAAACTTAATGAACAGTTACAGTTTTCATAATGAAAAATTAAAATAAGGTTAAAGTGGTTTATAAGACTGCCTACAGATCTAGCAACAGTCTAATAAGAAGAAAGAGCATTAAATTTGAGGGACTTGGAAATATATATTACCAAGTATTGACAGAGGACTAAAATCCTGCACTTGTATTTAGGATTGTTCCAATGTGGACAATTCAACCAGAATACAGCAGAGAAAAATGAAATGCTATTTGCTCTCTGAAATCACTGTGTACACAACAGATTGTGGTTTTAGATGTCTTCAGTACTTCAGTTATGTGAGTCTCCCTTGTTGACTCAGTGCAACAATCTCTCATCTGTGTTTGCCCGTTTCTTTACCATTTCTGAAGGAAAATGAACCTTTGTGCTTGTTTTTCCTATTAGCCAAGTGTAATGAAGCTTTCGTTACTGTGCCTTGGCTATTTTGGGGTAATTGCCACAAAGCAGCACAGAGGAGGTGCTGGCTTAATATATTAAGGTCTTTTTTGCAAAAGGCCACTGCCCACAGCTGTTTGCCTTGGAGAGATGGTACCAAGGTGAGGCTTAGCTGGATTGTTAGAGCTCACCCTCAAAGAAAACATTCAAATTCATATGATGCTCAACTTGAGGGCATGGGAAGCTGCTGTGACATGTGTTCCTTGTTGCTGTGTTTCCATGAGTGTCCGTGCAGGGGTGGGATGTGCTGCGCTGAAGGGAAACTGCCTTGCCTTTGCACAGGAGGGAGGTTGGGGAAGTTGACAACACAGCTACTGAGATGGGCATTGTCATGCTGCACTTCCCTGAACTTGTTTTCTCATTTTGTGTGATCCAGCATGACTGTAATTGAGAGTATATTTGGAATAAGCTGCCTTTGTGGTTATCAAATATGTCAGCTTTGCTTTTTATGTTTATGTGTCGGGTTTGTAACTCTTATAAGCTGTTACTGCGTGACAGACTCCTTTGTCTTAATTTTAGTCTCTTAAATTCATCATCTTCCTTCATTTTTTTGACAGCATAACAATGTTATACCTTGATCCCAGTATATCTATCCCACAGAGGGACATAAAAAATTTGCTGTGTGGCATTTTCTGTGGCCATCACTACACTAGGCAGGACAGTTCTTGTTAACGAAATTCCTCTGAAGTATTGTTTTACAGTGAATTTTCTGTTGATCTCTCTCTTTCCTCACTGTTTCTACAGCTTGCAAAAACATAATGGAATGGGATTTACCCAGTTTTTCTCCAGTATATCTGTTACTCTAGAGGATCTTAGTGTCCAGTTTAAGAAAATTATACCAGAAAATATTTCAGAAGTGTGGCAACTTAACCTCTTACCATATAGATGTGATATTTATAAAACAGAAACTTTGACATTCTGAAAGGTGACGATGATCTGTAGAATAAGATGGGATATCTGTGCATAGGAAGAACTTGAAATAAACAGAATGACTTGACAGAATAAAGAAACGTGAAATTGAGATCATTTCTAGAATTGTAATATTGTGGTGTAAAACATACAAATATTGTTGAAGAGTACTGATTCAGTATCCATTTGCCAAGTTGTGGAGTAGTGGACTGGGAGAGTAGGGATTTAGTTTAGATTCAATTGTTTTTCTTGAAAATTATGATTTTCCTAACATGTCATGGTTTTGAATGCTATTCTATGAATATATTAATAATCCCAGCGTCACAATTTTTGTATCCTTATTGCTTAAGCTGTAGTTGGAGAGGGTGAATTTGATATCTTTTTCGTAGAATCATAGAATGGTTTGGGTTGGAAACAACCTTAAAGATCATCTTGTTCCAAGCCTTCTGCCCTAGGCAGGGACACCTTCCACCAGACCAGGTTGCTCCAAGGCCCATCCAACCTGGCCTTGAACACTTCCAGGGATGGGGCAGCCACAGCTTCTCTGGGCAACTTTGATATTGAGATAAAAAATGGGATTGACTGTTCCAAATAACAGAGAAATTACAGCAGTTAATGTATTTGTCAGGCGTGGGAAAGACTTCTTTAGTCTTAACCAGGAATGTGCAAACAATAAACAAATGGCTGAACATGAGAGAGATTTACCTCAGACCCTCTTCAGGTGACAGAAATAATATTCTGCAAGAGGAAAGTTATGGTCTCATATCAAAAAATGCTGTTACAGAAACGCACAGTAAATTTCCACAAACGAGTGAATAAATTAAGCCCCTGGACATGTTTATGGTGCTGTTTTCAAAACAGGAATTAAAATCTATGTCTCTGGAGGTCATATGACTATTCAGCAAGGAAACAGACTCAAAGTTATTGGTAGCATCAGTGAATAGCAAGTATTTTGTTTTTTTTTAATAAGAAGCATTGTACCTAATATGTTTACTACATTAAGTCCAGCAGTATAATTTACTTAATGCTATGCAGTATGCCTAAAAAAAAAAAAAAGCCAAATTCTTTGGTTTAAATTCATCTTGTTCATATGTAATGAGATGTTTATAGTAAGTATTATCATAAGTATTTCATTTATTGTTGGCTCATGTAAGAGAACTTTTCTCCTACAGAGAAAAGGACTTTTGTCACCTCAGCATTCCAGATAGAGGGTGAGGTTGAGCTAAATCTCTGCACAAACCTTACCTTCCTACAGCCTTTTTATACTGAAAAGTGTTTTTCTGTGCTCAGCAGCTCCAAGAAGAGAGTTCTATCATTTGTTTCTCCTCGTGATCTTTGGCAGCTGCAAACCTCCCCCCCAAAAACCCCAAAGGGAATCTGTCAGCAGTGTGAGCAGCTAAAGGAAGGAGTAGGTAGACCCTGTTGCATAAGAGGGCAAACTGTGACTCCTTATCGTTTCACTTCCTCCTGTTCCACTTACAGACGTTTTTTACGGACTATCTGAACTTCCTTCTGACTGCAGGTTGTAAATTAACATACGGCATCATCTGAAATGCAGATGAGGGGAGAGAGGGCACTTGTGGAAAGTGGCTTCTTGTCTTACTGTCAAGGAGACTGTTATGCTTGAAGTTTTATATTTCTGCTGAAATCTGTAGATATTTTTGGGTATGCAGGTGGTAGAGTGTGTCTGTCAAATTTTCTAGGGTTTTTTTTTTTTTTTCTCTCAAGGAATTCTTCACAAAAATCTTTAGATTCTTGGCAAAATATTTTGAATACATTTGTGGGGTTTTTTTCTTTTTTTTTTCTCTGTATTCACCATTCATTTACATGATTTTTTTTTTATGATTTTCTTATCTTGATTGTCCTTTCTTAAAGACTTCTAACCCATGCAGAGCGATACTGGTAAATAAAGACTTAAAGTCATAGAAAAAAAAAATCTAGTAATGACAATATCTTCAGTGTTGAAAACACAAGGTAAATTTTGAGACAGGAGTATTGACATGGAAGAGAGTTACCAAGGTAAAGAGAAGACAAATAGGGCTGGTCAGGAGCAATGCTGAAAGAAAGCTAAAGAAAGAAAGGTATCAGTATGGGATTCTATAACATTTTTTCTCTGAGTTAGGCCTGTATGAGTAGTTCTTCAACTCAAGTTCCCCAAACTACTGTGTTTAGAAACACCAAAATGCATTCATATCATAGTTTTATGTACATAATTGCATTTTCTATTTATTTTATATAGACATCATTCTTACCTTCAGAAAACAAATCTTGTTGTTTCCAACAATGAGCATTTATTTACTTAGAATGTGGATTTTACTGTCAGAGCTTTTTGATTAGAAAGGAAGAAAAGCAAACTAATGATTATGAACTCTAAAATTATTCAGCACTGAACACCAGTAGATAATCCAGGGCACTTTAAGATGCAGTTCTTTTTTCATCTATTTAACAGGCCTATAAATGATAATGAACTTGTCTTGATGTGCATGTTAATTTGTGGTGAAAGGTGGTAAATGAGAAGAGTCCCTGAGATTTAAAGTCTAAGAAAAACAACTTGAAATGCATCTACTTCATCTTTTATGTAGCTAAAAATGATATAAAATGGAAGAAGACAGAGGTGGAATGCTTAAGAGTGAAAAATGTATACATTTTAAGTAATTCATAGGCGTTTTTTTTCCTGAAGAGAACAAAAGCTAAGATTATATATGTCATCCTGATGTACCAAATCCTATTTAAATAATTATGAGATGTTTGGATTTTGTTATTTTTTTGTCTTACTCTACCTCACATATTATGCCAGTGGGATAAATGATGTTGGTTCATTCCCATTTTACAAAGTGAGTGAGAAAAGAGATTAAGTGAGTTGCTCAGGGGCATGAATAACATTGTGAGCTGAAAAAGGCAAAAAAAAAATCTTTGCACTTAGATTAGTAATCCATTTTTATTTATATTAGCTAATATTTCCACTGTTGGCTTTTCCTTATCTGTTGTCTGTATAGCATGTATTCTTAACTAATCAGAAATTATTTTGCAAACTTCTCTGATTAGTGAAACTTGAAGCCATCTATCACAAGGGAGAATTCCACTTCAGTTAATTCCATGTGTCTTGCTTTCATCTAATTTTCTGGTGTTTCTGGAAAATACATATTGCCTTTATCCATCAAAGAAATGTAATAATAATTTAGAAAAATAAAGCTCAGAGTGCTTTATTTGTTGTTACCAAATAGAATTTAAAAAATATGAAGGTGAAGTCAAAGACATGCTTTTACTGGGTTTTATTAACATAGGAATTACTCCTGTTCAAGCAGTCTGACAGCTTTATTAATGTAATTTATTGAATAAAGAAGTCTGACACTGCTGGATAGGGGAGAACAAAAGATAGTCAAAGAAATAGGAAAGGTAGGCTTCAGGAGAGACAATAGTGGAGTCTGAGTGAGGACTCTCACACCTTAGATATGAGTGGTGAAATAAAAGGAAGAAGAGAAGAAGAAAAAAACTAGCTGAATTTGCCCATATTTTTAGGAGTCATCCAACTCTGACTTATAAATGGGAATAGTATCTCAGAAGTCGGTGAAAACCATGTCTTTAATTGTGAATCCAAGTTTGTCATCTCACTGTGGTGACTCCCAAAAAAATGTCAATGCCACTTGACTGAGCACATTTTAAGACTCTCCCCCGTTGGCTAAACCCGGGATTCGCTGTGGAGGATCTTTTCCAGAGAGAGAATTTTGTGTTCATTGTCTGAGTGTTACTCTAAAGGAAAATATATCACAGTCTTCATTACAGTCAAACTTATGAGTGTCCTGTGGTGTCAGGAGATCTCATAATAAATCAGCTTTCCATTGGGAGAAGGCCACAGGTGAAATGCAGCCCCTGAGCAGCACATGGGTTTCCCTGCACCACAAGGGAAGGAGAAACACCATGTTTCCCTTTCACTCTGGGAAGGCCAAGCACAAGAATTTCAACTTCTTGGTCTGAATCAGGGGGGTTTTCGTTGTCGTAGCCAATAGGTGCCTTCATGGTTGAAGAGCAGAAGGAAAAATGTGTTTGAAGTGTCCTGTTGTGGTCACTTGATTCCTTCTAATGGTGGTGTTGATAACAGCTTAGATTGCTTATACCAGTATAATTAGCAGCCCTATGTGAAATTTTTGTAGTGTTTAGCAAAAAATGAAGTAGCTAAGACTGGCTCATTCAAATTATTCTATTTTTCTAAGCACTGCAAAACTTTTAGTACAATCATTAAAAAAAACCCAGAACAAGATGATTTTCTGGTCGCTTTTTTCCTGAAATTCAGGGTGTATTTCATTGTCAAAAATAATCAATCCTTTAAGAAAATTATGGAGCCAACCTTGATTTTAAAACATAAAGTTAAAATGAAGGTTTCAGTTTGTTGTTGGTGTCCTTTGGCCAATAATGTTTCTCTCTTCTGATGAGTAACATGGAGGGTGATGGTCGGAATCTCTTCTCTGTGTGATACTCCAGTATATTCACAAAGTATGCTGCAGCTTAAATATGAACAGTACTAAATATAAATATATACATGTATGGATGATATGTATGGTGGCCAGAAGACCAAGAGTTTCCTTATCCACCCATTTATATTCAGAAAGTAAGAAAATATGAGTGTATCCTCAGTTAACTTTTCAGTGCAGGATAAAGTCTTTAGACTTCAGAGAACTTTAGAAAAAAAATACATGCAAGAAGTATATTAAAATCCAGGTAATTTAAAATGTTCATGGTTAAACAAAACAGTCCCATTTATGCATAATCCGATTAATTTAAAAAATATGTTCCTAGAAGTTGAAACATTTTACATGGAGGCAATGCTTGTAATTATCAGTACCACCAAGAAAATTAAACTACAGGTGTATCTAAATGAAGACACTGAGGGGAAAAAATCACAGGAGTCTAAAATAGCAGTAAAACCACATTAATTCACTTTTTGGACACTTATTCATTATTTTAGTGACCTTACTTCAGTTTCATTAGTTAATTTTTGGAAGCCATTACATCAAAGTAAAGCTATTACACTTCTAAAAATCAGACTCGGTATAGGTATATATTGTAGTTTAATCTTCAGAGTTTCTTCTTAACTTTTCTGGGTCTGTGCAGTTAAATTCTTCCCCAGACACACAGCTATAGATAATTCAGTTTTATAAAGATCCTGCTCTCAAGCGTTAGCAGGCAGTGATCCCGTGCACAGTTCCCAACAGAAGTCAGGCTCCCATTCCCGTGGGATGGTGGTGGCTGCAAATGGTGTTCACCTGCAGAAGTGGTGTCACAGCATGGGGGTGAATGTTTTGTTCAGGTACTTGCAAATAATAATGAGATATTTTCTGAGTAACTAAATGTATGTAATCACTTCAGTGGCACTGCTCTATGAAGAGTCTATGTTCTCACACATTTTAGGTGATATTTGATGATTTCTTTTTCTATTCAGAACAGATACATCAAAAACAAGAAACCTAAGGCAGAGTCCTCTGTCATGCCCATTACATTGTAATTTACTATTAGATTCTCTTCTAACCTGAAAAAAACCCCTTACAACTCTTCTAGTTTGCAGGTGCCATTAACAAATGTAGGTCCAAGGGTCACTGTGTCTTCCCATTTCATGTCCATGGAGGAGGAGGAATCAAGGCACATGTGATACCATCCAGATCCAGTCCTGCAGTAGCTGTGACCTGTGTGTAATGCAGTTGTACATCCCCAGCCTGTTCTTCCTTACCTGTGACACTTCATCACAGGGAAGGTGAGGCTGTGCTAGGAGGGGACAGAAGGCGAATTTCTGGTTCAATAACTGACCTCCCTTCTACTCTCTC
Organism: Pseudopipra pipra; assembly: GCF_036250125.1. Taxonomy (NCBI): domain Eukaryota; kingdom Metazoa; phylum Chordata; class Aves; order Passeriformes; family Pipridae; genus Pseudopipra; species Pseudopipra pipra. The sequence goes on along the minus strand of NC_087563.1, from coordinate 5,570,879 downwards.
TTGAACCGTACCCTTCATGTTATATGTAAGTGGGATGTCATGGATCACTGTGTGTTTCTGATGAGCTGGACCAATAGACTGGAGTTTTGAAGCTGCTTTTTCCAGTCTTTCTTATGCTGGAATTATATTTTCCTTGTGCTTACAGTTTTGTGATGGAAAGGGCAAAGGCTGTTTCTGACCTGGTGAATGTGATGTAACTGTTCACAAAGCAACTATTTCTGCACTGTGTTGCTTATAAAATGTGTGCAAGGTGTGCTGCCGATTCAGAAGGTGGCCCGAATGTGACCATTTGAGTAAATGGTTAATCCGAGTAAAAACTAATCTAATGGATTCCAAATTTTTCTTTTAATTCTAAAGCAGTGGAGGAGGTTTACACAGTGCTTGTTAACTTTCCTCCCCCACTTGAGAGGATTGCAGGTAAGTGGGAAGAGAGCCAGCTGCTGGTTTCATGTGCTTGCAATTTCAGCTGGACTGTTCCTGTCAGGATATAGCAGATATTGTCATACGTAAATGGATTCAAATCAAATAGAAATGACTTTAGATATTTTTATATTTTTTTTGGATGAGTGTAATTCACAAAGCCGAGTCTCTATAAAATCCTATTAAATTCTGAAGTCTTTTTTTTACATATACTGATGCATAGAGCATTACAAACCTTTTTTTTTTTATAATGGGAAAATGTTTGGGGAGATAAAACCATAAGCTGTAGCTGATCAAGCGATGGCAGCTGAGGATTTTGTTTCCTGGTTGATTCACCTCCCTCTCCTTTTTTTAGGCTTGAGAGATCAGTTAGAGGTGGCTTGAGAGCAGAATATGGCTCATTGATAGGGAGGATTTTGTGGAATTTATGGTGGGAAACGGAAAATGTGCTGCAACAAGTGAGGAAAAACAGGGAGTGAGGAGAGGAGACTGAGGTGTGGGAGTAGACATGTTTTTACTTAGGTCCATCCAACCGTTAATAAGCACAGATTTGAGTCCTACTGGACTTTAATTAATAGCTCTCTGCTGTGAAATGTAGACTCACTAAACCACTGGTTAGGAATTCCAAAGAAAAAGAGCTCATCTGACAAATATTATCTCTACAGGCATACAGAGAAATGGGGGCTTTGTTGTGAGATACACAAGGTAACTGATCTGTGACCTCCCTGGCTAAGGGGACAGTCTGGGAAGGTCATTTTTGACTCTCCAAACGAGTGCTGCACTGTTGTCACTGCTGCTTCTGTGCTGCAGCTCACAAGGCTTGTTCCCCAGTACAATTTTTACTTGTAGAAGAGATGGAGTAAGCTATTCTTGAAGTTAGCTTCATGGAATAAAGCAGATACCGTGTTCTTGAATTTCAGAGTGTTACCAGGGTTTACCTATAGTAGAAAAAAAAATTAGGAACCTGAGTAATTTCATCTTGGTGAAATGTCTGCCACTGAAGCTTGACTAGTAAACACATAATACTTTATTTTTTGTGACTGAAGACTGTGTTCTGGTTGTCTGGCTTTATAGCTAAAGTAAGGCAGACTCCAGGTAAGCTATATTGACTGTAACTGTATCATGCAAATGGGATGAGGGAAATTCACTCCTATACGCTTATTCTTGAATTTATTCTATTAGGAAATTGTGTGGTGTATTTTCTCTTTGTGCTTTCTTTTTCGCAGAATATTTTCCCCCTGCTTTTTTTTTTTTTTTCATATTTAGAACATGTTTGAGTTGGAAATGGAAGCCTAAAGGTTTTTCTGACAAATTGCTGAGGTCTATTAATTTGTATGGTTCGTTCTGCTCTCCATAGGCAAGCTGAATTTGCTGGTGCACACTTTGGTTGCGTGGGAAATGCAGTTCTATTTTAAAGGGATATCTAGTCCCTGTAATATTTTTTTTCGATCAGTGTCAATGTATTTGGAAGAGTGAGTCCCTGTAAGGTTGAAAAGAGTCACTTTAGGAAATGAAAATAAATTGTATGTGAGAAGTTTGTGAAGGGAAGCTTCAGTGGCTGCTGAAGGCTGTTCCAGGGGTACTGAGGGGAGGAGAGGAGCTGTTTAATGCCAACTCTTCCTGCAGCCTGTCAATTTATTCATGCAGTGGACCTTGCAAGCCCAATCCACGGATGCTATTTTCTGCTCCTTACTGAATAAAACTCAGTGCTGGGTCCTGAGTGTAAAGATTAATTAGTCAGTGAGTGTTAAAGGTCTGTTAAAGCCATTATGGCGTGTGTCCACAGAGACAAATAGGGGCTATAAAACACTGTGTTCGAAACCTAATTTTACATGTGTATTTTTCATTAATAATAATGATGGTAGTAATAACTATAGTCTTTTCATCCTGAAAGCTCTCCAAGGACTAAATGCATAGTGCAGTGCATACTGTGGAGGGAGGATCATGCTTTCCATCACTGAAATGCAGGCTCTGGGAAGGCATCCTTCAAGTGACGTGGAGCTCAGGTTATTGTTGGCCCTCGCACACATAGCTGTGCAGTGCAGCTCATACAAATAAGCTTCTTGTACCCAAAACTACTTGTTTCTTGAGCTGAGAGTACTAGAATATATATATGTTGAAAAGGGCAATCAAAGAAGTGCGTATAGTTATCTATATTCTTTTTAGTTGGACTACAAAAAACATATTCTTTCACTTAGTTGCCAGCTTTCAGATAAGTTCAGGGTTACAAAATTGTTGAATGTTTGACTTTCTGTCGAAATTTTTTAGCTGATTTAATAAATTGTAGCAATTGGCATCAATGGGAAGAATTTGTTTGTAAATATAACATATGCATAAATTGAAAATACTCTTGTTCATTTGTCTGGACTCAGCTGCAACTGTTCTGTGTGCACTGAAAATGAACGTCTGCATTACCAACACCTTCAAAATTAAATACTCTTTTTTGCACATTTTACAGAGTTCTCTGGGGTTTTGTGGCATTTTTGTATTTTTTTTTCTTGACAACTGGTGAAGCTTAGGGCAATTCAGAGACTGAACCAGCAGATATGGCCTCTCTCTTACAGTTATAACTGTTGCAGTCTGCAAAACTAGAATTGATTATAACACATGTGAAGGTATTCCTTCTTTTCTCTCCACAGAATGAGATTTAAGCAGGGAAGAAAGTTATTATAGATGCTTCCAAAATTTGAGTTTCTTCAGCCATTTATGTCCAGCTATGTGGAACTTGTTTAAGATAAGCCTCATTTACAAAACTTAAAAAACAAAATCACACCTGACTGTCTATATATTCTCTATCTGGTTACAAATGAAGAAAACAGTCAAGATGATTGGAAGAGAACTTCCTCTTCTAGACTGGACACTTGCTTTGAATGGTGTGTTCATCACAGTGTCATCCTTGGATCAGAAGATGCCAAGATATATTAGATCTTAAATATAGAAGAAAAAAGATGGCATTCTTCATGTCAAAGCAATGGACTGTCAGGTCAGATTCCCAGATTTTTATGTCAGAATGCTTTCCAGACTCCTTGTTACACACTGACATCTTAGGCAATTTGAAATATTTGTTGGTTCTCTCCAGCAATGGAGAGAAGAACTTGCATTCAGCAATATGTGCAAAAGTGGTCTGGGGTTTCTTCCTCTCTTTTAAGTTGTCTACCTCCTGCAGTGTTTAATGGAAGTTTTGTTCCTTTAGGAGCAACAGTGAGTGTTGTTTCAGCTGTTGTGTTGATGTCAAACCTGGAAAGCACAGAAAAGAAATGGAAAGATGTTGATTTGTTGAACAGGCTTCTAGCAGAAAGAGAACTGCATAAAAATAGATAGAGATGATAGTTGTCTTAGTGTCTTATTTTACATGAAACTCTGGTACAGTGAGGAAAGGTTATTCTTGGAGGGAAAGTGAAAAGGAAAAAAAAAAAGTGCTTAGTGGCTCTTGCCAGATTTCTCACTGTGATTCCATAATTGATAACCAATTATAAGAGTTTTTTGGAACCTCCATGGATAGTCATACTAAAGGCTTCAAGAATTTAACACTCTCTCCAAAGAAATTGAATTAATCACTCGCTTTAGCAATGTATTTATATTAGCTAGTGAATGAATGAAGTCAAAGGGCTAATAGATCTGGTGAGCAAAGCACTTGCTTTTCAGCTGTAGGTCAAGCAGCGATTGCAGATCTCTGAGGAGCCCTTATCCTGGAGACAACTTGGTTTCCATGTGCTGAAGTGAGTGACAGAGCCAAGGGTGTGACTGGCAGCTGTGCCTGTTGGACCTCAGCAGAATACCTAATGCTGCTTGAAGCCCTATCAAAACATTTCACATCTTGTAATGAAAGCTCAGTAACTGTGGTGTAGTCTCTTAAAATAACATTAGTTTATAGAAACACACTCGATTTCTAAGATAGCTGTCATCAAAAAGTATTATTTATTTTAGGCTCTGGTTCATTTTTGTAGTAAGTGATTTTACTCATATGTGTAATATTAATTTAATTGTTGCAGAAGGCCTTGTGAAGACTCTCAGTAATTCAGAATGTTTCAGATGCCTCATTTGCCTTTCAGTGTGGCAATTCATCCAGAGTACACTGGAACAATACATGTGTTACAATGAATACTTGTGTGTGACAGTTTTTGCAGATATATGCCAAGGTGCATGCCCATAATTCCTTAGTTCTGTGTATGGTGATGACTCCTCACAAATATTCAGAATAATTACAAACAGTTGCAATTTGGGTCACAGATTTTTAATTTACATAGGAAGGACAATCCATAATCAAAAATTGCAAAAGTGGAGAATGCCTGTTTACAACCATAAGCTTTGATTTAGTTTTTGGCTTTTTCAAGCACTTACTTTTTCAAGCATTTTGCTCAGTATTTGTTGCAATTCATGTATTTGTATTTTGATGTAAATCTTCATCACTTACTAGTGATTAGAGAAGCCAGTGCAGACTATTGCCTTTCAGCATGCAAATAGTCAAGTACAGTAGAGGAGGAAGAGTATTCACAATACCTAAGGCAGGGTCCAGACATGTTTGCAATTTGCAAACAATAAGTAACAACAGTAAAAGATTTTTTAACAAGAAATGTTTCTAAAGGGAAAATAATGTCTCAGTAATGTCAGCCAGCGAGGACTGAGAAGAGGCAGAGATGATCTTTGTAGATGGAGGGTGATACCACATTGTGGCTTTTTCATCATCTTCAGCTTCTAAGTCTCCCTTTCAGGCTTTTGCTGCAAAATGAGACTTTATTGTTGCATTATTTACATGTAATAGGAATTCAGTCATCTTAATATTTAGTCTTCTCACCATTTCATTGTTTCACTCTGAGCTTTTTATAGATATTGGCCTTTCATTTTTATGGGCAAAATAAAACCATTTTTGAGCGCATTTTGAACACCACAAATTAAGCTAATTTTTTACTGTTGCCTTTTAAATCTTAACGATGTATGTATTTTTGTGTAAATCATGTGAATGGCTCATAGCTGACACTAATAATAGCACTACCACTAACAAAAGAAAGAGAAGTTGTGAGTGGTGGATCTTGTATACTTTATGTATGGTTATTTCACAGGGAGCACAGGCTAACAAAAGCCAGTAACGATGTATAATTTAATGCATACAGCATGGCTGGCAAATAAAGTGCCCTAAGTTGCATCTTTATTTAGGCAGGTATTTTCTGGATTCATTCTAAAAACCTCCACAAATACTACAAATGCAGGTTGTGAATAGAACAGTGTAGGGTAGCAATTTATTGCACCATAATTTTGTTTATGGTGCCACTGATGAGCAGTTTCACTGCGGTGGCTTAAAGCTCGACTTTTATTGGAATAGGCATATTGTGGAATAGCAATGACCAACAATTACATAGGTTTTGTCATTTTCATATGGGTATCATTTATTAACAGCAATATCTAAATTAGCATTTCAGAGGTTTTTCAGGCTAGATGGTTTTAACTGCTCCTTCTCACATGAAAGTCTTAATTTCCTTCACAGCACGGGCCTGTGGAGTGTAGGAAATGACTGTGGGGGTCTGTACCTGATAAATGTGCCTGCTAATGAGGGTCGTAGCATTGTGGGCTTCCTCAGGGTGATATCACCCCTGGCCACCCTCTCTGCTCTTGTCCCAAGGTGGGAGATGTCCAGCAGGTCGAGCCAGGCAGGAGGGGGATCTGTGTCACCAGAGCATGAGATGCAGTCTGGTGGTGGAGCAGCCCAAGCCAGGAGGGCTCACCTGCTTCCTCATGGAGCTCCGTTAGTAAATAGCTGTTCCCAGATGGCTGGGAATGGAGCTGCTGCTCCCCAGGCTCCCAGAGGGACCCTGTGGATGAGCAGATCCCTGCAGGGAGCAGTGCCCAGCTCAGCACAGACCCTTGTGGGCTCTGGGAACTCTCCTTTGTTGTCCTGTCACCATGTCTGTGATAATGAGATAAAATAAACATCTTGGCTTTGGCCTCCTTTACCAGGGTTAGTTACTGGGGCCTGTTCATGGGTTTGGGATCAATCTTTGACATGTGTCACAGTCCTCAAGGTAGGTATTAATACAAAATAATAAATGTGGGTAGTGTTCAAATTTTCCTGTAGCTGTCTATCAGAAAGTTCTGAAGTGGATTTCTTTAAAGACTCCCTGTCTCCTGAGGAAAAGGGGATAAGGCAGTGTGTCCCTGGACAGGATCTATGACTCATTATGTCAATCAAATTCCACTTCAGAGGGGAATAAAGAGATTTGTATCTCAAAGCTGTGCATAACGACTTCTTGGCTTTTCATTTCATATTTATGAGCGGTTTACTTTGAAGTGTTTATCAGGCAATACGCAGAAACATGAGAGAGCATTGCCTGAAACCATGTTCAAGTGTCTAATCTGTTAAATGCTTGCTGAGCAGGCTAGTTCATCAGTGCATGCAATGCAAAAAAGAGAGGAAAAAAATAAACTTTCTGGGTTTTTGAGGTTTTGAAGCAGAATCTTTATATTAACAATATAAAAAGGATTAATAATGCCAAGCATTTTGAAATAAATGTAATATATGAAACTTACAAAAGTTGATTATGTTCTGTGTTAAGTAGATAAATAGTTCTTTTCTTGAAAGGAAGCTTGACAGGACTTAATACCAAAACTATACAGTGCCACATCTGCTCTTAAGACGGGAGTATACTGTGACCACAGGATTCTCACTGTTAATTTTGAAGGCTCAAGGCATTCATAAGAGCAGACTGGTGTAGGGTTCTTTTTCCCCTCTAAAAAGGGCAGTTTGCTGATAACAGAAATGTTAAAAGCTGATAAAAGAATAGCAGTGGCATTAGTCTGCAAGGGGAACAAATTTTGAGCAGTATCACCCGTTTGCTGTCTGCTGTGCCTGCAGGACTCTGAAGAGGCAACTATTGTTAAATAGGTCAAAGATTAAACCCCACAACTTTGGTTGAAGCAAAATGGCAGCGTGTTTGTCATTGTCACAGAGCTCCAGTGGGTTGGTTACACCAGACCATATGCCTGGTGATCACTGTTCCAGTTTCCTGTTAACAAGTTTTCTGCTCCCAGCCCTCTCAAGTCAGGCTTTACTAATTGTGGCTGTGAGATGGAGGCACAGAGACTACAGCACTGACAAGAGCACTCCAGCACCACCCCAAAAACCACACTGGGAGTTGTGCTCTGTACGTGGTCAGGGCAGTATTTACCTGGGTAAATACTGCACTTCCCAAGGGTCTGTGGTACCTGCTGTCCATGCATGTTATCCTGCATTTTATTTTAAAAGCAACCTCACTTCTGAGCTCATTTGCAAATATGTTCTTACATATAAGTGCTGCTAAGAAGAATCGGTAGGAATATCATTAGTTCAGTGCTTGATTCTTATCAAAAATGCTTTTTTCTTTAAAAAAAAAAGTATCTTTCCCCTCTACAGAGAAAATTGTTGACTTTGAAGGACTTGATTTATGGGTTCCTGTTTTGGACTTCAGAAAGTTATCCCTGAAAGTACTTTGAGGACCACAATTTATCAGTACTGTACATTTCTGATTATTTCTGCTTTAGATTTCTCCTTTGACTTTCAGGGTCAGAAATGCTTGAAAGCTTGGGTTGTTCACTGTTTTGGGTTGAGGGTTCTTTCTTCTGGCATTCCCACTGACAGAGGAAATTGCTTTCTCCTCAATTATGTATCCATGCACATTGTTCACCAAATTCTCAGTTAAAAAAAAGTATACCAAAAAAAAATAATCCATAAAACATATTCTGTGTTCAGTTTCCATGACAAAAGTAAGTTTTAGAAGAACTTAAATCCACGGGTACTTTTGCAGCGTGTATGTCTGTTCTCTGTTCTGAAGTCTTTAAAGAGATAAAAAAAGAAGAAAATAGAGCAACTAAATGCCTTTGAGAACCACAAATCTGAAATTTAAATAGAGGTGCTGGCAAGTTTTAATATGCTTAGCTGATTCAGAGGTTCCTCAGTCTCTGAAAGTGCTGGATAAATCTGTGAGTATCCAGAGCCTGTCATGGTGGCTTAAGCCATCTGAAGCCAGGGGCCAGCTCAGCTCCTGTGCCCTCTCACACCCGCAATTAAGAAAACAATTTTTTCAGATAAGACAGTGGCTGAAAGGCCACAGGCAAGAGATGTTCAAGAGCAGCACAGAGCTCTGCTGGCAGTGTTCACAGCATGGAAAAAGGGGCTGGGAGCAGAATGGCCAAGTTCTCATCCAGGGTATCCTGTAAGTGATAGAAAGGAGATGTTTTTTGCTTTGGTTTTTTTTCCCATCCCTGGTCTTCAGTGCTGTCCTTACCTTAGCCACATTCCCTTTCAAAGAAACCCTGATTTTAGGTTCAAAACTGCCTCTGGCTCCCATATAGCCAAAAAGGAAATACGTGAGCTAGCCTAAAATACTTCTCTGCAAAATGTTTTTGGGCTAAAAAGTGTGAACTTGTGTGAGGATTGATGAATAATCCCATCTAATCTCCCACTTGTTAAACCCAAAGCGTTCTATAATTGAAGGCTGCAAAGTAAAAAATAATAATAATGATGATGATAAATAAAAATAATAATATAATCATATGGTACCTAGGCATACTTGACCTTTATCAGTGAGATGTGAATTTATCATTTCACCTGATCTGCAAGGCACTTATGAAGCAAGTAAAGGCACTTAGCAAGTGAGATGACGTGTGTGTTAAAAATAGTCAGATAACACAGCCTGCACACTAACTTCTCTTTCAAACAAACCAAATTTTGGTCTGGTTCTCTTTGTAATATTTACTGTGATATCTCCTAATAATAACACCTCAAAAAGGTTTTGAGTTTAGGCTGGAAATTTTTAATGCAGAACTAAGCAGTAGAGAAGAGCACAAAAATTTTATTTGTTTATTTATTTTTATTATTACAACTGGTTCTTGTGCAGAATATTTGACCTCGTGGGGAAAAAAATCATTCTTTTTAAAATCAGTGTTTGAAAATCAGGGTCAATGTTTTCCCACACATAAAAATCTGTTCAACAAATTTGTAGTTCTAGTTGAGATATCTTGATAATTCCTCTTCAGAGGATCACACCTTGCCACCTGTTAAACTCAATGCCAAAGTTATTGTATGAGCTTAACTTGAATCTCCCTTCTGGTATTAACCAATGAAGTCAGGGCTGGCAGTCCCTCAAATTTTAGACAAAAATGGAAGAGAAAAGAGGACAGAAGTGCAACAACTGCCCTGTTGTTAAGGTGGAGTTTTCTAAAACAAAGATGTAGTTTCAAACAGCAGAAAGTTAGAATAGGCAGAATCTATTGGCACATCACAAATCTTCACTTCTCTTCATTGAAGAAGAAGGGAATAGTAATCTAAATTAAAGCACAGGTACTGAAACTCTAAACCACTGGAAGAGAGGGAAGTGTAGATAAAATAGAGGAACACTTTGCATTCACCAAGGAGAGCTGTGCCTGCCAGCACCACTGCCCCAGTGCAACAGGCTCAAAGGATGAGGTTGCACTTGGGTATACAGTGATCAGAAAATCAGAATAGCAGCATGGTTTGAGTGTGGGGGAAATTCCAGTGCAGGGAAAGAAAAGAGCTGCATGGGAGGAGGTCGTATTTCTTCCTTCCATAGTTCTGCAGAGCAGTCACTCCCTGCAATGGAACTGGGGTATCCCTTTCTGTGCTTGGGATTGTATAGGCAGTGTTCAAATTATAGGCACTGGGACATGTAAGAAAATATGGTATTAAGGGTGTATATTTCATCTTTACAAAGCTCAGGACCAACAGTATCTGAATAGGTGCCAGCTGATCCATTTATAACACCACAACTGACTGGACCTTGAAAACAACTAATTATTTTACTAGGATTAAAAATGGAAAGCTGAAAGCAATTTATAGTTCAGTCAAATAAATAGAGATGTTTCCTGATCTCTTCATAAAATGAAAGCAAACCATAAATAAAAGAAAATCTGTTTATGTTTATTTTTTAGTAGGTAAACTGTCTCAAAGGGTTTCATCTGTTTTCATTGTTATCTGACTATAAAATACATATTAACTCAAAAATAGCTTTAATTTCATTATTCTCTAAGTCTGGCCTGAAGTTTGTATGGATTTCTTTAATATGCTTTTTTAATTCATGTGGGGCTCCATTTGAATTGTTTTAATTCTTCTGGGAAGCCCTTCTTTCTATTTTAGGTGAATTCCTTTATCAGTCCTTGAAGTCATTCACATTGGTCTACTGATGGTCCTCCAGTAGGATTAGAAATGCAGAGTTAAAGGCTGGCATTTCTGTTCTAAACAGTTCTAAAACCTGTTACAAGCAGCGTCATTCAGAATACAAGTACAAGTTCTGAGCCAAAAAAATGGTTTAAACTTCTTTTATTCTACTGTGCAGGTTTCAATTTATATTACTGTTATTTTGAAGTGAATGGTATTTACAGTGAAGAAGCACCTTGTGACTAAACAGCTGACAGCTGCTGGTGCTCAGAAATCTTTATATGTGCCTGGGGACCTTCATAAAATATAGAATATCCATGTTCCTAGCCTGTGAAGCAAGGGATAAAGAAACAATTAAGGTTTTGTCTGTGATGACAGCTGATTCAGGTTTTTCAAGAGTTCCCAATTAAACAGTTATGAAAGTATAAACCTTATTACCTGTGACTTCTTCTGCTTCTTGAGAGCACAGTTTATTTATCAAGTCATGAACAGAGATTTATTTTTTACCACTTATAAAATCTTGATTTAACAGTATAAAAATAAGAAAAAACTTTTCATTAATTCAGTAAATTATCAACAGCTAATTTATCCCTTGGTTGTTTCCTGCAAATTTTCACAGAAATTGTTCTTAATAATTGCACTCAGTTTAGTGTATCATGAAGATTAGGAGCTGTACAGCAATTTTATCCAAAAAGTACTTATATCTATATTTATATATATATATGGTCAACTGAGGGTTTGTTTTTCTGGAGACCAAGGAGAACTCACTGTCCTTTTCTGACATAACTAAAAGGATTTTGCAACAGGCAATCAACATCTTTGTGAGCTAGACTAGAATGCAAATGACATCTTTTCAGTGCTGGAAACTGTGATTTTAAATTCTGTAGGACCACGGTCTAATCTTATTTGACTGTTATTGTGTTATGTATACTTGAGTTTGCACATGTTTCTTAAAATAACACCTCAAAACCTGGACAGATCAAACTATTTGGGTTGAAATTTGCCATGTCCCTCGGGGTTGGTTTGTTTGGAAGCTGGACAAGGAGTATCTGAGATGGATGCAAGAGAAAATCCCTCCTTTTGCCTGCGGTGAAAACATCACATGACTGTTGTGTTGATTAAACTAAACGTCTCCATGCTTTGAATCAGAGATGCCAAGTTTGGAAATCTTTCCCTGGTCTCTGTGCATCTCTGCTGAAATCTGATGGACTTCCTGGAGTCTGATCAGAAGGGCTGAAAGTTTGCAGGTGTGCCCAGTTCTATGGGGTCAGGTCTGAGCAGGGCTTTCCCATCACTCTGCTCCCTGAACTGGGGAGCTCTGGCACAGGGAATAATAGGGGAGGCTCAGCCTGGAATTTGCTTTCTGCTGGCACTTAATCAGTGAGGAGGGAGAGGAAAAGTGCACCCAGGGAGAGCACAGGAGGGCGAAGCAGCAGAGGAGAGCAGAGTAATTGCTGATAGAATTGCATCCTTCTGTCTCCTTCGGGTGTCAGAAGGGACTGGGCTGTAGGAATAACACATCCCTCTGTAATAAATGAATCTGTACTCCTTTTACCACTCCTCAGAGGTGGGAAAAGTTGGAAAACTTTCAGTGAATCAAAGATAGGCTGAGAAAGTGAAGCATTAGCCTGAAGAATTACATTTTAACCTGAGCTGTGTGGGGCAGATAATAAATAATAGTCTTTCTTGACACCTAGCTCTGTCCTCTTGTCCTTGCAATCTGATTTTGTTTTTAATCAACATCAGCATTTGAGGGGAAAACAATAAATGCGTGATTTTCCCTAAAGCAACATATCATCAAAAATAAGTTCATTTCCATAAGGTGATGCCAGGCATCTATTTGTTGGGATGAGGAGCAGAAAAGACCTTGACTCTCTGTGAGAACTGCTCAGCAATAGCTGCAACCTCTCTGAGTTACCAGTGTAACTCAGAGGTACCAGCAGTTTTCCAGCAAAAATCCAAAAGCAGCTACTGTGAAGAAAATTAACTCTATCCTGGCCAAAACCAGCACAGCAGGGGCATCTCCAAATCAGAAAGAAGCAAGGCAGATTACAGAAAAGACAATTAAAGGATTCTGCCATTGATGAGAGAAGCTGGGAAATGAATTATACCTTCAAACCATGTGTTGCAATGTGCACAAAGATTTCTCTTTGCTGCTTCTACTCAGTTCGCTGCAGAAGGGACCGAGGCAGCCAGAGTTTCACTTTTTAGAAAACTACTGTGTTTCTTTTGAATTTAAAAAATTGTTGACTGCATAAACTGTGTTAGTCTTTCTAACAAAATTTCATTGTTTAAATGTATATTCTACACTGTAGAAAGCATACCTGGAGTGGGGTGTGTCTCTATGTCCATGTGTGCAGAGATGGGCATCGAGACCTCTGTGCTATTCTCAACCTTCTCAGTAACATCTGTTAAAGCATTTCCTGATGCCTTTGTCACAAATGTGCTCTCTCAAAGTAAGATTTAGCATCCTTAAGTGGTTAAAGTTCACATTAATTTGGTTATAAAATGTTTAACTTTTCTGAGTAGCAATACCTGGAATTTAATGATCTTAAGTGAAAATATGCCATCTGTGAATCTTCTTAGGAGGCAGGAACAGAAGTGTGTAGGAGACCCTGCTGCTTTTAACCCCCAACTATCAATTTTAGAACCTAGAACAAGGTAGAGACTGGTCATTATTGTTATTTGCTACATTCCAAGGAATCTGTTCTCTGATACTTTGTGTTTGACCAGGGCAGAGTTTGTTCCACAGGAGCTTACACTGCCCCTTCCTTAAGCTACCAAAGGGCAATTATTTATTATTTAGGGAAAAATGAATAGAGAGGTAGGAAATAGGAATGTTAGGAGAGTCCAGGTAAAAAGTTTGTTATAACTTCTGTGGATATTACAAGGGGGAGGAAAAGCTGCTTGTAAAGCAGTCATTGTAATATCAATGATGGTAAGAGAGAGAATTTTCCAGGCATGTTTCATGCTAATGAATTTGCCACAAAGGGTATTCATTTGTGATGCTGTGGTTAAAATTCCTGTATGTTGCACAGAAAATATACTTCTGATTTAAGTGCATTTAAACTATCAGAAAGATGCAGTATGTTTTATAGTGATGTATCAAGGTGGGAGGGGGAGATTTATTAAAAAAAAGTCTTACATTATTATTTTTTTATTGTAAATGCAATAGTAGAAAAGCTTCAGAAATAAAGGAAAGACAGTGGTGTATCTGTCAGCATGGGTCTAGAGTCTCAGTTTGGAATATCTGATGGGGTAGAATTAAAAAAAAAAAAACATTTTGTAGACCAGGATCTTTAACTGTGGGAAAAGAATAGTATTGAAATGGGATGATTGAAGAGATTGCAATTGTTTATTGGGTAAGGAAGATGAGAAGAAAGGTCAGTGTTAAAAATGTGTATGCTGGACAAAAAATGAGATTGTCATCATTTGTTCTGCCATTGTAATGACTGAATCATGAAGAACTGAGAAAAATTAAGTGTGCATCACAGTTTGTTAAAAAGAGAGACTTCTTCACATACTACAGATTGGAGCTAAATGGTGGTGCTTGTGCCAGCAAAATCATTATAGCTCTAAACATAACAAGAGCTTGAGAAAGGATGGAATGTCTTAAATAGATGGATTCTTGTTATCATTACTACTTGTAATTGATTGTGGTAGCAAAGACCATAAGTGATAGTATCCTTTTGATTTTCGACTTAGTCCAGTTGTGAACTTGATGATTTGAAGGCAAATCCATCACATCTGTACATTCCTGGTTTCGGGATCTTCCTCTGAGGCATCTTGTAGTGATCACAGCTGGATTAGATTCACCTTCAGAAGGGCAATTCCTGCAGTTTTAATTACCCAAATGAGACCTCTGCCCAGAGGCTGGGTGAAAGTAACCTCTGTTTATGTGGGGATGCTTTCTAGGCTCAGTGGAGATAATGAGTACAATAGTGCATCGCTGAAGTCAACACACTTTTAGTAAGTGTTTTTACACTAAATAACTGAAATAGTAAATTTCTGTCAAAGGAACTGTGCTAGAGAGATAATACAACTAATGTGCTAATTAAAAGGAAAACATCTATTCTATTGAGAGACTATTCACAGCATGTAGATTATGGGCAATGATGATCAAGTACATAACATTGTATTACACTTCTAAACTAGTGTACTACTGATCTGTTTTGGTATGAGAGATTACACACACCTTAAGGGAGCAGCTGGTTTTAACTGCTTTTCTTTAATGGAAATGGTCTAGTGATTTCTGTAGGTAGGGATGAAGGGACTGGGGATGGAGGCTGCCAAGCTCTGTTGCAAATGAAAAACCTTGTGACTTTTTATTTTTTGTGGTGTGTTCTTCATGAGAAATAAGTTTCTTTCTTTTCCACCACCAAGGATCCTATGTTCTTTGCTTGAGCTCCTAATCACTTAGAGCTGTAAGGAAGAGACTTCTTGAAGGATACACTAAATCTTAACCCCAGGCCAGGCTGGGTCAGTGTTTCCTCCCTCCACCTCAGAGTAGTTTGTACTGGCAATGGGGCAAGGAAGGCTGTGTTGTTCTTGGTGAACTTTCTGTCATTGGGGTCCCATATGGAGTATTCTGGCAGGGGGAGTGCATATGAAATATGAGTTAGGTATTTTTTCATCATTTCTGAGACTATACTTCATCTGCAAAGTAATAGTAGGGTTCCTTCTGCTGCGAATTATGGCATAAATTATTTCTGTGCATTCAGATTATATTTACCCTCTGTGTGAATTTACAGGGGTGGTCTACTGATGCCCTTAATACCTTAATGTGCAATAATGGCTAAGCAAATGAGAGAATAATAGATTAGTGACAGCAGTTCATATGTTATTCAGGAGATGTGGGCAGTTTCATTTTAGGGAAACAAGGGATGTAGGAGAACATGATCCAGATCAAGAAAAGGTTTAGACAATATAACCATAGTATTTCTATCTCCTTTCCCTCATGTTTTACAGTAAATAAAGGGCTATGAAGAAAGCAGGAATTATAATATATATAGATAGATTTTTGCATATGTAGATATAAAATATATATCTGACAACTGCTTTTATATATGTATGTATATATAAAACGTGTATATATGCAGATGTGAAAAAATTGTTATCCATGGGTATCCAAGGACAAATTATTCTGCCACTGTGAGCTGTCTTACAGAAAAATCTCAAATAATATTTTGCAGAAGAAAATGCCAAAAATTATTAAGTAAAACTAATTAGAATCTCCCAGAGAACATAACTTAACTAGAGAGGGAAATTTCTAGAATATTTCATGTCTACCATCAGGATGCTTGAGATTTTCTGTTGTAAGACTGTAAGGAGATTTCTGAGAAGCAGCACAGAAAATCCTTTCCCAGAGGCCCAGGGGCTGATTCCATTTGTGTTCTCGAGCTGATGTGATCCACTTCTCAATTTTTTTCGATGTGGTCAGTTACTGAGAGATGCCAAAATGCCAGGCGATAAAACTCAAATGGGTGAATGATTTCTCTGAATACTGCAGTTCACTTTCAGTGCCTTTACCCTTTTCCTCAGACAAATAAAGCAAGAATTTCTCTGAAGATGCTTTTTGCATCGGATTTTACAGTCGGATTTTGACGTCCAGACAGGATGCTAATCAGAGGGAAATCAGATGGGATTGTAAGGGCTGTTAAAATCCACAGAATATCATTAAAATGGTTTACCGTGGATGTAAACCAGCTTAATTAAGCTAATATATTTGTAATTTGTGTGTATTTGTAGACATTTATGCCACCAGCAAACAAGAAAACTTGAAAATCTTAATTTTCATGATAAGTTTAGTAATTTTAACATATATGTAATGTCAACATGTACTCTACCTGTGTAAGTCAGAAAGTGTGGAGCTACCAAGCATCAGATCACTCCATATTTTTATATTTATTTTGGTTTGAATTTGACCTTTCCATTAATAAGTTTAAGGTTAGCTTGATAATAGGACTAAACCAAAACTATAATCAATCAAACTGTTTTTGTTAAATGTCTCCTGCTGAAATTGCACATGATTAAAATTTACATTTTCTTTAAAAGTAACTGTTTCATTTGTCATGTTAGAGCTCTTCATTTATTAAAAAAAAAAGGCAAAAAAATCTCTAGGCTGAAGTGCACTTAAGAAGCTCATTTTTATGACTGTTGAGTTCCTTGCTTTTGACTAAACCAGTAAATTTCTGATTACTACATTAAATATTAGAAGGCAGGTAAGATAGATTTAAAACTCCTGGCTAATCTGTGAAAGAAGTTGTAATCCTTGAAAAAAATCTGGTTGACTTCCTTATTAATAGAAGACACTTAATTGTGTTTTATTTAGTCTACGAACTTCCATTGTAGAGCTTTATTCTGACAAATATATAGAGGAAGAGGAGAAAACATAAGCTGATTTTGTACAAAATAAAACTACCGTTTTAGAAACACAGACCACAGATCTGGTTTCTCTGTGAATTAAGAAATTAATTAAATAATTGGCAGTTACACTGCCAGCGACTTCAGTTCTGGTTTCAGCCCAATGTAATGAAGCTCAAATTACTTTGCTTTTCAAAACCTCTTAAAGCCTCAGAGACCAGTGAATATTTCCCTCTATTTTTTTCACTGCCCTGTTCATTACTGTAGGAAACAAATACATAAGCAGAAATCAGCCATCAAGTCTGTGCTTCCTGAGAACCCAGGGGGACTCCATGTGCTTTAAAAATGTATGAGACTTTGTCCACTGAGTCGTTATTAACTGCTAAAGGTCACGTACTTTGACATTGTTTCTGAAAGTTTTGCCTTTAAACCCGGTGACCTCCTGATTTTGGTACTGATGCACAATTTCTTCTTGAATATGGTGGAAAAAGGTAGAAAAGAGTTACAATGCTCACCAGGTCTATCTTGATTTCTTCAGCAGGTATTAAATTGCCAATTGTACCAAATGTAAAAGTGCAAAGCTGGTGCCAAGGTTTCGTGTTTCGTGGGTTTGTGTTTTTTCACTGTGTCTGTGGAAGGCTTGTGTATGAGCAAATGAGCTTTGCAGAGAAAAAATCCCTCTTTTCTAGTAATCAAATGCACAGCTTCAAAGCTCATGCTCTGCTCCTGCAAATACAAGGTTAGATGCATAGCAAAGCAGGTCATCTCATTAACACTTGTTGCGAGGTTTACGTTAATCACACACCTCAGTGATTAGTTATTTGGGGCCAAAATAGGAACTTAAAATTTGGAGACCTTTCCTACCTTTGTTCTGTATATTTCTATATTTATCCATTTTAGCTGCATTTACTGTGTTTGAGGTTAAGTTTTGCTAGACCAGAGATGTCACAGATTTCACAGAATAGTCTGAGTTGGAAGGGACCCACAAGGATCATCGAGTCCACCTCTTAAGTGAATGGTACACAGCATAATTAAGTGAAATTAAAAAGGTCTGTTATTTTAAAGCTTAAAATAAATCCCCTGGGTTTTAAATTAATGAATTTTTATTTATTTTTTTTATTACCCTTCCAGGAACAAACTTCACCCTTGCAGAACTAGGGATCTGTGAGCCCTCTCCCCATCGCAGCGGCTACTGCTCAGACATAGGAATACTCCACCAAGGCTATTCCTTGAGCACGGGCTCCGACGCCGACTCGGACACGGAGGGGGGGATGTCTCCGGAACATGCCATCAGGCTGTGGGGAAGAGGGATCAAATCCAGGCGCAGTTCTGGGCTGTCAAGTCGTGAAAACTCAGCTCTCACCCTCACCGACTCCGAGAACGAGAACAAGTCAGACGAGGAGAACGGTAGGGCCTGATTCTAAAATACATTCCTAATGTACACGTGGGAGAACGTGGTCATACTTAAAAATACTCAAGTCTTCTTTTAAAGGTGGTATTTTCACTTGCTCAGTTTGGCTAAAGCTGCTTTTTAATGTAGATTTTTTTTTTAACCATCAGTATCAGGAAGCTCACAGATGCATCATATGATATATATCATGTTTGGTCTTACAATTTGCTTTTTGCACCGTGATCCTTCACACAAGTTTGTGCTCGGAGTATATTAAATTAAACTGAATGATGAGAAGCAGAAAGAAATTTCTTAAGAGAAATAGTTTCTCATATGTGATTTTTCTACACAGCTTGAAGTGGTATTAATAATCCACAGTGTGCTGGTAGCTGGAACAGTGATGCTCATTCGTAACAATCAGATTTAATTTGATGTATTTTTTTCATGGTTTTGAAGTTGTAAAAGAATTACTTTGCCGTTTGCATATTGGTATTGGGGGGCTTTTAGAAAGCAAACCTATAGATCAGGTTGGGGCAGAACACTTCTGCTTGGTGTGGTTTATTAAGGTCACAGAAATTAATTCTTGGCAGTGCACCACTCACTTGGGACAAAACAGCTCAGCAGTCACTCGATTCAGGTTCTTCATATGTATCACCTTAAAGTTTTTAGCTGGGGTATTTTCTGCACTTACATATGTTTCAAGAACTAAAGAGGGAAAATAGTAAAAAGGGATTTGTGTGATTTTTGCCTTCCATCCTGTGGAGCGAGGAAGGTGCAAACTCAGCTTAGTTAAAATAGAAACGAAAGGTTTTGATTCTTGTCTCTCTGAGGAGGTGAAGAGGAACCTCCCTAACATCACACCCTCAGAGCAACTGTTCCAGCAGCTGACACCAGCTCATGAAGGCAGCTCTCTGCTAAGCATATTACTTGTGATAAAATTCAGTTTGATACGTTTTGGGCGCCTCTCAGGAGAGGATTTTTGTAGGTGTTTGTTTTGGGCTCCTCCCTGTACTTACTGACAGTTGTCTGGGCCAGGCACTAAAAAAACAAGCAACTGCTTGTCAAAGCAAACAAGGAAAAAACAAATTACAGTTTATATATTGATAGAAAGAAGTTCAGAAAAGTGCCATTGATTTTGTTTGTAACAGCAGTCCTTTTTTTTTTTTTATTTAAATTGAATCTTCAAGTACTATCTCCTGTAGTAGCAGGATACATTTCTTCATCAAAACCAAGGAGGGAACGTGCATTTACTAATAATGGTTTGTACAAGGGAGCCCATGTTTTAAAAGGAATAAGTGACTGATTATTTGATTTTTCCTTTTTTCTTTTTAATGGTACCATTCACAGAAAATATGACAACTTCCACTGATTTTTAGTGCACTTTTGGTAAGGCTACTGAGCGTAATTTCAAATAGAAAACCTGACTAATAGAATTCTGGCATTATGGAATGATTGGGTTTCAATTCTGTAGCAGAAATTCACTTCTCTGAAGGTGGTTGTCTCCATTTCAATGGCAGCAGTGGGCCACACACCTTTTGTCTGAGGAAATGTGATTTCAGGACCTACTTTTATACAAATTGTCGCAGATATTGATAAAAGAATGGGTCTGTTTGCTTGGTTTTCAATTTCATCCTTATAATAATGAATTATTAAGTAATTAGAAATCTAGTGCAGTGAATCCATTTTGAATAGGTAATTATTAAGTAATTAGAAATCTAGTGCAGTGAATCCATTTTGAAGAGGTAATTTTTCTAACAGTGATGTTAACAGGAGAAAGAAGAACATAATCAGGTAGCAAGCAAGAAACAAGCCAGTATGTGGAACTCGTTTTTACTTGGCAAAGTTTCTGTGAGAAGGGTTTCTCTGTGTTTGGTTGTTTGAAAAAAAACCACCCCACAAGTCAGAAGCAACTGTTATATTCACAGAGGTGTTAACTTAGGAAACTTTTTAGCCTTACTCTCTCACGTACCCTGGTTAGCTCAAAAATCGATGCTTCTTCACATGGCTGATTTCATGAAGTTTTGGGATACATTATCATATAGATTGACAGTTGCCCCACTGGTTCAGCACCACGGTGTGGACACTTACAAACCCATCATTAATTTCTCACGCTTGTGCCCAGCAGTGGTTTCCTACATAATAAACACTCTGTCCTTCAGAAGCAGATCAATAACCTGCCAGGTGTTTGTCTGGAGAGGAAGTAACAAGAATCTATATTTCAAGAGAAATTTGCACTCTGATATGGTTTGAGATTTGCAGGATACCAGCATAAAACGAGGCATTGCTTAGAATGAGACTTTACCAATTTATCCCCAGCAATATTTGAGGGAACTCATGATGCACAGACCTCTGACTTTATTTAAAGTACTGTTAAGGCTCTTTCCCTGATACAGTTCAAGTGTTGTGTTATGAAACAGTAGTTCAACTCCAAAAGATGATTTTTTTTTTTTTAATATTGAGATGCCATCATAATTCCTAGCACTGCATTTAAAAAAACCCAAACAAGACGACCAACACTTTTTTTTGGTGTTATTCAATCTGTTTTGTCATTTTTAGCACATCTCCAAGTAGCACAGAGGAGGCCTAATTTCTAAAAATTGCTCTGGCAATATGATTTTGTTCCCATTCAAATCCATTCACAAAGCTTGTGACCATTTTCTGCACTTGTAGATTTAGTATGATTTAATTTTATCATAAACTAGAATACTGTGAACCTTGAAATACTAGCAGGTCTGAAATGCTTATAGATAAATTGAAATAATGGAAACTCATTAAATTCCATGTTTTACTTGATACACTGCAATTTTTCCTGACAAAACACCTTATTGACATTTGAAAAACAACACTTTTATTTTCAGAAATCTGATTAGGCTCTAAATTCTTATCATATCTCGCAGCTTTTCCTACTGTTGGGATCTGATCATCTCAAGTTCTTTAGACAAGTCAATGTGAATGTGTAACACAAATCTGTCACCAAATTTTTATTCAACATGATGTATTTGAGTTTATTTAAGTAAAATACTCTTTTTTTTTTGTACAAATATAAAAAGTCAGTTAGAAATACAGGACACCTCTCATTTCATGTGCCAACTTTGTAGAGAGAATTACCTCTGGGGACCTAAGGAGTATAGGGGATATACCACAGTTCCTGAATGCTTATTTTTTTTCTTTTATTAAATCCTGGAACAGTTTATTCCAAAAAATTCTGGAAAACTTTCAAAAAGTAGCTTTTTCATCAGTTGTCATGTTCTTTCTTAAGCCTACAGTATTTCTATCTCCAGAGTAAAGCTTAGGTGGTGGTTATATTTAGGGAGTGACCTTGAAACAAGTACCCTTTCAGGCTTCCAGTGCTTTTTTTTCCCCATTTTTTTTAAAAAAGAGAAGAGGTTTTCCTTTTTTTTTAAAAGTTGAATTAAAAATTATGTTCTTCTCAAAAATATAAAACATGGTAAATTAAGGTAAATTTAAAAATCCATGAAAACAGAATGATCATAACTAAAGGAGCATTTATGTGCAGAATCCTTTTGCAGCAGAACTGCAATCTTCTCTTTTCCTGGCTTCACTATTATTGAATGACCAGTTCCAGGCTATTAGGGAGGCGATTAAATTCAACTGACATTAGGCAGATGGGAGTGAAAAGCTGAACAGACCAATAATAGAGAAGAGAAAAGATAATCCTACGTAGAGGAAAGGAGAAAGGAAAAGTAACACGTGAACTCAGAGCAGGTCTTGGTAATATTTCAGAGTGCTAAAAGGAACTAGTAGGCTCAAAGTGAATCCAGGAGGAGGGCTTTTGATGTGAATCTAGATTGTGTTCATTCCTCTGTTGTGAAAGAGAAAACATCTGGAATGGTGTCGTGACTTTTGAGAAGGTTTTCACCTTGACTTTTTTTGTATTGATAACATTATTGTATATAATGGATAGGTAATATGACTGGTAGAATGTGACAGAAAACAAAATGTTTATAACGAGATTTCTGCATTGATATTATAATACCAAACACTTGAGATGTTTCTGTTTTACATTTGTGTGTCAGAGAAGGAAAAAAAAAGGGTGTCTTGGGGGATGAGGAGAAGAATTTCCAGGGCTGAAACCATATTATTAAAATAATGTCAGACCAAAAAAGGTGATCAAGGACTACTTTTCTCTTAACAGTAGTGATTGTGAACTGAGCAGCAAGACAAAAATGAATGAGGAGGAATAAAGCAATCCCCAAGGTCAGCAAAACAAGGGAGAGTTCAAGGTCGTGGAATTACTGTGGAAATCTGTGCACGTTTTAAAGAAATCCACAAGAAAACACTGTGGGTTTGGCAGCTCTTTGTGGATAAAACCTGTGAGAAGCAAACACTCCTGTGTCGATACCCAGCTGCACCTTGGGAGGGGTGGGAAAGTCTTGTGTTATTGGAATGAACCTGGAGAGTCCCCTGAATCCAGCAGTGCACCTTCCCTTTCCTCACTTCACCTCCTTTCTTCCTGGAGAAGCTTTTCCATCCTCCACTGGAGCCAGCCTGGCTCCAGCATCGGGGCTGATGAGTCAAGTCATGTAGAAAGGTGTTGTAGGAAGCTGCCCCAATATTTTCAGGTTCCATATCCATCAGTATTTCCTGTTCTAGACCTGTTGGTGACAATGAATTCTGCTGGTTTTTACTGTAGTAATTGAAAGTTTGAATAACAGGCAATGCCTTGTGTGCATATCACTTATTATTGAATGAAGGAGCACCATGAATAAAAAAAAAATTAAGTTGGAAAAAGTATAAGGTAGAATAGGAAAAGCTCTATTTATGTTGTACTTCTGGTTGAATCTTATGAAAAATTAGGGAAATTATATTCTCTCTATTTTTTCCTTGCTATGAAGTTTTCAGTGGTCATTTCATACACTAATTTCTCAAACGAATCTTAAAACAGAAAAACCACTTCATAATTTAAAGTGACCTCACATTTTATCATTGCTTCAATTATATGAGCAGTATAATCTGGGCTTTTCTTAGGATGTTGAATAACAGACTTACAATAGAAAAAAAATTATATTTTTGTGTCAGAGGAGTTTACAAAAAGGCACCAGACAGATGACAGCCAAGGAGTTTATTTTCTTGTTTTTACTGTTGTAATTTTGACATGTCGTTCTCAATATTTTATTACTTCAATTTTTTTTTTTCCAGCTTTCTATTTAGCACTTCATAATTTGCAGGAAGGATTATAGTGAAACTGTGATTCTACTCTTGGGAATATTTTGGGTTTTTCGTGTGCATGTGAATGTCTCTGAATGGCAAGACCAGTTTGAAAATAGGTTTGAATGTTCCTGGTTCCAGATTTCTGTTTGGGTTAAAAAAGTGGCAGATTAAGCTTGCTTCCTAAAGTTTCCCACTAAGAAATGCTCACTTTCAGCAATGGGAAATATGGGCTGTTTAGACTAATGGTGATGCAGTTGGAGCAGATCTGTGTAGTGCTCAAGTGGGGGGGAAAATACAATCTACCTTTATAATTTTGAGACAGAATAGCAATGTTTTGTGTACAAGAAGCAGCAGGGAAGCTGTAGAATCCCTGTGTGTGTCATAGTGAAGTGCTGATTTCAGCTGGTGCTGCTGCCTGGGAAAATGTTGCGCCTGTTTCTCTCCCGGAGCGACCCAGGTAGCTTGGAAATGACAGGAGGGACAGATCTGAAAGAGAAGAGGGGAAGAGCTGCCACAGTTGTATGATCTGTTCATAGCTGAGAAGGTGGCCAGATGGTCCTGAGGAAGTGGTGAGATTGCAATGAAATGTCATATACTCGGGAAATGGCACCGCGTACGTCACACGTCACCCAGGCTCCTGAAGGAGGAGAGCTGGGGAGGTTTGCTCCTGCATGGGCAGCTTCATCTCTGCTTTAGGAAGGCTTGTAAAGTACTTTGTAAATGACAAATTTAGAAAGTCATTAAGCACAGTATCAAAGCTCGGTTGCTTAAGTGGATCCAATTTTGATGTGCTCTCAAAACCTGAGGGCACTTCTGATAGGAAGTGGTTTCCTAATGAGGGAATTGACTAGCAGGGATGACTTTTAAAGACTTAACTACACATCAACTCAATTTTGTCCAGGTAAATGGCTTATGCATTCAGTGTAGAGGGATGTAGATGATGGGGTTAAGGACAAAAAATAGATAGGTAGTACTGGTAAACTTTAAAGCCTCGTGGAAGACAGGAATATGGAATGACAGTATTTAAGAGCTTAAAAGTTTGTTTCAATTTTAGTAGAACCCAGCAACACTGAAGTGGAGGTCGGCAGGATGATGTGGTGAAGTAGTGCTGCAGACACTGGTATGTTGAAAGAGCTCAATAGATACTGTCTGGAACACAGTGTTTGATGATATTCTGGAGACTGAGGCTGGAAAAGTGACAAGGGTGAAAGGTCTGCTTAGGTGGCCTAAAAGGGTAAAAACAACCCAACAACATCTTGACCTTCAGTTGCTTGTAGGTGGCATTCAGACTTTGGCAGCCATTAGATCTTCCCCTCAGTTCAGTGTTGACCTGAGAGATGTCCATCAGGATCCGGGGTTTCATCCTTCCAGGGGCACATGTGTCTCTAGCCCTCCTGAATATAGAACAAATGGATGAAATGTTAAAAAAAAACCCCAAACAACCAAACAAATCCAAAACCAAAACACTGCAAAACAAAACATCCTCCTATGAAGGGTGAGGAGGGGTCTTACACCTCGAGTGTCCGTAGTGTTCTTGCCCATTCATTTCAGGCAGGGTTTCAGTGTCTGTACAGTTTTTCATTGCCCCTGAGGTGTCAGTGATTTCGGACCAGTGTCATACTCTGTTGGCCCTCATCGGGCTTTTTGTCCATATCCCCTCTGAGGGCCTGGCTGAAGCTGTGTCCTGTTTTCCAGTCTCTCTCTTCATGGTGTTTTTTTTAGGATTATGTGATTGCCCTCCATATAACTGCACGAAACAAGGCAACCAGGAATTGAGACCTAGGAAATTCAGTCCAGTATTTAGCCAGGAAACTGAGGAAAACAGAAAAATAGGCTGGTGAATTAAGGCTATCAGGAGAAAAATGAAGCAGCTGGGTTCATAAACTGCTGAGGCTAGCTGGGATCTTCCTTTTTCCTCAATTCATAGGGAAAGAGCTTTTGCCTGCAGCTGTATCTACATCATTGCGTGAAGGTCACAACATGGAGAGCTTTTTTAAAAAAAACAACTCTCAAAATAACCACAAGATTTTTCAATTAGTGTTTTAATGATGAGCCTTTCCATCTAGTTGAGTGAAATGATGAAACTATGTTGAACAAGAACTCTATTATAACACATTATTCAGTTTGTCAATTATTAGTATTAGAAAAGCAAACTCAGATGATATAGGTCACCCAGGTAAGGAAATGGCAGTGCCTTTGTTCAAAGCATAACTGAGTTAGAATAATGCCTTTTTATTGTTTTCTGTAACAGAGATGTGTATCAGATAAAGTCAATCCAGCTTGGTACTAAATGTGTAGTGAGTAGCTGATGAGCAATAAAACCTTCCCAGGCAGGTTTACATGTACGTGGTGTTTAACAAACTTTGTTATGATGAAACAAAAACCTGTGTATTTCACATTTCCCTTGTAAACTGAAGCACGACCACAGGAATCCATACAGTGAATTTATGTTTTCTTACCTTGCAAAATGCTGTGAAGTTTTACCGAAAGCTTTCTTGAAATTTGTCAAGGTACCTTTTTAGCCTTCTGGCACCTTTCCTCATGTATCATATCCCACTATTAATAATCTTCCCAATTACAAAGATTTGCATACTTCAGTGATTAGTGCATAATTGGGTGAAGGTACATTCTGTTTTTTCTAGTCAATCCTTCATTTATGAAGCTCAGCCTGAGTCTGATCAGCTCTGGTAGTGCAGTGAATACCTATTGTCACACGTGTAAGGCTGTTTAAGTATCATTACTGTTTCTAAATATTTCATGGGATATGCTTTTTGTTTACACTCTGCACACTGTTCTTTTCAAGGAACCTGTCAGCTTTTCAAAGATAGTGTATTTGAATTGATTGTTAACATGATGTTGAAGTGTAACATTCTACTCAGGTAGGAAAGAATTCATCTTCAGTTAGAAAATGGATAGGAAATGATCCCTTAGCTCTTCTGGTGCCAAAGATTTTATATGGATATATTAGAATAAACAGACTTTGTTGAAAATTAAATTATCCCATAACTAATGAGTTTCCAGAGAGATTATTATTATGTTAGTCTTTTATTGTACAACTTTTTTTCACTTAGTTCTTCAGTAGTACATTATAAAGATGTTTCCTAAGTTCTGTTCCTTAGATCAGAGAAGAGAAAATCTAATTCATAAGTCTGATTTTTATGTTTTACCTATAAAGTCTTTTTGTGACTTGACTTTCTGGCAGAATTGGCTTCTGTCAGATACTGTAGGAGCAGCGTGGAAATCAACTGTTTTCTTTGCTTTTAATTTCATCCTGTTTCACACAGGTTAAAGACAACTTTATACTTAACTTAAGCTTTTATGCATTCTATGAAAGTCTCCTTCCTTGGCATTGATAAGGGAAGTACTTTTATCTATTTGTTCAGTATTTTTGTAGCATTAGAAATTGCTGACTCTGTGACACTGTTCCTGTAAGAAGCTGTGGGGATGATTGGCAGTGCTTCAGGAAGGCTGAAGCTCTTCCTCTCGAATCAAATGAGAGACTTTTTTAGGAGCAGCTGTTTGTCCACTTTCAAACCACTTACCCGTTCAGTCTTTGGCTCACAGACCTCTCATCAATGTTCTTGAACATCTCAGAAGCTGTTGGTAGCACTACAGAGACCATGCTGAAATCTTAACTACATGTGAACATGAAATGCTATCTGTGA
The DNA here is from genome assembly GCF_036250125.1 of Pseudopipra pipra. NCBI lineage: Eukaryota > Metazoa > Chordata > Aves > Passeriformes > Pipridae > Pseudopipra > Pseudopipra pipra. The sequence goes on along the minus strand of NC_087563.1, from coordinate 5,543,725 downwards.
TAAAAGGAGAGGACCATTTTTTTCAATTTACAGTTTGTCTATCTGATGGTTAAAGAACATCAGGCTAGACTAAACCTATGAAAGAAATATGTGATACTGGGGAGATGGAAGTATTTTGAAAAACTTGTCTTTTCCTTAACCTTTCCTCTACCAGCTATTGAAGGCTGATTATCCTTGTTCTTAAAACCGACCTCCTGCCTTTTGCAGCCTGCAGTGGGAATCCTTTCCATGTAACAGATTTACATGAAGAAGTAGCTTTAAATGTTTCCCCAGACTGAATAATTGACCTCATTATGTGTTACTGTTTGTCACCAGAGGGTGCCATTGCTGTGATCTTCCACATTCTTGTGCTAAAACCACTGACTTTTGGAAGAGGTGCTGCTTCTATACAGTACCTCTTCCTTTAGTTGTGTAAAGCAATGGCAAGAAAAGTGGCCTTATGGAGAATAATTTTCACAACTGGCAGCAGAGTAATGTAGATGAAAACAGTAGTTGGAACAACCACGTCCTAAAAAGGGGCTGTTTCCTTGTTGTCTGCTTGGGTTTGTTACATGAGTACTTTTAATTAACACCACTTATACTGGAGTTGTGTAAAAACTTATTTCTTACCTTGAAAATCTCCACAAGTTTCTAGATCCTTAGTGCTGTGCAGCAGAACAACACCAGGGGCAGAGGAACAGGCAGTTTTATTTGTGAATGAAGTTACAGAAGAAGGTGTAGCTACTACAGAGTATGTTGCTGGCATATTCTGTGCTGGCTCCTCAAGGCATTTGCCCTAATTTTAACATGTGTAAGAGCCTTAGGCTTGCATGTACTATCTGTTCCATGAGTCTGTGGTGTTGTCCATCTGTGGTCAGGGAATGGGATCTGAGAGAGAGATTTACACGAGCCAGACTCTAACAAATGTAGTTGATTCCTGGAATGTATCACAGTTCATTCCCAGAGCACAGCAGACTAAATGCAATACAAATTCACAGTTATACTTTCCACCCTTTGGTATTTTCTCTGGGCTCCTAAATATTCAATGCAGGTAAATGAAATAAAAATATGAACTTATCAAGCTTGTTTTCCTATAGGCTGAGATGGAAGAAGTAGTTTTGGTAGTTTTTAATTTTTATTTTATTAAGAACCATGCTGGTATCATTGAAGGCCTTCAAATAACATCTCTCTGGGTCAGATCTTGCAGCTGGGCAACTATTCAGTGGAGAGGATGACTTTTGTGGGTTTTGAAGTTGTTATAAGTACCTCAATAATTGCTGACTGTTCAAGTCATTCAGGCTTTTCGGTGGTGTTTTGCTTATATGGAGAACATCTTCATCACTGAGTTGATGGAATTGTATTTGCGTGGAAGTTCAAGGCGCCCATGGAAACCACAATTTCCTTGGCATGTTTTGCCCTATTGAAACCGAGATACCATCTTGTAAGAAGGCATAATATCATCCAATTGCAGCAACATGCCTGTAGGCAAGGCACAATATGTGAGCATCATTTGTTTGCTCAGAGCCACGACTGTCATTCAGAAATATTGAAAGGTAGCAGTTGGATTTTTTCACACAAATGGTTAAGGGACTTTTCTCAACATCAAATTAGCGTTCAAGAGTGAAAATATAGCTTCTGTTTCCTCAGATGCTGAGCTGTAAGAAATGAGTAATCGTGATTCCTGGGGGAATTTTTTTATTTTATTTTTTTCTTGTGTGGTAGCAGATAAATGGGTTTATCAGTTTTCCACAGAACACTTATATTTAGTAAACTTGAAATGAGATGAATTACAGTGAAGTTACTCCTCTTTCCAGTTTTCTTTAAGAGGAGAATTATTTTAAGGAGTTGTATGCTATTTTTGTATCTCCCACATAATGCTATAGCCTTAAGCTATATTACACAGTGTGAATAAAGACAAAACAAGGGAATGGCTATAATTGCTTAACAGAGTGGAGTTTGTCTTTTGTAGAATTTTTTTTTTTCTATTTCAGCTTATTATTGCTCAGTAAAACAGGACATCACTAACACTTGGGCTAGTTTACAGTTTTTCAGTGCAGTGAACAGAAAGTGTGGGGTGGGAAGGATTAGGTCAAGGCTAAGACTGGGATCTGCACCCTGGAAAGACAAGTGGGTGAGAACAAGTAGTGGGACGTGAGGCACGAAGGAAAGAGGAGTCCAAGGAGGCTTCAGGAAACATCACACCAGTGCAAGGAAGTAGTAAACTGCCATCAAAAATGTCTGTATTAGGCATGTGTGTGTCTGCTGGTTTTCAAAAGCATGTTATAGCAATACAGAGAAGAACTTTTGGTTGTTTTTATCTATACATAAAGGCTGGTGTTCACTTTAATATTTCTTTTACTGTGGCAAATTGGCCTTGGAGGATTAATGTGTGGGTGAGTGCCACAAGTTTGCAAGGAATTGAATGCTTCTGGTATAGTTCTGTGACTGGGATACAAATATTTGATGCATTTCATTGTTATTTCTAAAGCTAATAATAACTGTAAATCAGTTAGTTCTCTTCTTTTGCAGAGTTCTCTACATTTTAAGCATTAAATAGTGAAATAATCAACCTTATGTGCCCAGTCCTGTCAATATATCCCTGGGCAGCTGCTCAAAGACTCCTTGAGTCTCAATCATCCAGATTCATTTGCCAGTTCTAATTTTCTGGATAATTACTGCATACTTCAAGACCACTTCTGTTGTGATACTTAGCCAGATTTAATTCTTTCAGATACTTTATTTCTTAACCTATAATTTGACTTCCCCCAAGAGTATCTGAAGATGGGTACCCATATTCAGTTTAGTCCTAAATTCCAGGATTGGATCACGCTCCCAGCCTGTCCTCTGTTGCAATCAAGACTCACTGTCCTGTCCCCTGTAGACTCTCTATTTGTGGACTAAATGTCCTTATAAAGAAGTAAGGACACTCAGTTCATAATGGAGCACAGTATCAGCTCTCAGAGGTGACAGAATGCCATCTAATCTTTTCAAATGAATGTTTCTATTAATTTAAAGCTGAAGTTCTCCTATGTTTTTGAGATTTTTGAATTAATTAATTACATTTTGCTTCCCTAGATAGCAGGACAGATGAAGGCAGTCTGATGTGATTAAAATTATGAATTACTATTTTTTTAATTTTTAAAAAAAAGGATAAATAGGAGACCAATGATAAATGTTAGGAGACTAACCTATAACCACAGTGGGCAGACATTAATAATCAGTGTTTTCAGTGTTGTTGTCAGTCCAGCTGTTTTTCTAAAGATCCTGAGAAAACACTCTGTGGGCAGTCAGCACTGCAGCAGTTCAGCTTGAAGGCTGGAGGTGAGGGGGAGGATTTGGACAGAATTCTGAGGACTTCACAGTAGTATCACTAAGATAAATAATTCTACATAGTGAAGTGCAATGGAGGTAGAACAGGCAGCTGTATGCTTCTGGTTTTGGTCAGTCCTCTGATATTTTATACTAAAGGGGTTTTTTTTCTTTCTTCTTTTTTTAAGTGTTTTTTTTTTTTTTTCCCACCATCTTCTCCCCCCCCCATTGTTTTCAGTCTTGGTAAAAATATTATGCCATTTGCTGCTCTTTGTCTGAAAGACCATTTATTCCACCTTCCTACATTTTTTTGTCTAATATAACATAGTGCCTTGAGCTTTAATGTGGTTCCAGATAATCTCCTAGCTTTGTTTGACACGTGATGGCTTAAAAGCACTCTTTATAAAGCAGAGTATTACAGTATTAATGTGCAAAGTGAGGGTTATTCACTTTTCCTACGTCTGATGAATTCTTTGCATGGCTTAAAACAAATGGAGGAACAGATCATCTTACAGAAATAATGATCTTCTTAGAAAAATCAGCTGAAGAAATCAGTATTTTTCTTTCCTTGACTTTTTTCCCTCCTTATTTGAGTCTAGTTCATGAAGTAATGTCATGTTAAAAATGCTTCAGATCACTTCTGTGGTGATAAATTTTGACACTGTTTCAAATATTGGTTTCATGTATTTCCTTTTTGTTAGTCTTCTTGTGCCATATGTACTGCAATATACTCTCATTTTTTCTTAGCTTGAGAGAAATGGGGTTTTTTAACAAACAAAAACTTTCCAAACCTTTTTAAATGTGATTTGAAGTATTTCTTGAGCTTTGCTGTTCTGTCTCAGAGGAGTAGAACATATGTGGCAACTTCTCCAGAAAGATCCTCTCAAAAGAACATATTAAAGATGAAATATAAGGATTTTTAGATCAAAAGGATAATGATTTTTTAAAATCTTTACTATGTGATAAATTAATCAGAAGGTATTATAAAGATGTACAAACTAGCACAAGGAGAGAGAAGAGAAAAAAGACAGTGACATTGAAATGAATGTAGAAACAGACCCAAAGACACACTGTCAGGGCTTGGTTCTAAACCAACAGACAGGACTGTGGCACATGCACTTGGGAGAGATCTGAACTGTGTCAGGTGAGCAAAACTGTATTTATAGAGATATTAGGATGCCCTGACAGAAAATAATCAGGAGTGGCTGTTGAGAAGCCCAGCATCAGCCTGTGGTGTCCCTCAGGTGTGGGCTGTGGGTGGGGCAGGGCAATGCAGTTACACCTCCTGGGGCTTCCTCTAAAGAATAAAGAACTAGAGGGACTCTTAAAGCTCCAAGTAATCAGCTGACATATATAAGTATGGACTGAAGTTGTATGTTTCTGGCAGGAATTCTGGAACTATGAAAAAAAATCTATTACTTAATAAAAGCCCTACAGACTTCCAGAGCAATGAGACATATGTCTCCAGGAGCAGATGCTGGACCAAAACACCTCACATTATGATAATTTCTGTTTCAGATTCCATATGTGAGTGCATATATGACTCATTCATGCTTAAAATGCAGTTGTGTGTGCATTTATCATTTGGTTAGTTAATAATTTTTGCATTAGAATAGAAACGCAGTGAAACCTGTTCTAACAAATGAGCTGCAAGAAAAGGTAGAAGCAGGAAAAGAGAATGTGTATTGGAACTGCCTGGGAAATGGCTGCAAACCCGATGTAATTTGTTCTGATGGTCTCAAAATACTTGACTTATCTTGGAACCAAGGTGAGGAACTGTACCTTCCCTGTTTGTCCTCACTGTTCCTCAGTGTTTTTCTGCTGCTTGTCCTCCTCCCCAAAGAAGATCTTGTTTGCTCCCAGCATATCTTCTTTTTGACCGTGTTCCTCTGGACATCTTTGCTGCCTGTTCTACAGCTCTTGTTCTGACCCATCTGATTTTGCTTCTCACACATTTTCCTGCCTCCCATTTGTCCAACTGTATCACCACTCTCCTTTTGCCCCTGTGGGGTTATATATTATTTATGTATTTAATTGAGATGTGTTACAAAATGCTTCTGTGATGTTGCTGGCTGTGCAAAGTTAAAATGTTGGAAAGTGTTGGAGTGCTGTTGGCAAGTTGTTCAGGTGTTATCCAGAGCTCCTGGCTGGGTGGAAGGCAGGCAGCCTGCCTTAGGGACACAGCAACCTCTGCTTTGGCTGTGCTGTCCCAGGACAAAAGAAAATTAAAAAAAAAAATAATAATATATTAGCTTAAATGCAACTTTTAAACTGGTTTATTTTACATCATGACAAGCTTCATGGTGTCCAGAAAAGGGAGCTGTCACAGCTGCTGTCGTGGCACACGATGGTGGGCACACCAGGGGCACAAGGGGCAGTGCCATGTGGAGCTCTCCCTGTTTGAGGAATCAAGCTGTCATTCAAAAGTACTTAACACTGTGCTTGATACAGCAGAGAAATGTAGCAATAAATTAGTTCCATAATATATATAGGACTTGTGGGATGAAACCTGTTTTTTATTTATTTATGGGTTCCTACCACTTGTGGATTTTCGCCGTGCCTTTCACTGTACACGGGGGTTATTTTTGTTCAGCTCTGTTTTTGGAGCTTCACGTGATTTAAATGAGCAGCGATGATCACCCTCGGAGTGAGGACCGAGCCTGCAGTGTTCCTGTGGCTGTGTCAGCCCTGGTCCCTGGGACTGATTAGGGGCCATTAGTCCATTGATCGCTGCTGCTGGGCTGCTCTCCCACCTCACCCTGCGTTTGAAAGAGGTACCCGGTGACTTAAGAAGCAGATGCACAAACTATACATTTATCAGTGAGAATGAAAGAATCGTTTTGGTTCAGACACAGGTGAGTTACTGCTTGTGTCAGCTTGAAGGCTACAAGCGAGAAAGATTTCCCTTAGAAAACAACTAGACAGGAAAAATGAGTTGGACTTCTGAGGATCTGAAGTATAAAATATGCAAATTACAAGAATTTGGCATACTGTCAGACTTACATTTTTCCCCTTGATATACAGAATTTGTGTGATCTGCTCAGTCCAGCATCTTATTTGTGATAGATTTTTTATAATAAAATTTGTGAGTGGCTTCCTTTTTTTCTTTTCTCACCCCCATCCCCCCGCCCCCCCCCCCCCCCATTGTGAGCATTTTATAACAGAAATCCTTTAGTCCAGTTTGGAGTGTTCTGTTATGTTTTAGACATCTGTCTCTTTAAAACTTGAGTGAAAATCCAAGATGCCTATTTGAATTACACGGTGTCACTAACAGTGCTTGAAAGTGCTGCAAAAGGTGACGGTGCTTCCTTATGCTTCTCTTATCACACACCATGTAGTACATTTGTGCACGTATGTGGGTAGTTCTTTGAAAAAACAATAATAAACAGGTCCAAGATGTGATGTCAGATCTAGTTAATCAGTGTACTAGAAATACCTTACCCTAGATCTTGGTTAGGAAAATAGTAATCAAAGTCTTGAGTTGCTTTTCGGCTGGGGAGACAGATGGCATATCTGCTTAACGGCAAATATCCAAAAGAAATTTTTTTAAAATCCTATCTTTCAAAACATGGCAATCAGAATCATCTTGGAAAGGAACTATTAAATTTAATAAGCCATATGTTCAGTGAATTTACTTATTTTGTTCAGAGATGTAGACATAGAATTCACCTCTGTGTCCTTTTGTGTAAATTAACTGCCTTATTCTCTGCTACACAATTAAGGTATTTAACGAAGTTCCAAATGTGCAACATATTATTAGCCAAATACAGCTACTAGTTTTCATGTTGCTGAAATAAATGCATTTAGGTGAACAGTCTGCAGTTTACTAGAGTTCCCTCTGTGGAGTTCAGCGTGTTTGAAGATCAGATTGACTGGCAGCTTCCTTGGTATACATAAAACAGATCTAAAATTATTTCAAATAGAAATTCTCTGAGGATTCTATCATCTCTGCCGTTCTGTTGTACTGGAGATGCAGATGTGCCAGACTGTTCTGCAGGATTATAAATGCATTAGTGAAACCCTAATACACTCTGTAACAAATATATGCAGTGCAAGAGGTTTTCTTAGGCATCTTGTACCCACTCATTTTATTTATTTCATGTAATTGGCATGTTGTTCTGCTTTTATGGCTTGTTAAAATGAGATGTGAAAATGGCTGTAGCTAATGGCTGCTGGAAATCTTTTCCCATGGTAGGCAGGAGGAAAAAAAATGCATTGCAGATTTTAAAGCACAGTGCTCTCCCAGCGAGAAGCAGAGATTAAAAAGATGGATATAATGCATTGCTATGTGTAGTAGAAGCAGGTTTTTAATGACCTTGGATACATAAATGAACAAGGTAGACAAATGCCCAAGTGTTGAAGTGGCATTCTGGGGTAGGTGAAGGGTATCAGCCTGAGGCAGGGCTGCTGAGCACTGTGGTGCTGACACTGGGGCACAGGTGGGGTGGGAAGAGTTTGGTGGTAGCAGAGGAGTTTTTTCTCTTCTTCTTCAGAGAAGATTATAAGAGAATACATGAAATTAGGTATTCTGAGCATTTTCCTGCTCTCCCTTTCTAGCAGAGTTGTTCCTTGATTGCATTTTCCCCATCTCTCCTTGGGTGCAAAGTCTGTGCAAAGTCACCTGGTGACTCCTGAAAAGCTGGCCCTTGCTGTTGGCCACTGGGCGGGGGTGACCCCAAGTGGGAGTGTGGAAAGTTATTCTGTTGATCTGTTCTAGTCCTACCCTTTCCTAGAGGGTTTGGTTTCTTAGTTTGCCAAGGGTTAGGTCATTCAGAAAAGTCTGTGCTTTGGAAAGGGTTTTTTTGCTGCTTTGTTTCTTTCAAGGTTTTTTTTTTCCCCCCTGTTGGCATCAGGGCATTCTAAATGCTGCACAGATTTTCCTTTAATCCTTGATGTATCTGCTGCCTTTATATCTCCCCTTGGGTTGTTAAACTACAGGCTACTGTTGTGTCAGAGAAACCTGCCCAGAAAGTTGTTTGCTGAAGGAGTCCAGGAGAAATGGACTCTGTTGGTTACTGTTTTCAGTAAAGTTATGTTGCTGTATTATGGTCTCGCTCTTCTCCTTTCCTTCCCCCCCCCATCTTATTTCTGTCTCTATGAATTGACTTTTAGCTGGATTTTGAACTGAGCTGTTATCTTAAAATTTAGTTTTTCTCTTCAAAGGAGGATTATCCCAGTCCTCATGATGCTGTTCTGTGGGCTTTAATCAACCTAAAAGTTGCTTCAGTTCTTGGGAATCCTTTCCATAAATTCCTGTGGCAGTGAACTCCTCCAACTTAACCGATATGATGAATAAAAACATTTCCCATTTAGGGAGAGGTAATTATTATGTAACATCCTTTGTAGTGCTCTCACCTTTTTCATTCTCGTTACCTATAAATATTTCTCACTTCCCACTGTCAGAATCTAAATCTGTATGTGGTTTGTGCAAAGAAAATTGGGACTCAAGATCAGAATAAATATTGGAAGATAAGAGCATCTAATTTTGCTTTCCAGCATTTGTTGTGTTGTAGAGAAACATACTGTAAAAGAATAGGAGTAGCAGTGTACAAGAGCTAATTTGAGTATGATTATTTTTCTTATCAGTCATTCTTACTTCTTAAAGCTTTTTGGGTTTGTTTCTCTGTGTGTGCTGTGCACTTGCTGGTCTTTGATGACTGTTCCAAAAGGAAGGGAAGGACCTTTGGCCCTCCAGTACCCCAGAGCTCTCTGCACTCATGCATCTTTCAGAGGAGAGAGATCCTGCCCCAGGAGAATTTGGTTTTAATTCCCAGCACCAGATGAGGACAGTTTGCTGGCAGAAGCGCAAAAAAAATCAAATGCCATCACATATTTTAATAACATATAGCATAAACTGCATGTTAGCTTCAAAATAAATTCCTAATAGCCTTAGTAAGAAATCTCCTTCCATTGGATGTCTGCAGTTCTAGTTGATAAAAGTTGTATGGAAAGAACTCATTGCATCAGGACTTGTATGTCAGTTATCCCAGTGCAGAAACAGAGTAAATTCTCATTGTCTTCCTCTAACGTACAAATGGCTTTATTTGTGATTCTTAACTCACCCAAATTCATGAAAATAAGTTCAGAACTGGAGCCAAACCGGTGTAGAACGTGAGGCCTGACAAGCTGAGCTCACTGGCCTGTTGGAAGTCGTGCAAGGCCAAAGGCACTTGTTTGGCAGTGCCTCATTTAATACATTTCATGGTTGAGTTACAGTTTGGTTTTATTACTGTTGTGGCAGAGCTAATTCTGAACTGTAAAGTTCCAGCTTCCAGTGTGATGTAGATCTAACTTGTAATTCAGAAAGTGCAGGACTTTGCTCTCAGAGTCTCAGACAAGGGAAACTGGGGGGAGATGTGAGCACCTCCTCCCCCAGAGTCAGGGCACTCCAGCCCAGAGGGATGACGTAAATTAACATGTATTTACTCTGCTATAGCAAGGAACTGTTGGGGTCTGATTGTACAGAAATCCATACAAATGCCCAGCAAACACATCACTAGTTTTAAAGAAAAGCTTTCTTGTTTTTTCCCTTGGAATATACTATAGATACTGTCAGATTATTTTATGTGATTCAGATTGCTGTCAGGAGAAACACACAGTCTTTTCCTGTGATTCTTAACCATATAGTTTTTAAACTTTAGGGATTTTAAAAGAAATAATTACAGTGCTGTACACTATTATTTTAAGTGCCCTTTCCAGTCTTTAACAGCTCTTGGAAAATGAAAGAGGATTTTAGTTTCAGGATTTCACCTGAGAAAGTGGAAGACAACAGAGTAACTCTGGTGTGACAGAGTCTTCTCTGTCACTAAGGGCATTTCACTGTCTCACCATATTTAATGAAACAAACAAACAAACAATCTTTATATTGCCATGTGGTCTAGGAATCTGTGGTTTGTTCCATGGCAAGGAGTTAAATTGCAAATAGATGTAAAAACAAAATTTTCACTTTTTTATTTTTTGTAATAAAAAAGCATGTCTTACAGAGCACAGTTTTTCTGGCCTCTTGTACAAGAAAAATTTTATTTAAATAATTTTTAAAAAAATTAAGAAAAGTTTTTTTTATGTTATTAAAACATTTTAGAAGCTGCTGGGAAAGGGCTTAGGTTTTGTTCTGTTTACAAATATCCATTTTTTCCAAAAATATTTTCAGTGTAGCATTTGATTTCTAGACAATAGCATAGATGTTTTCCAGAGAATGATCAACTGTTGTGTGCCTGTTCCAGTGTAAAATATTGGTAAGATGAAGTATATCAAACCCATTTATCTGCTGCAAATCTGTTTGTCTCAGAAAAGACTCAGTTAAATTTTATGGAGCCTAATTTTGTTACTGATACACCTTCTGAATTTTATCTGATATACTGTATTTTTCTTCCCCGATAGGTCACATGAATCATCCTTTCCTCTCCCTTTCAGAAGGGACAGTAAAAGCAAAGCCACCACATGCCATTTGTGTATAACTGGCGTGATTTACTGCACGGCTGAATATAAAATCATAAAACTTACAGGACATGGTTAATACATAACCATCAAAATAACAGAGTGCAATTCTAAATTTATGAGGCTGAACTTAACACTGAATATCAAATAAGAGCCACATTGATTTCTGTAGCGCATGGCTTAAAAACACATTAGGTGGCATAACTGCAAGACAGTACATTGATTTAAGCATAAAATGCAGAGCACTCAATACTTCACCACCCAACGTTTCCCAGTAATGAACAAAGCTGTTGTATATTGATGAAAGGAAAATTATTTGTTTTGTTAGATTATGGTGCTCAAGCAGATGCCTTGCTTTCAGACCGGGTCGGCATAATTGGGATCGCGCTCGGTAACAAGTGACGTTGGACACCTTAAAGAGGGAGTGCATGGAGATCTCTGCATAATGTGCTCTAAGAAATATGTATTTAGCCTGGCCTGAATGGGAGTCTGAATTCAGGCACCCTCGTTTCAGAGAGAGCACTTTGGCAGGTACAGAAGATTAATTGCATTTTGGAGGCCTCTAATTGCTTTTAAAATGTTAAACATTTGCCTTCCTGAATCGTGGCCAGAGAGTAAGTCTATAAATCTCTATCACCCTTTCTCACTGAGTTTTGCCAAAATTAACTCTGTTTACATTAGGACACACACTTTTACCTTTTTTTAGGCCACAGTACACAAAGTGCCTCGCCAAGTGAAGACTTTCATTGACTTTAGTCTGAGCTCCATGAAAGATTAATTGGATTAACATTGGTGATTCACCCATATTTAGTTTTAAGCAGAAAATTCTACATGGGGGTTGAAATTGGGTCTGCTGAACGTGATTTCCTCACAATGCACCACGTCCAGAGTGGCACCCCTGTCATTTTTAATGCTCCAGTAGTGCAAGTGGGATGTGAAGCAGCTCAGCCAGTGCAGGTGAGTGTGGTCACTGCTGGGACCGGGCACAGCCGCCTGTGCAGTGAGCGTGGGGTGTGTGAGAGCTGCTCCTCAGCTTGGGAGAGCAGGAGACAAAAACATGCTGGTGATGAAGGACTTGATGAACTACTTGGGCCATCCAGGTCTGTGCCTGAGATACAGCTGTGCACACACACATGGATGTGTTTTGGAATTGTTCCATGGAGCGTGGCTGCCCCGTGTCCGGTGTGTGGCACCGGCAGGACGTGCCCTGTGGGTTGTGTGCATTGTGCAGCTGAAGTGAGCAGAAATCAGATCAAAGCCTGTGCTGCACATTGGAAAATTTCTCAGGGTGCTACGCTGATTGTCAATGCTTCAGAAGCAAAAATTGGATGCAGTCTGCATTCCAGTCATGCTTACGTTTTGGGCTACTTTTTTTTTTTTTCAATCCTGCAAAGTTTAAGTATTAGTCTTCATGACATGCAAAATGGACTGAGGTGTGAGAGAATAATGTTTTAATCATCATTGACATTTTCAGAGAAGATTAAAATTTAATAAAATTAATTGGCCATTTTTGAATGGCTCACTTTGCAGTTAATCATACACCTTTAGCTTCTACTACAGAAGGGTATTTCTCTCCTGCGGTTTTTTTTACCTTGAAACTTACCTGCAGTAATTGTGAGAATTGATTAAGTAGTTGGTTATAATTTTTTTCTTAAATTCATGCCATGTAATTTTAATTTATGCTTAGTGTAAAATAAACTGGTTTTTTAATCTCCTTGAAAAAGACCTTTTTTACACCTGTACAAATATTTTTTCTTTCCCTTTTAAAGGAAAATTTCCAACTTACTAGACGAATGTAAGTTACTGGGGTTATATTTAATGGCAAGTACAGAATACATTGTTTTCACTGCTGTGCATCTCTAGTAATATAATTTGAAGTGCTAGGGCCCTTTGCATCCATTTCTGAATCTATTATTAGTTGATTAAATTAACTGGCTGGATCGGTACAGTGAGAAGAGACACAGTAATGATATTACAGAATTAGTATGCTATGATGAATTGTCAGGAAAAGTAACTGTGACAGCCCTGTGGCCATATGCACTTAGCCATGCAATTTATAGTCATTTGAAAAGCCAAGGACTTTTCAGTTTTGGTTAGGAAATTTGTTCTTGCTTTTGACAGAAGTTGAGGGATATGTGTGTCTCGAACAAGAGGGGGTTTACTGTGCCAACGTGAAAAGAAACCAAAGGCTCTCCTCAACTGCTGCCATTTGGGTGATTTGCAAAGAACAAGCTACAGAAAAGGATGGGTTTTATTGTAGCTGCGCCAGTTCTTTTAAATAGATTATAATGTGATAGTGCATAGTATATAATAGTGTGTTTCCTTTACAGTTGGAGAAAATAGGATTGCTTAGGGTAAGGTAAAAGTGAATGCCATCTTGTATCACAATTTCAGTAGTTACAGAGCACCACAAATTCCGGTGCAGCAGCAGCAGGGCCTTTTTAGGAGGACAGTAAATACAGCTGGGTTTTATTCTTACAACGGATTTGAGGCTATTTAAAATGCCTTATTTTGCCTTTATGCAAATATTTGTAAGTAAAATAAAGATTGCCAAATACCATCAAAATTACTGGTAGTTAGATCAGGTAATCAGCATATAAGAATTGACTCCTGGCCAATGCTGTAGCAATTCCCACTCTTTTCAGCTTGCCCTGCTTGGTTGCTGGACACTTGGAATTTAAATTTAAAATCTTGCCATTTTCACATTTACCATATTGTGGGTTGGCTCCCTCTGTAATATTCTTAGTTATTAAAGCCAATTCCACAAATATATTTTCGAAGTAGTAACAGGCAGAGCCCGAATATGAAAGCAAGTAGACTAAAACAAAAGACAGCAGATTGTAGAGTTAACTCCTTTTTGTGAGCCTAAGGAATGGTATATCAGTAGTACTCTGGATAGATAACCTTTTCTGAACATCAAACTAAAATTCTTTTTGAGCTTTATGAAGTGGAGTGGTAAGTCATTTTTCTTAATATTGGTTATGTCAGTTAAAATTCTTGTAAAGAAAAGGAAAATATGAACTATGTTTTTAGTAGTTAAAAGATAGGATGTAAGGGGAATTCTTAATTTTATAGGTAACCACTGTGTAAGTTTTGTTGCCTCCTGGGATCTCTTCCTGGTACTTGGGTGCTGGAGATGATTCTTCAGGCTGCTGCATTTGCTACCTGACACCCAGAGAGCAGAACTGCTTTTGGCTTTGTGTCTGCTCCAGCAGGTTTTCCTTGGTGGTGTTGTTTTAAGCTTTAGAAGCAAATTATTTTCCTAAAATAATTTTGCTTTCTAATTTTAATTAGAGGAACATTTTCCCAGCTGCAGTCTGAGACTGACCTCTAAAGGTTACGTAGTCCATGGGCTTGGCATATCAGTTTATACACATAATGACCTCCTCAATTCCACTCATCTGTTCCTCTCCTTTGCTTTCTTTGTCATTAGAAAGTTTTTCTTAATGTTTAACTTGTCGAAGCCAACTCTTTGTTCTTTGTTTTTTAATGAAGAATGGACTGTTTCTTCTGCTTAAAATTTTCTGTCTTTATATTGATATCAAATCTTGTGTTTGAGTCATATGTATTAATTTTTTTGAGTTAATACATTAAGGAAAACATGTCTGCTAAACTATAGTTTCCATAATTATTGCATTTAACTCTTCAGATATTGATCAGCCCATGTTTCAGTGAGTTTTTGGCTTGGTCTCATGCTTTATTCCTGCACTTTTGTGAGCTCTATATTGTTACCTGCATGCAGCCTGGGTAACAAACACTGCAGTCACATAGTAATTTCCTAATCTTGCTGATCTATGTATTCATAACAATTAGTACTAAATTACTCTCATGCTTATTTGCAACAGTAAGCTCTGAATGTTTTTAAAAAATCCCTTATCAACCAACAAAAAAAACCCCCACCCTTACACCTAAAGAATAACAGACAACATAATATTTCTTTTGAGATACTCTTTTTGCCACATTTACAGCATCCTTATTTTAAAAAACTTTTTTTGGTGTTGCTGTAGAAGCAGCTTCTGCCAATGGTCAAAAGTTGCCCATGCAGGCTGCTGTTGGTTTCAGTGAGTTGGTTACAGTGAGGGTTAGAGCCAACATTTAAGCTGGGTAAAATTGAAGAGAGACTCAGATGAAAATAATTTTATTTTTTATTTGCCTTGCTTTTTATGGCAGGGAGTTTTTGTCATTTGGGTGTTTGATTTGGGGTCATGTTACACTTGGGTGAACTGAAGTGATTAAACTTTGGTTCTTATCTCTGATTCACCCAATACAGAGGCAGGTAAGCTTTTAAGATCTTGCTTCTGAGTATGTACACTCAAGTGCCTGGTCCCATTTGCAGTGTGTAGTCAGGCTTTGGGGTATTTGTGTTAGACAGTAACTTTTCATAGACAGGGATCACCAGCTGGGATAAGCAAAAGACTATTTTGTTTAAAAAGAAAACAAAAAGAGCTTTGTTAGTAGAAGCTGTTATGAACAGGGACGGGGAAAATTAGGAATCTGTGGTTCTGTAACATGCATCTATCCCATACTGATGGACATCATCTGCTGTGACCCAGAGAAGGGCCCCTCAGCTCCCCAGTGCCTGGCCCACTACACCAAACACTCCTCAGAAATAACAGCGAGTCAGGATGCTCTGCAAAAAATACTGCCCAGCCTATTTTGTCACCGTATTCTGTATTTGGAATCTAAAAGAGCACTTAAACCTGAGCAGGCTGCTGATGGTTGCACTGAAGAGCCCACTCTGGCTGCCCGTGGAAATGAATGCCTTTGATGTCCGTGCACTGCAGAGAGACGCAGTAAGCAGCTAAATGCCCTAATGCATCCTGCCACCGAGCGATCTAAAAGCTTCCGTGTGCATCGTGGAGCTCGTGCAGGAAGGTTTCCACTGTCAGCAAAGCAAAATGAATGCCTTTAGCTTTAAAGTTTAAATGCCTTGCTCAGCAGGGAGCCCAGAGAGATTTGTTCAACTGAAATGAGCTTATAATAAGGCTTTCATCCTAAGATAAGTAAGGACAACATTCAGTAGCTCTCTACTCCCTCACCAGAAAATACAAATAGCTTTCTCTATGTGTTATGATGCTGTTATTGTCTTTCATGTGATATGTTGCAATTCATGCTAATAGACATTTTCCATCGTGGACTGGTGTAATGCCATATTGTAACTACATTGTATTGAGAAATCCAGAGAAATAAGAGTCACAGCTTACATATTAATTGGTTTGTTTATTTTGCCCCCCAGAAACGAGAGTTAGGATAACATCTACAGAAAGACTGGCAGTGGCAAGGTGTTTTAAACCATTTAATTGTGCTCAAACTTTGCAGAGGTTCAAAATACATTTAGAGGGATTCTTAGCAGAAGAAAAATCTGTCAGTGGCTGTTAAACATGTTAAACACCACTCCTGGCTTAGGCAGTCCCAGAGCTGCTTGAGGTTGAGAGGGTGTGCAGGGGCTATCAGTGAGCCCGCTGCTGTTGGAGACAAGAAATCAGGTGGGATGGCCCATTTCTCTGACCTGGTGTGGCTGTTTGTATGTTCTCACTCCTGGGTTTGCTGATTTTCTAGCCCCACCCCAATCATAATTATTTCTTATGCAATAATCGAGCGGCAGTATTTGATCTGCAGTTTTCAGTTGGGATTGTTAAAATAGCATTTATGGCTGGAGCCTCTGTCCACTCCGGAGTTTTGCGTGTGGTGTTTGTTACAGGGTTTCTGAGTCCCTAATAAGCTGTTAACAAGCTGTCAATTATAGTGCTCATGCAAATTAGCGAGACAGACAGTGAGGGACTGATGTATACAGTGTGCAATCTCAGAGGATGTAAGTAAACCCTTCCAGTTTTAATCACTGTCCTTGCAACGCCATCTTCTTAACATCTATAAAGTGTTCATCTGGTCTTTTCCTTTATATCATGTTTACAAATTGAATACAGTAGTTAAATATCAATTATTACAGGTCATATTTTGTGTTAAATACCAGGCATCTAAAAATAGAACAATGACATTTAGATACCAAGGGCTTCAATGAATCTGTCTTTATGATGGTTTAAATGTCTTATTTACAATTTGCTGGTTTTCTGGGTTCACTGGTATCATCTTGCTTTCATTTCCACCACCTCCTTTGTATTTTCTATTCACTTGTTTTCAATAGATCACATTTTTTGCTTGAAAATCCATTATTTCTTGGACTCTTTTTTAACTCTTCCCCAAGGACTGCAAGTCAGGTGTAAAGTCTCAGTACACCAGTCATCAAAACTTCTGTGGCTGCTTATTTATTTATTTTCTAAGTAATTCTCAGAAATGAAGTCTCATAGCTCATACTCCTTATCTTGGTCATGGTTCCCTCAGGAGCTTGCCACGAACCTAATCTCTTTCAAATTCTCCATCAAAATATCAACATAAATTTATATGTGTCCCTCTTGGTATCCATTAATTCTTGGAATACTCACCCAGTGTCATTTCATACCCTGTGTTACTAGATTTGGCTCTGTAAGCACAGATCATTTTGACCTTACTAGTTCCAGTTAAAATTCAAATGCTTCTGTTTTGTGCTTACCACTGTGATATTTTTCATCTGTTTGGAGGAAGTGGAATAAAGTAGGAATTGGTTGACTTTGCTGTTTGACCGTTGAAAGTGAAATTACTGATGGAGTACAAGTATCTGACATCTGGCCGTGATGTTTAGCAAGATTCCTATTTAATAAAAACGTCTGGAAGATTTCTAAGGGAGTTGCATAGAAGAAAAGCTACTTTTCTGGTGAATTTTAAAGCTAAAATGATCATCAAAAGCCTTCTCACTTGTGAGTTTCTCTTAAGTGCATGTGCAGTTGTAACTGAGGAGGGGAAAAGGTGGTTAACCTGGGATACAATTGTGAGCAGAATTAAGTCCATTCCTGATTGTTCGCATCTCAGTTGGAAGGGTAAACATTTTAGGCACCTGGGACTTTGCAGAGAATTATGTTTTATGGGCGACTGCATAAATAAATCAGATTTCAAAAGGCACAGTTCTATTCTGTCTTTGAAAGATGCTTTTGAACAGCTGGTTCTGTTTTGTGGGGTCATACTGGAGCCCACGAGATCCTTTTATTTAGATCTGTTTTAAAAAGGCAGTTGGTGTCCTGGGCTTAAGTCTGTGTTAGGGAACCATGGAATATTTTAGGGTGGAAGGAATGGCTGGAGATCATTTAGAGGTCACAATCTCAGAATGTCCTTTCTTCATCCTGCCTTCAGAGCAGTGACTGCAGAGGAAGGTCCTCAACACCTCAGGAATCAGAACGATCTGGTTGCCTGAACTCAAACCTGCCAACAGTTGTACGGCAGCTGGATCAGAAGGAAGGGATCTTTCACCATGCAGCATTAGGTTTCTTGAATTTCAAATATTTAAACCCAATCTTAGGAGTGCCTAGGCATTAATTTCACCAGAGTTAAATACTCTTAACTGAGTATTCTGCAGAACTTGAGTGGGTTATGTGCCTGCCGCCTCGATTCTGCTGCATTAATATCAAGGGCTGTTTTTCTTCTGTGAGCTGAATGGAATCAGGATCAAGAGCTAAGTAAAGTTAAACAGGCATTCATATTCATTCAGGGGCAGTACAAAGTATGTATTCAACTTGGTGCCATAATTTGCCTGTGATATCTGGTAAGCTTATTACTTAGCAAGAGCTATTAGATGAAGTTGGGCTCACAGTTACAAGGAGACCCAATCAGGCTTTTGCTTCACAGAGCATGTATGACTGTAGGAAGCTGATTAGGATATTTGTAGGATATTAGTGGGAGGCTGAGGAATTGCCATTCCCTTTTCTGAAAAGATGGATTTGTTCAAAAAGCTATCTAATTGGATAGATAATTGATTAACTGAGAAATTATATTTTCAACAAAAAGCTGTCACCAGTCTGATAAAAAGCTTGTCCTTTACAGATTTTTGGAATATAAGGACAGATGTCTTCCAGTTGTCATTTCCCAGCTGGAACCCTGTAAGAAACAAAAGAGTTGTAAGAGAGCATCATACTATCAGGATGTGTTCAAATTGACTTTTTTTTTAAATAGTCAACAACAACTGGCTGCAGCATCTGGCATTACTCTACAGTTCTAGAATTGTTAATTCTCCCAACTTTTGATTGGAATAGCATTACAGACTGAAAACAACACAATTTCTCACTGGTTCTGCTTTTTTTTTTCTTGAAAACTTACTTTACTACAAAATGTACATTTTGTAGTTGAAATAGGAACCTTGAAGTTCCTGATTTTGTGCTTTGTGACAACTGAAGAAAACCAGCTATGGTGATGGTATTGCTCATATAGCAAAAGGCAGCAGGAATTCTGTGTCTCCTCTCATCCCTGGTGGCTGCAGCCCCCAGGGAACTGCTACAAGGAATCAGTGGCAGTGCTTTACCCTTATCTCCCAGAGCTGCAGAACTGCTCCCAATAGGAACATGGTCAGTTTTAACTGGTTCAGTGTTCTCTGAACAGCTTGAAAGTCTTCCTTCAGTTCTTAGTACCCTGGGGTTTGGGGTGGGGTGGGTGTGTTTGGATTGGAGGTGCTGAGTTCAAAGATTTCTGACCCTATTAATGATTTAAATCTGTATATAATGCACAACATACTGGAATTAAGTCTATGACTGGGTAGGTCTTCTAGTAATCCACAAAGACCAAACCAAATAATACTTTTTTGGAGCATTCCACTTTTGAGTCTGCAATCCTGAGTCTATGGGGTGCAGTGCTGCATATTCTTATGTTCTGTATTACTGTGGTACCTGACTGCTTTTCATGCATATGCTAATTCCCATTTCAGATCCAGCCATCAAAAATGTGTGTAGTTGAAGGCACAAATTCAAAGGCCATATTTGAAAGTTTGGCTTTTTTTTTTTTTTTTTGTCCTGTTAAGCCATCAGAGTTAGTTTAAAATTTCACACATAGAGTCTGCCTGCCTTGCTCTAAATCAAAAGTAGCTGCATTCAGATGAGGGAAGTTGTGAATGGAGATTAAAACAAATAATAGAAAACATTAAGAATGTTCTGAATAACTGAATGTTATAGAGTATCCCTCTAATTTTGTGCAGAAGAGTACTTATTTCTTAACCCATTAACAAAAAAAATATATCAGGTTAACTTGACTTCATTGAGGTTTTGCATGTTTTACACTTCATGGACATGGACTAAATCAGCTGTGCTAAACATACTTATTAGTATTCAATTTATTTCCCAGTCTCTTGAAGGAACCATGCTAATGTTTGGGCTTCTAAGTTTGTTTTGATTTCTTAGTGGGAAATTGTATCCACATAAGTAAGCATGCACTGAACAGCAATAAATCATTATTTCTCAGATGACCAATATCAGCAGGAATCTCATATCCTTCCCTGCTGGAGCTGATTTCTAAATTCATTGAATAATTATTGGTGCTACTTTTCATATGTGACAAACATTCTTCTCTCTCTGATTCTGTTAAATCTTACAGTGGTTTTCACTCACAACCCAACATGCAGTGGGTGTTATTTTTAGGATGTGGCAAAAGAAAGAATAAGGAACCGACTTACATTTAAAAAGAACAACTTATAATAAACTTGGAACTTTGTACTATGTAGTTTAAGAAAAAAAAATCCAATTCAGATTATTTTAATAACTTTTTAAATTTTGTGGTTTATCATATCAAAATGCAGATATTTTATTGAAATGTTAACATCCTTGTAATATCATGAAATGTCTCTGTCATGAAGAATAATGTTGTCAATTTTAAATTATCATAACAAAAATGCAGTGGTACAGGATAAAGTGTCTCTACTGAATACAAAACTCGGTGAAGCTCCTGAGGTTTTAGCAACAATTATGCAGATGGCAATGATCAATGGCTGCATGAAATTTTATCTCTTGCTGCAGATCTAACACCAGTTGTATCAGTGTCTTTTGGAGAACAGCAGTTGGTTTTATAACCGGGATCAGCAAAGCAGTGGGAATTCCTGCAGGTCTGCTCCAGCTGGGCTCTGGGTCACTGGGATTATCCCCAAAGCAGGGCTGGAGAACTCGGGGTCTCTGGAGCTGGGGCTGAGGAGGCTCATCTTACACGGATCTGAGGGATATTCATTCCCTTCAGTTGAGGTTACTGTCACCTCATCAGCACCACTGATGTGCTATTAGGTAAAATTGGGGGGAAAAAAAAGTAATTGGTTCTCAAAATAAAATTAAAAGGACAGTTCTTTAGAATTTAAAAATAGATCTATTAGAAATGTTAGTTAAGTCTATAGCAAATTACTGTTTCTTTCATCAAAGGGTTAATTGAATTTTTAAATAAAACACTGCAGAACTTCTCTATAGAAATGAGATGTCAATTCGTTAGAGAAAAATCCTTTAACAGCCTGTAATTTAAATAGTTTACCGCCAAAATGAATTTATTGGGTATTGACTGGCTCCCAACTCAGTTTTAATACTGATTAAATATTACAGCTTCATTTCAACAGCCCTGCTAGATTCTTCTAGCTTTTTTTTTTTTTTCATTCCCTCTTTTTCCCTTTTTTTTTTCCTCATATGGAAACTTGGGTGATTGGGTTCAATTAATTTTAGAAGTTATGTTTAGGATAAGGTAGGTGCAGCGAGAAAAGCCAGTCTGTTTGCAGTGACTTTCCTTTCTTGCTTGTGAAATATTGTTCCTTTTTTAGTCCATGGCTTATGCCTTCCAACCAGAGAGAGCAATTCTGCAAAGATTCCCTCTTCTAGAAGCTGCTGCTCTTAAAATAGTTCCATATTTTTCCATTTATTTACCATATTACCTTTTGCTGCTATCAAAGCCCAATCTTTTGAAACCAAAGCAAAGTTTAATTTTCTCAGGGCTCTTAACTGTTGTACATTTCAGGATTTTAAATTGGCTTCCAAAAACTGAAATGCTGTGGAGTTGGTTTGTCATCAGTTAAATGTGTTGCCCTCCTGAGTGACAGAGCTGGGATGTCTCGGGGAGTGCTGGAGCCTGGGTTTGTTATCCCACACTATGTGGCCTGTGTTGCTGGCATCACTCATCTATATGCAACTAGCTCACCAAATGGCAAAAATAGATCTGATTTTATTTCTCAGTTTATTTAGTGAATTTCCAGATGCAGCTTTTTAATATTTCTTGGGAACAAAGCAACAAAAGAGAAGGGGTATACATATGTGTATGTGCTGTACACCCCCATGGGGAGGGGCAAGCTTCAGGCAAGTTGTATCTGTTAACCAAATTGAAACTTAATTTTGCCCTCCCAAAGCAGTAAAGGCAGGAGGGGGGGAAAAGGAGAGATTTGGTGTCCCCTCTGCAGAGCCAGACAGCGAAGGTGATGCTGCAGGAACCAGAGCCCTGAGGGTGAGCTGGGAAGCAGAGGCAGTGCCCACCCAGTGATGGGCACTGCTCTTAGTGAGCAAGGATAAACTGCATTTCTGCAGGGTTTGGTAGGGCTGGTGAACAGTCCTCTGTACAGGAGTATGTGTCTGCTTCTACAGGCTTGCTTTGTGCAGTTGCATCCTCATTTGAAACATTGTTTTGGCTATGTTATAATTTGTTAAAAAGCAATAAATTTGTTAAGATGGAACTGAGGGGTTTTTTTTATAAATCATCCATAGAAGGCAAGAAAGTGTTTATTAAGAAAAGCTGTAATTGTTAAAGCGTTAATTGAATCATACTTTGGAGTATTCACATTTGATGGTCTGTTAGCTTAATAATGACTCAAAATGAATGTTGTTGCTTGTTCCTTGAGCATTCAGCATAATGTGAATTTATTTTTTTTTTTCTTCAGCTGCTCAGACTCCAAGATAGACTTTTAGTATTAGAGGGTGGTTAAGGATTGTGGTACAGGTAAAATAACTCACCAGCTTCCTTACTGTTCTTTTTAGAAGAGGGAAAGGAGAACAATGTCACAAGTTTTGATCCTTGATTGTTCCCTCCAAAGCTGACTGTGCATGGACAGATGGGTCAGTGTTACCACCAGCAGCTCCTTGAACCAGCTAAGGAGCCACATGGGGCAGCTAACAAAGTCCAGAGCTAAATAGTCATGATTTAAAGGTTCAGGTTTAATACTGGGCTGTGATGAACAGCAGTGTTTTACACCTTTAGGTGCTGTCATTCTGGATGACTCTCTACTCAACAAAATATACTTGCATCGGGATAACGTGGTTGTGATCGTAAAGGGATTTTTGAACTTACACTTTGTGGTACAATTATGCAGGAAGGTTTTAAAAATCTTCAGATACAGGGAATGTGCATCTGCTTCTGCCCACAGTACCTTGGCGACCCCCTGCTGTGAGAAACTTGTGTCTGTATATTTTTTATTAGATAAAATTAAAATATTAGCGATTCAAATAGCAATAACTTATTCAATTTCTACTTAATCACTTTTTGTTGCTATTTGCCTATGTTTATGTGACTCTGCATTTAATATATTACACCTAAATGGCAAGAGCTCTGAAGTAAAAGGTTAGAACTCCCAGCACCCTACAAGAGTCCCTAAAGAGAGCCAACCTTCCCAAGCAAGGTCTGTTGCTCCTTATTCCTTTGGCCTCATAGTCATAGATAAAAAGTTGCAGGATTTTTGTTTGTTTAGTTCCTGTAAGAGAATGAATATTTACACTTTCCTTTGTTTCATGCAGGCAGATAAACATGTAGAGTGGCATTTCTTATCTTCTTTACATGCTGCCGTATTGCAGACACTCTGTTCCTGGGATGTTCAGGTTTGTGATACTTTTGGAAATAAATTTGGCAGCATTTCCTTGTACATCTTTTCCAGTAACAGCTGCAGCTTCTTTGCCTGTTGTGTTTTCCTTCTGTGATGGGTTGCAGTCAAGTGTAGTTATGGGAGATGGCTCCTTCCGCTTCTGAGTGTCGAAGCCAAGGAAGTTTTGGCAAAGTTTTTGCTCTTCTTTCTTCTTTCTCTTTCTTTGTCTTTCTCTCCTCTCGTGTATTTTGGCAGTGTGCTGGGGGAGCAACAGCTACAGCAGAGTCGCTATACAGAGGAAAAGACAAAAGCTGATTATTACATAGTTAATACTAATGACTACCTTGACAGTAAAGAGCATTTCAGGTTGGATCTGTCCTGCAGCTTTAGGAATATTTGTGGGTTTGAATGCATGCTGAGGGTCTTTTTTATACTCTCAGTTTTCCGAGGGTAGGAGGAGAGGCCCCATGGTGGACACAGAACAATGGGACCTGTCAGACTGGTGTGTTTGGCAGACTCCTTTCCTCACAGTGTTCCTCGTTCCATGGAAGGACAGGGAGTCAGGAGCGAGCGTGGCTGTGCTGAAGGGCTGCAGGTGGAGCCCAGCTCACTGCAGGATGCTCACAGGGGCTGCTGAGCTGAGTGTCTGAGCTCAGGGTGGGCTGTGTGGAAGCAGAGACCTTTAGAGGGATGCCCAGATTTGATGGCTGGGGGGTGGTGCCTGACATTTAGGGCAGTGTCAAGGTTGAAGGAAGGCAGTGCTGCAGATGGTGATTGCAGTCCCTGCTAGAACGAGTGCTTAACTCAAAATTTAATATCTGATGCTTTTAGCTCTGGGTGTGTGTTAATCAGCCATGTGTGTAAAGCAGGATGGTGACCTTCACAAAACCCTGAGCCATTAGTTAATTCAAACAAACCTAAATGTTTGACCAGTCATAAATACCACGAAGACTGAATGGGTGAAAACAAAGGAGATTAGAAGCTTTGTATATAGAAATCACCAAATTTAGAATCATAATGGTATTTAAATGATTCATTTACATCCAGATGGAAAGATAGTTCTTTTTTATGCATGATTATAAAGTTACTACAAGTACCAATTTATACCTGGAGGCACAGGTGTGACAGGCAGCACCAGGTTCATGTGGTTTGTAATTGCTAGAGGTCTGTTTGTTTTGATTTTGTATTTTCTCGCTTCAAATACAGATAATAAGAAGTCTTTATCAGCGACTAGGGTGTCTTCATAATGCTACAGTTTTAAATCCAAGAGTTAAGAAACCCAGTTGCACTTATATAGTATGCTAAATATGTATATATATTTAAATGTACTGCACCAGAAGATATGAAATCAAGCTCACCTTCTGGTTCAGATTTAATGGTTTACGTCAAGGTAAAATTTCACAGGACTTAAGTGAGATCTGCCATCAGATGCAGACAGGAACTTCAGACTCCCACTAAAATTGATCTGTTTCCAAAATGAAGATTGCCAAGTCATGTAGGTGCTTCAGAGCATTTTACCCTGTTCCTTCCCATCCTTTATTGTTTGTCTTGCCTCAGTAAATCTATTTCCATGAATTCTTCTTTTCCCAGAAAGGTCTCTCTCAGAGCACTCTCTCTTGTCCTGTACCATTATTCCAGAGCATCTTCCCTCTTCCTTGCATAGTCTAAAACAGGGAATTCCTCCCCAAATCAGTGTCTCCAAAGCAGTTTGGATCTATCTGAGCAGCCTTTCTTTCCTGTGTAAGCTTGGCCTTTTCTTAACCCATGTTACAGTGGCAGTGATGAAAAACACTTGAAATTTAAAACAACAGCTTCCTTTTACCTCTCGAAAATATTGGCAGTGTGGATTCTGTGATTAGATAATGGCTTGTAATCATTTTTATCTAGTGTTTAACCTACTGTTAAAAATTTGCCCCTGATGTCCTCTTACTTCTGCCGTTTTTATTCAGGTAATTCAATTAATTAAATAAAATGTACTTCTTAAAGTAGAATCTTACATATTAACAGACCTCTGCAACTAAATTTTAGTAAACATTACATATTTTCTGACTTCACAAAACTAGCAGTCTAATGATAAGGAAATATCTTGAAAAGCCTCACAGTATTTAGGAGTCCTTACATCTTTAGCAAGCTCTTTTCACTATAATCGGAAAGCTGCATTCTGCCTTTGATTTACTTTCTCTAACTACATTGATTTCCGTAGCCTAATATATATTTAATTTGTAGGGATGTGATTGCAACTAATATTACAGAGCTTTTAAAGGACAATAAATTCCAGAGTATGTTTTATAGATTTTTTTATGATTTTTTCTACTTCAAATATTTTAACCACTGAGGAAGGTATAATTTATCTTTTTGTTAGACTTCCGTGAGTTTTTGATTTGTTGTAACTCAGGTTGCACTGAGATGGAGTGGTGTGTTCACATTTTCCAGACTATGTTCCAATGCAGTTCTCTATTTATAAACTGGTAACTAATTTATAAACTCATTTTTAAGGGAAACTCAGGCTGATACAGAGTTCCTAAAGTTCCACATAGCTCAGTCAACTTCCAAACATTTGGAATGTGTAGCTAATGTAGCCCTTCCTTGTGGGGAAGGAGAGGAAAACTGCAGGGATACCCAAAAAATAATTTGTCTTCTAGGTGTTTTTTTGGGATGTAAGCTACGAGAAGGGTGTAGAGAAGATGAGGCCAAGCCTGTTCTTCCGGGTGCAACAGACAGGTGGAAACATTTTCATTAACAGAGAAGAAATTTTGTTCAACACGGTCAAACGTTGGGATCGGTGCCCAGAGAGGATATGGAGTCTCCATCCTTGGAGATTTTGAGAGCTTGACTGGGTGAGGTGCTGAGCAGCCAGGTCTTATTTGATCTGCTTGGAGCTGGGGTTGAAGTGGATGACCTCCAGAGGTCTCATCCAATATAAACTATTCTATAAATGTAGGTGAGCCTTTGGACCAACCTCCCAGTTTTCCTCAGTGTTGTAATGAGGTTTCAGTTCCCTCAGTTCTGGCCTGTAGTGCTGGTTTTTAGTTTTGACAATTCATGCCGTGGTGGATTTAACAAATACTGTGGATATGGCAGGATATAATTACAATTTTATAGAATTGTACCTAAATTTGCATTTTGTAATTCCGATGTCTTAGCAGTGAGGTAACACGTGCCTTAGATTGTAGGTTCCCATTGTACAGGAGTTTTTATAGCTGTGTTGATAAACAGCGTTGACATAAGTTGTGACTTTCCCTCTTAAACCCCTAAGAAATGATAACCAAAAGGAAGTTAAATACCCCTATCTGATAGCAAGAGAGATCTCCCAACTGGAGGAGCGAGAAGGAACTTTGAAAGGAGGGGGGTTGTGATTTAACATGACCAATGCTAATTTGGATTTAGGAAGAGGGATGCAGGAGTCTACTCTAAGCACAGGGGCTACACATGGCACATGTACTGGATCAGTTATTGCCAAGGATGGTAGAGAAAGTGAAGAAAAAAGGAAAAATGGCTTAGAAATTTCTTTTCCACTCTCTGCTTATCGACATGAAACATCTGCTTCAGCAGCACTGGCTCCCACTGACAGTGAGATACGGTGGAGCTCCTGCTCGCGTTCGCCACAACACCCCTGCGCTTCCCTGAGCTGCACTGCAGTGATTTATTGGTGTGTGTGTGATGTGCAGGACGTGGCAGGTTAAAATGTAAATGGTTCCAGTGCACATGGATGAGCATCACACACGGAAATTAGTGTTGGCACAATTAATTTTTGTTTGTTATAGCCTTAATGTTGCTAAGCTACAGAAGGAAACGGATCACGCGGAGGGAGTCTACAAGTTGCTGGCTGTTTGCACAGGCTCTTTTAAACATTACACTTAATCAGATGCTATAGCTTAGCTTTTATTTAGTGTCAATAAAATGGGTGCTTTATGTAAAGCCACCATCTTAGCTTTAAAATATTCCTGTCTTTGCTTGTTATGAGAATACTTGTACCTATAAATAGGAAAACAGCCACGCTTAGATCAGAGGAGCTTCTTGGTCAGACAAGTACAGGCGTGAACACGATCAGCTCCTGTACAGTGTGACAGAAGAATGCATTTTTATTTAGGAATTGCACAAACTTTCGTTTCTAGCTAAATAATTTAATTTCACCAACAACACAGCCCAGGTTCAAACCCACAAATAAATACAAACTGAACTATGTCATGTTAATAGTATTGCTTCCTGGGATGAAGTGCTTAACTTACTCCCCCCCATGAATTGCCAGGGCAGAGGTGGATTATTAGAGCTTGAAATATAGAAGGTAAGTGCTTATGATTTCACAAGCTGATGAAACAGCCAAAAGAATAAAGGTGAAATCTTGACCTCAGGGTAGAATAGCAGCAATCTATGAATGCTTCTTTCCCTATATATCTGTTCCCTCCCCACCCCCACCTTAGAATATCTTGTGATACTTCTGTAAAACTAAGAAGGGAGGCTTGATTTTCTTTGTATTTTTCTTCTTGCACTGACCATAAATTCAGTTTATTTGCATGATGGCCCAAGCTCATTTGATGGTAAAGACTGAAAACAGTTTAGGAAAGGAGTAAGAACAGACCTTTGACAGTATGTTTTTACTTAATCCTCTCATTTTGTTTATGAAAACATTACAAATTCTTACTGTAGAGAGCGGAATTTGTCATATAATAGTAAATAAGTTTTAATGTTTAAGAGTAGCAGTAAATGCACCAAATGTGTGAAATACTTTCATTGTTTATAGTTCTGAAAAAAAAGCAACATTAGAGCCTGAAAGTACAGCACTTGCTCTGAGAACCTCTCGCTGTTCTGCAGTCAAAATTGACAGCTCTCTTGCACTGCAGAGACCTGTATCTTTGTACTTTTATGTTGTTTCAGTTTACTTGGCAATACCTTACTTTAGAGGACAAAGAGTGTTTTGAACAGTCACAGAATTTTCACCTGTGTTTCCTGAATGAAAGTTTACTCATGAGCTTAGAACTGTTACAAAGTCTAATGACATAGATATGATTGTGTTAAATTCTACAAATATGTCATTATCAGGCTTTAATTTTATGTGTTTGTAAAAGATATGGTTTCATTTCAACGCATATTAGAGGTGATACTTAGATGGTATCTTCTCCAGAAGTAATTGAAATTATACTTAATATTAAAATCATATATTAATTATTTCTAGACAAGGTGCTTAATTCTAAAATTCATGCATTCTTTTCAGCCGTGGAAAGCTATTACTCAGCAAATAAGGATTTGCAGTAGACTGAGTATTTCTCATATAGCAAAGTATTACAAATCAATTATTTAAACCATTGTTATATTTTAAGTCTATGACTATAATATCTCCCCAGATGATTTATTTTGCAGATGCTCAGACGTGCCATTCAGTATCACATGGGGGCTGGACTCAGAAATCAATTTGTGGCTCTTCAGTATTGGGTAGTTTTAATTTCCTAGAAGGAATAAGAGCCCATATGTGCTAACAAATCCATAGGTGAGGAGCTGTTGACGCTAAGGATGCAAAGAATCAGTGCATGGTTAGCACATGAGCCGGCTCAGGCAGAGCAGGAATGAACCCACTACACACACCGCATGGTTTCAATTACGGCTTTATGTGACGAGACGGCGTGGTGCCAGAAACAAAAGATTGAAACAATTTAAATGATTCTCTTCATGGTTCAGATACTTGAGCCTCTGGTTTCTGTTCCCTTATTAATGTTCACTTTTATCTGTGCAGAACTCAGACTTGGAAAATAGGGATTCGCTGCTTGCATACGTAGAATGTCATCTTGTTAAAGGATGATCTGGTAATATATCACTTGGTTAATTATTTGCTGTGTGATAGTTGCCTTCAAGGTTTATGTGCTCAAGGTCAAGAACTATTTCTAGAAATTGCTAATTTGTCCTAGTCAAAATTAGAGAAGTTCTTCTAATAGACAGTTAGCAAAATAAAGGTCGCAGTCCCCTCTTCATATAATTACTTAGCAGTTAAATCACTTACACCTCCAGTGGTGTCATCTCTTCTCCACCTCCACAACCTGAGGGAGGGAGGGAGGCAAGCACTTGTGTCTGTAGGACACTCTAATCTCTCTTTCTCTTGTTGAAGATGTCTTGCTGTCTTGCTTCAAGGCTTCCTTGCTGCTGGCTGGTCAGGCTGCCAGGCACACACAGGCTTTGGGTTCGCCTCGGGTCAGGCCAGCAGGCAGTGGGAGCAAGTCACTGCAGTGCTCCCTCTCAGCCACTGCAGGTTGTTCTGAGGATGGCTCAAGGAAAAGCCTGGAATTGTGACATCTTTGCAGGCTCTTTGCCCTGAACCACCAGCTTTTCCGAGCTCGTGCATCGCCCGCTCCCACAGGTGTGACGGGACGCTGAGGTTCAGAGCAACTGTTTTTTGGAATTGCCAAATTTATGGAAGAGACCGTGCAGAGCCACCTGTCCTGGGATGCCCAACAAGTAGGGCCATGGTGGCATTCTGGGTGTGCAGTTCTGCCCTACAGACCTCTTCTCTATTCTATCCTGAGCCAATGGCTCAGGAATGGAAAGAGAATGAATCACTTTATTAAGCACCATGAGATGCTTTCTAAAGCCTTTGAGCACACTTTTAATGGAAGCAAGGATTTCTAATAGCCTCACTTTTTTTTTCTTTCTTTTTTTTTTTTTAATCAGGCTGTTTAGGCATAATAGATTTTCAGTTGTAAAGCTTATTAAAATGGAAGAATAATATAGTCAGGTTTCCAATTGCCACTACACTGAATTATTGTTGTAATGATTAGGCAAAGTAGGAATTCTAAAGTATTTCGTACTTTTCTTACAATGAGAGCATTTAATGTAACTGAAGGTATGCGAGCAGGTTTGCCTTGATGTGTAGGTTGATAGATTTTTCTTTAGCAAAGCTTATTTTCTTTGTACAGTTGAAGTAAATTAATAAAAAGATATTGAAAAGGTAATTATCTACTTGTCTACCTGTATTAGCATCTTACAACGTTTTGCTTTATAGAGTAAGCTCTGTTGATGTTTATTAAATACAGTGATACATATTTCCTTTGGTAAGTTAGATTAGATTGCATTTCATCAAACTCACTTTCTCAGTCACTTAGAGTTGTTTCTGTTTAACTGCCACCATTGTAAAGGACTGCTTCTTCAATATTTTATAGGAATCACTTGTGGATTTGCCATTCCCAACATACATTCGATTTGTATCCCCATTCCCCAAGGTGTGCCTGCCACACATGACCCATCTCACGTAACTATTTGACATTCTTCTAGCCTTTTTTGGCCAGTATCCATCTTAACTCCATATAAAATGGTTCTTGGTGCTAGAAAGTGTTCCTTGAAATCCTTCCTTCCTCCCCCCCAAACAGCAGTAAAATATCACAAATGCCTGGATAAATATGGGTTTGGGGATGCAGTGTATTGTAAATGTTAATGCTGCCAAAAATAACATTGTCTTTTCAATATCTGATTTCCATTTTATTAACCTTGCAGCAGCATGTCTTCCTTCAATATTGCCTTTCTTTTCTTTCTTTTTTTTCATAAGATCGGACCATAGCCTGACATCTAAATTATTTCAGTCTTGATTTCTTCTGTTCTCTAGTTGCCACAATTATTTTTTAGTTCCTTGAATTCAAATCATGATGATTGGTTCCTTGATATTATTCAGCCTGTTTCTTAAATTGACATCTATCATTGTTAAGTACTGTAACTTCAATTTTATATTAATTTTCATATCTTGAAGTGGGAGATCAAGATGAGAACCCTGTTTCATCTTTGCTAATTTAAACGAGATCCAGCTACTTTTTTCTTGTTCCGATGTGCTAAACATAAAATGTCATTTAACTATGTGGTTCCTTCCTTTCTGTAAAATAGTTTTGACTTCTGGAAAAGGTAGAGAGTGAAAATATGTAAGATGAACTGACTGGCAGGTCCTTCTGGAATATGAAGTGTGTTACACCTTCACATCAAACTTCTGTCTAAACTTGCTACAGTAACCTTCCTTTCACAGTATTTATCACAGTCAGGCAAAGATTTTCTACATAAAACACATAATTCTCAGTTCATCTTTAACTTTGGGAAAAAAATGACGCTTTGAAAAACTTTGTAAAGTAAAACATCAGTTTAATTTTAGCTAGAAATATCAAATTAAGATAAAATGGATTCATCTGTACTTCCTAAAACAAGAGGAGAAAATAACAGAGAAACAAGTCTCTTTGTTCTGTGTGAAAGAGAATACTTAATCACACATCAGCAGAGAATTAAAAAACATAGCAATACATGAAAGTATTCTTTTTTTCTTCACTGAACAAATTAATTGCCAGCAATGGAAAAAAACTACAAAGTGCTGTTTAAAAATAAAAAATACATATCTTAAATTTAATAAACAGGAGCTAACACAGTTAAAATGAAGCTCCAAAAATCAGCTAGCAACTGGCAATTGGTTTTTGGGCCTCATCAGCTTGAAATACATATCCAACAACTTTCTTGCAAAAGAAACTTTGAAAGAGTAATTCTACATGCACAGATTTCTGCGACAGACAGCTGCTGAATAAATGTCAAATGGACACTCTTCCAGCTTAATTCATTTCCTAGCTGAAACCTGGCCAAACATGGAGGTCTTAAACCACCTCATAATATTCCTTGTAATGTTCCCCATAATACTGTTGTTATGATTTTGTAAGATGGGTAGGAATAATCTTCAGTATTCACCAAGAAGTAGCATTTGTCTGTCTCTAGATATGCTGACAAATGTAGAAAGGGGATAAAGGGAAGAAATTATTACCAAGTGGGTGAGAAAGATGCAGGATAATTCCCTCCTTTAGGCCCTTATAGTGACCTACAGGAGAGCAATATGTTGCAGAAATATAATGGGTATAAGCTTATCTTGCAACTGGAGGTCTCTGAGAAATTGCAACATTTATGCTGTGTAGTCATATCCTTCTGCCTTTTTGGGGCCAGGATGACCTTAAACATGATAGTCAAGGAATAATCACTGAAATTAATTCTGTACTGCAGATACTTCAAGTCCACTTGTAAAAACACAGTGCTGGTTTTGTTTTCCAAGATCGCCGAAATAAAACATGAAATGCTTTCACAAAATGCAGGTGCATGGACAGGACTGAAAAAGGTTCTTGAGGGAAAAAAAAAATTCAAAATTTCTAGTGAACATATTGCTGGTGCACCCTGAACACCTCCCACTTCCTGCAATGGGGTGATAATGAGAGGGGAGGTGCAGCTGGGGCAGGGCTGGAGCGTTGAGTGAGTGTAAAATAACCCGAGGGAGAACCCTGACCAGCCCACCCGAGCAGGGAGTTGATCTGCAATTTATGGAGATGAAAATTAGAGTTGAGTCTTGAAACATTTTGGAATTTGTCCTTATTTCTGTACCTTACTGATTGTATTGGGAGTAAGTTGTTGGTCACATTTGTCTGCTGGTTGTATTCAGATGCAATAATAAGAATGACTGAGATGCATTTAAATAGAATTTGAGCTGCTGCAAATTTTCCCATAAAACATAAATAGATCCGTGTACATTTTATTAACTTTCTCTCTTTTTTTGCTACTTTTTGTGGCTTAAGTGCTTATCTCTAACATGGTGCTGGTATTTTTAGCAGCATAGTAAGGGAATTTTTACTCACTGTCATAATACACATGGTTCATCACACTGTGATAGATCAAAATAGATCAGATCTGGCTGAATGGCTAGTTTTTTGCCAGG
Organism: Pseudopipra pipra; assembly: GCF_036250125.1. Taxonomy (NCBI): domain Eukaryota; kingdom Metazoa; phylum Chordata; class Aves; order Passeriformes; family Pipridae; genus Pseudopipra; species Pseudopipra pipra. The sequence goes on along the minus strand of NC_087563.1, from coordinate 5,510,639 downwards.
TTAGCCTCTCTGAGATGGCAGTTTAATTGTCCTGAACCACCTTAATACTTGAAGATAGCAGTTTATTAAAAGAAAAAAAAAAAAAAAAGATGGCAAAATGGAGCTTTGTGTGTTGTTCACAGGCTGAATGACTAATGGGGATTCACCTTTCTATTTTAATCTGTTTCTCTTCACTGAGCAGCACCCATCAGCTCTCCAAAGTGTATTTTTTTTTTTGTGGTCTTCAGTCAATACTGTTTATAGCAAATCAAAATTTTACTGTGTGGTTTAGTTTCAAGTATTTGTTTTAAGCTATCAAGTGGGATGGTTCTGACTTCCACTAGTCGGGGCTGGTAGCAATTGATGAGAAAAAGATTAGATTACTGCTTAATGATGACGTCTTCAAAAGCCCTGGAGTGACTGGGGAAGATAAGTCCCATGGAAAATCAATGAAGCTCGGGCTCTGAAGAGAGTTAGGTGAGTAGAAAATGTTGCTGTAATGACCTAAATGGTCGTTCTCTCTCATGGTCTCTCCGTTGTAATATACAGGAGAGAATGAGTCTGTGCAAAAATATCCGGCATTTCTGAGCATTTTTAGGCTGTTAAAAATCTGAGTGCCAGATCTTTATCTGATTACTATCTCCTGTTCTCACCTAACTTAGGCAGCAATGGACTAAAGTGTTTCTAATGTAGAAACTGCGGGGGAAAAGCAACCAAAAACTCCCCCAAGCCTCCAAAACAAAAAAAAATACTCCTTTAATGGAAGTAGTAGTGGCTGTGCAGATGTCGAAGAATAAAATGTGTATTTAAAACCATTCACATCATTAGCTAAGTTGTATTCTTTGGTTCTTGGTTTTATGATCTCTAAAAGGTTGTCTTTTAATACTGGTGCTCATTTTATATATGCATTTGATGTTTGCTCACATCCTACCAGAAGGACATGATTTTCTCTTACAACTTGCCAGGCATCACAGATTTCCAATTTCTGGATGGTGGTTTTTCAGTTCAATCCCCTTAATCATTTATGTGGTTCTTAGGCTGATATTCTGTGAACCCTTTGGGGAATCCATTGTTCTCCTTCCTGGCCTCTTACTTATCAAAAATAAGTGTTTATTGTTACTGGTCTGATGGCACAGCATTCAGATAATGAGGAGAAGGAGGAAAGGGATTTCAGTCCCGGTGATGTTTTTCAAGAGAGAAATGGTCAGTCATGTGTATGATGCTGGACAGTGGTACAACAGTTGTTACCTTGATATTTATTTCTGCCTCATGAGGTTCCTTGAGCCATAATTCCATGCTGCAAAAGTTGAAAAAATAATGGCTTAGAGCCTTATTTTCTGCCCTGTTATCAGGTGGTGTAGCACAGAAACTGTTCCCAGTCTCGCACATGCTCCAAATTTCTGCCTTTTGCTTGGTTTATAAAGATCATATCTTTTTGTACCATGTTGAGTTCCTGTCATACCTGTTGGATATTTGAGAGTACATCAATTCTGCAAGGAATAAGGTTTTACCATGAGGGTGGTCAAGTACTGGAACATGTTGCCCAGAGATGGACCTCATTGTCCATCCATGAGCAAACTCAGAGCTCCAATGGATGTTGTCCTGAGCACCCTGTGTACTCTGACCTGCAGGCTGGACTAGATGAGCCATCGACAGGATTCTGTGACTCTTTGGTATATCCATGTGTTTGAGAAAAGTTAAAGTCTAGATTCACATGTACTGGGTAGTGTGATCTTTTTCTGCTTTGGGTTAGATTTTTTAAGCCTGTATTTGAACTCATGCTGTGGGATTTTCTTCCCTTACAAGGACCCAGGAAAGCTCAGGGGGCAGGTATAACACAAATTCATTGGTTTCTCTGGGGGTTGAAAACAAGGAGATGAGGCCTTTGCTGACTAAGTAGCTCAATTGCAATAGTGGGGTTTGCATAAATAAGAAACACCTTCTATTGGGTGATAGTAGTCCCCATTGTGTGGTAGTTAAGTAGCATCAAAATTGATGAATAAATGTTCTTGCTGCAGTGTCACTTTGATGCCATGTGATGAACTCTTGTATTTTAGACTGGAGAGGGCGACAGAGGTTTGTCCAGGGCTGTGTGAGGCTGTCATGGATTTGGGAAAGGAAGCTGGGAGTCCTGAATTCCAGCTGAGTGTACAGCTGCTCAGAGCATCCCCTGTCCTTGGGTCAGACCAGCTCTGTGACAGAACAAAACAATTGTATTTTCTGATAGGGTTTTGCGTATTGTTGTGCTGAACATTTTGAAATGATGCTTCAGACAATAGGGGAAAGTGTGTGCAGCCTCACAGATCAAACTGAAGGACTTGATGCATAAAAGTAAATCTTATCTTAATTGCAGCTTGTCAAGGATGGATGCTTGAAATAGAATATTCAGTGGCTGTTCAGGCGTCTTCTTTTTTGTCTGGCTTGGTACATTGACCTTCTTATCCCTTTTGTTATGAATTCAAATTCAACTGGGATGCAAATTGTGGTGAAGATTGTGGTGAATTTTATGATCTTTCCAGAAGGAATCATTTTGTGTCATTACCAAGGGATTAAAGCACCATAATTTGTGATTTTAATCTATGTATCAAGTAGTCTGGCTGCCTGAGTATTAGCTGTGAAAAACTTGCTGTTACTGCATTATTGCCCTTCTGTAAAGTTTTATGTGCTGTTGTAATAAAGACACATGCTCTTACAAAAATGGGCAGAAAAGTCAAAGAGAATTTTAAGGATTCTTTTTTGGAACAAGAAATGCTTAAGATTTTCTTTCTGGTTTAAACATTACATTTGTAATTAAAGTCTGAGGGGACAAATATGATTTGGTGTAACTGCACTCTACTGTTTTAGAAAAAAAGTGACTCTGCGCAAACACTTCTGGTAAAAGTAGGGATTCATCTTAGATGAGGAATACAAAAGCTAACATTTGTTGAAATGTAATGATTCATTTGAATGACCCATTTTCTTAATAGATTTTTTTTTTTTTTTACTAAGATCATAAGATGATTAATAGGTTGATCCAGGCTGCATTTATATTACATTCTAATTCTGCATTATATATTCTCCAATGTCAAAGAGCTAAAAGTTCAAATGGGACTCATTTTCATTATCAAGTTAGGGGTGGGGTACTGTAAATTATTCACCTCCACTGAGGAGACCAGACTCATAAATCTGTTCCAAGGAAAGTGATGAAAGGTTTCCAACATGTCTTGAAGATACTAATTCATATCATAATTTTCCTATCTGGAGTTGACAGCCAATAGCTGTTTTCAGACTAAGGCTCCATATCCTTTCACCATTCACATTCCTTTCCCCAGGATTAGCAAGAGACTGATTTCTTTCAAAGTAAATTCTGCTAAAATGTCTATAACTCTGCTGCTGCTGGACATATGAAAAACTAGCTGAATTTAATAAAAGAATGGATATTCTGTGTGTGAGCAGGTGCTGTGATCCATAACATGATCCTCTGTAATGGCATTGCCTTATGGTTCTCATATGCAGTGGTGATGGGGCACCTTTTTGGGGTTCAAGTGGATATAAAAAATGTGTTGGGAAACTAATAAAAGGATGAGTCTTGTTTGGACAGTTCATACCTCCTTTTAAGAATACCTGATATGTGTGTGGAACAGGAGAAATGAATTCAAACCACAGTTTCTGTGTGTTGTCCTTCATTTCCCTTGAAACATGTAACCAATTTTGTCATAATTTGAACAGGAGTTAAATGCTCTGCATTCTTAAAAACCAGGCAAGCGAACCATGCAGATTTGTTTCTCACCATGTACTTTTTCTGACCAACTGTCATCAGCATGTTGTAAACTGTGCTTCATGTTGGATTGAATTAGAGATTGTAGTAATACATAACAGTGAAATCAGGCTGAATTCTCAGCTCAGATTTTCTTAAGACTTTGAATAATTCTTTTGATTTAAGGCAGAAAACTCAGAGGAAAAAATGGTCGGTTTATCTTAGACCACATATGGATATTGTAGAATTGTCCAAAGCCATATAGAGAAGATATTTAACAAACTGATAAGCTCTGAAATAAAAACAAAAGCAAAGAAGACCTCATTTTTTCTAAGGTGAGTTGAGCTCTGAATTTATCCTTACATGCTTGGTATTTTAAATGCCTGCCTATTCAGCTTTCTGTGAGTCACTTAACTGTTCTGTTCCAGCTTGGAATATCAATAATGGCATGTTTCCTGACATCTGGGTTAAGGTGAAGCTATTGTATCTGTCAGTTAACCTGGTTTTTGTCAGCCTGCCATGCTGATAATTTTGTGTATGTGGTGCAGTCATTAAGTTATTCTCTGTCCTCAGACATTCGGTATGAAGACATTTTTTATTTTCTATACAAAATCTAGACTGCTTCTAATATATAAACTATATCCCAAGATGTCCAATGGAGGCAGTGCCAGTATAGAAAGCACACTCCCTTCCTCACAAGTGATGTAATTTTTGCCAACTTTATGACCCAGTGCAGCAATAACTATTTATTTAGCAGATACTATTATGCAAAGTTACCTTCACTGACAATGTTCATGAGAAAGTAAATTGTGAGGTATTTCATAAATATATAAAATACTTGTGTCACTTCATACTTGTTTTCAACATATTTCACTTCTTAACTTATTTCACTTCTTTATAGCTTGCATAATAAATTAGTGACTTTTAAACTGTGTTCTCCCGTTGCTTGTGGCATTGTGTAGGTTATTTAGTTTAAAGTAATTATGCTTCATCACAGATTTATGTTCTAGTCAGAGATTCAAACACTGTGGAGCACTACAGTATATGAATGATTGCAAATTTTCAAAAGAGGAGAGTTTTTGAAGGTGTCTGTGTGTTAAGTTAAATTTTTGAATTAATAGGAACATCAAAGGTACAGCATCTGGGTCAGAGAAGGACCTCAGCAGAACTGCTGTTTGAAGCCTTTCATTCTTGACCTCCAGGACTGTAATAAACTTTGAAATAATTTTCAAGGACACTTCAGATGCTCTGTCAATTAAACTGCCTTGCAAGCCCTTTTCCTGTTGGCCTGTAGCCATTATTTAATACAGTCATTAAAATTTAGTATTAGGAGATATTGTATGACACATGAAGTGTTTTCATCAAATGGATTTCCTACCAAAAAACAAAACAAAAAAAAAAAAGGCAAAACTAAAGGGAGGTAGAATACTTATTAAAAATAATACCGTGATTATCTAGAGGAGGATTTTAAGAGAATATATATTTTGGTTACACTGTGCTTTTGTATTCAGGTGCTTAATCTGCACAGGTCAGGTGTGATGAAAGCACACAGTAAGCTTAGGAGGACATGTAATACTAAAAAACTTCACAAAATTAAAAAAAAAAAAAAAACAAAACAAAACAAAAAAAAAAAAAAAAAAAAAACCACAAAAAAAAAAACCCAAAACCACAAACTAATAGTGAATTCTTTTTCCATTCTGGAAATCCTCATGTAGAACATACAGGGCTGTGGACACACTCTAAGATAGGGCTACTGAAGATTCTGTTGTTTTGAGATGTTACAAACCAGAATATTTCTTGTGGCAGAAATGTTCTGCAGGGATGTGTGCAGTGGGGTAAGAGGGCAGTGTTGTCTCACAGGCTGCTGTTGCAGGAGATGATAATGACCCAAGAAGAGGAGGACTTGAGTGTTGTTCTGTCTTTTGTGACTGTTGTGACTTTGGGGATGTTTTTCAGTCTTTTTCTTCCTTTTTCCCCCTTTTCAGAACTGCAGGGTGGCAGCAATGGCAGCGATATCTGCCAACCACAAGAGTGCTTTGGGCTGGAAGACATTTGGGTGTAAATTTGTCCAGTGTCCTTCAGTGGACTGTGCTGGATCTGCACAACATTTGGTACTGGCCATCACTAAAGGGCTTCAAATGTGTCTGCCAAGGTGGGGATGATGTGCTGGTTCCACTCCTACCCTGCAGCAGTTCTCTGTGCCCTCTTCAGCTTTGTCAGTAGCTCAGATTACCTCATCTTCAGTTCTAACATCAATGACACTATCCAAATAAAGATGGGGGGACATTTGGTAACGTGCCAGTGATGCTACCTGTGCTCTGTTTCCAGCAGAAATTGAGTTTTATTGAGGCTCCATGTTGCTTGGCCAGATAGTTTGATTTAAAGAGAGATAGAGGTGATACTGTCAGGAAGAGAGCAAGTAGTTTCATGACACACATAGCTGAGAGAAATTTTCAGCAGCTGCTCCTCTTGGAGGAAAAACAAACCAACAACTCACCCCAAACCAAACAAAACCCCCATAACGCTGGCACTGTCTTTTTTATCAAAGTTTAGCCTTTATTTCTGGCCACAATTAATAGCATGTATGAAGACAAGTCTTACAAGCTGCTACTCTGCCTTATGATCTGGATATAATTCTTCCCTTCAACTTCATGTGTGTTTGTTTATGAAGGCCACAGTTTCTAAACGTTAAAATTGAAATCAATAAATCCATTTCCATGGTCCTGAAATAGCAACAGCCGACATCCCATTCGTTTGGAAATGGAAATCTTCCTTCCTTTCTGGCTTTAGCAGAGCTTTAGGGAACTCTTAAGTCCTGAAGCCCATCACACTCAGGTAGGCTTCAGAGTTAAGGGCCCATGTTTTATCCCCTGTACCTTACACTTAAATTTGTTGTGCAGGATAGCAGAGGGTACACAGCCAAGATACCAGGAATTGTGCCATACTGTTGTGCATCGCCTCCCTTCCTCCCTCTCCTGTATACTGAGACTCAGATACCTACATCCCACCTTCTGGAATAAGTGTAACCTTCTGTCTCTTGCTACGCAGCAGAAAATCTGCTTAACACTAGATACTACAGAATGAATTGGGTTGTTTTGTTTGCTGCTCAGTCAGTCAATTGGTTTAATTTTCAAAGAGAGTATGAAGGACTGTCATTTTGTGCATATTTATGTATTTTTTACTGTGGGCATTAATCTCCTGCTTTGTTTGGTCTAGTTCACAACAGTCTGCCTCTCCAAGAAGTTGTCTTTCCTTAAGCAACCAGGTTCTGCAATCTGCTGCTTATTGCATCTTGAAAAGCGTGGTATAAATTCAAGTCAGGGACATTGTACTCTAGTCAAGGGACTGAGAGGATCGTAAAGAAAAATGAGAGGTATAGCAAATGTGTTTCCAATCTCTGTAGTATATATAATAGAAGGTTTTATTCTGCAATTGTCAGAGAGGATCTCATTAGGGCTCAGACTTTCCTGTTCCTGAAAAAGTTCTCGTGTTGGGTACTTTAAAGGGAAGAGTTCACAGAGTTAAGATTTAAGGGCATAAGCTCCCTTCTAATACAGGGAACTGTGATCACAATGGACTGAAAAGTTCATAAGCTGTTTTGAAGACAGTAGTAATATGTACACTTTGCTTTATTCAGAAGCTCCTTCATGATGCAAGTGCACCTGCAGAGCTGTGAAGGAAAGGAATTTTCCATTGCGTTGTCATCTGTTAGCCTCCAAAGGCAGCTGCCTAAAAATAATGGACTGGATCAGCTCTAACTTGATTTTTTTTATATATATATATATATTTATTTTTTTTAGCAATAAACCTTTCCAAGGCAGGCTGAGAGGTTTAGGAGCACAAACCTCTCAAGCTGTCCTTGTGCTCTGTGTCAGAGCCCTTCTCCAGCTGCAGCTGGGAGACTGCACTTACCTCTGTTCCTGCAGACATGGATAAGAATTCCATAGCCTTCCTGTGCTTTTGCTAACTTGCACCCATTGTATGTGCCAAAAGTATTAGTAAGATTGTTACATATTTTAGAAAACCAGGAAAAACTAATAGAGAAATCTGAAAGATCTTTGTTTGGATCTCTTGTTCTGAGCCTGACAACTGGGATAAATAAATTGTCCCTTAGAATCTGTGTCCCAGTGGTGGTTCAAAGAGCAGCAGGTGTCCCCAAACAGTACAGGTTTGAGTTCTTAAAATAGCCTATTGAAATGGAAGTAAAGTTAATAAATAGATACATAAACAAAGACAGGAAAATGATGGTGGGAGTTTCTGGTCCAAGTTCAAGTGGGCTTCTAACTCTGGAACTTGCATTTTTCAATTTTTATCATTGTAGTTACTATTTTGGTTGCTTTCCTTTTCTGCTCCCTGTCTCAAATGGTTTACTCATAATATTTTTTCCCATTTTATTTAAAAGCCCAAAGTTTCATTTTTAAAGATTTATTTTTTAATTTTCAAAAATTGATTTTTTTTTTTAGTATTCAGAATTATTAAAGCTTTCTGTCCCCAAACAGACTGTCCTTTCCCAGGTGGGTCCATGTCTGTTTAGAGGGGAGATGCTTTGTGCTGGTGCCACTGTCTAAAGGACTTACTGTAGTTTGGAATTGGTTCAGATCATAACACAGCAAAATATTACTGACTAAGCTGAGTAGCTGAGCCTGTTCCTTTAGTTTGACTGGTTTTCCCAAAAACCTTTCAGACATCATTTTTCTCCTTATGATAAGCAACTTTTTATCAGTATGGTGTTTATTTTTCTAAACTGAAAATAAAAATAAACCCATACTTTTCTGATCTGCATTTCATTGTTCTTTCAGATCTTACACAGGTACCTGTTGATGAACTCGTTAAACCTTTGTAACAAATGAAAATTATGGAAAAAAAAATTCAAAGCCAAAACCATGAGATTGGTCAGTTTTGGAGGGGCCCAGCTGCTGGAGAAATTATCTTGAGCCTGACACAGTGAGCACTTACCATATGTTTGATTTTAAGGAACATTTTGGTAGTTTCCTGAATGTATTTATTTTAATTCACAGATGGGTATCATATTTAGCCAGTGTGAGAATAATCTTTGAAAAAATCTGTTGCTTTTTAAAATCAAATTTCTGAACTTGAAATATACTGTCAACACATTAGACAGAATCCTGGAAGCTGTTCCTGGTAGATTAGGTCACCTTGTTTTAATATGGAGAATAGCTTTAAAATTCCTAATTCAGTGTATTGTGGGGTAATTATTAAATGCCGCTTAGGCTTATACTGATACATTTAATTATTTACTTAGAGATCCCCTAGATAGTCCTCCTAACTGCGGGATGAAGCCGTTATTTCATTGAGTTCTGAAATTCTAAAAGACTTTTTTCACTTTTTTACGAATTTATTTTAATTAGAATCTCAAGCCGTGATACCTTTAGAACAACAACAAAATACTTCCTATTGAAGGAATGAGCTGATCGTAGTTGCTTTGTGGTCAGAGCTACTGAGGTGAGTTTTCCTCAATATGCAAAATAATGTGAAATATGACAATATTAACTTGAGCCAGAAAGCAAATAATTGCTTCTTTCTTCTAGATGGCATCAAAGCTGGATATCTGAGCTGGAGCAGATTCTCTGTCTAATAATTAATAATCTTTCTAATAAACATGTGACAGTCTCCTAGGATATGTGGCTTGGTTTTGGCATGAGTGAGGCAGGGGGGTGTGAGCTGGGCAGCTCTGCTGAAAGTTCTCCCCATGTAAAATATATGCATATATATAAATTCATATAAAGACAGATGACATAAAGATCTTTCTTGCTCCACAATACTGCATATTAGTCTTGAGTAAATACATTGTTTTAGCTAAAGAAATGAAGACTGAGTGTTACTGTAAACATTGAATGGGTCAGTGTCAAACTCGTTGCTATTGATTGGAAAGTACTTCTGTGGGTAATGACTAAATACAGAGACAAGAGCCTGGACTGGGACCAGGATTGACATTTGGGCTTAATGATATAATGAGACTTTAATAAGCCAGTAATAGGCAGCCTCACAAAATGAAATGAGCAAAGATTGCAAATACACAGATCAGTTCCTTGGATCTTAAACACAGAAATTGTATTAATCTGTATCGATAAAAATTAATTGCTTATTTTATATGGTCCAGATGTAATTATAGATCAAGATGACATTTCTTAATAAGGCAACATAGTCTTTCAAATTTCAGACCTTATGAACTATTGCAGCCATGACTTCAGGAGACCTGGAGCACAAGTTCTATTCCCTCCTTCATTCATTCTGGCTTTTTTCCTGCCCCTCTCCCTCTCGTGCTCTGCCTTGACTCCATTTGTTCTGAACTGTTTTACTGGCTCTGGTGTCACATTTAGGTTGGAGTTTAAAGTCTCTCTGTATTGGAGGTTTATGGTACAGTGATTTGATGGCCATATCAGGCCTCCACAAACTTTTATTTTCAAATTTAAGTTTAGTAAATTGATCATAGAAAGAGTCCAGCTGACTTTACTGCAACACCTGTATAAGTATGAGCAGCTTTATGGTTGGAATTTGCTCTGCAGACTCAAGTTTCCTGCAGTCTCTTCAAAGAGAGCAATATTGGGATCCTCCCACAGAACAAATCAATGTCACAGGGTCTTAAATAAGCGGGAATAGGGAAAATAAGGAAGTGAAACTTGTTATAGTGTACCAATTATTAATTTCTGAAGAGCACCTTTCAGGTTGTTTGAATGTTATTTTATCATAGCAGGTTTACCATGAAATGTATGGAAAGACTACAGTGTGAGCTTTTAATTATTATTTTTTGATAATGCTTGACTTTTGGCCAAGAATCAAGTTTTATAATTCAGATCCTGTCTGCTCTGATTTTGGTTTATCTGGACAACAGGTGATGGGATGGCAGGTAGGCTTGTCATGTAAATGAAAAAATGAACAGGTCTTAAATGTCCAAAATTTAGGTGTTAATTTATAGCAAACAGGTCTGAGCAAAACAACGAACTGATGCCCTACACAGATCACTGAAGATCCTTTTTCCCCTCTGTTGCTCAGCCTCAATTTTGTCTGAAGTCAATGTTGCTCTTCTTTTCTGATTGTTCTGATTGCCCTGGTATTTTAAGCTTTCTGCCAAAATAGGTGCTAAAGATCTTTTGTAGAACAGAATGTGAAAGAAAAACAACACTTCGATGTACACTAAAAAAGAAAAAAGATCATAGCCAACCCTTTTTACTGGTCTTGAAAAAAACTCCCTTTTTTTTGTGCACATTAACCTCAATCCACACCGTGTGTGCAATGCACGTGAGCTGCTGGGGAAGGGAGAGCTTTGTCAGAAGGCTCTACCTGGGGCTTTTGTGTTTAACAGGACCCTTGACTCCATGTGTTTCCTACATGTGTAAAAGCTGTGTCTGAAAAAACAGGAAAAAATTACTTTAATTTGGTTTACAACAGGTTATTCCAAAATTGATGCACAAATTGCATCTTCGTAGTCGCGCGCTTATTTGTTAGAACTGTTTCTTCTAAAATCTTCTCTGATCTTTTGTGACTTCATCAAATAAATTGAGAAAAGGAAAAGTTTATGAAAAAAAGAAGGGATGTGACGCATGAGTTTTACTCGTGTAAGAAAAGCAATTCTAAATCACTGTTTCCACAGAGGCTTTTTGCTGGTTTTTACTCACCTATATATTCAGCCATTTCTTGTCCATGTTGTAACCAGCAGCCTCCAGCTGACTTGGTGGGTTGTAGGTAGAAGCAACGATCAACTGATGTCCAGATGGACATATTTTAATGATGTTGGAAATATATAAAACTGAATATCTTGTTGGCTGCGGTCACAGATGCATCTCATGTTGCTGTTTTCCTTGCTTTGTTTTGTTTTTGTTGAAAACCCTTCATTGTTTCTTCTTGTTAACATAACATAACTGGAATAAGTTTCATATCACCATTCACCATTCCCACTTGACTTGACATTTTCGTAGTTCAGATGAGGCTCTAATAACCTTTCTGAGCTCTGCTGGCTCTAATGATGTCCATTCAATAAATGAGATTTGAGCACTGCTGCCAGGCTAAACAGTATACTTGTATCTAATTGCAAAAAAAAAAAAAAAAAGCTTCCTTGAGAATTAATATTTAGCATTTTGCTCAAAAATACAAATCTTTATAACAAGTGCAGTCACCTTGATAATTTTCCCCCCTTTGGAACTTGATTGTTTTGGTGACATCCCTGTTTACCCCTTTGTCATAAAGTGATAGGGATCCAGAAAACTTGCTAATGTGATAATTCAGTTTCCTGTTGACATTACCTTTGTCTTCCACAGCATAAGAAAATGGTGTCAGGTGTTATTTTGAGGGATAGTCCAACATAGTTTATGAATATTACTGGTGAGTGTTGCAGAAGGGAGGATGAGATGAACTTACATCAGTGAGATTCACTTGTGGGGCCCATAACCCATGGCATGTGTCAACTCTGAGGGTGTAAGTAGGAAAAAAGGAAAGGGGAGAGAAATCGAAGAAAAGGAAAGCTCCCCGTGGTGAGCTGGGTGGGGGAAAGGCAGGGGATCCCAGAGGAGTGTCTTTTCCAGGGCTGCAGGTGACCCCACTCCCACGGGGACAATGTATTTCTTGTCAGGACATGCTCAGGCATCCCTGAGCTCATTCCTGCTGAAGATGCCCTTTTTAGTTGCAGACTGGGATGTGAGCAGGGGGGTGTCCCACACCCTCGGGCTGTCCACCTTTCAGTGGGCACATTACTGGGTCCTGCTTGTTGCCCACTGAAATGACTTTGGCCACCTCCTTACTCTGTGTCTTGTTTTCCTCTAAGGAAAGGAGAAGCTACAAAACAAGGGGTAGGGAAAAGGGGAGGAAAGAGGTATTGATTTCCATGCCAGGAGGAGCCCAACATAATGACAACACCAGGATTTGCAGCTGCAAAGCCATGAGAGTAATGGGACAGGAACATGATCAAGGGAGCAGGGAAAGCTCTGCCCTGCAGCTGAGGGCTGAAGTCATGGAGCAGCTACAGAGCTGCAGAAGGAAGGCCCTGAGCACTACAGAGGTTGAGGCCCATCTGGCCCTGTGGAAAAAGAGACTAAAAGTTAGAAGAGACAAAATATGCAAAATACTTTTTTTAGTAATTTTTATACTTTTGTTTCAATTGTTTTTCATGCTTTACTAAATGAGGGCTTGAGGAAAGACAGCAAAAAAAGATGTTTTTACTGTACAACTGAATGTGGGAAGAATCTAAGTGGTGAAGAATGCTCCGGGAGAGAAAATGAGAGAGTAGATGCTCCATCTGTGAGGATTTTCTTGTTTGCCATAGCACTCTGTCAGGCCTTTTTATTTCTGCTGCTCTTTGTTTGTAAACTGGTAACTCTTTGCAAATCATGCAGTTGGAGCAAAGAACCCTTTACCCAATATTTGTTTCCAAACACTGAGAGCTGATGGTGAGCATGATGGTGACCTTTAGTGGATCCTGGAAATGCATAAGCTGAGTGTGCAGGGGATGGCAAAGACACTGTGTGATGTACTCAGGGTATGGAGAGAATGTGTGAAAGCATGTGCTCCAAGCAGCTGAGCTGCAGGACACCTGCAGTGATGGCATTTCCCAGTCCTTGTGTTATTGTTGCAATGGGAGTTAAATGCAGGAGAACTCTTGGAGTGAGCAGAACAAACTCAGCTCTGGTATGCATTGGGCAATGGGGTTCCCCTGCTCCCATTACCTAATTTACCAATCCAGCAGTGTAGTCACACAATTCTCTGGGTTAAGTTTTTCTCTGGTGTAAGACAGTGTATGTGTGTGTGTGTGTGTGTGTGTGTGTACATATATATATATATATGGATCTCCAACAGTCATGGGAAGATGTTCTCCTTGTGCTCTCCAATCCAACAAAATGTGCATTTACATGGTGACTTTTATAGCTCTGTTTTCTCTTCAAACTCTCGGAACACTGAATTCCCTGGGGAGGAGACTGAAGTCCTCAAGTCTCTGTAGTCCGAGATAATTTCGTGAACATTGATTTTCTTCCACAAGATAAGAGAAAACAGAATTCTACTCAAAATAAGGAAGAAAAGAACCCACAGATCCCATTCCCTTTTGAATACCCAGCCACCTTAGTGAATAACAAGCTGATGGTGGACACACCTACTTAGGTGTAGGTCTTCTCCATGCATTTGGCTGCATGTGGAGCTTTTTCCTCAGACTGTCTCAGCTTACACTCCAGAGGAAGAATTGAGTCATGTGTGTAATGATAGGAGTAAACAATCCAGGTCTTACCTCAGCAGAACCAGTGCCAAAAACTGTTTTAAATGGGAGCTCCCAACCTCAGGAAGAGCACCATTGTGGGGAGAACCTGGCTGGAAATGTTACATTCCCCTTGAAAGGGAAACTTTAGCAGTTCTGGGGGTTGAGGGGCAGAGAAGGACCTTCAGCTCACAGAGTCCACTTATTGAAATCATCAATGAGTGTTACAGGGGGTGAACCCAAACCTGTTACTCTTTCTGTCCACATTAGCACTCTGTGAATTTTAGTGTAATTAATGAATTTGGGCTTGAATGGCTGTGTTTGGAAAGAACTGGGATATGAATTGGCACCTAACTGCTTGAGCATCTCTAAAGGTACAGCAATATTGAGGCAGACCTAAGTTTGAAGTGGTAAGAAGTGTTTCTTTGCAAAGAGAAAGACTCAGAGATAATTCATGTGTTTGTTTAATAGAAAGAACAAAGCATTTTTAACAGCTAGTGAATTACTATCTTGTTTAGAAGCACAACTGTTTTTTTACATCCTCTGGCAGGGCATGGCAGCAGCTTCTCCCAATGATATTTATATGTTAATAAAATAGTGAAATAATAAAACAAATGCAAGAGTGCATTTTTAACTTATATTGCTTGTATTAGATCCTGCTTACAGACAGTTAATGGTTTTTCCCTCTCCAGCTTTATACAGTGAAAAATAGTTATAAGAATAATAAGAAAGCTTCCTTAAATTTGTTTTCAGTAAGTTATGTTCACCTTTTAAAAAAATAGTGTATAATTTGTTAATCTGCTTTCCCTGCCAAACTGGTTGTCTTATTCAACAATAAATCGAATACAAATCTTCCCCCAGGCAGAGAGACAGAATACCAACCCCTGAAAGTCTGGCAGCTTAATTGACATTTGGTGGTTGCCTTAGGCAGAAGTTAATTTCTACCCTGTTTATATATACACATATACTTTTCATAAAGCATGCAGGCAGTGCTGCAGATAAATTAAGAGTAATTCATATTGTAGTTCCCAGGTACACACTTGTTGAAATGACATGAAGCCATTTCATTTTATGAGTGAAGGAGTTCCTCACAATTAACCAAATCTGTCAGCCTTGCAGGAACAGTGTGTTTCCAGGCAGCTGTATGAGGTTTTCAGAGCACTATTTTTATTCAATTGCCATCGAGTGAATACAGCAATCTCAAGAAATAAAACTGAGGGCTTCAGACCTTATTCCCAGATGATGTCCCACCTGCCTGAATGTTGATATTCATGAGTAGGAATTACCAGGCAGGCTGTTATGGCAAGTATAAACTTTATTCATAAAAGAAGTTCTATATGTGCCTAACTCATGGGTTCAAGGAAGTGCCAGGCAAGTTTCCTTGATAATTCATAATACACAGTCAGGTAAGAATAGCAATACCAGGGCATTCCAAGGTAAATGGAGGATTAATTTGAATTATTTAAATTACATTTTTAATTTTGATCTATCTCCTTTGCTTGTGTAAACTGAAGTTCAGGGAATGAAGTCCAAGATCCAGTAGTAAACCTCAGGCTTTGTGAAGGGATGGTTTCGCTCAGTGCCAGCTGAGTTGTCCATGTCTGTTCCTGTACCACTCCAGACTGTGATGAAAGTTCTGGTTTGTAAGGCTAATCCACTGGAGCTATTTGATTATATCTGTCAGTGCTATAGGCAGAGAAAATATTTATGAAACTAATGATTTAAAGTGCAGTATTGAAACAGATGTGTACGATTACAAAAGCAGTATCAGTCACCCTGGTAGGGAAAAGTCTGTAAATCAAAGCCCAGAGAGCTTTTTCTTTAGTCAGTGAGACTCTGTGTGCTTCTGAGTGTGGGAACAATAGCAGGGGGAAAAAAACAAATATATTTCCTGAGTACTTTAATGTACATACCATTGAATATCACATTCCTAAGTGACAAGCAAGCAGCTGCTTTGAATTGCCCTAGTTCTTTGCGTGAACTTAGTTTTCCTTTGATTTCACAATACATATTGTCTTGTTTGGAAGAAATTCGATGTGATAAAGCTGTTTTTATGATACAAGTCATCAGCTACAATAAAAACCTTTAGTAAAGATTCATGGGGTTTGGGCATTTTTGAACTATTCAGGAATGACAAGAGGCAGGTATTGCAGGCGCTCAGTAGGAGCAGTATTTTTACTCAGACACAAGGCACAGAGCTGGGAATCTGCTTGATGATCAGAGATGCAATAGTAGCAAGTAATTTCTAGCTTGTAGGTAGAGTCACAGGAAATCAGGATGTGCTTAAAGCATATTTGGCAGCAGTTGGGCTTGAGAGTCTCCTGCTGAGGGCAGAGGGACCAGGTGTCATTCCATCATTCCACAGCCAGCGTCAGGATCTCAGGTACGAAGTGGTAACTGCATCATTACAGCAAACCACTAAAAGTTCTCCTCTAGTTCTCACTTTTTATAACACACATCCTCTGATTGTGACAGTGTTTATCAGCATAGCTTTGACCAGTCTTGCTCAAAGATGCAAAAGCAAACAGTTCTCTGAAGTGGCATATAATGAAAAAAGCAGTTGGGCAGTTACCTGCCGCTGATGTGGCACCAGCCCTCACTGTATTTAGCCTTTTTCTACATATTAATGCATAGAACAGGGTGTCACAAATAGATTACTCTTCTGGGTTCGTGTTCTGAGTGGATTTTAGTTGCTCTCACTGGTGCTGTTCACCAAGGAAATGTGCCAGTGGTATGTGTGACAGTGTTGGATACACAGAGAGCTACCCAGAGCAAATCACCTGCAGGTGATCTGCAAAACCCTCCTCTGCTCTGCTACTAAAATTAAGTTTATGGATAATTTATCACCTACTTGTCTCTTGAATAAATTACACATACAAATGAAGACAGAGAAACTATAACAAGTGTTGCTTTTGGCTCTGGTAAATAGGCATGTGTGAATCTCTTATCAAATATCTCACAGACTGTTCTATTTAGCAGTTTCTGGTTTTGAACAAGTGATTCATTCTTGTAACTCTTGTCTTTGTAGTACAAACATTAAATATTCTTTCCCTTCCATGACAATTTAGAAATTATCTATTATATTTGACATGTCAAAACAAACCCTGATGTATAAAAAAATATCAGAACTTAGTAGCTGTGGTTAAAAATTCCACAATTATTTTGCTTTCATGTACTGTCATTTGCAACTTTCCAATGTATCTTTGATATAAAGATGTTACATTATGTTGTAAATCTGCTACTTGTTTGCTAAGGTGTTTTTATCCGGTTTCCCCAGTTTCTTCTCAAAGAGGTATTTTCAGTATATTTTTGTGGTGTTTTTCTTGTTTAGAAATATTACTGTGGGTTCCTTAAATGTAAATAATGACAAAGGAAGCAAATGGAATGAACTTTGGAAATTGCCACGATAATAAATGCCCCATTGATTTTGTATTAAGCTACACATGTACATTTTGTAATACTGCATTAATCAATAGATTTATTCCTTTTAATTTCAATTTTTTTAGAGCTTATGTCTCGGTGATACTCATGTGCTGCCCCTGAGAGTTTGCTTTAACTCCTTGGTGCTGTGCTAGGCCTGTCATCTCTGTTAAAATCCTGGAATCTGCACGTATTTCATGTAAGGATGAGAAACAGGATGGCAGTGCCTGAAATTCCAGAGGTAAAGAGAAGATTTGATCCCTTTCTGTGCTGTACACTCGAGGCTTTTTTAATTCACTTTGAAGATTTTAAAAATTCTTTAAAGTCTGGGGTTTTTTTGTCTTGAATTGTGCTGACCTTTGGCCAGCTCAGGTGTTGGAGCTCATTTTCCAAGTGTGCCAGGCCGATGCTGTTCCCCTCCCAGCCACACACACAGAGCTGGGCACTGGTGTTGGAAAGCTGTGAGCAAAGTCAGTGCAGCTGCTCCAGGTGCACATTAACCCTCCCACTCACTCATTTCATTCCCAAATGTCAAAAACCACGGGGAGCTTTCAAAAAAAGACCCTGACAAATAATGGACTCGGGTTCTTGCTGTGACAAATACACCAGGTTAGTGGCTGGTTTCCACAAATGGTTATACTGTTAACGGAGCAGAGGAAAAAACCCTCAGATTGTACAACTGGAACACATGACCTTAGTTTAAAGAATGTTGTTGTTCCATAAGTACCTCGTGCTGCACTTTTTTTTTTCTTTTTTTTTTTTTTGGGTGGGAGGGGGGAGAAGCAACACAAACCCCCACCAACTGTTAACCGAACTCAGTTATTTGTGATTAGTACTTAGATTTTTAAGTGATTAATTTTCTTTTTCCTGTACGTCTTTTTGGTTTGCATTTTGCATTTCACCCTCTTTGTGTCTTAAGGGATCAGTTTGGGTGTAATTTCTTGTTTTTCATTTCCTTGAGCTGCCTGAACAATACTACATTTGGGTTTGCAGGACAGCAGGGGAATCTCACCTAAGATGATTCTGTGTATCAGGCAAGTCAGGATCTTTTAGAATCCCCAGAGAATTCAAAGAGAGATCCTGCTAATTCTCTCCATTAAAACAAGTTGCCTGGAAGACAGATTATGTATTTACTTTTCCAAAAAAGTTCTTTTACACAAATTTGCTGCTTGAAGGATTCTGTCGGCCCAATATCAGGATGTTGTGCTGATGGCCATGACCAGCCACAGGAGACAGCTTCCCTTCCTATGATCCTATTTAGAAGATCATTCCAGCTTTTTACAACTAATCTTTTTATAGCTCTTTAACTAGACTGTAAAGCAAGGTAAAAATAGAACTATTTACATCAGGTTTCATGACTCAGTTTTCTGTTAAATAGACAAAAATAGAAATGGCAGAATATAAATACTTTTGACAAGATATTTCATGGAATTCATTCAAAAGTAAAAACTGCATTTTATTTTGAGTTTCTCCTGTTGATATGCATTTTTTAATATAGCTTAATTCACAAATAGAGGACTAGATAGTACATGATAAATAATCACAATTTTTCAAAGTAAACATTTTTATTAAAAAAGCATCGCAATATCTTTGAGAAAATGTTTTGCAGAAAACCTGACATTTTAACCTGTTATCATAAATCATGCTTAAACATAATTTCATGCATTAATTATCTATAGTAAAAACCTTTAGTTAGTACTATCTATATTTAAAGGGAAGTAGTGTAATTACATACCCAGTATATCATTCTCTTACAGCACATTCTCAGACACACTGAATGTGTACCATTTCTTTCCAGACTTACCAGCAGTTTTGTAAAGATTCCCTAATTTGCTATATAGTAAATGTGCTATATAATATCCACTGTCTATTGGAATTTTATAAGAGCAATAAAAAAAAATAAAAAAAAAGTAAAAGAACCTGAAAGGTTTTAATAATAGAGAGGTCTCTATGTGCTCTGCTAGTGGGGGGGAGAGACTAGCAGTGTGAAAAAAAAATCCAATTATGTGTCATTTGTGTTATTGCTAATATAACTGTTCTGAGTAGGATTTGAAGCTGAGCCCATGCAGAATGCTACAGTAAAATATGGCTAATATATTTCTGTGAGAAAAGTATTCAGACAGTTTAAACTGTGCTGACGTTTATAATCATAAAGTTTCTAATAAAAGAGGGTTCAGTGGGATAAAATTTCCTGAGCAGGAGTTAGTATAATATTTAGAAATAGGGATTTGTCTGCTGAGGAGTTCGTGAAGCTTCTTCTACAGTGTGGTTGTACTTCTCAAAATCATAGTAATCCACAAGTGTAGAAGCAGCTAGGATTTTAATAAGAAACATAATACCAGGATTAAACATTGCTTGATTCTTCAAGCAATGCATTTTCAAAAACAAATCAAAGGTAACCATCTGGTAAAATTTCTAGTCAACATAACAGGCTGTGACTGTGATCTTTCAAACTGAATCTTGGTGCATTGTTTTTATTTTATTTTTTTTTAATGTGAATTTGAAGGTTATGTAGACTTGTAAGAAGGAAAATTTCTGTTTTAATGAAACAATCCTGTCCCTAAAAAATTTCCTGCCCCAAACCTGGATAGAAATGTTCTCTGTTTGTAGTGCTTTGACTTCCCTTGGGATACACAGCTTTACAAAATCATAATGTCTTACATAAGTGCAAAAGCTACCATAAGATTTTTGCAATTCTAGTGTTGAGAAACTAAACAGACCAGCATTGGATAGTTCTAAACTAATAATATGTTCAACCTTTCACGAGGCTCAACATACTCTGTGTACCTGTAGGATGTGTTTCTCAAGTGCAAACATGAAATAGTTATTTTGCTTCCTTCTTAAAGTTACTGTAAATATAAAAACTATGGAATGTGTGTCTCTAATTTGGGGCTGGGTATTATTTAGGCCAAGGATTACAGGCAATCTGCAGAGGCAGCCATCCTGAATCAGTTGAAGGAGTGGTATCAGTTTCGTGCCAGTACCATTTCTATCAGTCATCAAAACTAGAGATTGGAAAAGTCTAGGAAGGAAAAACTAGAAATTTTGCACTTTTTTTTTTTTTCCTGCTAAAATTCTGTTTGCTCACCTTTTTGTCCTAAATGAAGTAAAAACTCCCACTGAGAAATCCCGTAGAATGCTTCAGCTGTCTCAGGTAGGAGACAGGAGGCCACATACACTGTCACACTTACTTGCTGTGTGTAGATAGTTTTATATAAACCAGATTGAAAATACACTTTTAAGCCTCACAACTTCTGCTCATAATCTGTGAGCATTAATACCATTTTCTCCTCAGATTTGGTCAGGGTTTTGCCGGAAATGTTGCCCAAAGCAGGCTGGGGAAATCTCCGTCCCCACAGGCCCTTGGGAAGCACCTGGTGAAGCCCTGGGCAGGCTGGTCCCGGGCTGTGCTGACCTGAGCTGAGCAGGAGGTTATCTCTGCAGTTCCCTGCTAACCTGAGTGGTCCTGCAGTTCTCTTATCTCAGCCTTGTCAGTGGAAAAGGAAGTAAAAGGAGGATTAAAGATCAACAATAAAATAAATAAGAACCCAAATCCACTGGAAACGTTTCTATTCCTTTGCATTACTGTAATAACTTGCTGATTAATTGCTGTGTACCTGGTGAGATCTACCCTGATCTATCTACTTCAGTTTGAAGTCATTCCTTTTCTAGGTGCTTCTCTGTCGTGTTGTTGAGCAAAATTTTTATCTGAAATTGGTGAGCTCTGCTTTTCTAGTAATCTTTTATGGGTGCAAGTTCTGTGTTTCTTTAGTTCAGATTTTTGTTGTACTTGCAGATACCTTCCTTGGTTTGTCCTTTTGTCCTATGGTCCTTGACCATAGGGCTTTTTGCAGCATGAATAATATTGCTTTGCAATTCCTGGTTATGTGTCTTAACTTTACCTTTCAAAAGGCTATTCCATCATAAAAAACTAACAACACCAGGCATTTCAGTCATCTGTAAAGACTGTACTGGGGAATTCTCTCCATTGACATCCTGAAGTGTCTTCTGTCTCTTCAGACTCAACAAAATTTCAGAGGCAAAGAAAATAGATTTGCACGGGACTTAACCCTGTACACTCTTTTCCCAATTTGAGATAACTTCATTTTCTTTACCAAGGGAAATAAAAGAAATAAATTTCAAAATGGAGTAAGATCTCCTTTCAGAAACAGCTGGTTGAGGTTTTTTTGGTTGTTGGGTTTTTTTTTTGGTTCTGAGTACACTGATATATTACAGCTGCTGCAACAGCTCTCCCAGTCCCTCTGGCCTGTCCAGGGCTACACTTTTGAAGATGGATTCTTTACTCCCCAGAAGGAATCAGGACAGTTTACCCACTTCACATGCCTTTGTAACTAAATGTCCTTGGGCTTTTGCCCCTCTGGGCCCTGAGAGAAGCTGCTTGGTGTGGACTGGCATTGAGGGGCACTGGGAGAGCTCCAGCAGTTTCCCTGGATCTCTTACCTGCATTTTGTACAGTTATTGTTCACATTTAATCACAAACTCTGTGAGACTGACTCGGCGTGCTGGATGGTGTTACTTACCACGTCTTGGTGTGAAATGAATCCATTACAAATCACTTAAGTGTATGGACCATGTAATTTGTTTTCTATTCTTGTTATCAGTTCAGGGAAAAAAGGACTCAGGCAAAAATGTCACAGAAAATGTGCTGTTGTTAATGACATTGCTGTCTAGTTATGGGAACTGGGAAAATCACTGATATTGGTGAATTTACTTTAATGCCTCCTGCCCAAGGTCTGGAGTGATGTGTGTATGACAGGTATGTCAGGAATGGAGCATCAGGTGCAGAGCTCTGATTTCTAGCATTTGTTCATAACAGTTACCCTGCTCTTACACGTTGTATCTAGGAAATAAAGCTAAAATATGGACAAGAAGGAGTGGTAATGGGAGTAAAGGGAAAGAGAAGAATAGGAGCTGAGAAAGGCAAAGGATTTAGAAGATTGGCAGAGAAAATAGTGATCTGAACAGGCGCAGAATAGAGTAGGAGATAAGGCAGAAAAGGAACGTGGTTATGAGGCTGTTGAAGGAAGGATTTATCTCACCAAAAGCAATGCAGTTTGTCAGCCTCTGTATTTGCTAAAGCTCATTCAGTATTCGTGATGATATATGGAAATAATAGTAGAGGGAAGAGGAACACTTAGAGTGTGAGACTTTTCCTTTCAGCTGTGTTTATTCAAATGAATGGGAAACCCTGCCATGTGGTAGACTTCTCAGATGAGCTTCTCTCGAATTACTTAGTGCTCCATAACTTAGTACTGATGCAGTAATTCTTTCTTTAAAAGCAATTATTTGTATGTATGAAAGTGTCAGCAGCTTGTGATGTATTACAGGCGAATTTAGTGTGCTGCTAATGGAAGTTAGCATGCCAAATTAACTAGGCAGAGCAGTACGAGAACGGGTGTGACCTATTTCTGCATTCCTTGTGGGAATTAAAACAGAGGAGTAGTTGTAAGAAAATCTTAGACCCCAGCATTGCTTTCATAATCAACTCCCAAGCAGTGGGATATATAAGATACCAGCTCACTTGGGAAGAGAACAATAAACAGGATTTGTGTGTGTCACTTGTAACTGTAGCTGCCGGGAATATTTTTTCTGATTTCATTTCTGCTTCTCATTTTCAAGAGATTAAGTTGTTGTTAATATGTTGACAGCTACTGCTTTATTTATTTTACTCCAGTACTTAAGATACAAATTTCATCTCTCCTTCATTGTCTGTGCTGTCTAGAGTATTTTATGAGAGACCTTTTTGTTGTGTAATGCATTTCTGTATGGATTTCAGGACAGATGATTGAAAAAGTATCAGTTTACCTATTGTAATATCAACTTTCATAGGTGGGAACTAAGGTAATAATAAGTTGCAGGTAAAACTAAAAATATTGCTACTGTGGTAGTTTTTGAAGGTGTTGACTTAAGTTGCAAAGTATAATACTGCTAGGGTTTAAAGATTTTAGAAAGCAAAGCCAAGCTATTATAAGACAAAGTGGGATTGTGCAGCAAGATTGTCATCTTGCTTTTTTATTCTGTAATTTTGTAAGGACTTATATTTTCCCTTTTCCTGTTGCTGGCTTCAGAGTAGTGGACACTGTAGGTGGAGGTCTGGTGGCACATCTCTGATGACATTTGTGTGTTTCCTGTGCTTGATGGTAGTAGAGAAATGAACTGGGATACGGAAAAGTCTTTGGGACTGTTGTGGGGTGAAAATACATTTAAAAAATATTTTAAGCATTCTCTTAATTAACTGGGAACTCAAAAGAAGCTCCTGAAAATGCCTTCCAATCTCCACATGTGATTAAATAATCCTTAATGAGAAGTAGGTCCTTTGTTAGACACTGTGTCTGGCTAATTGAGGAAATCATTTCTGAATACACTCCAGAGCACAGGAATGAGCAAGCCTGGCCTATACATGAAGATGTTTGCCTCTTATTGATATTTAAAAGTTGCTAAATGAATCTTATTTAACTGACTGTACACAGTCAAAATAGTGTTATGGTAATTGCACTGTGTAACTTGAGGGGTTTATTTTGCTTCAGTGTAAAATTTTAAAGTGCAATGACTTTTCTCCTGCAGTTCATTGTTGCTGTGATTAAGTCATCATGGCTACTTAGATAGGCAGAATCTAAATACTATACAACATTGATTTTCCTTTTTGTTATGTTTCCTGAATATGAAACTTGTCTCAAAGCCATAGTATGAAAAATCTTGTGCATTCTTCTTTAGAAAATATCTCTTTAATCTGGCGGTGAGCAGCAGTGACTAAGGGCTCCAACACAGCACAGGATAATAGAAATACTAAAGTTGAACAAATCTAGAAAAATGTCCCAAGACCAATGTTTGGTTAAAACTGAGATTTTATTTTTCTTCAATGTCCATGCTTTTGATCAGAAAGAATTGCCTTTGGATTTCCTTTCCCCCTTGATTGTTTTGTTTAACTGAATTCCACTTCCTTATTTCTTCTCACAATTGTGTGGATTGGAGCATACAGCATGTACTGAACTATGAGGCTGAATGTGGCTTGGTCATTTCTGCATTCATATGGTTGTGGTTCCCCCAGTAACTGGGCAGCAAATCCTAAGCAAGTCACAAAAAGGAGAGAATTTTTTGAACACCAGTATGCACCGTCTTTGCTGGACTGTTTTACTTGTCATTGGACCAGTAGTTTCCACTAGGAAAAGTCCTTGAACTCCTAATACAAAAATATGAGGTTGAAGAGTCAGGAGGGAAAAGCAATCATTTTCCTCATCTCCTGCTCTACCAGCAGGTGGGAAGGTGCACTGGCAGGCACAGGTCAGTGCCCACCTCTGAGTTTGGTGTCTGTCTGGAAAACACCACTGAGCTGTCTGAAAAACCTCGTCATGGTGTGCTAAGAGCAGCTGGAATGCTGATTGAGATAAATCTGTAAACTTCTCCACCCTTTCTTAAAATTGGGTTATCTTCTGCACTTATATTGGATAAGACATTATGTTTTTGCAAAATCAAAGAGGGGTAAAGAACCCCTGGGCCAAGGGGCTGAATGTCCCTGTGGGCTGAATGGTGCTGCCCACATCCCCTCCCTGATACTTCACCCCAAAGGGGGGATCTCTCTGAGCTGGGTGAGGAGTGAGCTGGGGAGGCTTTTCCTGACTCTTCATGGATGCAGAGATCCCCAGGATAGCACAAGTACATCAGTGCTGTAGCCTGGGCACCTTTGTCACGTGCTTTCAGCCACACCAGGGAGGAATGGAGCTGAGTGACATGTCCACAGGCTCTTCCATAAGGGATAATGGGATCTCAACACACCTCACTGTCATTCCTGGTTACTCCAGTGTGGTTTGTGCAGAGCCAGTGGCTTCTGACTTCCAGTCTGTGCAAAGGGAATTCCCCACACCACTCCTGGGGGCTGGGATAATCACTGAGACCATAATCTCCAAGGCCATTGCAGATGCTGGATGCAGAACACTTGTATTAATAGTTAATAATAAATTAGGATGTATTGGAAAAACTATCACAGAGGTTAAGCAAAATTCATGACTACCATGGGAAGTCTGCTATTTCCCTGTTAAAAAAAAAATGTGAAGGTGAGGTTGAGAGTTTAATCTCACACAAGCAGAGGTTAAACCAAGATGCTTATTAAAATAGAATATAATTAACCTGTTGCAACAAAGTTAGAATGTAGCTTATTGAAAAGAAAACACTGGAACACAAAGCAACAGAAGACTGAGAAAATAAATCACTGCTTATGCAGGGAAATGCAGTGCCCATCCATGTCAGGCAGAGAAATGGAGCAGCAGAACTATTTTATTTTTCTTCATGAAGTTGGTGATTGGCACCACAGGTTGTGTTCCAGAGCTGCATGTGCAGGTGGGGGAGAAGGGCACTGAGCAGCATCACCTACAACTGCTGCCTTCCCTTGCCTGAGGGCAAAATAAGCTCGTGATGTTAATTATCTGTTCACGTGCAAAGATTCTTCCTAGAAGGAGGAATTGCCAGGCCAGTGTGACACATTCCTGCTTCCCTTTCTCGTGCAGCAAGAGGAAACCCTTTTGCCTGGAGCAGCTGAAAAGGCAGCCAACACAGGGAGCTTCTGCCACTGAAGGAGTGGTTTGAGGATTTTGATGGGGCTTTCTCTGCCCCATCTAACTAATTGTTAGTTCTAGCTGACTCCTTCCCTGCCCTCATTAGCTTGGCTTCCTTCTGGCCTTCCCTTGGCCTCTTAGTGCTGCTACTTTTCAGGATTTCTCTCTGAATTTTCATGGCTCTTTCCCTCTCGTATAAACCTGTGCTCTTTCTCAGAACAGGAGATCAGAGAGGAGCAAATGTTGGGTATTCTTCTGGAGGGAGTATCCCATAGCAAAGAAGGGGCAGCAGGTGATTCTTTGCCTTTTCTCTCCTTTGTAAGGTGACTGGGTTGCTTGGTCCTAAGAAAATACTGTGATGAACACAAATAGCAATTGAAGCAACTGCTAATGTACTAATTAGCTGGTGTTCTTATTGACATGTAAAGCAGAACAGTGCTTGTAATTCCTCTCACCTTCGCACACACCATCAGATTTCAGGTAATTTTTCCAGTCCAGCTATCATATATAGTGTGTGTATATATATATATGTGTGTGTGTGTGTGTATATATATATATAGTGCATGAATATATATATATATATGTATATATATGTATATACAGCAGCATGAAGTGTGAGCAATGCTTGGTGAAAGCATGGGAGAAGGTTTCCCTTCAGAGATCCCACAATAACAGGGGCACTCAGTGTTTCTCAGTCCTCATTTGAATGCAGTTTTTGCAAGTGTTTTATTTTGAAAAGTCCTTTACTGATCCCATGGAAATAAACGTGGATCCAGGTTCTCCTGGTGCTGGTTGCTCAGATTACTTCTAAGTACGTAAACCTGACATTTTACATGAACTGGGGATTGTAAGAAGTCTGAACCAACTAGCTGTAATTTCATAATAAAGCTGTTTTCTATTCTGAAGTGTTTTGGCAAACACTAATTTAGTTTGAAAAATAAGTAAATAAACAAAAAATAATCAAGCAACTGATTTCCTGATATCAAAATTGCTTCCTATAACAGGAGTCAAGGATTCTCTTGAATACAAGGGACTTTAAGGGTGCCTAGCTTGGTATTAAGATAAGTGTTTATATTCAAATGCAAAAAGAAGAGTTGTTCTTAAAGCTGCCGGTTTAATGGTTTTGTCTAATTGAATTTTTGTTTAATTCTTCGGAGGAAGAAGCGATTGGCTTAGGTTAATTCAGAAATCGTGCAAAAGTTACTCTTTGAAACCATTTTAAGATTTTATTTTCACATTTCTAATTAGCATTTTGAATGTTATACATGCTCTTGATTCTAAATTAAGTAAAACAATGAATGCCAAGCTAAATCCGTTTGAATTTGGGCCTGGACCTGTTTAATCATTCAGTCAGAAGATGTATATGAGGTTTATTACATTTAAAATCACTACTTAATTATTAATACCATTAAAATGCTATTAAAACATAGCAAGTCATTAGAAGCCCTTTCAACAGGTATTACTGGATCTTTAAAAAAATGGGATAAGTAAAAGAAGTCGAGATTGAGCTCTGCTCACTTCGTTTGAGTGCAGTGAAGCCTGATACTGCTTTCAGGTAGGAATGTTGCTGCTCATCTCTAAAGTTTCTTATACTGTGAGATCACTGGTGTTAATATTTCTAGTACAGTACCAAGAACAAGGAAAGGACAGTAAGACGGTGACTTTAATTACCTGTGTGAATTAAACTCTTTGCTAGAGTCCCGTGATGGAAACTCATTACTCTAATTTTATTGTTTGTTGTGAGTGTAAACTACAACCCAATTAAATTAGAAAGGAGGGCTTGATAGATGCTTACAATTTGTGGCTTTCAAAAGGAAAAAAACCCTACCAAACAGTTCAAGATGATCTTGTTGCCTGTCCTTTTTAGTCTCTAACCCAAAACAAGCTGGTGGATTGCACTCTGCAGCAGCAGAAAAAGAATTCTGTGTTGCACGGGGTGGGATGCACTGAAGCTTTCAAGGAAGTAGACTGCCTCATTTTTTTCTGTCTGCATGGAATTATGCTGTGTGTTTTCTTAAGAGGGGATATGACCACCTCAAAATGACACAGAAAACTAATCATTTGGGGTGTCCCCAAACTTTGCATTGGGCAGCATCAGGTCTTTCTGTGGCACAGGATCATGAAGCTCTGGTGTGTGCCCTGGTATCTTACACCCAGTAGAACTGGCCAGGATGTTTCTAAGTATGTGTTAAGATTTCTGGTTTTAGCATGTGTTTTTATAGTGTAAGTTGCTACAGAATGATGCTGGCTTTGCTATCAGCACGTTCCATGCACCTTTACTGAACAGGTTCCCCTGGGTGGCTCCAGGGGCACGTTACACACCCGTAGGGATGTAAAATATGTAAGTACTTAGGGCACATCACTATCAGAAAACCTACAGAGCTACTGCAAAACAAAGCAATAAAATAGACTGTTAACCCTAATAATCCATGGAACACAGTCTCTTGCTCAGTCAGAAAGTCTTTCACTAATGTCACTGGCTAAGGGAGTCATCTGTCCCTGCTGCCCTGACTCCCCTCTGGGCAGGGGATTTTCCCTGGAAGGGAAATTTTTTTGCAACGTGTAGCTTGAGAACTGTTAAGAGGTCCTTGTTTATAGTGACTGTACCATGAATAGGTGTTGCCTGCTATGTATGGACAGTGCATGGCCTTTGTAGATACACCATGGGATTTCACAGGAGTCATTTCTTTGAAAGGATCAAAGATGTTGTTAAGGCCTTGTACCACTGGTGTTATGGCAGTCTCATGAGTCTGACTGAGCTCTTTCCCTCCTTTCTCTCTTTCTCAGACCTGTGTCTTTGCTGACACCAAACTTATGGCTCATCAGTGTTTGTCATTAAGGTTGGTGAAAAATCACTTGATAAAAGCTGCCTCATTCCTTCACTAAATCTGTTTCTAATCTCCTTTTGCTGGAGATTAATACCAATCCTTGTTATGGTTGTACAGGTATTTGAACTCCAGATTTCCTTCTTATTAGAGAAAAATGTTTGTAATAAGTGGCTGCACTCAGGGATCAGTTCATATGGGGTTCCTCTGCAAGCAAAGTCCTCATTAAGATGTGATGACCACATTTTGACCTTGATCTTTCTGTCAACTCAAGATATTTATCAAAGGAAGCTGCAGAAGGCTTCTCTGGTTTTAGCCTGCCAACAATAATTAAAAAATGTAATTTCTCACTCTCCTGAGTAACTTTGATAATCCAAGCATATGTTCCACACATGAGTTTTGTTTGTAGTGTTCGAATGTTGTATTAATTTACTCGTGAAAGAGGTAGTTCAGAAATAACGAACTCCAAATATTTCTATAAATGCAGAGTACTGCTGTGGCACACACCTAATCCAGAGCCACAATGGGGTTTGAGGTGCACCTTCTCCGGCTTGGCCTTATCCTTGGGCCACTGTGCCTTCAGAGATAGATCTGCTCCAGCACAGCCTTGCCCACAGCCACAATCCCTTCAGAAGTGAACTTTCCCTAACGTGGCTTGGCTGCAGTCCCTCCAGGGATGTACCTGCTCTGTCAGGGGTTTAGCCATGGCCACAGGATTTGAGGTGCTCCAGCATGAGCTTGTGCACAGACACAGATGCTCTGAAGTGTACATTCTCCAGTGTGGACTTAGCTTTGGGCCACAATCCCTTCAGGGATATACCTACTGCTCCACAGGCATAGCCCCAGATGCTTTGAGATGTACCTGCTCTGGTGTGGACCTGTTCATGGACGGGATCCCACTCCCACATGGACTCGCCCAAGGTCTCAGTCCCTTCCCTTCAAGTTCAGACTGGAGTTCCAGCCTGTCCTGTAGAGCAGCACAGACACAGGAGTGATGCCCTGGCCACCTGCCAGCCCAGGTGAGTGGCCCTGGCTGTTATCAAAGTGTCCCCAGGCACAGCAGAGGGAGGTGATAAATGGCTCAACTCCACAGGGAGAGCAAAAACAGCCACTGACAGGCACTGGACTCTAACAGAGAGTCAGGCCAGCGAGCCCCATGGCAGGCACAGGAATCTGCTGATTAATGGCCTGACTGCAGTGACACCTATGAATTCCACCTGGCACATTCCAGTCAAATCTGTCCTTATCTTGAATCCTCCAAGCCCCACACTGGGCACCAAAAAGGACTGTTATGGTTGGCAGCAGAACCTCACACAGCTCACTACCCACCAAAGGAATGGGGGAGAGGATAGAAAGGGTAAAAGTGAGAAAACTTGTGGTTTGAGATAAAAGCAATTTCATGGTGAAAGCAAAACCTGTGCATAAGTAAAGCAAAACAAGGAATTCATTCACTGCTTCCCATGCCCAGGACAGCAGGGCCCCATCACACATGGGTGATTTGGGAAGACAAATGTCATCACTGTGAACATCCCTACTTTATACACTGAGCATGATTCCATACATGTGGGATATCCCTGGGGTCTGACCCAGCTGTGTCTCCTCCCAGCTCCTTGTGCACCCTCAGCCTCCTCACTGCTGGGGTGGGGTGGTGTCCTTGGCTCTGTGCAAGCACTGCTCAGCAAACAACTAAAGCATCCTTGTGTTATTAAACCATTTCCAGCACAAATCCCAAACACAGCCTATACCATACTGTTAAGAAAATTAACTCTATGCCAGCCAAAACTTGCACAGTAATTTATGAAAAGTGTTGGGTTTAATGCTTCTTTCCAGTCTGCAAACTTTCAAACAACCTATTTTTATTTTTAATCATAAGCATCTCAGCTTCCTCAACACATTTATTCCTCAATCCCATAATGTAAAGTACATCCATTCTAATAGTGTTTTAAAATGTACATTTTTCTCAACCTTATGGGTGGGTTTACAAATATGATCTCCCTTGTATTCTAAATAATCTCTGCTACCCAGTGCATATTGTAAGGAATTAAATTCTCCAATGTGGATCTGTTCATTTGAAGGTACATTTGGATATGTAGTTAAGAGAAATGGTTCCTAGAAATGACAGAGGAATTTATAGCATCTAGTAGCCATAAACAGCTCAATATTGCAAATGTGCATCCAAGAAACCTGAGAAAGGAACTAATATTTTAATTGCCAGGCCTATTTATGGCATTGCAGGAATGATGGCAATAATTGCAGCTAAATAAAATAATAGCCTATCATGGCTATAAGGCAGCTGTAGCACAAGAGATGGCCCTGTATATATGATGATACTTTTGGAAACAAAGCACCATGTTTCTGTTGGTTTTTTAAGGTTTCCTGACTGATCCTAACGTAAGCAAGTAGCAAGGGAAGGACTGTGACAAACAACTGAGGCCCTCACTCAGAGAGCATTTGCATTCTTCAGCCGACTTGCTGAGCTCCACTGAGGGCAGTCACATACAAGTCTTGTTTGCAGTAGGGTTGCCAGGTGCTTTCATAATCAGGCCTCGAGTCTGGCAAAGCTATTAACCAGACAGTTTATTCAAACATCTCTGCAGACCCTTTGTAGTCCCCTGTACACTTTTCAAGTTAAACCTGTGCTGATACACCTTGCTGGCTCAGTGTCTCTGTCTCCAGTCTCTGGGTCCCGTTGTCCCCAAGGATTCTCTCAGTGTGTGCAGAGTGGGGGGTCTCAGCTGCCGTCATCAGTGCACGACCATCTGCCCTGGGCAGTGCTAAAGCTGAGCAACATCAGCTTTTATGATGTGGTTAATGGGTATTTGGGTAGAGCTGCCTTGGCTGCTGCTTCATTCCCAAGTGATTCTTCCCCTGGACTCAGCACTGGTGAGGCCACCCCTGGAGTGCTGTGTCCAGTTCTGGGCCCCTCAGTTCAGGAAGGATGTCGAGGTGCTGGAGCAGGTCCAGAGAAGGGCAATGAGGCTGGGGAACAGTCTGGAGCACAAGTCCTATGAGAAGCAGCTAAGGGAGCTGGGGTTGTTCAGCCTGGAGAAGAGGAATCTCAGGGAAGACCTCCTCACTCCCTACAACTCCCTGACAGGAGGCTGTGTGGAGATCGGTCTCTTCTCCCAGGAACCAGCAGTAGGACAGGAAGGCAAAATCTCAGGCTGCACCAGGGGAGGTTCAGGTTGGACATTAGGACGAAGTTCAGCACAGAAAGAGTGATTGGGCATTGAAATGAGCTGCCCAGGGAGGTGGTGGAGTCGCTGTCCCTGGAGGTGTTTAAGAAGAGACTGGATCTGTCATGTTCTAGTTGACAAGGTGGTGTTGGGTCATAGGTTGGACTTGATCTCAGAGGTCTTTTCTAACCTAGCTGATTCTGTGATAAGAAAAGTTTGATGTATGACTTTTATTTGAAAAAGGTGTGTTGTTTCTAAACCCACTACGGAAGAGCAATGCACTGCTTTCAGCCTATTTGTGTGCATTAGCACTGCAGGATTAGCTAAGCAGCAGGTTTAGGTTTGTCCTGTTATTTAGATGTGAAAATAAGAAGCAGGAAACATCTGACATTTAGGAAGAGAGAAGAAAATGTGAACTTCTTAAATGCTAGCATCCATTGAGAGAAAGCAGAGCTCACTTTCTTTAAATAATTTGAAAAATATTTTAGTGCTTATTTAATGTGTATTTCTCTGAGTTTGTTCTCCTGTGCTGCTTTTCTGAGTTTTCTAGGGCTGAAAAATTGTACATTTAATGGAAATAGAGTAGAACACATGCTAGTATATGCTTTACAAACCTTGTGGAGTTTTTGTAACCCAAGTGAGAGCTTGAAGTTGTTGCTAAATACACAACATGCAACAGGAGAGAGGATAGAAGGTAAAGAGAGGCCTATTTTTACTAGATATTAGTTGTTCACAGCAGTCTGTGCTGCTGCACACCAGCATTCACAGCCAAGGCCTGTCATTACCCATTGCAGTCTTGGTTCTCCTTTCTTGGTTACATTCTTGCAGTGTAACCTTTATTAGTGTTTTGTGCACACTTCTTTTTTAGAGTGCTGGAAAATAATGAAGTTGTTCTAATTTCATTGCTGTGTGAGTGCTCTGTCAAATTGAGAAGCTGGTTCATCTTAATCTCAATTCTGAAGGGCCTTTTCTCTTTAGCAACTACCCAAGGAAAACCTATGTACAGTCTCTATTGGAAGCTTTCACGTCATTCCACTGCTTCATGAAGAATTTATTGATTTCATGAAGTATGTCTAAGCAATGCATCAGTAATTTATGAAGCTTTCATCATCATTTTTGCAGACTGAGGGCATGTGGGAAATATCATTTGTGCCACTGGAATGATGCTCAGAAGACAAAAATGAACACATCCAACAGGCTGTGTTACAGCACCAGTTTTGGCTGGGCTTCAAATATGGAAATCATTTGGATGTTATTTGTTCTTGTTAATGTAACATCTGAAAAAAAAATGAGAGGGATGTTTTTTACATCTTACTTCATGTTTTCCTTCTTTTGAAGACAAACTTTGGTGGACCATTTAGTGCAGAAGTGACTGGAATAGGGAGCTCTGCATTCTAGTCTGTTGGCATTATTACAGCAATGTCAATGAGGCTGGTGCCCCTACTTCTTTTTCTAAGTCATTGAAACCCAGACAAAATGCCCTGCTGGGCCTCTCTGTGGCCCAAGGGGAGAGTTATGGCTTTCTCATTTCCCAGCTGAGCTGTACAGCTCCCACTTGGAGCTCTGGGACCCAGCGGGCAGGAAGTTATTTTATGTGGATGGAGGAAAGACAATACAGTCTGATGTCAGTTGTTAACTCGTCTCCCTCCTTTTGGGACATGCTGGTTTTTACAAGGCCACATCTGATAAATTTGTTATTGGAAATAAGGTGTGTCCCTGTGCCATTTTCAGTTTTATCGTGGTGAGCAAGGGAAGAAAAGCTAAAGATTCCTTTGGGACAATTAAACATTTCTCTTTAGTTAGTTGCCTGGATTGAGTCTTTGAAGCAGTTGATTTATGGACGTGCTCATGCACTGGTTATTGCCAAGCAATCAACTTTAAAAAAGAAAATAAAAATGTATATGGTCCTTTTGCTCTGGTTATTCTTTTACATGCAATGGAGGACATTAAGATTATTTCCTTGAAGACCTGAGCATTTTGAACTGAATTAAGGATTTGGTAGGGTGTAAAGCATTAAACCTCCTGCATTTTGATTTTAAAGGGCCATTACACTAGTATTGTCATTTAAATATTTTAAAGGCTTTGTTCTCAAACGTAAAGGGTTAACTGATTATTAGGTGTTTACTACACAAAAGCTTTAGCTTATGTGCAATAATTAGAAGGGTTATTGTTCTCTGACTGAAAATTTAGGCACTTGGTTTTTATTTACTGACATTTCTTTGGCAACACTGTCAAACTCCTACCTACTCTCCGTAGGCAAGTGATAAATATGCAACGTTTACAATAGAGTTATTTTGAAATGTAACTTAAACAGTACCTGTAGCACACTAAGGTGAAAACTTCAGTGTTTACATGTGCTGAGCCCGGGCATTGCTCCTGGAAACTTCTGTTGCTGAAGTCAGTAAGAACACAATCAACACATGTTCCATTAAGCTGGAAAAAGGCTTCCTTTCCTTTGATTCACCTTGACTCCGAAAAACAGAAACGTGGAAGAGGTTGTTAATGCAGGTTTCATTTGATTGTGAGACTGAAAAAAAGTACACATGAAAACCATCTGTTGATAATTGAAACAGCAATATCTATTCTTAACAGTTCAGCTAGATTATACTAATAGAGGTTTTGAGAGAAGGGGGAGTTTGGTGGAACAGGTTTGGAAGCAGAGCCATTTATCCTTCTAAAGCAAGTTTGTAACATATCAATTTTTGTAATTAATTTTTACAAATTGAAGTAAAAATCCTAGTGAAAATTAAGCCAGTGATACAAAGATATCTATGAAGCTTCTTTTGTTTTCATCAAAGAAACATGTTTCCTGGCTGGGTGTATGTAAATAGATGCCTTGAAAATGTCCAGTATCCACAGGAATATCTGGATAGGAACCAAAATACCCATTCAAGCTATTCTTTAATATCTTTTTAGAACATATGTTTTGCTCTAGATTATAAAGAGCTAACAAGTATCCACTTGGTATAGAAATCCCTAATTATGCATTAAAAAGCTTCATAAGAGAAAAATTCTGAAAGTGCTAGAACATGATCTTGTGTTCATGGCTGAATGAATATCCTTGGCACCAGTGATCTGCAGTTCACTGAAGGGGGAAATCAGGAGTGCCAAATAATTAGCTAAAGGTGCTTGGCAGGTTATAGATTGAATGCTTGTGATACAGATGTACCCACTGCATGTGTTGTATTGTTCACAAACATTGCAAGTAAGTCATATAAATTGCATTTTTAGTGCAGAGACTGCGTTCAGGTCACGGGTTTTCTGCATCATGGATTATTGTGATTGGGAGAGGTGGGTGTGTGGAATAATTTAAAGGCATTCATCCTGATCTGCTCTGGTTTTTCCAGTTTCTTATTGTGGTGGGTTTTTTTTTTTTTCTTTTAAAGAAAGACCAGAGTATATGGCCAAGGAAAATGAAACTCGTCACCTTTCCCACCACCTACATGTATGCTTTGAGCTATAATAATACAGGCATTTTCTGTGTGGGCCGGTACTTCAGTGAAAGTCAGGGTAGTTTCATTAAATTTGTACTTATAAGGCATTGGTACACACATTTTAGTTGTAGATCCTTTTTCTGCTTATAGAGATGCAAACTGGAATTTCAACATACTTTCTCTTTCAATTGCTTGTTCCCTTTCTTTAATACAATTTTTGAACTCCCTAGTTTCCTTAAGTAGGTTTTCCCAAGTTTAGTTCCATCTAATTTTTAAAGCTACAATAGCAGGGAGAAGAATGAAAGTGAACAGGAAATAGCCCTAAAGTTTTTATAAGATTATCTAAATATGGAGAAATTTAATTTGGTATTGTTCTAAAAATGTGTAAATCCATCCAGAAGAACAACAGAACTAGAACAACTCAGCCCTAAAACAACACAAAGTATACAGTATGAAGGTTAAAGACTTAATGAAAGGATTAAAGCACTCCTAGGGGTATTCTCTATGCACCTGCCCTGTGTTTTATGAGTTCTGCTGTTGAGAGATCCACTCCAGGTTTATCCCTGCCAGAGGATATTTTGTGTGGAAGCTGATTCTTTCATTTATATATCCATAGGATATATATTCTCACATGCATAGGATATATGTTCCCACACACATACAAATAGGTTACCCACATAATCTTTTATACATTCACATTGTCCACAAGGGCATCAGAAGAGCACAGTTCCTCCCCTCAAATAACGTGACCACATTTTTCAAGCAACTTTTGACATTTTGGGTTTCCAGCCTTGTCCTGGCATTCTGGATTTTTACACTTCCTAGATCCCTTGAAGGTGCCAAGCCAGTAACCCTGGCAGCAGCCTGGCAGCCTGGCTTTCCCAAGGGTGTCTGTTATTCAGGCTTCCTGCTAGTTCTCAGCTGGCCTTTTCATACCTTTTCTGGGCTATCCCTGGACTTTTCCCTTCTCTGCTTCAGGGAAGTAGTTAAAACCTTGTCCCTCCTGACTCAAAACTAGTACAGCCAGGTTGATCAGACTGTTCTGCATTTGTATTCAAGACTGTAGATCCTCGTTCTCTGTTGGAAATCATGTATCTGGTGTTGTCAGAAGGGATTGTCCATTGGTGTTACAATGAACTTTATGAAGGGAATCTGCTGCTCTGTTCCCTGTTCTGCCTTCTCTACCTGATATTTTAAGGTAGCCCTTGCAGGAAGGAACAGCTCCCTCCCTCTGCTGTTAATGCTCTGTCATTCCTCATCAGCTTCCAACGCCAGAAACCCAAGTGGATGTTGCTTCTAAGCTGAGCTAAAGAAATCCTCTGTGTAGAAGTAATTTTCTATGCTCACTTTTTGGAGTTTAAAAAGTAAACAGCATATGTCCAAGAGTGTGTGGGAGGCGAAAAATGCATACACTTAACAACTTGTGTGCTTCACAAAGCATGGACTAGCTCACTGCAGAAACACAGTGCTGATACTGATAGCATGTGCTTGACAGAAATTTGTAGGAAGAGAATAACCTTAATAAAGTGTGTGAATCATTAAGAGTCGAATGGAATTATACTGAAATAGTTAATGCATATAAACCAAATGTCATGTTTTTGCATAAAATATTTTTTCTGTATGTTTTGCACACGGATTTGTATCTAATGCAGTCCTCTTACTAAAGGTTCACTCCTGTATTTACATTTATGCTTAACTTCAAGCTCACAGATATCAAAACAAACACTGACACAAAACTGATTACACGTGCAAGTGCTCATTTATGCCGTGTACAGAGATGGGATTTTTTTTTCCTCCATCCTTTCCTTTGGTTTAATCATGTGAGTGAAACTAAAGGGCAATTGGTGTGGTGTCAGTCTGGGAGACCACTCTCACTTCTCTACATTCACCCCCCAATATCCAGTCCTTACAGTAATGTCCACGTTTGGTTTTCAGCCAGCAATTTTGTTATCAGTCAGAGAAAACTTTCCTGAGATACTGGGCTTGTGAGAATTATTTTTTTTTTTTTCCAAAGTACTTTATTCCTAAATGTCAATCACAGAATGTCTTTGTTTATAATCTCTTAAAGCCGTTGGAGAGGCTGTGTGTGAATGTCATGATCGGAGCGATTTGAGTGGTTCTCTGATGTGATAAGGATGCTTTTAGCTCGTGTTTTGGGAAGGTCTCTGAGCACACGTCAGCAAGCCCACACAGAGGCTCTGTGCCATCTGCTGCTCACACCGGAGAAGATGGAAACTGGGGGCTGGATTAGGTGCTCAGCGGAGATTTTTCTGCTGTTGTTACTGTAACGTCAGGCTGGACCTTCACAAAGCAGAGCAAATCATTAGGAGATTTGCATGTTTTAGCAGCAGGACTCAGGCGGACCAAAGGCAAAAGATGATGAATACCCCTTTGAACCAGCCAACCCCACCTCCGAGGGCTTGTCCGGAGCATCTCGCTCCTCTCCCGCAGCCCTCGCGGTCACCGGCCCCGCCGCCGCCTGACAAAGCCTGACTTAATGACTTTCTGCACCACATTCACTCGGTGTACATTAATGAGGATTTTTTAGTTGTGTTCCTGCTTTTTGTCTCTTTTAAGACTACTTTCAGTGTTTTAGCATCATGTTCAAAAGGCTAGTCAGACTCGTGTGCTCGCAGCCTCATTAAAATTCTGTTCTGCACATCCTCTGACTCACACTTTATAATCTATCAGAACACCTGTTTTCTTTACAATGGCCACAAGGCAGCTCAAAACACTGTGGTATTTAGCATTTAATAATGAGCACAAGATATGTATTTTTTGACACTTAAAATTTCCTTTAGAAAAGCGTATGGAAAAAATCCTGGTTGGAATGAATTATCTGAGTTCTCTCCTCTTCCCTCCCCTCCTCCCCGTGTTTCACCGTTTGAATTTTGACAGAACTCAGTAATTCTGTGGCAAATGGAGAATTCCTGCATGACATTAGGCAGTGGTCATGAGGAGCAGTGGTGAAATCCACGGGGCAATCCCTTTACCCACAGTATTAACAATTTTTAGATTTGTTAGGGCAGGAAGCGATTGAGATTTGTATCCACATTTAAATAAGAGCCCTTCACAAGCAGTTCATTGTAACTCTACCCCTATGAGGATGCTTAGAAGCTTAAGTATATTGTTAACATCTGTCTCTTTATCATTCCATTACTTAAATCAATAGTGGGCATTGCAAACAATTTTTCCTTTAGTTTCAGGCTTTTTAGAATTGTAGTATTTAGCTTAGTATTAGCCACTTGATACAGAAGCAGTTTGAGGGCTCAGCATGGGGTTAAAAATGTGATCTCAAAGGGTGAAAGCCTGTCAGTGTTATGTAAGCGAAGAATCATTTCCCCGTGGATATGAAATTCTGTATCTTTAGTGCCCTAATAGAGGACATAACTGCAAGTTGATTATTGTAATCCTACAGTGTTATCTCATCAGTGAGTGGATTAAGGGAGTTCTTTCTGCTGAGGGGTCAGAATAAACATTTTCATTTACTCCCTGCTGTGTCACAGACAAATAGAGGTGTTATCTAAGAACGTTTCTCCACACATGGTAAATGTAACCACAGTAATGTATCAATGATTCTTCTTCCAGCTTTCCACTGTCATACAAAATAGAATATATAGTGAAAATAAACTCTAGAAATGGTTACTAAAAGGGAACATGGTATTATTATTCTTAATGTAGAAAGTCTTTTTCCTCTTTAATTAAGTTAACTCACCTTGGCTCAGTTAGTAAAGTTTCAGATGTGAGATGTTGCATGTCATTTTTATCAGGAAAATAAGTTCACTGCCTGAGTTGTTCCAAGAATCAGGGATGTTGTAAAGTATTTTAAAGGGGTAGGTTGAAAAGATAAGGAAATAAATGTGCAAGTGGAGGAGATAAGTGTCATAGGCAGATTTAACATCCCGCCTGTTGCAGAACAAAATTTCCAGGGAGAATCCCGTGCTTAAGAAGGCATTGTGCATAAGTTGCTTACCCCATATACCCTTCCAGGGAATTTTCAAAAAATACCAGAAGGAGTAGTGATTTTTCTTTTCCTGCTAAATGTTGTTCTTTTTGAAAACTGCTGCTCCCAAGGTGAAACCTCCTTCTCTGAATGAAAGGATGGCAGGGCACATCTGAGTACAAGAGCTGTTCCTGGTGAGCCAGCAGCCAGACTGTGTGTGGCATCAGAGCACGGGGAGGATCAAGGGTGGCAGCAAATGCAAAGGGAGAACCAGTATCACATGAAAAGAAAAGACCTGGAGGTGCCTAATGCAGAGGGTTCCTGAGTCTTGTAAAGCAGGTGTCAGCTGAGCTCTGTGGTCTGAATCACTCGGTAGGTTCTGCAGGGATTTTATAAATGGAAGAGCCATTCTCGTAGATGGCTGTGGAGTTGTTAGCTTCCAGTAATTCTTAGAGTGGATTTCTTCCCTATGTGGCTTATATATCTAAAAGATATTTTAAAAATAAATGGGTGATATTCATGGACAATACACTGAGGGGGGAAAAAAGTGATCAAAATGCAAAATTGTTGTGGAAATCTGCCAAGATTCTATAATCTGCAGAGCGTATATCCATATTTTCTTCAAACACAGTGCAAAATAGTGGATGGATGTCTTGATATGCACTGAGTAAAGTATACAAATGCAACTGAGCTCAAAATTGAAATTGTGTCTCTATAGAGGAAGAAATCTTTAGCAAATTATCTTCTTTGGGAAAGGTAGAGGACCATGACCTTTCCCTTCTAAGGTACCTGTTGTCCCCATCACCTTCTTGCCTTCCAGGCAGAGGTCTGCACAAAGATCAATTCCAGCAATGCTGATGTAAGACCCTCTACCTAGATCCTGTCCCCCTTCTCCTTCCTGCCCCCCTTACAGTTCCTGGAGTTGTGCAGATGGAATTTCAAAGGTGAAGTTTCCCCATCAGTTTACCAAATTAACACTCAATTTGGGGTTTCTTTGTGGTTTGGTTTGGTTTTAAGGGGTTTTTTTTGTTTGTTTTGGGCGTTTTTTGGGGAGGAGGGGATTTTGTTTTGTTTGTTCTGTTGGGTTTTTTTTCAGAATGGAGCAGTTACTCCAAGTCAGGTGCTCAGCTCCTGTGTTTGCAGTTGTGAGCTGAGCGGGGGAGAGCTGGCAGGCCCGGCAGGGATGAGTGGGTGCGAGAGGAGGAGGGTAGGATCTGTTTACACTGGGTTCAGCACCAGCAAAAATTACAGCATGGAACTGCACTCTCAGCAGACAATTTGATTACTGAGGCACTGCTCCAAGCACATGATTTATCCACGTAGCTCAACACAGATAGGAATAGAGCCAGCGTGCTAATGCAAAGTAAGAGTTTCAAATAGAGGTTAATCAGATGTGACAAAATAGAATGAAATACAGACAGAATTAAACAAAACATGTGAGTGTTGTATAAAAGAGTGAACTCAAACCACTAAACAGAATAAAACATAAAATACTGGTTACATGACACACTAAAATCTGTTTGAATGTGGTTTGCCACATGACAGGTTTCATTATATCATTCATTTGACAAAAACAAAGACGTTTTCTCCAGAGCCTAAAAGCAGGAGTATAACCAAGGTCACTGTGTATTAGATTTGCTGGTGCAGCAGAGCATGGCCGTGACTGCTGGGGTTGGGAGGCTCTGGGGACATCCCACACATGCTCCTGGGGAAGGGCTGAGGCTCCAGCACTGACTGGCACACCAGCTCGCTGGATAACTTCTGCATCTGATGCAGGAATCAAAACTTCACCTAAGCTGATCTAGCTGCCAGCTCTTGGTCTTCCCAGTTCCCATCAGAGAAATGCTTATGGAGTACTGTGTTGGCATAAAACAAACCTTGTCAAGATTTCTCTGTGTGAGATTTATGCAGAGTGAAATAAAAGTGTGACATGGACACCTGATGCGTGAGTCTTCTGTATGAAGCATGACACTTGGCAACAGAGACAGTGCTGAGCTCTGCAGACCTGCCAATTCGCACTCATTTGGAGTGACTCAGGCATTTTTTCCTGTTGGTTGTGCGCAAGTATCTTGCTAAATAGCTCCTCAAGTTAAGAGGGTCTTTTTTATGCAATGAGGCACTTTTCTAAAGTATTTTTTAACAGTACTTCTTTAGACATATGTTTTCCTTCTGTTCTTTAATCACAGTTAGGCTTTCAAAACAAAATCTATATGGATTTCGAACATGAATAATTAAAAGAATACATTCTGCTTTTGTCTCCTTGTCTTACAGCAGCATAAGATGATTTGGATCTTCAGCTTTTGTTAAAACTCACAGTTTCACTGGGGAACTCAGGACCTAATCTTAACTGCAGGTTAGCTCCTTATTTGTATCACCCAAGTCTTATTTATGGGCAAAAAAGAAACATAACCATATGTACAGTCAAGAATTTACTGTAAATGGAATTGAAATCATAGCAGGCTAATAAAAAAATTACTGTCAGGCCACATGCAGCTGTTACAGAAAAAGGAGAAAAGGGAGAGGGAAGAAAGTCTCAATAAAAGAAATAAAATAGAACAGGTCAATAAAAATACATTTAAAGTTGTTGCATAAACTACCCAGCACCTATCCCTTCCTTTCTCACATCATGCCACAATCCCACTGCCTCTGGGTCCCCAGGCTGCAGACTTCAGGCCAGGAGGGAGGTTTTGGTGTCATTCATGTTCCAAGAGGGGTATGGCACTGCTGGCAAGGAGTTCATCTTTCTCTTTGGCTGGGAGCAGCATGATGCTGGGGATGTTTCATCCTCCTCACCTCAGGAACACTTGGGGCTCCCATTAAGTTTCTGGCATGTTTTTGCACCTCGCTCCTTTTCTTCTCCACAGATCTGCAGCTCTGTGTGATGTCTGTATTTACTGGATATAGAGTCTCTTGTTTGCCAGAGACTTGTTCCCTGTTTTCTGCCCTTCAGAACAGCTTTGCCCCTCCCAGGCCTGGCCCCCTGGTGCCTGCACAGAGCTGATGTTCCCAAGTCACCCCGTGCCCTCTCTCTGCAGCCGCGCCGGCGCTGCCGCGTCACGAAAGGGTCAGAACCGTGGAATGCTGCCCAGACTGACCACTTGTCATTACAGATTCCTTAAAAATTATGGTTATTTCACACGAGTACACAAAGCTGAGGACAAGTAACACCCATCAGACAATAGTTACAAGCCTAGACAAGGCTGGCATGGCCAGAGGCCACACTGCCAGTGCCTCTTCTACTGGCATGAAACAGGTCATCAAGTTCTTCTGTCTGGTTCCCATAAGATTGTCCATTGCTCCTGTGTGCCCTTGTTCATACTGATGGTAGCATTGATGAGAGGATGAATAATAACAACGTGATAAGAGCATTTTTCACAGATTTTTTAAGAGATGGAAAGTGAATGTATCTGTTTTCTTAAACTCAAATAATTTCTGAATGGAGACCGAGGTTAATCCTTTGGGTGCACTGAATGTAAAAACAGTAAAGGAAAAATAAGTTTGAAAATAGCAAAAATGCCATGAAAAATTGCTATTGATCACCTCAGTGGCTCTTTCAAAATCTATCACATTGAAGTTACAAAAGGAAAATCAGTCATGTTAGGAGAAGCAGTATGTCAATACAGTTGTATTTTATAATCCTAGTGCTGGCAGAACTGCTTTGCACTATTTGTAGCAGCATCTACAGCCATGTCAACACTACTGGTTTAGGGGCCAATCTTTGTTTTCCAACTTAGTACCACAGGAATTTTATTGTCAGGTTAGGAGTTCAGTGTGGCCAGTTAAGCTTCTCTTTCTACTAGCCCTGTGTCACTGGAATATTTAACAAATTTATGTTTGTCTATATATAAAATACAAATATGTAAATTATTAAGTGGAAAAATCTAAGCCTTAGAGAGTTATTGGTGGTAGCATGAGGATTTACGCAGTTTACCATTTTTGTTCTTTGTAATGTTACAGGGATTGTTATTGTTTCCTTTTGGTGTTTCCCTGTCAAGTGGATTTCAGTTCAGGTGGGTTTTTTGCAGTGATAGTGTGGCAAAGAGTTCCACAGGGTAGCAGTTCATTAGCAGTAGTTGTCCTGCTATTACTTTATGGATTATTCAAGTGTCCCAGTTTCTTGGGGTGGGTAAATATGTAATTGGGGTATGGAGCTGAACTTTCAGTCTCCTTTGCTGTCGTGTTTCCTGTTGCTGGGTAAGCACAGAACTGTGCTATTGCCTGGGCACTGTGACAGCACATCTATGCAGTGGCTTGCACGAGACTTTCTTGTACTGCTATACCCCTCCTCCTCCCTGGGAGTTCAATCTCCAACAGTAGATTAATATTATCTAGCAAATATTACTGTATATTAAAAGGAGAACCAAGGAACAACAACAACAACAAAAAAAGCAAATAAATATGAAAATCAACAATCTTATAAATACCTAAAGTGACTACTTAATAAAACTCCTGGGCCCCTTACAGCAATAATTATCTAATGAATGAATGGAAATATTATAAATTTTATGCTCTGTACACTCATGTATATAAATATGGAGCAACGGTTTAAAACTAAAAGAGGAGAGATTTAAATTGGATTTTAGGAAGAAATTCCTCCCTGGGAGGGTGGGGAGGCCCTGGCACAGGTTGCCCAGAGAAGCTGTGGCTGCCCCTGGATCCCTGGAGGTGTCCAAGGCCAGGTGGGACAGGGCTTGGAGCAACCTGGGCTAGTGGGAGGTGTCCCTGCTCAGGGCAGGGGGGTAGAACCAGATGATCTTTGAGGTCCATTCCAACCCAAACCATTCTATGATTCTATGAATGTGTGTGATTTTTATTCAATTTCTTTTTTCTCTCCAGAACAGTTCCTACCCCTGACCCTTCATTAAACACCCCCCTGAGTATGATAGGATAGGACAGTCTCACAGCTCCATGGGGTTAAACTGTGTGAGATCAGGCTTAGAAACAGCTGTGGCCAAAACAGGGGCACAGATATTTGCTTAATTTCCTGGCCACAAACTTTTGGATTGTTTCATTTTGTTTGTTTGTTGTTTGTTCTTTAAGGCATTCTCTGTTTGATCCATTAGGAAGAACATTAAAGCAGAATGTTCAGCTCATTAAGTTTCAGTCATGCAAAGACTTTCATTCTCAGAATAAAAGCTCATGCACTTGGAAATATTTGAAAAAAAAAATTAGAATGTAGAAACTTGAACGGTTCCAACGTACAATGGAATTGTGTGAAAGACCAAAATCCATTTTATAAAAAATAGCAGGTTCCATGTGCCAGGAAACATTAGGAGAGCACAGAAATGCAATTGGGTTTTCAAGCTTTTCACCAAGGTGTAGAAAGATCTGCAGCTATGTGAATCCAAGGTTATTAAATACTTTTAATACCCGCTGTTATTCTTTGACAGCTGTATAAAATCAGTCTTCTGACAAATTCTTCTCCATTTTTTATTTAGATAAAAAGTTCAATAATTAAACTTTGTCAATGAATGTCAAATTTCAGTTAGTGAAAGAGAGAGAAAATGCAGAAACAATCATTTATTACACAATATAATGCCATTTCATTTTCATAGAAAGTGAATTTCATTATCTTAAAACTTAAGCTATTACTCTTTCTCCAGACATTTAAATGAAGAAATGTTTAGTCATAACAGAAACACTTTTAAAAATTTGTTTTTATTTTAAGAAAGGCGTTTTTTCTGCTCTGATTTTCTCTGTGTTCT
Source organism: Pseudopipra pipra (assembly GCF_036250125.1). Taxonomy (NCBI): domain Eukaryota; kingdom Metazoa; phylum Chordata; class Aves; order Passeriformes; family Pipridae; genus Pseudopipra; species Pseudopipra pipra. The sequence continues at coordinate 5,465,653 of NC_087563.1, read as the reverse complement.
TTAGGAACAACTTCCCTGATAGACAAGTGAAGCATAAGAGGTTTCCTTTCTAGAGATTCAGTTAATTTAGTATTTTGCAAAGAAATGGCAGAAATAGCACAGAAAGTGGGGAGCTGCTGAGTTACTAGACAAGCCTTTTCCTAAGCAGAGAGATGATGGCTCACAAAACCAGTCTTATAAAAGATTCATTTTAATTAGTGGATTTTTTTTTAAGCCATACAGTGAGGTTGATTAGCCCTACACTACAATTCCATAGATTTGTGCAGTAAGAGTGTCAAGAAAGCAGTTGAAATTAAAAGAATTAGATACTGAATATTAAATATTTTTAAGATATTAATGAAATATCCTTAACAGGTTGTAAGACCGATGTAAAACAGAAGAATACAAAGGTGCAGATTATTAGTATTCTAGCCATGAATGATGTAGGTTTTCTTTGAAGTTACCTATTAAAAAAAAGAGGGCTTGTTGCTTGAACTACATCTCCTCTGAAAATAAATACATTCCTGCCCTTCCAGGACTTCTCCTATTTTTACATAAGTAAAAGTAGCTTAAAGAAAAATCTGATTTGTCCCTTGATCATCCCCAGGAAAAACGTTTCTTACGGAATGCTGCAGGACAGCACCTGCTGCCACTCCATTGATGATGCAGCAGGTACATTTTAGCAATGAGCAAATGATCAATTTTTTTTTTTTTAGGGCCATAATGATTTCTACAAGAAAAAGCAACCTGTGCTTACCTCAGATTGCACACGTGCTTGACTTGACTTCTCAGCGAGGCAGCTGCGTGACCTCCCTGAACTCTGAGAGTATTGGCAAAACTTTCATCAAAAATATGCTAGCATGGACTTTTTCGGTTATTTTGCACTATTACTAAATGCCCAGTGATTCATTTCATTTTTAGAAGTGATGTGATTGAGGCAGAATCAGTTTCTTTATTTTGTTGTATCCAGAGCAGTGAAAACCTGGATTATAGCCGTGCTTGGTATCAGTTGTACTTCCCTGAACACAGCAACTTGTTCAAGCTGAGTGACTCTCACAGTCTTTTTTTTTTTGCTAACAATTTATACATTTGTCCAAGTACCTAAACTTTCTTGCCTTTTTTCTTCCTAGGAGATGCACCATAAATACTGTATTTGTGAGATGTTTGGCTCTAACCAGCCATTTATTTTAAAGATCAAAGAAATAAACACGTGGTAACTTTTTTTACTTCACAGCATCGGCAGAGCACGACCAGATTAATATGTACAGAACTCAGAAATGTAAAGTTTAATTATTTACAAGCATTTCAGCTCGTGTTAATTGGCAGCTGAGAGTGCAAACCCTGTGTTCCCCAGCCAAACAAGGCTTGACTGTACAAGAGCAGTAACTAATGGGCTCTGATCAGGCAAGGAGAGCTTTCAGTGCTCTTTACAGTGGGGTTGCCTTTGGTGAGTGCTGTCACTTGTCCCATGCACTGGGAAGAATGATTCCTAAGGCAAAGTTGGGAGTGTATAATAGGAACCCTGAAACTCCTGAGTTTGGTGTACCAAAAAAACCCCAAACAACATATGTATCATGTCATATACATCTGTCTCAGTTGTTGCTTATCAGTGTAATCACAGGGAAAGTAGTCATTGTCCATCTTAGACTTCCTCCCACCTCCATGGATCACTTGGATGCAGGTTTGATGAGAACTGTATTGTTGTCTTCTGTATCCCTCTCACTGTCTGTTAGCAAAGGGATCTTTAGGGTTATAAAAGGCAAAATGTGTCAGCATGTTCTAGAAGATAACCCATAATGTTTGTTAAGGAGGGAACAGTGATTAAGGATAGAGGACATAGCTATTGTTACATCAGCAAGCAAACAAATTTAAGTGAAATCAGAATTTGCCCCTGGATATCAGGGGCTTAAATTATTTTAAGTTAGGCAAAGGTATCAGACTAACATGAAGTGTAAATTACTGTCTCAGGATAAATAGATATTGAAGAACTTATTCTTTCGTTGAATATGTGAGAAATGAAAAGCTGTGTTGGTAGGAAAGGCGGTTTCTATTTCAGAAACACCTTTGGGACTGATGAGCTGCCGAACTTCAAGCTGAAAGGAAGAAACTCCATTGAAAAAAGTGAAATGCAAAATTGTAGCTTCGCTTGCCGTGTATTATCTTGCCTGTGTCTGTTTTATTCTTCTTCTTAGAACTTGCCTTTTATTATCATTTTAATCATCCTGATGGGTATTGTTATAATCACAAAATGTCAGCCCGAGGAAGGTGACAACCCAGTCGTTATTTTGTTTCAATGTCACCTTTGTCAGTTCAGGCTTAGCTACCATTTAAAATTTCGGTATCAATCCTTTGGTTAAGTATCACTTGTGATACCACCAGTATTTACAGGTGAGCAGGTACAGTAAAACAGCACCTCAGCATTCCTGTTCACAATTAACTTCTGCATCTGGAATTATTCACCTGTGTCACCTTAAGGGTTTTTAACCCTTGAAATTTGTTCTTGGATCTTAATATTTGATAGATAAATAGTTGTGTGTTATTAAATGACACTGGTAACTCTCTGGCTGTTTGGAACACTTTTCTGTTGTTTTTCTGTGCCCATGATCACAGGTGGATATTGTTCAAATACCTCTGGTATGAATGTGGAAGTTACTTTTCAAGACACTATTAGCTTTTAACTATTGTAACATTCCAAAATCTTTCCTAGAAATTACCATCACAGAGAATAATTTGATGTTCTCAGTATCTGCTTAAGGAAAAAAAAACAAACTATATCATCATTTATATTTTATTTGGGATACATTTGAAATGAGAAAAATGCACTAAGATTGTTCAGAAATGTAAAGAATCATTCAATCCTGTTTTGCATTCTTAGTTTCAGTGCAATAAAGATAAACTATTAAAAAGAGGGACCAGTTAATGCAGCATAAAGATGATGCATAAAATGTGACATCTCTTTAACATTGAGAGAAAACACTTCCCACCATTGAGTGCTTTACAGCAAATGCAAAATATTGACACAGCCCTATTATACCAAACAATAGACTTCTTTCAGAAAGATAATTTTATAGAAGGGGTAGTATCATGTGATCTTATTAATATTTATGAAATATGATAACAGAAAAAAGGGAATTGGGAGAGCGCTGCTATCTTTATAGACCCTATCCATTTCAGCTTCAAAATGTTTTTCATTTCACACATCAGACACTAATTAGCAAATATCTAATTAGTGTTAGAAGAGTAATCGCTCATGGGAGTTGTTGAGGCTTTGAGCTTTCATGCATGCAAAAATAGTGCCACTTTAGGTACATTTGTTAAGGTACAGTAACTTTAACTTTTATTTTTCTCTGAACTGCGTGAATTAAAATAAAAAGCAAAATGAAACTCCAATAAGTGGGGGTGGGAAAATGACTGCGTTGATGAAGAGTGAGGCAAGAGCCAGAAAAATTAAAATTTAGGTATTTTGAAACTTCTGCAGGTGCTGGTAAATTCACTAGACAGAATAGAATATAATATTAATTTGATTTGGTTTTACTTTGCAGGTGAAAGATTATCTGTAATGTTCCTCTTTACAAAACAGATAATTATATAAACCCCAAATGATTTGAACACACAATACAGCTAAGGGTGGAATAATCAAAACCCTATCAGAATTCTCCCATTTTGAAGTTCTCCAGCTCAAGTATGTCATGGTGATAAGTTTCTGGCTATGAATATTAATTATTAAGTTATGTGGGGTTTATTTTGCATTTTCTTTTATGAGAGACATAAGTTCTATATGAATGGAATCTACCATGGCAGTAACTTTGTCACAGAGCAGATATTTGCATTTTAGCCAGAAACAGAGGTTGTGCTCAGTACAGAGTGTTGTGCTTCTGTCAGCATCGAACTACAAACGTGAAGGAGGAAATAAAACCAGCTATTTTTCACGTCTGGTTTTCATTCCTGGTGTTAGCAACACTTGAAAGTTCACTCTAGAATAATATAAGCAGAAGCCTGATTTCGAAAATAGCCAGACTGTATGAAAGTAGTATTAATGATAAAATACTTCAATACTGTTTAAATATGCAACAAAATATTGAAAGTTGCTGGAGGACTGAAGAATTAGTCTTTTTTTGATTCTCCTGAATTTGGTAACACAACCTTTTTTGCTCAACTTTCTGAAAATGAAATGTCTGTCTGTCAAATCTGGGTGCCTTCTAATTCATATTCATAAACATTTTTTCAATAACTGTTTACTATCAGTTTAATTTTGAAGATAATGTGGGTTCAAACTGCAGCATTTAGATGGAGAAAAAAGCAATTCATCTGTGATCTCCACTAAATTGATTTCCATTTCAGTGGAAATGGCTTGTCCTGAAGTTTCTACTGTCCTCAGCAGAACATTTCCTCCTAATGATGCAATATTTGCACAATATCAAGTTGTCACACTCTCCAGAATCTGGTTCCTAAATATCAGAGAAATTGAATAGTCTATTTTGTGGAAGGAGCTGAATGGAAAACAGATGTAAATAAAGAGCATAAAGGCTCTCTGGATGTACTTAATTTTTTATTCTGTTCAGGCAGCCAGATCTGCATGGGGTTTACACCTATTTCCCAAGTTTATTAATAAAGCCACCAGTAGGCCAACAACACAGGAGAAGGGACTATCAGATGTTGGATCATGTGTCAGCTTCTTAAAAATCTTACCCATTATATTGCTGAGCAAAGTATTTATTCCCCTAACTCCAGTTTGCTTCTCCAGTCACTTGTAATTACTACTGGAAATAAGAGTTTCTAAACATTAATAAAATATTAGAGCATGTTCTGCTGGGTCTAGGTAAATGATCCTCCTTTATGGTTTTTTTTTGCTTGTTTCTAAGGCTGTAGTTGGTCAGGAATTGCTACACAATAGATAGAATACATAATACATATATAAGGAATTTTTTTTTTTAAATGCATATTTAGTTTACTTTTAGGAGATTTGTGGGAAAATTAAACACAGGAGGGTTTTCTTCAGTTGAATATTAATTTTTCTTGTCAGGTTGTGGAGTTTATTTTTGTGTTTCTTTAAACATTGGGGAAATCTTTTATTTCCCTTAAATCCTCATATTTGTCAGAGCAGGGCAGGTTTGTCAGGACAAGACTTTTGTCATGTCACTGTTGGAGAATGTCTGTCTTAAAACACCACTGAGAGGTGAAAGAAGAACCATGGATAGCAGGAATGCTGTGGGACTGGCTTTCTCCTTTCCTCAAAGACTGAACTAATCTCTCTGTCAGCTTGAGTGTCCTAATTTATAACTGAACACCCAATTTATAACTGAACACCCAACTGCTGTTCCCCTCCCAAATAATTGACATGGCAATGGAAATACAAGAGCAACCCCCCCATGGGTGACAGGGACACTGAGACCCTGCTCTTCCCTCCCCTTCAGAGGATCTCTAGAAATGCCTTCAGTGCATCCATTCCTGTGTGTCATCCTTCAGCTGGTGTCAGTCCAGAGCAAGGCAGGGTTTGTTTTAATTTAAGCCCACTTTTTTTTTTTACTATCAATATATGCGCAGTTTTATTGGTCTGTATTGATTTTATGTAGCAGAATAATAAGCAAAATGAAAACAGTCACCACTGTTGAATTGTTACACCAGTGAAACCAAAAATAATAACAAAGCATACCTTCGTCAGTGATGTTTTTCAGTATTTGCAAGATTTCTGTTCAGTCAGGCAGATGGAATCAAGCTTGTAAACATCAATTTATAGTAGATTTCGCAGGTGTTTAACATCTGTCTCAAACATTTGATGGTATTTCCAGACAGCCTAATTAGCAAGGTCAAAAATCAAAGATGTGTATGGAAAGCAACAGTGACCAGAACGTAGATATGAATCATAAGCAGATTCTTGATATCCCATGATGATTTACTGCTTGTGGGAAAACTTAGTCTCATTTTGTTTAATTCTTCTCCTTCCTATTGTAAAGATATACTAAAAAAAAATGTTTTGTGCTTAGTGTAGTGACATAGTTAAGACATGTAGGCAAAACCATTCTTTTGGGTTCTTTATTTACTATATTTCCTACATTTAGATTATGTAGTCCTTGTGAGTTTAAACTTTCTCCATTATAAAAAGTGACTCTGTAAAAGCATTTCCATACATTTCAAAACCCTTTTTAAGTCACTGCAGGGTGTGGCTTCACCAGGGAAAGATACTTTAACTCAACTTTTTGGTTCTGATTCTTGAGCAAATTGGTTTTGAATAATCTGAATGTACTTAGACTTCTTCTATGTATGTTAAAGAATAACAATCTTAGAAGTAAACTATTTTATTTTGTCTTCCAGAATTCGGTGACTTATCATTAATGTTATTCAGCTTGTAGAAACTATGTGTTGCCGTGTTATTTCATAGTCAGAAAATGGAACATATTGCAAATTAACAAAAACCTGAAAAGATCCAACCCAAATGCTTCTTTGGAAAAGCATTAGAACTCAGTCAGGGTCATGAAATGACAACTGTCTACTTATTAAAGGTGATAAACTTGCTAAGGAACCTGAAGCAGATGAATGTTGTCTCTGGGGAAGCATATTTGCCATTTTCAAAACTGCAGATTTTAAGTCTGCATTGGCTTGCCACAGTATGTAGATCACAACTGGAACAGGTAAATGCAATTTATGTAAGCATATAAATCAGAGAGTGGAGTTTTAAGTACCCTTTCATGAATTAGATTTGTCTCATAATATTCCTATTAAGTAGGTAAATATCCCTGATCCTCATTATTTAGAGATCAGGTGGCATTAGCAAACACAAATTATATTTCAGCAACAGAGTTTCAAGCTTTTCAGCTGAATATTGGGATCGTTTCTAAATCAGCAGTAAATAACTCTCCATCTCCCACATAATTTAGTGTCTTTATTTTCTATTTCCTCTTCTGTAAAGTGGGAACAATAACACTGTATGCAAATTCAATGGAGGTAACACAGAGAACAGTTTTTCCTGGGTTTGAGATCCTCAATGGATATTGCCACCTGCGTGGTACCGCTTTTAGGAAAACTTCCCACTGTGTAAAACTTCTCCATCAAAGTCAGGAAAGCACCAAAATGGGTTTCCTGATGATGATTGAATCCCAAAGCTTACTAAGACTGTAGGTGACTGTGCTAGCAGCAGCAGCTTTAGTTAAGCTGTAGTTATTTCACTTTCTTCTACAACCAATACAAACCCAGAATTAAACTCTTTTGCAGAAGGCTGTATGGAATATGACAGTATACCCAACATATATTTTTATTTAAGAAATGCAAAACAAAATGTAAAAAAAAAAAAATGTTCATATTTATCCATAGAATAATTAGATTTTCAGGAATATTTTGGGTTTTAGGAGACCACCTTATTTATTTCTCTCATGTAAATTAATGCTTTTAACATACAGTCTCAGATAATATTCCCTTATTCCAGACTGCAATGTATATGGTAGTGTATGGCTTTTATTATCCCTGGTTGTGTTTACTTGCTTGATCAGAAGCACAACCAGGTGGTACCATCTTCTCACAACAATTTCACTTCCCTTTGAATGAGAATGGCTCATTTGAAGTTTGTGAAAGGCATATCCGTGTGGAATTCATAGGATTTCATGTTGTGATACAGCAAGGAGACTTGCTAGAAATTGCCTGTTTCAGGCTGATGATGCAAAACTAGACATCTGTTAAATTAACATCTATCTAACATTTTTGCCTTTCAGTCAAATGCATTCAAAAAATGTAAATCTTTTTTGGCTGTCAAAACAATCTGTCACAAGATATTTATTTTTTTGTACAATGGGTTACTTAAGGAAAGCAGCATATGGCTGAGTGAGATGCACCTATGCTGCACCTCCCCAGCTCTGTATTACCTGGGAACTGCTGGAAGGTGTACAGGCTTAAGTGATTACTTCTGAAAATTTAAATAAATAAAGTAGAACTCTGTGCTTTCTAACCTGTTAGATCCCTTTCTATTTTGCATTTTAAACAAAAAAAACCAAACTTCTGGACTTAATTTTGGTAATAAAACCTACAAAATGATTTTTACCTGCCTTTTTGTCTTATAGCAGTCCATAGGATGATAAGTACATCCTGTAATAAATCACAGTGGGAACAAGCCTGCATTCACCTACAGGTTTGTTTCTTTGCTTAATTTAGGCTATTCATTACTTCTCACATAGAGAAGGATATAATAACACGTTAGCAATTACAATTATGTATACTTTTAATAAAAACCTGTAATAATAGGTCCTAATAATGACCAAAACAAAAAAGCCTTCAATGCAATATATAGCTCTGCATTGTGCTGGGTTCTCATTCCATCCAAACACACCTTGTGTATCTCGGTGACATATTGGGTCTGCTTTTATGTGCCCCTTTCAGTCCTGTAGCACTGTGCCCTGCCCTATCCTGCAAGAATAGTACTGCAATTTTTCCAGGTTAAATTCCTAGTGAAATCCTGGCCTCATTAAAGTTCATGGGTCTGGTACATCCAAGGCAGGGAAAGCTGAATTGACTGCTTGCTTCCCTGTGTTTCCTAACAGATAGGCACACTGGAAGCCCAGTGTTAAAGCTGTTTAAATTATTTCTTTCAGAATTTATTTGTATACATTTCTCCTACTTTCAGGTTTTGATTTACGAGTGCCTGAAAAATGGGGTTTCGCTTTGCTTTGCTTTGCTTTTGTGAGTCCCACAGCACATATAAAGTGTGTGTGAATATGAGATGTTTTGCTCTGGGAATATTCAGCAGCTCTGCAGACGGGTGAGATTGGAAGTTCTGAGGATGTGATGTGCTTCACCTCTGGGGAGAAACGTGGCCCCCACAACCACGACAGCCCTTCAGGGGGCGTCTGGCCTTGCTCGTTCCTGGTGGAGTTTGGATTTAGGCTCAAGGGAGGAAGAGCATTGTATAAAAACATTGCAATAAGTCACTGTACTTCATGAGTTATTAACAGAAAACTTTCAATTCCCCTGGAAGGAATTCTGTGGGATTCCATGTCAGTATGGTATTCTTAGAGAGAAAGCATTTAAACATGGAGAACATACAGGGACATAGACTATGGAACTCAGTCATGTAAATGTCACTTTTATCTTGGATTTGTCATCTAATTTTAATACATTGAATTCCATGAATATGTTTAATTGTGGTTTGCTTTACATTAAGTTGTATTTGTTACTACTGACTGCAGCCAAAATATAAACATGTTAATTATAATTATGGGGTTTTTTTAAAGCTAGTTGTTTTATTTTTGCTTTGACAAATGTGCTGTAACAGGCTGCAGAAACTGTTTTAGGGGGTTTAGGAGAGTTTAGAAACAAGTTTATTCTAGTAAAGACTTGATTGCTGTGAGATAAATGATGCTACTATCAGAGAAAGAAAAATGAAAACTTTAGAGATCACATTGTAGACAAGTGTACATTGCTAGAGACCCGTGGACTTCAGTGGAACTTATGGGGTGTTGTGAAGCTTTTTTTGTTTGTGAAACTTTTAGGCATTTCAGGTCTTTAACATTCACACAAGTTTTTGTGCACCCAGCTGACTGAGTATATCAAGGAAGGACTGAGAGAGAAGCAGATTTTCTCCGAGTAAAAATGTGTCAGTGTTAATGTTTGATTTCCAAAGCCAGTGGTCTTCATTACAGAAACTAGAATTTCCTTTTTCCTCTTTGTTGTCGCTATTGTGTCTGTTCTTTAGGAGATATTTTTAAAGTGTTGATATTCTTAGGTGTAACAGACTGTGACAAGCTGAAGCATGAGCCTTGCCTTTCCTGGGCAGAGTTAGATTGGCAATAATCTTTAGTAAAGGTGACAATAATCATTGCAGCCTCAGGGCTCTATTGAAAGTCCACTGGAGGAGAAAGTGTAGGTATGAAAGAGGTTTTTTTTTCTACACTGCTTAATAAAATGAAACCTGTGCTTTTGTTTGATATGCTAATAGCAGTCCCTTTTGTTTGTTGGGAAATCCTTAGTATGTGGAAGCTTCTTTCTGATCTGACACACCCGTAAGCTGATCAATGGAAAGTTGATCCTAATATCCCACTGCAGGCAGTCCCCTAAGAGGGAAGGGTCACTCAGTGTCCATCTTACCATGCTCCCACACTGGGCTGCTCCTGTCATCCTGTTTTCCTCTCATCCTCCTCCCAAAAGCCTCAGTTTGTAGGTTCCTCTGCACATTCCTCCCACCTCTGCAGAAGGTACTCCTGGCCAAAGGCAGAGAGTGGGCTTTTTTGAGAACTGCTCTGGGAAGTGGCTGGTGTGGGGGTTTTGCCCAAGTTGAAATGGTGACCACGTCATTCCCACCAGCAGCTGAACCCTCACGGTTCCCTACAGCTGGAATTGCACCCAAGAGGTGTATATATACATATTTTCACCAGCTGGCTGCCCATAAGCACCAGGACAGACCACGTAGGATGTGTTGTCCTTTACTCACTGGCAGGCCAGTCAAAGGAAGTTTTTCTGCTGGCTACAAATTTGTGCTGGCCCTGTTAGGAACTACTCTTTCAGGAAGGTTAAAAGCCACACAAACAGCAAAGCCCAAGGATTTCCAGTGTTACGGAGTGTGGGCAATGTACCTCCAGGCATAGGTACAAAAAATGGGAAGAAAATTATTTTAAAGTGCTTTTGCCTTAAAATGGGTTCTTGGCTTTCCCTTTATCTCTCCCTTCCTTTTTCTTTTTTTCTTAAATGAATACTGTTCTGAAGAAGCAGATTTTGGGAGCATTGTGCTGGGAACAAAAGGATTCTTTCAAAGACTTGTTGCTCAATCTTGTTTACAGGATTCTTCTTTTCCTGAAGCCTTCTAAAGTCTTCTCAATTATTCGCTTCCCTAAGTATTCATATTCCCTGGAATAAAACTTGCTCTATTTTGAGGAGGACTGCACCAAGTGCAGTTGTTCCCACTGTTTTCTGGGTGAAACTGAGAAAACTGGCAATGACACTTCTTTCCCCAGATCTTTGTGTCCTCCTGTTCTATCTACAACTCTGCTGCTTCCTCTTTTTCCCTCATCTCAGGACTTCTGCAGCCACTTCCTTGGGTGTCTGTCCTGCTGCTTCCTCCTTGACCTCACCACCTCTGCCCTGCCCATAAATTAGTCTTTTTTAAAGCATTTCAGAACTTCCAACATATTTTCCCTCCAGTATTTCCTTTCCTTTCCTTCCCACACATCCAGCCTTTCCTGCTGGATGCCTGGAATGTCATACAGAAATCACTCCTTGGTGGGTAAGGAAAAACTGCACTTGTCCATGTGGCATTAATAATTATTATGATCATAATCATCTTTGGGAATATATTAATATCGTCTCCTTACATATGTATTAGGTTAACACTTAGCTAAATAATCATAATTAGCAACTTGAAAATTTTGTGTAAACATTAGTTATTAAACCCTTAAATGGGTCCTATGAGGTATCATTACCACCATTATATAAACAGAAAAAAATTGACCACATCAAAGATAATTGTCTTTCCCAAGATCCAGCAGTGAATCTCAAACTGAGATGTGATTTGATCTCCAAGGCTCTATTTCAGTCATGGGTTTTGCATGCTTTAACACACTGACTCCCAGGAGTTCAGTGTAACTTGTCGGAACAATAAAAATATTATTGTTTACATTCTGTTTTTCTAGTCATCACAGTACTAGTCCTGTGGGTTTTTTTTGGGGGGGTCCCTACTGCAAATAAAAAAAAATATTTTTTTGGATTTGGGTTGACTTCTATAACTCTATTATTTGTAACCTTAGGTGTTGTTTTCTACTTTGAAATAAAATTACTGAAGCAAGATATTACCTGAAAAATTACAAGCTCTGTTAGAATGCTGTTGAAAGTTAACCCAAATGGCACAGAAATGTCATATGTAGTTGATTATAATCATGCTTCTGTGCAGAATGTTATTTTTGTATATTGCTCTGGTCTGTTTATAACCATTAAGAAGGGAATTATGCACAGTAATGTGTCTAGATTCCAAGGAAGTTATTTGGCCTGTACATTATGATTTTTATTTGTTGCTTGGCTGCAGGACAGCATATGGAGTCATTATCCACTTAATAACCGAAAGAGATGCAACCTCCCTTCCCCTCGGTGAGTGTGGGGAGGGGAGGAGGCAGCATCTGTCACCTGTGCAGACAGACTGCGAGGTGGAGGGTCACTCAGGGCCCTCATCCCTGCCTTTTCCAAGAAGGGTTGTTTGCTTGTGAGAGTTTTTTTAATTGTTATTATTATTATTATTTTAGTACGCGGAATAATGATCCTCTCCTAGGAAGGCGTGGGCACTGTGGTGGTAATGTGTGTTTGCACTGGTACAGAGCACAGTCCTGCCCTTGATGGCCCAGAAAGGGGAGGCTCATCAGGTACCACGGGCAGTAGGGCATGTTTGGATCCTGGGATATTCAGATGCCAAAGTATGAAAGATGCAACTGAGGAAATGAGTTCAATGTACTTTGAGGCCATAGAGAAACTGGCTGAGGTGAGATTCCACGTACCAGATTTGCTTAAAGACTGAAACAGTCATATATTGTGAGGTCTTTGTAGCCAGACCAAAAGCATTTCCATGTTTGCATATTGTTCTTTGGAATATGTACTGATTCTGCATGTCCCTGTCTCCCTCTGTTGTTCAGTTTCCTACTCTTTTTTATATGCTTTTTAATGTTTTTTTTGGTCTTGCTGAATTGTAATCGAGTGGCTAATGGGGCCAACTACATTTTAATAAGGTTTTATTTGGTTATAACTTCATTTAAAGCATTCGGATCAGACTCATGTAAGAAGTTTTTTTTTTTCATTCAGCTGCAGTGTAGTTAAAAATTCACTGTAATCCTGTGGTTAAAATTGTTCATCTAAAGTGAAAACTATATACATTAATTGTTCACATTACTAGCAGCTATCAGTGGTGCTAATTTTGGTTTTTATGCATGAGCTAAGCCCACAGTCTATACCTGAGTCTCTGAGAAGATAAAAGATCTGTTTCTTCAGGCACCTACAGCATCAGCCTTGTCATGCTGATGACTGTGGCGAGACAGGATTGCCATTAGTGTTGGCCCTTTGGCATCTCTCCTCGATCGGTGCCCGGCCGGGCTGCTCAGGTATTCACCGCACATCGCAGCCGCAACCGGTATCCGAGGGCTCTCTGCTCTGCTCCTGCCGGAGCTGTGTCTCTGTTCAGACGCTGTCAGCTCTGGTTTGTATCACACCCTGCTCCTCTCTCCTCTGACCTTCCCCCAGCAGGGCAGCTGCTCCCCCCTGTCCTTGGGGTCCCGCACCCCGCGCACGGCGGGTGCCCCGCGGTGACCGGGCTTCGCTGCGGGGCTGGGCTGGGCTCTGTCCCATCGCCTGGCCCAGGATGTTCGTTTCCTGCCGTTCCAAAGAAAACCCCTGTGCTGGGCCCCCCGGGGGTGTGCTTGGGGAAGGGCGGGGCGTGATGTGCGATGTCCATCCCCCGAGCGCCCCAGGTGCGGCTCCTCGGGATGGTCCGTGCGGGGGTACCCGCGCATCTCCCGCCCCGCGCCGGGCGAGGAGCAGGATGGAGGGAGCGCAGGGACTCCTGTCTTGCCCGCAGGTACGTGCTGCGGCTGGCACGGGGGGCGGCGGGGCTGTTCCCGGTGTCGGGAGGGTGATGGAGTGCGGCCGGGATGGGGAGCAGGGAGCGGCTCAGGTGGGGGATTACCTGGGGACCTGCTCGGGCAGCCCCTGAGACCGGGTTTCAGGTAAAAATAAAACCCACCACAACAGCAGCAACACTCACCCCTAAGGGGGAAAAAGAAAAAAAAAGCTAACAAACCACCCAACCCCCCCAAACAAACAAACAAAGCCAACAAAAAACCTCCCCAAGTGGAAGGTGTGCCTGCCTGCTGCAGGGGGCTTGGAACTAGGTGATCTTTAAGGTCCTTTCCAGCTCAAACTATTCTGTGATTCTATGAAAAAAAACCCCACAAACAAAGCAAAACTCAGAATTTCTGCCTTATCCTCTCCTTTCTCCCTGGGGCAGCTGGAGGCTGGGGCTGTGTGGGGAGGGAGCCAGCTCTGGTTCCCTCTGGCCCGAGCACCTTTGGGTGTAGAGGCTCAGTGTGCTCTACACAGCACAACGAGTGCTGTGTTAGAAATTAAAGTTCCTGGAGTGGAACCCCCAGCCCTGAGCAGGGATACCACCTGTGTTAAACTCAGCTTTAATGGGTTGGGGGGGGCAAAGCATTATGTTTATAGCTGAATAGCTCAAGCATTAGCATCCTCCTTACTTGCTGTTCTAGTAAATATTGGGTGTCATGAAAAAACTTGTGAATGTGTTACCCAGTTAGCAACTGGTACAGCTCCAGTTTGGCAGCCTCAGCTATTCTGCTGACCTTTGTCACTCCAGTACATCTTAGCACACTTCATCTCGGCCGAGAAGAGGTTTCTCAGAGTGTGACATAGCAGAGCCCTTGGGTGCTTGCCTAATTCCATGAGCTGCTTTGAGGCCTTTGGGCAAGGAGGTGTATAATAAATAAGCAGTTCTACAGGTAGATGTAGCACGGCTGTGGTGGCTGGGCAGGATCCCAGAGGAGGCAAACTCCTGATGGGTGACACCTGGGGAGCAGGGAGGGGCAGTTATTTCCCTGTCCCTGTATTGGAGGGTGGTGATTGCTTTAATTTGGGGCAGCTGAGGGAAGAGCAGCTAACAGGGCAAAGTGGTGATTGCTTTCATTTGGGGCAGCTGAGGGAAGGACAGCTAACAGGGCAAAGTGGTGATTGCTTTCATTTGGGGCAGCTGAGGGAAGGACAGCTAACAGGGCACAGGTGTGGCCACTTGCCAGCTCTTAACCCCTGCAGCGTGGGCCTCCCCAGAGCTGGTTTGTGTAGCCCAAATGCTTGTGGTCACTATCACAGCTAGGGCTGCCTGAGGGTGGCACATAGCTCCAGACATGCAAGGCTGTGTGCTGGTTTTCCACGGATGTCCTTTGAGTAGTGTAAGTAAGAGAAATGCATCTGTATCTTTAGTTTTGGGTGGCTTATCCTGGACTAACAGTTTCTTCCTGCTATCTTTATGGTAAATGTTTGTTCTGTCTTGTGAACTTTAAGCATTGCCAGGTGTTGAAAGCATTTCAAGAACATCCTTTCATTGCTCTTAAAGGACTTCTTGATAAGCATAAAGAAATGTTTCCATTCCAGTGAGTACCTGAAAATGTGTTTTTAGGCCTATCAGACATAACTTATGATGGTAGAATGGGTCTGACTAATTCTTATCAAACTGAGAAGCATTTTGAAAATTAAATTCACAGTACTATATGTTTCTTCACACGTTTTGTTTCTTTGTCATGAACATGTATTGGTTGATGTCAATTAATAGCTTGTGAATTTGGTTAACAGGAAATCTGTTAGAATTGAGACAAAAACTAGGTGTTATGATAGAGATGAGGGCAACAGAGTGCTTATAACATGCTTGATGATTTATGCATTCCGTGCCTGCACTCATATCCTTTATGCTAAAAGAAAAAAACAACAGCAGGAGCATGGTATTGCTTTACATTATTGTAGTTACCTTGAAACTCTAGTCAGCAGAAAAATCTGTAATGAATAAGGTTTTATAGAATTTCATTGGGGATCCAAATGTTTTTCCATAGAGTAAGCACAGTTTAAATAGAGAAAAATGAGGGGAGAAAAAAGGTCTGGTTGTTGTGGGTTTTTTTGAATATGTAGATACCCCTTCCTGATGTTGTCAAGCATAGTTTTCAAAGTACCTGTACAAATCAACTGTTATCTATACTCCATTCATAGATGGGGGTACTGGGTCACAGGGAGAAGAAGTGTATTTAAAAAAGTCGTAAAAAACACCCCAAAACAGGAAGTTCAAGGAAAGAGGAAATCGAGGTTATTAGAAAAACTGAGCACTGCGAAATTTGTTTCTCTGTGGTTTTGGTTTGGTTTGGTTTTCAGGATTGTACCTCTTAAATATTGTGCTTTTGGTGTGCATTAAGATGGGCACTTTCTGGGAAGTCTCTGTGACTCCCTCATGTTGTTCAGTGTAGTTCATATCTATTCCTGGCAACTTCCAGAGGGTTTTTTTGGTATTCAGTATCTGAAATTGTACCACTGTATTCCAGATTTCATAAGTAAGGATCAGGTAACTGTAAAAGAGTGTTGGCTGATATGTAAAGTTTTTTAATTTCTTCAGTGATTGTCACAGGAGAGAGAGGGTTGAAAATGACAATGGCTGAAAAACAGTAAAAGTAAAGATAGTTAGCTCTTCTTTTTTTGTGAACTGTTTTTTCACTTTGTCAGAAACTGTTTAGGAGAAAGCTTTTACTTTAATGACTCTAGCTTCATAAAGTTGAAGAGCATTTCAAATAACAGCCAGACAGTTCATCAGTGCTCTCACTGGTCACCAGTAACCCAGCACTCAGCTGAGTGGAAGAAATGGTACAGTCTCGGTTGAGTTTCCATGGAATCAAAATCTGTATGTTCCAAAGAAAAAAACACTGGAGGGAAGAGAGGGGGAATTTGAATGTTGTTTTTAAATTGTGATTATTTTTAAATACAGCAAATTACTTGCCATGAATGTTTTTAAGAGAATAAACATACCTAAAAAACCACATCTTGATATTTATAATGTGATCTGGTTGTGTTTCAGAACTGTGAAACAGTCATCGTAAAACCAAACCTAAAATGTGCATTTAAATATTTTTAAGTTTTAATCATCCATACTGTAATGTCATATTTGCTTTTTACAGCATTTCTAATATGCATGTGTTTTTTGGAATATATCTGTTGCTTTTTAGCAACTTACCTAAAATACTTTATCTTAAAGTTCTCAAGAGTCAATCATGTCAAGCTCTTGGTGTTCTCAACATTCTAATGAGCACTTCACATTTACCCTTTTCTTCTTTTTTTTTTCTTTTGCTTCTCTGTGTGTTCTCTTAGTGGTGTGACAGGGATAAAGGCAGGAATGACTTTTCTGGTTCACACCACAGGTTCATCAAAACTTCTGTCTGATGTGAGCTGAGGGAATGCCAAGAAAAGGGGTCCCAGGGTGCTTTTATGTGCCATGTCAACCCTTGTTTGTGGAACTTTGCTCTGTGTTCTGTACCACAACAGATGGGGAGTAAACCCAGACTTGCTTGAAGCTCCCTACCCTTTTTCTTACCTACTCATTTGTTGAGTCACAGTACAGATGCAGCGTGAAACTGTTAAATAAAAGAACCTCTTGACTCATGTGATGAGTAAGGCTCTGCAAATATTCAGGCAGCACGTAGGGACTGTGCAGTTGTTTTTCTATATTGTTGTTTGACATTGCTGGTATAGCAGGATCTCCAGTTACCTCCATGGCTGTGGTAGCTGTTGGTGTAAAGGTAACTGTTCATCAGGAGTCTGTTATACACGTGCAGAAATGGAAATCTTTCAAGTTCTCTAGAGGTCTTTCAGCTGGCCTAGTAAGCTGAGAGGGCTTGATAATTTTGTTTCATGAGATAAGGTGTTCTGTTACAGTATATTAGTCCTCTTGGTCCCTACATGAAAAAAATTTGAACCATTAAATGAATTTTCTGGTGTTACTAGTAAGGTAAAACCTAATCCTGAATCTTAATCCTGTAAGACCTTTGTGCTTCAAATACGAAAAGATGTGATATACATATGAAAAGTGGAGTTCTGGTGCAAAAGCTGTGGATCAGGACATGAATAAACAAGAGCAAGTATTAAGAAAGTAAGACCTTTGTTCCTGTTTTTCACTTCTGCTGTGTCCTGTATTAGAGATGGAGCACCATTTTTCTGTTTTCATCTTGGAACTTCACTCTTAAAAAGTTATTGATTACACACTCCCCACCCCTCTTTATTTTTTGGCCATCTCTTGCAGTTTTAGGCATCCTTGGCTCATGACATAGATCAAATTCAGCTCCAGAAGGGCAGAAGGTCTTTGGACCCTGACAACAAACAATTTAAAGAGGTTTATAGATTTGATTCTGTGTTTCCGGATTACCTGGCCAATATGCTTGTGTCGAGATCAGCCCACAAAAAAAAAGGGTTTTGATGACCCTGGTTATTAGGGAATGACAGCAGTGGCCTTTTAATTTGTTGACATCCTTCTGCTTTTTGCCATCTGTATCATAGGTGTAGCAAAGCAGTGTACATAGAATCTGGAATTGAATTCACAGCAGAAATAATCTCACAATAGAAGTCAGCCTGAATATAGGTCAAGTTAGTGCATAGGAAACCAACACATCTTCAAAGCTGTGGCTCAAAGAAGTACTGAATGCTCAAGGGTATACTTAAGGCATGAATGTTGCATATTAATTCAGAGGACTGGGCAGTAAAACTGGGGTATGTTCAGTTTCTAAGTGTGTTGCCCTGTACTCTAAAATAAATTGTACTCTGGGTGAAGCAATGTACTCTGTTGTCTCAGTGTAGATTTGTGTTTCATGTAAAGAACTTAAATTATCTGGTTGTGAAGAAAATCCTTCACGAGCTGCACGGTGCTCTCCTGGAAGCCTCCTTTGTCTTTGCAGGCAGAAGGTGCCTGTGGAGGAGCTCTCTGCCCATGACAGGCAGAAATCATGGCAGGCACACCTGAATCTTGGAGGCAAATGATTCTTTCCATTCCTAATGTTATTTGAGGCACAGGGGTTTCACATGAACTGGCTGCCATTTAGGCACACGTGAAGGTAATCTGTTTGCTGCTGTTTTAAAAAGATTTAAAAAGTCTTCTGGGAGAGATATTTCAGGAAATATTTGAGTACTGAGGACAGTCTTAAAAGGCCTTAGCATTTGTGACTGTAATTGGAGTAAAAATTCTAAACAGACAACAAGTTGGTGCCACAGAAGTCTGAATTTTGAAATGTAATTTTAATGCATATTCCTCTATGGTTTTACAAGTAAATAGAAGGGCAGGGTGGAATTACATGTCCTTTGAAATTAGTGTTCCCAAATAACCAAGAACATACTGATTATCTCCTATTTTAGCACTTTAGCAAAATTTACAAAAGTACTGATTTCCATTCATTCATGAAATTATTGGTTTTGAAATATACTAACACTTATTTTTATGAAATAGAGAAAACTACAAATTAACCATGTAAACAGAATAACAACTTAGGTATTAGTTATTATCACTTACTGAGTCGACAATGATAAGAATCAAAGATTATTTTTAGTAGCCATTAAGAAATCTGCATGACTCATTACAAGCTGCTTCTGCTGGTATTTTCTTTTTGTTTCCTTTGCAGAACACTTGCCTGTCCCTTCTCTCTTGTAACACAGGCAGTCATAGATCAGTTTGTTCAGCCATGCATACAGTGAGTAAGGTTGTAGTGTTTGGACCAAATGGAGGTCATAAACAGTTTTAATTTATAATGATGCTATCACATGTATTCAGTTATGCTCAAAAAACTGCATTTAAGTGGTTTTATAATTCATACCAGCAATAGCATCACAGTTTTTCTTCACCCTACCAGGCTGTTGTGTGTAGCTTGTGCAAGGTCTTTATCCTGTGCCTCTCACCAGTAAAATTATGTCTGATCCAGACCCTTGTTTTACCCCACCAAGTGCATTTCTTGTTGTAAATTGGATGCTGGGAAGTTAAGTATAGACAATATGAGACACAAGGGGTTTTCTGGTGTGCTCTGCCTCAGTTCTAACCCTTGTGCTACTCCTTGTATTTGCTCTGAGCAGTGAACAGATCAGTCTAGGGAATGGTGGCTGGGGAGGGATGAAGGGCCTCACTGTGCCATTCTGCTTGTGTAGTGTTTGTGGTGTAAGAGATCCAAAGGTATTATTGAAACAGGGTTTGTGGAGGAAAAAGGTGGTATGCTTTATTAAATCAGTGGATGTAACTGAAAAAAAAAATAAATGCTTTCAGACACAGTCTGTCTTCGGGTCTGAAACAGAGAAACAAAACCAAAAGGTTGGAGAAATCACCAACCTTTGTGTTTATATCACCCAACTAGGTAATTGGCAAAGAGAGTCTTTGCTAGATGTAAAATACAGAAGGATATTGCTAAGAGGAGGTGGTCATCAGCTCTTTTGCATAGTCAGAAGCTTTCATTTAGCTCCAAAGTCAGAGTGTTTCTGGCCAGTAGTCCCTGTGGTAGGTGTGAGCACTTTTGTAGTCTTTTGCCACTTTATTTCCCCATAATTTGCTGTCATGATGCTGCATGTTCTACATAACGCTGCATTTTCCTGGGAGGGGGCTGTGGGGATCCAGCACCATTGAAACAATACCATGTGTTGAATGTTCTTAAACTGCTTTGTTACTACACAGGTTTGGAGTCACAGGGTAGGTGTTTGCATGCAGGCTAATGACTTCCTAGACCTAAAACAAACAGAAGAATGATCCAGTTTTCTAGTAGAGTAGGCAAGTAATGGATTAAGAGGTTTTCTGTGATTAAACTTGTCTTGGCTTCCTCAGGTAAGATTGAGGGAGAGCTCTGATTTAGTTATTTTCTCTGTAATGGTGAAAGTGTATTTAAAAAAAAAAAAAGAAAAAAAGGGCTGGGAATCAGTTATTTATATCTCTGCACAAAATGGTATTACTAGTACATTTCTGTGTTATTTGAAATGTTCTCTGGTGTGGTGCTGGTATGCTCCTGGAGTACTGCTTGAAGAAGTTTAAGTGGAAGCACATTTAACAGCAGTAAAATAGAGTTTTGGCATTCATGTTTGTCAAAGCCTTGCCTGTCTTATGGAAATGTGGCTGATTTATAGAATAACTCACTTCCATAGGAGAATGACTTGCTTTGCTCACTGGAGCTGTAAGGAGTCAAGCAGTTCAGTGTCCAAACATTTTTAGTTCAAACACAAGGTCAGTTCTTGTAGAAAACAATTTATTTATTCCTTGTACAAGCTTATGCTGAGTTTTAGCCACAGAATCTTACATCTTCCATGAAAACAAGCTGCATGCATGTTTTCAAGTGTTTTGTTGACCTTGGATGCAAATGCAGGGTCTTGATTCCATTGTGGATTTGTAGATAGGTCTGTGAGGATGAATAAATACTTCTAGAAGTATGAATATACATGTTTGCATTTTTTGGAAGTTGTCATGGATATAATCTAGTACATTGTAAGAGATGTGGAAACTTCTTATCAAGTATTCCATAAGAAAAGCAATTTACCAGTAAAGGTGAGAAAATACAAAATTAACAGGAAACAGGAAATATCTCTTCCTTAATTGTTCCTGTTATTCATTTTAAGTGCACACAGGCCTAAGCACACACTGGACAGGCAGAGGGGCTTCTTATAGGAACCTGAAACTTCTTTTTGCTTGTTTTCTTTTTAAAAAGTAGATAGACACTTCCTTTAGAGTATTTACTAATAATAGTCCAGAAAAAATTTGCAATAACTGAACACATGGATCTCCATTTCTCTCCCATCTTAGTGTCCCCCTGAATTTTAAGGTGGTATTTATTTCCATAAAATAGGAGACCTTTGTAACACCAGCAGAGCAAGGAGAAATACTTGATCCATCACACAAACTGCTCCAGTGCTTGGTCAGGCTAATGCTGTAGGGAGAGAGGTTTAAAAGCCCATTGTTCTTACTAATATTTGTCTCCTTATGGTAAATTTTACTCTGAGCTCACATGTTGAAGATGGCACAAGGTTATTGAGAATCTGATTTTAATGGGGCTGTATTTATGTCAGTGAATTGCCAGTCCCCAGGGGACAAAAAATAAGAGGTGGAACACTGAAGCAATCACAAATTTATCAGTAAGTGTGGGTGGGGTCTGGGTCAGTTTGCAACCTTAAATTAAAGATTTGTTTTGCAATATAGCAATTTGCTATACAAATATGAAAACTGGATTCCAACTGTCCAGAGCTTCTGGTGAGATTCTGGAGGCTAGAATTCACAGAAAAAATCAAGTCTTGAAAGTTTTGTGGTACAACAATGATACATAAGTCCTCAGTGTTGAAATGGACTGCTGATACCCTGATAATCGCTTGTGAACTCATCTTTGGAACTGGAAAACTCTTACAACAGAGGATACTGAATTATGTAGAGCTGTTAAAACATTGTTTTTTAAGCTAGTTACATATCTGAAGGCACGGATGCCCAGAGGTCACGTGTGTGACTTGCATAAGCTGGCACAGCAGAGTGCTGGACAGTTCTAGGTCCAGATTTCCAGCATCTGACAGACATAGTCCTTCCTTTTCCCTGAGTTGAGGTGGTAGGATCCAAGGGAAGGCCCAAATAGGGTGCTGCAGCAAAGAAAATGTGTTCTTTTCCAGGTGTGTTTAGATCTCCATGTCCCAGCCAGGTCTGCCCATGGATTTGTGTCAGTTCTGCAGACAAGTACCATGTGTGCTCTGGGCCAGTTGGCAAAAAGCCTATTTACCTTTACCATGAAAAGGTAAAAGGTATAAAAAAGTGAATTACAGAAGCAGTCCTGATGTTACAGATGGTATCTGTAGTTAGAAAAAAACACCAACCAAACCATCCACACACACATCCAACCCTCATGTTGCATGAAAATAAACCCTGCTTATATGAGGACTTAGTGTGGACTTGTATTAGGACTTGGAGCTTTTCTAAATGAGTAGGAATTCATAATTAACTTTAAAATTTTAAATTTAGGTTTAACTTTGTAATTCCTTTACAAATATTGGAAATCTGAAAGTACCTCTGATAGATTCCTTTAAAAATGTTAGTTCCAGGTCACATTTTTTCTTTTCCTATTACTTAGTGCAACTTCATCTTGAAATTACAAGGTAAATAGAATGAAGTGTCTGAAATGCCATTTTTTAAAAAAACAGATTTATCAATGCTAATATGTTTTGCTGCTATGAAAACCCAGTTATTAACATTAAACATTTGTTCAGTCATTTGTTTATCAGTGGCAGTTTGTTAGCAGTTATAAGTAGAATTCCATCTGCCAGTTAAACTATATGGTATATTGATGCTGAAATTAGCAGCTTCTGCTTTTTGGGGGTGGGGGGACGGTGTCTTTCCTAATGAATACATGAACTTAATTGCACATAAATGCCTCTCTGGAAGATGGTCGGGGGGCATCTCAGGTGTACTGCACACGAGTCTACCAGCCAGGCAAAAACAGGCACACACTGTGATTATCTCAGTTTTCAAACCTGGAAGAGACAAGAATGTGTTGCTAAATGAGAGAGGCAGTATGTCATGCTCACTGAGATAAAAACAGAAGCTGCCAGACACTTTGGCTTTATTCTGCGAATTCGTTGCTTCAAAACTCTCCTCTTTTCTCCCTGCTCATTCTCCCTCCCATTCTCATTCTTTCTCTTCCCCTCGTTGCTGTCGCGATCTCTCTCTCATTGTTCTCTCCCTCTTTCCCCCGTCTTTGATGCACATACGTTGTCACATTTCATTGACTCTCCCCTCTTCTCTGTTCTTACACTCACGCCTAGTGGTGCTTCAGCCAGAGCTCGCAGCCTCTCCGCCGAGTTTTAGTCATGTGTGAAGCTCAGTTTGATCGAGCGCTCCTTTTCTGCCTTTTCACTCTCGCAAAAGATTAAAAGGTGGCGTCACATCGCTCGCCGGCTCTTTCCCGCAGGAGGGACTTAAAAGGGACAACAAAAACTAATCACTTTGAATAAGCGTTCTCTCGCAAAAAAAAAAAAAAAAAAAAAAAAAAGGGACTTAGCTGTGCAATTTGAGGCCGGTGCTAAGGATTGGGAAGGCTAGAGGATGCTTCATACTGCTAACAAGGGAAGGAAGCCTTCAACTGAGGCAGGTAAGAAGTGTCTGAATCCGAATGTTTTATGGAGTGCTCGGTCGGAGCGGTGGATTTCCAGCGTTCTGTAACTGAGGCGAGCAACTGCAGCAAGAGGCAGCATCGGTGTTGTATCAGATTCCTTTTGTTTAAGATGTAAAGTATCTGCTATAAATTGAATTAGAAATGGGGTTGGGTGGATGCTGTATTCACACTGAATGCTTGGTTTTTTCCCCTCTTTTTTTTTCTGTGTATCAAAATAAATCAGAGAGCCAGCTTTTGTGAAAGCTGGACTTTGCTTAGGGTTAAATTCAGTGCTTAAATCTCAGTGTAAGAGATGCTTTTGAGTCTTATAACCCTCGGGGAGCTTGCATTCTGCAATGTGATTGCAACAGCTAAACAAACAAAAATAATTTACTTATTTACTATTTATTGTGTAATGCAAAATCCAGCATTGAGTTTAGGTCTAGGTGAATATGGTTTGTTTGCCTGGCATTTCATCAGATGAATAGCTCTACCCTTTTAGACGTACTGTAAAACCTATTTCGTGTTTATGTTTTGTAAATTGAGATTAAGTAGCATCCTGAATGAAAAACTCGTAAAATGCATCTGTGTTTAGTAAAGCAATCGCCAAATTAGAATAATGGATTTATGTCAGTTGTCAAATGGAGTTAACTCTGAAAGTGCTGTCCACAAGTGCACTTGGATTACAATAAAGGGCTTTCTATTTTAACAGTTATTGAGAGGAGCTAATTTATCAGGCAAAGCCTATGAACTTAAGTCTTGTGATAATAAGAAATTCTATAGCCGAAAGGGTTTGTGGTTTTGGGAGACGTGCCCTTTTATTCTCCATAAAAATACATGGGGGCTTTATAGGGATTCCAAAAGGCAAAAATAATTTTAATTACTTCTAAAATTTTACATGTTCATAAGTGCCTTTTATTCACAACTGGTATATTTAACTATTGGGACTTCTGTTTCTGGTCTTCACTGGCTTTGGTGCCTTTTTTTTCTCTCCTACATTTTTACAGTTGCTCCCTGTATTAGCAAACTGAGACTCAAAATAGGAGGAAGGGATTTTGAGCAGCAGTTTCATTGTCACACTGAAAAGTGAACAAGCAGTCAAGGATAGTTAGACCATTATTAGGGCTTTAGAGGAAGGCAAATAATATTGTAGTGACCAGAGTTTATTGTGAAGTGGAGCAGTTATTAGCTGGCCCTGAAAGCAGAGCTGTGAGAAGCCAACTTGGTGAGCTGTCAGAGAGTAAACAGCGTTTGATAGGCAGAATTTCGTGTTGCAGACCCACAAATGAACACGCTGAGGGTTGAAATGAGCGGGTTTGCTTGAGAACTTTGGTCTTTAGGCAAGTTTCCCCCAGTGCCTCAGCCCTGCTCGCAGCGTCCTGGTGCACAGAGCTCCAGACCTCTCAAAATTCCATGGCAGGGCTCTCTGTGGCCGTTTGCAGTGGCAGGTTCCACAGGACAGGCAGTGACAAGCCACCACTCAGCTGAGCAGGATCAACCCCCAGGGAAGCTGAGTCTCCCAGCAGCAAAGAAGGGACTTCACACCTCAGTGCTCACCTTCAGTGGGAGTTAACCAGACACGTTCATCTCATAGAAAGGGACAGATTTTATTTTTTTCCTGAGGACCTGAAATCAGACAAGACAACTTGTAAATGTTTCATTGTTTTGTTGTGGACATTTTTTACTTTTTAACTTGCCGAACCTGTTTATTATTTGGCATTGGAATTGCCACTACACCTCTGTTTCACCTTCCAAAATGTTTCTGTGTGTTCTTCCAAGCTCTCTTCGTGCTTCAGTTCTGTTTACACACATGTTGGATCAAACTGCAATTAAGAGTAACTTCTCTGACAAAAATGAAAGTCCTGGATGTAGAGTGGTACTTTAAATGATATTTTGTGACTTATATACAGTGTATAAATGGTAGATGGCTTTTGATAGAAATTAGGCATGAAGACTTTGTTCCTTATGAAATGGCAGGAAACTAGGAGGTTGAAGACAAGCCACCTTGATCTGTTTGAGATCAGAATTGCAGAGAATTTCTCTCTCCTTTTGGCATTTGCTAACTCTGCCCTACTAGATGTTAAATGGGTGATTAATAGAAATAGCAGCATTTTACTGATGTTCCAGTAGATGTTGCTGGAGAGCAAAGTAAAGATTACTTCATCCACAGAAAGAAATGCAGTGAGATTACAAAAGCCAAAGAAAAAGCTCAAGGCTTTTCATAATAAGAGACCAGTAATTTTTTACATCATTATTGTAGGTGCTATTCCATCTGAAAACCTGAGCAGATACGTGTGCTGAAAGGAGGCACATGTAGATACAACCATCTGCCTTCTTGTAAGGTTTTTAGGTTTTACTTCCCTCTTTTAAAATGTTATCACTAGTGTTAACATTGTTTGACGTGTGTTTTCTTAGAGGAAGTGGTGGAAGACTATCCCTAAAAGTTAGTTGTTTGTTTGGGGTTTTTTTCCCCAATGCAGCCACAAAATACAAATGTTTAATTATAAATTAAGAAATGAAATGCATGCAACTTTAGAATTCCAGTTCAATGAAGTTGCTTTCCTTTGAGAACAGCAAGAACTTGCCAAATCAACACATAGGATAATTAAAAGACAAAAAAATGCTGTCTCTTAACTTGTACATTATTTTATATGTACTTTTTTTAAACTGTGAGCAATTGTGAGTTACCATCTTCTTATGTGATTAAATTCTGAGAGAAACCCTATGATGAGTCTCAGATCAATAAATTGTAGAGTACCTAATGGCAAATGTGAGAATAGAAAACTCTCTGGTGCTCTATGCTAAAACTACTGTTTTATTAATTAATCTGATAAAACGATAAAGCAGTCCCAAAGGACTGGAGGATTTTAGTATACAGGCACTAACTGATGCAATTTCAGGCAACCACTGACCTCTATCTGTGGGAATATTTATTTTTGGAGATGATCATCAACCGTAACTGATTTCAAATTCAAAACACTAATGGGTGTTGTGTTGGTTTCTTTAATCCCAACTTTTCATGTAAAGCAGGGTAAACATGCAAAACTTAGGCTACTCGTTATAAAATGTGATCTCCCTGCGTGCAAGTGGTTTGTACCTATTTGTACCTTAAATAAAAAAAGGAAAACCAAGAATTATTTGAAGATCACTTAGAGAAGAGATTTCTGGTTTTGGAATTAAAATGACTGTGTTTTGCTGAAGTTTATAATCCATAGCAGTGTGGTTTTATTTGGTTTACCACTTAGCATGTAAGAAAATTTCAGCATCTGCTTATAATTGGAAAATGATGCAGATAGAAAAATGTGTGGCAGATCTCTACAGTCAATCTCCCATGTCATTTGCACTGTAGATTAATTATTTATTTATTGTAGTTTGTGTTTACTATTTTCATGGGGTTTTGCAGATGTGTGCATCAAAATTTCTTTAATCTGACAAGCTTTAGTTTGATGTTTGGGGTTTTTTCCTGCACAGTTTTGCTGTTGCCAACAGGGGTTTTCCTTAATGTTCTACTTCTTTAATTTATGGCTCAAACTGACAACTGTGCACCTACTAAGGCAATTCCATAACCTTCAGAAAACTGTTTGCATACTTTCTCTGCAGAAGGAAAATCTTTCTGCGTTTCATGGGGACGGTTAAGGCAATGTCAGTCTTTTACATATTTATTGAATAGTCATGTAGTTGTGAGGGTTTTTTTCCTCAGTCTTAATAGTTCCTAATGTTTTAGAGACAATTAGCCATGGCCACTGAAGGTTGTGCATCCCAGTTGGGCATGGCCAAAAGTTCATGAGCACTTTTCCATTTTTACAGTTCTGTGTCATTCAGAAAACTAAGCCTGACTGTTGCCTGTGAGAACATCACCTTCCCCACTGCAGTTTACCCTCAGACTTGCCAGTTCAATGAAATGATACACAATTTAGTTTAAAAGATTGTAATATGTCATGAGTTTCTAAAGAGAATTCCCTGTTGAAAACACTGGCAAATTCAGTTGAAAGGCTTATGACACAATATAGCCCCGAGGAATAAACTTTTATCTTTGTATTTCTCAGTTCTCAAAGTCATGAAGAGAAAAGCAAGCACACTTGTATACTGGAATTTTGTTTAGGAGTACACTATGGAAAGCTCAGAATAGCTGAATAGGGTAAATAATTCTGGCCACAATTGAGTTTAGTGCCACAATTTCCAGTAGCAGCAGTACTGGCTTTGTAGGTTTGTCTCTGGATGCTTACTTATGTCAAAACAAACACAGAAATCTGAAATCATGTCTTTTAATTTAAGCCCATTTGAAATTTAAAAATACATACCTGGTCTCACGTTATTGGAGCAGAGGGAGAGTGGATGTCTAGGAGTCTGCAGTAAGTTTCTGAAATATAAAGCTGTGATATGTACACAGGAAAATGTACTGCAGGTAACAGTAATTTAATGACTTATTTGTGAAGCTTGTTTCAAATGCATCTATATCATTTGGTCCATCACTGTGATAGTCTTATTAAAATAGGTAAATAAAAAGGTGAATGAAAATAATGTAAAAAAAATAGAAATAGGATTTGGCAATGGAGACATCTTAAGAATCTTCTAAAGGCAAAGACGTGGATGAATATATTTTCCTTGTTTATGCTGCAGTAACTCCTGAGTAACTCCAAGTAATGGATATAAGGAGGTTTTTTAGCTGTATTGTGTAGAATATATTTAGCTAACACAGTTCTTACTCAATGCATGCAGTTTTTGAAGATACAGAGCTCAGTTGCTATCTATAGCTTATTGATTTAATAAAATTCAACCTGTAGCTCATAGCTGATTCCAAATCAAATAAAATTTTTATTCTGTTACCACATGCAATACGATTATAAGACTGTAAAACATTGCATTAAAGATTAGAAGGCTTTATCTCCCCTCCCACAAAGTAAAAAAAAAAAAAGTGAAAAAGCTTTTTAGCTAAAGCTTTTTGAAGTAGGATGTTTTTTAAGATCCTTCTCCTAAACTTACCTTTCTGAGATTCCAGAGGATAAAATCATATGAAAGTATCTTATGAGTGGTCCTTCTCTATAGAATATTAGCAGTGTTAGAAACACCAGTGTATGTTTCCAGGAATTTTGATATAGAACTGAATACAAAGTATGTGCCTGTCAGATTTCACATGTTAATTTTGTATATATTTGTGGTAATGTTTTTTGTTATACTTGACCTCAGAGCATTACCAAGTAACAGCTCTTAACAGTGGTAGTTATTCTAACATTGTTAGGGAAGAACAGAGTCTTTTCTGTTCCCCTCGTTTCTCTTCCTTATTTGATTCATGTCTATTTTGAATAGATTTTAGTTGACAAATTCAACTCCTTCAGCCCTTTCTGCTTGGTCTAAATGTCAACCCCAACACAGGCTTTTGTGCAGTTTTTTCCCTGGCAGCAAAATGGAGACAAGGAATCTGCTGCAAGATGTTATCATTTGGTGGGGGGAAGAAGTGTTGATGCTGAGTTGTGAGAGACTGATCTCCTCTCCCCACACACAATAAGGTCTGTTTTTCAGTAACTCAGAGTGTCTGGTTTGTAGCACTCCCTCCCCAGCAGGTATTCGTGCCTAAATGAAACCTGGATTATCTCAATATTTATATTGATATTTGTACTTGTAGCCTAATTCTGTACACAGCAGATAAGGCATGGTGTGTTTGTGTTGGAAGGACACAAAGAGAAGAGAGGGAATAAAAGCAAAAGACTTTGCATGTCTAGAAAACACAGGAGAGGGAACGTTTCCAAGAACAATGTGTGATTAGAGTAAAAACTGTACCATCAAATACTGCTTGCAGATTCCTCTCAGGTCAATCTATTGTACTGCTGCTCTAGTATGTGTACATGGACATAAATAATGTATATGTGCTATACATATATACATACAGTCTCTAGAGGTCAGTAGAATGTAAGGAATGGGCAGATGTTCGGTTTTCTAATATGAGACTTGGAGATGCAGCATATCAGTTGTTGCTACCTAGAAAAGATGAATATGTTTCTAATGAAATTTGGAAGTGAAGTAATTAATCAGAGTTAACAAAGAGCTGAATGGAAGAGAATCATGCCTGTCTTGTTGCGGAAATGAGTGTAAATTATTTGTTTTGGGCAAATTCCTGATAAATGCTCATTTGTGTTCTAAGCAACTTGACAGAAATCCAAACCATGATTATTGTATTACAGCTCATTATACAGCATCTCCTTCCTACCTTCTCTGAGAGGATCTTTTAGAATGACTGAAATACAAATGAAAATGGTCTTTTGAGAGAGCATATGTCAAATGCAAAGCAAATTAGGGCTCCAGTGCAGGCAACACATTTTCTTTTCACATTTACACAGTTAGCCATGGCCAGCCTTAAAAAATTAATTGTTTTATCCTTGTTCACTACCTTCGAACATGAAATCTTCTGAATGAACTGATCACTCGTGGTTGAAGGTTCTGGTTTCTTTTTTAAAAC
The DNA here is from genome assembly GCF_036250125.1 of Pseudopipra pipra. Lineage (NCBI taxonomy): Eukaryota > Metazoa > Chordata > Aves > Passeriformes > Pipridae > Pseudopipra > Pseudopipra pipra. Next base: position 5,435,593 of record NC_087563.1, on the reverse strand, counting down.
TGCTCTCACAGAATCATTTAGGCTGGAAATGACCTCTAAGATTATCGAGCCCAGCCTATGACTGAACAGCACCGTGTCAGCTACACCAGAGCACTAACACCATGTCCAGTTCTTTCTTGAACACCTCCAGGGATGGGCACTCCACCAGCTCCCTGGGCAGCCTCTTCCAATGCCTGAGCACCCTTTTGGTGAAGAAATTCTTCCTGAAGTCCAACCTGAACCTCCCTTGTGGCAATTTGAGGCCATTTCCTCTCATCCTGTCCCTTGTTCCCTGGGAGCAGAGCCCGACCCCCACCTGGCTCCACCCTCCTGTCAGGGAGTTGTAGAGAGTGAGAAAGTCCCCCCTGAGCCTCCTTTTCTCCAGGCTGAGCCCCTCCAGCTCCCTCAGCTGCTCCTGGTACCCCCTAACTCTGTTCCCTTCTCTGGAGCCACTCCAGCCCCTCCGTTTCTGGAGCATACACAAGAACATTGTTTTATGTTTCCATTTTTTTCTGGAGGAGAATGATAAACTGTTTCATTGCCTTGGTACACTGATTTTTTATTTTTTTTTTAAGTCAGCATTGGGCAGGATACAGGAATCCAAGTCCACTGCAGTGAACACAAGAGATAATAGGCTTCATTGGATGTGAAACCCATGTGGCTGGATTTAAATGTAGTTAGGTGTTAAATTTATCTATATAAAAAGGTCCTTAGAAATGAGTGGTTTATATGCTCTCTGTTTCTCTCTTCAAAGATGCTATTTTGGTGGTATTTGATATCTTTCTTCTGTTTATGTTGTAGTTATGCTTTGCACTGTGATAGGACAATTCCTGTCGTGGAATTAGTTAGGTCATCAATTCCTTTTTCACTTGTTATTTTTGTTAGTTTACCTGGAAGCTATGCCTAGCTATGTCCCTAGGTACTCTGGAAGGGATCTTTCAAAGTAGTGTACACACTTGTTTTAGTTGTTGCAGGAATCCTTCTGCTTTTCTTCCCCCATTGTTCTTTGAATGTACTGAAAACTTTCTGTAAGCATTAGGTGTGACAAAGCAAAGATGTGGAAGTGGAGCTCAAAACCTCAGTGTATCTACTTTTGGAGAAGTAGGAAAGCTGTCAATATTCATTAAATGTATGCTTGTATCATAAAACTGTGGAGGTAATAAAAGATGTCCTTGGATTCATTATTAGAAACCAAGAAACTAGTATGGCCCCTCAGAATTTACAGAGTTATTTGCTGGAATGGATGCTGAAGAACCTATTCTCACAGTTTATCTATAGAAACTGAAGAGCAGCTGAAGTTAATATAACCAAAAGAGAAAAGCTGCCTCTAGAACTGGTGAAGAATTGACTTCCTCAGTCTGAAATGATGGCAGGCCTTTGGTTTTAGTTGTTTTCTGACGATATATTTTATTTTGCTTTCCTCTTGTTGTGTTTGTGTGATTGTGAGCTCTCAGGCACAAAATCATTATGTTATAACAGCAATGGTCTGTATTTTTAGATCCAGTGGCTCTTCTCTGCCTCACTGAGAACTGTGTGACTGTTTGTGGGGGCAAAACTGAGTTTCAGAAATATCACTTCTAAAAAAACACATCTATTTTCACTGGGATTTTTTTTTTCCCCTTTCAGAAACTTAAATCCTGCTCTCCACTATTCTTTTGTTTTAGATCCAACAGCACTTTTGGTGGGTGGGTATCTAAGTGAGGCATATTTTTGGTTTCAGGAATGCAAGGGGTGGACTGGATCTTCTATGGACTGTTCTTAATATCCCCAGTCAGTTACACAAGGGAATAGGGAGTAACTGGATACAGCAAAAAATATAGATAAGATGATTGTTTCTTAAAAGAACCTAGGAAAATCTTCAGCACGTTCACTTTTCAAAGATATATGGAATGGTGTTTTTAAAGAATGGTTATCAGCAGGCAGAGTAAGTTTGTGTTTTTCACCCTACATTTCAAGGCATGCTATTAGAAAATGATGGGTTCTTTTGAATCTACAGCCTAGTAGGCAATCATAATATTAAAAAATTGTCTGTGTGATTGTTTGGGATTGTGGAGAAATTGATTTCATTACTCAATTGGTCCCATAGTTCTGTGTTCAATGTTTTATTTCCTTGTGACAAGAGGTGTATGCTTAGAAAACAGGACAAAAGTGCTTGCCTTCTAAAACAAACACCACAGAACTCAGAGAGAATTATGTGCAAACCTGAGTAACCATGACATTTGGATCTAAAGAAATATGAAATGACAGTAATAACCAGTATCACTGTAAAATTACAAATTATTTCAATTTAAGTGATTTCATTTTTCTGCACACATTTTTAAAGTCTGTCACTGTAAGCTGTTGACTTCATCTTGAATGCTTTCTGCAGTCTTGACAGTTGAGGATTTGTTAATACTAAATCAGTAATTGTTGGCTTTGAAGAGGGATCCAGCATCTTCAGCAGGAGCTTATTAAACTGTAAAATATGGATTGCCTTTACCCTAATGGCCTCTGAATCCTATTATCATCCCATTAGAGAGTGTGGGATTTTAGTAATTCTGTTGTTGTTTTCAGTGGGCAGCAAGTACAATGGGGAAGGGCAGGGGTTAATGCAATTCATCTCCTGTAATAGTGTAACAGTGAGTCCTTTATCGTTCCATGGGAATCTTTTCCTTATTGCAGGGAAAGTGGCTGCAACCAGAACTAGCCCCCACCCCCCAAAAAAACCAACAAACCCTTCAAGCTTTCCTTCGTTGCCTCCACTTTGTAAACAGAACAGAAATTAATAAGTTGATAAATAAGCAAGTGCCAAGTAGGCTGCGGTCTAGAAGGGTTTTCAATTACAATCATTATGCCAAGTGGTGTATTGAAATACCTCTTCAGATAAGATCATTATATTTTTAATTATTTAATTGCATTGATACTATAATACTCTGATTGGTTTCCAAAAACATGAAAGCACCTTATTCTTTTCCTCATGTGAAAAGTTCAAACCAAAATGTAAAGAAGAAAACAAGTGATGTACGTGGTGAAAGTGGAACTTTTGTACTTGGAATGACAGTTGCCTATTTTGATCTGTAAAAGCTCCCTCCAATGATAGGACATCTTACTAGAGGAATAATTTCTTTAAAGTAGAAAGGAATATGAAGCATTAATAGGTATTAAGTGGGGGTAGGAAAAGTCATGTGCAGAGGTTTTGTCTGCCCAGTTGTGCACGAGGCCAGTGTGGAACTTTCTCAGCACCTGCTATGACTTTTTTTTTTCCCCCCCAAGTGTTTTATGGAGATTGATTTGACAGCTGAATTTCAGATGCTAGAGGCAACTTGCTTCTGATTTCAGAACAGGATCAAAAAGGGGAAGATTTCAAACAGATATTGCAAGATGAGCTGAGAGGGACTTGTCAGTGTAACTTTTCAGATAAACAGTATCTGATACGCTGATGTGCATACCATATTGAGTTGGGATTAGTTTGATTCATGAGATGCTTCTAGCTAATATTTCCCTTTTCAAATAAAGATAAAAGGGTTTATTATTCAAGGCAGCTCCTTTACCTTTATTTTTTTATTTATTTAAGAAATCAGAAGACACAAGGCTTGGAGTCTTCATAACTGGTTTTTTTTTTCAGTGTTTGTGTTTACTTCTTCCGTAGTTTTGTCTATAAACACAACATGAGTAGCCAGATTATTTATTTATTATTTATTATGAATAGCCAAATCTTGCATGAAAATAGTAAGAAGGACTAGAGCAGAATTTGGTAGAAGAGAAATGGACTTCTGCCTAAAGCTCAATGAGTAATAGTCATGTGAGCAGCTTCTTACATCCTACCTGTGTTTATTTATGCCTTTTGCATGTTTGGTAACAGAGCCCAAGAAAGCAAAAGAGACAGATCTGTACAGAAGCACTTCAGATCAAGTGCTCTATAAATATTAATTTCAATATACATATTAATTAAATAAGTATTAATTATAAAATGTTAATAAAATCATCTTTGCAGTCTTCCCTCTGTTCAGTTTGTGGGTCCTTGCAGTTGTTACACACAAATACTTGCTCCCATTAGGCCAGAACTGTTCTCTGTCACTGGTAATTCTGGGTTTTGGAGAAAAGGGATCAGTTGGAATGTCACAATTAGGAAGGATGAACAAGAGTGTTGGAAAGAGAGAGCCTGGACTTGTACGCTGTAAGAGTTGCACCTGGATAATCTGAAAATATGCAATCAGGGACCAGTAACCCAGTTTCTTTACGGTGGAGTAGATAAGTTCTCTTTTACCAGTGGTGAAATTTAAATGCCTAACAGTGTGCTCTACAAGTAGGTCAGTGTTATAGCTGGAACCAAATCAACTGATTTGTCAGCAAACTCTTCTCCCTCCTGAGCTCACCCTCCTCCTTCTTGGGTAGAGTCCATCTGTCTCTGTAGGTCAAAGTCTGCTTCTGGTAAGTGCTGAACAAATATGTGGGAAGGTATGATCTCCTCCCCTGAGTTAATAATCTAATTATAACCTACTCACATAGAGACATAGTATCTAAATATTTTAAGGGTTTTCTTCTTGCTTATGACACAATGTTAAATAAGGTTCCACTAGCAGAAATGCGCTTACTTGAGAAAACGGCTTTGTTCTGTTAAATCTCAGAATGAGTCTTTGTTCTAATCAGTAGGACCTGGATGATGACAGTAGAATGAGGGAGTATATATTACCTTTCTATATTTCAATTTCCTTTTAATTTCAGAATTTTGCTACACCCTTTCAGAACACAGTTAGTAAACAACAAAAAAAATCACTAAGTAGCAGCACTGTTACAGATCCTAATTAATTTGCATACTCTGAAGTATACCATGAAGATGAGTAAATGAGGTTTGACAATACAATTGTTGCAAAAAAAAAATAATTTTAATCAAAAATTGTAACAAAGGGCAATTTTAGAGGACTTTTGCTCATAGTTTTGTGTGAACAAAGGAAATGTGTGTAATGGCCATCACAAGAGTAAGAAGGGTTTGACTCTGCCTTGTGATGCACAGGAGAGTAGCTGGAGTGAAATATTTAAGACATTTGAGGACTAATTTTTTCAGGGTTGTAATGATCAGTAGATACACGAATTATCTTCAGCATTAGTCCATTTGGTTAATGCTGTTTTGTGTATCTAACAGGTTCTCACTTGTGATGCATTAGTACACTATTATGGTTTGATTACTTCCTATGATACAACCAACTTTTAATTTCATAACCTTGTTTTATACTGGATTATGTTTTGTGGTGCAGCACTTAATAGGAATATAGCCATTAGAAGGCCTTTTTTACAGAAGGCCTCTCATTACAACTTTTTTATTTCAAGCCTACACTACTATATTTTTGTTCATATGCTTCTAAATTGCTGGTTTAGAATGTATTATAAACTGGAAAGTGCTGGCATGGATTTCTGTTTTTTGTGGTTTGTTTTCGGTTTTGTTTTTTTTTCAAATATAAATTTTGTTGTCATTTAAATATATTGTGATTAAACAAACTATTTTTAAAAAGCACTTTAAAACAATTAAATTTTTTCAGTTTGCTTTTGGTATCAGAATGCCGACCCTGTACTTTAAGTACTAACATTAATCTGCCATCAAGACCCTGTTGTTTAAACATTTGACATATGCCAGAGAGGTGGAGAAGGGAAACAACAAGCAAACAAAACATTTGTGCCAACGAGCTGCATTTTAAATTAACAAACAGCGTTGGTGTCTCATCCCAAATAAGAGAGCTGAACATAATAAAGCATGCAGTAGTTTCATTTTAATCTGTAAAATAAAAATGCAGTGCTCAGGGAAAGCACTGGGGGAAGGTGGAAGTAGAAAAACATAGAGGTAAAGAGTGGCATAGTCAGGAATGAAATAACTTTCATGCAGGTTTAGTGGTCAGTTGTTAAACCCTGGGCCAATAACCTGAGCAAAAAGTTGCAGTCTAGTTTCTAAAATGTGATGAAATAGTGTATCTGATTGTTGAAGATCATTGATTCCAATTAGTAATTGTTCTTTTGAATTAAAATTTCATTCTCTCTGGGCTCCGGTAACATTTTATTTTACTTTAGTTTGGCTCAAAAAGAAGATTGAAATCTAAAAAAGTAATATGGTCCTTTCAAACCCCCCAAAAATCTTGACTGCTGGAAGACCTTTATCCAGCTAACCTTATCTTTCTGTCTGCTTTTGTTGCTGGGCAGTTCTTTATTTCAAGTGGGGAAAAAAATGTCTTTCCAAATATGATTTCAGTTGCAGAGGTTTAAATGACGAATGGAAACCCAAAATGCATGACTGCAGTGCTCAGGGGACTATGACCTGCAGCATCCATTTGTATTTTGGGAGCTGGATTATGCCCATCTGGGTGTACTTGGTGGTGTAAATTTGTCTACCTGGGACATTTTAGCTAAGCAAGATGATCTGTTCTTGTTTGGATCACAGGTTGTCTCTTGGTCTTATTGGAAAAAACTTCCTTAGAAGAACTAATTTGGGAAGGATAAAGTCTTGTTATGTGAAGGCAGATAACGTGAAAGGTTGGGCTTATTACCTAAAAATAACTGGAAATTAATTAATTCTTTCTTTCAATTTTCTGATCCTGGCATACCACATGGGGGGGAAAGCCAATAAGCTAATTGAGTCAGGATTAGTTTTGTTCTAACTGTAATCCAGCAGAAATGTCTGTTATTTTTCCAAAAAGCAAACATCATTAGGCCCAGCAGTTTGAAAGGTGTTATCCTGCTCCTGCCTCCCACCCTCCACCCTTCTGAACAGCAGGAACTGCAGTTTGAATTGATCCCTTCAAAAGTCCATTCTAGAAAGTTTGAGGGGTCATCTCCCAGGAATGTTTATTTGAAATGCATGTTCTGAGGGCAGAAAGTAACCCATCCATCTACAGTTCTGTTATTAAATAAGAAATGGTGGTTAGCCCTTGAGATTAGTTGTGTTGATGACCAGCTAAGCATCCTTTCAGTGATGTACAAATTGGAGTCCTGAGCTCAAACTGAACAGTGTGATTGGACCTTTTAGATGTTTAAGGCTGGCTTGGCAAAGGGCAGCAGTCTCTGTTCCTGTTTTCCATGTCGAATTCCAGTAATTTTATGTAGAATATCACATTTCTCATTATGGGAACTTCAGCACTGTTGCCTTTACCAGACATGATCTCAAATGCAACTCGTTGGATTTCTTGCTGAAAGAGCTTGTGTAAGCAATGAGCCTTTCTGACCTTATAGTGGAATTTTCATTATTTTCATATTATTCATGATGATCTGAATTCAGTCAGAGGTGTGAAATGCAATATCCTTTTTGCAAACTAGAAATGCTTCCTATGCAATCTCAGCCTTGTGTTCCATACCCATCCTCAACTGCAGGTTTCATGCAATGTGTTTCCAATACCTGTATATTAAACTAGAGCTCTCCAGGTATCAATAATTCTGTGTAGTGGCACATGTAGAGTGGTTTAATATTTATTCCTTCCCTGCCTTCTGATGAAAAAAAGCCCTTTCACCTACATTAACAAAAAGCCTGTCTGCATCAGAATGTCTGCTTTTTTAATTAAAACATTGAGTTGAATTTGTGAATGAATTTGTACCCTGGTAGCTCTGGTATTTTTAGAGACACAAGTGACACTGACTGAAGCAAGTATCTGATTCAAATAAAAGATTTGGCTATTCTAGACTCTTCTGACTGTGAAAGCCAGACATTGCATGTGGCTTTTATATATTCTACCATCAGAATGCAGAAAGTGGAAGAGTTATTGTTGCCTCCCCACTTTAATCTTTCTACTCACTCCCCCAAAATACATCTTAAGTAGAAGTACTGCTGTTCCTACTACATCATTGTAAAACAATATTCTAATGTTGACAGCACGAGTTTATATTAACCACTTACAAAATTACTCTGTATGTATATGGAGAGAGTGGTACATAGAAATCAGAAACCAGATTTATAAAATGAGAATTGAGGGAATTGACAATTTCTTTTCATACTGAAGTCTGCTAAGTCAGTGTGATTATTCCACTCAGCACTGTGTGGAGTTAAATCCCTCTCCTGATGTTTGCAATATAGCATCTTCATTCTTCATTGAAATTTCGAATGCATCTTTCAACTAGCAGAGAATTAGTTTGTCCTTTTGTGTGTATGGGTATTGGGATGATATATAGTCTTATTTTCCCACTGTCCTGTTTGCTGACTGCAAAAGAATGGAATGTCTCATTGGCTGTTTGATACTGTGAGAAGGGAAAGCTGCAGTTCCACTGGCACTACAGGAATTTGGAAGGGAAGGTGCTCTTTGTTTCTCTCTTGACCTGCATGGCTTAGTAGTGGTTTGTTGTGGTGTATGTTGTCGTTGTTGTCTGTGTGGTGCCTGGCCTTCAGGAAATACTCCTGTGCTGAGCTGGCTTTTTCCAGAAAGGCCAGTTTAAAAGTTGGGAGCACTGGTGCAGTCACTGCAGTACATTTCCTTCTCCTTTGTACTGCTGCCAGTTTTTGTGTGATCGTGTTGTGTACTAGATTACAGATATAATCCTGATAAAAAGTCTTTGTCTTCCTGACACAGTTTAGGGAAGGGGAAAAAAGTAAGGAAAAAGCAAAGAAAACCCCAGCCAGGGGCATTGTTGGGCTGTGCAGCAAAACTACAGATTTCAGCATGCTGTGCTTGTAGGGAAAAGCTTCATCTTGTGCCTGAATCTAAAATCTAAAGGGATCTGAAGAACTCTGTTATCTTCTTGCTCAAACTTTGTTTTCATGTGGGTTGTTCTTCATACTCCAGTGCATTGGCAACACTTTGCCAAGTATCCAGCTCACTGTAGGACCTTGGGTTTTTGTGTGAGTAAAACAGGTTTCACCTTGACATAGTAAACTCATTAGGTGTCAGGTATGTCCATTTAGGAAAGTGTATGCTTCTAAGATTTTGGGGGTTTTTATTCAACTCCTTTCACTTAAAATTAGCAAAAATAAAAGGTGTATTAAAATCATTAGAGAGAGTCAGTTCGTGCTTTTACAGGAGCTCAATTTTCTCCTGTGCTAAGTCTCCTGAGATCTGTAGACAGTCGGTGCCAAGATAACATTGGCACCATTTTCTTATTGCCATGGTGATCTTCAGCTCTGCTGAATACTCAAGGGAGACTCTGGTATTTTAAAGCAAGTAGAATTTTGGTAATTAAAAAGGCTGGAAGGAAGGATCTTTCTAAATTTTGCCAGCTTGGGTAAATAAGGGCGATGAATTATGTCTGAATAAGATGGTTATTAGTCTCCTTTACTAGATTAGCATAGAATAATAGTCAACTACAAAGCCTCTGGTGGTTGGAGGGGGACAGGTGGGATCTCCAGTGTGCCATCAGTGCTCAGTGTCTGAGCTGGGATCTCCAGCAATCCCCCCTGAGCACTGGGCAGGGGCTGTGGGCGCCTGCACAGCAACAACAGTGTCCTTTGTCGGAGGGGCACTGTGAGACCACTGATCTGCAGGAGGAATTAAGGGCAGGAATACATTCCAGAAGATTTCCCAATTAGGCTGTTGCTTGCAAGTCGGACTCCTCCTCTGTATGCAGTTTTATTGAATGCAAATTGTACACGTTCCTGATGGCTGTGAATTTTTCAGACTCTCCACCGTTTCTCTGTCGTGGCCCAGTTTTCAGCTCTGTGTGGTTACAGCATGAGTCAGCACTTGGCCTTGTTTTATGAGAGTCTGATATTCCCTCCACTTCTTTTTTTTTTTTTTTTTGTCCTTTCTCTTTTCTGACCCTTTCAAACATCCCAATCAGTGCACAAAGGCAGTGTAAGGCATGCTGAAAGAAAGGATGGTGAGGCACCTGCTATGCTAATATGTTGGGGTGGAAAAAAAAAAAAGTTGCAAAATCTTTGTACTCACATGATTTCAACCCATTATTTCAGGTCAAATTTAGCCCTTCAGCCATAGTAGGTATTTTTGAAAAGCTGTGTATTGATTTGAACGTTTGTGTAAAATATGCTTTTGGCAAAGAAATAGGCATTTGAAATGAAAGTTAAATTGTTGTGTATTTAAACTTCTTGAATATTTTGTCAAAACATACAAACGATTGTATCAATTCTCTTTAACTGCCTCCATCCGTATGCTTTTGCTCACTGATATCTGTTAATACTGCTTGTGATTTGGGGCAGGGGGGGCATTCTTAAATACTTCTTTAATAATGAATGATATATAAGTTTGTTAACTTTCAAAGTAGAAAAAGAAAGCTGGATTCTCCTTTAATATACAGTTTAATCACATCACACCTGAAAGATGCCTATTATGCTAATTAAATGTTAAAAGAGATTTCAGTCCATTTTGTATGTTAAAAACCAATCTCCTTATCAGGCCAGATTTTAAGGCTTGCTGAGGCAGAGCTCCTGCTGCCCTGGTGACTTCAGAAACGTATAAATGTGATTCCTTCAAAATGGAATTAGTGTGCATATCACTTCTCATGACAGTATAAAAACTGTCAGTGGCCTTACCTGCAGTGGTAAGTGCTGACTCTCTAGAAGGAAATTCTTTCTTGAGCATGAGAAGCAGGAACACTGAGACATGTTTGAGCAAGTCATTGCTGGGACCACTCTTGGAGGCTGCTCTTGTGTCTTTCCTCCTTGCAGTTCCATATTGATACTGTGAGGTAGATTGTGAAGAAAACATATGAAGGATTTGGGATTAAACAGGAAATTTGTGTTTGGTGTCAAATGGGTACTTGCATACTTACTGTTTCCCTTTTTTGGATGTGCCCTTAAAAATAGCTGTGTTCAATGGATAGACTAGAACTTCCTTCAGGGAGCTATGGAGCAGCATTGCTATTGTGGAAGCAAAGATTTGGCAGCTTTGCACACTCTCCAGCACAGGCAGCTAATGAAGAAAAATACTGCCATTCTGGGGGGGATACAAAGCAGGTGTTGTGCATGTGCACATACACCCACCCCTTATCCCCCAGTTCATCTGTAATCCTCCTGATTCGCTTTGGATGCTGCTGCCTGAGCCCAGTCTGTGCCAATATGTGTAACACCACAATTTCACTTCTGAAGAGGTAGGTGGATTTGGACAGCTCTGTATCAATTCCTGAGGACACAGAGTAACTTTCCCCAAATGGTTCTGTCTCTAATTAGTGGGCACAGAGCCCTGCCAAGAAATGTATTTCTGGCAGAGCTCCACTTTGCTGAGTGGGTCAGGATTTTCCTGATTTTTATTACTGTACTTTATATGTGATTGATTTTGTTCAACTGAATGTAATCCCCTGGTTTGTTTGTTTTGTCATATCAGTGTAAGTAATCTTTGGTGGGATAATATTTCCAGATTTTTGTGTGTGTGTGTTTTTTTTGGTTTTATGATGGGTTGTTGCCTTTTTTTTTTTCCCACCCTTTTTTATGTATTTTAAAAGGCTTTAATGAAAGCAGCCATTTAGGTAGATTAGAAGCATACCAGCTTCTCCAGTTATTTGCAGTGGGTTATATTATTTAAAGACCATAATCTAACTGTGCTCTACATTTACCTTCTTTAAAAAGGATAAACCTGTTACTTGCCTAGATCTGAGCAAGGACTACAGTAAATAAACAAGCCCAAGTCTCTATATAGTTATTTTTAGCTTAACTATGCTACTTTTCTTCTTATTTCAGTTCCAGATGAGATGAGAACTGCAAATAGCCTAAATTAGTCTGTAGCATTTATATCTTGTTAGGTTTCCTGCTTTGGAAAATATGCAGGAAAATGATTATACGTGGTATTCATCTAGAGGCTGATGAGTTTGTTATAATTATGAAGGTAGATGTAATGAGATGAAAACATCTCTTTCTTTAGGCTCTCTGAGGAATTCCTTCTCTCCATATGCTGCTGGGTTAACTGTTTTCTAACCAAAGAGTTCCTCAGCATCCACTTGGGATGTTTTAGGGAGTTTCCTCAGTTACTGTGTAGGAGATTGATTGGCAGCTCTGGTATTAGCATTTGTAGGTGATAACAAATTAAATTCTACATGCTCATGGGTGGATAATAAAGACCCCTTCGCATCTCATTTATTAAGGCAAATCTCCAGTGTAATTATCATTTTACCATTATTTAGCATGCTAAATAACTTGTTGAGTAATTTTCTAGTTCCTTCTAAAATACAGACTGAACTGAGATATAAGTGTAACTAAACTCTTCATCTTGTACGAAGTTATAATATAGTAGTTTGGGTTTATACTTCCTTTTATCTTCCAGAATGTACATTTTTGGGTTTTTTCAGCTCAAAGTTTTATAATAATTTTATCATTCCTAGACTGTCTTCAAATATTTAATAGGCAGTATGAAGCACTTAACTGAGGAAACTGGAAGATTTATCACTTCCTGTACAGGGAATAGCGTTAGCAAGGAATCTGTGAGAATGGGATTACAAATATTTACTATTTGATAAGGAATGCTGAGTTTCTTTGATAGAACAGTAGATTAGAAATTGTTCTTTTTATTTAGTTTGTTTCAATGATCATAATTTCTGTTTGTGTGGTGGTAATATTTTTTTTTTTTAAAAAAAAACCATGTCCAAAGTCCTCCCTTCCCTAAGGGTTCTGTATGTTTTTTTCAATGTGCTTTTATTTCTGTTAGTAATGTGTATGTCCATCTTTATATACAGTTGTCCAAATGTAATCTGTGCAGCTGCTTATGTTTGAGAACTGGTTGCAATGCACTTATTTTCATGTGAGGAGAGATCTTGACACAGTAAACTGAGACTGGAAAAAGGTTTCCATCACACTGATAAACTTGTAACATTTTTATTATATGATTTGCATACTTATATATATCTATAAGGAGATAGATATATATAGATATAGATATATATCTATTTATAGATAGATAGATATAGAGATAGATATATAAAAGGAGATAGATATATGTATATATAGTCATACCTCCATTCTCAACGTGCAGTTTCATTACTCTTTACTTCAGTTAGGTTTTTGCCATTCCCACCTGCTGATGTTTTTATTTTTCTGGTTTTTGTTGTTTCCCACCCATGCTGCTTCTCAAGTCCTTTCATTCAAGCTCAACTGTTTTCTTATTTTTTATTTTCTAGGTATACCCAACTCAAAGTACAGCAGAACAAATATTGTTCCTCTCTGTCCCATGCCTGTTGTTACTGTAATTTCACAGAGGTTTGGTTGACTTTTATGTGCTGATACCAATTTCTAAAGGAACGTGGGGTTTGGGGATATTCTTCTGCTCTTCTTTTGTTCATTTGTACTGTACCTGTAGAAGTGGTAATTTTTGGAGAGTCATACACTGACTATTTTGGTGTGAACTTTTAAGACAGCAGAGGTTTCACCCACGATTGCAGGATGACTCCCTCTTTGTCTAATGTGGAGTTATTCAAGATTTCAACGTAAGAAATAGCACGAGTTCTTCCTTCACAAGGAATTGTATTTTTTCCTTAACTGTCTTCCCAGGTTCTGCTGTCACAGTTTTCTGAAGCTTCACATAAATTTGACCTAGAATGGAATGTTTTTTAGAAGCTTAATTATGTAGATATTTAGTCATTTTTCACCTTCTATGCTTATAGTAATGCCAAGCCACAGTTTGCAGCCAAACAGAGACCTTCTGCCACAGGAGGCATGTTTACATTTTTCACAGCAAGTTGAGATCACTGCCTGAGCCAAGTTTTTATTAAAGAAATGGTCACTTTACACTAGTCCAGTGTCCTGGTGGGTTTTTACCATGTTCTGTAGGAGACACCCCTTCTTGGGCTAGATCAATTTCTAACTAAAATATAAACTATCTCTACCTTTTCTGCTTTCTTGACTGTCCAACATCCCTTTTCCTTAAGGATTAAGTCTCTCTTGATGTGATATGCTCCAGAAAAAGGGAGAGGGCAGTTTTTCTGTGGTGACTAAAGCAGTAAATGTGTGTTTGCCTTAGTCATACAATGAATGTCCACTCAGATTAGAGATAATGCATTTACAGTTTGTGAAGGCTTTATCAAACAGGTCCCTGCAGTTTAGGATGTGAGCAGGAGCGTTGTGAGTGACTTTGCAGCAGCAGAGGCTTTCTCAGCTGCTGTCAGTTCTTATGGAGCTCTGGAGAAATGCATAGCAAAAAAAGCATCAGTACTTGTGAACTAGACTCTCTCTCATCTTTGCAGTCCTTGAAAACAAAAGTAATTGCCACTAGGATTGGGGTGGATGTAGCTGTGGGAGTAACTTTGTGCAGGGCTGCCCACACCATTCAGGTTTTTGTAGTAGACAGCACATGAGTGTGGTTTGATTCACCTCATTTTCTGTTATTACAGCTACTGTCTGCCTCTGTATCTTATGGTTTTTTGGGGTTTTTTTAAAACTTGACTGGTATTTTCTTACGGGCTTTGTTTCTTGACAGCAAATACTCAAGATTTAGGAAGGAGATGTAGGCAAGTGTGTGTGTGCTGATGTGTATTCTGACTCATGAACAACCTGATATTGTGTTGCTTTAAGTGACAGAATGATATAACTTAGGCATGGCATTCTGGGTTGGTTTGTAAAACACTGGTTTTCGGTAGGCTGTTTCTTCACAAATACCTTTAGTATAACATTCTTTCACATCATGGATTAAAGTCCCCAACTAATTTCTTTAAATTCTTTAGTCACTGAAGACTGAGTATTTGTGTAAGTGACTGAAGATACAGATAAAAATATAAACACATCAGTGAGATTTAGATGCTTATGCATTTTACAAATAAGTTTAGTGTTGGCACCAAAAAAAAGGACAAAATAATTAAAAAAAAAATAATTGGAGGCTGCTAAGGCTCCTATACTGCAGGGGAAAAAAAAAAAAAAGCTTGTAATATTCAGCTAGACGAAAATTAGTGCAGAAAAAGTTACCCATTTCCTACATTTTATATGGTAGAGGGTAAAGGTTCTACTTTTTTCTGTATTTCTGTAGCTTTTGTTTTTTGAAAATCTAATTCACTAAAAATTTCATGCTGATACACAGCCATGTTTTGTAGATTTGTGACTTGGATCCTTTAATCATTGTTCCATACTGTGTTGTCTTTATATTTTAAGGTGTTCTGGTGATAAAAGCCCTCGGATTGTTAAATAATTCTTAAATGACGTCTGTCTTGTGAGAAGCTGACAAGAAGGGATTTACACTAAATCTGCATTTCTGAAACTCCAAATTTGTTTTGATAGCTAGCTGGGCAACTGTGCCTTTATTTCCATCTTTTAATTTCGCATTTTAGCAACGAGGACGTTTCGCGTGAACTTTTCTTTTAAGGGCCAGTTGGAAATAAACTAAAGGCTGTGAAGACCAGGCCATTCACATAACCAGGAGAGATGGAAATTTCATTGTGGAGTCGTGCTGTCGCTGCCAAAGTGACCTTGGTCGGTGGAGAGATGACAGAGTGCTTTGCTGGCCGTGCCTGACAGCGGCGCGATAGCGGCGCCTTTGACAAATCGCCCGCATTAAAATGGGGGGCACTTTCGGCAGCACCGGCGTCCCCATCCATCAGTCCTGATTACTACACAAACGTCAGCCCTGGCACGGAGCACATTTGTCAGAGGGAGTAAAAAGCAGTTGTTAGTAAGAGCACTCCCTGTCACGGTAATGGACTAAAGCTCGCCACGTTCTCGCTCGTGGATTTGCGAAACGGCTCGTCCGGGGTTCGCAGAAAACACTTGGTGTGTGTGCAGTGCAACGGGATAATTAAACAGGGAGAATTACAGACTTTACATACGGGGGATTGAAAAGTTTCTTGAGTGCTTGAAGGTACCTGAAGTGTATCTGAGAGACTGTCTTCTATAGAAGGCTTAATGCAGTAGGGAATCTAAATGCACACTGGAAAAATTCTTTGAAATGCCTAATTCAGTTAGGTTTGGTGTGGGGTTTTTTTAATGCTCATTGAGAAACTATAGAATAGGAATTCATTCAAAATATAGGTAATGGCAGAATTGGATATGGGTTGCTATTTTTGGTCATTCATTCCAAAATATAAGTAATGGCGGAATTGGATATGGGTTGGTATTTTTGGTCATTCATTCCAAAATATAAGTAATGGCGGAATTGGATATGGGTTGATATTTTCAGTCATAACTACTTATTCCTGCATCTTTCACCCATCTTTCATGAGGATTGTATGTGCACATCAAACCACTGTTAGAAACTTTATCATACAGGGCAGATTGTTTTTGTCATAAAGGAATGAAATAAATGTGGAACTGACTTATTTCATTGGATGGTAGGTGTGCCTTAATTAAGAGTGCTTGTTTAATTTTGCCAACAGAGATGTTGATGGTGACTGTGGTTTGCTTTTATTTTGGTTTTACTGTTCTGTATAATTCATAGAGTATAAAACCCCTGATGATTTCTGTATCATAATTGAGGAATTCTACAGAAAGATCATCATTTCATAGTAAGTTAAATCACTGTAAATAGTGGTGTCTGTACAGTCCAACTGATTTTATTCTTATTGAAGAGAGTAGGACTATCCCATAATGAAACTGTGTAACTCTGGGATGACTTCTATATTGTAAAACTGCCATTCCTAAGAGCTTCTTAGAAACAAGATTGTTCTGCTTTTCACTCACTGATTAGTCAGTATGGAGTGTATAATAGATGTAATAAACCTCTAGATAAGTATTCCAGGAAGAATGAGTCATGTAAGTTCAAATGTTTGGTTGGTTTTTGGGGGAATCAGTGCTTTTTGTAATGCCAATACTGTTTTAAACACAGCTTTTTTCTGTAGAAGAATTTCTATTTCATATTTCAGATCTTTTGTCTCAACCTGAAAAAGAATGCAAAGTATGTGATAGAGAATACCTTTGTTCCATACAGAGAATGAAAAAAATACTATTGCAACTAAGAGAACTGAAAAGCCTCAACTGCTAATTTATTTGCCCATGTGGAGTTTTTGTGATGTGTTTTTTTCAGAAGTTTCACCTCACAGTTGTCCTACCCTAATTATTACCAATTAAAACAAAAAAAAACCAAAGCCTTTTGCCAAACACTGTGATTGCTAAAAAGAAATTTGCCTGAGGGAAAGCTGCATTTGATTTTTCAGTTGCACTTAGGTTCTTGTGTGGGAAACTTCTTTTAGTTTATTAGTTTACTTTTGTGGGATGGTTCAACTTGCATTCATCAGGAAGGGGAAAAGGAAGTTGATCTGAAATGGGAAATACACGAATGTTTCTTTGGATCTCTTTGAAATACTTTTGGCTTTGTGTTGTGGATTAGAACTCAGTATACAGAAGTCATTATTTACATCTTTCAGTGAATAACCACACATCACTGATTGTTGTGTGTGCTCTGTCTGAAGACAATTTATCAGTTTCTTACATTGCAGAATAAAGTAGGAGTTCTCTCACTCCTCCTCCAGCACTTTAATAAACATTTAGAGTGTTTGATGCAGTGGAGCATTTGCTACCAAGTTGTAACAATGGGAAGATGAATTTAAAACATGGGAATTCTTCTTTGGGGTCTCTAAAAAAACCGAACTAACTCCTGCATTATTAGTAAATGGCTCAGGTGTGATACCTGGGCACATCATTGCTTCATTTCTTTACAGTCTTCGTGCTTTTGGAACTATTAGCATGTTTATTTTCACTATCCTATGAAACTAAGAATGGATTACTAGAATCAAATCTTTTCTTAAAAAGGTGTGTTTCAGAATTGTAACACTAGCCCTGTTCTTAGCTACTGAGATTTCACTCAAACAGCGTTGGAAGCCTTTCTTAGGCCTGCAGATGTGTGGCCATAATTCTGTACTGAAACCTCCAAACAGCTTTTTTTTGTGTGTGTTACTCTAAAGATCCCATTAAAATTAGATTTTGGTGAAAAATGGTTATTGAAGATTATTTTGAACCTGTGAAATTAAATGAAAGATTATCTAGATATTATATCCCGCTATGCATGAAAATGTCCATTCCTGTGCTTTTGTATTGATACAGCAGTGCCTGGAGGAGATAAACATTCCTTCCATCATCCTGGCTTTATTGCTCTGCCATTCCCTTTTTTTTCCTGCTGAGTAGATGAAATCAGTTGTATCTGTATTTGCATTATCAACTGTAGGCCATGCATAGCTCACCAAGCTGGCTAAAGAATGTCTCTAAATGTTATTTATTATTAGAATTTGCACACAGCCCAAGAACATATGACATACAATGTTCACGGAGCTAATCAAAACCTCCAGTTAGCTTTTTGAATTTGATCTCCTTCCAAAACAGACTGACAAGTCAGGTTGGTTTTAAGTTTTCTGGAAAATGGAAATTTCTGTAACACTCTCTGCCCAAAACATACCAGTTTAGGTAAGAAATGAAGTTCCCAACAGTTTGATGACTACTCAGCATGACCCCTGAGCAGCCCTCAGGTTCTCAGGGCAGCTGGTGCCTTAGAAAGGTGAGGTAGAGTTTCCAACCTGTAGGCATTTTCTGGAGTTTTTCTCTGTTAAGGCAGCATGGAACAATCTGTAAGGCAAATTCTGGCAGTCTGTCATGGAATCTGTTGGAAAGGATGAACTGTGACAGTGGGTTTTCCCACTAACTCTAATCTTCTCCAGTGAACTCCCCTAACAATGTTTTTTCTGCATTGCTCTGCAGATTGGAATACAATTACAGGGATCTGTGAGGAATGGCTAACTTAATGATTGTTCTGAGGACTGTTCAAGAGGGCCTGAGGTTTATAGATTATAGCATCATTATGTCTCAGAAGTTAATAAGAGAGGGGTGTGATCAATAGACCATTTCAGGGCTTTTAAGGTAAGTTCAGTAGTGCAGCCAGGGATCAGGATGGCAGTGAACACTCTGGATTTGGTTGATGTCAAATCCTCCTGAAGAGCCATATGAAGCTGGTAAAGGAATGATCTGTGAGACAGAGGAATACTTAGAACTTTTCTGCTACAGCAGTAGAAGGGATCTTCAGCTCCAAGCCTTTGTGTTAATGAAGTTATACTTCATCTTATTAATGATTATTTTATTTATATGTAGTTTATGGATATTGTTGCTTGCGTGCTTCATCCCAGCTTTGCATGTGCTTGATGTATTTGCAGTGAATGCAGACAGGAGCATCCATTTGCATAGGGTTTATATGGATAAATGTTTTCTTTCATTACATTATCTCTGTGGTATAACCACCAACACTGTGCTAAAATGTGAGAGACTACCTTCATTCAACTTTAGGCTTTAGCTGATCTTTCTTACTCTAAACCCCTATGTGTGTCTGCTTTTTCAGACTTCCCTATTTATATTAAAATTTCAGGGAGACAGGACAATACTGATTGTGTCAGAGTTAACTGCTAAAAATCAATAGAGGACAAGCCCTCTTTCAATATACTGTATCTTGAATAAACACTAGTAGGATGATAAAAATCTTTACACTTATGTTCATACATAACTTTGTTTTCTTGAAAAGAAGGTCCCTTTTTTGGAAGTCTCATTTTTTCTTTTGGAAAATTCACTAGTCCTTTACCTTGCCAGCGTGCTTCTCTTTTTTGTTTAGGCTGCTTGGAAATACTGAAACAGTAGTCCAAGTTGAACTCCTCTTTTGGTTTCGATGAAAAATATTGCCTGCATATCTACAGAATCTCATGCTGTGCCCAAAATATTCCATAAAGGACTATTAAGCCAGGTAGAGAAAATTCATGAGACATTCCAGCCATCAGGTATATTCTCTAAACCATTTGCATGCTTATCCTTAGTCACACTATATTAGTTTGCCATTTCTTTAATCAGTAGAAGTTTATGGACATGGTGAATTAAACAAGTTGATAATATTTGCTTTTTCTTGTACAGATTGACCTACCTGATTAGGTAGTAGTAAGATATGGCTTCAAGGGGATTTAAAAAAATGCTTTATTTATCTGTATTTTAAACTGTATGTGTATGAAGGAATTCTGTCAATAAATTATAGATTCAGTGACAATTCTGCTCTATTTTATACCATTCTAGTTCAAGCTTTCTAGTGCATTTTGTTAAAAAAAAAAAGCTAGGGGAGAGGCAAAGAGATCTTCAGACATGACAATTGCTTGAAGTGGTGTTTGCAGTGATGGAAAAGACAGCAGTTCCCCAAGGAAGGAAAAACAACCCTACAGTTATTTTATCTTCTGTTTGTACACATCTGAACAGCTGGAGAGAAGCCTGAGTTGGAAATCATCACTTTTGTTGATGATTGTTCTGTCTTTTATTTATCCCTGTCTATATTCTGAAACTGCTGCTAACTTGCCAGTATATTTGAGTTTTGGTTTGTTGGAGTTTTTAATGAATTTTTTTTATTTTGATTTTTTTTCCCCACAAAAGAAGATTGTGGACAAAGTGAAATTAAATTTCCTTTGAATACCGACTTCTTAAATATTCAGGATTATTATTTTGCACATCATTCCTCTGATGTGGAATCATGGGACAACCAGCTGTCCCTGAGCCAGCAGTGCCCTTGTGGCCAAGAAGGCCAAATGAGATCCTGGGGTGCATTGGGAAGAGCACTGTCAGCAGGTCAGGGGGTGAATCCTGCCCCTCTGCTCAGCCCTGGTGAGGCACATCTGCAATGCTGTGTCCAAGTCTGGCTCCTCAGGAGAGACATGGAACTCCTGGAGCGGGTCCAGCAGAGGATTACAAGGATGATTAAGGGACTGGAGCATCTCAGTTATGAGGAAAGGCTGAGAGAGTCAGGCCTGTTCAGCCTCGAGAAGAGACAACTGAGCAGAACCTGATGCACAGAAGTTCCATCTCAGTATGAGAAAGGAATTCTTTCCTGTGAGGGCAGCTGAGCACTGGAACAGCGAAGTCATCTTCCCACTGAATTCAATGATAGGCTTTTGCTTCAGCAGATAACAAGTTTGCCTTCAGTAAAGCAAGATATTGTTGTGGAAGTCTGTGCTCTTTGTCAGCATTTCACAATAATTCCCAGAGGGCCAAGTCCCCCAGCTGCTGCTTGGCCGTGGCAGAGGGGGGTTGCAGAGGAGCAGTGCTGGTGTGCAGTGGGGGGCAATGGAAGAGCCTTTGAGAGGGAAGTGGGGCACACAAACTGAGAGGACTTTTGAGGAGCAGTGCCAAACACAAGGCTGTTTGGGATAGAGAGCCAATCCCTGAGCTTTTTGGTAGTACTGCAATGTGTTTGTCAAGGGACAGGTACCATAACAGTTAGTTCTTTTATGCTAGTGATGCAGATTCAGGGTGGCTTTGCTATTACTGTGGAGTCATGACTTGTTTGGGTTTCTTTTCACTCTTCATATGATATTGCCTTTGAAATCTCCCTAAATAAAATATTTTCTTTATTCAAGGAAGATACTCTATTTTTACAAGGCTCAGTGTAGCCCTTTGTTCTGCATTTACCTGGAGATGGCTCAGTGGATAGAACTGACTGTCAAAACACATTGCTTTACCTGTGATACCAGATGTCATTCAACTGAGGCATCCCAGGTTGAGTTAAAGGAGTCATTTGTATCTGGATGACCAAAGACTCAAGATGCCTCTTTTTTCTTTTTTAATTTCACAACTTTACAGCTCAAGAAATGACAGATGTTTCAAATGTGAAAGTGAGAGGGTTGTTTGGCTTTGTTTTGGCTTGACATTTGATACACTAAGGAGAAATAAGAAATAATGAATGAGGTAGTTCAGTACAAGTGTGTCTCTAAGCATTAACAAAACAGGGTGGTGGAAGTATTTGCAGATGCAGTGTGTTTTATTGGTGCCCTGGTTAACAAACATCTATGTAACCAAATCAAAGCTCAGTTTTTCTGAACTGTTGTTGAAAACTTCAATATCTAGAGTTAAATATTAATTAGATAATGCTTGGGTTATGAGTGAGGAGCCTTGGTACTAAAATCTTTTGGTGGCCAGTTTAAACATAAGGGTTCACAGCTGAACTTGGGCATCTGGGGAGTGTAAGGTGACCAGCTGCCAGCAGGGATGACTTGACTGAGATATCAGGGTGGAGCAAGAGGGATTCAGATTGACTCATCTGAAACTAGGGATTCTGAAATGACACACTTAGTCTCTGTGGATAGGGTACTTGGCAGTGCAGTTTACATCCTCCCTCCCAGTAATCTGAAAAGTAGCCATGACATTGGCTCCAGAGGGAGCTGCTTGGCAGCTTTCCCTGTGTGTGTCTGTGTGTGTGTGAGAGAAGGTGCTGTAATTAGAGACAATAGAATGTGGAGCAGGAACAGAGAGGAAAAGGCTGAATTTTATTAAATTGAATGTTTTCATCAACAGCTAAGCAACAAACCCCATGTAACACCGTGAATTAATTGTGGAAAATATTTGTTGTTCTGCCATACACTTGCTGTGTAGATACTGCTGCAAAGAGTCCAGACAGTTCTGTGTTGTGTGTAATGTTGCTATGAAATACAGGGGAATGAAAATGGGAAACTGTGATTTCTGTTCATTTTATTTCTCTCCTCGATACTTTTTGTTTCCCTTTGAAGAGAAGAAAATAAGCTTGAGGCTCTTTCCTTTTCAGACCTGAACACCACAGATAGTTGTTTTACATATCAGGTCTTTAAGTTTTGAAGGGTTTCTGGGTTTTTTTGTTTGATTGGTTTTGGGTTTGCTTTGTTTTGGAATTTTGAGGGGAGTTGTTCTTATTTGAGGCATGCTAAATAGTACATAGGTGTTTGCAAATAATGGTTCCCCTGACAGAAGTCCTAAAAATACAATATGATTCATAAGAAAAGCTGGAAATTATTTTCACGGTAGGAAAATAGAAATGGCTTTTAAGCTAATTTAGCATTAAAATATATTTGAGATTGGAGGCCTATTAAAGCTGTGGTAGGGATATCATTGCATGTGTGCTGAAATACTTGTTCAGTTTTTGTGGCTCTTTTTCTGATTTTTAAATACAGAGTTCATTTTGGTAAAGTAACATCTGCACGGCAGGCCATGTATTTTTATGATGCTTATTTCACTTCCCAGGCTTTATAATGCTACCCAAAGGCATGCTGTGCTAAGCTAGGAATCCACTTTTTATGTCTTGTTGTTCCTGAATAACTAGATGAACTAATAATAGCCTGGAAGTACATCAAAAGGGTGCTTAGGTTGAGCACAAGGTAATGGTGTCTTTTTGTATTTTACTTGAAAAATTTTAATTTGTGAGTTAAACACATAAATAGTAGTGAGGATGTTTTATAGCAGGAGGGGTGTGAGCTTATAATGGGCAGAGTGGGTGTACAGCACAGTAGGAGCAAGGTGCTTTACATCTGCCAGTGGTGGTTTCAGTGCAATAAAGAAATGGGGTTCTCATCCTTCAGAGAAGTGTCTTTGAAAGCAGCTCTCCAAATGAGGCTCCTATAGGCAAAAAATAAGGGTAATCAAATGCCTGATTTTTTTGGGGCATGTGTGTGTGTTCTGAAATCAGAGAGCATTATTTGCACAGTGCTGAAGTGTGAGTGGAGACTGGCAGGTTTTGGGATGTCCAGAGGATGTTACTGGAGAGCCAGGTTCGCTGGGTCATGTGGCAAACACCACTGAGTGTTTAAAGCCCAGGCTTGGGATAACAGGGCTTGCAATGACTGCTCATCTGTATTAATGATGAAGTCCCTTCATCGTTTCCTGAGAAAACAGAGAAGGTCATACACGTGGAATGTCAGTGTGTCACTTCCATTCCACTCCTCACAGTTTAGTTTCTGGGATTTCTCATCCAGGCCCAAGTCACTGTTTTACCATCACAACAAGGACTCACAACAATTTGTGACAAGCAGCATAATACAAAATAAAAAATCCGTAATACTGTTCTCCAAAGTGTACTTACAGATGTGGAGGGAAGTTTTTCTAGCTGATATTCCTGGAATGATGCTCTATAGGGCTTTTGGAAGGATGCATTCCTCTTCACTTGGTGTGTTTGCAAATGGCTAAAAAAGCACGTCACATCATCTGTTCTCCTGTCACCTCAGAATAATTTTGAGAGGTGCAGGGGAGCAGGGATTGCTTTCCTTCTATGGCTTCCTTAGCAAATCTCATTTTTCTTCGTGTTTTTCTGAAGGACGTTTTTCCTGCTTTTCACTTGGAAATCTCTCCTGTAAGAACTGTCATAAATAATATTTATATCATCATCCCGTATCGATGGAGTATTTTTAAACGTAATGTAGGTTTGCCATTTGTATGATTGAAACATACACCTGGGTGTTATTCCCTTTCTTTGAGTGAGGTCAGATGTTCACTTGTTGATTTACTGGGTGATTTCTGAAGGACTTGCTGACAGTTTAAAAAAACCCTATAAAATAAAATCTGCATACTGCTGTTTCTTAGGATAATCAGTTCTCAAGTTGGTAGTTCAGAAGGATGGAAATACTCTACAGTATCTTTCAGGAGTGACTTGTTAGTCCTCCTTTGGGCCAGGCATCTTTCCATTGTCTTTTTATGGTGAAGATTAAATTGCTATAAAACATATAATCTGGTACACTGTGCTAAAATCCTTTCCAAGGGTGCCACACCCCTTTTAGCTAAAGAAACAAATTTGAATTGGTTCTTAATTCACTTGTAACAAATCTATGTTGACTGTTCCTGATCTCCATTTCTTATCTTCACAAAATTCATGTTTAGCAATTGGTTCCATGTCATTTGATATCAGAGTTAAGCCAACAGGTCTATTAATTTCTTTTTCCTCCCCCAACCCTCCCTTTGCAAAGGCAGATATTGCTTTGTGTTCCTTTGGGGTTCTTCGTCCTCTCTGAGTGTTCTGAGATGATCACTAATTGGTTAGAGGGGTTTTTTTGTTGTTTTCCCAAGTATTTTATTGAAAACTGTAGGCTCAACTTTTGATATTCCTGATGTGAAGATATCTGTGATGCCCAAATATTCTTTAACACAGGGATTTAAAAAAAAAAAATGTATACAAATTTTATTTTAATTGTGATACAGGGCCTTTTTGAAGATAAAAGCAAAATCTGTATTAATAATTCATCTTGCTTTAGCACAACTTTGCTTCTTTTTTCCCCCCCTTATACTTAAGGGGTTTTTTCCCTCCCTTATAGTTTGTGGCTCCATGTTGTGCTTTACATTTCTAATGATCAGGAATAAAAGTACAGTGTATAACCTTATTCTGTTATTAACAGAATTAGCATGAAAACCCCACGAAGAAATCCTGAAAAAAATTAATGTAGATGTTGTCAAGATTGAAATGAAATGGGTTCCTAACAATTAGAGTTCATAACACACAGCATGAATATAGCAATTGTTCTGTTATGGCAGCTGACTTGATTGGATGTATATACAATTAAACCCCTGAAAAACTAATTTTTTAACATTCTTTGCACATGTGAAATACTGTGCACAGGTGAAATGCTGTGCTATCCACAGTGCTTTTGTTTGAACTTGCTAAAAAGCTCTCATATCTAGTAAAAATAACTTTAATGGAAAGAAAGAAAACCCATAATATTTTTTCTTTTTTTTTTTTTTTTTTTAGCCAAGTGCAGAACGTGCACATTTAATCCCCCTGTGATTAAAACACTTAAACGTGCACTTACCTTGTGTGTGAGTATTCCCATTCTCTGAAATGAGGCTGCTTATGCTTGAAACCTTTAGCAAGGCCATATGAAAGAACAGGTTTTGTGCATTGTTAACTAAATAGTGCTGATGACTCCATTAAAATGAACATGCATACAATATCTTTGAATTTACGTCCTCATTGCTCCCATTTTTCAAATTTGAAGTCTTAAAAGGAAGGCAAAGCTATCTGCAGCCTTTAGAGTGCTGCAAAAGAAAAGAAGCCTCTCATCATAAATATCATTACTTCAATTGCATTTTTCCACCCAGCTGGGTAATTCTGAAGACACATCCTATAACTCATGCAAAGGAGAGAAGAGAAAAAAAGAGATCACACTTGGTCTGTTGTGCCAGCCATGCGACAGTAGTTTTAAGGTTGTATTTTATACACGTTTACTTGCTGTTTTGTAAACCTTACATTTTGTAATAAGCCTTGCATTCAGCTTCAGTGGAGTGTTGCAAGACTCAGTTACCTGCCATACTGTTCCTATTATGAGCTGAAGGTTTTAATCCTTATTTATCGTTCTTTTTGTAAGGGTATTGGCACTGTATTATTTAAAAATACTCATAATGGTGCTCAGGTACTTGTGGAGTTCCGGTTAGGCTTCGAGACATTATTTTTCTGATGTACTGAATAAGCATAAATTGTCATCGGGTCTTATCAGAATAACAATATTGACTCTGTACATACTCTTTCAGAATATGTATGAGGAAAATGTAAATCACCTATGCTTTGTTTTGGCAGCATGGTTAGGCTTCTTTTAAAATCTGTTCACTATGGAAGTTTTGCATTAAGTTCTTAATATGTTTTTTGAAGTCTTTTAGTTGCTGGTAATTATTATGGGTAAGTTTATCAGTCCAGTCTCTATACCAGCACTCCTCTGCACTAACTTAGCACAGTCTGAATATGTTGGTAATTTCCATGTGATTTCCTCTTTAATAATTCTTTTGTGTTAGTCATGTTTATAATAATTAGTGGGAGTCTTGAAGTATTAGTGGCAAGAGCAGACCCTGAGTGGATTAAGTCCATATTTTATCACATGCATTCATGCGACCCCTTAAGCCACACTGTGGAATTCTCTGTTCTTGTCCTGTTGTTGTTTTGTCTCAACCATGCCAACAACTCTGCCTGAGGCCACACTGTGAGCTCAAGGACTGAGCTGTTGAGGTCTGTAGCTGTTTGCTAAAATTCAGTAACGTTCTCCAGTGAATTGTGACTTGATATTAACCAGTTAATTATATGATGTACGTAAAAGATCTTAGCGTTAGTTTGGAAATACTGGTGTCATTCTAAAAAGTTGCTTCTTAATTGTTCTTTCTAAGGAATTCCCTCATATTTATATATAGAATAAAGGACCTAAAGAGTAAGACTTTGGTTACCTTGGTGCTTACTTTCCTCATGCTGCTGTACTCACGGTTGGAAACCCTTTGGATCTGTCTCTTGTTTTGCTGTCTGAGTTGTAGAAACATGTTCTTATTTAGATATTCTAATATCTGGCAGCTTGTGGTTAATAGTTTTATGCCATGTGTTTATCCAAAGCCTTAAACATCTTCCATAATGGTTTTGACAAGGGCATGGAAGCAGATGATCTTTGAGAGTCCCTTCCAACCCAGCCCATTCTAGAGCTAGTTGTGTGAAAAGAGGTTCTGTCAGTTGTCAACCCTCATCTCAGTTCTGTTAACAAAACATGTAGGACTGTCAGGAAACTGCAGGACAGGGAAAAGGGCTTCACTCTCTTAAAACAGGCTTGCTCCCTTATTTTTTAGTGTCAAGAGTAAATTCTTACACACCTAACAAGAATCAACTGGGTGAAAGAAAAGCACCACTTTTGCACTAATTGCAATCCCAGATGATAGCATCCTAAACAGATAGGACCACAAGGCTGTATACACGCCTTTGCCTTGTTATTTTTTTCATGCCTGCAACAGGTATTCAGTGGGGAACCAACTTATTGTGCCTACTGAATTTTAGAATTATTGTGTCATTTGGAAGAGCTCAAATGTCACTGTAAGGAAATAAACAGGAAGATGTACTACAGGGAAGCAATATCGGATGAAAATGGGCTGAGAGGATATAAATGTAATTAGCAAAACACATTTTCATGACTAGTAAAATTAGCACCCATTTATACATGTTATACACTTGAACCCTTGTTGACACCTGAGGCTGGGAAAATATATCTGCTAATCAAAACATGTAATTATATCCTATGAAGCTGAAGTAACGCACTGAATCCTTGCTCCTCATGGTGTTAATGATTTGTGAAACTCATTTACCCAATCACCTCAGTTTGTCCTTTCTTGCTGTATTTCTGTTCCCCGAAATAGTGAGGTCAGGGATGTGCTAAAGCAATTAAATATTAGATCTATGGAAGAGTCAACATTGCATAGATTTGTTAGATGGTATTGATATTAGAGAAGAACACTCTCTCAGCTATAGGGAAAAAAATCCTCTGGTTGCAAAATAAGCAAAGTAAGAGAAATTATTAACTTTTTGGAGAACTAAAATTCCTCCAGACCATTAATATAGCTGGGGAGTTGATAACTTGTAATTTCCCACTGGCATGGCCTTACTTTGCTGTCTTCAGAGTTGACTTCTACATCTGACTGAAGAAAATTGTGGTCTGATGCAAAAATATCAAGTGGAAAAAAAGTATAAATGATTGGGTTTGTAAGGGTTTGGACTTATATATGAGAATTAGTGAGGAAAAGTGGGATGTAAAAAATGCTTACTGAGTTGAATGATAGGACAACAGGTAATTTATTTTGGTTTACAACCCAGTTCTAAAGTAGCTTTGTGGGCATGTGAGAGATGAATAAACCTAATGCAGAAGAACGATAGTAAAGTGTGTTGCTGTCAGTGAAAGGTGTGCTGCCAGGGCTGGTAGCACAGTTCTCTCACAGCTTTTGGTTTATGTGTGTAGCTGGAACAAGTTAGAATTGGGAGAGGGGAAAGAGGAGGAAAGGAGGGTTTAGATACAGTTTTTTGATGATGAAAGGTAGAACCAGAAATTAACTGATTCACAGTAACGTTAAAATCATCTTCAGTTCGTGCAGTTCAAGCATATTCAGGCTTCTTAAATTATAAAGATGTTTATAGGAGGGAAAAGTGCTTCTTCTGTAGGACAGATGTTCTTCATCTTGATTAAGCAGCTCTGGCAGGTACATCTGAATAACCAGTCCTAAATATTCTTTTTAATCACCTTGAGTTTCTGTATCTAGATGTCTTAGATGAACCAAACAAGAAGAGTTTGTAACAACACTAGTTTGCCATTCCTCACTTGCACCGTGAGAATGTTTTCTTTCTTTTTCTTAAAGTCAAGATAATGAAAATTTAAAATGGAATAAACATAATATACATAATATTTATTAATCATGAGGCACAGCGAAGAACAATGTAGTATAAAAATACATTAACTAGTACATTAACATTAACATATATATTAACATTAACAATATGCATTAACGTGTTTCATATTAAGAGGTTTCCTAGAAAACTGGAAACAAGCAGAAAATTTACTATTTCTAGTATTTGAAGATAAATTAGTTCAATGTATCATAGTTCTGATGATATAATTTTCCTTTTTACCCTGATTTAATGTGAAACTGTGGCAATATTTACATATGATATTTGCTATATGCAGTGTATTTACTGTCCTGATTTTCCCCATTTGGTTCCATTAATCTCATAGTTTTAAATGAAGACTCGTGGAACACCATAGATATACTGGAAAAATCCACAATTAAAGTCCACAAAAATGATTTTAAAAAACTTGCTGTGCATATCTTGAAATAAAATTGGAGAGTCTGTGTAAGTCAAATAAATAGAACTGATATGATAACATGTAATGCTGCATTGAATCTGTACATACACATAAGTAGTCTAGCACAGGATTGTTCTGTTAGTTACTACTGGACATCCTCTGGAATTGTTGTAGGTGTTCTTTCTGTATATTCTGTTTGTGATGGGATATGGGGCAAATCCTGTGTATAAGCTGAAGCAATTACTCAAAAAGTCAGTCTGTCATTTACTGTCAAGAAGACTCCAGTTCTCCATTTGAAGTCATTAGGTATGATTTTCAGGTATGAATTTAAAATTTTTTGGCCCTTTATACACTGCTTACCTCAAACCAGTGATGTGTTAAGGAATCTGAATACCTGTGCAGTGAGTGGACTGCTTGGACATTGAGAATCCAGGAACAATGCAACAGGAATTTGGTGAAAACTAGTGCAAGTGGCTCTAGAATATGCTCAATCACAGGCCTTGAGTTCTCTTCAGAGTGAAGTGTTGCCTGGGCTGAACTACTCGTACCTTAACACAGCCAAGGGTTCTTCATGCTTAGTGACATTTAAATTTAGCATTTTTCCTTGCTGTATCAGTTTGTATTACCCAGTCATGCAAGAACATTTGGGTTTTTTTAGCAAGGTTGTTTTTGCACTCTCTTCTGAGGATTAAAAGAGCGACATGTCCAAAGCACAGATTTAATCCACACAATTCTGTGCCTACATTGTGCTTAATGAAGCAATTTTGCAACTAAAGTGCTTGATTTTTGTCTTTGAGTCACTAGAGAGGAGTAGATGCTTTTGGGTACTTTGCAGAGGAAGACTATTCTGCCATGAGTTCACTCATTTAAGTTTTGTGGACAAGACCTCCTCCTGAACACATCTCTGGAGTGCTTATTTCTCTCCATTGACTATAGGGAATAGAAGGTTTGGCTTCACTGTAAAGAATTTGGGCATGGTCTAAGTGACTTAACTTAGAAGAAGAAGGCCCTGCCCATATGGGGGTTCTGTAATGCATGCCAGAGATGTTGACCAGTAAGTAACAGTTTAAAAGGGTTTCATCAGTGTCAGATGGTAAAAGCAAAGATGATAAACTTTGACATATTGTTTGTGAAAAGGCTCCTTCAGCTGGGCCATTGCACCTTTCAGAAGTGATGTGTTCCACCTTGCAGTTGTCCCTGCTGTGAAGCACTGTTAGAGGTGTGATTTTCCTGATGGTCTCTGCGTGCCAGAGGATATCTAGGGTCTGTCATGACTGAAAAATAGGATTTGATGTGTGGAAACTTAAATAGTTGCAAAGGCTTGTGGTGAAATAATAAAAGCAAGTGATTCTAAGAAAGCCTTTCAGCTGGGAAGGGCTGGTTAAAATGTCAGAGTTCCCTTGGTTGATTCATCACGAATTGTGTGAATTGTGTCATGATACAATACTTGGTAAAATTCCTATGTCCAGATGTGAGTTTGTGCATTTTGAAACTTCCTCTATAAAACATAATTACAAAGCTCTGTTTGCTCCCTCCTTCAGAACAGTGCTGGGTTTACAGCTCAAAGTTTCTCTGTATTGGAACAGGGTCAGCAGCTGTTTGGGTTTTATGAGTAATAAACATAACTGCTTACAGTAAATATTTGGGTTTAAATTCTGTTTTCTAATACATGCCTTTACTCCCAGGTGATTGAATACAGCTCATGGCCACGGATGACTGGTGAAATATTTAATATCCCAGATTAATGACCACTCAGTCCCTAGGTAGCTGCATCAGAGGTGGTGTGGTAAAAGCAGGGACCACTGGGGGGTTGCTACTGGGCTGAGGCACAGTCTGTCCTCTGTTGAACTCTGACTCTAGTCACCTGTTCACTTACTTAATTTGTCTTCTCTTGCCTTTGTGTCTTCTTCTCTTATTAGGAAGATATTACATCCATTCAAACAGAAAATAACTTTTATAGACTGGTATATCTTGGTCCAATGGTTTCCTAAAAAAAGAAAGTCTAAAAAAAAATTCTGACATGTGGAAATTTCTTTTTATTACGTTCTTATCTCTTGTCATGTTTCTACATAAGCTGGCAAACTAGAACTTGCATGTAACATTTTAGGCATGAAGAATGCTTGCCATCCAAATGCACTCTTGGGATGCACTGAGCAGCAGGGACGTGTTCAGGATTTGTGCCCAGCACAGAAAGAAGGTAGAAGCCTGCACAGAGAGTGCCATGCCAGGAGTGCAAGGACAGGAAACACAACCTGTGTACAGGGCCAGCCCCCTCCCATGCCTCATTCTAGATGGAGCCTTAGTGTTTGCATGATACTTAATCCTTAATCTGAGAGGATGTGTGAGGTGTTCAGTTTATCTGCCTTGGAGGGATAAAATGCTTGGCTGCACCTATTTACAACTTGAACATATTTCTTCAGGACAGTCCTTTCTGATTCTTGCAGCTTTTGAGTTCTTTTTCTTTTTTTCCCCTAACAGAGTTGTAACCAGTTATGTTGTGTTTTTGTTTTCTCACCTTCTTGGCTGTCTTTTCAAGTCTCTTCCTCCAAATTTTCCTGAAGGTTTTGTGGTTTGTTGCTCCATTTTATGCCAGCATGGAGTGTGCAATGAACAGGCAGAAACTACTGATGTGGTTCTTCTTTTAGCAGTTTTTCACTAGGGAAACTAGCTGTGAACATGAGGTGCAGTTTTCATATGGACATCTAAACTTGGGACTGAGATTTTTTTTTTTACATCTAAGGTCTTTTGTGTATTTGTATTTCAAAAAAATTTTTTAGGCTTATCATATATATGGAAATAACATTTTTATGAACTCTGAACATTATCTGCACTATTGTCACAGATATCCAAGTTTTTAATGCAGTTATGTGATACAATGAAGTGCATCATTTAATATGTAGAAGAGATTCCTTTTAAAATAGCAAAAAGCCCTTGCTCACCCAATATTTTTATGCAAACTATTTGAAGATATAGGGTATAAATGAGACTTCAATTCTCTCATTTGCTTTACAGTTCCCTTTATGTGAGACCTTAAGAACCATAAGACAAAAACAGCTGCCCTAGGAGGGAATTGGGGAGTGTTGGTACCTTGCAGGAACCCTTTGTGTATTTCTGATTTTGGTTTGATCTGTCACAAAACCCGTCCACAGTGCTGTGAAACAACGTCAGGGCAGCGATTCCCCCGCTGCTTATTGACATGTTTGTGTGCTGTGAGCCTGTCCCTGAGTCCTCCTGCACCCCTGCTCCTGCCTCTAGCTCTGTTTCTACCTTCTCTCATTCCTAGGGTTGGCAGTGAGATGCAGTGTTAAGGCAGTGTTCATATCCTGTTCATATCCTAATAATTTGTCTCTAAGTCTTGAGATGACTCTGACCCATTTATTGCTTTATTGCTTTTTATATGGCATTTATGGATGATGATGGCCACTTAAAAGATGGACAACAATTGAAAATTTTCAAATGTCAGCCTCTTTCAAATATAATTTAACACTTCTGAAGTTCAAGTCACTATTTGGCCTTTTTCTTGCTTCCTCTTTAATGAAGACTGAAACTTTCTTCATTCTGTTCTCTTTAAAGCAGAGGGGTTTGATGCAGATTACTGGATCTACTTTTCAAACTCCCTCCTTCATCCCACAATAGACCATGTATAGGATCAAAAGGCACCATTTTGATCATCTAAAATATTTGGAGATAAACTCTCTGTGAACTGTCTTATGCATATGGCATTTCCATGATTATGTTTGCGGAGGAGGAGAAAATCTGATTTATCCTTTTTTTTCCCCAGTCGTGATTTGTCATTGTAAGTGAACATCCTTTTAGGTAATATAGTCAACACAGTTAATGCTAAAAGGCATCATCCCAGTTTTAGCCTTCATGAAATATCAATTATAGAGAGTAAGAGACCATGAAGTTTTTAATTGCCAGGATTTATAAGGAAATACTTCAGTGTGCAATGATATTTCACTGTGTACACAAATGGCCATGAATGATGTCATCATTTTGCACGTGGGTAACAGAGGGCAGATCTTTTCTATGGAATGTTTTGGGGGGAGTTTGGAGGTTTCTGTGTAATAGCACTGTCTTGTGCTCTGGTTTAGATGGCTTTTATCTATCCACTAGAAGCTCTTTGAGGCTAAATTGACAGCCTGCACGGTGTCTTTGTACTCAATCACCTCTGTGTGCAGAGTGCCAGTGGTGTTTTCAGAATAACACTTATGATAAGGAAAAAGCAGGCATAAATGGGCTGCTGAGAATTTATTGGTACTCCTCGTTCTGTTGATCAGGAGCTTTGCCAACACAGTGACTCAACTGCCTGTTTAGTGAACAGGTAGAGCCTTTTCTAGCCAAAGTATTTCTCCTCCTCAGAGATAAAAATAAGAGTTGGTGACTTAAGGGGAGAATGAACAGGAGCTGAGACAGCTTGTCACTGCTGAATCTTGTCCTGACAGCTGCCTTAGCAGAATGCATTTGATAAACTGTGATTGACAAAATACTTGAAAACTGCAGCTTAAAACTGAATTTCTGGAGCATGCGAGAGCAGACAGGATAAAGTAAGTATAGTCTTATGAGCACACTGAGCTGTCATCACGCACATAACTCTCTTTAAATTTGAAAAATAGAGAGCTGTAGGGGTACCTAGACTGTCCTGATATAATTATCAAGATCATTACTGTAATTGAGGCTTTATTTGAAGCTAGGCCATTATGCAATATTTTGTGCTTGTTTATTACAGAGAAATCTAATGTTGTAACTTAATTCAGTGGTAGAGAAGGGGAAAACCAAACAAACAAAAAATTAATCTATGGATTGCTCTGAAATTTTTGGAGGCCATACATAAATTTTGAGGGGTTTTGGTCCATTTTGATACTAGAGAAAGAATTGACAACAGTGGACGTGCTTTCCCTGACTTTACGTTTTTGGTCTGAGAATAATTAGATTCCACTTACTGCAAATTAAGCTCATTATTCTCCAAAAAGAAAACCCTTCTAATGAGTCTTCTGCACGATTGGAGGCACTCAGAGGGCTCTTTCCTTAGGTGGATTGTCTGTTCTATTTCAAACCAATATAATCTGCTTATTTGTTTACATAAAATGTTGTCTATCATTCCACAAAATTCTGGGAATTAATTACATCACTCCTATGTAAATACTGGGATGATTTTCAGAGCACTTCTTTATAAATTCAGTTGCAAAAGGAAGTTATGGAACACTGCTAGTATTGACTGCAGAGTGCTGTGGCAGTGAGCAGAGCACAGTGGTCTGTGTTGATTGTAGCCATTAAACTGCACTGCCAGTTGATGCACGTGTTGGTGTTTGTTCTATTTTTACGTTTGCATTTAAATTCCTGTGAAGGAAAGATAAGAAAGAGGTAAACAAATGATGCTTATTTGCTCTTGAGTTGAGCTCCTACCTGACATGTGACTTGAAGAGAGAGGGAACATTTGGGAAAAATGCCTGTGCATTCTTTGGAAAGCATCATATGTCCATTGATTCTCCAGCACACTTCAAAAGGACATATTCCTCAGGTTTTAATGAAAACATAAATCAACCAGGAATAACTAAAAATACGCTTAAAATGAGCAGGAAACTGGGTCAATCACTGCATGACTCGGTATTTGCAGCTTAGATAGAATATATTGCAGTGTTTGTCACATCATAAATATCCTTCTGGTACATGTAGAAAGTAGTTATGTTGATTTGCTCCAAACCATTATCCCCTTTGAGTCAGTGTGTTTAATGCTGCCTCTGACTGTGCACAGCACAGCCCTGGGAGGTGTTTGTGTGTGTCTGTGCTGTCCAGGCAATTCTGGCTCATCTGTGACCTGCTTGGTTTGTGCAGAGTCCTTATGGCTCAATTCCATCAGGGAACAGGTGAGTGTAGTTGTTCTAAGCCTACTGTGATGTGTGAGATAAACCTACGTTGTTACATCACAGAGCTGAATTTATCTGGGGTTTTTGAGCGTGTTACAGCCTCCTGCTGTGCTTTGTTGTTCTGTTCATGGGACAAACTTAATTTTGGTGTTTGTTTTTTTTTTTAAATGAGCTGGAAAAACAGAAACATACTGAAGTGAGTGTTTTCTGTATGCCAGTGTAGGGAAGACAAAGGGACTAAAAATTTCCTGGAGAATCTCACGATGTGAATGGGAGGGAAAGAAAACAGCAGGTGACGTTGTTGAGGAAACATGATGGGCTCTGGATTATCTATTACTGTTCAGGAAAGTTATGTTAGTGCAACAGTGGGCAGTCCTGTGAAAGGCTGTCCATAGGATATTACAATAATGCAAACAACTCTTCTCTTACAACAAAAGGAACCAGTAGAAAGTTTATTTAAAGAAAAAAAAAAACAGAAAAAATTGTCAGTGCCACTGTATAAATGTGTGGAAATTCCATACATTGACCAGTGTGTTGGATTCTCATTCTTTCATTTAAAGAGTGATATAATAGAACTGCAAGTGGTAAGAACCAGTGAGATGGGTTACCCAAGGATGGCGTAGTTTCCTTGTGAAGAATTAATGTAATAGTTTAATATTCTGTGGGATAAAACAACCAGTGAGATGATTGGAGTCTCCAGTTGTGAATGACATAAAGAATGTGAATAAGGAATGATTGTTCACTGCTTTTTTACCTGTGTGGGAACTATCCAACATCAAACTAGCAAATGGTAGATCCAGAATGAGCAAAATCTACTTCAGAAGCATTCATGATATCTGTTGGACTGCTTGTCTCTGGGCTTTGGAAATACTAACAATTCACACTGGTTCAGAGCCAGACTTGAGAAAGTGAGGGAAGAAATATCCAACCAGAGCCATGGAATAAAACTTTCAGAAAATTTTGAAGACAAGCTCGTGGAGTTAAAGAGGATATTCTCAAGTATTACCTTCATATATTCTAGTATTAGACTTTTCCCTAGGCTGGAGAAGTGATAAAATATCCTTGATGTGACTTGCTACTGGTTGTATTTACCTTCTTTATCAAAAAGTACTGAGAATAGTTTTGTTTCAAAGCTGTAGGTGATTTCATTTTACAGGCTGAACACATAGTTGATAAAATTTGAGATTGAAATCTTGTCCTTCCTATCTTTTCTCCCCAATAAAACCCACACTGAAGTAGTAAGGTTGTCTGCTTGTCTTTTTGTAAATTGTGTGTCAGTTCTTAGTTCTTCAAAATTGTTTACAGGCACAGATGACAAATTAGTTTTACCAACTAAATTACTTGAAAACTGTAATTTGATTTTTTTTTTCCCCCCACTAATGGAACTTGATGTAGAAAAGAGAGATCAGTAAGGAAAAGTGGGTCTAAAGGTGGTTGACGCTCATCAATTAATTAACTTGCCATAACAATTTGAAAGCAAACAATAATTCTTAACAGCAAAGAACATACCTGTATAATGAGGAAGACAGGTGCTGAAGTTATTACTTCAAGAGTTTCTTTGTTTTGTTTTGTGAGGCATCACTATTGCTAGAACACTGATCTCAATCACTTCCTTTGTATTTTTAGGGACTTGCTTGATTTTTAAATGAGCTGCAGTGTTAGAGGCAGGATGTTGTAGCACCTGTGGAACATTCAGGTTGTTGGGAAAAAAACCACCCAATATGTCACTAACGTGGGAGCACTTTGGTCCTTCTTACCTTTTTTGTCCACGTGCCTTTTTATACTGTTTTTTCAACAGAATAAATAATTTTTTGGTGGTCTGCTTTTTTTGTTTGTTTGTTTTGGAGGAGGGGCAGGGTGACACAACACCCAACATGTGATGATTATAATTTAGTGCCATTAGAATTGCAGGCTTGAAGTGGAAAACCTTCTTTCCTTTGTTTTATGAATCCCTTTCAAGCTGTCACAGTGCTCCATTCTGCTGACATTAGGATAAATTAAAACAAGAAGAATCTTATCAAGAGCAGTTAATTTGAGTTTATTCCCTTGTTTTACAAAAGAAGCAGGAAATTAGTATGGGCAGATAACTTTTTCTGGTGGACTTATCCTTTCTTTATACTTTCAAACTGAAAAATATTTATCCCACAGTAAGGAGACAAATTCTTTTTAAGGAATTACTTTTAGAATTTAAACTCTTTTTAGCCTTCTCTACTAAGTTTTTATTTATGCAGTTTTGTGGGCTGCCAGAAGTGATGAGAAACAGCAGTGGGTGCTTTAATTGAAGTGTTGATTGGTGGTAGTACAATGCATGTAATCTTCTCTGTATTTTAAGCTTTGTACCTGACCACTATTGTTGTAAAGCTTGATTAATCTGAATTTTGTCGCCATGTTTATGTAATGATAGCAGGTTTGGAGATTTATTTTTTTTTTTAAATACCTAGATTTGAAAAATCACTTTGTAAAAGGCTTACTGGTCTTTTCAGGTGTCAAGGTTTTGATCTAAAATGTAATTATTGGTCAGAGGCTGACCTAAGTGGTACTTGTGAGAAAGACTTGCATGGAAAAGGTATTAAAGGGAGAAAGCAACTGTAGAGAACCTTTAGTTTCTGCTTGAGACTGAAGCTTTTCTTAATTTTTAGTAAATTATTCCCATGAGAATTGTGACTTAGGATTTTATAAATTATGAAGATCTGACTCGTGGCTGAGTCGTTGGTCTGTGTGGGGATACTAAACCATTCCTAACAGCGTGAAGTAATAGTTGTTAAACTGACCTTTACTTCAAAAGGCAAAGCAAAACCAAACCAGAAGGGAACAGCACAAGGAAGAACAAAAAATGTTGCTAAGTTTCAGTTGGAGTTTTTTTCTTTTTATGTGAGTCAATGACCATGTTGAATTAGGAGGCAATTATGAGTATTTCAGGTGTTAGGGCTTGGCTGTTCAGGGGTATTTGAGAAGATTCATCCAAATTCCCAGTGATGTAGAGGCAGGATCTTGAAGTGGTTATTGTGAGGTTGACTGACACTCCTATGTAGACATAATCATTTGGACTTAATAGGGCCTATATTTAATTCTTCGTGGAAATAAGAATAGTAAAAAACATTTCATTTGACTTAGAGAAATCCACTTGAAATTTAGTTTCAGTTCACTTAGAGTTCTTAAATGTAACAGACTTGTGCACAAAGAAGCAGACACATCTATGCACTCTGCTAAGTGCTGGTCTGAATTATGTACATCCCTGAGATTCTTATGGTACAACTACATCCTAATGCTTTTACTAGTCCATAGGAAATGAAAACACAAAATATAAGTATTTGTCATTTTAAGTCCTGTGCTGTTGTCTCTAATATAGCTAATTGTTTACTTTATCTTGTATAAAAGGCATGGACAGTGCACTTGGAAAATCCAGCTCCTGGTGCAGTAGATCTGTTGCTGGTCATGTTTGGTAATATTTAGGAAGTCTTAAATTGAGGAAAAAATTCTTCAGACTCCCATTTTTTGTAACCTTACCTTTGGTAGGCTGAGGAGAGGGAAAATGATGTAATTACCATTGAGTTCACTGAACTGTAAGACTCTTTTAGATGTAGTTGAACTGTATTAGAGCGTTTTTTCTTTGCAGTGTTTGTGATTCTTGCATGAATATTTGGTGGTAAGATATTTTGTGAAAGTATACACTTCAATATGTCTTGTGGGTGTTCTTGTATTGGAGAATAATTTTGCTTGAGAGCTGCCACTATACTATGCAGGTAAAGCTTTTTAAGTTTAATTGACTTGTTGAATGTGCTTCAGAGGAGAGAAAAATGAACACAACTTTTGTAAAAGATCAAACAAAACATTGGATACAAAGTGTGCAATAGAACATAATAGAGTAATATAGCAGACAGTAATTCGGTCAAGACAATACAGGAAAAGTTGTGTGGCCTTTGTGTTGCAGAACAGTTTGTATTCCCATACTTCTGTGCATAACTTTTGTGTTACTGCCTTTTTTTTTCATAAGTTTTTCCCAATCGTAGTTTACCTCTGGAAATGGTGTGTGTAGAGGTTGAGGTACCACATTTTTAGATCTGTCCACTAGGCTTGGCCTGAAGTATTATTGTAGAATATGATGGAAAACCACAATAACCAAAAAGGTTATTTGAGGATAAAGTGAAGCACTGACCTGCCTGGTACTGAGTGTTCTGTCAGTTGTTATGGGTTTTGTCCTATTCATCAGAAAACATAATGATCATCAATAAATGGTGAGAGAATAGCAATGAAAATATATCGAGGTACTAACAGAGGAGCAGCTTCTACTCACAGAAAGTGCTCAGGAGAGAGGAAATCAGACAGCTGGGACAAGGCTCAGCCACGTAGCTGTGATGGGAATGGAACAAATGTTTGTTACTGGATGTTTTTGTGCAAATATTGGGAGGGAGGGGAAGCAGCTTGAGAAATTCAGGGGGTTTATTTGTAAGACTTTTTTTCAATGCTTCTGAAGTGCTACTTTCTCAAATAAACCATCTTTGTATTGTTTTCTACTGGTAAAAATTGGGTTATGCCACTTTGATAAATAGAAGAGGGGAAAATGAGAACAGAGCTTAGGAGGATATTTAGGCTCTGGTCCTATTTAAAGTCCCACAGTTATTTTCTAGATGGATGTTGACAGAGAGGCGTAAGAATTATGGGTGGAGGAAGCAAGTCTTATAAAATGCAAGGAAGTTTTCATATGTACAAAAAAAACCCCTCCCAGACAAACCAACCATAAACAATGTGATATCACCTTAAAGGGTGGAGCACATGTTATATGATTGGTAGCCAAGCTTTTAGTGATGCCTGCTGGGAAATGTTAAACAGTGAAATGTCAGAATTCCTGTGAACTAATAAGGTGGAAAAATTCATAGTACATGTTTGGAAGCATCCATTCAGCCAGCACTGTGAAGGGGAAAATTCCAAAGGAAGAAAACTGGGGATGGGGGAAGAGAGGCAGAAGAAATGAGGCTGATGCTGGTTCCTGGGTAGGTGACAGGTGTGAGTAGCTGCTAGGCTGGCTCAAAAGATGAAGCATGAATTAAGAAAATGAGTCTGCTGAACAATGCAAAAGGCAAGCAGTTAGTCCCAGCCTCGTGTGCTTCACAGGACACTGGGTCAGGAATTGCAGTACCTGTTTTCTCAGTTTTCAAATGTGTTGCTAGTATTTGTACTGTTATTTAAAATTACCTGTATCAGCACTGATTTTTAACTTAAACTGAAGCTTGAGGCAGCAAGCTGAGAACTGCTACTCATTCATCTTTGAAAGCCAAGTACAGAAAGCAGATTTCTTTCTCCCTGCCAGTGACTGTGGGAGCAAAAGGATCTGGGGGGTTGTGTTTTAGGGGAATGTATAGGAGGACACAGGAAATTCACACAGGTTTTACCTTTTCCAGGTATAACTGTGGTGTCTGATAGGGACTAAAATTAACTTAAAGATCTAAAGATTTACTTACGTAAGATTTTTTTTTTTCCTAATTTTGGCAAGGCCAAAGATTGTAGGTCACAGTCTGTTCTTTCCTCCCTAATAATTGAAAAATCCATTACTATCCCTTTGAGATATTTTTTTTTACAAAAGACTGCACTAAATCTGAATAAAAGCCTAATAAGTAGATTAGTTAGAACAATAGTCCTCATGAGGATGGTTGATTCCAAGTGTAGCTGCTAGAGATAACCCTAAATGCAATTAGGTTTAACTCCCTGTGAGTGTCAAAGGAAGGGAATACCCACGGAGACTTCTCTTCAGGTGACACTATTTTAAAGTGTCTCAACATTTAAATATTCTTTCCTTTGGGCATTGGTAACAAACTTCTCTTTTTTTGAAATTATTGGAGAAACAGAGCCTGTAAACTTCTGTTTTAACCATTGGGTTTAGGTGTTTCACATAAAAAAGGGATGGCTCAGCTTGCTTGTGTGAGCAGTTTGTTCTCCTCTGTGTCCTTGGTAAGGATCAAATATCCCAAAGTGGCCATAGGCAGGTGAAAGAGAAAATAGCAGATGAAGTAACATACACAAGCTTAAAGGGTAATGTGATAAAATGTCAACAGATGAGATGTTGATGGATTAATTCTGGTTTTCCTCTTGAAAGAGAAATAAAAGCAAAACTTGCATTGAAACAAAAAGGGAGACAGTAAAGATTTCAAAGCTTTGCATGTTATAGGATGTGATATGACAGAAACTGTAAAATTGCAAATTGCTGAAGAGGTTTGATTTAATTCTAAGTACCACAGAAGAATTGTGCTTCATTTAAGAATTTGGCCCCCTTTTCACATGAAAAAATAAGCTTAGTGAAAAAATTCCATGACCTCCCTTTTGATATATGCCTGCATATGCATGTGTTTACTTGAAACTAATTATTTTTAAAATATAAAAATAATATCAACTTGCTGATAATACCAAAACAAAGAAAGGAGCAATATTTTTTTCTCTATCAGTTTTATACTGATAGTCATTGTGCTCTGCCCTTTACATATCTTCATCTGCCTATTGTTCTTTAAATTGTCTTTCTTGATAAGATAGTGGAGCATTAGATAACTTCACTGTCTTGATAAGTGAAATGTTGCTGAAAAACTCATTTTCCTTCCTTGCTTTTAAATCAAAAGCCTATATCATCCAAAGTATTTAGTCATACCACTTAAAAATTGAATTTCTCGTGTGGCAAGGAGACATATAACTGGTTTGTAAACCCTGTCTGGTTTTAATTGTTTGTAGCTTGTCCCTTGAAATTCCTTTTTCCCCCAAAGTTAGGGATGTGAGACTCAGTAGTTGTCATTCTTTCACATTATTTCAGTTGTAGCAATATATTTGTGCTCCTGAAAGCTCATGTGTTGTCTTATATCTTTAGCATACAAAGTGGTTTATTTTCTATTGTTTTGGTCAGCTCTTTTTATATCTGTAAGTGTCAATGTGTTGCCTTTTTTTCTTTGCATGTAATAAATGACTGTGGTATACAGAACACATTTTCACTGTTGATTTGTGTGGGCCTTGGGTGCAAGATTAAATTATTATCTTATAAAAATTATGAAAGATTTGAAGCTGAGACGTACAAGGTAAAATTCTTTCTCCATGAAGACTTAGTGAACAACAAGTGTTGGAGTGATTGTACATTAATTATTAGGCTTCTTGTCTTGCTGTTCTGTGCAAGGAAAATCATGTAAATAAATAAAAATGGGGTTTATGTTTCCTGTTTACTACATCTGAAAACTCTCTGGATGGTATTATGAAATCCAATAATAATTTTCAATTGATTTTTGTGCTTTTCAAACGTGAGAGGGCTCCCTGATTACTTCATGTTTTCAAAATCCAGGATTGTTTGAGTTAGTTGGTTTTAGTCAGAGAGAAATGATTCAAAACTAAAGGATGGGTTTGTGTTTTGGGGTTTTTTTCCTATGTAATAAAGTCTCTCTTCCTAAAACCTGAGAGTTTGTATGAGACATAGATAGAATTCTCCTTGCAAAAGTGGAGTTTTGTTGGTTCCTTTCTAGCTGAGATGCAGCAGAATGAGCCTGATTGTGTTGTTAGTCAATGTAAAAGTCATCATGCTGCTGCAATAAACATGTAAGAAGTGATTTATTACATCTGAAAGTGTCCATTTTCCAAATGTATCTTAAAAGTTTGGTTTTAGATAACAAAAAATATCTTTTGCAATGATAGAATGTTACATAGTTGGCTATAAGAGTAATGGATAGTACACTGAAAATAAGTTAGAATGATGTAGCATGTATGGAAAATCTCCTGGCCTTCAGGTTAAATTCTAATACATATTACACAGATTTTTAGGCACTCAATCCTTTTTGTGGTTAATGATGCCCACAGTGGGTATATGGACCTCCTGCAAAGCAAAATTGCACCAAACTGCTGCTACTCAATATGCCTTTTTATATGTCATTGATACCAAAATAAAAGAATTCTCAATCTCTAGATAACAATGAGAAATGTATTTTTGTGTTATTGAGGAATGCATTGGGTGGGAGGAGGTGAAACATTTCATTGGCTGTATTGCACCAAAGGTGAATGGAATGGAAGAAAAGGAGGAGAGCCATCTCTAAAATGTTATTTGTTTTATTTCATTTAGATTTTCACACACACCTTTCTGAGAAATTGAAAGACAGACAGACAAGCTGGCAGCAGCTGGCTGAGACAAAGAACTCTCTAATACGTAAGGTTTTTATTTTGCTTAAACTCTATTCCTTGTAAACTTAGAACCTAGTTTAGAACTTGTGTGTCGTGCAGTGATTAATCTCGTTCTGTTTATGTTCTGCTTTATTATGTGTTGTGGGATTTCTTCCTTTGTTTGTTGTTTCCCTCTGGGTATTTTATAAACCTGATCTCTCTTTACTCCTTATTTCTATTTCACTGTTGAATATTACCTTCCTGGTTTGATTGAACTAATTAGGGGTGGGTTTTTTGCTGGGAGTCTTCATTGAAGAAGCTGTTTTCCCTGAGCTGATGTTGCTTCATGTCATTGCATGGAGAGAAGGAATGCCAAGACATGTAAGAGATGCTGGATGTGGGTACACACAGGCACAATTTAAAAACAATATGGTACCTGTGTCCAGCAGTATTTTCACAAAGGCAATTTAGGTATGTGGTATTCCACTGATAAAAGCTTGCATGTAATATGTGTTTCTTCAGAGATTCTTAAATCTGACTTTGGACTGAAAAATGTGGTGATAACTCTGTTCATCTCCAGTCTTGCTTTGAATTTTTCTGATCTAAGAGTTTCAGATTCAGACCATCACAGACAGTGATGTGTCACTGAAGTTTTGTGTCTTAGGGGCTGTGCAAAACAATCAGAAAGCTGTGTTGGTGGTTTTGGCTTTGTAGGGAATCACCTCATTGATAGTCAGGGGTTTTTTAAGTGCCACTACTCCCCACACACATGCATACCTTTTGTTTCCCTGAGAGCAAAACTCCTTTGGAAAAAAGGCCGCAGAAGAAAAAATTGCTGAGCTGTAGTAATATAGATCTAAAGACATCTTAAGGGATTTTTGTACAAAGATGATTCAGTGACATCTTAATCTTGACATTTCTTGAATTCAAAAAATGGTTTTCATTCATTGGATATGTGCACTTATACTAACTATAGTATCAGCATGTGCCCTTACTAAATTAGCAAGGGCCATTTTTAAAAAGTCTTTTGTCCTCAACACTGCAATTTTTACCTTGCATTTGACTGCCTAATGAGATGAAAGATGTATTTTGTTATTTCATTCTTTTCTTCCATTGCACCTGTGACCTAGCACATAATTGAAAGACACCTTTCCATTTGGGTTTTTCATTTAAGCACGTAAGTAAATGCTTTGCAAAACCAGGGCCCTAACCAGGAATAATATTGTGCTTGCTTGATATTTACATGAGACCTAAACTAAGGTTTTCTCATTGCCCCCAGCTTTATTTTCTAATAAAATAGTTGCTTGACTGTTGGCAAAAACTAGTGAATGACATTATTCTTTGAATCTCAATCAGTGTCTGAACAAATACTGGGACAGTTTCTGAAGTGAAGTTCTGGAAAGTACTGAGCATCTGTGACCGTGCTATAGTTAATGCAGCCCACAAGTGCTCAGTGTGTTTTCAGTCTGGAGATAAGGACTGTGTGTTGTCTTTCCATGCTTCTTAGAGGAGTGGGAGCCAGAGCATTTGGTAGAGCAATTAAATTTCCATACTGCTGATGTATAGTGCTAAAAACCGCCCAAGGTGGTATGTAGGTGGTTGGTAATAAAGATGAAATTAATAAGGAGTGGAAATGATTTTGTACATATCTCTGCATTTCTGAAGCATCGTGGTTATTGGTGTTGCAGCAGGGATTTTGGCACAGGTGAAATGAGTGG
This sequence comes from Pseudopipra pipra, assembly GCF_036250125.1. Taxonomy (NCBI): domain Eukaryota; kingdom Metazoa; phylum Chordata; class Aves; order Passeriformes; family Pipridae; genus Pseudopipra; species Pseudopipra pipra. The sequence continues at coordinate 5,390,781 of NC_087563.1, read as the reverse complement.
GTTACATTCTCTAGGCTGTACTAAATCTCAAAGAATAATACTTGAGAGCATTTTCCAGGAGCACAGGAAGGTTTTGCCTAACAAATTGCATCCAAGTGAACAATATCTTCTCTGACTTGAAGCTTTGAAGCTTTCCATCAAATACTGTTTCTCTTTGGTTTAGTTATTTTCCCTGACAACCTGATACCCTTCCCAATTCAAACAAATTTGATTGATATATTGCTTTTAGCTCTTGGTACTGTGCTTGTTCAGAGCTCTAGAAATTAGGAAGAATGGGAAAATGCATTAATAAGTATACCTCAACTGAAAAATACTTAGTATTAATTCTTGCCTCTGGCTTAACAATAAATATGCATTAAAGGAAATAATTTGAAGCAAGCAACAGAAAACCTTACTGCTAGTAATCTGCATGCTCTAAGTGTGGTTAGAAAGGTGCAGTGAGATTATAGATCCAGATTCTGAATGTGCTGACTGGCATTGGTATCAGCCAAATCTATTATGTTAATAATTCAGGGGAATTGACCAAAAGCAAGCTTTCTCTCTGCTCCTTTTAAACAGTGCCATAGCATTTTTTACATCAATCTGGTTGCTGCCAAACCCAGACAGATGGCACTAACCTTGGTTTAAAGCCTCATCTGGCTGAGAATGCATCCAAATAGTGTTGCAAATCTTTCCCTGTGCATGTTGTGTCAGCAGAAGAGGACTCTCTGTGTCACCAGGAGTAGAGCCCTCAGACTTTGCATTTAAAAGGCACCCACTTATCCTGTGTGCTCCTCTAGTGGATGGGTTGCTTTGCTGTATTCTAATGAAATGTTTGGTTTCTTGGTCTGCTCAGCTCTTGCCTTGCTAAGGAGGAAGATGCCACTGGTGCAGACCAGGAGGTTGTGGAAAAAAAGAGGTTAAGTGCTGAACATGGATATTAGAATGGTCAGTGCTTCAGAAATACAGGCAGAGGGATTGTTGTCACATCCATGCTCAGATGCTGGAAGGAAAAAAGAATACAAGTGTTCTACAGAAAAAATATCTCCCCTACCTACTATTTGGAATAGCCCTGAAGCTTACATTCTCTGAATGAGACTTTTCTGGGAGAAGGATTCCTAGTAGATTAAAAAAATACAACAAACAAAACAAAAAACTCCCCAGAATACCTTGGATCTGTCTCCCACTAAGCATCCAGAATGAAAAACAAAATCAAACAAACAAAAGAACAAGGCCACCCTTGGTTTCTTTTTCGAGCTGTAAAATAATGTAACCAAAGTTCAGAAATTTATTGAAATCAGTAATGCTTTTAAAGCATTCAGGTGGTATAATATTGAGTAATACACAAAAGAAAAAGCAATGTAATGATGTACTGCTTGGAGTATGATTTGAATAGGACACTGAGAGACCTGTTCTTCTTATTAAATGACAAGGGAAAAGGGTCAGTTCCTGGTACAGTGGGTGCAAGTCAACCTGGATGTTAAATGCAGGGAGGGCGAAAGGATTCAGTCAGGTAATTAAAATATATTGCAGTGCACTAACAGTGGTTGTCCAGGCAGCCTTGTTCTACCATTTCCTATCCCTTGGGTCACTTTGCAGTGTGCTTGAAGCATCTTTGCTGTTTGTCTCAGCAGGATGATCTTGAGTAAATTGGGATTATACGAGTCCAGGCATTGTAGTGGAGTCCATAGTCTCCAAATTCATGTATAACACTGTCAATACCAACAATATTTGAGTGGCTCTGGTTGTCAAGCTGTGTATTTGCTGTGTTGTTGCAGCAAGCAAACAATATCTCGCAGATCTGTGCGAGGAAGGGCTTAAAGTAATTTTGGGACGTTATCTATCGAACTGGAATTTGATGAAGAGAGGAACTAAGCCTTTTTGGGGGGAAGAAAATTAATTGGATTTTATCCTGTGCCTATGACATGCAGAGACAAAACACAACTGGCTGTGTGGGGAGCTGATTTAGGAGGAGGATCTCTCTATGGTATATCTGAAATCATCAGTGAGCACAGGAGACTGATGTGCAGTGGCCTTCACATATAAACAAGTTCTTTTACTTTGTTGAAAATTGCTTTTAACTAGTGTGTATTGATACTGTGGAAAGCATTCATAATAATTCTCTTTAAATCACAGTGGTGAGGAATTCAGTTCACTTTACTGCTTTCATTGGGGATTTGCCTTACTGAGGATTAGATGAGTTTGCATTTCTGGGATGTTTTTTAGGTTCACATTCTAATGGAAATTCTTTCAAAACTACATGAGCAAAACCTGGGGTTATCATGGGATTTTAGCAGTGATTTCTTTAAGTAGCCAAGTCCAGGGTTTGCAATGGCTCTTTGTTCATGCTGTTTTGTTAAGAGACAATCAGCCAGAGAACATAAACCACACAGCCAAAAGTATGTGATCAAATGAAATAATGAGAACCTAGGAAATTCTGAGGGAGAAATAAAACTCTCTTGCATATTGCTTCCTGTTAAAAAGCAAGCTGACAGTTCTACCAGGTGCCTCTACTAGGAGCCATGTCACAGAATTTGTCTTAACACCACCAGTATTTGAAATAAAGCATTTGGAATTTGCTTACAAAACAAAACAGGTTGTGTGATAAAAGACTGAGCTACTGGAAAAGTACTCTGTCATCTCAGATTTATACAAACCCATCTCCTGTGTAATGCACCGTGTCCTAAAAACTGGAAGCCATGAGGACAAGAATCGTTATTTTAAGGAATTTTGTGACAGCTTACCAAAAAAATAGTTTTTTCACTTTTTGCATGAAACTTCTACCTTAAAGATACTGATGAAATAGGTGGCAATTTTTAACACAAGCAGTGATAAAATAAACACCATCTGCTAGTGTTGACTTATTCCATAGTCTTCTCATGCTGGATGATTTTATTTCACTTTTTTTCAGAAATAGTTAATGACACATCTGCTGTGTGGTGGAGGTACGTGTTCAGTGATTAAATGTGGACAAAAGATTAGGGAAAACAGTAAGAAACCTTTTGCAGGAAATTGAAGAAAATATTCAAGTGCTATAAGGAACTTTATATATATATATATATATATGTTGATGCCTTTTGTTTTTTATTTTGACCTGGTTTATTATTGGATCACAAATGTTAAATGTATATTCTTTCAAAATACCTGGTTATCATGGAAAACTTCTCATTTAGTCTTTATTTTACCAAAGCAAAAATCTTTCCTCACCTGAAGAGCAGTCTCCTCCCACATCACCCCAGTATTTCCCACCTGTTCCTTCTCAGCCAGCAATGAAGAGTCTTTGTGGTGGGAATTCCTATTAAGCACTTTACTGCAGAGGCATTAGCAAAACGATCCACAAAAAATGCAAGCAATTAGGCTGTTAAACCTGTGTTTACCATGCCAAATCATATGTCCCTATGCTGTTATCAGTAGAAGTAGATTTTAATAAATCCAGAAAACTGAGTGTCTGGATCTCCATGTGGATGGGTGGATATTTAATTTTAAGATTTTGAGATGTAAATTAAAGCCATGGATTGGAAAGCTTAGGGGAAAAACCCCACCTTTTGGCTACTTTATTGTCTGATAGGTGGAAAACCAGGATGGAATGCACAGAGACATGAATTCTGAATCTTTGTCGAAAACTTTAATCTTAAGTAAAAACAAATTCACTGTCATCCCTTCCTGTCATCAAGGTCTGTTTAATGGTATGAAATATCTGTCCTCATTTTATGGTTTCACAAAACATTTGATAAGTTATGCAAGTTATGTATACACTCTAAGAAGAAAATTACATCTGGAAAAAACCCCAACATAATATAAACATTATGTCCTGAAACATAGTGAGTAGAAATTAAGCCTTGCACCAGCTTCTGATGAACACTGGCTGAAGAAATATTGATAGAAATATCTTGAAGAGTAGGCATTTCTACCTGTAGTTATTTTAATACTTATACTTAAGCTTCATTCAGTTTATTATTTTAGTAATGAATGTGTAGAAAAGCAGTGCCTGGGAAGTAATATGTGATTAATGTTAATTGTTCTGATAAAAGAAAAAAAGGAGCAATCTGACTCTGGAGTTCTGTCTTCACAGACTGCATAGTAATTAAAAATTGGAATGAGAATTCATGCAAGTTGCTCTAAATGCCTACATTAGATAGTGAGCATTTGAAGTCATCCCATGTTCCTTAGCAGTGATAAACAGATTTACATAAGTTAAATACTTATATTACAAACCTTTTGGCTTGACCTGATCTGTGTAAACATTTCATTTATGAATTATCAAATCTCTTTGAGAGACAGCCTTCTGTACGTGTATTATCATTTATGTTAATCTGCAACGTTTTTCAAGCTGCTGTGCCTGAAGTTGGGGTGAAGAATCCCTTGCTTATTCATACCCATATGTATGCTGTGAAACTTGAATAAGGAGGGAGACAAGAAGAACTGATTTAAAAAATAAATCATATACATATTTTTTTTTTATACTAGTGCCATAATGCTGTAATTTAGGGTTACTTATATCCACTGATATCAGGGGAAAAAGTGAAGGGAGTCAGAGCAGGGAATTTTTTATGAATGTCCATAACTTACTTGTATAAAAAACTTTCTTTGGTTTGGATTATGACCCGGAAATAAAGGTACTTTATTCCAAACTCCATCTGCATCTGTGGCAAAACCTCTATAGCCTCCAACAGATTATGTGATGTGTGACACTCTACTTTTTGTTTTGGAGAAGGAATGAGGAAATGAAGACAGTAAATTATTGTAAACTGTGTTACCTGCAAAGGCTTCCACTTACTTTGCACAACTGCATTCAAAGCTTGTCAATGGAAGGGCAAGTATTTTGATAGAAATGTAGTGGATGGTCTTCTCGTATCTGAAGAATTAAATCTGCTTGGGTTAAAAAACAGAGGTGAAAATGTGAGTCATGTAGGACACTTCTTGATATCCATTTCCTTACTGGGATAAGGGAGTTCAGTATTTTCGACCAACTTCAAAGTTTTTCTCCTGCCATTAAGACTTACAGACTTATCTGATAAAATGTTTTCATGCTGCTTCAGAATGTCTTTCCTTAAGCAGGATTGTTAGGAGTTAGTCTTTGATCCTGATATAATTGTTTAGATTTTGAGTGATGGTTCGGTAGCATGAATGTGCTTCAGAGGCAGGTTTTTCTGTAGTGTATTATGCTCAGAATCTGCCCATTTGTTCCTTTTTTATTTGGAATGAAAGCTTTGCTTTCTCAGTCAGAGTCTGAGATAGGAAAATACTGTGCCTCAAATCCCACATGGCTTGAACTACCTGCTCCTGATTAATGAAAATATTGAATGTGGTGTTAATGCCAGGAGGCTCCCGAAAGGACTTACTGAAACTTACTGACATAATCCTTTTCTAAGATAAAGCGTGATTTTTGTTTGATTAAATAGCATGTGGAAGTGAGAAATTGAGTGCATTTTGGAAAAGTAAATGAACTGCAATAAAGAAAAAGAATCAAGTGGCCTGTTTCTCATTATAAACCAGAAATGTTCCTCTGTTACCTAACCAGCTTGCAAGATCTTCAGCCTTATTGGAGCACTGTAGTATATTCATTTTTAAGGCAAAACTGTACTGCTGCATTGCCTCCTCTTTCCACTCAAAGAATACTTGGTGATTCTCAGAATTAGTTATAGGTGTTGCCCCCAAGTTTGGATTCTGAAATTTGACTTTGTGTATCCTGTGATGAAATCATCATTTAGGGCAATGCATAATGGGGCCTTTTTCCAGTAGTAAAAACAGCACATGCACCCTCCCTGACAGGTTATTACCTGGCACAGGCTGAACAGCCACGTGCTCTGATGTAGCAAGTGCCTGGTTTAGTCACTAGAACTGACATATTCAGAGTAATAAAAGGCATCTCTTAGTCACTGTCAGTCCTCATTCTCTTTGTAAAAAGCCTTGTCAAAAGAAACAGCACTGCACTTGCAGTCAAACTTCTTGTTGTCTTCTGCTCTTAGCAGGAAGGATTGAATCCTTCACTTCTTAGATCTGAGTCAGAAGTAACTTCATTTTAGGTTGGTTCCTGAACATTATATCTGATTGAAAATTAAATTTTGTAAAAAAAAAAAAACACGTAAGCCCCATTGTCTGAAAAGCAGATACCAGCTTTTTTTTTTGGTAGGTTAAATGTAGGATTTGTATCAACAATCTGAGGCAGAACTGAAATCAGGAAGGTATGTTTTGGATAGATTTAGGTTAATCTGAGGAAGATAGATAGGATTGATGTGGTTTTTATTGATTTCTTCATTTTCTGAGTCACTTGTGTGATATACATTATTGACATTCCTTTTAAGGTGACTCAGAGGTGGGAGAGTCTGCAGAGTTAGGAAGTAATGTCAGGTCAGGCATTGGTAGTTGTCAGAGTGGTAAATCCTGTTAGTGAGGTAATGAAGTCCTAGTAATGTGAAACATTAACAGCTGCAGCTGTTAATGATCACAAATGTAAATGCTATTTGCTTTCCTTTACTGTGCTTTTTCAGATATGTCCTAAAAGTGTGGTGGTAGTAGAAGTCAAATTGTCTCGAAGTTAAATACGAAGGGGAGAAATTAAAAATATCTCTTAAGTGTGAGTAAATGGATATACTAAATACATGTGGAGATTCATACAGACAAAATTTGAAATCAGTAAAATCTAAGCACTTGAGCTGCCCCATAAATAAGGAAATGTTGTATAAAAACAGCTACTGCTCTTATAGAATGCTTCTGCCTGTTTTCCATGTCAAATTAATATAGAAAAATGTACTTTTGAAATTTGTATGCTGAATATGTGTACTTAGCTGAATTCCTTGTTCTGCTTTTAATTAACTGCTGTTCTAAATTTGATTCCCTGACCAGGTGGTGCTTATGACCATTGTTTTACACAACAATCAAATTAGCATTTAAAAAGTCCTTTTCCTTCACCTTCATTGTTCTCATTTTGGAAATATCTATTTCAGTGTTCATGCTTTTTTCTAACCTGAACCTGGTGTTCAGATGTACTGAGTGAGCCTGTGGCTAAAGAAACCCTCCTTACCTCACCTGCTTAGAGCAGAAAAATGCAGGCACTGCTCTTGAAGTGGTATCACTTAATAGTGACAGATGACTTACTTTAGTTGGAGGGGAATGTGTAATAGAGCTTCAATTTTGTTTTATAGATACATATGCAGTAAGTTCTGGTTTTGTGTTAAGTCTGATAGAAAATGTACAGACTGTAACTTTCTGAATTCCCAGAATGACCTTGACTTCTGAACATTTCCTGTCAGCTTTTTCTCTTTATTCCAAAGTAACTCTATGTCTTTTTTACTTCTGTACCTTGCACGTGGCAACTGTTACTGTCTGTGACTTAATGGAATTAAGTTACAGTTCATTTTGAGGGATACGGGCTAAAAATAAACAATTCAATTTCGTAATTCACACCTTGATAAACTCCAGCTGTCCAAAGTCAGGGTTGTTTGTTTTTTTTTTTTTATGTTTCACCTTGCATTTTTAGGCTCCCCTGTGTCACCTCCTAGCTCTTGTGGAGCTCAGGTGTCTGCTCCTGTGCAGGCAGTGGCTCGCAGGCACACATTTCCAGTGTCAGCAAACGCCCGCCTGTGGTTCACTGCACGGGTAATTCCCAGTCGTTAATTTGTTGAAGGAATGTTTGAACCCATCAGCTTAAATGTAAATCACTTTCCAGGCCTGATGCACCAGGAGGCACGGGTAAAGAGGTAGTAAAATTATATTGGCTTTAAACTGTTGCCTTTTCATAACTGAGAGATGCAAACACCAAGTGTCTTTTTCTATTATGGGAAAAGTTACATGTCCAGGAACTGGGGAAAAATACACTGAAGTGTGTAATGCTGTAGAAATAGGATGGATAAACACACTTTACATGTATACACATATTTTATATATTTTATATATTTTATGTACTGGCAGATTCAGGTGGAGAGTTACTGAGAATGTGGAGAAGCAATGGCACAGGCAGAGAGCGTTCCTAAAGTGGGCAGGGTAGTTGAGAAAAATTGTTTTTCAAGATCTTAACATTTCTAATGTGTTCTTTGATGAGTATTATAAAAATGTAGCTTTCAAGTAAGTTACACTGTTCAGTAGGTACTTGGTTGAAGGCTGGAGGAGAATAAAATCTGTGGTGAGCTCACCCCACCCTGCCCTCAGCAGAGTGCCTGTCATATGTGGACATTTCTTAGTTGGAAACCTACATCAGTGTAGTATCCAAAAGGTTGTAAGCACCAGACATGAAAAATAAGTTCCATTAAAGGAAAGCTGAGCTGTGTTTCTAGTGAGTTTACATTTTGAAAGAAGAGATGTGCATGTCCTTTATGAATTGTTTATGTATACCTCACAAAATCCGGTGCTTTGTCGTCGTTCAGTGGGGTTCATCCGATGTACAAGTTGAGGAGTGGTAGTGTGAGCAGATGCTGAGTGTTCCAAAATGCCCATGGAGGTGAAGGCCAAGGGCTGTAAATCTGGTCTGCAGCACAAGTTGTTCCTTCTGGAGTGACCATGCCCAGAGCCACAGTGTATAATTAATCTATGCTAAACATGCACAGTATGCACAGGATGTAGAGTAAACGAAGTGCTAAACATATTCTAGCAGCTGTTCCAACATAGTTCCTCCTCCAATAAGCTGAAGAATTGCTGTGAAGAAGTGCAGTATACACTTTGTATTGGCTCTAGAGCTGAAAATTAATCAAAAGTGAACAGAACTGTGGTGAAGGAAAGCAGTTTATACATTGATTGAAACACTAATGAAGATTTTTTTTGCCTGGATATATAATATATATGGTTCTCTTAGTTCAGTGCAAAAGCAAAGCACATAAATCATCCTCCTGGATGCTTTTAAGGACAGCATCTGCCCTTCCTGGATAGTGCTGCCTAATATAGCTTTATCTGCACTATTTTTCTGGTGTTCCAGAAGCCTTGGAAGCATAGGATATTTGGTTCTCATGCGTCTTAACTATCTGACAGATCTTGAGTTAATCCAAGGTGCCTTGTTTCTGCAACTGGATCAGGATAGGGCTTTCCTAGGCAGAATTTCTGTTGTTATTTGTCATTATTATTTTATTTCATAAGCCAGTTAAGCCTTGACAGCTAAAGACATTTTTGAAAGAATTTTAAGTGTATCTTTGTAAGGCATGAGAACTGTTTATAGATGGCTATGAGTGAAAAGTTATTTAATTAAAATACAGACATCCTATTCTTGTTGACACGGTAAAGTCAGAGGATGTAATATTTCCTTGCTAAAAAGCAAGACTCTGCATTTAAGACCTGCATTTTCTGATGGTAAGAATTATGGTTGTAGTGGGTTTTTTTCCCCTCCACAAGAAGCTTAGGCCCCATCAGCACCATGGTAACATCTAACAGCTTGATTGGGGTTTTTTGAGAGATCCAATTGTTCTTAAAGTGGAAGTAGGCATTAGCCACTCAAGATTGTGTGTCAGAGCAGGTCCATACAGAAAATGATAGAGGGCTGATGTTGAATTTCTCCTTATTTGTATAGATATCTGTAGTGTAACCTAGTCCTTGCATTAAAGTATTATTTTACATGCAGCATGACCTTCACTTCCTTATACACCAGAAATAAATGCTACTGAAATTTCAATAAATGAGATTTTGTGTATATGGATAATGTGGTACTAATTATATTTGAGTTTGTATTTTTAATCTAAAGTATTTTTAAAAAAAATTCATCTTGGATATTAGTTTACACTTCTTCAAACTGTTGATTTGTCCCCAGCTGGGATTTCCTATGTAGCACTGAGATGTTCACTCAGTTGACTGTGTACTGTACTTTAAACTTTTAAACATCCTAGGCAGCGTTTTGATTTCTTTTCCTATGATGTTGCTATTTACAATATTCCTGTGATGTTGCATCAGCTGGCTTTTGACAGGTTAATATGTTTTGTGTAACTGCAACTTTAATCATCTTTCTTCTGAATTTGTCTGTACTTAAACATCTGCAGTCCTGGAGTTCTATAGCTTGGTGAGGTTGTTCAATCCCACTTTAATTTTCATCTTGATGTATTATAAATTTTACCTGGCAAGTAATAGCAGGAGGGAGTACTTCACACAGCAGTGCACCTGCTGGTCTGTGTTGGTCTAAGTGGCACATATTTCAGTCAAGTGATATGACAAATTATTATTGTTTCATCATTTCTCTCTAAAGAAAAAAACCTGACCTCAAGGAGATGTCAGTATTCCTTGTAAATGTAACAGCTCTTCTTGGAGAAATGCAATATTTGAATTCAGGTACCAATAGAAAACTGAAGACAGAATATTAGTTAACGCACAAGAATTGCTAAAAACATCAGAAATGGAGAAGGCAGTTCCTTCTCTTTAAATCATAGTTTTCAAAGTTATTTTATTATATGAAAATGACAAATATTTATTTTATATATGCTCATAGTCATACATAGATAGTTTGGGAGAGTCAGGATTACTGGCAGATTTCATGTTAAAGAGAAATGGTGGCACTTTATTGTTTATTGAAGGCTTTCTTCTGATGGAGATAAATAGATAAAAGACATGCTTGGGGTTACCAGGAAAATGGGATTTCATCATTGAATAAACGAGCTTTGAAACATTCTTCCTGATTTACAAATAAGTGATGATGGTGCCAGATATGACAAAGAGAAACATTTATTCTCATGCCTGAAGCTCTGACTGGAGTCACTTGAACATTGTGTCTTGCTGTCAGATATTTCATATAGGTTTTGGTAAATAACAAATTTCTAAGTTCTAGAAATAATCCCCATTATTCATGTAAGAGCACATTGCATAATTTGTCTAAACATAGAAACCCAGTGTACACAGAAAGAGTAGAAGACTGATCATTGTTTAATTCTGCATGTTGGGATGATCTGACACGCCTGTGCTCACAAAATTTAGACCCCTTGTGTAGTCAGTGGCAAAGGTGGGGGCTCTGTGCTCATCTCTTCCTCTTTCTGCGCTTATTTGATGCACCAAAAATAGGTATCTGAAGTTAGAAAATGTGGAATTCCCATCAAGAATGAACCCGAGTGAGGAATTAACCTTATCTAACTTTGAGATTGGCTCTTGGACTGCGTGACCCCGGGAGATCCCTTTCAAACTTAATTGTTCTACAAATCTCTATTAATATCTTCCTGTGACATAGAAAGGACTTAATTAATTTGTGTGAGACCTGTAATTTGTTTCCTGAAATCATAATAATCTTGACCTAAGTGTAGGCACTTATATTACTGAGCCTTTTGATACCATTTTTGGAGCTTATCTATTCAGAACCCAGATAATTTCTTGGTCCTTTGTAACCATTTCAGGTTATTTCAGCACCGCAAACAGTGAAGGAGGAGAGACCCAACATTCTGAAATAAATCTGAAACTTATAGTATTACCCAGACTTGATCTTGAAAATACCATCAGAAAATCTTATCTGATCACTGAGTTGTGTGCTGCACATGAGAACAGCAGTGCTGCAACTTCTGTATTATTAAACATTAAAGCGTATGAGGATGATAAACAATTGCATTTTTCCTGGATCCACAAGCTTTAAAGGCAGTGCTGTTATGGAGCCTGTTTTGTTGTAACAGAAGCTTCATTGCTGCAGAATGGGATGTGGGTTCCTTACATAAATGGGAGTGAAAATAGTAGAACTTACTCTGTGAGTAAATGATTAACAAGATGTAAATCCTCCTGTCCCTCTCAGGTTGTACTGGAGGGAGTTTGCTGCTCTCTGTGTGCGTGGCATATATTTAGTACACATGCAAGGTGTGAGGAAAGGTCAGCAGTAACAAATGCTTTACAAACTGGCAGCCTGATGGCTCTGGATCAAAACTTCGGTCTTGGAACGTTTTGTGTCAATTTGCAGTGGAGGGTCTGGTGCTGTGCTGGGTTTCACAGGACACAAACTGTTTCCTTCGTTCTCTTCACATACAGTTCTTCACCAGAGATGTTACTTTATGTACCTGAATGTGACAGGATTATGGCAAAGTTTGCTCATCTCGTTATTTAGCAGGTAATGATATACAGCTGGCAAATACTCCTGTTGATGCCCTGTCCAAAATGGATGCTTACATGTGGAATGTGTTACTAAAGAGATAAATAGGTCCATGGGAAATCAAACTAAAACGTTTTGCACGTGCTCTCCACCCTTGCATTAGGGTTTTCTTAGCTTTCAGGATTTGGTGTGGCTCTCCATAACATGTTTGATGGTCTCATTGTTGCTCACAGTGATTTTTTTCCATTGAAATGAGTAGCCATGGTTACTGTATTGCTACTGCAGGCCCGTGCACGGAGGCTCTGTGTGATTAATTGTTGTATGATGTATGTTTTCAAGCTGTACCAGGAATTCTTCAGCTTCCAGTGTGAACTCTTTATGTCTAGGGAAAATAAAATTTGATTGCAGAAGTTCGGTAAGCCTGCCTGAAACAAGGGAATTTGGTAAAAGGTGATGTTTTAATAACGGTGTTAAGCCTTTTGTGAAGAAGCAGGTATTCTCTTCCCGTATTCAGTTCCCTTGGCAAAAGGAAGTTGTTTTGGTAAATCCTGTCACAGTTGCAGGTTACTGTGAGAAATTGAAAACTTGCTCAAGATAAATGCAATACTGGTTAGTGGGCCAGCATGTTTGGGAGAACTCAGATCATGTCTGATGGGGAAAGAACTTAAAAGAAGACTGAAATAGCAGTACCCATAAGACATTGCTCAGTTAAGTTATACTAGGTATTCACCAAGATAAAACTGGATGTAGATTTTTGGGCCCACATTTACCACAATCTAAAGCAAAACAACTCTCATGCATCCTACATGCAAAGGAATCATTGTGTGAGCTCCTTCCTGCCGTCTTATATTTTGTTTACAGAGCCATGAGATCTATTGAAAAAGAAAATGGAGACTGTTATGTAAACCTCTAGGGCTCCTCTGCATTTCTTTGTGAGAAAAGCAGCAGCAAACATCCAGCATCAACATGGGATGCCTGGTAACACCGGGTATTTTCCAGGATTAATCCTGTTCTATCTTGGCTGCCATTCTGTGCCACATCATGCTGTTGCTTCTGCTGCAAGGTGGCATGACATGGAAAGGGGGCTTATCAGAGACTTGACAGTATCATATTATTGTCTGGATGCCAGGGCACCTTGTTGGAGCTGCAGGAATCTACATTTAAATCGAGGAAGTCATTAAGCTATTACACATTAAAAGAGCAGCAAATAATTTCAGTGAATTTTATTATATTTTTACACTGAGCCTATACACTCATACGAAGCTCTCAATATTACTTTTACATTATTTTATACATGTTTCTGATTTTTACTGAAAAAAGAGTACCTGAGTAGTTAGTGTACACAGTTTTGTTCTTGCTCATTGATTAGTGGCAAGAAAATAGCAAAGGTAAACAATGAGATTTCTGATAATGGCTGTTTATTGACTTATTGGTAATCAGCAAAGCAAATATTTAAAAGTTTAATTGTTGATGAATGACTTAAATTATAGTTTTGATGCATCAGTTGATGTGTAGTGCTTTGCTGCCTGATCAATGCCTTCACTGCACATTCTGGTTTTGTTTTTTCAGACACATAAAATATGATGAGAAGACAAGAAATTGAGATAAGGAGATATACATATGCTGAAGGGACATAAATAATCTCTAGTTTAAGGGAGGGATGACTATTCAGAAGTAGAATGTGTTGGATGTGGGACATTTTGTCAAAGGTAACGGTTTCAGCAGTTACTGAACACAAAGCTGACTGGAACAAATAATAGAAGAGTTTTTATAGTGTTAGAAAATCTTCCCATTAACTGAACACAATATGCAGGAGCAAACATATGGATTGGTCTCATTTAGAACAAAGACGTGTTTGAGAGGAGCCTCAAAGGGAAGAAGAGAAGTGACATTTCAGTTCAGGAAAGACAAAAGAATAATGGGGTTAAATTAGAGCAACATCACATTATCACACTGGTGGAGTTTGGACAAAGACAGAGAGTACAATAATCAGTCTTGCTCTATGTGGATAAAGAAGAAAAAGAAAGGCTTGAGTCTGTTACAGGCATAATAAAGTTTTGTTTGTTTGTTTTTCAGTGTTTGAGAGCTTTTTCCAATGGGTTTGGTGCTGTGATTCTGTGCAGGTTGGGCATTGCTTGTCCCACAGTCAGTTCTGTCACATGGAATATCCAGAAGAAATCCTCAGCATTGAGTGTAACGTTCCTTTAGCACTTCTCATGAATTTGCTTTTCTTTTCCATGTTGGTTGTCAAAAGCTTTACAGGATCTCTGGTCCTGATGGCTTGAGGTGAATGCCTCGAGTTTGATTGATGAACTGCAGGAGTTTTACTTGCTCTCCTTTGTGGTTACAATAACTTGGAGATGTTGGTGACCTGTGTGTAGAGATGTATCAGCTGTTCTAGTTGAAACTCCTATTTCTGTGCCTGACTGAAGGCACCTCACTATACAGTGTACATGTAGGGAACATGAGTACACAGAGTGTTCTTTAAGTGGCACTTTCAACATGAAGCATGAAAAAACCCAGTCACAGCTTTGCGTCTGAATTTCCACCGATGCTAACTCTGTACCACTTGATTATCTGGGTGTTAGCAAATAAAACAGGGGAAAGGAATAATAAAAATTAAAATATAGAAGACGTTCCTGTGTCGTCTTTTTGTCTCCTTCACTTCAACTGTAAGTGCTGTTGGGTATTTGTAGGGGCACAGCATGACAGGCTTGCTGTGTCTGATGCAAGACAGAATTTCTCAGTCAGACAGGCTCGTGTTTTCCACATTGATCTCTGAATCAAGCAGACAGGTATTCTTTATCATCCTCTGGTTAAAACAAATAAATTAGTCTCAGCTTTTCCTTCACTGTGGTTTTGAGCTCCCTTGCCAACAAGTCTGGGCATCTTACGTGCTGTGTTCCTTTCTTTTGTTGAACCCTCCAGTTCACTCCTTTCTCTCCCTCTCCCCCCCCAGTTGTATCCCCCTGCATCTTAAATAGTTCATTTAAGAAGGAGCAGACTTACAGAGGAATTTTTATATGATCTCCCATTATGGAGATTTCAATCTGTTCCATAATCACGATTCAATCTGTTAGCTAGATAAGAGTTTAAGAAATGTTTTAGGCTTTAAGAACTTACTAACAAAAAGAAGCAGTTTAATATGCAGTTAGCAGTAAGGTATAATATTTACAGTATTGTAATGCCAAGGATATTGCTCAAATTGAGGTAACTTAAAGGACACAAAGATAAAAATTGAAAAAAATCCGTTACATCTAAGTGTTATAAAAAATAAGAACCTTTAATATTAAAAGTAGAAGAAAGGAATGGGGGGAAGAAGAAAACCACTCTTTTAGTATCTGAGCATCCCATGATGTGCCAAATCACTTTTCTGTAGGTTTGATACTCTTTGTAATGTTATAATACAAGATGCTGCAATATCATGCTGCAGGACTAGACTGCAAAATAAGGCACAAGGGACACCTGTACACCAATATTTATAGTGCTAGTGTAGGATCTACTACCCAGCCTGAGATTGCATTGTGACTGTTAGAAATTATAAAATGTTTGTTTATTTATTTATTTATTTACAGAAAACAGTAAGATGCTGTTTGGGGAGCAGTAAGCATAGTAGGAGTCTAATGAAGTCAAACTTTATGAGAAAAAGTCTCTAAAGTAACTTTTCATCTTCTGTAAGTCTAGGATACAATTCACATAAATGATAGTGTTTGAATGTCTTAAGTATGTGTTAAGAGATGAACATCTGATCATTTTGGCATCTTTAGAATTAATTGAATATATGGGCACCTTGTCCCTAGCATGTGAACACATTGGCCAGACAAAACCAAATGTTTAATCAGATAAATGAACTTTATTAATGCTGTCTGAATCTCGAGGCATTCACAGTCCCTGATGAGACAGAGAGCCTGTAATCAGTCAATTATGAAAATTTTGTTAAAAATTAAAACTTTTGGTAAACTTCTACAACAGGTTAATCCAGAAGGTATTTCTGATGAAAGAAAAAAGGAATAGAATATATCCATAATGAAAGCCAAGTCCTCCTGTCTATAGCCAAGAATAATCACACACCAAGTCTACCTTGTGAATCAGAGTTAGTCTGGAAGGTGGGCAGTTCAGAACAGGGTACAAAATGTTTGATCCTGAGAGGGGACAAAAGGAGTTCAAGTCCTAAAGAGCACATCTTCAAGGTGATGCTGTCTTGGTCGTGACCATGAGACCAGTCTGAAGTCACTCTGTCATCTCTCCTGTTTGCTTTTCTGCACTAAGGGCACTGAGCTTGGTTACCTTTTGTTAGGTGGAATGATGAGCTTCATTTCTTTTGTTGATTCATGAGAAATATTTTGAAATGTTGTGATTTCAATTCAAGCAAAAAATATTTTGATGGCAGTGTTTGCCATCCTCCTCATAACTCTGTCAGTGCCTATTGTGAGTTAGAAGGAAAAATGAGTAGTTGTGGCTGGGTCAGATAGCAGGAATTTACAGAGAACTCGCTGTTCTGTGTTGCATCCAACAAGGTCTGTCTTCCTTTGAAACAGGGATGACCTCTCTGACTGAATACCAAGGAAGTTCAAAACCCTCTAATTTTCCTTGAAATCTATTTTTATCACGATCAGGGACGGGCAAAGTTAAAAAGTACAAGACTGACAATACAGAAAGGAAAAAAAATGCCTTTATTGAGTGGTGCAGGTATTCTGTAGCAGAGTGGAAAATTCTTCTGGTTTTTTGGGCTTCATCACTTTTATCATGTGCAGCGTGTTACTGAGGATTGCTTAAGTATTCAGCTGAATTTCTAAAAGAAATTTTAGTAAGTTATGAATCCCACTGCAAAATCATAAAGTTTAATTAGCATCAGTGACTGTTGCTATTGAGAGAAAAACCATACATTTAATGAGAAAATACTTCAAATATGAATTCAAAAGCATCTATAAAACATAAGTGTAAATGTGTGTATGCATATTAACTTTATTTGACATGAAGCAAGGTGTGGAACAAGGGTCTCTCTGGATGAGTTAGATAAAATCACTTGCCATTATTCACATTTTGGAGTTGAACACTGTCCTATTGTCCAGCAGCACTTTTGAAGTTCTGAGAAAAATTAATACAATGCCCTTTGTGTGTAATGCCTAAAGACTTCTTGGAAGGTGTGCACAGAATCTGTTAGGCAGAGTTTTTGTCCTGCACTTTTGCCAGTGCTGTTTGCAGCTCCCTAAGAAAAATGGTTGTAATGACTCAACTACAGCAGTTGATGCACCAATTCTGTGGCTGTGCCAGACCCCTCTTTGATTTGTAAAAGGTCCCAACTGGGAATTTGTGCTTGCTTGGGAAAAAATAGAAACAGGGAAGAAATTGCTTTAACACTTGAAAATTTTGCTGATTTTCCCAAGGTCTCCTACTGCAAAGAATAACAACATTAAGGAAGGGAGGGTGTTAAAATATTTTCAGTGCTGCCCATGTTAAATGTGTCAATCATGTTGGATCTTGTCAGTTTTTCACAGTTCTGTTTGTTTGAAGAAGATAATATTTGCACATTTTATACCATCCATCAACTGAAATGTACCCATTGATTCCAGAAAGGTAATTTGACCCCAGAAAAGCAATTACTTCTGCTCAAATCAAAAGACAAACATGGAGGTGTTTTCGTGAGTAAAATAACATTTTAAAACATTATAAAGTGGGGATAGGAAGGTAGCAATAAACACACATTTTAAAAGACATATATTTTTAAGCACTTGTCAGAAACGTGAACCTGGTGAGATGTGGAAATGTCAGACACATTACATGTGCAGGACGTGCATTTGGCATTTTGCTGTCAGCAGGGGAGTTCTTCTACAACTAATTCCTCAGGAACCACACGCTGAGTCTGTCTGCAGGGAGGAAGGAGGGCTAGGGTAGAAGCATACATTGTTTATTTTGTGGAGGTGTATTAACAGGGTTGGTTGGGGTTTTTTTCCTCTTTAAGAGAAGACCATTTGTTGTGTCAGTCACGCTGTATGATAATTTTCTGGAGTTGGAATAAATTCCATATTTTATGCAAAACGTGAGTCAAACTGTGCAGCTCACTAGTCATACAGGTACAAATGGGTGAATACTAGTATACTACATGCAAAATTGGTTAAAAATTCTCCCTTGTAGTTCACATGTGTTTAAGAAAAAATTATCTGCTGCTGAATTCCTGACTGTTGTAGGGGCACCTGTATAGCATTGTTTTATTGGGGTTTCCTTTCAGACATAAGTAAGGGGAGGGCAAGAATTGATGCCCTAGTTTAGCCATTTAGGCCACTTTCCCTCCTCTCCCCTCAGTTCTGCCAAATACTAAACCCCTGTTTGCTGTGCTGTTGAATTTCCCTGGGAATGTTGGCCCCTGTAACACTCACTATCCCAGCAGGGCTATTGATGATGGTCCAGTTGGTTGTTCCAGCTGTGGATGTTTCATTTGGCACAGCTGGTATAGTTTGTAGCCTTAAGAGCACAGTAGGGAAATGGAATTTATGTATCATTGCAAACTCAAACCTGAATTTCCTGCAGGACAGTATGACATGAAACTAATATATTAATGAATAAACTGAATATAGTGGGTAGTTATAATTTAAGTTTATACATCAGTGCTTCCCATAGTGATGTTCATAGGCACACCATAAATGCCAATAGTTATGATTTTTAACCTCTTTTAGACTGTAAACTCTAAGCAATTGAATCAATATTATCTGAATTTAGCAGTAGTATTAAATAGAGGAGCAACAGTGAATGAAAATTTAGATTCATAGCAATAGTTTCCTCTCCTTATTGCATTTAAAAAAAAATAATTTTTATTGTGGTGATTTGATAGCTTTTGTTACCACTGATAGCACTTTTTCATAATATACTCAGAATGCAGTGAAAAATATAACAGACCTAGTTTGTGTTAAGAAAAATTATATGTGGCATTTTAAGTATACCTTTGGTTTGGGTTTTAAATTTTACCCTGAATGAATAAAAATTATATAGACTTGAAAGTCGAAAAAAATACCTTTTTCAAGTTAGTGAGATGTGTTCTGTTGCTAATTTTGCTCTCACTTAGACAGTGTTTTCTTATGTGAATAAACTGCAGTAATTGAGTGCATCTTCTTGTTATGAATCCAGAGAAGAGAGAAACAGAAAGGGAAAAACAAAACAAAACAAAACAACTACCCCTTTTCATTTCATGAAGTTTTTTTCAGGATTAGGCTTAAATTCTGATTGCTGTGCATTGCAGCATCACTGACATCAAATAGATGCAAATGCTGAACAGTGCTTAGTCCAGCAGTAATCATTATTTGACTTTACATGTTCTGCAGCAGCACTGGTTTTTCTATACTGAGCTGTAGATAACCACATAGGGAAAATACAAGTAGGAGAAACTCTTTTTTTAATCTTCAGAAAGAGTTCATTAATAGATGAAGGAGAAACACTTTTTTTTACAGAGGTTTTTAAAGCATATATTCAAAGGTATTTAACTTAGTGGACTGCATAGTATCGTCAGAAAAAGGATATCAAATATGAATTATCTCTATGTTTTAATTGAGACAGTATAATTGGTCCATATTAGTAAAAATGTTTGTCGTTCTTTATAAAGTCACCAGTGTGACTTTATTGTCAAGCATTGAAATTATGGTTTTCTGAAGCTGAAATCCCTCTCTGTAAGTGCTCTTGGTCCCCATACACCCGTATTCCTGCTCCCATCCCTGGTACAACTGTGTATTTGGAAAATAACAGGGATTGTGATGGTTTGTTCTGCTCCTGTGTCAGCTTCTCCTCGTGAAGCCTGTTCTGTCATTCCACTGAGTATCTCTTTAGATGGTGCAGGCAGTGCCAGTGTTTCCCTCATCAAGAGTCCCACCTCCTGGGATGTCCCTGTACTTTATGTGTGCCACAGTTCTTCCCAGATTTGTAACTCCATGTTCCTGCTCCCACCTGATGTACAGCAGGGGCTGCAGAGTGACTGTGCCTACTACAGCAAAGGTGACTCAAATACAAGGATATACTTAATTTTTATCCAGTGTGTTACAGATCTCTGAACACCCAGGAGTTTTGTGTCATCATTTGTTGCATGAAAGGGAGCAGAGAAAGGTGCGGGACAGTGAAAGAGGACCATGCATTTCATATAATGCAATAATTATTTGCAGCCTTACTGTGGAATAGAATTAAATTAATATCCTTGGTCTTATTCTTAACCTTACTTAAATGGAAAAGGGTAATAATTATTACTACTTTTCATTCTTATGTCACCTGATTCAAGGTCGATTGTGTAAACACTTGATTGAATGTAAAGGTAATGATTCTGCCCAAAGTTTTTCACAGCATCTGAGCAGAGAAGGGTGTGCATGAATATCTAAGAGAAAATGTAGTAATTGTTATTTATTTATAATATTATAGTTTCATGGAAACACCTTTTAATTTTATTTTTTTTAACTGAAACTGCATAATTTTACTTTGGTTTATAGTCTTTCTCAAATGAAACCTAAGCACAACTGTAACTAGTGCACTTTTCAAGGCAAGAAAATTGACAGCTGTAGTTCTTCAGTGTGCTTGGGGCTAGCCTGAGGACCTTGCTGTTCCTCTGAACCATACTTTGATTCCCACTCTGTCGGTTGGGTTGGGAAATGAAAGCAATTTTGACCATTTAAACTTCTGGATAGAGAAAAGTCTTTATTCTTAGGGGTCGTGAAAGAAGGAGGAGAATTTGATCATTTGGGGCTTCTTGCTGAGAATTTCAGTGACACCTCTGCATCCTTTCAACTTTTTTATCTTGGCGTTGAAATTTTTCAGTGGAATCTTAATAGTTGTTACAATGTGCTTATATGCTGAGAGTTATATTAAGAAATAAATGCCAATGTATTTATTGGGACTAGACCTTTTCAGGAGTTGGTTCTAGGGTTTTTTTGCTTCTTATTTTTGAGAAAAACGTCTAGTGCTCCTGTGCTGATACATCAGCACTGAAATGCACCTGTGGCTATATGCTAGTAATGGCAACTGAGCACCAGTGAAGAGAAGGAATAAATGGAAAAGTGTTTTGAATCCTTTAATGTTTAAAAATAGTGTCATTTTCATGAAGCTTTCTGTAACTTTTTCTGAATGATGGTCTGAGTCAGCGTTAATGGGATTTGAAGATGTGATTTCATGGTGCTCTAATTATTTTAATCCTCATTTTCAGACAATGTTTTATTAATGGCATCGTGTTAAAAGCCTGATAAGTTACTCTTAAGTGTGGCAGGAAGAGGGGCCTAATTAAAAAAAAAAGAGAGAGAGAAATATTGTTTACACTGAAGATTTCATAGAGGGTTTTAGTAGGAAACAGTACCATTTAAGACATTCAGTGTTGGAGGAAATAACTTTAGTGAGCACAACTTAATGCTGGTGCTTGATCCTTCCCTTTCTCATGCTTATGTCTGAAGTTATTTAATAGAGCCCTGGCACAGCTTCTTTGTTCCTGCAGCCTCGTGGTGCTGCTATTTGGTTTTTTTCCTTCCTTAGCTTTGTCTTTCTGCAGCTCAGAATTTGCAGCGTTCAGCTTTACCAGATGATCAGTAAATGTCAAACAAATCAAAGTGTTGCTGCCAACAGAGCTATTGAAGTGCTGCATTCTGAATGTGACTTTTTTTTAATTGATTCCTGAGAGGTCGAGATAGAAAGTGCCAACGCGTGAGCATCGGGGATTCATGGAAACAGGCCTCACATTCCAGCTTTTGCTCTCTCATCTGTCTGTCCTTACCTTGAGCAGTGTGAGCACCTGCTTATGCTCATATATATATATAGTCACCCTAGGAACAGCTTACCATGTGACATAGTTTTAGTTTTGACGAGAATTAGCTTATTTTAAGTCTGGGAAGACATTTTGGGAAAACATACCCTAAAACTGAGAGGGAAAGACATTTAACTGAGTAGCACCCATCCTTCAGAAACAGCAGGGACATGCTGCAGGCTCAGAGCTACCAGCATAAGGTGTCAGGAGTGGTTCCCTGCTTTTCCCTCTCTGGCATTTCTTTACTCCTTCATTGTAGCGACGGCAGCTTCCTCTCCACTTGTGTGCTGGGCTGACAAGTATTGCATGTGCTACGTGGGCCATATTCCCTTCTCCTTGCCAATGTGTGAGTGCTTTTTGGTGGGCCAACTGTCAGGCAGAGCACTGTGGAATGTGGTGATGATGAGACTTGTGTGTTCCAGCTGTAGATGGCAAGTGCAGTCCCGTCAGCGCTGCCCAACCAAGAGATGTGTCCTGGGGGTCAGCCCACTGTCCAGTTCTGTAAAATGGGGCAGAATTTATGACTCAGCAGGAAAACTGGGGCAAGAAAGGGATGGCATCTACTATTCTTTACATCCTTTGAATTGGTGGCAAATGGTTTCTGGTTTGAGGTTTTTTTCCTAGACTAATTTCAAGATTTAACTCTTCTTTCTATTGGCTCTCTCGGTTCTTCTTTCTCTTTTAAAGTATGCATATAATTTTGATTTTTTTCCCTATATCACAGAAATATTAGTCCTAGGAAGTTTCAGTATAAAGAAAAAAGAGATTTTGACCCACTCTGCAAAACATGATTTGCATGTTTTACATCTCCTCCTTTCAACCCGCCTGCAGAGCAACAGATGACCATACAGTTCCTCACAGCTTCCTTACTAAAAATTGGTTAAATCAATTTAAACTAAAATACAACTTTTGGTATTTTGGTGCTGCTTCCCACTCTGATTTATCAGAATAGTTACATTTACATGTCAGATGCAGAAAGATGATGATCCCAAAAATCAGGCTTGCTCATCTGTGTAATCATTTTTGAGCATTTTCTAATCAGAGATGCTTTCTGCATTAGCATTGGTGATTTTCAGTTGCACTGATATGTTTGTTCTGTATTTGTGATTAATAAGCTGCTTGGAATACTTTTTACACTTGACTGTATCAACGTTTTCACCTGCACAAAAAAAAGCATTGTTACAGAGGTTCCAGAGAATGTCCCGTGTGTGTCTGTTCTTAGTGATTTCATATTCCTGGAAAATACTTGGAAACTGGGGGTTTCTGAGGGTGTGTTTCACTACTCTTTGCTATTCTGGTCTCCACTTGCATACTGGGATGGAAGAACATTGTCAGAATACATATTTATGATTGCTGGATAAATGTTCATGCTCAGTGTGTCAGTGGAGAGTTCTACCAAGCCTATTTTTTCTGCAGCTGACTGATATGTGCATGCAAATAGATATGGAGATGAATTCTTCAGCTCCACAGTAAACATCCACAGTGAGGTTTATCTGGTACAGTCATAGAATGATAAAGCTTTGGCAGAGAAATTTTCCCCACAGCCCGAGATTACCATCTTGGCACTCGTGAAGTACCACGTGTATGCCCGAATTCCAAAGGTGGTGATGAAAGGAGCTGGGTTTGTGTTTACTGCTTTAGCAGATCAGCCTTTTTGTACAGCCAGGGTGGCTTCAGTGCTTCACTGAAGTCAGGCACGTGGATGGAACTGTGCCTGTTAGAAGGTTCCCCACCCAGGAAAACAATTGAATGAAGGAATGCCCTGAAAATACACACAAAAGTTACTAATCTGCTCTGGCAGTAGCAGGGAGGTTACTGGGGAGAAGAAACCCTCATCTTGGAATGTATAATACTAGTAAACATGCAAATTAGATGTTGGTGTTTTGTCTAGATGATTCTGTGGCTGTCATATTCCTTTCCATCAACAAGGTTAAAATATATGTATAGTTAAATAACAGATCTAAAAATAAGGAGAATTTTGAAGGGCAGGTTATGGACTAAGTATGACAATATCATGAGCCTATTTTCTATAAATGGATTATTTTTAGAGGCCTTTTTTTATTTTACATCCTTTGGCTACGCCTGCATCCTTTTTAAAGAAGTCTTTTTCCTGAAGCTTGGAGAATTGTAACGCTGAGGCTTTCAAATAATCAGCCCCTTTTAGGAGTGGGAGCTTGAAGCAAAATACCAAATAAGGGGGTTAGGCACATTAACAGAAGAGAACATATATGACTCATTAGACATAAATAGCACCAGATTCAACAGGGTAATAGCAGTATCTGCTGATAGGTTAGAGAGTGAAGGGAGGTAGCCTAAGGGACATGCTAAGGCACATTACATTGTTCTACCATTCTATAGGCTTCAAATAACCTCTGGCCTGAGGGCTTAAGATTCTTCCTACTTGAAAATAAGAAAATAAAGATAGAATTAATCTTGTCTAATTTGCACTAATAGAAAAGCTATGCTATTACTCAAAGTTAATCATCAGTAAAATAAGACAGGCATTCAGAGTGATCCATCCTGCATTGTTCATCTTAGGATGGAGTGGGAGAAATGTCCCTGTTGTGGTGTGTATCATTAACTGCAGAGGTAACTGTGGTTAGATAACTATTTTGTAATTGCTGGAATTATTTGAAGCCTATCCTACACATCTAAGTTAAGCTAGAAGAGTGTGTTTCATTTGAAATTCTCTCACTAGTTAACTGCTCTGCTCTGTCCTTTGGCATCAGTTGTCTTGCTGCCACCTGCTTCTCCATGGAGGGCACTGAGAGAGCAGAGGTGCTAATTTTTCACTGCAGTCACTTGTAGGCTCCTTAGCCTAAACTTGGATATTCCCCAGACTTGTCTCACTTTGCAGATATTCTCAAGAAGCTGAATAAGAAACAATAACCCTATTTGTAACCTTCCCTTGACTTAGCTTTTCTGACAGGTGAGTTTAACAATTGCAGATAGACCATGTCCAAAGCAACAGCATTTGCTAACCTAGAAATGGAGCTACAAAAATGAGAATTGTTAAAATACATCTGGACAACAGCATTGATTGTGGTTGTCATTTAAAGATGTTTTTTGAAACAAATCTTGACCCCAGAAGCAGCTTCTTGGTAGTACTTCAAAAAGTCCTGTGGTGGGGCACGACCTCCACGGTTGTGCTTCTCAAAAGAGCACTGAGCTCATGCAGGGCAGTTTTGGGAAGGAATTTTTTGCAGCTTAAAGACAATTGGGTTTATCTGAAAGTCTGTCCCTTTAAGTTTAGCTGGGAAATCTTTGAAGAAGTGGTTTGAGTCTGTTTTGTTTTTCAAACATGTTGGGAGTCAAATTATAGTTATGGACTCACATGTTGTTTGAGTTTGCTGATTTTCTGCATCATTTCAGAAAGCCTTCTGACAGAGTCTGTGCCTGACATGCCAGTCAAACAGACATCAGATTTGGGAAAACATTCCCAAAGTAAATGTCTGTGTGCCCTGGGTGCACACTGGGGTCAGTTCTGGAGATCATGTGTTCTGATGCCCTGTGGTACAGCACCCTTAGGATTGTGCTGGGGAGTGTGTTGCTTGCTGTGTGCCACCACTGGTTTGTAGTAGTGCTATTTATTCTACTTTGTCATTTTCTCCCATTTTCTGATAAATGTAAAACATTCTGTAACTAAGTAGCACTGTGTGTACCGTGATGAATTTTAATTGGTGGCATCCATAGAATTTAACTTTCTTTTCCCATTATGTGTAGTTAATTTTAGACTCATATACACTTAGGTTTTGAGGGAAATGTAGAGATTAATATCTAGAGCCAGGATACTTGTTTTTATAAAATACATGTAGCTTTATATCTTTTATAATTAGTATTCATGTCAGTCTCATCTATATTTATTTATACATATTAATCTATATTCCTATATCTATTTACATATTGTGTATATTATATTAAAATCTATATTATATATTTGTATAATACTATACAAAGTATAATACACATATTTCAGTATTTTTAGTAATCTCTACTATTTATTTATTATTATGCTTTAAATGCTGATTTGCACTTTATATTTTAAGAAGCATCCCATTTTTTGGGGTAGAGTTTTGGATTAATTGTTTCTGGCTTGTAAATGTAAGCATTCAAAAGCCTGGATCCTGGATGAACAGGTGTGCATCCTGCATTGCTGACTCGTGTGCCTGTGCATGCAGGGAAGGAGAGGCAGGATGGGATTTGGATGCTTTTGTACTCTCCATGTTTCCTGTGACAAACTCAAGGCAATTCCATGAGAAGCCTCCAGAGGTTTTGCTGCTATTTCTACTCATGCTTCAGAGTTATCTAATTTTTGCCATATTATCTATGGAGAATCACAAGTGTCTCACTTCAAGCCTGTGCTTAACTGCAAGTCCTTGTGTCTTTTATTGCATCTAGTTCCAAACAGCTTACAAGGCAATTGTACAGGCTTTGGAGGCAATTTAAAAATGAGGAATTTCGGGTATTGCTGCCACTGGGATTTACTAATTAACTAGTATAAAAGGCAAGAATTAAATGGACTTTAGGATTTTTTTTTTAAACCAACCCGCACACCATTATATTCCTAATATGTTATGGTATTTGAAAGCTGTAGTTCATTAATTTTTTTTCCTTGCTTACTTGAGAGCAGCAAAGAGGATTCTCACTTGTTGTGAGAGAGGGTGTCAAAAAGTTCACTGAAAATTAAGTGTACCATAATTTGCTTTCTCCTCACCTCCGTAGCCAGTTGTTTTGTTGTAGAATGTAAATATTTTGTTCAAGCATGATTTGCCCGTTGGAAAATTTGGATTAACTGTTCCTGATTATCCACTTGTCAATGATGTTCTTGGAAAATGTTTCCAAAGAAAAGTAATTCAAATTCTTTCCAGGCATCCTTCTAAGTGAGTTTGATCAGCCAGTAGTTCCTCAGGTTCTCTTTTTTGCCTTTCTTAGATGAGAAAAACTTTAGAAAGGGCTTGGCCCGTGGCAATGATGTTTCACAAATGAGTGTCACCTTATGACAATATCCATCCTGTTTTTCAGCACTCTTGGTAAACCCTATCCAGTCCTGTCCATCCATCCCTGTCTCCCTGCCCCCTCACTGAGTGCCACCAACTCCTTGGCATCACCTTCATGGCTCTGCCCCAGGAGGTTCTGTCTAGCAATTCCTTGACTGCACCAAAGCCTACTCTCAAGTTTAGAGTCCAAACCTTTGCTAGTGGCCTTCCCAGGCTTTCTCAGGATCCCAAACTCAGTCGTTTCACCGAGTCTTCAAACTGGTACTTAGTGCAGTCAAGTTTTATTCCCTCTCTTTCTCGTCCTTGCTTGTCCTCTGTAAATCAATGGTCCTTTTTCCAGTCACCTGTGCTCTTCTGCTGTGTCTCAGTGATCATGATCACATCACACATTCCTGAGCGAACTTGATTTCTTCCTGATTGTTGCCCAAACTCTGCACAGTAGTAACAGGCACCTGAGGAAGGTGTCTGAAGGCCTTCACTTATGAGCAGCAACGTGGCAAGTGCCTTGTTTTCCCTCGTGCATCCCTCCTCCACTTGCAGCTCCTCCTTCTTTATATTTGAGTTTCACTCTGTGCCTGTACTCCTGGGGCTATGTTGATGTATTTACTGACAGCAATGGTAAAAACCTAACTTTACAGATGTGCACAAGCATATATGCCTGTGCAACATCATACTGTGTTACTTCAGCTTTTCATTTTCAGCCTTGTATTATCTATAAACAAACATACAGCTCATATTTAGTTGTTTGCCAAATTTTAGTTAAAGTTATAAAGTTTAAATGTAATTGTCATGTAATCTTGGCTATGAATATTTAAGGCAGGTGTCAGCCACTGCTATTTTGCATGCCTTCCCTCCTCCCAAACCAGCCAGAGCTCTTGGTTTGGAGACGTGTATCAGAAACAGTGACAGCATTTCCAACAGCTGCTCTGGAGCCTTTTAGAACTTAGAGAAGTTTTATCACTGGAAATTAAGCTTTGAAAGTCCAAAGGAGAAATTGTATTTTATGTGAAAGTCTTTCAGTGCATTTAGGAGTCTGAATTCTTTGCAGTTCAATAAAAAAGAAATATCCTTGCTTTATAAACCTACTTCAGGGGGTTTTTTGTTTGTAGTTTGGTTCTTTTTCCCCCTCAACATTCGCTTTGAAGCTTACCACTTGATAGATTAGCCCAGTGCTAAATAAAATGCCCTTTTTTATGTGTGGAAGCTTGGTAATTATTGCAAAAAAATTTTTAGTGGCTCATAATATACATATAATCAGATTAGTTTTGAATTCTAGCTCAGCTGAGAATGTAGGAGTAATCCAATTGGTGCTTGTTTACCTCTGCTTTTTGTGATGCCTCAAAGGGTTCAAGCAGCAGCTCAGGAAGGAGGGCAGCTGGTTCTCTGGTGCAGAACAGCCCTGGGGAGACATGTTGGAAACTGTTGAGACTAATCCCAGTGGTTTTGGTGTCTACTTAAAACTCCAAGGCCTGGCTGGGCTGGTGAACTCTCGAGTCTAATGCACTTACACAGTGAGAAACCACTCCCAAAGATGTGTGTGGCTCTCTCTTCTCCTGCAGCTGAGTCCATCATGTAGGACTCCTAAGTGCTGCTGTTGAAGAGAACAACATGAGGCCATGCACGTGGAGTGTGTGCATTTCAAACACACTTAAGCAGAGATTAACCTGCCGGAGTTCTTGGACACTGCGTGTAACGTGGAAACTTGGGGGAAGACCAAACCCATGGGATCTTCAGGTCTTCCAGTAATACTTCTACTGCTACTTTCCTGGGATTTACTCCTCTATGATAATAGCTAATTATGAGACTGGGGGGGACTCAAGGGTAAGGTACAGCCTTTAAAGTGTTTTATTTTCTTCTCCAACCCCTTCAAATGAGTCCCGGACTTAATTGTAATTTAAACAGTTTAACAATTATTTCTTTTAGTAATTCTTTTGCATCTTGTCCAGTCTTTCTTTGTGTTTTGTTACAGTCATAGCTTCATCTATTGTAGCACAAAGGAAGAGCTGATTGGTTCAGGTGCTGATCTCATAGTTAAATGAAATTATGTTTAGAGCAGGGGAAAGGCAGACAGGAACTAGCCATTTTATTATGCTAGTTTGTATAAATAATAGACTTAAATGAAATTCAGATTCTAAATATCTGGTCATCATTAAGGATTCATTCTGCTTTCAGTATTAATCAAGTGTACCTATATTTATTAAATGTAATATAGGTGAATTAGTATATGTCAGTACATGTATACAGAGATGTTTAATGCCTTTTAAAACTTACATATTGGGAATCTGTTCCCACCGTGCCAGGATTACATCTCAGGGAATATATTTGTATGCTTGGTGTATTTTTATAAACTTCAGTACTTTGTAACTTTCTGTAAAATGTTTAGTAACAGAACAGGTCTCTGGCTCTCGGTGTGTAACTGTGAAGTGTCATAATCTGCCTGATGCAGGTTCCACCAGCACTGCCCACAAGGCCAGCACAGGTTCATGTTCTAGCAAAATGTGCATTAGAAGGTCTCAATATTTTTGAATTTTCGTATTCTTTATATTATACCACTTTGTTAAAGTGTCAATAGGTCTTTATTTATAAGCTTTATTTAACTATAAACTATGAAACATTTTATTTTTTCTTGGACGGTGAGTCCTACAGCATTTAAAAATGGAGCTGCTACCATGTGTTTGGCAGTGTAAAAACTAAAATCACAAAATGCGAAATTGAAATGTCATGGTAAATATCTGTTTAATTGTGTTTCTTGTTCATTAAGAGATAAAGGAGGTATTGTGCACAAGGATAAACGGATCCATTGTTTCAGTTTACAGTTTACTTGTTATGCCAAACAAAAAAAAAATCAGGAGCTACTTGAAGCATTTTTTATAATGCGTGGAGTGTGTGTAGGGGGTGTGTTTTGAAACTTGGTTAGACTGCTTGCATAATTTAAATTTAGTTAAATTGGATTTTAAAAACCACAGAAATTTATATTCTGCCTACATGGACCATGTTTTAAAGATAGCAGCCCTTCAAAGTAAATTACTGCAAGGAACCAACCTGTATCCAGCCTAGCAAAATTAGTTCAAGGCATCCTGGGGTAATGCTAAGTGAAGATGCTGTTCATGGTGTCAGAGCACACAAAAATGGTATTAATGTGTTTTTCTTTTGTTAAAATGGCAGGAATGATGTCAAGGTATTTCCTTGTAGGTAGGAAGATAACAATAAACAGTATAACTCGATAGATATTTGCTGAGGATACTCAGTGTAGGATTCCTGTCTGAAGGTACACTGATTTTCACTCAGCTGGAACTGCCCTGTTTGACACAGGGGGTCCCTTTCAGCAGTCCAATATCTCTTTCCTTACTTTATTGCAAGATAAATTAGGTCTTAGAAACAGTGACGTGTGCACTAGTTCTGGATGTGGGAAGTGTTGGGGGGTGGGGTAAGGTTCTGTGGTTGGTTTTTTTTTTAATGAAGCCAGAGAGATGGAGAGATCTGCTTGATAATAAAGCTTAACTTGAGTGCCAGCTCCGTGCTGTTACAGCATATTACTACACAGCAAGAAATGTGGCACAGATGTTGTGGCAGCCATATTTTACACCCTCCAAAAGGTCATGTCGCTTGTTATTACATTCAGAATCAATATTAAGTGAGCGTTCCAAATTTCAGCTGTCAGTTGAATTTATTGCTGCAAACCAAGGCTGAAAGGTTTTCAACTGTGATTCGAGCAAGCTAACAAATTAATAATACAGAAGTGTGTGTGGTGGAGCAGGTGATCCGTGTTCCAACAGAAAAGGAAGTTCAATTGAAAATCAGAGAAATCAGAGCCGAGGTGTTTAGTCCAGTCACTCTACCATGGGGGACCTGGAGTGCCTGCAAGGACCTGTTGTGTGGTCACTGCTAGGGCAGCTTTGCAAGCAGATTCAGTTGTATTCTGCATGGTGAGGTACTGCCTGTGTGTGTGTGGTACCCGTAGGTGTCTTATCTTGGGAGATATTTTGGTATCTGACACATGAAAGTCATTTATATATTCTGTGCATATGTGAAAATTCTGCTCTTTTGTTGTCATCTCTGGTACAGCAAAAGGGAGCAGGTCATGGTGGGGAAGGTGGCCAGCAGTGGTGCAGGAGAGCTGCAGCTTGGGAGGCTGAGTTTGTACCTGTGTTTCCACTTTCTCCAGGGGAAAAATAAATTGCAGCATCAAAACAGTTTTGGAACAGAAAAGTTCATGACGTTCAATAGGGATGGACTTCTGGGAAGGAATCTTATGCCTTTCAATATCCAATGCCTTTCAGTCTCCACAGTACTCACAACTCAAATCTCTCTAGTTTGGGAAGATATTGGAATTTCTTAAAATTTCTAGGTGTTGGTGCTACTCACAGTATCAGATGCTCAGAGATCAGAATGAAGAAAAACCCTTTGCAGTCTGAAATGTCTCTTTATTTTCAGCAAGTTGAACAGCACGATTTTTGTCTGATTGATCTTGTGTTTTGTTCTTCCTTATATTCAGATAGTTCCATTCTGCCAATTTGCATTTGCTTAAAGACTTTTCCACAATATGTGCAATACCTCTGTGACATGCTTCTCTTCCAGAAATAGTGGATTTTGCTTCACATATCTGTGAAGGATTTTCCTCCATTTTAAAGTACAGCTGATCGAAATTGCAGCTAATCTGCAGCGATTCCCTTACATTTTGCATAAATTTGACATTATTCATGCTATTTAATGTAAATTCTTCAGATAGAAGTTTATGGTTCTCGAAGCTAAACTTGTGAAAACAAGGATGAATTGTAAAGGAACTGTCAAATTGAAATGAGAGCAATAAGAGAGAAAACATGCCTCCACATCTGCCTTTTGTGTACTTTTTGCTTTTTTTTTCTACCTTTAAGTTTTAAACTCCCCTCTTCTCATTTGTGCTAGTGCCAAGAGAAAAGCTACAATGCAGAAGTGTAAGTACTGTTGTACATTTTGGGCTTTAGGGACGAGAAAAAATTATTTTCCTTTAAAAATCATTGACAGATACAAGGAAAACATATTATCACAGTGTAGATTTTTGAGAAATAAGGGGTTAATATGAAGGAGATCAAAGACTGAAGGGAGGAGCAATGGGACAAATGTTTTAATATGGCAAAGGAATTTTGCTGCACCACTGTGCACTGTTTTGGACAAAGCATAAATCATGGTCATTTAAAATAGACTGTGAGGATCACAGAGCTGATTGAAGTTATCCTCAGACTGCCACATGACTTACTGTTGCAAAGCAGAACTAGATTCCAGCTTTCCTGCTACAGGGAAGATAATTTCTGTCACATCCTCACTGCCACTGCCATTCTTATTCTCCTCATTGTTTCTGTTTCCTCAGTAACAACTATAGCTATTTGCATTTGCAATGGGCTTTTGAGACTGCAAGCCCTGAAAGGATCAGGCATTTGTATGTACCTTCAGTTTTAGCGAAATGGCATTTTCAAACCATTGTAAAAAATCCACATGCTTGTTTTCTTCTAAAATGCAGAAAGGAAGCCATGGAGACATTGAGGGTTTTTTTTTTTTATCAGCACATCTCTATATGGATGGGAAATTTACTTCAGTGCTTAAGTTTGATGGTGAAACTGTAGCATAAGCTGATTTTATCTAGTGCTGTCACTTAAATCAAGATAAAAACTTCTTACGTCCTTTTTTCTTTCTGTGTACCTCAGTGAAGTAAATACTTTAGGTTGTATGGCAGCCAAAATCTGGCACATTAAAATTTACAGATGGCAAAAGGCATGTCTTTTCATCTGCCAATGTGTGATTCAGATAGCACAAGCAGACTTCCATCCACTTGACCGCAATAGAGTTGGCACAGCCTTCCTTCTCACTCCCTTCCCAGGCTTGTTTGATAAAGCAGAGTCAGTGATGCTTCTGTGTGAAGAGGAGTGTAGCTTTTAGATCTCAGATAATTAAAAATACTGAAGAAATATTTATGGAAAGATTAATTTTTGCATATTTTGAATTCCGTGGTTGCCAGGGGAGTGCATGGTGACTCGTTCGAAGTGCTGTCTTTCTTAGAAGATAATACTAACTTGTAAATAATTTACATGTCAGAATCTGAGGTCAGGTACACATTAAAATGGATCGAACATCTTAATTTCACCACATTAAGTCAAAACTGTAGAGCTAAAAGTATAACAACATCAAATAATTTAATTTGTGTTGGCAGGTTATAGAATGTGTGTTTAACCCCATTAGAGTAAGCACAGAGTGATGTGACATCCTGTTATGAAGTTACAAAAAGAAAAGTTTGTGGTGGGGTTTGTTTGTTTGTTTAAGAAATTATTTTGATAGAAATTTTTTGGGAACCCTTTACTCTTTGGAGTGTGGGGTTTCTGGTATGTTTAGGAAAAAAGTGTTCTTCAGCACTTAGAAGCACACGGATTTTTGTAGTTCCAAGGGACTCTGCACACCACAATACATTTTCAGAGCCCTGAAGTTCTTTTCACAAAGGTCAATTTTTCATCCAGCAATGCACATCAGCCTCTATAGTCTGGTTTGTGTAAGGAATTGAGATTTCTAAGATGTAGACTTTTGTTTGATGGAGCCCAATGGGGTGCTTGTATCATGTAGAGCAGCAGTTCTCAAGATTTAAGAACCAGCATGCCACATCAAAAATTCAGAAGCACTTGTTAGACTGCCTGTAAGATTTTGATTAGTTTAATTATAAATCTTTCTTGTTTTTTTTACTAACTCGCACATGGGCTGATTACAGCTCACCAGTAGTGTTTGTAATACAATAGTATATTGTGCTCTAAATTTTGATAACCACTTCTGCAAAAAGATCTGTCTGCCTGCTTTGGACCAGCACATGTGTTGGTAATCTGCTTTTTCTGATTTTCTTTTGCTACTTAAATATCTCTGTAATAACAATGCTAATTTATTAGATCAGAGGTGTACCTAGGTGGTAAAGAATCACGAGCAGGAAATCTCGAGAAAATGAGACCAAATTGGATTTCAAAAGGCAAAAAGCAAGAAGACTGTCATGTCTGCAGGCCTGATCAGACTGAATTTAGTGGCAGGAACCTGAATTCTGGCTGTTTTCTCTTTTCATAGAGTTCTTAGAGGCAAAATTGTTCTCCTTCCTCTGGCCAACCAACCCTGCATCTCCTCTTATATAGGAGAGATGTTGGATTAATCATTGCCCCCACACTCTCCAAGCAAAACACTCATTTCCCCCTGTTTCTACACAGCCTTGAGGCTGCTAATTTTGCTCTCCATGACAGAGTTTTGTAGAGGTGAGTCTGTTATTTGGGGAAACCATTTGGACACAGGATGGAATAAACACTTGTATGGCTGAAGTATTGTCCTTCCTGGAAGCGCCAGACTTGAGTCAGGAATTGTGCATCAACAGTTGGGGTTTTCTTCTCTTCTTCTTTGAACTTTCTCTGAAGTGAATGCAGGTACCACTTTCACCTGGGTTCTTTAGGAACATTCTGGAAGCAATTTCTGGTTTTATAGGTGTTTCTGAGAGCTAAGGCTTTAACAGCCCCTTGATCACAGTAGCACAGGCTGCCCCATGGCAATTGTTCTTCAAGAATTCTGTGATTAAAGAGAATTCATTCTTTAGGAAGACTTGATAAGTGTGGCGCTTAATATGGATTCTCAGATTTGCATAAGGCTTTCAAAGAGGAGATTCCATACTGGAATAACTGGGGAATGCACCGGGTTCAGAACAATTGTGTCATTTATTGCACACCTCCATGTTACCTCCCCTGAAGCATAACCACAGAGATTAAAACACCCATCCTTTTTCAGTAAATGTAATCACTTGTGATTTCTTCATAATTAAATTTTTGTTCTGTTTTGTGCTGATGGGTTTCAGTGTTTAGGCTGATCTGCTCTGGAACTTGTGTTTCTTGTACCCCATTCTCCTCCCTTTGACTGGTGTCATTATTGCAGCAAGTGGGGAAGGGACACCGTAAACTTAAGGGAACTTGAGAACTTTGTGGATCATCCTGTAGTTGATACATGTGAATGACTGAGGGAAAACTTTTGAACCGGAGGATGTTGATGTGGTGTTCTGGAAGTTCCTGTGTTATTATATTTCCATGCTAATTTTGAATATTCTGGGGTTTTTAAAACTTTTTTCCTGCTTGTTTTGTTTTGTTTTGTTTTCAGTTTTCTCAAATTCACTCAATGTTTTCTCAACTAAATCGCATAAACATTCTGCTTTTGACAGTTCAGCACTAGACATTCACCTCATTTCTTGAGGTGTTTATAGGCAACACTCCATGCCAAGCTTCAAGCAGCCTGTGTTGTGGCAGTAGGAGCTCTGTTGCCAAAAAATTCACCACTGTCAGCCTGTCGAGAGCAGGATGAGACTGCTCATGGTTCCCTGTCTGTAGAGAAGTCAAATGCCAAAGATCACTGGGAGGATTTGAAAGGAGAAAGGAAAGCAAATGTCCTTTTTTTCAATTAATATTTCACAAAAAAAGGATGCCAAGGAAGAAACTAGAAAAAAATAACTAATTGAAAATACAGTTGTCTCTTCATAGGGGAGTGGGAATCTCCTGGTAGCGAGGACACTGCATCAAAAATGGTCAATGACCATTGGTTGCAATTAAATAGAAAATCTAATAGTGGGGATAGTAAAAATGTATACATATGTAGGGTACAGGGAGGGGGAAGGAAATTATCAAAACCTCTGAGAAATGTCTGGGGAAAAAAGGAAAAGAAATTAAGCTTGCTGCCAGTAATGTTATTATTCAGAGACAGTCCAAAATTCTTTCTGTCCCCAGATTACATTAAAGGACTCATAAAAGCAATTAACATGTAGACTATTTTTCTAAGTCACTGGAAGTTTCACCATCTAATTAGCCATTATGTAATAGCTGGAAGCCATCAGATAATCTCAAATTGTTGATGCCCTAGGATAATTTAAAATACTTTGGTAGTAGTTGTGTTAAAAAACAAAAAACCAAAAAGAACCAAAAAAAAAAAAAAAAAAAAAAAAAACAAAAAAAAAACAAACACAAAAACCAGAAAACCAAAACACAAGTTTTTAAAATGCATGGACATTCCCTTAGCATGTGTTCATTTGAAATTATTTAGTCTGAGGCTGAAAATCAAATGGTTCTGATTATCTTTGTGTTGCTGGTTTTTGATCTTGTTCTAGTGAGTTAGACCTGATGCCTTGTTGAAATGGACTGCTCTGGGAAAAGGTACAGGAAAAAAACAGTTGAACTGATATCAGAAATTGAAAAAGGCAGTTACTCATCAGATGGGTAAAAGTTATTCTGTCTAGTGCACTCTATTTAGTACTTGAACAAGGTAAGAGATTTTAGTGGTGGTGTTCTTGTTCTGAGCTCTAGCTTGGTGTTGTCACCATTATGTGGTAGGCCTTGGCTCTCTACAGGCTGAAAAGAGAGAGCCAAAAAAATGATCTGGTGGCAAACACTGTAAATCAAAAATTAATTTTGCAATGTTTTTTCAATATTCATAGCCCAATTTTCTAGCTTTCCTTAGTGTATTTTTGTTATGAAACTACTAATCTCAGTACTAGATGGAAAAGCATTTTGTTGGTTTCACTCTAAAGAGAGTTTTCGTCTCAGTGCTTATAAACACTGGTTTAAATCACCTATAGTTTGTTGTGTTTTGATTAGTGCTACTGTTGCCCTCATTCACTGAACTATTTAAACATAATATAAATATATACCCCAAAAGTTTAACAAATGCTTATATACTGGCTGAACGTGACTGAAAGCTACACTTGCTCATTAATTTAATACTTGAAATAACTCATCCTGAACTGCCAAGAACTCAATTTCCTTTCCTTGATGTTTTGCATTTTATAGCCTTTTTTTGTGCTATGTAAAAAATAAGTTCATAAGTTCTCCCCCCTTTTCTTTCCCCATCTAAAAGTAAAGCTTTGAAAATAACAAAGACAAATGAACCTGACAGGGGTCATTTCTTTTCAATTTTCTATTTAAAATCTTTGTTTTCTTATTAGATTTCTGTCTAATCGAATACCATGAAGAGAGTAGGATGTCCAAAGGTTAAGATACTTGTCTGGAAGTCTAAAGAAATTTTCTTCCCCCATCTGCCCATGTGTATGAATCACTAATTACATGATACCTGGGGAGTGTTCTGGCAGGAGTAGTGGTATGAACGAGGTGCTGGCCTGCTTACCTTTAATCTCAGGCATAAAAACAGTTGTACATGTTACCTTTCAAATGCATTTTAAGCATTTTTTCATCAGCTCTACAAGTAAAAAAAAATAGAAGCTTTTTTGAAGTAATGGATAACGATTAACATTTATTGTAACACTTCAAGTGACTCGGTGCTTAACATTTGGGCTTAGGTTGTGTGCTGTAGGCCAGCCCATGAAATCAGTTGTTTCCTTTCTGCTTGTCCTTTTTTTTTTTCTTGCATCTTCACACAAGTGAGCATCGAAATGTCACGATGCTAATGGAAACTTCCCACTTGCTCAAGTGTGTGTCATCTTACAGGTGTGATGGCACGTACAGGAGAGGTCCAGAAGAGCATCTTGAGCCTCCCTAAACTAAGTCTGTGTGAACAGGTGTACTGGTTTACCTGTTGATCCAGTGAAGTGCTGATGGCTGTTGTGGAGAACAGTATCAGCACACCCTTTCTGCTGAGAAATACACTGTGGGGAGAGACACCTGCTTGAGGGGGAAAAAGCAGTCAGGGGAATAAAATGCATTTGTGAAGCTGCTCACAAAGGCCTGAGTGAATCATGGGGCCATTACAACTTCCCGTTTATGAGCTAAGGGATATGAATTAATGTAAATATGGATTTATTATGTGCTTTTAAACCACTACTGAAAGGTGTCACTACTCCGGCAGCTTCCATATTGACTTGCTATTTTTTCATCATCTCTGCATCATGAAGGTAATTAAGATACAAGCTCATGTTAATGTTCCTTAGCTATATCTTGTTTTCCTCTTATGACCTTGAGAGTTATTGCACTGTTTATTCATCCTGTGTACCATATTAAGTGCTTTTCAGTGGTTGATCCCAGCCCTGGTGGGCTTGTAGGCTACACTGGACATAGGGACAGGACTGCTCTCAAACTGCTTAGGAACACATACAATTGATTTTCAGTTTCATAGCAGAAGGTTCTCATGAGTTGGTTTATTTGTTTGTCCATTACTTTGTTTTTGATGGCTGGTTTTTTTTGAAAACAATTGTGAAAAGAGAAATGAGAAAACAGGATTATTAACAAAAAAGGAAAAAAAAATAAAATCAGCCATTGTTGCAAATGATTAAGATCCAGTGGAAGAAATGGCTATTCAGTTTTCTGCCTTAGATGGAGTTGTTTTTCATGAAGCAGAATAATACCAATTTTTTAAAATACAAAGTACACTTACAATATTGACAAAGAACATGGAGTTGTATTCCAAACTTGAAACATTCTGTTACAAACATTACAATAGTTTCAACACTTTAATATTAAATTCATTGAATTGGCTTGATTCAAAGTTATAATGGTTTAGGTTTTCAGGGTTTTGAGAGAAGCAGGTGAGTTCACCTTAGCATTTGCTACTGTTGATAAGTTTCAAATAAGATTTTATTAGTATTAAAAAAAAAGAAGTAAAATAATAATGATTAATTTGAAACATAGA
This sequence comes from Pseudopipra pipra, assembly GCF_036250125.1. Taxonomy (NCBI): domain Eukaryota; kingdom Metazoa; phylum Chordata; class Aves; order Passeriformes; family Pipridae; genus Pseudopipra; species Pseudopipra pipra. Next base: position 5,352,473 of record NC_087563.1, on the reverse strand, counting down.
ACAGTAAACTTTAATATAATTAACATATATGAATAACTTTATATATGATAATATTTTTGTTATATATAATTATATAAATAACTTTATATAATTAAGAGTCATATTTAAAACGCAGGGCTGTAGCCAACTGCAAACATAACAGTAATTGTTCTGTCCCTTCCTGGGGCTGATACTAGTATAGGTTAGTATATCCTAGTCACACATGTTCTCACAGACTGTCATGTTATGCTCAAGGTCTACACATATAGAAGAAAGCTGTGAACTGTTCAGGGAAGGAAATGTTACTGCTATCGAAAATTTACGACTAAAGCAAGAAACTTGTACTTGAGTTGGAAGTTTGTAGCTCATCTGACACCAAACGTAAGGAGAATTTTGAGACTAGATTTTGAGTTGGTAGAGAGAGATTGCAGTGTGGAGACAGTAAACATTCTGAGACATAAGCTGAGAAAGATGCAAAGAAAGCGAATAAGCACGTAGAAGGAAAATAAAATGCAGATTTGAGAAGGTTGGGAATTTCTACATGATGCCAAGTGCCACGTTTCCAAGTTCCTCTCCATCTGTGAGTGGTGGATGCAGGCATGCAGGTCAGATCTCTGGCAGACAGCAGCTCTCAGGAACCACTAATCCTCCCTGTCACTCTTCTCAGAACGCTATTGTTCATCTAAACTAAAATGGTTCTAAACTACATGCTGCTGGCATTTCGAATGTAAAGATTATCAAAAGATCTTGAGCTAAAGACTGGAAAAGATTGACAAGTGCAAAAGCACATATCATGCAGGATTCGTTCCTCCAGGCGTTCACTCATAAACTATTTTCTATTAAAAGAATGAAACATAAGCTGACAACATGAAGACAGGAAATGGCACGGATAAGCACAACAAATGAAGCCAAAATTACAAAGGTACATACACAGTAATAGTGAGATCGAGGGGAAGTCTGCAAGTATTTCTGCATAATCTCAGAGGCCTGCAGTGAGAACACTTAGAGCATTTATCAGCCTCTGTAAACAGGTACAGAAACTGGCCTGATGCAAAGGAAGGGAATAAGGGCTTTGCAGATGAGTCATAAAAGGTCAGATTTGGGCAGACCACCTGTACACAGTGTGACTGGAACAAAGGACCTGAAAGGCTCCAGCATTAGCAGGCCAGTTCCCTCTGGATCCCAGCAAAGAGAAAGCTGCCTCTCACAATAAAGTTAGGGATGTGCTGTTTGTTACCAGAGATGCAATTTTCTGAGTTTTGGGTAATGATGGGACCGTGACAACCAGGAGGTTCTTTCAGTCTTTATCATGGTTTCACCTTAAGGCAGGTGGAGAACTAGTATATGTGTCTGTGCAAATCTTCTGCAACTTCAGTGCACAGCACAGTCAAGTTTTGAGCAGAAAATGAGTATCGTGCTAGTAGACGTAGAGTAAGGCCCAAATAGAACAGGACATTTATTCATTAAATAAGTTGATATCAGGGGATAAATAGGGTAACAAGCAATTATCATATGAAAGGAAGATCAGCTATGTAAAGCACTGTAAGGCAAAGCATGTAACTGGTCCAGTTTGTGCCATGGTATCTTTGTGAGTTGAAATTCCCTGCTCAAGCTGTAAGCACACAGGATGATGTCTGTATTTCTGACGTCTGACTAGGATGAGGATTGTCTGCTACATGTCAAGAAAGATCAGAGGTGTTTGTGCAGGTGGGAAGCACTTCAATGATGGCTAATAATATGCCCTGTAGATTAAGTCTCAAATGATACAAAGACTTGTGTTTTTAAATGGCACAGATGTGTTGGAATCCACTGAAGCTTTTGCTTTAGCTCTGAGTTGTGTTTGAACTGCTTCAAGATGTGAGTACAACAGGGAAACTTTCTGTAGTGGTGACTGTACCTTGCTTAAGGTGTCTTTGTTTCAGGATGGCTTTAAGTGTTCCCAGAACACTTTAAAAGTTTCACAAAAGTTTGTCTTAGTTTGGAGAATCCTTTGCTGATCGATGGGAAAAGGGAAGGCAAGGAAGGGGTTATTGGCAGTGGTTGGGGAGGGAGGGATAGGCTGGATGACCCATGATGGCCAGCTCTAGCCCACTTTTCTATCACCACCTACTCCATGAGCTAAAGGAATTGGAACTTAAGGAGTGAAGGTGATACCTTCTAAGTGCAGCAAATCATTTCTATTTCCTTGTAGCTGTGCTGACAGCACCACTAAAGAAATTGGCTGTGACTGTGAACCCCTCTGTGGAGGTGAGCAGGGTACAATATGTGCATATTTCTGATGATCACATTTCAATATAAAGTCTTGTAGAGAAAAGCATGCCCTGTGGTTTTTTTAGGACTTTATCCCAGAGTCTTTGAATAAATGGGTAACTCTGCTTTCTGTTTCCTTCCTGTCTTTCTGCTAGAAATGTCTCTATATAGTACAGGCTTCAAGTGACTGCAGTGCTAAGTAGGGCTTGTCAAACAGCTCATTGTCAAATGGTTGACCTTTGATGATTGAAACCATCTAATCCAAATCTGTTTGCTTCTCCTAAAATACACAGGGGGGAATAAAATATAAATAATTTTTCATGTGTTTTTTTTCCAGATGTTATACTACTAACATTTTATCATGAATACATCTCCTAATGAAAGTACTGGATGTAGGGTTTTCAAAGGGAATTTCCCCCTTTCCATTAAGGATTCACATAACTTTTATTATGTTTCTAACAAATCCTTGCCTTGAATGCTAATTATGTAACAGAGCTGAGATTGAAATCAAATAGTCTCACCTCTTGTGCTACTCCTTAATTTGACAAATATAAAAAGGAGCCACAACAAGGCAGTAGAACTTCAGAGCATATCCAGTGAAATCCCTGGTTCTCCCTGTCACCTTCTCAGTGTAAGCTTTGTGTGGCTGGGACCATGTCTTTCCCTGGTTTACAGCTTTACACATGCTTATTTTTAATAACACCTGACCAGCTAAGAGTTGCTTTTTGAGTGTAAGACTGTAAATGCAAATTTCTGCTCAACTTTATGATGCAACCAAATAATCTGGCTGCAGATATAATGATGTTACATGCATTCTTTGGAAATCTGAGGTAACAGGTTAGCAGTTATTTGCTGTCAACTACTATTGCTGTAGGAAAACACATTTCTTCCAGGATATTGTTTGGTTGTGTTTTTTTTTTTTTCTAGTTTCTGTGTGTCTGTATATGTATATATTTATGAAGTAAAAGGTGTCATTATGACATAGTGTGATATTAGTTCCAAAGTATTACTAGAATAAATTAAGAAGTTAATCAGCAACACAACACTGGAACGGTAGGACTTGATCAGTCCTTCCAGGTCTTCTCTTCCTTCTGCCATGGGGTGGTTTTGCATCCTTGACCTAGTCTTGTTCCTTTTTATACAAAATGAAGGCAACCAAGTATATGTACCAGAGGGATACAGAAATAGCAGCACTCAAAAGACTTTTTAAAGCAGAAGAATGGAAAGAGCTTCAGTACCTTTTAAACTAATGTACCATTCCACTGCAGTTCTTCTGCTGAACAGAGGAAAAACAGTTTTCTTTTTTAAATGAGAGAAGAAGAGCAATTTTCCTTTCTGGGTAGAGTAGGTTGGAAAGTTACAAAACCTCATTAGTTAGATGAGCTTTATGCTTTTAACTAATACTTGAGAATTTCTTTATTCCATGTATTTCCAAGAACTGCTAGTAAAGGACAAAATCAGTACTTCTACCTACTATTAATTAATTAGTTACTAAGCGTGTGGAAATACTAATTAAATGCAGTCTAAATAGCTTATTTTTCATTTACACACATATATAATTTAGTATTTTTTAAGACTACTGATGCACTGCATGAGGAAGTTCTGTGTATGTCAGCAGAGCAGAGACCTCATCAGCGGTTTCAAACTGAGTAATTGTGGTTTGTTTATGTAACACTTTTATGTTTTCAGGTTTTCTGGCAAATATTTGTTGGCCTTGCTACGTTTTGACCATAAACATCCAGATAATTGTTAGGTAATGAGAAAAGTACAAATAATATGGAAAACCAAAACAAAGCAACTGTTGTAGCGTAGTTATGGTGGTGTTATTTTGTTGCTGTGTCCTTGAAGCACAGAAAACAGGTCGTGTGTATTTGACTTTGAATTGACTCGTAGCTTTCATCATCCAAACGAAAATTGCCCTTCAGATATTCATGTTTTAGTTTTGCATTGGTGCTTTCTGACTCAGAGAAAAGAAGGTGGTGTTTATATAGGTGGGATATGCAAAAGTATCTGCGTGACTTGGTTTTCTTTTCAATTAAGATTGGGGGGCAAACAGAAAAAAAAAAGAAGAAAATAAATACATGAATAAAGCTTTTTTTTCCAGTTACTGTCACTGTGCAAGAAACTCATCATTCCTTTTCAACTGAAGTAAGTTAAGGGGTCATAGAACTACTCTGGTTTGGATTTGGGGTGAAGAGCAAACCCTTGTTGTGTAAGGATCTCACTGACATTTTGGGAAGGAACTGTAATGAATGCTCTGCCTCGTGTGTGTGCTTGGAACTGAAAGATAAAATTGAATGTACATTTGTCTTCAAAGGGCATGTCAAGCTCACTTGCTTTCAGGAAGGAAAACCACTGCTTCTGAATCTGCCATACCTTACTTGTCAAATTATGGCAGTGTGTGGACTGGAGAGATATTTTTTTTCGGCCTGATAATTGTAATTGGTAAAATACCCCTGGTCTGCAGAATTCTGAAAATTGGTATTACTTAGACTTGGAGCAGTGGGCTCCTGCATCCCCTGCTGAACCTGGAATGTGTTGACATTTGGGGTGTACACTTTGTGTCTGATATGCTGCTCCTCACGTACCCTGTTCTCCATAGAGGTCTGGCATTCTTTAAATTTATGAGAAATCGTGTCTTTTTCTCTGAGAGGTTCATGAAGGCAATGCTACCAAGCTGAAATCAGAAGTTAGGCCATAAATGTAGGGCTGGTAGACAAGCCACGTTTCATTGCAGTTCATCTGGGAAGAATCTTCTTACCATCTAGAAAAATCTAGACTTTCTAGACATTCCTGCCTTATTGGTACAGGCAGAAAAGCTGCACGTGATATCCTACAATGGATAGCAAATGGGTCTTTTATGCACAGTCTTTTCCTTCCCAGTCATGCCATCTCTTTAATTTTGACTGGCATTAGCAATATTGTGGATTATGCAAACAGTCTAGCAATCAGTTTAAAAATAATAATGATAATAATAAATCAGCGGTTTCCTCCTTGAAAACCAGGTTTGAGCCATTCTTTATAAGAATGGTGGTGCTGATGTTTATGCAGTTGTGGTTTGCAGAGTCATGTGGAGGGACATCCTGCTCCTCCTTCCAAGTTTCAGAAGGATTTTGGGTGAGCAAAGTGCAACCATCGTGGTATAACTTTAATTTCCTCCAGACAGCTTTGCAGATATAGAATGAGATATGTAAGTCTCAGGGGTTGTAAATAGCTGCAGAAATGTGGCAAAGATAATTTATTGTTGTATCTTAATTAAAACTATAATTAACAAATAAACATTTTGCTAATAACATGCTAACAAATTTTCTGAAAGGTAATATAATCAGAGACTTGATTCCTATTTTTCATACCCTTTATAAGTCGTGTGTTTCCATTGGCATAGATGAAAAGACTTGTAGGTTTGGTTTTGGGTGTTTTTTCTCGATATTATCATAGTTAGACTCAGGCCCAGAATTTCTAATTAAAGATTTGAAAGTTTCTGGGACCTGGAGCAACTATTGGCTTTTTCTCTCCTCTGTGTTTTGAATGAGTAGCAAATGTTCTGTGTGTGGTGGCTTTTTGCAGGCTGAAGTCAGAATATGCAGCTTTTTTTATGTACTTTTAACAGAAATAGAAGGACTAGATATCTGTCCTGCACTACAGTAACAGCAGGAAATATAAAAATAATAGTAAAGTATTTCATGGTGGCTCAGTCAACTGACAGCTAGAAATTAGCAGTCCTTTCTAAAAAAGGAAGGTGTTTTCTCCCAAGGTATTTTTACATAGATTATATTTTGAAGCAGTAGAAGACTTGGAAAACATAATGCATTTGTACAGCAACTGGAAGCACAAATTGGTAAATCAGATTTTTTTCATAATCTGATTTTCACAGGTTATTTAGTTTTAAAAATATGATTGTTCAATTAAGCCACTTAGTACTGTTTATTTTAAAAATCTTTTACACTTCTAAATGGGTTTGTGATCCTGAGCAAATTGGAGCTCCGGGAGTGTAATACATATTTATTAAATGTTTTGGCCTGTAGAAAATGTTTTCAAAGGCTTTGTTCTCCCACAACATTCTGCAAGTACACACCAATAAAAGCATCATGCCCTGACTGCACGGAGCTAAGAAAAGAAGTGACCTGGAGGAATTAGAAGAGGTGATAGAAGGACATATTTTGGCTGGCTTCATGTTTAATTTACAAAAACATTAAACTTTTCATGTTTAATTTAAGGAAACAGTAGAATGTTGGGATTTATAATCCCAGTGATGCTTTGTCAGTGCTCCGGGGGGGTGGTGGCACGGCTGCTCTACGGGCCGCAGATGTATGGAAACATTTTACTAAAAATGCCTTTATTTTTGTCACTGAGGGGGAAAAACAGGAGAAAACAGCTAAGGCAGCAACAACAAAAACAAGACATTAGGCATGCACTGCTAGTCTAGCTAATTCTAGGGGTGCTATTAGCAGACATTTAGGCAAATCTATTAACATTTAGCATCAGCACAAATGCGATTGCATTCCTACTTTTCCTGTTTCTGGCAAAATATGCATGGCCATTCAAGGGAGGAGAAGGATATTGAAGCCGTTTTTTAGGTAGTACAGCTTAAATGGGGAAAGAGGTTTTAGGAAATTAAGTTGAAGAAGAAACTTGGCTGAAAAATGTTACTTAAAAAGGGAGTGAGGTATCCTAAAGAATAATGCTCATCAGGTGTTTTGGGTGGCATGTTGTGTGTATCACCACTGATTTAATTTTTAAACAAATCTTAAGCTTTCATCTTTTATATTTAACTCTTCCTTTTTTTTTTTTTTTTTTATTCTTGGAATCTGGGAATACCATGTCCAAATGTATACAAGGTAGTCTTTTTTAACTGCATCCATTGTTAAAGTTAAAAATACTCTAAAAATTATTTTTCATCTTCTAAGATATACCAGACAACTGTACAGCAGGACAGGCTGAAGTGGTAGCTGCAGTAATTGTCTTATTTTTGACAGTGAAAAAGGGCAAATGCTTTATTATAAGTCATAAAAAATCAATAGACTACACATATTGTAATGTGATGCTGTAAATTGGAAAATTCTTCTAACTCTAGCTTAGTTTTTGTGTGTGTTGACTGACATCATATATTATACAATAGAAAATTCCTCTACAACTTTTGGAATATTTGGAAAAAGAGTTGTCATGGATTTTAACTATTATGATTATTTTTTTTAAGCATTGAAGAGCTCAACATTTTTTAAATGCCTGGCTGTGTAGTCCTTTATAAATTTATCATCACTCATATTATGCTCCCTCTTTGAAAAAAAAAAAAAAACTCAACCAAATCATCATTTTTCAACTGTTGCTATTTTCAATAATTTCAGTTTGCATTTTATTGATTTTCTTCTTCTTTGAGCTACCCAAGTAGCAACTTGATATCAGGAAGGAGAATTTGTGAGCCAAAGTAGAAGAGTCCCTGTGTGCCCTGAGTTATTAGAGATACTTCTGTTACCCACTCTCCCTGCTCCTTTCCTCAGAGCCTCTAAATGGGGTTAATTTAGTGTGGCCTCTTGGTTCTTTGGAGACCCCAGAGCTCCCAGGGACATCCATAATGCCTGGTGCCTGCTCAGGCTCTTCTGGTTTTTCCAGCTGCGTAAAGTATTAATTTGTGGAGAAAAGATTTCTTACCAAGTGTAGCGTGAATCCTTTTTCTATAGTGAGAGAACTCTGTGTTAACTTCTGGTTTTCTGTCCCCTACTCCAGTACATGGATAGGCCTGATTTTCATCTCCATTTCAGTTCTGTATATTGAGTTTAATTGATAGAGTTGCAGCAAATGAAATACAAAGTTTTGTCCAGGCTTTTTATAATGTCGATTTAGACATTTTGTTGTAGGGCTGTGCTGTTAGAATGTCTGAGATCTGTTGTAGCAGAAAGTCACGGATTTTGACTCATTTTACAACTCTACACTTTTGTTCTGTCCTTTTCAGCTTTACCATTGTGTTTTGCAAGACTAAATTCTGTGGGGCTTCTGGGTATAACATGCTGTAGCCATTCTAATATTTTTTAGTAAATACACTGCACTTGCTTGTTTAGTTAGTTAATTCCTCGAGCAGTTGCTTTGTTTGATACTACTTTTTTATTTTTTTAGTAATTTCTTCTTGTTCTGCGAGGAAGGCAAGAATCACATTTCTATGAACCAGATACTTTGTTACACTAACACATATTTTGTACTTAACAAGTACAGATTTAAGTGATTATTTATATAAAACGTGTGAGAATAAATTCTTCCTGTGCTTGTCTCTTGAGGCTTAAATTCATGATTCTGAATTTTTCTACACACAGCAGTTAATGATTTAATTTGTATTGGTGGCAGTTTAAATCCTGTCACTGCTCAAATGGCACTGACTGCTGCTACGAAAATACACAACCATGAAATAATCTCAGATTGTTGTGGGGGGAAAAAAAGTAAACCAGATTTAAATACTTAATTTCTCAGATATTAATCTTGAAAGGGAACTGTTTAAATATAAGAGAAGAGTAAACAATCTATTCTTCTTACAGAAGTGTATCTCTCAAAAGTCAAATTTGATCTGGAATGCTAATGTTACATTTCTGTATTTCAGAGGATTTGGGACCTTTTAAGCTGTCTTAACTTCTCTCTGCTACCTTTTGACACATTTTGGGAAGGCATAATGAACTTCTGTTGGAGGCAGAGGAATTCAAAAGTGTTCAACAGTGTCAAGCATGATGCCAGAAAGAGTGCAAAGTCTTTTCAGTGATCATAACAAAAGTTGATCTAGAAGTCCCCTCAATGTTTTACTCCTTTTTTTTTTCTTTTTTTAAGGCATATTTCCCACAGCAGCTGATTTTCTCCCAGCACATCGCAATGTATTTCAGGGGTTGTGCTGACAGCATCATAGAGACTCCAGAAAATGAAACCCACCTTACAGCACGGAACTGAAGTGATTTCTGGTTTTAAAGTCTTTGAAGAAGAGACTTTAGATAAAAATACTCCTTCTAATGAGAAGGCATAAAGTGCAGTCCTCCCCACACTGCTGGATCACAGCACTCAGTTAAAACTCTGCATGTAGGTTAATCATTGGCAGAGGCAGCAACAATTAGAATTATCACAATGTCATGATGGCTTTTAGCTGCTCCTCTGAACCTGGTATCTACAGCTGCTCCTCTGAACCTTGGTATCTACAAGCAAAAAAAAAGTTAAAACAGTAATTTTTCTTTGTGAGAACTCAAAGTATAGAATCTTAACCACGCGGAAAGTTTGAAATGTCAGCTTGATTCTGTTGTTTTGATCACTCGGGACCTGAGCAGACACAATGATGGTGGTGGTGTACCTGCTGTCTTTAGGGTGGCCAAACACTGGAACAAGCTTCCTGAGAGGTGGTCATGCCCCAGGCCTTTGGGCAATGAAATAGTCCAGTCCACTGGAGTGTTCCTTCTTTTTGGTGGCCTTGTTAATAGTGACAAAGCCATGTGCCACCTGGAGTACATCCTGCTTTTAGTAGCTGTCAAGAAGCCACAACAATGAGCAGGTTAATGCAGAAAGGCATCCCTTAAGTTACTTTTGGGCTGGGGACAAGTAGTGAATGAGCTTGTTCCAGGAAAATGTTGCCAGTTTTCACTTCTTTGTATTGATATTTAAATCTGAACGTTGCTCTTGTCAGAGGTTGTTGGAGTTGATGGCACAGGCTGAGGTTTGACTTAACATCACAGAGGCAAACTCTTGCCCAACGGTCTCATTCTAAATATTCTAATATCAGGATAGTTCTGCATTCACTGGTGTCAGCTTTTCCTCAGTGATGTACCTGTCATATTAAACATAATATCACTGTCTTTGAGCTGGCTGCTCTGTTGGATCTATGGTAGAGGCAGAAGATAAATAAGCGTGGCTAAGTTGTAATAATACTGGGCAAAGAATGAACTGGATACTATAAACATTTTCTGTCCTAACAATTTCTATAGATAGGAAGGATATTGCTGTAGTTGTTAGTGACTTTGAGGTTCTTAAACTTGTATCAGGGGTGTCGTTACTCTAACAAAATCTTAATCAAGTCTTTCAGTGGCAATATTGAATTTTAAAAGTTAGTAGTTACTGGTTACAGCGTGACTTCGTTAGTATACAGGAAAATCATTCTGTGGTGATTAACATCTATTCACATCTTGGAATGCATTATGGGCTCTAAATTATCATAGAAATTAATGCAATCTTCTTAAAAGGGTTTAAAATATGGTAATAGATACAGCATACTAGCACCTGCAGCTCAAGGTACCAAAGTTATTAAAGTTGGATATAATTATATTTATTTTGCAAGCATCTAAATGAGGGGGAGAATAAGAAACAAAGTTTAATAAAAATTGAAAAGATAGGCACTCAATTTGAGATCAAGACAGATTTTTAAAATTTTCTTTCATTTAACGAATATATTGATATTTCTGATGCATATGAAATACTTTGTCCATTTTAAAGCTTGAAACCTGTGGCAGAATTGTGATATTCCTTGGACTGACTTTGTATTAGTGAACTCAACTCGGTTTCTTGTGATTTACACCAGTAAATCAAGGAGGGAAACTGGTTACACAAGTTTAATTTTTCAAGGCTACTGCTTCTTACCTGTGCACTGTGCACATATTTTTTTAAGGGTCACTTGCAGGTTAATTTTCCAGTGGTCTAACAGAACAGATGTATCAACTCAGATCCTGAGTTAGCAGAGAGCAAGCTGTGGTACCTGAAAGTGAGCAGGTACAATTAACTTGGGGCTGATGTGCTGTAGTACTTTGCTTATTTAGAGGTGTGATATGTGGATGCATAAATAACTGATCTGAACTCGACTTCAGCTCCCATTCTGCAATTAAACTAACGGAACTAGTGAAAGGTTGTGATTATTTCCCCCATGTAAAAGAAAAATATACATATATATTGATGTGTTTCTGTTGAATATCTGTGGCATAATAAGTAAATATCTCCTCATTCCTTATCTCCTTGTTCTTTGGATGTTTCAGAGAGTGAATCCCTGCCTATCTTTAAGATAACAAGAAGACACGCTGACATTTGATGGCAGTGTTCATTGTGCATAAAGTGGAGCGTGTACAGCACATTAAGTGCAGAGTTGGAATGCCAAGAGAGATTTACAGATAACAGAAATTAGCAGAAAACGCTTCTTATTATCAGTAGGGAAAAGCTGTATTTTAAATGACAGCCAGATGCTTGTTTACTGTGATTATAACGTTAATGGTGATACTCTGTTCGCAGCCACTGAGGTCGGGGGGAATTCGGGGAGACTTCAACCACAGCCTTACTTTATTTATTTTTGTTTTTCCTGAAGTAGAATGTGATGTCTGCTGCTCACGGTGCCAAACAGTACAAAGCAACACAAAAACGGTGGCTGTTTAGTGACTGATTCTGGCTTTTGGTGAAGGGAGTGTTGGGATATGTGTGTTTTGCCAGATGTGGTCCAGGAAAGCAAAATCTTTGCAGTATCATTAGATTATCATTCATAAGTACTTCTGTTTCAATTTTCTCAACAGTTCCTTCAGCACTAGAGGCTTCTAAGCATCTGTTGATATTTTATGATGATCTTAATGAGATAGAAAAACAAGTGTTTTCTGCATAGGAATGAGTTCAGAATATTTTTGTCCCATTTGGAATGGAGTTAGAATTACAATTTAGTCCTTATGTAGATACCCTTGTCCAGCTGTAACACTTGAGATTTGCTTTAGCTTTAAGTTTGAGACTGAAAGTAAGCAGTGGAAGAGAAAAGGGAATAAAAACGAAGGGATTAAAACAATACGAACACACCACAGTCTGCAACAAAACAGAAAACAAGCAAAGTCAATAAACTGTGTAATTACTAATTCATCCAGAAACTAATCATGGGTTTTTAAAGTGAAGTAGCCAAAACCAATAACTTAACAGTTTGCCAGGGCAATAACACGGGTATCTGTATCTCTTTTAATTGGCTTTAATCTTTCCCTTTGTGTGGAACTATTACAAAATAAAAGGAGAGAATATTTAGAGAGACAGGGGTGTGTTAGCTCATGGTTTGCACCATTTTAATGAGGCCAAAGCAATAAAGACTCCCAACAGCTCCTGAGGTCTGGATGATGAATGGCCATCTTCCACTGATGAAGCACAGTGTTGTGCTCAAAAATATGAGTTGCTGTTTAAATATGAAAATATTAATTTATTCAGTTAGGGACTATTCTTGAATGATTTATTCCTTCCCAGGAATATGTGTGCAAATGTATTTGAATAAAAATCAAATAAGTTTTGCTTCTTGGCAGGAGGAAAGTTGAAGTGGCTGGATTAGAGAAAATGCTTTTAAGGTGTGGTAGATTTGGAAATAAATAAATAAATAAATAAAACACATGCACACGTATTCAAATACATTTACTTAGGCAGTTTAGGTATGTCTCCAGTAAATTGATCATTAATCACATGTAGCAAAGTTACAGTGAGAACTTAGCAATTGCCAGCTGTGCCATTTTCCTAATGCAAGGTTAAATATGTGGTGGATAAGTAAGTGCTAGTTTTAGTGGAAGTGTGGATAGTAATTATTGCCTATTGATTATCCTTAATGGCTTCATTTATTCAAGGTGTTTGTCTTATTCAATGTGGTGGAAATCTACTGTGCATCGAGCATATAATTGAAAGATGATGCTTAGAGTTTCTCATTTGATGATCCTTATGATTTCTTATTTTATGCTTTAATTTTTTCCATTTTATTCCCTTAAAAAATATCTGAAGTAACAATCTGAGAGTGGACAAGCAGCTTCACATCCACATACGCACTAACGTTTGAATACTGAGCTGCAGTATCTAAAAATAGAGCTGGTAAACACATGTGTGATTGCTGAGTGTATTCCTAGGGGAAACTGAAGTTGCTTAAGAAAGGAATATAGCTCCTCTTGCACACAGGAGCACCCTGAGAAATAAATCCCATGTAGTTACCTTCCCTTCACTCACAATATCTTCACATACCATTTACAAGAGAAAAAACACTGTCAAAATAAAATAGGTGTTACTTCCTGTGACACACAGCTACATTGTTAGTCTGAAAGTTTTATTAACAGCTTGCATTTATATATTTTTATGATACTTTTAAAATAGTGAATTATGAACGATTGAAAATATCCTCCAGCTTAATTGAGAACCATTATGTCTAGTAATTGCCAGTGATTTCAGAAACAGCCGTTGTTCTCTGGCCTATTAACATAATTTGAATTTTTTATTGCACTTCATAATTATCTGTTGGAGTTAAAAAACAGGCCCATTTACTGAAGTGTTTAAGAACAAAAGCCCCAAATGGGCTGGATTGTGATGTATTATTTCTATTAACCGACCTTGCTGGAACCGCTTTGTGCATCAGTTTTTGATGGGGTCGTGACTTGTGATAGAAGAGGAGGGTGGATTTTCTAGTTTTCATTTCACTAAGTGTAGGTAAAACGACGTCTTTTAAAATTGTCTTTGACTCTTTCTTACGTATCTACTCCATTTAGGCCTCAATACCACTTTAACATGATTTCCATGATAGCTGAGAGAAGCACTATTTCGGTCTTATATACTTTACAAATTTTATCTGTTCACTGTGGCAGGTTGGCAAAGACAGAAGGAACTTGACCCCTGCTGAGATTATAACATTTTTATATCAAGACTTCTTTTTAGTTCTGTGATTTGTACTGAAAACAGGCTCCTTATTTCTCTCTTAGATTTCTATGTACTGCAATAAAAGAAATCACTGAAACTCGCTGCATTAATACTGGTTTTTCCAACCCATGATCACATGCAGCATATGTGATATAAATGCCTCTAGTGACAGGAAGGTCTCCTTGTTGTTCCTATTTCTGTCATCATTCTTTGTAGAAATGGTTTTTAGCAGGTTTTTCTTCCTTGAGTGTTTAGACCTCGAGCCTCCAGGTAATCTCCTCAATTAGTCCCTGGGGCTGTAGAGAGACAGGAAAGTGAAGTTCTCTTAGCACCTAAAATTGCAGGTTCATGTTGAAATTAGGGTTGTTAACAATCTGGTGTTGGAGGGGGAAAAAAAGAGGAAAAAACCAGATAGAAGTCCTGGACTTTTGGCTGATGGTAAGGATAGTTAAATATGTGATTGACTTTTTTTGGGGGACAGAGGACATGGGGCTGGGGACGGGGAGAGAGGGGACAGGCTGCAAACCACTCTGACCTCAGCCAGTTGCTTATTTAGGGCATCCAGCTGTTAAATAACTTCACCCATCATCTCTTGCTTCCTTCTGTGGCAGAAGCATTTTACATTTCCCTTTACATTCATAATCAGAAAGCACATACCAGGAAATTGGTACAACTCTTGGGGAAGAATTGTGCTGATTAAAAGAGAGCCTTTGCTATGAGCAAAAACAGCTCTTAAGCAGATTTTGTTTGTTGTGTTTGGTTTTACTTTGGAGGAAATACTTTTCTAATAAATTGAGAGAGCCCAGCTCTAAACCTGAATTCCAGAGAGGAGCGTTCTGCAAGCTCTGAGTAACATCCATGTAGCTGAGAGGACTGTAAAAATCCTATGCATGTCTTGTCCAGTGGCAAAATTTAGATTTGAATAAACCCAGAACTTTCTGAGGATTAAAATGGCTTTTTTTTTTTTTAATTATTATTTCTTCAGGAAAGTTTTACATAGGTGAGGTGGAACAAATGGGAAATTTCTTATTATTCAATGTTCTCCCATCACTGAAAATTGTAAATGTTATATACGTGTGATTCTTCATGCTTTAGTGTAGGAGGCATCTTTTGGAAGACTAGGAAAGAAAATCACACATTATCTTTTGTTGTTAGTTAAGCCTAAACTAGGAATCTGGAATTGTTATGCTGCCTTTATGATAGTTTTTACTGTGGGCTCCTGACTATTGTTGCTGAAGAGATCCTTACATCACATTGGGAACTGGACTAACTGGTTTTGCCTTGCAGGACATGCTTTTTAATACCCTTTGCTTGCTTGTTTGTTGGTTTTTTTGGTTTAGTGACATCAACATCAAGTAAAACATATATCTTCCTTCTCATGAGTAATGAGAATTGTTTTCTGAAAATAACTCTAAAATCAACTCTTAGTAGGGTTAGGACACCACATATCCTGATGTGCATACAAATATATACTTGTGTATGTATCTATATATTTGTATGTGTTCATAGAATATCCATATGTATAGTATACACCTGATTCTCAAATATTATGTAGATTTCTTTTCCTATTACTTGCAGCAGAGTAAAGGACAATCCTTAAATAGGGGCCTGACAGACTCCAGTGAAAAGTTTTGTAGATATTGTTTGTAAAACAGAGTCTTGCTATGCAGAAGCAAAGTCTGAGTTTTAAAAATTTCATTTCAATGTTATATACTATAAGTGTAGGTTGTTTCAATTGTATGTCAGTAATACTATGTATTGCAGAGGATGTTGTTCTTCCCTGTTTCTCTGCCTCACTGCTTACAGGTGATGCCAAGCAGTGCCAAATTAGACATGATGTGACCTGAGATCTCTGTGCAATTGTTTTGTCTGGATGTGAGAGGGAAGCTGTCAGTGTGTTTAACATGGGACCGAGTTTTACACTGAGACAATTGATTTTCTTCATACATTTATTTGTGAAATGCAGTTATAAATACAGTAGTTGAGCCCCTTCTTGCCTTAAAATTGCAGTGTCAACGATTGTTTGAAATAACAAACTGGAGTTCAGAAATTCAGACGAGTTAGAAGTTGCTTTTGTGGTGTGGATACCAGACTTCAAGGGTGAAAAAGAAACAATCCCAGATATCTTAAGTACTTTTAATGTTCTCTGTCTCCATTGATAGCCTGAATTTTTGACAGCAAAAGCATACACAGTTCAGCTTCCCTGACTGCTTTCTCCATAAGCCTTCGACTGAGTTTAGTTATGACTTATAGCTTGAGCATGGCATTTGGGAAAAACAGAAAAAGTAGTATAAATGTAAATGTGAAGAGCTGCAGCTCATTCTGTTTTTGAAATTGTTGGTGTGAAAAGAACTCAACAGTGTTTTATTTAAACAAGGTCTGCTTCAACCTTGATTGACTTGCAGTAAATTGCCTGGTACGAGAGGCAAAAGGAAGTGGATAGAAAAATGGCAATCAACACCAAATGTTTCACATATTGATTGACAAGCACCAGAGATGTGCTAGAGTAAGATAAATTGGCTAACAGAGCCCATCTTGACAGCTCCTGAGATGGGAAAATTGTTCCTGTTAATTTGCTGCTGGGACCTTGTCATTTATGGGGATATATATTTGAGTGCCTTCTAATGGTGTAAACAAACTTTGGATTCCTAAGTAGCATATTTCAGCTTCAGTTGCTTTAATTTCTCTCTGTCCATGTATTTCTGAGCTGTAGTTATAAAGTACTTTAAGATTGAAAAGATGAGAGAAACTGTCATTATTTTAAAGATACAGTTCATGCTGCAATACAGGATGGTACATTCAAGCTATTCTGTAGCCTGTTTGATTTTCAGTGGGGTTTTTGCTTTCCTGAAAGGCATGGAACAGAGCCCATTTGTTGTAGAACAACATGAAGAGCATGTGTCTTTATTCCTTCATTCTGGCAACGTTATAATGAAAAGATTTCTTACCTTTTTAACATATCTAGTTTTGTGCTTCCAATGCCTTTTAATCAGGTTGCAATTTTTTTAGTACTGCAGAGTGATGATCCCTTTTCCATATAGTAGTCTTTCATGTCTGCAATTTCTTTTCATTAAAAGGAAATTTTATCTTTTTAATTTCCTGTATTGCTCTCCCAGAGTGCCATTAATTATGGCAACACACAACACTGGTAAAATAATTAATGGTCCGATAGCTGTTGTGTTGCAATCTGCCACTCAAAGGTTTTATTTTGGCTAAATCTTTTCACATCAAGTGAAATTTGACATAAACTTTCTCACTTAAGAATAAACATTTTTCAGTTCTCATGTAAGCAAAGTGAGCAGATTCCAGTAGTCATCTAAGGTGTGGCCCACAAACAGCAAATGATATTTTTCTTTCTTCCAGAGTTTATATTCTGGGGGGTTTTTATTTGAGCCTGCTTCCCGAACTCTGAACTAGAAATCAACTTTACGAAGCTGGAAATATTTCAAACCTTGTTCAATGCTAGGTGAAAGCAATATTTTATCTGCTTATTTGGAAGTGGTTTGGTAGGTTGTCCATAATCCTGTGCTGGAGTACTTTCTGTGTTCCATGTCTTCTTCAGGGAACAGTGAGCTCTACCAGAAGACATCAAAGAGATTTTAAAGGCCTTATTAGGCCTAGCTTCTTATTAGTGGTGGTGTTTCACCTCCTCCTTTGATTTTAAACTGCAGTTTAGGTCCAAGCTCTGTTCCTAGACCTGAGCACAGTGGATCACCCTGCATTGAATGAACACAGCAGCCTGGTATTCCAGTCAGGAAAAGACTTCTGTTGGGGGAACTTCTCTCTGTGCAGAAGCTTTTCAGGACTCCAGAGTGAAATCCTGGTTGTGCTGAAGGCAAAAATTCAGTTTGCATTGAGTTCTGTGGATTACACTGTGGTTTGCAGTTCAGTGGTGGGATGGTTGTTCATTCTTGAAGGAGGACGTGTGACAGGGCCTGGTAACTTCTTGTCACACAAATGTTTGGTGTCAAGTATCATAACAGTCTAAAAACACCCATTAAATGTTTAAGAAAGAGATGTTTAACCACCTGGAGTGCAGGAAGACACAGGGATGTTAAATGCTGACACACTTTTTGTGTTTTGGAAAATTCCACCAGTGACAGGAAGGACTGAAAAGTCAAACATTTAATTTGCTTGTTACACCCAAAACTCCTGTCAAGTCAGTAAGGGTAGTGTAAGAAACACAAGAGTGAATCTTGAGAGAAGAAACCAGATGAAGCAAGAAAAATTTAATTCTCAAGATAATAGCTTGTAAATGTAAGTATCAGTATCAAGAGTAATGGAAGATTAATTCCCATCATCCTGATGCTTTTCTGACTGCACCTCAGTATCTCCCAGCACTAAAATAAAAACACCTCTAGAGCATGTCCCAGCAGTGGAATAGCAATAATTCAGAAGAGTGTTCTCCACACATGTAGAAAGCAAATAGAAACACCATATTTGAGCTGTAGGTGGAACTAAGAAAAGTAGTCTTCAATAGCCTGAAGCAGAATTAGCCAGAATTTAGCACTGGCACATGATAAGAGCAGATTTTAAGCATATTATTTAAATGATTTGTCCGTTTACATAACACGGATCATGCGAAGCCTTGTTTTTATTTCACATTTGTTCACCACAAATTAGAGCTGCTTTTTTTAGGAGGCTGCAAGGAGTTAACACAAACCCCCTCATCATTATCCAACTCCCACCAGTCAGTACTATGTTCAACTTTCACAGAGTTCTGTTAAATAATTACAGGAGTTTTCTCCTGTTTGTTCAAGATTGTGTTATTTTTCCCACCTATTAGTGGCTCCAGGCACTTGAATCTCGAAGTGTTGCAATGTTCCTGGAAACAAATGTCTCTAATAGACAGAAAGCCAACATCATTCAGGAGGATACACAGTGGAGATGGCAGGAGTGGCTGTGTAGAAGTATTTAGAATTTCAGTAAAATCAGGTGAAGGTAAACAGAAGGTGTTTGGTTAGAGGAGCACGGCAGAGTCTGAACTAGTGGTGTCCCTGGAGTAAAGATCAAATCAAGTACTCCTAGATTTATCTGAGGAGGAAGATTTCATAGGGGGGGGCTGGTAATTACCTACCCAGGACCTAATTACGACTCCTTCATTAGTGGAATTCCCTGACATGAATGCTTAGCTGATAAGATTGATAAATAGGGAATTTTCTTTCTTCCCAGTTTTGAAAAGCTGTGCACATATTATTAAGTTACTGTAAAGGTGAAAATTCATTCACATGTGGTTGTGAGTCTTCCAATAAGTTGCTTCTCAATACATTCCTAATCTTAGAACGTTATTTTTGTCCCACAAGGAGCAGGCAGTTGATGAATTATAATTTAATGTTATAGTTAGTTCAGTTGAACCTTTTTTTAGGGAAGTGCTGGTTGGTGTGAGTTCTGCTCCCATGGATTTGTCTCTGTTTTTACTGCCTGAATCAGAGGTAGGGTAATATTAGAGGAGGCGTTTTGACTTTATGAGTGATGGCAAAAAATCATTGAAACAAATTAATGTTTTCCAGCTATGAAGGTATCAAACATATGCCAAGTAATCAGCTTGCTAGTGTAATAGGTTCATGAAGGAAAAGGGTTTTCTAATCTTATTCACTGGTGTTTTTCCCAAGACAGCAACAGCTTTTATAAAATGAGGCTTGTAACTTCTCATTACAGAATCTAATCTGCCCAGAAGACATTGAACAGCTGCAAAACCCTAACATCTTCTAGCTGTAAATTGCTTTTATTATTTATCTTTGTTTAACTAAAAAAGAAAGGGGCATCAGATGATTTAACAAGACAAGAATTAAATGACATTAGCTTTTGACAGCAGCAAATTATTCCTTTACATACTGAATTGGTTTAGATAATTTTAAAGTCATGACTGTCTCCTTATTTTTAATATCCAAATTTCATAAAACTGATACATTTTTGTAGATGGATTGCTTAGAAAAATTAATCTAACTTTAACACTGGAAGTCAGAAGTGATTGATTTCCAAGTTAGTCTCATTCTTCTGCATAGATTTTAGTAATGATGATATCTTGCATTGGTACAGTGATTTTCATATTCAAAGATTACACATGTGCAGTACTTCAGAAAATATTAACCACATGCAGAGGTCAAATGGTTTAAGGAAGATAACAAAGACTGAACAAGCTTGTAGAATGGATCTGTAATAAAAAAACAGAGACCAGGACTTGCTTGTGGTTCTTCATCTGTCCCTTTTCTATTACCTACAGTTCTCAAACTGTATTCCTGGGTGTGCAGTAAATGGTTTTACTTCAGAGAACAGGGAACAGAAACATATTAAATACGAATATATTTTAATGTTGGAGGATTTTTTGGTAACAGAAACCATTTAAAAATGTTTCATAACAAGTTTTGAGAAAAGTGGTTCATTGTTATGTAAATCACACGTGATGACTTCTATGTCTAGATCTCTTTTTTTGACAGTCCCTTAATTTTTTCGGAGCCATCCTCTGTCTTTCCCTGGTATGATATCGTGGTATCAGCTTCATCCTTAGTTGCCCTGACTATCATTTTGTGGCAGAGAAATACCTAAAATCATCAACAAACAGGTCTGGGCAGAAGTATGAGCCCTATGCTTTTAGAAAGACCTCATTTTCTCCTTTGACTCTTGTGAAATAGGCTCTGTGAAAACCTTTTTCTTAGCTTGGCTGGTTTTGTGCATGTTTGCTTTCAGAGATAGGAGCTTCAGAAGCACTGGAAGTACCTTTCTTCAGTGATAACTCCCTGTCATCCAAATCCTGATTTATATCTTCCTCTTTTGCCGTTTTGAAGCGTGTTTGCCTTAGAGGAAAAAAAAAACGCGGCGGGAGTTTAGGCAACAGAAAGCAACGATCACAGGTTGTTGGATTTCTTTCCCTCTTTTTCCCCGAGTACTTCATTTGGGGTTTTTGTGTTGTCAGCTGGAAATGCAGCCTGCTGAGTGAAGGGTTACCCGAGTGCTCTGCACGGCTGGCTGAGCAGTGCTGCCTGCTGCTGGGGTGATGGTGGGTGCTGTGCCTTGTCTCTCTCCTGGGAGCTGCCAGCACAGCGTGCTTGACTCTGGAGGGAATAACTTTCTCCCCTGAGCCCAGCTTTGCCTGCTGAGGCCCTGCCAGCCTCTGTTGCGTGGAAGCACAAATGCCAGTTCGGCACCGAAATCATAGATGTGTTGCCCCGCCCTTGTCAATTAAATGTAGTCATTTCACCAATTACAAAACATTTGTCTTTCCTATGCCAGTAGGAGCAATGTATATTTAATTTATTAAAATATAACTCTGCCCGAGAGTGCCCAGGCCATTGGTGAGCCATGCTTTGCATTAATTTTGGAAGGATTTTTTTTTTCTCATGCAGAAAGCAATTCTTGTGGGGAGGAAGAGGAGAGTTTGCTGAATGTGCTGTACCTCGGGAAACTTTCACCTCCATCAGCTGCCTGCTTACTTTATAGTGCTTTGCACTGCAAAAACATGCATCTTACATTATCTAGTTGTTTCCTGACACATTTAGCAGCATTTCTCACTCTTTAAAGTGCTGACAATGTAGGTGCTTCACTTAGGCTGACTTGCAAACGTGGTGAGAACGTGTTGAGCGCTGGAGGAGGAGGAGAGCAGTGAGGCTGTTACAGGGTCCTGCCTCTGGTCCTTGTACTGATTCTGTCCAGCTTTGCCACTGTTTCTTGATGGAAAGGAGCAAAGGAGGAGGATATCTGATCCTTCTCTTTCATCACCTCTCGTTGATATTCAGCCAATGCCATTATTAGATAGCCTTCTCTGTATAATTTTAGTAAATATGAGCAACACAGCAACTGCAGTTAATGATCCTGTCCATCATTTAAGTCACTAATGTAATTTTATGGGATTACTTCACACAGGGTCCTATACTTTGTATTGGTGTAACATGAACATCAGCAGCTTCAATCAGTAAATGTCAAAATCTTAATTGCCAATTAAGTGTTTTACACGGCGTTTCTGATGCCATCAGTTATGGAGAAACAACTCATCTGCTTTTGCTCTTTACTTCCTTAGCTTCCTGCATTAATATTTTAATGCTACTGCATCCTCTAAACAGTTTTTTAAAAAGTTAGCTTAAAGTTTCCTTTCTTTCTGCAATCTAATGTCTCAAGGACTGAAAACTGAGACCATTGATTTGTGTATTTTTTTTCTTATCTCAGTCCTTATGACCATATCTGTAGAACAAAGAGAAGTTATTGATAGCAATAGATGTGACTGACTGTAACTATTACAGGTCATTTGTGTCTGCATGACTAGCAGGTAGCCTGAGAAAAAGTACAAAAAAGTTATATCATAATCCCTTGGTTATGAAGATTACCAGCTGTTTAAAGCTGTTGAAACTTGATTTTGCTTATAAAAAGCAAACACAGGAAGATGCTGTCATAAATATAATTTACCAATGAAGACAAGCTACTTAGGTCTGTGAAATTCTCAGTGTGACATGCTGAAAATGCATGGGGTTGAACAGTCTACACAGATGTTTGCTACACACGTCTGACCTTAGAAAGGAGATTCTCCTGATGGGAAAAGTTTGAGGATACCCTTTGCAGATACAATTGGCTTTGAGATCTGTATTTACCACCCCTGGGATTCAGTTATTTTCTAGTGACAGGAGTTGCTGAAATGGATAACTTCAGAATGTGGGATGGAAACAAGTTTTCATCTGCTGCCCAACCAAATTAATGGCAAAATGGCTATTTAAGGAGTCTGGATTAACCCGTTAGACCTGTTAAAATAATGTACTTTTTTGGATGTTATTTATGTCTGTCTAGAGAGGTGTGTGGGTAATTATAATTCCATATGTAAAAATGAATATAAATATATACACACAGATTTTGGAATGAATGTTTACATGGTGACTGCTCAAAATTCTTAAATTCCAAGGGGTTTTTTAGGTTCTCTGCTTCCTGTCATGCCCCATGGTGTATTATAGAGGCCAGGGTTTCACACACATGTGGACTTTATTTATCCACAAAACTCCATAAGTCCTTTACAGGAGCAGGAAGAACAGGGAGTATGGAAAGCGTATTTCAAATATCCTTCAGCAACTGATAAGCATCTTGCATCTCCTCTTTGATCATGTCTCTTATTTATGTATATTCATGCCAGGAGTGATTACAGGCATTCTTTTTTTCCTTTTTATTTTTTTCCTTCTGGGGATGGTTTTGGTCTTTCAGGCCAATAGCAACTGAAGTATCTCTTTTCCAAATGTGTTTTTTGTGACTAAGATGAACAGAATCTTAGCTGTCTTATAAATTTCTAGACTTGAAACAGTCTCGTCCATTGCTGCCTTGTACCACGACTGCACACGACAGGCTCACATGGGTGAGCTCTGCCTTGTTCAGCCTCTGCCTGGCTGTGAAGTTGGTCTTAATGAGGAGATTAAAGGAATTCCTCCCATCATTGTCTGATCTGCATCCTCAGCTTTTGAGGATGTCTTCCTGAACATGGTTGCAGAGCTCTGGCACCATTACCAGCTCTGAGCGTGGCCTGGTTTCTAAATGTAGGTTCTACAGCAGATTTTAAGCCTCAGGGGCCTCAAGTGTAGCAGTAACTGAGGAACAGTTTCATAAAGGTTCCTGAGCTGATGAAGAAATAAGAAATTGATTTAAAAAGAAAAGGGAATTTTAGTGGTAAGAGGATAAATAAGGCCCTTGCAGGATGAGGTGCCATGTGGCACAAAAGTCCAAAGCTAGCCCAAATTTGAATGAAGCAAAGTTACCAAATAGTATTCTAAATAGTTAAATGAGATAAATGACAGGAGGAAGAGGGGAGGAGGAGAATTTTTTTTTTTTTCCTTCTTGGATGCTTGCTCTTTTTGAAAAATACCTTACAGATGCTGCATTTAGTATTTTACAAGTCTTTTTCATGCACGAATATATGCAATATGAACATGCATATGAACAGATATTGGAAGAAGAACTAATACATTTTCCTATTGAAAATGTATTACATCAGCTTTATGTCTGACTTCCCTTTCTGGCATTTGTATCTGTTCTATCTTTCTTTGAGTATGTTACACAATTACATTATTGCTGTCACTGGAAGTATCCATTACATAGGATTTCTGTCAATGCACAACTAGATAAAAAAATTATTCATAGAAGCTTTAACATATTAATATATGAAGACTAGACACCAATTGTTGGAACTTCTATTGACATTGTGATTTAGATGTTGAAAACAGCAGTGTAACAGAATAATGATGTCACCAGACATTGCAGAATGTCTCATACACTGTAGGGTATTGCAAATCCCATTGTGAAATGGTGGAAACTAAGAACCATTTCAAGAGATGGGGGGTTTCACAATCCAGCTGCTGAGGGGTCTGTAGATACATGAATGAGTCTGACAAGAAGCTCAGGTTTATAAAACCTGTAAAGCTTAGTCTGTTCTTTTAAATGGTTGGTTGAACTTATTTCACCAAGATATTTGTATTAGACAGTACGAATTTTTCTCATTATTTCTCACTTAAGAGTATATAGTAACAAATAAATTGCATGCAGCATGCTGTTTAAAGCCTAACTGATAACCCACACTTCACTTTGGTGGTTTCACAACCATTCTCTCAGCTGTGGTACTGCAGATAGTCACCCTTTACATTCATTTCCTAAGGCAACAAAGCTTAATAGAGTCTTTCTGTTCCTCTTCAGTAATTTTTCAACTCAATTCCCACCAAATTTTACAAAGGATTGGGTAAATATTGTAAGATATTCTGAGCGTTTCAGGGGCTGAGGGTGGAGAGAGAAGATACTTTATACTGGAGCCCCACAACAGTAGAGGGAATGGCTGTAGTGGGAGTCTAATGTTCAGTAGATGCCAAAAATCAACTTGATAGAAAGATCAGGAATGCCCCAACCACAAGAAAGGTTTTAATCAAATTTGGCAGCTTATTAGGAAATCTAACCACATGACAGATTGGCAATAGGTTCTGTGGCTCACAGACATCTATGTTTTTCAATTAACTTGTTCTTGTGGACATATCCTCCTCAGGAACCAACTTCCCACCAAAATAATGCAACATTTTAACAACTTCATCCCTTCTGTTTTCTCTAACTACAAACAGAGCTGTAGTAATTAGGCATTTTAGCTTTTCTTCAGGGATTTGGGCTGTATTTTTTCACAATGCTAACTATTTGATTAGCTTTCCTGACAAAAGAATTCTTGAGGGTTTTTTTCATTTCTCAGTGCTCTCTGCAAAAATGTACCTAAATTGTTCTAAAATACTATACGCAGTTTACACAGAAGGAGAAAATCTTTTCCTTCATCTTATACCCTCACATGTCCAACAGTTTTATAATACAGTAACATATTTCCCTGTGATACATACAGTAAATGCAGATTTAGAATTTATAAAGCTGCTTCTTTCAGCTTCACAGTGTTGAAGCAGAGCCAGAATATGTGAAAATTAAATGCACACAGTGGGCACAAGTGTCACATTCCTGTCAGAGGTGTGTCAAACCTCAGCCTCTCTGCTTCTTGCCAACACAGTGCAAGGAAATAATTAGAAGCTGTTTTTTCTCAATCACTTCCCTTGAATGTTTAGGATATTCACTGTAATATTTCGTAAGAATAGCATGATCATGAATAATAACAATAGTTATTCCTATCATCAGTCTTAGAATTATTGCCTTGCAAATGCAAGCCCACAATGAAAATATTCAGTGCACATTGAATTTTCTCTGGCAAAAGAGATGGTAGCTGGGAGTTACTCTAGAGTAGCTTAAATACATTTCTGTCATATCATAACTTGGTCATTCAGTCTTATCCATGTGTCCAGTGCTAAAAAATATAATAATAAATAATCATAATAGTCACTTGCCTATCGCCAGGTATTTATTTTATATTAAAGCTTTTGAAGGGAAGAAGGTAGTTTGTGCTATTTGCTGGCAGCATGCAGTGCAAAGTCAGTGGGTTTCAGTATCTATAGGTGCCTTTGGTTGGTTGCTGCACCCCAAATATTATTTATATGTGATGGCTGGAATTTTTCACACTCTTCTTCTCATTTTCCCCCTCCTTTTGAATTTTGTGTGTGACTCTAGAAGTTCACCTAATTACATAAACCTTAGTGTAATTCCTATAAAGTGAGGGGTTCTTGATTCAAAAAATGAAGATATAACTAGTGAGAAAGCCAGTGTGTGTTTGCTGCTGTTTCTTAAAGAATGATGGAAGTAGGGACCCACTATTTTATGTAGTTTTGCTGTGTTTTAACATTTGTAGCAGATCTCTGCCTTACAGACTTTGGTAGTATCACAGAGGTTGTATTTTATTATGTATAAATTATTCATTACCTGTTTTTTCAACGCACTAGATAAACTTGCAGAGATCAGAATGCGTGTTTCTCTTCTTCCTCTCATCCCTATAACTGGTCATATTCTAACAGGCAATGCAAAAAAAACCCCAAACCAGTCTTCATCTGTGTGCATTTGATGGAATGGACTGGTGTGAAGTTATGGGAAGTTCACAAAAGCAAAGATACATAAATATGAACATTGCTGTTGTTGTTGACCTGGCGCCATTAGTTTAGTTGACCAAAAAACCCATGTTGTTACAGTGGGCTGAGGTATATTGTACCACCAAGGATTGGGCTGCAGGGTTGGAATTAACCTGGCTGGTGAGCTGGGCAGGAAATTCTGCCCCTCTGTAGGGGGCAGAAAAGCAACAGGAGTGAAAGAACAGCAAAGCTTCGAGTTGCCAAGCCAGATTCCAGCTTAGCCCATCTCTAAAGTGGAATAATTGCCTTTCAGTCCTGCTGCTCCTGTCACATCTGCCAGTGGGTTTTGGGAAGATCTACAACATCACAGGAAGAACCTTTGCTTTTCTGTGGTTCTTGTTACATGCCTCTGAGAGATTCCTGTGCTGGAGCAATTTTCCTAGTTGAAAAAAATAAAATAAAATCAGCCCACCACCATTATTGTAATAGATTTACAGATGTGATGTAATTTCAGGAATTACAGTTCCCCTTTTCAAAAAAGTCCCTCTTTCTGTGAAATTTTTTCTGGTAAAATATGTAGCTGCTGCACTTGAATTTTGCAGGACGTGAGAGTGCAGTGAGGGGGCTTTTCAGTGTCTGGTGGCCAAGTGTGGCAGTGCCCACGTGGAGCAGGACAGGACCCTTCTGTCCAGGGGTGGGCAGTGGCATTAACCAGCATCTGTTCACTTGAGGAGCTACAAGCCAGTGCTGCAGGGGGAATTTTTGGAATGAGTTCACAACATATCTGCTTACAGTGCCTTGAATGTGATACAAAGGGACAAGCTGGTACCAGTGGAGAGACCGAGGGGCTCTGCACAGCAGTGCTGGGATGGAACAATGGGCAGTTACAGTGCAATTACTCGGCTGTTGGGTTTTTTTCATTACATTCATTGCTGATCTTTGATCCCTCTGTCCTCTTTCCCAGGTCGTCCCATTCCACCTACATCCTCGTCCAGCCTTCTCCCATCTGCTCAGCTGCCCAGTTCTCATAATCCTCCACCAGTTAGCTGCCAGATGCCATTGCTAGACAGCAACACGTCCCATCAAATCATGGACACCAATCCTGATGAGGAGTTCTCTCCTAACTCATATCTGCTGAGAGCGTGTTCGGGCCCACAGCAGGCTTCCAGCAGTGGTAAGAAAATTGCAAACATATGGAGTTTGTTTGTGACATGTTTTGTGCCAGTTTTATGCCTTTTTTTTTTTTTTTTTTTTTGCTTTAAATTTGCAAATGTGTTCTTGCATCAGCACAAAATCGAGAGCATCTGTGGAAATGGGGCAACAAAATCTTACTGGTTTATTTCATGGAAACTTTTCTGGAAACACAATACATCATGTATGGTTTCCCTTCGTTTTACTGTAAGGAGATTTTTAGTTTTAGGTGTCTTATAAGCAGTGTACAAATGTTATTGAATTCCTGACGTCAGAGGGATTTATTTTTCAAAGTCTGTTTCATGCTCCTTGATATATCTTGTGGGAGAGAGATGTACACACAATGGTTCTTTTTTCTGCATGGACTAATCTAATATCTCATTTGGTGATGAGGTTCTGAATCTAAAAATGCATGTTGCTTCTGCCAGTCTATGTCTGTTCGTGTTTCCAAATCTGTCTGGTTCTGTACTTACAATGTCACATTTAACTAAGATCTGCTATTTTTCAGCAAATGAATTCTTGTCTTTCAGGACACTGTTTCAAAACATTTGCAGCTCTATCAGTCATGGAATCTGTAGTGCTTAGGGTTTTCCTTAGTTTTCTTTCTGTACTTTTTTCTTCTTTTAATTTTTATTTTCAATTTTAATTTTGATTAGCAGGTGCTGACTTTTCACTTTGACAGCCAAAAATTGAGGAATGAAGATGCAATCCCTTTTTAGAAATAAAGGCAAAACAAAGGAAGGCTATTATGGCACCTTATATTTCCTATTTCTTTTTCTTTTTTAACATAGATATATGTTGTGCAGTCCCTGTCTATTTAACTAAGTTTATATCTTAGCTGCAGTTTCTGATCTGCCTAAGGGGTCTCTTTCCTGTAAGAATACACCTCTGAACAGTGCTGGGGATACTTGTGGTGTGGAACTGTTGGCTTTTGTGGGTGCTCCCAGCACAGCCTTGTAACAGGGCTGTGTGATGGGAGGATGAGACAGTGAGCAGTGGAAAGATAAGATTCAGAGGGGATATAAGGTAAAGATTTTTCCCTAAGCATTGGATTAGAACAGGTGGCCCAGGGAGCCTGTGCAGTCTCTGTCCTTGGAGGTTTTCAAGAACAGGTTGGCTAAAATCCTGAGCTTGCTCTGACCTCAGAGCTGCCCTTGCTTGGCAGGAGGCTGGACTAGGGTCCTCCAGGGAGTTCCTTCCATCCTGAATTATCCCTTAACCCTGTTGAGATATGTTAAAATATAATTGCACAAAGAAATAATGATTCAGAGATTGAGCATGCTTCTTTTAATAATGCTTCAATTATGAGAATGGTAAAAATGATGCCCATTTTGAGGGGGTTTTAAGAGGTTCAGGGGGATCTGGGGACCTGCAGACCTCAAAATCTGTGATGGGCAACTCAGTAAAAATTATGGAAGTGGGGAGTGGAGAAGTGGGGATGATTTATCTCTGAATCAGTGCAGTTTCATGCCTGAGAACATTCAAGAGTCCTTTGCAGGGGTCATCCCAGTAAGGGGGATCCGGGTGATTGAAGGGTCTTTGTGTTTTCAAAAGTCTCAGAAAAATCTGTCACTAAACATTTTTAAGGAAACTAAAGTAACATAAGGGTAAGAGGGGAGGTAAGTGGTTATTTGAAAGGCAGTAAGCAGAGGTTGGAGCTCCCCAATGAATTTTCATGGGACATAAAAATACTTGGAGAAGATGGTGAGCTGTGGGGTAAGAAAGGGATGGCAGGGTGGTAAGAATGAGATCAGCCTGTGAGGAATCACAAAAGCACCCGTGAGACCAAGTAACAGGGCAATAAAATGACAGAGGAAATTAGGGCAGAGAAATGTAATGTGATATTCATGGAAAAAGCAGCTCTGGTTCACAGGTTGGTAATGGACCATTACCTGTCTGCAGTGAGGAATTTGGGGTGTGTTTGCTTCCTCTCAGAGCTGGGAACAGCTGAAGAAGGGAATAAAGAACAAAAGAAGGAACATTGTCTAAAGGATGTGGTGGATCAAACATTTTATGAGGGTTTTAAGGGGAATGGGAAAACTAAATGGGAGAGGGATGAAAGAAGTAGAAGCAAATCAAGGTCAGGGAATATGAACTAAAAAAGAGACTTGGAGGATACTTGAGCAGTTGGTACTTGGTATTTGCAGCCCCTTCTGGGACTGAGGGAACCAGCAGGGCTTTTCTTAGGAAGCCAAATGAGGGAAATTGCAGTAAAACAACACCTGAAAATTTGATGGAAGAGCTCTTTATGTTTCATTTTAAATAATAATCACTGTTTCTTTATATCCTTAAAAGCTTTGTGTTTGACAATTGTTTCTGTGGGCTGACCCAAGGAGCCTTTTTGGCATGCTCTAAGCTTTGATTTGTTCATTCTATATTTTAGCAGTTTTCCCTCACATAGCCCATTTACTTCTTTAATAAACAGTCGTATAATATATAATGACTTTTAATTTTCAGGTCATAAGAAACAGGTGTCTGTTTTAGGGTTTTTTTTTTAAATTTCAGACCATAGACACATGCATCAGTATTTGATCAGCACTGTGTGTCCAATAGCATGAGCTCTTCTGGACTTAATGCATCCTCTGGAAACTAATAGGCATCTTCTAGTGTTTGGTTTGGGGTTTTTTTTGTTTGTTTTTGCTTTTGGGTTTTTTTTTTGTTTGGTTTTTTTTCTGTAGCTCTCACAATGTTTCCTTTACAGAGTTTATAAGGAAATACCACAGCTAATGATATTTACAATAAATCTTACCATTTTTTGAGTCTCATCATTATCCTTGAAAGATTTTCCGAGCAGCTTTTACCATCTACACGATAGGGAAAGATATATCATGCTCTGGCTGTAGGTTTGGGTTTTTTTCCTTTTTTTTTAATTTTTTTTTCAATATCTATATCAGTTCCTATGGAAACTTAGCAACATAGATGCAGACATCTGGCAGATAGTAAATAAATGTAAATATTTTGTTTGGATTTGGGGTTGGGTTAAAAAAGAAGATTTATAGATACTTAGATTTAAGGCTTAGATCCCAGATAATCTTTGAATCGTTGATAAATATTTGCCAGCGTTTTCTAGGTTCTTCTTTAAACATTTCTATGAGAGTCTTTAAAGT
Organism: Pseudopipra pipra; assembly: GCF_036250125.1. Taxonomy (NCBI): domain Eukaryota; kingdom Metazoa; phylum Chordata; class Aves; order Passeriformes; family Pipridae; genus Pseudopipra; species Pseudopipra pipra. The sequence goes on along the minus strand of NC_087563.1, from coordinate 5,321,887 downwards.
ACATGCTGAATATGAAATATTTGCTGAAGTCTTGTACTAATTGCTTTGTAGAAGTGTCCTCTTGTTTGTCTGATTGTATACTTACACTTGCCTCAACCTCTGCAATTACAGGTTAGCTCCTCAACAGGTTTAAGATGAATCTTTTTGGTTATGAGGTGATGCTCATCCACGTGTACTGCCCTATGCCCTTCACAATAACCATTCTTAATATATATGGAAAAATCGTTCGCCTAAAAAAATTACCTAATCAAATCTTCTATCAAATGAGCAATCTATTGTTGATGTTAGGAAGGCCTTTAATCTACAATAAATCTTTGTTAGAACTCATCAGAGCTCCCAGTTTGAGAGAAATGTGATTATAGCACTCTTAAAATGACATTACATCATCGGGGTGATTGGTTTATCATTTGGAGAAGTGGCATCAATCATAACCAGCATAACCACACAGTAAATGAATTCAACCTTTCTACTGCAGAACAATGACACAATAATTGCTCAAAATCAGACTTAAAATGAAATCAGAAAATGCACTTTCTTTAAATATGATGTTAACCTAATGGAATATATTATTAAAAATCATGTTTGAGGAAGTTCTGTGTAATTAAAAATACGTGAAAATGTATTCCTTTTTTTCTCTCATTAGAACCTGATTTCAGTTGCAGAATCATTTTCTATGCAACAAGATATTATGCTGGTTTTAACTGAACTCCCATCACTTACATTGCTTGTATTTCTTAATATAATATGCAGCACAATTATATGTGATGAAGGACAAGAGGTTTTTGAAATCTGGTGCACCTGCTGATAGTATTTTGAAAAACACAAATATTATAGAAGGAAATGAGACCTTTTATCCTTGAAAAGATAGTGGATTTTTTTTTTTTCCTTTTGAAAGAAGGTCAGTTCCTGTCACACCATTTTCTAGGATGGTTTCTTACAGCTAAAGTAGGAATAGGTTTGTTTCTTCTTCCTGTGAGTGTTGTATATATGTTCTTTCTGGTAACATAAGGTGACTCAGCATGTTGGAATGACATTTTAATGCCTTCACTCATAATACAATGTAACAAGTTGTTTTTAAACTTTATATAGAAAAAAAAGGAGTTTTGTTGTCTGCACCTTTGCTTTTATTATACAGGATTAATTGCTACTAAACCAAACTTTGGACTCTCAACACAATCTTTCATATCTATCTTTCATATAGTGGATCTATGATTGGGCACATTCATCAGCTTCAGCCATTCTTAACAACGAGAAAGTAAAAGTAGAAGCAGAATGATTTTTGGAGTATTTGGATTTTGGGAAAAAATCACCCTAAACTGTGATTTAGATGTTGCCATGATTCCCAAGAACTTGAAGTTTAACTGGAAGGGGGACTGTGACCACTTTTTCAGTGTTAACGTGTCTTTTTGGCTCAGAGACAATGATACAAAGCATTTGGCTCAATGGAACAGTATTTGCCCATGGAGTAGTTTGGACACTGCTTAAAAGACAATTTGCTTTGATTTTTTCACAAGCAGTTGTTGGCAGCAAGGAGAGAGAGAAGCAGGTTGGCTTGAATGAGATAATTGTTGTTCTTTAATGTTGTCCGAGAGTTAGAGTTGAACTAAAGAATATGACTCCTTATGCTTATGACCCTATTATGTGGTAATATTATGTAAAATATCAATATTAATTATATTCAGTATAAATATCTTGAAGGATATCCTATGTTCAACAGTTACAACCTGTCTGTAGAATCTCATTATTGTTAATGTGTAATTTCCACCACCTTCATGCAGTTTAATCCAGTTTGTTAAAATCTTCTTTTCTGAAAGAAGCCAGGACTTTCATTAGTGCACTGTAACTGGAGGTCTTATTTGAGATCCTCTGTTGAGAGTACTTGGAAGTGTTTGTTTTATAGCCCTCTACAGTCTGGCATCAAATAAAGAAGTAGTTCCAGTTTCTAGTCTATAATGCAAACCCATACAGCAGATATTCATCTTTAAGAAATAAATTAATCCGACAGAAAAATAATTACATCTCTTTCAGGTGATTAAGTATCACCCCCAGCTCAGTGGAGACCACAGTTTCTGTATCTATCAGCTTACAGGACAGAAAATAAAGTAGCAGCAACAAAAATATAGCTCTTTTTTTGTTGTTCTTTTTGGGTTTTTAATCCTCATGAAGGATCGACTTTGGTTTACGTAAGACTAAGTAAAAGAGTTTGGATATATTAGTAGGAAGCACTTTGCTCTTTTTGCCAGAAAGACATAGGTTTAAACTGTAGATAAGGCACTTGGAGTGCACAGCTGTCCCAGGGTGATACCCAGTTGCTGGAGGAACTGTTCTGTGATTAACCAGGCACAAAACACTGACAGGAATCTCATGGAGTTCAGCCCAGGGAAATGCAGAGGTTATTCCTGGGGAGGAATAACCCCCCTACCAGGACCTGCTGGGACTGACCAGCAGCTCTGCCCCGGGGGGTCCTGGGGAGCAGGGGGTTGAGCAGGAGCCAGCAATGTGCTCTGGGGCCAAGCACTGACATTGGTCATGGGCTGGGATCCTTCTCTGCTCCGTGAGACCCTTTTGGAGTGCTGGGTGCGGTTTTGGGTTCCCCAGGACAAGAGGGGCATGAGCTCCCTGGAGCATGTCCAGGAAAGACCACTGAGGTGCTCAAGGGATTGGAGCATCTGATACATGATGAGAGGCTGAGAGCTGGGACTGTCCAGCCTGGAGAAGAAAAGGCTCAGGGTGATCTTATCACAGTGGGGAAGAGTAGCAACAAGGGAGATAAGGAATTAAAATCTACCTCTCCTTGTCAGTGTGACAAGTGGAGCTGTGAGAAGGGCTGTTGTTTTACTTTAGTGCTTGTTGTTGGTTGTTGTGTTTGTTTACTTTTGGTTTTGTTTAGTTTGGTCTCTGTGCATCACTTCTGAGATGATGCACAGAGGAACAGCAATCAGAAAGAAAATTTTGGCCTTCTCCACTGTCACTTTTTTGTCCTAACTGCTGTATGAGTTTAAGATTTCAGCAGCATCTTTCTGTAATGTCTTTCAGAAGACTTCATTGTAGAATTTGTTAAGTTATGCTTAGATCAGCAACAGTAAAAGTCAGTTAAGGTTCCAGGTTTGGGGTTTTTTTAAATTATTTCAAATACTTTCCTATATATGCCTCAAAAAGGCAGCTGTGTATAAGATTCTGCTTAGGAATAGTACTTCCTATTCAATATACTCACAAGGAAAGGCCATAAGGAACTTTCTTCTGATGACATTTTACAGCAATGCAAAAAAGGGTTGTAAATTGAGCATTTTAATTTCTATTTCTAAATTAAGAGTAAATGATGTATGCTTGTTTCTGGGTCAATTGTTGTTACCATTATTGAGCATTTCAGTGCTATGGCCTTTTTCCTACCTTGGCCCCCATGGCTGTTGGGCACTGCCCTGGAAGGAGCAGAAAGCAACACTAATTTGGAGATTCTGTCTTTAACACTTGATGTAGCTCAAGAGCATAAATCACCCTATATTCCTTACTCTTCTCTTCAGCAGATGAGAATCCAATAAAGATACAGACACTAAAGCCTGTTGGTTTCTGGTGTTTATGCTGTCAAGCCTGGCCAAGATTTGAGGTTTTAAGCAATAGTGTCACTTACACATGTTGTTTAAACAGTGCAACTATATAGAAGCAAAGTCTTTTAAGAGGTTTTTTTCTTTCCAAAGTTGTTTCTAACGCTTAAATTCTCTAAATCCTTAATGACCAGTCACATTCTCATTCTGTTGCATCTCTTGAGCACTGAGTCTAATTTTAGAGCTTGAACTGGAATTGGAAATGGAGGGAACAGCATGAACTATGTTTTCCCATTGAAACCAAAGGGTGTACTTTTTCTTAAGTATCAGCTCCATGTTGCTGCAACTATTACTGATATTATTGCTGCTGCTAATCTGTGTACCCTGTGGATGATGCCAGCAGATGTCTGAATTTCAGCCAGAAGACATGATTCCAGATATTTAGATATTGCAGAAACATTATATTTATTAATTTATGAATTTATAATCATGGCAAACAAATCTCAAACAGAAGGTTCTGTGGTAATAAAAATGTTAATGCATTATAAGAAGCTATAGAATGGAAAACAGACTCTAATTCTATTGTTTATGTATTTGTCTTTTTCTTAAGCTCACCATGGTTTTGAGAGCTGGAAAGGTTTTTCTGAGCTGCTTTTACATCATTTTAGTTTAAGGCTTGTAAATGTGTCAAACTGGAAGCCTCTGTAGCAATAAAAGTCCCACAGCAATGCAGCTGCAGCACTAACTTTCCAAGGTTCTCTTTCTCCAGTACATTGCTCTGTTTTCTGATCTCTACCATGATGGTTGGGACACAACTTGGTGACTGTGGCGAGTCAGGCCTTGTTTCTTCTCATTGCCAATATTTATTCTGTCTCCTGGCAGCTGCTTAGAGATCACCAATAACAGTGAAACTTTTGTAAAGTTTTGAAGCTTTCGAAACTTAAAGACTGGATATTGTTGCTCTGTGTCATTGCACCAAGAAAATGGGTGCTTAGACTTGGTACCGCACTTGAAAACTGGAAGGCACTGAGGATATTACAATTATAAGCAGAAAAACTCAGTGGTTTTTGCTTTTTTCTTCATATGCTAAGTTCAGACATTTGTGTGTTTTAACTCTGTGTGTAGAAAACTGTTATTGCTAATGCTCTCTGCTGTAAGTCTTGCTGTGTGGGAAGAATTTTTCAGGCTTTGTGATAATTTTGTCTTTTGATCCAGAGTTCTTAATCTTCTGAACTGCATCTCCTTTTCACTGGCAATGGCATAGTCCTATCAAGTTCCATAGTGGATAGTGCTGCTGTTTATATGGAAAGGGAACATTTAGAAAACATTTCATGTTTTTAGCTGTTACCAACGCAATTTGGTAGCTGATTGAAAGTGAGGAGTCGAGCATATGCAAGCTGTTTGCGCTTCAGGGCCTACAAAGTAGAGAACCTAAAATTTAGGGTAAAATTTTTATAAAGAACTTTTTGCAATATTTGTGCACAGAAGGTTCTGTGGGTGGCTTGGTTGGCTGGTTTTGTAATAACAGAAAGTTATTAACTTCATTCTTTCTCCCTATAAATCCAAATAAGTGCCGTTACAAACGCTTGAAGGCAAGGAGACACTTTTCATCTGAGTCAATAACTTGTCTTATGGATTTCCTGATTTTGATAAGCTTTATTTAAATGATAAATTGTGCAGTTATCTAGTGCTTAATTATTACTCCTAGTTATAAAATTACATTAATAGATTTACAGTTTTATTTACCTGTTTCTAATATGCTTATAAATATTAGCATTTTATCAGGCAAACCCATAAATATGTCACCTATTTATCACATTAACATCTCTAGAAACTGAGTTTGTCTTCATATAAAGCAAGATGAAATCAATAGAAATTAGGACTTCTTTTCCTTTAGAAGATATTCAATCTTATTCTAAGAACTGCAGGAGGTGGAGACCTCACCACATCACTGTAAAAACTGCTCAGTGGTTATTAATTATTCTCACTGTTATTTTTTTCCCAGTATTCATGCCTGACTCTCTGCCTGACAGTTCTCCCATGCATCCCTTCAGCATAAACAGAAAGAGATCCGGACTCTGTCACTTCACTCTGAATATTTTCCCCTTTCTCTTTACCTGCTGCAGCCCTGTTGCCCTCTGGGATCAGGTAGTTTAAAAAGGGTTTGCACATACAGCTTTATTGATGAAACCTTCCACTGAAAACAGTGCTTATCCAAGCAAAATATCCTTTCCTGTTACTCCCTACCCAGTTCCTCAAATGTATTAAGCCATACTGTAAAGAAAACTCCTTTGCCTGCATCACTGCATCTTCTGCTGCCTTTTGCTGCTGAATGCTGTTGTAGAGCAGGATTTTCTCTTTATAAGTCTCAACTTGAGCAACCTTGTGCAGCCACTGCTACAGTAGGAATTTAACAAAAGCCTGTGGTTCCTGCACTAAACAGCTCCTTTATCTGATGCAGGATTACACATCTGCCCTGGGGAAGGGAGCAGGATGGAGGTGCACGACCACAGGGTTGATGTTGGGAGACTGAGCACATGTTGAGAGGGGCTGCATTCAGAGCTGAGCATGGGGTTTCTTTGGCTCTCTCTGTGCTGATGCTCTGTGCTTGCACCATGTCTGCCCTCATATGCCCAGTGCAATCTAAAAAGAAAGGAATTGAAGTGCAAGTCTTGAAATGGCCAGTTCCTGTGTTCTTTGTGATTCCTATGATGCCTGAAATCACCATGTACTGAAACCAAAGATGAGGGGTTATATCTTTTTCTCATGTTAGCTAATCAACCAAACAATATTGCCTTTTTTATTACATTACAATTATGTCTAATTTATTTTTCTGTCAGATTCTTACACAGAAAAGCTGAGGACTTTGTTTATATATGTTAATTACTGGCCTGAGTAAACGCTTACTTCTTCAGATCACTTGATATCAAAGCATGGAGGGAATCCTGCTCCATGTGGTCAGCTCCCCAAATGATTCCACAGCTCAGTCCGTGACATCCACATGTGAATGAAATTTTGTCTCTTGCTCTGTTCTGTTTGGAGTTCTGTGTTTTCTTCCAGTCTGCAGCAACGTTGCACTTGCTCCCAGTTCCCAAGGTTGCTTTTATTGCAGTGACCTTTTCCATCCACCTAGGATGCTATTTGTCATTCCACTCTCCTTCCATCCCTGCCTCGCCCCAACCAAGGTGTTGCCTCACACGTTGCTGCTGTACAATAGTTCCTCTCTGTTTTAATCAATTTTTGCTGGGCTGGAACAGTGTGATTTTTCAGTAACTGAGCTTTTCTCTACTTTTATTCAGGTTAGATCTAGTGATTTGTGAAATAAATAAATACATACCCTACAAGCAGAACCATAACAGCATCTTTTGTGATTGTAGTGATAACTGATACTCAACCTTGCATATTTTGGATCTGAAAAAAACCTAGTAAGTCAAAAGGAAGGAAAATTGGCAATTTGGTATGGAATTGGTGCTGTTTTGAGAAGACTCCTTGTCCCTCGTGCTATGCTAATTTAGGAGCAATACCTAGAACACTAGAAAATTAATAACTTTTTATAAATTACTAAAAAGCAATATGTGGGTATAGAAACCTATATATACCATATCCCTAAAAGTTAGGAGCTCTTTAATCTGCTGACAGATCTTTCAAAAATCTGCAAAAGAGGGACTGGCTTGCTGTGAACTACCATGTCCCAGAAATTCCATTCATAATAACAGAAAGTTCAGTATTATCTCATTACTCCCTAAGAAAAAACATTTATGACCTTGTTATTTTGAAAGGCCCTTCCTTCTTGGTCTTCAGTCTTCAGACCTGGAGGACTGTTGTTAGTATGGAATAAAATGGGAAGTCCCAACTCCAAATCCAGAACTCAGAACTCTGGACTTTAGTATTGCATACTGAATGAATTAAATCTGTAATGTATATGCCATGGTAATTAATTTTGGGTTTACAAATAACATATTCTACTGGAATCAGCAGGAATTTTGTACACTAAACACCAGGCTAAGTCCTCAGTTATGTAATGAGGTGTGAAACATTCTGCCTAAAAAAACAGTGTTTAAGCCTGTTGGTTATTACTTGTTCTCACAAACAGGTGGATAATTGTTTTACTTGGCACAAATCTGTCAATTATAGGGATTAGCAAACACAAAAAGGTGTCAAATCTTTGTTAGTTTGTGAGCTTTAGGTTTCTGAAAACATAATTTACAAAAGTGAAGAGAAGGGAGTTTGGGGACTTTGAGCTCAAGTAGTAAATGATGGCTTGGAGTTATTCCATCAAGTGCTGGGACTGGGCATATAAATGCTTAGTGACCCTGCAATGCAGGTTTCATCATCTCCTGGCACTATGTTTTTCAGTGTAGCTGAAAAACTTGCTTCAAAACCAAAAGGGAGTAATGTGGAAGCCAAAGAAATAAAAAGGTAAAACTTAAGAGGGATGAAACAAGAAATCTGGACTTTTTAAATTAGCATATTTGGTTAGGAAGAGCAATATGAAGCGCTTCAATGTAAAGGACAATGTGGGTTGGGTTTTTTCCCCCTATAAATTTCAAACTTGTTGTTTAACTTTTCAGTGTGGATTAAAAAAACAAAAAGTAAAAACAGACTTAAATCCTCAAAATGAGAGGTGAAAAAAATTTGCTTAAAAATCTTCCAGATGAAATGATTCAGCATTTCAAAAATCATTATAGTTTATGCATTTTCCAAATCTTTTGTCCCTCCCTCCTTTAGCTTTTGTAGCTAAAAATGTTGAAAAAATTCTATTAGATAATCATGAATAGTTTGTCTCCTTGTGATCTGAGGCAGGCATTTGGCAGAAACCAGGTAAAGAACAGTTATTAATTGGAAAATCCATGAACTTATTAGACATGGCAAGGCCAGTCAGTTATGCTTGTGAGTGCTCTATGCAGCTGGAGAAGATGGTACAGAGAAAATCAGGCTGCCTTGAAGAAAAGGAGGAACTTCTGAGCCTCTGAGTTTCCAATTTGAGACTGATTTGAAAGCATGATGAAATTATGGAGACTGATGTGTGTAAACAGACTGAGAACTGGTAGTTCTGGTGCTGCAGAAAGACCAGTGAGGGACTGTACTTGTAAAACTAGTCTAAGGAAAAGACTCAAAGAGTCTGGCTAGAAACCAACCTCTAAAAGTGCTCTGTCAGCAGCTCAAGCCCAGTCCCTCTCACAGGTAGTCCAGCTGTTCTTCCAAATGATTTACAGAAAAAAGGTATATAATACAAATCACTAGCAATCATCATCCAGAAGTACATAAATGGCCACAAAACTTATTTCTTCCCTTGCTCTCCAACTACAGGCCAGTTCTAAATATTTTTCTTTTTCCTTCTTTTTTTTGTTGATGACAGCTGGAAGGATTCCACATTCTTCATTCTAATTCCTCTGAGATCATGCCAGAAACACAAATGCATTAGGGAGTCTTGTTTCATTTTCTTTTTTTGGAACAATTTCCATTAATATCCTGCTGTCACAAAGCAACTGGTGCTGTTTCACAGCTCTTTATCATGGCAGTTTTATTCTGGGGAGCTGCAGCAATTGCTTGTTGGGACCAGGAACCCCAACAGCTCAGGTGACCTCTGGTAAAACTCATCAGTCAAGTTTGGTTCAGCTGATGCCAATTTCTTCGTTTTTAACCTTTAAATTTCCTTGAGCAAACCAGTACTGGCTGTTCCTGCTGGATCAACAGCCTCTGCATTCTGTGGTTTCTTCATATCATATTATAGGTTGGTTTATAGAATAGTATTTCCTTTATAGGGTACATGGATTCAATTCAAATTTCCAATTTCCAAAGGGGTCTGGTGGCAGAAATTCAGAGTCTGTGCAGCTGCTTTGGTGTTTGTTCTCTCTGGGTGCTGGGTTTGTCTGGTTTGGGGAGGAGGGTAGGATACATGTTGGTTTAAGTTGGGTTTTTTGTTTGTTTTTTCAACTAGATGGTTGATTATATACATTAAATACTTTGTCTTCTGTCTGGAAATCTAAATTTTTTAACTGGTTTTTAATAACAGATCTATTAGGTGCATTTGATTAACAAAACAAGTACGTTGCTGTTGATTCTTTTCAGGAATTAATGCTCTATCATGTTGATTTAAATTAACAGTATTATCACTATCAGGTTTCAGTCTGTGGAAAAATTTCTCAGTTTAATTATTTTTAATTCCCAGAAAATGCTCTCAGGTGGTTTTATGAGAAAGCATCTAAACAGTCTGAGAAAACTGTAGTGAAATGATATAATTTCAGATTGTGGTTTCAGTGTAGTGTTGTCAAAGAACAGGAACATAATAAATAAAATCAGTGAACTTAAAAAGGAGAACTTCCCCCTCTAGCTTTTCTAACTCTGCCATGTGTTTTCTAAAACTCTCTATCTCCCTCCATTAGTCTCCAGTCTGAGCAAATGTTAGACTTCTGTTTCTTTTTTCAGATAAAAGTTTTTATTTTCTAACTGCAGAGCAAATGTCCTACATGGAGGCATTTAGTACTTTCCACAAATACCCAACACTGAGAGCCGTGGCTCCCCAGTGTTCCTAGAGAAACTGCCAGGTTCTGTATGAAATTCTGTACATATTTTCATAAGATTTGATGCTTTCTCCACCTTTGATTTGCATTTTGAAATCGGTTGAAGACAGGAGACGTCACTAATTTAGTAGCATGATAACAATACGTGAATGTTACTAAATATTCCCATGAGTAGAACTCCCAGCAGTGGAGGATGTTTATGGCAAATTGCTCAAACAGGGAAGGACCTGTGGCTCAGCTCTGCCAGGCTCCATGAAATTAAAGGGAAGGGATTTTCTTACAGCTCTCCCAGCTGCTTTTTATTAATCCGTGTTATTAGATGACTGTTACAGGCTCTCTAATGGTTTCTTGGTTGTACCCTATTCATCAAAATTCACATAATGAAACCACTCGCCTGCTTTTATTTATTCTTAAATCTCGTTTGAGCCACTGACTCGGTGTCTGGTGCTACTTTTAGCACCTTTTCACGTGGTGATCTCTGTTTCACAGTTACAAAACGTAAACCAAAAGAAAATGGGCTCCATAAGTGAACTCTCATTGCTAAGCAACTTGACATAAGGATGTTAAACCCACTCACACTTACAGGTGATGCACATCAGAATATGGATAGTTTTCACCTTCTCTTGATGTAAACTTTAAGATTTTTTTTTGTGGAAATTTTTATGCCACAGTTTTTTAGCTGAAAGTCTTAAAAGCTTATTACAGGATTTGAAAAAGAATAGATAATCAAGCTTGAAATAGTAGATTTATTGCCTGGTCCACTGCAAACATTTTGTACTAGTCAAGACTCAGAGACAGTGTTATGAAGTTTTTGAATTTAGAAACAAACATCAGGTTCCTGCACTTTCATTTATCTCTGTAGAATCCTTTTCATGAGACATTTGAGATTTAATACTGGTAAATGTTAAATCACCAGGGGAAAAAAAAAAAAAAAGTAGAGTTTTCTCAAAGATGAGACAAAATAAGAAATATCAGGCTGTTGCTTTTAAGGAAAGTAAAGTTTTCTGAGTACTGAAAGAGCTCCAAAAAAGCCATGGGAACACTTAGATGTCAGTGGCTCAGAGGAACACATAGTTCTGCTGTGTCATTGTAGGGAATTGTTATGCATCACATAGGCATTATTGAGGTAATCAATTCATCAGAAATTTGCATATAATTAAAACTGCGTAAGTAAAGATTTCCGGAAATAAAATTGTGTATCCACTTACAAACACAACACTCATGATGGAAAAAAACTTTGTGCAATGAAGCAAATTAAAGTAGCAGTGGGTTTCTAGTTGAACTTGGAATGTCCAGATGTCTTCTGAAAAAGTAATGGAATTTCACAGGTCAAATTTACTGGCACATTTTGGGTGGACATGGTTATGCTCAAATATTACATTACCCAGTATGTCACATGATAACAGGTTGTATCCTCTGGAGATCCAATGGAATATTGTGACAACTGTCAGTAAAGCAAATATCACTGGCCAGTAGAAGAAGATGGTCATTAGGAAGAACAGGGCAATTAACACCTGTGCTTACATGTTTCACTGCTCCAGAAAATGGGTCCAGGAGACCTGATAGTGCAGGGGATGAGCTGGCAGTTAAATAGGTGCACATAAGTATTAGGGTTTTTTTCAGAAACCTTCAAAATCTTGCAGCCTTTAAAGTGATCATTATCTGTAAACTTTTATCTGTAACGTGATAGAAAATTGTGAAAGAATTTAGCAGAGTTATCCTATTGAAAACAAAAAAAATTAAGTATTCTGTAGGATTGTTATTTTATTAGAGTGGTTGAATTCGCCAGTTAAGAATATACTTGAGGAGTCTTTGAAGATGATTTAATTTTCAAATATGATGGACTGTATAGCTCCAATCTTATATGTGGCCATTAGTTTAGAAAAAAAAAAGGCTATTGATTTGGAATACTTTCATGACTTTTTTTCTCATGAGGAAAATAAGTCAATCCCTGTTTTTAAACCACTAAGCACTATTTTTAACCCCACTGTTAAATTATTTTAAGGCTATTATAACTTTTACTATTAGCAGGGTTTCAGCACATATTACTTAATAGATATTTATATCACTAGATGTATTTGGTTATTTGTGGTTTGCCCATATCCAGCCTGGAGACCTGTGTAGTTCATAGGTGATTTTAATATCAAACGTGTATATATACATATATACATGACTATAATCCCTGTGGGTCATGTTCTCCTTCCCATTTATAGAGGTACTTATGTGGTGTTACCTGGAGTGGGAAAAGCACACTCTGCTGCACAGTTTACTTGGCCTGTATTTGTCAGTGCCCAGCAGATGGTGGAGACTGTATGTCTAAATTAATGGAAACAAGAATTGCAAGAAAAACACTATATCCAGAGAAATAAAGTCACATAAACTTAAAAAAAAAAATCAATTAATACGAGCCAAGAAATGATGGAAAGGTGGGTGATGACTGAGACGTCAGTGATGGCAGGACTTTGAGGCATTCTTAAAAATTGTATTCTGTGCCAGATTTCTCAGGAGTTTCAGCTGTCATTTAATCACTCAAATCAGCTTTTAGAGTTTCAGAGGGTCAGAGGAGAGAGAGCTATAGTTCATTTTGAAAACATGCTCATTGTTCAGGCAATTGCTCTTAAAAACCTTACTCCACAGTATTAAATAAGCTGAGAATTGCAATTTTCAGATTTCTGCCTGAAATAGCCTCCTGTTTAAATCTTCAATTGTTCTTTATTGAGGGGAACAAGGGATCATATAAACATGTTCTCAGATATTTTCATGTCAGAAATGATGTGAAAGCATCTTATCCGTGCTTTCCTTCCATTATCTCATGTTGGCTAGAAATTATGTCTTACACGTGGTAATATAACCTTGAAATTCATTAGTCTGGTAGGTGGGAAATGTACAGATGGTGGAGTTTGGCAAGTGATTTTGGTAAAGGTCTTCTCTGTTTGAAGTCAGTGATTTGATCGTTGATTTATTTATCACCGGTTTAGTGTAATTTAAATGAAAACTTAATTAAGCGAGCTTTGATTGAAATTCCATACGAAGAATGTAACTGTTGGTAAATGATAATTACTCTCAGAATTGCTAAAGGATTAAAAATGACAGAATGTCTCCTATTACCTGTCTGGCTGCTTTTTTTTCAGCAGTACCTCTCCAACTCCTCCACTGTGTTTTTCAGAGTGTACTTTTATGCAATAGTGTTCTGTCCTACCAAATTACAGCCTGGCTTAATTACAAACAGCTCTTCAAAACCTCTGAGTGAACCTCAAATTTTCACAATTATATACATTAGTTCTTAGACGTTTCTGCTGCTGTCATTTATCAAGTGCTTGAGCTTATTCAACATCAATAAAACAGAGTCAGGACTGGAAATGTGGGGGTTGATGTTTAGGTTTAATGATGGAAGGGCAAGCAAGAGGCTGAAGGGAAGAATGCCAAAGCCCTTGAGTTTATTAAAGAGGGAGGTTGAGCAGGAATAAGGAAATGTTCTTTGGGGTGATGTGGGGCTGAATTAGAAATGAGACACAGTGCATTTGTAATGCATTTGAAGTTACCTCCAAGGATCAACCAGTGACTAAAATCCTCACTCTGAGTGAGGTATTTACATTTACAGCTACAGTTGCCTGAACCTGTATCATCATCTCTATATATTGATGTGCCCATACACATATGTCCATGGTCACATAGATATAAAATGTCCAGTATAGATTGACTTACTGTACATATTTATTATGTATATAACAAAAATGAAAGTGGAGGAATCAGGGATTTTTTTTAGAATTATGGAAAGTCTGGGTATTTGGAAAATTGTTCTGGACAAAGCAAGGAAAAGGGCATTATCTGTAATTAGAAATAATAATGTATAATTGGTTCATTTGCCATATTTCTACAGTTCTGATTTAGTTGAACAATGTGATCATTATGCCACCAGTTTTCAATAGAGGTGTCACAATGAAAAATAATTGCAATATTCCACAATATTAACTGTACCCTAATTGCAAAAGTTTTGAAATATAATTACCATGAAAGCTAATGCGACAGGGAACATTAAGCATAATTAGTGTATTTTAAAAAAGGGGAAAACTGTTAGAAGCTTGTTATTGTCTCATAAGGTAGCTTCAAATTAGCTGGATGCAGAGCACTTTCATCTAGGTTTTCTATAATTTTGGTTATTAGCACAGACTGCAATAAATTTATTTGACACAGCCCACACCTGCTAACCCTGCAGGAAGGAATTTCTAATGTGTACGGGACCCAGGTTTCTCACAAAATCTGTCACAATTTCCTGGGAGGTGGCACTGGGTAAGGCTTAGGTGGGGGTTGGTTTGGGGGGGTGTTCATTTGGGTTTGTTTTTTGTTTTTTTTTCAAATAAACACTCATGCTGCTACCCTGCTCCAATTTTATTGGTTTTTAGGAAATTTCTGCTAAAAGACACACAAAAATGCTACTATGAAGCACTTCAAACAAATCATTATTACACATCAGAACCATGTACTGAAAAAAATATATAGTATATTACTTATCTGTTTTCTTTACAGAACTGGATGCTTTTACATAAAGCATGCATGTTCACCCTTATAATTATTTTTTGAAACAAAGAAAAACAACCTATCAAAGCTCTTGTGTACTTGAAATGTTTCTGTGCCCCTAGAGCAGGGGAGAGGATCCAAACCATAAGAAGCAGTCCTGGATTTCTGTGAGATTGAGTCTTCTGTAGGAAACATCAAGAGATTTTTCCTGTTGTTTTTTGGGTAATGTTTTGCAGGTAGAAACTTAATGGTTTTTCTGGTTTTGCTGTGTTTCAAAATTATTGAAACATGATTTTTGGAATAAGCTAGATTAAGTTTACAGAGGAACACCATTAGTTTAAGTATGGGCAGGGGACATGGATTTAAGAAACACTTCTTTTATTTGGTCTTAAATTACTGTTAACCACTGAGGTTACTTTTCCTCATCTCTGTCGTTAGTGCAGATGTGTGACAGATTTCTTTTTGGAAGGAAATTAGCTCATACCTTAGGTAAAATTTTGGGTTAGGTAGTGCAACTCATTTTTCTCTATAATCTTCTCAAATTAGCATCTGATGCTAATTGTTGAAAGTGTAATTTATGAAAACTTGTTGTTTTCAGTTCAACTCTAGTGCTTTTTAATCTCTTCATTGTCTATCACCAGCAAATGCCCTAACATTCTTCCTAGGACAATTTAAGATCTTATGGAAGCATGTAAGAAAGGTTCTTGTTTTTTTCTGTCGAAAGTAATTCTTCTTTAAGCCTAGAACAGAGCTTGGTTCTGCAGAAGCAGGAGAAAGTTTAAAACTGAGGAAAAACGTTAAGTTGTGGAAATCCAAGTGATGTTTACAGTGTGCATTGTGGAAGTCAGCCATCTTAAAGCAAGTAGGGAGAACAGGAACCTGTTCTTTCTTTTAAAAGTTAAACCAGTGCTTTTTTTTTTAGCCTAAGCCCATTTTCTATAAATTTCTGTTCTGCAAGATTGAGGGGTTTAAGTTCTGTTAAACTGTACACATGAAAATCTGCAGATATTTCTGAACAACCATTTAGTGTACCTGCTCTGGAGGTTAGAAAGTCTTAGTAGAATTCTTCCAGCTAGGAAACAGCACTGCAGAGCTGTCAAACCAGGGGGCCAGGATCCGAGCAAGAAGTGGGAATGTGTGATGTAACCCTCGGAACCACAGCCGGTGGTGAGTTAGGGGATATTAGGAATCATGCTGTGTTCTCACTTATATCCTTTCCATTGACTTAAATGAAATAGATTACAGACTGTTCAGTGTTTGTTTAATGAAAATTAGTCACCCTAATTTTTAACTTTGAGTAAAGGACAGCAAAAAAAAAACAAACAAAAAAACCCACACATCTGAGCCACAGGAGAGTGTGCTCTACATTTCCTAAAAGGAAGAACATGAGCTGTAATGTGTAGGGCTGGAATACCTTTATCCCTTCATTTAACTGGATATATCCCTGTTTTACTTTATAACTATGACCCTTAGATGTGCACAGTTCCTCCCCATCCTGCTCAGCCCATGCTCCTGCCTGCCCAGAAGCTGTGATACTGCAGCACGAAGATGCACTCAGGTTAATCAGTGGTGCTGATAAGCAGCAAGCCTCAGATCCAGGCTTTTCCAAAAGGCCTCCATTTCTGAGTGTGTCAGTAATGATGCCTACATTGAGAGCCCTTTCTTTTGATTATTCACCAGTGCTGAGACTTATGGGCAAAACGTTGCCTTCATTTGGCAGCACAAGTCAGCTCTGCCTTAGCTCAAACTGAGCTGATTGCTGTGAGCAGCCACAGCTGAACCCCCCCTGTCCCTCCAGTAAAGGAGCTGACTGATCTCACTTCTACAGAAGACTGACATCTTTTGCTTAAAATGCATTTATAAAGCACCTCGTTTCCATCAGTGATACACAGCTTCGTGGTGGTGTACCTGTAAGGGCAGCCTCGTGTGTGTCACCTGCCAAAGTGCAGCACTGGCCAAATATCATGTCTGGTAAAGTAAGAGAGCCTTTGATTACTTAGAGAGTGCCAGAGCCAGCTGTGAAAGGGTTCATTCATACACAAAGGCTATTGTAGTCCTAGTTTGGAATCTTATTTTCATCACTGGTTGCCACCAGCCTAACGCTGGGCTGCTTTCCCTTGCCCTGGCTTCACGCTGCTGCTGCTCTGCCTTGCTTTGTGCCAGCTCCAGAAGCTCTCTCGTTATTTGGATCATCAAAGAGCCTGTCACAGCCCGGGTACAAGGTTTGTTCCCACTTGGACTAGCGGGCTGGTGGTGTCACTTGCCAACAGAAAGGGAAGAGTCTGGGGCTCTTTTGGCAGCACTCTGGACTTTGTCAAAACCAGCTGGAAGGCTGCACTCTTAGAGATATTTGTGCAGAGATGAGCTTGTAATTAGCTCTGCTTTGGGCCCACTGTCAGTGTCTCCTTTGGAGGATGTCCTGCCGTGCTGAGAGGTGCTGCTCCTTAGCCATCTTTTCATGTGCAAGTCTGAACTGATTCTCCTTGCTGAGCTCTCTGGGCCACATGTCAGAAACACTCTATGCCTTTTGCCAGTCCTTTCTGATACAGAAGTCTGTACTTTACTTCATCTCTTTTATTTTTGCCTTTCTGTGCTGCTTTTGTTTTTTGATTCCTTCCCACCTCCTCTTATTCTTCCTTCTCCCAGCTGTCAGTAATGGGTCAGTTCTTACTGCAGCCATGGCAGAATCACAGTGTCTTCTGGCAGCAGGCACAAAATAAGAGAGATCACCCCTCCCAATCAACTTAGGGCTCTCCTCCCTTTTCAGATATCGAATCTGATGTATCTGTTCTTTTGCAAACAACTTTAAGCTGTGTGCCAGACTTGCATTGATTCATTATTTAATGCTTACTGTTAACTCCTTGGCGTAATTCCCCTGTTATTTATTATATAAAACATTATTTCATTAACTAGATTGAAACAGATGAGGGTGGAGAACAGAGCTCTGTCAGACAAATTTAAATAAGTATTCAATATTCAAAATCGAGCTTGAGATTTTCAGGAATTAATCTCCATTTAGGCTCCTATATGAAAAAGAATAATTTCTTTCTCTTTTTCCCTTTGCTCTTAGCATGTATGCAACTACTCATGCATACAAAGAAGCATGTCAGTACTGAAAACTGCAGAGTTTTTTTTATACAGTTTATTTAGTAAAGAAATTGGGCCTCTCGTGATCACCACAACAAAAGTCTCTTCTTACTACTGTTCAGCATATCTAGATATGAGATGCACCTTCTTGCCTTTTGAAATTGTCTTTGAAAGTGAACATTGTCAGTTGTGGTGCTAAGAGTTTGTTTTTCAGAAGGATTGCTTTGGAGGGGAGGATGATGCTGCTGTGCCTGTGGGATTGCTCCCAGCTCTGCTGCATCTTCCTGCAGTCTCTGTTGGAACATTTCTGGATAAAGTGAGAAAAATGCTCAGATGTATATTTTGTTCTTGATATATTTGGGGCGAGTTGTGGATCTCTAACTCACTATATTTCAGCTTGTTCAGTGGTTTGGAACAAAAGAACTGGCTGGTGGAAAGAAAAAAAATCACATTATGTCTGTGAGTCAGTCACCTACGCCTGCTGTTCCCTGCAAAACCTTCACCAGTGGGTCACTGGGGATGTTCTTGTCTTCAGTTCCCTGAAGAGCTCATGATGTGTCCCTACTGTTTGTAGCAAACCAAAAGTTAGACATCTGAATCTTCTTCCATCTTCCCCTTCTTTTGTCCCTTTACTGCACAGTTTAGATTGAGAGGGTATTAAAATAAGATACCAAACCTCAGTTGCTTCACTCTCTCTGTTGAGCAGGGAGGGTGCCTTCATTAATTATCTTGAGATTTAGTTCAGTTATCACCTTAGCTCCTAAAACACAGAGCCTTGAGGGGAATATCAGCAACTAATTTGTGTTCTGTGCTTCACAGTGTACAGGAACGCACAGTCCTCTTCTCATTAAGACTTTCTACTTATTTTTCATGTGGGTTTCAAGTCAGACCTTTCCTGTTGGGATTTTCTGCCATAAGTAGCTGTCCATTTTTTATTTCCACCAGCTGTGCATTTGAGGAGGACACAGCAAAGTTTATGAATCACTTCTCCTTGACAGATCACAACCACCACAATAATCTGCCACATAGCCAACAGCAGCAAGTGAATGATATTAGCTCTTAACTCTCCAGAAAACTCTGTTCAGTAATTAAACATTAAGCCTCTGATGCCTATCATCATTCTCTGCCAAGACCCTTTACAATACAGGTTTTCTATGTTCAGGTAATGATATTAGAGATGATAATTTATTCTGGAAATGTAGCTATCTGAGAAGAATGAATTTGTTGAAAT
This sequence comes from Pseudopipra pipra, assembly GCF_036250125.1. Classification (NCBI taxonomy): domain Eukaryota; kingdom Metazoa; phylum Chordata; class Aves; order Passeriformes; family Pipridae; genus Pseudopipra; species Pseudopipra pipra. The sequence continues at coordinate 5,302,985 of NC_087563.1, read as the reverse complement.
CAGAATTTCATTTATGAGCTGGTTTTTCAGGACTTTTCTCCTAATTCTGACGTTCACCATGCACAAATATTTATTTAGTTAAAAAAATCCTCTGAACATAGGATAATTGACAAAGAGTGATGAAAAGAACAATATTTAGAACTGTGGCACCAGTAGCAGTGTATAATGTAATGCAGAAATCTGCCTTCATTCAATAAGGACAAATGATCCAACAGCACTTCAAGCTTTGGGCATCATTTCCAAGTTAATCTGCTCTGCTTTGGTGTCAGCATAAAATTGAGTTCAACTCACTAGCAGCTCTGGAATCTTCAAATAAAAATTCAAACTTGTAACACATACAGCACTGTTGACAGAAACTGTGAAGTCTGTTTTCCATCAGCGTGTGTACATAGCTCATTTAATGTTATTGTGATGAAAAATAATAAGAATAACCCTCATAAATTAATAGCTGTGTGTTGTTTGGTAGCAGCCACAGCTCCTGCTCACCAGCTGAAGCTGTCAGTCTCTGTTCGCTGGTAGTAATTTTCTATTTCACAACGAAATGGCCAAAGAAAATAAAACATACAAAACTTTAAAAGATCTGAAGCTTGAAGTTGCAAAATCAAGCCTGTAGAAGCTTGTTAATTGTCTGTGCAATCTGAGTTTGCCCAGTCTTTTACACTATAATGCCTTGTACCAAAAGCTGGAGCCCCGTTGTGCCCCCTGAGCCCCAGTGGGTTTGTAGCCAGCCTTGATATGTGCCCAAGGTCCCAGGGTATTCCTCCCCACCATTCTCCTGGTGATGCTTTTTCAGCTTTGATATTTATTCAGTACACAGTCTGCTTGGCTGTCTGGACCTCATTCTTATTTTCTTGCTCATCATCTAGTGATTCTTATGAACTGACTTTCCCTCTTTAATTTGTCTGGCTTGGTGTGTGGGGTTGTGTTGTTTTTTCGTCACCCTTCTCAATAGTTTTCAGTTCCTCTTCTGGAATCTTCAAATGTCTTTCTCCTCTCTGTTAGATCTGCTTTTCTGTCTTATTTCTCTCAGTACCTCAGTGTGTTCTCTCATTGCTTCCATCCTCCTGACACCTTTCCATTTCCCAGCTCCTCCTCCAGTTCCACCTCAATCTTTTCTTTTCCCAGGCTTCCTGTTTTCTTGACTAACATCCCCGCATCAGCCAGTCCGAGATCCTCAGGTTCTGTGGATCCCACACATTCAGGTGCCCCCCCCGCTACAGCTGATGGCTTGAGAAGGTGATGGCACAACTTTAGCCCCTTCCAGGCTTTCCTGCCTGTTCCGTCACCACTGCAGAGAGGCTTTGCCAGTGATTTCATCACCAGTCCCTAGAGCAGAGACACCCTAAGTCAAGACAGTGCAGAGGAGACTATGAGGCTGCTGCTACCAGTTTCTGCTGATTTTTGTTCATATTCTCACCTTGGAAAATGGGATGTTAGTGTGGTGTTGCTGTATTGCCTGTCATAGATGGTTTAGAGTAGCCTGGAGCCCTGGCTGCAGGGCAGAGAGGAAAACCTGTCTTTGATCCAGGCAGAAACCAACTGCAGAGCCTTTGAAAATGTGAAATTTGGAAAGCAAAATAAAGCTTTTGTGGACATGGACACAGGGATGTCAGGAAGCATTTCACCAACAGAGTCACTGCACTTCCACGTGCCTTGTCTGAGCTGCCATTCTGGCTGTTCAAACAGAGCACTCCTCTGTTCCCTTCAATACAGGCAAACCTAAATATTCCCTCTGCCTGTCTTCCAGGGAAAGTGTAAGCCTTTTGCCACCTTCCAAACCAAGACTAGGCCAGTATGTTTTTTGTAGGATGTTGACCAGGTAATTTGGGGGTTCTGTAAGAAAGAAAAACAGAATATTCAAGTAGGCAACACAGACCAAGATGAATAATTGGTGGAGTTTGTAGTGCATGGGGCATATGTACAGATGGAAGATTGTCCAAAAAATGGCGGGCATATAAAATTGTATATTCCTTTGTCATTCAAATTATTTCATCAGTTTTATTAATCTTTAGAAAAATGGCATAGGACCAGCTACATTGAAATTAATCTCTATTTACATCTTTAAGAATAAGACAAGTATTAAAAAATCACTATGCAGAAAATAATAGAATATTTACAAAATCAATATACATTTTTGTTTGGAATAATGATAAACAGATGCAGTCTTGGAAACAGCAGTATTGCATACTGATATTTCTTTTTAATATATCTCTAGGATACAGGCAAAATTAAAATACTGAAAATGCAAAGTATCAGTGCTGTTTGGTTGTAAATAAAAAGGAAGCTTATGTTACTAGAATACAGAATAGTTGGGAATGGAAACCTTAGATTATAAGGCAGATTTGGCAGAAGCTTACATTTCTAAAAAGAATGCTTGAAAGAATAATATTATGTCTTTCATGAAATGAGATTAACATACCTAATACTTAATGCCCAAAAGTGAGATTGCCTTGCAAGATGTTTGATGTCGGGCAGTATAATTGCCTCGTAACAGAGTTTGGAACAGTAACTTCCACTAGTCATAAAGAGCCTCCTGAAGGACTCAGATGCAGTAGAAGTAATGCCATGTTACATTAATCTAAAATTATTCACCCAATGTTTGGAGACTGTATCTCAAATAGGAATTTCACTTCAGATTTGGAGAAATAAAATGTCCGCCTGTAAGTTTTCATTCTTTTTCACCTTCTCACATCTCTAAATGTGTTTGAAGGTAAGAATTTGAAATGTTAAACTAAGCAGAGAGTTGAGTTGACAGGGAACTGTACCCATGGCCACTGTTATCATTTATTGTTTCAGTCTGTAGCATGATACTGCCTGCAGGCACCTGGAATATGTCATTATTTAAATGCACGACTTTATATAGCAGTAATTGTGTCACAGCTATTGTGTAATTACACTGACTGAAGGTGTTTGTGTGTGTGGCTGCCTGTGGCTGTATGTGCACTTTTTTTTTTTTTTGTTAATTTGACTTTGTGTTGATTTTTGTTCACATCAAAAAACTGCTGTTGACAGGTCTGCAGACAACCCCAGGTACAGGTCAAATTTTAAATGGGATCTGTCCAGGTTTGGTGGCGCTGTGAGATTTTTGTTACAGTGCTGTGCTTTAGAAACTGATTCCTACATGTAACTTGGGATAATTTCCTTTGTATTTGTGACCCTTTTTTATCAAGTTAAACTTAACCTTCTTAGGTGTCTTACATTCCTATAACAAAATAAAGGTTTGATTCTTGACATAGTACCAGGTAGAATGTAGCAATATTGCTACCAAGGCTGTGATAAGTGAATTTTGGGTAGCTCTTTTAACCAAGTTGTGTGACTCATTATTAGGTCGTAGTTTGGATAAAACTATTTGATTTTTTTTTTTTTACCAGGGCTAGAATAGGCATAAGATTATTTAAATGAGCTTTGAAACCTTATAGTTCATCTGGCAAACTGCTGTAGGGTGTTAGAAAATGTGAAGGGGAAGGAGAGAGGAAATTCTGAAAGCAATTAGAGAACCCTTTTGACAGCTCTTTCAGCAGATAAAAACCCAGCTTCTTGTGAGAAAGTATCTCCTGGCTTTGGTTTGTGTTTTATGGACAGTCGTGCCATTAATATGCAAATGTAGGATGTAGGGGAAGGCATGTGTTTGAGACACTTGCAAATTATACAAAATTAAAACAAAATTACCAAGAGTACAAATAAGATTTTTTTTTTTCCCTTCAAATCTAGCAGTCAAACTTCTTTTAAATGGTTCGATATTTTACTTTGAAATCCGGTTACTTGAGCCATCCATCCTGTGATCTGAATTTTTCCACATGCATATTCATGCGTGTGTTTACATATTTTTGTTTGTTTAATGCATCTGGTACTTCAGCAATGTGTAATTTCTATTTCTCCCTTTTGTCTGGGGGCCTCTCATATTACATTTAGATTGTATCCTTTATCATTCCAAATTGACATTTATGCTTTTACTGCTATTGTTTGCCGAGCTCCTCTCTGGTACGGATCAACAATTTGTTTTAATCTGTGTCACTTCTCTTATCTCCCTCTACACAGAGCTGCAGTCACTCTGCACTCGCTCACGCCCACGGAGATTGTGTTACAAACAGCGCTCCCGCCCCGCTCCGGAATGCCGGGGAATCTTAATTGCTTTTCCAGTTCGTTTATAGGAACGCTCAGACACAGTATGTGCGAGACCAGCTTTGACAAAAGTAATGGTATGCCAGTGCCTGTGAATAAATAAATGCCATTTACATAGAGGAATACCGTGGCAACAGAAGGGGAGTCACAGGATGGAAGCTAATGATGGTTTAAAAGCGTTATTCCTTGTTCTTAGCAGGGAGCCGAGTAAAGTCCGGAGAGCTGTAGAGCTTGGGCTGCTCTACAGGTACTGTTGTCTGTGTAAACAATAGTTTTTGTTTTAATTTTCTCAACTGACTGGCTGGAAAACTTTGTGGCATAAACGAGAGTTATACAAGAAATGTTTGAATTTCCAGTGGCCTTGGGAAGCTGTTGTGCTTCCCGTGGATTTTTTGCTTTCTAATAATCATTTTAACAGTTTGTGCTCAATTCCTTCCTTATATTCCCTCCCCTGTCCAGGTAAAAGCTGTGATGTCAAAGAGTTTAGTAGGTAAGATACTGGCACACTCTGTGTGTGTGTGGTGGCAGATTTGGAGCCATAAGCAAAGGGCTGGAACTAGTCAGTTTTATGTATTGAGTGACGAATCCCTCTCTGTTGGGAAGGGGAATAATGAGGGCAATCAGAATAGGATGGCAGAGAGCAGGCATGGAAACGGGCTCTGCGGTCCTCGATAGATCAATTCAGGTGTAGAGGCTGATAATTGGAACCTAATAAAATACCAGAGGTGAGCAGGGCTACAGCAATGAGATAGGTAGCTGTGGCACCTTCCTGCTCCTTTTTCCTGTCCATAGAGCAGCTCCTGGAACCCACTGCACAGACTTCCAGTGTCTCAGTGACCCTTCTGTTTTGCTTGGGGGTAAATTCCACGCACCAGGAGTTCACCATTTGTTACAAACTCTGGTGGCAGCACACGGTGCCTTCTCAGGAGGGAAATGTGCTACACTGTGCAGAAGAACATGGTGTGGGAGGAAAAGGCTGTTTGCATTCGTGTACATCCTGGGATCAATCCAACTGATTAGGAGGTGACAGTCACCAGCTTGGTAGGAAACAGTACTGATGGATATGTTTAGGAAGGAAAAAATCTGTATCAAAATCTGATAGAGCAATAGAAGAAATGTCATAAGAAAGTGCAGTGTGCATTTAAACTGTTTATTGAGTTACTGGTAAGAGCAATGGTATACATATGCATATATATATAAAGACAAACAAAGATAATAATCAGCTGCCTTATTCAGGTCTGGAAGCTTTACCATCATGAGACATCAAAGCAAGTGAATACATTTTGTGTGTTTCCTCCAGCAGTGTGTCTCAGTGACAGTTTTTCCCACTTTCATTTCCTTCCCTTATTTTTTTTTCTTTTCTCACATAACTATTTTTGTTGGTTTTACTTCAAGAAAATAAATACGGTTTTGGAGAGTACGTGATGTTTAGAAAGAAAAATAGGAGGGAGAGAGAGTGTCCTTTTTCAAAGGTGTCCTGCTCTGTGGGATGGGAGCAAAAGCAGCCCAGCATGTGCCTGCACAGGCCTGACAGCAGATAGATAATTCAGGGACAAATAAATGATAAGCTATTTCTAGCTCTTACAAATAGTGAGATTCTTTTTTATATTTTCCAGATCCACCATAAAAACTGAGGCAGACAGCATGCCTGTCTCTTACAGCCTTCTCAAATGTGAATAAACAATGCCTGTAGCTCTTTAATTTTTGATCTAGAGAAGCCTTATTCTTTTGTTTTTCTAAGCAATGTCTCCTTGACCAGCAGCTTTGTTTGCAATGCTCTGGGTTTATTAATTGCTCAGAGTTAAAAAAATCAGATGTGGAAACTAATATCATCTGAAGAGCAAATGTGTTATAGTTGCACTGGAAGTGGTGAGTGTGAGTGTTGTGAATTATCAAAAAAAGAGAGCAGAAAAGTATTGTCTCACTGAAAAGTTATGAAGTGTTAGAAAATTGAAGACAACGTATTATTTTGTATCATTTATGACAGTAATATTAATACTTAGGCTGCGCCTAACTGATACCTTTGTTATTATTTTGCTCTGTTGATGGTGCAGTTTATTTGAGCAATGTATACTAATAACTGGCTTGACTCACAGGTGAAAAGAATAATGTATATAATGCACAGCAGCTGGATTGAACAGGAAGCTGCACCTTCTTTCAATACAGTTCACGTCCAGCTATAAACTCTGCTTAGAATATGGGCACAGGACACCTGCTTTTAGAGCTGGACAAGTTAGGGATCTTTCGGGGTGAGCCAGGGGGACACTGAACTATCAGATGCCTCCCAGTCATTGTAGAGCTCAGAATCCCCCAGCCTGGCCTTTGCCCTCTCTGCTGGGCACTGGATCTTGACTGCACTGCCCACATGGGAAAAGCCACAGGAGAGGTAGGTGCTGCCAGACACAGCTTCCAAGATATGTTGCTGCTGGACCATCTGCAGAGAGAGTTCAGTATTCTCCAGGCAGGAATCTGATCTCTGTGCAACCCATGTGCATGCACATCTTACAAAACAACACACTGGGCTGGATCAACAGATCTAATTGTTATTGTAACCTGGAGTTTGGGTGTCCCACATAACCAGTGCATCTGTGCCAGCAGAGAAGTGTGTTGCTGTGCATTTTGGCAGGGAAGGTGATCTCCCAACAGGAAGGCGGGGCCGTGACTGCTGAAAGAATGCCCGTCCTTCTCAGCAACAGCAGAGTACCTGTCAGGGCTGAAACCACTGCTTGTATTCAGGACTGTGTCTGGGAGGCAATCATAAGCCACCTTTTGGGCTACCTGACCCTTTGGGTAGGTTTTGTCTTTTATTGGTGCAAGACATGTCAAAATATGGCCAAAATCTGTGCTTGTCACCTGATGATGGTTGAGTAAGTGCCTGTTTTCAGCTGCTTAAGTCAGATATGCACATGTGTCTCACTAAAACACTAATATATGAACTCACTAGGAGAGATTAGTGACTGATTTTGAAACAATAACTTCACTCAGCTAAGACTTGAGCATCAAAAATGTGTCTGCACACCTTGTAGTTTTTCCAATTCCTAGTTCCCTAACAGAACCAGTAAGATTTCTTACCTGAGGTCACATTGCATAGAGAGGACAGATTTTTCAGGGACATAGTCAATAGAGAAAGGCTGGGATTGTGTTCACTAAGGCACAAATGCAGAGCTCTGGGAGTTTTGGGAACGTGGTTGTCCCTGTGACCCTGGATCCCAGCAGCCTGTGTGTCATGGTCCTTGGAAGTTCCTCATTTCCTCCTCTCCTAGGAAGCTCAGCAGCAGAGAATGCTGTGAGGTTCACTTGCTAAATGCTGATCTGAGTTTACAGAGAACAGTTGTGTTAAATAGACATTTTAAATCTTTTTTGCTTGTTTCACAAGGCTGAGCATGAATGAGGCAGGATGGATGTGGGATAACACGGAACACCTTCCACCCAGCACGAGTGACTGATGCTCTGTTTCCTAACTTGGCATATTTGTGCACATTAGCACAAGGCATATCAGAGGTCAGCCCATGATTGTCTTTCACTCCATCATTTGATGTCAGGGCTTAGCAAATATGCTGTGTTTTTATTTTCCTCCATCATTATGCATTTAGAATGGAATGTCTACTGCATTTCCCTTCTTTTCCTTGATCTGCTCGCAAAAATTCCTCCATCCCCACCTTTCTCTTCTTGGTGTTCATTTAAGTCGTTTATGATCAAGAGCTAATAAATTTCAAGTTGTTTTTGCATTTGTCAACACTGAATTGCATCTTCTGTCCCACCACCTGTTACATAGCTTTGCTTCCTTTTGAAGGCTGCCTAGTATATTGTATTTTAATCAGTAACTTTTAGACTTAGCAACATTTGTTCCCTCTGTATTTTCTCAAGTTTCAAGACCTTTTGTGAAATATTCCCTACCAGACTTTTTCCATTCCATAAACTTTTCCTAAATGAAAATATTGAATTCACCATCTGATTATTACCTTTTCTTTAACACCTGTCTATTCCTATTGTAAATTCCACATCTACGTGTTTGAATCTAATTTTAGTTGGCATTACAACTCCTGTATCAGTACAGAAGAAGAGCTCCTTGATCTCCAAAATACCTACTTTTTCATTTTTATATGCTAATGCATGTAATATAGCTCTGCCCTGTGATACCGTAGCTGTTTTTAATTAAGCAATCCTTAATTCTTATTCTTTGAACAACTTAGCCATCTTGTTCTCAAACTTGCTCAATATTCTTGGTTTTAAAATCATGTAGGCCTTTGACATCCTTCTCAAATTGGCAGTGGTATGCCAGCTGTGTTCTCTGCTCTAGTTTAGCTTTTGATGTCTCTTGAATTTCTGTCTATATTTCTGCAACTGAAAAAACCAACCAAACAAAAAAGGTTGATTTCTGAATCTTAGTGTTTAGGAATTCAATTAATGTGATACCTAATATTTTCTGAAAGCATTAGTGTCTGGTGGCTTTCCTGTTTCCCTCTCTCTGTGTTGAGGGAGAAGAAACATTTGATCAAGTCACTGAAGTCAGTGATTGCAGTTGTCACGTTACTTGATCATGGTATTTTTTCCTTATGATTAAATCCACTGGCTTGCTCATGTCTGTCAAGTATATGAATTTAAAAAGCCTATATTTCTTGGCCTTCTAATGCAAAACCTGATTTGAAACCTGGAGTTCCTATAGATGGATTTTTCACAATATTTAACCTGATTTATCTGTGATGTGGAACAATCTCGTGCTGTTCCTTGCATGTTTGACCTGTCATTTAGAAGTGCTGTATCACCAGCAGAGACAAAATCTGATATTAATTCTTAGACCATGAAATATTTTTGTTGTTCCAATCTAGAAGTTTTTCCTCATAATGAAGCAATGGCAGTGACAAACCAGGGAAGAGATTGCATTCTCAGTTTGACACCAGCAGCTGTGTTAGACTCTTTGCTTAAGTTTGCATTTTCTTTAACCACTGAAGCCATACCTTGAAATACAGTTAGGCAAATTTAATTATTTCTGCTTGCTTCCTGTAATATTTCAAGATATGTGAAAATGAATCACAATGGGGGTTATCTTATGCTTTCCTAAAAATCTATAAAGTTTATAATGGGTAGATATTGCTTTATTGCATTACACAATTTATTATCCTCCATTCACACCATAAGTCCTTTTATTTCTTTCATTTTGAGTTTAGTAGCTCTGTCTAGCTTGAATTATTTTATTTAAACATTACCTTCTTGCCTTCATCAGAGTTATATTAACCTTCTCTGTTCTTGTTAAGAAGTTTGGGTTATAAGCAGCTTGACACCACCCGTTTTGGGTGAGGGAGGGACACAGTGCCATCCAGGGAATCCTGTTTGGTGTTGTGACTACAGCTCAGAAGGCTCAAAAGGCAGGAGAACTGCTAAGGGCTGTGCTTTCAACAGTGCAGAGTTTCAGTGTGAGTTTTATTTCACCCATGCTCCATCCTGCCTGCCCCTCACCCCACAGAGCCCCCCCTGCAACACTGGGAGCTCCTCTCCGGTGGGAGATGGGCAATTCCAGGCTGCTGCTCATGTTTCCCTGAGCTATTCCCCACTGGAGGCTCCAGGCAGAGGAGCAAGCCTGAGGCAGGGAATGCTGGAAAGGGAAAAGTTATGGGTGAAGGAAGGGGGCATGAAACACTGGGCATGCCGGATACTGCAATGAGTAGGGTAGGAATCCTAAACAGTCCTTACTACCATGAACTTAATGTGAAATAGTGTTCAAATGTCTTGAAAGAAAAATAGGAGGTTCGTATGTGCAATCTATTTGGAATGTAATTTCTGCAGAGGAGAAGAGGGAAGAAGAAATGCATTTTTACCATAGGAAATTTTTTGTGTATAATGCCATACAAAAAAAAAAAATCCTGCGGGGAATCTTGTAGCCTACGGAGTGGAGTTCTCCCTGGTGGGAGCACATGCCTTTGAATGGGGAACACAGATTACACACAGGGAAAGGAGGAAACAAAGCAAATATTGTTAATCCTCATCAGAAACACAGAGTCGTGATCAAGTAAAATACTGAAGGCATAAGTGCTATTCATAGTTTGCCCCATTGATGCAGTTTTTGCGATCAACCCTCTAGAAAATTTCTTTTACTACCCAATTAGTTTTTATTTTATTTCTGGTGAAGATTTGTAATATTAATTACCAACATAAAAACAAAGATGCAGTGCACTGAAACAAATGGATGCGTTTTTATGCTTAGATTAAAACATTACTTGTAATTGTTTACAGTGAAATCTCCTCGCTGTCACAGTGGTGTTAACGGGGTTATAAACTTTTAAGTTCTTAGAAGGAAACAAAAAAGTATATTATCTTCTAGCTACGGTGTAATCTACCATTAGTAACCCAAATATTGCTGCATTTATACTGTATCATGTACTTATCAAACATCCACATGACTCCTTAACTATTTCCAAAACAAAAGAGTCATTATTTACCCACTGTGAAAATAGCCTTGTGTTAGTGGTATTAGAAATCATTAGCTCTATTAAGTCCGTTATCAGCTCTGCTAGCAGCTGGAAATATCCTGCAGCCCAGGAGGGCTCCAAAATGTTCCCCAGTCATTATATTCTAGATCACTTTGCTTTCTTGTACACTGAAAACAGATTATAATCACATTCAGCCACAGGCAAAAATAGAAGCTGACAACAGTGGTAGAAAAAAGATTTATGAAACTTTTCATTGCTCGGGGCAGTATTTTGTAACAAGATAACAGTGTTGTCCCTTAGATAGGAGCATAAGTGAACAGTTCAGCTATGTCTTTCTATCATCTTGGTGTTCTGTGTCTCAAAATGACAATTATCACACCATAAATACAGCCCAAAGCATTACAGATGTCTATAAGCGGAATCCATATTAATTGTTAATGCATAAAGAAGAGACAGATCAGTTTGTGTTAGCTTAGGAAATAACAATCTATTTTTTTAGGAGTATGGAATAACAAATAGAAGTATTAATTTTGTCTTGCCATTGCTTGCTTTGAATAGGATTGACTCCAAAAATGGTATCTTGAAGTGTGTTGGGTTTAAAAGAACTCCATTATCAGTCTTTGCTCCAGCTGAAGCTGGCCCTTCAAACACTACATCTTAAGTAGCTGGATTTAAATAATTTCTTTAACGTGGCTTAAGATCAGGGGTTTGGGTTCTTTCCCAGAAGAAGTGCTCCTTGTTGAGAAAGAAAAATAATATAGTTTTTCAAAAGCTACAGTGGTGAAAGAATAATGATATCTCCATGAAAGTATATTTTTAATTTACTGTTTAACAGGTGCATAATTGTGGAGTCCCTCTTTTTAAAACCCTCTGAGATAGTACTGAGGTTTAACATTTATGTTATAGGACCTCATAATAGTGTCTCTGAATTTGGAAACAAGGTAATGTTACTGGGACTAAGGAAAAGGTGCACACAACACAAACTGCTGCACATCTGTAGCACTAATCAAAAAGGGATGGATGTGTATTTGCAAGTAATTACAAGTGCCTAAAGTGTGTGAGGTGGCTGTATGTGGTACAGCTACCTAGATATGCCTGAAGTGGGAAGTAAAGTTTACCCTGCTCAATCCTGCATTTCTTCTGCCTATGCAATTCCCCTGTCCCCTCTCTTAATTTACCCTGAACCTTACCTGAAGAGAAATGCAGCTGTATTTGAGGACCTCTGCACCTTTTCCTCCTTTTCCAGCTCTCCTGCTCTGCCCTCATGGTTGTCTTGTAGCTCCCTCTCACCTGAGAAAGGTGCAGTGGATGGTGGACCCTGCCCTGTCTTTGCCATCCCCCTCCTCTCTTCCTGCAAAATCCTCTTCCCTCACCTCTGGTGGCTCTGGGCTGACAGGGCCAATGCTGGAAGAGGGCAGGGATTTGTCTGCCCTTGCCCCAACAGCCCAGTCTGGCACAGTGGCTCCACTGAGAACCCCGCTCAGGGCCAGCAGATTTATTTCCTTCACCTGCTCAGCATTTGTTCCTGAGCAGGCACAGATCACTTTTGTACCTCAGAGTGTTCTCCTGTGTGCTCCTGAATGCCCAGTCCCTGTAAATGTCCAGACAACTCCATGTACCTAATAAATTTCAATGTGATACGTATAAATTCCCTCACTTCAGAAATTCTATTTCACCTATGCTTCCTTTTTTGCTGATCATCCATGGTAAATTAGTATAGGTTTGGTTCAAATTGAATCTGTAACTCTCCCTGCTGTTCATGTGAAGAGCTGAAATCTGCCTCACTTGAGTTCCTGTCTGAGCATCATCTGAAGTATTTATAACCAAGGCTCTAAAACTGTTACAAAGATAGTAGCATGCCATTTCTTTTTATGCAAAGCTTGCTTTGGTATGACATATCTGGAGCAGAGAAAAGGCTAACATGCTTATTTTGCCAGCTGACCTAAGTGAACAAATAGATACAGAAAGATTGGAGTGGGAATTGTTAAATTTCCTGTGATGAATCAGGTTTTGAAACAGGCTGAGAATAATTTGGTGCTGTGCAGGGATGTCAGAATTCATGCCAGTTATGCAAGATGTTTGAATCTGTGCAAGAATTGGAGTAACAATTTTAAGCAGAATTATTTGATTAGGAAAAAACCCTGTTGTGTCTTGCTGCTTTCAGCTGTAAAGATACTCCACACACATGGGGAAATATGGGAAAGAAGAGGATGGCATTTAGGGAGGGAAAATTCTTAGCAATTTTTTACTTAACTAGGAAGTAAGATTGTACAGTGTTAAGATGAAGTATCTGATTTTGTATTTCCATGTCACAAAAAAAAATTGTGGACCTTGATGTTATTCAAAAAAGTTTCTGAAAAATATAGAATAAGGTGTTGCCAGTGTGAGGGGGGATTTCATACTTCAGCAGATGCTACAGAAATGGTTTTTTCCTGTAGGCATGTTTTGGGGATACTGTCTTTAAAGAACACAGATCGTGCTTGTCACTAATTTGGTATTTCAGCAGTGGAATCATAATAGGTCCTTTGTGATGCTGTGAGCAAGAGCTGGGTTTTTGGTGGTTGGTATTTGTTCTACCAGGAGATTAAGGTGGGTTATCTCAGAGGATGGATTGTAAGAGGTGAGGAGCCAAGGGGTAAATCTCCTGAACTATTGCAGAGATGGCAGGACAGGAAAAGAATTAAAAACTACCAAAGGAAAGTATGAAAAAAACCCCTGAAACTGAAAGATAGCAGGTAGCAGAAAGAGAAGGATAAGAAGGAAGGGAACAATGTTACTTAATGATGAGTTTTTCAGACCCCAGCAAAGCTCTAGCACAAGGCACCAGCCTGTTAGAGCAGGGTGTGCTCTCTATGCCTGTGCTGGCTCAACTCCATAAAAATAGAATCTTTCCTTGAGTTTTAAACTAATTTCTTGATAGTCTGGCACATCAGCACAAAGTTGCCCAGGGACTGAGGCAGCTCCCATCTCATGTTGTGGCTCCAAAGTGCAATGAAGTCCCAGCACCTCTTTGCCAGGAGCAGGGGCAGCTTGTGCCAACCACACACTGATACCCGGAGTACCCCCACCTCACTCTTCTCATCAGTGTGTCCTTGTCACTTGCTCCTAAATTTGACTCTGAGGCTGCTTTAGCAGCAGGTTGCCTCTGTTCAGAGGGTGTTTTGCTGCCAAAACATACTTTTAATGAGAAGACCAGCTGTTCTCCCTCAGGACCAAGCTTCCACTTGTTCCTTCGTTTTCCTCTTAATTGTCTTATCACTGATGAATAATTTAATAATTTTTCCTGAGTATTTCATAAATTTAGAGTTCTGTGGAGTCTGAGTTAATAAAAGCACAGCAACAGTTGATTCTCTTCCCCTCTGTTCATGGCACAACTTTCCATGTTTCCCTGAGCTTGTATCAAAAAATATGCAAGTAAATTGAAACAGTGACACCGTATCAAGATGTCTGTCAGTACCCTACACTGATGTGCATTTTGGGTTTTAGTCCAGACTGTTTTATTATGTGGAAAATATGCATGGAACAGTCTTTAAGCTTTAAGGATGATTGGTTTGCATGCCCTGTAGAGGATAGCTTTTGCTTTTGCATTTCTGTTAAAATGTACTAATTGGACATTAGCTTAAAAAAGTAAACCTCTCCAATGGGCAGGACTTGTCTTACATATCGTTTGGAAAATCTGCAATCAGGGTTTTGCTTGGGGTTTTTTGTTGTTGCCTTTTAACAGCCAGCTAAAAGGTCAGGCACAATGATACTGCATTTCTAGATCTTTATCCAGGGTGGGAGTTGCCCCATTTGTTTCTGCTTACTGAAAGACATTATTCAAACATTCTGCATTAAAACAAACAAAACACCCAAACAAGCAAATAAAACACAAACAAAAAGATACGAAACCAACAAAAACAAACAAATAAAACAAAAAAAAAAAAAAAAAAACAACCAGACACCCAAACCAAACCTGTTTGAAACAATAATTAAACGTGGGATACTTCCTGTTTAGCACCCACTAGAATTAGTTTCCATGTGTTTTAATTTGCTGTAACTGGAGAAAACGTGTCAGATGAGAAAGACCTGTTGGAAGAAAAAAAAGACCAGATGAAACTAGGGGAGGGGAGCTTGGTCACACAGTTCCATGTTAATTCATTGCTCTCTGTGTTTCAGTTTGTGATGTAAAATTTTGATAATCCTTACCATATTAGGCTTCATTTCTGAAGCACATTAAAAGAACACACAGCAGACACTGTAGAGAACATGAAGTATTATCATTATTGTCACATTGTGGTTGTTGGTATTGATCACTTCAGTGTGTGTAACATGGACTGCAAACAGTTTTGACAGACAAAAGCTCTATAGCTGATGTTACCAGAGTACAAGATTACTGGGTTTATGATCCCCCCTATGCCATATTTAACTATCCAGTTTAACATCTCCTCTGCCTTTCCTTGTTTGTGAATGTTGCTTTCAGATACACTCATTTAAAATAAAATCTTTGCTCTCTGGGCATTCATATGCTTTTAGAACTATGTCAAAAATAACCCTAATTTTTGAGTTGCGTGTGATAAAAATGCATTCCTGATCCAAGTGCTGTGTGCATGTACCCACCTTGTGATACCCTTCTGAAAGTGCAGGTTGATTTTTTGTTTTCAGAATAATTTTGTCCATTGGTGAAATTGTCTGAGTTGATAAATGAGTGTAAATTAAAATCTTTCACACATACCAGATGCAAGAAATTTAGTAAAACTTACTCGATTTTATTATTATTATTATTGAAGTTGTTATTGGCATAGAGAATCACAACTACCTAACAGCAACAATTTACCTAGTTAACTTTATTTTTAAAAATAATTTGATTTTGGTTCATTCCATGATAGGTATGGACACCTAATAACTATCCCACTACCTAAAACTATATCTATAATTTACTGGTAACAATATAATGAAAATAACTTTCACTTAAAATACTACAGATGTTTAGGGGAAAAAAATGTCTGCTTGACTTTGGAGTTTCTTGAGCTTGACAACTTCTCTGTTTCTGAATATTCCTTGGAAAATGCGGTTGATAGAAGGTCCTTGCAGAAAAGTCTTGATGTGTTGGGCATGTATCTGCAGAAGACTTAACACAGATTTTTCTTGTATATTAATTTAGAAATAGTAATTGTCAAGATGCTTTTTTTCTGGTGGCAGACTACTATCCTGCTACTGTAAGAGCTCATAGGACATGTTTATTTAGTGTCTTTTTCCCTTCTTTTCTGCTGTTCCATTCCCCTATGTCTCAAAGAAGCAGAATTGTCTGACTGATTTCAGAATCCTCACCTCCTTTCCCTCCCTGCCATGATTTCACAAGTCAGCTTCAGTGTCAAAAGTTTTGTCTCTTAGTCTTCTTTGCTGAAATTCATCATGTTGTGGCTTTACCTGCCCCAAAGCTTTTGTGTCCAAGGGATTCCAGCCATGCACACTCATGTTAAAGCAAAGATTTCAGGCATAGGTTTTAATTGTTTCGTTAGAAAAAGCTGCTAGAAATTTTTGCAAGGTGACAGATATTTTTCAGAGGTTTTAGTCAGACTGCAATCTTAGTATTTAACTACTCTCTAATCTTCTATGACTTGAGTTGGATAAAATATTGTGGTCGTCCTTTTTTCCCATTTTTAAATTCTTCTTTAATATTGCCACTGTCATTATTATCAATACAACACTGCGCCTCAAGGCTGCTTTTTTTTTTTCTTTCTTTTCATGATATTAAACACCACTTAGTACTGTGGTGGTCTCAGGCATTCTGAAGGAAGAAACCCTGTATAATGCAACTGTGATAGCTGCTTTCATACCTGAAATAGGGAGTGAAATGTGTTCGCTGAGTTCTCAATTAATACCAGATTTCTGTGGCTCTTTACTTGAGTCTGTTTGCATTGCTGGTCTCAGAGAAATAAAACCATGGCCTTGAGACAGAGAAGGGCATGTAAAGATTGTGTTGATCTGAGTACCTGGGGTGAAGCTGTGCTTTCAGAAACACAGCTACTGGGTAGGGCTGTGCTGTTCCCTCTCCCCTTGACACTGGGAACAGGCAGCATTGCCCAAAGGCATTACAATTCCCTGCCTTCTGTTTGTTCTGGTAATGTGGGAGCACATCAGGGTTTGGTATCTGCCAGGATGATTACACAGTCTCTTCAGGTTGTGAATTCCATTGCCTTCTCCATGCTGGTGAGGTAAGAGCAGCTCATATTGAAAGTGGCAGCCCAGAGCATGGCTGTGTTGTGATTCTGCTGCATGAACTGGGCAGGGGATGGCAGACAGGCAGGCAGCACTGTCCCAGGAGATGAGTAGTGATGGTGTTTTCTGTGTCACTGATTGCAAGTGATTAGACAGGTGTATTTTATAAAAAGGAAAAAGAAAAAAAAAATCCATAGCCTTGTTCTGAGAGTCTCTTCAAGCTCACATAGTAGGAAGTTGGACAGAGATTCAACATCTTGATGAAGACTTAAGTCTGTGCAAAATGTTGGTAATGCTATTTAGTGTGATGTAGACAAGACAACACTTGGTTTTTTCCACCTAGACAGAGTTTTCAGTGGGTTACTGCATTTCTGCTGTGCTACAGGGTAGTTTTCTAGTCTGTAGTAAGTTCATCCACGGTAAATGCAGCAGTAGTGAAGCATTTGCTGCAGTGCTATTGAGAGGATTGCTGGCCAGCACAAGCTCTGTGGGTGCCTCATCACACTGGTGTTAGTTAATTTTCCTGGTCTCCAAGCAGCCTGAAAGCCAGCTGCAGTCGGGAAGCTCTTTGGCTACTGGGATGGAGCTGTGGCCAAGGCAGCACTCCCAGCTGGTTCCCACAGCAGAGCTGACTTTCCCATGCTCAGCTCGGCTGCATGAGCAGCTCCCCTGGGCCCCACACTCGGGGTCCTTTCATCCCTGGGCAGTGCCCAATGGCACCCCTGGGGCTTGGCTTTCCCTGAGCTCTGCCAGCTGAGGGCCAAGGACAGTGTTTTGCCTGGGCATCCACACTGAGACCACGGGTGATGGGGATGGGATCAGCCCCTGGGCTCAGTCACATCAGTCACGGTGTTTTGAGAAGTTCTAGCCCAACTGCAGCACCCAGTGAAAGAGAGGCATCATTTCAGGGCTGAAATCATCTTGTCCCAACTCTTCTGTTTTGCCATGTGTGACTGTGGGGTTTGTTTTTTAGTTATGTGGGTTTGGGGTTTTGGGGGTTTTTTCAGTTTTTTTTTGCTTCACACTCTAAAAACTCTAATTAAAAACTTGTCTAAGAATTGCTGGCTAAATGTTGGCTCGTGTACTGCTGAGTGATAAACTGTGTGAGGGCTTGCATGCACCACTTTATGATAACCTCTATTTTTACTCATTAACCCATGGTTTCATCTAACAGAACCTTTTACTTGTGGCAGCTGATGCTATCCTCTCTGGTACCTTGAAAAGTCAGGAAAGTTTGACAGGACTTCTTATCTGAATGTTTTTTGACATTCTTTTTTGTCCAATACTAACCAATAAAGAATTCAAATGAAATCCTGCTGCCTGTGAAAGAAATGCCAGTCATGTACTATTGCAGCTTGCAGTACCCTGGAGGCAGACAAATCCTTGTTTCTGTCGTGTACTTATTTGTACCTTGCCTGCTTTTAAAAAGAGAAATAACCCATTGAAAAGCCTGGTTCAGTGCAACATGTACTTTGCATTATATTTGCTTTTCTTTACTCCAGCATTATGCAACTACTCTTCTTACTTTTTCCATATATTCTGCACAAATTATTTTTACCTGTTCTACATGTTGGGAAACAGATGGTCCTGGTAGTAAATAACTGGCTTCCCAGGAGCTGTGAAATTGAATTCTCCCAGGAAGCTTCTCCATGAACCTTGTATTTACTGGTACAAGTCAGTGAGCCTTCATGTTAATGATGCTTATAGATCACTCTTTATTTCCAGCATTCGATTATCAGTTGGTTCAGCCTAAAGGTAAAACTGTATTTAATTATTATTTTCATACTTTCTTTGGGCCAAAGAGATCGTATTTTGGGAAAAAAATGCTCAAGCCCTGAAAACCCATTGAAGAGCGTTGTAGTAAGATACAACTTTTTTTTTTACTCTTAGACAAAAAAACCCTATATTTTTGTTGATCCTGCTGTTGAACTGAAAAAATCTAGACTGGTGTGCACTGTGCATTATGGTGAGTCATCCCAAGGCAGTAGTATAAGATGAAATAAGAAAAAAAATTCAGCAGTTGACAAAAGTTAGTGCTGCTGGGAAGAGATGGTAATACTGCCTGGGAAACAGAAATTACTTGATGCTGAAAGCCATGTTCAATATATTTAGTTTCATTAGCAGTTCAGCTGCCAAACTTCTCAGTGGTGAAACTTGACATTACAGACTTAGAACAGCAGAAGGATTCAAAATCGTTACTCTGCTGATAGACCTTTCCTTCCTTAAAGATCTGCAGTACCTGGAAGGCTGATTTATTAAAAAGCTCACCTAGGCATTGCTGAGATCTCAGTCTCCTATTAGATCTTCCCTGTGAGACAGTTACTTTAGTAATTTATTTTGAGAGACTCTTTCTTGTATAGATTTTCTATGAG
Source organism: Pseudopipra pipra (assembly GCF_036250125.1). Classification (NCBI taxonomy): domain Eukaryota; kingdom Metazoa; phylum Chordata; class Aves; order Passeriformes; family Pipridae; genus Pseudopipra; species Pseudopipra pipra. Next base: position 5,283,862 of record NC_087563.1, on the reverse strand, counting down.
GTTGGGTTTAAAAAAAAAAATCTATTTTGGACAACGTGTAATACATTTGGTGACATTTCTGAAATAATTGAGATGTAGTGCATTGCATTAAACCACCCATGACTGGCATTTCTTTTGTCCCCTTGGAAGCCAGCTGTGTGTGCTGACTGGGTGATGCAAGATCCAAAGTGCTGCTGTAACAGGGATGACTTTCTTTTGCACCTGACTCCAGACTCACAAGGAATTGGAAATGCTGGCACAGTTATTCTTATGTCTCTGTGAAAATTTTCAGGCTCCCACTTGGACCATCCAAAGAAGCAGCAGTTTTCAAGCTGTACTCCTATAAGGAAAATGTCCCCAGGCTTCCATTGCTGGCCTAAACATTTCTGTTCAGAAATTTGTTGTTCAGAAAAATCTATGTCCTCCCTTTCTCTTTAGTGTGATTCTCAGTGCATCAAACCATGTGAGCTTAGGCAAGGATTTGTGAAAGTCTCCAGACGGGTTCAGCTCTTTTCCATTCTGCAGAACCAAGTCTGGAGAGCAACATTTACCTTTCTGCACTGAAATGTTCCATGGTAATGATGACAGTAATAATAAACTTCATTGCTTAGAAACATAGATGTGTATTTTTCTTTGTAGTTCCTCTTAACATCAGTGCCTTCTTCAGAGTATAGTCATGTATCTAAGCTGAAGAAGAGAAATACACCCTTAAACTCCCTGAATCATGTTTTAAATTTATATCAGTATTAGAAAACTGAATGAAAAGATTGATTGGAAAATATGTGAGATGCATTGATTGTTTTTCAATTGGAAAGAAGACAACTCTTTAATTTCTCTGTGACTCGTTTTTACAATAGGTAAAATTAGAAGTAGTATGTCTACATTTTCATAGATGTGTATATGTGTATATATACATATATATTTATAAGTACCACAGGACACTGAGTCCACATAAAGCATTATTATTGAAGTGATATGTTTTGCCATTGTCTAGACATTATTTTATGCAGCCTGTGCACCTCATGCAGTGCCATAATGAATATTTAAGTGATATATTTCAACAAATATAATTAGTATAGGGTATCTCAGATAATACTGTTTTGTAGGGAATGGGTTTTAACCTTTTTCTGGGTGACCCTCACTTAAGAGAGTTGGTTATTTGACTGTAATCTTTCAGATTAGACTCCTGAGGAAGGGTCCTACTTTTCCTTTGCTTCTCTGAGTATGCACACTGCTTTTCCACAACCAACCAACCCATCCAGCGCCGTGACCAAATCTGCCATTTTTTTGACTGCAGCCATGCTGAGAACAAGCTGATATTCCTGCTTCAAGAAGGCTGGTTCTTTCCTGGATGCACTTGGATGTGTGTACAGAGCATCTGGGCACCTCTGGTGTGAGGAGTGTGGTGGAGTAGCAGTTTGTGGTCTGTGTACACGGCAACAACTCGGGACTGGCAGAGCTCGTTTGGCTGAGCTGCCACTGCCTGCCGCAGTATCTGATTGCCCTCTTAAGTGCTGAGGAATTTACCTTCAGCACTCCTGCAAAGGATACGGATAGAGGTGCTTACAGATAACATCCATGATTGCTCAAGGGTTGGCTCAGCCAGAGTAGGAGATAGAAACTACGACAAAGTCCTAGAGTTTATCCATTCAACCACCTTTCCTCTTTTCTGTGATTGTCTGGATATTGTGGGGAAGCAATGGGGTACTTTCTGTTTGAGTTTTTTTTTTGTTGTTTCTTTTTTTGTCACAGCAACATTTAATTTTCTGCTCTGATATTGTGCTGAGGACATGGCTGTGGTGCACTGGCAGACGCTGATAAGTGACTTACCATTTCATACCACACGTTTACTGAATTTCATTTGAAAATGTACAGTCTGGGATGACAGCCAGTCATTCAACCCATTCGTGCCTCAAACAGTGTAAAAACATGCAGACAAAAGAAGGAACACCTGGCAAATGTTTTGGGTTTAAAACAACAAGAGAGAGAGAGGTAATGGTATCCATGGTCAGGAGTGAGATAACTTGCCTCTTTACTGCATGTGTTGAAAACATTTTCAGAACATTTTCAGAACATTTAGTTGCCATTTAACTACAGCCACACACAAAATGTAGAGAAATAAAGCAAGCAGACAGGAGAACTGAGGCAGACAGGGCACAAAGCCCAGTCTGTGTTGCTGGGCAGGAGCCCTGGTCCCACCCCACCAAACTCACTGAAGGCTGTGATCCCAGGCTGGAAGTTGGCCCTGGAGACAGCAGCTCCTGTGACACTGTTGTGTTCCTGGGCGTTTCAGTGCTTTCTTTCCTCCCTGACTCAGAGTAATGTGAGCTGCCCTTGAAGATGAATTTAGCTTGGAAGGTGGCCCTGTGGTTCTGTGAAACACCCGTTACTCATTGTGATGGCAGATGATGTGGTTTCCTTGAGAAAACAGTGTGGCAGAGGACTTTGACTAAAGAACTAGGAATACTGCAGACTGGGTTTCTAGTGCAGACTAACAAGGGTTGTCTGTGGGCTGTGAAATGAATTTTTTCTTTCAATGCATCAGCTTTGTTATTTTTTTTTGTGTTCAATATTTGTATTGTTTAAAGTATAAGGAAATTATTTCATCATTGTTCATCTTAGAAAATTAATATGTTTGTGTTTTTTAGTTCTTTTGTGAAAAGGAATCATGACAAGGTGTTTATATGTCTCAACATTTAATCATGGCACAGAGGATAATTCAGCACAACTAAGATACAGTCTAGATCACTTTTTTGAGCTAGTATTGACAAAGAGCTGGGATGCAGGGAAATGATTGCTTTACTCAGATCAGAGATGTCGCTGATTCTGCTTTGAATTTTATCTCTGAGGAGGGAGATTAAATTGTTCTCCTCAGATCCTTGTGTTGCTTGGATTTAGTGCATGTGTTAAGTCAGTGTACCCAAGCCTTGGAGGAACTATGGAAAACAATTTGCTAAAGCAGATGTGAAGTTTCACTTTGTGTTTTAGTCAACATTTGAACTGTAAAAACAGCCGAGAAATGATACTTGGAAGCGTGTGCTCAGGAGGACATGGCCATCACTGAGGTACCTGTTGCACTGTGAGGCTGAGTGGCTTTCTCTGATCTCTGAGGTTGCCAGGCTGTGCCAGAATAAGACTGTTGTGATGCAGAGGCTCCTGAAGGACCTGTGGCCACCCATCATACCATGTTTCTCATGGCAGCCCTGCCTTCACCCTGCCTTGTGCTCACCAGGGTCACAGCCATGGGCTGAGCTTTGGAGGCTGCAGGTTTTCTGCTCTCTCTCTGTATGCAGTGGAAGGAAACAGCACAGTGACAGAATTTTGCTCAGCTTTGGGATTTTGATGGGGTTTTGTTTGTTTTCAAGGAGACAAATGCTGTTTTGCACCTTGTTTCAGCTGAGTTTTACTTCTGTGCTAACCTGGTTTGTTTAATTGTTTCACAACCAACCATATTTTTTTCTTTTTTAGTATTTTGGTTCTGATTAAACCTAAATAAGTCAATTGTGTAGCTTATGATTACTTCAAAGATACATAGATCAGACTTTGCGTTCTCAAATCACTCAATTAGAACACAATTAATCCCTGCTCAGCTCCTAATTTGAAATGAGCATTGCTGATACTCTTGACTGCAGTAAGATCTCTTGAAGAATCACATGTTGATTATGTGGACACCAGGCCCTGATTTTTCAGAAGTGCTCGGCACAATCAGTGTGTACTAGAATTGATAGAATTAGGAATATTGTCTGTTTGTGAATTTAAATGAGAAATTAAAAAATTTAAAAAGACAAAATATGGACAGTATTTCAGATGCCCAGTTCTCTAATTTTCACTATGGTTTTAAGAGACTGCTTCTTAAATGCTAATTTTTCCAGCTTCTTGTGAAACCCCTAATGCAGCTAATAATTGAGATAAGGCATCATTTCCTCAGCATTTTTCCCCAAACCAATACTGGTGACTATATCAAAAATAAAATCTTGTTCCTGATGTAAAAAGCCAGATGTAGTCCATCAAGACACTCCTCATTGTGTTTAAGCTTCCAAATAATAAAGCAATTTGCAGGAGGCCTCGGAGCGCGTCGTGTCCCGCGATCCGTCGGGCCTGTCCTTCCGCCCACTGATCCTTTATTGTGGGACAGGTGATTTACTCCTCTGAACTTCAGAGCTCAGCAGATTTGCAGGTACTGCCGTTGAAGTTTTAATTTAGGCAGAGATGCTCATAAAGAAGTGCTCAGATGTTCAGATGTGAATCCAATTTTATGTCCCTGGCAAGTTCAATAGTGTTCGGCTTCTGCTTTTGATTCATTTAAACGGGTTTATGAAGAAGAAGCAGCATATTAAGCTTTTATCTCTCTCATATATACACCAGTGTGTGAGCATGCTCCCTAGTTAGTACTTTTTATATATATAAGCTCTTATATGTTTTAATATAAACTGTATAATATCTATATGACATTAATATTGGTATTTGTTTTATTTTTCTATATTAAAGGCTACGTTCATCTTGTGCCAGATTTCAGAGGTTTTGCAGCTGCAGTGTATGTTCAGTTACCTCTGCACAGCTCATTTTGCACAGTATCTTATATTTATTGTGTGGGAACTGAGTCTTGAGGCGGATTAAATTAATTTGTGGTAACTTGAATTCAGCCCCTGCTTCTTTAATCTTACAGAAATGCTATTTATTGATGTGCTCTTGCCTCACTTTTAAGAACAGCCTCTATGATTTTGTGGTGACAAGATTTAGAGTCTTTATTTAGCTGGCATTACCGTGGCTCTCAGAGCAAAACTGTTTTGTTTGTGTGGGTAGGACTTTGCCGTACTTATCCTCAAGAAGGAAAAGCTGCATCTAAAGTAAGTTGAAAAAACGTGAAGCACATGAATCTTTTGAAGTAACTTTCAACACAAGGGCACTCTTTTGTATTTTATCACTCATAGATATCCACTTATTGAAATCCAAACATGCTTTGTTTAAAGTCAGAACATAGACTAGGAGAGTAATTCCACTTAAGCTTCTGTGCGTGTGGATATTGTCCAAACACATTTTCTTCCTGCTGTGTTCCAGCTCCACATGCTGTTGTGGAATGGCCCAGGACCTAGTGTAGATTTGCTGTTCTTGGAGGTCCAAATGGGGATTTTAAATGTAAAACTTTCTAGTTTAAATAGCCTCTTTCGAATTTAGGTAAGACAGAGCCAAGGCAAGGATAGTGAGGAGAGAGCACATATGACAGCCCTAAAATTTAGGATGTGTTCATAAAAGACAACAAACATTCAAAAAAGAGAAAGAAACTGCTGTGTAGATTTGAGGCAACATGTTGAGAATGCAGAATTTGGTATAATTCACTATTTAAAGTTTCTTGTCAGAGGACAGCTTTCACTTTACCTTGCACAAGGTAAAGTAAACCTGCCTGTTCTTCATTAGCCTGTGCTTCCCCTGGCCCACAGAAACACTTAGGAAAAGTAGTGACCTCTCTCCAACAAACTGTTCTCCTGTTATTTTGTGTGTTGGGTGTTTGGGGTTTTTTTTAATAAATATTTGCCTTAATTAGCTTACAGTTAATTAATCAGTTCAGCGGTTTTTCTATACTTTTTTGTTTCATATCAAAAAAAGATCAGTCTTGCTGCAAATGGTTTCCCCTTGTGATGTTTTCTTTTATTATTTGATTCATTAAGTACAGAATTTGCTTCAGTTCCTAAAAAGAAACACACATCATTAGTTATCATTTCTGTAATATCTACTGATTAATGTTTGCTAGAAAACTACTACTTGATACAATGTCTAGAGCATGTGATTCATAACACAGTGTTTATTTTCTTTATTCTCTTTAGCTATTTTCATTAGACATAAATCATTGCAGTGTGTGGAATTGCACTTAAATGCAGTTTAAAAGTCTGTTTAGAAAAGTGCCTATGTTTAGAATGACACCTGCTTATTCAATTTTCTTCTTATGTGCCTTTATTTTTATCCACTTGCCTTAATGATTAGAAAAAATATTTCTCATTATCCATGCAAACATGCCAGTACTCAAAGAATGAGAAGTTTATATCCTTCTTTATCACTAAAAATATAATCTGTCATTTTTCAATGAAAGAGGCTGAAAGAGTAGCATAATTTTCAGATCTTGCTGTGTGTTTGTGGCATTACTAAACAGAAGAATACAGGCCAAATCCTGATCACATGAAAGATATCATCACTGCATTGTTGCTGTCTTTTCATATTTGGAGTTTAATCTTCTTGCACTGGCACAAATCCTGTTCATTTGAAGCTGATTGGTAAAATAACAGTGAATGAAAAGAGATTGAGATCTCTGGCTAAATTTGATAGAAGCCTAAAGACCGTATTTTCAGAAAGTATTTTTAATCCATTAAGGTTCTTCTCCTAAAAGCCCCTGATAGAAACAGGGAGGAAAACAGTTCCTCTGGGTAGATGTAGAGAATGATCAAGGCAAGACTGCTGTCCCCTGCTCCAGAGATGAGACTTTCTCCAGGGAGAATCCATAAAGAAGTATTTTTAAATCTAAATACGGTCTTTGTCAACATCCCAGTTGTGCAGCCTGGAAACACTGTTTTATGTTGCTGATCTCAAATAATCACTGATCTGTTTAACCATATTTTGATGCCTCCAGGTCTAAGAGGCACACAAGCTTAGCTTCCTGTTTGCAGGGTCTGACTCTTCTCCCAGGTGGTGTTCCCTAGAAAATGCCGAGGAGAGTGGTACCATCGCACACATTTGTGATTCGTTTTTCTCTTCTCTTTTAGGCCCTTCAAACCACCACAGCCAGTCAACGTTGAGGCCACCTCTGCCTCCTCCTCACAACCATTCCCTGTCCCATCACCATTCCTCCGCCAACTCCCTCAACAGGAACTCGCTCACCAACCGCCGGAACCAGATCCACGCGCCCGCCCCGGCGCCCAACGACCTGGCCACCACCCCCGAGTCCGTGCAGCTCCAGGACAGCTGGGTGCTCAACAGCAACGTCCCGCTCGAGACCAGGTGGGTGCTGGGATGGACACCCCGGGAGGTGCCTCTGGAGCGCCCTGGGTTTGTCAGGAGCGGGGTTTGGGGTGCTCTGTGTCACTGGTGGCTTCGGCGGACGCAGCACTGGGAGTCGGTGGCATTAGAATGCCCACCAGCCCCGATTTGCTTTGCTTTCCAAGGTAGGCAGGTGAACATCTCTTGTTCACATCCCATTTTAAAGCCTTTTGGACCGTCCCTGCAAACACAGCTCATGAGGTTAGTGCAGCATATTTATATCGTGGGCTCAGGGACAATTTACTTAGAATTCATATTGACTGTGCTGCTGAAAAATTATGCATTTTTCCTTTCCTGGGGTAACAAACAGAGGCTCACTTGACATTATGCATTTTGGGAGACTTGGAGAAACAATCCCAGATTCAAGACTGACAGTACTATAATTTTAATTTATACCTCATCCAGCATGTGAGTTCATTTTAATCTCTTCTGTACGTGTTAGCAGCTTGATGCCTGTGGGGCAAACAGTGGCATATAAATGAAAAGGTGCAGCACTTAGGCCTGACAGAGAAATATATAAATAAGTGCCTGACATGCTGCTGGTCCAAATATTCTGGTTTGTTGTCATTTGGGGTATGGAATGTCAAACATATTTAACTTGCACTTTAAATAGCAGAGCTGGCAGAGCTGAGCTCTCAGAATTTAAAATTGGCTGTGGTGGTGCTGAATAAAGTGCTTGGAATAGCAGGGTGGTGTTGCTTGCCCAGATAGTGATAAACACAGAGTACAGGTGGAGGAGCTGGGCTCCTGGTACCACTGCCTTGTACTGGGGTTTCAGCTGCTTGGTTGCCACAGCTTCTGAGATGTTACATTTGGCTTGCAGCCTACTGGGAATTTAGTGCCACTCTGCTGGGTTACACCCTGAGTAGCTACATATGGTGTAGTTATACCACCATGCAGCCTCAGCCCAGGCCTTCCAAAAATTTGATTAAAGACTGTCATCTGGTTTGGAGCTCTGGGAGGAGCTGCTGTAGCTGGATTGGAGTTACAGCACCCAGGCTGTTGTTACTCAGTAGTTAATCAGTGGTTATTCCTCCATGGGGAGCAGATGAGACTGGAAAGAGCCAGTCTGTGCTCCTGGGCTGGGCTGGGATGTGCACAAGGGGCTGCACTCACATTGCCCTGCTTTACTAAAATGGCAACATGAGTGCCATGAAGAAGTGGGGTGCTAAAAAGCAAATGCAAGTTATCCAAAGCCTAGATGGCCAAAAAAAGAAAGGAAAGGGATTCTTGTTTGCTGAAGGTTTGGAGCTAACTTTGGCCAGGTAAAAAAAGTGATGCTCAACTCTTAACTGCTGCTCCTGTGAGAGCCTCTGCTACTTTTTAGAACTTAACTTGGGCACCCTGAACTTGTTATTTATTGTTAAGAATTACAAGATTAAAATGTTGGTCCTGTTCATCCTGGGCCAGTTCTTCCTGTTTTAATTTTGGTGTAGAGTGGTCCCAGCTGCACCTGGTCTGCCTGTTTCCATTTGAAATTGTTCTTGGGTACAGCAGTTCCAGAAATGTGTCATTTCTGAAGTCTTAAGATTGTCCCAATTTACCAGTCACTTTACATGGATGGAATTTTTTGAGATATTCATAAATGGATTCTTTGCCATAATACTGGCAATCCATGAGCCACAGCAGGGGACATTTGCCTGGCTGGTTTTATTTTACTGTCTAATTTTGTGCCTGTTCCCTGACAGTGATGACTGTCAGTTCCATTAGTGACTTTGGTTCTTCTCCTTTTTTTTTTTTTTTAATCATGAAAACTCTGGGAATATAGATGTACATGTTGATGACAAAAGGTTACTTAGTGAATACTGTTATTTTTGGAGGTTGCAGGATGCCCTGCAGTTAATTGGAGCCTTTTGGTAGATAGGTTTGTCACAGGCAAGCATTAAGCTATTAGAAAATGTCCTGGCAGAATTGCTGTGTTCCAAGACTATTCCAGAGTTGCTTCAGGATCGATTTTTCTTCTTTTCTGAAATTACACACCTGACAGGGCTTGATGACAAGTTTCATCACAAGAATATTAACTCAGAAGATGACTATTTTTTTTCTGTTTGCAGTGAGTTTTGCTGAAATGGATGCTTGTAAAATCATTGGAGACTTTCAGAATTAGCCTGTAATTCTTTCACTTTAAAACTGGCATTTCATCTACATTCATACCAATATCCTCCAAAAAAAAGGACACCTTTTTGGTAACTTTTTATTTCAGCCTTTATAGCTTTAGCTTGTTGCAAAACACTGACCCCTCTCATCCCACCTCTTGACAGTGCACTGCTTTTTAATTTTTATCTTGTTGTCTGTTTATTAACCTCAGTAGTGGAGTGCTCAGGAGGAAAAGCCAGCACTGACAGCACCTGCTTTATCAGGAGAGAGTTTCATAACTTTTAGTTTTCATCTTTCAGTTACCTTCAGCAGATTCTGCTCTCCACTGAAAATGATGTGCGAGTAGTCACGTTACTGATTATGAAACGAAAAGGGGTACCTGAGCCATCTGAAGGGAATGCTTTGTGTCAGTATGACAAAACTCAGCTCACAATTTAGATTCCAGATGTCTCTTTATCTAACAACACCGAGTGCTGAAATCATTGAATAACACATGTGTCTGCATGTTGTTATTTCGTTTGTGGTAAGAATATTTTAACCTTCCCTTCGTTCCTTTGCTGTCTTAGGCAGCTTGGTCTAAATTCGGACTGTTTGGAGACATCACATTTTCCAAATATATCCTTTCTTCATCTCTTGTTTCAGTATTGATGGGGGGTTGTTAATCACATTTGTTTTATTTTCTTTGTGATGTAAAGGAAGCTTTTACTGCCTGCACATGTTTTCATGTGGCTTCTTCAGGCAACTCTACCCAAATCTCCGTGTACCCTTTGTGGTGCTGTATTTTTTACATAATTATGCTGAGCTGTACTGCAGCAGCTCATCGCTTTCAGTGGAGTTACAAGTTTGCAAAATGCCTATACAGAGTTCCTAATTACACATTTTTAGAGTCATAGAACGGTTTGGATCGGAAGGAGCTTTAAGGATCATTGTAGATAGGGTCACCTGTCACAAGTTTCTCAAAGATTCGACCAGCCTGGCCTGGAACACTTGCAGTGATGTGTGCTTGATTTTAGTGCGCTCGTTGCTGGTTTGAGGCAATCAAATATGGACTGCATCTTCCCTAGTCTGCTGCTGCTTTATGGCTGCAAGGGGCCCCCTGGCTGGCTACATAATTGTTCTGTTTTCTTTGAAATAAGGGTCTGTAATGGAAGGGTTGAAATATCCCTAAGTAAGGCTGCAGTAATGCATCGCCGTAGCGTTTTTATGGTGCTATTTTTATGGTTCGTTTCTGCAGTATTTAGCTGCCTTACCTTTAGGCTCGGAGCTGCTGTTTAATGCTCTTTAACTTTTATTGTCCTCCTTGCAGTCTTGTTTCAAACCGTCTCCTCCTCCTCCTGCTAACAAAGTGCTGGTTTCTGCCTTTTCCAGTTAAGAGGTGTTCCTTTATTGCTGCTTTAATCATTGCTTTCGAAGGGGATTTGTGATGGAAATAGTGCCTTTGAACGTCCCGGTGTGAGTCTCGTTACTGCCAGACAGCCAGAGAGGCAGCACCTGCTTTAAAGCTGGAAATGCTTTGAGGGCACGGGGAGAAAAGAATGGCTTTGCAAGGGAGGTTCACGTGGCTCTTTGCACTGCAGGAGTCCTCTGGGGCAGGAACCTCACACAGGCACCGGTCCAAAGGGAACGACTGGTGAGGGAGAACAGAGGAGCTTTCATGGACAGATGTTTGGGATTGCCTCACGTACTAATACCTGTTTCCATACTTTATATTGATTTAAATCAATTGGTACGATTGTGATTAATAATACTTAATCCAGGAGGGAAAAAAAAGTAGAACTAAATAGAAATCAGTCTTATTCTTTAGTCTCATAATTAGTCTCATAATTTGAAATACTTTCAGTCCAAATCTTGTAAAGATAATTTTGTATCTATGTCTATAATTTCTTTGAGCTTGTTCACAAGGATCTGTTGCTAGGCTTTGAGGAAGACTGTTACGTCCTAATGTTTCTCCTGTGTTTCAAGAGAAAGGATGATGGTCACTGATTCTGGTGATTATCAGTTTCTCTCAGTCTTGTGGGCCGTAGTGTAAGACCAATAGTCCAGATCTGGGGTCATTTAAGCAAAGTTCAGTTTAAAAATTGAGCAATCTGAAAATTAACCTGAAAAGAACTTCCATGACCCTTAAAAGAACCCCCATGTTGCTCTTATAAATATTTGCCTTTTTCCGTGGTTCAAGCTGTATTTGTTACTTTGCCAGTCCAATTCCAACACAGTCACTGGGAAATTAGTGGATGGAGTAGCAATGTGAGCTGTATCCCTGTCTGCACCAAGGCAGTGCCTGAACTCATAATTGTGGGGTACCAGAATAGGGAAATGTCTGCACCCAATGTTTTTGTAGCTGCAGCCTTCCAGTGAAGGAATGAACACTGTGCCTGTGCAAAGGCTATGACAGTGTGGCAAAAAAGCCAGGAACAGAGCACATAAGAAGGATTTAATGCTGCAAGGGGATGGGTATTAATTTTTTTCAAGAAGGGAGTGAATGGTCTGTAGTGTTGTTAATACTGCACTCACATGCTGTCCCATGTTTGGGTGTCAAGATCAGCTGCAGAACTTCTGAACTGAATATATAAACTTGAAGTTCTGCCTGTGTCGAAGTTCCAAGCTACAGCTGCTCTCCACAATTGTCTGCCTATTTTCAGTGGTGTCTCAATATTTTGATATCTTTGTACATGATGCAAAATGTTCTGGAACAGAAGAGTGAAACAAAAATTCTTTTCCTTTTGTTAATGCAAATTTCTAGGATATATTGGGCATAACAAGCAACTCCTTGGAACAGTGAAGTAACTCCTCACTCTGATTTTGCTTTATCTTATGTGGCTTTCTCTTACCACTTACTTAAAGGGTGCAGCTACAGGCACAAATGCTGCAGCAGGTCAGTCCTCTGAGACTGAGGGCTGGGGCAAGCACTGTCTCCTGCACGTGAAGGTTACAGGAAGGTTGTGGGGACTTTCCAAATAATTGAGATCTGTGTGGATAGATTCTGGACCTGTTTAAAAATCAAAAGCATTTTAAGGAGTCAAGGGAAGCACAGTCAAAAGCATCCCCAAGGACTTGACGCACATTTGGGCCATGTACTTGGAGGAATTCCAAAAGCACAGTAGAAAGGTCATTTTTAGCAGGCTACTGGGGTATTGTTTTCGTAACAAATGTAGACTGAAAAAAGAGGAAAGGAAAACACTATGAAGCAGGATACATAATAATGATTTAGAAAATCCATCTAGATACACTCCCACTCACGTTCACATAAGCTCAAAGAAGTTTTTACTGATTGCAGATAATTGCATGTTTTCACGATCTTGTTGGTTGGCATTTTTAAGTTCTGGGTCGTGCAGAGTGAACAGGCAGTGTGAGTGACTGTACAGGAAGAGGCACATACCCTTGGAGTGTTACTTTTTATTTAAAAAAAATTAAAATTTTGGGTTCTCTTTTTTAAATCTACATATAGACTGATAAAATTCTCTTAGAGTTCGGAGTTTTATTATTCTAGTCTATTATTTATAGACTTGAAATAGCACTGTTAGTACTTTTTCTCTTGCTGAGTAGCTGAATTAAGAGATAGTGGAGAGCTTACATGTATGCCTTTTAAAAATAGAAGTGTTTTGAAATTTGTTCATTAATTGATGTAGAAGGTTAAAACTGAATGGACCAATTGAAATGCAAAATATTGTTGTCACTACTGAAATAATAAATGCAGGCAATATTGGACTTCATCACTTGACACTATGCAACACACTCCTCAGAACTTTAGGACACAAGGTTTTCTGCTTACAGAAGGGAAAGTTCTTACAGTTGAGCTGATGCAGAGCTGCCTAAATGTTCCTATATCTGCATTATTAATCCTGCTCCACTGTCATGTGCGTGCATACACCAAGACACTGATATTTTTTGTGTTTGTGTCTGTAGCTATGCCTGTTACTCTTTCCTAGGCATTAACCAGCAGTTTCGTTGCTGCATTCCTGGGGAATAAACAACAGTGCAAGAAAGAGGTGCATAAATTTCAAGGGCAAAGCAGTTATTTAGTGGCTAACTCCCACAAAAGCTAACTAGGATTTAAGCAGACAGGCTGAGTGAGTGTGCTCACCACCTCTTGCAGGACACCCAGAGTCTTTGTTGACCACACAGGTCAGGAAGGTGAGAGGTGGCCACTGTAGCTCCCCAGGGTTGGTGAGCTGCTGTGTAGCACCAGTTCCACCCAGTGCATCCTTGCTAGCCTTCCTGGTTTTCCCTTTCTAGAGCTTATGCCTTTCCATGTTGGTGTTCTCCCTCTCAAATTCTTGAGCTACTACCAATCCCCATCTCAGCAGTCCTTCCCCTCTCAGTATTTTCCACTGTACCTTTCTGTAGCCTCTCCCACAGCTCTGTGTCCCAGCAGGGCTGTGCCATGGGGACATACCAGAGCCAGGCACACAGTGGTGACAGCCCCCAGAGAACACTCCAGGGGTTTATAAAAGGTTATAAAAGCGTATCCAGCAGTATCTCAATCTTCCAGATGAAAACAGGTTGTCCTGTAGAGACGTACCCAGAACAGAGCAGGTACTGTACCCTGTACAGTACAGGTGTTTTGCCCTTGTGAACATTGCCAGTTTGGTTTTGTTTAATAATGTGACAGGTCAGGGTGCCCAAAGGTTGGCACCTGTGTCTTTGCCCAACACCCTGCCTTGCTGTCAGGCACTGTTCAATCACTGTGCTTCATGTGTCCAGCTGTGTCTTTGTTAGAAGGGGTGGTGACAAGCCAGCCTGGTACTGATGGCAACCTCTGTGACACTCTGCTCTGCGCTCTGCAAAGTTTCAGAGTAGTTTGCCTGGGGATGTGAAGAACCCAGCCTTTAAGGAATCATCAGCCTTTCAAGAGCTGAGGAGCTGGTATTGGAACTGTTCTGGGAGCTGGGTGGCTCCTACGAGGTTCAGAGTTAGGTTACAGTGGGTAGAAGTGTCCCCTTGACACTGATGTGTTCATCCTGAATTCCTGTTTCTGTGCCTAATGGGGTGTCCTTAGTTCCTGTGTCATTACCTGCAGCAGGCTGGAAATCACTGAAATAGTGTGTTGTGAGGACTGTGCTCTGTTTGCAACAAGCATTTGGGTGTGGGGGTGCACAGTGTGTATAAAATGGCCAGTTGGTTTATGTGTGTGTGTATTTTAAATAGCTTTCCACTGAAAAATCTGTTTTACTGAGCTTAATCTGTAGATTTGACGTGATTGAGACAATTCCTTGTAACTATACAGTTTAGACATATAAAGACAATGTTTTAACTTTTACTGCTAACTTAAGAGCTTTTTGGGGGGACACCCAAGTCCCTGTGTTCTGGGCAGCAGAAAGGGTAGAAACTTCTGTGCAGTTATACCACACCAGAGAACCCTCAGCTGTGGAAACCTGACTGATGGACCCATGTTTTGTGCAGGAACATGCAATTAAATCTCATTTGGAGAAAGACTGAGACACAGGTAACCAAAGATTGCACCAGTCTACCACTCAGAGTTCATTTTTGCATAACAGGCATAACGACAGCTTATATAGTTTTCTTTAGTCTGGGTTTTTTTGTATGGAAGGTAGAAAGCTGCCATAAAACTTCACTGTCTGAATTTGGCAGCCACTCTGAAGCTTCCATTGACATAAAATGACTCATGGCTACTTTTTTGGAGGACTTTGAAGCTTGAAGATTTTTTTTTCTCCCAATGAAAGCCAGCATGTTATGTTCTATATTCCATTGTTTCTTTTCTTCTAAGAATAAATGTCCAATAAAATTATAGACAGGTGTGATTTTACCACAGCTTGAAGATATTTTTAAGTCCTGGAACAACTAAACTGAACTGTTTCTATTATCTTGGCATGTAGCTTTTCTATTTATTAATTACTATGAAAACCCTATAAAAGCTATAAAAAAGAGACAATTTAAGCATTACGGTTCTCTGTATGTCTTTTTTTTTTTTTAATACAGAATAATTTTAGGATAGTATGAGGAAGGAAAGAAGCAATTTATGTTAGAAAGTGTCTTGTTCTTCCTTTCTATTACAGTTTTTCATCACAACCCCCTTTTTTTTTTTTCTCCACTCATTCTTGCAGTGTGCTGCCATGACAATCTGGCCAGAAAAGAGGGGAAAAAAAGATTGTTCTCTCAAAGAATATGGAAGTTAATACAGTCTCTGTCAGACCACTATTCCCTGAGCACCAGAGGTCCTTTTGACCTGTGGGAAAATAAATGCTAGAGCGAGCTCTGAATTAATGAAGAAAGCAAAATATAGCTTTTTCCATTTACCATTAGTGCACAGAACGGTGGACAAATGTCCCCTTGCAACCTCAACTTTCAGAGATGTCACCTTTCTCCTGATGCCAGTGATGAGGTGCCCCTGTGTGACCCCCACGCTGCTGAAAACAAAGGGGGTTCATCCTGCACCCCAGAGCCCACGGAGCGAGCTGCAGGCTTCACTTGTGTTCTGTGAGCAGCACCCAGGCTCCTTCCGTGGCTTTTCAAGGACACTTGAATTACCAAATCACTGCATGCTGACAATCATATCTTGTATTCTTTCAGTATAGGATTGTCTTGTTGATCCGCAGAAATTAGGGAGACTGGGCTGAGACTCAGCAAATTTACTCTCATGTTTTCAAAACAGAGAATTAGTCCCAGTTTAATTCAAATTACTAATGCTAATTGTGAGGCAGAAAATGTGTTTTTCTTAATCGTGTTTGATGGGTGAACAGGTAAAACAGAGAATACAGGTTTTTTAATTCTTATATGGAACGTATTTGAAATTAAGTGAACTGGTACAAATCAGATCATTTCTTTTCATAAGCAGACGTTGTACGACGCTCCCAGCCTTACTGCTGTGAGGCTGTAATTAATGTTGATAAATGCTCATGTTCTCTCTGTGCAGCTTCAGCCCACAGACAATTGGTTGTACCAGAGCATGTCAAATCTCACATAAAAATATGGCTATAGATCATTGGGTTTAGGGATAGAGTTGAGACAAGTCAATTTATTTCCATTAGTAGCTGAATCTTTATTTAAAACTCCGGGGGTCCAAGTGTTTTGTCCGTTGTGTTCTCAGTCTTTCTGTTCTGCTTTGCTATAGTTTAAGGTGTACCTGCTAATCTGGCCTCCAGCTTTGGGATGCAGTGTCACTTTTCCAGAGTGGCTTGGTGGATATTTAACACATCTTTAGTTAAATGTCTTTTTTAAACTTCTGAAAGCAGAACTTGTGTACTTGCAGATATTGTTCCCTTTTCTGATGGCTGCCACTTTGTCAGGAGTCCTCATAGGGAGTCAGGGAACTTTCAACTTTCAGAATACATGGGTAGGACTCAGGGGTATGAAAAAAATTCAAGGTCTTTCCAATGACATTTTTTTCTTCTTTGCTTTGAGAATGGCACTGTTCCTTGTATCCTTTTCAGTCAGCCTTTTTTGCTCTACCAAGTTCTGATTAGTTTTAACAGTATCATAAAAATCATGTTTGTATGGATAAGTGTTTTGATTTTCTTTATATACTTAATGTATCTCAGTGTGGGTCATGGTGGAACTGTTTTTTTGTTCTACTTTTTTTTTGTCTCCTCACATGAAACGGTATATGATTGACATGTTCTATTAAAGCATATCTAGATATTCATTAATTCAATTTTAATGGGAGCAGAGTTTCATTATATATCTGAGTTTACTTTAACAATGCTTTATATTAAAATTTCCACTGGTACTGTAGCTGCCTTCTCAGCTAAAGGGGACATGAAATTCCTGGGTTTATAAACCTTGACATTTCAGATAAAGACAGTTCCAAGGACAGCAATTTCCAGTTTTATTCTATGAGGTCTGCTTTTGGGCAGGAAAAACATAAGAACTGTTGTAGACCCTGAGGTCCCAACCTGAGAATGCCACTCGTGCCATGAGGATTCAGGAGGAGAAGGGGATCTTGGTCTGAGGCAGATGCAGGTTTGACCTGGATGAGGTTAAATGAATAAAATCCATAAGCCTTTGTCTCACCAGGTCTCTCCTTCTTCTGTCCTTTCCTCCTTCCTCATGCTCCATGTCCCTTCAGTCCCTGGGTCCAGTCATGGAAATGATCTTGTGCTCCAAACTCAGAAGAGCAAAGCAGAATGGACCAAACCTGCTTCTGCTGCCAGGTGCTAATCAGGTTTTAACCAGACAGAAGGAACAGAATAGTCAACAGATCCACTGTGACACAACCAGCAAGATAACATCATTTTCCCAAGTTATTTTAATTGAACTGTTGCAAAGTAAAGAAACATTTAAAATGAAGTGTTCAAGAAATCAGACTTTCATTATTTGTTGCTTTTGTGTAACTGGAAGGTGTGTTTTTTAATTTAAAAGGCTGGGTAATTTTGAGTGGGAACCCTTTTGGCTTTTGCTTTTACTGTGTTTTCTCATAGATCATGTACGATGTGCAGAAAAGAAGCAATTCTAACCTCCTGAACCTCAGGGATAAGGACAAAAAAGGCAGCCTTATTTGTTAAAAAAAAAAAAAAAGGCAATGTTTCTATTAAGTAACTGGTTAGTATTAATCTGCCTGAGTTTGATTGCATACTTGTGTGTCTGAAGTCTCCAAAGCACAAGGAAAAAGTTAGGACAGTGGATACTGCCATTGTCTTTGGTGACTGAAATATTTTTTGAAAAAAACTAGGTTTTGGTTACTGTTGTAAAGGATGTACAAGGTCACTTGGAGTTTAAAAATCAATATTAACAAAGGCAGTGTCAAACTAAATTATTTTCTTGTTCATTAATAGAGTTTATTAATTAATTCATTAAAGAAAAGACTATACTTTCAGAGGCTGTCTTCAAATGGGAATGTTTAATTATAAACTGTGAAACCTGGCCAGCCTTCCTTTTACTGTCTTCTACCTGTATGCAAGTTCTGTGCAATTTATTATACTCTGGGTTTCATTTCAAAATAAATGCTTTAATATACTTTAAAATCACTTCTGCTATTCTGTAAAATAAGTATGCACTAATCTGTGCTTGACAGTAGGCACATGCATGACTGTGGGCTGGAAAAAGTACTTGGGAAACACATTTCAGCTTCAAACTTCCAAATTGTTGCTGTAATAAACAGTGACTGACATGGATTTTAAAGCTCTAACAGGTGGTTTGAGAGCGACATACTGGATTGTATCTGAATAAAAATGTTAAACATATTTTACATTTGAAGTAAGACTTGGGTTATTTTAGGCTGTGATTTTGAGTTTGGAGATTACTGAGTGTCTTCGTTCTGACTGATTCCAAGAAGCACTTGTTTTTCAGAGCTGTGAAGGGAGAGGGAATGGAATAAATCTTCAGAGCTCTTCTGTCTTAAACCAAGTGGCCTTCTTGAAGACCACTGCCCTTATTTTGTGCTTCTCTTTTTATTGTTTACTGAGAACGTGCTTGTAGTTAGTTCTGCCTGACTGTGAGAAGTTAATCTAAAGAAACCAGTCTTATAGTTTGTTTTCTCCATTTCCTCTGTCTGGAATGTGTTGACAGCATTTCCTGAGATTTTGTTAGGGGGTATATTCTGTCCTTTATTTTCTTCTTAACAAATGTACGGGCAGTTGAGTCCTCTTTTTTTCTGCTCGGTCACGTGATTTTCTTAGTTGTTCAAACAAAACCTGTGTACTGTTAAAAAAAAAAAATCATGATTAATTCTAATTCTGGCAAGATCTTTTCTTACAGGACTATGGGTTTTGCTCAGTATGTTTTTGCTGGTGGCTTTTGCCAAGGGTGTAAATGAGACTCGTAATGTTTTCCTAGAATGTTTGTTGGGTGGTGGATTCCACAGGGAACTCACAGACACTTCTCTGGTCATGCTGTGTTTTAGCTAGTATGTGGTCAAGTTGCACCTAATTACAGAAAGGATTAAGAAAGATATCCTGACACTGTATTGTAGTGCCAGTTGTTCTGGGAGCAGAAAGGCTACGAGAATTTTCATCTCTATTTCTTCATACAAAATCCTTTTCAGTTAAATTCAACAGGCTATGGCACCTGGAGTGGTGCCAAGGAGATGTTCTTTCTTAACTACAGGACTTGCCATTTTCAACTGTGTTCCATTTTATGTTTTGCAGGCATTTCTTGTTTAAGACATCTTCTGGAACCACTCCGCTGTTCAGCAGCTCTTCCCCCGGTTACCCGTTGACCTCAGGAACGGTTTATACTCCACCTCCCAGACTGTTACCTAGAAATACATTCTCCAGGAATGCGTTCAAGCTGAAAAAACCCTCCAAGTATTGCAGCTGGAAATGCGCTGCTTTGTCTGCAATTGCTGCTGCAGTCCTGCTTGCCATCCTGCTGGCCTATTTCATAGGTAAGGCTGTGTTTTCTCTGTCAAATCCCATGGCTGTGTCAGCAAGTGAAAGTTCAGCAGGTAAAAGGACAGTTAGTGTGTTTCACAGATTTGTGTTCTCAATGAGCAAAGAATATTATTATTCCTTATAGCGATTAATGAGGAAAAAATAAAATGGTCAAGTCGTGTTCACTGTCATAAGAGCAGTGGAAACAAGAATTCTTCCAATTCAGGATTCTTAATGTGCAGTGTTAACTTTAGGTGACAGATATGCACCTCTCATAGATGGTCCAAACAGAGTGATTTAATGACTTCTTGATGTGCTACCATACGTTTAAAAAAATATTTGGAAAGCATTGTGGTAGTCAGTGAACCCACATAAGTAACAGTGGCATTTGAATTCAGATATTGCCATCACATGCTGCCTTTAGATAAAAACCACAAAATCATTCTGATTAGTAGCTCTCTGTCTATATTGCTCTGTGTGCCTAAATCCCAGGGTTTTAGATCTGAATCATTAGATAGTTCCATTTTGTGTGCTGTTATTTTCCATATTCCACACATCCTTAGTTTTGTAAGGAAAAATATAGAAACTCTAAATATTGTGCTTATTTCCCACGATTAATATATTAGTAGTGATGGTATCAAGTCCTAATTCTTTCTGTGGTTTTTTGAGATTTTTTTTTTAACGTGCTTCTGATATTTTGTCTTTTTTAATTTAACTGTTTCTGATTTCCTCCCCCGACATCCCCCTCATTCTCTGTTGAAGAGGTTTTTCTGAGTGTCTACACAAACTAGCTGTGTATTTTGTACCTTTTCCAGTGCCTTCAACAATACATTGATGACAGTGATGTGCTGCACAAACTGTCTTCTCTGAGTAAATGACAAAATTATGGTAGCTTGATGATATTTTCTGTTAATACTTTCCAGACCTTCTCTGTGTGGGTTTTATTTCATCTCTGAAACTATACTCATATATAGCACTCAAAAGACCTCTAAAGATGTATTGAATTTTCTCTCTGTTCTTTTTCTTTTTTTTTTTTTTGATCCCATATAATTTGACTCTTCAGGATAGACACTGTTTTCTTAGAAAACCCATTTTTCATACTACTGAGCTTCTATATGTAATTAATATATACAATAGTAAGAGCTGACTACTTTATTGCTGTTTAGTCCAGGCCTACATCCCAACATACTCAGTACTGCAGGGCTAACCATCTTTCTGTATTTCTTCTGTAGAAAGCCTCAGAAGAATAACAAGCTTAGTCTGATACATAAATGAAAAGATTGGAAAGCACATGATTCATTGAACTTGACAGTTATCATACAACAGCTCCCTGTTTGAGTGATTATGCACATGGGAAATGATATTCTGCAAGTTGAACATTTTAATCATGTGCATAACTTTGGAGTGATGGATTATGAAATGTATTTTTCCTTGGTATTTAGGTTACTGTAATCCAAATCAAAGCTTTTCAACATGGTTATTGCTTTATACACTTTCATATATAAGACAAGAGAGAACATACAGCAGTATATGGACTCTTAGTAATTGAGGAATGATGTATCATTTCAGGATAATGATATAAGTGATCTATTTTGACAGAAGTTTTTGAGGTCTTCTGTTGAAAGAATGATGAGCACAATAGAGTTGGTAGTGAACACAACAAAGCAGGGTTTAGGAAGAGAGTGTTGGCTCAAGGATTAAATAATGAGAAGTTACCTGACAAGCTTCATGCCATACACAGGAAAGAATAAGTATATGTCAAAACCAGAAAATAGCTGAAATTAATCCTCTGAATAAATTTGATGGATCCACCATGATCATAATTTAAAGTGATGGAAAAGAGAAAAAAGAAAAAAAAAACAAACAAAAAAGCAGTTGCATAGCCTTAGGTAAAAGGGACATGCTTTAGTTAGACCATTTATTAAATTAATTCCCTCACTTTCAGCAAAAACTCATACAATTCATTCCACATGACAAAGAGCAGGTGTAAGACCATCAACTATAAAGTAATCCTTGCTGTCCTCCAGCACTATGACTTAAGGTGCTAAATCATGTCCTTATTTGAAAAAAGGAGAGGCATTAAAGGTGCTGGTAATGTTTTTCTGGTGTACTTGTCCACAGAGAAAATTTCTTGCTCTCCACCATAGCAGAGGTTGTATCACTGGGGTTACATTACCTCGAAGTAATAGGTATGGAAAAAGTCATCAGAGGTTGCAGAGGATGATTCTGCTCCTTAGATTGTTGCAGGACTAAATGAAAAAGGCAGTGATGGCAAATACGAGGTAATTCTGTTGAAAGAGTACATTGAAGTTCTCATAGGCTTCAGGATTTATAAGTGGATTGTACTGTCATAAAAGAAATGGGATAATTGATATGGATAAGTTATTAAAAGCGTGATGTCTTCACGTTTAAACATAGGACTTTCAGAGGACTGCCTAAGATTATGGGGGGCATGAAAAAATTCCTAGTGAGGGTGATTTATAGAGAGAAGCAAAAAAAAAAATAAATCTCATAACAGATAGAAAATAATAAATATTGAAAAAATATTAGGCATTCTTATTGCCTTTCCACTAACACACCAGTAAAAGTACAATGAATGAAATGAAAAGGCAGTATGTTTAAAGCTTTCAAAACAAAATCATAGTGTGTAAATAACCTTTGGAAGTTTTTGTCGCACTACATAATTGATGTTAAATAAAGATACCACTGAGATTTTAAGAAGTAAGCATTTGTCAAAATAATGGCAATATGCCTTGTTAGAAGGTAACTTTGGGGTTTATTTTTCTTTTTTAAGATACATATAGATTGATTGTTTAGATCATAATATTGTCATTGAAGTTTAGCTATTTAGATAGATTCCTGCTTTATGGGCCAGTCAGTACCACTGTTATCTGAGTTTTCCTAAATCTTGCTTTGAAAACTGTCCTGACTAATGTCTGGGAGAAATTCCTGCAGGTTGCACTGGTTCACTGTCAGAAGGCATCTGTTTGTGCAGAGTATCCTTGGTTCTGTGTGTGTTTTGCCATCTTAGACATCCTGTTCTGCATTTGAATTCCTTTACACTGGCAGGGTTTCTGCAGAAATGTGACACAGATCAGATATACCAGGTTGAAAATAAATCAAGTGACTTTGGGGGTTTTTTTTTGGTTAAAGGAATGGACAGAGGGGAAAAAAATCAGGTATGAAAAAGAGCATTTTAAGATGTTTCTATGGCTGACTGCTATACTGCTTTTAATAGCAGAGAATAGGAATAAAACCACTTCAGTTAACTTTCCCTTCACGTGGTATACACAAGTTGTCTGTGTATTTAAAGCCAGATTTATCACTTCTCCCTGTTTCTTCAGTAGCCAGATGTGAGTGAAATGCAGAGTATTAGTTGCTAGAATTGCACAACCTTTTTGGTAAATTCCAGCATGCAGGATGGAAATAAAATTGTTCCACAATCCTCTCTGAGACTTGTGCCATTTCACAAAGCCCAGGAGTTATTCCTATTATCCAGAGGTGACATATGAAGAATGTAGAAGCAGTCATTCAAATTAGGACATCCTGAAGATATTGGGCTGGTGGTAAAACCCAGTTACAAGAAAGTAATTTATAAAGTGTCAAAAGGAAAGCATATACCACACATATTGTCTTTGTCAGAGTGTTCACTTCAGAGGTTAAGGGAGTGATGAAAGCATTTGTCATGTTAAATTAGTTTTTAGCTCTTTTGATTCATGCCAAACTCGGAGGGGAAAAATATAAAAAAGAAGAAAGAAGGAGCAGAAAAAGAGTCACCTTGTGTTTTTCACAAAGTAATTGCTGCCAAATGTAAATACCACATTTTTATAAGCCCCTACGCTGCTCTGATTTCTGCCAATCTATCTTTGAGCATCAAAGAACATCTGACCATCAACATGTCAGACATTAAAAATATGGTAATTTAAAGTATTTAGACTGTCCTGTGGGAAGAAAAAAAAACAAACAAACTGTTATTTCCTGTAGAAATTGAGACCTGCAATAAGTTTAAAGATGTTTCACTTGAAAATAATATCTTGATACTCATACTGTAACTTTTAGAGTATTGATGTTATTTTATCTACTATCACTTTGAAGAAGATGCAGGAAAAATAAAAGGAAAATGAGAGAGATTATGCGAGCAGCATGCTTGCACTACATCTTTAATGACTAAGTTACACATGAAAATGTTATTAGTCATTTATTCCTCAGTGTTATTTGACCTTAAAGACACATGAGGTTTAAGATAAATTTCAGGTTTCTGCATAAACTTGAAATAATATATTCACTTCAGTGCCATAGAAAGGACTGAATTGCCAAAGGGTCTGGCAGTTAATTAAGCAAATGAAAATGTCTTTTTTCTTTTTATTCCCTATATATATATTTGAAATTAAAACCTGAAAAATAAGACAGTACAGGGAAATAAATGGTTAATTTATGTAGTTATTCCTCTCGTACTCCCCAAAGTATTCATTTGTTTCTATGACAGTCAGACAACAAAATTTATGGGGTTTCTTATTTGGAAGTAGGGGTCACATCTTTACTCTTCATCAAATATGTACATACCACAGTTTGCATAAAGTTTTATTCTTCAGGTGTTGATATCAACCTGAGTTATTTTATTCCCCCAAACGAGGCAGATATTTGTTAATGTAAGTGCTTGGGTGAAGTTTGTTTGTTCATCTTTGTGAGTTCTGCCACTCATAAGTCCAATTTTCTTTCTTACTCTGATTCCATAAATGAGGATTCATCAACACAGGTTGCTGAAGTGGCTGTCTTATGTACCCATTGATAATTTTTTTCTCTCTCTGAGTAGTTTTTGACAAACAGGAACTTAAGTTTCATTTGATTTCTTATGTTTCATTTGCTTTTCGCTCGTGGAGTCAGAAAACCACTGACTTTGTCTTGTCCAGACTTGACTGAAATCAAATATGCTAGACATTTTGGAAAGCAAGGCTGAAAAAGGGAAAATCATGCAAAGCTGGAACCTGAGAGAGGCAGAGGGCATCTGGCTGCCAATCACTGTGATCAGATTCACTCGAAATCAATGTAAACCCAGCGAGTGCTGCATCTTGCAAGATTAGCTGATGACAGAAGGTTCTGTTCTTAAATTTGCATTGAAAATAGGTGTCACTTAGGGGCAATAATTAAATTTTAGAATATGCCTGTCATATTCTAAATGTCACACATTCAGTGATTCTTATTGACTGCTATCAGTCAATCTGAGAGAGAAAAGCGTAGTAGTAG
Source organism: Pseudopipra pipra (assembly GCF_036250125.1). Taxonomy (NCBI): domain Eukaryota; kingdom Metazoa; phylum Chordata; class Aves; order Passeriformes; family Pipridae; genus Pseudopipra; species Pseudopipra pipra. The sequence goes on along the minus strand of NC_087563.1, from coordinate 5,259,251 downwards.
CTCGATAAGCTTATCTGATGCTGCCTCTGAAAAGAGAGGTTTGGAGCCTTTTAGAGAAAAGCATCTGGCCCCATTCTGTAAGAAAACTATGTGCTAGTGCTGGGAATCATGGTGCCTGCCTCCAGGAAGTTTAGATGTGGCTTTCTAGCCTAGCAAGTGTCCCTATTCCACAGTCCAAATATGTGAGAGATTCATTAGAGGAAGGAGGCAGTTTTCCTAGAGACAAGATGCTCCAGCTGCAGTATATGTTTAATGCCACAAAGAACAGGAGGACTTGGATATGAAATCAGTTGGGTGTAGTTTTTCTGGGCTTTTCCTGAATCAAAAATAAAAGTTTGATCTACAGATTTGTTCCAAGAAAACCCAATGTACCTCTTGTTTTGCCTAGCAGAGGTCTCAGGGATAGTGGAAGTTGGAGGATTTTGGTGTGAAGGGGCAGTCTTGCAGCCTGTTCAGTTCTTTGTCTTTGTCACAGATTTTCAAACAGTAAACCTCAGCACTTGAAACTAGAGTGAGACTAATGTCGCCATAACTCACAAAGTGCCACCACCTGCTTAGCTCCTGGAATTGAAAACCCTTCCTGCTCAGCCACCAGGTCAAACATGCTCAGAAACCTTGGCAAGAGCCAGGAGACAGAGGGGATCATAGAACATATTCCTTTTTGTGTTACTGGGTGTGTGTTTTCAGGGCCCCTTTTGGTTTGTTAATGCATATTGCACAGCACAGTCTAGGATGGGTCTGAGACATTTTTCACCCATGCTGACAATGCTCCCCAGAAGCTGTTTTTAGAGAGATGGTGCTTACAATTAGTAATTCAGTAGTGCAGTTATTATTTATACAGTAGAGGTTTTGGCTTTTTCTAGTCAAAGCTGCAAGAACAGCTCCCTCAGAGATGGTTTCTTTTTCCTTCTCTCAGATGTGAAGTACCTGCTTTGCTTCACGTGCCCTGGCATCCTACCATGCACAAACCAGAAAGGGCTGGGTTTCATGATGTCTGTGTGGCAGAGCCTATTCTCACTTTCATCAGTGCAAATACTGAATATTATGGATTTTTTTAGTAGTCTAGGATTTAATCCCAGGAGCACGGGTATGAAGTCTTGTCAGGGCAAAGAGATAGCAGAGATAAGCAGATGTAAAACGAGTCTTGCAGGAAGTTCAGAGGCAAAAATGATGAAAAAGCTTTGAGGTATTTTAGTGAGACATGCTTTATAACCTAGCCCAACAAACTGAGATGAGGCCATTTTTCAGGGGAAGGGTAAGCATAAAGGATATTGAAGATTAAATTTTGCTAATATAATGCCAAGTCAAAGAAAACTATCAAATAAACCTGTGGTTGTTCTCTCCGAAAAGTCAATGTTCAATATCAGAGTAAAATGTCTCATTTCTTCCTAGGTAAACATTGCTTTCTTAGCAGTTATTTAGATTGAGATCACCAGTTGATCATTTATGGATTCATTTATATTGATTATTTGTTGCTGTGTTTCTGTGTTGACTCATTGTGTAGTTTTGCACTTAGTGTGCTTATGGATTTTATTCATTTAAGTGCAGAAGTACACGTTTGCCTTTAGAAATATATCCATTGCTCTATGGGGTAATAGCAGATTGAAAGATGTCACATGGATTTTTTAAGTGGCTGATGTAGCTCTTACAACACCATTATGAATGCCATGGGAAAAAAAGCCACAAGAAATACTTAACTGTACTAAAGAGACAAGACACTATTCAAGGAATATTCAAGGAACTTGAGGGAAGACAAAATAAAAAATTGGAATTAAATTAAATTTGTGAAAATAATAAGACAAGGTAATAGAGTACAGAAATTATGGAGCAAAGGAAGTTGAACAGTGGCAAGAGAAATGACACATCACTATGAACTGACAGAAAAATTTACTCACCATATAATATAATGGGATGAAATTATCTCCTTTCAGTGTTTTAAAAAGTGTTTAAGAAATAGTTTTCAGGTTCATTTCAGCCTTTGCTTCTTCAGGCTTTAATTTCATGTAGTCTTGTTGCATGACACTTTGACCTGCCTTCTCGTGTCACTACTCCCAGCCATCTTATATATTCTGTGTGTCCAGTAATAAAGTCATTGGCTTGCCAAGGTCAGTGACTTTGAACACCTAACACAGCATATTCACAGGATGCTGTGCCTTGTTATTAATCCTTCACCTGATGGTATTGTTATAAACAGGAAAAATGACATCTTCCATGATAAACCTGTCTGATCTCCGGGACAAATTCTGCACACAAGATTTAGGTTTCCAAGGTTATAGAATAATTCAAGTAGGAAGGGACCTCTCAATGTCTCTTGTCCAGCCTTCTGCTCAAAGCTGGGTCATCTCTGATGTCCACTCTGCTCTTGAAGACCTCTAGGGACAGAGATTGCACCTGGCTTTATCTTCTTGATGACCTGCAGGTACCAACAAGCTGCTTTGAAGCTCCCCTCTCTCCCCCAGGCTGGGTAAACCCAGCTCCCTCAGCCTCTCTTCCCACAGCATGTTCTCCAGCCCCCAGCCATCCTGGAGACATTCCCTGGACTTGCTCCTGTTTATTGATGTCCTTGTTGTGTTGGAAGGCCCCAAACTGGATGCAGTTGTTCTAGAGGCAGAATAATGAGGGCTGAGCAGATGGGAGAATCATCTCCCCAAGTCTCCTGGCCATGCTTCTGTTCCTAGAGCCCAGGGAGCTGCTGCCAGGGCACATTCCTGGCTCCTGTTCGTCCAAGGGGACCCCAGGGCTTTTCACACAGAGCTGCTCCCCAGCCTGGCAGTCCCCAGTTTGTACCACTGCAAGGAGTTATTCCCATTTCTAGTGATCTGAGGCATTTTTGCCTGAATAATGATGAGTGCTAAGCCCTGAGACATGTAGTTCTTTCCCTGAGTGTGAATAAATGTCTGTTTTCCAGAACAGAATTTGACCATGATTGGTACAGAAGAGCCAAAGCCTGTTTTATTTATTAGAGCAATGGGTGTAGAAAGGAGAGGCTCCTTTTTGGGCTGATGCATGTATACTTTCTTTATATTCATCTAATTCTCTCTTACTTAATTTCTCATAATCGTTTCTGACATCAGAAGCTTGAATTACAATGCCAAAATGAAGAATGTAGTTGGTTAGAAAAATCATGTTTTGACTTGTATGTTGAGCAGATTTGATAATGAGAGAATCACTATTGAGCCCCACTGTGTGATTATGAGACAATATGAATGTCTTTATCTTGGCTATTACTAAATAATTACTAGAAAAGGCAAGCATTTGTATTAATATAGTTTCTGAATGGAAAAGGATTTTCATTCTCTAATGTTCATCTTACAGAACCTCACCTAAAACTGTAAATACGCTCTGGGTTTAGTTTGTTTTCTCCTCTGAGATGTCCAGATTTATCCCTCTGTGTCATGTTTAATTTTTAAAAGGTAATATACATAATGCATAACAGTGCTGCAGTTAATTTAATTTTAAGCTTTTTTTTTTGTTTTTAATTTGCTGGTTGGTTGATCAGCTGATTCCCTCCAACATTTTTCTTACTAAATACTTTCTGAGAGAAGTCACAGAACAGAAGATGTTTTCACATACTGATGCCAGTGAGGCAGAATAGGTTCCCCAGGCTGGATGAGAAGGTGTACTCTGTGTCTGTGGCACGTTATTTGCCTTGCAGGAATCAACCTGGATTAGATAAGATGCTTGGAAAGGTCAGTCTATTGCATATATGATGCTTGTCCCTGTGTGTTAACAGTTGTTTCATTTAAATCTGAGCATGATACAAAACACAGAACTGCAAGAATAGTGCATTTTCTGTATATTTGCATCTTCTCCTTTAATTTACTTATTTCTCCTGCAAGAGACTTCCTACTTTCTGCAAGATGCAGGTGACTGCATAAAGCTAATGCAGGGCTCAGAGGCTGAAGAATTACACAAGGGTGCAGGACATGGTCAGAAGGCTCTGTCCATCTACTGCTTGTCCTCAGGATCCCAACTTCACATAAACTGACTTTGGTGCAGTTGTAGCAACAAGTCCAAAACTATCCCACTGCTACCAAGAGATTTGGGAGTGTAGCTGAAATAATTCTGTGCAGTCTGAAGAACAGAATTCCAAATTTTCAATTTTCAATCAGGATCCTTGTCCTACAGCTTTGCCTCCTAAATATGGAAACCATGAAATCTCTGTGTAATTCTCAGGGAGGTATTTTGATCCAAGGCAGGTGGTTTGTCAGCAAACCCAGGTTTTGCTCCTGACAGTTGGAATTGGAGTTGTGAGGGTCATGTTTTCTTTTGCAGAAGGAAAGTGATGCTCCTTCTGTCAGACTGTATTGTCGCTAGAGAATTTCTGTGTTCAGTTATTAAAAACTTTAATAGGAGAGATAAATAGTGCTTGATATGCTGAGAAAATTAATGGATGCTGGAAAAATGTCAGGAGTACATAGCAAGTGTCCCAGGGTAATATAAGGAGTAGAAATGAACTTGTGACATCTTTGCTGGTCTGTGGAAAATGCAAAATAACTTTGAACTGAAAGAGAAATTAAACAATTTCACAGCAGGCACAGTAACAGTTGCCAGAGATGGGCAATGCATCATAGTCCTATGTATTCCCAGTAATGGGTTAGTGTGCCTGTTGCGTCCAGGGGCTTTTCTAAGGCAAAAACTGTGCCCATTTGTAAGAATGTGGTGCAGAGCTGGGACCTGAAAATACAGAATCATGTTAAAACTGGCCACAAGGTAGCAGAGAGCATCAAGAGAAAAGAAATGCAATTTAGGCCTGTAAGATTTATTGAGCCAAAAATTTATTTCACCTGTTGTTTTTTTCTTCATATATATCCCCTTCTGCATCTTGAGACTCCATTAATCACTGAAATGCAAAACTCCAGCCACATGAGAAAAGCAAAAGGAGAGCCCATAATGGAGTCTGCTCATTAAGAAAAGCTCAGGGATCTGATTAGTCTTACTCTTGCAGGGGGAGTTTTAACTTTTTTTTTTTTTTTTACATTTTTGTCACTTTAACTCTCTTGTAACGTTATTGTCTTTATAGCCAGAATCTAAACCTTAAAAACATCAAAGCTCTTAAAGAAAGGTTTAGGGATTTGGAGCTTGTTTCTTGAAGAGTATTAGGGTCTTTTCCAACAAGAAGAATTTTTCTGCACCTCTGGAGGCTTCCTGAAAATCCTAAAACAAATAATAGAAAAATAGTGATTTAAAACCTAATTTCTAATACAAACCAGCTCTGGCTGTCTAGATGAAGAATAAGCTTCAATAAATGGGAGACAGACGCAAGGCTCTTCAGTATGAAGAGTAGCGAGGATGCAGAAATAGAAATAGGTTTTTCATTACATGAGGGATTATGCTTGGGCCAGAAATGCCAAATATTCTGTGGACCGCAGCTGCACTTTCTGTCTGCTGTTGTATTAGCTGGTAATAGTAAAACAATGATGTGATGGTAGAGACAGCTATTTGTTCTCAGAAATACAGAAAAGTTGTTTTCCCTTTCTTTGCTTGGATTGCCATATTGTCCTCCATGGCATGTCTTAAACTTCTGTCCTTTCGCAGCAAATGGGCTACAAATTAAAATATACATCCTCCTTGAGCACCACCTGAGGATGCTCCTGCAGCTGCTGGTGTGCTCCCTCAGCCAATTTTTTCTGCTGTTGTTCTGACACTCCTTAGTCAATTCAGGGGCTCTTTATTTGCTTGCACAACCCGGGTCAGGGCAATTGCCTGAGCAGCCGTGGGCAAGTGCCACCCATTAGGCCTGAGGGGTTACTGTTCCTGGGAGCAGTGGATTTAGAGACCTTCGGGAAAACAGCAGGAGGCATCTTGCTCCTTAATTGGTTTTCTGTCCTTTGATCAGCACTGCCCACTCTCATATTAACGGAGAGACTGGAAATAGCAGTGGTTTTCAGGATGTAGCTGGGTAGAGGGCTTCACTCAATCTCATCTTGGAATGTTTGTAAAGCGAAATTACCGAGGTTGAAACGCTGTGTTTTTGGTCTCTTTAGATTTTTTCTTTCAGATCTCTGACAGAATGAGTTCTATCTTTTGCTTTAGGCCAAATAAAGGTTTAACAACATTTAATACACACAGTTCTCTTCATCTTCAGATATTTTTTTCCCTGTCAAAAATCTATGCATTTCCTTTTCATGAAATCACTGTGCAAGTGGTCTGCTTAACTCCATTTCCCTGTGCTATGAAGCATTGTTTTAATATGTTGTTTGACTTTTTAAAGTGAGCATTCATAAATCACTCATCTTTTTTTCCATATTTACCAGTAGAAAACTGTAAACAGCTAGAACAGAAAAAGGCTTTTAAACACAGTGCAATTTACTTAACATTGATTTGACACTCCTGGAGTACCAGACACACAAGAGGTTCCTTAGCAATGGGAGTTCTCTTTCCTTTGGCTGTGTGAGCTTTTGAAAATGTACAGTTTGCCTGTGGTTTCCATGATTTGAGGATATTTAGTATGGAATTCGCTCAATTCCTGGATACCAGGTTCAAAGCTATCAGCATCCCAACCTGCATTTCAACCCAAGTCTTAAGTAGGAGATCTTTTAGTAGCCAGTTTATCAGAGTGGTGGTGTTTTGATGTGAGCAGTTCTCGGTACAGCACAGCTGAGGGGTTCAGGTCACCAGGTGGTGCAGTCTCCTAGAACAATCCATGCAGTCCCTGGGCTTATTCTGGTGCTCAAGGGCCCCAGGGTCACGGGAAAAGCATGAACTGCAGGTTGTGAGTTGTGCTTCAAATCCTTCCCTGCCAACCTTAGGCAGCTCTGGGGCCAGGAGCTTGGATTGCCAGTTTGCCCAGCAGATGCCTTTGCCTGGTACCTGAGACCAGTGTGTGCTTCTCATTTCCCAGGGGTGGGGCAGCACATGGCCTTGGGCTGACTTCATAAATTCCATCCCATTTTTTACCTTTTGAGTACAGAGCCTTATTCTGAGCACAGATCTTAGCTTTGCCTAGTAGAAAGTTCCAAACCAAAGCTCGGAGCACAAAGCTTGGGAACTGCAGTTCTCTTAACACATTCCTATTCTTCAGCTGTAAGATGTCCCTTACATATTTGGAGCAGATTTTGCTTTAAATGCTCTCCATTAAGAGTTTCTGCTGAGGGCTGCAACTTGCCTACCCCAACAATCCCAGAGCAGTTTACAGAAGAGGTAATGGCTGCATGTACTGATGTACTGCACACCTTGCTTTTTCTTTAGTGTAGTTGTGACTCTGGAATTGTCAGTATTTTTTTTTTATATAGTGGTACAAAGCAGTTTCCTTAGTTCAGTGTTCAGAGGGTTCACACTTGGGTAAAATACTGAATGCACGGGGTCACCAGTAAGTGTCTGTGTGGATGCTTTTAGCAAAAATTTGCAATTTTTTTATGCTCAGTTTTACTGTGTGACCCCAAATCTTTGTTTTCAGAGACATAATACTTTTGCTGTTTCTTGCAAGGCAAAACAGGCCTCAGATACCAAGGTGGCAGCAATTCTGTCCTTTACTTTGCTCAGTAAGGGTGCTCACGAAAATCTTCATAAGAAAGAGTTACTGATCAGAGGGCAGGAGAAAGGCTTTGAAAACAAGTCAGTTGTTTTCAGCAGTCTCTGCTCAGCTGGTCACAATTCCAGTGGTTAGGAACATGGGTACTTGTGGGTAAAGGTGAAGGCATACAATTGTATGGAAAATGACAGTGAATCTTTGTTTCCTTTGTCTGAAAATTTAAACAGTCGTGTCCTTTCTTGGCTGAAAGAAAATACAAATCCTAGTTGCTTTCTCCTCAGCTGAAGTGTCTGTAAGACTGTGGGGCTTCTTCCTACCCTCCTCTGCTAGGATATCCTCTGTTAAATACAATTCCTGTCAACATGCACATGCACTATGCAATGTGTCACACTATTTATCAGTGCCAGCTGTGGGTTGGGAGGTTCCTCTGAAACCCGTGTGGGTCACTTCCATGAGGATAATCCCCTCTGTCAACCCAAGAACTGGAAATCTGCAATCATTAATCCCTGGTTTTCAGTGATCTAAATGCCCCACATGCCATTTACAAACAGAGATATTATTGCTTAGTATGAAATGCCATTTCAGTTTGAACTATCTGACTAGTCTGCTAAGATAAAGATAATATTATTCCATGATAGTTTTACCTTTTAAAGCGTTTTCTAAATATAAACAGTTTTTCCCTAAAGCCTTTTTGTGGAAGTCAAAGGTCTGGATTGAAATGGCAAGCTTGTAATAGAGTTTGGGCTGCAGATTATGAAAAGGCCAAATTTGTAGTAGACAGAATTATATTTTACATGTCTCTAGTTTGCTTATTATTTGTGTTTATGTGTATGTGATATCTAGAAATTGAACTGATTTCTCCTGCTTTTTGTTGTGTACTACTAGATGCACTTATGTCACATGTAGATAATATTTTGTGCTGTACTAAAACTAAATAATATTACTATAAACTGACAGAAACTATGAAAATATTTCTCCTATTTTTTAGCTTGATTATTTTATGTATTTTTCAGAATTTTACCCTAGGCCTGTTGTTGAAAATATTCCATGTGTACTGTTCTGAAGTTTGTTGGAAATGCACATGTAAGTAAAGTCAGGAATGGGAAAATTAATCATAGTTTCTGTGGACTTTTCTGCAGCAGGGGAGAAGTTTACAAAAATAGATGATGCAGGAACTGGAAATAATTTTATTTTCCTTGGTGCAATTTACTGTATCTTGAAGTGGTTTATATTTTGGAGGAATCCGGTACGTATTGGCCACCAATACCTGTAAAGAATTGTAAAATTGTACTCTTTTATAAGGAGAAATGTCCCTTAGACCTGTCATTGCTGCAGGGTCAGGTCAGTGTTTTGTATAAGTTAATTATATATTAACTATTAATTAACTATTTGTATATAAATTAACTATTTGTATAGTTAATTATATATTTAGTATACTATATATTATATATATATACACTATATAGAGCATACAGTGTATATATATTGTATATATACAGAGAGAATGTGTATGTATATTATACAGTGTGTATATATTGTGTATATATATACACACTGTATATTATATATATGTATATATACTATGTATATATAAACTATATATATATATGGTACTATATATTTATTATGCTATATTATATATAGTAAGGATCACTGAACACTAAATCTAGGCTGTCCCAACAGATGTACAGATCAGCTGGGTCTGCTGAAAGCTGTGCAGATTTTTGTGGAAGAGGGCACTGGGAAAGTCTTTAGGCACAAGACATTTAGGACAAAGCAGGTTGTCCCAGCTGTGAACCTGGGGAAAATCCCTCTAACTCTCGCCTTGACACCACGTTTTTAAACCCAGCCCGTGGCTGGGGCAAAACTTGAGCTGGAAGTGTTCTTGGCCACCTCTAAAGCTCTGAAGCAAAGTTTGCTCTCTGTCTCGCTGGCTGAAGGTCAGATGCAGTCTCCTGTGAGCAAGGGCTGGGGGAAGGCAGGGAGGCAGTGCAGATTTTTCACTTCCCCCTCTCTTAATGTAAGATCATCTGGATGTGACCATCCGTTTCTTCCCTGCCCTTGGCAGCAGAGCAGGCGCCACTTCACAGTGTCTCTCTGGCACCATCAATCTGTTGTATGGGCTGGGATGCCACGCTAGGAAAACAAATAGCACTGGTGTCCCAGCCAAGGACTAACAGATGGGGCGAAATTCTGCTGTCCTCTCACTAAATCTAGCTAGGAAATTGATAACGAGCTTTTTCAACTTAAACTGAAATAAGCTGAGTCCCAGCTCTACAGAAGGAATTCTGTGTACTACCTCGGAGCACTTGCCTCTCTCATTAAAGTCAGGGTTGATAGATTTCTTTTAATCATAAGGTTTTTTTCCCTTCCTCTCCCCCCCCCAGTTTATATTTCCTTATGCGTGTTTTAATTCTTGATAGTCTGGACATCTTCTAGATAATCCCAGCTATTGCTGATGTCTTTCAAGAAAATGCAGCTTTATTTATACTCTTGGATTTTATTCAAGGAAAACCCATATTCTCTGGTGCTCTCATAATTAAACGAAAGTTTGTGTAGATGCCAGTGTTGTAAATTTTATTTTCCTTAAGAAAAAAGTAACATCTGGTTTAGGAGCAGTAAAAAATTTTGTAAGTTTTATTTATTTGTAAAGCGATAGCTGCTGTGATTGAAATTAAACATGGGATCATGCTGCTTCTGATTAATTCCAGCACAGAGGAGCCAAAAAATAACTTGATTTTTTCTGCAAATAGGCTAAATTAGCATCTGGTAAATAATGATCGTTGGAGGGATTGAAAAGAAAGACAAAAGTTTTATTTTCTGCTCATTGAAATTACTCATTTTTAAAAAATAATTCTTGAAGTTAAGGCTATGATTCACTGTTTTGCAGAACTGAGATGAATGACAGTTAATGCTAATTTAGCTTATAAGCACTTTACTGTGGGGAAAGTAAATGTTATTATTCCTACATTCCAGATGGCTAAATTGAGTTTCAGTAATGTATATATTTTTCATTACTGTAAAAAATGGATCTTGTGTCTGCTGGTTTTGAGTGTCTTTTGAGTAGTATCAGGGCTCTATCTTCTGGTATTTAAAAGTAGCATCATAACTAGAAGTAAGGAAGAGCACTGGGTTTCAGAAAGAAATCATAGCACAGGGTGGTAAAGTGTGATAGACAATTCATGCCTGTTGAGACAGCAAAACATGATATGCAATTCCTGCCTGTTTCCAGGTAGTCAGGAGGAAAGATCTGTGTGTGTGTGTTTGTGTGTGTTCATAATGAAATGACTTCTTCACCAAGTGCTAGAATAATAACACCAGCTGGACTACACTGGCTTTGGAAAGAATCCTACATCTTCACATCAGATTTAGAGCAATTTTTTAGCATTGTTTTCCCCTCCAGTATGCAAAATAATTTGTTCTGGCTCACATCTCAACAGCTTTACTTGTGAATAGCTAACATTTTGTAGTTATTCTAATGAAGAATATCAGTATACTGTTTGAGTTCTGATATTGTGTTAAAACTTAAAATGAGGGTCAGTGGAGCTTTGGGGGTCTGTGTGTCTGAGTGCTTTCCTCACTGTCCTGCTCTACCTAACCACTTGCTCCCCAGCTCATTTGAATTTCCCTGGTAACTCTGTGCAAGGAGAGGGCTGTAGCCTTGGGTGTTACCATATCAATTAAAATCTTCCTCTGGTCTTTCAGGATGCAGGACCTGCTCTCCGAGCACAACCTTATCTATCCAGTTTTATTTCAGGATCCCAAGTTAGTGTCTGTGTGGGGAAGAGTGTTGCTTTTGAGGCTGTTTTCTGGGAGCCACTGCTTTTTGGGGAAGTGCAGCTATTTCTGCATTGTTTTCCTTCTGCAAACTGAGCAGAGGAGAAATAGAAATCAACAGATTGTGGAAGGGAACAAAGCCCATGACTTTAAGTATATTCACTAGTTGCTGCCAGGATATCAAGTGTGACACCCTTGGCCCACGCCCAGTGTTAAGTCACTTTTTACTGTTGTTTTAGCTGAGGTATAGACAGTGATAAAGGAGCAATTTCTTCAGAGTAGGAGTGAAGCTGGACCACTTGAGGAACCTTTCAGTGCTACTCCTGTTCTGAGAATAAATGGCAAATACCTGGTTCTGGGGCCATCAGCCCAGTGTCTTTCATTGGCAGGATGTTCACCTCAAAAAATAAAGACTTAGAGTGCAATCTAACATGTAAGAAGCTGTAACAATAAAAAAATATTTCGCTTTAATGCTTTGTTCTGAAGGGAAGAAGACTAATTTTGTTCTATTTCCCATACAACTCCATGAAAAGAACTTTACAGAACAAAGACAGGGAACAATGATTTCTGCTCTCTGATTTTCCTTTGGAGGGAACAGATCCCAATCCCTTAGTAAAGCTTTCAAAATTACTCTGCTTGCACAGTAATCTGTTTTTTCCCCACCTCTGGTTCACTCATCCATCTTCTAATGCTGATACTACACTCTCCTTGTTTCAATGCTGTCAGGAGTGGGAGTGGTTGTGTATTGTTTGTGTTGCTGTTAGTGGTGATACCAGGTTTTCTCATTTAAGAATCTGCAGGAATCTTGAGTCTGATTCCAAGGAAAGCAATTTGTATGTTACTACTGGAAAAAAAATTATGAGGCCTTGCAGAAGAAAGATAAAATATAAGGAGATGTGTTAGCAGTACCTGTTTGTGTGTAATGTCAACAACTCTGTCAACATTCCCAAATTGCTTTTAAAAACTTACTAGTTGTTTTGTGGAGAAGACAGTGAATATTTTGATCTTGACAATAAGATTGTGATTTCCTCCAAATAACCTGATACAGATTAAACTGGAGAGATGTTGCAAAAATGCTTTAAATCACTTATGTTTCCATGATACAGATTAATAAAACTAGATTTATTTTTCTTTATAGTTAGTGTTTGTAGGACTTTATTCCATTTTTTTTGATAGCTTCTTATTCTTTGATTTCTCTGTGGAATTAGTATAAAAAATGACATGTTTTCTTGTTGATGTATGTGAATGGAAACACAGCTGGGTACGTCTTATTTTAGTGCTTTGAAGATTGCTCTTTAAGTGCTTGTGTTCTGGTGGAACAGCAAAGTTATGCAGTGTATTGTGCTACTAAAAAATTCAATAGCTTCCATCTACAGCATCCTTGTGCCACTGCCTGAGCCTTTCTGCCAACAGGTCACATGTGCAAAGATAGTCAGAGTCCTCCTCCTTCCTTCCTTTCCTCATTCTCTCCCCCAGGTTCCATATATTTTGTCAGTTGTCACCCCAGCAGGTGTCTGATGGCAGATAGAGGCCCAAAAAATGTGAATGAAGTAGCACATAATTTAATGATTGATTTACAAAGCAGGCACTGAAGGGAAAAATGCTTCTCTCTCTGATACCAGCGGGCAACCACTAAATCATCAGCCTACACAAAAGCAGAGTACAGCCATCCACAAGGAGAATTTAAGGCAAACCAAGCTAAGCAGCATGCCATGGTTAGCAGCTGGGAGCTGTCAAAGCAGGACAGAGCAGAGCCTCTTTGAGTGTTGGGCTCAGTCCCAGGTTGTGGGGGCAGGACCATGTGCCCTCCTCTCCCTCCACGGCACGGAGGGTTTGCATCCCCATCACAGCTACTGTCCTTTGCAGTGCTTGTGTCAAGAAAACTTCTTAGCAATGACAAGTTCATATTAATCTTTTAGTAAAACAGCAGTTCCATGCTTTATTGTATAACTTTCTGCCCCCTCAGTCTGCAGTGCCTTGGGTACACCCGGGCAGTGCTGCTGGGGCCGCTGAGAACTGTTTAGATTTTTAGTTGCAGCATTTATCAGCATTTCTGATGAACCAAACAGGAGGATATTTAACAGGAGATGTTGCTGAAATTGTGTTCTATGTGCCTGCTGCATTGATGTTTACACTGACTGAATGCCTGCACTCCTTCCCAGGTTTACTTTATGGGGTTTGGTTATGGTGTTTCTGGGGTGGCAGGAGCCAGGGTGAGAAGGGAAGATCCACCTCTCCTGAACTGCTCTCACAGTACTGAGCTCAGGGTTAAAAGCTTGGATTTAAACTCTAAATCATGCAGAAGCTGATGGAAAGGTACTGAGGGAGCAATCTTGAGTTACAAACTGCAGGGTTTAACTCCAGATTTCTTACTTAGGTTTCATTATCGCTTGGACACCGCCCCGGTGGCTCTGCACCCTGTCACACAGCTGGCAGTGGCTGTGCCTTCCTGGGCAGAGCTAAGCTGCTGCTTGGCTCTTACATGGGAAACCTGCAGGTTGCTTTAGTGTAGACCAGTTTTCAGTGGGAATAGTAAGGATTTATTGTCATCTATCTAAAGATGGAGCTGAGGCTGCTGCAGAGCAGCTCCTGTGGTTTTCATGCAATCCCACTGCATTTTTCCATGAGGAATTGTTTCCTTTCCCTGTCCTGCAATGTAGGTGTTGAACTCCAATTAGTCTGCACTGTTCTTGACTCACACCATCATAGAATCATCAAGGCTGGAAAAGACCTCTAAAAGTCCTTGAGTCCAACCACTATCCAGCACTGCCACATCACCACTAAACCCCTTTGGGGGCTGTTACTGAAATCAGTGGAAACCATAAAACACATGACAAGTGGCCACGGAACACTTAGGCTATTGAGGAATACTTTTATTTTGATATCTCCTCTAATGAAACCTTAATATCCCTGCCATTGAATTTACATGACAGATCTAGCAAATAGCCTAGAAAATGATACCATTAATTAAGAGATTCCTTAAGGACTGGGTGCAGATACAGGAAAATGTGCATTATGGCACCATTCAGGAAAATTTATTCTTACAATTACGGCCATCAATGCTGGCACACCTATTCTTAAAAGTAAAATCTGCATTTGTAGGTAAGACTGGAGGCTTGTTTCCAGCATTCTGATACTGTAAGGTTTGCTAAGTTGCTCAGATACAGGCAGAAAGGTAAGCATATTTAATACATCTTGTTGAATAAATTTTATAAAATATTACTGTGATCTGTGGTTCACTAGGTTATATCTGAGGCTTTGCTGAAGTGGAATTGTCATGAAAAATAGTATGGACTTGATTCATGATTGCATTATTCCTCTTCCACACTGATATAGCTACATTGAAAATAATTGGCTTAGACCAATGGGGCATGAAAAAGATTCAGGGATGGATTTGGCTCTGTTTCTTGAAATGAAATATGTGCCATTTTCTGTTCAGCATTTGCTGTACCTTAAGAAAAATCATAAGGCAAATTGCATCAAATCACACTATTAAAAGAAACATTTTCTTGTTCTGTGCAGTAGAACTGATGTGAAACATTTATGTGTTCAGAATTTTTTCAAAAGCACACTTTTTATCCATGCCCTGTATTTAAAAATTGATAAGCAAGGGGAAAAGCTGTTGAGTTATAAAAACAGGGTTTTTTTTTTTCTTGTAATTGTGTCATCTACTGCTAAAACATAATTGAACTCAAGGTTTGCATTTGCAAATGACCTTGACTAAAGTTTTGCAATTCAAAGAATTCATTTAATGACTTAGACTGTCTAGAATGCCAGAATCATTTTATGGGGCAAAACCTATGAAGCTCCTAGTGAGGACCCTCTATTTGACAAAGTCAGCAGGTGACTCTTTCTGCTTCTTATGGGATGATTTTAGACTCTGTTTACAGAGAAAATCAGTGTGAGGCAGCAGTTCAGAGTGAGGCTGAATGATCTTAGGAGTCTTGTTCTTGCCTATGGCTCGAAGAACCAGCTTGTAAACCCTCTGGAGGTACCTGGCTCACCAGCCTCCTGGAACCAGTAGCCCTTTATTGGCCCCAGCTTTGGGAATAGTTTTCACTCCGTTGCTTTCTGCATATGGAGCCTGGTTTATGTGATGAGGATGACATTGCTGGGTTGTGCATGCTGCATCTTCTGAGCACTGAAATAGTTCCTACAAGGATAAGGATGGCTGTAGCCTGTGCTTGGTGCATGTAATTCCCTGGCTCACACCCCTGTGCTCTCTTGGTTATGGAAAGAATAAATAATGTATTTCTGCCTGTCAGTCCCCTTTGCTCCCTCCTCTCTTCTTCCTCCCTGAAGGGAGACTGCAGGCTTAGGTTTTCTCCTTGACTCAAGTTTTTAAACTTTATTGGGTATTTCTGAGTGCAAAAGGAGAGAAAAGGACGAGAGAATGATTACATACCTTTAAGTGCCTGAAGATGAAAATCCTCAGTCTTAATTTCTCACCTTTAAGCCAATATCCATTTACTTCTTAAATAAATACTTTCCCAGAAGCATTAATGAAAAAAAAAAAGCAGCAGCCTGTGTGGATGTCCCCTTGTAAGCCTTGGGTCTTATCCCAGTGGTGCTTACTCAGATATGTGTCATGTGCTGACTGGGAGAGTTCACTGCACATTTGAAGTACAATCACGAGTTTATGAAATATATGTTGTACTTTCTAGCAAGTTCTTTGTAGTTTATTCTTTAGGGATATTCCAAAAGGCATAAATCATTGCCTTATGATTGCTATTCAGAGTAAGCTGCCTGGCTGTATCTCTCAGTACCCTTCCCCAGATTCCCCTTTTCCGTCTCCAGCTGTATCTTCCTGTGAGTATACTCAGGTAGGAAGACAGAATAAAGAGAAAATGATAAAAATAATTTCTCTCTTTCAGAATACTGCTCCCCAAGTACTGCAGTTACCTGTACAAATAATATGGGTGCTGTTAAAACCCACAGAGAAGAGCAGTAGGTAGTGGTTATGTGCTATATCATTGCTCCAGACGGGGTTGTCTCTACAGACACGGGGCAATGAAACAACAGAAACTGGAATGCAGCTCTGACTCCCTGTTCCATGAGAAGTGGGGAGCTCTGGCTCCTGGTTTCATAGCCAGATAGGTCAGTCCCAGTAGTTTTTAAGCTTGTACCTGTCAATCTGGCAGATTCTAAATGGACCATGGGTTTGGACAGCAGCTAGATAGGGAATATAATCCTTTACCTTTGCTTGCTGGAAGAAGAATTGGATGGCATTAAGAGACCTCAGCCTGCTAGATGTTTGTTTCTGAGTTTCTTAATACACCCTCTTGTTAAGAGTATATGTTCATCAAAGTCTGCTCTTTATCTCCACTCATAGAGATGCTTGAAAATAGATGAAATACAGATCAAATAAATGTTTTCATTTTAACCTGAAAAAAAATATACATGATTTGAAAAATAATTAAAATGGAGCTTCCCATTATTCCCAGTGCTATTGTGAGAATTGGGCTGAAAGCCACACAGTTTTTCCTTGCCAAAATGGGGCATAACCAAGTTTGTTTAGCAGGCTTTTCATGAGAGTCAGTCCTTACACTGAAAGCTCCTATCCTGTCACCTGTTTTTAAATGCTTCAAATGTAGGAAACCTGCTGCAGGTGGTATCAGTAGTTTTACTGATCTGAGGCCTTGGGCAAATTCATTTGAATTGCTTTGAAACTGCATATTCAAAATTCAATAAAATAAGAGGGTCTGATGGTGCAGCTGCAGTATATCCCCTCCAGCTGGGTGAGCTGAGATGTTTCAAGGCCCTGGACTAGCAAAGCCTGGGTGTGATGTACAGATTATACAGATAGCTGCCAGGGAAGAGGTTTTGGCAGGCTAGGTGCAGCAATACCCCCTGCCAGCAGACTTGGGAGTGAGTAACAGTGGCTCTCATGCTATGTGGCATCTTTTGCTGGCTTTCCTAGACAGAAATTTGTTGGTGCAATAGTGGCAGCAGGCCAGTGGGAGGGGATTGCCTCGAGGGTAAAGGGATGGAATGTAGGGAAAACAATAAACCCAAAAAGCTCCAGTTGTTTAGAAAGCGATTGGCCATCCTGAATGCCTTGGTGTGGCTCCAAACTGAACCGTGCTGTGGGCGGGTTTCGTTAAATTGCATTCAGAAATCATATTTGCCCTTGGGCAAATACCCTTGCTTTTATGCATACCAGGCAAGTCACGTGCACCAAAATGGAATTCACATGGTGCTTTAGTCAAAAAGCTAATGTCAGTCATCATACCTTTTATGCATATCCAATCCCTTGGTTCTTTATGCCCATTTAAATATGCAGAAGTGCTTTTTATTATTACCTTGCCTGTAAAGCACCGAGATAGATATATAGGCCATGTAATTTATTGCAGTATAGGCTCTTCTCTGCATATGTATTCAGCACTTCCAAATACAAATTAAAATCATAGGCATAAAATATTTTGGTTGTTGGGTTCTGATTTTCTCGGATTTCTGCTGTTAAACAGTGGAATTAATTCCTTTTATGCACTGTGCATCCACACTTTCCAAATAACTCCTTCAGTAGCAGTACATGGCTTATCTTTGTAGCATTGTAGTGCTGGTATCCGTGTGAGCAGCACAGTTCTGGCCCAACCAGCACAGTGCCTAAAGGTGAGATAATCAGAGAATACATGCGGGGCCGTTATTTGAGCACCGTATCGTTGGACTGCACAGTGTGTCCCTCGTTACTGAAAGGGCTACCATGAAATTTAATTTAGGATTTTACAGGCACGTTTTGAATTGGAAATCTCTGTAATAACTTTCCCTTTGCTCAGCCTTTTAACTGTGAAATTCAGTTGGGGAGTTTTGAAGCAGCAGGTAGTGTCGCAGCACTCTGGAGGGATTTTGCCAGGATTCAGCTAAAGTGCTTGCAAGTGTCATTTCCATATTTAACTAATTTCAGTTTTTAATTAGCTCCATGTGAAAAATGAGAGTTCACGCTGA
Source organism: Pseudopipra pipra (assembly GCF_036250125.1). Classification (NCBI taxonomy): domain Eukaryota; kingdom Metazoa; phylum Chordata; class Aves; order Passeriformes; family Pipridae; genus Pseudopipra; species Pseudopipra pipra. The sequence continues at coordinate 5,241,055 of NC_087563.1, read as the reverse complement.
GCTAAGCTGTCAGCATAGAGTCTTGTTTCCTTTCTAGCCTCTCAGGACAATTATTGCAGCATCCCCTGGTTTTTTCAATGAGAGTGCTTAGCCACTGCACGGCTCCGTCCCTCCCATTGTTCCCCGCCAGGAGCAGGGGAGTGTGTTGTGTCTAGCTTGCTAAAATGGAGAAGATAAGTTCTGAAAATATTTCAAATACAAAATTGGTTCAGTAAAGGTTCAAAGAACTTCACAGGTCTGGCTCAGAAACATCCAGCAGAATGGAATGAGCTCCCTGCTCAGACCTCCCTGGCACTGCAGTCGGTGACATTGTTCCGAGCAGTGTCTGAGCATTTCAGCTTCATTACTTACTGCATTGGCCAATATTGTGTTTCAGAAAGCACAGTGTGAAAACAGGTTTTTCATGGGGCTTTCTGCAGCCAGAGTGGTAACAATGCAGTGCTTCAGAGACTGTTCATCCCGAAGGCCTGTGGTCCTCTATGAAAAAAGAACCGCTTTTGTATAAAATTCTGGTATAGGGATGGAAATTTCTTAATCCTGCATCTCAGCTGACAATTTACCTCTAGGGACCTGAATGCAAAAGTTAAAATAGTTTTCAAGAATGAAGGGAGAGCTGCAGTTCATGTGAACTCTGCAAAGCCATGGGATGTGAACAGGTTTCTGCAACAGTTTTATGAACTCATAGCAATCCTGAGTTACATTTGCATGACAGTCATATAATACCATTGTTATTTTTGAAAGAATGCAGTCATTAAATTGTCAATATTACATTTCAATGGAAAAATTGGTGAAATAACTCTGTACGTGTTATCTCAGGGTTGGTTTGGGGGTTTTGAGGTTTTTTTAAAACCTGTCCTAGAAGGTGAGATCTGTAAAGATGTATGAATAGGTTTGGTAGTGCCTTCATTTTCATTTCAGTTCATATACTAGCAAAAAAGAGGTGGTGTGTGGTTTATTTCTCACTAATTAGTAAGGACAGCCACTTCCAGTAGGCAGAAGCAGATTTTCTCTATTAGACCATAAAATCAAATGCATCTTTTTCAAATCAGGATGGATGGGGGGAAAAAAAATCTCAGCTGTGGCACTTTCTGGGTTCTTAATGTTTGTAATGTTGTGAAAGAAGAAGGTAAATACATTGCAGAAACTTGTCAGATACAGTGACACTGAGGAGTTACTAGTCATTTTTCTTTTATGTTATTGAGGAGCTGCTTTGATACCTGCTACCAAGATGAAGCAAATTCTTGAAAGGAGGGAAAAAAAAAAAGGAAAATAAATTTCATAGTGAAAAGTGAGGCTGAAATGCTAGATAGATTTTCAATATAGTTTAGGGTTTGGGGTTTCTTTAAAATATAGTATTTACTGTTTCATTCATCAGAGGAAAAAGATATATAATCCTGGTTTGGTTGTCAGCCAGCTGGATGTAACAGACATGAAGAAGTAGAACTTGAGCTTTAGCTGTGAAGTACCAATGTGTATTTCTAGCTACTGTATATTTTATTTTGCCCCTTGTAGTGTGAGTTGTCTTTTCTTTGAAGGATAATTCGCAATTGTTTTATTGGTATTACTAAATAAAGTTGTTACATATATTAAAATTTATTGTATTAATCATTTAACACAACTCAGTTATGCCTTACAAAGTGTATGTAATTGAAGGCAAAGGTTTTTGAGGGTATGTAATCTAGCTCATATTTTATTCTGTGATTCATTAATTAGTTGTATACAGTGATGTCTATGCTAATGCATTATAGCTCGTGTCCAATTCACCCTTCAGGTTAAACTGTTGACTTTGCAGGGTGGAGTTTTTTCTGGGTTGCCTTGCTGTTGCTTGTAAAAACCAGTATTTTTTTCAGCCTTTGTTATGATATTCAAAGTCTCAAATACTTAAAATAAATAGAGTTGTTCTGAAATGAAGCTCTCTCCACTGAAGTAAAGTGACAGTTTTGACCTTGATGACAATGGGCCTTGATTTTAAAGCCCTAAGCTGACTGATGATGAGTATTCTGCATTGCTGACCTCAGGCAGTGGAGTTGGCTGCTGCATCATTTTGTATGCAAGGAAAGCTTCATTAGAGTGATCAGGTATCAGATGCTCTGTACATTAGGCTGGAGTCATTTTTCTGTTGTGGGCAGCAGCTCCATCTGTAACAGTGATTTCTGCAGTCTCTGCAGAGATTTTTTTTTTTTTTGGTTATGTCAAGAAGATCAAATTGAGTTAGTCTTAAAACCCCATGTTATTAAAAGCAATTTGAGATATAATACATAAAGAAAATTAATACAAATATTAATATTTCATTAAGTGTATCTTATTATGATGTTCCTTAGATTAATTGTGATGTAGGTATCCAAATTAAATAAAAATGTCTTCCATTATTCATGGTACACAGTGGTTGAAGTGGACTTACATAAACTGGTGGGCTGTCATGATGTTTCTTGGGACTTCAGGTGCATATGTAAGCTTTTATTCCTTCCTATACTGGCTGATGAAATAGTATAACAGGATGTTTTGGTGATGCAACTGATAATCATACGTGAACACACACACACACAGAAATCCCTTGTAAAATGTAAAATTGCTGCAGTTTGAAAACTTGCAACTCTGCCACATAAAGCAGTGATCTGAAATTAAAATCCTGGCACCATGAAACCCTTCACTGATTTCTCCTGTACTCCCATACTGGTGTGATCACAGGGAAATCCTGTCCTCGCCTCCATCTTGCACTTCCTTACCTGCTCTAGAATTCTGGATGGGAAGATGAGAAGGCACAGGTGAAGGAGGGCAAGATTTCAGCTATAAAATTTTTGCTGTAAGTATTGTTTTTCCTGTGAAGGCAATATAAGCAAACTTCAGACCTGGAAATCTGCCAAGAATAAGACAGATATAAGACTGGAAATAGTTCTAGTAAACTCATTATGGGACATGATTAACAGAAATCATGAAAGGACAATGGAAAAAAATTCTCAAAAATGTAGCTGAAGTCCACTTTGATAACAGTTTATTTTTTTAAAAACTGCCATTAAAAAAAAACAATCCCCACAAAAGAATATGAGTTACATGGCTGTAACTGACTGGCTATATAAGATATTTATCAAATAAAATCTGTATATTTGATTTTCATATGTGTCTATTCTGGCTCAGTAGGAAATCTAAATCACAATACATTAATAATGGCAGCTTTTCAAGGCTTACAGAAAGTCTAAATCTGCTTAGATGCTAAATACAATCTGTACCTTTATGTCAGTATCAAGATATGATTTAGGTTAGGTTTATATATACCTTTTGAAGCATATTGTGAAAGAAGTATAAACAGTCTATAGTGTTGAAAATGAATGAGAAGCTTTGGGAGAAGAAATCATCTTTACTTTTCATCTTTGGATTTATTTCCTCTTTGTAATGAACTTTTAACTCCAATAATTACTTTGTGTAGAGAGTAAAACCTTAAACTTTATCATTCATGCAGTGTTTTAAATTGTGATTTTTATCAGGTGATTAAATTAATTCCGTATCATTTCTATTAGAGGAAGAATATACCCTGTGATTAGAAATTACACCTTTTTTTACTGTGGACAGAAATGTGGCCATTCATAATCGTGCAGTTTCACTTCATTTAGTGTATGCAAGGGAGTAATAAAGGTAAAAACTGTTTTCTTATCAGTGTGGCTAACAATCAGAGGCTGAGTCAAGGTCTTGAATGCTTTGGAACAGTGAGATTATGAAAATCTTGTTCAACATGTTTGTAGAGATTAGGGCAGTTGCAGTTTCAGAAGATGAACGTAGTCGAATAAATGTTTGACATGATATCCCTGAGGTTTATGATCAGTATTAAAAGTAAAGCAGTTATTCTAATCCTTGTAAGTTCAGGCCTCAGTGATTTGCAAGAGTACATCTGTGTCTATATTCCTTGAAACACCAGTTTCGAGTCTCATCTAGGTTCATCCTCCCCTTGGAAACAGAACAAAGATGAGCTGGCTACTTTGTTCATGATAATGGTGTCTTTTAGGTGTGAAATTAAAATTGGATTCAATTTGCTTTGTACTAACATTGAATGCTCACAATTGCTCAGGAAAAAAATTTAAAAAAAAAAGGTTTTCCATTGTTTTTGAGTTAAGAGCATCCCTTTCTGCTCTTCTAAGCTCGTTTGGAAAGTGGCAGTGTTTTGGCAAGGCTGGTAAAGTGGATATTGTATAACATGATTAGGGACCTTCCAGGCTGAAAGATGCTGTATTGGGTAAATAAAAATATATACACTTTTCTTATTAGTTCCAGCCATCTAGTTCAGATGCAAGACCAAAAAGATTGGAGCCTTGGCTCTTGAAATTGCCATAAGAAGTGAGTTCACGTTGCACAGTCTCGGGAGCTGATTAATCGTGTGCCAGCTCTCTACGCTCTGTACAATCTAAGGCCTGTCATGAGAATAAATGAATAGTGCACTGTATTCTGCCTCTCTTTTAAGGTCTTTGTCGTGAGATTCCAGATTCTGAAGGCAGCATGCAATCCTGTTACCCTTCTTGTGACAAAAAGATTGCTCAAAGTGGCACAAAATCAAAACATTTCAGTAAAGAGGACTGAAACGGGAAAAAGTTGAAGTCTAATCCAGGGATTTTTTTTTCTAGCCCATCAGAGCAGTGACTGAGGAACCAACACCCACCCAAGGTACAACTCATGTTCCTGCAGGCTGGAGCTCTGCTGCCTGTTGTTTTCCTGGGAATTGGGAGTTAGGTCTTCATATCCTCCAGTTCCTCCCACCCCCAAAGCAGCTGCAAGTGTGTGTAAGCTTTTCAAGTATTTTTGGAAGTAGAAAAACTGAAGATGGAAATAGAGGAATGAACTTTCAAAGCATTGCATGGCAGATAAGCACACAAATCACATTACTACTAATGGGATTTGTGGGTATATCTTTCATGCTGTGCTCTGAAAATCCATTCCATTCAGTTTGTTGACGTGCACAGGGAAAAGAAATCAGTCAGCTTGGAGGAAGGGGGGTGATCAATGTAAAAAAATTTACCTTTTTTGGGTCCCCCTGTTTCTTCTGTGTGTGAACACAATGGCAATGAAGCCTCTTATAGTCCTCCTTCCATCTCCTTTTTCCTCTTTAATAACATTTATTCAAAAGAAAGCAATTAATTCCTAGCAGAAGTTTTGCTGCTGCTGACAACAATGCCCTCGTTCATAGATCCTTTATGGTATTTCTATAAAACACTTCCTGGGCTGGATGCTTTAAAGCAGAAGCCTTGTTCTAAACAGTTTATTGTCTGAAAGAGTTTACATGCTGAGGGTGAAATTATGCCTGAGGATTTCTTTCTTAAGTTGAAGATTGTGTGAAGTCAACTTTCCTTTCCATTGTGTTTCCAAAAAGGCAGGATGTGTCCTGTGTTTCCTTGGTGAGTGGAAGGAGCAGGACTGCCATTTGTACCTTGGAGAGGGGCACTGTGCTCAGCCCCCTTCCCCAGCAAACACTCTCCAAAGCTGAGGGTCTGCCTCTGATTCCCTCAACTAACACCCCTGAAAGCGAGGTGCTGAAATTCCAGTTTACTGTGTCTGTGGTTACAGGAACTCTCTGGATGAGAAAACCCAGAGCTGGATTCTCTGCAGCAGTGAGGAGGCCAGCAGGAATGGCAGCCTGAGGTTTCTTATGTTCATTGTTTTATAACCTTACTGGATAATCAGTCCTCATGGCTTTCCTCTTGTACCAGGAAATACACTGTCATTCTCTTTGGAAAGTTACAAAATGTTGTTGTTGTTGTTGTTATTTTAAGTATGAAACTGTTGCAGAGCTCAGGCAGAATTAACAAGAACATAAGCTTGTGGCTGGGTAACATGGAGAAGCTTGTATGTGGGTGACAATATAAGCTTAATTCAATTGATGGAAAAGTGGAGAAAAACATGCTTTAAGATATAAAAATGCACAACAGTGCCATTATGGTTAATGGAATTCTCCATTTTCAGCATTGTAAACTAAAAAAAGTGACTCTCAGAAGTGAGAGGTCTTGTTCAGTGTTATGGCTAGGATAAATCAGACAGCAAAATGCTTCTTTTTTTGTGGTCTCTAGCTGTAATATAGGCAGGCCCATTGTTTTATTGCAAATAGTGTGATCTGTTAATTCCTGAAGTTGTGTATTTTGATAATGCTTTAAATGGAGTTCCCAAATGAACTTTTAATTTAAATTTATTGAGAAAACGTAGTGCACAGCAAATAGCATAGTGATGATTAAGATGAATTGCTGAGAATGAATGACCTTGAAAGTAAGCCATCTATTTGTTGTTGAGCTTCAATGGTCACAGTCAATGAGCAGGACTTTTTGCATACATTTCACAACAGAAGTATTAAATTTAGATCAAGTGATCTATTTTTGAAATGCTGCTTTAACCTTGCCTGCTAACAGTTGAATACTCACAAGTAGAGGAAGCAATATAATCAGGAATACATCCAAATGTTTTATATGAGGTCTGTAGGATTCTTAGTCATTAATATTGAAACATGAGTTCATAAATATCCTAAGTATTGGTAGTCCAGAGAATTAATTTTTTTTTCTGGCTGATCTTTAATCTCTAGTATCAACTCTGTAAAAGTTAAATCCTTATCTGCTGTGTCCTTGAGTTCTCCAACAAGATATTTTGCAAATGCATCCCTCATAATTATAACTGACTCTGCTGTGCTATTATTTAAAGAGAGTATTTACTATTGTGCTGATGAACAGCTACACTGGGTTGAGAAACCTGCACAAACATTGTGGCATGACAGCAGTTGCCATTTATGTACTACATTCTCAACCTAAAAAACATGCAGCTTTTAGGAAATGCTTTATGGCATAAAAATTCAAGGGTTTGCCTGTGATGTGTCATAGTAAACATTCCCTAGTTTATCTGGGCTGGTGGATAGGTAGGGATGTGCTGTGGTACAGTGTATGGGATGAGCTTGTATCAAACACTTCAAGAAGCACTGGGACTAGTGGATACACCAAGGGGTGTTGTATATGTGTAGGAACAGCTGTGTTGGGCTGGATATGTCAAGTTTAATTTAATTTGGCTCCAACATCCAAAAGTGGTTATTCCATAAGAACAGGCAAAGCATGTATGTACTTTTCCCTACTGATCTTCCAACCTCTGGTCCTTCTAGGTCTTTTCTGAAATGAGGAGTGGTGGCACAGCAATATTCCTTGCTTTGTTCATCATTTCCATGATTCATGACTTGACTTGAAATTTTCAGGGAACTTTATCATCTAGCCCAGGACTTCTCTTCTGTTTGATAACAGTCAGCTCAGAGGTCATTATTTTATATGTGGAGTTAGGATTACTCCTCTCCAGTGTGTGCTATTTTATTTTAACTGGGTTTAAAATTCATCTGCCATTTTCTGGCCCAGTAGCTCGGTTGTGTTATGTCCTTGTGCAGTTCTCGGTCAGGCCTCTTCTTGAATAATGCAGACTGTGCCCCCTCCCTGCACAGCCTGTTTTCCATTTGGAATTTCTATTGTATCATATAGGATAGGTTTGGATTTTTCAAACAGCACTTGAGATATTCCTGTAGATAATATATCAAAAGTGGCAGACGTCCACCCAGCAAGCCATGTGGCTTTTGTTTTAGAAAAAGGCGTGGGAATGTGATGAATTTTTCTCTTGGATACCCTCAGGAGGACTCTGACATCCTTGTCACAGTCACACTAGGTGTTCAAGGAAAAACAGAAAGTTCTGGCAGTTAGTCCTGAATTTGAGGAGAGATGTCATTATTTTGCTAGCAAGGAAAGGTGCTGCTTGTTCACATTGTTTATTTTAAGACTGCTTCTTTTAAGTAACAATCATATTCTTTGGTAATGATTTTTCAAGCACTTTATTATATGTTAAACTGGAGGATTGAAGGTTATGGCTCCTGGAGACACTGCCCCTTTCTGCCAGTAACATAAAATGAAAGGGCTTCAGTATAACTGTGAGTTCAGGTGTTTGGATGCAGTGACTTTCTTTGAGACACCTGCCTCAGTTGTTGTCAGAGTGTCATACCCCATTCCAGCTGCATCCTGACAGTGCTTGTGTGGCTCCTGCTGCAGATGTGGCTGAAGGCTGGCCTGCAGAAATATGAAGCAGAGGATGGTGTCAGCCTCTGTAAATCATCCACGATTTACTGAAATCTTTGTCAGGCACAGTTGTTGCCAAGACCAAATTCTGTGGGAGAGGCCTTTTGCTGATTGTCCCCAATGGTGAGATACCTTGCACTTAAGTAACACTTGCAGACCTGCCCATCCAACAAAGCCTCGCTGTCCTCTGTGTTCAGCTTCTGTTAATTGTAAGACACGTTAGCAAAATATGGCAAAAATCTCAGCTGAGATTTAGTTCAGTAAATTTTGATTGTATGTGTGTGTTTGTGAACTGCCCTGTAACCTATTCGTGTGTGAGAGGCTTCTGACTTCCCTTGTTACAGCCACCCAAGGATCTGTGCTCCCCAGCAGAGACCCAAAAGCACTAGTTAGGATCAAGTGGAGAGTTTTCAGGCACCGTGCAAGTTTTTCCCATGCAGTTCCTCAGCTGCTGTTTTCTGACTTTGAGACCCCTGCTATTCCTGTCTCGGGCATCTCTTGAGGAGAGGTTGTCAGCTGTGATGGATTGTGCATTCATTCTGTAATGGGGGCAAGGAAGCACTGGGGAATAGGCCCAACGCACTCGTTTCGCTTGTGGCTCGGGTTGAACTTGAACCTATTTCTCCAGAGGAATAGCAGAAGAACTTTAAATTATTATGTTTCTAGTCTTTTAAGTAACTGTTATTTTATGAATAATAATTGAGATCAGTAAGATCAATTTCTGGTGTTCCTGGAGTTCTACTGCATGATCAAGAAGCAATAACTAGTAAAGAACTGTGAGTCTCAGCTGAGTAACATTTAATACAGAGTAAGAGTGCAATAATGTTTAATTATTTTTTAATTTTTTGGGGGAATACATTTATTCTTTTCAAGTCATCTGGGTTACTCATGTATATGCACCCACAGGTATAAAGCACTAAACCTCTTTTGCTTCATTCAAATATTGTGGTGCATTAAAACAATGTTCAGACCATGTGAAATAAAAAACAGGTGTGCAGATAGGTCTTTGAATATAAATGCTATGAAATTAAATTATGCTAAGATTTATTAGGTACCTTTTGTTTTGTCATGTCTGTGATTCATTAGGCCTGACTTGGAAATTACATTGATGTTGCTCAAGACTAAGTGTACTGGAATAGCCAGGGTTACATCTTTGTTCACCTCATGAGTGGATGGAAAGGAAACTTTGAACATTTCTACTGCTATAATACAATGGTCTATGTGCAGAAATGTGCTCTTAGGGTTTATTTACTCATGTTTTTCATTATATAACAGAGTGATTTTCATATGAAAAGAGGTTGGCCTACTACAGACAAACATGATATCACTATATCCTGACAAAGCAAAATCATAGTTTGATGAGTTCATTTTGAATGACAATAATTTAGGGTTTACTAAGCATGACAACTCGGAAAATTAAAATATGGAAATATTCTGAATCCTGTTTACTTTTACAACCTTTCCATCTTTTTGAGTTGCTTGGGGAATACCGAATTTTCTCACAAGCAAGCAGTGCTTATTTTCCAGACCTTAACTGGGAAGGTGCAGTAGGAATTGAGGAAAATGATGGATCATTAATCTGCATATTTCTCACTTTAAGAAGGAATACCATGGAGTAAAGGGATAAGTGAAAAATCTCATTCTGCACTGCCTATTGGCAGACACTGAGTTGTGCCTCAGGGAGATCTGTAGCACACAAAGACACCAGAGGTCTCTCCCTTTAAAAAATACAAGGTCAAGAGTGACAGGAGCACAAAGATAAGACAAAGAGCTTCCAGAGCTTGGAAACCATTGTCCATTAGGCTGAACTCTGAATGGAGTGGGTTTATGGCCAGAAAGAGAGAGGACTGATCAAAGAGGAATGTGGGGACACTACTGAGTCTTAGAGAACGTTCAAGAAAATTTTGCATGTAAGTTTTTTCATTTTTCTGTGGATTTTTTTTTACCTTTTGGGACTTCTTAAAATAAGATGTGATTCATTCTGGCAACCTCTATCTTATGTAAGTCTTAGGCTGATCCTTGACAGCTCTACCACCTGGAGTGATGAACCAGTTCTCTGCCTTTGTTCTTAATGGGCAATGCAGGTTTCGCTTCCAGGTGCTTTCACTCTCTGTACGTGTGTGTGTGTTGCTAGGTTGGGAGTGAGAGGTTATTATTTTTTACCTAAATCTCAAAGGTTTTACTTCTAAATTTATTGTTTCTGAATTCTTGTGTTTTAGAGATTATAAATACACAATTCACTATTCTGAGTTAGTAGATGTTAGTGTTAAATGGACCAGATAAATTCTGACAAGCTCAGTGTTTGAAAATCAGGTATCAGAGACAAGAACTTAGCAAATATGCTTAAATGTTGAGGGGATAAAAAGCAAACATGTAAAAATAACTCCTACAAAACATACATAAGTGCTCTGTAAAATGTAATTTATGAATATACCATGCAGATAAAATGGCACCTCTTTGTGTTTTAAATCTTCAGGGATGTGTTTGTTTCCAAAGGTTTATCTACAAACCAAATGTAGACCTCTGGAAACATCTTTGAGTAAACTGGCTAGTTTGGAAAATATTTTGATGATTAGCTGTGGTTGTGGCCGAGTATCACAACTGAGCTGTCTGGTGAACATCCTATGGAGATAATGTGGCCAGTACTGTAATATCAGAAGAAAATGTGTTGTTGGGAAGGCAAAGCCACAAAGATTATTTAGTTGTAGGTTCAGAATAGAAAAGAAAAATAGAAAAAAAAAAGGAAACAGCCACAAATTCACCAGCCCAAATTTCTCCTCTGACACACACGTGTTCAACGTCTGAATGGATCCCCGTATTTCTAATTAAATGGGCTTCAACTTATTCCTTTGCTGGAGGCATTTTTGTTTGATTAACAGAACAAAAGGTTAATCATATAAATTTGCCATCTCATAGCGTTGTGAAGCAGGAGAGAATGGGTTTCTCCTCGTTCTCCCTGCTCGGCTGCCAGTCAGCTTTGCTGGCTGCGGTGCAAACACGGAGCTTTCCCCTCAGGCCCCCGTGACACACTTTGCTCGACTTATTCTTGGTAGAAGGTGAACGTTCCTCGTGTCTGTGACTCGAGCTGTCTTAGTGGAAGTTTGTAGCTCACCTAATGGATGTGTGAGCTGGGCAGGAGATTCTCGGGCTCTGTGAGGGATAGAGCAGACATGCAAATCCCTGCCCCGTTAGGAAGGAGCTCTAATTGCTCCTCCACCTAATGTGCATCTATGATTAAAACACAGAGCAGTGAAGTTATTAATGAAACCATGGTGTGCTTGGAAGCAGATGGATCATGGGGGTTTTTTAATACCATGTTAATAAGATCTCTTGTAATTCCTTGTCTGAATTTACCTGGTAATTATAAGGTAACAACTATAATTCTCTTGGACAGACTATTAGTTATGATTTCCTTATCTCTCCTTTGTAAGGACTGGTGCACACTAGAAGCAGCAGGTTTTCATCTCTGCAAGTGACCTACATTTATGCTTGCAATGAAATAAAAAAAATTGCAACTTTGAATAGATTCACTGAGAGTATAAACCACAAAAGTCTGATTCTCCTCTGTGACTTGTTTTCATTTTGGGGCTTTGAAATTCACTTAATCTTTATGCACTCTTGGCTTTCGGGGCTGGTCCAGCTGAACTTGGTGCCTGTGCATGGTGTGGGAATTGCTGACAGCACAAACATGCCCCGAGCTGCTCCTCTGCCTCCATCCCCAGCCCTGTCACAGCCCCAGCACAGATGTCTCTGCTCCATGGGCACAGCCTGTATGAGCTGCAACTTGGTGGTGTTTGAGCTTGGTGAGGGATTTTTCCATTTTGTTTGCAGTACTGAAAAGGAAAATTATTTTTTTGAGATAAGACTAAAAAAGCCTTTTAAAATGGTTGTTTTGGCAAAACAGAAAAAAAAAAAAAAGTTGTAACCAAATAAAACATTTGTATATTTTCAAGGAATTCTTAAGCATTCCCTAGAAGTAAATTTTGAGCAGTTTCTCAGCAAAACATCCTTTTCGGGTTCATGCCTGGTATTTTTTAACATACCAGAAGCTTTAATGTTTTGGGTTTTTTCATAATAGAAAGAAATGGTAAATTCAGCATCAATGTGAAATCTGGCAAATGCCCTGTTCACACAAAATGTCTCTTGATTTTATTCACTGTTCTGAGATGTCTGCTTAGTCCATAGATATGTCCAGGGGAAGATGGAAAAGCTGCCTTGCTCCCCAGCTGCTTTTGTCAGAAAGGTTAAACTCTGCATAGATTGTGTGCTGAGAGCTTCTCAGGAGTTGGGAATAGATGGATTCTGGGGATGGGAGATGTTTTGCTTTGTTTTCTTTGGGTTTAGGAGTACTTATGTGAATAGATCACATATAAATGGATTCCCTGTATTCAGAGATTATCTGAGTGATGGCTCAAGCACTGTAAATGGCAGTTCCTGTGAGAAGTCTTTTGCCTTTCCTATCCCTCCCATTCAGTCTCTGAACACTTAGCAGGTGGCCACTGCTGGGCTATTTGTGACCACACCAGCTCTGCTACATTTGCTTGGAATTGGATGCAAAATATCTGCTAATGTGGTGTGGATCTGACACTGCAGAGGTGAACAATTCTAAGGATGCCCATAATTATATTTATTTTCTGCCCCTAAATTGACAGTGAATCCTCTCAGACACTTCTTTACATAACTGGAAATGCTGTTCTCTGTGGTATATATGTTTGCACACAACCTGTGTAAGCAGGAAGAGTGCTGATGGTGGGCATAAAGAAAGGGAATAAAAACAGCTTGGTGGCCTTTTCTCTCTGTCACCACTGCTCTGCATTGTGAGAATGCCGTGGGGATAATATGATGAAAGTGTGGAGATGTTTGCAGGTAGCTTCTGTTGATACAAGGTGAAGATGCACATAAATCCACTGGCTGAACGATTCAAACCTGTCAAGTCTCATGCATTATGCACAGGACTTATTCAATTAGCCCTGCCACTGTGCCTGTAACTCATGCGCTTGCAGGGGGGTTGCCTTGGCCTTGCTCCCACTCCACAGTTTATGTTCCAGGTGCAGCTGCACAGCCTCTGCCATGGGCCACACAGTCCTGCCTCTGTCATGGGATTGACTGGAGAGGCCATGAGCAGGTGCTGTGAGCAGCCAAACTTTCCCTGAGTGGGACTGTGCGTGGCCCAGGATTTTGAGGTCAAAGCATTGGCAAAGCCCTGGGTTTGTCAGAAAAGTCTAATCAACACAATGAAGACAGAGGCTGTGCAATGGCTTCAAACTGAAAGAGGGTAGGTTTAGATTTGATGTTAGGAAGAAATTCATCTCTGTGAGAGTGGTGAGGCCCTGGCACAGGTTGCCCAGAGAAACTGTGGCTGCCCCATCCCTGGGAGTGTCCAAGGCCAGGTTGGATGTGGCTCTGAACAACCTGGTCTAGTGGATGGTGTCCCTGCCCATGGCAGGGGGTTGGAACAAGATGAGCTTCGAGGTCCCTTCCAACCCAAACCATTCTGAGATTCTATTATTCTAATCTGTTGATTTGAATAAGTTGTACTAAACACAAAGTAATTGCATTACAATGTGATTAGTGTACATAGGGCTAAAGCTGATTTTATAATCAGCGTATAAATTACCACCTATAATTTAAACTCAGAGCTGGTATTTGCAGCAGTGCTTTGTTTCCCAGGATGTGTCCCCCCCACAACGTGTGAGTCGGAAAGTGGTGCCTGATGCCAGAGTCTGAACGGAATGCTTGTTGTGATCGCCTGGTTTGTAAAGCATTTTGCCTTTTGTGTTTCGGTAATTTAGAAGATCTGATAACTGCACAAAAAAACCTAAGACAGATGTGTGTGAGTCACCAGGCGTGCTTGTTTGTTTGGGATTTTTTTTTTTGTCGCTGTCGTTGCCCTTTTTTTTTTTTTCTTCAATTTTTTTGCATATTCTCATTCCTCTGAGCCAAGTCGCTTTTTTTTTACGGTGTTCTGCACTGAGATGACCGCTGTCTCCCGCCCTTGTGTCCGCAGCGATGCATCTCCTGGGGCTGAACTGGCAGCTGCAGCCGGCCGAGGGACCGACCTTCAACAACGGGCTGCGGCCGCCGCGCCCGCCCGGCGACGACGGCCCGGCGACGGCCCCTGCCGGCAGAGGTGGGTCCAGACCCGCGGGGTCCGCGCGAAATCTCCCTGAAAACAGGCTGGTTTTGTCATTCGGTTTGGCCCCTCGCTGCATCAGTGCGCAGAGTCATGTGATTTCTGGAAGCTGATGGCTGGTGAGGATGTGCCCGCCCGGATGATGCTGAAGAAGGGCTTAGTCGTTAAAGTGTGCTTTTTGTACTGTGTAGAGGTCCTGCTTCCAGGTGTGGTTAGAGATCTCAAAGGGAGAGGAAGCTGAGGGAGCTGGGCTTGTTCAACCTCGAGAAGAGGCAACTGAGAACTTATTAATTCTTATAAATGTCTGAAGGGAGATGTCAGAGGATGGGCTGGGCTCTGCTCAGTGATGCTGAGCAATAGCACAAGAGGTAACAGGCAGAAACTGATACACGGGAAGTTCCACCTGAACATGAGGAAGAATTTCTTTCCTGTGCAGTGACCGAGCACTGGAACAGATTGCCCAGAGAGGCTGTGGAGTCTCCCTCACTGGAGATATTCCAGACCTGTCTGGATGCAGCCCTGCGCCATGTGCTCTGGAATGACACTGCTGGGGCAGGGAGGTTGGACCAGGTGACCCACTGTGGTCCCTTCCAGCCTGTGATTCTGTGAAAAGCTTGATTTAGTAGAAGGGAAGTCAAGAACTTTGGCTTGCAGCTACAACGGCATCCCTGTTTCTTCTTTCTGAGACGAATTCTAATATCAAACATCAAGGACAGCAGAATTTGACCCATAGTAAACAGTCTGTCCTGTGGTATTAGTATGAGCAATGCAGGCAACAAATGGGTTCTTTTTCTCTGAGAGAAAAACTGTATTCCAGTGGAGGATGGCAAAGACAGTGCAATCTGAAGAAAAAATAAGAACCAGAAATACTTCCTTAAGCTAAGAAAGGGTATGTTAAAAATATAGAGAAATTACATGTCACGAAAAAGACTTTAATCACCTAAATTGAATGCTTTTTACTGGGTTCAAGGGTTTTCTTCGCTACACCACAGTAAGGCTTTCTCTGGTCATTACAAAAATTGCAATGAGAAGGCAGAACAGAATGTTTGAATAAGTCAAAGCACCTCCCAGACCTTGGTGTGCTGTGATGGTGGGATGGTGTGACTGAGCACTCACTTTCAGTCAACAGAAGAGTTCTGTTCAGGACTGAGCAGCATCTTGCTCTCAGGACCTGTGGTCTGTGTTAAACTTGCTAATTGCCAAGCAAGTGTTAGAAACAAGTGCTGACACAGGATACTTGCATGAGATGTACTGGGGGGGAAAAATCAGTTCAAATACAGCTGGGCAAGGAAGCTGAGTTATTCTTTTATGGGCTTGATCATTTCATGGATTTGCTTTTATTTCCAAAAAAATGCTGCTGCACCTCAGCTTCTTCCTGTTTTTTGTGGAGGGGCTGGCTTTGGCTTCGTCATCATGAAAGTCTTTTTAGGCAAGTGTTCGTTGGTTTGGCTTTCATCTCTGACAGGCTGTAGGTCAAACTGGATGAACAGCACATCCCTGAGTGCAAGGCAGAATGTGTATATTACTGCTGAGCTTCCTCCAGATCGTGCACAGGTGAGAGACCCTATGGTTCTAGGCAGGAACCTGAACAGCTCAGGTCTGCAATTATGGTCACTTAGCAGGCAACTGCAGTGTTTAACACACTTCCCAATTCCCTCCCCTGCAGCTTTTTGTTGCCATCTCTGTGCAAAGATAGGGCAGCAGGATTATTGAATTGGAATGTGCTCATCTGCCTGGGGCACTTCAGTGCAAATTCTGCCGGTTTATCCCGGCCCCACTCTAATTAGCTTTGCACATTTGAAGAGGTGGAGATGCTGCTCTTTTGGGAGTGGTAACCTCCTGTAGAGGAGACAAGGAGACAGAACTGCTGGTTATGTCTTAAATTGCTGCAGTTAGCATGTTGGAAAAGTTTACTTCTTGTTCTTCTGACATTTTGTAGAAGGTTGCTGAAATGTTGATAACCTGGGGGAATGGGGAAGAACAATATTTAGGCAAGTAATCTTCCACAGTGGAATAAAATGAATGACAGGTTTGGATGAACACAAGGAATAAGGAAAAGACAAATTCTTAGAGCTGGGAAGGGTAAAAAGTTTTTCTACCTCACCTTTCCTTTTATTATGTCCAAGTTAATATTGCTATCCCAGCAGTTTTTAGGAAAGCCTCTGACAGCTTTTAACACAACAACCATTTCAGGGCTCTGGCTGTGGAGAGTGACCTTTCTATAATTGACACAACTCAGGATGAAGCCATTCTTTTCAAAACATGGGTCTCCCAAAGAAACCTTTAACCCCTAGTCTGAGAAGGGCCACTTAAACACAAGCTGTGCCTACTCAGCAAGCAAGGCATTTTAAAGTAGAGCAATTTGAAAGGAGGAAAGAAAAAAATAGCAGGTATTCAGTTTGATCTGCTTGTTCCTTATTAAGAGACTAAATTCTGGTACAAAATAATAAAACTGCAATTTCAGATGAATGTAAATTACTTTATTACTGCATATTCCTACCTGAATGAAAACAAAATTCACTATTAAGATAACACAGTTTCAGGGGTTTTGTAATTACACACTACATCTCACTAAAACTGGATATGTCTGAAAGGAGGAGGCAAGTGCAATGGGCAGAAAAATCCTCAGTGCTGCTGTAAAACTGCAAGTGAAGTCCACCATGCTGTGGAAGTTGTGCTGAACTAGGGGCTGAGATTAAGAGACAAAAGTAAAGAGAAGTTTCTCTCTTTATACAAATTATAACACAGTATCTCTTCATGGTGTGTAAAAACAAAAAAATTGACACTGCCATGGAGTTGCTACAGGGACGAGGTAGATTGTAATGTCATTTAAAAAAGCTTTCTGAGAGTGAAGCCCATTTGTCTCTTAGAGTTTGTAAGGATAATGTTAGAATTTTGGTGTAATAAATCTAAGTTGGGGGAAAACAGAGGCATGTTTGGGAATAATTGCTTCTTGACAAAGAAGTGAATTAGATGACCTTATGGGATTTTTCTGTGCCTGGATTCTGTTAATCTATCCTAGAAATGTTTTCTGCATTGAAAATTATGTAGGTTAGACACACGTTGCCATAAAATATGTGACTATGTGCTGTTTCCTTTCTAATTGACAGAATATACCATGAAAATCAACTTAAACCATGTCAGAGGACACCTAAGATAACCTACCATTTATGTGGAAATATCCAAACTAACTCCAGCTGCAAATCCACATAAAGAAAGCTTTGATGGAGAGTTTTTTGTTTAGGAAATATTGTCTTTGGTGTGCTCACAGATTTAGCAGATTTGCTAGTAATTAAAAAATGGCTTAGTAGTTTATCTTGATTATTTGCTATAGTAATGTTCTGTGAAGCTGAAAAACACAGTTAGAGATTGAGGTCTCTGATCCTGGAAATCCTCATTTTAAAAGACACCAAAGATAATTGTGGGCAATTGTGGACCTGAGAGATCACTTTATGTACAATAAATATACTAATTGGAAAAAGTAGATATGAATTTGTGTTCTGATACTCATGTAATTGAGGGTTTGTGTCTCATTGGACCAACCAGCTTGATCCAAGTTCATGGTCAGTTTGAGATGTTGCACTAAACCTACCACAAGGTGTGTGGATTTCAAAAACACAATTACAGGTAATTAAAGTATTGAGGTGTCATGAAGAATACTAGTTTCCAGATAACAAGTTCAGCATTGGAAATATAATGGCAATAATGAAACAAAGGAAGTTAAATTTGCTGTTAAATTTGATAACATCTTTCTTACTTGAGATGAGAGAGGAGAAAAACAGATTCCTACTGATCAAGCAGAAATTTTCCTTGGATAAATGTGGAAAGCTGAGCTCAGCAGTCATTGTGTAGCTGTACAGGTTGTCTTCAGCCCTCTCCAAATGATGTTGAGAGCTCTGCCAGACGCAGCTGCGAGTCACATTTTGGTTTGCACACAGAAATTAATAGTTAAGCTATTTTATTAGCAATGCAGCAGACAGGCAATGTTAAAGGAATAACAAAATGATGCAATGGGAGGATCTGCCACCCTTATATACTGATGATTTGGGGTTCAGATGTGAAAAGAACCGTTCCTGACTCGACTGCCTGAGGCACTGGTGCTACCCCCAACTGTGCTCCTGCTGAAACCTACTCAGCAGACAGTGTAAGGACTAAGGAACAGCTGGAGAGAACTCTTTGTCATGTTGTAAAAGATAAACTCATACCTCATTAACAATGTAAACAACATGAATCTTTGGGTTTCCACTATTTCCTCTCAGAGGCTTTGAAACAGATGATCAAAATGTAATAACAATCAATGTACTTTAAATGTCACTTCTGTTACCTTCATTCAATTTAATCAAGACATGCCATCATTTTCCAGGTGGATTAATCTTATTAAGTAGTTATGAGGCTAATGTAATGTAGATCTTAATTAACACATTAGCAAGCAGAACTATTAATATGGACCTTATGAAGGCTTGCAGATGTGGTCGTCTGAAAATACACCAGGCTCAAGAGCTGTCACAGCAAAAGCAAAGTGTTTGGCTAAATTCAGCAGAAGAGAAGAGGAGTTTTAGGTGTTGATCATGTTAATGGTGATAGTATAAGTTGCAGTGTTCAAAGGTAGGTGATAAAGTGCATTATAAACCATCAGAGATTATTGTTATGCTCAGGTAGAAAATAACACTAGTATATATTTATTCTTTATGGAATGCAGTGAACTAACAGATCTTGATTTTATATCAGTTGTACTTTGCTTTGGATTCTGAAAACAATGGATCTTGTGAACACCTGCTCACATGAATGTGAAGATGTGCCTAAATTTTTAGGTGTATCAGGATACTAAAGCATGATGCTTAATTCCACCTACAGGGCCCCATTGTTTGGCTGCAGCAGGGGGCTTAACAGACACTCCCTTTGAAAATTTTCTTTCCTCAAGCCACAACAGAAATTTGGGATGCTGACCTGACAACCTGAGATTTTGATTTTGTATCAGAAGCTGTTTTACTGGGCTCCTGAAATCTCATACAAATTCAGAAGCTTCCTTCCTCCTCACTTCACAGAACAGAGTTCATTGGTACCTCAGCATCTTCAGATGTGCCATAGCAGCTCCTCCAGACAAACTCCCATTGCCTGGCTTTTTAGTTCATTATAGCTGTGGGAATTTGTTTTGCAGTAGCAGTCAATCTATTGTACACATTTCAGAAAGAATCTGTTTTCACTTGAGTCCTAGGGCACTTATGTGGTAGTAGTAAATAATTTGAAGCATAAGTTCATATAGGGAGTCATCAGCATGGTAATAGTGCATAGCACTGATTTTTCCACTGAATATATTTATATAGAAAAGACATTTTCTACTTTTTTTTTTTAATTTGTCTTTCTGGAATGACAACAAATGTCTGGTCATATAAGTAGCTACCTGAGGAAAAAAATTAAACTGTCATTGAGAACCACAGTCATTTTCACACATTCTTTTTTGGCAAAAAGTCAGTAGGGTGTAGTTTTATATTGAATGGTTTCCTTTACACAGCTGTACCATAAATTTCTTCAGAATTCCAAGTCATCTGTGAAAAATCCCTGGCTGTATAACAAACAACAATAGAAAAATGAATTAGATAAAAAGATAAGGAAAGCTATGTCTGCAGCAGTGATTTATAAGAAATACACAACTACAGGAAAAGAAGTGGAAGAGAATTCTCTTTAACCAACACTGGTGATATTTATTCCTTGTGTTTAATTTGAGGTTGTCCACGTGATCTTGGTAGTTCATTATGGATCCACTGGAATGGTTATTCTGCGAGATATTTTCCAAGAGTGTTCTCAAGGTGCAGTTTACAGTCACCCCTGTGATGAAGGCACAGTCACAGCCCTGGAGTTAATTGCTGTTCCAGTGTGATGTCTGTGGCGTGACACTGCTGGTAGCCAGATTTCGTTTTTATTTTTAATTTTAGCTGCAGTGTGGGATACTGTAGTTATAAATACTCAAGTATATCTGGTTTCAGTGTAAATACAGCTCTGCCTCCCAAGCTGACACTGCTTGACATCAGTTAAATTAAAGGCTGACTGGGCATGTCCCATCCACTGCCACCTTGAATCTGACCTCCAGCTCACAGATGAGACCTGCTGACAACTTAGCAGGGGGAGCTTGCATTGCTGTTGTCATGTATTGCCTCTCTGATAGCTTCAAAGGCAAATATACTTGAATGCTAAAGCAGTCTTTTCAAATGTATATGCCAAAATAGTAATTCAACTGGGTAAATAACACAGCAGTTTAAATGAATAAGAGTTATTTAGTTGATGAATATATGTTTGACTGAGTGATTGAAATGGCTCCCCTGGGTAAGATGAAGTAGTATGCTTTTAAAACTCTTTTGTAGATGTTTACAGAGAGGAAATGACAGGGAAAAAAAAATCAAGTGTCCATGGGGTTATGAGATAAACAGATGAAACTTTACAACAGTCACCCACAGCAGAGAGAATGATCTTGGGATTCATTTGTTCTCAGTAGTGTGAGTTGTTGGGGTTAGTCTTTCTTCCCAGATTTGTCAGTTTGTCACATCTGTAACTTCACTTAAATGCAGTTGATGTTCTTTGAATGTGATCTGCACTGGTCCATCAAAATGGAAAAGCTTCTAAAAATAGCTGGAGGGGAGTGAGTCAGGTGGCAAGATACATTCTCTGCATTAGGAGGTGAGGACCGAAGGGAGCTATAAAAAAAGTTTGAGTCTGTAGAGACAGGGTTTGCCAGTGAAGCTGTTAGTAGAAATAAAAGGCATTGCAAATACAAAAGCCAGGATGATGGTCTGCTTTTCAGGTTAAAAAAAATAAACTTAAGCCTGTTAACTAAGGAAAGAGATTCAGTGGTCATACCTACTTTGCATTTCCTTTCTGTATTTCTAACCTGGGGGAGAGGGAACATGAAAGGGCCGATGTTGAGACACCTTCTTTAGTATTTTTATGTTACTGCTCTGCATTCCTCATCTTCAAGGTGAGAATTTTTAATAATTCTGTCATTGTTAATAATTCTGTTTTACAAGCAGTCATCTGAGAACACCAAGGCCATGACCAACTCAGGTGCACTGGCAGCATCAAAGCAAGGAGTAGAACCAAGATGCTGTCACTAATTTTGTGTCTCGTATCAACATGAATAGCTCAGCAGGAATTTATAAGAGTATGATTCAATAATGCATAATCTTAGAGCTCGGATACATTCCTGGACTTAAAACTTTTTAAGTTGTTAGTTAAACTTGCAAAGATGAGACCTAGATTTTGGCACAACTTCAAGCATTTCTAAATTGTGTTATTTCAGCATTGTAATGTAGCACCATAAAACCAGGATGTCATGTATTAAATTCTCAAAAGCAAAAGAAAAGGATCCCTTTCAGGATGCCAGAGGTGAGGCAGCAGCTGTTTGTCACAGATGTGGCACAGGCTGGATACAGGGCAGATACAGAGGATGCTGTACTACAAAAATACAACTTGAAAAGAGTCACCCATCTGTTCCATTCTTTATTGTGTGTTAAGTACATCTTGATCATCCAACCTGCTCTTAATATCCTCTGCTGTGTTGAGCCCCTGTCAGAGTTCTCTTCCCAGGTAAATTTTCCTGAGACACTGAAATGTTCCAGGAGGAGTGGTTTGGAGAACTAGAAACCAGGCCATTTATGTTTTAGAGCAAAACAAAAAGAGCATCTCTGAGGAAATGCTTCCAAAGATAATATCAAATCTGAACTGAATCATTTCAGTATTAGGAACCTGAATTTTCTCTCTAGGCTGACTGATAACTACAAATTGTCTTAGCTGTTGTTTTCACCAGTTTCTAAGATGATAGCTTCAAAATTTTAATGAGAAATATAAAGAAATGCTATTTTTCTAAAAAATCTTTGGTCAGTGAAGTTTGACATCCGATATATATTTTTATCTTTGCATGCTGAAGTAGTGTGAATGTAACTCTGGTTCTCCTGAATGCTTGAACATAATAGTTTTAGCTTATTTGATGTATTTGAGTTTTCAAAAATGTCCTTTCCCAGACAGAAAAACCATACAGAATTTTGGAAATCCAAAGGATGTTAAGGTTGAATTTGAACAAAAATACTAAAACTTGAGTCTCCATTAGAATTAAAAGTTGTAATTCTAGGGAATATATACTCAACAAATTTGGAAGCAATACAATTAGCAAAAGTCATTGATGGTGGTGTTTTGGAGCTGCTTAAAGAGCCAATGAAACCATAACTGCCAATAGGGACTATGGTGGCCTTACCATTTGCATGCACAGTAAATTTGCTGCACTGACTAATAATAATAATAACTACTGGAAATAGCTTTTTTTTTTTTGGACTGTTTGGATATACTGGTGCTGAAGGACAAGGTTCTTTGAGTGTGTCAAGGAGCCCTTGTCAGATTAGATAGAGCTGATGTTCCTCAAGGTATGCACAGTTGGCTTCCAAAGAAATGATTTACAGTATGCTTTTTAAGAATGTTAAAAAAATTCATCATTTATTACCATAACTTGGAATTGTGGAGTAAGGTTGTAGTTAAAGGGGATGAAGGAGCCCTCAGTTCTAGGCTGACTTCCCAGCCCTGCCAGTGATTCCAGTGTAGCAGGTGATTTTTCTGTGCTCTGTGCCTGGTTTTCCTGTCCATGTGGGTAAGGACTCATTTAAATTCTAGTGAGATGGTGCTCGACTGCACTGAGATTGGAACTTTGAGATATCCTCTGTTGCAGTAATCCATTAGAAATGACATCCTGTAGGTTTTATGAAACAGTACATGTTTGAATCTGGTTTCTATCTGTGCTCTTGGGCGGCTCTAAAAGCACATTCCTTGACGTTCTCAGCCATTTTTCCTTTCTTTGCAGCATCTTTCTTGTTTCAGCATCTCCTCCTTTCTCTTTCTTTGTTAGTGCTGTGATGTTCTTGCAGACCCATTAACATAGAAAATGAAAAAACAAACAAGTTGCCGAAAACTGTAGAGCAGTTGGTATTCAGAGCATTCTTTTACCATTTCAAAACACTGCCAACATAATATCTGTTTCATTATGTACAAGAGTAAGTGCTGCTAACATAGATAATTTGGAGTCTAAAATTGAAACAGTGCTTTTGCAGCTCTCTCAATTAAAGATAGTCAAGACAGAAAAGCTGTTATGTACTTACCTGCTGGAATTATATGTTATTCCGTGCCATCCTGTTACATTCATACAGTGCTGGAATATATTTCAACAGTAACTTGCCAGTTATGGAAAATACCATTGCACCATGAAAGAAAAGCACCAAGTAAACATTGAGCTTTTTGCAGATGCCCTCAGGTTGTATCAGAGGTATCATTACCATCCAGTGTATCTTAATAGTGATATTAATGATGCCTTTAAATTTCTGTGATTGCTGACAGTTATTTTCTGTGGTTTTCTGGTCGTTATAGTGTCTGTTGTAAGAATTTTTGAATGCATTTCTGGCCGTGTTGTTTGAGAATACAGAACACAGAATCAAAGCACTACTCATTCCATGTATTACACTCTGTGTTTAAAATACATGTAGCCTCAGAACCTGTTCAGAAGGGATTTGCACCATGTTTTAAAGGTTCACTGTTTCATGGGCTGGAAGCCAGAGCACTCAACCAGAAAGGTCTTGTATCTTGTCTTCAGTAATGCATGATGAAGAACCAACAAATGATGGATTTTAACTAACCACAGCACAAAGGAGAAGGACTTGTAGGTGGACCTTGCCTCAGGCAGAGAGAACTTAAAAGGCACTGCACTGAGTTGTGCTTTCTTTCAAGGAGAAGATGCATGTTAGAGTTCAGAAATTGTCCTCTAAACCCTTTTCTGTGCATTGCATTTCTTCTGTCCACTCTTTTGTCCTACTTTGGTGAATGAAACAGTGGTAATAAAAATTTGCAATTGGTTAATATAGATTGAATTCACCCCTTCAGTTCACCTTTCTGGTAAATTTTTTGTACTCTGGTTGTGTAAAGGACGCAATTGAAAAGAGCACAGGGAGATTCACATGTGCTTGATTGACTCTCTACTGTTACTATATTTGATCAGGAAGAAGCAATTGCAGAATTAAAGAGTTTGAGGGCTTAGAAGATTGCAGATGTTCCACAAAAAAAAAAGAAAAAAAAAAAAGTTTACCGAGTTCTTACTTCAAATATAAGGCCCAAATTCTTCCATACTGGTTGAAACAGCAGGCAGATTGCATCAGAATAAGAAAGTTACAGTTTGATTTAAGAGGTGTCAATGCCACAGATGTTCATCTTGAATGAATAAAACTTACCTGTATTATAAGCAGCTCTCTCATTTGATTTGTATTTGCTTTTATTTTATAGGACCATGGGTCAGTAGGAATAGCAGCATAGATAGTGGAGAAACAGAAGTTGGACACAGGGTCACCCAGGAGGTGCCCCCCGGAGTTTTTTGGCGGTCTCAGATCCATATCAGCCAGCCACAGTTCCTGAAGTTCAACATATCCTTAGGGAAGGATGCTCTTTTTGGTGTTTATATAAGAAGAGGACTCCCACCATCACATGCCCAGGTACTTTATCGATGTGTTCGTTGGCTTTAAATGTCAAAATGCAAAAAGTTTAGAGCATCTGTGTTAAAGTTGATGTTTATGGAACTCAAGTTTAGGGATTCCTGTGAATTACTTTGTAATGTGATATTTGACTGAACACCCTGATATTAACATTTCTAGGTTGTTACATACCTCAACAATACATTGATAAAAGTGATCTTTTTAAGATCACTTGAAGCAGGGTTTCAAGTCTCTGATAAAATCTGGCACCAACAGGGGACAAAACCACCCAGTTATACACCAGTCAAAATGATGGGTGGTGTTGGTCAAGCTCCTGTTATCACAGCCCTGTGTGCAGTGGGAGTGCCTGCACAGCCAGACGTGTTAACATGGAATTTTCTATCTTCAGAGAAGTTTTAATCTCCACAGGCAGTTTGAGTGCCATCCCTGGGGGATGCAAAAGATCTTACCATCTCTGCCACCCAGGCACATTAGAGAACATGAAACAGTGGCCACATGTTTGAGAGCTTTCATTAAACCCCTTTTCCTTCAAGGACACTATTTAGATATATCATCTGACTCAGACATGGGGCAAGTCTTGCAGTTGGGAAACCCAATTCTTCTTGATTTCTAACCAGCCTCAGGGATGAGAACTCAGTAACACCACGTTTTTACAGTGACCCTGTAGTACAGAGCTGAGGGCTGTAAGTAAGGCAGTTGTAAAGTTAAGTATCTTTTTCTTCTAGGCTGTGCAGTGGATGTTTTAATTTCTTTGCTATGAGAAGGTATAGTGATATTTTCTGTTACAGAGAGAGTTTCTTTATTATACTGAAAATTCATTAATGTGAATGGAAAGATTCCCATTTAGTTAAATTAGAACTATATGAGAAATAATATATTTGCAGTTACACATGCTAAAGGGAAAAAATCTCCATTCTTTAGAGTGGAAGGGAAGCAGAAATAACCACCTTTTGGAAAAAGAACCCCTTCCTTCATGTATATCCTTGCTACTACAAATCAGTTCTTCATTCAGAAACTCTCAGCTAAAATTAAATGCTTTATTTAGTATATGATTTCCAAAAAGCAATGATTCCATGATTCCTTTTGGGAAAGCCTCATTTAACATTTCTAGATGCCTTGCCCTGATTTACAAAGGACTGCTTCTACTTTTTTATTATTAGTTTTTGGCAAAGCAAGCTGCAGTTTGCATAGATGGTTAAAATACATGATCCCAGCTAAAAACCCAGAGGCTTTAACATAATTGCATTGCTCCATATTGCCATGTAGGGAAAGTAATGCTGCCTGTAAAGAGATATCAGCCCTGGGTGATCTGTGTCCATGTGCATGCACAAACTCATGGTACAAACAGTGAGCCAATTAATTTTCTGGGGAAAACTACTCTTAAATTATCTGAATTTTGGATCTGCTTCCCAATGTCAGGCAAATTTATGGAATTCTTCTGCATTGCCTCTTGTTTCTTGGTGTTTATTCTTTCCTGTAGTCCTGATTGGGGACCAAAATCTTTGATCGGAGCTGTGAAGAAAGGAGTGAGGGGGTTTGCGTGGGTTTATGTCCTCTGCTTCTAAGAATTTGTGAAGAAGGAGCTTTGGCTATTCAAAATCCACCAACTTACTATATAGTATGCTCTTTAAAATGTTCCCTGAGTTGCTGAATGGATATATCTGACTGGTGAGGAATCAGGATCAGCAGCCCACAACCCGAGGAGGGGAGGGCATGTGGTCACTTTTCCATGTAACTAGACATTAACATGCAGCATCCCAAAATTTGTGAAAAAGACTAGATAAATAGGGGAAATTGCAGAGGACTCTTGAGTGATTTTAAGCCATTTTCAGACAGCCATGCAACACAAAAAATACCCACAGAGAATATATTCCAGGGTGGGAGCATTTCTTAAGAATGTTTTGGCTGTAATGCTTCAATCTGTTGTCTTGAGGGTGAAAGTATGTCTGTGGATCTTCAGCTGTTGCAATGAGGTAATGGCATAATTCACTGAGCATGTCTCATTTAATTCAGAATTTTGGCACTCACTTCCCCTACTCTATCATGAAAAACACGACCATTTAGTTGAGGAAAACAAACAAAAGTAGAAATCATGAAGTGAATATTACTTAAAGCAACCAAAGCTACAAAGCAATCATCAAGATTTGCTATAAATACAGGTTAATTATAATTTTTTGACTACAACATGGTGGAGGTAAGCCTGTACCTTTTATAAGAAATCCAGTGGGAAGTAACTGGTAGTCACAATTTTTTTTTCTTTTTAATTCAAGGTGAACTTTATATTGCAATATGATCAAATGTATTTGTTCTAGGTTTCATTATGTTCTCATCTGAGAAGGCTGTGATCAGGCAAAGTTTTGGTTTTTTTCTTTCACTCCACATCCATAGAATATAAATTTCATGACCTTTCTGATAAATTAAATAATGAGAAATACCAACTGTGTTTCCTCCTGAGCTGGATTTCTCCTCAGAGAAGCTGCTTTCCAGTCTTTAGACCAAGTTCCAAACCTCTTCTATAAATAGGGTTACTGAAATCCACTAGTATAATCTGCAGTAGAAACTGGTCTACATCTGGTCTGAATCTGCAGTACCAACCAGTATAAACTTTCCCACATTCGTGCAGGGTCCTGCTGCTTGTTAACAGGATGGCACAGCAGAAGATTCCTTGGCATTTCTGCCCAGCAATCAAAATTCAGTCAAGCTGCTACCAAGAGAAATAATTTTAGGGAAAAAAAGGCAAGCTGTTACAGACCTGAGTTAGTGAAAAGAAGCCTTGTTCTGACAGAAGGGAGCACAAAGCTTTTGTATTAATGAAAATAGTCTGAAGTTGACACCAGGCGATATTTTAAAATTGAAATTTAAAATCCTTGTTTCTGTAGGTTGGGGACATGAGCTCTAAAGCAGTGAAACAGCTACACTTGACAGTTCATCACTGATCAGTGCTGATATGTCAAGCCAAGTAAAATCCTTTGTGGGAGCAAGTCAATAATCAGCAAATTAGGTACATGATTAACCTGAGACAACAAGATGCAGTTCCTGTGTGAGAGCCCTGCTGAGATTTAACCTTCTCAGTATTACTGTTTAGCAAATATTCCAAATGTCTGGTTTAGTCAGTCAAGCTGATGTAGCTGTAAACTTGTCTGGAAGCAGCCTCATGTGCCATGTGCACAGGGAGTGGGGCTCTAGAGGAGCAGTAAAAATGCAGGTTTGAGTGACAGGCAGGCTGCAAACAGGAATGCAGTGCTTTTGAGCAAAATCCTCCCAGCCTGTGTAGTACTGTGTGGAAATACCAGAATGCTCGTTGCAGGCTTGAATGATCATTAGGAATTTAGTAGAAGAGAGTCATATTAATAGAATTGATAACATATAGAAAATGAACAGTAAATGCCAAATAATGCACAAAGTGACTCTGCAGAGATTACAGTAATTATGAGGTTGCTGCATGTTGGTAGAACGTTCCAAATGATGCATGAAATAAAGTAACCTTACAGGAACATCCCTGGAATGTCTGGAGAAGGCAGGGCATGGAGCTGTGCTGTTTTCATGGCCAGCAGAGTGTGGTACGCTTACAAATTTTTCACGTCAAAACGAAAACTGTTTTCATTCAGAAGAGAAAATGGCTTTATTTGAAACAACTTGAAGAGCTGGGGAGCTTCAGTGTTACCTTGGGTTTTAGCCAGTGCTCAAACACACTCAGGTGCTCTGACCACCTCCTGTCTGTGAGTGCTGTGCTGCGCTGCCCTGGTCAGCTTGTGTCACGTCCAAATGTGGAAACAAACTGCTTGGCTGTCATGGAGGGTATCAGATGTTTCATGGCTGTATTTTAATTAATAATTACCAACTGGATTTTATGAAGAACTAATTTTAAAGCACTTTGCAAACAAGTTTCCCTGACATATGTTTTCTTGGCTGCTTAGATCCTGCAGGGCTTTGGCATAAAGGCAGATAAGAGCCACAATGCCAAATGTGCTCTCCCCCTCCATTTGGATATGCATCCATTATTAAGACAAGAGCTCTGAGAAATCCTTCTCTTCCATTCCTGATTTCAAATAGGCATGAAAATAGTTTCAAATCTAAGAAAGGCCCTGAAGGTTGTGCAGGCTCTCTGCATTTTCAGCCTTGACCCCTGTGAGCTCTCTCTGCACTGCAGTGTTCACAAGTTCACCGTGTCTGTGAAACTGGGCTCAGTGGATCTGTGCTGGATGGATGACCCTGTGCAGTGGAGTCACAACTGCATATGTAAAGTTCCAAAACTGTTTTTCTGACTCCCCGTGGTTACTGGAAAAAGAAAGTTCTTATTAGCCTATGAATAAAATGCACCGAAAGCACTGAATGGAGAAATTATAAAAACAAATTGCCCAGAAAGAACTTAGTATGAGATTTTAGGTTTGTAAATAAAAGTAAGCAGTAGGGTTTCGATATGCTGGGTAGTAAAAATAAACAAACTCACCGAGAGTGTGAATTTGGAATTTGTTTAGTGAGGTAGGTTGGCAAGTCACTTGCTTATATGGGGCTTTAATCATAGTAAGTACTCCCTGCTGCAAAATTGAACTCTGATGATGTAGTCATTTGGGATTTCTGCTGCATGTTGTTCCTGAGCAGTTTTTGCCATTTTTGTGTGACTTTCAGCATGAAACCATGAAATATAAAGGATCATTAAAAAAAAGGGAAAAAAAGTCAAAAGTCATTGAAACATCCAAATTACTTCAGAGATTTGGGTTGGTTTGACACATGCATTCCCTAATTCGTGTGATTTAGCAGTCTCTTCCCTAGCAGTTGTGTTGTGTGTGTTAGATTAAGAATTCCACAGTTGCTTCTTAATGATCATGAAACTACTTGCCTTCTTTTCCTAGATGGGTCTTCTAATCTATTCATATATGCCAATAAGTAGCTTTAAAGCAAGACTGATATCTTCAGCACAACATTATATAAAAGTAATTAATCTCTCAAGTGTGGTAAATCAGAAAATCAACAGGGCCAGGAGAAGCAAAATGATGATTCAGCCAACCATGTGAAGAAATCTGATCGGGTTATGAATTCACAGTGCCATCTCAGTGGCTCTTCAGTCAGGGATTTTCAATTTTGGGGTACATATACCTGGTCCTTGCTGACACATTAAGATTAGTACACCCAGGGAACCACCAGCAGATCATTATCTTTTTTTTTTTCCCCCTCTCAGTCCTGAGGAATCCAAAGAGGCATAAAAATGTATAGTTACATTCTGTATCAGTTTGCACCGGTACTTAACCATTCATAGAGTTATTCAGGTTTAGTCGTTTTTTTGCCTGAGCATTAAATTATTTTTCATAGTTTGATCAAAGAGGGGCAAGGCCAGCCTTAACTGTACCAGAGTTAAAATCACAGCCTTACAGGGAGTCGTGCCAAGGGATCTGCTCTCACTGGGTCACACCCCGTCATCGTGAAAAGAGATTGTGCAGCTCAAACTACTTCAAGCAGCTTCAGGCTGAACACTCTTCCCCTTCGATCTGGCCAACTGCTGAGCCTTCTCCACTCCATGAGGTGGAATCAGCATCAAACAGAGGGGAGGCAGAGGAACCTGCCAGCACAAGCAGGGACGAACAGCGTGTTGCCAGTGAGAAATGTCAGCTTTTATTGCTGCTTCCTTAGTTGACCCTTTGTGAGCGATTGTTCTGAAGAGCACAATTTCTTTTCCCCAAGATGTTGCCCGAGTAATAACATTTCCCAAGGAGGTGATGAGTCTGTCCTTAACCTCTGACTGTTAGACAGTGGGTTTTAGCAGTGTTTCCAAATGTCATTGATTTAAGAGATAGAGATATGTGTGTTTGATACCTCAGATCCTCTGAAAATTACTGACGTCCCAGAATTCTCTAAATCTCTGGTGTGCTTTGGCTTAAATGTACTAATTTGGCTGATTTACCTTCCCCTGTAAAAATGCCATGTGAGAAAAGGCTCAAGTGGATGGCAATCTGATATTAACAGGATGGTGACACTTTTTATTCCACTTCTCTTGCACTGTCCCATGTTTAAAGGCATAGGAAAGAGTGGATAATGTGATGATAGCTTTTAGCTTTAGTAGGTTTGGGCTCAAATTCCTCCTCCCTGCCACAGATTTCCTTTGTGGCTACATATATTGGTGTAAGATCCACATGTTTACTAGGAAGCCAATAGAACTTCCATATATTTCCCATTGTTATAAGGCCAAGTGTATTGCTGGTATATAACTTAAAAATTTTCAGCTGGCGAGGTGAGCTTTTATATCCCAGTTTTAGACAGATGTGAGACATGGCACTAAAGTGTTAAATCCATTCAGTCTCTTCCACTAGAAGGGAGAATCTTCATTATTTTATTGCATATTGTATATTATTTGCTAGGACTCGCTGTTAATGAGTGGAGTGCTGGGTACAAGACATCCCCCTGTGGATGTTTATTCTGTTTAGGATGCAAAATTACAGTTTTCTGTTTAAACTGAAAGCAAGGGAAGGTTGATGTTTTCTCATAGCTGTTGCAAGCACAGCCTGTATGTGTTAGAGATAACGGAGGGAAATGTAATGAAGCTACTGGCAAGCAAGCACATGCTATTACTGTATTTTATTGAACACATACATCTTTCTTTAGACATGTCTATCTATCTCTATCTACTCCTACACAGATAAATGTGTCTAAAACAAGATGTGTTTTCATAGGGGACTTGTTATACAACTATCAAAAGATTAGATATATTGTTTTTGTTGTTTCTTAAGGGCTTCCCTTAGATAGGGACTATGAGAGCCACTCAGTTGAGCATTAGCATCAGCTTGAGAGCTCCAGAATCACAGACAATAAAGACAGAAAAAAAGCCTATTAGGAAAGCTAGTCCAGCTGCTTTGTTATGCAGAGTTATTCCCTGTTGTAGACTAACCAATATTTCTTCCAGTCCTGTTTAATTGTGGCATCTCCATTGGGAGGCTATTTACTGAGCTTAATAGATGGGAAACTTATCTGACATTCATCTTAAATTTCTTTCTTTCTTTTTTTAGTTCCATGCCATTAATGGTGCCATCCCTCTTATACTCTAAATAATCACTTGCTCTGTTTGATCCCTTTTCCAAAGATTAATGCAGTGTTCTACCATACTTGGAAACCATCCAACCAGAAATTCTCAGTTTTCCTTAATATAAGTTCAATTCCTTCAGCCACTTGATTTGTGTTATTCCTTTCCATGCTCCCTCTGGTTATTGTGCCATACTTGCCCCTGATTGTTCCACAAACAACCTCAGGTAAGCAACTTTGACTCTGTGATGTAAAACTTGAGCAGTGTATTTTTATCAGGTGCTGAGTTACCCAAACTTAGACACACATTTCCTGTTTGTGCTATTCCTGTTCCACGTTCCGGGGGCTTCCGTTCAGTGGTGTGTCTGGAGCTACATCTCAGATGTCTGCTCCTGTTGCAGCAAGAATTTGTTGTAGGTGATTGCTTAGAAAAGGGTGTGTGTGTCTCCAAGGCTGAACATTTTCAGCTTTGAAAGCTGGAACCTAAAAGTAACGGGTCAAATCATAGATTTCAAATTTTTTCTCAAAAACCATCCTGTTAAGCAGTACCATTTATACATTTTTTGGTCACCTATACAGAAGAAAGCTGCATAATTCACAGAATGTGTGTTCCATGGTCAACTGGTAAATGTTAGTTTCACGTTGACCCGTCTTTCAGAAATACCATTTTATAACAAGGTAGAGGAGACTTTGAGCTGAAATACCATTGTGCATTCAGCTCTGTTTGTTTGGGGGTTGGTTTGTTTGTGGTGTTTTGTTTTGTTTTGTTCTTTTTTTTCCCCCTTTTTTTTCCCCTGCAGTATGATTTCATGGAACGCTTGGATGGCAAAGAGAAATGGAGTGTGGTGGAGTCCCCCCGGGAACGTCGGAGCATTCAGACCCTTGTGCAGAACGAGGCCGTGTTTGTCCAGTACCTGGACGTGGGTTTGTGGCACCTGGCATTTTACAACGATGGCAAGGACAAGGAAGTGGTTTCTTTCAGTACAGTCATTTTGGGTAGGTGTTTCCACCAGCTGAGCGTTTTTCCTTTCTGTTTGCACTTTCCCTCACTCAAAGTTGTAATACTTTCTTGCAATCTTCTGTTTGTTGTTTGTCCTTATGTTATGTTGTGCTTTTTTTTTCCCTCAACACTACTCTTGACAAAGAGCAAATTTTTAATTGCTGATTTCCCTCTTAAGATTTTAGCATTTCCATACATCTTGAGTCTAGTTTTGGAACACAAGGCTCAGATAAGTTCAGTCTGGTTTGAAGCATTCCCCAGTTAATATTCCTCTCCCTTATCTGTCATTTTTATACCTCTTATTTGCTTCTCTGAAGAAGCTTCTTTACACCAGGTGGAATAGGATCCAACAGGAGAGCTGTTTAATCTTAGTAGAAAGACAGCTCAAGAAAACGATACCTGCAAATGAGGTTATTGTTTGCAGCCACCCTAGAGATTAATTGAGTCAGTTAATTAGCTGTATTGCTGTCTTACAGCTTACCACTCACCTAATAGTGAGTCGTCTCCTCAACATGGTGGAATCAAGAGCCAAACATCTTGCCTGCAGTTTTGTTAGAAGAATAGGGTTACATTTATTTGAAAATCAAAGTGAGTGTAAATTCTCCAGGCTTTATTGGATTTGTTGAACTTTGAAGCACTTAATGAACTTTGCTGACTGTCTTGTCACAGAGGCATAACAATTTCTGAGATAGTCTGTCTTATATTCTGCCCTGGCTGGTGAAGTGTTGAATGGCACTGTATTGTATAAATTCCTGTTAGTTCAGGGAAAGAGAAGCTGCAAAAAGTACAAGTCAGTTTTTAAACTTTAAACTGAATAGTCAGAGGTATTTTCCAACCTTACCTGATTAATAATATGAAGTTAATTTTTTTCCCTTTTACACTAGTATAAAATTCAGTTTGTTGGCTTAAGTCCCAAGAAGGGTGTAGGTGGATAGTCAATACTGTCATTAAGTATGAACATAATTATTTCTGTTAACCTCAGTTA
Source organism: Pseudopipra pipra (assembly GCF_036250125.1). Classification (NCBI taxonomy): domain Eukaryota; kingdom Metazoa; phylum Chordata; class Aves; order Passeriformes; family Pipridae; genus Pseudopipra; species Pseudopipra pipra. Next base: position 5,207,352 of record NC_087563.1, on the reverse strand, counting down.
AGATGAAGAAATTATTGTTTTTTCATAGCTTATATGTGGCTTTGTAAGAGTTAAGGTGCTATACATGTTGATATATATATATAGAGAGAGAGATTTGCATATTTGCCCATAGAAGGCTTTTTCTGCTTCTCCAAAACCAACATTTGTGCTTGTATCTTGTTATGCCCCCGTTATGATAACCTTAGGATATCATAAAGTTATCCCTTATGCCCTTAAAAGAGTTGTCTGGTCTAGGCTACAGCTTTCAAGATCATCAAAGGTCTAACAGTCAGGTAGACTACTTGGTAGTGCAATGATAGTAATTGGAATGAAATCCAGAGAAAAGTATAGTGTTTTATCTGGTTCAGAGGTGGTTCTACACACACCCACATCAGACACTTCATAATCAAAGGATCTGAGACAGCTGAATGTCTCTCTGGTGTGGAAGAGAAGAAAAAATAACAGAAATTGTGTTAACTCCCAGACAATACTAAATTTACCATGATTTTGAATACATAGAAGAATGCTTTTGTGTGCCATGAAGCAAAATAATGCATAAATCTATAAACAAGCTCCTTCATGAGACAAATTGATATCTTTGAGCATTACATTTCAATTTTTCTCTTCGTTGTTTACATGAATCATTTCAGGAGGCCAAGCTGATGACATCTCTTTGAGAATTTGCTTTAGACATTTTGTATTTGGTGTCCTGCAACTGTGAAATTAGATTTAAAGTTGTACTTGAGTCCTTTTGTTCTTTGAAGTTTAATTTGACAAAAAATACTCTGTATGTTTCTGCTGGTTCCAAATCCAAATTTTATTTTCTGTCTTGTACAGATGCTCTTGGTTTGGTGTCTGGGACTGACAGAGCCATTTAGTTTGAAGCCACAACAACAGGGAGTAACAGTGAAGTGTAACAACTGCCCAATTAGATTTTTGCTCCGATAATTCAGTGTTGAAAATATGTTCCACTGAAATCCAACAGCTTTCAAATTAAAATGATTTTAAGAATTCATTTCAAAATTGGAATTTTATTTCTAGGTTGTTATTATGCAAAGTAGTTATGTATTATCCAAATAATAACAGAAATCATGGAAAATTAGTGTGTTGGTACAGCTGAAATGTTACCAGGCTGATGTACCTATTCTCCTCATATTATTGAAGTCATCACTTCAGTCAGTCACTCTAATGTTAAACTTTGTCCTCAGATTTTACAGAATTTTCCTTCATCCTCTTGCAGAGCTACTTGCACCTTTTTAATTCATTTTTTTTTTTTTTAGGATCAAGTGTATTTGCCAGAAGAAAAGAGCTCCTTTCTGTCACGTTCAGCAGATATTTTTGTCAGTTTAATTAATGAGCCTTTAAATGTCTGTAGAAGGCAAAGAATATACAGTCCTTGGGATAATCAGTGTCCCATGGCAGAGTGGTTGTGCAGGAACAGTGTCTCATTGCAGGAGGGAAAGTGTTGATTTTCCTGGTGAAATGTTATGTTTGCTGCATAATATAAATTTCAACATAGCTCTGAAGGTCTTCAGAGGTCCCACCAATCTGTTGGAACAGAGGGCTTGAGCACTGTCAGAAAACTTTGAGTTCTAATGGTGCCCAGAGACTGAACGTGACACTTCAGTGTATCTCTAGATCTCAACACCTATTCATGCTGCCACAAAATTTGGTACATTCTGCTTCACCCAAACCTTGTGGTGTTCATGTTATTAGGGGCTGTTCCTCTAAGCATTGAAGACAAAGTAAACTGAAGAAAAATTAAGCAACAAAAATGAGTAGGCTGACTGGCTGTGTTTCTTGTGTTTCAGATTCAGTGCAAGACTGCCCACGTCATTGCCACGGGAATGGCGAGTGTGTGTCAGGTGTCTGCCACTGTTTTCCAGGATTTCATGGAGCAGACTGTGCTAAAGGTATCATTTTCCCTGTATTTACAAATAACCACAGTGTGTGTTTGTGATGTCGGGATCTGCAGTGCCCGCTTGCTAGCATGGGTCCAAGCTAGATTCAAATAGATCAATATGCTTTTTTTTCCTTAGATCTCAAGTTCAATAGGATCAAGAGGAAGTGTTTCTACATTACCTATGAACTTGCATTGCTGCAGCTTTTTTGTGGCAGAGGTAGCAGACAGAAGTGGCAGAAAATAAATTTATTTTCTGTAAAAGTGGATGAATTATCAATGCTTTCTGATAATCATTAACTAATCTGCAACAAAAGACTGATTCTCTTCATTGACAGCATGTAGTATATATTCTGGCTTGCCTAAGCCTTACTTCTAGCACAAAGCATCTTTCTTGTATATACAGTTACTTTGACCAAAGGAACTTCGCCTCTTGTAGGAAAATAAGTAGGCCTTGATAAAATCTTAAAATAAACCTTTTCTTAAATGTCAGTTGTAAATTTTAACAACTAAAACTGGGAAATACGTTACTGTCAAGGATTAAGCAGAAATCTAAATGACATCTGTGGATTGGCACAATGTGTTTATTAAGTTTTTCTGAGTTTGGGATAGCTGTCATAGGGAAAAGATTCATAAAGGAGGAGCTCTTTAGTTATACAGCTAGTATCAGATATTTTGTCTAAATTCAGTGGTTTGTTTGTATTCCCTGATGTTCCTGAGGACACTCATAACATTTTACAGTTTGCTTCCTTCTTAGTTTGTGTGAGATTTAGGCCCACTGTCAATGTTGTGCTCACAGTAGTTTTCCACAGGGATAGGGTTGTTAGAGTTCGAAGAGGGAATGCCTGGTGTTTGCAAGCTTTCTTAAATAACTTGAAGGGCCTTAGAAATTTGCTCATTTCTTCTTAGACCCCTGATCCAGTCCTGAGGACAGTTATTTGTGCCCCACCCCTCTCCCTGCTGTAACATCCAGCATACTCATGCCTGTCTGTGAAATACTCCTTGAGTAGCTGTTGTAGTTGTACTGGAGGGAGTAATTTCCATTTAGTGTCTCCATATTTGGCTCTTGAAGGTGCCCCAGTACAAAAAAAAAAAATTAAAAAAAGTAAAATAGAGACCCCCAAGGGCCTTGGAGAGCTAATGCTGTTATTTCAGTGCTCACCCTGCTCATTTTAAAGAATGCTTCAAATACAGCGTGCATGTTGTTTGATTACCTGAGAAATTAAGACAGCTGGCAAGTAGAGAGAGGAGATATCTGTATCCCACAAAGTAAATGGTGTGATAATGTGTGCTATAAATACAGATTGACAGCTGTATGCATTTCTGTGGTGTTAACCTGTGAAAGTGTGCATGCAGTGACTGTGTGCTTCACTGCCACCCTTCACACATACATGGCCATCATATCAACTCATTTGCATTTTGAGTTGTGGAGCAATCCTGCATTGTGTACTCAACCTCTGTGTAACACTGTATGCTGTGTTAATGCTAGAAAATACTTTGTTCAGGCTGTGACAGATAAAATAGCTTTTTTTTCTAGGGCGTCAAACTGTATCTGTATCTGTCAGGCTTCTCCTGCCCCTCAGTGCATTCCCTCTGCTTCCCGCTTTGTCCTTTCTGTGTTGTCTCTTTCCCCTCAAAAGCAGGAATGGTTTCTTGGAAGCTTCTTTCAACTATTCCACTGTTTTCTTGTCAGACATCGTGGTATTTCTAAAGAACAAAGAACCTTGGAAAGCTACCTAAAATGACAACAGGGGCGTGTTGACAGCGCTGGTGTTTCTGTGCAGGAACAGAACTGCACAACATCACCCTGTGAGCCCTGCCCAGAACTGTGGCTGAGTTAGCTGGGTGTAAGGGCTCTGTGCCTCACCCATTTCACAGGCATTTCCATGCCTGTTCGCATGGCCACAGATTTTTCTGCTCGCTTGACTGCTCATTATATGTGAGAGCAGTTTGAGAAGGCAGAAATCGAAATTGGGATTGTATGCATGGTAAAACACAGTACAGTGAGATAGAGAATTGCACCTTTTCCAGCATATGCCATGTATGGACACATGTTAAATGTACATTTACAGTAATATTAAATTTATATTTAAGCTGTCACAAGTATGGAAGTATAATGATTTTCTTTCAATCGGATTTTTTTAATTATTATTTCCCTAGCAACACATCTTTTAATGTCTCATTTCTCCTCTGTAGAACAATTTAAGGCAAGACTCAGATAAAGAAATACGGGAGAAATGTGAACAAGCTCCTCAGATGGCTTTTAGAACTTGGTCCATGCAGCAACACAGCAGTCTGAGAGCTTCACTTTGGGTGAAACCCAAGTTTGATAGTTAGGAAGCGTGATCCTTTATAGCAGTGAATGCCCTGTTACAGGGCTGATCTTGAGGCCACCAGAGACAGTGAATCATTGGAGGAGTCCCCTGCAAACTATTTGCAGGCAGTGCACAGGTACTACTCCATCCAGGTTGTTCTAAAAGATGAAAATGAGGGAAAGCTGTGGGAGACAGCACAGACATGACTGAAGATCCATTAGCTCCAGGAAAATACCATGAAAATTACTGGAAAGAGATGAACTTTTGGCTCAACCCCACAGGCTGTAGTACTTTCATACCCTGATTGAAGTGGTACAAACTTCCCCCTCCTAAACACTCCTGCCAAATACTGGGGAGAGGGGGTTATTTCTCACCCTTACCTGTGGAAATAGCTTATTCTCAAGTATCCAATATCAACAGATTTACTCCATCCTTGCTGGGGCAGGATTCCCTTTGAAATCATTTGGAGTGTAACCTAATTAAGGTTAAAGAATTTCATCTAACATACAGAAAAGGTAATGGTACATTTTGATCTCATATGGATAAGACATAGCATACAAAAAAAAAAAGAAAATCTGCTGATCAGAGGATAATTCAATGTGTGGAGATGAGTCCTGACAAAGCAAATGTGTACAGTTAAAGCCAGTGGAAGATTTGCTGTGAATTGACCTGCACTGTGAGTAACCTCCAGTCCACAATTATCTGTAGGAGTTATTGATGAAAACTGATGCTATGGCCAAGGATCAATTAAAGAATCAGACATGCAGCTATGATCATCTTATTTTGGTGTGCTGTCACCTTTTTATATTCATCTCTATTTTTCTGTAACCTCTATGACATAACCACTGAGTTATATCAAGATGTCCTTCTTCCTTAGTGTTCCTGCTGTTGATGTCTGCTCATAGTTTGGTTTTTCAAGTTCTGTGGTAAATCTGCCAGCAGGCATCCTGCATTCACCATTTGTAGAGTTCGGTGACACAGTGAGTTGAGTTCCTAGAAGTGACTCAGAGTTGGCTACAATTTCACTTCACCTCAGAAGATATTTGAAGGGCATGCAACTCTTCCACTCCTTTAACAAAGCTACTTCCAAAGACACTGTCATGTACTGTTTTGCAACTGAGCACAGAGCCTCCTTTAATTTTGCATTTTGAAATGCTAGGATTTGCATCATAAGCATCTTTTGCTAATCTGGAAAGGTGAACAATGTGCCATCACACGGGATTTGTACATTGGCATGATGAGCATAGCCTGCTAAGAGATGGTGTCTGATTAGTAAAAGAAGGACAAAAATGGACTCAAGTAGCTTATGTCAACTGCCATGAAGTTGCCATTTAGCAGATACTTCTAGCTGATTATGCAATGTAATAAGAAACATGTTTAATATTTTAATCTGAATGGATTGAAGGCTTTGGGATTTTTTTAAAACCAAAAATTTGTACGATGTTTGATCAGTTGACTTTTTAATCTGATTTTTAAGAACTCTAATTAATCAGATTTATGTTATTCGCGGTTTCTTTTCCTGTTCTCCTTGTGTGGGTTTTTCATTATTTTATTTTCATTCTGTTTGTTTTTGGCTTACTGGCAAAGGACGGCGCCACTTTAATAAGTATAAAAAGAAGGGTAGGTTTTTTTAAATTTCTTTTCATTTCTTTTGCAACATCTATTTAGTTTGAAATAGTTACTAAGCTGTAAAGTGTAGTCTCTCTTTTTAAATTGACTCTAATGGATTTGCTGTTTGCACCACAATAAGAGTTCCTACCACTGCCATTTTCTTTGTTGTGTGTGTGCTATTAATCCATGTATAAAAATGTAAAAAGCTGACAATTATTAGGTAAGTAAGGTATAATTGCTGGAAGAAGCAACTCATGCTTTTTTTCAGTTGTTATTCTGATTTCAGTTGTTTGAGACTCTTCCTACTCTGAGGTTTTTTGGAGGCTTATTGCTTGGACAATAGTGCATAAAGTAATGTTTTTCCATCAATTGAATACGCTGCTTGAAACTGTTCTCTTTGTGCCATGTCCAGAATGCTCCCAGTGGCATAAGATGTTCTGGGAGTGATTACAATGGAGAAAACATGAATTTTGGGGTGCATCCTGCTGAATAATTCAGTATTTGGTTCATTGCTGTGTAGAGCACGTGGCCCACACATATAAATGGTATCAGGCTGGTAATGTATAGGAGCTCGTCCTCTCTATGTCAGTAAGGAAAACAGTGTTTGTCTTCAAAACTTGGCTTGAAATTTTAGGAACTAAAAATGGCTCAAGCAAACAGAGACCCCCTGGACTTTGAAAGTTGAATACTGAATAGCCTGTTTCCTTTGCCTGTCCTGCACAGAGGAGATGGGACCTGAGGTGAGGCAGCACTTTGGGTCCTCAGTGGCACAGACAAATAGAACATGTGTCTGGTACTGTTCAAGTCACTGCAGTAACAGGTTGTAGATCAGATAAGTGAAGTTATTCAGATTAAATATGCAGACACCCACACCTGGTTGGTTTGCAGAGCAAAGAGCTGGAGAGGGACAATAGAATAGGAAAGATGCTGGGTTTGTGGTATTATGAGGAGATTTTCATGAGCAATAGTATTTGTTAAAGCTAATCTATTGTGGGTAGTACTTTACATGCAAAACAAATAAATAAAAGCAGTGCCTGACTCCAGGAACTAACCAGATCTATACAAGTTGAAAGGGAATTAATGTGGAGATATAAGGAAAAACAGTTATTATGCAGTGTTAAAAACACACCAGCAGTGTGACTGCTGCAAAATAGAGTTTTAAGAGGGATAATGGGGCAAAAACATAACATCTGGTGGATAATGGAGGGCAAATGGGGAGACTGACCATAGGAAACAGCTCAAAGAAGGAAGTTTTAAAGTTTGACTCTCAAAAGCATCCTAAATCCTAGAAAGGCTGAAGTCAGAATTTGAGCAGTGAACAGTGTGGGGTGAAGGGGGTCTGTGAATGGAGTTAGAGCATGAAGCTGGTGTTCTGTGTGATAGGAGGAAAAGACCTAAAACAGGACCAGGAAAGAAAAGTGACACAGTTGAAGGATAGATTAACAAATTAACAACATGATTTTTTGCAGCACTGTTGCATATAAACATGACTGAATGAGACTGAATTTATCAACATGTTGAAATAGGTGTTTATTTAATGTTGATTTTATTTGCTGAAAGCCAGGGCAGAATTCTGACCAAGAGATGCAATGCAGAAAAAAAATCTGTAAGACTTTGTCAAAGCCTGAGGGGAGAAAACAAGTAAAAAATAATATCCAGATTATGAACCTTAATAATAGGTGGAGTGATGGTATCATCCACTGGGACAGAGCAAGAATGCAGGCTAGGGCTGAGAAATAGGGGTTTAGAGAGAAAAGATAAATTAAAGAAGAAATAACTTCATTGGTAAGCATTTTACATGTTCATAATCATAGCATGTCTCATCACTTACATCATACTCTTGGGGGGAAAAAAAGAAAGTATGCTTTTCTTTGGAAATACTGCATTCCTGACTTGTCACCCACACATATCTCACATCCTTTCTTGCAGTTGACAAAATTCAGCGTGTTCAGCTTCTCTCTTTGTATCTGTTTCTGGGTGGGTTTGTTTTTGGGTTATGTGTGTTTATGTGTGTATGTGTGCCAACTTCTGTGCGTGCTGCAGCAGCAGCACAGCCCTGGCTTGTCACTCAAATCCTCTCTCACAGTGGGTGGAAGCATCATTTAGATACTTGAACAGACAAGGCTGTCTTTGGCAACGTTCCTCTCCAGCAGTTCCCACCTCTCCGACTCAGTTCCTTAAAAAGCCTTTGTTATGAACTTTCTTCCCGTTTTCCCAGTCTCATATTTTATTAGCAGACTTATTTCATTTCTGGCAAAGTGATCATGTCCTCAGTTGCCTTGCAGTGAGTTTTATGTACAGGACAGTGATTGCCCTCGTTTTTCTTAGTTTTGCAGAACTGAAGTAGTCTGTAAAAAGGGGTTTGTGCCATTAACTCTGCCTAAAATAATTACAGAATAAATAAACGGACATGAAAGCTATTTTGACAATGACTGACAGGCATTGCTGTCTATCAGCTGCTACTTGCCTGCATGAAATGAGACAGTAGGTTTGATCCAGTGTCAGGTAGACAAGTAGAGCCAACGCAAAATCCATCACTCCAGCTCGTTCTAATTGGCAATTTAAACAGGAGCCAAGAACTGATGGGGTCACAGGCTGAATTCTTTCTGATTGTTAGTGGTCATGGCTCCAAAAGGGGCTCAAGGCACACAATCAGTAGCGCCAAGGAATAGAATACAGGAGCCCTCATGTCTAGTCTGCAGCTTTCCTCATCAATCCTCATGAATTCTGTGGGAGATTAGAAGTAAGAACAGGGGACTGGAGAGCCTGGACTCCAGAATTCTACAACAGATACCTTGTTAAATTTCTGTTACAAGACAAGTCATTTAGCATCCTAACATTTCATTGCTGTTTAAAAATATGTTCCTGTCCCTGCAGTACATGGGAGATTAAAGGAGAGGATTAGCAGTGCTGTTAGTGACAGGATGGTGACAGAAGAGTACTCAGATCACTCCCCAACCTGCACTGGGCTGGAGTTGGTGCTTCATATCCTTTACATTCTTTGTAAGAGAATATTTGCAAAGTTGAAATAGGAGCCAGGAGCTGTTTTTAGCTTTGGGACTATTTGAGAAGGCAGGCTTTAAAAATATAGCTTTCAACATGCAAAATATTAGCTTCTCATTGTTCTTAAAGTTTGTATGGCTTCTGTTGATTCCAGCTTTGAGCTTAGGTTATAAAGAATTTATCTACAAAAATCAGTTCAAGTGGGGATGCTCCTGTTGTTTAGAGGCATGCCCTTCCTTCTTTTTGTTATAATTGTGCCTCTACAGGGCAGCAAAAATGCTTTAATTTTTTGAAAGATATTTACTCAATGTTGTTAAATATACCTGATACTTGCATCTAGTGTAGCAACTTAATTAGCACTTGTTTTCTGTATTAAAATGCCAGACTCGTGCATGTGGATTGCACTGCCCTTTCCTATGTTTCTAAGTTCAAGTTGCAGCCTATGAACTTGAAATTATGTCCCAAAGAGCTTGTAGTATAGTGGTGCAGCTAAGAAGGCAGACTTATTCTGTAGGACAAGATGCCACTGATGGACAAAATATGATAGGTAAAAAATGGACATGTAAGGAATCTCTGATTTCAGTGAACACTCAGGCATCTTTATCTTTCACTACCCAACATGTAGAAATTTAGAGACCAAAGACAGAGCCATGGGCAGTCCTGTAGCTGAACTGGAACCAAATTTTACTTGCTTAATATGATAAGAAAGTTTACTTCTGTCCAAGATGGAAAGCACATGGAAACACAGTAAAATCTTATTAATGGATTTTTCTTCAACAGTATTATGTAATATTTTCATACTTATTGAAAACTGGGTACATTCATTTGATCTGTCACAGCTGCTTTTGAAGGCTGCTGTATTATCAGTTACTTCACTTGTTTTATCTTTCTTCTCTTCTTATATATGTGCAGCACAAACACATCTATTTGCACAAATATTTTCTGTTTCAATGGTGTTCCATTAAGCAGAATATTTCAGAAGGTTCCCAGTGCAGCAAGGAAGTGGACATGCATGCAAATACATGCAGAACACAGGCCATTGTGCAGCTTAGTTCTGGCAAGCCAAAAATCTTATTTCCTTTCAGATACTTCCATTGGTGGCCAAGAATCTCTCTGCTCTGACTATACTCTGCTGAGCTGAATTGTGCTCGCTGTGCTGCGTGCTTTGTAATTTGTTTTTGTGTTTAATTGGTTAGCTTATTTAATTGTGTTGCAATCTACATTTTGTTTTCCGGTTGCTTTGTCTCCCTGGACTTGTACTGGTGTTTGTTATTTCATTAAGTTCTAAGAGTTTGCCTTTACAGTTGTGTTGGGATCATCCTGGAGTCCTTGTGTTGATGGTAAATGTCATTGAAGCAGCTATGATTAAGTAGTATTGTAAATCATGTCATAGAAATACAGCTGGTTTAAAAGATCCTTAGACATTTGCCATCCCTGAAAAACAGAAACAGCCCTGAATCATAGCTTCATATTTCAGCATGCATGACTTTATTCATACCTACATTATGTCTAGGTTTGAACCTGTAATTTAGATATTTGTCTATATTTAGCCCCTGTTCGGGTGAGACTAAATTCAGTAAGCTGTCATCTCCCTTCACTTTCTCAAACAAACAAAAAAAAATCTCTAACTCAAAACGTAGAAAAATGTTTAAATATCTGCAGCTGATGTGGAACTGTGAAATTCAACATGTTATGATTTAAATCTTTTCTGGTAAATTTAATAAGGCAAATAGTAATAACTAAAATGAGACCAAACCAGCTTAGGTTTTAAATATCCTAAACTGCAGCCTGTGGGTGTAATCCTGCATCTACTGCACTGATGTTTAGCCAGAGCTGAACTATTACCAGAGAAGCAAATAGTTTTTACAGCATTCACTGGGAAAGGTGTAAAATTTTACCAAAAATATTGGAAGAAATATCTCACTTTTTTGCTCCTTCTTCTAGAAACACAAGTGATTTCGTGCTGTTAGTGCTTCTCTGTTATGACTCCTCACATGTGTGTTTGGAAGGATAATTCTGGTATTTGCTTTTTGTCCTTACTGCTGCTTTTTGTGAGCTTGGAGCATCATCTCTGATTTCTTGCTGGTTCTTTCCACTGAGACAGCAACTGAAACCTCTGAAATAGTTTAGTTTTCCCTTCCTCCTCAGTTTTTCTCGTGATGAAGTTATCAAGATACAAATGAAGATCTACATGCTTGTCTGTGACAGTAGCTGATTTCAACATCTGTTTGTTTCCATCTGTTGCTAGAAAGTAAAACTTGTTTCTCTGCACGGTCTTGTGTCGACTTCACTGCTTATATTCGAGGCAGGAATTTCACAGCTCTGATTCTGTGTTACTAGTTCACACAGAAAAAGAGTTTGTTTGTTTGTTTGTTTGTTTGTTTCCTTTCTTTTCAAAGGCATAAAATATGTGGTAAACTGATCAGTCACATTCTTCTGTGGTAAACCAGGACCAGTGCAGGGAAACTTCTCTTTCCTTGAATGCACTGATGCATGTGAAAAAGAGATTGAACTGTGCTGCTCTCTCTAACCATGTAGGAGATGGGGAGGACCCAAACTGGATGGGCTGCAAATCAATCCACCATTTGCAAATCATTTTAGTGTCGTGCACAGAGAACTACAGACTTCCCTTTAACATGGGCAGTGAGAGCTGCAGAGCTGCTGCAATAGTGGAGGGGGAAACAGGCTGTGACCAAGTGTTGAATCCAGAATGTACTGACAGGAGAAAGTCCTCCAGACATTTGACTCCTGGCAGAATTTTATCAAGTCTCTAGTGCACTCAAATGTCCTTTTTTTCTCTCTGTCTCCAATGTTTAGTTTGTTTTATGCCACTTAAAAATCATTTTATGTTTAGCTGTGGCTTTACCAGTGAGGCAGCACAGTGGTCTTTTTCTCTCCCCCAGCTGTGCTTCACTGTCTTTAGAGAACTAAGATCTTTCTTGATGTTTAGTGAGGTTGTCTAAGCTCGTCTTCACAAAAGCAGTAATGGGGCTTCAGTCCTTTCAATCCACCATTACAATAGTTCCAATGTATCTGATATTTCCTTGATTTTGATTTTTCCCTGTTCTTACTGACTGCATTGTTATTGTTATTGGAAAATATTACAAGGGTCAATTCATCAAGCAAAATTGTCTTGTACCAAGTGACCAGCCTCATTTGAAAAATTTGCTGTGGTTCTGGAAATTGGTGCTAGATAGTGTGGGAAGACATGTTTGTAATTCTTACATAGATTTTTGTAGCAGTTGTTAAGCTAAGCAATTATCTAATGGAAATAGGTACTTTGTACAATAGTAGAGAAAGGAACAGTAAGTGTTGTCTTTTTGACAGATAGGCTCACCCTGAAGGCAGTGAGGAAAAATATTTTTGACAAATTTTTGCCGAGGCAGAAGTTTGCTGAGTGTTCAGAAGGATGTAAATATTCATTGTGCAATAAATGCTGTTCAGCCACTTCTATTAAAAATCTTGCCATTTTTTTTGTAGAACAGCTTAAGTACTTATTGATCGAGGACTTCTTGCCTCCCAAAATGGAGGCATCCCCATATCTCTACAGGTATTTTAAATGAATTGAATTAATCATAGGCTTAAAAGTCTCTAGTGGTCTTCGTTAAGTTTCCTGGGTTTAATTAAAACATCTGTGCGCTTTTAATTTATCGATTCATCCAACTCATATGTCATGTTTTTAACACACCCCAGCATGCTCTGCATCATTTTTAACCCGATTTCCACTTAACTAAAGCAATTAAATTCACCCCGGATTAATTAAAGCATCCATACTTTAGTGCTTAAGTCAGCGTGTGCTGCTTTCCCCAAATGGTTTCTGAATGTCAGAGATTTGACACACCTGATGGGTTTTTTGTCCTTCTGGAAATTCTTCTGTGAGTCTCTTCCTGCCTTGCTAATGTGCAGTTTGGCAGAGCTAGACAGGAGAGCTTGGGAAGGCTGGGCTTGGGCACCTGAAGCAGGGACAGCAGAACATTGTTGGGAAAGGCTGTACATTCCCTCTTAATACTGACCTGATGCCTGCAAGGGTAGGATCCCACTACTGTTAAATCATTTAAATTAGCTGTGTGTTCCGTAAAGTAAACAGTTTCATGAAGTAACTCCTGAAGCATCTAATGTTGGTGACAGTTTTTTCATAGCTGTTCCTTCTGCTGCTGCTGGGTGGATTTCTACAAGATGACTCCTGGCTGGAAGAGCACAAGGCCTTAGAGCAGCCTAAGTGATGTTGTAGGTCTTCCTAATTGTCGCTGTTCCTCAGAACATTTCAGCCTGACAGAAGTTAGTGACCTCTGAATTCAAACACCGTTCTTCCTGACCGTGCAGATGGCATGTTTGTGAGGCACAAAGAGCAGATGAGAGAAAACAGCCTTGGATTCATTCAATCTCCCATTCCAGGATGATTTTCTTGAGTCTAAGTTTGCTAGGGTTGGGGCAGCTTCTCACCAGGAAAGTAGCATAAAACCAGCATAAACTGGTAAAAACCCATGGAGTGGTCTTAGAAGTTATTTCAGACTTTCATATCCGTAAATGAACTCCAGTAAAAGCTAATAGGCATGCAGACAAGTAGTGAAATGTGCAGCCAACTGATTAAAATAGGTTTAAATAGAAAATATGAAGGAAAGTGTTGTCAAACAAAATAATTGCATTTTCAGACTACAAATAAGAGATTCACGTGTCTCATAATTTTTAGAAATATGGGCAAATACTTGGTGTAAGAAGGCATGTAATAGTTAAGGGCAAATACTTGGTGTAAGAAGGGATGGGTAACAAAAAAATAAGGAATGTTTCAGTACTATTTTGTTTATAATAATAGTGTAAAGCCTAGAGCCAACATTTTGAATCAGGTTGACAGCAATTAACTTTTTTAATAACTGGGCTGATTTTCTAAAATGCAAATATTTGCATTTCCTTTGGGTTTAAACTCATTTAGATTAAGATTGTTCATATATGAATAGGTATGACTGTATCTTAGGAGAACAGGAACTTGGCTGTAGCTTTTGGAGTGAAACTAAAATTATCCAGGGCTTTGGTAGACAACTGTAGTAGGATTCAGGTCTAGCATCAGTAAAACATACTTGATGACTTAGTAGTCTAATTTGTCCATTGAAGAGAAATTAACATTTGTAGTCTAAATGCCACATATGCATCACCAACATAAATACCAAAAAGAGAAAAACACCAGTACGATGTGGCCCTGCTCATATTCATTAAGTGTTTGGAACCAGGCAGCTGTAGACTACATTTATTTTAGATATTTCCTCTATTTCTCCTCCAGTTTGGAGCTGACCTGGAGTGCATTTATAGGCTTCAGATCAGACTGTCAAAAGCAGTAATCCATTTTCTTTGTAAACTGGCAAAACCTCGCATAATCTCTCAGCAGTAGCAGCTTAATCTCTGCTAGAAGGAAGTCCAAGTGTGAGCTATTACAGAGTCTGAATTAATCATCCCCTAGAGGAACTGCACCCAGAAGAGTCACTGGAAAGGTTCATTGGTGAGAAGTTTGACCTCTTATCTGTCTTCAGTACAATTCCTGGTGGTCACTGAAACAAAGAACAACTTTATTTTTTATTATGCCGTTGTGTATTTCACTTCTCATGTAACTGGGAATTCGTGCAGCTCTGCCCAAAGAGCATTTCAAAACTGCCCAGTCAGTTCAGTGATTTTTCCTGACTGAAATTCACTTCCTCCTCCTAAACTGGATCATCTACAGATAAAAATAATCTTTATTTCTCTTAGGTCTCTACAGTTCAACAAGGGCTGAATATATCTTACATAGGAGTATAAATAGTGTCTCTTCAGTATGTGGTTTTTTTTTCTGAATGTGTGTGTTTGTATAGAGGTTATATTAATGAAGTAAAGCTCAGACCAAAATTCCATTTCACCCATGGTTTCAGCTATGATGGTGGCCTGCAGCAGGGAGTTGAGGAAGGGTAAAAATTGTAGCTGTCTTTGTTGCTTCTCTAGTAAATTCTTTTAGTTCTAGAGCTAGGACTTCCTACAATAGATGATGTCTCTTTGTGGTTAGGAGCCTTTGTAGAGTTTCACTCCATGAATTTGTCTCATTCTGTGATCAATCATGGGATGTTCTTCCATGAGTTCTAACTTTTCAGATAATCTTGATGGAACAGTCACTTTAGATGGCACTTTAGATGATGTCCAAGTGCTCTGCTAGTTCAGTCTTAAACTCACATTTGAACACTCAGCCCTGATTTTCCGTACTGTTTACGTTGTGAACAGGCAGTAAAGCTCATCATTTTTTCAACACCAGCTTGTGATAAGAAGAAACTGGTTTATGTGCAAAATTAGGGCTTGTAATCCTTATGGATACCATTCTGACCCTCACTCAAACACTACCCCTTGGAGCAGTTTTGTCCATCCAGACCAGTGACTCCCCTCACCAGCCCACCATGGGATCTCCCCACAAAATACTGTGGTTTATGCATTAAAAAAATTTGACATAGGAGGACTCCTAAGCCTGTAGATGACACAAAGGAAGCTAATCTTCTTCTACCATGTTCAAAAATCTACATTTGTATGTAAAACTGAGCTGCTTGCAAAATAAGAGCAATAGAAGGGCGTTGCTTGTGACCTGGTCCAGGACAGGGAAGCATTGTAGGTGCAAGTTCAAAAACCTTTCAAGTCTGCATATATTTATGCCCAGACACTCAAATATCTTTGAAGAGAAGAATACCAGGTTGTCTATTTTGTGAGGAGGAACTGAAAAAAGTCTGCAGTAGAGAACTGACAGCCTAGATCCCAGTGGTACAGGACTCTCTGCACCAGGGTAGTGTTTGCTCTACAACAAGAGAAACAAGCCAGAACTCTGCCTTCACATCCTGTTTGGAACTTCAAGTAGCAGGGGAAGGCCTCTCAAGCAAGCAGCTGGGTAACTAACCCGAGTTCTGCAACAGCCTCCAAGAGTTTGACTCCTCAGATATCCTTATCCTTGCCATGCTCTAGAAGAACACCCCTGGTGAGTATGTGTGTGTAAATACTGCAAGGGTGGGTGAAAGGAGTGTGTGCTCAGGCTGCAGCTGGGAAACCTGGTGGCTTTTGGTGCCAGACCATTTGGGCATTACCCCTTGCCATCTCCTCTCCTCATCCACGTGGAACAGGCTGTTACCAAATCACCTCTCCTCATGCATCAGGGAATATCAACATTACTCCAAAATAACTCTCCAAAGATAATCTTTGGAGAGAGAACTTTTAGAGGGATGTTTGGTTTGTCTTTCTTGCTTAATTGATGTTCTTAAATGTGTGCAGCCTACAGGGCTCAAGGGTCTGTAGTATCCATTCATCAGCTGACACCCATGTGAAAAACAGTCTGGTTTTGTTCAAATACCAATAAAGGGCAGAATCACATCACCAAAACTACATTTAGGGGTAATGCCTGTTGTACTTATTCAGCCTTCACTAAGGATGTATACCCTTGTGCCTAACTTGCTTGAGTGTGCCATAACTACTCCTGAAGATCTCTGTCTACTTTTTGACAGTGCTGCTGTGAGATATGCAACTTATCTCTCCACAGAAATGGGATGGAACTTGATTGTTCCATTACATAAACCACCTTCCTTCACATTCCTTCAACAGACTTTGAGCAGTCACTCCTGTCCTGGAACAAGGGCCATCTACTTCACATAGAGAAACATAAGCAGTCCTAAACAAGAACTCCAGATGATTCTTGAGTAGTTTCCACATTAATTGAAGCTGCCTGGGTGTAAAATTAGAGTGGATTGGTTTGGATCTCATCCTGCAGCAACATGGTCTAGCAAATAGGCGTAGCAAACCTTTTTCTGGCTACCTGTTCCAGTTTTCTGTGGAAAAGCAGCTTGATTCTCTCTTCCTCACACAGAATAGCCTATAAAAGATTATAGGAAGAACCATTTATTACAGCAGTGACAAGCCAGCTTCTTATAACCCACACTTGCTTGCATTCTTGCTTACGTGTTTTTCTGAAGTCCTAGTGGCATGGCAGTCTTGGAGATGCCAAAATCTGACCCAGATTCTCTGTCAGTTTTCTTACTCTCAGAGTGATATTCCACTCACATAGTTTGTAGAATAACCCCAGCAGAGGGTTGTAGATTAAACTGCGGCTTTAAGTTGCAAGTGTCTTAATCTTAACTGTATTCACTTCATCCCTAGGGTTAAATGACAGATTCTCTTTTTTGTCCCGAGTCAGTTCTGGTGTCAGTGACATCGTGGCAATGCACATTGCAGTGGCAAACCACTGAAGGCAGTTTGCTGTTCAACTCATAGACAAGCTTCACAAGGATTGAATAGATTTATGAACCATAGCAAGACCTCTGACCTGGTAAAAGCATGAAGAGAGGAATGAAAAGCTGTGACATGGCTTTCAGCTTTACTTAAATTCCTGGAGCACCATAGCAGAGTGAGGGAAAACTAAAAATCTACTGTGGGAGCCCTTTAGCTCAAGACCCAGCACTATTTAGTAATCTTTCTTCTCCTGTGCCAGTCTCTGGTGTCCCAGAAGTTGAACCCTGCAAATCCAGATCAAAAGTAGGAGCTAAGAACAGCCTTCCCATAGACAAGTTCCAAACAGCAGATATACATCTCCTTTAGCTGGACTGCAATTGCCCATTGCTTAATGAGACTTAGGGGCAAAGCAAGCAGAGAATTGATCTTACAGCAGATGCCTGGCACAGAGTTATAGGTCTAGACCACTAGATCTAGGGTGGTCACATCTAAGTGGCTTGGGTTGTGTTGTTTTTTGTTGTTGTTGTTTTGGTTATCTTTTTTTATTTATTTTAGGAATGGAGTTATTTCTGCTCAGTCCCTCTTACAAGGAACTTTGCTGTTTAAATAGAGTTATTGTCTTTATTTGAGTTTTCACTCCACTCCACAGGAGAGGTTTGCAGAACAGAAGTCCTTTCAGGTGGTGAGTGACATATTGACCTGTAAAACAACAACACAAAAAAAGCTATTCCTCACTTATATCCAGCTTGTGAGTCAACTCTAACTTTTTGTCTTTGTAACCACTTGAACAGATGAGGTTTGTCCAAAGAAACTGTCTACTGCCCACGGATTCATTTAGCTTTCCTGGGACATTTTCTTTCTATGCAGCTTTATCACAGCATGGGGAGGAGTTTGATGGGCAAAAGCAACTGTGTCCCAGTGCAGCTGGAGAATCCACACTGAGCAACCATCAATAATGGCAGCTCTGAGTCTCTGCAGTGGCTTGGAACCATTGCAGAGAATAACAATCTTACTTCCCTCTGTGGGGGACTTGAACAGAGGGACTGCAGGGTTAACCTCCACATTGTCTTGTGCTAGAGAGGGAGATTTTTGTGTTAAAATGAGGCCCAAATAAAGGGCCAGGGTCTCTACAATCTGTCAGGGTGTGCAAGATGGCACCAAGGAACTGGCCACTCATGATTACTGCAGGTCTTCAGGACAGGCTGCCTTTTCAGGCAAATAAAGAGAGCAGGAAGAAGTGACTGCTGTTCTTCCAGTGATTTGGGGAAACCTGTCAGTGTCAGCCCAAACAAGCCTTTTAATAGCAGTGAAACGGAGAGTTATGGACAGAGGAATTGTTTGTGCCCCCAGGTCTTTGTGCTTGAAAAGTGGAAGTGGTGCCAGGTCGATCCCTTTCTTCCTGGCTCACCTGTGTGACTTGCAGGAGGAGCAGCACACCTGGGCAGTGAAGGACTGTGAACCCTGGGGAACTGAGCCAGGCTCCAGCTGTGATACCTGCAGGCAGAAGGAATAGTCACACAGCATTCAGGTTGCTACTAGTTCAGCATGTGGTAATATCATGGAAGGGTGTTTGATGATGCCATGCAAAAAAGATGTAGAGCAGGCTGTCCTGGAGTGCAGTATGGACATAATGGATGTTTGTCTGTGTGGTATTTCAATCCAGCTGGTTCAGTAAACTTAACTCTGAAACCAGCTGCAAAAAAGCAAAACCGGTAGAACTTTAGCATAAATGTTTTTCACTGAACTCAGTGAACATACATCACATCTGAAATGCAAATGTTGCTGCTGGAAATTATATTTTATTCAAATCTGTGTTCATTTTTGGAGTGGGTAAGAAAGCAACTGGACAAGACTCACAGTGAGAGAGAACATCAGGACTGCAGTAGAATGAAGTCCTGTTGCCACCAAAGGATGGATAATATGGCTCTGAGACACAGGAACAGTAGCAAAAACCCCCAGACTCTATCATACTGATTTTTTCATTGTTTTACTGTAGAAAAAAAATAGGCTAAAAAGATTTTGTGTGATATGTGGCCCATCAACCTGTAGTCTTAATTGAAATAACTCTCAGCACTCCAAATTTTAGCTAACATTTCAGGTTAGAAATCTGAATTTATTTTTGTCTGATCAATTTTTTCCCATTTCAAATGAGAAAATTCCTGAAAAAATCTATCCTGAAATGTGTTTTTGCAGCAGATCAATGGGACAGCTAAGATTAATAAGGGTTGCAGGACTGAACAGTGGAGAAGTTGGATAACTGGACCATTACACATTTCTTTGTAGGAAATCAATTACTTGGGTTCTTCTTGATCATCCAGGTTAAAGGGATAACAGAAGCCAAGAAGGCATTAGGACCTTTAAATGATTAATAGTTGCTTTTGAGTGTATTTTTGGCACTGTAAAACTAGGTGTTAGTTTCTAATTACTTTGAAGGGTGAGAAGACAGGGAAACACTTTTCTGTCTTTATCAAACTGCATCAGAGAGAAGAGCACAGAACTGTACCTTTTCTCCAAGATTCACTTAATTCCTCCCATTTTCTGTTATTCTTCTGTTATTTTTTCCATTTCTCTGGGTAGGGACCACGTCCAGTCTTTGACAGGCACAGAGGATCACAGATTGCCATGTTTACAAGGGAGACATGGGCATAAAGGAGTGTGAATAGGCCTTAGTGAAACATTTATATGCAGCTGGGTTTTAATAAACCACTTGTTTCTTTCCATTGCTCTGCATATGTACAACATCTGATTCCTGGCACCCAAGACCTGCCAACTACCTTTATTATTCATAGGCTTCACTTCATTTGCATTAATGACTATTTGCTCAGAATGTGTCTTACCCCCTTAATAACACAAGGGTGAGGGATAGGGGTTAATAATGGTGCTTTCTTGCCAATACACACAGGGTAAAAGCTGTCACTCTGGGATTTGGGGAAACCAGGTTCACCAGGGATATTGGTGGCAAGGGGCGTTTCTAGTAGCTGAAAGCTTGTGTTCAAGATTCTTACACTGAAAGTCAAAGGATCTAAAAAAATATGGGGACATTACATTAAAAAATGTTGTGAAAGAAGAAAGATGCTATAGAATAAAATGTTGTGGGGACTGAATGTTTTGTATTCTGCTAGCTGTGAAAATTGAATTTTAGCTAAAGGAACAAAGCAGAGTAATGTCAGGCTCAAATCTTTTCACACTGCCTCATTAGTTATCCCAAATACCATCAGTAGTTTATAAAGAATAGGAGTTGTATTCTTGGAATGCCCAACCCAAGAGTGCTTTATTAGATAGTAATCAAATTTTTTCTTTGGGAAATGAAGAACTGAACTACTGCAAATTGTCTTAGATTTTTTTTCCCCAGCAAATTAACATATTTGAGTATATCTATAGCTATTTGGCAGTGGATTTTTAGTGCACTTTTACAGGAATACGTGCATGACCCTGGATGCTGTTTTCCTTTCGTTCCCTTTTCCAGCTGCCTGCCCAGTTCTGTGCAGTGGCAATGGTCAATACTCCAAAGGCACCTGCTTGTGCTACAGTGGCTGGAAAGGTCCAGAATGTGATGTACCCATCAGCCAGTGTATTGATCCCTCGTGTGGAGGTCATGGTTCCTGCATCGAAGGGAACTGTGTCTGCTCCGTGGGCTACAAAGGAGAAAACTGTGAGGAAGGTGAGCATGTTTATTTTCTGTGTTGTAAGCTTGTTTTCTGGGTTTTGGAATTATTTAATGAGCAGGGGGAAAAGAAAGAACAGAGTAAAAATCTAAGCATGAAGCTGCTGTAGCAGATTATTGTAAAAGAGGGTAGTCACAATTTTACCAATTTATCAAAGTTCAGATTAAACTTCTGGCCTTCTGCATATGTTGTTTTGCAGCATTAAGAGTGTCTGCCACAAGTAAAGCTGAATAATTCCTTTATTCAGAATGAAGAGAAAAATCTTTTTTTATGGATTGTATTTACTGAACAATTTAGGTGTGAAATGCAGAGGAAAAAGGAGCAGTGGTAGACAAAATTGTACAGCTTCAGCTTCATACAAAGCACACGTATCAATCACTATTAAGACAGAAGCTCATGAAACAAATTTGAAGGACTTAGATCACTGTAGGACTTACAGAGTTATTGTAGAGCAAATTACTCCTGTTAGCTGCAATCATACAAGATTAAGAAAGGTACACATGAACAAAAAATGTCTTTTAAATGCAGAAAACCTTTCCAGGTTTAAAGTGTCCAATTCCTTGTGTGTG
Source organism: Pseudopipra pipra (assembly GCF_036250125.1). Taxonomy (NCBI): domain Eukaryota; kingdom Metazoa; phylum Chordata; class Aves; order Passeriformes; family Pipridae; genus Pseudopipra; species Pseudopipra pipra. The sequence goes on along the minus strand of NC_087563.1, from coordinate 5,186,096 downwards.
TAGAATGAGCAAATTTAACAAAATAACCCTGCAAAATGCAGTCATAGATTAAGCTCAGTCCTGGTTTTATTCACAGTGTTTTCTGTTAGAATGCACAACATAAATTGGACTGCTTTTCTTTTTGAAGTATATTAGTATGGTTTTAAAAGGGAATTTAATTCCCCAGACAGTTGCTAACAGGCAGTTCAGCATTCCTTGGCACATCCTCAGGGCAGTAGTAGTTCATGTTACGTTATGATGACATTCCAGAGTTCATTAATCCTCCAAAAGGAGAAGCAGCTTGAGTGCTAAAGTGATAGGACTGGGATGACAAGCTTTTAGGACTAAGGAGTCTCCCTGGAATATTCTGAATGGGTTGCAGAGCTGTCCACCACGTGTATTGATTTTTATCTTACCCTATAATAAAGAGCTGTTTCTCCCATCAGAAAATGAAGGGAAGAAAACTATGGAGACTTAAACCACTAAGGGGTTTATTTTTTGGACTACAGTTGTCACCTTTAGGACAAAATCTTGAATTAGTCTGAGTGAACTTACTGTGCTAAAGGGAAAAAAAAAAACCACAAGGATCCTCACTAGTGGGACTACCAACACTACAACTGCTTGTTCAGTTCATTCCTGTCACCTCCCTCCACTGAAGGTTCCCAACACTGGTTATTACAGCTTTAATCCAGAACTCACTTGTTGTCAAGAGTTTTTCCATTGTTTTTAATGGCTTACATTTCAAACTATATCCAGAAAATGCTGTAATGTCCTTTTTGTCTGCTTAGAACTGATACTTCTCAGTTCACACTGAGTGTAAGATTATAGGAGATATTCCAAAATTATCTAAAATGTCTTGCTTTAACTATCATTTGCATCAAAATCGAAGATGGAAAAAAGCTGTCTTTAACTTGCTCTACAACATCCAATCTCTTCTCAGGAGTGCAAAAGCTCTCTTTCAGGTACTAACTGCAATTGTTTGCTTGGTCTCATTGAGCTTGATACATTTAATCACGTTTTGTGTTATAAAAATGCTTGTATTATTAGCCAGATTATGGTAGATGGCCTAAAATGATCTTTCTTACTTCTGTAAATTTTACCTTGCAAGCAGCTCCTCCCTCACCCTGATGGTAATTTCCAGCTACTTCCATGGAATTCTCTCTCTGCTTTAAGTTGTCTAGAATGGCTGTGGTGGATTTGGGCCAGATGCCTTGGATTCCTTAGACTCCTGTAAGAGAAATAGGCTTCTGTAGTGCTTAATTCAGTTTATCTTGAGGTGAATGTTTGAAAGTAGAGAAACAAACACATCTGCAGCACCAGAAAAGTTTATAGAACAAAGGTGTTGTGTTAACACCAGCCAAACCTGGGACCACTACAAAACATTGTCAGTCAGCTAAGTTTTCTGGGAGGTGAATTGCTATTTGAGATGAAAGGATAGACTTTATTTAATCAACACTGTACTTGGAAGGATGTTTTTTCATAAAAAGATAAATGGATTACAAAGGCAGGACGTATTTGCTATAAACTTGGAAGGGGTCAATAACATGACAAGAAAGGTTGAAATAACCTTTTGCATATATCATTGGGCAATAAATAAGTCGAAAAATTAATTTGAAAATAAATAAAAAACAACCATCATGTTTCTACCCTAAAATTCCATTTCTTTTGTGCATATTTCTTACATTAATTCCAAGTGCTATAGGAAAAAGGGTATACTGTGGTGTGGTGTCTCTCCAATTAATCACCTAGTTTTATTTCAAGTTTTTGCATGAATTAAAAATTTACCCTTTTAATAGCAGAATGATACTAATAATATATGTGTAGTTAAATATAATATATGAAATCTCCTCTATTGATCTGAACTTCCAAAAGGAACGGCAAAGGTTGATTCATTTGCCATTTTCCAACTAGGATATTGAATTAGAACAAGTGGGTCAGCGTTTTTGTCTTCCAGATAGCTTTTTATTTCTGATATTCATCATGGTCATATTGTTCAAACAATTTACCTGAAATGAAAGTGGCACCAAAATCAATATTTGCGATGCACAATTTTTGCAGCATAAACACTGTTGTTCTATTAACAAATTTGCACACAAGATGAAGTGGAGTATTTGCCAGGCTTCATTCAATCTGGTTTTGTGGGGAGACAAGTGAAATCACCAAATTAGGTTAAGTTAAGGGTGGTTTTCTTGTCGCTTTCGTGGTCGAGTCATTTTTCAATGACATTTAACTCCGTGAGTGTAATTCATGGCTCTTTGGGGACTTCGTGGTACATATTGTTTGGAAAACTCCTTGACCTTCTTTTTTGTCCTTAAGGATATAAATTGCTTTCAGTACCTTTTTTGTCAAATCTACAGAGGGCCCAGTACTAAATGAGCTCTAATGATCTGAGCTGCCAAGGGGCCCTGAGTTGCAAGTCTAACGTACCTGCGCGTTCTCCTTTGTTGAAACACCAAAGACAGTCCGTTTATAAATCCTTCTTAAAAACCATTGTAAACCCTCCTCCAGCTCAGGGCCAGCACCTCTGCAGCATAAGTAAGTGCAGTTCTATTGCAGGTAATCACATTATGCTGATTTTAACAGCAGAGGATCTGGCCCGAGATGATAACTCTTAAGAGCAGGTATTAAAATAGAACAAGATTGGAGCTCAAAGTAAAAACTCTCCTCAGGTTTAACTTTGAAAGCTGCTACTTACCCATATGATAGAACAAAACAGCTGTAAAATATATTTGTCTGGAACAAAGGATAAAGGTCTTTAGTGTACTATCCTGTAAAACAAGGCTGGGGGGCATTGATAGGCTTGTTCTGTGGAAGTAAGTCTCAGCTGTATGAGCACTGTAATTCAGGATAGAGGAAAGACTTAATTTCTGTAGCAGAAGGTGGTGTTTTTCACATGCTCTCCATTCCTTTCATTAGTGCTTTCATTTGAGAAGATGATACGTTCTTGACAAGGAGAGTACATTATGAGTTATCATTATCTCCTAAAAGTAGCTGTCCTGCCACATATGATGTTATACACAATCACCCTTCTAAATTTTCCATTAAAACATCACAATCTAAAAAAAAATGTAATAGTCTAAATGTAGGGGGGGCAGTAGCCTTCATCCTAAAAGTAGATTGATCTAAGTTTTTATGTTCTTCTTTATTCAATCAAATTGTTTTGTCACAGCTCTGAGTCTATTGGGTTCAACAGAAATAGTATGAAAGATGCATTCTAAACTTTGGACAGGTTATAATTTTGTTAAACACCAAGAAGGACTAACAGTACAGGACAAGCATTCTGCATATTTTTAGAACAATTTATTAATTTATCAACTTTTGTCAGAGCTGAACCACAAAACAATCTTGGTTTACCTATAAATACAAAATTGCATTTGAATATTTTCTTGTCTCAGTAGCTAAGCTTTAAACCTTAAAAACCCCCAAAACTATAGCCAGTGTCATCATTAAAATGAAAATCTTGTAAGAAATTTTACAGTAATTTATTCCTGTACTACTGTAATCTGAATTAAAATCAAAACTATTCTGATAACTCATGTTATTGCATCTCTGTGCCTGCCTCAATCCTCTGTTTGTATCTAATCTATATACTTACTTTAAATGTTCTGCAACTACATAAAATAATTTGACAAGGCTCTGTGTTTATAGAAAAGCTGAGATTTGAAAGATCAAGTATTGTTCCCATCAGGTAGAGTGAAAATGTCTCTGCCTTAATTTAGAAGGATCAATTTGGAAAAGATGAGAGATAAATCACTTTCATTATAAACTCAGATCTTCCTGGAACAGTGAGAGAGAATGCCAATCATTCTTGGCCCTGTTGTTGTGAGCTAATATATACCAGTCATGAGATGAATTCAGGTTATTTAAGGCACGAATTTGACCTTGGCCCTCAATTCCACAGCAAAAGGCAGTTGGTGAAGCCTCTGTGTTGGTGTTTGCAGTGCAGCACAGTGTGTTTATACAAATTCATGATATAAGATAAAAATTTGGAAATTCATAAAGTTTATTGATAAAGTTTATTTGAAAGGCAGCTCATAACATTCCTTTATTTGTCAGGATTGAAATAGCAACTGAAATTTCATTGCATCATTTTCTGTCATAACTCTTTTCACTTTCTTACTCTGTTGTTTCTGGATTGAGAAAATATAAAATCCGTGCTTGTATCTGCTTTTATTTCTTTTAGAGGAATAAGCTGCTGGTTAGAATATGGTTTGAAGTAACTAGGGCTCTCAGTTTCACAGCTCAGCTATTAATGAACCATGGATCAAACATTCAGAAGTACCTGAATGATTAGAAGCCTAAATGAAGCTGAAAGCCACTGGTATTTTGACTTCTAGGTACTTGAAGTGGCTGTCATAATTGTTCTCACAATGCTGTAGCATTTTAATAGTTACAATAGCAGTACTGAAGATACTCCAAAGGAAAAAATCCTTTAAAGCTGCAATTTATTAACTTACTTTTTAATTTAAGTACAGTACATGAGTCATTGGAACTTCAGTGTATTTCGGAAGAATGTCTCCAGGCTAATATGTGGAACTCTTGTTGTATATATTTAAATTCTATTTTTAAGTCTTTTTGCTTCCCCACCACAGCATTGCTGTAGTAAACTGTCATTGTTCAGTCAAACCCTGGTTTATTTGTTTTATTTAATGTAAAATATAAATTACTTCGCTTCCCCATTCTCACTCCAGGTTGTCAATAAGAACCACCTCAGTCTCCTTTATTTGTCACAGTGACACAAACCTCTCAGAGCACTTTGCCTGCACGTTTTCCAAACATCACATTGTGTGAACTGACCGTTTCCCACGTTGTTCTTGCTTTCTTCTGCAGTGGATTGCTTGGATCCCACGTGCTCCAACCACGGCGTGTGTGTGAATGGGGAATGTCTCTGCAGCCCTGGCTGGGGAGGAGTGAACTGTGAGCTGCCCAGAGCCCAGTGCCCAGACCAGTGCAGTGGGCACGGCACCTACCTGTCAGACACAGGGCTCTGCAGCTGTGATCCCAACTGGATGGGTCCCGACTGCTCCGTTGGTAAGAAAAATATTGTCTTGAAATATGCTGCAGTACTGCTCCTGTTTTGTTAAAACATTGATATCTGCTGCAGGTTTGAAATGCAAATAATTTAGAAACATGTCTTTGGAACGTGTTTGATCTTTAGTTCTGTTGGGAGAAGTGTGTATGCATCTCAGATACATTTTTTCGTGAAATTCTTTATTTGGGACTGTCAGCTGGGGGTGAGGTGGATGCAGGTTAGGAGTTTGTGTTTTATTCTAGCACTGAGTCTGAATAAAAAATGTTGCATAAGTGCCTCACATCTGTAAATGAAAATAAAAACATCCATAATTTATAACTGGGTATAACATTTAAAGAATGGAGAACACTCCACTTAGGTCTATTTTGGGAGTTTACTTTACTGCACATCAAAATGCTACTCATTTATGAAAAACATCACAAACCAGAAAGATATCTTTTCAAATAAAGGGTATTTTTTTCCTCTTCAGTTGTATGTAGAATATATTTTTTAAAAAATAAGTTTTTTATAATATTGTTTTTATAATATTACGTTTTATATATATTTATATTTTATTATGCAAGTTCATATAATACTAAGGTTTTATAATATATTAAAAAAAAGTTAAGTAACACTTAAAAGCAGGTAGAAAAGTGTTAGCTAAAACTTTCATCCTCACCAAAGCTACGGTTGTAAAACATGATTATTCTAACAGAAGGAGCAAAAGAGGACAACACAGATTCGACAAGACAGCAAATGTTCTATTTGTGAGGGGGGAAAAAATACTGGGAATTTTACATTTATATTGTAAGTTGAACCTTGAGATGGAGCTGTAGGCCAAAAGCAAGTCTCTCAAAATAATATTTGCATTTTTCACACTTATTCAGTTATTTTCTAAGATTAATCACTTAGAACACCCCACCAGTGACATTATTATGAAGATGTGTGTTTTCTGCTTCGTGGATTAGCAGACAGAAAAATTTGTGGATGAGAGTTTTACTCTCCATTTCTTTGGTGATATGTGAGGCAAAAGACCCCTCTGCTTTTCTACAACTTTAGCTGACAGAGAGCAGTAGAATTTTGGGAGTGAGACACCGTATAACTGACCATGTAGCAGGAATCCAAGATCTCTCCTTTGAAAGTGTCTTTTACCCATTGTTCCCAGAGTCTAAGTGACCCTGAACTGCCACCATTCTCTGCTGAATGAGTGATTTTCAGTGTCATTCTTAGCAAAAGCAATGTCTATCACTGAAATGTATCCCCTGAGGGTCCAGGTGTGAGTAAAGCAGAGCTACCTGCTCTGGTTCTGGCTGCTGGCAGCGTTGGGGACGCTACCTCTGAAACTTGTTTTTATCTGCGTAGAGGATGCAGTTCTAGCTCAGCCCGTCCAGCAGATCTTTTTAAACAACTTTTAAATACGATTTAGTTTTAAAGCAAAAGTTAAAAGCCAGTTTTCCTCAGAGTATGAACAGGCCAGCTTTTGACAGCACTTAGTTTGCAGCCCCAGCACGTCCTTTCTGCTCCCCTTCCCTGCTGCTCCCACCCCGCCGCCACCGAAGTACCCGCTGCAATTCCAGTCAGTGTTGGTTTTGTTCCATGGTTTGTTTTTTTTTTCCTTGCAAATCAGTTTGTTATCCCTTCTTTTCTCTCCTAGAAGTGTGTTCTGTGGACTGTGGCACCCACGGGGTGTGCATGGGCGGAGCGTGTCGCTGCGAAGAAGGGTGGACGGGAGCGGCCTGTGACCAGCGCGTGTGTCACCCCCGCTGCACGGAGCACGGAACTTGTAAAGATGGGAAGTGTGAATGCAGAGAGGGCTGGAATGGGGAGCACTGCACCATTGGTAGGCAAACGACAGGCACCGAAACAGGCACATATTGCTTTCTTTTCATAAATCGTAGAGACATAGTTACTGTCGTGTGTTGTAATGGGCTGTTCCCTTAAGGACCCTAGTGCTTGGCTCTGACTCGGAGTGTGTTGGGTGAAATGCAGGTGAGCTCTTGGAATCATTTAAAATCAGTAACAAAATGATTTGTAGAGATAAAAAAAAAAAACAAACGAACAAACAACAAATTCCACAGCAAGTGAACAATAGTAAGTGAAGATGTAACAAGTGGTTCATCTCGGTATCATCCAAGCCAAGATTTTCAAACTTAACTAAATATTCCTTTGTGTGAATGGCACCTCTTTTAATTTCCTGGTCTGATGCATCAGTGCTCTCCTGCTGTTATACACCACACCTGAAACACATCCCCACCATCCCCACCCAGAGCAGGGGTCAAGTGGTGGAGGATTAAGTGTTCCTGGTGGCGCAGAAATAGCTGCCTGGATTTCTGCTGTGCTGTGACAGTGGGAATGGTGTTTGCACACACACAGTGCCAGGGTGGGAGGGCCCTGTGGGCACTGCAGCATCCTGCTGTCCCCTTCCCTAATATCCTGCTGCTCAGGGCAGCACTGGCATCGTGCAGAGGGCCGTGACCAACATGGTTCCATCTCAGCTGTGATGTCTCAACCTGGGAAGTTCAAAAGGGTTACACTTACATAAGGCAGTGATGTTCTACCCTCTCAACCACCGTGCTAGAAAATTTGTTCTGAAGAGGAATTAATTGCTCCTAAATTAAGTTCTTTATTTTGTCTCTCCAAGCAGTCCAGCAGTCTATTTGGATTATTTTGAAAAGTTACCCAGAACAAAGGGGAAAATTGTTATTTCCTCTATGCCAAAGTCAAAAATGGGAAATTCTCAGTGATCACATCCCCTCTGAAAAGTCTGAGCAAATTATCTGGAACAAGAGTATCCAGCTGCTGAGTCAATGTGAGGTTCAGGCAAGGGTGCTTTTCTCCAGAAAATTTTTGGAGGACTGTGAGGTATACCTTAAAAAAAACCTACTGAGTCCTAATCCAAAGTCATGCTGGTTTTATTATCTTAAGGTGGTAAATTTAACAAAGAAAAGAGTAGGTCAATTGAGATTTTAATAGCAATCAGGGACCTTAATGGGACAGTCTTATTACAAGTGAATTGTTATTTCTTTACTTAAAAGTGTGGTGAGATTCTTGCATCCCTCAAGCTGTTTTTCTTTTTCATTCCCCTCTGATTTCTCCCTGGATATACAAATCATTTCTGATAAACACATGAGTTGGAAACTAAAAGTATACTCTTATTGGAGGAAAAAAAAAATAACAATTGATACATCTTTTCAGGGCATATCCTTTGATGTTGTGGTGCTGCATGCTTTGCTACACTATGCTAATATGATTTAAATCAAAGCTTTTATGACTGAACACTTTGTGACCAGCACAGATGCAGAGTGTTCTTTCATAATTGCTTTCAGACTTCCATTATATCAACACACCTCTGCTAGATTAATCCAGGCATTTTGTTTTCATATTAAGTGCTTCTCAGTTCTTTGCAAAATGCCTAATATATCTTTTTTTCATTAAATTCTGTAATAGTTGCTTATTTTAAAAGTTCATGCTTTGTGCAAAATTTGTTTTGCTTTATAATCTCTTAGTAATATGCCTATGTTTAGAAGTAATTAATGTATGTAAAGTCTTCATTACTGTGCAGACAAAAAGATGCCTTTTACCAGGATCTCAAAAGTGTGCTGAAAATTGCAAGCTGAACTGGTGAACTCTGAAGTGAGATTTTTAAGTCTAATTTTCAGAGCTTTGAACTAAATATCTTCCCTATTACTGATATATGTAATCAATTCTTTCCAGAGGAAGGGTGATACTTCTAAAGTGATTAAAATATGCATAAGCTTCTTTTGTTTGGTATGTGTTAGAAAGATATCCTTGAAGCTTAATGTGGTTCTGCCCGTGGCAAGGATGAGACTGGTGCAAAGAATTTAGGTATGTCCTCCTAGTTGTGGTGTATCAGATTAGTGCAATCCTAAATTGTCTGTTGTTGGTAGACAGGTATATATTCTTGTGATAAGCCTGTATGAGTAAGAATTTTCATATGATCATGTCCTGAGGCCGTTTACAAAAGCACAGAGCAGGAATGGGATTCAGTTCAGAGGGTCAGCTCAGCATGACCCCACTGGTTTGTGTGACGTGGGACCGACACACAGGGGGGGTTCAGAGGATGAGGATGGTAAAGCTAATTTTTGTCAGTATTGGTATGAAAAATGCCAGAAGTTACCACTGGAAAATTTGTCCTTAGAGTGAGTTGATACCTTGGTACAAGGATGAGTTGCTCAAGAGGTTTTAAATGTTAGTGTGAAGAACTGAAGTGCACTTAAATTTTACAGAAACTCACTTTCATTTCAAGCTCTGTCTTATGGTTTCACTTTCAACTGAAAGTTTCAACTGAAAGTTTGGCACACCATTTAATGTCAGGATTGCTCACTGAGGAGGGTTCCCCTAAAAAGATGATATTCAAGAATGCATTTTCGATGTGTTAAAACCTTGATTTTTTTAAAAATTATTTTATTTCATTTTGTTAATCCAAAGCTATGATTTAGTCCTTTTTGGAAGGTACCTGGCAAACAGCACGGTCTGTTTGTCCTAAGTCAAAGCCAGGCCAGACCAGAGTAAGACAGCAAAGGAGCTGAGGGTGAATCTCTCCCATCCTTGTTCACAGTTTGTATTTTTGAATACTTCTGTTAGTTCTTCAGGAGCACTGAATGGCCAGGCTTACCTCACAGGACATTTGAGAGTTTCTCCAGATGGACTTCAAGCAGAAAAATGTGAATGCTGTAGGAGAGGTTATTTCCTCTGAATTTCCACTTTTTGCTTCACCTAGTCTGAAATGAAGTCAGCAGAAAAACTTGCTGTGATTCCAGTGACTTTAGGCCAGGCCCACTTAGAACAAATAGATTTGACTTGTGAGAAAGAAAAGCAGGTTTCTACATACAAACCAAAATGCATTTGTTTGGGTTTCCTTACCAGTTTCATGTGCTATATTTACATGGCAGTGGAAAAGAAATCATCATAGCAACCTGCAGGTATCCAAGTTCACTCAGGATGTGTTATTCTATTTAATATCAAATTAGGCTTTAACAGATACTTGACAGAATGCACACTCTTTGGCATTTCCATGTTGAGTATCTAAGCTCAAAAATTTTACCAGAAGTGCAGTTTCTCTCAGCATCACCTGGTTTTAAGCAAAGCACTCTGAAAAGCCTCCCAGCACAGCAGTGTTAGCTCAGTGTTAACAAACTGTTTGTGCAAAGCAGCTTTTTCCTGTGTGCAGCACTATTACATATAAGAATGAATGCAAATAAAAATGAATGCATGTTCCAAGTGACACAGATTTTGGTAAATCTACATCCAAATAATATAAAATTGGAAGGAGGGGTGTCTGGTCTTGCTCAGATGCCTGTACATAGCTGAGCAGAACTGCAGTTCACTTTGCTACTTCAGGCAAGGAAAAAAAAAATTGCTTACTGGAGTGGTGATAAAGAAAATTAATCTTTTCCCAGTGCAAAAATAGACCTGTCAGGATATGTTTATTAAGTGATTACTATTCATTGATTGCAATTATGGAGGAAGTTATAACTAAATAATAGAGGGTAATCTAGATGAGGAAAAAAATATTGGAAAACTAATAACAAAGTGAAAGACTAAGGTATAGAAGTTGTTAATCTCAAACCAATTGCATGACAGAAATTTAAGATGGAGGATTTAGTTTTTCCTTGAATCATCTGAGTGTTGTTGAAGCGTGCTGTTACAAAACAGATCTGTTGCTTTCACTGAAAATAATATTTGGATGCTTAAAGCTGTTGGTTTTAAACGGTTGCAGAGGGTGTTCTGTGTATAAACTGTCAAGACAGTATTCCAAGGACAGGGTGATATATATGGAGATCTTATGAAACAGTCAGAAATACCATTTAAAAAGTGTAATTCCATCTGTAATTCATATCCCTGCAGCATGAAATGTGACTCTTATTAAGGTATTGGTGAAAATCTCACTGGGAGACCAGTGAAATCAGGATTTAATCCTCAACATTTACAAGTAAAATTTGAAAGTCTGAAAATGTATCGTTTAAGGTGAGCTCTCACCAGAAGGTGATATTTTCTTTGTGGCTGTCTGTTGTATTCCCAAGCTTTTGCTCTTGTCTGCTCACGTCCTACATAAGATGTAGGTTAAGCATTCCCTTTCCGACAGAAAGTAGGGAAAGATTGTACTGAAGGCTATTTGATAATAAGAATTGTCTACAGCAGGTTTTGATCCAGACAGTTCTTATATTTTCTGTTCCTTTTTTTTTATTTTGCACTGCAAATGAGCTTTGCTCCCTGGTACAGGTGTTGAGCTGAACCTCTGCCTGCCTCCCTGCTAGACCCAACACAGCCAGGTGATGTGCATCTCTGCGGACCCTGCTGAGGTTCATTCAGGTTGGAAAAGACTCTTAAGATCCTTGAGTCCAACCACAAATCCTGGCCTTGGCACTGCTTTTGGAAATCTGACTCCAGAGCTGGGGATCTGCCGCTCTCTTTCCCCCAGTGAGTCCTTGGCCCCTGTACTAAAAACATCAAAATTGTAGGACATGTTCCTCAGTAAATAAGGATTTGGGAATCTCTCTTAGCCCTTTATCTTATCTTCTATGTTTTCAGGGCCTTGAGTAAAGAGGAAAGGTTGGAAAGAATCAGGATTCTGTCACCTACATGGTGGGAAATAACCTAAAATTTTCAGATACACTAAAAATGTTCAAGCAGAAGAAAGGATTCTGTGTCCAGGACTAAGAATTTTAAGTTCCAGTACAGGATATTTGTGTTAGGTGTTGGGAAAAACCATGTAACAGTAAATGAAAAATTGAGGTAGTTTGTCCAAGCAAGTTGTGGACTCCTCTTCAGTACAGCTTTTAACAAGTATTTAGACAAACATCTGTCAGGAACAGCAGAGAGGTGATTCATCCTGCCATGGGGCAGTGAGCTCACTAGAAAGTCAGTGAGCTGTGTGAATTCGTTTCAATCTCGTTTTAAATGAGCTTAAAAGGAAGCATTCCTTCTAAAGAATTTATTTTATAATGGCCTATGTTAGGATTTGTACTTTCATTGCCTTTAAGAATCTAAGGCCACTCTTGGAAGTAGAATTGATCATTCACCCAGCTAAGAAGGCTAATCTGTGTGTTCTGTATTTGCAGAACAATGGGGTTGTCAATGTGGATATTGAGCCACTCTGAAAGATCCAAACAAATTTACACCCAGCAGGTAAATACTTTCAATGCTCTCCCTTTAAACAGGAAGACTCGCCCAGGTGAACCCTTGGTGAATATTATTCCACCTCTGGTTTTACTAAAAAATAAAGTGTAGTAAAAATTTCCCCCTTCCAAGTGTTTTGGGATGACTGTGCCCTTTCCAGCTTTTAGTCATGTTTATATTTTCTGTCAACCGGAAGGAAACCCACAAGTAAAGTGTAAAGATTTAGTTATTTACCTTACAATGAAGTCAATAATCGATAGGGGCATTAATAATGCAGCATTGTGTTATCTTTGGATATAGCAAGATATTTTTGTCCCATGATAATGCTCTTTGTGTCAAAGATTTTTTTTCTTCTACTACTGATTTCTCTTGTTGTAATTACCACGGTAATGATTCAAAGATGAGGCAATTTTCAGGAGAGATGGAAAGTGTGTGGGAGGAGGCAGTGGAAAGCCATCGTATCTGACAAAGAGCAATTTAGAAGGAGCTAGATATATTAGACTTCTCCAATGCACTTCTAACTTAAAATTAATCTGTAACAGTTTATAACCTATCAAGGCATAAAAAAAATCTCTAGCGAGGATGACAGGAATTTAGATTGCATGCTCCGTGGAGGGAGGAACACATTTTTTCATTTTATTTGAAAAATGTGTAGAATATTTGGGTCGTGACCACTTTTCATTACTGTTGGTACAGAAATATGTTGGTAATATATATGATGACACGACCAGAAATGTTAGAGATGTTGGCTGTTTCTGTACCTGGGTGATACAATTATTCCACTCTTTTTACAGCTGGTAGCAGGTTCCTCGGGAAGCACACCTGTGATACAGCCTTTTAGGTGCCAAGCTTTCATTGGAGTGTTGTAGGGTGGTTCCCCCCTGTGTCTGTTCAGCAAAACAGAGGAGCAGCAGGTACCTCATGAGGCAAACTCGGAGATTCTCAACCATTTCTGTTGTTCTCTGCACATCACTCACATTTTCATTTCCATCGTGCAAGCGTGGAGAGACTCAGAAGGTAGAAGTTTTCCTTATAAAGTGGTATTTTGGTCACATATGTTATATCATTTTATAACCCAAACCAAGAAAATGTATCAGTCAGTCAGACAAATGGTCATTTAGTCCAGCATCTCTGTGCTTCAGTAAAGGTGCAAGTTCCTGCTGAATACATTTCTTCCTGGAAAGTGATGCTTCTTATCTGTCCCAGCTACATTTGCTGTCGAAGTGCTTTGTTTTGTGAATGTGTCACCTTTTATTTCACCTCCAAAACTCCCGAGTAAAATACCTTGGCCCTGAAGTCCCCAGATATGTAGATAGTACTTGCTTGGGATTTTGGTTTCTGTTTGTAACTTTGCAAATTCCTGCTGAAATATACTTGGCTATTTTGTGGATCAGGGATGAGTAAACTTTCTGAGCAGCTCCCGTAGCACTAAGGAATCCAGAAGTACGAGATGCATCCACTTACTTTATCATAAGCTGCTTATGTGTATTTGTAAGGAAATATATTCTATCTAGAGATTTGTATATAGTGAGAGTGGTTTGACTTTCAGGGAGTTTAGAAACAGAAATCCTTTTCATTTGCAGAATTTACACGGGGCAGCTGGGGATCTTTTTTGGCTGAAAGGCAAGCTTATTCATGAGGAAGAACTTTCCTGTTTGCATTCTTTGCTGAGGGCTTCCTGTAAATGACTGAAATATGTCAGAGTGCAGTGTCAGAACACTTGAGTGGCTCTTTTCTCTCTCTTTTTATAGGATATTTGCAGAACATGACCTTATTTCTTCCCTTCCTAACCCAAAAAATTTAATGAGTGTGTTTTCAGCAAAACTTCCTGCATTATGTCTGGTACTTCAAAGATGCACCCAGCAGATACTGGTGAATAGCTTCCCAAACTAAACCACATTTCTTTTTTTCTCCTTTTGGAGGCGCTTCTACATGAGTTATATTGATTTCCTGGCCAATTCTTGAACTCTTAAAAGACCACAAAAAGAGGGGAAGGGCAATCAATCAAGGAGCTGATCTAACTTTTGAAAGGGCAGAGCTGATTTTCCTGTTCACAGGAGTATTCCCAGCGTCAGACAATCTTCTCTTCTCCCGCAGATAATATTTTCTGTGTTATTTTGCACCCTGTGGTGTCAAACCGAGTTTCAGCAAGTGAGTGAATTGCATGGTGTTGCTGGATACAAAACAACAAAGGCATGGGAATGCTTGTGAGAGGTCAGTGACATGGATTGTATAGAGGTAGAAAGGTAGTACCAGATCTTGAGAGATATATATGTACATACATATATGTAATATTCATACTTCCTAAGAAAGAAATACAAAGGAGAACAATACCTGCCCATCCTTTTGAGGCCTGCTGTTTGTGTTTTTGTTAGAGATACCTTTTCCTTGATCACTTGCATTCTTGCCTATACATTCTACAGGTATAATGTTTGCATCTTCAGCATTAGTTTCACATAATCTTTCGTGCTTGAAGAGGCAAATAAAGCCAAATGTGTTTTGTCTGACTGCTGCAATCTCTGTGGAATAACAATTCAGGTGCAAAGCTTTACCTTTTCAGCTTCTTGCCAATTTAGCATCAAATTAATGGTAGGATGCATGAGACTTGTCTTCCTAAGATATTTGATGCTTTTGAAATTCTCTACCCAATATTTTCTTAGTTTAATGTTGTATTAAAAATATTAATGTCAGAAATAAAAGGGGAAAAATGGTCTCCGTAGCACCTCTGAAGTGTCAGTTCAGGATTTTGCTGTGTGATCTATTTAGGGCTTCAGGGAAAAACGAAACCATTGAAAGGCTTCTCTTTAAACTGTCAGCTCTCTCTTGGGCAGTAACTGCTCGCTGAGGATGAATACACGCTGATGTTGAATATTGATACGTCCTTCTTTCACTAAAAGCCCTTACTTAGACAGTTTTTTAAAAGATCTTAAGGAATGAATATGGGGACTTGTTCAGAGCACGAGTTATGAGGTATCATGAGCCATTCTTATTGAAGAAAGTTTTTTAAAAATTTATGTTATCCAGCTCTTTCCTCTCGTTCTTTCTTTCTTTCCATCCCTATTCTGAGCTGCTTATGAAATGCTCATTAGGATAACATTGCTTCTGGAGATTATTCCTGTAGGTAGCCTCAGCCTATTTCAGTTCAGATATAGATTTTCTATACATATAAAAAGAAGCAAAGCTTGCTGTCCAACAGAAGTCATTATATAATGTAGTATATCTAATTTGCCCAAACATACTTTGGGTTACTGAAATGTAAGAGCTAAATACAAACTTGATTGTTCTTAAAGGCATTTGGACCTGATGTTGTGGTCCATGTGTTGTTCACCTCTGTATGTTGAAAGTGCAAATAATTAGAGTAATATTGAGGTCACTGTTACCTGATTTATAGCTGCCAAAAAATTGTAACTAACTGTAGATTTCTACGATTTCCAGCACATACTGCTGTGGTGTTTCCAGTGATACAATACTGATTGACACATAACTCTCCATCTCAGCCTGTCAGTTGTCTTCAAAACACATCCATGCTGGGATAGATGGAGACAAAGCAATACTGGTGTCTCATTAATCTACCAGCAGCTCACAGTCATACTGAAAGCCACAGGGAAAAGAAGGACACGAGAAATTAAGGTTACTGTGTTTGTTGTCATTCCCTCTTCATTCAGTAACAGGATTAGAGCAGAAAGGATTCATGGCCCAGCTGTTCCCTGAAGATTTTCAAATCTGAGAGCTGACCCTTAGCACTGCGTGCTACACACTTAATTTAAATATTTCGCTCCAAACAAGTACCTCTCTTAAACAGTTAAGCAGTTTTCATGGAAAAGTAGCAACTTTGCTTCCACAAAGACTTCAGTGTGACACGGATCAGAACATTATCCCTAATGAAAATTTAGGCAGAGGAGACATGGCTGTCTGCTTATCCATGCAAAGCTTTTCTGCCTCTCATTCTACTGCACTTAAAAGATATTTTCCCTCCTGCCTTACTGTAATGTGCCAGTTCTATGGCCCATGACTGATGTCTAACATCTGGGATGTGTTGCCTTTTCTTGTGCTGTCCCACTGGTTATTGGGAGCCGTGCAGCGAGTCCCAGATGTTCGAGTGTAAAACAGTCTCTGGGTTCTCTCAAACATGGTTTGTGTGACAGCACCCAAGTCCTACCCGCCTCATTTGTAATTTCTCCATTGCAGAATGCCTTTTAAAAGGCTGTGGGTTTCCTCCAATCTGCAACTAGGGAGCTGTAATTTTGACAAACAACCCACCAGCATCAGGGTTTATGGTTTTTTCCTAATCCCACTGTGTTTTTAGTTTCTATTCACAGTTTTTAACAGTCCAGTGTGGAGCAGGTTGATCAACTTGGCATTGTTAGACTGTGGCCTGCTTTTAAAATGCTGTCAAATAAGATATCAACAGAATAGCTGCAAGGAAAGATTCTTTAACTGTTTTGGCATGACCAAACTACACGAGCTCATAGTTAATCATTCATATAATTGAAAAGCATATACACTTCTACCATTTTTGTGTATTTTTACAGGAATCCGTGTAAAGATGAATCTCTTCTGTATTCATTCTGCTTAAATATAAAATTTCAGATGAGATTTTTTTTAGGTAGATGTTGGAAGGTTAAAGTTATTCAAGAGTGTGAAAAATAAGTAAGATTCATAGTGCATCTAGACCACATATGTTTTAATTTGCCCTCAAATAGTTTTTCAGAGCACTGAACAACTGAGCTAAAGAACCACAGTGCATCAAGATGCAGTCCCTGCTCTGAAGAGAATTAGTAGGGATAATAGCTTTGGTAGCTAAGAAATAAATATAATGGTGTAATTGTGATTAAAAACATTCTTTTTAATTAAAAACTAAATCGGTTTATAGTGAAAAATATTACTGGTTTGCTAGGTTGTGATTTGAGGCTACAAGCAACACTAAGAGGACAATTATCCAAAAGCACAAATTAGCAAAGAAAAAATACCAGTTTAGCAATAGCATTTTTTGCAAGAAGAGCATGGTGATTTATTGATCTACTGCTTCAAATACTGTGATTTTCCAATTGTTAGGAATCAAAAGGAATTGCTGAGTTTCTTGTGGAATGAGTTCCTCAAGAATAGAACTGGAGCTGTTTTTGTAAATTCGACATGCACAAACACAAACCCCTAAACATCCCAGAAGATGCTGATTCCCCTAAAACCAGAGACACATTAGTTCAGATGAGAGAACTGACTTTTTGTTTTAAGCACTGGGAATACCAGAGAGTAGAACTCAGTCCCTAATATAGCATGTAAGCATCCACTTTTCAACAGAGTTTAAATATAAACTGATCTGACTTCTTTGCTTTCCATTTAATAAAGCAAGGCAAAATGTGTATATGCTGGGTTACAGATCACTTCTCTCTGAAATTAATAGAGGAATTAGCATTATAGCATGCAGTCTTACAGTGGAAGGTAGTTGTGCTCAGAATTAAGCAGTTATAGAAAAAGAAGATGGGTGTTCCTCTTCCCTTTTTTTTTTTTACTGCAGAATCACTTGCATTTGAACCAGAAAAGTATTACTGAAAGCAGGAAGCCATGGATCATTATTTCCTGCTGAAAAGTGAAGGTGCAATATGACTTTGTTAAAATGTTTGCAGATTCTGATTAATTCTTAGGGTAATTTGATAGCAGTACACAAAAAGCAGTGGCAGTGTGCCTTTTTTTGTTTAAAAAAAAAATGAAAGGGTGTTTTGGACTTAAATCACTGCATAGGAGTTTTTTAGGGTTCTGAAAGAAAGGTTAACATTGCTTCCATGCAGCATTGCTAATAGATAGTTGAATTGGGGTTGGGGGGAGCATAGTGACACAGATTTTTAGGTGCAGTTCGTCTTTTTTTTAGCTTCTTTGGAAACTAGAGGCAAAATTGCTTTTTTGTTACTGCCTCCCTTGGATCGTTATTAATTGATTCTTTATCATGGAGCCAGTCCATAAATATCTTCCTTGTGCCCTTTGAATGTTTGAACCTTGGGGTCTTTTTCTAAAATAAGTCAGGAATATTGATTTAGAAGGGAGGAAGTCTTCCATGTTTAGAGAACAGGTTATCAGAGTCAAGGTCACTCCTTACGAAGGCTGAACGGGCAACAGTCGCTTGCTGGAAATCCTGAGTGTTACACCACAGACAGTGCAAAACCTGTGTAAATGGGTCTGCACTCTTTGTTCCTGCAGCATTCCTTGTTCCTGCAGCATTCCTTGTTCCTGCAGCATTCCTCACGGAGATGGTTGTGGACCAGAAACCTAAACTACCGTGTTGTTCTTGCACACGTCGCGAAAAGGTTGAAGGAGAAATAAGAACTATACAGAGATTTGTGAGCTTCACCCTTCCTTAATCCAGATCCAGAGGGGCCTGTAGATGTTATCAGTTTTATGATTCTTCATTGGAATCTTTTGTTAGTTGTTCTATAAGAATTTTGATTGCTTATATGCTCAGTAAAAAAAGTGAATTAAAATCGGTCAGACCCACCCTTAATTTCAAACAGTAGTGCATGCACTTTATCAAAAGAGTTAATTAGGTATGAAATATCACTCAGCAAACTTTTTGGATACACTGAAGTGTCTCCTGAAATTGTTAATATTTTCATACCACATGAAAATTTTTTAAAATAAAATTGACTGCTTATTAAAACCTAATTATTTTCCCATTCCTTTTAATCTTTCAATCTTCCATATGCAAAGAATTTTCTAAGTAAATTCTGTCATCTTAGACCAGTAATTGTACTTCTAGTTACCATGAAAGTCCTAAAATCCTCATTACTTAATTTAAGAGCATTACTGCGTGGAAAGTTTAAAGTATGAGATGCTTTGTATAGGGAAATATTTATTCAGCAGAAATGGAGTAATTTACCATATTTGCCTTCCATTAAAGGCTGCATCTGTTTATTCAACTTTTGTAGTTGGTTTCTCCTACTCTACTAAGGATTTTTGTCAGCATTTCTGAGATAAAACATTGTAGTTGGAAAACTTTCTATCAAGTCATATATAATGTGCCTGATTTCTTAAGGTGAGTGTTCCCATTAGTATTAAATGGGAGATTTTGTGAAGCTATTTGCAGAATATGCCCCCAGATCTTAATTATTTATTTTCTTTTCTGTATTTTATTGCTTGAGATAAAGATGTTGTAAAATGTGAGGAGAGATGTCACTCAAAAGTGAACTAATGACAGTGAAGTGAAAAGGAAAATGTCTGTTCTCTTCAGAGTTGCTTCTGGTTTTTCGTCCCGTGACAAAAGATTACAGGTTTACTAAAGATGAACTTTCACAGGGCTGCTGCTACCAATCCCTTACTTGAATTAGGTGACTTCAGTCCAGGTTAGGAAATAATTACAATTAATAAGTTGTTTCATTCAGAGTGAGAAGAGGGTGGAGAATTCACTTAGAAGTCTTGCACTTACAGATTTGTATCTTGAGGAGAAAGGCTTTGTCATTAATCTGCAGGAGAGTTTTTCCACTTAAAAAGGATTTTTACAAAAACTTCCTGACTGCTTGCAGCAGTAAATTGGATATGCACTGTGCCTGATAAAGCACATTCCCACATATGTATTTACTCTGAAACCTTGAGCCGTTCCAAAATTCACTTTGCTTGATTACGACCCGTGGAGATATTAAACTCAATAGAGTCAAACTGCATCAAACCTCAGGAGAGAGACCTTCAGGTGATATTTTGGTGTTACAAGGTGTTCTCTTCATAGGTTTTCATGGCATGGAGCATTCTGGAAATCCTCTGCAGCTCGAGCCAGGGCAGAACTTGTCTTTCTGCTCCAAACTATTGCTGTGTAGTGGGAAAAGGCTGCTTGGTTTCACAGCTTTGAAGAAATGGTTATTAGCTAAAGAAAATTATTATGAGTTTCTAACATGTTCCTTGAAATGTGCTAACAGTTCAGCTGTGTATAAGCAATGAACAATGACAATATAACCCATTGAAATTGTGGGAACCAGAGTGTGAAAACCTGTTATCTTTTTATTTGAGCACTGGGGGTCAGTAATGCTGGCTTTCAGAGATCTTGTGTTCTGGTACCTACCCCTAGAACTTTTCTAAATGATAATCAGGATAGAAAACAGAAAAGAAAGATTTCTTTGACATCTCTTTGATGTTTAGATTTACTGTGAGCTGCTACTCAAGCTGTATTTTCAGCATTGCAAAGAAAGAACTAATTGCACAGAACTGTAGCACGTTGTCCTTTAGCTGTCCCATGTACAGACCTTAGATTTTTTTTATTATTATTTTTGTTATTGGAAATTCCTTTTAACTGGTGATGAGGCAGTCTCCAGATATCTTGGCTGCATCTCCAATCCACTTATCTTGTGTTTCTCTTCCTGAGTGAAGTGCTCCTGACAAACACTCTCAGTACACTAAGTAACAACCTGCTTGTCCTGGTATGGCTTAAAAATTGTCAAATATAGATGCAAGGCAATCAAGTTAAAAGTCTTGTTGGTTCTTCTGGTGGCTTGAACAGAGAAATGGAAAATAAATACTCTGCCTAGCAGCAGAAAGACTTAAGTATTCGTTCCAGAGAATTAAAGACACCTCTAGTGGAGGCAAGGGGAGGAGCAGAGCCATCAGCTGCCTGATAGTAAATATGTTTAATATAAAGCAAGCAGAGCCTAAAGACTTGTTTCTCTTCCAAATTTCTTCCAAGTGCAGATTAAACACTCTTGGCTTTCTTGGGGGTGGAATGGAGAAGATGATCTCCCTAGCAGATCAAAATCACTTTCCCAGATTTATTTAGTATTTAAATATCAAAGCAACTGGCTATATATGAAGGATTATGAGGTTTCTTCCTTCACCACGTAGGCAGGTTTTAAAAAATGGAACAAAAAGAGAACTAACTTATGTTTTGTCTGTGTGTGCAGGATTTAAACCAGTTTATTTATGAAAACAACATTTTTATTTCTGTAGCTTTTATTAGCTATTTGTGCAGTTGGTAGATATAAAAATTGGAAAATGGCATGATATTCATGAGGCTTATGTATATTGACAAGGAATGCAGAATGGTGCCTTGCACTTTAGAATTAAAGGCATGTTTATGGTTTACGTACTGAAATATTCATCTTCTATCCTACATCTGCCAAACAACTCAGCATACACAAATACATAACTCAGAATGCATTGCTTATCTATTTTAATTTGTTTTCCATATATTGCCTCTGTGGCAGAATACTGCTCCTAGGTCATGGGCATTATTTCAGACTTCACGCTTGTACATATTTAAGCTCCAGAAATTCTAGCCTTAACAAACATGTGAGATATATTTATTTTACTATTCAAATATCCATTATTTCTGGTCACTTCTAATAATATTTTACTGTCATGAATATTTAGGATTACTGCAGGCCAGAAGGAGCATGAGAAGCATTTAGTGTGTGTTACTATTTTTCATTCCAAACTATCCCACAATGCTTCTTAAAAACTTTCTGATTTTTTTGTTTGGGATTTTCCTTTGGGACAGCTGGACTGTTTGAACTCTGAAGTCTGAAACCATACAGTGTGCAGCCATGGAATCGATGTGATTAATACTTTAAGAAGATCAGCTGCAAAATATAATGCACATGTCTATATAGTCCTGAAGGGATTCCAAAGTCCTGTACCAAATTTAAGGGACAGAACATACTAATCTGCTACACAGTAATAGAGGAAACTGTCTACTTATGTTAAGGCTCATATTTATTCTGCTGTTAGAGATAACCTGCGCTCCTACACAGGATCTGCATTTGCATACCTGAAAGTTAATTGCTAAATTATAAATTCTATGCAGGCATTAATATCTAATGAATAGCAAGTAATTATATTTTAATAATGCCTGAGAAAACTGGGATTCCCTGCCCTGAGAATTATGAATTATAAGGCTCTAAAACCAAAGGGATCATAGATAATTCAGTTTGGATGGGATGTCAGGAGGTCATCTGGTCCAGCCTCTTCCTCAAAGCAGGGTTGTTATGAGGTCAGACATCAGACTTGGGCCCATAGTTTTTTGGCAGATTCCCTACAATCCTCCTTATTGCCCACTGGACAGGCTGTTACCACTCAGTGCCCTTCCTATGCATCTTCTTTAGCATATTGAGCAACATAAGTAGTGTGTAATATCTGCTTTTTCTCACTGCAGTTCCCTACTTGTGTGTGCACAGCCCATTCCCTCACATCCCTGAATTCAAATCAAATTAAAAATACTGGTGTAAACCACTATTAAGTAGCACTGACATAAGGGCAACAGGTCTGTTTGGTCCCTGTAAATGCTGACTAAGCTTACTGGACATTTCGATTGACTTAAACTCCTCTGTTTTGTAAAGGTTTTGGTATGTTAAAGTAGTTATGGTCAGAGGAATGCAATTTGTATTTGGAACTAAAGTGGATAATAAGTGATTTTTATTTTTCTATATATGTGGAAGTTGTCATTTAAGGAGTAAAGGAGTTCATTCCTCCTGTATGCCATAAGTGGAGGGTTTGTGAAGTTAAAAAAAAAGTATTTTGGAGCTAATAACTGAACTGAGAATGTCTTCCCCCAAAAAAACGTAAGTTGCATTAGGTCTGGAATATTAGTTTAGTTTTAGTAGGACTTTATGAAAATGTTTGGAAATGGAAAATTTGATGCTAGTGATATTTGGCTAGGATGGATACATCCAAGTGCTGCTTCTTTCTTTGGGGAATGATCAGGCTCACGCTGGCCTGATGAAAAGAGGAGTCCATTTCCCAGTGATTCACTGCCTTCAGGCAGGAGAAGCCCTAGTTATCCATGATCCTTCCAGCAGGCAGGAAGGACTATAAAGCCACCAGCAGCAGTTTATGATCCAGAGGTTTTCCCCATGCTTGGTAGTCAGCTAACACATAGAAACCAGAGAAAACCTGTGTTTTCTGAAGAACAACCACTTATATTAAGTTTAAGTATGATATAAAGTGCCCAGCTACAGCCAATCTGACATGAGGTTGTACATTAGCTGACTGAAATCCGTGTAATTCTGTTGAATTTGGCTGAATTTTGTCAGTGTGGACCCTGTTTGCAGGATAGTTTTCTGTCTACCTCAGTCCTAAAGGATTACACTGGTGTGCTTATACTCAAAGTATTTGTACATTCAGCTTAGCAGGAAACGGCTGATTTAACCTGGCTTGGTGTTTACCTCCCCTGCCTCTGCTCTGAAACTTGCTTGCAACAAACAGCGTTGCTTAAAAACATTTCCTGAGCAGTAAATCTGGTGATGCTGCCTTCCCTTTAGAATTTGAAGCAGGCAAAATGCTGGGTGGCATCTGTGTCCTGAGGAAAGCTGGGCAGTGACAGTGGAGCTTCTTCTGCTGACCCATCGGGGCATTCAGAGAGAAAAAGCTGAAATACAATTATGGTGTGAATCCTAATTTTTATGAAAGAATGACTGAAACCGCTTGCCATAACCCTGTGATTAATGTAGGGATTTTACTTACTACACTGTAGTTAGGTTATGTATTCTTTTAAATATGAAGTCAGTGTTTTGCTTGTTGCCCTTCAATTGACTGAATTTACACATCCTGTCAGATAGGTCACTTCATCATTCCACTGCCACAAAACTATTTATATAGATGCTATTTTAGAGATAAATCCAACTTGAGAAGGCTTCTTTCTCAGAAAAGATATTACATATTACAAAGGATGATACCAGTCCTTGTGTGCAATATCAGAAACATTAATACAGTAAAAGATTATGGTTGTGGTAGTGGTTTTATGAATGTAATTTCACCTGGAATTATATTCTAAATGGATTTTGTTACAGTAAGATTAATTTGAAAGACTCAGCTATCTTAAATACAAATTTTACTGCATCTTTATATGTCTTTTTACTGGGTGTATGAATAGGAGTTGAATATGAGTCTTGTTTGAGAAGAATACACTGTGTAACTGAAATGTGCTGCTGGGGTCAGATTTTAGCTCTTGCTCAGAATTTCAGCAAATAATCTCCTTGGCCTGTAGAAGGAATTATGCAGCTCTGCTGCAGCAGAGTCTTTACCTATGTTCCATGTAACTACTGTGCCTATGCTGGTGCACAACCCAAACTGTTGGCACTTGGCCACGATGAAGCCACGGTGCAGAGCCTTGGTTTGTGTGCAGGATGTGATGTGTCCTCATGTTCACGTTGGCAATGTCAGGGTGCAGGCAGGACACTGCCTGGCAGGACCACCCTGGCCCTGCCCACACTCTGTGGGTGATGTGGGGGCTGTGTGGGGTTTGGATATCATGAGCATCCCACATTGGCAGGACTGGATTTGGCCTCCTGGCTGCTGCAGAGCACTTGGCATTGCAGAGGCTCCTCACTCTTGTGACTGAACTTCCCAAAATGCAGCCTCTCTTCCTTCTTGGAACTGTCTTTTATATACACGGGTAGTCCAGATTCGGGGCTCAGCTGGAATTCTGTGTGTAGACTCAACCTTCTGAGCAGACATGGATTTTTTGATCATTGATCTGTCTGCTTTCCTCAAATCTCAGGACAGTGTAACACAAACTGTCCCCTTCTTTTCCCTGCCCAGCCGTTGGCAGCTTGGAGAGGGTGGGTCACACCAAAGGCTGGTGACAGAAAAAATTCTGTTAGTTGTGCACAAGAGAGAGACCTCGAGGGTGTCTCCCCCTCAAGAAAGTCTCAGGAGCCCATCTGCTTGAGTCGCTTAAAATGAAGTTGGATAAAATGGAATGTTCTGCTGGGAGCAATCCCTTGTTAACAAGGCATGATGCTCTGACAGCCCTGGGGTTTTTTTCAGTCTCAGATGTTTGGGACCTATATTGCAACATGAGCTTTCCTCTCCTTTTCTCTGTGTGTGTGTGTGTGTGTGTATCTTTTTATTGTTCTTTTTCTTCAAAAAGATGCAAGTGACTTTTCTTGAAACTTCCTTTTTGATACCAGCAGTTCCCCTTTGTGGGAGCTTTACTCCTCTTCTAAAACATCACATGTTTTTCTCATATTTCTCTATTTTGTTTGGAAAGTTGGAAGTTCCCCGAGTTCCTGCCTTTATGTGTGAAAGACTGAAATTGCATAGATAGAATTTAGAGGGAAATTCTGTTATGACATGCATGTCCCAGGCAATTAAAGGAATCCTACTTAAAATTAACAATTGTTTGTCTGCACAAGAGGTAATAGAGTGGAGGATTTCAGGGTCCTTGAAACTTAATTTTTGGTCTTTCCTTTTTTTTCCAGCCTGTTCAATAAATAAAATTGTAGCTGGGCCAACTCAGGCATGTATTCATCTGCCCAACACATCTGCAAATAGATATTTATTCTATACATTCCTTTGTTTGATATCTGGCTTAAAAAAAATATTTAGGGTGTTGGGTAGTTTTAAAAAAAAAAAGTTTTCTCCAGAAAAATAAAAAGGAATGAGAGGAAAAGAGGCAAGAAAGCCAGTCAGAGCATGTTGGTAACAAACTCTTCAGTGCCACGGAGAAGCTCCTGCTCTGTGTGAGTCCTCTCTGGAAACCAAGCAGAGCTGCTGTGGTACTTGAGCAGTGACAATGGCCTTTGTGTTACACTGAAAAGCTGGGTTAATTCTTAACAATTTGTCAATCAGTGTCACTATCCTGCTTCAAAGACCTGGGATGGTGCCCCTGCATGGCTCCAGCCTGTTCTGGAACTGTCCAAACTCACCCAAAGGGGCTTCACCTCTCACTCAACAAATACTGTATTGCATTGACATGTGTTTAGTTACTTGCTTTGGGGGCTGAGTTTATTTTAGTTGAAGTGTTGCTCTGCAGAAAATAACTTGTGTGTGTTTATCATAACGCTATGTGTCATTTTTATTTGTATGCCCTTTCTTTGGCTTTAACTAAGCCCTGCAGGCTTTGGGATTGAAGGATTTAAAAATAACAATAGCAAATAAAAAGCATAATTTTATTTTCAATGTTGCTAGGTACCTTGTTCTATGTACCTCATTTATTATTTGCTAGATAGCTGTAGGCATACCAGCACCTCACTGAAGGAATGAACAGAAAATATGAAAACAGTGATTATCCTCTAAAATCCAAATTAAACAGGCTATTGTCATTACTGCTTTTATGTCATTTCTCTATATTCTTCGGGTACCATCGTAGCCCAGACTACTGTTATTTGCTACAGCTCTGTAGTTAACAGCTCTAATGAGAAGAGGAGGATTTAAATGTAATTTAAATGATCCCCTTGAAACTCGTGTGTATCCTATGAGCGAGAAACCACTGTGCTGTAGAACACACTCTACTGCAGGGCTTCTTCACCCACAGGACCACCTGGTCCAGCCTCACTTCAAGTCAGTGGAAAGGCTTCACTGCCTGCCAGGGGGCTTTGGATCAGGGTGTGTGAAAGGAGGTCAGGCAGAGAGATAAACAGGAGATATCACATTCCAGACTGTCACTGAATGGCATGTGCACTAAATGGGGAGGGGTGCTGGGAACCCCTTCTGCTTGAAAATCCTGTTTGAAGGACTTTGGAGGATAGATGGCTGATAGACAGTGTAGGATCAGAAGGACTCAGAAGACATAACCTCTTGATTTTTACTTTTCTTTTTCCATATACAAACAGTAGAAGCTAAAAACGTCATCCATTTCTGTTCTGTAAGTGCTTACGAGATACCACTAAGATTTTACTTTTTTTCCTCTATCTCTCCTATTCTCCTTTTTTCTTTAATTATGCTAAGAGGCTACCTATTCCTTCGAAGTTTGAAAACTTTAAAAAGTGCAAGATTTCTCTGACTTCTCTATCCCTGGTTGCCCTTTCCCTTCTTTTCTTTCCAGAATGATTTGCTCCACCATAAGTGGGAGTACTGATGATTCTGACTGAAACCACGAATTAATTGGGCAGATTTTATATTTCAATTTACCTAAAATGTTTGTTCTGCAATTTTAAAGTAGTTTATGCAAAGGAAAATCTATGTGTGTCTGGGAAGCTGGACAGGTGTATTTGTATACCTGGAGTTTGTGAGTATCAGTGGAGTGAAAAGGAACTCTGTGCAGAATTTATCCAAAACTGGATTAGAATTACTGCCAAGACACTGGAAATTAATTTGCCAAGTTAAAAATGAATTAATCACCTTCTAATTTGGTGTCAGAACAATTTCATTGTAGATGAAACCTATGAGTATTCTCTTGTAAATATATCCAGCACTACCCATTTTCGAAACAAGCACTGTCCGTATCGTGGTTTTTGCTGTTCATAACGATTCTGACTCTGATGATCTCTCGTATGCAAAACATACTGAAATCTTTCTTGCTGTTTTAATTACTGCATATGTACCTGTACTGAAGGTCCCAGTTTCCAATCCCACAGACAAGTTGGAGACTGAGAGAGAAGGGAGGCTGCATTAGTGTTTCACCTTTAGCAGCAGCTGCAAAAGCGTGAGACACTTGAACTGCTGTTGCCTGTACTCTGCCTGTTCTGTGAATAAATAGGTTGTCAATCTAGCACTTTAAACAAGCACTTTCTTCTTTTTTTAACCTTGCTTCTTGACATTTTCCATTAAGCATACTGTAATGGAAAAGATGAGGGGAATTGCTCTGCACAGCAGGAATAGCAACCTGTCTGCTTAGCACGAGGGGCCGTTCTCTGAGCTGTGACTGAGAGCTTCATACCACCGTGGGTTACTTAAGATAAGATGCTGATAGCCCTTCCCTCTGTGACTGCCTTACTCAGAGAACTCATAAGCCAGCAGGTTGCACACTGCTGAGCGTGGGCTGCAGAGTGAAACTCTCCAAATCCCTTGAAGGCCCTCAAAGCCCACGAGCCACGTGGAAATGCTGTGTGTGCAGAGGATGCTCACCAGTACTACCCGTTGTGCACATACACATGGAGGAAAATTTAAAAAGAGATAGTCAGCGCAATGCCTGAATTTAAACTTTATTTAGAAGAAAACTTGTGAATACTAGATCTGGAGCTCTGTTGTCTAGTTGGTCTAGCAGACTGTAATGCTACAGAGATATTTCCTTGAAGAGAGGCAAAACCAGAAATCCATATATACACATAAGCATGTATAGAGACATAACCATGCAAAATACCTAGTTAGTTGTCCATTACTTAAAGCTGTTTTGAAGTTAATTCATCATTAATTTAATAGATCTTTAAAAGAAGACATTATTCTCCAAGTACTTGTATCTTATTATTATGGTCTACCGCTGTTCATTCCCTTCCTTCTGATATTTATGTTATTCAAACAGTGTGTCTTTGGAAGGCTGTGGTTAAATAAGCTCTAGAGAGGTAGCATAGTGTTTCCTAGCAACATCATGTCTATAGCAGTGGTGCTGCCTCCTCTCCTTACACTAAACGCAAAGTCATGTCCATTAATCCCCAGCTGCACTTAAAACTTTTCAGGGATTTTGCTAGCTCCCTACTGTTCATGTTTTCATCTTGCTCATATGCTGCAAGGCAAACTGCTTCAGTGGTTTAATTCTCTTCAGTGCCTCCGCGTAAAACCAACCGTGTGTGTATATTCACAATTACTGTTTGTTTTTCCTTTAAAACAAATAATTGGTCCTACACTGTGATGCCTCCCCTCGAACACTATCATTTTGGTCATTCAAACAACCTGACAAAATGAAAGAGATAAAATAAATGTCTTGAAAATCTATTACCTGTGCTGCAAAAGTAAGTGAAATTTCTTGCAGCTAAGCTATGTGATGGCAAAGTACCATAAATTTAATTGAAAGGGGCACTATTTTTTTAATACACAACAACACTGAAATACAACTTATAGGACTTGTTTATATCTGATAGCTTTCTGTGTAACATGAACTGAATAGACTTGGACCTGTTGTGATAAGTGGTAAACTCCTGCAGAAGTCTGAAAACCAGTGTGGGGTCAGAGGAACTGCCCTCTGCCATCACCTGGCTACAGCCAAGGAGTTGGGAGGAGCAGGAAGAGAGAAACTCAGAGCTGTGGCTTTCTGAACAGGTTTGTAGAAACACACAGCAGCCCAAATTAGTGATTTCTGGAGGGCTTCAGCCTTTCAACACTAGCAGGAAAGCTGTGGTAACTTGACCATTTCTTCTGTTCCCTGCTACCTGCAGAGGCCAAGGGGCACAAAGGTGACATCCTGTCATCTTAGCCTTTCTCCAGTGCTGCACATCTGAGGCGGTGCTGTCAGGCAAAGAAAACATTTTTGTTTGTTTTCAGGGTATTTCTCGCTGCTACCTTCCTCACTCACAATTGGTGAGAAGAGTATCCACAGTCTGGTAGGGTGCCCATTAGTCCTTTTGTGCTCTTAAAATACCTGGAGGAGTGGAATACTTAATTAATAGTCACAGCCTGGGGGCATGGTGTCAAATGTGAAGGACTAACCCAGCCAGTCAGTGAGAGCTGAGGGAGCTGCAGTGGGTCCCTGCATGTCTTGATTCCAACAGTGACTCATCACTGCTGGTGGAGAGGTGAAGTCTTGTGAGCTGTTCTGAGGGAAAATTTTCTGTCCAAAAGTGACAGCAATGAGATCTTTATTCCATGTTCTCCAGTGGTTGTAGAGATGGCAGGATCAGACTGTACTTTCAATTCAAACAAGAGCTTGTGAACATTTGAGATCCAACACCTATTGTCAATATGGCCACACAGTCTTCTGCTCAGAGTTGTGAAGAGGTGCTGTGAGAGACCTGCTGCAAGTCACTTAAATCTCTTCTGTCACCTCCACAGACAAATACATGTGCTTGTGAGGATTGGGTACTGATGGATTTAGTTGTATTTACCAAGGCTGCAGTTTGGTTTTCTTACCCTTCTTCATAATGAATATTCAGTAAGATACCAGTAGTGCCTCCTGAGACTCGTTTAGTTCCAGGAAAAAGCAGCTGAGGTATTCTATCACCTATGGACATGTGTTAGAACGTTAGCATTTTTTAGCAGCTTAGCTAATTAATATTTTTGTTCCTATTTTGGCTCTTGCTATACAATAAGTCATGTCATATCCATAATCAATTCAAAACATACATCTTTTGGGGGATATCTCCTCTAATGCGTTTTTCAGAAAGTGTGAAATGTTGCATTCATAATATGAGTAAACTTAGCATTAAATAAGTAGGTAGCCTAAAACCACTGTCAGTGAAGGAAAATATTTTCAAAACTATTTATTTAAACTTCGTGTTTAGAGACAAAACTATTTATTTAAACTTTGTGTTT
Organism: Pseudopipra pipra; assembly: GCF_036250125.1. Lineage (NCBI taxonomy): Eukaryota > Metazoa > Chordata > Aves > Passeriformes > Pipridae > Pseudopipra > Pseudopipra pipra. The sequence continues at coordinate 5,155,873 of NC_087563.1, read as the reverse complement.
AGAGACAAAACTATTTATTTAAACCTTGTATTTAGAGACACTCTGGAGAATGATGCAATTGACAGTGCAAAAGCCCTCTGAGCATTGACGAGCTTGTTGAAGAAGACGTTCCCCCTCCCTATGTTGTGTGCACGTAGGAGACAGATCTTCTGTCAGCAGACTGTCAGCTCGAGGTCTGAACCTTCAAAGGATTTTTAAGGCATGTATTAGAGCAGGTAGGGATCCTCCTGCCCTTTGGCTCGAGCTAGATCCCCATTTCTCAGAGGTGTCCCCTTTCTTCACCGAGTGTTTGTCCCAGCAGCAGGACCTTTTTGTCTGCACAGTAACACTGCAGCGGGGTGGGTGTGCCCTGGGCTTATCTTCTGCGTTTGTCCTCCCAGATGGATGCCCGGACCTGTGCAATGGCAACGGGAGGTGCACGCTGGGCCAGAACAGCTGGCAGTGCGTCTGCCAGAGCGGCTGGAGGGGGCCGGGATGCAGCGTCGCCATGGAAACCGCCTGTGCCGACAACAAGGATAACGAGGGAGGTGAGCAAAGCCTTTCGATTCCCGGCCCGAAAGAGCAGAGGGTTGCACACACCTGCTTCGGGAGTCACTGCTGTCAGCGGTGGTGTTACATTTCTCTCTGAGCAGAGGAGAGGGAGGAGACGTGGGGACCCACAGCTCCCGTGGTGGGGCGGGTGGGATGCTCAGTCCCACCCCACACCCCATCGGTGGGGAGCGTGGCCCTGCCCACCGGCACTGCTTGCTGTGGCTCCTGGTGCCCGTGGGCTGCAGAAGAGCTCCCCGTGCCTGTGCACAGCAGAGCAGCTGACAGGGCAGGGTGTTTGGCAGTGTTTGTCCTGCCCTGTCTGTGCCAAGGGCGTGCTCTGCTGTGCCCAGCCTGTGTCAGTGCCTGACACTTGCTGTCGCACTGCACAGGTCACGTGCCAGATTTAGAAGGGCTGAACGAGGTGTGCTGAGCAGGCAGGTATGGTCTGACATCCCTCTTCCATTTTCCATCCTCTTTATCAGGCCTATCCTATTAAATATGGAATATGTCCCGTGTTTCCCTCCAAAGATGGCTTTACTTTATCAAGTTTTGTAAGAGCCTTCCATGGTGTATTAGGCCATGCTGTCCTGAAGGCAGATCTAAGAAGTTGTGCCATCTAAACAAGGTTGCTTAATTTGCTCCTTCATTTGAAGCAACTTTCAATACAATGTCCTTAGTAAGTCACATAAATTCTTTTTCATGTGCTCCTGCTCTCTGTTAAAAACCAAACATCAGACACAACTTTCGTCCTTGAGATTCCTTCGCTTTTCTTTGACCAATGATTAATCTAAAGAGCACATCTGTTGTTTGCTGCTTAATAAATGTTTTATAACATTTAATGTTTTATAAATGTATTTCATAAAACTGCAAAGAAACATTTGGCTGCTTTGAATGGCTTCTTCGAGGGTAAAATTGTCATTAAGATGACTGCTTTAATTTTATATAAGATTTCAGGGTTTAGAAATTGTTTGTAAGTCCCAAACTGATAAACAGGGGGTTTTGGTTTTGATTACGTGATATTAACCACATCTGAGTATCATCCACTAGTTTTGATAGGAAAATCCTCTATTATTTCCTTGGTTTCACATGATCAGGGCTTATGGAAGTATTTTAGAAGTGCTAAAGCTGATTCAATTTCAGAGAACTAGAACTTGATTTATAGCTGTAACTGAATCGTAAAGAGCAGAATCTAACTGTCAAGTTACATTATTGGCATTTAAATATAAAAAAAAAAAACCACTAAACTTGTCCTAATATGCCCTGGGAGAAACTAAAAGGTGAACTGCTTAGATTTGCAGTTTTTACAGACTTTGAAGATTATAAAGGACAATTTAAAAATGGATGTATCATTACAGTGTCCTCAAAGCAAGGAATGACTTTGGAAAACATTATTAGAAATACTGGAATAAGAGGTTTATTTATCTATCCAGGACATTATTCTGCACTTGTATAACAGACAGGCAAACAGGGGAAAAAATGACCAGTGAGACCATTCAGCTGTTCATCCTAATGTAAAATTGCAGAATTCTAAAACTCAGTTCACAGAAGGCAAATGGTAGTTCATTGTAGGCAAAGAATACATAGACTATGCCATACAATAGACATCTAATATTATGTATTACTAATTAATGCAAAATCCTGTATTCCATTACCATGCAGGGTGCGTGGTTTCTGGTTTACCACAGTAAAGCACCTCAAAAAGAAAACAGATTGGTGAGGCTGAAGGCTGGAAAGATTTAGGGGAGAACTCTTCAGATGTTCTCAAGGCTTGCAGGTTGAAGTCATTTTTTTCCAGAGACTAGAGAGGTTATAGCTCATCACTTCTTGTGAGTGTAAATAGATTGAAAATTTATGCTTGTTCCAAGGTCCAGATAACCTGAGAAGTCCCTTTGACCCACACATTTTCACATGGGGATTTTATGATAAAGGCAGAAATGAATCCTCTTGTCTTTTGACCCTGAGCTCAGCACTTTAATTCAACAGTCATTCCTGCTCTCCCATGTTTCTCTACTGTGTTTCTATAGAGTACCTGTATGAGGGAGCTCAGGTGCTGTTCCTCCACACACTTGCCAGGCATATTTGAAAAACCAAAGACACCTGGATTTTGCCAACCTGGCACAGGCTGAGTTACCCACAGGCTGTGGCACTGCAGAGCTCTTCAGTCTCTCTCGTGCCCTGGTGATTTTTGCTGTTGCAGTTTGCTTGATTATATTTTGAGTTTCAGTTTTCACTGAGACAGCGTGGGGTCCTTTCCAATATGCACTGTGAGGACAGAGCCATTGTCATCACCATCAGTTTGTCAAACTGTCACAAGGGCTACAACAAAACTCAAATATAGCATTAATCACTTAATGCTTAATATCTCAGAGTGCAGTTCTGCCTTTGCCTGAGCTGTACTGCTCTTTATGTGTCTGGATCACCACACACCTGGCCAGGAATGTGTCCTGTGACCTGTGTGTTTGTAGGGGAGCATGCAGGAATGGAGAGGCTGGAAGGGATGTGTGCTCTCTGCTTTGAACTGCACCTTTACGCTATTGTGACTGTGTATAGAAAGGAACAGGCAAAATTAAGTTTTCTCATTAGACAAAGCTGAAAACTGTACTATGGGAATCAATGCTAAAGATCCAGATAGTTACCAGAACCCCAAGTTTCACATAAAATGCAAGATTATTGGAAGTTAAAGAAATTGCCTCTCCTTCCAGTCACTCTTTTCATTTGAAACTCAGCTGAGTTTATTTGCAGCAAAATGCTGAACTCATTTGCTGCTCCATTAGCAACACTGCTCTGTTAACATAGGCAGGTAGTTCTGGGGTAGTACTGAAGATGCAAGCTGTTCTTTCAGAAGGCAGTAGGGTTGCTAAAAATACTTTTTTTTTTCCTAAATGAGGTCCTTCTTCGGACAGCTGAACCTCCTTCCTTTCTGTCCATCTATGTATGTTGTAAAGTGCAGTTCCTTCAGCATGTCACTGAAAGGGAATTATCATTTTCTATCTTCTATTTTTCCCCATGTGGCAGCAACTCCAACATATTTTGGAGCTCTCTCCCTGTTCAGCCATTCCTATTGTAATTTGTATCTAACAATCAGATTCAAAGGCCTTGGGCCAAGTCTTCATTTCATGGATGTCAGGAAGAGCAGTGCCACTGACTCCAGAGGGATTCCCATTTGTCCTGCTTTGTCTTATTATCTGCCACAATGCAAACTCCACACTGTAGTTCAAAAAGAGAAAAATGAAAGATTATACTTAATATTTTCTTTCTGTTTTAGTTTAATGCTCTTTAGTTGGTTTATTCCTATAAGGGGCAGATGTGTCTCTGTCTCGTTGAGACTTAAAAATCTTCATTTTAAATGAGATGTCAGTGTGGATTACTCACACAAATAAAATGTGATTCCAGAGCAGAGAGAGGAGAGGTGTCCAGAGCTGTTTTATCCTCCCAGGGCTGTTCAGGTGGAGCTGGGCATGACCTGAGGTGGCACTGGACTTGCATTTGTCCTCACCATCACAGGTCAAACCAAGATATAGGCTTAACAAGGTCTTCATCCTGGAAGTGTTCAAGGCTGGGCTTGGACAGGGTTTGGAGCAATCTGGTCTAGTGGAAGGTGTCCCTGCCCATGGCGGAGAGGTGGAAATAGATGGTCTTTAAGGTCCCTTCCAACCCAAACCATTCTATGATTCTATAATTCATTATAAACCTGTTTATGGTTACTATGGTGCTTTGCTGAAAAAACTTGAAAGTCTCTTATTTATCTGTTTATTTATTTATTTGTCTTTAAGGCCAAAGCCTGGCTGAAAAGGAGGAGGATTGTGGCATTGACTCACTTCTAAGTTCTCTTTAAATTGGAAAGTGCTTCTGTTTTCCAAACCATGTTTGGATTACACAATTTACTCACTATGGCCACTTCTAAAGCCAATAATATCTCTCCTTAACCAGTCCCTCAGTAATCTAATCGTTATTAAGCATCTTTTGGAGGGCTTAGAAATAGCTTTATTTTAAGACCTATAATTGTGCTTACAATATATAATCCCCCCAATAGACACATATAACCCATTTAATTCACTGTGGGTTTATTTTAGGAAATTAAGGCATTACAGATGGTATTTTGAGGAATGGGAGAGGATATGCTACTTTTTAAATTCCTGTTTCTTTTGACATACTGCATAAGGAAATCTCTGCAGTGGCTCTTTATACCCATCTTTTTGCAAAAACTGTTTTATCATAATTTGCTTGTTCCTAAATTGAAAAATGTTTTTAGTATCTCCTTAAATTGTGTGTGTTTAACTAGATTTCACCTTAGACCTTATAGTGCCTCCAGGTACATTAGACAATGTAATGCATAGCAAAACTCATATACCTTTTCTAAAGAATATTTTCATTAGGTATTGGATGCAGCTCATACCCTTTATGTTTGAGGGGTCTTTGTTCTGAGCATCTTGGGATAATTTGGGAGAGATATTTAAGAACCCTGGCCTCTGCAGAAGCAGCCCTGCCAGGAGCCCGTATTGCCCACTGGGGTTGCTCTTTCTAGGCTTTTCTTTTCCTTCTTTCTCTCTTCTTTCAGTTTTTGCATTTTTTAAAATTACTCATTTTTATACTTTTTTATTGCCAGTACATTTGTGTAATCTCAGAGAAAGAAAAACAGAAAATAACCAAAATTTTGCTAAATTGGTTTGTTTCAGATTTGATCAGGATGGAGAGGACAGGTGCAGGCAGGTTAAAAAAAGAAAAAAAAAAAAAAAGAAAGAAATTAAAAAAAGGCTTAAATGCAATCACTGCTTATTATCACTTCCCAGATCACATTTCTCCTCAAAATGTAATTATCTGGACTAAAATTGGGAGGGGAAGGAAAGGAAGCAACCCACAGCAGTATAGAATACTAAGCTAAATAGAATGAGGAGTTTCTTATTTGTTATGCAAAGTGGGACATTCTTTTTAAAATACATTTTAATTTATTTTCCACTTGGCTTTCCAAAGAGAGATGTGCATCTCTCAGAAGGCAAATTTTGCCCTTCAGTTTGTTACTTTATAGCTGTAACCCCACCAAGAAGTACAGTTGGTGGTAATTCTGTTTGGCACAATACATTAAAGATAATGAATGAGAGAAAGTCAGCTATCTGCTCCAGTATGAAATCTCTTCAATTCACGAGGAAAATACATTTCTAGAGAAGTTCACTGTCAGGACAGTGCACTTGACTGATTGAAAGGCTGTTTATTTGAGTTGTCTTAGAAAACTCATCTCTGAAATTAGACAGAAGGAAAATAGAAGGAAAAGAGAAGTGTCTTCCTGCAATAAACATTTAGAAAAAAATTGCTTTTAGAAAATTACAAATCCTTTGACTTGATACTGCATCAGGCTCGTGACATTTAAGATAATACAAGTATTTCTCAGCACAAAAGCAAATCATGTAATTTAGCTTGCCTCAACAAGCACTGTCTCAGCGGGGGTCTCTAATTCAGCACAGACAAAAGATTTTATGAAGTTCTCAATATAAATACCCAGAATACTCTTGGCGCAGAAAATACCTTCCCAGAGCCTGTACAATAGTCAGTTTTAGAGCATCAAACGCAATCAGGAGTTGAAATCTGCTGGGGGTGGGGGCCAGGGTGAGTCATGTGGGCTGGGGTATAAAATGTGTACCGAAACTAGACATTATGTAAGTTTGACAAGAGCTAATGAGTGTGCCTGTGTGTGATTCTGTTAAAATTTGGTGTCAGCCTCTAATCGCCTTTGCACACATTAGCCAGCTTATCCTGCCTCTGCCCCTCACGGGATGTGTTCCCACAATAACGTGCTCTTACAACCCGTGGAGAGGCGAAAGCGAGAAATTCGGTGGCTGCAAATTCCATGGTTTAAAAAGGCCTTGGTGTCTGTGTAGGTATCTGTGCACCCTGGGGCTGAATAAATGTGTTTTTTCAAGATTGCTTCTTGTCTTGGAGCTGTCTGGGTCAGCTTCACTCTGAGCAAGGTGGGGTTTGGAGTTGGAGCATCAGTAATCCACTATACAGGGGTGCTGAGAGACCCCCAAGCTCTCAGGGTGTAGCTGGAGCTACACCTGCAGTAGGTTCTTCCAGCTCAGGAATGAGGGTTTTCCTGGCTGCCAGAGCTCTGGGCAGCACAGGGATCCTGAGTGGACAAGGGAAGTGGGGCTGGTGCTTGACCACTTTGATATTCCAGGGTGCTTTAAGGCATTACAGGTGGTATTTTGAGGAATGGGAGAGGGTACATTACTTTTTAGGTTCCTATTTCTTTTGAGATATTGCACGAGGAAATCGCTACAGTGGCTCTTTATACCCTCATTGTGGAGTTTTTGGAGGCACACCCAGCATTACACAGAATCCAGGTTAATTCTACTTCACCAAAATTTGGGATTTATAATCCAGCTTTTCCTGAAAGGCAGCTTTGGTTACAAAAATACCCTGTTGTGCTCGCAGTTAGCTATAAAAGGCAGTGGTATAATGGAGAGACTTTCCAGTTTGGCTATTTGAGGAAACAGGGCTGGAACAGGAATAGAAGCATCTTCTTTCGTGTTAGCACCAGGAACTTCTGAGGAATTATTTTGAATGATATATGGCAATATAGCTGACAGGAATTAGATCAGGCCTGAAAAGTGTGAAAATTTGGGTTAAATATTAGATGAAACTTCCTGGTAATAAGATACACTGGGCTGTGGCATAGCCAGCCTGTGGAAGCAGTTCTGCATGCAATTTTAGAGCTCAATTAAAATATTTCTGTGTTGGCAGAGAGAAGGCCTACTCTTTTGATAATCTGATAGAGCATCTCTAATTCTTTCACCTTGGGTATATTAATACTGCACATAATTAAAATCGGATCATGATAAATTAACTAATTTGCCCTTAGAGTGATCAAAGACCCTTTTGCCCTCAGGGTTCGTAGTAGCTGCTGTTCCCCCCCCACTCCTCCCCACCTCCATTTTAATCATCAGTCTGAAATGTTTATTGGAAAAAGAAAAATTTCCAGGAATTAGGCTCTGAAAGTCCCCGGCTCCTGCAGCTAGTGAAGTGTAAGGATGCCCTCTGCTGAGCACGGGCTCAGGAGTCTTGGGTTGGAAACAGAACTGTCCCCTGCTGGGTACAGAAAGCATTTTCTCAAGCAGCTGGATGTCAAGTCATAGTTCACTCATTCTAACCTGCATCGTGAATTGAACCTGAAGCACAACCTGCAAGTGTTTGAGGAAGTGTGTAAACTAAAGATAATTTACTCACAGGGGTTTAACAAAACCCCAACAGCTCAAGCATCAAGTTTCTGCAGAAAGGTGTAGCTCAGTTCTGGAATCCAGTTGCCTGGAAGTGGTGAGAAGTATATTCAGTGGTGAAGGAAAACTGATGCTGAGAGGTTCTAAATACATTAGCAGTAAAATATATTCCTACTGAGAGCTTTTTAGTTCTTGTAAGGATGGTGAAGAGGAACACAATAATAAAGCCTCACAAATATGGCATGCACAAGGAGGTTAGTCTGCTTACATGTAATGGTTTAAAGTTTTCTTTTTGCTGTATAGCAATGTCTGCCAAGAAGCCTGTGGAAAGTCAAGAAATGTGTGTATCCATCAGCAGAAGTGAAGTCTTCAAGAGGAATACTATGCCACTTGCTTGGTTTCTGAAAAGATTTGGGAATTCAGAACCACGAACAGCAATGGAGAGTTAATCCTGTGCTGCCAGTTTAAATCAGATCAAAATTTCCTCTTTCCTTCTTCTCAGTTAAGGCCAAGTCAGGACTTCTTTCGGTCTCAAATTGTTGGAGGAGGTTCAGTACCATCTTAACTCCCTCTCCAGTCTCTTCCCTTTAGCATGCAGAGTTTCAGAGAGCTGCTAACTGCCCACTTCAAACTCAGATATGTATGCCATGAAAAGCAGCAATATTTTGGGGAAGCGAATGGTGAGGGTTTTGTCATTGAATTAACTGCGTAAATAATTCAGCATACCTGAGGAAATCTGGAAGATGACAAGCTCTGAAACATATATTAAAAAACAAAGTACTGAATTCTAATTAAAATTCATGCTAATGGCAGAGTTTCTCTTACAGAAAGTACATTTTTTTCTAGCCCTTGTTTAAATCAACTGAGTCTAATGCAAATAAAGGATTTTGTAACAATTTACTTCATATGTAACGGTACAATATGGCTGGAAAAATGGGCTTATAGAAACCTCATGAAGTGCAAGGTCCTGCACATGAGGAGAAACACTTCTTTGTGCAGTGAGTGAGCACTGGAGAAGGTGCCCAGTGAGCTTGTGGAGTCTCCAACCTTGCAGATATTCAAAAGCTGTCTGAGCATGGACCTGAGCAATTGGTTTCTGGTAGCCTTTGTTGAGCAGGGGAATTGGACCAAATGACCTCCAGAGGTCCTTGCCAACCTCAGTCATTCTGTGATAATAGTCTGGATAGCAAATTAGACAAACGTGAACTAAAAATTGATATTTGCTGAGTAACTGATACTTTCATGCACAGAGATGTGAGAGCAGCAAAGTCAATAATAGCAGCAACTGTGAATGTGACCAGCACAGTGGTGTATAAGCCTTTGATACCAAGCAGCAGTGCCCGGGGTCTGGCTGGGTGTGCTGAACACACCCAGAACTCAGTGCTGCTGTTGCAACAAGCTGGATCTACTAGCTCATGAGGTAAAAATATCCTGACTCCTGACTCCAGTCATCTGGGAATAAATTAGTGCAGGGGAATATAGCCATATATTATAAGTAATAATGTTCTAAACAAGAGAATTGTGTATATTTGTTATGCTCTGTGCCTGTCTTTTCTAAATATTGTTGCAGCCAGCTGAAAGTGTGCGGGTCTGAATTCACATAACTGCACTGAAACCTTCTTACATGAGAGGCATCACAGGCAGGTTTCTCCCTGGTGTTGAATGGAGACGTTTCCAGCCTCCCAGGTCCTGAACTGGCAATTCAGAGCAGTTTGATTGCCTGCTTGATTGTTTGTGAGATAACGGTGAGATTGGCAGTGGCAGGGTAATTTACTGGAGATTGCAATGTCAGGCGATATCCAGGGGGGCTCGTGAGCATGAAGATGTGATTCTCATGACTGACAGGAGGCTGGGAGATTGATATGCCCATTCAAAGTTCGTGGTGTCATCAGAAGGGTTTGGTTACAGCATCCCATAATCTGCTGCATGATGAGGTCGTTGCAGGCGTAACTTGTGCTCACCTCTAATAACAGGTACGGCAAAAATACGAGGCAGCTTCAGCGTGTAAATGTGAAATTTATATCCTGTGTTTTGCCTCTGTTATTTCTGGTGTGTTGATAGGATTTTTTTTAGCCTGGTGGTCGTCTGAGTAAAAGAACTGAGTGGACTAAACTGTGGGCAGCTCTAAGTTCATGGTTGTAGGGTTCTCACAAGCTGAAAAGGAATGCAGGATACTGAGAAAAAGTTCTCAGAGCTTAATAGGAAAAGTGCCTTGAGTTATACCCTGAAGCTCATGATGTCCTTAGAATGATTATATAAAGTGGGTGGAAAATGGACTGCAGCAAAACAGAAAATTCCTACGGCCACATTGGAAAGGATCTCGAGATAAATGGAGCTCTTAATGTGAATAGGCGGCTGACCTTAAAGCAACATACAGCTCTCACAACAAGGTACTTTGTCTGACTTAAATGTCTTTGGAGGCCTGACTGAAACATTGCCAGCATACCTGGGCAATTTTAGTTTTAAATCAGAAACAGTCATTTTAGGCACACACAGTGGGTTGGAAATACAAGGCTAATTGTAAAATAAGAAAGTTTTTTATAGTTTTGGGTTGGTTTTTTTTCTTTTGTTGTTGTTTTTCCAGTTATCACTCTACTGGTCTGTTGTGCATTTGAAAATCTTGAAAATGCATGAGTCATGATCTTACTCTAAGGTACTTTTGTCAGCTTCCCTACTGGAATGCTCTCTATTTTGTATGGTGTTCGGTGTATGCCCAGGCCATATTTGTATTGAAAAAATCAGATTAATACAACTTGGGGAGACTCTGAAGGTTTACAGACATAAATGGATTGCAGATTGAATGCCTGATTCTTGCTAGAGAAGATGAACAAATGTTACTAAATTGTTAGAGATGATAATGTTTTAAAATAAATGGTTATTAATTTTTAAATTACAGTAGAACTCCATTGAGAGAACACATTTTGGTTAAATGCTGATATCAAAGGAAAGGATGATGCTAGACTTGTTACTCTGTGTGCTAAAAACACTCAGCTGTTATTTATCTAAGTATACAGATCGATCTTTCCATTGACTCCATTTTAATTTCTGATGTTGAAATTCTATTTTTTCTTAAAAATACATCCTTCCTTGTCTAAGCATGCACACAAGTTCTGAGGTATCTGTGGGAGGTGGGAGTTCCAGCAGCACTTCCTGTGAATTGCCAAAATGGCTACAATTTAATTTTTGTTTTACTTAGATAATGATAACTTACTCTGTCACTCCCATCTCCTCTCAGCTCCCCAAACAGAACAAATCAAATGAAACAGCGTAATTCTCAAGACAAACAAAAAAACCCCAAACAAACAAACAAAAAGGGGGAACAAAAACAAAACAAAACCCAACCAAACAAAACGAAACAAACAAAAAACCCTACCAGGCACAGAACCTAAACAAAAAATCCTTGATTCCTACCACTTCCTTCTTCCTAATTCCAGACCTTAACATATTTCTCTGGGATTGATCTTCCTCTAACATCAGTGACTCTTGGGGCTGTCCTGTGCAGGGCTAAGGGTTGGGCTCGATGACCCTTGTGGGTCCCTTCCAAGTCAGCACATTCTGTGATTCTGTGATAAGTTTTTCCCGGTGCCTTCAGTTTTCCATTGGATATTACTGCTCAACAGCGCTGTGCAGCTGGCTGAACATGACAATTATTACCTTTCAGATGGCTTGGTGGACTGCCTGGACCCAGACTGCTGCCTCCAGTCCACCTGCCAGAACAGCCTCCTGTGCCGGGGCTCGCGGGACCCCCTGGACATCATCCAGCAGAGCCACTCCGGAGCACCCGCTGTGAAGTCGTTCTATGATCGAATCAAGCTCCTGGTGGGGAAGGACAGCACTCACATCATCCCAGGAGAAAATCCCTTCAACAGCAGGTAGCAGCTAGGAGTGTGACACTGGATCTGTGCAGTTGAGTTGTACGGGAGAATTTCCCCCACCGATATTTTATTCGTGTTTTGACGTGAGATGCTGCTTTCAGGTGCTTCGTGTTTGCACTGATCACACTCTGTTGCAGTTGATGATGTGGGCTTTATTTTATAACACTGAGTTTTATTAGCATTTATTAGCATTTTAACATATTGGCAACACCTAGAAGAAGGTTCCTTCCACTGAGTAGGAGCTTCTGGGGTTTGTATTTTATGAAGAATGCAGTCTAGACCAAGGGAAATGCAAAGTAGTTTCCAGTTAAAAGAGATTGCATTTTATTTAGTGCCATTTACACAAGTTTCAATAGTGGAATAACATTTCAAATAAATTTAAAGATACATTAACTTAGGGAGTTTTATTTTTTATTCCTTATATAAAGCCATTTTACTTGTATCATCAATACATCTAAGTTTTCTTTTTCTTCTTGTTTTTTTTTCCTAAGCTTGTTCTTCCTATGATTATTAATTATATATTTCTAATGAATCTAAAAGCCAGCACATCATTAATTGATATTTGATGCCATTGTATGCTTACAAGAAGATTGGTATTATCAATATTATTTAAATAGGTCTCCATGGAAAGATGCTAGGAAATTGATGAATATGTTAATTATGTTCATATCACCAAAGTTAAAGCTTAAGAAAGAACATCACTTCAGATAACGCCCAGAAGATTGGACTTCATTACAGAAAACTGTTTTCCCAGTCAGGATCCCATTACAGGCTTAATGGGTGATGTAGAGCAGGTCCCTAAATATTTGTCTGTAAAAAGAGGATCATAATGTTTCTGGATACACCAGGCAGGTCCCCACTGTATTCATTCCTGTGCTGCTCAAACAGCACAATCATTTCCATATTCCATCAGGAAAACCCTGCTGGATCCTACTCTGTATAATATAGATTTTATGCTATTCTATAAAATACTCCATGCATACACACATGGAGTTGTTTGGGGGGAAAAAAAAAAAAAGAAAGAAAAAAATTGTTCTATTTTCATCGAAATTTGTTGTGATCTTTTTTATCAGCTCCATAAAATTAAGACGGGGGAATTCTTGCAATTTTCCGCAGTGTTGTGTGAAAAGGAAAACAAGGGAGAAGCTTGCTAATTCATGAGGATGAATAATTTGTTCAAAAAGGAATACAGGCTATAGTATAAGAAGTAAATAGTCCACAGGCTGGTTGGTACAATGCTGGTCTATATGAGTTACCACCAGCAATGTTTCCTCAAGTAAAGAGAAGCCAGAAGTTTCCTGTTATCTGCTGGATGCTGACCCAGCTTGAGCCATTGCCTCCTTAAGCTCTGTGGAATGAAAATGAGTGTATTCCCTGTGTCTGTATTCCACTACCATCTGATGATGTTTAGCTGTGTTGTTAACATGATCCAACACTTCATTCTGAGATCTTCGAGTGTTTTACAGAAGGGGGTGATTATCATGCCAGATTTCTAGATGGCTGGAGTGCTGTGCAGATGTTCCTGCCCCATCCAAGAAATATCAGAATTTGTAGTAGAAATAGTCAAGCTGTTTAAGTATGGATATGAGTTGCAGTCTTCAAAACAGCCTAGGAATTAAGCTGTTGACAGCCTAAGGGGTGCAGTGACACACCTGAAGGACAGAATGTCATCCAGAGGGACCTGGACAAGCTCAAATGGTGGCCCTTGGGAATCTTATGGTGTGTAACAAGTGCTGGATCCAGAGGAGGCATCAAGATTATCAGAGGATGGAGCAGCTCTGCTGTGAGGAAAGGCTGGGAAGGTTGGGATCGTTCAGCCTGGAGAAGAGAAGCTTTGGGGTGACCTAATTGTGGCCTTCCAGGGCCTGAAGGGAGCCTGCAAGAAACATGGACAGAGACTATTTACGAGGGCCTGGAGTAGCAGGACAAAGGGGAATGGCTTCAAACTGACAGAGAGTAGGTTTAGATGGGATATTAGGAAGAAAATCTTCCCTGTGAGAGTGGGGAGGCCCTGGCACAGGTTTCCCAGAGAAGCTGTGGCTGCCCCATCCCTGGGACTGTTCAAGGGCAGGTTGGACGGTGCTTGGAGCAACCTGGGCTAGTGAGAGGTGTTCCTGCCCATGGCAGGGGATATTGGAACAAAATTTAAGGTCCCTTCAAACCCAAACCATTCTATGTTCTATGAATTAGAGCTCTAGGCTAAGCAGGAGCTGCCACTTCAATCCTGAGGCTCCTTTGAAAAAAATCTCGTCTGAAATTATAGATTTTTTTTTTTAAATATGTTTTCCAGGGTTCCTGGTGGCAGGAGTCTTACTTCTGTTTTATTCATCTGAAGTACTCTGCAGATTTTAGCATAACTGTGCAAATGGCATATTAATGACGTTCAAATTGGCCTTAGCCTCTAAGTTGTGAAGGTGCTTTTGATAGTTCTGCAGCTCAGCTGTTATTTTTGGTACCAATTTTAGGCAAATTAATGTATAGTGTCAAAATGTAAGTTTTGAAACTAAGGTTTTTGACTTTTTAAAAGTGCCACAGGGTTAGACTCCCAAGTTTTACATATACTGAAGCTGCCATAGTCCCAAGAAGTAGCTCCCATGAAAGGTACTGGCTCTGTTTGCTCTCGTTCCATTGAGAGACGTGAAAAAGTGGGACAAAATAGTGGTTATTAATTTTTTCCAATCTTAGTATAAGAAAAAGAAGTTATTTCCTACCCTGCTAAAGCAATAAATAACAAAAATGTATTGATTGCAAAAATACTTAAGTCTCATTAATCATTCCTGTGCAGAAATAAGATGAAGTTTTTAGAAAAAAAAAAGCTAGGTGTTTTTACACATTTAAATTCCTTGTTTAAAAAAAAAAAAGGGAAAAGCGCTTCATGTATCAGCTTAATTTGTAAGTTACACTTTTAAAAGATTAGCAAAGAAAGGTTGTCCTATGTGTGACTATTAGTCAAAATATTGCTTCTTATAAATCCAGATTTTAACTACATTTTAGCTTATTTTAAGATCCATTGTGTGCTTGATTTTAGCATTTTAGAAATGAAAAGGAAGATTATTGACCAAAATATTTTATTCACCTTATTTCCTGAAATATTAAAATTTAAGGTAGAAAACAATTAAGTCATGGACATTATTCATTCTTTTCTGCCATATGATGATTTCTTTCTAAATCTACTTTCAGCACAGTTTCTTTAGAGAAGCTTGAGTGACTTTTTTCCTGCAACTATTTCTCCATGTTTATAACATAACATAATTGAAGCAAAATGAATAATGCCAAGGCAATTATCTTTGTCCAGTATGTTCCCAAGTAGATTTTCTTAGCAAGTATCAATTTCTATTAAATTCCATACTCTGATATGAAGTGTTATTTTGCAAATTAGAATTTGACCTGAAGGGTCAAGAAGCAGTTGAAAGTCCTAAAAGAAAAATAACAGAAATGATTAATTTTCATTAATTAGTTTCTTTTATGTAATATCGAAGAAAATATTACACCTGTTTGGAATTAAAAATACAAGGAAGTAGTTTTTAAATAGCCAGTAAAATACATTAGGAAAATGTGGGTTTGTGATCCCTGAGGTTATGGGTTAAGAGGATTTAACTCTCTCCCTGTTTCCTGGGTTAACTTGTCCTGTTTTCACGTTTCCAGTGTAGAAATGGAAGTCATCCACAAGGAACTTTTCCTTTTCCATCTCCCTCTTACCAAGCAGCTTCCACCCCCACCGATCTGCTTCTCTCAGGGTACAGGGAAGGAGGAAGGGAAAGGAGCCAGGGCTGGAGACTCCTCTCCAGCTGGGAGCAGCAGCACTCTCTGCCCGCTGCGCACTTAACAAGCACTCTCCAAAGAGGAAGAACTGACTCTGCCTCTTGGAGGAATAGTTCATCTCCCTCAGGTTGAGCAAAGCTGCTTATCCTGCTGGCTGAGAAAACTCTTTGTTTTGCCTGTGCATAAAGCTGGCCTTAAAACCAAATCCTTCCTCCTGCTGGCAAAGTGCAAAGCCGGGGTTCCAAATCAGGACCGAATGCGGTGCAGGAACACCAGTCATTCCCTAAGACAAGGGAATGTGAACCCTAACTTGGAGAGCTGGTTGTGTAAAAAAAAGATATGGCATTGCACCATATTTTTTTAAGTGTATTAGGCACCCACAGGCACGTTATTGTACACAGGGAGGCTTTTGAGCTTTAGTGGGGCCGCGGGGTCACAGCTCTGGCCTGGCTGACTCTGAGGGAGATTTCTACTCTGCAAAGCCTCATTAGACAATGAGGCAAAGCCTTGTTAGCCAAGGAAAGCACTAACTCCCATTCTGTATACACATCTCACTGCACAGATGAACAGTGTCTTGATTTAGGTGTATAGAGGGACCTGGGCAATATTGTGGTTCTTCAATATTCGAAAAATCTCTGGAGAAAATTGGATTTAGAGTAAATGAGGCACAAGTGTTCCACTGCTCCGTTTATAAACAACATAGCTTCCCTTTTGCAATTAATACCTTTAATTCTCCTTCTTTTTTCAGTCTTGTGTCTCTCATAAGAGGCCAAGTGGTGACTACAGATGGAACTCCTCTAGTTGGGGTCAACGTGTCGTTTGTCAAGTATCCAAAGTACGGCTACACCATCACTCGTCAGGATGGCACGTGAGTGTCCCTGCTTCATTGAGTCCCCCTTTCATATGTGGTGTCTTTGCTGATTTAACAGATGGTGTGATCTGATGCAACCATGTGGTATCAGGCATTGCCTTCCTCCCAGGGCAAAGAGCTATTAAGTAAACACAAAAGTAATTTTTCACGTGGCATTTTGAATACTAACTGCATGTAAATACGAACAGGCTGACTTCTGGTAATGACGTGTTAGCAGGCAGGCTCCTTTCAGAAAATTGCTCTGTATCTGTGAAAACATTTGTGGACTACAGCAATATCCAGCTGAGACCAGAAATATTTTATTTTAAAATGCAATGCAGGCTAACACTTCTAGGAAAAAGAAAAGTATCATTATGGAATAGTATATTTTGTTAAAAGTTCCCTTCTGTCTCTCTTTCCTTTTGAAGATCCACTCTCTTTTGAGTTTCTTCAGGGTAGAATGTAATCAAAAGACTCTAATTGAATATATTTAGACAATTTCCTGCTGTGCAAAAAAGTGTTTTTTCCCCCTTGTATCAGCTTATTTGAAATGCACACAGATTCAGATAAACAAAAGTCAATGTGTCATGGTTTATCTGGTTTACTGGCTGTGGTACCTAAAGCAGTGTATCTGACACAGGCATTGTAAACATTTGCCATTTTGTCTTGATCATGCATACAAACAATTGAATTGAAATAATTAATCTGAGTCAACTGAACTATAGGGAGTATTCAAGTGCCACATTTCCCAGAATATTAATCTGTTATAATAAGAGTATAATGTTGATTTCAGTGGTTTAATACTGCAGTAAATGGTGAGCTGAACTATATTTAAATCTGAATAAATTGTTGAAGTCATTGAGTAGTTTGTTACGTTGCCAGCATTTATGTGGAACAACTGATACCTACTTCTGTTGTCAGAACAACCTGGAAGCATTTTACTCATTGAGGCCAGATTTCAAATGCCTGTGCAGCTCCACATAACTGCTGTGATTGTGTAGGAGGTTGGGAGTAAACACCTAATATGTCTGAAAAATGATAGATCAGTTATCCTGGGGACAGGAATTCTTATTTGTAGAACACTTCTCATTACTATTCTGTTACTGCCACCTGTCCCATTCTGTGCTTGATGGACAGGGTCTTTCAGGAAAGGGATAATTCATTGTCCAGCTCAGAATGAACTTGGCTTCTCTGCTTATTCTGCATAAAGGTGGCTTGTAATAATAAATGTGGTGGTTTGTCTGTTGGGCATTTTTTAAATTATTTAATGCAGATTTTATATCAGGATGAGGTTTGTCCAGGTGACTTCCAATCATTGCTTGTCTTGGCTGGTTTTCAGCTGTTTAGTTGCCAGAGGTTCCCATCCCATTATTGATCATTTGAAGCATGACATTTAAAACATAATCAAGGTCCTCTCCCTCTCCCCACCTCCGGTGGGACGGGGAGAGAATCAGAAGGGTAAAAGTAAGAAAACTCGTGGGTTGAGATAAAAACAGTTTAATAACTGAAATAAAATAAATATTATAATAAATTGTAATGAAAAGGAAAATAACAGAAAGAGAAAGAAATGCCCAGCCAGATCTGGAGCAGCTTCTCCCCTAGTTTATATACTGAGCATGGCACCATATGGCCTGGGATATCCCTTGGGTCATTTGGGGTCAGCTGTCCCAGCTGTGTCCCCTCCCAACTCCTTGTGCACCCACATTCTGCCCTCTGGTGGGGTGGGGTGAGGAGGAGGAAAGTCTCTGACTGTGAGAGCACTGCTCAGCAATAACAAAAACACCCCTGTGTTACCAACATTATTGTCACCCTGAGTCCAAAACTCAGCACTGTGGCAGCTCTTAGGAAGAAAATTAACCCCATCCCAGCCAAAACCAGGCATTAACCCATGGCTGTAGGTTATACCTCTGTGTCATTAGCCAGGAATGCTATTACTGGAATTATTCAGTCTTGTCACTTCTAAAGGCCACGTTTTTCTAGGTTTGACTTGGTTGCAAACGGTGGAGCTTCCCTGACCTTGCACTTTGAGCGGGCCCCGTTTATGAGTCAGGAAAGGACAGTGTGGCTGCCATGGAATAGCTTCTATGCCATGGACACACTTGTGATGAAGACAGAGGAGAACTCCATTCCCAGCTGTGATCTGAGTGGGTTTGTCCGTCCTGACCCAGTCATCATTTCATCACCACTTTCAACTTTCTTCAGTGATGCTCCCAGCCGGAATCCCATCGTGCCAGAAACCCAGGTAAGAACAGTGGGAGTGAAAAGGATACAGAAATCAGGGTCACTATGTCCCTGCAATTGCTGCAGCAAATGCCTCTGTAGAGCTGCATTTGTTGTGACAGGTACCAGGTTTTCTAGTGAGGGATGCAGGAGATATCCCAGGCTTGTGTCACCCGGACACATTTATCTTTGACTACCTTGCACTGTCCCATTATGATACAATATATCAAGTATATCTCTGTGTTTCAGTTGACAGCTTAGGTTGTTCGAGAGAATTTTGCAAAGGCTTGGCATGTGGTGCTAACCACACGCTGTTTCCTTGTTTGTTACTTAGGACAAAGGAAAACTCTCCTGACACTGTTGTTTCACTGTATTCAGTTAGTCTTTATACTGTTAGTGGAAGTTGTGGGTTCCTATGACTGTGTTTCTCATGTTTCCCTTGCATATAACATGCAGTAAAAATTATTTGTACTTAAAAAGAATGTCTACCCAATAATTATTTGTCAGAAATGTCAGCTGAACTGTGTCACTGCACTGGTTTTAGGGTAGCCATTCCCAGTAGCAGAAAGTCATAAGTTCATAAGAATATGCGAGGTGATATTAAAAAAATAAATAAATAAAAATCACTAATGTGAAATGCTTGATCTTTTTCATGTTCAGGTTCTTCATGAAGAAATTGAGATCCCTGGCTCTAGTATAAAGCTCAGCTACCTGAGTTCCCGTACTGCTGGATACAAATCCTTGCTGAAGATCATCATGACTCAGACACTTGTGCCTCTGAATCTCATCAAAGTGCATTTGATGGTAGCAGTTGAAGGGCATTTGTTTCAAAAATCATTTCAGGCATCTCCCAACTTGGCATATACATTTATCTGGGACAAAACAGATGCATATGGTCAGAAGGTGTATGGGTTGTCAGATGCTGTAGGTAAGTCAGCACATACAAGCTCCAAAACGTTCCAAGTGACACCTGTAATTCTAAGCAAGAAAACTGCAGAGATTTCTTGTGGAGGAGGAAGTATAGACTGAACAGTTCTTGTCTCCCTGACACAGTTTATCTTTGAGTTACTGTCCTTTTACACACTAAAGATCATATTCAGAGTGTCTAAACTCCATCAACATGCCTTTGTTTCCTGACTGGTACCTGACTTAGGAGGTTTAGACCAGGAAATAGGAAAAACTGGACACAGGAACTTAGGTGAAACCTAGTCTATCATTATGTTTCTGGTTTTTTTCTGTTAACAAATGATCCCCATGGCTGGCAGTCTGCAGTGCACTTGGGTTTTCACACATGCCATTATTGTAGTCTCTTGTGGTATAACACATTTGAAATGAAAATGCTGTTCTTCTAATGCTGTTCAGTCTTGTAGTTCTGTAGCTATTTTTAGTTTGCTTGGTTTTAGTGGGTGGGAAAAAGAGTGATCATCATAATATTTTTCAGTTTTCATTGAGTATCAGAATAGTTTTTATACAACAGTGCTAAAGATGAGCATCAGAGCTGTGCCAGTGTAGAAACAACAGCTTATTTTTAAAATGTTAATTATTTTCTATGTTTTCTTAAATTCTTCTTTGCTATAGCTTTTCTTTCTTACATTATTGCATGGGATAATGCTTTCCTGAGTAATGCTTACAGTGCACTTGTGTTTAAGTGCACACAAAGTTTTCACTGCTGTTTGGTATATGGTATGTAAAATGAATACACTAAATAAATGCCATGAACATCTGGCAAATAAAGAATTTAATCTTGTCCTGTTATCTGATAGAATAATTTTGTTATATTTTAAAAATTGTATTTCTCACTCTCCTCCCACCAAACCAGTCACTTCCCAATGTGAGCTGTTAAGATCGAAGTGATCAGATCCCTGCAGAGTACGTGTGAATGAAGTTTCAAATTTGTGTCTAGTCAAAAATCTGAATACAATATTGTAGAATAAAAGGGATTAATATAATCACTCCATCTTCTCGAGAGAAACTGGAATGCTGATTATTGGGAATATGCTCTAGACATTTAATTCAATGTTTGTTCAGGAAGTATATTAGATTTTCTTTTATTTCAGTGTCTGTGGGTTTTGAATATGAGACTTGCCCCAGTCTCATTTTATGGGAGAAGAGGACAGCACTGCTGCAAGGATTTGAACTAGATCCTTCAAACTTAGGAGGATGGTCCCTGGATAAACACCATGTACTTAATGTCAAGAGTGGTGAGTTAGTTAATTCCATGTGTTTTCTGTCCTATATGGAGTTTTGTCTGCAACCCCTTTTTACTTGCATTATATTTACACTTTCAAAAAATGCAGTTTCTTCACTCTTTTTGTTTCATCTTTAGCTCAGTAAGGTCTGGAACACATTTCAGCTGTCAGAAATTGTTTTGCAACAAATTTTTGACTGTTCTGCACAACATGACTTTCTGAATCCAAATCTCTGTCTTGTATTCTGTTGTTCATTTATTCCACTGTAATATCTTTTTGTCTTCCTTTCCTTTTTTTTTTTTTTATGAACCACACCCATTCCTGGTTCCTTTTGCTTGACTTTTTTTCCCTCTGAGATGGGGCTTACAAGAAGTGTGAGTCTGTGACTAGATACTGGGTTTCATTTGTCTTTCTCATTTGTCACCTGTCTGTATTTTCCTCACTTCTCTTTGTCCTTCCATATCCTAAGCTGAATGTTTCTGATCTCCATATTTTACTCCTTGGGAGCTGAATGCTCAGCACATATTCTATTTGATCCCTACAAAGTGTTGTTTACAGCCTTCCTGCTGATCCCTGCGTTAACAAACAGCAAAGGATATTTTTGCTCAATAAATCTAAAGTAGCCTTCAGAACAGGCATGGTCAGGCTATTTGAACACACTCCCAGTGCTGGGCAGTGGATCCAACACTGTTGAAACAGATATTTGGGTAGTACATGACCCTGTTGTCACCAGTTACATCAGGATCATGCAGCTGCATTTCTCAAGGAACATGAGGCTGAAACTTTCCAGCCAGATGTCCACAGATTTTGATGACACTGAAAATAATCACTCTGTCAGAGAATCCACTGTCTTCTTGGAGCAGGGGTCTGCTCTTTTAACAAATATTTTGAAAATAAATCCTATCTTGAAGGTATTTCCTTGAAGCCTAATAAAGATCTGTACCACTAGCTTTCCTGTTGCCTTTTATCACTGATCCTTAGTAGCCCTTCTGGGAGTTTCATCTTTCTCCTATCTTTTCATTTGCTGTGTTATCATCTTCTCTGGTGCCTCCATTTCTCATTTTTCATTTTCCATTAAAAAGAAGTATGAAAGACTGAGAGGCGGAAAGAGAACAGTAAGGTTGGCACAAAATTCCAGACAAAACATAATATAGGAAACTGGAATGAGAGGATCCAGGCACACAAATAAGGAACATGTGTTCACCACTGTTTGCCTTCTTGTTTCCCAGTTATTATCATAGTCTAAACCACAGTACCAGGCCAGAGCTGCGTGGCAGTGTTTTCTTTCATAATGAACACCAAAGGACTCTGGTTGTAGGTTTGGGTCTGTGGGTGTGTATGTGTGTGCTTTTCAACACTAAATCTCATTACACCTTTATTTTCACTACTGCAAAGCCCTTTTGCTCTTCTTGTTCGACCAAAAACCCAAATGCTGGAGTCTTTTCAGTGCACAGTCCTTAAGAGCAGCTGTTGGAAAGAGAACAGCCTGAAGTCCCTTGCAATGAATGGTGGTAATAACCACTTCTTCTGCTCTTTGTCATTAGGTATATTGCACAAAGGCAACGGAGAAAATCAGTTCCTAACTCAGCAGCCGGCTGTGATAACCAGCATTATGGGGAATGGGCGCCGGAGAAGCATATCCTGTCCAAGCTGCAATGGTCTGGCAGAAGGAAATAAGCTTTTGGCCCCTGTAGCACTGGCAGTGGGTATTGATGGAAGTCTCTTTGTTGGAGATTTTAACTATATCCGGCGTATCTTCCCCTCCAGGAACGTTACTAGCATATTGGAGCTGAGGTAAGGTGTTAACCTTAGTGCTTCACTTCTGGAGCCTGTGCTCAAATCAGCCTTTGCCATTACTTTTTATAATTTTGAAAAACATTGTCACTTTCAACCTATTTAAATTCCAGTGGAGAAATGGGGCACAGAAATGCATAGTTCAAAAGCCTGTAGCTTATCAGAGCAGTGACTACAGAGAAGAAATTAAGAGTACAAATTAACTTGTACAAAAAATACAAACCATCCCCTTCTGTCTCGTTAGTGATCATTGATACAACCTCCCTTTGGTGCTATGTATCTTTTAGTTTTGTTTGAAAACTACAGACCTGACTGCCCTTAGGTCCTGAGCCACAGTGATAAGTAGAGGTGTAACAGTCTCATGAGGTTAGAGAGAAGGTTTTCCTATCTGTGGTTTTGAGAGCCACTTTCCCATTCTTGTCTGTTCCTGTAGGTTGACAAGTGCAGTTCAGGGTGACATACAGAGCCATTTTGCATCATCACAACTCTTTTTGAGATTGTAACTCTGTCCCACTGTCCCATGCCCCCTTCCAAGCTAAAGATTTGGTCACTTAATAGGGAAGGCATGAGTGTAGAGTGTACCACTTCACCCATTTCTGTTCCATCTCCTTTTTTCATTCTTCTAGGAGAGGCAAGAGCTATTGCTTCATACCCTAACTCATGTAACTGGACCTTATACTTACAGCACTATTGAAGATTTGCAGAAAAATAAAGAAAAATACTGTGCACTGGCTGTGTGCTGACCCTTCTGGAGCCCCCTGAGGCAGTAGCATTAGTGCTCCTGGAAATTGGATATAGCTGCAAAAGCGCATAGAGTGAATTTAGGTCACTAGTCTTTTCCTAATGATATAACCAATCACCAATTCCTCTGCTTCCACTGTACTTTTAGTTTTTAATTAGTGGGAAAAAGCACAAAACGATTGGACTGTTAAGGAATAGGAGGCCTAGCTCTATTTTACACCTCTCTTTCATTCATGTCATTCTGTTGATGTCACTATTGTGAATTCTGATTCTATATAAGAGAAAAGAGATCTGATTCAGGCCAATTCTACTCTGAAATCACTCTCTGACACCTACCTCATACACCATCAGGCTGCCTCATTATATTTTTTTTTTAAAGTCATGGCTCATGCAGTGCTTTCTGCTAGCAGCTCAGTGTAAGCCACAGAAGGTAGCTGGCATGGACGTGTGACCTGCTATAAATATTTATATCAATATGCACTAAAACTCTGCATTATATAGAATATGCTAATTGGGGTTTTTTTCTAATTTTTTCAGTTCTATTTAGCTTTCTAGTAAATAGGACTACAGCTTTGTAGGTGAAGAAAAACATTTTCAGGTTAGGATATTCAATATAAGGAATCTGCCTGCACCTCACTTCCTAATATCAGCCAGTGACAAAGCTTTGTAGCACACCTGGAGTTTGAAAATGTTGCCTCAAAGTTTACAACAGTATCAGTCTGAGTACTTTGCTTTCTTTCTGTGCCAGAGAGATTGAGAGGGAACTTCAGTTTTCATCATGTGAGAGGGAAAATGGGAAGGAACATGGGTAAAGAAAAGGAAGATGGACTTCTTAATCTGCTGTTGTCCACTTTCTCCTTTATGAAAGTCTGTTTTCCACAGCATAGTTTCTTTAGCTTCTGTTAGAACTGTTAGCAAGGAACAGTGAAGCTACTGTATTGTGAGTGCTGTTGGACAGCTGCAAAGGACTTGACAGATTTTCAGGATTTACAGGTTTTATATTACATTATGATGTCTTTTGCCCCCTGTTCCTCTAAAGGGAATTAAGATCCATTCTAGCAAACATTATCTATAGCAGTAATTGTGATTCATTGCTCATCTTAAAATCTGCATGAGTTACCCAAGTAAGAGTCTGAAGATTTGAGCCATTTAAGTATGAACAAGAACAGAGTCTTCAGCTTATATCAAGTACATCAGATAATGTTGCAGTAGCACAAGTATTACAAACCAAATACATCACTTTATTTAGATTTCACAACTGATGTAATTTTGGTTTCACACAAACCAATATAAATCTTGAGTAACTTTATAAGTCAGAATATCTCAGTGTGCATATTTGCTTCACACTGTCCTTTATGAAGGTGCCTGATTGGAATGGCAAATAGGGATTTTGACTCAAGTGCTGCATGTCCCACTTAACACTGGTACTACAAGCTGGGGGCTGTGCCTCAAGTCCTGCAGCTCAGGAGTCATGTACCTCTTTGTTTCCTTCAGCTGGATATTCCTAAATGGAAATTACATCAACACAGTGAAACACTGTGGTGTGGAGAATGTATTAATTTTCTTCTGGGAAGCAGAGGACACTCCTCCCTTGGCTTTGTGTCTGGGCAGTAAACTGTGGATCAGTTAATGCTGTTTATCCCCCTTTGTACAGTACCTTGCTGCTCACTTAGAAGGGGTTTTTTTCACCCTGACATTTGCTTTGGTGGGCTTAAACAGATACCAAGGAGCATCCAAACTTGCTTTAAGCAATTATTTTAGTGATTGGAAGGAGAGGAAAACAAACTGCATAGTAGAAATTTGTTTAGAAATAGCCTGTTGGAAAACTATTTGGAATAAAGATTTTACCTCCAGCTGGCAGACAACATCCTAAGCCTGGTGCTTCTCCCTGCCCAGCTCTGTATTCAGAAAACTGCTAGTTTCTCTCACTCCCAGCCCACAAGCTGCACATATTTCCAGGTGAAAACTCTTTTCAATGGTCCAGAAAGTTTCCTGTATGTGAGGGGTGGGGGTGGGGGCAGGGGTATCCTATAGGGAACTCTATCCCTCCCAGTCTCTCTTCATCTGTAAACTAAGCCAAGGCTAGTCCTGAAAAGAGATAAGAATCTTCTCCTGTGTCCTTTTGTAAAATAAAACAAATACTATGTTTGCTTTACCATCTATTCTTCAGCTAACTGTTTGTTCTTTTTTCTTCTGTTCCCTTTCTATAAAGAAATAAAGAGTTTAAACATAGGTAAGACATGAGCTCTTTCCCATATAATTTGATATGGTTTGTTTGCTTCATTGTGTTTGCTTTTTGTGTTGTGCTTCTTGTGTAATGTTATGTTCTTCATGTACCATATATAGAAACATTTTTATGTGCTAATTGTGTGTTATGAATATGATAAGCATTAGCAATTATGAAATGCAGTCAAAAAGCAACCAAATAAGTTCTGACAGTAATTACAAATTTCTAGTAGAATGCAAGGATAATGAACCCCAAGCTAACTTCTAGATAAACACCTCTCCCTGCTGTCTATAATTGGTCTAAATGGTCAAGGTAAACTACAACAGCATTTTCACAAATGCCAGAGAGGTTCACAAAAGCACTAATGACTGCCTATAGGTCAAAAACTCATTTTCCGGTCATTAATGATTTTCTGAACCTGCTGTCCTTTGCCATAATTTAGTTTATATTTCATTTGTCAAACACATTTAATAGTTAGTCAACCTGTGGGGCTGGCTGTATGCAACCACTAGGTGCAGTCATTGTAAGATTCAGGAGGGAGGCATAACCTTTCTGGACGTTAGGAGAAGCAATTTTTCATCATCTCACCTCAGCACTAGGTATTCTGGACGGCAGCAGCTTAGGAAACCTCCTTCTATGCCACACGTGGGACAGGGAGGAAGTTCATCCTGGAGAAAATCAAAGGCAAGAACAAGAAGAGCTGTTGTAAACTATTCCATGGTGTCCTGTGCATCACCCTTTTAAAACCATACTTTCCATTTATGTAGTACAAGTTGATGCAATAGATGGTCTGGGCTAAACAGTATTATTTCCCCTTAACAGTGTATTTTGGTATAGCAAGTGTAACAGCACTAAATATTCTTATCTAGATGAATTAATTCACAATTTGCTAATGATTATTGGTGGTGCTGGAGGTTCCTGGTTTGCTTCAACAAAGCTTAGTTCCTTTTTCAGGTGCTTAGAGATTTGCTCTGGGCAGCTTCTCTTTTTGGTTAGATTTGAAGAATAGCTGTTGTTGCACTGTTGTGAATTTGATGCACCTATGAGAAGAACAGGGAGGATAAGCTGGTCCTGCTGGCACTTGCTACCAGGCACAGGCTCCCTCTCAGAGCAGAGTGAGGCTGCAGGTTCTGGTAACCACTGTATTCACTCAGGAGGGCTGGAGGCAGAGACATTATTGGCAGAGGCCTCTGAGAAATGCTGAATGCCATGGAAAATCTTTTAAAACAAGGTACAGTCTTTGGCCTCCTATAATTCAAATTAAAGATTATAGTGGCATGGGGAAAAGAGAGGCAGAGGTCTTTAATTGCTCATGTGCCAGTTTGAGACATATTGACTGCTCAGTTATAAAACACATCTCTGTTTGAGGCCATAGTCTCATCAATCATTTGGGGACACAGTGAGTGCATGTCACCTTCCAGCAGTTGTTTTCTGCCAAAGTCCCTCAAAATCTTCTACTGTCTGTTCCCTTACAGGGCTCAGGAAGGAGGGAAAGGGTGTGCAAGAGGTCTGCACCTCCAGTGAGCCACTCCCTGATCAGGAACCAAAGCTCATGACTGACTCCCTGGCATAGCTGCCCTGAGGGAGGGAGATTCCAAAGGAGAAAGGCAGGGACTGCAGGAGAGAGGGAGATAAGCCCATGTTCTGCCCTTGCTGTTTACTCTAACTCATCCCTTATCCCATCCTGGTAGCAGTGGGACATGCCTGGGGGTAGCTGAAGGCAGAAGGGAGGCAGGTGGGCAGACATGCTGGCAAAATCGTGTCCAAAAAGAGAGACCCTTCCATTCCTGTGGGGTGGCTGCTGCTCTGTGTCCAGCAGCAGCTCAGCTCCTCTGGGCACTGTGTGAGCAGCTCTCACTGCTGAGACCAGCAAGGGCCCTGCCTTGTGTCTGTGCCCAGCTCCAGCCTGTGCCCAGCTCCAGTCTGTGCCTGCCTCAGGTCCTCCATCTGGCCAAGGTGTGGGGGGTGTGCCTTGTTTTAGAAGGGCCTCACAAAAGGCACCAGTCTTGAGCTAAGTTCAGGTGTATTTATGGACTGTGGAACACCAGTGTCACGGCAGAGATTGTTCTTCAGTGCCAGGGGACAGCGTGGTGGGAGAAGAGAGCAGAATTTCTAAACTGTGGCAAATGTGCAGATGTTTGTATGGCTCAGATACATGAGAGACTGGAGGAATCTCCTAAGTGGAAAGAACGCTTTTTCTATATGGCAAAGAAGGCTGAGCATTATTTTGGAGGAATGTGATAAGGGTCTAGTGAACTGGTGCAGTCTGCTGCTGAAGATAAGGAGAGGAACTTGGGGAATAATGAGATTGTGCTCTAATCTCAAGCATGTCACTAGTCTCCCTGCATAACTTTGTCTACACCACTTAATCTCTCTGTGCCTCAGTTTCCTCCTCTGTAAAATGGGTGCAATACCCCTCTTTTTAAAGTACTTTGAGATCCATGCATGAAATAAACCTGCCAAGTATTTTTTGTTTACTGTATTTCTTCATCTCTAATTTCTACACTCCTAGACTTCAGCAGATGGTATTGCCTCTGCCTACTGAATTGCTATCAAACCCATCTCCTTCCTACCTTCTGTGGTTCTAGAACGAACTCTCATTGACCTAAAATCATGGCATGTCAAAGACTGGCATAGAGGAAAATAACTGTAGAAGGTGATATTTTGGGGCCTCCTCATTCCTCCAAATCTGGTCGTGACCACATGACCACAGTTATCTTTGTGTGCTGATGACCCATCTGCCGAAAGTGGCCTTATTAGAGTTTGAGCAAGTCTGATCAAGAAATGGCTTTTGTCCATCATAACTTACCTCTGTGTATCCTCACTCTTGGAGATGGGCACTTTTGCCACATGAAACTAGGAGTGTGGATATTTGGAGGCAAATCTCTCTGGTTACTGGTAAGTAACCTTCATTTTTTTTTCTTCCTGTCTTCCATTTGTCTTCTATGCTTTGAAACCACCATTGACCTTATTTATGCTCACCCATAGGCTCCAAAGGCTGGAAAATTCACATCACGCTTAAAATCCAACTAAATTGAGTTAAACTAGCCAGGCAAGATTTTGAAAATATTTCTGCACTGCAGTTCTCTGTGTGTGAATGTATATATATATATATATATTGCAAAGATTGACATTCCTCAATTTTCAGATGATTTGCTAAAGTAGTTCCAAAATGTGACAAGCTGTCAAAAAACATATATTTCAGAAGAGAAGTAGCTTTCCATATGAGCGCCCATTCTAATCACAAACTGAGGACCAGTTTTCCAATAACAGAAGGTTTGGAGTTAAAGTCAGACACTTGGGGTCTCTGGTTTTAGTTATATAACCAACTTCATCTGCCGTAAATGAGATTCTTGATAAGAATGAATGAGAACAAATTTGCTTTAGGAATAAATTTGTTATGCCTCTGCCTCCTATTTATACAAGACCTCACAAGTCTTGTGGCATAATCTAAGTGACTCAGAAGCTGATTCTTTGATTTTACCCCTATGACTTCTGCTTCCAAAGGAAGTTAAACAAGGTAGCAGGGAGGGGGGAAACAGATAAGCTGAAGAGAATTGACCTGGAGCAGATCTAAAGGGCTGAAGAGATCAAGACTGCTGTGCAGCTCTGGCTTACTGGGCTCTGCTGTGCAAGGCTCAGTGTAGAAGGATGAGTGAGATTTAAAATGACAACCCCTCTGAACACTGACCAGGCCCTAATCAAGTCAGGTCCTCAGATGGTGGTCCCTCAGACCTCAGCTCTGTATGAAGGTGTCAGACTTTCTTTCCAGATCTTTCTGTGCCTGATGAGCACCCAAGCTCTGAAAGCCTGTGAAGTTTCTAGACTGCTCAGCTGTTTCTGTTCTATGCTTTCTTTCTCTCTAAAGCAACAATCCCGCTCATAAATACTATCTGGCCGTGGACCCTGTTTCAGGCTCACTCTACGTGTCGGACACCAATAGTCGACGGATATACAGAGTCAAGTCCCTGACAGGCACAAAAGACCTCGCGGGTAACTCTGAAGTGGTGGCAGGGACGGGAGAGCAGTGCCTGCCATTTGATGAAGCCAGATGTGGGGATGGAGGGAAGGCAGTGGACGCAACCCTAATGAGCCCTCGAGGTAAAGTGGGAAAAGAAGCCGGAGAAAACAACTCCGTGCGGCTGGGCTGGATGTGGAAATAATTATCTGGCAATTAAATCACTCCTTGCTCGGTGATTTTTATTCTGGGCTTTAATTACAGTGGATTGGCAAGTGCTCGTGCTTTGTTTAGTTAAAGCAAACTTTATTACCCCAACACTGAGTGCTGCAAAAGGAGAACAGAACACAAATTAGCAGGGTACCGCTCACTCCAAGAGGCAAGCGTGTAAACCAGGAAACAAATTACTGTTTGAGATACAGTCTTTGGGGAGAAAAACTGCCTGATGTGGCTTTTCTCTGAGGTTTTTATTCGATGTATCTCCTTTTTCTTCAGAGTTAGAGAAAAAAATAAAAGGATTTTTTTGCCCTTTCCAGTTTCTTATTTCCAACAAAAAGTTTTCAAGATGATCTAGAGATTTGGGGATGTGTTTCTTTTTAAGGCTTTTTCTCTCTGTTGCTTCATCTTAATTGTAAGGATGAATTAATCAGGTGTACTGCCCGATGTTTCAATCATCTCTGATTTTTTTCAGTGGTTGAAAATAACTAGATGATCATAAAAGTGAATAAAAATGGAAGGTCCTGTCTCTTTGTGTAGGAAGCGGTTTCAGTTAATCCGTAGAAGTTAAAAAGATGAAGCTGTATCTTCTCTCACTGCCCAATAGGGATGAGCGCTGCAACCATTTGAAGCCAGAATTTTTAGATCAATATTTTATTTTCAGCCCAATAAATGGACAAGGCAGTGCACCAAATCAAAGCAGGAAAGGCAAGTGAGAAAAAGACTGCCCTCCTTCCCAACCGGCAGCAGCAGCCGTCTGTTCCTCCGAGGGAGCACCCTTTCATTCTGTGCCTTTCCTCTCTAAGGACTCCCAATGTGACAGGCATTGAACCTTCCCTTTTTTTTTCTAGGCTGGCAACCCCTGTGCCTTCATCTGGAAACACCAGATGTTCTTCCCTTATTTTTACTGCAACAGGTCGAAGAATAAAAAAAAGCATCCCAGAAATAATGAAATGCCCTCCCAGTTTTCAAAAAGTTTTAAAGGAATTTTAAAATATTTCTAAAAATTCTTCATCCTCATTGGATCCTTCTGATGAAGAAAGCAATGCCTCAAATTTCTGAGAGCAAAATTTAGGAGATAGTTTTTCCACTGGGTTTATGTAATATATCATACAGAGTTTGAATTAAGAAATAAGCTGATGCATTCTGCTTGCTCTTTGGCATGTTTGGGGATCTTTGTGGTTTTCTTTAAAGCCCTGATGGATAAACCTGCTCGGTGCAATTTGTTTGGTAGAACTGTGGGTACTTGGAGGGTTCCAGGACCTGTGCTCAGGTTGGGAGGGAGGAAAGAATGGGGGAAGTGAACAAATGTCACTATCTTGTAGACTTGTCAATAAGACAAAGCCAGCCTTGAAACCAGGAGCCTCACTGCTGCACTGATGCCTGGGTTTTGTATTTGCAGGAATTGCAGTGGATAAGTATGGACTCATGTATTTTGTTGATGCCACTATGATTAGAAAAGTGGATCAGAACGGAATTATATCAACCCTGCTGGGCTCCAATGACCTAACTGCTGTTCGGCCTCTCAGCTGTGATTCCAGCATGGATGTCACCCAGGTAGACTCTTACTGCATTTATTTCCTTCTCTGCCTTAGAAGAGTTGGGCATCTATTTTGGATGACTGCCTGGCCACTTAAGAAATACATTATGCAGCACAAGATGATAGCATATTTGATTCATTACTGAAATGAGCGAACCATCGTTTTTACTGTGGCTAACACAGGTTATTTATGCAACTGTAGAGAAATAAGGTTGAGATAATGGGAGTTATTGTCTTAATTGCCTGTTATTCTGTAATTATTGTAGAGCTTCCACAATGTAGCATTCATTCTTTGCACAGAAACACAATTAGCCAAAGTTACGACCGCACGTAGCTTTAATATTTCGGAAAAAAAAAAATCATTATTTGAAATAGTTGCCGTTCATGACTTGGTTTCATGATTTACGCTGATAAACCCCTCACTAATTTGCTGTTGTTACACATGGAATTTTAAACACTGGAAGTGTACTTTTCAGTTACGAGTTTTACAGTGATAATTTGTGCAACTCATAGGTACGGCTGGAGTGGCCTACTGATCTCGCTGTCAATCCCATGGACAACTCCCTTTATGTCCTAGAGAACAATGTTATTTTACGGATCACAGAAAACCATCAAGTTAGCATTATTGCTGGACGCCCCATGCACTGCCAGGTTCCTGGTATAGACTACTCTCTTAGCAAACTGGCTATTCATTCTGCACTTGAATCAGCCAGTGCCATTGCCATCTCACACACAGGAGTTCTTTACATCAGTGAGACAGATGAAAAAAAAATTAATCGGCTCCGCCAGGTAACTACCAATGGAGAAATATGCCTTCTTGCAGGGGCAGCTTCAGACTGTGATTGCAAAAATGATGTCAACTGTAATTGCTATGCTGGGGATGATGGGTATGCCACTGATGCCATCTTAAATTCACCATCTTCCTTAGCTGTGGCCCCAGATGGTACCATCTACATAGCTGATCTCGGAAATATCCGCATTAGGGCTGTCAGTAAAAACAGGCCCATTCTTAATTCCTTTAACCAATATGAAGCTGCATCTCCAGGAGAACAGGAGCTGTATGTCTTCAATGCTGATGGGATTCACCAGTACACTCTCAGCCTTGTTACCGGGGAGTACTTGTACAATTTCACCTATAGCAGCGATAACGATGTCACGGAGGTGATGGACAACAATGGCAACTCCTTGAAGGTCCGTCGGGATGCCAGTGGGATGCCCCGCCACTTACTGATGCCGGATAATCAGATTGTCACGCTGGCTGTTGGCACTAATGGTGGACTCAAGCTAGTCTCAACACAGACCCTGGAGCTCGGATTAATGACATATAACGGAAACAGTGGTCTCTTAGCAACGAAGAGTGATGAAACAGGATGGACAACATTTTATGAGTAAGAATGTTTTTGGATATATTAAGCGTACATTTATTTTTCAAATGGTAGTGTGTAGGCCCTAAACTGACCCTACTGAAATTTGTTGTAGGTTTTTCACTGATACTGAATAAGGCCATTGCACCTCAGTCTAGTTTGATGCTGGAAATTATTAAGTGGCTTCTTGATTGCATCACTCATGCTGGGTCCTTTGGGTGGGTAGCGATCCACCTAAAGCCCTGCCCGGGGTTAGAGTTCAGGGCAGCTCATCCACCTCCAGCACGAAGGACTGTGTGCCACACCCAGAACCCCACGTTGGTTACCCTGCTCTTAGTTGTCACCACAGCTCCAAAAGTGCACAGCCAGAGCAGCCCCCAGCACTCTGCAGCTCCCACTGAGCTGCCTCTCTAGGAACCCTCATGCTGCAGCTTCTTTTGGAACTCAAATTATCTGCCTTTCTGTTCAGACTCATATATTACTCATGGTTGTTAAAATGTTGATTAACTTCACTGATTGTTCATTCTTGAGACAAGCGAGGAAATTAGATCCCCAGCTATCTGTCAGACCCCTGGTGTAACTTCCATAATTTGTAGATAACCCAAAAGCACACTGGTGTTCATGAGTGTATAGATTAAATAGACAGAACTTCCTCTTTAAATGAAATTCATCTGAAGAGATGAAGTTCAAAAGTATATTAAAAATCTAGAAAAACTAGTCAGATTTTTATTAATATTTATCTTATTCTTAGTAGTATTACTGCCATTTTTTTCATCGAAACTATTTAAAAAATATAAGCTAAATGATATGTTGAAAAAATATATTTAGCTTTTAATTATGGCAAGTATGACACCATATATTTTTTTATATAGTTAATTAATGATTAATAAATATCATTCCTCAAAATAGTGAGTAGAAAATATGAATAGGGCTTTATATTTCATTATAAATGGCAGGCTTATTTTCAAGGTTACGGACTAGCAATGACACGCACCTCTTTTAGTTTATTAATGCATTCAGCTTGGCCACCACTCTCTCTCTCTGTTTAGAGATAACACAAGTAACGTAGGAATAAAAAAAGGACTGTATTCAATCTGCTCAGAATATCTCTAAATCAGCACTGCACCTCGGTACTTTGTCCCTGCTGCGTTTGGCTTTCCCGTACGAAGGAAAGCAGTGCCCTCTCGTGGGGCCCTGCACACCAAACCACTGATTCCTCGTCTAGGCTGGCCTTAGAGGCGTGGAGTGGGTTTTTTCCTTAATATTTTGCAAAGATTATTCCTGTACCACAAATCTGTTACAAAACTAGTCCGGTTATGTGACATCAAGGTCACATAACCTGCTGATTACAAGCTCACTGGACTAGGCAGAATAATATTATTGCTGATGAGATGTGGATGCCCTTCTAGGTAGGTTTTTTCGTTGTTTTTTCCTCAATAGGTAGCTCAAGATTCAGTCACATAAATTAGCTATTTCTCAAAACACCAGTAATTAATTGTAGAAAACTAAATAGCAAAGTAATTTAAAACTCGACACGAAAATCAATGAAACATTAAAAAAGGTCATCAGAAAGTTACCAGGCACAAAACTGGTACAACTGGTGTCTGAGAATCACACCAAGTAGTAAGTTAACATGATGTATTAGAAAAATTGCATTATGAGTCCTAAGGAAACATAGAAGGTAGAGGCTTTGATGTCTTACTGAGATCAGCTGAAAATATCATTTAATGTGTATATAGTGCTGCAAATTTTTTTCCAAGATCAAATAAGAAGAGATGTGCAACCTTTGCCTCAGGTCAGTGGAAGTTAAGTACCATATTTAGGTCTAAATAGTACAGCCTGAGGTACTGTATTAGATAATTAGTAACTTTGATGAGGCAGCAGAAATAACTTACTTTCTCCCAGATTTGTACAGACATTCTCATAAGCATAGAGCCCACAGATGAGAGGACCATGTAGACATTATTTAAATCAATTTTACAAACCTAAACAATCACAGTCCACAGTCACTCCATACTGGTTTCTGTTTGTTCTTCAAAGCAGCTCCTAAGGGAAAATTCTGCATTCATCATTCTGCAATTTATTTTGGGAGCTGTAAGTTAATATCAATTGAAGATGAAAGAAATATTTAGCTAATGAGAGTTTAGAAGGACAACAAAATAGCTTTCTGTGCCATTACATTCATGCATTCATACATAGATAATCAGGACCCAAAAATTGTTAATATGGCAGCAGACTTAGAAAAGAACAAAAGTCTTCTAAGTAGTAAAATACTACATGAACTAAAGTTCTTATGAAAAATTTATCTCAGTGCATTTATATCAACCAGATGTTGAAGTGCTGTGCTATCTTATTGGGTATATTCCTTTCATTTATCTGAAACTTTACCCTGGAAACGCTCTGAGAATTAAATTTGTGCAGTTCACGTAGGTGTGCATCTGTATATGCAGAGAAATGTGGCCACAAAGTGGTTTTGTGTGTGTATATAGACACTCCATCTGTATATTCTATAGATAGCACCTGTGTGTGTGCAGGCAGCTCATTTGCAGTAGGAACAGGCAAGGCTCTTCAATAATAGAACAGCTACCAGCAGGCTCACATGGGGTAATTTAAGCTTGGTTTGGGCATGAAGCACAGATCTTTGAAGCGGTTCCCAGTGGTATTCCACTTGGTCTAGGGAGCATCTGAAGAGAAGGCTGCAGTTTTCTTCTCAAATCAGGTTTTATGAGGGCGAGAAAATGGGGGTGTATGTAAATGTGTGTGGGTCTGTGCCTTGCCCAGCTCTGTGTTAAGTCCAAAGCTGCTGCTCCTCCTTTCTGCAGTGCTGGATGTGGCTCTGTCCTGGCTGCTCCTGTCGAGCAGCACCTGCTCAAACCTCCGAGGTCAGGATGCTGGAGGTAAAAATTGCCTGAGGTAGAGAGGTGCCATAACCCTGGGCATGGGAGAGCAGCCTTCAGGGCACTGTCACAGCTCACTGAAGGGATGCTCAGGTCAGGTGTTTGTAGCTGCCTGAGATGGTGACAAGTGCTCAGCTGTGTCCCACAGTTGAGCTGTAGGTGTAGTGGGTGGCCCAGCACCCATGGGATGGCTCTGGAAGGCTCAGAGCCCCTGGGCTGGCAGAGTCAGCCAACACCTCTGTGCCTGCCCTAGTGCCTGGGGACACCCAGAGCTGTCCTGGGAAGCCTTTTCCTTCAGGGGGACACTTGGTGGCAGTTAGCCATCATGTGCTGGGGAGTCAGCAGCGGGCACAAGGAGTTGCTGTTGTTTTTTAAGGCACTGGCATTAAGAAAGGATTTCTCCCCTTGTAATTTTATTAGCAGAAAACTTGGGATGAAACCTTACTCTAACTGAAGTCAGTAACAAAAGCTCAGGAATTTCAGTGTACCCAGAGTCCACCTCATTTGAAGATATAAAGGTTGCCTTTATCAGATCTGGTTCATCCAGCCTGATGCTGTGTCATAGCCTGTAGTGACTGCTTCTGATAAAGATACCAAGAAGTCCCAGGTTAACTAGTTTCTTTTCCATTGCAAATTTTCTTTTTTACTTCATTAGGATCAGGTTCATGACATGAAGAAGAAAGGAATATAACCATTTAATTCCTATATAGTTTATTCTTATTATTCAGATTAATGTCTGGGTGTTGTATTCTACTGAGTGCTTGCTCTCACATTATACATAAATTAAAAAAAAAACCAACAACCCCTAGGAATATGTCACCTAAATTTTGTAGTACATAAAAGGTTTCTGTTATATTAATTTTAAATTTTTTACCTTTAAGGTATTTTTTAAATAGGATTTTATTGATGAAATGGATAAAATAGAAATGCCTTCTTTATGCATTGGTACCACAATGTGTATCTGTCATTTAAGCAATGAATTTTTTGTATATCTAGCTTGTAAACTAAATGTTCTGCAGATCTTCATGGAGAGTACTTTTGTGTGTATTAAGAGTGTCCATCACATGCTTATAAACCCTTTTAATCTCTGCTTTTGCTGATTTCAAAACTGTGAACAGCACTGGGAAACATGCCCCATGGCAGGGGCAAAATCCTGATTTCTTGAAATAGCACTGGAATATTTTCATTTTCCTATTTTAGTCTCTGTACATCCACATCCATATTTACTTTTTAGACTGCCCTTGCACTTTGAACAGAGATTTCCAGTGAGCAGCCCACAGCAATCCCCAGGAATTTTTCCTAGGTTAATTAAAAACCCAGCAATGTGAGTGAAGAGTTTAAATTCATGTCTCATTTGCATTGCCTAAAATATATTTGCTGATGGGGGATTTCACCAACCGTTTTTCTGGAAGTTCACCATGTGCTGCACAGTCACACTGAAGCTACTCGTGGGCTTTTCTAGTTTGTCCTAAACAATATCAGAGTCACACAGACTCCCATTGTCTTTCCTGTAATATTTGCCATCTAAATGTTCTCTTCATCACTCTGGTCTTCACTAAACATACCACATACAGACTCTAAGGGAGCATCTCATTATTAACCTTTGAGATTTTTGAAACTGTCCATTTTTTGTACTTTTTCCTTGGTTCCATTTCGATGGATGCTTGGCTGGATCAAGTTCTTCCCTCATCTTTACTTTTTGAGTACTTTTCAATTTTTTTTCTGAAGACCCTTATAAAGACTTAACCAAATCCCCTTTCATAGATTATCTGAACATATTATCTTTTACCTAGTATCTTGCTGATATGTTGGTATCAGTATCTAGCTGATATGGTAGAAGTATTTATATATAAATATATATGTACATGTGGAGAGAAACTTCTGACTTTTATTGAGAAAAATCATGCTGCTTACTTAATCTTGCTTTGATCCTAAACTGCTTAAATGAACACAATGTATTATTGGTCCCTTTTAGGTCGCATGATGCTTTGTTTTATTGGTTTCCTTCTTTGCCTAATACTTCCATTGGTTCTGGTAAGGCTTGTTGCTCCACAGGTGATTTTTTTTTTTTTTCCTTCCTCCCCAATTTTCAGTTGAATGGGTGCAACCATTTGCAATGGATTCGAAAAGTCGTGGGTTTTATTTGTGTTTACTGAGGAGCCAGTCTGTGTGTTAATTGTGGAGATGTGCTGTACAGTTCAGGTGGCACAGTCTGAGGTTTGTGAATGGTTTCATTGCAAAGCCGTGTTGAAAGCACTGATTTCTTCTCATCTTTCCAGCTGACCGTGACGTACAAAGAAGTGAGCGAGCTCCACGGTACTAAATGTGCCCCTCTTCTCTTCTGTTACCCTCAGGCAATACAATGGATTTACCAGTTCTCTTCCAGGCTTCCCGCTCCCTGGATTTCTGCGTTCCAAGGATGAGCAGTTGGTTTCAATCTCCACCTAAACTTTTCCCTTTATCTACACAGGACATTTTTTTCTTGCCTTTCTGTGCACTTTGGTGAGAGACTCTTGCACGAGTAGAGAATTGCAGCAAGCAGAGTGGCAGCCTGGAATGCTGATTTTGTTTCAGGTCCCCATTTCTTGCCCTTAAGATCCAAGGAATTGCTTCTCTGTAATATGTATGCACACAGATAGAGCATACTAGAGGAAAGGGAGAACTGGTATGATTTGATTTCCAGCAGCATTCCTTCTTTCCCCTCTCCTCAGGCTTTATACCTCTAAATAAATTAAACTCAATAAACTCATAGAGAGCAGCCCTTTTATTTTATTTTTTTTTTATCTTTATGCCTCTGGAGCACTTAACTCATCTTCTAAGGTCTATTCTGAGTGCTGACTGCTGCCCTTTGTGAAACTC
This sequence comes from Pseudopipra pipra, assembly GCF_036250125.1. Classification (NCBI taxonomy): domain Eukaryota; kingdom Metazoa; phylum Chordata; class Aves; order Passeriformes; family Pipridae; genus Pseudopipra; species Pseudopipra pipra. Next base: position 5,117,639 of record NC_087563.1, on the reverse strand, counting down.
CTACCTATCCTGTGCTTTTCATCTTTCATCTTTTTGAGCCAAAACACTGACCCCAAAATGCAGCTCAATACCACAGATAAGATCAAAATGAAATTATGTTCTCAAGCTGATGTCTTTTTTTAATCCTTTATGGCAAGTTTATTCCTTGGTATGTCATTAAAGACCATACTTAGTTTCCACTAAGTATTTAATTGCAAATATGCAGTGTATGCACTTATATATTGTAGTGTCCACCAGAAGTCCACTTCCTTAGAGTGAAATGCAACTATTAAAAGCAGCTTAATTTACTAATTATAATTGTTTGAGCCAAATACCACTCTGTATATTCATAATAATTTAATTAATGTAATAATTTGAAATATGCTAGCCTGGATTTGCACCCATGTAATTGAGATCAGTATCTCTAAAAATATATTATTTCATCATTATAGACTCTTTCAAGAACAGAGAATTAGATAAGGCCAGGATGTTCTTGAAAACCTGTTTCATTCTGGGGGTTTTTTTGCACAGATGTGGTGCATTATTAATACATCGGGTATTGAAATGAACATATATCCTCATGCTTTCTTGCTCTCACTAACTTTTCTATTAGCTATGATCATGAAGGGCGTCTGACCAATGTAACACGTCCCACTGGAGTGGTAACTAGCCTTCATCGAGAGATGGAAAAGTCTATTACCATCGACATTGAGAATTCTAATCGGGATGACGATGTCACGGTCATCACAAATCTCTCCTCTGTGGAGGCTTCCTATACAGTTGTTCAAGGTACCAAAGCACACTTCTCAGCACACATCCTAACCACACACACAGCTCGAGAAAAAGATTTGTGTCATTAGGACCCTTATGAGCAGGGGGAAAATTGTGTTAAGGTTTGCAAGAAAGGCTCCCATAAAGCTTATTCCTAAAATGACAGGTAAGAGATATTTCACAACCATGCTTTGGGTCAAGTATGTATGGTCACTGTGTGGAGGGGAAAGTTAGTCCTGCCACTGCCTCTTGGGTCAGAGTCACTTTGCCCACTCACATATATCTCTGTCCTTCATTGGAAAATTGGCTCTGACTTGAGTGCCACGGAGATGCAGCCTGACTGCTGGATGTGGGCTGCCTGGGAAGAGATCCTTCTGGAGAGGCTCAGGGAGCCTCCTGCTGTGAGAAGTGAAATCTTCCAAATTTGTACACTGCCATTAATTACAGTGTAGAACAATCAGGGCAGGGGGTGATCACTTTGAAGAGCAGTGTAACAGCCCAAGTGTGGCAGGAGATATCAGCAGCACAGGGGTTCAGTGTTTGTGTAGAGCTTTCCAGCACCACCCAGGCATTGTATCTGATGGAGCAAAACCAGTCAGTTATCAAAGATAGACTGAAAGGAATTTGGTGAGTGATGGGGGTTTTTAATTAAGATGTAATGTCACTGGAATGAGAATATCATCATCAAACAGTAGTCTCCTCCTGACATAAATGTCAGCATTTGTAGACTATTATACCATGACAGGTCTGGTTACAAAGACTTTATTTTTCTTATACCAGATGATTAATTACGTAGATGCTGTCCTTCTGTCAGGCAAATATTGATGCTTTGCTGACAGCTGCACACTGTAGCACTCCACCCTGGCTGAGAATGGACTTGGCTGTGTCAAACAGCTGGAGAACCACACGGCCTTGGAAGTGCAGGACTATTGCTGTAACTCTTCTCTGACAGCCAGGTGTGCCCATCAGGCTGCTGTGGTTCTGGTGGGAAGGCAGGCGAGTGAAGGGCTGTGGCTGCCAGCTTGCACTGCTGGAGCCTCACACCTTGAGGATTTAAAGCCAAACTGTAATTCTGTACAAAGCCTCTGCTTGGAGACAGTTTTTAAACAGAGGGAAAGAAACAGAAAGAGGCACTTACTTCTTCCTACCTGTAAAGAGTCCAGTAATATTTTTCTTTTTGTCCCGGAGTTTAATGGTTTGTTGTTTATTCAGCAGTTCAGTTTTCAGGAGTTTTTGTTCATATCAGAAATAAATTACGTGGTTGAACACGTATCACTGTGCATTTTGATTCACAATTAAGACTGAAGGGAAAACATAATGAAATAAACACAGTATCTCTCTGCAGGCTCACTGTTACACTACTGTTCTTTACATGAATCAGTAACATCTGTAATTTCCACCATAGTACCACGTAAATGGTAATTGCAGGCTGACTTCATTTAACATCAACAGGAGTGCAATAAAAAACCAATCAAATTAAGCTATATGTTTTCTTTATGACTGGAGTAGCTAAATTATTTTCTTTTCATTATTGCTGTAGATCAAGTGAGGAACAGCTACCAGCTCTGTAATAATGGTACTTTGAGAGTGATGTATGCCAATGGCATGAGCATTAGCTTTCACAGCGAACCTCATGTCCTGGCTGGGACTGTGACTCCCACCATAGGACGATGTAATATTTCTCTACCAATGGAAAATGGTTTAAACTCAATTGAATGGCGTCTGAGGAAGGAACAGATTAAAGGCAAAGTGACTGTGTTTGGAAGAAAGCTCAGGGTAAGTAGAATCTATCATTACAATAACGATCTTTTCCTCTTTGGGCGGAAAATTAACTTTTTTATTTTGAAGGACATGCCTTCCCTATTTTCACCTGTTGAAAATGTACAACTGTGGGATTGTCTTTGGTATGACATGCTTTCCTGTGTTTGAGAGCTCAGTTAGCTGCGTGGGATCGTCCGCTGCAGTCAGCTATAGGAGCTCTGTTACTAAAAGTACTGCAAAAGTGATTGGTAAAAATACCCAGAATATTACAGAATCATAGAATCATCAAGGTTGGAAGAGACTTTCAAGATCATCCAGTCCAGCTGTTAACTGAGCACCACCATAATCACTCCTAAACCACATCCCCAGGTGCCACATTCAGACCCCTCTTGAACACTTCCAGAGACGGTGACGCCACTGCCTCCCTGGGCAACTTATTCCAATGCCTGACAACTCCTTCAGTGAAAAAAGTTTTTTAAATATCTAATCTGAACCTCCCCTTATGCAATTTAATCTCATCCTTTCACTTGAGACTTGGCATAAGAGGATGACCTTCAACTTGCCACCTCCTTTCAAGGGAGAGCAATGGGGTCCCCCCTGAATGAGGTGGGAGTCTGAGGGCTCACCATGTGTAACCAGTTGGTGCTGTGGAGCAAACACAACTGCAGCTTGAGCAGTTGCCTTTTGCTGCTGTGAAATCCCCTTACAGACTCACTGACACAGGCATGTTGTGTTTATTCCCTTTCCCAAATGGCACAATGGGAAAATAATTGCTATAATTACAAAGTCATAAGCATAGGATAAGAAAGACACTCAGGTCATGTAATCTATCCCCTGCCAAATTAAAGATCTGCTGCAGCTGGATTAATCCCATTCTGTGCTTAGCTGGCCTGGTTTCCCCCCCTTCAGTATCTAAACTTTGCCTGGCTGCTTTATATGTGTCATTTTGGAAGGGCTTTGAGGTGTTGGGGAGAAAACAAATGTAGTGCCAATCAAGCTCTCATTCTTCTAGTAAGTCTTTCAACATCAATGAACATAAGATACAGTTCTGTGTGCTCAAGATGATATATTAAATGCAACATATGTAAACAATTATGTTGTGATTTACCAAAAAAAAATTACTTGGATGTTAAATTTTGGTTTTTTCTATTGCTTAACATCTAATTCCCAATGTTATCAACTCTTTCCTTATTCTTATTCTAACAAATGCACAGAATGTACTTACTGGGGAGAGGGGGAAGGTTAGACAAAAAATTGAATGAGATTAGCAGCTAATCCTTAATGACTAAATTTCATGGCTGTGTAATTGATTTTTGATGTGTTGACCTGCAGCAGTTGATTATAAGTGGAAAACAGATCGGCTCTGCATTTTGACTGGGTGTTCAAAATAAAAATAAATGGGACCCTGAAATGAAATTGCTGTAATCCTAACTCTCAATACTAAAAATTTAATAGAGGTACTTGTGGTAATTAGCTGACGTTAAACTCATCTTAGAGCTGAAACCTTGCCTGAGATAGGTTTTCTTGCATCATGTTTATGCAAATCAAAACAATACTTTATCTAGCAACACCTCAACGTTTAATTGTCTGGTGTTAGTTCCTGTAACAATAATCACATATCCATTTAGCTCTTTTAAATGAAAATCACTATGAGATTATCACAGGTTGAGTGGACTGAAAATGAAATTCGAAAATGAGGGAGAAAGCACAGAATTTATTTGCATCTCATTTATTCTAATTCATCTTTATAAATTGTTTAGTGAACGAAACAGAGCAAGTGTTTGGAACACTGAGGGGGAGCCAGTGGCAGGCAGGGACAGCTGTGGCATGCAGTGGTACAACCTGCAGAGGTGAGAGAGTGTGTGGGGCCATCTCTGGATCCCCAGTTCAGGATCAGGATTATTGAAGGGGTGGACATTCTGTAGGATTCACCTCTCAGGTGAGTACTTCACCTCCATGCCCCTGTTCTCCAGTACTGAAAGGGGACTTGTAATAAAGATGGGGACAGACTTTTAGCAGGATCTAAAAGGACAGGGGGTGGTGATTTTAAACTAAAAGAGATTTAGATTTAGATTTAGACTAGTTATAAGGAAGCAATCTTTTATGGTGAGGGTGGTGAGGCACTGGCACAGGTTGCCCACAGAGGTGGTACATGGCCCATCCCTGGGAACATCAAAGGTCAGGCTGGACTCTGTGCAGCCTGTTCCAGTTGTCCCTGCTTGCTGCAGAGGAGCTGTACTGGGTGATCTTTAAAGGTCCCTCCCAACCCAAAATATTTGGTGATTCTGTGAGTCCTCACACAGTGCTGCTGCCTGTGCCTCCAGCTGTGCTCTGCCGTGCTGTGAGCACATCACAGCCTCTGTACACACACTGGGGCAGATTTCATCACCCTGAGAAAGCAAGCCCTGCTCTTCACCTTTATCTTCTCCCACTTTGTCTGCTGTTTTATGCACCTCACGTTCAGTGCCTTGTGGTAGCTTCTGATAAAGTCGTGATAAGATTCCCTTCTGAAGAGTTTTTGTTGCGGTGCAGCGTCACGTAAAGTGATTTTTGTGGCCAGACCTTTCCAAGGCACAAAGGGCACATCCCCACAGCCACTTCAGCAGCAGCTGAGGGAACACCAGATGTGCATGTGGGGAGGGAACAAAAGAGAAAGGGCTTGTTAGGTAATCTGCAGTCGTGCTAATTGTAACTGTTATTACTGTTTCCAGGAAGAGTGGGAGTTAGCCTGTTTGGGTTTCTGTATAATTAATATGATACTGCAATTACACTCTCTGGTTTTACTTATTTTACAAATGCAAATGGAGTTACTGGATTATCCAAGCAGGTGATATTTGTGTGTGCATCTCCAAGTGATGTTTGTGGGTGTGCACAGCTCTTGTCTGTGTAATCATTATAAAAAACCCTACTAGTTTTGTTTTCTGTGGCAAAAAACCTAATAACTGCTACAATGTTTTTGAGAAAAGAGAGGATACCTGAATCAGAGTTTCTTACATGCAGATTATGGTCGCAGTTACTGTAATGGAGGGAAAGAACCCCAGAAATCCCAACTGCTTTATGAAGCTTCAGAAATTACAATAAAAAAGCCAAAACACAAACAAAAATCCAAAAGCTAAAATTCAGTTAATAATCTTTCTGAAAGACTTTTTTTTCTCTCTAGAAAATCTGCCCATCCTCAAGAAATTGGGATCTGTCAGTCATACACTAACCCTTTAATTCTATAGCTAAGTGTTTTTGGGAAGTGAAAGCCCTCTTCTGTTGATGGAAAGGGTTTTCTTACGTCTCTGTCATCAGGACTGATCCTACAAAACAAGAGTAACCAGCTGAGAAAGTACTAATGTTGAGTTTGGCTTCCCTGGCTTTGCTTTCATTATAATGGGAGAGCAGAATATGATTTATTTTGCCCCAAGGTGTTTTAAGAAAAATACCCTATCTTTCCTTTGAATCATAGGAGAAGTTGCCGGGATAACCTTTGGGAAAACCTACAGGAGAGAGCTTTTTTTTCTAGTAATTGCCCACTGAGGAAATGCAAACTGCTAAAGAGATAAATTTTATTAATGGAGAAAATTAGGATAATGAGCAATAATTTGAAATAATTATTTCTTTACAAACACAAAATTGTATTAATTTTAAATGTGCTTTCTGTATAACTGATTTCCTACTGAGTTGGTTGGGGTGGGAATTGGGTTTACCCCTGCCAGTGGATATATCTCAGAATAACTTTTATGTCCTCAAGAAAGGCTCAGGGTTCATTTACATATTGTTTGATGTGCAGTTTAATTTTCGTAAGAGAAAACGTTGCTTAATCAAAGCCACTGTAAAATATAAGCTGAAGAACAAATTCCCAGAAATTGATGAATACTTTTTAAGTAGTCATTGCTCTGAAATTGTATCTAATTTAAAGACTTCTACTTTATTAATGATGCATCTACAATTAAATTACTTAAGAAGCTTTATCAGATTACAGCATTAGCCTGAATTCTATGGCTTAGCCCTCAGTGAATATATTTATGTATCTCTCATTATAGCATTCTCACTAGAAGCTTCTCCATTTGGCATTCTTATTCTCCTTTGCTTCTATTTTGCTCTTTTACTTAAAAATAAAATAAATCTGGCACTGAAACTCTTCATGCTGGACTTTGAATGAAAATTATAACAAAAAAAAAGAAAGAAAAATATTTAACCTTGTTATTTAGCACTTTTGTTTTTCAACACTACAAGTCCATCTTTCCCAGCCTGTATGATCAGGATTTTTAAACAGAAGAATTGAAACCCTTCCCTAGTGATTGGGTTGCTGAAGGATCTATGGAATATTTGGAAAGTAAATGAAGAAAACAATAAATGAATGAATTCTAATCAGGGCATTGGAATTACAGAAGCCAAGTGGCTAAACCAGTGAAGGCACAAAATTATAATTTCTTCTGTGGTTCTTAGGATGATTGTAAGGGAAAAGGCAAAGAACTATTGATAGCAGAAGTAGAAAAATTACTTCCATGCAAAATAATTTGTTTCCCTGCACTTTAACACTTAGGTGTGCAGATTGTCTGCCTGTTCTGAGCATAAGGGAATCCTTTGCCTGTAGGATATCATCTCCCATGTTGTGGGAAGATGGGAAATCAAAATTACACATCTGAATACACTGAGAAGTAGAAAGCAAAAGCCAGTTAACAGGAAGGCATCCTACACTTCCCAAAACTGATTCCTCTGTTGTGTTTTCACTCTGTAAATCCAGAGGGGAGGGATGGTGTGCCCACCACACACGAAGTGCAGCCTCCTTTCCTTCCCTTCTGCAGGTGCACGGGAGGAATTTACTGTCCATCGACTACGACCGGAACATCCGCACGGAGAAGATCTATGACGACCACCGGAAATTCACCCTGCGGATCATTTACGACCAGCTGGGACGGCCCTTCCTGTGGCTGCCCAGCAGTGGCCTGGCTGCTGTCAACGTGTCCTACTTCCTGAACGGGCGCCTGGCCGGGCTCCAGCGCGGCGCCATGAGCGAGAGGACCGACATCGACAAGCAAGGCAGGATCACATCCCGCATGTTTTCCGATGGGAAAGTGTGGAGCTACACCTACCTAGAGAACGTAGGTGATGCTGTGTTACTTCCTGGCATCAGCTGCAAAGACACAAAGCGCTGCCCAGCTTCGTTTTAAGCTGTACACATAACACACGCACACAAACCCCTTTAAATTTGGTGTGTTCCAGCTGTTAAGAATCCCTACATACCTGGTCTCCAAATTCCTTATTTTTTAATTAGTCAGCTGAATTTGACTAATTTTTAATGGGAAATACTTTGTTCATGGTTTGTGTCTTTTGGTATTTTCCTGACAGCAGTGAGGCTGCCATAAAACGGCATAAACTAACACAATGAATTGTGCTTAATTAAGCCTAAAAATGCACGACTAAAGCTGACTAAAGGTTCATGTAGGAACAGGTAATTCATCTTTAATCATTACTTATTAAGTGAAAATATGGTAACGCATTTTTACTTAGCCTAATTAAGACCCTTTAGTCATAAAATTGTCTTAAATCTGTAAAATTGCGTATTGTTTTCCCTTTCCCTTCTTGTTGTTCTAAGCAAACCAGAGCTGATGCTCTCTGCTTTCTCACATATTTCACAGTAACGGCTGTGAATTACAACTGGTGGCAGAAAGATAAATCAAGTCATTTATCTAACTCCTCTGCATCCCTCAGGAAAAAAAAAAAAGAAAGAAAAAGAAAAAAAAAGTCCTCCTACAGGGAGGGTAGCTCACAGGTTGCTAACCTACACTTTCTCTGGAGCGTCAGCATATTGATTTCCAAGCAGCAGATCCTCTCATCTGGCAATCTGACAATATCCCTGAGCAGCTCTGTGCCCCTAACTAATGTATCTGATTCTCTTTGTAGTCATTTAACATTAGTGCCTCTCCGGTAAACTTTTCCTCGGTGCCCTCCCACAGGCCACATGCTGAAAGCTGGTAACTGTTTGTTCTTGTTTCCCCCCTAGTCCATGGTGTTGCTGCTCCAGAGTCAGCGACAGTACATCTTCGAGTACGACTCCTCGGACCGCCTCCACGCTGTCACCATGCCCAGCGTGGCTCGGCACAGCATGTCCACCCACACCTCCGTTGGCTACATCAGGAATATCTACAACCCTCCTGAAAGCAACGCTTCCGTGATTTTCGATTACAGCGACGACGGGAGGATTTTGAAAACGTCGTTCTTAGGTACTGGCCGGCAAGTCTTCTACAAGTATGGGAAGCTGTCCAAACTATCTGAAATTGTTTATGACAGCACCGCGGTGACTTTTGGGTACGATGAAACTACGGGTGTCCTAAAAATGGTGAATTTGCAGAGTGGGGGATTTTCTTGTACGATTCGCTATCGGAAAATTGGTCCTCTCGTTGACAAACAAATCTACAGATTCTCTGAAGAAGGCATGGTCAATGCAAGGTTTGATTATACATATCATGATAACAGCTTTCGAATCGCAAGCATCAAACCCATAATAAGTGAGACGCCCCTCCCAGTTGATCTCTACCGTTACGATGAGATTTCTGGCAAAGTAGAGCATTTTGGCAAATTTGGAGTTATTTATTATGATATAAACCAAATTATCACCACAGCAGTTATGACACTGAGCAAGCACTTTGATACCCATGGACGGATTAAAGAGGTTCAGTATGAAATGTTCCGGTCCCTGATGTACTGGATGACCGTGCAGTACGACAGCATGGGGAGGGTGACCAAAAGGGAGCTGAAACTCGGTCCCTACGCCAACACGACCAAGTACACCTATGATTATGACGGAGATGGGCAACTGCAAAGCGTGGCAGTAAACGACAGGCCCACCTGGCGCTACAGCTACGATCTGAACGGAAACCTGCACCTCCTGAATCCTGGGAACAGCGTCCGGCTGATGCCGCTGCGCTACGACCTGAGAGACAGGATCACGCGCCTGGGCGACATCCCGTACAAGATCGACGACGACGGGTTCCTGTGGCAGCGGGGCGCGGACGTGTTCGACTACAACTCCAAAGGGCTCCTGACCAGAGCTTACAACAAAGCCAACGGCTGGAGTGTTCAGTACCGCTACGACGGGCTGGGCCGAAGGGCTTCCTGTAAGACCAACCTGGGGCACCATCTGCAGTACTTTTATGCTGATCTTCACAATCCAACCAGGGTAACTCACGTCTACAATCATTCCAATTCCGAAATTACCTCTTTGTACTACGACCTGCAAGGCCACCTCTTTGCAATGGAGAGTAGCAGCGGGGAAGAGTATTATGTGGCCTCTGATAACACGGGCACTCCACTGGCCGTGTTCAGCATCAACGGCCTCATGATCAAACAGCTTCAGTACACGGCGTATGGGGAGATTTATTACGACTCCAACCCAGATTTCCAGCTGGTCATTGGGTTCCATGGAGGGCTGTATGATCCTTTAACCAAACTTGTGCATTTCACCCAAAGGGACTACGATGTCCTGGCTGGGCGCTGGACATCTCCTGATTACACCATGTGGAAAAAAATTGGCAGAGAACCCGCTCCTTTCAATCTGTACATGTTCAAGAGTAACAACCCTCTCAGCAATGAACTGGATCTAAAGAATTATGTAACAGGTGAGGCTTCATCACATTTATATTAAGTAACACTTCAGTTTGGAAGCTGAGAAAAAAATGTGACTTCTCCTTACTAGCCCTTGGCTGAATCCTCCCATCAAGTGTGGGCCATTTTCCTTTTTGTGCTATGAAAAGGACTGGCTAGTGCTGATCCTTTGGCACTGCTCTTCCCTGAGTGAAGGGCACTAAGTGAGAAGCCACGATGAATTATGGAGGGAAAAAAAATAAAAATAGTTTTGCTGAATATTAAATTTCAGCGCAGCCACAGTGTTCTTCCTGTTGAACCAGTGCTGCATGAAGATGTGTTCATTCTAATTCTATATCAAGAAAAGTGAAATCACCTACAGGAATCACTGGCAGGTTGGTTCAGAATCACAAGCCAGAACTGCTCAGATCTCTTCCTTTCTGGGCTACTTTCAAAATTAACTACTGACTGAGCCCATGGGCACATTATGAATTAGCACCCAGAATGGATTTAATTAAACCTCTTTTTACCATTTAACTTTTAATATGCAAACAGTTTTTAGTCATTTAAACAAAATCCTTGATGTTTTTTAAAATTATTTCATCCTGAAAGACTAAGAAATGTTATGGAGTGTGTAGAGCTGAGAAACAAAAGTAGTTTTGATCACATATATTAGAATTGGGTAAAACTTGTAACCCCTTCTTAATTAGGAATAATTTTTCATTTAGTAACATCACACAGTACTTGAACTAGCTGCTGGCATTTTCTAAAAGGAAAGGTAATTAATATGTCTTCAGGAAAAGCTTTTTTTTCAGAATTGAATATGCAGTGTACAATAATTAGAGCAGTGATATAATTTTTAAAAAGGAGTGATCTTAATTTTAGCAGTAATTTGAATTTCAAGAAAAGTGTGCATTTTCTTCAAAGAAAATCTTAGCAAGTTTCATTAGTACATTGTGACCTAATAGGTGTAACACACCCCAGATTCTGCTGGAGCTACTCTGCAATTTGGAGACAGTGCAATTTCTATCTGACAGTGTGAGAATACTGATGACCGAAATTACCTTGGGATCAAATTCTGTTGTCCTAAATTCAACAGAATTCCTATTTTCATCCACCACTGTTTGATTTAGGTTTTCAGCATCATCTTACTGTATTTTGCTACATTCTAAAATTGCATTAATTTAGTTTATTCATCCACTGGAGGAGATCTAGGAAGATAAATTGCACTTTGGGACAACACACACCTTGTAGTCTGTAAAAATATTTAATCAGTGATGTGAATATTTGTTGCTTTATGGACTAAACAGATTATCTTGCACAAGAAGTGATGATGGTGATACCTTTGTTGTCATAGCTTAAAAAAAACCAGAGAACAAAAAAAAACCCCAAACATCTCCCCCCAGTCCATTCTTACAGTTAACCCCTGACACTGCTTTATTCACAGATTTGCTGAAAAGAAATTCCTGTAGCAAGTGCAGTGCTGCAAAGCACATTAGCTAAGCAAATTAGTGACTACTTTGTATATAGGTCCTCCTCTGGTTTTTGTGGAATTAGGACAGCTGAAATGAATTGTTTAGGAGATACCATTTAACTATAAAATAAATTGAAGCCTTAAAAAGGAGCAGTAACCCTGTCCAAAGGTACAGGAAAAATACAGTAGGCACTGTGTGATGGGAGATAGATACAGAAACCTTAGTAAAGGCAGAGTATTTTACTACTTATTTTAGAGTCAGAATGGCCAAGAAAAGAAGACTTTTGGGAAAAAACAGCTTTGCAAGAGCTCAGCTCACAGGAAGAAGCTGCAGTAGCAGCATCAGGAGCCAGTGTAGGCCAGCGAGAAGAGTTGGATACTGGGAAAGACAGGAGAGATTCTTACATGAAAATGGTCATGAACCAGGAATCAGAAATGTAAAACGGGGTCATGGACTCTTTTCTTTTTTGTTAAAAAGATCATTTGGATAGCTAGAGTACATCATTAGTTCTTAATACCTGCTGAGGCAGAATTACTGTTATTAATTTACTTCCTTAGCTTTTTCAGATAGATCTGAAGGCAGAGTTTTCCTGGCCGAACCCACAGCTGGAACTTCCCAAAGCTCACCTCAGAGCTGAGCTGTAACCCTCCTATGCAGCTCCTACCTTCCCTGGAGGGATGGGGAGGATAGTCTTGGTGCCTAAATTTAGACATCTGATTTACAAGTCTGGCTTCTCATTGCTTTTAATGGAGCCTCCTGAGACCCAATGACAGCTGATAGAACTAGGACATGGAAGAAAAGCCATGTGTTTCCCCAAAGGACTTTGCAAATGTTTTTAAAGTGTTAACCTAATAAAATATCATTTTACAATACAGTTATAGGTTACAGTAGCCACATTAGAAGGTGTCAGAGATGGAACAAGTACTGCATACCGCAAAATGTTTGGATAAGCCATGTGCTATAATGGAAAAAGAATGAAAGAGGTGGTATATTCTTGATGAAGTATTTAGGTTAAATTTAAAGCAGTATTTCCTGTGCCTGTTCATGGTGGATTGCTACAATTCTGTAAAGTTCCACACTGTAATATTAATTGTGACTTCAGTTGCCACTTGAAATTAAGGATGTCAAGGATGGATTTGCAAATTTTTTTTTATTTCCTCTATTTGTTACGCACATTTGTTTCTCACTTGTCTGCTTTCTTTTGATTTTTTTAGATGTCAAAAGCTGGTTGGTGATGTTTGGATTTCAGCTTAGCAACATTATTCCTGGTTTCCCTAGAGCAAAAATGTACTTTGTGTCACCGCCATACGAACTGTCTGAGAGTCAAGCATGTGAAAATGGACAGGTAGGCAGAAGTATTAAGTTACTTCTTTTGATAAATTTGCCCCACTCTATGGGTAGAATTGCTGGCTCTTCTGTAGTTACAGCAGAAGGCCACATATTTAATTCAGTGTAAAATGAAGTGAGTATAGCTAGATTTTATACTAATGAACATATGCCTTTCTTGCCAGCCTTCGTTGTTATCATAATTACAATGTCATTAGTTTGTCTTTTATTGAGTTATTCCTTGATTAACAAGTTGTAACTCGATTAACTTGATTAGCAATGACAAAGGGAGACTTTGTCAGGGTAATTTATCATCTGTTGTACCTTTGGTAAAACCATCCTAGTAACAGATGTGTTGCAATAAACTTAGCTTGGTACTTGTACTGGTACAAAAGGGTTCTACTTCTCACCCTGTAAGAGGATTTCTTGTCATCTCTTGTCATTTTCCTAGTTGGAGGTTTTTATTTGATACTCCAGTTAACTTCAGTTACAGTGTTGGTGCTTAATTGTCAGGTTAAGGGTGAACAATTGTTTTGACCTTTATAATAAATTACAACCCATTTAATAAACTTAAGAAGAGCACTAGTCTAATTCCAAACTTAGCCTTTTCTAGGCTCACTTCATCTTTGTGGTAATGCAGTAGAAATTATTGTATAAACCTAAACATACCACTTTCACAGGCTTCTAAGTAATTTGAGAGTCTAAATCCCCTCTTCAGGAATTGCCATGGTACTTTTGAGGCAAATTTCACCTATTTTCAAAAAAGCTTACATTCATAAATGTTTTAGTTATGTATAATGGTTAAAATCTCTAGGCAAAAGTGTCCAGCAATTAAATGCCACCTTTTAATACATTGATTCTGTTTGTTTCCAGCTCTGATTAAAACTGGGCTAGACTTGGGTCTTTCTTATTCTTTTACTGGACATTATATAATTTGCCAAAGTTGAAATTTTTGGTACATATATGTTATAAAGGGTGATGAGAAGTATTTTATTTGGTATTAAGGATGGCAAAATAATTTGTCAAGTGAGTGTTTACCTGATTCTGGACAGGATATATGTAAGGATGGGTAACTGAGGGTGGTCTTTCCATAGAGCAGAATTTTTCACTGCATAGCTTTCCTTTGAAAAAGCAAAGTAAAGATTGCTATCAATCTCTGAAATGAGTATGTTCAGATCTGTATCTTCTTTGGTGTTTTTTTTTCTTTTGTTTTACTCTCCCCAGCTAATCACAGGAGTGCAGCAGACGACAGAAAGACACAACCAGGCTTTCATGGCTCTGGAGGGACAGGTCATATCTAAAAGATTACACGCCAGTATTAGAGAAAAAGCAGGTCACTGGTTCGCCACGACCACTCCTATCATTGGGAAGGGAATCATGTTCGCTGTGAAGGAGGGCCGGGTGACCACCGGCGTTTCCAGCATAGCCACGGACGACAGCAGGAAAATCGCCTCTGTCCTGAACAGCGCTCACTACCTGGAGAAGATGCACTACAGCATCGAGGGGAAGGACACCCACTACTTCGTGAAGGTCGGCTCGGCCGACAGCGACCTCGTCACCCTCGCCATGACCAGCGGGAGGAAGGTCCTGGACAGCGGCGTCAACGTCACCGTGTCCCAGCCCACGCTCCTTGTCAACGGCAGGACTCGAAGGTTTACGAATATTGAGTTTCAGTATTCCACCCTGCTGCTCAACATCCGCTACGGCCTCACCCCCGACGCGCTGGACGAGGAGAAGGCGCGAGTGTTGGAGCAGGCCCGGCAGCGAGCCCTGGGCTCGGCCTGGGCCAAGGAGCAGCAGAAGGCGCGGGACGGCCGAGAGGGCAGCCGTGTATGGACAGACGGAGAGAGGCAGCAGCTCCTGAACACGGGAAGGGTCCAAGGTTACGAGGGATATTATGTCCTGCCCGTGGAGCAGTACCCAGAGCTAGCAGACAGTAGCAGCAACATCCAGTTTTTAAGACAGAATGAAATGGGAAAGAGGTAACAAATTAACCTGCTGTCATCCTTTGCTGGATGAATCAGTAGTCATAACTGTTATCTCCTCTCCTAAGGAGATGAAGACCTAAATGGGGGCACTAGGCTGAGCTACTCTGGGATAGTAAGTGGCAAAAAAGCTCATATTTTTTGAGTTAAATGCTACTGTTCAAGGGATTAAAAACCACATCCTGAAGTGGACTAAAGCCAGACTGAAAACTCTAACCGTACAAATTAAAAAGTACCCCTGAAATATTACCCACTTGTTCTGGGTCTAAAGAAAAACAAAAAGAAGGCCTCGTATTGTATTACCTCACTCCATTCACACGTGAGCAAACTAAGAAATCCAAGTGGGCCACTTTCACTAACCAGCTGATGAAACACAGATGATTCAGACTGCTTGTTTGATAAATATCCAAGAGGTTTTCATTTAAAGCAAAATACAGGTGCAT
Source organism: Pseudopipra pipra (assembly GCF_036250125.1). Classification (NCBI taxonomy): domain Eukaryota; kingdom Metazoa; phylum Chordata; class Aves; order Passeriformes; family Pipridae; genus Pseudopipra; species Pseudopipra pipra. The sequence continues at coordinate 5,102,327 of NC_087563.1, read as the reverse complement.
TTAAAACATGACTTTGGGGTGATTTGTGTGTAGCAACTGGAGGACAAACGGAATGCAAGTGAGAGCGCACTGGAAATAGGAAAGGAAAAATATATTTAAAAGTAACAAAACCACACTTGCACTCTGACCCTCCACTTGTCTGGCCTGAAGCTTAACTTATTCAAAGAGGGCAGAGTGTAAAGTTACATTCAAAATGGTGGCTATAAATCACTACAGATAAATTTCATACTCTGTTTGTCTTTGAAGATTTCCATTGTGGACAGTATAACACAGTTACAGGGTGTAGTCTGTTTAGATTCAGTAGTTTGTTGGTATCAGTTCCAGTAGAGCTGTGGGCATTGTGTTACACTATTGCAAATGGGCACCACGTCAGATCACCCTGTACATACATCAGCCAGAAGGCACAATCACTGTTTCAGATTTAAAAATTATTAGTGTGTTTGTTTGGTCGAGAAACTGAGACAATCACATTACGGTCACCACTAAAAAAAAAAAAAAAAGAAAAAAAAAGTCTAATAAGAACTTTGGTACAAGAACTTTTTTGTAATATACATGTATGAATTGTTCATTGAGTTTTTATATTAATTTTAATTTGCTGCTAAGCAAAGACTAGAGACAGGCAAAGATAATTTATGGCAAAGTGTTTAAATTGTTTATACATAAATAAAGTCTCTAAAACTCCTGTGAATTACTTGTCTTCCGTTGCAAAATCTTGTAAAAGTGATTCATGTCTCACTGTCATCTAATGCACACAGCTTCTTGTATGTGGAAATGACTTCTTGTTGCTTTGTGGATTCTGCTGGTCCTTTCATCTCTGGGCAAGCAAAGTCCTACATACACATGACCCAACACTCTGCTTAGGACACAGGAGAAAACTGGTAAATGCTTCAGAAATTCCCTCTCTGCACCTCACGACTAGCAACCCTCAAACAGCCATGTGTTTCAATCCTGGAATTAGTTTAATTGCACTAAAGTAACTTCCAAACAGCTTGAAAATGTAGTAACATAATATTAAATGGAACATGGAAGGCTGTGAGCCAGGAAGTCTCCATGAAATCTGTCTTCTTTGGGAGATTGCTTATTTCCACCACATTTAAAAATGAGAGGTAAGATCAAAGTCTCTCTCCTAAGCAAACAGTCACTCCTGGTGATGATAAAAGGGGGCCATCCATCAACCAGAGCCCTGCCACTTTTATCTCATTTAAGTATGTAGCTGGGGAGCTCTACTTAATTTTGAGAACAGTTTTGCTTTTGGGGTTGCGAATGAGGTTTTTAATGATTCACGATACTGACAGAGATGCTTGAGTTGATTATGGGCATTAATTCACTCCAGGGCACTTTTAAAGCCAAACCGTTCAGTGCCTGTGTTGTGTAACACCTGGAGCACTCAGAAAGCACATCTAATTTCTGCTGTGCAAACAAGAGCCACCCCGTTCTGACTGGGGTTTACACCTACATGTTCACCCAATGTAGTTCACCCACAGGAACCCCCAGCTCTGTTACTCATCCTCTGAAGGAGGAGCCTGGCTGCATTTTCAGGTAAAGTCCTGGTTGTCCTTCACTGCAGGTGTTTTTCTGTGCTGATGGGCTTGAAGTGCTGTTATCAGTCTGTCCTTTACAAGTGAAACCTCTTAAGGAAATATTGTTACTTTTTTTTTTTAAATGGAGGCATAAAACATGAACTCACAAAGTGGAGACACTGTCCATGATGACAGTTTTTCTGGATTACCTGGCCCTGTACTGGTAAGGTGCTGGGGTCATTTTTTGGGATGGATTTTTTCTTGCAGTTGAGAGGTTTGTGTGGTGCATCAAAGACTTTGGAAGAACTACTGTATTTTTGTAATTATGATAAAAGAGTTAGATTCTCTCATGTGTGGAAAAAACAGCTCACTGTTAAAGGCCATACTAAAGAGTTTCACTTAACAAAGGGGGAGATTACTGGTGTGGCCATGGCCTGCTCTCTTGTGGTCCCCTTTTCCCTGTGTCTGGAGGCATCTCTTCCTCCCTTCTCCTTTCTACAACCTTCCCTTTCCTCACCCCCCACAAATTGGTATCTCCTGTTCCTCTCAGAGCTCTTGCATTTGCTCTCTCCTCCTTGCTAGACTTTTCCATATGGAATAGATGATTAACCTAAAGCAATGCCACGGAGACACAAATGGATTCTTCTTATGGGGGAGTAGTTAAGTGGTGGCTTTAACAGTGACATTGTGGCTGTGTCCCCAGCAGTGCTGTGATCAGGACAGGCCGAGGGCAGCTGTGAAAGGACCTGGCCTGGGAGGCACTGCTGGCTGTGGGAAGGCACAGTGCACGAGCTCAGGCCAGCCCAAGAGCTACAAAGGTAGATTTGCCCTCCTGACTTACTGGAGTGTAAGTTGAGTTGCTTGCAGAGAGAGCAGGAATCCAAGAACAGGTTCCTGTTTGATGCTAAAACCAGATGGAGAATCAGCATTAGACTATGTTTCCTTTTTCCCATTGGACTGCTGTAACTGAAGGAATTTGGTATTTACAACCTTGCAGTTCAGCTTGAAAAAAAGCTGTTTTGTTTCCTGACTGATCCCAAAGCCTGGCTCTGGGTGTAGGCATGTGTCTGACCACACCCTGCTCCTCACCACCACAGGTGTTTGGCCTCTCCAGGTGGCAAATTTATCAGGCCCTCTATGGCTGTAATTTCTTCTCCAAAGAGGAATAGAGAGTAGATATCCCTGAGCAATTCTGAATGTGGAAATGGGGCTTTACTAGCCTTATTCGTAGAGTGTATCAGGCACCCTGACTTTAGTTAAAGGGTGTAGTGAAGAGTTATGGGGACCTCTCTGCCCTTGAGGTGCCCCTGAGATTTTCTGTCAACAAGGAAAGTTCCTTCCCAACCTCTTCAGTTACAACCTGCAGTGTAAAAGTTTCTTATTTACAAGGATTACTTAGTTTAAACATTACTCACTGCATTTGAAACCTGTCACTCCTCTGGAATCAAACTTCTCCACCTCTGTGGCACCAAGTGCTGAGGGCTGCACTCTCCAGAGGGGGGTCAGCATCCACCAGGGTACAGCTGCTGACACAGCTGCTAAAGATGTTTTGCTCTGCAGATCTCCCTCTGAATCAGCAACAAGAACCTAAAGGCTACAGCCACTGTCAGCCCACAGAAAATAGTGAAGGAGTGCAGGCTCTAGCAGGTGGCTCTGTTGGGTCTCTGAAGGCTCTGCTGTTGGTTGTATGAACACACCTACATATATGCTGTAGCTGCTTGCTTAGGTCAACAATATCAGAACAATTCCCTCTCCCTTACTGTGTATGTCTGCCTCTCTCTAATGAACAGTGTTATGCAATGCTTAAACATGACCAAGAGCTCTAGAAATGCAAATACCATTGCCAGTGTCAAAGCATCAACACCCCTGTGTTGATAAAGCCTTTTCTGCTTCTGCCTAACCCAGCACAGCAGTGCTGGGCACGACTGGAGTTGTGGGCACGAGCTGTGTGTGTCTACAGCACCACCTGGGCTAGTAGGAAGAGCAGGTGGCATTTAACAAGCAGCTGAGACTGGGTCACACAGCACTCATCACAGAGTGCTTTGCAGCACCCTCACACAGGACCCATCACACCCATGGCCTAAATTGGTAATTTTAATCTCAGCTGACCCTGTTTCAGCTCAGCCTCCCCACCACAATCACCAAAAATAGGTAAAAACAAAGCAGGGGAATCACCAGTGGGATGTGCCCAGGTACACAAGCCACACATCCAGCCAGATTCCCAACAAGGAAACAGCTTGGCAGAGAAAGAAGGGACTTTAACAGCCTCTCCCCCACACAGGCTGTCTGCCAGCACCCTGCATGCTGCAGGCTGGCCAACCTCTGCCACCACCAGCCCCAGGAGCCACTTCTGACCTGGGCAATGTGGGCTTTGCACCAAGGCAAGAGTCAGTGCCCAGCAAATGCCTTGGACCCACCACGTGCTGCAGCTCAGCAGGTACCACCAGCCCTGCCCAGGCTTCCCTGCACCTCCTGCAGCAGGAGGGGGATGTTGCTCTTAAAAACATGTATCTAATGGAACAGGTAAGACTTCCTCTCACTTCCTTGTTCATTAAATTATTTGTGTAGCACGTTGGGAGGATTTAGTGGTTAGAGTCAGGATAGTTCTGTGGTGCTTCTGAGCCAAGGGCAAAAAAAAAGCAAGTAATAAAGTAAAATGTGGTAAAAACACCATGGGAGAGAGCCATGTGCCAACTTTCAGACAAGCAAATGAATGCAGCCAATTTATAAGTCCTTAACAAATAGGATTTACAAAGGAAGCAGCAGTTAAGCCATCATGAATACAGAAGGTGGCAGACAGTACTCTGTAACTCTGTCCGTGCTCTGCTACAGCAGCTCAGCAGCATTGCAATTGGAGAAGTTGTATTTACAGAAGTTTTACATCTTCAGATGACAGCTTCTGACAGGCTTTAGTCTAATTTGGTGGTTGCATACAAAAAGAAAATCTGCTGGCAGAACTGTGTGGGCTTTACCACTTACTATGCTACAGCCCAGGCCTTGTGACTGTGTCAAATACCTCTCACTCCTCAACATCTACTAACTCCATCCATCATGTAAATTAAGGTAAAATATTAAAAAATATTAGTGCTATAAATCAGTAATTCAGCTATCTCATTTTTAGTGGTCTGCAACAGTCAATGACTCAATAGGCTCTTCTTGATAAATCAGACTTTTTCATCTGTCAAAAGTTCTTTCTAGAGATAACAAAGAGATGCCTGTTTGCCTCTGAGGGCTGTAATGATCTTTTAGAAAATGTCCCTTTCTTAATGCCTTGGTCTCTGCCCAGGTGGGGAAGGCAGGTCATTAAAAACCCTGGTACAAAGAACCTGACAGTTTTCATACCTTACTCAGTACAGGGCCCTTATTGAAAAGGAGGGGGTGGTGTGGGTGAAGGGTTTGGAGCTCAGCTCCTTTCTTTGGTTTCAGAGTCCCAAGATGGGTGAGGCCCACCCCTTGATAGGAGCATGTCCAGCTGAGTTACAAATATCTTCAAGGATGGAGACAGCAAGCTGTTCCAGTGCTCAGTCACCCTCACAGTAAAATTAGTATTTCTTATGTTTAACCAGAACTCTCTGTATTTCTACCTTTGCCTTTCCTTTTGTCTTGTCACTGGGCACCACTGAGACAACTCTGACTCCCTTGTCATTACTCCTCCCTTCAGATACCTGTACATTCTGATAAGATCACCCCTGAGCCACCTCCCTTCCAGGCTGAACAGTCTCAGCTCCCTCAGTCTCTCGCCCTGTTTCAGATGCTCCAGTCTCTTTGTCCAACTCTGTGGACAGAGTAAGTCCATGTCTGTCTCATACAGGTCACTCAGAACCAGCCCCAGCCCTCCAGCCATGCCTCACCGGTGCTGAGCAGAGGGGAAGGATCACCTCCTCAGCCCCTTGGTGATGCCCTGCCACATCCAACCCAAGGTGCTGCTGGCCTGATTTGCCACAAAAACGTATTGCTGCCTCAAAGTCAAAACTTCTTGTCTGCCAGGTCCTTTTCTGGAAAGCTCTTTTACAGCTGGGTGGCCTCCAGTTTGTACTGGTGCTTGGAGTTGTTCCTCCCTAGGTGCAGGACTCTGAACTTCCCTTTGCTGATCTTCACAAGGCTCCCATCAGCCCTTCTCCCCCTGGATGATACCCTCTGGTTTATCATTGCTTTGCCCAGAACCACCCCCAATTGCAATGGCACTTCAGAGCCAGCAGGGAACAGCCTGGCAGTGCCATCAGCCAGCTCCCTCAGGTCCCAGGGATTTGTCCACATTCCTTTTGTTGCTCCCTTGCCTTATCCTGCTCCGGAGAGCATAAGTCTTCCTTGCTCTGGGCTTTCTCCCTATGCAAGCTGAACACCAGGAATGACCAGAGGCCATGAAGGCACTGAGTGCCTCAGCCTTTTCTTTGTCACCAAGCCCCCACTGCAGGCAGTGGGCAGAGAGCTCACACTGCTGTGCTGATCTTTACACAAACACTCGCTGCAAAACTCGCTGTGATTTAAAATCCGTGCCTGTTTGCCTGAGGAAGTGGGTCTGGTGTGCGAGGTCTGCAGTTTGTGCCTCCATCAGCCCCACTGGCCACCCCACACTTCACCTGCTTCCACAGCCCCTGCAGCCCCTGGGCAGGAGCAGTCAGGCAGATCTTTGGGCTGTTGCATCCACCTCAGTTTGCCACCAGTACCTAATCTGAGGTGTGACAGGTGCCACCAGCCACCCTTGTACCACTGGTAGGAGACAAATGCTGCTGTCCCTGTGGTCACAGGCCTCCCTCGGCTTCTCAGGAGTGCTCCAGGGTCCCCGAGAGGAAAAGGGGATGATAACCACGCTGCCAGGATGTCAGTGCTGTGTTCAGTGGGATGGGGGTGAGCAGCAGCTACAAAACAGCGTTTGGATTAATAACATGTGGAATAAGTGGTCCTTAGAGTCCTGCCTGTTGTTAAGTATTTTCAAAGTGAAGCTGCTTTAAATAAACAGTTGTTTTTTAGTGTCTCTGATTTATGTAGTACAGTGACCGAGTGGGGGTGTTTGGGGTGTTTTTTCTCTCTCTTTGCTGCTGCAGCTGTGAGCTGCTGTGTGTGGACAGGAGCAGTGCTTTGCCTCCACAGGGCTGTGCTCATGCATTCATCCAGCCACAGCATCACTGCTGCACTGCCCTGCAGCCACTCAGCCCTTGCTCCCAGCCCTGGATAAATCCCTGTGGTGCTCTGGGTACCAGCACCCACTTACCAGCCTCTGAGTGGCAAATTCAAGTTCACATCCGAGCAAAACAGCATGATACAGGTGTGATGTGTGTAGGTGGGAAAGGAAAGCCTTGGAGAACTTGCTCCTGCCTTCACCTTGCCCTTCACTGGTACAAGTGGTCTTGTCCCCTTTGGGACCCGCCGTGCTACTGACAGCAATGGCACCCCTTGGAGGGTGGTTCCCCGTGCTGCTCCTGCACTTGGCAGATGCAGACAAGCCTCTGGACAGATCGCCGAGGCGGCAGGACAGACTGCCAAGGCGCCTGGCTCCTGTCCCACTGCCGCCTTGCTGAGCAGCAGCCTGCTCACAAGAGCAGCCTTGGAATCCCTCGCCCACTTCCCACTTGGAGAAACGATGGCACCTGTCCCTTCACCACTCAGTGCCACCAGCTGCTGCCCCCAGCCCTGCCGCTGAACCTGCTCGTTAGCACTGACGGGAGGCAGAGGTTTCACGGGGCTTTGCCAGACAACAGAAATCCCACCTGCAGTGCCCTGTTGTCACCACCGCGGTGTAAAATGAGCCTCCACAGAAAAATCCCATCTGTCAGGTTAGAAACACAATGCACGTTGGCAAAATTAAACCTCTTTTGCTCCCCTTGCACTGGGTCAGGCACATGTTGCTGCCCCAGCGCTGCCTGTGCCGCTCTGCTCTGCAGTGGTGCTTCACAGCTCGTTTTGGCTGAGTACTGGGGTGTTTTTACAGCTCAAGGTCCACTTTGGGTATCAGTGCACATGGACACATTTCCTATCACAAGCACATGCAGGCTATTCCCTCCTCGTGTGCAGCAAAGGGCACTTGTCACACTTTATATGGATGAGCTCCGGCCATGCTGTGTCCTGGTCATATCCTACCACCTCACTCTGCTGCTGTGGGACACCCTCAAGGGATTGTAGGTGACTCTTGGGTTGAGAGCCACACGTCATGCTGGCAGTAATGCAAAAGTGCCTGTTTTCAGGGCAGAAAGGTGGAGTGCTGTGGCTGGGGAGCTGACATGTGACTAGGATAAACCTGCTTGTGGGAGGAGCTCTCCCTGACTTTGAGCAAATAATGGGCCAGCAAATAAAGCATTTGATACCAAACCAATTGATTTCTCTGTCATATGTGTTCTCCATGACAGGCTGATGGACATTTTTAAGCTTTTTTTTTTTTAAGCTTTTATAACTGAGAGTGACTGTTTGGCCCCATTCCTCAGGGCCAGGGCTGGCTGCCGAGGGCAGATCTTGAGGAGCTCAGTGCTGGCACCGTGGTCTCAGCACAGCCCCATGTGAGTGGCTGGTTTGGCAGCCAGGTGGCAGCTTCCAAGAGCTGCTGATGCCCCATGGGTGAGAGCTGGGTATTGGGGGATTGGCACAGGGGCTCAGGATGGGATTGGAGATTCTCACTGCTATGAGAACAGCTCCACTTTCACTTGGGTGGTCTCTCCGTTAGGTTAAGCAGCTCCCACTTATTGCAAGGTAGAAGACACACATTCAGCTCCTAGTGTGTGCTCCAAGGGATATCCACACACTCGAGGAAGACAGAGGCCCAATCTTCCCAGCAACATCAAGGGACAATTGCAGTGCTTCCAGTGGACCCGCAAGGGTCTAATAAAGCAACAGAGATAAGGGTTGTTTGGGGAAAAAAAAAATCCAAACCTGTTTTGTTTGTACGTGAAAAAAATCTCAGAGCACTCAAAGGTCATAGTTAGGAATTTATTCCCTCGCTGCAGGCTTGTTTGTTGAAAGATAAAGATCTTTGATGCAGGTGTACAAAGTGCCAAGGATTGGGAAGGTTGCACAGATTAAACCCATGGCCAAGTGAGATGTTTGTGGCAGCACTGACAGCCCCAGGAATCACGAGAACTGTCACAGATGGATCCTGTTCTCCCAAGGCAGAGCTCAGCTGACGGAGGTTTTCCTGCCTTTGGGTGTTAATGATACTGCCACGTTAGAGCCAGCTTGCTTGTGGCAGGGGATGGCCTGAACATTTGTGCTGGTGTAAATATTGACCCATGGCTCAGTAGAACCCTGATTCAGCAGTGGCTGAGGACTGTCCTAGGGACTGCAGTATCTCACCCTGGGTTGTAACAGCTCTGTGTGATAGCCCCACCATTGGGGACTTGACCATCCTAAAGGTGTTTTCTAACCTCAGCGAGTCTGTGTTTCTATTGCATCTTGTTTCACAAACAATCTAATCACATACCTCTTACAGCCCTCTTGCAAGAGGCCGAAACACACCAGGACTCCAGCCAGCACACTTCCTGGGGCACTGGGAACCCCAGCTCGCTGCACAGGTCCTATTGAATCACCTTGCTACAGGAACCTGAGACTCACCATCCCTCACATCCCACCTCAGCTACACGGCACGGTGAGGAAGCACTGAGCCACTGCCTGTGCACAGAAAAGAACGACAGATGCTTTGTCTGGAACAAGGGGTGCCAGGACCGGCGGGACACCGGGCAAGACGCAGCCAACACCTGCCAGAGCAACAGGATGGCTTTGCGGATGTCAGCTGCCTTTTTTTTTTTATTTAAGGCCTCCAGCAATGGGTCTTTTAAGGAGTAGTTTGAAAGAAAACAATGAAGTGGCTTTGCCAATGTTTGCAGAAAGTTCCTTTCATGTTGGGACTGGAAAGAACAGCAGGTTGTGTGAGCTCTTCCCTGCCTCGTGGGCACCTCGGCTCTTCCTGCTGGGCTGGAAATAGCTTCTGAAAGCAGGAAGGCTTCAGGTTACTTCCACCATGATGTGTTCCATTTTTCCAAACCCGGTTCTGACCATTTTATAAAAATAAAATTTTGTTTGGAAGCTGAAAACAAGTGACATACAGTTTGAGAGTGGGCAGGATGGGGAAGAGGCTTTCTAGAAGGGTAAGGGAGCTCTCCACTGAAATTATATGATTGCTTCAAGCTGAACAATGCTGGAGGTTTTAAACAAAATGTGGTATTTAGGGTAAACGTAATTTTTTCTTGGCAATTGAATTTAAATCCATTTTTCCTCCTATTTCAGTTCAGATACTGAAGGTTTTCACTAGGAGACCAACAGTTACTTTTGACTTTTGTGTTTTTGTTATTTGAAGTCAATTAAGAATAGAGAAAAGGAAAAAATTACAGACTTTTGAATGTATTGGGGGGGAAAAAAAAACTGAGCAGCAAGGAACCAGCTTCTCCAAAATAGAACCCACCAGCAGAAAATCACTGCTCCTGTTACTGAGCAGTTGGTTGCCTGTTGTGGGCTCTGGTGGGACAGGGGTGTGCAGCACACAAAGGAGATGTTGACCCCAAGGCAAAAAAAATGAGGTTTCTGCAGGCTTTGGCCTCTGCTCTGTTCTTCCTTTTCACATAGGTAAGAGGTTTCCTACAAACCAAACCTTCCCTTTCCCTGCTCATGAGAAAACAATCACCTGTTTGTTTATTGCTTTACCGTTCAAACAGACTCTGATAACACTGAATTCTTTTGTCGTGAGTGTGAATGGTAAAAGGGAGTAAGTTACCATATGCACATTCCTGATTATATTTATAAATTCATGTGGTTCAATGGCAGGGCTGTGTTTTTCTGGGTTAATAAATAAAGAGGAGTGGAAAAATAAGATCTTTTCACTTGAGTCAGAACTACCTGCAAATATTTTCTGACGTATTTGTTTCAAAAGCAATTATCTTTAAAAAATTACACAATTACTTTCTTCATAAACACAGTTGATGATGTTGGGAAAAGGTATTTGATCAGCTTCTTCACATAGAGCCTTTTGCTATATGATCTACATTTGCTCTGAAATTTTGAAAAAAACACTTGAAAATAAAAATGACTTTTGGAAGTATCTCTGTGCTTGAACATAAGACTACAAATACAGGACCATGAAAACAGACAGTAATTCGTTATCACTTTATTATTCACTTCTTCTCTTGTAATATTTAAAAACATTGGTTGCTGCTGGTTTTTTTTTCTGTTGTTACAGTCCCTCCCTTTGAAACGTCTTAAGCACTTTGCTGAGTGTTTTACAAGGGGAGAAAAAAAAATTTTTTCCAGGATATTAAAAGCAGAAAAGAGAAAATGTGAGCAGCAGTGAGTAGCCCAGTGCCCTGTAGAAATCCCCTGCACACCGCTGGCGTCTGCCCAGGGCTCCGGGCGGTCCTGGTGTGTGCTCGCTGGAGCGGCACTGCTCCCAGCGCTCCCAGTGCTCCCAGCGCTCCCAGCCTGCCCTTCCAAAAGAAACTATAAGCCTCGCTTAGCGTTATGGGCAGATACAGTGTTTATTCCCTTATTCTTTATTTATTATTAATTTACAAGCCTCGTGTATGGTCCTCTTCATAAAAGCACCACATGTAGTGGCTCCCCCTCCAAGTCTGGCTTCACATAAAATGGGGTTAAATCAGGCTATTTTGTTTTACTTGTCTTCATTTTCTTCCCTGCTCAACCACTTCATCAGCCAACTGCTACCGCATTCTGCTTCGGCCTCTGGAGAATTAGCAGTTCTAACTCCCAGCAGGTTGTCAGAAAGCCTGAAAGAAGTTATCTTACCCTCAAAATCTGGCAGAAAAAATGAGATGTTATTTCTAATTGTCTTTTTTCACTTTTACTTTTCCACTCCAGCCCTCCGGGGGCTCCCCTCTTCCCATCCTCCAGTTTCCTTTTCTACCCCTATGCTTGGCAGGGATCCCTGCTTCATTCTGCTGTTTCAATAGCTGCAGCTCTACAAAACTTCTTGCTTTTCCCTCACCCTTGACAGTGGGAAACCGGCGTCGGCTGGAGCTCCCCGGGGAAAGCGCTGCCTCCCACAAAACCCCTCTCATGCCGCGCTGGGCACGTCCCCCGCCCCAGCTCACGGCCCGATCGCGTGCTTGCAGGAGCTTTTATTGTGTCATTTTGTCATGGGCTGGCTGTTCCAGCCCAAATGAATGAAATGTGGGGGCAGAAGACTGTGGAGGGCACGTCCTCAGCTCCTTCCATCCCGTGCCGGAGCCGCGCTCCGGTACCGGCGGCGGCTGCTCGGGAAGGGGTCCGTACCCGCAGGGTGGGCACCATCACCCCCCGCAGCTCGTGGCTTGTCCCTGGGGCTTGCTGTGCTGCCCTTTTATAACCCGGCCTCCCGATGGTCTGAGCTGTATCCACGCACCCGAGGAGCTTTCCCTCTGGAACCCGCACAAAACCACCCCCGTGGGCTGCTCCGATGGCGCCCGCGGGGAGCCCACCCCGGCTGAGCCAGGCGACCCCAGGGCAGTGCCCCCGTGCTCAGGGCCACCTCATGTCCCAGAGGGTGCGCGCAGAGTCGGGGAGGAGCTGATGTGCTCGTGCGTAGCCGGGGGCACCGAGCATCTCCGACCCGCTCCGGGACACACTCGCCCTGCCCTCTGCCCTTCCCCTCGGCGTGGCCGAGCCCAGCCGCCGGCGCTGCGTGCAAGGCAGCGCTCACAGCGGCTGCCCCGCGTCTCCAGCCCGAGTATCCCGCCCGGCGCTGGTCCCGACTCCCGATTCCCGAACCCCGGGTCCCCCCGATCCCCGCCCCTCCCTCCCCCGCCGGCAGGGGGCGCTCTCCCAGCCTCCCGCAGCCGCCCCCGCCGGGGCCCCGGGGGGCGTGTCCAGGGGGCGTGGCCGCGGTGAAGGGGCGTGGCCAGGGCGGCGGGCGGAGCAGGAAATGGAGGCGTGAGCGGGCGGAGCGTCGGCACCGACCGCGGGCAGCGCCGCGCCCGCCCCGCCCCGCCCCCGCCGCGGGGCCGGCGTGTGAGGCTGCCCGGCGGCGCTCCCTGCGCGGCTGGGCCGGCGCGGCCCCCGCACCGCGGCTGCGGGAGGGAGCGAGGGAGGGAAGGGGCAGCCCCGGCGCGGCCCCCGGAGAGCGGCCGGAGCGGTGCATGGGGCGGCGGCGCGGGCCATGCCGAGGAAGGAGCTGCCGCTGCCCGAGGGCTGGGAGGAGGCGCGGGACTACGACGGGAAGGTGTATTACATCGACCACGGCAGCCGCACCACCAGCTGGGTCGACCCCCGCGACAGGTGGGCGGGGGCGGCGGGGCGGGACCGCGGTGGCGGAGTGCCCCCGCCGGGCCGGGGCCGGGCGGTACCTGCGGCCGTGCCCGGGCGGGCTCCGCACGGGAGGGGAGAGCGGGACGGCCGCGGCTTCACCTGCGGGCCTGGCCGGGCTGCGCGGGGCGGGAGCGATGGAGCGGGATCGGCGAGTTGTGTTTTGCAGTTTTGTTCCTCGCCTCCCTGCCCAGCTCCTTCCCTGTCCCCAGCCATCCCGCTGTACCGCGGCCATGCGGCCCTGGCAGGGGGGAGCCTGCCCGGGTCACAGCGGTGCTCGGTGGTTTTGGGGAGGGCTGGCAGGGAAGGGTCGCTGCGCCGTGTCCTGCATCGTGGCCCAGCTCTGCGAGCGGCTCCGTGGCCTTACCGAGCTTGGCCATCGCGGAGGTCGCTGACTTCAGGGTGTGTCTCATCGCCCCTTCTTGCCGCCCTCTTCCCTGCAGTATCCCCTTGCTTGCTCTGAGTAGCTCTTTCCCTGTATCAGTCACTTAGAGAAAGTAAGAGTAACAGCAAAGTCTGCTGTTCGAGACCCAGGTCATTTTCCAAGCGATATTCTGTTCTAGCATGTTATAACTCCGTGCTTCAGGCGGTTATGGGGAGCCAGCACACAGGAGCTCGAGCACGCTGGAAGCTCAGCTCCTGGATCGCTGTTGAAATCAGAAGTTTCTAAATTTCCCGTTTAGTGCTTTGTTAGCTGAAGTTCCCGGACGCAGCGACTCAAAAATCCGTGTCAGTGAGCTGGAAATCCCAACAATCTGAAATATGCAGTTTGTCATCGATAAATTTCATGCACTTCCCCATCTGACAGTGAGTGTTCACTTTGTTATGGGGCAGAGAGTATGATTTCTGCATTGGTTTTCCTCTCTTCCCCTTGCTCCAGGGATCAGTTCCTTGAAGGGGTTTCCATTTGTGGTGGGATTTTAGGACTTTGCCTTCACTGTGTTTACTTAGATGGGTTTTTTGTGAAGCATGGAAGTGAATGATTGTCCAGTTTTACAAGATTTCAAGGAGTGTTCTGCATTCCAGGAATAATCCTTGTGTGTACTGTACACAAATGCAACCTGCTGCCAGCTGGGGGGTTTGGAACTCATCTTGGGGTAATGTGATGTGGTTGAGAAGGACTAGTAACACAGTAGTTTCAAGGTGGTTTTTTTAACCTTCATAAAAGTCAGTAGAAGCTTAAATTAGGGATGCTTTCCTGGCATCTTAATTTTGTTGCAGCGAATGAAGACAAATGAGAAATCTAATAGGCCTTATAATAGAGGCTTATAAAAATTCCGGTGTGTCCTTGGTTAGTGATTCAAGAATGACAGAAATGACTAACTGGGTGCCTCATTTAGCCATGTATACTGAGCTGTCGCAGAACCATTACCTGCTCACCACTGCTAAAGGACAATATTCAAAAGCACACTGATATCCTATCACATGACATATTTGTTGTGCACATAGAAGTACACCTGAATACACGTGGCCCTGACAAGCTTTGCATCTGAGTCATCTTCCAGTAGTGCTACTGAGAAAACAACCTGTATTGGACACTCCCCCTGAAAACCCTCAAAGTTTTGAAGAGTTTATTGGTCCACACTGGAACAACTGTGTGACACAACACTTACCCGTTATCTGGGGGATGATGTGCTTGTAGGAGTTGAAATCCTGCTCTGACATACAGGAAAGAAATTTCTCTTCCAAGTAATTTACCACTGGCTGTGAAAAACAGCTGATGGGAGGGATTTCTGATCAGCTCAGGTCATGAGGTGCCTGCTCCCTGCAGTACTAAACCTGGATTTTCACACTGATCATTGAACTTTATCAGTGCCTTTTAAATTTAAATGTCAGTGGTACTGTACCTTTGTAACACCTGATGGGTTTATTCAGAGTGCAGCAATTGCCAGTGAAAGACAGAACACAGAAGGTTTTAAACCTTCCCTAAATCTTTCATTCTAGCTTAATTTAGTGGAAATAAACATGAGCAGGGATACCATCTAGCTTCAGGGCATGGGCTTGCTCCTTGTTTTTGTGGCAGCAGTTGGTGTCAGGTTTGTTGTCCTGCTGACTGAGATTGGTTTAATAGGCTGTGAGGGAAGCAGACCTGGCTGTGGGCACACAGGGAAGATCCACAGCAGGGAAGGGGAGGCAGGGGGTGAAAGGTGGGACCTCAGCTGGCCTTAGGCTGTGAAAGCAAAAGCTGGGCTGGTGGTTTTCCAGTTCTTGTTTAGTGCACGACACCAGTCCTGCAGAGGGGCTGTAAGAGGGGCTATTACACTTTGCCAGTGGGAAGTCACTGGCACCTGGTGGCATCTCACTCTTCTGAAAAGCTGGCTGGAGTGATGCTCAGATGCCTGGAGTCTTGGTTGACTTTTCCAGACTTCAGGGCAGTCCCGAGAAACCTGTGGATGTTGGAGCATTTCGGGAAATCATCTAAGATTAAATAATCTGAAGAATTTTGTGATGGAACTGTTACTGTACCTGTGATATGGTGTAACAGAGAAGCATCAAGGTACCTTGCTTGCAGGAATTTCAGGTTAAAAAGCTGTGAGGCAGTTCTGCTGAACAGGTGGAGAAAAAGATCCCCAAAGCTACTGTGTTTTTTCCCTTGTGTGAAAGGAAGCTCACATAGCTGACTCTTTTTGCAGATTTGTTTGAAATCGAGTAATTTGGGAATTCAATACAGTGTTATGGGAGATCAAACCTTACTGAGCTGGGGAAAAAAAAATTTGTCATTCCTAGTTCTAAAGGCAGGCATGACCTTTCAGGTATGCAGCAGTACATACCAACTGGTAAACCATGCCAGAGAGTTGTCCCAGTTGCTTTCTGAACACAAAGGGTGGGTCTGCTTGGGAAGCTGCTGTGCTGGTGGCCAAAGAGAAAATACCAGTGGTGGCTCAAAACTTTAGCACCAGCTGCTGCCTGTTCTTAAACATCAGCATGAGCAAGACTTAAATATTTAACATTTAACAGAGTACCCTGAGTGAGATTTCTGCTTTCATCAGACACGAGCATTAGAGGTGGGAATTTAGGATCCAGTGGTGTGCTGTCCTTGGGCTCTTTACAACAGGTTTAGGGAACCTCAGCTCTCCCTCAGAGCGTCTTGGAAGAGGGTACTTTTTTTTGCTTCTCCTTGCCTTTCAAGCCAGAAATTTCAGGATTGCACTGGGGGTTTGGAGATGCCTGATAACGTGCCCCACTCTCAATTATTTGTGTTCTGGTACTCTTCCTACTCACCTACTCTTGCATGGTGGTGTAAGCAGTTTTTTCTAGGTTATTTTAGATGGAGCTGACTGAACTTCTCATTTTACCTCAATCGCTGGACTCCTGCTGAGAGTGAAAACCAGTGAAACAGGAGCACTTCTAGCTTAAGTTTGGTGAAGCTACTAAACAGCAGCAGATGTTTTCAGTTTTTGGAAGGCAGCAGTGCCTCAGTTGATGGCCCTTCATTTCTTGAGGGCTCTTGTTGCTGTAAAGGGTTGGAGGTGTTCATTAAATGAAAGCCCAGATTCTCTGCAATTGCTCCCTAAACTCCCTTCCTACTCCACATGGAGGTTTTCCCACTCTGAACCTCCAAAGTAGAGCTTTGGGGAAGAGATTTGCCAAGGCTGAGGGTCAATATCTACCAAGGTGTGTGGTGTCACATGTAGAAGACCTTGTGTATTTAAAATAGTCAGGGCCACCTATTTACTCAGGAAGATTCAAGTTTGCTGAGCCTGAGGATTTTAGTGGAGAAAAGCCAGGCATGTCACGTAGAGAGCACCATCATCTAACCATGCCCTTCTAGGCTTCATGTGAAATGCTGCAAAGTATTTTGTCTTTACATTCTTCTGATCTTTAAGCTTTTTATCCCCAGTCTGCTCTGCACACTTGGTCTCCAAACCTCCTGTACTAAAGATTTAGAAATGTGAGCATTGTGCTAAAATTTCACATGTAACCGTCTACTCCTTGGATTATTTGCTTTACTGTGGCATAACTATAATCATTGGAATAAAGCTAAATATAGCTAACTTAAATGTGAGAGATCTCCAAAGTAAAAGGGCTGGAAGAAGGGAGGGCAATAAAAGGCAGCAGGGATAAAAGGAGCTGTGCTTTTCTATAGATGAAAATCAGTAAAGAATAAGGAGAAGAGAGAAAAATTTTCCAAGATGGAGCATTTCACTGGGGATTTCTTTCATCAGTGGCAGCAGCAGAGGTCATGCAGCTGAAGGCTCCTAGTTTGATGCCTGCTGCTGCCTTTCTTTACTGATAGCTAGCTAAGCACCCTGTCATATATATGTGAATCTGCTGCTTTCTCATGTTTGAATTCCCCAAAATAGCTGATTACTTTATAAAGAACAGGCAGCTCAGTGTGTGCCCATAGAAACTGCTGATGGCCGTTTTCCACGAGTGCAGAAGTGAGTGACAAAAATGCAGTCTTCAAAGTCATCTGAGTGCCATCTCTGGGAACAGGTGTCCTAATGTGTAGGACTTGTGCTGTTCTTACTTTCCACAGTAATTGGTTTATGTAAGTGCTAATATAAAGGGAGACAAGGACAGTGAGTAAGATTATTGTGACACTTGAAATTATTTTAATTGATTAATATCAAGTGTCTTCCAAGATGAGGTAACACAGGATGCACCTGTGACTGGAAAAAGTGAACTGGAGCTGAAATAGATCACACTGCTTCAGTTATGAAAAAAATCTGACTTTGTTTTGTTTATTGTTTTGTTATTGTTTTGTTTGGGTTGTTTTTTTTCCCTAGACTCCCCAGACAAGCCTGGTTTAGGGTGTCTTGATCACTTTGGACACTGCAGGAACTGCCTTCAGAGTCTGTGCTCTCTTGTGTAAGCTCACTTCAAACTGGGGAAGGTGGCTGGAAACAACAGGTGTGATGCTTTTTAAGAAGGGCATCACTGCTAAAGGTGTGGTATGCACACATGTGCAATGACAGAGGATGTTGGCACTGACTTTAGAAGTACTAAAAGCATTATTTCTATCTTCCCTTTGGAATATGAAAAAAAAAAGCAAAATGAGAAGCTTTGTTAAGCTCAGCAGCTTTTTAATGTATCTTGGGGAATTCTGAGTCTTAAAAGATCAGAACTGCTTTTGAAGAAATCTCCATAAATCATATTGTTTAGAAATATGTAGGTTGAGCTTCATCTCTTTCTCTGGCAAGGTCATCTTGCTCACAAGATCAGTCCTTTAATTTTGCCTCAAAAACTGACAGCTTGTGAAGTTTAGTGACACTGCCACTGACTGGAAACTTATTTGGCAACAGAATCAACTATTTCATCCCTATGTAGGTCATGTATTTTCATATCAAAGTAGTTATCTTGATCTCCATCCAGTGGAATGGCAGGAAATTGGCTAGTAAATTCCAGGAGATGTGGGTATGACAGGTGAGAGGTGGCTGCTGTGTCAGTCACCCGGGGCGGATGCTCAGTGCTGTTGCTGATGGGGCACCTTAAGCTGCTGCCACTGCCAGGATAAAATTCTGTATCAGTGCAGGTTTGGCTGAAAAATGTTATTTTGCTGTCTGGGTTAGTTTTACAGAAACAGTTGATCCAGGTTGTGTGTGCTTGTGCAGAAACTTGTGGCACAGCTGGGGTAGAGCCAGCAGACTGGGAGGTGTGGGAGTGGGGCTGGCTCTGGTGGCAACCTGGGAATGCTGCTGAGGGTGCACTTGTGAAACTGTCCCCAGGCACTTGACCTGGTCAGGCTCTCTGCCAGCCCAGCTGAGGAGGTGTTCCCAGCGTTGGAGGTGCTTAGGTTTGCCTCATGATTTCTGACCAACTTTTACGGGGAGAATGGATTTGCTGGAGCTCAGGTGAAACCAGCAGTGAGGCAGAGCACCTCCTAAAGGAATTCTTCACAGGGCATCTTCATAGCTAGCACAGTTATGGGAAGATGAGTTTGCAGCAAACTTTTCCGTGTCTGAATCTGATTTAAATTCCTCTAGCTCGTGCCAGAAAATTTGTCTGTCCAAAGACAGACAAAGACTTGTCCAAAGGACTTTAACCAAATAACTTGTACGTAAAGAAGCGATATTTGCTGGATGGCTCAGGGTGGTCCTGTCACTGCCCACCACTCCACCTTTTCAGATGGGCTCTAATCTCAGTTGCTGGAGGAACATATTAGTAAATGATTGATTCCTACTCTGTGCTCCTGAAGGTGCTCACTGCCAGGGCCAGCCTTGCACTCTGCTCAGGGTGCCAGGCACCGTCACCGCCCCACAGCGCGCTCCTGAGCGTGTTACTGACACTGATCCCACTGCCTGCCAGGACAGAAGTGTTCTGGGTTTCACTTCACACTTGGTTCTGTCAAATATGGGAGAACTTCAAGCCTTTCTCAAAGAGAGACCCAACAGCTGGCTTTGGAAAGCCTTGCTGCTGGTCTCCCTATGCCAGGAGCTGGCTGCCTGGACCTGGTGGCCTTGAGTGCTGCACCAGCAGGGCAAGTGTTGGCTGAAATAATAAATCAATAAAGAGGGGTGGCAGCAGCTTGGCAGACTCAAGTGCAGGTATGTAGACTACTCTATACACATATATGAGAGCTATGCAGATTGACCACTTCCTTGGGGAGAAATACTTTTTATGCTGGCTGGGTGCCAGTCATGAGACCTGTTTAGTGAGGTTACGTGCTTTTCTTGTGGTAATGAAGACTTAGCTTAAACTGCTCAAATAAAACCCAGAGTTCTTGTTCACAGAGCCTGAGGTTACTGCTCCCCCCTCCCTTTTAAGCTACATGCATAGATAATCGGCTGAACAAACAGTGGGCAAAACTGCTCCCAGTAGAATAATAACTGCTTTTCACTACCACTCATTCAATGAAGTGACATCTGGAAGACTCTCCAGACAGTCACAGGAGGTTTGGTGTGTAACAGGAAGATGCAAAGAAGCCAAATCCTACAGCTGTCAGTGTTCACTGGTATTTTCATACTCTTGGATGGGTTCTCCTGGCTTGGTTTGTTCTCAGTTTATGCTGATACTTACGGCTTCCACCCCAGCCACGATGTTCTGCAACATAAGTACCCAACACATTTAAAAACCAGATGAATTGCATTCTGAGTCTCATAGAGGTGCTGTGGGGATTAATTAGTTCTGACAAAGTGCTTTCTGGCTGAGATGCCAAACTTATGTTTCAGGACTAATGGTATTGTTCAGTGAAACTGTTTAGTTCTCCTCAAATGCCTAATCACTATTTTAGAAGAACATAGTCTTTGGAGAAAAGCTTTATTGATTTAAAGCACGCAATAAACAGTATTGATTTGCAAGAGGCAGTCATTCATATCTGCTCTATGCAGAGCTGAGACGTAAGGTGGCCACACAGCTATTTTGAACTAAAATGTAAGTGAAAATATTGCTTAAATGACCCTGCAGCAGCTTGCAAATTTCTCATATGTGACTTTCAACTGCCTTAATAGCCTTGTACTCAGAACAGGGGCAGTGCCCTGCTGAGGAGAGGGCTCTCTGCTATTTCATCCCTCATAGCCTTACCACAGGGAGGGTGGCCTGCAGAGGAACAGCAGTGGGTAAAATAATCTTCTGGACCTTTAGAGCACCAGAGGAAAACGTAGGTAGTCCCAGAACTGCTCTGTAAAGCTGTACTGCAGATAGCTTAGTGGTTCATTTAGCTTGTGTCAGGCACAACTTGGGTGTCATGTGCCAGCTGAGTCTCTGCAGCTGGTAGAAGACATGCTGGTGGCCCAGCTGTGCAGGCTGTCCCCTTGCCCATGCTGTGTCCAGGCCATGGGGGACACAAATCCTTTGAGACATCCTTTGAGGAGCTCAAGCAGGTTGGCACCACGGCTTGGCAGCAGCAATCTGTTACACCACAGCACCTAACCCTGAGTGAACAGGAGGAGTCATCTGCTGACATCTTTATCCTGGACACCTGAAGGTCTCCTAGTTGGACTGTTTGAAAGAGTGAGTATGTTTTTGAGCTGCTTGTCCAAATTATCTCATTGGGGATTTGGGTGGGGATGACAACGGAAAGTATTTGACTGTCAGGTGTGATGCTGCTCTGCATATTATCCAGCCCATTTCCTGTGAGGTGTCTCGGGTTGGTGGCCTGCCTTGGGTGCTGCTGGTCAGTCAGCCTGGTTCAGAGAAGGTTGTGGTAACCCCTTTGGGAGCTAATCACACTCCTTTGGTAGAATGGCTTGCTCTGCAGCTGCTGAAATGCAAGGGAGGAGGGGTGTGGGTGGGAGTGGGGAGGCAGCAGCACCCCAGGAACAACAGGGCACCCGTTGTCCTTGGCTGGCAGGGACTGCCAGGTGGGTGAGGGTGAGCAACTCATGTCCTGCATTGCAGTAGTGCAGGTGGATGTTCTGTGGTGCTCTAAAACTGCTCTCCCAGTGCTGCTTTCCTTGAGGGGAGCCCTCCAGCCTGTCTGCTGCTGCTCCACAGGGCTCCTGTAGCTCAGTGGGGGTTTACAAGGGTTTCTGAGGCAGCGTGTGTGGTGTGCTCCTGATGTCACTAATCCAGGGGGTGTGACAGATCTACTGCAGCAGTGCCCTGGGTAAGGTCCATGCCCAGTTGTGATGCTGCTCTTGTCTCTAACAGCTCTTAGGTTGGTGCAGTGCTCTTTGGATGTGCTTCTGGTGTTCAGACCCAACCTTTGTTCCTCAGCATCTGGTGTGACTTTGGTTCAGTCTTCTGCTTGCTGCTTATGACTGTTCTTGTTTTGATGGAAAGAGAAGGGCTCAGCTGACCAGAGGCCTTCCTTCTTTGGAAGCAGCTTCTGTGTTCTCTATAGGATTTTTCCAGATGCTTCCTATGACTAGTGGAGTGATGCTAATGATGCAGCTTTATTGACTGCTTTGGCTCTGAATGAATTCCTGTATAGAAGAGATGGAAACTTTTCTCAAGGGAGAACTTGGTATGAAAAAGAAATATTTTTTAAGAAAAAAATAGTAAGGCTTATCTAAATTAGGATGACCTGTATCTAGTGTTCCAGGTGAGCTTTTCATATCGAACTGTGTTTTTTAAAAAAATAAATATTCTTTATATGAATAATGTTTGGCATTGAAATTAAATCAGCACTTTGAACAGACTTTTTTGTTGGAGCATGTATGTGGTGACAGGTATATTTGATGTGGTGTGTGTTAATGCTGCAGAGAATAAGGAGGTTAAACTCTTCTGTTCAGGATAATATTCAACATTTGTCAACATCTGGTCTCTCTCCACTTCAGTTGTCAGTTAACCCACTTGTTTAGATTTTTCTGGAATTCCTTGAAGTCATCTCCACATCCAGCTAACCTAAACAGCTTGTCAGCCAGCAAGGCAGTAAGCCAGGCTTGCTGTTTGTATTGTCTTGTGTCACTAGTAAGGATTTCACACCACAATGTCTAATCATCAGAGATACACAAGTTATTGCCTTGATGGGACATTGACTGTTTAGTTCTCATATGGACACACACATAGAAGGCTTTAAGCTGTTTAACAGTTCTCAAAAAGTAAGTTTTCCAGTATTCTAGACATAGACAGATTTGTCTGGCAAAGAGATCTCTTTGCAGTCATCAGGGAGTGTTATTCTGTCTTACTTTAATGTGCATATGCCGGAAAGTGAAATGTCCTGGCTGCTGCTGTGTCCCATGGTTTTCTGTGGCACCAGCATTTTGGAAGATATCTTAGACTTCCTGACTTTATTTTCTGCTTTTTAAATGTGAGTGTGGAAGCTTCCAGCTTTAATTTAAATCCGGTCTGTCTAATATCAATGTGGTATCTTTTCAGTTGAGTTGGTCTATAATTCTGAATAAAGGTAGACACATTGTCATATGTCATCTGTTAATTATTCATAGACTAGTGTGTGGCAGGCATGGTGAGCTTCTCATACAACTGGTTTAGTAGTAATTTAATTTTGAAGGTATCTGCCATCATCTGCTTGATGCTAATGAAAGCATAACCTGAGTGTGAATACTTTCTTAGAGCACGTGGTGTTTGCTTGCCTGATCTCATACTCCTTGGGCACTACTCCTCCCTTCCTTTTTAAGATTTCTGTTTAGCAGAAGAATGTGTGGATGGGAGGGAAGGGGTATGTGGCAGAGGAGCCTGTCTTGGTCATTTGCAAAATCTCAGTTTGCAAAGACAAATTTGCAACTGAACTGGTCACACTGAGTCCTCCACTCAGGCTTGTTTTCGCACATCCTTTGTAAATGCCACTCTTATCCCTAAAGCAAATGTTCTGTGTTGAGTTTTCTCATCTTTATTCTCTATTTGTCCAGCAATCTGTAGCTGATGCCTCATAGTGCTTCCTGGTTTATTTTCTATCTGCTTCCCAACACAGGCTCCTGCAGTTTTGGATGGTAGTTCTGACATGTGTTGCATCTTCAGTAGCTTAGCTGGGCTGGTGGCCCTTTCTAGTGGGGTCACTGTGGGTTTTGAGTCAGGTGCTGTGATGGTTCTTTCCTCCTCTTGGGAAAAGGTCCCTCAATTAATGGGGGAGGAGATCACTGCAGCTGAACATGCCACAGTTCACAGCCTGGTTTGGCCCTGCGACCAGGCAATGACTGTTTGGGAGGGAGGATTTGCTCTTGGGTCAGACCATGTCCCATCTTGTCTCAGTGGCTGCTACCAGAGCCCCAGGCAGCGAGGTGGGGGCTGGGGCTCCAGGCTGTTCCCGTTTTCTGAGCAGAGCCAAGTGACACCAGGTCCTTGAGAAAAGGTGGCATCTGGTGCAGTTTACCCCTCCTGTTAGGGTTTTGCCGTGTAGTAACAAAAATGAGAACAGCCCAAGTGGTAATTCACACCCGTAATCCTTCTGCTTGGAAATCTGCTTGTGACACTTCTGATGGAGTGTGGCACTTTGGGAAGTGTTCCTTCGCAGTCAGATTTGGTACAGAATAGATTTGCAGTGAAATAACCTAAGTTAAATCATTTTAACAATGCCCTCCAAAGGTGCTATTGTTTGAATTACTTCCCTGGGGTAGTCGGACAGATGTGTGGCAGAGCCTCTCTGAGTGATGGTGATGCCTCTTGCCTTTCTTATTGTTGAAGACAGGCTGAAATGCTGCTTTGGTCCAACTGCTTTGTGACCAGCCCAGATGCCCGTTGGAAGGTATAGGGAATAATGGATAATGGAGTTATGTCAGTATGAATTAGGGATTTTACAATAACAGTTTTATTATTTATGTGGCATCCTCCGTCTTTATGAAGAGTTTACTTCCCCTTAAACGCACTTTGCAGCGGAAGGCAAGCTGTCTTCATACCCTCATACCTTTGTGTTGCCAGCTCTGATGCACTCCTTTTTCCAGTCCTTGTTGCTGCTTCAACTTTCTCACTCACAAGCTGTACAACACTGTTGCTTAGTCCTCTTATGTCCATACTTACAGGGTCTTTAAGGCCTTTCATAAAGTAAGCATTTCATTTTGCCTGATGGCAGAAGGAGGTTTATGGAGTTTGGGGGAAAAAAAAAAAAAGGAAGAAATACGCTGTAGGTAATAGATTCCAAAAATGCAAATTTGTTTAAGCAACCCCTTAAAAAGAAGGGAGGGAAGAAGGAATTGAAGATTAAAACCTGTGTTTATATACATGTAGAAGCTGGAGGCAAAGCAATCCATTCATAAATATACAATAGGATTTATGTCATGGTGAGAAGTGCTGCATGCATATTCATGTGTAATTTGCAAATCCTTTAGCGATTAAATACTTTACTCCAAACTCAAGAACTAAATAACCTTCTTGTTGAAATGAGATGTCCAAAGGCTCTAATGCTTCTCCAGTGGAGGGGAAAGGCTGGGTGGTGTAATAGATCTGATACTTTAATTTTCACTCTATTAAAAGATTTCTGGTGTGCTTTGGGCATTATTTTATTAGTATAATCAGTAAGTTTTGAACAAAACACGGAGCAGAGAATTGCAAGAAATATTATAAAGCCTATCACGCTAAGAGAAGCAAATAGGCTTAGAAACTTGTTAGGGTGTTTTTCTCAACTTGATTTATTGTCAAATACCTTTGTCTAAAACTTTCGTATCCCGTAGGTAAGGAAGGAGGCAGATAAGTAACAGCTTGGGGTGCCATTGTCTGAAATAATTCACTCCACTTTCACAAAGGTTGCTTACCTTTAAAATATGTAGCCTCAGTTCCTCATGTAGCACTAAGAGATGAATATGAATACACTGTTGCTGGTGCTTTTGGTTTTCAAAAGCGTGAAATTATTACTTTCAAACATATGAATGGGGAAAAAAAAATACTGCTGTGGAATAACTGTTTCCTGCAACTCGGGTTGTTACAGCGGGTGAGTGCTCAGCGACAGCGTTCCTGGGTAGGGTGGGGTGATGGGGCTGATTCATCTTGCCCTTCAGTCGTCGGACTAAATGATACTCTGCAAATGGGACAGCAACTGCCAGTCATCCTGCTGAAAAAACAGAGCTCAGCCTGTGCCTCTAATATCACTGTGATAAGATAAGGTTAAGACTTACAATGTGATTGTGTTACATGCTCTGTGCCTACCCTCACCTTCCTCAGGGGCCTTTTGCAGCCAGAATTAGCAGTCTTGTGTCTCCTCTAGATCCACCAGCTGCTTTGCTGGGGCGGCAGACAGGTGGCCATGTAGATTGGACCTCTGTGATGGCTGGTGTTTGTGTATTGCTCTGGGCAGGTAGTAAAGAACCAAAGTTCTTCTCAATTCTTAAAGCTGGACCTAAGCCTGTTCAGTTCCATCTCTGTAAATTCCCTGTTTACCCTTTGGGAAAGCTGTGGTTTATTCTTGTGTCTGGACCATCACAAACTCTTGTTTACTGCGCTTTCTCGTGGCGTTCTTGATGGCTCATTTTGGAATTGCTCCTTTTTTGTAGCTTTATGAGCTCTTTTCCCTTTATGCATAGTTTTGCATTGGCAGAGTATAATGTACATCCATGCTGGATGGGAAAAGCCAGGAGAGTTCTTGTGTTCTTTCTTCCCCACTGAGGTTAGTGTGTCTTTGAAAGTTATGTTGTCTGATTTAGCTTTCCTACTCCTGTTTTGTAACAGCTCGCTTGTGGGATGCTTTGATTGAGCTCAACAAGACAGAGCAGTGCACTCAATTCACTAAGGACTCTATATGTATGTTTCTGGCTGGCACAGGTGTAACAAATTGCCCTTTTAGTCCTGTTTACTTGTTTTTCTTGTTCAGTCACAGGTAGTTTCTGCTCCTGGGTGATCAGAGAAGAGCCCTGGATTCCCTGTTTGCTTTCTTGTGCTGTGATCAGGGAGGCACATAGCAGAGGCAATGTCCCTTTGGTGCTTGGGGCTCTGCTGTACAAAGCTGTACTTCAGTTGATTTGAAGTAGTGTCTCCAGGTAACTGAAAAGTTGTTGCTTTTACAATGAGCACTGAGAGTTTGTATCATCTGCCATGTCAGAGCATCAGCTGTTTGAGCTGGTGGCTGGTCACAGGAGGGAGTGTAAATGCAGCACTGGGTACTTGAAGAATATGATTTGGTGTAGTTTCATAGAAAGGACAAAACTGAAGGAAACAAATCCAGCTCTCCTTAAATTGAGCCCTGAGTTGGTGACTTCTTGGCTTTAGATGTTGGACACTTCACTGCACCTGTGAAGCAGTTCAGGTGCACACAGAGTGTGTGAGGCGTGATGTCCCTGATTACTGTGAGGCTGTATGAGCTGGTTTTATGCCAGTATTTTTTATTATATATTAATGAGGAAAGCTAGAAGAGATAAATTTTTTAACAAATCTCATGTTTGAAATGAGCGCTGCTCAGGTAGGGGCTGGATGGGAGGTGAGTTTGATTCCCCCCCTGTTTTAGTAACCATAGGTGATTGCCTCTGGATCCATCTCAGAGGAGTGCAGCGAACCATTGCAACCACTTGTACTTCTGCTGGTGGAAAAGGTCAAAATCTTGGCCCTAGGGCTTGGTTCTGGCTGTGGGCCTGAGCACAAGCCCCACTGGCAGGGCTGGAGAATGCTGAGGAGCCACTGAGCCATCCGGTCGTGGGAGGTGGCCACTCTGTTAGCCCAGGTGCCCATCTGACTCCTCCCCAAGCTCGCTAGCATGCAGGAAACTGCTCCCTCTTTTTTGGGCACGGTTTCTGCTGGTGCAGTGAGTTGGAATGGCCCAAGGACTGTCTGGCAGCAGTGACCTGCCGGGGTGGGAGTGACCTTCCTGCCAAACATTGTTCTCCTGGAAGTCATGGCTCACTCCTGAGCTGCTGTCGGAGCAGTTGTGCTGTGCTTGCCTGGCACCACGGGTGGTGAGTGTGGGTTCAGCCAGGCAGCTGTGTCACTTGTAGTTTGTCTTTCAAAGCAGACAGCTTAAATATCAGATTGATGCTTTCTCAGTGCTGCACTGTGGGCTGTAATTCCATCTGCTGCGACACGGTGAAGGTGACACCTAAAAAGGTATGTGCTGCTTTCTGGATGTCCTCCCTGTATCTCCTGCATACATAACTGGAGGCACCATTTTACCTGCATGCTGGCCTTGCTCAGTGTGTGGTTGCTCAGGAGCCTAGCAGAACGCTCAATATTTTTCTCTGAAATGCTGTTTGAATTTCAATGTCATATTTCATTCATTCCAAGCACTGCAGTTTCTGCAACATCACTGCCCTTTGTCTTCTCCGGTCTGGAACAGTGGAAGCATCTGCTTATGCCATTGATTTGGCAATTATTAGAAGGACATTGAATAAAGGACATTATTAGTGGATAGGAGGAGTATTTAAAGACCTCTGCCCACAAGGTCTTTGTTTTTAATAGTTCTGCAGATTCATCACTGATTTTGGAACTTGACAGCAAGTTGGTTCCCTGGATCAGTCTGTAGATTAAAGTTGCTAGACAAGGGCAGCAGGAGTATTTTATTTGCCAGAGAATTTCAGCTTGGTCTTTGCAGGTGAGCTGAACTGTGGATAATGATTTATTTAGCTGAGCTGATGGGAGTAAGTGAATATACACGTGAATTCTGCATTGGTGGTGTAGATCAGCATTTGGGTAGAAATGAATAAAAAGGATAACAAAGTGAAACTAATTGCTAACAAAAGAAATTATCGGCATGGGAGTTGCATTTCATTTGGGTGCTGATGGTGAAGTAGTACTCATTTAAGCAGCAAATTTCAAACCTGTAAGCTCTCATGATGGCTTGCTTAAGACCAAGTGTACAGTACTGTAAGGCACAATGTCAGCTCCATTAAACACAGCTTTGACTTAAGGATGAAAATGAATAGCTGAGATATTTTAGGTAACTGCCTTGAGCAGCAGTGATGGTTGTATTCAAACAGCTTCAGTGAGTTATAAACAAGCTACAGCTGAGGCCAGATCAAGCCACTGATAATTGTGCACAGTGCCTGGCATAGCTTGGTTGGGGAGCAGCACACACGGTGTGTGAGCTGTTCTCCCTGGTGTGTACCCTGAGCTCCCTTACAGGGGAGGTGTCTGTACCCACACAGCTCTGGTTTCCATAACACTTTCCACCTCCTCAGCTGCTTCAGTTTTACTTCAAGTGTCTTGCTACAAATACTGGTTTTGACTAAGTGAGACTGACTCATTCAGCTGCTGCTTATCCTTTGGCATATATAAGGGCTGCAAAACCTGATAGTTATGGAGAAAAAGTGTTACTGAGGGATTTTGGCATGAAATACTACTTTACACTGTCTGAAAAAACCCCAAACCAGCTTTTTCCTTTTTTTTTTTTTGAATGGAAGAAGGGAAAAGTCGACTGAGGTAAAGGGCTGTCTTCCTAACAACGTCAGCTATAAAGGATTTGGATTGTGCATAGAGAAGACTGGCTTTGAACTAGTTTGTTTTTCAGAACATTGCTCTCTAAATTTCAAGGAAAGGTACTGGTGACCCGGGGCATTCCAGGCCCCACAAGAAAATCTCAGGAGTGAAACGTCTTGTGCCTTAAAGCACCTGCAGATCCTGCAACTTGTTTGCCTGGCTGCTCTACAAAGAGGGTTTGTGAGCAGAGCACAGATGTAGCTCACCATCTTCTTTTTCCTGGCTATGTCCCCTGCATTGAAAACTGAGAGAGAGAAAATACCTTGTTACAGGTGAAAGGTGTCTGGGGCTTGCTATGGCACAAAGAAAGATGTGATTTCCTACTGTGCTAGGTTTGTGTGGTCTCTACTACATTTTAGGATCTTATTTGACCAACTTATATTTTCCAAGACAAAGCTGAGACTCTTACAGAGTTGGTGCCTTCTGCTGCTTCCCTTGACTTGCAGGCAAAGAGAAATGTGTGAAAATGGAGGTGGTTTGGCTTCACATGTTACAAAGCCCTGAAAGAATATTCTGTGTCTTATACACCAAATCAGTTTAAGATCATTCTATTTTTGGAGTTCATGTTAAATAATAGGTAAAATGGCAATACACAGAAGGTAAAAATGGAAAATCCAATGCCAAGTACAAAGTATAGCATAAGCTATAGGTAGATGATTGCTTAGGATAGGGCTTTCCATAGGATGTAGCCATGCTATGGGGATGAAGCCAGTTGAGGGGGTGTTAGAACTCACCTGCATGGTATTTTGGATATTTAGATATCTGGGAAGCTGAAGTGAAATACTCAGCAGAAGAAATTCTTTTAAAAATAAGATATGTCAGAAACATCATAGAATCCATCAAAAACATAGCTGTTGCTCTTAGTGCCTAAAAATCACCCAAATCATTTGGCCACATGCAGCACAGAAGGGAGCCCTGGTCTGAGCCATCATCTGGGCTGCTCTGGGGAGAGCTGTTGCCTTGCAGTCGATCTGCCTGACGGCAGTGGCAGCAAATCTGGGCACTGGTAAATGAAGAGAGAATGACTGAAAGGAAGAGACAGTATCCCTGGTGTGCCACAGCACTCTCTGTCTGGCAAACACCTAGGACAGGGATCTCCATCTGGCGTGGGCTCGGCCCTCGAGGAGTGGCTGCTGCCATAGGAACCGAGGTCCCTGCCAGTGCCCTTCTGCCGGGATTAAATCCGGGACAGACACGTTATGGCAGGCGCTGCTGCTGGCTCCGATGTCGAGCTCTTCTGTCTTCACAACCCATCACCTGCACTGCTGCCACATCCTCACTAACATCACTCTTACAGCTTCAGAATGTGGCTCAAACACTGTGCTGTGATCTGCTTCCAGATGCTCAGCGCGGTTAAAAAAGGGAGTAAGGATTTTAAACATCTTTGGGGAAGCAATATGTGCAACTGCGGGTCACACCAGCCGGTCAGAGCCTCTTAGGGCTCAGCTTTGTATTCAGATGCGCTGGCCTGCGAGCTGCAGACATTCCAGATACTTGTGTTCATTTTGGCTGTATCCAGGCACGCACTCACAAAGAGCAAGATGCGTGCAGTGAAGTATAAATCCCGTCCTCTAATGACTCAAAGCACTGTTGTGTGCGCATACATGCTTAACAGATTGTATAATTAGCTGGCTTTGTAAGCTGGCAGCATGTATGATTCTCCAGTAGCTACCTAGAAATCCTGTGTGGTGCAGGGAGTGCATGTGGGTCCTTTAGCTTGTATCCATGCAGCCATGACTGCTGGGCGTGAGGGAGGGGGCTGCATCCCCTGTGCCCGCAGGACAAGGGCTTCCCAGGCCCAGTGCCATCACCTCTGCCTATTCCCCTGAGCCCTGGGCTGGCAGCAGCTCTTCCCCCTTGGCTGCTGAGGCTGAGCTGGTTTGGCTGGAGGCTCTGAGCTGTGGGGACAGGGGCTGTCCCCCAAGGCAGTCCCCATGCTGTGTCCTTGACAGGCTCACCAGGTCCTTCAGCTTCAGCATGCACAGCCTGAGTTACCATTAGAGCCCTTCTCTTGGCCCACGAGTTTGATTTGGCATTGGCCCGGACTGGAATCTGGTTTTATTTGAAATACTTAATTCAGAAATGTTAATCCCAGAGGTCACAAGCCTCACTGCAGAGCTATCCTGACCCTGCAGCGCAGGAGCTGCTGGTCCTGCTGGCGCAGCGCTGCCGCTGCGGTGCCTGCTGGAGGGAGAGGTGTTCCCAAGCCCGGGATCGGGCTGCCAGCAAATAGAAAGGCTGGGGTTTACTGCTGCGGAGGAATGCGACAGGTTGTGCCGGTGTCCGGGAGACGCGGAGGGTGGGAACACGCACCAGGGCCCAGGGCTGCGTGCTTGGGATTTCATTGGAGCCGGGGAGGAGCCGGTAGGGGAGCGAACATGACCTTGAAAATCCTTATCGAGATGAAAAGGTGCAGTCAGCGAGCACATTCCTGCGCGGCCACGCTGCTGCACAGTGTGACAGCCCGCGCTGCGGCTGCACAGAGCTCCGCAGGCAGCTCCGGGAGGTGCCTTCCCACAGCCCGGCAGGGTTTTCTGGTCTGAGTGTGTGTAAATCCCAGGGATCAGCTTCTAAAGTTGGTGGTTTCTATGCATTTATAAGTAATAACGAGCCTGAAGGCAGTAGCAAGGCACAGTCTGGCAGGTGGAGAAGATGGGCCACTCGAGAGGACCCGTTTTAATTATGATTCCATGGCAGATAAAGCTCATCTACGAGTTTGGTGCCCAGAAATCTGGTGAGCAGCCAGGCAGCTCATCACAACCAACAAGGGGGGGTTGTGGTTTTCCCCAGTGTTGCTCCTGTTCCTGACACTCCTGTCAGGAACTCATGTCCCTGGCATGCTGTTGACTGCTGAATCCCGCTAACCCAACTGGGAATTCACTGGGCAGGACACTCTGGGTGCTGTTCTGCTGTATTTACGGGACAGGAGCAGTTTGTGGAAGGGCTTGGAGGGTGCAACAGGGGAGAGCAGAGCTGCTGGACTGGGAAGACGAGCAAGGAAAAGCCGTGTAGGGTGTAAGGTGTGAGAGATGCTTTTTATGGGAGTGACAAACCATTAGCCTGGTTTAGTTGCTGATGTCTTTGTGCTTTGGATCCAAGACAACTCTCCCTCCCTTCCTCCCCTGTGCTAGCACGTGTACTTGTACACTCACATGCTAATTCAGGTTAAGAAACTACATCTCCTAGAAATTGATCCTTTCCTAAAATGCTTTCTGTGTGCTTTTAATCCTGAAGCATGTCCCAGGGAAGTGACACCATGCAGATAAAGCAGTGCACCTTTGCAGTGCAGAAAAGAAATCAACACCACTGTATGTGCTGTAAAATGAAAAATGCTGCATTCCTGAAGAAATCTAAGTATAGTTACAGCTTGACTGTGGTACTTTTGTTGCTGAGACTGCACTGCAGCTTCAGGAGCAGATACTTAAAATTCATTGGTTTGTGGTGGGGTTTTTTTTGGGTTTTTTTTTCTCTTTCAACAAGGATAGAATAAAATCCTATCTTTCTCTGTGGGTATATGAACTTACCCTTATGTGCTGGGGGCTTTTTGTTGGAGGAATTCAGGCAGTGTCTTTTAGATAATTCCTTCCTAAATGCTTGGCTTAGAGCATTTGGGTAAAAACATTTTCTCACTTAACAAATCCAGATCCTTCTCAGTTTTAGAGGATCTAGGTGTGTGCTGGGAATTTGGCTTTGTGCTGATGATCTTGGGGCATTTTTTCTTAGGCACTGTGGAATGCAATGGCTTCTGCTCAGGGAGGTGGAACGTGCCCCTGCTGACCTTCATGCCATAACTTCAGCTTTTGTTTGCCACGATACTTGATTAAGACAAATCTAGCATCTCTGGCTTTTTTCTTTGAAGTTATCCAGCTTGTAAAGCTGAGATGAAATGCAGCCTGTTTATTGGGGTTTACCTCACTTTCTAATGTGGAACAATTAGTGTGGTGGTGCTGAAACTGGTGTCTCTCTACTGTCGTACATGCCAGGAACTTGGAATGAGGTACAAACCTGCTACACATGCATGGGAGAAATGGGAATACAGAGATACCAAAGAGACACAAATAGACTGTGTTTTTAGCCACCTTCACCAGGTGGAAGGTGGAAGATTGTTCCTTTGGAAGGAGGTTCCTGTACTCTTGGTCATACACCACAGTAAAATAGTAGCTAAATATTAATAATAAGACTATGTAAGGTGTGTCTCTGACACATACCTAGAGCATGAAGTGTGAGCAGCAGTGATGAGGTGGTATGTATGCTGAGTCCTTGCTTAGTGGAAAGAAATGCTGTATGTTTTGAACTGAGGAGTAACTAAAAAGCTTTTGATATCTGGTACCTATGTAAAGGTCTGTTGGACACTTCAAAAATTATAATACAATGCATTAGATAGAAACTTGGTTAACTGCCTCAGGCCACAACAGTCTTTTCTCCACAAGGCCTTAACAGCAAAATAACTGCCAGTGAAAGATGACACTTTGGCACATATGCATGTTCATGTTTAAAGATGTTACCTTACTTTTGTGGCAGCCAGTGATAATTTATGATCAGGATATCATTTATTGGTCATACCTAACTGCTTATATCCTCTGTGAACAACTTGATATCGATTCCATCTGTGAGCTTGTGTTCACAGATCCTCGGGTAGTGCTCCCTGCAGTAAAATTTGAGTTGTAAACAGTCCTGGGAAACAAATTTTTCAAAAGGATTTCTCCCTTGAATTCTGAAAAGTGACACACTGCTTCTGGGGCTTGCTGGTAGTGCTTTCAAGACACTGTGGTGCTGACACGTTTGGCTTTGCCTGTGGTGAAATGCATGTTCCTCCTAAACCTGAAGAAGACTTCCATGGTGGTGGCACAGTTGCAGAAGTCTTGAAAGTAGACAGTACCAAAACCAGAGTCCTTCCCTCAGGTTGATCTAAGCTGTGGTCCCTGGCCTGTGCCTTTTTACAGATGAAACTTTTGTTCTTCCTGAGTTGTGTGCTGGGCACGCAGAGAGCTGGCAGAAGGACTGCAAGTGGGCTTTAAACCACACGAGACAGGTGGGGAAGGGGAATGTAAAGTGCAAGAGGCATTATAACTTCCATGTTAACAGAAATTTGATCTGTTGGCAAAACATACTGATAGCAGATCATTAAAAATAAATGATGTTTATAAGAGTAAATCAATCAAACTCACTTGGTGATGCAAATCTCACTTTTGCTGTCCTCAGATGCGCGAGCAACCTTCAATACTTGTTGATTTGTATCGACTCCCTTGCAATGTGTGAAATACTGAGCTATGTTTAGTGCTTTGTACAGTTCTGCCTATAAACGCAGTTTGGCATGATTTTTTCTGTAGCTTAACTACATGGTAAATCAAGGCTTTGTTACTTTAGATGAAAAAGATACTAAACCTATGAATTCTATACTCTTACCTTCTAACTCTTTACATCTCCTAAAGCTTTACTCTCATGAGGTTGTTTTAGACATCTGTTCTTGTTCTGACATTTCTGTTTATTTTTATGCAGTATGGCTTTTCAGGAACTAAGAAGACATTGCATCAACACTTACAGCAGCAGTAGTAGATAGTAAAGCTGATACTGTGAATTCCAAGTGCTTATGTGCTTCAGCAGTCACTGCATCCATGAGCTGAGGGCTGTGCAACCTGAACTTTCTTCACTTTGGATCAGAAGTGAGTTGCCATGCTTTCATTTCCAAAGGCTGCCTTCAGTGCTAACTCACAAGACTGAGTCTGTTGAAATAATTTTGGTTTGCCCCTCTTGAAGGATATGGCATGGATTACAGTTGGCAGGGCAGTGCTTATGCTGAAGTACCTATTCTGTACCTTGAATTCACAATTGCTTTGCAACTGGAAGGATTTTAGTTCTGTTTTCTCCATTGCTCCAAGATCATCGTGACCAGGCACCTCCTCTGATTCTTGCAGGCAGTCAGAAATATTCCTTTTCATACTTGGTACTGCTGAGTTTACAATGGCATTGAAGGGGCCCATGAACTCCTGGGACTGCCTCTTTGGAGTTCACTTGACTTGGTAGTTTCCTCTGTGTAGCTGGATTCAACTCCATCTGGACAAGGTTTCCAAGTTGCCGGACTGATGTCAGATCAGAGAGCCAAGTAGTAATATTTTCAGAACTGACCTAGGCATTGCATAAAAGCTGAGTGGCTGCAGTTGATCTTTCTTAGGGCAAAGAGCAGAATGGGCTGTGGTGGTGTCCTGCTGCTTGCCTAGACTGTGTTCTGCAGAGGATGCAGACCAGAGAGCCTGCTAATGTTGCAGTTTGGGATTGGGACCATCAAATAGCTATATAACTCAATAAGAATGTTTATAATGCAGAAATAGCAAGCAGGCAGTCCTGCTGAAGCTGCTGTACAGAGTCAGTGCTGGCAGGGGGTGAGCAGGGAGCAGAATACAAACCATGTGCATGTGAAAACAGCCTCTTGTGCTTCCCTTGCCCCTTTGCAAATAGGCTTTCATGCTAGAAATGCTTGGTTTCTACATTGGGTAGATTAGGTCTCTAGATGAGTCCAGTGATGCCATCCTAGAGTTGTCTGTTTTCCCACTCCAAATGCCATGTGAATAAAGGGCACAGGAGCTGGCAGTGTCGCAGGAGGTATTCACTGTCATACTGCTTTTTCACAGTAGAGATAGAACATGCTGGTGAGAAATGCATTTCTTCTCAAAGAATTAAGGTTTGTCATCACCATACATGAAGTGAAAATTCAGTGCTCAATGAAGTCCAGTTGTGGAGTGAATCCCAAGTCTGTTCCCCTACACAGACATGGGGATGGTCAGCCCAGTGCTCACTGCTGCACTGCCTGTCTTTGCATGCTGCTGTCCATGGATAACGTGTTCCTGAATGCTGAGGGACAGCAGTTGTTCCATTCTTACCTCCTTGCTGACATCTCAAATATTTATCTTTTCCTGGCAGTAGGTATAGTGCATTAGGTATATAAAGCATTTCACAGCTTTAGGAGCTGTGTTGTGGGGGGAGTCTGTCCTAAACACCTCCTTATCTCAAGGCATCTTGCCAATGTAAACTGCTGCCACCCACACCATGGGCAGCCTTTCAGGGAAGTAGGAATGCTGACTGAAAGAACAGAGACAAGCCTTCCAGTTCATAATCTCCCAAATATGTCAAGAAACTTGTCTGACTACTCTGGATGTTTGGTAGACAATTTATCCCTTACTGTGAAATGACCAGTCCCCTTCTTTGAGAACAGTTGAACTTCCAAGCGAAGAGAGAACTGACTTGTTTTTAGCCAACCTACTCAGGCTGTGCAGGTGGCAAGGCTGCTTATCCTACAAGAACTGCAAGCAACTTCAGCCATTTAAAACTAAAGACATCTTAATTACTTGCATGGTTAAATTCCAACTCTTGCACGCTTTTAGTTCAGTTGTGTTGCACTGTTCTCATCAAGTTGTACCTTACTCTTTTATATCTTTTCTGCTTAATCAGTTCAGGAAAGCATGCAGGATATACAGGCTGGCAGGCAAGTTAATGTTGTGAGAAGCTTCAGCTCCCATTTCCTGACTTTTTAACCTTGAACTATCCCAGGAATTTTTGCATTTGAGTGATTAGGAAGGTATGAACTGACCTCTTGCCTCTTTCCTGCTTGCAGAACCAGTTTGTTAATCTCTGGGAATGATCTAAAATCTGTAAGTGGTTTTTGATGGTCTTCTCCTTGCAAATAACTTAGTAGTTTCTTTGCTTCCAGGGGTAAATGATCTGTACTGAAAAGAAATACATGGGCAAACAGACTGTCACTGTGTGCAAAGTAGAGCTTGTAAACATGCAAGCCTTTTCAGAAGTGGATAGAACAAGCAGTTAACTGTTCAACTGATGTGTTCTAGGCATACTGGTAGTGACTAGTGGGGTCATAAATTGTGTATTATATGTATTATGCTTCTATAAATCTGTTTGACCAATAGAAATGCATTGCTATTAAAGGTATAAATGCATTTGTGTTTGGAATTCTTGAAATACAGACTTTTTGCTTGACTTTCAGGTGTCTTTGGTGCCTCCTAATCTCTTTTGTGGAGAATCTACTTGGGCAGCATGTGACTAATATCTGTAGAAAGAGAATAATTTAGATGTTACCTGCTTATGTGAAAGGGTCTAAATTAGCAAATTACACGCGACTCAAAATCACCTTAACGAGGTACAGGGCTTGGCCAAAGAGCAGTAAAGGACATAACTGAGTTCTTGTGTCAATAAAAATGTTTAAAATTATGACAGCTTGGAAAATAAGCTCTGAAGATAGATGTTGATCTTGCTTCTCCTGGAGGTGACCCAATGCATGGAGCATTAGGGGCCAGGAGGAGACACAGGATGAAAGGGATCTTCAGGAGGCTGAGAAGATGCTCAATAACCATGGCAACAAAAGAAAGCACTTCTGAAAAGCAAACAGCTCTGCAGTTTGAGTTGCTTTAGGACACGTGTTGATTATTTTAAGGCATTTCTATTGGTAATGTTTCTGTTGTACTTGAAGCAGATTTGTTTATTTTACAGCAACAGCTTCAAATAGTGTTTTTCTCAGACTTGACCCCATTTGTACTGTAAGGGCTGTAATTCTGTTCCTAGTTACCCTTTATCAGACCAAGACCAGGACCACACACTGACAGTCATTGAAATGACTTGTGTTTGAGGTTACTAGAAGTTTAGGGTGGCTGTGCCTTGCTGCGGGTCTTGGAATAATGTCTGGCTTCCAAAACTTTGAAATGTCATATCTGATCTCTCATCAGGCTCCTTGGAGTATAGTTAAGAAGCTTCTCAAATTTGTGATCACTTCTTAAAGGCTTCTCTTTGCTACCTGGGAAGCACATTCCCATTCGTGGTTCCTGTCTGCTTGTGGTGGTCTGAATTACTCTTTTCTGCTCCCCTCGGTGTGTAGGTCTCCCCTTTTCACTCCCTCACAGTCGGTGAGGTTTTGGTGCAATTGAAGGTGCCACGTGGCCCCGAGCTGTCTGTTGTGTCACTGCTGAGGATACTGGTTGCGAGGACGAGCTGTTCTCATCACCTTTTGCCTCAGTTGCAGTTGGAGTGGGAATCCAAGGGAGTGTTTCATCGTGCCCAGGTGTGTGGTGACAGGGTGAGAAAAGCTTTGCCAGCAAGATCATAGAACAGGGCCTCCTTCCTGCCACACCTCCAGCCTCCAAAGGCAATTCTCCCTGCAGTGAGAGAAGATGCTCCCGGGGAAAATAGTTACTATAGTGACGAATAGCCCCGGTGTGTTTGAGGGCTGGATCACCAAGTTGAGTAATAAATGTGTAGGAGTCTATTTTTAAAAGCTTTTGTGAGGAGGAGACTGCTGTAGTCCTAGAAATTTTGTCTGCAAAGCGATAGGTCTTTCTGTGCTGAAGTTTAAAAATAATCATCGTCTGTCTTGAGAATGGGATGACCTCATTAAAAACAAAGAAGCTTGTATGTCATCGTGTCGAGCCTCCTGGCAGTGGTTCCTGCAGCAGCCTTCTGAGTTACAGTAGGAGCTCTGCCCATTAACAGCTTCCTCAAAGCTCAGACCCACATGGATCTTGGGTACAGCTGCCCCAGTGTCACAGTTGGAATTAGGTGCTTTTAGCTCATTCTCTATCCTGGTCCGTGCAGCACATCCTGCACATAATGAGCAGAAGCCACTGAAAATAAAATCTGACTCCAAGCTTCTCCCACAAAATGCTGGGTTTAAAAACTGTTTGCTTTTGTAAGAGAAATGATGTGAGTGGAAGTATCTGCCACAACTCATTATTTTATTACCTGGCTTGACTTCTTGCCCATGAACCTGTGTGACTCGTATGCTTGCTGTGTACCTGTGAGTGCAGCAGGGAAGGGGAGACCTGAACAGAGCTGGAAAGCTGGTTTTTAGGGTTTGGTGGCTTATGCTGTAGCTGTAAGAGGAGCTGGCATGAATGTCCTGAGTGATCCAGGTGCTGCCTTTGTTCCTTGTGCAGGGAGCTGCTGCAATGGGTGCAGCAACCTGCAGGAAATCCCCT
Organism: Pseudopipra pipra; assembly: GCF_036250125.1. NCBI lineage: Eukaryota > Metazoa > Chordata > Aves > Passeriformes > Pipridae > Pseudopipra > Pseudopipra pipra. The sequence goes on along the minus strand of NC_087563.1, from coordinate 5,063,944 downwards.
GGTCTGTCGTTTCACCGGCAGGGAGTCATGAAGGATTTCATGTAAGGCCATGTGATCTGTGCTGAACTGATTAACATAAGGCTCTCCTGTTTAAATGGCTTTACTTTGTTATGGGTCTGAGGAACCCTGCAAACATAGGGATTAAGTGGGTTTATGTGAGGTGTAGAGGCTTGGCAGTGCACTGTTGGTTTATAAAGGTCCCCATCTCGGTGACCCACAGGCAGTGTTTGCCGACTGCACATTTACGGACAGGCACACTTTTACTGACAGCTGCCTGTGAGTTTGCTCAGTTGCTGTGGGCCACCAATTGATACTGAAATCCAGTAATTACAAAAATACCTTTTCCTGGTTTAAGAGGTTCAGAACTGATTTTTGTTGCCTTTGTAGCATTAACTCCAGATTTGTAAGTGGCGCAGGTCACCCATCTCCTGCTCCCATCAGGAATCTCTGTACAGACACGTTTAACAAACCTTCTGTCAATCAAAAACTGGTTATACAAGGATTATTTGCCTTCAGTTTCCTGCGTAATGAGGTTTTTGATTGACAACAGTGGAGTTAAAGAATATAGAACGGCTTTCTGAATCTGAGATGAGCGAGTTTCCATTTAATACTGTTTGCACATGATAACATTGACTTCCAGTTTTATCTGGGATAGAAACTGAAGGTGATCAAAAATAAGAAGTATAGAAACCCTTCTCGTTTGAAAATGTTGTGACTTAGAAAGTAGAGGTAGGAAACTAACTTTCTATTTCCTGATGTAGCAGTGGGATTTGAACATCATTTGCTGAACAAATAGTTGATCTACTGGGGGCAAACGTTTTGGAAACATGGAAGTGCCTCAGTATGTTCAGCATAGCTGATGGGTGAGCACTCCTCAGTCTGCCTCTACCTGGAGACTGTCAGATGCTCCTCAGGTTAGGAATTTGGGTGATGCCGTTATCTTTTATCTCTGTTTATCAGGATTAGTTTCTGAAATGGTGTCCTTGACCTGCTGTGTGTGGTGGTTGCTGTGGGCACCTGGTTTCCAGGTGCCTTGATGAGCATTTGCACTTGTTCAAGTAAATTTGGATTTCTTGAATGCAATTAAATTAAAAACTAACCTACTGAAAACTAAGAACATAGGATGTAAATGGATAAATCTAGGTTTATGTTTCATTTTCAAAATGCTAAATATTTCTAATAATGACTTTGATTAAAATGTAGCTAATGGGGGAAGGGCAGTCACAGGTACGATGAATGTGAGATACAGGTGAGTTGAAATGAGGTGAACATATGGGTTCCTTAGGGGTGAGCTAGAAGGACAGAGTTAGGGTATGATTTACAAATATCTTCTCTATCTCAGACTGGTTTCTCTTGTAGACCTCCACACCAAGCTCAGCTGAGAAGCAGATGAAGCACTTGAAGAGTAGTTCTGGTCTAGCTGATGCATTAAAGCAAATCTTGCATGGCTAGAAGATGCAGACAAGACTCGTGTCTTAGTGTCATCTCTTCTAACTAGACCAGTTTGGGTTTAATAAAAAAGTGCTGTATCTACAGACTTTGTTTGCCCCCTTGGTTCCCTCTTTGGGACTGGAGATCAGAAGTCAAAGTCAAGATTTGCTGAACTTTTGGGTGCGTTGCTTTTGTTTGAAAGCTGGATGAATGAATCTGGAGGTTTCCCTAACAGAGGAGGGTAAGGAATGCACAAACCATTCCTTCCTTAGTTAATAGCACATTGGGGCAGGGGGTCCATTTTTGTAGGTTGCTGCTTCGAGTCTGCCTACAGAGAGGACCTGTTATATGATAACATGGTTTGACTGAGTTGATGAGATTTTTTCCAAAGCAGATCAGGAAGCTTTATGAATTGTAAAGGAGATGTTTCAAAAGAATAGACCTGCAGTTGTGTCCTAGCTTCAACTTCCCACATGCAGGAACAGTCCTGTTTTATGCAGGAATAATACACTAACTAAATCATGTCTTGCTGTGAAAAAGAAACTTCTCCTTTTGCTCGTTTAATCCCTCATGTTACATTGTGAATGTGCTTAGGGAAATGCTTCATTTTTGGGCCTCTTCTGGAAAATTGGTTTATTTCAGTCTTCATAACAAACCCTAAAATCATACCTTAAAACAAGGAAATAATCTCCTTTTTCTTTTTATGCTGTATTCAGAGTCTGGCTACACAATACATTGCATGTCTTTCATCTGCAATTGTAGCATTGCTGCTTTGATTTGTGCCAGTGTTTCCCACAACAGCAAGGAAAAGAAGCTTAGGAAAGTAGGTACTATGGTTATGAAGGTGCAGTTATTTGGGGAAATAACTCTTTTGTCTCTAACAAATGGAATTACTCACTTACTTATAAAACTAATTACTCTTCTGTTTGCTAGCTGAATGACAAATTTCTCCTTTAATGAGTAGTTACTCCTCTCTACAAATAGGATAGTTGGAAGCTTGTGGTCAGCCAGGGAGGATGGCCCTAGTCCGTGCTTGGTGATGGGTGCTCGTTGAGATATGCTGAGAATACGAGTCTCAAAAGTGAGATAATTGTCTATTTCTGAGCCCTAGTAACTGGCAAGTCTCCAGTTGGCTTGTGTCATTGCTAGAGCAGACTGATCCTGCCTTGATTTTTCTCCCCCTTTTCCAAAACTCCAGCTGAAAGAACTGGCTGGATGTAGTTCATGCATTGCATTTCATATGGAAAATAGGAATAAGCATCCTTCAGTTGCTTGGTCCTGGCTTCCTACTGAGTCTGACAGTTCCTGAGCACATTTAGAAGGAATTCAGCTGTTTCTAACAAAGTAGAACTGGACAAAAGCTGAACAGAAGCTTTATAAGTTTGGTATTAAACTTTGGCACTGCAGTGCCATTCCCTGATGAAAGTATTCCCAAGACCTAGGGCTGATAGTGCAGCTCAACACTGGGTTTTTGGTTTGGTTTTGCTTGTTCTTAACCAAAAAAAGAGTTTGATATTAGTGTTAGGTGTGATTCTTGAGCGAAATTCTGCTGCAGAAACTCTGTTCAGTATGTAATGCTAATTAAGATACTGAGGTATGTTTTATGTCTGTAGCACACCCTCAACTAATGTATTTGAAGTATGGGTTTAATTACTGCTCCATGTTGAGGGATGCTTGGATCACTCACCAAAAATGTTGAGCACTGTAGCTGGGACATGGGAAAGGCATGGCTCCTGGTTTAATCAATCTGTAGGGTGGAATGTCAGAGACTGCAAACCCAGGATGGAATTGCATCTCTTCTTACAAATCTCTCTATAGAAGTAGCAAAACAGCAATCATATCACCAATCCACAGCAGTATTTTGAATGTTACTTATCAAATGTTGCACAGGAGAAGACCCCTGGACTTCCTGTGGTCTAGCTGACACACTCTACCCCTGCTGACTTTGTTTATATATAGTAACTTGTCTTCCTTTCCCTTTTTCCAAGTAGCATCTAATTAGTGTTAAATCTAGGCTTTGTCATGGACTACAGGTGAAAACTTTTCACTGAATATTTTTTATGGAATATTGGGCAATGGGAGAACAATGTCCTGCTTATCAGGGCAATCAAATAATTACTACAACCAAGTCCTCAGCAGTTACACTGAAGTGTCATCATGCTTCGTTTCCTGATGTGTGTGAAGTTGAGTTGGTTTTTTGCAAATGCATGACCATCCTGAAGGCAGGATAACAGGGAAAGGTTCTTCACCCAGAGGGTGGTTGGGCACTGGAACAGGCTCCCTGGTGCAGTGGTCACAGCACCAAGCCTGTCTGAGTTCGAGAAGTGTTTGGACAACACGGTCAAGCACATGGTGGGATTGTTGGGGTGTCCTGTGCAGGGCCAGGAGTTGGAATTCATGATCCTGATGGGCCCCTTCCAACTCAGCATATTCTGTGATCCCAATATGCCTGTGCCCTCTCAGGGGTGGGAGCAGGTTCTCCAAAGTTCAGCATTTAGCACTTCACTCTTCCCTACCTGTCCTGCTTCTACACAAACCACTAACATTGAACAAAAGCAGATGCCATTTGCAGAGAGGGTGAAAGTGCTAACCCCGGTGTTTAACTTAAAATTGCCAGCACGTTTGCTGCTGCACTTTCATCTGTGTTATCTCCAGAGAGTGCCTTGTATCTGACCTTGCTTTGCATTTTTACCCTTGTGCGTCTTTGATTTGATCAGCTCAGCAGCACACTCAGGCTGAGGAAACAGCTTGATCATGGGGAATAACATGGGATAAGGGATAGCAATCACAAGTATTGAGATTCTATTTTATTTTCAGGTAACCTCTATTTTCTATACAAACATGCTTTTGGTACACAATCTAGATTAACAACGGTAAAAACAAACCCTTCGGTGAAACTTTATTGAGAAAGTTTCACAGTTCTATGCTGTGGAGCTCTGAGTTTTTTTGCACTGCAGAGCTTTAAATTAAATTGAAATTTTCTGAGAAAATAGTGATTCAAATGCTGCTTCTTATGGCAAAGGCAATGTGTTGAAAGGGAAATGCAGCATCAGGTAAGTAGAGGTCTTAGTGGCTTACGTGGCTTTTACAGAAATGTTCCCAACTTGTTCTGACTGCATACCAGGCATATGGATCATATCTGAGGGGAATTATGTTGCACTACTTCTGGCTAGAGGCTTTTTTTCCTAAAATTCCCCTTAACACTGTAAGGTGACTGTAATATGGAGTTACCAGTGGGTTGCTCAGTGCTTCCAGGTGAAGTATGCTCAGAACTTAAACTCTTTGTCAAGCTGTCAGCTCTGCTGAATTATCTTTGGATACCAAAGACTTTCTGCAAACCTGTTCAGTCTTTCCCAGTGGGTTGGAGACTTGCTCTCCTACCCCCTTACCTCCCTGTGACGTGCTGCTCGTGTGTGGCAGAGTTGGGTACAGCTCCATGGCTGCTTTTTGACCCAGTTGCTCTCAGCATGTGCCTGCTGGAGAGGGGCTGTGGTGCTGTACAGTGTGTGCTGTGCTTTCTGCTCAAAGGGCTCCCCTGGTAAGTCACAGTAATTCAAACCTGTGAGTCCCAACATGAAGGCATGGCCCCCCTTCCAGATATACCACGTGCACTGGGGTTGTGTGGTGGATCTGTGGACCTGTGGCATATTGTGCTTTTGGCAGCTGGAGATGAGACACCTGCAAGATTAATTCTTCCTGGCTTGTGCCTCCCTGCAGCGCTGTGTTTGGTTAGGAGTTTTGTTGGGGCAAGCTGAAGCTCATTAACTCAGAGTCAAAGGGAGGAAAGGGACATGGATTTGGTGATTAAAATCTGTGGGGTCGCTCAAGGAGTGGGTACTTTGAGCTTTGTGTTCAGCCATACAAGCCCTCAGAGTGTTGCTGGATGTGGTCTCTAATAGAAAAACTCATCAGAGCAGTGCTGTGGAAATACTTCCTCATTCGGATGGAGCGGGTTACACATTTTGTGATACTGAGAAACTAATCTAGTTTGTCATTAATGAAACAGAACATATTGCAATGCAAATGAGAGGAGTTGCATGACAAGTGGTCCCACAGACCTCGGCACTTGCTATTGATTGTGCAGTCTTAATTATTCATGCTATGCAAATTGCATTTCTCATCTTGCTCCTTCTTGTCTACATATTTTTGGTACAGGACTTGCCTGCAAACAGTCTTGTTCTTTCACTTGAGAGACAAGGATTGTTTCTGGCAAAGTTCTTAATGTTCCTTTGTCAAGCAAGTACTGGCTGAGCCAGGCAAGGCTCTGGAGCTCTGTCAGAATGAATTCCTCTTGCTGTAACTTCAGATGAAGAAAGGGAAGAGTTGGTGGAGTATTATATGATAAGAACAAAAGCTTTAATGTAGTTTTCAACTTCCTTTGGTTTTGATACTGGAGCCCTTGTGGCTCTTGTTTTCTGGTCAGTTGTTTGGAATAGAGATGTGAAAGTGTTCTTTTATTCATGCTAAATATTACTTTGCATTTCAGGTACACTAAGCCACTAACCTTTGCAGACTGCATTAGTGATGAGTTGCCATTAGGATGGGAAGAAGCTTATGACCCTCAGGTTGGAGTCTATTACATAGACCACAACACCAGTAAGTGACATCTTATTGTGTTTTTGCAGAGTGATTGTTTTGTGCCTGTGTTAAAATATACTGAACACTAAACCACATTGCTAACAGCGTGTTTTAGAGTAGATCTGAGATCTGCAGCTCGTGAAATCAGATCCTGTCCTTCTCCATTGAACAAGGCACTTCCCTCTCTAAACAGGAATCTGAGACATTTTGGTTTGCAGTCTTCAAATTGGCAGTCACGTTTGAGCTAATCCTATGGACACACCTCTGTGAGATTTGGTTCTGCTGAGGAGCCCAACTAAGCAGCAGAGATCTGGAGTTTGTTCTTAGCCTGGAATTTGTCCCTGCGGCGAGACCATCAGAAACAGTGCAAAGGTCTTGTGTTGATTCCCCTGGCAGGGATCAACTGAATGACAGCACGAGCTCCCTGTGCTGCAGGAGCTTGCACTGCCTGTGCTGGAGAGGAAACTCCTGAGATGTGTGCAAGTTCAGGCTTGTGGTGTTTTTATTCTGTGTCCTCAAACTATACTCTTTCTTAGAATGCTTGATAGGCCAAAAAAGTTAACTTTATAAGCTCATTTGAATTGTGAGAAAATACAGCATTTGATATATCATTGCAGGTATTGTTAGGATAAGTGTATTGGGTTGTGCTAGAACAAATCCCCTGAAAAAGTAATAAACAAAATAAATTCGTGACTTTGATTCTCTTTATAGAGCAGCTCCAATTGCAGTCCAGAATTTCACAGCAGAACCATGCTCAGGCTCTTTTGGGAGAGCTTGTGACTCATACAAAGAGAAAAACTTTTAAAATTAAGACAGAAGTGCCTCAAAGTTGTGGGATTTTTTTAAGTCTACTTCTAGGACTTCAACTGAGAGCTTCAGCATATTTTTTCTCATCAAGTATCAAGATCTTTTTAAAAATAAGAATGTGGAAGCCTGATGTGGCTTTTTTTTTTTTTTCCTTGATTTTTTTTCTTCTTCCCTTGAGTATCTTCATCTACATACCCTTCTTCAGAAATGCCAAAAATTCATCCAGGCTTTAGCAACTTCTCTTGGGTATTAAAAATGCAGACTGAAAAAAGCCTATTCCCAAAAAGCACTGCTCGACCTCTGCAATACAAAGATTGAAAGTTTCTGGATGTGAAGGTTCCACAAATATTGTTATTTAGAGCTTATGTCACCCTAAAATCACAGGATTTACATATCTTTAAATGGCTTTATCCTAAGTATTTTTCTGTGTGGCATGGGACGTTAGGTTTTACTTTTTACAGGAAAGGATAGTGGAGAAGGAAAGGGTTGGCCCCAGGGTGACCGTGCACAGGTCTGGTTGCAGGTCTGGGAGGGCTGTTACCCCTGGTCAGCACCACTCAAAAGCACCACAGGATTCAGGGGCATGCAGAGAAGCCTTCAAACTGTGCTGACACCTGCTTATTAAAACAACAGTTGCTTTTAAAAAGTTACTCTTCTGTGGGATGTCAGAGGCTACAAGACTTTCAACTAGAAGGTTAAAAAGAAGAGAAGCCAACTCCTGACCCTATTTCTTATGCCAGCTCTCATCCAAATCATGATAAAGCAAAACATATCCACTTACCTTAACCTAATCCAGCAGCTCATCCTTGTGGTTTATGTTGAAGTATCCTCTGGAGGGTGTCCAAAACCTTCTTCCTCTCCAAGGTCTCTTGCAGATTCCCTGGCAGGAAGGAACTGTCATCAGAAGGTATGAAGAGGATGGAGCCATATTGGTTCTTGCTGCTTAAGTGCTTGAGACTAATTATCAGAAACAAGCCCAAGGACAGACTTAAACTAAATTTAAAGCCATGAGCCATTAAAAGAAGTGAGATGGAGAACAATTCTAACCACCCCTCTGAGGGAAAATAAATACAATTAAATTGAATTGAGTACCCAGAGTATTCCTAATACAGTATTAATGCATAGCCCTGAGTGTATCTCTCTGGGAAAACTTCTTTGGAATTTGATTTGCACACAGAAATGATGCTGATGCAAGCAGGGTAAGGCTACATTCCTCCAACATGAAACAACCAGATTTATTTATGACAAGCTCAACATTAAATTAAAAATTCACAAGACAACACATGATGTAATAGCCTTCATTTCTATAGCCCTTTCATTTCACTTTTGAATGTATTTTGCATTTCTCAGTAGCTGGGGCCCATCGAGAGCCCTTGGCCAGCATTTTCATTTATTGGTATTACATGTTTGAAAACCAAAGCTCAAAGCTGCAATCAAGGGAATACAGTTAGTGCTGTGATTACTGTAAAGGTGGAGGTGAATATTTAGAATAAAGTATGGAAACAAAGCATTTCAATACCTAAATGTGTTTTCCACCCTCTCCCTGAGCTGGTCTCTAAGGATTCCCTGTGTCAGACGCTGTATGGGCTTGGGGCAGTGGCAGAGCTTCCCCACCTAACAGAGGTGTTCAGGATTGTATGTTTTTATAGTCTTGTTCCTGGTTGCTTATAGTGGAGGGATTTCCCTGCAGCAGCTTCCACCACCCTTCTTGGGATTATGGGAATAATGGGCTGCTAGTCTAAGGAAAAACTGGAAATGGCCAGGCTTGAAGACCTTATGTCTATGTAGACTTATGACCCAGTGTCCTGAATTAGACTCAAGAGTTGTGGGTATTTTGCCAAGATACTTATTATGCTTGAAATTAAAGAGTCCTGAGTCACAGTTCCTGGTGCTTATTCATGGAATCTAGTCCAGGGAATCTGGGTGTCTGGGAATGCGGGGGGTCAGCTCTCTGGGTAACTCACAGCAGACTTTCCCCTTCTGATTCAACTGTAAAGTAAAGGGAGTTACTCCATCTGGGTGTGGGTCATGGTTGTATGAAAATGGGATTTGGGTACAAGAACAGAGGCAGGAGCCTGGGGATTTCAGAGCCTTATAGGTCCTGTATCCTTGTGACTTTTCTTTTGCTCCCTCTAAGAGAGGCTGTAGTGCTGTCCATGAGGGCACCAGCACCTACAGCTGGCACAAGCAGCTTTTTCCTCAGGTTATTTTGGGGCAGTTTTTCAGGCCCAGGCTTAGCTTTAATGTTACATTGGCTGAAATGTTGCTTCTGCTTGCAGGACCCATAAAGGACTTTTTGTTGAAATGCTTCTACGAGCTATACTGGTTTTTTTTTAATCACTTTTTGCAGCTTCTCCAAGTTTTGCTGTGTAATTTGAAGTGCCATGTGTTCTTCTGAGTCTTGAGATACTGTTAAAAGAAGTTATTGCTGGAATAGCCTGTTAATTTTCTCCTCAGCATGATCACAGACAGCTTGTGAAAATGGATGTGTGTCCATCCCTTGGGTAAAATCCTTTATTTCTGGTTCTGCTCCTGGGATTATTGTCCAACTGTTCTCTTCCCTACATCCTGTGCATTCCAGTGTTAGTATTATACCTGACTCACTCAAGAGCTGCTCATACCTTCCACCCTGGCAGCTTTTACTAAATATTTAAAGAGGCTCTTAAGATATGCAGATTAGATTCCTACTGGTAGTTTCAAGCAGGTCCTTTTTATTAATTATTCATTATGTGGTAACTAGACATCCTTATTCAAGCGTGTTAGTTTAGACAGTTCAGAGCTCTTGGTCAACTGAATATTGGAACCTGTTCCAAACAAGAACAGGTAATAGCCTTGAAATAGAAATGAAAAATGTTTTGGACACTTCCTCACAAAACAGAGACAAACACTGACAATAAATTTGCTTCATTAGTATTAGGACCAGCTGTGTGTCTGTGACCTTATGCCTTTTTCACAATTAGAAACCTGGAAAGCAATGTGTTGGTTGTGCTGGGGTAACAGAGATGGAAGTGGTGTAACTGCTCATGGCTGCATTGCCTGTGTCACCTTCAGTATTCCTCCTGTATTCCTCAGTGATTTACTGCTGTCCCTGCTTTTGGTGAAGGAATTGTTTGCTCCCCTTCTGAGATGCTGTTTGTATAATGTCATTTAAGAAGGTTTCACAAATACATCCTGTGATTTGATGAGTCTTTGTTTTTACTTACCTATGGAATCAGAGTGAGAGGGTTTTCTTTCCCCTCTTTAATAAAAGCCACTTGGCAGCCAAAGAGGACGGGCAGAGTTGTAAATGCTTTCATGTTGTCAGATGCAGTATAATGCAGTCATGTGGCAATGATATTTTCTGAAGGGTTTTTTTAATCAGTGAAACAGTAGAGGTATTTTATTAGTAATGTTATAAAGCAGTTGCAATAAAGATAAGTCTAACAGTCAATGTCAGTATCTTAGAGCTGTGTGTGCATGTTCTTGGGTGGATGTTTTTAAGAGCCAGAACCAGGGTGGCTTCAGCAGCAGAGGAGTTGGAGAGTTGTATGATGATTTTGTAATGAATTGTTCTACACAGTGATTCAGCAAAACTCATTGGAATTCATTGTGGATCAATGGTCACCTCCTAAGAAAAAAGGAAAATATCCTTATTCCACATTCTTTATTACAGGCAAGGGGCTATTTTAAAATATTGTCATAGACAGTGGAGCTTCTCCAGGCAGCAGAACAAACCTGCATTCTGTTGATCTGGCTTTCTCCTGTTTTCTGTCCAAGAAACTACCCAGATAGAAGACCCCCGGGTGCAATGGCGGCGGGAGCAGGAGCACATGCTCAAAGACTACCTGGTCCTGGCCCAGGAGGCGATTGCTGCACAGAAGGAGATCTGTCAAGTGAAGCAGCAGAGGCTTGAATTGGCCCAGCAGGAATATCGGCAGCTTCATGATGTTTGGGAGCACAAACTGGGCTCTCAGACCAGCCGTGAGTACTTAGTGAACTCTTAACCAGTGGCTTCCTCTGTCGTGAACCCGCTAGGACAGTAAACGTGCATGAGGCTGCTCCTCTGATGACTGGGGTGTTATGCCACGTCACTCTCCACGTTTGCTCAGTTTGTCTCAAAAGCAGCCACTGCCCCACACCTGGTTGGTAAAGGCTGATTGTTGTGGGACACACTTGTGGCTGGCTCAGTCACTGGTGTCACTGTGCAGCTTTTCAGCGTGGGCTTCAAAAACTGTGGAAAAAATGTGGTGGTTGGCTCTGTGTGAAAATGTGAAGTTATGTGGTATTTTTCTTGGTTCCCTTGTTTAAAATACAGAAACAAGGCAAGAAGGGCCATCTTGGATAACATTCCCAGGCCTTTCATAGTTTAACATCCCAGTTGAGTGGCTGTTTTGTGGAGCTGAGGGCCTGTGTTTTATGCCATGTAAAAGCCAACAGTGGTGGATTGCCTCTTGTGTGTGTGAGGAACACTGTTTTGTGCTCCGTATTCTTTATTGCACAGGAAGCATCAATACCTGTTGCTTCAAGAGTTGGTGCAGAAATGACTATAGAATGCCATATATTTCCTCCTCACTTACTAGTTAGGAGCTGGAAAATGTCCAGAGGAGGATTTATTTCCTACAAGTATTCCAGAAATTTTTTTATAATCCTCATAATTGCAAACTTTCTGTGTTCTTGCTAGCCCCATCAGTGTACCTCTGTCTCCCTGCTTCACTCTTGTGAGTTATGTCTTATGGTGAACAATTCCACTGGTTAATCCTGTGCCTGATGTTAGAAGATTTTAAGTGGTTTTCTGTCAGCTGAAGCATTCTTGTTTGACAAGGGTCCCATCCATCATCTCTGAAGTACAATTTTTAGTCTTTACTTAAGAGGACTCTACTTGAGTGCTGGTGTAGCAGAGCAGTACACTAAGAACATGAGTTAACACTGGTGTGATGTGATCTGTCTTGAGAAGTACAGCCAAACTGAAAGAACTAGAACTGCTTTCCCATAGGGCATAAACTGATGGCTGCAAGGATCAAAATATCTCTCTTGCCTACAGCTACCTCTGACAACATTGTACATTGGGGAGATTCTGTACCTTCTGAGGCAGAAGGGGTTTAACTGCTGCTGAGAAGAGAGTTCTGCTCTTAATGGGACATTAATTTAATCCAGTATGACACGTTGTGTGGTTGGTTTTGTCCTCAAGGCTGTGAGAAGGCTTGCGTTGCATTTTTCAGTTTCTTGTCATTCTTTGCCTTTTTTCCTAAACATTCAGTGAATTGTTTTGCTCAATGAGAAAGTCTGAAAAAAATAATTAAGTAAACCTTCATGCAATGCCTGTCCCTGTTAAATGCCTTTGGACATGCAGGAAGCCACACTACTGAATGGAGTGAATGTGTTTGGGAGTTTGAGTTAAGTGTGTTAACCTGGAACAAATCCAGACTCTGGAGATGCAGGACTTAACTCAAACACTTGTTGTGGAGTACTTGACTGCACCGTTGCCTTTCCCTGCCTGTGAAAGCGGTGAGATCTGGAAATTTGGCAAAAGGCTTACACAAGCAATGTGTGGGGATCTGGGTGTGCAGGAGTGATGGAGGTCTTGCTTTGTGCTGGGGAGGAAGGTAAAGCTGCTAAACTGGGTGCTGTATTTGTTCTAGTGCTCTCTGGCTCATCATCAAGTTCCAAGTATGACCCGGAGATCCTCAAAGCGGAGATTGCTACTACAAAATCCAGGGTGAGTAGTACAAAGGGACCTTTGCTTGCCATGAGTAACCTTCAGATATTTCCAGACCTCATGGCAAATACCAAAAGGGGATGCCAAAGCAGCTGGAAGAGCTAATGTGACCATTTTTAATCTAGGAGGCGATTTATCAGAATTTTCAAACGTTGCAATCTTGGGATTTTGAAACACTTTTTTTTCCCCTTAGACTTTAGACTTCCTTGGCAGCTGGCAGGACATCCTGCTGCACAGACACGCTGTGGGCTATGTGCTGGCTCCTGGTTGTGCCCCAGCACTGGAGAGCTGTGAGTTCTCTCCAGAGACTGGCAGCTGTTTTGTCCTGGGCTCAGTGCGGGTTGTCAGCAGTGGCTGTGTGCGCTCTCATGCAGAGCCCGGTTTGGGAAGAAGAAAGGACTAAAGTAAAGTAGGTCAGTGTGGCCTCTGTGGAGGAATATAAAACAGCAAGCTGTAGGGTCAGTGGATTTACAATATGTGTTATCATCCTGCTGTGTTACTCGTGCAGTGGGGCCTTTTAGTTTGGTATCTTGGAGGGTGGCTTTTGTGGAGTGTAACTCCTGTTTTGGTGCTTAATAGTTTTTTTAATGACTGGGAAGGTTTTAAACATTTCTGAGTAAACCTGACATGTGTTTCATTGTTGTCTCTCTTGAACTTTTCTTAACTTTTCTGCTTATGAGGTTGGAACTTCTCTTGAGCCCTAATTCCCTGGTATAACAGCATGTGCTGGATAAAACCCTAGCCAGTGATAAAGTCCTGATGAGGATGCATTTAGGGCTGTTTGCTGCTGTTGAGATGAGCTGATTATCTGGAAAATTTGTTTAGAGTACTGTCTCCACTGAATAAATTCTGAATTGAATGGGTAGTGCTATACCTAAGTACCCATATAAGATATCATTCTAAAAATGTGACACCTTGCTGCAGGTTAATAAACTCAAGAGGGAAGTAGCTCACATGAAGCAAGAGCTCCAGTACAAAGAGCATGGATTTCAAACACTGAAGAAGTAAGTGTGTTCTCAAGATCTTATTTTCAGTGCAGAACATTTCTGGCTTGCAATACATCCCCCACTACATTTATAAATAGCTGCCTAAATAACGTAAGCTGAAATATGTTGCTGCTGATATCTTTAGGCATATGCAGCTGAAAGCAGTACACAGCCATGGGGGTAGTTGTCTCAAATCAATGCCTGTATGTGATTGACCACGTCAGAACTGACTTCATGGCAAGAAGATTTTGAACCAGGATCTGGTATTCAGTTTTACTCAGTATGGCTCAACACAGATGACACAGCACAGCCCATTGTTTTGATTATAAGAGCCATGGATCTAGAGCACTGAGGAAAAACCTGAGGGGGAGTGTGAGGGGAGGAAAAGTTTCAGGTACTTACCTTTGTATGACTAGACATCTGGCATCTCTTAAAGAAATATTTATTATAAATGTCAACTGTGGTAGAATTCCTTTGGGAAAAGGGAAGGATAAGGTGGTTTGTAATTAGGTTGTGAAAGCAAATACATCTGTGCATGTGAGTCTGTGCCTGGTTTCTGAAATCATGACTGAAAATAAGGTAATTCTCATAGCTGATCCTCTCCAGCTTAGGAACAAGGCAGCTGGCAGCAGTCTGCCCAAACAAACCCTTTTGGGGGGTTTGTGTGCACCTTTGTCCTCCCTAGGGAGTCAAAGAGATGATGATATGGCTAAAATTAGAATTCTGAAGCTTAAGGTACTGCTGAGTGGAGTAACTTAGGCAGTGATGAATGGGGTTCTTTGTTCCTTCCCTTGTCCTTGTTATACTTTGGAGTGTGTTTTTCTTAAAAATTCCTGTCAAGATGCATGCATCTAGGATGATTCAATTAACTGGATGTTATAAAGTGTTAGCTTACTGTTGTTTTTTTTTTAATTTCTATGCAGAATTGACATGAAAATGTCTGATACTCAAGGTGGCTACAAACTTGATGAGGCACAAGCCATTTTAAGTGAAATGAAAGCTCTCAAGAAGGCCATCACATCAGGGGAGAAGGAAAAACAAGACCTCATTCAGGTATTGAAACAAGATGACTTTATATTATTTTGTGTCACCATTGCTGGAAGATTGAATTTCTGAGAAGTAATTCAAGTATTTTGCCTTTCAGATATGTAATTGAGATTTTTATTAACATAAACTAGTTCTATGTTGTGGTTGGACTGCAGCCTTTTAGTTCTTCAGATCCTGGAAATAAGAAGTATAAAATATAACAACTAACAGTAATAAGCACTTTCTTAGAGATTGGTGTTCATCTCAGGGTTTATTGGTTAAGAATGAACCCTTGTGGCCTTCTTGGTCTGCCATGTCCAGCTGAGAGCCTGTCTGTCCAGGCAGGATGGTGATGTGGGCTGCTCCAGGCTGTGGGAGATGCAGTCCAGCCATGCCTGAGCTCCTGTTTGTGGAGTCTGAGTGGGCTCAGCAAACATGTGGTTAATCATGTGGTTAGGCTAAAGTTATGCAGCTGCTGAGGTGCTTTGAGTAGGGGTGAGCTCACCTCATGACTTTTTATGGTTTTAGAGCCTGGCCAGGTTAAAAGACAGCTTTGTGAACGACAGAGGATCCCAGTCAGACCTGTGGGCCAGCAGCGTGTCTGTGGAAAGCTCCAGCCCTTTGCTACCCCGGCAGTACCTGGATGTCAGCTCCCAGACAGATGTTTCAGGAAATGTGAGTAATGCTTGAGAAACCCTGTGCATGTGGAGACATTCCCCCTGAACTATGTGTAGTACTGCCTTAGTGTGAGTTTCCAGGCATGGGCAAGTTTCTGTGAAATCATGCCTTCTCCTGGTTTAAACTTCAGTGTGACCTTCATTTTTGTGTGCCACCTTAATGGATCTCTAAGGGCAACCTCATGTTTCCCCACACTGTCTCTATGAGAACACCCCAGGTGGGAATAAAAGGGAAGGAAGCTTTTTCTTGCTTCTTATGATACAAATATTCCCACAGCTCTTTATAGCGATGATTTGCTACGAGACAAAAAACTACAGCTACACGTGGGCCAAGCTGTAATGAGGACTCTTCCCTTAGGAGTGTGTTTGGCTTTTATGGTGTTACAAGTGAGAACAGTGGTGTATGTGCAGATATTTTCATGCCATCAGACGTGTAAAGCTCATAAACCTTCAGTCCATGTGTGCAACAAGATCATAAGTGTCAGGTGGTGCCAGCCTTGATCAGTGCTGTGGGTGCATCTTATTTCTCACAGGATAGCACAGAGCCTCTCCTGTGAACCTTTACTTACACATTTGCAGCCACTTTCAGTCAGGGCCATGCATGTTACTGAAGATCTGCAGGTTTGGGCATGATGGAGTGTACCTTGTCTTTAAGACTTTAGAGCCAAAGCAAGATGTCATCCCAAACCAAGGGTGCAAACAGCATTTTAGAAAAAAAGATTGCAAAGGTATTTGTGTGTGCATGGAAATAGAACCCTAAGATAGATGTGGTACTTTTTTTCTGATAAACTAGGCCAAAAAGAGCCTCTTAATCTTGTGGGGTTTCAAGTATTTGAAGAAATCATGAAAAAATGTAATCAAAGGCAGCGTGTTCCTATTCTGTGATGGATTTAACTAGGAAATGAGTTTGAGAAGAGAAAGTGTCACTTGTAACCTCATTGGTTTCAACAGAAAAAAACAAAAGAGCAAAAGAGGAGTGGTTACTAAGTTGCTGATGATATATTTTGTGTCTCAGTTTATTACCAGCAGCAATAACCAGTTGGCTGAGAAAGTGAGATTACGCCTGCAGTATGAAGAAGCAAAGAGAAGGTAATTCTTTGGACCTTTTGGCTGTCACACAGCTTATTCTGAGGATATTTCACTAGAAAAGGTGCCACCAGATTGAAACCCAGCAGTACTGCTAAATAAATATGGTAATTTTTGAGCCAGTGAGACAATAGGCTTTTCGGGCCAGCATTATCTTTCAAGAAATAAATAACCATCCTAGAAATTACTAAGACGTGACTAATACATGAAGAATTCAGTCTGGCCACACCTATGGGGACATAAGTGGTTTTGCTACCTGTTGCCAGTGCTTCCCCATTCCTAATAAGGAGACTGTACTGCAAGGCATCTCCTTACCTTATTCAAAATGAAATGAATGTTTGCATGGCTTGAAGGATGATAAAGAGAAAGGTATATTGTGTTAACACCTAACATATCAAAATATTGTCAATGGCTGCAATTCCAGAGCTTATCTGTAAGAACGTAAGTTTTCACCCTTGCCCTCTGGTCTGAGATGAATGGAGAATAGATTAAAAAAAAATTCTATCTACTTAACAGGCCAATTTAAGCAAAAGGTTTCCAGGATTTACTTTTTTGATAGATAATAGCTAACACAACTGTGTAGTTAAATGAGAAACCACCAAGCATTATTATTTAGACTTTGGCTGGCCTAGTCCTTACAGTGATGTAACCATTGGTGGTGGTGACTTTTTCACTTTTAACTGCTCTAGAGGGACTTTGCAATTCCAGAATAACAAAGTTCAGATGCTTGGTACACTCTGTACTGGGATATATGCAAAGAGAAGGATTTTTTTCCAGCCTCTAATTAGAAATAAGAGCTTTAAGGCTGAGATTACTCATAATGTTCTCATTTTGGTATATTGGCACGGCCAATAGGCCATGTTTCTCAGTGGCATAAAATCTGATCTGTCTGTGGCAGTTGTCAAAGGCTGTGAGTGCTCAGCTGCTTCTGACACAAACTCACACTTTTTTTCTTACGTGAAGCAGTTTCATCAGAACTATTTGTTTTAGCAGTCCAAGATTTGCCAAACTACCTTGACATTGAAATCATGCAGTGACGTTTTAAAACAACATGAAAAATATTATTCCTTCAGATGCAGTGGTTAATTTTTCTGTGTTAAGAGTGCTTTTTACTTTTAAGCTTTGCTGAAGACTGCAATTTAATTCACACTGATCTTACCTCTTCAGTGGTAAGATGAATGCTCTTACTTTAGCCTGTATCTTTTCCAAGGAGGGGCAAGGGAATAATGGCAAACGTGAGAACATAATCAATATGCTCTTTAAAAAGAGTCAGAACTTTATATAAAGGCAGTGCAGTAGTTCATTTAAGTAATGATGAAGGGCATATGCACATCTTGCAATTAGAGAATATTTGATACCCATTCCCCATATCTGTCTTAGATTATCTATAGATTTTTCTCAGAGTTTAAAAAATATTATTATGAGGAAAGATGGATCTGAATGGATATGAATGATTGATGCTAAAATGCAAAGTTCTCCAGCTATCAGAGCACTGTGGGTTTGGCAGAATGTTTAGTGGGAGCTGCAGAAACAAATACCTTGACTGCTTTAAAGCTGGAACAATACTATGGATATAGTGACTCACAAGGAACCTTCTGTTCCTGTGAAAATTCTTCCTTGTGATGTTAGAAGTGTTTCCTGTCCCCACAGCAGCATTAAAATGTTTCAAAAACTCAAAGAAGAGTAAATGCTTTGCCCACACATGTACTATGAAGGAACCAAATGGTGGAAATACATGTGCCTTATTAGCTCTGCATTTTCTGGAAAGGTAAAACTGAAGGCTTGAAATCAAGATGATCCCATATTAATTAGTTTAGAACTACTAGATTTGTTTTTGACTGTGGCAGGCTGTGTTTACACCATTGTTGGTGGACCAGACTAAAGGCAGAGATGTAGGTGATAATTTGCTGACCTTCAGTACACCAGATCTGTCAGGACACAATTCTGCCTGTTCCCTTACCCACCACTAAAGCAGGAAAGCCCTAAAGCAGATAATGTAAAACCTGCCAGAAAAGGACACAGAGAGAAACAGAGGCTGATGTCAGATAGGATTGCTAATTACTGGTTGTAGATATACATCTTAATGTCCACTCAGTGGAGATGCATGTGTTCTGAACACTCTCCAAAGAGACTAAAAATTTTATGTGTTGTGCCTGTGTTGCATAATAATAGACAGTACTAACTTTTCCTGGTAAAGAAAAAAAAAACAGACTTGATATGACAATGAATAAATCATCTAACTGCCTTTTCTAGGTAAAGAGAAAACAGTGAAATAAAACTTGACCTTCCTGGTCAGTATTTCTTCAGTCTTGCAAGCTGGTGGCCATTCAGAAAGATGATGTGACCTGAGCCCAGCATAGCAAACCCAGCCTGGCTCAGCAGTGATGCAGTTCAGACTCAGGCAGCGAGTTCTGGTGTGTTCAGCCAAGTGCCTGCAAGGTCTTCCTTTTGTAATGGTGCTGCTTTATTGGAAAAAATAGAATACATAAATCTCCTTTTAACTGAGAAGGGCAAAAAGAATGATCATTTACCAAAGGTAAAACCTGAGGTTAGTTTAACAAAGCTGTTAAACTCGGAAATGCATAGAGAACAAATTCCCGTGGAAAAGCCATATCCATGCAAATGTATGCCAAAAGAGATCAGATTAATGCCAGCCAATCCTCTTAGACTCATATCCCTTCAAAATGCACAGAGGAATTCTTGGATTATGAATTAATGCCACTGTTAATTCTTCGTTGGAGCACAGTATTGCACTTAATCAGGCACTCAAAAACAAAACAGCTCTTAAGAAGACCTAAAAATAGTTGAGCTGAATATCTATCAATTATGGAACTTTAATTAGAGTGAGCAACCTGCTGTGGGAAATGGGTTTACAGAAAGTGAGGCTTCTCTTCAGAAAGGTGATCTCTGCTGTGTCTCCTGTGACAGTGGAGGCAGGTCGGTGTGTGTGAGCCTAATCCTTCACAGGCTCTCTCGGGGCTCAAGTTCCTCTTGGCCTCTGGAGCTTGGAAGACAAAGCTTTATTCTTCAAGGCCATTCAGGAGCCATGTAGCTGCTGCTGCCCAGATCTGCATCTTATTGCTTACCCCACACACTTTGATTTTGCTGGTTGGCACTGAACTTGCTCTGTGCCTGCACGTGTGCTGGTTTGCTGGGGGAAGCAGCACCGTCCTGCACTTCTGTAGCATAAACCAAATTCTAGAAAGAGGTGAACCAAGATTAGTGGCTGCAGCTGTTTATTGTGCCCAATTTAAGTCCAGTAATTCTGTCACTAGACCACAAAGCCCTTTTCAAAGGGAGATGAATGTTGGATGTTCGTTTTACACACACAGTTCACTTCCATTTCTTATGTGTTTACTAAATCCAAGTGAGAGATTAACCTGAGTTAATCACATGAAGGGGCACATATGCCTTAACTCTCTGGTCTTCAGTGAGGTGAATTATTTTTGCAAGTATCTTGCCTTACATTGCAAAATACTTTTTCTTCTTGTTTGCCTTCTAAGCTTTTCTAATTTTTGTGCCCCAACCCATTCTGCCCTTCCCATTCCCTGCTTTCCACTTGATGTTTTTGATTGTGCAAGTTCCAGAAATGCGAGTCCCTGGTAATTCTTATTCAGCTTTATCTGTACTATGATTTCTCACCAAACTGCCATGATCACCCTGTCAGGTCATGGAGAGTTGTAGGTCAGTGAGTGCAAAGGAGGCAGCTTCCTTGCCTGCCACAAGCTGTGCTGTCAGTCAAAGCTCTTGCTAAATTCTAGATCTGTATTGCTCTTGCTTTTAGTCATCATCTTCCTGCCTGAGCTCATGTGGTGTGGTGCTGAAGGACTGGTGATTCAGACTTTAAACTGAAATCTGGAATGATACCTCTAGTGAAAATAGACTTAAAATTGGGTGCAAGCTGGAAGCTCTGGATTTAGGTAGTGTTTTATTGCCTCTCTGACTCCTCACATTTGCAGGTGCAGGGTGCCCCAGAAGTAGTGTAGCTCTTTAATGTGTCTAAAATGTTTATTGTTGAGTCAACAGGTGAATGCTTCCAGTAGCAGCATGGAGACATGATTAACTTCCTCATTGTAAAGACAAAAAAGAATTCCTAAAATTTGAGTAACCACTGATCTTTATCTGAATCATATATGGGGAGTATACAGTTCTTTTCCATAAAGCTGATTAAAGATCAGATATTTGCCACATGATACTCTCCACATGAACTACTGTGAGGTCATTGGCTGTAAGGCATATGGAGCACCTAGAATGTATCCGATAGCTTTTTCTGAGATCCAGAATTTTTGTTCTGGTGGACACTACAGATTAGCTAGAGACTTAGTTTTCTGTTGGGAACAAACCTGAGTTAAAACCCCATTCTTCATGTCCACATGCCAGGGGTTGTTGTCACTTTGACAGCATTTTGGTAATGGGGACCCAAGGGTGGTTGTCCCTGGGCTGAGATTCTTCCTCAGGGCAGTGGAAGATGTGGTTGGTTGTGGTGCACCTTTGTGTGTCTGGAGCAGGAGATCAGCTGCTCTAGGAATAACTGCTTTGTTGTGTTGGTTTTTTTTTTCTCCAGAATAGCAAACCTGAAAATCCAACTGGCTAAGCTTGACAGTGAGGCCTGGCCTGGCGTGCTGGACTCCGAGCGGGACCGTCTGATACTGATTAATGAGAAGGAGGAGCTCTTGAAAGAACTGCGGTTTATTAACCCCAGACAGTGGACTCGAGGGGAGGTGGAGAGACTGGAGATGGAGAGGAGGCGCCTGGAAGAAGACCTTCAGGCTGCCAGAGACACTCAGAGCAAAGCTCTGACTGAGAGGTAGGTGAGTGGGCACAGGACAGAGTGTGCCTTGTTGGGCGAGAGGTACCCAGGGGCAGGCGGCAGCATCCCCTGGCTGACTGCTCAGAGCAGTGTGCCCTCGGATTCCCAGGACACTCCTCTTAGGAGGCTTCTGAAATCATCTCCCAGACAACCCACCTGCAAGTCTTACTCCCCCAGCGGGCAAAAGGTTGTTGTTCCTACGATGGATCCTTTATAGGAATGTGAGAAATGCTCAAAATAACCCAGTGTGGTGCTAGTGCAGTGTAACGTTTCTGTATGCAGCCAGCACCTCACAGCAGCTTCTACACTTGCTGTGCAGTCTGAGGCTTGGTAAATGTCAGCAGATGGAATTTTAAATTTTTAAAATTTGTTGTTTGTTCTCAGCATCCTCGTATGTGAGTCCTGTAGGATCTGGTATTTGACAGGGCTGTGGGACTTGCACGGAATATCCTGTGAATCTAAACTAGCTGAAAAAAATGCCGGCTATGCTCCCTAATTTTACTTGTGTTGCAGGGGAAGATCTCATGGGGATGTACAGTGAGGATGAATACTGCATTAGGCATTGCCTACAGGTGTTTTACAACCTGGATGTATTAACGTGGGTGGCTACAACAATGTTTCTGGTAGCTACAGTCTCTTGAATATGTATGGAATAGGCACATTGCATTCACTCTGTGGCTCTGTATTTTCATTTCTTCTACATGGTCAGTGTCCAAATGACACCAGTTTTTTATATAGTCTTTTCATGGTTTTATCATGCTGGAAAAAATATAGACATCTCAGCTGCAAGACTTTTACCAGCCTGAAATATCAGTGGTTTGACGAATCTTTTTGGTCTTAAGATGAACCCTTTCATTTGGGATTTTTAGGAATATGGTGATGTTCTAGTGTGCCAAAGAAATAGCATATTTCTGGGGAAGGATTTTGTGTCCAGAGACCTGTTAAGTTAGGGTGTGAGCATCCAAGTGCTTTGTCTCAAACCAGTTCAGGTGTGAAATAAAGCTGAGATGTTGCTAAAGTCAATAATTCATGTAGAGCTGTAATGAGATGGTTAATAACTAAATCATGTAACCCTTAGTCATCCACAGACCTTAGTGAAAGGAAATGAAGGCATTTATACATTTATCAGCACAGTAACTATAGGAATGCAATAATGAATAGTGAGTAAAATTTGCTTGACTCTTTTGAGCCCTGATCCTAGAAACATTAACTTTTATGGTGCTAGCTGTAATTATTTTCCCCTGTTGTGAATGTTTTCAGGATTGAGTTCCACATTGTAAGAGTTTTTGAAGTTGGTAAACGTTTACACCTCTCGACCAAATTCTGTCCTCTGTTATACTGTGTATTCTTATTAACTTTTGTAGGATTTCACAGGAAAAAAAAAAAGTGGATTTTATCTTTAATCTGCATTTTAAATAGTAAATGCTGCTTTAGGTCATCTTTTTCTTCTGTCTTCTCTTAGATTGAAGTTGAGTAGCAAAAGAAATCAGCTTGTCCGGGAGCTGGAAGAAACAACACGATTAGTTGCAATGTTGCACACCCAGCTGAAAAGGTAGGTGACCTTTTCCAGAAGCTGTAGGTGCTTTAACTGCCTTTCTCTGCTAACAATTTCATCTCCCAGCTGAGAGGGCTGCAAGGCCTTTCAGTAGTGACCTAAGAGCCCTGTGTAGGCAGTGGAAAGAGAAGCCTCGAGGATCGTACGTCAGTTTAGATGGATGCTTTTCACTGGACTGAATAACCTGAATAACTGCCTCTGCCTGACAGCAGGAGTTTGCACAGTCCCTTCTGCTTCAGACATGTAACATTTAGGTGACCAAGGATAGCTGAGATTTTTTCACTACAGGTTGAATTCCTGAAGTATTATATTAATGAAGTATGGTAAAGACAGCTTAACACACATACAGCAAGTGAAGTGGATCTTAGTAATGCAGCTACATGTATGAATGTCATGACTGTATTTCTCTAAATTATTTCCAAATGTGCTGTTGCTTTAAGTGCAGACAATGTATTGAGAGATCCCTGAATCTGTTGTGATCCATAAGGTTTCTGCAGTCAGAATGTGGGCCTGGTAGTTCAGGCTGTATTTTTGGAAAAGCACAGGATTACTGTTTCCAGACAAATTGCAGGCAGTAAGGTCAAATCATCATTTTGCTAAAACTGTGTTTTTATTGTTCTCTTTTCAAGAAAGTTCGATGGATTTTTTGTTTGAGGTTTTTCCTATCAGTGTGTACTGAATTTGCTCTGTTTGTAGCTTCTGCTCCACTTGGATTCTGTTTGATTTTGTGAAGATGACACCGAAAAGACTGGAAAGACTGCACATGTCATAGTGCAAGACTGACATGTAAATAAGCCACCATGGAGAGTAGCAATCTGTGAGGCTTTTATGCAGTGGAAATGCATCCTATTTTCATTTCACCTAGCTGATTAGGGATCTTTTGAGGTGACCAAGAAGCATGTGAAACTAATTTCTTCCTAACCATGTGCCCAGTGTTCTTGGCATGCTCCTTCAGAAGAATAAGTGTTTGTTATTAACCCCATAATGCAAAATGTCTGGCATTCAAAGCTATGCACAAAAGGAAGTCAAGCACAGTTTTTTGATAGGGAAAAG
This sequence comes from Pseudopipra pipra, assembly GCF_036250125.1. Taxonomy (NCBI): domain Eukaryota; kingdom Metazoa; phylum Chordata; class Aves; order Passeriformes; family Pipridae; genus Pseudopipra; species Pseudopipra pipra. The sequence goes on along the minus strand of NC_087563.1, from coordinate 5,040,240 downwards.
ATTAACTAAAACCCCCTCCCTTTTCATAGTGAAATACACTGAAAAGCTGTAAATTTATTAGACCTTGACAGATCTACATATATTGCCAATATGCAAAACCATCTCTCATGTTTCAATTATATTTCACTCAGAAGCTTTTTTGACCAAATGTGATGCAGTACACATCTGTCATACAAATGCAGAAGACATCTTGTGCCAAAATTATACAAAATACAGCATACTTGCCTTTTCTCTCATAAGGTCATGGACATAATTATACAAATGTAGCTTCCAGCTTTTACCCCATAAATAATAAATAAGGATTTATTAGGCTTATTAACATGTCACTGCTTTTCAGTGGGGCAACTTAAGCCACTTATACATATGCAGTGATTTTTCAGTAGCTAATCCCTATCTGAAGTGAGGGTCAGTAGTGAGCAGGGTCTTTAATATCCAGAGCAGGAGTGTTGGTTTGAATGGAATTTCTAGAGATGGTACATGTTGTAGTCACTACTGGAGTATTTGTTGGTCTTCTGAGCAGAAAACTGTGCCGTGGTGTCTGGGCTTTCTCATCTGAACAAACTTCTGTTCGGCACCTGCTTAAAATTAATTTTGCTGTCAGTTATGTTCTGAACCTAGAACTCTAGGGATGAATAATGTGTGTGAACTGATTTCACAGCCCAGCCCCAACTCTTTCCCTTGCTCTTTTGGCCCTGTATTCCATGTAGCAGTCTTTCACGTAGGTAAATCCTGCCAGTTTTCTGGGAGCTGCTGGCTGCTGTGATCTCTGAGGGCCAGTTCCAGGCAGCTGTGATATTGTCTTTTGGCTGCAGATCCAAAATTGAGGCAAATGGAAGAAAAAATTTCCAAATGGTCAGACAGTTCATTGCAATAACTTCATCTTCTTGCATGGGCCTGGCTGGTTTTTGTGCTTTGGAGATTAACAGGCACCAAAGATGTTTTCCAGACGGATGCGGGAGGAGGATGGTGTCACTAATTTTAACTGATTTGAAACTGTTCGTTAGAGTTGTTTTGGCTAAACAAGGACTCTTATGGGTTTGATATGGTGAGCAGAAAAATGTGTATGAATGACACTGTTTTTATTGAGAAGTGACCCAATGTTCCTGCTGCGTAGACTGGGGTTCTGGATTGCTGTGGGGACTAATGCATATGGCCTGAGCTAACAAAGCAAAACCTGTGGGCTTGATGACATTGCAGTGTTTTCAGGAGAAATTACAGTGTAATGGTTTTCTGACTTGTTTCCCCCAGTCTCTCCACCAGCATGCTTTCCCTCTCCTCGAGCAGCAGCCCTGGGTCTCTTGCATCTAGCAGAGGATCTCTTGCCACCTCCAGCCAAGATTCATCCACCTCAGCCAGTTTCACTGATCTCTACTACGAGCACCTGGAGCAGTTGGAGCAGTTGGACTCAGAATATCAGAACAAGCTTGACTTGCTCTTGGAAGGAGCCACTGGGTTTAGACCATCAGGCTGTATCACCACTATTCATGAAAATGAAGTAGCAAAAACTCAAAAAGCAGATACCACGAGTCGCGTTCAGGCTCTGAGATCCTTGTCTGGTACTCCAAAATCCATGACATCACTGTCTCCAAGGTCATCTCTCTCTTCTCCCTCTCCACCTTGCTCTCCACTGGTGATAGACCCACTCCTAGCTGGTGATGCCTTTTCAAGCCATATGGATTTTGATGATGCAGAGATAAGTACAAATCTCTCAGAACTTACCCTAAACACTGGGAGTGGCAACTGTAGACTGGAAGAGCCTAGAGCAGGAGATAAACATCTAGGTCAAGGTATGCACTGCATGCATTTATTTTTAATGTAGTTCATAAAGCCCTGAGAAGCAAGTGTTTCAGAAGCTCTCTGTCATCTTGATATCTTTATGTTGAAAAGTGTTTTCAGCTGTGAGTTCTGTCTTGTTTGGGAGGAAGGGTTGGTATTTTAATTTGTACACAAAAAGTGCTGCTGATCTGATGAGTCTTTCAAAAGACTGTATTTAGGTGTGTTTTTATTCTACTTACACACACATGTACACAACTCACAGGGATTTGATGTGCAAATATAAATGGTTGTGGTGGGATTCCTGGTTTAATTTGGCACTAAACTATTCAGAATGTCATCTAGTGTTTTGGGTCTGGGAGACACATAATGCCATATTGACACAAACTTTTTGACCAAGCTTTTGAGGAGGGCTGGGAAAGCCATTTAGCTTAATAGTTAAGAAATTATAGTAATAATCCTTCCCTTCCACTTTGGAATGCATAAGATCTTGCCCTGGTTCCCAGTAAATCAGTGGCAATGAATTTATTAATTTCAGCTGAGCAGACATGTCAAGGCTGTGCTTGAATTCTGATGTTTTGAGGCGGGTGGTCTCTTAGCAACAAAAACGTGTGTAGATTGTGAGTGTGATAAAATAAGACATTTAGAGATAGTGGATGTTCTCATATATGCATATGGCTTGTTGGTGGGTGGGGAGGGCTCATCCTTTTTTAGAATGGTGGATGGAAAGCAGGAGACACAGTCAGGGCACGGTGCTGGGGCCTGTCTGAAGCCCATTTGGCTGTAGTTGGGTAAAATCCAGTGAGTGAAAGGACTGGATTTGTAGCTGCAGCGAGAAAGAGCTTTAAAGACAATATAAACTTGCAAGCTATAGTCCTATGAACCAGCAGTGCAGTTTGTTTCTGTTTTCATGGGATTATAGAACAGCCTGTGCGAATAAAGGGAACTAGCACCATGTTATCACTGCCTTCTGCATTAAGGAGGTTGACATTATTTAAAACACAATAAAAGACACGAGTGCAAATCTTCCCCTTTGAGCTACCATTTTCCTAAAAGCAAGAGGTATTATGCATTTGAGTAGGAAACACTAATTATTCTTATTAGAACTGGGCACTGATTAGTTTTAACCTTTTTAGCTCTTCAAGATTTGCCAAGGCTGTTAAAGTGAAAGCTCAGGTGTTAAGCAGATTAAGTGATTACTGCTGTTAGCCAGTCAGCAGACAAAATAATCACCATAAGTAGTTTATTTCAGGGCAATAACGAGATGAGGTTTTACTCCTCAGGCATTTTGGAGGGGGGAGGTGGTGGTTCACTGTAACACTGGAAATGAAGTGGCTGGATCTGGGGTGGTCAGTCCTGGGCAAAGCACGCTCACGTGTTCTGTAAGCAGAGCTCAGCAGTATATATCTGAGGGATTTGCTTTGTCTTTCTGTTAGAACAGAACCTCTGCTGCCTTTGGGACTGAAATAAGGTTTCCTTTCTCACCTGAAGAAAAACTGTGCAATTTAGGAAAACCTGGGATCTGGCAGAGTCCTGCATTCTCTGATTAGATGGTGTGGATGTGAGGAAAGTGCATGACATGGCTCTTCAAAGCTTTGTCATGGGGTCTCCAGGAGAGCCCAAGGAAGGGAAAATGGCAGGAAGAGAAGAGCAAACTTTTTAAATTCTTGATATGAGTGGGAGGGAAAAAAGGTGGAAAACCACAGGTAGTGTTATCTGCCTGCTTGGAAATATGGAAGAGAGTTGAGTCAGGTCTGAACTCTTCCATAAACTTTCTTATTAGAGTGATACCTCTTCACAGACCTAAGGCTAAAAACTGAAAATCCAAATTTTATATTAATTAGCTGCATGAAAGAGCTTAAGACTTGCAGGGCTGAGCTTCCAAGTCCTTTGCAAAAACAGGAAGGAAAAGGATGGCTGCATGATGAATCCTTTTCAGGGAAGTATTCCTCTTAATTAACACTCCACTGTACAGAGACTGACTTCCTTGCTGAGGTCTATGCACCCTCTGTATTCACCTCCCTTGGCCTCGAGGTGCTCAGGAGAAGTGGTAAAAAATGAGGCTTTTTGGGTTGAAAGGACTAGATGGCAGTGGTAACTGAAGGAGAAAAAGAGGTTGGGTGTGTGGAGGCCAGCCTGTGATGCCTTTCCCAGTAAGGAAACCTCATGCAAAGGGGTTCCCAGAGCAGCATTTCTGAGAGTGGTGTGTAGAACTCAAACAACCTGATCTAGAAGTTATTTTCATATTAAAACCATGGACTAGGAGGTGCAAAGCAGCATTGAGGAAAGAAGCACCACAGTTTTGCCCCTGCCCACGCACCTCCAGCACAGCCTGTGATCCAGAGCACAGCAGGGACCAGGCCCTTGCACAGGGCAGGAGGGAGGATGGATTAAACTGTGAATGCCACTATCAAATGGATCCACTTGTTTTAATTACTGTGTTACAGATGCTAACTTCTATTTATGTGGATTGCCCTATGGGGAAAAGGTCTGGACATTTTATTTCTGTGATAGTTCTATGGGAATACCAAGATGAAAAATTCCATTTGATGGTAGTATCAGAAAATCCATGGATAAACGGGCCCAAATGACACAGGTGTCTCAATGGATTGGTGTTACCTGTAGCACCCTCTACTGTTGGCTGTAGAACAAGTCCTAATGGTATTCCATAACCCTGTGTTGAGCTTGCACACTTTTTCCACCAGTTTATTCAAAGCTGGTTTTAATTCTTTGAGTGGCTTTGCGAGACTGTGAAAAAAACCCCAAACCCCAACAACACAAAAAGCCACCCCCAAAACCCAAACTCAAAACCCAAAAGACCAATCAAAACTCAAACTTGTCTTTTAATAAAGAAAAAACAAGTGATGGAAACCATATATTGGTCTGGGGGCAAGCGCTTTCCTAAGCCTACAGGAAAGAGGGACCACTGCTGAAAAAGCCCCTTGGAGAGGAGTGCATTGCACTGCTGCTGTGGGGTCACAGCTGCTCCTGGGGTGACACACATGGCACCTCCTCACTCTGGGAGCAGGTCTCCCACAGCCCTGACAAGTGAGGGACATCTAGGAGCTGGGTATGGCCCAGCATTCCTTACCCACGTTGGTAGATGGAGTTCTCCAGACTCTTGGCCAAAACTTCTCTGCAGAAATGTTCAAGAAAAGATGCAGAATTTACAGAAGTTTCCAGGGCAGTTTTGTAGCACAAAGGAATTTACATGAGATAACACCTCTGTGCAAAACTCTTTGCTTCACCTTCCTTGGTTTCTGTTACCCATCTCCTTTTCCCTGCGTTCCTGCCCGTGGCTGCTCTTTTAAATCTTTGAATATCTCTTTCTCTCCATGTTCAGCTAATTAACCTGGTCTTTGTGGACCTGCCTTCTGTCCTGTGTACACTAACCTTTTGGGTTTAGGGGTAGTCATGGGATGGGTTTTTTTGCTGTTCCCCCTCCTTGAAGCTAAACTTGGCATAAGCTCTTCAGGCAGAATATGCCTCTCCCCAAAATCCATACTAGGCTAGAGCTTGGTCAGCAGCTTTTGCCCAGCTGCTGCTCTCTGGGTGGCTGAACCAGAAGGTCTGCTGTCTGCCTAAGAGTGACTTGTTTTATTGGTTCATATTTATAAGTTCATTGGAACTTATAAATAAGTTCACTGGAACACACGCAGCACAACCTCTGTGTCACCTCAACCCATGGGTACACTGCTGCAGGACCCATGGTTCATTGACATGTGATGAAGCCCTGCTCTCACCTCCACCACACAGGCTGTTCCTCATGTTTTCCTGAGGCTTTCTGTTCTCCAGGGCAGTCGAGCATGTTCCCAGTGCACTCACTCCATGGTTGCTTCTGAGCTCAGCCCACCCCACCCGTGCCCTCTCTTGTCTTCAGAAATGTGCCTGTTGCTTAACAGTACTTGGGTGGGAGGAAAAAATGCAATTCAAGGGGAGGAGAAGAAAAAAAGCTGCTGCTTATTCAGAGAGTTCATTTTCATTAACACCCACTTTTGGTTTTCCTCTGTGCTTTTCTGACAGGTATAAATACAGCTGGAGGGACAGCACTGAAGGTGGCGTGTGTGTCAGCAGCAGTGTCTGATGAATCTGTTGCTGGAGATAGCGGGGTGTACGAGGCATCTGTACAAAGGTAGACATCAGATCTCTCTCTAGGATGAAGCCAATGACTCAGCTTTGCACAGAGAGTCAGCTGGAATACTGCTGGTTGTGACCTATTTTGTAATTCGGCGGCTGAAGTTCTCAATCTCGGATTTCTTAATACTTCTGAAAAATCCATGAGCAGGTTGAATTTGATTATCAAAATGGCCCGTGCTTCCCATAATAGCAGAGAGCAAGCTCACAGAGAGCTGTTTGAACAGCTGGTCTGTTTGTGGAGGTGCTGGTAAGCTGTGACTGCTGCCTTGGTGGGGGTAGCGGAGCCATCTGGCAGGTGTAAAGTTCCCCTCCTCTCAGTCAGCCACTCTGCTGTCAGTGACAGCCCTCAGTCAGTGGGAGGGGATTTGGGATGTCTAAGGAAAACAGCAGAGGCACCTTGGAGGGCCTCATGGCTGTGTACATGCTGTGATGCAGTTCCCAAGTTCTTGGAACCAGTATGTGTCTCCTGCAGGACTTGTCCCCCTGAGGACAAAACTTGTCACTGGAGCTGGGAGTCACTGCTCTTGCTGGGTTTGTGGACCTCTCATACTGCTTGCTCAAGCTGTCTGGGGAGCTTTGAAAAAAGTTCACTGGAAGGCACTGATCTTGTTGGTACCTGGTTTGGCTGCTCTAACATGGGTTTTCCTCCTGTTTTTATTAGCACTGAGGGTCATTAGTTGCAAGACACAACTGTAGAAGCAAAAAATTGCTCATCTCATATTCCCCCCATTCATTCATTTTTTTCATTAATTCTCTAGATAAATGAGTAATTTTTATGTTTACAGCACAATTCACTTTGACAAGGAAGTGCAATGCTTCTGTAAATTAGAGCCCATGGTTCTCAACCTAGGCAGTCAGACAGTTGGGTGTCTCAGAGCCCCTGTGTCCCCTCGAGGGGACAGGCAGCTCTGTGGAGAGGGGAGGAGGGATAACATGTGGCAATCACAGAAGGCATCCCATGCACACTCACATGTCTGATGTTATTTAGTGTTGTTTGGGTTATCAGTTTACCAACCTTCATGGTGACTTCAGTGCCATTTTGATGCCTGTTCTAGATGGTCAGGGTGGGATGTGCTTTCCATGTGTCCTTTGTAGCTGAAAAGCAAGGAAATCCAAGAGAGTGCTAGATAGTAATATGGAAAATAATTAGAAGAGAAGAATGCTAATCCTGTTTTCATGTGCTACAGCATAGCCTCTTGAGTCAATTAGACAATGAATGTAGTTTTGGGGACTTTCAGTGCATAAAACTTTGGAGGAGGAATACATGGGGAGGAAAATGATGCAGAATAGCTGTTTCCAGCAAGACCAGTCAGTGTACTCTGTCACTTTTAATGTGCTTAAGACAGTTTGATTTCTTAAAGAAACAAAGGAATTACTTAAATCTAATAAAACTTGAGAATTTTTGCTGTCATGATTCAGGACAGGATTGCAGTTGTTAAGTCTTATTTCTCTTGCTGGGCAGTCAGCCGTTTTTGCTAAAATCAGTCAAGGGAACCCTTTAAAAATCCCCCACTGCCTTATTTTTGCAGTCTGTGTGTGGCTTTTTTTTTTTTGGCAGTGAAGAGGGAAGACATATGACTTACTGCTGATAAGCACTGTAATACATACCTCTAAGGCTGATTGCACTTACTTCTTAAATGAGCTTTCTTTTAGCTGCTAGTTGTACAAAATCCATATCCCTAACCCCTGAATGGCAGGGAAAAGATCTTGTATCACCTAAATGCAAACACTTCAATAAGAGGCAAATCAAGTCCTTAATTGTCTTTGATTCCTTTCAGACCACGTGTGTCAGAAGTGATGGTGTTTGACAGTGATGACACAGAAGCAGTTGGGACAGCTAAAGTGCAAATTGCAATGAGGTAAGCATGGCAGGTTTTTATTGGATTTCCCTTCCAATGGAAAAGAATGATAGCTGGGATTTAAAAGATGGTGCTTTCTGTGCTGTTTTCTTACCCTGTTTATCCTGTCCTATTTGTATTAACTAACTAATGCCCTCTTGGTAGTGTAATTGAGAAATACACTTGGCTCCAGGAGGTTCTTAGGACCAGTTACCCTCTTTTGTGTCACTGGAAATCAGCTGGTGTTAGCGTGTTATGAGGGTGCAAAGCAGCAATGGGAGCACTGAGTGCTGGGCTGGAGAAAGCCTTTTGCTGGCTTGCAGTGTCCTTAAGTGTCCAGCTTGTGGGGGGAAGACTGCTGAGAGTAAATGGCAGTCACAATCACTGACCACACCTGAATCCCAGTAGTGGGTAAGGCATAGGAGGGCAGGCACAGAGGCACCCTCCTTAAAAGACTTAGCGGAATTTTTGTGGGATTTGAGGAAAAATACGTAACACAAAACTCATTGGTCGTGGCCAGCCACAGTAAAACAATGATTACCCATAATACCTTCACTGTTGTACTTGCAAGTATTTTTATTTGTAACTTTCCTCTATTACAGTCACTATATAAGGCCTTTCAAAAAATTTTAGTTACAACACAGCAATTTAACCAGACCTCAGGAAAAGCAATGTATGTTAAGTCAAATCTGTAGTCCATTGTATCTGAATTAAATTCTGGGTGTTCTGGGCTGTTCTGTATTCTGATGCTCTGGTAGCAAGACTTCATGTAATATGCAACTGGTTTTGTTTTAAATTATAGGCAGTCATGGTCCCATTATAGTGTTGTCTTGTTTTTAAATTTTTTATGTCATTTGTGTTAATGAAACAAGTGGAACGCTCATTCATGGAGTGCAAGGCAGACTCTCTAACAATAATGCTTTTTTGTGTCTTTCCAATTCAGATATGACGACAAAAATAAGCAATTTGCAATACTGGTCATCCAGCTGAGTAATGTTCCAGCACTGCTGTTACAACAAGATCAAAAAGTGTAAGTGGGTGATATAAACACACTTGATATATTTGTATTGGATTCCAGCGGGAATAAAACTGACACTGGCTTATGGCTTTTCACACTCTTAAATATTTACCCTTTCTGAAATGTTTGGGTACTTTGTTATGCGTAGCAACACTTATCAATTAATAGAGCTGTAAAATGAAATAAAGTGCAGTTTTTTCCTCCAAAGGTCTGTGTTTGCTAGGAAAAGACTTGCCTGGAATTAGCACTAGCTGGTGAGGTTTAATTGTAGCAACTGCATCGAGTGGAGGGGGGGTGTTAATTCTGCTGCAGAACTCTTCCTTGGACACCTGCACAGGTGCAGGTGTGGGAAAATGCAGCTTCTACCAGACTCATTCTGGACACAAGATTTTTAAATTCAGCTGTGTGCTGACTAAGATTTGATTCACTTTTGCTGTTTCTACCTACAGAAGCATGTGACAAGTTGCAGAGGTGTAAAAAACCACGTAAAACAATGTTTTTACCACAATGTCTGATTACAAGATTCAGGAGGACGAGGTCTGTGGCAACTCCTGCCACTTCCCATCTCCGACGCTGTGACGAGACCTTCCTTTTTTCTCGGTTGACTGATCCTCCAGGGAATAGGATAGGACAGGGGTGTCCACGGTGCTTAGGATGACTCTGCCTGACAGCTGTGTGGAGCTGCACAGCTGCAGGGCAGCCCTGAGTGCCATGTTTTCCACAGGACCATCCGTGTGGCTGTCCTGCCCTGCTCGGAGAGCACGAGCTGCCTGTTCCGCACCAGACCGGTGGAAGCTTCAGACAATCTTGTGTACAATGAAGTATTTTGGGTTTCCATCTCCTACCCGGCTTTGCGCCAGAAGACTTTAAGAGTCGATGTTTGCACTGTAGATAAGTCTCACCTTGAGGAGTGTTTGGTTAGTATTCAGCTCTGTCTTAATAACTTTGTGATTGTTCCATCTTTTTAATTAGACAGAATGTTGCACTCTAAAGTATGGCAATTTCTTATTACATAAGTGTTCTTGATAATCCTTGGCTGTATGGTCTGTCCCACATAGAATTCTTTGCAGTAACAATTTGGATCAGGGAAAAAAATTATTAGATGAATGACTTTGTCAGACCACTAGATATTTCTTCTCTCATGACTTGATGTCAAACTCTAACTATTGTTCTTCCTTTTGGAAGCTTTCATTGTAGTGTAATTGAGAACCAATTACTTTGGTTTTTGAATGTATCAGGTTATGTACTAAATGTAATGCAGTAAAAAATGACAAAGCAGATGAAGAGGAATGGAACCTACAAAGCTAAAACATCTGGGGCTGGGCAGTGACTTTTGTCAGCCTTGCAAATTTCTTGAAAGGGTGTCTTCCTCTCCTGTTGCTTTCTCTTTTTGTTCGAAGCTCTGGCTGTAATTTATCCTGGCTGCAGTAGCCCTGTTCCTACTTCTGGATTCTTGTACACTGCTGTAGTGAAACGCTTGTTACTTGGAAGCCCTAGACAATGCTAAAAATAAACATAAATAAACCATTACTAGTGATGTTGAAATGGGATAAACAGGCAATTTTTCTTTTTGTCAAACTTGCCAAAGTCAAGAAGTCCTGAATCTTCACTCTCACTTCTTCTGACTGGTGAGGTAGTTGTTCATTTTAGTATTACACTAAAACTGTGTTGTTTCTCTCAATAGGGTGGAGCACAAATCAGCCTTGCTGAAATATGCAGATCTGGAGAGAAATCAACCCGGTGGTATAACCTCCTTAGTTATAAATATCAGCAGAAGCAACACAGGAAAAATAAACAAGGAAACAGTCACTCTGAAGTACCCTGCACTGAAAAAACAGTAAGAACAACTGCTTTAATCAAGCAAGTCTCTTCTAAACAGTACTAACAAGAGGGACTGTTAGAGTAGAGGAGAAGGGAAGGCTGGTGTGTTTATATTTACAACTTGAAAATGTTTAGTGCAGCAAAATAATAAACATGTCAATTACAGATATGCCCTTGTCCTGGGCTAAATACTTACTGAAACCTGCTCCTCACGCAGCTGAGGGATGTGGTGCCTGATCTGGTGTAAGTGCTGTGTGAGCTCTTGCCTGTCTGCCCACCAGGCAGTTCACTTTGCTGCAATGAACTTGCTGGACGAGTCGAGATCCACTTACCTTTGCACACGCATGGCATGGAACAGGCTCAGCCTGGAGCTGCTCACGTGCACGTGCTGGGGGAGGTGGGCCAGGAGTGCTCACACAGGCTGGGCTCACACTGGGTGTGCAATGGGCTGCTGGAACAATGCAGGGCTGCCTCCTGCCCCTGGAGGAGAGCAGGGGCTGTTCTGACCTGTGCAGTTTGTGAGAGTCATTTCTTCACAAGAAGCCTCTTGCTCTCCTCAGGACTCTGTCTCAGCACTCTTAGAGCAGACAGCTGTTGAACTGGAAGCTGTGGAGAAGAAGCTGGAGGAAAGCAGAAGCACTTTAACTAGTGGAGAGAGCTGGTAGGTAGCATCCCACCATCTTAGTGTTGTGGGGTGATCAGAGCATTTGGATATCCATGTGCAGAGGAAGAGCAGATGATTCTGAGCTGTGGGAGGCCTCTTCTGTTTCTGTTTTGGTGAAAAATCCTATTTATTCTGTTCTGGAGGCTGTGCATGGAAAATGAGAACAAAGCTGATAAATGTTGAAAATAGTCAACGGCACTATGCTAATTTTGTTATTTGTTCAATGTTCTATGGATGTCCTGAAAACTTCACTGTATAGTGCAAGGCTTTGCTTGAATATTAATTTGGCTGTTGTTTAAATAGTTCAGATTCAGATTTCATTAATGAAGCCCAATATTTGAAATAAAAAGTAAGCCTGGCCAATGGGGTTAATGGAGAAGCCTGCTGTGATTTCAAATGAGCTAAAAAGGATGTCAAAACATTGCTTCAGTTTTGTCCAGCCACACTTTTTAACTGAGATTAGTGGCATCCCGAGAGCTCCCCTCAAGATGCACTCACCTTAAGCCCAGACCACATGGCTGAACCCTCAGCCTTCTTCTTTTGAAACCAGATCAGGATGAAGTTTTTGGCTGTAATGTTGCCTTCTGGTGCAGTTTCACTCCAGTTTGTGTAATCCCCTGGCTGCCTTGGGGATGTGTTTGTGTCCAGCAGCTTACAGGAGGTAACTCCTGCTGCAGCACCAGTACTGGCCACAACAGGCCAGTTCAATAACAAAGCTGTTCCTAACAGGCAAGATGAAGAGGTTCCTGATCCAGAAGAACAGGACGAGATCAGTGAAAATGAAGCAGAGGAGGAGGAAGAATTCTGTGCTGGAAAATCTCTGTGGGAAACAGAAGAAAGTCTGAATTCCCAGCTGCACGTGGAAATAGCAGAGAAGGTACAGTCAAAGGCCTTTTGAACAGAAAGATGAGTAAACCTATTGCTCAGCTGACAGGGTTGCTGTTGAAGTGAGCAGTTATTTCAAAGTTCATCACTGATGATTAAATGTTCTATCTACCCAAAGTCTTTGTAAATGACTGTGTGACCATTGTGTCTCACAGTTAGTGTAGGGTTGTTTCATGCCTTTTTTTTGCTGCTCACGAAAACTGTTTTCATTTATGTGACAGTGGTTTGACCTTGTTTAGTTCTGAATGTAGTTGTAGTCAAAGGTATGCTGTACACGTGCTCTACACATTGATTTGGATCTCTGCTGCAGATGCACAACAAGATAATGGTCTTTAAAATCATACCTCTGTTCTCTGTGAGATTGCCAGGTCACAAGGATGTCCTGGATCCACAGGCAAAGCTCGTTGGAATCGATTGTGTTGTACAGCAATCAATGGATGTGGAGCCCTTAGGGAGCAATACAGTCCATGTAGCAGCCAGAGTTCCAGGAGTGAAGTGTCAGGACACCCTGCATGGAAAGGGCTAAAAGAATCTCTGGGTTTGAATGCAACATCTGTGGGACTGAGAGTGTGGCTGTCAGACAGCCCTGGGTGTGTGTCATGGGGACAATGGCAAGGTGGCACTTACACTGCAGGCTGTGTCTTCCAGGTGGATAAAGAGACCAACACAGAGAGCCCTGCACAGTCCTCCACTGTGGTTCGTCCGAAAGACAAAAGAGCAGCAAACCCACCCCAAACTCAGTTTGTCAGAGGCAGCACCATCATCCGCTCCAAAACCTTCTCCCCGGGACCACAGAGTCAGTACGTGTGTCGGGTAAGGAAAGGGCAACCCCGAGGGTGCAAGTGCTGGGCTTCTGTGATGGGTGATATCAGTGTTCACTTAGTCTGAATTTTTCACAGAAACATGACAGTGCTTTCTTCTCTCCCCCTCTGGCTTCAGAATTTGCTCTGTCCTCACCTCTCAGAGAGTATCTTTCCCTGGAACTAACAGCATTAAGCACAAATTTATAAGATATATATGTGCACATGTGTTTGTGGTACATGCAGCATGTTGAGATGCCCAAACTGACCTAGAAGGGCTGCTGTAAAATAGTGATGGATAGGCTGCATATCAAACCCTTTCCTGCTGCTTTAAGACTGTTCTGTGCTAATTTGAACTGATTGAGCTGTGTCCACCTGACTTTACATGAGGTGAATGTGAAACCTTGATAGAAATGGAAAGGTATTACCTGATAATGTCAGCAAAAAAACTGTAGAAGCCTGAAAGTCACCAATGTGCTTTGTCTCAAGGTAACTGAACAGATCATGTGTTGGGTCAGATGTCACTTCCTCTGCTTTGAAATGTTTGTTCACAATTATTTCCTGAACTGAGGGTTAGAATAAACTATAAATAACGCATCTTTTTAGTAGAATTGGCAAACAAGCAAGCGCTGTTTTTTAATCATGCACAACCTGTCCCAAATGGGCATGTTCTGAACACAGCTGAGCCAGATTTGCTGTGCAGGTTCTCTCTGCTTCAAAAGCAGGTGCTTCCAGAGGAACAAACCTCACTTACTTTGCAGCACAGCTACTGTGTTCCAGCACATGCAGATCCCACACACCTGCTCCCCTCCTCCCCCAGCTTGGAGAAAGAACTTGAGAAGGGAATTAAACCCCACTTAGCTGAGCACTTTGTAAGGGTCTAGAGACAATCACAAAAGAAGGCAGGCTGTGTATGTGTAACATGACAACTCTTCAGCTGACAAACCCGGGGGGAGCTTTCAGGTAAACCTGCCTCTTCCACCACTAGCTTAAAATACATGTCATTAGAGAAAAGAGAATTCTCTAATAGAGAAGTCCCATGTTTTACAGATGCTAGAAAAGATTATTATTATTATTATTATTATTATTATTATTATTATTATTATTATTATTATTATTATTATTATTATTATTATTATTATTATTATTATTATTATTATTATTATTATTACTTAGAGCTTATTTTTCTAGGCTGTTTTGCCCAGGCTAGTTACTTTCACAGTAGAAGAGCAGTAGTGGGGTAGAGTCCCATATCATACCTTATCTTAGACTGTACAGAAATAGAGACACAATTCCCAAAAAGGGACAGAGTTCAAGGCTTGTGGCAGGATCTGTCTGTGCACTCAGACTGGGGTGTCTCCTGTAGCCTTTCACAAAGCTTCATAGCTCTGCTTACAGCCACTTAGAGAACCCTCTGGTCTCACTGATAATGTGTGTATGCACTGCTTGTATTTCTTTATGAAAAATATGTGGTTTTCACGTTCCTTTTCAGCTGAATCGCAGTGATAGTGACAGTTCAACTCTATCCAAAAAGCCCCCCTTCGTTCGAAATGCGATGGAGAGACGAAGTGTCAGAGTGAAACGGGTAAGAACATCACCACTTTTTTTTTTTTTCCTCTGGCACAGACACTTGGCAAAAACCAGAAAAGTGTTTTAAAGGAAAAATTTGCAAACATAAATCAATCGCCACATGCTTTCATTCACAACCTTTTCTTTGTGTGTGAGAAGTCTCTCAAGGCTCTCAAGGATTCTTTGATATAACAGAATATGACAGCAACGTTGAAGTTGGAATTAATTTAGAACAATGAATTTAGGAAGATGGTTCCTGGTATTTTCCATCTTGTCAGAGCACAAGGAGTAGCACAAACAGTTTTGCTGTGTTTATTGTTTTGAGATTTTAAGTATTTACAATAAATGTGAGGAGCTGGGGAAGAGGGTGAGGAGAATGTCTCAGATGCTCAGGTGACCCTGTTATAGTGACTCCGTGGCACACAATGAATCCCTATGCCCATTGTGGTGGCAGTCACTAAAATTCCCCCGGGATACTGATACTGAGCTCCTAAGGAGATGGTTTTCTTGGGACAGCTTGTGCTTGAAACCAGCAGAAGGCAACACGTCACTGGAAAAAGCAATCACAGGTTTTTCTGCAGCATTGTGGATTCATCTGAAGATGAGACATTAAACTTAGGATCAAGGTGTGCAAGCAGGATTTGTTTGGTTTGGAGGAGCTGCCAAGGAAGAACATTAGTGGGAACACAGAAATCAAAACACTTGAGTTTTGACTCTTGAGTCAAAGACTCTGAGTTTGTGTTTTCTGTCTTGAGATGGGCTAGAAAGCAGGATCAATAGAGATGGTTGGAAAAATGGGTCTTATGATGTATTTGGCACTTCCTGGGGGGTGTGGTTGGGACACTTCTCCTCCCTGTGTTCATACACCCTTTCTTTTCCAGCCTTCAGTCAAGTCCTTCGGTACAGAGCGTCTGATCCGCACCTCCCTAGACCTGGAGCTGGACCTGCAAGCCTCAAAAACCTGGCACGACCAGCTGGTTCAGGAGATCTCAGTGCTGAGGGAGCTGAAGGAACAGCTGGAACAAGCTCAAAGTCAGGGTGAGAAAGAGTTGCCGCAGTGGGTGAAGGACGATGAGAGGTTTCGGCTGCTGCTGAGGCTGGTGGAGAAACGAGTGAGTAACACCTGCCTTTGGGTTTCATTCAGCTAGTTGGGGAAAATGGGCTTTTGGAATAGGGGACTTTGGACCATCACTAAAGGAAGCCTCAGCACTAGTCACTCTTGTCTTCCACGTAGGGCTCCATCAGGCTGTTAGCTGGCATTTACCAGCACAGAGATTCCCTGCCCTAGCACAGGTGCCCATAGGAGATGTCACAAAAGCCATCTGTTCTGCCAGGGCAGCCTCCCAGCCTGCAGTAGGTGCAGCATGTGGTGGTTGGCACTTACCTCACTCTACATCACACCCTCCCTCATGTACAGGGCTCCTTCCCAGCTTCTGGGCTTGGCTGGGCACCTCTGCTGACACCAGGCAGAGACTGAGCTGTGATGGCACCAGGGGTAGGAGGGAGTTGGTGCAAGATGCTTTTGGGCACAGCAGGAACGTGGGGTGCCATGTTCTTATGTGAGCTGATCTTTTGGCTTAAAAGGTATATCAAGAAGACACCAAGAGAGTGCTGATAGCACCCATAATTCTTACCAAAGGCTGGAAGAAGACCTTAGAAAAAGCTCTCTCCATTACATTGGTTGGTTGACAAGCTTCAGTTTAGCTCCTGTGGCTCATGCTTTCCAGAGTCAACAGTTTTCAAACCCCTCAGACCTCTAGCTGAAATACTGCTGTACTTGGAGATTAGTTAGGATAAAATAATTCCTCCTGGAAACAAAAACATTTATGTGTTGTTTATTTTTATTGTTTGTTTAGGTGCAAAAAACAGAACACAAGTGTGAGCTAAAGGCTGATAAAATGATGAGAGCTGCTGCCAAGGATGTCCACAGGCTGCGAGGGCAGAGTCGGAAGGAGCCTCTGGAAGTACAGTCATTCAGGTAATTACAGGTAAAGGGGAGGAAAAATGGACTGCTGCCATGATTTTTCTGTGGATAACAAAGATGCTGATGAGGAAGTCTGATCTTTGCAGAAGTAGTTAAATGTTAATAAGAACTTCTGTATTTTTATATCAAAGTATAAGGTCTGAGAGTCAGGGAAACTCGTTGCAGCACTGCACATGACCAAAGCAACCAGCAGTACTCCATATCATTCCCCACCTAGCAGCAGCTTCTTTGACACAGAAGCAGCCCTTTGCTTCCCTAACAGATCTAGAAGGGAAAAAACCCTGAGCCTTTCTGAAATGGCTTTTGGTAAGGTCAGTGTTGTGAGTTTAACTGCAGCCTCATGCCTGATAAGTAAATTAAGAGGTGTAGGTTAAGGGAGGATGTACCTACCGCTGCTCCTTGTGGGAACAGCTGGTGGGATAAACTCTCATGTGGATGATGGACATTTCTGGCAAGACTCCTGTTGCATTAACAACTGGTCTTCTTTTTTTTAGAGAGAAAATGGCATTTTTCACACGGCCAAGGATAAACATCCCCACACTCTCTGCGGACGACGTGTGATCACCATAAAGTATTTGCTTTCCGGACAATTCTACAAATGCAGTTTGGGTTTTGAAGTTATTTATGTGGTATTATGAAGGTACCAAGGCATTTGTATATTAGAGCTTTTGTCAGTATGTGGATGTTTTGAAGATTTTTAGGTTAAAGTTATATCATCACAGAAACCAGCATTAAAGTGACAAGATTGTATAGTTTGTATATTTAGGAATGTATTTTTGGGAAATAGAATTTTAAATAAGAACAAATGCAGCGTAAGGTGCTGTTATTCTTAAATAATGCTGTTTAGACTTTTTGTACAGCTCTACCTTTTAGAGGTTTTACTGCAATAAAATGAATTTGAAGGAACCTCACCCCTACCTTCTATGATGTTCTGCATCGGACTCTCAGTGATGTCTTTTGTACCCCGTGGGGAATGCAGGGAGCCAGTTTGGACTCCCAAGTGCTGTGAACGAATTCTCTGTGAGCTGTGAAGCATTTGTGTTTCCTGCCAGGTCATAAAAGTAGGTGTGAAGTTCAGAATACTTGCACTTTTAACATTTGTACTGCAGCTCATGTCTGTAATGGGTCTGTTAAGGTAACGTGGGGAGCCCATTGAAACCACTGTTGTGGGTGGAGGGCTGCAGGTTTAAAGTCCATTTTAGGTTTTTCCAATAAAGTGACCTTTCTGGACAAACCTGTCTTCTTGCTTTTTGTCTTGTGTGAATCTTCTCATCCCTTGGCACCTAAATTGAGGTGTTTTCTGTCACTGTCTGGAAGCATATAGCTTTTCATGTGTCTTCCTCTGTATGTCCTTGAGACATTTTTGAGAGGTAGCTGGTGGATATACCTTGGAGGAATTTGCTCCTGGGATTTTTCCTTTTGTTCTAAACACAGGTTTTACTAAAGGTGTTACAGATGTAACTCACTGCTCCCTGGTTGGTTACAGAACATCACTTTGCACATAGTTGGGTAAGAGCCACTGGATGTTTTGTCAACCCCAGTCCCAGCCCCTTTGTGCCAAACTTCTTGCCGTGCTCGTGGCTCTCACAGGGAATGTTCGCCAGCACCATCCCCTGAAGACTTTGTTGCTGTGTCGCATGAAATGGTGTAACTGACATATTTCATAGAATCATAGGTATGCTGAGCTGGAAGGGACCCACAAGGATCATCAGTCCAACCCCTGGCCCTGCCCAGGACACGCCGACAATCCCACCCTGTCCCTGAGAGCATTGTCCAAACACTCCTGGAGCTCTGGCAGCCTTGGAGCTGTGCCCACTGCCCTGGGGAGCCTGGTCAGTGCCTGTTTCTTCTGGGGGAAGAACCTTTTCCTGAGATCCAACCTAAACCTCTCCTGACACTCCAGCTCCAGCCATTCCCTCGAGTCCTGTCACCTGTTTTTCCTCCCCCTCTGTCCATTCCCTGTGCCCATTTTGTACCCACACCCTGGGGACGGGACGTTTCACCTGTGAAACTGCTGGTTGGTGACACTGAATGAGGGATTGGGGGTGCCCTTCCCTTCTTTCTTCTTTCCCTTCCCTTCCCTTTCCTTTTCCCTTTCCTTCTCCCTTTCCTTCTCCCTTTCCTTCTCCCTTTCCTTCTCCCTTCCCTTCTCCCTTCCCTTCTCCCTTCCCTTCTCCCTTCCTTCCCTTCCCTTCTCCCTTCCTTCCCTTCCCTTCTCCCTTCCCGACACAAGCTCTCCCAGGCTGTGCACAGGATGCTCGGGGAGCCGGGGCGCAGTTCCCAGGGCGGCATTCCCGATGGATGGGCGCGGTCCTCCCCTCCGCCGGGGGGCGCTGCCGCAGCTGTCCCTCCTCTTTCCGCTTCCCGCGGCGCCGCTCCCGGTTCCGGCCGCCCGAGGATGGAGGCGCGCGTGGCGCAGAGCGCGGCCCGGCTGGCGCGGCAGGTACGGGGCGGGACAGCCCGGGAACAGCGCGGGATAACCCGGGGAGCCTGGCACGGCACGGCACGGGAGAGCCGCGGGGCGCAGGGGGCGGGCGAGCCCCGAGGGCGCTCCCCCGGCACCGCCCGGGGCGCGGGTCGGTGTGTGAGGGAAGGGCGGGCGGGGCTGAGGCGCCTCCTCGGCCGCTCCCCTCCCGGGTGCCGAGGCAAAGAGCAGCGTTACAGCACTGCCTCGGACCTGACGCTCTGTGCTTGTGATAAACTTCTGCAAAAAGTCTCCCCGGGAGTCATCGGGAGCGGTCGGAGCGGTGATGGGTGTCCCTGTCCCAGTTCCCGGTTCTGTGCCCGGCCGCGCTGGGACCACCCGCTCCAGGAGGGTCCAGGGCCAGGAGCGTGTCCCGGGAGCCCAGGGCAGCTCCGGGGATGCGCTCCCAGAGCACCTGTTGGATGGAGAGCGGGTGTGCCCATGGCAGCCCTGGCCTTCTCCAGCTGGGTTGTGGCAGCCATGAGGTGCTCAGGGTTGGGAAGAGGTGGTGACAACCGTCTCCCTTTTCAGTGACAATAACAATAACAAGAGATAAATCAGACTGCCAGGTCTGCCTTGGTGAGTGATCAGTATTGACAGTCGAGGACAGAGGCAGCTTCAGGAAAGCTTTGACTCCACAGGTTGACTTCTCATATGTTGCCCCAGGAGGATCTGACTGAGAGGTTCTGGACATTTGGCTTTAGGTTTTTGCCTGCCGTACTTGTGTGTTCTTAAGCAACTGTCCAGTGTGTTTTTTGCTTACAAACATAAGACAAGCACTGCCATAAAGCACCGAAATAATAAATCTGGCTGCTGAATCTCTGCAACTCCTCTTTGCCTCTGTTTTTCCCTTTCTTCTTCGTTGCTGCCGGGAGAGGAAGCACATCTTGGATATTCTGGTAAAGGTGTTCTCCCTTTGCCAACACTGCAGTCTGGTCTTTAGTCCTTAAACAAATTCCAGTTACTGAAGGAAAGCAGGGGAACAGTGTTCAGCTCTAACTGCAGGAGGCTGAAGGAGGCCATGTGGAATTACTGAGCCTCAGCCTACCTGACACCTTTCTCCACAGCTCCCTGTGCCAGCTGCAGCAAGCCCTGGAGCCTGTGGTGAGCCAGCCTGCAGGAGTCATTAGCTCTTCAGGAAAATAACCCAACCAGGAGCAAGAAGTGTGTGCTGAGTTATTGCACTGAGCCGGCTGAGCAGGGCTTGGCAAAGTAGGAATAGACATAAAACTGATCAGGAGGCAAGAAGACAGATGTTCTGCTCCCTTTCTCTTGTTCTCTCAGGCCATTTTCACCCCCCTTTTTTTTTCTTTTAAACATGATGGAGAAAAGCTCTGTCACATTAAAGCCCAGAGACAGAAGCCTGTGCAAGTTTCTTGTTAATTCAGTGGGATCTTTGGAAGAGGGTCTTATGTGCTAAGGGAAAAGGTGAGGGTGATTTTGGTCCTATTGAAAAAGCTGTAGTTTTTTTGTATTCACAGGTGAGGGGAAGATTTCTAGTACTCAGCTGACCAAAGAGCCCTTGGAGATGTCAGCATGGCCTCATGTAATTCCTGCAGCTTCTCATGAGGTGGTCATCAGGTATGACCCTTTACTGACAAGTTGTGATAGTGCAGGTAGAATAAACCAGGGGGTGACACTTTATGACCTGAACAGCAGCTTTTTCCTTCCTTTTCTCAGTCACACATCTTGTAGATCAGAGCAGTGTTGGTGTTGTCTCCCTTCCTCGCTTGGATGGTACCATGAGAGAGGAGTTACAAGGGTTATCTGTAGTTTGTTTTTCAGGAAGAATGTAGAATTTATAATACCCCTTCCATAACATCTAGTGTTCACAGGTGATTTCCTAGAGAATTAGCTTTATCACGAGATGCAGGGATAGGGGGCATTTATGATGTGAATACCTTAAGACCTTGTTCCAGGTGAGCTCAGCAACATGGTTATGGATTCTGTGGGGGTTGCAGAATCATAGCATATCTCAAGTTGGAAGGGACTCACGAGGATCATCATTTATTGGGATCCCAACCCCATCCATTCTGGAATCCAGTGTAAGCATTGCTGAGTTCAGGCTTTTCTGCTGGGTTGTTTTGAATGAAAACTTCATCATCTGTATTAGCTGTTGATGAGCATAAAAAGGGGGCCTGAAATGGCAGCAGCAACACTGGGGTAGGCAGCTGGGCCACCATGGTGAAACCTTCTGCTCTCAATTCTCACTCAGGTAACATAAGGACTGCTACTGAAACTTTTTGAAGAAGAGGAGCACTACATGTGATAGGCAGATGTGATAGTCTGGGGTGACAAATGGGCTTGGTCAAACCTGAAATGGGGCCAGCCCGAATGCCTCCAGGTGTCTCTGCTGCTTTGGTGCAGTCATGGGAAAGAACTAGATGAGACTTGCTGAGCTGTGACATTGTTTTAGAGGTTTTTACCTCCTGGCCAAATTAGGATACTAATTGTCACCCTGTGTCTGGGTGGGAAAAGCTGTTTGGGCCAGGTGTCTGCCCCAGGGGTTGGTGATTCCTGAGAATCCTAGTTTGGGGTTCTGGCTGTGGATAAACCTCTTTATGGATGGATAAACCTCTTTCCTCATCCTTGCTCACTGACTAACAGTATGGAATGAAGCTCCAGTAGGATACTGGTTGTCTCACCTCCTACAGGTCTTCCCTTGGGTGGCCAGAGGTGTTTGTGATGATGGAGGAAAATCCAAATCAAATTCCTGTTCTGAAAAGCTGGTACTGAAACATCTTTGTGGTTACAGCTTTGGAGGAATCATTCAGTGCAGGAGGAGTATGTGTGAGCTGCTGCTGCTTGTCTTGGATATGCAGTGATTTTAGTTTGAAAAGCAGAATGTGATTTTCTGGGTCTGGACAAGGTTTGCCCTGGATGCAGAACTCTCCTTGGGGTCTTGGTAGCCTGTTCTGAAGCTGGTGACTTTGCTAGAGAAAAGACAGTACTGTGGACACAGAATTTACAGATAATGTGTTAAGAGTAGAAGCTGCCTTTGTGCTTTTCTTTAAAGCACATTCTAGGGTTGAGGGGAATGAGATATGCATTTCACTGCTCTAATGTTCTTTTAAGTCAGTTTGTAGCAATAATGGTCACTGAAACTTACAGTGACTCAGCTGTGAAAACACAATGAATTCTCTCTTGTGCTATTTTAAACTTGAAGTTCAGAAGATTTTTCAAAGGGGTGTATAAGTTATACGAAATGCTACCAGGTCCAGGCCAGGAAGAAAAACTTGAAATAAACCAGTTTATTTGCTGTTGGTTGTATGGGGGGAGGTTGGTGTACTTGAGAGAAAAACAGTTGGGGCACATACTTCGGCTTGCTAGAGCTGAAATGGACTATTTGAAGTGAGTTAAGGTGCAGCTGTTCAATGATTTTGGTTATCTAAAAGCCAAACTAGAGGATTTTATAAAGTTTTGGGTTTTTTTTTCCTCAGAGTCCTATTTTTTCACATCTGAACTGCAGGAAGCAGCATCCCGTTCTCCTGTAGCAGAGGAGACCTTGAGGCTGTAAAAGAAGTGTGCCATAAACTGAAGCACAGCTGAAGAGTGACCTAAAAAGTACTGATTTTCAGCTTGGCCCACAAATAGGCCAATCTTATTTTGCCTCAACTTAGGTTTTGGAGCATCTGCAGTTAGTTACAGCAGCATTTCTGGGAGCTGTTGTTCAGGTGGACATACAGGACCAGAAGATTCAATGGCCCAGTTTTTTTCCTAATTAAATATTCTGTTTGTTTCAAGAGCAACAAAGTAAATGAGCCCTTTTTGATAAGGTTTGGTGGCCTGTTTGACTACAATAATAGCCTGAGCTGCATCCTGCTGTGGAAGTTCTGGCAGAGAAGAGCCTGGATGGGGGAGCTGAGGGGCTGGGAGCCAGGGTGAGCAGTGCTTGCTGCCTCTCCTTCCATAGAAGCATTGACTGCCTTAAATCTCCAGGAGCCTCCAGGCTCCTGGTGTGTGAGCCAGGTTTGTGGCTCAGGGCACAGAGCCTGTTAAAGAGGAGAACAAGAGATGGACAACAGGGGTGAAAT
Source organism: Pseudopipra pipra (assembly GCF_036250125.1). NCBI lineage: Eukaryota > Metazoa > Chordata > Aves > Passeriformes > Pipridae > Pseudopipra > Pseudopipra pipra. The sequence continues at coordinate 5,017,253 of NC_087563.1, read as the reverse complement.
TTCAGCTATTTGGTTTCTTTAGGGAGTGGGGTGAGGAAAATTCCTGCTCCTTGCAGTTGCTTCCAACCAAGAGTCCAGGCTGTGAAGTCTGGAGGGACACAAGGAAGTTTGTTTATTTGGATCACAGAGGTCCGCCTGAAATTCCTGATTGCTCCTGAATGCCTTGTGTCAGTTTTAAGGGAGAAACCACACTGAAGGCAGGGAAGGAAAGGTTTTGTGTCTGGGTGGAAGTGAGTGCACACTGCAGAAATGCCCCTGTGCAGCAGCAGGCTGTATTTCCTGGTATTCCTGCCTCCAGGTAGGGTTTGAGCTTGCTGGAGTTGTGAGTGATTGCGGTTTCCTCCTCTGGAAGAAAAACTGTGAGATGGTGAAACTGGCTGAAGGAGGCTTTAGGGAATTTTGAGTCAGGTCATTTGACATCTTTATTAGATTAAAAAAGCTAGAGGAAGTGGTTATTTTGAGGTGATCCTTTATTAGCATGACCTGTTGTCTTTCTTGCACTTTTGTCCTGATATCAGTGAGATTGCCTTCTGACTGCCTTTTTTAAAGAACATTTCAGAATCCCTGGTTTTGATACAAATAGAAACAACCTTTACACAGTAATTGGTTGGAATTATTCAACTTCCATGTCGTTGCTGTTACCTTTATGAGAGGCAAAATAGATCTTGTAGCTCATCACCTCCTGCCCCCACTCCAGGAATTGCTGTGTGACAATTCAATTTGCTTTCCAGGAAAACGAGATCAAGTTGTTGACTGCAGAAATTGAGCGCCTGAAGAACTTTGGGTGCCTGGGAGTGTCCCCCAGTTTGGAAGGGCTGCGAGACGAAAACGCAAAGCTCAAGTATCGGTTAAATTTCCTTCAAAAGGTAAGGGAATAAAGAACAGAGAATTCTTGCAGTAGCATGTGGGGTTTTTTTGTACTAATTAAGGCAAGCTAAATAAGTGATGCCAGTTTGTTACAGCTAGTGATGTGTGACAGCGTGCTCACTCTGCATTCTGACACCTTAACTGGGGACACATCAGATATTTTTTGATTCCTTAAACAGAAAGCTACCTTATGAAACGTGTCAGTAGGTCAGCAAGCCCACAGTGTCACATTTTGGCCAGTCATGCACTGGGTGGCCAAGCTAAGGTGTGTCTCAGGATCACTGACAAAGTGAGAAGTAATGCAGCCCTGCATTCAGGGAAAGGTTTGTGCTGGGAGGTTCAACAGGAGAATCACCTGATTTTTGTGTTGTACATGTTGCTCCTGTGCCTTGAAGTGTCAGCCAGATCTGTCAGCTGTGCTTTGCAAGGCAGCCAAGGAGAAAAGTGGGATGTAACAGTTCCTCAGATGTTGTGAATTTAACCTTCTGGATCCTGTTGGTTTTTTGGTGGGGTTTTTTTTTCAGAGCCTTCAGGAGGAAAGAAGTAAAACAGTAAAAAGCATGATTAATATCAACAGCTGTCTTCAGGAGATCTTTGGAGCTGCTATTCAGGCTGCCTACCCAGAGTTAGAAAACCCTCCACTGGTGGTGACACCAAGTCAGCAGCCCAAATTTGGGGATTACCAGTGTAACAGTGCCATGGCCATATCACAGGTAAATGTAAACAATCTTAACAAAGAAGGAAAAATGGGGATGTTGTCTGTTGGAAGCTAAGTGACAGACAGCACAGTGAAAGTTGCAATCCTGGACTTGTTGTAGGTGTCTGGGTTGAGAATTGAGTGTGTGTCTAATGGCATTTTGGGGGAAGCATTGGCCTTTACAGAGTTGACCTTTAAAGTTTAGATGACTGGTATGAGAGAGTTAATGTGTAACACAGGAAAATGCTCAGTTCATGGGATCTAAATCCAATCACGATTCAAGTGCTGCATTGATTTACTAATGATGTGCAATTATCTACCAATTAGTGAGCTGTATGTTTGGAACTAAAACCAGCAAAACAATAAATCACAATTCTGGGGAGTTACGAAACGTTGAGAAACACCTGCATATCTCTGCATGCTCTTCCCTAGTGCCAGGAAAGTGTGATGTCCCCACACGCATTTGCACAGTTATGTGCACATACTCCCTATTCAGAGGGCAAGTGACAAACAGGTGCCTCATCCCTTGGGACTGCGGGTTCCCCTCGCTGCTCACACCTCCTGTTGTGAGTGTTTTGTGGGTGCTGATTGTTGTTGTGTTCCTAAATTTTCAGTTCTGTGACTAATGCTCTTTCCAACCTTTTGAAGTGGACTATTCCACACACTTTTCATGCTCTCATTCCTGTCTCACTGGCTGTTGTTATCCAAGCATTTGCTAAGTGGAGGCTATGTGGGCATCCCTACATCTGTAGGTTTTATTTAATTTTAAAGTAAAATCTGCTATTTTATTTTAAATTAGCAAAAGGCAGGAAACATGGGGGTTTTGTTACAATGTTCTGATGTTGGAGGTTTTCAGGCAGCTGTAAGGATGGTTCCACTTTACAAACCCCCTGTTTAGTGTGTGCAAAGGAAGGAGTGTTTTTTTTTTAGCCTGGCTGGTATCAGCAGTTACTTAGGAAACTGTGGTATTGCTACTTTGTGGAAGATATTTGACCAAAGAGGACCCAGATAGAACAAGAGATACTTCAGCAGTTGGCTGTGACTGTGCTGAAGTAAAACCAGGAGGTGTGGGAGAAAGCAAGCACCCAAACTTTGAATGCATTGGTGCCTTTGAGCGACTAAATAGACTCTTTGTAACTGCAGATCTTTTATTTGGCAATCTCAACAGAGACAACTTTTTTCTTTTTTTCACATGTTCTGCTGTCAGTTCACCTCTATGAATGCACTAGACTGGCAGTTTTGACATGGAGCTTGCACTGCCATGTGTGGAATTGTGCTCCCCCAGGTCTCCGTCGGACACACTGAGCGTGACTGGCCATACGTGCCAGCCAGCAGGCGCCTGGCCGGGAGTGCCAGGGCGGAAACAGCCCTCACAAATACGTGTGCCTTCCCCTGGTCTCATTAGCATATTGTGACAGGGCTGAGCCCCCTGGGTGACTGCACTGACACGGGATTCAGAGCGTTGCCACTTTTCTGACCGCTGCGTTACCCCAATTAAGTCGCGGTTGGGATTCTCGAGCGGTCCCGGCTTCCCAGCGCCGACGTTGTTCACATAACTCGGTGTCTGAACGGGCCCCTCCAAGCCAGGGTTTGGAGTTCCGGGTTGTCAGCTGTGCTGGTGAATAAGGGTTCCTAGTGCTGGGCTTGGCTGTGGAGTTTGTTCCCTGCATAGTGGGCTGGAGCTTGGCAGTGCTCACCCAGGCAGCAGTCTGAGAGTGTGTCAGCACAGCGGAGCCAGGGCGTGACAGCAGCAGGTTATGTACCTCCTGTCAGCCTAACTTTTAGGGGCTTGGCTGTGGGGCAGGTCTCCCCAGGGTGTCCCCTGCACAGAGCCAGGATCACTGGGACTGCCAGAGGAGCGGGAAGTGCCCTGACTGGGGCAGCACTGGGACGTGCCAGGCAGCAGCCTCTCCCTGCAAGGCACTGATGTGGAAAGGGCCCTCACAAATGCCTATTGTTTTCCCGGGAGCTCATCAGCATATTAATGCCTGGGGTTTCAGCCAGGACCTCCCTCTGCTCCTTAGAGTCAATGGAGTATGGTAACCAATTCTGGAATGGTTCAGATAACACGCCTCTTATCTGGTATAACATGCCCATAATCTGCTTTTGCATTTATTTTTCCTGCTACTTTGAGTAGCATTAAAGGCATAAAGGAGGTTTGCTTTTCTTGCCCATTCTAAGCCTTTACCATTCTATAAGGATCCTGTATGACAGGTTAAACAGGAAGCTGAAAACTTTAGTAGAAATACATTTTGCAGCAGAGTGCAAGTTAGCAAATACAAGCAAATTCTGAGTTGACAAAGAGGTACTTGATCTTCGTGGCCTTGATGGGAGCAAGGTGATGAGTTTTCAAACACATCACAGTAATAGCAGAAAATCACTTGCTCAGAAACAAATAGTTGTGGTAATTTTATCCAGTGTGAATGTAGTGTTTTGCAAGGGGTGGGTTGAACTAGCTCACAGAATCCTCCTAAAGGGTATTTTTGTAAGATTTGCAAAAAGCTATGTGAGAAGATGCTTTGGGAATGGACAGGGAAATTTGGGAGTTGGACTAAATGATCTTTGAAGGTCCCTCCAACCCAAACTGTTCTAAAGCAGTCATTGTATGCAAATTTTGAGTTCCTCACAGTGGGAATGCCACAGTATCTGCATTTCTGTTGCACTCTGTAGAATGTTTTGGAGGATTGAATTTTACTTGATCTTCTTGTTGTGTTTCAGATACTGCTCAAAACCAAGGAACAGAAGGTTATCCCACGAGAAATCGCCGACAAAATAGCAAAAAACATTCCTGCCAATGAGTGCATTGAGAAGGTCGAAATTGCTGGTCCTGGTGAGATTAGTTTCATTTTACACAGTAGGTTTTAAAGCAGAAAGGGCATTTTTGTACTGGATGGTGAACAGGGAAGCTGAGCTGAGTTCAACTCAACTGCGTTTTGTGATTTGAAACTGCAGTTTGAATTTAAAACTGCAGGGTGAATTAGCTGCTTCTGTCTTGGTGAGCTTTGTAGCCCTCAGACTTGTGCAGCAGCAGAAATCTACCTCTGTATTAGAACTGCCAAGTATAATCCTGATCCCCTTAATTAGCAATTTTTCCACTGATGCTTAAAGGACCAGCTTTTCCCCTTTGAATACTGGTGATGGGTATCAGGCCACAGTCATGAAATCACAGCAAGAATTGATATGCCCTTCTTGCTGTTCCTAACATGGTGAGGAGACCTTGACCTCTCAGCACTGAGAGGCTGGAGCAGCATGGAGGTTATTAATTGCTGCATCTGTTTTATCCCTTATCATGTATCTTAAGACCCAAGAAGAAATACAAGGGCTCATATTCCTTAGGGCTTCAGCATAAACACAAAAATCCCATGGCACAGCCCTTCTAGTGCTTGGGCATAAATTTGTTGATTGGCTCTGTGAAGCAGGAGAAGTAAAGCAGTGTCATCCCACAGGCATGGATTATCCCAGGTGAAACTGTATGGTTTAGGATATTAATTTTAAAAAAAGGAGACAGAGCAGGATCTGGTTTTGCATTCTGGAAACCAAATTATTTATTTCCTTGTAAAAAATTGTTTTTATAAGTTCACCTTTGAGAGACAGTGCATGAAAAGGAGTTATGTCAGTGGTGTAGCTTGAGCATCTGACTCCTGCAGTAAAGGCTGTAGTGGTGTGAATCAGACTCTTCTAATCTGGGAACAGAAATTGTCTTCTAGTGACAGCTTTGTTGTCCTGTGGCTGAGAAGTGTTTTGTTCTGTCAAGCTGACTTCACGTGCTTTAATGCTTGAGGAAACAGAAATCCAAGGGCAAAGGAAATAAAAAGTAGTTTGAGGCATTTCTGCAGCCCCAGCACTGATGGTTGGTTTTCTCCTCTAAAGGTTTTATCAACGTCCACTTAAGAAAGGATTTTGTGTCGAAGCAGCTGAGCAGTTTATTGATGAATGGAGTTCAACCACCAGCCATTGGCAAAAGGAAAAAGGTACAGCAGTGAGCACACAGGCATCTGCTATACGTGAAACATGCTGGACTGCAGGTAGCTTTGAAACTCACCCCTGAAATGCTGTGCTGAGCAGATGTCCATGTCAGCAGGTTGTTAGAGCAGAGTAAGTGGGATGTGGCATAGGGCTCTGGGGTAGGCTGTGTGTATGTGGTGTGGTCTCTGGGGGGTGAGGAACGGGGCTCCCTGGGGCAGGTGTTGTGCCCAGGTCAGTCTGGGAGTGATCCCTGACCCTGAGCTGGGCTGCAGCAAAGCCCCAGGCTGGAAACCTGCTCTGATGTCCCCTCTGGGCCCTCTCTGCTGTGTGTGCTGCTGGCACAGGGTGTGAGGGTCAGCAGAGGTGAGCCCTGTTCCCCCCGCTCCCCCTCAACAACACCCCGATTAAACACAAGAGGTGTGGAAATGGCCACTGCCTTTTATTCATGTGTTCCTTTGTGTCCAAGGTGGTGGTGGATTTTTCATCCCCTAACATTGCCAAGGAGATGCATGTTGGCCACCTGAGGTCTACCATCATCGGGGAGAGCATGTGCCGACTGTTCGAGTTCGCAGGTTATGACGTTCTGAGGTGAGAGGTGATTTTTGGGTGTGGTGGGCTTGGTTTGGCTGAGTTTGTGCAGTACCTGTCTCTGTGCTTTGGCCTGTGTTGGTCTTTGTTTATAAGCACATGGCAAATAACCTGTTATGTGTAGAAACACACTAAGCTGAGCAAGTGTAGCAGTGTAAGAAATCAAGGGGGGCAGAAGCTTCATTGCAGTGAAATTGGGGGAGCTTGACTGGTTTGGGTTTCTGGTATTATGTGTGTTCCTTCTTTTGGTATATATATTTTTTAAATGTGTGTATCTTAGAGCATATGTTTAAAAAATCATTATTGTGCTCTTCAATTGCTTCAAGGTTAAACCATTTAGGAGATTGGGGCACCCAGTTTGGAATGCTCATTGCTCACCTCCAAGACAAATTTCCGGATTACTTAACTGTTTCTCCTCCTATTGGGGACCTCCAAGCTTTTTACAAGGTATTTGTAGCAAATAAGTGTGATATTTATGTCAACATCTCAAAAGCAGATGGAGGAACTTTACAGATTGCAGAGTATTTTGGAGAAACAAAAGAATCAAATCACTGTTAATAGATTATTGCAGTAGCCTCCCACGGGGTAATGAATTGTGGTATCTGGTACTGAGTTGTCTGTATGGGGCATGATCAGAGGGCTTTGTAAGCTTGCAGCCTCTGTGTCTTTTTGGATGAGCATGCTTGGAGGGGCTGCTATGAATGGCAGCTGGTTTCAGGGGAGAAGGCAGTGCTTTTCCACCTGTGTTTCACTGCAGGAATCCAAGAGGAGGTTTGACACAGAGGAGGAGTTTAAGAAACGTGCCTACCAATGTGTGGTGCTGCTGCAGAGCAAAAACCCTGACTTCATCAAGGCCTGGGAGCTCATCTGTGACGTGTCACGCAAAGGTGACTTTGCCAGGTCCAGAAACGTGTCTCAGCAGTAGAACAACGGGGCTTTCCTCACCTTTATGTCTGAGCCCATGCTCCTGTTTTCTGTTGAAAATCACTGCCACACTGCTACAAGAAGCTTAAAGTAAAAAACCAGTGGTTACCACTGTGTGCCTTTAATGGAAGTATTTTGTTCTGTTTCCCTCCTCAAGAATTCCAGAAAATCTACAACTGTTTGGACATCACACTCATAGAGAGAGGGGAATCGTTCTACCACGAGATGATGAAAGACATAGTCAAAGAATTCGAAGATAAAGGTGAGGCTTTTGGTCTCAGGTCAGAATTTCAGGTCAGCTGTGAGGATGTGTGGTAACCTCACTCCTCCTCAGTGAGGCTTAGGGCTGATGCTTTTCAAGTTGCATGTTCCCCACCTTTGCTTTTTCTCTCGGCCACATTTCCTAAATGTGGAATTTTTGTGGCTTTTCCTTCTTTTTGCATTAGCAGAATTAATTCTTATATGTTTCACTCCAGAAAGCTTGAATCTTTCTTACTGACATCAAAATCAGTTTGTCTGTGATATTTGTAGGCAATAGCATGAGGTACTACTGGAATTTATTGTATTCTGAATAAACAGTCAGGGAGCAATACAGGACAGACTTCCCGGTCTTAGTGTTGTGACTGTGTGGGAACTTTGAGAAATCTCTGTGAAGACAGTGGGATTTTTGGATCATGTTGACTTTGAAACTGGCAAGAAGCCAAATGCAGCATAAGAAGTCTCTGGTTTTATGTGTTCCTGTCTGGATTCAGCAGTTCTTGAGTCTCCCTGTCTGAAGTGTTCTGACTAGTCTTACCTCTGAAAGACTTGGTGCTAAGTCCTCATTGCATCTCTATACTGTTGCCTTTAATGTCATACCTTGTGATGCTGGGTTTGTGGCTGGACAGGGGGATCTGGATGCCAGTGTTGGGAGTTTTTAACTCTGTAAAACCACCTCTGTACAGATCTGCTTCCTTGTGTGTAGTTCTGGAAGTGCTGTACGGAATGTGACTTGGTTGACAAGGGAGTTCCATGTAGGTTTTTTCGTATTTGAGCCATTAATTATTTGATCATGTGAGTGTGTGGCCTTTTCGTGCTGGTAGCATCAGGGAAGTGTTTCTGCTGGCCCACAAACCTCCCTACTGTGATACAAGACAGAATGTTTTCCTTTGCTTTTGCAGGGTTTGTCCAGGTTGATGATGGGAGGAAGATCGTGTTTGTCCCGGGTTTCCCTGTGCCGCTGACAATCATGAAATCAGACGGAGGTTACACATATGACACATCAGACTTGGCTGCTCTTAAACACAGGCTGTGTGAAGAGAAGGGTGACATCCTTATCTACGTTGTGGACAGCGGACAGGTGAGTTCCCCAGCTCTGCTCTCACTGCTGGTGCAGCTCATCACGAAGTGTGTTAAGGGCTGGATGCAGCAGGAACGCAGGTAGACCACAGGGTCTTTAGTGTTGTTGGTATATCTACCCCTTCCCTGAGCAGTGATGGGAATTTACCATCTGTAAGCTTCTGTAAGCCAGGAAAACTCTTCAAAAGGTTGAACTTTCTGATGGGGAATTTCTCTGTGGAGCTTGAAAAATTTTAAGTCTCGTTGCGAGAGCGTTGTTGTGAATGAGCTAAAGCAGGGAAGAAAACTGCACCTGGAGGAGTGGGCTGAGAACCGGTTTTTGGTGTTTATTCCTTGCAGTCTGTGCATTTACAAACAGTGTTTGCAGCTGGACAGATGATTGGCTGGTATGACCCCAAAGTGACCAGAGTGGCCCATGCCGCGTTTGGAGTGGTGCTGGGAGAAGACAAGTAAGTGCTTGGGTGCAGTCTTGCCTCTGTATTTGCCTTGGAGAGGATGTTTGAGTGAATGCAGGAGACTTGCTCTTGTTTGTTGACAAGTATGTGACATGCCAAAAAAAAACCCAGAAGAAAGCACCTCATCCCATGCTGTTTTCCATTACTGTGTCATTTTGTTGCCTGTCATTGTCCTCGATCCACTGGTGCTGTGGTCACATTCCCTCTTGGGCCTGGCTTCTGCTGCCTGGCATTTGGGGAGGGGCACTGGGATTGGCTGGTGGAAGCTGATGTGAATACTGGGAGATGGCAATGGTAAAGGCCACAATTTCCATTACTTTCTACCTTCTTCATAACATAAGTTGGGAAAAGGCTGGCACTGGTATTGTATTCTGCCTAATGTCTGGAACTGGGACAGTTCTGACTGTGGGAGCCTTCCTGGTCAGCACCCCGTGGGTGTTCTCTCAGTTTTGTAGCTGTCTGTGTGATGGCAATTTCTTCAATACAAAGAGATCTGCCATGTGCTTTTTTACTAAGCCTTAAGGTGTGAGCAGTGGCAATCCCTGCAAAAGGCTCTGGTGCATGTCCTGGATCTGCCTGGAGTGCCCTAGGCAGAGGGTGGAAGTGTTGTGCCTCTTATGCAGGTGGTCATGTTGTCTGTGTGTTTTCAGGAAGAAGTTCAAAACTCGTTCAGGGGATACAGTGCGTCTCATAGACCTGCTGGAAGAAGGGCTGAAACGAGCTATGGACAAGCTGAAAGACAAGGAACGGGACAAGGTACTTGTGACAGATTGCTTATCTTTCCTGGGAACTGCTGAGTACTGCAGAGCTTCCTGGGGGTGGGAGCAGAGAGCTGGGCCTGGCAGGAGAGCTGGTCCTGCAGGAACTGTCAGGTCTCCCCTGTGTGCTGGCAACAGCTGTGACTCCCCCAGGATGCAGGAGGTGATGGAAGAATATAAAGTTTGGACTGTCCAAAATGCTCTGTAAGGGTTGGAGGACCAGGTGTTTGTTATGTGTACATAACAAGAAGCAGGAGTACAGTATGAACATCACACCTGACAGGTGGGACACTGTGGGGCTCAGAGGTCTTGTGGGCTGTCAGAAGAGGGAGCCAGCCTTAGCCTGGGCAGGGCTGCAGTGCAGTTGATTGCAAAAGAAGTGAGATGTGAATGTGGGGTTGTCTGGTGCCCTGAAGTGGAGAGGTGTGTGTGAACTGAGTACCACGTGGGTAAAATCCCCTCAGCAGCCTGGGCTTTCCTCTTGAGCCCTGCTGGGTGGCCAGGGCTGCATGTTCTGGTTCATGAGGGCAGCGTAGTGTCCTTCCTCTTGACTGTGATCTGCTTTGAATTTGCACCAGGTCCTCACAGCAGAAGAGCTGAAAGCTGCCCAGACATCAGTGGCTTTTGGATGCATTAAATATGCAGATCTGTCCCACAACAGACTAAATGATTACGTGTTCTCCTTCGACAAGATGCTGGATGACCGAGGGAACACAGCTGCCTATCTGCTGTATGCCTTCACACGGATCAGGTGGGTGAGGGAGCAGAGGGAGTTGGTGCTGATGCTCTGCACGTGTGGGCAGAGGGGTGATGGTCACATCAGTGCTGTTGGAGGTTGGTTAGAGAAGGCAGCTACACTGGTGTGCACCACAGGCAAGATTTTATTTGTCATTGCAAATGGTGTGTGCTCTGCCACCTGAAATGGCTCCTCTGTGTGACACACATCCCAGGGAGGGAGCTGCAGGAGTTTCTGGTAATCAGAGGATTTGGGTGGTTGGAAAAGGGTGCACCTGTGCTCCAGCAGCTGCTCAGCTCAGGCATTGCCATACCCCACAGTTTTTCTGGCACCCTGAGCCCTAGTTTGCTTGGCAGCATCATGTGTCCTTGCTGATGTGGGTGCCCAGAGCCCATCCATCCCTGTTCTTGTGCAGTGCCCTCCTGGATCACCTCGAGGGCAGGGCCTCCCCCTGTGTCCCCAAGGCTGATTGATCTCTTTGGCCTGGTCACCCAGGACTGGACATCAGTCTTGGGACAGGCCTTGACCAGGCTGGCCCCAGGCAGGCTGAGCAGTGGGAGCCCCACCAAGCATCCCCTGTTCTGGATCATTCCAGGGCTATCGCTCGCCTGGCCAACATTGACGAGCAGATGCTGCGGAAGGCAGCCAAGGAGGAGGTGCTAATCCTTGACCATGAGAAGGAGTGGAAATTGGGCAAGTGCATCCTGAGGTTCCCTGAGATCCTGCAGAAGATCCTGGAGGACCTGTTGTTGCACACACTCTGTGACTACCTGTATGAGCTGGCCACCACCTTCACCGAGTTCTACGACAACTGCTACTGCGTGGAGAAGGACAGGCAGAGTGGTGAGTGTTGGCCGTGGGGTGCTGCGTGTGCCTGCCACTTGTCATATTACAGACACTCTGCAGGGTGTTCCCCTGTGCTGGGAAGGCTGTTGTCACACTACTTGCTGCTGCAGAACAAGGGTCTGTGTGGAAGGACAGCCTGTGTTGTCATCTGCCTGTGAGCAGGAAGGTTGAGTAGAGTTGGGACCAGCCAGGCATCTGGAAACACGAGGGCTGGTCAGTCTGCCTGGCTTAGGGAGAGCAGGAGGGGCTCAGTGTGACAGTCCAGGGCCAGGCTGTAGGCAGAGGGGAAGGCACCATTGGTTGTTCTGAGCAGCTGCTCCAGCTCCTCTGTTGGTGTTTTCCAGGCCAGATCGTGAAGGTGAACATGTGGAGGCTGCTCCTGTGCGAAGCCACTGCCGCCATCATGGCCAAGGGATTCGACATCCTGGGGATCAAGCCTGTCCAGAGGATGTAGCTGTGCCCTGTGGAATGACAATAAAGGGACTGAACAACTGGAGTTGTCTGTCTGTTGGGATGGGGTTGTGGTAAGGGAAGGTGCTCTGAGGGAGCAGCACCCCCTTAGGAGAGAAAGGAAGAGAGGAATGAAAAGCAAGGAAGAAGTAAGGGAAGAAGGAAAGAAAGGATGCGGGGAGGGAGGAAGGAAAAGGAGAAAAAAGGAGTGTGGCTTCAGCAATCACAGGTACAGAGGCAGACGAGGGCTGTGGGCACAGCTCAGAGCAATTCCCGGTGCAGGATCCAAAGCCCATGAACTCCAAACACCCAAGGGTACCTCCAGGAAACCCTCCAGCCACCTGCAGCCTCCCTCACTCCCAGAGGCAACCTTACTGTGGTGACTTTCCATCCTCTTTACCTTATTTGCCAGGTATGAGCAGGTCACCCAGCCTCTGGTGTCATCTTGGTGCTGCAGGCAGGCAGAGAGCAGTTTTACCTGGAGGAGCAGGAAGCCCAAGGGAGAAGAAGATCAGTTAACTACATTCCCTCAGAGGAAAACACAAGGGAAATGCCTTTCCCCTCAGGAGCAATGTTTTGAATCCCTACGGACCTGGCAAACCTCTTTGCAGGGTGCATGCTGATCTTGGGGAATTGCTAGGAGCCACAGCTCCTGCCTTTGCCCTGGGATTTGTTGGAGGCTGTGCTGTGGGCCTCCTAAAAAGGCCTTCAGACTCCTAAAGCAGCACAGAAATGCAGCTTTGCTGCATTGATAGAGGTGCTCACTGACACATGCATGTGTGTGTGTGTATATCTACACATATATGTATAGATCTATGTAGATACAAGAGATGTGTGTCTATCTGATATCCCAGGTTCTTCCCTGTACAGACAGCTGGGGGAGGGATGGGCTATCACAGCTGGTCAGTGCCCAGCTCCTCATGTGGTGGGCACCAGCTGGGGCTTCAGCAAGTACAGCCCTGTGCAAACACACTCTCCCGATGGCTGGCCCCCAGACATCAAACACCAAAAAACAAACAAACAAAAAACTAAAACCAAAATGAAACCAACCAACCAAACAAATAAAACCGCAGTGCCCTCAAACCCACCCTGCTGGTGACAGCCACACGTTCTGGGGGCCTCACCAGCTGCCAGACCATGTGCTGTGCTCCCTGACCCCCTCTGTGCACTCACCTGCACCCACAGCCCTGCCAGGGCCGTGCACTCCCTCCTCCCAGGGCTGGGCAGGGCTGGGCAGTGCCAGGACCCCATCCTGCCCTACCTGTGGGAGGTGCTGGGCAGGCCTGAGGATGGCAGTGGTGATGGGTCCTGCTCACAGGGGCCAGGCCAGTCAGGGTCAGGTTCAGTGGTGGGAGCAGCGTCAGCCACAGTCCAGCAATGGCCACAGTGCCCAGAGTCCAGGTCTGGGTCCGGAGCAGTGGGAGTGTGTATTCCAGGGGCACAGCAGAGGCTGCCCTGTCCAGCAGAAGGGGGACAGCCTTCTCCAAATGCCTCCCCTGGCAGGGCAGGGGGCACAGCAGCAGGAGCCCAGCACCCTGGGCGAGGGGCACCCTCGCAGCCCAGGGCTGGAGTCAGCAATGCTGCTGGAGAAGCACCCTGGTTGTAGCAGGGTGTGTGGGATGAATGTGTGTCCAAGGGTAGCTCAGGGTGCTGTGCAGCCTGACCATGGTGTACAGGACAGCCAGGAGGTGTCAGGACAGCCAGGAGGTGTCAGGGCACCCCAGTGGTGCCCTTGGGGATGGGTAGAGGGATTCAGGCCACTTCTGAGGAAATGGGGACCTGTGGTTGGGCTGGGGGTGGACGGGGTCACTGAGGAGTCCTGTCCAGGTTGGAGACTGATGCCATGCAGAGCACCCCCTACTCTGGGGAGGAGTGTCACTCAGAAGGCAGGAACTGGTTGTGGGAGTCAGTGCTGGAGGAGCCCTGGGGCAGGGTCATGTGTCAGACAGTTCAGGGGAGCCAGGGGACAGTGGCCCCTGCCCAGACAAGGTGCTGGAGCAGAGCACAGAAGGTCTGAGCTGACTGTCAGGGTGCACCAAGGGCTGATGGCACCCCTGAGGGAAAGGGACCAGGTGTCAGGTGGGATAACAGGGCTGGCAGGGCAGCTGCCCAGTCCCACAGTGCCTGCACCAGGCCAGACATGGCAGCCAGGGTCAGCCAAAAATCCAGATCATCAGACACGTCCACGGTGATGAGGTCCGAGGTAGAGCCAGGAAGGTGAGTTGGCAAGGGAGGTCAGGATCAGGTCCAGGGACAGCAACCAGGGTCAGCCACAGTCCAGCGATCACCAGGCAAGTCCATAATGATGGGCAAAGAGGCCGTGGTCAAGCTGGGAAGTCAGTCTGTGGGACAGGGTCCAGGTTCAGATTACTGGGGTCCGTGGCCAGGCACAGGTATGGCTGTTGCTCTGGCCAGGCCCCACCAGCAAAACCTCAACTTCAACCCACTCTCCAAGAAGGGATGGCCAGGGCGCCTCTGCCAGGGCACACAGCAGCCTCTGCCCCACAGGTGCTCTCTGAGCTGGCCCCAAGCCCAAGGAGTCAAACCCTTGTTGTTTTGGGGGATGGATGGGGGAATGGAGGAGCCCTTACAAATAGTTGCAGTAAACCTGCAATGACACTGATTTTCTCTTTGGTGGCACCAGCAGGACTCACACATGTCACAGGCTCAGAGCAGCAGCTGGGCTGGCAGGGACCTCTGAGCAGCCCACCCACCCCAGGGCTCTTGCTTTGCCCGGTGAGTGACGTACCTGGAAGAGCCTGTTGCACTCCATGATCATGTGGGCCAAGCCCTGCGTTGCTGCCAGGTTCTCACTCAGCTCCCTCTGGTCTGGCTTCCCTAGGCTGCACTTCCTCTGACTGGATCTATGGGAAGGGGAAGGTGAAAGGAAGGCTGAGTGAACGAGGTGCTGGGAACCACACACAGAACACACTGCCCTGAACGGCCCCTGTGTGCCATGTACCAGTGTCACGTTCCTGCAGAGAGGTGCACAGATAGAGCTCCCTCCCAGCACACCCCAGAAGTGTCCAGGGTACCACTGACCAGTAATAATGGATGCCCAAGAAAGGCAAGTGAAGGATTTTATATCCCAAGCACATCATCACACACTTGGCCAAGGACAGCAACGACCCAAAACTGATTTGTGTGTAGACTTCATATATCAAGCTCCTTTGATACCTGCAAAGCCCATGTAGAACCTTTTAAATCCTTTGGCCCAAATCACACCAAACATGTTTCAGAAACAGTCCCCTCTTTTAATTCATATTCATGATATGACACCATTAATCCTGGCTTCTGAAACTTTTAGCTACGTGCATTCCTGCCAAACAACTTGAAAATTGGGTGGAAGATAATAATCCTCAGTGCTGCTCCTCAGAGTCAGACCTGTCAGCTCATCCCCTTTGAAGTTGGAGCCCTGCACCAAGGCATTAATGCACAGCTATAGCAGAGCTAAAGCTTCAAAGCATCCTGGCCTCTAAACACTGACAACAAAGAGAAAACTCCATCTCTATTTTTGGTCCTAGCTTTTCCAGAGTAATGTTGATGTAAACCAAAGAGGTACAACTCTCAGAGTGAGACTCCCAGGAGCTCCAACACCAGAGCAATCCAGTAGGACTTGTTGCTGCTGCCGCTCCATCACATCCCCAGCTGCCCTCTCCGTGTCCCCACAGCTCCCTTGCTGTGTGCTGGCTCAGCACAGGGATGGCCCCAGGCATTTTCAGATGTTTTGTGCCACTCAGGAGAAAACCCTTAGTGTTTTGTTTCCCCTCCCCTCTGCTGTCCAGAGCCTGTAAGATGCCAACAGCACATCTGACAGCTTCTGCTTTGGGGCTAGTCCTCACCTAGAGATCTCCAAGTGATGGGTGCACAATGCTTCCATCCCAGTCAGCTGTGCATCCCTGCCCTTGCACGTGCCTGTCCATAACTCTGGAGCACAGAGCAAAGAGAACAGCCCTGCCTCAGGAGGCCAGATAAGGCATGAATGCTCTCAGAGATTATTTGTCTACTTTGGCCCAAGGGCACCTTCCTCCCTGCACGTACAAACAGGGGATGTTATGCAACCCAGATACTTTTACTTTTTAAGATAAATTTACAGAATCCCTGTGGCTTGATTTGGCAGGAATGATCCCCTTATCACCCAGCAGAACCAGCGCCAGTAGCTGCTACAATCTGCCAGGTACCTGCAGGGCCTTGAAGCTGCACCTGGGCTCAGGTTGCCAGTGCAGGAGCACATTTCCAAAGGCCAGCATCACTTTAAAGCCACGAGCTGGTTCCTGGGCAGCTGGACCCATGCACAAGCACAGGGAATACAGCAGTGGTGAGGGACACACACAGGCTGGTGAGGAGAACAGCAGAGGTGCCTCACCACTGCACTGGGCAGTGAGTGGCTGGATCTCTCCATGTGCTGCTCCTGCTGCACCTGAGCAACCAGATTTAAGGCAAACCCCAAGACACACACACACACACACACACTATTTCCCCCTCAAAAGCAGATGCTGACCCCAGGCCAGCTAAAGAAAGCATTGCTCCAGCAAAGGAGACTGTGGACAGCAGCAGTGCCAGCATCAAGATGTCCATACCTAGTGGAGGAGGAGGAACTGTCCCGCCTCAGGGTGTTGAGGTGAAACAAAGAAGGTGCCAGACAGACAGCAATGTTGGTTGGGGTCATCTGGTTTTCCTCGACAAAAGCGACCACGTCTCGCAGGAAGAACAGGAGGATTTTCAGAGCTTCTCGGTTTTCCTCTGGGAGAAGGAGAATGGCAGCCTGGACAGCCTGGAGCTGCTGATCCTTTGGCACGTCTGGAAACAGAAAAAATGATGAAAATCACACGTGGCTTGCAGAGGCAGTAAGAGAAATGGTACATTTGATGTGACGGCCTTTCCTTGTCTCCTGTGAGTTAGGGACAGGGAAATGGATGAACCTACAAGCTCAGTGCCCTGCTTGGAACCCTGGATGTACAGGATAGCAGCAGCCTGTTAACTTATGTCAAAAAAGGTCACATTATTTAGGCTGCAAAACCCCTCAGAAATCTCACACTTTGCCTTCCTAAACCTTCTCTCAAAAACAAGACCATCATTAGTCCCTTCAGCAAGTTCCTTCCCCAGCGCAGCTGCTTTTTGAAAGTGAATTCCTTGAGGGCAAAGTATTGGAGATGAAACCTGTTTAAACTGTATCAAATGTGAGATTTCAGCTTCATGTTTCCTCCTTTTTTGGGGTTGAGTCTCAAGGACAGTAACAGGCAGAAAGCTGCAGGCATTTCCTGGCAAAGAAGCTGTTTCACAGCAGCTGTGCTTGGGCACCCTAATAAAGAGATGTCATCAATATAACAGGACTTCTTGCACAAGGAGCTCTGTCATACCTCGAACAAGGGGAACAGATTAGTTCTTTGTTTCACATAAAGAAATGACTGGTTAAAAATGCAGTTTAAGGGGGCTGCTGCAGCATGTTATTACACTCACCCTTCAAGGAACAGAAATAGGTGGCCCATAGGATGCAGATGGGAAGCTTTGAAGTCCAGAGCCACAATTAACTCATCTTTTTAGAAATGTCCTGCCTGACCTGTCTCCTCTGACTACAAGGGGACCTGGTCCTAGTCTGAGTCTGGCCACTGCCTTGAACAGCTGAATATCAAGATATCCAAGGCATTGGAAAACTGTATCTTTTGTTACCTACATTGGTAGATGTGGAGGAAGGATTCACAGAGCCTGCTGGTAAATATGGGCTCGGGGAGGTCTCGGAAATACTGCTTCACCATGTCTGCCACATCAAAAGCTGACTGCCCTTCGTAACAGACGTTGTTTGGGTTGGTTTCATTCATTTCTCTTAAAGACAGGATCCTGGATTTAACACCAGATTTTCGGAACAGGCCAACCTGTGGGGAAAAGAAAATATTGGAGACAAAGAGAGGACTCATCAGGCATCTAAATTCTGACAAAAAATTGATGCTTCACATTCTTTTGATAACAAAGACAGTGGGACCTAACACCAAAATACTTTTGTATGATCAGAAGCAGCACAGACATTCCTCCCAGGGCAAACCATGCCTGATGCCCACAGAACCAGAATATGCCAATTGTCATGTTTGTTTTCTTTTTATTTAATGCAAAATTACTCTTTTTGACTTTTACAATCACTGCTATTGACATCTGTCTGTTTGCTTGGGCAGGCTGTGTTCACACATGTCAACTGCAAGTTTCATATACAACAATATGTGTCCATCCAAACACAAACACACATCCATGCCTGTACTGGAACAAACAAACTGACTCTGAGATCCACAAGGCTCAGGTTTAACACATCTGATACATCTAATCCATCCACAGGCTGGCAAAGGGCAGTTGCCATCCTGAGGGAAATTATGATTTTATTTTTATTATAATTTAATATAATAATTAAATTATTAATTTAATATAATTTATTTTAATGTAATCGTCAATCAGGTTTCAGGCAAAACCAAGATTTAGAAGTTTCCCATGGACTTGATCCCAACACAGCTTCTGCTGACAGTTTTGCTTTGTGCCACCGAGACAGTATTTACATTATTTGGTTTATTTATGTTAACCAAATGGGTACCACGACCTCAAAACGAAACACACTTGAAACTGTCACCTCACAGACCACACACGCTTTTGTACTTTGGCACGATATTACACACCTAGACAATGGCAAAGCACAGGAAAAGAAAAAAGTCCTTTCTTTAACTGATGTGTCTCATGTCCCAGGGTCTCCCATTTTTGCAGCTATCCTGTGAAAATACCATATTCAGCACACACTCCCCCTGCCACCTCCACTTAGGGGATAAATACGGAGCTGAGATCCAGAAAAAGATGTTACAGGCACTGCTGTAATACGTTTTCTCTCTGCTTAGTGGTACATTTCAGCTGAAACAAGGTTAATTTTCACATTAGCTCTGGCACTACCAGCAACCACAGAGCAGAGGGAACAACGACATTGTCTGGCAGATTTACCTCCTCAGGGAGCAGAGACATGACACCTCCCCAGGCAAAGGCAGCCTGGCTGCCTGCACCAGCTGCAGAGGGCTTCAGTGAGGCAAGGCACAAAAACACAATACAGGACTAAAGGCATTCCCAGCAGGAATCAGCACTGCTATTTCCTCTCAGGCTCACACCTACACCTGTCTGCCTGTTCAGAGCCTCGGGGGGCAAGAAAGTCCTTCAGAAAAGAGGGAAGGCAGAGTCTGGTTCCCTGGAGCAGATCCATTCATGGCCTAGAGCTTCTCTGGGCTGCCTTGAGTTCATACCTGGTCAAGAAAGTGGCTTCTCAGGTAGTCCAGGGCTTGCAGGATCCCGTTGGGCAGTGGGTGGCTTGTTCGCTGCACGTTCAGGAGTAAAGGAACCCCAAACACGTTTTTGTCCTTGTAGTCAGAGGCTTTTGGTTTTTTAATGAACTTTGGTATGGTCCTGGAAAGAAAAAACCAGGACATGCAATGTATTAGGTCCCCAGCACACTCTGCCTGCTGCTTTATGTGCACGGGAAAGCATTTAGTTGTATGCCTTGTCACAACCCAAATTCTGCCACAGACCTGCACACACAGCACCATCAGAGAGAAAATCAGTCAAGGTGATTACAGGAATGACTTCCTCATTTCCTTACAGAAATTAGCTTTAAAAAGCATTCCCATGGGAAATAAATCCCATCCCTTTAGGGCACTGCAAGCTTTTTTCACTTCTTTCTGTGTTCAAGCACCAGCTCCCTATCACAAGATGCTGGCTGATGTTTCTAAGTCATTTAGGTGTGTGACCTTGTCACAGTTTTAGTTCAGAGACTGAAGAGCTGCATTCTCAGCCCAGCCAGCTCTCACCTCAGGTCCTGCAATCCCTGTGAAGCACCTCTGACAAAACCTTGAAAACAGGCAAATTTAAAGAGAAACTATAGTGTGCTTTAAAATCAGTAACAGCATGACCACCAGGGAGGAGCCCAAGTGCAGCCCCACAGCAGAAGAAACCCTGGAGCCATGGAAACAACCATGAGGCTGCTGGAGATTTAATGGGATGAAATTCCTCACGTGTAATCTAGACAGACAAGGGAATTCACCTGCTTACAGCAAATCCTCTCTTTCCAGCACAGGTTGCTTTAACATTAGACAACTTACCAGTTCCAGCCCTGCCTGCTGGAAGGGGAATATCTGTCCATTAAAGCAGTGAGTTTCAACAGTGCCAGCTTTTGTGTCCGGGCCAGCTGGGCAGCAGACTGGCCATCACTCTGCATGGAAAGGCTTTCCAAGTTCACACTCTCTTCCACAGACCAGTGTTGCTTCCTGTGCCTGTGGGATAAACATTGCTCAAGCTTAGGATCATCCCCATCATCCCCATTAGTTTTCTGTCTGCAGCTGTGAAGCACTTAAGGCTCTAAATGACCTGCAGCTGCCAAACACCACATGGTTAGCTGCACTCAAACAAGGTACTTCCCATCCAGGAGGTCCTCTGGTAATACCAGCTCTTTCCCTAAGAAATACAGCAGGCTGGCAGTAAGGCCTGATTCCAAACGTCTGCGTGCTCATGCAGATCATGAGTGTCCTGCTTTCAGCAGAGGACAGATGTTGTCACCAGAGTAACTATGGACTGGTGGCACCTGGCACCAGCAGTGCAGACCCTGCTGCCTAGAACAGACTTGAGAATACTTTGTTCTGGCAAAGCAGTTACATTTTGAGTGGCCAGAATCAAGGGGAAACCCAAGGATGGCTGACCTGTTGGCCTTTTTAGAGTCTGTGATGTATGTCAGATCTGCAGAGCCAATCTCCTTGCCCAGGCCACAGCTGCTCTCTCCCTCAGTGCCCCCTGCTCTCTTGTCTTCTGAGCCCTCCGTTTCAAGAGAGCTTTCTTTAGGGGAGGATGGACACAAAGAGGTCAAGTCACTGGCAAAGTCAGAATCCCCATCATCTGAGAACTTCTCTGTCCACTGATCAACCAACTTTTTGAGGCCGTTGACATCTGCTATAACATTGTTCAGTTCCGAAAAAACATCATCATCACCGACTTGTGCCGCCTCCAGGCTGTCAAGGTCCATATTGGGCATGTTGTCATACACACTTAGCCTGTTACAGGAGCCTGAAAGGGGACTCCTGGGGGCTTTGGGCTCCTTGGAACCGCTTCTGCTCCGGCTTCTCCTGCACCCGTGAAAACTCCCAGTTCTCCAGTTGACAGAAGAGTTGTCTGCTGGAGAGAGGGAGCTGTCTGTAAGTGCTGTGGGGAAGGTGCCAGGTTTATGGCCTTGTGGTATTTGAAACATCTGAGATTTTTGTAATGTCATGTCATTTTTCAGGTTTTGCTGAGATAGGTCATTCCACAGCAAGAGCTTGCTGGAGTCTGTGTGCTCTGCACACATCCCCCTTCCCTCGCAGGGGCTGCCTGGTTTTATACCAGGACTTGGAGTGCTCACTGTGCTGCTCTTTCCAGACTGACTGCTGCTGCTGTGACTCTGGGCAGAAAAGGAAGAATTGTCCTTTGTTTGGATGCCAGAGAGGTCAGAAATATTCACACAGTTCAGCATCTTCATCTTTTCTTCACTAAGCCCTTCTAGAAGAACAGGTTCACTTATTGTGGGTTTGGCCTTTGACTGACCACTCCTTAAGTTGCAGCTCCTTAAGTGCAGCTTCTCCATTTTCTTTAGAAGGCTCTTCCTCTTTTTAGATGGCGACTTATCCAAAAGCTTTTGCTCGCTGGTGTTATTTAAAAATTCACTGGGGGGAGGAGAACAACTGAAAGTAGAGTCCAGTGCAGGTACCTTAATTGAGGAACACCTCGAGGAACTCGTGCTGGTTTCCACATCTTCAAAAGGTTTTGGGGAGCTCACAGTGTCACTGTCAGCACTGCTGGTGCTGTGAACTGAGGACACATCGTGCTTCTCTCCATGATCCAGGATGACACTGTCCTCCTTGCTGATGATCTTCAGTACTGGACTGCCTGGGACCGAGGCACTGGCACCTCCCTCTGCTGGGAGACCCTCCAGGCTCTCGATTCGAGACCACCTCTGGCTGCACCTCTCATAAGCCCACCTGCTGCTTATTGCACAGGGTTCATCATCTTCAGAATCATCACTCTTAGAAGGGGGAAAAAAAACCACAGTTCAAGGTCAATGTTTGGCAAATTTTAAATTACCAAAAATAAATAAATAAATAAATTAACCAAAAAAGGAGACTTAAATTTTCTGCCTACCTCCAAAACCCCCAAGATCAACACATGGAAATGTGACCATTCATTCACTGAAGGGCTGCCCTGAGTTAGTTGAAAAACATGCTGACAAATGACTCCCAAGCACACTGACAGATATGGGAAGTTTACCACAGGAAAAGGTGACAGATTTGCTCTAAGGGTGAAAAATCCTGGGGTGTGGCAAATCTAAAGCATTTGAAAGATAATTTTGTTGAATTTACATGGCCTTTCCTAGAGCCAAACAAATCAAACACTCTGATGGCCAAAATCCATTCATTTTCAGGTAAAGAAGTGTTTGGCTGTGGGACTGTGGCAGCATCAATATCTGTGGCACCCTCTTGGACTCCTCAGCCTCCCCTGACTCCTGCCCCAGTTGCTCTATTGTCCCCATTCCAAGGGAACACTGGGATAGCAAAATGTCTCTTCTCTGTGGGCTCTCTCTTGCCCCATTCGTTCCTAATGACAGAGTGGGACTTTCCAAAAAACTAGACATTTTTCCAGAAGATGGCATTATTTTCTTGCTAATCCTGCACTTAATCCACGGTACCTCAGAGGCTTTGCAGTCCTGGTGTTGCCCAGCCAAGCTGTGACCATCACTTTGTTTTAGTTGCAGAACTTTTTGTGGGAGAGGACAAAACCAGCCCAGCTAAAACCCACCCATCTTCTATTGGCTGAACATTTCAGATGTCTATTTAATTTCTTTGCTTACTCAGTAAGAGTGAAATTTCACTTTCAGGACTTAAATAAGGTGTGAAACTACTTAGGAAAGCAGTGATAGACACGTTGAGGTGGGACCATCAGCTGATCAAATTGGACAGTAACATGTGCCAAATCAATTTTTAAAACTGCTCCAAAGCCCACTCCTAACCTACCTCACAAAGTTACAAACTGAAAAATGCGTAATTTCAACCTCCATCCTCGTATTTTTCAGCAGAAAATGCAAGTGGAAGAGCTTTGCAGGACGGAAGAGAATGAAAGGGAAACTTCAGAAATGGCTAATCCTTCATGCACTTTTCAAAACCAGGTTTTTGATGGAGTAGCTGGACACATTTTTAATGAGAACAGTGACTGTGCTCTACAAACGTACCCGTTTCCTCTGACGGCCTATTTCCACTTTCATTGATGCACACTTGTTCAACGTGTTCAGCCGTCTGGGGCAGGAGAGAAAACACAGAAGTTTTAAATTTAAACTACTTTGTTTCTTGAAAACGAACATGTGCCAGTACAGTTGTGATCTTCTACCACAGTGTCTTCATTACTGGGGTCCAAGACTGACATTCTTTTAGAGGTTCCTCATACATTTTGCCAAAACCAGCACCAGTAACAACCCCATGATGTTCACACTCCCAGTTTTGCCGTGTTAAAACTAGAGAAGACAACCATAATTAATATTTTAATTTAAAAAATCATATTATTAGCTTTAATGATTTTGAAAAACCATCAGCTGCTGATTTAAGATTTTGAAACTCTGAGTGGCCTTCTTAAAAAATAATTTTTTAAATAAATGAAGGCACTAATTCCTTGGAAGGACTTTATTATCTATGATTTTAATTAAAGCTTGTGGAATCAAAAAGGTCCCAAAACAGTCAGTCACTTAAATGCCAAACAACAGGCAGCCTCAACAGGAGGCACACACAGAGCCTCCAAGGAGCACTCAGGACAGAAGTAATAACAAGCAACAAAATATACTTAAATTTCTCGAGTGTCTGCTGTGCTTTGGAGGTGTAAATGTGAACAATTCCTCTTGGTGCAGAATTTGAGTTCAGGTGACCTGACGGGACAGAAAAGGACCAAAACACTTTGCCAGGAGAGGAACTTTCCAGTCCCCTTAAGAGGCAGAAATTCTAATTTCTGCTACAGGAACTCTGCTGAACAATCCCACCACGAGAAGGCTTCAGTAACTGTGGTGTGAAGTGAAGCAGAATGTCTCACACTACCCTGGCACTCTTCCACGGGGAAAGGCCAAAGGGCTGAGGGTTTGACTTTGCCCTGACAGTGCAATTTCACTTGTGTGCTCTGAACAGCTGTGGCAAAACAATAGTTTCAAATCAATACCTTTGCTTCTCACTCAAAAAAATATTCAGGAAAAAAAGAAGGAATCTTGTGCATACAACTTTTTTTCTGTTTATCTGCTGGAACAGAATTTGGCCAGTCAGAGGAAATTCCTGCACTCTGTTATACGTGATCCTGGAGAGCAGCCTGCTATGCTTGCAGGGAACTGATTATTTTTTTTCTCAGCCTGCAGACATCTCACATTACAGAAAAGACAGATTTGATGCTCAGCATAACATCCCCAAGATCTTGGCTGGAGATGTGCAGACACATGGTTACTTCACTTTTAAATTCTTAAAACAACCAACTTCACTGGTACTAAACCATGTGCTTGAGTGGTTTCCTTCACTCACAGAACTGGTGACTTTGTTAGTCTCTGACAAAAACAAAGGCATGAAAAAGGAATGACAAATAACTGTGGGGCCTGGAGGTGTTAAAGGTGACTCATAATTCATGTTTACCTGAAGAGGGATTCAATCGCATCTCCATCTAAAAATTCATGATCTTTCCTTACAGTTTTTACATCAATGGGAAACTGCATATCTGTAACAAAGAAGTTGAATCTGAAATCTGAGTTTTAATTGCAAAGACTTTCAATTTTGCAACTTTATTCATCACAGGAAAGGAATCTAAACCTATTTTTTACAGCTATATATTCATGCAAAGGTCCTTCAAGTAAGTGAGGGTTAGTTCCTTAGAGCAAGTAAAATAAATGCAGGGATCTGCTTGCTGCTGTTAGTTACAGGTAGACAAACACTCCTGCTTTTCCAGGAGCTTGTAGTGCCATAGGCAGGAAATACAAAACAAAGTTTAGCTTTGGTTTGGTTCTCTGCAGCTTCAGGTGCAGAACAGGGAGTATTTCACACGAGCTCTGTGCTGGTGATGTTCAGTGCAGCACATGACACACACACATGAGCTGCAATGAGTCTGACAAATCAAGCTGGGCTGGAAGCTGATCGATCCACCAGCTGAGGAGTTCAGTGTTTCAGCTTCTGAGATCTAACCTTGCAGATGAGGGAACCAGTAAGATGCATTAAGCATTTTCTTGGCTTATTTTTTTAAGCTTACTTTTCCCAGTCTGTAAATTACACTGCATAAGCAGCGAGGGGATGCAGGGGATTCATTTTCCAGAAGCATGGCAGTGTACATTTCCAACACACATCTTGTAGAATAAACTCTGCTGCAGTCAGACAGGAAGCACTGCCATGAGGCAGCATGTTTCATAGCATACAGCTTTCAAATCCAGCTCTGTGGCTTGGCTTCGAATTTTTAATTTTGCAGTGATCAGGGGGAGGTGAGAATGACAGCAGGCAGAAGTCACTGTTGGTTCTTTTAACTGTAGTTCTTTGATAAAATCCCTCTTAAAAATAAATTACCTCTTGTTACATTCAGTGTTTGTAACAATAAACATATTTTAAAGAAGAACTCTTTTAAGGTTTAAGTACAAGTGTGCCCTGAAAGCTATACAAGTTCTTAATAAATCCATGCCTCCCCCACAAGAAATAAGCATTCTTTGTAGATTTAATGACATGAAAAACATGCTGAAATTGCTTTTTTTTTTTTTTTTTTCTGGCTGGCTGCTGCTGAGTATCAGTTTTAAACGCTTATGATTGCAAGATGATTTTTCCATCATTCTTTTTCGATACACCAATAAAGCAATCTGGCTCAGGCTGGAGAGCCTTGGAGGAGTTTTGGTTGCAATCAGTGGTCAGAAAAATACTCCAGCATTACAAGTAAAAGAGCCTGAGAAAATTATAAGCAACTAAAAATCACAAAAGCAGAGATTTGTCTGAGAAGAACAAGAAAAGGAAACCAAGAAAGATTTGCTCCTTTACAGAATTCTACTGAGTCCCTGACGAGATGTCCCTTCTGCAAGAGCTTTACTATTTTTCTGAAGATTTGCATGAATATATGACAGAATTTGAAAGTGCTTCCATCAAAACTGTCAGGTTCTGAAACATATTATTTATGTGAACAATTCCACTCGAGTTCAGTGTCAGCTGCTTGACAAGTGTCTGTGATCATACCTTCAAAGAGCTGAGCATACTGGGGAAACCCGGCAGCCCTCAGCCAGTCACAGGCTTCTCTGGCTTCAATTTCTGCAAGGAGAACACACAGTTGTTCATGTCAGTGCTTTCACAGTGTGAGCTCATTTTACCTGGTGGATTCTCCGAGGATCTTGTATATTAGTGCTTTGTTAGGATGTCACTAAAAAGGAATAAATCCTCGTATCCAACTCACTTACATGGCTCCAGAGCAGTCATCCTACCATAGGATGGGTAAGCAAACATGAGATTCTAGATATAAGCACATACTTGAGATGTCACACATGGGTGCACATCAGCTACCCCTGAGGTGTGGGCAGTGGAGCATCTGTTACATGTTGAAATGAGTCACCAGGGAAGGTGCAGAACACACAACTCTGCCCTGGCGCAGCAGAGCCCCTTCGTGCATTCCAGCTCTGAGAGATGGTGATAAGACACAAACAGACCCTATAAATAAACTTAAAATGATATCACAACGTTAATAACACTGGACACGGCCTAAGCATTCCCAGAACAAGAGTTCTCAGGAGTACCTGTTGCTAGGGTCTATCAATATTTATTTCCTTGCCAACTACCTACGCAACTTGGCAGTCCCTGCAGCACTGCAGATGTCAAGAATTAACTGCTCGTTTTGTGACAATTCCTGGAGCCCTATGGCCAGTTCTGTAATATTCCCACAAGAGCAGAGCAGAATATAACTTCAGAAACTCACAGAGCACTCACCAGATTCCTCAAAAACACAAACAGGTCAGCATGAGTGCATGCCATCGGGCTCTAAGCTCTGCCAATACTAGAAATTACTGGCTCTGTGGAAGAGGATTCCCATATACACTTTCTGTAAGCCTGTGTGCACTCCAGATCATGCCACAACAGACACCAACCTAAAGGCAAAGACTCCTTTGAAAAAACGTTTTTAAACTACCTTAAAATCAAGCATGCTCATTAGAGAGAAATGTTTTTAAAGCACCTTAAAGTGGTGGCATGATAGGCTAGGCTTGTTCCTTAAAACTATTTTCTTTACACATACACTCACAGATTAGGATTCCAAAGCACTTGACATACATACCTGCTCAAATTCCCTGCTTGCTTTGCTCAGACTTCTCAGTTGTAAGTCACCAGTGCAACACATCTCACAAAGAAATTGCACAACTTCCATGATTTTAATGTTCTACTTCCAAACTTTAAATTGTTTCCATTATCACTTGATTATTTTGGACAATGCCATCCATAAAACAGGCTTCCCTGTGCAAAACTCTGTGGCTTTTTCATCTGAGAATAAAGTTAAACCACAGGAAGACAAGGATGTTTTCACACTAAACAGATGCATGACTCCTTTTTTTTTTCAAACTGCAGAAGAGAAACTAATTTCTTCCACAACAGCCTATATAGATTATGCCAACATTTATTACTATACTTAGTGCTGTAATTTATCATAATCTTCACCACAACACAGCATTTACAGAATACCAAGAGAGGGGGCTGAAAAAGACCAGCAGAGCCAAAAAAAAAAAAAAAAGAAAGAAAACAATCTTTAGAAAAGAGCCAAGAGGGTGACCACTCAACACCAAAAGTCTTCACAAAGTGATTTTCACTTAGAAAAGCCCAGTGAACTCACTCAGTCATCTCAGTGTGGGGAAACTAGAGCTGTCCTAATTCCAGACCTTGGCCCGTGCACAGCTCCCCTGAGCTCAGACAGACAGTGGCTGTGCAGGGGTTGAAGATTCCCCAGTTCCCAGCACGTTAAAAGGACAACTCCATTTTTAGAGCAAACCAAGCCCTCAACTGTGATGCAAATAAGAACAGGCAGAAAAATATTTTGCACCTGGTGGTGACATTTTCAATGAATATGATTGAAAATTCACACCTACAGGTGGCCTTTTCCATAGGACAAGGACACAGGAGCTGGGGGAATTTTCTGTGCTAACATAAATCTTCATGCCTTTTAAGGCACCTTTTCACAGTCACAGGGGAGGTTTAGATTAGATGTTAGGAAGAAATTCTTGGCTGTGAGGGTGGTGAGGCCCTGGCACAGGTTGCCCAGAGAAGCTGTGGCTGCCCCATCCCTGGAACTGTCCAAGGCCAGGTTGGATGGGGCTTGGAGCAACCTGGGATAGTGAAAGGTGTCCCTGCCCATGGCAAGGGGTTGGAATTAGATAATCTTTAAGACCCCTTCCAATCCAAAACATTATATGATTTTATAAATTATCTGCCATTAGAATGAATATGAGAGGAGGAAATAAAAAAGGAAATAAGAAATAATTACTCAAAGGAAAGTAGCTGCTCTCCATAGGGCCACACTCAGCACTGACATGCAGGACTGCTTGGCTTTTATGGCACGTGCAGCATGAAGGACAAGCTCATTAGACAGTAATGGCAAAATGCAGATGAAGCTCCCCATCTCCCTTGATGGAGAGTTCTACAAATAAAAGCCACAGAGACATAAAAGAAGAGCAATAATCATGAGTAGGTTGATGGGTGACACCAACACACCCACCCTGGGCAGCAGCTGCTATAAACGTGCCACAGACACTTAAAGCCCTGCTTATAACAGGGAGGGGCTGAAGTGGCAACCACAGCCCTGGCAACTTGCATGATGCTTTAAGGCATGCCTTGAAAAACAGCCAAAGCTCAGTTTCCTACATAAAGATTCCTCATGGAAAGCAGAGATGATCTTCTTGAAGACTCTTTGGGGGTATTGAAAGGACCCTCACACTATATTTTTGGCAAGACAAATAGTATAGATGAGCCGTTTGTGAAGACCCATTCCACGCTTGAATTCACATCCTGTCTGCTCTGCCTCACATGATGAAATGCCCCTTCCCAACCAGCCTCTCTGCCTGGTTAGAGTTTGATTTCCCATTTCTGCAGTCACACTGTAACTGCAAAAGAATCTCGCAGGTTTACAAACTAATTTCTAGAATCAATGTGCTGATAAACCCAAGCTGATAGAAACTGTGTAGTCCTTCTTGATGTTAGGTCAGATCCTTGTTGGAGAGGAAAGAAATGGGGGAGCCTTCAGAAAGCAATTTGAAGCAGCACTCCCAAATATCACAGCACATCTGCCTGTGAATTGGATGTCCTACAAGAGCATGACATTTTTTTAAACATCTTTTGGATGCTATCTGTACAACCGAAATAGCAGAGCAACCTAAATGTGTCATCTCCCTCTCCTGAACTGGTTTCATAATTAAGCAGATGAAAAAAACACCTGCAAAGCTTAATATCCTTAGATTAGAGGCTGCCAGCAACATTTCCATGCCAAGCCAGCTATTTCCCCATGGGCTACGGGTGGTAGGTTACTACCAGATGTTTATGAGAAACAAGGCACAGCACAGGGCCTGTGCCACCCTCTGGCTGTCCTGTGTTACACAGGTATGTTCTGTGCTGAAGGTTCAGCCCAGTCCCACTGCAAACAGCACTCCAACTGCTGGCTGTGCCCCAGCCTGCCTGTCCCAGCAACCCCAGCACACCAGCCCTCCACAGCTTCTGCCCCTTGTTCCCCACTGGGATGCTGCCTCTGCTCCCCTGCACCCTCCTCCCCAGAGCCCCAGTATCCCCATCAGCTTGGCTGTGACACCTCTCCTTCATCCACTTGGGCTGAAAAACTGTGTTCCCCCTGAAAAAACTGTGTTCTGAGCACTGTCCTGTTTGCAGGCTGGAGCACCCAGACTCCTCAGGTACTTAGAAACCAGATGCTACAAAGTGTATTAATCCCTATCGTAATGAACATCAGTGTTAACAGGACTGCTTACAATAAAGAAAAGACATCTGTGCTGAAATTTGGGCATTCTGTCTGAGAAGTTTTCCTCACAAGAAGCAGCACTTTCCTTACAACAAGGGAGAGGCAACAACTGAAACCAGTGACAGCTGTGTATCAAACAGGCCACTCAGCCTTTGTACGAGATGATCACAAACTTCAGCTAAAGAAGAGTGTCAAACTGTACTTCAAATTCTTAAAAATACTCTCTCTAAATAAAATAGGAGGATACAAATTTCTGTTTGAAAGCATAAGCAGAGCAAACCTTACTGTCAGGATGCAGTGTGACTTCCAGCTGCACAGACCTGCTGCCAAAGCAGGAGACTTCTTCCTTTCCTTTCCCCAGCTTCCTACCACTCCTCACCATCACCCTGAGCCTATGCCACGAGGTTCCATCAGCCAAAATAGCAGGAAACGAGTCACTTTTTTTTTTTTGTAAGGTCAAATTTGCGATGTTTTATCTTTCTGAATCCGCTATCACATGTTCTGATGAACTCCAGTGGCAGGACAGGGGCAGTGGTGGGTACGTGCAGGGAGAAATTTGGGAACACGCCCTGCCCACCCCAGCTGGCAGCACTCAGGGAGCTCAGTCTGCTGTGAAACCTTCACCTAAATGTATCCCTTTTCACAGAGGTGTCTAACTGTGGGTCTCTCAAAGCAATTTTTAATCAGGTTTTTAAAACCCATAGTACATGTTTTACTTTTACTTCTATCCTCGTCCAAAATAGTTCTCCAGTTTTGACAGGTAGGAATCAAATGGTGATCAGGACTTCATTAGTTAAAGGGATTTATATTTCAGTCTGAACACCTTCCAAAACCACGCCAGGAAGCAGAACAGTTTGAGAGGTTTTCTTGCTTGTTTGCAGCACTAGTTACTGCAGGATCCTATTTATGCCCTTTTCTGTGGGACACAAGTGTGGTGCTTGTGGAAAGGAGCTGATTTCTCAACATGCCCAGCACAGAGCCACGTGCAGACAAGAGAACAGAACAGAGGGCAGGACTGACTCCTCACTTTGACTACATTTTACATCACTCTGGAATGAAACAGGCAAAAATCCAAAGAATGTTGCTCTTTCTCAATTTCTGTCATTATATAGGAAGAACATCTTTTTTTCTCCACGTGGCAGGAATCCTCCTCAACAGCCACAGACAAGCAGATGCCTCAAAACCTGCTTGATGTGCCACAGCCTGGGGAGGTGCTGCTGCCTGCTCTCATCACCAACAATCCCAAATTGTCCCTCTCAGCCTCTCCAGTCCTGGAGTCAACAAGCCCCATGAAGCCCCATTTTTCCTCCAGCTCACGAGCCATCAGCTGTGAGCTGGCAGGTCCCTCACACACTGCCTTAGATCCTGTCCTTGCTGGTTCTGCTGCCAGTGGTGGAAGCAACAAGGGTTTTTCGGGTTCCATTTGAAGATAAAATTGTGATTTTCCCATTACATCTCTCTGCTTTGTGCATCTTCCCAGAGCTATACAAATTGGTGTATCTTCCCCACAGCTGCCAATGAGCTATTTCATTTTATACACACTCTGTGAAAAATGCATTTGCAGTGCTAGAACTCTGATTTCTGCAGGATGTTCAGAGCTGCATTATACCTGAGGCTGGATTTTCAAGAACTGCTTTTATTTATGTTATCTCCTCTTACTTAAAAAGAGTCAGAACATGTTGTCTCCATCTTGAACGCTCAAACACGATGCTTTCAAAGCAGGGTGTTTGCACTGACCAGGATAAGCATTCAGGGACTTGTAAAACCGTCAAACTCTCAAAAAGCTAAGATGGATCATAAATAAATGGCAGTGTTTATTCTACTTTCCCTTGTGCAATGCAAAATATCAAAGCCTAATAGTACTTAGCTAGCCCACTCAAGGAAGAGAAAAAAAAAAAGATTATAGCTTGGAATTCAGCCAGGATAATTTAGGCTCCATGCAGATAGTGAACATAAATGTCTGGAAGATGAAAAGGCCAAGATATTTGTCCTTTCATTCCTACTTTACTATCATGCTGGTGTTTTGGAACTGCAGCCAACTCTTCAGTTATCACAGCTGGGAACTGCAATGTATCTCAGAACTTTGTGGCAACCTTAATTGCATCTTTATCCAGCTCCTT
Source organism: Pseudopipra pipra (assembly GCF_036250125.1). Lineage (NCBI taxonomy): Eukaryota > Metazoa > Chordata > Aves > Passeriformes > Pipridae > Pseudopipra > Pseudopipra pipra. Next base: position 4,985,496 of record NC_087563.1, on the reverse strand, counting down.
GGCTTCAGCTCCCCAAGCTGATTACCAGGACTCCCAAGCTGATATTAAGGGTCTTACTCAGGTCCTTGTCATTTGCCTCCCATTTTGGTTTCTAGGACTCAGAGAAGTTTAAAACCTTTTTCTTTGCAGACCACATTAAGTAGCTTGTCAGTGCTGGCTGATCTTTTAATTGCTTCCATGTAAGTTAGAGAAGGTAGTGTTTGCTCCACAGGAATTTCAGAGGGCTCAAGGGAGTTTAGGTGTCTAACTCACATCAATTTAGGAGAGTATAACTCTCTAATTTCCAATCCACACTGGAAAATCCTTATCCAAGTAAGTGGGGCAAGAGAGGGGATTTATCTCCCTGCAATCTAACCCCAGATATGTTGCTTCTCCATGACTTGGCCCTGCTGGCTAAAAAACAGGAACCGATCCCACATTTCTCTGACGCAGAAGCTCCTTATGGATGTTTTTTCACGGGACCCTTGTACGTGATTGAGAAACACTTGATGCAAGATTCCTAGGAGGAACTGTAGCAGGGAGGGTAACTGCTCACTTCCACTAGAGCCAACATCAATAAACCTCTAGCACAGAAGTAAAAAAACCCAACGCAACCTAATTGTCTGTGCTCTTCCATTGTGTAGCAGTAAGTTTTCCTTAATTACACAAAATGCTAATAATACCACTGTGTGATACAGGTTCAACCAATGCATAAAGAACTATTTAACCCAACAGAGACTGCCCAGTAAGTTGTTACATCTAAAAGCGAGCTGGTTTATTGGCCCTGCTAAGGCTGTGCTGAGCCCGCTGACAGCTGCTGAGCCCAGGGCAATGGACAAACTTTTACTGGGTCACTGTACCCTGGTGGAGCTTGTTGATATTCAAAGATAGACAGCAAAGTCAGGAAATCTATTCAGCACCTTCCAAGTGCATCTGGCTAGGAAGTAAAACCAGCAGCTACTGGAAGAGCATGATCCAAAGTGTGGACAGCCTGGGAGCTGCTGTCACACTAACAAAGCAGCAGTAGGAAACAGCAGCACTCACCTGGATCCTCACCTGGGGACATCTGCCATAGAACCCACATGAATCCTCTCTGGATGTCAGCAGCCATAGAACCCACCTGGACCCTAAGTGGGGGATGTCGGTGGCCATAGAACCCACCTGGATCCTCACTAGGGGATGTCAGTGGCCATAAAACCTACCTGAATCCTCTCCGGGGGATGTCATCTACCATAGAACCCACCTGGACCCTAAGTGGGGGATGTCAGTGGCCATAGAACCCGCCTGGATCCTCTCCGGGGGATGTCAGTGGCCATAGAACCCACCTGGATCCTCTCCGGGGGATGTCATCTGCCGCAGCCCCGCGGCCGCTCCCGCCGCTGCCGCCGCTCGGCTCCGGTGCGGGACCGCCCTGCTCCGGGCAAGGAACATCCCCCTGTGCCGCAGCCCCGGCCCGAGCCCCGCCCGGGACAGCCCCGCCCGCCCCGGCTCCGCGCCCGCACAGCGTTCCCTGTCCCCGCTCCGTGTCCTCCGTGTCCCCGTGGAGCGCTCCGTGTCCCCCCTCCGTGTCCCCGCTCCGTGTCCCCGCTCGGTCCGATGCCGCAGGAGGGGTGTCCCGCAGGTCCCTGCCTGCCCCTGGCAGAGGTCCCTGCCTGTACCCGCGGCACGGAGCCGCCACCCCATCCCCAGAGCCCCCGTTCAGAGCGAAGCAGAACCTGAAGGCAAATCATCAACACCTCCTGGCTCACCTCGATGTTTTAAAGTTTTGCCAACGTCATTCCTCAAAGTTTTACTAAATTAGCTACTTTTCCACTTTTTCCTTCCTAACAAATACCTAGAGCAGTGCTGCGTCTACCCTGCACACAAAAAATCGGGAAATAACTGCATCCCGCCTGGGAGATGCTGTGCCCAGGGGCACAGAGGGAACAGAGCAGAGCTGGGATTCATCCTTACAACTGATCTGATTCCCGAGATCGACTGCCACCCGGCCATGCAATGTGCTTGTTGTTTTACAGAGACGACCCTTGCCACGATGGTTTTCATGGAACAGACAGAACCTGTGCTTTTATTTTGCTTACATGGGCTTAGTCTAGGCAAAAAAATAGTTTGTGGTCTCAAAAATTCATATGCATTTTAAGCAACGGATCTGGGTGCTAAAAACATATGGTTGTGCTTTGGGACCTCTGAAACAGGCTCGGTTTCTTTGCTTTTGCTGTAGTTCATTGCTGCTATGATTTGACTTTCTACTTTTAATGATGCAATACAAAATCTAATAAAAAAAACATGATCAGCCTTTGCAGCCTGAACAGTCATTGTGCAGGGATAGTCAACAGGTACAGAGTGTCACGTAGGCTGGTCTCAGAAGAACATATCAGAAGTATTAATACATTTAAAATTATTATTAATACATTTAAAATTATTTTCCCAGAAGTCAACTTTAAATCTCTAATAATTTTATGTCTGCTGGACTGTCAGGTTACCATTCTATAGGGCAGACAGAAGGGTGGGATGCTGTGTTCACTTACAGGGGTTGACAGATAATTCAAACTCAATGGACTGCTCCAGGAAACCAGACCAGTTTCCAAATTTCTGTAGGACAACTTCTTGTAATGTTTAGGCTCTTACAGTTTGGACCTTAAAACACAGACTGAAAACCAAGAAATTGAATGAAGTGGCATATCAAAAATTTTCTATTTAAAATAAGAATTCTTCTGGATGGGGTTGGTTTTGGTTTTTTGGTTTTTTTCTTCCCTAAATGACGACTTAAGAAGTGAAATAATGCTTTTTTTCTCTTTTACCAAGTCTCATTTAGGAATATTATACCCTAATGAAGTTAAAATTTATGGGTGTGTTTCATTATCATTAGTTTTCTGTATAACAAACAAATGCAAAATTTGCAGAGATTATGATTTATTTTTGTGCAATTGGTTCCTAAATGGACAATTTGTACAGCACAATAAAGAAGATGTTTGATATTGGCACTGAGTGACACAACACAAAGGAAATGAAGGTAGTGTGATATATGGTGTTAACTGTGATTAGCCAAGAAAATGCTTTTTGCTAGACCCACCCAAAGCCATATATAAAGTACACACCCTGCTCTGATTAAATTCTCAGCTATGTGCTTGGGTTAGGGAGGCAGAATGTATAATTTAAATCTGGGGATAACATCAGTAGACTGCTCCCATACGATAGAAATGCTCCAACTGGAGCCTGCAGGTTCTGTTTCCCACCCATTTTCCTTTGGGCATTTCCAATGAAATGACACTACATAACCCTAAAATGCTCATTTTTCTCTCTCTTTAACAGTAAACTACCATCAAAGTTCCCAGTGTTGCATGGGATCAAGAACAGGCTCACAGGAAATCTCAGGGGTGAACAACTTCAGTAGGACGCAGCACTCAGTGAAGGATTCCCAAAGTTTTCCAGGAAGGAATCACAGTCCTCTATTTTAATCATTTTTTCTATCCTGTAGTACCACAAACTTACAGAATCCCTGCATCTCCCTGACTAGAGGAGGTTCAGCCCCCACACAGTAAGTTTACACTCCACAGAAGCTGGTCCTTAGCACCTCTATCTGCAGCAGGAATTACTGTTGTCACAGGGATGTCTGGAATAAGGATGTCCCAGGTTCTGAAGAGGCACTGGGGTGTTTTCACAGCATGTCAAGCCCTCCACACGCAGCTGCCTGGCCAGGGACTTGTGGGGCTGCTGATGGAAGTTCCCCTGTCAGAGGGAAAGATGACAAGAAAACATGTTTCCTGCTCACCTGGGCTTTTCGGTTTCCAGCTCTGCAGCTCACCAAGGACCACCCAAAACCATCACTAAAGCCTCAAACTTTATGTCACTGCTTGGGATTGAAGCCTGGAAAACGGGATTTTTCCCCCCACGTGGTCATTGTTGGTTGTTTTCCTCTTCTCCAGAAGCACTTGCCCTTGCTGAAGGCTCTCCAGAACCTTTCTGACGGGTTTCACTACAAGCTTTGACCAAAACCCCAGCCACCAGCCTACTGTAGGTCAGCACACGCAGGGATTCTGTGCCCAGAATCCAAACCAGACATATCCCACCTTGCTCAAATATGGTGAAAGACAACCCCAGAGTGGGTCATTTTAAACAGCTTCACGAAGTTCTGCATGATCAAAATTAATTGTTTTTATAAACGAGCCTGCCACTGCTAAATCCCTCACTCATGCTTAACCAAAACTCTGCAAAACCCCCAAGTTACTGAGGTTATTTCAGGCAGGCTCTGTGCCAAGCAGTGGAGTCACTGCTCACCAAAGCCAAGCTGCTTGCATATTTTAATTCCTATGTCACTGGCATATTTCCCATACATTTACAAGAGATCACCCTACTCCTTTCTCCCCCTCACTCCCTTTTACCACCTCCCTCACCGAACACTTTTCAGGAGTCAAAACTGAATGGAATTTCATTTCTGACTTTCTCTTGGTAAGATCCCAAATTAATTGTTTTCTCTTTTCCTCGCTGATGATCTTGAGTTGACACAGGAGATCAAGAAATCTAACTTCAGCTGTGACTATACTAGTAGGCATCAAGGAAGATATTTCTATGGAAACAAGTTGTTGAGAGGAAAGCTACATGATTAATTAATGAGTTAGACCAACTGGGAGGAAAAATGCAGAACAAAACACAGGCAATACATTAAGACAGTTAAAGACATGAGTGTTAAAGGGAATAATTGTGAGTTACTAAGGAGAAAATTAATAAGCACACTAGAAAAGGATTTAAATTGAAAATAATCAGATAAAATGAAAAAAAGAAGACAGGTTAACAAAACCAAATATTCCTGAGAAGGAAATCCATTATTTGAAAAGTATTTTCCCGAGGACAAAGACTGAAACTTTATCATTGCCTATGCCTATGATGCAAGGCAGGTTAGAAAAACTGCTTATACATGTATTGCAGGGAGAAAGATGTATGAGCAGGAATCTGTGTCACTATTTTTCTTCTCCTGTGACAAGAGTAAGATGACTAAAGTCTTTAACATTGCTTAAAGAGAGGGAAATAATATTGTTAATAATAAATTAATTATTAATTAATTATTAACTAATTGTTAATTGATTAGTATTGTTAAATATAGACTCTTGGATATGCTGAAGTGCTGTTGAGGTGAAGACAAAATATTAACCCATCATATCTTAAAAGTTGCACCTGGTTATCACTCTGGTCTTCTTGTCAGAGAGCATCTATGTGAGAAAATCAGCACATTCAGCGCCCCCCTGAAAATAACAGCAGATTTTCCCCCTGAGAAACATGATTAAATAGTGTGGCTCCAAGTCACTCAAAAGGCTGAGGGGTTGCAGCAAACGTATCCTCATGGTTTGTCTGGCTGTAGTCATTCAAAATCACTTAGACCTGATTTTTACAGTCTTCACCATCAAAATCTGAACACACGATGAAAATCTTCTGTGTGGTTTTCACACTGTTTTCTCCATCTCCCAATGAACTTTTCTTGGCTGCTTTCACTGGAACCTTCCAGTAAAACTTGCAGCAGATAAAGCAATATCCCATTTCCAAGCTTGTCTTCACAGACCTGAAATCCAGAAACTCCTGCTGTGGATTTTGGTCCCTGGCAGGGCCAGGTGATCGTTAATTGCAATTTTTATGTCTTCCTTTCCAAACTCAATCTTCAACAATTAGGCCACAACAACCCCAAATGTAGGAAATATACCTCTTACCTCTTCTAGAAATCCCTGTAACATAAAAAACCAGAGAGAATTCCCCTTGTAATACCAGAACTAAGAATCAAATACAAACCCTCTTATTAAATGGAAAGGTAAAGTGCCCTTGTTATTCCTGTATCCTTAGGAGAACTTGGTCCTTTTATATGGCTGTTTACCTGCTGTTACAATAACCACAACCACTCCATGTTGTTATGAAAGGAAATACTCTGGAACTGCTGATCCTGGAAAGAAGCAGAGCATTGCCTTGTCCAGCAGGTGACAATGACTTGGTTTAATCTTTCCTCCTTTAAATTCTGATGCTCCTACTTCCACTAAAATTGTGCAATCTGCTTCCCATCAGAGCAGGTCAAATCTCAAGCTGGAATTTAGCTTTTGCCTTCTGTTGTTAAAAGCCAAGCATTTTTTAAAGAGGAAAACACTATGCTATCACAATGAATTCCAGGGATTTTCCCAGGGAACTTTTATGATTAGACTAAACAAATCGAAGAATTCTTTCAGAACTAGTGAAGTTCCTAAAATGTGGGTGAGAGAATGTAGTAAAAAAGGACACAAAATTTCGTTTCATAGATTCACCAAGAACATTTAATTTGAAAAAGCTCAGGAGAAATGTGGTGGGTGCGTGGTGCCCTCCAAGGAGTTTCTCCTCCAGAGGTGAAAATCTATGTCAAACCTCCCTGCCTGGGAACAGAGCATGGAGGAGTTTAACAGGGTACCCAGAGTGAAATCACAGTCCTGACCCTCTGCCAAACTGAGAGAAACAGCAGAGTAAGCACTTTGATTTTCTCAATCACTTAACTTATCTCCTATCTCAAGAGCCACTTGAAGGCAAAGGTGACACTGAAGGCAGAGCCACTGACAATTCTGAAGTCTCTACATGAAAGCATTAACCCACAGAGCATTGGCCAGGATGCCTGAGGAACAGAGCTCTGCAAAATCTGCCCTCACAAACACGTGTTTCTGAGGAAGGAAAGCACTTGATCAATTATCTAACCTCAAAGGCTTCATTTCAGTTCTTCCTACCAAAATGTAGTCAATGTTTAGGATAAATATAACTGGATTGAAACCATACTGCAAAAAAATTTACCTTAATGTCAACTTCTAACTGTTGAAGCTTAACAAAACTGATCTGCATAGGTTGCAGAGAAAAATGGTTGCTGCTTATAATTTCTTACCTTTTCTCCTAGTAAAGTATCATCTCTGAAAGGTTTTGCCATCTTTGTTATTAAAGTGCATTTCTAGAATCATGAGAGAACTTGGGCTTGGTTTATTTACACTCCAGCAAGAGCAGACCCTGCATAGTGGAACAAATAAGCTGCTGAAATGGTCCTGAGGAAGCTGGTTGCACCTGCTTATATTTGGACATGAGATATTTGGGAACGGATGATTCTTATCTCTTTTCACATGCACCACACATGGGCACTGTCATTGATACTTGTTTGTTTGTTTGTTTTTTACTCAAAGTAACATTACTTCAGAAACAACAAAGTGCTTTTCCCAGCAAAGCAGTCAGGCCGGGATGTGCTGCTCTCCAGAGTAAATTTTTGAGACTAACATGTTCCCTAGAAGGAAACTCTAGAGGGATTTCATGCGAAAAACAAATCCAAAAGAGCAAGTCCCAGCATAACCAGCATGTGTGCCAGGTCCTGTCCAGGCACTAGTGAACACAGTGTCCTGCCTTGGACAGCAGTGGTCTTTGCCAAAGACATCACATGAAATGGGAGAGCAAGACAATCATGTGGGAGAAGACAGAGTATCAAGAAATATGTGAAGCTCCTCTACGTAATATGTGTGGAATTGTATGGAAAAGAAAATTATCTTCTTTCAACTCCTCCCACAGAAGAAGCCACAGATTTTAACCAGCTCTGATTCACAAAGCCTGGTTTCACAGCCCTCTGCCTGCTTAGGAACAGCATCTGCTTCTTGGCAGGTGAGCCCCACGGGGCTCTGACACGGGAGTGGTGATGAGTGACCTGCAGGCTGTGAATAGAGGTGGGCACTGCTGTGTTTACTTGGCACAGCTGCTCAGGTTTTCTATGTAAAGCTTGTAAAAATTATGCTGGTTATGAATTTGAGTCCACCAGCTACAAGTTCAAATAAAAAAAGGGGGAAGGAATACAGCAGCAAGTAAGTAATTGGTCATTCCCGTCCAGACCACCAAATTTACTTTGATTATCTGATAGACACACACTGGTAAAAAAGGTACTTAACTGAGGAGGGAATAATGAAAAAAACATCATAGCTCCCAGTGAAGTAGGTGTGAGTTCCACACAACATTCATCTGTCACTGGTCAACACTGAAATTTTACATGGAGGGAGCAGTTAGGGAGAGAAGACCTTTGTCTCAGTGCTGAGATGCAGCCTACAGTCAGTGATGTCCTGTGTCTTCTGAAGTGATTCTGCAACCTACTCACCCCCTGGCCCTTCCCAGGACACTCAATAAGGAGCACTTTAACTCAGAATCACTGTCAGTCCAGCAGGATATAAAGAGAAAACACTCACCAGAAGACATTTTCAGCTATTTAAATAAATAAACCCAGAGTGCCCACTCTATGTCTTACCAATATGCCTCCAAAGGGCTGAGATTTAGGCATGGATGGATGATCCAGTCTAGAAATTACACTTTGACACTTGGGAAATAAAACTTTTTATATAAAATAACTAAGAAGAATCACTTCTATGCTGCTGTGTCCCTCTGACAGATAGACCAGGCCTGCAGGGGTAAAGATGTTCCCAAATCCACTCTGAGCTTTTCCTTTGCCCAGCCAGTGCAGCACAAGCCTCTGGTGCCTCTGGCAGCAGAGATTCTGTGAGGACACGAACCCTTCAGATGGCAGCACTGCCACTGCACTGGGGTTTGGGCTTGGTAGGTACAGAAACAGTGCCACAGATGAAAACTCCTCAAGGAATTGCAGCGTGCCACCATCCCTGGTTAAGCAGATGCCATGACACACAGACTGATACACGGCTCAGTCCTTTCCTCTGGAGTTCAGGCTGCTGTGGTGTTGATGTGAACCAAGACCAAGTCAAATAGGATCTGTATCCAAACTCTGGATCCTCTTTCAGTCATGGCTGTTGAAAAACAGCTGTTTCTTGCCTGACCAGAAAAGCAGAACAGTACCTTGTGCTTATTTTCCTTCCTATCCTCATCATGTCTCGGCTGTTGAACAAAGCAGTTGGACAGAGGATTCCTCAAATATCCAGTGGATGCTCATTCCAGCAACAAAGCAAAGCAGCTGAACAGGTCAATTTTTCACCAGTCAGCCAAAGCCAGGACCTCCTCATTTTAGCAGATTGATTTTACACATAAAAAGACAGCTTCTGTTTCTAACAATATGTCTTAACAGCTCAGGAAGCAGCAAGAGGCAAGTGCCATACTGGAGCAAAGCCCATCCTGAGTTTATCTGTACATGCAGTCAGATGTGCTGGGTTGGAAATCTCCTGAGAACAGGTTTGCTTGTGAGTTTTTCTGAGAACTTCTTGCTTTTGAGCTAAATAAATGTCAGAGAATTAAAGACATCTTAGTGCCAGAGTTTGGGAACTGGTGGTCCAGTGTTATTGGCCATTGGTGTGGCATTGCCATCAGTGTGAGCAATGGGATGCAAAAGAACATGAAGTGTTTTATTACAAGAGAGGAAGGTATGGTGGCTCACATATATAAGAAGCATTAGAATATATAAACCTTGGAAATTCTGATAATTTATTGGTTATTTAATTGAATGATCATTGAATGATTTGATTTGATTTGATTTGATGGAAATGGATTATTGGAATAGCAAAATCTGAAAGGTAATTAGGTTTTGATAGAATACTGCTTCAAGAGATTTAATAAATACCAGCTTGAATTCTCCACAGTAGTTCAGTTTTTCCACATTCGTGTCCTTGTTTCATTATTTTCAATCATTCTTGAAGCCATAATTTTGTCCAGATGAATAACTGGAGACCAATAGATCTTACCTACAGCTGGCAGATCTGCTGTTTGGTGTGAGCAACTAATACCACAGTGACCTTGATCAGTTTGCATCCCCCCATAAGCTGAAACTTTTCTCAAAGATATTTGCCAAGTGCCTGCTAATCTATTTCCAGGAATGTGTCATTAACAGAGAAGGAAAAACTGATGGTAGTCAATTTGAGACAAATCAATCATCATAGATTATGGACTGATTTTATGATACAATTGATGCCATTTGCTCTTTTCCTGGCTCAAGTTTATCATGAGCAGATAATTCTTTGAAATCTTTGAGACCTTCTCAGAAAACACTGTAGTTGTATTTCCGAGGAGTTTTTTTCTACATCCTCATTTCTATGACATAAGCTTAAGTTTTTCATTTGAATCACTAACTTTAGCCTATGGCAAGCTTCTGAAAATGCAATTGTCGTTTGGGAGAAATAACAGCCAAAAGATTTCGATAAATAGCCTCAATAAATTCCATAAGTATAGTAGCATTTTCATCTGAAAAGAGGAACAGCTTGTGTCTGGACCTCTGAGAAGCTGAGACTAATTTTGGCTTTTTGCTTTGGCACTTCAAATGAGAAGAAGATGTCAAAGAAAGCAAGAAAAAAGCAACCAATGAGGGGGAATAAAAAGAGACTGCAGATCAGTATCTGTAAGGCAAAGTGTAAAATTGCAGCAGCAACTTGCAAATCCATTTTCCAAATGTACAAGATGTGCTGTCTAGGCAGGGAACTACAGAGGATCTCCCCTCACAGCCATTCTATGGACTGTGACAAGAGTAAAGAAACAGGTCAATATTCTGAGTGCTTTAAAATTCATTTCCTTTGCAGCAGCTCTAAAAAGTGGAAATACCTTGGTGAGATGACAGTGGTGCTTCTAATCATGTATCTCATTTTTACAATAGGGCTGGAATTGATTTTCCAAAAGATTTAAAGGCAACATAAAAACAGATTCATATGTTACAGTAGGCTCAGCTTCCTTAACAGACTGCAGTGTATCTCAGCAATTCCTGGGAGCTCATTTTATTCTCTGCATGACAATTGTTTACTGAAAGAGAATACACTTCACATATAAAATCAGCTTTTAAAATATTTCATGAATATTTTAAAGCTTGGGAAATAAATACTTAAAATAATGAATAGATAATGTCCGGCTCTCTTGTCTATCACAGGAATCCTTTTTCTCCTCTGTCCAGCACCCACCTGTACTGACCTAAGATGCTCTACCTATTAATGGTGAGAAGAAACTGCTGAAAGGCCTCAGTCATGGTGGGATTGAAAATTCATTCCCCCTTCCTAAAATTTAGTTCTCTAAAAATACAGATGGTCACCAAGCAGGGGAAATATTAAGAGAGCCTAAGGAACTCAGGACTGGGTGGGGATGCTGGTCAGCCCTGCCACAGTTTGGCGGTCCTGTAGGTCCCAGAGAGTGTTTCTGCTTGCACATCCAACTCCCCCAGCCCCCAGGTACCAGGGAATGACCAAACTCCAGGCAGCACCTCCCTCCCCAGTCATGGACCTGCTGGAGGGTGGCCGAGCACCTTCCATCCAGTCTCGAGGCCAACTGTGGCCACTCAGAGCCGCTCCAGTGCCTCGCCCCGGGGCCCCACGTGCACAGGGGCTTTCCAGCAGGCTCTGTGTCTGATGGATCCAGTGTGTCTCTCGTCAGAGCCCGAGTTGTGTACATAACTGGTGCTGACCTCTTCCTTCTGCACCGAGGCCCTGGTCCGAGCCAGAGATCTGTCGGGCGTCACCAGGCCGCTTATTTGACGCACTATTTTTAAATAACTCGCAAATATTTAAACAACATTTCTATCAGCACTGCATGTTTAGAAGACATCCAGGAATGTCAAGAGTGCCCGAGCTGGCTGGCCCACATGGAGCACAGCCCTGCAGCCGTGCTGAGTTATCGGATGGCCTGTGGCTCACACCAGCGCTTGCAAAGCCCCTGGCAAGCAACTCAGAGGCTTTCAGCACCCGGGCTGAGGTCTGGTGAGACAGGCTGGGTACACACAGTGCAACTCTGAGAACTGAGCCTTACTTGTGGTTTAGTTGTGATTTGATTTTGGGGGATAACAGAGAGCCCAAAGTCACTACCGAAGTCATCAATACCCAATATTTGGTTCTGTCATCTGTGACATCTTTCAGCCACTCCCAGATCCTCTCCTGGAGGAGCTGACAGCACCCATTCTGGCTAACAAACTGGTTCTAAGAAAGGTTGTGAGCCCAGGTCTGGAAACTAACTGGGCCAGTGCTCCTGGCACACAGCAGTGTGAAGACAAAAGGCAGTTGGATCTTAGTTCTAACCTAACACACATTTAAGATACATTGCTGTATCTTTCATAACATCTCTAGTAAACCACAAGGTCTCCACTACCAGGTGCTGGGGGTAAAGGCATTCACTATCTAGGCACTAATGCAAACCAATTTTACAATCAGTTTCTGTTTCAGAAAACTAGCCAGCACAGTAAAGCTCAGGTTTAAGAGCTTAAAGCCTTTGGGTTGGTTATTTTACTAGTTGGCTATAACAGACTTACAAAACTCAACAGAAGACTTTTTCACACATTTTGAATTTGAAGAGGATTGCTGTTAGGAAGTTCAAAAAAGAAACGCTGACACTAAACCACCTGAACCACTAAAACCTATTCATAAAAGCACTTCACATCCAAAGACCTTGGTGTGCTTTAGCTCACTTCAGATTTCAGCAGTACTCAGTCCTTGCCTAAGACTGGAGCAAAGCTTGATGCCAGCCTACCTAAAATGGGAGGCTGTGTCTATTCAGACATAATACAACCCCTTTATTGAGCCAAACAATTTTTCCTTGGATGGTTTGGCTGTGTAGGGTATTGGAGGACATGGAGTTGACAGGTCACAACAGCATGTGCTGTCTTGAGAGAGGGCTGGCAAGGAGTATGAAGCAGATTGCAAAGCTTCACCTTCTTTTAAACAGTGAGGCAACCAAAGTAATCTAGGTCAGAATGGTAGAAAACACACGTGTGTTTCCTTTGTTTGCCAAATATCCACAACATTACTTGAGACAAATGTCACAGGCTGGTGCAGAGTTGGATTTGGAAGTCACAAGGTACACATTAGCTACCTAGGCAAGGTAACATTCAAGTATGTATTCCCTTTGTAATAGGCTTTAGAAGGACCAAGAAAAAAGTACGTTATTCTGTCAGTACTAGGAGGTCAGCACATGGAAACACCTTGTAGGTTGTGCCCTGAAGAAAAACAGCTTCTCACTTTCTGCAAAACATCTTGGCCTAATATTTGGGATAATACTAGCCTTTTACATATTTCTCAGTAGGAACTAAATCTCTTTTGCAGAGAAGATACCATCTCTATGTCCAGCACTGGCAGTGAAGTAAAATGATTCAGGCTGCCTGATTCCAAACACCCTTCCCAACATGCTGCCACTACATAGAAAGTAGAAACCCAGATCTCAGCCAAGGCCAGAGTTTGATGTGTAGATGTGCCCTTTCCCACAGGTGTAAACCTGCTGAGAATGAATGGGTAGGTGTGTACTGTAGTTCCTGTGTTTAGGGATATTTACCTTTGCCTACAAAGCACAGCCACATATTTCTGTGACAGGAGGATTTGTCTTGTCTCCCCACATTTAAGAATAACTCTTGCTGGCTGGTTCCAGCTGGACACAGGAATGCTGTGCAGTTTCTAGCTGTGGCATTCACATAGCCCTTACCTCTGATAACAGGGAGTGAGGGAGAGTCTGGGCTGATAGGACCTCATGGGTTGGTTTACATCAATATCACTTACTCGACCTCACTATAACTTTTTGCAGTTCTTGTAAAGGAGGCAATACAGAAACACAGATATTCATCCACTACCTCTTTTCTCTTTTCCAGAAATGCCTCACTTCATCTTTAAGAAGTAAAAACAGCAAGAGGCCAAAAAAAAGACACTGCTCTGTTGCAACATCAAGCCAGCGTAAGCAGTGACAGCACCCACATGAAATATTTTACCATTAATGGCTCCAATAGAAATCCTTCTGGATGATCTATGGAAGCCCTGCAATCAGTAATAGTCTAAGCTTTGCTCAGCCCCATTTCAAAATGATGGTTCTCTGATGAGAGGGGAGTTGCCCTCACTTGTACCATCAAATTTAGAAATCCATTTAAGTCCTTTTGATGTTATTTGAATGATCACTTCTGGTAGGTTATAAAAAAAAATGCAGCTAAGCCACATTTGTTTTTTCTGTGATGTTTGGAAAGTGTAAACACTTAAATCATTAACCAAGTGCATATCATTCATATTCACCATACCTTTTAAAAGCATACTTAGCATACCACTGAGAAAGATTACTCTGCTGACAGAAATCAAGTGTCTGGATTAATTTAAAGGAGTGCATTTCACAATCCATCATTCCAGAATAGGAGAACAAGGAACTGCTCAGTTAAATTAAATGGTGAGCTACTCTGGAACAAATTAAAGGAAATTCATCTCTGCACCATGTCTAGTCCAGACGTGTAATTCGGGGCTGATGCTATTAAAAGCCAAGCAGTCTAGCTGGGTTTCATGAAGACTGAATCATTTTACAACTAATATTTATTTGCACTCTTGCACAACACGAGAAGCAGCAGGATTTGTGGCTTGTAAGATGAGCTGGCAGCTTCAGGCCAGCGCTACTCAAGGACTTTTTGAAGGAGAACAGGTGTGGAAAATCAGCCTGGGAATGGTGGGGCAGAAGCAAAGCCCTCCTGAGCCAAGTGTGCAGCAGAGAGGATGCTCCCTGCTCCCACCACGGGGTGTTTGAACCAGCAGCAGGGCCTTCCAACAGCAGGTCACTTTAGGGACACTCCCAGGACGTTTTAGGGACACCATCACTGCATTTGGTCCATGTGGGTCAGCAAAAGGTTTAATGGCAGAGCAAGACCTCAGCCAGTGGGAAGCATTACAGAAATCCTCAAGGCATAAAGCTCCCTTTTCCAGGCAGGGCAGGCACAAAGGAGAGAGAAGTTGTCCCCGTGGACTGGAGCTCAAAGGAAACCTGCAGGAGAGCCAGCAGTGCTGCTCTGGCTTCTCTCACTGCAGACCCAGGTTGTGTAACTCTTCTCCACAGAAATGCATGCCTACAGGCAGGTGTGCCTGGGAGAGGCTGTGTCTCTAAGCTGAGAAGTCAGGCTGTGAGTCAAACCTCCTACAGCCTTGCAACCATGAAGTAACAGCCACAAGCTATGACCTGAAGCTTGTCCTGGTGCTGCCATTAGCAAACATGCCAAGTGGATTTCATCTTTGGAAGCAAGAGCTTATTCCTCTCTCTGTGTCCAACCCTAGCTCGTAAATCTCACACAATAATCAGCTTGAGAGTTAATATTGTCATAAATTCTGATTTCCAAAGTGCTGCGCTTCTCCACAGCAAAAAAGGCATCTCGGTTCCCCAGGTTCTACCTGCACACTCCACAAAGGACCAAAATATAGGGGAAGGTGTTTCTCTGAAGAGCTTTGCAGAATGGGAGAAGGAAGAGTGAGTGAGAGGCTATGCACAAGGTCACACAGTGGGTGAATGAATGGGCAAAGCCAAATACAACCCCCCTTACAGGACCTCCCCCCTCCCCTGACACAAATTGTCTTTTCCAAAATCAGGAAAAAAACCAGCATGGGAGATCATTTCCATCATTTTAGCATGATTAATCCTTATCTGCTGTAACTGCTGAAATACCAACCATTCGTTTTTATACATTTGGCAAAACACCTTTTCCCTTTATTGCCTCGGCCAAAATCAGCCCAATTTTTCAGGCTGATTGGGCGTTTGGCAGTAATGCTCCTAAATGGCCCTGCTGCTGTAGGATGGCCGAGCACTGGCACAGGGAGATTTATAGCAGTGAGCCCCAGGTAAGGATGCTCCATTTTCCCGCAGACTGATTAGCACTGTCTATTCCAGTGATTTAAGTGTTTTCTCAAAGAACACATTTGAAGAGCTGAAATGGATACACACTGTCAGCTCCTGGCAGTTTAAGTGCAAACAGCTGCCCTGAAAGCTCTGTGCAGCACCACAAAGAGATGAGCCTCTATGAAAGCCAGTCAATCAAAGGAGATAAATCTTTGCGTCAGTTCCAATTATTGAGATACTCCAGTTAACTCGGGGAATCATAGACATTAGACTGCCTTTAAATGCCCACGTGGTTGGGACTATACCATTGCTCCTGGGAGGCAATTTCGCTGTCTGACAGATCAAGAGGCTTTTCTCAGCTAGTTAATTCCAATTAAGTTTTTCCTCTCGATTTCATCCTCCTATCCATTATCCTCAGTCAGGTACCCTTCACAGTTCCTTTCCTGCCATGCTGCTCATGCCGAGAGTCCTGGAAATGGTGACATTATTACAAGTACCTGTTGATGACACCCATGAGGCCTCCCAGTGCTGTAGCCTCAGAGCAAAGATGATTTCTGTCTTAAGGAGCTTCTTCCAGCTGCTACAGCCTTTAAATAAAGCTCTACACTTCAATTTAGGTACACCAGTAACCTCCCCCCCTTGTGTTTTGCCTCTTGTCCTCGATGAGCTTTGTTTCTTCTGGCTCCCCTGACTTCAGGCAGCAATCAAAGTGTAAAGATGTGTTTAGATGGTGTAACTCTAGAAAAGAGCTGCTGCTGCAGAATTACCTCCTAATATTTTTCCAGGAGTCCACAAGCCCCAGTGTCCTGGAAGATGTGGTGAGAATAGATAACACAACACGAAAGGTTACACTGCTGTGTCATGAACTTTATTATATAAAGCAAAATTACGGGGGATTCCATTAAATAATTCCTTTCTTTGCTCCTCCAAAGAGTAATGGGAATGGCTGCACGCTACAAAGTGGATGGGATTCATCGGTGTCTTATCTCTGATAAAATGGGCTGGTCCACTCCCCTCAACCACATTGCTGCCTCTCTCACACTGCTCAGGAAGACAAATGGAATTAAACAATCTGTAAACATATTCCTCCAGCTCAGGAAGGTCAAGGGGTTTGCAAGTTTATTTCAAGAAACAAGAGGAATTTAGCCCTTTATTCAGCACAGCAGAGAGCATCAAAGGATGGCAAGCTCCTCTGAGGAAACAGGTCCCCTTATCAGAGGGCAGGGGTTCCAGGGATAAAGTGTGTGCACAGTCAGGTCAAGGTTGGAGCTCCAGCCTGGATTTACACCAGTGTAAAGGAAAGCACTACCCAGCCCAGTATTTACGTTATTCAGGCCAAGGAAAAAATGTAGTGGCAGCTGTGAACAGTTTAAATATCCAAACCCTGATGGGAGGACCTTCATGCAGGGGTTTGGTTTGTTATTGCAGCTGACTCTCTGCATCTCCTTTATCTTTCCTTTTTTTTTTTTTTTATTCCTTTCAGAGATGTTTGACCTGAAATGCAAAAGGATAACGTGGGTCAGGAGGAGTGTTTATTATGTATGAGTTATTTTTCTTTCATGTTAGCAAAATCCTTTTGTAAAAGTTGGCAGCAGTCCCTGTTACAGCTAAATTTTGGACCCATGGGTGATCTGGAATTTAACATTATTTATGTCTCAGTATAAAAAAAGCAGTGGAAAGGAAGCAAATTCAAAGAAAATAATCAGAGCACAGCTGAGGTCTGTAGCTTTACTTATTTAAACCATTCAAGTCTATCACTGCCCTTGCAACTATTTCATGGGTTTGAGGCTTGCTGGGTAGAAGCTGGAGGATTTGCAGAAATCACATTATTAGGTGTTCTGACACAACCTGCTCTCAGCACCAACACACTGATGGCAGTGCAGAGCTGTTGCAGTTTAAATCCTTTGCACTATAGGTACAGAGGGGAGCACCAAGTCGGGAGCAAACCCTGCTGCTGCCATCACTGAGGTCCCACTCCAACCCCCAGCCCCTGGATTTTCACTGGGTTGGGGTGACAGGCAGCCAGACTTGCAGTCCTCACTCCTCTGCCTGGTATGTGGCTCCTCAGCAATTCACCCCCTAACTCCAGGGAGCTGTTTGTATCTTAAGAGGAACTGCTGAGTATGAACAAGAGCTAAAGTTCAGCCCTAGGCCACCAGTGCTGTCCAGGTCATTGCAGGGAAGATCACTCCTGGAGGGTGGGGTTGCAAAGAACATTTTTAGGAAGGGGTTATTTTTGTGTGCTTATTCCCAGAATGGTCCCAGGGTAAACCCACACTGGCTGATTTTCCAAGCCTCATTTACTCTCAATCAACATACACAGAGGCACAAGTTCTTAAAATACTCAGAAAACAGGTTTGCTCCTTGTCCACGCTGTTTCACAGCAATCTTCAACAAAGTTAAAGGAAAACCCACAATTGCTCCTTATACAAACATGCACAAGAGAAAACACTCTCAAAAACCTTGCACCATCACGGTCAGGGGTCAACCCCAGTGACAGGATAAGCTCTGTCCACACTTCTCCCTTGGCCACTCGTTCTTCCAGCAGAGCTCTCTGCAAACAGACCCCGTTCCCTGATTGCACAGCTCACTCCTCCAGCTCACAGAACGTACAGGGTGCTAGAAAGCACCACACAGCCCCTCCAAAACCTCCCCAGCTATCTAGGGGCTGCTCAGGTTGAGGTTGAGAAGAGCTCTCTAAGTTTCGAGGAAGAACACCTTTAAACGCACAGCAGTTTTCACTTCGAGCCGTCCTCCCCCTCTGGCAGGAGCAGACATTAAGTATGTGCATACTCAGTGCTCTGCAAGCTCCACAGCCATCGGGTTGGATCAGCAAGGGGAGCTTGCCTGAGTAATTCAGGTGTCTGTGGAATGTCAGACCCTGCAGGTACAGCTGGGGTGACATTTTCAGAAGTAGCTACATTTCTTAGACTCTTCAAGCTCCATTGAACCTCGCTTGAGGTGAGTTTGAATGGAACTTGGGCCCCCAGATCTCTTTTGTATTTTAAGTTGGTTTCTATCTCTAAATTTTGCAATAAATAACAAGCAGACTCTGCTTGGAAAGCTGGGAGCAGAGTAGGAGTTTGGATAGCACGATCATGAGTGTAAATGAGCACAATTCCTTTGAATATTGAAAGTGTATTTAACGTGGTGCCCAAGGTCACACAGCAAATCAATGGGCAAAACTGAATCAAAGCCCTGAGGGCATATTACTTACAATCAGATGCAGGAGTAATTGAGTAACTGCACAGACTTAAAAGCAGCATTACATCAACTTAACATATGGCTGGAAAGGGGCTTGGGGAGGTTCAGTGATTTCCTGCAGGGGAGAGAGAGTCAAGAGCAGGGCTGACATTAGATTTGAACAGCTAATATCACTGCACAGGTAACTTGGCACTGGGAACTCTGCTACTATTTAAACTCCATGAAACTTCTGATTTTAGTGCCATAGTTTTCAGCATCCACTGCTGGGAACGCTAGGAGTCCCCTGCTTGAAGGACAACTCTTGCTGACTTTTGGCACTATGTTGGGAGAATCCAGGATGACAGACGGCCAGTGACTTGGCTCTGGTGCCTGGCACAACACTGCTGGGTGGGTATGTCCCTGTGCCTGGCAGTGAGAACATGCCCCTTGGCTGCTGAACTCCAACACGAGCTGCTGGCCCAGCAGTGTGATTACCAGCCCTACCTGGCAGCCACTTGCCTCTCATTTCAGCTGTCAAAATTATATTTATGCCTGTGCAGCGTTTCCTGTTTCCTAATTTGGATGGTTCCCTCAGTCATTTTTCCATTAAAATGCTCAAGCATTTTTTTGGAAAACATCTAAACAGGAAGAGACCTGACCTCTCCTCCCTGCACATCGTGTGCTCCCTTCTCCTGGCAGCAGCAGATCCCTCCTGTGCCAGCTGCTGTGGCGACTCCAGGACAAGCTGAGGGTGGGTCCCACACCTTGGGACTGCACGTGGGCTCTGCTTCTGTGTATGGGTTGTCCTGAAATGCTCAGCAGTCTTGGGATCCCAGTCAAAGTCCTGACTCTTCACACCCCCTCATTCCAGCTCTCTGCCCTGCCTGAGAATGTAGGTGTATCCCAGGTTCTGGCTGGCTGGTCGTGGAGATCTCCATCAAGGGAAAAATGCCCATTAATTCAACTGGTCTGATGTTGAGCCAGACAGTTCAGGCAGATACTGGGCAGCTCCTCTCCTGTGCACTTTCACCAGGCACAGAATGGTTTTGGGGCTTGTTCCCATTTGGAGACCTGCTGGCTGCGGGGAATCCATCATCACTGCCTCCTCATCTGGGAAGGGGCAACTCAAGCAGAGCCATCACAATCCCTGCCATCCAACTGCTTCCAGCAAAGGCCCCAAGGAGGAATTTCTCTTTCCCTAAGCTGGACAAGTTCTACAACCCAGGAGCCTGGTAAGTGATCACGGTCCCTCGCTGTCGAGATGCTGGATGCAGCAGGCACAGGAGCCCTGTAAGCTGTGTGTGCACCCAGCCCAGCCCCAGCCCCACTGCAGAACCCACAGACACTCGTGGGGTGCCGGGGTGAGGGGCTCGAGGGCACTGCCCACCATCCAGCGCTGCCCACTGCCCACTCCCCTCCTTGGAAGAGCAGTGCTGCCCTCAACAGGCACCATGCACAGGGATTTGGACGGACAAACTCCCTCACACCTGCCTTTAAGATGTTAACGAGCTGGGCAGCTCAGAAGCAGAGCCTGGAGTACCTTCCTTTCTGTGAGTAGTGCAGAGTCCCCTGGCACCAGCAGATCCCAGCTCTGGGGCACTGTGCTCAGCCACAGCACGAGTCTGTGCTGTGTTCCCAGCCAACATGGGAGTGGAATAAATAGGAAAAAGTTGCTTTGCCTTCAGGAGGAGGAGAAACTAATGCACTGCACCTCCAGGAGTATCCACTTAGCCCTAGGGAAGGAAGAAAGCAGTGATGAAGGCTCTGTCAAACCCTCTGGCTGTGAGGATGTTTGGCTGTGGGACAGCAAGGTACCAGCCCTGCAGCCCCACTGCTGGGTCTTCCTCAGAACTGGGCTAACAGCCACACAGCTCCTCAGCGTGCCCTGGGCTTTCCTTGGGGAGGTTTAATGCCCAGGCTCCAAGTGCAGCTCTTTGGCTTGTGCAAACCTGACACACCTGAGGGTGACAGAACAGAACAGGAGGGAAAAAAATCCCAACAAGTGAAAGGAAACTCAGGGCCCTGCATGTGTCCATGCCCACAGATTGCTCCTGTAGAGCTCTTGGGCAGCTGCCTCCCAGCCCACCCTTATCTGCACTCTCCCCCAAAGCCCTCATGTGTCTGGAGATCACATTCAATATATACAGTGTTACATATTTAACATACTAGTGTGGGACCTGCAGCAGTTTGGTCATGCTGCAGAATTAATCCAAGATTGGTGATAACCACAGAAAATTAGATTTATGTTAACCTTTTTTAATGTTGGGGCTTTTCTTCAAAGAGTTGCTGTTCTAAGTGCCAGCGCTGTCCTACAGCAGTGAATCTGTCAGACAAAGCCATCCTCCCACATCACCCACACCTCCAGGAAGGAGAAGGTTCCTTCCTCACACTCGAGATGTCTTTGGGGCTCAGGCAGGTGGCCTCACCTGGCAATGGCTGCTTGGACCAAGAGCCAGGTTGTGGTGATGCTTTTACGGAATGCTGTGAGGCTACACCATCTCCCCAGAGCTGAAATTGGGCTACAGCCCCCCAGCACTGAAGGTGGCCCCAAATCAGCACCTAGAGGAGCACCCAACTCTGCTGCAGCACCTTGAGCTGTGATAGCTATTGCAAGTGGGGTGGGAATGACAGGGAGACTCAGCTCCTTCTCTGAGGAGAAAGCAGCACAGTATTTTGGGAGACTCCTAATATTAAGGCACAGTCACTAACTGTGACTAAGTAAGATTTGTAGATATTTTGGACTAGTGCCAAGGGGAGACAGGGAAAGGCAATCCCAGACAAAGCAGAACAATAATGTGTTATTGGTCAGGAAGATTCATGTGGTGAAAATTAATAGCAGCGGGTGGCTTGCAGTGATACCCCATCCATCTTGTCTGTGGCAGAGAGAGCACACTCCTCGGTGTACGGGCAGCACAGTGTCAGACAGCCAGGTCACAAGCTCTGATTTACAGTGCTCCAGGTTCTGCGGGTACAGGCAGTGGATCCCCTCCCAGCACATGCAGGGCACAAGCCCTGCCCCCCCTCACCACGTGCCTGCATCCACCCAACATCCCTGCATGCAGGGAGGGAGCCTCTCCAGGCTGGACCAGCGCCCAGAGCACGAGATCCCTGCTCAGGCTGGGCATATCCTGATCTCAAGATCAGCAATGCCACTGAACACAAGGAAAGAATCCCACTGAACCCGGATAACACCTGGCTGTGCCAGCTGGTGAAGCCATGCTCATTTTTGGTGGTAAATGAAGGCAGCACAGTGATGCCATCACTAATTCAACAGCTGCTAGGGTGCAGGGTGCAGGGCAGGTGGCCTCACCAGTCTGGGTCTGTACATAAATCAAACAGGAGGTTGTAAATCTGTCATTCCTTTAGTTATTTAGCAAATGCACCACACCCTAATCTACTCCTAGTCTTTTAACAATATACACTATATAATTTTTATAGAGCTGTGACAAGTTCAGAAGATGACTTGCCTATCTCATCACCAACCTACCCAGAGGTGACCATGTACGTATTCTACCACTGCCCAGCACAAAGCTCAAAGAGAAAGCACACAGAATCAGTGTGCTGCTGAGCTGATTAGAGATTCAGCTCGGATGGGAGAGGAAGTGCAGGATCTGGCATGGTTTCCTGTGTGCCTATAAATAGCCATTTGGGATGGTTTAGGCAGAGGTCAGCTCCACACAGCTGTATGAGTGCTGGCTTCTGTTCCCCTCGTGCTGGCAGGAATGGGATCAATGGCAAAACTTGTCCCCCTTGGAGCAAGAGCTTTGAGACACACCCAGTGTGCTCCTGCCAGAGTACCTCCTGCCAACGAGGGTGTGACACTGCTGCAGTGGGAGCAGGACCACTGGACACCTGCCAGGGCAGGGTCCCGTGAGGTTCACCCCCATGGGCTGGCACCAGGTGAACCTCTCCAGTCACCTGTTGGTCTCTCAGGCTTTGCTGAATGACACATGAAAAACAGTAATGTCTCCAAACTGCTCTGAAGGACAAGAACAGGCATAAAGATGCTATTTATGCACTCCAGTCCAACAGAGGGATTTTAGGGAGCAGTGTTGCCCCACTCTGGGTTGGTTGGTTGGGGGTCCCCAGTGCCAGTGGCACTCCTGGTCCCTGCAAACCCAAGCACACTGTGACATCTAGTGGCAAGTTATCCCAGAGCCCAGGGAAGGCTGTGTCTGACAGGCTTTTCCCACAGCCCCTGGACAGCCAGCCCAGCTGGATCTGTTTTATTACGTGCTCTCCAGGTGCCTCTGTATGCATAAATATGTATTTACGTGTAACAGTGAGAATGACAGCTGGTGTTGCTTAGGCCAATGCAAGCTGGTGACAGGAACAGTACATCCACCTTGGCAGACAGCTCTCATCTTCCTTGCTCTAGGCAGGACAGGATCTGGACAGGCCCTGTCCTCTTCCCATCCCAGGTAGTCACTGAGTGCACTGCTCTGCCAGCATCACCTCCAGAGCCATGGCTGCAGCTGCCCCATGGCACAGGAGCTAGAAGGGGTTGGATACAAGCTTGGCCATATTTGACATGGCTTTCCACCCCCCCCCCCCCAGCAGTGACCAGTGCTGCTGTCTGACCAGCTCAGGTGGCCTTGCCAACATGTCCCAGAAGCCAGGGGCAAACAGCCTTTATACAGCCAGAGAGGTGGAGCAGCAGCCATGGCACCATGTAGCCTTATTGCACATTCACCTCCACCTCCTCCCCATGCTTTGGCAAGGTTTATTTAATATTTCACTGGGGTTTTTTCAGACTCTGTTCGATTTCATGCACCACCATCAGTGGCATATTCCATATTAGCTTGAATAAGGACACAGAAATTAAATCAAGAGGCTTTTTCTAACAAATAGAAAGGCCCCATCATGCACATCTGGGCAGCATGAGTCAGGGATGTCATCTGATTACTGGGCTGCTTTGTGAAAGAAGGGGGGGAAGGAACAGACACTAAATATGAGGAGTAAAACTGAGAAAAAAAAGGTCAAATTTCAAGAGGATCCTCTTGATCCTCCTCCAGAGCTGGGCAGGAAAGTGGGAAGCTGCTGTGCAGCACATGAGCACCAGCCTCTTCACACAAGCACCCTCTGTGCACCCACCACAGATCTGTGCCCTAAAAACACTCTACTCCTGCCCCAAATCTGGAGGATGATGGAAACAGCAGTAAGATCTGCAGTGTCAGAGTCCCAGAAAGCTGAAACCAGGGTGGACAGCACCAATCCTGCTTCAGGTGCTTAAGGTCTCTGAACCAGACTGAGTCCCACAAGTGGTGCCCAGGCTTCAAGTGCCAGAAGACCTCAGGCACCACAGTAAAACCTTCTGAGTTGTCAAAAGGGCCTCTCTTTTCTGTTTGTCTTTCATAAAGCTTTGTTTAATGCATAAATGGTTACTTATTCTATATGATGTATTCACTAGAGAAGCCAAGTTCCCTTCCCACACAAACATTCCTTCCAACAGCTCCAGGTCCTGCCTTTTCCCAGGAGCATTGAGGGAAGCAGGATGAGATGGAGGAGGGATGGGTACAGCAGGCATTGCACGTGCTCAGCCCCTGTTGCACAAGGCTTGCTGGACCAGTTTTTGGCAGGTGTCAGATTTTTTGGAGGGTCAGGTTTTTGGTAGGTGTCAGCTAGACATTAACCCTGGAAGTGTTCCTAAACAGTGAACTTCAGAGGCTGAAACAGCAAATTTATACCAAAAAGAACAGCAATTTGCACAAAAACATTTCCAGAACCACCTCCCCATTCCTTGATAGCTCTCTAACCACAGAATGAGTGCTGGGGACAGGGGGTACCCCTGCTCAGAGCCAGAAGTGCTGACCCACCAGCATCCCAGCTCTGCACACCCCCAAAGGTACAGCTGGGACCTGGGTGGCCCTGCTGCCCACCTCAGGCAGGGTTTCATGCTGGGCACTCCTACTGGCTTTTCTAGCAGCTCTCACCAGGGAATGCAGTGCACAGGAGAGCAGGAGGATGGTGGTTTCTCCCTGCCCAGTGTCCCTGTGGCACAGCAGCCACGGGTGAGGAGGGTCCTTCCCTGTGGCTGGGCATGGCATGGCCAGAGGCTTAGCCCCTCCTGCCCTCCAGCCAGCACCCTCTGGGTCACTTCCCACAGTATTCACTGTATCAGCACTCCGTATCTTATGGAATATCTGGCAATGCAACCCATTCTCATCTTATGACTCAGCTTATATCAACTAACTATTCATTTCTGAAACACAGTTTTCTACCTTAAAAAATTACACCTTTTCCACCACCTGGAGGACCCGTGTGTACCAACAGATGGATGCTCAGCCCTGGCCTCAAAGGCAGCAAACTAATTGTGTTTCTTCTCAGCTCTCGTGCTCGGCACATCGCCAGGGTGACACGGAGCAATGAGAAACAAATTGACTCAAAACTTGGCCGGGGAGCATCAGCAAACAGAGGGCTGAAAACTCAGCTTGATTTATTTTATAGAGAGGCAAAGGACAAGAAATGCAGTGCTATTCCCAGTTGTGGCCCTGGCAAACAGTCCTCCAAGCCCATGTGAGAGCAGAGCTGCTGGTGAGGCTGGGCAGCCCCGGCCCCGGCGTCCGTCTGTCAGGGGAACATCGCTGGGAAGGGACAACGTGACACTAATTCCTTCTCTGAAAACTGTAACACTTCCCTCTCCTGCCCTGAGAATACAAAGTGTTGTACATGAAGCATTAAAATAAAGGCCACCATCTGACACATAGACACTTAATGCCCTCCTACAGAGATGTCGGGGTTGCTGTAGGATGTTTTCGGTGTTACAGAGCAAGCCTTCAGCAAAGGTGGGAGCTGGGGCTGGCCCAGCTGATGGCAGGAGCAATGCCAGGACTGCCACAGCATGGGGCACTGGCTCCCATTGCTGGGGGTGCTGCCGGGGGGCTCCAGCCCTGCCAAAGGGACCGGGACACAGCGGGAGTGCGGCAAGAGAGCAACTGTGGGGTTGAACCAGCTGAGACATCAACCACCCCAGGGAACACGGGTAGGACCTGGAAGCACAGAGCCTGGAAGGGCACAGAAGCCTGGAGCAGCACCCTCTGCAGCCCCTGCTCATGCTGGGTGTCAGCCAGCACTGCTGCAGGCTCAGGCACCCACCCCAAAGGTCCCCTCTCCCCTTCATTCCTCCCAGAAAACAGATCGCTTTTGCTATCGCTTTTCCGGAAAACAAGGGCGACTTCTCCTCCAACACTGATGTTTTCCCAAGGGCTGACGTGCTGTTCCCACTGACAGCACTGCTGCTGCTTTCCCAGCTCTGCCACCCCACTCTGTCCCCGTGGGAAAGCCTTCCCCTGCCCTGGCTGTGCACACACCAGAAGATTGAGACTCCCATGGGAGCACTGAAGGTCCTGGCGATCCCTGGGAGGCAGCAGGGCTAGAGCCGGTTGGGTGGCAGCAGCACGGGGGGCTGCTCCCCTCGAGAGGAGAAACCTTTGCCAGACAGGGACCTTCTGCTGTGCCACTCCCAGCGCTGTGCTGTGCCACTGAGTGCCCACTGTGGGACTTGCAGACACTGAAGTGTTACATCACTAAGTTTCTAATAACTGCTTTTTTTATTTCCTAAGCCCTAAACAAAATCTATCGCTGCAAAACTTTCTGTTTTCTGTTAAATGAGCCCAAACAGAAGCAGCACATCCCAGGAGGGAACAGCCAGACCCACACCTTTGCCGCTCCCATCTCTCAAAACAGTTCACGCCTCGTTTTCTGGTTAATAGCATTGTAGCTTAATTTCTGGTTTAAAAAACTTAAAGAAACAGGGTAACCAAGGAAAAAAAAATAAACCTCCTCCTACCTTCCATGGGGAGAGTGAACTGCGGCAGACCAGTGTCCTGGGCAGGAGTTATTCCTGTGTCCCTGCAAGCGAGCAAGTCCTGCCCGGGGCGACTGAACTCCAACCCCATCTGCTCGGCTTTAAGCAGGACAGCCAAGATCCCACCCAGGACGGGGTGGAGAATCCTCCCTGGGAAAGAGCAGCTCGGTCACAGCTCCCTCCAGCCGCCCTGCACATCTCGGCGGGGCTCTGACAGGCCGTTTCCTCTCTCTCCCCCTCGCTATTCAGCAGCAGCCCCTTCCACTGCCATCTCACATCAGCATCTGCAACTGAGTTTGCGACAGGGGTGGCGTTTGGCAGCGCCAAAGGTGTAGGTGGCATGGGTCCCAGCAAGGAATACTGGCGGGAGGAGTGCGGGATACACACGGTTCGAATCAGCCGCAGGATGGAGGCGAACGGGACACGCAGAGGTACTCGAAGCACTGCAGTTACATCAGTGAGAAATCCTCGATCAGCTGGAGCACGGCCCAGCAGAGTGAGCTCAGTGCAAAGCAGGCTCCAGAGTGCTACAGTGAGGACACCACCCTGACACTCTGCTCCAGGTTTGCCAGAGGCGATGGGAAAAACATGCCAAATCCAGTGCTTTTACACCAAAACTCTGTTACACTGAAACTCTTTTACACAGCAAAGGTTATTTTCTTTAAAACAATCCCTCTGTGGAATCAGTTCTGTCTGAATGAGAGGCGGCTGATCGTGGTTTGAATTTCCCTCTCAGTGAACAGAGCTAGGGTGGGGTGGCTGAGCACTGTCACACCTGGTGACAAATAGCTGCAGTGCCCACCTTCATGCCAGCTCACCTGAGTGCTGTGTGGTTTGGGGTTCCCTTGGGTTTTCAGGCAGGTGGAGACTGGAGGATGCTAGTGACATATTTGGGTTTAATGTGTTTGTTGCCTATCATGTGCATTTATTCAGCTCTGGACCTATTCCCTCTTCATTTGAGAGTGAACTGCCCATGCCAGGCAGCTCCCACAGACCAGTGAGAGCAGCCAAGCCCCGGCTCCCACCTCTACAGATCTCATGGGGACATTTAAATTTACAGTAGAGTGGAGAGATAGGGAAAGCAAGATAAGGTACAACAGCAGAGAGCACAGCCATCATCGCATCATTGCTATGAGACCAGTGCTGTTCCCTGGCCTCTGTTTTCAGCCACTCACAGCACACAGTGGGTGTCTGAGCTCAGTGCTGATTAACTCTGTGCCACACTGTCTCACACCAGGTAACAAGGTTAAGCACTGATGAAGGAAAATCCAAAAATATTCCAGGTCCTAATGCCTGCCAGACATACATTAGCAAACTGAAATACCTCCTGAAGAGGTTTTTTGTTGGAACATGTTTCTGTGTCAGTTGTGGTGGGAGACATCCTGACTCACGTTCTGGTCACTCTGAGCAGGGTGTGGTTAGGAAAATCACACACCTTAACGAGGTACACCGGTGTGGGGAGAGCAGAAATTTGCTTTTGATGCCTTCTGAAATAGGATGCCTGAAGGAACAGTCTTTTCTGACTTCCTTTCCCTGAGGAAATGGAGACACAAGCCTCACCCAGGGCACCCTCAGAAAAAGGGCCCAGCAGATGATGTTACCCCTGGCTGACTGGGGTGGCAGAGCCTGGAGAGGCCAGCACTCTGCAGGCCACTGGTCCCTGCACCACCAAACCCAGCACATGCAGTCTTACAGAAAAGACAAAAATTACTCTTCAGAAGAGGAGCACGAAGCCCTGGGGCTTTCCAAGTCACATCTCCTGCACTCTCACACCAGGAACACTAACCCAAGGAGACTTGGCACTCCTGGCTCGCCAGGGCCAGGGCAGCAGGACACCAGTGCTGTGGCTGATGTGCTCCTCTCTTCCAGCCAGCCCCACGTGTGCAGAGCCGGAGGAACCATCCCGTGGCTCCGTGCCTCCATGTGACGCCTGCTCCCCGGAGGCTGCCTGACCCCGGCTTCCTTCCCAGCCTCTCTGAACTCCCGGGCCCTCAGAGGAGCAGCACCACGGTATTTTTAGCCTGTTTACAAAGACAGAGCAGTACATTTGTGCATGGCTTGCAGTGAGAGAGCACAAGCTCTGCAGTGAGCGGGTCAGCTGGCAGCCACCTGGGCAGCAAAACAGAGGTGGTTTGCCAGGGCACATGATGGCATCAGAGATGGAGAGAGAACCAGAAGAGGCACTAGGAGAACATAACAATTTTTTTCTGCTTTAATAAGCATTTAATTAACTTCCCTTAATAAAAATTTAATAAATTTTGAAGCCCTTCTTCTGGGGCTTCTCCAACTGCTGAGAGTTTCAGTATCCCTCCAGCTGGCAACCCAGTGTGGGAGCACTACAGGCTCCTGCTGGTCCCCTCTGTCATTGCTGGACACCACGAGGCCAGAAGGATCTTTTACGTGGTCTCCAGTGGAAACATTATCCAACTCACCAGTTTCTTTCCTGAACTGTGATGTCTGGGCTAAGCACAGCAGCCCAGAAGTAATGGCACCACATGCTGTTGAAGAAGTAGCCAACCTTCTTCAGGTCCTCCATGAAGTCACCTGGAGTTGGTGCTCACAAGTGACCTTTTGGTGGTAGCTATACAAAATTATATATTCTAACCTCTTTCTTTACTCCTTCTTTCTTCTCCTAATCTCTTTCTTTCTTTCTTTCTTTACTCTTTCCTTAATCTCTTGTGGGTAACTTGTGCTTTCACTAAGTTGTAGGTCGGTGTTTGCTGGGTGCTTTGTGAAATGCTTCTCCTTGGTTGGTTGTTACTCCTGTGAACTTTTGGCCAAAATGCTCATTTTCTCACTAAATTAAAAGAAGTCTCTTGGGAAAAAGTGTGTAGCTTTTTCTCTTTGCACAAATTCAAAGTATTAAAGACCCATAGTCTTTGCCCATGCCTGGGCCATGGGCACCTCACACACACTGGCAGGGAAAGGGTGTCTGGGAAAGAGGCTTGAGCCAGCACAAGCCTCTGGTGATGACTAGAAAGGAGGGGAAATCCCAACCCATATGAAGCCAAACCACTCTACATTCCCTAAATAGTATGTCCAGAGAGCCTGGCCCTAAAGCTCTCACAGGGAGAGCTGGGGCAGGTCAGAAGTGCTGGTGCTGTGCCAAGAGGAGCAGGAGCAGTGTGGGCTCAGCCCAGGGGGCATCTTGGTTGGACTGGCACAGTGTGATTTGTTTCAAACAGCTCTGGCTTGTCACTCCCTCAAAAGCTCTCACATGGTATATGTTATGTCCCAAAATAGACACAAATGGCTGAAAGCTCAGCTCACTGCACAGTTCCTCCCCTCTCCAAGTGAGCCTGGACCTCAAGGTGCAATGGAGGGACAACAGGGCAAACACAGCTCATGCCAAGGCATCCTCCTGGGATCCCACCTCTTGCTGAGGGATCCTATGGCCATTCCTGCTGTAGCACCCCTTGCCCTCCAAGGCTTTCAGTGCTGGGAATGCAGTGCTGGGAAAGGCTTACACAGATCCCCATCCCAGAGCAGTCTAATATCATTCTTGGGGCTTTATTTTTTTCTTCTCCTCTGCACTGTCTCAGAAATACGACAGAAGAGTTCCCTAATTTCTCCTTTGCAAACCCTTATCACAACATTGTTTTTAGAAGAGAACAGTTGCAATAATATCAGGCAGAAGAAATGTATCTTTTGCTCTACTGATTATGGCTGCTTTCTTGGTGTCACCTTCAGTTTTAACACCACTACACAGAAGAACTAATAATATCTCGGGCGTGATTGAACTCCATCACAATAACTCACAATGCCTTTGTTACTGTGCAGAAAACAATAGTTACACTTTGAAGAACGTGTAACTTTGACAAAGCAAGGAGTTTGTCATGCCTGATTTTCTCCCACCTTTCTGTATTGCAAGTCAATCAAACACACTGTATTAAAAATAATTTTTCTCCCCTGATAAATAACAGAACATATTTAATGTCTACAGAAACCTCAGCTCCAACCCATCTCGCCAACAACAGCACAGGTACCAGCACAGTCCTCAGGATAAAGGTCTGTGCTTCTGGTGTATGTGAGATGGCAGGAGGGAACAGTGTGGCCAAAGGAAGTGCCAGAACTGCTGTCATAAAAGGCTCAATAGAATTAAAATAACTTAGAGACCAGAGGTCCAGATACCCAAAAGTCCACTGGATTGCATTTGGAATAGGAGATGATCTCTATGGGGGTTTAAAATAGCTGTAGCTTGGGTTTTTAAGCATTTATGAGTTCAATCAGAAGTATGCACTTCTTCATAAGGAACTATTAGAAGGGTTCCTATTTGTTAAAGTGTTATTTTCAAAAGTAAAAAATATTTTTATATGCTGATTGTCTCAAGGTCTGTGTGTATGTGTGCATATATATTTTCCAATTAATACCAGGCCTACTGTTTTACAACTTCATTCTGGGAAACACAGAACTGTAACAGAGTCCTGAAGTCTGATCTCTGTGATATGCTCCTGCACCAGGAGTGGAGCCTGTGGCTTCCCAATACCTGAGAACAGAGGGATAAAATAAACCTTCCCAAGACAGCAGTGCCTCAACAATGAGCTCCTCCAAAGGCTCTCTGATGGTGCTGAGCCTTATTCACACCATCTGGAAGAGCTGTAATTCAAGGTCTTGCTACTGTTTTCCAGAAGAAAGAGACCATCCACCTGGCAGAACTCTGCTCCTCAGTGACATGGATGCTCAACACTCCTCCTGACCAACACATCCTGTACCAACATGTGATGAATCCCCTCTGCCTCCAGGGGACTGCAGTGCTGGTCCAGTGTGCTGGACTCCACAACTGCCAGCAGTGACTGGGTTTGGTGCTGCCCCTCAGCCCAGCACAAACACCTTGGTGCCTCCATGCCAGAGGCATGACCAGCCCACTCAAATTAAAGATAGGATTTTCAAAGCAGTTTGAGGGCCTTGGAGACCCCAAACCATAGTTCTTCCACATAAATGCAATTCCCAGTGTCCTGTTCCTCCACTGAAAGTCCCCAGTTAATCTGACAGCCTCTTTGCTCCATCCTAGGGGAGGAGTGTGTTGTGCCTCACTAGAAGCATCAATGAGCTGGGGAACTGAAAGGTAACCTCAGCCCAGACAGTAATTTGGTTCTTGTTTTGAAAGAGGAACAGGGATATTTACAATAACAGTCCAGCCCCTTGGCACCTCTGAAAGGTCTGCTTATTGCAAGAGAAGCGCCTGTGGGCTCTTGCCTCATTTTGAACACTCTCTTAGGGCTGGAGAGAGGGACTCCCCACTGGCCAGAGATCAGAGAGTCAAAATGCTGCTACAAAACATCCTGTCTCTGTGAGATGAGCACAAACCCCAGGTGGAAAGAGCTCTGTGCACCCCACCAAGCTGAATAAAAGAAAAAGAATCTAGAAAGCCACTTTCAGTAACTGGAGCATTTATTACTCTTGCCCCACCTGAGACGCTGCCAAATCCTTGCTGGAGGCCACGTGCTGGAGAGGAGGACCAGCTCAGGCCCTTTGCCCATTGTGCACCTCAGGGACATGCAGAGCAGGGTCCCAGCTCAGCCCCACACCTGCCACTCCCCAACCCAGGGTCTGCTCTGCCCACCTCTGCACGTGCGAACACATGGCTGGAGAGCTCGGGGTGTGAGTCTTGTGGGAAGGTGGCTGGACAGAGAGAGCTATTATTTTTGACATTCTAGAAAGGCTTCCTGAAAAACCGAGTGGGTTCAAGTTCACATGTTTCTGTAAACATGAAAAATGAAGCTTTAAAAGTCACTCAGGTGCCTTGAGAAGGGGCTGTTGGGCACTGCGTGGCTGATGGACACGGTCGTGTTTTAAAGTGTCTGCAAAACTCCAGCTATAAAATCAAATTCTGTGTAAATCCGAATATTCACAGTTCTATATACAGATCATCAGTTGAAAACACCCACCCAGTCCCACCAGTGTAAAAGAACCCCGGGCAAAGCTCTGGTGCAACACACAACACAGCAGCATTAAAGGAGCGCACTTGCCGAAAAATTAAGGGTATTTTCATTCCTTGATCAAGGCTGTAGCCCTGATGAGTGATTCACACCAGTACAGGATTAAAGCTGCCTTTGGACTGACCTGTGAGGCGTTTTTCCCTGGCTGTCCTCCAGAAGCCATCCCAGGCCCTGCTGGCAGAGCCCCCGGGGTGGTCGCTGAGGCATCGCCTCAGGCGGGGTCTCCCCTGCGCCGCCATCCTCACGGATCCAGCCTTCTGGAGGGGAGCTGCAGCGCCTCAGGACCACAGCAAAGCCATTCTCCCAGCTTTCGCCTCTTGAGCCCCACTGGAAAAGTTTCTGCACGGGAGAAGCCTGCAGGTAATTCCTGAACATCCCTCTGGCAGGAGTGGGAAGCAGAGCCCAGGGCAGCCGCCCCCACCGGGGTCCCAGCGCAGAGCACAGCCCAGCGCCGAGCTTGGCTTTACCTCCTGTAAACACAGCTGTTCCCTGCGCGCACAAGGATAAATAAGGAGCGAGGCCATGCACATCCCGGGAGCTCTGCACCTCTGCATTCCCAACCCGCTGCGTTAACCATCTGCTCAGCAGCTTCTCCCGTCTCCCAGAGCTCCCTGGCTCGTGGTCTGTGCAATGGGTCACATGCCTGCCACCTCCAGGGCTGGAGATCTTGGTTATGTAGGGGGGCTTTTGTTGGGTTTTTTTGATTTTGATTTATTTTGAACAGAGCATCTTGGTCTAGAAGTGGAATAGGATGTTGTTCCTGTGTTAGGGGATTTACCCCAGTGATGGTTTTGTGTGGATACCATTCAAACAGAAAAGACCTCCAGGACTTGGGTTAATCCGTCACCCGAGGACCATCCTGCTCCAAAGGCACTTCTCCCACTGCTGTCCACTCTCTAAGGAGCAACAGGGATCTAAAAAATCCTCTGCTACATACCCGTTCAGTTACACGCCTGGAAACAGTGCCCACAAAAGTATGTTCTTCCAAAAGCATGCTGGAATAAGTAGAGGCACATCTAACCATTAAATTTAGGTTTCCTCTCCATTTGGGATGCAAGAATGAAACACCTTTACAATGGAAGCCACTGTGTATGTACAAAAAGCAAATACCTGGCATGTAGCTCAGCACTGATGAAGCTCCTTGGCAAAATCAGTCCTGGAAAAGCAAGGAAATTAATGGGGAAATGACTTAAATGGGAGGTGGCTATGGATGATGGCTGGTGTTACACACATCTCACACATCCGCCACCTTATTGCTGGCAGGAGGTTTGGGTTGGTATCTCCCAGGAACGAGGTTTGATGGCATTTGCTGATGTGAGTTCAGCACACAGGAACACTTCCCAAGCTGCTCCAGCACGTGTGTCACTGACACACACACTCACCTGTCCCTCAGCTGGTCCTTCAACCCCCCACAGCTGGGTGCTGCTCACCGAGCACACAACTGCATCCAGGGGAGCTCTGAGAGCATCTGGGAGCCTCTAAAGCTGATTCCTCTTGTTGTGGACTGATGCTGCAAGCCTGCATCCTGATTAAGACAGCTTAATTAACGTCCCCCAGAGGAAGGAAATCCAAGGATGACAGGCACAGTGAGTGCTCTGAGCTGTGAGCTGCAGCACTGAGCATCTCCTCCTCAGAGCCCTGTGGCACTGGGACCTGCAGAGCAAGACCTGTAGCTCTCAGCCACGTGTAATGCTTTTGATACCACAAACTGACACCTGAAGTCTTTATCATGATGAGGAGAAAGCACTAAGTATATGCTTCCAGTACAAAAAGTTCTTTGTTTTTGTACAAATTCAATCCCTAGCTATCAGTGCAGGAGTATCCTGGCTGTTCCCCTCTCCTCCCTGACTGGGAAACACTTGGAGCAGCAAGCTTGTCCTGTACAGGGTGACACATCCCTGGCCACATTCAGGATGCATCATAGGCAATTAGCCTTCCACAGAGATGAGACTTGTCATGAAGAAGGTATTTAGGTTTAAAAAAGTGACATAAGTAGCCACCTAAAGCCCAATAGCAGACACACAAATGGAAGAGGCTGTTTTCCATCCTCCATGCAGTGAGCTGCATGGGGGGACACAGGGACACCCTGAACCCTCCCAAGGGCAAAGCAGATCTCCTTGCCACCAGGCCCATGGCAGCTGGGGACATCACACAGCCCTTAGATGTGGCTGCTGCTCAGGAGAAGGGAAAAGCATCACCAGCAGCTGCAACTGAGACAGCAAAGTAACAATATTATGCTCATTTATTTTCTCTTTGGGACATTAAATGCTTGATACCTTTAATGTCACCTCCCACTGTAGCTATGCTTACAAAACACAGGGCTTTTTGATGCTGAAAGCTGTGAACTGCATTTTGTGCCACCTGCAGAGCTCTGCTGCGAGCCTGATCCCAGGGAAGTGTCGTTATCCTTCCACTGATGAGAAAAGGCCATGTGAGTTTTCAGAGGGCAGGAAGGAGCCATCAGAGGCACACTGGCCGTGGCTGACACGCCTCTTACCACAGCAGCTCTTCTCCCAGCCCAATAATGTGCCCTGAGCTGCTGGTGCCAACTGCAGGCAGCCCCTGTGGAGCAGGCAGGGCTTTGGGCAGGTGATGGCCACTGCCTGCCCTCTCCCATGTGGGGACAGCAAATGCTCCTCCCAGGAGCACAGGGTGACCTTTGGTTTTGGTGCCTCTCAGTGCTCCTGCTTCATTTCACTTCTAATTTGATGCCCAGTGAGTCTGTGGCACTCACCTATAATTTCACAGAGATATCGCAGCTGTAGGGAAGAAAATCTGTTTCACAAAGCAAAAAAATCCATCAAGAATGAACAGTCAGGCTGTTCATATAAAGGAGCTAAAGTACCTCCTGTTGTTTCCCAGACACAGCCTTTTAACATGGGGAGAGCTAAAAATACAGCTGTGCTAGGAAAAAGCAGCAAAGAGCTCCACATTCCTAGAAGCTTCTCACACTCACATCTCCGCCTTGGGACTCCTGTGAGGGCCAAAACATTTCCAGAAACATCAGGCCATTTCGAGGTGAAGCAAACATCCTCCCTCAGCAGATGCATTTCAGTAATGTTGACATTTTTAAATTATCCAGAATGGTAAAATAATGTATATTAAAAGAAGAAAAAAAAAAAAGGCAGCAACTAGTCATTAGATTTGCTGCAAAAATAATCTGAATGTGTCCATAGCATGAAAAGCCAAGATACAATGGTTTTTAAGCACCATTTAGCATCTCCCTTGTGGAGAACTCAAGTGTTTGTGCATCTGGATTTCATCTGCACCTGAAGAGACCATGGATGTGATATTTTAGCTGCTGGCTGCAGCTGGTAACCACATGTTTGGATACTGCCATTCTCTCTCAGAAAGATTTAACATGGTGTATGAGCACGTGCATACTGATAAAAAAAGATAAAGAATGATTTAAGAGCTAAGGTTAAACTCCAGTCATTCTTTTACCCTAAGATACAACTTTATTAGCCAGCTCAGAGGAGCATTTATTCAGAATTAAGTAAAAAAATAGACAGTTGGAAGATAAGCAGCTTATCACTTAGCCAAAGGCCTCTGGCAGCACTCATGGCACACTGTCCAAGAGAGTCAAGAGGTGTCCTGTGCCTGTTGTGGGCAGGGCTGGGCACTGGCACTGGAATGTGCTGAGAGGCTCCAGAAAGAGCCTGATTCTCCTTTACATGCAGAATTTGGCCATCTCTACTGCTGGACACCAACGTGAGAAATTTCCTTCCCACTCTAGTCTAACAGCCAAAGCTGTCATTTCCCCAACAGCCCATGCCAAGGGAGAGGCTTCACTGGCAGAGGGAGGCTATAACTCGATCAGATACCCCCAGTTAAGGTTCACTCTCAGAGCAAACCTGCTCTGCTCTCTGTTGTCCATAACACTGGTTAAAATACCACAGTGGTAAAGCCAGCCCATGCCTCTCTTACCCCAGTCACACTCCTCTGGTACAAACAGCAACACAAAGGTCACTTCTTGCTCTGGAGGAGTATTCCACCAAGATTTTAGGACTAATTATATAAGGCAGGACAAAGAGCACTGTGAATGGGACAGGTATATTGGCAGTCATGTTTTCTTGGGCAAGTCCCTTCTGAGGGACCAACCTCACAGGGACTGCTGCTTCCCACCCTCTGGGCACACTCTGTGTGATGGGACAGGGATGGGGGACTGCACCCATCCGACTGCTCAAGTCCACATCTCCTATTTTGGATTCATTGCTTCCAAAAAACCACAAGCCAGCATATGCCCTCCCCTGTGTGCCAGACCAGGGGGGCAGCAGGCACCAGCACAGAGCCTGTGGAGAGCTGTGGCACCTCACACTGGAGCCCTGACAGGGCAGACACAGCAAACGGTAACACACAGGCCACCATTCCCATTGCTTCCCAAGCAAACACACCCTTCCCTGTTGGCAAAGGCAAGAGACCTCCAGGGATCAATGAGTGAGAACCAAGGTACTGATGGCAGCAGTCCCAACCCTCCCAGTTGTGGCACCCCTGCAGGGAGGAGCTGTTTCCCAGCAGGGAAAGGGCAGACCTGCTTTAGCTTTACTCTAGGGAGCACATAGCCTGGAGCTTTGATGCTGGAAAAATGGGGTCCTGAAAAGGGCCAGGGCCAGGGCTGCTAAAATGAGGGGTGGGCTCACGTGAAAAGACCTGTGTGATGAACTTGCCAAGGTTCATTTCCCTGCTCCAGGATGAGCTGAGCTGCCACTGGGAGCAAATGCTCAGCTTCTCCTCATAACCCTTCTCCCCTCTTCCTCCTTCCTTCACTCAAAGTTTATGTTACATATTACGTTCCTGGAACATACAGAACCTGGAAATAGTGCAGCTATTTGTAGTTTATACAGAAAACCCCCAACTTCCATGTAATACTTTTAAATAATTGTGGAAATCAATGGTGATCCTGTAATGAAATACTCTGAAGCCAAGGTACTCACAATTGCTCTTCAATTCTGATTTTTGAATCAGCTCGCTATTCTGACACCCTTGAGCTATGGATTTGCTTTTAAATGATAACTGCCACATAGCTTTGGTTATTTAAAATTTTGCTGTACCATAATTGTTCCCTGGAACATATGAAACTTCCACGCCAGGAGAACGGCAGACAGCCTTCCAATAAGGCTGGGAGTCTGTGCCAGCACAGGGATTTTCATGCTATTTTAAGCATTTACAAGTTGTCTCAAGCCTTAAACGATAAAAACATCAAGTAGTGAGAGTGCACTGAACTCAATATTTTGCTGTTCAGGCAGCCTAGTGGGAACATGCTAGTGCAAACATTGGAATGTAAGCACCAGCTGGAGGCACTTCCTTCAGCTCCAGCACGAGGCATTTCCCTGAACCAGAACCCCTGGACGTGCATGAGGAGCTGCTGCCCTAGAAGGAAAGGTATTAACTCCAGCCAGGGTGGTGCTGTGGTGAGGGAACACAGACCTGCATCAGTAACAGCACCAGGGCGGAGGGCGGCAAGAGACGACTTAAAAGGACCAACGTCGGGTTCTGTGGAAACAATTTAGAGGCTCAAGGATGATTCTGTTAAGCCTAAATCACTAAAGAAAACTTGTTAGAGCAGTTTCACTTCATTGCCCTGCCAAGGGCAGGGTTTGTGGGGAGGGGAGGTACCCAGTGCCCAGGGTTACCCAAACCCACCACACCTCCCTCTGCTCTCTCTGCCTGTTCACACGCATCATGTCAGGCTCACAAGTGCTTCTGCTGGCACCACTGCCCAAATTATTCATTGTATGAGGCAGAAACACAGCTGTGCCAAGCACAGGGTGCACCAAGGGGCATTTAGTCCTGGTAGGACCAGCTGGCCCACTTACAAACCACACTCACATGCCCAGCACAGCCCAGGCTCAGTCACAGCCCAGCTCTGAAGGCACCGTGGTGGGTCCTGTGAGCACCTCTGAGCTCCAGCAAGGCCAGATCTGTGTTCAACAGGCCTGGTGAACCCTGGGATGTGTGCCCTGCCAGGGCCAAGCCCAAAAATGCAATGCTGCAGGCACAGGCTCTGAGGAGCAGCTACAGCTAGAGATAATAGCAAACTGGGACAGATGTAGTGCTCACCAGCCCCACAGGAGCAGTTCTGCCCTTGAGGAATGCAGTGACACTCTGGGGAGAGGCTGTGCCCTGCAGAGCTGCTCCATGAAGGCATGAGGGAGTCACCCAACAAAAAAATCCCAACGTCTTTTTAATAAAAAGGGATTGAAAAAGAGTATTTTAAGAATGAAGGCATGTTTTCCAGCAATTTACACACAGGTAGCAGGGAAAGCAGAGTTAAGAGCTGAAGGAATGATTTCTGTATTTTTGAAATAAACTGCGCTCAGTTTCTCAGGAAATTCTCTAAAAGAAAAATATTGTGCAAAAAAAAAAAAAAAAAGACCCCTTTAGTTTCCATAGCCTCAGAATGATATATTTATAAGCCTATACCAGGCTAAAAATTGGCAGCTCAAGAGGATCACATGTCTCTGAAGACAGAGAATGAAGAGCCAAGCAGCAAGTTATTAGAGTCTGAAAGAGATACTCCCTTTGAGTAAAATGCTGTTGTTGTATGCGTGGGAGCTGGAGAGGGTAGGAGAGCAGTCTCGTAGGAACACAGGCATTTGAATGAAATCATGAATGATACCCTACACTAGAATCATATTTCAAACAAACACGCAAGTGACAAGTGTTATTTCAACACGTCTAGTTTCGTATCTGTTGAAAGGGCTGTTAGGAAATCTCTCTAAAAATGCTGGGATTTTTTTTTTCTCCAGCAACACTTCCCATCAGAAAGAGCTGCAGCAACTGGGAAAGAGGCTTTGAGTGTGACATTTCTCTTAGTATTTGTTTGACACTCTCTGCTTTGGAAAAAATCTCTTCCAGGAACTACAGTGACTCGAGACCAGTGATGTGTTAATTAAATATTGTGAGGAGTGACCCAAAGCCTTATTGTGCCATCACATCGCACTGGGACACGATTTTTAGGTTAAACAGCACGTCCTAAACCCAGCTTTACCTTCAACACCATGTCAGCTCATGAGAGGCAAACTCAGTGCCCGTGTTTCACCTCCCAGAAGCAAAGGCTCAACCTTTCCTCCCATCGGTTCATAGTCCCGTTGTGCAGGATTTGCTGAGAGCAGGAACACGAGCAGCAGCACGTGTCACACCTGCTCACATGTCCTGCCTGCTCTGAGGAGAAATTAAACCTGTTTCTGTAAGTCACTGCAGGTCCCAGATCAAATGCCCCCGAGCTGGATCTTTAACTGTTGTTGACTGTCTGTACAATCCCTGTGAATGTGGGAGAGTGGGGGCACACCCCAGGGATACCCCAAACCCCCATGTCCATGGAAATGCTCCCAGGTCCAGCAGGTTGGATAAAATGGAGTTTAACAAAACTTAGCAAATTTATTTGAAAATAACCTTAGAATGGTTCTGAAACAGCTTCACTTCCTTAGGGGTTTCAGGCTCCCAGCCAAGCCCACCTGGAACCAACCATCATGCCTAGGAGGAGCTGCAGAAGGCAGCATAAACCAACAGATGATCGAGGTGGTGATTGAGGCAATTTCGGGTTTCCTTGGTCCAGAAGACTTAGAATGACTAGTGCAAGTACAGACCAGGGATGTGCCAATATTGAGGCAGAACTCCAGAACTGGAGTTATAGCTGTGACTCCTCTTACTTGGAGCAAAACAATCAAACCCTTGCTTATTGAGTGTGGGCTGGGCTGGTTAAAAAACCCCCGCAGTTTTATGTTAAAGTTTGCTTTCAAAAACGTGCTTTGGTCAAAGTATAAATGCCTCTGATGGTTGGCATATCAATTTAATAGTGGAGATGATGATAAGGAAGTGCAGACTTGAAATAAGGTACCAAAGTGTTACAATAAGGGTACTTTAGGTTTCACACAAATTATCAGAGGTTGTAATGGATCACTGGATATATTTTTAACACCCATGGTTAGACTTCTTCTAAAAGAAGTGCTAGAGGCAACTAAATTAGAAATATATGTGTCTCTACATCATCCTACAACCATTCACCCAGCACTGCCAGGTCCACCACTAAACCATGTCCATAAGCACATCTCCATGTTTTTTGAACACTTCCAGTTAAAGGAAAACATGGAAACATTTAGGTTGGAAAAGATCTTTAGGATCATTGAGTCCAACCATTCCCCCAGCACTGCCAAGCCCATAACTAAACCATGTCCCCAAGTGTCACATCTTTATGATACAAAACCACATGGGGTGAGCATCTATTGTCACTGTCCTGGACTACAGGCAAGAGGGAATTCCCACCCACTCCAAATGGGGAAAATCACCACACTGAGGCAGTTCCTATAGAGCCTTGGGTGGGAAGTGAGAGGTTGTTTTTGTGTCAAGATTAATCTTGGGTTTGTTAGTTGATACAGAGAAAAAGGACACAGAGCCAAAGCACAACCACAGCTAGTGAACTGTCACCAAACAGCTTAAAATTAATACCACATTAATTAACACCACATTAATGTCTGAGGCTGGAAAGTTCTGTGTTTTGTAACTCTATCTGTGTGCTGAGGCAGCCTCCTGCATACTGCAGTGTTTGCCTAAAGCTCCTCTCTTGGTCTGGCAGCAGAGCTGTTTGCATTGGCAACTCTCTGCCCCCCTTCCCTGTGCAAGGTCCCAGTGTGAGGGAGAAAAGCAGCTGAAAATAGAGAACTTGAAATCACAGCCCTTCTATGAGATCCCCAGAGGTTCCATTCTCACCCTTCAGAGCAAAGAGCAGCAGTGTTTGGTGTGAAAAATGCTTGTAACATCTACAGACA
Organism: Pseudopipra pipra; assembly: GCF_036250125.1. Classification (NCBI taxonomy): domain Eukaryota; kingdom Metazoa; phylum Chordata; class Aves; order Passeriformes; family Pipridae; genus Pseudopipra; species Pseudopipra pipra. Next base: position 4,944,319 of record NC_087563.1, on the reverse strand, counting down.
TTCCTGGTGGGACTGGAACACATTTTTTAAAAGTGCCCCATAGCAAGACTGAATATCTGTTTGTCTGAAGGCTTTTTTACATTGACCTTCTCCACGTCGTGTTTTCCTGTGGTAGCAGAATCAAACCCCAATCCTCAGAGGACACAAAAACTGGAGGACCAAAGTGTTTTCCTGTCACCTGCAGCTCTCAGTTTGAGCTGAGAATCACCCCAAAAATACCAGAGACAGGTGGGGTGTTAATTTAGGGATAATGGATTGATTGGGAAAAGCTGAGGGAGCTATGGCCTCCAGCTGTCAGCAATACCCCTCATGCAAACAGTGGCTGCAGAGGCTGGAGAGGCACCCCTTTTATAAGTAAAACTGTTGAAATTACTCACCTTTCCTGGCTGAATCAGAAGCTGATGCTACACCTCAGCCCAGAGCAAGGGCCCTGCCTGTGTGTCACCCACACCAGCAGCTGTGGGACAATGGATTTGGGAAAGGGGGGCAAGCAATAGAAAGCAGACTGGTTTCCAGAGAATGGTGAACGGTGGCTGTCTCAAAAACTGGCTGCATTAAATACCCCAGACTGAGAGCTGAATCAATTGCAAATTTAAAATAAATAAAATTAACGGCCAGAAAGGAGATCACGTTATTAGAAGCTGCACACTTACCATTCCCCTGGTATCAACTTACAAAGGATGGGGTCTTACTGACTCTGGAGTTTTGAGTTTGTTTGGGTTGTACCTTTTTCCACCCTTGTCCTTATGTGCTCACCATCAGCCCAGCAATGTGCCTTTCATGAAAGGTAAAGCCATTCCTGAAGTCTCTGCTGAACCAGGGGACAAGTGAGTAACAGCAACACGCTGGGAGAGAGGCACAAAGCAGCATCTCAGCATTCCCCACACCCTGAGTGCAGCTCTCCAACAGGGACCTGAAAAGTCTTCCTTAAGAAGTAATGTCTTTTCCTCTTAAATTTCTGCTGGAAACCTTTGTACACCTACAAGGGAATTTTCCCCGGGGAATTTGTATTGTCTGCTATCAAAAGACATCAATAACTACACAAAGCAGGCCAAGCCTGTGATATAAAAAGTGCATGAACAGATTACGCCAGAGGCAGCTCGATAATTTGCATTATCTGGACACACCTCAGTTATGAAAGACTCAACCTTTTATACATTTAACACAGCCCCTCCAGGAAAGTGAGGAAAACACTGTGTTACTCACAGATTGCAGGCTGGTCTCCAAGCAGCCATAAACCTGGAGATCTTGGTCAACATCTGCCTTGCTCCCCCAGGGCTGGGAACAGTGTGGCCAACCCTGGTGCTCCCACACACGGTGCACAAGGTGACTGTTACTTTTCTGTGCTGTGGCCCAAAATGGCAGAAAGTGGATCTACTTATTGAACAGCTCTTGATGGACAGAGAGGCCTTTGGATTAAGGGGGTTTCACTCCAGGATAAAAGGCAAACAATTTTTCATCTATAGTTCTAAGAAGAGGGAAGTTGTAAGTATCATTAGAGGTTTGCATTTCTGAGTCGAAAAAATAATGCAAATACAGCTGGCTTGAACAGTCTTACAGCAAGAGGAAGTCACTTGTTTCATACAAACTTTTTTTAAAAAAATCAGAACAACAGCTAAAACAGAAGTAAATGAAGCTCACACAGCTTGCCCTGTCCCCTCAGCTTGCACAAGGGCTGCACCAGGAATCAGTTAAGGACTCCAGCTGAAATGCAAACCAGCTTCCACAAAAAGCTGCTGCAATTCACTCTAAGAGCTATTTCTGCACAAAAAAGGCACACTGAACTAATCAGCACCCTCTCAACTTGTAAAGCAACCCGTGTTTCTTAGCAGCTCATTTCCCTTAAAAAATATCAGTGTGGTGCAGAGCTCCTCTTTGCCAGGCTCAGGGGAGATACCACACAGAAGAGGATTTTCATTTTTGGCAGTTTAAAGCAAAGATTTGGGGTTTGGATGGCTAAAATATTTGTACAAAACCTTGAAGAACCACCTCTGACACAGGAAGCCTGTCAAGATGCAGTGCCAGCATGCTGCTGTGGCACAGGCTTCATTCCTCACAACTTCTTGGGCACGCAAGTTCAAACAACCTCAGGACAACGGAATTTGGCTTTTGAAAGCATAAGGAAAGGGCAATTCCAGCAGAGAAGTAATTACAGTTTATATATAATGTGCAGTTTATGCATGAAGTATTTTATTCAACAGTAAAATGCCTCTGATTCACCCAGCCACGTGCAGGAAGCAGCAGGTGCTCTCAGGTTAATTTGGAAGGGGAAAGCTTGCAGTGCCCTCATAGCATGTTTTATTCTTCAATGCTGCACAACTGAATGTTCTTTAGGACATCCAATGTTTCTAAAAACAGGACATGAATCTTAGAGCTGTGAAGTATCAGCTTATCAGAGGAAGGAAAGAGCATGAAACCACACCAGTCATGTTGCTGTAGTATAAAAATGTTCCACGACCCCCAGTATCAAATATCACAGCAACTTCTGATGCTGAATGAAAACACCCAGAAATCCCTCCCCAAACCCCACAAATGCAGGCCAACAATGAACAATCTCAAATTATTTATTAGGAAAAGACAAAGGACTGTTTCAACATTCGTACAGAACAAATGGTAACAAACCCAGGAAAATAAACTGTAAAAAGTAGGCCCATGACAGAGGAGTTGGGTTATGACAAAGCAAATGAAATCCAAACTTCATTCATGCAAACAAGCAGTAAAGAATTATTTACAGTTTCGATGGGATGAATTATAGCATTGGCCATATTTGGGCCCAAATCAAATTACTCAGTGACATAGTAAAGGGATCTAATCTGTACATTCAATAATGAGGATCTATAAAAAGAAAAATAATTTAAACAATTTACAAGATGGCATAAAAGGCATCATTTACAAGAGCTGTATTAACAGGTGACACAAAGGTATTCATCAGTAATTTATGAATAAAAATTTGTAGCACGTATTTTTACATCACATCTTCAGTGTCTGAACAGTAAACAAGGAAGCAGAGACATACCATGAGTGCAATGTAATAGAATAAGGCAACTTAATCAAATGGCTCTTCAGAGAACTTCATCCTACAAGGGTTTACAAGTCATAAATTTGCCTGCTTGCTCTGCTAACTAAAACAAATGTCTGAAGACAGCAACTGGTGATCACAAGGCCTGCACATGACGAGACAGTAGATGGAAAATTAAATGCTTGTTTGTTAAAATGCCAAAACTCAAGAATGTAAAAGTGCAGATTATCAAAAGCCCTCTATGCCCTAACACCAGCACACTCATTTTCATGTTCTAGATGTTGTAATTTAATAGGTCTCAAAATACTAATTCACTAGTCTTATAAACTCTTTTGCAATGCACAATCTGAAACTAATATAACTCCTCCCAAAGCTTGTATTTACAATGTTCTTAAGTTGATGGTAGAATTGTGAAATGCTAGCAATTTATAGCAAAGATTAGCAACTGACATGTGATATTCCAGTTCATTTCATAGGCAAGGCTAATTAGCCCATTTAGATTTTAAAATTACTTTAAAAGGGTATTTTTGAATTCTCAACAGCTTCCCCCAAAGCATTCAGTAATGGCTGAATTTCTTGAAGTTTTAGCAGAGAACACTGTTTGTGCAAACAGCTACAATAACAAGATGAAGGCTAACATGGAAATACAGCAGTGAAGAGTCATCTGTATCCTGATGCACCACGGGAACGTTATGGGCCTTACAGGAAGCAGCACAGGAAGCCACACCTGCCAATGACTTGCCACATTAACACAGTCCACATACTCAAAAAAAAAAGAGAATCCCAACAAATCCAAAAGGGAAACTTGAAATAAGGCCAAAAAGTATTGGCAAATGATAAAATTTTCAGTCTGTCAAAAGGACCAGGCCATAAATATTTTATTTACAATTTCTAGTTAGAATCTTTATTTTCAACAAATGATTTAGCACCAGCAGGAATATGCAAAGTATCATTACTGTGTTCCCCAGGCAGAAGACCTTGAGGCCAAATCTTGCTCATTAGTTTAAAAGGATCATCTACTCAAGTAACTAGAGTGAGCAGGATTTGGCACTCAGTCATGCAAACTGAGACTGCTCAAACATATTCCATTAGCACATTAATAATTACAAACAGATTACAGCATCTTTTGAGATGTTTTCAGAAAGTGTGTTTTTTAGAATACTTAATATGCTTTACATGTATGAAGTAAACAAAACTAATAAACCAGGCTTATTTGCAGACTTTTTTTAACCTTAGAGCATTTTACCACAGATGACAAAATACTGGTGATGTACTTTAAAATATCAATAAAACTTAAAAGAATGTAAGCAGGATTTATCCTTCTGTGATAAAGCATTTTTTAATCTCCGATGGTCATGTCTGAGGACTAAATTCACCCATTTTATCCACAATGATTGTGAAGTTTACCCCCTCTGACTGTGTGTTAACAGGAAATAAAAACAAACAAACAACCAAACAGTGACTGTTTGTGTCAAATATGTCTTGAGCCCTGCTCTGTGACCTGAAGGTCTTGGTCAAACACTTCTAATCTGACTCATGGATTTTTGTTCACTTTTTAACCTCAGCAAAGCTCTGTTAACATGCTACATGTTTTTTAAGCCTACATAATCTGTAAAAATGATGTAGATAGGAAAACAAGGACAGGGGAAAGAATTAGTCTTATGTGTTTAAATGAACTGAGGATAAAAAAGTTGACCAGAACTAGCTCAACAGAACCACACTGACCTTCACCTCTGCTCTGAACTCAACTGTCTCCTCAGGATTACAGTGATGCCCAGATACCCAGAATGTGAGCAGGGGTTGACTGTGAATTTATTCATTAATGTAAGTTAATGACTGAATGCGAAAGACACCATCTAGCCTTTATCTAGCACAGACTGGCTCTAGAAAAAGACACTCTGATTAGTTCCAAATGTTAAAACCCCACTGTTATTCTGAAACATTTAGAAATGAGCAGTTATTGCAGCTTATGTGGAAGCAGGTGCTTCCTGAAGACCTACAGGGGATAGAGACAAGGCATTACAGGATTACAGCCCTTGAAGGCACCCTGCACGTGAACTACCAACAACTCAACAAGCAGGAATGTCACAGTGCTTCTCAAGGGTTAGGAGAAGCCAGAACAGAACTTCTGTTCTTAATATACAGGCTCAGAGTTAAGTGGGACAGCATGGTCTCATGTTCTTTCCACTCTGTTACTCTCCAATTATGAACTGAGGTGTTGGCAGAACCACACAGGTGCTTGAGAGAGGGAAAGATCTTCAAAAGGCAGGTCTGAACACCCTTTGGAAATCTTGACCAAACTATTAGATAAAGAGTGTATCAATGCTGTTTCTCTAGGAACTGCTAAATATATCGAGACTTTACTAAAAAGCATGAAAAATTGTTTCCTGGCTTCAGTAAAGAACACTGAGGATGTCTTCATTCCACCCTGCTAAATACTCAAAGTGTATTGTAGGAGTTCCTCTCTCAACCAAACTGCAGTTAGCTAAGCAGAATTAGAAAGGTGAAAGTGGTTAGGTCTAATAGCCTGGAATAACTTCATCTAAAATTGAACTTCTCTGTCCAGAAATAAACAGTACTTATCTCACTATAAACCTGCATGATTTTTAGGGAGATACTGATACAACAAAACTGTGCGTAACACTTGAAAAGACCAAGCTGGAGGGATGAGACCAGGAAATGCAAAAGCATTACCCCAAGATTAAGGGATAGGAAGCCTGAGGCTGTTCTCCTGGCATCTCTTGCTACATGGGATTGAAGGGATCATCTCCATGGCCAATAAAATTACCTGCCATTTCGCTGGTAAGTAACATTCATTAGGAAACCTCACGGATAAAGTCCCAGTACCATTGAAATTGGCATTATATGACAAAATTAAAAGGCACTCGCATGGCTGACTGAGCTGAAAATGATTACACATTCAAAATGAGTTTTGCATTTTACTTTAGAAGAAGTATCACAGAACTTTCCTCTAGAGAAGTGGTTCCACTTGAGAAGAACAACAGTAGTCCTGAGAAAACCCCAAATTTTCTCTACTGTAGTACATCACATTGCATCCATTCACCCTAAAGCTGCTTCAACCAGTTGGCTTTGAGGAAATGGCAAGGGTGAAAGAAAAAACAGAGAGGATCAGGAAAAAGCAAGTTACTTCAGTGATTTGTATAAAAGAAACTATCCTTTTCAACCTATTTAGAAGAGAATTTCAAAGAAAAGACTTTAAGGCTTATCTTGCAACTACTTGTGATGCCTATCATTTCTCCTGGTGGGTAGAGTCAATCTTTGGGGACTCTAATAACAAGTTCTAAGCTGACAGAAAATGAGATGAAACCCAAAGATGTGGCTTAAATACAGGACCCCTGGGCTTTACAGTAGGGCTTGACAACTGCTCTGGTTGCTCTTGTAATGAAGTACCAATTGTGCTGATTAAACTAGGAATAGGAAGCCAATTTTTTTAGAAGCTCAAGGGAAGTAAACCAGAGGTAGGGCATACTTTTTGATTCTCACAGTAGTTTCTATACAGTACAGCTATTCAAGAATTACTCCACTTGTTTATTTTGTAACTCTGTACAATTTACTTAAAAAAAAAAAATGTATCTTAGGTCACGTCAACTTCAATTGGTTTAATGAACCATGGAAATTAGGTAATCACCTGCTATGTGTGCTTTTGGTTAAATATGTAAGTAGCTTCTAACTACTGCTTCATGAGGATTCTCAGTATCACCAAAAGAGAACTGAAGTAGCAATAAACATGGTCTAAAGGAACTGTTTCTAATGGAGCTGTAGTACATGTCTTAAAGTACCTCACTTTGCAAATAAAATATGCAGTTAGTTTGCAAACTTTTCAGCAGGCTGTCAGAACACTCAGAAAATTAAGTTTTCACACAGTTTTATTAACCAAATAAAGTTTACTTTTGATAGTCAATCATGACCCAAAAGAGCAGTATACAGCATTTATAAAGACATTCTATAAAAACCATATTCACTTATTTTCTGAAGTGCTCTGAATTAGCATTAGATCAGCTGAACTGTGAGTGTAATTTTTAGTTGTTTATGTCTAAAGTGAAACATCAAAAGCAAGCACAATAGAAATGTAGTAGTACAAGTACCGGGAAAAGCAACAATAAATGGAACTGCATTTGCAATTGGCTTTGCACTTAAATGAGTTGCCTACTCTAAGGTACTGTACCCTTAAAGGACCACAGAAAATCTTAGAAGATAACATATGATGTTAGTATGGGGCTTTGAGTTGTAAGAAAGAGAAGACTGAAATAGCACACAGGGTTTCTAACACACTAGGTGGGTGGATCTGTAAATACAACACAGCCATGCTGTGGAATACTCGAGCAATCAGTTTTAAAAATACCTTAAAACCCCGAGATATCAATGTGTTCTAGTCTGGTTGCTCCTCATGCACATACAGGAAATATTTAACATGAAAATATAATAAAATTGGGTAGCTCTTTAGTCCACAAAATTCACGTAGCTAAGGACTGTATAATGGTCTTGTAAGTTTAAGATCTCATGCCCTGGCTTCAGGACTAAACTTATTACAATAATCACAACTGCAAATTTTAAAAGTCTACAGAAAACCCCAAAGATCAGTTCCAGAGGATGGATTTTATCCCAAGGCCACGATTTGATGTTCCATATTGCAAGTGCACTAAATATTGGTCCGTTTGGTGCTGCAATACAAACTCTGATGCTGTCCTCAGCTTTCAGAAACAAACTTCCCAAATCCAAAAGTAAGCTAACAACCTTTCATTTTCAACATCTAATTAGATTCTGATCAACTCTTACAAAATTAAGTAGTAATCACAGTTTCAAATTAGTAGCCAAAATTTTCCAAATCTCCACAGAAATGAGCCAAAGCACCAGAATTATGAGGTCCCGTATTTAGTCTATTTTATAAAGATTTCTTCAATTCTCTCAGGCTTTGTGGTACCTTTACAAATAATGATTCATGATGGCAGAACTGATAAAAGAGACAAAAAAAATCCAGAACGCATTTTGGAAGTCATGCCCTCAAAAAAAACCCAAAAAACAATGAAACATGAAAAAATCTGTGCTCATTAATCACTAAACTCTTTTCCAAATCCAATCAAAGACAGAGGGATCTTCCCAAAATACCAGCTGAGTTTTCATATAAATGAAGAGAGCAAGTGAATATTTTCATGAAACTTTCATAACATCAAATGCTTAATCTGCTGCTTTGGCTGATTCTTTGTGTTTCTATTCTTCCCACTGAAAATTAAAGCATTAACATTATTTCCAATAGACATAAGAATAAAATAATTACTGTTCTTAACTGTGGGAAGAAATGGTCTACAGATTCCTCTCATCTTGTAGATAGTACCTTGCTGTTTTAAAAGTTGTTTTCTGTAAGTACACAGGGGAAATTGTGCTCATAATATACTAAACTAATGAAAATAATTTTTCATTCATTAATTATATACAAAACTGATGGGCCTAAAGCCTCAGGAGTAAACTTGCAATATTTTCATGCTGAGCACTTAATGGTTTGGCATTCCTTTGTCTTGGATTTCTGGAAGGTTGTTTTCAGAGGATGTATTGCATATTATGAGTTCAGCACTGGCTACATGTACCAAAGAACATAAATGATAACCACAGTTCACTTTCCAATGCCCAGAGTGAAACCCTTCCTTAGAACAGCAATACTCAGTAGCTAATCACTTCTTATAAACAGTTACAGGCTGTTTTCTTCTCCCCTCCCCAGATTTAATTCCCATTGCCATAAACAAGTGTTGTTCAGGTGGAAAATAGTTCAGTGTAGTGACATCTGGTATCTCAACTGAAATTTGGCAGCCCAAGCAGAGCACCAACAGCTCCAAAGTATCCCTGTTGAAAAAAAAAAAAAATACAAAATTTCAAGTTTAAGTAGGGTATTAAATTTTGCACTACTCACATTTTAGTGACAACCACCATCTGATGGACCAATGCTACAGAAAGCACACCATACACTTTTAATATATAATATTCCATAACTTTTTAAAGCTTTGTGAAACAAAGCTTTTTATCCTTCTCATCTAGATTAACTTTGGAGGATTTCACACCAAGTCTCACCATACACTGCAGGGCTTCTAAGACAGTGAATCCTAAAGAATGCAAAGCATGTTTGGTTCCTTTTTCCTAGAGGAGCTGCATATTTTGGTTGTCAAAAAATCTTCAATACCCACAGCAACACTGTTGCTAGAGTATAAGTTAAGAATTTCTTAAATTAACTGCACCTCACAATTTTTGACCTTCTGCTTACCTGCACATAAAGAACCACGTTCTCCTGTTGGATTACATTCCCTCCTGTGAGGGAGTGAAATGTTCTCTCTCCCTGTAACTATGGAATACTGAAGTGTTTGGGATATACACTTGATTAAACGCAAGAGTTCAAAATTTACCCAAGAAAAATCTGGAGAACTGACAAGGAATCGTTCTGCTATTACTGCACACACTGGCACAGCCTGTCAGTCCTGGGATAAACAATAAAGGAAAAATGTTGTGAGAATCAACTGAAGGGGAACAGATCTAATGCTGTAATATTTGCAGACCAACAAACTGAGGACAAAAACTGCCCATCCACTGCCAAGAAGCTACAAATCTCCCAAATATTGCACCTGTAATCTGCTTGTATTTTAATCAAAACAGGTGAAAACTCTCAGCATTCCACACTGATGAATGGCAGCAGAAGCTGCCCCAAAGCAGGTCAGTCTGAGAGCACAAAGTCACTACAAGAGCTCTGAGGGGTCTGTGGTGGTATGAAAGCTGGCCTTGTCAAAGGCAGGCTCCACTTTCAGGATGTTGCTCAAGCCCAGCAGAGAACAATGGGCCCGTTTCAAAGGCTCAAGCTTTAGATCTCTGGACTCTTTGAAATACAACACTTACTATTGTTTCCATCCAAACTTAAGAAAGATTGTTGACCCTGGGCACAGACTTTAAGATTTTCTTGTCCCTCTCCACAGATCCACAGCGTGAACTGAGCTACCCCAAAGTGACTGAAGTACTTCCCTGGCAGAGAGCTGTTCCCAGAGAACCAATTCAGCACGACAAGCCTCCTCTTATTTCTAATGTTTACTGAGTACTTGGTGCCTCAGGATATCTCACGAGAGCTACTCAATAATGCATTTTTTACTTATGGTGGAACAACACACACAGATAAATGAACCACAGCATACCTCATGTTCTAGGAACAAGGCCTTCAGCTGGCCTTTTGACCAGTAATCCAGTGCATACGCAAGAAGCTTCATCGACAAAGTATTCACACGCAAAAAATTGCCAACAAACACAACTCTGTTTATTTTCTAAAAAGAAAAAGAGGAAAACGGCAAAGGATTAAGACTTTTCACTGCTTAACACAGCTTTGAAAAGCTGAGCTATGAAAGAGCAGGCTGTCTCGAGCAAGGAAATAAACCCACAAAACCCAAACAACCCGCAATTAAAACATGGATTCAAAATTTAAAACATGGCACACTCGGGGAAAAGGAAAGACCCACAAGAATTAAAGGACTTAGTTTACAGACAAGTAGCATTTGTGTTGCAAATTAAGCGAGCACTTTCAGTAATTAAGCCAAAGAAACAGCCCAGCTCCAAGTGAAATGAAATGAAAGATAGTTCTGTTTGGCAGAGAAGACTCAATGCCTTCATAGCCCTGTACAATGCTGCTTGATCCATATGCAACAAGGCAGCACTGTAAAGAAGCCGAAGGCAGTAAGACATGGCAGGTGTTCCTTTCATCTTCAGAACTCAATATACCTCAGCACAGCATCAGACCAAGAGTTAATACTGCAGGTGAGACGTGAATTTTAATCAAGTCAAATGTAAAAAAGTGAAAAATCATTTAATTTTCCCCCATTCGCTGAAATAAACCCAACGTTAAGCGAAAGCAACATTAAACACTGGTTTAATGACACAAGAAAAGAAAATTTAATTGTGGTAGTTCTTCGTATAGTGCTTAGATAAGCACTTAATTACATTAAATCAATAAATACATTAATTGTATCTAAGTTGTCATACTAGTTTTTGTAACAATTAAACCTGTAGTCAAATGACTAACATGGGACTGTTTTTCACCATCTTGATTAGTTCCCAGTGAAGACAAAGTAGATACACCATTAAGGCACAAAACCATAATTCTGTTCTACTGCAGGAAGCCAAAGTAATTACATCCATTTTGCCTTTACATATCAGTTCAAGATATTAGTTTGTATATTCCTATTAACTGTTTCTTATGATTTGTAGTTTTGTGACATAGCTGGAATGACACCAAAAAAACTGGAATAAAGCTAGTTTGTGCAGTTTACAAGTTCTGATTTGTCCTCCTTTACTCCCACCCTTAAATATAAATTTCATACATTTGTCTCAGTCTATTAATATGTACTTTCAACTTCACTCTCATTTTAACTCTTTGTTATCAAGTTCTGCCATAAAGCAAAAAGCCAATATTAACTTAATACTCACAAAATTAACTTTATTCTCCAAGACAGAGATGAGAAAAAGTCAGAGAATGAAACTGAGGGAGACCATGCAATATTAAAACCAGAAAAATGTATTAATCTGGCTCCTAAGCAAAAGGAGGGTTTTTCAGGTAACAAAGTTGTTGCTACTTCTGAGGCGATCACATACAGATATTTTAAGCAGAGTTCTAAATACAGTTACCCAGGAAAGCTGTAACTAAAACTCATTTTATCCAAAGCTTGTTCATAATGAATAAGGAAATCCCTAGTGCTCAGACAGTAATGCCTGCTATACCTAAATTCAGTGTTCTTCCACAGCTTCTTGACTGCCTGTGGTCCTATTAAAACTGAACACACACTGGGTCTGTTTAGCAGGACTTTGAGAAATAGATGATGGCAGGAAACCATCTTGGTATCAACCAGCAAGGTGACAGGTGTCAAAACAACCTGAAGTCTCAAGAATCAGTAAAAATTAAAAATAATGCTTAACTAGAAGCAAGGCTTTCCACAGGCTTTGATCAGAGAATGATTCAGCTTGAAGAAACTGCTGGAGGTCATCAGGTCCCATGCACTGCTCAAAGCAGCAATTTAAATGCAGCAGTTGCTCAAGTCACATATTCTGAAACTCTCCAAGGACAGAGTCCATGTTTCAGGGCTGGACATACTCCCCAGGTGACCTGCCCTGGGAGGGGGGTTGGACGGGATGATCTCCAGAGGTCCTTTACAACCCTGACTATTCTGTGATTAAAGTACTAAGAATGGGTTCAGAATATTTTGATTGTCTTTGGAGAACTGGGACATGGATCTCTTTGCCAGTGGGGAGGGTAACCTGACAAGGAGTGCCTCCAACCAGCTTTGTTAGGGAATGGAGCCCAAAGCCTGCAGGGAAGTGAGGGAGTAGGGGAGCACAGGATGTTGTGATGAAGGACCTGAAGTCCCCTTGCTAAACCAGGATGATCGTGGGCACAACCCAAGGCTACACAACACTACATGAATTTCCTCATTTCATCTGAGAATGTACTAAAAGGTTTAAAATTATACATCATTTTAGCGGTCATTTAATCTGGAAACAAATAATAGACCTGTAGATAGATCACTTCCTTGGCAGTTTTTACCTCATTTACTGCACACATCCGGGCAATAGACCCAATGTTATTGGTGATGGTGACCAATATGGCTCTTGCAAGATCTTCTTTACTAACAGACTCTCTCTTCTCTTTGTAGATCATATTCCCAAAACTAGAACAGGAAAAATTTCCATTAATTAAAAGTGATTTATGTGCATTTGAAGTGGTAATTTCAGAATGTAATTTTTATGCTGTAACAGAACCTAAGTCTCATGTTTGTTCTTGAGGAGCTTCTTTTCAAAGTCTGTGTTAAATACAGCAATTTAACACTAAGTGTGTATTTATTCCTTCACAGCAAACAGTCAATCTTGTTACAATAATGACCCCCAACAAAATATTTTTGTTCTGGTTGACTTCCATGAAGAATCATCTACAGCAAAATGTAGTCTTATTCTTTGGTATTATTCTAGTATGGGGCTGTGTTTTGGATTTGTGCTGGAAACTGTTGATAACACAAGGATGTTTCATTATTGCTGAGAGGAGTCAAGGCCTTTTCTGCTCCTCAGCCCACCCCACCAGCAAGCAAAACAAGGTGCACAAGGACTTGGGAGGGGACCATTCTGTTCTGTTCCATTTCTGTCCTATTAAACAATCTTTATTTCAATCCAGGAATTTTCCTTTTTTCCCCCCATCTCACTGGGGGAGTGAGTGAGTGGCTGTGGGGTGTTTAGCTACCTGCCAGGTTAAACCACACCACCTCTGCACCTCCTTCCTGCCACTCCTGTGATCACCTCACATAAAGCTGTGTATGACATAACACATGAGGTTTCCTCAATATCTAGCTGGCAGGCACCTGCAGTTGTCTGTGGCTTTAAACCTTCTAAAAAGCTAAGGATATATACTTTTAGGATAAAAAGTAACTTGACAACAATAAAAGTTTGCAAAAAAGCAGTTTTCTCTGCATTAATAGTTCAAGTCTTGTTTTGTAAGCCCCCCAAACCAACAAAAGAACCAACAAGGAGACTCTTGCTTACCTGGATGCTACAGCCCATCCTGGCAAGCCAAATCTTTCATAGTCTCCTCCATAAATATCCCGAACCAGCTTGTCAGCATGTGTGCTGTCTCCTTTGGATGCCATTTCCAGAGCTTCTTCAAAACTTTCACAGCCCGTCAACAAACTGCACAAACCAAGAAAGGTCCCTCCACCTAGACTAAGGACAAAGGAAACTAGTTGCTTTTAAGTAGTATTTCCTCACATGAAAGATTCTTATGTCTGACTAACAAAATAAACAAATAAAGCCCTTCAATTTAGACACCAAGCTCTTCGCTTTTCTGCTTAAAGGTTGACTTAACAGCTGTCAATCAGTTTCCTGTTATTTTAAGTCACTTACAAGAAGGTAAGAGCTAACAAATAAACTCTCAAAGCGTAAGCTGGAAGACTTCATGAGAGACAAACTCCCTAAATACCCACATCATGCCACTGACTGATCCATGACCATTTACTGTAAAACACGTGTGGACACATCTGTTCTTAGGGAGCAAGAGAAACACAGGTTCACTGCACACGTTATCAAAACTTAAAACCTACAGAACTCTCACCATGGAGCACTTTTATCACTCACTGATAAATAAGATAAACTAAACTCCTCAATAACAGAACCATGGGAATGGGCTTCAATGACTGCAACTGTAAATTACACATAAAATACCTTCCCATACTACAGAGCGAAGAAAAGAATAGGTGGGGGAATCAGGGAGAGGAAGCACTTCAAAATCAGAAGGCTTGTAACAACCCCAGAGTAACAACCCCAACTCAGGTGTTTAAGTTACCTTGTTCCAGTTACTCTTTTATAGTTGTCTTTGGAATGGACTGATAAAATACTGACTCCTGAACCAATGTTAACAACCAGCAGTGGGTATGGATCATCCAGGTTAAAAGGCATCTTTTGGCATCTCTCAGGGTCTGAGGCATTTTCAAAATAATAGCACTCTGCCTGGCCATTGAAGCTGACAGAGTCTATGTACAATAAGCCTTTGACAAGGCAGTCAAGCTCATCCAGTTTGTGCAGCTGGAGGTTTCCAATCTGTGTTAGGAAAGAAAAAAAGACTGTGTCAACATGTTCTAACATTGCACAAACATGCTACAAATTTATGAGTACATTTGTACTGCCCAACTTCAAGAAGCTCTCTCAGGCGACTAATTCAGGAACTTCAATCTCAGGATAAAGCCAAGAAAGAATTCAGAGGTAAGTTCTGAATACATCAGTTAGCAAATCCATCTGACTATAAATCCAGATCTCAGACCTGGCAGACAGGCAGTATAAATATCTGCTTTGGTAAGCTCAAAGGTAACTTTTGAGATAGTCAGACATTAACCCACTGAAAAATTATCAACATTTTCCACCAATTTAAATCCAAAAAAAGGTCACCAAATACCCTCAAGGCCCCACTGAGTGTTATCTTAGTGGAACTCACACATCTGCATGTCTTTTCAAGGTTTGTGGGTTTCCTCCCCCATCTTACAAGTCAAACAGTCATTTCTAAGATGTCAGCAGATAAAAAGCTCAATGGCATCGCTCTAACTATCCTTGCAGCTTCATTAACGCTCCAAGGATTATCAGAAAACCACAGGGCAGAAATTCTGAGGGGCTTTTGGCTCACTACAGCTCTTCCTCAGTTTGGCACGGGACATTTAAGCTGCCGTTCTCTCACAGAGCAGAAAGACAATTTAACAGATGCTGAGGATTCCACGAAGGCCCTAATTTCCCATACTTAATACAGTTCATAATTAATAATATTTAAGCACTGCACAGTTTTTCAAAATACTTATTATTTAACCCATCACCAGCAATGCTTTTGGCATCAGCTCCAGGGTACCTACTGTGCGAAAATCTTCTTCGAACTTGTACGCGCCACCGCCGGTGGCACAGAGCACCGTGTGTAGTGTTGAAAAGTTCTTGTTTCTTCCCATTTGGATAAAAGTAGGCAAATCATGAGTTGGGAATCGGATAAAGTGCAAGTTTCCTCTTCGAGCAAAAATGGTCAAGTCTTTCAGCTCCAGGTGGACGTCCCGAATGCCAGTGGATCCATAGGCTACGTTGGAAGTCAGGTATTTGCGGATGCTCTTCAAGCTTTCAACCTCCTCCTGCTCCTCCTCTGCAGTGATGTCAATAGGTTCAAAATAGGCAAGCTTCACCAATGTTCCCCCAATGTCCATGCCAAACCATGGGAAAGCTGTGAAGGTAAAAGAATTATTGTTAAACAGACAAAGCCATACACGGAATTTAAGAGTTAAACCAATGCTGTACTAATTTTTCAACAAGACATTAACAACAAACCTCACAGGAATGAGGAATTAGTGCTCCTTTCAATTACATGACCTTTAAGTATCCCTCTGGTCACAGGTAAAAATGGGAAAATTAGCAACTCCACACATTTAAATGCTATTACATGTGCTCAGAAAGCCCAACTAAAACTCCCCAAACTATACCATATCTTTCAGACCAACTCATAAACAAAATTCAACCACTTTTTTTTTACTGAGAACAAAGGATTAAAATAACCTTCCCTTCTAAAATAATAGCTCTGACGCACTTCAGCACAAAGACTGCAATGCACACGGGAAGAAAGCAGGTTACACATTAGAGCTGGCAACAGAGCAGGACAGTATTCCTCCTCCAACAGCTCCTCACACAACATGTTTGAGAGGGAAACTTAAATTTATTTGCATGCACTTGAAAAACTGGCACAGTCAAGATGCCAAATTTATATCCCTTGAAGTTAAAGGGATAACAAAAACTTCTATTAAGAACTACAAGCAAACCACAAAATTAACATTACTGAATCTAGGTTCCTTTTTTTTTTTTTTGTACCTTGGCTAGAAGAGGGCATTTCTGTACTACAAAACAACAGTAAACCAAAGTGCTTTGCCTTTGTCACTTCTGTGGCATGACTGCAGTTCCTAACAGGGATTTTATGGTCTATGACATGCAGGACCATAATTTGAATATGCCTGCACCAATTAATTTTCCCAACCATGCGCAGTGAAACAGATACTCAGTAACTCTACAGCAAAGACAACATCTTCATCTGAGAGTTTTCCCACTGTCATCTCCCAGAAACAGTATTTAAAATTTAATTTGTAAGTTTAAGAAAGACTCTGAATACCCAGCTGGGAAGCTCATGTTTTTATTTTCTAACTGACAGTATAACTTGCTTGTTTTGCTTGCCCTTTCTGTTTTTAGAGTTCCAGTTTATTTCTCCAGATGCAATTCATATCTTACAGAAACATGAAACTCAAGGACAAAACCAAAAAGATGTTAACATGTTCATGATGAGCAAGATGCAATTACACTGAATTTACACTGCTAGTGGGATCTATCCTTGAGAAGAATGATCTACCAAAACATTTTAATGTATTTAGGCAAGGCTGGCTGTGTGTCAGTTCAAAAGAAATTTCAAAGTTGCCTCAGCTTTCAGGAATGGGTGCCCAGAGAATACTATCAGATATTAACAAAAAAGCTGGTTACCTTACTCATCTTGAAAAACTGCGTTTAAATACAAGAGTAAGTTCTGTGAGCAAAATCTAGCTCCAAGTGGAAATAAAGGTGGTCTATAACCCTGATATCTGTTGTATAAAGTTGAGGCCTAAGCATAAAGCCACACATGAACTGATTTCATAACTGCCTGACCTCTTTATCCTGTGACTCTGGACATAAGAAAATCTGTCACCTTACTGTTTGACCACAATTAGCTGATGATTTATTAAGTGACCTCACCAAGTTTCAGCCTCTTGCCATAAAGGATGTCACAAGACCAAAAGCGAAGAAGGGAAGCTGATTCACCCAAGGGACCAGAACATGTCTGCAGGAGTCAATCCAACCCATTCAGAATTTAACTAAGACACAGCAAGCCAAGTTCTACCTAAAATATTTGGGATTCTTTCTGCTCAGTGGGCCTACTGAAAAACTAGGATCTAGTCCTTCACAACAGGAAAGAGGGGGAAACAGCTGAAAGTTCAGGCAATGAGCTTAATGAAGATTTGGTGCAAGTCATGCCTGTTTGTCAGAAGATCCACCACATCCCATTTATATGATCCAAAAGGCTTTTGCAAATACAGTGTTAGTCACACCTCTAGAAATCTCAAGGTTTATGAATCAAGTATATCAAGTAAAAAACTGAACTGTAAGTTTATTCCATAATTTAAACAGGAACGTATTTTATGCTGAAAAATGCGATCATGCTGCACAGTATCAGTTTTCTGGGTTAACTGAGTGATCTTAACAGCCATTTAAGGATTTTGAAACTGGAGAAATAGGTCAGTTTTCACCTCTGTGACAAACCCCAAGAAGTTTCACATTTTTCTATTGAAAATTTGTCAAGATTTGGCTGCTAAGTACATTGCTCAAGTTTCATTTGCAAGGTGGAGGAGTTGTGACAAGCAAGTGGGCCCACGTCCTGTTAACTTACTCCTTATACCAGCGGCCCAGAAGAAGGAATTACACAAGGATTCTTGTGCTTGTAAGCCACTCTTGATTGATTTATATTGATTTTATTACAGGTGCAGCCAGGAAAATTACAGCCATTTCATGTTCCAAACACAGAGGAGGATACACATACGTGGCAAGAGCACAATCAGCTGGGACTGCAAGGATATAAGATTTATCTGTGCTTGAGCTGCCTTTAAATAATGGAAATACACTGATTCTCCTGAATTTTAATATAATTGTACATGGACACAACATGGAAACCTCTTATAGCTGCAGCCTTCAAATCAGATTGCTTCGGGAGGATCCTGGTGCAGAATCCATCCCGTCTGGATGCAGAGGGATTGGAGAAAACAGGAACCCATGTGGAAACACCAGTTCCTCTTCCAATTGCTGGAAGTGTTTTCATTTGCAGGGTTAAAATAAGGCCACAGAGAGATTCAGGATGGAGGACTAGTCAGAGTCCTGTAGAGAGTTTCCTACAAGACTTCCAGCAGCCAGGCTAATCCTGACAATGCCTGAAGAGGACACACAGATTTCAAGTCCTGCCATATATACAAGGAACCTGTGCATCCTTTTAAACCACATATACGAGCTCCCTGCTTAAGGGGAGGTTGCTGCTCTTTGAGGCACGTCTGAAGCACAGTTTTCACTCTTACACAGCATATCTGCATCAGTAGCTGGTATGGTCTCTCAAATCCATGAAAGATTTCTCAGGCAGTCTTGTATTTGAAAGCTAGCTTGGAACATGACAAAAATAGCGTGGTGTGTACCTTGGGCTGAGAATATATAAATGACTCTAAAAAGTATTTTTATACTTGCATCTGTGGGTCATGCTTCTCTAAGTGAGAGATGTAGGAGAATGCCAGCAACAGAATCTTTTGGAAAAAATATCCCCAGACATCAGCTTGATCCTTTCAGCAGTCACAGTCAAAGAAATGTGCCTGGATGACACCGATACCAATTACACAACCTTCCTTTCAAGCTTATAGGTCTGCACAGACCAGGTTTGAGGACCTGCACAACTGTAACCACCATTCCACAGCTTCACTTCGTAAGGAGACTCAATTCCTCTGCATTAAAACTGGGCTTTTTCCACAGCTCTAGGGGATTAGGTCATTAAAAGATTTTTCTCAGCTCTTCCTCTTTGTAACTATTCCTGTTCCTAGGAACATTACACAAAAAGTGATGCACAGCTCAGAAGTATTCCTTGCTGAGAATCTGACCACTATTCACAGAACAAATCCAGGGCCCATCTTTTCAAAGTTCAGCTCCTCTCTGCAGAGGTCAGCAACAATTTAAAAAAAAGAAAAGTAAAACTGAGCTTTTTGTTCAACAAGCCCAACTGCCTTGGATAGAGTACATAAAACTCCTTCATAAACATGCATTCTGCTTTTAGGAACTCAAGCCAGGCTCTGTTTAAGAATACACAAAACACAGATTTTTACTATCTGAGAAGAGACAAATACGTGAAGTA
Organism: Pseudopipra pipra; assembly: GCF_036250125.1. NCBI lineage: Eukaryota > Metazoa > Chordata > Aves > Passeriformes > Pipridae > Pseudopipra > Pseudopipra pipra. Next base: position 4,924,808 of record NC_087563.1, on the reverse strand, counting down.
GAACACTAACTAGGAAATTGAAACCCATATGGTGTTTAATGTGATACTTCACAACAAATTTAACTGTCTCCAGGACAGCAAGAGGGGGATCATAACATACAACCTCCTTAATCCAAATCCAGATTTTCTTCCACTCCTTAGCTCTGCCAGGAGCCACTGTGGTCCCTACCTAGACACAGCAACCAGGAACCTTCGCTATAAAGCAACAAATTGTTCCATACATGCCACGAAGTAACTTTGACAGGCAACCCCTCAAAAAATCCAGATGTTTAAGAGGATTCCTTAGCACTGCTTCCTGCAATGTAGAAAAGCACTTCCCACGAGGGAAGAGCATTGTGCTCATACAATGATGTAGCAGTTCTGCTGACTAAGAAAACCCTGTGCTGGTGGCTGTTGGCTGGTTTTTAAACCATAACAATCTTTAGAGATACACAGGGAAGCCTCGTTCTCTTGTGTCTGCACTTCTCAAGTTCTTGGTGTACACAGTTACTGGCAGAAATCTTAAGGTTATTTATATCTTATCATATAAGGTATTTATATGCCAAAGGAAATAATTGCAGTAAAAAGTCTCTCATGCCAATACAAACACAAAGGCTGAAGTGTTTTCCTTTTACATGGGCTCTGCTTCAGCAGAGCAGAGGACCTTCAAAGCTCTCCACCCAGACCACACACACTAGTATTCTGATTTTGCACACTCACTTTGGATCCAAAGCTGCAGGAAGTACAAACTCAAAGACTTTTACTACTCTGCTTATTCAGTCAAGTGTAAGATTCTTCAGTTTAATGCTCTATTTGTATTTAGATTTTAAAAACTGAGAAACAGATTCCTGTCAGCCTCTTTCCTAAGAATGCAATGACACATCTGAAACACAAACACCTTTGAAATACTTCCTTCTCACTGTAAGATAAAGTAACATTCTGGGTCAACCCTGCATTAAATTAAAAAGAACCAACCTTCAAAGAAGAGTAGCTAACCTCTATTTCAAGCTGGGAGCTCTGCACCATGGGGAAAAACCCCCAAATTCACAGCTGTCAGTAACAGGAGAGAGCAGCCTACATCACTTTGTGTCACCTTTGTAAGAAAGCTTATGTATTATTAAGACTGTTGCACTTCAAATACAAATGTAGCCTGGGGAACAACTGCCAAGGGTGTCAAAGTTCATAATTCTATACAGCCCTAAAATAAAGGGAAGGAAAATGACCATGAAATCCATGAAAACTTAAGGTTACTCCTGCCAGCACTGCAACAGTTCTCTATCAAAGTATGCAGTATTATCAGTTCTGATGCCCAAAACTTATCTTCTAATTCAGCCTTTGATAATAAAACCTTGATCCTATTCCTACCCAAATACTGACAAGGCAAACAACTATTTAAAAGTTATACTGAACTACTACACAGTGTTTACACAGAAACTAAATGTATCCTGCAGTTTCTCCCAATCCATTTTCCTCTCTGTACGTACATCCATTCTTACACTTCCAGTGCTTCCCTAAAACATGTGCATGCAGCAGAGTAAAACCTGATGGCAAACTCTACCAGCTGAATCAGCTGGCAGGCCAAGGCAGCTCATGTGTGCAATGGGACAAGCTAAGGGAGAGCACACCACAGGCTGTGGAACTGCTAAATCAAGCAGGATTAACCTGATGGGGGATGTACATGGGTATGAGCCTCTACAGAGCAAAACTGCACTTCGAATGTCCTTAGTCCTTGAGGCACTGGAGACTTTCTCTCCTTAACAAGTTTTGTAACAGGTTTTTGGTTCAAATATCCCAAGTCCAGCTCAAAATACATTTGGGCTGGACAGAATTAACGCATAAATTAAATGTATCTGGCACGCCCTGGCACATCCTCCCATTTTTCTTTGTGGGAAAACTTTTCCATCACGCTCCATAAACTCCCTGCACTTTCCCACTCAGCCACCTCTAATCACGCTCCATAACAGCCACAGTTACCAGTGGGAGGACAGGTGGGAATGGGCAATTACTGCAATTGCTCTTCATGAGGTTCATCACATCCACAAGTGGATGCCATATAAAGCTACCACAAGACAACACATCACTGCTTTCATCTTCTCTCTCCTTGCTCATTCTCTTAATTTTGTTGACATTTCAGCAGCCATGTCTTTGGGGATAGGTGTAATTATAGTGAGATACAGCATGCAGAGGCATAATTTAACACTCACAGATACACTGTGTTTAACACAGTATAAACTGTGCCCGGCAGTATTAATATATTATTAGAAACACATTTTTCAACTGCACTCAAATGAGGACCTGTAACATCTGCTATTGGCTAGTAATCAGCTTTCAAGGACTAATAAGAAAATGCTAGGATACCCAAGACTACGCAGCAAGTTCTATGAACAAACAAACAAAAAAAACAACTTAAAAGAGATTCTCCATCAATCTAAATGGATTTTTCATCAATTTTACTACACCAATCCTGCATGGGATCACTGTGTCCATGATGATTACATGTGTCCATAGAACCACATTAGAGAAAATAAACTTGAAATTTTCATCTTTTCTTTATATTGATACAGCACTTTGCAAATCTCTGCTATGCACGTTCATCTTCAGTGTGTCTCAAATCGCCTCAAGGGAAACGAAGGCATTTGTTCTCAAACTCTTTTCAGCAAACAATCAAAAGGAACACACTGTAAAAAGTAACATACACAGTGTACTAGATGTTAGAAGTCTCTGCCTTTCCTTCAGCAGTGCATTACACTCCAGAGCCAAGAGGAAGGGCTCCAGCTCCCCTGGAGAGCACAGCATGCTGGCACTGTCCCTCTCGCCTTCCTCGCCAACATGCAGAGCTCCCTCTGAATGAGTGGCTGCTCTCTTCCCTTTAGGCAGATCCCACACAGCAGCAAGACTCTCTGCTCTCACATTTTTCGTCTCAACCCACAAATAACCTTTGGAGGTTTCCTTGAAAACTGCCAGCCATTCTCCCCCAGAGGCATTTCCTCAGAAGAGTTATCACGCAACTGCTGCTTGGAAGGTTCCTCCCGGGGTCATCTGGTCTGACCTCTCAGTCACACCAGCAGGAAAACTGCCAACTCTAGATGAGCTCAACTGTGGCTTTGTCCAGACTTTAAGACCTCTGAAGTTTTTCAGGAATCCTCCTCAAATGGAGACTCCACAACCTCTCCACTGCCACACTAATTTAGTACAAAGCTTTCCCGATGTGAATGTCTGTTCTCCTCCTTTCAAATGCCTGACACCTCCCATCCCCAGCAGCTGAGACTTAAATGGCCCTTTACAAGCCTCTTCCAAGACAGCCAATCTCAGAAGCTGTGTTCCACAAATTCAGCTGCATTTCTTAGTTTTCAGTCCATCAAATTAGCAACAACACTAGCCAGGCGAAGATCTGGAAGGGAGGACCACACGAGCATGTCTAGGCAGTCTATCCACATCAGAAGGCCTGAACTGGTTGGGTGTTTCCATTTTACCCTCTCTGATGACTGACATGACAGGCAGTGCAATCATGCCTTTTTTCCTGATGCCAAACATCACACATGAAAGCAAAGGCAGGCTAAGGCAATCTTCTCAGTTCCACTCTGCAGATTCTTAAGTTAAATAATGATTAACCATTTTTCCCCTGCATCGAATTTGGCTCCAGCACAGATGACTAGATACTGACGTGGTCTAAGGAACATGCACCCACCCAGCAATTGTGTTAAAAATTATCTACAACTGTCTTAGCCAAACAATTTGTCAACAGTCTAAAAGTAGTATTGCAAGCCCAGCTTTCATGTCAATGTGAGCAGTTAAGCCAAACTGGCAGCAGATTTTGGGAACCAGAGCCCCTGAACAGAAATGGACTTCCCCATCTTCAGTATTTTTGTGGATCTGCTCCTCTTCAAACATTCAGCTGCTCTCACACTTCAGTCAATGTGACTAACCAGGATCAGAGATCAGCAAAATGACTCTAAAGTTCATTGCCTAAGAAACTAAGTGCTATTATCTTTAAAAAAGCCACCAGCTTCAAAGTATGTTCAAGAGTCCAGAAGAAATAAACTACATAGTTTGACACTGTATTTTTCCCCTCCTGCCTCTGCAGTTCCAACTGTTTATAATTCCCATCATGAAACCAACATCAAAGTTCAGGTTCAAGAAATGGAAGAGTGCAACTACAACTGTAGCATATTTGAGCAGCTAAAACTCCTTGATAACATTTGCATTGTTATTTAACCACGAGATTTAAATCCACCACTACACAAAACAAGTCTCTGAGGTCCAGCAGAGACACTCCTGAAATTAGGAGGTTTCTGTAATAGGAGCAGCCATACCCTCACAATTTTAATTATCAAACCACTGTAACATTTTACAGCCAATTAGTGCTTCAGAGTCTTGATAACATTCCTTAATGTTATACCAGGGGAAAAAAAATGCTGTCTGAACTGTACTCTTCATAAACATCATTACAGTAAATTGAGGAATTTCCACACACTGGCATTAACAAGAGGTGATGACTAACTGGGTGCTACAAGATGCGTATTTCCTGAACAAACCACAAGAAACAAGGTACTTTCACAGCTTTTATAGCTATTTTAGAGCTACACTAACACTTCCTGTCTTAAATACATGTTTGATGGTTTTCCTATTGGGCTGCTCAAACATCCCCAGACATCTAAAACATCCCCTTTCAAGATCCTCTTTTAGCTGTATGCTGTTCATTTGCCATGCATGCCATAGGACCAACAGCAGGCCTAGAAATTTGGGACTAGACATTTTTTCTACACACTAACTCACCCTGAAAGTACTTCTTGAAGTATGATGACAAAGAAAAAGATGCTTAATTGGGTGGAGCAATACCTGCATCCCTTTCAGCCAAGGCACACCTGTATTAGCCTGATAGGTGTGTTGACTTGCACAGCTGTTAGATCGTTTGCATGTAGATTAACTTTGCTCAATCCATACCTCTCTTCCCACAAAGAAGCACCTGTAATCTTAAAACATTTTGTTTGCTTTCACCTGAGTCTGAACCACGTTTGTGCCCTCCAAAACAAATACGGTGCTCAAAAGCAATAAATAGTAAGGATATTGTTGCAGCTGTGCTTATTAAAGGGGAGCATCCGGCATATTTTAATTAAAGACCTGCACCCAAATAATCGGAAATATTCTAAAAAGAATCGGGAGTTGATTAGCCCTTAAAAAGCCACCTGCGCAGGTGTTCGGCACAGCGATTAAACACCATCTCCATCAAACACATCACCCACACCCAAGGAACCGATGATATCGCTTTCTAGCCAGAGAAGCCCTTTCCCCGAGGATCCCGCGAGCCCCGACCCCTCCCTCAGAGGGACGCACAGGATCGAGGATGGTCTCCGCGGGCACCTCCCGGAGCCATGGCCGGGCAGCGCCCGCCGCGCCGGCCCCGCGCCCCCTCCCCCGGCCCGGCCCGGCCTTACACGGCTTCTTGGCATCCTTGATCTTCATGGCGCTGCGGCGGCGGCCCGGCTCGCTGCCGGCCGGGGCGGGTCTCCTGTCCCTCGCCTGATGGGGCGGGCAGCGCCGGCGGCTCGGCGGGGCCGGGCCTCGCTCTCCTGATGCTCGTCGCGCGCGGGGCGCCCGCCTCCCGGGGAGCGGCGCTGGCCGCGCCCGCCGCTACGCCCGCGGCCCGGGCTGGGGCCGCTCCCGCCGCGGCATCGGCGCTGGGGCTGGGGCGGGGAGACGGGGCGGGGCGGAGGAGCCGAGCGGCGGCCCCGGCTCGGGCAGCGCGGGCACAGGCCCCGCTCGGGGCAGGAGCGCGGCCCCGGCGCTGCCCGCGGAGCCCCCGGCGCGGACTCAGCACAAGATGGCGGCGGCGCCGGAGCCGCGGCCGCGCACACAAAGGGGCCGGGGCGGCTCCGCGCCCGCCCCGCCGCTGTCGCTGCCGCAGCCGCAGCGCTGCCCCCGCCCGGCGCGGGGCGAGCCGGGAGCCGCAGTCCGGCCGCGCCTACAGCTCCCGGCGGCCCCCGGCCCCTCACACCACGGGCCCGCCGCCAATCGCGGCCCCGCCGCCTCCCCTCGGCAGCGGGGCGCGGGCTGAGGGCGGGTGTCCGCGGCCGGGGCACCCTCACTGTGCAACCCGGTGAGCATCTGTGCGGCTCACGGGGTGCAGGGGCACACGAACGCTCCCTGTCGCTCAGTAATTTCTTGAGCTTCCTCCTCAATAAAGCAGGAAGGTGCAGTTCATTTTTGTTTCCCCTCGCTGCGGCTGAAGTGTTTTGGAAATGGCTCCTTTCCTTTTGCTCCTCCAATAACTGCACCAGTAGCGTCAGTCCTCGGGAAGGTTTTCCTCACCCTGTACAAACGTGGGCTGATATTTAATCACACAGTCACTGAATCAATTAAATTGGAAAGCTCCTCTGAGATCATGTAGTCCAGCCTATGACCCTGCACCACCTTGTCAGCCAGACCAGAGCACTGAGTGCCGTGTCCAGTCCAGTCGTTCCTTAAACACCTCCGGGGATGGGCACTCCACCACCTCCCTGGGCAGCCCCTTCCAAGGCCTGACCGCTCTTTTGGTGAAGAAATTCTTCCTGATGTCCAACCTGAACCTCCCCTGGCACATCTTGAGGCCATTTCCTTTTGTCCTGTCCCTTGTTCCCTGGGAGCAGAGCCCGGCACCCACCTGGCTCCAATGTCCCATCAGGGAGTTTCAGGGAGTGAGAAAGTCCCCCTTGAGCCTCTTTTTGTGCAGGCTGAGCCCCCCCCAACTCCCTCAGCTGCTCCTCTTATCCCCGAATCTCCAGACCCTTCCCTGGCTCCATTCCTTTCTCTGGACATGCTCCAGCACCTCAGTGCCCTCCCTAAGCTGAGGTGCCCAGAACTGGACACAGCACTTTCGGTGCCTCAGCGTTACTCAGGATGGAGGGACTATCCCTGCCCTGGTCCTGCTGGCCACACCATTCCTTATACAGGCCAGGAGGCCATTGGCTTTCTTGCCCACCTGGGTACACACCGGCTCACATTCAGTACATGGGTGTATGAGTACACTCAGTATCTGTCTTGCCCTGTACAAGGGTTACGGAGTCTCTCCTGAGTGTCTGCAGCTGGAGGGAAGCCCACTGATGGTGGCAGGACATGCTGAGATCTCCAACCTACTCCTCACAACTCCAGCAAGAACTCATAACAGAGCTAGAAACTAGCTAGAAAACTAGCTGTTTTCTCCCCTGTCCTGTGTGATAAAGTGCCGTGTAATTCTAGATCAATTACTGTGATCTTGGAGGGATCTAAAAGCTCTGGTCTGGGAGGAGGATTTGGCCATAAGCTCTGTCTTGGAAGCTGAAATTTCCTGAAGGATCTGGAGTTTTGCTTCGGCAAAAGTCTCTTTTGAAATAACCCCTCACAAACCGAGGAAAGACTAAATCCTCAACTTTCTGGGTTTAGGGTTTACTCATGAACCCGTTGCGTAGAAACAGGAACCACGTCTCTTCGTCCTCTGTTCCCCCACCGCCCCTAAACATGTACAAAAGAACCCTTTTACCCAATACCAAGTGACCTTTGCTTAGCCCTGGTCACTGCCTTCCTTCAGGGAAGGATTTGGATGTCAGATCCTAGAAGAAGATGGTGTTCACTTACCACCCTATTACCAGGAAAGCTTTCAGGTGTAGACCTGTCCTCAGTGCCAGCAGAGCTTTGCTCCCCCCACTGACCACCAGCCCAGGCACCTCGTTTTGTTATTCTGTGTCTGCTTTGAGCACTGGTATTTTGTTGGTATTTTTATTGTCTGTCATTCTAAAACCTCCCATGTAAGGATTTATTCTTCATTTCAATCCAGAATCTTGCATTAAAAAAGCTGAAATTCTCATGTGGAGGCCATCTCCCATTAATCATGTTTCCTTTCTGAAATGTCTGTATTTGGAAAACTTACTCTAAAGGCTTCTTAGTGTTTGTTTCTTGTCCTTTAAAGGAAGTTGAGAGTGTATCAGCAAGGCTGCAGAACTTCTCTCTTTCTGTAAGCTACATGTAATTGTGGAAATTCCAGCATGTTCTTCATAAAATGAGGAAACTTTGATGTGGTTTTGTGGTTTTTCACTGCAAAGTAGTTTCTTACTGAAATTCTAAACGCAAACATTTACATACATGTTAGGGAATAGAAGAATTTAGCTGCTACCTGGAAGTTAACTCGTGCCCGCTCATAAATATACACTGTGATTGGAAAAGAGAGTCTTTAATTTCCTGTCTGTCACCAGACTATGCAGCGTGGAATGTTTGGTGTAAAATGAGCCATCCGGTGTCTCGCAGACATCTCTGGTGGGGTTGGGGAAAACATCTGCAGGGAGATTTTTCATTACCTTAATTCTGAGGCATATTTTTTCCAGCGCCCACACTCTGACTGTGTTTCCTACACACCTTCTAACTCTAGAGGAAATTAGCTACCATCCCTGGGAAGTGCTGGTAACAAATATATACATTCAACCCAGAAAAACAAGAAAAAAACTAGTGTACAGCCTGACAGCTGTCCAATTCCTGCTGTCTAGAAACAGACAGAAAGGTTCCTGACCCAGCCTTTCACTGAGGAAATTATAATCTCCTTCTCCAGCAATGCAGATTCACTGAGTGCTTTCCTAACCTCTGACTTTGGTCAGGGACAAAAATACATATTTTGTGACTAAGTTTGGAGAGCAAGTTCTGAATTTGAATACCCTGGATGCGCACTTGACACTATTTTATCTAGCAAACCCTCTTAATTCATCTCCCCATGTGAAAATATGGGAATAAATAAAGGGCTCTCTGATAATTAATGAACTGAGGGCTGTTCAATTTGAAAACAAGATCAGCAAATCTGAAGGTTTGGTTTCTTCACAAGAAGCTGCAGTGTTAAATCTGAACAGCACAGCTAATACAGAACATGTGAAAAAAAACCAAGCCGAGATCAACACCAATCTCAGAGTAGAGGTTTAGAAGACTCTTTAGTCCATCTCAGAGTAGAGGTTTAGCTCAAACTGGAAACTCAACACAAGCATGAAAGAGGCTCAGAATGTTCCTTAATTTGCAGGTCGATTGATTTATAGGTTGTGAGCACTTTGGAGTTATTTGTATGTCAGTCAGCATGTGCCCCATGAATAAATCAATCTGAAGGTGAATGTATGATTTGCTATATAAATATAAATGTGTAAATATATTTATGTATATATATATACTTATATAACCAATTCCAAGCAGTAGTTATTAACTACTGTCCTAAAGTACTACCCAGTGTCTGTGGGGAATGAAACCACATCAGAGTATTCTTTATGAATGATATACCTAAAGGTGAGGAATATTTTTTTAACCAGTATTACTTACAAAGATGTTTTGGGGCAAAACAAAAATTGTTTTGTTGCTATATAAGAATCTCATTTATTTATTGGTGTGACCAATTTAATCTATGTCTTCATGCCCTAAACCATACTTTGGTATTTACCTCAACATAGTAAATATTAAAACCCCCAATCCCCCAGGAGAAACTAGGGCAGGTTAAGAGGTGCAAAATGTGCTGGTGTATAATTAAGGAAGTTTAAGCTCCTTTATAGTAACTGCCTGTTGTTCGTGCTCTTATCACATGCTAGGTGAAAGCATGATATTATCTCTCATGCTGCAAAGTCCCCACCTAAATTACCTTGTGGTATTTGGTTCCTGCAACCTTGTTCTGCAAGCAAAGTGTCTAAGGCAGGGCTGAAGCATTTGCTTGTCGTGGTTTAACCCCAGCCAGGAGCCAGGCCTCACAGAGCCACTTACTGAATGCCCCAGCAGCAGGTCAGGGAGAGAATCAGAAGGGTAAAAGCTGGAAAACTCATGGGTTGGGATAAGGACAGTTTAATAGGGAAAGTAAAAGGTGTGCGTGCAAGCCAAGCAAAACAAGGAATTAATTCCCATGGGGTGGACAAGTGTTCAGCCATCCCCAGGGGAACAGGGTTCCATCATGTGCCCAGGGTTAAATGCTGCTGGTGGAAGATTAGCTGGAAGACTGGACCACTGAAAATGTAATGGACTGATTCCCTGTGAGTTTTGAGCACTCACTTCCCTGCTTTCCTCCCTTCCACACACCTCTGAGGTAGGATGTGTACTTTTCCTCGCCAGGTAAGACACAGCAGTTGTAAGAGGTTATTTTTACAGCAAAGGAGTGATCCTTGTGCCGTGGGGACAAGCCTCACAGACAGTCGGAGAAGGCAGTGCCATCCCCAGACTACCTTGAGCATTCCTGTACTTTGAAAGCACAGAAGCCTTGGGAAAGGAGAAGGTCAAGAGATCACGTAGGAACAAGACACAAAGCTATGCAAGTCTCGCAGCAGCTTCTGTTCCTCCTGCTTGTGAGACCACGGGGTGTCCCCCTGCGTCATGGTGTAAGTTTAAGCTTCCTCATACTAATAAGTACTGCTTGTGCTGTGTGTGTGCTCCCTTCCATGCCCGAGGAGTTTCTTGCTGCCTGCAGGGGTCTCTGAGGGTAAATGTGCTCAGAGGAACAGCTGTGCTTTCTTCATAGGCAAGAGATACCATGGGCTGCAGGGTGTGCACCTGGGAGTAGAGCCCTGCTGGATAATAAACAGCAGGCACATGGTGTGTGAGGAAACAGCAGCAGAATTGGGGTAGAAGTAGCAGAGTCAGTTGTTATTCCATAAGCTGCTAGCACAGAAGTAATGGTACCATCAACAGCAGCCTAGTGACACTGCCATCAGGCCACTGTCCTGAGGTTGCCATAGTGCATAGGCAGAAGCTATCCCATATGCCAGCACGTATGGCCATTGTCCTGCTGCCCAGGGATGGTGCTGATGAAGTGTCAGACACCCTCAGATCCCACACACACCCTCCTGGGGCTCAGCTGTGTTGTCTCCTGCTGCTGGTTCATGCAGTTTCCTGGGGCAAACCTCAGGCTCCTGGGCACAGTGACCCCATGCCACTTGTCCCTGCAAGAGGGGACTCCTGTCCTCGTGGGTGAGCAATGCTAGGAAGTTGATAGCACAGGATCAATTAAACCTGAGGAGTTATTATTTAACACTCCCTAGAAAACCCATGTATTGTGCACACGTGGCTCCTGTGAAGATGACTTTGGACTTGTCCAGTTTGAACTATTCCCACGTGTTCTCTCACTGGATCCAGTGGAGAAGAGCTCAGCACCTCCCTTTCCAGGTATCCTCACAGAAAGCTGCCTGAGGTCACCCTGCAGCCTCCCTCTCTCCACAGATACACCAGAGGAGTTTATACTGGACATCAGGACAGAGTTATTTATGGAGAAGGTGGCCAAACCCTGGAACAGGCTTCCTGGAAAGGCAGTCATGCACCAGACCTGGCAGGGTGTGTGAGGCATTTGGAGAACGCCCTCAACAACGGGCTGTGACTCGGTCAGCCCCGAGTCGCTCAGGCAGGGGAGCCAGGTGGTTGTTGTGGGTCCATTTCCACTGAAACATCCCATCCCATCGCGTCCCATCCCATCCCATCGCGTCCCATCCCGTTCCCCGGGCTGGCGGAGCGGCACACGCCGCCCTCCGGCACCACCTGGTGGCGGATCCCGTTCACCTCAGCTGTCCCCGAAAGCTGCAGGGGCACATCCTGGAAAATATCCTGGAAAACATCCCGGAAAACACCCTGGAAAAAAACAACCTAGCTCAGAGCACACACAGAACGATACCGGACTGGCCATCCAGTGATCCAGTCTCACGGTTCGCTTAAGCCGAAGGCATCGGGAGCACCTTGTGCTTGGCAAAACTGAGCCAACCCCGCCCGTCCAGCCCGCTGAACCGCGAGGCTGCCTGGTGTGAGCCGGAGAAGAAATCGGGATGTCACGGAGACCTCAAGTGACAGGACTCGAGAGAACAATGCAAACCCCGCAGCCAACCACCCTGCAAACAGAAATGCCATCTGACCGTCCTCTGCCGACTAGGAAAAACAAAGTTAAAGGAACACGGGATAGGCGACTTTCCCGGCATTGTTTGCTAAAAGGCGGTACCTGGGGCACTGCAGGCAGAAGCACAAACGGGAGCATTATATCCCGAGGCTGCAGTTGCCCGAGTGCGTCCTGAGGGACCCACGTGCTGCAAAGCCACAAGCAATACCTGTTGTGCAAACCAGTGCAGCCGCTACCCAGAAATTTTTGAGCACTTCCCTGCTAGCTTTTTTAGTGGGCTCAGCTGGGTTTGCTTTAGGTGAAAATGCTACCATCTGCTACAATTATGTAATTAACCTTCATAGTTCAGACTTAATGATGCTCATTAGGGTTGAGTGTTTTTATTGGCTGAGTGCTGTCACCAGCTTTGCATGGAATTGCAAAGGCAACTCTTAAGGGCCATAGTTTGAAGCATAATTAGCAATACGTGAGTGTTATACAGGGCCATGGGTGAGGGAAGGCAGAGGACTAGGTGGGAGCTTCATTTTATTCCGTGCTAGGGCTGGAATGCAATGAACAGCAGAGGTCTGTTACACCCAGGTCACTAATAATAATAATAATCAGCTACAGCAGTGTGGCAGCAAATTTGGAATATGTGTGTCAGGACATCACAGGATCCCTGTCATCCACTGTTGGCTGTGTGACTTCCATTTCCTCAGCCAACCCTTCTCCAAGTCCAATTCACAAAATTTCTTCATTTATTCTAACATTAGTTAATGAGTGTATTTTTGCTGCAGGTCTTTCTCAAGCAGTTAAAAAAAAAAGTAGCAAATAAAGTATTTAATTTAAGAAAAATGACCAGGATAAAAAACCATGTGGCTTAATTCATCTGTGCCTGTAAGACTCCTGAAAGATTAGACTGATATGCCATAAAAATATGTAACCACTGTTCATGCTACCTTTAACTACAGCCATTCTCTGACTTGATTTGTCCAAGAGGAATGTCTGTAGCTCCTCACATACTCTTAAAGGTTGGATTCATCACCTCAAATACACATAGAAATAATCTGCATCACAAGGCGTTACAATCTTCCATAACCCAACAATTTATTTAAACTTACATCACAATGAGAATCTAATAATAAAATACATCAGTTCACACCAGTCTGCATTGCCATTTTTTAAGGGTAAGCATCTTTCTTCACTTTATATTAAAACTTTACAGAGGTAAAAACTACTGCGTTGTACCCGCAGCTCTTGAAATCTGTTGTAACATTAGGCAGGTTACAGAGGAACTTTCAGAGCTAATTACACTTCAGTTAACCTCACATATTTGGCACATCTGAATGCTTTTTATTTTCTTCTTAACATAAAATAATTCTATAGCAAGTCAGAGAATCATGGACATAAAGCATCACTATCCAATGGCAAGTGCTGCCTAAAAGCATACAAAAATTGCATCATTTGGTTACAAAATAGATAATTCTTAGTTCTTTATCCCAACTCTTAACACTGAAGTGCCGTGACAGAAAAGGGCCAGGAACAGGGCCTTGCTGAGTTGTTGCTGGTCCCTTTGCTGCAAGGCTTTAAGTAAATCCCAGAGTGATGTGTTAACAAGATGTTGATGGCTTTTGCCTTGCCAGGTCATTCCTTTCAAAGCACCCTCCAGCAGGTTCGAGGCCACCAGTAAATGTCACCCTCCTTCTCACACGTGTTGCTGCTGCAGGGACAAAGTGAACATAGGTTTGGGCAGTGCTCAAGAGGGCTTGTTTCTGTAAGCCTTGGCAGTCTGGTGGCTACAAACTGAAGAGCTAGGTCAGCCACTGCTCAGTCTGGATTTCCTCTGCCTGGCACCACAGTAGCTCTTTCTTTAGAATGTTTTAAGCAGGAATGAAACATTAATGGTAGTGGTGTGCCTGGCACATATTTTCACAAGTGGTTGCAGTTACTCTGCGTAAATTTTTAAAGCCTGTAGGCTGTGGGTTTAGGTGTTTTTTGCTGTACACCACAGACCCCAGCTGCTATGAGCTTCTTATTATATTAAAAATAAAAAGCAGCCCACACCACAATACTTGTAATCAGGGTTAGTTTTTCTCTGGCTCTTGAGCTGTACTGTATCAATCAGAGTTTGGCACATCATGTAGTGATTATGTTTCACTGATTGCCAGCTCCATGTACTGATATTTATTTTGGGAGATGGCTATTGCATTGGTTATGTCCCTTCTGCTCATGTTGCTCATAGCAAAGCAATATGAATGAACTGCTGCAGTTAAGGAGAGACTGACACAGCAGAAGAATAAACATGTTAGAGCTCTCTGGCTGTATAATAGCTAGATGATCTCTGTGCTTTAATGGGAAATAAACATTTGTACTTGTCATGGCAGGGTTGCATTCTGTGCATCTTTCCAAAGCCCAAATCAAAAACAAAGCCCATTTTCTTGATTCAACTTTCCTACTCCTCCTTTGCTGAAGCCCCTAATCTGAAATCCATTTAGTGGGACCAGTGAGCATTCCTAGAAGGACCTTATGGTCTCTGCTCAGAGCCTCTCTCTTAGAGAAAGAAATTGAAGAAAGGACCATAATACTTGCTGTATTAGGGAAAGAAAGAAATGACACAGATAATGGAACAGGTGTTGGTGGGGATGTTTGAAACTTAACAGTAAGAGAAATTTCAAGGTATCCACGGTGCTCTCTGCACGTATGTACTGAGCCTGAAAAGGCAGCCCTGACAAAAACCCTTCAAAAACCAAACTCACTCCCAGAGTCAATTTTTGCCTCACATGCACAGTGAGAATTTATCCCTGCGTTGACTTCCATTTCCTAGTCAGCAGTTGGTCTGAACACAGCTCGAGTGAAGGGGGGTCCTTCGGGAGACAGGAGTGCCGGACACAGAGCGGTGCAGAGGGAGGAGCTCTGGCTGAGCCGGTCGGTCCGCGCTGGATGGGGCTGTGGCACCTCTCCTTGTGCAGAGCAGAGGACGCTGCTGAGGCGGACAGATGTCGGCTGGATACTTCACATGGACATAGTGCAACTTCTGCTCGTTTAAAAAGCTGTGGGAAAGCAGCCATCTGCTCAGGGCCAGAGTGTGGATGAACAGCAGCGACAGCCCAGCTCACACCCATGGCTCAAGTGACAGCGGGAGTAAAAGCTGATACGTTGCAGGTGCGTTTCTGGCACCTGCAGTATTTTCATGCTCTTTACAACCTTTGCAATTTAAAGTGTCAAGGTGTGACAAACTATGTAGCAGTGCATTCCTTATATTTCATATACAAAAAAGGGCTCAAGGCTGGGAGCAAGAAGGCACAAACTTGGGAAATAACATAGCTGAGGAGTTTACACAAAAGTACTGTGTCATTTATTAGGCATCACTTAGCACTTATTTTCACATTTTGCCCCCAAATTACCCAAAGCAACATAAATTTCCCCCGCTTCCTTTTCCCTTCGCACCCTTCTTTTGGATAAAGCTGCCTGTGCTCTATAGATACAGTTGCTCAAGAATATAACGTGAACACAGATAAATACAACATACACAGCAAAAAAATGTATTATAGTACTACAATAGTCAAATAATGTAATCAGCCTCCAGCTACGGCAGTGCCTGTGTGCTCTGGGGAACAAGTTCACGAACAGCAAGCGGGGCCACTGTACAGGAGCAAACCAAGGTTGGCAGTGTTGGGCAGAGCAAGGGGCTGAGGGGAGGCTCTCCGGGTGCCAGAGCAGGCAGATGGCTGCAGTTGGTCTCAGGGATCCACTCGCCTGGGAGACCCAACCAGGAGATTTCTTCAGCCCGTATCAGTTCGGCAGTGGGTCCTTGGAACACCTTTGTGTTTGTTCATTGTGCATACATATAAAGTCACCCCACACTCCTCCTGTTAGGCTATGTTTTCTTTATATATATATATATATATATATATTTATTTTTTTTTACCTTTTAACTTTTGAAATTTTTTTTCTTACAACTGTTAAAAAAGTTTCATGGTAAAAATAGCTCACTATATGATACATATACCCAAAGTGGTGCGATACTTTATATAATAAAAGATGAAAATAGTCACTTTCCATAATAAAAATAAGTTCTATTTTTTGCTTATTTTACAATATACTTAATAATTCTTTTCTTCTTCTTCACTCTGCAAGTAAATAGGTCCCGTTTTGATAGCGCTTCTGAGTCGATTAAAGTGGCAGGAGACTGGAGAATGGCTTTATAAGCATTTTGAGCAGCCGCATTCCACGTGTCTCTCCAGTTCTTCTGTGAAGGTGGAGCCATCCACGCACTGGAAGAAGTATTTCCGCCGTTTGCTCCGGAGGGGGATGCAGCACTGCCCGCTCCCACAGCTGCCACGGCATTCCAGGCGGGGCACTTTGGTGGCAGTGGCACAGGATGTGTAGCCCTGCTGCTTCCTGACTACTTCTCGAATGATGTCTCCTTGGCAGAGATTCTCTGGGGAGACAACAGAGATGTAAAGAAAAAAAAAAAAAAAGAAAAAAGTGGTAACTATTTTGCCAGATATTCCCGAAAACATCAGCAAACAGCCCTGTACTTGTAATGTGATTCAAAAACAGATGGCATGAGAAGGACCCTAATCTTTTACTGCTTTGTACCTGCCATCAACACAGAGCTTGTGTTCCACAAATGTGTAATATCCGGTGCGAGGCCGAGGCCAACAGGCCTGCTGGCTTTGATCAGCAGTTCTGGAAATGCTTTAATGAATGCTGAGTGTTGAATCCTGCAACACTCCTGCAAAGTAGGAGTTAAGTTTTACCATGTCTGCTTCTCAGGAGCAAAGGTCAGCCTGCTCTGCCGGGCACTGGTGGTCTGGGATACCTGAAAATGTCTGTGCTGTTCTGCAGTCACTGTGCGTCAGCCAGACACACTTTGGTGAGGCTGTACATGTGTATAACTTGAAAAATCTGTGGTTCATTCACAGGAAAGGCACAACCTAAATAAAAATAATATAAGCCAGCTCTTTCCTTCTGTACAGTAACAAAAATAAGACAGAAAGGACGAAGTTGAAACTCAGCAAGTTTCCAGAGAGTCTTTTCAGGGCAGGGCAAAGGAGCTGCCCTAGTGGAAAGTCCAGCATGATCTGTGGGATTCCCCAGGAAACCTGCTCAGCTGCATCCAAGGGAGCAAGCCAAGAATCCTTCATGCCACTTCAGGTGAGCAGCACCTCCTTGGTATGCAGGATACTCCTTTCCCAGCACTGCAATTTACTGATCCCTGCTTGCTGAGGGTAAACCTCACAACAACCTCTCCTTTACACATCCTACCAGAATCCCAGGAGCTGCAAACCTTGAGGATTCAGGAGATAGAGAATAAAACCCTTCACTGCACACATTCCCCTTTCCATATTATTGGATAGTAGCCATCTAGTGTTGTGTGGTTCTTTTCTCCTCCCTGTGTTGCTCTGCAGAGACTGGCTTAGCTTCATCTTCTGCTATTTGTCATTTACTCCCAATACAAGTCCCATGGAGGAGAGGTAGAAACAGAGGTGTAAAGTAGGAATGCAGCAGAGTAGCAGCCCTGTGCCCAGTCCTACCTCTGTCACAGAGCTCTCCGCTGTAGTTGGGGTCGCATTCGCAGAAGGGCTCCCCGTGCTCCGAAACTTTACACTGCCCGTGGCTGCATTTCAAAGTCCTGCAGGGATTTGAGGAATTGTTCTTCTTGTCACAGTACATGCCCGTGTAGCCCTCCATGCACTTACAGGTGTAAGCAACGTTGGCTGCCACGCACTTACCGTGCAGACACCTGGAGAGAGAGAAGCATTCAGAGCTGGCCTGTGTTAGACGGGAATGTTCCTTTTCCCAGAAATGACTGGGTTTGGCACTTCTGCCCATTTAATTCCAGGACACTAATCCAAAACCAGCAGTTTAGTGTCAAACACTCTGAAGAACCTGTGAGTTTTCAGTGAATACTGGATGTATTCAGAGAATACATCTAGAATTTGTGAACCTAAGGCATCTCTCTAAAAAGCATTAGGCTTCTCTGTGAGAAGCTCTGGACCAACGCTTGGCATCCACACAAGACAGCTCACACTTACAGCATCAGCACGTGGAACTAAGTGCCAACAATCAAGCTGCATCCCCAGGCTTCCTGAGCAGAATTACTGTACAAATAATATCAGGTGATGAAAACCAGTGTGATAAATGAAGGTGCCAGTAGAAAAGCTATGCACAGACTTATCGGCGGGCAGATGTAGTTGAAGGGTTCCCTGGCTCTTGTGGTTTGCACTGAGCTTTGGCATTTCCAAGGAATACCACAGGGTGGGGTGTTGATCCTTAGCAGGTTCTCTGACACCATCCCCACTTCTGGGGCAGGGGCTTGAAATGGGCTGAAAACAGGGAAGAAGCCAAGGGAAAAGTGCTTGGGGCTTATAAACCTTTGCTATAACAGGTCCTACTTGATATAAACCCACATCTCTCTTATTTTTATTTATTTTCTTTCTAGTACTTTCAAATTGTTCCCTGTTATGTTGAATTCTTCTACATTTAATTTTTAAGCTTTGAACTAAAAAGCACAAATAGTAAAAGCAGTTTCAGTCAGATCAAGACATGCAAAATAATACAGGGACTCACAGTCTATATATAGCAGTATTTTCTGCCCCACTAACCAGAGGTTACCTAATCTTTACAGGTGCATTTCCTCACTGAGATTAACCTGAGTGTTGGAGCAGACATCTGCCTGCAGCACTCTGGGCTCCCCTGGACACACAGGACTTGGCTTTAAGGAGATAGCTCCAAAAAACTGAAGTGACTTCATGAAAGGTGGGACGGTGTGTGAGCATTAGAAATACACACAGCTACTTTCTTTAGCAAGGGGCTACATTCATGATTGCCTCACCCTCCTTGGATTATAAGAGAAACAATCTCTCATCATGTAGACATCTGGAATTCCCTTATTTTTCTCTTGTCCAACCACAACAGCTTTGTTATGAAATGTTACGAAAACATTTGGGTTTTCATACCTTTGGTTTGTAAACTATCAGGTGCTTCTCAACACCTTCCAGAGTTCAGTATTTTGCAGAATTAGACCCAGAAACAAGTCTAAAATGGTACCTCTATGAGGTTAAATTTCTGCCTTTAAGAGAGTGATTATTCACTGTGTCAATTTACCTGTCAAAAGTATGTGCTCGTAAAAAGCCCCTTCCACAAACAGTGCAACCAAAGTAGCTTCTAGAACAAAAGTACTTCCATCTGCTTATGCAACAGCACTGAACTATGCATCCTGCTGCTCTGCACAGGACTGTTTCCTCTGTGCTTGCCATGAGAAAGCCATTCATCCTGTGTTTCTGTTGGAGATGTGGTTATGGAGCCTTTGAACAGTGAATGCTTTACGCTCACACTCCCTTCTCATGCAATGCCACGTTACCCTTTAAACTTGCACTTTAAAGGGGTGTTTGGGAGTGTAATAATTAAGTCAACTATTTGGGAAATATAAAACTGCTCACACTGGAGTGCATAATGGGTTAGTCTGAAGACTGAGTCCAGTGCTGCTGTGAGCAAACCCCTAAAATGTGTACACCTCGTGCTCACAGGCAGCTCTGCTCTGGGTAAGGGGGTCACCTCCTCAGAGTCAAGCCATACCCATTAACAGGAGGTTTTGTATTTTAATGTGTAGAATCACTGCTGAAAGCATGACCTGCAGCATTAACACCTGACCTCCTTCAGACTCATGATGTCCTTTGGAGGGTCAGCAGGCTCAGAACAAGCAGTGGAAATTGAGAGCTGCCACGGGTGCTGACTCACAGCTGTCAATAATTTCACGTGAGAACCCAGCACCTACCAAAAATAGTCAGATGTGGTTTCACAAGATGAACTGTGAAATATGCATTAGCTGTAAAGCTTTTGCCCTCCCATCAGCACTTGTTTGAGCTTACTTGTGGTTAAGACATGGGTCTCCAATTTCCTGGTCACACAGGGGGCCCATCCAGCCCGGGTGACACTCACAAATCACACTCGTTTTCTCCAGGGACCGGCAGATCCCGTGCTTGCAGATGTTACAGGACTTGCAGCCAGGAAGGACTCCCAGTGACTGCTGTGGCAAATCCTTGAAATCCTGCAGCTCGTTGTTGATGCGGACATCGTGGATACATCCATGGAAACCGTTCGGTGTCTTATCTGCACCCTGGCGCAGGGGAGATAGTCCAGTAGAGGTTGGGATCCCTTCAGATAAAAGCAAAAGGGGAAGGTTCACTCACAGTTACAATGATAATACATAAATGGCAACTGGTAACGTTTCTTTTGTCACGGCCCCTTAAAATCTTTAAAGAATTAATTTGCATAGGACCTGTGTAAGGTTGCACAGAATTTGTTATCCATAAGTAATGCCACTTCTAAAGATGGTCTTAAAACTAACCCAGCATCTTTGTTTAACTGTGTGTTAGGAGGGAAGTTGCTAGACCAGGTCATGTAGTTGGGGAGATGGACAAAATTGGGGGCACATGGATGCTCTGTGTTAACATTTACTGTAGTTTAGGAACAATTGCTCTGAGGTAATTTAATCAATTACTTTAACTAAACCACCTGCAGTGGAAGGGCAGCTGGCATCCATGGGAATGCTGCACATGGAGAGTTGGCACATGAAGAACAGTGAGGGTTTAGAAAGAAGCAAGAAGAATTTCAATAGGCAACAAAAAAGTCTCCACTGAGCCCATGGCTTCCAATAGTCCTTCATTCCAGGTCTCAGGTTTGTCCTGAGAATTGTTTTGTAGGTAACTTTTGAGAATTGGTATCAATCCACTGTGCTCATCCATTAACAAAACTTTTCCATGTGATTATTTCCCAAGCTCCCTGTGTAAAAATTGCTGCAGGGTTGGTATCTTTTATGCTGTGCTAGAGGAAGAAAATGCGATGGTCTCTGCACCAGCAGATTATCTTTGATGCACAGTGCTCTTTAATAGCCTGTGACATTCTTAATAGGAGCCAATTATAAAATTTCAGCTCTGTACAAAGCAAGATTAGCCAGTTTTCTGTTTTACAAGGGCAATGTTCAGAGTTCTTTTAGAAAAATGTTATTAAAGGGAATTATTTACAAAAGGCTTGACCAGCACCAAATGAAGTTGGTAAGAGTTTCTACTATTGGCTTCAATGATCTCATTAGAAAAAGCCCAAAGACTTTCTGAGTCTTATTATTCTGCTGACTGAAAATTCAAGAACTCTGTGTCACTGAAAGAGATTTCAACATTCAGTCCAGAATAGAGCTAGGGGGGTTCTGGCAAAAACAAATCCACTGGGCAGAGACCAGCCTTTGTTCTGTCTCTCATAACCAGACACCTAATCAGTGGGATAGTCATTATTCTGGGCATCTGTTCCCCACCCCACTTGGCTGCTCCTTCCCCCCAAATTCAGTATTTAATGTGAAAAAACTCCTTCACTGAAGTTTGGTCAATTCTAATACCGCTCCAATACTGAAGCTCTGGCTTTAGTTTCCAGTGAGAAAACTATTAACCAAGACATTCTTAGTCAGCTTGTGTTTTAATATGTTATTTAATCACACATCCCCTTCCCCCCAGTTTTCAGACCCCTATAAAATTTCCAGCAGAAATACTGCTTGGTTATGGTATATTTAAACCTACTGACTAATGATTTCCTTTTCTGCTGTGATTGTGATACTTCCACTGTGTTCTTCAGCCACAACACCTTGGTGCCAGCCAGTTCTGAAAGCTTCAGAAATGACAAGTGGACTGTTCCTGCCATGACTGTGTGACACAGAACCTGCCTGTGCTGAGTTAACTGCCTGTACTGGCCCTGTGGTGGGTGCCAGGGGGCTGTGGAGCACAAAGCACAGCAGCAGAGGTGGTGTTTCCAGGCTCTCTGTTCAGGGAACCAACCGCTGGCTGAGGGGAAAGACAAACTAGTAGTGCCCTCACTCCCACCCCCTGCCCTGGAGACCCCTCTCCATGGGATGGAAGATGGTTTGCTTCTGAGAAAACATGTTAAAATCTCAAGTCCAGAGTAACTCACAGTACCTCCAATGTAGAGGGGTGTGTTGAGGCTGACAGAAGACTGTTTCTGGAGTTTTCCCAGACTCTTGGGAGCCCCCTTGTCCACCACCAGGTTCAGAGTTTGGTTCAGCATCACGAGTTCCACACTGTGAAACTGCCCATCATTTACTGTTTCCACACTAAAAGGAAGAGCAAAGAAGAGAATTAGAAGATGAGCAAGGAACAGCCTCTTCTTCTGTGACATCCTGTGTCCAAGCATATCTTGCACAGCACAGCTCCACTCGATGCTCCTTTACAGTCACCATGCTCTCAACATTTCCTCCAGGTACACACTGACAAGCTGCTGATGCCTGTGCAGGCAGTACTAACACATGTGATGCTTGAGAAAACAGCTAATCAGGACAGGAGCTACTGGAGTTGTGTTTCCCAGGGCAGAAAAGCAATGGGGAGTTACACAGCATACTGGCTTCGGTGACAGAGCTACCTAAAAATCCCCTTCTGTGCTCTCGGCCACAGCTTCCTGCCCCTCTGTCCCACTGCCTGGGGGACCCATGCTACAGGCCAGATCACTGAAATGATTGCTTCTTGGATGGTCAGTTTAAACTCAAATTATTTCACAGGGGCAGGGAGGGACTGCAGTCTGGGTAAGACAGCAGGGGCCTCTTGAAACCAGCATTTCCTCACAGCAGAAGTGGCTTATAACTATGTACTAAGGAGTAAGGACAGGCTGAGTTTCTTCAAGCTACAGAAGGAATTCAGGAGTGTCTGGCTTATAAATGACCAGGGTGCCTTGTTCAATACCAGACAGCAATACCTGAACACAAGGAAAACTGACAGCTCTTTGGGAGACATTTAGGTGTAGATCAAGTCTTGAGAATAAGACAGCAGGAATTAGGGGGAGGGGAGACAGGGAGAAGGCAGCCACGTGAGCAGACAAGTTATTAAAAGCACCCTGTATTTATTGCTCATGTGTTTTCAACACTGATTTTTCAGATGCATGAAGCCTGCAGTGACTTAGATAACTCGACAGCTCTTTCACAGAACCACAGAATCAATTAGGTTGGCAAAGACCTCTGAGATCATCGAGTCCAACATATGATGGAACACCACCTTGTCAACTAGACCGTGGCAACATGGAGGTTCTGGTACGTATGGATAAAGACAGAACACACCAACTGTGGGATTTGGGTATCCTGAGATACTGCTTAGACAACAGCCTGGATGTGGAATTGCTGCACAGGTGGTAATCACCACATTACAGTGTAAAAGGTTAGTTTTAAGAACGGGTTTCTGCTCGTTCAAATGGCCCACAAGCTCAGCATCCTCTCTCAGTAAGTTACAAAGTCACAGGTCAGATTCCTTTCAGGTGTTTTGCAAAGCTGCAATGTCCATGTCTCTGAGCTATTTACCCACACCTTCTTCACTGTCAGTGGATAGACACATGCATCTCTAAGGATGAATCACCTTTTAGATGTGTCCACCTCTCAACCTAGAATACATGCTGCCCCTCTTTAATGCCCAGTCTGGCATAGCTGCTGTGTAAAGCTATTGTAGCAAGGAAATCTTGACTTCAGAAACATATTACATGCCTTGGAGATTACCAGAATTCAGTCGTTGCTGGAAGAAGTTTCATTTTTATAGTGTTTTATGGTAGACCTGACATAACCAATTATAGTTGAGCAATGTCAGGCAGCAAGTCAGCACTGCAGGCATTTCTGAGGATGTGCAGTTTAAGAAGAACACACTGCTGATTCAGAACTGAGCTAATGTGTCCCTGCAGTGCTGCTCACCCCACAGGTTTTTGGGATGAATCATGAACACATATGCCTTTAAGAGTTTACCTAAGGTTACACAGGTTGTAAGGTGACAGCAGTACATGAGCACTTTCACAGTGTGGCTTTACATAAACAAGAGGTTAGTTCTGCCACAGAAAAGCTCCTGAGAAAGCTCTGCTAGCTGAACTGCTCATTCCTGACCTCCAGGAAAGTTCTGGGCTGCAGCTGCTGCCCATGCTCAGGATGGTGAGAGAGCCCTGGGGAGAACTCAAGAACCTGGAGCTAGCAGTACCCTTTGAAGTGTTTTAAAGAAAAAACTTAAAGGCTTGACATTGCACAGAAATGCAGATCCAGTAGATCCAGGAGACAGTCTGGCTCAGAATAGTTGTAGCAGGGCCCTGGCAAGGGCAGTGAGTTGTGTGGGCTGGGGTGAGACGTGTAGGATGTATTTCAGACTCATTGCCAAAGGTGCTGCAGCGTGTGCCCCTCAGAAGAGCAACCCTGTCCTCACTGTAGCCAAGTCACTGAATAGGGGCCACACCTCCAGCAGGCTATTGTGTGGACTGACAACTCAAATAAGTTTGAAAACAGCTGGTCTAAGCTTTCTGTTTAGATACTCTGGAATTCTGCTAAGTATCTGCTGCATTACAAGGAACAGCTGTGCTACGGCAACGCCGACTGGGTGATCCCTGTGTGCTCCCTGCTTATCTCACTGCTGCCTTGCAATGCCTGATTCCCGGGGGGGAAGCACTTGGACTTCCAGCTGAAAGGTGAGAGATAAATGGAAATGCACATTTGTAATTGTTAGTCTGTGCAGAAGTGCCAATGAAGGGAAGAAGCAGAGCCAAAGCCCATGGGCTGTGAGAGCTGAGCACTGCGGAGGTGGGAGGGATGGCTGTAGGACAGGGAGCCCTTCCCCAGTGGGATCAATAGCTGGAGCTAACACACAAACCACACAGTTATCTGCAGAAGGCCAAGCTATGGCCATTTGTCAGAGGACAACATTATCACATCTGGCAGGGCTGGCTCTTCCCAGGGCCAGGATTTCACAGGCATTCATCACCTACTTCTCCACAGGGTGTGCTTTTTCCAGATTATGCCTTGACTAGCAGGAAAACAAAAGTCTGTGAGTCCTGGCAATGGAAGCAGCCACCCCACACGGTGCTTCTGCCTTTCAGCATACCCAGAGCTGATATTTTTGCTGTAGAGGGAGTGAGAGGTCCCAGTCTGCAGGTACACGTGGAAGAGCATTACTCTATTCTGACCCTTTCACTTTTTAACTCTGAATTAAAATACTCAGTGCCTGGACTTAGAGAAACAAAGTAACTCATAGGCATCACCCAACACTGCAGTTTTGTTAAGCAGATAAAGTCAGAACGGTCGAAGTGCTCATTTGCTGTTTGAGAAGACACAGAGATATGATAAAAAAGCTGTATGTAGACAGCCAGGATGGCAGGAAATCCCCAGGCAGCAGAGACTTGTGTGAGAGCACTTAATGCTGCTGCTGCTGACGGACAGGGGTTCAGACGCCTTTGGATCTTAAGAGATGGAGACAAGAGTGGGGGGAGAGACCAGTGGTGAGAGAAATGCTACATGAACTCTCCTCTGAGCCTCATCTGGGCCTTGAGGAGCCCCGGCAATGGTCGGAGACAGCTGGAGACAGTGGCTTGGCCGGGGATGAAGGGCGGGCGGCCGCTGAGCAGCGCAGTGAGCACCGCTCGGCTCCTCCTCAGCGGCCCCTGCCCTGTCAGGGGTTCGTTAAAACCTCAGTCGAACTCTCCCTGGGGATCGAGTGCTCTCACAGGGCTATTCCTGCTGGGATGGCAGGAGCCATCCGCGGGATGGAGATACCTGCCCCGGCTCGGGGTTCCGGGAATGCGGGGCTCCCACAGGGAATGCGGGTGCGGGTCGGGAATGCCGAGTGCGTACAGGGAATGTGGGGCTCGGGGCCAGGAATAAGGGGGTGCGGGGCCGGGAATGCCGGGGCTCGGGCAGGGAAAGCGGGGCCGGGAATGCCGGGGCTCGGGCAGGGAAAGCGGGGCCGGGAATGCCGGGGCTCGGGCAGGGAAAGCGGGGCCGGGAATGCCGGGGCTCGGGCAGGAGGGAACGCGGGGCGCAGCAGCGGCGGTTGCGGTACCGGCGGCGGGTCAGCAGAGGGCGCCGGGACACCGCCGAGCGCAGCGACCGCTCCGCCGACACCGACACCCCGCACACCCCACGGACACCGACACCGACACCGACACCCCGCACACGCCACGGACACCGACACCGACACCCCGCACACCCCACGGACACCGACACCCCGCACACCCCACGGACACCGACACCGACACCCCGCACACCCCACGGACACCCGGACACCGACACCCCGCACACCTCACGGACACCGACACCCCGCACACCCCACGGACACCGACACCGACACCCCGCACATCCCACGGACACCGACACCGACACCCCGCACACCCCACGGACACCGACACCGACACCCCGCACACCCCGCGGACACCGACACCGACACCCCGCACACCCCACGGACACCGACACCCCTCGAACAGCGACACCGACACCCCACGGACACCGACACCCCGACACCCCACGGACACCGACACCCCGACACCCCACGGACACCGACACCCCGCGCCGCCCCTTCTGCCGGGGCTTCATGGTCAAATCACAGTCCCATGTGTGAGCAAACCCCGGGAGAGGGGAAAAGGAGCGGCGGGAAGAGCCAAAGGGCCGCTGGCTCTGCACCGGCCGCCTCCCCCGCTGCGCCAAGGATGTCCCGCTCCCGCACCTTTCCAAGGCGTTAATACGGACGGGAATTTTTAGCTGGCTTCCAGCTGGAGCATTTTTGGGGCCAACGCCGTTGGATATCATATAGTTTACGGTATACCCTTGCTGAAAAAAAAAAGGGAGGGATTATGTTTGGAGAGTAAACGCTTGGAAATGTAAGCAAGGATTTTCAGGAATTTAATGGTTAAACTTGCTAAAAAGTAAGCAGTAAAAGGAGTCAAAAGTTTCATACAACACAGAAGGACTCCTCAGGACCCAGGGGTGTGCTCAGCCCAAGGTGAGGACCCACCTTGTCAGCATCTCACCCACTGTGATCAGTCCCTGCAGCACCTTCACTGCAGTCGTGTCACAAACTGGATGCTGAGAAACCATCTCAGTTCCTTTCCAAGTGGAATCACTTCTGGTCCCTTAAAGCCTCTATCTTAAGGGAAAGGCAGTGCCTTTGGCACAGCTGGATGCTGGCAGGAGGGTTTGTGTAGCTCAGCAGTGTAGCCAATATGTCCCAGTTGGAGCTGGCTGCTCTGGGAGCCCCTGGGGGCTGAGGAGGGGGCAGCTGCCAGCCCTCATTGCCCTGTGTCCCCAGCAAAAGGCACTTGCTGCTCCCACAGCAGCCCTCACCTTTCCCTTCTCCACCCCACTCATCTTTCCATAGCCCAGGTTATGTGCCTTGCACAGTCCATCACACTGCTCTCACCGAGGTTACCCTCACTGAGAGCTGGCCACGGCACGTGACCAGATCTGGCCAAAAAAAAAAGAGGAAAACGGGCATGTGAGGAGAGCCCAGCTTCCACAGCTCATGGGAAGGCCCTGGGTCCAGCACCTTCTGTTCTCTCAGAGCTGTCCTCACAGGGAACGGAGGCCACTAGAAAGGGCTCTGTGGAAGAGACATTAAAATTTCACCTGGCAGGGAGCTGGTCTCGCCTGTCAGAGCAACTCCAGCACGATGAGCCAATGGACCCATTGGAGAGGGCACTGCACACAGGCCATGGACATGGCCTCTGCTCTGGGCTTAGACTCCACAGTACCAAGAAATTAAGGGAAAGGGATGGGAATTAAACATAAAACCACAGGGAATATAGGAAAGAACCGATTTCCACTCTCATTTTTGAACTACTTCTCTTCTCCTTCCTATATTTTCTTTCCCCGTTACTCCAGCCCCAAGCACACACAGATGTTTTAAACACTGACTCCCCTTCCTCTAATACCCATGAGAGATTGAGAGCTGAGCCACTATAAATATGCCAGTGAACAGAAATGCATTAAAGGATTAAAGCATTCAATTGGAACTTGTAAAATTTGGACTTTGGGGTCAGTTTTTTTCTTCACTGACAAATAATATACCTTTAGTGTAGACAGCAGAGAACAGCAGGGCAGAGGAGTCAAAAACAAAAATAGCTTTAAGTATCACAGCAAACCATGTCACTGAAGAAATGTATAACCATCAATTATGCAAATGAGAACATCAATTCATTAGCTACAGTCTCCAGATTTCCCTGACCTCTGTCTTAATGGGGACACGCCTCATTTGATGCACAGAACAAAGGAAACACAAAGATGATAAGAGACTGGGGAGTGAAGGCCATGGGGAACACTGAATTTAGATAATCTTTGAGAACATTCAGAGTAGAGGGAATAAACAAAAATATATGTCCAAAAGAGCTTAAGGAGCTCACAGCACATGGGAGGAGCAGGCACCAGAGAAGAGGTACCAAAATCAAGAAACACAAGGTGAGAGCTGCAGGGAACCACAGTGAGGTTTCAGTTTTGGAGCTTTGAAACTCAAACTGTGCCAGGCTGACTGCAGGTATCAGCAGTGATGGGTTTTCACCTTTCCAAGCTACACTTACCTCCCACCCTTAGTTCCAGCTACAATCAGTCCTTGGCCTAAAATAGATTTAAACTTCTCCATGGCAACAAAGGCAAAATCATAATTGGAGTGGTGTTTGTGTTACCTCTACAATAACACATCACTTCAAGCACTATCATCTTCAGAAGCTGAATAAAAACCACATGTTGAGAAAAAAAGTATGAAAAATGCTAATGAAACACAGGACTAGGGAAATAAGAGGTGAAAGGGATATTAAAGCACTCAAATTCACTTTCAGCTTGAAATTAACTCTTTTGTTATGTTCAATCCTGTTTTACATGGCTTGAGTGTTAGGTCTTCTAGGCTGAGGGCATTTGGACATTCAGATTCTTTTGCTTGATACCTCCATTTTAATTTGCTTGATTTTATACCTTTTCTCCTGCTCTGTAGACCACCCAAATAAACCATCTTTCTCTTCTTGGTGTTTACAGCCCTTGAACACTGGCAGCTGATTACCCTATCTCCCTTAATGATCGTTTGGCCAGGCCGTGCATATCTAATTTCCAGTCATAATTCAATTCCTGCAGCACCCCTGCCAGCAGTGAAAGTCATTGTATTACAGACCTTCTAAGGGAAAAGCAGGGACCTTTTTTTACACCCCTGCAACATGCAATTAACACAATCCTGACCCCTTTCCCTAGGTGATTCATAAAAGGGTCAGGCCACGGCACTGCTTGTTTGCAGTGAACTCTCACAGTGTCCATGGCCTGGGTGAGAGGTTCCCACACCTCCCTCCAGCCCCTCTGCTGGGAGCTGAAGCTGCTGGATACTTCATTCTGTAATGGCAGTAAAAATAGCTTGAATGCACTCCTGGAGTCCTGGGCCTCTCCTGAGTGACAGATCACAGTGTTGTTCCCTTCCCACCTTCCCCACTGGGATGTGTTGGCCCATCACACACAGCATTGTAGGGTGGTGCCACGAGCTACTGCATCTCTGTGTCCTTCCTGTAGCAGCCATCATATAAAATAACAAACCCAGCAAACACAGAGTGTAAAACCAATCAGTTAGAGATTCCGTGGTGCTATTGGGTTGTATGAAATCTGTTATCCTTATAAAAATGACACTGCAAAGAGCAGAGAGGAAGGCAGGCCCTGGCACAGCAGCAGGGCAGTGACAGCACCGAGTGCCACATCCTCCCCAGCACTGCACGAGTACAGATGTGTGGACACACCAGGAGAGGCTGTGGCACAGTCCTTGGCTCTGCCAGGACTTGGGGTCACTTTTTAACATCAGTATCAAACTGACACTGATGTTAAAACACTATTGAAAACAGCTCTGCCATTCAACTGGTTACCAAATCACAGGCTCTGATGAGAAAATCCACCGAGTGCCTTCACAGAGTCATTTCATCAGGCAATACTTCACACCATCCATCCCCTTTTCAGCTCTGGGAAATATGGAGGTATCTGCCATCCAGCAGCAGGGAGCAGGGCCACAACATTGAACAACACAATTAACAGGGTGTCCAATCAGAATGGCAGGTTTTATCTGAAAATGGAGGCTAAGCCCCAAGACGCAAAAAAAGCCATGTCTCTTTAGAAACCTGATGCATGGTCAGGAAATGACACAGACATAACCCAAATCCATCTCCTATTTGACAGCTCCAGTAGCAGCTGCCATGCCCACCTTTTCCCTGCAGCAAACACAGAGCTCTGGGTCATTTCCACAGTGGGAAGAAGCACTGAAATAATTGTGCACAGACCCATCCTGCACCTCCACGATCACCCTCAGCACCAGGTCTGCATGTGCTGCTTCTGACAGAGGCTGCACCGATTGGATCCAGAGCCGGGTGCTTGGGATAAATGGGATGTGAATCCATCACACATGGTACACAGCTAAACCTTGTGTTACTCACCATGTTTACAAGAAATTTACAGGCAGAAAATAAACATATTAGCTTGTTACATGTTGTTGTAAGGTGAAAACCTCACGATTCAAGACATGAGCAAGTCATTAGTGCACGAGAAGTCTATTTTGACTGTGGTTAGATTTATTCCATCACTGTGTGTTATGAGAATAATTCATCCCTCCTCAGTATTAACCAACTTTGGCTACGTACTACTAGACCAATGACCTGTGGTATAGCAAGAAAATACCTTTAAAACATATTTGCACACCTTTCTCCAGCCCGGCCTCTGCTGACAGGGGATGTCTGAGTGCAACTTAGACCCAGATTTTGGGTCCTGAAGGAGGAGACCTGGGACTCAGGGAATGTAATTTCTATTTCTGTTACTACCACAGGGCAAGTGGCTTTAGATGAGCTATTCTTAACTTCCTGTACCTGGTACAGATACACCAGCACTGACTCACTTTGTGAAAGGTTTTGCCTTCTTCTGGTAAAACACCTCACTCTAAAACACCCTTCACATGTGTAAGGTTAGACATGGGGCTGTGGGGCTGCACTGCAGTGCTTCTGGGCACTCAGATACTGCACTGCAAAGAATGAGCTGGGCAGGGGTGAGGAGAGAGAAGAGAGATGAGGAACTATCATTCCTGCAAGAGATACTGGAGAGATTTACAAAGAAAAAAAAATTAATTCAGCTTAACAAGATTTTGCCTGCTAAGTCCTCCGGTAGCCTGAAGGACAAAACTTTACCCTTCTCTAAGCTTCGGCTCAGCAGAAGAAAGTTTCTGAAATTCATGAAAGCAAATATTTGATTCTGAACCTCCTGATAAAAGTTAAATTATATTTTAAGGTCTTGGCTTTATGTTTTCACTGTCCTACTACACAAAAAAAATCCAGGAAAAACTAGGGAAATGCAATGTTTGTAGTTTGACAAGAACTCACACACTTGCCATTTTTCTCCCATTTAAGTACACCAGAGCCTTTTATAAAGGCAAAAAATACCTCAGCTGTCCTTTGCCTTGGCTCATGCAAGATGTATAAGTACATTCAAATTTTACAGTTTTTACTGTGCAGGTCAGAGTCTAATGCCAGTTTCTTTCACTATATTTGATGCAGAATCCCTAAGGAGCACCTGAAAAAATAAGAGAGTGTGATAGAGAGAATAAAATGAATTGCAAATATGCAGAATTATTAAGAGCTCAGTGATGTCTCATAGAAACCTCTGAAAAATAGTCTATTTAGAGACCATCCAGAGTATCAAACAGGCATCCCACCAGGGACAGGCACAGCACAGGCTGCAGACTGTGAAGGTATTAGGAAGAAAAGGACTAGTCATGCAGTGTGCTCTGCAAAGAGACTTCTGGTAAAAACTGAGTTTGACAAGCTCTAATAATGATCCTAAGAATAATTAATGCTTTCACTCCTCCAGCACATTCCTCCCCAGAAGGCAGTGAATTAATGGTGAAGCCTCCCAGGCTTTTTTTTTTTTATTTTATTTTGCAGATAAGCAATTGCAGCTAAAGAGACAATTGCACAAAAATCCCATCTTCCATCACTTTGGAAGATGCAGAAGCTTTTCCACCACCAAATGCAACTGTTCAACCTTAGCACCAGAAGAAATTTGAGTAGAGGACCAAAGTCCTTGAGTCCATGTCAGTTCAGCAGTGACATGGCCAGGGACTCTGCTGGACATGGAGTTTGAGGGAGTGGAAGGGCACAGACAGTTTGCAGATGCTGCTGGGATAAGATCCTTGTGCTGCTCCACAGCCTGGAGGGAGAAGGAGGCAGGAATCTCACCCTCCAGAGACCCACAGCACGTTTCTGAAACACCTTTTCTATTTTTTGTGCATTTCTGTACTTTTTTGTGTGCACAGAGTCAGAGTGAATTTGTCATCCTGCAGTCATCACATCTGAAACAGATACAGCAAGAATTTAAGCTCCCTCATTCCAGGCCTTTTGCTTTAACCACAAGAACATCCATCTACACTATGTAAGAATCAGCCAGACCATGGGAACTGCATGATACAATCTACAAAGAATATTTTTAATGATGTAGCATTTTTGAAAGCAGATTATGCAAGGATACTTTTAAAAGGAATTATAATGTAATTTGGGTGTAGGCTCTGCAGAAAGACAAATATAATTAATTCTTATCTTTTCCTAACTGCCCCCTTTTTCACTGCTGTCAGAAACCCTGCATGAAAACATATGATTTTACACCAGTGAGGCCTGCATCTTGCTCTATACCAGATATGACAGTCTGCATGCAACATGGCAATCTGGGAACTCTGGAGGCAATTACACTAGTAGTTTGTGTCAAATTTCTATTTTCCATTTCTATTAGGAAGAATTAATTTAGCATCCTAATCAATATGACTGTATAGCAGCATAAAGTATATCTGAGAAAAATTTACAAGGTCTTATCTCTGGCTCAAGGAATAGCTGTGGGAAAAAAGACTGAAAATAGGGAGCTCTCCCTATAGAATACAGTTAAACAGATACCAGTGTCAATGCCTGAATGCTGCAACTACAGAATTAGTTGCTCTTTGTTAATTCAAACTTTTAACAGTTGGAGTGTGGTGGTAAATAAAAGCAGCATGTTCCTTACCAGTTGGCATCTTTAAATTGAGGTAGAGTATCTGTGTAAAAGATTTACTTTATTTCAGGAACTCACTGTTGGCCTGGTACCAAGGCCTGTCATGGCATGGAAGAGTAACTCCCAACAGTGCAGAAACCAGGGGGGCAGTAAAGCACTCAGAAACAGATTTCTGTTCTCATTTGTGCATCTATAGAATAATTAGATAGAATAAAAGAAACAAACTACTTCAAAAATGGGCCTTCTGTAAGAGCTTTACTATGACACCCAGGAAACAAACCATTTTCCTGCAGCTCCCAAGTGAGGGGTTCCAGTAACAGACCACTCAGCTTTTCCTTTAAAGTTCTTTTAAAGTTCAGTCATTGCATATTCATGCATTAACTTGCGTTTCTCTCTAACTTGATGGTAAATGACAGTGTATTTTAGGTAGCTGTTTCCATTGGACTTGTGCTGACCTTTATCTGACTGCAATGAAAGAGAAGTCCAATGTCAACTTTAACCTTTCTATCCAAACACATCATAGGAATGAACACATGGAAAGCAAATCTGAATGTGCAGTCAGTTAATCTTGGGCTCTTCCAGACTGGCTTTGCACTGCAGTTCCAGTTCAATCTGCTCAGAGGAGCAACTAAGATGCAGGGACAGGTCCTGGTAGCCAGGGACAACCTGCATTCACAGAGTGGCACTGGAACACGTGGCCTACTTCATCCTTCCAGCACCCTTCTGTGGAATACTGTGGAAAACTACCACCAGTATGCCTTACTCACTGCTGGCTTCCCAAACCACGGGTTTTATCTTATCCCTACAGGATATTATCTGTATTAGCCAAGTATTTTGCTAATTTTACTGTACTTAAGTACCATTAATAAATCTTATCATAGAGACTCTGATGAGGAATTACAGATCCTGTGGCTTGCCAATGACTTCCCACATCCCATCCTGGGAGTACCTGAAAAGGCCAACAAAACATCTCAGTTACAGCCCAGGACAGGTCAGATTTCCTGCAGCTGTAGCTGGCACAGCTCCCACCAGGCAGTGTTTTAGGGCCTCCTCCTCTTCTGGCAGACTCTTCTGAGATAAAACAAGAGCCAAAGTCCTGCTCATCCAGTCCAAGAAGTGGACTGCTCTGGAGAAGAGCAGCACGTAATACTGCCCATGAAAATTAATCTGATAGTCTTTCAACAGAGCTTCTCAAAGCAAACAGTCCACTTTTGCTGAGATTGAAATTTAGATGAGGCATCTAAACAGCAAGGAGGAAGCAATGGAGAAGGAAAACTATTTCATCAATGGTGAGGCTGAGACTTGAATGTTACAGGTTCTCCTAGCAACCTTGTTTTTAATGAAAAATCAAAATTGTAGAAGTTGCAGAAAAGAGTTGCTTCAGGCTGAGAAAAAATGCATCACACTGAATCCCCTATTAATTTTATCAAAATGCAGGTTAGGGGACAATGCAATTAAAAGTACAGATAAACTCATGGGAGCCAGTACAAGGTATAAATGGACTTTCATTTCCCTGGAGAAAGCCTCTAAAACATCCAGAAGGTATTAGTGACACCACTTAGAAATGATGGCCAACGCCTGAATAAAGGAAATAATTGACCATTGTCCAAACTGCTAAAGGAAATGGGGGATTTTCCATTATTTGGTGTTTTCCTGTCAAAACTCTGTGCCAAACTGGAAGTTGTGTCTTAGCCAAACAGAGCTCGCACCTTAGCTAAAAGTCAAACAGGATATACAGGGAGGTCAAAACAGATCCACTCATGCCTTCTACCCTTAAATCCTAGGATTGTAAGGAGAGAAGCAGATTTCCCCCTCCTTCTTCAGCCCTTAAGAAAAACAAGTCTTTTAATCTATTTAGAGGCCCTTTCTGACATTCTTTAGCTGCAGTTTTTCTCAATCAACCTAATCTTTTCCCATCAAGCTCCATGCTAATCCCATTTTGCTCCACTCCTTAAACTAATAAAAGATTAGAGTGACATTTCGGAAAGGGCATCGTATTAAGCAGCTTCTTTCCCATCTCAACAGATCACTGCAGTGCAGAATGCAGTGAACAGGCCATTAATCTTATGGTAATGAGGTGTCAGTGTGAATGGAGACCTCCTCCTTGATCCACGAGAAGGGCGAGGGAATAATGAGGACACCGGCGCTCGCCATCCCTGGCAGCTCTGCCAGGAGGCAGCGGGTCCATGAAGTGTTGTTGTGATGGTGGCAGCAGGTCTTGTCACCACACTGCTCTGCCATGACAACAGTGAGCAAACATCCCCACTGACCCCCTGCCACCCCTGTGCTGCCCACACGTAAAGAGCTTTCACCGTGCTCTAATTAGCGGCGTAAAACTGCCGAACAACTCCAGCTCTGCTCAAACATGAAATCAATTAGGATCAGCAGCCACACACAGAGGCGCTTTTCACACCTATCCATCCTGCTGGTGGAAATCACAGGCAAACTACTCCCTTCATTCCAAGCCAGTGCTCTTCCTGGTGACATGCCTGCATTGGTATTATCCAATTTGCTTTCATACAGAAAGAATTTTTGCATTTTCTTAAACAAGCCACTGTTCCTCTAAAGAAGGTGGCTCAAGTTTTACCAAGTGCTGAGAAAACTTTCTGGAAAAAGCAGAAGGCCTGTCCTGGCTGGTGATATGTGGGGGCATCCATCCTGTCCCTTGCTCTAATAGGATGCTTTTCCTGCAGGATGAGTGAGGTGGGCTGGGAATTCCAATGCCATGAGTCTGTGCTGAACCCAAAACACTCCATCCACAGCTGCATGTGTACCCAGAACAAACTGGAGCAACAGAGATTAAAAATAACGAGCAGGGAGTTAACCTGTGGAGAGGGTTGCTGAAGGAACCATGGATGACAAGAGCAGCACAACTCTCTTTACTCCAGAAACACCTCCGTGCATGGATTTCTCTTGTACATTTGCTTTGCTGTCTTGTGACTAATGAATGAAACCTGTGGGTTTGGTACCTTCAGAAGCCAAGTGTCTGAAGGTCAAATTACCCTACAACTTACCTTTGCAGTTTGTGCTTTTTCATGGTTTGTGTAGTCACTACTGATACAGGCAAGAGTTCCTCTAACAATATTCACCCTGGAGAGGAATTCAGCCCTTCTCCTCCTATATGACAGTCTAACCCTGCAGTCGCACAGTCGCTATTCTCTCTTAGTACAGTAAATTAACGCTAGATATCAACAAAGAAACTGATTAATTGGAACTATTTCAAGGACAAAATTCACCAGAAACTGAATCTTTACAAAAAATAGATTTTTCTGTAATTACAGTAGGACACAGTATCACTGGTATTGCCAATAAATGTCAATTTTCAACCACGCAGCCTCTAGCTAAGTCTTTATTCTAACTTTCTTATCTAATTACATGCATAAAAGATATAGCTCAAAGTAAAATAAAAGGTTCTTCTCCCATGCACATTTCTTAGAAAAATCTTGCCTCTTCTCCACCTATTTTGGAAATCAACTGTCTTGGCAAAGTTTAGCTATTTACCTGTATACTGTGGTAGGTGGGGAAGTCAGTGTGTCATAGATGAGCCTCACGTGTCCTTGGTACAACTCCAGAGCCAAAGGATCGTTGTCACCTTTGTATAATAAGATGCCATTGTCCTTGTCCGTGGCTACCTGTGAAACATTAATAACCAGGTAAGGTTGCTTGGGAATGATTAAAACGGAAATAACCCTACATTAAAAAAATCAAACCAAAATCATATGTGCAATTCAAGTATAATTAAATAACTCATGTGCGACAACAAGAGCAAGAGCCAGGAGGTGCTGAGCTGCTCCCAGGCTTGCTGTGGACATGAGGAAGGAAAGAAGGACCTGTTCCCACATTTCACATTTATTTACTCAGTTATTAGCGAGTTGTGCTGATTTCACAGGACATTTAGAGAGTCAAGAGGAATAGAGTAGCCCTCATCCCTCTAGCTTTCGTGTACGTTATGGGGAAAAAAACTGGAATGCTGAATCAAGAAACAAGGACTTCGCTTTCCCAGTCTCCATCTCTCGACTGTCCCTACAGTACAAAAAAGAGACCAAATGGAATTTTTGAATACAACTTGCCTGCTATTTTCACAGCACGTATTTCTTGAGTTTTCTTTAATTTTTTATAATGGCTGATAAATGCAAAAACTAAACAGCAAATTTAAAAATCTGTTTGGATTTATACATATATTTAAATACTATCCTTTTACCCTTAGAAGCTTTTATTTTTCTTGTGAACTTTTTAATACAATTTCCTCTATCTGTTCTCAATAATCAGTGTTGTATTCTAGTTTTAATTCATTAGTAATTAATTACTGGATGCAAGAATAATATCCAACCTGGGAAACAAGAAGTGAGAATGTCATCTGCATGTGCTTTCTGTAAGAATCAGTTTTATTCTTGAAGCTACAGCTGATGTAATGTGCTTTGTTCAAATTTCCAGCTTTAAAGTAGACCTACAGTATTTGGAGCCTTTTGGGAGCCATATTTTAGAGTGTCTGTATTTTAGAATCTCTTTCGTAATATTAAATAATAGATGGTTTTCAAGAAAAGCTGGAGTTTCAAACACACATGAATCAGCTTCATTTTCATATGAAAAGCATGCTCAAGCTATTAAAGAAAAGATAAATATTACTTATGGAATTTTGTCATTAGAATAAACTTTACAGGAACCACCCTTTAAAAATCTATTCCTAAAGTGGAAATTTGGTCCTCTTTCCCACGTGTTGACATTGCTATTTTAATTATAACCATCTTTTTATTAGAAAACATACAAAACTAGAAATTATTCCTTCACTTACTTTGAAATTTAAGGGGAAAAAAATCAGTTTAATGCTTTCTAGATTGTGAATGCAATTTCAAATCACTTAAATATCATAGTGGAGTAAGTATCCAAGACACTTTTGATCCACAAACACAACGATGACAGTAGTGCCCTGGCACCTTTGATATCTGTTTTCAATTGCCTTGTGAACTTAAACATCAACCCAAATTTAGGTGTAATGTAACAAAATCCCAGGCCTTTTATCGACTGAATGAGCACAGCAAAAGAGTAAACAAAATATTATCTGGAGAGGCCATTTAGAGCAGCCTCTTTTATCAAGTGTCCTAACATTCAACACTAATTTCCACGGGATGAAGCATGAAGCTGTGAATCAGTAAGAAGACAGGGAGGCTTCCTGAATCATCCGTGGCTGCATTGCCAGTCTGGAAATAAGAGAGTGGCAAGATTCTGGAAGCAGGATGTGTGCCCACAAAGGTGCACCAGTGCCTTAGTTGCTCCTTCCCATTTCAATAACTTTAGGGCAGACAAGGGGGGGCTCACAAGTTGACTCTTGACTTTTTCAGCATCTCGGCCGACAGCCCCTGGTTGCGAAACACGGCGGGAGTTACTGCTTAGAGGAGCACTGGGCTGCTCTGCCTGACACACCTGCAGGGAGATGTTGGCCTGAGGGCGGATTTTGGCTGATGGCAGCTCCACGTAGGAGTCCTTCCCCACGAAGTTGACCGTGATGAGCTTCTCACACCTCTGGCCCGCGAAGCCGGCGAGGCAGCGGCACACGGGCTCGTGGTGGGCGACGATGCACTGGGCCCCGTTCTGGCACTCGTAGTTGTCACAGGGGCTCGTCTGCAGCAGGACCATGGGCGGAGGGGTTTCACAGAAAAGTCCACTGTAGAAGTAAAGGAAAGAAGCAACCTTCAGTTATCACCACTTTTTCAGGGAAGGAAGCGTTTTCACATGCTGCCATCACATTGCTACTGAGGTTCAGCTACCGTGTGCCTGCTGTGCTGTGTGAAAGCTTTACAGTTTAATGCTGTCAGAAATCCCTGTGCTGGCCCTGAACAAGCCAGTTCAGATACTGA
Source organism: Pseudopipra pipra (assembly GCF_036250125.1). Classification (NCBI taxonomy): domain Eukaryota; kingdom Metazoa; phylum Chordata; class Aves; order Passeriformes; family Pipridae; genus Pseudopipra; species Pseudopipra pipra. The sequence continues at coordinate 4,886,335 of NC_087563.1, read as the reverse complement.
AAGCAATCTATACTGCCCTTTGCACTGGTTATTTAGCTCTGCAAGGTACCACAGCCTGTATGAAATAGCTTCCACCCACACAGTGCCCTGCAGAGGTTCCCAGCGATATCTGTGAGCCATTTAAACCCAAACCTGAGATTTCCTCATCTTTGGCTCTGCGATCTGAGTCTATTCTGCTGTTGTAAGTGGCAAGCACCTCTGTTTTGAGTGGGTTTTACAGCCCCCTCACTTTGTTTACTGTATATTAGAGTGTATCACCAACAGATGGACAACTGCTAAAGGCCTCAGCAGCAATGCACTGCTACACTATCTGCTGGGCAGCTCTGCTGAACGGATAGTTTCTAACATCAGCAAGATCGTTAACTTTATGTTGGCTGAGTTTGTGATTGGCAATGTCCTGGATCAGGCAAAGGCAAAGGAAAGGAAGCTCTCCCCCAGTCAGAGGCAGCTGAAAACCAAATGCCAGATCTGAAGCAGAATCACACTGAGATCTGAAGGAAGGTGCTGTGCTTCAGACTTGACTGTGTGAGAGGGTGAGCAATGCCCGTGTGTAGGAACCTCTGACCTCCCAGGCTGGGGCCAGGACACCCAAGATCAGTGATGGCTCAGGCCCAGGGGTGCCCTCCCAGCTCAGCTGCTGCACATTTCACAGGGCACCGGCGGCAGTGACTAAGCCACAGAGGGGCACTGACACTGTGTAAGGGCAGGGGAAAGGGAGAAAGAGCAGAAAGCTGCAGTCTTCTTTCACACTGAAGTCATGTGTGAGACCGAACTGCAAAAAGTAAATGAAAAATCTCTGCCTGGTACCTCCAGTTGGCCTGTGCAAGCGATGGGGATGCAGAGGGGCTGGGGCAGGCTGGCTGCACATGGCAGGGCCCTGCAATACCCCAAATCCCTCATTACAGCAACTGCACAAACCCAGAAAACCCCTTTTTGTACTGATGAGAGCACATAGACTCTTTGCATCAAGTCCTGTGACTGCTTGACAACATGTAGGCAGTAAAACGATGACAAGCTGCTGGGTAGGGAACATGCTGTGGGGAACACCATGGGGCAGGACAGCTGTGGGGAATGCTGTGGGGATGGATAGCTGTGGGCAATTCCATGGAGATAGCTGCAGGGAACACCGTGGGGATGGATAGCTGTGGGCAATTCCATGGAGATAGCTGCAGGGAACACCATGGGGATGGATAGCTGTGGGTAATTCCATGGAGATAGCTGCAGGGAATGGGGATGGATAGCTGTGGGTAATTCCATGGAGATAGCTGCAGGGAATGGGGATGGATAGCTGTGGGTAATTCCATGGAGATAGCTGCAGGGAACACCATGGGGATGGATAGCTGTGGGTAATTCCATGGAGATAGCTGCAGGGCACATGGTGGGGATGGATAGCTGTGGGTAATTCCATGGAGATAGCTGCAGGGAACACCATGGGGATGGATAGCTGTGGTGAGGGCCGTAGGCAAGGGCTCTCACACCATCTCTCTGTGTTGCACAGCATTCACCAGCACGGGGCAGGGGGTTTTCCAGGAGAGGATTGTGGCACACCCATTCATGCAGTGAATAAAGCATGAGCCCAGTCCTGCAATCCCACTTGTCCCACGAGGAGCACTTTGTGGAATAATAGCACTCTTATAAAAACAAAGCACAAAAATGCCAGAACCCTCACTCCTATCCAGGAAGGCAGGTGAGACGTGGAAGCTCAGGGAATTTCTAGGCAACGTTCCTAGATACAATTAGAATGGAAACCCAAGCCATGGCCCTTCAGTAAATAGCACTGCTACAAGACATGCAAGAACAGCAAATAAACCAGCCACAACATACTCCAGACCACGCTTGCTCAGCCAGAGCAGCCAGAACCTGCTGCTTCTATAACAGCAGGGAATGCAGAGGGTTGTTTTTCTTTTATGTTTTCTCACGTTAAATTTTACGCAGAGCACCATGGCTCTATCTTTAGTGCTGTGTGGAGTGAGAGCACAAAAGCTTTTCCTGCCCCTGTTCCCTCAACACACTCCACTCTCTGGTCTGCCTCTGGGAAACATGAGAGAGAAATACACAACAAAATATACATGGGATAAATCCTGAACTGCAGTAGAGGCAGTGGAGCTGCTCTGCTTTTCTGTCTGACAGCAGAGACCTAGGGTCTCACTTTTATGAAAGGCAGTCTTGAAGAACACCTTGAAAGATGTAAACACTTGGGATTTGGACTTGGGAGAAGGCCAGAAAAGCTCTCCTTTCCCCACAGCCACTATACAGCATGGAATATCCTACCACCATCCTAACTTTGTCCAAATCTCTATGTTGGCCTTGTACATGGCGATGTGGGTAAGGCAAAAAAAAAGTCTGTTCCATGGGAATATGCACAAGGGGGGTGAAAACCACTGCTGGCCTGAAGCAGAGTGCTGTGCTGGTCTCTGGCTGCTGCCCTGGGAGCACAGGCTGTAGGGACTGTCCCATTCCAGCCCTGCCATCACTCGGGCTTGGCATCACTCATGTATACAAACATACAGAAGTTTCCTTCTCATCCAGAACCATCTCTTGGTACCTTCAGGATACACTGCATTTCAACAGTTTTCTCACTGTATTGCCCTAAACTTCCCTTATCCACCACAAGGACAAGTGATGTATTACAGCCCATCCCACTCCCACCTCGCTGCTCAGAGGGCAGGAAGCTTTGGTGGGAAGGTGTTTTAAGATTTAGTTTTTATTTCTTATTACCCTACTCTGACTTAATTGTCAGTAGTTTCCCCAAGTCAGGTCTGTTTTGCCCATGATGGTAACTGGTGAGTGATCTCTCCCTGCCCTTATCTCACCCCACAGCCTTTCATTATATTTTCTCTCCCCTTTGGTGAGCACAGACAGGGAAACGCTTGTCTTTGCTCAGTCTGATGTGTTTCTCAAAGTAAATTTGTTCTTGGGAACATGTGTTTGTGGACACACCTTAACTATGAATTACTTATAGATCAGGGACTTTCTCTTCTGGGGCAAGATAGTTTGCTGCAGCTCCTTGGCAGATCCCCACAGGCCCCCCATTTCTGCAGGGTGAGCACAGCACCTCGGGGGGACAGCACCACTCAGTAAGAGATGGCTTGGATTCCCCTTTGCAAGAAAACAAGGGAATATTTAAAAAAAAAAAAAAAGGAACAATCTCATGAGAAGATAGATGCACAGAAAGCAATTCTTGCCAGTTTAAGGTGGTTACTGTGGCATTTCCTACCATCACAGCAGTCGGACCCACCAGAGCTGGTGAGCTGGGGACACACCAGTGCCATGTCCCCACTGCCAGCCAGGCATGGAAGGGACTGTCTGACCAGAGCACATTCCTATTCACAGCCTGGTTTCATTAGGTGTATGATCTCCCTCTCCAGGGCTGGGATCTGTGGCTGGAAAACACATCAGGAGAGCCAGCAAAGGGATCAGAGCAGGCTCAGCCCCACAGGTGGCTGTCACCTGGCCTGGGCTCAGCTGGAATTGCTTCCCAGAGGTGCTTAGCAGAACAGAGCACTGCTAACCCAGCCCCTGAGCTTGGTTCTACCTAATGCCCATTGTTCTGTTTTGTCATCAGCAGCAAGGAGAAAACAGAAGGAAAATTCAGTGTATAAAATTCTAATTTCATGGAAGTTAAAAATAATAATAATAAAAAAATCCACGCGACCCACAACAGCCTCCACTAACAGAAAGCAAATGTTGGAAGAAGCCAGTGTGTCTGTGCTTGGTGCTGCTCTGAAAGATTCCCTGAAGCTCCTGGCATGGCTCCTGCACACCCTTCCTTGCTTTGAAACCCCTTCAGTCAGTGGCTTTACCAGTGCTTCTGTCCTGATACTGGAACCTAGAAATGATGGTAGCAACAGTGTCTGCCAAGCCCTTTTCTTTTTCAGTATTTTTAAAAGGACATATTTAGAAATAATTAATGTGACTTATTTTCTCACCAGTGGAATGTGGAGCACAGCCTGACACGGCCAAGTCCATTCTGCCTGGTACAATCTCCTTTATTTAAATAATCACTGCTGAGTTTCTTGCAGCAATCTGTCCCAGTGGAGAACTCAGAAGCATCTGCACCGTGGAGGAGCAGTGCTTCCATCAGGCTCTGCAGCTTAATGTGTGCTTTCCTACCAGAGCAGCATTTACCAGGTAACACTACTGTGAGGCTGATTGCTGGAGGGAAGCTTTGAGAACTTGGGTTTTATCCAGCAGGGCTCACAAATTCTCTAAAATGTTTTCATCTGCAGGGGGTAAACGAATGCTATTTTGGGAAGAAAACACCAAAAACTCTGCAGGATGAAAGTATGTTATGAAGTTGCAAGAGGCTGCAGAGTGCTAAGGAAAGGTGCTGTGAGGAGCCCAAGTACATCTGACCAGTGAATTGGAAATGGTAAGATGGGAAAGCAAGTGTGTGCATGTTGGCACTATTGCTTTTTGGGGCTGTCATCAGAGAGGTGTCACTCACTGTGGGTGAGGCCCTACCTACATTGTTAAAAGTCACCCAAGTGCCATTTGTTCAGCCCTGTGAGGATGTAAGTTTTAACATCCTTATTAATGTGTGGCTCCAAGTGGCTTTGACATACAGTGTAGTGACAACCATAAAATTGTTATAGGTCTGTGCATTTATTACAACAGCATAAGCTCTGGATAATTGGGAGGGCACTCTGCAAGCTCACTGCTGGGAAATGATTCCTGATACTTAGCCAAAAAAACTTCATTAATCATCATCTTAGGTCTTCTAGTTACCTTTGTCAGACCACTCCTTATGTTCTCTCCTTTTCATCAACACTTGCAGCCTTCAAACACTTGCAGTTATCTCCTTGCCACACATCCCCATGCCCGAGGCAGCTCTGAGAAAGGGGAGCCTGTAACCCTGAACATCAGAAGGCTGAACTCTGTCAATCACCATATTTGCAATTGTAATCTTAACAGGGAAAAAACCCAAACCTCAGAACCCCCTTCAGAGCAGCAGGCCTTTAAACTACAAAAGGCTGGAGTCATGGGAAGAATAATGAGATCATATTTTGTCAGCAGAATTTTAATCCTGAAATCAAACAAGATCAGGGACTATTCTGCATGGAGAACACACAGGCTCCAGCTTGCTCTGTGCCTTGGCAGAGGGAACATGGTAGGGCTTTTTCTTCCAAAAGACCCTTGTCTCCCTTGCATCTTGCACAGGAAATTTAGGGAGGTGGCATGGACTAGTGGAAAAAAAATAAAGCAAAGAGGAGAACTCAAGTTAATCCTGGCTGTGCTGTTGACAGGCAGCAGGATTACTTTGCTTGCCCACAGTGCCTTGGGCTATGAAGTGCTGTCTAAGCTGGCAGCTGAGTTTTGGAGTTTTGTGCAGAAAGATGTTTCTTCTACTTAGAGGACTTTTAGTGGAATGAAACCCCATCATTTGAGCAATGCTGGGCTGTTCTTGTTCTGCTCTGGAAGCCCGTGGGGTGAGACCAGTCAAGCTGGGGCACTGCTTAAATTGCCAGTAGAGCTGTTTGGTACATGGCAAGGGACCCCTGCTGCTCCACCCAGCGGTGTCACAACTCAAAACATCTCTGCCAAACATTGTGACTCTGCTTTCCTGGAAAAAACCCCTCACATTCATCACTGCCTAGTACTGACAGGCCTTAAAAATCAGGGGACATGCAGCAGAAGCCTCCCAGTCACTTCCATCTGATGACAGGCTCAAGTTACCCTTGACTCCAGACATGGCTTTGCAATCCCATTTCTCAACTCTAACAATTAGATAACACTGAGGATTTACAATCCCACTGTGGGACAGTCACATGTTAGCCTTACCAGTCACCAATCTGCAAGATCCCCAAATGGACTGAAGCAGAGAGTGAAACATGGAGAAAAGGGCATGAATTTGAAATTCAGAGGATATCTGATACCCTGTAAATAACAAGCCTGATTCAGCGAAACCATGGGCTGACATCATGCTATATATCAATGCCTGTTCAGGGAAGGCTGTCTGCTATGGAACAAAAATGTGTGTTGAGAGGGGAAAAACCCCCAAACCAGCAAGGATGAAAGCAAGAAGAATGAAAACAGTTGCAGATACAAAGAAGAGAAAAAGATTTATAAGTGTTCACGCAATTTCTGCTTTGTCAAGGCTGATCTTTTCAGGTATTCCTTCTTTGTCTTGTGTGTATTTCAAACACAGACAAGGTTTAGCTGGAAGGAAGCCAGTATCCAGCCTCAGGCAATGATTAGTGAATCCATTTGGAGGAGCACACTTATCTTTGACAGACAGAGAGATTTCCAGAAGTCAGATATATTGGCAGCTGTCAGAACGAGAGACTGAAAATTTACAGCCCAAATCACACTGAGCTCCTCCACCAAGAGGCACCGAGACACTGGCACAAAATCTTCAGACTCACACCTTCTTGCAGCCAGGTCTGAGGGTTCATACGTGCAATTTTATTCTTCTTCACTCGCTCTGCACACGCTGGGTTTATCTCCATATAATCCACGTGAGTGTATTACCTCGTGTGCTGAGTGTGTTACCACGGAGGGCTGGGGCAGGCAGACTAACAGCACTGCTCAAGGGGCAAATTGCTGCTTTCCAAGCCAGAATTGCAGCCCCCTGGACCCAGTTAAGACCTCCTTCAGGTACAGGACTTGAGGCACCGAGCCACCCATTCACGTGGCAATGACAGATCAATGCTGTAACTGGAGGCTGATTAGCCCTGAGCATGAAAGCACTGAAAGAAAGTGTCCTGACATTCCAGGGAGGAGCTGCCTCCCTCGTACCTGAAGCCCTGGGGACAGACACAGGTGTAGCCATTGACAGCATCCACACACACGGCTCCGTGACGACACTTGTGGCCCACGCAGTCATCATCATCGATCTCGCAGTGCTTGCCGCTGTAACCCGGCAGGCACTCGCATCTGAAAGGCAAGAAAGTCGCCCTTAATGGCTTGTTTCCGTGATCACAGCAGCACACAAAAGCAGCCCAGCACCAATCTGGTTTGAGGTGGGGAGGTGTTAGCAATTACTCCTGGCAGCATCAAGCAGAATTGCTGCCATCAGAAACGCTCAGGTCCCTCCTGGCTGCCTGCACTTGAGGTTCTGCAATCTGCTGAAATTCGAGCTGAGCAAAGCAACACCCTACTACTGCTTTCCCTCAGCCAAGGCTGTGGAGAAGGGTGATCACACAGCTGTCTCCCAGTTCTGCTAAAGATGACAACATCTTCCCCAACCTCACAGACTTGAAGGGCAATATTCTGCCAGGGCAGTGGCTCTGGTGCCCCAGACTGTGATTTTGCTGGTGCTGAGTGTCTGAGGTTGGCCCTGTGCAGCTCCATGGAGCTCAGGAAGGTTCCTGCCTTCCAAATGGAAGCAATCTGTGAACAGGCCACAAAATTCAGCCAATTTAAAGGAAAAGACCATTGGTTGTGAGACCACCACCTGTTTGCCATTCAATTGCAAGGCAAAATGCTGCTGCAACTACGGAAAGTTATCTTTGCAGCCTGTCCTTTCCCGTGGTGACACTCAGGCAAAGCCTGTACCTGCTGCTGGTGGAGGAACACCATTCACAGGAGCATCACCATGGGATGTACCCAAGCCTGCAGACATTGCCTTTTGTTTTATTTTATGCAATTCTCAAGTTTGCTGTACGAAGGCTGCATCAGCATTTCTATTTATAAGTCTTGCAGAAGTTTATATCCTGACAATAGAAAATGCATCCCAAAGTCTCTGACTTGGATCAGATCTTTTGGGATTGCTGAGCAACCTTTTTTTTGAATCTATACTGCAGACAATGTTTAGTCATGAACACTCTTTAGTCCATAAAACACGTTTTACTCCTCCCCGTTGGATGTTGTTGCACATCTGGAAAACAAAAGGCAAACCACTTCAACCAAAACAAGGGAAGAACTACAGTTAATTTAGCAATAAAAGAGAGGTCTGTGCTCTTGCTAGAGCCTCATGGTTGGACTCAGAGTGCCTGCCACCGAGAGCTGGAAGAGGAGAGACATTATAAAGTTGAGGGAGGCAGCACCAAGAGCAAAACCACTGCTCCATCAATCTATTTATCCTCCTCCTCCCTGCCAGCAGCCTGGTGGGGTAAGTGCAGGAGGAAGCACCTTGTGCAAAACTTCTTCAGAGGAACTGGACACATGGGAGTGATGAGGATAAATATTTCCACTTTGCAGGCAGCAGTCATTGTGCTGACTCTGGTTCCCAGGACAGTGTGTGGCTCCTGGCCACTCCCCAGCTCACCAGGGCAAGGCAATGAGGTGGGTGGCACTTGCCAAAGTGCAGCAGCGTGTCCTGTGTGTGCCAATGGCCAGGGAGCAGCTGCCACAGCATCAGGGCTACAGCAGCCACTGTGACCTTCAGTCTCCATGTCAAAATGTGGCTCGTGACTGGCTAAAACAGGGGAGCAAAGCCTGTGGATCTGTGCCTGTCGGGTGGATAAGGCTGGGCAGATCCATACACTTCTTGTCTCCACCCTCCCTGCAGGAGAGGCCCCACCACAACCCTCCACAGCCACAGAAAGGTTGATGTCCCAGCTCTGCACACCTGAATTGCTTTTTTTACACTCTGGTGGCTCAGGGAATACTGTGATTAACATAATGGAGATGACAAAACAGAACAAAAAGCAAAAGGTGTTCCTTCCCCAAACCCTAAGAAGTGGGCAGCATTTTCTGGCAGCATTGCAGTCACACCTGCAAGGAAATAATGTCAATCAAAGGACTTTGTGAGGAGAATTGGCAGCATTTAATCCTGTTGCTTTTTATTGATCCCTGCAGTCCTAATATAAAGTGATGTAATAATGAACGATGTGCAGTTCCTTATATAGGGCTGCCATGCATCAATTTTATGATGTGTATTGGCTATCTCAGTAATGACAGAACCACCACTTTTCTCTGCAGGGCTGCATTAAATCAGCATTTTAAGCTGTCAGGTAATAATTCCAAGCTTTGGAATAATAAACTATATTTATACCATGCTCCAACATCAATACAGTGAATGGAAAAACATGCTCCTTTTCTGAAGTGGTTTTTTTTTTGGAAGTAATTTCATTGTGTTAAACGGTATTTTTTGGTTGATTTTTGTTTTGTTTTGTTTTCTGGCACACAGAAAGCTACTCTTCTTCTATAGTAACAGCGCAATAAAGATGTGGAGGCTGGAAGGGAGAAAAGCCACCTGCAATTTTAGCTCAGAAAGCAAAGAGCTCTGTGCAGCCAGAGACACTGAAATAGTCCAGTTTGCTTCCAAACTTGGCTTTTCCTTTAGAAACATGGAATTCCTTTTGGGTCAGTCTCATCTAAGCTCTTAGTATGTCACATGTAGGTTGAAGCTACCACAAAATTCCTGCCTGGAGTGTAGCAGGTGAGAAATTCAGCCCCGTGAGTTCCTCACCCAGAGTCTTCCCAGAAAACCAAGGTCTCCCCCCACCAGGGAATGATGGCATGGTAGCTCCATCCTTATCCCACACAGTGCCAGCAAGGGACTAGGTATCAATCAGTAAAAGTCTGATGAAGTAAAGAACGTGCCAAAGAAACCTTCACGTTCAAATCCTGGTAAGAGAGTAATTTATGTGATTAGATCAGTTATCTCATTTCCCAGTGACCACCTGACACCACTACTGTTGAAATCTTGTTTTCTGTTACAGCTTTGTGGTGATGGCAACATTCCCAGTATCAGAGAGAGCCTAAAAACACGTCCAGTTGTACTGAAAATGTTGGCATTTGCATCTGCACTCAATGTCTGTTGCCTTAAAGCCCTGAATCATGTCTTCTATTGCAGGGCCAGGATGGAATTTCCCACCCCAGATCAATAAATAACTTGGCTTCCTATTTTTTTTCCTGTCTTTGTAATCTTTTCTTCCCTCTGCAGAGTTGTGGACTGACTAGAGTTGAGGGCAGGACAGACAGACTGTCCTTGCTGCCATGATATCCCTCACTGGTGTGTCCTACTCACATGCCCAGGGCACAAACAGCTCAGGAACAAGCCTGAATCCTGCCATTAACATTCCCTGTCTCTGGAAGCAGACAGAGGCACCTGAGCTTGACTCCTTCTGCCTGCAGCATTATCCTGCACCATGACACCCTAAATGGATGGAACATCCCAGATCAGGAGATCAGGCTGCCCCAGGGATCAGCTACAGCACAGGAGCAGAGGCTGCTGATTTCAGTGAGCCCCAGCAGCACACACACCTCACTGCAAAGCTGCTCAGGGCTCTCAGCCCATTTCTGACCAGTTTGGTGCCACTAAAGCATGAAAGAAATAGAAATACTTGCACAACTCTACATTCAAGGCTGGGCAGGTTCCTTCACCTCTCAATTCTGGCTGCTAGAAAGCAAAATGGGAAAGGAGCAGTAAAGAAATAAGGGATTTTTCTGTAGCATTCTACGAATAGTGGAAGGAATAACAAGACAAACAGTATGGAAAAATATAATTTTTCTAAATTTAGAAAAACTAAATATAGTTTTTTCTATATTATTTTTATATAGTTTTGCTATATTTAGAAAAATAATTATAAATAGTTATTTAGGCTCCCCTCAAGGGGTAATGGCCCCACTGTGAGGAACACCTTTCTAGCAAGCATGTGAAAAAAAGTGTCTTATTTTCTCCAATTATTTGGGTGGCAGGTATAGAAATGCTTGCAGCAAGAGTAAAACCATTCAGGGCCACAGCTGTCTCTATACCCTCCTTCATCTCATAACCTGATGCAGCTACTGGATTAACCAAATGCTGGATTAACAAGGAATGAAACCTGCAAAGAACATCAGGGACTATTTATGTACCAGCACACAGCTCCTTATCCTGTACATAATTTCAGGAACCACCCTCAATCATTTAATAGCTTCATCTTTCTCAAGATTTGGAAACATTTCTATCTGGAGGCTTTTCATCCAAAAGAAAGGCTGGACTGTCCAGCTGGCCACCATCTCTAAAATTTTGGTTCATTTCCTTTCAGCTCTCCTGAAATGTCCTGTGTATCAGTTTACACTATTCTGACAGTCTGGTGGCTTCACAGGACACAATCTGACCCCAACTGTGAGTTACCAGGAAGACCAAAGAGTGCTACCATCCCTCTCCTGGGATATACTGGGTGTGCTCCACAAAATCCCAGGAGGGAGCACCCATGATGGCTGGGAGAACAGCCTTAGGGGAAGGTGCAGAATGCAGCTCACACTGCACTGCACTCTCCTGGATTTGTCTCTCCTTCTTACTTCGATTCAAAGATCTTTTCCTGACAAGCTTTCCACAGAGCTTGACTTTTCAATTGGCTGTCTCCATTTGCTAAATTGCTCTGAAATTCCCTCTTCACACAAGGGATGAACACTGCTACTGCACACCTCTCAAAACTCCCCAACCCTCCAGATGTTTTACTGCCACTTAAAACACGAGCCTTTATTTTGCCCCTGTGAAACAGGCAGGTCATTCCCAAAAGGCAAATGCACACACAGACTTCACCAAATCCCAGATGAAGCAAGCAAGGTCAATGGAAAAGGTGAGTCCTGAGTGAGAGCCATCCAGCTCTGGATTTGTTAAGGCTCCTGTTATGCTGCTTGAATTCATAAATGCACTAAGGAACACATAAGGAAACTGTTCTTTTTTTCTGATGCAGGTTAAGATACTTTGCAGTGACTGTTCTGTAAGTTCTCCTTTTGCCATGCTCTCTTCCAGAATAATTTCTCTGCTCTGAGGGTGCATCCACTATTTTCAAGTAAACCACAGAAAGCTAGAAAAGTATGTATGTGTTCATTAAAGATAAAATGTAACATGATCTGAAGCATATATAGTCTTGCATTATTTGTGTAAAGTTTGATTATTTTTGCCCCCAAGTCATTGCCAGTTCAACCCCAGCCAAACCAATGGGTGGATTTTCCCAGTGTGCAGAGACCAACACATGCTCACCTGGTTCCTTTGTCAAGGGGAACACATTTGGACTCATGCTGGCAGGGGTTTAGGTCAGGAACACAGTGGTTGATCACCTCATCACACAGTTCACCTGAGGAAAGAGAAAAGCAATAAAGCTGTAACACAACTTGGACAGCCCTGAACACCCATGGTATCCAGGGATGGCCAATCTCCCTCAGTGGAGACAGCTCAGTAGTTCAGCAGGAAGTGACAATACAACTTGTTGAGACTTCATTAAATTGGGCTCCTTTGACCTACAGCGACCACAGTGTTTCCATCACATGGATTTGAAAGGCTGGTATAAAAAGTACTGACATGTAAACTCCACTTGGAGACAGACAAGGGATCAAATGGGCAGTTCCTGACCCAGAACCTCTTATTTCAAAGCAAGAAAGTGACACAAAAGTGAAGTTGCTCATTAGACCGTAGCATTTTCACACGGACACATATTTTAGCCATAGTTAATACTCTGCCAAAGGAGTCAATTGGACATCATTCTGCAGAAGAAAAACAATCCACAAAGTCTCTCCCTCGAACCTCTGTGACTCTCCATAATAGGAACCAGCTTTAGGGCTGCATGCAATTATAAAACATTCACTATTTATAAGAGAAGTACTAGCTCTATTGTGCTCACAGGAGATGATGTCTTTTCAGAAAAAAAAAAAATCCATCACATGTAAGCTCAGCTCAGCTGTTTCTAGGTATGGTGTGTAACATGCCATGAACCTCCCTGGATTTGTATAAATTTTAATAATTAATAGTTGCAGAATGTTCAAACCCAGATAGTTTATTTAAATACAATCCTTCTCAGAGTCCTAAATTATTAGGTCACACTTCAGTACCCCAGGATTTGAGATCCAGCCAAAGACCACAGAAATCTTTGCCTTCCCCAGAATCCAACCTACCCCACACCTCCCAAAGCCTTGCAGGAAAAGCAAAGGTCAGGTAGTCTCAACATGGAAACCCTCAAAAGCTACAGTCCCAAAGTCCCCTGTGCAGCTCTATCAGAAGAGCACATCTGCAGGGTTTCAGGGTTATACATATTTTCTGTGCCTATACACAGCACATACCATCACATAAGCAAACAGGCCATGTGGATAGTGTGGGAAAAAGGATAACATGGGAGGCACTGGAGGGCTGGCAATGTTCTGGGGTGTTTTCACGGGGCTGCAGCTCCACCTGCCTTGGAAGAAACTCAAAACCCCTTACATTTCTCTACACTCCAGTGGCTACGGAGAAACACTTGAAAACACAAGCCAAGCAAACCACAAAGGTCAGAATTCAGATGGAAAATGCAAATCAGAACCATTCATCTCTTATCAGTTTTGTGATCTGGCAGGGGTGTCTGAGAGCACAATTTTGAGGATGACTCTGGTGTTGATAGGTATGGTTTAAGTTGTTAACTCCCCCAGCTGCTAATGCTCAGTCAGGTTATTTCTCCCACATGTCCAGCCTCCCTACAGTACAAGCTACATCTCTCTTGATAAAACTCTTCATATTAGAAGGGAAGTATAAGATGTGTTTGCAAAACTTACCCAATTGTTTTTGTGCATTTCAAACATGGAATATCTGCTGTCTCTTCTTTTGAGAGCTCTCAGGCATAAATGAGACAGTGGAGCAAGAATACAAGGTATGAGAGGGGGCAGCACCAGCACAAACCCTGTACTCATGTGCCACACACCCCCTCATGACTCATTAGTGGGCTGGGTTTGGCAATACTGGAGAGGTCTGACATGGCAACCTGCAGTTTATTGTTCATAGTATCAGTTATAAGACACCCAGTTCCATCTGGAGCCAAGGAAACCCAGGAAGTCACCACTATGAAATACTACCAAGTCTTTTCACAACCCTGGATAAATCCTGGGCAAACGTCATGAAGGTATCCAGCTCAGGAAAGGGGAAATGCCAGTTAAACTGAACACTGCAGATCCATGGGAACCAGGGAAACAGATCATTCACTGGCCTTGAGGTTTGCCACTGTACTTTACTGCTCCTCAAAAGCAACTAGAGATGCTCAAGTCTTGCCACAATAAACCCCTCTGTCACTGGGGACAGCTATTAACACTCTGAGGTGGCAGAACTGGAGACAGGTCTGTTTAATGCAACCCCCAAATCCACAGGCCACCAACCCTCCCAAATACTAACAAGCAAAGGGACTCCCTTGGACCTGAAAAACAGCAGGTCAGACCTTGCTCTGATGCTTGGAACAACTTCCAGTGTGTCATCTCAGAATTCCCCATGTCCCTTGGGTGCTACAGATCTTATGTGAGAATAAACGTGAAAAAAACCCTAACTGGCTGGTGACACTAAAAGGACTCAATAAGCTGAAGCTGGAAATATTTTTGGAAGACCATTTAATACCTGGATACAGTGTGGATAGATGCCTTCAACTATGCTCTCACCAAAAATGGTCAACACATACTTTTAAAGTTTCTTTTTTGTTTGTTTTGCTTTGTTTTGAGGAAAAGGAAACAGGCTTTAAAAAATATGAACAGTTTCAAAACTCTCAAAGGAAATCATAATTCTTCTTAAAGTATTCTTCTGAAGAGTCTTGACAAGTGCTTAGAGATCCAGTAAAAATCTCCCCAAATGTCAAATATTATGACTCACTGTGTCATTCTGAAGACACCACTATCAAAATGTAGGAGAATTCTAGGCTAGGTACCAAACACAGCATCCAAAAAAATGATATTTTTCATGCAAAACTTGGAACATTTAAGGATCCTTCCTGTTATTTTTCCCATCTATCACTCATTAGGGAGTTCACTTGGGAACGCCTTGCAACTAGAGCAGCCTCATCTCAGGAAGAGAATACTTCTGGGTCATTATTTCAGGCCCCACCAGCGTCCAGTAGACACTGCAGAAAGCATGCCAGGGAAATAAAACACTTTCTGAAAATAAAAAACCCAAGGTACCAGCTACACAAAGTCTTTCTCTCCCTTATTTTATTCACTCAGAAAATATCTGGGCCAAAAAAATCTGCCCTCAGACCTGAGAGTGCAACATTCATTGGTTGCTTTAATGTCAGTATCAGAGGAAAAATCTGATCCTCTGTTTTTTTGGAGTGACACAGAGCTGCTTCTCTGTGCAGCAATGAAAAGTCCAGTCCAAGTTTCTCCCTGGATAGTTATGTGAACCCAAAAACAAAATGGACATTCATCCTAGGCCAGCTCCTAGCAGCACTGATTGTCTTCGTGGAAGACGTTTGATCGTGCTAAAACAAGAGAAAACTTCAGTGTAACGCTTTCCCAAACGTAGAAAACAATCCAACCTCCCCATTTTCCTCTCTCCCACACGTTCTCAAATCAGAGCTCCACAGGTTTCTGAAGTGCTTGTATAAAATGGACTGGGAAACCACAGCTATATTTCTTTTTTAATCAGTGAAGCATTTTTCAATCCTAAATAATGAAGGAAGCACTCTGATCTACCACAGGAAAAAAATCGCAATTTTCAGACTGGAACCAAGGTATACTGAGAGGTGGAACAGTAACAGGTGGATCTGCCATTGCTGCTGACTCATGAATTACCAAAAAAAAAAGGAAAAAAAAATAAATCTCCAAATAATGACAAAGGTATTCTGCCCTTTTGAAACTACCTCCCTTGTCCCCTTCACCAGCACTGATTGTTGTCTTAAGAAACCGCAACAAAACTTTTTTTTTTTTTGCCTCATGCAACATTTTCCTGGTCCTATTTTTCAGCAAAATCCTGAATTTCACGGGGCTTTCCGCAGGGCTCACTGCTTCTGAAGAGCTGCCAAGAAACATGCTTAGGCTTTTCTGTAGCCTTCCCCACGTCTCAGAACGAAGCCAAAACAACAATAGAGCAATAAAGAGGACTTTTACACACAGTTTAATAATCATCTTTCTTTTTTCCATTCTGTGCTGTCATGAGAGCTATTTATTTCATGCCCCATTAGGCTTTTAAAGCCAGGATCCAAGTTACACTATTTCTCCTTAATCAGTAAAAGAGAAACTGGATGCAGTAAAAGTATTTTACTTATTTATCTGTAAGTAGAACTGCAGTTCTGAAAAGGCAATTTAGAGCACCAATTTGCAACCAGTGAGTTCAATGATTTTTCTTTTGTTCCATAAGTCACTTGGGTGATACTTTGTTCTGTCATTCAGAGCATTCAAGAAACAACTGATGAAGCAACACAGAAAATATTCCTGTCCTTAATGCTAAAGAAGTTTTAGTAGGGCCTGGAAGACGAACAGTAAAAATGCTGTCAAGAATTTCACAATATTACTTGAGAAAAGGAACGTGCTTGCAGTGAGGAAAGGATGGGGAAAGCCTGGCCTGTGTCCACAGAGAAAATATTTCCAGGCCGGACAGGGTGAGCACTTAAACAGTGTGTTGCAATGTTCTGAACTCTGCCAGGTAAGTCAGAATGGAACTCTTGTCTTTACTGCTAATAAAAATTCATGTGCTGTTTTTTTCTCCTAAGAGATTACTCACTTTATATCTAATAATTTGTACCGGAAGAAATGCCTTCCTAATTTTGTTTTCCCCTGTTCTCTTTTCAGTCATTTAAAAAGAAGTCAGCGCCGACTGGAAATTTCAGAACACTGAACCCAAAAATGGTTGGGTGGAACAGACATAGGATGTTCCTCCAACAGTGTAATTCAGTAAGGAATGTTGTTGATGTTTGATGAAATCGATTTGAGGCTCATCTTAGAAAATAAAAAAAAGATGAATTTTTTTACTTCCAAGCTGTTTGAACTTGCAATGAAGAGATGAGAAACTCTGTGAAAATCCTTCAGTAGCAAATGCTGCCATGTTAGATATCAAAACATCAAGGAAATTACCTGGAATGCACTGTAGCAGAATTCCTTCTGCAGGATTACTGAAGTTTGCTCTTGCTTGATGAACACTGCCCACAGTACTTAGTAGGCAAAGAACTAAGATTTACTTTGTGCTTTTTATCCTGTGTTAATTCTTAAAATCTCCAGTTTTCACTTACCAGGTTTCAACCTATTAAGTGGGAACCTGAAGTTAGATTCCACACTGAGATTCCCACAGTGCCTTGTTTTTCAGAATCAAGGAGCAATTATCCCAAATCTTGAGGTTTAACGAAAGGATAATGGATAAAACAAGATCTGGGTATGGAAAGAACGATCCTTTCACTATTTCAGAATCCTGAAGAAGGAATGTGTTCTAGTTCTGTGCACTGCCAAAGCATGAAAAACCATATTCAACATCCCAAATGCCACACAATGCAGTCTGTGAGACTGAACCAGACAATTTCCAGTGCTCCTACAAGGTGCATTATCCCTCAGAACCACTGTGCCTGGAACAAATCCTGATTTTGCTGGACTACCTAAATTTTTGAGCTGCATTTCTTTATATGGATGCCTTCCAATTTGTCTGGAATCTGTTAGGGACTGATTCAGTTATTCACACAGTCTAGTGCAGTCACACCTGAGATGTCACACGTTAGCTGAGACGTCCTTCCAGAGCTGGCAGAGAGGACACTGCACACACTGTACATTCATATAGTCTGAACATGGGGATGGGGAAATGGGGGCTGTGATCTGTTCAAAACACTGTGCCACTTCTTCCTCCTCATGCTGTTCCCCTGCTCCAGCATGGGCTAAATCCCATGGGACACAGTCCTTCATGACCTGCTCCAACCTTCAGTCCTTCATGACCTTCACCAACGTGGGTCCTTCCCTCAGGCTGCAGTTCTTCAAGAATTGCTCCACCGTGGGTCCCTTCTGTGGGATGCAGTTTTTCAGGAGCAGACTGAAGGGACACAGTTCCTGCCAGAAAACCTGCTCCTGCCTGGGCTCCTCCTCTCCATGGGCTGCAGCTCCTGCCAGGAGCCTGCTTCAGGAAGGATATTGAGGTGCTGGAGCAGGTCCAGAGAAGAGCAACAAGGCTGGAGCACAAGTCCTATGAGGAGAGGCTGAGGGAGCTGAGGTTGTTCAGCCTCGGGGAGAGGAGGCTCAGGGCAGACCTTCTCACTCTCTACAACTCCCTGACAGGAGGGTGTAGCCAGGTGGGGGTTGGTCTCTTCTCCCAGGCAGAGATCAGTAAGACTAGAGGGCTCAGTCTTAAGCTCTGCCAGGAGAGGTTTAGGTTGGATATTAGGAAGAAATTCTTTACAGAGAGGGTAATCAGCCACTGGAATGGGCTGTCCAGGGAGGTGGTGGATTCCCTGTCCCTGCAGGTTTTTATGATGAGACTGGATGTGGCACTTAGTGCCATGGGCTGGGAACCACAGTGGGGCTGGATCAAGGGTTGGACTTGATGATCTCAGAGATCCCTTCCAACCCAGCTGATCCTATGATTCTATGGGTTCTCCCTGGGCTGCAGGGGCACAGCCTGCCTCACTGTGGTCTTCATGGGAGCCTTCCCTCCTCTTTGTCACTGGCCTTGGTGTTTGCACGCTTGCTTCTCTCACATTTTTTCATCAGCACTGTTGATGGGCTCAGCTTTGGGCAGTAGCAGGTCTGAGAGGGGAGCAGCTCCCGATCTCTTCTCACAGAAGCCACCCCTGCAGCCTCCTTCCTCCTCTGCCACCAAAACCTTGCCACGTGAACCCAACACGGTCCCTGAATCAAGGGAGGTCTCTGAAGAGCACTTCATATGCAGAAAGATTTGCTTCTTTCTCACTGTGCTTCTTCACAGACTGGATTTAATGAATTGTACATCCCATTTGAGGATGATTTCATCCCACTCATCCTTTAGGACAGCAGTAGCTGACATTCCATTTTCTTCTAGATACACTGTTTCCTGATGAACAAAGAGAAATTCTCTGGTATATCTTATTCCACAAACATGACACTTTACATTTTACAGATGGGAATTTGACCAGAGGAAATCCTGGAGCTGGAGCACTCCAACACAACAGGACACCCATACTGAGGCTGAAGACAGGCTGCAGCTCTGCCAGTTACTGTGCTATTTCCTCCTTTAGTCCCAGTAGATGAGATAGGAGACTCCAATCTGATAGCAGTGACATGTGGTTCTCTTCTAAAAAAACAGGGCTGGAAATGGGCTTAGGCTCCTGAACAAAGCCAAAACCTTCCAGCTCTTCCAGCTCTTCTCATTCCTAGTTATACAACTGGGGAATGTGGGTGCCTTTTTATGTTCTGCACAGAAAGCAAACACACTTCATATTTGCCAAGTAACTAAAACTGAGATACTTCCATGTAAGGCAGCACTCCTTCAAATAAAAGGAAGAAAACAGACCAAACTCTGACCACAATTTTCACTCTTTGTCTTGGGGAAGTTATAGCTAAGGTTCCAAAATTTAAAAGAAGCTGATAGTTAAGTACTTGTTTAAGCCTTCAGTGTTTATTAGGCAGTCCATATCCTTGTGGCTGAACCACACTACCTCAAACCTTCCTGTTTCTCTATCAAACATGCAGTTCAAAACTCACAGGGTGGAAAAAGCAGCTGCAGTGCCATGACCCACCTCAGCTGTCACTGGTGCCTGTCTTGGGGTGGTGTCACATCATCTCACAATGGTCATGATGGGAGAGCTCCAGCACAGGGGCAGCCACCCCACAGCTGCTTTCCCTAGGGTTGTTTGGCTGGTCTGGGTGCTTGGCTCTGGCCAGGCAGCGTCACCACAACGGGATAAACCAGGAAAAGGGCCCATAATCACTAACAGGGAGTTCTGCTCTGTCTAAAAACAGCATAGCTGCAAAAATCTCAGATACCATCTACCACAGGACACCACAAGGTCCCCTAAGGTAAAACAGATCTTAGCCTTCTCTTCCAAAGACATCAAACCAGAAATAGTTTTTAGCTTTTTTTTTTTTTGATTATTTATTTTCAGATATATATTTTTTTTCTGTGATACAAACTGCTTGCAGCTTTTTCCCAGGGAAACAAACTATTTTAAAACACTTGCTCCCCTCCTCTCTCTGTGTATTTTAGAAAAGACCTATTTTAAGCAGTAGAAGCCACTAACTATTATTTTTTAGGTTTCAGAACAAAGAGGGGTGGGTATTTGTTGAGGCTTTTTAGGATCCTTGGAAAGTAGGATTATATTTCCTGGGTTTTTTTTTTTGTGTGTGGAAGTGCTACATATTTCTGCTTGTGGCTAAAATCAGATAGGAGGAAGGAAAAGTCCCAAATAAACTAGCAGGTAAAGCATAAAACCATTCAAGGCACACAGTACATGTTTGGTGCAGCCCATTTGTTCCTTTATATATGTTTGGACCCCTCTTCACTTGGATACCCAGAGGAAAATGAGGCTGAGGAGAGGATCTCTTTGGAGGTAAGAGATGCTGTATTTGAATCTAGGACTATGAGCAAAACAGTGATGGCTCTCCAGGAGGTCTGTGACAGCAGTGAATGAGAAAAAGAAGTGGAAGGGAAAAGCTCTGTGAATTGCACCCTACATTTCTAAACTCTAAAGCCAGGGAGAGAGCAGAACGTTTGTGTAAGGCAGAAATTAGAAATATACAAAAAGGCTTATCTAATTCATAGCTTTCTCTTTTGATGTTCCTATATATGTCTCTTTTTCAAGGAGAGGAAAACCTACCAAGCTGTAAGGAGGAGCTCTAATCCACCAAGGGTACAACTGGGTTATAAACCAGCCTACACTGCTCAGAGCTGCCTGGATTTGGGGTGCACGATTATCCTGGAGGAAATACATGTTTGTAATTCAGCTTCAGGATTAAAATAACCAGCTGGGCAGAAGAAAAATAAGACATCAGCTGACAATAAAAGCCATCAGGACTCTACCACACAGCATGAGTGTTGGTTTGGTTACTGAAATACAGGCAACAAACACTGAAAATACTGACTTTGAGAATGGTGAGGAAACCTGATGGTGCAGGTAGAGGCTGGAATGTTTTCATGGTATTCAGCTCTCTGCCTTCCCTCCTCTCAGTTTTGTCTTCTTTAACTTGAATTACTACTTCATAGAATCCATTTGTATTTCCACATTGTTTTGGAGCTAGTAGGTGGAAAAGAACTAGGAAGGAGGTTATTGTGTGAGCATGGGTTGCTTTTTGGTGTGGGTTTTTTCTTTTTTTTTTTTTAAATGAAAGTGAAATGGGGCTGGAGTGTGGGAAATTCTCTCCTCAGCAGTCACTTAGCAAATTGGGCATTTTTCATCTACTTCAAGAGGGGAGAAAGACTGTCAGAGAATTTTAAAGGAAAACACTGCAAAATGTTATTAATTGAAGAAAGATTTTTGGCCTTCATTATTCCAACCAATGAAAGCAAAATTCATGCATCATAATTTGGGATACTGTTTCCTAAAAAGGCTATAATGAGTAAAACTAGACAGACAGAACATGGAGCAGGAAAATACTAAGGTATGGAAAAAACCAAGGCCTGGATACTGCGACTCTGTCAACAGTCAAAATTTTCAACACGCACATTTTTAATTTGCATTTCATTTAGGAACATAAGATTTACTATCGTGATTTAACCATTACTCAACTAAACCAAGGGGGACCCGAACTATTTCTTACAGAACAACACACATACACACACGCTCTTGGATCTTCCTCCTCCCTGTAGTCAGACTATTTGTCCTATTACAACACACATTTGTTCCACACATGCAGCATTTACTGAAACATCACTGGAGTCTTACCAGAATTGTGGCATCCAAGCCCACAGGAGTGATGAGGGGTTCAGGGTACCTGCCTGGCAGTGCTGCCAGAGCCTGCCTGCCTCTCCAGCTGAACAAAGCAGGAATCTGCACGAACTGAGCTGGGCACCTCTAACCAACAGCCTGCATGTTACTGCAAACAGCCCCAGAGGATCAGGACAGAAATGCTCCAGTGTAAAACACACCACTCTTGAATGAACGTGGGGTTTAACTTCAGCACCTGCTGAGAAATCCCATCTGTACCCAGAACCAACAACTCTTGCATAATTACATTGATAAAAATTGATAAAAATGTATGGTCTGGATTTGTTCAGCCACAAAGCCCAGCCAGTGACCCTTTTAAAGAAATTTCTGTTCTCCATACAAGTGTTGGTGAGAAAAAAAAAGCTTGCTCTGTCTACCTACTCGTTGTTAACCACAGAACTAAGTATAATATTTGGGCACAAGACAAAGGGATATTACCTATATTTTCTGTCCTACTGGATACACCCTGCCTAAGGATGTCTGTGCCCTTTTAGGCAAAGTCCCACATCAAGAGCTCATTGTCCCCAGGCTACTTCACAGGAAAGCTGCTTCCCTGGACAGTACTCTCTGCCATCCATTCTTTGTTCATTCGAACAGAGATCAAATCCATACAAAGCTTTTCTATTCCTAGCCTTCCTGTGCAGTACTGAAGTCACCTGCACCTACTCTTTTTTTTTTTCTTTTAAATAGATAATGATATTCCTTCAGTATAAAAAGTTTTATCTAAAGAGAACATACACAGAGATGCCCTGGATGTCACAGCAGACTTTCAGTCAAACTCTTTGGTCAACAGATCCCTCTCTTTCCAGGTCAGGCACACAAACCCTTCCCAAGTTTGTCTCCATGACTTGCCTCTGTGCTTCCATGGCATCTCCTCAGCTGCTGCTCAGTCAACTGAGCAACTCCACGATTTCCAACCTCTCATATTTGGATTCAACTCTTAGAGGACCCTCAAAACCACAGTTCAGGTTTGCTTGGCTCGTATGTACTCGTGTTTGGCTGATGGCTTCAGTTCTTCCAGCCATTTCATGCTGCTCCCTCCCTTTGTGCTCCAAGGCCAGGTGTGGCTCTGAGGGGTGTTTCAGCCCAGGCAGCTGCACTGCAGTCAGTCCTTCCAGCTGATTGATCAGGTTGGATGAAATATCCCCCTCCAAAATGGAGGGAAAGCAGGTGAAGGCAATTCCTGTACCACAGTTCACTAAACTCTTCCTATTTTAAGCAACACGAACTATTGGAACCCTTCGGATTCTGTTTTAAGCAACACCCCTATTTTTGCAACCTTTTTCACTTATGATTCCCATTATATTTTCCAGGAGTATTTCTGTCTTTTCTTCAAAAGTTCATTTTGTTTCAGTCTTAGTCAAACTTACTGCCTGCACTGTTAGCAGGTGCTTATGTGTGCAAATGCTTATTGTGTGGCATAAACAGTTGTGTGTGATCCCACATGGCAAGATGGGCCTGGTATGTCACAAGCTCCCGCTAATATGAAGAGCCACAGCACAGACAAAATTCAGGTGGAAAAAAAAAAACCCAACCCAAAAAAACCACTGGAAGATGATCAAAAATATTTCAAAACTGATTCTGAAGTATCACACGAGTTCTCTGGCCCTTATCCAGATGGTCATCTGAGAAAACATCACAATCTACTTCTTTCCTACCTTTTTTTTATCTGAAGAAAAAATAAAATTCTGCAATAATCCTGCAGAAAGGAAAGCACATTTGCATGTATACTGGATTCAGTTCCTTACTAGAGATGTGTTTTCTTGGCTGGGCAAATACATTTCCCCTTGTAAATGTAAAGACTCTGCCTCTTTGTATTGAGTCCTCTTTGAAACCACCCAAGAGTAGCTGACAAAAATAGTGCACAAACAAGCACAGTGGGCTCAACATACTACAAGCAAAACTCTTTGCTAAGCTTAAGTTTTTTAGTTTTTGGCAGAAATATAATTTTAGAGCTCCAATAAACGTGCATTCAAGTCATAAGGCTTTTCTCAGCTGAAGATTTACTTGGGCCTCCTTTGTATCAGCCACAAAAACTATTTTAAGAGTTTGGAAATTCTAGAAGCTTTCCTCCTGCTTTACTCAGCCACTCAAGCTTGATCCTCATTAAATCCCCTGACATGTAATATATTCCAGTGTACAAGAAGCCCTTCATTCCTTCTCCATGCTCTGAAGGTAATAAACCCATTTCAAAGGCTGGAAGTAGGAACTACTGCAGGTGTTTCCTCACCCCTCCACGCTGAGCCAGGAAGGCTGGGCTAACACCATGTGAATTAGTCTGTTCCAGAACAACATGAGAAAAAGCATTTTTAGATCCCAGTTAAGAGGGTTTCTGCTCTCACAGAAGGGTTTCGGAAGGAATTTATCTGAAATGCAGGATGGACGCTGGAAAAACTAAACCCATTTCTAACTCAGTCACCAACCTCTGTGGCCATGGGCTCGGCAGAGGACTCTGTCACCTGCCAGGGGTGCACACTGAAGTCCACACCTGAGCCCACAGCTTCTCACACAGCCTTTGCTTCTCCACTGGTGGAATGGACATAATGAATTTAAGCAGCACATTGTCAGGCTCTTTTTTTTTTTAAATAAATGCAGACCTCTGAGACCTCAGGGGAAGGCCATGCCCTAAAAGCCAAGATTTTCCAGAACAGGTGTATATCAGACTCAGCTAAGAAGTGGGAATATTTCTGAAATACATTTAGAGAGTTCGTATGCTGAGGTACAGATTTATCTAACACCTTAAACACTATTTTTTAATGTATTTTACAAATGAGGCATCAGTATTTTGACACAGAAAAGCAGCCATATTTGTGAGCACACATATTGCAATATTAATAGAACTAACATTTCTCCAGGAAGAAATCCAGGTTGCCTTAAAATGGGACTAGATTTTCGGTTAATTATAGGCTCGTACACAAAATAAACACGCATTTGGACCCTTCCCATCAGGCACTTCTCATGGATTCTTGCTCTCTTGTTGTGGCCCTTTCTTACCTGTGTAATTAGGAGGGCAGAGACAAACATAGTTGTTGATCCCATCCACACACGTAGAGTTATTCTCGCAGTCATTATCCTCACAGTCATCTGGGTTTATTTCACACCTCTCCCCCTCATACCCAAGGAGACAAGAGCAGCTTTGGAGAAAGAAAAAAAAAATTAATAAATGTTAGCATGGATCTGAAGGAGCAGGAGATTTGAGGCATAAAACTGAAATGAAAACATATAGAAGTGAGTTGTTGGAGCCAAATTCTCTGCTGCTGTGAGGTTCAGGGCACTTTAACCCTATGTGTTTGGTGAAGGATGCAGTCTGATGGTTCATGGGGTCGTGAAATCATTTACATGAGACATAAAAAGCATCAGCAGGAGCCAGGCTCTTCTGTGCTCCCTTTGCCTTCTTAACTGATAACTCTTGCTCTGAACTGAAGTAAGCAACTCCAGGGCAGGGGAGTAAACACTCATCACAATATTCAAATCCTTGGCTTCTCTGTTAATGGTTTTGTGGGAATGTGGACACTTTCCTACTGAGGACTGCACAATCTCAGGGCAGCTTGGCAGCTTTTAGGTAGTTCACTCTCTTCAAAGACCAACTTG
Organism: Pseudopipra pipra; assembly: GCF_036250125.1. NCBI lineage: Eukaryota > Metazoa > Chordata > Aves > Passeriformes > Pipridae > Pseudopipra > Pseudopipra pipra. The sequence continues at coordinate 4,861,277 of NC_087563.1, read as the reverse complement.
AATTGAGTTTACAGACAGAAGCATTTTCTTCTCATTACCACTCTGTCACTTGTCCAAACAAGAAATGCTTGGGAATGATTGCTTTTACAAGTGCAGTCAGGTTTCAGTACTTCTGCAGCTCCTCCAACATCTGTTTGCAGAAGGGCTGATGATGCCCAGATAATTCAACTAAAACACAGACCATGGCAGAGCTGGTAATGGTTCTGTGAGGATGTGGACACCAGTGAAGAATAATTGATGTATGGTCCCTAGAAGGAGTGTAACAAACTAAATGGTTGAAGAATGACCTGACATTTTTTTCAATCTCCATTTCCTTTCCTCTCTAGATCTAGAAGCTATGGTTACAAACAGAAGCTTTATATTTTAAACTGTCTGTAAGTGATGAAGAGGTTGAGGCCAGAGCTTCCAAAAAGAGAGTCTAAAAACATGTTTTAAGTGCTCTGGTCATTTCAGTGGCTTATAAGAAGCCAGGAATGGTATTTGAAGTGTCAGTTTTGAAGTGCCAGCATTGCTGTTCACTCACTAGTCACAGAAAGGGTTGTTTTGAGTCCCAGTCCAAACTACACATTCACTCAACTGTTCATTTCCTCTCCCATGCAAGCCCTGATGGCAGAAAAGGAACTGAACAAATGTAAAGCACTGCTGATGGACGAGGATGAAAACCAGAAAGCACCACAGCAGTCACACTAATGGCCATCCACTGCTTTTAGAAACCAGGAGAATTCCTAATGCAGGCACAACTGCAGGGGACCTTTTTCAGCTCAGATGGACAAAGTGGACATGAGGTGGTTAACCTGCTTTATGGAGGTGTCACGGGGTTGGGATGGGGAATGCCCTGGAGAGACAGATCTTCAGAATCTGTGAAGAAAGCTGCATGGCTTTTGGGCTGGCTGCTCTGAGTGTGACACTGCCTTCCCTTCCTCCTGCCTGCCACCGACGGAGCAGAGCACAGGGGCTCCCATGGGAGGGATGGCACAGAGTTTTCCATCCACCCTCAGCAGTCCTAGGCTGGACCCTGAGGATTAGGTTAGATTCTTCATGATGTGCCACCTCAGAAGGGAACAACAAAGAGGGAAAAAAAGTGGGAAGGGAATGTGTCTTGAGCCACCACAACAGTAAGGCTTCCCAGACAGGTAGAGAGCAGGGATACCAGGCACAGTCACCTTCATTCAGCTCTGCAGGGACCATCCACAGGTCGTGAGAGTTAGAAAACCTTCACCATGAATAACCAAAACCAAACTGCTCAAATAAATCCAAGTTAGGACACAATAAATCAATAAGGAATATTTTCTTTTCCTGTCTCAAGCTCATTATTGCTAATAAAACATGTCCTCTTGCTGACCCTGCAATGGTCCAGAGGATCACAGGAGGCAGATAAGAAAGAAGAGCTGGCATACCATCTTTTGTGGCAAATGTCAGGGAGGGGGTTAAAACCATCTAATTAAATACAGTGAGACATTCATCATGTCTCCCTTTTTGATTACAAAACCCCATTTTCAGGGGTTTATAACTCAACCATAAAAATATGCTCCAGGCTGCAAATTGGAAGACAAGGTCTCCGTTTGGGAGCAGAAATTTTTCTCTCCATTTAAAGAAAAGCAACAAGAGTGGCTTTGTGCTGGTGATTTTTGTATGAATATAACACCATTCTCCTTCCACAAAAGGATTGGGACAGCTTGGATGTATGCAATTAAAAATGACATTATTAAATACTATCACAGTAATGGTTCAACTCAGTGGAGTTACCATTAGTAACAATTCATATGGGATTGTTAATATACAATTGCTCAATATTAGGACACATTCCATACTCAGGGAAATGTCAGAATAATTGATGGCATTTGGCTACTGGTCCTTGTGTATTATAGGGAGTCTTTACATTACTGCTTACGTGTGATTCTTTATTTTGATTTGCACTCAAATGTGCCAGATACGAGGCCTGAAATTAAAAGATAAAACACACCACTTGGGACTCGGACTGAACCACATGTTGAAAGAGTTGCAGTTTGGGACTGCTTGTATGTATTCTCCCAGAAAAAGCTTAGAAGAAAAATGAAGTCTGCTGAGTGACTGGAAGGTCATCAAACTTGGGTTCCAGCTGACCGAGAGAGAAAATGAATTCCAGGGACAATGATGAAAACTTCGTAGTGACTCAACAGTGAATCCCTGTGAGACAGCATTTCATGTGGACCTTGGAAACAATGGAGCCATGCAGGAAAGAACTGTTTTCTAAGATGCTGTGATCACGTAAAGGTTCAGATTCCCCATTCCTCCTGTTTAGGGACTGGTGTGTTTTCCCCTCCCCCAAAAAAACCCCAAAATAAAATCCCACTATCCTCATGAAGGTGCAAGGGAACACAAAACTTAATGACAGTGACAACATTTTTGGGGTAAACTTTTGCAGCTGAAGTATTCTGTAAGTTTTTTTTAAGCTGGCAATTTTGTAAGTTTGCTATATTTGATTTTTTTAAATAAACTCTAATGAAATCATTTACCATCTGTTTATATTAATATATATACATACAGTGTATCAAGTTTCAAAAAAAAAAATCAGCTTTTAAACAGAGATAGTAAATTCTTTCAGGACTATTACAATTTCTTGGTAAAGAAGCTTTTTATGTCTGTATCCCAAAGGAGTAGCCTGCGAGTCTGGAAGTGCAATGTTTTTCCTTGAACTAGGCAGAATTAACACTAGGCAGTTAATCAGTTCCAGGATTTTACATTTATGAGGGAACTTAGAGTTTGTGGAAAAAGCTAAAAAAAAAAAACCAACCCTGATCTGGGAAACGGAGGGAGGTTTTATGTGGAGAAAAGTTAAAATAACCCAGAGCAGTTGTTTCCCAGCACCGCAGGTTATCGGAGATCAGCTGCTGCCTGTGGCTAAAAGTGAAGCAGAGCTGACAGCTCTGCCTCCTGCCAAAGCCTCACTCCCAGGAATGCTAAACCACAGGGGCATGTCTGACTGACCATCTTTTTTATCAGTCTCAATAAGTGACTCTTTTTTGGCAACTTTTTTGTCAGGGAAGACGTAGATTAGATTAGAACAATTCAAAGGGAGGAAGAGCTTGATGTCTCCAGTGCTCTGAGCCACACGGTGTCACTTATCTGTCCCTCAGCGCAGGGTTCACACCTACTCGAAGAAAGAGAATTTGAAATTACTCAGGATTGAACAAGTACAAGGGTAAAAGAAGATGGAATAACTCCAGCTGAACCTTTGCCCTTTGCTGTCCCTCCAGGTTCTGCTGTTCCAGCAAACCTGAGCACCTCAATCCCCTGCTGCTGTGAGCCCTTGTGGGGACCAGGCACAGCGGGGCGAGTCGGGCTGGAATCTCAGCCAAAACTAAGAGTTTCCTGTCTTTGGGGGAACATCACCACCTCAGCATTATTTAAAATGGTGGCTTTTTTGTCTAAGGCTACAGGAACTCGAGAGTTAAACTGCTTGGCATTTCATAGGGAGAAGGCTTTGGCTTAAGTTTCCTTTTTACAAGAGTAAAGATTTGACAAGTTTGGCAGCAGGGCTTGTGTATGAATATATTTCCCTAGGGAAGAGAATATACAGAAGATATAATTTCTTTTACAGGCCACACAACAAAAAAAATCCAAGGAGGCCTCTCATGAAAATGTTTTTGACATCCGCTTCCTCACAGCCTATAATCTAAGGCAATGCTTTCCCATCTTGATGAACACAATTTATGTGCATGTAACTCTGACTGCTGCCATCCACTGGAGAGATTTCCCACCAAAAAACCCCAACCCAACCAACCAAATCCAATCTCAAAATGTTTCTTTTTCTTCCCTGTCACCCGACTGTTCCATCCCCGCACCACATTTATCCACAGCCAAAGCTCCACAGTGCTCCAGACCCACAGTGGCTATAGACTGATTGAATTAAAAACAAGGAGAAAAATAGAGCTATACTGAACATTGAATTTTATGCAGCAAGATTTTGATGAGATATGGTTTTATGTGTCTTTTATTAGACCAACTGAAACTATATAAATAACTATAAAAGCAGAAACCTTCCCTAAAAAGCCTTGAACGCTGTTAAGCAACAAAACCACCCCTGCAGTTTTATAAAGGATCTCAAAAACAATGCTCATTTGGAACTGAGGCAAAGCCTCTGCAATTGTATAATTCTTCATGAGAAAAATTCAGAAGTGGCTTTTATTTCAGGTCATTCAAACCTCTTTATTTTCTACCAGGGGACAAAATAAAAATGCTAAAGAAAAACCCAATCCAAAATATAAACTGGAGCCTTTCATTCTCGTATTATGGATATTTTAAAATGTTTTACTATTGCATTTTTAGTATCAGCTGTATTTTTGAAAAATGAGTACTGAGTGACAAAACCCAGATATGCTAATATGGTACAATTTTGCTTTGGCAAAAGCTGATAAAAGCTATCTAAACATTATTACGTGAGGGTGACTAGAAAAGGAATTGGAACTGAAGACCACCAGACCTTTATTTCTCTCAAGCAGAAACTAAACCTGAACTTTTACTCCAAAAACTGCTGGACCTGCTAAAATTGAACCAAGAGGAGGTACATCAGATCAGAGCAGTGGTTTCACCAAAATCTCTGGAGTCTGTCAAGCAGCACAACCACACACAGAGACAGGGGAGCTTTGGGGCATTCCATTTTCTGCTTCTTGTTTTGCAAGAAACACCATAAATGCTGAGGACCAAATCTATGAAAATTTCAGCAGCTCTTCTTTAAAAAGAAATTCTCTACCAACTTTCATGACAACCAGCGACCAAAGACTCAAACTTGTATGTTTTCAGTTGTGAAATAGTGCCTGTAGCAGCACAGATCTCCCAGCTACCTCATGAAAATTTCTGCACTTCTCTTGGAGTATCCCCACCTATGTTACAACTGTCTTAACCAGGCAAACTAAAATCTGCAATATTCAGTTGCAGAGGTTGTTCTCCTGCAGGCACAACACTCAAGATGTGGCAATCTCCCCATGCTTTTTAATTGTTTCTTTAAAGCCTGTTTGTCTACAAGATTCTTCAGTTATGAAAACATTTTGCATCAGGTTGTCAAGCAACAGATGCTCACTTTACAAATACAAAAACAGCTAGATGTGGGATTGAAATGCCCCAAGGAAAATTAGGATACAGATAAGACAATGCAGATCAGGGAGACTGCTCAAAACAGCTCTTAAGTGTATATTCCATTATAAAGAAATAAGGAGGTTTCACAGGAAATGATATGTCACACCAATGAAACCAGATTAATTATTCTGTAATACAAATATAAGTGTCACATGCAGCAGTTGCTACGAAGTAGCCATTATAGCTCAGTAATGCAAAGTAGAAACACATTTAATTTTATCATCTCATTTTAAATGAAATTTGTGCTACTACCTGAATCCATCTTTATTTGCCTCGGTGAGGTGGCAGGTCCCTCCATTCTGACATGGGTTTTGAATGCAAGAATTAATGGGCACACTGCAGTCTCGACCCTATTTGGGAAAATTCAAAAGAAACAAGGTTAGTAGGAGTCATGCCATCTGAATCAATGTCTCTTGCTCCCTCACTCTGCTCGTGGCACCACTTACAGGAGGTCTGTGGTCTTCAGACCCATCACATCACCTAATGTTCTTTATTGATGATCAGATATATTCATCACTTCAGGGAGAATTTGGGCAGGGCAAGTGTTCTGACCAAGGGGACTGGTGGGTATCTTGGCATCATTTCGGTTTCAAGATTTCAATGAACTCTTTCATTAGGCTGTTTTAAGGAAACAGCTGGTTTCACCATTACTCTAACACACTTCAATGTTAGTTACAATGAAAAGAAAGAATCACAACCAAAGGTAAGCAGGAGGCCACACACAGCACAAGCCCATGTGGAGCCAGCACTCATCAGCTGCATTTACCAAGTGCTCAGTTAAACACTGCAACAACACACTGTGCTCATTACTGAGAGTTGTCAGAACCCACAGGGGAAAGTTCCTTTATGTCATGGGAGCTGAGTTTGAATTTCTGCACAGAACACACTGAATCCTGTTTGAGATATCATCATTGAATCAGTTCCCTTCTTAAAGGTTGCCTTAAAACATACATCAGCTCCAGCTGAGCCTCACCAGCTTGAGCAACCTCCTCTGTTACTTTTATTGGCCCTTCAAGGCACAGACATATGTCTCTGATCATTGTATTCTGCTGATTAGAACATGCTCTTTGTAAAATGGGCAAACACATAGAAAATTTTGGTCTTGCTTTTCAGTTATTCACAGAGTAGGGTGGAGTAAAGCCACCTGAAAGTCTCAATACTTAAGAGATCTCTGCAATCACAAGAAGTTAAAGAGATGGCTCTACTCTTCCTACCAAAGATCCTGTTAGCAGCAGCCCTCTGCCAGCTCATCTGCTGGAAAGCTGGTAGATGACTGCAGTCAAGGTGAGAAAAATATCTTGGGAAATATATTAGTTCAACCCAGACTGTTGGGTTTTTTTGTCTTGGTTTATAATCATTCTTTACCTTGTACTTAAGAGGAGTAGCAATGATTTCTAAGTTGCTAAACAAAGTAGGCAGATCCCAGGCTGTGACATCAATGTGTAGAGTTGCAATATTTGTGTATTAGTAGTATTGAACATTATAGTCAGAATCATTTAGGCTGGAAAAGAGCTCTGAGATTATCGAGCCCAACCTTTGACTGATCACTGCCTTGCCAGCCAGCCCAGAGCACTGAGTGCCACGTCCACTCATTCCTTGGACACCTCTAGGGATGGGCACTCCACCACCTCCCTGGGCAGCCCCTTCCAGTGCCTGACCACCCTTTCAGTGAAGAAATTCTTCCTGATGCCAAACCTGAACCTCCCCTGGCACAACTTGAGGCCATTTCCCCTTGTCCTGTCCCTTGTTCCCTGGGAGCAGAGCCTGACCTCCCACTCCTGTCAGGGAGTGAGAAGGTCCCCCCTGAGCCTCCTTTTCTCCAGGCTGAGCCCCCCCAGCTCCCTCAGCTGCTCCTCATATCCCTGACTCTCCAGACCCTCCCCAGCAATGCTGCCCTTCTCAGGACATGCTCCAGCACCTCAGTGCCCTCCCTATAGAGAGGGGCCCAGAACTGACCCCAGGATTTGTGGGGCCTCAGCAGTGCCCGGTGAAGAGGGACAGTCATCACTGCCCTGGTCCTGCTGGCCACACTAACTCCTGATACAGGCCAGGTGCCATTGGCCTTCTTGCCCACCTGGGCACTCCCTGGCTCATGTTCAGCTACTGCTGACCAGCACCCCCAGGTCTTTTCCCCCCAGGTATCTTTCCAGCCACTCTTTTCCCAGCCTGTAGCGCTGCAGGAGGTTGTTGTGACCCAAGTGCAGGAGTCAGCACTTCACCTTATTGAACCTCACACTGTTGGCCTCGGCCCACGGATTCAGCACTGTACATATTACACTTTACATGTTATATTATACTTTCATCCAACACCACAGAGGAGCTTTGTTAACAGCGCTGTATTTCCTGAGGCTCTGTCTCCAGCATTCCCCAGAGCGAGGAGAAGCAGCTTCGCATTTTAAAAATTCCTGCCAACACAAGGGAAGGGGGACAGCCTTTTTCCATAGCTGAATCAAAAGAGAAGCGTTTCCAAAGAACAACAGAAAGACCTGGCCACCCCCCTGCCGGGCTGTGAGTTCATGCCCAGCACAGCGGCGCAGGCAGCACGTGAGGACCTCACCCAAGCCCTGGCACAAAGGCTTTCTGCTTCGTCCATGCTGCCTTTGCCAAACAGCCTGTCCTTCTCCATTTGAAATCCTGAGTCCCCAAATGTCTCAGGGAAGAACTGGGAAGGCGCCGAGGGAAGCTCCTGCAGGTTTTATTTCGGCGCCATGTGGCCCCGCGGCGCTGTGTGGATGAGAGCCATGCAGCACCAACACTGCTCTGCTCCCACCTTTCTCCAACACTGCCCCTCTTTTGTCCATCTGTCTTGTGAATCCTGGCTCTTTACCACCTTATTGGAGTGTAGCTGTCCCTGTCTCAGACATCAGTTACTTCTGTTTCATATGAATTCTTCATCCCTGTATCACTAAAATATTAATCCCTTTGCAGCCAAGCATGGCAAGAAGCAAAGCATTTGTTTTTTTCTGAAAGTTTTTGTCACAGTTGAACACCATGTAAAACAGTCCCATCAGTTCTACTGTAATTCCATAGATTAATTTGAATATTCTTGTAAAAATTTAATAAAGATAAATGTTAAAATGAGAGCAAGTCTCTCACACTGGCACATGAAATTTTGCATGACAGACTCAGCTCTCATTCCTGTACTGAACATGGCTGAATTATCGGCTTCTTGGGCCTCAGGCAGCAGGAAAACCCATCAGTATCTGCTGCTGAGCCAGACTTAATTGCAACACTAAGTTGCTATGTGGCTTTAGGAAAATTAGAGACTCTCTGACTCAGTTTACTCATTGTAATAAATGGGCAAACAACACTTAATCCTTCTCCAAGGATTATCTTCTCTGAGTTGACTTTATCAATAGCACATTGTGATCCCACAAAACAAGTACAACTTCCCAAACACAGAAGGCTATGAAAACAAAGAATTCTGAAAGGAGAGAAGCTGCAGAAAATAGTGGTACTAATAAATCTACAGTAAAGCAAGGCCATTTTATTTCTATACGAGACTGTCCCTACCCAGAAGAGCCTAAAGACATTCTAGAAACATCTTTCAAATGAATAATGCAATTCTCTAGTCTCAATTTACAGTAAGACTGTTCTTACTGGAAAAATGGAACTGCTGTCAAGCATCACTAAAATTAATTTATCTGTGAGTTGGGAAATACTCCTTGAATTACATTACTTGGAAATAACTATTGTTACAAAGGAGAATATTGTCTATTTGCTTCAAGACTAAAGAGCCCCTTAATGAAGTCTGAATCAGAAAAAGAGGTGCAGACTTTGTTTCAAGGACAGGCAAGAAGATAGGACTGTCTCAGCAATTCACAGAAAGAGGATGAAGGTCCCTCTGTGTGCAATATTTTACTTCTAGAGCTTTTTTAGGATGCAATAAATTTTTGTCTAGTGTGATAGGAAGGTACCAGATCCAAAACACTTCTATATATTTTTTTCTCATTTTCTGTGGAAGAGAAACAGTTTAGGCGTTGAAACAGGAAATCTCTGCAACTTATTAGAAGACATATATGTTCAGAGTCCAGCTGTTTTTTTAAAGCTGAAGTACCTCAGCTGGTCCAGACTTTTTCCAGCTCCATATTTCAGTGAATGAAAACAGAACTATCCACCATAAAGTGTCAATTCTTTGTTTGAAATTACCCTTACTGGGCATTGGTGTATCTACAAGCTGTTCCTCAGCACTGCTGTGCCAAATTCCAGGCTTTACAAGTATCCAATACTGGGAACATTACACCATGATCAGTAAAACACCCAAGAACAAGTAGCAAAAAACTAATAAAGACCTCAGCAGGATGAATGAGGGATAATGCAGTTTAAAAAAGCACTCACTTGCCTTGACACTGTATCAACTACTGCAATGATATTTTTAAAATTAATTTTCATTAATTAGTATTGTCTGTGGAGACTGAGAGCTTCACATGGCAGAGATTTGAACTCTGTCCATCTTAACATGATCCTTCACCCGTTTCTAACAGCAGTGGGCACAGTCAAGAGGCAGCACAGAGCTCACCACAGGCAGAAGGTTGAAACCTCCTGGTGTATAAAACATTCACTGCTGACTGCAGGAGAAACGTGATCCAGGCAGCGAGGAAGACACCTGCAGACAGGCAGAAGTCTGTCCAACTTCAATGGTTTGTGAATAGGGAGACCTCTTTCCAGCTAATTACAGCCCTGTTCAATGACTACAGTGTTTCCCAGCACGCTGGAAAAATGAGCTATACAAAAGAAATACCAAAGTTTATTCGAGTTGTTAACAGCATACAATGTGTTCATAATAAATTTTATTTAGCTGGTATATGTGGAGAACAGATGGGAGCGTTCATGTGTTTGGTAAAAATACTAGATGAAGACAAATATAGTTGATAGAGACTTTAAATTAAGAACTAGGAAGTTTTCATAAACAACTTAATTATCAGGGTCTAAATAAAGCTAAAGCTTTTAGGGTAAACAGACAAAATTACCAGCTACAAAGATCCTGCACTGCACACTCTGTCCTTTACATTCCTAATAGTGGGAGTAATGCATCCACATCCAACTCTCAGTCTCACAAGCATTGAAACACTTGTCTGATGGGTGTCCTGGTCAGAAGTTAATAAGAAATCATTACATTAAAGGAAAAAGTTTAGTAAATCTTCCACTTCGTGATAGGCTGGAAGGAAAATTCACAGAAGGATAAATGAGAAGTACAACGTGTTCCATGAGCATATTCAGGAATGTTATTCGAATTTACAGCTTTAAAATTTCAACCTCCTAATCTTGCGAAATGAGAATAAATGGACATTTGAAGCCACTATGTAGAGCTCTGCTCTGCTTCCACAGAGCTTGGCAAGTATTTAATCAGTTTTTATGAACTATTCTGGTGTACACAGATATAAACACACTCGAGTGTTACCAACACATCTGCATGTGCCAGTGGGACCTGCTCATATATTAGACCTGCACAGGTCCAACAGCAGAGTGAAGGGTTAAACATGGTGTGTAAGCAAGTCATGATTCCTGATTCTTCATATAAAAGAATGAGATGAGATGGAATGAGAGAAGAGGGGGAAAAAAACCCAGAAATAACAGAAGACATGGACACTCAGCACAGGAAAAAAAAATCAGTTTGAAATTTTGAATGTATTTTTTTTTTTTAGTTTTACTTTCATGCTTAGTAAAGTGAGAACTGTGATCAAAGGGTTTTCAAAAGTTATGCCACACAGCTATCCAATAGGGTATAAACTGATGCTAATTTCTAATGGCATTTTTAGAAGTGTCTTCTTTCACCATTTGAAATCTTTATCCCTCTGTCAAAGATAGTCAAAATTGGAGAGTAAATTGAAATTTTCCAGGCCAGGAAGGGAAGGAGGTATCTCACAAACAAAGCTTTATCACATAAACTTCAACTCCAGTAGACAGTTAAGGCAGAAAATAAGAATGAGGCACTCAGCAGTTTCCCCTGTGATAAGTACATTTATCAGCCATAAATATAAAGAAAAAACAGGAATAATTTTGCACAATCGACCAAGGAAACACGATGCTATGAATTCAGCCTCAAAGCCAATACACTAAGCCACAAGTTTGTTAGGAAAAATTCTCTCCACTTCTATGCCCAGCTGTGTATTTCAGAGCCTTTCAAGGCAAAGGAACACAGTATTTGCTATAATGGGATCATGAAAAGGACATTTTACATGCAAATCTTAAAGGAAGGTTTGGAAGCTGGCATGCCATGTTGAGCTGACTGCAGCATGAAGGACTTGATGGACACCTCAGCAAACACAGCTTTGGGAGGGGAATACTTGGCTACCAAATGGTCAGAGATGTTGCAAACCGAGTGAAGAATGAAACTAATTTTGAAATATAAAATTAACTTAAATTATTTCGCAGGAAGGGCTAAAAAATACAGTATTTGGAATTACTGTTATTTTACCACTGGAGCCATTTGAAAATGATTTCCTGACTGAACTGACATTAAGAGATATGTAGAACAGCTGACACCCTGATATCTGTATACAGTAGTCTGAAGCTTTTCAGTAGGTCCAGGTGATACTGTTTCCTTGTTTATGCTCTGCCTTGCCATAGACATAATGGCTAAACCTCAATTTGGAAAAGATGAAGCTCATTGGCAAGGTCAAACGATGAGAAGAGCTGGCGGGGTGTACATCAGACCCATCTGCTTAGGGATATATACAAATTATTTGGCAAGGCTTGGATAATATCACAGTAATTTTGGATCAGATTGCTTTTAGATTGCCAGGTGGAAGTTGAAAGATTTTGATCATCTGTTGTTCACAAAAATCTGTGACTCCTCCTTCAGAACACAGACCTTGCTACAGACACCCACACCTCAGGTTAGGGCACCCACAGTGGGGATGAATTAACTGTTTCTCTTCATCCCTTCTGAGGGAAATGTACCTTCTGTAAAAATGTACCTTCTGAGGGTTGCTGCTTAAAATACGATTAATTTAACATGAAAAATTAATTAATTTCATCCACTTCCAGTTTGGAAAAAAGAGTTTTAACATTAACCTGAATTTACCTAGAATTCTCTGATTTCTTTTTTTTAGTACATCTTTGTTTATACAGCTGCAGTTACACTGACACATCAAAACATCAACAAAGTCACCTGCTGCTCACAACCATCATGAGATATCCTAGTTGCTAAATGGCACAGAAGGTGGGTATGAAAAGAAGATACTCTGACATTGTTCTTGTGCTGCCCCTCCCACTACTGGGCTGATTTAACTCCCTCTGCAAACCTTCCCAGTGTTACTGTCTGAAGCAAAACCACTGACATTTACACCCCACCATCTTCAGCACTGTAGAGTTACCTCCTGTGCCAGCCTAGGTTCACCTGGCATCTGATTAAACAACAATTGGCCATGGCAGCAGCACTGACTCCCTTGTCCTTGTTAATAAATCACAATTGTCAATTTATAGTAAATTAGGCAAACTCTGCTCTCTTAGGCCTCATTTTATTTAAATCAGAAAGATTTATGATCCTCCAGGGTATAATGCACCTTCCATTACCTCTGTAGCGAGTAATCAGGAATTTGTCTGTCAAAGTCAAAGTGCAAGGATTCATCATATTATTTTTTAAAAACTCTGGTTCTTCTCCTACGAGTATGGCATTTAATTCTCTGTGGACATCTGAGGTTTATTTTGTAATTATATTCATTACCACATAAATCCTGATTGCCCTTCCAAACCTCTCCTTACATAAGCACTTTGGGTTTCAATGGTCTTTTGGGCTTTTAATCAATGTCATTAATCCATCACGGAGTCAATTCACATGGCACGTGTCTGAAATGAGTCTGGAGGTGCCAAACTGGATGAGGCAGATGCTCTAGAGCTTCCAAGGTTACAACGGGCTCATGCAGACCACTGTGTGAATGTTTTGGAAGATGTAGAAGAAAATTAGAGACACTGAATATAGTTAATTTTGTCCAGGGTGGACTCTATATAAATAAAATCCAACCCAAAATATTTGCTGTAAAACCAACACTGAATATTTTATAAGTAGTCCCTACTTCAACCAAGATTCACAATTGAGAAGTGCTCTGAGCACCTTCAGGGCCTGTTTATTTTAAAATAAATGTTGCAGTGATAAAACTTTCCCTTTCAAGGCCTCTCTTTTAACGTGAACTCTCATTAGAAGTTATAAAGATTGGACATTTGTAGAGAAAACAAAAATACCATCAATGACATTTAAGAAATAAAATAAAATATAATTGTTGTATTTTAAATTAACTATGAATATGGAGAGGAGGGACACACTACAAGCAGGAACCCAAGGAAACCTAACATAGGCTTATATGATTAAAAAAATCTCTTCAAAGAGCTCACTAGATTTCTGAAATAAATAGAGCTAAAGATGCTGGAAGATTCACAGGCCCTTTGAAGATCCTTCTGCTGGTGTATCCCTGTTTGTTAAGGATTCAGGCTTTTGGTTTGCAACAGCTCTGTGCTGATAAAGGGTCTCACACTGAAATACAAGTTATATCAGCAAAAATGCCAGTATAATCTGTTCTGCTCGTGGAAGCTCTGCAAAGCTTCCCCTACAAGGCTTCCAGCTCAGAGATACCAGCACTCCTTTCTAGCATCCATCTGATAGTGGCTGGCAGTGACAGGTAACCCAGGCAGGCACAGGGGTTTTTCAGACTATCAAAGCCATGAAACCTGCCCATTGTGATAACGAGACAGACACAGCAGTTATTTCAGAGGTGCTCAGCAGCACGAGGAGGGGACCCACGGGGTGAGGGGTGTGCCCTGCACCAGCTCAGAGCTGGAGCCTGACACTGTCAGAGAGCTTTGGGACAACTTCACCTGGAGTGTCTGTGCACTTCCCCTACTCACTCACCTACCAATTCTCAAGCTAGTCTGGCATTAGGTCATTTCTGTTAACAAGAGAGAGTTTACTCTCACATGATGAAGTTTTCATTTTAGCCTGCTTGTAGCAAGTTCACCAACTCCATCACCCCCAAAGGAAAGGAGAAAATAAGGCAATCAGCCTCCCAGGGACAATCTCCGCTCGTGTTCTTGGACAACAAAAGAAACCCAAAAAGCCATATCATCAAGTGCAGTCAGTGCCAAGAAAGCCTCAAGGATGACAGATGACAGACAGTCACAAGGAAATCTAACAATAAGGATTTTTGAGCCGTGGCCAACCATGTCAACCGACTCAATCACGCGGAAATGGGGGGATGCAGAAAATTAAGAGCTGGTTAAACAGAACTTGATTAAGCAGAGTTATAGCAACCAGCAATCACCTGAATTACAGGCAAACCACAGAGGAAAAAAAATTATTATTTAGTGTAATAGGACCAGGCAAACATAAGAAGAAGAGCCTGAAATTCAGCTTGAACGCCAATAAAAACTTCTCCTTTACCCTAGAAAAAGAAAAATTGGAAGACAGGTCACCTCAAGCATTTAGAACTAGACTAGAAAAACAGCAGTAAAAACGGAGTGAGGGGGAACAATCCACACTGGCAAGAAAATGAACATGGCAGTGCCCAGCTGTGGGTACAGCTCAGCTCGTCATTCACCTGAGCTGCTCAGCTACTTCTGACACAGCACAAACACAGCAAATGCCTGAAGCTGCTCAACATCTGCTTCCTTGTTGGCCTGACAGGAATTGAAATACTTCTTCAGAACTTTCTTTATTGTTAAGAGCCCTCATTAGGGCCTGCCACACCACGTGAGTGTGTTTTTACAGGGCCTGTGGTGGGTGTGTTCATGCCTCGACACCTTCAGCCAGCAACTGGGGTGGTAATCCCTCCCTAAGCCTTTCATTTCTGTGCTCTTCTACATGTAAATCTCTATTTTCTTAAGAACTACTAAAACCAAAATAGCAAAAAGAAAGAAACACAAGTCTGACTGATGCACGGTAGGTTTTACAGAATAAGCATACATGGGAAATTCTTGTGATTTCTGCAGGTTTTTTTCTGCCCTAGGAGCATTATATGAAATTATAACCACCTACTGCTGACACTGGTGTTTGCCTTAGAAATCCACACATAAATACAGGTCTACTCACTTTATGTGGCCACCCATTACCTCTCATCCCTAAAGGCTTTCTCTTTTATTTTACTATGAGTAGAAAATGCTTCTACAACATTCATTAATAAGTAATTTTAGTATGCTTAAAGCTACCAAACAAAAATAAAACGCCCCAGATCACATAAACACGCACTCCAGGAGAATTTATTAGAATGAAAGTTCAAGGCAGAACCACCTCACACGAGCAGCATTTTGCTGCACTTATTTCTCCATGTGAAAACTTGGCACTGATCTGACATTCCACTGCCTGACCCCCAATCCTGACACTGGGAGAGGAAAGAGGCCAAGGCAGAGCAACACATGAAGGCAGAAGTGTTTGCTCTCCTGGCTGGTGTGGATGAGAGCAGGCTAGGTGGAGAGTTCCTTCCAATTTCTTCTCCCTTTGCAATTCCAACCTGGGGATTTATTTGTGCACTGCATGATCTATATGGGACTTACATGGATATGTTAACAGACCCAAAGAAACAGCAGCATGGAGCTACATTTGCACACAGTATTAGCCTAACAAAGTAGGCACAGGCTCACACAACATCCCCACAACCCCACCCAAACCAGCATCACTGAGAACCTGCCCCATTGCAACAACCTCACTGTCTCACCCTTGAGCTGTGAGAGCTGCCCTGAGTGTCTGTGGATGAGCAAACACCACCATACCCACCTTAGTTCTGTGCTGAATTCTCCTCAAACTGCCATTATTGTAGGACTCTGACAGATTGTTTGTGCAATGCTACAGAACATCGACACGGCAAAGTGCAAATACAAACTTCTCATGCCCCTGCTCCAAGCAAAGGCAAGGCCATGTGCACCCTCAGGAGGGAATGATGCAGTCAGTGCAGCCCCAAGTCCCTGCCAGTGGCACAGACTGTACCCAGCACTGATATAACCTGTGCTCAGCAGCCACAGCTTCTGCTCAGCTGCTCTGATCCACTCGAGTGCTGGCACATTAGATGTGTCTGTGCACAACATGGGATAGACACGAATCCTGCATATCCCAGAGACTTTCTGTTCTGAGACCCCCCGTTTCCAACCGTGTTCCCAGGGATGAAAACCTGGCCTAGGGGGTGGAGAGGGGGAAGAGCCAAATTCCTAGCAGAACTCTGGAGCCAGCTTCCTCAATAAATATCATTCTGGCTTCACTGTAATGCCTCCCACCACAAGAGTCTGGCTGCAAAGAGTGCTGTCTCTCCGAAGCCCAGGAGCTTTACCCAGGATTTTTCCAATTGTATCTGTCATTCTGGATGATTGGTGAAATTGCCTGAACCCTCCAGATACTGCAGTGCTGCTGGAAAAGTCAGGACACTGGCTGAGCTCAACAGGGAGGTGAATAGATTTGGATAAAACCTAGTGAGCAACACTGCCACAGACACACATCAGCAAGTGGTGCCTGAAGGGTGGGATATAGGCTATGCTAATTTTACCTATCTTCACTTTCCCTTTCAGACAGCTTTCAGTAAGAGCAGAACCCAGAGCTGACAAACATCCTGCATCCCAGCAGCTCTGGCTCCTTTACCTGAGCAATCACAGAGGCTGTAGGCAGCCCCTGTGTTTCCTCTTCTGGGTTGGCAATGTTCTTTCATTTCAGATAAAACAAAGATGTAATTTAAACTATTTCCTCAGTTCTACAAATAATTCTGTTCAAAAGAAGGAAATTATTCTCCTTCATTTGTTTTTACCTCAGTTTTCAGAAAAAATCCAATGTATAAAAGACACAGAAATCAGCCAAAAAACCCCAAAAGGGCATTTTCAGAATGCAGCAATGGCAAAATACATTGTGTTAGTTTCCCTAACCTCAATTTTTACTACAGCTATTCAAGTGAATCCCTTCTCAATGGCTTATTGATTGCAAGTTTGATTATTCTGTTGAATTCTAACACCCATAGACTCAATTTTGCAATATCAATGGGAATACTTAAAAGCCACACACTCTGCAGGATAAATGGATTGGTACAGTGCTGTTATCTATTTACCAGCCCCCAGCTGCACTCACACACACTGGCTCTGCAGGTGGCCAGCAGCATTTCCAGCAGAAGAAAGATCCATTTCTCTACTGGCAATCACACTTTACAATCTAAACCACACACATTATTTAAATAATCGTTCAAAGAATGCTATGGAGTAAAAAAAAAAAAAAAAAAGCCTGCTGGATAATTACACCTATGTCTGTGTTTAATATGAAAACACAAGTTTCATGACGTGAAGAGCCACCTCCTGCCAGCACTGGTGGCACCCTGGAGCTCCTGCCCATGATCCTGCCACTTGCTGGAGGTGGCACTTTCCCACCAGCTCCCACTCTTTGGGGCTTTCTCCCCAAAGAACAACCCCAACAGCACTGTTTCAACCATGGCTTATCTACAGCACACACATTCATCACCCATTTTAAGGGAAGAGCAGCAGCAAAGATTGTTATCAGCACAGCCTTGCCCCTTCCTGAGTGAGCAATCTCTATTTCTGTCCTCATCAGACACCACTGGGGCCCTCTGGCCTTGCAGCTCAGGTGGTCCATGGCTTATCTCACTTTTAAGCTTACTCAGACCACCAAGGGCAGCACTGCACATTGCTAAAAGCCCCATAAAAGGTATACATTCAACAGCAAAAAACATTTTTGTGAGCATGAAAAGTCAGACATGGAGTCATCATCAATGTGGCAGCAAAAATCAAGAGTACAGGCCTTTGAGAATGCAGTTAATTGATAGAATGTCCTGATTCATCAGGCACCACTTTGGGCAAGTGGAAACTTAGGTGGCTTTCTGCTGGCTGGCCTACTTATCTGAAGGCTGGCATGAGCACAGGAACCCCAGAAAACTGTTTGTAATGTCTGTCCCTACCCAGGGAACATTATAAAGCCGTCAGCTTACATTTGAAAAAAAATGGGTGGGTTTTTCACTTTATTGATGCACTCTTCCACATAGGATTTTTTGAAAATCTACATCAAACAAGGAAAAACAAATGCTGAGGGGGCAGATTTAGGGCAATTTATCAAGGTCTGGGAAATAGCTTCCAGATGGATTGAGCTGTTTGGTGCTGGCTGGTGAGAAGGAAGCAAGGTATTGTTATTGAATTAGCATGAATCTCTGGTGGAGAACTGCATGGTAGATAGAGTGCTCCTTTCATATGGTTTGCATTTGGGCCTGTCATACTTCATTTTTATTCAAAAACCTGTGGTAAAGACACACGGTTCTTTTCTATTTTTTTTCTTTTTGCTTATTAAATTTCCCCCAGTTCTCCCTGAGCTGTTATCCAGGCAGTATTTTTAAACCCTGCTCCAAGTGCCATGCCCGGTGTGTTTGCTCCGTGCCACGCTGGGCTGAGGGCTTGGTGCTCACCAGCTCACAAGTGGGTTTGGGTTTTTCATTCCCACACTGATGTCACCTGAGAGAGGAGAAAAGCTGGATGCTCTTTGAGATGTCTGAACTGAGTCACTTCAAGTGTTTATCAAAACCCTTTCCAAGGAAAACGATGCATCCTGAGGTTTAATGCGCAGTACAACGTGCCGATATCACCAGAGGGTTATTCTTGATAATTTATCCTCCCTTCATAAATACAAACTTAATAAACTTCTAGCAGTATAAATGAATCTGTACTAGAGAATTTGTGAATAAGAAATACTGTAAAAAAACCCCAAACCAACCACCACCAAACAAAAATCTAAGGACAAAAAAAGAAGATGCTCATAACTAACAAATTTTCACTTTGAATAGCCTGGGTACCTGTTCCATGATATGTGCCCTACAGAGTAAGACGTACACAAAGATTCATGTATTTTCCTGCTATTTCTGAAATAGTTTACTTTTCAAATTCCCATCTGAATTCAACATAATTTATGTTAAATATCAAATTAAAATGGCCGCTCTTCTATTAACCCGAGGAGATAAACAGATTGTTATCAAGTAGTTTCAGTTAAATGAATTTTTGACAATATGGTCTTTTAAGATCCCAGAAAAGTTGCTGGTTGATATGCCAATGGGTAGAATGATTTTTAATGACAGGAAATTTCCAATGGCTTTTTCAATTATTTAGGGGAACTGTTATTATTCTTGAGTACTAGGTGTGGGGGCCAAGAAAAAATGAGCTTTACATCTTCCCTTTTTCCAATGTTTCAAGGATCTACCACAATTACTCTGGGATGTATCCCAGGCAAACAGAGAAGGGAAATGGTGATATCATCAGGACCGATTAATTCCTAAATCCTACCTCAAATGTAACACATGGATACTTGTGCTTACTTCCCACATGTATGTCTGGTTTTTGCCCTTCTTTTTTTTTTTCCAAAGTAATAATTCTTATTACTTTATGTTTTATGAGCATCTGCTTCAACTGACCAAGACTGCAGGAAATATCCAAAGAGGCAAATAAAATCCCAGTCTGCAGGATGCAGCCTACTTCTTTGGCCATAACATCCAAACCCTCCAGGCTGTGAACAGATCATATGCCTCATTTATTACTTATACTTAATCCTTCAGCTACTGGCTCCTGAGTTAGATTTCCAGCTATATCACCTCTGAGGCAGTGTCTTGGTACCCTCAAGCTGTCACGACGCAGTGTGAACCAGGGGAGCTGTACAGCAGTGCTGAAGGGCCTGCATTACTCACTGACACGATTTCCCCATTTTCCAGTGTTATCAGTAAGCTGGCACTGCATGCCCACAATGCCTGGCATCCACAGCATTCACATGTGCAGACCCCTCTGTGGACATCAGTGCTCCAAAGACAGAGACAGCTGAGTCAGGGGTTGTGTCTGATCAGTGATCACCTTTCTGCTTAGTCAGTCTGTAAGATGGATGTAAACTAGCAGGTACCAACATTCTGTCACCATGGACCAGATTGGCACTTAATTCTTATCTGAATTGCCTCCTCTTTGGCCTGGAAGCCTATAAAGTGGTTATCCTGTTGCTGGCAGAAGAAAAGAAACTAAAAGGAAGATAAACCCAACTTGCCATTTTGTATGGATGTCTACATTACACAATCAGACAATGCCCAAGGTTGGAAGTGACCTCTGGAGAGTGTACAGTCCAACCAACCTGCTCAAAACAGGGTCAGCTAAAACAAGTTGCTCAGGATGATCTGTGTGGTCACAGCATAAAGCAATGCAATTCCAATAGCATGGGATAAAATTTGTAGTGGGGCAGAGCTGAAAAGTCACACACAATGTGCCTGAGTAAGGGATTTTTTGAGCCCAGTTGCCTGTAAAATTGACGTGGTGCATGACAATTAAACTTGACATGGTACAACAATTAAAAGACCAGCAGGGAAGGGGAAATGCTCTTGCTTTTCATGTAGCTCATTTGTGGTCATACCTTGAAACCAAAAGGGCAAGTGCATTGATAAAGCTCCACTGGGTCACTGCTGCACGTCCCGTTGTTCTTACACGGGTTGGAGAGGCAGGGGTTGCACTTGGACACAACACTGAGATCTGCTGGCTCTGGAAAGGCAGACACAATGCATTAATGGAGGACTGGAGTACAAAACTGACACTTCCTATGCACACAAACACATTTCTTCCTAAGCAGTATTCACCCTGCGCTGGCACAAACACACAAACACAGCAGCCTGGGATTCCCAGGGATCAGAGAGGCTTTAAGTGCTTAAATCAAGTGCTAGGGAAGTCTCAATGATGCTTATATTCTGAAGATGCAAACATACACTCTGAAAAAAACACGCTGGGAACCTCCAGAGACTGGTTTATATATATATATATATATATATATATATATATATGTATATTTGGCTTTCAGCAATTTTTCCTTCTCTCAGTGCTGGAAATCCTGCAACAGCAACCCCCAGGGAACTGTAACCTGACATTTCTATGGCTGATAACAAGAATGAAAGTGCAGATGCAACAGCATAAATATAAAACATGCACAAGAAAGATTTAGTTAGAGGCTTATGGGAATATTTAGGTGCAAAGTGTTCTACCACTCTTAATTTTTAACTTAAGCTAAAAACTTATTTTCTTCCTGTTCTGCCCAGAAGAATGATCATCAGCATTCAGCTATCTTGGTAAAATGCAAAAAAAGCCAAATATGCAAAGATGTAAATGTATTCAGGTAAATACACATGGCCATATTTAAATCATTTAATAAACCTCATATATGTAACAGAAATCTTCCAGACAAACAGTGATGTTTGTGAGTGAGCAGGAAAACAATCACAGACCAAAACAATACCGAGTACATTTGGGGTCCCAAATCAATCATTATTTTATTGTTGAGATTTTACAGAGAGCTAATTTAGACAGTTATATTCATAGCTAAAGAATGGTGATTTTTTTTTTAAATGGCAGCCTTTCAAATATTAAAGAGTATTAACTCACTGGCTTTTACATGTAAAAAAGAAAACCTAGCACTTCAAAAGGGCTTAAATGATACCAAATTATATTAAAATAATTTTGTTTCGCTTTTAAGGAAATATGCTTTAAAATAGTTTAGAATAGGTCCTGTACTCATCAGAAGTGGGCACAAAGCTTCTGGTATTATATGGTAAGTAGTGAGAAGGAGTAAATTATGAAACATCCTGAAAGTGAAGAAAAGAAGTTTATACTTGATGTTTGGGAGAAGGTGGAACTCCAGAGGGTTCCCAAAACTAGGGATGAAAAAGCCCTTCCAGTCAGGGATTTGCTTTGAATCGTCCTGCATGAGCTATAAACCTTCTCTGTTTACTCTGAACACTTGCAGAGCACCAACAGGGGCAAGAACACGGCAGAAATGGGGACCAAGGGGTCTCAGCTGAAGAGCATCTGCCAGGTAAGGGCTGTGTCCTGGTCCTGCACTGATGTGGTGCCTTCAGGGCACTCAGTAGTCAGTTAAAAATACCCAAAAAGTAACAAATCCAAAAAAAATAAATATAACAAACAACTGTTTGTCATACTCTTCTGTCTTTGTGTTCATGTCTAACTAAATGCCACACTTTGTACCTTGGAGCTGGGGCAGCCAGGGGAAATCACACCTGAATTTCTGGCACTGACAGGGGCTGGAATGCAACATATCTGAGCTACCTGTGTCCTGATGGTAAAATATACAAAGAACAAACCAAGGTAGCTCCTTGGAGAGCTCATGAGCCAGGCAGCAGTGCTGCTCTTCCAGATTTAGAGGTCAGTAAGCAAGAATTTGTTCTATTATTTATTTATTTCATAATACACACGCGTACATTTTCCATTTATTCCTGTAGCATAGATCAAAGCTAATCAATGTAGGAGCTAATAAGAACAGTGTTAGTTCCTAGCAGTTAAGTAGTTCATTAGTTTGCCCTTGTGGATTTGATTTATAAATCCATATAGCAAAATGCCCTCAGCCCAGCACATTCCTTTCCTCTACTGCATAGCTGGGAGGGCAAGTTAATAAAAAACAGAGCTGAGTTTGCATGACTTGCACATTACACACTTTTATTTTCTTGGCTCTGCTGAGACATAACCTCCTGCTCAGTCACAGGCTAAAAACATACTTTTAACAAGAATAAGTTAAACTACTTTTTTTTTTTTTAATGTAAAAGTTCCTGGAGGTCACAGAGGACACCTGTGCATGACCCTTACACTGCATCTCAAAGTACCCAGCTCAGGATGGGCCACCTCCTGCCACAGTGACTCAGGGAGATGGAGGGTTCAGCACTCCCTAAAGCTCCAGAACTGGAGCTGCACGTGCACCCAGACTGAACAGCATGAGTCTTAAACATGCACATGGGAAATGGGTGCAGTAAGACTACCAAATCATGCACTGTTTTTCAAAATGTATGTATTGTGACGAGCAAAGGTGAATTTTTCTAGGGCTGGGAGCTTCTTGGACTCTACTGCTACTTATCCACACCATCAACAGTTTCTTCTTGCCCAAAGACCAGCTCCAAATCAACACTTTTTTCTCCTTTTCTATTTGGATAAAGCAAGCCATGGAGATAGCAGAAAGTCTCATTTTGGGATATCAGAAAGTCCAGCAGCTTTCTAGTGGACCAAAATAATATTTACATAAAAAGCATACAGCTACTTTTAATATCCTGGATAACAGGATTAGACTTATCTCTAGCCTAAGAACTGCTTGTTTAGTTTTGGGAGAGAGTGAACGTAACTATTGATATATCTTGGTTTCAGAATAAAGAAAGCATCTAGCTTCTCTTTCTGAATTAATTTGCAGATCCTGTTTAATACATAAATGCAATTATTTTCTGTGGTTCACTTCATGGGAACAATGCATTATTTGGTGTTTTTAGTACTTAGGGTGTATTTGTACTTCAGGTCTGAGAGACCATTGTAAAGGCTGTAGTTTGATAATTACAGTCAGAGCTCTGAGAGTTCTGAGACTGAAATTTCAAAGTAATTAAATTATAAGGTTACAGTTATTAAAGATATATCTGAAAGGACATAAAATTCAGCTCAGCCTTGGGAACCTGTGTTCTAAACCCACCTCAACACCATTATTTGTTTGTTCAGCAGTTTAATCCCAGCATCTATAAAATCACCCTGCCAAGCAGTACTGTAAATGTGCATGGCACTCTGAGACACATAAAAACTGGCTTTATGCCCTCATTTCCATTTCTAAGAGAGGCCACTGAGCCATCTTTTCCACTATAAATACACCTCCACCTTCAAGTACTTGCTGGTAACCTAAGCAAACCTCCTAAACTTTTTGTTTTACAATGAGAACACAGAGGTATGTCCAAATCTTCATTCACTAATGAGATACTTTATCTATAAAACAGTGTGCTCCTTTTTAGTTGTCTGACTGCTCTCTAGTGCAGCACACTCCTATCACTGAGTACCCTAATGGTTCTTAGCTGCACCTCAACCCTCTCCTGAATGAATGTACACCCCATTCAAACATGACAAGTTTTCCACAATCTACAGCTTCTGAATCAGAGCTGATGAGAACAGTTTGCAGATGTGAAAATTAAAATGTGCTTTTGCTAAACGCTTTCTAGAAGAATTCTCAGTTTCTCAATTTTCAAGTGCATGTATATGACAAATAGAGCGCTCTATATTTTTAAATAACTTATTTTACCCAAGTTTTCTGGGGTAGGCCAGAGGCCAAAACCGATCTATTTGCTCCAGTAAGTTCTAACACCTTATGTGCTAATGTGCCACTGTAAAATCTGGTGTGAGCAACAGGAATATATATATATGTTGTGAGGTTCCCTGGCTTTCCTTCCAGTGGAGGAAATGTAACTACTTCTCATCTGCTCTAACTGCACCGTGTGGAAACGCAAAATGGGAGGAACGTGATGGCTCAGAAAGCGAAAGTCAAACCCGACGCGCCCTCAGACGCACTCTGAACCCAGGAGTACAAAAATGAAGCCGTGTGTGTGTGAGGGAAGGGAGCTCTGGGATGGCTCCTACCTTTGCACTGGAAGTGGTGGGTGGGGGTGGTGAGCAGCAGCCTGTCCACCATGGCCTCGGGGCCGCTGCAGCGGGCGATGCCGGGCTCCTTGTACCCCAACTTCACCCACTCCGAGAGCCAGCGCAGGTGGCAGTCGCAGTGCAGGGGGTTGGTGCCCAGGGCCCTGGGGGGGAGAACAATCAGCAGAGGTTATTCAACAGCTCTGACCTCACCGAGGCACGTTTCGTCCTACACTCCTATTCCCAAAGACTTCCAAGTCTTCGGGAAGTGAGTGTTCTCACCACTGGGTAGAGAAGCTGTAAAAATACCTAACGAGAAATCCCTTTTTTTAAACAGCTGTGCTCCAGCAATGCCACCAGACACTGCTTTCATAAAATTTATCACGTTGGTTTCCTTTATTTAATTCTTTGTCCTTCCTGAGCATATTCAAGCAGTGAGTTGTCTAATTCAGTTTGGATCTGATGACTCAGGTTAGTGACTCCTCTCCAGATGAAACACACACACACACACAGAGGATAACTCAGTTTTCAGAACTGCAACCTGCTAAGTTTATTTATGGCTTTGAAAACACATTTGCTGCTTAACCCATCATTTGAGTTAGGTCATATAGCTGAAGAAGATATGTTTATATAGTGAAATGATAATTCTCAGAACTTCTTTATTTTTATGGACATCTATCTGAAAGAAAACAAACCTTTTAACCTTAAATTCAGGTGCTGCCTTGACTCATTTATACTTCTCTTTCTCTTAAAAGAAGTGTCTTTTCAGGCAATCAGTCAATTACAGAGTCCAGACTTCAAAAAAGTCAGTTTAAAACCAACTGATTTTTGAAAGTGTGAAGAAATGCATGTTGAAAGTCTGAATTTATTTTGCTCAAAGCAAACATAAGACTTTAGCTGTAAAAACACCTGAATTGCCATGGGAAGAAAATGAACTAAATAAAGATTAGCACAGGCAAGAGATAGTAAAGAAACCAGTAATTCAAACTGGGTTTTAGACTTTAAAATTTCTGCATATGCTATAAACTATTTTTAAGGTGGTACTTTAAACTCAAGCTTCTTTCAAATAAAAACATATCAGGCAGGATATTAAGATAGAAACCTCAGTAAATTTGTTGATACATTTCTACTGGAGTGACTAATGAACCCACTGTGCCCTAGACAGATTCATAATGAGAGTTCAGAGGTTCAAACCCTGTCTGGGCCTCATTCATCAAAATTAAATGTGTACTGCAGCACAGCATTAAAAAAATATCCATCCACTCCTCCTGGAAATCCATTGCTTGCAATGGAAAAAAACTACTGGGTTGACTTTTTGACCCTGTAACTGTGATCAACTGGCTCACTTGTCCAAGGTCAAATAAAATGCAGCAGTGAAAGCTGGACTGAGAAATTAACTTTAGCATTAAGCAACTGCCATATATAAAATGAGACTGGGAGGACAACAGAAAGCTAGTTACCATGTCAATTAATATTTATAAACTACATTAGAAATAGAACTGCTCTACAGACACTAGAAATTATTACCAATAACACTGTTGACAACTGCAGAAATTATTATATGTATCCTCCTGTTCTTCTGGTTGTAGTTCATGCTTTGCTGGGGGTTTTTTTTGGCTTTTTTTTGGCTGGCTTTTGGTGGTTTTCTGTTTCTTTTTTCATTTCTAGAAACTCCAGTGAATTTTTGTATTTTCATTCATGAGTTCTAACATATTCTCTCAATTTCTTTGCACATTACAGCAAATTATTTCCAGAAGGTAAAAATATCTTGTGCTGTAGTGAAACACCACCAGCAGCATTTTCAAAATGCTGGGCAGGTTATTTCTGTTCAGACACTTATTTTGTTTTGAGGCAACTCAGTGAAGTCCATTAAAATAAATCCATTCACAATAATGTGGGGGGAAAAGAAACAAAGAAGGGGACGGGTTATTTTTATAGGTAATTAATGTAAATTTGAGTAAAGACGAGATGATTCAACAGGATTAGGAATCTGAGCTGTACAAAGGAAATATGTTGGAAATACCTGCTGTACCCAGCACCTGTTACAAAGGGTTTGTGGAATCCCTGAATTACCAGGGGGTCAGTTTATGTGTGGGCAGTGTTTGGGACACTGGGTATTGAAGAGCTGTGAGTGGTGAGGACAAGTGCAGGAACTGACCTAACTCAGAAGGTCTCAGTTCCACCCCAACGGACTTTGGGTCGATATTAAATAATATTACACTTGATCCTCCAGGAGTGCTGTTTTTATTATGGACTAAAAAGGTTATAGAGTTGAGGCTTAAATAGACAATTGCGTGGTTCAAGTAAATAAAGCAATAAATAGTAAGCAAAAGCAGTGTGTGTATAGCACATACAAACCTTTGTTATAATATTTGCATTACAGCTATAGGATGGTTACAGTGTAAAGGAAATGTGGTGAACATTTTCTTTAAAGAGCTGTGGAGAAAGCAAGGGAAGTATCTAGATTTTGTTCTTCCAG
This sequence comes from Pseudopipra pipra, assembly GCF_036250125.1. Classification (NCBI taxonomy): domain Eukaryota; kingdom Metazoa; phylum Chordata; class Aves; order Passeriformes; family Pipridae; genus Pseudopipra; species Pseudopipra pipra. The sequence continues at coordinate 4,834,321 of NC_087563.1, read as the reverse complement.
TCACAGACCAACTTAAAGCTGTTACGAAAGACTGACTAAAACCAATAGTTTTGTCTGTGCAACACAAATACCTCTTTGCAATTCTAAAGGTTAATTGCCCTGACACAGGAGGCCCAGGCTCAAAACTCTGGTAACTCACCTCTCTCCTGCCAGAGCACCTATCCCACCCTTGCACACACAGCTGGAACATTTAGGATAAAATTTTCTTCTCCCCTGCTTTAAGAGGTCAATGAATAGCAACTCCTTGGATAATTTTCAAACTGACTCCAAGTGTATGCTCTTTCCTTGAAGACCTATATATGAGGAAGGGCTCAAAATGCATTTATTTTCAATTATGTATGACTTAGTTTGAGTAAGCACAGCTTTCTCTGGCATGTGAAGAACAAATTCGTCGTCGTTGCTAAAAGTTTCAGGATCCTCTTTAAGAAACCAGAGAGCACAATTGCACTGTAAAATTCAACTGTTCAACTGTGCAAATTACACCCCAGACAGGTCTTATTTATTTTATGGATCCTATTTATTACTGTTCATTTGAGCTTTGTGTATTTTACATTTCTGGCAGCACATATATCCAAACAGATAGACTGCAGAGATTGTGTTGGGCCAAAGGGGGTTTTATCACTCCCTAAGGTGACCAGTTTACCCAGGAAAACTGTGTCTGCACTTCATTTAAAGTGAACCCCGAGGGAAATCCAAACAAATGGGGCACGATATGTTTATCTCTTATTCTAAAAATACCCCCAGAAGCCAGATTCCCAATATGGAAGGTGTTATTGCACTTCCAAAAGGAGGTGCAGGGCTTCAGCTCAGTCTAAACAACACACAAAATGACTTGACTATACTGGGAATGAGAAAAACAAATACACTTTGTGTAAAACAAATTACATCAAGGTGTAAGCTGGAAATGAAGAGGGTTATTTCTCAGCTCAAGTTGCCCAGATTGCTCACATGATTTCTGTCCCTACCAATCTGAGATATTTTTATTTTTCATTGCCCAGAGAGAAACAGAGGCAGAAACTGCCACACAGAAAGACAGTCTGAGGATATACCTTCTATACAGAAAATATGTCAATTCAAACTGAATCTTGTGTTCAGGGAACTGTTCTAGAGGGCATGTTGGAGGTTGCAAAGAGATAATAGATAGATATAAACCTATGTTAAATGCACACAGAGCTGTTTGTATGTCTCAGTGTGTGTGTGTCCATCAGCAGCAGAGCAGAAAACATCCACATCAACCTGTGAAACTGGTCACTTCCCACAGGGACCAAGAGCTGCCCAACCCTCTGATAACTTGAGGACACTAATAAAGAAACATGCTACACAAAATCACCTTTCCTTTACATGTATTGTTTAATAATGAGAAGTATCACACACTATCTCACTGAAAAAGCACTGTCTGGTCACTTTTTTGGCACCAACTGTAACACTTCAGGTTTAGTTTGTAGCCATTGCAGCTATTTGTCTGTACAGTTCTTTCATCAATTGAACTGCATTTAAAAATATCCTGGACCTCCACCAGGACAACAGTAACTTCCTGAAATGTCTGATAATTTTTGCAAATTATGGAATGAAGTATTAATGCTGTGAAATGACCAATTTCCACGTGATTAAATAGATGTGCCTGAAGTAGTGATTCATCAACAAGTTCATATACTGACAACATTCCGGTATGCAAAACATATGACACTTATTAAGGGAAGAATTCACATTTGCTTAATATTTGCTCTTTGTGGGAGGTTTCCTGTCTCACTCTCAGACCATAACACACTCTGCATTTCACATCAACAATGCTGAAAGAAAACCTTAAACACAAAGCCCACAGAGAAGGAAACTGTCACACTTGTTCATTTGGTTTTCCTTAAGAAAATATTTTTGTAACTAATAACAACACGTTCTAGTATTTTTTTGTTTCTTTTGAACAGATGCACTATGAATATCCAGAGCACAATTTGAAAAGTGAGCAGGAAAACCAGAAGAGCTACACAATCCTACACTGGTAATAATATGCAGTGTTTTATAAATCTGAAGCCATCAATCAAACAGATGAACCCAAGCAGAAGTACTTACAGATGGGACAGGGATACCAGGTCATTGAAGGAACCTTCAGGAACACTGGAAATATCGTTTCCATGGAGTGTCCTAGAAGAGAGAGAAGCAGGAAGGTAGCAAACCACAGTATTTTGTCTGCTCCCTGCTCCCTTTACTACACAAGTAAAAGGATTAACGCTTAAAAAGGGTATTTAATTTTGTTTCTTCGAGAGTTTTTATGAGCTTCACAACTCTTGAGTTTCCACACTTTATGCATTATTACTTCTACTTCTAGATGCTGGCATTTAAAACAATGGTACGATCAGAACCATTGGTGACTGCGGCTGTAAATTAAAGAGGTGACATACTATTTATGCCATTAAAGGTGTATTGATGACAAGCAGACCCCCACCTACAGACCTGTGTTCTCTTATGGAATCCCATTAGCCAGAAACACGGCAAAAACAGAACAGGGAAAATAAGAACTGTGAAAGTTAAATTAAATATTGACTTCAGAGAGATCCTAGGAGAGAGCAAGGGTCCCCGAGGGCAAATATGGCTGTGCTCTCCCATTCTAGTTTCCCATTCTTACAGTAGGAAATACTTCTATGTGTGGTGTTTTTAAAACCCATTTGACAAGTACATTTGTGCTACCAAGGAAAGTACTTGAAATTAGTTGTTTTAGGACATTATGTGCAAAGAAACTAACATTTTTCTAGCAGGGTTTTCAGGACCCTTGTGAAAGAGTTCTCCCCTGTTTCCAGGGCAATTTAAGCATCCACTTTATCTCTTTTCTAAGAAATACATTTATGTGTGGGTTACATAAGGAAGCATAAATGGGAATTACTGTCACTGCTCCAGACATGGCAGAGGAGGCTGGAAAACAGAAGGCTGCTATGTGTCAGTTTTGTAGCAGCTCTTGCCCTCGAGTCATTTATTTTCTAACTTACCTGCTAATTTGTTGACAATGCAATCACACTTTCTATTTCTGTGAATGTGCATATTCTTGAAACACTAAGTTTATTTAGAACAACCCAAATCTAGACCCACAGAAAAACACAACAGCCCCAAATGAAACCAAAAGCATCTCTTTTTGCATCCTTCCTTCCCTAACACTGCACCAGGATCTCCACGATGCCTTATAACTGTTACGAATTCTACCTTTACACCCTGCCTTATGTCAGTACACACAGCAAGGAAAGCCAAATTTGCCAGGGGAAGATCCCCCTTGTCCTGTCTCCCTGGGTCTGTGACCTATGTGAGCACAAGCAATGTCACCACAATCACGTTTCACAGCTCACTGCAGCTGCATTTTCTCTCTCACTGTGCTGCAAAGCTTTTCTACAGAGCACAAACCCACAAAAACTGCAGCAGAGTTATCCTGCTGGCACCTCTCTCCAGTTCTCACTGCCAGTATGCCAAAAGCTTCCCCTCCCAACACCCTGATTCTGAAATTTTCTTTTAAGCACACCTTGGTTTTGGCTATTAGTAAGGAAGGATTTGAGCTCCCACACAGTAACTCCAGATAAAACATACTCTCTAATTCTCTACAGAATGACCAACTGACTGAGACAAACCCCACAGCTATTAAATAAGGAGTGTTTTTGTTGGTATGAGGATGCAAGATCAGGCCTTGTCATCAAAATATTCCTTCCTTCAGACTTCAGTAATGTGAGCACATTTAAATAAGCAGCCATTCCTAATTTCTGATCTTTTAAACAGCTTAAAGATCTGCAAGATGATTCTCTGTGAACAGACAGCAGAACTTAATATTTCTCTTCATGTTGTATTAGTTGTGTTTATACTGTGAAGGTTTTCTTTCCTAGGTGTACTGGAAACTCTTCCAAGAGAAGCTGAAGAATGACATAACCATAACCAGCAAGAAGACAATCCCAGCAAAAATAAAAAAAACATTTAAAATGACTGGCTTTATTACATATCTCAAACACATGGATGCAAATGCCTGCATTTTAGTAAAAAAATTGCAGCAACATCATCACCCAGGCAGCTAAAATGAAATGACAAATGCTAACAAACTTAAAACTCACAATAATAAACAATGGCAAGATAATTCAATAATGTAATAAAATCTTTTTCCTCTTGAATCACCAACAGGAGCTCATTTTTGTATCAAAAATCCTTATAAGCAAATGGCCAAATAAAATCTTTAACACTAGGACAGTTAAAGCCCACACACTGATGTGTGTGTTCTCCCTCAAAAGCAGAACTTCTAGCAATCCTCTTGTCTAAACACTGGTAAGCAGCAGGGGTGTGGATTTAAGGTGATGTGGATCTCATCTGGAGGACAGAGTAACAAAACACACTAATTCTTGAAGTCAAAACTTAATCTCACTAACTTATTCCTTTGTCTTCAGGGAGGGAAATGAATTCAGCATATCCTTTAGGGCTGGGGTTTTTTGGTTGTTTTTCTTTCACTAACCCTTCCCACGTCCTGCCTGCCAGCCCATTGTCCACAGCATTGGGTTACTGCAGACACAGAGGGGATGTGTTTTCAGTGAAGACAAACGTGGCCAAAGGCTTGGCCGAGCTCACAGAGCCACATCCCATCAGGGGCAAACACCGACAGTGAACCCTGAGGGATGCCAAACCCTGCAGGACCCTGCACAGCTCAGATGTCAGGGACAGTGGGAAGCCTCAGTGTCACTGCTCCATGCTCACAACTGCAGAGCTTTTACAGGTCATCTGGGTAAGCGCAAAGATCAGTGTTTACAGAGCCATAGTGCTGTCTACTCTCTTATATGGATCCAAATCATGGGTCATTTACCACCACCACCCATGACTCCTAGAACACTTCCATCAATGCTGTCTCTGTTCAATCCTAAACATCCACTGGTCAGATGATGTGACCAACACATCTGTTCTAGAACAAGCACCTTAAACCATCTTGTCCAGGAGCTGCTCTATGCTGATGACGCTGCCCTTGTCACCTACACAGAAGCAGCTCTGCAGCGTTTAACATCCTGCTTTGCAGACGCTGCTTTTGGAAAGCTTCATAAAAGAGTTTGGCGAAATAAACACTTGAAGAAAAGTACAAAGATCAGTGTTTACAGAGCCATTGTGCTGTCTACTCTCTTATATGGATCCAAATCGTAGGTCATTTACCACCACCACCTGCGTCTCCTCGAACGCTTCCATCAACGCTGTCTCCACACAATCCTAAACATCCACTGGTCAGATTATGTGACCAATACATCTGTTCTAGAACAAGCAGCAGTCACAAGTATTGAGGCCACGTTGCTGAGAACACAGCTGTGTCTCCAGGATGAAGGACCAATCACCACCTCCCTAAGATCTTGCTTTATGGTGAACTTGCCACCGGCTGCCGCAAGAGAGGAGCCCCGAAGAAAAGACACAAGGACTCCCTGAAACAACATCTTGGCCATATTGATCACCATAACTGGTCTACTCTGGCCTCCAATCGAGAGGTCTGGAGACACCCCATCTATAACACTGCTGATGCCTTTGAGAACGCAGCAGGATCATTCTTGAGGAGAAAAGACAACGCAGAAAGAATCGTGCCTTGCAGAATTTACCACCTAAGGAGTCTTTCTGCTGTGCCTTTTGCAACAGGACATGTCTATCTTGTATTGGCCTTTTTAGCCACCAACGTGCTTCGTTCGCGAAGCCCAGCCATGATGATGGATAAGTGCAAGTAGCCATTCTGTGATGCAAAATAATAATAATAATAATAATAATAATAATAATAATAATAATAATAATAATAATAATAATAATAATAATAAACCAGCCAAATATTTGCATTAGGTCAAATCCCTGCAGCATCCAGCAATGAAAGTGTATTGCAAAAACTGGTTCCAATGGTTTGCCCAAAGAGTATTAGTGGGAGCTTTATCATCACATGTATTACTGTTTGATTGAGCTTTGAACTGCAGTAAATAACCATCAGCTTTCAGCAAAAGTAGAATATCTCATCTTAGTAGAATATCCAGTAGCTCATTTTATCCTTTTTTCCAAAGGAAAAATATAAATATATTTATATATTATAATATGGAAATATAATATGGAAAATTATTTAGTGACCTGAGAAAGTATTTTGATTTCTGGTCTTTGCCTCTTAACTGAATCACATATAAAAATATGTGATTACACAATAAAAATATTCTTTAAAATAATCTGTTCAGGTCTTCCAGGAAGTTACAATATTTAAAATTTGTCTCAATCTCAGCTTTCTTAATCTGTTTACATTTAATTTCTGAGAAGACTAGCTTTGGACAAATGAACTGAAAAACAAACCCACAATTTTTCACTGTAATAGCTCTGGCACAAAAACTTCCTGATATCAACTTCTGGTTATTAAAAGAATTCTCCAGACTCTGTGTCATGTGGTCCCCAGCACACTCGGGCTGCCATTGTGGATAAACCATGTGAAGACTGAGATTAAAGGCCTGGTTGTGTAAACACTGATAGATATTAAGGCTTAAACACAAACATGTTGACTCTGCAGTTTTCTCGACTGGGACTGTGCTGAAAAGTGTAAGAGAGGGAGGACAGGATGAAATATCTGTCAAAGACCAATTGCATCATACATGTATGATTATTCTGATTTTCAAAGACATATTTAATGTATTTACTCTAGAGGCAAAAAGTAAAGAGAACATAACTTGGCAGACAGAAGTCTGCATGAGAAGGGTCTGCTACCTTCAAAGGCATGCACAGCCAAAGGTAATGAGATCCCTGCATTCTTTGTATTACAAAAAATGTGGAAATTGTTTTGCTGATGTTTTCTCTTTTAAGTTCCCCCGAGAGCGTGGATAATAAATAACTGACAATAACAGATTTCATACTGTCGCTTGGAAACCACTTTCTCTTTGGAGAATTGATTTTTAGTAACAACACTGATGACACGTGGCAGAAGTTGTAGCTGATACCAGAGTTTTGTGGGCCATAATAAATCAAATCAATCTGGAGGCTTCCAAATGCAGGGAGCAGAGGCAGAGAGTTCCCACTTAGGCTTCATTTCACTGCTCTGTGCAAGACAGTGGGGGGGTTTCTCCCTTGAAGGAGGAAGACATTTTTTCAGTTTGACTAGCAAATCATTTAAAAAAGCCAAAAGATAACAGTTGTTATTAAAATACTGCCCTTTGTTTCTGTCCATATGTGGCCTGCAAGGACAGAAGTGAAAAGACAAATTGTAGCTATTGGAAAGAGGGGGGCATGGTTTATCTACACTGTAATTCGGGGCAGAGAGCCCCACACTAGCTTTAATCAAGCTAGCTTGCATATCAGAAGCGGGCCAGAAGACAGCTCCATATGGAATAATTTATTTGGCCATGAAACAGAGTATATTAATCTGTGGCTGAATTTCAGGTCTCATGTAACAGCTCAAATGTGACCATCCTGGTGCGCTAGAAATCAGGCTCCCAAGCCAAACTTAAAGCAACAAATCCAAATCACGTATCTTTCTTGTTTTTACTAATGAAAACTGGGAATCCAGAGCTGCCTCGTAATTTAGGAGGCTGAAACTCAGATATCTGTTTTACCACTGAAACCACAGGGAAAGGTCTCGGCCAAGCAGCGCTGCCACAGTCGCAGAGCTGCCCGTGCCAACCCTCTGATTCCACATTTATGGAGTCACTGCACAGCACCCATTGCTCTTTTAATTAACACATGCTTCTGCATGTGAATGACATCTAACTTTTTCAAAAAAAAACCCCCAGGAAATATTAATGTGAAGTTTCAAAGCGCTCAGGACATACTCTTCGGCTCCTCATGTCCTGACCTTTCAGGGTTCAAAGCCCATTCTCCTTCAGCACATTGAGTAATTTCAGCACAGATAAGCTATTTAATTTATTCCCTTGAGTTACTGTGCAAGTTGTGGTGACTCACTCATGTTTCTGTGCCACGAGGAGGAAGGAAGGTGGCTTCTCCACCTTGTCCTTACAGCTTCACATGGGGCACGTCCACCAAAGCAACTGAGCAAACCCAGTCCTGGGTTTGTTTCTGATGGCAAGAGAGAGGCAGTAAATACAACATGGAAGCAGGAATCAGTTCAGTAGATGCCTAAGGAAAGCCAGGAAGGGGCTGCTTGCTGAAAGGAACATGCCCACACTCTAGAGACTGGAGACATAAAGATGACTTCCAGAAGAGATTGTAAGCAAATTGTTCAATCCAGAAAGCTGCTGAAAGCAGCTACATTGGAAAGAAAGAGTGCAGAAAAGGACCTCCCAAGAAATAACCCACACATGGATATCTCTGAGTGTGCCACAGTCAACATGAGGTGAAATTACATTCACAACTCAAAAAAATATTTCAGACAGGCATCTCAACACCACTGGTGCCCAGCCACTGACTTACTCAGTGTTCTAGTGTGGGGGCTTCTAACTTCCCCTCAGATTGCATTCTTTTATGTAAAAGCCTGCCTGCACAAATCTCAATCAATAGGAAATATTCTGAAAATGCCCAGGTTTTCCATGAAGACACTCTTGCTGAAGCATCCAATGGAAACTTACACTGTGAAAGATGATCAAGTTTTTACAGACAAAAGCCCTTTCCTGTGGGGCAGTAAAACACTGTTCAAGCAGAAGAGACAAGACTCAGTGTAGTCTTTTGGAGGCCTGTTTTCATGATAGTTCCTATCCCTGAACTATCAGAGAAAAGTAATTCATCCTGCAAATATGCAAATTGCTTCACTGAAAGTTTAGCACCTACCTGCTCTAGTCATCACTGGACACACTGCACCTAAGTGCAAGTACACTGGAGCTCACTGTGTGAAAGTATTCATGAATACTGGATCAAGTGAAAGCCACCTGCTCACTAAAACCCTCCCTGCCATCAAGTGCATCCTAGTAAGCTGCAGTTCAGCTCCTGGGAGGATTGGAACTTACAGCACTCGCAGGGAGCGGAGCCCGTTGAAGGCGTGGACGGGGATGCAGCGAAGTCGGTTGTAACTCAGGATGCTGGAGAAGGAGAGAGAGCAGAGTTACAACACTGCATGTCTTTGATCATTTCACTTCCAATTCAACCACAGAGAAGCATGGAAAGCCACCTGTTTAACTAACAAGATGTACACTAATTGCTCAACACCTAAGATGGTGTCTGAAAAGCAATTAAAACTGATACAAAACTTCGGGCCACTTACAGGGTTGATAACTGGGTCATGTTGCTGAAGGTGTGATTGGCCAACACACTGATGCTGTTGTTGCTCAAATCGCTGAGGAAACACAAAGAGAAAATATCATTTGCATGTATGAATTGAGATATAAGGTTTCTTAAAGGATTAAATAATATATGAACAGCAAAATGCTTTAAGCAATTGAAAAGTCACATTTTATCAACTGTTGTATTTTTTAACCAACTCTGAATAAGGTCTAAAGAAAAGCAGATCAGACTCCCCTGAAAAGCCTCAGATTCAGAATATTAAGACTTATTTCCAGCATATAACATTCAATGAAGAAGGATAAATCAATAAAGGATGCAAGCAGCGCTGAATATTTACTGTCCCCACTTGCTTTGCAATCTATTCCAGGCACACAATTTCCATATGCTCTTCACACTGACAGCTACTAGAACAAAATTTAATTTTTCATTTTAAAAAGTCCTCTTAGGCTCAACCAGAACATTTTGTTTTGTTGTTGGTCTGCCTTAAAAAAAAAAACAAAATTAAAGATGTTGCCAAATAAAAAGCTCTCTTAAAATAGAGGATTCCAGTTTCTCCTCCATGTTGTTTTTGTCTGAGGTTGTTCTGCCCGTTTTGACTTGAGTACCTGCACAGCTGATTCCAACAGCATTTGAAAATTTCTGATAAATGGTTTGGGCAGGGAATTTCACTCCTCTGTATTTCAGGCAGCACTTTACTGAACACAGTCTAGCTGCGCCTCTGTCTCCGTGACACTTCATAGCACAAACAGCTATGCAAATTATCACTGCCTTAGCATTATAAATACTGCCTCACCTAGCACAAATTAATGCATCTCCTCTGTTAATGACCTTTACAGCTCTGCACAGATAAATCTGCCAAGTGAAACTGCAGCAGCCTGGGTGAGTTCGGTCCTCTCGCAGGGGCTGTGAGCTCCTGCAGAGCAAGGGGCTTCTCAGGCACCTCACTCTTTATGAACACTTACTGGCAGCAGTGGCCACTGTGAAGTTCTTTCCAAATTCAAATTACAGAAGGTTTGGGGGTTTTGTGGGGCATTTTTCACCCCCCCCCCCAATACTAATTATTTATGTTCCACCCACAGCACAGTGCAGAAAGAGTCATGTAATTTTCTTGCCATTGAAACCACGTGTTTCTTACATCAGTGTCAGGTGTCTGAAGGCAGAGAGCCCCTTTGGCACAGCAGGCAGATGATTTCCTTCCAAGTATCTGAAAAAAGTCAGATTTGACAATTACACAAACACATACTAACAAGAACCTGTGTCACTCAATCGGCACCATGAATGAGGAAAATATAAAGTCAGTCACTAATGAAATTACCTTTGATTCATTGCTTTGGAACTCTAGCAGTTTTCCCTTTATAAGTGAATTACCCCACATGCAAAGCACGACAGCAGCTTATTGATTTATTTTATTTGTTTTAAGACTTGGAAGCGAATAAAGGATCTCTGGCCTACAGCAAACAGAAATGACCATTTGGTTCTCCTATGACAGCAACTGAAGGAAGGGAGAAAAATTGCATGGCTTGTGCCCTGAACTTAAAGTTACCTTTAACAAGTTCGTGTAACAGCACTGACTGCTCCCTGACCCTGTTAGGGAAGGTTTGCCTTGTGAGGGTGAGTTCCTTGTACAGCCAGAAAGGGAAGAGGAGCTGCACTGCCGCATCTCTGTGCTGCAAGAAGTTCCACTTATTCCAGTTTCAACAGAAACATCCACAAGTTTGATGCCACATCCATCACAGCAATTCTGTCTACGGCACATACACCCTCCTCACCTTTCCTGTTCACAGTGTGCTGGTACAGGAGGAAAACTTGGTGTAAATTCAAGACTAAAGACCAAGCTCTCTTTGAATAGAGGTTCCTCCTACAGGCACTAAGTGTGTTTAATAAAATATCTTGTGTTTCCAGCATGAAAGTTGTTTGAGACACCATTGATTATGTCTCTATGTATTTACATGCACAGTAGTTCTAAAGCCTTGGGGTAATACCATGTCCTCACACAGGCACACAGGGCCTGCATTTTGCAGTTTTTCTCCACTGAAGAAACACGATCAGTGAGTAACCAAGAGAAAAACCCTGAACAAATACAATACTTTCAAAAAGTTTGCCCAGAAGAGAGCATGGGTAGTCCAGACTCCACAGCTGACCTGTGGTAGCAATTGGGTGGGGGGGGTTCCTGTTTATTACAATAAACTAGAGACAGAGCTGGAGTTTTTTCCTTAACTTTGGCTTTTAGGTGAAACTGCATCCCTGGAGGATACCAAAGGGAGAAGTCTCCAGTGGAAAGTGACTGCTGTGGTGCCATGGCACTGCCAAGGGCATCCTCCAGACATCTGCCAGAAGCCACATCTACCTGGGAAACAAAACCAAGCTTCTCAGAAAGCACCGTGTAGGAGGAAGGGATTTTTCCCTCACAGGTGGGGATAAAAGATGAAATGATATTTCCCTTCCTTGCAAGATACTTTGTGGGATTTTTTCCAAGATAGACAGACAATGCAATTGATGTGGCATGTTTTGAAATATAATCAAGTGTAGCCAGGAAATGCAGCCCACAGACATCAGAACACTTAATGTGCTGCCTCTGCTGCTGAAAACAGAATCTGATAATTATGTTAAGAATTTTTATTCCACACATACAATTTCCTTTTCTTTGGCAACAGACCTCCTTATTCTACTTTTACTACAGCAAACAACAATTATAATAGATTATTATTGTGCTGTATGTTCCCCCTCTACATTAACTGTAACAACACAGAGATACTTGTGTAAACTAAATCCAAGAAAATTTTCCCACAAACTTTATTTTTACATCATTTAAAAATAAAAGCCTATAAACACTAACAGAATTTCTTGCATAATACATTTTATAACTGTCACATCATTTTCCCCCCCTTCTATTTCAGCATAACGCCCTCTCACCCTTTGCTGCTGCTTCAGATCTCTTTTCAACTGAACTTCTCCAACTGAACTACTCCAACCAGCCTCACAGTTATCCCTCCTGCCTGTGCACTGGATTCCATCAGGCAGAGTTACCTTAGCTCATGCACTGCAGCTCTCCTAATTCCTGCCAGGATTAGGCTGGGCAAGGCAGGACTACTGGCTTCTGGACTTTTTCACCAAAAGCAAATTTCTTTCTCAATGAAAAAAGCCTACTGCACAAATTAATCTCTCCACTGACAATGATCTGAGTGACAGAGTTGCACATCCAACAGTTAAAAGCAGGGACAGCTTCTCTGCTGACAAAGATTGTCACCAACCAGAGTATGGGTTCCTTGTGCCACACTCACACCTCCCATGGACATCCACAGTCAGCAAGTGTAAAGTCACTTGCTCCATTTTGGCTAAATTTGTCATAAATTATTTTGAAAACAGAGTTCTTTGGTGAACTCACACCATAAATTGTTATGTAGATCCTTGGATCAGCCCCATGTGTTACTGTTTACACAGGGCAAGCCATGTCTCATTCCCCCAGTCACGCTCTGCTATGGACGCAGCAAGTCACGGGGAGCCTGTGCCTTCTCCTTCATCCCAGAAAATCACAAATCCCAAACCCATGCAAGAGGATAGGTCAAGGTTCCAGCCTTTATTTCAAACGTAAAATCCAAAGGATTTCCAAAGGAAATCAAAAGCAGGTCATGTATTATGTATTTGGAAGTTATATATGACTTTCGTTTAAGAAAGGAGACTCAGCTTTTGCAATATGTTGAAATCTTCAGAAACATATTTTCAGGATATTCTCTTGTTGATCTCAATAAGAAACAGCCTGCAATTTAAACAAACTGATGGTAGTGAGCCAAGGTTTTTTCCCCTCCTATTTTGCTTTCTGCTGCAATCAAAAGTCAAGGGTGCACATTTTAATCCAGTTCTTTATGACTCAGACTAACATAGACATGCAGACCCCTGGAGTTAAACTCCTACAGAAGATCTGCTTTGAATAGCTCTGGATTTGCACTGCAGCAATTTGATGGTTATATAAATGTGCTAGCAGAAAACTGCAATACTTATACCAGTGGTATAGTTTCTGAACAAACACAATTTTACTCAGAAAAAGTACCAATAACACACTTTTCGTGCACACATAAGAACAATTCACCACTGTTAAACCTCTCACCACATTATCCAAAGCATGGCAGCAGTTTCTAAGCATTTCATTCTGAAAGCACATTTAAATGCAGAGAATTTGGAAAAAAAAAAACCAAAACCAAAACAACAGAGCTTTTAGGATATAAGAGCTTGCCAAGAATCAGGAGGATTGGAGCTGCAATATTTGAAGAAACCAATGGCTGCAAGTGAAGGCCCCTGTCAGAGCTGGGGGGTGCAGGGGCAGCAGCTCCCCACCTTGCTGGGCTGGACATGATGGATGGGGGCTGCAAAAGGGTTGGAAGCTGAACACAGTGAGTAACAGAATTATCCCTGAGGGTGAATGGGCAGAGAGAGTTACAAAACTTGTATATGGGGACATATATACAAATAAAATACCACGTATGAAGCTAGAGACCCCCTGCCCAAACAAAACATCCATAAAAGAGGGATGTAGAGGGAAGATTACATTTTAAATTCTTTCCAGTCCATAGCCAAAGGAAGATGATGTCCATGGCATCTGATATGCAAAGAAATTCTGGTATGAATGAAAAATCTATGTTTAATTTTAATGCTTGGAGTCAATTTATTAATATACAGAGTCAAGAGTGAGTGTCAGTTGCCTTAATACAGACACTGACTAGTATCCAAAACAACCTCATTTGCTTCCTGAAGTTTTTAGACTCTAGTTTAAATATCAGATTGGAAATTGGTTTTTTACCCTGTGAATGCTGCTGGGAATCCTCAAGTCTCAATGATGACAACAAGAAATTACCAAAGAAAAAACTGAAAAAACTAAACCAAACCAAACCAAAAAACCCACCAAAATATGTGTTCAGTTCTCACAGAAAGCCACCTCCCTCCTACCAGGAAAAGCTTCTTGGAAAACATGGCTGGAGATGGGTAAGTGGCCAGGATGGCTGGCACTGTGGGAATGGCCCCAGGGCTCATCCAGCACCTTTCACACACACTAACATTGCACATAAAAAATTTAAAGCTATGCATAAAAGATGACAGCTGTTCTTTTTCCAACTGGTCTATTTTTGTACTGAAACCACTTGGATTGGAGGTGATATAACCAGCACAAGGTGCCAAAGCATCATGTAACAATTTGAATCACTTGGACTCCTTTTTGTACTGAAATGTCTACTCAGCCATAAAGTCAAGCTCACAGTGGCAATCTGTGCTAAGAGAAGAAAATGGAGAGAGAAAAATCAGTTCTCAGGCAGTAATTGAAAAGGCACAAAGCCTTCCCTTTAATTTCCTTATTTATTTCATATAGAATGCTACATCACACAAAAAAAGATGATGCTTGACAATCTTATGAAGCTATAAAATTAAGTTATACTCCGAAATTTTTTGATGCAGATACCAAATATCCTAACATTTTGAGTCAAGTTTAAGGTCCTAAAAACAGTGATCTAGAAAAGAATTGGGCTGTGAAAGACGAAACATCCACAAAGCACAACTTTTAAGAGCTTCAATTACAGTTTCTTGAGAAGAACCGAAATTCAAGTGTGGATCTGGGTATGAATCTGGACCTTGAACCTTCTTAAGCTGTGGCAAATTTGGACTCCAGATTTTGCTGTATTTGCTGTACAGATCACAACCTACATATCTGACACACAGAAACACAGGGGTGTTTGAGGAAAGTGAAGGCTCTAAAGTTAAACACACTTTTAGTCTCTATTAGTGCTAATGTCACATTTCTCGTATTTACTCAAACTTCACCAGTCATTGAACATGTTATTTGATAGTATTGCTACCATTTACTTTTTCTACACTATCAGATTTGAAATGCAGATTAAGTCCTGTATTTCATCTGTAACTAAAATATCCTCTACAGAGCTATCCCTTCTCTCAACAGGAGAATCTCCCTCCACACAGAATTAAGCAGGGTGTAAAACCTCTCGTGACACAGGACCAGGTAAGCCTAAGCTTTGATCTAAATTGTTTCTCTCCTTTATTATCACAGGAAAATTCACTGAAGCCCATGTTAAGGGTCAGTGTGTAAAACAGTGGATTTCCAGACAAGCAAGAGCATTTGCATTCTCAAGCAGATGATTTTCATCAGATATCTCACTCCAGAGCTTCCCTTTGATCAGCAGCAACACAGGCAAACTGAAAAATGGTACTAAACTCTTACAACATTCTACATGTATCATAACTAACTGCTCTGAGAATATTTATGGCACCAATTTGCATGGCCCAGTACAAGCCACTGTTTTTAGTCACAAGTCAAAAGAAATCACAAGCGCCTCTGGAGATGGAAAGGAAGGTTGAGATTGGTGGTAAATACCTCCAGGTAGACATGAAAACTGATGTGTCAAGCACAGAAACCTTGTAAGAACAAGAAACAGAAATAGGAGGGGGAAGGTTTGTGAGGAGAGAAAGAGAAATGGCCAAAGTAACGCAAATATTAGTATGTACTAATATAAATGGAAAGAAAAACAATCACTAACAATGATCTATGGATGCAGGTTTTCCTAACAATCCCACCAGTGCAATCCTATAGCTCAGTGTCATGACAACATTTGGAGCCTAGAGATGACATGATGAGTACATATTTATTCTAAAACACACCACACTCATTATGTTACAGCTTGTGCACACGCCGTCCACATAATTGCCTCCAATGTTTTTCCCCAGTGCAAAATATTATTTGCTGTAGGTCCATAAAAGCAGCTGGATGCTGTCAGATAAGACTTTATTAGAAATAGACTATACTTTTGTGGAAGAAAAGAAAAAAACCCTAGTGTTCACACACTGAGGTAATACATAAAAGGAAAAAGAGCATGGGAAACTTGGTTCAAACAGATTTGGGAAAAAAAAGTAGAAGAAAAGGAAAGCCTAAAACACTAAGCAGCAGTGAGGTGAAGTTCCAAACCAGCTCACTGCATGAACGTTTTACTTCTGAACATCTGCACCAGAAAACTGAGTATGGTCAAAAAACCCAAGGCTTCTCTTCAGGGCAAATAGTGAGGGGAAAAAAATGCAGGCAGTTTGTAAATATACAGCAAAGGAATTTGCAAGAAACAACAAATTATTTTCGTATTCCCAAGAAGCTGGAAGAAAGCTTGCCCACGATGATGGGGTTTTGTGAAGGACTAAATGGGAATTAGAAATTTCTTGCATCATCATTCCTCTGAAAAGCCAGGAGACTTAGTGATCTTTTCAACTCTAGATGGAAGCCTTCCCTGCCAAGGTAATCCCTCCTCCCAAGGGTGGTACAAACCAAACATAGGGATGTCTCCTGTCATTCCAAGCTCTAAATATGAAGGAGATAATGGTTTTCACATGTCTTGTCTACATATACATCCAAACCAGAAACTCTGGAAGAAAGCTGGAAGGAGTGAGCCTGTGTCTCCAGTCCACCATGCAATAAAACTTTGCTGGTGATCTTTTTTGCTGAGCTTAGGTACAGTGAAATTTGACCCAGAAAGGGTAACATTTTCCCTGTGTGCCTGTGCAAGAGATATGTTCAGTTTTGCACATTGCTATTTAATAGCTGTTACAAGGAAAGGATTCCTGTTTTAAGACCATTTTAAGACCTCTAAAAGAATTTAAAAGAACTTCTGAGAAGGCTGTATTCAGCCACAACAGACTGGTTTAACTAGATACGTGGCAGCTCTTTTCCCTTAAGCCATGTTGTATAAAACCACTGCAGTTAAATAAAAAAGCACTGCAGTTCATGTGCCTGGTAAATGAACACGTCAATAGTGGAAGTTTACGAATGTCAGGCTGGTGCATTCAGAAAAGCTGCACTAAAATGCTCCCCTGAATCCTATCCCTGCTCAGGTCTCCTGCAGGGAGGGGGCTGTGGGCTGCCAGGACAAGAGGGTTTTCATGTCCTTGTTGTCCCCTTGTCACCACCTCTGTCCTCAGTGACCATGGGGTTGGGCGAGTGCCTGGTGGGAGCCCAGGGAGCCCAGGACACTGCCCAGGGGTCTTGGATGTGGGAGTGAGGAAGGAGAGTGGGGGCAGTGGTAACATGGGAAGGGTTTTTAGTGTCTCTGAGCACCTCTGAGGGCTGTACCAGTGAGGAAGGTGAAGGCAGCCCTGCCCTGGAGGCTGCTGTGGCTCCCTCTAGACATCCAACAGCACTGAGATCTTCTGCAGCAGGTACCTCAGCAGCATTCTGGTTTCAAGTGCTAAACAGTCATCCACTGCCACCACAGAAACAAAACAGCTTCTAGAGGATACTCCAGGCTTAGGAGACAGTTCAAGGGATCTAGGAGTGCCCTAAGGAAATGGGGGTATTTTACTTATTTATTTTATGGAGTGTTAATATATTGAAAAAGATAACTCTCTTTCACCCTGTGCCCAGAAAGTTAACGGGTTCTCTCTGCCAGGTTCCAGCTGCCCTGGAGATGAGGCAAGAGGTGGAGTTGCACAGGGGATACTGTTTATCACAGCAACAATGGCAATTCTCAAACACAGAACAATTAAAATGTGTAAGTTCACACTGGTAACTTGGAACCTGCATGATATAGTCCTTTCTAGATGATGGGCAACATCTTTATCTCAATCTGGATGCAGAAGAGAGGCAAGTAAGATTGATTATTTGTTATTTACGTATTTCATTCTTGTCACAGTTTCCATGAACACATAAAATTTCTTGCTTCAGTACCTGCAGCCCATCTTTTGGTATAGATACAAATAAGGAGCTCAATTTTTGTTGGTTGAGAGTGAGATCAGGATTGAATTTTGAGACAGCTGGGACAGATTCAAGGTTAAATTTGCAGAACATGAAATATTCAGAGCCAGGCAGTCCATGGCTGACAGTGTTCTGCTGACACATTTCTGGATGGAAAGCAGAAAGCTGCACTAGAGTTTTGCACAGCCAAGAGGTTCCTACTGAAGAAGACAGTCATGTAAACTCCTATGAACTCAGACTGCTCAGTTCCAGGCTATTGCCTCATTTGCCAAGAAACAGTTAAGAAATATAGCAGTTTTCAAGAATGTGAGATTAATTTCACTCTTTTTGTGAAAGTTACGTTGTCAGTGTATCAGATAATATCAGTAAAACTCAATATGCAAAATTCAAACATAAAAATTCCTCGGTGTGGCAGTGGAAATCAAAGTAACATCTGTGACATCTCAGTGTTGGCAAGTCCCATTTGAATGCAATGAAACCTGAACAAGAGCAGAGCAGAAACCACCTTGCAGGCTTCTTACACTGATGGTAATAATATATAAGAGAATACAGGCCAGGATGTGGCTTTTAATGCAAACCACTATTAACCATGCCCTGGTCAATGGTGTTCCAAGGATGTATTCATTAATGCAAAATTTCCATGTTAATTTGAGTTACCACAAGCACATCCAGTACCCTTCTCATTCAGCAACAGTATTTGACTACAAGACTGGTAAAAACAGTGTAAACCCCATTGTCCCACTGTGAAGGGAGCAAAAATAATCCTAGATACTAGAAAATAGCAGGATCAGATTTTAATTCATTATAAAATTCACTGAACATACAACTAACTCAACCAATTATTTTCACATAGCAGTGTTGATGAGATTGTAACAAGTTTCAGAAACGGCTCACCTGGGATAGATTTGAATATGGGCCTAAAGGGGAAAAGCTCAGTATTTCTACTGCCAACTGTTTAAGCCAAGCAGTTCCACCAGTGTTATTTTCTTTCCATGGAAAGAAAATCCAGTACAAAGTAGATGAAAAGACAACAAGGAAGATGGTTCTCAACTAGGATGAATTTACTTTACCATATAATCTAATTGTCTGTTATTTTAGCCATTTCATGAGGTTTGGAGAAAAGAATTCCTTGTTTCGACCACCAGCTTTCTTTTTCCTTTTTTTTTTTTAATCTCCTCAGAGGATAATTAGCTCACAGCTGCGTAACTCAGGAACTTATTTCCATCATCCCTTCAAACTGCCTGTTGTGAGCTCGGGCTTTGCAGAAGTGCTACAGGATTACTTGATACTAATATATGCATTTGTTCCCTATACCCAGAATTAATGGGTACAAGGACAGATAAACCCTGTTCCCATTACAGAGCAATTTATTCAGCCAAGGGACAAATAAGTACAGAAATTACGGTCAGAACATATGGGAAGCACCAAAGCACAAAATCACTGAAGTCAAAGGCAAACCCCCCAGGGACCTCCAAAGCCTCCCTATGATGTAATTTCACGAACTTCTGATGAAAGGGGCGAGGTAAAAGGTAACTCACAGCTCAGTCACGTCCTTGGGAATTCCTTTGGGCAACATCCGCAGCCCTTTGTTGCTGCAGCGAACCACGGAGTCCACACAGGTACACTGGGAAGGACAAGGAGGTGAAAGCAAGCAGCTGCTCTCATCATTACCTGCACAGGGAGAGAGGTGGAGTACAAGGAAGTCAGTTTTCCAGCCCAAATCGGGCTCTTTGGAGATAAAGCCACTGATAAGGACCAAGGAGGGACACCCCTGAATCCATGGGAACCATCGCGACGTTTTAAAGGAGATCCAACGCTTTGGGTCAGCCTTCATACAGGTTCTTCAGGCAACATGACCAGTTCACAAACTGAATAGCCATACTCTTAAGGAGAATCTACTTTGTAATTCTGCAAACTGCAGCCCAATCAGTCCTGTGAATCCCAAATCCTTCCCCCACCCACAATGTCCCAGAGGAAATGGAGAACTTAACCATTAATTTAATGAATTACGATGAATTTAAGACCGTCATTCAAGATGCCCTTAAATTCATCTAGACACATGATATTCACTACCTACCCTGCTTTAGGAAGACTTTTTTAAAATTCAGCTTTTAGATGTTTATTTTTTATTTTTTGAAGTCGGCCTGGCACTTTGTTTATCATCTGAACTGTAAAGCCTCATTGTTTTCGACCACGATAGCCAGGCAAACAACAACGTGAAGCAGAATACTCCCAACTGCTGGCAATCCATCTGTGCACACATAAAAATACCTACTTTCTCCAAAAGCGGTTTCAAAGGTCCATAAACAGCAGATTATATCTTTTAATTGAAGAACAATAGGGTTTCTGCAGAAGAAACTGGCTCTAAGAACATTAAAGCATGGATTTTCCCCGAAAGCAACAGGCTTTGCAAAACATAAGGCACATGCACGGTGCAGGATCACGATGCACACGAAAGGAAACACTTAGTGGCACATTCCTGGGATGACAGGGAGAGGAACCACAGGACTGTGTGTGAGCACAGGCAGCCCGGGCTGCCCAGCACAGACACAGAGCACACAGCCTGCCCTTGTTGTGTGCTGCCTGGCTCTGCCTTTTAACTGATGCAAGGACTAATTGAGGCAGATCTGTTCCTTTCTTCTCTCTGCTGGAGGCACCCACAAGCACTGAGATTAAAGAATAAGACTGGAAGTCCTGATATAAGATAACAGGATGACCCTGAACTGCACGGGTAGGGGATCATTTGCATTCAGAGGGCTGGGGAGGCACCACCAGGCTTTAGAAGAATAGGAAGACTTCTTTTTTTTTTTTTTTTTAACTTTTCTCCCCAGCTGAGCTTAATGACTGGAAACCAAATTCAAAGTCCTTCACAAACCTGCAGAAAGAGCACGTTTTTTCAGCATATTTAATTTCCCCCTGTGTTCTGCATTTCACACCCTGCCACCACCTACCTTTCATTCCCCAGGGCTCTGAGTGACTGAATGACAGAGAAAGATCCCATGTGTGGAATGACATCTTGTGCACAAGGATTTTTCCTTTTTTTCTCCCAAGTGTAAAATGTCATTTTGGGGACCGGGATTTTTTTTTTTTTCCTCCCAAACTAAAAGTAAATGATTCTTTAATGACTAAACTTGGGTCCCTTGAGCTCTGAGCCCAAGTACCTGGGCCTGTTGCCAGATTGCTCACTAGGATAGGAATTAATTTTTACTCTTAGTAGGAAACTTCTATCACTCTTATGGTCTCTTTAGAGCTATGACTAACTGCAGCTCCAGCCTATCCGGTCTTAACATGCTACAAGTCAAGTTAGCAGTGCAGTCATCAGGCAATTTTCTCCTTACTATTTTCTTTAAAATCTGCTTGATCAGAAGTCAAAAAAACTACCTGGAAAATGAAAGAAATGTCAGGATATTTTCTTTTAAATATAGACCCAACAAAGTATTAAGCATCACTGAGTCATTTAAAATAATATCTAAGGGTTTTTTTAATTCCCTGTATTCATATCTGTTACTGGTGACCCTGAACAGTGTCCAAAACTAAAAGACTTTCCAAACAAGCACCATTCTCACTGGCTTCAGAGTGTTAACTAAGTGTATAAATAAGGAAGTGGAAGGAAGGCCCAGGATTATACACAGGATTAGATAAAGCAGAACATTTATCTATAGTAAATTCATTTTTATATTTAGGTGCAAATAGTATAAATTCAGTAACTGGAAACCAAGAATAAAAATAAACTCCTGATAGAGAACAGTGATCATCTCTAGGTGGCTGTCTTGTTCATCACTAAACTGAAATGTTTATCCTGCAGTACTATTTGACATGAAGGGACATTGTCACAGAGCTGCCAACATTATCACAAATGCCAAAATTAATTGGATTTTCTTACCGTCACAGGTGAAGTCCTGGACATCTACATCTTGGATTGGAATATCCTTTAAGAAAAAGGGTTTCAAGCAGCGTGGATTTCCACTGACAATTCTCTTCTTTCTCAGCCATTTTCCCAGCCAGGCCAAATGGCAGTTACAGTTAAAGGAGTTGGCCAGCAAATTACTGCAAGGGAACAAGACATGAGTGCATTAGAAATGAACATACAGAAATACTGAAATAACTGCACAAAGATGAGGGGCTCCAAGTCCAAGCTCTTCCCTGCCATCTGTTTCTATGAGAACCTTCCTCCATCCTTCAGATCAGGGAAGTTCTATGTAGGTTTTATACAAGGACTAGGATTGTAATTAATATCTAAATATATAGATATATTTATAAACCAAAGTACTTACTGTTTCACTTGTAAAAAAGAGGAAGCTGACTATGTTATGTACAGAGAGAGGGAGAACAAACAGCCTCAGTCTGAGGTTGCCTCATGGAAGAAAAAATGAGCTGTCAGAGCTTGTGTATGGAAAATGAAGTATCTAAACTAACACTGATGGAATTTGCATGCCATGTATGAATATGTCTGAGAGTTTAATTATTTTGGTAGTACAGAAAGAAAGATGACAATGAAATTTCTTTAAATCAAGAATTTCTTTGAGACAAGAAATTATAAGGCCCAAGAAACAGGTACTTCAAATGCAGGTGTAGTAGCTGAAGACCTTGTAAGCCTTCACTTGCAACGCACTTTCACAAACCTAAAGTATTTCAGCCAAGCAATTCCTTCAGAAAACAATAGTGCTGAAGACAAACACATATGGCTCCATTGAGGTGTGGCAGCAAGAAAAGAAACCCAAACCAACTTCTACATTCTATAGGTTCTAGGCCAACTTCACAGAGCCACAATATGATTTACAGCTGCTCTTGGCACTGCAGAACAGCCCATTTCAATCACTGCTGTAATCACACACGTGGATCTACCACAGGCCATTGGACATTGTGGAGAAGGAGAACTGGGGGGAGTAGAAAACTCAGCAGAATGTTCAGTAATAACAACACTGAACCTGCTTCAGGCTGAGCAGGATTCAAACCTGCCACAGAGAGGGGAGAAAACCAACAGGTTACACGGGAGCTTTCAGACAGAAGGTGCAGAGAAGCCCTGAAAGCACTACTCTAATTCTAGCTGCTTTCCTTCTGAATTGTTTTCCATTTTCTTTAAATCCATAATGGGACCACATGCAGGATGCCTTGTGTGTTTTCCACGCTGATCTGCTTTGGCATGAACAGAGTGCTCGAACCAAATGTCTGAACCGCCAACGCTGAGGGAGCCAACGAACACTTCAAAGGCCATTTGTTCCACTGGTGGAAGAGAGTGAGATCATGTTCACAGAACTACCTCCGTGACACAGATCCTGAGAATTAAATAAGCCACAATTGGAAACAAACAGCAGGTGTGTATAATCAGGTTTCTGGAATACCAGCAGCTCTGGGTTGTAAAGAACATTTTGCACATCCAGAGAGCATCTTACTGAGACATATCAAAAAGTTTCAGAAACATTCCACCATTTAATTGAGAAAATGCTCCAAAAATAGTAATTATCCTTGTCTAGAGAGGAGAGACTGCTTTGATTTAATGTGCTACTGCTTGCTAGCTGAGCAGCAGTAACTATCCACAAACCCTCATTTTCTTCTTGGCAAACACAGGTTAACATATGACCAAATTCATTAAATCCTTAGGTTAGAATTTGGATTATGCTTTTCTTAGGAAATAAGAAAGAAATAAATGGGTTGCTACACATAAAATTAATAAATAAGCAAATCTACTATTTTGGAATTCAAATAACTCCGGGCAAAAAAGAACAAATTTATCTTGTCAGCAATTGCACACGTCCCCTGCTACTTTAGCAATATCGAAATTTCATCCTTTTCCAACTGCAGAGCAGTGATTTTTTTGCTTTAATGCAGTGTACATGTCTATACATAAATGCTCTTTCCATGGCAAATCTGGGATGCAACTTTTGATAAAAACATAAGATCAAGGCTCTCTTTAAAGTATCACATGGGAAAAGAGATTCCCTACCTGGCTTGAAATGTAAGGTCTGGAAAAGCTGATTATATGCAAAAGCTTTACTGTCCAACCTGGCTATTCAAGTGGAGTTCTCAAATCACCAACAGTAATGTCAGGTGCACAAACTGACGTAAAAATTCATCATTAATAATCAGTTCCTACACATAAGATAGGGATTTAACCACTCAAAGAGAAATACAGCAATCAAACTTCTAGCAGAGATGTTGTACTATCATTAAATTCAAGAGTGTTTACTCAAGGACACAGATGTATTTTTAAAATCAAGGGGAAATAGAAGTCTTGACGAGTAAAATATGCATATCCTACTACAAATGTCTCTTCAAAATTGCAAAGAAGCCATAGAATATTAACTATTTAAATGGATTCTAGTGACCTGTTAAAAAAACATGCTGAAACACATTTGGATGTTTTTGAAACTAGGCTGGAAATATATTCTGGAATTCAGATTAAGTTTATCCTAGAACACTGGCATGTTATTCTGATGAACCAGTTATCATTCTGGCATTAGCTCCATGCACCTATTAGAATAATAATCCATGGAAAACCAGTTCTGCTTGCAAATATGTCCACTTGGCTGTGTAAGGAGTGAAAGACATGACTGAACTCTCTGTATGCACAAGTGCAAGCACACTTCAAATTAAGATGCTACACTAGCGAGTTTGACTAATAAAAAATAAAAACCTGCTATTTTTTTATCAATAACTTACAAAATAGATGTTCTTCCCCTATTGAAAACCATTAGTCAGGGTATTATTGTCAGAGCTGTCCGTGTTTTGAGAATATCAATGAGGCTGAGTCACAAAGAGTAAGAACAAAAGGAGCAATATTTTTTAGTGCTGTAAGTATGCCAATATAAAAATGGAAATGGAATTTTGCATGAATTTTTGGCTCATATCAATAGATGTAAAAATAAAGTCATTACAATACCCAATTAACTCCCAGAGTGTGGGCTGAACAGGAAAAGCAGTCATACTATCAAACTTCAGCAGTGTTGTCATCTAATATATCCACCTACAACAGAGAACTGCTGGGAAATGAACACAGCTGAATTTTGCATTTATGTGTGAAAAATCACTACAGCCTTAAACCAATGTCCGAAGAAGTCAAAAGCACACCTCTTCTGTCTGTAGATCAAATACAGAATGAAAATGTGTCAAAGAACAAACTTTTTCATCAAGACACAGCCAGGAACCAACAGGATTACAAG
Source organism: Pseudopipra pipra (assembly GCF_036250125.1). Classification (NCBI taxonomy): domain Eukaryota; kingdom Metazoa; phylum Chordata; class Aves; order Passeriformes; family Pipridae; genus Pseudopipra; species Pseudopipra pipra. Next base: position 4,809,262 of record NC_087563.1, on the reverse strand, counting down.
TCAGTGCCAAAGCAATGCATTCTAATTAGCAGCAGCTTTAATTGCTCTTGCTAGAAAGTGCAACAATCTCTTTTCCACAGCTGAAAAAATAAGAAAATAGGCTATTAACAAAACATGACAAACACAATTCTGTGCAAGACTTTACAGACTGACTCAGAGAGTCCCAAGTACAAAAGGAATCATGGAAGGAAGCACAGAGACAACTGTACAAGGAGCAGGCACTGCCTGCAGCACAGTGAGAACAAGCTTTCAGCAAGTACCACTTGCCTTGACCAGTGACTTGAAAACAGTCAGTAAAAACAATCTGGTTGTTTTTCTCTTTGTGTCCATCAGTTTCAAGGAGACTTTTGGGATTACAAAATGTAAATGGATGAAAAGTCTGTGTTCCTTATGCTGCACGGAGCTAATGCCAAAATGATAACTGATTTTCTGGTGAAAAGTTATAACAACAAAATGAAAAGTGTGAGCAACAAAGTAGCTGAGATTCAACACTTCTTTCTTCCCCCAAACATGATGGAGAATGCTTTCCAAAGCTGAAATGCAATAGCACCACTAGTTTATTTTGACTGGACAATTAGGCAGTATTTTCAGGACAGACAACTTCCATTAACAGCAACACCAGGGTCCCCACTCACAGCTGGAAACAAAGGGCAGACTTTCTTTCCATATTTATCAGTCTGCACTTTATTAAAATGGACACACTACAAAAAGCATTTAAAAGTACATAAGAAACATGGGACATACTCCAAAGGAGGAATGAGAAGTATAAGAGAATTAACAGAAAGCTTGGGTTGGGATTTTCAAATTCACATTCAGTAAGATTTGATTGTTTTGTGTTCTTCAGCTGTTCTAAAAATCTAGGCATTAGCTAGTATATTTCTTCTGATATTTACCTAATTTAACTGAAATCCAAGAAAGCTGTTCTCACAAAATCAGACTCTACTGAAACTAAAGCAGCTTCAGGGAGCTGAAGTGTATGATAAGCTACATCTTTCTGAATCTGCAGAGGTTGTTTTATGTGAACTTCTACTGCACATTGCACTGGGCTGTGACACAGCAAAACCCACAGACATCCTGCCTGAGGCTGCCAACCTCCAAGTGTTTTCAGCCACTCCAGCTGAAGCAATTCAAATGTGTTTCTAAATCACACCTTGTATCCCCCAAACCTGGGACAAAGTTTTCTTTCCCTAAATAAGGTTTTCGATACAAACTGCAAGGTTGTCTTTTCCAAAGGGAAGCACAGAGTAACAGCAGCATGGCATGTTCATGCCATAAAAAGATGACTTACATTGTAGACAAGGAGACCAACGTGCTGAAGGCTCCAGGGGTGATAGTGCTGATGTGATTGTCATACAGAGAAAGGAGCCTCACTGAGCTCAGGCCAGCAAAGGTGTCGTTGTTTATACAGCTGATAGAGTTGCTCCTCAGCATCCTGCAAGGATTAAAACAGGGAATTAGGAACTGCTGGGAGGGGGTATAATTTCAGGATAGGAGGTCCTTTACCAAGGGCATCAAAAGAGGCTTTGGAAAGCACTCTGTTTTTATTGACTGTTGAAGGAGAACACAGCCAGAGCAGGGCTAGATTCATGTAAACATGGTCTCATGAATTTAAAACACATCTCTTCCACGCAACATTAGAAGCTGATGGGGAGATCCATATCTGAATGCAGTATGTAATTACAGTTATGACTAGTGACAAACTTGAAATAAAAATTAAAGGCTCAATTTAGTAAATATCAAGAGTCAGGATAATCATAAGTCAGGACATATTTCAGAATTCAATTGAGAAAGACTCCCAGAAGTGTGTGACAATAACAATATTAGTTGCATTGTTTCTGCTACTGTCATGGGTGTTTTCTGTAATCCACACTGCAAGGGTATGGAAGGGAACAGCATCCTCAGCAGAAATCAAGGAATAGCTTAGGAAAGATTCCCAGACCTAGCACAAGCTCTGAAATGTCATTATCATCATTAATTGAGAAGATGAAAAACAGTAATCATCCTATAAAATGATTTTTGCTCAGTGCTTGTACCAGATGAATCAGTGCTGTGTTTTGGAAGATACATCTCTCGGAGTTGTTATGGTAACAATGAACTCCACGATAGAGCCCAATTAATCTGAAAGACTGGAGTATCTTGTTTCACTCCATTGCAAAAAAGGCTCATGTGTATTTGTTACACTGTGTGCCAATCAATAGCTGGGTCTGTAAACACCACTGCACTGTTGTGATTTTCCTACTTAGGTGAGAAATTATTCAGTAATTAAAGCAAAAATCCACAAAATACATGCAGCTCATGCTGCTGTTCCAGTGAATTGATCCTCCAAATTGAGGAAGCTTAAACATCTTGGTATCGAATTCATGCAGCGGACAACAAAAATTCAGGCTCCTTGAGGAGTCTGGATTTAAATCTCAGATTGGTGTCTGCCAGTTGGGCATTTAAATGCTACATCAGTGATACCCAAAAAACACCAAACAGAGATTAAACATGGCTGGGAAAAAACTCAGGGCCATCATGTTTGAGGGCTGAACATGATGTTGCTGTTGCATTACTGCTCTCTGTGTGCAGTCACCATCAGAGGCACTGTGGTCTCAGTAATTTTGGGATTGCAGCTGGGGTGAAACTGTGTCAGGAAAGACTCACAGGGCACAGAGACACACACCTGACAGGTGGAGTACTAAGCTGTCTGAAAGCCAGGTCAAGACCACAAGCTCTACAACGAACAGGGCAGTAAATGAGGGAAGTAAGGCCCTCAGTAGGAAACATTTCCCCAGCTCTGTAGGTAATGCAGAACTGCAAGATGGGAAGGCCAAATTTGGACACTAAAATACCTTGCACAGTGATTTATTACATTTCAGGAACATACAGTCTTTTATAAAAACTGGACCATGACCCTCATGAATGTGGCCCCTTTGCAGCAGATTACTATTCTAATGCTGAAAGAAAGTCAATTAATGGATAGCAATATATGCCCCTCAAGCCAAACCCTTTGGTTTCATATCATGGTTCACCATGCACCGTGTGCCCTTCCTGAAAGAAAACTTATACTCACAGATCCTCATATCATGCTGTGTATATTTAGACTGCTTTATCAGCTGGGGGAAATGTAGGTCAGGTCAGCAGGATAGCTTGAATGTTAAGTATCTTTTTATTAAAAAATGCTGAATTTTGTTTAGGAGCACTGCCACGGGCTGCTTTATGGCATAAAAATTAATTTAATATCTATGGGCAGTATTTTCAAATCCCTTAGTAAAGTGCATACATTAAATTAAAGAACAGATGGCTGTAACCACAAAAAAAATGTTAAAGGAACAGCAAAAGTTCCATATTTGTCATTACAGACCAAAGTCCTTGAAATGAAACTTGAATTTCTTTTTATGCTTGAGTAAGGGCTGAAGTAATTATGCCATACCTTGCAACATAAGAAGCATTTGTGGCTAATGAATAAATTGCAGATTTTAATTGCATTTTGATTCCTAGAGTCTATTTACTGACCTCACCTGGTCAGGTGCTTGCTTCCTAGAGCAGGGCAGACTATGCAAGAGAGGTACTTTTCACTTTAGAGTGAGTGCTCACTACCTTTGTCAGCTCCTAGCCCACTATGAGGCTTTTCAAAAGCAGATCAACAATTCCAATTTGGGTGGAGGAGGAGTGGGAGGATGGACTAAGAGAGAGCACACAGTCCCACTGCCTTGTTTCCAAAGGAAATAACAAAACAGCAGAAGTATTAAACGATTACAAACGCACAGATTTGGCACACTCCAGGTTCACCATCATCTTGCTCCTGAAATTCTTCAAAATCTGTTTATTTCAAAGAAATAGCAGATAAATCTCAAACCTGCCCAGAACTAGAAACAAACTGAAGACTTCATAACCGTGCTGCAAGACCCAGCAGCAGCACTTGTTGTCTAGTAACAGGTATTTCAGCAGGAATCACTGACCTCGAGCAGCCCCAGTGCACTTAGAAAGGAACAAAGACACATTTTTGCACTTACAAGGTCTTGAGCCCTGTGAGGCCTCTGAACATCCTCCCGTGCACTGATTCCAGCTGGTTCTCTGTCAGAATTAGTTCCTGCACTCCCGAAGCTCCATCAAATGCACCTTCTCGGATCTCCTTGATCTTGTTGTTGCTGAGGTTTCTGGAAGGACACAACCAGTCACAATGAGAAAATCAGTGGTGTTTCATTCCAAACATACATCACCACACTGGAAGGAGGAGGATAGGAGGAATTTGTGCCTTTTAGTGGTTATCTAAAGAGATATTTGTTCAGCAAGGAGAGTATCCAGAAACCGCATCAAAAGCACAGTTATATCAGATACATCAAGATAATTTAAATTAATGGAATTACCAGCTCTTTAGCACCTCATGTGGTTCTTTCTTATACATGTCTCTGAGATATAATAAGTGAGAGTTTCTAACATCTGATTCATGTCCATGAAGGCATGGACAAAGCCTGGGACTGTGTTCTCATCTGGCAAGAATCAGTTAATGTTACTACCATTGAAACAGTGTCACACGTGGAAATATGGACCACTTTTATTTAATGCATCTGATACAAATTCTAGTATGTGCACTCATGAACTCCCAGGCACTTAAATCAAACGCTGTCAGTCAAAATGAAATGAGTGTCACTTAATTGTCAATTCACAGCCACTGCAATACACAGCATTATTTTCTAAGTATTTACTCTGCCTATACCACCTCAAGATGTTTGCTTTTAGATCAACATTGGAAAACTTTGATCTACAAAGTCAAATGAAGTTCTGCTGAAATGCAAAATTAATCTTTTGAATATTTCATATTTGTGAAAACCCCGGTGAACAGACAATTTCTGAATGATAAAAGTGCCATTAGAGATGCATAAAAATAAATGGCATTTAATTATTTAAAACATTTATACAGAAGGCCTTAAAGACATTAAAACTTTGGGCCTCAGTCCTTCAAGTATCTCCCATGATGTCCTGTATAGATCATGATGAATAATCCTATTTGTTTAGGTTTATGACAGGAAACACTACTCTTTGTTTCACTATCCACAACAAAAAAAGGGAAAGTGCAAGATACGTTCCTTCTCCCAAGAAGATGCCAAATTCCAAAACCATTATTCATACTGAACAGCACATTATTCCAGAAATGATCCCAGTACACACACAGCATGAGTAATAGTTTCAAAATCCAATTCCAGGTGATATAAAACAAATGACAAGGTATCAGATTAACACCTGGGCTACTCTGCTCAGAAGAACTGGGAATCTTGCTGGGATAAAAGTTGACAGAAGACATGGCAAGAGACAGCTTGGCCTCAGATAGAAATAATATGGGCCTTGCTCTTTGCAGAAGTCATCACTTAATAAAAAAAAAAAGAAATTGAGTCTTGGAGATACTTTTCATGTGGGAAACTGGAGTACCCTGGTTTATGTCTGCTGAATGACTGTCAGAGAGTGGGCCCTACAGCATGTGGCCCATCACCTCTTGTGCATTCTGTGATCAGAAAGAATAGGAGCACGCCAGCAATCAGCCAAAAATAACATAAAACCATACAGAAATACTTACATGCAGATTTTGCTTTCCAGAAGTTTAGTGCTTTGTGCTAACGCTCACATGAAGAGTTTATGTTCAGTGTCAGAGCAAGTCAAGGAAGGATATTCTGACATATGCATTTAATTTTGGGGCTCAGCTATTTCTCTGGTGGAAATGTTTATAGCTCAGCATCTCTTTTGAATGCTGGCATAAATAAATGCTCCCAAAGATCCCTTTCCTGGTAAAGATCATGCCACGATGCATATTTGCACAAAAATGAATGAATAAATAAGTAAATGTTTGAGGTGGGAAGAGAGGGCGAGTTACTTTATTAGACAGACTTTGACTTTCGAGTCACAGATTGCACACTGACCTACACTTGTAGTTATAAACTTTTATCAGTTACTTTTTACCATCTAAAAGATATTTAGTTGCATGTATTAAAACATGGGTGTGATTTTAATGGTCTGTTAGATACTGAAGGCAAAAAAGAGCAAATCTTGGAGACAAAAGCTGGTCACCATCTGCAAGGGAACTGGTACCTTAATACAACGCAAACCATCTGAATTTTAATTGCTGCCAAAGAACTTCTGCAGATAGGCAACTTCACTCCTTTGAGTTAATAATGCCTGATCCTTTCAGCAACACAAAATTGTCCAAAAATATGCCAGCAGTCTCAGGAGAAGCCAGTTATATATACCTCTCCCATGCAAGAGATTTGAAAATCCAAGATTAAATGCTACGGTGAAATCAAAGTTGCAATGCAGAGGAAAGACAAGCTCTGCAATAATGAATAGGCAAAGATGACACTTCCCTGCAATCCTGCTTGGAGTGTTGTCAAAGCAGATGTTCTGCCAGCCTGGATTTTGTTATTTGTCGTCCTGAATTAAAGTTTCCCCATATCAGAATGCAACCAAAAAAAAATAAAAAAAGGTAGATGACAACACTCATTCACCAAAAAAAAAAGTTTCCTCCTAAAGTCTGAACAGCTACAATAATAAACATGAGAAATCACACACTTTTAAGTCTAAAATGCCAGCAAAATAATCAGCTGGTACAAAGCTTGAAAAATGAAAGCACTGAAAACTTTACTTGCTCTGCAACTCAGAGACCTCTAATTCTGTCCTTCCCAGCCCTAAAAGAATCTTTCAATTGTGATCATCACATTTGACAAGGAATTGTTTTAGCAGAAGAAAACTACTGACAGACTTAATAGTAAACTCCCACTTCTAGAAAAGCCCTATCCTCTTGCAACACTAAGCCTCTATAAGGAATTCTTCTTGAAATACTGGAAGACAATGGAAAAGAAACTGAGCTTTGAGATTCCTGCCCTCTGGAAGGACCCAAATGGGAGCCTATAGTCAACCTGGTCACTCAAGAAGGCTTTTTGTAAGGGCTCACTGATTTACCCTGGTGATAACATTTAATCCTATTTCCAGACTTTTATTTTGGGCAAGAGGTCAAAATAAATTTTCAGAAAGCCTGGGTCTGCTTTATGGGGGGCTGTGAAAAGGAAATGAACAGATCAAGAAGCTATCAAGGTGACATTGTTCACACAGCTCACTTTTCAGTCAGATTTCATTTAATTTATGGCTAAAGTTTATAATAATATTATTTCTGTTGATCTCATAACTTCAACACAGAACAAGCTGGATTCTATTCAGACTTAACAGAAGCAATCCTGCTGTACCTGCTGGGTTAATGTTAACATTCCAGGGTGCTGTTCACTGCTGAGTTACTGACACACCTTCCTATCCAGAGGACTGCAAAGGCTCTGCTTGGTCTCACCTCAAACCCTGTATTTTTATCATATAAACAGCCTGTTCCAAGTGGGATTTCCCTAGGATATTTCTGTCTGCTGGTGATGTGATTGGAATCTTCAAGTATTTGCTGGGAGGAAAAGCCCAGTGCTGTTGCATTCTTCAGGAGGATGCTGAGAAGGTTTTACAGACTTTACCAACAGTCTGGCTGGTTTTTATAGTGTGAGCTGTTTTCAGAAGCAGGATGGCACTGAAAGCCTTAAATACTACAGAGAGACAAGTGAATTGCACCCAGTGACACTCCTACAGTCATTCAGCAGAGCAGATTGATGGTCTCACTGACGAAAAAGGGAGGCACACGATGAGCCCAAATGCCACGAACCACAACATGCTCTGCAATATGATTTCCAGAAAATAAAGCCTGTTTCTGTGTAACAAGTGACAGCTGACTGCAACCTCATTTGCCACGGCAAAATTCACACTCAGGGAAAAGAACAGCAGGTAACATCTTTTTCCAAGGACACAAACTTCTTCTGCCTCCCCAAGAAACTTGAGATTCTGGTTTCAAAACTGACTTCATGTCTGCAAACTTTATCGTGATTCAATTTTATTTGACATGTAAAATGCTTCAAATCCTGGTCTGACACTGTCTGACACTCCATACAATTCAATCCAGCAGAAATACTTACACATTAAACTTCCAAAGGCAATTACATACTAGAGGTGGGTTGGCAGTACCAGCTATTGCCAAGACAGCCTGACACTTCTTATTATAAGACCATATTATATGTTCACTTTGTAACTAAGCAAGACTTAACAGAATGAACTGTTAGATGACCCTTTCAGTTTTTGAGGTAAATATTTTTTATTGCTCTTGTTCTCAAAAAAAGAGGTCAGTCCCCTTTTTCCCCAGCACTGCATGAAGTGTGGCAGTTCACCTTTCTATTTTGAATTTGAGCTCATTGCTGACTTTTTTTCCCCTGAAACAGCTGCTGGGATCTCAGTGGGAATGGTCAGTCCCACTGATTTCCTCTGGGCACAGGCAGGCTCTGGAGATGAGATGACATCTGGGGGCTGCAGCCTCTCTCTGTGGGTCAGCACCCCACTTCAGCCAGCAAGGGTATCTCTGCTCCCTCTGAGTTGGGTACCCAGGGGGTTTTGGTCTTCTGTGGCCAGAAGACCCTTCCAGGCTTCCACTGCCATGGGAGTCCCCAAGCACTGAGGGTTTTTTCTCTGAGTAACAAGTTGAGGTAGTCCTAGGGAGTTGTGGGGTCCCCAGCATCTGCTTCATCCTGAATTTGGTACTTGCTGCAAGTGAAAGTCCAAACTTGTGGATGGTGATGTCTCCCCTCACCCTCCCTGATAAGAGACCTTGCTGTGCTGAGTGAGAACATCTCCCACTGCAAACACCTGTGAAAAGCAGAACCTTCCAGCTCCCAGGGCTGGTTCTGGAGCCTTTCTTCCTCATGGGGATAGGATACCCCCAAAAATCCAAGTCATGGAGCTGCTCCCACTCTTCAAATGCTCAGAAACACATCCTTGTATTTCTCCTGCACTTTAAGCAGATTCAAAGTGCTCTTTTCTAACCACCTTGCAAAATACTAGTGGCACAGTCCTTGGAGCCTGGAAGTGACTGTAATGGGACTTCAGCTTTCAGAGACAAGGCTTCCCTTTACACTTGTAAGGTGAGGTGAGGCAATGTGGCAAGAATGCAATGAAAGCAACAAAGAGTTCACTGGAGAACCCAGTAAATTACTTCTGGACTGGGCTAAATCTGTCTAGAAGAAACTACATCAACCTTTTTATTCTACTGTAAAAAGCATCACACATAAAGACAAATTCAACTTTAGGTTAGGAAAATAGCATTATGCATATGAGATTTTGCAGCTAATTATTGTTGATTTTTTTTTCAAAGCCACACACAGACGTGTTAACCTTTTAAAAACCAGCAGGGTAATTTTAGCTATTTGATTCCTAAATAAAATGTGGTAACACTTTGCATTATGAATCGCTGACCTTTATATTTCTGTATCAGGAATTCAATTTTGGTTTGCATTAAAATGTATTAAATCCTGGGCTGTCACATCATACAATAAGATTCAGCTTAGGAGGACTATTTACAGACAAATTGCATCACTACAGCTACATATCAGAGGTGGGGTTGGCAGTACCACTTATTGCAGAGGTGGTCTGACACTTCTTTTTATTTTTTTCATGTTTGCTTTATGACATAGACAAGATTTAAAACAACGAACTGTCAGATGTCCTCCTCATGTTTAGAGGTGGATACTTTTTAGTTTTATTTTCTTTTTTATTCTGAACAAAAGAAGGAAGCTCACCTTTACCAGGAAATAAAGCTAATAAAAATATTGTATATCTCAAAACTAAGATAATCTTATCTCAGTGCCAAATCTATGACTACTTCCCTTTGAAATCTTACTGGAAAACCCAAGAGACTGTTGTATGCCACAACACACATACAGACATGGACACCTGATGGAGCTCGAGGGACAAAAGGACAAAGGTGAGAACACAAGCAAAGTCTGAATCCTCCTTAGGGTCCAATTTACAAACTATCTCGAGGTGTTCATGTTATAAACCAAAGCTACACAAGCATAATGTAAGATGGGGAGGCACTAAGATGAAACACCCATCAAGAGGAAGGCAGAGATAATTCCCCTGTCTCTGGAATTATGCTGGAGCTGTACCAGCCCCAGTGGAACCATGGCACTCTCAAATGATGTTTCTTTGCAAAGTTCCTCGACGTGGATCTGTCACTGGTCCTAAACTGAAGGACAACTGGAGGGCAAGGATTCAAATACCCATTCTGATATCCATACTCCAGACATTCAGATTAATTTCAGACAACAGATTATTACAGAGAAAAAATAAAGAAAGAAAAATGCGATTTAGGCAAATGTTCTGCCACTGCAAAGCTCTGAGCTGTTTTCTTAAACTTAGGAAGCAGTGGAGTTTCCAGAGAGATTCCTCCACCTGCTGTTTGCCTTTAACACTTGAACACACAAGGAATAGGATGAGACAGTCAATACTGTCAATCAAATAATGGTAAAGTGTCTTGTGCCTTATACACACTAAAAAATGGAGGTTGGATTAATATTCTTCCTCTTTAATTTAATAGCAGCAATAAGACCCAATTAAGACCACATGAACCACATTCCTGCCACACAGAGTGAGGGACACTATTTCTGAGGTGTAGGGTGGGACTTGTTTTTGCCACATGTTTGACCTGTGCCTGCACACCTCAGCTCTCAGCACCTACCAAGGGCAGATAAAAAATTCTTCCACAGGAAACAAACTGTTAAAAGAACTCCCACAACAGTTTCATGCTGCATTTATGCCTCACAATACAGACCCATCAAGGCATCCCTGAGTGATGGGTGGGAACAGGAAGGACAACACCATAACTGGCCTGCAGTAAGTTTTAAATAAACCCAAAGAAATTATTCCAGCTATCACACCTCTCCAATTTTCCAAAGATGAATCCTGAAGGTTTGATGAGGACAGATGCTCTCCAGTTTGTGTATACACTTATATAACATGCATTTTTCATTGCCATTTACTGTCTCCTTATAGAGGGAACAGAGCACTTCAACTATGTCAACAACTTTTCCTAAGAGCACTGCAGCTACAAATTATGGATCATTCACAAAATACAAGGTTAATGTTTATGATTAATTCCCCAAGTCTGGTAGTCTGTACTTGCACAAATATAACCCCCCTCCCAAACCTGCAGTGCTGCACCTGAAACTCTTGCAGAAATAAGACAGACAAAAGAACCCCACTACAGTTACCTCCAAGGCCCCTGAGATCTCACATGGATTCAAATGGCTGGGAAGCTCCAGATGGCAGAAACCACGTGAAATGAATGCAGAACAGCCAGCCTGGCTTGGTTGGTTACCCTAAATTACTTTGATTCAGGCAATAAAATCTTACTAAAGTAAACAGTTAAATGAGACATTAGCATAGGGTTAAAACTTTAAATAAGTTCAGAAAAAAATCCATTTTGAAGACTATCAGGAGGTATCTAACCTATTATCCTCTTCCCAAAACACATCTCTTATTAAATATATATATTGCACAGTGCCAGGACGAAGGCTGTCAACAGAATTACACAAATATATTTGAATGACTGATTTCTAAGTTTGCTAATTGATTCTCCTCTCTGAAACAATGATGACTGAATGAAGCTGCCATCATCTATATGCTGTAATATCATTTTCCTTTGACTATTTGAAAAAAATACACCAGCTGGAGTCACGCAATACATTCAAGAGACAAAACCAAAATGCTAAGCTTTGTAGCCCTCTCTAACAATAAGCATATCTGAATAAACTCTGGGACAGAATTCCTGTCAGTCCCTATGATTCAAAGACTTTAAGAATTATAGCCCAACGAAATAATGAAATGTCAGCCTAGGGATCTGCATCTGTCAGTGTGGTTCAACTGTGTCTATCCATCTAGCAGGCAACTCACCCAGTTTCTTTAAACTCACATTAAAAAGGGGATTTCTACTACTGCAGCACTGACCTGTAAAAAAGCATCCCTTCCTCCTTCCTTGTAACCCAAGGCAGTGTGCACTCAGACAAGCAAGAAACTCAGACTTACATTTTCCTGAGGTTGGGCAGTTTCTTGAAGAGTCCAATGGCTTCCAAAACAGCAATGTCATTGTCATTCAGGCGCCTGACAGGAACAAACAGAGAGGTATTTAGAGCTTCACAGATGTCTGCAGAGATATCTCTGTGCCACACGGGGCTGCCACACAGAGAACCATGACCTTTGTTAAGCAAGGCACTGTCTGCCACTTCTCTCAGGCTCCTGCAGTTAAAAGAGTTTAGCTTTGAAGGGAAGGGAACATAGAAGAGAATCTTGAGTAAAAGCTTGGGATGCCTTTAAGAGTGTAATGCCAAAGGACAGTGTCAGAATGGCTTCATCTTCCAATGCAAGGGATAAGGAATTATTGACCTTATCCATTACACAACAACCTTGTTTGCGTGACTGACTCTCCCTCAGCATTCTGCTACACAAGACATGCAATTGGAGATGTGGGCCAGGCAAACAGAAGGGATCTGATTTTAGGTCCTTTCCTGTCGAAGTCTACTGGTCTTCAAAATTCATGTGAAGGCCCCTGTCCTGGCAGGCTTGGGATGCAAAATTCTTTCTCTGATTACACGTAGCTCCATTTTGCTATGGAGAGTCTTTGCTGTGTTTCTGGAGGTCTCTCATAATTTTCTATCTTAACTGCAGACCAAAAAATTTTTATGGGGGTTTAAGCAGACTAAGTAGAATAAATACAGTGCTAACACAAAAAGAAAATTCTCTTTGAAGGGGCTACTAATGCAAGAAAATAACCAGATTCTTCAGTTACTAAGTAACAAACATGTTTTCTCAGACTCTCTTTAGCAGTATATTATGCTTAGAATTCTGAAGAATCTCAAAAAGCAAATAAATTTCATAAAATTACTTGCATCTTAAGAATACATTAGTTTTAGTGAGGGCCATTTCACCCAAGTAGCAGGCATTGCTGAGATGGAACAAGCTCCTGATCACAGGTTTACTCAAAAGGGTTAAACCATTTCTTAAATAAAAATGACCAGAGACAAAAGTAAAATAGAGAGGACTCCAAGGTAGAGCGGAAAGGAACCACAGCACTTCAGGAGGACACAGAGAGGACCTGGCTGGTGCACAGGGCCATGGCTCCTCCCTCATCCCACCGCTGGCACCAACGCTCAGGAAATGAGAGTTGTAGTGCTTCCCCATTTTCATATAAGGATAGAGAAGGAGGTGACTTCAGTTATTTGAGTCCCTTTCACAGCCTTTAGAAGTAGGAAAGCCAACAGGAAAGCCGAGCCCCCCCTGGAGAGCCCCACTCACAGGTCAGTGGTGTACTCGGGGAGGTGGCCGGGCAGCCGGGTGAGTTTCTGGTTGGAGCAGTCCACGATTGTCCCCTCGCAGCGACACTTCTCGGGACACACGAGGTCCATGAAGCACTTCCCGGTGAATTTACTTCTGTAATCCTCTGACCCTGCAATGAAAGGAAAACATATTCCAGCAAACAGTTGCTGATAACTGCGGCGATCAGAGGTTTTATGGAATCTGTCCTCAACACTGCCTCCTGTCAGCTCCCAGCTCCTGCACACAATTGTAATGCTTGCCAAGGAATTCTGCTCAGCAGTTTTTAAAATCCCAAGACTAGCCTCTGTTTTTTCACTCTTTCCCTGACAGATTAATTCCTTGTCTAACAAACCTACCTGTTAAGGTATTTTCCAGCAAAGACACTGTTTCCCATTTGGAAATTAGTCCAGCAACAGGGAAAAGGCATCTCATGAAAGAATTCAAATGACAAAAGACTTTTAAAGATGTCATTAAAAAGCCCCAAATGTTCAGACCTCAGCTATCAGAGCTATTTTTGAGAGCAACCTTTTATTAGAGAACCTTGTCAGTTTTCCAACAATTAGATACCTTTATTAACTATGTTAAACAAACAGCGAAGGAAAGTAATAGGAGTTTAAATCATTTTCATTTTAATTAAGGAACGGGTAGACCATACTTAGTGAGAAGCACTCCCTGATGTACCATTACTCCATGATTGCCAGACCTCTTTGACTAGGTTTTTGACCCATTCTAATGAAATGCTTTTCCAATTAGGCTCAGCGAACTAATCTGTCCTTTTCAGGTTTGGTTTTTCTCATTTAGTAACAGCAGGTTGGAAACTCGATCTCAGTGCTTCAAGGAACCAGGAATATTAATAAATGTGTATGTAAGCAAAGTGTTGCCAAGCCCCTGCCATGCAATTCCTGCCCACTCACTTCGTATTTCATAATGGAAGCACCAGAATTGCCTCAGCAACCTCGTGAAATACCCAGTGATTGTAACTACCAAGAAGTATTTCTTTTCCAAAGTTTAAACAGTCAACTGCAAGGCTTTCTCGGGGAGAGGCTGAGCAGATCATTTAAGAACCCAAAAACATCAATAAAACCTTAAACCTGAGCTGAAATTTGTTTTTAGAGATTTGATGACATTCATCACCTGCTTCCCCTTCCCAGACTGATAAATACTCCACTGCTCATTTTATGACCACATACTATTTTCTGAAAGAAAAAAAGGAGCTGCCCAAACCCACTATTCTTTTAATTTATGTTGCACATTACCTCCACAGAGCGATGCAGTGAAAACAAGCAATTCTACAGGCAATCTAACATTCTGATTCCACAGACACGCTTTGGTTTAGTTTTGTGATTCCAAACTGGATTGTGAGAAACTTGACATACAGCTCTGTACTTCACCACTTCAGTGCTGTTAAATACTTCGCTGGTTTTCGTGCTTATTGTAAATTATACATCCGAAGTCTGACTTCACTGACAGCACAGCACTTACAGTAACAGGACCACTGGACATTTTAAAGCATCATAAAAACACAGTCTAAGCCTTTCCCCACAGCACCATCATTTAAACTCTTATCCTTTAACAAAAAAAACAACCCAACATCTGATTTTCAGTCCTAACGATTCCAAGCTTGGTAGTCAGTATGTCTGGTTGTTTATGATCCCTTGGAAATGATGCCAAAGATGAACAGTTATCAGGACCAGAGTTTATTAGAACTGCTACAATTACAATACACATTCAAAAACCCACCAACATTTTTCAGTAATCAGAAAGTGTCTTGGAAATCCCCAAATTAACCCTTGAAGAAGCACTTCTCATTTTCATAGTAAAAGCTTTTGTTGAAAAAAACAATCACAAACAACATGAAGTTACTTAGGGTAAAAATTTATTAAGTGTAATTTTTAGTCTGCTGATGGATACAAGATTCATCTTCCTACGGGAAAAGAGGGTGGCAAAGTAACTGGAATGCTTTATGAAAAAGGAGTATATAACAGTAAGAGGTTGAAAATCAGTTTTTGGTTTTCTCTAAAGCTTTCTGGCAAAGTGAATAAAGAATTTTACCATATTTTGCCTTGGCTCCTGCTCTCCTGATGGCACAAACCCTTCCACACTGCATCAGCCACAAGAAGTTGATGCTGCCTGGGCATCAGTCCACGGCCACCACACTTAAAACAGAGGAAAGGCCTCTCAGCTCAGCAGGAGATGCAGGGAGCAAACATCACCTTCAAACTTTTTCTTCTTTCTCTCTCCCTCTCTTTTTTCTCTTTTCTTTTTTTCCCCCCCTTTCTAAGTGAGTTTAAATAAGAGTTACCCAGGTAAGCTCTGAGTCAAAAGTAACCAACAGCTCAGCAAGTACTCAGTCACCTGTGGGCCTGTGAGACAGCAGGAATCACCTGCCAAAGACTAGATAAAATTTACTGTTTGACCTGAGCCTTGAGATCACTTGGACAGGTGGCTGCTCTATTAAGATATTCCCATCTGGGATAGCAAATGTGAAATTCAGCCATCTGCTTGCAGAACTGTTTAAGCACATATACCCATTTCTCCACGCAGGGCTTTATCAGGGCAGGACTGCAGGGCTCCAAGAGAGCACAGCAGGACTCAGGAAGCACAGTTAAACCATCACATGCATTAGCATTTCTTGCACACCACAAAATCACCCCTGGAAAGGCAGGGAGAGGAGATGCAGGACAGAACACTACCTGGAAGTTTCTAGTCATTTCCAAAATTAGCAAGAATTAAGTTTGCTGTAAAACAAGTAGCCAAGGCAACAGCAAGGCCTGTGCTTAACTGAGGGCAGCTGTGGTTATTTGAATTGCTAGTCACTGATAACATTTGCTTTTCACAACCAATGTGGCACCACTATCAGGTACCAGGGCATCGTGATTTCTCAGTATCATAAAACAAACACATGTGCAGTACAGAGATAAAGAAACACCACACTTCCAAATGCTCAAAAATTTTAGATGCCTTTCTGATAGACACATGGAGAAATTAAGCAACAGAAAGAAATACCTTTTCATCCTATTCTTCTTTTTAAGCATTGTTTAGTGAACTTGAATTCGGTTTTTAAACTTTAGCTTTGCCCAGAGGACTTAAAAGGAGTGCTGGATGATCTGCTCTGCAAGACATCAGGCTGTCTCAACAGGGGTTTGAAAACTGACCTGATGCATCCATTCTAGAAAATGATCCAGCTGCCTCAAATTTGGCACCAAAAATAGGACCACAGGGATGACTTGGTCTAAAACTCGGACAAAACCTCAGCAATCTCGATACTTACTTCTTCATGTAACCACAGGAAAAAAGGAGGTACATTGGTTGTGATGATTTCACATTGCTGGTATTAATTCTTATCAGTAATTACAGATAAAATCTAAGAATATCAGATGTCCTTCTCCTAATGGCTCCACAACAGATATGTGACAAATCTGCAAGACTAGACACTCTTGCCATATAAGAAAACTTCTGTATGAGGCTCTCAAAGTCCTTTGTGAATAGGTGTCATTATCTCTATGTAGGGGAGAAGTAAGGCAGAAGTATTTAAAGATCTGTCAAAGCTAAAATGACCCATTTGGGTCTGATGACTCAGCTTTGTGCTATGGAACTGTTGGATAACAGTATTTTCATACAGACCATGTTACCCATGTCATTTCAAGAGATAAAAGACAGTGCTTTGCAGACTCTTCTGAAGGTTTTTCTTGCATTGTATTTCTTCACAGTGCATTAAGATTGCTCAGATCAGGTCCAAAGTCACATTAGGTTGCAGGCCTCTTGTTACAGAAATGGCATCCAAAGTACCTCAAGCAGAAGGACTGGACAGCTCGAACACACAGATGCAGCTTACATTATTTATAAGGTAAGAAGATTGATTTTTCACCTCTGCAGGTATGGTTGGAATCACCCTTCAATCATATTGACCAACAGAAAGCCTAACTTCTCCACTGTAAGAGCAATTAAATAGATTAATTACTTAGAAATGGTTATTCTGCATGCAAGCCCTGTGGAAAGTCTGTCCAGAACATCACTCAGGCTCCCCCCTCCGTGCCCAGGAGCCTGGTCAAGCAACACCTCACCTTTTTCATTTTCTTCCTGGGAGAAAAGGGGAATCTCTCACCTTTTGATGCTTCTGAAACCAGCAGAAGTATCCGAGCATGCCATGCTGCAGGGAGTATGCAGCCTTCCATGGTGCTTGACAGAACCATGTTCCATTTGTATTGTTCTACCACATGGTTAGATCAAGCACAAAGGAAAACCCCATGGACAGCCAGAGTCAGAGTTAGGCAGCGCCAGAGAGAGAGGAGCGTTGAGAGGAAGCAGCACGGAGAAGCACAAGCTGAAGGTTCACGGGGAGCTGCTCTCCACTCCACCCATGCAAAAAGGTGCTGGATACAAGAGGTCATCCTTTAGGCTACAGCTGCAGGAACACCCTGGAGCACAATGGGGGTTAGTGTACACGAACAGAGCCCAGGAGAACTCAGACAGAACCGGTCCCATAGGAAACACACTGCCAAAGGACTGCCAACAGCTCCTTCCAGGAAGGATGTGCAACTTCCACCACACAGTCAATGCCCAATCTACGCTGCTTTTTATTACTTACTCTCTCCTGGTGTCTCCTTTCAGTACAAATGCCATTTTGGTTTGCTCCATTTATTTAAATGCAACCTTAGAAATACCTCAGCTCATATTAATAACAGCAGGTTCTGAGCTGATGGCCAAGCTCTGGCATCAAATGCTCCCTGAGCGCCCTTTGAGCGTGATTTCAGCTCCCAGGAGCCTTTTATGCTGGGGCCATTTACACTGACATCTGTAATTACCAATGCTTTGCTTTGCTTTTTTTTTAATTTATTTCAATTGCACTTTATAGGAAGGGAGCACACACGTGCTACTACAGAAATATATTTTGTTACTCTGTTTCTTGGCATATTTGTTGGGTTTGGTACATCATTTGCTGATGGAAGCCAAGCATTCTGTCTTTCCAGCATCCTGGATTATTTCAAACAGCTTTGCTTCTTGTAACTCATTGCTGCAACTTTGACACATAAAGCAGGGCATTCAGTTCTGGCTTGACAGCTCCCTCTGAAATAAAACTCTCACTGACTTCAGTGTCTGCCAGTGGACAGTGCTTTTCAAAGTCACATCTCAAATGTTCTTGCAGGATTCACAAATGAGAGAGGCAGTGTCTGTCCTCTGCAACTGCTCAGAACATTTTGCTGGACTTCAGTGAAGGTCAGTGCTTGTGCTTTTAAAAACATATCACTTTCCTTAGTAAGGGTTTTGCACTGCCCAAAGAACAAAGTCAGCATCCAGCAGATTATTCACTGCCTGCATGAAGAACAATACAAGTACTTGAGCAGAGATGACAGATAATACAGAAGGGTCTTTGCTTCACCATTTTGCTACGACCCAACCTTATAATGCAGAAAAGTCAACACACAGTTACCTGGGAACTCCAGAAAATAAGTACAGTGCCAACTCAGTCACCCCCTTCTGTGGGTTTGGTACAGTAGTGAGACACAATTTGATTTACTGTCTATCTTTACTATATAGGAGAGAAACTAAACCAGCTTTTTAAGGGAATCTTAACACAATAAATCTTCAATCTCTACAAGCTGCCAAACCAGCCAAAGTCCAAACTGATACAAACATTAGATTATTAATTTTCTTTTGTGACTCATACAATGTGGCACAAAAGGGCATTAATTTTCTCCCCTTATTAATTCAGAGTATGCATAAGCCTGGAATCCACACCTCATTTATTTAGAAATTATATCTATAACTACCATTCCTGGCAATAATTTTGTATGGCTCCAGTGAAGAAGGATGCAGAGTTCTATATCCTTAGTCCTACACGGGTTTAATAAAGCAGCAGTTCTGGCCTGGGCTCTTCAAATAAATTCATCCACAGTACTCTGTTAAGCAATGACAAGTAACAGTTCATATCTTCCAAAGACTTTTATATTATATACTGATTTACAGTATTAAGTGGAATATCTGTAATAAACCCAGTAATTTCAGTGTCAATGAACTCTTTCAGTCCTACTGGAAACAAATGCAGTCAGAGCTCTGCAAATGTCTCTTCCTGAGAAAACCCACGAGAATATTTTGAACAAGTCTCTGTTCCTTTGCTGCACTAATTAAACACCACTTACAATAACTGCCTAAGCTAATCATCAACTGCAATGAACAAGAGGTACCAGCACACAAAGAAAAGTCTGTCAAAACCCTAATTCATGTCCCTAGAACACAGGAGAGGCAAAGTACCAGGCAAACACACTATTTTGTAAATTCCATTAAAGAAAATAAATTCCATAAGCCTTTGGATGTACATAAGATCATCCTGCACAAATGTTTGCAAAAAAGAAGTTGAAAAATGAATGATCTTATCTCCAGGTATTTGCCAGCTTTTATGAAAACCCCTCCCTTTAGGTACCCTCTACATCCAAGCAGCACTGTATGGCTTGCTCTGGGTGTTACTTCACTTCTTGTAGTCCAAGTTCTGTTGATCAATCACTGAATCTGCACTTTGCTAAGAATTTGTATATAGGACCCTAATTTAAGTGCCCCATCAAGCTGTACCACCTCAGGAGGCTGCTGCAGTCTTAGAACAACCAGATGAAAAATTTATTGTCCAATTGCAGGCACTAACATCCTTGCACTGGTTTTAGCTGACTAGCTCTCTTCAAGTCAGCTCCTCTCCAATTATTTTCTTTATCCTATTCAAGTGACCACTATACACAAAAAAGTGCTACCTTGGCATCTCTGGGAAGTGTTGCTCAGCTTAATCTCAACACATGGAATGGCAACGAGAGAGAAGAGAGCAAACTTTGTATCACCTTAGTTTTTGAGGTTACAGGAGTAATCAATCACTCAGCTTTCTGCCACAGTTAATGAAGACACCTCCAGAGGACAATTTGGATCTCAAGTGAGGAATCTGTACAGCTCTGCACTCTGCCTGCATGGGGAATCCAGGACAGCTATGTTATTTGGATGCCTAAGTGATATGGATGCATCTGTGACTAAACATTCATCCTGCCTCTTTTCATTGCCTCTTTATTGTAATTGTAAATAAGGATGGTGGTGGGTAACAAAGCAGTTCAGATGTTTAGGTTTTTTTGAAGGCTACTTCAACTCAAAAATAAAATGAGGCACAGCCTAAAATAGTTTCTAACTGGAACACGCCAGTTTACTTCCTTATTAAGAACCACACTCTCTGCCAAACCAGACCCACCTGGTTTATGTTAAGCTTATGCTCCCTGGAGTGAAATGATTTTCATTCTGCCCACCTTCCCCCACTGCAGGAACCCTTCCCCATCATGTTCAGCACGAGCTAGTGAAGGCTTTGAGTCACTGACACGAATTTTAAAATGGAGATCTGAGTTGCTATCAAAGATGTGCAGAAAAGGGAGGGCTATAATCAGTATCCAGTACAGCCAAATTACTGTAACAACAGAAACACTTCTACAGTACAAGGGACTTTAATTCCATTACCATTAGTCATAGCAGTTGCATTGTGTTCCCTGATGACTTCAGAAAGATTTCAAGCAAACCAAAGCTCAAATATACTCAGTGGCAGTGTGCAGGGAAAAAATCGTATTCATAATAATGAGTTCAGTGCAGGATTTAATCTGCTGGTGATTTGATGCTGTTAAAAAACCTTCCATTCAGACAGATTTACTCTTATGCACCACAAACGTAGCCTCAGTTTTGGTACATTCAGAGAGTTTCTGAAGGTACCTTTGCTGGGTCTTTTTGTCTTTGGGGGAGGGAAAAAGGGTAAAACACACAGCATTTAACTGAATGAAAGCAAAGCACGTACAAAAAAACCAAAACCAAAATAAAACAAAAAACAAACAAACAAACAAAAACAAACAAAAAAGCCCCCAAAACCAAAACACAGACAAAAATCTGAATGCAGTCAATTTTCCAGTTGTCCAAATCATAGGCAGTGTTCTGTATCCCTTTCCCTCACTCCACTCAAACAAAAGCCCTCCTGAGAAAAGTGCTGGAGCTTGGCCTCTTGACCCTGTAGCATACAGCAGACATGAGCAGGTGGATGTCAGTGCTTTCCACCAAGCAGAAAATGCTAAGGGCAGGAAGATGAATGCATAGTTTGTGACTATTTGCTTACTAGAAATGGGAGGAATTCGTAAAGTTGCCATCAGAGTGACTGGCAAATCACAGGAACAACTGGAGAGTGTTTCAATCAGATAGGTGGTGTAAGATCTGGATTAAATTCACCCACCTTTCATGACTTTTAAACACTGGTTGAGGAGTAACAACACACTGTAGCTTTCAGTTTGAGAGCTCAAAGAACTTAAATAGTATTTATATATCACTAAGAGCAGAGAAGGGGATAACCCTGGGAGACCAAGGGACATGAAATGTATGAGCTGCTGTAGGGACTGGACAAAACGTCCTGATGAGCAGCCTGTGCTCCCCTGACTCCATCCACTGCAGTTCTGTGCTTCTCAGGGTACAACAATGCAGAGAAGAGAGAAGGAAATTTCAGGTGATTACCAACAACAGCAGCTCTGTTCCAAAGCAGACAGGTAACTCAAGGAAGGTGAGGAAGGATGAGGACAGAGACTGGAAAAGACACACAGAGAATTAGGAGAAAAAAATGCAATTAGTAAGGAGAGGTTTTATCAAATGCCTTAAAAAATTATGAGTGACCAAAAGCAACATTACCATCTAATAATAGGGGATAACATGAAAGAAATGACACTAGCCCTAAATTAGCAAGCTCTGGATCCATATGCACCACAGAGGCTGACTTTGCTTTGGGTTGGGTTAACAAACAGTGTCCAAAAAAGGAGAGAACAGAGCTGGCAGACAGTTCATTGTCCTCCTTCTCTTCCCTGTGCTTTTGATTGTACATCATGATCTGGAACTGAAGTAACAATTAAAATCACTTAGATACAACGTACCCCCGATGCAGGAGGAGGCAGGAGGACAGCTTTACTTCATAGTATTTCAAATAACAATCTTCTTTGTAAGAGTCTTATTTCTAAGAATTAGAAGATAAAAAGCTTTTGTGATGTGGTATTTGTAGATACACGTTGCTTTGATCATTATCAGAGAGAGTTTGTGTCAGTGCAGCAGGGGGAACTTTCATCGCTTTTGAAATACAAAATACACTAAAAAAAATGCAAACATATCACAGGGAAAAATAGATATACAGATGAATACAAGGGCAATTCTTTCCAAAACCTCTTTCATACACAGTGTCACACAGCAATCAAGGATCCTGCCAACTCTTGAAGTGACAATAAGCTACCACAGAGACAACACAATCTGCTCATAGATTCATTTCCCTTCCTCCTAAAGCCCAGTGCTGCTTTAGAAAACAAAACTGCTGTGTAGTGAACTTAATCAAATACTACTGGGCAGGATATCTGTGTTGATCTTTTTTCCTCTTCTCCCCACTAAGAATGGGAGCCTCCACTGACCTAATGCTGGAAAGCACCGTTGGATCCGTGGGTGGTCATAGTGGGCAGATGCAGAAAAAAAGAAAATGATCATCAGAATTTCACTACTGCCACTGCAAATGACAGTATTTCCCTTTTCTAAAAGGAAGAGAGAGAAAATTAGTCACAGCCTGTTCCTCCAATTTCTCTGTCAAGAGAAGGTCTCAGATTTTTTAGCCTCAGATTCTATAGCTGTGGGGAGACAGTTGACCAACAGGGAGGTTTATTATTATTTTAGTGCATTGTATTAAATGCACTAAAAT
The DNA here is from genome assembly GCF_036250125.1 of Pseudopipra pipra. Classification (NCBI taxonomy): domain Eukaryota; kingdom Metazoa; phylum Chordata; class Aves; order Passeriformes; family Pipridae; genus Pseudopipra; species Pseudopipra pipra. Next base: position 4,786,347 of record NC_087563.1, on the reverse strand, counting down.
GGCAAGCAGAAAATCACGGGAAATAGAATCCATTGCAATCTGATGCTTAAACATATTTGATGGTATATTCAACAGCTTTGCCTGTCTAACAGCCCTGGGCAAAAACATGCCCCTCTCCCTGCTGTTCTTTCATTTCATGCTATAATGCTTCCAATTCTCCTTTTGAAAGGAATTATGTACATTATCTACCTGTTGCACAGAAGCTCCTTCCTATGGCCACTCATAACCTTTGCAGATGCTGCTGCACTGTTATCAGTAAAAGCCTGAGTCATTTGGTGCTGGGAGGAAATGGCATCTGGGGAAAGTGCCTCAAGTGAAAAAAGGGATCAACTGAAAAAAACAAAGCAAGTACTTCTTGTTAAATACTATCTTAAAGGATGGTGGGGAGCTGGAATGAAACCTGAAGGAAGCAGTGTGCAGAATGAAGTTTTCTAGATCTCTTTTTTTTTTTTTTTTTTTTTTTTTGCTATGCTGCATAGTTTTATCCTCATGGGTTCATTTAATTATCAAATACAGTTCCATTTAGCCCATCTGCATCTCTGAGTGTATCCTCTTGACATGACTTTCTTGGTGCTCCTTGACCATTCCTGACTGATGAAACATCAAACATCTCAGCTTTTCAACCCTGTTCCTGTTAAGCACTCCTCTCTCCTACCCTTGTATAAAAAACACTTCCCTTTCTTCCCTTAATTTACTGAACAGTCACATTTTTTTCTCGTGCCAGGTCCTTTCTGACAGTCCCCTTTATGATTATAGAATCATAGAATGGCTGGGGTTGAAAGGGATCTTAAAAATTCCACCCCCTGCCATGGGCAGGGACACCTTCCACTAGCCCAGGTTGCTCCAAACCCCATCCAACCTGGTCTTGGACACTTCCAGGGATGAGGCAGCCACAGCTTCTCTGGGCAACCTGTGCCAGGGCCTCACCACTCTCACAGGGAACAATTTCTTCCTAATACCTAATTTAAACTGACCATTTTACAGGTTAAACCCACTCCCCCTTGTCCTGTCACGACATGCCCTTGTAAAATGGAAGGTGGAAAACACATAAATTGCTTCAGGACAACCTCAGAATTTTCTGACTTCAAAACTGGTCCTTCCCCTGGTGTCAAAGTATCAAGCTCACCTAGAATTAACTGCTCATTGGCATGATCCTGACCTTGGGTGAGTAACTGCTCCCACAGAGCTCATACTTCTTGTGCACCCTCATCTCTTCTCAAAGGTCAAAGACCAGATCAGGATAAAACCCCTCTCATTGCTTCCTTAACTAACCCCTCATATTTCCTGGGTTTCCCCCCACCTCCAAAACCAATTTTCTGATCACTGAAATGTACTAAATGTATTAAACAAACTACATGAAAATATCAGGATCCTGAAATAAGAATCCTTTGAGAAACAGATACATGTTACACAAAGGCTTTAAAACAAAAATTCTTTTCTCGTTCACCAGGCAAAAGATGTAAAACCTGGAGAGGGAGAATCCCACAGCCAGCAAGGACACTGACAAGTTACTAAGCATTGCCATCCCAGTGGGACTGTGCAGGCTCATCCCTGGATAACACAAAGCACTGCTCAATACTCTGAGTGATGAAGATTCATACCTCATGGACATTTCTGCCCAGAGACTGCTGTGTTAAATCCTGGGATGAAACATATTCCTCAAAATGAAAACATGGAAAATTCCTGCTAAATGCCAAGCCTGAAGCAGCCATGATTCAAAGGGACAAGTTGAGCAGAACAGGTGCCAAGGATGTCTGTTCTCTGGATTGATTTACAAACTCAGATTTTCTAAACCATTAGATGTTCCCCTGTCTCATGTGAGCAGACAGCGAGTCGAGTTCAATGTATCTCATCACCATCTGGAAACTCTACAGGCAAAAATATCTTCTCTATTGAGCTTTTGAATAGCATTAGTTCTCATCCAGCTGAAATCTTTGTTCTGAAGCTGTGCAATCCCTGCTCTCCTCCTTCATAAGTCAGGTTTATGCCTTTTCCATGTGGTTTTGATATAGATGTAGAGCTGCAGACCAAGGGAAAAACAGCCCAATGCCTCAAGGAAAGGACCCCCAAGATAAGAACTCACACAAAATATTCTTCTCAGCATCACCAGGTACTCTGTTCTGCACTGTAGGTCTTCTTAGCTGTGACTTTTCCTAAGTGATATCAGATGGTGTTTGCCTTATCCAATCCCCTGTACCATTGTTCAAAGCATGCATGCACATACATAACATTAATTTCTCCAGCCTATTAATAAAAGCAGAAGAAAATAACAATGGCAAATTGGGTACAGGTTTATACAGATCTGTTTCTGCAGTCTCCTTTCCTTTCTAAATTATATTTATGCATTTTCATTTCCAGTTTCTTTAAATATGAATATTACCGACTAATTATCTTGTTACTATGATGGACACAATCCAGAAACCTAGACAAAATATGTCATAATTTCAGGTCTGATAATAAATTTTGTGGCTTGAGTCACAAGGGATTAAAGACCTTAACAAGCCTGCCCAAGAAAAGCTGGCTGCAAATGAAGTTATCTTTATTTTATTTTCCCCATAAAGGGAAGGTTTAGCTCGGCATATTGCTCTCAGAGATGCACAAAGCACAACAGCTTGTTTTGGGCTGCTGCTACTCAGCTTCATGCTGCATCCCCATCTAGAGTCATTAATCTTTTACCACCAGGAACACAATTAATCATGTTTCTTTTCAGAGGAAAAAGAGAAAAATCATAGTAATTTTCATAGAAAACACTGCAAGGTACTCCATCAATAACAGTCATTTTTCTTCTCGGTACACACTAATAGATTTGCTCACTGAAACCTGCTTGTCATTACAATATAAAAAAAAAGAGCAGTCATCTAAAATACATAAAACCAATGCAAGCAATAGGAAAAACACATGAAGAAGCAGTCATCTACTTAGTTGTGCTGTGTAAGGCAACAAATGTCCTTTTACTGACAGCTGAATCATAAAGAAGAGATAGGGTTGAAAAAAGCTGTTTATATTACTTTGGAGGTTATTTTCAAGTGCAAACATTTTTCCATTTAGCTCACAACACGAAACCTTTGCCTAAATTATGATGCAAATTTTGATTCAAAACTTGCTGAAACCAAAAGTCTTACCAACAGTTTTGCTTGAATTAAGGCATGCTACTTGTGGATATAAAGACAATAAGTCTATGAAAGTTTGGGACTCGATGCCACCCCAGATCAGAAATGCCCACTGCCAGTTGTATAAAAATCTTACTCACACTGTTTTCAGTCTTTAAGATCTGAGAACTTACTTGAGCTCAGCTCTCATTAGGTCACTAAGAGTTCTGGCTGAATACAAATGACAACCCAGCCACCTTCCCCACCTTCAAAATATGACATTTGCCACATGGATTCACACACATCTTTGTTGTTTTCCTTAAATATTTCATAACTTAGTCATTCTTTACAATTGCATATCACAAGCTTTTATCTTTTTCCTCTGTTTTTTAAGAGACACCCAGAAGACAGCTATAGACTGCCTTTTCTATTTTTTTTTAATATTTTATTTTATTTTAATCCATAAGCTAATTGGCTTTCTGGACAACCTAACCGAATTTTCCAAATTTAATTTTACGAGATGCTCCATAATATCCATTACAGCAAACACTGTCCCGCAGATTGGATTAGCAGGCTCTCTGGACCTGCTTATTTCTGAATTGAAAGTGCAGCACAGGCTGGATAAACGAATTACCTGAGCAGCGGAACTTCTTGCTCTTGATCTGGCTGATGCGTTTGTTGGCAAGGCGACGGGGATTGCTGCACCGAGCGCCGCTCGTCTCGATCGGATTATCCTGCAGGTAATCAGCCAGCCACTTCAGATGGCAGTCGCACACAAATGGGTTCTGAGCTAAATGTCTGCGAGAAGGATGGCATGTTTAATCACAAGTGACCCGTGACACCGCGCTCCATCACCGCTTTTCACAAAACGCAAACCTGAGGAGTGGAGTGATTGAATAAGATCCCCACCCCAAAAAAAAAACCCCAAAAAACCAAAAAACACCCACCAAACCCCAGGCCTGGCGGAAACCACACAGAGCCGCACATGAATGGGAGAATTCTGTGAGCTACCACGTTTCACAGCTCGTTAAGCCTCCTGCAAGTGCTTTGAGGGAGGAAACAAAAACTGAGATGGCAAAGCCCGCTTTAAAGGACACAGACCTCCTGTCACCAAGTCCTGTGTTTTCTTCTGAAAGCTTGACGTGCTGCCTTTTGAGAGAAACGTACCTTACCTGGACATCATTTTGTATCCTGGTTTAAAAGAAATTTTATCAGCAACTCAGTTTCTTAGGGATCAAATGTGAATTAGTAAAGTTCCTTGGACCTTTGGGCAAAGCCAGAAGAGATCCAGGACTCTCTTCACGAGACTGAAATTAATATTTTCATATACTCATCATGTGTAAAAGTATTCTCCTTATATGTATTCTTTCCTGTAGTAAAAAGTCTTATTTACAAGACTGAACTGTTTATGCAAGGTAGAACTTACCCTTCACCAAAATTTGCACAACCTGTTTCCTATGCAACTGGAAATAGGTATTATAGCACTGATTTTAACTGGGTAGTTAGACTTTGGTAACAGAAAACTACTGGAGCATCTTAGAGAGAAACAGCATTCCTCTGCTGCTGTTCTGGTTCATTCTGCCTGACAAAGCTGAGCACTATCAGGAGAGTTTGTCAGGTCTTTCCCAGAGCTGGGTTCTGATCTCAGTTAAGCTAACTTGCATCAGTCCCTCTGACCTCCAGGGGAGCAGGACACAGCTCTCCAATAACTGCAAAGACAGTTTAAGAAAAGACAGATGTTTCAATTTGGTTTGGACAGAGGTGTAAAATTATAGCCTCTGTTACTGTTTTCCACCTGTAGAAACTTCTTTTCTGTTTGTAGTTATATTTATGAACTGTCATTTAACAGAATAAGTATAAAACACAACAGGGCACTGGCTGTGCAGGAGTGGGAAGGGAAGGCATATAGAGCAGAGAGGGCCTGAAGAAACTCAAGATGACTGCTGCAGTAGAGCCATTTGTGGTGTGAAAGGTCCAAAAACCAAAAAAAGCACAGAGAGACACGAAATGGGTCTGGTTTTATAGCTCTAGAATAAACACAGAAGAGGGCAATCACTTGGAGTATTAAAAATGGGAGCATGAATCAAAACATTTCATGAAGAAGTGTCTTGGTGTGAAGCAAGAAGTCCATTCTAAGTAAGGGCCACCAGGAATACCAACAATACCCTGGAGGACCAAGGGGAAATGTTTATACCTTAAGGGTGTTGCCTGTTGTTTAACTTGATAAACCCTGTATACTTCTGTGAATGAACCCTCTCTGTAGCCCCTGTTTACATCTGTGTACATATACAGAACTGGAGAGGGTTATTCCAATGGTTTGCAGCAGGACATACTGGCCAGGTATCTGTTGGAAAACTCAGGTTGTGCCTGAAGAGGTGGCAGAAACACTGCTGCTAGAAATCATCCCTATGAGTTCATTTGTGTATGAATTAAAACGTTTACAAAACTATTTCAGCCAATGCATTTCCAGTATTAAAGTACATATGTGCATTTGTATACAAAACTTTCCAGTACTACAGTATGTGTGTGCAGATACATAAATAATGTGCCTGTGTATTCCAGGATGTGTATATATACATACTCATACGTATTTTCATACTGGAATATCAGGTTGCCAACTCCAGCTCTGAAGGAGTACTATTTACCTTATTATCTTACAACTCACAGCTTTAGGATGAGACCTTCTTCTCCAAAATATTGAGTCATTCCTGCACTTTTGCTTCTGACTCCTATTCTAATGCCTCCAAATTCAAAGACTGTCAAAAATGTTCAGTGGATTTTCTAAATGGATCAAAATAATACAACATATCATTCCTCTGAAGTGAAATATCAGCTGAAATATACCATCTGTGTCATGCCCAGGTCCTGCAACTTCCAACTATATACATATATATATATATATAAATATACACAAGTACAGGCATCATTTCCACAGTCGATGAGCAGGACTCAGACCCAGAAAGGAGAGGTTCCAACTCATTAGCTCATTAAAACTTTTAGGCAATGATTCTAACAGAATCTGCTATTAATGTGTTTTATAAGTCAAATGCACATATTATCTTCCCAAAAAGCAGTACAAGCTTAGCACACTTATGACATTTATGTCACTATGGGCAGGCTGTGTCAACAGCTGGCCTTGCTATCAATTGCTGAACTGATGCAATACTTCTGCTTCTTGCTCCTTTTCTTTCTGTGAGAAAAGGAGGGGCTGCTCCCCTCATGTCTCTTCCAAATTGTCTTAATGTCAGCTGCAAAGACAGGCAACATCTCTGGTGGGAAAAGAGAGAGCTGTCATTTGTGATCTGCCTGCATACTCACAGAGTCTGGATCGATCGCAGAGGTGCAAAGAGCCCCTTGCTGATGGTCTGCAGTTTGTTGTCATAAAGAGATAGCAGTTTGAGATTATGCAGACCTTGGAACGTGTTCACCCTCAGGCAGTTGATCTTATTGGCATTGAGAAGCCTGAAAACAGAGAAAAGGTTTAGAATTCGTTCATCTTGTAGTAATCAAATAAAGACAGACTGGACTTCGGGGTTAAGTCTAAGAAATTATTAATCAAGTCAACAAAGCCAACCCACATGTAAAGGGCTTCATTTTCCTCATACATTTAAAAGGTGAGAAAACAGTCAACATGAGTACTCTCATAGCTGGGGAATATACAGTAACAGTGTGTACATACATCATACATGTATATATATGTGACAGTGCTAGCCATCTTAAAATACGCAAAGATCGAGGGGTTTGTGTGCCCAGCCCCCTCCCAATTTGCTCAAAATTCTACACAAATATTTAAGGAAGCCTTCAGCTTAATATACACAGACACAGCAAATACTCCTCACCTTGCTATTCCATGCACCCACTCATATACAATGAGAAGAACCCTTCCAACCCCCCCCCCCCCCCCCGAGTTTTCTCAGCTGCCTTAAGTCCAACCGAAATTCTGGGAGTTTGCAATCTCTTGATAAGCAGTGCAGGGACAATTTGATCTGACCTGATAAGGTGGCTCTGCTTTAAGCAAGGGCTCTCCAGACTCATTGTCTAGTGATCACTTGAAGACCCTTCCAAACTCTACTGTCCTACAATTCCATGAACCTGCTCCATTCCAGTCACACCATATCCCCGTGCAGTTGTGAAAAAGCAGCACAAAGGCAATTTAAATTATTTTTGAAAAAATACGTTTTGTACAGCTACACTAATCAGTTCAGCCAGAAAATCTTGGACAGTACTTGTGCAAGTTTTCTTAGATCACCCAAGTGGAGTTCTGTCCTGCATAACAAGTATATACAAACCCAACAACAAGCTGGATCTCCTGCTGAGACAATCAAACACAAGAACACTTAAATTGTCACCATCATCTGCATAGGTGGTATCTTACACTCAGAAGGAAAAGAGGCAGGAAATTACCTATTCTTCTTACAAAAGCCAAAATCCATATCTTTTGACTACTCTCAGCCCGAGGAAAAATGGGAAATTGCAAACAATGTATGTTGTTAATTAAGTTCTCTTGGGTAGAAAATTCTTTCCTTGTCAATGAATTTGAGGGGCTGCATTATTGTGGCTCTCTACAAGGCACCACACTAATGTGAAATCAGAAGATGGATATGGTTATAGGAAAAAAGGAAAATATATCCTCTATTCCTCAGCAAACAAATGCAGCATCTTAAATACACCACTAAAAGCATGGGGAAGCTCCCCTTTTCAACACACTGCACATACACCAGCAGAGACAACGGGGCAGCCTCCCAGGGAGGAAATGTGTGCTTGGCAGCTGCACATGATGCCTTTCTTTTGCTCCAAAAAGTAATTCTGAAGGTGCTTGCTCTGCCTTTGCATTCCTGAAACCTTTTGAACATGGTACACTCGTTACAGTTCTCTGCTCCTGCTGTTGTTTTGGCAGAGCCTCATCACTGCAGCCAGTGGCTCCAGCAATTGTGATGCACAGGAGATGGAGGCATACTTGAGCAGTATGGAGAACTCCAGGAGAACAGGAATGCTCTGGAATGAGAGGGCTTCAGAGGAGAACTCACCTTTCCAGCCTACTGAAAAGTCAGTATCAATTTAGCTGAGTTCTCTCCTCTACATGTTGTGGAAAATGAAGTTTGACATTATTTAAGGCAAAACCCCATAGAAGGCAATGATGGATAAATGAGGTTACATTTTTGCATGAACTGATAGCTAAAACAATTTTATGAAATCATAAGCAGCACCAGTATGACCCCTCTGAAATCTGAATTTCCGTGACACCTAATCCCCACTCCCATTGGCTCCACCAGAAGTAACAGGGTAATTTTCATATTAGGCTACAGGAAACACAGCAAAGAGCAATGTCATCCCTTCCTGCTTGCTTCTTGTAGCCATTCATGTGTCCAAGCCAAAGCAATTTTCATCCTCTCTTGGTTCTCCCATATTATGCATTTCTCTTTCCAGCTGGTACAGTATCTTATCCATTAAGAACAGGTTAGTAAGGTATGAGAAGGCAGAACCAGCTACTGAGTTTTGAACAACACCCCCAAACATCTCCTTAGGATTACAAATCCTTTGATTTCTCCCCCTGTCCTTGTGCACTGGTCCCACAGTAATTTTAGGTAACACATATTAGGTTGGATAAGCTGTTCCAAGGCATCCAAAATACACAGGAAGAAAACTGAAAGCAAGTGTGTACTTCAGTTTATTTTACTAGATGCTAATTGTCTTCTACTGTTATAGGGATAGTCTATGTTGCAAGCAGTACTTGCAACAAGGCATAAAGCAAAAATGAAAACAATCTCAGAAATAAGAGAATTTACAACAGAACTAAAGTTGTATTTCTACACGTGGATAACCAGGATGTCTTTTTGTGCTGCTTAAGAAGTGCAGACACAGCAGAGCTGTGCTGGGCAAATGCTGTTCACTCCTGAGCTAAGACTGGCCTTGAAGTCTAACCATCCCACTGAATAAATCCTCCCAAGCAAAGCTGACCTGGAATTGCAGTGAATACACTGGATTCAGAGTCATTCTCTCATTAGTTTCAACAAAACATGAATAAACCCAATGCTGGAAAACAGAATTCACAATGTGATGAGTTTTCCTGGCATGAATTTTCAATGACTGGGTTCATGGGGATAAAATCTGTCACATTTCCTTTAGAGTCAAATACCAAAAATGAGAGCAACTGATCCTCTATAAAGCCACAAATACAGAGGCTCACACTCTCCTTTAGGCATCAGAGGAATCTGGAACAGGAAAATGCTTGTGCAGACTGCTCAGAGGTGGGAATTAAGGTCCTACAGAGCTTTTCTGAGGTGACAACACCTATTCTGTGTATCACCCATGCAATATGTGTAGTCCCTAATCTCACCTAAAGCAAAAAACTGTGAGAAAGCAGAATAAATCATCCCTAAAATTTTTCTCCTCCTACTTACTGTGAGTTAGATGACGACTTTTGGCCAGAAGCATTAAGGTTCATTTTCCTTTAAAACCCCTCAGTTGTTTTAAAGTATCTCCTCTGTGGATATTCCCCTCGATAAATTCCAGTTCTTTGCTTAATCTTTCTTCACCAACCCAGCCCCCCTAATGGCATCTAATTATTAATTAGGTATACAAGGCTGGCCTCACATGGAGCTAAAAGTGGCTATAAGAGGGTTTTTTTTTAAACTAACACAAAGGCAGATGAGAAAAACATATTCCAGGGAGCAGAAACACTGAACCAGTCTGTAAAACATACTAAGGGTTCCTTTTATTGGACTTACACCAAGAGAAAGCACAGCACTAAAAGCTGAGTCTTACTTTAGCAGGAATTACATGGTATTTATTTTGCACCAATTCATGGTGAAAGTAAATTCCACTCATTTTCCTATTTTGTTATCAGCTTGATTGGATGAGAGTTACACACGGCCTCCAGATGTGGGGCAGCATTCAAAGGGAGGTTAAAAATTCCAGCAGAAATAAAACCGCCTGCTGCCCAGAGGGATGATGGATTATTAACCCAAGTCTCCATTTTCATCCCTCTGGATATGTTAAAAACATGAAGAAACCTCTCTCAAGCCTTGGACCACCACAGAATACAGGAGGATGGTTAAAGACCTTGTGGTTTACACGCCATTGAGAGCAGTGAGCTGAGCAGAGCACTATTACAATTCTGTGAACCCATTTCCTGAAAAAGTGGATTTGTCCACACACACTGAAATAATAACGTGTTTCAGCTAAGCCCTTGAAATGGATGTGCACTGAATTGGCTCTGTAATTGTATCAGCTGCTCATAAGCACCATCTGCATAATTAAGATGGTCCTGTAATTGAATTATATGCCCAAGCACAGTTTCAAGTGATTAACATTTAAATAACATTCTGAACTCCAAACCCAAAATGATTGAAAAAATTGGTTTTTAAGAGCAAATGGGAATGTTTATATGGCTTTTACCCCTAGGAATGTTTGCATTTTTATCTCAGTGAAGTCAAGTAATCAAACTATCAGCAAATAACCACACAACTTGGAGAATCAAACAGCAGCCGAGCAACTTTGCACAGGCTGGGGACTGCAGGCTGGTCTCTGGTGCTAGGGGATGGACCAGGAACCACCCAAGGTACATCAGTGAGCCAAAAACAAAATGCCAGGGAGAAAAGCTTCACAGAGGCACCAAAAAAACTTCTCCTCCTCTTTCAGTAGCTTTGTGTTTTGACAGCAGCGACAACATGATGAGAATGAAAATGTTTGGCATCCTGTGAACTGGCTGGCACATCCCACATGCCAGACTCCACTGGGGAAAATGAGAACTCACCAGAAAAAGGCAGATATAAAAGGCAGAGGAGGCTTGTTTGGAAAAGGAGAAGTGGGTAACAGTTTTGCATGGGTAAGAGTAGAATACAAATTGAACAGACGTGACCTTTATAGAAAATCAATAGCCAAAAGTTTCACCTACATTCAAAGGCACTATAGGGCAGCAAGGAAAGAACTCTCAGCAGGAACTTTTCCTTAGGATATACAACACATGGCACAGGAAGTCAAATAAACAAATCAGCATGTATTTTTCAGCATTTTCTCCTGACATTCTTAGGGAAACAAGTGTCATCTTTGATTTAACACGACTTATCACGGGAGAGCAGCTCAAGTGTCAATATGGCAACATCCAGTCAAGTACTTGGTCAGCCCAGCAGTCAAGGACAAGCAACATCTAATGACAGAAATGTGTGTGCCCCTGCTTACTTATTGGCAAAATAATTATATTAGGTTTCAGGAATGTTTTAAACTGGCCTGAACTGTCAGGGAACATTCTGATTGCCTCCCACTGTGTCAAGATACTTAGACATCTACTAAAATTTACATTTTCTAACGTGATGACTGACCACTGAAGAGTCTGTCAGTGCTTCAATTGATAATAACCAGTGTGAAATCATCATCATGCTTGCTTGAAACAGCTTCAAGTGTTTCTCCATGTTCAGGAAGCTGGATGATGGTGATGACAAATTTATTCGAAGTAAATTAAAAAGGAAAAGTCACAAGCTGATAATGAGTTGAGAAGGAAGCACGGAGTCTGACAGTCTGACAGTCCTGTTCTGGAGAGATTTTAAAGAAAGATTTCATTTCTGATCCAAAAAACTGCAACTCCAGCTGAACACCATCCATAAAACAACCCTGTGGTACTCCTGTTACTACCTGGAGAATTATAAGCACGTGTTGTCACAGCACCCAGACTTGTGTTATTTAAAATTCAGTATTGTCTAACTTGTGCCTGCTGATAAGGTCACAGCTGATTCCAGATAACCACATGATAATTCAGATGCACCACAGAATGAACACATTTTATCAGCTTTCTACACTATCAGGAAGTTAGTTCCTCGTGTTCTGATAAGCAGGAGAGTTTCTGTCAGGTGGGTCCAGCTCGGAGCACTGGCGTCAGAGGAACTAATGAATTCCACACTGACGTAGGAACCAGTGGTTGTTTTGGGAACCTGCATCAGCCAGGCTGCACAAGTGGCACAGAAAAGGCAGATGCTGTTGCAGTCTTTCATTAGTGCTTGACTGTAATTGTATTTCTGAGTCTGGCAGATGCTGCTCCCTCACTTTAACAGCAGTTATTGAGTTTAGTAACATTATCACAATAGCAGCCTAAATGTAGAAATCTGAAGGAAAAAACCTTGAGGCAAATGGCTGGAAAACAATTCTAAAGCTACTAAATAGGTCTGTGCAGAGAGCATTCTGTCCTAGACTAAAAGGATGAGCGTAGCCAGAAATATTCAGAGTTATCAAGAGAAAAGCTCATACGTCATTTTACTATGAATTTGGATTCACAGAACCCAGAAATGACACAGGTTGCAAAGGACCTTCAGGTCACCTGGTCTGAACCTCACTCAAAGGTGATTTGTACATAGTTAATGCAGACATGTGCTTTATCTGAGAAATAATTATTTCACCAGATCACAGGATAATTCAGAATTGCAGGAAGCTTGAATGGTTTCTTGTTCTTGTTAGACTGCCAAAACAGGATGAGCTCTAAGGTCACACCAGGTTGCTTAGAGCTCTATTCAGCTTGGTCTTTAAAGTCTTCAAGGACAGAGAATGCACAACTTTCTGGGCAGCCTACTCCAACTACTTGACACTGCTGTGAAAACATTGGCCCCTTACATCTGGTCAGAAGGTCTCTTTTTTAACTGCCTGTTGTCTTTCTTCATGAGAAAATTGAAGAACTCCACAGAGCATGATGATTTTAAACATCACTTAAAGCCCAGATCACTATGGGGAGGAGAAGAGACTACGGTGCTATAAAGAACTTGTAAATGGAAAACTGTAATTTCTTTATTCTGACATTTGTATGCTATTTACACAGCTGTTTAATGACACTTATCTATACAACAGTATAATGTAAACAATGCCAAATACTGGAATTGATGTACTTTCTTTTTTTTTTTTAATTATATGTATGGGTTTGTGCATCTCTGGATTGTCTCTGAGTTTCTAATGAGCCCCCTAATGAGTATACAATAAATAATAGGTAGATCCTGTTTTAAGGTCTTCAGTAGTGGGATTCAATTTACAGTTACAAATCAAGACAACCACTTCAAACTTGGCAAATTTGTCATGGAGATATTTTCCAAGCAACCTAGCCAGAAAAGAGATGGGAGTACCAATTATCTGCTTATTCATACCAGGAGAACCAGCATAAAAAGCAAGCTAAAAAAGAGAATAACTCAAACCAAAATTTGACCAGTTGAATTTTGGGAAGACTGATAACAGCAGTTCCTGAAAGTGCACACATGACTTGGCACTTCACACAAGTCTACTTTAGGTAAAGGTCAGCTGAAGTTGTACATATTAGACCTAGTTCCAATTTTAACCCAGGTTAGCTGAGTGACAATTTTTCGCCACTTTTGAAGTTATTTTATCTGTCAATATGTCAGACTCCATCCACCAATATTATTGGTCTTTTACAACTGCAGTGTTGAGTTTTCCCTAATGATCAGAATATTAGGTGAAAGAGGAGAAGGCTGTAAGATTTTGGCTTTTGGCTTTGCTTTCTGAGAGAGGCATACAACAAACCTCTGATTTCAACATATCTGTACCCCAGGAGTAGATCCACGTTTAGCAACATCAAAACAGAGCCCACTGGGGGGATTCTTCCTCGCTCACTAAGCCACGGGGATCACAACTGTAAGGTTCAGGATCAACACACCCGAGCACTTTATGATTGGTAACTATGCAAAGTAAATTTCCTCAAGGAGAAGGATTTATTGAAAACTGATACTTGCCAGACATTTGAAAAATGAGACCTCACCCCCCATATTATTCTGCTACACAGTGTCTTTAAGCAGCAGAGATTTTATGATACCTGCTCGTTCCAGGAAACGGAGCCCTGCGAAGCACACGGCGCAGGGCTGTAATAAAAAGGCTCCCAGAATGTTTGTTTTAATCTGGTTGCAGAGGGTGTATCGCTTAGCTGTGACAAATGCTGGCTCACAAAGTCAGTGCCCGTCACCCCCAGCTCACCGCAGGACTGCGGAGCCGTCAGCGTTCCCTGTCACAGCGCTGCTGAGAGACAGGGACAGCTCAGTGCTGTGCTCTGCCCCCTGTGCACTGACTGGCAGGCACGCTGGCAAACTCAAGGGCTCCTGAAAGAGCTGGTCCACATTCCAGGGAAGGTGAAAGACAGGTGAGCAGGACATTTAAATATGTTCCCGTTTCCAGACAGACCAAGGTCAGGCTGAAGAGCTCCTGGACAGGAGTTCAAACTGTCTGCAGCAAACAGTTACCTGAAAACTTCCACCTTAAACTGGAGCCCTCGCCATTCTTTTGGTATTCAAATGCAAGATACACAAACAATGCTAATTAATCAAACATTATTTCACGGCTTGGATGGATTGCTCCCCCAGTGAAAGTTTCAGTTCACTGTATATGAAAAAAACCAAAACTAAAAAATCAGACTCCAGTTATCCTTTTCTGGAAAAAAGCATAGCTCTCTCAAATGCAAAATGACCTAAAATTCTCAGAAGACACTTGATCCAACCTGCTGAAAAGAAAGTATGAGGACAGGGTACAGTAGCTACAGCAGCTTTCTAGCATCCTCTCCCTGGGCAACTTCAAACAGGATATGGAAAACTACATGGTCCAAGAAAGGTTCCTGCTCCACAGAAGAGATGTGCAGTCAGACTGTAGAATGATGTTTGCTGCTGTGTTAGGTACAACTCCATATTTAGGAAGATTTATTATTTGTGAAATCAGCAATTTAACAAAAATTCAATTGCAATTAATTCTGTGGGGAATGTCAACAACTTAAGACAGCTAATTATAATGAAAACTTCATAAGCAACATTTTGTATTAACCCCATAGGGTTTAAGAAAAAAACCAACAAAACAAGAAAAACAACAAGGAAACCACCACCCCCTATTATCTAACCATGCCTAGTTATTTTCCTGCCAAATACAGTATCACACTGGCTTACCCACCTCTGCCTTCTATGACAGAAACACAGAATGGTAAGATCAGCAGGTGGTCTAAAACTTTTTCCGAATTCACGTCCCACTCCCCCAAGTCAAACAGGGCAGTTTAAGGTGCCACCAGGCCTGAGCTGAGTGTCACTTTACCCAGCTGTGGGTCTCCTGACATCAGCAGCACAGTCTGCAGATGTAAGGCACTTACACGGGACAATTCAGCCAAAATACAAGTGGAATAATTTGGGCCTATATTGGGACAGTATTTTTAAACACAAGGATAATGACATTTCTGAGAAATTCTGATGAGTCTTATCCAAAATAATTAATAAGACTATTCTCCTTTCTGCAATTTCACAGTGATTTTTTTTTTTCCTTCTATATAATACAGGACCCACAGGGACTCCCCTTTTCTCATTGTGTTCTGCTTCACCATAACACTTTCAAGAATCCTTCTGCTCCAGCTCAGGAAATCAGACAGGCTACCAGGATACCTTAATCAGAGCGTTCTTATCAGTGTGTCTCCAGACTAATAAGAAGAAATCCAATCTAGTGCCCACTGAACACTAAATTAGATCTAATCACAGGGCACTCTTCCAATTCTTCAACAGCAGGTCTAGGACCAACGAATGCCATTTATTTTTTTAGTACCCATTAAAATACTACAAGCAATCTTATAACAGCTGCTTCAAAGCCACAATCAGAAAAGTGTGCAAACATCTGTTTGCATTTAAAGGATGATCATTCAGTGCTCTCCTTGCCAAAAGATACTTTACATTCAAACACTTTCAAAGACCCTGAAAGGCTTCAGCATCAATGCTCTGGAAATCCCATAACAGGGCAACCTACTTAGATCTTCTCAGCTTGAGAATGTTTAAATGGTTGAAGCACAACCCCTTTCAATGGTTCTGGTTCTCTGGCATGTAGGTTTTATCTCCTTTACAATAAGGCATCACTTGAACTGAAATTCTGACTGGAAAATTACTTCATCTTGGCTGAAATATATACAGGACTATAGTATAAAGGTCTTGAAAACTGTTTAATGCCTTGTGCACAAGTTCTAGACCCTTATTTTTGTAGGACACTGTGATCCATGTGGTGAGTTGGGGTTTTTTTCTATTATTTTTTTTTCCTACTGGGAATGATCCTATCTGTAAAGTGTCCTGGGTTAGACAGAGCAACTGTATCACTTCAAACCTGTAACCATGAAACATTTAGGGCGAAGGACTATCATAAGGCTCAGACAAGGACTAACCTGCTGGTTACCTCTGCTCATACCCAGTCCCAGCTCCTCAGCACTCTCAGTTATTGCCCTCTCACGTGGCAAACCATCTCCCCCTTAAATACACAGTCTCCTCTTGCTGCCCATGGAGACACTGAGTTACAACAAACTTGTGAGGTGTGGGCCAGGAGAGAGGAAAGGAGCTGCCAGAAGGTGTGTGTGCCAAAGGGGAAGATAAAATGGTTGGCAGTGTGAGCAGGAGATGAACAGCTCCCACTGCTGCAGCTCAGGGGCTGTCACAGCCAAACCACAGCTGCTCTCACTTGTCCTTGTCTAGAACAGGGTGGTCCATGTTTGCAATTAAGATCTTATGGATAAATTACACGTCTGAGTAGTCCTTCCCTTAACATACAGAGCAACTATTTCATTTTACTTCTTTGGCTTTGCTCATGAATTTCCAACCTAAACCTATGCTTACTTTTATACAGCATGATAAGGATGGCAAAGACTGCAATCACAGAGTGACAGCCCCAGTGACAATCATGAACTTCTGGATATTCATTGCTGGCTATGTCAGGACCATCAGACAGGCTTAAAATAACATGTCTAGAAGGTACATTATATTCTATATTTTATATGATTTATTGTTTGGGAGCTGAGTGCTGCTTGTGATATAAACCAGAATCGATTAATTTATGACATATCACCTTTATTTTCTGACTGCATCATCCATGATGGTAATCAGAACATTAGGAATACACATTAAACTCACTTCCCTTCTGCTCCCTCTACTGTCTGGCTGATGATTCCCTTCTCTTTGAAGGAGCTACTGGTTCCCAATGTGATTATGGAGACAGGAGTGAAATTTGCAATTTCACATTTGGTTTAGGAAATTTTTTCTGCTACATTAATATGCACTGAACATATACAACTTCCCTTGATCATGTTAAATCACACATGGCATAAAACCCTCAAATCACAATATATTGTGAAATCATTTCCCCCGCAGCTCAACCGCTTTGGACGTAAGAAGAAGATGGAGCTGAGCAGGAGCTGCAACAATCAGATCTTTCACAGTGCCCTTTCCCTCGCCTGTGCAGGTACTGGCAGCACAGCCCTCAAGGATCCAGACATTCAACCACAAGTGCTAAATGTGTAAAAACAATCAGATGGCATCCCCACCCACGCATCAGCCGGTGACCAAATTTCCTTTCTTGGACTTCACTGCCTCTCTCATTTCCTCCCCACACTCAAATCCTCTGTGTCTATTATCCATTATACACACTGTGCTATAAAACTGTTGACACCTCCCTTTCTTTTTTTTTCAGCCCTTGCCTCCCTCTTGCCTGACACAGACACAACAGACTAGCACATCCCAGTGAGTTTGCAGGGGAAAAGGTGGTGATATTAATGTCAGAAGCTGAAAAAAACAGTAAATCTAGCTAGTCTGTAAAATAAAGGAGAGGAAGGGATCATACTCACAGCAGCTGCAGAGACACAAGATCATCAAAAAGGCCCTGGGGAATCTCCGTGATCTTGTTTCCATAGAGCACTCTGCAAGATTCAGGAAGACAAAATAAATCTTAAATAACAGCCCAGTTTAGTGTCCTCCCACATCTCTGCATTATCATCTTTATTGATCTTGTGCACCATGCCCAGGATCTGTGGGCATTTCATTTAACCACTGATCTCATTTTCTTTTCAGAGAGCACATGGTATTAAATGAGTCGTTATGATTCAGGCTTCGTCTGGTGTTGGAAAGCATTTCTAATGTAGAAACTGGACATCATCCAAAATCTGTATCTGAAATATTTTTCATTCTGTTAAGGGATTTTTTTTTTTTTCACCCTTTTTAGAAATATTTTAACCACTGAAAGGCACATTGTCTGATGCAAAAACCTAGAATTCCGCTCAGCAATACTGAATTTAAAAGCCAGGGAGCACAAGCCGGTTGTAGATAAAATTTCATATAACTGAGTCTCTTAAGATACAGTAATTGGCATGAAATGTGACACAGGCATCATTGGATAAAATATTATGGCTTCACCAGCTGCTGTTACCATTTCAACGAGCTAATATAAAGAAATTTATCCTGAACTGGAAGTAGACATGTATTTCAGAAACTCAAAAATAATTTAGGCATGGCTTAGTTATAAAAATCAGTAAAGCTTTAATAATAAAAATGAGAGTCACCGTATATATTTATTCAACCATAAATATATGACCTGGCATCCACGATTCAGTTTCAATATTAAAAAATATTTCATTTTTAATGGAAAAATGCACATATATCATCCTCAGGAAACTGAACTGAAGGGGAAAAGGGACAGAAGCACCATTATGCTGAGATGTGCTACCCAGTGATCAGAACAAAATCACGTTTGACAGAACACCTGAATTTCAATCATGGCTGAAGTATTTACTCATGTCATTACTGCAAGTTGGTAACATTTGTCAAAACCAGAAAGTGTGTGAGGAGCTTCCATGGGTCTTGGGAAAAGGGAAGATGATTAGGGTCCCTCTGAAAATATTTTCCCTTACCCAAACATTTTAATAGACTTCAAATTGGGCAAAACAGTATTTATGTAATTCCTATGCCCTGCACAGGACATGGTAAATGGTTATAAACCAGCTCATGCCAAAACTTTGGTGCTTATGTCCCACTAAACTGGTTAATTCCCTAACTTTTTCATGTGGAACAATATCCTAGCAATGAATCAAACAGCCATGTGAGGCTTGAATGCTGGCTGAAATCCTGCAATTACCCTGTCTTACAACATTTGAAATATTATGAAGAGTTGGACATACTGAAAAACAAACTCCCTGGCATGACAGACCCCTTCCAATACCCTCTGGCCCTGCCAGAGCATCACCACTTCAGTTTACTCTTCATCAGTCACTGCAAGTCTATCACCCCTGGCGGAGCCTTCCCAGATCAGCTCATTTCTGAGCCTCAATAAAATGAATCTAAATAAAATAACACCACTTAAATATGAAAATCCAAACTTGAAACTTCATTTTTCATTACTTTTGCAGTCTAGCAGGAACTGAAGTGCTACCCAAGAAACCAGTGATCACCCAGCATTATATTTTCTCTAAACAAATGTGACATGATTTCTCTTTATCTATTGCAGAGTCAGGAGGTTGGTTTTTAATGTGCTGTTCCAGTGACTGTATTCTGTGGGTAATGAATGCTTGTAAATCTTCCTAATTGTTTCTTAACTTCAGCATCAGAAGACACACACAATTTCCTACTTCAACAAAATTTCATGCAAGTCACACAGACTTTTATACTCTACCCAAAACTAGAGAGAAATGGTGGCTGAACTTTGAGAGGTTCAAGAGGACCATTTAGATGCAGATTCAGACTATGGGAGAACATTCAAGTCACTGAATTTCACTGGGCTCTGAACCAACATGTGAGTGGCTGACTCACAGACTTTTTTAACTGATGTGTGCACCTGTATCAAGAAGCAAAAGCAAAACCTCTGCAAATAAAATATTTGTAAAAGGTTAAAACATTAATTTAATGCCCACAGAATCCAGTTTACACTCATTTCACTTGCCAGTCTTTCTGAAAGATGATTTCTTTAGCAAGCACATCATCTGCATACCGAGTTCAGTTTACGAGCTCTGAGGTGTTTGAGAAACATCTTCCTTAGTTTGGGAAATACCAAGATCATCAACAGTGATCAATAATGCAGAATAGTCTATCATATAAGAAGGAGTTGAGAATATAAACTTTACAAAATGCCCATGGAAAGTAAAAACATCCCCACTCCAGCCTAAGGGTTATTTTGGCTACAGAGGTAAAAACACTTATGGAAAGTAAACCCTTAAAGAAATCCCCACTCACACGCAGTGCAGTTGTTACCCACGGTACGACTGAATGCAAAATAAGACTCTCAGAGTAACTCCTTCATTTACTTTTAATGCAAGAGTCAGAAGGTCAGAGTGCAGTGTGTCACTGAATTTTAAACCTTGGACGTGTTTATACATCCCCTTTATTATTTTCAGCAAAATAAAACAGATTAAAATAGCTTATGAAATAAAAACAAAGCTTCGATTTTTAGAAGCCGTGAAAGGGAAAATAAGCATTTCCCAACCTAATTGGGCTTATGTGCATGTGGCACATTAACACTGGAACAGATTAACAGCTAAACAAAAGTCAGTATGAGAGCTCATATTCTTGTCTCTAATTCATATTCATGTTCAGCACTACCCAGAGCCAAATTAGTTAATGCCACGTCTGCCTGCCATGGCAGGGCTGCAGGGAGAGGCAAAGAGGTGGGGAGATCCCAATGCACTGCACCCCATTTCTGGAGTTCCTTATGGCCACTTGCTCTAAGAAAAAGCACAGAAAACTTGCTTTCCTCAGAGTTCTCTCTTTTTTTTCTGTTTAAGACAGAAAAATCATCCTCATCCCAATGAACATGACATTGGTCAGGTTCTGCCAGGCTGGGTATCACTGCAGCACTCTCCTCTCCTCCTGCCAGCTGCCCATCACACTGGCCAGCACCTCAACATTCCCAGAACTGCAGCTCTGGGGGAAAAAGAAACCAAACAAAAACCCCTAATAAAAAAAAAAAAAAAAATCCAACTTCAAACTGCCATATAAAGGGAAACACAGCCAAATCAACTCAAGAACTTCATTTAAATCTTCACCAAGTTTACCAGCAGAGATAAATTACAGCAGATCTGCCCATGGCATTACAAGTTCTAAAAATGTATGTTCACTTGCAGCCCTCACACATGTTGCAGGACATGCAGGTGGCCTGGCTAAAGTGCAGGCTTGGCACAGGAACACGACCCTTCTCCCATCCCAGAGCACCTGAAATGTTAGACTCAAAATATTTTCTTATTAAAAATACACTAACAAGGTTAATATGTAATAAAAATCAAATTAGCTCAGTGATTGCTGCCAATAGACAGCGAATCAGTGAATTAGAACAACTTTTATTAGAGCACCAAAAAATTACGAAAACTTTTACTGCGCTCCTGATTTTTCATTTGCTTCTCAACTTTAGGAGACCAAATGAGCCCCAGGCCTGACAAATACGACACCACATAAAGCACAGACCCCTGGCAGCACTGTGAGCATTGGAGGAGATCCCTGGAAGAAGCACCCTAAAGAGTTATTATGGATCTGCAAGAAGAAATTATACAAATATATAACAGCCATAATGAGGCCTTATGTTTCTTCAGCCTGGTTCTGGCATCGTATTTCAATATTCCCCCAACAATGCATCTATTCCAAGACACAATTAGATATTAAATTTCCAGTTAAATAATTAATTGTTACTACTAAACTTCAGGGTTTGCAGATTAATCCAACGGATGTTGTAAGTAGTTAAAAATAAAGATTAAACGGTGGAAATAGTCACTGCATGGCTTCATGTAGAAGCCTGGGACACACCAGACAAAGGAAGCACTGGAAGCACACATAACCACAACTGTATTTCAGGTAATTAAGCCTGCATCAAACCTTCAGCAGCAGGGTCTGGAAACAAAATTCTCAGTGATTCTTCACAGTCTCTATCCATTCTGACCCCCTGAACAATTTTAAAAGGAAGGAATTTGCACTGACTTCACCAACGGGGGTACCCTCCCTTTCATGCTCACTGAAGTTTAACGTGCCACCTTCAAGGCTTTCAAACAATAATTGCTGTGTTGTCTCTATTTTGCAGTTCTCAGCCCACCTTACTTACAAACGTAGCTGCAATTTAGCTGCTTCATTAAGTTAGATCACAGAATACTGAGATTTTTTTTTTTCCCTTGAAGGTGATACAGAGATTTTTGGGGTATGAAAGCCTCCTTACTTTAGACCATATGGTTTCCAGCTAAGTGTTCCTTTATTTTGGCTTGGCTGAAACATTCTTACTGAAGTGTCAAATTTGTGACTTTATGCAATGTCTTTTTCAGTCCTCAGCATGCTTTTAACTTTCCTTCAGACTGTGAAAACAATTCTTGCTAGGAAGAATTATATTTCCCAAGCTATGTACAATGGCACAGGTTCAATAAGAATCCAGGTTTTCAAAAGAGGAGGAATTGATAGGGATAAAAACAGCAATAAATTTCTAATATCTGAAAGAAACTTAGACATGTAATTTTTTCCCCCCTGCACTATTTCATATTTCTTCAGAACAAGTTAAGCTAAATAAATCACAGTAAAACTATCCAAAGCAATTTGTTACCTTAAAATAAGTTTGGCAGTTATTGCAATAGACAGTGTTTTATTGCAGATTTCAAATCACCATGAATGACACCTCATACATCATCATCCAGGGGATGATGGTCTAAATGGGACTGCTATGTCAAAACCTAAGCTGTCTCTTGTCTTTGTGCCCAGGCTGATCTAAGCTTTTAAAGTGTTCCCTAGCTTAATTCAGTATATGAACAAAACCAAAGGAATTCTCCCTCTGCAGTGGTCTAAAATTTATTCATGCAGTTTAACACCCTGAAGGCTTAGACTATTTTGTCATATCTCATAAAATGTCCCCAGACAGTCTGGACATGGCCTTCCAAACCTACATTTGTGGGAAGTTTACGGACCCCAAGAATAACATTCATCTTTGATCCTATTAACAATAACCAAATGCTGATACAATCCTCTCACTGATATTAAGACAGATTTCGAGCTGATTAAATGAAAAATTAATTTACTTCAGAAAGTGCATGCAGCAATTTTGAAACATGAAACTCTTCCTAATTTGGCCCCTGTGCTCTGGGCTGAGTCATTACCCACCCAGCTCCAGCACAGGGCAATGCTCACCATGGAACACAAACACCAAGCACTACAAACTCAGTATTTCTCAAACTTCTGCTTAAAAATTCAGATAGCACATTCTTTTACAAGCAACCAATCTTGCCACACTTCTCAGTGCAAGGGTACTGGTTGCTCTCGTGTTTATATGGAAAGAAGCATTGGATGGCAAGACTAAACCCTCCAACACGAAAGCCATGGCCACATTACTGATTTTTTAGATTCAAATAATTCTAATTATTCATTTCTCATCTTGATATTTCCTATGGTCCAAGTGCTGCAGCATCACATCATCTCACAGCCTTCACCATATGCACCACACTACGATCTCTCTAAGACAAAGAAGTACTTCCAGCTTTTCAAGAGGGGAGACTTTGCCAGAGACAAGCAGTTATTTGCCCAGCAGCTGTCACTGATATTATGCACTGTAACTTCTTCCTCCTAAATCCCACAGTGGCATTTTTAAGACTAAAGGCCCTTTTTCTCAGTCCTTGGTCCACAACACTCTCCATTCCCTGCCATGGCTTTACAGCAAGCTCTCCACAACTCTGTTCTCCCAAACCCAGAGCACGGATCTTCCTGCAGCCCCAGTTTTGTCCATAAGCAGGTTTGAACCTTCATATCAAACCTGTGAAGGTTCCTACCAAAAATATGCTAAGGATCTAAGCCCTAATGCCTAAATATTGAAAGAGAACTTCAGACACTGTAACGGAATTAAATCCTCAGAACATACAGACCCAGGGTTGACCTGCATGTGACACAACAAGGAGAAAAGGAAAAGCCAGAAAACTCTATGAACAATAATAAAAAAAAAAGGTTCTTTAAGAACAATGATTCTGGTTGTTTATTCTTGTAACAACCAGGAAAAAAAAAGTTACGTACATGTCCAAATGTTTCTAAGAAAAACAGTAGAAATTCCTTGTTCCACAGAGTCATATGAATAGGGAATGAAATCCCACTGAAAAATGAGCGTAGAAAAAATAACTTATTTCTTCCTGAGTGTGGGGAATGGAGAAGTCTTGAGTCCTCACAAGAACAAACTTACCTTTCTTCTGCTATACGCAGAGAAAACCCAAGGTAGAAATGACTACTTTGAAGCATAAAGATTTTGTGACCTGTTTGACTCCCATAGGTGGATTTCTTGCTAAAGAAAATATATAGATTTACAGTAAAAACTTATGACCTGCTAGCACATGGATCACTTAGCACTTTTTCAAGATTTAAGTTTTATACATTTGAGGGGAAACGGCTTCTGTAATAAACATTCCTGTGTTCTGAAAACCGTAATACACCAATTTTTTTCTACCATCTCTACAACAGGCAGAGTACTCTGAGAAACGGTTCTGCCTGGAAACACCAACCTGAGTTCAGTTCAGAAGAAAGCAGAGTAGAACCCACTGTACATAGGGCTCCATTAGCCAGCCAGCCTAACAATGTTGGCTGCCTTCCAGACAAGCACTCTCACTCTCTCAGACCCATAGGGAGCACTGCAATTGCAAGCAAGCAGGGAGGAAAGGGAGGGGCAGAAAATGGGAATAATACAGAGGAGAAAGAGCAAGGATTTTAGGCAGTACAGCAGTACTTCATTTTTAATGGAAACCAAGCTGCTTGCTTTCATTTGTGCATTAATATTTCCCCCTCCTCTCCTCTGATTTTAACTCAGATAGCTGCAAAGTCCAGCTGCTCTGCTCACGGATTAAACCTCGGTGGTGCCTCATTAAAATGTATGCACCAATCACATCTGACTGAGGTATATGGACAATAAAAGTTGCTCTCAGCTGGGCTGAAGCACCGTATGCAGAGCTGTGTTCCTTCAGGGCACGCAGCTGGCTAAAGTCACTGGGGCCTGGGGCACCCGACAGAGTGAGCTGCTTAAGAGGGAAAACACCAGTAAGCAACTGTCTCACTTCATTTCCACCTCCTTGTCCTTCCCCCTTTGGCAGTTTCACTGGCAGGGCTGGCACTTCAGAGGGTTCATCTTCTCTTACACTTTCTGGGACTGACAGGAGTGGACTGGTGGCTGTGGCAGAGATCAGAGGAAAGAAGATCCTCTGCTTCTCAGAGGTAGAAACCTGGGGAAGGTTTCTTCAGTGAAACCCAGGTGCTGCAGACCAGCAGATAACCTTGCTCCATAAAGATATCCAGGGCTCAGAAATTGTAAGAACTACAGATGTGACCAGCAGGGAGGAATCTGCCAAAGGTCTGGGTGACAGGTTGTGAAAGAGGAGGGAACCAACCACTGCCTGTCAACCATAGGGAAAACATTTATATGAGACCTACCTGCAATGAAAAGCAAGAGTAAAACCTTTCAGAAGAAAGTAAAAGCATAGTGGACAACTGAGCCTAGAGGAGGAGGCTGACAATTTCAAAACTGGAGCTGATACTGTCCTAGAAACAAGTCTGCCAAATAGAAACTGTGTGTTACAACAGCTTTGTGCGTCTGTGGTAGAAGGAAACTGAGGCAAAGAACAACACCAAGCAAAAGAAAGACTGCTCAGAGGCAGTTCCCTCGCTACAGCTTTTTCTGTGCTGTGTCTCATCTCCCTGCCCTCTCTCTTCTCCCCTGTAACCTTTTAGCATTAACTTAAGCAATATTTTACCCACTTGGATATAAACCTATTTAAACATCATTTACTTAAAATATCATTTGGGGTGACTGGGCAGAGAATACACAGTCATTTCACTAGCTTCTGTAGGAAAGTCAAAACACTATAAATTCCTGCCCAGTTTACATTCTCATTTCCTCTCTGTCCACTCTGATGTGTTTCATCCCACTCCTGAGCCCACCGGGGGGTATCTGAATTAACTACAGCTAAAGCTGAATATATTCTGCACTGGGAGGCCAATCCCAGTGGAAATGTCTTGCCTGTCCAGCTCACTCCTAAATCAGGAGGTTTGCCAAGACCAGAAAGCTGTAGCACTGCAGCATCAGCAGTAGTTTCATACTAAGCCAAAACTGTAGCGTTCAGTAAATGTCACTCACTCACTGAATTGTTTCCAGACAGCATTGAGGGATTTGACCATTTCCACACCATGTTGAATAACACTGCCCAAACTATTCAACAAACACCAGCAACACTTAATATATATTTCTGGCATTCTCCCAGCTGGATTCAGGTCACAAAAAAGGGCAAATCCTTCTGAACTCTGGCTCAGAGGTTTACTGTAACATGTAAGTTTAATACCTAATAACCTTCTAATATTAGTACTAGTCAACAAGTTTATCCAGTTTGTCAGAATTACCCAGTATTCAGTGAATAAAATTATGGCAGCTTATAGAAACAAACTACACTCTTTAAAGAATTGAGCTGTGTTATATGAATATTAATGAGATAATTGTTTTAAAACTATCCTTAAGATAAACACAAGCAAATATCATTCTATTTGTGCTTACCCTCTTCTCTCAGCCTGGGCTCTTTCTAACAGTCTATTCTAAATTATCCTCCATATGCAGCTTCTGACCTTGCATTGCTCCTTTTACCCATTAAAAGCTCCACTATTTTAATAGTGCTCTGTGCACCTAGGCTGAAATATAGCTGCAAGTAAGTTCAACTTGGTGCTAAACCAGCTTCTGTGCTCTATAAAGAGAAATGAATGGCTGTCAAGAGATCCTACCTTCTTTTTATCTTTTGTGTGAAGTCATATTTTAGACCCCTTCCAGCTTAATAAATTACTAATTACAGCTAAGCAATATAAACATTTTCTTACAAGTTTAGGTTCTTCCCTAACTAGTTTGAAAAAAAAAAGCTCCAAACAAACAAACAAACAAAAAAACCCGACAAAAAATGAAATAAACCAGAAAACTCTTAAGAGAGTGTAATCTCAGTTCTGTACTCTGGAAGAAAAATTCAGTATGGAAGTATTTTCCCAACTCCTCCACACCACCAAACAATGTGTGAGCTACGGTGAGGTTTTTGTGGGCCATGAGGAGTTGGGGTGAATTGTCCAGACTGCAGGTGCACATGAAGATCAACTAATGCACTTCTGTGAAGAACTGAACAAGTCAGCAACCCTGGGGGTGTGGATCTATAAAAGAGCTTACTAGAGACTTGTAAACAGTCTCTCCTAAACTTCATCACCAATTTTTCATTTACAAAAGATCAGATGCTTCACGCAAGCTGGCAATTGCACACAGAAACATATGTTCCCCCAGACAGCACATTATCATTTTTATTCCTCTTCCATGCAAGCTCTCCCCAAATGCCCATTCAGTTCTATTTTCTACTTACAAAGAAATGAGAGATTTCAAGCCTTTGAATGCGTCGGGCGCAATGTCAGTTATTTGGTTCTTGCTGATGTCTCTGCAAAGAGAAGGGAGGATTAAAAAAACAATTGTAAACAGGAATTTGACGAAAAGATTCTAGCTGTGGTTTATTGGAAGAACACACTTGATATAAAAACAGAAGTAAAAGATCATATTAACTCAGAGAAGTGATGCTAGGGCACAGAAAGGCAAATTCCAGGAAGGATCAGGAAACATCAGTCAGTATGACAAGCCACCAGCCTCAATAACCAGAATTCTCCTGCTAATGAGGTCTTTCATTTTATGGGCATTAAAACACAGGTTTTTATGAAGAGTTTTGGAGCACAACAGTGATGTTGATAAAACCATCTTAAGAGCTGTTAGTACTGGAGACCGTGCTGCGACTCTGTGGGGTGGCCCTCAAGCACGAGAAGCAGCCCATGACAAAGCATAAAGGTTGTTTGAATGTTTAAATGCAGGCATGGGAGGCCAACTTTATAACAATACAGAGGATCACACAGACTGCCCAGCCCCTGATCCCAAAGCAGGCCCCAGTGCCACTGAGGAGCTCAGCACGGGACCAGTGGTGCCTGGGTTTTAATGGCAGAATTCCACCACGACCTTGACCTGGTGAAGCAGCTGAGAGAAGAGGGTTGACAGAGCACTGGCAGGTCTGCCCAGAGTTTTCAGACACTGGGGAAAGGCTCTGAGCACCTGAATGGAAATCGTGGAGCTCTGAAGGCCAGCAGCACTGTGGGAACACCCAGTGAGTGTGCTGCAGACCCTGCCAGGGAGCCCAGCAAGATTCCGCCCTTTCAGCTGCGGTGTGAGTGGAATTCAGCACAGCCTGCTGTCATCTGCGAGGGAAGCGTGTTCCTGGTTAGGAAAATACCCTTCAGTTCTAATCATAACCAACAAAGATGAATAGAGACTGTGCCACAGCATCTTTATAGATGGAGCCCAATTTACTCCACGTGGTACCCAGATGCTCAGAGCCTTACAGTGACTGTCACTGCCACCCAAACTTTCTGTCAATCAGTTCAACCAAGTGCTTAGCTGAGAGACAACTTTCAGCCACCCTCACTGCATTCCCTGACAGTTGGTATCAGCTTGTATCACTAGCATTAAATCTCTTCACTGAGAGCTGAAACTGCAGTAATACAGTATTTCAAGTACATCTTCACTGATATTTCCACTGGGGCACATGCTAAGTAGACTCTAAATAAACATCACTTGAATGAGAACTTAATAATCAGAAAGTAAGAAGGTTTGCCATTCTATACATGTTTTGAGCCACAAATTATGTCGGTTAAAATTTTAACGCAGTCCTCCGTTTTCAAATCTAGCCACATAAAGTGGGATTTTTGAGGTTTTTTGGTTCCCTTATAAGATTTGATAATTTTATAAGGCTCATCAAACCAATCTGCTCTGCAATCTACTGTTGTTTTCTGTTACAACATCCTGCTTGCCAGGACAGTGTTCATGGAAGGTTTCTGGTTCTTCAGCTCGACTTACACCAGCCAAATTTGCCACAGTGAAAGTAGCAATATTTACTTTTATACAGGTTTTTGTGCAACTTGTTTAGGCTGACTTCTGCTTTTTATCTAGCAAGCAGGAATCTGATGTGGATCAGTTCTATCTATTTATCAAGCAATGCATTAAAATCCATGAAAATCACATGAAAAGACGGGTTTGCTGAACAGCAACAAGCATCTGAAAGGGGCATCTGATTTCTGACACAAGGATTTCGGCACTATTTTATTGATTTGCTGCATTTCCACATCTCCATCCTTCCTCTCTCCCCATGTCCGGACACTAATGAGTGTATAACTAATGGTGCCTGAACGTGCAGAAATGCCATGCTGGGTGATGACACTCACTCACTTCATGCAGATGCACTACAATCAGCATTAGAAGATAATTAGACACATTATTTCCTTTCCATTAGAGCCCAAGTTCCTCTGCTGTTGGATAAGGAGGCTCCATCTGACTTGACTGAGGGAAAGGGATTCAATTATGTCCTTGTATTTTTCTTCCCTTCGTTTGGCCTGCTTGGGTAAGATTGTCCTATTCTGTGCTTGATTTACATCAAGACAAAGAGACATAGGTTTTTGTAAAAGACAATTTAGATGACATAAGGCTCATTCTCATAGTTTAGGGTATCTCTGAATCCCTCAGGGGAAGTGTGGCTCTTCAACTGGAAATGTAATAAAATTACCAGGATTCCACTCAGGCAGGGAATACATGAGTCACCTCATACTTGTCTCCCTGCACCTCTGGCAGCACAGTAGAAATCTTTCCAAAGGTTATTGAACAGACCTTGGAGGGTGGCTGTGCTCAGTTACCAGCTAGGGACATAAATTGGGTTTGACTTTGCACCAGGGGAGCAAGGATACCCTGCAAGTCACTGTGCAACTGTAGGGCTTAAATGTCTTTACTGTAAAAGGTTTTGAAACAAAACAGATTTATTTTTAGATGCAGCCATATGCAAAATTATTAATAGCATTGGATGAATGTGCTCTTTGTTGAGTAACATTATTAGAAACAGATTACTTGATTATCTCTCACATGTAAAATGGACTGTTCTCATTTGACAGGAGTACTCAGCAAACTCCATGTCATATATGGTTTAGTTTTTAGAAGCTGCTTAACAAAAGTAGCAACTCCACAGAGCTACTGGGAAGCCTGTGACATCTCAATGTGTTTTCTGCTAATATGTGGTAAAATTAATCTGACAAACTGGAATGTCACTACAAGCATCAGAGAGGTACAACATCTTTCAAAGTGGTTCTATGTACTTGGTTCTTAGTCTTGCTCTACAAACTTGCTACAAACTTGTTAGTTAAAAGTTACAGAACTATGGGTACAAGCACAACTGCTCTGTGAATTAATTCAAAATGGCTTGTCTGGGCTTCGATACTTCATGCAATCATGACAACTTCTACTCCTGGACAAGGGATGTGTCTCCTTGAAGCCCCTGAAACCTCTTCTAAAGCCCTTGAATAATTGAGCACAGAGCTGGGGTTATACCCACCCCAAAATCAGGGAAACCATCACCCCAGATTATATCATTCAAGTGCATATTTGAATCCTTCAAGTGTCAAATCTTCCTTCTCAGAAGAGACAGATACATTTAGCTTCATGTCATTAATTGTGTGAGGAGATGTGGGCAATTATGATTAAGGTCAAGGCACAAAATATTCCAGCTCCTTAACTAAAATTGGATCACCAAAGTAGCTCTCCCATCCTAGAAGTTGTTGAAGAGACATTCTAAAGGGCAAACTCCAGCTCCATGCAAGTATAACACTTGAATTAACATCCATCCTCTGCTATCATCTTGACTTATTAATATCAAGTCCTATCAAGATTATCTTGGACAACTGGCTCTTACTTAAAAATTAATCTCAGTTATCCAATTAGCTAAGAAACGGAAATTGTCTAATCTTGCAGGAAATACTCAGTAAACAATCAAAATCCAGAGTGCTGCAACTGAGAAGGCAAATACCCATAACATTCTTGTATATTTATTCACTAGGAGAAAAATAAAATTTACAGTGGTATGCTAATATTCCTCTGAAGTAGATAAAAATATTATAATGGTTAATAGTAATAATAACAACAATTATATTAATGTTCTTCATCTGTGCCCTGAGCAGAGTATCAATTAACTAAATTGATAATCTTCATGCTATGGCACTGCTCATTGGAATCAAAGTGACAGGAAGGAAGAAAGGCTCAGTGATATCGAACATGTCCTTCCTCTAATGGAAAAAAAATGGATGATTCTTTTGTTTTAAGAGATAGTCTTTTGACTAAAGTATATTTTTGTGTTGACAGTACTGGGAATCTTGCACACTGAAAATACAATCTCAATAATCTCTTCAAATACTGAAACAAATGTCCTCAATTAAACTATGTGTAACCGAAGTGCTGCTCAATTTATAACCTCACCCTCCAGCAGGAACAAAACTTAAACAAGGAGACAGGTCAATAACCAAATGGCAAAACATCATGTATGTTATGGGACATTCTGCAGCCCAACCACCTCTCCCAAGTTCTTCCACAAAATGCTCTTCCGTTAACTCAGCTTTGACACAGATCATCTGGCACAATAACTTATTATTTAATTATGAGTTCAGATCTCAATGAGTATGCCAATTATTCTCCAGAAAGCTGTTAACACAACTTGCTAATGGAATTCTGCTGTGAAATTCTAACATTAATCATTTCACATAGTAAGTGCTGCACTGGATTGAGCAGCTAGTAATGTGAAAGAACATTTTTCTGGTCAACTCCCTTAAAACTAGAGTTCACCAATTAAGACAAATGAAAGGACAGTAAAACACTGCCAAAACCTAAAGTTAGTCACACCTCAGAAAGAACTATGTAGTGATTTTAATAATGAAAAAATTACAAGTTAGGTCACTGGTAAGGGATTCATCATTTTTCACTGAAATTACCATCTCACTATCCAATACAGGACTTCTTTAAAAATACATACAGCTATATTGAAAGTGAGACAGAAGAATGGAGACCCTCTAAGATTGATGATTAGACCTGTTAAATATTAAGATCCATATTTACAGCTCTTCAGCTCTAGGAACTTGGTGAGTTTGGACTGGAAAATGCAGTCATTTTACCCTTACATCAATGGGACTGCAGGAGCTCATTTCAGTTTCCAAAAGCATTAGCTATCTGCTCATCCAGTGTCTTCCATGAAATGAGCTCACACTGTCTTAATCCCAGCATTGTTCACATCAGAAAAGAACTGCAAAAGCACCTTTTCAGCAGAGTTAGCACTGAGCTACAAAGCCAGGATGACTCCTGGAAGTTACTGGTCCAGTGGTACCATAAACCTCTTGATATTGTGATCAACCAGGAGTAACTTGCTTTACCATTATTTGTGTCATAGTGCTACCGTCACATCATCTCTTATATATATCACTTAAAAATGAAAAGAAAACCCAGCTGGGGGAATGCCTGGGTTATCTGCAAGACAGAGCTGCTACACATAAGGGTTATATATTTTTTTTTTTTAATCCAAAAAGAAAACACAAGAGCTAATACAAAAATAATTGTCTGGGTATCAACTGGTGATTAAGCAACAGGGAAAACAAGCTCCCCAGCAGATTTCTTTGTTTCCTTGTAAACAGTCAAACCATTTCAACATCAGGCCACTGAAGGCACCACAAAAAAAATCCACACTCCTGCTCTAAGTGGGGTCAACTTCACTGAACTGCTGCAAACAGACACCAGAACAAAAGAGAGAAAAAAAAAAACGGGACTTCAAATCTTTTCTGAGGAAGCAGATTTGAAGTTTGAACAGACTAACAACTAATTAGATCACATCGTTTATAATAGGAAGTGAAATTAAGCATTATTAAGGATTTCATGCACTGTTAGGCATCCTGAACCGAATTCCATTGTTGCTTACACTTTGAAGAGATTATTTGTGCAATCCCCAGTGATTTCAACACAGAATTGCCAATATGTTTCTGAAATAAAGATACTGAACTTGAAGCTGGAAGTTTCATGATTGCCCTTGCATGTTGGTCTTATTAAAACTTACATTCTCTTAAGCTTCTTGTACTGGGTGAAAGCTCCAGGGGGAATGATTTTGATGAGGTTTTGTTCCAAACGTCTGAAAACAAACAAAGCAATATACATGTTAACTACACAGCTACAGGATGGGAATCACATTAAACATGACAGCAAATTTTGTATAAATATAAAAACAAATTTATGTTTATGCAAGACACATTTTTTCTTTTGAAATCCACTGAATGGAGAAAAACGCTGAGAAAATAACTTAGAAAATAAAACAATCTCTTTGATTACACTAAATTGGAACAGCAAAAAAGCCTCAGGTTAGAGAAACTGCACCTTTAAGTCTCGTGGAATTAATAAATAACAGTATGTATATTTGAAAGTTAAGGTAGAAAATAAAAAATGCAGATGCTTTCCTTGACTAGGTGTTGTAAACAGAACGTAGCCACCTGAACTAAAAGCTAGGCTATGTTGTGACAGCTTAATAAGCAGATTAATAATACTAGCAGAACAATTCAAGGAGCAAGAATCTGTGGGAACATGCTAAAAAACAAAGTGGATTCACTGCAAGATGAATCCAGATTTTTAAGAGGAAAGGGGGAGAAACTTTATGTTAAAGCAGTACAAAAAAGAACAGTATCTTCCTATTTTAACTACCAAATGCTGAAGGTTTTCTAAAATATGGTTTGGACTACATGAAAATGCTGCTGTTTTTATTTCTAAGATTTGGGTTGAAAGAGGTATTCTTTATGAAGTATCATAAATGCATGTCTCACTAACATAAAATGTAAGCAGCTTTAAGATACCACATACAGTAACCACTAAGATTAATTTCTCTTCCTTCCCAGAAGTACTTTCAATTGTCAGCAAGTTCCCCAAATTCCTGCTAAAAGGAATAACTTCTCCTCAGATGAACTCTAAGTGTTCATCTCAATTAGAAATGTAGAAGTAGATTCCCATAAAATAAATTTCAATGACCGCGACAGCTAAAATTCTACAGAGTTGGAACTGAGAGTAAAATGTGATTTTTCCTTGCTCTTACTTATTGTTCAAATGTTGTGTATTTTTTCCCCAAAGTGCCATAAAAAAGAAAGAGTTTAAATAGTAAAAAATCTGCGGTTGGAAATGGAATTGAAATACAAAAACATACTGCAATGATGGAATGAAGCACTCTAGTCATTTGGAGCTGCTGCAGCATTGCAGAGGGGAGAAAAAAATTTTAGAACCAGGAATGGAGATAAAATGAAATGGGAGAAGGGAGAAATAAATCAAGGTTTGGGAATAATGCAGAGAAAATGTGTAAGGCCCATCAGCTCTCTGTTGCACAGGGTATCCTTCTGGTGATCCACAGACAAGAGAAAAAATCCCCTTGAAAATAAGATGATTTGCCAGCACAGTTGTACTCTAAGAAGCTATTTAAGTCTCAAATATTGTGATATTTGCACAGTCAACTTGTACAGCCAACGTGCATGCCCTCTTTTATTTCTGTAGCAGTCTATCTTAAAGGTTGTGATCAGAGTTAATTCTACTCCTTGTTTTGTGATTTGAATTAGTGTCTGAGATTTCCCTTCCAGTTGGTCTAAATATAACACGCTTCATTTCTGGCAAGTCCACAGTGAAATGCAAATTGCTGCAAGCTCCAGCACACCACTATTGTTGGGTGTTTGTCACCAGAATTAGCAGTACACATACTCTTCCCATAAAGGCTTTTTGTCAGCCTGCCAGTTGGGTGTTTCACTCCTCCCAAGTATTTCTGTGCAGACACTTCGAGGAACAAAAGAGGGCCGTGCCTGCCCAATTCCCTGGCCCTGGGGATGGAAACTGGGGGATCACACGTCCTGCACACAGGCACAGCAGTCCTTGCAGGGAAACTCAAATGAAAAGATGGGGGGCAGGGGGGAGAACATGTCCTTTTTTATAATCACTTAAAATTCCAAGGAAATTTTAGTGATTTAAGAGTGGAAATACACACTGAATTTTCCTCTCGTAGGGTGAAAAAAATACAAAATTGGAATAGCCACATGTCCCAAGTAATAAAAAACAACACAGAAATTTCCAGAAAAGGTGGAGAGGAAGACAGAAACAGGAGTTCTTCGAGAGAGCTGCCTTCTGAAACTACTGCTGAACTCTTCACCCATTCCTACAGGATTTACAGCAGATGGCCTGTACAGAAATAGATGGACAAGGCTGGTGTCATCTGCTGCTCTAGTTTCACCTCAGACCTTACATTTTTGAAGCTCTCTGTAAATGAAGGACTAAAGACTACACAGCAGCCATCCTGCTCAGTGCACTACATCTTGCAGATGCTACCAGGGAAGCACAGGCAGCACCACGGGCTCTCATCAGGGTGTGTTTGCTGGTGGGCTCCAACTTGGGCACAAAACAGAGCCAATCCTGGAGCATTAAATAAGTGCTTGTGCTGCATTAAATACGCTGTATTAAACAAGCACGTGTTTTAATTATAGATTGGCAGGCAAAGCCTGGAAAACACAATGCACTTACACAACTAAAATAGCAGAAAACACATTGTTTGGATTAATAGTTTGTGCTTTCACCTCATCTGAGCTCGTAAATGACATGTCAAGGACAGCAGAGGATTTAAAATCTCAAGAAACACTAGGTTCTGCCAGAAGGGGTGTTGGCAATTTCAGGGTGATGAAGGCTTAATTATAAAACAGTGTTGTTCATGACATAATGGGAAACTGCTGTTAGAGGTGCCATCTTTGAAATAAAGTGAAAAACACAGTCCTTACCTATGTTGGCATTTTTTCCTCCAAAAATCGAACAGCTAATCTAAATTTTACCACCACATTTTATTTCAGAGAAAACTACCTGGTTTACCTAGAACATGACCTTTGGAAAACTGTGCTTTTCATGGTCCATCCCTGCAGCCTATGGAGTGCTGTCATACACTATAAAACCACCTGTGCTAGTGCAAAGCAGCATCGGGAGTTCATTTTTGGGCGGTGTTATCAGAATATACCATAAAATAATTTTACAACACATTTGAGAAACGTGTATAAGACACACAGCCCTAAAAGGGTAAATTTTCATAATTTAAACTACTACCCCCTGCATTTAAGATTTCTTACAACTCAAGAAAATTTCCCTCGATTCTCCTCTGGTATTTCATACTCAGATCTGCTCACAACACTCGACAAGTAGAATTCACGACACTGATACAATAAATTGGCCCTGTTCAAACTCCCAGCAGCTTTTGTTCCTCCCTTCAGTTCCCAGTTTCCCGGTGCCATGTCTCCTGCTGCCAGCTGAGTGCTGAGATGAATTGAAGCGTGTCTCCCCCCTTCTGACACCCAGCAACGCTCTGTCTGCCTCCCCAAGCTTTATTTTAGTGTCTTTGACAACAACATCAAAGGACAAGAACAATTTCCTTTCTATTCTCCAATATATCATCAAGAGATTGGAAAGTATGAGGGCTCAATGGATTCAGATACATTTTTCTTGTAACAACATGATGTTAGACAGGGTAAAGTCCTCCCTCTTCCCACTCTCTTTAAATGACTTTGCAGCAATGACAGCAAAAAGTAAACATATCAAAGAAAAAAAAAATCCAAAACAAACAGGGGGAAACCATGCAGTTAAAGATGAAAAACTATCCCAGAGTAAAGAATAAGCACTCGAATTCCCATGCTAATCCATCTCAGAGTTCACTGAGGTGCAAATCTTTTCATCACCTCCTCACGTGGTGCCTGTAACTGCTCAGCCCAGGACGGAGAAACACAAAGGATAAAAAAACTCTGCATAACGCGGGCTGAGCAGAGCCAGCTCACACTCAGGAGTGACGAAGCCATTTGTCTTGAAGAGTGATTCCCCCTGCAGAGTGGGGGAGACAGACGTATTAATTTGGGCTTTAACTATCTCCCTTTCTTTGAGGGAAAGAAAGAATTTGTTATTTGGGTCTCTAATGGAGCGGTTTGCCAGCAATTTTCCCATTTCAAACACCGTCTCAGCTGCTAATGTGTAATGTTTTGTCAAGCTTACCTACCCATAACACAGACAAATCACTACCTTGGAGAAAAAGAGAGAGGGAGTGAAGCATCAGTACTGATAATTCTCAGCTGTCAGATGAATAGAGCCTACAAATGAGACAGCCACGCTCTATTAGCGGTGCCACCGAGCTCCTGCCTGAGACGTGTCACAAACGTCCCCCTGCACTGGGCAGCCACCGACTTCCCTGCTGGCAGCCAGAAAACGAGTGGATGAGCCAGACTGCTCCCAGGGATGGGGCTCTTTGGGGCTGGCATTGCTCAGGCAGCCAAGAACCAGAGCAATCTCTGAGAGAGCCAAAAGGTAAGATCAGGTGAGTGTGCAGCAGGAACCTGTAGCACGCTCCTGCCTGGCAGGACACACACAACCTGCATGGAGGTTGTTGGGAAGGACAAAACCCTCCCTTTCCTCTTATTTTCCCCTGCCCTATAAGCAGGGATTTGCAGGGACTGTTTGAAGGAAATGAGGAGTGTGTACATCCACCACAGTGACAGAGCCCAGGGCTGGGGAGAAACGTTTGCATCAGGAAGGAGGAAATTTCTAGAGCACTTAACAGTCACGAGAGACTTTTCCTCCTTGTCAAGGACTGAAAACAACTGGATTAAAAAAAAAATCTGCTTGGACCATTATTTCACCTTTATCTCATATTTTGTGCTTTGTATCTTATCATATATTTTTGACTCTGATGAAGGAAAGCCCACAGATGTATTTTCAGTATTTAAGATGAATAAGTCACGCTTAAAATCTGATCTTCTTACTACAAATATGAGCTAGATCTGGTCCCTGCCCTTATGCCTTTCTTTGCCTCTTCCTTTGAAAGACAAGCTTTATTCCTACCATGCACAACAGGTTTGGCCAGCTGCACTGAAGTATTTACCCTAAGACAGCCCTGGATCAGAGACACCCTTGCTGGGAAAGAAGGAAGGAATCCTGCCCTGCAGTTACAGTCAGAACCTGTGGCTCATTCAGCAGCAAAACATGCAGAAGCCACAGTTGTCACTCCTCAAACCCCAGAACAGGGCACTGCTCTGCAAGGCAAAACCCCTGCAGTCCTGCTGCTTCAGAAAGTGTTTATGGACCTACATCCCAAGGAACAGCCTTTTGTGTCTCTCACCCCTCAGTTCTAAGGTAGAAAATGAGCTTTAGGATGGCAGGACATGCAGTATTTTAAATGTCTGTGCTCAATGCTTGTTTCAACAGAGTTAAAGCCTTCAGCCTCTGCCCCAGCCACAGACTCTACCACCACTGTAAAACCTCTAAACACATATGGTTCTCCAAGACTTTTATAGTGCTGCCTTTCATCGCAGCACCTGAATGACTTCCAAATAAAATTAAAAATTTGCATTATAGATCCCTCTCATTGAGGCTGCCTTAGGAACTGAAGAGCTGAGAGCCATTAAACCATCCACCTATAGTAATACAAGGTGACAACTAGAATTTCCCTTCATATTCTGTTTGGTGCTGATTTTCAGAGTCTGGCTGTCAAGCTCCTGCTATAGTTTTAGACAGGGCTGCTTATTAACAACTCACCTGAGGGCAGACATTCAACAGACAAAATCCTACCAACAATGAACTGAGTTGTCAACTAAATCTACCCAGGAACTTACACAGACAATTCTGCTCACCAGAAGACATCTTTCAGAATGAAACCAGATGTTTTGATATGTTCCCTGCTCATCTGAAAGTAGTGCTAGTGATATTGGATCTTCTAACATGCCCCAGTGAATCTAGTTTCAGCTGTCACAACTGTGTAACTGAGTATTTGGTCAGGTATCAGCTGGTAAATGCTGAATTTGCAATGGCAGCTGCATTATGAATCCATCAGCTCTGTTGTAGCACGTTGATCTTGCATTAAGTGCAGTACAGACAAATAGGAAGACATCAGAGAAATCCTTAGACTGGTATTTAGCAAAACACTTTTTGACATCACAGCAACGTACCTCTAACCACATAGACACCAGAATGCAGCATTACACTGCCAAACCTCAAGGTTTCTCCATCTACCACTGTGACACTCCACAGTCCCGGTCGGAATTTTTGGTCCTTCTCACAACCTGTCGTTGTTATCCCCCCTGTCAGACTCATTCATGTATTTTCCTTGCTTCATCCCTGGAGTGAGGGTGCAGGGCCTCACCCAGCACCTGCCACTGCAATGCCACCACTGCAGGACCTGCTCTGGGTTGTGCCCAGCTGTAAAACCAGGGACTCCAGCTGAGCTCCCCAGAGCCACCACCAGTGAGGATCTCAAAGGTTTAACAGAAGCTGGTTTGGGGTAGAATACAAAATAATGGCTCCCTGTTCCCATCTCAGCAGACTTTGTTGGGTCGCTGGACTTGGGATCAGGGTTTACAGGAAGAATTTTACTTGTATACAGGCTGTGAACACAAATCCAAGACACAGAGTCCTTAGGTTGGAGAAATTTGGGAATTTCTAGCCCAGTTACATACCTCATTCAACCAGCACACACGAGTGTGTGTGTGTGTGTGTGTGTGTGTGTGTGTTTCCAAGATGTTGTGGTCTAGCAAACAGCAGTGACAGGGATTTCACTCCTGGATTTTTGTGACACCCCATTGTTCCAGTTCAGACTTAGAGATTCCAGTTCAGAAGGCTCCAAAGAGACCATCCCACAGAGATGAGGTTCTTGTGTTCAACAGCAGAGCATCTGCTCTGAGCCTGACTCAACCTTAGACCTTTGCTGAGCACTTTCTGTTGTTATTTTTTTTTAATTGGATTTTTTTGGGGGGGGGGTTGTTTTGGTTTGGGGGTTTTTCTTCTTTTTTTTTTTTTTTTTCTGAAGCTTTAAGTCATATCTGGGAGAAAGATGGTTTCTACAGGGCCTATGGGAAAGCAATCACTCACCTATGGCTACAGTTCTTGAATGTAAAGCAGCAGGAATGATTTTTAACAGACCAGACTCAGAATGTTTGTGTTCCTGAGAACAAGTTTTTGCTCTGTGAGGTCCCAGAAAGACTAACCCCGTAACACATCCCATTATTATTTCATTAGTGCTTGAGTAGGTCAGTCCCAACCACCCTCTATTGGCTTCCAATTACTTCAAGAAAATTCCAGCCCAGACTGCTCTCCAAATTCTGTCACAATGCTATCCCTAGCTCAGGGATTTGAGGATTTCAACTTGGTTTGCAAGATATTTGTCAAGTTGTAACACAAAAATATACTTTTAGACTTGTTGGAAATGGAAGAAAGTTAACTGAGAGAAAAGAAAAAAAAGTAATTCTTTCATCTCTAATCTAACTTACTTTTAAGAGCTCCATACATTCTGTAACATCTATTTTTATTACACATTTACAAATACTGACAAAAAAAAGGCAGAGCACCAGAAATTAGTAGAAAAATTAAATAGTTTTCTGGTAGTTGAAGTTCTGCCACCTGTAATACTTTGTCAACAAAACGGATTATGGCATTTGACTATAAACTTTCCTCAAATACTTCCTTCTTTTCCTAATTTTTTAAGCAAAATAAACAGGACAACACATGTAAAAAAAGACAATTAGTGTTTCATCCAGTAAAAAAAATCTGATTACTATATTTTATGTCAAAATTAAGATTTTATGCTCCCTATTTTATTTTCTGTGATTGCTTCTCCCCTTCATAATTGGCTTTAAGGATGTATATACTCATTATACATTGCAATCTCCTTGTTTTGCTTGGCAACAC
This sequence comes from Pseudopipra pipra, assembly GCF_036250125.1. Taxonomy (NCBI): domain Eukaryota; kingdom Metazoa; phylum Chordata; class Aves; order Passeriformes; family Pipridae; genus Pseudopipra; species Pseudopipra pipra. The sequence goes on along the minus strand of NC_087563.1, from coordinate 4,745,899 downwards.
AGGAGCTTTGCAGTGAAATTTGTATTAGATAAAAGATATGTGCCTTTTTGGTTATACTGTTCATTTTTATTAATAATTATTAATTTATGTTCCTGTTGGACTGAAGTGATGCCTCTGGCGAAAAGAGAACACATACACACAAAAGATAAATACCCAAAAATAAACCCAAACCAAAAAACCAAGACAAGCTCAAACCTACAAACCTTGTAAGTTTACTCCTACACAGCTTGGCTGAGTAAATTAACTTGTACATAACCTTTTTTAGAAGAAATCTCACAATTATAAAGAGTAGTGAAGAGGGTAAAAAATGATACAGCCAAAAGGGACATTATCATGTGCATGAAATGTAGATTTATCAAAATAAAAACATCTTGTCTCTACAGATGACATTAGATACACTTAATTTTAGAAATGAAAGAAAAGATGTAAGAAATAAGTCCTGCCTTGATCTTGCAGCAGAAACTCCCTGCTGTTACTGCTTGTTTCTAAAACACAGGTTTCTGTTTTCCTTAATCATTCTCAGCACCAAATATACCTTTATTCTTATCATTTTTTGCATATTTGTTTCTCCACTGACTCTCAATCTAAAATATTTTGTTATTTCTTTATTATTGTTGTGTCTTGATCTCACAGAATATTTCCTACATATTTCTTGGCCCGACAACAGAAACCTCTCTTGAATGCAAGGAGTGAGTGACACAGTTTGCCTGGTGAGATCCAGAAAATAGTAGTCAAGTTTGACATGTGAAGCTGTCCAGAGCCAACTTACAGCAGTGAATGAAAATCATATTATATGATTCAACTACAGGAGCCAACCTGATTCCCCAGCCAGAGAACTTGCCACCAGAGGCAATTATGGAACATTTACTACAGTGTTCAAAAATACTGTGCTGGCTTCAGCTGCAGTATTTACTGGAAGCCTGGGAAAATTATTATAATTTTCTTTTAGAAGGAAGAGAAGTGTTAAATGCAAAACTGTCATTCCTTAATCCACGAAGTTTACGGTTTCTACACGCTTATATTCCTGGTAAAAGAAAAAAATCCTGCCTTTAAGAAGCTGAGAACTTCACAGTTAGTTGTTAATAAACATGAAAATGTTGTGGAGCTGTTAATTTTATATAAAAAGAAATAATCTTACTATAATAAATAGTCATCAGTGCTCAACCTTTTTATAATAGCTTTTCTGATTTTATTTTAATTGGTGGAAAATTCACTTTGAATGTACCAATAATTTAAATGCCCAGAAATTGTTCATCGCCTTCCTCAAATCACGAAAGCTTCATAAAGATTCCTGGCTCTCCTGAAATACACACTCCTATTAAAGAACAGAGAAGGCAATTTCTTCCTGAGACAATCTTGGAAACAACAATCAGAGCAAACCTGTCTATCTGCAGGTCTGTCTGAAACACTGCCCAGCACAGTGGTACCCTCATGACAGCAATTCTCTATTAAATTTGTCAGGAAAGCATCCATCACAGTTCGAACAAGTAGAACATCACATTTCAAAGTGATTGCCTTGCTGACAATTAGGTTTGTGTTCATTTTGCCAGAACCATTAGGAAACCAACAGTTAAGCACATCAGATCCTTCCTGTGTGCTCAAAGCCCAGATTTTTTCCCAAAAGTAGGAGTTACACACCAAAACCACGCACTGCTCACACCCCCAAAAATATCAGTCACCAATTCAGCTACCAGGAGTGAGAATGATAAACTAAACCAAGGCAGAACAAGTGACTAAAACTGACCTTAAGCCAAACCTAGGTGCTGGGGGGAAGGCTGCCATCCTGGTTTACTCTGCTCAGCTGTCAGGTGGAGCTGTGGCTGTTCTCTCACCAGATACGGTGCCTAAGCAGCACTTTTCCTTGAGGGACTGACAGCCTCTTTACTCTGTCTGGAGCAATTACATCAGCACTTAACCAAACAGTCCTCGTGTGTGATTCAGACACATCCTATCCAGCATTACCCTTGCCTTATATAATTATATTTCTCTTAATCTCACCAGGCAGAGAGTATGGTACAGGTTAAGTAACAGTAATAAAGCAAATTTGATATGAGAAAGCCCAAGTTTGATCTAAGATCACTTTCAAGGTCTAAGGATATACTGTAGATTGTGGAGTTTGATTTGTAAGTCTGCAGACTTACAAATTGAGACTTGGCTTTCCAGAGTAATTAGCGTTGCACAGCACAATGTGTTCACAGCACAGCTCCTATTGACTCTTGCTGCAGCTGTGAGTCCTCAGCACTGGTGAATGTCTCAGCTGAGTCAGCCACAGTTTGAGGATTACATCACTAGTGACCACCCAGGAAAAGTCTGTGCAAGTCCCTTGCCCAGAATCAATTAATAAAACCCCTGGCAAGAAGAGACAACACAGTTCTCTGAACAGCATTCATGAGACCGTCTTCCCCACAGTCCCCATTTTACAATTTTCCTGTTTCTGCAACAAGTAAACAGACCCTATATGCACAGGTTCCCTCACTATACGTCCATGATACATCCCTAGACAGAAAGGAATCAATCCAGACTTTTAACAGCAACGTGAGACTGTGCTGTTGTTAGAGTGAATACCACAACAAATGTATACAAAAGCTCTGAATGAAGACTGCAGCTAAAAATGTTAATTTTGTAATTTTCTGATTTTTCTTTTACTTAAAAAAAATAATATATTTAATTAAAATATAATTTAATATTTAATTAATAACCAAAAGCCGAAACAACTAATTCTATCACAAGAAAACTTAGGTGTAACAGAAGTATGAGACCTAGACCTCTGCAGTGCTGTCTAAAACTGGAACAGCAGCAGTGAAAGCAGGAAATCTCTGTGTAGAGTTTAACAGTTAACCTCTGCCTAGATAGTCACTAGTGCACAGGGACAGACACACAAATTGTTGTTGGGTTTCCCGAGTACATGGTGACAAAGCAGGAAGGCTCTGGAAGATACATGTGCTTTCTGGTGGGAAGAGACTCCTTGGCTCCATCTTTACCTGCATCACTCTGTCCTGGCCACAAACCCTGCCCAACCCCAATGTCCCAGCTCTCCTGTCACATCCCCACAGCCCACCCTGTGCCCCAGACTCACTGACAGCAATCTCAGGCCTTATCACCAAATATTTCTCACCTTCTCAGACTCACAGCACTTTGCTCAACCTGTCTTGATTTCCTTTGTTCCCAGTCCTTCTCCTCCATGTGTTTGGTTGTTTCCTGATCTGAGTTCAGCCTTCTTTTCCCAAGTTTCCATACTAGTCCAGCTAGTTTTTATTCTTTCAAGCATCCCAACCACAATCCAGCCTTTAGTATAAGCAATTAAATCAATCCTCCTCTCAAACAACGTTAAGATCCTTCAGACAAGCAGTGCCCAGTGCCAGTGGTCACTGCTGTGGCACCTTCAGGCATCTCAGCATGAGCACCCTCGAGACCAGCCAGGAGCAGGAGGGCCAGGCTTTGGGGGGCTGTGCCCTGCTTTCACTCAGGAGGGTCTTGCACTAACTATTATGAAGCACAAAGGCAGGAGTGGTAGTCCCTGCACTACTGTTTTAGAGTGTACAAAATTCTCAGACAAAAGCTGTTCAGAATTCATATCCTAAAATACAGCCTCGCTTGAGGTGATAAATAAAGAATGAGTAGAGTGGTCTGAGATAGACAAATAGCATGAAAACTTCATTCTAAAGAAAGGTTAGAGGGAAAGTGTGGCAAGAGGGGGAAAAAATGAATAGGGAGTTACTGATCCCTCTCCTCTGTTAAGAGGCATCAAACAGACCTGACAGGCATGATGTTGAAGGAAATACTGTTTGAAACACTACAGTGCCCCACACCTGGGTGTGCAGGAAAGCTGTCCTTTCCCTGGCATAAACCCAGCAGTGCCAGAGCGTGGACCCATCCAGCCCATGTCCTGAGCCAACAGCAGCCCAAACAACACACTGAGGGAAAGCCACACTTGTTGCCCTCCTGTTTCTCACGACATCCTTCTGAGCTCCCACAAGCTGCAGGGCAGTGACTCTTGCAGGCACAGCTGGGAGCTCAGGGTTTAACAAGTCTCTGCTACAGCCTTGGCTCTGCTGTCTCCATGGGCTGAGCAGTCACTCAGTCTGACAGGCACTGGCTGCAAGGCTGCAATGAAGTCTGAGCAGAAAATCAGATTCTTTGGAGACTGTCTCCTACCAGTTGGTCATCCCTCCTTCCCTATACCTCTGCAAGGTCAAGTCCATTCTGCATTCACTCTAAGCTCTCTATTTACCGTGCATGCACCCTTTCGAAATAAATGCAATTTCTCCTTTTATTGTAGATGCTGTTTCAATGTAGTGAAATGACTATATTGTTCATTTCCAACAAACCACCAAGCCATATTTGTTTTGGTATTTCTTTGTCAGTATATGCCTCCAGGTGCTTAATGACTTTTGTTTTCATCCAAGTATTCATGCAAAACTTTTCTCTGTTTATTCTCATGTGTTTCTCTATAACGTGCACTGTTCATTTCTCCTCTGAAAAGCACAAGAGAACCACTTTGTAAGCAGAGAATCTTTCATAGCATTCAGCACACAGTCTGTATTCCTCAGCTTCAATTTCTTGTAACTCATTTTTCCTCAGTCAATTTGGCTGCTGATGTCAGCTCCCCACTGAACACAAAGCTTTATGAAAAAATGAATTGCATTCTGTACATTCTTGCTACCTACTTTATGAAATTATGAAAAAGCCAGTCTGGGATAGAGATTTCTGGCTTTCCTAAATTTTTTATTTCATAATAAACATTCTTGACATGAAGATCTTCACCTTGAGAAAAAGGGGTAATAGAGTAACACAACAGACCTCTAAAGTTACATGTGGCAGAGGTCAGCAGCAAGGGAAAATTAGTGCTATATGATGCTTGATTTATGTCCCATGACAAGTGAGTTACCTGTTTTGTGACAGGGTTTTATCAACAAAAACAATTTTAGGACTCGTTGGCAGCTTTGTCAGAGAAGCTTCTGCCTACCCATGCTAATGAAGAAAGGTAGGAAGGCTGAATAAAAGATCTTTAATTAATACTGAAACAGAGTGAAATGTAGGTCACTTTTACTAACTGTGTTAGAGCAACAGCTCTGTGTTTCACTTTTGTAGAACAGTTTGTCAGTCAAGGGTTCTTGTCAGACACAATTTGGCTTATAAAGAAATACTGAGTTAAAAGGAAATACAAGAACTAGTTGAATTCAACGCTCCTTGGGGTTGGATATTGGGACCAGCACTGTGTAACATCTCTGCTGACATAGGCAGTGGGATTGAGTGCATCCTCAGCAGGTTTGCCAAAAGCACCAAGCTGGCAAACGTGGTGCTGTGGTTGACCCATTGGAGGGAAGGGATGCCATCCAGAGGGACCTGGATAGGCTGGAGAGGTGGGTCCGTGCAAACCTCATGGAGTCCAACACAGCCAAGAGCAAGGCCCTGCACCTGGGTCAGGGCAATCCTAAGCTGGGTGGAGAATGGATTGAGAGCAGCCCCAAGGAGAAGGACTGTGGGTGTTGGTTGTGAAGGAGCTCAGCATGACCCAGCAGTGAGTGCTCACAGCTCAGAGCCACCCGTGTCCTGCGCCGCATCCAAAGCGGCCCGACCGGCAGGTTGAAGGCAGGGATGGATTCTGCCCCCCTGCTCCACTCTTGTGGGACTCCACCTGGAGTGCCATGTTCAGCTCATGGGCCCACGGGGTAAAAAGGACAGGGAGCTCCTGTTGGAGAGAGTCCAGAGGACAATGAGAGGTCTGGAGCCCCTCTGCTCTGGAGCCAGGCTGGGAGAGCTGGGGGGGTTCATCTGGAGACAAGAAGGCTCCAGGGAGACCTGAGAGCCACTTCCAGGGCCTAAAGGGGCTCCAGGAGAGCTGGGGAGGGACTGTGGACAATGGTCTGGAGGGACAGGATAACGAGGAATGGCTTGAAACTGCCAGAGGCCAGGGTTAGATGGGATATTAGGAAAAAATCCTTCCCTGTGAGGGTGGTGAGGCCCTGGCACAGGTTGCCCACAGAAGCTGTGGCTGCCCCTTTCCTGGAAGTGTCCAAGGCCAGGATGGATGGGGTTTGGAGCAAGCTGGGCTAGTGGAAGGTGTCCCTGCCCATGGCAGAGGGGTGGAATGAGATGGTCTTTAGGATCCCTTCCTTAACATTCTGTGATCCTATGAATTTATTCTTTATTGTAGTGAAGTTTGCTATGTAGCAGTACTTCTACAGCAAGAAGATGATGGATGAGCCCGGTGACTACCCAATATTTGAGTTCATACAGTGTAGACTGTAAAAGCTGGCTGGATGTCAGAAAACTCTGTGTGACAAGCACCTAAATAGGAAAAGAATTGATCTGCATTCCCTATGGACTAACCAAAAGCAAACTGGTTTAATGTAACAGTATTTCAGGACCACAGTAGTACGAAGTCATGAACACAGAAATAGAAGATTCCGATTCCTAAAGGTAGTAAAGACAAATAAGTCTGTAAAACTAGCATCTAACTTCACCACACAAGTCACAAAGCTGTTAAATAATTGGGAATAACAAAATGTGGAAGACAAGAAACAGAAGGTGAAATCAGCAGAGACAATGTGCTCTGATGTCCTAATTCATTACAAATGCATTCTGCCAAGCTATTGAGACATCCTTCCATCTCATGGGGAAATCACTAACTAGAAATAAAAAAGGACTGTGTGTTTCTTTTACTGACTACAGAACTGTAATTCCAGGTTTGTGAGATGCAAACACAATCTGAACTTAATACACCAAGAACTTCATCTTGCTTTTAGGTAGAGCAACGTCAAACAATACCTTAAATTAAAATAAAGAATGTTTTGAGGTCTTAGATGAAAAGAACAAAAGCAAAGAGAACAACTACACCACACCTGATAACAGAATAGTTTTCAAAACATGTGCCTTTCTTCCACACAGGAGGCCCAGACACAGAATAAAAATGGAGAGACAAGGAAAAGAATGCATTACACTGGCACTTACATTTCCCAAATGTCCTCTGGCAGGTTAGCTGGGATTTCTGTTAAGCCCCTTCCTCGACAATCCACTACATTGTTGCTGCAGGTGCAGGCAGATGGGCAGGTGATGGAACTGGCACTGCACGAGGGAGGTTCAGGCTGGGAACCTGAGACAGAACGAAAACATTGAACGTTAGTTTTAAAAAATGATCGGCTGAGATTTAACAACTAAATACATCAGGCTTGGAGTTTTCCAGATCCTTTTACTGTATAAAGTAATAATTTATTTGGATTCAGTGAACATAATGTGCTACACATCAACTGCAGAGAAAAATGTGTAGAAGATTACTGTGTTCTTATTCCTCCTCAGTCTCCAGTCTATCAATCTCTTTCCCTCATGAACACTTCTTTGGTCTCTTCCATGATCAGCCCTATCAAATTATTCAAAGATTTCAAAATTAAGCCTCAGGATCAAGTAGTATTTCCAAAAGTTATCTCTGCTTAGAAGTTTCTGTTACACAAACACTTCTTGAGTATTTTTACATACTGAGAGAAGACTGTCATCGATGATGACTTATGTTTTTGAAATGAGGTAACGTGTTATGGCATCAGACTGGAAACAGAAAGCCAGTTTTTTCAAGATTAGACAATGCAGTTAATGGAAACACAAAAAGAATTTAGAAATATATGAGTTCAAACCTTCAAACCCTTCCTTGAGTTAGTAATACCACCGAGAGACACAAAGCTTCTCACAGAGCAAAGCTGTAGCACGAGGACATTGCTCTATATCCATTTTAGTCAATTCATAAGATTCAGGTTTAATTAGGTGCCATTAAGTTTTTTTTTGAAACTGTAGCAATTATGTCAATTTTACTCAAATGGTTATGATTCTTACACTGGAAGTTCTGATATATGCATACACTTAGCCATAGACAAAATGGGTTTGCTATGCTAATGGAGGTTATCAAGATGTAGCAGTTATTGGTTTATTTATAGTGAGTCATATTTCCAAAGTACATGTAACACAAGGAACCTCAGACACAGCTAAATGTGAAGGTGTGAGGTGGTAAAAAGTGACAAAAGTCGTGGCAGATCGGCCTTTTGGTTGGAAAAACTAAAATATCATAGTTGTCAAATCACAAATACAAGCAAAACCATTAAACAACTATACACAAATCTGTGCATTCTTGGGATTTGTCTTGGAAAAGATCTGTGATATGATCCATGAATTAAAACTGCAGGTGACAAAAAGTCAAAAGAATATTTTTTTGCATCAGCTTGCAATCCAGTGTTCATTATGACAACTAAATTGTTATGAAAATTCTTATAAATTGTCTCTCTTGATTTATGCCTTTGATTTATGCTCATTTTAGCCCTTAACTGTGCACAACAATGTCAACTTGTACATCAAGACTACTCATGTTCCTGTTTGCAGGAACAGCACGGAAAAGCCACCATGGGAAAGCCACTCAGTGGCACCTCTAAGTATCATTATTTTGACAGGCAGGTACAGTTTGAAGAGGCATCAGCTGAAAACTTCTACAGATTGACTTTACACTTGCTGGAAAGCAAAAGGCAATTACTGCAAAATCATGCCTTCCGTCAGAAAGGTTCTGAATTCTGAAGGGAAGTCACTGCAGTTTGTCTGAATTTCCTTGAGTTCAAGCAAGCTGTCATCCCCTTTCAATATTATTTTGTAACCAGGGATGACAGAACTGCCTTGTATTAAAATACACTACCAAGTTTCAGGGTAAGATCACCATTTAAACTGTGTGCAAAGTGTTGCCAAGTTCAAGTAACGGGTTTGAAATGTTTTTATTGGGTCACCACCTGACTTTCTGTCAGGACAGCAGGAGAAAACTGTGGGTTTCATGGCACTGTATGTGTTTTAAATATAGCTTTCACTGATGCTAATCAGAGCTGTGAGTGACTGCAATTTGGCAGACCAGGCCCCAGAGCTCCAATCCAGGCATCCAGAAATAAGATTTTCAGAGGTAGTGACCATCTAGGAAAAAAAGGATCTCACAGGAAATTTTCACTCCAGCATGGGCAAGAGTCAAATGCATTCTTTATGAGAGTGGGCAGCTGCTTTCACCAGGAGGTGATCCTAATGATCCTTCTCTTTGCTAAAATATCCTGTCTCATTTATAGTCCTCTTTCCAGCCACTGGGACGATTGCAGATAAGGAGTTTACCATCAACAGTCTTTCATCTCAACACAGAGCTGGTTTCAGTGTCACCTGCAAGAATCATCCGGGCAAAAATCTACTGTAAAAAATAATTCAATAATGCAATTAAAATCTAAATCCATATGTATATGGTCCAAGGAAACAAATTTATAATTATCAGGAACCTTGAACTTTGACTTGTCCAGTTTCAAAATCTTATTATTGTCTTAACATAGTCTATACACATGACCATGGATTTAATATAGTATTTAAGGGGTAGCTATTTGAACTAAACAAGACAAAACAATGTCACTAGTTAAACAAGCACATGTATAACAGGCAGGGCAAGCAGCTCTCTTGGGTCTGTCTTCTGGTCACAGAAATGCAGGGCACCATTGTCAGGGAATAGAATTCCTGCAAAACTAACAGTGCTCTGCTCCAACAGCATTGCCAGCTTTGCCAATCTAAGGCAAGTCTAAGGTTTCTTTTATATTTTAACTGTGACTACTCCCAAAAGTAGTTTATATTGCCTCAAAACATGCACTGCTCTCTATTAAGTTTAAGAACAAGAAATTTGCTCTTAGAACCTGACTGCTAATATTTTACATTTTCTGTCTGTCTGCCTACCTTGTGGTGCCACGGGCAAAACTAAATGAAGGAGGAGTGAAGTGCAAACGAGCTACTGAAAGCTTTTAGGGATAGGGAGAAATTATCCAACTGGAAAGAAATACTTCAGAGCAATCCTTGCTCTTTGAGAGGCAAGAAGTTGGCAGCAAGGTCAAATCTTCCCCACATCCTTTATCACCACACATCTGATGTGCTTTCTGAAATGGCTTTGTAGCAGGGGGAAAATGCATTTTGCACAGTTATAACACTACCACGTATCACTGTGGGTTAGAGGAGCAGTAATACCCTCCCTTTTTGTTAGGGCACAACATCAAAACACCTGATGGATTGCCAGCTGGAGTTCAAAGAGTCTTTTCTGACTCTACTGCATCTAAATCAACACTAGAAGAGTCAGTGGGACTGGGCTCAGCACCTCCACAGTTTGTGTGAGGCAGTGCTGCAGAGTGATCTGCACTGGAGGAATGGCATGAAAGGAGGGGATTATATAAAGCATTCTGAAAAGAAAGAGAAGAGACAGAAACACAAGTCTGTCTGGCAGAAAAAACAGGCAGCAAGAGCAGAATTATAAAATTACTAAGGCTGGAAAAGCCCTCTAAGATCATTAAGTCAGCACTACAGTTCCACCACTAAACCACGTCCCTAAGCACCATGAGCACAGCCCTTCAGAGCAGGTGAAACTCTTTCTTCTTCATGAGCAAAAGGAGATCTAGACTGTAGATTTCTAAAAACTTTAATGACAGAATGACTTTGTGCATAAATTATTATTATTATTATTAAATGCTTTCTCTTGTTTCTCCTTGGCAAAGAGCAAAACACTGTATTACACACACACTCAACATCTGATTCAACAGCTCCACTTAACTGAGGATCTATTGTTATCAGATCTATAGAATTAAAGTACAAAAAAATCCAAGAGAGATTAATCAGTTTAAAGTTTGTATAGTTGTGGGGAGCTGGTAAAGAAAGGACCCGTCAGAAAACAAGTCTAAGTAGTCTATGGAATATAAAGTTATTCAAATTTGGGTATGACTTTCACAGGTATGCAGAGTATGAGCATACAGACACAGCAAGGGCCCCGAGGCAACACAAACTCTAAAGCAAGGTATTTGAAATCTAAAAAAAAAAGATTTTCCTTTTGCTGCCAATACTTCTCCAAAAGGAAAGGCAGAATTATTGCAGGAATTCTTTGTGTCCTCCACAAGTGCAGTAAACTCCTTATGGCGTGGATATAGCAAAAGGAAATGGCCATAGACAAGCCAGTTGTATTGAGATTATCTATCTCCCTTCTGAAGTTGTTCTTCTGATCTGTCATCTTGCCATCTCAGATCTTTTCTGTTACACAGCAGCCCTAGTTCACCACGTTAATTACATTTTTCTCTAAGAGATAAAAATCATCGACTCAATTATACATTTTGCTGTACGAAAAACACTAACAACATGTGGAAGCTACAACGGGAACGTGATTTAACAAAAATTACCATGCTTTTTGTGCCTGATGTAATGGAATGACAAGGTCAATGATTATGATGGTTAATATCTGGCAGCACTTGATTTTAGTCTCAGACTATGGTTTAGGGGGAGAGAGAAAAGAGGAGAGACTTAGGACCCAGCAGTTTACAGAGAAATTAAATGCTTTTTTTCCAAATAAGCTTCTAATTAGCTTCTAGCCTTTTAAATGCAGCAAACAGACTGATATTATAATTATCAGAATAGAATGGTTATGGTGTATAAATGGACAGTTTAAATGTCACAGGCATCTAAAATAAATTTTGCAATTACTAAATAAACTAAATAATCTCATTTTCACTGACACTCAATTACAGCACACTAAGTAGTGTGTTTTATTACATCCTCACCTATCCAGTCGCCTTTGCAGCAGCTCTTTTCCACCAGCAAAACACAGCTAATTGTAAAGAATATTAATGGATATTAAGATAAATCTGACAGGGCTTACAGGTTAAAAATCTGTGGTGAGTTTACATAATTTTAAGTATACCAGACATGAAATTATTGATCAATAAACAAAACACTATGAGTATTGCAGATCCATGGATATAGTCTGACCTTTTTGGGTTTAATTAAATAACCCATGGGAACTTCTGACAATGCTGGGACCTCTGAAATCAATTGTTATTGCATGAGCTACAGTCTGCACTAAATTCCCAGTGATACACACCCAAAGAGCCACCTAAAACAGGTGCATTGCTCCTGACTGGTGCCTGCATCCCAGCATAAAGGTACATTTGAGCACACACAGTCCTGCAGAGAGGGACAGGCAAGGGAATCACAGGTGACCTTCTGCAAAGCCAACATTCCTTATGGATGGCAGATATTCCTCTAATGGACAAAATCTGCACAAATGTGTTTATTCTACAATAAATGGGCAGCAAATGCTTTATGCAAATATTTCCATCTACGATTGTTCAACAGTTATTCACTGAGCACAGCTTTAAGATTTGTGATTAGTAACTTGAGCCCCTAATTGAGGATTTTAATACCATCAAGTTCATGGTATGCAAAAATTTTCTAGTCATGAATATTCATTACTTGATTCTACTTCACTGCTTTGCTGAACGTTCCCAAACAGTAAATGTATCTGTTAAAAATTCCTGGCACATGAGCACAAGTGTTCTGTGGGCAAAAGTCAACACTAATCAGTTTACAAATAAATATCGAGGAGTAAAACCAGAAATATCCAATTGCTGTGAAAGGAAGGTCTGGCTTAATGGATGAAGACTACTTTATTCCACAAAATCCTACTTAGCATGTTTCAAACTCTATCAGTAAGGCAACACTATTGAAAGTCAGATCTTACTTCACACTACCTTATCCTAAAAGCACTAGTATTCCAATTATTTCATTAACAATAATAGCACCAAAATTATATAGAATACTTCTAAGCAAAATGGAAAAGAAGTAGAACAAAGAAAGAGGCTCACCTGTAACCACTGAGGTTGAACAGTTAGATTTGGTCTTCTGAAGGATTAATAAAACATAATCTGTGAGACAACTGAAGTCTGTGCAAAACTATGACAAAGGTGGTTTTCTCTCAGGGAAATTTATTCCACCTAAGCCTTCCATAGGAGGGACTGAAAAGGCAGAGTATTTCCTATGCCCTGTGCCCACTCTGAGCCTTTTTTTCAAGGTCTTTCTCCAGCCCCGTCAGCACAGGCATGTTCTCCTAAAAGAGTTCTGTGGGTTTGTATATTGTTTGCTCTTCCAAAGCAGGTCAAAGACTAAAATACACTACTAGAAAGTCTTAAAAGCTGTAGTGCTTTTGCCCATGCACACTCATCACATTAATGCCAATTCCTCAACTTGTATCAGCAGTCTCAAAGGTGCATGTGAACTGACATTTAAAAATAGGTCCAGAAATAATGCAGAGAACTTATAAATATATTCAAGCATAAAAATGAAGAGGAAGATAAATTATTTAAGTGGAAGGATACCACCTGTACTAGGTTAAAAGATAGATAATGGTCATGATCAATTGTAAGCCTATGAAGGGAGTACAGTTCTAAACAGGTGATCCATCCTGAACTGTTTCACAAGGAAATTTGATGAAGTTCAGGAAGAAATAGGAAAAGTTTAAGACTATGCTTCGAGTCCTTGGGCTTCTTTTGCTGCTACTTGAAAAGGAGTTTTAAATACCACGTGATTTTGTTTGATCCTGCCACAGCTAAAGCGGGGCTTTCCCTGCCTTGGCACTACAGCTGGGCTCTTCAGGAGGAGGAGGAAGATGGGATTCACTCCAGCCAGGAGCATTACAGCTTCACACAGCTGCTCAGGGATGGCTGGCACAATGTGACTATTCTCCTGATAATGACATCCAAGGGATCCAGCCTGCTCAGATCTGGAGTGAGGAAACACTTTTTTTCCAGCAGAGTGGGCAAGGACTGAAAAGCGAAGCATCATCCCCTTCCCAGGGCCACCTGGGGATTCCATGGACCAAATTCTTTGACATTTGGAACACGCTAAGGAAGGAGGGGTAACAGTGACCTTTCCTGCCTTTGTCCTGAGACAAACTGGAGTCACTGCCTTCGGACTTTTGCAAGAGGCCCCTGGTACATTCGAGCTCTTTATGGTGTCTGGAAATTATAGAATAAAATTCTTACAGATCTCCTGACCTAAACATGTTTGCCTGTCATTACTAGGAGATAATTCAATGGGCCAGGAGACCCCTTCTCTTTGGGTACAGGGTGCTGTTGGTGCCCAGAGCTGTCAGGGAGGCTGCTGTGAGGAGAGGCTGGGGCAGTTCCAGACACTTTCTTTCAGCTCCACAGCTCAGCCTGCCCGTGAAGGTCATGGTGCCTCTGTGAGAGTGCACCTGAGAAAGGGCAAAATGCTGTCAGGCAGTAGGGAGTGAGGAAAAAATGTGTGAGAGACAGTCCTGCAAGCAGCAAACTCAGAGAGTAAGGAGGGGAAGCAGTTGCTGGAGCGGATTCTGGTTTCAGCCCAGGAGGAGAAGAGTGAGGAGGGGGAGTGTGAGCAGCAGGGTGGCTGGTGGTGGGCCACTGCCAACCCACCACAGGTGTAATGCAACTACGTAACATCACTAATTTCACTGTCCATAAAGCAGCCCTATGCCTGGTTTAATTACCCTCATTAATTGTGTGCCCATAAATGAGTTGCCAATCACATACATGTATTGAACAGAAAAAACTCTACAGATTTCATACAAAGGCTTGTCCACATCCTCAAAGTCAACCCTGTTCCTGTGTATTTAACACCACAGCTCTGTGTGAACTGGCTCTGAGCATGGTTGTGGTACTGCCATGAAGCTTTTTCCTGTACCAAAATACTGCCAACACAACTTGTAATAAAACAAGCTTTGGACATTAACATAAAAGCTAATCATGTTATTATTTTTACAGCAACAGTTCAAAAGCTCAATGGCTGAATAATTATACCCCAACCTGCCATCATTAAATAAGCATTAAGGCACTATACATACTGCTCTGGGGAACAGAGGGTTCCAAGGAAAAAAAAAGCTAATTATACTGAAAGGTAAGACATCATTTTCAACAGTAAAACTAAATTTACTGTAATTAAAAGCCAATTTTCAGCTTTAGTCCTCAAAGAAGTATTAAGTGCCTTAATAAATACATATTTATCCCTCAGAATTGCAAGATGGTCCCCCAAATGAAAAGCACCATATGTGGCATCTTACATACTAAGCAAGTCAAGAAGTAAATTCCTACAGTCTAAAACAACATAACTGCTAGTGCTAGAGTAAACTACAATTTGTTATTAGAAACTTAGTGGAAACATCAAACAAACAAACAAACTGATAAATAGTAATTAGTATCTCTCCAAATCTCCTACAGGATTTCATTTGAGGAGCAACTAAAACTGCACAGTATTGAAAAGTTTCTTTAGACTGGTCATTAATGTTAGTTTGTGGTAGCACATTGTAACAGGAGGTAAAAATTCTATCAGCATTCCATAGAAATTTCCCAAGATCAAATTTAAAGCACAATTTTTACCAAGAGGCTTTAAAAGTCTTACTCTGTAAGTCCTGCCTAGACTCCATTCATTGTAAGAGCACTTATGGGGTCTTTGAATGGCCAGAAAAAGCAAGAACCAACTTTACAGGGAGGAAGAAAAGGATGTTGTGTCTGACATGACCCACAGGTGACTCTTGTGGAGAAAGGTCAGAGCTGGATGAAATGGTCAAGCTCATTCTAAAAGCAATAAACCAGCTGTACAGTGAGGATGTCCCACATGGCAGGAAGTGACCACTGGCACACACAGAGGAAAAGTCCTCCTTCTTCTCCTCCTCCCAGTTTGCTTATCCAGTTCCTGTGACCATCAGAACCGAGGGCCATCAGCAGCCCTTCTCTGCACGAGTTGGGATGGACAGCATGGAGAGAATCCCTCAGGCTCCCTCAGGAGCCACTGCCACTGCCCTGCAGCGTTAGCAAACAGTCCTTCCCCCTTTTTAGCTTGCAGGGAGCACCAATCCTCCCTGCTGGCAGCACCTCCCCAGCCCACAGATCCACCCTTGCACAGAGTTTTAAACAGCAGCAGATGGGGGGGGGAGTTCCTCTCCCCATGCACTTTTCCTTTGGCATCTCCTGAATGCTCTCATTAAGACACTAAGCTTGAAGAGTGCTGTTTTATCAGTTACTCCTCAACAATATGTTATGAAATTATTAGTTAAAAAACGGAGCAAGACAATCTCCTGAGCTCCTTGGTCCGGGCCACAGAGTAACAGCTTTGTTTTAAGGCCATTTGACCTCACCTAAACAAATAAATCTGCTGCCTCATTAGGGCTCCCAGTCTGCATGAAGCAGCAGGAAGCTAACATATTTTTCTCTTTATTATACCTCAGCTGCAGTCTCACTACATGAATCAGAAACTCTAGATCTTCAACTGAGACTTGGGTCAATCCACTGTTTTCTTAAAATCAGTATCGGTTTATATAGACAGAAATCACTGGACACTTGTCTGTGGTAATATTTTCTCTCTTGAGTAAATTTCAGACTGAATTTTACCTTATTTAATCCAAATTACGCATCTTGACTTCTTTCAGGTTCTTGGAGACCCTCTGAATGGTAACTAAGGATCAAGGATCAGAGAAAATGGCTTCTAATAAAAAAAGGGAATGTTTTATTGATCTACCTTCCTTCTCTAGAACACTTCTTTCATTATACAAAAAAAAAACTATCTTAGAAAAGTACTTAAAAATCACATATTTTACACTTATAAATTTCATCAACTCTTAGAAAAATCCATCTCTGGTCTACTCTAAGAAATCTCATCTAATGTTCATACTCCATTTCAAACAGTGTCCATTGTAAAATACATCTAATTACTGGCCAAAATTATAACAAACCTGGACAGCAGCTGAAGTGTGCTACAGTCCCAGTATGATATTCAATGCTCCTCAATGCAGCTGCTTTATTCTTAAACAGGAAGTTCAGATGTATTTTTTTTTCCCTATGTATATATTTAGGAAAATCAGAATGATAAAAAAAATCTAAATGGGGTTTCTCAGTGGCTCCTGCACAGAGCTCTGAAAAGACCAAGGGGTTGCTGGTGGCACAACTGCAAAACTTCACAAACCCACTGCTTCAGCTGGCAAAGCTTTACAGCCACGCTGATGCAGGTGAGAAAACACATTATGACTTGACATAACTGATCAATATGCAGATTAATTTCAACTTCAATAAGTAAAGAGCAGGGAGAAGAAAAATCAAAGAGCTATAATAAAACTTATATGAGAGCAAAATGAAATAAAATTACTATCAGGAGGAGGTCAGGGGAGGACAAGAGACAGACAAATAGGCAGAGAGAGAAAGTGTGTTTGAGAGAGACAGAGAAGGAAAGGCCAGTTGAACAGTGAAGCATCTGAGCATGGGAAGGAAGCTGGGTTTGATCCAGGCAAAGACTGGAAGGCTCTAAGAGGTACTGAGCATAAGCCAGAACCCCCAGATGCTTCTCTGCTAGCTAAGGGAATACAAAAATAAACAAGTCTCAAAGATCAGAGTACAGGTAGTATCTCAACTCATGCTAAGTCTTTACTTAGTGTACTGTCTTCTCCTGTCACATCAGTGTGGCAGTGAATGGCAAGAATATGGTGGAGAGAGAAGAAATACATCATGCTACCTATGTGAAATATATCATGCTATCTATGTGAAATACAGCCTGCTACCTATGCAAAATACACTTCTTTATCTATGTGAAATACAGCATGTTACCTATGTGAAATACAGCTTGCTACCTGTGTGAAAAACAGCATGTTACCTATGTGAAATACAGCCTGTTACCTGTGTGAAACACAGCCTGCTACCTTTGTGTAGCACATCAACAAGGGGCTCATCCTCTGGTGCCACACAATTTCCCCTCTTACACATAGTACCTTGTAGGAGACTGTCTCACCAAACACATCCCAGAGCTCAATAACCAACTGTGCAGGGGGAAGAGCGTGTTTGGAGTTTTCCCTGGGAACAGATGGCATTAAAGGCAAAGGCCCAGGAAGGCTGTTCTGTCAGGGGTGGCTCTGGAGGAGAGATTCTCCAATGAGGAGGGGACAGCTTGCTGGAGAAGCCAGCCAGAAGGCTGGGTGATAGGACGGGCAGCAGCACTCACCTCTCCTCCAATGGTGAGCGGCTGTCGAGTCCCAGCCCCACTCAGGTCTGTCCATGATTCCTCCCCTTCTCCTCAGTAACACAAATCCAATTACACGTATTTGCAAACCCATCTCCAGGCAACTGTGCACTACTGAATCCTGCACCTTCACCTCCAGCTCCGAGCCAAATGCTCATGGGCACGAGCAAGAGAAACCTGGAATAGCTCCTCTGCTGCTCACACTTGGTCCACAAGGGCCCTTGGAAACAGCATTTTTATGATTCATGTGCATAAGCTGAGTAACATTTTTGAAAGACTGACTCCCAGGTTACACAGGCATGACTCAGTTCACCCAGATATATCTGCATGTAACTCTGGCTTCAGCAACACTATCTTGAGAGGCTTTGTTGCTAATGCTTATAAACATCACAGTGCAGGACATGTCTAGAGGGAATCAAGCAATTTGGATTCCAGTTATGGCACCTCTCTGCCATTGTTTCAGTTTTTCTTTTCCAGCTTGGTATGCAGCATTCAAAACCTGCTTCCAAAAAAGTATTTCCCATAAAATTATAAAACACCACTGTTTTTGCACAGGGCTCAAAGAATAAAGAGAAGTCAGTTTTGCAATGTTGTTTATCTTCTTTCCCCGAATCCTGATTCTATTCTTGCTCCTTTGAAGCATCCAGAAGCACAGGTTTTGAACTGGAATGCTCTGATGAAGCCCATTTCACAGTGAAGGAAAAGCTGAGTTTCCTTTTCCTGTGATGATATTCCCACTGCCATAAAAACACAGGTGCTTAAGATTCTGAGCCTGTACTAAAACAGGGCTACTGTTCACTACTTTGTATTTCAGCTCTTCATAACTGTGATGCAAAGGTGGTTCTCACTGCCAGCTCCAGGCTAGTTACAGTGATTCATACAAGCTTAACTTCTATAAAATTCCTTTGTAGAAGGACAAGTTCAGTTCACTATTCACCATCTGTCCTAGTTTGACTTCATAGTCAAACATTAACAAATGATGCTGTAAAATTAGAAATAAGAACTGTAATAAGAAGGGAAGATTTATATCCTCTTTAAACTAGCTGTCCATGTAGGTTTTGTTGAACTAGCATGTACTAAGCTGAGTTCTCAGCTAAAGCCTCCACTAAAATGAGCTCTTCAAATGAATTTCTTTTTCAGTACATTTCATTTCATTTCCCAAATGAGAGTTACACGGATACAGTTGATGTACTGTCTCACTGAAAACTTCTTTCCTTGAATTTTCATTATATTATATATTTTTAAAAGCAGGCAAATCTTGAGAGTACCCTTAGATGCTTTTGATCCAATAGGCAACGGTTAAAACCCTTGTCTCCTTTGGAAGTAACAGTCTGCACAGAAAACCCCATTTAAATGGGTTCTGTTCACGTTACATTTCTCATTCAGCAATTATTATCTCTTCTCCTGATTTAAACAACTCATTTTCCCTCATTCACCATGTCATAAATCCAAATAGCTGAACCCATGCCCCATCTAAAACTTCATTTCTTAAGGGAAAAAAAAAGCTGTGGTTACCTCTTTGGTAAAATTAGCTTCCCCTAATAGCTTAATTCATTTATCCATTTCTTTTATCCTTCCTCTCCCAAGACTGTTAACATTTCTAAACTTATTTTAAACTTATTTTAAACTTTTGATGTAACTTATAAGATATTCTGGGCATCATCTCCGCAGCTGCATAGAAGCTGCTCAGCACTCCTGAATATCATGTCTCAAAGATCACTCGTGTGCAACTTCATTTTCCATGTGCCCATAACACTTCTGCACACCTGGGCACGAATTCACTGTAGTTAAGCAGGGTCTTCTCCAAGTAAAACCCTTTTTCTCTTTCTTTGTCACATGTAAATGAAACTACAGAAAAAAGGCATTCCTAAAAGCATTTCTAGCACAAGCAATTCTACTGTATTTCCATCAGCCAACCCACGCAGCAATCGGATGGAGCTTTAGGGCTGTGAGAGAGAAAGAACCCAACAGCACAAGATTCAGCCTGTCAAGGTTAGGACTCACATCAGCTTCATGACAAGCTCCCTGTGTTCCACTGGGCCTACAAAATTACCCCCAAACTTATGTCTGGTATCTTTTTTCACAGCACACCCACTGCCATAGCTCTCCTCCACCAGTTCCTTCCTATCAACCCAATTCAGACGTTTCTTTTTTCCAATTTTTCTACTTTTCCCTTTCTTTGTTTTTCTTCTTATTTTAGGAAAATCTATTTGTATCACACAAGAGCCAAGTGCAGTTCTAGAGATTTGATGAATAGGCCCAACACACAGACACATGGTTTGTGAGTTGCCATGTATCATCTGCCTCATTTATCAGTGTGGAAACTTGCAGGGCAGCAAAGTGCATTGGCTCCCTAAGAGTCCTGTTTCAGTCTCCAGGATAAAATCTGCTCCTCATGTTCTATTGTCCAATCATTTGTCAACACACTCAGATTTGCATTTTTTACTTCCTTTCTTTCTTATTCCAGTCAGCTGTAAGGCTCTTCCCTTGAGAAACACCAGATTATCCACACTTAATTGATTTCTTATGTTGATATCACTGGCAACGTTAAAGCAGAAAAAAAAATAATGTGAGAAGTGAAATGTTAACTGGAATCCAATAATTCTTATAAAGTTGAAAAAAAAAAATAACAACTTGATCTGCTCCCATACATTTCAGCAGTGATAAAACCAGGATTGCTACAGGATGGCACTGGAACACAACACGGTCGTTTTCCACTCGCTGTTTTTCATGTGAATAGCGACATAAACCCACCAGCTGACAGAGAAACGAGTAATTGGGGTCATTACCAGAGCAGACAAAGTCCTTCTTCTGCACCTCTGCCACCAGGAAGCCCCTGAGGCTGACGGGGGCCAGGCAGAAGGTGAACTGGCCGATGGTGCGGCGCTGCCGCAGCCAGTCCGACAGCCAGGCCAGGTGACAGTCACAGTGCAGGAAGTTGGAGTGGAGCCGCCTGCAAAAGATACAAAAACCTGCAGTTATTGGTAGGTTTTTTTAAAACATAAGCCACAAATAATACAATCAAGTACAAGTCTGCCAGGCTTGACACTGCAGCTTCAGTAGGATCCTTGTAGGTTCTTGCTTGCGGCTGAGTCAGGGCTCGACTGTCCACGTTGCCATGTAACACACCCCAGGGAATGGCCTCAAGTTGTGCCACGGGAGGGTTAGGTTGGATATTAGAAAAAGGTTCTTCCCCCAGAGAGTAGTTGGACACTGAACAGGCTTGTCAGGGCAGTAGGTACAGCACCAAGGCTGCCAGAGCTCAAGGAGATTTGGATGATACCCTAAAGGCACATGGGGTAACTCTTGGGGATGGTCCTGTGCAGGGCCAGGAGCTGGACTGGATGATCCTTGTGGGTCCCTTCCAGCTTGGCATATTCTGTGATTCTGTGACACAAAGGTCACATATAAATTAGTGCTATTATTTATAATGTCTTGGAAAAATGAAGTTCAATAATGACCCATCTACAACTGGGAATTCTAGAGACAAGAACATGTAGAATTTAAGATTGTGACAAGTAATCACTTTGCCTGTGATTTTATATCACAAAGAATTGCATGAATGGCATATATTTGAGTCAATTCAAAGAGTGGCTTGTCTAAACATGAGGACCAGGCTGAAAAACAGGATGATGGGCGATTCTTCCCTCTTCTCCCTCCTTTGAGGAGATGGGAAAAGAGGGAAGAGAGAACTCCTCCACATCAGAGTCTATTGACACCTTTTATGTTGCTGTGTTGCCTGTACAAATTCATCAATGCTCTTTTTACTGTGGCAATTTAATGCAAATGTGCAGGACCTAGGCAGGAAGTTTTAACTCATGTAAGATCTATCCATGCAGCTCCCTGTCCAGCCTGCTCCATGCCTGGCACCAGGGATTTGCACAAGCATTATCACACTGTGGGGAGAAGTCTGAAAAACTATGATGTGTTCAGGGAGCAAATCTGGCAATTTTAATAGCTACCAAACTTCAGGTCAAAACAAAAGCCCAGGATAGTAATTATTTCATTCCCGTAATGACTCATAGATTTGCAGTGTTACCCCAAATGAAATGATAAACCAGATTGAAAATCCTGTCAGAAACTGTTAGACAAAGCATTATTCACTAATATTGCAGGCACAGAATTGGTGTGCACCGGATTTAGCCTTGTCCATCCTCCAAATAAATTAACTGTCTGCCTGGGAACTGTTTGTACTGCACAGCAGCAGCACAGCTCAGCAGTGGCGCCCGGGCTGACAGTCCCCAGATTTGTATGTCTGGGGTGGGCAGCCATGGTAAAAAATACCCCACAAATCTGGAACTGAGAGTTTCTCCTGCAGAGATGGAAGGCACTGCTCTCCTGGGAGCACTGTAACATGTAACTGTTCTAGAGGGATGGCTACAAGACCTTGAGTTTAGGGCTCGTGAAGCTATTTAAGTGAAGCTGCAGTAAGTTAGATTTCCAGTAAAATGTTTTGTTATTATAAACCATTAACCTGCTTTTTTGTTGAAGGAAAGAATAAATAAATACATAAATATCATTTAGTCAGAAATAACCCTAAATAAGGCTTTGTTCTAACTTAAGAGAGTCAGTATTTCATTTAAATCCTCAAGGTCTCATCCTTCCCACAGCAGCCAACAATGATACTTGGGATCATCTTCCTTCAGGAACTGGAACTGAGCTCATCCCATGCCATTCCCTGCATCCCCTGCACAGGAATGTAAGGCAGGCAGGAGTAATAAATTTCTCAAAAAGGGGCAGTTTTCCAATTCTGTGAGTTGCTTTTTCCCCCCTCACTAAATTGATAAAGCTGGGCCCTGGGGTTTCCTGTTTCAGTAGAGCAAACCACCACTGCTCTGCCTCAGCAGAGCCCTTCTTTTAATTGCTCAAGTTTTTTTTACAGGGATACGATTTTCTTTGAGAAGAGACCACTTAGAGAGCCTATCAGTCTTTACAAAGCAGCCCATTAGAACATATTTTTGATAATTATATTAATGAATACAGCCACAAAAAGACTTCTCACAGTACTTCAAAAGCATTATACACCAATTCCCTGTGAACATGAAAGGCACTGAAGTGATTTTGCACATTTTCAGTTTACCCTCAAATAAAAAAATTAGAAGAAATTATGCAATTACCTGTCTCAGCAGTCACTCACACATGCAGAGACAACAGCACACTTACCATTAAGCAAACAGATACAGGGGACATGCTTTACCATAAATAAAGCTGCTTCAAGCAAAGGAAAGCAGATCAATAAAAACTAATTCCTGTCACTTCCAATCAAGGCTAAAAGATCAATGAAACTTAACAGCAGAAAAGGCAGTTAAGTAAAAAAGGTTAGCACAGAAGAGCTGATTTTAGTAAAGAGTTTTTCAGGTGCTTCAAAATTTCTTGGCACTTCTCTCATTTTTTTTCATTCTTTCCCCTCAGAGGTCACGTTGAAGGTGAATATACCTTTTATTTTTCCTTCTGTGTTCTAAAATGAGCAGATTGTTTTGAGAGCCATGAAGAAAAAGCTATTTATCCACAGAACCATCACAGCAGATGTAGCTGCTGCAGAAGCAGCCTCAAATGTCCTGCTAATGGATCTCACTAGAGTGTAAAAGAGACACACGGGGAAAATATCCACAGTGCACTGGGCCTCAGCTGATGGGATAAAGGGCTTGTCCCTACTTAAGTACCTTCAGACCAGGGATTTCCTACAAGGAAAAAAAAAAGCACAGCTAAGTGTGAAGCTCTCTGAGAAGGTGTACAGAGTGATGATTGCTCTTGAAGAAAACAGTAGAGTCATCAAACTGTAACAGCATCATTCAATATCCATTTGGATTGAATTTCCATCAACAGCCAACAGATTAAATGGTAAATTTATTTCAGCTGTTACACCTCAGACAGCTTTCTCCTTCCCTGCAGACTCTTCACTGAGGTGGTATATTAATGCAGGAGAAACAGGCTATCAAGTGTGCTAAAGCTCAGGAAACTAGAGACAATATTAACATTAACATTTCCCCCCCAAAAAATATCCTTATGTAAATGTTTTACATAGGTGAACAAAACTTGATCAGTTTAACATATGCTCAGCTATGTTTGTGGTTAGGGCAGTGCTACCCATGGACACAAAATCTGGTTAAATCAAAATAGTATTAACACCTCAACAGGTGACAGCCTGAACAGAAGATACTCAGAGAATATTAAGTAATATGTAGTGATGAAAGCTCGTTTTGTTAGTAAGTATAATTGATAGAGCATTAATTGTGAAAAGTGCTAAGATGACTTGGGGTAGAGGAAGAACTTTTAATATGTAGGAGCAGCAGAAAAAATTATGAAATGCTATTTGATTCCGGTATTTATCTTCTATTAATTGCTATTTTGGTGACTTTTCTGCCTCTGTTTAAACCTATGGAATGGAAGACTGAAAACCAAAACATTTTACTATATTTCCAGCTGTTTATACAGGACTTTTCAATTCCTATATTGATCTGCTAAGGGTACTGTGTGTTATTTGGCAATCTTTGGAGACTGAAACATGTCCCTTGCTATTGATGAAACTACCTTTAAAGAACATAAGGTGAAGGAATACAAATGCAAGTTTGCTAAAATTGCCCTTTTAGCCATAGACCCTAAATTAAATTTCCAGCAAATCCTTTTAGAGTGGGTCAGCATTCATGTTCTATAAAACGTGGCTCTCAGAATTCAATATAAAAGCTTCCCTTTATAAATCCTATTTATGACTTCCTTCCCTTTTTTTTCCCTCTTTTCTTTTTTTTTTTTCCCTTAATTACAGCAGAGGGGGATTAGTCAGTGTAAGTCTCCAGGGAGCTATAGACAAAGCCATCTCTGAAATTAAACTAAAAGGAAAATGGCAGAAGGCACCGAGCTGTGCTAACAGACAAGGGTGGCTAATCTGGAAAAGCCAGGCAAATTTTCTGGAGCACTGTGACTGAATAAGAAAAGGCAAAACTCCAGGAACCTTAACTCTACACCTTTATCTTCTTCATCCACTCCCTTCTAAAAGACAAACACTTCCATTTAAATACATACATTAAGATCTAATAATTCCATCATTTAATGAAGAATGTAAATTTAAGTCAGAGGTTATCTGACACAGATTGACATAGGCAAGAGCCATTTTTCTTCAGTTGTGTTAATTTATTTAATATGATTTTACAAAGGCATATGCAGCATCCTTGAAGGATTTCATTTTGTCAGTGGCACAGAAAATTTTCAGGCTAGCTACTATTTGCCTTTCTTTGCCTTTAGAACTAAATACATCTTGCTTGAGTTTGAGGTTTTGGAGGAAAAACAGATGCTTTGTTTAAACATGACTTTTCCTGAAGCTGTATCTTGCCTAAAGCAATTTAAAGGAATAAGGAACTTAAAGAATACGGTTTTGGTAGGCTATGGCTAAATTATGCAAATGGTCAGTCTGATTTCACATCTTTGTATTTTGGACTACTAAAGATCAAAGCTTTTCCAGTGCAATGGCGTCCTGCTACAAAAAGACAGATTTGATGTAAGAGAAGCTTTTATAAAAAAATGCATCAGAATCAGTGACATTTTGTTTCAGACAGTATCTGGAAAAGATACTTTTTCAAGTTCTTTAAAAATGCCTTGTTTCACCAATTAGTATTCTGAATTTGAAAAGAATAACTAGGACTGAAACACAGGATATTAACCAAATTCAATAATTTGATCCATCTGAGCAGTTTTTATGATCTTCTTGATGTTCCAGCTTGGAAAACATTTCACATTATGGATTTTCCCATGGGGAAAAAAAAAGAAGCCAGTTTCATTTCTGGGTAAATTCAAATTCTTGATAAAACTGGATCTTAATTCTGGGTAAATCCAGTACAGTGCCTGTCAGGGCCCTGAGGGCACCAGGCACCTTCACACCCCTGCCTGGACTACCCAGCAATACAGCCACCCAGGCCTCCAAGGCAGCCTGAGAGACTGAAATGAGATTATCACAGACAACAAACAGGCAAAGAGTTGGTTTACACCACCATTATGTTATAATATTAGAGGATATTACTCACAGAGTCCTGATCTTTGGCATGTGATTGAAACTGGTAACAGGAATGCGGGTGATGTTGTTGTTGTTGAGGGTACTGGCAGGAGGGAAAAAAAAGAGAGAAAAGAGAATAATAGATTGATCAGTTATTTACATTTCTTCACCAACACAATATTTACAGAAACAAACTGATAAAATCCTTGTTTATAAATCTGCCTGGCTGCGAGCAGCAAGACACACTCCCTGTTACCTCTGACGGTTTGTGACATACCATAAAAGATGATATTAGGGGGAAAACAACCAACAGCAGCATGAGAATGGCTCAAGGTTAGTGTTTACCATGTTGGAGTAACCAGGAGTGCAGAAGATGAGTTTTTATTGACCACTGGAACAGACCCAGCCTGGTCGGTTCAGCTGCCACTTTGCTTGAAAACCTGGTGCAACTTGAGTGGAGGGACATCAGACCAGGACCCAGCAGTGTGAAAGCTCTGCACTTACAGGGCTCATCTCACAAAAAGAGAGCTGTTGGCTCTCACAGCCTTGTTAACACAGCCTGCTGACATGGACAGACAGCTCAAATTGCTCTTTGGAAACAAAAGGACGGATGGGCTCCCTTTCCTTGGCTTCCTTATGAAAAAATATATGGGTAGTGGAACGGGCTGCAATAAAGCATGTCATGACCCAGGCATGTAAGGATTGCTGCTGCTCTATCAAAGCTCAGCCTAAAGAGAAAATAATCTCACTGCTGGGAGGGACCCCCTTAGAGCTTCTTATGGAAAATGAACTGGCTCGATTGCCATCAGCTGAGTGTGCTGCTCCCATTTACGGGGCTCCTAATTATATCAATGACTCTCTAGCAAATTAGAAGCTATAAAGTTTATCAAGATGGCACAGGAAATGGAAAGCACTCCAACAAGGGCATAATTGCCATGCTGTAAGTGCACCAAAGCTGGAAATGCTGCAGGCTGGTTTGTCATGAGAATAGATGGATCTGGTGGTGACTCCATGTCCCAGCGTGGCCAGTCCTGCCACTGCCTATTTGAAACGTGTGGTGCTCACAGCACCAAGGCATGGAGCAACCTCTGCTTTCTACAAGGGGCACAGCACTCCACAGGGTCACCTTGGTAGAAGACACCATGTTTATGGTGTATGTTTATGTATGTGCTGAAAAAAATACCTGCTGAAGCAACCTAAAGGCATGTTCTCCTTCCCTGGAGTATTTAGTTGTTCCAGTGACATATATTTACATAGGATATTTAATCAAAAGCTCTAGCAGGCTATTACAGAAGTTAACCAGCCCTCTTGGTCATCTGCCAATTTAAAAACATTTTTACAATTCTGCCTAGAAATCCCTTGGCAGAGTCATCATCTACATCAGCAGATTAAAGCTAATTACATTATATCCTATTAAGACTGGTTTTTTGGGTACACAGGAAGACACATGGGCATACTGGCAAAGCCAGGAGGTTGTAGGGTAACACAGCTCTGCACAGGCAGCTCAGGAGAGGGGTGTGAGCAGCTCTGACACTGACAGCACTGTGCTTGTGCTGCTGCTGCACTGCACCCCAGCAGGAAAGCACTCAACCACTTTGTTAGCAGGATCATAGCTGGTATTCCAGATGGATACACTGGCAATCTGGAGCCAGCATGGGGGCTGACATACCCATGACAGCAAACTGCATCAACAGAGCAAAATTCCCCTTCGTTTCCAAATCTGTGAGCACAGGGAGTTATGTCAGTAGAAGCAGAGTCTTGAAAATCTGGGATCTGCATGTGAGATCTGCTGCCAGAGATGTGTGTCAGTCGAGTCCCACACATTCACACACCAGGCTGATAAGAGCTGTAGGTCTTAGCATAACAAGGCTTATAGTATAACACGTACTATTCATTCCAGATCCTCTGGAAAACTGAGGCTATCAGAAATCAGACAAGAAATGCGTAGATAAGTATTGGGATCACTGGGTGTACAAACCACTGGATTTGTGTATTCAGTTCCTCAACATGCAAGGAGTCAAACCCAGCCTGTTATAAATGTACTGGACAAGATGAAGAGGGAAACACTGTCAACCTGAGCAGTAAAGCTGCAAGCAAGCTCTCACATCCCTCAGCCCCGTCCCTGGCAGCTGTGCAGCCTGCCCTTCTCTGCCGTGCTGTGGCTGCAGCGCTGGCAGTGACACAGCACCAGTGCACATCTGCAGGGCTGGGAGCTCTGCCTCTGAGTTCCTGCTCGTCTCATGATGACAACACACACTGGGGCAGATTTTACGGTGCAAAATGAACCTCTGTGTCATACCCTTGCTACTGCTCAACTGCCTTATTTACCCAGTGATGCAACCAGGGTCCTGTGTGGCCAGGGAGCCAAAACAAGCCTGTACAACAATTTCAGAAAGTGAACAAACCCATTAAGAGTGCATAAATATTTACATCAACACACCCACCCCTCCGTATCCGTATTTATTTGCTTTTTGGGAAGTTCCAATAGGGCTCACAAATGGAATTTATAATTGCACCACCATTTCTTTTTCCTGTAAACATAAAAATAGAATTCTGAGGCAAACCTCTGCCTCGCTTGCCTGTTACATTAAAACAAGCTATGAAGTCAGATGGAAGAACTTAGGTATAGAGTGATAAATAAAAGCCACATGTAAAGTCAGCTCACAAAAATCAAACTGCATCCATAGCTGATGTCTGAATAGGTCACACGTGGTGCTACAGGAGTCAGTGGAGGCTGTAGGAATTCAAGAGAGATTTTTCTATTGATTTCAAAGGGACGTGGGTTGGATTCAGGCAGAATAGGCTGTGACAGTGAGCTTCCTTCTGCAGAGAACACATCCCTGGCTCCCAGTGCAATTCTTCTTGTGGATGCAAAAAGGTCACCCTTTGCTGTCTGACTCAATGATTCAAAAGTATTTTAAAATTTCTTAAAAAATTCTACTTAGCAGCCAGAGCATTATTCCAATCACATGGTATTTCTGCTCACAGGACATCAAATGAGAGTGGCTCAGGTTTTGCAGAGGTTTCAAATATTTGCTTATTTTTAAATAAGCAATGGTTTCCCATAATTCATCAACAAATACATAACCCTCCTTCTAAGAATCCTAAGTCAGTGCTGAATTAATATACTCTTTAAACACAAATTTCAGGGATAACTCCAGCAGACAGCTATTGCACAGATGACTTAGTAGCATACTATTTCATTGATATTTAAATGTTAACCATAATGAAGGCAATAAAACATCTATGATAACAGCAATTATTTCAGAACAAAGGAGGCCAAACACTGCAAAGGGCACTAATTGCCAGTGAACTCCCTGCACTACAGCCCAGCTGGAGCTGCAGGAATTTACCCCTACAGAGCATGCAGCTCCCACACAGTGGGAACTCATTGGCTCTGGAATGGGAAGGTGCTCAGGAGAGGTGTGCTCCAGAGACATTCTGCAAAGCTTTCCATCGTGCCTTCCCAGCTAGGATTTTGTAAGGGATGTGTCCCAGAGTACACAATACAGCAGCATTTTCGCACATGAAGGGAAAAATAAATTGTGCTCCACTCATCTGCTAGTTGCTCCAAGGCCCCAGCCTCATTCTGATCCACCCAAGATTCAGATCCACAGAAACAGGTTCACAAACACCAGGAAGCTGGGAGAACTAGAAAACTTCCAGAATCTTCTGACTCCTCCAACATCATGTAGAGAAAATTATATTCTGCTGAGTTCTCGCCAGCCTTATACCTCCCACCTCTTCCAGAACCCTTGTCCCTTGGAAAAGCACTGTCCTCTCATTTAGAAGTCCTCTCCCTGTAAACTATTCACATCCAGAACGCTGAATCAGGAAACTGAGGTTATAGACAATATTATTTATGCCAGCCAACTTCCCACCTTGGGCCGTGATCCTTGTCAGATCCTGCAAGCTCAGCAGGAGCAGGACTGCAGCAGAGCTGAGGATCCTCCAAGGACTACTTGGGAGATGCATAACGTGAGATCAGCAATCAGGAGGTGGTACCTCCTCCACCACTGTGAACTGTCTCAGTCCCACTGACTCCAATTTACAGTCCCAGAGGAGCTGCTCTCCTAACTCACTCCTCTGCCAGTTGTCCAAACTGGTTAGAGCCACGTGTGGAGCTGCTTTCCTCCTTCTGAAGAATAAAGCTGATTTATAGCCCCTACTAATCAGAACTTCTCTAGAGGAAAGAATGTTCAGTCTGCAATCCTGTCATGATTTGAAAGCAATTACTTATCTCCTTCCTCAAACTTTTGGTGCACATTTTTCTTCCCTTCTGGCTTGCTCCAAATTGATGTACACCACTGTATTTCCCTGACAAGGAGGTCTTAATTACAGACTCAATGTAATGACAGTAAAATCATTAACATGTAGAAATGACTGTCATGTCTGTGGTTTCTTAGATAATATTTATGCATTATTCTTCACATCTTTCTCCACCCTCTGGTATACGTATACAAATGTTCAGGACTAGGTGAGAGTCAGAAAATAATTACACTCCTAAGGCTACAAGCAATCACAAAACTTTTATGGAAGAGAATTTGGTGGAAAAAAGTATAAATGTATAAATTTTGAACCCTTCAAATATTACAGTATTTTACTTTAAAAACTTAATACTTACTTTTAAAACAAAGTATTTTATTTTAAAAACTCAGGAACTCTAAACATCCTTTCATGTCCCTTTGGCTAATTCAGAAGTCGTAGTCAAACCCTATCAATTCTGTAAATCACAGAGTACACAGAGATTTTGCTTCTATTACTTGGACTTCAATTAATGTGATTAAGAGCATACAATAAATACCAGAATGCCTGTCAACTTTTTTATCTGAAATACTACTTTCAGTGCAATATATCTACGTGCTCTATTCCAGTTTGGTAGACATGAACCAAAAGGATATTTTGGCAAGGATATCAGAAGAAGTTACACAATGTAACAGAATTACCAAAATTATTCACTATTCTCTAAAATAGTGACTGTCTTATTGTTTCCCAGTCACACTTCAAGTGGGAAAATCTATAGGAGCGTTGGGTTTTTGGTTAAATACACAACACTGATGACAAAACCACCTGGTACGTCCCATCTTAAAAAAAGTCCTGGTATCCTAGTTTTTCACTGAGAAAAGGAAAAACTGCTATGCAGATGTCCATTTTTGTGACTATAAGGCATTTTCACAATGTACACAGATCACTAGCTGTGCATCAGTACAGCACCATTCCCACAGTGATGCTTCCTGTTTACAGCCTGAAAAGATTCCAATGGAAGGGGCAAGGGAGACCTGTCAGATGCTGAAGATATTCCTTGTTACTCGACGGTAACAGAGACTGATTTTCTCTCCCATTCCACTTCTGCAGCTGATTAGCAAAGCAGCTAATCAAATTGAGAAATCTTAACTCAAATTTAACTCAAATTGAGAACACACTTCTCCCTGAGCCTTAACAAGCATGGTTACTGGAGGCTGGAACACATGGCTGTGCTGGCCATTCAGGTTGGTGACCCACGTCAGGCTGCTTTCGTGTCACATTTGGCTGACCAAGGGACACTGCAGCATTTGCAAAATCCTCAGCTAGAAGGAAATATTCAGAGTCATTTACTGATAGGTAAATGGGGAGAAAGATCTGCAAAGGCACCAGCTCATATACTAGATTTCTGGGTTTGAATGCCTTTTATGCTTGGGCATTGTGGATTCTTTACAGGCTTCTAATACCTGGGATTTGATAGCAGGAACACCAGCCCTCCTTTGTCAGCGTGTTTCTAACTGTCTGTGGGCTTCAACCTCAGCTGTTCAGTTCCTTTTTCCTGCTCAAAACTCCCTCAACACTCTGTGGAAAGGAGAAGGTGCCGAGTTATCTTGCACTGTGATAAACCTGTGCTTTGAAAGTGAGACACTGAAATGGAGCAGCAAAGCAAAGGGACAGGGCTGGTGGGGCACAGCAGTGCCAGGCACTGCAGCACTAACAACTAACATTTCCTTCTGTCTCCTCCAATTACAGCACTGCTTTATCACGGGGTGCTCGGTGGCTGGGTGTGTAATCCCCGTGTTGTGTGTCCATAACACCATGTAATTGGGCCTAATGCAAGATTATTATCTGTATGCATGCAATGGAGAGCCACAGACGGTGTGTCTGCAGCCTTGTAACGTTCCCAGGAGTGAATTACTGTCAGACTCCCCGATTACTGCTTCTCCCACAACTGCCTGGTTTCCAGGCTCCTGTCCCCAGTGCAACCATACAGCCAGCAAATGAGAACAGGAAATTTATTCAGACTTAACCAAGGCATCTCCAAGCATAATTAAGCCTCTCATGTAAATAGTTTTCTTGGTAATGTTATTTCTACTCAGAAGTGGGTGAGCTGATGCAAAAATAGGCTGAACAGTTCACCCCAAGTTGCCAGTGGAGCTCAAAAGGCAACACTGGTCTGTCCCTAGTATGGCAGTGCCACGTACACAACTTCTCCAAAACCCAAAAGCTTTAGGTTGTGTGTGTGTAGTGTTGGTAAATGAAAATACGTGAAGGAATCTTTTCACAGTTGTAGATGTGGGCTGAAACTGTGCAGCCTATGCAAGATTAGACATCACCATCAGTATTTATGCACATAAAGAGGAGGATCTAAGGGTCTGTCTGAAATACTAGAGATGAAACAAACTTGGGTGACTGCATCTGCAGCAAATTTTAACACTAACAGTGACAGTACCTTAGATCTCTGTGTTAGCACATCCATGTAATTTGCTTTTAAGCCTCCCTTCAACTACATAAAAAGCCACTGCAAAGGGAAAAGACGTTCTCTGGTTTTTGTATTCAAACAAGGGTTAAGCAAAGCAGTAACAGGTTTCAATTTCAGAATGGGGAATTTTCATTAGATACAGGGGAAATATTTCTTACAATAAAACCAGGAAAAATACAGAAAGGAGCTGGACAGTGATCAGAAAGTGAAACCTGTAATAAAAGACTAAATGAATTCCTGTCAGGAATGGCATAAGATTTGATGGGCCCAGAGCAGGACAGTAGATGACAACTTCAAACCCCTTCCAGCCCTTACATACCACCCAATATAACTAACAGCAGCAATTCTAAAAAGGGAATCTAAATCTATATTTAGTAATAAAACCAAGACTTGAATTTTATACACTGCCATAATTAATGTTTGTAATTAACTTTCAGATTGCAGGGCAAAAAGGAGCTATATTTCCAGTAGCTGTAAAGAGCTATTTTTCACACAGGTCAGGAGGAATTTGCATTGAATTAAATATTTACTGCTTCTTATGGCCTCTGATGAAAAAGCAAAATGGCTCTGGCACTCTACCCCTCAGCACTGAGTACAGTCACCCTCGACTTTCAAGGCATCCAAGCTTTGCTCATTAGGCAACGTCCAAAACTCAACTGGATCTCTTCAGAGTTCTGGGGAGTCCCGAGTGCCTCTTGTGCTCGAGCCTTTGATCTCCCCACAGACTGTTTAAGTTAAAGCCCACAACTACCATGTGGGCAGATAATGAAAGCAACTGATGCTGCACTGATTAATCCGTTACTCTCGACTGTTAGAAAACATAATGATCTCACAAGGGGCCTTATTCACTGACATACAGCAGCAGAGCTCTGATCTGACACCTCAAATTAGCAGCAAAAGCAATAACAGCTGGGGTTTTGTCTCAATATTTGTACCCAACTCTAAAATGAGCTGGCACTGTCTAAGTGCTATTTTTAAACACAATGTTAGCCCAGGCAAATAACGTTCTAAATAGTCTCCAGGTGACAAGCAAAATCCACTGAAATAAAAATAACTAGTTGCCAATTTGTGGTTTCTGTTCTAGTATGAGTCTTTTGACAATCTGTTCACAAGTGTTCTCATCACAGCAAGGTGAGAGGCTCTAGCATTGTTAACTTGGGAAGCAGACATCAGAAATATGACTATCTCAAGGACACGGAGGAAAGAAAATGTTCCTCTTGGAAATGTATGGAAGAAATAAAATAAATAAGCTTAGCATGGAATTATGCACAAAACTGTCAGCAGTGTTTACTGCTACAATTGCCCAGTTCTTCCCATTCTGTGGCTAATTTTAATTTGCATACAAGTGTCAGATTTTAACTATTTAAGCCTATTATAAAGGCCAGATGTTTATGGCAAATTTTTTTTCCCCTTGAAGGCATGACATTACTTTCAAAAACATCAGGTTTTGGGGAAACTGAGTTATTATAATAACAAATTCTTTGCTTAAAATGCCTGTTTTGTCACCTGGCAAGAACCAGGATGATCACATTTGCCCACAGTGATAACTTTAGGGTATATTAACTTAAGTCCTGTAATTGCTTCATTAACTCTTCTTAGAATCTGGCTGTGCCTTTGTCAGAGTCTCTGGGACTGGCGAGCTCAGGAGCTGAAGGTCAGAGCAGGGGAGAGGGAAAGGGAGGAATTTTAGCTATGAAAATGCTGGCCAAACTATGTAGCTAAATAGATTTGGACTAGGAAGCAGTGCAAATAGGTAGAAGAGGCCAGAAAAAAAATCATACTGGCCTGCACAGTCAAAGGGTTTATTGCAGCATCTCTACAAGCAGGAGGAAAATTAAGGATTCTGGTGACTTATGGCCAAACCTTTCCAGTGCTACCTTTAGCCCTGCATTTATGTTGGATGTGCATATATAAATATCATTATGCCTGAATTTCCTTGCTTAGACTAACACGAGAAGGGGAAGAGGAAGAGGTAAAATAAAATATAGTAAAGGTTATACAGAGAAAGAGGGTACAAAATTCATTGAGATTATGTGCTATGTTACATGTTAAAACAAGAATGTCATTCACATGGTCTTACATGAAATGTCTTACTGCTTCCCCTTAAGGATGTTGCTCTTTCTTTACACAGACACAGCTATTTCCCCACACAATCCAATCACCTCTATTAGCTGTAGAAAATACAGGTAACCAGTTGCATCCCACAATTCTTTCTAACATCTATGACCAGTGAGAGTTGAAAAAGCTTTTTCTGAGAAATTTCAATCAGCTTTTTAATCTTTCACATGGCACTTTGATTCTAGGCAGAAAATACAAATTTAATTCAGCCTGAATGGAAATATAAAAGCATTGGTGCAAAGACAAGAGAATGCAGGCTGAAATTATTCTGCCACTACTTTATTTTTGAATTAAGGCTTCTCCAATAAGTTATTCTTCTAAACTCAAAAATGGCAAATGAATCGTTGTCAGGTTTTTGGAGGGTTTTTTTGAATCAAGAAAACTTCCCAAGTCTTTGTCCAAAGGCTCCACGTTTTTCAGTACACTGGACTGCGAATGCCTGCTGTGGCTCTAAATCCCAATTACATCCAGAATTTTTACTTGGACTCAGAGAAAGAAAAGTATTTCTGCAAACACTGTATAAATGTTTTGCATCATCAGGGTAGTTTTGATGTTTCTCTATGGTACCAAATTTCAGGGCTGATATTATTGCCTAGAACCACTGGGAATGAGTCCAATTGTCATAATACCCAGACCAACAACTGCTGGAGTCAAAGCAAGTCCCACTGCTGATTTCAGCAGGGAGTGAATCTAGTCACTGCAATCTATTTATTTAGGCATAGAATTTCACAGGAGCCACAGCAATCAAAAATATAATTGTATTCCATTCCAAGTACCCTACTTTTTTTTGTAGATTCATTTGAAAATCTCTTGTGCAATGAATTAATATAATTAAACTTAAAATAAATACAATTATTTTACTTTACTATAAATTCATTGTTAAGTAGACACGTTTTTATTTTTATTTTTTTAGGTTACACAGAGATGTCTCATACTAAGCCTGGCTCTTGGTGATACCCAACTGCATGCATGTCAGGTACTGTTGTTTATGGATTCTGTGCTACTCCTGACAAAATCAATGCAAACTGGCCTGGGTTCTCAATGAATACAGAGGTCTGAAAGCCTACTAGACTGCATTTATGGAAGAGATGAAAAAGAATCAACAAGACAGAGTCAGATTATACAAACCTTAAGTTTGATGCATCAGTTCTTCAGCAAAATAAAACAGTTTCTCAGGTCCCTGCCTGAACAGTTGTTTCAGTTTAGTCTTTTCTGAAGTTGAAGCAGCCTTATAAACATAATCCAATTCAAACTAACACGGTTCAACTCCATAATTTGAAAGGAGCAAGCAATTTCGGTCATTTGTTCAGGCTGAAGGCATTTAATGATGGAGATTTCCAGGGTAAAAGGTTTCAGCACTCAGTCAGCTGAGTGCTACAGTTTTCTTACAGGACTCCACCAGAAGAAATTCTAAAGAAACTGATTAAATTTGGATCAGAAAGGAACAGTGCCATTCTTCAAAACAGCGTTTTAACTTGTCCCATCCTCAGTACACTGCAACCTTAATGCTACAGCCTTACAGCAAAAGCCTCTGCTCTGACAGCCTCCCCCTCCGGGATAACCTTTTCATACTGGTCCATGTCACACCCCAGGGACAGAAAAAGCCATTCCAAGTGGTACACAGAAATTAGTTGTCCTTTCCAAGCTAGAAAAAGTGATAAAAATGGTCTTCTGCATGGAAGGGGCTATGTGACAACACTGGGTCTCCTTGGGTTGGTTGTCGTGGCAGCCTGTGGCCACCTCAGCTCCTGCCGCAATGCGGCACCGCCCGCGGGACTGCGGGTGCTGCAGGTCCAGGGCTGGCCACTGGGAACAAAGAGGGACGAGCCACCAGCCCCACGTGTGACAGGTACATGCACACACAGCAAATGACACGGCACTGGTGGCAGTTTAGCCTGAGCATCAGTGAAAAGGTTTTACTAATGAGGCGGGCGATAGGAATGCACGGGGCTGACAGAACCTCTGAGCTGCATCTTCCCCCAACAGCAGAACTACCAGGTCCTGCAGGTAAAATAATGCCCCTTATTCCTCTGGCCAGATTAGCTACTCTGATTTCAGTGTCTCAGCTGCCCCTCAGCTCCCAAGGCCATGGCATTTCCACTGGGAGAGAGCAGCAGGAAGAGATCTTCCATAGCTCCAGCAAGAGGACAACGGGCATGGTGCGGCACTGAACTGCAAAGGCAATTCTTGGCTTTGGACAGTAGAGGAAGGAAAAGAACCAAATCTTTCAAAGAGAGAACACTTCACCTTGACTGCCAAAATTGCCTCCCCAAAATGCAAGACACTCAGAAGATATTTGTGGAATAATTTTACATTCTAATAGTATGTAATGCCTCTACCTGCAAATCACACATGCTGGATGGAAAGTAAGGCTAATATACAGGCTAATTTAAATCCACATGAATGAAATAGGGAATGTACACACACCCCGTGAATTTAGACTTGCATGTACGAACAGTTGTTAAGGAAAAGTTACATTTACAGAGGAAAGAAATGCTTTGAAAGAACAAAGACTACACGTAGTTTCTAGACAAGGGCAATTAGATGTTTCTTGGTGAAGCTGGAAAGGGATCTGCTTTCCATCAGGATTTTATTTTAATAAGACATTAGACAGCGCTTGTGTGCATCACACAAGAAAAAGGTCAACATGTTTAAAAATGCCTATCTTTCCAATTTTTACATTTCTCCCAAACACCACTTGCCCATGAGAAGCAGCACTACCTGCTCATATTCATGCATGCCTATGCAATACAGCTAAGAACCCATAACAATTGGAATAGCAAATACTCACAGCGTTTCACTTGCCTTCAGTCCACAGAGCGAAAAAGCGCAAAATAAAACACACACAGAAAAAAATTCGACGCGCTCGCGATCTGTTCAGGAACATTCTACATTAGCTAAATAAAAGGAGTAAGACATTGTCCATACATGGCTGTATCTCTGCAACATCTGCATGCACACAAAATAAAATATACCTGCCATGGTGGATGGTCTGTCCTAACCGTTTCAGCCTAAGTGCGACTGAAGCGCCTCACCTGGTTTAACGTGGACGGGCAGACGGGGGTGTCTCGCCGACGGAATGGACCCAACCCTTTTAAGACACCGCTGAAATTGCCCAAGGAGCCAGTAGGAAGCGTGGGGGTGCCTGCGGCGGGGGCTACCCCCTCCCCAGAGCCCGCCCAGCCCGCGGCCGCCTCTTGCACCAACGGGGGCTCCTCGGCGGCCTTCGGGCGCCACCGCAGAGATGCTGCATTGCGGCAATTTATCGACCGCGGGAGCCAAGGCTGAGGTTGAGAGCCACGAGCAAGATCTGCTCTGCCACACTCCCTTCTCCCAACAAAGCCCCTGTGGTGTCAGCCACAACCCAAGATTCTGATGGCGAACACAGGCCTTGCTGGTATGTGCTCCTACACCCCCTCAGCACAGCCATTGGCTTCTCTTCTACTTTACCCTCAAAGAAATCCCACTCTGAGCAACAGTCTGGCACTTGCAGACCACTGATGTCTCACCCCACCCAGCACTGTGAAGATAAGGGGACGTGTGCAATTTTTAGGAATTAATGGCATGATTGTCCCTTGTTTCCTTCAATGGTTTTATGTAGCCATTGATGTTTTTCCAACTGATTGAGCTATTTTCTCATACCTCTAAAACACTGAAGGGCAACATGGTACATCACAGCAAAGGTTTCTGGATGACCTTAGAGCACCTTAAAATTTGTTTCTAAGGATCTGCAGATGTCCCAGGCGTGGTCATTCATCACTCGTACAGTCAAAAACAATGCATTCGGATTATTCACCCCAAAACAGAAATATAAGGAATGTCATTCCACTTCAAAAATATCGAACCAGTTCATGTGAAATTGTTTCATTTATGATAACTTAATTAACATAGAAATTGTGATTATTTGTCTTCAAATTACTTTGAGATTGTTTTATACTTCCACCCTTAAAGCAGCTCTTAATTTTTTTTTTCTTAAACCCAGAACTGGGTATGTTACATAAATAAAGTCTAATTTATACTATTCATATGCCTTTCTTTTTCAAGTTTTACGAATTATTTTTCCTGATTTAACCACAACACGCGTGCTTTTGTCATCGCATATACTTGCACACATATATACTTACATTATATGCATAACCCTGTGAACAGCAGGAAAAACAGACACATTTTGATCTTTAGATGAGAAGTTTCCACCAATGCTTTGTTTTTCAGGTGCAGCTGTAGTTATCTACCTCACTTCCAAGCTAACTATCTACACATTACTGATTTGATTTCTAATTTACTATAGGCACAATATTATTGTCCCAGCCTAAAACACTGGATTATGCCAGTAATAAGTAATGCATAGTACCCTGATCTCTGCAGGTACAGTTTAAATATTTGACACCTTGCTTGAATTGGGAGCTCAGCAATGCTGGTATACGGAGCTCCCATCGTAATCTTACTCTCTCTTTCCAGAAAAACAGACTTCTGAGTCTGTATAAAGACTGGCTGTGGCTCAGAGCCTTTGTCCATGTTGTTGCACTTAGCACAGTAGAGGGACAAAAGCAACCTCTGAGAACGACAAAAATGTTTAGGTCATAAACAGTGCCTTTAATTGCACACAGAAAAAAAGAAGGGAACCGTTAAGTGATTTGAAACATTTTTTGAAATCTTCATTTTTTCCCGTTGTGGTGACTGACCCCGGAGCAAGAGGGGAATGATTCCCGCGCACACCACCAGTTCTGGACCCTGAACAGTGTCACAGAAGGGCTGAGGACATCCTGGGATATCTGACATTGATATCATGTGCTACAGAGACATGCAGCCTCCTCCCCCAGCCAAAGAGGCTGTTGGTGCTGACAGAATTACATCCAGCTACCGTAGTCTCGTCATCCTGCTCCTTTGGGGAGTCATATAAAAAACGATCTGCAAGGGACAGTATAAAATGACTATTCATCTGCCTTGAACTCGTTAAGTTCCCTCAGAACTGTGTCATCACCTCAACTTTACCAGCAAGGAGTTTTATTGCCATCCTAGTCTTCAGCTCAGCTCTTGGTTAAGGTGTTGAGCCACATCTGCATTAAATACACAGTTGAGTGTCCTCTGGATTAAGTCGTTCACATTCATTCGACTTTCAACAGTCAAAATGCTTGTTCTACATCTTTTATATTACTGATGAAGAAACTATATTAGTCAAAGGGGAGGGAGGGCAGGTCACAAGATGAGCAGAGCATGCAAATGAAACAATTAATATCATGGCAGAGAAGGTTTGCCAGAAATCTCCGTGTCTCCTGGAGTTTTGACTTTGGAATCTCTCAGAGCAGTGACTGCAGCACCAATGAAGGGCTTAAACCACACAACCCATAAAGGCTGGGCTTCTTCAAGAAGCATATTGGTCAGTGATTCATGAAACTAATAATTCTAACCTGGCACTGCTCTTATCTTGATAAGTTCTGCAGCCTGTACAGCTCCAGGCTATTCTTAAAGGGAAAAAAACCCTCCAACCTAATGGGGCAGGGAAGGAGAATGAGCACAGCATTCAACTACTACATATGCTCCAGGAAGGGAAAAATCCATCTTTTCTAAATATGTAACACAATTAGGGACCCGCACCGAGGATGGAGAGGAATGTTCATCAATTTGCGAGGACATGCCCGGAATGCGGCAGGATTAGCGAAACCACTGATCAATGAAGTTATGCAAATATATTCTCCCCATAAAAGAGAGAGCTACATTACATCTCTAACAGGCACCAGTGATTTTCAGAGACCCTCTTTTACCCACTCTTATTTTATCTCGGCTGGTCTTTGACAGAAAGCCTGTCACCACGGTGCCATCTGGACAGTGTTCCCTTCACCAGGCTGTACTTCCAACCTCCCATTTGTAATCTGCTGCAAACAGAGGTTATCTCAGACTTCATTTCCACATCTCGAGCAGCCACACCACATCTCCCACGGACATGCATCAGCAAATAAAAACCTTTCTTATCAAGCAACCCTGTAAGCACCCCATCTCCCCTCCATCAATTCTTTACGCTGATTATGCATCTCATTTCCCTAGGGTCCAGGGGGGGGCAGTACCCTTCTAAAAGTTCACCAGAAAAAGGCATTTCTGCAGTCCATCTTATCCCTGATTTATATAACTGAAATTGTAATAACAGCAGCCAGGTTCTTCAGGAGCATTTCTCCTTCCCTTACAGACCTACAGCGACACAGGAAGAACAGGAAAGGTATAAACTCCAGGACAGTCTAATAAATAACGGAGTAAGGAAAAGTCAAAATTTCCATTTGCCCACTGACACCTCTGTATTCTGAGTGCACCACTTCTCAGTTGCCAAACCAACTGCTGTTCTTCCTCTGGCATAATCTGTCTGTGAGACGAGCTCAACACAGAAAGCTGAGGATACTCTTAGATGCCAAATTTCTTGGTTATCAACTAATTTTACCTGCCAGATAGATACTTCTATTACTCATACACTGCCAGCGGTTACTCCCTTCAGTTTTCTTTTTACTACACATATTATTTACATGTTGACTGATGAAGTCAAATAAAGATTTTCAATTACTTTATTAATTTACATAAATTTGAGCTAACACACAACCTTGGGCAAGAGAAAAAAACCCCAACAAACAAAAAACCAAAACCAAAAACCAAAAAACCAAACCCACAAGAAAACTGAACCAAAACCCTCATCACTTTAATTTCACTGTATGAATAAGTACACCAGCTACGCACATCATTTTAGACAGAATTCTCATTTTCATTATTGTATTTAGCCATTTTGGTATCAGTTATAGGAACACAATTTACAGAGTTCAAATTTGATCCTGATTGCCTCAACCGACCATAATTTCCAGCAAAATAGAGGAGGAAATCACATTTGTGTGGCATTTTCAGGCTTTCATTAAGCAATGACATCTCATATATTTAGAATTATGTCATGACTTTCCTTCCCTGTCTCTCCAGGTTGGGAAAGCAAATAAAAATCTTCTATCTAGTTAAGATATGTCCAGAATAGCAGTTTGCAAATAAGTAAAACTGACTACATAACTGAGTGTTCAGCATACAGAGGCAACCCCAGGAACAATTAAATCCTGCCTGTAGCACAAAAATATTAATTTCTGTTTAAAAAAGTTCTTAAAAGTTTGCTATGACAAAAGGTAGTGAGCATTATAGGCACACTTCATCCATGACACCTCCATCAGAAACTGCATGGACTAAATCTTTTATAAAACATAATCTTTTATAACAGCAAGGCATTGGATCGAAACGAGGAAAGCAGGACTAACCCTATTGCACTGGTAAGATGCTTGCAATGACTGGATGTGTCAGACAATGAACAGAACTGGGGGTTGCAGACCAGACTGGTCTGACAGATCGTGCTGTGTCCCGCTGAACACGGCTCGGGGCTGGAGCAGAGCTCGGAAACGCCAGCGCAGCCCTTGGAGTTCCGGGCTTCTGCGGGTTTGTCATGGAGCAGGAATAGGAGCGAGGCAGAAATATATGGAGAGAAAACCTTCTACATACAAACACTGACACAACGACTTTAATTTCTAAGACTCCTATCATTTTCGTTTCAACATTTCGCAGATGGAAATGTTTTCCTTTATTACGTTTTGCAATCAGAGAAAAAAAAATAATTCTTTTTAAAGATAAAATATTTAGGGCTCATTTGGAATTGGAGTTACAAATATTTGGATGTCTCTACTTGTACTTTTTCAGTATTATTTCTGAAGGAATTGCCACGATTTTTCATGCTAAAGTGTCCGAAGTGGAATGGTGGAACCCTGCGTGTGTAGTTTGTTGCTATGGACTCGATGCTCATTCACTTCAAAAAGCAGGTGAGCTCAGGAAGGAGGATTTTCAGACACAGTGCTATTACATGAAAGACCTACAATTAACATGACTAACAACAAACAACCCCCCAAATCATTCTGTGCTAGCTCTGTACAGCAAGAACTCATTTGCCATCTTTAATAGAATACTACCCACAGACCTCCCAGGATTAGCTCTTGGTAGGATAAAATCTTGTGCAACAAACAGAATGTGTTCAACCTCCAGTCCCTCTGGCTATCATTATAAAGCAGGAGCAAAAACAGCTTTTACAACATAAAGAAAATACTCCACCTAAGTTGTCAACAGTGACTCGTAATTCTTTCTGTGCTGTCCACATGCTATAACTGCCATGTCACCACACAGTTTTCAAGCTACCCCAGAGAGACAAAACAATGATAAATAAATTAAAGGGGTTTTTGCTAAATTGAGTTCTGTTTCTTACTGAGAAAAATTGTTCAGCTCTTCCAGTCTAATGACAATAGCGTGTTCAGTCACTCGATATTACTACTTTATCCAGTTTGAGCTTGTTGAACCACCCTGAAATTAATTCCTTTTATTCATGTATCCTAAGGGACTGGAGGTGAAATTCTGAGCTCTCAATTTTATCTCCTATCCTTTATAATATTGCACATTTGGAAATAAAGCTTCGGACTAATTTCTAATCTACAATGATATGAACGATATGGTCACACACCATAAGGAATACTGGCCAAGTTCATTTTGAAGACTACTTTGGGGTGGTTTGGTTTTTTGTTGGTTTTTTTTTGTTTTTTTTTTTCTTAATAATCCTTTTGGAGTTTTTTTAATAACTTTTAATCATGCTTACGGCTACACTAATACATATTTCTCAATAATACTTTTATTGCCAGATATTTGCCATGGGACATAAGTAAAAACTAAGCAGAGCAGAAAACCTTCTCCTACTAAAAAAAGCTTTAGTTAGTGAAGGTTTCACACCAGTTTTCTTCAACTCTTCTGCACATTTCTATTCCAACAGGTCATAAGATAGTTAATAGCTTTTGCCATTCATTTATGAATATATGCACCTTTTACATTTTATTATTGTTTTAGTTGTCGCACACACCTTTCTATGTCTTGGAATGCAAGACCAAAACCACTGAAATATGCTTTATCATCTAATAAAAAGGGGGAAAGGAAGTATGTCAAGACGAAAA
This sequence comes from Pseudopipra pipra, assembly GCF_036250125.1. NCBI lineage: Eukaryota > Metazoa > Chordata > Aves > Passeriformes > Pipridae > Pseudopipra > Pseudopipra pipra. The sequence continues at coordinate 4,702,245 of NC_087563.1, read as the reverse complement.
ATCCCTATTTTATCAACAAATAGAAACCAAAACCTTCATGTGAATAAAATCTGACACAAAAATGAACAAAACCAGTCCCAGTGCAGAACTACCAGGAAAGGATGTTTAAGTGTGTCAGTTCTCCATGTCATTTCTCAGGCATCATTCTCACCTTGCTGCAGGGGCAAAGACAATCCACAGAAGGCACCAAAGCACTCCATATTCAACATTTTCGCATCTTTTAACCCAAAACTCAGAGTCAGCAGTAGCACTTGGCACCTGCATTAGGTGAGACCATAGGATCAGGGACACCTTTCATGGCATTCCAAACACGGAGGCTCATAAACACAGAGGTGACAAAAAGCCTGTGTTTGCACTGGGAGCTGCATTGCCTTGGTCTGATCCAAGCTGCAGCTGACGTTCACAACTCACTGCACCACGTCAGCTACTGAAATTAGGCACAAATTTCAGTGCCATTTTCATCTCTACCTCGGTGCTATTTGTTGGTACAGGAACACATTCATAAAACAAAAACAAGAAAATAAAAATAGTAAGAGAAAACAATCTGGGAATAAACAGAAACAACACGGACCATGGCGGGCTCCTCACTTTGAAGGATAACTGCACAACTTCTTTCCCTTCCTACGGCTACTGAACCACAGAGCTCCTTGCACTCCTGATTTTTGAGGAACTCAACCTGAGTGAGAAGTGTGATCCAGAAACCAAAGTGTTTCTAAAGAAAGCATCTTAGTTTTATGTTTTGAGTAATGCAAAGCATTTCCGTTTCTGCCCCGAGCTCTCTACAGAATTTAGAATTCTGGAGACGGGCGGCGCACGCAGAGAAAAGATGCAGGAATGGAAATATTCAATATCAGAAAGATCACAAGATTTCAATAAGATAAAGGGGAAATCCATTATTTGGTACCCTTGCGAACTGTTCAAACAAATAATTAATTTTTTTGCCAGAATCATTAAATGTTTTCTCCATATTGCGTTCGAGGTTAAAACTATATCTGCGCAAAATGCACAGCGGATCTGAAATGATGAAATTCGGTTTCACTTGTTAAGGTTCTTTGATGGTTCAGATCATTTTATATTCTAGTACTTATGACTATTTTACAACTGAAGATATGATATTCTCTGGGGCATTTAGCAAATTTATTTTGATAGAGAGATCAAATGCTCAGACTTTGAAGAACAACATGGAAAAAAATCGTATTACATTGGAAGCATAAAACTCATATTTTGTGACTGCAAGAAAAATAAGTTTAGAAATAGATATTATCAATCTATTTTCTCATCTTTTAGAATTAAGATTGATTTTTCCTGTAGCAGTGTGTCTGTGCTGAAATTAAAAATGCATTGAAGAACTGATTATGATGTATTTTATATATCCTCCTCTTCTCCCACCCAAAAATAACTGGCACAGAATTAACCAATTAAAAGCAGAAGAGGTAAATAAACTAACTGAAAATTTCCTACATCTTGGGAAGAAGGGATGTATTCCCAGCAACTTCTGCAGAGCCTGCAGAACTCAGGATTTTACAGAAAAAGCCTCCATTTATTGTCCAGCGTATTTCAGTGAAAGTTTTAGCACAGTCTGCTGTCAGGGGAGGACTGATTCACTCTCTGCAGATATGGAAAATCAGTCCATAATAAAAAAAGGGAAAAAAAAAAAAGCCAATTTTTAAAGGAGTTAATTTTTTTTCTTTTCTTCCTTTCTTTCACCACACAGTAGACTTTTCAATCTGACAGACAAGTAAAACTTCATAGTGGTAATGCATTACTTTTCCTGAAAAGTGCTATTAATATAGAATGTGAACAATACTCTTGAAAGCACAAGTTCCCACATAAGAAAGTCGGCAGAAACCTACTGCTAACTCAGTATGAGCAACACTTACTATCTGACCAACATCAGTGTCCCAGCCTGGGAGACAGAGGGGCCAAAGGCACCTCAGCTGGCCCTGACACACACAGCCACCACTCCCAGGTCCCCCAGACTGCTGAGTTGGGCTGAAACTGGTGGCAGAACTCCTTGAGCATCACCATAAGGTGTGTAGAGCCCTTGGGCAAGAGTTCCCTGTGTTGTCACATGTGTATTCAGCCCTCTGGGGTGTGTGGCACAGGGCTGCCCGTACAGCCCACTGCCCATCCTGTACAGCCCACTGTCCATCCCGTACAGCCCACTGCCCATCCTATACAGCCCACTGCCCATCCCGTACAGCCCACTGCCCTGCCTGTACAGCCCACTGACCATCCCGTACAGCCCACTGACCATCCCGTACAGCCCACTGCCCATCCCGTACAGCCCACTGCCCATCCCGTACAGCCCACTGCCCATCTCGTACAGCCCACTGCCCATCCCGTACAGCCCACTGCCCATCCCGTACAGCCCACTGCCCTGCCTGTACAGCCCACTGCCCTGCCTGTACAGCCCACTGCCCATCCCGTACAGCCCACTGCCCATCCCGTACAGCCCACTGCCCTGCCTGTACAGCCCACTGCCCTGCCTGTACAGCCCACTGCCCATCTCATACAGCCCACTGCCCATCCCATACAGCCCACTGCCCATCCCATACAGCCCACTGCCCATCCCGTACTGCCCACTGCCCTGCCTGCTCTCAGGAGCCAAAGGCAATGTCGTGACTCTGCTGAGCCTCCAGGTGCCAGGAGCGTGTGAGGCAGGTGCTTATTTTAACCACCTACCATTTGCTGTTTCATCCCATGTAATTTAAGGGCAAGCTCTGCAGCAGTCTGGGCAGGCCTTCCCTGCTGTACTTAAGTGTCTACAGTGTCACTGCTGGTCCAGCACCAACTCCAGGTCACATGCCGAGGGTTTCAATTTTGGAGGGGTCGTGTGTTACCCCCAGCCCCTTCCATTTCAGCTTAGAACTATGTGCTTTCACAAGTATTAACACTCAGCTTCGCAGGATTAACTTTGAGGTGACAGGAGAAGCTTTATATCAGTTCACACAGTGAAAACCCATTCCAGAAAAGGTCTTTAAGTGAACGAGTAACTATCAGTAATAAGCAAATTATCTGCTCAGATACAGAGTTCTGGCTAATACTGGATTTACATTACAACGACTGTAATCTAAATCTAATATGCTGCTTCTCTCTTAGAGTCAGCTTGCACTGTTCAAAGCCTTTGCTCCTCTTTCCGTGGTATGTGCTGCAGCTTTAACAGCCGACGTGTAAAGTTTGTGGTACATGGAGAGCACAACGTGGTGTTATTTCAGCCCTCAGAGAAGGATCCTCCCCAAAAGCCAATGACTGCACTGAACAAGCCTGCCAAACGCCCGTCTCTCCTCCCTCTTACATACAGAACACCTTTCAAACAGCTTTTTGTCTAGGGCAGCGGTCAGATATCTCATAATATTGTTCCTCATGAACCTGTTACCCATGCGCTGCTCGGCACCAGGCAGCCCCGGGCAGGTCAGTGGCTGCAGAGCACACATCGGACGCACTTGGAATGCTGCTGAAGCCCATCTGTTCCACGCAGCAGCGAGCACGGCAATATCTCTGCTCCTCAGGAGCGGCAGCGGAGAACTCGTCTATTGTGCTTTAATTAGCAATAACCCCAGCCCGGAGGGGAAGTGCGAGGTTTGGCTTTGCCACCTGCACCAGGGGGCCGAGGTGGGAGCCCCCAGACTCAGCCAGCACTGCAGCACGGGGAGAGCCACCCCCCCAGCGCCCCGGCACCGCGCACCAAGTCAACTCACAGGATCTCCAGGTCGCGCAGGGCTCGGAAGGCTCCATCTTCGATGCAGCTGATCTGGTTGTTGTCCAGTTGCCTGCAGGAAGGAAGGGAGAGGAGGATGAAGGCTGGGAACGGGCAGAGCTGTTTCAGAGCGCCAGGTTGGGGCTTCCCCGTCACCGAGGTGTCCCTCCACCCCCTCGCAGCGCCTGCTCAGCTGCCACGCTGCTGCTGGGGCTCTGCTCGCGGCTGTCTGACAGCGCTGCACGATGCCGCACACTGAAGCCTGGCAGGTCTCAGTAAATATTAATTGCGCCTTTTTTTTTTTTTTTCCTTCTTTTCTTTTTTTTTTTTTTTTTTTTTTTTTTTTAAGGCAGAAGGGAGTAATTTCATTACATTAGGGCATCCAATCCATTATGAGCTTTTACCGTCATGTCACTGAAACAATTTCATTAAGCTAAAGGCCTGTAAATCATTGGAGGTCACTGTGCTGCCCTCTGTGACCTCCCAGAATGCCGTTTTTTCTTTTACTGGAAGTTGGAGTCCTCTGTCCTGACAGTACTAAATCTCCAGGCTTTATCTACCCAAGAGCTGTGAGAGTGCATAGGGAATATACCAATTCCAAATTAGACTCAACTAATCTAATTTTATAGTCTTTTTATTATTCTAAGCACCAAATGTCTGTGGTGGTTCGATGCCTCTCTGCATTGTTACTGGTCCCATCTGGTAGCCCGTTCTATTGAAAGATTTCTGACTAAATACAGATCCTGTCTAACTGCATCAGGGAGAGCAACCCACTGACAAAAAGCATTATACACATGTACACTTAAGCCACTATTTTGCTTCAAAATGTGTAATTTAATATTTGGATGGCAGAGTTCTCTCATTTGTCTCCCTGTATGCGCATGACTTAAATGTATTTTGCAATACATGTGGACGCAGCAGTGCAGCTACATCTGTCTCTTTTGCTTAAAAAAATTACAGTTGGAATTTAAAATTCAGTGATTACATTTTCTGACATCTGATCCCTTAAATTTTACACTTAAAGAAATAAAATTACATATCTCGCCACGTCTAAGTAAAATATCTGCATTTCATGAAAAAACAGAGGCAAGCTACTGACTTTATACGACATTGCCCTTTGAACAGCATAAACTTTAGATCTGGTGAAGCAGAGATCTATTGTACTGTGCATGTAAATATTATGAACAAAGATTCAAAGATTGCATTGCTGTGCCTGATTTCTATTATATATATATATATATATATGGAAGTATAGCAAATATATTACACCCATGTATAATATAGTTGTATAGTTTGACCAACTTCTTTCCATTTATTTGCTGTATATCTAATTTTTGGTCTACATAGAGATTTGTCATCTTACTACACAACAGAACACAGACAGAGCAAATACAATCTTTATGAATTCCTTTAAAGACTGAGTTTGATCTACTAACACTGAACATCTTGAGAATGTATATATTTGACACCTATGGGAAACTCACCCTTTGTGCTGTAGTGTGGTGTCAATGAACAGCATGTTTTTTATGATTTAAAGCACAGGAAAACCCATAGACACTCTAAGGTCTACTAAAAAGCTTAGGAAGCATAAAGCCCAACTAGGGTTTCTCATAGCTCTTGTAACTTTGGAGAACTTTGTGAATTTGGCAAAACTCCAGCAATGTCTCCTATACCAACAGATAGTGGGACAAACAATCATCCGAAAGGGATTTCTCTGTAAGAGTTCATGCAGAGTATATGTGCATGTGTAAGTAAATGTGTATACATACATATTTATGTTCTCTCTGTTTCTCTGACCACCTAAGAAAGATGCTAAAACCTCTATATTTTTTGATGCCATGAGGGTCTTCAGCTGCTGAATGGCTTCTTCTGATATCCCTGTTTAACTGTGTGGGTTGTCAAAAATTTGTGGCTCAAACAGAAAGGATGGCGCATTTTCAAGAGGAATAAACTCCAAATGAGTTCAATATATCAGTGTTATATTTATATATAATGACTTATATTTATATTTAATGTTTATATTTATATTTAACCGTTTGACTAAGTATTTTACACTTAGCTTTACTAAGCATAAAGTTGGCACATGCTAAAACAATGAAGAGAGAGAGCTCAACTTGAGAATCACCTCTCCCTCTCCTACGGGAAGCACTGTATACTGTGTATTTTTATTTGAGTTATAATATTGATTTTTCTGTCAAATACACTAAAATAAGCAAATAAACCCAGTGTGCTAGTCACAAAGCCTTCTGATTAAAGGGCTTCCTATGTGGGTATTGGGTTTTTCTAAAAAAAACACTACTCTCACAGATTGATTTTTGCTGAAGAAGTGTAATGATCATCTTAATCATATTTCCAGAGGTCCAGTCATGCTGGTGCTAACAACCAGGTTTAGTCTGTGTGATCGATGCACAGGACACAGCAAGGGAAACCTCCAGATGCTCAGAAGGCACACACTTAGCAGGATGGTCAGTAAATAGGGAAAATATTCATTAGTGAGGCACTCTGGTTCTGTGGGCCATGAACTAAGTCTGCAGAGTGTCTGGGAGAGATGCACACATTTAGTGTTCCTCTGTCCCAGAGCTCATGTCTCCTGATATCTATCACACCAACACTTTTACATCTGCCTTTAATGCAAAGCATGACAATTTCTTCTCAAAAAGAACAGAACTGTTAGTTGTCTTAAAATCAGGCCATGGCTTGTTTTAAGACCCTCCACCTCCCTATTTATTTCTCCACATGTAAAGATGGAAATCCTATTTCTGTGCATCTGTACAACACCCTGGTGAGTGGTTCAGTCGAGACTAGAGATTTGAGAGTTTAAAATCTAAACACTTTCTTCTTTCCAAGACAACGTGTTAAGTTTAAAGATTTGGGAAAACTTTAGGTGAAGTCTTACAGAAAGGCAAAGGCAGGTGTTCAGCACATACTTTTACACCCATGAAGACAAAATAAAGCCCCTGTGATGTGGGCCAGCAGCCAGATCACATACCCAGTGTGGGTAGGCTGTACGAGGGGCAGAACAGGCACGCCTAACATTTGTTGAGAGGAACATCTTACCTGAATAAAACTAACCATATGCAGAGAAAGTAAAAATTTGACTTAAGAAAAAAAAAAAGGAAAAAAACCCAATATTTCAGAACAGGTGGCACAGACACTTCCCTGAGGAACAGGTGACACCATCCCCATTTCTCCATCGCTGCCTTCTAAACGGAGCACTCACACACACAGAGCACAAGGCAGCTCCCTGAGACACAGGTCAGCTGCTCCAGGCTTACAGGGAAATTTAGAAAATGGTCTTGGCCAGCAGAAGCCTTGATTCAGATTTAAATGCCACCTCTAGTTGTCAGCACTCATAGCCGTTCTAGAAAAACTTTTCCTGAAGATTACTAACAGGATGTTACGTACACAGAGGTGCAATGTATTGGTGACTAAGGGTCAGATGACAAAAACTCAGATTCAAGGCAATTTTAAAATGGACAAAATCACTTTTCATACCTCCATTTACTCCTGCCTTTTGAAGGAATAAAGCCTTTACTGCCTTTTGAAGGAATAGAGCCGTAAACTCAGATTTTATCTAATACTACTAAGTGATTCAACTGCCTCTGAAGAAAACAGTGTTCTCACGCTGAAAAAGTGAGCCACTGCATTTAAAAGAGGCTGAAGGATGAATGAAACCACAACCACTGAGCTGTGTGAAACAGCCAGGCAGTGGCACATTATAAGAGATACAAGCCAAGGCATAAACAAATAAACACCACCAAGCTTTGAACTTCCAAGTTTTGCTAAGTGACACGGATAACTAACTTCAATTTGGGTGAAAGTGTTTGGGTTAAATGCCAAATCTCTCACGGATCACACACAAAGAACTGGACTTGGTGACGTGTCCAGAACAGGTCCTTGCTCCAATGTCAGCGAGCTGAGATCCCAGCCTGGGAAACCCAGCAGCTCCCTGTGATTGAATTATCATCCCTGACCTCACCTAAGAGGCTCCAGGGATCCCAGATCTCCATGACAGGCAATTAGCAAGCAGACAATGCGAACAGATAACAAAGAGCAACACCAGAAGACCTCAGAGAAGGGAGCAAAGCACTCAAGCAAGGAAAATATTGAATGGGCAAATGGGATTTAGGTGGAGTGTGACACAGACAAATGCTTATAAACGATGCAAGAATTTATGAAACCATTCAGAGGAAAAAGCATCTTTCACAGGGTAGAGCTGATACATAAAGCCACACATATTATGATCTGCCTCTAAGCAGGGCTCAATACCTACAATCAGTTTTTACTAAAAAGCAGGAGAATTATGTGACTAAATTTTATGCAACTGATTGATCACTGTCGAACTTAAAACTGATGTTTCTTTCAAAAACCCAAACAACTTGGATACAAATCACCTTTCTAAGAAATGAGGAATGTGTCCTAATGGATTTATGTCATGGGAGAGCCTATGGCTTGGCCAAGACACCACTTTAAATGTCTAAAACATTTCCCTGACAGAGTGTAACTCCAGCTTATCCATCCAGACTTGTGCATTATCCACCCAACACAAGAGTTACATTTACAGTAATATTCATAAGGAATAGGGTTTTACAATGTTGATATTCTTTTGCCATTTGAAATAATCCTTTAAATACTGAGCCCTGAAGGTTTTGCTCACAACAATAAGGAATATTTAATTTTCAAATGCATTTGAGAGACAAGAATCCCCAGCAACAAAGCTGATATAATTGTTAACATGTTACTAGCTTTAAGATTTTTTTTAAAACATAAAACTCTTCTAAAATATTAAAGAATTCAAGTCATGCAGGGTGAAATTTTCCAAAACTGAAATAATCTCATCTTTTATTAACATTAAAAATCAGTTAGTGTTTAAAACCCTACATTTATATTAGTAGCAAGGTTTCCTCACAGTACACCAACTAACCTGTGCCTATATTAGAGCTTTCAGTATTTTTTCTCCAATTAGCCACACTCACATTCATGAAGAACAGGCCCTTCAAGCTTCAACATTTCACAATAATGAACTATATAAGCAGTGTTTTGTACTTTATTCAGTGAGGGATTTTTTTTTCTATTTTGAAACACTATCAAGGCCACTACAGAGCTCAAGTGCTAATCTGTTGTTTAATTATACTGTGACAGTAGTTAAATTACTATAACCTCTTTCTATATTTTGCCCCAAATCTAGTTAAATATTGAAATAAAAGCCTGCATTAACAAGTAACATAATAAATAGTGTTCAGGTTTCTTTGCTTCTCACATTTCACATGTTTAGCATAAAAAAGCAGTGGTTTAACAGCTTTAAGAAGGTTCTGCAGTTACAGATACAAAATTACTGTTATAGATGATATCTACTGTTGTAGATTTGAATTTAGGCAAAAGCCATTACCTCATTAATAAAAGACTTACATTTTTAACCAGAAATATCCATATTAAAAGTATTGTATCTCTAAAGTATTTAAAGGAATTGTCAACAGCCATTTCACAGGAAGGCAAATTCACTGTAACTTATTATAGAATCATTTTTAGAAAAAGAATTAATTTTGTTAATTATATCTCCAAAATAACCTCTGCTTGGACAATATTTTTCCCAAACCTTTTCCATTTCATTTCTAATACAGACTGCTGGGTCTCTGCCATCCCTTTCCTGTAAAGTTTACACTATCATACTTAAGCTCTTTAATAACCTGTAAGAATTAGATACACTCTATAACATTTAATGTCTTAACATAACTTTAAGAATATTAAAATCTCAAAGGATAGTGACACCAACACATCTGTGTAAAATTTCCCACATACCAATCCAAAGTCCTTATCCTCAAATTAATTGATAAGGAAGCCCCAATAAATGGGAAAAGATGGTTCTTTTAAGTAGTATTAAATTCAATTACACTAAAATAATATGAAGATCTTTCAAAGTGGCTTTTAAGGCATTTTTTCACATTTAATTTTTACTCTACTGATGCTTCATTAAAACCGTTCTATAAGAGCTTGCTTATATTAGAAAATTGAAAAAAAAATGATACAGCTGCTGTGATCAAGCTGCAATCTCTCCCTCTGAGATTTTTACATGTGTTCCAAAATTCCTTTTATTTTGTTTCCCAAAGATGTGGTTTTGCCAAAAGCCATGGTTAAAGCTTGGTGCAGAAACAGCTCATCTGCCTGAAATAACTGGGCACAGTCACATTCTTCAGTTTTCACACCCGACCTCTGCTGCCAGGTTGTTAAATTCAAAGAGGGAGGGACATCTGACTTGAAGGGGAAGAGTTGCTTATAAATAATTATTCTGCAGACTATTCAAAAGTATTAAATATTTACTCTGAGTATTTGTATTACATAAGCTCACAAATCAAAATGCTGCTGCCAAAAACGAGCCATCAGAGCAGCTTAAAGCAAAACCTGAGTGGCAAATGAACATGGAGAGCACTCCTGCCACTTCCCACAAGGACAAATACACATAAACCCAAGATTTCCTTTCAATATCAGGTGCTTTAGAAGAATTTTTTTTTTCTTTTTTTAACTCTCTCTGGTTGCTGATGTAACAAATAGTGCATACCAAGCACAGAAATGGCTGTCTCCATAGCAATTGGGGCAGGTTTTGTGGTTTCCTTAGTTACTCTTGACTGATAACCATCTGTTGTTCTCCTCTGCCATAGCCCCAAAGGGGAAAAGGGGAAGAAATGAGGAAGATAAAATGGGTGTTTGAGAATACCAAAGTTATTTACTGTGGTGGTTTTTACACTTTTAGAAGGTTTGCACTTCCTTAAATTCTTACTTATTGTTATTTTCAGTTCACAAGTATCAAATACCAAATGTAAAGAAAAGTTCTACCTCCAAAATGTTACTAATCAAGTTACCTTATTAATAGGAAATCATAACAGGGAATCAGACTAGGAATATTAATAGGGATTCATATCATTTGGGATGTTAGTATGAAACTGGATGTGAAACCAAGGCACTTATATAGAAAAAAATCAGATATTTAATGTACATCTAGTAGAAGTTTTTAATGTACAAAGAGGGGTGGAGAAGATGCAGGTGGTTACAGCCACCCATCCCAGGTGGAATGAGATCCCTAAGCAAGTGGTACCTCCCACCCCTGCCCTGCAGCGATGCCTGAGCTCTGTTTACACATTTGTGGCTGTTGTTTCTATCAAACCTCGAGCTCCTTCCTCCTCTCCAGGAGGGGGAGGCAGACACAGGTGCAGTGAATCCACAGGGCCCAGGCTGCTGTGCCTTGAGGACACCAGAGAACCTCACCCCACTGCCCACAGCACGAGACTACACGTGCTCTGTGAGCAAGGCCAGTGTTCACACAGGCTCAAGGACCAGCATGGCATCACTTATGTGGAACTAACAGCACCTAAGCCGTGCTCATTCTTGAAGGCAAAACAAATAAGCCCCCACAGACGAGCTGTTCCAGCTGATCAATGCGGGGGCATCAACCGGGATTTGGGTTTTCTTCTTGAAAATGATTCCGTGCGGATGGTCCGTGCCGTAACAAATTCATTACACAACCAAAACCTAAAAAAGGGAAGGCACAGAATGCTTCATCCCTTCCTGTTAAAAAGTGTATCAGCTGCCAGTTGTCAGAGACAGACAAGGTTTGTTTGGAGCTACCAGTATTTCTAAGATGGGCTCACAGGGGTGCAAGAAACGGGAGCGATGCAAAGCAGGGTTAGTGCCCTTCTGGTTCTGCACACTGCACAGGAGAGGAGATGTTCTGCACATGGATGACATTCCTGCTGCTCTGAGGACACCACTGCAGGGCTTCCCTGGGAATGCCCGTGTGCCCAGCTCTGCCCAGGGCTGTGCAGAGCTCACCAGGAGCCCCCAGGTTGGTTATTTAACAGTGTCGCTTAGCAAAAGGTGTATTAACTTTGGTGGTTTACTGTTTACACATTCTTATTGTTAATAATTTTTAAAAAATCAGGTTTGAGAGGAAAATTACGGCTCTCCTGCTTTTGAGAAGCTTTGACTTGATAAGCAAACCTGAGGAGCAGAGACTGTGGTGGAGAATGAAGGGAACCCCTGGCAGGACAGGGAAGGGGAACGTGCCAGAACCTGGACTCCAGCAATGCCTGTTTTACACGGTTAAGGGAGATGACAGAGCAAAAAGAAATCTGGACATTTGATCTCCAGACATCTGTCCCCTCTGAAATCCCATAGTACATTAGATTAATTCTATCACCCACAGTCATACAGTGACTTGAGATATGTATTTTCTAGCCCTGAAGAGACAAATTAGGAGGAAGTAATACCAAAGCAGCAAATGCTGTGAGTAAAGTCACGGCAGAGTGTCAGCCTTGCTGCATGGCTGGTAAATTTGGGCAAACCAGTAGGTTTTTGTATTTTGGTGACTTTTTTTTGTTAACTATAAAATTCATATTAAAACTTTGTGGATGAATATAAGCTTGCACTTATAAATGGTAGTTTCTTAGTATAACACACCAATAAATTTTCAACTGGATCCTGGTTTATGAGATTGTTTAAAAAAAAAAAATAAAAAATGAGCAGTTAAAGCTAGAGAAGGAAGTACACTTCTGAATATCTCAGTGCCTCATTTTAGGGATTTTATTTTTTTTTTAGTAGGGTTCTATTCAGCTCCTCAACATTTAAGAGATGCTAAAATAACAACTATATCCCACAGCCACCAGAGCATAGTTAATGAACACTACATATTTCAAGATGCTGCATTAGTTTTAGATAACTCTGGTAGGGGTTTCCAGTACTGATCATGCTTAACACAGGTTCAGAAGTTTTTCTAAGGGGTTTCAAAGCAGGCCATTCCATCTTTAACACAGCTGTGGGCTCTGATTTTAGGAGAGCAAGAGCCACTCCAGATGATTAAAGGTGAGGGGTGTAAGAGCTGTGCTTCCAGGTTTTTTTATTTGTTTTCCCCCTTTTCTCCAATACTGATCAGGCAACAGCAGCTCGCTTTTGAGACATGTTATTTATCTCATTCTAGTGGTTTCTGCTGTAAAATTGGCCACTGAAAAATAATAATAAAAAAAAATAAAAATAGTGGTTTAATTACTTTAAGACAAGGAGTCATTTGGCTTAGTTATAGCTTTGTGTCATTAACTGGGGACCTGTCTGAGTATTATCAGAGGTTTTGTTTTTAACATACAAATGCTCCTAAACAAGATGCAGCTCCAAATTCTGACTCCTCATCCTGTTTGGATGCTTTGCAGGTACATGATTTTCTCAGGCCAGCTAAGAAAGAGCAGCAGACTCAAGTACATCATATAACCACGTAACATCATATAACCACATATAACATCATATAACCACATATAACATCATATAACCACACTCTTGTGCTGTTTCCCTCTTACTGATAGAAAACAAGGCTGGCAACAGATACTTAAAACATTTGAAATTTGTTTTCCAGTCGTTGCTGCAACGCACATGCAGTGCCCTGACCCTCTGATTTTAAGTCTTTCTATCTGTCATTTCTTAGCATCACATCTCATTTTGCAAGCCAGATGTGTGGCTGACTTGTAATCAATCCTAGAGAATCATATGGGTGAGTTTGGATGAGTTGGTGCTAAGGGTGGGAGAGAGAGATTCGAATCAGCCTGGACCTTCTGAGCTTTTAAGGCATTTACATCAAACTTCATTCTCACTGCTCAAGGCAATGAATTCAAATTCCCCATCCAAAGTCCCACTGGAATTACTTCTTATAGTCTGACTCTATACCTCATTGCCACAAATGTGCTTGTTCTCCTACATGATTTCAAACAAATAAGTTAACATAATGTGTGCTTTGGATTTCTGCCTTATCTGCTTCTGCTACAGAAACCTCACTGAAAGGGTGAGTTCTTGTTGTGCACTTCATATATTTATTTATATTTGTACTAAGTTCATAAAAATACTACTTTGCACTTCTGTGGGCACTTACTGTGCTTATATATTTAACTTAGGTAGTTACATATACATACACTCATATATAAGTAAGGAGATAACAGTCCCATTAGACTAGGATTACTGGAAAAAGGTTCAAATGAGTAAAATCTGCTATTTTGCTACTGTTACTCATTTCTCTGTGCATTCAGAGCCTCATGCAAGTGTCCTGGGCAGGGCAGCCTAGAGCTGACTCCTCATTATCACCACGATCAGAGCCCACCCACAGACATTAAGTGTTTGTGGGGCAGTTTCATGTGAACCTGAAGATCTATCCTTCCTCCCTCAGTAGTTGTCCATATCCAAATGAATCATCCTGTGGCATATTTCTAAAGAAGATGTCCCACTAGTTATGCCTCTGTGACTTGTGTTGCCCTCTTCCCAAATCTACACCAGGTTTAGAACACTTCCAAAACTCACCTGTGCTGTCAATGAAACACCTGCACATAACAAATGAAAGCCCAAAGCACTTAAGAACCAACCAGAACAAGAAGGGTTTGGAAAGAATAAGTAGTTTCTAGACAGAAAAAGAAAAGAACCTTTAAGAAAAGTCAATCAGAAGAAAACCCAGAAATAAATCAACTACCTGATAGATTAAATGGGAACTAAAAATAATGTTCTTAGTTATCTGGGCACCTAGTAATTGCATCCATTTTTAAATACTTTGCTATGGAATTAACAGCAAACTGGATTGCAGCTGACAAAAAAAAAAAAAAAGCCATTTTGCTTTAGTGTTTTCCAGCCAGCCAAACTCACGTCATCTGTGAAACGTTTGTCACCCAGGGTAAGGACAGCAAATCCATCCTGCAGATTTATGTTTACAAGCATTTGGGAACAAATGTTCCCACTTGAACGCCCATATGAACCATAAGCACCCAATATGTTTGGATCCCTACGTTCAGTTTTTGTTAGCAGATCTTCAACTTTCTGAACAATGTTTCACCAAATCAATGTGGCACTACCACAGATCCTTCAAGAACAGGACATGGAGCATATGTCACAACTCTTGTGCATATTCACCAGGGAGTTTCTTACCACCTACATGAAAGCATAGGTCTGTTTTTTTAATTCGTAAAAGCAAATGGCATCAATCTATTTTTGCCATTTATGTGATGGCTGTTGCATTTGAGTCCCTCAACCTTTAATATATTTATTCCTCCACCCCACAGATGCTCAGCTGTCAGCAGTGTCATGAGGAACTGAACGTGTCCCTTCCAGATCCACTAACCTACATAATTTCCAATTTAAAATATGCTTCTCTGGCCTTGGGACATGTAAATACCAATCTAGACACAGAAGAGAGAGAGTTTATACCAAAAGTGCTGAACACCACTCACTGCAATAGTTACTGATGATGTTGCTATTGTCACAAAGCACATTTATAAAGATATAGGTAAAACACATATAACAGCACTAGTGTTTTATTGACCTGCAGTGCCTGAAAGTAAAAATCATCAGAACCCTACTGATATCTGATATCCTCACAAAACCTTAATTCTTGGGGAGAACTGAAAATCAGGCTAACAGGTGGAGAAGCCTGTTTTTCAGCTTTCCCTCTGGATCACTAATCACTTGGAGACATTAACTGCTGGACAAGGAATAACTTGACTCTGGATCTGAAGCTTCACAGTTCAGAAATCCAAGTACCAAGAGACAACCATAACCTCCAAGACAATAGACACTGCAAAAACAGGACGATAGGTCACCTCCAAAGGGATTTATTCCATCTTGCAGGAGACTTGAGCAACTTAGAAGTCTGTACTTATCTATAAATGCAGGACTTGTAATGAACAGAAGTGGGAAAGAATTATTCCATTAAAATCCAGTAAAAACAGCATCATGAAATAACTGCATGCCCAATTTAAAAACAAAAATATAGATAGAGGTAGAAGATGGCTTACTATTAGAAATATGGTTGGTATTATTAAATAATTTGTGCATCTTACATCTGACATCAACAGGAAATATTGCAGAGGCAGGTTTATATACAGAATTTCTTAGGAGTTACAGGTGCCAAAATTTTTCTCAGCAAATTGCTATTTCTATTTACATTTTTTAAGGAAATCATTTCGAAAGGAAATATTTTAACATCAACCTTCAGGTCATCTTAGGCATTGTGATTCCTTCAATACAAATGCTTATGTATCTGAACTGTTAATTCACTTACATTACTTACATTGATTCATTTGCTTGCTGGCCACTGAATAATGATTCTACAAGACTTACAAAATTGAAGCCATTAACAAAGAAACTTAAAAATTAACTCAATCCATATGGCCTTGAAATTTCCTTGCTAGGTGGCATACTTTTATGAGTATTTTTTCCCTGGTATCAATCCATAAAAACACTCATAGCAGAGAAAGCTGCTTCCTCTGCCAGGATTGTCATGACAAAAAGACAGTCATGTGGAAGAAAACCTGTCCTCCCTGGTAGGATTGGGCAGCAAGTTTGGATCACAAGAGCACACCAGTTACCTTACCTGACCCTTTACACCACACCTCAAACACCTATTTCCCGCTGAGATGTGACAGCGCCGAAATAAAACGGCCAGAGAAAAGCCCTGCCCTGAAGTTTTCTCCCTGGCAACCAAAGCAACGATTTCTTTGTAAGTAGGTGAAGAGGATACCTGCACAACTGGCTTCCCAGGACATTTCTCCCATCCTTCTCAGGCTGAGAGAGCTGCTTATTGCCCAACTTACTGCAAAAGGTTTGCTGCTCCCCCCCCACACCCGCCTGAACATTAACCCTTAATTACGCTTTCAGCTGCTCCTCATCAAGGGAGAGCACCACGTCTTTGAACTGCAACGAGAGCTCGAGGCAGAGCGCTAAAATCCGAGCAAAAAAAAATCCATCCCCACCAACAAACCCCCGCTAAAACGCTTCAGGTAATTGTGAGTCGTGCCCCCCCTTCCCCACTCAGTGAATCACTCCAGGCAAACCACTTGACCTCCTGGCAGCATCTTCCCTGTAAGACTGGGTTTAAAAGCAGGACCTAATCAATAGCTGTTGCTGCACGCGACCCGAGTTTAAGCATATAAATGAAATACAAAATAAAGCGGGTTCAAGGGTGAAACTCGCCAACAGGGGCTACCGAGGGGTCACAAAAGAAAGCAGAAGCAAGAAATAAAAAGGAAAAAAAAAAATCGATCTCATTTCTAAAGCTAATTTTCACACCAAAAAGCGCCATTTCCCACCCCACGTCATGACAAGCAATTTTTAATATGCATGAAAGAGCCTCGTTTCGCTGCCCCCAGAAGCAGGCTGGGTGCTCCTATGTTGGGCACCTGGAAAAGCAGCAAGAGCTGCTTACAGGGATCTTAATGCAAACCATTTGCCTTAAGATTTCTTGTTCCCCACACCACAGTTTCAGACAGCCCATTAGCTTCTCTCTTTAAATTCTAGGGTTTGGGGGGTTGGTTTTGTTGTTGTTTTCTTTTTTTTTTATTTATTTTTATTTTTCTTTGAAAAGCATCATTCTACATTCCAGTATTAACATACTATGACTGTCTTATAAACAACTTGTGATTGACAGAATATTGATGCAGACTTCACATACAGCAATTATTTTGATCATTCAAAAAGCCTTATGTTCCTTCAAAAGAACAACGCAGAAATCCTCACTTCCCCCAGTAAAACAGGAGAAAGGAAGAAGAATTCTAAGTGTGAAAATGCACCTCAGACAAGCTGTGTACAGATATTTCACAGTGTTACTGTACTACTGCTCAATGAGTTGGAAAAATAACTCCAAAAAGAGCTTTGAAAAAAATAAAAACAACCAAACCACAAAAGACTGGAGCAGAGGTTACTTCCCCATGAAGATGGAATTCTCCCATTTCTTTCTCTGACATTTATGGGACTACTAAAGGGTAAACAAAAGCAAAATTAGATCCCACAGGCTTTTGGTAGGGGAAAAAAATGTGAAGGAAAATGATATTCCATAGCAGAAATCAGTTGTACAAATGAGACCATCATCTCACAGCCCTTTGCTGCTGCTGCTCTCACACTCTCCCTGGGTCATCTGGTCTTAAACAAAAGGGATTTTATTCTTGCCTACCTCAAAGCTATTATACTAAAGCCATTCTCAAATTTGCACCTAGATAATCAACTTTTCACTATTTCTATTAATCCCATAACATATATTTGAGTGCCTGAGAATCCCTCTGTGCTTCGCTCAGACTTAGATCCTTATTTTATATCGGAAGAAAACGTTGCAGATCCAAGCACAAACACTGGGCTCTTTTTTAAAATAAAATTAGGATCTTCCACAGGATCTTCTTAATATCCATGTAGGATTTACATGATCTGAGCTGTTTAAAAGGACTGTGTAACATCCCTTGCTGTACAAACACGGTGAGCATATGTTCATATAAAACCACCTTGTGATAAAAAGACCGTAAAACACAACTATCCCATTACAGTTTAATTCTTTTTTTTCCCCTCCAAAAATGTTTTCCTTTCAAGGCATAACAATTTTGAATGGAACTGAAGTGCAGGTGGCTCCGTTCTCCCACAGCCACTTCATCTCACAGAGCCACCCAACTGCAGGGTAGCAAAGCCATGGAACAGACTGAACCACTGAATGGGAAACACAATCGTTCCCTTCTGGGCTCTAAATGTGGCAAGAAACTACACAGGCTTCGTCATTATTGTTGTTTTAAATACCCAGCTCTGCTCTCACACAGAAAGCTGCAGCTGAGTTGAGGGCTGGGGTCAAGAAGGGGGGGACATCCATCTCGTTTCATGGTTGAGGAAGAGTGCTACAGGAAATCTAGTCTCCCAATCAATTACTGAAATTAATTTTTGAGCCCATTTCATTGCCTTCTGGGAAAACAAGGATCCATTTACTTACCTGTTTCGCAGTAGTGTTTTCATTGCTTTTTTAAATGAAGTTGAATTAAAAATAATAATTGTGTTCCCCAGAAAAAGCCATGCAGTAAATTAAGAACTGAGGAGGTTTTATTCATAGAATCACAGAACGATTTGGGTTTGAATGGACCTCACAGATCATTCAGTTCCAACCCTCTGCCATGGGCAGGGACACTCTAAAAGCTACAGCAAATCCAGGCACACTGTTGCCTATTTACAAAATGAAACATCAAAACTTAATCCCAGTGAAATGGTAAAACAACTGAGGAGCCCAGAAACCCACAGTGTCCGTGCCTTGAAAGCCAAAAAGCATCTTGGCTCTTCAGAACAATTTCTGAGCAGCAGGTCATCTCCAGTGGGCACAGCACTGGTCCTGCCAGACCAGTTCCATGGCAAAGAGTGGCACTGCCAGGGATGGAGCAGGCACTGCCCAACCCTGATCTGCCAAAAGACCCTTTTTCTCTCTGACTAACAGACATGTGTTGCACTGACCAAAAAGCCAAAAAGAAACACGGGGGGGAGAGAAAGAAAGAGGGGGGAAAAAAAAAGACAACTCAAGCTATGGTTTTAACTTTGTCCAGCTGGGAAGGTCAAGAGGAGAAGGCAAACTTTGTTCTGCTGGGGGACAGTATTTACAACCCCCCTTTAGCTGTGGAGTCTGCACTAAAAGGATATTGCTGTGCTGTTTTGGCTAGAGACTGCACACACTGACCCCTCCGTGCCCAGCACAGCACCGGAATAATTCCATACAAAAGGTTTGCATTAAATGTAATGAAGCAAATGACAAAATCAATAAACCTGGAATGGTGAGGCTATCATAAAAATGATGTAAATTCAGAGTTCACAGTGGTTATGAAGCTATTTAGATTCATAATTAAAACCAGTACTGTCTCTTTTTTTTTTCAGAATAAAAGTTCCTCTTGACAATCAGAGATGAATGCTGCAGGAAATCTTCAGCAAATGTATTCAGAATTAAGGTATGGCACAAAGACAGCATAAATTATACAAAGATAAACTGTAGGCATAGGTTAGCCTAAACACGTACGTAATAAAGAAAATTTGATTTCCATACTTTTTCAACTGATGTCTCATCCCATTTTAATCAAGTTTTATATCAAAAAGACAGTAAGAATACCACATAGCCTGTTTTTAAATCAAGGTACTTTCTGGAGTTTGTTTCTGTCAAAGAGACTCTTGTAAGACTATTAAAACAGAAAAGGGCCAAATCTGCTATTCATTACTGTCCCTATGAAAGCAGTGCTGCAGCCCTGGGTGCTGCACCAAAATGGAGCTGTGCTTTATTAGGGTAAAAGAATAATGAGCCTAGAAAACACAGAGCAGAGCCCTGAGAACTAAGTAAGCAGATAAATAATCTCTGGAAATAGCAACAGTCACCCTGACTTTTTGTAGCAGATTTCAAACCCCAGATAAAGGATCCCATTCAAGTTTAGGAGTGAGGTTTTCTTAGACCAAGCTCTGGACCTGGAGCTTGTGGTCTCATTTAAAAATTTCCACCAATGTTACATTTAAGCGAGTGAATTAGGTACGACTTAAATCTCCAGACTCCCAGATTTTACCTTTTTTTCACCTAATCAAACAGAAAATTTAAAAGTGACCACCAAGCCTGGGGCCCTCACACCCAAACACGGAACTTTTTCAGTCTCCTGTGCCAGATTTATGTCACTGTGCCAGATGTGCCACGTTCCTGATGGGACACAGCACATCCATGTCCCTCTTCCAAAGCCCCACTGATGACCAGCCTACAGAGCTGCATCGCTCAGGGCTGCAGGAGAAGGCAATAAATTATGCAAAATATAAAGCACAGGGAAGATCACAACAGAATTTGAAGTACGTGGAAAGGATGACTTAGGTCTATGTGGTGCACTTCATCTTTCTTGTCATCAGCATTAGGATTTTACAATTAAACAATTAAAGTAAACATACAAACAATTGAAGTACAGCCTTTAAAGAACGCTTGAAATACGTCTCCAGAAAAGGAAAAAATAATTGGTATTAATGCTTGTCTTATGCCTACAAGAAATATTTAACAATCTATGGCTTGCCAAAAAATTGATATTGAAACCAATATATACAGAAATTGGGGAAATCAATATTATGTATAACCTTATTATGGAGGTAGAAAGCTCTGATTAGCATCAGAAAGACGAAAATTCAAAAAATACTAAATGCCACCAAACATACATCCTCCACTACAACATAGTGCTGGCTTATGTACTTCTATTTTATAGGTAGAACACACTTAAGAGGTATTTCAGCTTTTATTTATCTGACATTTTACTCAGGGGAAAGCAAACTTTACAGTGAGGAAATCTGTTTCTCAGGAGTGATGGTTCAGCTTTTAATAAGTTGCCGGTGACAGATCCCTTGTGGCTACTTGAGCCCACAACTACAGGCATCCATGAAACAAATACTTCCTGAAATGCAAGTGGACAGGAGAACAGAGCAGACATCCACTCTACTTAATGCAGATGTTTTCATTTAAAAAAAAAATAATAAAAAAAAAATAAAAAGAGTAGTGCATTTTCAATCTGTGCAATCAATCTCAAGAGAAGTACAAGTCATAGTTTAGCACATTCAACAGATTTAAGATCGTTTTGTGCTGGTTAGTCCACTCTGTGTTTTATTTATTAGAAAGAGACATGGGAAAGGGGATTAAAAAACCCAAAAAGTGTAGTCTGATCACACTACCAAATACAACATAAGTTTAAATACTTCCTGAAATGGTTTTGGGGTTTTCCAGTATTTCTCCTGTGTGCTGCAGCACTTGCAGGTTATTAGTCTGCACATGTCTGTTTAGTTGCTCCCTGATGCAGATGGGACCACCTGAGGCTGTTCAGGAGGAATGCAAGGAAGCAGCATTCCCAATGGCAGCTCTGCTTATAAAATACAGGAATATCGAGCAGGTTGGGACCAAACCCTGCAGCTGACCACATGAATCACAGCATCGTAGACTCTCATAATTTGGGTTGGAAGGGACTTAAGATCATCTTGTTCCACCCCCTGCCCTGGGCAGGGACACCTTCCACTAGCCCAGGTTGCTCCAAGCCCCGTCCAACCTGGCCTTGGACACTTCCAGGGATGGGGCAGCCACAGCTTCTCTGGGCAACCTGTGCCAGGACCTCATCACCCTCACAGGAAGAATTTCTTCCTAATATCCAACCAAAATCTGCTCTCTGTCAATTTAAAGCCACTCCCCCCGTCCTATCACCACATGCCCTTGTAAAATGTCCCCTGAAGAGCTGATATAACACTGCTGCCAAGCATTTGCAAAAATGCACTATCAAGACTGAAACTGGCTCACTCTCTAGCAAGATCACTGCTGAACTGGCATCCCTCAGCATCAGTGCACAATACAAAAATCCTACGGAATTTTCTTCCCACTGAGGTAATTTTGAATAATGCCCACTCCTTATGGTGTTAAAAGAGATACATGCAGAAGTTTCAGGGTTGCAATGACACTTGAAATACCCAGTATTTCACGACAGCTCTGATAAACTGGCAGAGAGCACAGTTATTCAGAAGGCACTGCCTCTGTGTATCATATTCTAGAAAAATGCAGAACTAGCTCCTTATTCAAGAGCCCTTGCTCACCCTCAGCCATCCTGCACAGGGATACCAGAGCAACCCTCCCTGAAGGCAGGGCACACACCCCTGTGTCCAGGATGCTGTGCTCCCACAAACCTTCAGGAAGTACAGACAGAATCTGCATCACCTCCCCTTCCCAACACAGCACAGCACAGACGGAGAGGAAAAAGGCTCTGAAGATTCACTGGAGGCAGAGAGGAAACTGAGATTAAAAGAATGCAGTTTCTGAATTAAATTTCAAGTTTTCATCTCTGTGTTCCTAACAGGCTCTCCCTTGGCTACGGCTGCAGCAGTTAGGATGTTCCTGATGGAAACAGGGCCAGCAGGAAGCACCTTCAGCTGGGACAAAGGATAACACAAGTCCCCCCTACACCTTCTTGCCTGTCCAAAGCCAGGCTTAAGGCACAGTGTTCAGGTTTTCTGGCTTTATTCTCTGATTTTTACTATAAGATAGACAAGAGAAGTAATTTAGAAAGATCAGTGCAAGTGGATTTTAAAGGTCAGTGATTCAGAGCTGAATGAAGTAGAAGACAAAACCAAGGGATGATATACCAGCAAGTGACCTCGGGCAGCAAAGCCAAGAGCAGCTCCCTGGGCAGAACACGCAGCCAGGCAGGGCCTGCAAAAGTGGGCCACGAGTCTCAACTAAAAATGAAGCAGCGACCTCTGTGTCTGGCCCTTCATTTGAGGGTGTAAAGAGATGAACATGATTGTCTCCCAAAATGTCCTCTGCTACCACTCAGGGTCTCTCTCTCTCTCTCTGCTTGGTTGGTTTTGCACATCTCACCTCAAGTGCATCGTGCATTGTGCAGGGAACATGCACGTGCATTCCAATCAATCATATCTTTTTAATGAGTTAATTGTGAAATATATGCTTTTTGCATTTGTTACAAGGGACAGAACAGATGGCAAAAGCTCAAACTAATGTATTCATAAAATTAACTGACGCTGCAGGTGGTGTTTCTCCATAGAAGGTGGTAAGTGGGTAACGTGTTATTTTAATGTTATAATAATGCTGCACGACAATGAAATTTCTAGGAAAGCAAATGTGATGGCCACAGAGATCTCTCTTGAATTCATTATGGTCACTATCACAATGAAGACTAATTACAGGAGACAAAAAGGAATACACTGTTGGAATACATTGAGTGCAGCGTGAATTTATGGGGAAGGGGAAGGAAAGTTATTTACAAATTTTTACGGTTGAAGTAAAATGATCTTTTCACCCCCTAAAGAAGGCAAAAGGTTTGTCTCCAATATTTCAAATAGCTGTTTCCATACCTCTCACCTGTTTTGCCAGCTCTGAAAACACTTAAAAATACCAGCTGAGATCAAAACAACCTGAAATCTCTTCCATAACAGAAACGTATCCTTTCCTTTAATTTTCATTATTCATATTTAAAATATACTGTGCTTTTCATGCACACCATCAAATATAGACACCTATTGTTCAGTCCATTGAAAGATACATAAGCAAGTACACAAGCCAACATGTGATAATCAATTCTCCTCTAGGCATTTCTTTTCTTTTATTTGAATCCAACCACTGGCTTCAGTAGACTTATTCCAGATTTTACACCAAAGGAGTGGAAAATGTGGCCAACTGTTCGTCTCCCTCCTTTTGTTTTATTTTACTGCAAACTGCAACAGTAACAGTGAATACTGTACACAAATGTCAAGAAACTAAGGCCAGGAATTTCAGAGGGCTCTGGATAATAGCTTCCCTAGAGAACCCAGACTAAAGAAGTTACTTTTTGTAGTGCAACATTTCATTAAGATCTACTGCATATTTATGTAGGGCAAATAACTCACAAGCACTTGCTTTCTGCTGGTGAAACAGCTACACACAAATCAACCATTATTTTCTTGGATTTATTTGTTATTTTAATTTGACAGGTATGTTTAGTTATTTCTATGGCTGAATGGCAAAAATTACAAATATGCTCTGCAGTGCTGGTTGTGATGGATTAAAAAAAAAAAAAATCCACAGGAACGTTTCTATATTTTGTGTAGGTGAATGTCAAATAACTCTAAATGTAAAGAGCAAGTTCAGCTTTTTCCAAAACCTGAATGTGCAATCTAGATGTTTAATTTTTGTAAAAGTCACATGGATCGATGCTAATAGTAGATGCATGCAGAAAAAGTAAGAGTACCTTCCAGGAAAAGCCATTTAACAAATAAGGAACTGAAACTAATAGGTACAACAATATTTTACAGTACTCAGAGAGCTCTGATTTTTCACACTGCATAGGTAATGTAACCACTAGGAAAATAAATGTGTACTGACTTGCAGAAGTGTTAAACGTTACATATGTGCTGATGCATTCCTGCATTTTTTAAAAAAAATAAATCTCAATGCTTCATTTCTTCCTCCAAAAGCACCTTCAGGGCTATCAAGAAGGATATTACCCTCAATTTGCTAAGTGGCCCCAGGACACCAGGAAAGCAGCTTGCAGGTCTAGTGATATGAGCTATTATCTCATGTGTGCCTGGGAAATATTTAGACAGAAATGCAATGAGCCTACATTATCATGACAGATGAACCTCTGAGCTTGTGGTATTCTGAATGCCAGTGCTAAAGTATCCTAGAGCCAAAGCCTACAAGAGATAAAAGGCAGAAGCTGAACAGGTACAGAACTGAATCTTGGTGAATCAAGAACAAGAAATGGCAGCAAATCCTCACAGAGAAAGCAATGAGTGTGTCATTCCATGTGGCTCCAGTGGGGTTCAAACAGGGTGGTCGCTCAGCCAGGTTGGCTCCCCCTCTGCTCTGCTGCTGTCATTCTCCTCACATATCTGTGCTTCATATTCCTCTTTCCTTTGCCATGAATCATTTCACTCCCTTGCCTGGGACAGATTTTGTAGACTCACAGAATGGTTTGGGTTGGAAGGGACATTAAAGCTCATCCAGTTCCACCCCCTGCCATGGGCAGGGACACCTTCCACTAGCCCAGGTTGCTCCAAGCCCTCTCCAACCTGGCCTTGGACACTTCCAGGGATGGGGCAGCCACAGCTTCTGTGGGCAACCTGTGCCAGGACCTCACCACTCTCATAGGGAAGAATTCCTTCCTAATATCAAGCTCTGTATTATTCCTATTCTGGGTACCTGGCTGCCCTCAAATAAGGTAGGCTGTGCAGGCTTATTCAACAGCACCTGCAGGAATGCCTCACCAGAGGAGCACTCACCTGAATGCCAAGATGTGATTCAAGCAGGGGAAACGTGCAGAAATCCAAGAACCAGCTCCATACATTTTTATGATGAAAGGCCATGGCTGACAGTGCTGAGATAGCCTAAAGCTCAATGAGACTCAAACCCATATACTTTAATTCTTGAAATAAATGTGCTTACTTGGGGCTAGAATCCTGTAAGAAACATTTCCTGTCCTCTAAGTAATAAGGAACAGAAATTGAATACAGGTGCACTCTGCAGGCTGGCCCTCTCTTGCCCTTTCTTCTTCAGCTCTTAGGACCACTGAGCAGCATTTATGCATCTACTCTACAATATGTTCAAAGTGTCAGCTTTTGCCAAATTATCATATAAATTCACTACTGGTAATGGACATTATGTGCTCATGACTCTTTCTGAAAGCTTTATAATTATTTCTGTATTTCAATTAGGAATGGACTTACTAATTCATTCTTTGTCTGCAGATTCTTCTTTTGATTTTGTACTCAAACAGCAGAAAACACTTCATATGAAAATCATTCAGACAACAAAATTTCCCCCACTTGGGAGTTTGAAAACCTCCAGTCTCTGCTTTGGCTTCATTTTGTGCAAAAACAGTGGCTTTCCTGACATTTAAAAGCTCTTCTTTAGCACAGCCCTTATCCAAGCCCACTTTCTCGGGCTCATTGCTCTGCTAAAAGAATGACAAAAGATACAAAGCTTTTACCATTTAAAGAGAAAGACAAGGTGAAAAATATCTTGAAACATCGCTTTTTATAATACTTTTTTTCCTCCCTATCATCTTAACATTTACTTTTTTAAATGACAAAAATCATACTGGCACCAAGCCAGTTCTGCAGCCCCGGTGCTCAGGGCCATCACCAAAGACTCTCAGTGTTTTGCACACACAGCAGCACCTCTGCCCTTAAATTCACCAAACAGGTTGTTTTACACGGGAGTGTTCCAGCTGGACACAGCCTGTGACTTTGTGTCACTTATGACCACGTGGAGACAGGGTAATTCTCCCAGGGTTTCCAAATGGCACCCACTGTAATTTATATTGAGCCCTCAGGCCGAGTATTTCAGAGCTTGTATCCAAAAGGAATTCATGCCCTGGCTTAGACTATTGCATCAACTCTACATTCTTTCCTGAGGGAAGCTTTCCAAGCTGCTGTTAAAGACTGCATTAATCTAGAGACTTTCATCTGCTCTAGCACTTGCTGTGTCCCTTTTATAATATCTACAAAGTTATTATTTTTGCCACGACATCGGGACACTTTTTGTAGGACCTGGAAGAATCTGAGGTCACGTTAAATGTCAAGCCACGAAAACAGAGACTGTTCCATGCCAGCCTTTCCCTATGTGAATTTTAAATATAAATTGGAAAGGGTTGGGGAGTGTGGGAGAATGTGTAGCTTTATTTCTTACGTCTCTAGAGTCTCCAAGATCCCTCACAAACACGCTTTATAGGGTGGGAGAACTCTGAGACAGTACAATAAATCAGCAGAGCTATAACCATAGAAACAGGCAACCCTGCTGCTCTCCCTTTAGTGTGTACGTGGCAGAGGTACCAGGCATGAGCAGTGCAGGTGTTGCAACAGCTGGATGGCACCAAAAGGCAAAAGAGGCTCATTCTCCTCCTCCGTTGGCGTGGTCATCCCTGGGACTCAAGAGGGAGAGGCTCAGTTGCCAAGTCTAGACTTAGAATGGCAATTGGCATGTTAAAGCCACTGCTTAAAGTTTTAAGAGCTTTAAATATTAAATTGGTTCAACTCGCATCACACCCTTACAGTTATTGCTGTAGAAATTTTAATGTGTTTCCAGCAGCAAGTTGGCTCAAGAGTTTGCCATGTTTCTCTCAGCAGCTCACAGGCCACCAGTCTGTGTCTGGAAACAAGAGTCACCTGCTCTAATGAACCACCCTGGGTACACGACTCACACAGTTATTACCAAAAAGGAATGTCTACAGATATGAGGGGAAAGTCTGCTCCTCCTGCTATTTATCTAAACAATCAGGGCTCATGGCTCACATCAGCAATCTGTCAGACTACTGAGCTTTGTGCTCCTGCTGAGCCAGAGGCTGGACTAGATGACCTCCAGAGGTCACTCCAAACCAGAATTATTTTATGATTCTGTGATAAACTCAGTACTCATCGGAGACAGAAACAGTAGCTACAGGGAAGTATTTCTGATACTGTGTCTTTTACAGCAAAATAATAGATACTGCCTAACTTGACAGTCACAATTTGTTGTTGAAGTTTTAAATCCTGACATTTATAGAGCTCCTGTAAGCACTCCAGCCAGTCATCCCTTGATATCAGCTCAGGGAAAGGAGAAACCCTGGTTCCTTCTGCACTGAGAGTGGGTGCATAAATCAAAGCACCTGTGATTGTTGTGACAGCTTGCCAGAGGTGAACTAAACTCTGAATGCAAACTTAGCTATTTTAAATGAAGTCAGACAACTAACAATGAATTATAGCTGGGAAAGTTAGATTTTCTGAGACAAAAGACCATCTATTGTTCCTCTAGATCACACAATGTAAGTAAAGCTCATGCTAATATGGCAAAAAAGCCACTCTTCTGTCTAAAATCC
The DNA here is from genome assembly GCF_036250125.1 of Pseudopipra pipra. NCBI lineage: Eukaryota > Metazoa > Chordata > Aves > Passeriformes > Pipridae > Pseudopipra > Pseudopipra pipra. The sequence goes on along the minus strand of NC_087563.1, from coordinate 4,674,408 downwards.
ACAAAATTTTTCCTCATATAAACTATATTCTTTGTATTTTCCTGCGTCTTGAGAACTAGACCTGCTCACACAGGTCCTCTGATGCTCCTCCACTGAAGAGGAACATCAGAGTAAGTGGCTTCTCAAGATGTGTTTTCTCATGCTGATATTCAGGTAAAAAGGTCACTTGTTACCAGAAAAGCTAAAGTCACAGTTGAATATGCACAAAGTGAGTGTCAAACCACTGAAGAAGCACAGGCTTGGTGTGCTGAATGACTGCAGAAACAGCTGTGTTGTATCATGTCTACAGGTGTTCATATTCTGTACATCCCAAAGCCTCCAAAGGCATCTGCACAGCGCTCAGAAAAAACAAAACACGGGTATGTTGCAAGACTTTGTACAAAAGGGTTTTGTTTTAGATCTCCTTTAGCTGATTCTTCTACTAAATAAATGTTACAGGAAACAGTTAGGACAGCCTAGCTTCATCAGCACCAACGATAAACTCCTATTTTCTCTCTTTAATGCCTTTTACAAATTATTTTAACATTCAGTACCGTCAAAGCATGCACAGTTAACTGCCCACAGTATTTATTTTTGTTTTAATTTTCTGGTGTTTGTACTCAACCACTGTGTGCCACATTTTGTCATATTTGTTGTCCACACCAGCGGTGGAACAGAAGATTTATTCTAAGTGAAACATTTCAATTTCATCCCTGAACTCCAACAGTACTTTTCCTATGTATATCTTTCTTCAGGGCAATACTGCAGGAATGGGTAAAGCATTTAAGAGCACTTTTTTTCCTTTGCTCAAAACTTCCCCAGGGGTGTTCACAGTGTGGACCAAAGTAGCCTGGGAGGCCCCTGACAAAAAGCTGCAGGGTCTGCAGGTCCCTTTGGTGTTGCACAGAGCTAAACAAATGGTAGCCAAACACATAATAACAGCCAGATGTAACCCAGGGAGAGTGGTTTTCACCACAAATATTAATGAAGTTGTCACTTACAAGTTCTTCACATCGATGATTCCTCGAAAGGCTTTTCTAGGGATTCCTTTTATCTGGTTTTCACTCAGGTCCCTGAATAAGGGAAGAGGGAAAAAAAATACGCTGTATTAACAAAGAGAACACATTTCTCAAATCTACATGAGATAATGGAACATCCACGTGCTTGGAAAAGTAGATGTTTCTGGATTTGATACACCACATGATGTTTTCAATTTTCTTTCACTCCTCTAGAGGGCTGTGGAATGAGCTGAAATGACTTCACAACAAAACCCACCAGAATTCGTGATACCAGTGACAGAACTTCTAGAAAACATCCCTCACATGTGGTCATGACACTGGCACAACGCAGGATTTGCTGTCAGAGTACCTGCAGCCAAACCTTGTGCCTTGGAATTGCAACCCTGTAGTGCAAATGAAATTTTCTCAGCGTTCTCCTGTTGATTTACTGACTGCAAAAATACTTGGCTACCCCTGCTCAGATTACAGTCTCTTATTTGAAATTAATATTCAGGAAAAACATGACAATCATTCTCTTGTAAGCTTTGTAAATTCACAGTGAAAAGATGTTAATCCACCACATTAAGAACCCCACTGCATTGTGCATCAATGGCAACAACTGAATTTTTAACCTTGCTTAAAAAAAACCACCAACAACAAAAACCAAATAACCAGCAGCAAGTCAAAAAGCCTTTCTAGTACTAAAACATTACAAATGTTTCCATTTAAATGATTACATCTTCATTGTGAGTTCAGGTTACAGCTTCCTGTCACCCAACCTGCATTCAGGTGCTTTTCCCCTTTTTGCACCATAAGTATTTCCAAATCTGCAACCCTCCAGCAGTGCAGGTGGAGGCAGGAAGGAGGGCATCAGGAATGGGAGGGAGATGGACACAAACCCAGAAAACTGGGATGTTTTCATGCTGAGGAAGAGCAGCACTCACCCTGATTTCCTTGCTGGTGCCCTGTCAGCAGGGAGGAGAGGGAGCAACTTCAGCCTGGTTTAGGTTACAAAGTCGGGGGTAAGAAGGGGACAGGAAGGCAGATGAGTGGGAAAGAAAAATATAAGAAATGAGCAACTGGAAGGCAGGGATGGCTGGACAAAAGGACAAAGAAAGGTGATACTGCAGCCCAGGGAATTACACAGTGCATCGTTTGGGGTGACCGTGTCCCTGCGGTACACGAGCCCAGCATTCTGCCCCCTTTTCAGAAAGAAACTCTGGATTTCTAATAACTATTAAGAGGGAATGGCAGGAATCTGTACTCACCCCCAGACACTCTTTTCTGTAAGTACATTTAGTGTTGCAGCAAGCTCCCTTTCTAGCCTCCCCCAAATTGGTTTTATCAAATGAGAGGCCAGAAATCAGAGCCTGTCACAAAAGCCCACATTGACACTGCGGGTCAGGATGTGTCACACAGGCCTTTCTTCTGCTTTCCATCAGGCAGATAAGAAAAAAAGGGGACTATGTCCTTGTCATGGGACTAATTCAATTTATACCAGTCATGCAGTCTACACCAAATTCTCAAAGTAGCCACAATTGTCCATTCAGACTATCACAAACAAAAATGTGCTGCTGGATACAAGTCCCTTTTTCAAGTCAGATTAAAATTCTTTGTGACCTTCACAATTTGTTTAACACTGATCCACACTCTGACCTCTCCTTCACCTCCCCTTTATTTTGCCAGCAACAAAATATTAGTTCTTTTAAAGGCAGACCTTCAACCCAGACAAATGATCTGGCAACCCAGAGAAAGGAAAGGGTACTTCAGACCCAGAAGAAGGAAGTCTTATGCTGAAGACCGATTTCATGACAGGGAGTCACTCTGGTGTGACAGTGAGGCACAGCAGAGCCACAGCCAATGGGAAAAGCGTGACAAAATGGCTTAGGAAGGCAAAAATTAGTCAGATCTGAAAGGAAGACGCACGCAAAGCAGAACAAAAAGGGCTTGAAAAAGTAGAACTGTGTGGTCAAAGAAAACCACACGAAATCCGCCAGCGTCTCAAGTTGCATTTGTCTGGCATTTTATTGTGCATTATTTCAAATCATGTTTAAAAATAAGTTAGGTTTAAAAGTTATTTTTTCTAGCATTACTGTGTTCTAAAAGGGGTAATTTATGTTTTTGCTTTCTGCTTTTTCTTTATGCTCAACTCTCAACCTGCATTCAGCAAAACCAGGGGACTGTAGGAAGTTCATCCATTTCCTATGAAAACCATTCTTGTAAACTGTATTATTTTCATTTTCTATTCGACACTCTTCTCTAGGCACCAGTAGTGCATAAATCTCTCTAGTGGGCTGAAGAACTACCAGCCTTGCATGGCCCTAATGACACAGCATGGAGGAAAATTCACCAATGCATATTTGGTTTTCTTTAACTGCCTTCTCACAATTATAATCATCCCATTCTGAAGAGGCCAGGAAAAGTGTTTCTCTCTGCTTCCTGATACTTTGCCAAACCTTTGTTAAGCATCTTTCATAAGCAAGCAAACCCCAACCAGGCTCAGCCTGGGCACTTCCCAAAATTTGCTCTGAGAAAGCAGAAGGCTGTTAACAAGCAACTTGTCTACTGAGTTTACCTTAAATTTCCAGCTTTTCACTCCCTACAGGCAAAATGAGAAGCTCACACTGACAGTATGTAAAATAAATATTAGTTATTCATAGTAACTGCAGAAAACCAGGTGAACAGAGGTGAGGCTAAAACAAAACCCTTAAAAAAAAAGGAAAAATATTGCAGTATTCAAGAAAAAATGAACAAATCTGAAGAAAAATAAATTATGATTGCTAATACATTTCCTATTTCTTAGGCAGAAGTTTCAAATTACCAAACTCTGTAACAGAAGGCAAGTGCAATGCATGGGTACATGACATATCCTAAGGAGGAAATCTGAAGAATTCCAGCTTTAAAGAAGAAAAGACTTCCAAAAATCCCCCCCTAACATGCAGTGTTAGCTGACCAAAAGCACTTGACCTAAGGACAAACTAAAATGTGCCAGTCCATCAGCATCACCCTCCTTCACAAAGGTTCCTCTGTGGAGAAAGCAGTGAGCCCAACACAAAGGAAACACCTTCATGACAAAATAGACACATTGAGAGAAGTGAATGTTTTGAGATTAAATTATTCCTCCTGTTATTTTGATAAATATGGGCAGTTTAATCCGCAGGCAGAGCACACTGCACAGAGATCCAGCAACCAGCCACTGCCTCAGCACAGTGCAGTGACCCCCTGGCTCCCTCATCCAGGTTTCTGATGGAAACACTCTTGGAAAGGCCTCGGCAGCGATCCCAGAGGAGCCAGAGAGGGGAACAGCACAGCAGGCAACAGTACTGGACACGGTCAACCAAGAGCTCCCCCAGCCAGCACTGTGTGCTGAACCCCCAAAGGAAGCAACATCCTCCTTTCTGAGATGGAGAAATGGAGCCACGGGGATATTAAAGAGCTTGGACTTCGAGTCTGCACAGTCAGAGCTGTGGGATCTAACAAAACCCAGCAGCTGTGGCTCACGTGCCCTCCCAGCACGGCAGACCACACGTCAGTCCAACCCAGCCTCGAACAGGAGTTGGCACAAGCCAGTACATTTTAGTTTTTATTTTAATTTTGCTAAAATGCTTTGGACACAGATTAACTCCCTCTGCAAGTCTAATATTGTTTTCCTGATCCTCAAATGCGCATTGAAAGAGCCTTACTGATAAAAGGATTGCAAAAGGGGGGGAAAAAAAAGCACCCAAAAGTGCTGACGTTTCCTAAGTGCCTCTGCAGTCTTTGCTGTAGTGCTGGTTTTAGCTTCCTGCTTTAACACTGCCTATTGCATCCCAAGTGAAAATGCAACTCTCTATCAGAGCAATAAAATACATTAAGACCCTTTTTTTATTATTTCGCCACTGACAGAATATAAATCAGTTAATTGGAACACAGACCCTAGGAACATTCATAAAATTAGTGTCTTCATTTGAACTACAGATTTAAAACATTAAAACAGCTACTTTAATAAAACCTGCAAAGTTCCAGTGGTGCTGGAAATACCATAGATTATATGAAAATCAAGAAATCAGCAGTGATGACATTATGCTGAGTCTTATGCTTAATCTTGCATATACTTGTCTCCCCTTTCAAATACAAACAAAAACCCCCCATTCTTTGAGCACTGACAAATTATTTTCCCGATCTTTTTTGACACAGAGATTCTAAAATCTTAAAAGACTGTTTTTGCACAACTGCCTGAAAACCAGCTTAAGAAGTATTTATTGTGGTTGAACACTACTCTTTAATTATCTCTCCCGCCCAAATGGGCTAACAGAGATCACACTGCAGTGTTATCCCATAAAGAACTAGGCTTGCCTTTAATGTCTGAAGAGTTTAGTACAAAGACTTAAAGAATAGTCCCCAAGAGCACATGCTTCACAACCCAGTATGTATCTTTCCCAGTATGTTACTGCATGTTGATTCCATAATAAAACTGCAAACTCACAGAGTTAACCATTAACACATGGAACCAATGCTTTAGCTAAAATGAAGGACAAATGCAGAATAACTAAGCTGATTCCTTCAAAGTACCTTTTAGCTTGTCCACCATTCAATTGCTTCTTGCAATAAGAAAGAAGAGCTCACACACAACTCTCTGGAGCAGCTGATACAAAACCAGAAGGCAAACACTGCTTGATTTGATGGTATATGGGGCTTGAGGGTGCAAGATTGTTTCCCACCAACTCTTCCTGACAAAATAACTGGGAAAATGAATGAGGTTTGCTTGCTTTGCAAAATAAAACCAATGAAAGGTATGAATGCTGACTTTAAGAAAGTGCCAGCTGCCACCAATGCTAAGAAATCAGCCCTGTGCCCACTAACTTCACTCCAGCCACAGAATGTGCAGCTGAGAGAAATGAGAATTAATTCATCCATGTTGGTAGCTTGTTTACATTCTTTCACCAAATAGGATTTCTGGGTTTAAAACATTTCAGTCTCATCCCGTGATTAAAATAAAAAAATAAAATAAAATAAAATACAATGTTTCAGAGGTTTTGTGCACTTAAGTTCATTGACTGTTCTTCAACCCAACTTTTCTTTACAACTGGACTAAAACCAGACTGAACTACTCCACTAAAGGTCACATACTTAACACAATCTGGTCACTGCAATTTGTCTCATTAGAATTAGTTTTAATTTGTACAACATGTTACACATAAACTCTATCCTACAATGTTTTACTGAATTAAGTAACACAATTAAGGAGCTAAAGAGTAACAGATGGGGAAAATTAGAGAGTATAATCCAAAGATAATAGGTATCTCTAAGTAACACATAATAAAAGATAAGCAAGTCAATGAAGTGAGGAATGATACAGCTCAGCTTTTTCATAGAGCAAGAGCTGGAGGGAAAGTAATTCCTACAATCAAAGAGACAGGGCAAAGGAATCAATGCTGGAGGAAGAGTCTACAAGAGAAAAAAGGGTGACATGAAGGGGTAAAAAGACCAAGGGAATCCACAGGGGAAAAAAAAAGAAGTTTACTCCATTTTATCTATAACAATTCCAGCACAGAATATTAATATTCATGATGTGTTTTTCTTTTAACCAAATGCTTGGCACTCCCAAGGAAGCTTTTTGTCTTGCAGAGTTTCTGTTACAATCCACAACTTGCAGTGCCTCAGACCTTGCTTAACCTCAAGCCCAGCACAGGCAGCATCACTGCACCAGCAGCACAAGGGCTGCAGCACAGATCCCTTCCAAGGGCTGGGATTTCTTCCTGCCCATCAATCCAATGCTGGGAGCAACATGACAATTCATCTGGTCACATCTCCCAGGCAGCTCCAGCCCCTGGCCTCAGGGAGCAGAAGGATGCAGATCTGTCTCTGCTGCAAGGAGGCTGCTGTGCCTTAAAGGCATGGTAAGACTGAGCCAAGAGTGTAGGGACCATGCTTGAGATGTGTAAGAAATGCATCTGGAGCTAAAGCACCAGCACTCACAAGCTCAAGGATGCAGATGTTGAAATCAGGTGAAAACAGGTTCTGTAAATATTTCCACCACGTTTGGTTTTTTTTGTACCACATTGAGCTACCATTTCATTTACAGCAAAGAACAAAAGAAGGATTTTTCCTGCTCTGCCAAAATTGCATGTCAGCTTTTGAATTATTTTTTGTTTTACCTAAAACTAATATTGAACATTTTCAACAAGTAAATGTTATTCTTACCTAGGAGTTATTGTCCTAGTATTTCCAAAACTCGTCAGTATTAAATCTTCCCTGTCCTCCAAATGGATTAACAAATAACTGAGTTAGCTGTTAAGGACAATTTAGAAACTTTGAGCCTTGTAAATATGCAAGGTAAGTTCAAGATATTTATCAACTTCCAGGTGGGAAATGCATTGCCCAAATCAGCTCACTCCAACAGTAATTAGAACAAGCTGTGGCAAGTCTGACACTCATCAGCACCTCTGTCCTCAGGAGGGCTTTATGCCCTCAGTGAAGCAATGGCTTTGCTCTTTCTGGAGGTTCAGTGTAAAAAATGGTATTTACTGTAAAGCAGCACTTCCAGCTCTCTGTCTGAAGGAAAAATGGATAAGTGTTGTTGCCCATGGGCTACAAGGCAAGAGCTTAAGAACAACAGGATTGTAGAGCATTACTCTGTGGAAACTTGGCATCACTGCTGATTTTTTTAAAAGGAAAAAAATTTCTTCCTACTCCTACTGCACTAAGAGTGAAGATGGTGACAGGCTCTGAGTTCTGCAAAACAAGAGCAGGTCCTGGGGATGTTGTGTGCCCTGAACAAAGCAAGGTGGTTGTGTTTTTGCTAAACACGATACAGCTGGCTATCAACCCGTGCTCTGGGAGGCTGTTGGGAAAACTCTAGTCTTGTTTTGTTTGTTTTGAGGAGGGAATTTAGCTCAAAAATTCCAATTAAGCCAGTCCTCGCTGCTTTCACACAGTCACGCACTACTGCACAAGCACTGCTGCTGAGCTTCCAGAAGATAAACACCACGATTCCTTTGCTGATCCAGTTTCACTGTGAGGTGAGAGATGTTAACTCTATATTTCTGCACCTCACCACTTACCCAAAGCTTCACGTGGCCTAATTAACCCCAGTCACACACACATGCTTTTGTCGGGAAGAACAGGACACTGAGCAGAGCCTGAGCTCCTGGGGAGGAGCGTTCACAAAGCAATCAAGGAGGAAAAAGATCTGAGCAACAGATAATTATTTTAGCATTCTTCCACCTTCTCCAAGGACAAAGTGAAACCCATCTGTTAATAAAGACCCTTTAAGGGACCTGACCTGCACGGATTTTTACAGATTCATGACTTCTGTCCTGACACAACTGCAGGGATGGCACAGCACATGCTCAAGTCTTTTAAATGTTTGAAAGAGCAGAGGATACACGTTTGTGCACACTTCATTAGAGGCTTTTAAAATTCTTGGTTGCTTCAAAAAAACCAACCAAACAACAAAACCCCCTCTGTTTCACTGAATTAGACACAGTGTTACAACATCTGTCAATCAATGCACCCAAGGAAAACAGAAAAAAATTACATCTATCATAATATCTCTAGGAAGATTAGTAAATATTTTTATATGATTTTAAGTGAACTGTAAAACTAATCTGTGCCAATGCCCAAATCAAAGGCATGTTTATGACTTTTACAGTTCTTCCTCCCTCCTCCTGCCATTTCCAAAATGCCAAGCAAATAGTGATCAGACAGCATTTAGGAGACTCTGATTTTATAACCACCCATCGTGAGTTTTCATTTTAGAAAGCAGCATCTGTTTTGTCTTCTGGAACACAGGCAGTGAAAGTGAAATTTGCCCTCCCAAGTCTTCATACTCAACTTTGAATATGTCAGGAAGAAGGAACAGGAGAGTAACAGCCAGTGGGTTCAGGAGAAACCCTTGAAGAGAAGCAGCCTACTAGAAATAAGATAAGGCTTCTGACTAACAAATGATAAGACTGTTTATTAATATTAATACTTTCTGAAGTGGAAATGGAGCTATATGGAGACTCTGCTATTTTAACCTAATTTAAAAAAAACCAAACTAGTTTTATACTGTTGACTTGTTTTCTGGTTTATACCTTTGTCTGTTGATCTGTACTGGAAAGAAATACTGTGCATTTGCAAATTCTAAACAACACCAGGCAATAGTACCCTCCTCTCATCTCCACAAAGCAAACATGAGCCCCTGGTTATGCCCTGCTTGAGCACTAAGCTAAAAGATATCTGCAGTTTATTGTACATAATTTATTATATATTTTTGACATATGATGAGCTCTTATTTTAGAAGATAAACGTGTGAATTCATAAAGTATAAAACATGAGCTAATAACCTGCACCATCACTGGATAACTGATCAACATCTGGAGCAAGGTGCTTTTTTGAATGATCTTTCCTGACCTAACCCTGCCTTTGTTAACGATGAATATTTTTATAGTAAAGAATTTTTTGCACTTTACTGACATATTCAAAAAAAATCTCCCTGACCATTACATTTTTGTGTAACTAACCATCACAGTGTAGAATTAAAATGATAATCATAACAGTGTTTATTGAATTCGGGCTATGATCCTGTACTTTAGCTAAGAAAATAAGACAGTTTTCACAGGAGCACGTAGCAATTGCACATGTAAAAATCTAGGCTTTATTTTTAACAATGTTAAAGAGGCCATTTATTTAATTTGTTTGCGTGATCACCGTAGACATTTCTGTGGCTGTATAAAAAAATAATAAACATTTTAGAGAATCCATGGATACTAAAACCAACTGCAGTGACATTCAATTTATTCCAGTGAGGTATAAAGTTATTTGAATCCCCTGCAGTGAGAAGAACAGGTCACAGCTCAGGCCTGGTTATCAAGGGGGGGTTATTCTGTTCAGTGGTAAAAAGTGCCCCAGTATAAAAGAGGCACATCAGTGCTTTAGCTGTAATATAAGTTTTAAAAATAAATTACAATATTGCAGTGGTATTCAGCAGACTGTACTCCATGAACAACTACTGAAGCCCCAGAAAAAGGACAAAAGAGTTCTATGCACCCTGTCCCTTCTTTCTTTTATAATATTTTAGCTTCTTTCTTTCTTCCTCAGCTTCACCTTTATATATCTTTCCTGCTATGGATCATTTAGTCCCTGAAAGTCCCTGTGAAACGCTGCAGCAGAAGATACACTTCAGATGGGTTTGTAGCCTTAATTCATTTTTCTGTGGGGATATGACATCCAGATTTATTAGACCAAGATGTAATACCACAAAGTGGTTAACTCTATTGGGGATGCAACTCTATTGCAAGATGCAACTGTTTAAGTAACACCAGCTTCTCCATTTTACAGTAGGATCCACAAAGCCACAAGCTATCCAAGGATTTCTGAGCAGGTCACCCTGACCATTACAGCTGCATGAGTCCTCCACAAACCTCATTCCCCTACTTTATCCACACTTATAAGAAAGATTCACTGAAACATAACCTGATAATTTCTTTTTTTCAATGACTATCCACTCAAGAATCCTACTCCATGCACAGGAAGTTTATCATTCCATAGTGCTGTGATTTAGAAAAGGGCATTTAAATAGAATATAAGTATTTTAAATACAGAAAATGAAATTAAAGTGCACTAGTAGAACAAAGGTGCTAACATGACACAGATCTAAGCCAAAATTACCTTTCAGCTAATGAATTTATCTTCCAAAAAAGAAGCTATACTTGTAATCATGCCACTCATCCTACTGAGGGTTTTCTTATGTTAATGTTTTGGTAGATCATCCACCAAGGACCTAAACTTTTATTGAAAACTCAGCTAAAATGAAGACAACTCCCAAGAATTAAGACTGTCCCTAGGACTTCATTGCCACCTACAAACCAGCCTGGCCTGAACAAGTCACAAGTCCCTGAAGCCAATAAAACACTATATAATGAAAACCTCCAGATCCTACTTGGAAAACAAATTCACCTTTTATCCCCAAACACCCAAAACACTCATAGGGAGGCCTGACTGAATGGTTTACGGTAACTCTCAGAGGCTCTTGTGGCACATTTTGAGCTTTATTCCCAAAATGCCAAGGAAACAAGGGCACTGCTCTGATTCATCAGCAAATGTGCTGCTCCAGCCATCCACGGCAGGATTTATTTGCATAAAGCCACTTCCAGAAATGAGCTCGGCTTTCCTCCGGCTCCCTGTCAAGCATGATGCTGAATTTCAGATTGACAATGTCAGCTCGGAAAATTAAATCAAATTAAATGTAAAAAAGCTGACCAGGGAGAGGGAGGAGTGCCTCCTGCACAACAGACCCCAAGGGAAGCAGTAAAAAGTCTACACGTTGCTGTTTCATTGTTGAGGCTCTCTCAAATCAAAGAACATCAAATTCCAGAGTGATTTGATTTCATCACTGCTGGGAATGATGATGACTTTCTCTGAAGTCCACTACAGTTATCTGAGTCTCCTGGAGAAACTCTGTCCCACAATAACGCTTGACTTATTATCCCAAAAGTTTTTTCAATTTATGACACCTCTTTAGGCAAGCTTTTGAAAAAACAATTAGCTAAGGGGGTGTCATGTGTCATATGACACGAACACTTCTATCTTATCGAAAAAGGAAATTTAACTTCATTATAAGACTTGGAAAGTTTACATTCTGATATTAGTTATTCACATCATTACTTCCAGATGTCAAATAGAAAACCAACAATCAAGAGACTAAAACTTAAGAGTCAGTCAAAAAACACGCAAGAATTTCTGCATCACAGTTCCACACACAAAGGTTTTTGTTAGGTTCCAGAAAGGAATTCATGGTGGAATCTCTTTTTATCCCAGCTCAGATGCAATCGCTTTCTCTTTCTCTGAACAGTTAATTTCTGGAAAGACAACTCTATGTCTAACACAGAAAGTGGTTTTCTAACTCAAACTATCCCACCCTTTTCAATTATGATATAGATTATATACAACTATAACACATATGGTTCCAATGCTGTTTCTAGTTTGCACTCTTTGTTCAGTCTTTCTAAATCACAGAACATAAGAATGATATAAAAGAAGAAAGGCAAAACAAATACTAAATGGTAGGGTTGGGATGCATTACCAACACTTTACCAAACACAGTAATACAACAGAAGTACAGTTTTACATATATTAAACATTTTCAACCTTCAGATGTAACATACATGCTTTGATTAGTAATATGAAGCATATTTGGAAGTATCAAAAACACTATACATGTGTCTTCTTTAGAAGGTTCTACATTAATGCAAAAATAGGAATTAAACCAAGTATTTTCAGTAAATGCTGACATAAGCTACTGTAAGACAAAGGTGGCTGCAGCTGGGAAGGGCTGAAGGAGAGCTGTGCTTTGGGCTGAGACATGGAACACACAAGAGCTGGGCACACTCATCAGTGGCACACTGATTTTAAAGGTAATGTTTAAAATGTCTCTGTGGGTGACCTATGATCCTTTACTGACACCAATAAACCCTAACTGGGCAAGTGTCTCACAGTTTCTCTGCCAGTGAGGGAACAATTCAGGCAATTCCTTCAGCTTTTCTCCTGTGCCTGGCAATTAGAAACATTTCAACCAGGTCAAAATCACACATTACAGGAAAATGTCACTGTCCTGTTCCTGCAGTAGCCCAGAAGCACCACTACTGATTATTTTAATAAATTGTGTACATTATTCCATATGCTGCCTCCCCCTGGGTTCACAGGCTGATTTTGTCCCTTTGTATGGTGGGTGGTGTCTGTCACACAGAGGTCAGCAAAGACTCTCACAGAAACCTTCCACTGAGCCGCTGACCCCAGGCTGCGGTCATGGGACGTCCCCCAGTCACTGTGTGCTCAGCAAGGGCCCAGCAAGGGCCCAGCCCAGCACATCTGAGATTTTAAAGAGAAGGGAATGACCAAGTGAATGTGTTCTTATTCTCTCTGTTTTAACTCACTGCCTTTAAACCAACCCCAGGACATGTGAGAGGGGAGCAGGAAGGAGCCCAGTGCCAGCCAGCAACGCCTGCGAGCAGGAATTCAGGAATTGAGGGCTCTGGCACATGAGCACTTGCCTCTGCACCAGAGGTGTCAGTGTTTTCAGCAATGTCACAGTGCCCCTGACTAAAGAGATGGGAGCATATTTACACAGAACAAGTTCTAAGCTGACTGAACAAACTATTAATATTGAATTAAGATTTTCTTTGCCTTGCAAGCGTCTCCTTTGATTATCAAAGCCAGGCATTCTTTTAAAGATGCAGTATTATTTAAAAACACACTTTATTTTTTGCTCTACTGTGCTGAAGCCTTAAAATGCAGATAAAAGGTAGGATGAAGCAGTATCAGTGGACTGCAATGGTACCTGAGGGAACTTGCTTCCTTCAAAGGCCATCTGCCCGTTATAGAAATAGCACAATGCCACAGGGACAGCAGGGTTTGCTTATCAGAGCAAAATAGTGACATGATCTGGGACTGAGACTTGGGACTACATTTCTAACAGGGGGAGGTTTCCACAGTGGTCAAAAGTCACTCACTCATGTAGAAATCTCTCAGCCAGCTCTGTCTGAGGAGACAGAGCTCCCGGGGGTGGCTGCAGCTGGGAAGGGCTGAAGGAGAGCTGTGCTTTGGGCTGAGACATGGAACACACGAGAGCTGGGCACACTCATCAGTGGCACACTGATTTTAAAGGTAATGTTTAAAATGTCTCTGTGGGTGACCTATGATCCTTTACTGACACCAATAAACCCTAACTGGGCAAGTGTCTCACAGTTTCTCTGCCAGTGAGGGAACAATTCAGGCAACAGGGAAAACACCCACTTGAGTGTGTCCAGTCCTAATCCAGAAGAAAGGATTTCTGATGTGCCTGTAAGAATGAAGTCACAGAAACCAAACAGACCCAAGGTTTTTTGTTTGCTGGTTTTTCTCTAACTGGCTAAGCAAATCCTGCCTGCCCAGGGTGCTCAGGAGCTTCCTGCCCTGGGAGTTTCTGTGCATCCCACACTCCTACACCGCAAGCATCTTTGCTACCATAACATCAAATTTCAGAGCACACAGTTAATGTCCAAATGGCAGAGTATATTGATTCTCTGCCCATCCCCTAGTATCTTAAGTTTACCCAGAAGACTATTTTATTTAATTAACTTGGTGCTTTATTAATATAAATATTCCACTATTGATCATAAGAGAAGCTGACGCATGTTTGAGTCAGGCATACATCACATCCACTTAATGGAGCTCCACTTAGGAGAGTAGTTGGCTCTAAATCAAGGTAAATGGCAGCAAGTGCTCCTTTGGGATGACAGGGCTTAGCTGAATCTATAACATTTTTACGGAGCTGGTTTTTTTAAAAGCAGCAAACGTATGGAAATTAGATATGAAAATGGTCTCTCCTTGCACGTATCAATTAAGCATGTCAATACCTTAATTAAATTGCTCAACTTAATGAGATTTATACCAATGAATATGTTTTATAGTTATAATAGCTTTTTTGGCTACTGTTCAAGATGTCAAATAAATTGTGAAAAGAGGATTAAAAAAGTAGTAATTGACATTCTGAACTGAAGCCAGTATTTTTTCCCCTCATTTTTTCCCTTCATTCATGTGATTTTGGAGAACATATAAATAAAGTAATGAACCTTGTAATAGCTTTGCTTTTAAAAATGTCTTTCTTTCCCAGTTCTAATCCTTCTTATCAAGTTCTCTAAGTGGCACACCATTTGAATTAAGAAGCACTTCAACCTAAATGATTATAGGGCTTTTTCCCCTTTGAGGCTCACTATGATGCCTTTCCTCCAAGTGAAAAGGAAGCAAAACTTTTCTCTCCAGACATGCAATTACTATAAAGACTTCTCAATCAGACTGCAATAGTATAATGCCTTGAAGAGCAAGGACCTTACCCCACAAGCACAGGGACTTCTACTCCCAGCCTGGAGTGGTTCCAATTTTGAATCCACCATTTCTTGGGTTAGAGAGCAGCACTGGATGCTGCATTTCCTGGCATAATTCCTGGCTCCATCCTAAATGTACTTCTGCAACCTTGACAAAGCCATCAGCTGGCTCAGTTCTCTTGCATATGAGAGCTGGACTTCAGTGAGCCTTGGGGGTCCCTTCCAACTCAGGATATTTTATGGCAAGGAACCTGTGCCTTCACAGGTGAGAAACACCTGCCTCCCATGTACAGATGAGTGTGTCTTCTCCACTGAGAAAGTGCCTTCCCTGCCACTGCTACAGACCCCCCTCAGCAGGACTGCAGGTGACCAGACAACACAAAGGACCTTTTCCCCTGCCAAAAACAGGCGAAGGGAAAAGTTCTGTTCACATGGGATTTTCTATCGCTGCCTGGTAACAAATACAGGAAAAGCAAAAACTATTCCAAGGGAGCTTAAAGTACAAAAACTCTAAGTATAATAAGAGCATTTATTATTCCTTCATCTTTCCTTTCAGCTGAACAGCTTATTGAATTTTATAACAAAAATAATACCCAGCTCAAGCTTTTGCATAACTTAAATTTCAGGTTCTTATATTTTACATTCGAGCTTCACATCAAGGAGATTTTGCCTGTAAATACTTTAACAACGTATTCATTTTAGTCATTGTATGAACTGTATTGAGTTTTTTAAATAACTCTTACTAAACTGTAATTAAAAGCCAAATATGACTTGGCAGTGGTCATTCAGAACTAAGAAATGTAGCAGCTACATGCTTTTTCCTGTTAACCAGTGTCTTACTTCTGGTCAGCTTCTCCAGACTTTCTCCACTCCAAAGTTCCCAACAGTATTTTAAATTATACACTTGAACCACAGTAAGAGACAAGCACTGTGCTTTGACTTTATTTCTCATCCTTATTAAATGTTTCTCTGCAATGCCAATCTAATTTTTCTCCTTTATCAAAACATTAAATCGATTTCTTTAGCTGAATTCCACGGCAGCATCCTCTGTGACAGTGAAGGATAAACTCCATGATATAAAGCAGTTTGTTAGGTTAAAAAAAAAAATCTTAAGAACAATGGTTGAAATGTCAGGAAAAAAGAGAAGGAATAATTTGTATCAGTCTCATCCTACCTCACTCCACTATTCTTACAAATATTTAAGATCTGAACTGTTTTCAGTTGGTTAACTTAAGTGCAATTTGCTGTATTTAAAGCAGTGTTTTTCATGTCTTTAAGTACTGTAATTTAAATAAAATAGAAAATAATTTCTCATTTGATTAGAGTACCCACTCTTTTCTTCATATAGGTCAACTCCAACCAATTGTTTTCTGTTGAAATGGCATTATTCTGCTTAGAGCACTCAGTTATAGCCTGGGATGTACATCCTGAACATCTCAGCAAACCACTGCACTAGAGCTTCTCATCCCTTTACTGTGGTAATCAATAGGGAAGGGTAAAAAAGTACTGAATGCTGGTTTATTACACATTCCTAAATTTATACCTGATAAACTACATTGCAGGAAAAAACCCACTGCAACCAGCTGCTGGCCTAAAGAAGATGTTATAAAACAAAAAAGTCAAAGGTTTGCCACTTGATTTATCTGCTGTGACCTCTCCACCAGCAGAGTCTCTTCATTACAGCACGTGTGTGAACGTGGCTGATCTGCACCCCTTTTACACCTGAGCATAAATCAGAGACAGGGAGCTGGGCTAGGGAATAATAATGTCTTACCCTTATTGGAGTGGTGGCTCTGCTCTCTCTGCAGCTGAAGAGCAGCTTTGGGATACTGCTCTTGCCCAGTTAAATGCAGAATTTGACAGATGAGCAAAGTGTCATCGGATTTGCCAAGAGCAGCAACAGTTTCTGTGCCGTGCTCTTGCTGCAGGTCTTGCCTGGGCAATGAAGAAAATGGCACCACTCTCACATAATATTTCTACATAATGCAATTCATCCTTAATAAAGAAGTCCATTCTTTTCTTTAATGCTTGACTTTAAGCCCCAACATACTATTTTAAATACTGCTTCCAAACCTCAGGCCACAATGACCATGTTCTTTTCTCAACGTTCATATTGCTTTTTTTTTCCCCTCCTTTTTCTGCACTGATGGCATTAAATTGGTTTGTTATCTCATGGTACATTCTCAAAATATGTCCCCTTCTTCATTTATGCCTAAATTTCATTCTCACAGTCATTACTCAAACTGCAGGTACAAGGGTAATATTTTTAACTTGAATAAAAACTATTAAACGTTGACTTTTGACGTTATTTAAGCCTAAACTTCAGTTCTTATAAAAATGGCTGACAGATGTGACATCTCAATACCTTGCTATTACAGACAGCAGTAGCTACATGATTATCAGAACTTACTTTAAGTCTTAGCTTTCCTAGGGAATGTCAGAACCCAAGAAACAAAATATAAAAATTGCCAGGTTATATGTTACTTTTTAACAGGCATTTATTTCCCAAGCTTTTCATCCACTAAAAATGAAAAGCAGCAGTAGTTTCAGCTCTAGCAATACTGCAAAGAGAAGCTGAACCCCCTGGTAATTACTGAAGTGTTGCACATTTATGAATAACAGGGGGATTTCACTGGTTATGAGAGAATAAATTTAATTTTGCTTCACGGTACGTGCTCTAAACCAACCACAAAAGTTTGTTATAAAATGTGCTGTGTTCTTCTTGGAAAAGGATGCACAGAGAGGCACATGTATTCAAAGAAAAGAAAAGCATCTAATCAAAAGACCTTATGCAGAACCAGACCATCAGTCATCCTTAACAGGGAAGTCAAATTAAGCTGTTTAAATGTTTGACTGATTACAGGTAATCCTTTGAGACAAAAAGATTGTTTCTTCCTCGGTGTTAACGAGACTGAAGATTTGGGCAGCTGACTCCAAATCACAGAAACTGCAGAATCAAAGCTAGGATGCCCTAATGAGCAGATTTTCCCTCAATACTGAAGAATTTTTTCAGGATTTCTTTTCTTTTTAATAAAAAATAAGTTACAGGGTTTTCTTTTGACAACTCAGAATGAAACTCAGCTGCTTAGATGCTCTCATGTTTTATGCCAGTATCTCAAAGGCAGTATTCTCTTAACATGACAAATGGCAGGAAACCCAGTTTTGCTGTAACACCACAACCCCCAGTCCTGCAGAAGCACCAGAAAACATTTTCTGGGGAAGTTCTTCCAGTCCTTCGATGCCTCACATCACTCTAACTTGAAACTGCAAGCATCAGCAACGTACTTTTAAAAAAAAAAAAAGACAAAGCTTAGCCTCCTCTATTAAAAGATACCTTCAAAAAGAAAATGATGCTCTGTTTGCAAGTGCCTCCCTGGCTCTCCCTGGCCTCCCAGAGCACCACCACTCCCAGCACTCCCCAGCTGCTGCAGGACACTGGAATTCAGGCCTCAGAATGGAACACTTCACTTTTATAAACACAGAACACAGTTAATTTGACTTGAAAACAGGGCCTACAACCCTTTCCAAAAGAAATAACTGCTCTTCAAATAAAGCAGAACTACTGCTTTAATTAGTTGTTACTCTAAGTTTTACAAGATGAAGAGATGTATTTTGCTTAAATGCCAAATTATTATTAAAAACATGCGTGTCAAGGGTGAATAATTAGAGAATATGTATCCTGTGAATGTATTTATATTTAAAATAATAATGATGTTTCTTCAAATCTGTGTCATTATACAGAAAACAAAGTCACAGTAATAAACAGGTTTTTAACATGTAAAAACTTTCACATAAGTTCTAAAATAGAAAACATTACAAATCTTGAATAAAAATAAGAAAATACTTTAAGGTGAAACTGATACTAAGTACTTTATTTTTAATCAAATCAGCTAAGATTAAGTGAGCCAAGGATGCATACAGTCAATGTCTGCAGGATGAGGGATTGATTTCATGTTTACTGATGTAAAAAGAAAGCAGATTACCCAGTGAGCTCCACCTTCCTGGGGGCTCTGCTCCCAGAACATGCCAGAGTTTCTCCATGTGTAACCCGGTTACAACTCTTGCCTACCTGTGCCAAAGTCAAACCCACCCTGCCTCACATCCCAACACCAGCACAGCACATCCAACCTGGGAGAGCATTTATCCTCCACTTCAAATGGAAACTTTCAGCATTTGCTCCAGAGTCAGAAGTGCAATCCCAGTCCTGCCCAGCTTGCATTCCAGCAGTTTATATCAGGGAACCTTAAAATTCAACATATCGGTTTTTTTCACCGTGCAATAAAGAAGTTAGAAAACACTAAGCACAGACATCTCGTGGTTACCAGAGTCCTGCTTTCAGATCCTCCTGGTTATGAGCCAAAAAGGGTTCCTTAGATGCCTTCAGCAGGCCTAAATTAAAAAAGGTTCAGCTCCTTCCATGAAAGATGCTAAAAAAAGAGCAACTAATTAAAGCAAGGTCTCTGTAGCAGCTTGACCTGCCACGTTCCAGGTCAGTGGGGAAGAAGGGGTCAGACTTTGCACTTCTGTCTGTCTGCTCACACTTTCTTCACAGGGCTTCTAAATGAACCAAGGCTAAAGCAGGTGAACATGTTCCAAGGGCAAGGTCAGAGCACTCCAAACCCCCATGTGCTCCTGTTTAAAGGTGGGTTTTTAAGCTCCTGAGCTTTGCTGCCTCACGGACAGCCCCGGCTCAGGCACCTCCCTCAGCTCCACTGCTGCCAACAGTCACTTGGAGCAGGAATCCCATCATTCCAGGAATGCTACAAAGCCTCCAAAAAACGAGGAAATGATCCCTGTGCTGCAGGAAAAGGTCTTTTTGGTGGTAGCTGCAGGAGAACAGACCACAGGTGAAGTTTGCTGCTTGGGTGGTGGCAGCTTTTCTTTGCTCTCCCTCTTTTGTTCTGAAAGGGAAAACACGAGTCTGTAGGGGGTTCACAATTGCTTTTTCAGCTTGGCACGATGACAAAGGTTGGCAAGCCTCATTTCCAAAGGCAAACTTTCTTTTCTCAGAGAAATGAATGATTTTCAGGTGACTTTACATTTGAAAGTAAGATTTATCCAATATGACCTTTAAAGCCTCCATCCTTTTGCCAACACTGCCACGGCTCAATGAAATCTCAGTGGTCAACTTTTACTGTTTTTATTTGCAGCCTATCCTATTAAGAAAACAATGTACTTTCTAAAGCCTGAATGCCTACTATCTTTGTGGTTTTAATTTGCTGACACTGTCAATTTTTTGGGTCTTCTAGTGATTTATCAAAAAAATTATTGTTTCATTCTAAACAACTTGCACAGCAAGGATGGAAAGGAGGGCAAGAATAATCCATGGTTTTGGGTGGCTCTATTAGGAATAAATAGTATTTTAGGCTAAACAAATTTTTGCTGAGGTATTTTCTCTGGGCAAATATTATCCAAGTGCAGACAGAAGAGACAAGCAATTAATAAAAGTCACTCAAATAAGAAACTTCATTTGTTCTCCATAATTCAAGGGCAGCTTACATTTCATACTTAAGTTAGGTCCTTATATCCTTTCAAGGAAGATTATACTGAGGTGTTCTCTAACCAATATTCTCTGAAGTACATGCAGCTATATATATATACACATTTTTAGTAAACTGAAATTAAATAAGTGAAATTTCATGTTCTGGGACATACAGAAAATATTTTATTATGAGAAACCAACAAGAACAAAAACAGCACACCACGCCCTACACACATACAAAACTTCTGACACGAATAATAAATTAATGGAAATAGGGAAGAAAATTAAGAGAACTAAAAAGTATCTCAGATTGAATCCAACAATGATAATAAGGAGTGCAATATTTTATTTTCAATGACTATTATCATAGATTGATTGTCTGCAGACTAGAATATGTTTAATTTTTTTTTTTCTTTTGTGCTTTCATCATATATGAACCAGCCCAATCACTGCCAATAATTTTAACTTAAGACATTGGAACTTAGAAGCTAACCAATGCCATGGGGCTGAGGAAGTCACAGAATGAAGAAGCTGATTTCATTGACTTCTAAAGTGCTCTGGGCTCTAACCAGACTCACGTCCCACCACAGAGGAACAAGAACAATAACTGAGAGAGGCACAGGGATGACTCTCAGTCCCATCCCACACACTCAGACAGTATCTATGTACTTCTCTCTGGTCACCTTTCCCTGCTTCCATCCCTTGAATACTTTATCTTTGAGTTTTGCCAGGACCTCCTTGTTCCTCAATGCCACCTTTGCTTGAATTCCTGCTCATTGGGGTGGACTAGAGCTCAGAGATGGTGTCCCTGCCCATGGGAGGGGAGTAGGAACTGAATGATCTTTAAAGTCCCCTCCAACCCAAACCATTATGTGATTCTGTGGTAACCTATTAATCTACACAGTGTGCTTCTGGTACAATGAATGTCACTCAGAGCTGGTTTGAAACTTTCTGATTAACTGGAGTTTAAAACATTTCCATGTAAGGGCGCTCTAGAAACACTATTTTGTACTTAATTTCTTGGTAATATACCTTTATGACAGCACTCAGCTAAACTCCAGGTGTGATCAGGCAAACAGAGTTTGGGTAAAGAAGTAGAAATTTTGGCTTATGTTTTACCAATGAGAGGAGGGAGAAAAGGGAGAGGAGGGAAGAAGGGAAGTGGAAAAAGCAGAACTCCAGCACATTTTAAGCTGAAAATATTTCCAAAGCAGTCTTGCTGTCGTTGGTCCCACTGCTCCCTTTTATCTGGCTGGAAGCAGGAATGCAGTGCCAGTGCCATGGTTATCCCAGCCCAGCATGGAGCAGGGATGTGTTCTCATCTGTGTGTGCATCATTTGCCATGCTGGGCACAGAGCACTCCTGACTGCCCTTCATTACTGCTGATGGAATCCCAAGGTCAATGACCAGCCATAAATGTCCATTCTAAAGAAAATGTATTGAAGACACCCTGCCCAGTGGCTTTCCCATAGGTTCCTGGGGAGACCAGGAGTGTCAAATACCCAGTTGACCTTTCAAGATAAAAAACATTATCAGCTGCACGGATTTAGATCTTCATCTGTTTCAGTTAAGCAGACCCACTGAGATTATATATTTCCTGTGGGCTGTTTCACAGGCTGTGACATGTTTTATCAATATTCATTTTCTCTCCCCCATGCTCACAGTCTTTCTCCCACGTGGTGGTCTCTTATCATGCATATGTATGAGGTCTCTGGTGGGAGTACTGGTATTATAACAGTGCTGTAACACTCCTTGGCCTTTTTTTATTAAAAAAATATATCTTTTGTATATTTAGTTAGCACGGCTCTCCCTTCTCACACAGAACAGCTTTAAGTCATTAAGAATAACCCCAAAACCCACACTGGGCAGGATAAATAATGTTAGAATTCATAGATAAAACGACAAAAAAAGACAGCAATCTGACAGAGAAAGCAAAAAGAACCCCAACCAAATCAACCAAAAAACTCCACAAACAGAAACATGTGGAACTTTCTATGCTTTGACAATAGGATAAAGATATTTCTGGTAGAGCTCTTTTGGCCAAACAGCAACTGGCAAACAGAGGCTGTGAAATGCCTTGCAAGAGGGGCACTAGCTGACAACAAAGAAGAGGAAAGCTGGAAATGAACATGGAATTAAATATAATCATTAACTGATCCTGAATGCTGACCTGGTCACTTCATGTTATAGTTCCTATACCTTGCATTCAGGAGTCTGACCAGTTCAGAACATCAGCAATTGCACAGGGATGTATAACTTTCCCTAAAACATATGTTATAACACATTATTTACAGCTTTCCAAGCAAAACTGAAGCACTTGATTTATATTGCAGCTCTGCAAAGTTCTTTTTAGTTTTGGTTGTTTGTTTTTTTTCCCCTCCAGTGTAAGAGACGCTTCCTTTGACAGAAGATGTAAAAATACTGACCTAAAAATGTTTTGAAAGTGTTAAAACATTTCATTGGATGGACACAAGTTAACAAGAGAACACAAAGAAGTTTTAATTTGGCTAAGTAATTTTTACAGATCGAGAATTACAGTAACACTGTATATGTACCTGTCTGTTTAGATCATAAGGGTTAATTTTATAGGGGTTGGTTCAATCACATTGTTTTAAAGGAGCTACACTAGCCAGATGCCAAGCTGATACAATAAACAGCCATGCCAAATCTAATGAATTTAAAAAAAAAGAGAACCACATCAAGACATTTTCACATGAAATCAGGTAATGACAGGAAAGAAAAATGAAGATATATTAAAATAAGGACAAAAATCCAGTATTTAGGTTGTAGAGAGATTCTAGACATGAAGACTGATGTATTGCTGCCTTTATCATACCCAAGCATTTTACTCCAGCAAGTACAAAATCATTCATTTTAACGTGGAAGCACCGGGGCTTTAAATAAATCCACGCAACAATAAATATTCTAGAAAAATGATTCATTTTCTGTTGAGGGATGAGAATAATTGACAAGATTAATTAACATTTTATCGTACCATTTCTTAGAACAAGATTTTGCATTTAAGTGCCTCCCTGGTATGAAACAACCCAACAGAGGTTGCTGGAACACAGGTTGAAAAAAAAAAGAAAGCTGAAAGGGGATGCCTGGGCTCATTACAGATGCTAATGCAGCTTAATGACCAATTAGATTTCTTTTTTTTCCAACAAGGTAAAAGTGATGTAGGAGTCCAGCTGTGTTGCTCACAGGAGCCAAAGGAACCACAAAGTGCTGGGGGTGTTGTGATGTGCATTATTAACCCAGGTACTGCTCTGTCAAGAACAGTATCAATGGTTCAGAAAAACTCACTGCTCTTTCAGCTTGGGCTACCTGAAATCCTTTGTATTTTCATATGGATTTGTTAGAAGGTGGTAAATATACGGAAAAAGCCCCACATATACATGTTTATATACAAATACACATTTTATATACATACACATGTACATGTTTTATATATATATAAAAATATATATATATTGTATATATTGCCAGGAGCAACAGACATTTCTTCAAACATTGCCTGCAATGTAAAATATGAAAGAAATCTTACAAAAACTGAATGATTCTTATGCATGAAACCTGATCACAGTGGGTGTGGGTCAGGAATCTAAATTCTGGATAACCCAATGGTTCCATTATAGCAGAGCTGGATTTTTTCACAGAGTTACACCTCTCATCATGGGAGGAGAGGTGGCTCTGCTGAATATCACACTGTGTTCTCTTTGGGATGGGCCAGATTGGGCTTTCTGGAATCAGCAGCCCCGTTGCTGGTGCAGCAAAACTAAAAGGGACCATCGTTATGAGCACAGTAACCACTGCTTAGGATGAAACACTGAGCAGGATAAATGATCCCATTAACATGGGACTTGCTCCTGCTTCACAAGATGCAAACAGAATTTAGACTGCCCCCAAATCACCAGAACTCAGTAATATGAGCTCTCCACTCTATGTCAGAACATTATTAGATGGTGACAAGGTGATTAAAATTCAGGTGAGGACTGGATCAGCTCAGTAATACTGGCTCCCACATCTTCCCCTCCCTGCCTGTAACACACATGCATGTGTGAGCACACATAAACATCATATTAACTATTAGACTGCAGACATAAACTTGATATATTTCAAATGCTATTGCTAAAACACAGAGCCCATTTGATTAATTAGAAGCCCTAAAATACAGCTATAACATATTCAAAATAAACATGGAACAGCTCCATTTCACAAAGGGGCAACCATTATTTAGAAAAGCTAACAGTCCACTGCTAACTTTGCAGGCCAAGCCTAAAGCTGCTATGAAAATTATTCACAGAATCATTTAGGTTGGAAAAGACCCCTGAGATCGAGTCCAGCCTTTGACTGATCACCACCAGTCAATGAGATCATGGCACAAGTGCCACGTCCAGTGGGTTCTTGAACACTGTGTTCCTAACATTGGGGAATATTTTTAAAATCAAAAATAATCATACTACACTATTGTAAGATTTCAGAATAAATATAACTCTGTGAAAAAATTCAGCTCTGCTATAATGGAACCATTGGGTTATCCAGAATTTAGATTCCTGACCCCCACCCAGTGTGATCAGGTTTCATGCATAAGAATCATTCAGTTTTTGTAAGATTTCTTTCATATTTTACAATACTAAAATATTAAAATACTAAAATAATATGGATGAGAAGGATACCTGTGGTTCTAGTAGGACAAAAACGTGTTATCTGTTTGTTTCTTATATTGTACAACTACACCCAAAATGCTTTTGAAATGTATATGCATTTTGTAACTTGCCAACTTAGAAATAAAATAAAATATATCTGCCTGAATGAGGTTTCTCTTCCACAGAGGGGTTGATCTCTCAGCCTTCAACTTTATCATACAAAGACAAATCCCAGTAGATATAACAAATGAATCCTGACACAAGTCCATTTAATACACCCTCTCACATGTCCCTTTATTTATGCTCCTTCCACTAAAGCTCCATTGAGCCCATCCACTCCAATATTAACTTGTACTGAAACTACTGCACTCAGCTCTGTCTCCCAGATAATTCTTAGGAACTGGGCAGTTTGCTCATCTTCCTCTTTGCTACCAAGGAATAAAACAGAAAACGTTGTTCAGAGGTGATTCTAGAAATATTAATGTTTCAGAATCACAAAAACCACCCTTTAATATTTGAGGAGGCTGATTGGGGACGTCACAAAGGAACATACAGACGTGGCCTGTAGACCAAAGATATGTGAGAAAATACATTAACCTGTTTTGGAAAATGAAAGGGCAGAATTCTTAAAATAAATGACCATTCTTCCCCTGTAAGTATCAGACAGCAGCTACATTACAAAGAAGTCCACTGAAGTAGAAAAGGCTACCTTGCACAAACCATGATCTTTACCCACCCTGACATCCTTTGCCCTGGTACCTTTTCTGCTCACAGAGAACGTGAAGAAACCACTGAATGCAAATGAGATGAATGGAACAAAATGACCTCAAGTTCAAATCCTATAAAACACCTCTGGCTACGTTTTTACAAGCCCTTCCTGGAGATATGTTTAATTAAAATAAAAGCATGATATATGCCACTGTGCAAAGCCATTCTGATAAGCAGAGTAGCTAAGAAATAACGACATAAAAGTTCCCCTTAAGACAGTTATTTTAGAAAGGCACACAGATTACTGCATCTGCTGCCTGTGGGTCATTTATCACATGCCTGCTAATTTTTTCCATTGCTTCAAGCATCTTTCAGGAAGAGTTTGTGGGGAAAAAAGAAAGATAGGGCTTTTTTTGCTAATCTCTGCCTCACTGGGAAACAGAAAAAGGTGTTATTCGTGATATCCTTTCGTTCTGAGGAAAATGTAAAAAGGAGACTCCGAACTGCTGGACTTTAGCTGATGCTCAGTATGTTTTCAGTTAGAAAATACACATTTCTTATTTGCTTGTGGTGAGTTTGCCAGAAGAGGCTCGGCACGGCAAATATTTAATTTTTTGCAGAGAAGTGGCATGTGCCACACCGGGCCTGCCAGTCTCTGCTCCTTATCCAAAGGCTGTGGCAACACAAAGCACATGGGAAAGCGGACGGACCCTCAGCCTCCTTGTGGTCACAGCAAAGTACTTCAGTGCCTGGATCCCAAACATTTCCAGACACTTTCCTTTAACTTTTTCTATTGAGGAGAAAATGGAAGAAGATGAATTTTCTTAGCTACGAAAACCCTTACAGAGATGCTATTTTTGGCGACGGAAAACAAGCTGAAAATGAAATAATTTTGCTCTAAACCCTTCACCTCAGTAAGCCCCTGCTGTGGGATGGTAAGCAGGCTCCCCTCCAGTTGGGAGGGTGGGAACAGAGCAGAGCCACAAGCAGTGCAAACCAGCAGATTTTCCTCCAGCAGAGTTTGCAGGCCACAAGGCTCCACTCCACCCTCTCTCCCTGCAGTATATTTTCAAGTCCCAACTTGGCCTGTCCTTTCCAAATTCTGCATTCATTGGAAAAGAGAGTTTATTCTTTGCTGCTCCCTATGCCACCTGATTATTCCAGCCTCCTTATCTTCAGCATTCCTTCAGGAACTCAGGCTGCAAATAGCAGTCCCTTCACAAACACTGCCAGAAGGATTGCTTTAGGAGACTATTATGGATTGCCAACTGTAAGGCACAGCTTTCTCAACAGGGGTGGCCCCTGACCCTGCAGCCCTGGCCACACAACCACCTTGCAGGGCTGTCACCACCTCAGGCAGTAAGTGATGTGCTGAGGTCAGGGCTGGAGCTCACAGGTCCTGGCAGCCTCCCTTGCACAGCACAACCAGTGGACCTGAGTGCAGGTGTCTGCAAACCAACACGGAGGTGAAGAGCAAGCAAAGGCCATAAAATTGCTACAAAATTAGGATTTTTTTTTTTTTTTTTTTTTTGCAGAAATCTTAGGCAATTAGCAGTAGTTACACAGCTGGTGGCTGTCTGAACACAGAGCAGCAGCTCTTGAACTGGCAGGCCAAGCTTCCCACTCTTCATCAAGGCCATAAAGCAATAAAAATATTTAGAAGAGGGCTCTTCAGAAAAACCAGCCTTCAGGGCAGGAAATATGGATGAACCTCTGATCAGCAGCACGTTACTGCACTGTTAGACCAGAACCTGACCTCAACATTTTTCTGCCTAAAAACAGCACTCAAAGGTGAAGAAACAAAAAGGTGTAAAGGGAAAATAAAAATATTGCCAAGTATCCTCACATTCATTTCACAGAGCTGGACACACAATCACCAAATAGAGAGTCATCTCTGTCACAGGAGAGTTTGGAAGGAAGATCATCTAATTCAAACTCCCTACTCAAAGTAGGGCCAAGTAGAAGAGGTTGCTCAGTTTCCAAACTGCTCAATTTTCTGTACTTCAACTTGTGCCCATTTGAAAAGTTTTTCCTCCACCACTTCTGGTGGAGATAAGTCTTAATACCCAGTTATGCCCTTGCCTCTACTAAAAAGACTTTGGAAAGTCACTCACCTCCTGCAAAATTATATTAATAAATTTTATATCCTATCAATATAAATATACATTTATACATCAATGAAAATGCTAAGTGACATCAATTATCTCAAAACAAGACTGTCTTCAAAGGTGCCAAGTATTCTTAAAGAAATAATGGCTTCTAATACAGGTTCTCTAATACTGTTGGTCTTCAGGCCTGACAGATTATTGATATAAATTGCATGTAATTAGCCTTGTTAAAACTTATAGTACAATAAAACTGCTATATGAAGGAACTCACTACATTAATTAGCACTCAAGTCAGAACCCATACTTCTGCAGAAGATTTCCCAGTCTGATACAGCAGTTTGACTCTGCACAGCCCATGTCTTGCAGGAGGACAAGAATCTGACCATAGAGACAGTCTGTCATCAGTGTTTTATCAGCTCCTTTCTGCTCCAAGGCACAACACATGGATTGCACAGGATGCAGACCAGTGCAGGAGCACAGTGCATTTTGAAGCACCTTCCATGCTCAGTGATATCTGAGAGGAGCCGGGACACAGAGCAGAAAACTTTGAGAGTTAATGTGCACAGGACAATGTGTGTACACATCATCAGAAATTAGAATATGGGAAGATTTTTCCTGAGGAAAGGAATTCTGTCCCTCCCTCCCCCATTTTGACAAATGAGGATCATTAGCCAGCAAGAAATCAAGAGAAGCCTCTGCTGTTCCAATTACTTCCTTTGCTCCCACGGGTGTGACAGCTTCACACAGCACATCTCAAAGAGAGCAGTTCGTTTTCCATTCCCCCATATCTCAACATAACACTATTTCCAAGATCACATGTGAGCTTATTTATAACTAACCCGTGGCTTTTTATTGTTATTGATAACAAATATGAAGAGGTGAATGACAAAGCCTGGTTACAAAGCCCAGTTGTGCTCCACCTTTCCTGTCTTTTCCTTTTACATTTACCCTCCACGTCTTCCCCCTCAAACAGGAGCAAGCAATCCTTCAGCCAAAGAAGGAGGTTTCTACTCTTCCTTTGTGTAAAACAGCTTGGAAAACAGGTAACTAGAATCAGACATTGCTTTCTGCTGGAGTGGGTCCAAACCTGCTACTCCCTGTCAGAAGGGGGAGTCAGGAACAGCAAACGAGTGGCTCTGCAGCAAGAGCAGTCCCTTCTGGCCTCCCTACGGAAGCTGTGCCATTGACAGAAAGAAAAAGAAACCTTCCAGAAAGTCAGGAGTAGAAACCAGCAGGTAAAAGAGTTGCCTGGAGGAAGGAAAACTTGAGTTGTCAGTTCTTGCTGCAGAGCCATTTATACACTTTATCCATCGACATGGATGTGAAAGTGATCTCTGGGAGCAGAGAGCAGAGGTGATTTCACAGGCACTGCATTTAGCCCTCCTCTCCCACCACCACTGTAATGATTGCACACAACTGACTTCCCAGATAAATTGCTTCTGATTCATGCCTGTGTGAAGTCAGAGTAAACCACTTAATTAGATTAACTGACCTAATAAGCAGGGAGCAGTGTAGAGATCTTAAAGCTCCAGTTTTCCTCCCCCAGGGACATCCTTCACACACCTAACCAAAGGATTGGTTTCTTATACCATAACGACAACCAAAATCTCCCAAAGGTGCACCCAAATTGCCTCAGCAATAACCTCTCTAGAGGTCTTACAATCCTTTAACCTCAACATTCAGAGTTAAAAAGTAAAAAAAAAACCCAGCCAGTTACATGCCTTAAAACATCAGACGTGTTTCATTGTAGGTGAAGTAGAGAGTCCATTCCTTTAAATTAAACCAAAAGACATTTCCTTCCCCTCCTTTCCCTGATCCCTCTCCCCTCTCATCTGTAGGATGGGGCACGCTGCTTTTCCCTTAAGAAGCACACCAGATTTCCTGTCTTAAACACACTCTATAATTAACAACCAGCAAATAATGAGTACCCAGGATATATAAGTCTATTAGAGTGCTGGCAGTGCTAAAGACTCACGCTGTTTCACTGTGAGCTCCACTTGAAGAGGTGATTTATGGAGGACATTTTTTCATTAAGTAATAGCAAATGGTTTCTACCCTCACAGTACCCAGCAATCTTCTGGGAACAGAACAGCGATATTGAGTCCTTTTCTGGAGAGGAACATTTCAAGGGCTTTGGCTAGAACATAAAATGACAATCATTTACTCAAGGTCAGGAAAAAATAAGGGGAAATACAACCACAGGTTAAGCATAAGACGCTTGATTGCATAAGGTCTGTCAGTTAGAGAAGTAATACAGTTGCTTTAAAAGCTACCAGGAGCTCTGACTGTACCCATGCAGAAACAAAGAGGGCCAGATTGTCACCAGGTGTCTCAAAATATCATTACTATTGCTACTTCTGCAGTCATTATTACCCCTGAACAGCTAAGCTCCCATTCCCCTTAATTACTCTAAATACTTCTACCTTGAGTAAATCATACACAAAGCTCCACTACAAAGAGACAAAGCTCTCAGTACTGCCTGTGTGCCAGCTAATACCACAATAACATTGGTGCCTAATCATTTCAATTACCGACTTCCTTCTCCCTTAGGAGTAACCACACAGAAGAACAAAATATAATTACATTGGCACTCCTGCTATTGCACATCTACTTCCTCTGCAGTTCCCCAGTGCTATTTACTATAAGACTACGCCTGCTAATAGGGATTTCTCCATTGTGCAGACATGCAAGAATCAAAATATCATAATTATAATACCTTGCCCTTTCCAGGCAACTAATTTAAGGCATCCAAATATTGCAATAATATCAAAATAAATTTTATTACGTTCATGGGTATTATGTTTCATATATCACGGATACAGACCCTGAATTATCAGTGACAGCACACCAAAGCACTGGCAGAACTAGTTAAAAACTGGAGTCTTGGCTTTCAAAGATCCAACACTGATTTTTCTCAAATGTTTTCTTCCCCTTGCCTTAATTAAAAAATATTGCCAACACTGAAAGATCTCAGCTCAGGAGTCCAAGTAAGTACATACAGCTACTAACACAGCCTAGTTTTCTGCATTGCCAAAAAGAGATTTTGCTGTGACCTGGTCCCACAAGAGAGAAATACCAGGCAGAAAATCACCTCCATATATTAAATTTTTTCAACACCTCTTTTGTGTTTTAATAAAGGTTTTTCTGATGAATCAGCACAGTCCTGCAATATCCTTGTGGGTCCCTTCCAACTCGGCGCGTTCTGTGATTCTGCGAGAGCAGGAC
The DNA here is from genome assembly GCF_036250125.1 of Pseudopipra pipra. Taxonomy (NCBI): domain Eukaryota; kingdom Metazoa; phylum Chordata; class Aves; order Passeriformes; family Pipridae; genus Pseudopipra; species Pseudopipra pipra. Next base: position 4,643,433 of record NC_087563.1, on the reverse strand, counting down.
AACAGGATACAGAATCTTAAGTCCCTATGTAATTCAAGGAGTGAGCTGGACACTGGAAAAGCAGTTTATTTCAAATACCCACCTGAGCCTTGGAAGACCCTCCCTCCCTATAATATCTCTGTATCATAGCAAAAGGGAGAACAGAGACAGCAGGCAGGTAACACCAACACACGAGTGGGTGTTCTTTGGCCAAGGACATGGCACTTCTGCAGTGCTCACTGGAACACAGCCAAGGACGTGGATTCATCCCACTCCTGAAATCACCATAAACTGGAAAGCACACAATTTCCTCTCAACACACACAACAGTTGCCACGTGCTTACTTTTCCATTTAAATTGACTTTGTAATAGCCTGAAGATGAGAGGAAAGCAAGTAAAGAGTTCAACGATTTGTTCAGTCATCATGACTTTACTACTTCTCTTAATTTCTTTCCTTTAGTGCCTCATATAACAAAGGAGATTTTGCAAAAACTACAGCTCCACTCTGGAATAAAGAGCTGTTTTCTCAGAGTTCAAACGAGCACAAGTGCTGAGCTATAATAAAAAAGGGGCTCTGCTTTCTGAGCTTGGTGAGGAGGATGAAATGGGAGGTGATCCATATCCACCCTCACTTTGAGGGATGACAAGCAGCTCCCTGGGGACTCCCTGAAACACAGGGCAGGCAGAGCCCCTCACATGGGGCATTCCCAGGGTTTGCCTGGGAGATGCTGTGAATACATGCAATTTGGGGATGTTCTGATCCCAAGAGCTCTTTAACACACAGAGTGTCACCTCCTGCCTTCTGGATATGAGATCACAACCCTCTCCTGTCACTGCCCTGGAGAGGATTTGCTGTTGAAATCCAACAGGCCCAAATCAGACCAAACACTTAGAGGGTTACTATAAATCTTATATGGCCAAACATGCTTTCCATAATGCATCTGTGAAAACACTCCCAAACTCTTCTTTACTTGAGAATCTTAATCTGCCTCTCTTAAAAACACAAAACCTGCTCTTTGTGCTCCCTTGGGAAAAAAGGGATTATAATTGTCCTCTGCTCATCAACCAACTGGAAAGGAGCCATATTTTTAAAAATCCAATGGATTATTAAATCCTCCAGGAGCCAGAAGATGTGCTAGCTGCAATTTTTACTCTCCTGAAAGCCCTGGGCCTTCTGGGGTCCCTTCCCACGAGCATCAACAATCAGATAAAATCACACTGCAGTAGTTTTTACATCAGCAGTAACATACACATACAGGAAACACAGAACAGTATTTCTTAAATAACTCCTGAATTATTAACTAAAACTGTTGTTTAATGCCAACACACTTTTCTGTCATCTCTCCACTCATGACATTTTCCAGAAATGTAATTTGTCACAACCTGTACTTTTCTGTGTATGCCAAGGGACATATTTTAGCTGACAAGCAATAGACCTTCCACCTGCCCAAATTTCTTCTTAACACTACAAAACACTCATGTTTGAGGCATTTGGTAGTTTGCTAAAGAGAAAAATATATTTTAAATATATACAATCAGTTTGCAAAAGCAATTATTTCACTTTTAATACATCTACTAATATCCTGCCTGTCACAATAATTTCTGTTATCTAAAATAGCCTGTGCTGCTCAGAAGGTCCCTCAAAAAGAAGTAAAAAATAGTAGTTACCACAACTACACACATTTATTTCATGGGAATCCATGCAGGACTCTTAATATCCCTTAACCAGGATAATGAAGGAGACAAGCAGGAGTTCAGGGCTTGCACGCCTTGTCTTGCTCAGAACTGAATTCTATTAATCTTAATTACTTTAATTCATGATGTTTAAAGCTAAAGGGTAGATTAGAGTGAAAGCTCAGATGTTTCAGTGGTCCTATACTGTAATGCTGTCCTTGAGTTTTAAAAAGGAAGGAAGGATGGATTTGGAGAATTCACTTTTAGTCTAAGTTTTCAAACACCCAAGGAGTCTGGATTTCATCCTGCCAGAAGAGTCTGCAACACCCATTTTACTAACAGGGACATCCTTGCTTACAAGAGACAATGCATTCCAAGATGAAGACTTCCATTTCTACTACTAGTACAGTATAAATAATATTTGTATTATTTAGCATAAATACTGTTAAATTAGGAGCCGAGTTAATAAGTGATATTTGTTATTTTAATTATTAAAAAATGCAGCTTAACTGAAGTCTGATGGAAAGTGTATTTCCACAGAGTTCCAATAAACTGTCTTTGACATCCACAGCTGCAGAATTTTCCTAATATTACCAATATTGCAAAGGGTAGGAGGGGACACAAAGCATCATTTGGCAAGTGCCACATAATTCTTCAGCACTATCACTCCCTTGCACTCAACTTGCCTAATGTTCAAGATGAAAAGAGCAAAATCATCCATTATCACAGGCCTGATTCAGCAGCTCTATAAGTTTTAAGTACTTTTATGTGACAGAAGTGCCTGTAGGAAAAAAGCTGGTGAATAAACATTTAAGGGCTTTTGCTTGCTACTATTCCTGGGACAAAGAAGTTCAGAGTTTGACTGGGATGTGTCTTTAGCCAGTGTTACTTGATGAGAAATCACCACCTGTATTTGAATATTCTCTGGGGAATATTTGTCCACAGAGCTCTGGACAGTGTGTGACCATATATGACTGATATATTTAAAAGAAAACTGACTTTCAAATCAAATTATAAACAACTGTATTATTTATCAGATACATGAATGACCCACTTTGCTGCAAGATTACACAATCTATTCAGTTTTCATGTATTGTATCTAATGAATAAATGATTTACACAATGCCTAATCAAGGAGAAGATACATTAAATTTAGTACTTCTAGTATCTCTGATATTTTTTAACTGTCTGGATACTAAGAAATCATCAGGTACATAGAACCTGGTACTGTTTGGAATGAGTAGAATTTGTCAGTAAGGGATTCCAGCTCACCTTGGAGCAACACTGGGCTTAGATACTTGCATTTCAGGGAAAGGAAAAGGCAGAGGGTGATTCTGGGTGTCAGGAGGAGCGAGGCAAAGACAATCAGAAATTCTGTCAGAGAGCCAAGGAACAACATTGGAAATCATCACCATTTTTCATCATCTCTTTTTTTTTTTTCAGTATTCATCTGAGTACTACTGACCTGAGAAAGATGAGGATGAGCAGGGAGCTGTTGATACAGCACTGACTGTCCCAGCTGACTAATGCAAACACTGCATGTGAGCTACAGGAATCCAAGACTGCTCACAGGACAAGGCTGAAGATATGTGAACCTTTCTCCTTATCAACAAAACTGGCTTTAAACATCTGAACTAAACTTCTGAACTAACCCTGAACAAGAGACAGCAAAACAAATGCTATTATTACACACAGCAAAACAGCCTATGAACTCCTGGGTTAAAAATTCAAGCTTTTACAGCGAGAAAACCAAATAACTATTAGTAAAATAATTTAGTTTACCATCTTAAAATCCACTGTGGCTTGCTCATTAACTACCAGCGGTCTAGTTGTTTAATAGTGTTGCCTTGCCTATTTGTCATGCATAATAGCATTTCTTTTGGTTCATTTCCTCTCTGCTGCCTTTAGGAAGGGACACAATAAATTACTTCATACTTTATGTCATTCTTTAAAAATTGTTTATAGTTTAAAGCACTAAAATGATGGTCTTAAATCTATGCTGGATGATGAAACACTATTCTCAATATGCACAGAGTTTAAGACTATATTGAATGAATGCTGCTGGTATAAAAAACACAAAGTAATATCTCAAAGAAGTTTCAGTCTTGATCAAATGTATTAGTCTTGATCAAATCTCTCAAGCTAATCAAAATAAAGATGGGTCTCTTAAAGTACTTAGATGCTTCCAGGATCTTCAAATGTTTCAGCATGTTTCAGATGCTTCAAAATCACGTATTTTGAAGGAAAATCTCCACAAACCAGACTGGAAATACCATTAACACCTCACAATCAACATATTTCCCCTTCCAGAAATAGCCTTAAAGTTTCATATAGAAAAAAATCATGGAAAGCTCTAATTCAGTGCTTAGTAATAAAGAAGAAGTTTTATGAAAATGAAACTGCTGAGATAGCAAAAAAGGATTATTTAAAATTCTCAGTAACAAAAGGTTGCTTGATTCATTTCTTTGATTTCAGCATTTCAAGAGAAAACTTTCTATTCTTCAAAAAAAGTTCTGATTTCATATAAACAGTAGATTGTTAAATTGCCCTTTAACTTCATTTCCTTATATCACTCTGTTAACTTGCAGGGAAATCTCATTAGAGATGGATTTTCCAGCAGTACAATATGGTTCAAACATTCAGCCATGCAGAGTATTTAATACAAGAGCCACCCTATTAAGCCAGATGATTAAAACATGTATGTATCCACTGGATTTTATGGCAAAGCTGCTTTAAGACCTGCAGCAATGGAGAGAGACAGAACAGTTTTAGACCATATTTTAATGATTCCCCAGAAAATAACCTTCTCCATACACCTGGCTGAGGGTGGGCAGACTCAGAGGACACCTGCTGGCAGGGCTCTTGCTCCAGGCAGCAGTGAAACAATTCTAGCATATTCCAGATTCTTTCATTACTTTGAAATTTAGGGAAGAGATGAATATGAAATTACTTCATTACTAATTTAAAGAAGAAAAAAAAAAGACAAGGATTTCAAATGCACACAATTATACTCATTTTAGACAAGTGTAAGTTGAAGAAAAAGTTACAGGAAAATAAGAGATAATTTTGTAATGAAAAATCCTGCAGTATTGTTATTCTGGGGACCTGTGAGGTTGAGTACTATATTAAAGAGAAGGATCTGTTCACTAAGTCCTAAAAAGTCTTTTCCACACATTTCCAGGTTGATCATACAGCACACCAACAGCTGCAAAATGCTGCCCTCCAGCTTGTCTATCTAATGGCATTTTAAAATTAAAAAAAAAAAAAAGGTTGATTTCTCATGGAAATGGAAGTTCCTCATGGAGATTGAAAGTGTATTCAAAAGCAGAGAGGAAATTAACTGAGACACAAGTGCTGAAATTCTGCCCCAGTATCTCCCAGGAATGACCACCTCTTCCTTGTAGAGTCCTGCTGGCCTGGGAAGGGCCAGCAAGAGGCAGAGCGAGTTTCTCCCCAGGCTTAAATCCTAAAACCATGGAATCAGAGAATGCTAAGGGGTTGGAATGGACCTTAAAGATCATCTAGTCCCAACCCCCCCTGCCATGGATAGAGACATCTCCCACTATCCCAGGTTGCTCCAAGCCCCATCCAACCTGGCCTTGAACACTGCCAGGGTTGGGGCATTCACAGCTTCTCTGGGCAACCTGTGCCAGGGACTCACCACCCTCACAGGAAAGAATTTCTTCCATATATTAAACCTAAATTTCCCCTCTTTCAGTCTGTACCCATTACTCTCTGTCTTGTCACTACAGTTCCCAATGAAAGGTCCCTCTCTGGCTGCCCTGGAGGCCCCTTCAGGTCTTGAAAGGTGCTGTGAGGTCTCCACTCAACCTTCTCCTCTCCAGGCTGAACAGCCCCAACTTTCTCAGCCTGTCCCCCCAGGGGAGGTGCTCCAGTCCCATTATCAATTTTGTGGCCTCCTCTGGGCTTGCACCAACAGTTCCATGTCCTTATGGAAAGAAGGACACGGAACTTGGTAAATCCTGCTCAGTAAATCCTTCCCCAAGAGCCTCTCACTCAGAGTCAGGGCTGCTGAATTCCCCTTCACCATCCTAAAGCACTAGAAAAGCAGTGAGATTACAAGGTGCAAAAGATCCTGCTCTGAACACCTGTAATCCACAGTCCTGAGATATCCCAAAACTGCCCCCCAAACCAGCCTTTTATAATTTGTTTTAGGAATAATAAAAGCCCCTCTCTGTTTGGTGGTTTTTTTTTTTCAGAAGAGAGGATTATAAACAAATAAAATAGAAGAAAACGACATTTTATATTCAGGACGTAAGTGGAATTCAGACTTTCTGCTGGTTGGGTAAGCAGTGAGCTGCAGTGACTCCAATAAATAAAATCCATTAAGTACATCCTTGAACAAAAGCACTCCTGGCAACACTGCTCCCTTGAATAAGGTAATACTTGGGGTTTGCATGCAGAACTAATATTTTTCTATTGGCAAAGAAGCTACCGTAGATTTTCAAGTAATTTTTTTTAAAGCATTTTCAAAGGAGGTGTTTTTTAAAAAGTTAGTTTTTAAAAAGCCATTTTGTTCGTATTTAAAGTACAACTAAGCCAAAATAAATTCAGAATGTGAAGACTAAAGGATGGTAAGAACTCATTCTGCTCCTGAGTGCTTTTTGTGATATAACTAAAATTTAATTCAGCAGGTGATAACAATTCACACTTATAATCAAGGAGCTCCTTTTAACAGAAGGATAATCTCTTACACTCAGCAAAAGATTAAAACAAAATTAGTTTTCTCTATCAATTACAAAGATTGACAGTACAAATACATGGATCAGTAGATAAATCCAGTCCTCCCAACAACAAAAATCCCCTATAAAAAGGCATACATATCCAACTATGTTTTTTATTTAGTAGCTAACAAGAAATCTGATTATTAACCAATTCTAAAATTATGTAAGATCTCTGATATCCTGTGATCAAATATCTCAGACCATGATGCAAATTAAGTGACCCCAGTGAAAAACTTCAACCCTTCTCCCACTTCAGTGGATGATTTCAAGGTTTTCTTGTTAAGAAAAAATATAAATATAATTTTTTATTACATTGAACGTACTGAAAGTAAAGTGGTGTACAAAAAATCCGATTTTTATGTCACTAGAGTAAGGTTGAGCCCCACAGCTTTGAAGATTGCTTTGAAATGCTTTTGGAAATGTAAAAATCATCACTTCTTTGAGAAATAACTAGTGCTGCACATGGGAAAAATGCAGTGTGCACGTGGGTTTGGACTCTGCAGTGCAGCTCTCTGGGGTGGGAAGATACTGAGAGTAACTGCAAGGGAAAGAACTGCTCTATAAAAAGTGGTTCTAAACTTCAGAGCAAACATAAATAAATAAATGAATAAAAAATAAATAAACAAATAAATAAAAATGCTAAACAAAAACAAAAGGAATGTGGGCCACTGCTCCTTTAAAACAGGATCCCAAAGGAGATATAACACATAATTTCAACATGACTAATAATGTAGGTTTTGAGGGGAAAAAAAAAAATCCCAAATAGCTCCATACTGACAGATTTTTGTCCCTACACACTAGAATAGGAAACTTCTTAATATATAAAAAGCTTTTATGCAGCCCTTAAATAACAAGGTTTGCAAATCAATCATGTTCTAAGGCAATAATGCTGAAGTTTTATTACTGCAGCAGTCAGGAGGTGCTGGGAGCATCTGCCTGGTGCTCTTTGCTCTTCTTCTGAACTGCAAGTTACACACCAAGGGAAAATTAGGCCACATTTATGAATTTATCAGTATCAGTCTCACTGCAGATGAAAACAAGTACCCAGTCAGGCTCACTACCCTAAAGAGCCCACAAATGCCACTTTTTAATTCTTAATATAATTGATAGGATGTTAACAGAGTCCTCTTATTTCCTGTGTTGCAACTACACAGTTTATGTTAGACAGGCTGGAGCCTAAAGGTGTGAAATCAGATGTACCACTCACACTGCAAATTAAATCAGCCCTAGAACGCTGCTTGTGAGTTTTAGCAAAAAATAATTTCACAAACTTTGCTCTAAAAGTTATCTAATTATCTTCAAAACTTCAACATCATAGATGGCTCAGTAAGAGCACCCAACCCAGGAGCAGCTAAAGATGTTGCACAAAATAATTGCAGCACGTTCATATCCTCATAAAAGTATTTTAACATGAAGACAATATTGCTGAAAAGTTGAAATTAAGAAGACTGAGGTGTGACCTTACACTTACAAATTCAACTTTCTTTTTAGGTTGCTTTAGACAAACAATGTACCTCCTATGCCTTAGTTTAATCCTACTCTAATAATGACCATCTATTTAAATAATAAATACTGTATATCCTATATGCTATAAATAACAACTGTCAACATACTTCGAGAAACACAAAAGTATCATCAGCTTATGTAAAACATTAATGCTACAGTATCAGGGCAATAAATTACTATTTTTAATTAAAACAGAAAATATTCAGTTTTGAGATGAAAAGTCTTCATTTCTAAAGATATAAAATTTGAGGACAGGTGCAAAAATACTTGGAATTCTGAGACCTCCTGAATACTGTTTTTCTTTGTTTCACTCTTAAATTTACAACTACCTGTGCTAACCCTTCTCAATTCCAGTGAAGAAAGAATTACACTCCCAAGTTTTCCTCCCTTGAAATAAAAGCCTCGCAGAACTGAATTACAACCCCCTGAAACCAGAGATTTAATAGAACCATCAAAGCACCACAGCTGCACTATTGGATACCACTCTAATTAATATTACATAATCCATACAACACATGTGATCAATTTGGAGCTCCCAGGCGGTTCTTAAGTGAATGAATGCAATTTGTAAGCTCTGATCTGTCACTTCCACTTAGAGCAGAAGTGTCTACATTTCATATTACATTGTAATGCTTGCTGTAAGCCTGTATCACAACTCCAATTACCCATATAATGATCAAGTTCCACGGACATAATTAGGAAATGGGGAAGACAGGACCCGTAAAACCACGAGATGATGGCAGAGGAAAAGTAGGGAGAGAGGTAGGAAAAGAGTTACCAAAGGGTCAAGTGTAACCTGCTTGGAAAGGCTACACTTATTGGCCACGAGGAGGAATTTGTCAAAATCTGCTTTGCTTTAGGGTTATTTTGCATGAAGTGGAAAAATGAGCAGCTTAAGCTCTGTACTTGAAAGGAAAATTAGGTGTGGAATCTGGGAAAACTTCAACAGAAAGCTTTCTGCATGTCTTATTTCCTACCCCTATTCCATTACAGCAGTTAAGGGGAAGTACAGCCCCAGTCCCTCAGCAAGGCACCCAATAAAAAGAAATCTGTATATATTCAGAGCTGATTGGCTTTGATCAGGGGAGGAACTTGCCTTACTAAAGCACAAGAGGTGCAGTTTTTACTGCAAATGCTGTAAATTTCTAAATTTGAACTGTAGCCCCATTTAGAAAGACTAAAAGGTTATGCCTACTTGAGCTCAAAAGCTGTGTCTACAGCAGAAATTGGAACAGCAAAATGTAACAGATCTGAGATGTTCCTAATAGGATCAGCTTCTCATTCAGAGAAACTGAAACAGCAGGAATGGCTCCACTGTGGCAAAATTTTTAGTAAAACAAAAAAAATAAGTGTTGGAGCACTTTTCCTTCAAAATTTCCCAAATAATTACATAGAATGAAACATACGGAAACATCTAAATTTCACAGACAAGAACACTTGCAAGGCATTTTTGCTAGTGAAACAAATCCAAACACTACCACCAAGGAAATCCAAAACAATTACAATTTTTCCCCAAGCAGATTTCAAGTGCCACTGTGTTGACCTGAAGCCAGTGACAGCACAGGTCTGGGAAAGAAGGCTGTGGGCTGGCAACACAACCACCTCATATGCAGCTTTTAACCTGTTTCTTTTCTCACACATACTTGCTTCGTAAGATGCTGAAACAATTAATGTAATTTAAAAATCCTCTAGTATTGCCAACAGAATAGTAAATCTTTCCAGAACTAAAATAAATCAGATTTAGTGTTTAAGAGCGAACACACGTACGAGAAAAGATACTACAATTACGCTCCCCAAACATGGCTCCAGATAATTGTTATGCCAGCTTTCATTGAAAGAAAAAAAGAAATGAAAGAAGGGAAGAAAACCATTTTAGGAAGGGGAGGGGAAAAGCCAGGGCGGTGACGTTAGCAGTGTTCCATTATGTCCTTATTTAATTCCATGGCAAAGATCCCATTGACTTCAATGAGAGCACGATTTGGCAGGAAAGACACAAGCAGAATGAAGTAGTTTCAAAGCAATTTTAATACACTGTTTTCCTTTCTCAACTCTGACAAGCCCATTTCCTTTTTTTTTTCTTTTTTTTTTCCCTACTCTTTTCTTTATTGTTCTTGATGCAGTTCTTGTACTTCAACACAAAAGTAGCTCTTCATCAGCCTCGAAAACGAGGAGAAAGCACACCAAGGGACATCATGTGTGGAAGATGATAACAGTAAAACTGTATTTAGTGACAGTGTGGATAATTTGAGCGAAGTGTAAGACTGGAAATTGAAAACTGCACAGTCTGACTGGTTAATAACAACCATCACTCAATGTTTATACCGATCCAAATTGGACAGAAAGAAGCAAGAAACAAAAGAAAAAAGAAAAGCTGTGGGTTACAGAAGGATCAAACCTGCTGCGAACTTACTGAAACGATTATTCATCAGTCTAATATTTTTAAAAACAGTTAATTCAGAGAGAAGGCATAGCATCAAACCAACTATTATACATAAAACGAATTCCAGCATCTCAAACACAGAAATATTCGGGGTATTTCGTTTCTCCAGAAAATGGACACTGGCTACTATGGCAATGCAGATGGCAATGGGCAGCAACTGTGAAGAGAAAATAGTCAGAGAAACGCTCTTCTTTTCCACTCCCCTGAATTATTTACTAGAAAAATCCATGCACAAGATTTCCACAACGCCGTCACAGATTTTAAACACTTTGTGTTATTGTGTGTAACGAGTTACTTCCCATGGCAGGGAGCCGGGAGTGACCGTCCCCGGCGCAGGCGCCTCGCTCGCCTCAGCTCTGCTCCAGCTCTAATCCTTTTACAATGGACCTAATCCAGTTAACGGCAAAGAATGGTGAAATGTCAGGGTAATTGGATAACAGCCTGGGATTCTGTAATTATTTCATTATGGCAGCAGACCCCGTTTGAAGGGGACGCCCACCAGTGCTTCGGGGCCCTCGGCCGCTCCCGGCCCTGCTCCTGAGGGCGGCTGGCACGGCCAGCGGCCCCACAGACACCAAAACCGTGTTCAGGACACATGGAATGTGCATTATGTTTTTGGCAACTAGAAGCCAAATATCCTACCTTGCTTTGGGGTACTGTAGAATGCCCCAATGGACCTGCTGGTGCTCTCACTCCTCAAGGGCACTGGCACTGCCCAGCTGGCCTTCCCTCCTTTGTGTCCCTTTGCTCCCGGCTGTGTCCCCTCAGCGAGGAGCAGAGCAGCGCCCTGGATGAGGAGCAGGGTGACAAGGGGCCACCCCAGGGAGGGGCAGCTCTGTGGGGACCACAGGGTGCAGCCATGGGGCAGCTGCAAAGCCTTTTCTGCCCTGATTCACTCACAGCACTCAGCTCCCGTGCAGCCAGGGAACTGCTCGCCCTGCTGAGGAGACAAGGCAGGAGAGGGATGGTGGTCCAGGCACAGCCAGGTCCCACCTCAAATACTCCTTCACAGCTCCTTGATCTTCCTACCACCTCTGTCCACAGCTCAGTTCTGGGGCAGATGGACAGAGAAAGAGCTAAGAAATGGAAACCACCACTTGCACTGAGCAGAAGAGCGTTGTTTCAGATGTACAATAAAATAGCCTGCAGTATTTCCATGGCTGCCACCTCACTCTGGCCACACTGCTGACAGAGGACATGCCCTGTCTCAGACCTCTGCGCCACAGGTACACCACAGGTGATGGAGCTGGAGGAGCATCCAACCTGCACAGTGTGGACCAACAGTGACACCTGGGGGAGAGAGAGGCGGGATGAGCAGAGCTCCCTCCCTCTCCTCAGGTACCTAGAGCGCCTGAGCAGCTCACCTGGAACCCATCACCCACCCCTTTCACCCTGCAAGGGGTCCAACTCATTTCTGAAACATCACTGACTGATTAAACTTCAATCTCTGGCGATCTACTTCTTGCCAGTGGATCTGAGCACTGCAGAGTGACACTATTTGCTGTGAGGAGCCAGTACAGTCACCCAGCACCACTTCACACCCCAAATAAGAAAAGCACAAAGCTATCTGTGTCCATATTATTGGTAATGCAAACTTTAAACTATGCTTACTCCAGATGTAAGATTTTTTTCACACAAACATTTATATTTCCCTAAAAGAAAACAAGGGGACATGAGAGCATTATAGTATCATTTACAGTAACATTTTGAACTAAAAGAAAAAATATTTTAGAAAGAATGCAATTTTTTAATAGGTTTTATATATTTACATAAAACTCTGTGTGAAGACCTCTGTAGCTTGTGTTAACTACAGAGTGAAAATGCAAACTAAATGGTGCACTTAACAAGAGAATAAATGACCTCCCACGTTTTCTTCTCCCCTCCTCCCAGTCTGCACCGGCTTTCAAACTCCCACACTTGACTTCTTGCCTTCCTTGTGAACAACCTGCCTCCCTGACCGCAGTGTCACTATTTATTTATCCATTCTTATCTCCAGGGCAAAGGGCTGGAGGGGGTTCCTGCCTGCACTGAATTGCCCCCACACAATTTGCTCCTCTGTGATGGAAAAAGCAGAGCATCTTCCGTGGGCTTGGAGATGGGAATCTCAGCAGCCTCCTGCCTCACTAGGGCTGGTCCAGGACCTGGTGGGGCAGGAGCAGCTTCTGCAGCCTCACACAGATCAGAGACAAGAGAGTGAATGAGCAATTCCAGTCAATAATTGGAGTTGCTTCTCTCTGTGGGTAGCCCTAATGATAAGGTCTATTTCTCTGAAAATAAACTGTACATCTTGAACAACTATTTCAGCCTCCCAATAAAGGGCAGAGATACCTGTGATAACATATTGTCATCTCAAATGTTTGAGTTACTATAAATCTGATTAACAAAAATCACAGAGAATTGGTAAGTTAACTTGACAAGAGCAGTTTCCCTCTCTACTTCATTTGCTGTCCAAAGTTCACCTTTACGTTGTTTCAGGGGAGTTGCACAAAGATTTATTTTTTTAATTCTAATTTCAAGTCAATACCAAATGGCTCCCATCAGCCTTTACTTTTTTTTGTCTCAAACTCTTCTGGAGAATATTTTTGTACAAGCATTTCAGAGAAGTGGCTCATTACAATTGGAACAGGTTTTTTTTTTTTTCTCCAACACCTATTTCTTCTTCCTGACATTTCTTCTTTGCAGAAATACTCTACTCTGCAACTCCACATCACTACACAGAGGGGAAGGGAGTCTGACCACAGGTGCTTACAGCACACAGGGCTTGCTGTAGGATTGAATATGAGCAGGAAGAAGCATGAGGAGGAAGCTCCTGAAAGATTGATACTCACATAAAGTAGGAAGTACCTGACAGGTTGTGTTCTTACTGCTGTAGCAGCAACATGGAAAAACATCTGTTCCACCTGAAGATTTTCCTGTTTTAAGACTGCCTCTTCTACACAGTTCAAGTTTGCAAACAGGAACTAACACAGGTAGTTGAGAAGTGTCCCAGACAGAATTAGTGATTCCATTTTGCATGAAGGAATAATAAATGGGATGATCAACTCTTTCCCAAGCATGACTCAGAAGTCTGAATTACTGAATGTGTTTCAAGTAATCAGTACAGAGGAGATGAAATAAGTAAATCTACTTGAACTAATGTACTGATACACCTGTAGAAGTCACAGATTTCGGATCTCATTTCATCTTAGGAGAAGAGTATGTATCAGAAACAGTGACCACGTGGGAACCTGTAGCAGCAAATCAAACTGTCACAGGCAAAACCAACATGTAACACAAAGACAAGCAAGCAGAGAATCCTGCTGCTCTCTCCAGCTCCTCCTGACAGCAACACTGCAGCATGAAATCCTGCTGCAGTCATGCTAGAGGCACCCAGTCATCCCAGCTAATTGAGCCAAACTGAGTCCTTCCTGATGGAAACAATCACAACGTTTTGCCCGTGCATTAGGATATTTCCCTCTTGAATGCAAATAAGGGATGCAGCCAGCAAATCAGAACAAAAAGAAGACAGGAAGTATTTATGCCATGATAAGGACTGGGAGAACACGTGAATGAAATGCTGAAGCCGAGTGGAACAACATCTGACAGATAACAATCTCACAAGCTTCCTTACTAAATAAGGAAAGGTCTGAACAACATGGTATAACAACCAGGAGTGGAAAATCCAAGCACTATTAAAATGCATCCACTCCCTGTAAGCTCAGAGTATAGTTTTACAAAAAAGCTTATTAAGAAATATTTCCCTTTAATCATATATATAAGAGCCCATAAAGTGAAAGGAGTGTGGCACAAACTTCGTGATTCAACACCACAGACCATAAAAGGCTGTACTTTTTTGCACAGTTATACACAAAATTTACAGCTCTTACAACAGCCACATGACTTTTTAGTCATTCACACTCAGGATGCATTAGGACTGCACTAACTCATTAGACTGATGTGGTGCAATTATTAGGGAGTCCCAGAAAGCTGGGAACAATTCAAAGTCCTGAAATTTTTCATCGTTACTGACAAATAATCCAAAGGCTGTTGCGTCATTAAAGCTAGGAAGAGTCATGGGATCGACAGAAAAGAAGCCTTAATTATCAAATACTGAATCACTGAGTTCATGATAAGTGAAAAACAAAGCTTTCTGCAGACATGGATCACTCCATGTGCTATGGGAATACAGAGATTTCATGGCCTTTTGAAAAATTACGCTTGTAAGGTAGTCCTGCATATAAAAAAGAGTGAAAAAAAAAGTGTAAGGACTCCCTAGAGGAGAAAATGAGATGAGAAAATAAGGCTTGGCCTAAAAATTGTCACCTTGTTCTCAACAGGTTTTACAGTGTTGTCAGGGCAGAGTCCTGCAGGTCTTGAATGGGAGACAAGGAATTTCAAATGCTTCCATGCACTCAGAAATTTAACTGGTTGTGAAATATGCTGAAGAGTTCAAAAGGGTTCTCTGATATAAATAGAAAAGTTTGTTGTAAGAGAAGTTGGCAGTGCCGCGTTTTGTTTTCCAACACAAAAGGTTGGAAACGGCCTCTCCCAAATTTCCGTGCAGACGGATCACTGTCCTAACAGGATGGAATGGACAAGGGGAAAAACAAATATCAATAGAGGCCAGAGCCTGACAGAGCTCAAGTTAAAAAGAGAGACCTCATTTTTCTTTCCATCCTGACCATTACAGCTGTAACAGCTTTATTACTACAGCTTTATATATGTTTACATTTTTTGCTGATTGTTGGCATTACGGCCACATCTGGGATCATTTTTCTTAACTTGCCTTATTACCATTTGGAACATGGTTCCCCCCACTCCCCGAGCCTCTCAAGGATCAATCTTGCCTTGCCATTCCACCCTGACTTGTCCTCCTACCTCTCCTCTAAAATGTCAGACTTTCTAAGACCTCCTTTCAAGAGGTAATGACAACATGAACAAATCTTTTTCTCTTTTTCACTCTTTTTTTTTTTTTCCTCCGTTCTTTTTTTCTTTTTCCTTTTAAATAAGGAAGAATTCAACTAGCAGGGCTGATTTGCAGCCTGCCTGTTTGGCACTCTCATATCCTAATTCCAACTCCCACTCTGATCTGCTGGCCAAACAACATATTTAATTATATCATGCTGGTAGTACCAGGCCCAGATAACTGTTCTGCTGGCAGCATTTTCCTAAACTGACCCTGTGGCCACTATCTCAGCTTCCACAGCTTACAATAAATTCCAGAGTGCAAATTTATCACCTGGGAGACACCCCCCTCCTTCATTCAGCACTGAGTTATGGGGGAGCTGCCATCCTCTGGAGCATGTTCACATCAAAGGAAAACTACAGGACCTCCTTTCCTTCTCCCATGTTTCTGGCTTCAAGTAATTAACAATCTGTGACATTTGCACATTTTCACACTAATTGAGACCATACAGAATACATTTTTATCTTAAGTACAGTTTTAAAACCTGAGGAAATCTTCCACTGCTGCTATTAATGAAAAACAAAGTTCTGGTTGTTTTTTTGTTTGTTTGGTTGGGTTTTTTTAGGGTTAGGGGAATCAGATTTGTCATTATAGTAGACTATATTTTACTTATTGAGTAAAAATAAATAAAATGTTGAAACCACCTCAGAAAATACTTGCTTTAAACTAGCCTTTATACATGAACTTGAAATGAAAATTTATAGAGCAAAATGAAAGTTACATAACTGCCAAAGGAGTTGTGTTTCTTTCTTTCTTTCTTTCTTTCAGGGACAGAGCATGGGGAATGCCCCTATCAAGAAGGCAACAAATCTAAATATGGAAAAATTTATTCCTCTATTGTCTTTGTAGGCATCTAATAGATATTTATTCTGTTAAGGAAAAAGGTATCTAGTTAAAGCCATTGTGCAGAAAAAACACCTGCTAATGCTCTCTAGTAAGACTACAGAAAATGGGAATTTTCTTCCAGAGTGGTTGTGGTGCTTTCCAAAGAGAAGTGGATTTTTACCTGTTGGAGAAGGTTGGATTTGGTGGCTAATGCATGAGATCAAAGCAGCAGCACACAAAATCAATAATCCCATCACAAAATGAAGTACCCACATCAGACTGGAGGGTTGGAGCAGTGGTAAAAGGGACTCCACTGTGTGATAAATACCAGGCAGAAGGACCCTGCTCCAAAGACATTCTCAGAGATGTGCCATACACAGGTAACACCTACTGAGCCTACAGAGTTTGTCAAGGACTGGACTTCCCTGCTAGCCTCTCCCATGAGCTGCCCATTCCAGAAATGTACTGTGCTGCCTTATTTTATGGCAGCAGGGCCACAAAATAAGAAAAAAATTAAAAACTGTTCTAGTGTGTCTCAGTGACTGCAGAATAAATAATATGAAAATAGGAGTAATTCTAGGGGCACTGGAAAACACAGGTGTCATTTCCCACACAGATTTGCTAAAAATGGGTATGTCTGAGGAAGTCTGGAAGACAACTCCACCTGGGGAAGCCACAACCCCACCTGGGGAAGCCACAGCACCTCCTCATGTTCACGTCAAACAACGTCTGCATTCTGGTTTTTCCTCCCAAAACTGTGATAATTCCAATGCAGGAAATTACAAAGTAAGAGATCTTTTCAGCAGGGGTTTGTTGATGTTTAATCCCATTTGGAGTGCACTACAGGGAGTTTTAACTCTGCCACTCTATTTACTCCTGCCACTTAGAGGCACTCATGGTCTTTGAAAAGACATGTTGGAACAGGCAGGTGTTTTTTGTTTCCCTTTGGCATGCAGGTTTTAAGATAAAGAAATTATGAGAATATCATTGTCTTTAGTGGTGTGTATGGTTTCCAAAGCTGGACATGCCCTGCTAAAGCATATTTCATACAATGACACTGTTTCTTCTTTACATCCAACATAATTATGTCTATTTGGCAAGAACTCAGCTCCAAGCATTTTTTTTTTCTCTCCACAAACTGTTATGCCTCTCTTTGGCACAATATATTTAAAAAGAAGGCACAAAAAGCACGGTGGTCACTTCACATCCTAGAGCCAAGGTTAATAAACAAAATACATTGTAAGAAAATGGCAGTGGTGCACCTATGAAAGAGTTTTGCACTGGATCAAGCCCTTTCAGCTTTTCCTTCTGGATCAGCAACAGTTTGTAGACTCCATGAACATTTTCAGCTCCCTTTTTCCTTCCTTCCCCTCGGATACTTTCCACACTAGGAGCACTGAAATGGGTGCAGACTCAGCCTACTGGTCTTAAGCTGCACTGAATCACTTTAACTCTGTGCTCATCTCACCAGGAAAGGTTTGATGTACACATTCTGGATTTGAGTATGATATGGATGTTTAAAGAAAGATATCATGTACATTCTATATATAATCCATGTTGCATGACACCCTTGCTAAAATAAGAAAAAGGCCAAGAGGGCAGAAGCCCTGCATGAACAGCTATTTCACAGAGCCTCCAAAAACTTTCAGTGCACAAGAGGTGGTTCTATGTAGTTTTGATTACTGCCTTTTTATCCAAAATGCATTTTAGCTTCTCTAAGTCTTTAATAAATTTTGTTTACCCACAGAAATGAGAAATCATTGGGAGCTATGTAAGAAAGAAATTATTTCAAATTAAGATAAATATTAATTATTTCAAATTAAGACAAATATATGCATATTGCTGAGCAAGAGGCTGCATTTTCATTTCTCCTTTCTGTCCTGCACTTGCACACCTGTAAACTTAGAGACCAATCCATCCTCACAAAGGTAAGGAATTATTTTTTTTTAAATAGCACATAAAATCACCAGCAGTGGAACCCAAGTACATAATTTTCCACCTCTTTTGACACAGGTAGCAAAGGCAGCCATACCACACTGGAACTGGATGCTAAAAACACCTATGTATATATGTAACATGTATCTATATGTACTACATACATTTTCAAGAAACATATTCCATTTTTCAGGTTTCAAGTTTCTGGTTTTTCTGTGACAAAATGGAGATAACATTAACTTTTAAAAAATTGCTACAATTGACTGTGCTTTAGAGGGACATTGGACTTCATGACCTTCAGAGGTCCCTGCCAGCCTAAATGCCTCTAGAGTTCTAGCTAAGATTGTGAGACACCTGAGTCCTCTTTGTAGCTTTCTAAATTTACACAAAACCAATGTACATTCTGACTAAACAAGATCTAAGACAAAGGTTTCTGGACAGATAAAATATTATTCATTAAACCAATGAGCACAGTCAAAAAACAAGCTAATTTGTCTGACCCGATGAAGTGTCTGTGTCCTCCAAAGCCCTTCTGCTTCCAGCTCTACCAGTTCATCTAAAGGTAACAAACAGGTGTGCCTTAAACAACTCATTATGAGGGATTTTTTCTGAGATCACACCTAAGGAAGCACAGCTGTAATGGCTGTGCTGAGCTGCTCGAGGTCACCACAATTTCAAAACACCAAAGACCAGGTGGCCCAAAATACCAGTGGATATCAAAAATTTAAAAAAGAAAATCCAGGGGTATTTAAAGAGAACTGCAGTGAGAATACAAATCAATAAAATAAGAAACCTTTTAATGAAAATAAAAATTAAGAGTTATCTAAAAACCTGCAAAGATCCTTCTCCAGCCCAGTTAGGAAACCCGGAAAGCCGTGTGGCTCAGCCTGACTCTGCCAACCCTCTAAAAGGCAACAGGTGTTGTAAATAAAATGGCTTGGCCTCAGTTCTACATGCCTGGATTATTTATTCTGATTTTCTGAAATAGTGTCTGGAGTTGGACAGATAAAGGACTGGGACAGCAGACAATATAACTGGCTAGTAGTAATGACAGCTGTTATCCATATGCTGACAGGAGGAGGACTTTATTTCTAGCAACTGGGACCAAAAATGTGTTTTTGTGAGAGTACTTAAGGATGGATAGGTGAGAACTAGTGCTCCACTGAATAGGGAATTTCTTAGAGTCCCCACAGCAAAACAAGGTCAAGATGTTAATGCTGTACACATTTTCATCAGGAATATAAAGGTTCTCTTTTTGGTTTGTTGGGGTTTTTTTTGGGGGGGGGGGGGGATCTTTCCTCTTACAGATTAAACGCTTTAAATATTTTAATATTTGTGCACCGAGGGAAACATGAATATTGTCCTGACACAGTCCAAACCAATCATGCAATCTAAATAGCATGCCAAGTCTGGAAGGCATATTGAGCATGTTCCTGACGATGATATCATAAAGGTTCCCACAATGGGAAACACATGGCACCAATTCCTCACATTCCCCAACCTGGACACACGAAGCTCCGTTCGACTCTAATCACTCCAGTGACAAAATCAAAAGACCTGAAATTGAGAAAACAACAAACTCGGGGAGCCTGAATTTCACACACTAATCCTGCCCTGAGATACACACATTTTATCAAAGGCCCAGGTGTATTCTCTAGTGTTAGCCTGAAATTCAGTGTAACATTTTGAGTTCGCTCCTGACGAAGAAACGCCAGGCGTGAGCTGGAGTTGTTTATTACCAAGTGTGTCTCAGAAGGGGTGACATTAAAGCAAACTCCTTTCTCCAACATAAACATACATATGTTCACTGAAATACCGAAAAACCTGGCAAAGGCATTCTCTAAAAGCTAGAAGTTACCAGATGTAAGTGCTATTGTAGCTGCTGCAGCTCCGTGGAAGCACTTAATCATGCTGAGAGATGATGCCTCTTCCCTGGGAGCTGGAGTGCTCTCTCCTTTGTCTTCCTGCGAGTTGCACACCCTCAGGAGCTATTCATCCTGTCTTCTGCTACTCTGCACGCTGCAGCTCCTCTGCTTCCACATCCATCTCTGACAGATCCCTGGGAATTGTGCTGCCAGGAGGGAGCCGCGCGAGGCAGAGATGGAGACGTACTGGAAATGGCAGAGCCTGAATCTGCAGCACCAACCTGTCTGCACCCAGGGTTTGCTGCATCCTTTTGGAAAAGCTTGTTCAAAAATAGCCACCCGTGTCTGTGAGGCACAAAATTAGGGAATATGCGGAGTGGGAGTGTTTGCTGGCAAAAATTACGTATGAAAACTACTCCTATGAATGTGGTCAGAGGATAAAATCCTCTCTTCCTCTCCTGCTAAGAGAAATCACACATCTCTGAGAAAACTTTTACAGCTATTTTTTCTCTCTGCAGTTTACAAAATACCTCCAGCTCAGGCAACACTTTTGACTATTTTGACAAGACACCTGATACTTTCACAGGCATCTTGTCCAAGTTGAGAGGAAAATTCTCAAGACAACTTATTTAGAGGGGAAAAAAGGGGGGGAATGCACCCCAGGTCACTAACACATAGATTTTATGTATTGATTTTCAGAAAGAAATTTCTACTTTATTTCCATCGAAGCCCCAGGATTGTTATTCCCACTTTGCACATGAGACAAACAGGAACACAGAAAGATAAAGAGAGTTATTGAGGAGAAAAACAGGGAATAGACTAGGGATAAAACCCAAGCTCTCAGACTACTGGTTCAGCACGTTGTCCCCAGGGAACACACCAGCTTCTTACAGAGAGAAGAAAGGAATAAACACAATTGAAAAAAAAAAGAAAAACAAACAACCAAGCCTAAACTTTCCACACTGATATTTCTTCCTCTAACAAAGGAAAAAGAGAGATATATGAATGTTTTACTTTAAATTGAATGACAACTGGTTAGAGTGGATAAACTACTCTCATATGACATATCAGAATGTGTCATTCTAAATAAAAGCCCACTTGATAATTAAAAACTTTTAAACAAAATGAGAGTCAAACACAGAAAAATCACACAGCCAATGCATCTCAGAACAGTCACTGTAACTGTCACTGTAGAAAAAGTGTCACACAGCCTCATCTCCCCATATGTCACTTCTACAGAAGGTCCAGGTGTGCTGGGAACACACAACCCTTTCCCATCTTTCCCAACTGCTGAACGAGCTCTGCAGATACACACTCTGTTCTGCCACAAAATAATGGCCTTTTCTTCAGTCACTATTGAGATCCTGAAGAGCAATTTATTTTTTCTCACAGCCAGAAAGATTCAGCACAAGAGAGGACTAACACAGCACCAACCAGCTCAGGGAGCTCAGCTGTGGTGCCAGCACATGGCAGTGAAAGAGCTGATATCTGCAACAAAGGCAAAGCAAACAGGTGAGCTCATGAAAACCCTTAAACGGTCTCAGATCACTCGGAAACCTTTTAGATTTGTACCAAACCTGTATTTTTTTTTTTTTTTACATATTTGGATGCATGTGTATGGAGTCACTTTGCTCCATCTGGCAGCCTCTCCTCAAAGGATTTGGAGGAGCAGGAAAGCACGTGTGGGTCTAGAGAGGTACAGAGGGGAACTCACGTCTGCCTTCACGTGTTTGGCTCCAGCAAGAGCTATAAATATACTCAGATCCACGTATATACACATACAAAAAAAATATATATACATGTTTTATATAGATGCATACGAAAAGCTGTCTTAAGAAAAGAAATCTAAACCCATTTTTTTCCAAAAGCTCTTAAAAAAACCCCCAAACTCCTTTCTCTTCCTTGCTGCTCAGGAACACACGAGGAAAAGAAATATGTGTGTTTCCTTAAGATACTTTAACAACCCTTCTTTGCCTTCAGGTTTTTTTTCTTCAATGGCTTATATATAATTTCCCCTAAAAAAGAAATTATTGTGAGCCAAATGCTCCCCTTCATCTTTGGAAACACGGTAAGAGGATGTTTGCTGTCTTAGCTGTGCCCCACTGCTGGATGCTGGATGTTATCACTACAGTTACAGTATTTATCCTGACAAGGAGCTTCCTTATGGACAAATCAAAATGGTGTGTAAATAATAAATACTGGAGACTTCATCTCCTACAGACACAGTGATTTATGACCTGTTTTCTCACATGCCTTTCACTTTACAAACTTGGCATGTGGTTTTACATGGCCTGACGTTTCTGGAGGACTCTGTTTAACCCTTTGGTTGGTCACACCTGACAAATAAAACACACCTCAGGGCTTTCTACTTGGAGCAGTCACAGAAAACTGCCTAAAATATATACTCTGGCCACCACAAAATAAAAACACCAACTCTGAGAAACTTCCTGTTCTTCAGCTGAGCTTCATGAGATGAGGTAGTTTCAAGAATTTATTTTTCTTTTTTAAACGGGAAAGACCAAGATCATTCTTTAGTTCCTAAATGCACAAGAAAGATAAATAGCATGCACAAAGTTCATCCTTTTAACAGAGAGTTCCACAGAAGAAAAAAGGAAACCATTTGGGATGCAACCCAAAACTGCAGGCATCATTAACTGTGACACACAGCAGTGCTGTGGTTGGAGCAGCAGGTGATGCCCACGGATGCTCTTCCTGAGCCAACTGGTATCAGTTCCTAATGGGCACAGGACTCAAATCTGCTCAAATTCTCTTCAAAATCTCTTTACAGCACAGCCCTAGTTAGCCACTGCTCAGTAAGGCATTTGAAAAATCCTCTTTTTTATATAATAACTCCTTATGGAAATTGCCAAGTCATTTTAACATATCACCAGCAGTGTGGAAGTATCACAGGAAGCTCAGTTCTACCTGCAGGGAGTGTTTCCTTTCTGCTGGTTGGCAACAAAATCCCAGTAATCCCAAGGCAAGGGAGTTTTCTGATTTCATTAACAATTTTAAGTTTTCTAGTGAATGAAAAAAAAAGCCACCTGAAAAATACTTAAAATAAAAGAAACTATCAGGAAGAAAATATTTTCCCTTTTCCATATGTGATGCTTAAGTCACAGACACACAGGCCAGGCTTGGAACTCCCAAGTGTGAGCTTCTCCAATATCAAGAGAGCAGTTTGCTCATGACTGATCAAGTTGGGAAGACAAATATATGTCATGGAAAAAAAAATGAAGCTGCTACTTCTTCACAAACTCTTCTTACACTCACTGATCACAAATTGCAAATTTTAAGGAAAATAAATGATGCACTTGTCAACACAGTATTTACAAGATATACAAGACATCTCCAAGTAGTTTTCCTCCCATATTTTCAATGTGAGAAGATATTTTTTTTTTAAAAATCAACCTCAAGTTTTTAAAATAATCACATTTATTTATTTACTTACTTACTTGTTCCAGCACAATTAAGATTTAGGTGAGGAAGTCACATAACGAAATACAGTCCAAGCTGAAAAACAATTCTATTAGACATCCTTCTGCTGAATGAAACCTTATGCAAGTTCTGCAGGTGCACTCCCCAAATGCCTGTGCAAGATGAGGATGGCTGACATGAGCCCTTGTAAAGTCTGACCTTCTCCTCATAAAACAAGTACTCCAGGCACTGGGAGAGATCTGTATAAATGACAAATTGGACCAACTGTGTTTCTCCAGACATTGTGGGGGGACCACAGCATGGAAAGGGCAACTGAATTGTCCTGGTTAAAAAAAACACAAACAACTATTTAGATATGGACAAAGCTTCCTAATCATGAGCTTCTGATCCAGAACACCAGAGGGACATGCAGGATCAGGATCTGGGAAAGGCTGGTTGGGATGTCAGCATCCCTTACAGGATTGTGCTGGTAACTCAGTGTAAGTTGATATATCTGAGCATCTCCAGAAAAAGAATCAGATTTCACTATCAGTATATTCAGCCTGAAATGTTTCAATCAGTTCCAATTCCAAGATGTGCCTTTCCATAATGTTGGAATGCAATGGAATTAAACCAAAGCTTTATTTCCTTAATGGCTTGTCTAGATTTCCTTTTGGATTTACTTAGCACGAGAAAGTTACAGTATTTACAGTCAGCAGAGTAACTTCCCATGGCAAATTAAAGGACTGTTTCAAGACATGTTCACACCTTGACACCCACATTATCTATTGAGAGCATGCTTGATGAAATTGTCTGTCTACAGAAAAAGACTTAGAAGGAAAGTATTTCTTCATGATTCAATTTATGTGTTTCCGTGAAAAATGGCATTTCATATTAAATTCAGCCCCTGAAATACTATAAGCCCTGTATAGGCTATATTTTCCATTCTGTAACTCTCAATATTAAATTCATATTTGTTTCGTAAAATGTCTTAAAGGTGTAAGAATTCTCAAGTCTATAGTTCAAGCCAGCAGTCTAAAAAAAGAGTAGAACTGCAGCATAGTAGTTAGTAAATTACTTAACTAGCACAATTTTAATCCCATGTCTGGCCTATTGCTCTCATGGCAGTCATCAGTGGCTGTAACAGAAGGAAAATAAAATTTCAACTGTACACTTTTCAGCATTAACTTTTAAATTAAACCAAGGTTTTTAAAATGGATATTTTTTTTTTTCTGTCTTCCCCTTGACTTTGCTGACATCTTTAACTGAGACTGGCACTTCTCAAAGCAACACTAATGATTTCTGAAACACAGTGATGCAGTAATGCATCCGTCTGCTTTAGTCAGAGCCACCTGACTGATCCAAATTGTCTCTATCACTCTGCTGCAGAACATTCCATAAACAATTAACTGCATTTAGCATTGTCATGGTTTAAAAATATAATTTGATGGGAACAATTTTCATGGAGTTAAGAGGCTGAATCAGACAAATGATTATAACCAACACTAACGGGAGACAAACAAGACAAACTCTCTTAAAATGGTTCATTACATTAGTAAGTGAATGATCATTTGCTGATGGCAAAAAACCCAACTGCTTAGTAATCAGAACTCTGTTTGGAACAGCAGAAGGTTTTCAGATAGTTTATCTATAAGAAAAGAGTAAAAAAGCCAACTTAGTAATATAGGCAAGTATTAAGGAAAATGAAACAGTGCACAACTATTCCAGATGGTTAGACCCAAACATCAAAGATAAGCTGTAAGCCTGGAAAAAACAAGTCACAAAATTATTTACATTGGCCAAACAATGAATAGGCCTAAAAAGACACGGGCCAAAGGGGATGCACAGGTCTCATAATCACTGTCCAGTTTCTGGATCCAGTAAAGAAGGATATCAGAACATGGAAATGTGACTGACCAAATACTGCTGCTCAAAGTGTGGTTTTCCTCCTCTGGGAAACACCATCTAGACATTTCTGGGATAATATTCTGATTGACACCTTCAGAAGAATTTTTTCCTCAGAGGGAGCTAAAAGTATCTGCATCAGACTAAGGGGAGGATTAAAGAGATCTGCAGGAAAGACTCACCTCACAAAGAAAATACCCTACAATCACCAGCTGGGACTAGGATTTCCAAAAGGTGGATGGATCCTGATTCCCTCAGAATCCTTAGGAAAGAGTTGCCTTCAAAAATTTTAAAAGAATTTGAACTGGTGGAAAAAAAATCTAGAGCAGAAGCCACAGAAACAGAAGTACAAGATCAGTCTGAGCTGAATCTCCTGCCCTTTCCAGCAGAAGGTATCCAGGGAGGAGGGACAACCAGGGCACAGCTGCAGGGACACTCCTCCAGCTGACACACATTTGACATAAAGAAACAGGCACAGCCAATGAACAGTCCACTGACATCAGCATTTCACTTAGATAGATTTAAGAATAAAAAAGAATTAGTGGGAAAAAAGTAGAGTATTTGGAAAGAATTCCAGCGAAGACACCTGAACATTCCCCATTCAACTCTTTTCCTTGCTTTTGTTCCCTACAATCCTAAAAACAAGCAGTGAAAATCAGTGTGTGTGAGGCACAGCTAACATTTGCTTTAAAACTACACTAAAAACTTAAAAGTTGGAATTATTGTCCATTTTGAGATGGATTTTGGGTTTATTCTCTGTGACTTATTCCGCTTACTCAGAACTAACCACAGAACTATACCAAAGCCAAATTCAAATAGCTGGAACTTTGGTTTTGAAGCATCTATGGCAACCTATGGCAGCAGCTGAAGTGGTGCCAAAAGTGCATCATTTGCTTGGATAATTAATTCTGTTTACCACCCAGCCAAAATGAATTACCATATATTCATCCAGCGTGGAATATTTTCCTCTTCCTTTTTCTTTTTTTTTTTTTTTTTTTTGCACTGGTACAAACCATAAATTTATTTCCAAAGGGATCCAGATGCAAACCCTCAACATTTCTGCAGGCAAAATAAACCACGACTTACGTTCTTCTTGGCAAATCCACCACGCACAAGGTGCCTGGAGATATGCTATGCTGATTATGAGATATTATTGTGAGGTTTTATTATCCTTTTAAACAATAAAACAAGAAAAGAAACCAACATAAAAGCAGGCAGCTCTGTGCCAGATGTAAGAATTTAATGTTATCCATTCCTGACTAGCTAGTTTGGAACATGTGCTTCAAATATGAAACTTTTCTAAGTCTCCCCAGGTGAGCAGTTGATCTTATCTTAAAATTTCTGCTTCTTTTCAAACAGTGCACAGCACAACCTAGCAGCTAAGTGAACGTTGTAGCTAAAATAAAGGGGGAATTTTATTCTTCAACACCAACTTCCTCAAGTAAACATTACAATCCAAAGAAAAATTTCACTGTAGTATCAACTCAGAATCTTAGGATGGAATAAGGGAGCATGGAATAGTTTGGGGCTTGTCCTCCCTCTGTCCTTTTCCATATTTAACAGACCTTTCCTACAAAAGCCTTCTTGCACTTTGCCTAAAATCTCCACTCAGTCTTAAAATCCCAGAATTTAAAAACACTTTTCAGTCACGTGCAGTGAAAAAGGTGTTTGAAGGTGCAGGAAAACAGCCAATCTGAAAGATTAGGGCCAAGCTCCTCTTCTTCAAAGGGTATGAACACAATTGTTGCAAAAACCTAGTTCTAAAACTGGGGATTTGATATCTCTGAAGGACACACATATACAAACATAAAAGCTTCCTTTGCATTTAAGGCAACTTCAGCAATGCAAATTACTGAAAAAAGAGCATTTCTTTGAAAAGCTTTGCAGATGGACAGTGTTTTTCCCTTTATTAAATTCTCTTGCATGAGATCTACCTTTAGGGAAGAAAAGCATCCTTAAAAAAAAAAAAAGTTATTTTAGAATCTCAGCTTGTAATTTTCTTTAAAGTGGACATGATGGAGACAGTCAAATGGAAGCAACATCTACATGAACAAGCAGCAAATCAGCTTTCACTTGTGATAAATAAATTATGAAGATGTTTGTTCTCCTCAGCTGACATCTGTAAAGGCTTAACTGCTAAAAGGAGCATTTAGCTCACTTCAGAGAAAACTCAAGTATCCTGCTGGTGAATTCTGTTTTCCAACTGCTTCTTATTTACAGAAGAGTTATTAAATATTTATTATGTCAGAAAGCAAGTATTTTCAATTGTCCTAACCCAAGGTCTTTCAGTGCAGTAATAGCTTGCTTAGATTTTTTTACATGAACCTACAATGTCATTGCCAAGACAAGACACAAAAAGGGCCTCCACCACTTGACAAGGACTGTACACAAAAATACATTTGCTTGATTTTCTGTCAATTTAGTGGCTGACAACTTGCTAAACAAGGAAGAGCAACACCACAATAATAGCTGACAGATGCTGTTTCCACTAACTTTCAAATTCCTTAAACCTTTCCAAAAGCACATGCACAGAGTGATCTGCTTGTCTGTCAACGTGCAATCCAAGCAGGGATGCTCTGGTACCATCAGCCTATCAGCTGACATGGGATATTTTTACATTATCCAAATGCCCAGGAACCACAAATGAAAAAAAAAAAATAAATCAGCAGAACTACTTGTCCTTTTACTTACAGAACATACTATTACAAGTTGACACCTGTACGAAGTTTCTAGAATCTAAATTTAAAATACGAGCACAGTGTTAAATTACACTCAAGTCTGTTCAATTTTCTGGTGCCTGGTTATGAGGAAGACACACCATCCCCTTGTCATTCTGTGCTGGTTTGTGTATTTTAATGCATTTTTATTTAGTTTTTTTCACTGTCTGTGGCCTAGCTGCATAAGAATGAAAGGTAAAAATGCTGTTGTTGAAGAACACCTAACCCAGCCAGGGTTAGGTCTAAACCACTGGTGCTGACTTCTTCTAAAACAAAACATCTTGCCTATTAGTTTCAATTTAATAAGTGCTACATGACACACAAGTTGTGCTCTCAATAATTAATGCCATTTGCACAAGGCTGTTGGCAAAACTTAATATATTTGCCTTTAGCAAAGATTTTTTTTCACTACTCATATGTTTTACCCTCGGGATTGAAATGCTGATTTTTCACTATTTATTAGGAAGCCATAAGCAAGAAGAGATCCTGAACTGTACACACAAATTTATGGGCTGTCAAGGTGATTTCTTTCCAATGAGTCACTGGAATTCAGTACAGAGAGAGAGGATTAATCTCAAGTAGCTAAATGAGGGCACTTAGTAAATACCAGTTTTTGGCATCCTAAACAAAACAAACAAAAGAAATAGAACAAATCCCTCCCCCCCTCCATTCTGAATCACATCTTTAACATAACACTGAGGTATCTGCTGGTTTTGAGAGTTCAGGTCTGCAAAGATCTTAATTCTCTTAACAGAGAAAGAGGATGCCAGACTGACTATAGCAAACTAAGTGAAGCTGAACTGTCCTGTGGAGGCTCTGTTTTAATGCAGGATATCAGACAATAAATTATATATATAATATAGAAAAGATATATAATATCTTTTATATATAATATATTTTATATATTATATAATATATATGGTATAATACCATATAATGCAGAATATTAATATTATATTAAGAGAAAATGAGCAGCAACTGAACAGGTGGAGAAGGTGACCTTCATTAAAACCCCTCCACACAGGCAGCAGTGGCCTGAGGTATTGTAGCATGAGACAGAGCAAGTTCGAGGTGTAGCTGCCTCCTCCTCAAGTCCAGAACACACACAACTGCTCAATACTCTTTTGGAACAAATGCATGTTTTTCTCCACCTCACTCACTGACTTTATTTTTCCTTCCACATTAGCACCACAATTAAAATCTCTGTAGTATTAACCACTCTCAGAGGACACAAAATTCACAGTCAGGGATAAGCAATTGTATCCTGTGGTGGTGGAAAATCCTGTAGGAAACATATAGTATGGATGTTCTGGTATTTATAAAAAAAAACAGCTGACCTTTACAAAGATGTTCTCTGCTGGCACATGAACAAGGATGTGGGTTAGCAAAGAAAATAAAAATGCACTGGAAATATGTACAAACCTGACTGTTATTATTATTCCCCCCTGAAAATCACAGCATGAATATTTTCTTATCCCATCCATTACTAGTTAAATGGCAAACGAAAAAAGTCAAATGAGAAATCACAGAAATAGAAATGTTTTTTTCCTTGTTTAGTCTTCCCACATTGATACTATAAACACACACATCACTGTGTTGCACTTCCTTCTCAGGCTACCCAAAATCCTTTCTTCTGGGGAAATGTTAATCATGACCCAAAGGTAAACAAGGTTTATAGGTAATGCAGTTCCTTGGGGAAGACAGGAAATAGGGGGGTTTTATTTGATTTCTGGTACTCAGAGGTGGTGTGCAGGCTACAGCAGAAAATGCCTCCATGCTTACCTAAAGAAGTAGTTAATAAAAAAAGTCTGCAAGACTTAACACTCTCTAGCTGCTCCACAGAACCCTTTTGAAGAGTAACACTTAGCACCTGATCTGCTCCATGTGGCCCTGCTGGTGTCTGATGAGGGACCCTGAAGGATATTGTGGTCCCCCAGTTATTTTAATCATTATTTCATTGGCCTGACTGCTGTAGGTGGGCAAAGAATCATTTTTAAACATTATAAAATGAGGGTGGGGGAGATTAGATACTGGTGCCCTACATATTTCTGTCACTGACTGTGACCACTTTGAATCAGCATAGAAAGAACAAATAAAATTGGTTTGGGACAATCCAGAAGCTCCAGACATAAAACACACTTGATTGTTTGATGGCCAGTGTCCCATAGTGTAGGATTTTGGAGTTTTCACCTTGCCATAAGCCCCCAGCTGGCAATGGCACAGACAGGAGGGATGTCCTGCCCCAGGCTCAGCCCCCTCTGCCACAGCACTCAAACAATCCTGTCCCAATCCCTCCACTCAGGAGCATTTCCTTAAGTGACAGCAGCAAAGGAAGGGCCGTGTGTGCTGCCCACAACCCAACACAGAAGGTATTAAAACACCCCTTACATGGGGGTTTTTAAATTCCCGAGGCATTAAACCTCTGAAAAATCTTCTGAGAGGATGAAGAGGTAGAGCAGAAGCTCAACTACGTGCAAAGAGGGCTGATCCAGAACTAAAAACAGATTTTCTTATTTACTGTAAGTGACAGCTGGATGAATTACACAAGTAATCTGTGTCTCTCCATTTCCTTCTATCCATCAGACTGTATTTATCTATCTCTTCTGCCTATATTCAACTTCACAAAACACATACAGAAACAGCTTAAATTATTCATTTTCTGCTCTGTTCCCTATAACACCCGTTTCAGTTCACTGACCTGTGTAACTCACTGATTTAACTAATGCATTATCTACAATATTATATATTATTAAATAAGTTTGGTCTCTTAAAACATTTCCATGACAACGTATCACAATACTATTCACATTTGTCTGGCCTATAAAATGATTTCTTCCTTTTGATATGCCCCTCAGAAAAAGTAAATTAAATCTAGATTGCTCTAGTCCTGTAGCAGTAGTCAGGTTAGCAATTGATACTCTAATCTTGCTCTTCCTGAATAAACTACAAAACTCTCAGGCCCTGTATTCCCCCTGCCATAGGCATTATTAGTCAAAATTTTCTGCTACATTGACATACACCAGTAAAAAATGTAAGATCTCTGAGGATATAAAATGCTCTCAACTTTCACCAGTTCCAAAAGAAAAGCAAGAGGCATTTCATGCAAAGACTAAATAAAAGGCTTTTTTGGAGTCACAATAAATACAGACCTGCACTGAACCACCGCCAGGAAAAACTGCAAACTCTGCCCTCCTCACCTAACTCAAATGACTTGTACCTCCAGGGAAGGGAATTCCTGCCAACATCATATTCTGTGTTTTCTGCAAAGTCATCACTGAATCTAACGTGCAGGACTGCAACAGATTATAGAATAAATGAGAACATCATTAGCACAGCTATAAAAAGCTGGAGAGATTATGTGGGGTGATGCACTCTGGTGAAAACATTGAAGTGAACTTGCAAAGCTTGAAAAACCCAGCTGATGTCTGGAGCCTCACCTACTTTCCTTTCCTTTCTGGTGTTAGAAAAGCTCCAACATTTCGTTCTCCTAAAACAATACTTTGTGTCAGTTAAACACCAGTGTGGTCTTCAGGAATACTGAACAGGAGCTGAGGACATTCTACTGGACTGTGAGAGGGAAGGAGGGACTGTGACACTGTAGGGCTGGCACCTTCCAATGAAACCTGAGAGCGTTTCACTCATTTTATATTTGTTTTCCCAACAAAACAATTAGTTTTCATACATCTTTTTCTCTTGTTCTGTCAGGTGTTAATGTCGATAAACTTAAATTTCTTTGCAACTCTTATGGAAAAACAAACCAGAATCTGGTGGGACTTTGCTCGTTCATTTTCTGACATCTTTCCTCATGCAGCAACTCTGGCAATGCAAAACGAATACCATCCTCACTCTCCAGAGACTCATCTCCTGTTGGGCTATTTTGAGCCTTGTTCATTAAAAAAAAAAGAAAAAAAAAAGTGGGTTTGTGTGGGTTTCAGAATTTTAAGTCACAACTGAACAATCTCAGTCTCTCTGAAATGACAGAACAGATTATCTGAGCTTCCAGATGCTGCGAGCACACAGCTCGGGGGCCCAGAGCTTTTGGAAAGGTGACATCAGAGCAGGTCACTCACCTGAAACGATCTTTTTAACAATAAGATGGAAATCATGTTTACAGTACAAAAGCCTTACAGGAAAGCCTGTACACTGAACCTGAATCTCTGCTGGAGATTTCAGTCATCCTGCAGCTCTGAGAGCGCGGCCAGGCCAACCTGCGCCCGCCCCGCCACGCAGGTGGCAGCTGTGTTGATCTGGTGCCCTCTGCTGATCACTGACTCAGCCCAGGAGGAACCACAGCTGGGCCCACTCCATTGAGCCTGTTTCCAGCTGCTTTAAGCACCCAGGGCATGAACTGGTGTCCTTTAAGACAAGTTTCCATGGCCCTGCATCACCCCGTTGCCACGGAGCCTGGTGCCCCTTGGTGCTTCCATGGGGAGAAAGTGGCAGCGGTGGGGACAGCAGAGGTCAATCCCAGCGGTCCCACCAGTCCTCCTCACGTCCAGATGCTGAGCAAAAGCAGATTACAGCAGCCCAGCTCCACCTCCTGGGATGGAGCAGCCTATTCCTGGAGCAGCACCGGCCTCCTGCAGCTTCTTTGAGAAAGAACAGCCCTGAGTTGCCGTGGCACTGCCTCTGCTTTCCTGCCAGGAAAGTGCTGGGGCTCCTTCCCAGTCATGAACTGGAGTGAAGGCTCATTAAAGGACGGCACTGCAGGTTGCTGAGGACAGCTATCAAATGCAAAGCTCACAGTTCCCATCCGTGACTGAAATCTGGACAGACTCGTTACTCACAGCTCTGCTGGCACCCAGGGTGTGGAGCAAACATCACAAAACCCAAAAGCCATAAACCAACGTATTTTTAAGCTCTTCCGCAGCCTAAGTAAGTATTGTAAGGAGGATTCTGCCTCGTGACTTAAGCAACCAAGATGCCAACCAATATTCACAGTTTTAAATTGGCAACTTCTTCAGGGCTCACGATCTACCTTGCCTGGACTCTTTCATTGTCAGCACCAAGTGGTTCAACTGCAGCAAAGGTTCACATCTGCCCTGACAATACATTTTTTTGATATATTTCATTCTATGTGCCCAGTTTATCAAATGGAAAAGAAAAAGAGCCGGTTGCATTCCATAAATAACACTTTTGACAGTGACTCTGTGAAATGTTGAAAGCATTTCATGGAATGCTTCAATTATTAAAAATTGAATCCATACATCATTCTGGCTAGAGCCTGTGAATGATTCCATAGTCAAAAATTGGAACATCTCCTTTAAAATTAGGTTTTCAGAACAAATAACCACGTTTATAAGTTTTTTAGTATTTGTCATCAGGCACTGTGTAATTTGGATTAACATCTGTTCTTTACACAAATATTCACAGTAAGAGTTTTAGTTTAAGAATATGTGTGTAAAGTGAATATCTCTTTTTCTAACTCTCAAATTAAGGATTTTACAACATGTTGATTGTAGTTAAGAAAGGTATTCCACACATATTCTCTGTCACAGCAGCTAAAAAAACCAAACCAACCTGTCATAAACTCTCTTGACCAGTGGCAGAATTAAAACCAGGATTCTAATATGTTTTGGGTTTGCTTCTGTAACTAGAAGACTTAAATATGCACAATTATTATAGAACTCTTTTCTGATTCACAACAAATATACAATTTGGCTATTAGAAATCTCACTCTGAATAAAGCACAGTGTTTACCTCCCCACACTGCCCAAAAATATTGACAGTATG
Source organism: Pseudopipra pipra (assembly GCF_036250125.1). Taxonomy (NCBI): domain Eukaryota; kingdom Metazoa; phylum Chordata; class Aves; order Passeriformes; family Pipridae; genus Pseudopipra; species Pseudopipra pipra. Next base: position 4,609,747 of record NC_087563.1, on the reverse strand, counting down.
TGGAATTTCACAGATAATGTGAAATTGCTGTGCCAAGGAGTAAAACACCTTTCAAATAAGTGTATGAGATCCATAGATCTGGGAGAGAAAATTAACACCCTGTCCTGACCTTTCCTTTTTCAGCTTCCAACCACCAGCTTTCCACCAAGCAAAGCTCATAATTAATGTTTGATGCAGACCCATCTACAGAAGAGGCCTCATCAAAGCAACACATGTCACATCACTGGTTCCTTTGTTTTCTGCAAGCCACCCCCTTCCTCTCCAGCAAGGACAGGAGCTCAAGCTCAGCACCCACTGGGACACCAACACCTGGAGAAGGAACCAGGTCAGGGCTGGTCCATCCACAGTTATTTAATGAGTCAGTGGCCACACACTTCCACTGCACACATCACACACCCCGGGGAAAGCTGGGCCCAATGTGCCATCATTCAAGTGCAATCTGATATTTTCACCACCCAGTTTGTTGAAAAAAAAAAAAAAAAAAAAAGGGTCCGGGATAAATGAAAGGTAAAATCCTTGGAAAAATAAACTCGAGTCTGTAAAATATTAGCGAATGTTTTCATAACTTTTCCAGCAACTATAGTTTCTAATAGATCAAGTGTGACTGCACAAAGCTGCGTGGAGAAGTCTGAGTGGCAGAGATGGACACATTACAGCTTTTCCTATAACACACAGACATCATATCCTCCAAACTTGCTGAAAAGCACTACTTTGGTTATAATTTATATTTTATATACTTGAAAGTGAACCACACTGGGAAACTCGATATCAGGTTTTTCAGCTGTGTTATTTCAGGGAAGTTTATTGACTCCTGTAGTTGTGAAGATATGAGAAACAAATGGCTGTTTTTCCCACCTTAAAGCAACTAAAAGTATCTTTTTTCATACTAGTGACCGAAATATGGAGTTAGAGCTGAAATATTTCAGGCAGTTCTCAGAGAGCACAGATTCACTGCTTGTATATTCACTGAGAAATAATGCAACATCTACAGCAACTACACTAAGTTACATGCTATTTGTGTTTACTTATCTTTTCTCCCTGAATCAAGGGTTTTTTGCACCAAGAAAATGTTTATTCTCTGCCTGCCTTGCACTGTTGCCACAGCCTTTTCCTTCCCTTCTCGAGTTAGTATTTACACTCCGTGCTCTGTTTCCCATTATTACTATAAACACAGAACACTGTTTTAACAAAAATAATTTAAATCAAAGCCATGCAGAGGTCCCATAAAAGATTTGAAAGGAAAATTCAGTGAAGTAAAAAACTAAGAGTGCCTGGATGGCCAAGAGTATAACCCACAAATCAGGACAGTGTCTCTGTCCTTCCAAAACTCACAGTTCCATCTTCCACCCCAGCTCTCCAGAGAGCTCTTGAGCTTGTGAGAAGCCCCAGACAGGTAACACAAGGACTGAAGAGCCTGGTGCATGCAACAGTCACTGCTCACAGAACTCAAAAGTCTCTTCTATTTACTGAACAAATCCATAAACCATTTCTTCTGTAATTCAAATGAGAAATCACACTCTGAATATCAAGTTTAGCTTTCAGTCGAGTTTCCAGGGCTGAGGATGTGACAGGCACTTGAATACTGCCACAAACACACGGGAGCTGACTCAAAGCAAAACCAACCTCATTTCACATGATTTCAGACCGTGCTCTATACATTACACCCCCAAAGACCCTCCAAAGGAGCCCATTTTTTCTGCCAGAGCTGATGTCTACCTTTGCACTGCTGAAGATCAGCATTTTTTCTGTAGCAAACACTATGAAAGCAAAGGCTATTTTCTGTGCTTTTGTGTTTTGGTTTGATTTTTTATTCCTAAAAAGTGAATATTCAGCTGCCATCAGTTTAAATGTGGTAATGTCACACAGTATAGAAAGAACTCCCTAATTTCTGGGCCTCATTTACTTTTACACCAAGAACCCTCCACATTGCCTGAGAATTATGAAAGGTGTTTGGTGAGAAATCTCTTCCTTACAGGTATCTTTGTTAGGGACAGACAGGACAAAAGAGAAAGGCAGTGATTAGCTCTCAGGTCATCTAACCTCCAGGAATTATTTTACAGCGAGGGATCATAATAAATACTTCCCAAGTAGCATCAGTGAAATGAGTAACAGTCTTGCTCAGACTTTTAGATTTATTTCAAACTCTAGACTTCGAGATCAAAATGTTAAAACCTCTTCAGCTGTAACACACCCTGAATATAACAAATGCAAACTCTGAAAGAAAATGTTTGTAAATATATTCAAAATAATTTACCATCCCAGCACCCGCAGTTCAGCCCATGCTCTTGTTTTATTTCTGGCCAGCCTGTTTCACTAACTTAAAAATGCAGAACAGAACAGCCTAAAACTGAGTGTGACAGAGAAAACCTAGCATTAGTGACATCTGTCAGATGTCACTGGTGGCAGATGGTGACATCTAGCACCAGGTAGCCATCAACCTAATCTGCCTTCTTCCCCTTTCTAGTGAGGGAAAACCATAAAGCATAAAGACCACTTGACTCTCTTCTCCTGCTGCAGAATCAGATAAACTTAATGCTAAGAAGACATCCCAGCTCTAATTAAAATACACTGGAAAGTACATTCCTTCAGCCCTTCACATTATTTGTAGGGTACACCTGGAATGTCGAGTTGCTTGCACTTGTTTCCCTGTTCAAAAACCCACATGTGGTACCCAGTTAATTACAGAAGACCAAGCCAGGGAGCTGAACAAAATCTGCTTGAATATCTTAATATTTGTGGCGATTTTGCTTGGCTTTTTCTGTCTTGAAAGACTTCGGGGGAAAAAAAAATGAAACAAAGGATCTGCTTTTTCTACTAGAAATAGGTTTTGATTTTTGTCTGGATAACAAGAATTTATAGTGTTGCTGAAAGGCCCTGGAGACAGTCCTGGAGACTGAAGTAATTTATTTACTCACAGAACAAGCACAAACCCTACAAGCACCTGCCCCAGGAGCCCCATTTAAAGCCTCTTGGACCTGACCTGGAGAGACACCTCATGGAGGTGAAACAGGGTCTTCCCATTCCACTTGGGGCTTTTGCTTTCCCTTTTTTTGTTTTTTAAATATTTTTTTAAGAGAGAAAGAGAGCGTGTGAAAAGTAAGTTTTCCATCTAAGGAACAGCTGAAAGAATTCTTCAGAAACTCGATTTGAAAGTTTGCTTGCTCTGAATGAAGCATCAGGCCCCTCAAGGTCACTGATGTGGCTTTAGGTCTCTGTTACTGAGCAAACAGCAAAGTCTGCAACCTTCAAAAAAGTGAGGGGGAAAAATAGGATATGAATGCACACAGACAGACAGACAGACAGACAGCAAACCCAGAAATAACAGCCACGTTCAGGAGAATAGCAGTTTGGATTTATGGAGTGTGAGCTACTAATGTGTATAATGAAGCAGACAATCTAATGACTCAGAGTGCTAAAAAAAGGGGGGAAATATAAATCCACAGAAGTCACAAGATAGATTTTCAAGATTAATGGGGATAAGCCAAACATTCCAGATGTTCTAATCCAGGGTTCCTGTCTCTACGCTACAGAAAATCACCTTTCCCAAGGAGAAAACACCATCCATCTTTCAACCTGCACTTTTGTTCCCATTACCACTCATGAATACCCAATTTTCATCTATCTGCTTTTTCTCCCACTTGTAATCAAAATGAAGGAGCAAACGTCCTTTGTATAGAAAACATTTTAATAAGTGCCTCTGAAGACAAAATACTATAGAGGCATCCATAACATGTAATTTATCAAGATGAAGCAAAACTATTATTTTTTTTTCCATAATTGCTGTTTAAATTACATGAAAATACTCGTATCAGTTCTAAAACTGCCACTGTCACCATTTTTCTTCTGCTGTAAAACCACAGTAGCACAGCTAAGTACATACTCTATTTACTGGACAAAATTTACTGTTCTAATTACTGGACCTGTTACAGCTAATGGAAAATAAGAGTTATTGGGTTTTGCTGTGAGGAGGAAAGCTGTTCAACAACGAGGTTACAGTGGGATACAAGAGAGCCCAGGAATCTGATGAGTCTGTAACTTGCTGTTACTATGGAAACCAGTGATTATAACAAAATATTCACATTTTAATCATGATCCCTAGAGGACTGACATCCCTATATTGATTCTATTTTTAAATTCAAGATTTTGCTAATTTACTAATCCACTACCAACCACAAAAAAGTCACCTAGAAAGCCTGAGAAGAGCCACACTTGTATCAAGCAGCACAGTTCCACTTCAGTTGTTGCAAACCCATCACTCTCTTCGCTGAGAACGTGGACTCCAGCATGCTGAATTCTGAGTTCCAAAAGGAGAGTCTGTCCTCTGTGTTAATCCTTGGAATTTAAACTCTAAGAAAAACGAGCTGTGTTACCCATGCCCAGGTTTTCCAAAGCCCCTTTATGGGAAGGACTGACTAACACAGGACATAAAGTGTGCAATCACACACAAGGTGCTGGAACTGCCACACCTCAGCAGCATCTGCAAAGCAAACATAAGAGTCCAGAACACGAACTAAACACGGGACACAGCAACCTGGAAGATTAAAACCAAAGTAACTACTTCAACACTTTGTTTTTAAGAGTTGCCTGCTTAGATTGGAACTTCTAGGAAGCGTGAAAATAAGTTCTTAATCAGTGTCAAGACCAAACTTTTATTTTTGACAGAAATTTAAAAATTTGATCACGTGGCTACTTGAAAGGCCTGCACTACTCCTTGTAACTCAGTCTCTAAAATTCACTGGGACAAATCTGAAATTCCTGCCCTGTCATGTTTGACCCTTTTGTAATAGAAAAAGCAAAAAAAAAAAAAAAAAAAAGTAAAAACTCGGAAGCTAAAACAAGTTACATGAAAATGCTTTTTATGGAAAGCCCATGGTAAACAGGCTGATGTAGGAAGCAGGATCTCAGAAGGGCCTTGGATGTCACAGATACACGTCTGTGATGGGCACAGCGTGGTTGGTTTGCACCGAAGAAGTCCAAGACATCCTTGGGACAGAGGCCCTTAGGGGAGGCCAGCCCTTAACACTGACCTAAATCTCAGACAGACCTTTAAGGAAAGGGCTTGGTTGTGGTTTTTGTTCCTTTTGTATTCTTTTTCTAAATCTGCAGTGGGAAGTCAGCCTTGTTCTTTGCCATATTTTACTGACTCTTCCTTTCAGGTAGAGCAAGAGAGACCTCGGCGTGACCTGCCACCACGTTCCTTGGGAGCAACAGCTTTCAACAGGCCCACAGAGTGATTTATAATCAAAGCACGTTTTGGGGCTGCCCAAGGATGAGGAGACCTTTTCCAACAAATTGCAGAGGACCAGGGGGCTCAGCAAAGTCACCGTGTCAGGTCAGGGGTGCGATCGCTGCCGCACGAGGAGCAGCTGGTGGGAGGGGGGAGGATTGTGATCTTACAGCTAATTATGCATGTGGTTACCACATTGGAAACTCAGCTTCCCACATAACGAGCATTCACTGCTACAGAAAGTCCCACGCCAGCTTTAGGTCTCCCATCCCTGTCTGCCCCAGTGGGATGGAATCCGGTGAGGATGCGGAGCCAAGAATGTGCAAACAGCGTGGCCTGACTCTGCTTCTCATCTCTGCACTGCAACAGAGATGCTGAGAGATAAACAAACAACCCTGCTCTGAAATGAGGGCTATAACAAAGAATTTGCAAGTACATTATTGTCCTCAACTAAAGAAAAAAAAAAAAACAATTCCATTTTTAAAAACCTGAAAATGCAAAATCCTGAATTGTGTTTTTCAGAAGAGCAGTTAAGAACAAGTTTAATAAGTTAGCTTCCAAATAAAATAAAGAAACCAGCCTTTATTAAATTATATGGAAAGGGGTCAGAGATTAAAAATCCTTTGCCTCTCATTATTAGACTTGAGATGACAGATTCATTCCAGAGCACAGAAGGAAATATATTATCCCAAAACAGGATATGAAGTTCAGTCCCAGTAGATTAGTCTCTGTTAAGTAAATTTATTGTCTAATCTTTTAACTCTCCCCCAAACTGCTGCCCAAGATTCTCTTCCCTAACAGTACTAAACCCCCTTTCCCTTCCCTCTACAGCCCTACCCCCAAAGCTTCCCAACATCCAGCCCTCTGGTCTCATTCCCACCAGGGCTCTGATGGTGCATGAACCTCCTAGAAAAACAAGAAGGGCTGGGAGTAGGAGGGAAAGGACTTACAACTGCAGTCACCAACTAATAAAAGCAGGCTGTGCTCTGAAGTGCTAGGCAGAAGAGAAAAGCAGGATAAATGTTTTCCTTGCTTTAAGCAGCAGCAGCAGGGCTGGTGGTGAGCTCTGCCTGAGTGTTTGTGTGTGTGTGTGCCTGGTAACCGCGCCGTAATTTGGATACAGACATTGACAAAAACCTTCAAACGAGCCCCACTCCGACGAGCACGTTCTGGGAAGAATTAAATGTACTATGTGAGGCTACGAGGCACATCAAACAAAGAGCAACTCTATCCCTGGTTTGTTTACCGAGGCAGAAGCAATCTTCCATACAATGATACATTTCTAATACACTGTTTAGTCTAACTTTAGACTCCATGAAATTATTTGCAAAGACACGGATTCCCAAAAAATTCCAGTAGAAGAAGGCGGTCTTGCCTTCATCCTCCCTTTCGTTCCCTTTAATTGCACGAAATTTAATTGCGTGATTTAATTGCACGAAAGAGCCACGCTGTGACAAAAGGAAAATAACCAGAAGAGAATGTGCTTTCAAAGTGCTGCAGCCAGAAATGTCTCGATATGGGCTCTGTGATGCTTCTGTCACTGAGGAGGACAAATATTTCACAAAGATCACAGGTACAACATGCAATATCCCTCCTGCTTGATTCACTTGGTAAGACTGCTGGTGGTTTCTTCCTAATACACTAAATTCTAAAAACACTCCTATCAGGTACTTGGCTCAGCACGTTGCATGTTTTCACTCAGATGAGCTGTGATGTACCATCTTTATGCATGGAAAAAATTGCAGAGAGCTTGGTCTCACCAACAGAGTGTGCTGTCAGTTCGTTATTAGATCGAGGGCAACACCATTAGGAGAGATTTTTTTTTTAATTGTTTTATCTGAAGATCTATTGCAAATACTCCCTTCTATAATAAGATGTTTAAATAGCTATCTCCACTCAAAACAGTTGATTTTCACAGCATCTGTTACAAAATGCCATTCTTGGCTCCGTCCTGCCTGGCTGATGATGTGCAGTGCTGAGCTGCACGACTGTTTCTGTGCGAACCCGGCTCTTATTTACTTTGGGGGTTTTCTGTTTCTCTTTAGACTCTGCGTGGGGAAGGCATGGGAATCACAAACAACACATTTGGCAACTCTTCACATCACCCATGGCTGAGACAACCACTCCCAGCCACAAAACTATCCTTCTGTAGACTATTTTTTTCTCAAATCGAACAATTTGAACATGGTTACTTGCTCAGCTTGTACCCTGCCATTTCAGCTCACCCTTTATTTTCACCATGTACAATACACAAGTATTTACTACTGAAATTTATTTCTAAAACAAGCGCTGTGGAACAAGTTCAGGTTAAAAAAAAAAGTACTCAGGGAAAGAATCCTGCTCTATTTTCTGTATAGCTTCGGTTCTGGTTTAATCCATAACTTCTTTTTAATGCTTCCAGAGATGTTTAATAGATTTAATGTTATTGCAATGACAAAGTGTTACCCAGATTCATTTTCAATGAACTCTTAACACCACAGTCCAGAAAAAGAAAGCTCTGTACTCTTCTCATTGCACTTGAATGCAAATAAGATACACGTATATAGCAAAGCCTGAAGGTCTCCAGCCAGAAGCCTGAATAACTCATTATACATATATTCCAACTTCCCTTTCCTTGGAAATTCATTCTTCAAGCAGCTACACATTTGTAAGTAACCAAAAATACATTTGTTTCTATTGCCATAAGCCACTCAGCAAGTGGCCTCCCCCTGGTCTGTGTGCTCAGGCATCGCTTTGAAAACAGGCTTGGAGTCATCTGGTGAAACAGTCTGGGGGGCTACAAAGTAAACTGATCTACCAGACATCTGTACATGGCTCCCAACACGATCTGCAGGAGACACTTACATCTGCACAGAAATATTTATGGGGACACACAGGAAAGGCTCACACCCCCACTCCCCCCAGTGAGGCTCCCGGGTGATCAGCTGATCGAGATGCTCTTAGCACACTTCTCATTTCCTCTGATAAGCCTTATGCTCCGTGGAACAGGCCACATAGGCTCTGTGCAGAGAAATTCATGGGTATCCAGAGCACTGAACATCCACTGTTAATGACATTAACACAAATTTAAAGCAAGCTACCCATCAGGGATTTTGGGGAGAGCACACTGTGGGCAGGGCCTGTCCCTATCCAGATGTATCCTACAGCACCACACAGCTCTGACCCAGTATTTCTTTTTGTCAGTTTAAAGAGGAATACTAAGAATCAGCTACAAAAGCTGTATTAAAGGAAAAGACAAATGAGGACAGCAGTCCTAGTTCCTGCCTGACTCCCTCTGCACCTCTCAGAACCAAGTCCCTCAGTCCTATTTCACGGCATAACCTATGAGGCAAATTATCACTGCCATAAAACACGAGCAAATGAAAACTAATTTTTCACTGTATTATAAATATTTGGCTAAACTGATCATTTAATGTAAGAATTCTCAGATTAGCAGGATAGGAAAAAAAAGGAGAGCAAATATTAGTGCTTCTTAAGCTAAAATTCAGATGCACAGCACAAACCAAAATCCCAGAAACCAAACGGGAGTCTATCCATGGATTTTAGATCAAATACACCGTGTTTGTGAGGTCTGATCTCTTGTATAATGCAAACTTTTTTCCTGCTAATTTATATGATGTATTCTAAGACTTTAAAAAGGATGTGCATTCTATATTAAACACTGAATGATCATTCACACGTGCAGGATCACCAATACTTTCATGCTCTATTAAACTGAACTCTCCAGTGAGCACTGCACCACGGTTCAGAGGTGGCCAGAAATATTAACATCTAAACTATGGAATGCTTTAGTCTAACCAGGCTGAAAGGTCTGGCCTGAGGGACTTGCTGCTTCCAAAGGTGATATTGATATCAGAAATATTAATGCTACCAGAGAACCCTCTGTTGAAGTAGTGCCCAGCTCTTGGAGCCATGTGAACACAAGTAAAACTCAAATGGTATTTTCTGTCTCCATCACCCCAAGCAAAAACAAACAGAAGGAAACAAAACAACCCTCCCCCAACCAAAACTCCTTTTAAAATCACTCATTATACCCTTTCCATTGGGCAAAACTTGATTTTACTGCCTATTGTACCAGACTGCAACACACTGAATAACAAAATATTTGAAAAGTCTGTGCAATTACAGCACATATTCAAGGTGACTCATTAACACAGGAATGTGGCCCGAACATGACAAATTCACACATCTCTCCATTTAATCCCACTGGAAATGATGAGTGTACAGACAAGTAAAGAAATCCATCAGAACTGTAATGCCCAGAGTTATTTGTTTCCCTACACTTCAGTGCAATCAATCACCGAGTGAGGTGCCGGTCTGAATTCCAAATGACTGCTGTGTTCTAAGTGACACACCATGCACAGCCCAAAAAAACAGGCATGGTGTGAGGTGCAGAGCTTGCACAGGACGTGTGAGTGGTCAAACATGCCATTGTGGTGCTGTAATCCCAGCACAGGCATTCCTGCTAATGGTGAGCCTGTGCATTCGATACCCAGACTCCATCAGTCAGGACAGATAACCATCGTGTGCTGCAGCCATTCCTTAAACAACATCTCACAAAACAGATGTAGACAACTTATGGAAAAAATGAAAGATGCATTGGAAGCATACTCCAAAGGAAAAAAAAAAAAAAAAAGTTCTCATCCTACTAGGTTTGGATTAAAAAGTTAAGAGTTCCAGTTTCATAAGGAAAGCCAAGCACGCCGAGAGGGTAAGACAGAAATCCTGCCTGAGAAGGATTGCTTTAGAAATCAGTCTCTGAGTTCAGAAACTAATTAGTTCAGAAACTAATTGAAACCCCAGTGCATTATAAACCCAGATTCACTGGCCATTTCTCTGTTTCTCTCACAAAGAAAATGTGTCATTTCATAAGGGTCACAACAAAGGAAAGGAAAATGTAAGGAAATCTCATACAATAAAAATGGAGTGACTAATGTGGATGACTCAGTTAATTGCATGACTTTCGACTAAGCGTATTCACAGGGACAGAAATAACACTAAATCACAAGGAATATCTGGGAAAAATTATTCTGGATCAGTAAAAAAAACTTATGCCAGAACAAATGTCTGGGTCTTCAGAGCAGTATCTTCTGTGCAGAGGCAGAAACAGGGTCTGTGTCTCGTCCCACTCATCACCCAAGGCCCTCTAGCCACAGGGTAATTCAGGTTGGAAGGGAAGCCTGGAGTGTCCCTGCTCTAAAACAGGGCAGCTCTGAGGTCAGACCTGGTTGCTCGTGGTTTTATCCTGTGTGGTCTTCAAACCCTGGAAGGATGGAGACTGCACAGCCTGGGCACGCTGAGGTCCACAGCTCAGCTCTCCTCATGGAAAACAAGCTCTGCCTTAACATCCAGAGACTGAGATTCAGGATGCAGCACACAGAGCCACAGAGCATCCTGAGGATGATTCTGGGTTTGTAGTGAAATTCAGAAGTTGCTCTTTCCCTTACCATCTATCAGTACTTACACTGTGGAACATAGAGAACATTACTGTCACCTACCTCCTGCAGGGGAGAAGAAAAGCTCCTCCTGTGAGTCTTCAGGTGCCAGATCTGAAGCAATTTGGGATTGAGAACAGTTGGTGTAGTAATAAGAGTTCAATTAGCACTAATTTGGGTCTACCTGACCTCTTCACACGGCTTAATAGAGAGTACAAACCCCAGGTCTGCCACCTTGGTCCATCCCTAAGCACACGAGCAAGAAATATCCACCATGACTCCAAGAGATTTCAATGCCATCAGGAATAGCAGAGTTCCCTGATGGATACCATATCCTTCTCACTGGTCCAGAAACACAGAGGATTCTGCACTAGCACTAAAGAGGAGGAAAGGGAAGAAACCAGCCTGTGATTCTATGAAATTCAGGAGTATGTGGTTATTGCCATATTATACATACCTTTGCAATTTTATTTCACATATATTGAATATATTTGTATATATAATCAGTATGATTAAACAGCTCTTCAATTTCCTTTCAAAGTCTTTTGAGATGCTAAAATACCTGATATCCAAATGAATTGTGAAGCAACTCTATTCTTCCCCCTTGGTAGCTACCAAAACCTGGAAACAATCACCATTCTAGAATGAATAATTAAAATAATTTGAATACAGCAACACACTTGAAAGCCATGACCATAAACTCACAATCCTCGTAGCTGTCACATTTGGCTGCCTGTACTGAAATATAAAATAATGAAATTGTGAATGTGATCATAAATTCAGTAACAAGTATAATTGCTAGTCCTGGAAAAAACTATTAGAGTGGTAACTTGATTTTCTTGTCACTCCCATTCTGCATTAAGCAAAAGAAAGAAAAAAACAAAATGCAATCAATGTAATGATTTTTGCAACAAGCATCTAATTGATTTTTCTGCCGCTATTATAATTTACGAATAGTCCTTTAGTAATTGTTTGGTTTAACTGGATATATAAAACAAATGCTCTTGTAGTGATGTTAGCTGTGCCACATTTTATCCATAGAGAAGTTATTTAGATAAGGTATTCTATAAATGAAACATATCATACAATAGAAAAACTAATATACACTAATAACACAGTAAGAAAACAATGCCAACTAATCTATTTTCATTTTTATATGACTCTTGCCTCACTAAAATTCCAGGGAGCATCAGTAGGCAGTACAATTCAAGCAGTAGATAGGTCAGCACATTTTGAGGAAAAACACTTTCCTTCAGGTTTCCAGAGATGATTTTCCTTGTAATGCAGGCACACATAATCAGGAGACTCCATATATTTTATTGCTCTTCCAAGAAAAGCCAACTGACCAACCCCATCCTTCATGTCTGATATTTTTGCACAGGGATTTGGGACAGCCCTCACCTGCACCTGGCTCTGCAGAAAACATTGAATTCCATAACAAGTTAATAAACCCCTGGAGCAGCCAGTGCCTGTGTTCAGCCCTTCCAAGCCACCATCCCCATCTGCCAGCTGTGCCTCCCTGCTCCACAGGCCTTCCAAGGGGAGAGCCCTGAGGGGAACACTCAGTGTGTGTCCCCCAATCTGCCATGTTCTGAAGGAGAACTTTTATGTCTTGAGCCTAAAAATCAGTAATGTTCATGAACAATGGAAATTTCTCATCAGTGACTGATGAGTGACTTTCAGAGACTTGTATCACAACCACCTAAAGGAATTATTTTTCATAACTGACCAAGAACTATTTATTAATTCTGAATTGAACCAACGAAATTTCAAGTTTTGGTCTTCATGCAGAGAAGTACTGGGGTCTGGTTTCTCTCAATATTTATTTAGTGAGGTTATTGCCATCACTGAAAGCAAGAAATGATACATTTCTGTTGGTTTTACCTCCTTGTTCTAGCACACAGTGGTCCATGACACAACACGGGCAATACATCATCTGATCAGCAGGGACGTCAGATGTTGGGGGCCACCTGTTAATTAGGAACATTTATCACCTGACAGCTCTGGATCTCTCCCTACTGGAGGCCCTCTGGAAGGACCAGGCTTGCTCCTGATAAATGCAATGTTCTGCATGGAAAGGACAGATGGTGTCTTTTCCATCAGAATCAGAAGTTGGTGATTATTTAGCTCTGCTTATTCTGTTTTTCCAACACTGGACTTGCTAACTCCCTGCTAGGACCTGAGGACACCAAAGGCAGGTGCACACACTGTGGCAGGTGTGCACATTCAAAAGAATGATTTAAAAAGGTACCTTTGCTCCAAAAAATCACGAAACAGGAGTAGTGAGGCATTTATGCTCATATATGAGCAAGAAGCTACGAAACAGCACATGGCACTTGATGCTGAGCTGTAAAACAACCAAGGAACTGCCTGCAAGTCCAGCAGAGAAGGACTGGTAATTACATGAGCAGACTTGCTATCTGAGCTGGGCTCAGCTTTGAGTTATATCACTCATTATGTCAAGAACATCAACATCTTTCTAGTTTCACATTTCTCAACTTTCCAATTCAGCCAATAACATGAAAGAACATTGAATTTACCAAACAACTGGGGCAATCCCAAGGAAAAATGATGACTCCGAGCCGCAGGCTAACCTCAGAGATTCAGTTCTGTTTGTTTAGCTTTAATGCATCTAAGATCCTTCTCATGATACTTTGCTATAAACAAATAAGCTTTCCAATTGCATTATGTTTATAACAAAATCTTGACCCCTTATAGCCCATAGCAATTACAGTACTCTATAATAATTACAGAACTGCAATAATCATAGTACTCCATCTTAACTTCTCAAAAGGGTAACAAAATACCATCCTAGCGTGGATCACATTGGTGGAAAACACCTGATATGAAACATGTTCAGCTCTGGTTCCACAAGGTTTTTGTAAAAGAACTCTGGGGTTTTGTCTGCCAGATCTATCCTTGATACTCCCTGGCATATGGCTGCACACACAGCCAACTCAGAGTGCAACACTGAGCAAAATCCTTCCCCAGCAGCGTTGCCACAGAAGGTGAAATCACAATGTCAGAATGTCTCTCATGGTCCAAATGACTCCTTTTTTTTTCATATCTTCACAACTGTGTGTTTTTTTCCGTTAAGAAAAAAATCCCACGTAATTTAAAAAACATATTCCTGAAAGAAACCATCCTGGCAAACCACAGCTTTTCTGGCTCAGTTGTGTTCAAGCCCAAGCATTGATGTCACACCTTTTTCAGACAGTGAGACAGAGAGAAAAAAATGCAAGGAAAGAATAAAAATTGTTTGTGAAAACAGCCCCACTTCTCCCAGGGAAAACTGTTCCAACACATCTCCCAATCTACTTCCCCAGGAGGAGATCAAAATCTTCAGCAAGTGCAGAGAAAGACATTTCATTAGATTGTTCTGCTCAAATGAGGTATTTTTAGAGATTCTAAAACACAGGAACGTAAAGAACTGTCCCTGAACCCACTCTGGGATCCAACCTTCAGTTGCTTCAGTAGCCTGGTAACTGAGAGCAACTGAGAGAAAAAGTTCTAACCTTTACAGAAATAGCCAAGTTTGCTACAGTCAGAACTCACCCTAAATGCTACGGACAAATCCTTGAAAAACTACCTGCACTTGGAATGAAGTATATAACACACAAATTCCCTGGTTTTTGGAAAGATATCTCATCAACACAGGACATTTATTTTGGCAAACATGGGCTTGAAACAGAAGTCTTTCCTTTTGTACAGGTGTAGGTAAATTTGTCCCTTAATCAGGTCATTAGAAAGTGAGCATTACTGACAGCCTGCAGCACTTGACAAGTGAAATAACACAAACAGGCCCATCAATAGAGGACAATCAATAGAAATTAAATTTTCCCAATATTTGCTTGAAAGGGTGACACAGGAGGGAAAGAGACTTTGTTGTTAAGGAGGATTGCTGAAATTGTTATTGAACAAACAACTGTTTTCATTTACTATGCTAAATAATTCCTTCACATGCGTTTTAACCAAGTCGAGTTGCATGTTAATTATACCTGTCTGGTTTGCATTACCCAGTTAACATTTCCTTCATGCACATCAGCAGAGGGGAATGCAGTTAATTCACAATACTTCATCCACGAATATTAGAGATTACATTCAAAAACCCACACTGAAATTATCTGACATTTACCATTTCACTGCTCACTGCATGTCTAAGTGTCTTCATCTCTTCTACCTGATTAACAGCTAAATCAGCAGAGTCTAGACACACTCTTGCAGCAGCTGCAGTGCTGAGAAGCTGCCCCACAGTGATGCTCTGGGGTCCTCCTTCCCTTTGATAGCAGCAAGTTATCCCACCAAAGAGCAACTCACTGTATTTATATAGTCTTTCCCTTTCCAAGCCAAAGTTAAATGAAGTTGAAGGCAGCATCTCCAGGACAAACCATAGTCACAGCCCTAAAGGATTAGAAGAAGCCATTGTTTTCATGTCAGACATGTTTTTATAATACAGACCATGTCTATTCCTGTTATTCCATTTTCATCATCACACCAGCTTTTCAGCAGTCAGCCGACCCTTTCCCACACCACAGTTTTAAAGGCTCATAAACATTATCTTTATTATATTAAGAGAGATTCAAAAATTGTAAAACAGATGTGAAGTCACTGCTGCCAAGAGCCTACACACAGTGTGATTCAATAGGATGTGGGTGCTGTAGTGTACTCAAGACAACTCATTCTAAAACTGAGTTCAACTTGCTGAACAATTATTTTCATCTAGAAAAACAAAAGCTTAAAATAAACTAAGAACTCCCATCTGCACAGGACTGAGAGTGATCCAATGACCTGACTACAGACACGCCACAAAGACGCTTCTATTGACAGGATCTGCAGACAAAGGAGTGATGAAAAAACAAGGACTGATTTTTGTCTCTGCTCTTGAAGGAGCTGTATAATGCAGCAGCATCCACCACAGTGAAGAGGGACAACAGGAATTCCATCACCCGCGTGTCGAAGCTCCAGGATGGCCACGTTTTCCCCTCACACTCCTCAGGCTCATGAAGGCTTAAATTCCTGTGAGGTACCTGCACGGATCAGCTTTTCCCAGGCCATATGCTGCCCACATTTCCCTCCCTGCACTCTGCCAAACCCCTTTCCTTCGGCACCACCACCCCTAGAGCGCTCATGGCCTCTTCTCCTCACCATTTGGAGCCAAGTCAACGTTCTTCCCACAACACAGAGTCGATCCATGTGGCACCAGGATTCCTTTCTCCATTTCCACCCGGCAGCCGGGAGCTTTGGGTTTCCATGTTTTTATGTAAAACCCCTACGTGGTGATATCTGCAGGAGCTTTTCGGCTTGTGTCTCTCTTGGAATTTACCACATCCATCTGCAGGTGGCCAGCTTAATTTTTGAGACAGTTGGGAACTTTATATCAAGCCAATACAGGGCAGTCTCAAGAGTCAGCCTTTCCTCAGACAAGGAAAGGATCTATCTTGCTTATTGAGTTGGGATTTTTTGGGGGGGGGGTTGGGTTTTTTTTGTTTGTTTTTTTGTTGGTTTTTTTTTATTCTTTACTCCAAGGCAATCCTGTGGACTTGTTAGTAGAATCACAGAATCTGTGTTAGTAGACAGACCATGTTTCAGTAGGTGTCCAGGAGGACAGATGGTCTGTTCCGTGGAGCAGCCTCCAGACACCGGGTGACACCAAAAGCAGCTTTCGTTTCTTATTTAAAACCAAAGCAAACAGCAACACAAAATCCCAATATAACAAACTCACTGTGCAAGTAGGGATGTGCCTGCAGCAAAATGTCCCGATTTTCCTGAAAACATGCATTTTGCTCTTTGGACTGAAGCCATCTCCTTTTCTGCTGGCTCTGCCCCCTCAGGGCCATGCACCGTTCAGCTGAATAACTGTAAGGTTCTCACTTGCAGGCAAATAGGAAGGAGTTTAATGAATCACAACATTTTGTTCATATTTTGCTTGGAGGAAGCATTTTCCACATTTTCTCCCTCTTAGTGGAGTTCAGAGAAATTCCACCCAGGCGCTGTATAACTGCTTTATTGAGACCAAAAGTTCACTGTCAGATCCCAGGGTTTCCCTACCCACCAAAATGAAAGAGAAAAGGGGGCAGGGAAAATAAATGTTTCTAGGGAGAGAATTAACTAATGAGCTTGGCTTAGATTCCTCCAGAGACCTGTGAAGAGCAAGGTTGTGAACGGTGTTGGTGCATTTGTACAATCCCAGCTCGCATGCTGTGGAATGCTCTTTCACCTATAAAAAATTTCTTTGGGAATTCCTTCTCAGTGATACAGGATTCACTGGAACTCCAGGTCCCACTGCTGGTCAATGACATAGAGAAGGAGTTGTGGGAGAAAACAGCAGAGTGAGTAACACAGCCCTTTGCCAGTTCCTTTTATCACCTCAGGTAAAGGTTGGCAAACTGGAAATCCAAGCCTGGTTACTCCCAGTTGTTGCTTTGACTCCTGCATTGCTCTTTCCTGGTTCAAACAAGTGTCAGAGGTTGAGGGCAGAGTTGGCATTTTGGATACTGGAGAAAAGCATGGCCAATGAGGAGCAAAGCTACAGTTTGACTGCCAGACTGGGAACTGAATTTATGGAAATAACTTTACAGAACAGGAGGATCACTTCAACAGTAAGAGGTCCCTTATTGTGACTCCAGGGAGTTGAAAGAAAAGCCAGATGTAGCATAAATTCACTGAAGGACTGTACTAACTCCACTGACATGGGATGGTAAGGATGCAGAGATGTGTGCAGCTTCATATTTAGATATATATTTTTTCATAAAGTTCTTTCAAACTTTTAATTAAAAGTTCAGAAATGTGGGGTTTCAAACAGAGGAAATTAGCTCGAAGGCATGTTCATTTGTAATACAAAAGGGTCTTTCATTAATCCCTAATTAAATATTTCTCCACACTTAAATCAGTTAGACATCCAAATAAGAAAGAATGAAAACACAAATCATTTCCAAGGAAATGCTACATGCAGCTCAAGAAAAAAATATGGAGTGTCCAGTTTTACTTTTCCTTCTTTTGTCCTTCTCCAATACCTTTCCTTCCAGGCAACAGCTCCTGAATGCCCTGATGAATAAGTTACTCCTCATTTCCAAAAGACATTAAAAATCAACCAAGGAGATACTGGCTACCTTAGAAATAGCTCTTCTTTCCAAAATTACTATTATACTTTCAGAAAAAGTTCTTACACTGAAGGAAAAGAAAGGGATATTACAGATGTATGTGAAAAAAAACCATAAAACCAAAGCTCTAGGAGGCGTGGAACAAAAGCTGCTGATGTTTACACATAATTCATATATTAATTTATTTTTTTTAAGAGCAATGAGGTAGAGAAGCTTCCAGGAAATTTGTGTTACTAGCAATTTTTTTCAAGCAAAGCTTTTCTTAATAAAAGCACAGTAAGGGCAAATTACATTCAGTAGCAAAGAAGATTAAAATACCAACCCTTCTTACACATTTTTCCATCTTGGTTTCACCTCGACAGATCAAACAAACTACATTAAAAGCATTATGAAGTTACCCAACAAACAAAATGCATGAAAAAACATGTTGCAAAGAAATACATTTTATATTTAGAGAACACCTTAGCATATTACGGGGTAAAGGAAAATTTTTTCAACAAATTTGGTGCAAAGAAAATTCACAAGCATAAACTGAGCAGTCTCATATTATAAAAATTAATGAGATGAGCAGACATCTTCAGCATGAAGCTCATCTCTCAGCTTCTTTTCTTGCTTGTGCATTGCTTTTCCCCCTCCCCTTACAAAACTTTGATCTTGTACTTGAGATGCATGATATGGATTTTATTAATCAGCAAAGCAATCTGTGATTGCTGCTCCCCCATTCTCACTGTCAGGGACCACAGACAGGTGTGAGCAGTCAGTGCTGTCCAGGCTGCATGACAAGGCTCAAGTGTCTGCCTCTAAAATCAGCTAAAAGCAATTATGCTCTACAGGTAGATATAATTTTAAGTTTTGTCTTCTTTTTAAGGAAATATTTTAAATATAAATACAAAGCTCAGCTCAGCAGGAACTGAAAGTGTAAATTTATTCTGGTTTTAATTGCAAATTACATCCTTCAGTTCCTTCATCTGTCCGTGGAAGAAAACCCGTGTTCAGAAACACAGGTTTCCTAGTCTGACCCCTTGAAGTTTGTCCAACTTCAGAGAGAGTTGTAAAGAAAAAAATAAGCCAAGGAAATTACTATTCCTCTCTTCTCCTCAGGGATACAGCAGAGGAGGAGCAG
Source organism: Pseudopipra pipra (assembly GCF_036250125.1). Taxonomy (NCBI): domain Eukaryota; kingdom Metazoa; phylum Chordata; class Aves; order Passeriformes; family Pipridae; genus Pseudopipra; species Pseudopipra pipra. The sequence goes on along the minus strand of NC_087563.1, from coordinate 4,590,862 downwards.
AGGCAGCACATACCTGTGAAAACCAGGACTGGCCATGGCTTTGAGTCCCTCCTGCCTGACTGGTTCTGCTGTGTCAGCAAGCCAGACTCAAACAAACTTTTTTCCCAGTAGTTGTAGCATTTAAAAAAGTAAATCCCATTGCTTTAAGTTGCTTTAAAGTTGCTGTAAGAAAAACAAGCTTCTGGTCCTTGACCAGGCTCTGTCCTTTATTCTGTAAAGCCTGTCTGGATCCCAGCTAATTCCAGGTTCTTAGGTTATTTTCTATTAGAGGTGTGAATCCCTCTGGGAGATGCTCAGAATCCCAGTGCCTCCCACATGAGTGGAGATGGCAGGGTAACCCTGGCTGCCACGGGAAGGAAATGGTCAATCAACCAGCAACAGTAAATCCAAACCCATTCACGGCCTGGCACCTGCAGCATTTCCACAAACAGGTGGGGGAAACAGCAATTTTATTTAAAGATGTGCCAATCAAACAGTGCCCTGTGCAGTACAAACTGCTCTGCCCAGCCATGCTGGCACCCATGGATGTCCAGCACAGGCAGGACAGCAGGACAGCCTCCACCACAGTCGGGGGAATTCTCCTCCTCCTTCTCATTCATCTCCCTCCCCATCCCTGTTTTTCCTGCCTCACACTTCTATTAACTCCTCTGCAGATGTCTAATGTGCCTGATTTGGTGGTTCATGCCCAGCCTGCTGTCACATCACCCACAGCTCACAACTGAAGGGGAAGGAGGCCAAACTCCCCCAAAGGCCCCCGTCCCCCAGCACTGCTGCAGAGTCCTGTTACAGGAAACTCTTCCTGGCAGTGGTGGTGCTGGATAATGCTGATGGATGAGCAATGACAGCACTTGTCAAAGCCTGGCACACGTGGACATGCAACAAAAGTACAGTGAGCTTGGGGAAGCACAGCAGAGTCGCTGTTCAGACCTGAGTTATCAGATAATTCTACTTCCTGTGTTAGGGAGGGTGTACAAATGTGTCCTGTAATTTGGCTTTAGCTAATAGGCACCATCTCTTACTTAAATTTAAATCTTTTGAAAGCTCCTTGGAATATAACCAGAGGTTGCACCAGAGGTTCAGGCCAGATGGGGCTTCTTCTGGGTATTTTTTAAATATGTCTGGCGCAGTAGCGACAGCAAGCACAGAAATAGAATCATGTAAGTAGATACAGGAGGAAAGCAGAAATGTAGCAAAGGATGAAAACACAACAGTAATGGGAGCCTTCCATTACCTCCATGGAAACTAGATAACATCACCTCAGGAGAGCCTGCACACAAGGATATGATCAGCAGCAGCTCGACTGCACAGCCAGGCAGGGAACCCACAAACAGCAGAGCAACAGTTCCCCCTGAGCAGAGTGTGGCACCTGGAGAAGGGGCAGCACCACAGAGCTGCTCTGCAGCACTGACCACAGCAGGGTCAACTGCAACATCCCTGCAGCAACAGCGAGAATGGGGCTTAGTGGATTTTTCTGTTCAACTCCAAAAGCAGAAACTGCGGGAAAGTAAGAGAAAGAGCCTCTTAGATTCTGCAAAAGGAGTTAAAAGAGGCAGTCAAGGCACCAAGCCCATAGTGGGCAGCACAGAAACTATTTAAAGTCACTGCACTGAAGATTCAGAGGACATATCACTTATCAAAAAGAACTTTATTAGGACCAAGAGAAAGCCACTGCTTATGGTTAAGGACACCACGAGAATAGAAAACGTTTTATAAAAGGTCCAAATGACACAGGAAGGACAATGAACTCCAACAGGTTAACTACAAAAACACAATTAGGTGGGGGTAAATCAACCCCACAAAACCAACACTCACAAAAGAACTCAGAGAAACCCTTGAATGTAGAAATCCTACTCATTTATCAAAAGCAAGAACACTTCCAGAAGGCCTAAAGTACCACATGATGACCAAAGCACACAAGAGACATTCAGAGATAATACCAGTACAAAACCAGAAGAAACTTCCATTGCATCCATGCTCCTGCTGAAAGGAAGTTCTCATCTCAGGACACCTCTGTGCTGGGAATGCCTCAGGAGCATCATCAGGCTATGGAAGATATCAATGGAGTGAACAGCAAGACACTGTCAAGGATGAGAGGTTACCTACCTAAAATTCTAAAAGGCTTCTAGGACTAAGCAGTCAAAATCATGGAAACATCAGCTCAACAACAACAAAAAAACGAAACCAAACCAAACCAACACAAACAAACAAAAATAAAATAATAAAAACAAAAACAAAACAAAAAAACAAACAAAAACACCCAAACAAAAACATATCAGGAGCAGAGGAAAACAAAGAATAAGTCATTATATCACTCTTCAGATCCCAGGTGTGCTTTCCACCTTCAGTGCAACCTTTAGTATTGGTATACTCACTACAGAAAGCTGAAAAACAACAGGGGAAGATCCTACTGGTAGAACTGGGTAAGGTTCAGAGAAGGGCGACAGAGAAGAAACAGCCTCCACACTGGAATGATGAGGTGCAGCAGGAATATTAGAGATGGAAAAGGAGGAACTGAGAAGGGATACAACAGAGGTATTCCTGTATGACACAGCTTGATAAGGTACAAACATTCTCTGCTTCTTGTTCAAAGCTGCCATCACAAACTTGAAATCTAGAGTTACACAGGCACACCACATGCTTCTGCATCCCTAGTTCTTAATAAAACCCCAACAGGGCTAACCAAATACTGAGAGGAGATTCAGGGAAAAATGTGACCCAAAAATCAGTTCTCACTTGATCAGAGTTCTATGTGTTACCACTATGGGTACAAGTCTGAGTTCATACACATTATATGAACTGTATAAAACCTCAGGGCAGCTCAGATCTTCAAGTATAAACAGGGCTGCCATTTGCAATCCTCTGATTCTCTTCTTCCCACCACATTTAAGGAGAATGGGAGGAGGGAGATCCACTCAAAGCGATGGTAAAAGAAGGAGATTCACCAAGTCAGCAAAAAGGGCAAAATTTCATAGAGGAGAACACATCAAATGTTGTGCACAGAAGATGGTAGGACTGGCAAAGACCCTTGTATGATTTGGTAGCCAAGTTTCCATTATTTTTTAATGCTATCTGTGTTCCCCAGTTGCATCTGAAACTCCTGCCCAGGGTGAACATGAAATACAGAAACAGAGATAAAGCTGGAAGATTCTGGGAAGAAGAAACCAAAAATTGTGGTGACAAAAGGTCCAGCCAAGTAAAGCAGATTTTAAGTTCAAGGGAAGGAGATTCAGCATGACTATGGTTGAAATACTTAAAACAACTGGAACTTTTGATGACAATTAACTGAAAGGTTAATTGCAAAGGCTGAATTTTGCATTTGACTTCAGAAAGAAAAAAGGTCTCAAAACAACTTAAAAAATTTAGTTACAAGTTGACTCAACACATATTTCACCACACCTTTTTAAAAAAAAGAACTTCCTTTTTACACAGAGAAGTTGACCTCAGTCAACACAATCCAGCTGGCTGGATTCTGACTGACAATATGATTTAAATGACATCTTACTGCAGGTTTTGGTACCTGGGATTGCCAAATTATTCTACTTCCAAAACAACACTTGTAATACTTGAGTTTCACTGCCCAAAATCAGCTGAAAAGTAAAATGACGACACAAATATTTTTCTGCTGTGAAGGAGGACTGTGAGTTTTGGAAGCCTTTCTTCTCCTATATAAACCAACCTGGTGTGGTTCTCCCTTCCCTGCAAGTCATGTTTTCCCAAGCCCTACATGCTGTGGAGCTGACACCATTTCTCTGTAAACACCTCTGCAGTCAGTGATTCGGGTGCAAATCAATCAGCAACACATCTTATAAATTAACATGTACAAAAAGCTTAGAGCTCTGAAGCACAGGAAAATGCAGAACTGCCAAATGGCCCGGGCCACGAGGTACATGAGAACCACGTGTGCCATTTAGTGTTCACTCCCCCTTTCTTTTGCAATTTAATTCCCTAAGTTGTATCAATTTCATCAAAGGAAGTGCCTGAAAACTTACCCGCCTTTCAGGCCGAAAACATGGAAAAATAATAATACATGTAAGTTTTTCTACAGAAATTATTAATCATCCAAATCATAATCCGGTGTTTTCTGCAGATCACCTTGAAACCATTTCATCATTCCAAAGCAAGGGTGTAATCTCTGTGCCACTTGCAAAGATTTAGGAAATGTTAGGAAGGAGCATTTGTTTGATTTCCATTCGGGGGGGACTCACAGCACCGCTGGGTGTTCAGAGCACACCGATTTGCACAGCAACATATAGTGACTAGAGGGGGAAAAAAAAAAAGCAAACAACTGAAAAGCTGCCTGGATCTCTTTAGCCAGGCTCATGTTTTGCTGCTGAGGAAATTGCTGGGCCTGGCTTCGAGCCTGGGAATGCTCCGTCGGATTAAGCCAAGGAAGGATGAAACGCCGGAGTCGAGCAGCACCAACAGGGGACCCCCTGAGGCCTCTTGCCAGATACAACAGGAGTAAATATGAAAAGTTTAATATTCCAGGAATGATCTAGGGTCAAGTCTGCACCCAGGAAATAGCCAATAGCTCGCCAGCCACTGCCCTGCCATCTCCCTGGAAGGCTGCTTCCCTTGGGAGGTTTCTCAGTCAAAAAGCCATGGCAGAGTGTAACCACTCCTTGCTTTAACAGAATTAACAGCATTCAACTCCTTGCTTTATGATGCTCGCTGCATTACAAACATCATAAGGACTGACTCCTTCTTGCACTGAAAAATTCCATTTTTTTTTCATTTATTTTTTTCTCTCACACAATAATCCTGCTACTTTGAGTGTAGCCTTGGAATTGAGACTGTCACCAATAACAGCCCTAATAAGGCTATAATAACCTTTCACTGAGGCCATGTCTATAGAAAAATACCCTTTTTTACTTAGTAACTGACACAGCTGAGGAAAAAACCCAAAACTTTCATTCTTCAAAATACCTGAAAGCCTCAAAACTTGTGGTTTTTCCCACTGGTATTACTAGCTTTTATTTTTAGATTATCCCAGTTATAGTACAGGAACACTCAGCCAGGATAACATTAATATTTGCTTTCAGACATTTAAAAGACATTTTCATTACTTTTCTAGTAGGAATACGAAAACATCATGTAAAACTATGGGATAAAAAGATTTAATACTTTACACAGTCACTGGTGCAGAAACATGACCAATAATGCAAGAACAGCAGGGATCGATCTCTTCCCATACAACCCTTGAGCATTCCAGCTTCAGGAATGCCCTAATCATAATCCATATAATGCTGTAGGAGTACTGAAGTGAGATCAGAAAGTATGTATACAAACCAGCTTTACATTTTGGTCTAAAATATGCTGAGATATCTACCATAAAAACAGTAACCATCAATTAGATTTACCACAAATGTCAAACATATGTTTAAGCCAAACCAAATCCTATCAGAACTGTATGAAAACTTGGGAACAAACCAGTCCAATTTCATATAAAACTCAATTCACACGACTTGTGATGTTTGTCTGAAGGAGCTCTGTAAAGGAATATCTACTTTATAGGGAATTAAATGAAAGTATAGCAAATTTTCCCAATCCCAACTTTAAAGCTTGTCTCCACAGAGGGACTTTAAAAATCTGTCAATCCAGAACATAAAGTGGCATTGTAGGTTCATACACAAACATGTTGGTGTTGTTACACTCACTTATATACTCCTGACACCTGCCAAATTGTGTTTTCTCTGTGTAAAAGTGAACTGTGCTGGTGATGTGTTATTCCAGTAACAGCACAAAGCTACTGCAAAAATGGCTGACAAAATACATAAGCATTTTTAATGAGTTATTTGTGATAAAAGCTTGAAAGTTGCAAGTTCTCAGTATCAGCTGCTCAGTTTTCTTCTTTTAGGAAGCATTAGAAATATTTGGTTTCCGTACCATTCCCAATGCAAACCAACTATTTTCTTTCTCAGTGCCAGATCCAACATTCCTTGCAGCCTTTGAGGATTAAGTCACTTTCACTCTTTATCCCATACACAAAAAACAAAACCAAAATTAGTACAGCAAGCCAAGAAATCCATATTTTAGATAAAGTTTTCTGAATGGTGCCTGTTCAGAATATATACACGGAAATAAAGTTCAAAACAAATTCCAGTAATGCATTAAAATTACATTTTGTACAATCATGTACAATCATGCTTAGGAAAATGTTTCTCCCAGATACTCTTCCAAGCCTATCTTGGAACCAGTTGTGGCCCAGGAACCTCCAAAGTCCCACAAACGGGGGCTTGGCTTTGTGCATTGTGTATCAAAGATAATAACAGTCATCCACAGTTCAACAGTATCAAACACAGAACTGAAAAATTATTAGTTAGACCTCTAAGAAAAAGTCTTATTATTGACTTTATACCACCTTATTCACTAAATCATTTCTCAACCTTGGAAAAAATCTCATTATTTCTTTTATACCACCTTATTCCCCAACTTTTATTTTCAACCTTGGCGCACGCAAGCATTCAGGTTTTCAAGTTTCCTACATCCATTAGAGCTTTAAGGCTTCATCTTCCAAATGAAAGCTTTATTCATAAGTAATGATTGGATTCTAGTAACGAGAATTTTATGAAAGCTGCCTCAGTGAGATTAGAATTAATATCCCCAGATGGTTTTAGCAATAGCTATTCTGTTCTGTCCTAGTGCAGAAGGTTGGCTAAAGCTCATGGAGCCAATACCTGTCCCGGAGCCAGCACTGGCACCAGCGTGGATTTGGGACTGTCCCTCAGCACTCACAAGCACCTGGTTGGGTTTTGCTCTTTCCTCCTTCCTTCTGGTGCCAAAAGTAGAAGATGACTTGTCTCCTCCTGCATTCTTGGCAAGCTAAGGGGGATTCTGTCTGAAATCAAGGGTATGGGACTGTGACAACACGGTGACATCTGCCTGTGTTGTGGGAGTTGCCACAGCAGGGGCTCTGCCTTCATTACCCAGTATCACAGATGCCTTCTCTCTATTTTTACCTGGACATAATTACAACCTTATAAAACTACAAGACTGTTTCAACCACACACAAACCTGTGATGTTAACAAAGGACTCTGTAGTTCTAATGGCTCATTAATGTGATTATCAGAGTACAAGCCATGTCTTGCAGCTTAGCACTTATGGCTTACCATTAAAAAGCTGCAATAAGTAATAATAAAAGACAGAAAAAAAACCCTCAGAGCACATCAATTCAGAGGGACCACATACTGCTAGTAATACTTAAATTCAAATACTTCATCCAGTGTTCTACTGCTATTATTCTAAAAACCATACTCCAGAAACAAACATTTTTTCACATAAAAAACATCTTCCAGCTGAAGACCTGAACAGGCTGCATAGGAGATGCTGAGACAGATATCCTGCCATGAAAAACCAGCTGGAAGACACCTCTGCTTCAAGTGAGACACTGTGATGGAGCTACTGAGCAACATCCACTCCCTGCTGTGACAATGGGGATCTAGAGCAGAGTCACTGCTCATCTGTGTTTGTCAAGACCAGTTTGGTGGGCTGAGCTGACTTCAAAAGCAAATCACACACAGATTCTCATTTCTCTTTCACTTGAGGAGAGACTGCTGGCCTTTCCCACCGCCAAACTGAGCAACCTGCTCAGAAATGGGACACAAAACAAGCCTGGGACCCCCGGGGGAGCAGGTGGAAGAACGGCTCAAACGGATTCCTGACCTTTGCCTGCTGGGGGTGAGGGACAACACATTTCCACTGCACCAACCGTGTGAACCATGAGCATGTTCCTGAGCTGGAAGCCAAGCGTGTGCTGCCAGAGCCCATTTGTGTTACACGTATTGCTCCAGCACTGGGACAAGACAGGCTCAAAATGTCCAAAAGGAAACAAAGCATTCTTGTGAAGACAGAGTTTGATGTGAGTATCTGGAGAAAGGAAGAAAGCAATGCTCTTCCTCATAAATCATTGAGCCTCACTTTTGGAAACTGCCTCTGCTTCAATGGGGATTAGGAGCTCCACAGATTTGTTGCCATATGCTCAGTGAGTCACTGATCTCTTTAATATGGCAAAGGACCTATGGGAAGCAGGAAAAGAAGGGAAAAGGAAATATAAATCACTTTTGTCTCTCTACTTTCACATAAGAATCTTTTATTTTTGTTCATGAGACTGTGGTCTCAAATTTAATAATGACCATCTTTTGCTAGGACAGCTAAGCAGCAATAAGTCTTCATCATGATAAGTGTTGTCAAAGAAATTACCAACCAGTGAAAAAAGATTCTCTTCTTACAAAGTGCTTGCATCTGATTACTGAGAAGACTAACACTGTACAAACAATCAGATTCACAGAGGCCCCTATACAGCATTTACAGGACCGTCCAAAACTAACCTGCCATCATCTATAAACTTTCAGTCTTTGCACCTCATAAAAAGGAAAACAGGTCTGTAAAACTGCCTTGTCTAGAAGAGTATAAAGAGGCTACCAGAGGGTTGTCATCCCCCACTGTTACCTGGGTGGAGATGTGACCATGGGCCACTGCAATAGCACAGCACTGAAACCTTGCCCAGAGGCTGCTGGCAGCACTGCCCTCACAGCCCAGCTGGCTCAGATGTGCTGCAGAAGGTCAAAGGAGGGAGAAAACAATCATACAGAAAAATTAAAGGGCACAGCACATGGTGCAGTACTTATATTCTCAAAAATTAAGAAAGGAGAGCAAACCAGCTGATGAAATCCTCTTGAGGCCCTGCTGTGGACAGCTCAGCTGCCTCCAAGGGCTGTGAATGCTGAGCAAGGACAGAGCATGGGTTGGGGGGTTTTCCAGACCCTGGGGCTGTACAGAAAAAATTCTGCAGACCTTGGGGCTGGGGCTGGACAGCCAAACACGGCACTGGCCCAAGGGTGCTCCACAGCTTGTGAGCCAGAGCACTGTGCACAAAAGCAGCTCCATAAATCACAACCTGCCCATTAACTCAGGGGGAATATTCTGGCATTTAAATGCTTTAATGGTCTAAGAGTGAAGCTGTTGCTTGTCATTACTGCCATTTCAGACATCCCGTTCTGAATTCATTTAAGGCGGGAGTCGAACTCCCTTCTAGACACTTCACAGTGCATATCCTCCTTTAAGACTGAAAGGTTAATTTATTTGCCAGAACTTCTGCATTAAAAAAATCTGAAAATAATCATCTTTTTCCCCTCAGCAGAAATGCTTTAAGACAACTCGAAAACCACATAAGTAAAAAAGCACATTGCTCACCAAGTAACCACCATGGCCTGTATGGCTTCTATAGGGGCATCCATTAAAGCATCCACACTCATCTGGCTGTGGCAACAAAGTCTAAGAGGATATTTAGAAAAATATTTCCCTGAAGGCACAGGTGCAAATAGCCAAAACAAAGGGCTCCAACCTAAATATTTAATAAATACAAAGCCACAGAAAAGGAGACTTCATTCACCGTAGGTTTTTTCTGACAATTTGACAAAGGAGAATAAATAAAAAAGTCTTTTCAGATTTAAGTATCAAATGCTGAATCATCCAGAAAAGGAACAGCAATTTAGAGAATAAATTTGTAACACAAAACACAGATATTTAAATGATTTTGCATCAAATAAAGTGAGGGCTGTTTTTTGTAAGAATGTACATTGATTTCTCTCATGATTTCCATTTCCACTCAGCATTTCTTTCACCCAATCTCACTCAATGTGCTTTTACATAGTGAAAAAATCCAAACTGATTTTTAATACAAAAGAATGCTCATCTGCAAAGCTGATGTGAGATGAAAACAGCCCACCTGCTCCCATAAGTGGAAGAGGCAGAAAACAAACACTCTCATCACTTAGAGAAATAGCACTTCTTTAGTATTAATTATTTACTACTGGCACTCTAGGAGGCTGCACACTGAACGGCAGTGAAGGTGTTCTTAATTACTGACTAGACAATGAAATATTCTCTTTGACAGGAATAAGGTCCAATACTCACCATTAGATATTTGTGTTGCAATTTAAAAAACAGTCTGCACTGTTTGTTGTGGGGTTTTTATAGGTAAGATTTTTTTTGTCAGTTTTTTTCCTTTTTTTTTTTTTTGTTTGTTTTTTGTGCTTTTCCTTCCCTTTTTATCCTCTCCTTTATTCTAGGGTTTTTTTTTTTTTAATTTCTTGTTGCTTTGAGGTTTCTGCTTTGGTTCTACTGCCCAGCGTCCCTTGTCTCCTCATTTATACCAACCTTGGGAGGGTTACTGGATGCTTTAGCAGTGCCATGACCTCTCCTCAGATCCAGACCATACAGAACCTTTCCTTCTCATGAAGGACAAACTCTGCTCTTTCCTTTCTCTACCCTGAGAAGAGAACCCTTTATTCACCAAACACACAAGCTACTTTCCTAATTTATTCCACTGGCATCACAGTTCTGCCTCCCCTGGCACACTTCATTTTGAAGAAGGCAGCAGTTCCAGTCCTACCCCTTATGCAGGCCAAGAGTAAATAAGTTCTTGTCTCCCTTTGATACCTTCTTGCTCACATAGGCTTGAAACCGGTACGTTTATAATTTAGGAAATCTAAAATCCGTGGATGCTACACAAAGCTCAGTGTTCTACTGTGCAAGGCTGGTGAGTGAACCAGAAATGCAAAGAAACCTCAAAGCTGCAGGATGCCTAGAAGATTTCTTGTTGTTTCTGGAAAAAGCATAACTTGTTGGGCTACTTTTTTTTCGGTTCATCATCTTTTCCTGCACCGTGGACACCCGCTAAGAAACAATAAGCTCCCTGGGTTGAAGAGTCCCTGACTTAAAATGCTGACACTGATTGATGAAGCAGCAAGCCCTGCAAAGACTCAGCCTGTCCCCTTGTGAATTTTCCCTTAAGCCATGGAAAAATATAATTATAAGGAATACATGTTAGTAGGAAACTGTGGTCTGATGGTTCAATTATTGCTTTTACTACGGCAGGCTACCAGAGCACATCATCATATGTTAAAATTTCAGCAAGAGAATCAAAGTCACGTGACAAGTTTTATTTATACATTCTAATGATGCAATTAATAATCTTGATGGAACTGTTTTAGCAATCACAGCAGATATTTGCCATATGCACACCAGGGGACCACACAGGGATATGTGTAAGCCTGTAGGAAGCAGCAAACACCTTTTCCCCTCTATAATGAAAATACAGAGAGGTGTGTTAAGGGCATCTCATGTGGCCTGTGCAGGAGGTGGCTCCTGGAAAAACAACACAGCAGCTTTCATGTCCCCTTACAGCCAGTCATCCACCTGAGCTCCAAGGGAAACTCCTATTGCTCCCTGACCTCTCCCGTTGTCAGGGCTTTAGTTACTGGTCAAAACAAACATGAAGGTACAAAAAGGCACAACCTTCTATTTTTAAATGTTGCTTGAAGCTGGTTTGAGCATCAGATGGAAGAACACACTGAGCTCAGCAAGCAAAAAGGAAAACTGTAACTGCTCTGCTCGTGGAACTCAGCTGCTGACTCCAGATATTTGATAGGCAACCAACCACTTTGTGCACGGTTGAAAATAAATGTTGACATGGCAATTAAATTTTACCTGTGTATTACACAAACATAACCTCCAGGATAGGAGCTATAAAGCTCAGAGTAATCTGACCTTAGCAAAGGTCAGCAGGTAATAACCTCACAAGAGAATGAGAAGAGCTGGAAGCCAAGGCAGCAACAGGCAATTTTTAAATAAAGAGCTGTAACACATCCTTTTAGTAAAGAGATTCATTAAATTGGCATCAGCCACACAAGAGACAGGTAAAGAAAGCTGAAAATTCCTTTCTACAGCTTATTTTTTAACTCAAAGTATCTGCAAGATGCACTGAACCGAGCAGTGGCACCTGATTAAATGTGCTTTATATTATTTTCTCTTGGTATCGAGGTCAGCAGCAGAAGAGCACAAAGCTGATCCTCACAGCCCTATTTTCCAGAAGCTTTGCAACTCACAGACAACATGGTCTAGTCACCTATGTGCATGTGATCCTCAAATCTGCATGTGCTACACTGATAGAGCCATGTAAGTGTTATTTTATGTACACTGCTAGATTGCACAGGGATATTAAGATAATTCTGTTTAGTGAAATAACAAAGATATGCTCATGAAATTATCTAAATAGATAATTACACGCCCTCCAATTGATTCTAAATGTCAAGCATCTTAAATTAATAGGTCCCGAAATTTCCAACCGCTGAAACAATTTTTTTGACCAAAGGACACTCCAGGTAGTAATTGTGCAGCATCCTAATTTAATGTAGAGTCAAAATGAACAAGCAGCAGAGGAGACTGGAGGCAAGTACCAGTTAATCATTACTTTAAGGAGAGCAAAAGTACCACAAGCAACCACACCAAAATAAAAAAAGCATGTTCCTATGAACACACTGGCAGTAGAAATTATCCTAACGTAGATCAGTTACATTTTGTGATGGGAAGTAATTTTAGATGATATAAAGGTTTAGACACCATAAATTTTTAAAAATAGATGTTTCAAGTAGCATAAGGACTGATTAAAGACATATAAGGATCCCAGAGAAGAGAAATACCAGCTTTCCAATAATAAATAAAAACTAATGAGACAAGCCAAGGCAGACTCTGAGGGACAACTTGCTAAAGGTAGAAAAAGTACTAGTATATTTATTTTCATAGATTTCAAAAGCAAGAAATCTGCCATAGAAAATTAAGGGTAACAAAGGGATAAAGATGCAACAGATATGCCCCTGAGACTTAAGGCCACAGGAGAGAAGTTGAGTGCAAATAATTACACTGAGCTCAGTAAGTTCCCACTCCACAGCTTTCCCTTAAAATAGGTGGGAGCCAGAGGAACTGTCAGAAGGAGGCTTTACAACACTGTTAAAATTCACAGAGATATCACCTGGAATAGGTGTCACTCAAAGAGTAGTTCTGACACAGAATGACAAGTATCTTGGCCTTTTTTTTTTGTGCTAGCTCAAGATAAGCCTCACATGTTACTCTACCCAGCTGCTTTTAGCAGCTCTAAAACCAGCAAAACATTTCTGCACTGACAACTACAGACTGACTTCAGCAGGAAACAAATGGAAGGTGACAGAGGCAAAGACAATATTCAGAAGCAGTTTAGAGGAGAAAAGGAAATAGACTCCTGAAATCTTAGTATTTAATTGGGATTAATGTGAATCAGGATTAATAGACATTTATTGACCAAGTATGGTGAAAACCTGCTAGCATGGCCTCTACTGAATTCAGTCTTACCTCAAATTAAAAAAAAACCACCTTATTTGAAGTAGCCAACAAGTCTGTTCTTCAGGGTGACCTTGTTGTTACAGCATGTTTTAATTTCTGGAAAGCTTTTTGCAAAGTTCTTCACCAAAGACACTCTCAAAGGCTAAGCAGTCACAGGATGAAAGGAAAGGGTCTCTGTGTGCATTAATAATATTAAAAATCAAGACACAGGAGTTGGGAATAAATGGGCAGTTTCCCACTGCTGGGGAGCTCACAGGATGGTTCCAGAGACACTGGTGATGGTCAGCATGTCCATGACACAAAGAGAGTGGATGAGGCAACAAGCTTTGCAGATGACTCAGATTTTTTCAATGCTGGTAAAATAAGTTAATTGCCCACAGCAGTCACTTCATAAGAAGTGACTATGGATAAAGTGCTTTTATCAGTTTATCAAAGCTGAGAAATGCCTCCAAAACCAAGATAAGAAAACAAGATAATGAGGCACATGATATTACTCTTGGGGTGTCCTGTGCAGGGGCAGGAGTTGGACTCGATGATCCTGATGGGTCCCTTCCAACTCAACATAGTCTATGGTTTTATGAAGAAAGCTCAGGAACACGGAATGCTCTCTGCCAAAGGACAGAGACAGCTGTGGACTTCCAGCTTGGACAAGAGTTACAGAGTGGATACATTGAGATTGCACGTAACATTAAGCAGAAAACAAGGATTATTTTTACCACTTCTCACATGGAGAATTAAGCACATCAAATAAAATTATCAGTGCATCTAAAACCAGAAAGATTTATCTTTTGATATAACACATAGCAGCATAAAACTTCTTTCTAGAAGACTTTGTGAAGACAAATTAAAAAAAAAAAAAATACTTGCTCTCAAAACTGGGATGCAAATATTTATGGGAGGGGAAAAAAAAAGTAGATGGATGGAAATTAATAACCAAACCAAACTAAACCAGTGAAACTTGCAGCTCCTATTTGTGTGTGTGGAATATCTGCAGCATCATGTTTGTGGATGGCAGCAGAGCTGCAGGTAAACCCAGAGCTCGTGTGTCCCATCTGACACCCCAAACACAGCTCTGGTCTGACCAGTTGGACAGTGCTGCCAGCTCTGTTTGCTCAATAAAGCCTCAGCCACACAAATCACCCCTGATAGCAGGATTTTAACGGGATCAATTCAGGACAACAAAGTTCAAATCACTTGCTGATTACTGCATACTTTGAAGTATTAACCTTAATCATCTTTCAAAGTCAGCACTTGAAAAAGATTCTGTAGGTTTAGATAAGTGTGTTTTGAATGTTTTATTCTTTGAAACAGCTAGTCTTGAGATGCCATAATACTTTTATTAGCAAACCAAAATACATGAAGATTTTACTAAACTAACACCTTTTCTGCCTGTATTTTGTATGTAACACGAAGTAAGGACAAATCTCTAAGATTTTTCTTACTTGCACATCACCTACACAGTGAATCTACAAGTGTAAGAAATGCAGAGCAGGGGAACTTCATATGCAAAATTTTTTTTCCATGGTGAGATGAGTTATCCTAAATATCCTAGAACTGAATAAAGCATCAATTCAAGGTCGAACTGTGAACCAGAGGAGACTCACTTTTCAGCTGAAGGTCACACAGGGTATATGTTACACCTGGGAAGGCACACATAAATGTCATTATGTGGGAGAAAATGAAAATAAATTATTTTCCTATCAGTTTTTATTACAGCACCATTCTGATCTCCTGGAACTGAGGTGCAAAGTTATCCATCGTCACCGTAGCTTAAAAATTGCAAATTATACACCAGGACTCCAAGCAGCTAAAGATAAAAAGAGAGAGGAAGATGATATTCAGATGGCAAAGGACTAATGTAGCACAAGTGAAAAACAAGACAGACCAAATGCACACAAGGAAGACATCTGAGGGAATTCTAAGGGAATAAAACCCGCACAGGTGAGTGTGACAGGAAGGGTTTTACCATCTTAGCAGACATTTTCATCAGGAAACACAAGAGATTTTAAAGGGCAGATGTGGAGGAGCAAAAACAGAGGGCTCAGTAGGTCTTCACAGGGAATTCAATTCCTTCCCAGTGTAAGGGAAGTGTGGGAGAGGGGGGAAAACTTGTTTAAAAACTCCAGAACTGAGGGCAACAAAGTCTTGTTTCACAAGCTGAGTGGATGATGGATTGCACCCTCACTTCTGAGGAGCTGTCCTGCAACTGCAGACAAACAGCTTCTGCATCACACACATCCAGGGGTTCCACCTCCCTGCCACAGCAAACAAATTGTCACACCAGGGAAGTAACAGGTTGACACTGAACTTTGCAGCAGGACCCTGAACTGACACCAGAAAGCCAAATCATGTTCTTCAATGAATGATACAATCCTGAACGTGGAAATCTCCGTCCAGATCAGTATTTATGAAGGTGAACTTAAATAAAAGGCTGACTTCAGAAATAATGCACACACATAATCAGGCTTAAGGATATCACAGGCACAGCACTCAAGTCTTGCCTGCTCTTTTCTTTTGACTTGGTAACACAAACAGTCCATAAATCCTGAACATGTACTACACTGCAGGCTCTTTACAGAAGTAGGTCAGTAGCCTCCAAAACAATTTTAAAAATATTTTTAGATATTTGTCTTTTTAATCTGTAGCTGAAGGATATTCTCACATACAGAATCAAAGCTGAACAGAGCTCATTATACCTTCCTAGAGCTTGAAGACTCAAGGATAGAGGTCTCTTTGGTTTCATAATTAAAACAGAAAGACGAAGCCTTTCTTTCTGGAGTCTCAACTCCCAGCTCCAATTTCAAACCATTTACCTTGATGTTTATTAGAATCTCAACATGTCCAAAGTATAGAATTACTCAACACTCAGCAGCTGCTTGACCTCTCTCATTTAATCTCCTCCCCAGGTGAATACCCAAATTGAATTAAATGTTTACTAAATACATGACTCAGGGTGGAAATTTGTGCCAGGTCTGAGCCTTGTGCTACGAGGGATGATGTTGGTGGCCAGCAAAGAAGGAATTTGGTTTTCTTTACACCAACAGGCAGTTTTGTGGTAAGAAACATAAAACTGTGCCAGATTTATGGCCGAACAAGCAGAAGGGAAAATACTTCTAAGAAGCTTAACAAGCATTCTCTTGGAATGCATTTAACAACCATGTTTCCATGCTTTGTTATTTTGACTTTGTATTAGCACTCTTCAGTACAAAAACACCTACAACTTCACTAGCAAACCTTCCAGAATGTACAGCATCTTTACTGAGCCTGCTCCTCTTACAGTGGCTCTGTCCAGGTCCAAGTCTTTTACACAGTTATTCACCCAATTAAGACCTCTGCTGCAGCTTTTCTGCTTTTCTTTTAACCTTTAAAATGAAGAAATACCAGCTCTGTGAGCTTGTGATTCTTGAGTTCACCAGCCAATTTGCTTCATTTAATCTCCATCTACACCTTTAAATAGAAAACCTGAGAGATTATCTCAGCCATGTTTCCTTCCCACATGCAGAACCAACTCATGGAGATGAAAGTTGCTTTCACTGACAGTGTTCCCGTAACATGCTCATTATGCAGCAAAATCCAAGACAGGAGAGCTTCTTTTTGGTTAATTCACTTTGCTACTTGCAGCATCACCTGTAGTTGCTGCATTCAGGAACATTTGGGCCATGCCTTGAGCCACCCCCTTTGCTGTGTCACATCACGTGTCAGGGAACATAAAATTTCAACGTGCTTCTGGCAAATCTCATAAGGTCAGACGGTTCATCCAGGCCCATTGATAACAGGGCTCTTAAACTGTACCAAAATAACCTTCTTTTTGCATTCTTCCTGGATTATTTTATGTACATTGCTGTTTCTTGTTTCTTTATCAATGGAAATATGTTACTCTGCTCTCATTTTTTCCCAGACTGGCACTTAAAACCACAGATGTGCGAACACTCACAGCTATCCCACCATGCCCTTATCCACTTCCCAATTGCCATTAAAAAGCAACCAGTAGATACATCAAAAATAGGCAAAAAGCAATCTGATATTACAGAAGCAGACCAAAATCCCAGACTACATGCATCTCTTCTAGCAGCTACATGCTGCCACGTATCAGGTCCTGTGTTCTCTGTAGAGGCCAACAGCTATTCTCAAATAAAAACTATGGTACTGCCCAATTTTATACCCTCAGACCAAATGAAATAACTGCTCTGTCCTTTGGTTTTTGAGCATTTCACACTCCTGAGTACAAAAGCCATACTCACAGCTGTTAGCAACGTTAACATGCACAATATTCCTCTGCCCAAATCCAATTACAAGCTGGGTTGTACTCAAAGGGAGCTTTATTTATAACATTGACAACAGTCATGGCAAAAAAAAACAGAACAGAAAACACTACAAGAAGATAATAAGGCAAAGTACATGCACTCCAACTAAATTAAGTTTAACTGAAAATGAATCACTGACTACAGAGATTTCATGTGACAGCACCTTCAGCCAAATATTAAGCATCCACTTGAGACACAGAACCCCAAAATTCTGTAAGAAAATTCACACCTCCAGCCAGAGACCTGCTGAGCAGTTCTGTGTTCCTGCTGCAGCACATTATCTATTGATTAAATTTAAATTAACACAGCAATGCCATTTACCTGACATTTAACTTTCCAAGGAAGTTACATGGCACATGAATTTTGAAATAAGATTAGGAATATAATAAATCAAACTATCAAGAAGTTCAGTAAAATGAGGGCAAGAGGAAAAATCTTGAAATTATTATACAGAGATGCAGATGCTAAAATGCTTGTACTAGATGAGGAAAAACTAAACACACTGACAATCTTAATAAACAAAACAGACTTAATTCACAGATTTAGGAGTCATTTGGAAGCATCCAGTATATCAGAGGATCTTTATCATCCAGAGCTCAGCTCAGTCCTAGCCCTGTTACCAAAACTATCTAAACTAAATAAAAGGATTTCTCCACCTCAAAAGGGGAGGGTGGGAGAAAATTTATCCACCATTTTTCTAGTTATATTATTTATTGAACTCCTGGTTCTCTCACTATCAAGCTGCTGGGTGCATGAGCAAGCACAGGCACTGAGGAAAATCCAACTGCTTTCCAGAATTTCTTAAACCCTGGGGATTTTGGTACAGGGTGCTGCTCTGTCAGCCCTGGCAAGGCTTCTGTTCCTGCTGGCTCACTGTGTCCTATGACCTTGCTAAGTGCAAAAACCCTCATCCTTTCAGTCTCTCTGTGTCTGGAAAACAAAATATTTCAATCTGAGGCAAAGCTGGTCATGAACATGAAAGAAACCAGGACTATTATATGTAAAGATGAACAAGCACATCTGTATTACTTAAATAACAGCTTCAGTCTTTGAACCACATTGGTAAGTTTGTCAAAATGGTGCAAGAAATAATAAAATACACTGAATTTCAGCTGCTTCCAGTCAGAGGAAGCAGTAATTTAATGCACAGGGAATAAGCAGACTCATAAACTGAGACACTAAATCCCTGCGTATCAACCAGCAATTTACCTCAGCATAAATCACTGCAACAGAAACTCTGTGTTTAATGTATTATAAAGATACTCAAAGGAATGCAATAACCCATAGAAAGAGATTTCAATAGTCTAAACTGGGCTGAAGGAGAGGTCAGTCCTGTAAACACATTTGCTCTCCTCCCAGATGGGTTCCTCCAAGGAACCATCTCTGCTAAACCTGTCCACAGTCAGCAACCCCACAGCACTGACCCTCAGCCTAGGCAAAGATGCTGGCAAAGCAAAACCTCACATTATTAGGGAGAGAAACATGGAGCACACCCAAGGATCAAGAAATACAAGGACACACGAGGGGGGAGGGACAGCTGCAGTCACACATGGCCATGCCAGCACCTGACCTGCAGGCTCCTCTTGGTGCAGGGACAAAATGCAGCAGGACAGCAAAACGCCAGGCTCCCAAGGGCACCAGGCAGGACCCAGGCTGTGCATCACACTCATCCCAGACATGGTTTTATCAGAGCAGTAGAGAGCAGGACTCACTGTGGTGTAATGAGTGAGCCCCAGACTTCACATCCACCCCGTCACCTCACAGCGACCAAAAAGCTGGACAGGAGACGTCTCTTAATCTGGTTCCTGTACATAGTCCCAAGCAAAACCAGGCAAACAGTAATCTGCATTAAAAAAAATGACCACCAGGTATCTGTCTCCTCTTCTGCAGCCCTGGCAAATATAAGAACACACCCCACCTCACAGGACAATATTATCTATGCTGTCTGCAAAAGACATTAGGCACCAAAGCGAAAATACTGCTCCGTTTGAAGCTGTGACTAACTAAGCGTATGCCAGATTATCCCACAATGCCTAAAACAGAGCAACAGACAGGGAGGCTTTAAACTTGCTAAATCCTCTGCTTTTTTCATCGTAAATTATGCTCCAGGACATGGGCTGTTATAAATTGTCATTACCAGCAGTCACTTTCCAAGCTATAACTTTTAAATCCAGTGGAGAACGGGCAAGAAGAGATCTCACATACTTTAACCTAAAGCACACATCCCAGATAAGCCCACAAACCACTGCAGATCTGTACAAGTCTTCTAGCAGTTTTCTGAAGTATATTTAAGAATAACAAGGCTGAGACTGAAGTGGGAGCCAAAGGAAAACCAAGCAACACCACTTCAAGCTTTCTTTTCAAGACAAGCAGCAGACACAGTAGTAAAAGGCACCCTGTGAGCTGAGAGATAAACACAGTCCAGCCCAGGTCTGGAGCAGGAATGCCATCTGAGGTAAGCAGCACTGAGGAGGCCCAGGGTTGCCCAAATGACACTCACATTTGTCTAACACAGGAAGACATGGCTTCATCAAAATCCCACACAAACACGTCACTGCGGAGGAGCAGAGCACGACTCCACGGGCCACAGCAGCTCTGCCTGCAAACACATCATCTGTTACATGGGGCTGCACTGAAGAACACTGTGGATACACTTCCCAAGCTGAATGAATAGCAGGAAAGCTTTACAAAGAAAACAGAGCTTTTAAGACTTGGGCTACCAGGGATATTTAACAGCACTTCCATCTGGCCTTACTTCACTTTTCATCCAGGCTTCATTTCCCCCTAAGAGTGCACGTGCAAGACTTCCCATTGCTCCTCTCTTCAGGCACAGCCTAATCCAGTATCAACTGGAGTTTAAATCAGAAGCTACTGCTCCATAAGGAAGCCCAGAATTGAACCTAAAAATCCACATGGAATTAATATGAGGGGAATTTATCATCAAGGGATGAAGAAGAATATTTGTCACGGGGAACAAGTGACATAATACAGACATAATGGGTACCTTGATCACCCAAGGGACTTGCTACGTGGACATCCTTCCTACTTCTGTTAATCCTAGAGACTAGAATGCTCTGGGGAAAACCCCTGCTCTTTATATGTGGTTGGAAAGTACCCATGGCATAGGAAATAATATTTTTATGTAAAAAATACATAGAAACACTGTTCACCTAAATAGACCATAGGCTGGTCCGAAAGGACATCTTAATAAGAATCTTTTCTCTTAGCTTGGCCACACACAGATGGATCAGGAAGAGACAAAAGCAGAGCAAAGGAAGTTAGAACAAAGTCAAAGTTAGAACAAAGTCAAAGATTAGAAGATGGTATGAAGAACTATTATACACAAAGTGGTACAAAAGATCTGAGAGCCACAAAGCCAACAACAAGATTTTTAACTTAACAGAGAGTGGCATGGCACCAAAGTGTAAGTAATCACGAAATAATTACAAAGTAAATTGCTTTAACAAATTGCCAAGTAAATATGCAAAGCTATCAATGCTGGAAATCTGCACACTCGCTGTAAATAAGATGTTAGAAATTACTGGCTTTTAATTAAATTTATTCTGTAAATTTAATAAAATTTTGCTCCAACAAAATCCCCACCCCTGCAAACACGGCCGTTGGCTGGAATTCTGCAGCACTGTTTAGCAGTATATACCATAACAAATTCAGTGCCTTGGCCAAACCTAAGTCAAGTTGCTTTGAAGCAAATAGCACCATTTTCAACTTCATTAAACCCACGAAGAGTTAAACATCTCATGCCTCAGTGTCAGACCACCCAGTGTTACACAACGCCCTATTTTTGGGAAACGCTTGTAAAAAATCCCATCACTATTAACACAGAGGAGGCAGCAAACAAGTCCTTAGGAATTCATTTTGATGGCAACAGATCAGAACTGATTTCCCTGGGTTTGCAGCAAGGCAAGGACACTCCAGGAGCCCATGGGGGATCCACTCGGGGCAATACCCTCCCCACTGCCTGCATTGTGCTTCTGTACAAGATGAGCTTTTTGCTCCAGAAATCAACAACCAATGACATGCTCCCCCCTAAAAAGTGTAAAATCACTCTGAAACAGGACCTACTGAAGTTCCCTACAATGGGATGTATTGCATTAAGGATTTTTCCACGAGTGGATTCCAAAGCTGAGCACGGGGAGATCAGAAATTAAGTGCTGGCCCAGGATGCAAATTCAGGTGCACAGGTAATGCCCCATGATCCAGCCTCCTGTCCTGCACATCTCCAGCTGGGAGCATCCTGGTGATGGTCCTGGGGACTGTTCCATGGACACCACGCCAGGGAAACGCCGCAGAGATGAGGATGGGGCAGGAACATGCACTGGGTGCACAACCTGAGCAGGCCAAGGGAGAGGAATAACTTGTTCCCAAACGTGCTTCCAATTTCCACAGCAGTGCCGGAGTTTTGAGCTCCTACAATGCAGCAGGACTCCAGTGGTACTTGATATCCACATAGGGACACATCATTATTCCTATGGCAGATTACAAATCCATTTTCCAATCAACATGTCAAGAGCACGACTGCACCTTATGCTCAAATACTGCATACAAAAGAATATATTCCAAAACCCAGTGAAAACAGGATGGTTAAAATACAACACCCAAATATTTAGGCTGTTGCATAAGTTCAAACACAGACAGTAGATTAAACAGGGAATTTAGAGGCAGTTGTAGAGTCCTAGAGGCATATCTAGGTACATCAAAGCTGTATTACTTGCTATTTACTCATTTCAACTCCTGTGCTATGTAGTCTTGGCTTCATTCTGCATCTTGGAGCTGTTTGCTTTTTAACAGTTCAAATGAACTAGGGTTGATTCATCCAGAGTAGGAAGAGAGCCCACAGTCAGACTGCACACTCTGAGACCTGTTGGGTACCGACAGCCATTCCATGGCAAGTCCCAGTGTTTGATGGCTAAAAACCTCAGTTTCAGGAGCTGTGAGTTCACTGGAATTGTTGGCTCTTATTTTCAGAAACATTCTGGGAGTGGTTGGTCGGGTTTTTTTACAAGGAAAAGCTGAAAATTGAACTGTATCATGAAAAACAAAAAGGAATGAGAACTAAAGGAAAAACACATTTTATTTTCAGTGCTTGACGAGCCAATTTGATGTCAGTCTGATGAAATGGTAATTTTTCATTTTAAAATGAGTGCTCGTACACGAAGTGTTAGGAGATTCTGCAGCTGTTTTTCCTATTATTCTCCTTGAGATTCAGAATTCAGTTCCCTGCTAAGTTTGCCTCTATAGCTCTTTGGAACCCAACAGCACTTCGGTCACGAGCTCTCTCTCTTCCATACGTTGTGGCCACGGGCGTTCCAGAGGCGGCTGCCATGTGGCTCAGCAGGGAACACCGAGCCCCAGGAGCTGGTCTGGGAGCCCCCTCTGGGGCTGTTATGGGTCTGACAGGGGGAAATCTTGCAGGCTGGCAAGAGGAAAACTTTCTAAACAAATGTGGCACACAAACAACTAATCGAGACGTGAAGGACCTGATTTTCGGAGATGCCCAGTGGCAGCCTGGTTACTGACAACCTTCACCGATGGCCGGGAACTCAGAGAGGGGTTTCTGTTTGTTTGGCATGGACCAAGTCCCAGCTTTGCTCCAAACATCTGGAGCTCCACATGAAGGCTGTTTTCCAGGCACACTGGCAGAGGTAGCCCAGGAAACAGTTGTTGAACAAGAGGCTCCCAAGGCAGCCCAACCAAGAACGTGCCGGAATTGCTGCCGTGACGATTCCGGTTTGGAGTTGTGAACTCCTTGGAAGCTGAAGGGTCAGACCTGCCTGACCCCTGCTCCTCTGGACCCTCCTCTGCTTTCATGTTCTGTCACACCCAAGTGCAGAGAATTTCTCTCCCCTCCCTGGCAGCTGCCCCCCCCTTTCACACAGCCATGGCCCTCTCCATCCCCATCCCCATCCCTCTGGATGCCGTGTAGACAGGTGCAAATCCCAGCTCCTCCCTCAGCAGGCTGCACAGAGATGAGCACAATGGGAATGTCAACAGTCCCTGCTGCCTCACAAGTATTCAGAGCACAAAGGCACAATTCTGACTAAAAGAACCTTGTAAATTGAACATTTTTTTAGAACTAGCTTCTAATATCAATATTATTACAAAAGCAGAAAGTAGAAAAGGTAAATATTCAGCATTTGTTTAACATTAAATGGCTATCCACAAAAGGAAAAATTCCATTATTTTCAATAGGAAACTTGATTAAAGGAATTTAATCCTTAGAAGAAAAAATTTCTAATGATTTCCAATAATTATGTTTTAAAGTCCTAAAACTGATTCTTTGTTTTAATGGGCGAGAGACTTTCAAAACTCTAATTTATGGCCTTTAATGAAAGTTACTAAATGAAAAGATTATCCTCTCATAAAAACAAATACTAACACTGATGCTGAAAAATATCCATACTTCTGATGTTAAAAATAGAAGTTGTGTGGCACAAGCAAGGCCCAGGAGCCCTGTGCAAAATTGGAGAACAGAATGCAGTAATTCCCAGGTCTGAACGTTGGATTTGGGGGTTTACCTCCTTCTTAATACCAGTCATTTTAATCTCTATTTATAAATTCAATAGGCAACCATGAAAGAGAAAAAAATCCTTGCAGAAATGCCAGTAGTCATTCCTGAGGCAGAGCACACTCAAACATGGGGATGTACTTCAGAGGGAGGGAAGATTTCTCTCCACCACTGCCAAAGACTTTCCAATACAGAGATGGAGGAGAAGAAATGAAATGAAATGCAGACATTTTTTTACTATGCATTTAAGGCCTCCTGGTCTTTCCAAGTTAAGTGGAGTTTAATATTTTCCCTGGACTGCCAAGTAACTCGTGTGAGAAAACCACATGCACTTCGACATAACAAGCTGCCTCTGCTCGAGATCTCTGCTCCAAGAAAGAATTACACACCTCACCCACGGGCAGGGTGGTCTGTCACATTAATGCTGAAACCTTTTTGGCAGGGCAGAGAGCATGGACGAGTGCCTGGCTCACAGATAAAAATAAAAATAAGTAAAAAATTCTGCAGCACTTCCAGCACTTCACAGCCTGAAGCTAAAAACATTAAAAAGCTCCTCCCCCCCAAAAAACCCCAACCAAAACCTCCTCATCTTCTCTGTCTGTAAATCCCCCCCCTCGCTGAATATCTCAGAAATGAAACATCTTTGCTGAGCTACATAAACCTGAACGAATGCTGAACTCAAGATATTATTTGTGACTGTGAAGAGAATATATAAAAGTCTAAAAAAAAAAAAAAAATCCAGCTGTGGAAAATATCACAAAGTGCTGCATGGTGGGATCCTGGCTCAGCTGCCTCAGCCTGGGAGAGACCCTCAGCTGGGAAGCTGCCAGCTCCCTTTGGTGTTCCTCCAGGCTGTTGGGTGATGCAGAGCCCCCGGGCAGGTGCTGGAGGCTCTCTGGGTGCCCTCCCTGCTCCATTGGTACAACACGACTCCAAAGGGCAATGGCACGAGGTTGGGGCTCTCCCACACATCCCAACAAATCCTGCTGCAGGTCAGGGCTCTCCCACACACCTGGGGCTCCTCTGCCTGCTCAGCACAGAGGTGTTCAAGTGCACAAATCCACTTCTCCCTCTGAAATCAATGAATCCTAGATAATACCTGGCTTTAGTGCATGCAGATATTTCTACACAAGTCTTTGTAGACATCAGTAAGTAACTCTGCTTTGTAGTTAGAAGAGGATGCCTACAGAAGGAGTGGGAACCAAACACTCCATAAATATGGAGTCCATGTCAGTATTTTTGGTATTGTCTTTCAGCTTCATCAATTGAAAGTCCAGAGACGTGAGGAAACAAGAGACAAAAATAACAGCAGAAAGGCTGTGGGACTGACCATAGGATGATCTACATCACCCAGGTTTATGATTATAGGCACTATAAAAAGCTAATTTCAACTTGTGTTCTGAGATTTGAGCTTTGGATAAATTCTTTAATAGGGATAGACTCATACTGGATGTAATCTTTCCTCCAGTACGTATCAGGAAAAGGTTTTTCTCCCAGAGGGTGGTTGGGCACTGAACAGGCTCTTCAGGGCACTGGTCAAACCACCTGTTTGAGCTCAAGAAACGTTTGGACAATGCTCTGAGGCACAGGGTGGGATTGTTGGGGTGTCCTGTGCAGGGCCAGGAGTGGAACTGGATGATCCTGATAAGTCCCTTCCAACTCAGCATATTCTGTCATTCTACTTAATTACTTTTCTTCAAGAAAAAGACAAATCTTGCTTTCCTAAAGATAAAATTAACACAAAACCTACTAATGCTAAGTGAGAACATGACTGAGGATACCAGGGGCTTAGATCCAGCTGGGGCCTCCAATGTCAGGCTGCTTCAGAAGAGAAATTGCTGTTTACAGACTCTCTCTAATAAGCTGTGTAATTTGGATTTAAGTTTGTTTCAGCCAAAGTGTGGTTGTTTGTATGTCTGCATCCCACCACAGAAACTGGGTAAACTCATCCAGTCCTCCACAGCAAACGACTGCAGCTCCTGTTCATCCCCCACGTGGCACGAGAGCAAGGGTGAGAGTTCCTATAAAACACTGCTTCCAGTTCCTGTCCCCACATTGCTCAGGGAAGGGCAGACATGGATGATGGGAGAAAGCTGGAAAACAGGACATTTCGTAAGAGAAAAGGAACATATTGTGGCCTGGCTGAGTAACTGGGGCTACAGGAATTCAACAGTCATTCCACACTCAGTGGCCAAACAGCAGAGGGTTTGTGTTAAGATCAGAACATCTATCTTAAGTTCTGTGGAATGATCAAAGGAAAACAGCAAGGGGAAGGAGGAGGTGAGATCATTTTAAAGCCCACAGAAGGAGGGAGCACTCCGTAATGCTCCTGCTTTGTGAACTGCTAAACACTCCTCCTCTACTGACTCCTGGTGCTCAACCTCTTGCAATTTTTGCCCTGAACACCCTCATTTCCATCTCCTGCCAGGGATTTAGAGAGATGCAAAAATCCACAGCATTACCTCAATGATGAGAAAATTCCACCCAGTAAACTACATCTTTTTATCCTGTTCCACTCCCAGGCAGCCAAATCAGAAACCCTAAGCATCTTCCTCTCATTTCCATCTCTTCACTCAGACTCAACACTTACTTCTTGCATTTTTCAGTTGAAAGCATATAAAATTACATATTCTTAAGCATAATTCACAAGTGCTGTTGGGAGGAAGGAGAAGCAGGCAGTGGCTTCGTGGGACTAAGAGCTCTGTCCACCACTTGGCTCAGAGAGCAAAGAACCCCAAATGCAGCCCCTGCAGCAGGAGAGAACCAGGTGGGGAAGTAGGGCCTCAGCCTGAGGTGGAAGAGGAGTTACTTGTTTCCCCAGCTGTCCAATGCACACACCACTCCCTGGGAGCACATCACAAACTTCCAGATAAAAACTGTCTCTCTCTGCACTTGAGACTTACCATTGATAATAACATTGATAATAAGCATTGGCCCCCATTGATAACAACAGATATTTTTATCCATTACATGGAAAAGACAAACAGGAAGAATAAACAACTGCTCTATAGTTCCCATCACTTTTGTAGTGTTCTCTGACATGGGTACCCTTCTGTTTAATTGTCTTTGTTCCTCTGTATTCCATCACAAAGTATAGATGGTTGTTCACTGGCACTCCTGCAAGTAGTGGAAATACACATAACATTTGAATTAATCACATTCTTCTTACAGTTAAGACAAGAAAACACATTCTACCCTACTTCACAGAAACTTCCAGACAGAAACTGCCCTCCAACATTTCAGCAGTTAATTTTTTTCAGCCTTCTTGGCCCTTATTGATCAAATAAAAGCTGTGTTTTCCATTCTACACTATGTTCCAACATAGTTATTCAATTCTTATTATAAATCCTTATTTTTACATATATGCCATTAACATCATTGCACATATTAATATTATACTCATCTATTCTTATACAATTATGAGACAGCATGATAGAGGTTATAATTTCCTTTCTCTCAGTTCTATTATAAGAGTTATAAGCATCTCCTGGAAATCTCCACAATTTGTAAAATCCTAATGAGCACTGAAATTTCCTCAAATGCTCCAGGAAATAAGCAGTCCAAGCCAGTACTAGACACTACTTCAGAAGAAAAAACAACTTCCCAGTAAAACTTCCTTCAAATATATTTCCTACTCATTCTGTTCAAATCCCAACATTAAGAAGGGGCCAGAAGAGAAATCTCTATAAGCTTTGTTATAATTTTAATCAGCATTTCTAACAGGAGCCCTTCTGTGCCACACAGATATTCCCATCCATGCACTGTTGTTCAGTTAAACTCTTGGATATTCCACGTTTAACTTTTTTTGGCAGGAAGCCTCTGATATGACCAAAAGCTATGAAAATAAGCAGAGAGCTCCAAAGCCAACAAGCAGGTGTGTGTCTCAGCTGCTGGGCTGCAAACACACACAGCTCACAGCTGGTTTTGTGTAGACTGCACTTGGGGCATCTCTTCCCAATGCTCCCTGTCCTCCAACAGACTGAGAAACATTTCAGCTGCTTCTCCACACACTCCTGTGACCTCACACTTTCACCACTCTGTTGCCCTGAGCACTCAGTCCAAAGTCTAGCAGTAATATTTCATTTTTCTATGTTTTATTTTTCTTTTTTTCTTATTTAATTATTATTTTTATTTTTAGTCTTTATTTTTATGTCCTTATTTTTCATTTTTTTTATTCTTCTATTTTTGCATGAGAGCTCTAGAGAAATGCATGACCACATGAACTTCCTCAGTGAAAACAGGACCCATGCCACAGAAACCCTTCTACTGCCTATTTTTACCAATACTGATGCACTGAAGCCAATCAATTCATTGTATTTGCAGCAGTATCAATGCATTCTGGCCTTCCCCAAGTATATGAGTGCAAAGGGATGGAGTATCACCACCTAACCAAAACACTGGGATACAGCAGGAGAGGTTCTGCACTCACTCAATTCTCAGCATATTTCACAGCATCTAATTTTAGCAAAGAAAACAGATACAGCCCTTCTCCTACTGTGTGAATACTGGTTTCAAAAACCATTCCTTCTTTTTTTATGCTTCTGAGAAAACCTCTTCAGATTTAGTTCATGTAATTTCTAAAAATAGGGCAATTGTAACTTTCTGCAACAGAAACAATAATAAAATGATTCTTCAGACACATGAATTATTTGCTCTGCCTAAAATTCCTCCACAGAGGCTAAGAATATTGTGTTCCTGGTTCACCAGAGGAAATGACAATAAAATATCCTGAAATCATCTGAAATCAGTTATGAGAACAGTTTGCTGAAGCCCCTGTGAAGACAGAAGACAAGAAGACGAAATAAATCAGAAGCAACGAAGCCTCCTTTTTAAAACATGGCTTATGAAAGAACAACAATAGCTTCTATCCAAATTCCAGGCTTGGGACATAAGCAGGAATAAAATCAAGTTGTTTAAAGTTGGCCTCTGGCAGTGGCAAGTGTCGGTTCAGTGCTGCTGAGAACCCTCAATACTCATTTATGTCAACAGGCATTAGCAGTTCTTAGGGCAGGATTTAGTGCTTTCACTTTTGGCCTCTGCCAGCCAAACATCAAGTGCAGAGTGTCAGAGACTGGATGCTTGGGACACCTTCAGAAATAACACACTCATCTGCATGAAGAAACAGGGCAGCTCTGATGTTCTAAACTATAGAGCTTGGGTCTTTTAAAAAAAAAATTAAAATAAAATATAAAACCCTCTCTGATACAGAAATTTGGGGCTCTGCCCTGTCCTTGCCCCAGCTCTGACAGTGCTGGTCAAAAGCAGTAGGTGAAAAATCTCCACAATATAAGGCCCAACTGAACACATTTCCCCAGGGGGAGAGGAAATATAAAAGCTAAAAAATAACTGGGTGGGGTTTCCCAGCTTAAAATGCAGTTGTTTCCCAGATCCTGATGCTCTAAGTGCTGGTCTGAACTTCAAACTATTTCTAAACTATGTGTCTGGGGCCTGAGACCTTGCCTACATCACCACCACCAAATTTCTTGGCATAACAGAGATCAAAGTGCTTTATAACATCTGCTTATGCTCTCTTTGTGCTCCAATGATTTAAAGATGGCAATCTCAATCACTCTCAGAAACTCCATGGAGTGTGCAGCTTAGAACAACTTTAGGGCCCATGTAAGTAAGAAAAAACCCCTCAAAAAAAAATAGAAAAAAATCTAGTCTGAAGAGTCTGTAAAAGTAAAAAAAAAACCTAAAACAATCAAAAAATTTGAAAAAAAAATATATACAACAACCCAATCAACCCTTTGCTGAGGATCCAAGGGAAGAAATGGATTTTAATCATGCAAGGGAAAAGAAATCTCTTTTTATTATGGAAAACACAACTCTACAGTCGACTAAAAAGTGTGAAATCAAATGTCAGTCAAGCAAAAGAGAATGCAGTGCAATGACTTCATTCCTTCTTGTTTCATAAAGAAAATGTAAATATAGAGCATTTAATTTCTCAATAGAGAAATGTTCTTTTTATTCAGATTTTAAGCAGGGATTAAAGATACAATAGGTTATAACTCAATCCTTGGTTATGTTTGGTTTTCTTGAAGCATCGTGGGATATTTCGACACGAGTGGGGTTTTTTTCTTGGTTACCTTCCCAAAATCAGATTCCTTTAATTATACACATTTTTTTGTCCTTCAAAATAAATTCAGTTTATTACTGTCTTTTTAATGCTACTTGAAGCACAGCTGAAGCATACACAGAAATAGTGAAAATTGCAGCTTTGGATTGCTGAATGACATGTTCACACAGGACCTGAGGGGGACAGGGGCCACACACTCCAAGTCCCAATATTGACATCTCAGTCTGATAAGACTTCTCCTGCCTTACTTGTCTTTGAGATTGTATCTCAGGTGCAAAGTTATACCCAATCACATATCACATGAGCTGATTCTGGAACACCCAGAGCATCCAAGCAGGATTTAATGCCCACTCCTACTGGTCTTCTGGCTGATCCCTGCACAGCCTGGCCTGGGCTGGTCCCCAGCTTCCCTGGCCCAACACCAGGGCAGGACACACAGTTGTGCCAGACCAACTCCTCCTGGCTCCCCCAGGCCTTGCTCCCAGCCTGGTAACAGGAGGGAGGGAGTGTGTGTGTGTGCACTTGCTTCTGTGGAGATGGGCTTTTATTCCACAGCCTCTTCCACAACCCTTTAAAGGGGCTCCTGGAAAAACTCTTCCCATGGAGATGTTCTCAAACTCTGGAAATGGAACTGCTCTGTGGTTTCAATGGGAAATGTAGGTTAGAGAGAGGCTTTAGATTAGAGGTGGCATGTCAGAGCAGACAAACACCCAGCTAAGTATTTTTTTCCTCAGACAAATCTAGGTCTGTTCACTGGCAGGACACACCGTGAGTTCACACTCAAACCCCGCTCCTGTAAAGAACTGCATCCTCCCAAAAATGCCTCCTCCCAAAAATGCCATCAGTCAGGTACACAAGAGAAGATCAGGACCTGCAATGTCATCTGTCAAACACCTGTCAGCATCTTTTCCTCTGAACAGAGGCTCTTAGGAGCACCAAAAGGTGGTTCTTCAGATGGGGGTATTTATCAGACACTCAGGATCCCTCAGGCAGTTCCTCTTTGACTCCCACATCCCCAACACCAACTTTAAAGAGACCAAGAAGCAGAGCAGGATGTTCTGAGTGTGACTGCACCTACCCTGGGGAAGCAGAGAGGTTCTCTGAGAAAGCTGAAGCCCCTCTTTGACGAGCCCGTGGCAGAGCTGTGGTAGGCAGCAGAGAGACAGGCCAGGCACCAGCACGGAGTCCCAGCCTGGTACATCCCCACAGCTGCCTGAAAAATACCTTCTGTGACTGCCATTCTCTGGCACTTCACTTACTGTGGTGGCTA
The DNA here is from genome assembly GCF_036250125.1 of Pseudopipra pipra. Classification (NCBI taxonomy): domain Eukaryota; kingdom Metazoa; phylum Chordata; class Aves; order Passeriformes; family Pipridae; genus Pseudopipra; species Pseudopipra pipra. Next base: position 4,559,524 of record NC_087563.1, on the reverse strand, counting down.
AAACCAAATAAATCTCCTGTAAGAGCCTAGCAAAGGACTGGGGCTGCTTAGCAGAGCAGGCTGCTGCTTGCTGGCTCCACAATCCCACTGCAGCATTTGCAGATGCTTTTCTCTGAAAACAAATCTTTAACCACGCTGAAAGTGAAAATGCTCAACAGCAAACTGGTGTCCCAGTCGAACCACTGCGAACACACAATTTTGTCATCAGAAGTCAGGTGGTTCTCAAGAGTTAAATGACCTTATGATTCCACTCTATAGAGCAAAAGAACCCTGGAATAGTTAGTTAACCTAAATAAAGCCTCGGTAAGGAGCTGGAAAATCCATACATCCCAAAATGTGTACAAAGCAAACAAGAAACAGATCACAGTAGTTCTCTGAAAGCAGTTCTATCAGACACAGAGAGCCAGGAGGAAAAACAAAGCTCCATCTGCCTCTGTAATGTGTCTTCTCGAGTGGCCAGGAGCACTTGCCTCGGGTTTTGTCCTGCAAGCAAGAAAAATAAGAAACTTTCTTGTCTCTGTGCTAAAGGTTAGATCTAAACTACTATGATTAATATCCCCTGGCAAAGAGAGCAGAACCACCAAGCAAACATTTAGAAGGCAATAAATAGGCATAAAACCCTAGAAATAGTTGAACAGCGTATGATCTCTTACATCACCTATCAAAGACAGGCAACTAAATATCCCAAGAGGAAAGGAAGGTCAACTTAGACATACTTCAGGTGTTGAAAACCCAGAGTAATCCTTTGGCTGCAAGCACACTCCTAACACGCTGTTCCAGGTACAGTAATAAAAATAATCTTCAGCTTTACTTGCCAAGGTTTGTGAAATGCTGGAAATTATAGACAAAGTTCACAGCAAAAGAGATAAGGGACAACACACAATATTTTGAAGATGATAACCCTATTTTCAGATGAAAAAGAACATTTTTTTTTGCAAAACGAGCTAAAATCTTCAGCAAAAGCAATGCCACAATTTCACAGAAGGTTGCTAGAGAGAATTAGTCTGCCCATATGACGAATTGTTCTGCAGCTCTCTTGATCTGAATCAGTTGGACCCGTGCAGCCAAAAGCCCTGGGCACCTCCAGCAGTACCAGCACCGTGTGAGGACCAAGCACTCACTCCATCAGTCATATCAACAGTGCACATGTCCCACACCTCCTCACCCCATCCAATACCTCCCACACTGGAATCCAGAGCATGAAGGCAGAGAATCCCTGCCTCCCACCACCTTTTCTCTTTGCCTTTAAGCTCAGTAAACACAAACATAGCTGAGCTCTGAAGGATCTCAGCGCACACGTGCTCACACATCTGCTGGGAGTTTGTCTGAGGAATGCTCTAAGGCTCTTTGCACTGAGGCAGTTTGTAGCCAAAGGGTGCTAAAATGTGTACAATTTCTCCTGTGACTGTTGCTTGGCTCCCAGGACCCCGGTCCCTCTCACCTTCCCAGTGCCTGGCTGGCCAGGTGACACCAGCAAAGAGGGAACACACTCAGCTGCTCGTGTCCCAGGGATGGCTGCTATGACAGATCACCTCTCGCTGTATTTTGCACCTATGTTAAATTCAAAAGAAATGTGCAGAGCAGAATGCCTGCTACCAAGAGAGTTTCTGCATTTTTGGCAGAAACCTCCAAACCTGCCTTTCTGCGTATGTGACAGAGTTTCCTAACTAGGCCACTCATTTTAATATGTTTTCACACAACTAACACTAACCAGAAATTATGTAAAGCTCAGCTCTTCTGAATGCATGTAACATCAAAAAATGTGTCAGGTATCTCAACAACAATCTGTTAGGAATAGCAGGATCTATATATAGTTTAATATCTCCTGAGCTCAGATGCATATTAGCAGCCTGTTTTAGCTGTAACTACCACAGGATCTATCATACTGTCGTCAAAGTTTGCCCACTCTTTACATATTTGGAATTGTATCTGTTTTCTGATCTGATGTTCAGGGAACACTGGATTTTATACACTTCATCACACTGAACAATTAATGCAACCTGCTGTGGTGTCCCCTATCTCAGAGCTAAAACTCTAAAGAGCAAAATGTTACACTCTCAGAAATGAATACTGACTTGACTTGGAACGTTTTCACAGGGCATCACTGAATAAATCTTGGAGCTGATTTACTGAGACATCCCTTCCACACAGCTCCTATCAAAAACAAGCAAAACATAAGCCTGCTTTGGTCCACACTGTTTATATTAATTTCCAGTTTGCATCACAAAAATAGATGATCTGTAATCATGGCCTGTCAGCTTGGTTCAACAAAATGAACATTTCTTTTAGCTTGTGTATACCTCCACCCTCTCTGTATATTGGTTTAATAAAACAGTAGTTAATCTAAATAAGAATGTTAGCCTTCTGTCTCAAAATAATACACCCAAGCTTCAGGACTGCCTTATTTTAGAATCTATATGGATGATGAATGACTCAAATATTTATAAGTTTCAAAATAAATTCAACTGGAAGAAAAAAAAAAAAAGAAAAACTTTGTCTGCTCCTGCTCACACAACCACAGTCTGGGTTTTTGTAGACACACTTTATGTCCACCCAAAGCCTTCTTCCCCTTGGCACTGTCATTTCCTGCACTCTGAGACAGCAGATGAATGTTCAGAGCAGAGCATGACTGTGACTGAGCTTCATCTGTGGTCCAGCTGCAAGGGCATCTCCACTGCTCCTCCCTCTCCTAGGGGAGAAGTCTCTAATTGATGTGTAGAGCTTTGCAGAAAGGTGTGGGATTAAAAACCTCCAAAGACCTTCCAAAATTTATGATCTCAATGTATGTTCTCTCTTATTAAGGGATAAAAAGTGAGAGGTGTGATGGCTCTGCCCAATGTCAAGAACTGTCTTACAGAAAAATACATGAAAAGGGAATTGAGCTTTTACCTGTTTGTTGTGCTTTGATATTTAATTCATAGTTTAAAGAACTCTTTCTCTGAACTTTATGAAACAGTAAAATATGTTTTTATAAAGATGAAAACATATACCCACATTTTCACCCCTTCTCACTGAACAGGCACCACAGTCACGTCCCTCATGCAAAACTCAGCAGTAAAACAGCAAAGAGAAAGGATGTTTCCTTTCATGCCAGTATTTACCCTACTACACAAACAGAATAACCTTCCCAAACAAGTGGTAACACCCAAGTTTCCCATGTACCATCACAGGGTGGCAGTGAGGAGTACAAGTCAGGGTGGACCTACTGAATTATTGCAAGAATCACAGGAGAAACAAATCCCAGTTAGTTCTCAATCAGTTCCCCAGAACTAGCAGCCCTTAATGATCTCATATAAGTGGATTATAAATTATAGTAAAAACATTAATTTAAGAAAGCTCTAAGTTTTTTAACCTGTTCTGCCCAATTGGCACATTCCACAGCCAAGACATCCCTCATCTACACAGCTCTGCACTGAGGACAAAGGGTACCCAAGTGCAAAGTGTCTCTGCTATCTCTGTGTCTCCAGGAAAAACTGAAGTCCCTTCTCAAAAATCTCCCACGTTCTCAGCTTTGAACAAATGGTTTCCTACTAGCAGTTGTGCCTGCCACATGCTCTCTCTTCTTGTGCTGGCTTGGCATCCTTGCAAGTTTCCAGAGTCATGGGATGGGTGACATGGGAAAGGAGCCCTGGAGATGCAGCCCAACAGCCTCCTCAAGCAAGGACACTTGCAGTGTGGAGCTCAGGGATACACACAGCCAGGTTTGGGATATTGCCAAAATTATCTCCAACACCTCTCTGGGCAGCCTGTTCCCATGTTCTAGAACCCTTGTAGGTAAAAACATCTTCCTTTTGTATTTAAAGGTACTTTCTGGTGTTTCTATTTGTGCCCATTGCCTCTTGTCCTGTCACTGGGCACCACTGAGAAGAGCCTGGCTCTGCCTTCTCTAAGTCCCCCTCCCTGGGTATTAATACACACTGGTAAGATCCCTGCACCTTCTCTGCTCCAGACTGGACAGTCCCAGCCCTCTCAGTCTCTCCCCATGTGTCAGATGCTCCAATCCTTTAATCAACACCACAGCCCTTTGCTGGACTCATTCCAGTAAGTTCATGTGTCTCTCACGGCCCTCCAGATGTGTCCCACCACTGCTCAGCAGAAGGCAGGGCTCACCTCCCCAACCCACTGCTGATGCTCTACCTAACACAGCCCAGGACTCTGCTGGTTTATGGTCACCTTGTCTCCCAGGATCCTCAGATCCTTCTCTGCAAGACCGCTCTCCCCATGGCCAGTCCCCAGCAGGCACTGGTAAAGGAGATGATCCCTCCCCAGATTTGGGATGTTGCTGAGCCTCATGAACACATCAGCCTGTTTCTCCAGGCTGGTGGGGTCCCTCTGAATGGCAGCAAAATCATCTGGTGTATCAACAACTCCTCTGAATTAAAATTCAACTTCTGAAGTTGAGACTAAAGCAAAGTGAGATGCACAGACTATGGGGACGTTCTGTTAAAGAAAAGTGAATCTGTAGTCTGCAGCTCAACATATTTCCCCTTCCACACTACCAGAATGTCTTTCACAGAAATGAAAGATTTCCTCAAGCTGAAATTCACTCATACAACCACTCACACACCACAGTGTAATCACCAAATCAGACTGTGCTGAGAAGTTTCCCTTCAGGTCTAGCTTCCATCTGGGATTTTTGTTTTACATTTTCCAGTTGTCTGCAGAAGGAATCTCTGTTATAGACACAGAAGAACTACATCTAGCAACACCCAGTTTTTCAACTAACAGACTTCTGCTTTGCAGGGAAAGAGGTTACTGGTGATCTAGATAACATTTATTTTGTGACTGGCTACAGTATGTTCTATGCAGAACACAGACTATCAGACAGTTCCTATTCCCCAATTAAGCCCTGAGAACTACCTACTCCTTTAAAAAACAGGCAACTTAGAATTTCACCCATCCAGTCTTGATTTGCCCTCCCCCTCACTCCCTCTCTGTCGCTAGTATCTGTTAAAGCTGTCAAATATTCCCTTTCCTGATGCTTCCTAACTTCACAAACTCCTACTGCCTCTCATCTCCAGCCATTTCCCCTACATTTGCAGACATGCATTGCTGTACATGTAGAGACCTTACTTTTTAAGCTTTCAATTTCTGCATGGATGCCTTGCAGAAAAGCTTCCACATTTGCACCTGTTTGCTAAAATCTCTACAGTTCACAAGCTGGAAGTTTTTGTCCTGACATGACCACATACCCAAAGCTGCAGCACAGCAACACTGCAGCTCAACCTAAATTCAGGAATGGAGGCTGGGGCAGCCCAAATCCCACTACACAGCAGAGAATGTCCTATTTAATAAGCTACATAAAAAATTTCTGCTTTGGGCAATTCGTAACAGGCAGCAGGATCAGCAAATCACAGTGTTTCCAGCAACACCATAGAACATGCAGCAGGGAAAAAACCTGCTAGAATGCAGTTGACTTTTCAAAAACACTATTCCCTCCAAAGTTCCTTCTCTTATTTTCACTCTGTCTTGTGTGGTTGCATAAAATCTTTCTGTGAAACTGAATCTAACACCCCCCCTTCCATCCGCCCGTTAATTAAGGAAAAACAGAAAATGTGGAAGGATTGCATTATGTTAAAGCAGAATGTACCAGTTGTATAAGAGCCTTTGGAGAATTTCCAACTCTATTGAAACTTCCCTCTTCAGAGGAAGAGGGGGGGAAAAAAGGGGTCAGGAAAGGCCTAAATTACTTTTCTGATTATGGAAAGGTTTTGCACAATTCACATCGCACATTGGAAAAAAAAAAATCCTCAGAAGCTGAGCAAGGTTTCACAGGAGCCTGAAGCACTGTGAATTCATGAAAAATGAATTTAATCGTCAAAGCTGAGGCCAGGAAGAACTGTTCTACATAACAAAAAAGTTCTCAGCTACATTATTAAAATCATTGCTTAAAAGATGAACTTATTTCAAAGGGTTGACTCCCTGCATTAGAAGATATCAAAGACACATGATCTAAAAGGATTCTTCACCAAGCACAGCACCCTTCTGCTGTAACTGCAACTGTCAGAAGTGCAATGCTTACAGTCATGTTATGTTTGTGTGGTTTTATTTTTATCTAAATGGAGACATAAGATGGCTGCAAAGACAGAAAATGGCAGGGCTGATAATACTGACAAATGACTTGCCACTCTACAATAACATTCATATTTCTTTAAACTCTTGATATAAACCATTAGACTCCATTTAGCCCCCCATTGTAAGCCAAATACTGTAACCTGAGGCACACAAAATAAACTGCACATACCCAACAGCTTTAATCAAAACACTCTCTTCAAGGGTTTCAGACAGGTTCCAGCAGACTGACACCAAACATGAAGGTAGGTCAGAAAGGGAGAAATCACTCCTGTCCTTCCCAGCAACGACTTCTCCCCAGGGAAGGAGCCCTATGACACACCTACCACAGGTTCTTCACGATGCCCTTGTAAGAATAAGGATAATTAAGGACTGGAGCTGATTCCTACTCCTGTTCTCAGAAAGCATCTAGAAAACCAAAGAATCAGAAGGTGCAAGAGCTTTGCTTCTTTCCCTCCACCCCCTTTACTTCTCATGTTCTGCTGACAAGAGGTCACATTTTTTAAAAATAAGTAAGTTTTAGAACTGAGCCAAATTTAAACAATTACACCCATCTGGAGAAAGAAATAAAGGAAGCACACAAGGAAAGAGTCATTCCCCGCCCTCTCTGACCAGACCATATAAGACTAATGTAGACATTTAGCCTATGGATGCTGCTTATATGTCATCTACAGGACCAAGAAATGCAACTTTCATTTATAAAACCTGATAGTGCCTCACAGTATCTACTATGTTTTCTGGCTCTGCTTAAAAAAAGATATCATTCAACACGATTTCTGTCTCTCCAATATTCTCTCTCCTTTTAAAAGGACATCTTGCTACTAAGGCACTCTGTGATGTACCACCCAGCTCCTGTAACATCCCACCACCTCTATTTGCCCCTGCTTGAAAGATCTAATTCTGAGAGTCTACTATTCATGAAGTACTCTGATATAAATCTTTATGATGAGGTTTTGGACTTAAAAAATAACAGAGGACCCCCCTTGGTGCTTTGCTAACTGTGCTATCCCTCCCCAGTAACCATGGGAAACCAGATAAAATCTGAACCCATTCATCAAACCAGAAAATACTCCTCCTGTCAGTTGGGGTGGTTGTGCTTGTAGTATCCAAGTCGGTGAACAGAAGGTCATTTCCCACTGTTACAATGTTGGATCATTTGTTATATCTGCCCGCAGCAAGCCAAAAACAAGCAGAGAAGAAAAACAATCAGCCATCCAAAATAATAATGATAATCATAAACAAGAAGTCTATTTCTCCTTCCACTTAGGGAACACTGAAACAGAATAACAAGTGTTTGCCATGACAAATCCTGCTCTATATGCTAAGAGGGAGTAACTATTAAGCTAAAGTGTCCAATACAATACAGTGCACAATAATCTGTTTTTAAAATAGAGCAGGCATATACTCAAAATGACAGCTCTGGCCTGATAAATTTAGGCTTACAAACCTGCTTACTTGGGTGATTCAATTTCTCAATAATCAGTTACAAGTGAAAAAGGTTCCACAGAATATATGGGTTTAGTTGCAATATAAACCCTCGAGTCAGCATGCACAGAAAAACCCCGGTATGACGAGTGTCTTAAAACCTATTAAACATCAGCTCCTTCTCCAAATATTACCAGCTTGTTTCTCCTGGTTCTCTGGTAGCTACTCTCCGAATTGGAAAGCTCCAATAAAGGCTGCCTTTATTTTCACATCTGTTATCAAAGTTTGCTAGCCATAATAACTGCAGTCATGCTCCAAAAGTAAGCAGGAAAGGAAAAAGTAAAGGCTAATTCCCCATGCTCAATTTGCCACTGCTAAGGAATACCCAGCTTGGATAAGCTGCTACTGACAGTGCAGTGACACACCATGGCCTGAGCTGGAAACTAAAATAAACACTGGGACTATAAAGATTTCCAGTGAAACATTCTGAGCTCAAATGTTGCAAGATCCATCCCTTCACTGCTCAGTGATTAAGGGCAGCCAGTGATGTTTTCTTCTCTCAGTGTCCTGGTACTGACTTTGTACATTCAGAAAGAAGAAAACCTTTTATCATCACCGTGTTTAATTCACAAATGCTGATGTAATAACCATTCAAGGTTAGGCATAAATCTAGTTTCAAGAAAAATGAAGTCTTTTTTCACTATTTCAACTGGAAATAACAAAATTGACAATTTATGCAAGACCACACTTAGTTCAGGTAAAGAATTCACCTTGAATTAACTAGCAAGAGTTAATTCCATAGCCTACTTTTTCCAAGTTTTCACATGGAAGTTGGAGAAAAACAGGCTTGTAGGTAACAAATCTTTCATAGTTTATAACAACTTTGTAAAAAATCAGGGAGACAGAGCAGAGGAACTAGTAAGATCCAGGCTGTGTAATCCTTATAATACCTGTGGATCCATATAATACAAAACAGCTTATACTTGCACAATAATCTCCTGTATACCTGTTACACATACCAAGAATGGCCAAGAAGAAAAAAACAAGCCAAGTAAAATTACTGTGCTTGTTGTGGATGTCACCAGGGGATGGGGAGGCAAAACCACACCACACACAGCCAAGTAAAATGCATAAAACCACCCCAAGGTAACAAGACTGTTACTACATCCTGCATTTCTTTCTCACACGTTGCCATTTGGGCTCAAGATTTACGAAAATGCTTCAGTGAAGTAAAGGACCAAAAAAAAAAATCACTTGAAAACAGCATTTTCATTGACAGATGACATCCTACAGTAGCAAGCATCGTTCCTACATGAGTACACTGGAGCTATGCAGTTAGAAAAACAAACAGTGCAGATCTGTAGTTTATACAAAGGGCTAAGCTTTCTAAGTGTTTAAGTAGGAAATTATCAAAACCCAGCAATTTTTTTTTCCTCCAGAGGGAAGTATCAGCCTTATCTGCAGGCTCAGCAGTGTTTTCTCTTTATTTGCTGCTTGTCACAGTTACAAACATTCAGTAGGACCTGGCCCAGCCATGGTAATTTAGGAGGAGATAAAGATCTATGAAGCCAGATGGTAGCTCATATTCTAACAGCTACAAATTGCTAAATTGGCACGGGAAAAATCAAGATATTTATCAATTCACTATGATTATTCCAGGTCTCCCGTTCCTTCTCTGCTTTTGTCTTAACCATTTAAGCCAACCCAGACAGACATTTTAGGCCACGGTTGTTAATTTTCAGAGCTCCAGCTGGGGCCAAGAGCAGTGGTTAAGGAGGGGGTGGCAGTTGCAAACAATCTGAACAGGAGCTGCTGCCCAGTGTACCTGGTTTGTGCTCAGCAGGGGATTCGTTTTAACCACAGTCACCAACTCCAGTCTATAAATGTAAACCTCTTATCCATCATACATACTAATGACCTAAGAAAGTCTCTGCTTCAGTAACCTTTATGTTTCTCCTACCCCCAAAATTTCCAAGTTTCCAGGACGTTCATGTTTCACATCCCAAGCACAAAAATCGAAATTGGTGCCGCCACCACCACTAACAAAACCTCCCATTGTTTCATCTGAGTCACTGCTTAGCTGAAAAACATATTTGCTGAAATTTGACCAAGTTTGATGACCTTTTCCAGCAATCAATAATCAAGGCAGAAGGAAAAGGTGGTTTGCTTGACCTTTCAAAAGTGTATCAACTTTATTTGGCCGGGACAGCTTTTAAAAAGCTATTTTAGTTTCCAAGGCTCAGACTTGTTGCCCAGACTGGACATGTCTGTGCAGTGTCTGCATTAGTCTCTTTAAATGCTCAACTGCACAGGACAAGCTCAGAGGAGGAAATGAATTCACACCAGGAGATCCTCTAGCTGATTAACTTCACCCTCAGTGGTGGACGTCAGTCATGTTAATTGGAATCAATACACAGCAGTTAAGGGGGCACAGGGATAATCAGGCAGGGCAGGGACAGGCCCATCAGTTCTTAAAATAAGCTATCTGTTAACAACTTACAGTGGCATGTGACAAACCTACCCTGCAAAGGAATGCAAAGCATCTCTAAAATTCCAATTTAACACACAAATGAAGATAATTTGGCAACAGTTATCTTACAATCTAGCCATAAAGGAAACAGTCATTACAAATTAAATCAATGCCAAACTGATCAAAGTAGTAAAATGAGAAACTGGGTTTCCAGAAAAGCTCACAGGAAATCCTTGATCCAAGTTTTACACAGAATAAAAAGAGAAGCTAACGCCTTAAAATCCTGCCATAGATAATTTTAATTATGCCCAGCTGCAATTTTATTGTACACCTAAGGCTGAAATTCAATACATAGTTTCAAAAGTAGTAACATGTCACGTGATGAAAAAGGAATAAAATCCCAAGGTTTCCTACTCTTCAGATGAGAAATCACTCAGGACATCCATTAAACAGTCACATCCCAAGCATCCCTCTCTTGCACCTGCAGTCTAACACCAGGCTTTCCTCCCCACACTCCAATCCAGCCTCTCTCCTCATCTGCAAGGGCAGGATTTGCCTTGTCTGATACACCTGGGGTTGGAACCAGAGACATCCATGTGTTTTGCCATACTCTTAGAATCCTCTGGGATGTATCTCACCAAAAATTCCCGTAGAAAAACACATCACAGCACTCAGAACCTGCCCTGGTGCTGCCACGTGACTGTGACACACCTGATGTCAATCCCTGCTGAAAACCCTCACATGGAAAGGAGAAACCACCTTCACTACAATCACAAGACAAATAACACACCTGTCAGAAAATGTCTCTTCATTTCTTTCAGAATACAAAATACCACTGAACTGGGGCTTCAGAAGACAAGTTTTTCTTAGTCTTTCAAACACAATATAACACAAAAAGGAGCAAATTAACCTTTGGTCAAAGGCCTCTATATCTTCCCTCTATTCCTTTCAGGAGTGAAATGAATGTCAGATGTTTTAATGTAATGTCTCCATACTCTCAACTACAGAAAATACCTCCAGGACAGGATCAGGGTATTTTACATGTTATTACAAAGGCATCAAATCATATTTAAGGGGTTTATATAAAATCTGTAGCCATCTACATCTGACCATCCTCCCATTAAACTTACCCTACCCAGTTCAGTGCACAGATTAGGATCACAGGTTTTTCCTTTGTGGAACCTGGTCAAGCCCTTCGAGGTGGGAGGTTTTCCCTCGGCCTCCTCAGTCATTGTAAAATATAACAAAAGGAAGGGAAATAAGGGCATCTCATTCTTCACTGTCACTATCAACTGCAAATAAAGGAATTTTACAGTCTAAAGCTGTCTTCAGCGAACAAGAAGCAATGATTTCCCCTTTAAAACCACAAACCTACCTCCTGAATATGTGCCAGTGCTAAAACCCCAACCAAACCCCATAAAGCAGGTCCATCCCATCCACCAGGAGCTCACTTGGATCTCTACGGGAGGAAAGACATGCAGTTTGCTAATGCAGACAAAGTGGCTTTTTTTTTTCCAGCCATGAGGCTCAAGGTCATGTGCACACTGCAATGAAACCTTGTTTTGAAGTGATTACAAAGAAGGTTGACTGGAATCACTTTGAGAACTCTAAAAGCACAACTGCCCAGTTCACTGGGGTTACACCTCGAGTCCTCTGTTTCTCTAAACCTCTGCATCAGACCAGCAGCCTTGCCAGACAAACCCAGAGCACATGGGAGACATTCCAACCACCTATTGGATTATTTAGGGCTGTCAAGGCATTCCTTAGGAAGTGATCTTTCATCACCACGTGATGCAAAGCTGCTGCTTTGGTTTGCAGACGACGTGGTGTCAAGTTTTTTGGTTTTTTTTAATCATACTGTTTGCTTAATTGAAGGTGTCAGTGTGTTTTTCTGAAAATGGTTCTGTCTTGAGGAAGAACACGTACACAAAGCATGGCAGAGCCCATGCAGGCTCAACACCCACCAGGAGTTACACTAAGTCTTCCTCAGAAAAGGGTTCCCAGGCCTGGATTATGTGGTGTCTGGTCTAATGTCAAACTCCTGAGTGCTCTGGCCAGAATAACCCACTACATGATCTAGTGAAAGTCCTCACTATCTCCTGACTTTCAGTTTCTTTGTATACAAAATTACACTAAAATTACCCCACACAACCAAATACATTTTGAAGTTAATGATCTTCAAAAGAAATGTGGTACTTAACACATATCTTAAAAAAAGAGGTCTGTCCACACAACAGCCATTTCTGAATGTAAACCAGACATTACAGCCCTGTGTTTCTTTGGGCATCTAACTTAATTTTATCCACATTCCCACATCAACTACCTCATCAACAGAGAGAATCATCACTTGCCAAGGGAAGACTCAGATGTCAAACCAAGAGACTTGCCTACACAGGCTGTGTAATAGCACTGAATGTGCAGGGTATAATATAACAATGCTTACTGGATTTCATCACCTCACTGCAGCCTTAAACTTCCAGCAAACAAAGCAGAGAGCTGGACACTTCTCAGTATTACTCTTATGTATTGGCATAGCTGGTATGAGATTTCCCCTGGTTAAATGAAGCATAAATGAAGATGCATTTACTTCAGCAAATAATCCACTTTCAGACAAAATTCATACAAGAAAGTCTCAATATTCACATTACTTGTGCTATCCTTTTATTTAATAACTGCTTTCATCAACTAATGGAAGTGATCTGGCAAGGCAAAGCAGCTGGGCTGATACTGTAGCACTCCTTTGGGTGAAAATAACGACAAAATTATCCTGTCCTCCTGTAGAAAGCCAATTTATTTTGTTGTGTTTGCCCAACTAACTTAAAATCTTCAGGCATTTTACACTAAAAGGACCACATGCAAAGCACTACACATAAATATATCCATCTATCTCTGTATATATCTCCTATACCTTTAGCTTATCCCAGGGATGTGCAAAGCACAACCATCAGGCACAGCATGAAAATACAAGTAGGATTCTCTCTGGTGAGCTTACTGAAATCCCTACAGCCAGTGTGGGATCCTGGATGCAAATGGTGCTCTGTGTGCTGGTAAGAGAATCAAATGCCTTCACCTGAAAACCTCTGTCAGCCCCTGTGCTCACTGGTGGCCACACTTAATCTTTACAAGCTGCAGAACCCTCTGAATTCCCATTTATATATTAAGTACTCAAAAGCTGCCCTCCTGCTACCCTGTGCTATCCCCTGATGAATATTGGTTCACTCACTGATCTCACTCACTTCCCAAGGGCAGCCACTGCAAATACAAGGTAATTCAATAAACATAAACTGAGAAACTCAACAATATCTGTATGATCTGGGTTAAATCTCCACTGCAGTCTTAGACCCGCAGCAATTCAAGAATCAATTATCAAAGAAAATATATAAAAGATTTATTTTCTAGTAGTTTTACATTAATAGTTCCAAATAATATCAGTTCAACTAGAACTAGAGAACAGACCAAGGAAGTAGTCCTGCCACAGCACAGCAGTACAGAAGAGCTGAATGTCAAATTTAATAGCTTCAGAAACAGCAAATTAAGAGACACGATGGAATTCCAGCTAGCTTGTAAAGCAATGAACTTCTCTTCTAAACCAAATCAAGACTAAGAGAATGTTCTGGCATTTTAGTCCTCAACTTTGGATACTTTATTAAAAGTATACATGGATGAAAGCAAAAATGAAACATAACATTTGTAATTTTATGAGCTGCACGATACCTTGACTTTTATATCTTTCACAACCTTGGAACTATTTCTATGGTTGCTTTCATTAACTGGAAAGGATTAATACAAAGCATTTTCCACAGGTTCAAGTAGGAATGTTTTATGCACACTGGAGACCAACCAGTTCCAACCAAGCAGTTTGCCTGGGTCAGCATCATGGGCCTCGACCACCTGGAGAGATGTGAAGAGGCTCAGGGGTGAGCAGTGCCAGGGCTCCTTCAGACTGGAACAGTGAGAATTAACTGTCATTACTGGCTGCAAACCTTTAAATTACCTTGGGAATTGTTAAATGCCTCTAATTGATGGATGAAACCTGTTTCTCCCAAGGCAAGGGACATTTGTACCTCTGGCCTATAATTGCACTGATGTTTCCAGGAACTGAGCCTGTTACTGACATCAGGAATCACACAAAAGCAGTTAACTGAGGAATTCCTAATCTCAAAAAACAACCCAAAAAAGCTTGAAAAGCACCTGATTAGAGGAGCTGTGTTTCCTATTAAATGAATCCACATGGTATGAGCAGTCACGAATGTAAAGCAAATTAAGTAATGTAAAGTAAAACATTTAAATACTGAGTTAAAAATTGGCAAAGTTATTCTAAGCTGTCTCACATCCACAAAAGGCTGTAATCACACCAAGGGCAGAGTCTCCCAGCACACCTGAGCATGGTATTTCCTGGAATAATGTTAAGAGGGCTGGTCCCAACATCATCTGAGCAAACTTCAAACCATTCAGCCCAAGTGTTGCTGCTGCAAACACTCGGTGCTGCTTCTTCAGGGGTTCCAGGAAACACAAGGCAGCATTTAATTCAAAGTGAGCAACTTGAAAAAGGCAACATCATGATTCTTCATCAGTAACATAAACACAGAATCGAGGCACAAAGCTGAAAGGAACAAGAGCCTTGCTTTGAAGCAGTCGATGCAGGGCTTGCTTGAGAACTTTAGGGCCTTTTCCCAATTTATTTCCTTTAAACACAAACCATGTTTTTATTGAACACATGTGGTACTCCATTCTTCACTGGAGTCTCTAAATATTATCTTAATAAAAGCAATACAACTAAACCCAAATATTTGTAGTTTTTCTGAATCATACAAGAAAGCAGCTCAAGTATGAAGAGCTGCAGAATACAGGATTACCTGGGATTCAAGTGTACACAATTTACAATTTGACAGATTACAGGGCATCAGCATTACAAAGATCACATGTCCTAAATAGTTTTTTTAAACATGCCTTTTATCTCAGCATTACTATGTCAGCTATATGTTCTAGAAACAAAGTAAATCAATCAACATTTAAATGTGGTCGGGATTTCAGGGCTTGTCTATTCTCTGTCCATTGAACCCCATCCTTAGCTCTTCTCTGGGGATTACAAGGTTTCTCTGAATTATTTTTGTCTCACCCACCCAAACTGAACCTGAACAGAGACAACATTAACTGACAGTCCAGAACACAAGAGGCTCAGCCACACCACTCCAGGATCAGTCTCCTCTCTGCTCTCCCGTCAAGATCACAAACAAAGTTTTACAGAAAGGCAACTGCAAGGGACAGTGGCCTGAAGAAAAAAAAAAGACATTGAGGAATTTCCTCCATCAGGTGGGCAATAGGAGTTAAACAGAAAACTCTTCAGGGAGAAATAAAGCACCACTGAAAGCAGAAGTTGAACTCATTGCTCTGACGGCGAGTGCAGCAGGAAGAACTGATGGGGAAGAGCAATATTCTGCATGAGAGCACCTGATGGCAGCTGGTCACCTTTCTGCACCCCCAAGGACTGCCAGGCTGGTTTCTCCATGCCCACCAGGCAGCAAAGCTTCAGTGCACCCACTGAGCCTTCAGGTCCCACAGGGACACTGGGGCAGCTCCAGGAGAGCGGAGCAGCCACCTCACATCACGTTCAGAGATGTTCCTGCAGACACTGGGAGGGCTTTAAATCAATAGCTGGTATGAGGGAGAGAAGCCAACTGGCTGGAAACACAGACTGGAGAACTGTCAGGTAAAAGAGAATCATGTGCATGTGGCAAATCCAGTTTCTATGTGCTTTTGGTCTGACAAATCCTGGCTTAGACGCTGTTTTATCTCCCCTGGATTAGTAAATCAGACAAATGCTTGCCCCATGACAATGAGATCTAGCTTTGTTATCTCTAAATATTCCCCAGTCAGCCTGAAATAACATACAAAGGGGTTGTGTCCCCTTCAACATGCACGTTTTCTCTGTGGATTGATGGCAAAAATTGATCTAGAGCATCCTAGGAATACTGCTGAAAATTCCAATACCAGGATTAGGATCCCCCGGAGCCAGGACATGAATGTCATGTAGAAGCTGCTTGGCCCAAACCACAATAATTACACTGTGTGCTTAAAGGAAGAACTAAAAGAGAAAAATGAAGTTATCAGATTACTGACACACTCATCATCCACTCAAAAGCAGATGCCACCTTCTTTCCTAGATGAAAAGGCCTGAAAGAAGGTTAAAAAACAAACAAACAAACAAAAAAGTTTCAGTGTGGCTCTAGCAGTCACAGAATTTCTTGCATGCACATCATGATTTTTTTAGCTACAGCCCAACCACAACATTAATGTTCATGTCTCTACCTGGTTCTTCATGACACTGTGCAACTAAACACCAGATTTCCATCCCTGCCTACTTTCATTTTTGCACTCTGCTCCCACCAATTTTACAAGTTAAAAAGCAAGACAGAGCAGGCTGAGCTGGGCACGAAACAACAATGATTTGAAACCATAATACAGGAAAGTGTTTAAACTAGACAAAGAGAAGTGTCACCAAAGCAGCACAAAAAGTTGTTTTATTTCTTTTGAGTCAGATTGTGACTCTTAAAGCATAGAAATTTGTCAGACAAATATAGAATACATACCCTCTCTCAAATGACTAGCAAATTTGGGCCAACTAGATAGAGGTAACACTCAACCACTGAATTCATACACATCCCTAACAGATAAACTCCTCTAAGAATGGTACCTGCTGCAAAGGTGGTTGTGCACTGGAAAGGACATTAAACCACTGTCATATCTAAGAGCCTGTGGACAAAGCAACTTGTGAACTCCAGTGCTTAGAAGCTTTACATAACTTTTATATCAAACTGAAATATTTTGAATCAATCAGTTGTTGGGGGTTTTTGGCAGTGGAGCGGGGGTTTCTTTGTGGGTTTTTCTTCTTAGCCTACAATCAATTTCTATTCAAGTACTTATATATTTATTATTGTCTACAGGTAAAACTACTTAGATTCATAGTATATTTGCTTAAGAGAAACAAGCACTTGATTTTGGAAAGATCACCAGTGTCAACTGCAGAGAGGAGACAGTGAAACTTGGAAGGGCTCAGCCTTACTACTGCTTGAATTTCTTTAAACAGTTTTCTTGTTCCTGCAACCACTTTCTAGGGGAAGTAGGGGGTGGAATCTTTTGTGCTACTGAAGTCTTTCAGTATTGATAACTTTAGGAGAATGGTTACTTTCCAACCCATTTGATGCCCAGCCCTATTACACATCACCCTGGAGTTTTAGTTTTACAGCACAATCCACTTGCAGCCAAACTGGATACATAAGGCAGGCAAGAACTGGGGAGAGCAGGGCACTGAAAGTTGTGTGTGATGCCTTGCACTATAAATCTGAATCCCTCTCAGGGCTTCAACCTGTGAAATGCAGAGGGAATTTAAATAATGATTCAGTTATGGGAGCAGGTGGTTGTTCAACTTGCTGAATGTTCATCCCGCTGTTAACAGCTTACACATTTATACTACAGTACATGAAACAGTAAAGTCCTAGAAAGAATATAAGGTGTTAACAACCACTACAAAATATTTTTGTAAGGGTACATTTCCTCCATTTCCCATCAACATAAATTCTGACAACAAAACCCAATATTAATCCGTGCTTTCATTCATCTTTAGCATCTGCTTTTCATTTACACATTAATGGAAGGCTACATTTCATTATTAAGTTTTTCTTATTAGTGAGTGAATCAATATTTCTGCCCCTTTGGTAGTGTCAGTTCATTAGTTTCCTGAAGCTGATTAGGTTTACTCAGCTATTTCAAAACGAGACCAAATTCCACTTAAACAAACAGACAACACAGCACACGCCGCTCACAGGGACCCGATGGCACATCTGCATCTCCTTAAGTGGAATCACTTCTTCATTAGCAGCAGGGCCTTCAGCTCCCCTCCCAAAGGCTGAGCCAAGGCCAATCCAGCAGGAAGCACCCCAGCCTGGTGGGTACTCAGCACACTCATGGAACCAAAGACCATTTAATTGGCAAACCCACACAATGCCCGTGGCAATGCAGCCATCTGTGTTCTGCCACCCAAAATCATTTCTTCTACCCCTCACTGAAATGAACTCTACACTTGTGACTGCTGGTGCAAACTCTCCACAGTTACCAAGGCTCTGGTAATACCAAACATCACAAGCTGTGGAGAAAAGCCCTGACAGCAGCACTCCTTAAAAATGCTCAACTGGTGTCACCAAAAACACATTTTGCAGCCAAAAAACATTTAGGCAGCAGCCTCTCATTAGGGGCACACAGGGCCATGCTGACAGTCAGGTCAGGAAATTTTTAGGCTACCCCTAAATTCCTCTGCAGTTCTAGGAGTTAGGAAAGAAGCTGAAATACAAATTCATGATGATGGAAACGACTGAGCACCTGATCCCTTTGGGAATTATTTGCAGGAGTTAAATAGACTGTCCTTTTCCCCTGCCAGAGATTAGAGCCCTGACAGCAAAAATTATCACGTGAGGACTCCATAATCCCTTCCACTGCACAGACAATGGGTTTGGTCCAGTCCTCTTTGCTGGCTGACTTTTCACAGCAGGGAACACACATACAAAGCCCTGCCTCTGCCCAGCCTGCCATGGAAAGCAGAAGTTCCAATATCTTAATTATGGCTCAGTTTTGAAGGGGAAAGCTTTCTTACTATACTGTGTTAGAAGGGCAGGACCAACTGTTGGCTTTCAGCCTTCTTTTTCATCACAAGATTTTCTATCAGCAGCCTCCCAGAGAAAGCAACGGGGTGCACACTGCACTGCATTTGGGAACACACGGATACCACAGAGTGTTGTGCTGTGATTATTCACTCATCTCTCAGCAGACAATTCCTCACCTAGCATTCCACAGTCAGGATTTCTGAGGGTTTGGTGGTTTTTGGTGTTTTTCACGAAGAACGTTCAATAGATCTCTAAATGAAAGTAAAACTAACTGAATTAATGCAGTTGCCAAGCAAATAGTGATGTAAACTATGAACAATACACTTCAGTAACTTTGAAACCCGGGAAATATGTGAAAGGCAGTTTATACAAACAACAGCTTCTGTAGCTGCATAAAAGCGAGGGAAACAGCTGACAAAAACACATCACTTCTGTGCTTTCAAATAATCTGTTTTGACAGTGTCACAGCAGAGCTCATACATCAGTGATTCCTCATTTGTATCAGCCTCACTGGTGGAGAATCCCACTTAATTTCCCAGCTAAAGCAAACCACATGCATGTTTTACCACTTCCTGGCTTTTGGAAAAGCCCAAGTCTACCTATGATTCCCAGCTTATGAACTGGCTTCACTGTTTCCTTTGGAAGATGACAGGAATCCACTAACGATGTTAATGACTACAAAGCTTTAAAAATTGAGACAATTACCCCTTTCAGTCTCTAAACAGGTAATCAGTTGTGACCAACTTTTCTCAATTTGCTTACAATCAGTAAGTCTTAACTAAACATTTAAAAGCATAAGGACTTCATTTAAAAGTTTAAGTAGAATCAGTATAAAACTTAAATGACACCATCTGTTCTTAGCAGACCACATTCTTTAAGTGTTGGAAGGAGAACAGGGCCGGATAGCTCATCAAAAAATAGAAAACTGCGTGCTAAAATTAAGACATTTTTTTGAAATTCAACTCCAGAAATATTCTGAGGCACCTTCTTAATTATTATCTACTACCAAAGGGCAATGCATTCATTCATTTAGTCCTTGTTACATAAGCCACTGAAGGGCACGGAAAAAAATCCCACTGGGATTATAGTGTGAGAAAAAGAACTATAAATAATGATGTACAGTAATAAAAAAACAGGCTTTAATTTGTTCTGTAAAATCAGAAAATGTGTACAAGGATTTAAATGTATGAAAATACAGTGTTTTAATAAACTACAGTGAAAAGAAACAGCAAAACCAAGTTTTACTCTGAAAGCAAGCACTATTAAATCAGTGAGTTGAACGTCATGTATTCGAGTTTCAGAAAAAAAATAATCTTTTTTTTTTAAATCTTGAACAGCTGATATTATCCTTCATGTCACTGTGACAAGGGGTAAAGGAGTTTTTCCACAAAATGGAGGCACATCACAGCATCAACCATAGGAAGATGGATACACTGAAAATGAAAGCTGAGCACGTTTGTACTGCAATTGCCATACAAAAACATGTGGTGTGTTCTGTAACATTACAGTTTGGTGTTTTAAAGAAGAGGTCTGTGCAAACCACAGTGCAAATAAACTGCAGTATATGTCCCACATGAAGCAGTCAGGAACTTTCATCCCTCCTCCACGATGGTGAAAACTCACGGGCACACACCACAAACCATCCTGCTTCTACTCATTAAGATTAACTTAGATGAACACGGAATTTTAAACTCTAACACCAGCTGTAGCCTTTTGTTTGTCACACTGCTCAGACCAACTCTTCCACTATCCAGAGCACTTGCAGTGGAATACTTGAGCTCCTCCTCCCTGTAGTATTTGTTTTCTCATTTACCAGCTTTGTGGGAGCATGGTTTTGTGGGGAAAACCCCCAAGTGTTCTTTGCTGAAAGTCTGTCAGAAAGGCTGCCAAGCAGGGGAGCTAAACCACTCATCCCTCACCTGAAATCATCCCAGTAAATACATGAACTCAGGGAGAACGTGCAGCTGATAATAGTAATTTTGTCCTTCTCAAAAAACACACACTCCTGTGCTGCTCCTTTGGTGTTTTAGTGAGTTTCTGAACAGAGTAAACCCCGTAAATCACAATTTCGAAGGCTGAGGTGAGCAGGGTGAAGGTCCAACACTCCCACTGGAGCACCAAAGCATTCCAGGGTAGTTTGGGGTGACAGCAGGGGCAAGGGGCTGCAGGTGCAGCCCAATTCTAGTGGCTCAGGAGACAAGTCACTTTATAAACCTTTGCTCCCACTCTGTCATCTGTACAGTTTGTACAAGAGCCTCAGTGATTTGCAGTGCAGTGTGAGGACACACATTGTACTCTGATACAGCCCAGTTACAGCAACTGTTATTTCTGCACAAATGGAAATTCATCTGCAGACACATTTGCAACCTAGAAGTGGTTTGGTTTAGATTTATGAACCTACCTGACTCCACTGCTGTGTTCACACGCAGAAAACTTTTCAGGAGCACCAAGACAATCAATAAGTACAAATGTTTGTGCTATAAATGCGTATTTAATGTCACAGTTTTGATACAAACTCAGCCAAATCACAGTTTGCAAAGGTTTGGGTTTTTCCAAGTGAAGCCTTCTGAGATTTCACCACATACTCCTGCTGGAAAACCTCCCATACCAAAATTACAGAGAACACAAAATAGACTCGAGTCTATTTTAAATCACTGTCACAGCTACTGTCATAAAGAACTCCACACTTCAAATACATCAGGCCCAGCACTCAATATCCTAATATCCTCAATATCCTAATGACCAGCACTTAATATCCACCTCATAACACCATCTTTAGACACATCAGGGAGAGGTTTATTAATCTCAAATAACAAGCATCAAGTCCCCACCCAACCAGATCTTGAAACTACAAAGTCTCACAAGGAAATGATTCTCAGAAAATCTGCAGGCTCCACAAACTTAGTGCCAACGTGTTTAAAAGAGCCCCAATCTCAACCCTCAGGCAGCAAGTCTGCACTTGTGCACACTGAGGAAAAGAACAGGAACAGAAGGGCAGGGAAGCTCCAGGAACAGCTCTTCCATGACTAAGATTACACCCTTTTTCCTGCTCTCACAACTCATCTATGAAGCATCAGTTTACCCCCCACACCAATAAATACATTCCTTGCAACCTCAAACTTGTCTTTTCCACCAGACAGGAAAGGAAAGGAGTCCCTGCTCAGTGAGCACGTTTCTTTTACAAACAGGATAATCTATTATTAACTCTGAGTAACAATCACACCAAGAAAAAACATTATCAGCTCCACTTTTGAAACACTTTTGATTTATCTACAGTGCATTATGTGAAAACAGAGTCATTTAGCCTTGGTTTGCTGTTCTCTACCCTGCAGGCTTTGGGAGCTGAAATTCTACCAAGTATTTTTGTTTGCTGCTTTTCTTTCCAGTAATTCTGAAGACACCAACTGTTATCAAAGAGTATTATAGTCTCATTCAGAAAAGGACAAGAAGGAATTTCATTCTCATTACATCATTTTCAATGCTGGTACATTCACATTCTTTATGGATGACATTATTGATTTTCCCTTTTTGTTTTACAGAGAGAGAGACATTTAAGTTGCCATCACTTCATTTGTAAGAAGGCTATAAACGAGACACAAGTGAGATGCATTGCCTGGAAACTGCTAATATGAGAACCAAAATGTGCTGGAATACCTGAATACAATTATTTAGCTATGATTGTAATTAGCTGCTTTTAAATCATAGTAATGAACTAATGGAGTAGTTCTCATGCTGAGGAAGTCAATGGAAATCCATTACAAAGCTAATTAAAAGACAGTCTTTAAGAAGACTCATGGGTTTGTCTCCCTATTAGGTCTAGTGAAGTGTGCACTTGGAAAATTTCTGCCAGCAAGGCTGGGAAGCCCCACTCCCCTGTGCCTGTAAATCCACGATAAATTCTGCTTTAAGAGAATCTTCTACTTCAACAAGAGACAGGAAAAGATTTTGTTCTATTTTATGTGTAAACAGAATAAAAATAGGAGAGGTGTAGGTACTTGTAAAGTCACACACTGCACTCCTGAGCTCTCGCTGAACAACTGTGCTGCACCAGCCATGAAGACAAACCCCAAACCTCTGGCTCAGTGAGACATCAGCCAGTTCTGTCCCCTTTCCTTTGGTGCTGCTCCTCCCTCAGCCCCAGCAGCCCATTCACACACTTTGCCAGCCCCAAGGAAAACTTGAGGGAAGAAACCACGGTGCAGTTGTTCATAATTTAACAATATTAACTTCGCCCGAGCCTATAATGAATTATTTCAGTAATGACTTGTAATTGACCCAACAGATAAAGATTTATGAAAGATTCAACAAGGGGAGTAGAAGCAAATATCTGAGCAAAATTCCATTGCCTTTTTTGGGGTGAGGGACAGAAAAAGAAGAAAAAAAAATAGAAAAAGATGCCTAGAAGGAAAACACAGCTCGTAACGCATTGGTTACAGCAAGGAGCAGGATGATGAATGGCTGGGCTGTGCTGAAAGGGCACATGACAAGAATATATTGTTCTCACCTGTGGACCTCTACTTCTCTCAGATTTTAATGAATCATAGTCCTTTCAGTTCACTTGCAAGTCTCAGCTCTTTACTCTCTGTACAAGACTTTAACATTTCTGTTCCCGGCATTCACAGAACTGCTGTTGACTGAAGAATTTATGACTCAGTCCAGCTGACAGTATGCTGGAAACAGAAGAGATTTAGTCTGTCTTTCTATACATTCCCAACAACATCTCATTTTTACTCAGGAAATATTCATCATTTTGTAAAATGTTCCCCCCCTGCTCCATGAGCTGCAACACGGCCAGGGACTCAAAGAATAAAACTGTGCTCCACGTATAAAAACACACACTTACTGAAAGGTTTTATTTAGAACTTTTATTATAACCATAGTCACAGCGTGAAAAGTAAGTTCAGTAAACCATCAGTAATGCAAAAATTCAATTTCAGGGTGCAATAAACACTTTACATACCTGGCTTTTTAAACTGAATTGAACAGACACATCTTTCTGCACCCATCCGAGCCCTGACATCTAATGGGGATTGTTAATGTTCACCCTTTGACAAATGGGCAACTGTCAACCCCAAAAACTACACCGAGGTGTTTAACCACCTTCCAAGGTTAATTAAAGACAAAGATTAAAGGCTGTAAAGCAAAAGTTTATTTAAGCTTTTCCTTAGTTTCTAATAAAAGAAGAATTGAACAGCTATTGCATTTTTACGCAACAGAAACACCAAGTTTTTATTTTAAAACTCTCTGCAGAGGTGTGCAGTCAATTATGGGCTTTTCCCAGAAGCCAAACCTTGATTCCAGGTATTTCTCTGTATTCCAGTAGAAAAGCTGCAGCTCTGCAGCAACTTGGAGTGTTTCAGATTTGGCATTTGTTGTCATTTTATACCAAGAGCAGAGATTCCAACTAAACTTGGTGTAAGCCAAGGAGATGCTCTACACTAAGGTATCAATGGAAGAATAGTAAATAATGATGCAGCAACAATTATCAATAATAGATTTTTGCCTGTGACCACACAGTTAAGCCCCAGCAAATCTATAAACAAACCAAGTTTTCTAAATCCCAGTGCAGTGCCTTGTATTGATTAAAGCTGCTTCCTTCTTTCTATTTTAAGACTCATGACTCCTAATACCTCTCACATTGGTACTGGAAGGTGTAAGTACATTTTCCTGGTGGAAACCAGGCATTTTCCATGATAAAACCCTGCTTTTATAAGGTTAGAACTTCATTAAACCTAAAAAGTTGGGTTCAGACTCCAGAAATTAAGCTTTAGGGGGAAAAAAAATCAGACTAAAACATGTCACTTTGAGACACAGTTTATCCAGTTGTGGTGCAGGTGCTAATGTGCAACTTGAAGTAACCATTTTGAATTTAATTTTTTACTTTTTCAATACAAAATAGAGATCATTCAAAGTCCCCAAATGAGTCATCTTTCCTCTCATCTGGAAACAACACAGTCACTTAATTAAAAGTGTGTGTGGTGGGGGGGGGCCTCCAACCATCACACTCGTTTTATGGGTTTATATTTTAAAGCTAAAGCCATTTGTTTAATTCTTACTGAAGCTTTTGGGGGGATGCAATCCAAAGACAAAAACTCCTAGAGCAAAGGCAAGTGAAAGAAAATCTTTGGCTAAACACACCTGTAAAGAAAAGGAATACACATGATGGTGAAAAAGCTTTTCCACTGACTCAGCTGCCAGTGCTGCCTGTACTGCAGCCACGGCCTGGAGTTTCCTGTCAATCAACCTATAACTCGTGTTTTACTTTCTCTTCAACCATAAATCCAGAAGCCTGACTTGAAAAGATGAATTTTTGAGGAACACACTGGTTCTTATGTCCCCAATCCCTGTAACAAAATCTGGCAGTTCATACTCCTTTCTGACTTTTTTTAATTTTTAACTAATATTTACAAACACTTCTACCTAACTCAGCTTGAAAAATGATGGATTTTTAATTCAAACTAGACTAAATATTTGCCCATCACCAAAATAACGCCACTCAAAGACTTTATATGTCAGTTCACACATTAAATATATAATGTATTTTTATGCTGCTACTGACCCCTTAAATCAATAATCTGAATTTATGTCGACTGGAACCACTGCTTTGTCTGTTTGACACTTCTGGCATCTGGAATAGCTTTAGCAATTGAAAAATAAACCACAGGACAAAAACTATCAGAAGCAAGGCCACGCTCAAGATGAATATATCACTTAGGCACATTTAAAGGCTGGATCAGGTATCGGATTTTTTCTTAACTGAGATTTATCTCCCCTTTTCTTTGCAGCACACTTCTAGCAGCATACAGCACTACTTTGATTCAAATCAGCCAGCCTGATAATTCCAAGGCAAGGTTTTTAAATCCTCTCACATAATTAAATTTCGAAAACTGAGGTGGAATTATATATTCCATTTTATATGTCCTAGCATTTCTTAGCACTCCTATGAGCCAAAAGGAAACGTGACAGGACCCCACTCACTACTTCCCTTGAAAATATTGTTAGAGGATGACACTCAAAATCACTGTGTTCTTCATTAATCTTACTACAGGATAAAGTTGCAGAATCAAAAATTACATTTTGAAAATACTACCTAATCTCTGAAATAAAGCTCATGTGACCATATATCCACCTACAACCATCACACAGGGGTCCTCCAACTTATAAAATGCTTTTAAACACAGCAAAGCTTTTCACACCACCTCAGTTCTGTACAGTGACTCATTGCTTTCAGCAGCCTAAATCCAGTCTTGAATTTCAACATCATTCAAACTGGCATGTGCTGCAGTCAAATTACTATCACCAGTAAAGCTAATGAAGCTTTTGATAGGAGCTATCCCAAACAAGGCAAACTTACCCATGCAAGACTGTTATTTTTCCTAATACAAAGCCATTCCAGAGCCTTTAAACAGTTTCAGAGATTTAATCACTGAAGCAACTGACTGCACTTTTATTGCAGAATGGTGCTATTTATGAAAAAAAAAAAGTTATATCTATCAATCTGTGATTTCAAATGATTTTTTTTTTTTTGAGAACAGTCTGAAAAGTAATTATATCTGCCTTCCTAGCATAACTTGGAAACACTTCTTTATACTCAACCTCATAAAACTCTTTTCATGTTACTGAGCCTGAATAACTGCTCTGTTCTGAAACCACAGCACCACAGCTCACTACAAAGCACTTCAGAACTGGAGCAGTACAAACTCAAAAAATATCCTGACCTTTGTATTCTGCTGGGTTGAAAAATTAGTGCTTTTCTTCTGGACCTCGTGCACTGTTATACAGTGCACTGAAAAGGCCAATGCTTTGATCTATTTAATCAGAAGGTGAGCAGTTCCTGTGACTGAAATCTTCCCTAGTTCCACCAAACCAAAGCCACAGCTGGACAATTCCACAGTATATTCCCATCTCCAACATGTGCTAATGAAGGATCATTCTCTGCCATCCCCACACATTAAGTGCATGACAAGGGGCTATGCCCTGCTGTTTATTTTCTTGGGTTTTTTTCGAAGTGGAGAGGGGAGAACTGGGCCCAACCAGCAAAAAACATCATCTCCTGTGTCCCTGGCCTTGGCTGCCACGTTCTGGTTCAGCTGGAACCTTCTGGGGAAAGCACTGAGCCTTCTGGTGCAGCAAGAAGGCACCCATCTGGAGCACAAATACAGACTGAAAGAATCATCTCAATCCTTCCTAACAACCCTAATGCAAACACCAAACTGAAAATCTACCATTAGAGCCGATGAGGAAGAAGCAGCTTCTAAGGACAAGAACTCCATGACATCTGTGGAAAGGCAGGAGCTCACTGACACAAAGATCCACTCACTCAGGAATAAACAGTGACAGGAGGAAAATGCCTTGGTCTCAAAGTTAAAGGGAGCTCTGGAAATAAGATTTCAAGTATATTACTGGTTATGTCAGTGAATCTTAGCGTGACCTTTATGACATCTTAGGCCAAATACTCAGTTCTCCTGCTGGATTAGCAGTACCAGCAAGACTAGAGGGGCACAGTGGAGATATGAAATCTGGGACATGGTTTCTTCACTTCTATAAACTGAAGGGCACACATTCACCTCAAATATTTTCTACCTCTCATTCTTGGAAACACCACTGCAGTAAAGAATAATTTGTTATCATGTTTACTGTTATTACTCAAGATGTCCCAATAAAGTTTAAAAAAAAACCATTTTGTTCCTACTAAACACACTCCTGGAATGTGAAAAGTAACCATGCATTAAAATAGAACTTTAAAATCTGCATTTAACTTGGAACTTTTGCTGTCGTCAGCTTCGGAGGGAGGCTTATGTTATGGTGGTGGACATCACAATTCCATCCTGGCTAATCTGTTACACAGGACTGAGTTTTCTGATTTGTGTACTAACACAGGGACCTCTGCCAGGGCACAGCACCCCAGGATTTCTCTCACAGAGCACTGGACTGCCAGGATTGCAGCAGGCTGGGAGGAGAGCAGGGATTCCTGCAGGAGCTCCTACTACTGGAAAAACACGCCGAGTTTTACAGGCTGCAGGAGCTGGTTATGCATAGGCTGCACATTGTAAATTCTTTCACCCTTATGGAAATTCCTAATGCTGTGTGGCCCAGAGAACAAATATGATCCCCTTTCAAAGGCCCTTCTTCAGAGTTTCCAGCCCTGGCTTTTTCCTACCATCTTTCCCAGCTTTTCTGAGAGTTGACCTTTGCAGAGTTGCAGGACTCGAGGATGGGGTGGGAGGGGTAAAGGGAAGGAGTTCTCCCAGAGCAGTGCATTCCATACATTACTGGGGTAATGGCACTGGAGTTTGTGTTTGGGTTTAATTCCCTTCCGCCTCATTTAAAATATCAATTCTTAGTTACATTCCTGCTGCAAACTCGCAATGTTTCACTGTCAATTCCCTCAACTCCCATTTCTCTGAGCACCAAAGGGAAAAACCCTAACAGCCTGGGTTTAGTCACAGCTTTAGCATTTTGTGAATTCCTTCAGCTGTGTAATGCAAACTAATATTTTATAAATAGCCTGGGAGAGGGTTCTCAGGTAGTAAAAAACCACTGAGTGAATTTAGATTTCTTTCTGCCCTCCTGCCACCATTTTCTTCTTATTCTCCCTGTTAGGAAGATCATCAGTCATTTCAAAAGACCTGCTGGTTCATTATTACCTTCAGACTCCCTGCTTGTGCACCAGAGGTGATGCCAAAGTGCTTTAAAGAACAAAAACCCAGGAACAGGTGAGGCCCATTGGGCACATCCTCAGAGAGAGGCCCCAGTTCAGCGTCCTACAAACCCCATGTCTGATTTCAACCTGTTCAACAGCTCATATTTGAAAAACTATGATGCTGTTTCACTTAATCTCTATGTTCTGATTCACTCTCATTTTCCCCTCTAAGTCAATCTCCTCATGCCCAAAAGCCAGGTAGAGAACAGTATGTTAGTTCTTCTGAACACTTAGTAATAGGCTTGGAAAATATTAGGTTTTGGAAGTTTAGTGATTCACTTTTTGGGGGTTTCTGTTCCTTCATAAATAACAGCAAATCTGTCCTCTGTTCATATATACCAAAAGCAAAAGTTAGATTACACTAACAAACTGTCTCTGAAAAGTCACAAACTGACCAAACAAAAACCTGAATAACTCCAAACCTTCGCCTGAGTGGCTATCACCATCTCAAAAGAATAAAACTGTATTGAAAACCTCCAAAAGGTTTTTAATTCAAAACACCACTGCTCTCTTAAATGAGCTTTCTTCCTTACATCTTTGAACATACTCATTTTAAATTAAATCTGCTGATTTTTTTTTTCTACTGGTATTTTCAAATGCCACAGATGATACCTCTGCACTGTTATTATTTGACCCATATACTGAGATACAATAAAACTCAAGGATGTGTTTCCCTGCAGGTTAATTACTGTTTGCCAGTAAATTGCTTCTGTGCTGAAAAAGTGCTCAGAGGTTAAAAAGGCATTAGAAGGTCACACTTTGCCTTGAAGTTAAAAAGAAAACAAAAAAAAGAAAAAAAAAGAAACCCCCACTCAGTTGGGCTGTGAAATTCTCCCATTCCACCCCAGATACTGGACACGCAGTAAGAAAATAGATATTTTCAGGTGGATCATGGCACAAGACATTCCCCATGGTAAAATCTTCAGCCTGTTCATGCTGTTACTCTCATCTGCCTGATTTTCCCTGCCTGTTCCCTTCTCAGAGGGATAAAGCTGAGGACATTTGCAGCCACCACCACCCACTTGCTCATGTTCTGAAAGGGAAAAATCTCCAGCTCAGCACTGACTTGCCAATTGCCAGAGGGCAATGGCAGGCAAAGGTTTTACACTCAAACCACAAAGAATTTCAGGCCACATTCAAACAACAAAGGGTCAGCCAGGTGCTGTCCCCTACAAGAAAACAATTTTCTGCTTCTGAACTTTACCTTCTGCTCTCAAGTCTTCCCCAGGGATATTGTTTCTTTTTGGCTCAATTAAAAAACCACCAATGGAAAGTAGAGAAAAGAATACAAGCCAATAGAGCTGTGTTAAAACAATGAGATTATTCTTATCAATACACAGTAAATGTGAGCCAGGAAACCATAAATTCTTAATAAAAGTTTACTGTGTACCCTCAAATTCCTTCACAAAGTCAGCAAGAAGGATGTGCTAATCTATAAAAACATTGTTTTTCCTACAACACATTTTTAAGGTATGTTAGAATTTTTATGACAGATCTATTTATTATTTGGAGAACGAGCTTCCTGACAGTGAGTAATACATATAACCTCAAAACTGACAGCAGCAAACAAATATTCTCCACTTGGATCCAAAAAGAATTTATAGTGCATTTGCTGCACTCAGCAGATTGACCTTCAGTCCTGACATTTTCAGGTAAGAGTTGTTATAAAGCCTGTGCATACATATGTGCCTGTGTATATATATATATAAATAGAACTATATGCACAGGGTATATGTTTGAGAGGGTATTTCACTGTCTGTACAATCACTCCTGGGCTATTACTCTGTTAGCAGGACAGTATTAGAGAAATACTAGTGGTGATGAGCTTTGAATAGTTGACAGGGATCCTGCTAAGTGACTGTCAGGCAACACTTTCATATATAAAGCTTCATTTTTAGCATTAAAGCAGTTACATTACTATCAAAAACTCTGACTGAATTCTAATACTTTTAGTCTAATTTTCTCCCAATTTTGCCCCAAGATAAAATACTGAAAGGGTGTGGGTTCTTCTAACTGTATGACTATAGGTGTCAATCCTAACGATGTAATGAAGGCAAATTTCACTTTGCAACCTTTACCAAAAGAGAAACCAAAGATTTTTGAAGAGCAATAGATTATACCACAGTGCAAATCACCCCATTCAGGGTAGGAAAAGCCCTTAATGAGTGTGACCCCAGGTCCCAAAGGGATGGAGCCGTGTCCTATGTGCCGTATTTGCTCAGCACACAACAACCCGGCTGCTGCCGGGGCTCAGCCTGAGCTCCCAGTCCAGCTCCGCATGGAGCTGCAGCTGAAGCCAAGCAACCAACAGGAAATTGTTCTTGTGATCTCCTGCTCTTCAAAGCCCCGGCCCCTCAAACCCGGGGGTTCCTCGGTTCAAAGTTTAATTCCCCATCTCCGTGCCCTCCGCCCGCGCCCAGCGGGGAACACAAAACACTGTGGGGATGGCACTGAAATGTCAGCGGCTGCTGCAGGACACAGCTCCTGCCTCCCAGAGCCTCCTCCAGCCCCACATTCCTCAGCTGCTCCGCCGATACCTGCCCGCTCCAGCCCAGACATCACCTCAAATTCTAAGACTTCCATTAAAATCAAATACCAGTTGCTTATGCAACAAACAGACGTATGTGACAACACAGTGTCGTGGCAGTAAGAGGAATCACGAGCTTAAAATAGTTGACTAGCAAAAAATTGTACAGATAGATCACAATACTGCAATAGCACAAAGGTATTTTAGAGGACGAAAACATAAACAACTTTTGGAAAAAGCACAAGCACAGTCCTAGAGGTTTTTTTCAAGTTTTGTGGAAGTCACATAATTGAACTGCATGCCACAGATGAGAAATGTGCTCAGATCTACAGAGAAATTAAAAAGTAGTTATGAAAGAATTAAATTTACCTGAAGTTTTAAAATATATTTCCAGTAAGAAAAAGGTGAAGGTGAAAGAAGGAAAAAAACCTCCAGATTCAAGCGCCATAAAATTAATCCAGGGAAAAGTAATTACTATTTTGATGGCATCACCTCAGATTAATAAAAAATGAAGAGCATGTCCCATATCTTATCAGCTGCTATTTTTAGGATTTTGATGGCTCTGCAGACAATTACCCAGAGCAAAGATAACAACTGCAAAACCAAGCCCATATTTATGTAGCAATAAACCCAAATTTCTAGGTCAAGATTGTCAGAATTATTGCTGTGAGTTCATTCATTGTAAAGCTGCATAAGGGACACCAGGGTTTCTCTGCGGACATGTTTCCCTCTCCTACACTCATCATCTGCCTTCAAGAAAAAACCACTTGTAGAGGCCTGTGGAAATAATTTGCTGCCCTAGGTGTGTAATAGAGTTTTATTTAGTCCTGAATCTCACTGGGGAAAGGGAAGCAATCACTGTCTGGTTGCCCCAGTCAAGAGAGATGCAGGAAACAAACCCAATTAATTGCAGAGCTCTCAGAGGCACTGATACACCATCTGGCATAACCAAATCCCACATACAGAGCACTTATGCACATCATTGTGCATGACAAAAAATTTTTGTCACAGACCTACTCAGAGTCTAACACCCAAGCCACTTATTTCAGGAGCTAACACAGTTCCTCGCACAAATAACAAAAATAAAATGTTGGAGTAGGGAAGGAAACTTCCTTACTGGGCTGTCTGTGTACTTGTCAAGTGACAGATCCACCAACTGGTACCAAATTTTGGGATGTGAGGACAAGAAGCTCTCTGAATCCTCACTCAGCACTGTGTCCTTTGGCTTGGTAATGGAAAGAAATGCAGAAAGCAACTGAAGCAAAAGTAGTTGGAGACACCTGTAACACTGAAAAGGGTAACTGAATAATCAAAAAGGTTCCAATACTGACTCCCACTGACCTAAGCCATAAACATAAGGACCATAACATGAGCACAGCCCCAGTAATGCACAGCCCAGCTCCAGGCAGTCCCAGCTGCACCACAGTGCTGGGGGTAGCTGGGCTTTGTTCATCCATTTGCTGAAGACCAAAAATCACCACAGAAAAGAAAAATGCAGTTTAAAAACATACATGCTGTCAAAGTTTAGTATCCCTTGCTCCCCATCCTCCACCTGCAACTATTACTGTCATTTACAGACGCAAAACAGTCCTATAAAATAACCTCAAGATGTGAGGGAAGCTGCTCAGCCTGCTGCTCCCAGGGAGCAGGGATGTACATCCCACAGGAGTGAATGGATTGCTTCCCGAAGAACAAAAGGGAACAAGGCTTTAGGTCAGATGCAACACTGACCCAAAAGCACTCACATGGCTTTTCTTCCAATTTCTCATACTGGTGCCTTCCCATTTTGAGATTAAAGACCATGAGGATACTTTACTTTAGGTTTTATTTTTAACAGAAGTGACTTCTGTTTTGGTTTACATGAAACCAACGCGTACAAAAATCACAAACAGAGGTGTTTGGGGTTTTTTTCAGTCTGTGGATGGTATTTTAAAGGTTTATCACCTACATAAGCTCTCAGGGTTAATAGAAAAAATTCAAAAATCAAGAAAACTCATACTTCTGAATGCACAGGGAGGAAAGCAGGAAAGTTTTACACACTGATACCCCAGAAAGGCTGCATTCCTGTCTGAAAGAGCACACCTGTGCCACTGCTCTGCTGTGCAAGAGCAACTTGGTGTAGAAGAGGTCAAGAGGCAAGCCTGATGAGCTTGCAAACACTGGAAGTAAAGCAGAAAGCAATTTGCCACCTCTGCAGGGCTGTAGATGTTCTAAATTCATAGCATACTTTGTCATCAGTACGGCCTGGAATAAAGACCAGACACCAGAGTGAGTCAGTGCAGAGAACATTCTTTCCTTACACATTTCCAATTTATAAACTAAACTTGGCACCCCAGGAAAAAACTCTGCTACTGCCCAGGGAAAGCAGAAAAAGAGATTGAAAGATATTATAAAGTGTAACTTACGATTTCACTTAATCACTGCTAAACTTACACTTGCCAATTTTTGAGTACATTTACATATTTTTAAGGAACGTACTATAAAGATTAACTGCTTTTGCAAAAGAGCTGCCATTCAGTGTCAGGCTAACTTCTCATTGCTGTTTTGGAAGGAGAGGAGTATTTTACAGCCCCACTTTATTTAATCCAGCCATCAAATACTGCCGTGGCAGTCCTACAATTGAAAATCTCGCCAAGCTGAAACACAACCCTGGGACGATTTCAAGCAGCTTAAGAAATTGTGAAACTGCAAAAGGAATATCTGCATTACAGAGCAGTTTTTTAAAAGGAACAAAAATTCTCTAGAGCAATCCATCATCTTGAACAAAATCACCAGCATTTTCATACAACAGGAAAACATCAGGATTACAAGGGGACCAACAGGAGTAACACCTGGGCACGGAACCAGCTACCTGCACTGTGCACATCAAGTCACCAGCTTTAAAAGAAATCCTAGAAACCACTTCCTACCAGAATATTTCTGTTTTGTTCCAGCACAAAACTACAGGCTTCTGACGGCAGGAAGTTTGGAATCCTTCTGTAGGAATCCCATAGAAAGCAGAGAGCCTCACAACCCACAGGCGTGTGCTCACTCTCAGACTCCTGGTTCGTTACTGAAGGACACGTTGCCAAAACCTGCTCATTTTTAAGACTACTATTCCCCAATTTTGTAGCAAATCAATCTTCCTAGAGTCCACAGCTGTGAAAATAAAAACATATAAACACATCTGAAACATGAATGAAACTTCTAGAAGTGCTGTTGCTCTCCCACTATCCCACCTACCAAAAAAAACCCAGCGAGAAAGATGTCTGTGATTTATACTCAGTGATTTGGCACCTTTTTAAGGCTATTTTTCCAGGGAGAAACCCCATCTCACTTCTAATTTCTTTCTGAATCTAGGGAGCAGTTTGCACAGGGCAGAGTGGCTGTTGGATTTTACTTTCCCTTCAGTGGAACACTCAGTAGCCAGCTGAGGATGACCCAGCCGTGGACACACGACCTCCCCTCCTGCAGGAGACCTGACTTCAGACTGGTTTTGGAAGGGAGTGCTCAGTTACACCAACTGAAAACATTCCACCTCTTTTTTTGGCTGAACCAGTTTGGCTCTGACAGGTGTAAACAGCAGAAGAAAGATGAGGGAGAAGGCAAAGCTCTCCCCTGTGAGCCCCCGTGCACCAGCACTGCGGTGTTTCTGTGACATTCTGGGGCCTCCTCTGAGCTATGAAATGATAGACTTTCATAACTTGTCACATATCCTGCTTCTCTAAGATCCTCTTCCAAAAATAACACCAGACTTACTACATAACTGTGCATTGTGCTTAATTCAGTTGTTCTACGTGGTGCCTTGAACTCCCACCATTCACCTCGCAGCCTTCAACATCCAACTTGCTGAATTGCTGTTCTGTACAGGAGAGTTTTGCTGCAGCACCAGACACATTGTGAGGGGGAAAATACATAACAGATTAGAGCTTTTTTGTAATTATCCTTATTTCCAAGAAAACTCAGAGATAAGAGAAATAATTCAATATATTAATATGCTTATTAAATTTAAAAATAAATACTGCTCACTAATTTTCATTCCTTTATTTATCCTTCACATCAAGGCCAGGTTGGATGGGCCCCTGAGCAACCTGTTCTAGTGAGTGGCATCCCTGCCCTTAGCAGGGTGTTGGAACTAGATGATCTTTGAAACCCCTTCCAACTCAAACCATTCTGTGATTCTCATCATTCTATTTAAAAAATAAAAAAAGAGGCAAAACCAGCTTTTTTTAAAGCTGTAAGGAACTTTCATTACACTTCAAGCATTTATTAAGTCAATTAATGTTGGACTAAAATTGTCTTGCATCAAGATTTCATCTCCACAGATAAACACAAACATCTGTTTAAGTTTCCATTGTAATTAGTTCATTTAAAAGGGACAGAATTTGTACTACACTGTATTTCATAATAAACTTGCCAAAAAGTCTGGTCTACAAACAAACTTTGTGCTTTCCTAAATAAACCAGCAATTAAGCAAGAAAGCTGCTGCCTGCAATGACAAACAGCTGCAGTAGGTGTTTTATAAATAAAGCTGCCCTTTGGAACTTTTTTCCACCCCTTTTTTTTATTTATTATGCCATTTCTGGCTCTAAAAGAAGTCTTGTGTCACCCCACACACAGGAGCAGCCACCCCCAGGTCCTCCACACCCCTCCCCCTGCACCACCCCAAGTGAGAGAGATTAAACCAGGTTGCCCAGGGAGGTGATGGGGTCTCCATCCTTGGAGAGGCTCCAAATCCATCTGGACACAACCACAGGCAGGTGGGATTAGATCTCCCTGCCGACCACAGCCAGTCCATGATTCTCAACTGCTGCACTTCCTCATATTCTAATTTTCTTCCCAGCCTTCCACATAACATCATTTCCCTCCCCCCTTGCAAAAACACTGTGGACATGGAAAAAAACACATTTCTTTTTCCTAATTTTATACTCAATTAGAAATTGTAGTTTTGGAAAGTAAATTCTAATTTTCACAGTACTTTCATTCTGCAAAGGGAATGAAACGTTAAGAAAGAGCGGAAAGGAGACAGAACATGCAGAGAAATATTCTGAAAAAAAACAAAAACCAAACAACCCCAAACCTACTCCAGCTGCTACAAAACATGACTTATATCAGAAATTTTGCTGGCACATGTCTAAGAGATGTGATATTCTCAATCATTCCTCTTCTGTCCTTCCAGGAAAAGCTCTCTGGACTACTATGACAGTATGTCCCTCAGGAGATGTTGTGGACTTTTTTAGTTAGCAGAACCACACTGTCTGTGTTACATCATTCCACAAAGCACAGACCCACACCATACATGCTCCAGTAGTACACTTGGAAGGTGTTTTATCTTCTTTGCTTGATTTTAGCACATTAAGGCAACCTAAGGCTAGAGCAACAAAATATTCGATTCTCACTGATCCTACCACAGGGTTGTTTGAAAAGAAAAAACAAACAAAAGCAACACCAATCAACTTAGAAAGTCCTACAGTTGATAATTCAGTCCAGAAAGAATTGGGAATGAAGCTCAGAGTCTTGGTCCTGACTAATGCTGTGCATTTCAAACCTCTCCACGTAATCTGAAGTGAAGATTGGAGTCAACACCTTCACTACTGCAGCACATTGGAGCTCTCCAACTCCTTCAGAGAGAGAACAGGATCCCTGACCATGGAAAAGTCTTGAGAGGAATGCTAAACTGCAGCCAGTGGTGAATACAATGCACTCTCCAGCTAACAGATACAATTCTATTGTTTAAAATATTCCTCACAGACACCTGTGCTACACTGCTTGAAGACAGATGTTGGCAAACCAACAATTCAAAGCCTGATCCCTGCTTTCTCAATAAAAAGGTGAAGATAAGCAGTGGGAAAGATCTTAAAGACTGGCAGTTCAGATAAGATTTGCCCTTTAATTTATTCCAGTAAAGGTCTGGACGTGTCTACGAATTAAACAAAAGAAATCCCTGATTTGATTTATTTCAGAAGTTCGGCCCTTCAGCTTGATTTCAGGACCTGTGAGCCAAGAAACTGTTCCCTCATTCCAAGAGTATTAATGTGCAAACCCTTCTCACAATTCTTTTTAAAGTGAGTACTTCAGGATAGGAAATTCTATAACTGAATACTCAGAAGAAAAATACACTTCAGGAGCCATAAAAGGAGTGCTGAATGCTGGTCTGGACAACTTGGGCTCCAGAGTCATGTGAAACAAAGGAGTGTAAGGACATGGAAAACGATGAGAAAATGCAAAACTAAGACTGAAAAGGTGTGCAACCATTCACACTCCATTTCTAGGTATTCATTCTATTTATTTTTACATTTTAAATCTATATTCACAGTCTCAAGTGCACCTCTCCACACCTTGCAATTCCATGTTCTTAGTTTGGTTTTTTTACAGTAACACATGGGATCCTTTTTCTTCTTTATCCCCTGAAAGTTACTCTAAGCATCACCACCTTAAATGTTTGCTACAGCATGAGCAAGAAAAGCAGGGAGTAAAGATCATTCCTTTTTTGCACTAGTAGCAAGAAAGATGTCAGGAATCTTTCACTGGAAGATGTTTTTCACTTCCTACTCTATGCATTTGCTTGCTAAGAAGATTTTGGGAGGAAATGCGAGTGTTGCCACATCCGGGGGTGCACACGTATCTGATGTTGTTTAGAAGGACACAGCATTCATCTTCTGCCAGAACTTCAGATCTCATGGCATATTTAAGGGAAACGTCAAATTGCATTTAAAAAACGGCTAAGAACATACAGCAAGACTTGATTCCTCCAAATTATACCCTTGGCATGCCAGAAATAGTCTTCTCCTCTAACTACCCTCTCTTGGTGCCTGAGCAATCCGGGGAACAAAGCTCAGCGTTTGCAGCCCTTTCCGTAGGGGTGGTTTGGGATCACAGGGAGCTGGTTCCTTGCCTGACCACCTGGAACAGGCCCTGAAAACAAACCAGTGTCTCCAGATGTACAGAGATGCAAAGCTCTGATTAAGCCCCTGACATGACAACTGCCAACCGCTGCTGCCGGCCCTCTTGGAAAGAGGGAGATGGCAAATCTGCAGCCAGATTCCCCCAGTTAAGCAGTTTGGGGAACTCCATCCACCCCAAAATACTAAAATATTCTGCTAACATAGGCAGAGAGATTATTTCTCTACATTAGTTGCCTTTGTCCTGTACAAAGTACCCATTTAAGAACTCTCACTGCAACAGGCACGATGATGGAAAAACAGGGGACAGGAGGCCTGGAACAGCTCTTTGGGGGTGCATTGCAAATACCATCAGCATTCTCTCAGAGATGTTGGTGCCAAATACTGCAGCAGTCATTTGTGAAAATCAATAATTTATTTATTTTCTTCCTAAAACCAGCTGTGTAATTTATCCTCCCCTATTTGTGCAACTCGAGATTCACCATTCCCACATTTTCTAAGGCAGTAAAACCAATAAGGGTGCAGGGTATGCAGGGAATAATTAACATCCAACAGCACAGTCAAGCTGGCAGTTCAAAACCCTTCAGGATGTTTTTCAGGATTCACTATAGATGCT
Source organism: Pseudopipra pipra (assembly GCF_036250125.1). NCBI lineage: Eukaryota > Metazoa > Chordata > Aves > Passeriformes > Pipridae > Pseudopipra > Pseudopipra pipra. The sequence goes on along the minus strand of NC_087563.1, from coordinate 4,521,173 downwards.
CCTAAAAGCTCTATGCTAATTCCTGAGCACTGCTCAGTGATAGTATTGCTTTATTTTCTCAATGGAGGGTCCATACAACTGGTGAAGCAACCAGAGCCCAAAGTTCTAAACAGCATGAGTGGATTACAGCACCCAGTAAAAAACTTTGTGTTTCTATGTTATACAGCACTGAAAAAAAGAAATTCTTACAAGAAACATCTGTCTCCTTCCTTACAATAAACAAACCCCATTTACAAAAGCCTGGGTTGCACAATGATTACACAAACCGAGGAATCATTTGATCAAAAGCAGAAGAACGAAATCCTCAAAGAATCCTCTCTTGCAGGAAAACAACCACGGAGATTTCCAAATTTTTCACATTCCCTGCACAAGCTGTTTACTTCAGCCAACCCTGAGCCAAGGCAGTGCTCAGCACAAGTGGGGCTGCACTCCAGGGGATCCATCCCCTCCTGTTATCCCACCAGGGCATTCCCAATGGCCCACCTGACCTCCCACACCCACAGGCACACACTGAGTGACACAGGTGGCACAAGCCCCCTGTCAATGCCTGTGTTATGATATTGTACAGCTTTTTAACAGCCCTTACAAGAGCAATCCAGAAGCACCCAGCGACGTGGTCCAGTCTCGCAGCTGTCATGGGAGGAGAAAAAAACCTCCAATTTCCAGCATCAGGGAAAAGAGCAGAGGTGGATTAAGCAGGAACAAGTGGGAAAAAAATAAAAGAACACAAGAGGTTTTTGCTGGACCAGTTTCTTTCCTTCGTGGAGTTGAAGAACCCTTAGTTCATCTATTATATATTTTTTAAATCATTATTTTAATACACCACAGACTTCAGAGTGCCACACTCACATCCACCTTTCATTGCATTCAGTCAAAAATTATTTTAATCAAGTAAAATACAATATCCACATTACTTACTACAGGACTGAGCTATTATATCTGTCTTTTGGAATGAAATATATGTTCACTGGGCAGTGAGGAAGTAGCCAGTCCATTAACATGGACTTAAGGTTGGGGGGAAGGGGTTGTGATTTCGGTTATTTGGAGGTTTTGTTTGTTTTTCTGTTTCAAGAGGATTCAATGGATTTTGAGCTCTGTCTCCATGTATTTGTAATGTTGAATTTCCAAATTACTTGACTTGCAGTTTCCTATCGAGTCCTATGGATTGTCCTTGTGGTATAGCTCAGTTCCTGGAGGACTTAAGTGCCCTATGCATGTTCCACTGGGATATGTCTGATATTCAGTATTACTACAAGTAAAACTCAGGCCTCAGTGTGTTTCATAGATACTTTCTCCTATATCACATGAAATTGTTACCTCACAAAAACATGAAGTAAGTAGAGATGCAATGTCCACTCTTCCCAAACACAAAAATCCCCCAGCACACAGGTAAAAGAGAAACGTTATATGTTTGTACCTGAAACTAAAAATATAAGGGAAAAAAATGGGAGAATGATACTTCAAAAGTAACTCATATCTCATAGAACTTTCTACTTGCTCTTTCCAGAAAAATCATTAATTCAACAGACCTTTTTCATCCCATGCAGCAGTTTCTGTATGTACATTGCACATATTAATTCTCATGGAGCAATGTAAAAGACTTATGAAGCAACTCAGCAAGAATGCACATCAGAATAGAAGTCTGTATGCAAATATCTAAACTGGAAAGACATAAATTGTGTGTAGAAAGTGAAAGACTTGAATATATTTTCTTCAGGGATCACCCCTGCAGCTGTGCATGTCAAAAGCCCTCATTAACAGCTGGGCACACAGACACTAAAATACCACAGGATAACATGATTTAAATTAAATAACAGTTGTGAAACAAAAGGAATGTTTGTTTTGTAGTTTCTTCTATGTTAGATTCACATTTGGCATCCACAAAGGCATAAAACCTGAGCAGGTATTTGGGACTGCATCCTGTATATTGCTGAGTTCAACTCGAGGGGACCTTTTAATTTTCTTTAACTTTGGCAATCATGAACTAAAATATGCTTATTTGATATAAAATTGATACATTTAAGAATTCACACACGTGTGAAATACTGAGTGGGGCTGTTTTAACCACAACATGCACTGGTGAACCTTCTGCCAAATTTTATTTACCAAGAGTGCTGCTCGTTTGATTGCCTTGGCAATGACATTTGGCTAAACAGGATTTTGACACAGAGGGCCAAATTTGACAGCCATTAAATTGCAAAACAAATCAGCTAATAGAAATCAGCTAGGATTAGATGTATCCCAGAGACACTTCCACAAACATTTGATTTCAGTTAGTGATACGCTGGTTTACCCCAGTTAAGACACAAATCTCGTCCCATTTACATAAGTTTTCTTCTGGAAAAGCCAGATCTGTCTTTTACACAGCAGAGTTGAAAAGATGCCTTCAACAAGTGGGGGATTTTTTGGCACAAGTCTCTGCTAAAAACCCATTGGTAGAATTTTCTACTGACTAATTAGTGGCATGTCCTATTTGCCTATTGATTTATGGCTTCTGATTAGGCTGGCTGGGGAATGCATTGCCAAACAGCATCCCATGTGAAGTCTGTTTTATTTTGGGCTGGCCTGTTACTCATTTTCACATACAGAGGTCCTCTTAAATAGAACATGAAATGAAGGCTGTCATAAGCATAAATTTGTGTACAATCGAGTTCTATTACATGCTTTGATTACAGAAGTGAAGGTCTTACCCCACAATTTTCCCTGCTCAGCTCAGACTGCCTATTTTCTGCTCCTTACGTGGTTATTATTGCAACCACTGAAATTAAAACAAGGCTGCCTTAACGTTCAGGGGAGTATTTCTGGGAGCTTCTTCTCTTCAGGCTCAAATCTCACACACACAGATCTGCCTTTCCTTGATAAGCAATCTTTGCAAAATGCAGAGGCACAACCTGGGCGATGCTTTCCTGGTCATTTTTGTGAACAAACCAGAGTTCCCAGAGATTCCTCTTAGATTTGCATTGTTTTAGTGAGATTTTATCATCATATGATGATAAAGACAAATCCTAGAGAAATTCAGAGCTGTGAGAATTGACACAAACATGCCATGAACACAACAAGCCAGGAGCATCAGGCATCAGCTGCCACTGCTCCAAAGAGAAATACATTAATATCTCGAGCAAACAACTTCTCCCAGTATTAACCATAAAGCCAAATGAGAAGTGCAGAAACATTTAGAAAAGAAAAAAGCATCCTCTGACTGTATAATCCTCAGGAGGTTTCCAGGCCACAGAATGCAGGATAACTGCATTCCTCCCATACCAATCCCTTGCTTGAAGAAATCAGGCCTGGAATCTGTTTCTGAAACTCATTTAGCAGACCTGTTTTTCCCAAAGTTGAGAGAACAGACTAAAATTCAAAGAAACCTGCACATGTGAAAAACAATGGATGCTCCTAATTAATCAATCACTCCCCCGAAAAGTTTTAACATCTCCCTATTTTAAAACTAATTTTTTAAGCTTTTGTAAATGTTAAAATATGATAATTTCACGTGCATAATACTAAAGGAACTTCTTTCTAGAAGTCATTAACTGTTAAAGGGTTCATAGTGGGTTAGCTGCAAAAGAATTAATGTAGCACAAATAAAATGCATCTTGAAGACAGGAATTTCAATTCTATTTCAATTCAAATGTTACATTTTCCCAAATCCACATGCAATATGCTATTGTCAGTCCCAGAGGAAAAGTATTGTGGCTCCCCATATTGTACATTGTAAAATTCTGTGGCAGAAGAAGACTTAGAATAGGACTTAAATATCTTGAAACAAACTTCTGTTTAAGTGTAAATAAAACCTGTATATTTTGAGATCTTCCAAAATCCCCATAAACCAAAATTTTAAAATACTAGTACATCTAAATGAGAAAAACCTTTAAAAAGCACCACTTGAAAGCAAACAACCCTGCAAATAGCACATAGCTGATAGGAATGTCAAAACATGGGCAAGTGGTGATGCTGAAATGTCTATCAGCATTCCTTCCTGAAGCAAAAAATGTTGGTGAAATAAAGCCCATTTCACAGGGTGCATTTTGCCAAATCTGACAAAAGTGGTCTCTCAATTCTTGTCCATCCATTCATAGCAGACATCTGAAAAACTATTTGTAGTCTGAGCTCAAGTGCTCTCCAGTTTGCTAAATGTTCTCTTCTCATATTAAAAAAAAAAATAAAAATTAAATCAAAAGTAGGCTCATCATATTTGGGAGGAATTCAGATCCCAGGGGCTGGTGCTGTAACTGTGTTCACTTCAGGAAGGCTGCAAATCATCCTTGATTCCATACCTGCAGGGTAAATGCTGGTGTTGCAGATGCACAAGCCAACTAATTTACTCATTTGGGGTCAAAGTCTGTAAATTAAAGCATTGGTTGCCCTGGGCCTCTCATGATAAGTCTGTATTTAATAGTGGCTGCTACTTAGATGGTACAAACTCAACTCAGGAGATTTTGATTTTTAGTTTGCCTGCTAAACCACAGTTAAACCTTACATATGTCAGTTTGAGGTGGATGTTTGTTTCTACATAATTACCCACATGTTACTCTTTCCAATCCAGAGTTCATCAATTAAATGCTCGCTGCTCCCTGGCTTAGGGCTGATCCTTCCATGAAATCTTGCTAACAGCACTTGGACCCTCATGGATCTTGCCTGAATCTCCAGTTTCTTTCAATTTAAAACATGCAGCTTAAAGCTTCAGAGAAAAGAACAACCTGATATTCTGTTAAATATTAATTCAAATAGACAGCATGTTAAATTTTTCTATAAACATTTCTTAATCTCCCCATGATTTCATTCCTTATTTTTTATTTAGTTGGCCAAGGTAATTTCTGCTGGACTTCATCATCTTCTTCCACTTATGGTATGACATGGCACAGGCTGCCCCATCCCTGGAAATGTCCAAGGCCAGGTTGGACAGGGGTTGGAACAAGCTGGGATAGTGGAAGGTGTCCCTGCCCGTGGCAGGGGAGGTGGAAGAAGGTGGTCTTGAAGGTCTCTCCCAACCCAAACCATTCTATGATCATATTGATAGAAGAACCTCTTTTCCAGACCGAAAACCAGACTACCAATAACAGATATGGCCTTATCTGCATTCATGAGGCTCCATAATCAGGCATGTCAACAAAACCAGGAGAGCTCAAACCTCCCAGAAATGAGAAGGTTAATGATGTACACAAGCAGCTTCCTTGCTCTCCAGCCAAATTCTTGAGAAACTTTGGCACAAAGTTGATCAGGCACCAAATAAACCTGCAGGAAATCTTTCTCCTGCTGCTGAAAGGATGACCTAAATTCTCAAGGATCTAAACTCTGAACTTCCCTCCTATGGCGCACACATTTCCATCTGTGCTGTGCACAGGGCTGATTTTCCACAAGGATTTCACACACAGATAAGCCCAAGCTATGTTTTGGAGGTAGTTTTATATTACCAGGTGTAAAACTCCCTGGAAGAAAAAGTTATGTTAATTAGCCTTTGAACCACAGGTGTGGTTCTGACATTTCCTTGAAATGTCAGAACATTTGCAAGTGGACACTGTTTTGGTGCAGACATTGTGAGGCAAGTGAAAAGAAACAAGAGAATGACACTGAAACTTGTCCAATCACACAGAACATGAGCACAGAGCCACAAATGGATCCACTTAGGCCACCACATCCAAACCTTTAAGGTGCAAGCCCAACAAGGATGCCCAAAATCAGTAAATTTTTCACCTAAGGACCCATAAAAAGCTCAGATGAATAACTAATACCAATCTGTGGTTTAGCATAAATCATTTTATTCTTACACATGCATTGCTTATTTTCTGTAAAACAGCAGCATTTTACCTCACGTGACAAACACACTGAAAATCATTTTTCTGCCTCAGTCCCTACAGTAATGATTTATTTATCCTAAACAGGAATTAACCTTCATTTTCTTTCAGCCTGGCTTTACAAGACAAGGCAGCCACATGTCACCTCCCCAGATCTGATGTGACTGCACTCAGCTTTCCCACTGCCTCATCACTGATGACATCCACAACAGTGCCTCTCACCACGGTGCCTGTGAATACCTCAAATATATCACCAGCAGCTCCAAAGGAAGGTGCAATATCTGCAAAAGCAGATGGTGGAATAAGCCTGGCCAGTTGGATAAAAGCCCAGGTTTTCATACCTTAAAATCAATTGAAAGCTTGAGCAAAACGAATCCAACAGCTCTCTGAATACGTCCAGATTTGCACTTCAGCATAGTTTTTGCATGAGCAACCTTTCTTTAAAGGGTCTGGAACGGTGCTTAACCAGAGAAATGGAGAAAGCACGTTGCCATGTAATGAAAGGAAAACCAGGATCTAGAATACAACCTGATGACTGGTATATAGCACATAAAAAATAATAAGGAATTGAAAAGAAAAGAGAGACAATGAGGCATATGGCTTTAAAGGATAAAACATTCCCCCAAAATGTCACAGTGACATCCACAGCAGAGAGCATTTATCAAAAGGAACTTTCCCCCAGTTGTCCTCCTACAAGCTGAAATTTGGATTTCTGTGTTTTCTTCCACCCCTTCACACTCCAGAGCCTCAAAGGAGCATCCAGAGTAAACAGAGACCACATGAGAAAAACCTTGTGACCTTAAATGTTATAATGGACTTTAATGTTCACCATTTCAGCTGTAAGCCTACAGCAGGGGTCCTGAGGGGATATCAGTGCACCAATAGTTCTAGCAGGAAGAGCCCCTTAAAAGCATGAAAGAACTTAACACAGAAATTGGATTTTTTGAAATGATTTTCCTGAACATTTGCAGTGGGACTGCTGTCTAGAGTCAGCTACTTCAATAAAAACACCTGCTTGCTCAAGAAAAAAGGCACTCTCAGATGTGTTGATATAAAGAGATTTAAACCAAAGAGGACTTCTTTATATCCTTCATTTCTTCATCCACCAAAATCAAAAGAGAAAAATGTAAATCTTGTACACTAAAAGGCTGCTACAGAATACATACAGGAAGAGAAATTTGTAGCACCCAGAGGCAAATATTTAACATGTAACAGTTCTGTGGGGAAGCACCATACAGTTCAGTGTTCAACATTAAAAATGCCTGTCAACACTTGCTCACCTCCACTCACCCAGTGGCTACAACCAACCTCCTGCTCTGAGCCTTCACTTGGTCACCTGGGAGAGCAGTGAGATCTCTTTCTTCCCCTTAAACCCAAGTTAGATTTTTTGAAAAATCTTTCTTAGTTCATTAATTTTTATTTATTTATAGTTTAAGATATATAATTTATTTATATTATTTATATATATTTTATATATAATATTTATATGATTTATTTATAGTTTAATATAATGATTTTTTTTTTAATAGGTTAGGCATGACTGGTGGCAGGGCAACAGGTGACAATGTTGTTTTCCTCAGATGATCAGAGCAAACTTACTCCCATAAAGCTACTGGGCATGGTTTCTGAATAATTCTTTTCTGCCTGTAAAATAAGAACTGCATTATTCATTCATTCTCTCTCCTTCTGTAACTGAAGACACATCCATCTCAGGGGTGATGTGGCACTTTTTGGGCAAGTCCCTAAGGCCTTACAAACTGGTGCTCTCCTGGTCTCCACCTGTGGTTACAACTTATTTGTCATGATGGATAAAACACTGAGCTGCAGCAGTGCAGGGTTATGTGGGATCCAGGGGGACAGGAACAGCACAACACCCACATAAACTGAAATAAAGATGGTTAAAACCACCTCAGGGTCTCAGGCACCATAAAACTACAGGGGATTCAGGAGTCTCTTGGGAGATGATCATTCTTATAGAAGCCCAGATTTATTCCAATACATTTTGTATCTCTCAGAATCCTCCACCTGAGCTTTTCAAAACCAGCCTGGGACATGTATTCTCTTCAGCACAGAAAGATGTCCTCTGAACCCCCTGCCCATATTTTGATACCGCTCCTTTCAGTTATCAAATATTTCAAACATTTGAAAGCTAAAACCTTGAAGCTTTTAAATAGCATCATGTCAATCACCCAAAGCAAAAACCACTTGAGCAAAAAGTATCACTGCTTGTTTTTGCAGCTAACATTTCTTTATGACATCACTTCAACTTCGCTTCTTTTCGTTCAGGGCAGTATTCTTAAATTTCTGAAACTCAAGGAAGCATAAAAATGTATAACAAGAAGAAAAATATATGTTGCATTCAACAAAAATACTTTGGAAATTGGATATTTGCAAGATACCAAATTGAATTAGCTGATGGTCTCAGTGCTCTAAAGAAAAAGCACTAGACCTCTTAAAGTGGGGGCAAGAAAGGAGATTGAGATCCTTGTAGTCTAATTTTCTGAACCAACTTGGTGTACATTCACATATCATTTAAAAACCCAAGGCTTTTTACAGCTAGAACTGCCTCCTATCTGCACTTGTACATCTAAGCACCAAGTCAGACTCTAGGGCTAAAATGTTTAACCCACAAATTCCTGATGTTATAACAGCACATATTAGATGCTTTCTTAAAATCCTTCTGCCTAAAGGCAAAAATTTATTTTTTTCTTATAATCAAACCAACTATAGTTGGGATTTTCAGTGCTGTTGGAATTATTCTAAGATTTCCATCAATTTGAACCAAAGTAATCTGTGTTTTTAAATTAAAGAAGCATCCCTGGTAAAGCAGTAGCTATGATATTTTCATAAGTTTGATCAAATTCCTAGAAAATCTTGTCACAAAGAAAATAAACCAATATATATTTTATAATTCCTTTTCAAATGGCTGGAAATGTTCAAAGTAAGGCTTTCTGGCAGAATCTTCCTTCAATATTAACTTCAGAACTGGGATATTCTGTGCACAGAAGTAATGTCCTCCATCACATTAATCACACAAACCCTCCTGTGTCAACTAATCAGTGCTCTGCCATAATGTCATTATCTCTCCTGAGAAGCTTTTAGCATCGTTCATTCATTCTTGCAACATTAATTGACATTTCTGACACAGAAAGGTTATGATCTTTTCAAATCAAGACTGAGATTTTATAACTCCGTGGGTACTTTCTCCTTAGGAACAATAAAGTATAACCATTTTACCTCTAAAATAGACTTAATCCTCTGCTAGTCCCCTCTCAATACAAGGCACTGAATTGCCACATTTTCAAGATATTGGTTTTCAAAAGTCCTTCCCACTCTACACCAACCTCTGCATCAACTGCAGGCAGCAGCTCCAGGAAATGTAATTACTGAACAGCCTTGTATGTTTTGTAACTTGAACTGAAGAGCTCTAGTCATCTAAATTCCCCCTAATCGATCTTCAGCTCAAGCAAACCTTCTAATTGCAGTCACCAGAAAAAAAAAAAAGGGCTCTTACTAAAAGATAAGACCACACAACAGAAAAGGAAAGAGACACATGTTTTGGGTTTGTTTATTCTGAATAGAATGCAGGAATTTATAATCCCTACAAGGAGATTCTTAACACTTTGTTAGATTTATGCCATTTCTCTGCCAGTCAATATTTCTCTCCTCATTTACCAGTTGTTTTAATTTTAAAAGATAGTCCATACTTTGATCCCCAAGCAACAGGCACACATGGATAAGAAACAAAATAAACAGAAGATAAACTAAGGTCTTCCCAGCAATGTGACCACAAAAGACACGAAACTTCGGCTTCAGAATATGAATTTGTTGCTATAAAAAGGATGAACCAGTTAGTACATAGTGCCAGTACAGACCATTATAAAGGCATCTATGTGATACTTGTAGATGCAATTACAGGAACTAAGTGTTGGTCCCTGTTTACACGAGTCCATTCCAATAGTTGTGCAGTCAGTGCAATGCTCAGGACAACAAACATGAGTGACTCAAATTCAAACCTGCCTGGAAACTATCACACTTTTTGTTCTGTGGAATTTCAGCAGCCACAGGAAACAGGACTTTGGAACATCCAAAAGAAGTGGAGCTGTGAAGTCAGGTTTCACACCTGCAAGCACCTCACTGACTTTCAAATTCATCAATAGCCAAACATGTACTTTCCATGAATTTATAGTTCAATTTACATTCCAGCTCTCCAGGAACATACATCACAATCTTCCCTCTTCATCTTTTTCCACAATTTAACCAGATCCATCTACAAAACTATGCAAGCACCACTCTCCCAGCACCCTCCAACCAGCTTCTGTCATCACCAAATCATCCTGCTGGGTAGGGAGAGGCTTTCAAGGTTCCCCAGGCTGCAGCCACCTCTCAGCACGCCCAATACACAAGGCAAACATCTACTCCAACATGTTTTGTGTTCCACAATAAATTAATGTCAAATGAACCTTAATAAGCAAAGTAAAAAAGGCTTTGTAGTGTCCTACACCTGTGTCAAGAGAAGAGTAATGATGGAAGAGAGCAGCTCAATGGACAGGTCACTGCATCAGGTTGGGGTGTGGCAATCAATTCATGTTACAAATTAAACTCTCCATGCCCACAACTATTTTGCTCTGCTTTTGCTGTCACTGCATGTTTCAGGTCACTCTCTAACAGACTTTTGACACTAGTGCTTTCCAGGCTTCTTGCTTTTGAGAGTACAACAGTCCTTCCCAAATGTAAAATATCTTGAATTCACAAAAACAAAAGGCTTGAAAAACACTCAATTATTTTATACAGTCCAAAGAGCAGCATTTTGACATAATATGGTACAGTCTTTTAAAACTGTGTTTGGATAAAGTACTCAGTGATATGATATAGATTTTTTTTTTAATAGGCAATATGTTAGATCATGAATACTTCATTCTCTTCCTCGCTCACAGATAAAAAGGAAAAGCTGTTAATTCTAAATCACCATTGAAAAAAAATAAAAATCTGGTGCTTTGCCTCAGATGACCGTAATTGGGATGATTTTGAACAGAAAAGCTCAGCGTGTCAAAAGCTTTTCTCTGAAATACAAGAACACTTTAAAAAGACTAAAATGCTTCAGCTGTTATCCAAATTGCAGGTACTGCTTTCATTTCTTTGCAACCCACTGCTAATGCCCCACAGCAGCTGTAACACCTACAGCCCTGCTTTGGGGCAGCATCTTACAACTGATGAGGTGTTGACTGAACACCAAATAAAGCTCATGATTCTGTAAATGAAGCAATAATAACGTTGTCACAAAGTAAGGGAGTGGTTGATTAGACCAACAGCTCAGTCCTCGGTACTGCCTTTCACTCTCAAATGATGACACCTTGGAAAAGTATCTGTTTACCTCCCTGCAGCTTCCAACACCAGAAACCTGAAGCAGGGCTGTTTCCTCATGAACAGCAGCGTTAGAATTCCCTGGACACTGCTCCAAAGTGATCACAACAAAGGAGAAAAACAGACTCTTCAATGGCAGAGCAAGAGACTCAATGCAAATCAGGCTGGTTTTATCTCCCTTGCAGGGCACTTGAAGGTCAGACTGCACAGGTGGAGGGGTTTTCATGGAGCCATCAGGGAAGGGTGAATTGCAGGCTGTGCATGCCGTGCAAACCTGAGGAAATGCCAGTCTATACCCTCTCATCAGTTATGTCATCCACAACTGCAACTCCAGCACAAGTCTAATTAAGCATCAGTATCTGACAAAAAAAAATACATTTATCCTCTCCACGATCACACAAAAACAAATCCTCTTTTTTGCATGATTACACACGAGGGTAGTTTAAAGACTTCAAGACAGTCTGAGACGTCTCCAAAAGCACACAACATCACCCAGAAAAACAGAGACAAGATACTTAATCCCTGAGGCCAGGAAACTTATCTGACAAGATTATGATCATGTTGTAAAATGACTCCAGGTGGGACCAGAGGATCTCATCATGTGCCACATGGAAATGCAGATACACTTCACAGCTTTGTTCTAGATACAGTATTTAATCTGAAATTTAATACTGCTGAGGAAAATGCAACATAATGACAAAAATTAAGTTTTAATTTTCTGAGAGGTTTTTCAGTCCAGAGATCACCACAGTATAAAACTGTATATAACATGTATAAAGTTTTAAACGTTTAAACCTATCTTGGGATGATCTGGTTGTATTTTAATATACTTACGGTAAATCGACTATTTTTCTTTTCTATGCTGTGAGAGTTTTTTACTTTAAAAACACTTTGAGTCTTCAGGAAACAGTACTGAGAAATAATTGCCACCTGCTTTTGGAACTGCCTTTTACCCAATCCTCTGCCTGTATCCTGCCCCTGTCCCAGGTAAGCCAGGCTCTGTCTGCACGAGCAGCAAACCCTGCAGCACGTCAGGAGCCAGCCCACACTTACTTTGAACAGAAAGATGCTTTAACACTCCAGCTGTGTGGGGAAAATGAAAAATTTCTCAGCCACACCTTCTATTTTAGCCTTAAGAAAAAGCCATAATCGAACCACTGCTCTGCAAGTGTATTTTATTCAGCTGTGCCTTGGCTTAATTCCACTGCAGGGACACCCTGGAGTATTCCTTCCTCCCCCTGGAAGTGCCCCTTGCAGGGGCAAATCCAGGTTTCACAATCCTTTGGTAGCTGACTGCTCCTTTCTGAGCAGCCCATGTGTTAGATAACAGATTCAGCTGATATATTTACCATTTGCTTCATCCAGATTTTCATACCTGAAAACGCAATTTAGAATAAATGGTATTCTTCAGTGGGGGAAGGGAGTGTTTGTGTGGAATTATTTTCCTTTAATATCTGCTCACTGATTCTGATCCATCATAAAAGCTGCTGGAGAACAGTAGCATTAATAAAAGGATGGTTTCCATGGAGAACAAAAAAGGTCAAATCATAATTTATTGAAAAGAACTCAACTCCATCAGTTAAGCCTGATACACACTCAAAAATAATTAAAAAATGGCACCTCTGCCAATTGCTCACATGGCTTATGAACTGCAACTCGAAGGCAACATCTCAGGTAAAAGCTGTCATGGAAATACATTTTTATTGCAAATGAGAAGTTGATGGGGAGATAAAGCAGGTGAGAAAGAGCTAAAGGAAAGAGAGCTACATGTCATGCACTCGTGGGGTGAGGTGTGCACATGGAATTTAATTTCTGTAATTAAATGTCAGGCTACATAAAGCAAGAATATAATTAGTTCAGCATAATTTAGTGCCATTCAGATGGAACTGGAGCCTTGTGTACTCACCAAACAATTTGTGCTAAAACAACACAAGCTGTTCAAACAAATTGACATTTTCAATTCCTACTTGTAGCAGACCTTTATTATCAGTTTCTGAGATGAAGATGTTTATTACGAATACAAAATCTTTCTAAATACTTTGGGAAGGATGAGCCTAGAAAATGTCAAAGCCATTTATCACAAAATAAGTCAAGATAACACTGCAATAATATGTGTCCTTTTATTAGGATCACCTAAGGAGAGGTAACACCGCATCAAAGAAGGGCAAAGAAAATTCTGAACTTTATAAATTAATAATTTAATTAAGTTACCCAAAGCCCTCTGCACTGGCAAGAGATTTGGGTACTTAAAAGAAGTTGGAAAATATAGGGATAATCTGCTGGTCTTGATATTGTTCAATATACCCTCTCTTCCTTCATTATCAAAACACCCTTCAAGCCACCCAAGAACTGAACTTTAACATCTAAACCTGAAGTATTCCATACCAATACCCTCAATTAATAGAAAATACTTCTATGAGCACCCCTGTGTTCAGAGAAGATGGATTAATTTCAAGATCATTGGTACTTAATCCATATTTGAAATTCTTACTCAAGGAAAAAACTTCAAGGGATAAAGGTTCAGACAAGAAAAAAAAAACCCACCACCCAAGCTGGAAGATGCACCCCTACAAAAATGGAAATTTTGTTAATTGATGAAAAATGTGATCAAGTTAGCAGTGACCAGGTTTTAACCGTATTTAAAGCATGATTATATCAGCATATATTCCAAATTGTGCATTGATCCTGCTTTCAGTAAAATAATCTTATCCCTTATCACAGTCAAAGCAAGTAATCTGCATTTTACACATTTCCTGCTAATTATTTTGCAATGTGAATCACGTTGCTCCCTAGCCTTAATCTCATTTAAGGAAAGATTAACCTTTCTTGACTCTTCACCACAGAATCTACTCTTGAGAATTAAAACATGAGAATGGACACGGGACACTCACACGTCATGTTTCCAATTACTCTTATATTGTTGTATCAGACTACATAAACTATTTACAGGAATTTCTGTATTTCATTAAATTCTAATTAGAAGATACTGAAGGATGTGTCAGAACAGTCCATTTCTGTACCAGACAGAAACTGTTTTGATTGCTGAACACAAAGTAATTTCTTCAGCTCCACGGTATCAGAAGCTGCATAAACACTCCTGTAGCTGAGTAATTGAGGTAAAACCTGGCTAAAACATTAAAATAATCTGAAATACATCTACAGCAAAAGAGCAATGCTGACACAGAACATGACTTAGCTGAATCAAGAAGAGCACTGTTCCCCTCCAGAACGATATTCCCAAATGAGTCATTTGAAATTACGCTTCCTATCAGACCAATACTTAGCCCCAAATACATTCCTGTATTTGGAATAACCCACAAAGGTTCTTATGCTTCCCACTTCAAGACTGAGTTCGTTTTTATTTTTAAATCCCTACATGTGGGGAGGGTGTGAAGGAGTGCAGATAGCTTGGAACTGGTTACAGGAGCATATTAATAAAAGGCAAGGAATTCTTCCAGCAAACAGTTCATGCACAGATGCTGTAGCTTTGAATTTACAGGAAATCCATAATGAGAGAGGAGTGTTACACTGATGGCCAGAATGGGAGATGGTGTCCCACTAGTGATACAGCTCCCTCAGCCACTTCATATTCCAGGAAGGAACTGGTGAACCAGGTTCTGTTAAATGTCTGACCCTGCCTCCTCCTCACCTGGACACCACTTCCAGCAGCAGGAGAGGGCTCTGCATTCTACCTGTGCATCATACAGCCACTGATAACTGTTAATAAACCTCTTTTTTAGAGCTTCACTCTTGCAGAGTGAAGAATTAAGATATTTCCTTACCCTTCAAAGTGGCTTTGTGACAACCAGGGGAAAGCACCCGAGCACAAACACGCTAAGTAAGGTAACCAGTTGTGTTTTGGACCCTCTCTCTGCCAAATACTTTCTTAAGCTAATATTGATACTTTAACCACAGCTCAAATTCTCTGACTGAAGTAAATATGCCTTTACAGTGGACTGCTTTTTCTGGACATTTGCCACTGCAGACATTACCCTTCGTTAATGACAGAAATGGGACTGGCCCTTGTCAAGACACTGCTTAAGAACACACATTCTGCTTTTTCTTTTTGTGAGCCCAGAATATGGAAAACATTAACTTATTGAACCAAACACAGCAAATATGCCTTTAAAAATTAAACATTGCACCTTCTTTTGGTACATTTAATTCTCATCTCCAGGTATTTTCTAAAGTATTATTCTCACATGCCCTTGAATTCAGACCTCATTTCATCTCTGCAGAGCTCCCAAGAAGCAGATCTTGTCAGACAGTTATTTGATTCGTCACACTCCAGTGAGTGAGATGTATTATAGCACTGATCTTACAGCCCTGAGTGAAATGACACGTTTCCTGCACACTATGAAACTATATATCAATTCTGTGGACAGGCTCTGTGGTGCCTCCAAACACAGACAGCCCCCAGGATCCCTTCTGGCTTCTTCTCAACTGCAGCATTCCCCTTCAAAATTATTATAAATAAAACCTGATTAGCCTAACTATAAATGTAAGCATAACATAAAGATCCACTGTCTGTTTGTGGGTTGTTTTTTGTTTTGTTGTTGTTGGTTTTTTTTAATTTAACTATAGCTTCCTTTTCCATTAACGAGAGCATGTCAGCTTTGCTAACTGTGCAAACTGGGATGGTGATGCAATAATTTAATTTCTGATAATTCAGGCTAAGAAGACACGCAAATACAAGCACTGCTCATCTGAGGTGACATCCTAACAAAGCAGCAGCAAAGAAAGTCAAAGGCATCATGGCTAAAAGCAGGTCCTGGTGATGCCAAGACCATCACCACAGCTGTTAGTAAAACCTCAAAGGACATTTGCCTTCAGTAGCTGTTACTACATATTAACATCAAAAAGCCTAAAAGTGAATAGGTAGAGAGAAGAGCAGAAAATAACTTTTTCCTAAATTTCTTAAGCAGTTAGAAAATAAGGAGTCCACTGTAAATCTGTTATGGGCTGTTTGTGACATGTGTCTGACTTTACAATTCTCATCTGTCAAATATCACAGAGATGGCTTTTGAAATATTCACAATGCCCTAATCAAGCAGAAAAATCAACAAAATGCAAAACCAGTGAATAAATATATAAATAAAAAGACTGGTTGCCTCATAATAGTAAATAAAGTTTGCTGGAGCAGTTGGGCACTATTGTTCTTTGTGCTTTATCCAAGGAGGTTTTATACATCAGGTGTCATATCACCCAACAACTAATGTAAATGGAATTACAATCAACTAAAGTGGCTGGTTTCCATTTCAGGATGGAGGTTGCACAGAAAGACCCCAATCTTCCTAATGGGACTTGCCTGCACAGCTCAGCACACCAGCAGCTAAAGCTCTGGGTGTCACACCTGGACAGCAAACACAAAAGGGAATTTCTCTCACCAAAAATAGAAATAACAGAAACAGGAAGAAAGAAAAGCCCAGAGGAACCAGCTGCTTATTGAAACAAATTATATAATTAATACTGGTCCCCCAAATACTGTTTATACTGAAAAATTCACTGATCAAACTGCACTTGCCTACACATCTCCAGGTAATGAATGGGAGTTTTAAAGATTCAGAAGAATCTCTGCACCAAAAGCAGTTGGAGGTTACTGGAAAACAAGCAAAACTCTGCTTCCTCTGGCTCATCTCCTCCATGGGTCTGTTTGTCAGGGGATCTGGAATTCTCTCCAGCCTCCAATGCTGTTGGGTCTCTCCTGGCAGCTCTCTGGCTGCTCCAGCACTGGGCACTGCTGCTCCTGCAGTGACAACTGGGCAAGTTCCTCACTCCTGGGGCACCAAACAGCACCAGGAACAACCTTCTCTGGCACAGAGGGAGGTGTCACTGTAAAGGACAGCATCTCCTGCTGACAGGCCAAACCACTGCTTATTTGTAGACATTACCCATAGAGAAACCAAGAAGCTTCTGTTCAGCTTAACAGGTATTATTTTACAAACTACTTTCAACTACTTCGCTGTGCACCCAATAAATCTTTGAGAATGAAGATCTACTGCATCCCCAGTTTATCTGTTCTCTGTTCTGCTATTCCCTCTGTCTGAAGCAGGATTCCTGATGTGTCTGTGCTCTGTAGCTCATATATTGCAGGACATGTCTGACTACAGCTTCACACATCACTTACAGAGCTGCCCTGTATTAAGCAGGTCGATTTAATTATTATCTGTGATTAGGCAGCCAAAAGTAACAAGTTTGACTTGATGGCATAAGCCACCCCCTTTTTAGGAATTCTGTTAAGATTGAAACCTTGGGATGAATTCTCAAAAGCCACAGTCAGACTTCAGGACTTCTCTTCCCCTTCCCCTCTTAGACACGAAGGGGAGGCATAAACACATCCTGTCCTTAGGCACGAAAATAAACATTTCCCTTCCAAATAAATACCACTACTCTACTTGGGAAAGATTTCTATGGAGTCAAAAGATGACAGAAGTAGCAGCTTCTCCACAGGAAAGGAAGATGCACCAAATAAACAGATTTTAAAAATAATCTAGGAAAAATTGACTTTTTTTTCTACTCTTGGTAATCAGCAAAAGTTTGTGCATCTTTGCACACAAAATAATTACAATTAATCAGACCCTTTTGTCCAAAGGTTACAATTACCATTAATTTGCTCTGAGCTAAATTAATTCTCCTGAAATGAGGCAGTTTTTCAATTAGAATCTGTTGATCTATAGACAAAAGTAAGGCAAACACAGGGAATATTTTTAACATACTTTGTACTTCAAGAGAGCGAAAACTACATCGAATATTTATTCTTCTAAATGCTCAGATAGTTAATATGGACAAATTGAACAGCTGGCTTCCTGCCTAAATAAGTACAAGAAAATTGTCTGGGTTATTTGGCTAACTGGATTTTAAAGAGCCCAGAAGAAAAACATACACAGGTTTCCAACAGCAAGTATTCCGAATATTTACACTGCAGGGCTCCATGTCCCTCCTCACCTCGCAGGAATGGTCATTAACTCACCACCCTCCTCCACTTGAGCTACCCCTGGTGCTGCTGTTTTACACCCAGCCCTGCCCGTCTGTGCTGCCTGGGAACAGCTTTCTGTACAACTGTAAGCATTTGTTCCTCACTTTAGAGGAGCAGCTCGTTCAGCCTCGTTGTTTGCTTGGCAGAAGCAGAGGCAAGATTTCATTGCCTACAGGCACCTGCACAAGGGGTTTGTAAGGCACAGAACTTGGACAGTTTTGCCCCAGTACTTCCCATTTGCATTTCAGTGGGAAAACCATCCCTCAGCCCATCCCAAAGGGCATCTCAGCTGAGTGAGGGTCACAGACAAAATTCACTCTTATCTGTCCCTCTGATAATTCTGCAAACAAGGGAGAAGCTGCAGAACTGGGCTTTAAAGCCTGTCTGCCTTTTTAGGATAAGAAAAACCCCAAACAGCTGTACTCTCTGTTCTATTTAAACACTGCCTGAAGCTTTCTGCATCACAAGTTCACTAATAGCAAAATCCATTCTGAAGTGAAGCTGATGAACAGGCTTCCTCCTAAGATGACTAAGCATAAGTCAGAGATGTCATCTCATCTCCTTTTTAAGTTTATATTTACTTTTCCATTTCTCTGCATAATCTTTTTGCAGCGAGCTAAGAGGGTTATTTTTGTCATACAGCCTGCACCTAAAAACACAGCAATTACCTTCCATCAGATGAAATTACAATTTAAAAAATAATTTGGGGGGGGGAATCAGACAAATCAAGTAACACATTGTATACAGAATCGGTTTGATACAGATCTATGTATAGCAAAATCCATAAAATAGACACACAAAAATAACTGTACATCAAATTACATGAAGTAAAATGTTAAGTGTATCTGGCCATAGATTAAAATAAAGCAGTCAAAATAAATGTTGCACACTCCCCAATCCAGAAGTGAGATGCCATGGTAACTGCATTTATTTTTTGCATTTCAATGGTAAAGTCGATGTACACTTTATTTCAAGAGTCCAAAGTAAACATCATAAAAATAACAAATAAATATTGCAACCAAGTCAAAGTTGGGCTAAACAATTTACACTTACAATGGAAATAGCAGAGATAACACTTATACAGCCAATTGAAAGAACAGGCATATTTCTTATTTCTGAAAGACATAAATCCTTATGGCTTACACCTTAACAGTAGGAACAGGCTTCCTGATAGAAGAGCCCTTTTTTAACACCTAAATATTTTCCCATTTTCACATTTATATTGGAGAACATTTCTGAAACCAGGTTAGCTCTAAACTGTTAATAACCAATATTCTAACACCATACAAGTAATTCTTGATTTTATCTTTGCAGTTTCAAAAAATATTAAAGAGAATTTGGATTTCCAAAGCCATTGGGGTTAATGCTTTAGTCAGCCTGCTAAAACAAATCCACATCTGAGACTTTGCAAAGATCAGTGTTCAAGTTCTTGTAAGACTCCAGGAATGAGAGACTGGAAGTCTTTCAAGTCACCACCTCACTCCATACTCAAGTTGTGGAGCTCAAAGGAGTACCACATGCCATTTAAGACCAAAATCCTGCCCCTAAATGCAAGCACAGACAGGAATCATAACTAAAACTGAAATGCTCCCCAGGAACCTCTACTCACCTGCATGCAGGGAGCCCACAACCACAAAATCCACCTCTTCCTTCGTGTCCCTCACTATCCAAACTCCTGACGTATTTCCAAAGACTTTTCCCCGTGCTTAACCAATAATTCCAGTCAGCTTATC
The DNA here is from genome assembly GCF_036250125.1 of Pseudopipra pipra. Lineage (NCBI taxonomy): Eukaryota > Metazoa > Chordata > Aves > Passeriformes > Pipridae > Pseudopipra > Pseudopipra pipra. The sequence continues at coordinate 4,501,308 of NC_087563.1, read as the reverse complement.
TCTAATTTTACATCTACTGACAACTGTTTTCTCATCTGCTGCAGCAGTTCTGCTTCACGAGGCTTTGCCACTGATGAATAGCACCACGTGGCTCGTCCTCATTCCCCGAGCACAGTGGAATGGACAAAGAAAACCACGAGCCTGCAAAACCCTCATTTCACACAACATTTCCTGACACCCAGGACACAGGGGCCCATGAGACAAATCTTTGCTGGCAGAGAAGTCAACTGAGAAAAACAAACAAACAAACAAACCTAAAGCGACAAGGAATTGACAAAGTTATTTATTTTATTCAAAGGTAGCCAAAAGATTTGCAAAGCTTGAAATGAACATCTCGACTCAGCTCTGCTTCTCTCAGAGAAAGGTTGAGCCCTGGAGCTGTGCACAGCTGCCAGCACTAGGCCAGCCTACAACACACAGATCAGTTGAATATCCACTGCTCTGTGTGCCCTATCTTGAACCAGAAGGCAAGTTTTAAGCTCTGATATCTCTTTATGGATGTGGAAAATGTGATTGTAAAATTAACTTCGGGTTTTAAACCAGGCGTGTTCTTTGTTGTTATTGTTAAGCCTCTGTTCTGCTGAATTTGTATCCTGCACATTCCTATTGCAAGAAACGTGCTCCAGAAAGGCAGATATGACCTTGAACTCCTGCCCAAATGCTGGTGTGAGGAGATTTTCAAAGCATAGAACAATTAGATTATCCATCATAAAAGTTAGTAGACTAGATCAATAAAATCAACTATACAATTAATAGAAATGCTGCTTTATTCCCCCAAACTTAGTCAATAATCTTATTAGAACTGTATCTCAAACCTTTCCTACAAAACCAGGATCTTTGTGCAGTTAAATATTATTCCACTCAGTTCTTATAAAATTTTTTATCTAGTTAGTAAATTTTCTGTTTGTCTGAATAGAAGACTAAAACTGTAAGTAAACTGCACCACTAGGCCCAGCCTACACTCTACGACAAAGGAAAAATCAGATTTACACCACAGAAAATGTGTACCTGGATTGGTACAAGCCCATTTCTCTTCCTATAGCCCACTCAGAAAATATTCTTGTGAATTAAACACTCTGTTCAATCATGTCTCGTTACTATGAAAGCAACAGACTTTTCTCTGAATTAAACATTCACAATCCCCACTCTCAGGAGGGTTTTTTTTTTAATCACCAGAGAGAGAAGATTCTGCTCAGGATTTCCTGGGATAGCTTAGAGCCATCTGAGTGCTAAATTCTCCTCCTGATCTTGTCTGTCAAAGCCATCCCCAGAATTTTTATGAAACACCTTAGTAAAGCTCCATCTGTTTTGTGGCAAAACAGCAGAGCTTCACCAGAAGTGCTGTACTTAAGTACCATTTAGGCTCTAATCTGCATGTCTGCCAGCTCACCTTCGTTCAGAATAAAGCCTCTGGGAACCCACAAGACTTGCAGCTCACGATATAAAACTGTGGGCAAATGCACTTAGATATCCCCTTCAGTTTATCCCCTATCCCTCCTTCTGATGGCTCTTACTGGGACAGCAGCTTTGATGTGGCAACCTTGGCCACCTCCTTTCAGAAGCAACACAAAAAGCCTACACAGAAATCCAAGCAACCCTGAGGTGCAGAGCAAAACCCAGCAACAAATCAGTCCTAGACAAATCGAGACAAAGTTAGAAAACAAGTAAATGTCAAAAAAAAAATAAAAAAAAATAAAAATCAATCTAGTGCAGCCTTTTTACAGAAACAACTCTCTGACTCATGAGTTCATTTGACCAGCACTTCAGGACACCATCCAGGTGCAAATCACACTCTCTCACCATTATGGAGTCTTTCTCCATGGTCACTGAACATGCCTGTTCCATCAGCCTCAGAATAAAAGCACTTGACTAAGGCAGGTCACAGGAAAAAGCCGGATGGTTTGCTATCAGAACAGCACCATCTGATCTCTGACAACACGAGTCTTGCCCATCAGGAGCTCTTTACAGATGAGTTTCTGGAACATTGGCTTCTGCACTTCCAGTATGTTGACTGCCAGAAGCCAGACCACACAGATCACAGTTGGACAGAGCTTTCTAACTGTGCTGAATTCTCACAAAGACAATAACTTAGCATATTTATGCATTTGCTTTGTGATTTATTTTGTGCTGCTCAAGTGTTGCCAAACACAGGCCTGGGAAATGCATACATTCCTCCTTAGTACCTGCAGGAATCCCAAGAACCAAGTCATCTTCAAAACATGCATGAGACTTCACATATGGAGATCTTCAAAGACAGAAGATTCCTCACCAGATTCTTTGCACAACTTTCAGCAGTTGTACATTTCCTTTTCACGTCTTGAGCTGATGACAGGGAACAACATGCCAGCTTTTCCAGGCACAGAAACACACTGAAAAGCACTCTCACACCATTCATGTGGTTGTTACAGACCTAACTCTTCTTCCTGTGCGAGATCAAAACATTTCACACACAGTACTACACGAAAACAATGTAATTAAAAACACACTCCAAAGTCACTGCGTGTGTCGATCACGATGGTATTCGTGCATTTACACTGCAGATCTCTTCCACACATCTGGGCATTTTTATGCTTTCTTCTGGTTTTAAGGATGCTGAAAACATGGAGAAATTCCATGTGTTTCCAGGTAGCTGTTACCTCTCCGTGCTTTGAAGACTGTCCCATATTTCATACTTGTTCATCCCTCCACTTCACTCCCCAAAAGCACCAGTATATTTTGTCACTGGTTACAGCAGAACTTACCCATCCTACAGCAGAGCACTGCCTCAGCCTCAGAGCCAGTGGTCTGTGACTAGAAGCTCTTGAGGTGACCTCTTAATCCCTCAATTAAGAGGTTAAGATCTCCTCAGAAGTACCTTTCAGCCCCTGCATATCACTCTATGCAAACAGAGTCCACAGGGCACTGGGGACAATACAGAACAGATCTGCATTTTTAGGCTTATCAATTCCACTCATCCTTCAGGAATGAATGCCTGAAATCCAGAGAGTCTCCCACCAAGCTCTATTTCACTGCAGCTCCTGATTATTGCTTCTACACTCAGTTCACCTACTTCTTAGTGAACAAATTCTCATTTAGGAAATTTATTGTTCTTATGAGACAACACATGAATCTCAAGCACTAACAACAGCCTACTAGACTGCTGATATGAAACCTAACCTTCCCAAAATGATATCAAAGTCAACACAGATTCACACAATGCTTTTTATATATTACTTTCACAGGTCTGTGGTTTTTTTAAACAATGCAAAATCATCAGTATTATCACTGTGAAGACTTACAGTGTGTCCTCCAGCCAAATGCCTCATGTAAGCTCTCAGCAAATAGTCCCACATTCACAACTGGGGCTGTGGCAGACACAGTTCTGAGTTTCCACAGCATCTACTAAGCTCTGTGTCATGAGTCATGGATGCTGCTGCTGCTTCCCATTGTTCTGGGCAGAGGAGTGGGGGAAGGACAGCTCTATGTGGGAAAGAACTCCAAGATCTAGACAGCATTTGGCACAGAAGTGTGCAAAGCTCTGCTCATTTACAGTATTGTTCTTGAAACATTAACCTGTAAGTGCTCTGCATTTACTAAGAAATAGGCTGGATAGATTACTTTAAACAAACAGATTAATACACCAAAATATAATACTGACATATAAACTGCAGGGACTAGGTTTTAGGGTAAGTTTTCTGTAACTTATACACAAGTGAAGAATGTGGAATTGTATTTACCGAAAGTTGAAACATGTAAGGAAATGAAAAATCAGAAAGATCAACTGGAAATGTCATTAGTATTGTGAGGGAGCAAGAAATAAATACAAGTCCAGTGATCAGAAAATAAATCACAGCACTACATAAGACCTGACACACTCTTTGGGAACAGACTGATCAGCACTTCTGTCAGTCCCAGTTGTGGCATAATCAGCTTTTGCCAGTTCAAATGTCCCTGCCCTCTGGGATTGGGAAACAAGGCTGGATAACTTAAGAGTTAACCCAGGTAAAAGGACTTGGTTTTTACCCCTCCACCACAGTCATTCCTCCCTCTGTTAATCACCCAGAGGAGCAAGTTCCACAGCCAGCCATGGGCATCCTGATGCTCCATAACCACGGCCACTGAGAGAGGGCCAGGGCAGCATCACCACTGTCATTTAGACTAAACCTCCTGATAGGAGCAATGCCAGTCAGTCTGGAGCCCTGGCATCCCTCTGGGATGCTCAAAGCAAGCACCCACGCCTCCCACTGTTAGTCAGGGCAGGGATCCAGGCAGGGCTTGCTCAGCTCCACAGGCTGTGGGTTCCTGGTACAATCAATCCCAGCTCCAGCCTGCTCCTGGAATAAGTCAGGGGTATTAAAGAAATGGGGTGAGAGGAAAATGAATGGGTTTGACTGTGGCAAGACTGTGGTCAGCCACCACCTGTCCCAGGGAGCGGTGGCACAACCTCACTCTACTTTACACCTTGGCAAAGGAGCTGCTCCAAGAGCCCTGGCACTGTGGTTTGGGAAGCAACCACAGAAGGGCAAAACAAAACGCCTCTGTTTACTTAGCTGAGGTAAATGACTAAAGAGGTTTGACTTGGAAAGCTGTCCCAGAACCAGGAAACTTCTCCTTGAGTGCTCTCACAAATCACACTCAGCAGGTCTGACCAATACAGCAGGTATTTACCACAGCTTTGCCTCACACCAGAAAAATTCAATGCATTTTTGGTGTACTGAGAGTAGTTTCAGTTGTCTGCTTTGCTTTTGGCCTGCAGCCCTAATTAGTGTTCTTGCAGAAGTATACTTTAGTTATTTGTTAAAAAAAAATAATGGTAAAATAATTTTCCATACTCCCTCAATATGCCACATGATTGCTTTCCATTTAGGAATCAGAAAAATCAGTTTAAAACCATTTTGGGATCACTAATATGTAAAAGCTACCCTCGCTGTGGGTAAGTTTTGTAAGACAAAAATCAGTGGCAATTCATGAGAGAATTCTTTTAATCCACAGAAAAAAACCCCAACTGAGTAGCTATTAACTCTTCAGATTTCCTCAATACCTTCTCAGTATTTAAATGCACTTGCTCCAGCCCTTCTCCATCCTCATGCATCACTCAGGATGTACATGTCAGCAGCACTAAAATGATGGTAAATTTGACACCAAAAAAAGTCATCTGCTTCTTTGGTATTTTTTTTTTCTTATATTTCCCCTCCCCTTCTCTTTTAAACAAAGTATGGCAACAATTTGATAGCCCAGCAGTGTTTTGCCCTCCTGAACCCTGGCAATGACCCAGAGGATTTGCACTCTCCTGCTAATCACAGGTCTGGCTGTGGCCATTTCCCATGACATAGCTGAAATTCTCCAAAACTTGCCCTCTCAACTTCCCTACCAGCCCATTCCAAAACGATTTGCTGTCTCCTTGGGCTGTCAATCCCAGCTCTGGCTGCAGCACCAGGGCTGCAAATCTGCCACCCTCACTCCTGACCCACGGGCAGCAGCAGGAGCTCCCCTGGACCTGCTCCTCAGGCAGCACCACAGCAGCAGGAGCAGGTGCTCCCCTCTGACACACACTTTAAAAGGAAACCAAACTTAAATGTGAAAAATATACTCTGCACATACTGAAATGACAGTTTTAAATATTTATCTCAGGTTAATAAACCCGAGGCCTGTTTCCATTGCAGCCCCTCTGCAATTGCAGGCTCGCCTCACCATCACACCTTCTCTTCAGTGGTGCATAAAACCAGCTCAGACTTATTTTATTTCTTTCTATTAATATCAGGAACCGTGGGGAAAATACAGTCCAATTTGTGAGCTGCCCACATCGTTCTATTATGCCATAAAATTGGACAATATCAGTAGTCTTGAAGAAAATTGCAACAAAAATTAAAGTTGCTTCGGTCACTCATTCAGATTTCACCATTCCAACTTCTTTGTGTTTAACCAAAAAATTCCATGATTTTTCAAGGCAAGGCACAGCTAAACCCTTTGTGTCCTGTCCCTATACCAGGAGACTATTTAAGCACTGATTTACAACTGCTGAAAAAACATCAGCACTTCAGGAACAGGAACGATCACAACTCAGTCCTTTTTTTAGAATTTACTTACTCTTTAACAACTTAAGACAATTCAAGTAGTATCCAATTTTCCCAATATACCCATTAAAACTCGAAGGCAGCAGTTTTTACATCTACAAAATCTTTCATTCAGAAACTGCCATGTATCTCAATAGCTGGCTGTTTATATAATATCCCAATAATACAACAATCCCAGGGCAAACAGTACATTATTGTAACACTTTCATGAAATCTACAGTAGCATGTGCATTTATAATGTGCTTGGGCTGTTGCACTAAACACTGTTTTCATTAAGTATTACATTTTCTTGAAAAATAGTCTGAATTTCCATATAAAGAAACAGTTTCCAAGAGCGACTGGGCATCAGCAAAACATGCAACAGCAGAGATGGAAAAAAAGTAACCACCAGGAGGGTCAGGAAAATATATGTGCATGTGGAACAACCATCACACAAAGATGTTTGGCCACCTAAAATGAAATAAATCACCAACTCTTAACACCAGGGCTATCTAACAGTAAACTAACCCTCACAAAGTTACTCAAATCCAAATGCCATCCAATTCTTTAAAGCACAGGCCATTTAAATAATGTACTTACTTCAACAACTTAAAATTCCAACCAGAACACCGAGCCTTGCTCACCACATTCCAGAATTCCTTGCCCTTATCTGGCATTTATTTGCCTTATTAGCTAATAATTAATATTTTCCAAGATGACTTAAAAAAAAATTAAAAAAAAAAAAAAAATCAGTCCAAGTACTCAACTCATAGTTACTGAATAAATAGTTTTTCCATATAGGATTTTTGTTTCCCTGAGTTTTTTAATACCTACATAAAATCCTGCAAAAAAAGAGGCCTAATTCCCATAAGGAGTCTCTAAACTTATGTTATAGCAAGTGGAGATAGTTGACAATAACCAAAAATTTCATTGCCCATCCTTTCATTTAAATACTGAAGTGCCTTGGGGTCAATCAAAGGAATAAGAGCATTGCACCTCAAGTGTAATTTCTACATTCTCTTGTGAAATATAAAATGTACAACCCTATGAAATGGTAATCAATAATTTAATGTACTATTTTCAATAAGCATCATTGTTACAAGGTAAGAAGTGGGATAGATGGATTCATGAGAAGCTACTTGGTAAAATGAGGACTCGAAATTACCTGCAAATTAACCAAGAATAATTTAATAATAAAGGATAATTATGCTGTCTGGAATTATTTAAGATACAGGGCTATGAGGTGACATAACTTCAGTTTATGAATATCTGAAATGAGGAGCCACTAAATATTAAATGGTTTTAATCAACTCACAAACTGAATCTGTCTTTTATTACAAAGAAAATTAAAAGACAAAAATACTCCAAATATTTAATTTTTCTTCAAAAAATTCAAGTACCTGTCACCTTCACACAATTACCAATTACTTCCCATAACAGTCTCCACAGCATAAATCATTTCTTTGGCTGACTACCTGAGAACTCTGAACTAATTAATCTGCATGACACAAAATGTTAAGATTTTGGAATATTTTATTTTTGCACACACATGGCTCCCACACAAACTCTGTAAGAATTTCTGGGGGTAAAAAAACCCACTACTTGAAAAAAAAAAAAATCTTCTGACTTCTACATTTAAGTACAAGTTTGTAATTCAATAACTTAATTGAGTAATTCAAGTTAAGCCTTTCTGGAGGCACTACCAAGAAGTCATTCCCTTCAGCATCAGAGGAATCATGCAAGAAACAGTGTTATATTTTCCTTAGCTGGAGCTTTACCACAAGTTTCAAAACACACACTGGAAATTACATGTTTGTCTCCAAAACACTAAGGAACACACTTTATATTTTTAAATAAGCACAGACAATATTAAAGATTACTGACAACAATACTTGTCTCCACAGGGTCATCTCAGCTCTGTCACTTCACCATCTCATTTTATATATTGTTTGGGCCTATTTCAATCTTCACAGACCAACCCCACTTGAGACATGGGCACAATTTTGTAGTAGTTTAAAACGTGCCTAAATTTCAGCATAGCCCAGTGGATCTTAAGACAACATTTCCTTTCAACCATTTTTTTTTAATAGTTGGGATTTTTCTGTAATTTAAATAGACTGCTGACATTGTAGTAACATTACCTTAGAGACTATTTGGAAATAAATTCAAAAATTAGATCAAGATCCTCAGATTAAGATCAGAAAGAGAACAATCCTTTTGCTGTAGCTGCAACCTGAAACTAAGTTAATAACATTTAAATTCAAAAGCTATGTTCTTAGATAATGTGAGGTTGAGACCAATTTGCCCTTCTTCCAAATTTTACCATGAGATATAAACAGGAAAATGCCACAGAGCAGGAACTGAAAGCCTTGGCAGGTTGGGGACTGGGTGTTCTGAAAGCCCTCAACACTCAGTTATTGACACAGCCACGAGATCCAGGCTGAGGTCAGGAAGGAAACAGGAGCCAACTCTCAACCCCATCCCAAACAACACCCTCTGGGGACCTCAGGATTTTCCTCCTGAAGGCAGGAAAACATGGGTCCTCCAAAAAAAATAAAAAAACCACCAAACTGGAAATTGCTGCCCCTCTCTTCAGCCTCCATCCATGCCAAGTCCACTCTAAAAATGATCTCAGGAAGGAAAACCCTGAGAACATGAGCCATCTGTACTTATACTGCCTTTCTTTCTTTTCCTTTTTTCATGTTATTTTCTAAGAGGATCTGGGCAGCACCTTTGTGCACGTGTTCTGGAACAACCCTGACACAGGTCAGTCAGTCATTCTGGGTTTATAAGGTGGTTTTAAGCAGGGCAGAATCGAGACACACTCGGGAAATGGAGAAAGCAAATAAATTTCTCCTACAATAAGATGATAAAATGTAAAAACACTGAACACCAAAGGCACATCCTACCTCTGAAAAGGGTATCAAAGCCAACACTGCGAGTGGATTCAAAGAGCACAATTTAGGGTAGGAAACAGCTGAACTTTACTTTCCTCAGCAGCAGTTCATCAGTTCTGGCTCCTGCTGACTTTCAAATTTTGTGGGAGTTGAGAACCAACATCTCACACTCCTGCAAGATGCTGATGAGCACAGTCTTGCAGCTCTTAGCACAGGATCCCCCAGTACCCACAAAACCCTGTCTCTGCCATTTAATCTTCCATTCTGAATAGAAGGGGAAGGGAAAAAAAAAAAAAAAGACAAACTCCACAGCTTAGTATCCCATCCACAGTATCTGCCAAACCTTGCACCAGCTAAAAGCTTCCAAACCCTAGCATTAAACACTGTAAATAATACATTTAACCACAGAATATTTCAGGTTGTAGGGGACCTCTGAGGTCATATGGTTCAAATTCCCACTCAAAACACGGCCAGTTAAATGCTAGTGAGGTTAATATGCTGAGTTCCTTCTCATATTGTATGGTATATACATTCTTATATTTCTGGCAAGAAAACTAGAAAAATCTCCTTCTACAGGAGAAAGAAACAAATGACTTGGCCAACGTAAGACTAAATCTGAAAACCTTAAGAAGCAGGCACATTAGTGGGGAAAAAAAAACCTAAACAACCCAGTGACTGCTGATGCAAGACATGCCACTGACTGTTTCTACAACTAATCCCCCCAACCTGGACAGATGAATTCAATTGTGGAAAGTTACTTGGAAAAAAACCCTCAGTGAAGTAACTAACTGCTGTAAAATTCAATAAGCACAGTTTAAAGTTACACAGAAGTATTGTCACAGGCCATTCAACACAGTCCTCTAGCTCTTGAACACTCCCTGGCAACTGCTAAAGCTTGTTTCACTAGGAGTACTTGAAATTTTCAGAGATTAAAATTGTTTCCACACAGTTTTTAACTGTATTTTCCTTTCAGGTCAGCATAAGTAAGGGAGATGCCAGGCTGAAAGCCCAAAGGAAGCTCACTCTGGCATTCTTCCTTCCAACCTGACATTCAAACACTGGTGTACACCTGCGAAAAATGCTACAGGAAGTCTCTACTTACTGAAATTCTTCCTCCTTTTTGGGACTAGGCTCCAGAGTCATGCTAGAGTGGCAAATCCTCACTTTTCCATACATTATGGTGTGCTCAATGTGTCCTAAAGGAAGAGGGAAATCCTTTTCCCCTCTTCATTGAGTTATTTTAAAAAAAAGAACTTCATGAAGTGAATTAAGAGACACACACACAAAAAAAAAAACAGACTGGCAATAAATAAGTCTCAACTCTTTAAGGTATATCATTTATGCTTTTTGCAACACTGTATTTATTTACATCCACAATTTACAAACCTTAACTACGAAGTGGGAAAGAGCCATAGCTCAGATTTTTGCCAAGTCTGACACCCGACACACGGCCTGTTGCAGCCACAGTTATCCACAGGCCAACCCAGTGATCAGCCCTTTGTTCGTGTGTTATTGAAACACAAGGAAACTGGTTTACCTCATTAAAGAGGAGCTGGAATAAGCTCCAGCTGCAAGACAGTGAGGTGGTCCTCATTTTTGAAAAGCAGCAATGCCATTTGGGAAAAAGAGTAACAAATAATTCCCCTTCCAGCAATCGAAACACCAGATTGGAAGATAAAATAGTGCAAAACCCGAGGCCAGTAAAAAGAACCATTGTTTTCCTTTGAAGTTCACCACCAACTGGGGCAAGTGGCATGTTGCATTCCCCAGGCTTATGGGAAATTTGTTTCCTGTCGTGTCAGGAAAAAAATAACCATTATTGCTGTGGTCCCTCCGGAGCCTGTAATTACCGATGGATGTAAATTACACTGGATCAAAATACTTGACAAATGTGACCTTGAAAGTCAAAACTAAGCAGGCTACCTGAGCAATGCTGTCCTAACTCTGTTGTAGGAAGGACTGGTGGGAATGGGCTCCCTGGGCCAGGCATTTCCCAGTCACATGACAGATATCCAAAAAAAAAGAGCGACGGAGCTTCACATGTTGAATTCCTGTAGGTGGGGAGGTGTCACTGTGTCCTCTCAGCAAACCCAGGGAAGGGACACGGGTTTAGGTGTTTTGTTGCAGCCAGTCTGACTGCAACACACAACCCTGGGACTGGTGTTCCAAGTGTAGCCACTGGCAGCCATACAAGCAATTCATGTAGCAGGACACACGTGAGGCCTCCAGAGCAAAGGAAGGGAAGTTGCTGAAGTGAAATACCTTCTACAGACCAGCAAGTTCCCCAGAGCAAATAACACCAAGACACTGCAAAGGCCACCACTCCTGCAGAAAAATTCCTGATAAAAGACCTAGCATAATATCCCATCAGCTGTGCTCACAAAAGGGGACTCTAAGGTATGGGGTTAATCAAGCAATTATTGGGAAAAAGGAGATTAAGATGGTACAAATGTAAGTAGCTCAAGGGGAAAAAGGAAAAATCCCATCCCAATACTTTTGAAGAGACAGTTACTCTATGCATACATTAGTTGTAGAAAAATCAGTTTAGGGCTCAGAGAGTGATAATGTTCCAGAGCACTCAGCACCTTCTTTAGACAGAAAGGATAGTGACCCAGTGATGATTATCACAACTAACAAGGAGTTCTATTCCTGTGACTGTGTGGTAGGACACAAGATGATTCCCTCAACAAAAGTAACTAACTGTAGAAGCCATAACATTTAATTTCACACTGGATGTCTGACAAGGATCTTCCCCCTCACATTCATCAAGCACCGATATTGTACCTTGCATGTAAAGCACTCAAAATATTAAATTTACTATTCCTTCATAGATCAATAGGAATGAAGTAAATTCGTATCAGCTGTTTCCTGAAGAAATCCTTTCAGAGATATGTCTTTAGTAACAGCCCACCAGGGAGTTTACAGAGGCATGTACTTAATTTCAAATAACCTTCAGTCAATTTTCTCAACAGTATTTGCATTTCCATTGTAGAAAACCTCCAACTTTAACCGTGGCAATTACTGTATATTTGAATAATCTCACTAAACTAAGTTCCAGAGTATATCAGGGAACCATGAAAAATCAGCTCGTGGACTTTGTACAACACGAGGTGCCATAAGCCTTTATTTTCAGTGTGTTACACCAAGAAATCAAAGCAGCTCTAAGGCACACCTTGTACATCATCCTTGCCTTAGTCATAAGAGTAAGATAATGATAATGAACCACCCCTGCCAATCTATTCTTGTAGCCACGTAACATTTATGACTTGCACGAGTTATTTTAATTTTGTTTCATGGATAGTTTTCCAGTGCAGGCTGCACTTGGGATATGGAACTGCATCAGGCTCCACATCCAACCCCTCCTGGCTCAGCCCCACACTGACCCTTCTGACAGGCACACACTTGCCTCAGGCTACAATCCCACAGCTTCTCTCAACCAAAGGGGATTTGAATCATAATGAAATCCTGGATCATTTACCACCGTATTTCAAAAGCAAACACGGTGCATTTAAAAGTACCAGCAGCATTGGTTTGGGTGACCTCTAAGTGTCTGAAGTACCTTAACCAGGCCTGCCCTATTAGCCCTGTGAAACACACGGAAAAGCTCCAGAAAGCCTGAGTTAAGCTTCCCATTGTACACATTATAGACATCAAGAAGGGAACCAAATGAGAATTAAAGCAAGGAAGTGTTTGGCCTGGCATCACTTTACCCACCAAACCCTTAACTCAAGGGGTACTCTGACTGTAAAACAAAGCCCTGCAGGTAAAGCCGAGTTCTGCTGCCATGAAGCAGTCAGCAGCAGAACTGGATACCAGAAAACTGGTGATGAGAAATGGCCTTTTGTTTTTGAAGATGCTGATCAAAATCAAGACTTCACGTGCAGCACTTAGAATTTAACCCTCATTAGTATCTCTACACCAATGATCACATCTCCTATTTCTACTAACCACTCACACACTAAAAGAAATTCTCATTATCTCCAACATATTTCTTCAGTATTTGAAAGGACTTTTACAAGACGATGAATGTAAACTCCTCTTTGGCCTCAGGATGACAGTCTATTATGGAAAGCAACAGAAATATTTACATTATCATTATGATATTTTTCCTGTTACACAGATGAGATGTCTGTGCTTCAGGTCACCAGTTCAATCTGTTCCTACTTTAAGTCTGTGTGAGGAAATGGCCTCAATGTGAAAATAATGCCAAATGCTCCAATTCTCATCTCCTATATACAGAAAAAAATGGTTATATTTGTTCTGCATTTTCTCCTAGTTGCAGTAAAGACAATTTACATGTGGATTTCCCACTGCTTCTCTTAACCATGGACAGGACCACAGCAGCTCCAGACCACTGGCTGAGCACTCAGCAAAACACTTAACAGCTCCTTTCAGTGTTCAGCCAACAGGGAAAGGCAGAAAATATTCACATATGAATTAATCGACTAAAAGGAAGTTTTTAAACAAGAAAAGCAATATCCATATAGCAATATTTTATGTGCAGGTACCCCATGATGTGCTGACATTTGCAGACTGGCTCTAACAGCAAGGCCAAAAAGCCACATTACAAAGCAAATGCAGTAAATCTGACTGTGACAAACTCAGAGTTGCACAGTCGGACTAACAGGGTTATCCAGTTTCCGGAAAAGAAACTGCCTATAAACCATCAGGTCAGAATCCCTACAGTAATAATATACCTGTGATATAACCTAATTAATCTCCAACTGCAACCTACACAGCTACTCAATCCTCTGTCGAGCTTAATAAAAGCAGCCCAGGAGGGCCACAGACAAATCCAGGGGCAGCAGCGGCTCCCCAACCCTGCCCTCGCCACAAATCAACCCAGAGGAACCAGAACACAGCACTGCAGGGAGCTACAGCACTTCAACTGGTGCTAACAGAAGCCAAGCCCCAAAGTTCTGAAGGCTAATGTCAGAAAATGGCAAGCCAATAATGCCCACCCACAAGGGCTGTATTTTAAGAGCTCTCTAACAGCTCTCAGTCAGGGGAGAGCCCTCGGAACCAGGGGCTGAGTCACTGTGTTTTCCCCCCCATTTTGACTTGTCACTCTGCACGCAGAAGCTGAAGCCAGTTAATAAGGACACATTTCAGAGCTGGCAGAGCACACGGGGCCACCCTCAGAACCCACGTCCCCAGCTCTGGAGGTGCTGACTAACCAAGGAGCCCCGACCCAGCCGGCTTTGCTGCAGCTCAGAGCGGCACAAGAGGCTGGGGAAGTTCAGAAAAGCCTAATTTTGCCAAGCATCTCCAGGATGCTCTCAAATGTTGTGGAGAAAAGAATGAACTCTAATAGGGATTAATGTCTAATTGGACAAAGTAAGTACATGCTGGATTTTATCAATACTCCTTGTTTGATACTGAGAGTAAGACAAATTTTAAGAAGCATCAGAAACCATTTACAACAGCTCTGTTGATGCAGAGTCCTAGGCTGGACTTAGTAAGTTTAAAAGGCTACTATTGGTGTTAGTAAAATAAACTAAGTCTTTTCCAGTTCAGGATTGTGTTGAACACTCAATTACAGTATAATAATTTTTAATATGTTATCTCCAAGCCACGTGATTTGAAACTAGAATATGTTTGAGAGAGCTCTAAAAACCTTGAGGAAAATGGACACCCAGCAACATGGTTAAAGCTACCAAATAACTACCAAATCATTAAGTGGAAAATTAATCCCAAAACTGGGAACCTCCTGATTTCTTGAGCTAAACATCAATGAAAAGAGAATGTCACCTTTCAAACAGCACAGGAAAAAGCAGTAGAAATGCAAGGCAGTAATTACTGAGCTAACAGAGTAAAAAAACTTATTTCCAAGGCAGACTTATGCTTAATCTGCATGTGTGGCATTTCTTCTGGAAATGTATAATCCTTTGCCACAAACTCCCTTAAATAGCTTTGCAATAAGATGACCTGATCACAGAAGTTGGCAATAGGAACCTTCTTAGAAGAAAGACGCCACTGAAACCCAGCAGTAATTTTTGCAAAGAACACCCTTTCTTTCCCAATCGTGCCTGTGTCCTCTAAGAGGGGAAATAAGACATCTGCACACTATCATTTCAAATAACCAATTTTACACATGGGAAAAGCAGCACTGAGGAGGAAGCCTTCTGGCTTTTCAATATGTTTTCTTTTGCTTTCTACTCTCACAATAATAATAATAAATCTTTTATTATATTTTTTAATTGTTCTTCTGCACTAATTTGGACAGAAAAAAAAAATCCTTAGACTCTTCAAATAAAACTGGTATTTGCATTTTAAAAAAAAATGGTTACATACATTATTTACAACCAGAGCCCAAAAGATCATCTAGAATGCCTTCAGCTTGATAAATGGTGTAAATGTCATCCAGCTATCTGCAGCACAAGCTTCTGACCTAATGCACATCTTTCTCAAGCCAGAAGTGCACCCCAGAGACCAGCAAACACTTACTGTAATTATTTACTGTCTTCTAAAAAGACCTGCTGTGATCTATACACAGTAAAACTACAATTACTGGATGTGGATAAAACCACAAAAACACCCTGTTACAAGCCCATGCTCTTCTGTCATGGCAACAGTGTAACTCAAACTCCTGTAACAATTGAATTGTCGGGATCCTGCTTTAATGGGAAGCGATAATGGAGCTCTGAGGCAGCAACCCGGGAGAGCTTTCCTTCTAGAAAGAGAACAAACAGAGAAATAAAGAGGACACTAAGAAAATTTATGATCTGGTTGCTCTTCCAAACACAGCTCCTGATGACATCCCCAGGATAAAAGAGGCTGAATTTGATCAAGAGTCATGATTTGATACTCTGTGCCTGCTGAGGAGCAGGTTGGGAAGGAGGGTTTACAAGCAAGGCTTCTGGTAAGGCTTTCAGCAGCAAATCCTTGGCAAAGCATACCCGTGTGCAACAACCCCCTGGCTACAATAAACATCTTACAAAGGCACTCAAAGGAAAGCAGACATTGGTAAAATCTAACACACCACACTCAAACTCCAGTCAGGACTTACCCAGACCAACCCCTGACTGCAGCACAGCACAATGGAACAACATCACACAGCAGAGGTAAGAAAACCTGTATATTTATGTTTAACCAGGGCAGCCTCGTAAGTAAAGATGTAACTAAGTAGTTCCAGCTATTCTTACTAGGAATCATCTAAGGAAACTACTCACACAAAATCAAATACACACACACACACTGCACAAACAGTAACATGAGGAAGCAGGAAAGTCAAGAAAAGAGATGGAAAATTGTAATGCATTAAAATAAAACTAAAAGCCAACGTGACTAACAATTAAACATACCACACGGGTTTTCAGTGTCTAATAAGTTTATCACTAAAATTGCTTTGAAATGCGCAAATCCACGCAGCAACACACACTTCTCACCAGCATCTCCAAAGTGTATGAATGACAGGATAAACCATTGTTTCTAGGCAGTTTTAATGTGGTTTTAACACCTAGCTCAAGAAGAAAAGTTAAGCAGTGAAGGTATTATTAAATAATAAAACTTTCCCTGCAAGTTCTTCAGCAATATTTGGTATATTTTGTGTCTGTTTGTGTAGATGTGCTTTCTTGATTGTAATATCCCCTTAAAAATGCCTAATAACCCCCATATCCCCTGTTTCCTGGTGCTCCTCCAGATAGCATAGTTACATTTACTTATTTGCCTGTTTTACAGAACACACACACCTTATTAGCTATGATGTGCATTTGCTGCACACCAAACTAGAAAACTCAGATGATCCATCACAATGCACAGCTGTGGTCATAAAGCACAGATGAGATTTTTCTTATTTCAGGAAGGATAATTTTTCTTATTTCAGGATGAAAACATTTTAAAAGCAAATTAAATGTAATCAGATAAAAGGCAACTTAAATTTCATTACAAATGACAGTGGATCAGTGCAAGTTCACGAAGTTCCACATGCTATCCTCTCTCATCCTTCCAAAAACAGCAGTTCTATAAGGAGGTTGATGTCAGATAGTTCCTGACAATCATTAATTTAAAGGAAAAGTGACAGGTTTCACTTTCCAGTTTGGTTCAATGATTCAATTAAATGTTTGAGTAGCACTTGAAAAAGCAAAAGAGTCACTGATAGCCACTGCCATCTCCCTGGGAAACACGAATTTCCAATTAAGAGATTGGAAGGTGCAGCCCAGGTGAGACAGGCTGTCCTCCTGCAGCCCAGGGAGCTCCAGGGTGGAGCAGATGTGATCCTGTGGGAAGCAGGAACAGGGTCCAGGCAGGACTTGCAGCCCCATGGGGAGAGGAGCTCAGGCTGGAGCAGGGGAAGAGTGTGAGGAGCCCTTCCCAGAGGAGAAAGGAGCAGCAGAGACGGCGTGTGATGAACTGACTGTAACCCCCATTCCCTGTGCCCCTGCACTGCTGGGGGGGAGCAGGGAGAGAATTCACAAAGTTAAGCCCAGGAAGAAAAAAGGGGTAGGGGAAGGTGTTTTAAGATTTAGTTTCATTTCTCGTGACCCTGCTCTGATTGGATTGGTAATAAAGTGACATCCCTACAGTCAGGTCAAGTTTTGGCCATGATGGTGACTGGTGAGTGACCTCTCCTGCCCTTATCTCTCCCCACAAGCCATTCTCTAGACTCTCACCCCTTTGCAACTGAGGAGAGTAATGCTAGAGCAGCTTTGGTGGGCACCAGCACCCAGCCAGGGTCAACCCAGCACACCACCTCAGCCTTCTGTGAGTCTGCTAAAATTGAATATTGCCTCTTTTTAAGGCTACTCAGAGAATTCATACTGAGTGCTACAAGTACTGACTCACTATTTTACCCATCCATCAATCAACTTTCAAAACATTCCACTGTGCAAGAAATAGGCATCCCACCGGTCCAGCTTTGACAAATCTCACAGTGCTACAAATATTGACACTGTGTTAAAAACAAGCAACTTATTACACAGTGGCTGCACCTGATACTAAGAGGCCATCCCATTTTATTGGAACAAATAACTGATCTACATCTCCACTTGGTTGATGTTGCTACTTCGGTAACAGTTAGAGATGAACATGATAAAACGCTGGGACACCATAACTAGAAAGTTTAAGCACCATGAGATTTTAAGGGTATTATGGACACACAGCCATGAACCTGTTTTGTCTCAGAGTTCAGGATCATAGGGCTCTGCTCCCACACTACAAGGTCCAGCCTTGATATGAAATCTGAATTCTGATACTACCCTAAAAAGTAAACAATTTCAGAGCCTAATGGATGCTTCCATCAACCTGATACTCCTGGTATCAAATCTCAGTATCTAAGTCTCCAGAGCCTGCTTTATTTAGTCAAGTGACAACTAAGACAGCTCATTAAAAGTGAAGAGACCCACCAAATGGTCTGTGGTTATAAATTCATGGAGGCATCACTACAGGACTTGAGTTTAGAGCACTTCTAAGAGTGTTTTTTTCACCCACACAAAGGAGCTTTACCTTGACTGCTTAGCAGCTGGTTCAGGTAGGGAGGCTTCAACAGAGAAATCAATATATTCCTACATAACGGGGTGTTTGTGGGGGAATGGGCCTGTTTCCCCCTTTTGTTTTGTTTTTAAAGATAAATAAGTATCTCATGGACTACCAGCATCCTTGCTTTTTAGTGAAAAGCAGATGCACTACAATCATTTTATACACCAGCTGTGCACACAAAGGATACGCAGGATTCCAGCACTCACAAAGCTTTGTTTACAAACTTGGCTAATAAATTTCATTGGTTGTTTTGGATATTAGAAAGTAATTACCTTGGAATCAAAACATGGGTTTATAGCTGTTAAATTACATGTTTCATTTTGCTATATGTTCTCATCACTTGTATTAATAATACCTTTTACTTTATGGCTAGATATCAGTAAATATCTGACACTGTTAAAAAAAAAATCTTCCTTGTTTCTAATACTCAATTTATTAAAAATGCCTTTTCCTTGATTCAGTTCTCTCATTAAAAGTGCCTGCAGTTTGAATTATTAGATAATTATCCCAGATAAAACACTTAAGAAGCTTTAAAACCCAGGCAGTCAAGGCAACAGAGAAATGAGAAACATTTCCACCACAGAACCCAATCAAGGGTTCATCCAACTTAAACTTAAAATTCTTATCTAAACCAAAGCAAACAAAATCCATGAGTCTCCAAGCCAAATCTTTCTAGAAGGAAAGGCTCAAAAACCTTATGAGAAACTGGTTTTGTGGGACATTTCACATTCCACTTCAGGTTTATTTCACTATATATATTCCTGCTTCTAATAACAACCAGATGTGACAACGAAGTCTGTCCAGCGCTGTAAAAGATACAAGGATATCCTGAAGCTCAGCATTTTGGGAGAGGCTTGGAGAAAAAAGGCAAAGGTACCTGGAGGTGAAGTGAAGGTTGAGGGAGCAGTTATAATCTGAGCAGCACTCTAAATTCAAACTCATTAGTTATCAGAAAGGCTGCATTTCAGTGGAAATGCCCCACGCCCTGAGCCAAGGGTGCTATGGTGGCACACAAGGAAACCATCAGGGACACCAGCACTGCTCTTCCAAACTCTGTGTGTAGGAAACAGCACAAGAACCCACCATCACCAAACAAGTTTATTCTCCAGCTTTTTCAAGCACATCATTGACAAGAAACAATGTCCTATGCTGCGATTTTTCCAGCAGCAACAAGGCTGAAGAGATTCTGCTGCTACTGAACCACATAAATAAAGTTGGTTCCTCCAAAAAACCCCAAGGAAGATTTCAGCCCAGCTGACAGAACACTGAGAAAAGTCTTCAGTTAGTTTTGCAACCTTTAACTACTCCTGAAACATTAACAGGTCTTCCTTGAAACCCTCCAGCACACAAAATTCCTGCATGTTTAAGCAGGTCAGTCACTCCATCTCCACCAATTTCTATTCCTGCTAATAAATATGCTCAACTTTTAAACTCTTATCAAGTTACCAAAGTTAAAATGTCATCTTTCTGTTTAGTTTTGCATTTAAAAAATAAAATAAAATCAAGTTTGTATTTCATTAACAAACCTATAAGGTCTTACATTCACTGCAATCCTGCTGAAGAGAGCAGCTGTAAGGATCACAGAATTCATCTGTATTTCCTACACGTCCATGTGGACAAGACTATCCAAAATTTACAGTTTGGACACATTGCACAGTAATATTTAGCTCCTAAAATTTTGCATCATTTGAGGTGTAGCAAGCTTACACAATTAAAATACTCAATTTTAGACTTTCTACTTTATGAGGATTATAATTATTAAGAATAAAATAATGGACTAATTACTATTAGTAATTAGTAACTAATTAGTTAGTCAAACTCTTGACTAACCCATAGTCAAGAGTTTGAAAATACATCAGCAGAAATAATACAGCTTTAGCATGGACAATTAAAATTAAGATCAGTATTATCTACACTTTTTAATGTTCATTTTCATTCACTCCTCATAAATCCCACAAAATCTCCATCACCTCTGCATTGGTCTGTCTTTGTTTCACTACTTTTATTCCCTTTCATCACTTTCTCAGCTATGCTTTCTTCTTGAAAGGCTGGGGCAGAGCAGCTGGGAGAGGAATGTAAGCACCAAAACCTCTTCACTGGAGCATTTTCCCCATTTGTGAACAGAGTGGCACTGCTGAATTTCAGACACTTCATAACAGAAAGAACAACTCTGATTCTCCAGCAGTAGGACCACGACGGTAACACAAAATAATAGAAAGCAACCATATATATGTGTGACTGTGTGTATTTTTACAAGTTATAGTAGGAAAAAATTCCCATTCTCATCCCATGACTGCAAAACATAAAACCAAACCACACTTGGGACTCTACGAGTTCACTTAGCTAAGATTTATTTACTTAAAATGCACACTGTATTTATATAACACTTGCATCTTCAAAAGAAAAAGCAAGTTTCTTCTGACAAACAGTGTTAAAGTGATCTATCTAATGCACTATTAAACAGTAAGCAAGACTTTGAGTGAATGTCAGTGAATAAAGACAAATGTTCCGACAGCATCCGTTGGGAGGCATTACAGAACACAGCATTCAGATTAATCATTCTAGTCTGTTTAATTTTATTACAATCTTCATATTCTAAAAGCAAAATGATTTTCCTTGCTGTTAAGGATTATCATGTATCATGGTTGTATGATCTACTAAAAAATACACTCTCTGGCATTGGAAAACCTCTGCTATTTTCTGTTTGTTCCTTTGTGCGAGGCACAAGTTATCAACACACCCCACCTTCCACCAAAGCACAAACTACCAGAAAGTTCTTTCAGCCTCATCATAGCCACTCAGAGGGATTTTCAATTAAACTGCAATTTGTAGTGATACAGGTAAACTCTCTAAAAGTTTTTTATCTCGAAAGCATCACCATTTCCACAGACGACCAACCCACATGAACCAGCTCTTCTAAGAAATAAATGCAACTGGCACCTTCCAGAGACCAGATGAAGATATCTGCAAGTACCAGCTCAATGTTACACTCAAGAGGAGTTTCAAGATACAACATTTCAAAACCATGCAGAGAACTTTAGGAAATACAACACAGTTGTTCAGCCCGAGCAAATATATTCTAGGGCATTCAATAGTCACGACAAAGCTTGCAAAACAAGTCCAACAAAGATTTTGCAATGATTTTAAGACTAAAAGACAGCTATGGCTTATAATTATTGATGTTTTTATACCTTTTTTTAATCTGCAGCACAATGTCATTGAATTACTTGTACAGCTTTTCATGAGCAAGTTTGGACAACACCAAAAGTTCATTACGGAAATTCTCCAAACTATCAATACCACTCGCTGCACAACGCTCTCCAAACTTGTCTCTTTAAACAGTCATGGCTCCAAAATTCATCTGCACTATCACCACGTGGTTTGTATGTCCACAGGAAGAAAAATTTACTGCACTGCCCAAATGGTTGGTCTGGTTGCAGATAGAGGTATTAAAACACTTATGAAAACTCCACATGAATGGAGCAACTTTTCAACCAACAACAAGTAGTAACTTCACAATTTCACTGACCAAATCACAAGTCTTAGTATCTGACCTGCCATAAACAAACCCAAGCATTAAAAGAACAGTTTCATCATCTAGAATATCTTTCAAAAAGTCAGTGTGGATCATGAGTTTAACTTTGTCAGGATCCAAAAACCAGTTTCAAGCAGCTTTTGACAACTCCTTTAGAAAGGCAGATGATTCTTTTCTTGATAAGTAACCGTGCAGGCACCTCATCATCCATTTTATTTTCATACACTTTTTAAGAATATATTTAAAAAATCATCCAGTCATTGTGCTAACACCACCTCTCCCTCCTCCCACCAAAAAGAAATAATTCCAAGCTCATGTTAGCCTTCTCTGCTGTTGACATGATACCATCTAATCATCTTAGAGCACAGTTTTTCCTCATCTTCCTGACTGACAAGGCAACAGCCAAAACTTGGCTGGTCTGCCTGACAATGCCTTGACTAAGTTAAAAAAATGATAATTTTTTAAGCTAAAAAAAAAATAAATCTAACTGTGCATTATTTTTAAATAAGAATATGCAGTCTCTCTTTGTGGACATCTAGACTGTACTGGATAGGAGAAGCTGCCACATTTCATGGTTTCTATAAACCTACATAGAGAGTTGAAAATCAGTCACCTTGATGTCATCATGGTGAACATATGAGAAACGGAAAAATTTTGTGGTTTCTCTTCCCTCTGATATTTATGCTCTATCCAATTACCACTACACACATGCAAACACACCCTTAAAAAACCCTTACCAACTAGCAGTTTAATATCACAGAAATTAAACCTCTCACCACAGTCAAAACACAACCATGGAAATCTGTAAAGCAAGGGACACACAATAGAAAAATAAATCAGATTATACTTACAGTCTAGTTAACTTCTGTGTGTTCTGAAAAAGCAGCTCTGGAAGGACTTGCAATTTATTCTTGTTCAAACGCCTGAAAAGTAACAATTAGAATAAAAAAAAATTAGATTATCTGCCAGTTTAAGAAGTTTATTCTATGATACATAAACATGAAGCTCACACTGTACATGCACAGGATGCATCGTGCACACAGGAGCCAAAGTGATTGTGTCACCTGCAGATCACCTGCCCACGTCTGTGAGTTACAGAGTCAAGGAACAGTCACCACAAAGTCTGACTGTTTTTATATGGATAAGTACAGAAATATGTTTTTTCAGTTTCCCTCTGGATGCCAGTGAATCACACACTCAGCTCACACTGTTCTAGGAACAGCTACCAGCAGGTACCTGGATTTTCTCTCTCTCCTAAAAATACAGGCACAGAAAAACAGTACCTTAACCAACCAAAATTATTCCCAGCTTGGCTGTTATTTCTACAGTATAAACAATTATTATTCTTTTTTTGAAGAACTTCCTTGAAACTTCACTTTGCCAACAGGAGCACTCTTGTAGAACACAGGAACATATGGGTAACCAGACCACTGTGTGGTGACTTGAAATAGAATATTAATCTGGAAGATTCTTCCAGGAACATTTTAGAGAACAGATTAATGTTTATACATTAGTCCCTTTTACTCAAAGTTTTACACTGATGACAACTTGCCAGTTTTCAGAAAACAACTGTTACAAGCTATTCCAGCCTAGTAGCTATAAAAAGCATGAGCCTCCTCTCCTTGAAAGGCGTGACAGCCCCGTGAAATCCAAAAGCAGTTCTACTTGTAAGACACAATCTTTTTCTTCAACCCTTTTTCTGTTGTTTGACAATAAAAACAGTCTCTTGCTTTATCCTAATGAAGTGGACCTGAACTAATCACACACAGCTCCCTGTTCTAAACAGGAAGCTGCATCCTGTAAATTCATTTATGAGCCTGTCTTTATGCCCCCTTTGTTCCCAATCTACCTGACAAGTTAACTTGGATAGAAGATCTATTTTTTTTTTGCTGAAGTTTTGATCTCCAAAAGACACCTGGAACTTTCATAAATCTACTGCTACTTTGCACCCAATATCTGGTTTCCAGTTTTCCTGCACACTGAGTAATCTCACTATCAGAATTCAAGAATTTTTGGAACTGAAAGCCCTTCCTCAGAGATCAAACTGATGTTGTGGGGTTTCACATGGCAGAGATTTCACATGGCTACCATATGAATGCATCTTGCAAGATAAAGGGGTGATGGGAGGAAAGAGGAGTATTAACTTCTCTTTCTGACACCTAGAACAGATCAAAGGCTGCTCCTGCAATCCTGCTCCCAGAGCCTGTGCATCACACACACCACATGCTGCCTTCAGCAGAGACAAATATGGGTTATTTCCTAGTGCTTTTACCAACTCCCCAATTTCACTGCTCAGATAAATGAAGAAAACAGTAAATAAAACTCTAAACAAAAACATGAGATATACTAAGCACTACTATGCATTTGAGAAAGGAAATGGGAAGATGTAAAACTGGATTTGCTTATATCCATGTGACATTTCACAATTTTATACCTAAATAAACTTAATCTTCATCTTATTTAATTCAAGTTCGATGGTAACGTTCTACTTAACCCTCATCAAATTCATTACTTCAGCTAAGCATGTTTATCTTCTAGAGTAACAGGATGAAACACAGGGAAGAAAAATACTTATGATAATGTAGGGCTTAGCACTCCTCAGCTCCATCCTCATCCACCAAGACTACCACCAGTTATTGAGAAACACTCAACACATTCAACTTATTTAGCAATCAGAATGAAAACTACTATCAGTGAAATGAATCTATTCCACACATTGTCCAATATTTATTCCTGTGGCTGACTGTCATTTCAGATCTCACAGTGTACACACAGTCACCCACTGTCAACCCAAAGTCATCTGACTTATCTCAGATCCAAGGAATATGTTTTAAGAATATTCTTTGCTCTGCTTGCAAGGATTTCACAAATGCTGAGTTTGTCCTTATTGTTTTAAGCCAAAGAAACTAATGAAAATCAGATTAAGTTTCTAGAACAGGAGGTTTCACACCAACAGGCAGACAATGTCCGTACTAACAAAAAATTTTATTCTCAAGGTTAGAAAGTTTGCAACCTGAGAAGTCAAACATTTACAACTTGCAGTGGCATGAATACCTTACAGAAAAAAAAAAAAAACAAACCCTAACATCAAATTCTTTTTCCCTAACTTACAATCATATCAAACCAGAATATTAAACATTGAAATTATTTCCTATTATTTATATGGCCCAACACTAACCTACCTGTGATGGAACAAATTCTCAGCTGTCCTTTTAAATTGTCCTAAATATTTGAAGATTTCATCCAGTCAAAAGTATTGATTTTCTTTCAAACCTTACATGAAGTCCACACAAGGACACTTTTGCAAAGCTCACATTGGGACCTGCTCTTCACTAGCACTAAAATTTTCATATGGGTCTAAACTTATTTAATATTTTTCACATTATACTGTTAAAAATTAAGGTCTTTTTACACTGCAGCAGTGAGCAAACTGAACCTGTGTGTCAAGGTCAGGGCATTCTTGCTTTGCTTTAACTCACATAAACTTGATTTTCAAAATAACCCAGCACTCCTGGTTAGTGCTCCTGCACATGATGCATCCTCCACACACTGCAGGTACACAACATTTCTGCCCCAAACCAGAGGTTGAAGCTCTAAGGCAAAGCTGTGTGACTATGTCATAAAAAAAGCAAATTAAGGTAACAAGAAACATTTGAAGAGTCCATGGCTACTGATGTCCTGCTTTAAGCTATGGCACTCTCCAAAAGACCTTCCACCATTTCCTAAGATTTGTTTCAAGTTGAAAATTTCTGCCAAAAGTCATTTGATTCATAGTTGGATTCTTAGGGGAACTCAGAGAATGAACAGGGGTTTGTTTCTTTTGCACATCACCTACTGTATTACAGTTGTGAATAACCAAAATATAAGACTAGATCACCTCATAGAAACTTAGACATACTTGCCATAGGATATATCTAATATGCTTATGTTTATTATGTGCCAGAAAGCCACCAATAGCCTAGGAAAAAAAAAATCCCAGTTATACCTCTTATTTCTCTTCCTGGGCTTGAGAGAAAGGCCATTAAGAAAGTCCTCAATACTGAAGTATCAAAGTACCAGACAGGATGTTTTTAAATTCCAAAAAAAGAGACATAGACAAAGATTATTTAATGAAAAGACCAAATGCTCTGAATGAACATTTATAAGCAGTTTCCTCCAGTTTGACAAAGAAGTGCCAAACACAGATGAAATGCAGTGGAATAATTCCTAACACAAGTCTAACAATAGCTCCTAACAAGAGCTTTTCACCACCACATTATGGCCTAAATCTTAATCCTGTCAGGTGTTCAATTTTAATCACAGCAGTATTTCTGATTTCATAACAAGCACCTTGGAAATGGTGAAGCCTTATATTACAACAGTGAAACAAAAATGGTCTGCAAAAAGTTCATACACAAAATGAGCTAAAATCCTGTAAAATGATTTTGTGGACGCTGTTCTTGGGACTGCACTTTATCAACAAATATAGATATTCCTGATTTTAAATTAGGGACTTAAAATAGAAACAACATATGATATCTGGAAGTTGAATTTAAATCAGAGTCACTTTTGCAACTGTAATTGGTCATATCATGAAGGAAGGACATGTCTCTGTGAATCTGAACAGTGGACAAGAATTAAAAAAATTATCATTCACATTTTCTCCTGAGCAAAATCCGACAAATTCCGTCGCACTAAATCGTTGGGATTGTTCAGCCTGGGAATGCCACCTGGGACTCAGCACACTGCAACATAAAAACTTGGAAGTGGCCTCTTTCCTCACACTGGTAACACATCCAGCCTGCAACCAGCCCGTGTGTGTGCACACCCAGCACCACCCCAGGTACAGCCGGGGCCAGGATGGAATCTGGAGCACAGAGCCAGGCAGGATCTGCTCCAGATTATTTGACCTGTGACTGCTGGATGAGAAGGCAGCTGCTGAGTCTCCCATGCATTTTCCACTGGATGTTTTACAGCTCATAAGACCTGCAAAGTATTCCGGGAATCCGGAGCGCTGGGCAGGATGATCCGTAATCACCCTGTGCCACAGGACAGATCAGCTCCAGGGCTGGATCACAAGCAGCTCTGGATGTGCCCAGCATGGAGTCCAGACTAATAAAGCCTCCTGGAAGCTGCAGAACTGTGCAGAGAGGCTCTCCAGGAGTCATATCAGCTCTGGCAATACCTGCACTGAGTCAGATTTATTAAGTCTGATTAGACACATGTTGGCTGCACAGTCAACAACCTCCACACACTGCAACTCCCTCCACCTTCCAGGCTGCTTCAACCACTCCTGTGCAAGGCAAATAGAACTTGCCATATTCTGGTTTGTTACTCTGCTCCTCAGGTCCCCATAAGTGACCCAAAAAAACTGACCAGGCACCAGCTGCACACAATAGTTCTTGGTGTGTAAGCAATGGGATTCCAGGAGTCCATATGTCACCTCCAAGGCATCCGTGAAACCAACACCCTGGGACAGGCTCATATTCACCTGTGGTTCTGCTGGAAGGTGTTTAGGGAGCTGTAAATGTTAAAAGCTAAAAGCTCATACTTCTGTATGCAGGAATTCACTGCAGAAGTGAAAAACTGCTTTATCTGAAATTATTACAAATTACTGGTGCACTTTTAAAACCAAGATTGCTTAGAAAAGTGAAAAATTCAGTCTAGGGTATAAACTTATCTAGAGTTTATTTAAATTTGGATGCCAGACAGTTTCATCCTCTCAAAATCCCTCACACAGAACCAGGCATGGCAGTGATCTCACTCTTCTAATCACCTTAGAGGAATGCAGTGTTTAAATGCCAATGTATGAAATTCTGGTGTATTGGAGGAGCACTTCTATAAAATGCGTGATGTCATATATAATAATATTCATAATATCATATATATATGCATGATATCTTTGCCCACCACAAAAAATTCATAACTCCAGCTGCAGCCAAGAGATAGGAATATGTGCAGATGTGTATACAGACATATATATGCACATGCATATCCATGTATCTGTGCCTACATTGTCTATAAATATGGACTTGCTCCTTATTTAACTTCAGCCAGAGTCCTTCTGTCCCAACTCCTATGCCTTTCCATGCCTTTAAGTAAGCCCTTTTTCTCCCATTTATTTTGGATGCTGACTTCTATTTTCATATAAAATTAATACATAAATTTCTGTACGTCTCAGCTTTATCATACCACAAACTGCATTTTCCTGCTTTATTATTCAAATGGCTTAAAATACAGATTTACAGAATTTGTGACCTTTAACAGTCCCATCCATGCAACAGTGTCCTCTGGTTTATTATTGTTTTCTTTAGAGCAGCCACATTTAGCATCAAACCCACTGTTTCAACACAGGACAAACACTGCCTCTCACCACCCAAAAAGATTTGGCTCCTATATATAACAAGTACCAGTTTTCCCCTTCCTCCCTCAGCCTACTGCCCAACTGGGGGTTTTTATGTCCTGAAGGCAAAGGGATGGAGGGAAACAACCTCTGTGTCAATCACAGAATATCAAGGGCCCTTAAAAAAACAATGGAGAAGTTATTAACTGTGAAATTCCTACCTTCCTGGCTCCAACCAGGCTAATCATATTCCTTCCTCTGTCTGAAGCTGGGATAGGAGAGAAACTTAACTATTAAGATTCCCCTGACTATTAAAACACAGAGTAGGAAACAACCAACGAAGGCTGGAAAGAAACAACACTACCAGCCTAGAAGTAAACTGTAGATCTTAATCAGGATCATTCCATGAAACAAATGGAGGAAAAAACCTTCATTTCACAAAGGTTATTTTAATATTTACTGTATTTTTGCTTTATTCCTTTTCTTGTCTTCTGGTTGAGTCAAAACCCCTCAGTATCAGCAGGGAAATTTTCAATTTGTTTTCGAGGTCACGTCTCCCCAGAGGAGAAACTTTCTGTGGGTACTGGCTTGAGCTGCACCCCTCATGTTCACACCCTTGGAAGGGTCACATCCAGTTCAGGTGCTGCTGCCTCATGGAGCTCCACTCACAGTAAGAGCAAACAGAAACTAAATCTAACCTGTACCATAGGCATGATCAGCATATCATAGGCATGGTTAGCACAGATGGAAAAGAACAAGATGCACAAGGAAGCACAACCAGTACTAGAACACTGCTCAGCTCACAACCATTTTCATCTTTTTTCAAGAACATCCTAAACCAGATTCTTTGCTACTGCAAATTATAAAGAAGAATACACTTGAAGAAGCAGGCAGTGTGACACTCCTCCCATGCAGGATATCCCTTCCTTATATCCCTTCCCTCTCAAGGCTTTTCGCACCACTGGAAGACTTCAGGAAGCTCAGAAGAATTTCAGAATTCAAATGAACAGGTAAAAGAACATTTAAAATCTCCGAGACCTGTGCATTCCTTATACAATTAATTTGGAAATTTGAAAAAGCTTTAATGCAATAACAATCCTTCTTGACTTCTCTCATTCATCTGCACACAGGGTGTACAAATACACCTCAGAGTGGGTCTGAGAAGCAACATTA
Source organism: Pseudopipra pipra (assembly GCF_036250125.1). NCBI lineage: Eukaryota > Metazoa > Chordata > Aves > Passeriformes > Pipridae > Pseudopipra > Pseudopipra pipra. The sequence continues at coordinate 4,471,872 of NC_087563.1, read as the reverse complement.
CCAGATCACACCAAACACAACTGCATCCAGTATTTGGAGACAGAGCACCTTCAGCTTCATACTTTGTTCTCACAGCTGCAGAAGAGTTTTGAGTAAGAAACAAATCAAAAAAAAAAACCAACCCCCCTTTACTCCAAGGTTCCAGTGAGTGGATGCTCACCAACCCCAGGAGAAATTTCCTCCTTCAGCATTCCCAAGGGGCACTCACCTCCTTCCCAGGGACAATACCAAATCAATGCAAAAGCAGTGCAAGTATTGTTTATTCAAACTTGGCAAACTGTGCAATTTCCCAAGGCAACTTAATTTCTCCTTAAGCCACTGACTTGATTTGAAAGTTCTGAATGCCATAATATCAGTAACTTCAGGCAAACTGCAAATATTGAAGGCAGGAGCAGAAATCACCAAATTTCCACGGTTATGAGGGAAAAGCAAAGTACCAGACTCCTGCCAGACAATCTCACAGCAAAAGGTCCTTATAACCAACTCTGCTTTTCATTTAAAATGTCTTGCAGTATTATATTAACTAATACTACACTTGCATATTACTGAACACATTCCACCCAAAAATTTAAGTTCATACACAGACTGTGACATAAACTGTCAGCTTTATTGTCTCTGAGTATAGCAATTATCTGGTTTCAACCCCATGAACGTGTGTGAGACCCATCAGCCTCTGAATCCTGTGCCTGCTTTTCTACTGAGCATCGACAGCTTTACTACCAAATCAAAATTACTCATGTTTGTCATGAAATAAGTAGCACTCAGTTCCTTTCCACACAAGTTCAACAACTTCAAAGTTTGATTTAAAATCTATATTCACATTGCTACCTATTACATAACTCATTCTCCAACAGAAAATCAAAATTACAGTGCATTTAAACTTCTTAAATGAGTAGCTTTAAAGGAACAGTCCTGCTACTTCAGCCTTTAATATGCAGAAATTATCCAAGCAACTTTGGGATCACTCCCCAATTTGGTCATTTATTTTATTTCACACTCCAAACATCTGGGTCTCATTTTTGGCAAGGAGCAAGCTTGCTTTTTTTTCCTTTGTTGTTAAGAGCTCCATGGCATTGTCCTTGGAGAACAGCCTCGGGGAACATGATGCAGTTGAAGGAGTTTCTACCAGTTAAATAGAGAAGCAGTTACATCACAAGCTTGGGAGGGACCAAGAAGCAGTAAAAATGACTTAATGCATAACAGGAGACTCAACCAGAAAGACAGGAGTTCCTGAACTCCAAGGAGTAACTGAGTTTTCTCTTTTAACTGCACTGACTTGGGAAGCAGTAATGCAGGAGCACAGCCAACTGCCTTCAATGCTTTCACCAGAAAATCCTATTAACATCAAGAAATATGTTGTGTTCATTAATGTAACTTCTTCTTTGCTTTGTATCACTTCCTCTCAGCAAGGAAAAACAGTCAAGATGCAGCACCCATTAAAAAAGCCAACCTTATCCATTACTTTCTGTCATCACCTCTTTATATTACTACCCTAGGAAATAAAGCCAGACGAGATATAATGGAATTTCAATAAGGTTGCTCTGAGGAAGCCCAGGACAACCATATTACAGGATTATGGTGTGGGATAAATGAACCCCTCTATCCATGTGACATGTTATTACAGAAGCCTTTCCAAAAGCTGTGAGAGATACCACTGGAAGTTGCTAAGGGACCATATTTTGAAGGCAAACTGTTTACAGTAGCTACAACCTCGAGATCCCTTATTCCAAACTGAGCAGACTGGGTGGTCCTGGTTCACATTTTCAAAGCTGTCAGAAGTAATAACCTTTATTAGTAACTTCTCATTAGACTGAGAAAGATTATCTCCCCTCTCCCAGGAGCAGACTATGTGTCTGTGCAAAGTGGCAGCACACACACCGGGAGCTCTATAACATTTGATAGTTTTCAGCATAACATTGCTTTTTTTTTCTTCCTAAGGATCTCTTCCTATGAAAAAATCTGACATTAAGATGGAGAGTAGAACCACTAATAAGCATTATACACACATGTTCTCTGGCTAGGAACAAACACTGGCAAAAGAAGTATTAGGAACAGGTTTAAATTTCAATGTTTTCCCAAAGCCAACATGAAGAAACAAAAAAAGGGGCCTAATAACATTCACTAAATGTCATTAAAAAGTGTGATCAATGCCCTGCAGGGCAGAGAAATGGACAGAAGTGTAACTACCAACTTCAGTGAAGATGAGAATAGAGACTCAAGTCTCAGAGTGTTTCTTAATGACAACATCAACTGCAAGGAAATCCTATAAATCCAGAAGACACACAAACTATGTGCCCAATCTCTTAACTCAGTAGCATCTTTATAAAACCACTCAGTTACATTCATGCAGGACAGCATTTTATATCTGCCTTCTGCAGATTTTAACACAAGAGAACTAAAATTTTTTTTTAGCTATCATTCAAATAAATCTAAAAAAGCTTGATCAATAAACCCTCCAACACAGAGGTGTTCTTTGCTGAAGCTGCTTCTCAGTTTCTGCAAAGCTTTTAGTAAGCTCTCTTATTTCAAATCTGATGAAAAAAAATAAGGAATTCACACAAAATCCACAAACTTTTTTATCTTCAAAACCCTAATACACAATGAGTGGTTACTTTTTCATTATTACTCCACAGACTATATGAAAAGAACAGGACTTGATCCAAGGAACATGATCTACTGGACTATCCCTAAGTGTCCATCACTTCTAATACTTCATCAATTTTTGTAAAATAGACATGGTTAAACCATTTTCTTACACCAGAGAGCAATCTCTCAGGTCAGGGCTGAAAGCCTAGGAAGAAAGCAAGAGGCAAATTTTAGCATGCACATCTCCAAGCCACGCTGCCCCTGTTGACAAGCCTTAAAAGTCTATATTAATCCAATTAACCGTTTCCAGAAGTCAGAAATTGCAGTGAATAAAACTCACAAGTACAACTTTTATTGCAATTTTTACCAGAAAATATAGAACTGTCCCTCTTTGATCTGTTTTAATAACCCCATACCAGCCTGGCTCACCACGCTCTCCATATATAGTCAGGAATGCTCCGTGGCACTGGGGTGCTCCCTCTCCCTGGGGCTACGTGCCAAGCAGAGCTATTAAAAAAGGAAGGCCAGCAGGAGCATCTCCCCCCTGAAGTCAAACTGGATACTTAAAAAAGGGTCCACCTTTCAAAGCCAATGGAATGGCTACAAGGAAATAATTGCATGGAACAGAGAGCACACTGTACATTTGGCTTCAATTTGAGAATGAAAAAGCAGCTCTTGACTCTGGGAATTCCCTATCACAACTCAAAGGACATCTCACTAGGAAGCCACAGGTAACCAGACACAAAAATCTGTCTTGTCTAAAAACTGAGCACATCCAGTTTCTGTGGTAATCACCTCTGAGCCACTTTCCCAGCAGGTTATCAAATTCTGGGGTCAGTTTTTCTGAAGTGCTTCAGAACCTGAGAGTTTCCACTTATCTCCTGTATTCTTAATATACTACATTACATCTCACCCCACTCAGAGTTATCAAACATGAGTATTAAAATGTGAATGGAATATCCATAACATCTGCAGGAACCCCATAATCCTCTTTTCTTCTCAGGATACTTCTACTAGAACAGAATCCTCTCTTCTTCTTTGTATACTCATACTAGAACACCTTGACAAAGAGAAAGATCTAGAGAATAAATCATCTCTAAGCAACTAAGAACATAATACTAACATGCAGTTAACTAGAAGCCAACAATGGATTAGTTTATTCTTTTCTATGTAGAAGGAAACCTGCAGCTTGAGGGGAGCTGCAGTTCAGTGGACGCAGTTAAAAGGGAGTTATGGCAGAAGAAAAGCAAAATCCAGACTGTACTGATCTCATCAAGGACAGAAAGGCTTCAAGATCAACATATTCATGTATTCTCCAAGAACAAAAGGAGGTTAAGTACTTTGAATTCATCATCGTTCCACTCAGGAACAGGATTATTTAAGGATTGCTGTGCATGAAATTCAGCCAGCACTTATGGTATTTCTGAGATGGCAAGCAGCATAATCCTTTTAATATGAGGAAGCTCAAAGAAGCAAAACCCTTTTGATAAAATTACTTAAGCTAAATAAAGTTCATCCAAATAATTCTGGACTAGTAATGCAGAAGTTCTTACCCAACAGTAACACAGACACTCGAGTATTTCCTACAGATCTGAAAGAAACAACTCCTAAATCCTTAAGTGTTTTGCTTAACCAAATACCCCCATAAGTCTTCATCAAGTATAAAAAACCCTACTAAAATCAAACAAACAAACCACAGGAAAGAAGAATGTTTCAGAACTCTGATGTCATGTCCAGTGCTGATCAGCTACTCCAGCTGAGCTACGGCTACGCTGGAGTGGAAGTGTCCTTATCCCACTGGCTTTGTAACCACTGCTCTCAGAAGCTCGAGAATCCTGTGGTTACAGAACCTCTTGTCAACAGAAACGAGACCCAAATTTGTTTTTCCACGAGTTCTTGTGGGTCAGTGACCTACTATGAAAATGTTTTTGGTGAAATCAGGTTCGTTTATTTTCACATTGTTAAAATAAACCTCTTTGTTTTGTAGCCCTGCTCAGATGTACTAATGCAAACCAAACCCCACTCACTGAAGCATGCATCCTGCTTTCTTGCTCGCTGCCCTTTGCCTCTCCTGCACTTTTCCTGTGTTTGGACTCCTCCTGTGCAGGCCTATTGACAGAGTTGTTAATGGCTTCCCTTGGAAAAGAAGGGCAGATTTTTTATATTTTTTTATTTAATGTTTACAAAAGAAATAAAAAAGTTCACTCTTGGACCAGCACTAACCAAGAGCTTGGCTGTCCAGCAATGGCTGAGTAATATATAACTATATAATTATGTGCTACAGACAGGGCAAACTATGAAATCTGAGGGTATTAGTGCCCTGTAGGAGTCCAAAGTACATAAACAGTTATTGGAAACTATCATTTTCCCAAATGCACATACCCAATTAGAAAATACAACCTCAACACATCTTCAAAGAAGAAGTGGTTTCTCATTACTTTATTCACTGAATAGTCCCCAAAGGGTAAGACAGTGACAGCTACTGTACCACTTGAAAATTTATTTCAACAGCACTCCCATAAAAATAAACACAAAGAAATACAGTTCTTATTCACTTGACTCATGGGCAAGAAAGAGCAGGAGGGATTAATCTTTGAACTAATTTACCACTGCTAGAGGCTTAAAAAATCCTTGCTAAATAAAGATGGTGCAGCAGAAACTCAAAGCAAGAGGTAGTGCAGGGAACTCACAAACCACCAGCTGCTCAACACTTTTTACCTCCTCTTACCATTTTACCTCCAGATCGCTTGGACAAGACCTGCACTCATGCAAGGTTACTTATCAAGAGTAGAAGGATGACATTGCTACCATTTAAGTCTGTCTGTGCCACTCACATCAAGTACAGTCCCAATAACAGTGTCTTTCTGATGTGCAGGAACACGTTATCAAACCTGAAATACATGGAGTGAGTTTTACCAAGCTGACTGTGGATTTCTTCCCTGAATTCAGCTGCACCTACTTTTTCAGTCCTGAAACTTCAAGTCCAGCAATTGCAGAACTGTTTGGCAAACTGACAGCTTGCCATATTTTTAAAAGGATAATAGAAAAGGCAAGGCAATTTTGACTTTTTTCTCAAACCATCATCAGAAATATAAACCCTTTCCAAGCATATAACCTGTACTGACATCAAACAGCAGCTCCTCTGTGTGCAAAGACACATCTTTCAATGCTTGAAATCATGCTTGACTAATTTCCATAAAAACTAAAGTTAAATGCTTTAATATAAGGAAAAAAAACCCCACCATCAAGCTCCAAACCACAGATGCCTCTCGTTTGAGGTAATACCACGATCAGAGCACATGACAGGGCTGAGCTTTACTGTTTTTCAAGTCTCCAGTGCCCACAGAACAACGAAGTCACCTCCAAAAAAGCCCCAAATATATATTTTTTTGTGTGTTAAAGCTTTTCCTTACACTTCTATAAGTCAATTTTTAGAAACATCACTGAAAACGCAACTGACCTTTTAACAATGTGGTTTAAACTCTACTGGAATACTTGAAATAGAACCACAGACAGCTTTATTAAGACACTAAACAGGAGATTGACTTTCTCTATAGGCAAAACACAGACTGGGGACCTCTCAGAATGCCCAGGTTTCACCTCTAGGAGCTGTTTCATGCTGGGTTTTTTTCACCACAGTCTTACCCCACTCGTGATCTGTCCTTGCACTTGAGCCACTGTGGCTCCCAAAAAATAAACAAGTTCTACCTGCAAGCCCCCATTCCCAGGAGAAGGTAAACACTAATTAATCTTGAGATACTGAGACACAGATGTTACACAAGTGTCTATGTGTGTATATATTGCAGCCCTACTGTGTTGTACATTTATATTACAGCATATCAAGTTCTAACCATGACTAGAATAAATATAGTTAAGATTATAGTAAATTGCCCCCCCAAAACACTTTCTATTTTGCCCTTCTGAAAAATAACATGAATTCTTTAATTTCAAAGTCAGAGTAATACCTCAGCCTTGTGGTGATGCCACCACTGTACTACAGCCAAAATCAAGTAAAATGTTCTGCAAAATTAATGTACATAATAGAATATATTATTGACTGTGAACTGGGTATCTGCACAAACGAGGTCATATTTAAGTATCTTCTTCAATTCTGAACTGTTGTGAGAAGCTTGACTCTACATGGAAATGTATGTACTAGACATCTTGCAACATTCCTTTCCAAAAAGGATGACTTTTTGGACTAATAGTTGCAAATTCTCCTCCTCTCACAACAATTTTTTTTTTTTATTGACTGCATATCTGAATTGTGGGAACAGCAAAGAGAGAGTTCTTTTAAGTAAAAAAGAAAAATAATCATTCCTGAGCATATCTGATGTATCATTTACGCAAATGACTAACATTTCTCTAAATTACTGTCAGTTAAGTAGCATCAGAAAAATACATCTCTGTGAAATCTTCCAGAGCAGCCAGAGCACAGTATTGACAGATAAGTGAAGTATGTGAGCCATATCTTGGGAACATTTATTTTGGCTGTTTGAGCCAAGAGCGGCACATAACACTGAATCAAAAGCAATATAAAATTAATGAGCTTCCTTCTTTCCTTCCAAGAATTAACAAAGGTGAGCAATCAGCTTGAGCCAAGATGTGACTCAATATGATACAATACTTGCATTCCTCTCCAATGACTGACTGAAGTGCACTACTCACACTCAGCCTGTCCATATCTATTTTATTCTTTTATTTGTAGAAACACACCCTCCATACAGATACACCAAGAGCTATCCTGCCCTTGCTACTGTTTTTTTGTCCTGTGTGATTCTAAATGTAAACTCAGGCACTGATCACACAGCTCAGCAATACACTATTTGCATATTGTATAGCAGTTTCCATCATATATAATAAATAAAATTCACATCTACTATTTTATCTTCTCCTTATCAGTCACATTCCTCAGGGAAGCTACTGATTTTGCCTGGGTTTTTTGTTAAGCAAGTCTTACAGGAAACAGGGATTCCTTACTGGTGACTTGACAGCTCTTGAAATTCAGATATCCAGAGTGGGATGAAGGGCAGCTGGAAGTCCATTAAGGACCTCTGCTCCAGGCAGGAAAAAGCAGCACAACTTGCCAAAGCATCTCAGCCCTCTCCATGGAAAGGACAGCATTTCCCTCAGACCTAAATGGTGGTCAGCCAGTTCAGCAGAGGCAGAGTAAGCTTTGGAAAACATGATAAGCAGCTCAGTTTCTTGCAGCAGATGAAAATCAGAAATCATCCAGTACTGGAACTGCCTTAGAGTCCAGCCAGCTCTGTATCCCACCTCCACCAGTGCCAATATGGAGATTATAGAGGGCAAGAAGGTATGCTTCTCCTCTACAGCCCTGCCAGCTTCCCACCTTTTCTCATCTGGATGAAGGCTTAGTGTATTTAATAGCCCTCAGTGGAGATCTCTTTGATAAGTATGATTTCTGCACTCTGTAGAAAGAGTAAGTGAACACCCCTCCAGAGTACAGCTGAGAGAGGAGACTGAGCCTTCCTCTGGTCTTCTGGTTCTGAGCCAGAATCAGCATCAAATTGTGGAACTGTGCAATAATCTGATGAAGGAACTTGTGAATTTAGAAAGTTGTTACATGAGGGTGTTGCTCTATTGTTATCAAGCTCAGAAAACTATGCAGATAAAGTACTGATAATAACAGGAAGCAGTAAATACAATATAGCCACTTTAAACTGAAGACTCACACTCCAAAACAATACAATTCTTCAGCAAAGTAGTAAGACTTTACCATGCAGGTTGAGCCAAACAGTCCCTCCAAACAAATTCATAGCTTTGCCACGGATTTTTCAAAGACACTGTCTGAAAGGGAAGCCTTGGACAAACCCCAGACTGGAGAGTGAAAAGGAATGGAAGTGACTCAAATAATACTGGGAAGATTCTGCAGCACAGAGTGCTCCATTCTCCAGGATTGTCCTGTCAGAATCCAGGAATAAAACCAACAGCACCTGGTCAGATACTCCCACCCAAAACATTCTGGCTCCTCATGCTGGATAACCTCACAATGTAAACACTCACACAGATAAGCATTTGAAAGACAATGTTAAATTTTCTTGAAAAGGGAAGGTAAGAGAGACTCCTTTGTCAGGTATTGGTTACAGGATTCCCTTTTTTTTTTTTGACTGGAATAATTTCTCAAAAGACATGGGACTAAAGTTATTAACAGAAACTGCTTTCCCTCATTTACACAAGATGACATCACTGACACAGACTGGGACCTCAGATTAGACAGCACAGGATGGTTCCACCCTAGTGATGGTGGGCTTTGCTGCAGTAATTCTGCCCAGCAGAAAAGACTAACTCAAGTTTTGACATATGGAACACCCAGTTCCTCAGGAGTCAGGGGTGATGCCACTGTCTTTGGTTTGAACACAAAGAAAGCCAACCCTCTTACTGCAGAGACACCAGAGCTTCCAGATGCCTCCAATTTACCTTTCACACCCTCCCCAGAGGGGCAAGGCTGAGTGTGAGGAGCTGTCCTGGTAGCAGGACACAGGGAAAACCTGAGCAGTTCTAAAGCACCAGCAGCTCCTGGGCAGCTTGGCAGCAAACCTGGTCCTCCACCAACTGACTTGTGGTAGTTTGAGAAGGAAGAGGGAAGTATGCAAGTAATAAAATTGATTAAACATCAGATCACAGCTTTAAATCCATTTCAGTGTGTTTTTGTTCTCCTGCCTTTACAGATAAGCATTTTATGAGCATGGATTTCCAATTAGATATGTTACCCACAATGACAAAGGGAAACGGAGACAGAAAACAATAAAGCTCTTTTTCTGAAAGGTTACATTCAAACTGTCTGACATCTTTACAGATCCATATGGCTTCTTAAATGTGCAGTGTACACAGCCCCAGAAAAACATCCAAACTGCACACACTGCAAGCCCTGCATAAACACTGGGGGTTTGTCCACGCTGCCAAAGATTTGCTTTTGTTCAGAACAGCAAAGAACTGTCCAATGCTTTTATTACTTTGCTGACTGCTCTGCAGCACCTACCAACCTCTCCTCTCAGCGTGGTAATTATGGAAGATGCTTTTTGTATTACATGATTTATTTAAAGCCTGTTCAATCTCAATTTATGAAATCCAGATTGTGAAGCATCACCTAACAATTTATTCTTCTCCTCAGCATCTTTGGAATAGCAATTCTGCAGTACCCTGTGCCAAATAAATATACTTTAATACCTTAATGAAGCATTTAAGAAGCTGCATACAAAGATTTAATACATAGTAGCATCTCTGCAGTTAAAAGTCAAATATAATTTTCATTTTAACCTCTGTCTTCACATGGACAAAACCAAAACCATACAATGTATATGCTGGGGTTAAAATTTGGATTCTAGCTTTTTGCTTCTTTCTCAAAGCTAATTATTTTTCCCAACTTTGAGAAGATTTGGCCATGCTTATACATTTTCCCCCCTCCTCTAAACAACAAAAACACAGTTTTAGTGCTTTCAGATGTTGAGATCTTTTATGCTAGTTAAAGACACTAATTTGAGTAGAAAGAACCAGCCATCAGCCAAAGTCCAGTCTTTTGAAGATTATACAGCTACGTGACAATTTCTGGCAGTTGGCCGTGGAAAAGTCAGGATCTGTTGGTGTCTTATATCCTGCCTCATTTTTCACATAAATGTGTGACATACATCTGGCTCTGGGAGAAATGTCAGTTCATCTTTTAGGCCCACCAGTTTTGCCTGTTGCTTCTTGATCCTCTTGGCATACGAAATTTCATAATCATTCTATCTTAAAACCATACACAACGTCAACAGCAAAGCATGAAATTGAAACGCTAAAATCCAAAATAGATTTGGGTTTAACACTTTGTGCCAGCACAGCCCTCTGTTTGTATGGGCATGTGCTCACTGCATCCAACCACGGAAAACAAAACTGGGAAAGGGGATGGAAGTCAGACCTTTCACAGTTAAGTACTAGGAAAAAATTACTGAAAAGTAATAGAAAAAAAAAAAAAAAAAGAGCTACAGTTTCTGAAAGCTTCTGTACACCAGGCACACACACTGGGGTAAAACTGTTGCCCTGGCAAGGAGGGCAGACTATCAAACTTTGCAACTGGCACATCCAGGTTTCAGCAGAATGTTTCCATAGCTCCTTAAACACTTACTGAACAGATGCAGATATCTGCCCTGCACAGTCTATCATCCCTCATCAATTAGGAGCACTTTTTGGAAAGAGGAGCTTCAGAGCTACTTTGGTGTCTCATATCCTGCCTCATTTTTCACACGGACGTGTCACACACATCTGGCTCTGGAAGAAGTGTCAGTTCATCCTTTGGGGCTACCACAAGCCTGTTACTTCTTGATCCCCTTAGCACATGAACTGTGATGGCCAGAGAATCCTGGGAGAAGCTGAGCAGCCTGAGAGGAGACACTGAAGTCATTCCAGCACCTCAGAGCAGTCACACTGACCCAGGAGTTCTCCAGGATTACACTGCCCAGGAGCTGGTTGGTCTGAGGCTCAGTGAGAGTGTAAAAAGAAGGAGGTAGTTAAGCTGTGTGCAAAAATTATGTCTGTTAGTGTTGTCTCAGCTGCTTGACTTTTTATGGTCAGCTACCTCACCACTCATCTTTATGTTCTGGAATAAAACTGTATAAACTTATTGCGATAAAAGTCCTAAAAACATTTTGGCTTTTCCACGCTGAGAACCACTGGTCATTCTCAAGGATTCTGAATCTTAGGATTCAACAGGATAACTTACACTGAAAACACTGAGTTTTGCTAAGAAGCAATGGTTAAAATTCCTGCAGGCTTGGAAAGCTGAGTACAAACATTCCAAAGTCAGAAGTGGCATCTACCTTCCCCAAGGCTTCACTTCTCAGCTGCATGTTGTCTGTCATTTTATCAAACCTTGCATGATGTGCTTCCTTCAACTGATATTGCCAAACTTTGAGCCAAGATACAATTTTGACAATATCCTGCTTCACTGGCATTGTGAGCATTGACATCCCACATAAAAAACCCCAGAGTAAAATCCAAATAACTGGAGGACCATCCCCACGGTGCATTTGGCAGCAGTGGGTAACAGCTCTAAAAATATTTCATTTAAAATCTACTTAGAGGGTTATGCAGGACATGGCAAACAAAATTCTGCTAATTTAATCAGATCATAACAATGCATTTGCTTCCATACCCAGATAAGTGAAAATATAATGAGCTACAACATTCACCCAAGGTTATGGCCCTTCAAATGATTGCCATGAGGTGAGAAGTGGAACAACACACTTCCTCTCTTACTTTGAATGAAAAACCTTTATATATGGTATTTTGCCAGGAACAGAAATTACTCCTGTTCTTTAAAGTCTGACCCAATGCAGCTGCTTTGTTTAAAAATAAGTTAATGATTGCTTTTTCATTCACTTCGATAGATCAAAAAGAACGTTATTCCAAAAATCAAAGCAATATAAGCAATTTTTATTCATTCTTTGAAAGAAATTAAATGGAAAAAAGCCAGTTTCTTGGTTTTTTTAAATGCAACCAGCATACTTTCTTCATTAGCATTTTGCAATATTTGACAATACTTAGTAAAACAGCCTTAATATCACCTAAAATGTTGCAACTTAGCCTTTATAAGTGTCGCCAAACTTTCCACAGTTCGTTCTCCAAAGCCTACTGACTCATAGCAAAAAAGCCAGATTTATAGTTTTGTCCTAAAAGTGATTTAAGCTAAAATCCCAAAAAGTTGCAAGTTTCCAGGCCTCCCTCTCATACTACATTAATTTAGGAAATATTTTAATGACAGGCAATCCTAAAAGAGAAGCAGAGATGCAGAATGTTCAACAGGCCAAGTTAAGAGTTCTCACAGGAGGAAAAAAAAAAAAAAATGTAAGACTTTCAAACATCACAGACTTAAAGAGACACTATTAAAGGTATCATATTTCCTAACTTCTGCTTTCACAAAATACATTGTTTTCATTTGCTGACAGAGAAAATGTCAAGTTGACACTTGAGTATCGTTTCTGGCTACTAATTGCCAGCCCTTCTCTTGAAATTGTTTCAAAATTCATTTCATAACTAAATGAATCTTTATCTATATAGAAATATGAGAAAGATTTAGTTTCATATATATGTATATACACACAAATATAAGCTTAAAACTAGGACTTACTTAGGATACTGACTCTCCAAGATGAGTTAGAATGTGAATAAACTGTTTTCTACAGTGTCAGGCTCTGTTTAATTTTAGAAAACTAATCTCTGGTTTTGTCTTGTTGGTTGTTTTTTTTTTACTGAAATAAATCAGCTGTGGCAAAACTTTGCTCATAAAAGTACTTTCTAATGGAATATAGGTAAAAATGGCTTATAATCAGAATTTAAAATTCATCTCCTTTATTGCCATAAGCCGAGCTTTCTAATGCACAACAAAAATCCTGAGCAAATTAATTTTCAAAGTTCGGTGCACTAGTTAAACAACTCAAATGCAAAACTAATCCTGAGATCATCTGAAACAGCTTTAGTACATCTGCTCAATACCCCAGACTTCTCCTGAACAATTGCTAGTGGGCACTTAACTCATGAAAGCTGCTTTGGAAAAATATCAGTGAGAAAATAACGAGTCCTACAAGAAATGCCTGGCAGAGAACACTTCCCAATCAAGCATAAAAAACCCCCTGCATTCCAAACCAGCTTGTGATATTGTCACCTACCTCTAACAAAGAATAATTCCCCAAAGTATTTCAGCATTACAGAGACTTTGTTCTGCTCCCACCATAAGAAGACAGAATTAGTGCAGTTTCATGATAAAGCCAAGAGCACACCCAGCTCAGAGCAGCAGCTGGATATAGCATTACTTTTGCCCTTTTTAAGTTTATACTTCTGCAGGGCCACTAGTTTTCTATAAACTGATTCTCCATTAGGAGACTTACATTCACCTTTTCTAAGTAAATTTAATTGCTATCAAAAGCAGAGGAAATCTACAGTCTGTTCTGTAAGTCTTGCTTGATACTCTGAAAGTACTGCTGTCACTGGCATTATGCTGCTTTAAGGGAAATGAAGCTCATCAGAAAACTAAGTACAAAGGCAGTTTTAGAAATACTGTGGATCTCTGAGAATCCCAACTTCCATTAGCATAGACATATATATATAAAAAAATAAAAATATATATAATGATATGAAATAATGATAAAAGATCTTTTCACCCACATATCAATTTTATGAGTTGCCCACATAACATCCATTTGATAGTGTTATTGAGGCTTTGGTTTCACTGCCACCAGTTCTGTTTTCTTGGCAAGCACCTCTACATTTATTTCAGTTATTAGCCATCATGTAATACAAATTCAGCAGTATTTAAAAGAACACTTTAATTTAGGCAGGTGCTCATCTCTGTTTTTTCCTAAAGAAGGTTAATTTTATAATCACGAAATATTGTGGATGGCCACTGACAGTGAGGTAGAAAAACTGGAGCTTTTCCATAGGTGTATAAATGGAGGTACTTACAGCCTTTCCAGTTGTTTCAGATCCTGAAAAGCTCCACGTTCTATCACGCTAATCTGATTTTCTTCCAAGTGCCTGCAATTCCAAAAATACCAGTTAATTTTAACACAATAAATAAGAGCTTCCCCACTTCTCCTCACATGTTATAAAAATGCTTTTCACAGAAGTATCAGTAACAGTTGTAACTGGAGATTATTTTAAAGCCTGGACAGAGCAGCACTGTTCCTCTTGGTCACTGAGAGGGAACTGCTCCAAAATTGCCTCCTTACTGCCAGATTGTACACATTTTTGTTTCTAAACTTCTATAACCATAACCACTTTGCTCAGAAAGGTGTTGGTCTAGAGCCTGGTTGTTACATCCTCAGTATGTTCCTCTGCAACATAACTGAGATATTGGAGCCCACAAGAGGAGCTCACTCAGTGCAGATGTACTTTTTGTGTCCAGACTTTGTTCTGCACAGATTTCAGGCGTTCTCCAGAGCAAACTCTGGTAAGTAATCCAAAGGGATTCAATCTCCCCCAGAAACAGAGCCAAGGCAGCTCTGTGACACAACTTCAGGGTGTAAAATCACAAGGGGCAAGTCCCAGCTTTCCACTTTGTCTGATCCTCTTTGCTCCACACCCTGAAACCAAGACAGGGATAAGTTTATAAGCAAAGGAGACTGACTTCTCTTTGATTTACAGTGTGCAGGGGATGACTGTTCATTTACACAGCAGAAATGCTCTGTGGGTGAAGTGGAAGCCAAGGAATAAATACCAACAGTCCCACTGAGCTGAGCTTTTCCCTCCCTTGGTGCTGCCTTCCAGCACAGCCCCATTTCTGCCTCTGTAAGAGCACTTGGGTGCAGGGACTAAACATCTCTGAATGTTCCATGTGGTTTTAGCTAAAGCTAAGAAGGAAGAACTTAACACACAGTAAGTGTGGGCTCAGTGAAGACCAGGGAAAAAGGACTCTCCTTGCCTGTTCTCAACAGCCACTCCTCTGCCCTCAGTTTTCCAAGGATGCTCAGAGCTGTTCAACAGGAGAGCAGCACAGAGGACAGGCAGCAAGAGAGTGTTCCACAGCTAAGACCATGTAGGAAGGTCAAAAAACACAAAACTGAAAAAAAATCCAAACACGTGAACCAAAAAGGTTGCTAAAAGGAGGGAGAGGAAAAACTGCCCAAGGAAAAAAGATGGAGCTATGAGGGATAAAAGGAAAAGGTGCACAAAGGAATATTTTCCATGTTGCTTGTTTGAGACCAGAAGAGTTTTTTTTCTGTCTGTTCTATGAGTTTGTTGCAGGTCACTTGTTTCTAGTCCTCATTCTGATGTCTGCAAACAGGACCAGGATCACTGGGACAGGCTGCATGTTTCTGTGCTTCCCACCATACCCCCAACATACATGGGGGGGGAAAAAAAGAGGGACAATAGGGGTTTAGTAATGTAGAATTCCAGAATTATGAATAAGAACTAAAAAAATTAAGATAAATCTGAAGGATGTTTTATTCCCAATGAATTCTGTGGCAAACATCACACTACTGCAAGGCTGAACAAATGAGTTACGTAAACTCGTAATGAACATAGGACAAAAAAATTCATATAAAAAATGCAGCTGTACATTTTGCTTATTGTTAAGGGCATAAATGGCTGCAGCAGCGTTAGACAATGTCTGACAGTATGAAAACCCAACAAAAACAAAACAACTACTGGCATTAATATAGTATAGTTCATGTATTTTAATAGACTCCCAAAATGGTATTGACAGTTGGGATGGGAGCCAAGGAAATCTAAACAACTCCACTGCTAGAGATGAGAGAAACATCACAGGAACACAAAGTCTTCCAATACATTTGAAGTGTTTCCTTAGTATATAACAAGTTGTTCAAAAGCATTAAGGTAGCAGAAGAAATGACTTGCCTTTGCAGGACTTAAATAATTAATTGAATTATCACTAAATGACTGTGACAGTTCAACTGTTGCAGTTTTAAGGACTTATTTTAGAAGCTACTCAAAGGACAACTCTTCATCACTAACTTAGTGGTGCTGTTTGAGATTCAGGTAAGAGAAAACAGGAAACCAGGAATGACAAATTCCTGTTTCCCCTTTCAATGTTCAAGGCCCATTTAGGAGCGTGGTTAAGCTCTTGACTGATACTTTGAGATCATGAGACAGCACTACCTAAAATACTTGTATCACTGCATGCTAGACTAAAAAAATTCACAGGTTTCCTTGTGTACAGCTTCTACACCTCTCCTTAATGAACTCCTGCAAAATCTTCTGCAAAAGTGCTATTAATGGCACTGTACCTTAAAGTGACCAAAATCTCAACGTCCTATTTGCTAGTGTTTCAATATCATTGATTTATGCATCAATGATTGCATAGTGGACAAAGTTTTTACCACAGGATTTATTAAAAGCCAGTGGTAAAGAATTAAATAGCTCTGAAACTGCACTCACTTTAGCACAGAACTAAAATTTACTGTTTCACATCACAAACTGTTCCAGTTGCCTGGTTTAAAAGAACAACAACTGAATAATATGCAGAAATTACCACCATTTGCTCTCTAGAATTATGGACATCTCAGTAGTAACACCCTAAAACAGTCTTGTAAAAGAAAAAAAAGACAAATTTTGTGTTATACTCACAAGACACGAAGGTTCTTCAGCCCCGTGAAGTCCGTCTTCGTGATCCTTGTGATATTGTTTTTTTCTAGATCACTGCAGAGGAAAAAGAAAGCAGCATTCAGGCACTATAACTGACACCCAAATTTCCATTAGCAGAAAGTATTTCAGTCACTGGAGCATCTCCCAGCTGCTCATATTGTACAAATGAACATTTCCATTAAAATCTCAAAAAGCAAGTCATCAATCCCGATGCATTTCGTCTCCTCCTCTATGTTGCTCTCATATACGAAGATTCTTCCACTTTTATTTCTGCTTTTGATGCTCACTAAAAGCTTCTTTCTCCCTCCAAGACTACAATCTTGTAAGAAGCTGCATATATTCAAGACCCAATTGGTATAATACAGCTGAAACATGAGTCCTAGGCCCCTAAATTAAGCTCAGACTTTGGGGTTATTCTAAACCAAGTGAGTCCAACCTGCTGCAAAAACTTAGGCCACACAGAGTGAGGACAAGTTAGTTCAGTGACCCTTAAGTGCAGTCCTACTCAGATGACTGGAGTATTTACTGGTGTCATAGGTCCCAGTTTGCCACTTTCTTTAACAGGATTAAAGCAGTATGTGATACATTAAAGTGTTTAATAATATTGGATTCTACTTCTGATGGGTTTTGATAGACATGAAAATAATACTAATAAAATCCTGAAGTCATAAAATGGTTTAAGGATAGATATTATAAAGTTTAAGAGTTTATGCATCTTAGCACAGGACATATTCCTAGAATACAAGAAGCACACTCTCCTGTCAGGAAGACATTTTCTTTAGCACAGATGGAAAGTAAGGAGGGAAAGTTCCTACAATTTAGCTGTATGAACAAGACAGTCAGTATCCTTATTTGCCTTATGTCAACTATATTTAAAAAAGATCCATTAAAGAAAAAAAAAAAAAAAACCAAAGCATCTATAGGGCACTGTCACTGCCTGCACCAACATTCTCTTCCATTTGTCTTTATCCCTGCCATTAAATCATACTTTTTACCTTTGAATCACTGCCTACATTTTTCAGATTTTCCAGCGTAATTTCCTCTTCTGTTCTCAGTTCAGTCCTTCCCCCCTGGTGCATCATTAACCACTCACTGGTGCCCCAGTGTGAGCTGATTGCAGGGAGCATTGCAAACAATTACATCTGGAGCAAGCAACACATAAAATAGCCTGTGTTGGACTTGTATATTGTTCCCCCCCTGCTTTCCATGGCATTCCATCACAAGGTTTCCCTTGCCTTTATCTCAGAGAAGCTCTAGCAAAGCATGGCACTAAGCTGGTTGGAATTCTGAGGCAGGCAGGAGCCAGCCAAGGTGTCCAGGGCAACACAGTGTCAGTGGCCACAGGTTTTGTGCATTTTGGTAAGATCTGATCACCAGCCCAGCTTTACTCAGCTTGAACAAGTGCATGAAGAACTTCCATTCCTGCCACATACACAGCAATCTCTCCACCACACCACCCCTCCTGCCCAGCCCCAGACACCAATCCCACACATCACCACTGTTCCTCTCTGCTTTCAGCCCCAAGCACACTCAACATCCTCCCCCTGGTGAAATCTGCAGCTCCCTAATCTGAAAAAAACTTTAACATTCCTTGATCAATACATATCTTGAGATTGCTTTTTCCTCTACTCCTGCAGACTGGCACAGTCTGTACTGTACACATAATATCAATTCTATTACTCCTTTGCAAAGGTTATTATTTAAGTCAGAGTCTTCCATTTCTGTCAGTCAAATTACTTGCACAAAGGTCTAACTTTAGTAGAGCCATTCTTCATGAAGATGACTTTCCTCAAACCATTTTGATTTAATTGCTGCCTCTGTTTTAAGAACAGTGTTTACCTTTTGAATATTTGCCTTTTCCAGCATGTTTTTCCTCAAGGCTTATCTGCCATTTGAAGAAAAACAGAGTAAAACTGTGATGAACTACTGTGTAAAACTTCCTCCTGCAGCTCACAGTAGGTGTAACCCTGGCTGCAGAGCAGCAGATTGCCACAGGTTACCCCATTACTCAATTAAACTTTGTGACTCTGAAGTTACTGAACCTATGCAGACATTAGTGGTTTACAGCTGGTATTTGTGGGCAACATAATATTTTATGTTTCCTTTATAAAGTTTGGCAGCTGATTATGGGCTCACCAGTGGGTTTCAACTACAAAGAGCTAAACCTTAACGTGCAACCTTGGTTGGCTTTCAAACCCATCAGGGTTCAAAAGGACTGTTGGAACCAAAAGGATTTCTTGGAAAAGAAATCAGCTGAGTCAAAGATGTGAGGAAAATAATACTGTAAAGGTGAATTTAACAGATATCTACATCCAGATAAAATAATTCTACATAAAACTCTTATTGTGCAGAATTCCTGCGTTTTGGATACAATGTGGGGCCAAGCAGATCTTGGATCTTACTCAACACATCTACCTCACTCCACACATACACAAGCCCAGCTACTACTCTGTCATTTCACATTCAAATAATATTGCCTCATCACCTGAGAATATCTAAGAAAACTCCATTAAAGAACACAGGTCTCTTGTGGAGCGTCAGCAGCCAGGTTGGTATCACTCACTTAAAAAGAAATCAGAACTGTCATCTATACCAGCTCTAATAAAGCTCTTGGTATTAAGTCTCTCTTGTCAAACCATTTTCTAATTTATTTTTTTTTTTAGGATAAAACATGTGAAGGTCAGTGCAGGTGTAGTGGCAGCTTCAAGAAAACAGATGTGGAAAGAATCATTTAAATGGGAATAGAAACATGAACTGGACTAGAACGGTACCAGACCTCATGAAAATGAGTTGAGATGAACTATTAAAGGGAGCTTTAGTCATAAACATGTCCTGCTATGTTCCAATAACAATTTAATCCAATACATATTTTGTAGATGCTGGAGACTTAGTCACACAATGTACACACTTATTATAAACAGGGATGCTTGGAGCAACTGGAGCAAACCCTGCTCCATCACAAGAACTCCTCTGAATTGCTTCATCTTTCACTCTTCTCTAAAGACAATCAAGTGAATTTAAGACAGATTTTAAAGCACCAACATTCTCTGGAGCATGCCAGGAGTGCACAGATTTCCTCTGCTACATGACTTAAATTTCAGTTGATGATGACTCTGCTCAGCCACTCAGCTCTTCCAAAACATCCAGACACTGATCTCAGCCCCCACCCTCGTCCTTGGCCTGGATAAAGTTTATGAGTTGAGAAGTAAATCCACTTGCCACTTCACACTTCGTGCTTCAGCCTTCCAGACTCACATACCTTGGCAAATCCACACCCTCATCCTGGCCAGCTCTGAGCCTCTGCTCCTCTGATGTACAAGATCAGAATTGAGTTTGACACCACATCACCTCCACAGTGAACATCACAACTCTGACAGAAGAGCCAACAACAACAGCCGTCAGATGTTGAAGTCTTGCACAATCTTCAGCTCAATAATTCAGTAGTTACATCTAAATAAAAATGCCTTATACAAAATTCAAATCCTTTTATATACACGAGGACGCAAAAATTCAAATCAACACTACTAAGATGCAAAATTTCAAAGCAACACCAGTAATAGTGAGTTCCTATTACAATCAGATGTCATTTTACTACTTGCTGGGCTCTCTCTAAATTATAGTCTGCAAGATAATCTGAAGTTTGGGCCCTGATCAGAGTTGTGAATCTTAAGCATGCCCAGGTGAATTCCTAAAATAATTCCTCAGCTCTTCCAAGACTACAGGTTTGGAGTTTTCTAATCAACTGCCCATTTTGGAGTTACCTCTGGCTGCCCAGTTATGCTTTTCCAGGCACATAGAAGGCAAATTCAAAAGTCTTACTAAAGCACATAAACCAGTTTTCTCTCTGTACAGCTCTGTAATGGTTTGGTTTGAAGCCCCTCATACATGGGCACTGCACAAGTTCACAGGTGAACAAAATACTCTCACCCTGATGTTCTTACTGCAAGTGGTGTATTTGCTCTAAACAAGCTTCTACTTTGTACATTTATTTTTAAGTTAAATTTTTTTTCTGGTCTGAAAAACCATCTGACTTCAGAGCTAACCCTGTTAGCTTCTGGTCAGAAAAGAAGCTGCTTAAATTTAGTTCCCCTTCAAGAAGAAACAGAATAATTGCATTTGGTTAAGGCCATTTCTTGTCACTAAGTGTTCTAGAGCAACTAAGTTTTCCTCTATTTTCAGGGAACCTTCAGGTGCCAATCTGGCAAACACAGTGGCATTCCTAACAACAAAACTGAACATCTCTGATGCCCAGTAATTTCAGGGCAGTAGCTGATTTTGCATTTCAATGACAAACACAAGTCCTAGACGGGTAGTATTTCAGAAAATATTTATTAATTTGTTTTTCTTTAACTTAAGAAGACATTGCACAAAACAAAACTGCAGACAAAGTGAAAATATCTGAGGAGAAGGAGCACTAGACCTCATTGAAGTCCTTAGATATTTGATTGTTTATATTAATAAAGAACTCAATAAGAGCAGTAGAGAAACTGTATTTAAGGAAAAATTAACTGCCATAGACTTCAAAAGACAGCTCTTACCCAAGTTAAACAGCACTAGGATTCTTTCCTGTCCAACTGCTTCCCAAGTAAGGTAAATATGCATTTTGAGCCACAGAATCTCAAACAACGTTTAGTTTCTGTTCCTGCTGAGTTTTCAAAGTGGCTGCCACACACCAGAGTTCAAAGCTACACACACAGGTCACATTTGGGACAAACAAATCAGCACAGAACCCAATGCTCTGAAAGGAATCTTGATTAAACCAACCCTCCCTGTAATCTACAGGGAAGGTGCATTTCTCTTCATCTCATTTTTGGTATTTTCCAAGAAGGAATGCATACATATTTTCTGTCACACATGACAATGCACTCAGGAATTAATAAAAACCTCTCTTGTCCCCTAAGAGCCAACAGATCAGGATCCAGCACACCATCTAGAACTCCCATCCAAACAAACCTCACCTGGAACACAAGTCATGGAACATCCAGAAGTTCATGAAGAACAGAAGAAAAACGGTTTTCCAAGATATTTAAGAGCATCTGTTTTGAGGTTATAGCACACATTCTTTGTTATGAATAATTTGTAACACGTTCCAAGGGATTTTATTTTAAATGATAAATCAACATTCAAAACATGGCAGCTAAAATTCCAGTGATAACGATTGAACCTGGATTCCTGAATCTGAGTAGCTACTGATATTTTTCATTAGCCCAATTCCTCCACATATTCTTGGGAAACAGGGATTTTCCTGTGCCATGGCATTGTTAAAGGACTCTGTGATCTCTGTGGGTCCATTCCAACACAGAATATTCTGTGATTCTGTGACTGTGTCCACCCAAACCAGCTGGAATGACAGCTGAGTCAGCCCACAAAAGTTTTCCTGTCGGATTTGTTTTCCAGCCCCCAGTCACCATGCCAGGTAACCATGAACACAAACACTCAGCACCTGAGCTGGAAGAAACCTGCATTTTTCACAGGTAATGCATGTTTTCCACCACTGACCTGGCTACCTACTGCACTCTAGAAACTTAGAGCCATAAGAAACATCTTCTTCATTTTTAGGAACACCTTCTTGATTTTTAGGAAAGTCACTGTAGAGCTGGAGGCAAAAAGCTGTTCAGTAAAGCCTCCTCTCTTGAGTGCTTTAGTTCTTAGTTTGGGAACACACCAAGAACCATAACCAGCAAAAGGACAAAAATCCACTCCCATGTGTGAATGTGCCCACAGAGTAGCTTTTGGCTGCCCTTTGCAGTCTTTACACACCCAGTATCTGTTTTATTATTTTAACCATTTTCCAGGATTTCTGCTATGCAGCTAATTTGCCTTTAATGGCTGTGGACTGCCACTAGCCTCTTAACCTTAAATGACCATATTCCCTATAGGAAGCACTTGGCAATTCTCCTATGCCTTCAGTCCAAGAACTTCAAAGTTACTGTGATAAACTACTCAATTATAACGCTACCCTGAAGCCCTCTGGCAGCACAATCTGCATATCTTCAGATTTAACATATTTTGCAATGCAGGAAATGAATTCCTGGGACTGGATTTTATGAAACACACAAATTCCAGTAGTTTCCAAGTCACATGGGCAAGTATGAACATCACTTGTAAAGAAAGACAACAACTTCAAAATCAAATTCAGCTGAAGCAATTTCATTTTTAAAAAAAATACATTTCGATTCTATAAGCCTTAAGTGATTTTCTTCTTCTTAAACAGTTGACTTAGAAAAAGAATTTCTCATGTTCCTTTGCAGAGTTCTTGAAAGACTGGCACTCTCTGAACACTTCACATCATCCAGTTCTTTGGAAGAAAAAGATTTAAAGCCCTCCATGTAGCATGTGACAAATGAACAGAGGATGAGAGAGCTGCTGAACTTAAATAAAAGGTTAAGGGGAGATCTTAAACTACCTGGTTTGTAGGAGAAAACAGACCAACAAACAGACCTACAAACTACCTGGTTTGTAGGAGAAATCACCCCTCGCCTGATCTGTAGTAAGAATAAGTCATGGGTGGAGGAACATCAGCAGAGAAAACACAACCACCAGAGTTCTTGAAAAGATTCCTAAATATCCTGCACAGCTTCAGCAATAACTGCACAGTGTACCTGCACAGTTATGGGGGATCCAGCAGTTTGGGGATCTTAAGCCAGAATATCAATTAACTCAGAGTTCGACATTTAATAATTTCTGCTGTAGTTGTTGGACAGCACCACATGACACCGGATAGTTTCAGCCCCCAGGAAAATTGAAACAGTAATTAAATAGCCCCACAACAGCTGGAGTGTGCAAACCCTGTGCTGCAGTCCCTCCCACCTCTGTAACACACCTCCACGACAGGGCTTTCAATGCAAAAAAGTGAGATCGTTCCTTGTGATTACAGAGGCTGTCAGGTATGAGTCAGACTGTTTTCTTTCTGGCTGAACAATGGGAAAAGGAATCCTAGAGGTTAAGTGCCCTAATTTTGTGAATAAGCTCTCCATTCCCAAGTCCATTACAGCAGTGCTTGGTTAATAACACACATTTTAGTGTCCAAATGATCTGGAACTGCTTGCAGGTGACACACTTCTGTCCTCATCCTCATAAAAACAAGAAAAAAAGTTATCTGGCAAGCTACAGATGTTAAAAAACATCAAGAAAAAAAAACCCAAACCTACTTTTTGCAGCTTGTGCAGTGGCTGAATTTCCAGTTGAGCAGACTCATGTGGAAGTCATACCTAAGGCCCACAGAGAGCAGCATAATGGATTGAGTAATTCAAGTACTCTGCTTCTTCCAAGGAAATACATGTTTGTCTCAGCCTGCAGGAATTCCTGTCTAATTATTAGAGTTTGCAGGTTTGATTATACAGAAAGGAAATGTTATGCTGACAGAATAATGCTGAATAGTACATTTTACACTCCTCTGTCCTTCACCTCTGTTCCCAAACTGTTTTAATTAAACACTGGTGTCTCCATAGCTGTGGACAAGCAGCACACATATTACAGGATTACTTATAATGGGCTGGATGTCATGCAATCACATCTGTTATAGGAGCTTTACATGCTACACTCTATAGCCTAAAACAGAGAGAATGGGCCACCAAACTGCTGCTTGTTATTTCCTTCTTATAAGGGGGGAATCATTAATATAAAGATAAATTATATTCTTACACAGAGAATATCTTTCTTCATTCATCTTGGACAAGACAGCACGTCCCAAGGAACATGATTGCAAAATTCTAGGGGAAGCGTCTTCCATTTTTGGCTGAGCTTTTTGTTATCTTCAAAGGAAAACTAAAGTTAGGAATTTGAATTTTTTTCTACTTTGGGACCAGTTGTTTGTGGAAAAAGCTTTTCCAAGTCAAGCCAAGCTTTTGTATAAGGTCAGAATTACGTAACATGCAACCATGTTTTCTGCTAATGCTGAAAACCATTTCTGACAGACAGACAACCAAGCACTACTTCAACCTAAAAAGCTGCTCAAATACCTGCACAAGTGCTCACTGTTGCCCAGTGCACACCCAGAGGAAACGTCAGAGAAGACAATTCTCTAGGACAGTTTGGCTGAATGACTTAAAATACTTCACTTTAATGTGACCTGAGGGGGTTCATCAGGGTCACAACTCACCATCTTTTGAAGCTTTCAAGGTTATTTATTAGGGTCTCACAACAACACCCACCAGTAATACCTCACAGTCTACTAACACATGCATTTTGTATCAGTTAATTAGCACATTCCTTACCTGCCTCAGGAATAAAGGAGAGAGACCAACTAATAAACCCCCCAAGGATTCAGAAACAGTCCCCTAACTATTAGCATGCACAAGCATGCACCTATGCCTCTGCTATAAAAATGTTATTTTCTTAATAGTTAAATGCTTATCTTTTGACACATTTTATGAGAAAGCTGATTCCCATACTCTTCCCTCCACTTTGTGCCTCCCTTGCCCCCAGTACCCCCCCACTCCCCAGAAAAGCAGCCAACCTTGACAGATTCCAGCTCCTGGGGAAAAAAAAAAAAGTTTGGAGACAGACATTAAAAGCTCCATTTGATAGTGCTGTGATTTTGGAGATCAGAACCTCAGCTTCACTAATATAAAGTTTATTATCATTTCAGTTATCAGGCCTAAAAGCACCCTCATGATAGCTCAAGATTTCTCCTGTTGAGCACTGCACAAACAAAGATTTCCCAAAGGGTTTTCTGCAAAGAAAAAAAGAGCAAAGGGATGAAGACAGGCAGATGAAACAGCACTGAGCAGTACAGCAGGCACTGCCCTCAACTCTAATTCAGCCTACCTGGCATGACATATTTTTAACTGATAGAATTAAAATTACAGTAAATTTAAAACCTTGCAAAACAAACTTTCTGTTTAAAACAAGGACAGTTCCTCCCAAGAAAACCCCAAAATGGAAAAAAAAAGGCAAAAAAACCTTTCAGAAATGGAGTTCATCCTCCCCACACCTGCTCCAAGCATGTTCCCAGGCTGTTAAAATGGGTTACTGATCTCCAAATCATTAACCTCCAGAGCAGTTTATCCCTCCCATTATATGGAGCACTATTTGAAACACCAATTCTGTGTCCTGTAGACTCAAACTAGTGTCAAGGTTCACAGGGAAAACGTTGTCAAGAATTACAGGCAACTCACGTGTCTTGTATTTTTGGGTGACTGTCTGTGTGCACTCACAGCATGGTGTCACCACAGCATCCCCACGACCAGGAGAGGGTTAAAGTCTCTCCAAATAGTCTAAAAAAAAATCTGTCCTAAATGTGGTATCACTGCTAAAAGCCTTGCACCTCAGAGCAGAACGACCAGGGGTCAACTTAGCAGCCAGCAAGGTATCAACAAGAGGAGGCTGCCTCCCAAAATCCTCAGTGCTGCCTGGACTCTAAAAACATTTGAGTGTGTTCATTAATAACCTGGTACTAATCCCACAAGGCTGATCCTTCCCTACACCCCTGAGGCAGGAAGGCACAGTGGGATCCCAGCAGGAGAAACAGAGGACTCTCCCAAGGAGTCTCCTGAGGACTCTCCATGTATCACCTGCTTTGATATAAGAATTTAGGAATCACTTCTGCAACAGTATTGCAGATTTTCAGGGAAACACAGGTAGAAGTGGGCTGCTGATCAACACCAATCCTGTAAACAACTGAGCAGTAAATTTTCAGACAGCATTTCTTGATGCAAATTCAAGATAAGATCCGCTTTAAAATTCTGTTTTCTGCCTCATTTTAACTGTATCCATGTTTATTGAAAATGCTCCTTCACCAGCGACAGCAAAGGAGATTTGAACCCCTAGCTAAATTCTTATTTGCACCTGAGACACGAACTTAAGGTCTTAGAAAAAAGCAGCAAGTCACTGTTGGAAAAGTCAAAAATCTAATTAAAAGCTCCAAAAATCTATCAATCATAAGATTAAAAACATAGATTGCAGCCATCAAACAGATGGCGTAAAACTGGAATACCAGGCAAATTTATTCTGACAGAGAAAACTGACAGACCAGATTCAGTTAGGGGGAAAAAAAAAAAGCTGAAAATAACTGGCAGTGGTAAAAATCACCCTCTTAAATTCCCTTTCTACAGAAATGGCCTTAAACTCATCTAAAATTTACTCTGAGTGCAAGAGCACAGACCTGCTCCCTTTTGTAAATAGGCAGACGGATCTTTTATGTATTTAGGACCATTAGAAGAGACTGACAATTGCTTACAAAGCCATTTCTTAATAGGGAAGAAGCAGTTCTTGTCACTGATGAGAACCATTCAAGATCTTAATGATATGTCTGACTGCACAACATTGAAAACAGATTTGGAAATAGAGCATTACAGATCTCGGGAGAAAAGCCTTGGAAAATACTGAAAACAGAGTAGCTTGGGCCATATTGCAAGCCAAATGTGACTAGAACCCAGCCCTTTCTTATCCTGAAAATGACTTAAAAACAAACAGAAAAGTCAAATTGATATAGCTTTACATTGGCAAACTAAACCTGTTAATGAACATAGAAGGGGATGGGAGTGACAACAGCAGTCCTAGGCCAAAATCCATCTAAAATTATGATAATGCACTTGAATCAACAAGAAGAGATTGCCACCTAAGTATCAGAAAGGAGCCAAGGGCAGGATGCACATCCCACCAGCCTGTCTCAAACCTCACAAGGATGGGGAACAAAACTGACCTCTGTTATGGTAACATTTGTCAGCACCACTGCTCCCCTGCACATCCCTGTACAGGAACATCTGGATAGACAAACATCTGAAGAAATACTTGCCACACTTCTAGTCATTCTCCATGACATTGCCAGTACTGCTGTTCTTGAAAAAGCTTTGCCATTTGAGGTTCACTTTAGCCTTTTTCCCAAAACTTCCCTTGAAATCCTTCCCTCCTCACCTGAAGTTAGAAACTTGCTGTGCCTAACCCTGAAGGAGACAGCCCTGCTTTGTCTTGCAGGAGTGGTAAATAAGCCAAGCAGGAAAAGAGAAGCCACTTCAGAGAGCTGTGGGACTGCAGGATGTGTGTTTTGATTCCTACAGGTGCCATCATCCAGCCTCCACCACAATGTTGGCTCTACTTACAACTAAGATGTGATCTGCTGGTCCTGGAGAAGCTCAGTCACACTGTGGGAAATGAAGCACTGTGGGCACCACTCAAACTTTATCAAGAGTTCTGGAAAAATTAAGCTTCAAGTAATTTTAACTATTAGTTCCTGGGAGGGAACACATCCTGGTTTGAGTCTCCTAAACAGTCTCTCCAGCAAACAAGCTCAATTCTTAACATGCAATCACTGAAACTTACTCACTAAATGTTCTTCTTAGAGACAAGTTCTTTTTCCCTATCATTATTCCCAAGCATCCTGTGAGATTTCTTTGGGAAAATAATTTTCCTTCTGTTCTGTGGAAGTTAAGAAGTAGCCTAAATACTCCTGAAATGCAGGCAATAAATCATATCACAAGTTAACATCCACACAGGACAAGTTATTTTTGTTTTAAACACAACTGGAAATGTTTGTACACTAACCCCCCCCCCCAAAAAATAAAACAAACAAACACACAAAAAACCAAAACAAACAACAACAAAAATGAAAACCAAAATAACAACAAAAACAAACCAAACAAAAAACAACACAAAAACCCCCAAACAAACAAACAAAAACTTGGTAGTGATATTCCAAAAGATTACAGGTAGTTTTGACTATAAAGGTCAAATGACTTCTTAGCAGTCAAGTGACAGCTTACAACACTGAGTTTTATACAATTACTAAACCCATAAAATATACTAGAGTTGAATTTTTTTTGGCCTCACAACCCATCCCTACAGGTAAGCTATACCTCTAGTCTTTGGTACACACTTCTACAAACTCATACAAACACAAATTCCAGGGATAAAAAAACAATACTCACCAGGGGTATTTTAGGACTTGCTAAAAGACAACAGTTGTTTTTTAGAGGGGCAATTTTCCTTTCACCTAATTCTTTCACATGAATCAACACTCATCTGCTAAAGAACACGGAAAAAAACCAAAATAGTCTCGGAGCAACTCATTAAAAAATTCTGCAGGAAGTAGTCTGGTCTTTCATCTAAGAATCTAATCCAAATTTCTGCAAATAAATACAGACAACGTGACAATGGCCACCTCTCTGCTTCTGTAGCTACCAATTTACAACAGCTGATTCCATCCTCCTTCCTGCTTCCATCACTTCAAAACGAGGGAAGAGATTTAATAGTGCAAGACCAATCCTACACAAGCACAGGGCAATGTCCAGCCAAGCACACACAGCACTGTATTAATAAAGAGAAGTATCAACATTAAATTAAGCAACTCAGCCAAGTTTTCCCAGGATCAGTCCCTCTGAGAACAAGCTTTTCCAAGCCAAAGCCATGGACATCTACTTACTGACACATGACCTAGGGAAAAAACTGAGAAATGCTCCACGCAAGGTTTTGGAGACTAATACTGCACAAACAAATGAGTGGTAATCCCTAGTGGGAAGAGCTCTAGAAAAACAGAATGTCAGTGTAAGAGTCACTATAATTATATTTGCATGTGTTTAACAGCGTGTTCTGCAGCAATATGGAAGCATTCAAGACAGGAGCTTGCATTTAATTTGGAGAAAAACTTGAGGAAGTTGAAGACTTATTACAAGCCAGTGCAACTTCAGCAGCTCAATGCACCTAGGCCAAAACCACCATAATAATATATTTGTGTAACAGAAACCCCAGACCACATGAAAACTCAGGAGTAAGCAGATGACTAAGCTTCTAAATTGCACCTATATGTGGACACACTCAATTTAGCTGCTCAGACAAAGCAAAGAACAGATTAGTCTTGCAAGCTTTATCACTTCAGCAAGGTAAAGAATCCCTCAAATGAAAGGCAAAACAAAGCAATGACTAACACGGGAGAACTATCAATTAAACAAGATTCTAAGCCACTGAACATAAACTCATCAAGAGCTCAAACATGGTTAAACTCTCCAAAGGAACTTTTATACATATATAATGTGCTGCTAACAGACAAGGAGATAACCAGACACGAATGGAAGGGAAAACACAAAGGCTCAGGCTTTCCATTCCAACAGAAAGCAGACACTGACCCAGAAGGCTCCTGAGCAGTTTCTCCATATCACTTGTCCCTTTCAGAGCTCAAAAATACAGCTGTCAGCCAGGTGGCTTTGATCTGCTCGCTGCATTCACGCATCATCTCAAACTGAACTGGACTATCAGCATTATCAAGGGTTACAAAAGGCCACATGTAAAATATTTTATGCAGATAGAAAATTTTTCCACCAAAGAAAAATTATATAAGTAATCACATGCAAGAACTGAAGCACAGCTAAGCAAATTCTGATTAGGGGAGTTTGATGAGGCAATTCTAATGAACTTCTCATTAAGGTGAAATATTTGGGATTTTCATGGATGTATTTACATATCCTTAAATGTGCTGCCTTTATAAGACGGAAGGTCTTATCAGTTGCATAGCTTAAATAAAAGAATTAAGTTCACTACTAAATTATTAGTTTTCTCCTCAACACAAAAGGTCTACAAACTTCTATTTTTGGTGGGATGTTGTTTCACAATGTGGAACGGACCAATAAATCCTAATGACAAGCCACAAGGTCAGCTCCATCATCCTGCTCAAGGGTCTCTGTGGAGCATCACATTTTGCAGCTTGAGGAGAAGTCTTAGACATAATTTCTGTCTCTCTTCCTGTGTGAGACGATGGCTATGCCAAGGGTTCCTTCCCCAGAACGAAGGTAATTGGAAGTTACTCCTGGAAGTGACAAGTATTTCCTTCACCACTTACACTGTCCAGACTGAGTCATTTGGTTGTGCAGCAGTACATGGTGTTCACCTCTTTTTAGCTCTCCATGAAAGTGAACTGAGCCAAAGCTTCAATCTCTACCACACAATTAGAAGACTATCATAGAGGGTAATAACAAGGTAAACTGCAACCCAAACCTAGCAATACTTGCTATATTTGCAAAACTACTATTAAAGATGAGTCTGTGTAAAAACCAAAAAGTATAGGATAGTTTTACAACTCTGTGATCGCTGGTTAATCTGTGCATTTCCCTCAAGACAGAGATCACAGGTACAACTCCTCACAAAAAGTGCACCTTCAAAGCCTTCAGAAAAAAATGTGCATCTCCTTCCTCATGAACAATCAGTAATCAAAGCTGGTTCATTTAATAGAACTTCTCAATAAGAAATTCTTTTCCCCCTAAAGATATTTCCCATTGTTTCCTTTATGTTATATTTTCAGTTTTCCTGGGTTTCATATTAACACAAATTTGAATAATATTTAACTTGGCTCCGCTAGCCCAAACAATCTGTAACATTTGTCCAAACATAACTCTAAAAGCTTAGTGGCAAAACACTTTAAGTGGTGCCATTAGATCTCTCACTAATTAAAGCAAAAAGTTTCCAACTTGAACAGGTATGTGGAATTTTTAGCTCAAGAGAATGCAGAAAGAAGTAAATACCTTTCCAGAGCATAACAGTTGAAAAAGGCACTCAGTGTGTGGCCATCCAGAAACTTGTTAAAATGATTTTCCCAGATAAACATATAAACACTTCTCTGAGATGAAAAATATTTTCATCACTTCAGATATAATCAATTTGGTCTTATTTACAAGCTAAACACACTAGTTACAAGACTACACATCAACCCACTGCTATGTCATAAATAGTTACAGGTTGCTGTGGACCACAGGGAAAATGAGATCCTCTGATATGTCCTGTGGCTGACTGATGTTAAACCCACGAGCAGAATTAGACTCAAAGAAATTCAGTCTTTTTCTCTCTACTGCTTACTCTAGAAAATTCAAGTTAGTGCAACTAGTAGATAACTAGATTTGAAAGAATTGACACAAGCTTTAAAACACAGTTGTAATGATGATGTCAGGGAACATTTTAAAACCAGGGAAAGGCTCACGATGGACTGACAGGATGAAAACTGAAGACAGTGTTTAAAAATACGGATTAATGTGTTACTACGCAATCCTCTGTATCCTATTTCCACAAGGTTTCAGCCACTGAATGCTCCAATAATACACTATTAAAAAAAAAAAACCAAACCAAACAAACCATCCAACACAGCTCCATTTCATATTTATCAGTGGTGGTATCTTCTAGGTTAAATATTCAAACTGAATATTGTGAAATCGCTACTATTGTTCTTTACGAAGCCATTAATCTAAAATTTAAATCTGTAAATAACACCAAAAAGAACAAGACCAAGAGGACAGTGATTACACTCTCCTTTAGTCTTTTTAACACTTAACATGCCAAGGCCAAGAGCTTTCCTCTCCTGGCTCAGCTTCCTGCAGGAGGCAAGGCAAGTTCAGGTCTTTCTTACATAAGTTCTCACCAATGAAACCTGGCAACGACGTTCATTTATTCCCCCTAAACTTGAGCAATAACAAATTATCATTTTGAAGTTCTTCTCAGGTGGCCAACTAACCTTGCACTCATGAATCATTTTAACCTGGAATTCAGAAGTTTAATTCTAGCCTTTGACTCTTAAACCATCCGTGTTATCACACACGCTCTGCCTGCCTTGGCAGTGCTTACTCTAGTAGTGGTTTGTTGTGGGGTTTGTTGTTTCAGGATTGGGGTGTGTTCTTTTGGCCCTAAACTGCCAAGGTTGCTACTCATTGATTTTAGAGTACACAGTTTCACAGTTTCAGGCAGAAGTTAAGGTTTCTATAGCACTGACATCTGAAAACGATTGCTCACACAGCTGGGGTTAACAGAAAGGCTGATATGGCCACAAAACATCAAAGATGGTAGAATAGTGTAGTGAGAAAGCTGCATATTGCTGTCATTTAAGAGCTCTCAGCACTATAAAACGCATTTAGAAACAGCCAAGGATACTATAAAATTCCATCCCGGGGCAGAACTCAGCCTTTAGGAGTGCTCTCTGCACAGAAACTTTGTTTGCTTAGTAACCTCACCCAGCTTTCTTCCTCGGAGGAAAAAAAAACTGCTTGAAAATTTGAAGTTTCCCCAACTCTGTGACCCAGAAGGAAATAAAACAGGAAGTCAGGCCATACAATCTCCAGCATTTGCTTACAAGTTCAAAAACATTTTAAGTTATCAGCTAATCCACATAAGGCACAGCCGAGTGCACTTTGCTGAGGTCATGCGTGGAGCAGCGCAGAGCCGGGCTGGGGCTCTGTTTAACATTCCACTCTGGACATCTTCATATCTAGCACCGGGCACTCTCTGAAATGTGCCATCTGCTATGCATTAAGAACGTCAGAGACGCCGTCCTCTGCACCAACTGAGTGCCAGAACACTATCACAAAGCTCGAGTTTGCTTTCAGCTTTCTCCTTAGAAACTTATTAAGTAAAAGGAGTCGACTGAAACACTCATAAGAACTTATGACAGAGAGGAATTGCTAAGAACACATTCGCTATTCTCCTTGCTCCCCACAGCGTTACATTACTATCATAAACCCTGAAGCAGATTAAAAATTAAACAAGCAGCTTCCCCGCAGCAGCTTAAAAGAGAAATTAGAGGCTGCTTAATGTGACTTCTTCTCCATTTGAATTAGTTTATGGCAGCAGGCGGTTTTTCCATGGTGATGAAATCGCCATACTGAGAGAGTAAGGAGAAACTGCCACCAGGTGAAAACATCCAGGTTTCTAATTGCATATTAAATGGGTGTTTGCATTGACAATGATTACAGCGGGGAGCACTCCAGGTACGGCTCCCAGCTCCATTACAAGCAAGTCACTGCAAAACCCAATCAGACGGTAACTGAAACTTAAAAAACGTGAAACTCTGAAACCGATCGTTTTTTGAAAAGGCACAGCGGCAGGATCGCTGTAACTCCTGAAAAGCTCCTCCCCTTCCCTCCTGAAAACATTAATCCGTGTTGGATTACTGAAACTCCTGTTCCTAAGTACTCTGCACTGATAGGCAGGTGTTGGGAAACTCGTCCCAGGTGTTCCTACAACTACTCGAGGAGCCCTTAACGGTTTTACTTACAGTCTCTCCGCGTTCCTGGGAATATCCCTCGGTACAGTTTTGAGTCCCAGTCCATGACAATCCACGTTGGAAGCAATACAGGTACATTTATGCGGGCATCCTCCAACAGGCATCCAAGTCACGGAGCTCCAAACGCTCAAGATCATTCCAAGGCACAGAAACGCACTTCTTCCCCCACGCAACATGGTTTCTTGATGGCTTCGGTGGGTATAAAAGTGTGCGCGAGCAGCCAGCCCTTAAAGATGAAATGCCTCTAAGAAAGGGAAAAGAAAACAAGAGGCTCTTAGTACAGCCCAAGGGAACCCACCACTGCCATCATCGCCGGAGCACCAGCAAACCTTCAAAGGCGCCCGAGAAGGTCACGTTAGGTGGAAGAAGGTGGGGAATTGCCTTTCGGGCTCAGGTTTCTTTCTGTTATCTACGGCCGGTACCAGAAGGCAGATAGTTTAACAGAGCTCGAGCCAGACGCGTCCACACATGAAAGAGAACCCGGGAGCGGAGGCAAACACACACAAAACATCCATCAGAAGCGGCGGCACCCTCCGAAACAGCCTCCTCCGCTCCGCACCGCCCCACCTGGGCCGGGCAGGTAACCGCGCGGAGGGGGCTGCGCGGCCGCCCCAAAGCCGCCGGGGGCTCCTCGGGGCGCCGCGAGCCGCCCCCGGCCGGGCCGTGTGTCCGTGTGTCCGTGCTCCGGTGTGTCCGTGCGGGAGCGGCGCCGGGCTGTGCGCGGTGCGGGGATGGCGGTGCGGGGATGGAGCGGCCGCCGCGCCCCCCCCCGCCCGCCGCTCCATTGGCCGCCGGGCCTGACGTCACCGCCCGCTCAACTTCGGGGGCCGGGGCGCCGCAACTTCGGGGCCGCGCCGGAGGCACCGGCCCGAGGGGGCTCGGCGGCGGGACAGCGCCGGGGGGAGACGGGGGAGCCCCGGCCGAGCCCCGCAGCCCCTGCCCCGCCGGCACCGCGCCGAGGGGACGCGGCTCGCGGAGCCCGGGCGAGCCCGCCCCCTGCCCCCGGTTCGGGTTTCGGGCTGGAATGTGCGGGCTGGAGGGCTCGGGAACCGGCCCCGCGTTTCCCCCTCTCCGGCCGCGGGGAACCCGCCGCCTTTTGTTCCCCGCGTTCGCTCGCCCCGAGTACCCCCTGGCGGCGGCGGCCGCGCCTCGGCCGGGGCTCCCCCGGCTCACCTGTACCGGGACCTCCACTGCGGCCAGACCCCTCACCTGTACCGGGACCTCCACTGCGGCCAGACCCCTCACCTGTACCGGGACCTCCACTGCGGCCGGACCCCTCACCTGTACCGGGACCTCCACTGCGGCCGGACCCCTCACCTGCACCGGCGCTCCCACTGCTCACCTGTACCGTGAGGTACAGCATCAGCACCTCCGCCCGTGTTCTCGGGATTCTGCTGCACACAGACCCTCCCTCCGGTGCTGCCGGGGCGCCTCCGCTGCATCCAAGCCCCGCTCACGTGCACTCGGTGCCCCCGGGACTCGCCTGCCCCGGTCCCTCTCACCTGCCCCTGGACCCAGCCCCGGCCCTTGCTGTGATTGGAGTGCTGAAGTTCAGCGCTAAGTTAAAACTTAGACAAATTTTCTGTAAATAAGACCAAACGAGGTGCCTGTGCATGGTAATTCCACCCCGGTCTGGTGCAGTGTGAAGCTCAGAATGTCTTACCGAAGGTGGACCAAAACAACACAGCACACCCTAAAAATCTTATAGCAGTTAGAGATTACTTAGAAAATCGCAAGTCTGGGGAGGTGCACAAAAAGGTGGTTTTTAAAAAGTAAGTCTTGGCCCATTAGCAGGAAGGGTCTCCCTGTAGTGCTCCACACACACAGTGACCTCCTGACCCAAAATAAAGCTGGTTATGCACATCATGAAAACCTGCCTGTTTTGCACACAAAAATAGTTCAAAAGACATGTTTATGCCTAACTTACTTGGCAACACAGATAATCTGTTCTTTATCTACGTCACAAAATTGTGGTCGATGACTACAGGAGTCCAGGCTCTGATCCTGTAGGAAGGGAAAAGTTTTCAACAAAGGATCATGGCCAGCATGACCACAAAACCCTCCAAAGATGTGAAAAGGCTAAGTTACATTAGGACTCAGGTTCTCAGGTGCTTTTTTTTTCTACAAACATAAACATTTAGTGTTTTAAGTGAAGGGATTGTAGGAAAAACACCAGTGTAAGACGTTCACCACAATATATGAACACGGCCTTCCAGTGTGTAGTGACACATCCTAAATATCTGATCGTTTTTGGCAATATTTTCTTCATGATTTGCTTAGTGAAATTTGGAATTACATAAGGCATTCCTGCCCACCTGGATAGCTGGCTTTGCCCAAACCAATGGAGTGTCCTCCTTTACAGCCAGCAGGGCAGCTACTTATCTACTGCCTTCTCTAACAAGCGAAGGCTTGACACCTGAGCTTTTCCCTGTGAAGGCAAATTTGCCAAAGAGCACAGGCAACACCACAAGTT
Source organism: Pseudopipra pipra (assembly GCF_036250125.1). Taxonomy (NCBI): domain Eukaryota; kingdom Metazoa; phylum Chordata; class Aves; order Passeriformes; family Pipridae; genus Pseudopipra; species Pseudopipra pipra. The sequence continues at coordinate 4,435,741 of NC_087563.1, read as the reverse complement.
AACCTTCACCTCTCCTGGTCTTTGTCTGAAAAACAAAAAAGTGCTTTTCCTCATTTAAAAGTGAATTATTTACATGAGAAATTCCATTTCTGCATAGAAACTCTTTTGATCAAGCCCTAAGACTGAACCACTTCCATGACAACACAAAGCTCAGTGAAGTAATCCTTTTCCAGCAGTACCCAACATGAGAAGGCTCAGTGGCAAGTGACACCAGGTTTGAAAATGCCCAGAGGAACTCAGCTGTCACCCCTTCAAGTGGCTGCTTTATGCTGCTTCAGGAAAGCTTAGAAAACACTATCCCCCCCATCTCTTCCAAACCCGCAGAACCCAAAAGCTTGGGGAGGTGTGTGGATCCCCAAATCAAGCTCTCCTTTCCCAGAGGAAGAGGACTCTAACCACCAGCATAAACACATGAAGTAGGGGGCAAAACCACAACTCTGCAGTGCCCAAAGCTGCAGTGATAACCAGAGGGGCCTGAACCATGTCCCTCTCCTTTACCTCTCGAGAGGGCAGAAGCCCAGCCAGCTCCAGGCACGTCACTGACACTCAGCACTATCTATTCCAAGGCAAGTGCCCTCCATCGAGTGTTAGTCTACAAGGGATCAGCTCTTGAACAAGGAACAGCTGGTTCAGACCAGGCAAGACAGAAATGACACTGCTCAGGGAGACAAAGTACTGCAAAAGCTCTGCAGTCTCCTCCACACAGGCTCCGGTGTCCGCCCTGAGCTCACTCGAGCAGTGAAAATACTTTTGTTGGAACCTAACCTTCCTTGGCAGCCAGGAAACATCATTCCAAAGAAAGGCTTTTTTCCTGTTCTAGTTTACTAGAGATCATCTTCCCAGCTACAAAGGTGGCCAGAAGGAGAGGAGCACACCCCTCACCTCAGGATGGAGGGACAGAAGCAGCTGGCACTAAATAAATGATTACAGGTAATGCAAACATTACTGGTGGTATTTTTTCATAACTGTGATAAATTTCAATTTCTAAGAAACACTGAAAAAAACAATACCTAAAACCTCTTCTACACACTCATCCAAGGCAGTCAGTATATTCCGTGCTTCACTGCTAATCCCTCAGAACAACATTTCCCTGAAAAAGACAAGTGAACCAGACTAAATGACAGAAAAATAGATGAACTGAAAGCCAAGGATATCCTTGAATTATATTTAATTGTTTTAAAAGAGGTACGTTTTCCTACATTCCAGTTAAAACAGCTCTTAAAAGGAGATGGCCACAATCTCAAGACAAGCCACAGTGAAGCAGAGCATTAACCCTGCTGGGTTTTTTTACATAGTCACACTTGTACAAGGGCTTCCAGCTTCCTGCAATCTCCAGAAGTTGGCAAACAAGTCCCTGTTCATCACTTTCTATGGAGCTGGCAAAGGTCAGCACAGCATGTGTTACATAAAACTACAGATTATCAAATCATTTGAATATATAAAGTGTTTCTTATTTGTATTTATACCAACTTAGACAAGTTATTTTTAGGAGCCATCTAAAGCTGGACAGCTTTTATCTGTACTGTTTCCTCAAGTATTAGACACTACCAACATTTCCATATATGTAAAACCCCTTACAAACAAGATGACTATCAAAGGTGTGCTGTCTGCTCAGCAGGGATTTAAATCTTGCCTGCTGCTTCTGCAATAAGAACCATAGCAGTTTCTCTTAGAAAATGAGTAGTTCACTACTTAGAACATGCTTGAATCAATTTGGAACTACTAAATACATAAATATTTTTATTTAATCTATTTGTTTTCAAGTAAGAAAAAAAAAAGTAGTTTTGTTTTTTCCTCTTAGCATGGGAGAGCATTTACTAAGCAGATGTTCAGAGTGTACCTACATTCAAGCAGTGCTGTCTCCTAAGCAATTCTTTCTTGAGCACACCACTGACATCCTCATCAACTCCACCAGTACCTCCACCTTGCCATAACACCATCAAAACCACTCACAGTCGAGCAGAGCTGAGTTCTGGGAGTAGGGTGGGCAAAACAAGACCATCAAGGCAGCTGCTTGAAGAGAGGTAAGTGAAAGAAAACCCCTTTTTCTGGACAGTTTTGAACTTCCAACGCGTTCCTCACAAAATACGCAAGCACGAGTGTCTGCACTTAATTTGGAGCTGCATGCCATGGTGTGGCATCCATAACGTCACCACCTCACTGCTGGGGACTTCCCGGGCAGTTTTGCATGTGCACACGCTGGGGAGGAAGTGTGACATGTCTGAGGAACACGGGACACCCCGCACTGGTGCTGTGTCCATGTGGCCTGCACATGTGGAGCTCATCTGATGGCTCCCAAACGCTCACCCTTTTCCAGTGCACAATAGTCGGTTGTCTAGAGGCCTGGGGGGGAACTGCAACATGGATGAAGCCCTGAAATCTGAAAGTTTACAGGCAAAAAAATAGACCCAACTAAAGGAATCTGAACGTGTGGTTCTCTGGGTTCAAGCAACAACAGGCCACCACAGAGCCCCGTGCTGCAGGACTACCTGCAAAGCCTCCACCACCACCAGCAGGAACCAGGAGGGTGGAGAGGAAGTGACTAATTTTGATCACTTCAAAGCAATCAAGCCTTGAATCTTATCATAAGTCACAAGGCTCCCCGAACAGCTCCAAGAGGAGCTCTCAAGCACATCTGACACATCACTTAATGCTCCCCCACATGACCGGGCTGATGTGTGCATTTCAAACCCCGCCTCATTTTAAAAGTCCCTGATGCAAGCATTTGGGAAGCAACGACATATAGCAAGTTAAATAAAGCCTCTCGGTACATTCCCTAAAAAGGACATAAAGCTGCGCTTGGGTACCCTGTCAATGCCGAGGAATTCGAGCTTGATTTTTTATTAGAAGCCAGAAATAGGTTTGACATGACGGATGTCGATATTGCCGCGCTGTTTCGGAGCGCGTCGCATCTCGGCCCCGCTCCGGGACCCGCGGGTTTTTGGGGCCGGAGGGGTTTTAGGGCCGTGCCACCACCCGCGCAGGCACTGCCTGGTGTCGCGGTGCCCTCTCGTGGCCCCGCGCAGATGCTCCCTCGCTGCCTCGGGAAGTAAAGTTTATCTGAGCCCTCAAGAGGTTTAATGACAACTTTCAAAACAGATATCAGTATTATCTACTCCCGTTTCAAAAGGAAAATTAACTGTCAAATAAATATTCAATAATACCTTTTATAAAGATATTTTCGTGTTAATTGTTTTTGTTAGCTGGGAAAACATTTTTGTTTTCTTTGTTAAGAGTGTGTTAAGCTGAGTAAACAATGTTTTCACCTTTGTCTTTGTTTTTAAATATTAAGTTTATTGAAATAAGCATGAGCTGCTTTTAAAATACTACAACTATACAACAAAAGCAGTCATCAGACCTAAGGCACTACTGAAGGCTGCTACTTGCTATGAAACATCAAATGGATTAGAAAGTCTAATAATGGAAAGAAGCCTTATATGCCCCTCAACCAGGTTAAACCCATGAATATCAGCAGCCTGTACACCTTTACTCATCAATCCATTCCCACTGTGAGATGTGGTAATACCCAAGATGATTCCATGCAACAATAATCATGGCACTGTGTCCCCTTGGCACACTGGGAATCACCACACAGTACACAAAAAAAGAAGGAACTTTGAGCAGCAAAGAGTTTAAACAGGATTTCTTCCACTTAGAGCAGGACTCTAGTATGGTAGAGTAGCTGTGTAGAAGATCACAAATTAGACTGAAACCATCTATTTTCTCTCGCTTGGATTCAGAGATGGAATTGCAGTTGTCCTTGAAAATTGGAATTAGTTTGTTCTGTCAGCTTAATCCTAATAATGGATGGTATTGAATCCACTTGCTCCTTATCCTAGTTCCTAATATGCTGTTGCTCAGGCAGGCAAAGTCAAACTGGGAAGCACCAGAAAGCTGATTAACCAACCCTGAGATGGGATCATGCACCTTCACTGCTGCTGAAAACACTAAGTGTGTTAAAGAATTTTAAATTACAGCTTATGAAGTAAACAGAAAGTAGTTCCACTAAAAGCTTAGTAAATTAAATTAGGTTCTTCTATATTAGATATGTAGCACACAACAAAAACAAGCTAGGAAGCCTTCCATGTTATATCCCCTCTGCTACCTCCTGTGCCACATATTCCATCAACTATAGAGCATTAACTACTGAGTTAAAATACAAAATAAGGCCCATCATTACATGCTACACAATATCCACCTAATAAGTGAGTGTTTTGTTCTTAAAGCCTATAATCAATAAGAACATGGCTTGCATATAGCAGGCAATGTTCAAGACATTGCATTCTGTTTACAGGACATATAGTGCTTCCATAAGGAAGTACTGAGTTAGTTGGAAAACCTAAATAGTTCTGGAACATATAAAAAGGCTTAAGGAGGTCACAGCGTGGAAACCTTTCAGGTTTGAGGGTGCTGCTTCTGGTGCAGGGTATAGAAGGTTTTGGCAATAATCTGTGACCTTCACTGCTGTATGAAGCAGTATTTCCTCAGTTTGAGCTTGTTTTGTTTCAGCTAGAGACTGACATTAGGCAATTTTGAGAGATTCTGTATCTCATGACATTTAGGGTTTTCTTTTCCCTCTTGTTTGTTTTAATTCCAAGCATAATAATTCATTATTCACAGCTGTCTACACCAGCAGTTGTTAAAAAAAAACCAAACAATTAAAGTGGCACAATCTTAGGCACAAATTCAAATGCAGGCTTCAACCACTGAAGTGAATTAAATGCAAAATTATCAGAGCAGTAGGCCCAGAAGTCAATACTTCTCTTAGACAAGAAGCAAAACCTCCATTCTTTAAGACAAAGCAATCCTTTAGATAGAGACTATCAGCTTCATAACATAAACACAGTTTTCAAAATTTGACTAGTTCCTCAGTTTGGAACCCAAATCAGAAGGATGGGGCAGTATACACCTATTACCCTAAATAAAGCATTTTCACGGGGAAAAAGTATTTATTACCTTACACTGTCTTGAAGGACAGAGCTCATCTGAAATTCTGGGCAGCTTTGGAGGAAATAAAGCCTTCAAAGCTGTTATTAATCACTTCTGCATTGTGATTGAATGTTATTAACACTGGCACATGGACTAAGCAGTGCCATTGCCACAATGTGAGATGTTCCATTACCTCACCTGGGGGTGCTTCACAGTTCTCAATGTGTCAAGAACTGACTGATTTTGAAGAATAAGTGGCTTCCTAGAATTTTTGCTTCAGAGATGCAGCAATAGGAGTTAAAATATCATTTAGCATGTGCTGGCATCAGAGGTTCAGATCCTCATCTATTTATAATATAGTGGTTCCCTACCCCTGACATTGAAAAGTTTCCAATAACATCAGAAGTTTAAAAGTATGTTCAGCACAAAGCTTAGGCAGCTAAATCCCTGTTACACCAGCACAGTCACATTAAAAAATTCTTTGGAGTGCAGAAAGGAAATATCTAGTGCTTAAAGCAGGAACCAGAAAACCTGGATTTTGTTTTTGTGTTACTTAGGGGCTATGACCTTGGCAAGTCAGCCTCCTGGCCTCCATTTACTACTTTATAGAGATTTATAATGCACACAAAGTTATAGAGCAGACTGAGCTTCACAAAGCATGTTTCAAGTATTATTTTCCCATCTAAGTTAAAGTCTACATTAAATATAAAGAGCTAGAAGTATTTTGTAAATATGCAATCTTTTATTAATGTGAACATTTTGTGGTCTTTGACAGTAGAAATTTTTTTCCCTTATGGATGTCTTTAATAGATATGGTAATTGAAAGCAAAGTACTAGAGAAAATTCCAGCTTTTCCCTGTAAGTGCTTACATATGTATGTACATTGATCTGGACAGCTGTGGAATAGGATTTTTAGTGGTACTCTTCAATATCTGCTCTGCACACTTTATGAAAGGGATGGAAAGCCAAAGAGAGAAAGATCTGAAAGTGTTTTATTGAATTTTCCACTTCAAAAGCTTCGCATATCTAGTTCATCCATTTTGTTCATTGTTTTCCTGTTTGGGCTTTCTAATTCCACATCCCCTCCCTGAGAAGGAGAAAAGAAAACAAGAAATTTCCCAATGAAACCAGAACCATCAGGACAACACGGTGACCAGCCACACTGGGCAGAGCAAAAAGGATTTGTCTCATTTCCAGGCTGCACAGACTTTCTCACACAATTCCTTCCAAGTCAACACTTGGAAAGAAAACCACAAAACTTCATGATGGTTATTCCAAGGTATAGGAATTGAAGTTCTCAAACTCAGTCATTCACTTTCTATAGAAGATTAGTAAACCCCTTGGAATGGGAGCAGCCTGTGTCCAATATGTGTGCTAATTGGAAAGCCAAATGCTGGTAATTTAATGAAGTCAATGGACACAAAAGCCTCAAAAAGTGTTACTTCAACTCCTGTTTCCACTTTCAGACACAAAAAGACTGGTCTGCTCAGCCTTTTGACATCTTAAGAGAGTTAAATCATTTTAAAAGTGTAAATGAAAGCCCTAAACATGAACAACATCCCTTGTGTTAGAAAGATTGGCAGATAATGTATTTGGCCTAGAAATAACAAACTTCCCTGTAGTTAAAGTTGTTTTTTCTCAAGAGAACTCACTTGAAATTGTCTAGAAACATTGTTTTGAAAGCAAAACTATGTTTCCTTTAACAAACCTGCAAATATCTGGAAACAAAAGAACAAATTTAGACAACAAAGCTTCTCTTTCTGGTGGCTGCTGTTAAAATGCACCTTGTCATGGGGAAATAAAGAATCACACTCAGGCTTGTAGGAACACCCAACCTCAGAATACATAGCCCAAGTGCATTTTGGGGTCAGAAGCTCCTAATTATGTTCCATAAAAGCAATTCTGAGTGACTAAGCCACACTTCTCTCACTTCAAACTAATGGAGTGTATAAAAGTACAGAACAGGAGGAAAGAAATGACAGAGGGAAATAAAGCCAGGAATAAAAATCTCCCAGCCCAGCAAAGGCTTTTCACAGCTGGCACTGCAAGGGATGACAGTCATTGGTTCACTAGTCCAAATTCAACTAATCCACTGATTCACAAGTGTTGTGATCCAGCTTCAAATCCTGCAGTACCAGGGGATACAAAGGGATACCAGGGATACCTTTCAAATCCTGTGCCAGGATCCTGCCCTTGAAACACCTTTCTGAGAACTCCAACAGGTAGTGCATCTGTCGTGTCTAACAGGCCTGATTTCAAACATATTTTAATTTTATGACATCATTCACTGTCACTTAAGAAATAAGAGAGAAATCCTGAAATTAAATAACTTCATGTGAACTACCTCAGGATTCCATCATCTAACTCCTTTTCTATCATCTTCTCTTCAAGAGGGGCTGAACCATTTTATGATTCACCCTCCACAATCCTCCTCACAAACAGAACACAAATGACCAAAAAAGGCTTATGCAATTAACCTTTTACTTCTCTACATTATTACTGAAAAAATTGTCACTGAATGCCAAAATACCAATTCAACCTACAATGACTCTAAAACCTGACTTAATAGACAGGATGATTCCCAACCTTGAGGAATGCTTTAGAACTATATATATATATATATTATATGTACCTACACCATTAAAAGAAGTCTAAGGCTATTGTAGATTACTCTCTCATTAGGAATTCAAAAAAGTTACTTTATTGCACCTTTTCTTCAAAATTGCTTTTACTGGACCTTGTGCCTTTCTTTATTGTCTGTCACATATCATCATATGCCTTTAAGAACAAGGAAAAGCAAAATTACATCACAGATGGAATTCTTTCCCAAGATGTTGTGCAGAAAACATATTTGTCCTTTGCCAGAACATCACCCTCACAATTAAGGGCTGAGACAGGAAATTATCTTAGTAAAGGCCATGTTTCTGTTTCCACATATCTTCAAAAATAAAAATTGAGATTTTTGTCTAGTAAAATAAAAGGTAAGTTAGTAGAGCTCAGAATGTTAGAATTAGTAGCTGCTGGTTCCTTTAAATGCAATACATACACAGGAGAACACCACAAAATGAAGTGACTCAAACAAAAAACCCAAAATCAGATCTATGCAAAAGGACAATCATGGAATTAAGGCAGTTTGTATAGACTTACTGGACACTTGACCAAGATCATATTTCCAAGCCATAATTTTATAATAAAGAAACATTTCCCCCATTTCTTTTATGCTGAAGAGAAAAAAAATACTTTTTTAATCAGCTTTATGCAGATTGAGAGTAACTTCATATACTTGTGTGCTTTGGAGTGGGTTTTGTGTAAGCCAAGTAATCCAGTGATTTCTGGATTCACTCTACAGTCATCTGGTCTGCTGAAAATCAGAGACAAAACCTGGACTGAGGGTAATCTTGATACCATGGAATCATTTGAGCATTAAATGATTCTTATAAAAAAAACCCAAAAAACCAAACAAAACCAAACCCACAAAAACCAAACAACAACAACAAAATTGTTTATCTTATGCTGGTCAATCAACTCTTGAATTTTAAGTTTCAATACAACTGCCAAATGTCTGGCAACAGCCTTTTTCCCCCACAACCACTGTCAAGCTCAAATATTTACAGCTTCCAATCGTTATTTCCACTGCCATTGTTAATGTGATTTTTAATTCCTCTTCTCTCTCATTTCCCCTTGGCCAGTGGCAGTTTTGGTCCCACTTTGCAGGATCCCTGTCTCCCACCCCATCCCCAACTGCTTTGTGTTTCAGGGAACACAGCTCACCCCTGCCAAACAGCCAAACTGGGACACAACACAGCTCCAGGATTAGGGTTGTTTGTGCCACAACAGCTTTACCTTTATTCTGCACCAGGTGGTGAGTACAAAATACCAGCTGGTCCACTTGGGCTTGGTATTTAACTCTCTGAAGTAGATGGAACAGGAGACTGCAATCAATACAAGCATTAAACAGTTGAGGGTTTGAGGGAACAATAGTTAGCTTTTCTTCTGGGGAGAAAATCCAAAATGTATGACCACAGAAGGGAAGCAATAGAGTTATTCTATTACTAGATATTAAGATGAACTAAGAAAGTGGGAAGTTGCTGTTGGAAGCCTGGATTCCTGCTCACTCTTGACCAGTTTATGATGCAGATTTTTCCTTCATTTGATTACCACACAACAGCTTCTTGTGCCAAAACGTAAGTAGTAATTTCAGGAATTAGGATAGAATTTGTCTTTTGTAAACAGGCAACCTGGACCAGGTTCAAGTGCATCAAGTACAATTTTATCTGGTTGGTGGGAATTTTTCTAACAAGCTAATTACTGAAGTAGCATTTCTAGAACCCCAACCAGCCAGGAGACAGATTTAGCAAATGCCAAACAAAGGCTTGGGAGCTTCAGTTGGAAATTCAAACTGTTCACTTTTCCATTTCACACAAACGTAAGATTTTTTTTTTTTTTTTGACCCAGAATTTTGGATTTGAGATTCTGTCAATGTAATTAAGCAGAATAAACAGGCAGGGGGAAAGGCCAACTCGTAGAGCAGAAGACAGTGTTGGTTTGGGTTTGGTTTTTTGTAATCAGAACACAACCACAGCTGGAATATAGTGAACCATCTTGACTACAGTCATGATTGACATCACTGGTTACTCACACCTTAAGTCTACTCCTTAGGACATAAATAATTTCTGCCCAAGTGTAAAAGGCCAAGAACTCTGGCTGTTAATTTTCCATGTTATGGTATCGACTTCCATTATTAAAGCTCAATATTATCTCTAAGTTATCCCTCCCATGTCACTTTTCCAGTGTTCAGCTAACATCAGCTCCTAAAATATGTGCAAAATACATACTAATTTCAAAATCATGCTTTAGGCTAGACACATTCAAATTCCCCTCCAATCTGGTTGCTATTATGGCAGTGGCTTTCTCTAAAGAATGCTTTCAGGCAGCCAGCTTGAGCTGTTATGATCACAAGCTTTTCTGCAGAGCCTGGCATCAGATTTTAACACCAACACATTGTTGTGGTGTCAAATTTGCCATGTCCACATAAAGGCAAATGTCCATGTCCACATAAAGGAGAATGTGCCTTCTGCAGGCATGTGCCTTTTGAGACAGAACTCAAAATAAACAGCCAGGTTTCCCTTCTATCCATTCACCTTTATCTTCACTCACATTCCAAGGTCCTTCCTTCATTTTAGGACATTCCCAGCAATGCCAGAGCATCTCTGCCTGTCACTCACCAATTAGTTGCTCAATCTATCTCCTGTAGCTGGGTCCCCCAGTGCTGTCACTGCCAGCACCCCCCTCATAAGCTGTGTATTTAAAGCCATTGGCAAGGAAGAGATTCACCTCAGGTAGTCAGGGGCTCACATGCAGTTTTCCTGAGCTGATATTTATTTCCTGGCTGGAACAAGCTGGTCTTTAATTCTGGGTTGCTGCCAATGCATTCTTTCATCCTCTGCGTGTCTGTGATTTGATTGATTTTATAAAAAAGTGTTATTGAAGGCTGGACTGAGTGGGGGGAAAAAAGGCTTTTGAAAACTCAGATGAAAGGCATACAGTTTATACTATTTTAGAGAGATGTGTGATGATCATAATACCCTGGTCTACTTCATGCTTTTCATTAGAAAATATTGAATATCTCAAAAAAAACCCCAAACCAACCAAATATTGGTGTACCAAAGTTACACACAGAGAAACAGGTAGAATGGAATGCTCAGAGCAAAGGGCTTCTCATGCACATTCAACCCTCCACACAGGAACCAAAACTAAAATTTCTTTTTAAAAATCATGAAGTTACCACATGTTACCGCCCCAAATAGTATTCTTTCATATCTGAACATCATTTCCCTGAGCTACTCAGCATGGTGCAGTTGGGAGTTATTTCTATCTGACCTCCAGAACAGGCCCTAAGTGTCGTAACATCTGGCTCATGGTCACAGCTCTGCATTGTCACTGCAATGGAGAGGGGGAAGTTACTGAAAATAGTGACTCACAATAGAACCAAGAGCCACAGGGGATTTTCAACACCAAAAAGGGTTGTAGCTCTGAACTAATCTGCAGTTTTTTCAACAGCTTCATGTCAGGCACCCGGAGATGCTGATGGACTCCAAGAGACAAGCGAGGTTGAATTCAGTGTAATTAGAGTTGGAACTTTCAGCCCTGAAAGTACCTTCTCTGCCTTATTCTTGGCTGCTGCACAACTAAATACCAAGTAGTTCATTATTCTCTGACTGAAGGGGCTGTTTGCCAAGATAAACAAAGCCATGAAAAACTCAGAAACAGAGGAAAACTGAGCAATATATTCTGTACATACACAAATATTAAAGAGGAATCATCTAGACAGCAAGTGCAAGAGACATCGTGGCTAAACTCAGGACTCACAGTTGTCTTTTTACTGTTCTGACCATCATTTCCCAAAGAAAGGACCAGAATAATCCTCCCCTTCTATCTGGGAAACTGTTCAAAGATAATTTATAATCAATATTTGGGAACATTCTTCAATCATCTTATTAAGTGCCTCGAAAAACCTTCACAGGAAGAGAACTTTAATTGTGCAAAATAAACTTCTGAAATCGCTCATCCAAATTAAAATCCCTGTAATTCTAGTGCATATATTTTTGTCAACCCTAAATTTTTTGGGGTTATAATCAAGAGATAGATTTGTTCTTCCTGTTGAAGTTAATTACACCAAGGATCCTTTAAAATTTTCAAGTGCTCTGGCAATAACTCCAAGGAATCCCAAAGAATGTTTTTAAAGAGCAGCACAGTCACAAAATGCAGACTAAGAAAAATCTAACCATGATGAAATATGTTAAGCTGTGTACTTTGGGTATTACTTGTGTATACAGACACAGAAATACCCGGATTTTGTAGTAGGGCCTCCTGACCCATTCCATGGAATTATTGCCAAAACCTCTCTTAAGTGTTCTGGATCTGCTTAATGCAAATATTTTGGTTGTAATTATTGATTACTTGCCTTTTTGGTTTTTTGTTTGGTTGTTTGGGTTTTTTTTCAGATCTTGGAGACATTTTCCTTAAGCTTCTTCAGAATTAAGAACTCTAACATCTGTAAGCCTACTTTTATTCAGACTGCAAATACTTTCAAGAAAATTAGTTTTTAAAAGTTTTGGGGGGGAGTTGTAGCTTTTTGTGGGGGGTTTTTTTGGTGCTAGTTTTTTGCTTTATTTTTTAACTATTAAAGTTGTATTTTACTCTGTTAAAGTTCCATTATCTTTCATTACCAGCTCAGTGTTCATCTGTCAAATTAAATGCACTGCTACAAATTGCTGTTCAGATAATGAACACCTAAAGCTTTTCTTGAACAATATATTCAAAGTTCACTGCATCTAAATTACCTGCTTGGTGACTATGTCGACCTGGAAAATTTTAGGCTCAAACTCCTGAATCCCTGTGTGTGCCCATTATTTATTTTTACACTCCAAAAGAATAAATCTTGAACCATTACTCATCCTAAAGTGCTTTCCAAAATTGGATAACAATCATTTAATGGTGCTACTGAATTGCAGAGAAAACTATCACCCCATTAAATAAACCAACCAATAGAAGTCTGCAGAGTTATTTAAGCACCCATCTGGATTAGCTTTTGAAGCCTCCATGGTGAAAAATATAATGTAATTTTCATTGCCTTGTAGATATTTACCATTGTATTTATTCCCTATAAAAACCAAAGGCCTTAGACTCATTTTAAAATTAAAAGTAATGCATCACCTGTGAGAATAGAAATCAATATCTTAACTAAATCTTTCTGCACTCTCCACCAAGTTATTTTTGTTCAATATGATGAAGGGGGAAAAAAAGGCAGAAATATCAACTTGTTTCTGAATTAATGCACTCAGTGCCCTGATAATTTTCATCTCTTTTGTTATGTTCAGTACAGACTGTTTGTGGTCAGTGCTCACCACACTAATACCATATAAGAAACTGAAGATTCTTTTTCTTTAACCAAAATATTCAGGGAGCTATACAGACTGAAAGCACGTGGTATTTGGCTTTTAAAGGCTTATGGAAAGGCACGACAAGATACACACAGTGATGAACAACAACCACCCCCCATGGCAGAGATTTAATAATCCATCACAGGTTATCAACAGTGCTCCCTGAACTTTAGGAAAAGATAATTTTTCCAAGTCCCTTTCAGTTCGTGCCTCCAACAGCCTCCCCTCACCACCATGGAGGGCCCTCCCTGCTCCAGCTTGTTCCCTTTGGAGCATTTTGGTGAACACAAAGTCCAGGAATGAAGGCAGTGTTTGCAATGCTGTCAGCAGCAGTTCTCTGCCCACATTTGCTATTTCTTTACTCTTATGCCACAAACCTTTTTAAGACTCAGTTCACTATGGATGAGTCCCCATGCTGAATTTAGAAATCGCAGTGTTAGTCATCTCCCCCTCGGGTGGTGTCACCAATTTCAGTTGTCCTGACCCCTCCTGCAGCTCTCACTCCGAGCTGAGTGTGCTCTCCCATCCCACCTGTCCCAGAGCTGGGGCATCACTGGGGGCCTTGGCAGCTCCTCTACATCTGCACACACAGTGAGACAGCTCAGCCCCAGAGCTCTTCATCTGGGTGTCACCAATTCAGATTTTTTACAAATGCATTTTCTGGAGCAGGAAATGTCTCGGAATGAGCTGTAGCAGCTCAGTGTGCTGTGACACACAGGCAAAGTGCTTTCAGATGTGACTCGGTGTTCCCTGCCTCAAGGAAAGAGCAGGATCTGTGCTGCTGTGCATCCCATCCCCAGAGCTTCAGGCTGCTCTCACAGCAATGTCACAGCTCCAGGAGCACAAGCTGTCTGACTGATGTCTTCTTACATCACTCCAGCTTCTTCCTGAAGAGCACCACATGTTACAACAGCTCAGAGCTCCTACAGCCTTCCCTGATTTCATGTTCAGCGGACAACTGGAATAGGAAGACCTTTTATGCACTTCTTTAGTGCATAAATGCTGTCTAAACTAAACTAATGTGTCCTGATCAAAGCTGCACAACAGCCAGCTGCCTTTTCATTTCTCACCTGAGCAGCACAGCACTGAGGTAAGAGAATTAGGAAACAGAGATGCCCCACGGTGAGGAAGTGGAACAGCAGCACAAAGAATGACAAATTCAGTAAGCACACAGCAGGAGCTTTGCACACCAGTTCTCTGTTGCAACTACCATTGAAAGAAAATCCATTATACAAGGAGAGATCCTCAGAACAACATGATTCTTACAGGAGAATAACAAAAAACAGCTACTGAAAGGCTGAGCTTTAGTGCTAAATCCTGCCCCAAGGTAAAGTTAACTGAATATATTAATAAAGGCCACATCTGTAACAACAACCTGACCAAAAGCAAATCATGATAATGACAGTCTGAAAGAGAACATTTGTAGTGGCTAAACATTGCCATGAGTTAATTGCTTTTGGCAAAAAAACCCCCAAAAAAGTGTTATTATGGTGTTTTCTCTCAAAACACTCCATTCTAGCTAGATCAGATACATGCTAAGCATTCATTATTCCCACACATCTTTCAGCTGAGGATCTGTCTTCAGATATATTAACTTACCCCATAAGCAAATATTACCTGGAGAAGGAACTAGCTATTAGTAGACCTTCATTTAATGACCTTAAACTTGGCACAACAGGGGTTGGAAATTTCAAACAAACAAAAAAACCCAGCCCTTTTTCTTGTGATTATGGTGGTCCATTTACACTCCTGTCAAATTAAGACATATCTTCTTGTCTCTTGAACTGAAACAACTAATAAGAATTGAAAGAGTCCTTCTCTGCTGTGCTGACAGACAGGACTGTTTCACACCAGTTTTGGCCATTGGACCTGCTAAATCATTGTCATGCTCCAGGATTTGGCCAACAGCTGTTGGCTTCCTGGACTTCCTCACTTTTTCCCCTTCTCCATTTCAAATGTGAATTTGTGAATTTTTTATGGTCATAAGTGAACGTTTGGCATAATAAAAACATGATTTTTAACTTCTGGTAAAACTTAAATAAATACATGAAATCTTAAACAATAGTTACTGGCAACCCACAGATACCAGAAAGACAAGACTGGGAAACATTCCAGAAACACCCCCGTGAAGGAGACAGAAGACACACATTAGATGAAGGAGGTACACACATTTGCTCTAGAGAGGACAAACTTGTCAGAATATTTTGACTTCCCTTTTGAAGCCAGTTGTTCAGCCACCAAGGTATCCAACCTCACCCCCTGAACCAGCTACTTCAAAACCAGGCAGCCAGAAGAATGTTTAAATAGGAACTGTGTCTGTGTTGTCTTCAGTTTTGTTATTAAAAAGAGCTAAGGATGGGAAACATTGCTTATCTTGCACATGTCTTAGCTTTAAACTACTTCTGCACATCACACTAAATCAAAATAACTATCTGAGATTGTAAGCATTGTACACTTAAGAGGCAATCCAGAATTCTCACTTTGGAAAATATCCCACCAACCCCAAACCTCACATCTTTTTCATTTTTCTTTTTTAACATGTAATAGTCCTTGTGTTACTGAATAAAAAAAAAAATACTTGATCTTTTGTTAAAGATACTATTGAAGAATAATCTAAAGGTAAAATTGTGCTGCATGTTCCTTAAAAATATTTGTCTCTTCCTGCACTAAAAGATATACATATACTACAAGACATACTCAGTGTGCTTATCAAATTGAGGGCAAAATTATGATGTATTTTACACAATCTAAATATTTAATGGGATCACTCATGTTATTTATGGAGACTCTGCATATGGAATTACACCTACATGAATTCTGAAGTATAGCTTCAGGAGTCCACTTCAGTTTTAGAGTTTGAATAGAGTGAAATTTCAGCTTCAAATGAAAACCAGTTGGATCACTATAGACTGGAAAGTGCTTGTGAAGTCCATACTGCCCTGTCATGTTGCAGGACATGCTCCAACCTTAAACTTCCAATGTTTTAAGATTTAAATAGGTTCTAATTAATTACTAGGATATATAACTTGTCTTTTTTTTTATTTTTAGATATCTAGTAACACCTAAACAAGTGATGAGTGATGGATGTCCCCATCAAAAATGTTTATGCAGTAATCTGGGTATGAGAAATTATCCCAGAAGACTGTAGAGCAAAGTGACAGCAAGAGCTATTGCTTCAAGTGTGAGAATCGTCATTCAACTCCTACTAACACCATCAATTAGTGTCTCCAAGTATCTCATTGGAATAACAGAGCTCTAATCAAAGGAAGGAATGAAAGAAGCTCCAGAAATGCTGAGATGAAAATTCCTTTGCTTCCCCACCAGCAGTGCTGGAACAAACAGTGTAGAACTGCAGTGGGTGGTGACAGTGCCCAAAAGGTGCTGGTTGAAGGTGTTGATGTGTTCTGCATAACGTGAATATTGGGTTGTGTCTGTGCCTGACAACCTGCTTCGTAATGAAACCCCACTTGTGCAGTGTCTGCAACCTTTGCTTTGTAGCAAGAAATGAAATTCTACCCTTATCCCACAGAACCCAAACTTTCTGCTAATAAAACACACCCCTCCAACCCACTGAACAGGAGCTGACTGCTGACCCTCCACAGAGACCTCTGCACTTGTCACTTGGCTCAAACTATTCTGGTTTTGTGCTGAGCTGGGGCAGACTGAGGGACAGACTCCTCTTGCCTCACATCCCATATGACAGGTCTGACTTCATCAACTGATGGACTTCCCAGCTTTTTGTGATGTATCAGCTCATCGTGGAGCACAAGTTCCCTCCCTCTTGCTGTGGAATAAGACCATACACAGGCAATGGGAAAACATGAGTAGATAACGGAAGGTCACAGAAATTCAGAAACTGTAGGTGGCATGAAGTATTTATAGCTTCTCCAAACCCCTCTGTTATCCACTTTCCACTGATTGATAAAGTGGTTCCTTCAGTAACATCTTTTGGACAATAACTTAAACCCATCAGACCTGGACAGCTGAGCATCTCTTGCACTCCTATTTCTGTGTGTGCAATTGTTTAACTGCTGCATCATTTACATTCAATATAAGTGGCCACTATCCTCTTGCTTCCATACCCAGGAAATAACTGAGATACCTCACATGCTTTTCAGCTTCAGTGATAAGGAGAGAAGTTCTCAGATCCTCACATTCCTCTAATTACTGATGAATGTGTTATTCGTACATCCCGGGTAAAGACAGAAAAATAAAGTCATCTTGTTTCTTTCAAGCTCCTTTTCCTGAGGAAGGCCCAGGAAAGCCAGCTGGCACTCACAAACTCTCACTGGTTACTGCAAGACAAATGTTTACTTCCTTTATGGAGTGCTAAAGTAGCACATCAGTGACAGTTTAATACCAGGACCAAAAGCAATTTCCTGGAGAAATCAAAAAAAAAAGTAACCTTGATTAAAACAATCAAGACCCATTTTGGAGACACTGAGTTATCAGCTGAAACAAGAAAGACTAGAACTGAGACGAGAATTTATTTCTTTTCTTCGGTAGCATCCTGGATTTCACTGAACAGGAAAATAAAGTTTCTGTAAATTAGATGCTTGAGAAATTAACTGCTGTATTGCAGCTAAATAACACTCAGTGCTGATTCAGAGGTCAGTGTGGTTGGGTTTTTCTACCACTGGGAAGTAGATTGATTGCTCATAACATTCTAAGAGATTAGGACTTTTTTGCACTTCCTAACAGTCCTGAATAATCATCACCTAATGCTGTAAAGGTTTCTATTGCCCTATTGCTTCCCATAATTGTGAGCCTCATTTTGAGAACCTTCTTTTATCCAGCTCAGAGCTCATCAGCTGCTACTCCAATGGAAATGGGAAAAAAAACCCATAAAGACAAAAACCAAATAAGAAAAGAACAGTTTTTTTCAGTGTAAAACATTAACCAAGAATAGAGCCCTACTAAGGTATAACAGACTTAAATATGAGCTCTTAGAACTGATGCACAAACACCACAGTTCATTTTCCCCAACTCTGTAGCAGAAATGGAGTAAACCCCTCCACAAAAGTAGCTGTAAAACAGCACACTTTAAAATTTTATCGTCTTGGAATATATATAAAATCCAAGTCAATAAAGACAAAAGCACCCCAAAATATTATACCCTGAAAGGATTCACACTCATTATTTCTTCTGGGCTTTTTTTTTGACAGTTTAACAGTTTCTGAGAGACTTTGATCCCTTGCCAATTGATCCCCTTTCCCTGATCCATTCCAGTTTGCTGCAACCATTTCCTTGGTCTTCCAACCTCCCCTTTTCTTTACTTCCCTATCTTTTTAGTTTAAGGCTTGCTTTGGGACCATAGACATATATCCATGTCTATGCTGCTGTTCTTGCTCTATAGCAGAAGCAATTAGCCCCCTTTTCTGTAATAACTCTATTCTTTTGAGCATTTCACAAGTTTAAATGTGCTAATAAATGAAATGAAGATACCTGAAAATATTATTCCCTGCATTTGTACATGACACTGTAACAAACTCTTGCGATTTAGGATTTCTGCAGATTGATAAAAGCACAACAAAGTAACATTTTAGGGGGGTTGTTTGGCTGTTTTTTTAAACAAACAACTGAAGTTATGCCTAGAGAGCTCAAGACAGTAGAGATTATATTCAATTTTTTTTCCTCAGCTGATCTTAAGTTATTCATTTTCAGTTGACCCAGAAATCAATTCTCTTCTACTTAATAGGGATTCATCAAAATCAGGGACTCAAAGCTGACAGGATCATGTTTATGTTTACACTTGTAGACTATTTTAGATAATTAGAAAGTTAGAGGAGAAAATCCATCAGGGAGAGTTCAAGTCTTCAAAACATTTTTTTTTTTAATGGTGATTATAAATTACACACTTCCCAGACATGAGGAGGAGGTTCCCAATTGTGTTACTAACCACCAAAACTAGAGAGTAACACATGGTTGGCAGCAAATACAGCCAGTGACTGACACATTGTGAGGGTTGAGGGCACAGCAAAGTAACCCTGGAGGGACTAACAAGAAAAAAAAGCAACCTAAACTGAAAATCTTCCTCAAAGATAAGGAAATGCACATTCTTTCCAAAGGCATCTTAACAGGATCACAATTACAAGCACAATATTCTGACACCTTAATTGACAGGAACAGAGGAAAACTCACCTAAATCCTCAGACAACAACAAAAAAATAAAGAGCTGGAGGAATAACTGGGTGCAGGGGAACTTGCCAAGGGGCTGAAGAAGTGAACTTTGCTTACACTTGAGGGTGTAGTTAATTGTCAGCCAATAAATTGATTTCTAAACACTTCTTCCTGTGGCCTCGGGACATGAACTAAACCAGGCTGAAAATAATTTTAAGAGATCTAATTAACTCATTAGCTTGAAGTTAAAAGTCTTTTCCTCATCACAAACAGCTGCACGAGCCACAACAAAGCAAACGTGGATGTTTTCCTCCAGCTCCAGGAATTCTGGCGGTGGGAAAAGCTGGCAGGGAAGGAGCCTGGTAAAGTGAGAGCCACGGATGTGCTCTCCCAGTGTCACATTTTATGGGGACAATTCACCTCTCAGGGATTGCAGCTGAATTCCTCACTACTGGGGAACATTCACTCCCCCTCCTTTACTGAGGGAACATGGAATAGACCTTCAAAACCGTAAAACTTTATAAACTGCTATAAATGTGCTTTCCTGCCATGCCATTTAATCCTAAGAAAGACTATTTTTAGAGATGAGGAAGTTGTAAGTAGGGGAGAATATTAGGATTCAGTTTGGGCATCAGACTACAAATTACTAAGGCACAAAACACTCTTGAGAAACTTACCCTGTTTAGGAATTCCTGTGGGTTTTTCTCCTGGCTTAAGGGTTTTGACCTGGTGTAATTAAGCCAACAGCCCCTAAAACACACCTAGCTACCTTTTGCTCCACTAACACAAATTCTCTCTTTCTGAACTCCAAAGAGTTCCAATATTATTCAATGCAGTCATTACTTTTAGTTTCATTTGAACAATCACATAACCATTCAGCTGGCAAGATCTGGAATTAAGCAAAAGAACACTGGGGAGCAATACTGAAATTCAAAATTAACCAGATCTGGAAGAATATTGAGAAATGATGAATCCAGATTCCTGCAGACCATTCATCAGGAATTCAGTACGTGAGGGAACAAGAGTGGATTACAAACCCTGAGATAGTGCTCCTGAAGAGAACAGTAAAGGAACTAATATGCTGCTGGAATACAGTCACCCACCCAAACCTGAATATAGTCCAGTCAAGCTCCTGAGATAAATGAGAATCACTCCCAGAGAGGGCAGAGGCAGCAAAATATCACTTAGGTGAGACTCACTGAGGGGGAGTGTAGCCCAAGGGGAGACAAACTTCAATATACAAAAAAATAAATAAACAAAGAGATAAACAAGTGTTTATTTCAGGAAAGAACAGAAGAGTTGTTCTTTCCCTGGTGGATAATCAGCACTGGACCCGGAGTTACTTCCTGCCACTGCAGTGACAAATTCCTGACTAACGGTAAGAAAAATTTTCTGATATGGGTAGTGAAACACTGATTATTTCCAGTAGTTGCTTATCACTACAGAACAACGTTTAGGCACACAGGGAACACCTCTGGAATGGTTCAGAAAGAGAAAAATCAGGAAAAAGTGTCAAGTAGTGTCATTTTATTATTATTATTTTTAAGAACATGACACAACATCCTAACTTGCAGCTATTACATATGTACTCTTAGCACAACCTTCAGGGTTCTGGCTTTTGCATAGTTTTGTTTGTTCATTTTGATTGGTTTGGGTTTTCTTTTAAAACAGCACAGCATAAAGGCAGATTCATTTACCTTAACTAAGATTTTCTTTTTCTCCTAGATTATGTAACTAAAGGCAATTTGGAAGTTAAAGACCACAGCCTTAAAGACTTCATACTGATATCACTATGAATTTAGTAAAAATAAACTCATAATTATATTTACTTCAACTTAATTATATTTATTTTATATTTTATTTCAAATTATTATATTTATTTCATCTATTTAAAACACTGATCTGCCTCTCTTGATAATTCACTTTTATTCATTATCAATGTGATAACAAATATGCAATAATTCCTTCTTACTGTCTCTTTCCAAAAACCAAAGTATACTATCAAAAATGATAAAAGTGGGTCAGCATTTGAAGTGGCCATATATTTTTTTTCTATGACAATTTTATGTTTGCATTTAAAGTTCAGCCAACCCTACCTAAATTTCAGACACAGAAGATGGGAGCAGACCTCCCAAGTGGCCCTGTGTACATTTATGGCCAGCTGAAAAAGTGGAATAGAAGATGAACAAAATAAAGCCCCAAACCACAGCTGCCCCATGTAGTTTTTACCTATGGAATCTGTGTTATACAAACAGAATTTGTATTTTCCTGGCCCAGTTTCAAAGTAATTTTTCATCTTCGGAGGATAACAAAACCTTAGACAAGTAGTTGGTTCCTCCTGGGGTTTTGCTAAACGCTGAAATTATGGAAGATGAAAAACCATCTGTTGACCCTTCAGCAGAGCCTGGTTTTGCCATCAGAAATGGTTGGGTTTGGTTCTTCTGGAGGAGTGTTTTATGTTGTCCTGTGCCTCTGACAGAGCTCAGTGCACCACTCCCATCAGTTCTGATCACAGCAAAGTCTGACACACAGGTTGGACATGGAAGTCTTTGTTTTCAAGGCTCAGAACTCCAGGGAATATCTCCCCAAAGCTTTGGCACTGCCCAGGGACAAGATCTTTTTTGCATGAACAAAATGAGACAAGGAGGAAAACCTTTAGGTAATGACACAATGATTATGTATTTTTTTAAGCAGCCTAAACACTTCATTTAGCACTGCATTGGGCTTGACAGTGGGATTGCCAGCTCCTTACTCACATGGTGCCCCAAACCCCAAGATAAAGCATTTTGTTAATCTTCTGAAATGTCATCTGTGCTAGGTTTTATAATCCATTCTGCTACACTAATAACTAATTTGCCAAATGGCAATAATCTTCCCAATTTCCAGTGTTATATTTATATCTGTGTTGGAATGACACACTGTGTGTAAGGAGACAGACATACTACAGTTATTCTGACAGGGCAGAACAACATCATTAATACCAGCCTTCCAAATTTACTATGATTTTTTATCCTCGTGAGAATCAAATTGGAAAGTGATACTTCAAAAAAACCTGCCACTCTTCACAAAATCCTTTCAGCTTCTTCATAGTTTATACAGCTTAAATATTGAATAGGAAGCATGGATAATGCCACTGGAATAATCTAATTTAATTAACACATCTATTGAAAGTAAGATTCAAATTAATAGTTGTAATGAAGTATTTCAAATTAGTTTCTATTTCTCATAGCACACAGCACAAAGAAACCAAGAAGTTTTCTTCTCTGTTACTGTAACTCACTATATAAAATAGTTAGACCTGAAGGTGATTTCATAGAAACATCTTAACCTCAAATCCAGGCGAAAATTCTGACCTTCCAATTTATGTGGCAGCGTTGGTATCACACGAAATCAAGCAGGATGTTTAAATCTTCTCCTCTGTACCCAGTTTCAGAGTGGATCAGTGCACAACTGAGCATTCAATCTCTGCACAAGATGCTTAGAACTGGATCTAAAGTCATGTTCAAACCAGTCATCACCCCCTGTCAGCCCTGAGATCCATCAGCATTTAGCAAAGTCCTGCCCTATGGAATGGTTGGGAAGTCAAGGGGGTTTTTCCCCTTTGTTTTTCCTTTCCCAGATTTAAACTTCCTTTGCAGCTTCTGCTCAATAAAAACTTTTCAGTTGTAACGTTTTCACTCTGTTAAGTTCAGCCTTGAGTGCTTTTCATCTTCATGGGTCTATATTAAAGTAAATTTGACCCAACACTGCCCTGGCTGATCCAACTTGGCCTCAGTTGGGACCATTTAAGTTGGCCCTGGTTCAGTGTCTCCCAGTCATTCCAACTAAGTCCCATAAAAGCCTTTTTGCTTTTTATTTATCTTAAACTGACTGTAAGATTGAACAGTGCAAACATAGATGAACTGAACTATTTGCCTTAAGGATAATTTAAAAGAGAGAGATGAAGAATCAGTTAATAATGCTTTTTCTGTTGCACAACGTCAGATTAAATGGTCTGTCCCTTTCTACTTCAATAAAGCCAATGATCTAAAATAATGCTACACCACCAATATGCAGTGGAGGACTAAACTGGCTTTTCAAAATATTGCTCACATATTTACAAAAGCCATAAAAGCTCATAATTCTCACTGTTCTCTATTTTTTGTTACATTTCATCCATTAAGTCACTGAGTCTTCATTCCACAGCATAACAGAGTTGATGTCATTCACATACAGCCATTTAATAAAATAAATTTGGTCCCTGCATGGCCAGTGTGCCTCTCACACAAGACAGTCACACCTCACACAGCTGAGTTGTCAGACACTCTGTTTGTACAGTTTTCTTGAAAGCTCCTGAGTATTTAACTTTCTGTATAGGAAATTCTAGGATCATAAAGTTAATTAGAAATGCAACTCCCTCTGAACACCTTTATACCTTTGCTGATCTGTTTAAATAGTCCCAGAACCCCAAATTTATTTAGAGATTTATTTAGAAATTTCAATCCAAACGGAGCCAAATATTTCAATGTAAATCCAGCCCTCTACTGAGTTTAGCTTATATTTGAAGCCAACCAAAAGCTGTGTAGCCACAGTTAATACAACACTGAGCCCAGTTCACGAGTCCAAACCCCAAGCAGAAATTATTTGAATCCAGCAGTGTCCCACCACAGCTACACATCCTCCTTCTACACCCCAGAGATGACACATGTCTGCTCAGAAAGCAAGCCAAGGGATACACTCACATCCATCTTCAAAGCACTCTCTGGGTTTTGGCTCATCCTCTGAAAGCATCTCATCCATTTACCATACAATTCACATCCCATGTCATTCAAATTGTAGTTAGGTACCCATGTTAGAGGAAAATTCTGTGAAATATCCAAGCATAAGTTGCTTCTGCCAGATGAAGACCATGAAATATAGAAGTGTATAAAACCCTCACTTAACTACTCAAATAGTTAAAAAAATTAGTGAATTATCTATCAACCTTTAGGGACAGAGATCCAATCCTACAAAACTAGGAAGCCAAACTTAAGATATATGGTCAACTTTTAGAACTGAAAACAGCATCAAAAGATCTCCAAATCCAGCAGCACTTGTACTGAGCACGACTATATCCCCCCAGAACCAAGGGATGGAAAATGCAGGAAGGTAAGACACCTTACCATTCCATTTAGTAGGAAAGCAGCAGCAGATCCCTTGACAGCAGAGTGACTGTTTTTCCCCTTTCCAGTGGCAGCAGCTGATCTCCCCTCAGCCCTCAAATCAAAACCTGAAATATCTAAACTAGGAACCATCAGAGGTTCAGAGGATGCAGATTGCTTCCCACTACTGCTCCAGAGAATTCCAAAAGCCAAGACATATGGGGTTCCCGTTTGTTGTGTGGGTTTTTTTTCTGTGGGGGTTTTCTTGTTTTGCTGTTGTTTGTTGGGATTTTTTAAGCTGAACAGCTTATTTTGACAGACCAGGTGCTGTTTCTGTTAAACCATTCCCATTACCTGTGGAGTTATCAAGATTTAGAGCCATTTAAGAAACTCTTTTACAAAATTACAGTCAGGAGACACTCTGGTTGAATTTTCAGTGATCACTCAAACTTGGAAAGCCCTATATAATAGTTTCTATTTCAGATATTTCCCTCGTACAAAATGAGGGTGGCATTCAGACTCGTTTACAAGCCTGTTGCATAACAGCCTAACACTTCAAACAAATAACATTTTCAGTTGAAATAAGCTGCTCTTCAGAAGCTGAACAAATTCCTCCAAGTTCCTGAGTTACCTGAGAAACAAAACCCAGCAAATAACCGTTTTTATGTAATAAAACAGAACAAATGGAGAATGCGGGGAAAAGAATTCTGTCTTCCGTTCCCGAACGACGGTCTACGGGTATCCTTAAGGGAATTCTGTTCATGTCAGTTCTAAAAAAGCATCACTGAGTCGCTCTCTGCAAACCTGCCTCGATGTTTTAAAGCTCGGAGCTGTGAGCGGAGCAGCCTCAGCCGCACCGGGTGTCACCACGAGGTGGCCTCAGCTCAGCGCTAACCAGCCCCGCTCAGTCCCTGCCCGATAAACCGCAATTTCTGAGCCCCCAAAGCAACACTTTCGACTGCTCTTGACCTCCTGGTCGTCTCCTTAACCTTCTTGTCGTTCTCTGTAGCATTTGAGCCACACTTTACGTGCCTCTGTATTTACCTGCATCTTGAAGAGTAAAGGAAAAATAAACTCTAAGCTCAACATCCAGATCCACAGTCCCCTTTAGCTTAGTTTCTAATAGTACTGATGCTAACTTAAATCAATTAAAACTTCTGTTCAGTTCGTTCTTATGCTCCAAGATGGGTCAAACTTGTCATTTCACCATTTTTTTATGTGTGATGTGAAAGTACCTTTGTTGAGCCCTCAAATCTGCACAGACACAGTTCTTTCACCACTTGTAAGGAATCACAGCACATACAGAGTTCAGTGAAAGCTGGGATCTTCCCAGCTTCCAGAAATCCAAGGGCTTTGATGTTTCAACACCAGCCCATCTCCCCAGTGTTCTGGGCAGGTGAGAACCTGGTTGCATCTCCCGTGACTGTTTCAAAAACACTTCAGAGGAAACAACCAGAGAGAAAGTTCAGCTTTCAATCCCATCACCCAGCTCCTGGGAGCTGTTCCTGCTGGAAGTTCTGTGTTTGTTTTAGAATCTGCTCAAGTTCATTTTTCAGCTTTTGATAGGAAGCCTACCTACCTCTCTCATACTGTGTATTTTTCTTTCTGACATTTTTGCTATTTTATTAACTGTTATGCATTAAAGTGACAGACTGCAAGAAAACAAATGGACATGAAGATGAAGCCCAGCCAAAATTCTGGAACACTGGCTGGTTTGTTGAAGGTGATGAAGGAAGAGAGGATTGCAAATGACTCTTCAGCAGAGGAGCAGAGCCAGAGCTCTGTGCTGAAGTCCAAGGGCACTGCCCAGAGCCATCAGCAGCACTCTCCTTGGAGGATCCCTTGAGCAGATTCTTCTGCTAAATGGGAGTTGCCAACAGTGCAATCATCATTCCAGGGCATGTGGCAGACAGCTCCTAAATGCTTCCTTCACAATTGATCAGTACATTCCAGTCAGTGAGGGAGAAAATCCATTTCAGAAAAAAAAAATAAATCTGAGGACTAGATGGGGATAATTTGCCCATAGAATTCTTTTATCTTTTATAAAAAATTATCTTTTATATTTTACCCAGTTGCTTGAATTCAGCAGCTGAAGAGATTCAGTTTCTCATTCCTTCCAATATGAAAACTAAGCTTAATAACAGTTCATAAATTGTACTGTTAGTTATACAAGAGAACTTCCTGTGATAACATTTTTAGGCTCCAAACCACATCAACTAAACCTTAAAAAGCTTCTGGATCAACACCATTTTTCACAGAAATAAAATACCCGTATTTGTTTTAGGCATGAAGACATATTGCAAGAACTAAAAAGAAAGATCTGTCGTTAAATGTTGTGTGGAAGCCTAAAAGCACAGGGACACACAGAGCTGGTGTCTCAGCTGGGAGGAGGGAAGGGCAGGGACATCTGTCAGCACACCTGGCAAGAAGATAAGTTATGAAAGAGCTCTCCCTGTCCCTCCCATAAACACACTTCAGTTCTGTGAATACAGCAGGAGTCAATAAAGCTCCCTTTTACTTGCAGTTAACATCAGAAATTAACTGCATTATAATTCTGTGCATCAGTTCGTTTTCAAACAATGAAAAAGGTGCTTCTGTGCATTGTAATGCAAAGCTCTCCCCCCTCGGGGGCACCAGGGGGACACTCAGAGCCTCCTGAGTGCACAGGATAAGTCATGGAAATGTTTTGATTCCTCTGAAGTTTCTCAACGTGAACCACAATATTCAGCTACTATAAACAGCAGGAAAGGCTGATAATTAAGTGTCCAGAACTCACAGCACTGTGGCCAACTGAATCCATGACTATTTTTGGAGTTAACAGGCATTTATTTCATCAAGAGTGTTCCAAGAATCACTGAAGGAATTTCTGACTTCCGAGAGCAAGGTTTCACAGCTGAACTTTGCAGTGTTAAATAGTTACCTATACAGCTGTAAATTAACTGCTGAAAGTGCAGTGATCCACTAATGCTGGGAAGTGCACTGTCCCTGAGACTTGGTATGAATTATCTATAAACTCCTTACTAAGAATGGGAGAGGGGAAAGACATTAAATTCAGTAAGTTCCATGGAGTTACTACTCTTTAGGGTTTTTTTCTGTCTATTTGACTTAACTCTTCCAAACTTCTTCAGCCTAAACTCCAATTCCAACAATTAAAAGCTCCATCTTTGCTGTTGTTAAAAAGCTTTACTACAACATCAGAACACTCCTCTCCTGTGACATTCCCTGATCAACAAGCTGTAAATAACTATCCCAAGGAGAATTTGAGCAGTTTATTCCTCTACTTGCAGTTCCTAGAAACAGAAAAGACCCTGGAAAAAGGTCTGGAGGATAAAAGTAACTTGAGGGGTGGTGTTAAGGGGAATAAAGGATGATCCTGTGTTACAATCCATTTTATGAGGTATAAACTTAGTGTCTGCATACATTTTTATTCACTTTGACCTTTCAGCTGAAGGAATGTGCCCTCCTTCCCAAAACCACTGAGAAGAAAACACATTTGACAATGCAACATATTTCCATTCCAACTCTCTGAGAGCTACACCCAACCTCTGAATTCAATGTACAAAATACAAAGAAAATCACCACTATTGTAATTCTATTTATCTGAAAATAACTCAG
This sequence comes from Pseudopipra pipra, assembly GCF_036250125.1. Classification (NCBI taxonomy): domain Eukaryota; kingdom Metazoa; phylum Chordata; class Aves; order Passeriformes; family Pipridae; genus Pseudopipra; species Pseudopipra pipra. Next base: position 4,408,014 of record NC_087563.1, on the reverse strand, counting down.
CTTCTTATGGAAAGTGATAAGCACTGATAACTGAAAAAGAGTCATAAAACCTCCCTAGAAAGCACTGAAGAATTTTTTGCATCACTGCATTTGTTTTTGCATCACTGTTTTCCATCAGCTCATATTCCCATCTGCAGCATCTATCCCTGTGGAACTGATGTTTGCAGGAAAAAAGTCTCTGTCAGGACTTGCACAGAGGTTTAACACATACAAATTTATCTTGGTAATGGCAAAACGAGGGGCACAGAAGAGGAGAAAACTTTAAGTACATTTAAGAAAATTTTGATGTCTGCTAAACTAACTCAAGGGAGAGCTGTTGTATAGTTTGCAGGGACTAGAACTGCACAAGAAAAAACAAGGAATACTTGAAAAATCCACATTATTTGTGCAGTTCTGACTCAGAATCAGAGCTGGTGTACTTCCCATCCCACATGAACTGCTAAAGGAGGGCTAATGGAAATCAAGTGTAAAAGCACATGATGTGAGTCTTGTCCTGCACAGGGCTGGGAGATGGACTGGATGATCCCTGTGGGTCCCTTCCAGCTCTGGATATTCTGTGATTCTATGATTAATTAAGAAATGTAATATTTTCCTACTATAATATGTACATCCCTCAATTGCAGAGCAGCAGACACACACACAGCTTCCTATGTTCTAAGAGCAGTGTCTATCTTGTATTTTTATATTGGTGCAAACTAAGTGACAGAATTAGCCACAAAGGGCTCTAGAATAGATGATAAAAATATCATCTATTAGTTCTGTGAGGATAAATGATTTTCACTGCTCCTTTCCCACACATTATGTGATGTTCACCCTCTGTTCCCACCACTGCTAAAAGGATTTTTACCCCTTCTCAGACCATACATTTTAACACCTTGAGATATGTATAGACTTGCTATTTATTCTATCTATCTATCTTAAATGCTTAATAGAGGTTAAAAAGGTGTGGGTTTAAAAAGAAAATCTCATGGTAAGATCAGTCAACAGCCAACTACAGGTAAAAAGCAACTACCAGAGCCAGTATGGTGATTTCAATTACCCAGTTACTGTCTGTGACATCATCTGTCTAGATTTCCTTATGCTTAATACTTACAAAAAACCAGGTACTTCAGTCTTCAAAACAGTTATTTTAAGTCTGCCTGTCAAGCCTAAGGTACAAAGTTCATAGCTCTTGCTTTCCACAGTTGAAAACTACATTTGAAGATGTAGAAGTAGAGCTCAGTATCAAGAACTTGCAATACAGCAGCTTTAAAAATAAGAAGTAGGGAAGAGCTCTGTTTAACCTGCATTTAATTTGGTGACTGCAGAAATTCGAACTGGGTCTTTCATATCCCCAAACCTCACATCTCCCTCTTCCACCAGTTTCATCAGAAACTGAAAATTCCTGTGAAATTAGGAAGTCGACACCCATCAGGCTGAAGATTCCAGTGATGGGAATATCCATCCAACCACGGCTGGTAAATGTTCCTGCTCAGTTGTTGACTGTTTTTAAATCAACTGCTATAAAAGCCCCACTGCAGCCATGAGTCATACATGGATTAAAGCGAATGAAAACAGGTGGATTATTAATTTCTCTCACTATCTTCACTGAATAAGTCTCTGGATTGCTGTGTGCCAGCAGTCTCAGCCGTTCCTGGGAATGCCCACCTCCTCTGGAAGCACAGCCAGCCTGTTGCATCTTGCAGTGGAACTGACTCAGCTCTCTCCTACTGCACTGGAGTCAGTTACAGGAGTGGTAAATCAAATACATTTCTGTTTGCTTTTCATTAGTTTTCAGAGATTTGCATTAATTAAGTTACTGATTATCAGAATGAACAAGACTCCTAAGGCTAAGATTTTATATGAGTCATCTCACTTTCAACCTAGCGAGCCAAAAACTGCAGTGCCTACATATTGTTCCAACTAGGGAGATAATGGGGTCTGGCATCTCTGATGCCACCCTTTTCTTTATAGTTACATCACACTATTGTATTTCCCTCAACACAGCAGAAATCAAAAAGGGCAATCTTTGTTTATAGTTCCAAACCACTTCTAATAAAATCCTGAACCAGAAAGCTGCTTTACTTTTATTTCTGGCAGTGAGAAGTGGTGGGAGGGTGGGGATGGAATGTCACACCGAAAAGCTTTGCTCAAGGTACATTTACAGGTTGCTTGATCCATCCTTGGGGCCCTTTTCTGCAGAGGCTCTTCCTGTTGATCTCCCATCTCTTGTGTGGGTATAATACCTCCCAGAAGGCATGGCTGCCTCCCTCCCATTCCTGGAGGGCTCTACATCTTGCAGTTACAGCCTCCTAACTGAACCATTTGAATTCAGTTTATTCAGAGAGAGAGAGAGAGAGGCACCTTAACAGCTTTTGGTATGTTATATGTGAGTGTGCATAAAACCAGGCAGGGTCACAGTTTCCCCCTTCTGTAGCAAATAACAGCTCAAGTGGGGGATTTGGTACATAAAAGAGAGACTGGCTGTGGCACTGAGTGCCATGGTCTAGTAGGCAAGGTGGTGTTAGCTCAAAGGTTGGCCTTGATGATCTCAGAGATCTTTTCCAACCTAGTTGATTCTGTGTTTCTGTGATTTAAACAGGACTTTTTGCAAGGAATTACAACACCAGGAACTTCATCCATGTATGTTGCACAGACACTATGGAAAGCAAAGCAAGAATTTGACCAGTCTTTCCCTGGTAAGCTGTGGCTCTCAGAGAAGAAACCCAAGGAGCCATGCACATAATTAGCCCAACAGCCCGTTTCATTTCCCAGACATTTAATTCCCTTAGAAGCAACATAGGTGAGAACACCTTAAACATTCCTCTCAAGCATAAATGAGTGGTGGCTGAAATGCTGTCTTTGTAACAGAGGTGTAGGACCAAAGGTGAATCTCTCCTCCACTCCCCCAGCACTGCTGGCCCTAAGAGAAACAGGATCAATTCTGTAAATACCTCAAATCAACAAGGTGAAAAAACCCTACTAGACACCTACAAGCAGTTAGGAAAGAGAGGAGTGAGGCTCTCAGGGTGATGGTCATGGAGCAGTCACGTGCTATTTATCATCTGTCCAAAGAGGCTGACATGCTACATGTGGTGGAACACAAGCTAAAGAACTGCTTAAAGCATTTCAGAAATATAAATCAGTCATGTTACATCATTGGACAAGCAGCATAAAGAGAAAAGCCAGGCTTCTGACATTTTTTGGTCTTCACACTTGCAAATAGTACTCTCCCTTCTAAGATTCAATTTATATTTTTCTTTTAAATCACTTGGTGTTCAAATTAGAAAAGTTCTTGTCGCTGGAGATACACATCCTATACAACACAACAGGGTGAATTTCAGGATATTCATTTGGCAAACTAAAATTGTCTCTGGCATCAAGTGACAGCATTGTATCTTTCTGAGGAGAAAAAAAGATCATCATGGGGAAATTGCTTATGTTTCTTTTGATTTGCTTTGCAGTGTTCTCGTGATTGCTTTCAATAACACAAGACAGGAGTTCTGCTCCCCCATGGAACGGGGAACTGTAAAGAAAAAAGCAAATTCCAGTGTTGAACACATCCCAAAGCACTGTCACCACTGCATGACCAAGTCCTGTGATGGCCTAGATGGGCTGGAGACAGAGTGCACTGCTCCATTAAAACCCAGCAGCTGCCAAGTTATGTCAAGTTGTGTCACACACACATCAGAAAAATGGGGATAACCACTACCCCCAACTGCTTCATTAAGTGTAAGATTAATTTCAGTGCTCAAATTACAAAGTGATTCTGATGTGACACCATTGTGCTTCTCATTGTAATTTTTTATACTGATTTCTTTTCATTTGCCTTAATTGTGTATCTTCAGACTAAACTAGTTTCATATTTAAGTTTCAATCCCAACCACAAAGGCCAGTAATTTTCCCTAAAAGATCTGATTCTCATTCTTTTAATCTCAGCAACTCCAGATCAAAATTCAAACAGCCCCAAACAGAAGGGTAAGTTAAAGGAAGACAAAAATAGATGTTATTTATTAACTACGAGAATATTTCACCAGATTTCAGTACAAGTCAACTACTGGAATATTGAGCTCATCTAATGCAATGCTATCATCTGCATTTTATGACCATTTTTTACAATCAGATTTGTCAATCCTTATCAAAAATCAATTTACTCTAAAGTATGTTTCCCAGCACTACACAAGAGAGCATACCCAGAGAACTCAGAATGGAAGAGCTATATTTACCACAGGATAACTATTTACCATTGGTTCACTAATAGAATTTTCTTTCTAGTTCTTGACAGGATTAATCCAGTAAACAAGGAGATAGTTTCAAAGATCAACAGGTTTGTCTGCCCTACAATTATTGGTAGCACAAAGATCTGTAGCACAAAGTGTGGGTTATTTCTGTGGGTTTCACATGGTTTATATCAATGGGTAGTGCATTAGAAGCATTTCAAGGAATAGAATTGGTGTCTCAATTCACTTACAGCTCAAAGCACAGACTCAGAACAGGAGTTCACCTGCTCAGCTGCCCCAAGACCTTAACACTTAGTTCATTATAACCCCAGATGAGTGATGGCCAGAGGCATTGCTTCCTCCTCCAGCTGTGCCAGAAGGCTCCAGAGTTCTGGAGAGAATTGTCCCTGTACTGGAAATCATGAAGCACAAAGCAGGCAATCCCTGAGCCTGGCTGCTGCTGCTGCTCAGGGGGTGATCAGCTCACTGCTGACCTCCTGCCCCGAGATTTCTGCAGGCTGGGTAGTTGTTCTGGTGACCCAGAGCCTGATGTGCCCCGAGACATTTCCCTCTCCAAAAGATATTTCTCTTCACATGACCAGGCACTCCTACAAGACACACAAGTCTCCAGAAGCCACGTACTTAACGTGCCCCAAGGCTGCTTTATAAGCACACTGGTGTGATATGAAGCAGCAAACCACAACAGATGTCCTCCAAATATTCCACAAAGCAAAAGGCTGCCTTGTGGCTGGACAAGACAGGACAATTCTTATCACAGCCCCAGTGGGATCTCTGAAGCTGCCACTGCAATGTGAGCAACTTGTGCATGAAAGCCTTTCAAGAAAGCAAACTGGCAAGAGGAACAGTCACCTCATCACTTGGATTTCATATCTTCTGTTTTATTTTAAGGGTTACTAGTAAGGGCTTTCATGTATCTGGGGAACTTCATTTTGTTTAGCTTTCCAGTCTTCATGTTTGTTTAATAGATACTATTTGTAAACTTACAGTGTTTCTATGTCCAAAGTCTATTTGTGTTTGTTTCTTCAGCATTTTTCCTCCCTCCTGTGTTTATTTCTGTACTGACACATCAAGGGAGGGCTTACTTTTGGCACACGCTCTTGCCAAAACAAATTGTTTTATGTACAATTTCCTTTCATCAGAACTTCAATGTATTAACAACTTAGGATATTGCATATAAGTCCCTATCAGGATTTAAAAAAAAAACCTGATGGGAAGAAGAACAGGACACATGTTGTGGCAGGAAAGATTAAAGGAAAACATTTCTCTGAATTAAAGTCCTCTTAGCACTGCAGCTGAAACTACGCCCTAAGTGTTGTTTTGTCATTAGACAAGTTCAACCCTTGATTAAATCATGTTTACAAGTAATTTGGGATCAATCTTCCTCTCCTGTAAACCATCAACAAGAAGTCAAAGTCAGAGCACTTTCTCTTTTTGGTGGGGGAGGAAAACAGTGAGGGGGCAGGTGGGTAAAAAAAAGTTACTAAAACAGTAGAACTGAAGTAAATAGCTATTAACTGTCTCAAGTTTGCCTATGAAGTGGGAAGTAAAACACATGGCAGTTGAAGGTATATTGGATAACATTAATCCAAGTCAAACCCCTCCAAGGTCCCCATTAAACTTGTACATCAACATGTATGATTTTCCAGATACAGATTCACAGATGCTGACTTGAACAAAGTGAGCAAAGCACTCCACACTCATGACTGAGATTAATGCAGTACATTAAGTAATCTCTACTGTCCCATTTAGTTGGTATTTGGCAAAAACCTTTGATAAAGGGTAACTGTCAAACCCATTTTCCTGCAGATCCTGATCTGAGATACTCCATGGTTTGTTTAAAATTCTGTTCATTCTCAGTAAGTTCCATGTAGTAAAGGTGACAGGCTTTGTTGTCACCTAGCTTAATTTGGGAGATGTATCTTTTAATTAGCAATGCCACGTCAAATGAGCTGACTCAGGAGGAAATTGCTGCTGTCACACAAGGATAACATATATCCAAGCAGGCAGGCACTGTCCTCAAAGCTACTTGCCTACATGTTCCATAATTCCAAAGGCATTCCCTGTGAACAATTAGCCAGTGCATATCAAACAGCTCTGGAGAAGCAGGAAGGCTGTGTGTGACCAGTTCACTTTGCAGCACAAGTAGCTTGTAAATTATTGACACTTTTAAAACCATCCCTGTTTATATCACCAGGCACTGTCCTTCAAGGACAAGGGATTTTGGAAGAGAAATCACAGCACCTCACTCACATCATAACCTCAGCATTCCATAGCTGTGTGACCAGGACATGCCCTTCATTGCCACAGATCCAGACTTTCCAGAGTAGCACAAAGGAAGGGGATCAGGGAAGAAAGGACACGACACATAGACAGCAAGGCTGACATACAGGCTGCTTAAATCCTACTGAAAGTCTCATTTTCCTTTTGGTAAACAATAAATTCATGGATTATCATTTTCAGGAGTTAGTGGTGATGGGAGCTCTGTTTCCCCCCTTCACATTCCTATTAGAACTTGACCAGTGTGGAAGTTGGTTTCAGGGTTTTATTATTGGACTTAAAACCAAACAAAAACCCACCAAACCAAGTGGGTCACAGCAATGAGACCTTGGAAGGAAAGAAATACTAATGTAAAGAAAGAGGGGTCAGTGATACAAGACCCTGGTGTTGAGATGGCTGAAGTTACCTGACATCTAAGATGAAAAAAACCAAATCCAACACTTTTACTCTCTGCTTCTTCAGAGGAATATTTGCCCTGATCATTCAAGTGTGTACTGGACTATTTACCTGGATATCAAAGGTTCTGGTGGTATCCCACCCCCATCCTTCTCTAAACCTAAACTAATTCCTATTAATTTACCAAGTTCAACTGAACATTGCTAGGTATTGATTACGTTTCAATAAGTCAACTTCCCTTTTATTTATGAAACAAAAGGCTTGTTGTGAACAAACAATTGAAAGACTGATTCTTGTTATAAAGTAATTGCATTGTGGCACATGCAGTGTTTTTGATACTGTGTGTTAGGTATGTCCATCTGGAACAAAAATTGAAGAACTGATGATAAAATTTTAGTACAGCTCTAAAATAATCTACTTGTTATGATACTAATAAAATTCATGATCTTGGCATTTTTATCCTCATTTTTCCCCATCCTACTGTTTCTTTTCTACCTTTCCAGGCCCTGTACTGCCTCTTACAACCTGTTTTAAGTCACTGCCCTGCCCATGGCATTCGTTTTGTGTATGGTCAAGGCTTCAGTCTCATGAAACACAACCAGTACCTACCCACCCTGATGAAAGGATCATTCCACAGACACAAAAGCAAATGGCTTTGGACCCCCCACTAACATTAAAGGAAACATGAAGGAAGGAAAATTCAGGAGTTGGCAGACCTAATTACATTTTCACAAGATGGATAAGATCTTAAAAATTCATGAACATTGGAACACTTCTGTATTATGTGTTTGAGACCTCAGTCACACTTGTTATGATTAAAGAGTCTGTGAAAGAAAACAAAACAATAAAAAAAAAAAAGACAAAACCCACTCAGCCCCCAAGATCAGGAGACATCTCTGCCAGTCAGGGCATCTGGCATGGAAAAAACAATTTTCATCTTGCCCTGATTTTGATTGAGCAAGATAAAGCTTCAAAAGCAGAAGCACTTCTATCTACCAGGTCTGGTCTTAAAAGTTTAGATGCACAAGACCCTGTTGTCTTCAGATTGGCTTTTGCCAACTACACAAGAATTGTTCCAGTCCTGTGGGACTTGAACACATTAAAAAATGATCAGAAAGCAAGGATATGCTCTGAAAAACAGACAATCAGAACTTGAGACTTTTGACATTTCTGGCAACAGTTACAGGTGCTCTAACTTTTGATTTGGAGAACTGGCCAATAAAGCTTGATAAATACAAGAGCAGCACAATATCCAAGTTACTGGTTAGTATGTCATTTTCCTTGAAAAGAGGCACAGTTGTGAAGGTTATCATGGAAGCACAGAATGTGGGGCAAGCATTGGGATGTTTGGTGGTGCAGCACCACAGGTTACTTCAGCAATATGAAGGCAATATAAGTTTTCCTTTAAAATATGGCTACTCCTTTGATATTCCATGCAAATACACCAGATGAACAGGGAGAAGCAAGACAGGGGCTAGTGATGGTGCCTTCACATTTTCCTGCTCAAACCCCTTCTCCATGACCACACACTTGTAGATGAACCAGCTACAGATACATTTTTACTTGGTTCAGGATGTGCTAAACTGCTTGATCAGGTTAATTTTGCAATGGCAGCTTTTCAGTAACTCAGCAGCACTCTGAGTATTGCTCCCAAAACCTGTAAGAGGCAGTTTTTGCTGGAGGACAGTATCATGACTTCACTGCTGGAAGAAAAGCTTTCATTGTTCAGGTTACTGGCAGAATTTCATAGAGCAGAAGGCAGAAGATAAGCTCTCAGCAGAATTGTCATTCAGGCACACATCCATATCTCTACCTGTCTTTGTCTCAGAAATTGCAGTTTGTCTGTGATTCACCTTTCAGCTCCCACAGTTTGGAGAGCTTGAAAAGAATTCACCCCATTAAGGACTCAAATAATTGAAAGTTCTTATGTGAAAAGACTTCAAGCCTTTAAGATGAATACCAGATCTGTGTCAGACTCAAAAGATACTGGAAAATAATGTAGTGAACTGGTAAGAATAGACAGATGGTTCTCTTGGGTAAAAATCAGGGTTGTTGTATCCTTAGCAAACATGTTTAATGATTCTAGAATGAAGATTCACATGAGCTGGTACACATGGCACAGGAACAGCTATGCACAAGAGCAGCTTATGGCATCACCACTGTAGCAGCATCAGGGCCAGCCTGGGTAATAATCTTCTGATTTAGGTATATTTGCTCTAGTCCAGGAAACTAAGTTGATCCTGAGCCACCAAGAGACCATCACAGAAAGCAGAGTCAACAGAACAACTCTGGGAGATTTAGGATGAACTCCATGTCAGTTGCTATAAAGGATCAAGGATTTATTTTGAACTCAGAATTTTTAATTCAGCAATAAAGAAAAAAAAAATCAGCACTTGAAAATTTTCTTCCAGTAACACTAAGGTCTGACACAGACACCCTGAACCATTTACTATTTTATCATGTTAACATTGTTGCCCTGTTCAAGTGAAATAAAGGGCCAGCACCAGCACTTATGCCAAAATATATGCTCCCAAAAGCCTTGGTATGTACAAAGAGATAACAAACTTACCCCTGTTATGCTTCTATTGGGAACTTTTCTTCTACTGCAGTGGCTGCTGACAACCACACACGGGCAGGGTTTGTGTGTGTCTGAGGTGAAGTCAGGACCATTCCAGCCTGTTGGTGCCCTGAGGGCCCTGAGTAGTTCTCAATGAACTTTAACTATTTATTGAAATACAGAGTCTCAGTAGAAAAATCAGGCTTTAGAAAAGGTTTGCTCCTCTACCAGTAACAGCCAAACTTCCAAAAGTAATGTGAAGCTTAGTATTTAGTAACATTCTAATTGAATTGTCACTACAAAAATATCATTCCAATCCAAACATCAGAATTTGACAGCAAGAAGGTCTAGATTTCAAGTTTTTCAGGCTATGAAACATGAGTGAAGTCCCCACCTTGAAGTGTGGGAAAGTTGATGAAAAATACATGATTCTGAATGAACTAATTTCCTTAATGGTAATAAGTTAGATTTAATAACCAGTACATCATCAGAAAGCAAAATATCAAGACAAAACAAAACATACTACAAAAAAAGTCCTTTTTCTCTGTTTATAATTCTTAGATTCCTTTTCCATCTGCACAGACAACTGCTTGAATCCCAGCCCCTGCCTCAGCATATGCAGGTGATCTGTGCTGGGAGCCTGCCCTTTGCTCTTTCCTTCTTATCCTTTCTCTCCCTTAGATGTTCATATCCCTTCCTTCCCCCACTCATCTCCTGGATCAACCTAGGACAGGCTGCTTTTCTCCTTAGGGCTTCAGCCATCAGGTTCTTCTCCCAAGTGCTTACCAGCTCCTGAAAGAAAATCCGAGTGTGTTCTGCACATTTTCAGTTTACTTCTGTCGCTGCAATAGGTCCTTGGGGACTGCAGGAGTCCCTCAAGCTGGATGTCAGTGTGCACAGATACAGAAGCACAACTGGCACTCACAGTTTAATGCCTAAGAGTATCATTTTGGCTTTTATGTAGGCCCTTCTTTGCATTTGTCTAGAAGAAACACTCTAAGCAACTCTAGTACCTAAAGAAATTCAACACAAGTGCAGGACTTCCTTTCCCATTGCTTACTTAACCCATTGTGACAGAACACTCCAAATCCTCAGTATCTACAATATGGATTTAATACAAACACAGCCAGTTTTGTAGCTCCAAGCAGCATCACCCCTGCAGAGCCCATCACATGCCTTGAAATCTAAAACCAGACACAGTGAACCAAGGCATAAAACCCTCATAACATGTTTCAAGCCCGATAATTCCTATAAACACATGCTGCAGCAATGATGTCACTACTCCAGCTGGCCAAAACAAATATAAATGTATCCTTTAGAAGGCACCAGATGACACTGTAAAGTTCAAGTAACCCTTAATTCCATACAGGAGAAAGTCACAAATGTACAACAACAGAATTTACTTAGTGGTTTCCATCTCTCAAGTCAAGGTGCTTTGTTTAGGTAAGTTCATGTGGCATTTTGTTTCTTGACCATGGTCATTCAGAAGCCTATTTTGCCCTGGGTTTGGCATTGCTGGTAACAAACTTGTCCTCAAGAGCATGTGCTGTATAGAACAGCCCTCAAATCCTTCTGAAGACAGGATGCATAAATTTTTTCCCCCCCTTTTGCTGCAGGATCTCACTGCAGCAGGTCAAACAGACAAGTTCCATGACAGCAGTGCCTTTCCACTGTAAAAATCAGTGTACAGTGATTGCCATTTAATCACCAACGTTGGAACTCCACAGCTCACAGCCCACAGGAGGGCAATTAAAGGAAAAGGAATCTTTACGTTTCCTTTTGAGACTATTCCCAGACACAGAGTTAGGAAGTTGTAACAAAGCCTAGAAGGGATTATTTATGGGTCAGTACCACAAATGGCAAACTGCTTGATGTGTTTCTGTTAAGGTTAAACTTTACCACAACTCTTCCCCTCCAGCTTTATCACAGATATTCTTCCACCAAACAACTGCAATTTGCCTTTTTCATTGCAAAAAACATCTATAGAAGTGATTGAAAAATCTTTCTTGTCCTTTAGAGACATTTCAAACACTGCATGAGGTTCTATGTGCCCCTCGATTAAGTGTATAATGCTTAATAATCCCTTGTACAACTGTATCCATATGATTAGATTTCAGCAATATAAATTTGTGCAGGTATTTCCATTACCTTCCAAGAGTTTTGGTGGCCAATTTGGTGAGCAAATATACCCAAAACAGGTTAAATCCCTAACATGAAAAGCTAAAATTATTCCCTTCGGGGAATAGGTGTGTCAAAAATTCCCCCAAATCATTAAACAAGAACCATAGCAGAACTGTCTGAATGCTGGATTTGTTTTCAAAGATATTTTTCAACTGGCAGGAGGAGCTACCACAACCTGCTCAGTGGAATAATGGCACATTGCAAGGGCATCAGTGCTAACAGAGTCAAACAACATGTTTAAGTCCTGCTGTTGTTTAAACAGGGCAGATAGAAAGTTGTTCAATGCTGTCAGGACTCCAATGCTTTCATCCATATACAGTAACAAACATTCAGTAAAGCAATTTTTACCTCAGAGACCTTGAAATTTAGAACATTGAGGTTGTCTGTTCTGAATTTAGGGATGTGTCTGCTCTTCACGTGCCACTTAAGTGGCAACTATCCATCCTCTCTACTCCTGTAAATCTTAATTACAGGAGCTTCCTGCTTCCCTGGGGAAACTTAGATGAAGTTTTCATAAAAAGAGTATTTTGCAGCACAAGTTTTTCCAGGCCCAGGAGAAGTTTTATCCCTAAGTTGACAGATACAATTATCAACCCCAATCAGCAACCTCAGAGCCTAAACATTGATAGTCAAAGTGGACTTAGAAAAATAAAAATCAAGCCTTTTAGGGCAAAGCAAGTGGAATTTGATCAGTAAATAACTTTAAATGGGGTGTGAATAAAGTAACTCAACTGATTCAGGACTAAGTTTTTGCTTGTTTGCTTCCATCCACTAAACCCAAGTTCTTCTCAGCCCGAGGATATAACTAAAGTCTTGTTACAAAGTTATGCTTCACTTGCTAAGATTAACTCTGTATACCCAAACAATAAATGATTAGTTACATAGCATTCAGGAAGATTAATCAGATACATAACTAATTAGTTACAAGCAGAACTTTTATCTCCACAGGTGGTTTAAGCTACTTGCTGCCTGACTGTGGCACACAGTTTATGTTCCAAATAACAGAGTGCTTTCCCCTGTTAGTGGATACAAGAAAAAAAAAAAAAAATCAACCTAAGTTACACCAGCCCCATTGTGATAATACATTTTTAGCAAATGCAAAGAAAAATAATATTACATTTCAAGTCAAAGTGTCTTCAGCACAAATATGTCTTGGAGAAGCATCATTTCTCAATGGTGCCTCTTACCAGAGGGCAAAATACGGTTTTACTTTTCACTGGAAACAAGTTGCAATCCATATTCTCTAGGAAAGATCTATGAATCAGTGAAACTCTTATCTACCACTATTTGACAATAGCTATGAGGCAGATTACTAAAGCAACATTTTCCAGATGAAACCATCCTCTAATTAGAAATAAAGTACTTTTTTCTTCCTTTTTCAGAAGAGACTGCTGTGAAGCAAGACAATAGAAATGGCACCATCTGCTAATAATCCAATTAGAGAATTTCAAAGCAACAGCTAAAATAAAAAAAATAAAATCTAGCTGTTAGTGATTTATTTTTCTAAACATATTTCTCAATTACACCACATGCTTTCTGATTTCATTCTGTTTGGAAACTACAGCAGTTCATGGGATCAAGGAGAAATCATATCATGGGTAATGCAAAACAGGAGCTTTTCCCAGTTGTACATTTGTCTCCACTTGTGACAGAACACACCTATGACTTGACCACTTTCTCATATTCCCCCGTGATACACAATAGTCAAACATGTCTCAGACATCACTTTTAGCAGAATATTCTCTAGAATGACCTTGGATGCACCTTCTCTTCCCACTTGGTTTGTGGTCAGAGTTATCATCAGATATACCAAGGCAATGGTAACTTGCCTACTGTGGCTAAATGCTCTGAAAAACTCTATTTAGGAGCAACTGCTGCTTATCATTCAAAATTACTTGACCAGAGATGGCAACTTGGTTCTTGGCCTCTTCTTGAAAAATAGAAAAAAACCAAACAAAAGCAAAAACAAACAAACAACCCAACCATCACCAAAATTTGAATTTGTCTTCAGAAGATACTGACAGCTTTGGGAAAAACTGTTTTATCCTACCTACAGTGCACACACAAGATGAACTACTTGCTCATGGCCTCACCACAAGCATATGGATGAAGAACACAGGGAATTAAATGTATATCTGGATGCATCAATACCTGATACCACAGCAACTCTGCTGTATGAACACACATGGCCACACATGACGTGGAGCACAGAGAACCACAGCAGCTAAAGGTGCCTAAGAGGTAGAAAGAACCCATCTTGACAAGAATTTTGCTCTTTATCTTTTCACATCTCTGTCACAGAATGTTTAAAGTCCCTGTCACAGATCTATGGAAGCTTGTTCTGACTTCTGTAAACCAGCTGAAAATTCCATGTGAACTCCAATCATCAGTTTCTGCCCTTCAGCATATCCACTTTATTGCTGAAGGCAGACAAGTTCTTCCAAGCTATGAAGTTTTGAATCCAAAGGTGATTTTATGGCAAAAAGACATCTGTTAAAATGGTGGTTTTTCTGGAACACCTCAACAGCTACATGTTCACCTGTGGCCAACAGCTGCTGAAGTGTAAATCACATGCTCACCACAATTGCAGTTATCTTTAGTATTTTCCCTTCTCACTTCCCTTTCTCCAGATTAGCCTCCAGACAAAAGCACAACATCTTAACAGAAGTCTGAGCTAACAAGCTTACCATGGTTTTATTAGGCTTTCAGGAGAAGCAAACTGCCAGCTAAACATTGTACAGAGAGTCAATACTTCATGTGCAGCAGCTCTTGGGGGAACACTGAGGGCTGCACAGGGGTTACTGCTGCACAAAAAACCCAATCTGTGAGGACAACAGAGGAACCTGACAGCATTTGCTGCTCCCACCCCAGGAACAAACTCACTTGTGTTGTTCTGTAAAGAAAACTTTTGGGCTTTGTAAAACTTAGAAAGCTGAAATGAAGCCTTTGAGGGCTGATGAATCCCCCAGTTCTGCCCACTCTGCAGAGTCCATGGACAACACTGATTTCTTCTTCACCCACCTCTAGTACTTCTGCAGGTGGAGGACAAATTTTGTCATTAGATGAAAGAAAGTTTATAATTTAACCACAGGGGATCTTTCTTTTGTTTATTTTTAAACTTCAGGTTCCTCCCTCATGCTTTCAGCCGTGCCTGTCAAACCAGAGGTTCTCTAACTCCATATCCTCTGTCCAACAGGAGCCAACAACAAATGCCTTGAGTGTGCCCAGTGACACCATTGGTTCATGTCATTGAACCAGTGCAGATCTTCCCACCCCATCTTTAAATTGGTTCCTTTGCAGCAGCAGCAGCCCAGAGCTCAGTGCAGGCTCCTCTGCTGTGCAGCAGCAGGCAAGAGAAGGTGCAAATCAACCTGAGTCTCACCTTCTTGCCTGACAGTGTCACTTCACTAACACACAACAAAAGTATTCTGCAATTACATCCAAATATTCCTGAGTTGCTAAGTGATAAACATCTATTCAGTCAAAGTCTCAAGCAACATGTTCACCTAATGAGCAACCTGACCATGTGTGACTCCTTATTTCTTTCCTACTCAGATGCTCTGGGCAGGAGGTTAATACACAGCTTCTTGCTCCCACCTCTTGCTGGAGAAAATCAAGGCTTGTCTAGATGAGACACTACTGAATCTAACTCTACTGAGATAGTATCAAGACTTGAAGCAAAATGACTTGGACTGCTTTTTCATGTACTTCTGGATGCCCCTGTGAACTTGTTCCAAGTACCATTATCAGAATTCTTAGAGTCTAAGTTGCTTTACTTAAGGAAAGGAAGGACTTAATTTCTTTTTTTTTTTAATCCTCTGAATATATAAGTATTAAACTGTGCCCTGTTAAGGGCTGTGAAGGGTTAATACATCAGATGTCAAATTTCAAAGTAATAGAAAGCAAAACTTGGGCTCAAATGTTTTTGCAAGTACCTGTTATTGTATTAAACTTGTCATTGCCAGTATCCCTGAGACTGAGTGCTTTGATTCTTTCCCAGGGAAAGTATGGGCAACATTTCCAATGGCTCCTATGATTGATCTGTTGAGATTAATGAATTGAGAGAACTCATGTACATGCCATGACATGCGTTCATTTACAACAAATTTATAGCCTTTAATTACTTCATAGCAAACTTTGAAGTGTCTATTTTTATATTCAGGACAGATACTAAGTGTTAAAATTGCCTTTAAGCAGGGCTGTATAGATTGAGTTACTATTGTTAGCCTTTTACCACCTGTATTCATTGTTCCTGTAGCCTTCTCTTAAAAGAAAACAAAAACCACCCCCCTCCTTGGGGTAATTTATTTGCCTTGACATCACCCCTACCTACACTATAGTAAATAACCCACCTATCACCTCCATGAAGCACCTGGGACTTTTTATTTACCTTCCAAGGCTTTGATAGATTTCTTCACACAAAAATAGGAATCTGCCAGTCTTTGCCTTGTCTTAAACAGTGACATGGTCCAACACAACCACCCTGAGACTGGGATCTGCCTTTATCTATTGGCAATGGGGAGAGGAACAATGTCAGGGGCTCTCACAGTGAGCTGGGACTTCTAGAAGGGCAAGTGAGGTGCTGAAGGCAACGAGTGAATAAGTTAAGAGTTAAATGAGTTGTATTCAGTGAAGTCCTCTTTTCCAAATGTCAGCTGGATACCTCAATAGCATTACAACAGGCAAGAGGAAAGACATCTTAAAGTTCTGTTAAAAAGTTCTGAATCAGAGCCCACAAAACAGTTACTGGACTTGACTTTCTATAACCAACAGGCAGAAAGGCTCTCCAGAGAAACAACTTATGCAATTTATGAACTGTGAACTCATGGCATAAACATTTGTGTAAACCAGTCTCTGAAGGAGCCCCTTGTTTTTAGGTGTTTGTCTCTTCAGGTTCCCTCTCTAGTGATTCTCCTGCTTCTTTTGACAAAGGGGATGTGAACAACCACATTCTCTGCACATCCCACAGAGGCAAAGGGATGCAGCTGGAGAAATATGTGGAATGTTTATTAGGGAAATACTGTGCTCCTATTTATTTTTGAGAAAATATTAAAAAAATATGAAACAGCACCTATATGGGATGGTTCCCTAATTCCCATCAATTCTTTATGACCTTAACACTTTAAATGTTGTGGGTTTAATGCCTGTGTGTCCAGGCATTGTCTGCAAGTCAGTTAAATGCATCTGGACAGCGAGGGAAGGGCCAGGCTGGTGTGCACCCCAAGGCCAAGGGAGACAGGGGCCCCTCTAAACTCTATCCCAAGATAGGAGGTCAAAATGAAATTCCAGGAGCAAGAAATATGTCCATGACATGCCACCAAGATCACATTTGATGGACAGCTATCATTTCTGTTTATAACACTCAGTTCAAAGGGAAGGATATCTTTCTGAGCAGTTTCATTTCAGTTTTATTCACCTCATTTGCTGAGAAAATGAAATGGTGCCACAGCACAAGGTTTTAATGTGATCCATATATTCAGCACATGGTAAGTAAATAGGCATTTTGTGAAATGTTATCACATAATGCTCACTTCAGGCTTGGACTTTTCCACAACTACATTATAAAAGTAAGAAGCACAGCACACACAAATTTCTGACAAAGATATACTTCAACTGGAATAAAGAATGATAAAAAGGTCAACAAACCAACCTCCTCAAAAACTGCAGGGCAAAGTCACTGGATATTTCATATGGTTTCTTCAGCCCTGTTTGCACATTTAATATTGAGAGGTAAGTTTTGTGGTTTTTTCCCCATTTGCAAATGTTTAATCAAAGAGAAAAATCAAATTTCACAAGAGTTTTATTTCAATATAGTTACTAAAGCCAGATCACTTTCTGTAGAATAAGCAATCCCAGGCTGCAGAGAGCTGAGCTGCTGCTTCAGTTGGTAACTATTTCCATGTTGGCTGGGAAACACTTCCCATTGTGAAAATCACTGTCTGAAAGCATCACTGGTACTGAGTGAACCCTTCGACCAGACTGAGGCACAAAACCTGGATTTTGTTCAGAAGCCTCAATTTTACAGCACTTGAAAAGTCAGAGTTTCATTTCCCATCTTTAGTGCTTACATTCAACAACCTACTGTACTGAAAACTTGTCAGACCATCAGGATAAACTCATCCTCAATACTTTTGGTACTTGTAGAAATACAAACACCACATACAATTCCACAGACATTTTCAGCACACACTTCCCTTTGTAACCACAGGGAACCTTTGGGAACACAAAATGCTTGAGGAAAAAAAAAAACCCCACACACAACAAGCTACTAAAAATATTAATTAACTACCAGGTTTGTTAATACAGGCTTTGTACTCAGTGTAAGCACAATATTTCCCAGCTTGGTGTTAAAGTTAATCCACACCTATACATGCATTCTGCTCATTCCAAGTCATATCCCAAATGCCTACAAAATAAAGTATATCTTATTATTCCAAATAGCTGCCTGTTAAGACCTGTATTAAAGCAACAGAAGTTTCTGCACCTAAAAAAACTTGTATATAAGTTACCATTCATAACTTGCTACAAGTTCTCCTCTCATTCATTCTCCACTATAAACTAATTGCTGATAATCTGAGTGCCTTTCACTCAAAAGTCTGATATATTAAGTATCTTTCAGGTCCCTCTGCTCAGCAGTTTATCCCCAAGGAAAACAAAACCATGTTTTAATGAAGCTAAAATCCACCAGCTACTAAGAGCTGCTTTCCTTGTACTTTCTAAACTTGCTTCACTCACCTGTAAGTCCAGAAGCAAGATGACTACATGCAAAGACAGAGGAGGAGGCAGCTCTAAGAGATAATGCAAGTTCTATGCTGGATATTAGTTGCACATAATGGGCTAAAAAAAGAGTTTAAAAAAAAAAAAGAGAAAACACTAAATTGTCTGGCAGCCAAGCTGTGCCAGGATGTGCCTCTGCTAAAGGCTGAGATCTTAGGGACCCCTTAGGAGAGGCAGGTGCTCAACATGTAACCCTTTCAAACACTTCCCTTGTTTGAAGATGCCAGCCAAAGAGATTAAACCCAATGTGCTCCAATTCATTTTAATTCATATTCTCTTGGAAGGAGTATTAATTAACATCCACTTCTGCCAGTTTTCTGCCGAAAAATTAAGCACATTTGATTCTATTCCCCTGGAGGAAGAGCAGGAATAAAGTAACTACCATTACAAAGGTGTATAAGGAATCAGCACAAGTGCTCTCAAATAAAATAGAACTTGTGGTAAACAACTGACTCAGTGGCTGAGTCTTCCTGCTCCGCCCATCACATTAAAAGTTTGCCTAAGGAAAAGCCTTAATTGGGCCTGGCTTTCTCAAAGCCAAAACAGTTTCTGCCAGAAATTAGAAAAAAAAAAATGTATATATGTAAAACAAATTTCAAAAAGTACCTTATATAAATTATCTAAGATCAGGAGAGCTGTAAATTTAAGGTAGGACCTAAGTACTACCTAAAAGTTAGGGAGTTCACGTTATTCTTCTAGTTGGTAGAATACTGTATTTGTGTAATATGAGAGGACCAAAGTTGGAATAAGACACCCAATAACATAGTGAAGGTTTTCCAAGGAAAGTGTAGACCCATCCTGTTCCCTCACTATAGGAAACAAAGCAATGCTTAGCAGAGCAATTGCTTAAATCTCATCACTATTTCCAGAGGCATGACTCTCATAATTCAAGCCAACACCAAGCACAGTAACTCTTAGTTCAGGCTTCTAATCCACTGAACTACAGCTAAAAAACTTGGCTAATTTCACATATACAATATAGAGTTCATAGCTTTTCTTTCATAAGAGTTTCACTCTTTGTGCTGAAAAATTTCTGAAATCAAGTTCAATTACACATTTCATTAATTGTCCAGCTAATCAGCAGCATTAGAAAACCTTGGAATTATAAGAACACACTGAACTGATAATAAGCACAAGACAAGTATTTCATTTTAGGATCCTATCTAGTGATATGGTTAAATTCAGCAAGCTCAAATTAGGCTGTCCATCTTCCAGGATTATGGCAATAGCAGGGACATACTGTTCAAAAACTAATGAAAGAGAGTCCAAAATCATAGATAACTCACTGGACTGAATTTCCCTGTTAGAAGTTTGAGTAAAAAGAACTTTTAAGAAGCATCTGTTTCTTCAGGCCTCAAATTTCTTGCATCAATATGGTTCAAATAGTAAATTGGAGCACCAGAGAAGAGATTCAGATAAGAAATGCATAGGGTTTCAAGAGAGCTTTTGCTCTCAAACACAGGGTTTCAAAGTCTTGTTGTCAAGGGCAGAAAAGCAGGGAATAGCACATACCTGGATAACAGATTGCAGTGCTCCAAAGTCACACTGCCTTGCTATTGAATTGCTTAAGTAAATGAACGTTGTCAACTGTAAGGACTCTATGCCTCAAGAATTGTGTTAAAATCTGCTAAATGTGTAAAAAAGCCAACCTCAGCACAAGACATTAGGTAATGAGTGTCTGCTGCAATTAATTACATGACTTGCACACTTCTCCCCCCCCCCAGAAGTGATGGGAGCTTTTTGAGGAGCAGCTCCCAGGTTGGGCAGTGGAAGGAGCCAAATGAATCATCTCTTCCTCTCAACCTGGCAATTGATGACTCTTTTTACATCTGGGTTTAATTAGTTTTTGCTTTCAAAGCTAGTGCACAGCATTCAACAGCACTGAAACCCAAAGCAGCAATGAAGACTCAAGTTCCCAAGTGCAGCAGCTGTACCTACCTGACACAAATATGTCTTTTCTAAATGTACTTTTCAGAAGCACATTTACATACCAATAAAATCATGACATCATTTAGGAGTAACCACTACTTTTTGCATAGTAGTAGCTTTTTGGAACAGCCTTACTGATAATTCTAGATTAAAACCAATTCTAGTATAAAACTTTTGACACAAAACTTTTCTCTTTACTTCAGAGAAAAATGCTTGAGGATGGAGTAAACCTCAAAAAAAAAAATCCAACACAGTTTCCATTCACAAGATATGGATACTAAATACCCAGCTTAATGTCTGTAAAGAGTAAAGCTTTACAGCTTTGATTTTGATAACCTTGCCTTTGACTTAATTATGCAACTAAAAGAAACAAATGCTTTACATCACTGAACAGACCTCAAGGCAACAGAAGGGCTTTACTTCCCATAAAAGTCAGCAGTACTATTTGTAAGATAGTGATAAAAAGTAGCAATTGTTTTACACAAGATGTGCTTTTTTCCTTTCCTCTCCCTCCTTTTTTTCATATGCTCTTCCAACTCCAAGACAGAGAGATCAGATTAGTCTGTGAAGACATTTTGGAACAAGCCAATGGCAGATAAACTATTGTCTGATTACACACCTAAACTGTGAACACAAAATACTTACATATCACAACTTACAAAATCTTTTGATTGCTGAAGCCCTCACTGAATTAATTTAAAACATCAGTAGAATATAAAAGTCAAAGGAAAAATCTTTAGTAAGTTTATATGGTATATAATTTTTTATTGTCAAAAATAACGACTTGCACCATATTCTGATTTAGTCTTGACTAAATGACTCGTGGGAAGTGACACAGCAGTGAAGGTATAGGTTAAAAAGGCACAATACAGAAAAACCCATGATCTTCACTATCAGTCATCCAACCAGAACACAGAAGCCAACACTGTATCAAGATAAAGGCGACCATGGTTAGTGGGAAATCATTGCACTGAGGAGTTACAGGCATGTTCTACTGATCCTGTGGAAGCAGCAAGGAGGCAGGGACAGGAAAGGGATGTGAGCAAGCCCTTCACTTGCAGCACAGGTTTATGTTGGCTCCAAGTGTTCACAAAGCCACCTTCACTTCCCCCACCTCAGTGACTACAACCTCAGCTGGAGGAAGAACACAAAGGCTTCAAATTCCATGAGAACAAGCAGCAATTTGGAAGAGAAGTCCCTGCCATTGCTGGGGAGACCCAGCTTTGGAGCTGTACAAGAGCACATCCCAAGCTAAGGCATGTTCTGAGAACATACACAAGACTCCAGGAGCTCCACAAAGGGGAAAGCACAACAAAGTGATGTGGGAGCTCCTGAAAAGCTCAACACAATTAAACTGATTCAAGAACAAATAGTGCCAGTTGTACTGACCCACCCTGCCATGTTTTCACAGCAGAGGCACAAGGAACAAACAAACACCACCTTTAACTTGAGGTCCAAACCATGCTGAACCTCAGTTATTTAGGGAAACACATCTGCTTCAGCATCTTGTATAAATAATACACTGTGCAGCAAAATAATGGCACATTTGATGCTTTTTAATGATTATATCTGTTTCAATAGCATTTGAAGTGTAATAATACTTCAGGTGGCATTTCTTTTTTATGACCTAACAGGCTTTTTTTTTTTTTACACATTTCTTTTTAAAAATAAACAAGATTTAACCTCATTTGCATCAGTTGCCTGTCTATGAAGAACTTCATTATGAGGCACTTCCCTCTGAAGTCACTGGAAACTGAGTAGCACAGAACTGCACAGGTAGAACAGTCCTTCCCCCATTCAACCTCAAATAATAAAATAAAGGGTAAAGGCAAAGCACAAACCTGCCACAAAAGCAGTTCATTTAAAGAGTTCCCAAAAATATAACAAACACCAAGATATTAAAAGAGACTACAACTGTAACCAAACAGTGCAAGCCTCTTGAAGAGAAGATATGCAAAAGTATATTAATTTCCTAAGCAATGTCCATACATTGGGCTTTTCAAATAATAATACCAGTTCTCTGCTATTCCACCAGCTGAAATGCCTCCTCTGGAGCCCTTGTAACCACATTGCCTTTTTCATAATCCCTTTTTATGTAAGGCCATGAGAAAAGTCTATGAGAAAAGTCAACACCAACCTTTATCACAGTACCAAAAAGTGATCTCTGCACTTGGAGAAAGACAGTGACATCCAGTGGTTCATTACTTAAGTCAGTGACATGCTTTAAAATTGCTATTTTCAGAAGTGTTTCCTAAGTCTTATTACTCATCTAAGTAAGATCATTTAAACCCAAGCCAGATCCCAGCTGCTCAAGTCAGCACACACAATTTAAAACAGATCCTGAGACATCACAAAGGCATTCTGTATGCCACAGGAAGAAAGGAGGATTACTGCAATCTTAAAATTGCTATTCTTTGATATAATCAGTGTGAAAAAATGTTAACAATTACAATAAAGAACATTCGACCTTAAATGCCTAACAGGAGTTAGCTATGCTCTCATTGCCATGATTAAAAATAAAGTTATTTAATGACCACATGCATAAGTGTTTCTCCTAATTTCTAGTTCAATTTTATATATGTATTTAGTACAGGAATAATATATGAATATACTAATTATTGCTAATGATGAAATAGCCAAAAGCTTTTCAAGGTGCTGCTTAGTTACACTTCAAAAGACAACTTCAGTGCTTGATTTGGACCATGTGAGAAAGGGGGTAATGCCTGTCACAGGACTTTTACCACATTTATAGGGTTTACCAAGACTATTAAAAAGTTTAACAAGTAGCTTCAGAATATATAAATACACTTTTTTTTTTGATTTGGTACTACTCAAGATAAAAATACAAGAAAAACAATAAGCAAATACTTCAACAGCAATAAAAACACAAGGAAATGAAATTGAAATCAACCTTTTGATAGAATTATTTCCCAGCTACTGAGTACACTCATTTTTAAAGTGTTTAGGAAAACTCAGGTAACCACAAAATTCTCACTTCATTTTTTTATTGCATTCATCTATGTTTTAACTACTTTTACCTTACTCTTCCTTAGCGAGGATCTTGCAAGTAGAAGTATTGCTTCCCTTCACACTGGGCTAATTAGCAGCAATTTGTCCTAAGACATTCTATAATGGGGCAGACCCAGTCCACAAAAATGGGCCCTGAGTGCTAAACAACCTAATTATTTTGCAGCTTTTCCTAATTCTGAGTTAATCCCTAGAAGGAAGCCTACATATTTTAAGAAAAAGAGTGTTTCAGTGCTCAGAACCACTTGCATTTGTCCTTTGAAAGCAGCATTTACAAGTCATGGCTGCTGAGATATTCTGTGGGAAGTTGCCCAAATTCACACTGGAGTTTTCTAGTAAATGTTGCCCAGGGTGAGACTTGGGCAAAAAAATATATCTGTAACTTGGTATTTTAGCAGGGTTGGTGCAGAGTCATAATGGTTTGCTCAAGAGGTACTTTTGAGCCTAAAAAGTTCAGGTGAATCCACCTAAATCTGAGTGGATCATCTGGGCTAAGTTTGGGTAAGGCAAGACTTTGCAAAGGCTGATTCACTGCTTCCCACTAAATGCTTTTTGCAGCACACCTTTCAAGGCAGTAGCATAACTTGTGGAAACAGAATAATTCTCTTACAAAAGACACTATAATCAAACACAAAGCAGTAAATACAGTTCCAGGCCACCTTCACTAAGGTATTTTGTGTGAATTTGCACTTGAAATTAAATGGTTTTATATTTTGAGATGCAGCATACATATTTAAAAATGAAACAGAAGTTAATTATGTTTAGAACTTTAGAATTAAAACCAGGCTCTGAGCTGTTGATCTGCCAGTAAAGCTATTAATTAGTATAATTACACAGCAAATGAAGCTGGGATTCTAAATGTCAGAATATTTTACCAAGCTAAGCAAATATAAAAAACAAAAGAACACATTCAAGTGATTACACCCTTCTGTTTCATCCTCCCAAATTACCCCATTTTACTCAATTGTGCTCATTTCATTACTTTTATTTCTCATACTGTTTTCAAAATTAACTTTAAGGAGGAAAAATTACACCAAGGAAAAACAATACGAACAACCACAAAAAGGTTGGGGTTTGTTTGGTTTATGAGCCTTTTCCAGAAGCTTTAGAAAATATATCTGCTTGTAACTCAACAAATCAAATCATTTGAACCTTGCTGTGGCTGATGATACCCTTGGAAACTGGCAGATAATCATGCAGCTGAAAATAAAATTAGTGCATAAAGGACTCAAAATCCCCTCAAAGCCAAACTTCCAGTCTGATATTTCTTTATAAAAGTAGATATCAGATACTGCAAGTTTAGTCAACTTCTAAACCGGTTCCTGCCTGATTCATGTGCTCCAATGTCATGTTCTACAGCTCTAAAGTCAGATAGTCCCAAACAGCATCAGTTAAGTTCCTTTAAGAATAAGGAATCATCCACTAGTTTTATCTAATAAAGTGTTTGACTTCACCTTTTAAGAGGGATGAAAGGGGACAGGGGTTGGCATGAAAGGTAAAATCACAAGTATTTGACAGAATAAAAAAATTGGTTAAAAGCAAATCCTAAAAATGGGAAGCTTGGAACTGAAACAAAGCTAAATCACTACAGCTCAATACTTTACACTTTCTTATTACCAACTGGGATAAATATACTCAAGTAAGCTTAAAAAGAAAAAAAAAGCTTCAAAATCCCAATCCCAACGGAGTGCTCTCCAATTACAACTCAATCAGTGGAGACATGATTCATTAGGTTTTATGTATTTCCATGTAACTGTTAAAAGTTATTTATGTCTCATATTTTATAACAGCAGTTTTATGCATAATATGGCATCACATTTATAGCTTAATTCAGAGCCCTTACAGACAACCTTAGATTGAACATTTCATGACACAGTCTTTGAGTAAAAGCTAGCCTTAAAAGTAAAATGCACTTCTTGAGCCAAACATTGCCATATTGAAATACAATTCTTATAAATAACTTACCTTACTTGATTTTTGTTTTTCTTTCTTGGTTGTTACAAGTGCTAGAGATAGATAAGAACTAACAAACAAAAACAACAGCAAAAAAAAAAAAACAAAAAAACAAAACACCCTAGGTTTTCATACTGACCTACTCAACACACCAAAACTACTGTACCTTTGGGGGAAGCCAAGATCTTTTATAGCAGGCCTGAAATGAGATCCAGGTGAAAGCTAAATTGATTTTGATGGTGGAAAAGCTAATGATCTCCAGCTGGCAGAGCTGATTAAACTTTTTACTCCACCTGACTAGAAATAGAAAGCAACAGTGCTCAAATTATCATCCAGAACGTAGCTGATGACCTGTATGAAATTAAATTTAATTAAAATTAAAGACAATTACTTTGTCCAACTGTTTATTGCATAAAAAAACCGGCGGTCACGAAATATAATTGGAAAGAAACCTTTTATAAAAATGAAGCTATACTAATTAATTCAATATCATTTTCTCATTGATATTTAATAGCTGTTATTTGTTTGATTCCCAGGAAGGGAATTCCCCCCCGGCAGGAGCTGGAATTCCGGGAATGGCCGGCAGATGGTGCTGGAGACCCGCGCGCACCGAGCCCGGCCCGGGAATTCCCAAGGAATAAAAACGTGGATTGCGAAAATTTCGCGGCAGAGGGAACCCCAGATATGTAACTACCGTGTTAGAAGGGAGATGACCGAGTTCGGGGAGCTCTGCTGCCGGTGAGTATATAAAAACTCCACATAAGTCACAATAATTTATGTGTTTCAAGAGTAGTGAACTGGTTGGGTTAATTAATGGTTGTACAAATAGAAGCGTTAATGATGGTGTGTGTGTGTCTATTTTTACGTCATAAAATGTGGGTTTTAATTGCTCAGCGTTGTTACCAAAATCCTTTCCTACTCAAGAGGAGAGTAGAATTTAAATACTTAATTAACTCTATATATCAGTGCAATAAATTGAACGGAAACTTGTGTCAAGTAAGGAAACTCATAATGCAGGGAAAAAAGCTGGGGGGGATCTGACCCCCCACCAAATTGCAGAGTGGTAATAATGGATATCAGCATTTATACTGGGGGGGAAGTTCAAGTGACTTATCAAAGTACTGCTTAAAGAAAGAAAAGTTAAAAGGAATTAGAGTTCCTGTACGCTCCAGGTTCTATTACATGTTGATTTGGTAACCTTGCCCTGGGATTGACTGATCCCTTGAGTTACCAAGTATAAACAGACAACAAATCAACCCCTTGAATTTATTATCATGAAACTTGTACTGTTATTTTGTTGGTTTTTAGCAAAAATCTTGCAGTTGTGACTTTAACCCTGGATGTTTGAAAAAAAAGGTGAAAGATGCATCCAGTTTCACACCATAGTTAAAAAAATAAAAAAAGAAAATCAGGAATGAAGGAAAATACAGCCTACAAGATGCTAATTGAGTCTTAATGCAAATTTCCACCGTAACTTGTCTCTGAATTTATGTCCTGAAGAAAGTATATTTTCATAACTGGAACCCTGGCTTATATAAATCCAGGAAAGTCATTGTGAGGCTCCTGCCCCGTTCAAGCAAACCGTAAAAAAACCGTAACAAATCTAAATAAAAGTCATGGAAAGCTTTCATGAGGGAGTTGCAAACCTGAGAGTCTGTATTTGAAAGAGACTCTCACACCTACTTGACAGCTCTTTTCAAGTACTCCTGTGCAGTCACAAAGGCTATTTAAGGTTAGATTGGTAAGAAAAATACAGAGCAAAGACGTGTTTTGCTAAGATGACTGAAATAGTGAGATGAAGTGATTTGGATGAGGTCAGTCTCTAATAGTTTAGAGAGGATTACAAACAGTTACTGGCCCTCAATCTGTTGCTGTAATTACTGAGCTACTTGAGTTCTTGGCAGAACAACTCAGGTATTGGTGTTACTGCTCTTGGAATTCACAGTAATAAACTGAAACTTATAGTCCTCTGGATTCTATTTAATGGGAGGTGAAAGTGTCCCATCTCAAAAGTGCAGAACAGTTTCATATTTACCAAAAATCTGGACAGAGTTAAACCTGGGCTTTTACGAAGCTGTGCTAGCAAATAAAGTAATATGGCTTTAAATTGTGCAATGTTAAGTGTTCTTAAATCATGAAGAGCAAGAACACGCAAATAATAACAAACAAACAGAACACAACTTAATGTTCCACTAAGTTTTTATTATAATGACCCCTGGGTCTGTTGGGCCAGAGTGACAGCTCCTAATCAGCCCTTCTCAACAGGCTGCTGCTACTCACTGGGTTGTAATTAGCAGGGAAAGACCAAGAGAGCTTCTGTAACTCATTTGTTTTTATTTAGATAAAGACAACAAGCCTCCTCCTCGGGGGGGAAAACTAGCCCCTACACATTTACTTGCTGCAATTACTCCCTTACTTATGTGGAATTCTGGCTTGCTGGAATAGATAAGACTCACAAAACACGGATTTCCATTTGACACAGGGTTAGCAGTGCACAGATTTAATTCAGTTTGGTGATATAAAATGTCAGTAAACAAAAGTATACAAACTACACACTTTGTGCTTCAGTAACTAGTGGATTTGTAGAATCTCTATAGGGCAATGGTTGTTATTGAGGTCATAAGCAGGAGAAAAGTTTCTAAGAGCAAGGGACTAAATACAACCTAAGCTGAAAAGAAACACGAAAAGCGACTGTCTTTTCATAGATAAATGGGACAAAAGTATTTGTTTCCATAAATCCATAATTACCACAAACAATGGACATAATGACCTTGTCATTCTATGCTTTTCTACAACCTCCTAGAGTGAAATCAAGCTTCAAAGCCAAGGCATCCTGGGATATATTAGAATTAGACACTGTAACACCAGGGAATGATCCTGTAGCATTCTGACACTTGACAAGTTGCTACCGGCTTGTTAAAAACCAGCACATGGATTTTACAAGTTGTAGACGTGGTCTGTAGAACAGTGTCCCAGTGACAGCCAATTCAGCAAGGGGAAGAGAACAGGTGTGAAAATAATGGCATGTTTTAAATAACGAATTAATTACTTTGCATCTAAGCTCCTAACTCTGTTTTAAGGCATAAACGGAAATTCTTAGCTGAGGAAAATGTTATGGAGTTTGCTAAAATATTTCATGTCAGCTGTCATATGTGACTGTGGAACCAGAGGGGGAAGCAGCAGCTATTTTAAGTCTTTTAAAATTTAGCATGCTATGAGGGTGGAGTAATCATGTTAATACTTAGCATTTACAATGTATTTTATTTTTTTCCAAGATGTACTCACTAACTGTCATGAGAATTACATGGATTTGTTAATTAAGTCGCTGTTATCCTTATTTTAAAACAAGGGGGTTTAGCTGGGGGTATTTGGAGTGGTTAATCACACAGTGAATGCAGCAGAATCGGGATTAGAACAGGATTGTCTCGTTTCCTGTCCCTGTTTTAATCAACTTGGTATTCTTGCCTGTCTAGATCATTCTGTATTTAATTTTTAATCCCATTCCTATTGACAAAAGCCAGACTCATATTTTGATAGAATAGTAGGAGCAGTATCATTTTGGTAGTAGTAGTAGTAGTAGTGTTTTATTAGCTCCCTCTGTCAAATTTTATACTATGTGCTTATTTTCCAAGCCCCTTTTTTTCTTAAGACATCTATTTCTGTCCCAGTTGCTCCAAATAGGATTGTTATCCTTGCATCTACTTACAGCCTGTTGCTTGAATTTAATCTAGCATTACTTGAAGCATGTTTCTTTAAAGGCAGAATTTGGTATCAGAGGTTTCTGTGCAGTGGCTTTTGTTAGGGATGTCACATCAAATAGAATAATAAGTACAAAATACATGAATCTTGCAGAACAGATTAAAAATTTAACCACTGTTTAAAAGGTAAAAATTACTAAGGTTTTCTTTTGGGGCAGAATAAAATGGTACATAGACACCTGACCCTGGACTTTCCAATAACCATCAGGAGTCTATGGTGAAACTCCTGCTGATTAATTTTGCTCTTCTTGCTGGATATCACTCAGATCTTCACTGGCTTAGGAAATCTATGAATACTGTACAATTTAACACTATGAAATCCCTCCCTGGGACTCCCCCCTGGTGCAGGAAGTGAAGATGAGTAGAAACCAGAGCAAGCTAGGGAAACAAATAACAAGTTAGAAGGTTAGTTGACAGCATGAAGTTGTGTCAGGGCAGGTTTAGGTTGGATCTCAGGAAAAGGTTCTTCCCCCAGAGGGTGGTTGGGCACTGACCAGGCTCCCCAGGGCAGTGGGCACGGCCCCAAGGCTGGCAGAGCTCAGGGAATGTTTGGACAACATTCTCAGGGACAGGGTGGGATTGTTGGGGTGTCCTGGGCAGGGTCAGGAGTTGGACTGGATGATCCTGATGGGTCCTTTCCAGCTCAGCATACTCTATGATTCCATGCTACAAGCACTCAAACTTGCTGTGTAGCTTGGACATTAAAGCTCCACAGAACCCAAGGGAAGGTTTGGCTCAACGAGGAGGTGGTGACATTTCCCAGGGGCAGGCAGCCTCGGCAGCCCTGCAGAGGGACGGGATTTCCTTCATGAGGGAAGCAGGCAGTGGGATAGACCAGACACTTGCAGCATTCTACTGCCAGCCCCATATCTCTCCTGTAGAACACTGCCTGGAGGAGCTGATTGCCCCTGGACTTTGCAGGTTTCCCAGATGACACAGAGCACTCTGTACATTTGGACTCTCATCGCTTACTCCCCGTGTTTCCTTTGAGCGAGGTGGCATTGTCCGTGACTCTGGAAGCCAAGCATGTCCTTCACACCTCCCTGGGTATGGCTGCAGTGCTGGAGTTGAGCTTTATTACAACATTCCCTCTTTGGAAAATCTCCCATGGGCTCTGTGCAAACATTCTTCCCCACCAGGGAAGGCTTAACACAGTGAATGTTGTTTAACGAGTACAAGAGCAGCCAGACTACGATGGCAACCTTGGCCACCCTCCTTTACCATTGCTTCCAACCCTTGCACCCCAGACTTCATACAAATAGAAGGTTGCTGTTGAAGAAAATATGAACACGGTGCTGTGCTAAAGAATCATACCAGGGGTATTTAACAGCTCAGAGCACAGGGAACAAGTGGATCAGGCTCTCTGTAGTTGGCAGGATGGGTTGCTCACTATTGCTCCTGATATTGTATTGAGCCCCTCAAGATTTGAATCAGACTTTGCATTTTTTTTTTTTAATTGGTAATCAGTAGCTGTAGATGGACAGTTACAATGAAGCCATTGCATTGTGATTGTTTTATGCTTGGCTAATCTTTTAAGGAAAAGGGCGGACAATCCCACGATTAGGGGCTGTCTGGAGAGAGCCCCCAGCAGTGAAGTCAGCAGGACTGAGCAGTAAGCAGGGGAAAGGAATTCCGGCAGTGGGAGATCAGGAGCATCCACCCACTGACCACCTACTCAGAACAGACCTGACTGAAACAAAGAGAACTGCACCTGTGGGCTAAGACATGACAGATGTAACTAGCAAATATGGGCTTGGGTACTCATGAAATGGAATTCGTAATCAAGGAATGCTGATGCCTCTGTTGAAGCGCGGAAATAGTGTAAAGATTTGCTGATCGTTGAGCCGGCCTTTGCATTGCACAGACTAGAACAACACATAGAAACCCCTTGGCTTGGTGTGTGAATCGGCGCTGCGAGCTCGCGTTCGGGACAACGCTCCGGCACTTAACAACAAAAAACAAGGCGGCCAAGGCCCTGCGAAAGCACCGACACGGTCCCTCCAGGGACAACTCTGCGCTTCCCCGGCACGAAACCCCTCACACAAACGGCCCTCCCGGGTCTCGCCCGCGCATGCGCGGGCCGGGGCGGTGCTGGGCGGGGCCAGCTCTCGCGAGACTTGGCTGAGGGGCGGGGGCGCGGAGGCGATTTGAACGGTGGGAGCGGCGCCGGTGAACAGTCAGGGCGGTGAGGGGGGAGCGGGCAGGAGGGGGGTTTGCCTTCTCCCTCTGGCGCTGCCTCGATCGTGCTGCCGGTGCCCACCCCTGTCCCTTGGGGCGGGGAAGGTGGTTTGCTGCCCTGCGGCCCCCGGTGGAGCGGGGGGAGCCTACCCTCGGTGTCCGTTTGGACATTACCGGGTGAGGGCGGGCGAGCGGGTGGGGAGGGGAATGGGTGCGGAACGAGAGAGCAGAGGTGACATGGCATTAATTACACAAAGTGCTCCCAGAGCCAGCTCCTGGCCTGCCCGGGGCTTTGTGGTGACTGAAAGATGAGGCTGTAGTGTGTTATTTCTGCGTTTTATAGCTGTATACGTATGTGTAAATAGATATAGATACAGATTTATAGCATGTGATATGGCATATAATATATACATATCTAGCACGTCCTATAGGATATAATATATCTATAGTATATAATATAGGATATAATACATCTGTGGTATATAATATGGGATGTAGTATATCAATGGTATATAATGTAGTGTATAATATGCTATATTCTGTGTGCAGATAGTCTCTGTAGTACTCACTAGCCCAAGAAGGTGTTTTTTTGTGGAAGGTGATTAGCCCCGAAAATATTCCAGCTTGAGTGTGTGAGGTGTGGTAGGTGAAGGACGGGCTTGTGTGAGTAACAATGGAATTGTCGGGGGAACAGCTGGGATGAGGGAGAGAAACCACCCTGCTAATTATGTCAGAAAACTCAGAAATTTTCTCAGAAAACTGTGCAGGTGCTCCTGGAAGGATCAGAGCACAGGCAGCTGTTCCACGTGGCCCTTGGGAATAGCAGATCAACCAGAACTGTTAGAGAGGGGGAGAAGAGAGTCTGCCTGCCAGAAAACTGCCTTTTTATCTCCTACCTTATTGTTTTTATTAATGAGTGCCTGAATGGTTGAATAATCGAGGTGTGCAGCCCTCAGCCCAGAGTCTGTCATAAAATGTGTTAATTAGCCAAAAGTGAGGAACTCTCTTGTAACTCTTAGAAGTTGCTCTCCATTTATTCTGCCCTTATTTCGCCTCCTGCCTGCTCACCTTGCTACCTATTTAAATACTCTTAAAACGTTTTCAGGGCAATTTACTTAGCCTCGTGTACAATATTAAATTGCAGGCAGTTATTTCCTATACAACAATACAGCTTTATGAACAAAACTACTTGGAATTAGATTACCTGCATCTGGAATTGACAATGGAATGTTGAGAGTGTCTGTGCTCCAAAAGGCACACTTGCTTTTTTCCCTAATAGTAAGCAAAGAACGTGTGAGTAGGAAAGCTATTTCTCTTTTCCTCCATACTTCAACTATAAAATAAAATAAAAAAAATAAGATTTTTTTTATATATATATTACGCAGTAATTTATTTATTAAGAGCTCAAAGGTCTGCTATGTGAAACTGGAGGGGAAATGCAAAAGAGACTGAAGAATTAGGATGGAGTGAGACAAAAATCCCTGAACAACCCTTAAAAATTCCATGTGTTCCAGAAGTAGGTGACCAGGGTGTAGCCTGTTTACTTGCCCCACAGGCCAGTTGCAGAGCATCCCTCCTTTGGCAGCACTGCCTGGTCTGGCTGCTTCTAAACTGTCTGCCAGCTGCCTAAGTGAGATTTGAATAAGATTTGCATTTATATGGGGGTTTAGGTTGTGATCTGCATGTTCATGAGGCAGCCCCAGGGTCAGGCATGTTCTGCCCAGGGGCTGCTCTGAAGGACTGTGCTGGGGTGGCAGTTCAGACTCAGCTGCACTGGACAACTGTTGCTTTTATTTTCTTTTAAAGGTGGAGTGCAAGAATAAAGTCAAGAAAGGCTACAATGGACTTCTGAAGGTGAGTTAAACATGTTATTCATTTAATTTAGTAAGGTAAGAGCAGTCAAATAGCTGTGTTGCCTCTATGCTGCTGTCTGATCAGAAGATAAAGCTATTTTAAAAATTCTGTTTCTGTAAGTGAGCAAGAATTCATTAATTCTCTTTAATGGAAATAGATGCCAGGAGTGGTTGCCTATGCACTTGTATTGCTACATCCTGCCTTAAACATTTAATTTTTAAATTGTACACGGTCTATCTGTCCTTGCAGGAGCATAATACTGTTGATTCTTAGTTACAGTTTTGCAACAAGTGTGCAAAACTAGGATTTCAGGCATTGCAGTGGTTAGATGTGAAAAAGTGAAATTTCAGAGCATGGCTGGATAAAGTCTCTTGGTGTGTGTTAAACCTGGATAGCAACAAGAAGGGAGAAGAAAATGCAAAACCCAGAATTTAATAGCTTCTATCTGGTGTCTCAGACTATGCCTCCACTATTTTTTTCTTTTAGTGGGAGGTGGGTAACTCCACAAGGAGTTTTCCATGTTGAATAAAAATTAGCTAAAAAAAAAAAAAGCGAAGAATAATAAATGTGCCAATAAGAAATGGCACCAAATAAATTGCTTATGGGAAAACGAAGAGTTAGATCTCCAATAAAGAATTTAATCCTCAATTTATATAACAGTTATGAACCCTGGCTTTGAAAAAACAACTGCAGATTTTTTTTTTTGTGTGTTTATCTATCATTGGTACCTCCTGCTTTCTGAGCAAACTCTTGGCATATGTTGTTCAGAAGCCCAAGTTGCTTAGCATTTTCTCTCTTAATAGGATTTTTTGACAGCATGCTGATTTAGTAGATTTGAGAGCAAGCAGTCACACAAACTTATGGTGTTAATTTGACTTGAATTTTATTTTTTTAAAATATTTGGTTCGTTGGATTTACTTTGACTCACTTTTTGCAAAATTCACCTTGTGTCTTTTATGCTCTGCAGTGACAAATGGATGAACTTTGTGAAACATGTGCCAGGGAGATGGTTATTAACAAAGAGGTTGCCAGCAGTGAAATTTTAAAGTAATGAACAGTTATGAAAGACTCCATCAAGCACTTAAATAAATGCTGTGTTAAAATTCCAGACATTTTAACAGGGTTTCTATTTTTGCCTCTTCCCTTGAACTGCTTTCATCTGGGTCTATATCCCACCTAATGTTATTAGGAGTAAACTGGCCTGCTAATACAGCTGCCCACGTGAATCTTAAGTGTTATTTGTGTACACAAGTCATCCTATACTTGGTGGGGCTTGATTTGTCATACAAAGAAAATATTGCCAGCCATGTGCATAAGTGTTTTTATAAGATTAATCCCTGGCCCACTCTTGTCCTTGGCAAGAGAGCTGTGTACCAGATTAATTCTGGCTCTGGGGGGTGAGGAAACCAGGTATGCAGGAGTGCTTTTGCTGCATGCTGTTAGTTAAGATGTAATAAAGAGTAAGACATCAACCAAATTCATGAAGAAATAGCTATTATTTTACTGTTCATAGGTCTGTTTGTTTGTGAGCTGTCTTGGTTTTGGTTGTTTGTTTTTTTTTTTGTCTTAATGCAAAAAATATATCCTTGTATCCTGGTGAAGAAAGGAAATCCAGTAACTTACTGGAACTTTTACTGCAAAGTATTTTTTAACAATTTTGTCTTTGCAGCGTTGAAGTGACAGAAGGAAGGAAAATGGAGGCAGACACCATTTTAAGTCTTAAACAGCAACTCAAGGAGGCAGAGAATGAGAGAAGAAAGGCAGCAGAATATGGTTTGCATTTGCTGGAGTCCCAAAGTGAAGTCCAAAATCAGCTGGATCAAACACGCCGTGAACTGACTGAGAAAACTGAGGTGATGACTGTTCAAAACTCAACTTTCTTTTATTTTAACTGTTTTCTGCAGGCACAGGTGTTTGAAATGCCTTTTGGAGTCTCCATTAATTTTAATAAACCTCCAAGAACTTGTACAGAGGGCTTTTTTTTCCTCTGCTTTAAGACATTGAGCATAATTGTATCTAACTGGGACAGGGTTTCGTAGCTAATTATGCATCAAGTGTTCTGTACCATGTAGGACTAATTGCCTTTAATGTAAAATGAATGCTAAATGCTACAGTGATTTTGTTTCAGAGCATGTGTTTTGCCTCTGTTCAGCAATTCATTCGTATGTGCTCTCCCTATAAGCTTTACATCATTTAAAGCTGTGAGAAGAATGTGAGCAGCAAGACTGTAAAATTGATTTCTTCTGTAGTAAAGCTTTCACATTTTTCACATACCCAGGGGTCCTGAACTTATTAGGACATTTCTTTGCAGCTCAGAAAAAAAGAGTAGTACAGTGCTGAAATACAGAGGTATTATTTAGTTGACTAGTTTTCTTCTTACTAATTGTTCAAGAAAATCACAATCAGGAAAAATCTCTTCCACTTTTCATAAAGACTTTAATTTTCAAGTTTGTTTTCGGCCAGCCCATGTTTCATATAGACCATTTGTCTTCATTTAGCCTCTTTCTGGGTGTGCATCCATCCCTTCTCTTGGGGTAGAGACAAAATGTGTGTAATTTTTGGTTTCTCTGTGTTTTTTCATAGCAGCTGGATGGTTGTAGCTATTCTGAAAGAGCAGGATTGCTTATTTTGGTTAGTTTACCATTGGGAAGCTTTGTGTGAGAGGCAGCTGAAAGCACAAGTGATAAGGAAGGCAGGGCAGGATCATCCTTTCCTGCTGACAACCCTGTGCTGCCAGGCTGCACCCCCAGGTTGTAATCCTGTGTCAGAAGCTGGAGCCAAGAGCTTGTGTGAACCAGCTCAATTAGCAACTCAGATTGCAAGGGCAGAGGGAAGGAGTTGGGTGCTTTCACTCAGTAGAATAACATCTTGTGTGGGAACTGTGGTTATCCAACAGATTCTTTGGAGTCTCTGGCTCTCCTCTTTGGAATCTGAGAGCCAAAGCAGTTCCTGTGCACACAAATTCTTTCAGAACTTTTGTTCAGAAACATCTCTGTTCTCTCCTGTACAAGAGTGCAGACATAATCTGCTTGAATTTTATCATTCTGGGCTGTGCCCAGAAGTGCACTCCCAAATCTGTCCTGTGCAGTGCCTTTATCTTTGAGTTAAAGCTCTTCTCCTGTTGTATTTGAGAGCTAAGCCTGTCCTTGATAAGCTGTGTCTGGGCCACAGAGGTCAGTCTGATACCTGACAGCTTTTAGTTTTGCTCTGTTCCTTTTTTTTTAATTCTGGTTTGTGTTTTAAGAGTTAATTTATTTTGAAAAGAAAGAAAATATCCTGCATCTTTAGACTGGTTTGGCTTTGTTATTACCATTTCTGCTTTCAACACTCTCCTCTTTTTATTTTTTTCCTTCTCCTTAATTGCTGGCTGAATTGAAGAGTAAAATGAAGCTGCCTTTTATAATTAACAAACATGCAATCAGGCTGTTTAAAAAATCATTCTTCAGTCTGGAAGGGTTGATGGGATTTATTCCAAAACAGCAGACAATTTAACTGTCTTTTAAAACCATTGCACTCAGCTGTTCTGCAGTGGGGGAGACACTTGATGGGCTGTAACAACTTTTAACATAATTGGGTTCCATGGTGGTAGGAAAATGCCTGTAAACTCTTGCTAAATTTCTTTGTGACACCTGCAGAAAAGATGCCCACACATTTCATGTTGTGTGCAAAGAAATAAACAGTTCTATGAAGAAGAGAATCTTGCACAATAATAAATCATAATTTTAGAGCAATTGTTCCTTTTTTTTTTTTTAAACGTGGGTATTCCCTAATTAGAACTCCAACAAAAGATTGAATGAGCTACAAATATCTTGGGTTTGAGTCTGTACTTTTCCATAAATGCTTAGGGATCAATGTACTATTATGTTTAGATTTATTAATGTGCTATTTCCTTCAGAAATTTGAACAAGAGAAATACACTCTTCAGAGAGAAATTGAACTCAAGAATCGGATGTTGGAAAGTTTGCATTTTGAGTGTGATTCCCTCAAGCAGCAGCAGAACATGCAACTGGAAACACAGAAGGAACAGCTGGCCAGAGCCTTTGGGCAAGAAATCAATGACCTTAAAAACAAGGTTTGACAACTAATATGTAGCTAAAAGGTTGTTAGTAGCCTTTTAGATACTCTAAATTTAACTTATAATTGCGTTCTTAACTAGTAAAATAAATAATAAGTAGTTACAACGTGTAGGAGTTTGGTTGATTTTTAACAAAGATCTGCACTGTTACTTGTTAATTAGAGGATATTTCACATTTAATTATCTTTAAGGGTTTATTCTTAAGTTGTGTTTCTAAGACATTTTCTGTAATTGCAATAGTCAGAAGTATTGTGCTTTTCAAGAATTTATTATAAAATGATACTGCTTGCTTGTCAACTGTTTTTAAGTTGGAGAACCTGAAAGCAGAACTTGATGAAACCCGACTCTCAGAGAAACAACTGAGACACAAAGTGGAGCATCAGAAGGAAATAATTGCTGCCAAATCAGAGGAACTGCACATGATGTCTGAGCGTGTCCACGAGACCATGTCCTCAGAAATGCTCAACCTGCAGATCGAGCTCACTGAACTAGAAAGTGTGAAGGTGTGTGAGTAGCACTGAACCATTAGGACTGTAGGCTAATTGAAGAGCAGATTTTGCACTTATTTCATTATAAGATGTGTTGTGTGGATTGATTTATATTCAGACAACGTGCACAGCAAAAAAATAACAGCTAGACTTTAATACCTTCTCTTCTTCAATATAATGTTTTGTCTTAAAAGTAATTACTACTGACAACTGTCTGGCTCACTTGGGCTTGCTTTTCTTCCAGTTGTTTTAAATACTATTTATTTCATACTTTTTTGTTTAGGCCAATGTTGAAGAGAAGCTGAATGAGCTTCAGTACAGCAAAGAACAACTAGAACTCATGAACAGTAACTTACAGAACCAGCTGGAGCGCCTGCACGCAGAAAAGGAAGAGAGGGAAAAAGAAGTTGTTTCTTACTGTAATGCATTAGAGGTATTCTCTTAATTTTATAGGACTTTGGCAGATAAGCCCCAAATAGCACAAGTTGTGGTGCCAGCTTTTTGGTGAAATTGGAGTTTTGAGGAGTTCTGAGGAGGGAGAGGAAAGAGAAGGATGTTGGGTGATGGTGTTTGGTGTTGCCTGTTGGTAAATGCTCTGTCTTGGGGTTTTTTGGGGCAGGCTGTGTAAGGAGAGCTGCCCAGCCCTGTTCTGCCTCTCAGTGACCTTCCCACAGCTCACTGCCACAATTCTTGTTTTGATTTCAAGTTCCTGGGAAAACTTGTGTTGGAGGGTAGAGGCTTTGTGACTAACACAGCAAGGCCTGTGGTCTCCATACCACTAATCCAGTCAACAAACAGCAAACCCTCAAAGGTTTTTAGTTGTGTTCCTGTCATGAAGAACAGTGGAATATTAAGCCTTTTAGTGAAATGAAATTATCTTGTCTTAGTGACTAGAACTGTATGTACATTAAAGTACTGCAGTACAATACAATCTGTGCTAAAGCATAGGAAATTAGAGTTAAAACTATCTGATTAAATTCATGTATGCAGAGCATCAGATGCTTGAATGATTAATATCCTCTCTGCTTTAATCTAGAAAGCTCGTGAAGCCAATCAGGAGCTTCAGGTTCAGCTGGATCGTGCAGTGCAACAATCTTTGGACCCTACAAGTAAAGGCAATTCTCTCTTTGCTGAGGTACAATTACACCATAGATGCCTGAGAAGAAAATACTTAAGTTTGCTTTGTTATATTGTATTGAAAATATTAGAGTGTTTGTACCTGATCTGGCCAGCACATATCTCTGTTCCTCAGATATGACTTCAGTGTTGATCTGACATATGGAAAATCATTTTTATGCTCTCCAAAGTTAAGGAGTTACTAAAATGAATGAACTCACTTAAAGTTACCTGGCTATCAAGTCAAAAGTTGTGAGTGAGGGCTCATGACTGTTCTGTGTGCAGATCTTGACTCTAAGTAGTTTTGTTCAGCTGGTAAAGCCTTCTTTAATGTACAAGACAAGTATGTGAAATACTAAAAGATGCTGATAAAAACTGTCTTACAAACATGCTGAAAATGTCAGGATGTTTGAGCATTTGGGAGGGTTCTTGAA
Source organism: Pseudopipra pipra (assembly GCF_036250125.1). Classification (NCBI taxonomy): domain Eukaryota; kingdom Metazoa; phylum Chordata; class Aves; order Passeriformes; family Pipridae; genus Pseudopipra; species Pseudopipra pipra. Next base: position 4,368,794 of record NC_087563.1, on the reverse strand, counting down.
TTGGTTTTGCAGTAAGAGTTGAGCTGCTCTTAAATGCATAGGGAGGTATTTTGGTGCATGGTTCATTTTCTTTTAAACTGTTCTGATGCCAGTGAACAAAACTATTCTGCAGCAACACTGAAGCATATGAAATGGTTCTTTATTTTGATATCAAAAGAACAAAAGAAAAATCTGTTGCACTTCAGCAGCTATAGCACTTCTATTACAGGGGGATTATCAATAGCCTGTATTTTCAAGTACTTTTGCTGCAAAAGCAGTATTTGCAGACTGAAGACTCATTGCTAGGCAACATGTCCATGTAAAACTCCTCAGCCAAGTGAGAACAAGTGTTATAACTTGCCAGTAATAACTGTTCACAATATTCTGTAGGTGGAGGACCGTAGGGCAGAAATGGAACGGCAGCTGATCAGTGTGAAAGTAAAATATCAGTCCCTCCAAAAACAGCATGCATTCACTAGAGAACAGTTGCAGAGAATGAAGGTATGACCATTACTGTAATACTGCAGGTGTCCTTGGGCACTGCTCCAGTGCACAGCCTGGGGGATTTGTTACCTTTAAAATATGGTACAGTGGTCTGGGGGGAGGGAAATGGGAATAAAACCAAGTGAGATGTTGTTGTGCTGTTTGACTTCTACTGTTCATCAGCATTTTTGTTTTGCTTCTACTGCTCCTGCTTTATCCTAGACCTCCACGTTGCACTGAAGGCACCACGTTTGCTTACTTTGGCAGTAGTTGTTTAATGGATAAAAGTAAAACTCAACTCCTGTCAGTCAAACTACCATTCAGTTTGTCTTGGTAATTGTTTTTTCTTGTCTAGTCCTTGTACTACATGAATCATATATTTGTGCACTGACTGTCATTGTCAGGAATGAATGTCAAGAGAAGGACAGGCTTTTACTCCCATCACACTGTGGGTTTTGGTTTCTGGTTTTTTTGCCCTCAGGGTTGCTTTCTTCTTTTTGCCCTCTCTTTTTCTCTGCTTTTCCCTATTTTTGGTGCAAGAATAAGTCATAACTTTTGCCATACCTCTTTCATTTAGACTACACTGTTATAGAATGGGAGCCTGTTGGTTAATGTTGAGAACTAGTTGGCAGAAGCTGACTTACAAGATAATGGCAGAGCTGCCAGCTGTTTTCATGTTGGTATTCTGATTTTTTTCCAATACTAAAGTGGATCCTTTCATTTTGATCAAGTACTTGATCATGAAGTTTGAGGAGAGTGCTTACAAATTGAGATTGATGATCATAAGTTGCACTGAAAGTACAGGTTTGTGTTCCCCAGCTGTTGTGGAGGAGGTTGAAAATAGTTGAAACAACATTCTTAAAGGAGAAGGCAAAAAACCTAAAAATACAGCAAAGATTTGAGTGAGCAAAGTCATTGGGTAGGATCAGTTTGTTCAGAAATTTTCTCCTTGTAATATGAGGGTAGGTCAGTCATAATGGTTCAGTGTGTAAGAAACATGCCTAATACTGAAGACTTCCACCAAAAATGGAGGCAAATTGGTATCCCTGTTCTACTGCTTAATGCTTTTATTTGGAATTTCGATTTGTACTCGTAACATTTCTTCTGATATCAGCACTGGAAATAAGTAGTTGGTTAGGACAGCTGTTCTGCTTAAGCTGCCATCCTAGATCCCTGTTAGCCTCCTCTCTGCACTGTGCTGCTGTGTGTTAAAGCTCAGGCTGTGCTTCTCTCCCCACTCACAACTGATTCCTGCAGTGGAGGTAGCTTGCTGCAGCTTTAGTTGTCAGAATGTCTCTGTGTGGTACTTGCTGGTGACTCCTGAAGATCTGAGTCCTGAACAGAAAGTCCACAGCACTCCTGTGAAAGTTCTACCACAGCCCAGAGTATCCCTTTGAGTTTCTTAATGTCCCTGTTCTTTGTTTTTATGTGGATCAACTGCAACTTGTAATTCTGATAGCAAGAAGCCTTTTGAGTCAAAGGGGGAAGATGAGGTGTCTGTGACTGGGAACCGTAAGATAATTTTAGTCAGCCAGTGTTGGGGAGGGGTAAAATTTTGCCTCCCTTATGTTCTGTAGAAGCTGTGAGATAATTTAATCTTTCTGGAGCTCCAGTTTGTGTACAGAACATCAAAACCCTGTAGCTGATACAGGAGATTGCATAGGGTAAATGCTCTCCTCTCCCTTTCTCCCTCAATCTGTAGTCTTAATTTTTTCCCTTGATCCTCTCCCTGTGATTTCTCCCAGTGTCCCAATAGTGTTACCTTATCCATACTGAATATATTGATAAAAATGCCTCAGTGTTCACCAACACCCTCTGAAGTCTTTAATGTCTTGTTTTTCATATTGTTTCCCCCGTTGTTTAAATGTCTGATGTATCCCTTGTAACTCAATGTGTTAAGACCCTTGTAAACATGACATTAATATATTAACACCGTCAGAAAACTTTGCTTGAAAAGATGTGTTCCACTGGAGGAGAGAGAAAAAGCTGAAATTTTTGGGTTAATATTGCAGAAGGCAAACATGGTGGTGTTATACCTCAGAATCAGAAGTGGGGGGGAAAAGGGATTGAAATTTGTGGGTTTTCTCAAGTGAGAAGTTTTCAAGATTCATTTTAGCTTTGATAAATAAGCCTGGGCTGCAGTTGGGTTCTAGCTGACTGGGTGTTTATGGTTTGGATGTGGAATGTTGTGTGTCCTTGACAGTGCATTTACAGGTTCTTTAGTCAGTACTGAGGAGGGTGTGACACTCAGGACTGAGCTGTTCAGGGAGTTTTCAGCTCTCCTGAGGACTTTCAGTGTCAGTCTATGGTGATAATTGCTAAGATTGTTATGAAGGCTGAGTTTAAACATCCAGTGCACTTCTGTATTCAGGATTAGAATTACAAGGCTTGAGTACCTGAACAGTTCTGGGCAAGAGGCTGAGACTTTCAGTCACTAATCCCAGTACTTGTTGTAAAGATTTATTTTTTTTTCCCCTTTTTTTCCAGCTGCAAATGGCTACACTGCTGCAGATGAAAGGCTCTCAGGCAGAATTTGATCAGCTGGAACGTTTACAGGCCATGTTAGAGCAAAAGAATGGGGAAATAGAAGATCTGCTGATGAAAGTGAGGCAGCTGGAAAAATTTAAGGTATGTGGTTTGTAACTAAGTAGAAAATCTTAAATGGAAGCTAAAACATGAGAACAAGAATTACGAAAACTGGTTTGAAAAGGGATCTCAAAGCTACTCATACCTTTATTTGACCCCAACTGTGTTTTACAGTTGGGGAATATATACTCCTCAAGTTCAGAGAAGCAGAAAATTCAAGACAGGGGTTGAAGAAACAATTTTTTGTGGGTTCCTGTGTGTAGCACCTTAATATCTTAGTTACTTGTAGCATTCAAATCCTATTACTTGGTCAAAGTTCACTGAGCTGTGACATCTGATTTTTCTCATGGAAGGTGTAGCCATTTCACACTTTTACTGTTTGTACTTAGGCTTTGGCATTTTTTGGTGTCTCAGCTCTATTGAATTTCCTGGATATTTATTTTTTAACGTGTCTTAACTTTACAGTTGAACCCTGCTCTTCTCTAACCAAGCTGAATTATTTAATCATCCTTGTAAAGCAATTTTTTTCAGTCCTCTTATACAACTTGGTACTATCTTGCCAGTATTATGACAAGTGAGAAGTACTTGAGGACCCTGGGTCACTAGTGTAATGTTACTGATGTTTATGTGTTTACAGAGAGCAGCCTCTTTTAATTCTTGCACTTCTGGACTCGTTTGGCCCTTTCTTATCACAGCTTTGGAGTGTAAACTGGGGTGTATTAGCTTGTGCAGTAGGATTATGCTTTCCAGGATAGCCTCCTCTCTTCTGTATTTAACCCAAGTGGTGTAAAGCCAAGCTTAACCCATTTTAGTAAGCAATTGAGGAAGCCTGATTGTTTTACCAGTTTTCTCATTTATGAGCTTTATTTCTGTCTCTAGGCCATAAATAAGTGGTGTCAGGAAACCAAATACTTGATTCCAATAACCAACCCAAAGTATCTGCAGTCAGTGACTGACTGGGAGGTCTGTAGGACACACTATTTAGTCTGGTTGCTGCTGCTTCAGAAAAAAACCACACAACAAAAACCCCAGTGGCACATGTTACTGCATTTATGGCATCTTTATTATCAACTAACTCCCCCATCTGAAATATGTAATTGATTTTGAGATTAACTGTTGATTAGCATGGCTTGTATTCCTTTGGGGTCCAGCTGCTGAAGCCTGGAAATAAATGGTGGAAAAAACCCCCATGTGTGTTAACTAAATATCCTGTTTCAAGTATAAAGCAAGTTCTGCAGTGCTATTTGAAAGCCTTCTGCAGTTGAGATAACTTGCTTTTTTATTTTTTTTCAGTGAATGGGAGAGAACTGTCAGTTTTAGTGCTATTTGACATTTGTAACAAATGAGGAGGTACTCAGAGCAACTGAGTTATCTTCTGTGTTTAAATCCCTGTATGCTGAGGCTTCCATAGAAATGCATGGAAGATGTCACTTAAGGACCAAGCTAGTGTGCTTCTGAAAGGTCACTGCTTGACAACCTGACACTTCTTTATTTATCAGACTTTATATGAGAATATGGAAGAATCCAAACCTGGGAGTAGCAAAAAAGGAGGCGACTCTGAGGATGAGTACTATGCAGATTTACTGAAAATTAAACTCGACAACTCCAAGTAAGTACTTACAGTCTGAGCCCCAGAAGTTGGTTGTAGCAGGGTTATCTTGTAGGTACTTGGTTTTTTTCTCCCTTTTTTGTTACTGTTTGTATGCACTGACTGTAAATACAGACATGCTCCTTGCTGTATTTTCTAATTCATTATAGGAATGAGAGTTCTCTGTTTGGAGTTCAATTTACTGTTTTAAAAGAGAGCAGCAGAACTGTTGTATCTTGTTGCTTTCTTCCACGCTCCTAGATACAGGACAATTCAGAACTTTAATAATTTAAAACTTCATCTGTATGAGATTCTTAGTCTATAGGCCATATATATTTATTTCCCTTATCAAAGGAAACAGATAATAACACTTAAAATGGTTTATTGGACTATATAGTTGTGTTCTTTGACTAGTGAATTCCATATTCATTAATTAGCAAGTTCATAGTGTTTGGCCTCTGACTGTTTTTAAGCCCTCAGATCCAAGTGTATAAATACAAATTTGCCATGAAGTTGCTGTGTACTGAGTTGACTTTACACCTGCTGCCTTACTTAAAAAAAAAACAAAACAAAAAAACCAAAAACAAAGCAAACCAAGTCTGACTTTATAATTTCCCTCCCACCCCAGCAAGGAAACTGAAACATTGAAAAATGAACTCTCCTTGCAAAAAATGAAAGCTCTATATGAGAGCCAAAGGGTCCTGGAATTTGAAAGGAAACTCTTTACCAGTGAGAGGCAGTTGCAGACGTGTCAGAGTGAGAATATGAGCTTGAGAGTTATGCTGGATGAGCTGAAAATGAAATATGAACCTGAAGGTAAATACAACTTTTCCACTTGGGGGGGAAAAAGTAAATAGCTGATCTTCTGCACCTTCACAAATGGGATGACATCAAACAGGAAGACATTGCTTTAGTTCCAGATGTAGAGTAAACTTTAAATGGCTGCCTTTTTGATAATAACCAGGTCCAAAACCTGCTGAACTGAAAGAGAAAAGCCCTGCTTTGCTCAAGGACCTCCCTTCAATGTGTCCTAACAGTGACTTCAGAAGACTAAAGAGTGCAGATGAGTGTTCAGGGGCTTTATGGAGCAGAGCTGGACAACCACAGTCAAGTGGGTGGGAACAGATGCTCAGGAGGTGCTTTTCATAACAGTAGCAGCATCTTTGTGTTGATGAGAAGCCTCAGTTTTCTGAATGCAGCTGGCAGGAGCTTTGTGATAAACTGCAAAGCATTTAGAGGAGAAACTGTTCAGTAGCTCAAGTTACTATGGTTTAAATTTTGACAGCAGAGGCCCTCCTGAAAACAGCTGATAGCTGAGTGTGTGCAAAATAAGGGAGCTGGAGACTGTGGAGGAAGATGATTCTATTTAAGCTGAAAAAGGGCAGGTTTAGATCAGATGTTAGGAAGAAATTCTTCCCTGTGAGGGTGGGGAGGCCCTGGCACAGGTTGCCCGGAGAACCTGTGGCTGCCCCATCCCTGGAAGTGTCCAAGGCCAGGCTGGATGGGGCTTGGAGCAACCTGGGCTAGTGGAAGGTGTCCCTGCCCATGGCAGGGGGTGGAACCAGATGAGCTTTAAGGTCCCTCCCAGACCAAACCACTTTGGGATTCTATGCATGGAGTGAGTTGGTTTTGTACTTTTCCATACCCAAAGGATTTGACTTTGAAATCCTGGTTGTGAAAGCTTACCTTAGCAGCCTGTAGTTCAGAGGATCTAATTAAAGGTCTTGGTGAAAAGGTAGAGTGGATGATGTCTCTTTTTTTTTTTTTTTCAAGCTGGCTTCTGTTGGGCTTATTAGACTATATGAAGGGACATTCTTTAAGGGATCTAAGTTGTCTATTAAAAATTATTGCATGATCTTTAGTCATGTGAAATGTTTTTTTAGTTCTATTATGAACATGTTGGTGGACAGATTAACTCCAGCTTTGCTTCTGTACAAAAAGTATATTCCTTTTTTCCTTAGAATTACCTAGAGGCTCTAAAGTTAAAAAGAAGAGGGAGAGGATTCCAGTGGACACTACTTGTGAATACTTGGACAGCAAAAGTACTCCAGTAAGAGAAGGTGCTCTCACTCAATTGCCAAGTAAGGAAGGAAAAAAGATAACTGCCAAGTACTTGGAGCAGAGTGGTGCTTCTCCACTGAGACAGGCTTTCCCAGCATCCCCGTTCCACACAGCTCTGCAAGCAAAGAGGAACACAGTGGAACCTGAAAGGGAGAAGAAGAGAGTGAAATTTCAGGAAGACAACCACGAGGCCTTTTCTTCCAACAGCAGAAGTGGAAATAATTCCTTGACTTCAGCTGCCCTCAGGTCAGTGTCAGCTTCTGTCTCTGCTCAAGGCAATCAGCACAGACCTGCATCTCTTTTCTTTCGCTGCATGAACTTTGCTATCCAGTTCTTTATCTATTTCCTCAGTGTTGCATGCCGGGTCATTCCTCAGCTCCAGCTGCCTACATTGAACCTCTCAATACCTTTTAGGAGGACTAAAGTGGTGACTAATAAAAAAGACTCTTGAAACTGTAACTAAAATAACCTTGCCATTACTTGAAGACAGGTAGCTTGACAGCTCGCTTGGTTTGCTCCAACCTCAGAGACTTCTTGTTTTCTTGGTCTCTTCCAAACTGCCACACACCTGTTACACCTCAAGGTAACAAAGGCAATAGGTATCATGCTTCAGTTTGATACCTAATTTCAGCCCTCATCAACTTGCAGATTTAGCTAAAAGCCTAAAAATTATTTAAAGTCATTCTTAACCTGAGTGCTGTTAACAAAACTGGCATCGTACAAGATCACAGAGAATTAATCAGCTGTTTGTGTTGTCAGACAAATGACTTGCATAATCTGGATGCATGATAGCTGGAAAGACAACTGCCAAATTAACATCACATTATTGCCCTGAACTGAGAATTTTAAGTTACTTTTTGCTAGATGGTAAAGTAACTGAGAACAGTCATTATCTCCAACTTTTTTATCTTGGTTAAAGGACTGCTGATTTCTATTTTCTATTTTTCCAGTGAATGCTTTTTGTATTCTGTTCATAATCTTTGTAAACACGTTGGTTTGGGGGGAGAAAAAAGTCTGGGCTTGCCTAGATGCTTTGAGCTTACAAGTTGCTGATATCTGCTAGAAGAAATAACTTAGTGAGTCTAAAATGACAGCAGCTCTGAAGATGGAGGAAGGCCTAACCCATGGAAACCTGCACAGTGTAGCCAGAGCTAATGGCATTCAGAAGTAATTGGATTGATCCTTTGACTCTTAGATCAATTAGTCAAGGTTGCATGGGTGTGATTATCAGACTTAAAGTAGCCAAAGGTTGCAGTCTTCAGAAACAGCCTGGAAAAAATATGGCAGGAGCAGCTGTTTGAGCAGCTGTGTCAAAATGTGCAGGGACTGTTAGTGAGGAGGGAAGATCAGGGAGGTCAGATGTGGGTGGTGAAAGTGGAGAGGAAAGATGGGATAACTGAGTGATAGTGGTGTGTTTTGACACGTGCAGGAACAGGTAGCGTGGAACCTGGTAGGAAACATTTCACTTATTTCCTCACATTCCTTTTGGAAAGGAAGGTAGAGTGTCTGCCAACAGGAAGTTGTTGGAAACAGTTTATGTGAAGTGAAGGGCTGAACTTACTAGAGAGGGGGTGATTATTTGAATAATCATGGAGAGGGTTTGAGTGGAAATTATTTATGAAGTTGATGTTTGAAAGCAGAGTGCATAGAAAAAATGGAAGAGGAAGATGAAGCCATAGCTCAGGGGGAGGTTTCTAATCTTGCACCTCTTGCTGTTGGTTCAAATAAGGAACAAGACATAAATCAATAACTTTTAAAAAATAAAAACCACCAACACAATTAAAAAACTGCCACAAAACTCCATATTAGCTGTTTTCAATGATGGTATGAGCCTGGTAAGGGCAAATCTGTACAGGAAGTTCTGTTTGTTTCTGATGGTGTTAATGAACTACTAAATCCCCAAATCATGATGCTGTTAATATGACATGGAGGGTTTACTTAACCCTGATCTGCTATGATTTATTATGAAATAGGAAGTCATGATCAAGTCTCAGTATTTGAGAAGTTGGATTTCTAAAGACTAAAGGAGTCTCTGGACTGTTCTGAAATGGATATGGCCAAACCCTAGGCACAAAATCTATTGGCAGCTTGAGTGTGGACCTGAAAATGGAGACTTTGGGGGAAAAATAATGGTGGATGGTAAAAATAATGCTAAATAATTGTCAGCGTTTGAACTTGTGTTAAATAAAATATGATGCTCCAGCTGAAAAGGCTGTCGTGGCCTCTGGGGCTTGGTTTTGTGACTGGAATAGTTTCTGTGCAGTAATTAGTTTAGCTCTGTCATTATTGGTGCATGAAATGTGGCACTGAAAAGAGCCACTGTAACTGGGAAAGGACTGCAAACCTCATTTCTGGAAAGTGGGGTTTGGGAAGCTTTGTCACCTTGGCTCAGGAGGTGGTGAAGTGGTCAGGAGTGATCTGTGTGTACTTGTGTGGGTGACAAACTCCCTCCTTTGAAGACACTTTCTTGCTAAGGTCATTTGGCATGGTACAGGTACATCACTTCAGCCTGTCAGCACATGGATCTGCACATGTCTGTGTCCTTACAGAATCTAAAGGACACATTGGAGGAACTTATTAGGTGATGGGGCTGATTTGGTTGTGGTGTGAGAGTGTTGAGACTAAAGATTTAAATATTCAAGTGATTATTATTAATTATCAGTTGCTGCTGAAATTCAGGCACTGCAAAGGCTGTGTGCAGTGGTATCTTTTGTTGGGCCACCTGGTCAATAAAAAGATACATTTCTGTATCGAAATGCTTTTCTTCCCTTCTGAAACTGAAACAGCAAATTCCAGCCCTTGCTGCACAACTTAGTTTGCATTTAGATTTGAAGTTGTTTGCTTTAGTTTGATCTGAAGAAGAGCTTGTGTGCCTGAGAGCCTATTTGCTCCCTTAAATTATTTAGTTGGATTACATACACCAAATCTACTTCACATGCCTGCAGCCATTTGGCCCAGCAGGAGATCTGGATACTAATAATCTCTTTGGGGTTTTAGGCAAGCAGAGCTTCACCTGATGAGACAGTTCATCTGCCTTAAATGGGTAGAGCTCCAGTTATAACTCAGTTTTGGAGTCTGCCCAGTCACAGCTTGATAGAATCATGTCATAGCTTGGTCTTTTTAAAGGTGGAGGTGTTTAACTGGTGCCTGTTCTTCCTGATCCATCCATTTCCCTGTGCTGACACTTGGGGATCCATTGTGGTGCTCTAAGGGATGGGCTGAGAGCTGTGGTGGGTCCCACACTCCCACCCAGCTGCTTTCACTCCCTCTCTTCCACAGGTCTAAGGAGAACATTAGATGGAAAAAGCTTGTGGGGAGAGATAAAGATGACAGGGATCCACTGATCCTGGGCAAACCAGACTTGGGGAACATTAATTTACCAATTAAAAGCGGTGGGACAATGAGAGAGAAAGAAAACTGCCTCCCCCCTGTGGCCCAGCCCTTCCTCCCTGACTCAGCTTCATTCTTGGCTTCCATCTCCTCCTCACAAGAGACACAGAGTGAATTTGGTTGCCAGAGTTACATCATACACTGACAGAATTGCCTAATGCTGTTAGAGGGCAGTATTTTGTATAAATCCTGTGGTGCTGCTTTGGAACGTAACCTAAGTGAATTTGGTTTTATTTGGCCTTTTGGTTTGTTTGAATCCTCTCTGTATTTTTTTAGGCAATCCTGGGTGGCAATTTTGGCTGTTAGAGTAGTGGTTTTGGTGCCCTTGGGCAGAGGTTGTTATAAAGCAGAGGAGTGGAGGGACAAAGGAAGGGAATCTGCCACAGGACCAGATGGACAGAACTGCCCATCCCTAATTCCTGCTCTCTGGGAGGCAAAGACTGCCCTGCAGGTGAAGTGCAAACCACAGAATCATTACTGGGAATTACACAGGGAAAAAAAATGTGTGTTCTGTCTTGCTGCTACTTTTGACTAATTTCAAATGTGAGGCAGCCTGGGGGAAGGTGACCACAAACAGAAGGTTGTCAGCCATGAGAATGACCTGGTGGAGCAAACACTGACCCAGGGCAGGGGCACAGCAAAGCCTATTTCTCATTAGTGTGAGACAGTGCTTGTAGGGAATAATATTGCTTGCAATGCATAATAGTTTGATTTTAGTTGGAATCTGTAGCTAAATTTCCCCAAACTGTTTTGTTACAGCTCCTTTCACAGTCCTCATGTTGAGCTGCAGGTCTGTCTTGCAAATAAATCTCTAACAACTGGGTAGCAGCTCTTTTTGTTTGGAAAGCCTTCATTGAAATCAGCTATCAGGGGCTGGGGTTGCTCTTGAGAGCACTAGAAACCCACGAGGTCACCAGAGAATTGCTTTAATGTATGTGGTGATGAGGGAGCATAGGTTTGTGTTGGTATATAAAGCCATGTTTAATTTGGAACTTCATTTTTTGTGGTTATTTTCACAACAAAAATTATGTGGAACAGTCTGTGGGTGATTTGGTTGGATAAAATACTGTTATTTATCAATTGTTCTATTGGCATGTTTGCATGTTAATTAAGTTAAAAATCAGATTTAGACATCTGAATACAATGTTTTGATTTCAGAATTACTTGTCTCTTTACCAGCATTGAGGCAGTTGTGCCCCCATTTACATTCACAGCAACATTAAAACATGTCAGTGGGCAAATGATGCAATTTAGAGCCTGAAAATAAATTTTCCTGCAGCAACTAAGATATTCAGGCATTAAAATAAAGGCAACAGTAGTACAGAACTAGGTGGAAACTAGTAGAGTGCTCTAAGGGTAGTCTTTTTGGTGGTGTAGAAGAAGGAAACTTGACTTCAGCATATTTGTATTATGTTGCTGGGACTTGGAGGGGATTTGATCTCCTTTGTGCATGGCACAGTCACTGGTGTTTTTGAAGGCTGATCCCAACCAGAAAACACACTCAGGAACCTTTTTTACCCAACATTTCAGCAGATGAGGTGTGTGGGGGAGGCTTTAAGTGATGAAATGTGATTAGGACTGATATAAAAATGCTCTGTTTCAGTCTCATTTTCTCCTTAAGCCCTGCTTGCTCTGTCTTTGCCTATGGATGGTCTTCCATGCCAGTTGGCTTCTCAATTCTGCCTAAAACTCTTACTTTTGTCCTATTTTATATAAACTAAATGTGTATTTAGAATGGTTGCTTTGCCTGTAGGTTAACAGCTGAATCCAGATCTGAATCTACAGAAGAAGATAAGAAAGAAAATAAAATCACGACGGAGAAGAAAACAAAAAAGACAAAATATACAACCTTGTATGTACCTTCCAAGAAAACCCCTGAAACACAGTGTGCTCAGCAATAAAACTTACACTTCTGGAAGGTACCTGGACAATTTGGAGTCCTGCTTCAGCAGGAAATACTGAGTAAGCTTGTCACACCTCAATGTGCAGGTTCCTGACTTAGGTATTGATCTGCCTTGTGTTCTGAAGAGTATGAGGGGGTTAATGAGAGCTGCACTTTGATAACTTCCCAGAGGGCACTGCTGGAGTTCCCTTCACTGGGACCTCAAGTGTTGCCTTGTCTTGGCTCTTGGTGAAGTCCCTAAATGTGCTGTTGTGGAGGAGAAGCACTTGCTGCCCTGGTTTTACTGTATGGCAGGACAGGGGAACCCTGAGCAAGACAGACTGGACAGTGTTGTTGATGGAGGACTTGGCTAAGTCAGGTTCTCCTGAATTTCTTCCACTTCCTGGATTCAGAATTCTTAATGTTTTTTTTTCCTAATGATGTTCCTTTTCAACTTTCAGGCTGACCTGATGGCAAAGGGAAACAAGGTTTTTATGTGTTTTGTTGGTCAGTATTCACTTGAAACTCTGACTTCTTGTATTTGTACTAATAATTAAAATAAAGGTTTATTTCTCTTTCTTTATAAAATGTAGTCTGTATTGCATTTGAAAAGAAACATGTATCTACTTTCTAAATGAAAGGCAAGGTCTTTTGTAGAAATTGTTTAAAAAAAATCAATAAATGCTAAGAAAGTATAATGCAGGTGCTGTGTGTTGTCATGCTTTTAGGACACCATTTTGTAACATTCTGAAGGTCCTGCAAAATAATTCTGAGCAGAACTTTTAAGCTTATTCCATTGATTTATTTTTTTTTTTTTGCATTTATATGGAAATTTGAGTAATTCCTTTGAGTCATACTGCAGTTTAAGCTCCCTCTGGTGAATGGATTAGCCACTGTCTAGGTAAAAGGTTCTTATATAAGATGAAAGTTATGTAGGACTTCTTTTAAATCCATCAGGGAGAAACAATTCACTGGGGCACAATGTTGCCAACCCACTGGCTTGGTCACAGTTGTGCCAGGTCAGAAGTGATGCCCTGGGGTTGTGTGAGCTGTGACTGTGCACAGGGGTGGCTTTAGCTCATCACTCACCTCACCCAAAACTGAACTGTAAAACTGAGTCACAGCCAAGTGACTAAAGAGGGGGGGAAAGTCACTTAAATGACCACTTATGGCTTCTCCCTTTCCAGTGTGGAACTAACTCATCATCAGACCATTGCTACACAGGGAGGTTCAGGCACAGCCTGGTGGCTGCTGCTGATCAAAATAATCAGAAATCCATGTGTCATACAAGTTAATTGTATCACCATTAATCTAAGGAATTTGCATCCAAATTCTTCAGTTGGTTATTGAGTCTCCATAAGAGAATATCTTCCTGTTATCTCCTGATATTCCATGAGATTACTGGAAGCAAATGTATATCCATGAAATAGTTCTTACTCTTCTTGATTTGACTGCACATGTGAACTTAAATGCTGCTGTGTTGAAGAAATCCTGCTTTTCCTGCTACAAAATGTTAGAAGAAAACTTTTTTTTTTTAATGCAAATGGTGAAAGTTACCTTTGTTTATTGTCACTGTAACACAAATAGCATAAAACATAATACTGCATGTACAACTGCAGTACATGATTGTTCTACTTAAGGGAAAACCTCAGGTAAGCTGACATTAGATGATGTGCTTTAAATGGGAGTACTGAGCTGTAGATTGTCTAGTAAGACAGTTAATTATATGTTAAGTTATGTTAATTGTATGTTGAGTTACAGTTAATTATATTTTGAGCTACTTGGCAAATATGGCATTACTAATTTTTTTTTCTAAATAGAAATAACTTGTTAATTAATGCTGCAAAGTCCCAATCAGTGATATCCCAGTTCTCTCTTACCCTCAGGAACTGCTTCACCTCCACTGCTGGAGTTTCCTTGGAGTGTGTGAGTTTTTCATCTTATGCAATATTTGTGTGCATCTCTTGCACAACTACAGCAGGTGGGGGAACATGTCTGGCATTCAGGCTTTGGTTTGGCCATGATATACTTAAGGTATTGTGTCTGAGAGTCCTTTGTGCATTGTCTTTTTTGGTTCTGTTGTGTCACAGCAGTTGCTTTTTTTGCAGCTGCTCACAGATCTTGGCTTGGAGTAGAATTCAGAGGCAGTTAAATGCAACTTCTGTGTTCTGCTCAAGTTCTCCTGTATGATGGAAATTAGCACAGCTAAAATTGGCTAATTATAAAGTCAGCATCTTAAAAGATCTGGTTTTCTGGAACCAAGAGCAATGTTAAAGGAAGCAAGAATTGTCTCCCTTCTTCTGCCTGCTCCCCAGCCCCCAAAAGGGAAGTTCTACCTGTGAACTCCCTGGACAGAGAGTTTCATCTTTTGGGGAAGCCAGGAATTTTCTGCTTTCCTTAAAAGACTTTCTGTCTGAAAAAAAAGACTTAAGGAAAAAATGATGAGGTATGTGAAGGTGATGAATGTGTCCAGTGTTTTCTGTGGAATATTAATGTGGAATGGTAACTACATAAATAAACCAACTTGGAACAAAAGCCCCCACTGACAGAGGGTGTAACAATTATCCACCTTAATTCTCTAGAGCAATGTTGGGATTTGTCCTCTGGTGTAAGAACAGGATTTTAGGGTTACTGTGCGTGCTTTGCTCTGGGTGCACTTTCCTCTTGCAGCTAGAAAAGGATTTTGTTCCTCAGTCCGTTTCTTAGGAGCTACAGCTCGGATTTTTCCAACACAGTCAGACAGGGTTGTCTGAGCCAGTGGAGATGAAGCAGCAGCAGGTTCTGGTCGAGGAGTTGCAAAAGCATCATGGTGAAAGTTTCAGGGGAGGAAGTCAGAGCAGATGTGTGCAATGCTGAGCTGGGCCTGGGGAAGGGGTGGCACGTGGGAAGCAGCGATGCCTGAGGGAGTCTGGGTCCTCAAATGAGGGAGTTTTGGGTCCTCAAATTGGCATCTGTGGGGAGCTGGGATGGTGTGAGGGGGGATGTGAGCTCTGCACAGAGCCCAGGCCTTGAGCATGTGCTGAGCTCTGCACAGTCACAGCCAGGCAGCAGCAAAGTGTTACCAACTTGAAGGTGAAATTCCTGTATTTTAGATAATTTATTTTCAAAAGATACTGGCATCAAGTAGGTTTGGTAGACCTACATGAGGAAGCATGTTTGCAAGTAAGTGCTAGAAAGGATTTCCTCAGCACTGTTGTGTTACAGGTAAACACCGTAAGGAAGAGAGATGTAGAACAAGAAAATAATACCACATCATCCTTTAGGCCAAATAGGAAATGGGAAGAGGGGATTTGCTGCAGCAGGGATTGGGAGGAGTAAGGATGATAGTTCTCACTGGTTAGGAAGCTATTGCTCAAACCCCATAATGTAAACTAAAAGATGAAATGGTTCAGCTTCAATATATTTTTTGACAGAAGAACAAGATAAAATGGATGTTCCACGGATGGGAAAGATTTAGAACCCATAGATGGAGCTTGTTGTCTGTAAATGGAGATAATTGGTGTTGCTCAGAATTTAACCCACTTTAGTTAATGTAACATGAATTTCAATGTTATTTTAGGGGAGAGGAACAAGCTAAACCCTTTTGCTAAGCTAGTATGTAGACATGGTGAAGATTAGGGCAATTCAAGCAAATCTGGTGAAGTTTAAAGTGATTTTCCTCCAGAAATATGTATCAGAATTCCATATGCAATGAGATAGACTGGCAGTCTGTGCTCCACATGATTGCTAGTTAAAACCAAGAAATAGAATGTCTTGTGTTATCCAAAATATCCCGAGGAATGTAGCGTGGCAGTGTTAAACAGTTTGGATAAACAGTGATTGCTAAGTTGCAATGTAATATCCAGAGGACAGGATTGTCACATGAATTTGTTGTAGTAAGCAGGAGATCAAACAAACAAACAGTAAATCTTCGCAAGCATTTTATTTGGGGTTTTTTTAAGTCCAAACTGTAAGTAAGGAAGATGAGTGAAGGTGACATACTTGCCTTCAATTAAGTATATTGTCCTTAATCCACATTACAAACAACTTGGATTGTTTGTAATGTCCTTATGCCAGTTAGCTCACGTAGCAGCAGTAAATGTACCATAAATTGCTTTTTCCAGTTTTGTCTGGACAATAAGTCTTTAAGAAAGTGCTGCTTTGTTTAGAAACTAAAGAGAAAGTCTTCAACATTTTTTCCTGCAAACATAAAATGACAGAAATAACAAGCAATGGGTGCGGTTTGAAATGTGGCTTTGTCTTCGCGCTGTTTCTCTCAGGAGAGGCAGACTTGCAAAAAAAGACAAATCCTTGTTCCAGGACAGGTTAGAAGAGAGCAGTTTTTAAGATGTTTGACCTGTGAAGTCAAACCTTTCGAGTGTGGTGTTGGTGAGGTGTTGGGAGCTGAAGGGAGCCGTGGTCAGAGGTGTCACTGCAGCCGGGCTCGCACGCGTTCCCAGTTTGGGGCTGGTGCCACCGAGCACTGCAGTGGGTTTGCTCCTTTGCTGATGTGTTACCACCAGTATCGAGCAACAGTAACACCCAGTTTGGGATTCCCCTCCCCCATGACACGGGGGACGATGTCTTGAGTTGAGAAAAGAGGAAGGAAGCTCCGAACAGCAGCAAATCTCGCAGCTGCCTCCGCCCGCTCCTCGGGGCCGGCGCTGGGAACGCGGCTCCTTCCAGGCCTGGCTTGGTCACCCACCCTCAAGGCTGCAGCCTATCAACCTTGGGTTCCTTGCTTTGGAGCCTCAGGGATTCATGTGTGATGGCAAGATGGCACAGGACGGAGAAGACTGGCGTGGGTATGTAGCTGAGCTGCCATTTGGGTTGTGTCTCTGCCTCCTGAGCAGGATGTGGGCAGGTGTTTTCCCTGCTGCGATGGATTAACACTTTCCACCTCACCTTGGGGGCTTCGTTGAAGTGATCCATTTTGTACAAAGCTTTAATCCTTCAACCAGAATGGTGAACAGTACACGAGTGTCAGCTTTCTCAAGTAATGCAGCTCTTCCCACCTCGGTATTTTAGAAACAGTCGTGTGTTGTTCAATGCCCAGCAGCCAGAAATTATGGAGAACAAATGTAGGGGAAGGGGAATCCTGCAGTTGCTTCTGCAAGATTGTCACTTGTGGTTAGTGTTACAGAAAAAAATCTGTATTTCAGCTGGTAAGTGGTATTTTTTGGAAGAGAAGTCATCTTCTTAATCTGAAGGATGTTAACTTGTATAAAGGACTGAATTGCTGTTTAAAAAAAAAGCCTTAAAATTAGGAATCAAAGCTAAAGCACTTGAAAGATGCATACTAGTACTCTGTTATTAACCTTCTAAATTCTTCTAAAAGACATTTTTTATTTGCAGTAGGCCATGGTGTTTTGTGATGTGCCTTAAAAACAAAAAAAATCCACCCAAATGGCTTCATGAAATAAAGTAAATCGTCAAAGCATTAATAAGAGGAAAAGAACGTTTTCTTGTTCAACTTCCATGTGCAGCAGTAGCAGAATTGTGAAATGGAAGCAGCCTCTTGTGGTGGCAGTTTATATTACAAAATAGAGGGTGTGTAAATATTTTCTGTTTCAGTTTTATAAATAGTAGAAAATATTTAATTTTTGCACTTGTAGTAGTCTCTGAGGTATTTGGAAAGTGCAGAGAAGGTCACTGGGAAGAGCTGACACTGGATCCTGGTGGTTTTTCTTTTGCCCTGTTCTTGCTCTCCTGCTGCTCTCACCCATGAGCACACAGTGATTTTAATGGCAAAGAGAATCTGAAAGCCTCTGTCCTACTGTGTGGTAACAGTGGGAACTTGTTCCTTCTCTGCTCACCCTGAGTAAGTCCATTTCCTGAGTTCACCAAGGTTTTTGTGTAACATCGGATTATAAGACACTTTATACTTGTATGTAAAAAATCCCAGTTGCAGCAGTGCTGTGGTTTAGTCTGTCACAAAGCTGAATGGGCAAAATGGGAACAATAATCAAATGGACTTCCCAGCAAAATTAGAACACTAGTTATTAAAGTATTCATACATGTAACTTTCTGGTAGGTTGTCCTCAGTAGGAACATTCTGCCTCTGCTTTTGTACAATTGCTTGAAGTTGATAGATGAGTACAAATTCAATAATCTATACTTGTACCCAGGAGTTCCTTTTCTTAGCCAAGCTGTTGGTTTGCAGTTTGTTTTATTTTCCTTTCTCTTGGAAATTAAATGCATTCTTTCATTATATAAGTTGGTGAGAAAAGTGGGAGAATCTTTCACCCAGAATAATTAAAATAACCAACCAAACAAACCCAAACAAGCATCTGCCACCACTGGTTGTTCTGTCCTATATCATAAATCAAGTAAACTTATGCACTTAGAAATTGGCAGAAAAATAGTCTAATTGCTAAACTTTACTAACTTTACTCCATGAGTTTCATTTGGCTAATGAGGCCTCAAATATGAGGTACTAACAACTAGATTCACAAATGAAGAGGTTTTTAAATTTATAGTCTGTTGTAGTCATGTCTCCTGTGTCTCAGGAAAATAAGAAATATGGGCAAACAGAGTTAACTGAGTCATAAAGTCTGTGGAAGGTGAAAAGCTTTTGGAATAATACACACTGGAAGCTTTTTGACCATATGGGGTTATCCTGTCTTAGGTGGTTTTGGAAATCTTTGGTTTTAAGCATCTGATTACAATTCTCATGTTGAATTTTCAAGCCCTTTGTTGGAAGTGAGTCTGATGCCCTCAGGTTCTGCTGATGGGCAGAGCTTCAGTTTGGAAGAGTTGGGCCCAATGTACTTTGGATGAGCAATGTTGTGCTGCAGGTGATTTTTGGAAAACCACACCATCCCATGGCCATGGTAGAACCCAGCCTGGGTGCCCACTTTTGGGTTTTACTTGATTAATTGGAGTGGTCCAGGTGGCAGATATTAAACTCTGTGCTTGGAAACCACAATCCTGATTTTCCACATGAAACTTGTTCTTAATCTTGAAGCACTCCCAGCTTAAATATGTGCTATTTCTGTGGACAAGACAAGATGGAATAGTCATGGTAAAAGGTTCCTGATGGAAAGTGTTTGCTCTGTGCTCAGACCTTAAGGGAAGTTACAAACTGGTGAAATATGATGTTAGAATGCTAAATTCAAGTGTCAGATTTACTCCTGTCCTGCTGAAGCTGAAAACGGATGTTTGTCAATTTGAAGCAAAAATTGTGGAGGGTAGTGGGTGACTTCTTTGTAAGTGTAGAAAAGCTCATGCTCAGCCTGGGAGTGAAGGGCTGTGGCTGTCTTGTCTGAATTCATTTGCTGAATGCCTCTGAAAATTGTTCAGATTTTAGAGATGTAAAATAGATTGAGCTATATGGGAGCAGAGCTTTGTTCAGGGCAGGTTGACTCCTCCATGAGATGTAACCCCTGAACCCACCAGGCTGTTCCAGCTGCTTGAGAAACAACAAATAGGTGAAGACAAAGCTGGGAAGGGAATCTTTCTATCCATGATCTTTCATTAAAATGAAAAATCACAATTAAATATCCTGTTCTTCATGAAGACTTTTAAGCAAAATGACAGTGCTACTGTTTTATATGAACAGGTAAAAATTCAGAGACAATATCTTTTTATAACTAGTTAGGCATGTTAGAACTTCCTGGTTCTTATAATCCATGCTGGCTTTATTGTGTTTAAGAAAGAAAATAAGTAGCTCAAGTCAGCTCAAACCTCCATCTGTCCCCGAGGTTGAGCATGTGAGGAAATCTGTGTTCAACTGTTGTCTGAGATAACAGTTTGTTGCCTGGGAACTGAAGAGTTCCCCTTGGATTTTCAATAAATGAAATCAGCCTCTCCCCCACCCTGAGGTTTGGTACCTGTGAAATATCCATCAGAACTGTGCTCATGTTCACATTTGCTCTGTGAGATCTAAGGGGGGGATTTTTAATTCAGAGCACTGGAACATAAATTTTATAGATATCTTTCCAGAAGTTAAGAAATCCTGTTGGGACTGCGTGATATTTTTCACATAAGGTTTGTCAGTGGCCTTGCTGAGTGATTTCACCCTGATTTCATGAGAAAAAAGTGGCAACTGAACATAAAGAATTGATCTTTTATGAATAGTTTACTACTCATAAAAGTGGAGCTTTAAAAAATATTTATTTAAAAAATAAAACAGAACAGGATTCTTGCTGAGGCTCTTAATTAGAAATTGTTTGAATATGCAAAACACTTCGTTAGTTATTACATCCAAATCATACCTAATAGTCCCCCTGTTACAGAAAAGTGAAATTAGGAGCTGGCTCAGCAATACTTCAGGAATTTTTATCAAATTCAGTTCAAGTGGAAGGTAGCCAAGGAAACCAACTGGAAACATGGATTTTTACTAAAAGATGAGTCTCAAAATGAAACAAGGTAGTGCTTGTATTTCTTATAAAGGGCAGAGCAGGGACTGCACATGAAGGGAAAACAGGCAGGAAAGACAGGTAAGATTATTAGGATAACAAATGGTTTTGGTGTTGCATGTCTGTGGGATTTTCCTTGCTTACCCTTCCCATCTTGCAGTAGCTTACAGGCTAATCATATAAATAGCCAGAACATGGGGGCTTAAAGCAAGTGAATATTGAAGAAATCTATCTTTTTGAGGGAGAAATTCTGTTACCTGGATCACTGTGATTTTTCTAGAGTGTTTTGTGTGTGAATGTTCCCAAACAAGGTACAAAGGATGATGATTTGTTGTTGTTGTTGTTGTTCTGCTTGTCTTTTTCTAAATTGAGGAGGACATAAAATTTCAATTACAAAATATTAACTATTGCTGAATTTATTTTTTTATAAGAACCTTAACAGTGTGACTGTTTTGATTTATTTTGTATCTTGGAATATTGAGTGAAGTGTTCTTTAGAGATTTTCATTGCTCTGCTCTGGAAAACGTGCCCAATCCCTGCGTGGTGTAATGAAACAGCTCCACAGCCCCACGTGTATTGAAGAGCATCCACATCTATATATGGGTGGGGGAATGTGTATATCATATCCAGCAGGTCTGCCTTTAAGAGATAAGCAGGAATTAAATGGAAATAGAAGTTTTCTTCAGCCCTCATCCTCACTTTTTGCCCCTGGGATGGACACTGGGAGATGTCTTTGCTCCAGCTCTGGGGGTGAGGGTGATGCACAATCACTGTCCTTACAGCAGGTCCTGTTTGGCTGGACAAGAAAGGAATTTTTGGACATTCTGCCATAGATGGGAATTGTTCCCTTCTTCCTGAGGTACAATTCTAAGCCCACTTGTGCTGGAGCAGAGGTCAATTTGGAGAGCTGTCCATGTCAGCAGCTTGACCTGGTACTTTTGCTCTTCAGCTCCTCTCCTCAGGGAGCTCAAGCCTGGAATCGAAGGGAGTTTTTCATTGGGCTGTTTGTTTGTTTGTTTTCTGTCATGTGTGTGCTATAAAATTACCACCTAGGTTGTGGTGAGCTCTAAAAAGACAGTTTTTATTTGCTCATTCGGGGGAAATTTACTGTGTTCTCAACAAAGTGTAAAGTCCCTCTTTAGGAGCACAGGAGTTCAGAGCATTCTCTGCCCCTTTCTGGGAGAGTCTGACAGTGCCTGTGTGCAGATTCCCTGCTCATGGGAACACCTTGCCCTGGTGCTGCCTGCTGGGGAGGGCATCTGCCAGCCAAAGCTCCCCCACTAATCTTATTGCCATGACATCAGCTGGTCCTGAGGTCAGTAATCACTGTTGGGATTTAGAATAAATGCTGGGGTCTTTGAACAACCTCCTGTGCCTTGGGGATCCTGACTCACAATGTATTTATGGTTGGGATAGAGGATGCCAGGGAGGGGAGAGGTAGGAAAGTTCTTCAGACAGATTTTATTTCTACTGCATGGAGAGTTTACTTTTAAAAAGCCAACAACCTGTGGTGGGTACCCCACCAAAAAGATCTTAATTCCCTGCTGGGTTTTCATATTTTTGAGGAGCAAAATGAGTTAAATCTGTGTTTGTACACCATGCACACACAACCCTGAGGATCTCCATGCACAACCTCTCCACAGAGGGTGGAGGAAAGGGAACCCTTCTCGTGGCTGGTGAACTCTGAGGGGATACTCCCAAATATAGGAGGGTCCCAGTTTGTAAGGGAAATGACATCACTTACAGCTGACAGAAAACATTACTGGATATAAGACTCAAATTTTCATGCACAGTTAATAATCAAAAATTAGCAGGTATGATAATTAAGCTGTAGATAGGATGTACAGACATAGCTGATGGTATTAAGTTGTCTGTTTAGAGTTTTTTGCAATGGTATGTGGAAGCTTATCACAGTTTCTTGTCACAAAATGCCTGGGTAGGTCTATAGCTTAAAACTTTGTAAAGAGATTTGTTAAACTCATCCTGCCAAACAATCCAAGCTCTACAGTAAAATCTCTCTTGTTAAGTTTCCACTTACTCATTTAGAAAAGTCTAAGCTGCTGCAGCCACTTCCTTTGTCAGTTTGTTGCTGCGCTTTTCAATATATTCGTGGCTGGTAAATGAAGCTTTTAAGGGAGCAAAACCAAAATGCAACACAAATATATGACTCAGTAATTTGAATCTACGTTTTGAGACAGCTACAGCTGAGTAGAGCAGTGAATATTTTGAAATCTAAAATGTGGTAGTCAGCAGTAACCTAAATTTGCATGAACATTTCAGGCAAAAAGTAAGAGCACACACATCCCCCACATCTCCCAAACACCTCGGTGGAAATGTCTTTAAATGTCATGGTAACTTAGCAGGGGTTTGGCCATCTTTCACTTCTTGAAAAGAAACCACTCAGAATGTAACTACCCATGTACTATACACACATCTACTATTTAATTTCAATTTTGTGTGCAGTTCTCTGAGCATCACTGAGGGAGTGTCTTCAAGATTCTCTTGAATAAATGGCTGAATCTGGAGAGCAGAGCCTCACTTCAAAGTTATTCTTTATTTTCCCCTCCCCTTGTGTTGAATTGTTCAAGCCCTGCTCTATCCACTCAGGAGGAGGAACAGCTGGGAACGTCTCTTCATGTTTAAAAAAAAAAAAAATTAAGAACCAGTAAGTCCAGTAAGCCTCTTACATCTGAGATTCCTTCTAATTTCTGTTCCAGAAATATAGCAAATATAAAAAACCCAGGAACCATAATTTATGGAATACATGTAAAGTGATGAGGATGAATCTATTCAGCTCTACACTCCTACCTTAGGCATTTTCCTGAAAGGCAATTTAATTGGAGCCTTTAAACACAATTTGAAGTAAAATGTTTAAATAAAATGTTTCCCCAGTGTACGTTTTGGCCTAGCAGAGATTTAATATCCTGCTTTAGAAACCTGGGTGGAGGGAGAAAAAGGAATGGGGGAACATACTGAAGGTGGGCTCTGCTTTATAAATCAGTGTTCCCCTGTCCAAAACCCTTCCAGTTTGACTGGACTGGGACACTGGCAGGAGCAGGGCAGAGCTCTGCTGACCAACACCTCTCCTGCCCCAAGCAGGTCGTGTTCAGTGCCAGTGTTCCTGTTCCTACCTGCACAACTTTGAGTTTCACCTGCATATTTTAATACTTTCCTGGTGTGATTTAACTCCAGTAACCACTTCTACTCTCTAATGCTGTTGTTCAAGTTTATAACCAAGCCCATGAAGAAAAAAAAAAATTACAGAGGCACATGGTAACCATAGCAGCCCACATCCTGTAGCCCTAGAACATCAGAACTGGTAAGGAGGCTTATTTTCTTGAATTCTCTCTGAAAGTGCTGTTTCTTAACCACATAGAGATAAGCTGCTGATTAGAACACTCTTAAAATCCACTGCTCCTGTGTTCTTTTCAGAGTCATACAGAGAATACAGAGAACTATGAAACAGTTTCATGTTAAATTGAAGCCTCTAAACCCAGGAAAGGGTTCAGGAAATTCAGCTTCTATAGGCAACTCTGTGCCCTTTCTCATCAGTGTAGCCATAAATTTCTGTAAACTCTGTGCTCAAATCCCTTGAGCCAGTAGACAAACAATTCTCCAGCACTGTGAATGTGTATTTATTCAAGACCTGCATCTTAAATCCTGTGCAGAGCAGGTGATGAAGAGCTTGTTCCCACATGCCTGCTGAGTTTTCTGTGGGGCTTGTTGATTATTTTTTGTTTGTTTTCACCACCTTTCCATTCTCACAAGCAAAGAGACAAAATAATGGTGACAAATGGATCTTCTTGATGGAATTATGGTTCTGCTTGTCTATCATAGTGTGCTTATCCCAGTATCAGAGTCTTAGTAACCATGTTTGGTTTTCAGTTTAATTGTAGTGTATGGCTGTATTGACATAGTATTTTCATCCTTTAATTTTTCAGCTATATACAATTTCAAAGGCACAGGAATACCTCAACTACCTCTTCAGATTGGTGATGTGGTCCATATCTTGGAGTCCTGTGAAGGTAAGCCACTTGCCTTCAACTATAGGTTCCTTCATGAATGACACAATCCTTTCACTTCACAGCAATTCCCTCTGTTACATCAGCAGTTGTCTAATACTCTTATTTTTAGTGGTGGTAGTGATCTATTTTGAGAAAGAACCTATTCTTTTTTGAAGAGCCAAAATTAGACATATTACAGTACATGTGGTTTTTTGGGAAGCCATTACCAAATGAGGAAGTCATCAAGGTGAACGTAGAGTTTGTGAAGTCTGTGCCAGCTTTGTAACATACCTGATGGAAGGGACATTAAGTTTTAATGGAGCACAGTTTTTGCCTCTAAACTAAATATTTGTTGCTAGGACACATTCAGCACCCTTGTTATATAAGAAGGAAATCTAGTATGTTAAAGAAATGAGGGTCTGCATGATAGAAACATTTCAGAGAACCATCCAACTTACAGAATATGCAAAGCAGCAAAAGTCCAAGTCAAGTCGTTCATGACAGACAGTCAATACCTTCACAATCTGACTGAATGCTCTCTAGGTGTGCCAGAGCTACTGAAGTTTTTATTAGCATACCTAACTCACAGCAGTTAGGTGTCTCTAAGTGTCATTGTAACAGTAATGATGTAGTGATGTTCTCGACCAGGTTAAAAAAAAGCAAGAAAAAAAATTACGAAGTGCTTAAAGCTTTGCAAAATGTATTGTGAAATTATCTTCTTCACCCTATTTCTGCTGATCCAGTGGGTCTGTTGTATCTTACCAGCTGCAGTTATGCTCAGGAGAAGGGTCAGCTGCTGCATTACACAGTCACAGACACAGCCTGGTGTTGAAAGGCACTTGGTACGTTGTGGTCACGGGGCTGCAAAGGCTCTGAAGCTGTTTGAGCCCAGCCCACTCCCCTGCAGAGAGCTCTGCATGGAAACAACAAAGAATTTGAGAGAGGAGCGTCTGAGAAACCACATTTCCAATACATTGGAGCACGTTTTTTCTTCTACTTGTAAAATTCAGTATCTCTAAGCAGCAGTGAAAACGCTGATGTCGCTCCTTAGACAGGCAGCAGATGAATCTCTCAAAGTCACCAGCAATGATCCACGGCCTCTCCTAAAAGATGCAAGGTCTGCAGAATTCTTTAAGCCTCCATTCTCAGCATTTTGGCTCTGGAAAAAACACGTGGGCAAAGCAGAAACCTCCTCAGCCCCGTGCTCCGTGTTAGTTGCAGAAACAGCACTGAAGGTTTCTGATCCCTGTGGTACATTTGTTGTCAGCCCAGAGGGTTGAGTGCTGATCTCATGGGGTTATTTTTTGTATAAAGTCTTTTCTGAATCCCCTGCCCTTGAGAACTCATCTTATGAAATATGTTTGCCAATGAAGAAGCGGAATCTTTCACGTTGTGTGAGTGAAGTTTATCTGTTATCAGATATCTTAAAAATATGCTGCCAGCTGCAGCTGGGGAGTAACCAACAGTGACAGGTTTTTTCCTGTGCTCATTTTATGTCCTATTTTAGTTGGTTTTGGGTGCAAAAAATATATGCACAGAACATACGTGTGCTGTCACAGCAAATGGGAGGAAATAGATTTTACACACCTGATTGCAAACTGAGGCTATGTGCAAATAATTCAGTTTTAGAAGGAAGATGGAATTTCGTTGTTGACAAAGACAGTGAGGGAAAGAATACCAGTGCAAAAAAACCTGAAAAAAAATATGTCCTGAGTCTTTTTTTGAGGTCAGTCGTCCTCCTGTGACTTTTAACATCATCTTTCTGACAGCACTGTTTGGGCTTTATTTTTTTTTATGTTTTGGTTGCATGGCTGAAATACCTGTGCTGTCTTAGAAATGGTGAGAGGGAAAAAGTGGTAGGGAAGAGATCATAACTGTTCATGAAATTATCATTAGAAAATGTATGCTTTTAGTCCTAAAATACTCTGCTTGGGATGAAAACATGTAGTATTTAACAGAGTTAAACAGTGTTGCTGTGGAGGTGATCTTGCATGGTGGGTGTGTGCACAGTGGTCACAACCTCTGCTGTAATTCAGGAAGGTTGAACTCTGCATTTTATGGTTTTTTGTAGAAGTTTATTGTGACTTAACCGTGGAATAGATGGAATAAAATCTGATTTGGTGTTTTAGTTGCCACTACTGCAATACAGCACCCCTGCCTTCCAGGAGGGGTTTCTGGTTATGAATGGAGCACAAACCAAATAACAGTCCTGCACTATCTTGAGGTTCTAACTTGAACTGTACACCAGGAAACTGCTTATTCAAGCTGAGTCTAAAAGCTGTAATTCCTCATGGCAGAAAGGTGGCTTAAGTCTTATTACATACAAGGAAAATGGATATGTAACAACCCTGTGCTGTACTGAGTTAATCCTCCACCCAGAACACAATCAGAGGAGCTTCATGGGCTGTCCATTCCCATGGGCCATCTTGGCTGAGGTAGATATCTAAGTGTCTGTGATAAATATTACACTGCAAAACAACTCATCCTACCTTTTTAATGTGAGTGTGGGGATGTGAAATTCAGTGTGAGATTATCTGTGCTTACTATGCAAGACTTGAAAGTCGACCATATAATCATATTTGCCAAAATTCCAGTCATGCTTAATGTGCTTTCTGGTGTTCACTTTAATCTGTGTATGCATGAAGTAACCTTTAATTTTTACAAACATTATGCTAGATATTTCTCACATGAAATAAACCCCATGACTTTATTGTGTGTGTTTTAATGCTTGGTTTTGTTGTCATACCAAGTGACCTTTCTTCCTTTTAGATTGGTACAAGGGTTACCTGGTGAGATACAAAGGAGCAGAGGTAAGATCACACTGTTCGTCCCTATGGGACTATTTTTAACAAGTTTAAAACCCCTGAAGTGGGTTTTTTATTCTCTCTTAGTAGATTGTCCTATCCTGATCTCTCAAGTCAGCTCTGTCCACTCTCTCTCCTTTCAAGATGAATAAAATGATCAACATTCATCCTGCACATTTGGTAAATAGAAGTGAGGACTGGGAGAAAAGCAGATCAATGAAGAAGAAATTACTGTGTCTTCAGGTTAACAGACACCATTTGAATTAAATTTTGAGTAAATTTACTGCTAGATGTGTTTGTTTCTGTACTTTTTCTGAGGATTCTTTAGGCTACTTACAATATAAACAACTTGCATGAGGCTTAAATTCCTAAATATCTCTCCTGTACAAAAATCATATTAATTAAAAAAACCTCAGTATTCTCATACTTAAAGATAGAAAGGCACAGATGAATAGCTTTTACCCTGAGTATAATGACTGCTGAGTTAACTACCAAGAAAGTTATTTCTTAGTTTTAAATGAATTTTTCTAGAAGAAAAACATTTTTTTTAGTAGCTTGCTCTTAACACAAGGTTTTTTTAGGGAGCAGCAATGCAAAGGCATTTGAAGTTAGAGACTCGTGCCTGTATTACAGCAAAACAGTTTACTGCAAGTTGCTTCTCTGTATCTTGGAAAAAGGATGTACAAAACCTTCACAGCCTCTTTAAAAGGGATATCTGGGGAGCAGAGGGACAGAGAATATGCCAACCAAAAAAAAAACAGAGTAGTGTGAAGTTCTCAAATTGTCCATTATTTTTTTTCTGTTTTGTATTCAGTGGCCTGTAGGTATTAGAAATGACTTCAATTAACTTAGAGAAACTCATTTGTGTCTGTTTACAAACTATATGTGATAGCTGAAAGATTTCCTTTCCTTTTGGAAGCATTAGGTGCTTGAGTTGTTGTTTCATTTCGTTGCTCAGTGACTCCTCATCCTCCAAGACAGAGGAATGAGGGATTGTTTGTGGGAATTATGAACAATGTCCAGACTTCCCCCTGTTGTTTCTCCCATTCCATGAGCTCCAGCACACCTGCACAGGATGTTTGCTTCCCTTTCTAGCTCACCCCAGAGAAGGCAAGAGCAGGGTAGTGATAAAGGAGATTACCACAAGTTCTTGACCCAGCACAATATTTCAATGTATTTCAGTATTTCAGACCAAGGTAGTGACTATCACCTGGTTTTCTGCCACACTTGAGGGTGGACATGACAGAGTGACAAACCAGCCTCCCCAATACCACACCTGTGTCTTCATTCCTCCTTTGATGTTCCTTTTGAATCAAAACACTGTTGCCATTTATTCTACATAATATTTTTATTTTAATTGATTAAAATGTAATCTAAAAACTAAAAAGGGAAAATATTTACCAGAACCAATCACTTCCTTTTAACTAATTGCTAATATTGCTAAAGGGCTTCAAGATCAATTCTTTAAGAAGTGTTATTAATTTAATGTACCAAGATATCACTAAATTTAGTATTAGTGTGACCTTCTTCTATTACTTGGCTTCTTCACGGAATCTTTTGAACTTAAATCTTAATGAAAAAATGTGGAATTGATAAGACATGATTGTGTTTTGATTAAGATCCAGTGCTTAAAATAAAAAGGCTATAGAAGTTGAAATCCAACTCAGAGAAAGGCTTTGTAAAGTAGCACATATGTTATTGAATTATTGTGGGACTTGAAGTACCACAAGTCAACTGTTGATCAGAGAAGAATCCAAGAAGAACCTGGCTTAACTACCAAGAAGGGATTTGCAGATTCATGTGACAAAATGTTTCTTTAATGAATTTAAATTGTGTGGTGTTGACTTGTATTTAATTGTGCTGTTTCCTGGGGGAAGAGTGTGGAAGGTGGTGTTTCTTATAGATGAAGTTAATCCTATGCACTTTGTATTTGCAGAGAAGGACATGACAAAACTTCTATTATTTGTCTGTCAAACAGGAATGCATTTATTTGAATAAAAAACATTTTTTGAATAAAAAACTAGATAGCCAAGAGTTAATTGGGGTATTACCATTTATGTGATTTTTATGTTCCTAGTCATGGCTGTTACTTAAATGTTCTTGGACTTATTTTTTTTTTTTCCTTCAACAGGGAATATTTCCTAAATCCTTCATCCACATCAAGGAAGCGACTGTTGAAAAGAAAAGGTATTGAATTTATCTGTTGTATCACATTAAGGGTCTTGCCTGCTAGAGACTGAGTTTTAAGGCATTTATAAAGCCCAACCACAGTAATTATAATGCACACCCTTGAAACACAGACTCTCTTTGTGTTATGGTTTCTTCTCTTTCCTAGACACACAGAAAACATAATACCTGCTGAAATTCCTCTAGTTCAAGAAGTTACCACTACTCTCTGGGAATGGGGAAGCATCTGGAAGCAGCTCTATGTGGTAGGACACTTTACACCCCGTTCATGGCCTGAGAGTCAGTCCTATTTATGCATAGTGTCCAAATCTGTGTGTTTTCCTTGATGCAGGACAGGGTCTGGGTGGGTTTAAGGAATTGCTTCCTCACTGCTTAGATAATCACCATTTTCTTCAGTGGCTTGAAATGTCTTTAAATGGCTTTAAATCTGGTCCAACCATCCACCTGGCAGTGGTGGTGCTGGGTTCAGGGTTGGACTGGGTGGTCTTGGAGGTCCCTTCCAAACTTGATGATCCTGTGATCCTGTGAATGGAAAGGCTGAGGGGTGTTGTAACTTCATGGCAGTTGTGTCAACTTTGAGTATCCTGGGCATGATAAATTTTTCATAATTTTGATTTGTAGAGGTGAAAAGTTTCCAGGTAGGAGTATAAAGCACAACCAAGATGCACTTGAAAAAGATTTGTGATGTTCTTGGAATGCTACAACAAAGGTTGTTCAAGGGTTACTGGGAGCATGTAGCTATTAACAATTGGCAGTTTCAGGAATTGTGCTGACTGATCCAGGATCCCAGCCATTGGATTTTCCTTTTTTTTTCTGTTGAATCAAGGAAAGCTTGAATATGGTGTAGTTTTCTGAAACATGTCACTTGTGAAATGTGTCACTTCTTGTTAAAGTCAACAATGAAAACCCTTCTTGTTTCAGTGAACGACACTAAAACTGCTTTAGTGACTTCTGTGTGTTCTCTCATTTTTCTCTTAAATGTCTTAATACCACAATCAAATGTTGTTGTCCCCAAAATGATCTTATCAGTCTCTCATACAGAAGTAAATTGCTTCTGTGATGTTTTCCCTTGATGAGACTTTTCAAGAATCTTAAAACAGCACAATTAAATAAAACAAAAATGACAGCATCCCCATACAAACTGCTTAAATTTCATGTCATTTCTTTATGGCCACATGGGAGATTCTGTCCTTAACAGCTTGTGGGATGAGAAGAGGAAGGAAGCCGGGCTCTTTACCTGCTTCCTGCAATAATTTAGCATTAAATATGGGACATACTTAATTTTCAAGACCAATGTTGCACTTCAACTTGAAGCCTGAAACTTCTTTTTTTCTCTTCTGTCTCAGACAAACAAGAAGGAGAGGTTCCAGCAGGTGCAGTCCATGATGTTTGACCTGATGGAGTGGCGCTCACAGCTCCTGTCCGGGACTTTGCCCAAAGATGAGCTCAAAGAACTCAAACAGAAAGTCACTTCCAAAATTGATTATGGTAACAGGTAAGTGGCCTAGGCTGCTTCTGGAAAACCTGATTTATTTTAAAGCCCATCATCGAAGAGATGATGACAAAGTTTTCATGTTTTGTAACTCAAAAATCTGATTCATGTTGAATCTTCCTTTTCAAACCTCTCCCTCTTACTCCTGGCATGATAGTGGATACTGTGGTAAGGTTTCTCATAATAAAGTGCCTTTTCAAAGTATTAATTTATTTGTTAATTATAAATATATGAGCTTGTTGATTGCTAAGATTTGATGTCAGATAACTGGCCTTTATATACACGTAACATCAGTGTGCTCAGGACTGAAAACTTGTCCACCCTTTACAAACACAGTCTATTTTTGCAGTGTTATGTGACCCTCAAAAGTGGTGCTGACAGATCATGGTAAGTCTGCAAACACACACATCCACACCCAATCCACTGGGGAATTTCCAGGCAGAATTCTGGTTCTGATAATAGAAGTGAAACTACCAGGGACAGAATAGTTATTTGACAAAACATCTTGTCTCCTTCTTGCTAATGAAAGGTCACCACAACACAACATATTTTTTGACAAAAAAAGTGCTGCTGGTGGTGTTCCACCATCTGATAAAGGAAGAGAGTTAGAACTTGATAAACAAATCTTTGTAGTATTGGTTTTACAGGCAATGGGATCTGCTTATAAACTCTACTTAGCTATTTTAAGTGACTGTGGTGGTTGTGGCCTGAAGGCCTCCGTGCAGCTGAAAGTCTTCTTTTAGCTTCTAAAAGCTTCCAAAGTACCTGTGGCTACACATAAGCAATGACCACAAGATGTTATGAAACTCTGAACTTGTTCACTGTGATTTGGATGCAAATTTCTGATTGATTTTATTCACACAGACTGTGGGATATCCTGTGTCCTATTACACTGGCTGGAGCTGAATGGTCACTCCAAGACAGGGTTTGCTTGGAAAAACTCCAGTCAAAGCTTTGATTAAGACAACTGATTAACACTTATTTGCCTTCAGATTTTTTTCCACACTCTTCTTTCCACGTTATGAGACTGTGAACTGCTTCCTTTGGAACAGTAGGGGTCAAGGGGGTGTTTAAAATTGAGATTGCACAGAGGAATAGTGAAAGCTGGCTAGTGTTTGTAAACACCTGGAAGGGGGGGTTTGGGCTGTGTTGTGTGAAGGAAATTTGCCAAACTGTGGAGAAGGAATAAAGGGCAACAACAATCCTCTCTGAGGGAGAGGAGATTGAACACCAAATCAGGTTGTGGATTATCACGTAATGTGGTGCAGATATTTTATATTCTGACACAGAATGCTTCAAACAGCAGAAGGGCAGCCAGAATACTCCAAAAATTGGGAAAAGTACAGTACAGCACAAAGAAGGCCAATTTTAGAGGGGGACAGAGGATTGAGAACCTAGACAGGGATGAAAGGCTGTCTCTTGACATGAAGATACAGTGGACAAGATATGTAGGATCTATGGAGGTAAGACTTGAGGTTTTAGTGTTGAAGGGAAGAAAAAGAGTGGAGAGAATAAAGACATTATTTGTATGAGAACAAGGCAGAACAGAGCACAGCAGTGAGTTAAGTAACAGGGCTGGGAGGGTGAGAGAGCAACATAAAAGCAGAAGGTAACAGGAAAATTCTGCACGTCTTAATTACAAATGTTGTACATTAAAAAGCAAAGTGATGAGGACTGTTAAAGTCACTGAACAGGGTGAACCTATTTTATGTTTTAATGCTTTACCTTTTAATGCTTTGGTGACATTATTATAAGTTTCTAAATACTGTACAACAGCTTGAAAACAAAATCATCTGGTTTAGTTAAATTTTTCTTCGGGGAAATACAGTTGCATTTATTTAGACTTTATTACTTTAAAACTTCAAGTCTCTCCTTGTGTGTTACATTTCTAAGCTTTCTTTATAGAGAGAGAAATTACCCAACCATTATTTGTATTTTCACAGAATCCTTGAGCTCGACCTAATAGTTAGAGATGAAGATGGGAATATCTTGGATCCAGACAAAACCAGTGTCATCAGCCTATTTCATGCCCATGAAGAGGCCACTAATAAAATCACTGAGCGAATCAAGGAGGAAATGGTAGGAATGAGTGGGAAACTTAATGCTTCCTTTCCTAAAATCCAACCCAAAAACTAGTCTGAGGGCTGAAGGATGTAACCTTCTGCCATAAAAGGTGGAAACTTTTGCCTCTGACTTTAGGAGTAGATTCATATTCCTGTGGTGTGAACACAGCTAAGCCTCAGATTGATTTAGTTGTGTTTGTGCACTGGATTTGGGCTGTAGGTTGGGCTGAAAGCCTCTGTCTGGAGCTGGTTCTAAATCCATTCTTGGATTTCTGTATGGAAGTACATCTCCTCTTTCCATTTGTGGAGCTGAGAAGTCCTGTGGACTACTCAGTGGGCTGAATTGCACCGTGAGTAGTTACACACTTGGAGTTCAGCTGCACACTGTGAGTAACCACAGCTGGTTTTACGAGGTCTTGTGACAGCACTAGTTGGTTGCTAGTGTTGCTGCCTGCTAGTTAGTCTGATGAAGCTGAATTTAAGCTCACTGAAGAGGCACTGAGGTGAACTCAGCATAATCTTGTGGACACCAGAAGTTCGTGTGCCAGAGCAAAGCTGACAAGTGCATAAATTTCATCTTCTAAATTGCAAAGCAGGTGACTACACTCCCTGGACCTTTTTTCTACATTAAATCTCTTCAGGGATTTTTCAGCCTCTTTGGTTCTTTTCTCCATTTATGAGAAAGTAAACTGTAAAAAAGCAATAAAACACTTGAGAGAAAACAGTTGGGTTGTCATGACACTTCAAGAACGCCCGTGACAAACCACTGCAAAAAAACTTTTTGGGTTGTTCTCAACAGTGTCACTAAACAAATGTTGCTCCCCACACATCAAAATGTAATTAACATATATAAGGAACTATAAGGAAAATATAAGGACAATATAAGGAAAATTAAGCTTGGGGATCTGCAATAGACTGTGGTGACTTGCTTTAAAAATAGAGGCAAACAATGGGTTTAGGCCATCAAGTGTTAAGTAGCTGCTTCTTGGGGTATAGGTAGAATTCAGGAGCCTATTTTCGAGTCAGTGAACCTGCTCAGCTGTGTCTTGGTCTCAGCATGTAATTTGTCTCCTCTTCAAAGAGACTTATTTCATTTTGCTGGTGCTTCCAGCACACCGAAGGCCCATCATGATGTGGATTGCAGACCTTCTGCTATATCTTGCTGTGTCCAAAATCAATTCTTTCAGACTTACAGGCTTGCCTCTGTACTGACATCTTTAAAAGTGGTGAAATTGTTTCCCCCTTTATGTAATTGCCTGGTGGCTGAAGAACTGAACTTACGGGGGAGTCATAGAACATCTCAAGGTGGAAAAATCATAAGGAACATCAAGTCCAACTCCCTGCTCTCTCCTAAAGGGTTGTAAGTTGCTGCAGCATAGCAAAAACACTGTTAAGCATTTTAGGCACAGTACTTTACCAAAATTTGAGAAATGGACTTAAGAGTAGTTCCACTGAAAGCAGCCTGGGGGAGGTAAGGTTTTGAATATATTCATATACAAGAGTGAAACTTAATCTGGCTCTTTTCTCTTCAGTGAAAGTAAATTTAAGATTCTCAAAATAGGAATGTTCCTGGAGGTGAAGGAAGAAGGGAAGAAAAACAGTTTAGCTATTGTATTGCCTGGAAAAAAACAATAAAATAAACCCTGTTCCATTTCTGAAAGGAGAGCCCTGCTGGGAAATAAGTTTACAATCCCATACAAAGGAAGATCTTACCAAGTCCTCTAAGTGATTTAAGGCATCTCTGTCATTAACTTTGTCATTATTTGCACATGGGGTGCCCCCCTGGTCTGGGTTCAGTGTTTTCCAGAACCAAGTCTGAGCTTTTTATCTCCCTGTGAGCAGGGAGGGCTCAGAGAAGGAAGGTGGGATCTTCAATATCTCTGTCATTTCTTCACTTCTGACCTGGTGACTCTCCAGCTTCCTTGCAGAAGGGGATGTTAACCCCTGCTGAAGCCTGGTGAGGGGTCAGAACCCTATTTACTCATCGTGTCTGCCTTATTAAGCAAAGCTTTGAGAGCAACGCAAAGGGCAATTCTTATTTGCTGGAAACAAGCATTTTAATCCAAACTTCCTGCGATTTTTCGAGATTCACTTTTTATGATGTGTAGCAGTTAAACTGCTTGTAGTATCCCACCATTTTAATTCATGGCTCCAGCTAATGATTCTCCTCCTTCTGAGTAGTCCAAGGATCAGCCAGACTATGCATCGTACTCCCGAATGTCTTCATCCCCCACCCACAGCCTCTATGTGTTTGTGAGGAACTTTGTCTGCCGGATTGGAGAGGATGCAGAACTCTTTATGTCACTCTATGACCCACAGAAATCAACAATTATCAGGTAAACTTTCCTCTTTTCACTGGAGAAGAGCAGCAAAAGCAGCCAGCCCAGAGGAAGTAAAATAATCACCACTGTGCTAATAATGCAGGGAATATAGAAATAAAAGGGATAAAACCAAAAGCAAAGTGAGGTGTGGACAAAACTAGTTGCTGGCTCTACTCAAGGATTCTGGGTTTCCAAATATTTTGATCCTGGATTGAACATTGCAGAAGTTTGGAGAAGCCTGAGCCTGTTGCAAATTTAAGAGATTATTCTTGATGGGGAATATTGTGGTGCCTGGAGTCAAGTGCTGAAAGAGGAAGAGTGGAAAAAAAAGAGAGAAAATTATAAATTCCAAGACAGATTATGTTTCTGTTGAGTATTTCCACCAAACAGACTATGATAATGGTGATGTTTTCTAAAAAAAAAAAAAAAAAAAAAGTGTCAATTTGTGTTATGTTCAAGTTATTTTTTCCAAGCTTAGTGATGATATTTGTACAGTGTTTTTCTTGTCTTTTTAGTCTGGTATTAGATTTAAACCATCACCCCAGAGTGCCTGTTATGCAGCTTTTGTTCTGTACCGTGTAAGGGAGGAATTTTTAAATCACATGACAATGAGATATTTCTCTTCCAAACAGTGAGAATTACTTGGTGAGGTGGGGGAGCCGAGGCTTTCCAAAGGAGATTGATATGCTCAACAACCTGAAAGTGGTGTTCACAGTAAGTGTTTTCCAGTTTACTTCATATTGGCAAATCCAACTGTCTCTTCTCTGTGGTCACTGCCAGAACTCCTGCAGAATGGACAAGGGGAAGAAGGAAACAAGAGACAATCTTGGAAACAGAGCAAGACTCTGAATGCTTTAATGTGCCAGTTCTTCAGTGGCCTTTCTTCAAAAGAATTTTTTGCCTCTTAGATTTGCTGATGACTTGATATTTTTTATCTGCTGTGTCTCTTGATTGCTACTATTTTCTGTATTTATCTTACCTTATATTTTCTTCAAATTTTATCCTTTCAAATTCATCCTTTGCGCTCAGAGTGTTTTGTTCGTTGGAGGTGTTTTTGTTTGGTTTGGTTTTGTTAGTTGTTGTTTTTTTTTCCCTGTTGATTTCTAAGACTCAGTTTCTTACTGGAGGTCCTGTTTCAATGTCACAGCTTGGTTTTTCCTCAAGTAATACTTCAATTCTTTTCTGTTTGTACCTTAGGATCTCGGAAATAAAGACTTGAGCAGAGACAGAATTTATTTAGTGTGTCAAATAGTCCGAGTTGGGAAGATGGATCTGAGGGACAGTAATTCCAAGAAATACACCCAAGGGCTCCGGAGGCCTTTTGGGGTGGCAGGTACCTGATGTCTCCTGTGCTGGAGCTCAAGCAGGACCCAAGGGATATTTGCCAGCCCTGGAATGTGGAATCTCTACCAAGATACCTCAGAACACAAACCAGCTCTATCAGCTACCTTCTGGGTTTTTTTTAAGTCCATAAAGACTTAAAAACTACGTTTTAGTTCAAGTCAGAAATGTGCTTTTGGATTTAATGTTGCTATTTTTATTGATTAGTTATTTATTATTAATTATATGATAATGCAGTTATTAAGTATGTAATTAAGTACACAATGATACAAGTAATTGTTATTAATTTTTAATTATATTATTATTAATTTCCTGGCTATATAACTTCCTGCTAAGTGCAAATGAAAGCACAGTGCCAGAGTTTAATGATAGAATTCCTTGCAAATGAAATCAAGCCCATGATTATGTCCCCAAAGCATCACCAATGCACTCATACCTGTATTCCAAAACTAGTCTGAATTCTCCCTTTTCTCAAGGTTTGTAGTGTGGACTTGGCACTAAATGCTCTGCCCCACAAATCTGCCCCTGTTGGGCTGCACTGCTTGCTAGTGAAAATCCATATTTCTCAAGAGGAACAAGAGCATCGTTCATAGATAAAAAGAGCCATTTTGCAGTGCTATCATATATTTTAATGATTTTTCTTTTCTTCCTCTAGTCATGGATATCACAGATATCATAAAAGGGAAAGCTGAGAGTGATGAAGAAAAGCAGCACTTCATCCCCTTTCACCCGTAAGACACTCCTAGATCTCTCTTTGATAAGCACAAGAATATTTATCTGTCTCTTTAGCTGCAACAACCTGAAATGGTTGAAGAATAAGTTTTCCTTTTAATAATTTTATGCTGTAACAATGTTCATTATTTAAGTATGACTTGAAAAGGCATTTAGGACTTGACAGGGATTCCACAGCATGTTAAATAAATGTATAATTCTATGAATGTGCTCCTTCAGACAGCTGGTACCACATCCTATTTCACAAACCCAAGCCAAATAGTTACCCCTGCTCCACAGTAACCTTTACAAGCAAGGGTAGCTACTAATTTATGAGCTTGGTTCTGTGTTGAATTTGAGAAAAATCTGAGAAAAAAATGGGTTTCCTTCAAAAAGTAATAGAATTGTCACACATTATTTTCGAAAGAAATGCCAGACCAGCTGCCTAAAACTGTGATGCTCACAGATCCAATGCAGAGATTCCAGTGTTTACTGGGGAGATCTTTGTGCATCCCACCTAGCACTGCTGCCCTGTGCTGTGGAGGATAAATTTAATTCTGAAAGACCCAGCTATGACACACTGGTTTATTATTTCTCTTGTTTGCAAATTGATCCAACATGTTTGTTGGGTGAGAATTTCTTTCTAAGCTCAGAAGCAGCTGATAAAAATTCCAAGTTCGTTTCTCTAGCCGTTTATCAGGGAGAGTAAAGGGGGCTGGAGGGGCAGGTTGGTGAGGATGTTCCCATGGTCACTCTGGCCCCAAATGCCATCCTTAGCTGGTCACTGGATCTTTTTCATTTCTGTGTGCACAGAACTGAAAGGGAGTGGGCTGGAACTTGAGGGAGAGAGAATGAAATTATAGAACATATCACAAGAGGGTCCAGTCCAGCAAAGAAGACTGAGGCTGTTTGTCATTTATGTTCTGGTCTGATCTATTTAGCACTTAATTCCTAACAGACATTGTTGTTTCTCCTGCAGGGTGGTGGCAGAGAATGATTTTTTACACAGCCTCCTAAGCAAAATCACCGCTTCAAAAGGAGACAGTGGGGGACAAGGTAAAGTGCATTTCTGTTATTTTCTTCTAAATAACAAGGTGCTTTTGTGACACTTCATTTTATATTGTTTACCTTTTAAACAAAATTGGTTTATGTTAGAGCTGTAGCACCACCATGGTGGTGGGTCAGCTTTGAAGCTGGAAGTGAAGAATCATTGAGTTTGTTGCAGAATCTTGGAGGCTGATTAAACCAGTAGAGGCACTTTTGGATTGCAGGGCTTTTACTTTCATCTACAGGAAGTGAGGAAAGTGAATTCTTATCCTTGCTTTCCTAAGTGGAAGAGGCAATCATTTGAAGACAGGTTATTTTTTTCCCTACCAGAAATGCAATCTTTCCCCCCCCCCCTTTATTTTTTTTGCTCTTAACAGGTGTCTGGGTGACTGTGAAAATGCTGGTTGGAGATGTGATTCAGACTAGAAAGGACTACCCACACCTGGTGGACAGAACCACTGTTGTTGCTAGAAAGCTGGGATTCCCTGAAATCATCATGCCAGGTAGGAGGTGCTTTGTTCTGGAATAGGGAGGGACTTTTTCCTCTCATTCCCTCTTTTAATGAGCAGCAGCTGCAGCCTTGCTTAGTTCTGTAAGGGGTAACTCAGAGGCTCTTTAGAATTCACTCTAATATTGTTCCAATATTAGAGGCTTATATAAAACAGTGAAATCCTTGGAAAATATTTGCTGGCACTGAAACAGAAAAAATAAAATCAAGACAGTGAGGGATAATCCTGTCTCCTTGTACATTGTTTTCATGTCCTGCCAGTAGATTATGGTGGGTGTCACTTCAATTTTTAATTACCTTTGTTTTTATTGTAACTTATCGCTGTCCTTTGCTAAGAATAAACATACGAGTTTACAATATCTTTATTTTTTTTATTTATGACAAGATATCTTCCAATTGAAATCCCTCTCTCTGCAGTGCTTCTTTTTTTGAAAAACAAACAAACAAACAACTTAAGCCTTTCCCTCCTAACCTAAGTAAAATTTCGATACTTTTTAAAGTCATAGGAATTCGTTGACAGGAGAAAATTAAACCTCGAAGCTCCCTCTAGAAAGAGAGCTGTGAATTTGGGGAAAATTCCTCCTGGATCATCCTGCACCTCACCAGCAGGTGTCGGGGCAGGACGAGAATTGCTTCGAGTCCCTCGGAGAGCTCCTTATTGTTGCGTTCGTCATCACGTCGTAGTTTCTCTTTAGCTAAGAATGAAAACTGAAAAATTATGTTCAGATGGAAAATAATATATTTTTATCTGTTTCACTGCAAAAAAAGGAGATACTTGTGTGAAGTTCAGTTGACCCTTTGCTCTCACAGCATTTTAATTGATTTTTAACCTTTTGATTTGTTTTTTAGGAGATATAAGAAATGACATATATATTACACTGCTGTATGGAGATTTTGATAAATACAATAAGACAACTCAGAGGAATGTGGAAGTGATCATGTGTGTTTGTGATGAAGAAGGAAAAGTGTTGCCAGTAAGTCTTCTATTTTTTTTTCTGTATGAAAAACACACAGAAACATGAGTTGTGTTTTTGAAGTAAGACTTAACTAACTTATACATTTTTAGAAAATACCATTATTCAAAGACTTGCTAATCCCTAACTTGTGTCAGCTTATGACATCTTGTGACAGACAAGTTTTATGATGTTTAAAGTGATCTATCTATTGAAGCCCTATAAATGTCTTCCATAAAACTGTAACAAGGAATAACATTGAATGACCTATTTAAACTGTGCCAAGGAACAAATGCTGATTCTGACAATTACTGCATTCTTACTCTGGGGTTTTTCTTGTGGGAATTCCCAGAGGAATTCAACTTGCACATTAAAATGTCAGAAGTACCATTTCTGCTAATAACAAACCCTTGATTCATGCCAGGATTTGTGACATTGTCCCTTGAATTAAGTACATGGCAAAGAATGAATTAAGTGGCGACAATCAGACATGCAACATAAATGTTTACAGTGTCTTTTTGCTTGTCTATTCCTATTTTGAAGATCTTTTCTTTTCCTTGGGGGTTTATCACCAGTTTGGTATTCAGGGGGATTTTTGACCTTTCCTTTTCTGAGCTTTGTGTTGTTGTGATCATGAGGATGAAATCATACTGACACTGCCTGAGACAAAATAAAGATGGAGTAACTCACCGTGGTTCACAACTTGCAGAAATGTTTTTATGACCTAAAATGTAACTTTAAAGCTTGAGTGAAGAGAATCCTAAACCCACATACCTGTACCTATGGCAGCACCCAACCACGACTTGCATGCACACAAATTATTCTGTATTCTGTCTAATCACAGTTAATGTGCTTAAAATACATAGACACCAAAGTATTCCTTAAAGAATTAAAGCTATTACAATGCATTAAATCTTGCATTCCAATATTCTGTATGTTCAGTTCTGCAAACAGTAGGAGCAAGTGGATTTGTCACATTGTGTATGAGCTGAAACACCACACCAGCTTTCTGTGGGTAAAGTGCCTTAGATGTGTTCAAGCAACATGTTGAGGAGTCAGTTGAAATGCTGTTGATTGCAAGTAATAAAACAAGTAATTGGTTTTCCCTTTTAGCATCTAAAAGACCCCCAGCCAATAATTGATATTAATTTCAATGTTTCCCATTATCCAGATATATGTTCACTACGCAGGAAACTGGCTCTGTTTAGGTATCAAAACAGTTTCAGTTGCAGAACCAGCCCTGGTTTTACTGTTGTACAAGTAACTTTTGTTCCAAGTGAATGTCACAGGATACATTCATACAAGTGGGTGCATAAACCTTGAAGGATCTCTGCTCAGGCAGATGAGACCCAGCTTTCTGCTGTTAAATCACTGTGACCAGAGTGTACAAATCATCCCCAGGCAGCAGCATCACACCCTTCTGCTCCCAGGGCACCCTGGGGTTTGAAGCAGGTTTCTGACAGTGCTTCCTTCATGCACTTCAGGTTCATGTCTGGTGCCTGGTGAGGTGTCAGGGATCTTGCTGCTCCAGTGATCAGCATTACAGGTCAGCCAGACCAGGCAGATGCAGGTCAAGTGTCTTCACAGAGTCACTAAAAAATCCTAAATTCCTTGGTTGCCACAGCTTTTGAACTTGACCAAACCTTTAACTTGCATCTTGGTTCTGATAGTCTTTAGGTAGTGGGAAAATTTGAAGTGTTTGATATCTGTGCCCATACAATGTTCAGTTTGGAAGGCAGCTCTGGTGGCAGCCAAGCCCTTCTGAGATTCTGCTGGAATAGAGCATTTTAAAGTAAATGGAGTAAAAAAGAGAATAATGAAGCTAGATTTATTTCTTTTCCCTTTGTGTGTTTCTTATACTAATTGAGGTGATGTCTTGGTTACTTAAATTCATCAGTTGGAGAAATCAAATCTGTTGCATGTTCCTCACACCGCTCTTAGAGTCTGCTGTAAAACGCGATTACACTGGCCCTGCCCACAGATCGGGGCAAATGTTTATTTTCATTGTGTTCACAGGCTTGGAAAACGCTGTATCTTCACATCAACGCTTCCCCTCTGTTGGTGTGCTGTCATTGCTATTTAATTTTAAATGAGGCCACGTCTAAATTCAAACCGGCTGGGAGGGCAGGATGCTGAGCCTGGGGCTGAGCTTGAGCTGAGCTGAGCCTGGGGCTGAGCCTGAGCTGGGCTGAGCCTGGGGCTGAGCCTGAGCTGGGCTGAGCCTGGGGCTGGGATGAGCCTGAGCCTGGGGCTGGGATGAGCCTGAGCCTGGGGCTGGGATGAGCCTGAGCCTGGGGCTGGGATGAGCCTGAGCCTGGGGCTGGGATGAGCCTGAGCCTGGGGCTGGGATGAGCCTGAGCCTGGGGCTGGGATGAGCCTGAGCCTGGGCTGAGCTGAGCCTGAGCTGGGCGCGGTCGCTGCGTTGAAGCCGCATCCCGGAGCCGCTTGGGGATTCCCGGGTCGGGACTGCCGAGGGAGGCTCTTTTCGGCGATTCTTTGGTTTTGCTCAAGTCACAAAAATCCCCACAAATTAACGAGGCACTAAGCGCTGTTTTCCCCCTCCTTCTGTCAGAACGCCGTGTGTCTGGGCGCGGGGGACAAGCCCGTGAGCGAGTACAGATCAGTGGTTTACTATCAGGTCAAACAGCCGCGCTGGATGGAGACCCTGAAGGTACCGCTTGGATGCTTCTCACTCCTTTCACTTCAGAGTATCTCACGCAGAAAGGTTGCACAGCATCAGCTTTTTCTAAAGAACATCTTGGCCCTGATACAGCTGAAGGAGGGAGCCTTAGTCATACATCAGTTATTAGAGATACACAATCACCCAGCCTTGAAATTTGGCCTAGAAAATGATGTTGGGATGAGATCAGCTCAGATAACCTCGTGTCCCAGCAGCCCTCGTCAAAAGTGGAATATTGCACTTGTTTCATCGTGGTGAAACAACAGAGATTAGCAGCTTCAATTAAAAAAACAAACAAACAAATGGGGCCAACCCAAAAAGAAGTGTCCCACCCACCCCCTCTCATGATTTTAGAGAGAAAAAAACTGCCTTGGTTTTCTTTAGAGGAACACTTAATAATTATCTAATCAAGCTTTAATGTCTGCGGCTGGAAAATGCCCAAAAGCTGCCAGAAATGGTTCTTATAAAACATGTATGAGGCTTCCTAGCAAGCATAATTTTTTTTAAGACAAAATAGCCATGTATGACAAGTCTGCAATTATTACCTAAAGGTGTGTTGCTGTGATTGTGCAGCAGAGGGAGGGAATGGAAGTGTAATTTCCAACAGAAGCTAATTTGTTGTTTTGAAAATATTGACTCATTCTGTTTATTGCTTACTTTACTTGTTCCTTTTGAAAATTATTCTGTAATTCAGACTTGTGCACAGAAGCAATAACAGTAGATCCTGTTGAAAAGTGTAGTTAACACGGAGGAGTGTTATGTAGTCAGATTTGTAAAGGGAAGTTGTGAATGGACACAAAGGAGTGCAAGTCTTGAAAGTTTAGAACTATAAACCTGATAACATGAAAATTCTTGCTTTTTCTTATGTTGTTGGCCTTTTTTGTTGTGTGTTTGCCCCAAAGGTTAGGTATTAAGAATAAAGCACCTGAGAGTTGCTGTGATTTTACTCAAGGCTTTGATGCTAAATTTAATCACAAAAATATAGTCTATTTATTTTCATAGAATTTTCATACCTTTTTCACTTGCTTATTAAACCAGTTGTCAGTTTTTGTATGAGAAATGTGAAAGTTGCATAGTGCAGCTGGATAATTCTTTGGTTAAGGGGGTGAGTAAGACTTGCAGTGGGGTTATTTTCTAGCACACAAGCACCTGTGTGCATCAACTGTGTTCTGTGCTTCATTTCTTTGGTTTTAGGCTTTGAGCAAAGTCTGACAGATCGTTCCTTCTCAGCCACCACTTCTGTTACTCAATAGTTTCAAGTGGCCTGTGAAAGGAGTTAGGAAAGCAGCAGAAGTGGTGCTTGTTTATTCTAAAATAGGAGCTCATCACACCTGAAACCACCTTCCACCTCCACCCCCCCAACTCTCCTCTTGTTTTCTGGTTTTGCCACAGGTAGCAGTGCCCATTGAGGACATGCAGAGGATTCACCTGCGCTTCATGTTCAGGCACAGGTCGACTCAGGAGTGTGAGTAGGGAATTCTTACTGTGGGGAATTTTAATTCATTGGGGAGTAGCCAACTGAAAGTCTTTTTTGCTTTGCAGCCAAAGATAAAGGAGAAAAGAATTTTGCAATGGCTTACATAAGGCTGATGAAGGAGGATGGAACAACTCTGCAGGATGGCATCCATGATTTGTTAGTCCTAAAGGTATTGCCTTGATTTTCTTCCTTTTTTCCCTCACAGCACACTTTTTTTCCACTGTTCTCTTTGACTGCTTTGTATCTTTACTTAGTGATAGACTGATTTTATTATTCTATCAAAGATAATATGCTTTTCATCTGGAAAAAATGCTGTAACTTGTCCCACGTTCAGTAAATGTTGCTCTGAGTTTCAGTTAGAAATTGTTTAAGAGCAATTAGAGGTGTTTGCTCTTAGGAA
The DNA here is from genome assembly GCF_036250125.1 of Pseudopipra pipra. NCBI lineage: Eukaryota > Metazoa > Chordata > Aves > Passeriformes > Pipridae > Pseudopipra > Pseudopipra pipra. The sequence continues at coordinate 4,324,498 of NC_087563.1, read as the reverse complement.
TTTTTCACTGATATTTTTGGTTTTGGCCATCTGCAATATAGAGAAAGTTAAACTGAAGCTCAGCAGCTGGGTGGGTACCAATACTCTTGCTGAAGGGAGGGAATTGTTTGGTTTCTTTAAAATCTTTGTCACATGAATAATCTGAGAATGCAATCTTAGGGAATTGGTTGTTTGGAACTGCTCTGTGTAGGGGATACAGAAGTAAAAGCTTCAGGAGTTTGATTTTGGATGTGAAGAATAGTTTTGGCTGGCCCTGATAGGACACAAGCAGCATCTTTGGCTTTGTGAACTGAAGCAAGGGAACAGATGTTTCAAGACCTTGGTTTGGGTTCCCCCCCACCTTGGAGAATGGTGTTTAGCAGGAACTAAGAGCCAGAAATCACTCCCAACACAAAAGAAACTTCTCAGGGCTCTTCTCAGTCAACTAGGTTGCTGTGATATCAATAGCAAGTGAGATGCATCCAACTAAATCAAGTTGCTTAGGTAATCCAAAAAAAAGATTGATGGCAGTGTGTAGTTATCTATCTTCTCTTCATTGAAAATTGATAAATAGTGAGACTGGAAGGAAAATAACCATCACATATGACAGTGTGGGTAATGTTGGTTATGAAATTCCACCTAATTCGTTTCTGCATCAGCCCAGTAATTTTTTCTTAAGTGACAGCATGGATGAGAAATGCTAAGCAGGGTTGACCTAATTTATGGTTGTGAAAAATAGACAGATTTTCTGACATATGTTTGCCTATTCTAGTATTAAAAGCAGTAATTGTAAGCTGTAAGTGTTTAAAGCAGTCATACATCTGGCCTCTCAAAACAAGTAATTTGAAAACTGCCAATTTTAAACAGTGTACTGTATTTTTAATGCCTTCAGGCATTGGATCTTTTTGATAGACTTTCGAATCAAAATTTCAAGTCTTTTCCCCATTGTCTGTCTAAATTGTCTCAAAAAGAGGAGGTCAGGAGTTTCTTTTGGTTCCAGAAACTCTGAGAGTACTTATTTGGCAAGCTTGATACAATCAGACATGTTAGTAATGTTTTCTGGTTTGCTGCATAAGGATTTTGCCTCTTGTCTAAGTCTCTTATAATCAATTTTTAACTTTACCTCTTGTTTGATAGGAAGTAGGAGCTGTACATCTGTGGTCACTGAATCAGATAAATACCCCAAGGCTTTAAAACATCTTTCTGGATTTTTGGTTTTGTAACTCCTTGTTTGTGCACAGCTGTAGACTAAAGGGCTGCAGTGGAGTCATATCTGTCATGGGGTTGTAGCTTTATGTGACACCTCAAACTAATCAGGGAGATTTTCTGAAGTAGTTTTGTTAAAGAAAAACTCCATTCTGTAAACAGTGAGGAGCGTGATTTTTATTGCCTTTGCCTAAAATTACTTTCTTGTCTGGGGAATAATAAGTTGAGGCACAGAAAATATGTGAGGGTTGTGGCACAAAACTTGATGAAACAGAGGAGGGAAAAATACCTGTTGACTCTCTGGTTTTGTACTGTTCATTCTACTGAAAACCATAAATACTGTGATACTTGTCACTTAGTTACTGCAGTGTATTGTCTGATTTAAAATTCAACCTTACCATGCCTTTATCTTTTATATTAAAGGTCCAGTCCTCAAGGTGATGCTCAATAGTCTATTGTGTTCCATAGGTATTGACATTTTAAGGAAAGATTGGCTCTTGTTTTTACTCTGTCAGTGATGTCACCCCTCACAGTCCCTTAGTGCACCTTAAAACACAGACCTGCATAATTTCAGTGAAGTATTTTCCCTGCATGCTCGTTTCTGCCTTTCTTTCTGACTAACACTGACTCCTGTAGGAGCCACACCGGGACCTGAGGATGCTTTAGTGCATTGGCTGAAGTCCATGGAAACAGAGATTTTTGGTTACTTCTCTAGAAAACACAACATAAGCCTACTTTTAAATCCAGTGGCTTGTAGTATGTGATGGCTGGTATGTTGTTTTTCAGGGGGACAGTAAGAAGATGGAGGATGCTGGTGCTTATTTGACATTGCCTTCTACACGTCAGCACGTGGAGAACAAAGGAGCAACCTTAGTCAGGAGCTCGAGCATCGTGGGGGGGCTCTCTGTGAGCTCCAGAGATGCATTTTACATTTCAACTCTGGTTTGCTCCACCAAGCTGACTCAGAATGGTGGGTATCTTCTGAGCAGGCAGTTTAGAAAGAAGACACTTGCAGCAGTTGATGATAATTTTAAAGTGAGTGCCTGTCCCTCTGTGTTCCATCAGTGGGCTTGCTGGGTCTCCTGAAGTGGCGGATGAAGCCAGAGCTGCTCCAGGAGAACCTGGAGAAGCTGAAGATCGTGGATGGAGAGGAAGTGGTGAAGGTACATCTCTAAGTAGTTATTCCAATAACAGTTGTTCTCCCTGTCCCTCCATACCGTGGCAGAGCACGTGGTAAATAGTTCCAAAACGAAAATGAAACTGGAGGCTCAGTCACAGCAAACACTGGAACTGAAAAAGCCTGCTGGTTGTACTTTGTTTTTTGATTGTCATGCAGTTCAATGCCTTTGTCAAGGATGGTTTGCAAAGGACATGAGCAAAGCTCTGCATTAGAGGGAGCAAAAAGCAAACAGCTGGACAGGATTGTTCACTGCTATCCAGCTTTATTCCTACTTGTTGCTCTCACATATCTCTGGTATTGTCTATGGGCTGTGAGGATTTGCAAGATTATTACCAAAACTTGCCTGCTTTCACTGGTAATTAATTCATTAGGATTCTTTTCTCCTCTCTATTGTTTTATGTTGCTGGAAATTTTGTACCTGAATGGAAAATTCAATACCAGGAATATTATTTTGAGCATTGTTGCTTTAGACAGATACACGTATGTCACAGGTCAACTTTTGAGCATGTGCAGAAAACTTTATAAATGAACTTGATAGGAGATGAAGGCAGTAATGGTAAAAATATTTTCTATAGTCTCTGTTCAGCTGGTTGTTTTTGTCTGTCTGAAACATCACAAACAATTCCTGCTTTCTTTGTAGTTCTTACTATTTATTTATGTGTTGATATTAAAACCAAGATGTGCTATGTACCCAATGAAGCACTTTATTAATTTAATGAGTATAATGTGAAAAAAAAATTGTTAATATTTTGGAAAATGGAAGACACTATTACATTTGTATCTTTAAATATAAGCATGAAATGTCTCTGGAGAAGAGGAAGGAGAACTTTAAAAAAAAAAAAGGGTGGATTTTTTTTAACCACTGTGTCCCAAGTCACTGGGATACTTTCCTTTGATTTAAAGCAGGCTTTGAATCAGACCACAGAAGTATGAAGAGTTTTTTTTAATCATCATGTATATGTGAAAATAGCAACTACTAATCTGTGTCACTAAGGAAGTAGGAATGCAGTTTTAGAGAGTTATGTCATTTATATAATATTTTTAGCTTTTCCATAAGCTTTGAGCTAAGCATGTATTATTGATTGCTCATGTGTCTGAGGATGTAGGTTCTTAAAATTAAAGAAACTAGAGCCTAAATCCTTACAAGTGTTTTTTACTGAATTAAAGTGATATTTCAGTGAAGGTATTAAAATTCTAATTTGAGAGAAACCAAGTCTGCCCTCTGAAAAATGACTTGTGAGGTTTTCAAGTTGAATTGGTCACCAGTTTGTCCTTTCATGTTGTTCTGTAGTTTCTCCAAGACACCCTGGATGCCCTGTTTAACATCATGATGGAACATTCCCACAGTAATGAGTATGACATCCTTGTCTTTGATGCACTGGTAAGAGTCAGCACCAAGGATTTCATTTGTCAAAGCAAAGAACCCGATAAGTTTGAAGGAGCAATCGAGTTGCTCATTTCGGGGAATTAATCTTTAAATCGCTGCAGAGCAGATGGAATATTACTAATTGACTGAAAACCAAGTTTCTTTAAAAACCCTTAAACAGTGAATTATCAGAAATATTTCAGAGGGCTAACATTTAAATTTGAAATGTGACTGTGGCTAATTCTGTCCATGTCTGTTTAGATCTACATCATTGGGCTCATTGCAGACCGTAAATTCCAACACTTTAACACTGTTTTGGAAGCCTATATCCAACAGCATTTTAGTGCAACACTGGCATACAAGTAAGTTTGTTTTCTCTTTTTCCTAAACCTTTACCATCACATTAAAGAAAGTAAATCCTGTTTGTGACTTATCTGGTGTAATGAATGGTGACTGCTGTTTGGATGTTGCTGTTTGCTTACCTGGAAACAAGCCTGCCTCTGAGACACGTGTGATTATAACTGGAATTAATGAACAAATAGCAAATGATTCGGGGTTAAATGAGTCTTTGGCATTTGTTGGTTAAATGATTCTTTGGCTTTGAATTCTGTGGGCTGGATTTTGCTGTGTCTGAGCACTTCACCTGTATCCTGTCAAGTTTATCAAAAGATACTTTGCTGTAAAGCCTCTCCCTTTATATCCGTGGCCTTGAGCTGAAAAGCCTGAAGTGAGGACTTGAGGATGTTCTTAACCCATTTACAGAGGTTTCCACGTGTTTTTTTACATCAAGCAAACTCAAGGGGGAAAAAAAACTCTTTGGGAACTGTCAAGTCTTCCTATGCATTGGAGTGTGATGTTGCACCAGGAGGGTTTCAGTGCAGTGAAGTGGAATTCTGGTATTTGTTATGTGTTCTGCTGTGAAATGGAGTTTTAGCATTTGTTACATAGTGGGCAGGTAGACACACTTGTGGTGGAGTTTTTTATTTATATTTTTTATAAGTTTTGGAACTGCCAGACAATGCCCAGAGAGGAAGACATGGATTCACGAAACAGGGTAAAAATTGTGGAGACATATTATCCAGTAAATTTAATCCTGGATTCCTACTTTATTTAGAAAAGGTTTTAGCAGATGATTGTAGGATTAAGTGGCTGAATTATGAAGGAAGGGAACATCTTCAGTGCTTGATCTTGGGGAAGTGCTCTAACAGGGTGAATGTGAATTTTATAATCTACCTGAAGCCTTGTTCTGGCAGCTTAATGGGGTGTCAGATTGAAGCAGAACTGTAATTTGGGATATGAATAGTACATGGAAGACTTGAGCTGAAGGTTTGGAATAGTTTGGAATATCTTCTAGTGTCCTGTGCCAAATTTGCATGTTCTAACTCAACAGCAAATGCCACACAAATCATGCACTGGGCTGGGAGTTTGCTGGAGTTGAAAGGCAGCAGTGCCCAACCAGCCCTTTCTCACCTTCCAGGGAAGTTCATGTTGCATTATTGGGCTCAGAGAGCTCAGGTGCAAACTACATGTCCTTCTTCAATCCTCTCCCACTCCATATGTAATTAGCACATGTAATTTAATGTGTAAATTAATGCCATGGTGAAGGAAGAGCAGGATGGGTACAGAACCTCTCAGAACAGCCTTATTTGCATCAGATATTTCTAAGCCTTGCCTGGCTGAGAGATTCTGATGATTTAATCAAGGGGGTAGAGGCAAAATAATGATGGTTATGATTGTTCCCCACTTCATGAGTTTTCTTGGCATTATTGATCCCAAGCACATCATGGAAGATTCACTCTGTTTCAAGCATCATTTATTAAATAAACAAGTAGCTGAAAGTGGCCTAATTCCTAGTTAGGAAGGAAATACTCTGTCCCAGACATATTATAACCATGTTATGATATGGTCTGTTGGCCAAACTGTTGGAATTATGTATTTATTCCGCTCCTATTTAGTCATCCCTTTGTCCTGGCTTTTCTGGAGTTCTGGGAGGACTAAACACTGACCATTGAGGCACCTGGAGTGGGCTGCCCTTAAATCCAATTTGGAGAAATTTTGTTACAGCTCAGAGAAGATATAAAGAAGAGGAAATGGAACCACACAATGAATATAATGCCCAGAAGGCTGAGAGGCTGCAAACACAGTATTTTAGTCCTGAAATGTGAGTTAGGCTGGGGATATGTATTAGTTACACAGAGAGAGAGGGAGTTTGGTTTTGTTTGTTTAGGGTAGGGGACAGTAAGCTTCCATTTTTGTACTGAAACCTTCCCCCGTCACCCAAATCTTAATTCTTATGACTGCATTAAGGTCAGGATTACATCATTAATATTGGTTTAAAAATTTAAGATGGTTCTAGAACTATAAATGAAGAGACTGAGTTTCAGATGAACTTCTGCACTTTTGTAGCAAGTTGTGCTTTGAGCACAAAGTTGCTTTTGGATACAAAGTAAGAAGTGTTTAAATAAAATAAATAAGCAAATATTACTGTGTGCTAGAATATTGTAATATTTCCTTGCAGTTAGTTCAGAGCATGGAGAGGTGTTTAATCACTGCTTGGTGTAGGGAGGCAGAAGTAGTATTTTGTGTTACCTTCTGCATGTTTATTACAAACTTCTATAAAAATGTTGTCAGGATTATGTAAAGTTATGCTGCTGTTTGGAGATTTCACATTTCTTTCTTGCTTGTGCAGTTAAGAATTTGCTCCTCATTTGTTTATACTGCCAGAATTTGTGCAATATGAATGCAAAAATACTTGCAGTGCTGTTTGCTGTGTGTGCTTGACTGAGCAGGAACATTTACTTAGAGTGGGCAAACAAGTTAAAGAAGTTAATTTAAAAAGAAAAAAAGATTATTTAAAAAATGTTTTTTAACTTCAGGAAATTAATGACTGTTCTGAAGACATACCTGGATACTTCCAGCAGAGGGGAGCAATGTGAACCTATCCTAAGAACTCTGAAAGCACTGGAATATGTTTTCAAGTTCATTGTTAGATCAAGGACATTATTTTCACAGTAAGTACCCAGGCTACTGCCATTTAACAAGCCGTCTAATATCAGGAATAGAAGGAGACCCGAGGAACAGAAAAGGCTGATTTTTAGAGCAGAACTGTATTTATTTTTACAAAGAAAACATAAAACTGGCAGCTGGCCTAAGACACAGGCATCGCTGAGATATTTTTTGGAGGGGGAACGTTCACAAATGTGCTTTCTGATGCTCAGTGTAAATTCCAGAGTTGCATTTAGTAGTAGCAGCAGGTTTCAGAGGGTGATTTTTCTTTGTGTCAGGTGGCTTGGCCTAAGACCAGTGGACGGCCAAACGTTGCAACAGATGGCTGGAGGCTGGAGGCTCGTCCTTGAGAACACCGTGTTCAGCAGCTCACAGGGGGCACAGAACAGTCATTTCTTGGAACTGAATTTGGAGTTTCAGATCTCCAGTTAAGGAATTTTTAGGGAAGACTCCTCAGCCAAACAGAGGAGGTGTAGCATTTACAAGTGGTGTTCAGGTTGAGAGGAAAAGGAGGATGGGAGAATGAAGGAGGGGAAAACTGGAAGGAGAAAAACCACACCTGGGTAACCGTGTCCCCATAACTCACCTGGACCTTGAGGACTCACCACACACCACAGACACATTTCCTCCCTTCTGCTTCACGGTTTTCCATTTATCCTTAGCTGGTTTTCCCCTAATGTTCTTTCTGATGTCCCTTTGCCACGTGGTTTAAGGAATGCAGTGGCAGAAGATAAAACAGTGGCAAACTCAGGTCTGTAGGCAGAGCAAAGTGACTGGATATTCTGTTTGGGGTTGGCATCCAACAGAACAGAAAGGTGTTCTATTCTTTTGCTCAGTAGGAGCTCTAACGTAATTTTTCTCTGTTATTCCACCACTCATTTCTTTAAAAAATCCATGTAGGTTTACAGTTTTTTAATACTACGCCTATTTGATGAATTATTAATTTTTGGTTGAAGTGAGAGTAGATTCAGAAGGTAATTGCTGCTGGTAGATAGTCTCTTAGAAATGTCCTTGCCTCTAGGAATTTACTATTTATAGGTGGGCACAGGTGAACACTGTGAAGCTCTATAAGGAAGGAGATGGTGCTCATGGGAACAGAACGTCGTTGGTAGTTCAAAAACTTTATTTTATATTTTTATAAGAGGTGTCATGGCAAAAGAGGACATTTTAGAGTCATGGGGAAGGGGATTATGGAAAATTTCCTGTATGGCTGAAGGTCAGAAGGCAGTGGTTTGGTTCAGAGAGAGCTTTAATCTCCATTTTGATCTCCAGTGTACATTGGCTAATGTGTCATAAATTAGGTGATTGCAGCATGTTGCATATTCAGGTGATTAGCTACACATATCTGCTCCTACTGAACTAGAGTCTGAAACTCCAGATTCACTGGACAATTATTATTTTGGGCAGTAACAGCTCTTCCAAAAACAACCAGTGACCAGAACCCCCTGGCACTGGATATCCAGCTACAGCTGCTGGCATCCAACTTTTTCCACTTGATTTCCTGGTCCTGGAAAAGAAGAAAATACCTAAAAATATGGATTAATATATTTTCTTCCCATGAGAAAACTTAGGATTTACGATTAAAGTACTTCACTTCCAAGGGTTGACATTAACCTTCTTGGAAACATTTTGAATGAAGATATTTTGGAGATATTTTGAATTAAAAGAGCTGAGACAGATCTTTAGATCATTCTCTCTTGATTTGATGGGCTGCTTAAAAAACTGAGATGCCTTTTTGAAAGGTAAGAGACATTACAAGTTAGAAGTTGTGTAGGAAAGACATAAATTAATGACATGTAACATTAGACATAAAATAGGAGACTCTTTATCTTGTTGTCAGGCAGATACACTGAAATAACCAAGTTCTACTTAAATTTTCATTTGTTGGATGCTGTTTAAACTGTAGAGATATAAGGAAAGCAACATTCTTTTGCCTGCACTCAGCAAGGTTTGCACAACACAGACTCTGAAAACATCAAGTGTTTGTTTTCCTCCTTTCTTTGACCCAAGGTTGTTTGTGGTGGTAAAATTCATGTACACCAGTGAAGTTGTTTCCAAGCAAATGATTAGTTATCGTTTAAAATTTGCTTTCAGAACAAGTGTCTTTAATTGGTTTATATCTGCTGTTCCCTGTGTTGTGTAGAAATTGTTCAGTTTGAACACAAAATAACAACCCTGAATTTTTTTAAAAGCCTCTAAAGCATGACACCTCCCAGATCTGAGCTTCTAAACCATAGTAAATTTAAATTTAATTGCAATTTAACAAAGAACATTGCGTCTAAATAGAAGCTAGGTGATTAGTCAGGAAATAAAATCATCATTCTACTTATAGTAAATTTAAAAAGTATGTTTAATAGATGATGTGTGACACTTCTACCTCCCTCCTTGTCCCTCAGGTTTAGTCAAGGAAACTTTAAATTTCCACTTGCATGAAAAAATGTGTTCAAGAAACTTCATTTACTTTTGTGGCAACAAAAAAATAGTCAATAAAAGTACCTTTGTAGTCAATAAAAGCTGTATCAATACATTAGCCAAGTAATTGAATAAACATTTAGACAGAGACAGTCACATTGTTACAACTTAAATGTGCTTTGTTCCCATTGAAAGATAATTTTAAATAATGGCCATATAGCACAGTCTCCACTATGGGAGGAAAAAAAGAAATAATGTGACCAAAACCTAAGCTCCTAAAATACCACCTGATAATAAATGAGATGATTTTCTATAGAAGTATACTTGTACTAAGACTTATTTGTTTCAAGATGCCTTTCAAATGTAATTTTTCTGGCATTTTTACTCAGCTTTCACACCTCAGCAGGACCATCCCTCAAGCAGAGTATACTGTATATATGTATTTATTGGTTTTTCCTCTCCATACAACATTTTAGATGCTGGGGGTTTAGCAGCTTTGACTTTCACTTGTTGTAGCCAAAAGCTCTCAATTTGCCTTTAGTTCTCTTCAATTTGTGTTTCCCATTGGAAAGAAAAGCACGTGACCCTGGAATACAGGACTTTAAAGAGATTTTTCTCTGCTGATGGAGCAAACAGAGCAGTGAGGGCACAGCATTTAGTTCACAGTGTTCTCCTCCCATTTCAGGATTCTCTTGTTGCCTTGGTTTTTTTTTTCTTACCTTGTTTTTCTTTATCTCTGAAGGCTGTTTCACACAACTAATTCCACATGTCCTCAGTGTTTTTACTCTTTATTCAGGCAGTGTTTAGTATTAATAACCAGTATGAACAACACAGGAGAAATAATCTGAGAGATTCCAACTTTAGGACAGGGAGTGAAGAAATAGTGAAGTGATCTCAATTTAAATGCACTTTTAAACTTTTAAGTGTCAAATAGAAACTTTTTTTTCCCCAAAAAAACCAGACTGGTTAGTGGGACCAGTAAAAATAGCTCTTTGAAAAAATGGCAATAGCAGCAGAAGACAGAAATAGTGATAATGTGTGAAGAATATTCTGGAGTAGCTCAGTTGTAGCGGGGGAAGAAATAAATTTATTTTTTTTTTATTTTGCATATAAGTCACTTTGAAAGGGAAATGAGTTTTAGAAGCTCAGATCTGGGAGGTGTCATGCATTAGAGGCTTTTAAAACAATTCAGGGTTGTTATGTTGTGTTCAAACTGAACAATCTCTACACAATACAGGAATAACAGTCATAACCCACTGGGGAAATATCTGTACACCAAATCCTAACAAATCTGTACACTAACTCCTGAAATATATATTTAATGTCCAATTTGTTACATTTAGGATGATGAAACTCTGTGATTCTGAAAGGGTAACCTGCTGCATCTCTCAACAGGTTATATGAAGGCAAAGAACAGACAGAATTTGAAGAATCCATGAGGAGACTCTTTGAATCCATCAACAACCTGATGAAAAGCCAACATAAAACTGCCATTTTGTTGCAGGTTGGTGTGTGCTTGGAAACCAGTTGGGTTTGGTTTTCTGTAAGGTTTTTATTTGTGGCCTTTTTATTTTTGTTCTTTTCAAATTGAGGAAAAGAAGCTCCTAGGAAATTTATCCACTATGTCTCTTTTGTAATTCCCCTCTATTGGAAAACCAAGTTGTCTAACAAAATTTGGAGCCTGGTCTGAAAAGGTCAGGGAAAAATACTTTTATAGAAATTTTATTAGTGCAGTGAGTGGAAGAACCAAAACACAGGTGCTGGGATCTGTCAAGGAATCTAATGATTTGAAGCCTCCAGTGGCTTCAAATGTTTAATTTGAATGTTTAATTCTTAAGTTTCTTCAAATAGTACTGAACAGGGATTCCACCATTTTTAGCTTGGAAAGTAAACTTTGTCGTATCAGCCTTTTGGATTTAGGTTATTTAAACAACTGAAAATAGGATCAGGGCTTCCCATTTACATCAATCTTAGTTATTCTGACACTTTGGAATCTGACTTTTGAAAGAAAACTGGAAAAGGAGCTATTAACATCATTAATATCAAATAATTTCTATGTATTTCTCTATTAAAATAGAGAACTGTCAAGGCTCTCCATAGAGTAAAAAGCAGATTTACTGGGCAGCTGGAATGTTGATGCTTCATACATTCTTTATTATTGTTGGGCTTGAATTTTCCTCTGGTTTTGTGTTTTGATTCCTTTTGATATGACTGAGACTAGAAGTGGAAGCCAGTGGAAAAGCCTTGAATAAAACCTCAGGTGACTGATCTTGAGATTTGTATTATCTGACACTGCATGGAGTGTTAATGTGCAACTGCAAAAGAGTCAAAAAAGTAAATACTGCTCTAATTGTATAATGCCATGATTACAGCAATATTTTAAAGGCATTTGAAAATCAATCAAATGCACTCCGTTATTATTTGATAATTCTGTAGAGGCCTTCCTGGGAGTACATGTGAACACTGCATGGAAGTGTTAGGGAGAAGAAAAAAAATCATCTCTGGAGGAATACTGAAAGAGATTTTATAATAATGTTTGCTCTTATGGTACTTGTGCTATCACTGTGTTCATTGTGAATTGGATTTGGGATGATGCTCTTTGGGAGAGCCTGGATCTCCAGGTGGGTGTGAGGGATTGTCCCTCTGTGTTTCCTCTAATGAGCAGGGGAGTTTCTTGCTGAGTGACAAGAAATTATTGTAGGAAACAGTCTGCAAGTGTGGGTGCTGCTTCTGGAATGGCTGGTGGGGGTGGTTTGGAACAGGTGCTATTGTAATGCCAGTGCAGGATGGCATTAAGGAATCCTGATTGTGCTTACCCTCATTTCCATATTTGTCTATGTAATGCTATTCTGAATATTACACCTGTTTAGCAAAGCTATATCTTTGCTGATGCCTGTAAGAAACAGCAGAGCCTTGAAAATTCAACTGAGCATCTCTTAGAAGGACTAAAGAAAAGAAATCTGTGCTGATTTAAAGAGCATGTAAGTGTGGCTCAGAGGTAGACTGGCTATTGAACAGCTGTGCTCTGCTCAACGCCAGACTGAAAATTAAGATATTCTTTTCCTAATGAGTGCTGGCACTTGTGAAAAATGGGTGCTATTTATTCATAACCATGAAGCACTACTGGGTTTTTAGGTATCTAAATCTGTATCATGTACCATAAGTTTTCTTTTTAGCAGGAACATTTTATGGCAGGTGTGAAATACTGTTTATACTGATTATATCCTAACTTTGCTGTTGTTCCCACTCCTGCTGACTCATACAACTGTGTCTCTGGAAGAAGCCTGCAAAGAGATTGCTTTGCACACAGTAAATAAAACCTGCTGCATTAATGTTATAAAATCCATACAGGAGAGGCATAGAATGAGACATGTCCCACTGTAGTTTAGTGCTGGCTGCTGAAAATAAGTTTATTGGGGAACAAATATGAAATAAGGGTCCCTTTCACTTCACTGGGCGTGTCAGCCACAGCTCTCACAACAGACAGTGTGTGTTCCTGGAGTGTGTGTGTGTTTGGAGGAGAATTCCATGATGACACTCCAGACTCCTGCTCTGGCAGGTGGATCCAGGCCAGAAAAACAGAGATAATATCTGGTGAGGTGGAAGAGAAGGGAGTAGAAAGAAATTCATAAATCTGCTTCTGTGCCTAAATGCAACAGTGATTTCCCTTGGGGAATTGGAGGTGACAGTGATAGATGCTGTAGCAGTGCAGATTTAACTGAGCAGAGTGAGGGACAGGCAGTTATTCAGTGATGCCACAGACACACGGGGCTGCAGAGGTGTCACACTCCACGCACCCAGAGAGGAAGGTTCAAAGAGTCTGCTGGAAAAACAGAGGAATAATCAGCATATCAGAACAGCCTTAGATCTGTCACAGTTGGAATTATCATTGATATGAATTAAAGTGGAACACAGATGGGTAGGACCAACTGAATGTGTTCAAGTAGATTGTGGTCTGAAGATAATCAGAGAAGAACGTTTTAGGAGCCCTGAAGAAAGCTAAAGTAATTGGGTTTCTCAGGATGTTGAAACTTAGCATGAACTAGTTTGCAGAACCTTGGAATGTCAATTTTTAACTCTTATTTCATCTGTGTTTGTCAAAAAACTTTTAAGGTTTAATTTTAGAAGATTTAAAGAATTATTTTGAAACTGAAATGTCTTGGTCTCTGCTAATTTATTTTTTTTTTAGTCATGGAACACAGTATTTTAGTCAGTAGTAATTTCCCAGTCGCTCTTACTGATAGAATCGTACTCAGACTTGTGTTGAATATTAATTCACTCAGGAGAAGATTGTTTATAAAATTACATCCTATATGGAACAGCCTAGTCAGTGCCAGGAGCACTTTATTGTTTCAATTTAACTTTATCTACTGAGCGATATCTTACTTCCTAATCTGTTAAATGCTGTATAAGGTTACAAAAAGTTAAAAATCTAATTTTTCAGTCCCTTGTTCTAAAACTGGCTGAAGTGAATAAAGGCTTTGACTTATTGTAGTGCCCAAGCTTTGAGAAGGGTAAATCTCTAGTTCTGTTTCTCAGTACTGTTAATGTAAGCTTGGAACAGCTGAAGGCTGAATTGTTCATTTGTTCTTGGTAAACTGGAAATCCATGTTAGTCTAAAAGAGATCAGGAGTATTATAAATCCACCAGTACAAGTATCAGTGTGCATGTGAGGGGTAAGGATTCCTCCTTTTAAGAGTTTTTTACAGATTTTTCTTGCAATTATTTAAAATAATCATTTCCAAACTTACACTGCCTTTCTGGCAGTAGCAACTCATAGATACTGGACTTTAACCTTCCTTTAATTTATTTTGGCAGGGATGATGTTACAGCTCTGCTGTGTTTATGTTGCTTCTCTGTAGCCACTGCTGATGGATTTTTGTAGTTTTTAGGGATACATTTTCATAAAGTCTGTACTTCTGAGGGATAGACTCCTTGAAATCTGGAAATCTGACAATAAATTTCCAGCTCCTGCAAACAGTTTGGTGAAGGGAGGACCTGGGGGTGAGAGGGAGTAGGGGCTTGTCAGTACCTCATTTCCCTTCCCACAGCACTCAGGGGGAAAACCCCAACATTTCCAGCACGTGTATTTTGTGCCTGTGCAAATCACCTCATATTTCTGGGGATTAAAACTGGATGCATGATTTTTAAATTTCAGATTAAGTGTTTTCAGAAGGTTTCACTGTCGACTCCTGGCTTGCAGTATGTGTGTGTGCCCTTTCAGTGACCAGCCTGTGCTCTCAACCTTAATTTACAAATCAAGCCCCGGCTTCTTTTCCAACTGTTCTGTTCCCCGACTGCCACAGCACATTTGACCTCCAGATGGTCCAGTCTGTTGCAAATGTCAGCTCTGCCCAGCCTGCTCCCAGGCACTGATTTTAGAAAGCACAACTCCCAATGCTCTGTGTGATCTCAGAAACATTACGTGACACGTTCTCAAGGTTATTGTAAGGCAGGGAGAAGAAATTGTGTGTGGCATTGAAAAGAATGAAGATCATGTAATATGAAGGTGCTGCCTTTCTCCTCTCGTTCTTCCCACACAGTTTTGACCCACCCATGTTGCTGCAGCAGATTCTAAGAACTTTAATCTGTGCTTCTCTGTACAGCTTTTATGAGAGAATAAAGCTGGAAAGGTACTGACAGTGATGCTTTGTTTGTTGTGTACAATGGGGCTGGCACAGTAACTTGTTAAAGTTGCCTTGATAGCAAGTAAAATTAGATTAAAAACAGAGCACCAATGATTTCTTTGAATGCACTTTTCATCTCAGGGGTATTCGAATTTCATGAATATGTATAATGTAACGCTGCAAAAGAGGGCAGCTAAAAATAAGCTTGGGCAGGAGTAAAGGTTAAAATAAATTTAACAGTACATTGTATATGTAAGAAATAATTTTCTGCAGTGCTGTGGGTTTATCTGTATCCCGCTCAAAAAAACTAATCTCTTAAGGTCTGAAGAATAGAGAACATCTTGTACTGCTGACTAGGAGGGTTTTATGACTTCATTAAGGGCAGTGCTCACTTGTGTCCACAGTGCATCATTTGAAGCAATTATTGCAAATGAAACTTGGGAGTCTGAAATAGTGCAGGGATATACTTGTTATTGTACTTCAGCTTGTGCTGTGGGTCTGCAGAGGAGTGGGAGCTGTGTCCTTCCCGTTTCCATCCTCAAACAAGTGTAGAACAGGGAATATGAGAGAGGCAGAGCACAACAGATCAAGTGTCTGGAGTACTGCTTGGAGTATTCTGTGGCCACTGGTGGCCCTGTCCTTTATCAAATATCTTTCACAGTAACTGTGAATTACTGTAAAATGAAATTCAGATGCTGCTGCTGTGCAGTGTCTTCATAAAGTATTTGTGTCTTGAAGAGTGAGGAACAGCACGTTGCTGAAATAAGAAGTGGAGCCAGGATAAGTTTCTAGCCCAACGCAGTTGTGTATTTTAAACAGCCCCGGGGTTTCACAGTCTTGTTTAAAAACAAACACAACCAACCCCAAAAAAAAAAAAAAAAAACCAAAAAAACAAAAACACCCAAACGTTTCCCCCCCCCCCCCCCCCCATTCTGCTTCAAGGAACTAATAATGGCAAAGATCAGCAGAAGATACAATCTCTTTGTTGAAGTGGCAACGGCTTTTAAACGCTCCTTTGACCTTTCCCGGTTTGTGTTTGAGATCTGAAGAGGGATGACTTTATCTGAAGGTATCTTAAGCCAGCATTGAGCCACTTTGAAATCCTGTGTACACCCTTGCTGCAGACTAAATTCTTTCTTTTTGAATCAAGTCCTTAAAAGTTCTTTTGATTTTTTTTTTAATTGGTTATTACAGTAGAAGCTCATATAAATAAAATGATATCTTTGTGGTGCCTGAAAGGTCTAAATGAGAGCCAAAGGAAGCTGTGTTCTGATTGTCTTTATCCTAACCTCCCTTCCCTGAGTAAAGAGACTAACTTTTTGACAGGAAGCTTGCTGTGTAGAGGTACAGAGAAGTATTGAACCTGGATAGGCTTCTATCAGATTGATAATAAAAGACTTCACATCACTGGACCTTATTTTTCAGTGAAATGTTAGTAGTAATTTACACCCTAAAACTGCACAACGAAGTACTGCAAGTTGGGCTTTATGGATATTAACCATAAAGATTTGGAGCCTGAAAGTTGCCTCTTCTAGGAAGTGTAGATTTGGGGTGGGTAGGTGACTGTTCCTGACTTCTGCCTCCTGCATGGCACATTCTGGGGTGGAACTGATAAAAAGTATGATCAAAGAGCTGCTTGAGCAGTGCTTGCTTTACATATATGCATCATAATGACACTTTTTTAGTAGCCTGCAAAGAGAATATTATTTACAAAGACAGTCTTAACCCTTCCACTGCTCTGCAAAGAGAGTATGATCTACTTAGTATATTGTATTTAAGTTCCTCTGCATGTCCTCAGCATAAGGGCCATTTTGTTGACTCTGGGACGAAAATCATGTTCAAATGTGATGTAAAATTTCAGCCTGAGGAAAGAAGTCCAAATTTATGAGTTTGTTTCGTGTGCATTTGTTTGTGTGCTCTGTATTGTTTATGTGCATGTAAACATCTATTGCCATGATCTGTACATCCATCCATCCCTCCAGGTGGCTGCCTTGAAGTACATCCCCTCGGTTCTTCACGATGTTGAAATGGTCTTTGATGCCAAGTTGCTGAGGTGAGCAGCTTTTGAACCCTTCCCAGATGTCAGCAGTGAATCCTCATGGGTCAATTTATGTCAGCAAAGATCAATTATGTCACTAGTCAAGAGAGTGGTACAACTCTGGGCACACATTTTTAACAGTGAATTGTCACCTGACTTAAATAATGCCAGAGTTCATTATGGTGCCCCAATATTTACACAGTAACTTGGTGAATAAAACAAGCAAGTGGAACAATCTATTTTTTATTTTTCTCTTCTCCCCCCTACTCCCTACAGCAGACTCTATTCCAAAAAAACAAATCTGACTTTAGCAGTTTGAAAAAGGATCTTTATTTGTCAGACCAAGATAAATTACCTCCACCACGCAAAAAAATGGAAAGTAATAAAGTAAAGGGAAAGTAGTAAACATCTGTAATCATGGCCAAAATCTATTTCATCCTGGTCTTGTTTCTCTTGAAAGTTTTCTTTGTAACCGGATATTGGTCCCTTGTCAATATTTGTGATATACAAGTAAACGTAAGTATTAAAAAGTGATAAATGTTTAGAAACACACGGCCTTTTGCTCTGTCTCTCTGTCTTTGTTAACACATGATGAATTTGAATTCCTCTGTATGATGTTTGTGGCACTTTTCCTTTGCATGCAGCCAGCTCCTGTATGAATTTTACACTTGCATTCCACCGGTGAAGCTCCAGAAGCAGAAGGTGCAGTCCATGAAGGAAATAGTCCGCAGCAACCTCTTTAAAAAACGAGGTAAATATAAAATACCTTCGAGGCTTCAAATAAATAGGTGTGAAAATGATGGGTGCCTTGTGTTTTGTGCAGTTCACCTTTTGGAATGGAGTGAAATGAGTGCAGAGGGAGTGGGAATGGCAGGAGTGTGAGCTCTGGAGTGGATCCATCCCTTCCCACGGGATGGCTCTTGAGCACAGTGTGGTTGCCAGCCTGGAGCAAGGGGCAGGTGGGGCTCACAGGAACTCTGAGTGTGGTTTTCCTGTGATGTAGTGCTTAGGTGGGTGAGTTGTACATCCTTTGAACCCATTTGAATTTCTATAATGAAATAGGGAAATGAAGTGGGACTGTGTGAACGCAGCTGTTATATAAAGCCTGGGAAGAGGACAAAAAATCTCCTTGTGCTGGGGTATATTCAGCTGCAATGCAGCACTTCCAGTCACAGGGATTATGATATTTCTTAACCTTTATCAGAACTTAGTGTCTTTCTCCACTCTCAGGGGTGTTAATGGTACTGAAAAGTCTTTATCAGCCTTGTGCTTAGTTTTCCTTCATATTATCACAGAAAGGGAATTTTTGCTGAAGGAATTCTGTAGAGAAGCCAGGTTTTCCATGGTTGACTCCATCTCCAGTGTCAAGTGTTCTGTCTCCTCTCTCATGGACCAGCTGACTTGTTTCTCCCTCAGCATCTCCTGGCTGTGCAGAAACCTTCAGGACCTGAAAGGCACAGGACAATCAGATGAATATTGGTGTCTGTTCTGCCAGAGATGAATGTTGGTGTCTGTTCTGTCAGAGTTTCAGTTTCTGACAATTCACAGATAACATTCCAGGAACTTGACTGTACAACAGTGGGTAGCAAATAGTCCTGACTACTAGTAGATTGAGAGGGGATTGCTTTGCTCATCTCATTGTGCTGCCAGAAGAGTGATGCAGTTCTAACTGGCCAGGACAGATAAAAACTGCACTTTATTTTTAGGCCTGTGTTGCACTCTACTGAGACTGAAATCTGTATTTTAAACTTTAACTACAATTAGCTGTATCTGCTGTGTTTTGAGACCAGTATAGATTTCTTGGAATAAAAATATCGAGAAAATAATGTAATTGGTTTAATTATTTAGATTCAATTGTTATTATTTTGAGCTGTGTTTATGTTAATAGTTTCATGGTCATCAGCTGTGATTTTTTTAAACTATAGGTAAGATTCACAGTTGCTTCAATTGGTGAAACTTAAGTAGCTACAGCTGAGCTATCTCCAGACATTGATCCAAGCTATTAAAAGCAGATCCAACTAATTAATTTGCAAACACTCCTAATTCTATATTCACAGTTTTCTCTGGTAGTTGGCTGTATTTCAGTTTTACAAGCAGATTCTGATAAATCACTGCATTACCAGTTGCTTTTACTGCTGCTGCTTCTAAGATCAGAAGTGCCAGTCATCATTTTATCTCTGGTGCTTGTGGTAGCATTTAGACCAGAAGGAGAAAGATTCTCTCACAAAACTGATAAACTCTTGGGTTAAAATAATGCACTCTCTTGAACTCTTGAGCTTACAGAATTCAGTCAGTCACCCTGACTGTTGGTAATACTGAGAAATTAAGTGTAAGCTATAAACCTTTTCTTTTTTTTTGGTTCAGTAATTTTTCTTGTAAGAAACTTGTCTCACTGGAGTCCAATTGTTGCTGGTTCATGGATCAGGAGGGTTGGTCAGGACAGCACATCCCATGCTTGTATAATGAGGAATAAAGCCCTAATGAAGATTCAGAAGGAAAATAGTTGAACTTGCAAGAACTTGTATGCTCCACAGTTCTGTTCACTTGTGTCTTCCTCCTTTTTTCCCTCTCCCTGTATGGTCCAGAAGATGAAAGAATGGGGGTTTGGATTCCCCAAAAGCTTCCATTATGGTCTGCCTGGTGTGGTGCTTGTTTCATGTGTTTAACAAGCCTTTCCTTTAGCTGTGGTCTGTTACTGCAAACTACTCTGTAAAGCTTTTACTGCCTGCAGATAAATAATAATAATAGATTGCTGGCTGCTTGTAAATGCAGCTTGTCTGATGTCTTGAAATATATAGCTGCTGTCTCGTGGAAAATGCCTGCCTCAGAATACATTGTGAATTCTAAAAAGGGTACATGGGGTTTGTTTCTGCATTTTTTTAGGGAATAATGAATAAGAAATTTTGCTAAGAGGAGTTTTGAATTCTGGGGACCTTTTATAAAACCAATAAATGGTGGGTTTTGCATACTGCTGACCAGATAATTAATACATTTTAATTTTCCCCAGACAGGTAGTTAGTGGGTTCATTTAAGTCTTGAATTTGTAGATTAAAAAATTGTATTGTCCAAAACCTCTCTGCTATTTTTTGCTCACATCAGACACTTGACAGCAAACCCAAGCAGCTGAGAGCATGAAGGCAGCATTTCCTACCCAACCCATGTGCCAGCCCAGCTGCTTCCCTCTGTATCCTGGATATCTGAGTAGTCACTGATCCAAACTAGCACTAATAATGGACAGTTAAAGTGTATCCATTTGATAATATGGAGAGATCAGCAGCTTGTTCATATGCTCGTGATGATTCCATTTCCAAGATCTACCCTAAAATGTTTTTAAATGTAATACTTGGTATATAATTATATAATAGTACTTAGATGTTCTTTTTGGAGGAGCCTGGGGAAATGGATTTTTTTCCCCAATGTGTTAGTTTAAAACAAGAGAAGTCCTCTGAAGCAGTTGTCCAAAACAGAGTCCAAGTCATTTTAAAATAAAGCTAAAACTTGCCCAGTTTGTTTTAGCTTTGTTGTGACATATTGTTTTAACAATATCACGGCTGATGTCATGGTACTGCTAACCAGAGAGTATTCTTGCTAACTAGAAAATATTCAGGTAAAGATTTCATCCTTCAGTATTTTGATGAAGTGACAGAATAAAACAGCTCCTTTTTGGCATCTTAGGGTTTAGAATTGCTGTTATTTAGAGTTTAAAGTGCTTGAAGCTGACAATTTCCTTTTTCACCATCTTCAGTGTAACCAAGACAGGGTAAAAGAGACTCTTGCAAATATGTTTTCCTTTTTCTGAGACCATCCCATGAAATTGTCCTACCTCTAACACAGCTGAAAATGTTACTATTGCCTTCGTGGTGTTACCCAAGTATCTGTTGGGCCATTTAATAATGGAGTTTCTCTTTTTGGTAAGGAGTTTTATGCCTTTCCTTTCAGCCAACCTGCACCTACATTGCCAATGGCAGAAAATCATCCTTGTAATAATTGCAGGGTGGGTTTTACCTAACTAATATTGTTTGATTATCTGCATTCGTGTTTTGTTTTCAGCCCTTGGGTTGTAATTCCCTGAAAGGAAAAGTCCACAACATTTTGAAGTGCAGGCACTGGAGAATGTGAAAAGACTCAATTAAGTAATTTAATATTACAGTGGTATGAAAATGTCCCTGTCCTGTGCTATTGTAATACTGTGCACAGTAAACAGCAAACAAATCTTTTTTTTTTTTTGTGTTGCTGTGGTTTAAAATAGAAAATTCCAAAGATGCTTTTTTTTTTTGCTCTGCATTTAATACATTTGATTTTAAAATTAATTGAGTAAAGAACCAACTGTGTGTAGGGTGTAGATGGGGCCTGATTCATTACTGCACTCAATGAGCTGGAAGGTGATTTACAGGAGTGAAAGCACATGTAGTCTATCACAGAACAGGATCCAGAGTGATAATTAAGGTGAGATTGCCAACAGTATCATTAGCTAAAGTTCACATTTATCTGGAACAGGTAGTATTTTTTTCTGCCATGAATATGGAATATATTTAACTACATTGCTAATTACAGTCAAGTCTATTAATTTGTGCCTGTTTCAGATTATCCATTTTTCCTCTAGATTTTAGTATTTAGTGTCTTTCAATGTAGTTCATTACAGTTCCAGTTCAATTAATTCACATCCATTCCCAGTGGTATTGTCTTTATAATTCCATTGGATTCCACACACTGGCATTTCTGTTCTTTGACCCGTTGACATTCACAGACTCGTGAAAACATGCAAAGGTCTTTTAAAAAATATCATTTAAAAAAAAAAAAAACCAGTGAAATTTGTCTTTATTAAATAAGTTACACACGAACCCGAAGTTGGAAACCTTGAGGGCAAACTGAATTTATTGGTGTGCATTCCCAGGCATTCCCAGGTTTTCACTGCAGGCTCATGGCATGGAGTGATTTCCTCCGACGGGCTCCAGGGTCCTGCTGCTGTGATTGATCTCCAAAGGCCCCACAGCACTCTGAGAAGCCTTTAAATTACATTGCCAGGCTTTTTGTGGAGGCATTGATTTCTTGTTCCTGCTCTGTAACTGTAGCACAGTTCAGAGAGGTTCTGGTGGTTCAGGTGTTTGAGTGGCTGAGTGGAGGATGATGGATGTTTTGCTGCTTGGGCGCTTTCCCCGTAACATTTAGGAACGTTCTAACAGGATGTGTGAGCACATGAGGAGATTTTTGTGCTGTTTTGTCTCAAGACTATCACGTCCTTTTTGATCAGAGGACAAGAAATCTTAATTTTTGACACTTTTCTTTTAAATCACTCGACATTTTTTTGTTTCAAAATCCCAGAGGGCAAGAAACAGTTTTCTTGTCCTGTACGAGCACCCCTAATGGGATCTGAGAGTCTCATTCATTATGTAAGAAACTGCCTCCTGTCATGAATCTTTCCCTTTGTATAGTGGGATCTAATGGATTATTCTCTCCCTCTTCTGAAAAAGTTTGTTAGAACTGCTTAATTTCTATGTAAAATACTTTGAGGCATCACTGCTGTTGGGTTTGTTGGTTTGTTTGTTTGTTTTTATGAAGCCTATTGCCAAGATTCCCTCGCCTCTCTCCATTTTTGAGAGATCAACAAATTAAGACATAGCTATTTACAAATCACATGGAGTTTTTATTGTGCTTAGTGTTGCTGATTTCATAGCATTTGGAGGTAAATGCTCATTCTAAGCTGGCCACTGAATATTCACTGACATTATGCTGAAATTTTTAAATGAGTTAGCTTGGGAGAATTGTTTTTTATGGGTGTGAAATGAATATAAAATGCTCTGACACACGATAAATATGTGTATTATTGATACTGCTGCTTTTGACTTGGAGTTCCCTCGTGGTCCCTTCCTGCTGAGGGGTTTGTGCTGTAGCAGAGCACTGAGAGAGCTGCTCAGAGAACATTAAGTGGGTCACACAGATGGTCACGGGCAGGGCTGGGAACAGAGTTCCCATGTCTTGGCTGAAGATGCAGGTCCTGTCTCGGTGTGGCTGTGGCACAGCCATGGCATGTTCAGCATATGCCAACCACTTGCTGGCTCTGGGAGAACAGCAGCAGCAGACATATGTCAGCACCAGGGGTTAAACTGCCACGTGCCACAAGAAATGCTGAGACTACAGGGTTTTATTTTCATCCCTGTACTCTTGTTTAAACAAGATAGGTGCTTGCACACACCTGATTCCCCTGCAGTCATGTACATTACTGAGTGCTACCTGTGAAATACTTTAATTTCACTACCTAAAAATTATTGGGAGTTTGTGTTTGTGATAAACAAAGTCTCGAGTTTCTATAAATTTTTGAATAATAGTTTATTGTATGGAAAAAGCAAGCAGCTGGCTGGGTGACAGAAATGGGGACCAGTTTCCCAAATCTACACGCCTACTACAAGGGACATTTAGTATTTATCTTAGCTACTTCATGCATATTAATTATATCATATACATATACATTCTACAGGTTTTTGGTAAGTATTTAATATATGGGTTTTGTTACAGCTAAAGCTAAAAGGGTTATCTCCACAACAGGTCATAATTCATGAATTCTTGGATGAACAGGCACCTAAAGATTTAAAGTTCTACCATATTTTGTTCTTAGGATAGTAAGGAGGTTTTAGGCCTCTTGGCCTTGTAAGGGTCTGTTTTATTTCTTTATGGGGGTGTAATTAAGTTTTACAGTCCGTTTGTTTTATTTTGATGTAATCACCCATTTGTTTCACGAATGACAATTATTTATTTATCACATGTTGCTGACCTGCTGTGTTGTTCTTACCTTCAGGACTGTTAAGAAAAAAGCTTAAAAAAAAAAAAGAAATCTAAGGAGCCCTAATTTCTGGTTAAACATCTTTCAGTTTAATTATTCTGGACAGAATTGAATTATAGATATTGATTTTAACTATTATAATCTTAGAGTTTATTACTATAAGTTCTTAAGCCAAAGTTTTTTTTGTGTCAGGTTTTTTTTTCTGTGATTTTTCTTTCTCCACTGTTTTGAACACAGCTTCTCAACACTGTAGAGTGTTTGAGCATAGGAGATTTTAATGCATGTTATTGTTAATGACTCCTCTGTTTTTAGCTCCCAGGGAAAAAATTGAAATTACCCACTGTTCATAAATTCTTTTAAATTCCTTTAAAATAGTTCTCCATAAACCCACATTTTTTTCCTCTGGATTCAGTCTTGATTTTTGTATTTAGCTTTTTTATTTGTTGGCTTTTTTCCCCAAGGGTACGTTACCTTTAAACCATCACTTCAAATCCTGTATTCATTTTTTTGCCAGTTTTATTCCTGCAATATTTTGATATGGATAGGGTTGGCATAAGCACATCTCTGGGTATTTATCTGCATACATTTGTGATGAACATATGTAGATTAAAGCCATTACTTTTATTTATGGAGGAGGAAGTGACATGCTCGTATTGCTACTGGCAACTTTTTATTAAACTTGACCCATTAGGGCATTTTTTTAGTTACATTTTTAAGAAATCTTGTGGTATGGAGGGAAATCTAAATCAAAGCAGGTGAACTGGTTTTAACAACAAACTTCTAAAAGTACGTGTAAAACTCAGCTTACAAATACTTCAAGTAGAAAAGAGAGAACAAAGACATATTACAGCAGTTGATAGGACACACATTGTGTGTGAATTAACTGAAATGGGGAAGCTTGCAAGTTGGAATTCATCAATATTCATAGAAACATGGAATAGCCTGGCTTGGAAAGGACCTTAAAGATCTGAGTGTGCCAGGGAGGATGTGCTGACAAGCCTGTGCTCCAGGCTGGCAGCTGCAAGGACTGCGAGCTGCAAAAGGCCCTGAATGCTGAAAAGGCTGTTCTGGCTCCAGCAGTGGCAGGGTTGGAAGTTCTGGCTGCCTTGGAATCCCTGGCAGCTCTCAGCTCCCAGGAGGAGTGGAGGAACTTGGAGATAAACCCACCTGGCAGCCTCAAGGTGTTCCCAAGGCTGTGCCTGGTTGCAGGGAGGTGCTGTGAGTGTTCATGCTGGATCTGTGTCCTGCCTCAGCTGCTGAGCCATGAACAGCCAGCAAGGGGGCTGTGCTTCTCCTTCCTCTATGTTAAAAGTAACTTCCAGGAGGCCAAAAAGATCTGCATCTGACAGTGCTGTCAGACTCTGCAAGTGACCTGGGGTACCTTCCCTTTCTGAGGCTCTGATCTAAACTGTGAAATTGGAATTTAGATTTAGCAACGCATTAAAAATATTTTAAATTCATCAATTTTGGGCTCCCAGCAAACAGAGAAATGGCAAATAAGGAAGAGGGAAGACTTGTGATAGAAAGATCACTGCAGTTGTGAACAGATGTCCTTTGTGAAGAACCTCAGTGCTTTAATTGAGCACTGACTACCATCAGAAGTCTCTCCTCATTGAAAGAATGTTGTTCACTGGCTTTATTCTAAGGCTTTGTTCTAAATCTGTGCTCAGATGACACCTATGTCCTTCTTAAACTGGCATGCCAGTTTTTAAGTGGGCATAAAGCCATCCTAACAGATGGATATGACTACAGGCAAGCCAGGGAATCAAGAGCAGTGTTTCCTAAGGGAGACAAAAGTGGTGTTAAATCTTTATTACCATTTTGGCTGCACACACGAAGCAGTCAGGAATGAAGCCCGTCTGTGGTTTTTGCTGAAGGAGACCCAAATGTCTTTTTAATGACATTATTGCATTAATGACTTAAGAGTGTGATTCTCACTTACCTGGTACATAAGAAATCATTAGATATCTCCTGAAGGAGAATCAGGTGAATAGAGGGGTTAAAAAACCCCAACCAAACCCAAAATAAAAAAACCATATAAATGCTAAATCTTAGAGAATGAATCTACCTGTCCTTATTGAGGAAGGTGCTGCCAGGGAATTTATCCCAGAAGTGTGTTGGAATTTGAGGTTGATAAATATTTATAATACTATCTCTTATGACAGACCTTGATGAAGGAAATGCAAGGTGCTCAAACTGTATGCTGATGTTTTAGGTGCTCAAATAAAGTTTGGAGCATCTAGAAATAAAAAAGCCAGTCAGAACAGTTGGGTTTTTTCATGCTTTTGAACATTAAGGAAGAATAAATGTTGTTGGCAATGTTCTCCCATCATTTATCCAGCAGTAAAGGAAGCAGCTAATACTTAAATATGCATCTGACCCCCTCCATGTCTCTCCCTCATCTGGCTTGAGCTTTCCTGGGGCGTGGGAGGAGATGTGGAGATGAGAATTGCTTAATCATAGACTTATTGAATTGTTTAGGTTGGAAAAGACCCTTAAGATTGAGTCCAGCTGTAAACCTAACACTGCAAATTCTGCCACTGAGTGCCACATCTGCATGTCTTTTAAATGCCTCTGGGAATGGTTATTCCACCACTGCCCTGGGCAGCCTGAAAACCCCTGAGACAGCTTCTGCTTGTCTTATTGATTGCTGCTTGAGAGGAGGGAGCAACACCCACCTCTCTACAGCCTGGCAGGGAGTTGAAGTGGGTGAGAAGGTCCCCTCTGAGCCTCCTTTTGTCCAGGCTGAGCCCCCTCAGCTGCTCCCCATCACACTTGTGCTCCAGCCCCTTCCCCAGCTCCGTTCCCTTCTCCAGCCACACTCCAGCCCCTCAGTGTCCTTTTTCTAGTGAGGGGCCCAGAACTGGTCCCAGCAGCACTGGAGGTACCTCACTCAGCAGTGCCAGCACGGGGGGACAGTCACTGCCCTGCTCCTGCTGCCACACGGTTCCTGACCCCAGCCAGGGGCCCTTTGCCTCCTTGCCCACCTGGCCCATGTCCAGCTGCTGTCACCAGCACTCCCAAGGCCTTTTTGTGCCTGGCAGTTTTCCAGACCCTGCCCCAAGCCTGGAGCTCAGGACCTGGCACTTCACCTTAATGAGCCTCAGCCCATCAATCCAGCCTGTGCAGTCCCCTCTGCAGAGCCTTCCTGCCCTCAGGCATGTCAGCATTCCTGCCCAATTTAGTGTTGCCTGCAGACTTGCTGAGGGTGCATTCAGTGAGGAGTCCAGATCATCAAATACTGCAACATAAAATTTTACTTTGACTTCCGTGATTTTCCTGTGTTTCTCTTTTTCCAATTCAGTGTATTGCTGATGGCCAAATAAGCACTTTGCTCGTTCTGCTTGCTTAACTCGTGCAATGACACCTTAGTATTGTAATCTGGAATTTATGTACTGATTCAACATTTTTTTGTCCCAGTATGATAGAAGGCTTTCATATTTTGTATAATGTGCTATTGAGATAGTTTTAGCTGAAGTTTCAAAGGTGCAAAGGCATGACTACAGATTTATGTTTGCTCTAGTCCACCTACAGGCTCAGGCTGAGACCAGAGCTTAATACTGGTGTGTATATGTTTATATTCATACTATAAATACTGCTATAAATATATATATACATAATATAGATACTGCTATAAATACTGGTCTTTTTCAGTTGCTTTGATTCTATATGTTCTTCAGAACCTCTTGGAATTATTGCATCCTCACATGGGGTGACTTTAACTGGTAGGGATCTTAATAAAACCTAGTTAATTTTTGTGTTCTATTTATGAGGTGTCCTAGAAGTACATTACAAAATTAAGTAATTCTCCTGTGTTAACTAACAAGCTGAGTTTATCTAGCAGCCAGTCACAAGATAGAGTCATATAACCTTGTTTTTAACCAAACAATTTAACATTAAAAAAAGCAAAATTTGTTTACTAAAATATGTTGATCTTTATCATATTAATATCAATGGCAGGTTAACAAGCTGAGGCTAGTTAAACAACCTCTGAATTTCCATGTAGCTTGATACTTCAACATTGTTCACATCTGAAAATGCACTGTAAATAATTGACCAGCTGCATATGTTAAGTCCTTTTAATAGATTCTGTATGTATCCAATATGGATCAAATTTTAATTTGTATTGCCACGTACAACTGGGAGTACTGAAGTTTGCAGAGCAATTAGCTCTTAAAACTGGAGGAAATCAATTGTACCTTCTGCCTCAGCTGTTCTCTCAGCACAGTGGGAAAATTTGGTCTGTGCAAGAAGGCCAGCTTTCCTCATGTTTAAGAAGTGTGGGATGGCTTTATACAGAAGACAAATTATATCAAAGACTTAATTCTTTCACCAAGATGTGTGTTTGGGGGGGTCAATAAGTTATAGACAACAGCAGGCATTTGGTATTTTGTATTTTGGTAGCAAGTTTTAAGTGGCCTCTGAACCCTGGTATGGAGCAGTTTTAAATTCAGTGAAGTTTTCTCCCACTCCTCTTTAAGGTGTGTCCAGCACAACTTGTAACTCGTGGTCTCTTCTCTGCTCCCTGATTATTGATCAAATGAGTATCACTGGCATGTGAAGTCAGGTGGAATTTAGTGATTAATATACCGAGAATACCTACCTCAAAAACCTCATTTTTTATTTTCCATATGAGTATAAGTTTAAAATGGACTGTAGCTAAAATACAGGATTTCTCTTGATCAATGACTTTGCTCAGTCTACTCTCTTCCTTTGCCTTTGAAATAAAGCTCGTTAAGTAGAGGGCTTTATTATCCAATTGCTTCCTGTAACTTTAAAAGCTATCCAAAGGGAATTTTTATATTTGCTAGCTGTCAGAGAGTTCAAAGGGACATCTTAACAGCTTGAAAATTGAGCTGGATATTATTTTGGAGGAGTGAGAGCAGTAAGTATGTTTATCCTGGCAGATGTGAAACTGGTTAAGTGCATATAACATTCCATCCTCTTTGTGAGAGGTGAAGAGCGGCTGAGATGTCACATAATTTGATGTGACTTTGAACTTTGCTGTTAGCACAGCACACCCTACTGATGTTTTTTTTGAAGTGGAAATGTGTTCAAGGGCACTGTTTTTAAGAATGGTAGCCATGGGAAAAGAGTTGCCAGCTGAATTTCTGACATGCTCTTGGTTTGGGATCTGTATTCCCACACATCACTGCAGATTAGTTAAAGGTTGAGTGTGTTGGATTCTTCATGTTGGGTTTATGTGTACCTGTTACTGTGTCTGCTGCAGATTGTTGGAGTAATAGTTTTGCAGCCTTATAAAAAGTGTAGTTTATTCGCAGCAGGTTTAGAGCAGAGAATCTGTGACAGAAAATGTTGCCATGTGTAGACACAGGTATAACTGCAGACAGGTTTGTTTGGTTGGTGCACTGAATCCACAGTGCTACAGGAAAGGTGGGGCTTTAGGCTGTGATAAATCATTCCTTCAGCATATCTTGCACACAGTCAGGGAATCTGGAAAGGAACACAGAGATGGGGGTGTCAGAGAAGAGAAATCGTGTTTTTTCATACAGGTGTATTTTCATCCAGGTTTAATACATGGGAAACAGTTTTTATGCCTCTCTAGTGATGCTGTGCAAGTGCTATAGATTAAGATGATAAGAAGCAGGTTTATCCTATCTGTCTTTAGAGTAATGAATTTGATATCATCTCTTCTGATACAGCAAACCTTGATGTTGGATCCTATGGATAAAAAAATGACAAGCCCTAAAAATGTTCTGATTTACATATACAGGCTTATATAGAGAGAGGTATCTTTGTTCCCAGCATTCTGACAGTCACTATTCATTATCCAGAGATTCAAAATCTCACAGTCTCCTTTAAATTTCTAGCTGTGTCATGGTACTTGCTATGAGTAGCTGGTCACTATGTTCTGCTTGTTCAACCTGGGCAGACCAGGTTGCTCCAGATGGGTCTTGAAAACCTCTCAAATATAGAGATTGTGCAACCTGAATGTCCTTTTAAGAAAGAGGTTTTTCTTTACATCCAGCCTGAACTGCTTGTTTGGATTGTGAGTCCATCTTTTTCTTCCATCCAACTTTAAAATGTGTTAAATGTGGGCCATCTTTCAGTAACAGACTGACACACTTATGGTCTTTCTTGTAACAACCATGAAATGGAATTTGCTTAGCACATGTTATATCCAAAATATATCTTACTGTATCTTAAGTGGTTTTGGAGTGGCCGGAATCTTGATGAATGAATCCTGAAGTGATCATACTAGGAACTGTTTCCCCCCCTGAATAACCCTTGACTGTGAAGGACAATTTCCACAGACTGCAGTGAAAATAGAATTAAAGTTTGTTTCTCGCTTTTTCAAAAGCAGGGAGGTAATTATCTAATGTACAACTTGTACTTATTTGTTGACTGAATATGCAAACCCTTTGTTAAAAGAAGTGCTATCACATTTCAGCAAGTTTTTAAGGTATTGTATCTAACTTTTAACATTGTTACTGATGTTTCTTTGGTTTAGTTTTTGCTCAACGAACTAATAGCACTGCAATTATTGCCTTTACAATTAGTTGTTAGAAGTGGTTCACATGAGCAAATCAAGAAAGAATCAGAGGGGTATCTGTGGGCTGCATTAAGTGCAGGAAGTGTCTGTGTGCAGGAATAGTCACATAAAGGAACTGTAAGCTGTGTGAAATTCATTTTTATGCTGCTCTTCAAGCAGGTCTTGTGTTGATATGTGTTCTTTAGCTGCTGCTTTACAAGTGAGTTTGTAATTTAGTCATTGAATAAGATTTCTCTTGTAGCTTGGAATAATGCTGTAGAAATCATTACCAAGAGTACAGATAATTTCTGAGGCGAGGAATGATGCTGCTCCTTAGCTGTGATTAAAAGCTCCTGGTTCCTGTGGCTTGGAGCTGTTACTTGAAATAAGAATAATCTGCAAGGACAGCTTCTGTTGCTTCATCTGCAAAATTCAGACATTTATAATCTACTTTCCATTCTTTTCCTTTCTTTCTTACCCTCCTCTCTTCCTGTACCAGCACCCTTATTTTGGGGGGATCCTGAGCCCCTGGCTTGTTTTAAATCACATTGGATACAGTTTCACCACCTCTCACACTGCCCTTGTTTATCAACTATCACTGTATGTCCAGGTAGAGGTGCTCTAAATTATTCTTTAAAAAAAGATTTGCAGTAATTAAGAGGCTTTCTGGTTTTGTCCTATTATTTTTTTCAGAAACTGTGACGTGTGGTATTGACACAAAATAGTATCCAATTGGTGATGTAATTATTTTCCCTGAGACAGACAGACAAGAATTTTTAGCACTAAGGAATTGGTCGAGGAGAAATCCATAAGACCTTCAGCTCCCTGCCTGTGATGGGAATGCTTCTGGAGTTCTAACCAAATATTATTCTGAGGTGGAGCCTTTGAAGCCATATTTAGCTCTGTTTTATACCCAGGTTGTTTTTTCATGAATATAACAAGTCTTTGAAGCATCTACTCAACATTATTCACACTGTTGTGCTGTACTCTCTGTAATTCTATAGCACTGTACAACAAGTTAATACTTAAATCACTCAGTGACATGTATCAATGAAATTAGAACAGAAATCTGCTGTATTTTGATTCCTAGACAGACATTGCCTTCATTAAAGGTATTCCTGTAAGTGTCTCTATCTTTAAAAGTCAATGTATATGTGAGATTGGAATGTAACTCAATATTTGTCAGCTTCCTTAAATTTAAATAAGAATGAATGTATGCACAGCTTTTGCTCTCACAGGCCTGGTGGGCCTTTCATTAGAGTCTTTTCCTTGTCTGCATTCTTTTATGTGCCTTTAGAAGGTGTGTTTCAAAATGATGGACACACAACAGTTCTGTTGCTGTTTGTGACTTGTTTTCAGAAAGAATAATTAGTGTTTTTCTTACATTAAAATCCTGTCACTACTTAGGCACAGTTTATTTGCAGGTGCTTTGGGTATAAGTGAATAATTTGCCCCCAAGTGTTCGAGATAAGCTGAACAGCCTTCAGAATTTAACTGAAACAAAGTACCTTTATCAGGAAGTTGTGGGTTTGATATATGAGACATACTGTTGACTTAGGAAAATATCACTCAAATTTAGGAGTATTCCTGAGACACAGCTGGAAAATCCACAATTGGAAGGGACTGTAGTTGTTAAAGCATATTGAGTTTTGCTGTTTGGAGGAGGGTTTGCTTGCAAGTAATATTTGGTTTACATTTGTTCTTAAGGTAATTTGCTTTCTTTCAGAATGCAGGGACATTCTGCTCCCTGTGATTACAAAAGAGCTGAAGGAATTACTGGAACAGAAGGATGATCAGCAGCTCCAGGTCCAAGAGAAGAAGCACTGTGTTGAATTACTCAACAGCATCCTGGAGGTTCTGAGCTGCCAGGACCCTGTGAGTATTGATGGGGATGGAGATGGCCCAAGTCTGTAGTAAGCCTGAGCTGATTAGGTGGTAAATTATTGATGATGATTAATCTCATTTAAATTTTTAATACGAGTCAGTGGCAAATTGAACTTTCCTCCTATTTTTCATAAACTTAAAATTAAAGGGCAGTTGAGGTTTGAAAGGTGAAGTACTGAAATCTGAGAAACCCGATGGAGTTGAAGATGTCCCTGCTCATCACAGAGGGCAAACTATTTGATGGTTCTGAGATTATTCTAATTATTCAGAATAAACTTCAAATTTCATCGTGTTTCTTTTAGAAAAAACCCTTGTTTCTGAAACAAAGGCTTTTCCCTGTATAGATGTTGTAGGTGTGGTTTCAACTTCCAACACTGTCTGGGTAAAACAGATTATTTTTTGCTATATTACACTTGGAGTCTGTAGTTTCTTTCTCAGGCTCCCGAAATTTTGGGACACTGCAGAAATTGTGATCTGGGTTGTTACTTTTTTCTCATTTCAGAGAATATTGAGTTGATTTTTCAGTCCCTCACTTTTTAATGAGCAGCAGGTTATTCAAAGAAGTTTCTCAATAATCTGAGGAATTTATTCTGAGAAAACCTAACAATTAATTACATTAAGAAAGTTGTAATTTCTCCTGTGAATACCTGCTGATTTTTTCTCAACTATACTTTTCTGATACATGTGTTCAAAATTTGCAGACTCTGGATAGAGTCAAGTTGTCATTTTAGAAGTTTTTCACTGTGGATTCTTGGGTCATTTCCTAGTAATGAAATCATTGCAGCCATTTTCTTACTTTCATCTGTTTGCAAAGGGGGATCTTTCCATTTTTATCATGAGCTATTTTCCTCATTGTTTTAGATGTAAGCACTTCAGAAGGGATCAATACAAGATGGTACTGAAGAGGCATTAAAGAACATTTGAATATATAAAGAACATTTGAATTTGCAGTGGAGTTCTTCAGAGAAATGCTGGAAACAGGATAGGGCAAAAATTGAAGTTATCAGCTCATAAGCCTGTAATGTAAAGCAACAGGTTTTGTTACTGTATCCTTCAAAAGGCAAAACACAGCCACGAAGCAAGATGGTGTAATACTTTCTACATATGTACCACATAAATTAAGTTTATTTTCAGACTTGAGAGTTGCTGTCTACAATAACATGTCAAAGGTTCATGAGGGCCTACTGACAGTATGGGTTTGTAGCTCATGTTGGTGTGAGTGAGAATATTGGGCAGAACAGCAGAGGAATGGCTGAGAAGTTAAAACACATGCATTTAAAAAAAAACCAAATACATCGACATTTGTTCAAATAGTTCAATAGTTTCTTTTAAAGAAGGTAAACTGGAGGTTCCCTGTGAGATGTTTGGGTGGCAGTTACCAGCTCTTTGTGTTTGCAGTAAATACTGATGGATTTCTGATTCAAGGAGAAAAGTCCCTTGGATGGATTCTAAATCCAGCAGTGGTACCAGGATATCCAAAACCCTCTGCAGGCATCACATTCCTGAGTATCAGAAACATCACAGAATAGCTGGGACATCAACAAAAGAACCAGATGCTTCTGTTGCAAAAAGAGCATACCCTGTCATGCCTTCTGGCAGTACAACTGCTGATCAGAGACAATATGGATTTTAGAATATATTGAAGCACGTCTTCATATGTCAGAGTGGGTTTTGTAACTACAACAGCGAAGGTGTGACTCTCACCAGCAGGTTTTTTCCCCCTCCTCGACAGAGAATCTCTGGGTCATGGTCTCATTTTTTAGCTAAATGCTGATCCTCCTTCAGTACTAAAAATCTGCTTTGGAGAGGACATATCTGAAGGAGGAAAAAAAGAGCAAAAGAAGGGAACACCTTCACTACATCACGCAGTCATTTGTCCCTGAGAGCCAGGGCAGATTTCTCTGGAGTGTAACTTTCCAGCTGGAGGGAGAAATCTTGTTTCAAGGCTATACTTTGTGACCTGTAGGCAAATGGAAAAGGTTCATTTTATGGTCAGGTTATTGTTTAGGCAGTGTCCTTCAGAATGCCTTTTTTTCAGTGTGATCTAGATAGAGAGAATTGCTTTGGCAATTAACCAGATTTTTTCATATGGGATTGCACTTCAACCTTGAGATGAAGGCAATTTTCTATTCAACAGCTCATTTCCTGTAGCTCTCAACCTCTTTCTAGGAAAATGAGTGATTTGACCTGCTGGGGGAGGAAACTTCAGGCTTTAGCAGCAGAATCACTTTACAATATTGATAACAGCAACATCTTGTCTTTATTTCTTCTGCTATTTCAATCTCAGTAGGGAAATCTGATTTTGGATCAGCATTTAAAACTTTTTGTCTACTTAACTTTGATACTTTTGGGTTTGATATATTTGGTGAAAGTCACCAGAAATAGAGTGTTCACAAAGGACAGGGAAGAAGCAGCAATAGTTGTTTTGTGTTCCATGTGATCAAAATCTATACTCTGAGGTGATCTTTGAAGCTCTCACAGACTTTTTGAAGAGTGCATTTCCTTTATCAAAGAAAAAGAGATTTTTTTCATGTTACCAGCTCTGCTCTGCTGTTTTGCCTCACATCCTCTGGCAAGTGGGAACCTGTGAACCATCAGACTCTTGTGTTCAAACACTGTTTTCCTCAGCTGCTGCCTGGCTGCTGGTTCTGCAGGTAGCAAGGATGTTGTTAAAAACATTGCTTTATGTTAAGGACTTTATTTACATGAATAGACAGTCATTGTTGGGCATCTCAGTGAGATATTACATTTGATTTTAAATTTCCTCTACAGCAAACAACTTTTGGATATAGATGGCATTGTTTTGACTGAATCGTGTCTGAAATTAACTTTGTAGCTTGAGATTGTGCTTCAAGCACCTGTAAAATACAGTTAAATCAGAACTGCAATTAAGTCAGGGTGAAATCAGTGGCTTTTTGTTTCTGTTTTAGTTAAAACCTGTTCCCTTTTCCCTCTTTACAACTTTGACATGTACAATCTGACAGTCCTTCAAAAGGTGACTTTGCCTCTAATCTGACATACCTCCTATGGCTTAATACTTACTGTATCAGAACAAGTTCTTATTTATAGTGCTTACACAATGAAGTGGAATGGTAAATGCTTTCTCTTGGAATCTAAAGCAAAATCTTGGTTGAGACTGTAAGTGCAAGAGAGATGAAGAACCTTCTCCTGTTCTGTGCACCGAGTCAGTAACTGGCAGCAATTGCATTTTAAGCTGTTTAGCAAACAAGCAAACAAGCCTGGAAGCCTTTTAGAATTGTACAGAATTTTTTAAAGCATTTGCCCAACTTATGGCAGATCTTAAAACTTTAGCAAAAGAGAATTTCAAAGGAATGTAGTCAGGGAAAACCTGCATGTTCTTTTAGGGCCAGTTACCTTAAGATCTTCTGCAAACACTTTTCAGTCAGATCGATGCATGATTATGAATTATGATTTCAAAAAATCATTATCCTTTTACATGTGCCTTTATTTGTACATATGTCAGAGAGGGAATATGAAGTCATAGAAGTGGGTGCACCAGGGAGTGAACACACTGTCTGTATAGAGTTACAGAGTCTGGTCTGTATGGAGTTATTTTCCTCTGTGGCAGCCCACACAGTGCTGTGTTTTAGACTTGTGACCAAAACAGCGTTGATGATGGAGCAATTAAAGTTTTAATTACTGCTGAGCAGTGCCAAGGCTTTCTCTGTTTCTCCCTCTGCCCCATGTAGGGAGGAGGGTAGAGCTGGGCAAGAGTTTGGGAGAGGACACAGCTGGGAGAGCTGAAATGAATGCACTGAAGAGGTGTCTCAAGTACAGGTTGTATAATATTGCAGTTCCAAAGGAGCCGTTCAGGTACTCCTTGTGTGCCCCATCCAAACAAAAGAGCATTCCATCGGGATCTGAAGTGCCTGCTTGACTCTGAGACAATGCAATTGCTCTTGCTTTTGTCCCAGCCCTGTTAGAATCTTAAACAGAAGATAAAAGCTAAACCAAACAATAGCTGTTACCCTGCACACGTATTTTTTATGAAGAGTGAAATTTGATTTGGTTTGGATTTTCTATTAACTGATCTCTGTGTGCCACCCACCCCAACAATGAGCTCTGGGAGAACACTCCTCACTGCTGACACGTGTGAGCTCTGATGGTTCCCTGCCTTGGTCACCCAGCAAATCCTTTTCACCAGGGAAGACAAGCACATATTTTTGAAGGCCATACTTCATTAAATGGAATAGCACAATTCCTGTTTTCCAAGGGAGCATTTGTATATGGTACAAGTTGTTAATTAACTTCTGCAGAAAAAATTATGTTTCTTCAAATGAGCTGAAGCCAATTGATGGTGGGTTTCCCCATGTCATCCTCCTGAAGAGAAACATGATCTAAGAAAGCAGATGTTGCAGTGGGTTGTTAGACTTTGCTCTGAAGCTAGAAACTGGAAGATAAAAGCTGAAATCCTCTGTATAGACAACGTGTGAAAACACTTTTTGTTAATTTAGGAATGTCAGTATTGAATGCCTAATTGTTTCTTAGATTTTCAAGAAGAAAGGGAGTCTCAGTTTCATAAAGGAACCATTTTAATTCATTTGCTAATGTTTCTCTGAAAATTCAAAGGTCTAGCAGAAAATAACCTTTCCATGCTTGAGCATATCTAATAGTCTTGCAGGAGAGGTGTGTTCTGTGCTGTGTGTGAACTCAGAGTAGAGCTCCTCTTTAATAATGGAGTCACGGCTAAATGTTCAAACCCATTATGTGATGGCCTGAACTGTTACTAATAATGGTGTAGCACATACTGAAATGTGCAAGTGAAGTTAAATTATATGGCCCCTCATCTCTGAATTAAAAAAAAAAAAGGAAACTAATGAATGAATTAATTCCCTGTGCAAAGCACTGCGACAGAGTTTATAAGTTTTGTCTGTTGATATATATATATATTAATTATAGTGGTAAATAGTATTGTAAGAACAACAACAACAGATGTGTCTGCTGTGCAGCCACTATCAGGTGTAGTCTTTTTATAAATCTGGGACTGTACCAGAGAAACTGAAACTTTAAGGAAGAAAACACCAATCACAAATTATTCTGCGAATACTTTGTTAATTTATAGAATATAATGACTTCTGAAATGCTGTGACAGCAGAGAAATCATTTAAGCTTTTGTGTGTTACAGTCAGAGGACACAACAGGACTAAATGTAATAGTAAATAAACTGCCAGATGTGAGGAAGGTCCCTGTTGCAAAGTGTTAACCCTGATCCAGGTTAATCAGAACAGGAGAGAAAACATTGGATGTCTCAGAGGAAAAAGAGTCAGAAGCAGTTTCTCCTGGGGTGTTATTGGACCTCAGACACCTAAACCATTAAGAACTCCCCCTGGCTTCTGTGACTGTGGTGTTCTTTCCAAACTGTACCTGACATTAAATAGGTGCCTTGTTGGTACAAGCTAATTAGCTTTTTCTGTTAGAAATTTGTTTAGACTTTTTCTTTCTTTGTTGCAATCTGGTTTCCCCAGCTGTCTAGTGATCAGAGTAAGGGCAGTAAAACTGGTGAAGGTAAGGTTATTCCCATTTGCTCAGTGTTTTGAAATAAATAATCAAAAGTCCTTCAGGCAACAAGAGCAGTACTTGGGCAGTGGGGCTGAAGAGCTGACCCTGATCAGCTCCTGCCCTCCCAGAGCTGCAGAGTTAAATGAAGATGACTTTATTCTTTAAAACTACACCCTTTATGACTGCAAGAATATTCCTGAGCTCCTGACTGCCCTGAGGGCACTGACACTTTGCTTTAATTAACTGTTACCAGGGTGTTGCTGTTGAGTTACAGACTATTCACTTACCGGGGGAACACGAGTCCCCTGAGGGAGGGATGGGAAGTGACTGTTGGGAACAAAAAGCAGTCGTGGGGTGGATGAGGCTGAAATTGGACTGTGCCCCTTGGAATGAGAATTCCACTGAAATGGCTGCAACTAAGGAGCAGTGTGAGCAAGGAGAATTAGTGCTGCTCTTGCAATAGGGTTGTTATGTCAGACAACTTGAACTGTCAACATGGAAATATTTGCTTTCTTCTTACTTTTGCAAGAGAGGTGGTTTTAATACCAAAACTCTGTTTTTTTTTTTTTTTTTTTCATTTACAGGCTTCAACTTATCACCATATTCAAGAAATAATGGTGCAGTTGTTACGCACAGTGAACAGAACTGTTATTACAATGGGGCGAGATCCCTTAATTGTGAGTAATATTTTACTGTGTTTCCAATGCTTTGAATCTCATTTTATAGTTATCCTGAAAAAAAAAAGTAAATATAGCATTTTTGGAGTCCTTGTTTCTGAACTTTTTTTTTTTAATTTCAACGAAAAGGTCTCAAGTTTTGCTCTTTTTTCACTCAGCTGTGCCACTGTAGTGTCTTTTGAAGTGTAGTTGTGAGATTTCTATGTTCTTTAAAAGAACAACTGATAAACCTGAAGTTAATTGATATTTGCAAAAAGAAGAATGTCTTACAAACCTGCATAAAGGGCACACTTGAATACATTGAGAACAGTGTTTCCACTAACGCAAAGTGGACTTGTCTGAGTAAAACTTAAAAAAAAACCCAAACCAAAACAAACCATAAAGCTGTTCAAAATAATTTATATAAATAATTGGCAGATGGAAAAATCCCTGGAGATGTGCTGGCACAGAGCACACATCTGAGACTTTTTGGGGGACATTCCATGGTTTAAGAGTTACATTCAGGGACAGATCCTTCAATTTATTTTGATTTAAATGCACATCTCCTGAGCACTCCTCTAGATTTAGACTATTTGTGGGAAGGCAAGAGAGCTGTTTCCATCAGGAATTCTGGAGCTTGCCCTTCAGACTGTGCTGATGGGAAGATGTATATTAATGGTTTGTCTTCAAGAATTTACATTATTCTGCAAAATCCATGAGCATCATTGACTTGATTGCTTTGGCCACGAGGTACATTGCATGTCTTTTGAACTGGACTGTGTTTCCCTGGTTATTTCTGTTGGAAAACCAAAATACCAGTTTTAGGTCGTTGCCAGCCAGAGCCTGAGTCTCCTAACGATTAGTCTCCTAGTAACTGAGTTCTTCAAAGGAAATATTTGCCAGTGGTTGCTTCAGACTCCCTGCTGGTCCATCTGCAGGTCGCAGAATTGTGGCAGCTGTTTGTCAGGGCTTGGTCTGTTGTTGTTTGGGTGGAACCCTCGGACATTTGGGCATTTATCCACGGTCACAGCAGCAAATGGTTTGGACTGAAGACCAGTGAACCCTTCAGTTCCCTCCAGCGTTTGCAAAGGTTTTCTGTATCACAAGGAAGTGTCATGGATGATTTAATCAATCTATTAAGGAGGATTTCTGGGTCCCATAAACACCATGGGAAGAAGCAAAGCAGAGCTGAAGTGATCCTGCATAAAAGATCCTTCTCATTAGGAAACCATTAGGAAACAAGCTGCTTGCAGTACATTGAAATGGCTTGGAAAATCTGTTTCTTTTTTTTTTTTGCCCTCTCATCTACTGTAACTTCTTCAGCTGTTTTAACCTCAAAAGAACAAATTCAATGTGACTTTTGAAATGCAGTTTTCTGAATGCTAATTATGCTCACAAGCATCTATGCATGTGTGTTTATTGGGCATTTTAAAGGTTTTTCACAGCAGAATTCCAATAAACTACTGAGTTTCCTACAGCTGAGGCAACATCTCTCGACAGAGAAGCCTTTCACATGTGAAGAAATTGTTTGTAATGAACAAAATAGTCTTTTGCATTCGGAAAGAACTGGCAAAATAAGTTTTTCTTTCATGCTCTGTGTCCTGGCTTTAGTTCTCTGGGTTAATTTTCAGGTTTGCTTTAAAACATCTATAGAGGGTCAAACTTGCTGAAAGCCTGAATGGTTAATTTTTTTAAAATGAAGCAGATAGTCAGGAATTATGTCCTGCAGAATGTTTAGATGAACTCAAGTTGCTGAATGTATCATGAACTTGGCAGGTGCAGGTGGGACATGTGGAATAGCTACAGTCAGAATATGTAGCTGATGTTATACAGGTATGAGAGATCTCAAATGGGAACAAATCTGTTACTTCCAGGAGAACACAAGGTTACTCTTTAGATTCTTAAATCTGTCACTACCTTTGTGAATATTGCAAGTATTTTTATTATCTTCTGCAGTGTGATTTTCCAGAATTTGAAAACAGTGTGGAAAGCAATGCTAATATTATGTTATACTGATAAAAACAATGGTGACAATATACAAGACCTGTAATTCCTTGCACGTTTAAATACCTTGCACTGGATAGATTACTGGATTTTATTCACCTGAGGTTGCTTTTACTTTTTGTCAGGGGTAAGCAGGTTAATTTTCATATTCAGGTGTCCTTTTCACAATCTTCTCTCTTGTTGGCAGAGAAGGCATTAAAAGGATTTTGGGTTCCAGTTGCCTTGATCTCTTCTTGCTGCCAGTGCCAGTTGGAGGCAAAGGGAAGGTGCTGCCTGTGCTGTGTTCGTGTAATTACTGGGAAGAGTTGGGCTCAGAAGTAAATAATCCCTTCAGGAGAAGGTGGTGGTGGTGGAAAAGTAATTTGGCTCTTTGCAGCTGCTGCAGAGAAGACTTACTTAAGTGCCACTATTGCCTTCATTGTGCTGCTTTAGAATTTGAAGGTTTTAGCAGCTGCTTGGTTGTTTTCACACTTAAAAATCCGTAAAACCTTGACTGTTTCTATCTGTAGAAGTGCTTCTAAACTTGTGAAAAGGGATGAGTTTGCTGTCTGAATATGGCTATTCAAACTTTATCTTGAATATCTTACGAAATTTAGACTTTTAGTTGAAGGTCATTGTGATGCAGTGAAGTCCTGCAGGAGTTATGGAAGTAAAACATAAAAGCATGGGGAGAACACAATACTTGTTTTCAGTCTTGGCTTGATTAGGTAAACAGAAATATCATAAATCTTTTAGTACTTCTAAACTTCATTCTTCTCACAGTTTCAGTTTAGCACGATGAAATAAGTGTAGCCACGCCACACAGAGAGGTTTTTAAACAGTATTTATATACACTGTTGTGCACATGGAGACTTTGCCAAAAAGAAAACAGTGTACTCTGTTAAGCAAAGCTACTCTAGAGCTTTCTCTGTGGGGAAATAATGACCAGGGGAACTCTTTGGAGAGCTGCTGTGGCTGGAGAATCCCATATATTCAAATATACTCATGGCCTAGCTAAAAGCTACAGATGTTTTGTTCAGTATTTCAATTTAAATCCTTGCTCTACCTGGAAAAGCTGCAGAATGATTCCATAAGTGCCTGCTAGTTTTCCATTCATTTTTCTTTTTCCAAAGAACAGCTGTTCACCTCCTTTGTAACCTAAAGCTTTTTTATTATTAATTGACTCCTGAAACCTAATAAAACATCTCATTTTATTGCAAAAGATAACACCACATTAAAGGGCCTAAATATATACAA
Source organism: Pseudopipra pipra (assembly GCF_036250125.1). NCBI lineage: Eukaryota > Metazoa > Chordata > Aves > Passeriformes > Pipridae > Pseudopipra > Pseudopipra pipra. The sequence goes on along the minus strand of NC_087563.1, from coordinate 4,283,113 downwards.
AACATTCATTAGAGAATAAATTTCCCTAGAAAGATGGTTTGTATCTAAGCTGGCAGGACTACTAAGTATTGTGGCTTTTTCAAAAGAGCTGTAGTGCAAAAAACTGTCAGAAGCCCTACATGAACTGCTGTGATATGACAGAGAAATCAGTATTTTATCCACACATTCTTAATTTTTAAAGAAAGTTAGGTTGACTCCGTAAAACAACACTTCCAAACACAGTAATTTTGGAATATACCATGTTCTGTGCAATGTTTTATAAATAGCATATTTTAGTTGTCATTTAAATACATATTTTACAGAAGGCCCACAATATGTTTTAGTCAAATGCTGTCAGGTAGCTGTGGTTTGTTTCTCATTGACTTATGGGGTTTTTTGGGGGTATTTCTAGATTTTTGCTTAATAATGTGTTTGTATTCCTGAAATTTCTTTCCTATTCTAGGAGTTGGTTTTAGGGATTACACTGTCATTTTGTAAATCACAGAAGTTTTTCGTAGCCAGTACTATTATCTTCCAACATCTCCCAGTTTCTATTGCTTTTCCAGTCTTGACATCATAAATTGAATAACGTGTCCCTGGTAATTTTTTATTTCTTATGAGAATTGATAATTAATTCCTAAACTATTTTAAAAATATTGAACAATAAGAGAAAAAACAATTCTTACCCATTACATTTTTATACAGCCAAGATTCTCCAATTAAGTGTTACAAAGCTCTTAAATTTTAGTTATTTTGTTGCCAGGATATACAAATTTTGATGTTAAATCTAAACAAACCAGTAACCAAGCATTACCTTTGTGCTGATGGATCTTGGCTGATGCATCCATGACACCCCCCCACTGTTACCTTTTAGTGTGACAAATAGTCTTTTGTTCCAATGTTCCCTTTTAAAGTTTTATGGAGAAAGCCTTTTGTGTGTGACAGACTGGGGATAATAACTCCTGGCATTTAGTAGGTGGGGTTTGATTGTGAAAATATGATGCTTTTTCTTTGGTAGGGATAATTTACTTCTGCAGCACTTTTGCTTTATTTTCAGTGAAATTATTGTGGGATTCCACGAAATGCCTATTAGTTTTCAATTAATTTTTCTTCTTCCAAAGAACAGCTGTTTGCTTCCTTTGTAATTTAAATGTTCTTTATTATTAATTGACTCCTGAAACCTCATAAAAACATCTCATGGTAATCAGAGCCTCAAGAAAAGGAATGGGGGAGCTCTGTCTGTGTTTTAGATAACCCCTGAGTTTAGATCTGATATATATTTCAGAATTTTACTCTGACTGCTCCTGCTGACAAAAAAAAAAAAAAAAATCTCCCTTGTTATTCTGAAATCTTGAAATAGAGAAGTCCAGGACAACCTTCCTGAAGGAGAGTGCTTTAGCAGCACTGGAATTTCGTGTTCCCTCCCAAGGAAAACAGATGTCTTGGAGGGGGTGAGTTTGAGCTGAAGGCAGAGAGACAAATGACTGTTCTCCCGTGGCAGCAGCGGGAGCTGAGGGGCCAATCCCTGAATCCCTGCAGTGCTTCCCTCCTGCTGGGGGTGCAGATGCCACAAAGGGAATTTCATATCCCTGGGGGGCTAATCCAGACTTTCCTGAGGGAGAGGGAACTGAAAAACAATCGATTTGAGAATCTGGAAGACAGGAGCTAATTTTGACTGAGAGATTAAGGATTAAAAATCGCCCGCAGTTCTGAAGTCCATCAGACATCAAATTATAAATCCTGTGAGCATTTATATCAGTGTACTTCAGTTTTTCAGGAGCATTGATGCCTGTTCAGGCTGTAAGAAAGACTCAGAGCCTTATATGCAGCTCCCTTTGGTGGCACTTTCTTAAACCAGAGCGAATCTCCCTGTTCCTGCAGAGTTTTCCTGACCCCAGGACTTGGTTGGTGCTCTGTGGTGAACCAGAGTGCTGGGCTTTCTTTAAATCGAATCTTCTGGATCCTTTGAAGATACAGTGAAGGCATCACATGCATTATGTGTGCAAACCCAGAGTCAAATAGCTTAAAAGGAGGATTTTTTGTGCTTATTAACCAAAACAAAGACAAAAAGATTGCATTAATGTAATAAATTATTAAAAATCAGTTCACTGCAGAAAAAAACTTCTGGTTTTACTACTGTTGCACCTGTTGGTACTGCTTATTATTATACCTTTACCACAGAGAATATTAGTCTTAAAATGCTGTTTTAATACACAAGAATAACTTAGACACTAATAAATCCTTCATTATATCAGTTATAGAGTACTTGAGTGTACTGTTTTAATACACAAGAATAACTTAGACACTAATAAATCCTTCATTATATCACTTATAGAGTACTTGAGTGTAATATAGTGATGTGTTCTGATGCAATAATTTAATTCTTAGCTTTGTTGTACCCACAACCTATTATTGAAGAGCTTTTCTGTCTCACTAAATCCATTTTTTTGCTGGTAAAAATTAATTTCCTTCTGAAAAGCCTCTACAATAATGATATTTTTGTGTCTGTCATTTATGTACTCACTGAACTTAACATGGAATTGTTTTTTAGAAGTGTCAGTCCCCTCAAATTTTGATAAATTAAACCGTGACATATTGCATACTTTCTTCTAAAAGACTAGTTCTATTAAAAAAAAAAAAAAATTAGTTCTTCCAGGCAAAATTCTTCTGTGCAAAATTGGTTTTAATGTGTTTTTCAAATGTGTAATTAACCCTAAGTATTCAAGGAACAGAGAAGTGTACAAAAAATGTACAGACATTTTAAATTAACATTGCACAATTAATACAGTATGACTTAGAAAAATAGGATGCAGGGGTTAATCTATGGAATACCCTGAACCAGGGTCACTAAGAAAAGGTCTGCAGTACATTCCACTAAACTTGCTTTGGGAAACCTTTTCCCCTTTGCCCCCCATATGAAAGGTGACCACGTTCTCATGAGTAAAATAATAGTATAATCAGCCCTAAATTAGGTTCCATTGGCATTCCCTGTGCTGGCTGGTAAATCCATTGTTTTTGGAGGAAAGAAGTCACTGTACTGACACTTGCTAAAATCTTTTCAGCATGTGTAATTGTTTGTGTAACACGGATAAGTTCATTAAATATTCTTTTTATGTCCAATTCTGTGTCATGTATCGACTTACACCTTAAGGCCAAAAAAACCCACAGCTTGGGATATTTTAGTATAGTGATACAGTCTTAAAAGGGCAGACTGGGCAGGTGCTTTAGTAAGACAGGAGCCAAAATAGTCATTCCTCTTTATCCAGCAATTGTGTGATGACATCTGAGGGATTGTGTCCAGTTTTAGGCTTCCAGGTGGAGGAAAGACATCAAATTACTGGAGGCAGAGAGCCAAGCTGCCTGTGGGCTGCAGCAGGAGCATGGGAAGAGAGGCAGTGAAAATTGGGTTTGTTCAGTCTGTAAGAGGTGAAGATTTAGGAGAGAGGTCTCATTATCCATCTTGTTCTCCATCCTGTTCTTCCTGAAGGTGCTTTTGGACAGAGCGAGGTGTGACGGGCTCCAGGGTCACACTGGATGTTGGGAATAAAAACTGGAGCAGCCCCTCCCAAGGACTTTGGGATTCTTGTCTTTGCAGAGACTCAAAACTCAAATTCACTTAACCTGACCTTGCCTGAGTAGGGGGTTAAACCAGAGTTTACCACGATCTTCTCTTGTTTTATGATTCCGAAGTTCTTTCCAGAGAAATCTCTTGAGTGGCTGAAACTTCTGAATGGGGGCTTTTATAATGAACAAATAAAAGGGCAGAGCAAAACTTAAACCAAAATTCCTTTTTTGTTGTTGTTCAATATTAGAGGAATGACAGCAAGAAAAATATTTCAGTGGGGACGTAAAATAATGATGATTATCTCCTTTGAGGAGAGACTTTTATGAGCAGCATAGGTTTCCCTGAATTTGTTCTTGATGGTTTGTTCAAAGATCAATGAAGCTCTTCTCTTTTAGTCCAAGTTTTTTATAAAGAGGAAATGAAGGCTGTGTGACATGCTTACCTTCATCTACCATGTTGTTTTTTTTTTTAAAGTAGAGATTTGAACCTTGCTATTTTTGGAAAGTTGAAAAAAAAGGTCTTTAGAAAGCATATGAAAGTGTCCTTGGAAAAAAAATGAGAGAGCTTCCTTTTGAAAGAAACAATTTCTCTTTTGAAAATAGTATCTTCATGCACCTTTATTCAGTGAGATGATTTAACTAAATTCAATTATTTTGATTTTTCAGATACCCTAATTAAACATTCTTTACCTTTGTGGTTTTGTAATAGCACATTTCAGGCCTGTGCTCCCGAGCTCCTTCTGTTCTGATGTCTTGAAATATAAAAGGAGGCAAAGGAAGTCAAATCCACCAGAAGCATTTTCTTTTCATCTTTTTTGTTTTCCTCCTTAACTCCTTTTTCTCTGCAGCTGGAGGATCAGGTGGTGGCTTCTGAGGTGAAGCTGAAGCTGGATCTTGCTCTGCATTATCCAGTGTTTTCAAAATCTGGTGAAATCTTCCTTCTTGTTGTCTGAAGTCATATTCTACACTATGGAAAAATGAAGAGATTTAAGCTAGTAAGTGAGAAATTCCCTCTTTAAAAAACACCTGGAAAGGATGTTTATCTCACCAGAATAACTTGGCATTATTCAATAACTAAACATGATGAAAACACAAGGGTGTTTTGGTTTCTGCTTTGACAATAAATTCATTTACTGATTTTTTTTTTAAGGGAAACCTTTTACTTTATGTGACTTAACAACTCCAGCATTTTGCCCGAAACAATGGGAGAAAAATGGAGAAAAAATGAAAATGTACCAGAATGACCTTTCAATGTGTTTTATTCAAAGGTCAGGTTCTGATACCATAGTCTAACAGTCACATGCTTGGAATTAATTAAAACCTCTCACATACTTGACTCTGTTAAATGTGAATGTCCCCCACTAGGAGACAGGCTAGGAGCAAAAATCTATGAAAGTGAGCCAATATGTAAGTCTTTGAGCTAAGTGGTGTTAGTTAACAGGAAAGTAGAACTCATTTTCTCCACTGAAACCCCTAATTATTATTAATGTCAAATGAGAGCCAGGATGTTAATTAGATAACAGCAGATGAGTGCATAGAAATCAATGTAAGGTTAAAAGAGTCAGCGTGGACAGTGATTAAGCAGGACTGTATTTTCTTTATTTCAATCATCTTTTCTGGCCAGGAGAGTGGGTCATATCAGCTGTGTCTGCTGGGGAGGTTTTGGGAGGCAGGGGGAGAGTAGAAAGGTGGTATTTTTCATAATCCAAGCACAATCTCAGGATTTTTTGGGATGTTCCTTCAGGCCCTGAATTGATTTTGGCACTGATTAGAAGAAACCTGTACAGTTAGTAAATATGTGTATTTTAAACACTATTTTTGTGAGTATTTTTATGTATATAGAAATCCATAAAAATTGTTAAATAATACTTTAAGCTTAACTAGAAGCTTGTTTGCTTATAATTCATGTGTTTGGGGGTTTTTAATGAAATAATACAACTCAGCTGGTAAAAAGAAAGCAGTAGGATTATTCTGATTTAGAAAAGCTGGAGAAGGATCTCTGAACAAGAAGCAAGACATAATAAATAGAAAAGAGGTAGAAGAAAGTGATATAAAATCGGTGTCCCTGGCATTTTATCAGCTTATTGCTAAAGCTGCAACTTAATACATTTCAGTAGTCAAGAATACTAAATGTTGGGTTTCTGGCACGTGTAAAGGTGGCATCTGCTCCTAGTCCTATTTTCTGCCTTTCTTCAGAGTTTTTAATTTCATGTTGGAGAGATCATCTCCAGAGGCAAGAGGTCAATTCAGTCTTCATTTAATACTGTCTGTGAGATGCCCAGATAACTGGTTTTGTTTGCTGCTTGCATTTGTTTATTATTAACAAACATTTGCGTTACATGATCTAGATTGAAAATCCCAAGTCTGGAATCCCTGCTGGGGAGTTAATAAAGCCAAATATACCCTCTCTGTTAGGCAGAAAAGCTCTTTATTACTTTCCTGATCGGTGTAATCCACACTGGGATTTATATGAGATTAGTGCATTGTTTGACTCAGGGTCTGCTTAAACTGTGTGTGATAAAGATGGTTCAGTGACAGCAACCCCACATCCTGCATCACTGATGAGCTGGATTCTTTAGGAGCAGGAAAACTGGGAGCAAGATAAGACATTTGATTCTATAATTAATGAAAACAGTGATGCTGTGTTAGGGGAAAAATACTTGCACGGACCTTTAGGCTACATAAAATATAAAAAAATTACATGGGTTTGTCTAGAGCAAACACTGATAATTTCTTTTAGAATATTGTCTAAATTCAAATGTTAGTCACTCAGAATACTTTTTTCATAACCTCATCTTGTGGAACATTTCTGTAAAGTGAAAACTGTTGTTCCCCTGCTGTCTCCTGTTTCTCTCTCAAAACTAGAAACTTTTTAGAAAACCAGTGTTCTGTACATGTTCTACTGATCATTGCCCTGCAAAGCCTTCAGGCACCATTATCATCACAAACTACCCAGGAAATCAGAAAGGCACATCAGTGTTTTCTTATTTCCTCTGCCCCTTTCTTTGGATAATTGTGCCACTTGTTCAGGACCTTCCCTGCACTGAAACTTAAAACCACGAGATAACCATCATGGTTTATTCTTCAGCCTGTGGTGAAGGGTAGTTTGTACAGAATTTCTAGAGAGTGACCTTTTCATGTCTAGTCCAACCAAACACAACAGAGACTGTTTGGTCAGAGATGATGACCAAGCAAAGGAAATCTGCTTTGTCTTGGATCTTCCTTTTTATACAGATGCAGTCAATGCTCTTGGGTAAGTCACGTTCCTTCCATGGTACCCCGTGGGCTATGAAGAAGATGAACAGCTTTGTCTCAGAGGAGTTGTGGTGTTTAATTTGTGATATCTTGGTTACTTTGGGATTTCACTGCCAGAGGTTTAGGACATCAGTACCTGGCTGAGTTGTGTGTTGAACAACAGATTCCATTGCTATGTTCAGTTTATTAAATTCTTTAGCAAATGTGGCTCATGTAGAAGATGTGGTGTGAAAAACATTTCCATGTGGGTATTTTCTGTTCCTTGTATCCTTCAAAAAAATTAAAGCTATATTGCTTGCAAACTGGCAAAGATAACAGTCTGCCATGTTCTTTGAAATAAAGGAAAAGGTTTCAACCTAAAAGAGAAAATCTCTTACCATTTGTTTTTGTAAATATAGCCAAGTAACCCAAGATTTGGGTTCTCTGCCTCATAACTGAGGCTGCAGAGATGAGATAGTGTTTATAAATTAGAGGAAGCCTTATAAAATCCCTTGCTGAGTGGACAAACCACATGCAGAGTACAGCCAAGACTTTGTACCTGCTGGTTTGGGGTGGATGGTTGGGGAGCTGGAGGCTCTTACAGTCTGTTTTTACAGACACAGTGTTTGAAACATGTACAGCTTCCAGGACACAGTGCTGCAATGTTTTCTTAGTCAAATTGCACTCTCTTAAATTAATAACAGATAGCTACAGGAGTGAAAAGTGTGGGAGTTTAATTTTTGTGAACTGTAGCTGTAGCTCACTGGCACTTGGAGAGCTGAGTGTTTATCTTTTTCAAGATCTTAAAGGTGTTACAGAAATCCCAGCTTTAAAAATGCAACAAACAGAGGAATTTCATCCTCAGAAATGGCATCAGAGGTTTTGAAAGCATAAGTAAGAACGCTGTGAAACCTTAGTGGGGAGTTTCTATTTGAATTCTCAGCCAACACCAATATCAATTGTCTTCTGCTTGGGAAACAAAAAGAAATACCTCATACACACCACTTGGTGTGTTCTGTTAAAAACTGGATTAGTCACAGCTGAGGCATTTTATAGCTGTGAGCAAAACATTGGGTTGTTCAACTGGAGGGATATCCAGCCCCTGCAGACCTGTGGGAAGGAGGGAAGTACCTGTAGATGATGCAGGCTGTGTTCTGGCAGGTGCTGCAGTTGTTCAGGTCTTGGCCAGTGTGGTAGAAGTTACGCCTGTAAGAGACAGCAGCTCGTGTAAAGTGTATTTATAGATACAGCAACAGGTCTCTGAACCTTTTATGAACAAAAGTTCACCACTTCCATCATCCTTACTAAAAATTCTGGTGTCAAATTCTAAGTTAGGAGGTTGCTTTAAAAAACACAAACCCTGCGATTCTTGTCTTGCATCTTTCCCACCTCACACTGTTTTGGGCTGGTTTAGGATTCTGGTTGTTGGTTCTTGCATGAATATTTGTTATGAAAACACTTAGACGTGCAACTGTTTCTTACAAACCCACTTTAAAGTGTTTAAAAATTCATGGGTTTGGTGAATCAGTCTGATCTTTACCCTTATGCTTTCCAGTCTTTCCTCTTCTTGTGTTTCCTTACTTGAGTATGACCAAGTCAGATTTCTGCTGCTCATAGCATATAAATTTGGAGTGTTGAGAACAAAAGAAAAGGGATTTTTATACATAACACCAACCAGAGCTGAATTATTTTTATCAAACTGTTTTTTATCAACTGTTAGAAACAGTTTGAAGTTGGTGGTTCATTTAGTCTGAAGGATGAGTAACTCACATTTAACAAGTTTTGTTTGGATTAGGGGAGAACAGTTGGTACCAAAATAAGTTCCTGATTGTTTTGGAATTAAAGTGGAAGTTCTCCATGTGCATCTATACATCTATACAACTTTGAATGTTCACTGTCACTGCTGGATGATTCTGGCAAGATGAATTGAAGCTTCTCGTTGAATCTCAGTGTCAAACTTCAAGGTATTTCACAAAATTTTTCTTTTCAACCCTGTGATAACTTAACAGAAATGGATTATAAATATTGCTGGATAATCTGACTGTGCTTCCCTGCAAATTAAGCTTTGCTATGGTCAGATTTTCAAATGGAAACATGGATTTGTAATTAGAACTTGTGCAGTCTCTCATCCAGAACTCTATGTAGGGGAGAAGGTGTGGGGGTTCTTTCCTGTCATTCTTTAGGAAGAACACTCCAGGGGGTAGTTGGATGAAGAATACAATAGACAAGTGATTACTTAAGCTGGACACAGACTTGGGTCCCTGCCTCAAATCTTGCCTCTTACCTGAACTTTTGGGTTCTGGGGTGCTAGAAATGTTTTTTGCATTTTTGCTCTCAGTATTTGATTTTGTCTGTTGTGTTATTAGAAAGTTGTTGGTAGGAAATCATATGGAACAAGCTTCAGAGAGAGGATAGCTGGAGCTGAGCTGTATGGGAAAAAAATTTATATGGAATAACAATTTATGTGGGCCCAGTGGCAGCTAATAGAAGGGTTTTCACTTTAACAGCCAGATGGACATTAGTGGTTAATGTTTCCAGATAAAAAAGGTAATCTGTATGGAGTAAAATCACATGCTAACTGGATTTCTATTATTTTAAATTTTTTAGTGAGTGTAAATTCATATTTGGAGTGTGAGTTGGAAAGTTATTCATCACAAATAGAAGAAGTTAACTTTAATTACCAACTAAAATACTTTGTAAAGGAAAGAATTCTTCAAAATGGATTTTTCTTTGTTTTTCTGCAAAAGCTGCAAGAAAGTTGGGGCATATAAAATTGTGGCTTCGCTTAGTTCCATCCTGACAGTTCTGCACAGCCACAAAAACCTGTTCTGCCCAAATGGGAACAAATGCAAAGGCCCAATGCTGGGTCCTGTGAACAAGGCAGGGTTGTACTCTGTGCTATTTCTATGCAACTTGAACCCAAAACCCTCAGTGCAACCCTCCTGTGATGCTTGCACAGTTGGTGGAAATGTGGAATATTATCTGATTTATTCATTAATTTTAATCAGTAAATACTATTGATACACATGCTCTGATTTTAAAATTGAGGGTGCTGTTTGATGCACAAAGCAGTTGTGCAAAAGTGATTATTCTAGATGCCTAAGCTGCCTGTGCTGAGGATAAAATTACTCATGATAACATAGACTTCATGTTGTTTTATCTTTAAAAAATAAATTAAAATGGAACCTTTATTATCTTAATACTTTGACAGATTTATCTGTGAGTTTTTCAAAGATAAGTTATTTGATGGATATATTACATTATAACCAGACAGAACTGTCAAGTTGCATTTACTGTAAGTGGGAGATGCTGTTAATGGTGTGGAAAGCCTGATTAGGATACTCTGAAACCTGGTTTGAGTACAGAAATATTTAAAATTCTGTTTTAACCTATGAAGGTGTCCATTCTTTAGGCATTAGTTGGATTTATAGTATTACTATTATTTATAATGCCTAAATAAGTGCATAAATGCTGCTGGCAGCCTTAGCTAGTGACATAAATACGGGTCACTCATTCTTATTGAGCTGCAGAAAACAGAGTTCTGAAATCTGAGATTCTGAAGTGAGTTCTTCCCAAGAGTCTTTACTCCCTCTGTGTCATTAGTTCTAATCCTTTTTAAGCACCTCCCTCTGCTTCCCCTGAAATCTTCCTGACTCCCTGAAGCTCTCCAAGTTCACTTGGCACTGTGGCTTCCCCCATTCCCAAGGCATCCCCTTGAAGCAGCTCTGCTGTTGGTGGTGTCATGAAACACAACCAGCAGCGTGGCCCCAAATATCAGCAGGTGCTGTTCTCTAGCCACTATTCCTTCTGCTTGTTTTTGGAGGCAGGAATGATTTCTAGTAATGATTTACAGAGCAGGAGAGTGGCTTTTGTGATATCAACTGTGTCAGCTCTGGGGCTGCTTGGGCACCACGTGTGTGTCTGACTTTGCCACGGGCTGTACTGCTGGAGTACATTGGACTCTTGGGTTTGGATGTTCTCCTGCATTCAGATTTTAGTCAGCTGGAGACTGATAATTTTCAGGTGTCAGGGGCTTCATATCAAACACCATCAGTCTAAATGAAAAAGGGAGTTGTTAAGCTGTGTCTCACTAAAATTAATAAAGGCAGTGGCAGCTAAAACCAAACTATGAAGAGACTTTCTTCTGTTGAGGCCCAATTACCACAAAAAGGGTGTAAGATGCCTTTTCTGCAAACTCATCTTTAATCATCAGAAGAGGTATATTTTTCAGGAGCAAAGGTTAAAAGAATGCTAACATCTACTAATGAATTACTAATATTAAAAATGCACCATACCCTTCACTCAGCGCTCTGGATTTTTCCAGGTCTTGGATTACATTCAAAAGGACTTTAATCTTCTCCTGGTTGGACTGCAAGGATTCCTCCACAGACTGCAGCCTGCCTTGGAGGGCACAGAGTTCGCCATGTGCCAAGTGAATTTGATTTATTTCACTAATCTCTTGGTTGGTTTGCGGTTTGATTTCGTTCCTTGGCGGAAAAGACTTTGTGTGGAATCCTTCTGAACAGCTGTTGCACTGGGCAGCATCTGACTGGGTGGAATTCTCCTCGACTCCAGGCTCCCATGACGGAGCAGGTTTTGGGATGTCACTGCTGGTCGCTGTGTGATCACCTGGTAACGTCACCCGGCTGGGATCTGGTTTGTGCTCTCCTGCCTGGTGACAGTCTCTGAGGGAACAAGGAGATGAGCTGTGATTTGATGGAGGTGACAATGGAGCTGTTTCCTTGCTGCTGGCATCTCTGCTGGCTACAGGCAGCTCAGAATCGCTTTTCCCCACTTCCCAAGCAGCAGAATGGGGATCCCATTCCCTGCAGTTGGCAGAGTTGCCTAGGCAAGGCTCTGCTCTCTCAGGCTCAGAGGACAGTGTGCTGTTCTCATTGCTTTCAGTGCCGTGGGTGACAGCAGAGGAGTGCAGGGAATGACTTGGATCCGTGTCTGGTGCATCCATGGACACATTTCTGTCCTGTGGAAAGCTCACGTGTATGTATTCAGGCACCTGTGTGGACGCAGTTGTCTTCTCTGACGCTGAGGAATCATCTGAGTAGACGGGCCCGTTGCTTTGTGCTTTTGGTGCTCTTTGACTTACCTGCCCGTCCCCCTCACCATTCCTGCACCCGTCCTCCCCGTGGTTGGTTATCCTCAGGTAACAGAGGTCTGCAGACATGATGTCCTGCTCACAGAGGCTGCCATTGACCTGCATGGGGTGGGCAGGCTCCGTCGGCATCTCTGTCAGTGATTTACTTCCCGTCAGCTTCTTCTTCTTAAAAACCGGGAAGTGTTTCCTGAGGCTGGGGGATGTTTGGATGGCGATATTCCGAAGCCCCTTCTGAGCCCTTGTTGGAAAAGTTGGAGAGCGGGTTAGCAGAAAATCGTGCTCCCTAAATATCTCTGGTTTTCCAGTCGGGAAAGGCGCGTCTCGGGCAGGATGAGCCTCCAGCTCTGCCTTGGTGCTCACTCCATCCTCCTTGAACCGGACCTGCTGGGATTTGGTCCTGCGGTGCTGGGGGGGCCTCAGGAAGTCCGCAGAGTCCAGGCTGTTCCTTTTCAGGAGCACTGGGCGCATTTTCATGTTCTGCTGGGCCATTGAATCACAGTTTAGAGTCTGTAAGTAACGTGTTTCCTTGCGACCCATTTCATTTGTCATTTGACCCGTACCTGAAGGTCGTTCCCAGGATACAAATTAACACTTTAATCCTGGAGCTGATCATTCTGCTCTTTGTTATCCCTTTGTTATCTCTTTGTTTCACCGACGTGCTCTCCTTAGGGATCTTCGTTTGAATTTAATTGCTGATTAGACCAAACCCTCAGATAAAGAAATTAAATAGAAAATTTACAGAAAGATTTCTTGCAGCCAGGGAACGCAGAAATCCTGCTGTCTGAAGCTAACATGATCTTTGTATTACAAAGCTGCAACAGGCTGTTACACTTGTGGTTAACTAATTTAAAGGTAAGGTCGAGTCTATGGCTTTCCTGGTGGCTCTTGTTTGACAACAGCTCTCCATCAGTGAGGCAGCTTTTTTTATGATGGACCAGTCAGATCTGTTTTATTTGCATGTTGTCTAAACAAGAAGCATAATAACTTTTGGGGGCATTTTCATTTCTGATGCATAGATTTACTGCTGGAATATATCCCTTTATACCAAACTGAAGTGCTTTCTTTAGAGAGAGTTTTTCTTCTTCAGCCATCTTTTTGATGTTCCAGTTGAAACTGATCTTCCCAAACAGTTAAACAAAACGTAACCACTTCTGACCAGGGGAAAATCCAGCATCCAGTGGGATTCAGTGGGAGAAGTTATTGATGTGTAACTACTGCAGTTCTTGCAAATACAAGGCCAGTCATATCCAAGGGGCTGGTTCAGTTGTGTCAGTTCAGTTCTGTGAATACTTTGGCATCAGAAGAGAGGTCCAGACCACATAACCAGCAAATGCAGAACAACAGAAAATGGTTCCTGAAAATTAAAAGACAACAGCTGTAGCTGAACAAACTGGCAAACAGGGTAATTTTTTTCTGCTGTCTCCCAACAACTTTTCATCTGCAGTGGTTCTGTAACTTTGGCAGTGAGATACTTGTATAGAAACTGAAAAATGTTTTATAATTTTGAGGTACATAAAGTTTTTTTTCATATGCAATACAATGCACAAAAAATAGTTATATATTTTTATCCAACGGATATAAAATATCACAGACCTGAATCTGACCCCAGACACAGATCTTAAAACTTAGATTTGGAAATGGCCATTTAATCCTGTTATGGATGAGAAATCAAACACATACATGTACAAATATGCTCAGTTTGTGTGCAGGAGACTGGGCTGGAAAGCTCTGGTTTGCCACATTTGGCCAGGGCTCATCATGGAAAAACAAACGTTGAACATTTTGAATGGCCACTAAATCTTCCATTTCTGAAAATCAGTCAGGACAGTAATATAGTCACAGTAACTCTGTATTACATGTGTGATAGACATCCTCACAAACGTGAATTTTCTATCCCCAGTCATTCTAGAAGAGTCTGAGCCCTGGTTCAGGATGTGCAATGAGTAGTGCTGGACCAGTAGCAGATTTTAAGTGCTCAGTTTCAGAACTCACACGTGGGATGTACCTGAATATCAAATATTTTTCCTGTATTTTTAATAAGTTAAACAATATCTTTATCTGGTTGCCAGAACAGAATAGGGATAAAAGGAGAAATTTATGCAAAATATGGGAAATATTCTATGAGATTTTTAATAATCCAACAGAGTTCGGTTCTAGGATTACAGTGATTTTCAAGGTTGGGGCTAAATTCCTAACACAGTGCTAATTTACCATTAACTCTGTTCTCTGCTAATTCACTGGTCATTTCATTAGCCTTAGCACTTCCATTAGCTCAGAACCTTTTATTTAAGGTTTTAAGCATTAAACAGACTTTACCATATTTAATTTAGGAGAACTGATGAGATGGGTGCAGTGGGAAAGATCTTGTTACAGGATATAGCAAACTGTTCTGTAGCATCATGTAACATTTAGGCACTGTAATATAATTTAAGCAAAGTAGTAATGTGATATTATTCTATTATAAAGTTTTAGAAGAAAATGAGTGTTGGATTATTTCTCCACGGAGAGAAATGTCACATTAAATATTGAGGGAATAAATATGTACATTAACACCAAATTTTACTTTGATGATATGCAAGAATTAAGTACTGAACTCACTGTAGTGTTTGTGCACTGGAAATAAGTATCACAATAAACAAGTCCAACAGTTTCTGCAAATGACATTCCACTGCCAAGTTCTGAATTCTCGTATCATCCACTAATTACTGGAGACTTTTTACAGTTTTGTTTGAGAATTTATCCAAATATTGCAGTAGCATTCTCCACTTCCCACCACAGCTGCTGTGCTCCAGGCAGATGGACTACTTTGAAACTTATACTTGCCCAATTAAATTCAGAAAGAAGCTTTAGAAAGCTAATCCTTTGTGTTTTAAATACAAGTAAAAAGCCCTTAAGGGTTTTATGAGAGCTCTCTCCTTTGGCTGTAGAGGCATGTGAGTGAGATTCCTGCATTCTTAATTTGCAAATTGCTGTTTTAACTCTGTTGGTTTTTAGCTTCCTTGGCATCCGATAGTCTGGAGTTCAGACAAATCATAATGAAAGTTTCGATGCTGTTATTTATATTAAATCAAGCTGAAGTAGAAAATACATGGGTAGGAATGCTCAAATATTTGGATTGAAAACCCAGACTGGTGAATTTCAATGAGTTATAGGTGTCTGTGCTTGAGTTAACAAATCGGTGTAACATTGCCAGTTACTCAGTTTAAATAACATTTTCCCTTGCCCAGGAAGTAATTCCTCACTCTTTTCTGGCACAGCAATTCCCAGGCCTTGTTTTGCTCGTTATTTCCTGCAGAGAGAAAGTATGAAAAATTCTGAGGTTCCATTTTATAGAAACGCTTTCAATATGTTAATTTAACTTCAGTCACTTATAACAAAAAGCATAAGTGAGTTTTAAATTTATGTCTTGTGATAATAGTAACAGTTTGGGGAGTAGGAATTTCCTTTTCTTTAATGTGTGCTTTTCCACATTTTGGGGATGTCAATCTGACTGATACTGCTGCATTTTTGACTTTTAGACTTGGCTGATACTGTTAAAGCAAATCTTGCCTTTTCAAGTCTCTCCCTGCTTTGTGCACACATCTCTTAATGGTGGCAGTTACTCTTCAGTGGAAACTTAGCTTTGCTCCAGAGTACCTGTAATTAATGAATTGCCTGGAAAAGTGCAAATCCTGCCCCTTCAAACAACAATGGAACTAGTTTTCCAACCTTAGGATTGTGGGTTTGAGTTCCTAGAAATGCACACACAGCTCAGTTAGGCTGCCAGGCAGGAGAAATTTGACAACAACAGGTATAATCTTACTTTTCTTTATAATTATTCTCCCATCTTTCCTGCCTCTGCCTTCCTGGTTTCTTCAAGAGAGTCAAACACATTTCTTGGTTCATATTTCAGTCTAATGACTGAAGCTGTGGGTAGAGGATAGAGCAGCTGGTAAGGATAAATGGACATTTTGGGGAATTGCATGAAGAGGAAAACCATGCAGCAAAGAACAGTGGGGATTTTGGAAGAGTGCAGATGTGTGAGAGTGGCAGTTGTGGGTGTTTTCTGCAGTTTGTGGAAAAAGTTAAATATTTGATGTGGTTTTCAAACTCATTCACCTGCAGTCGGTCCCCTTCATTTTCTATTTGACTGGTTTGCTCAAGAAATAAGTGTTTTTCCTTATAGTGAGTGTGACATATTTGTAGTATTCTGGAGTTCCTTTATGCATGTTTTAGGGCAAATACTTCTTGGAAAAAAAAAATGCTTGAGCAGATTCTCTTCATTAAATGTCAGTAGGTAAAAGCATTTTGTGAGGACTTTCAACAGGAAGATGATTAGTGTAATTTTCCTTCTACTTCTGAGCTTCTGCACTTTGAATTTCCCAAGTCCCTCTCTGGCAGAGGGTTGGAACAAGGTGATCTTTAAGGTCTCTCCCAACCCAAACTTTTTTGATTCTATGAGAGCTGACAGAGCTGTAATAACTGTAAGATAACATATTCAGACTCAGCAGTTTTCTGTCATATCTGATTTGTGTCTCATCCTGTATAATATAGATTTTCTGTGATGTGCAGCTAGATGGACATTTTCAGTTTAGAGAGCCAGCTTGGTGTATTTAATTATGGTTTCCTAGGTGGGAGAATCATGATCCTCAGTTTCTAAGGAATTTATTTGACTGTCACTTCCCATTCACGTTCCAAATCTTTCCAGTATTCCTAAAATATTTTGGGGACAAGAGGCTGCCCGTGTTGGGGCCCTTGTGATCTGTGTGCTCGAGCTCTCAGTCCACGGGCAGGTTCACCCCTGCTTTTCACAAAGAAAAATTGGTGTCTGAAATGTAACTTTTTTAGTTAACAAGTCTGAATTAAGGCTCTGAGTACATTGGTTTGGATTTGCTTTACTTCCAGTTCATTTTCTGTCTCCACCAGCAACTTCAGCAGTAGCTGTTGGCCAAGTTGATTAATTTGGCCATATCTCTTCTTTTTATAAAACTCATGTTGGTTTTATTCCTCAAAATAGTGAGAGATGTTGAGGATAAGTTTAGATACTTTTCTGAAATCCCTGGAGACTGCAGTGAAACACAAATCACCTGCTAGCATGAAGGGCTAGAGATGGATTTGAAACCATTAGAGCAGGATGATGCTGAAAATTCTCTCTTTTTTCCCTTTTCCTTCCTTCTTGCCAAGGGAAATGAATGGAAATGTGCTGAAAGTTGCTGGTGAGCTGCAAGGAGGAATATTTTCAGATGAAAATGCATGACAGATGCAGAGCCTATAAAGTAAAATCAGTCCCCCAGAAGTGCAAATGTGCAGCTTATTGTGATACACAGGGAAGAGCTGGCAGGGAACAGGAAAGATGAACCTGCTGAGAGAGGTTTTTAAGTGGCCTCTGTGTCCAGGGACCGGTCGTTGATCACAAGGAGCCTTATTGCTTTGGGTCCCACAGAATAAAGCACATTTTATGAAGGTAAATGTGTTTATTATAAGAGATGGAATAATTGGTGTAGCACAGTTTTGTGTCTGGAGTTTTCTCCAGTGCAATATTCTTCCATCACTTGCTCTAATTGGGCACACACAGAATTCCTGGTTCTGATGCTGCTCAGGGCCACAGAGGAGTTCTCTGCATGTTCCTCTCTGTGCTCAGATCTTCCCCACAACACTAGTTTGGTTAGGGCTGAGGGAGCTTTGCTTGAGTTTACCTGAGGAACAAGGACTGAAGAAAAAGGCATGAACTTTTTTACAAATCCTGCTTTGTGAGCCACCTCCAGGTGGGATCCAGGTGACTGGGGAAGAGATACACAGGTAGGGAATACAGGGTAGGATGTGGAACCTTCTGTCCTCAAAAAGGGAACATTTCAGTGATGGCAGAGATTATAGGGGTTTAACTCTGGTTAATTTTATAGCAAGATTTGAAAATTACTGCAGGCTGGTGAGGCTGGGTAGAGAAGATGCTGTGATATTTACTGCAGCAGAAAAATGGACTTAGCTAAGCAAGTTTTAGGAGCAAAATTGAGTGTGGTTTGCCTCTAATTTGACTGAGATGATGCAATGCCATTCTGGAGGAAGTGCTGAAGATGCACTGAAAGATAAAGCCATGATGACCTCACTTCTCAATACAACTTTCAGAACTATGATACTCAAAATTCATTTATTCTACTCTAATAAAAAATAAAAGTTCTTTTCCTTTGAAAAGACGACACATTCCATTGGCTGTTCCAGGAAGAAAGGCTTCATGGATTAGAAAACATTGTTATCTCAGTATTTCTTCTGGAGCAGGAACTGGAAATCGTTCATGCAAGGTTTAGTGTCAGGAGGCAAGACACAACTCTTTATTCACTTAAGAGGAAAGTATTTCAGTCACACATTTATATATAGTGCACAAGCTGCATTTTTTTTTTTCAGTGTTAGTTTGCAAAGACAAGTGTACTTAAAACTGAGAAATTTCTCTTGAAGAACTGCTCGAATGCCTCCAGGGAGATGGAAGTTATCCAACGTGACAGGTTGGGGAGCTGGAAAGTGTCCAAAGAGCTGGTTCATATCACAAAATTTCAGTGCTCTTTCTTAGCAGTTTGAAAAAATACTGCTAAGTACTTGATGTTTGTGCCACAGTGTGCACACGTCTTACACCTTGGCTTACTCTGGGTTTATATTTAGGCTTTATAAAATGCTAAAAGATATATATGTGATGCAGTTCTATAGGTAGCCTGTGCCTGGACAGGTTTACACATCTGGGTGGGTATGACAGAGGCCTCAGGTGGATTAGTTCATAAAATTGACCTTTTGAACTTCCTCCTGGGTTTTCAATTATAACTATGCCCGGTAGAACAGCCAAACTTAATATTTTTTCTGAGCAGCAAACTTCAAAGCTACATTTGTGTGGGTCCTGGGTGACAGCTTGCCACTGCCCACCCCCCTTCTCCTGATGAGACACTGCTATAGGAAAAAACACTTAAAACCAGAACAAAACACTTGCTGAAGACTGTGATTCCTACACTTGAGTTGTTTTCATCATTACAATACTCATTTACTCCTAAAACCCGACTTTTCATTGTACTTGCTGCAGCCCCTTTTTTCTGCTTTGTTTTCTTTTTTTTTTCTAATCAGTTTATCACTTCAGAGCAAGAAGGACATGGCAAAGCAGAGTCCCAGGGTGCTGAGCAGCGTGCTGTGCTGCAGCTGTGTGCACTGCCCTGCAAGCACTGCCTTTGCAGTTATCATTCTCTAGAACTTCTTTTTTTTTCCTTTTTTTTGCCACTTCAGTACGTGGGAGTATTCAGTAAATGTAAGGAGTCAACTGTTACTCTCACTTGTATCACAAGGCTGGATATATTGGGAGACAGTGAGAGAGGAAACCACGCCAGGATCTTGCTGAAATCCCTTCTCTTCTGGGTTTCCTACAGAAATATTGAACCTGTGTGGAAGGATTGGGCCAGCTCTCATCAGGGTGACAGGGCTGGAATTTCACATTTCAAATCTGCATCTTGAGGCTTTTTTTACCCGTGTTCCTTCAGGCCAGTGTTTCATCCTCCTGAGCTGTGCTTTGTGTGCTCAGCTGAACGTCCCTCGCTGTCCCTCTTCCCAGTTTGGAAAAACATTTACGGTGTGGGGGGATTGAGTTACTGCAGCTCGGGCTGGGTTACCACAAACTGGCTGACAGTAAGTGCTGGAGAGCCTGGAATTATGTTTATTGGCTTTGGCAGGGTGGATGCAGAGAGTGACACTTCCCACCAGCTCCCAACTTCTGGTGGGAGCAGCTGCAGGTGGAGGGAGGAAGGAGGCTGGGATATAACGAGCTGGGCACTGAGGAAATCTGTGCTCAGTTGTGTCCAGGGCTGCTTTGCAGCATCACAGGGAGCTTTTCCTCAGGCTTTGGGATTTTGCAGTGTAGTCTGCTAAGTCAGTAATGCACTGGCATGTCTGCTCTTGGAATGTTTGCAAAATGAAGCAGTGGTACAGTTGGCAATAAGATTGGTAGTGCAGGTTTTGTGTGAGTTCTGTGTTATTTTATCCTCAGCCTGTCAGGAGACAGAATTATCCGTTCTGGAGAGGGGCTGGTGAGGAGTAGAGGGGGAGAGAAACCTCTGCTTATTAAAACTTCCTGCCGTAAGTGATTTTATATCAAAATATACCAGCTTGGTGATGCTGGAGAGTTCATTGACAGGTATTTTGGGGGATTATAATTAAATAGGTGAGAATTACACAATCAGGAAGTCTTTTGGTGTGTTTGTTCCCTTCCTTTGACTTTGCAGTTGAAAATTTTAGTTTTATTTCATATTGTCCATAGTGAAGGAATTAAGGAAACTCAAAGTTCGGATTTATAAGACTTACAACTATTTGGTAAAAACACAACCCTCAGCATCATGATTGTCTATTTCATGTTGCTTCATGTTGCAAATAAATCATGGGAAGGGACAACACAGGTGTATTTAGCTGTGCTTGTGTCTGCAATACTTCTCTTTAAATCCATGAGAGCAGCTGCAGGTTTAGTCTCTTTTATGAGCATTATGAAAGTCATTTTTTTTCAGTCATGTTTTCAGTCTGGCTCACCAACTTATCCATAATTCTCTGTGACTTTATTCTGTCATTTTATACACCACTTCTGTCCTGTATATTTTAATGCTCTGCAGTTTAATGCTGTTTGTGAGGTGCACAGATTATTATCATGCAGAGCAGGTGCCTTTAAAAATGAATTGTAGCATCGTTACTGACTGCCTACTACCTTTTCTAAGGGGGAGAAGAATTGCTTTTGAAAAGCTGTGCTGTTTGTGAGGAGAGGATGTGGAAGGAGCCCACTTCAGTTAATTATTTATAGCCTGAAAAATAATGTAGCCTTACAATTGCTCTCCAAACTTTGCACCACTCCCCACGCTGGGAGCCCCAGGCATCAAAAGAAAGCTCCTCTGCAGCTCATGCTTTGACAGAGATACCCTGTCTCAGTTACAGCATTATTATTGTGTGGAGCATTATTAGATTATTAATATATTTATGGCTCGATACTGGGTTTTTCTTCAGAGCAATAGAATGAAAAATCAGTCAAATCTTGCCCCACTGGGGTAAGACAAACCACTGGCTAATTTGTTCTTCGCACTTTCTAAGTTATAAAATTATTATCCTATGCCGCATTATTTTACATTATTAATATTTTTATCCTTTTTTTTGGTGGTTACTGCTGGCTTGGGACAGGCTATGAAAGTTAAAATTGTCTCAGTACTGACAGACACTGAGGAATGTAGGAATAGAGAGTGTTCAAAAAATGCCAAACTTCTTTCTTGGTGTTTAGAAAGAAAATACATGTTTCTTCTTTATCCAAATCTTGTTTATTTTTTCATGAAGTAAGTTGGACACAGTCTGAGTTACACAGGGACTGAACTCCTGTCTGAAACCCAAATGCCCCTGATGTCTGAAGGGCTTAGGGTGACATGGTAAAAACCCCAAAACAAGAAGGGTGACTTTACAGTTGTTCTGTCAGCCTTGTAACTAATTGGTTTGGTATATTCAGCTCTTACTCTTGATAATATTCCCTATTTCTTAATATAAAAAAAAATAATGTGAATAATTTCTTGAATACATAAATGCTTAGTGTAAGGAAGTGGAGACTCAGCAGTCAGGGATTATTATTGGAGATGTCACAACACTCCCAAGTTAAGGGCTGGGATTCAGTGGCTGGGGGTCTTTGGCACATCACTGCACATGGAAACAGAGGATGGAATTCTGTGCAACTCCATCCTAGGGGATAAAAAAATGCACGTGGTGAGATAATAAATTTAATATCATATTTAAAAGTAATTCATTACAGTGGCAGAAAAAGTGAGATGGTGATACTCTGATATGTGTTGAGAATGAGGAGAGAATCATCTTATAACATATTAAAGTATCATATAAATAAACATATCTCCTGCTGGGTGCATTTAGAGTCAGATGGATCTTGTGCCCAGTCTGTCCTGAAGTGTGTCCAAACAGCAAAGGTTTAAAAAACCATAAATCACAGGAGTGTAAACATTTCACTGTCCTCCTAGGAAAGGTGATGTTTAACCTGGTGGAGTTTCTGAGATGACCCCACAGAGGGTGGGAGGTGACCCTTTAATGATCTTTAATGCTGGAGTCACCAGAGGCAAGATGAACATCTGTGGGCACACCAAGGGCTCTGAACCTTGCTGAACAAATGAACAACACAAACACATGTCCCAGTGATGGCAAGGGCAAAACAAAAGCCTGCTTGTTCCTTTGCCTTTTCTTGTATTTCTTAATGCCTGCATCTCATACCTGATTTTATATCTCATACCTGATTTTATATCTCATACCTGATTTTATATCTCATACCTGATTTTATAGCTCGTATAAATTCAAATTTTATTTTTAGCTTACCAAGTTATGTTTAGAGAGTCAGAGAAGTTAGTAATTGGGAGATGTGTCTGATAAATCTGCAGTGTCCTGAGCTGTGTAGCACTTGCTTGTCACTCAGTGTTGGGGTATTTGTTCTTCAGTCTTTACTCAGCTTGGCAGTTTGGAGAAGCCCAGGAGTTATATATGGGAGCTGCAATAAGCCTGACTGAAAAACTGCATGGAAACAAGTATCTTCAAGATAATTTGGTATTCTGAAATTGTTTTCCCACAAGGAGACAGGAAGATAAAACATATGCAGCATTCTCTACAAATTAATAGAAACTTTAGTTCCTCGTCCGTTGTGAAATATGTGAAATCCTCAGAAAGTAATATTTAAGTTCATCACAAAAGCAGATACATATTCCCTTAAAATCACTTTCCCTGTGCTTTCTGATCCTCTTCTAAGCACAATAATGCAGAATGGCCTGAGTAATTAAGCCTTTTATGTGATTTTTATCATCTCTAGCGAGTTGGAGAAGAGAAGAGCAATCTCTAAAGTAGTTGCATAATTTGAATATGGTCTGCCCTGCTCCAGTGTCTCAGGAACAAAGATGACCTTTCTTCTTTTTTGTATCCCTGGAGTGTTCTCCTGGGGCCTGTTAGTGTAATATCAGCAATTTTATAGAAGTTCCTTCCCTCCTTCATTATGCCATATGAGCAGTGTGTTGCCCCAGTGGCTGTGCAATGAGGTTATTTTCAGAAGATTGCACTGTTTTTTATTTTAAAGAATAATTTCGTTGTAAGAGGTCTCCTTGGGAGTAGCTCCAGGTTTAATTTGGGTAAGCAGCAGTGTGGTTTAAGGAAAAAACTGAACCGTGGTCTCGTGTCATTTAGAAGGCAGATAAAACATGGAGCAGGAAGGTGTGGTTGGTGTCTCGTTCCAGACACGACTGGAAGTGCATTTCCCCAATGTTTTCCAGACAAAGTTAAACAAGAAAACAAACGAGTACCTTGCCACAAAGCTGAGCAGGCCAGGCAACCACCCATCTGTTAGAGAAGCTTGGGTTAGGATTATCAGTGTGTTAACAATATAAAATTAGGTGTGTTTTCAGTTTTTATTTGTTTTATTTGGTTTTGGTTTTGTTTTTTTTTTTTCATCCAATCAAATTAAAAAAAACCCCAACAACACACTTTAAAATATTGGCAGAACCCACAGAAATGTTGCTGGGTGTAATCTGTCAAGATTGCTTTGTTATTCCCCTAAATTCACAAAAAGACTCATGAGGCAGGAATATAAGGCTGCCTGAGGGCGTGTGTATCCTTGTGTAACAGGAGTTGACCTAGTTCAGTGGGAACATCCTTTCCCTTTTTTTAAAAAAAAAGATAAATTTCAGACATTGATAGAGACGTTTGTGTTCCTGGTATTACCTGTTTTGGGAATACCTTCCAGAAAACCACAGTGATTTCTGCTGCAATAATTAAGATTTCTGCTAGCAGACTAACAAGGCTTATTTCATGCCCTTTGCATGTCCCCAGGACATCCCCACATTGTTTCCTCCTCTAGCCTGAAATGCTGATGTGCCCAAACCTTTGCCAGGGGCTCACTCCTGGTGAAGGACTGGAGCCAGCAGGGGAGAAATGCGTTTGAAGAGGGGTTATATTTGGCTTTTCCCAGCTGCTGGCAGTGCCCAGGGTAACCCACTCTGCCCACTGTCCAGGCCCTGCACAGTTCTTTTCTTCAGCTGCTTTGCCACCAAAAAACCTCCTCCCTACACACTGCTTTGAAATCCTGAAGAGTGTCTTCTAGACTATAACAGAGTACAAGTTCTTTTTTTTTTCTCTCCTCCAAAATCCTGGTGAACACATTCTTGGCTTCCTGTTTTCATACCTGAATGCTCTGTTCTTCCAGAGCATCTGTGCCTTGAGCTCTGCAACCTGCTAAGGCCGACCTAATGTCCTGGAACCCTGGAATTGCAGCACTGCCATTTAGATTTTATTATAATCTGGAAGGAATAAGGAACTACTGTTCCTGTATTTCAATTTTCCTCCTTCTCTCTTGCCTTCTTCATTTGGCATCAACATATGTGCAGTGTTATTTCATCTCTTGTTTGACTGTAAACTTTTTTGTTTTTTTTCAATAAGGGATTCAGAACCATTTGCAAAAAACCACTTAAATATTTTAATGTTTGTTGTGTTTAACAAGCTTTGAGGTCAAGATGTTGTACCAAGGAGAGATTAAATAAAAGACACTGTTAACTTATGTGACTACAGTGCCATTTTAAAAAACAAGATAAATGGCCTTGATGTAGTAGTAAATGCTCTTTTTGCAACATCTTTTCTAAATATAAGGAATTCTATGGGAAAGACATCTTTATTTTAGGAAAGATATTTAAGAAAAAAATAGTCTACATTACTGGATTCCTGGCACTATGCTCTGCAGTCCAGGAAGTCCTGGTTTAAGATAAAAAAAATATCTTTGTAGCATCCTTTAAAATAAAAACTGAGCAGGACTAGTTCCTTTTTTTTTTTTCTTCTTAATAAACATGCCTTGAAAACTGATAATGATCCAAATGGGAAATTTGATTCTAGTCCCTCCAGCTTTCCAGAGTCTTGTCTTAATATTGTAATGTTGCAGCCAATGCTTTGGAGAGTCTTTGACCAGGAACCACAAAAATAAATTGTGAGATCCAGGTTTAGGAAGCTGAAATGCAACATTCAGCTTAATGGGTTTATGCTGAATTATATGGGAAAAGAATTTTATTATGTCACCAAGATCTAATTATAAATATATGTTAAAATATATTAAAAATTCTTTTGAATATGTGATGATAACAGCATCTACCAAATGCTTGTTCAGTCCTTCAGTTCTATAGAATTAAAAAGGCAAAAAAATTACTTTCTTCATAAACAGGTATTACTTCAGAGGAGGGGTATAATAAAGATGATTCTACCAACCATGATCTAATAAGTTTTTATGAAGAGCTTCAGTAGCATAGCTCCGAAACTGCTATTAAATGCAATATTATTAATATGGAAAATATAGTTGAGGTGTAGGTCGTGATAGTTCTAATCATAACCTCCATGTGTTGTTACATATATACTGATGCTCCCACACATTCTGTATTGCACTGACTAATCATAAAAATAAGAGGCTTATAAGTTTAGGAAACTCATACACTAAATATCAGAGACATAACAAATTATGTTTTCTGTGTATGCCCTTTCTCTGGCCCTCTGACTCATAAGTCTGCTCATATATGGGTGTGATCCTGATTTTGTTTGTTTTCTGCTGGGAATGCACTTCACTAGCATGTGTTTACACTCATTATTTTGTTTGCTCTGCTCAGGAGAAGGTGTTAGCACCCTGGTTTGTTAGCAAGGCAATCTGTTTGGATCAAATCCTGGGTTAGTGATTAGGAAAAATAAATCTCCGCAAATAGCCCTGAATATATTTTGGCAGTGAAACAACACAAAGTGTCTCTTTGGCATATAGTTGTCATCCTCTGAAGGAGTTCAGATGGTCAGGTGACATGGCACTGCATCATATTTTCGTGACTGTGTTTGCAAAACTGCTGGAAACTGTTTGAAACCCAGTTTGTGTTTGGGAAGACGTGTTGGGATGATAACTAATTATTCTGAGGAGGATTGATGTTTGGGGTTTTCCTAGGGGAGGTGAGTTGAATTTTGGAATAAGGACATCATTTGCTGTCAGGAGGGTTTAATGCCAGGGTAGCAAAGGTGTCACCTGTGAGAAATGGGATGGGTTTTTTGCAGTTTTTAGGGTTTGGAGGCTCCTGGATTGCAATCATGGAGCAACCAAGGGGCAGTCAC
Organism: Pseudopipra pipra; assembly: GCF_036250125.1. Taxonomy (NCBI): domain Eukaryota; kingdom Metazoa; phylum Chordata; class Aves; order Passeriformes; family Pipridae; genus Pseudopipra; species Pseudopipra pipra. The sequence continues at coordinate 4,257,093 of NC_087563.1, read as the reverse complement.
ACTTCTGATGGAGCACAAGTCAGGGCACTCTGGAATTCCATGTGCATTTCTCTTCTCTGGCAAAACTGCTGTCCCAGCTCCAGGGAGCTGCCCCACAGAGTCCAATTTAGCAGCACCCCAAGCAGGTACAGCTTTAAAACTGTTGAGCACATACAAATGAAGCCAGTTCCCCAAACACTGCAGTCAAAAGCAGTAATTTATTTAAAAATTAATTCCAAGTCTTTGGTAAGTGTAGCATTTGCATTAAGAAAAACAAGGTCCTGTTCAAAATCTCGCTGTTTTCTTTATTAACCTGAGCTGTGACTGTTACTTGTTTTCTCTCCTGTGCTTCTACCAGAGTGTTTTGTGTGTATATATGGTGATATATGTATCCTTAACTGTGTATTTAGGAGGTTGTTCATCTCCTCTACTAATGACCTTACTTTTCACAGGCTTTTGACTGGTTTCTCTATTTCTCATTTAAAAGAAAAAAAAAAAGGAAGAAAAACCAAGCACTAAAATAATCCCTGATTTAGGTACTCAAAGAAATGTCACCTCCCATCTTCATTCCAGTTTTCTTGTAAGTACAGAATAAATCCAGCTCTCATTGGGCTGGTGCACAGAGTTATTAAAGGAGCATTTCTTCTGCCAGAGCCCAGGATAATGTGTCAGTATGACAGAATCTCCCTAAAAGAGTTTAGCATATGCACAAATTACTGGTGCAGACAAGGGTATTTGGGAAGTTTCTCTCTGTGTTATTATAATTTCAAGATTATTTGTTTCTGTTACATTAAAAATGAGACTGAATCAACTGGGACATCTTACTTAAGTGGCTCCTTAAAGAGATCCACACCTAAGGAGGAGGCACATTTGGTAGTGGTTTGTGGAATATTCACTAGCAGGACATTCTGTAATTATTGGATTTTTATCCCTTCATGTTTATACATGTATTTCCATGGAGTATTCTTTCACTGAGTATTCCCTATGCTTTCCACTAAACAACTTACCCAAGATTCAATATGAAAAGCTCACTGGTTTTGAAAGATTTTTTTTTGGTATGAAGTTTGTTTTTTAGCCCCTTACCCCACTAGCCAGACTCCAAGATTTTTATCAAGCCTAAGAGTGGAGCCCACTGTTACACAGGAGCTAAAAGCCCAGTATAAACCCCTATTGGATATAATTTAAATACGAAAAATAATTCAGATACAAAATAAAGCTGTTCTGGCAGTTTCTACTTGCTATTAATCAATCCTAAACAAACACAGTGGGCAGATTTGTTAGTGTAATGGATGTGAGTTGTTTGAAAATGATTTTTATTGGGCCTTATTTTCTTTGTAAGATCAATTTAAAAGTAAGAGGAATGTTATGACTTTCAGCAGTTTTAAGCAGAACTATTGTGATAAAGCTTCGTTTTAAGCCATTCACAAATACATTATATCAGTCTCATCTCTGATCACGTAGTTGAAATTTAATTTAATTTTTCTGTCTTCAGTGAGTGCTGCTGAAAAAAGAGCAAAATCAAATAGAGTGGCTCAGTTCTGGGAATACAGGAGGTGGCTCTGTTTAGTTTTAAGGAAGTGAATCATCACCCAAGACATTCATCTTCACAATTCGTGTAAATTTAAAATATATGGCTTAGAAATAAAAGATGTTTACTGCACTTCCATGAGTTTAAATTGCCCAGTTCTGCACTTTTTGACCCGGTGCTGGTGTCCCTTGCAGCTGATGTGTTTTGCTCTGCAGTCTGGGTTATTTCCTGCTCTTAAATCTTGTCCCTCCAGGCAGGGAACTCCTTCCTCCCAGCCTCTCCATCCCTTCCTGCAAGTTCCCACGTTGGTTTCCAGTCCTTCTAAATACAAGAGATTGGTCAATCTTTGCTACAGTAAATAAACCATGGATAGCACTTTTGATGTTATTATTTGCCTGTATTTTATGTGTGTAGTTCCATTGTTTCCATGGAATACTGACTGCATTATCTCCAGCACGGGAATGAGTGCACTGGGACACTTGGCAGGACAAGTCACTTGAGTGTCCCTCTCAAGTTAAGTGGCATCAGAGCAATGGAATAGCACTTTGAACAAGGAATTGTGGAAACAAGCAGCCTGACAGCACCAGGATCCTTGGATTTCCCAGTGGATATCTCATGTACCAGGGCAGGAAGCTCCTCCTGGCCTGTGGGACCCGTCTGGAAAGTAGCTCAAGTAATTATGGGGAAGCAATTAGTGGATTGCAGAGGAGGAGGGAAGAAGCTGCACAGATCCCTGAAGGCCAGGATGGAAGATTTCATCTGATCCAGCAGAGCTGAGCTCAGGAGTGTGACAGCAGTGGGTAAGAGAGGAGGTAAAACAGCTCATTTTTTGGTAACTGTGCTCAGGACAAGCCAGTTCAGCTTCCAAGCAATAATTGCTCATGCCAGGTGATTGCCTCCTGACCTCATTCTGAATAATGCTATCCATCATTTATTGGTACATGCACCTCGAAGATGAACACCAAGTTAATATTATGGGAGAAGCAGTAAATTACAGAACTGTGTTTGAACACAGACCTGAGCACAAGGTAAACCAATTACAGAGTGTTCATCCCAGCCAGAGAAAGGAGTAGAAGTTCTGGAGTGGATTTATGGCACAAACCCAACCAAACAACAAAACTCAGCAGCAGCAAAAGCAGTACAGAGAATGAAAAACAGATTTTTTTTTTTTTGAATATTGCTGGGAAATGAGTGTGAAGTTAAAAATACACCAAAAATAGATGGTAAAGGGTATATTCTAAGAAAACCAAGATCCTTTTATGCCATACTCATAACTGTTATTTTACTGCTTTTATCTACATGTAGAAAAGTATTAAATGAGATAATATTGAAGTTGTCTTGCTTGTCTAACTTGTAACATGTCTTGAAATCCTACAGAGCAGCTGCTGTTACTATCTCATTGTGTAACCAAATTGTTCTGCATTATTCTACCTCGTAGGCTGCTGGTTTTATAGTTGTACATCCTTTTAGCTAAATCATATGAATGTAAAGAAAATGGTAGAACCAGCTAAAACAGCCCAGCAGGTTTTCAGTCAGGAATCCAAAGCTGTCAGGGAGGTGTGGACTGAGCTCCCATTCACTCAGCTGTGGAACACAAGGAGACAGAACCGATGAACTATGGGAGTGTATGAACGGAAAATTAAAAACTCAGACCTGCTAAGAGGAGCTGAATGTTACTTTAAATGAATCTTCGGTGAGGTGTGTTCATTGGCAAGCTCCAGGTCTGGAGGGATGAGGAGCTGTTTCCCACTTCACACGTGAGGAACACCCGAGGCTGTTGCACAGCAGCCTGTCCAATGTCTGTGGATTTGTGCCTTTGCAGAAACAGGACATTTTAGGCCAGCTCAGGCATTGGCAGAGACATCTATTTCTGGAGAGGCAACAGAACTACTACATTAACAATTCCCTTCATACTCTGCTTTTTTTTTCCTGTCAGACCTGCATTGTTTAGTGTTTGCATATGATCAAGATGTTTGTTTCAACCTCCACATGTGCCAGAGTTCTCCAGGTTTAATGGGGTTTTCTGAGCAACTGTGGCTTCAAGCTGCTGTGGTTCTTGGTGGCATCACTGAGCATCTGCCATGCTTTTTTTGCAATTGTGTTGCTCTTTAGACCTTGACACTAAACAGATGTGATGACTCAATGATTCTGTGAAGACAGGATTTTTTGAGACCTTCCCAATAATGTGTTTGTGGTCCAGCATAAATATTGATGATTTTTAACATTAGATTGAAATAGTTGATTGCTTAGTTTTTCTTTAATTCCGTTCAAGATTATATATTTATCACTTTTTGTCCAGAAATATTTTTGAACTTGTTTCTGAACAAAAAAACCAAAGCAAAAAAGAGAAAACCATTTGGCCCGTGGAAATTCTTGATCATGCTTTTCATGTGTATAATTTTTCCAATTTCTGCCACTAACATGTGATGAATTTTGAAACTTCTGGCTTAACCTGAAAGGGAGTTCAGGATGAAATCTAATCTACGTAGTATAATTGCTGCAAACACCTCAAAAACATTGGATTGCCTGGGTAAGTTCCTTTGCCCACTACAGAAAACTGTGCTTTAATTAATATAGACCATCATTAGTGAGTGTAGATTATGAGGTGCTATGCAAAGAGTCCTTGAACCTTACAGCAGTTGTGAGAGCAAAATGAACATTTGAAAAAAAAATCCAATATTCTGCTCAAGAGGGAATATAAAAATAATTACATCATCTCAGCCTTCAAGTCTCTGGGTTATTAGGAATTATTCATGGTTTTGTTTTGGCTGCTCTTTAATGCTGTACATGTATTTACACTTGGGCTCTGCGTTGGTAAAGTGGGTTAATGTCACTTAAGTGCCCTCATGAAATAAAAATCCTCCTAAGTCCTTCCAGAACTTCCAGCACGAGAATTGCCCAACCTGCAGCCCCTGAAACGCTTCTGTTATATTAGAATAAAAATGCAGCTTCATTCCACGTTATTCCTGTTGTTTTTCCCGTGCATTTGCCTCATCCTTGTCCTCTATTTGAAGTTACTACGGCAACCTGTCACCATATGCCTTTCCAGAGTGTGCTTTAGTTGCTAGGTGTTGAAGTTTGGCATCTTACTCACATCCCCCTGATGTGCCTCAGCTGTTTATTTTCCTGAAAATGTTGCACCCACGGCTGATCTGCACTTTTACAGCAGTGGAGGAGTTTCCACCTTCTTCCTGCTTGACCTGAGGGAGCCCTGTTTGAGTTACAGGATCAATCTGTGATTCCTTTTGCTGTGCTTCCTATACACTCCACCAAAATAGAATTTCATTTGCCTTACCCACCACTTTTCAGTGTTTATACTAAAGGCAGCATTTTAGTTCATTTAAATATTATCTTTTTTTAAGAGGATAGAGAGTTTCAATGTCTCGTGACCTGTTTTCCCCTCTCATTTTCACTTGACTACCTATTTACTCCTGCCTGAAGTTCATACTGTTGATTTCCTTATTTCTTTACAGATTTTTGAAAGGCTGTCAGAGAACTATCTATTATTTATAAAATAGAATTCAGCGCTGTTTCTGTTATGGGTTCTTTTGTATTTAAACAGAAATGAATGTTTTCAAGTTGAAAAACATATTTTATTAGATCTCTTCATAGCAGTGCTGACTTGCTTCCCTTTGCATTGTCTCAGCAGTCAAGTGTTTATTTTGATACATTTATTTTTTATACGTTTGACCTAGTTCTAATCAACGTTTTCTGCTGTAATCCACAGGATAAATCCTAACAAGCCAAAGCACAGCTGAAATGACTTGTTAGGATTCCACCTGAACTTCACCTTCTCTGTTACACAATTCAATCCCTATGTACAATGTTTGACTTCATAAGTTTTTAAATCATAAGCGTTAGTTTGTGGTGTGACTCTGAATTTCTTCTGCCTGTCCAGTGAACATGCAGCTGATCCCAGTGTGAGAGCTGGTTCTTGGGCAGAACTTGCTGTATTTACAAGCAGTTCATGCTCTTTGCACGTTCCACTGAGAGGCACTTAAAGCACAGAGGAGAATTTCGGTGAACACCCAGAGATATTTGCAGCTCTGATCACAGCTGCGAAGAACCCTCTGTTACCCTTAAGTTCTGCCAGTGAGAATGGCAATGCTGGGAGGGAGGGAGGAGGGGAGAGGGCACTTCAGAGATCCGAGGCTGCCTCTGAGAAGCGAATCTTTCTTGCTGGTGTTCGGGGATTAGGAGGGAGGGGCAAGCTTTTAACCTATAAAGATGCTAGCAGCTGATTTCTGATAGTTGAGATTGCTGGCGAGAAAAATGCCTCAAGATCAAACTGTATTGGTGTATTTTCCTGCCTTACAGTTATGTGTAAATGATGGAAGAAGTTTTCGTAGCAAATCATCTTTACTGTCACTTTTTTTTATGTATCATTCAGCCCCACTGAGGTGAATTTGACAGCTCGGGTGCAATCACAGCAATAGGTGTCTCTGCTTATTTTCAAGGCATGCTATAATCTGATAATTTTTTAATCACCATACCCAGTCACTAAGAACAGGCATTCGTGCTGTACCATAATCACACATATAGACACATTTTTGGAAGTTGGTTTTGACAAAGGAAATAACCTTCTTAAAGTCTGGGTGCCTTTAAGCAACACAATACATCCAGTCACTGCTCGTGAAGAAATGCTACTTATTTCTAGCAGTGATTTTTTAACCTGAGTCTAGAAAGGCATTCAGTGGTGAATGCTTAACTACTAAAAATACAAGCTGCTTTTCATGGCAATTCTCTAACTTCTGCTGGTATATCTTTTTTAAAAATCAAGGCACGAGAAGAAAACCCCCACGCAATTTCAGCACTGAATCCCTTGCAATTCATTATTCCTCTCAGCTATGCATTGAACATCACAGAAGAGATTTGTCTGCTCCAGAACTGTAAAAGTGAACTACTACTGCGGGAAATCCAGCATTTCTTTTTAGAAGAGCATCAGTACCCGAGAACACACGATTTCTTACCTGAAAACCTCTTGGGCTACCTGCAGAAAATGTGTCTTCTTAGCCTTAAAAAAGTAGGCAAGGCTCTCACTGGCATTCCTGTTACTCCAAAAGAAGGTATATTAGGTCCTTTAGGTTGTAATTTTCACCGGTTGTATGCAAGAAGTGTGCTGGGTCTGCTCACGTAGGAATAAATAAATAAAAAAACGGGCAGCACGAACCGAACAGCAGCTCACGGAGGGAAGAACAAGACCTCTAGTGGTCACAGCCTGGAGCTGAGGAAGGAACGATTCCCTCCTCTGGAGCGGGGACAAAATGGTTGGGTGCGACAGCGCAGCCGAGCCCTGGTAACGTGTCCCTGATGTAACAGAGGGATAAAGGGAATTAGAGTCAAACAGAGACTCTGAGCAGCACCAGGGGGAACCAAATTCTGCTCAGAGGGGCTGCTGAGCCCCTGGGATGGGTTCTGACCCACTGTGGTGAAAAGATTCAAGAGAATCTAGAACAATATTTTACACGCTCAACTTCATGGTCTCGTTAAAACAAAGTCAAAGCTTTTAAATCAGGGTCACTTTTAAAACTTCAGCAAGTTAAAAGGCATCCATGAGGTTTCTTCACTGTCTGAAAGGAAAATTTCGAATCGTTGCTGTTATTGTTGGGAGATAAATGTCTTTGTGGCTTTCAGGAAGTCACATGAAAACACAGGATTACAAATCACGTTATGGATTGAAGCATTTTGACTTCAGGACTTGGGAACAATAAAATGTTTCCTCTTGAGGAAGTTTGAAAGAAGTTCTGAGTTATGAAGTATTCTATGGAAGTTTGAGAGTTCTGTAATAGCTGCTTAAACACCTGCAGAATGTAAAAAATGGCATTTCTTGCACTATTTCTTCCTGTCAATATCGTGTGCTTTTAGAATGATTAGAAAATGTTGATGCTAACATATTTTCTTCCTATGAATTCCTAAGGGAACACTCCTAGACAACTTCATGTGCTTTTTAGCAGTCTTAAGGTAATATTGAGTTGTACTTTATTATATATAAAGTTGTACTTTTTCATATATAAAGTTATATCTTATTATATATAAAGTTTTCTTGTCACAATGTGTGTTTCCATGTGGCAGGGCAGCTTTTGAATGATCTTTTTCGAGTTCTTAGCATATTTCTTTCATTTGGGCTTGCAAAAGCTTAAATGTTATTTATTTTTGCACACATAAATGGATTTATCAGGCGTTTTGAGTACTCCAGCTTCAGAAAGAGTACAGTCCCACACCATAAGTGATCCACCTGTGTTGATTTGTGTCTGGTTTCCTTTCAGAGTCATTTTGTGGCCTGCATGACAGCCATCCTAAACCAGATGAGTGACCAGCATTATTCAGTGTACATTGAAACTTTTCAGACAAGCTCAGAACTAGTGGTGAGTGCTAATTTTAAGTGTTTCATTTCCTGTGAAAAAGCAGTGGTATTTTTGTGGAGCATCTTGTTTGATTTTTCCTAGTGTGAATTCTGTTTCTGCACATTTTCTGTCTCTGTGTCGTTGTGTTCCCTCCCTCTTCTAATGGTGACATTGGACAACTTTGTAAATGTTGGAAGGACACAAATGTCTCCTGTTGACTCTGGCACTGAGATGGTGATGTAATGATCAAGAATAATTAATGGGATCTTTGTGTTAAACTGGTCTGTGGAGGGAAAAACCCAAACCAACAAAAAATCCCAACAAAATCAATCCTCAACTACTTGAACCCTCCCTCCCACTTCACTCATTTCCACTTTTCATTTTCACTGTTGTATCTACTCCTGCTCCAGATAATGTTGTAAGATAAATGCAGTAAATTCCCTATTCTTGTAGTGCATCTTTTTATGTCAGTTGTTTACAGCATAATTTATTGATACTTGGGGTACATTCTAGTTTGTGCCAGGGGTCACTATGTTCTGGAAGGTTTCCATAGTCTTATGTCTGTCTTTTTACACTCCTGACATAACTCTGAAGTAAGTCAGGGTATTGGCAAAGGTTTTGATTGCACCATCAGTGCACTCATGGACAGTTTGTCCATGGAGGCACTACTTGCACTTGTCAAGAACTGACCACTTTCCCCTCTTTCTTGAAGTCAGAGTGGTGCCATAAATGGAATGTTGAATGTGAACTAAATGGACTAAATAAAAAAATCTAATATTTTTCAAATCTATCTATTCTTTATGCCTAGTGAGACTGTTTTCTTAATTCATTTAAAAAAAAAAATCAACAATTTTACTCCAAACTTTTGATTGTTTACTACAGCTTCTTCTTCAATTCATCTCTGCCTTTATTTTCTTAAGATCCCAAGGTAATGGGGCTTTCATCTTTCATTTGGAGACATTTCACTTCTGAGACTCCTGTAAGACTGCAGTTCCAATCTTGGCCTTCCTGAGCTCACCAGGAATTCTTCTCTTGGCTTCACTGGGAGCAAAGTGGAGCAGAAACTGTGTGTTCCACAGCCACAGACTGACAACATTTTGTCGTTCTAGGACTTCTTGATGGAAACATTCATAATGTTCAAAGATCTCATTGGGAAGAACGTTTACCCTTCGGACTGGATGGCCATGAGCATGGTGCAGAACAGGTAAAATGGGGATGGAGGGGCAGAGCTCACTCTCCACTTTTGCTTTTGCAAAGTGAATCACTTCATGTCTTACAGAAAGCCTTGCAGTGCAGTCTGAGACTGTTCTGTCACTCCAGCTTGGGGGATGCCAAGAAGTTCATCTAAAATAATGTGCTGATCATCCATTAGATAGCTTGTTTTCTCTGCTTTAAGTCTACTTACAAGGGAAAGGAAAAAAAAGTTGTATTTCACAGTCAAGTGGAAGTACATAGTTGGTCTTAACGTTGACAGTCAACAGAAGCCAAGCTGTCAAAGGTCAGGTGAGTCTTACATGTAAAATTGCACAGGATGAGAATGTCCCCACTAATATGTCAGCAAATTCATTGGGGTGCCAAAAATATCAAATATCTGGACCATTATGGGTTGCTAAAAGATCTGATGATAAAGACCAAATCTTTGGGTGCCACACACTATTTGCAGGAGGAGGTTGATGGTGTTTGCTGGAGCTCACATCCCTGAGGGAATGTATTGCTGTACTAGGGATAATTTGGGGTTTCATCATGATTGGTTACTCCAAACTCAGGTATATTCCCTCTGCAGATGCAATGGCACTGAAACAGGAGTTCTCTGCTCCATGAGAGCTTGCTGTTATTAAGCAATCTAGAATATACTCTAGAATTCACTGAAGGATTATCTTGTGGACATAAACTGTGCAGGTTGTACACCTTCACCCACAGCTGTAATCTGGTTTGGTGGCATCATAAATGATGGTGGGATATTCAAATTATTGTGTGATCTCTGTTCAGCCACAGGACTGCTCTTGTCTTGCTGTTCAGATTGCAGGCAGCACAACCAAAGTTTCATGTCATGTAGATTTTGCCACCACACGAGCTTATTTCCATTTTCATATCGTGTGATAGTGGAGAGGAAAGAAAAGTGACCTTTCTGCACCTCCATCATTGATAATGGTTTTGGACAGATGGCTTGGGACAGCTTTTCACAGATGGATTCCTTCAGAGCAGCTTTAAATATTACTTGTTTGAAGAGGGAGGAAATGTTCTTCCTTGAGGTGTGAGTTTTCTTGCTGATTATGGGCATCAGTTAGAAATAAATGTTTTGGCAACGAGGGAAGGTGAGTAGATAAGGTACAGGATGGACTGTGAGAGAGTTTATCTCATAATAATTGTTCCTGGACCTTCTGAGGTACTGACTTTATTCTTTTTGTATCTCTAGTCTGTAACAGTGCAAAGAAAATGATATTTGGACTGAAAATCCAAAACAAACCCCGTGGCTGCTCTAAGCAAAGTTAGTTCAGTTTGTTTATTTGGGGAAGTGGCAGGTGAGGAAAATTTTCCTCAATATTTAAACACGTAGAAGTTTTTACAATCATCTATGTATGTAGGAGAAATGATATAAAAAATAACCACGAGCATGGGACCAACTTCCCTTGTGAGATTTTATTTTTATTTGCTTGATTTCCTCCTCTTCATACTGCATGGAAATCCTGGCTAAAAATCTCACTGAAAGGAATCTGGACTTGGGGAGGAAATCACTTCATTTACATTTCTTAATTTATTTGGTTGTTACCTTTGCAGCTGAACTTCTTCTTCTCAAAGAAACACTCTGAGTTAGATGATGGATTAGATTATGAAGTGAATACACTTTTTTTTTTTTGAGCAAGACTCAAAAAGACTCAACAAGACTTCTGTTGACAGTTGCCTGCACTATCATTGTTTTAGTTTTGTAGAAATGGTGGTAACACTGGGTTTTCTGGAAGTCCCAGAGAGACTGGTCTAAGGATTAAGTCTCAAAGGTACATAGGTTTTGAATCACTTAGAAGTGCACGTGTGCTGTTTGTTTGCAATGCCCCAGGTCTGCAATTTTACTCTCCCAGTTTTATGATGTAAAAAAGGAGAGGACAGAGGATACTTAAGGAAGTTGATAATCTCCTGGGAGGCCTCAGGGATCCAAGCCTCGTTTCATGACCACACTGAAGCTCATGCAGAGGGATCACTGACCCCTCCTCTGGGCTGGGCAGGGGCAGATCTGCTGGTGGATGTGTTCATTTATAAATCACAGGGGGATGTTTTCATTCATAAATTACAGGAGTTCCATCCCACTTATTCTGTCCAAGCCAGTCTTTGGCCTACAAGGTAAAATCCAACTCAGTGCACATTCTTATGTTGCTGCTGCTGAGATTTGCAATTATTTTTAATGTAGCAAGGATTACTCTGAAAAAGTATCAGTTTAGTCCTAAACCACCTGGCACATGGAAGCACATCAAAACTTTCACATGTAAAACTGTTTCTCTGGTCTAGAAAATGCTGTTGACATCTGCAGTAGCCACAAGTATAGGATTATTTTATTCTATAGGGGTGGGAAGTGTCTGTTCATGTTCAAAGAATATGTCTTTGGGGCTTGTGGCTTCATTTGGTGGTTCCTTTATTGCCTCAGGTGCTGACAGTAAAAATCCCTTTGTGGGACTGTAGGTGTCCTAATGACTCTGAACTGTGTGGGACAGGTTGGTCCAGGCAGGTTTTGTTGCTCTAAGCCTCATCCCATGTAAAGAAAAAAATCAGCATTAAAAAAAAAAATATTTAGATCCTATTTAACAGCTCTTCTGTAAACACCTAAAATGACTTGGCACTGTTTATACTCCTTGATTATGTTGCTGTTCTCAAAAATGCATGAGGAAATGAGTTATTGATCTTGCTTTCATATCTTAATTTTATGTTATATCAACAACTGGGGGAGGAGGAGTTTTATCAGTCTTTATAGGAATTTTGGTTTGGTTTTTTCTTCGTTCAGGTGTTTTTTTGAGGGAACGAATGTTCTGTGAAATAAATTGAAGACTAATTTAGATTTCTAGATTTGTCTTGTTAACATTCGTTACTCCAAACCAGAGAAGTAGCAGAGAAAAAGTCACAAGGGATCCAACTTGGCTCTCTTATAATAACACCGAGAGAAGAAAAGAAAATTAAAACCCCCCCAAGAAACCAAACACAGTAAGTGCCAGCACAGCACAGGTTTTGCATCCTTAATTCCCCTGTTGTGAGCAGGAGGCTCCATGCAGACCTTTTTACACGCTGGGGGAGGTGTTTTACCTCGAGTCTCCACTGTCTGATTTTGCCAAAAGCTTCTTCAGGGCTGTGGGCACATCTCCTGACTCACCTGGCCAGGGGCAGGATGAGCTCTCTGGGCACTCAGCAAAGCCTGGGAGCCTCCCCTGCAGCATCTCCTGTGTTTTGGGGCTTGCAAGGACAGTGGGCACCGGGGGAGTTTTGCTGTAGGATTTACTGCAGCACAGAGATGTGAAATTCATACATTTATGGAGAGGCAGAGGAAAGGGAAGAGCAAAACCAGCACTGCAGGTTTGGTCCTGTTTGTCGAGCAGGTCACTGTCAAATGGAACTAAAGACAGGCAGGAATGACATCAGGGATATTTCAACTAAAATTTGGGGTTCTGGCATAGATAAGGGGCAAAGAGTGAGAGAATGACTTCTTACAGTGTCCAGAGGAAGGGAGAATGGACACATTCATGTCCAGGAGGAACTGAGGTGGGTGAGATGAAAGAAGCTTAATTGACTGAACTTACTTAGACAAGCTTTGCCTCTATCAGGATAGAACCATTTCACTCTAATTACTTTAAATCACTATTCTAAATAACAGGCTGTTTGCTTTTAGAGCATGCTCTGATTCCCAAAGCCCATTTGGATGAGGCAGAGGCTGTGTGTACTAGTCCCACTGGACAGACAGTGTTCAATGTGCAACAGAGAATGAAAAAAAGGGAATAAAATACCTTTTTTTTCCTGGTTTGGGTTTTTTTTTCTCTTCCAATAACAGCAAGATGGAAAGAACATTTTTTTGTGCCATGCTAGGTGGGGCAGAACACTTTGGGAAACAGCAATATCATCATTGAGGTCATGAGGAGATAAAGTCAGAGTTATTTTTGTGATCCTCCATGGTAGATTTAATTAACTTTTGTTCTAATTAAGGTTGCTTACTGCACACTTCTTACTAGTTGCTACTGCTTGTATATGCACTTTATTCCACTCATGACACTTAGATATTGGTTATTAACTTATTTAAAGCAGTAATTCCTGGGAACATGGCATTTGTGGGGGAAATGCTTTGCTGGCTTAGGTAACACCATGTAGTCTGTTTATCCTTCAGCTGTTTATAACAATTTTAATTTAGAGTTATATAATCCCTCCCAGGAAATTCACGTGTCTTACTGTCAACATGAAGTGCATGGGGAGTCAGATTTGCTGAGTAAAAGAAGAGTTAGTGGGGTGAGCAAATAAAGGGAAAGTATTCAAATCCCTTTCTTCTCTGGAATTTGAAAGGGAAATTGCTTACACAGAGTCTGAAGGTATTTGATCTTATCATAATTAGTACCTGATATCAGTTTGGTCTGTGTCCAGTCTGAAGTGGTCTTGGTAAGCACTTTGATTGTGTGTCAATTTGAGTTGGTTTTTTGAGCCTTGTCCACATTATATTTAGGCACTTAAAAATGAAAGGAAACAGTGTTTCACCAGTTCATTTCAAGGTCGGCTCCTACTTGCTGAAAAGCTCCTGTGAGATAACACTGTAGGGTATTTTCTAACATCAGGAGTTTGGCTTTTTCTAAAATATGTTTTCATTACCTGTGTATCTGAGTGTTCTCAGACATCTGTCAGAGTCAAGTCTTCCCCGGCGCTTTTTAAGTCTTAACTTGAAAGCTTTAGCACTGCGGGTATTTGGCAAAAGAGCTGGGATTGTTGTCAATTTTCTTTCACTATATTTACTAAAAATAGCTTCTTACTTGCTGATTAAATGCTTTGTAACACCCTCAAAACCCGGTTCTCCTGTTGGAGCATCATTAATAATTCAGCAAAAGCCCACTGTGGTTTCTAAGCAGTGTCCCCTGCACCCCCAGGTACCTCAGCAGTGCTCACACTGGGGGTTCTCTTGGTACCCTGGGCCTGCCCAGGCAGCAAAGTGAGGCAAAATAAGTTCCTCTTTGCCTAGCAAGGGACTGCAGGGATTTCTGTTCAAGAAAAGGACAGTAGGGATTGATTGCAGGCCTGGGGTTTGGGTTGTTTTGGGGTTTTTTTTTCATAGCTCATCTGTGAATGACCCTGCGAAACGTGATTTCTGAAATACGTGGTTTCCACGCTCTGCATATTCTGAACACAACCTTGGAAGAGAAACATTTCCCTGGAAGGGTTAAATACCAAATTGGACATGGCTTGGAGCAACCTGGTCCAGTGGAAGGTGTCCCTGCCCATGGCAGGGGGTGGAATGAGATGAACTTTAAGGTCCCTCCCAACCCAAACCATTCTGTGATTCGATGATTTCAAGTTGTAAGAGAGAAAAACCTCAAAATAATTAAAGTATTAGAACTGCTTCTCACTGTTTATCTCTAGGTAGAAATGAAAAATTGTCATATTTCCAAGAAAGAAACCCCAACACAACCCCCAACTGAGTAGTTTGGGTTAGTTTTACTCTTTTTTTTTCAAAGATGTGTTGGGAATGAAAATTCATTTATGTAACCAAGGTTGGGTGATGGTGTTACAGTTTATTCTGCACAAATAAGGCCGAATTTTGAAGGCTGATCTGCTGCATACAAGTAACTCTTTTCTTTGATCTCATTTTCCTCTGCAACTTTTGACTGACTTAAACATCCTTGACAGGAATGCAGTTGTTTTTATAAGGGCTTGAATTTTCAGGTGGGCAGAACACATTTACACACAGGCTTAGGGCATATTGCAGAACTCTGCAAATTTAATGTAGGAAAAAATATTTTAAACAGCAAGTATAAATGTCTAATGAAAACATTCCTTTATGCACACTTGCCCAAAAGGGTATGTGAAGTATTTTAACAAATTCAAACAGTTTTTACTGTTTAGTCACTGCTTTAACTGTGTTTAGTAGTAGGATGGAGTGAAAGTTTAGTAATAGGTTGTGTCCTTGAACAGTTTGGTTTTGCTATGAGACTAAAGATGTTCTTGCTGAAATGCACTTTCCCCGTTAACATAAATTCTCTTCCAGAGGGAAATTTATTTCTTTATTTTCCATGCTGGGGTATTTGGTATCTGGTGCCTCAGTGTTCTTAAATTTATATCATCTTTCCATTACATCCAGGTTACTGTTTCCTCAGTGCTCTCAGATTTCTATCTCCTTCCATTTAACTCTGGATTATTCGATTTGCTCAGTGTTCTTAACTTTCTATCTCCTTTCCATTAAATCCAAATTACTCTGTTTCCTCAGTGTTGTCAAATTGGTACCTCTGCTCCATCACATCCAGGCTACTCTGTTTCCTCATTGCCTTTTTCAGTCTCTGCAACAATCAGTGCTTGCAATGGGGCAAAGGGCAGAAGGTTGGTCCTGGAAGAACGGAATGAGGCAGATGAGGAGAAGAGGCAGTTGTTTCACTGTGGGCTGTAAATTTACTCCCTTGGAGAATTGCACTTCCAGCTGTGTCTGGTGTGTGGGAGTGAGCAAATGCTTTGCTGTGAGCCCCAGGCCTGGCAGAGAGCAGCCCTTCATAGAATCATAGAATCACAGAATCAGCTGGGGTGGAAGGGACCTCTGAGATCATCAAGTCCAACCCTTGATCCAACCCTGCTGTGGTTCCCAGCCCACGGCACTGATGCCACATCCAGTCTTATCTTAGAAACCTCCAGGGATGGAGAATCCACCACTTCCCTGGGCAGCCCATTCCAATGTCTGATCGCCCTCTCTGTAAAGAAATTCTTTCTAATATCCAACCTAAACCTCCCCTGGCACAGCTTAAGACTGAGCCCTCTTGTCTTACTGAGAGTTGCCTGGGAAAAGAGACCAACCTCCCCCTGGTTCCCCCCTCCTGTCAGGGAGTTGCAGAGAGTGAGGAGGTCTGCCCTGAGCCTCCTCTTCTCCAGGCTGAGCCCCCCCAGCTCTCTCAGCCTCTCCTCACAGCACTTGTGCTCCAGTCCTTTCCCCAGCCTTGTTGCTCTTCTCTGGACCTGCTCCAGCACCTCAATATCCTTCCACCTGCAGCTGCCTGACTCTGACTCTGCCCATGGAGCTCTGCTTTTCCAGCCCGTGCATCTTTTTAGCACCAACCACTACAAGATGCTTATTCTGCACCAGCTCTGCGTGGTGCCCGTTGTTATCCATGTTGTGGAATTATCTGCTTCCCAAGAATCCAAACACTTTAATTATGCAGTGGCTGCAGCAGATAATCCTCCCAGCAAGAGAGGCAGTTGCACATCATGGTGGTGGTACACAGTGGATGCCTGTTAGGTTCTGACTGCAGTCATTTATTTAGGCTTTTATCTAAAATGCAGAGGGAAAACCTGCTGTGAGATATCCCATTCCCACTCCCACTGCAGAGTAGCTCATTTTTCCTGCTATCAACTGCTGGGATGCTCCTGCTCCTTGGCTACGAGGTTTCTGAGCTAAAAGAAAAGTCTCCAGTGGAGAGAGCAACTCAACACAAACCAAAACCATCTTGGTAATCTGATGTTCTCAAAAAGTTAGTAAAAGAAACTGTTACTTTCCCAGCTACAACTTTGACCTTCATACAAAAGCCCTTCAGGTTCTTTGCTATGTGGCTGCTATAAAATACTTTTTCTATGCTTTCAAGTATTTTAATTTTAGCAAAACATATGGGTGTTAAGACAATGAGGAGTATTTTCCCTTCTGTAGAACATATGTACAAATTAGTAAAAGAAAAAGATGAAGAGTTACCCACACAAACTGTTCTATGTCACCACAGAAAAGACTGAAAATTCAGTATTCCTCATTTTCATCAAATGTTGTAAATGCAATTGAGAATTTTTCTGTGTTCCCCCTTTCTGATTTACTTTGACCAGCCCATCATATCATATGAGATTTTCAGGAAATCAAATATATGCAAATTTCTCATATTTAGCATTATTTTGAGTGGTTATTTTCATGTTTTTAAACAGCAGCATCACAAAATAACCCTGCTGGTGGTGTATTATGGACTTGCTGCATAATGTTTTCTTTTAAAAGGCATAATCTGCTGATTCAATGCAACTTCCTCTGTATTGAAGGGAAGTATTCTGTATTAGGCTGGGAAGTGGTGAGCTCACACGAGCAGTGATTAGACAAGAGGCAGATTCGTAGGTACCTGTAATTACAGATTATTTTCTTAGCTTCAGAAAAAGCCAGGCTTTCCTAAAAGTAAAGAAACTATGTATTCTAGAGAAAAGGTCTCACTCACTAAATATTTTCAACATGAATATCTGAAAAAATCAGAAGCACCTGGATTGTGTTGAACCATAAAGCAGATTTCGTGAAGGGGTTTCAAGCACAGAAAGCTCATGGAACAGGGGAAAGGAAAAGCAAAGCCCAAATTGCATTTTACTTTTAAAGTTTTATGGTGAGATTATGAACAAAATACAGAGCAACTGGGGGAGGGAGGAGAGAAGAAAAAAGAAAAGAAAGGAAAAATAAGAGGTTGGTTATCCACACTAATTTCGTGTAATTCTCCAATTTTAATCCTTTGATTTGTCAATAGTCCCTAGAAATACCCATGAAAATGTTTACCAAAGTATCACCCCTGCACCATTCTTAGATGTAGAGAAATGGACACTAAATGATATGGAAATGATACACAAACATGATATAAATGGTGAATTACTGCTGGCAGGTGAGAAACAAAAGTCAGTGGAAGAATGGGGAAGTAATTTCACAATATCAATTCAAACCTCCTTCAAAAATGAAGCCATGGGATTTTATTAGTGTGTGGCATCCTGATATAACCACATTAAATCATTACATCCATCTTTTAAGAACTTGGTTTCAGCTTTGTGTCTTATTCCCAGATTTGATCTGGCACTGAAGACAGCACGTGATTTTAATTTTTTCTTTAATTCAGAATGTGTCTACTACGCAAAAAATTGGCTGTGATGCATAAAAAACAAAGGAGACTGAAGTGAGAGGAACCTCACAACATAAGAAAAATTACTGAGAGTACCTTTCAGGCTCAGTTACTTAGAGCTCAAATGAGCTTTTTTATGTATATTTTCAAGCTATGAAGTCCCTTGAACTCCACAAAACATCACATTTTCAGGAGTTTGAGATAAATATGTATCTAATATGCAGTTCTGACAATGCATTTTGATTCCTAAATGAGAGCTAGGAAGTCTTTAAAGTCTTTAAAGCATGGTTGAGGTAGATGCTGAAGGAAAAGCTATATACAGAGCTTTTGGCCAAGTCAAGAGATCTCACAGGGAGACTTCACTTGTGTGGCACAGAGAGTTTGCACATTCCTGTCTTTCCTAGGATTTCATTGGTGCTGCTGTCAAATTAACTCTGACACATTATGGAGTGCAGTATTTTGGATGCTTGGCACAGTGCTCAGGGTAAATTTTCAAAGCATGCTAATAAGGAAAATGAATTGTGCATAAACAATTTATAATTGAGACAAGAGTGGAGGGAGAGCAGACATTTGGAAGCAGTTATTTCCTGACCACGTTAGATTACACTCTGGGTGTACATTGGAAAAGAATGTGGGAAAATGACAATCACTTTATCATTAGAATTCAACATGGATGGTACAAAAAATTATTCCTCAGCCTGTAGTGAAGCTGAGGTGACACCAGGGAGAAATATGATTAAATTATACTGCTTTCTTTGCACCACTGGCCATATTTTTCCAGTTACCATGGAAGTGGTATTGCTTTCTAAGTGTTGCCATTATTGTGCTCTTAATAACTAGGTTTCATGTAGCCACAAGGTTTTTAAATATTGTTTCCATCTTGCATTGTCCTTCCTTTCTAAATCAATGATTGCTTGCAGTGTGATTAGGAGATAATTTCTGCTGTTGCTTTGTAAAGATTTTATTATTATCTTTTGTCCTCCTTTCTGAGACTTTCTCCTGCTGCTCTCTGTTGGTACTGAGATAGTACCTGTGAGTTTTTAATCTCTTCTGTCACACTGATTGATTGCTTGTCTGATCCCTCTTTTGTGAATTTTTCATCTTCCATCATTAGTTCAGAGTTGCTGATCAGGGTTTCAGTCCTGGACAATGATCAGCATTGGGGATTGGGTCTGACCCACTTTTGAATCTTCTCTTTATGTAACGTGCCTTCCTCTGCCTTGGCACACAAGAAGGAAGAGAAAAGGTGACAGAAGCCTACAAGAGAATAATTTGACTTCAGCTGCTTTTCCCTTGTGTTTGTTTTATGTGAAAATACCCATCAGGTATGTTCTGCACAGAGTTTTTTGAGGACACTACTAATAAATCAACATAAATTACATGGGAGTATTATTTTGGCTCTGCTATTCCTGCTCCAGATTTCCTAGAATTGGCATAGTGACCAAACAATGTCTATCAAAACTCAGAGAAGATCTTCAAAAATAATAGTCAGTACATCTCCTAGGCTTTGAAAGAACTTCCCTCATACTCCTCATCTGCTCAAGGAGAGGATTCCCTGATGAAAGTGCTGATTGATCAGCTTTGGGGATTGCAAAAAACCCCTGCCAAACTGAAGTTAATGTAACTCCTTCTGCCTTGAATTTGTGGACCAAACTGTGTGAAGGAAAAGCACTTGGGGTTTGTGGGAAGGAGTTCTGAGTTGTAAAAATTGTCTGCCTTCATTGGTTATCCGAAAAAAAAACCCCACAAACCAACATATATGCCAACATTTCAATGATTTCTTTCAGTAAGAGGTTTCACAACACAGGTAATACGTTCTTTTAAACCTTATCTCTGTTTTTGTGTGTCTGATTATCCAGTAGAAGTTTGTACTTGATTCATTTTTTTCCACCTGCCATTACATCAGTGCAGTCACTGCTTTAGCAGCCACAGCAAACATGAGGTTGAGTTGATGCTCATAAATACCTGAGTGAATTAATTCAACCTTCACTTCAGTATCTGGGTTACTCACCTCAAAGCTTGTAGCAGTGAACTCCCAAATCTTACTCATGTGAACCTGAAAAGACTTTGAAAAGCATCTCACTGGTGTTGGGCCACTGCTTTAAAAAGAATTCATGTCTAAAAGTCTGAGGAAAGGCCTATTTTCCCCATGATTTTGGGAAGGTTTCTGATTCTGTATCTGATTTATGCACCTTTTCCAAAACAATTTTGTGGCCCCAGAAGTGTTCTGTGTTTGGAACAAGGTGCAAGAACAGGCCAGATCTGGCAAAGCAACCTAAGAACATTCCATGTGAATTTAAGGTTTTGGTTGGTTGGGTTTTGGGGGGGTTTGTTTGTGTTTTGGGGTTTTTTACTGTAATCACCTCTTGTTTTATGCTGCAAGGAGCTGATGCACCAATTCTAACTAGTTTGCTAAAAATAACTTGAAGTTCCAGATCTGCAGTTTAGGTTTATCTCCTATTTACACTTCAAAAGCAAGGACAATGTGCAGACCTATTTTACTGTTAAACAGAGAGTCATCATCTTCCAAGGAATATCCTTGAAATCCTACTTTGATCCACGTGTTGTTTGTGGATACAGAATTCTTCCCTTGCTCCATCTCTGTTTTATTTTATTTGAAGGAGAATCAATTAAGAAATCCTTATTTTGAGGTGACTTATGAATTATTTTTTTGTCTCTCATAAATTATTTCTGTCTGTTACTTGTGGTACCTTTCTAGCCCTGCTTAGAACAGACACCTAAGTGTTGGAAACTAAGTACAGTTGCACAGGATTCTATTAACTGGCCTTTCTTTCAGGCCAGAATTTGTAAAAAATATCTCAGAAAGCACAATAAAGTAAAGTAGAAGCAGCAGGAAAATCAAAAAGATAAAGTTGATCCATGGCAATTCTCTGGTTGTCTTAAGCCAAACCCCTGTCTTTTTATACTCATATTTAGTCCAGAGATTTTGGGCTTTGAAGATCATCCATGAACCTTCAGGCTCAAGAGTTTGGTGTGAACTGTACATTAGAAGCATCAATCTCCATAAAGTCAGGATATATCATGGGAGTTATTGAGGGTGAAGGAATTTCAACACTTTCAGATCACAATTATTTAAGCTGATGAGAAATTAATTTCATATTTAGTGTAGAAAAATTATCATGATTAAATACCCAGAAGGACCTATTTGTAGTCCTGTATGATGATTAAAATTAAAGGAAAACATGAACATTAAATGGAAAAAATCATGGAATGATATTTTCTGTGTGAGAAATGAAGATCCTGTGCTTTGGTCAGTCCAGTTCAGTATAATCTTGCAGCAATCCCTGAGCTGAGAGGAAAGGTAAACTCCAATGTTCTGTCACACAAACAAGGGAAATTCAGTTATTTTATACTGGGATGAGATAATCCCTTTCAGTAGTTTGTCTCAATCACTTCTCCTGCAGTCAGACAGGACAAACTGTGCTCTTCTGAGCTGCTCTGGGACACTCCTACCATCTCTTTTCTACCTCTATCTTCTCCATTTTGTCACTTATAGTTGATAACTGATGTTATGAATAACCATAACCAGTCAATGATTCAATTCTTTAAATAGGAATATGATGTCAATAATAATTAACATTATATTTTCCCTTGTTTTCATGAAAATCTCCAACTGTTTTATAAATACCTGTTCAGTTTTATACTTGTGGCCACTTAATTAATGCCCCTTTTTGGTGATAGGGGAGACTGAGGCACACAGGAATGAAATCACTGGGGCAGGACAAATGGCATTGGCAGGAGCCAGGAATAGAATTCAAATCTACTGCCTAAGTGACTTCCAATGACAGGAATAGATACACCCTTTAGGCAAAATACAGATGCATGAAAATGTTTGGAATTTGACAGCCTGGAAATATTGCATGCTCCTGAAAATATGTCATTCCGGTCTGTCAGACAAAAATATCTGTGAGAGGGAAAGGGATATTTACAGAAGGTAGCTTACATATAATTATATTGCATAGAAACCTGTAAATATTTTTAATATTATCAGGAATTTTTACTGGGCATTAAATACCTCAGTATCTCTCAGGTGTCCTTGAGGCTTTTTGTGTGTGGTTAACATTAAACCACAAGCTCTTCACAAAAACTTTAAGGTAAGACCCACAGGAATATGTTCATAATATAAAATAGATGTGCACTAATAAATTCATGAGTGTGTAAGCTATGATATTATGATAAGTTACTGTGTCTTTCATGATACTTCCATGCTAAGAGTAAAGTATTTAAAAGTGGGAGATTTTTTTAATGCACCATCCCAGAGTCTCCCAAATGGGATATTTAGGTGACATGTTTCATGAGAAGTGTTGGAATAGTGAAAACACACAGAATTTGGGAAGTAAAAAAAACCCTCAGAAATGGAGGACCCTCCTCCTACTCCAAGCAAAGACTTTGTGAGTGAAGAGAAATGCTCCTCTCTGAGCAGCTGGAGCTGAAGAACTTGTAAATTAAAGGATCCAGAGCAATGCAGTGCTACAAGAAAGACACACCCCTAAAAAAGCCTTGCCCTAAAACTGCTGTTGGGAAGAGTGATGAGGATGATGACACAGAGTAACACGTGGCTGTCTGTGATTCTGCCTCGCCCTGTGGTTTTTTGGGCTGCCTAAAGCAGACCACTCTTTTTAGAATCCCCTTTTTCTGCAACATCTTAAGCTGTTTGTGTCCAGCATCAGGCAGCTTTGAGGAGATAAATGTACCCATGTGAGTGGAGCATTAGGAAAGAATGTGTTTATTTTCTTGTGGGCAGTGGGGGACAGTTTGCAGCAGAAATCACATTTTCCACAATAAGACCTGATCACGTAAAAGGTGGAAGAGCAGGTTCAATAGTCTGGGAAAGAGCAGGGGGTGCACAGGGCAGTTCTGTGAGTGCACAGAGGTTGTTTAGCAGAGCTGTCACAGCCTGCAAGGGCAGCATTGAGCAAAATCAGATTTCTTGAGCTTGAGGTAATTTGGTGACACGGCTTTTCACAGATCAGCCCCTTAATTCCGCTGGCAGGATTAGCTGAGCTAGTGTGAGTTGAGATCAGTGTGCCCTGGACCACTGAGAGGAAGCTCAGCTGGATGTGTGGGATGATGCAGTGCAGTGACACAGCACCCTTGGAGCTCTGGAACCTCCCAGTGCCAGCCCCTGTGTGTCCCTCTGGCCACATGAAAAAAAGGACTTGGCAGGATGTGACACCATGTATGAATTCCTTTATTTCCTTGATCACATCAGCAATACAGAGGAGTGTTAGGTGGATGAAAAGAAAACCTTTAAGTTCTTGCAAGGAGTTTTTTCCTCCTGGAGAACCTCATCCATAACAAGGGGTTTCACTGTGGTCAGTCTGATGGTCTAATGAAGCAGGGAGCTCCTCTGGGTGATTGCTCAGTGAGATTTCCTGGCACAAACCTGCCAAAAGCTGAACTTTTGCTTTACCTCCCTCATTAAGAAACTGAGTTATGCCTTCAGATTATTTTTTTGTGTGTGTGGTGAGACCAAAATTCCTTTCCCTGCCTGTTCTGTTTCTGTAGTGGCTCAGAGGCTGCTGTCTAGGGACGAGCATAACAACAGAGCTGGGAGGGAATAACATGTTTGCTGTGTTCTGCCAGCCCCCAGTGACCCAACAGCATTCCATCATCCTCCCTTCAGTTTTGTCTTTGATGTGTTTAATCACTTTTAAGCCAGTATAAAATTTGGGCATTCACAGCATCCTGTAGCAATGAGTTGCAGAGTTGAGCAAGATGAGCATAAGCCTTGGTTTTGCTGATTTTGAATGCACATTCTAATTGTGTTCAGTGCCCTCTGATGCTCCTCTGGGAAAGCTGGGAATGCTCAGTCTCTCATCTCCACAGCACTTTCGATTTTATAGATCCTGCCACCTCCCTCCTCAGTCACCAAGTGTCCCCTGACTAAGGAAACCCATTAAATGGGCTGGATCATTTCTGTGCCACATTTATTTGCTTGGTTTCTTCTCTCTTCTTCCTTTTTGTATCTGTTTATCTTTTTGAGGTGAGGCACCACAAAGAATCTGACCCAAGGATGCAGCATTCCTTTGACAATAACACAGGGATATCCTGCAGTCTCTTAATCTTTTTCTAAGAGTTCTAATTATAGAATTATTGTTTTCTCTGGTGTTACTTGTGGGTTTCTGGACCTGGCTGTTATTAGATCTTTTTCCAGATTGAGAATGGCTAGTTGACAGCCAGTCACTGTATTTGAACACTTAGGATTGTTTTTTCCTTGTCTTCACCTTTCAGATCGCATCTGTTTGCCCCCACAAGGTTTGCTATAGAAATATTTCTGCTTAATAGTTTTAAAAAATGCACTCTGCTATGATGCAGAGGCAAATGGATCACTTTCAGTCAATTTACAATTTTGAAAACAACTGAATTATTAAAATAAACTTTATAAATATTTAGAGATACAATTGATTTTTGTTTTACAAATGTCCTGTGGGGAGTCAGACAAAGAAATTAGCTTTAGAAGCATGGCTCGATCATGCTGTATTAATCAAGAGCTTAAATAGGTGCTAGAGGGGTAATGATCATGCTCTTCCTCTTGGAGGAAATAACTGTCTGAGATTTGGATGTGTTTTTATAATCAGCCTGAGGAGGAAGGTGGGCAGAGGTGTCGTCCTGCCCTCACCACCTGTGAGAAAGCTGAAAAGCTGCCCTTTATGTCTTTAAATTGGGGAAAATGCAGTGGCAGCTCCTAACTAATCATGTGAGCACAGGAACTCTTTGAGCTGTCAAACCCACGGGGAGGAGGCAACGACACCCTTGTAAATGATTTGGTTTTGTCAGCAGAGAACAATGTGTTTGAAAGAATTGCTCTGTTGTCTCAGGAATGCAGTGTGGTGTGAAGCAGAGGGAAGAAATTCTATTGTCTGACTTCTGCAACAGAGGTAGAGAAACTTTGTGACAACTGTGTGTGTCATTTTTTCTGTGTGGGTGACAGGCTATAAATCCCGTGCCACGGCACAGAGTGGCACCATGTGGGAACTTGGTGCTAAATGTGCTTCCACCACCAACCCCTGTGTTTGGAATCGACCCCCAGGGGTTACACTCATTTATCTGTATCGTTGCTTTGCTTTTCCAGGGTGTTCTTGAGAGCCATCAACAAATTTGCGGAGACGATGAACCAGAAATTTTTGGAGAATATGAATTTTGAAGTCCAAGTAAGTATTGAGGGTCCTTAGCTGGGTCCAGGTATGTGCAGGTCTGCAGAGCCCTGTCTGGTCCTGTGCATCAGCACCAGGTGGGCTCTTGGTTTGAGTGGGGCAGGATTAGGCCACCTTTGGTAGGACATGAGAATCATGTTTTGATTATTTATGATCAGGCACCCAAACAGAATATTTTGTTCTGTGATTCTGTCAGGACTGGCAAGCAGAAAACTCATTTTTTGTCTTAGCCAGCCATGTGCACTCAGAAAGTCAGTCTTGGATACAGTGCATGGAGCCTTTACAATGTCAGTATATAGGACACAAAAAGCTTAGCTTTGTTTGACTCCTGGAGTATTTAGCACCTAGATTTCATTTTTAACTTGTAGTCTTCCCTGAAAAGTCTACCTTTATTTCTTTATTTTTATTAGTTTCCTCTGAAATAATTTTTAATTAACGTTCAGGCTTTTTTAAGTTGTTCAGAATCATTCCTTGTAACTTAAACATTGGGTCATGCATTTCACCACGTTTGGTTTCCTTTAGATAAAAATGTCTGTAGTTTTCCCATTCGTGAAGTTGTTATTAAAATGTAAATACAGTTTTTGATTCAGGATTTGTCACTATAGAAATAGATAGAGAATACACTGACACAAGGTATAGTTTGAAAAGTGATTCTGTTGCACTCTTACTATAAAGTTCAAGGCTTTGCCTTCTTGATTTCTTGGGGTTCGTATTTTACAGTTAATCTCACAACTTGCAATCTGTTTTAGGTGATTCCCTTGTGCTGCACATGATTGTTCAGGCTCATTGTACTACAAACTGTTTGGGGTTGGTCTCTTGGTCCTCAACACAAAACCCCTTGGTCACAAATAGCTACAGAGCAGCCACACGAGGGGTTACACAGGAAGGGTTTAAAAGACAATAGTAAAAAGAAAGGTAAAACATTCAGTTCATACTGTTACACTGTTCCCAAGTATGAAATGTAGAGCTTTTTCCTCACTTATTTCATTAAAAAATTCATTCTTTTCAAAATGGGTGACTTTGCAAATATATATATATATGTATGTATAATGTTAATTAAGATTTTTTAATCATAGGGAAAGATGTTTCTCCTGACAAACTTAACACTTATTTTTAGTAAATACCCCTGTTGGAAACCCTCAGATCCTTGATGTAATCTCTCCTGGGCTCTATCAGTTTATTAACAGCTGATTTATAAGCTATGATTTCTGTAGCCCTCGATCACTTTTCCCTGAACAATGGGTTGGTAATTTTTACCAGCAGATATCAGAGGTCTGAAGGACATCACAGTGTGCAGGCTGCCAAAACCACACAGCCTTTAAAGAACATGTGTCTGTCAAAGTTTTATTAAGCTGTGCTCTGCCTCTCTCAAATGGGAGAGCAGCAGTTTAATGTGCAGCTTTTATTCCAGCTCCTTCCCGGGGCAGTTCCGTGTGTTCCAAAGTGTTATCAAACAACCAGGGGTGCTGTAGTTCAACACTGCACCTTGCAGTTCAAGGGGATGCATTAATGCTCTTTTATTCATGACTTGTCAAATAGCTGGAGGCTCTGAGCAAGCTAAACATTAGAGTAAATAAGGAGAGCCTTGTAAAGAATTGTAGTACCCTCATAGTCTTCACAGGAGACTTAAAATCACAATTCTTCTGGGAATAAAAGCTCTACAAACCTTCCAACAGTTCCCTAAGTATACCTCTTTAAAAAGCTGCTACTGGACTAAAGAGGGTCTGAATAGTGCAAAGCATATTGGCTTATTTTCTTAACTACGAATTAAAATTTGATTTCCCACTCTCTATTTTTTTATATTAGTATATCTTAGCTGTAAGCAAACACAAGCAGTGGCTAACTCAAAAGGCTCACAAAAATAGTAAAAATAAGTAGCTGTTTCTTCTAAATTATTTAGTTTTAAGTCACAACTAAATGTATTCCTGTATATGAGAGAGATCATTCCTGAAGTGAAGGCCTCACATATTGAGGATGCCATATATCCTAGAAATCAGTTTAATATCCTAGAAATCATTTTATCATTTCTTATGCTGTTCAGAGGTTCCAAAAGGTCGTTTCTGGCTAACCTTGCTCAATAGCTCTGCTAACTACACGTGCTTTGCAATTCTGCACACTTGCAGAAAGTTTATAATGTCATTTTTCTCCAGAATCAAACCAATGAACCCAGTATCCAGCTGAAATGTGTTATGGCTGCTGGTCTCCAGGGGCTGAGCTTGCTTTCACTATAATATTTCAAGAAAAAAACCCCAAAACTGTCATCTTGTCTGTTTTTAGGATATGCTTGAGTTTCTTTCGCATCTACAGCGATTTGTCAGAAATTCAAAAGGCTTACAAAGAATTCATGTTTCTCCTAATTACCAAAAAAAAAAAAAAACCCTGGGCAAAGGTATCTGTAGGGCAATGGCTACAGGGTGGCCTTAATGTCTTGGTTTCAGAGGTGTGTGAAGGAGGAGGCAGCAGCATTTATTGAGGGATGATTTTTCAGGATAATTACCAAACCTCCTCTTTGTAAGATCCCTGGAAATTTCTTACTAAATCAACTCCACATTTTCCAATTGAGCCACGTGTCCAAAACACCTTGGAATGTTAGTGTGGGCTTAAGGGAGAACAAAATGGGTCTCATAAGGATACTTTTTTACATTTTTAAAATCTGTTTCTCTCTGGTTTTACCTCTGAGAGACTATTTGGCCTCACCGAGTTCAGTTCTGGTACTTCAAAGCTTGCAAGTCCTTAATTTGGACATGCTATTGAAATACAAAGGATCCTTTTTTTTTCAGCCATTTTGGGGTACTCTGAGGACAAAAGGAAATATATTTTATAAATCAGGTTACTGAGTTTATAGTGTGTGTCTCTGACAAAGGTGGCACTGTACTCGGAGCTATTAAGTGAATAAATAGACCAGTGTCTTTAGTAATAAGGCTTCATTTTTCTCTCTATAATCTAGAATGATTTGAGAAATTTTCCATTTTATTATTATTGATGATGATGATGAAATATAAATTATAATTGACACATGCCAAGTGAGTGCCCTGCACCTCAAAAAACACAGCTTCTCAGGGGCTGAAAACTCCACACTGGTCAAAATTATAATTTGAAATATTTGGTAAGAGAGTAAAGGAGACCTTTCAGGGCATAAATAACATTTATCCTGATGCAAAAGGCCCTGAATGAGGATGGTATTGAGTTGGTGTGTTTGCAGCAGGGCCAGCTTTGAAATGATCAGCTCTGCTCAGGAGAGCTTTGGTTGGACCTCAGAGGGAAGAATAAAATACACATTATAGACAATAATTCCTTTAGGAAATGTTTGTGGTTCCATGTGTGGTTTTGTGTGTCAGTCTCTGTTTTTCCTGGTTATTTGCACACTGGAGTTTTCCAGGCTATAAAGGACAGAGGTCACTCCTGTTTTTGATGGAACATCATATTTCCAGTGTGGGTTCCCAACCAGGGTTGTGTTACACCATACAAAATGAAGAGCTCTGTTACAAGTTCTGTTGCAATCCTTTAAACTACCACTAAATATATTTACCATTGCCTTTCTATCTCTCTATAATACCTACCATTATTTGTCTGAAGCTGTTGCTGACTGCTTAGAAGCTTTTCAAAATAGTATTTCCTTCCTTAAATTCATGTTTCCTAGTGAAGTTTCTCTTTTCCCATTCCATCTTTAGCGTGTGAGAAATACTTTGATTGTCTGGAGAACAAGTAATTTGCTTTGAGGAACAAAGTGAGAGAAGGAAGTGAGAGAGGGTTTCACCTTCTCCAAGCACATGACATCAGTAGTCATTTAGGGATGTATTTTGTCCTTCTTTCATGTAGAGAGCTCTTCACAAATCATATTGGAATTTCATGCAAATGCTGGTTGAATTAGAATCCAAAGAGGAGCCAGTGGATGCTTTTTGAAGTGGTGCTCAAATGCAGTGTAATTGCAGTGGTGCCTTTAGCTCCAAGTTAAGATTCACCAGTGTTAATGTGTCTCCCCAGTCCTGCCTTGGTTCAGGGTTTAATGTTGTTGGCTAATGAATCTCCTGTGGATCTTTTTTTAGCAATATTTATTCAGCTACTCTGTTATGAAAAGCAAATGTGTAGTAGTGGTTATTAAAATTCATCTTTCTTGCTTTTCTGCTAATTGCATAATACTAATGATGTGCATCTTTGCACAATATAGAAATCTCATATTGCTTGCATACTTTGGTTTCATAAATTATCCTGCATTATGCATCATTTAATATTATTCCTGCTTTCCTCAAAATTATTATAATTTCCTTATATTCAATTTACAGCTGTGGAACAACTACTTTCATTTGGCTGTGGCTTTTATTACCCAAGATTCACTGCAACTGGAAAACTTCTCCCATGCAAAATACAACAAAATCCAGAACAAGTAAGCAAAAATGTGTATTTAATTTATATCTTTAATTTTGTAGTAAAATGATAAGAAAGGTAATGATAAAAGTACCTTTTGTATTTCTTTTTTCCTAGATATGGAGATATGAGGCGTTTAATTGGCTTTGCCATCCGTGACATGTGGTACAAACTTGGTGAGTACTTGGACCACTGAATCTGTGTCAGATTTCTTGATTTATTGAAAAATATCCGACACGAAGTGCTTTTGTAAATATTTCTGCTGTTTGAAGTTAACATATGTTTTCACTCCTGTGATTAAGCTTGGAACTGTCATGAGAGACCATTTGACTACTGCCAGTTTTTTATCTCTCAGAGAACAACCTTCTCTCAGATTTCAAACGTGGCTGAAATCAGACTTCAGAAACCTTATTTTGCGGAAATTGAGAGTGGATAGATTTTCCCTGGGAAGGTTCCTGCTCAGCCTGAACCCACAGTTCCAGAATTTAGGGGACTCAGACTTGGAACCTGTTTAGATTAAAATTCCAAAGTGTTTTTATGTTTCCTATCCAGCCACATTCTGCTGCTCCTCCTTTGAGAGTTTCTCATTAACTCCTTTGGGATCGTTTCTTATTAACTGAACTTCTGTAGAATATTTGTTTTATCCTGGAAAACTTTTGTGTGGCAATTGTGTGGAAAATCAATGTGGCACTCACGAGAGAGGAACATCAGACTCAGAATACTCAGTTATGGAACAAGTCTTGTCACAATTGTTTATGAGAATATATTTATCTCCCGAGAAGCTTCAGGCAGTATTGACATTCTTGCACAGGTTATTGAATTTGCTGCTGCTCTGCTCCACACCAGAGCAGAGTTTCAAGAACATCTTGGACCTGGCTGAGGTTTTTTTGCAGATTTGGGTGTTTGTTGGCAGCTGATCCGACAGCTGTGCTACAAGAGAATTCCGTGGGGTTTTAGGAGTCGATGACTGCAGGTGGCAAATGGGGGTCAGGAGCATAACAGGTACAACTTCAAGGACTGTTCAGGCATTGTCTGAAGGAAATATTCAGATACCAGCGTGGGGTAGGACATTTCTTCCTGCTGGATGAATAACAAGAAATGGTGTTGATGGCTGATGTGGTCAGTTTAAATGGCACCTTGCTCCATGTACACAGTACCAAAGAAAGGGATGACAAGGAAGCAGCTGTGGGACAAGAGGACAAATGCTGAGTGGTCTGGGCAAGCATATGGAGGGTGAGCCCACCCTGCTAGGGAGCACTGGCAGAGGCCCTGGAGCGTGGAGCCAGAAGGGAAGAACAGTTATAGTTTAGTAGAAAGTAAATCTCTTAGTTTTGCTTAATAGGAAAAGCCTTCTTGAAGCCAGGAGAAAATGAGTTTGTTGTTCTTTGAAGTGCCCTGGGATGAGTCAGGCTGTGAGTCTGGCTCAGGAGAGGTGGGAAGAGCCTCATCTCTGAGTGCTGGAGGGATCTGTCACCTGTAGCCAAAGGAGAAAGGACACTCAAGAATCAAGAGCCCAACCCCAAACCGACCCCAAACAAATGTGGGGGCTGGTCCTGCTTACATGTGGGAGTGGTCAGACCTTCTGAGCCTGGTCAACCTCAATTAGTTTCTGTAAAAGCCACAGAAAAAGCTGGACCAGCCCAACCTGTACACTACTGAACTGTGGAGCACAAAGGAAAACTGGGAGAGTTCTGCCATGGAATTGCTAAGAACTAATGGCTTGTGCTTTTTAAAATCTCACAGTTCCAAGCTGGCCTAACAGCAGGTGATTGTCATCTGGTTTCAGAAATAGAAATACACTTGAATTGACAAGTTTCCAGGCAATCTTGTGGCTGATCACTTCTATTTACTGCAATTTTGATGCATTGCTTGGTTTGGTTTATTGGTTGCGATGTCTGATGTTATTCAGAAGTGAAAGCAAGTAATAGTTTTCTCCTTCATAAGCCAGAAAGGTTACAGAGCGTGCCATTACTGTGTGGATCTCTCCTGCTGATAGAATTTGGGGAGTTCTCAGGTTTATTTATTACTTTCTACTCTAAATATTTATAAGGAGATGTCGAAAGCTGAAAAACTGTTCACTGAAAAATGTCAGCTCAGCTGGTGTACATGCCCAATCCTGGCACTGAATTCTGCCCCTTTGGAAGGAGACAGTGTCCATTCACACCCTCCCAGCCTTTGAGAAGGAGCAGACAGGAGTGACTGAGCTGTAAGACTTCACCAACACAAGTGGCTTAAACAGTGCTTTAAATGATTGCATGTCCTACATGTATTTCCTAAAAGTATTTCTTTCCACCTCAAATATCCAATTTGTGGTTTTGCTTCAGGCCAGAACAAAATCTGCTTTATTCCTGGGATGGTTGGGCCCATCTTGGAAATGACTCTTATTCCAGAAGTCGAACTCCGAAAGGCCACAATCCCGATTTTCTTTGACATGATGCTGTGTGAATATCAGAGGACAGCAGAATTCAAGAAGGTAATTAAAAACACTCTGTGTGAAAAGGCATTAAAATATCATGTGTTCAGTATTTCTGGTTAAATGTGTGTCATGTGGGCTTTTCTGCTCCCAGAAAGTCAAATCCTGAGTATTAAGAACCAAAGGAATGGCTTTGTGCAGCAAGTGTGGGCTCTCCAGAGTGATTTACTTGGACTCAAGTATAACTTTTGTTGCAATGACAGCAATAAGACACTGCAATAGGGGCCCAGAGAGGTTGCAGGATCTTAATCCAAATTTTCAGAGTTTTACTGAAAAAGCTTCTGAGCAACAAGACTTATATTTGTTAAGTAGGAGGTAGAATTAAATTACCTCTGGGGATCCTCTATAATCTAAATTTTTCCTTATGCCCCTTCCTTGTGAGATATTGATAAGCCAAAATGTTCAGTATTTAGTACAGCATATGTCACAGAAGCAGCAATGAATAATTAATTCCATATTATCACATTTCCCAGGGAACTCTAATTTTTCTAAGTATTTATTGTGAGAAAAATAACCACTGTGAAGAACTGACACTCCTGAAGTGTTCTCTGCAGTCATTTTGAAAAGAAAAAAGAATGTTTAAATCACAAGTATGAAATATTTCTGATTGATGGAATAGAAATAGGGATGGTGGGAGAGGGCACTTGGAATTTTAATCTAAATCTCCTGTCACTGCTTGCTGTGCCTACCTGGGCAATGAGTACCCATTGGTTTCTTCCCTATCTGACATTTCCATTCTCATCAGGCTCTTTGGCCATGGACTCACCTTATTCTGTGTTTGCAGAGTAAATTTTCCCAGTACATGTTCCACTGAATATTCAGGCTTTGTAGTTATGCAAATAATCAACTCAAACCAGCCTGTGTAAGGGTAAGTGACAAACAAAAAGGCATCATTTCAGACACATGTAAATATAAATATCTCGTGTACCCAGCTATGTTTAATACTTTAAATCATTCGGGGCATTTCTGTGTCAGCCGAGTGTGGAACAAATGAGCAGATGGAATTTCCATTTTGGTCCGTGTTCCACAGTGCAAAGCTTTTGGTTCAAAGCCAAGATTAAAAACCACTTTGCCTCTGTGCATCTGTTCCCTCCGTGTCCTGGTAGCCCTGTATTTGCTGTCTTAAAAATGTTTTCCTGCTCGTGGCTTATACCTCATCCCCCGGGAGAGACCCAGGGATCTGTGCGGAGCAGAAATCCCGGGAACTCATCAGTCAAACTGCCCCATTAACAGGAGCAGCAGCTTGGGAGCCTGGGAGGTGCCAGACATCTCAGTGACCCTTAAATCACCTCTCAGGCCAATAGAAATAAGTTTCAGGTGGTATTTTATTATTCAGTGCCAAGGAACAAGGACATTTTACTGCAGTTTGAGAGCAAAGAGATAGTTTTTATCATTAACTATTTCATAATCTCATTAGCTTCTAATGTTCTGCTTTAGGAATTGCAAATCATTTACTGGCAAGGAATGGTGAGTTTTATTCTCTCCTTTCCCATGGATGAGATAATTAAGATAAATAAACTTGATTCTGTAAGTTTAGCCCTTCTGGTAAGTTTTTAAAAACATATATTTTAAAGGAAAAGCACGCTAAGATTTATGGTTTAAAATTCTTGTTATCTTCATTAAAATGAGCAAATAATTAATATGAATGGATGATTATTGGATGCACAAACACACAAACTCTAGCTTTTGCTAGTGCACAATTTGTATATGCAAATTGACATTTAGAGCACAAAGGATATTTTTTCAAAGCTTTAGTGTAAAATTTTGAGAATGACAACATGTCATTTGCAGAGTGCCTGTGGCACTCAGGAGCCCAGAATGACATTCAGTTAAAACACAATTTTGCAGAACTTTAAAAATAAATAATTTATTTCTAATCTAATCTTCTCTAATGAGAGAGAGGGGGAAAAAAATTTCACAAACAGAAACATCTTTATGAGCTGAGCCTCTACCAGCACTGGAACCAGAGCTTGTCTGGTGCCTCCCACATGATTTAATAACCTTTCCCAAAATGACTGTTTCTGTTAATGTTTCATGGGCCTGTACTGGGCCAGCACCAGGACAGGGCTCTATTTTTTGGGGGGGCACACGGAGAAAAGCAAAATTCCACCTGTGGTTATCTCAGGAATGACATGTTATACAAATACATTTAACAGGTCAGAATCCACACGTAGGTGTTTGACACAGTCAGACATTTTCTTTCAATCCCTTCTTCTGCTTTGCACATGTAGCTTCCATTCACTCCAAGCAGTGTTATGTAAGTATGTAATTTTAACTTTAATTGAAGATGTAGGGAGGGAGTCATTATTACCTACTAATTTTAGCCATCAAGGCTCTGTCTGTCATGAGCTCAGAGAGTGAGGAATCTTGGAAAGGCAGTTTATCCAAGTTATTTTCTGTGTCTGTGGATAGAATTAGTCCTGCAAATATATCCCTTTCTTCTTCATTGTTCACGTGTTGGACACGTGGTGCTAAAGGAGTCCCATCCTTCAAATGTTGGTGACCCACCTTTCCCAGAAGGATCAGGGTGTGCATTTTATTAAGGCTTCAGAAAGCAAAACACATGTCATCAAGCAACCTCGTGCTCTTTGTTCTAAATGCAATCTGAGGCCAAGAGCTTTAAAATGATTGCTTTAAAAAAACAAACAAACAAACAAACAAGCAAAAAAAAATCAAACTTTAAAAAAAAATTAGCTCTTTGCAGAGTAAATGAAAATATCATTGAAATAAACAAGGATTTGAGTTAAGTTACAGATTTAACTTGGCTTAGGAGAGATTAATTCACCCGTGTTTATATTTTTGTTCAAATAAGTCGCTCTGTTTGTGTTCGGGTTTTTCAGTTGAGGATGTCTCGTGGGTTCTGCCAGTTGCTGGAGCCATCTGGGGAAGTTTTGTGTGTTTGCTTTCCTTCCTGACTGCTGTGGGACTGTCAGGAAACAGTGCTGGCTGGGGGGGTGTTCTGGGACTCACAGATTTGTTGGAGGACAGATGCT
The DNA here is from genome assembly GCF_036250125.1 of Pseudopipra pipra. NCBI lineage: Eukaryota > Metazoa > Chordata > Aves > Passeriformes > Pipridae > Pseudopipra > Pseudopipra pipra. Next base: position 4,222,178 of record NC_087563.1, on the reverse strand, counting down.
CATTCCTAGTGCTCCTGGTGCAGTGCCCTGTCCCTCTGAGCTCTGAGCTCTCACAAAGTCACTAAACAAGTATTTTACCTCAGCAAAGCCCCCCTGGTGCCTGTGGCTTATCATTGCTGTAAATAGCTTTATTTCTGGCTCCCAGTTCTTGAAACTTTGTTATGCAGAAAGATTTCAGCAGGACGTGAGATCATCTCAGCAGCAAATTTGTGTGGCCTGGTGGCTTCCATGTGGAAAACATGGACTTGCTCTTGATTTGGTATTGAGGTGTGCTCAGAGCTCTGCAGATTCCTTGGATCTATTAGACAGACAAGCAGGTGGGTTTAAAGCTCAGTTGGTGCCAATGACACTTAGGCACACTCTGTTTAAGTTAGAGGAGTGTTTAATTCCAGGGCTTAATTTTGGCAGAGAAACACTAAAAACTCCATTCTATATTTCTGCCAGCTTTTTTCACTTGTTTTGATCCAAGCAACTGATTCTTTTTTTTTGCAGCTTGTTGAGAAACTGCAGGAAAGATGCTTAGGAAGAGTTTTTTTGTTCAGATCCAGCAAAGTAAAATTATTGCCTCTTCGAGAAGTAATCAATTCTCTACCTGCTGAATAAGTACTAGGAAGGATTTAAGAGCTGGACAGTTTTTAACTGGTGCTTGACTTGCACTAAATTCACAGATTTCTGTCTTACTGCAGTAAATCCACAGGCTTCAGGTCTAGAAAATGGATGGATTGGGTGGTTTTGTTTAATATTTCCTTGTCCTGAAATTGCCATGCACTTATGTTAACCCACGTTATTAATACATATATAAACACTAATACACATACTGCTCACACATAGGAATTAATTCAGAGCCCTTTAAACCTCTTTTTCTGTCTGCACGAGACAGAATAATTTTATTTTTCCTGTTAAGCTATTTTTCAATGATAGCTCTTTATTCTCTAGTATTAGTACAGTATGTACTGTTCCACAGGCAATCTTCAATTTGTATTCTAATTACAGAGACAGAACTAAAACTGGAGCAGCAAAACCAAGAGTTGAAAACCAAACCAAAAATCCTTTTTGGGCTCTACAGAAAAAATAAGGCCCTCTCTTATTTGACCCTTCTATAAGAAATAATTAAGAAATAGTGCTAATGTACAAGTCCTTCTACTCAAATCAGAAAATGGGCTTGATGTTACTACTGAACAATTTATAGTTTTCTCTGAGAACATTATGGGAAGTGGTTCTTAAATGGACACTGAGATCTGAAGTCATGAGGTCTCTCAAGGAGCAGTGGGGAGTTCAGTGCACCACATTCACTGCTGATTTCTGCTCCAATCCTGGGTTGCTCAGTGCTGCTGTTGATGTTCCTCGTGTACATACTCTGCAAGTCTTCAAATTCACCCTCAGCAACGACCTTTTCTATGGAGGCATCTCACTGGGTGATAAATAGCAAAGTATTTTCTCAATTTTCCCCTTCATCGAAGGTTTGAACCGTTCCATGTCCATCTAGAACAGCACCACTCACGTTTTCAGGAGCAGTTCTTTCCTCCTCACCCACCTGAAGCTGTGCTGTCCCTGCTGCTGGGCTGGAGAAGGGGCCTGTCTGTGCCATGGTGTGGTGTGTGCACAACTGGGATCCAGGCTCCCGTGTCACACTGCCCCCCTGGATGTGTTTAACTCCCTCTCTTTGAGGCTCATCTGTCTGGGGCTGCGTTACCATCACAAGAACAATTTTATTTCCACGCGTTCAGTGCCGCGGTTTTGCTTTTGTTGTTTCGACTCGGTTTGAGGAATAGGAAGTGGTGGAAGTTGCTCCTTCCTCCCTGCCCCTTCCAGAGAAGAGAGGAATGTGTGTGCTCTGCCAACTCCTCTGCACCCAAATTTTGGTCTCTGTGTGAGGAGTGTCAAAGTCTGGCTGCTCAAGACAGTGTTTCAAAGCTCCTTGGAAGGAGCGACCCCCACTTTGGTGCTCTGTAAAAGAGCAGTTTGCAGCATCAGGGTGGACAGTAGGTCTGGGTTGGATGCTGGAGAACAATGGGGAATGTTTGCCCTTTGTTCTTGAAAAATGCTGAGTAATTTTTCTGGGTGGAGAGTTTTAATCATGACCTGCCTGAAGGAAGTGCACGTAGCAACATGTTCTCAGTTAGAATGTCATGTTTCCTTACAACTGAAGGAGTTGTCCTTTCCACAACACAACTGGAGACATGTGTGACCTGTTTGGTGTTCTAAGGGGAAGGACAGTTTTCATCTGTGTAGCCCTGGGCTGAACCTTCTGCTGAGGATATATTAAAGTAAGGTAAAAAATCGTGCATTGCAGTTATCTGAAAGTACCTTACATAAAATACTACAGTCATTCTTTCAACTGTGAAAGGTTCCCAGTTCTCTGACAGGATGATCTGCATCCCAGTCTGCCAAAGCTCTCAATTACACAGAAATTCTCCAGGGAGAAACAGAATTATTCATGTAGGACAACTGTGTGAAATTTTGTGTGAAAGAAGAACGTGCTGTCATTTTTACAGAGCTGTTAATAATTAGATAATTAGATGTAAAGCAACAGAGCTTTATTTCACTGTAGGTCTCCACTAATGCTTTCTCTGTGCCTCCCAATGTGTTCATGTGTACAAATATATGACATAATCCTACAGAGGTACATTTTCCATGCCACGTTGAAATGTGTTTGACCTCTGGATAGCTGCTGAGAGTTTTGATTTTTCTTTCTTTGTTAGTTTGAGAATGAAATCATTCTGAAGTTGGATCATGAGGTGGAAGGAGGACGAGGGGATGAACACTACATGCAGTTGTTTGAGACCATGTAAGTAGTGCATAAGAATAAATGCCTTAAGAATATGATTTTATCTTATTATTCCCAGTTACCAGGTTGATAACCTCACTTAAAGTAGAATCTCAGCAACTTTTTTTTCATCAAGGGGCTGGAAACAGTGGTTTGAATTGTAGTTTTGCTCATCAAAATGATTTTTCTAGTTGCTTTTCATTATTTTGTGCTTTAGCTAATTTATGAAGAAATTATACCTGACCTGCATTTCTATATACAGCTTTCAAGCATAGTCAAATATTCTCCCCACTATTAGTCTTTCCACACTTTTCTTTATAGCCTATTGTCCCAGTTTCAGCCAGGGTAGAGCTAATTTCTTCGTTTTTATTTACACTACTAAGGCATTTTAAAATGCTTTACTTTCTTTTCTCAGTGTCTAGATTGGACTCCAAGAGATTATTGTCTGAATTTAAATAACATGACTACCCTAGAAGGAGAATATTAAGAAGTGCTAAGGTCTAATCAAAGTATTTCTTTATTTCTGATAATCCTAAAGATTATATCACATGGCACCTCCTGCTCTTCTTGGCCATCCACATTCAGCTTTACTCCCTGACTGAATAGCCACGTTTTCACTGATGGCAAGTTGAGTGTGATGTCTTGGGCAGTGCTGGAGTCTTTGTACAGCCCTCTGAGAGTTTGTCCCTGGCTTTGTGTGTTTTAGTTTGTCACAGCCCTCACCAGATGAACCGTGAAAGGTTGGTTACACCACAGTCGAAAAAAGTCCACTTTCAGGGAAAGCTTTTTTTTTAAAAAATACTGAATTATACAATCAAATAATATTATGTATATATTATCTTATTTATATAATGCGTGATTATGTTCTAATTAAAAAAAGACATCATTTAAATCAACTATAAATGTTTGCTATTTTAGTTTAATTTCTGTCCTATGAGGAGGCAGATAAAATGTAGAAAGGCAGACTTAAAACCATAAAAGCACTAACACTTTCTAGGCAATGTAAACCTATTCCTTGAAAGCACTTCATGGGCAAGGACAGACGAAGTTTTAAATACACCCTTTTCACTTCCTAACGTGCAATGACTGTGTTAACAGAGAGCAATAAACTGATTTTTCGGTTCTGAATGTTTGCTATTTTGGCTTCAAGCCTTGGGTGGTGAGGCAGAGGTGTCCAGAGTGGCTCTTGGTGTGACCCAAAAATGCTGCTGCAGAGCCTGAGCAGAGCTGCCCAACAGGGGACTCAGCTGGCACAGGGGACACTTATTGCAGTGCTAAACTTTCTTTGCTGCTAGTTATGTGTTTTTTTCCAAATATCCATACCAAATCTCCCTTGCCTCAGTTTAGGCCAATTATTTCTTGGGATGTAAAGAATCATTTATTCTGTTTCTTTTTTTTCCAGCAGCTTTTAAACAAATTTTAAAGTTGCTGCCTTGTTTCCTTCTGGTTTCTCCTTTAGGGTAGACAACCCCAATATTTCAGTTTATCCTATGGAATTTTTCTGGACATTCCTACAATGTCCCCATCTGTTTTAAAAGATTACATTTCCTTAAAGCTGGAGAGAGTAATCAAACTGAGATTTTATCAATGCAAACAGCAAAGGTTCCCTCAGACCTTGTGTGTGAGACTCTGAAGTTCCCTCTTTCTGAGCTGTGTGACACCCTTTGCCTGCCTTGTTCTAACACTTTTCTGGAGAAGTGGCACCTCTCCAGCTAATCCCCATCTTTCAGTGGTGCAGTCAAATAATGTCATCAAACATACTCCAGAGCATTTGATCTCTGCCTTCCCAAGGCACCCTCCTTGCTCTGACAGACCTATTTTCCCCCTCGTACTGTCCCACTTTCTACGAAGCTTCAAGTTCAATGTTTCCATGTGTCTAAAGATGCCACTTCATCTTGTCTCCAGATAATATTATTTGTTCCATCCTTGAAGCTGTTGAATGACACCTATAGAGGGACTGGTGAAGCAGAGGTTGGTGACCTACCAGTGGTAGAATCTCCTCTTCCCTCTCTTCCTTCTTCCCTCCCCATCCTTCCTCTCCCCTCCCTTAGTTCGATTTGGTTTAAACCTTCCCTCCTTCACACCTTTTAAAGCAGGGATTTCAAGCCTCTGTCCCCTTCTGGATGGGGACCCAGTTAAACTGGGCTCCACGTTTATTCATTTGTTCCTATTTCCATCAGCTGATTTCCCAGAACTGCATTCCTGCACGGTTCCAGTGCCCCCTGGATGCAGGCATGGAGCAGCAGTCAGTGACTGTGGTGTGCTGGTGGTCACCTCTGCAACCAACACTCACCCACACTTGTGGGTTGTTGGGAAATTGCTGATTCCCAACAAACTAAATAGGTTCAGCAGAAGTTTAATTAAGCATTTGTCCCTGGTTCTGACTGTCAGTGTGCCCCAGGAGGGGTTCTGAGCTGTGCTGGTGAGTGCTGTCCTAGACAACACCAGGGAGGAGAATCTGGGATAATCTGGGGTAGGTGAGAGGCTGTTTGCAGTGGGCAGAGGACACTGGGCTGCCCTGTTTGGGGAAATGCAGGAGAATGTAGCTCTGTGGTGCCAGGCCACTTGTCCTCAAGCTCAGAAAATGAATCCTGGCATGTTTTAGTTACTAATATAGGCACAACAGAAAACAACATTTGGCAGCTCTCCAGTTCCCCCATCATTGCAGTGGCCCACGTTATTCAGTTGTTTTCTTGATCTTTATTTAAAATATTTTTTATTTTAAATCTTTTATTTTTTTTTCAAGCTCTGTTCAAAAAATCAAAGGTTTCTTTCTCCTTCCTGGGGGGAGAAATTCTTGAAGTTTTATGGTCCTTTTTATTGAGATTACTGTACAAAGCTGAGCAATACATTTTTTAAATCTTCCCTCAAGAGACAGGTGTTCCTCTCTCCTGTTCTTTTTGTAGTTCTCCTTTATGTGCACTCCAGCTCACCTTTCTTTGGTGACTGGAGTTATGTGTTATGTCCTGGGTGAGAATCAGCAATAGCTTGTGGGTTATGTGGGTTATGTTTTTCTACTTGTACTGGAAAGAAATGTGATGTCTGGGTGACTCGTGCTCATTGTGCACTCAGGGAATGTTCAGAGGTCTGCCTTGCTTGCTGTCCCTCCAAGGGAACCTGTGGCAAAAATTCCTAACAGTTACTTGAATGGTGACTGTGCTTTCCTCTGTTAGTGTCTCACCCTGTTTCTGATCTCACATATGTAAAACACCATTTTTCCTGTATAATATTCCTACGTGGTTCTGAGGCTTTCCTACTTTCTTTCCCACAAATATAATTTAACACACTCCAACCTTTCTGTCAGTTGTCAGCTCTTCAATATTTATTATTTACCTTCAATTTGCAGTGTATTTAATGTTATAAGGCCTATTTCAGTTACTTATTTAAATATTTCTGCTGTTGTTTCTGACTAATCAGACAACAATAATTAAAGTGTTTGGGTTTTATGTGTCAGCCTCTGTCCAACACATCTTGTACAACATAAATATTCTTTCAGACACCCGTGTACACCCTCCCTCTCTCTCAGCAAAGTAACTCCACTGGAGTTGTACAATCCAAGGAGTAAACTTTAGGGGCTTTGCTTAAGTTGGAACTTGGAACCTGGCTCCATTCTGGGCTAGAGTTTCCAGGATTTCTTTGCAACTGAACTTAATATAAATATGTATTTCCTGAAGAAGGTTTAAAGAATTATGAGGAGTAAAAAAAAATTTCTGCAATTAATTAAAACATCACACTTTGTAATTTTCTTAATAGTGTACTTAAAGATTACTAATAAGTTAATTTTTTACCTGGGTGTCTTGAAAACAGTGATGTTTGATATTCAGTTGATATCAGTTGAATATCATAATTGATAATTAAACACTAAGAGGTCAGAACCTTCCCAGCTACCAATATAAAGCAGGGCTGCCTTGGGGAAAATGAACTGCATCTCTGCCAGATCCAATGCATGCATCTATAATATATATGTGAAAATATATGTATATATGTGTGTATATAAATATATGTGTATAAAATGCAGTTTGTCAGAGAGAATCCCACTGGAAAACCAGGATGTTAAGCAGAGGAAACAAGCTCTCAAGCAAAGAAAGAAAATAATCCTTAGTGAGATGCTGGTAATTGCTTCATGATGTTCAAATAGTTAAACAAAGCTCCGACAATAAAGTGAAATATCTACTCTTAAACCACTTCAGCACTTTGTAGAAACAGTATATGCTAATGTCCTGTTAATGTAAATTCAATCTGATGATGCCATTCTATAAAACCCATTTTCCTCTATTTTTATCAAAAGTGATTGAGCTGCTCTTTTCAGTCTGGAGAAAGTTGATTGTTTGGTTTTCCTTATTTCTCAAGGGCAGGTTACTCTGGTGAGGCCTTGTTAGTGAATGACTTTTTTGACCTAAAATTGTAATTTTTGTTAGTTTGAAATTTCCACTCACGTGTAACAGCACAAAAAGAAGGAAAAGGTTGCATTTTATGTTGAGGAGAGGAAGGTGCAGTGTTTAAATATTTTGCAATATTGTTTGTTGCAATAGTGTGGCGTTTCAGGGACTGGAGTTTGTGGTAACACCGATGCAGGTTGCTCTGTCCTGGAGTTGTGGGCATACCCTTGAATTCAACGTCACTTTCAGACAGGAAAAATAAATGTTTCTCTTTTTTATATTTGATTTATATGCCACTTGTCATGTGGGTATCTAAATTACCGACTCACAAAGGGAATTTCCAGTGCATTCTGCAGTTGATTTAACCCCACCTCAGTCTTTGCCTTCAGGTCCACACAGTTTTTCGGCTGACAGGCCACTGATTTTCACGGAATTGTCCCAACATTTTTTGCATTTGCAGCCTTAAAGACTGTGCCCAGGAGCACCCTGCCATTTCTGACTTGGTGGAAAGGTTTGTCAGCCTCGTTAAAGGCCTCCTGGAGAAGCTGCTGGACTACAGGACCGTGATGAACGACGAGAGCAAGGACAACCGCATGAGCTGCACCGTCAACTTGCTGGTACGTTCCCTCCTGGCATCCTCATGTGAGGAGAGGGGAAGCCTCACAATCCATTTACTAAAGGTGAAGGGAAATCTTCCTGGCGACAGCAGTGGGTGACAACGCTCAGTAGTGATATAAATTCTGAAGCAAGAGGTTTTTATATCTATTTGCATGGATGCATCCGTGAATCTGACAGCAACATCCCCTCACTTCTTTGGTTTTGCCCCTGTGTTCTGTGGGTGAATCAGGAATTTTACTGCTCACATGCCTGTACCTTTTGATAGGCTTAACATGCCAGTGGGCTTTGCCAGGTTGAAGCTGGGCTTGAGGAACTAACCCACTTGCAGCTTCAGCAACTCAACAGCTTTTAAACGTGGGGAAGAAACGTCAGGGCACTCACAGTGAGGTGCTGAGAACATTTGAGTCTCTGTTCTGGTCCTGTGGTTTTTTTTCCATTCCTCTTTTGTAATGAGAATATGTCAGACAGAGACTCCTCCCCCAGGGAACTCCTCAAAGCTGAGGAGGGACCTCCATCACCTTCAAAGTGTTGCTCTCACATACTCTCTGTTCCTCAGTAATCACTGCTCAATGTGGTATAAATTCCTGCAACAATTCTAGTCATACATTTTGCACAGCCTTAGCAACTTGTACACCTGCAAACACGTTATGGTGACAAAATAATGGGCTTTATTCCTGGAATTGGCCCCTTTTAGAGGTATTGTACAACCATGTTGTGCATTTACAGTGCTACATGTCTGCTTCAATACATAGCAGCTTTTCTGGCCATCAGGTTCTGCCAGAGCATGTGGTTTGTTATGTTAATGCTTTTGGATAAGTATATTTTCTTCTTCTACAGCAAAACTTTCACTAATGATTTTGCTAAAGAACTAGAAGTATACCTATGTATATATAACACATGCATATAACTAATTAAAATATTAATTGATGTAGTAGTTCCAGTTTTAAACTGCACATAGTCTGTAAATAATCTATTTCTTAGGCTCTGCAATGAGCAAGAAAAGCAAACTCTCAGCATATACATCTATATCTGTATTTTTCTTTTGTTTTATTAAAATATATTAGGAGATAACTTAAATTTTTGTGTCCCTAGAATTTCTACAAGGACATCAACCGTGAGGAGATGTACATCAGGTATGACAGCTGTTCTGTTAGATCTCTTTTGGAGCGGGCAACAATATTTTCTCGTGAATTCTGATTTTATTGCTGTGCTTGAATTTGTGTGCTTAATATTAGTTTACCATCCACAGTGACTCTGTGGTAGCCCTGGCCTCATTTGTATTCTCACTGCACTGTTTGTTTAGCCTCCAGCAATCTGGAATCTATGATGTGTATTCAGCAGCAGTGTTTTTTTCTAACTTCTAGTTGATCAAATCACTCAACATTCGTTGTTTATTGTTTAAAATTAAAGAAATGCAGCTAGATTTGAGGTTTGAGGGAGGGTGTATCTTACATTTAGAATGGCAGAGAAGGCATTCAAGTTTCATGGAGTAACTCAGTCTCTTCCAATATGCAACACTCCACCCAGCAGGGTTACTGAGGAGGCATTTTCTGGGAGAGCTAAAGCTACACTGGCAATTCTTTCAGATGTGAAATGGCCTCTTACTGTCTCCAAGAGTTTTGAATGTGAGCTGCAGCAGTTCTTGTTGTTTCAAAGCTCCTTATTTCCTGCCTCTCCTTCTGCAAAATGTGCAGAACAAAGCCCAGCATCCCAAAAATGAGGTGACTCAGAGCTAAACCCGGAGCTGTGAGCTGGAGTGACCGGGGGAACAGCTCTCCCTCTGTGGGTCTGCTGAGGGGGAAACATTTTCTGCTGGGATGCCAACTGGGAATGGGAATACCTTGAACTGCTACAATAAGGTGTTGGAGCTCCTGTGTCCCAAAACACAGAGGATGGGATGCACTTTTCCATTCTGGCTCCTGGAGATGTGCAGCCTGAGTCCCGTGATGGGCAGTGGTTGTGCTGGAAATGCCATCCTAGGGATCAAGGAGAACATTGGTAATGTTTAGCTTAGAACAACTCTCCTTCCTCTACCACTTTCCAAGCTGTACAGGGACTGGCTCTGCCTTTCTGGGCTGGTATTTTCCATTTTCTCCTTTACCCTGTGTTATCTGTTGTGGTTTCAGCTCTATATGTGGGAAGTGCTACAGAGAAAGGCAACTGTCTTAACAGTCCAGGAATAGTGGACTCAGAGCTGTCTTAGACCTCGAGTCTGATAGTTCTTCCTCTTCAAGGTGGAGCTGACAGCAGTTCACAGAAGGAGGGTGACTCTTTCTCCTCCCTTTGTGCCCAAAGTTTGTGTACAGAAGAACACAGAAAAGTCTGAACAAATGCACAGAGCTTTAACCACCCTCAGTGTCCTTGAAGTCTCTTTGGGGAGTGACTGTGGGACATCTGTGGAGTTTCCTCTTATCTAGAACATTTTGGCACTCAATATTCCAGTCAGGCCAATACCCAGCCTAATTCTTGCTCTCTCCTCCCTCAGGTATTTGTATAAATTGCGAGATCTTCATTTAGATTGTGAGAATTACACAGAAGCAGCATATACCCTTCTGCTCCACACGTGGCTCTTGAAGGTTAGATCTTCTAAATTCAATATATAATTAAGCTTTCACAGTTTTCAAATTTATATATTAAAGTGACTGTCTTAATCTCAGACTTACTGCACGTTAGTTATTTTCAATAGGGGTATTCAAGTTTCTACTTAAAAACACTGCAGTAGGTCATACAAAATTAATATTAATTATTGAAATATTTTCAATAGGTTGTTAAGAGCTATGTATTTCTAGAGCTAAATGTTGTAGCAAGAAGAGTTTTTCTTTATAGTGAGAACATTTAGTGGTGTTCATTTTGCTCATTTCTTACTAACCTAAACATGACAGTTATGACAATTAAACATAGTTTATTCCAGCTGTCACAGGGGGACATCTAACTTTTAATTTTAAAGAATATGGGTCAGACTATCAAGTCATCTTGGCTTTCTTTTGTAGCTGGTAATTGCCTTTCACTACAACTAATGTTTGTTCTCATTGTAGCTGACATTATGAATAGAAATGGTCAGTAAGATGCATTCCCATTACAAGTGGAATTTCCATTTGGAATTTCTATTCCAAATTTAAATGTTCTTCAGCAAAAATCCGAGATTTCTTAGTGAAATTTTTTTTTTAGTGCAGAACCACATAAACTTGCCTTTCCACAGTGCTATTTTGCTTGAACTTCATTTTAATTTTTTCTGGTCATAGAAATACATGAGGTATATTGTATGTCTTGTTGTAAACAAAGATATTAGTATGAGAAATATTTTAATGCAAAAAATCAAAACCAAGTCAGTGAAGATGACACCACTGAAAGAGAATTAATTAATCTTCTCACACAGATTTTTATCTTAAGTATTTTTTTGGGGGGGAGATGGTGGTGGTGAAGGAACACAGGTTTTAAAATGTTCTGTTTAGGGACATGAAATACAGCACTTGGCTGAAGAGGTAGTGAATACATTCCGAGTGTCTTTCCCAGTTTCTCTGTGGATGGATAAAAAAGGCTTGGGAAGAAAACACTTAGAAGAGCCCAGGGAACCAGACCTGGTGGGAGGTTGACAGGCTGAACTCCAAAATCATGGGGTTTTTGCTGTGTTCTTGTTCCCAGTGGTCAGATGAACAGTGTGCACCCCAAGTCATGTCAACAGAGTTCCAGTGCTCGCAGACCTATCGACACTTGAAAGAGAATTTATATGAAAAGATCATAGAGTACTTTGACAAAGGAAAGGTAGGTCTGCAGAGTTCCTCCCCTGCCAGATCTCTCTTTGCTGTGCTGCTCTGGATAGTGCTGTTGGATGATTGTGCCCTGTATGAAGTGTTTGTGTAGAAAAGCTTCTTTGAAATGTGGGTCAAGCAAAAACTGTGTCCTGAAGGCTTATTCCCAGAGAATATCTGCTCCCATAGGAACACGTTCTTTCAATAACCACATTCACAAAGGAAGAGGGCTAATGTTTCAACACATTGTCACAAGCATGTTTGCCAGGCACTAATAAAACACAATGAAAAATGTTGAATGTACTTGCCTTTACCAGGAAAAGAATATGGACTACCCAGATTCCAGTTCTAGACCATTCAGTCCTTATCTCCAAGAAAGCCAGACAGTTCAAAGTGGACATATTTGTTTCAGAGAAAACTAAGGGTTGTATTCCAAATCTAAAATGTAGTAGTTTGATGTTCAGTACCTTGGTTTAGTTCAACTTTAAAAAAACCCTAACTGTTAATAAAATTACCTGTCAGTACAAGTACAGTAGAGCTGAGATTTTTGGAAATAAAACAAAGAAAGAAAGCAGGGAAAAATTCTGCAGTGCTGGATAACTAATCTCATGATCCAATAAGACCTTTAAGTCCTTATGTCTTGTTCAGCTGTAGCCAAAGGTACGAAGAGAAGAGGGAAGGCAATTCATTAGTGCTTCTTGAGAAGAAGCCCTTCCTATAATTCAAAAGGTAGAAGTTTTCGGTGCTTCAGGGTTTTGTGTTGGTATCTAAAGAAATTACAGTGTAGCAGTGCCCACCCACCGTGCCAGGAAAACCAAATCCTCATGATTTCTGGTCTACAGCACCCAGCATTCAGACTCTGCTCAGGTGCATCAGGGGAGGTTTGCAGCAGCTGGACCCACGGGCCAGGTTCAGAAATACCTGACCTGGGAGCACGTGGCACCCTTTGGAGACAGGCCTGATGTGTGTGACCCCCAATGGCCTCAAACCCCCAGAGAGTCGTGCTCACAAACCCCTTTGTCTCCTTTATTATGGGTAGGTGAGAAGCCTGACAGAACTTGAGAAATATCCTCAAGAGAGGGAGTTTGTAGCTGCTTCAAGACCACTTTTGTGCTGCTTGTATGAAGTGCCCACATCAGAGGAGAAAAGCTGTCCTGGTCTTTCCAGTGCAGCTCCTCACGGTCCTTGTCAGAGGCAGCCCTTAAATTGTGTGGAAAGAAAGAAGCTGCTGCTCTGGGCAAGTGGCAATTTAAGCCTTAGATTTTAGCTTACTGGGAGAGCTGTCGTATGCAAGGTACCTACAGCTGTGGATGCTGCAGGATGTTTTATAAAATGGTGCTTTAAGGAGTGGCAGGTGTCAGTCCCCTCAGCTCCGTGCTTGGGGTGTGTTCTGGGTGTTATCACCCCAGTGATTTACTCTTCTTAATGTATCTGATTCTTATGCTAAGAATAAAGTAGGTTTACTTATGCCTTCCTGTAATGAATCATAAAACACTTTTATTTTTTCACATTAATCTGCTTTCCTGAAGTTTATGATTGCCTCGAGTCCTCCACTCTAAATGTGCAGTTAATAAATGACTGCACTTTAAAGGGAGCGTAATCAATAAAAGTGTAGTTAAACTGTGATGCATTAAAAACTTGTTTGTTGGGGCTGGATTTACATTTTGAATGTGTGGTTGCATTGCAGATGTGGGAAGAAGCCATATCTTTATGCAAGGAGCTTGCAGAGCAATATGAAAAGGAAGTTTTTGACTATGAACTTCTAAGCCAAAACCTGGTAAGATTGTATACAGGTCTTCAAATTAATTCAATCACAGAAATTAATACTTTTGAGCTATCAAATGACAGAGCTCCCTATGAGCTTGTTGTCTACAACAGATTTTTAATCCATTTGTTGAAGAGTTGCTGTTTCACTGTAACAGTCCAGTGGTAAAAGAGAGAACAGCAAAGACCTGTTGATTAAAGTTGCATGGAAATCTGTTTATTGAGGCATTTTGAAATTTCTGTAGATTAAATAAGCACTTAGGGCAATTCAAAGGCCACGTTTAAAAGAAATAAAGCAAGGTTTGGAGGCCTCTATACTACTTTAAGATAGAAAAAGCATCTAGATGAAATTTTTCCCCTAAATTTTCCTTTAAATTTTAACAACTTGAATCTTGGCAAACCTGAAGAATTCTATCCTAATCAGGAGTGGGGAAGTATCACAGCACAAGGAATTAGAACTAGGTCCAAAGGCTAGAAGTAAGATTTTGAAGGAAGAGAAAATGTTCAGTTATTTGTTTTCATTAAAATTGAATTAATCTAAAAAGAATCCTGTCCCCCACATACCTTCTTTTCCCTGCTCCCCATATTCCATGCTTGCATGATTTTTAACAAATGTTTAGGGCTCATACAATAAATATCCCTGAATCTTCCACAAAGAAACCGTGGGAATCAAACCACGATGTTCCTGAGCAGGACTGTTTAAAAAGAAATCTTCCCTTGCTCCCAACAAATTCTGCTTTTGTCATAAAATAAAAGGCATTGGTTTTGTTAGTCCCATTTAAGTTGCAGTGCTGCATTCTCATAAACACAACACCTAAATGGTATTTTATGGCAGAAATAGTTGTAAGCCCTTTCCATGGTGTGTGCCCTTCATGTGAGGCTTGGACAAGAATTTGAGTTGAGCCAAACCTCAGGAAAAATTTGGGACCAGGGCTTTTTCCAAAGGTATTGTTTCAGTAGTGTTACCAGTGGCCAAGTATGACTTTGGTGTTTGCTTTTCTCTTCTCACACTACTAAATTAAGGATAAGCCTGAGATCAAATATTAAAGTTGAAGCCATACACATTTATCTACCTGTTATATTTGCATTTAAATGTAAACAATATTTAATGTCCCTCAGCAGTGTCCTGTGTGTGCTGATTATGGCTGTAGCTTATCAACTCATATTGCTGTAGAGGTTAAAAATGAATAGATAAAGCCCCCAAAAACAAGTAATTACAGTTTGTTTTGCTTTCAGATCCAGCAAGCAAAGTTCTATGAAAACATCATGAAAATTCTGAGACCCAAGCCAGACTATTTTGCTGTTGGGTATTATGGCCAAGGATTCCCCACATTCCTACGGGTAAACTTGTTCAAATTCCTAATTTTTTTGCCCCATTTTCATATGCTTCTAAACATACAAGTGCACTCTACTAATGCAAGTGAGTCTCTGGAGATATTTTCCCTGGATTTCCTGTTGCTTGGATGCAGGACTGCAGATAAAATCTGAATTGCTACTTGTAAGAATATGCATGAAATGTTTTGAGATGCTTTCATGTTGCTCCTTTCTTAGTTTGATAGTGGAAACTAAAGATATATAATGTGGTGAAGGAGTTAGAGGAGAGCTAAATGCAGCAATATGATGTAATTTCTCATGGGCACATATTTTTCAGATGAGTCTCCACACAGGGTGTTGATAAGTAGTAGAATGTCATTAACTTGTGTTCAAATTAAATCCAAAATTCTGTTTCAGTCATGGCTGGTATTTTTAGAGCTCCTCACCATGCACTGGCAGGAGTTTCAGCTTTATGTTGCCTCTCAGCTGCAATGGAAATACCTGTGGCATTCTGGCTCCCTCACTATCCAATTCTGGTTCATGAGCTGGCAGGACAAGAAGTGTGTGTAGCATTTGAAATGTGAACACACCATGAATTTGTTCAGTGTGATATTCATGTTTCTTCTTTTGTTTTCCTGTTTTCCTCGTGATAACTAGTGCTAACACTGCTTTTTTGACCTCTAACATGCACTGAGCTGACATGTTCATACCAACTGTCTTGTGTTGCTCTAAGTTTTTTCCTGAATGGCAACAGCTTGTTTCTATCCTAGGACAATTTGAAGCCAGTTTGAACTGGCTTTATTCAACATATGCTGAATCTACTGTATTTTCCTTACTTTTCTCTATTTTTGACTACCATGAGAGAAATCAGGACTCCAAAAGGTCTGTTTTTTCAAGAAACCTGTCATGCACAACTGGAATTTATTTAGTTTTTTAAAAGGTCGTAGCTTTGTTTAAATCACAGTAGTGCATGAGCTCAGAGCATAAAACTAACCTGAATATTTGATGTTTTCTTGTTAAAAAAGTGATTCTTACATAGAACAATGAATGGGGTAGCTTTCTTCACACTTGAAAAGCAACAAGAGATCCTGATTTCCCACGTTTAAAACCCAAAGCTGCCTTGGAAACATTGGAAAAAACAGTGAAATATATTAGTATTACACCAGTGTTACTGTTTTCTGAATGATAAAACTTTGAGACCAGGGTCTCTGGAGAGTCAGTGCTGCATTCCAGCACCCGGTCAAAGTGGTGTTTGGCTTTCTGGTTGATTCATATTCAGAAAACAGCAACGCTCATTCCAAAATCTGGAGAGCATTGTGCGTTTGTGCTGATAACCACGGATCTCTAACTTCTGCCTCAGCATCCCAGAGCCCGAGAAATGAGCTCTTTGTGCCTTGCAGAACAAAGTGTTCATCTATCGTGGGAAGGAGTACGAGAGGAGGGAGGATTTCCAGGCGCAGCTGATGAGCCAGTTCCCCAGTGCAGAGGAGATGAACACCACGGCAGCTCCCGGGGAGGAGGTGAAAAACTCTCCTGGGCAATGTATCCTTGAAAACAGGAGGAAGGGGGGCTGGAGAAACCTTGGGTTTTGCAGAAATTTGTCTGTGTGAAACAACAATTTCCTAAAAAGAGTGGAAGTTTATTAATGTTGCAGCTCTGTTTGCAGTTTTACTTATATGTCCTTCATGTCTTTTGTGGCTTGTTCCTGAGATGTCAGCCCTTGTTTTCCTCACAGTCCTAAGGAGTCTGTCTCTTTCATTCATCAGAAAACCATTTAGGTTGGAAAAAACCCTAAAGATTGACTCCAGCCATAAACCTTGTTCACCACTAAACCATGTCCCCAAGTGCCACGTCTACAAGTCTTTTAAATCCCTCCAGGGGTGGTGACTCAACCACTGCCCTGGGCGGCTGTGCCAGGGCTTGACAACCCTTTCAGGGAAGAAAATTCACTGAAGTTCATATATGGTTTACCTTTCGTTTTCTTCAAATGGCAAAACCAGTGACACACACTTGAACAGACCAAGTTTAAAAACAGCAACTTCTCTCTCCTCTCTCATCTGACATTCTTAGCTGTTGTCCCTTTGATATGAAATTCATGTCTTCCTTGAACATTGCCCTGACTGGAACCACACTTGGGGACCACCTGTGCTTCTTGGCAGCATAAATATGCTTTAAGTCACTCTTAGAAATTTTCCTGGAAAAATTAACTCCTAAACATTGTTAACCAACTTTTAGGATGCCCTAAATTATTCTTGTTTACAAGAACTCTGATCATGTTTGGTTTTTTTCCTAATTTAAATCATTACTGACTGAGCAGATATGAGATCACCTCATTGTCTCAGACATTTGTTTTCACATGTTGATTTTCCTTTATTAATTTCCAAGGTAATGTTGTAACACTTCACATGTTCTTTTGAATCTATTTTGGTGGAACCTTCTGGAACAGAAAGGGAATATTGATTTTTTTCAACACTGTTGGGACTGAAGTGGGAGTATTACAGGCTTATCTAAAACAGTACATTAAGCTTGAAAGCCAAGCTCTCCTAAGATTGTCTTGTGTCTTAACTAATTGGTTGTTTTTGGGATCACATGTTTCAGTCTTTAAGGTAGAATTCGCTCCTCTAATTGCAACTAACAGCAGATACACACTGGTTCCGCACTTAAGAAAAAGCTACAGAATCTACCCAGAGGGCACGAGTCAAATATACTGAAATATGTAAGAATGAGATGTATTTGCTTACAAACACAGCAGTCAGGTTTAAAAAATAGCACTTCCATAGGAAAAGGAAATCTCAAGTAAAAGGGCTGTTCCATTGCAGATTTCAAAGATGAGATGTTAACCATCCCGACTTTATGCAAGCCTAGAGCTAAACAGTGAAGCTGTTAACATCACATGTCGTTGATGTTATTTTTGTAAGTTGGCTGAGCTTTAAAATTTAATGAATGAGTCAGTGTGAAAAATTCTGCTGCAGATATTCAAGCTCAGTAAATAATAAAAATATGCAGTTCAAAGTTAATATTAATACATATTCACTGGTTACTACTGACAGGTTTTTCCTTTTTTGGCCAAGGAAACTCCACAAATGAAACCCTGAACACTGCAGATTTTTCATCAGGAAATGTCTTTTATTATTATTATTATTATTATTATTATTATTATTATTATTTTTATTTCCCCTGCAGCCTGCAGTGTTTCAACTGTTAATAACATGTCCTTAACTTCCACAATTTCAGATATCCAGTGTTTTACAGTGCAGCCAGTCCTGGAGGAGCAGCCCAGATTCAAAAATAAGGCAGTACCTGATCAAATTATAAAGTAAGTGGATTTCTGTAATAGATGTATAATGAGAATTAGACCATATTCCTAAACTGACAACCATTATTTTGCCAATGAATCTTAGAGTTTTTATTGCCTTAATTTGCTGAGTTATGTATTCATAGAATCATTTATGTGGGAAAGGACTTTTAGAGGCCATTTAGTCCAACTCCCCTGCAACGAGCAGGGACATCTTCAGCTAGACCAGGTTGCTCTGTCCAGCCTGTCCTAGGTATATTCCCAAGGAATTCCATGAAAGAGCATCTACCCACCTACCACTGAAGAAATAACTTCTGGTTCCAGGGCAGGGAGGTGGAATCTGTGCTTTGGGAGGAAGTTATTGAGTTTTCAACACATCTTCTTAGACAAGTGATGGAGAGAGGGGTCTTAGAGGTCCCTGGCAATGAGAGTGGTTGAGTTGAAGGCTCTTGGACAGCAGAATCTTGTTATGGCTTGTCTTGCCAAGTGCAAAATGCACAGTGGCAAAGTGCTTTCCACTGGCACTGTGGTCAAGCTTTTGTAAAGGAATAAAGGGAATGAATTGTCCAAAGTATTCTGAGAACAGAGGGGCTAACAGCTGGATCCAAAGCAGTTGTCACCTTTGCCTGCAGCCTTCTCTGGAGAATCTTTACTGAAGTTGCAGCTGACTCAGAGTGGAAAAACAAGAATCCCCTCCTCCCGTGCACATACGTAAAACAGATACAAGCACAGGTCTTGTGCTACAGGATTTAAAAACAAACAAACAAACAAACAAACATCCCCCTCCCCCCCCAAAAAAAACCAACACAAAAAAACCCACAACAAACTGTGGTCCCAATTTCAACTTGATGCAATTTTAAATCAGCAACTGAAAGGCAGATTCCAAATGTGGTCCTGTTCGACTGGATTTCAGAGTGGTGGCAGCCCCACTTGGAACTGGTGACAGTTTTATGTGGTGAAATGCTCCACATAAAGTAGAATCTCTGCTCAGATGGGAGATTTCGTAATGGTTTGTCTCAGCTGCAGAATTCAAGCAAACTGCTGATCCCATCTGCTCTTGGGGATTTACTTTTACGAGTGTACTTTATTGGCCATTTCATTGTTAGTTACATTAGTTGATGGCAGTGCATTTATTCTATCAAAGAGCTTCAAAATATCTGTCCTTTCAGATGGAACTGTATGAAGTGACCTGACTCAGTGTGGCAGCATTTTCCAGTTTCTTTCTTTACTGATGGAGATAATCTGAGCTCTTTGGATCACAAATCATGGGTTCCTCTGAACTAGCACACCATGGTTTGCTTAGCTCAGCTGTTTGGGGCTTCTCTATTTGTTTGCTTCTCTGGGCCTCCAAAACATGGCTCATTTTTATTACAAGAGATTACTAAGATTTATTTTTTTTTCTCTGCAAAATTAGCTTTTACTTAAAATGGCTTTAAATTTAATTCATCTTTAAAAAAATAAAAACAAAGCCCAAAGGGAGAGATTTTTCTGTGGACAACAAAATACTCCGTTAAAACTCTGCAGTCCCTGTTCTTTCAAATTAGCCAGTGTTAAAAGCCAAGTGGTTACAAGTTTAGTGAAAATATGTGCTCACAATGATGGAGAAAAATCATTAGCTGAATAGAATAGATTATAACAGGACTTTGCAAGACATTCTTTGTGTTGGTGTCCCCCTCTACAATATAAATTTTCTTATCTATCACAAAAAAATTGTCATTAATGGCTTCATTTGTTTATTTTATTGAATAAATATTGTTCTGCATTGTGAGCAGGGACATGATTAAACTGATTTGTTGTGTTGTGGATGAAAAAACACTTGTGCTCCAGTCCAGGTGAGAATATCTGCACTGTTCAGTCAGTTATCTTGAACAAAATTATGCTCCCTGATAAGCCAGCAAGCAGGGCCTGTGCCACAGCAAGAGTTCAGGAGAGGAAAAAAATCTCTTCTAGTCCTTCTTCTGTAGGTTTGAACATTAATCTGGAAGTTCTGGAGGGTTTTTTACCCAGAAAATACACCCAGTCACAAGCTGAAGCTTAATAATTGTAAAATACTGTGTGTTGACCGTGATTTATAGATAAAGTAGTTTCCTCCTGAGTTTTCAGTGAAGTACTTTTTTTCAGAGCAGTAAATTTGCTTTTAATTAAAAATTCAACTGACTCAAAATGAAATATTTCACTGCAATAACAAAATCCATTAATTTCCAGGTTCTGTATTTTACAAAAGTGTTTTTTTAAACCTTCCAGTTTTTACAAGTCCAACAACGTGCAGCGGTTCCACTATTCAAGGCCAGTCAGAAAAGGATCTGTTGACCCTGAAAATGAATTTGCTGTAAGTAAATTAATGACAAGGTGATGGATGTAGTTCTGGTAACTGTGAGTTTTGATCCTAGATCCTTCTTTAGGCCCAGATTACTCATTATAGACGTCCTGAATTCAGGATTCTGGTTCATAAAAACAAATGCAAGGCTTTTTATTTCAGCATAACTCCTGTGTACTTAACGATACACCACTTTTTCAGTTGCAGGTAAACGTTATGTACTTAAGCACATTCAACACGTTTGTGTTAAGCAGGAACATTTTCTGGTACAGATTTTCATTATGACACGAGGTGACATGTAAATAAACATCAAATGCTTTGCTGCTTTTAGTTTACAACACTTTTATCAGCTGCCAGCTTGGTGCTGAGGTGCTTGTTGTCTGCTTTCATCAGTCCTGGGAGATCCTGACAGACAGAGAACTGCCTGTGTCATTTTTCCTGCCCTGACTAATAGTGCAATGCTGAGGAATAGTCTTCCCTGTTCAAACATTCTGAGGAATCTACAGCATCATAAATTACTTTTCAGTGTTGTGCATAAATATAGGAAGTGTCTATATTTTCGTTTTACAGGTGTCTGATATTTTACAGTTTGTTCTCAAAAGCCATCCAGCCTCTATGGCTAAAGCTGTGCTCGTGTCATCTAATGGGAAAAGCCATTCCTTTCCAAAATGTACAATATCAGTTCTGTGTGTGCTGATTAGCAGTGTCGAAATTTCCATATAAAGGAGCTTCTTACCTGCTGTTAAATTAGGGTTTCAGATGCAAATACTACCTTGGCACTCCAGAATTGCTCTGTGTTATCAAGACTCTTGATGCACCTTGGCTTCCTTTGCAAACTAGAGAGTTTTGAGCCCATTTATGAATATACCTTGAAATGGTTTCACAAAAATTACATCATTGATGTTTTCATTGCTGATGACAACAGACCACATGCAGGTGGAAACTGGGATATTTGGAGGATGACTTTACTGCATTTGTCGTGTTTCTCAGTCTTGGCAGCTTAGCTGAGCTGATACTGTAAAATAAGGAGCAGTAAATGAACTAAACTATTTTAAAATACCAACAGCCTGTCTTGTTCAGAAAAGGAAAGTGAAAGGAACTAAAATAGTCAGAATGCTGGCAAGTTGTTATTGGGCTATTACTGCTTTTACTTGTAGAAATAATTGGGCTATTACTGCTTTTAATTGCAGAAATACCTTTTGAACGTGGAGGGAGGAAGTATAATCTGGGTAGAGGCAGGAGCAGGTCATTTAGTCCCAGTCAGTCCATCTGTAATGGCAAAAATAGCAATAGACACTAAAATATTCAAGGGTAATTTTCTTTTTTCCTCTGCTTTGTGCCTGAAGATGACCTAATCTGAAACCAGAACAATTATTCATGCAAGTTGCCGTGCTAGATTAATGTGGCAGTGTCTTTTTATGCAAAAATATGCGTGTGTTTTCCATCCACATTCATTTCACTCCGGCGTCTCAGAAGGCAGGAAAGATTGAAGTGTGATTTTTCTCCCGCTCTGTTTTCCTCACAGTCCATGTGGATCGAGAGGACTTCCTTTGTCACGGCTTACAAACTTCCTGGGATTCTGAGGTGGTTCGAAGTCGTCTCCACGACACTGGTGTGTACTAACATATATTAATTAACGTGCTAGGAGCCCATAAAACACCTATTGAATCCCCATGTACGAAATTCCTAGCAAAATTATCACATGAGGCTATTTTTTATTTATTTTTATCCAAACAAACCCGTTATTACTTAGGTTTTATCGTTCTGCTGACAGGATCAATATATCCTGTGTCCTAAGAGAATTGAGCGAGTCTGTGTTGGTTTGCTGAATTGTTGTTCGTATACCTGGAGTTTTATAAAACCAAAAAGCCCTTTTTATCTCTGTATGAGCCTTAGAAGCCTTTTGTTTCTTTGCAGGCTGTGATTAGTCCTTTAGAGAATGCTATTGAGACTATGTCCACGACAAATGAGAAAATTCTGATGATGATTAACCAGTACCAGAGCGATGAGAACCTTCCCATCAATCCACTTTCCATGCTGCTGAATGGAATTGTTGATCCAGCTGTTATGGGTGGCTTTGCTAAATATGAGAAGGTAAGAGCTTCTGAGTCGATGCACAGAACATATTCAGATACATCATTTCATAATTCTCCCACATCCCCTGTTTATAGTGGCAGTGCAATATGGATGGGGAATATGAAAGCCACAATTAATCAATCAATCCATCAGTCAAGAGATCCTCTTATCCTCATTTCCTGGTCACCTCTGGCTTTGAGTGCAAACCAGAGTAACTGAAGCCCAGTATTAGTTGATGTAAATCATGATACCCCAAACCTGTGCCTTTTTAGTTTCACTGCAAGCCTAATAAAAGAAACAGTAATTGGGTTTCATAATAAGAGTCTCAAACTCAGAAATGTTGGATAAAGACTGAAAACACTTTAACAGAGGAGCACCTCATCTCCCAGCTGGCAGAGTGAGGAATTATCAGCAGCAGCATCTGGCTGAAGAGCATGGCTGTGTCTCTCTTATTTGATGGCCAATACTATGATCATTTCTTTACCTGTCAAAATGATGGACTGAATTATTTTTTTTGGTTTTGTTTTGTCTAAGGCTTTCTTTACAGAAGAATATGCCAGAGATCATCCAGAGGATCAAGAAAAGCTGAATAGACTCAAAGACCTGATTGCTTGGCAGGTAACTTCTCACTGACAGCAGCCACTGAGGCTTCATCAGCTAGTCCTTTGTTCCCCTCCTTTCTAGCAGGAGAACATAGCATTTATATCCATTTTCACTTTTATTTTTTCCCTGTTTCCCAAAGCAGGGAGGGGCAGAAGAAAGAGAAAATTCTTGTTACAAACTTCCTGCCTGGTTCTGGGTGAACATTAGGCCAGAAAGGTACTTTGTAGAACACATCATGTGGAATGGTTTATCAAAAGCCACACATAGAGAGGGCTACATTTATGGCTAAAAGGGCCAGGATTTCAAACTCAGGTTGTATTCCTGGAGACAAAATGGAGAGCATGACAAAAGTCACAACAATGTCATGAATTGCTGGGAAAACAAGCATTGGCAAATGTCAGAACCTCTCCTGGGAAACAACTCTTTTCTAGAACTGAGTATCTCTTGTTGTTTGTGGCAGAGTTTTTTGCATCAGAAACCTTAATGGAGTGTTAGCTGTTCTCAGGAACTACTTTCATGCTCAGTGACTCTCCAGGATTGTTGCTACGTGTCTTTTGTGTGACAAATAGCAAGGAAGACCATTAGTAAATATTTTTAAGCTGCATCTCCAGAGCAGAGCTGAATATTCTGCCCATGTAGCAGCACTGAGGTTATTTGGGTTTACTGTTTATTATTTTATAGGTAGTGTAGACGTGGTAAGACAAACCAGCCCTTTTGTCCTCAATGCCCCCATGGGAGGTGGTAGCAGAAAAACCTCTATTTTTGCAGAGATTCAAGGGAAAAGGGCTCTTTTCATTGACCTGCATCATCTTTGTTATGATAATGGAGCAGAGCAATACATAACCTCAGAAATTATCAATTCTATTTCCATTATCTAATCCAAAATAGAAATCATTGCTACCAATATATGGCAAAATGAATGACTGTGAGAGAACAGGTTTATATTTTGGCCCAGAGGTAGTTTGTTAAGAAACCACAAACTGCTGAGTCCTGTGAAATAAAGATGATTTACATGAGAAAGAACTGTTTGCTGTATAAATGAATGGGCCTAGGGGGATGTTAAGAAGTAGGGAGGGTTCATCTGGAATTTTACTCTCAGAAATGAACAGCTCAAGATATTTCTAAGCTCCCTGACCTAGTCAAAGATGTCCCTGCTCCTTGCAGGAGGTTGGACCAGATGACCTTTCAAGGACACTTCCAACCCAAACTGTTCAGTGATTCCATGGTTCTGCTTCATAGATGAGAAACAGCAAAAATTAACCATTTATTCCTCTCTCAGCTTTGAAGTGAACCTTCCAAATAGCTCTAATGGGTTTGTTTTGCACTATTTTCTGAAGGTTTTTGAAGTTTCCTCCTGTTTCACTGTGATTCCTCACAGCTTAAACTTATTAGTTTAAGTTTCCAACCTTCACAGCTTTCTCCTGGGTCCTTGCCCACTGAAGGCTCTGTGTGCTGCTGCTTTCTGACCACAGAAGTACTCAGTGGATTAGTGCTGTAGATTGACTGTAACACCAGCTGGCATTAGGAAATTAAGTGGTAATTTCTATCTATCCCTGTAAACCCCTCTGAAGGGGACAAACAGATCTCTCTGTAATAGATGGGCTTTAGTACCATGTTTTTGGAAGTTATATTGAAGTTGAACTTCCATAAAATACAATCAGGTGGATGGATGGACCAATGTATACAATGTTCATAGTATTTGTGGGGTCAGAACACAAAAAGGAACCATGAAATCCGGGTGGATTTTACAAAAAAAGCCCAAACATTGATGCAAAAGAACTAAAAGTTAATAGTAAAGCAGTTAGCAAAGGTCAGTGGCAGAAGGGTAGCTAAAAGTATTTTGCACACATCTCACAAGTTGTCATCTTCAAAGGCTGAAAGGTAACAAAACTTTACCAAGTTTCTCTTTTAGAATATGCTTATTATTAATAAAACAGCATGTCAAAGTCTGCTCTCCTGTATCTTTGAAGATGAGGTTTGGGTTGATTTTAACTGGATATAACCACACATTACCACCATGGCAAAGGTGATGGTAGCAAGATAATAGCCAAGGAAAAGGGGTTAGAAAGTTTATTAATTTTTTTAATTTGCTAAGCAAGCCATTGCTTCTGACAAAGGAGAATGATTTTTTTAAGAAATTCCAGTGTATTTAATCTCCCATGAGATTAACATCAAAACACCACAGAGGAGAGGAAACAGTCACTATGAGGCAGCCAAGATTTTTCATAGATTTACTGAACAAACCCATTTTTCATGGGCCCTTTCCATCTTGTAGTCGTTGCTCCAAACTGAGCTCAACAGACAAATCCATGTGCCAGTCACAGGAGGAGTTTTGCAGCTGACTTAGCAGGGACTTCAAGTGGAGCCAGGGAGGTTGTTGGACCCACTTGAACAGTCTCACTTTTATTCTTCTTTTTTTTTTTTCCCTTTTTTTTTTTTTTTTTTCTCTTAAGATACCTTTCCTTGGGGCTGGAATTAAAATCCATGAAAGAAGAGTTTCTGACAAGCTTCGTCCTTTCCATGACCGGATGGAGGAATGTTTCAAGCATTTAAAAGCCAAAGTGGAAAAACAATATGGAACCAGAGAACTGGTACTGCTCTCCTTTTAACCTCCACCTCAATTTCTCTTTATTTAATACACATCTTGTTCTAAAAAATATATATTTTCTTTTTCTTGTGGGCTGAAGGCAGCAGGAGCTGAGTTTTGCAGTCCAAGATTTGATTCAATTCTCTGGCACATCAAATGTTCCTCACTCTGGAAGATTTGGAGTATTTTATTATGAGTATTAAAATTGCAAGTCTTTTCAGCCTTATTAAGGAAGTAAAAGCAAATTCTCATGTCTGTTCTCTTGGTAACTTTTCTTAGTGGTTTAGGGCTTTGATCTGCAATTGATGTCTCCCTGTGCCAGCCACTTCCAGCTGTGTTGTGAAGTAAAACCTGTCATGGGTATAATACTATAAATATTAGTTGAGACCAAACTGAAATATCTGAGAATTGAAGGATAACTTCTGAGCACAAACTCCCCAGACAAATCTTGAATAAAATAGTCTATCTGAGCTTGTGCAGCCCAGCAGGAACCATGTTGCCTGGGTTTTGTGATTAAACACCGGTTTCTTTGGAATTTATTTTATATTGTTGCTTTCAGCATTGATAATTTTATAACAGGATTTAATTCTTCTGTTATGGGGAGGGGGAGGGAAAGTAGAAAGTTTCTAACCTAAATATTGCGCTTGTTGTACACCTGTATGATGAAAAATCTCTATATTTATCTCAGTCTGTTTTTTATTTTCCCTCCCGTGCCCCATCCTTGCAATAATTCACAGTTAGCAATATTCCCTCATGCTTGAACCCTTCAGCACTTAAAAGCAAACAAACAAACAAACAAAACTCTATTTGAAATTTTGCAGAGAATGTAGTCTGTGAATCGAGTCTGGGAGGTCTGAAGAGTAAACCACAGTAATTCATGGCAGGAAATAACTTCTCTCATGCCAAGCATTAAAACATATGTAGGATTTCCAAGACCTGCTGCAAAGGGATGGAAGGAGGTTCACACAAAGTTCTTTGATTCAATGTGTGTCTCTTTTCCATCCTGCAGCCGGATTTTGATGACAAGAGAGTGGGAAGGCCGAGGTCAATGCTGAGATCCTACCGTCAGTTATCCATCATTTCACTGTCCTCCATGAATTCTGAGTGCAGCACTCCCAAGAAACCTGCTTCAGAAAGGTTGGTTATGAATGCAATGCTATTTTTTTTTTCAGTCCTGCCTTGTAAGTTTTATGGGATTAAACAAAAAGATTTTTTTAAAAGACGACCAGCAGTCTTTTCAGACTATGCCATAATTATTTAACTGTAGCTCTCACTTCTTCCAAGCTTAAAGCTAAAAGTCTTTCAACCTTAATACACAAAATATACTCAACACTCACTGAAGAAAAAAAAAGTGGCGATTCTTTTTCAGAAAACAAGTATTTTAAAAATTACTTTTCAAAAATTTACAAGGATCTGGGTTTTTATTGCAAGTTTCTCTTTATGCAGCTTTTAACTTAATTGCCATCCTTTTGCTTGTAAAATGTGAAGGGAAGGAGAACAACCTTTACAAACTTGGACTTTTAGTAAAGCCTGTAGTGATGTAAAAGGCTCTGCCTAATATGCTTTAACTGCAGCACTGGGAAACAGAGATTTTAAGTCTGAAAGAACAGTTATAGAGTATTGATCAGCTTTTTCATCCACAGTTTTGTTCACTTTATAAATTATTTTCTGAGCACACAGAACTTCCCAAACAAGGTACATATAAAACTGATCTTGTTGAGCAGTGTTTGATTATGATTTTTTTTTTTTTAAACATCTGATCTCCCTTTTTGAGTAATTCACTTCTTAAAAGTCCAGTGGTTTATGAGCCTAACATAGAAGTGTTTTTTCTTAAGACATCCCTCTGTTCTTACATGTTTGACCAGTTTGTTTTTTAACATTTTTTCCACCCTGAGATGCCCAGGCTGCTCTTCCAGCCCTTCATCCTCCCCTCCAGAAGGGTGGAGCTGCCAAACATGATTTGTGTGCTGCAAACATGCTCTGCCAGCCCTGTGCCTGTGACAAAAGACACCTCCCACAGCACCAGACAAGTCCATTTAAGCAACTGCATCGTGCACCTATTTTGATTTGTTATGGTGCCAATTTGTTTCTAGGAAGCACAGGCCAACAAATTCACCACACTACCTGATTTGTCAATTTTTACGTTGTAAAATAAGTTCAGTCCCGTGTTTAAAAGGCTAATTACATCAACAGAGAAGGGAGGAAAACCAGCACCAATTTCACGGGTTTTTTAATGAGGAATAGCTCAATTTTTAAACTTTTAAAAATTAGAGGAAGAGAGGAGGGAGTTGGTTTTTAACCACTGAGTATGTGCATTCTTAGCCAATATGGTGACATAAATAGGAGGATGCATTTAAAACATGGCAATAAATAGCAATACTCTGTTCCACTTTGGTCCTTTTCAAACCAAAATAGCATGTCTTGCTTTCAGCACCATCATCACCACACATCAACTTGCCATGTGAGCTCTAGCTCTGCTTGGTTTAGTTCTTAAGCTAATGCACAAATCTTTAAGAGGGGATTTGAGCTAGTTTTAATATTTTACATTCTTTGCAACATTTTAAGATGATGTCTCGCTGCCTGAAGGCATCTTATTTGTATCTACAGTTGCCAGCTGAAGCACATCCTAGACTTTTTGCCAGGCTGCACAGAAAGTCGAAGGAGAGGATGACCTGCATTTATATTTCATGGGGAAATGACATCAGAGCAGCAGTGGCTTTTAAAATATCACTCCCCAACTTGAGCTTTTTTTCTTTTGCTCCTGCAGCTTTGATCTGGAAGCATTGCTACCAAAGCAAGGGAAAGCAGAATCAGAGGAGACCGCTCCACCAATTAATCCTCATCCTGAAGTCAAGATGAGAAAGTCCAAAAAAAGAACAAAAAGAAGCAGTGTGGTGTTTGCTGATGAGAAGACAGCACCTGATCTCTCTATCTCTGACATGAAATGTGTATGTTACTGACTTAGAGTATCATTTTATAATCCATTAAAAAAAAAAAAAAAGAGGATATTACTCCTTTGCTTAGGAAGAGTAAAATATATCCCACAGAACTGCAGCTGCCTGGGGAGATGTGCAGGATGCAGAGCTGATCTGCCCTGCCCTGAGTGGAACCTGTAAGGGGGGGGAAATCAGAACATCCCTGCTGGCTGATGGTGACAGATAACACAGCTCTGAAGCTGCCAGTTCCGAGGTTTGGTTAGTTTAAAGCTGTGCTGGGAGGGTTAAAGTGGCTCTCCTGTGGAGAGGCAATTGGCTGTGCTGACATCTCAGGGCAGCTCTCACAGTCTCACTATTTGGGAAGTGATGAGCCCTGGACAGTTTGTACCCTGTGAGGGAACAGGCAGCTGTTCAGAAACTGCAAGATTGCAAACACTGCTCCTTAAATGTGCCAACCTGGAGTGTGGAAGCACTGGCATCTCTCCATACATCATCTCAGTGCTTTTATTGCACTGCTGGATCATTAGGAGGACTTAAATAACACTGTGCCTTTATATATATATATGTCTATATATATGTATATGTCTATATATATGTTTATATATATATGTATATATATGTATGTATATATATATAAGTATGTATATATATATGTATATGTATATATATATGTATATATATGTATCTGTATATGTATATATATATGTATATGTGTGTATATATATGTATATGTCTATATATATGTATATGTATATATATGTATATGTATGTATATATATATGTATATGTGTGTATATATATGTATATGTATATATATAAAGAGAGAGAGAGCTTAATTCTCAGGAGAATTTTCTTTTAGTATAGAAATAAATGAGCAAATAAGTATTGTATAAAATAAATAAATGATGAATCAAATAAACAGGGCTTGTGGACCAAGTCCTGTCACAATTTAAACGTCAGACAGTAACAGGTTGTTGAATTAAATGGAGGGAGCATAAATAGTTTGATCAAAAATTTTTTGAAAGGGGAAATGAAGTGAGTAGGAAGCTAGGATTCTTTGGGGAAACAAGGAGGTACTTCTGGAAGATTATGGTTGTCTCACACTAAATGTCCTCATGCAAAGCACAGTCATGCTCTGAGAAGCATTGATATACAAATCCAAAATATATTAATATACAAACCCAAAACACATTGGTATACAAAACCAAAATACATTGATACACAAACCCAAGATATATTGATATGCAAACCCAAGATATATTGATATACAAACCCAAGATATATTGATATACAAACCCAAGATATATTGATATACAAAACCAAGCAACACCTTTGGCTTTTGATTCAATTAGATACCACAGACACTGAACTGTGTGGATTTCATGGAATATTGAGTTACAGGAGCTTCTTTTGCTCACAGCAGCCGAGCTGGAAATGTTAATGCAATGGGGAAAACTGTTTTCAGAACTTCATTTATCTTTGCAGATCACACTCAGAGCTGTCTGATGGTATTATGGCAAAAATAGGGTAAGAATACCATCCTACAGTTCCAGATTACTTCTGTAGCTTTTTTAGAATAATTCTTTTTTATGTAGAATGAGAAGTATTTATCTGGGTATAAATTACCTGCAAAATTATTGCATGTTTTTAGCTAGTACATAGTATTATACCTGGGCCTAACTCTCAGTTCATCATTAATGTCTCATTTTATTTTATTTTATTAAACAGCTGTCAAGGAAATACGAGTTCATGAGTGACACCAACCTCTCAGAACACGTGGTGGCCCCTCAGAAAACGTCTGTCCTCAAGCAGATGAGCACTGTCAGTCGTTCTATGCCAACAATCCCAGGTGAGCTGCTCTCCCTGGGGGGAGAGTTCTGCAATTCTTCATCTGGTGTGGAGAAAGGAGCAATCCAGGGTTTGCCAAGCAGGGCAGGCAGCTCCCCCCACGTGCCTCTGGCACAAGGAGGACAGTGAAAGTGGGTGCTGTGTGTGGGGCTGGGCTGCTACAGCTACACTGGGCTGCCCATGCAGTGGGAAAATTCCACAAGTGGCGCTTCTGGAGCTCTGAATTTCCTTCCTTGTGTAGTGTGGACATTCCTCCTGCCTGAAAGAGTAGAGGGTTATTCATGTTCCCTGACTGGCAAGGTCTCATGTGCAGAAACAAGGGCTCACAGCCTAGGACAGTGTGTGGAACAGGAAGGAACACTCAGTGCTTTGTTTTGGCAGATGAACATCCCCAAAGGTTGCCCCATAGTAGGGTTTCTACTTCTGCTTTTGGAGTTGGAGAAGAATCCCATAAATCTCCCTGACAGCAGGAGGAAGGGGACACAAGAGAACATAACTGCCCACTGGAGAGATGGATGAGGGATGAAAGAAAAGGGGAAAGTGTGACTGAAGGTGGAGCTCATCTCTTGGCCAGGGTGCAGAGAAAACAGGCCCTGTATCCTTTACCCCCCTTCTTCCACAGCACATCCCATTCCTCAGCCTGCACTTCATCTCTCCCTCTCACTGTCCCTCTCTTTCCAGATGTCTGAAACAGAGCTTTAGCACAACACAACATGCCCACTTCTTTGTCACTTATTTACCTATTTTTAATTCTTTGACCAGATTGGTTTTTGGGTTTTTTTCCACTATTCAGTTTCAATCTAATGAAGTTTAGTGTTTCCCCATTACTAATTTTTTATTCTGAGGATATAGTTAGACTAAAAATGCCTCTTTTTTTTTTTTTTTTTTTTTTAGTGAATGCATTATTTTCAGTTCTGCTTTGTCTTGCACTCTGACTCTCCTTGTTTGGTTTTGTTTTGTGCACCCAACATGTTTCTGTTCCAAGGACTAACTCTGTCCATCAGCACAGTGGCACCCGATGAAACTATTCCCTCACACAGGCTGAGCCAGCCAGTGTTCCCTTCCACCTCAGAGGCTGACAAGAAAACCTTCAAAAAGAAGAAAGTGAACCAGTTATTCAAAACAATGGTAGGTCCTGTGTGTTTAAGGAAAAACAACAACAACAAAAAAGTGATCAGAAATTCTCTGCTATGAAAATTAAGTGTTTTTACAATAAGGTAGGATCGTCAGTCAAACTTTGCTTCTTTGTTTTTATTGTTGGCGTCAGAGAGGGGGGTGGGAGCTCAAAGTGGAAGGCAAAGTGGCTGTGGCAGAGCTTCCAGGGGTAGGGATGCAGGGATTTAGGGATGCAGGGATTTAGGGATGCAGGGATTTAGGGATACAGGGATGCAGGAATGCAGGGATGCAGGAATGCAGAGATTTAGGGATGCAGGGGTTTAGGGATGCAGGGATTTAGGGATGCAGGAATTTAGGGATGCAGGGATGCAGGGACTTAGGGATGCAGGGATTTAGGGATGCAGGAATGCAGAGATTTAGGGATGCAGGGGTTTAGGGATGCAGGGATTTAGGGATGCAGGGATGCGCATCCCTGTGCAGTTCCGCTCTGCACCGCGAGAGGGCGCGCGCGGCCCGCGATCCCGGCGGTGCCGGCACAGGCGGGAAGCGGCGATTCCCGGGGGGATTCCCGGGGGGTTCCCGGGGGGGTTCCCGGGGGGATTCCCGGGGGGATGTGTCGGCCCGGGCACGGGGCGATGGCACCGCGGGGAGCTCAGCACAGCACAGACCTGCTCCTGTGAGCCGGTTCCTGAGCTCAGAGGTGCTGCTTTGAAAGCAGGGACTGGCTCGCCGGAGTCCCCGGGGCTGCTCAGGACAGGGAACTTTCCTTTAAAGTGGGGGGGACCTTTGGCTGGTTTCTGTGCAAGTGTCACAAAATTAAAACTATTGAATTTAACGTTGTGTTTGACAGCCAAAAGGGAAAAAAAATGTATATTCAGTGCAGATGTTAAGATTCAGAATTTGAAAGTTTTCCTGTTTTTTCAGGTAGGGAGGGTGACTTTTCACAGAATCACAGAATGTCCTGAGCTGGAAGGGACCCACAAGGATCACCCAGTCCAACTCCTGGCCCTGCACAGGGCACCCAACAATCCCACCCTGCCCCTGAGAGCATTGCCCAAACCCTCCTGGAGCTCTGGCAGCCTTGGGGCTGTGACACTGCCCTGGGGAGCCTGGGCAGGGCCCAACCACCCTCTGGGGGAAGAACCTTTTCCTGAGATCCAACCCAAACCTCCCCTGACACAGCTCCAGCCATTCCCTGGGGTCCTGTAACACAGAGATCAGTACCTGCCCCTCCTCTTCCCTCCATGAGGATGTTGAAGCCCCCAGTCAGGTCTCCCCTCAGCCTCCTCTTCTCCAGGCTGAACTGACCTCACCCACTCCTCATACAGCTTCCATTTAATTTAATTTTCTGGGACACTTGTAGTATTTTATACATCAATTCTGCTGATCTTTGAAAACAAACCATTTTTTAATTTTTTTTTTTTCCTCTAGGGAATAGGTTTCATTTTCATCCATTACTTTCTGCAGTCTTTAAAAAAAAAAATAAATAAATTGATAATGCCTTCAGGGACCATAGAGCAATATTTGGGAAAACCTGCATTTAAATGTGTTCTTAATCATATTTTTCTGGTAGGAACAAGAATAACCCATTAATTTGAAGTCTATAGTATTTCACTTACACTCAATTTATCACTTGCTCTTTTCAGACTCAGGAGTTACAGCTTTGCAGCATGATCTCATCCACTCACTTTTAAACCTAAATAGCACATAAAACAAGGAGGACAGAATGTCCTTTCTTACATGATGGAGAAAGGACTAACTAAAGCTAAAAATTCATTTATGAGGTGCTTCATAGCATGCTTGGAATCATGTGGACAGGTTTAAACACAGGTTTAAGGTTTTGCAGAATAGGGAAATTATTTAAAACATCCAGGATTTGGTCAATGCCTTTTTTTTTTTTTTTAAGCTACAACTTAAAGCCACAAGCTGGTAATTAATATGTGCATTACTACATCAATACACTTTAACTCATGGCAATCTGCTTGTGTTCCTTTGCAGCGCATTTCCAGAGTTCTGGAAGATGGAAAGCAGTCTGTGGAGCACCATTTCAAGCCTTCACCTACAGATCTGTGATTCATTGCCTTACAAGGCCACTGCTCAGCTGAAAATATCTATACAGACATATATTCTATTTTAGAGCACCATCTACTCCAAAGAAAGGCACCAGTGGCTGATGGAGAACATGAACAGCACTCACGGGCTCTGACACTTGTGCTACAGATACAGGAATAACCTTTGAAGAAAATACTGCAGGATGTGTCCACTGGGATGTGGGACAGGAGGTTGTTGAGCCTCTGGTTATCCAGGTCAGAGGGACTGGTGTGTTCCCCGAGGACAAACCCTGTTCGTGGGCAGTGAGATGTGCTGAAAGGCCAACTGCAAATGCTCCCTGGGGGATGTGAGGCAGGTCCTGCCCTTCCCAAAGAGCAGGGGTGCCCTGGTTTTCTGTAGCTTGTACAGACACACCCCAGCTCTCTTTACACTCTCTGGCAGTGTAGTCAAGGCAACAAATGGCTCGGCACAAAACAGCCACTGACAATTTACTGCGTGGCTGTGTCTGGGTTTCCAGCCCCCGGATCCCTCTGCTGCTCCCAGCACACTGCCCTGTATCCTCCATCTTCCCCAAGGCTGTGGCACCATATGCCTGAGTTATTTTCAGAACAGCAGCTCTACTGTTTGAAAACGTGCAAGAGTTTATTTACACGTGTACAAATCGACGATACATCCAGCAGCACGATGAACAAAAGCTGCATTTTCTGCTGTTCAATAAAATGTTGAAAGTGGTTTTATTTGCCTTGAACCTTTCTCCCTGAAATCTCTAGGTATCATCCTGTGAAAGGTAATGGTTTCTTGCTGACATGGAATTCTGGGAGTGCAAGTTCTCTGCTTTTAAATTGATTTTCTGCGTCTTCCCAACTCCTGAGGTGGAGTTGGAAGATGATGCTTCGGTGGTGTGAAGCTCCACAGCACTGCAGGTCAGCATCTTATTACCTGTCAGTTCTTTCTACAGGCAGGTAAGTTATCCAAATAGAGGGGTTTCTAAAAGATTAATAATTTATTTCCTTCACTCATCCCTTTATGTTTCAGACACCTACACTGGTGTCTATAAAGCAAATAAAATATGACCATGTATAGAGTTGTGGATGGGGGAGACTGGCCTTGCTGCCATTTATATGGATACAGGAAAGGCAAAGAGGTTGAAGTTATTCCTTGCTGAGAGTTTGAACCAATGGAAAGACATCTGAAGTTTGTTCCAAGCCTAAGTATTTCTATCAACACTTAGTTTCAGAGTGAATAATTAACTTTATGAATTTAGATTCTCTTTGCAAGTTGTCAGAGTGAAGCTGTTGACAGGAGTAGTGATTGTTTTCTGTGAGAGGTTTGAAATATTCCCCACTGGAATGAACACTGCACCAAGAAATACTTTTCACCAGAACAACCATAGGCAGCAAAATGGGTCCAGTTTTAACACCAGCCACAGAGTTTGGCAAGAATACTGACAGACTTTGTGTTTCATTTGCTTTTCACAGTGACTTGACACTCCTGCTGAGGAGGCACAGAGGAAGAACAAGGTTTTCCAGGGAAAACCCCTCTGTTTAATAAAGAAGGTTGTCTGTGAGTTGGAGAAAGTGAGAGGTTGAGGTGTGTGTGTTTAACATCTGAGAGGAGAGAGGGTACCAAAGCTGGCCTTCAGTATTATTTGCAGGTACCTGGAAGATATCACACACACAAAAAAAGCATTTTAAAAAAAAAGAGCTGGTTCTGTTGAGAACGAGTAAGAAAAGGATGATTTAGCAACTGTTTATTCTTTGTCAGAATACCTGTCAAAGGTTAACCTTTGCATTGTATCTTGCAGCTTTGTTTGCAGGTGAGTGGAAAAATAAGAGTTTTACCTCAAGCTGTTATTATGAATTGTTACTGAAGTAGTGTGACTCAAAATAAAAAAGTGTGAAAAGTGGGAGTGAGGTGAGAGCCCAGAAACCAACACCAGGAAGGCAGGAGCACGGTGTCCAAAGGAAGTTTGGTGTGGAGTGTTAAGCCAGTGGTTCATGATTTATGCTTGTGTTTTGCTCAGGTTTAATACCTGATGGAGGGTCTAGATTTGCACTTAATTTACTAAATATCAGCAAAAATTGTATTAGTTGTCCCACACCACAGCACAAGTTTCAAGCCTGAAATCCTGAAAATCAACCAGGAAAACCAAACTCAGGAAACCAAAATTAATTAAAAATAGCTGTCAGGAACAGTTTCCAAAAGTGTGGATGCTGACATTTAGTCCAAATAAACAACACAGCATGAAGGACAGTCGATGCCCTGGGATAATAAACTGCCAGTATGGCAATCTGGTAAAGTTTGGTTAAAAATATGATTTCTGTCACAAGCTCAACAGGCCTTTAGCTCATGTGTGCAGAGGAAGGTCTGCTCAGGTGGCACAGAACATTTCACATTCTTTAAGGTGAAGCACAGAGGGCAGGAATTGACTCCAGGATGCTGTTGAAGGGAAATACTGAAGTAGGGGTGGCTTCAGTTGTGATCTGTACAGCTCTGCCACCTCTCACTGTGCAAGCCAGAAAAAACCAACAATGTTCTCATGTGCTTTCTGTGTCACTTATTTCCCTTCTCTCCCATGTTTCCAATAGGCTGGACAGTGACAGTCTGGATTTCTGTTGTGTGGCACAGAGTAATAATTGGGTCGTGTGAGTAATTAATGATGAGTTTGCAGGGGGTGGGAAAGCTGCTTTGCAGCTGAGGTGGGATGTGCTGACCTGCAGGGAGCTGAAACACCACAAGATGCATTTAAGCTGCACACTGGACATTCAGTTTAGGCAGATGTGTGAGGTTTGGACAGACTCAGGTACCTGGGAATCTCTCATGGAGTGCAGCACCACATCAGAGATGCTGGTGCAGGTCCAGGAGAGCTGCTGTGTCAGTGCAGCACAAGGTCTGCTCACAGACAGCAAATGTTGGCATTACCCACATCAGGATACTCAGGAGTGTCCTTATCTGCCCTGGGTATCCAGCCTGCCCTTGTCTGTGCCATGTAGTGATACTGAGTCCTCATTATGGAATTATGACTTAACTGTTCATTTTGGCAGGGAATTTAATTCCCTTAAAATTTCTGTAAAAATTAGCTGGTGTGAGCTATAGGAAGGTGTTCAGAGTCTGAGTCAATAAGGATCAAGTTTCTGAGGAGGAAGGAGAGTTTTATTAAAGATTTTACAGACCTCAGGAACACACTGTTCCTGGACTGGCAATTCATGTGTGATAGACTTGTGAACCTGCTCAGGTACTGCTCGACATTGAACTTTTATCTGTGTCACACACACCTGTAATCTTCTTTATTAGACAACAGAAATTGTGAGTGAGTAGAATTATGGTTTGGGTTGGAAAAGACCCTAAAGATCACCTAGTCCCAAAGCACAGTGGGGGTTTTTGGTGCCACAGTGGTTATTCTGTGAGGAGTCCATAGACACATTAGACACCATTGGATTTCTGTTTTCATTTTCCTTGTTGGCATTATTTGGTCTGGCTTTTGGGTTTTTCTCTAGTTCCCAAATTTGTTTCATCAAGTTCCTGCCCTTTCTTTAAGGACTCACTAAACTAGATTCTGTCTCTCTCTCTTGGGACACCACAGTCTACAGCAGAGAGAGAGAGGACTGGCTTTGTTCATAATTTCAGAAGTGCAGAATTGTAAATTAAGAATTTTCTGGTCTGTTTCTGGTTGATAGAAGGAAGCTGTAATGGAATAACAGTGGAAAGTTTCACTCAGTCTGGAGGACATGAAGTATGCAGCGAGTCAAAGAGGATGTTTTAGCATTTAGAGGATGTTCTGCTGAGCGTCCTAAGGCAGCAGCCCTTTTACTGTAAGAACTACTTGAAAGGCAGGTAATCACCTGAGCTGGCAAAAAGCAATAAACCCGTGCCAAGCACTTGTCAAGAGCTCTTAGAAAAGCTGGGGATTGGATGGACAGGTCGATGCTTTTGTGTCATGTTAATGAAGTTACTGGATTTTCAAGGACAAAATGCAGTCAGAGACTCTTTAACTGTTTGATATTCATGGCTTTGGTGGTGTTTGCTCCACCACACAGTGGAGCAGACTCTTTTATTCACGATCAGTTCAGGTACGTGGAAATGAAACACTTGGAAAGATGGCAAACTGCTGAGACACTGAGGTGGCCTTTGATTGATTTGACTTAATCAGTTTGAATGTGAAGTGTCTCAGCAGCTCCACAGCAGGTAAATCACAGTCCAGTCCATGCCCAGGGCCATGATGAGACCTCACATCGATTGCACTAACGAGTATGGATTTCTGCTTTGGCCAGGGCTAAATCCATAAGTATTTTGTTGTTCTTACAATTGTATAGACTCTGAATCAAAGCTGCTGACTAGGTAGGAGCATTTTTGGAATAATGATACAGCTTAAATCACTAAAAGCTCCTCGAGCTCAAAGGTAGGGCTGTTTCACCCCGATCATGGGATGAGGGCACTTTGAAGCAAGAAGAGCTGCTAAACATGTTTTTCAATTAGAAAGGCAGGAATGAGAAAGCAGGTTTGTTTGTTATTAAATCTGGTTTATGTTTAAGTCAGCTGAGGTCCAGGAGTTGTGTCTAAAGCCATCCAACCACACAATTCTCTATGTTAACTTCCTCTTCTGTTTTCAAGGATTTTAGCTTAACTATCAGGAAAATACCAAAAGAACCAATTTTTTTCATGTTGTTTTAGTACAAATCTATTTAACAGATGGAACATTTATCCCAGAGACTGGCTCAGTTTATGCCAACATCAGTGGGAATTGTTCACTTAGGGCATTTTGTTTAAAACAAAAGCACAAGTTAATTCTCCAGAGTGTGGGAAGAGAAAAGGAATAACTTAACCAAACACAGGACCTTTCTCATTTAGAAATCAAGAGAATTCAGGCAATTTAAAGCCAAATTTTTAAAACCCTTTCTGAGGAGGGAGGAAAAACAGTTTAAGGATCATTTCCCTCAATAATTTTTGGATGTGGATTTGTCCATCATTTTAGATACATCTTTCTTTTTTCCCCCGAGGAATATGGAAGCCTCCATGGAAAAAAGCTTGCAGCCATCTCCTATCCTGGATGCCTGGAGTAGTCACTAGCATAGAAATTACTTATATTTCCCTCCCAGAACTGAGTTCCTACTTGCTTTCAGGCATTCGAGGTCCTTTTGAGGGGGAACATTGAGCAACGTTCCAGGGGCTGCCCTCAGTCGTAAGGACTTCAGCACTGGCACTATTTACTGCTGGGGGGTGAGGAGAGGAGTTGTCCTTTATTGGCTCGGGGTGTGATTTCTGTTCTGATCTGCCACCGGGCTGCAGTGTGTGCTAAAGATTAACACCGTAAACGAATAATTGCTCTGCAAACAAACCCCGGGTGGGCCACGGATTTCATAAACTTTAAAATGTTAGGTAAATTTAATCGTGGTTTTAAAGTGAGGACAGTTGGTTCTGATTGGGTTTTGGATAGAATTATCCTTTTTGGACATAGCTCTGTGTCTTCCAGGATAGCAGAGAGCTGCTCTGTGCCATGAGGGATCTTTCCTGGGATCCACTGTGAGTGTCTGTGCTGTAAATGTCTGTGTTAAGGATTTGTCATGTGTATCAGTGCATTCTGCAGCTCCAGATGCCCCATTATATGTGAGTATTCAGCCTGCATTGAACACCAGGTTCACATGAGAGCAGTGAATGATCTCTGATTCTTAGTTAACACAAAATGGGCCTTCCCAGCACTTGAATTATTTCAGCTCATGGTAAGTGGCTGCTGGGAGTGTTACCACGGATTTAAATGGTGATGGGGAGAAGGAAACAGTCATTTAAGATATCTGTGCCCTGGGTTGGCAGCCAAAAAAACAGGCTTATCTAGGTGAGCTAGTAGGAATCTTATAACTAGAAAATGTCTTGAACACACTCCATGTTTGATATATATTTGAGAGAAGAATTTCTTCAGAATGTTTGGTTGTATGGTTTTTATAGATAAGAAAACAGCCCTGGATAGAATAGCTTTAGATGCAGCTCTTTTAGCCTGGAATATTGTATTTTATTTTAAGCTGTAGCACGTTATAGTTGGATACCTGGATTGTAGAAATACTGAGGAATGGGAAGTCTTTCCTTCAGTTGCTTTGACACAGTCAATAGTGGACAATGCATTAACCTGTAAAATCTTTCTTAACAACTGCATTTAGACCTCTTTCACAAGACAGGAAAACAGGACTATTGGAGATCAGGACTGGGAAATAAGAAAAGTAAAGGAAACCAATCTAAAAAAACCAACACAAATCTCTAAATGTACCAGAATTCCCACACAGATTTCCAAAGCAAACGAAGGATTCTAATACGGAACATTTAAAATGTTTACGTGTCCCACGGGTTATTTTCACAGATCCCAGAGCTACAGCCCAGACCCAGGTGATATTGCCCCGGGGACACCTGGACCACACCAGGACAGATGTGACTGTTCCCCAGGACAGATGTGACTGTTCCCCAGGGCAGGGCTAAATGCACACATTTCCCCAGATCGTCACGAGGGGGCGATGACCAGTCGCGATACTTCGCCCATATCGTGGAACTCCAGCGAGCGATCTCCCTGCCTGGACACCGGGAAAAGCAAAGCGGAGCTGCTGGAAGTGCGAGGATTCACAGCTCTGTAAATCAGCCTCTCCGCGGGTCAGGTTATCTTGGTTTAGTGCAGTTAAACCCTGGTTACTTTAAAACAACCCGAAGTTTATGTACGGCTGGGTGTGCCCAGAGAGGAGTTCCCTGCGCTGACTTGCACCAATTCACTCCCCTGTTTTAGTTGCTGATTAATTTTCCCCCAGTGTTTGTGCTGTAAGAGTACAAAAGGCTGTGGAACACCGAACAAAACCCCTTTTTCTTTTTCCCTTAGAAAAGGAAGTCACGTTTTCTGACAAATCATTGGCTCTAAAATGGCTTTTCAATTTCAGATTTCCATTCGAATTGTGGAGTGGGAGGAGCTGATTTATCCATCCCAGCAAACACCTTGATGCTGAAATGTGACTGAAGCAGAAATAATAGCACGTTACTACTTTTTCTTTCTATAAATCATTGAAATGCATTGAAATAAATTAATTTCATTGAAATGCACAAGAATTTAAACCTTGAAGGGTTTTGGAAAGGTGTATAGACTAATTGCCTTGGTAAAGACATGGATGCTCACACAACAGTTTATTTGATTTTAGCACCGTTGATTTCTAGTATAAACAAACATTTAGTGTTTAGTGTAGAAGAAAAAGCAGATAATCCAAAAGAGGGAAGCATTTGGGAAGCTGCAACAGCAGTGAGGCTGTCAAAGTATGATTGATTAAGTATCTATATCCGTATTAATTTCCTATAATTGAGAGGGACACCTTGGCTTCTGCCATGAGAAGGATTTGTTACAGACTGTCTGATTCAACCTGAGCTGTCCCTCTCTTCCAGAGCTGAGCATGTCTGTGTCCCCAAGTGCAGCAGGAAGCCAAAGAGAAGCTGGAAATTCCTTGCCTGCCTGTGACTGTCACGACTAATACATAACTCAGGGGACACCTGATCCCCTCTCCCACATTTATTATGTGTTGGCAAGATGGTGGAAGGCCTCAGTTGAGGCAGGAGTTATGACTATTTTTATTGTCACAGTTCTCATGGTCAGAAAGCAGCCACGAGCCCTTACAAGGTTTTACAGTCTTCTAAAAACTCAGTTATTAAGTTGCTTTAAAAATCCACAGTGATTTTGTTCTGGAGGACTTGAAAAGTCTAAGGGCATTTTGGCATTGCAGCATTTATGGCACAGCTCCAAATGATACTGCCTTTTCCATTAATTTAATGATCAACCTACATTTCTAGAAATAAATCTCTGCTCCCTTGTTTTGTAATACTGTATTTTACATTTCTTATGCTTTTTGTAACGTCCTTGAGATGACATTGCTTTGCCTGCTACACCTTGTTTCTTCTGATGGTGTGGTTTAATTTGCAGGTGCTGGACAGCTGGTTATTGGAATAAGACAAGAAGACTTCTACAACTAATCTGCTTAAAAACTGAGGACATAGATTATGTGAAAATGTCCCATTGATGGACAGGGAGCTGCTTCTGAATTCAGGGTTTGACACAAGGTGGGTTGCTTGCTATACTGACTTGTATGTGAACTCTTTCAAAAACACTTTTCCCCTCTTCTTTGTGACCACATGAATAGTTTGTATGAACTTTTCTTCAGCAAGGTGTTAAACTGTGCTAATACCCCAGGACTGGGGCTATACAAAATGTTGTCACTACAACTTAAACTTCATCTTCAGTAGGAAGAGAACTCTGCACCACGGGATTATCTGGCAATAAGTTTCATGATCTGAATCAAGTGTAAACACTCAATTTAATTTCTGATTAACCAGCTGAAGTACAGGATGCAGGGTTCTTGATGTTGCCCATGTGAGGGACAAGTGATGTGGGGTGAGTTATAAGATTTGCCAGGATAAATCTTCAACCAAAAAAATCTTGAACTTGCTTAAGCCACCAGAGTGGGTTTGTGCTCTGCTGTACTTTGCATCCTGCAGGAAATGCTGCTTTATTGGTCTGAGTTCTCTAAAATACTGTGAAACAGCATGATGGCCTGAAGGTCCTTGTAGGACTAGCAGGGATCATGCTTTATTTTGCTTTTTCATTTTGGGAAATCCAATTAAGAAAGTAGTTTGGTGTATCTCAGCCAAAACACTGCAGGATGTTCCCTGTATTATTCTCTGTTTTCTGACCATGTGTGGTGTTGCTTCCCACTGTGCTGGGGGGTACACACCTCTCACTGCATTTCAGAAACACTGCATGTAAAGGTTTTTTGGTGTATAAGTGAAAATGCTGAGGAATCCTAGTTGAAATTAAATAAATGTGAACCTTTCATAACCCAAAATTTCAGATAATTACC
Source organism: Pseudopipra pipra (assembly GCF_036250125.1). Classification (NCBI taxonomy): domain Eukaryota; kingdom Metazoa; phylum Chordata; class Aves; order Passeriformes; family Pipridae; genus Pseudopipra; species Pseudopipra pipra. The sequence goes on along the minus strand of NC_087563.1, from coordinate 4,179,890 downwards.
TTTTCCCTTCTAAAAAGGCACTCACTGTGAAGAAATATTACTTTTGGCTGTAGTAGAGGGGTATATAGGAGCTGACCTTAAAAACCTATGAAAGCACTGGTTCTGCAGGGGCTCATCCTCAACCTTGCAGGTTTTGGAGCTTCACTTAAGAAACTGAGAGGAGCAAATATTTGAATAACTCAAGAGTTGTCGACAGTCTTTGGTTTACCAACAGTCTCTGGCTGATCAGACTTGCAGCTGGGGCAGACATGAACCCAGGGCTGTGCAGGAGTGAGCTGGAGCAAGGAGAAATGCTAAAAACATGATGGCATCCTGCACAGTCAGGCCAGACCCCACTGGACCCAGTGCATTTGGAAGTAACCATAATTAAAGTATGTCTCCAGCATAATTTTATTTGCAGAATTTTTCAGCCCTAAAAGTGATCTGTTAGCTCAGCTTGGTCAGCACGTTGCCTTTTCCCAGCCTCTTCCTATGGAAGCCTCACCATTTTTCCTTTCTCCACTTCTGGGATTGCTGCCTTCTTCCAGCCCTGCCAAGGAGAGGAGTCTCTGTGGTGAGGACCCCATAGCAGTGTTCAGTTAACTCCAGTTCTGACCAGCCCATCACAGCTTGAGCAGGGTTTATTCCCTCCTTGCTGCCTTCCAGCCTCCAGAGGAGCATCTGCCCCCCAAGTGCTGCCCAGGAGCGTGTTCTGCAGCCACCCTGCAGCACCAAGGTGTGCCCAGAGCACTCACAAAGTGCTTTTTTCCTGGCACTGTTTATGCTCTGCTCTGAGGAAATCAGGCCCAGCCAGTTGGAAGGCAAGTGTTGCTGGATCGTGTCTCTGCTGGAAGCTGTGCCAGGGAGGGATCAGACCTTTGCACTCCCTTTCCCAGCTCGGAGGCAGAAGCCCACAGGTGTCTTTGCACTTCCTTGCTGTGAAAGCAGCACTTGCCATTCTTCCCCTCAGCCCTTGCTTTGCTTAGCTGTGTGTGACACTGCTCAGGGGTCACCCAGGGAGGGCTGGCAGGGCTGTGCATCCTCGGCGTGCTCAGCTGACCCTGCTCAGGTGCACTGCACCAAAACTTCCTAAAGATTCATTTGCAGGGGATATTTTACAACCTTCATCAGCCTCTGGCTGCAGAAGTAATGCTTTTCCCATTTATAAGGGGCAGCCTGGGATATTTTCAAAGCCTGTGTTCCCTCAGCACCCACTTCAGTGCATTTTACCTGTGACTGTGCACGCAGAGCACCTCAGGGAATAAGTATTTAGATGTCACTCATCCGAGTCCATGATGCAGTCAGCTGAATTTTTACTTCTTGGAATAAATTTACAAGTTTTTCTTGTTTTCAAGGGTTTCTTTGGCAAAAATGTAATTTGCTGAGCAGTGAAAAATTCATTATGTTTACTTTTCTCACTATATTCTGGGTCTTAGTTCATTGTAAAAGTGTTTATACTCATGTGAACATTTCTTAAACCTTTTTTCTGTGGACTCTTCTGTAAATGGGGGGGATTATTAGCAATAATTGTAATAATATTTGCAACAAAATTTGCAGGACTACACATATAATTCTAAAATATAGCCATATGTTAGGAAGTTAATTAGGAAGCTGTAGGCAATGTTGTTCTAACAGCTTTTTGCATGATTGTAACTCAGATTCCCACGGAGAAAAAAATTATTTCAGAGAGGTTCCTTGAGGAAGAAGGTACTCAAATTATTAGCTCCTGAAAAATGAATATTTTTTTCTTTTTTTTTGGTTTTTTTTAAGTCACCTTTAGCACAGCAGTTGTCACTTAGAAAATAAGCCAGTCCCAGTGTGTTCCACTTAACTGTTGTCTGCTTAATGTGTGTCTCTGCACCAACTCTGAGCTCTCAGTCATTCAAATTAAAGTAGCAACTTGTTTGTTGTAGCACAAATGATTTTCTGTGCAGGGAAGGCATGTATTTTTAAAACAACAGCTGTAGAGCTGCATTTGAGAGCTGGCAAATTGGCCAGTTTTGTCACTGTACTCAATATTTCAGTAGTATTTCCAGTGGAATTTTTTTTCATACCTTTTGAAGCAACAACACTATGGACCTGACTGCTGAATCATTACTGTTTAGGGAAGGGGGAACTTGGTGCTGCTGCTGCAGCACAAAAGAGTAAGATGAGTGTGTGAACAAAGGAAGAACATCTTTGGTGCAGCCAGGAATTCAAACCCAGGGGTCAAAACTTGTGTTTCTGCAGAAATTACAGGACAAGAGCCACCTGAAAGGCCCTGTCACACCAGGACCTCCTGTAATGGTACGGTGTTAAGGGTGAGTCAAGTTCCAAATGCATGGATGTGCCTTAATCACAGAAAAAATGTGCAAATATAACTGCAAATAGGTTTAACTCCGTGCAGTGAAGAGCTGTCCCCTGAGACAGGGGGTGGTGACACTGCAGCTCTGCCTTTTCCTCCTTCCAACATTCAAGGTGCCACACGAGGCACTAAGTGCTTTTCCAAGTCAGAAAAGGGGACAGAATTTTTTTCCTGCTCACCTAATTTAAGGAATCAACTTTTGCCTGTACAGCTACAAATGAAGTTACTGGAACTTAGCTGAGAGGAGCCAAACACTGCCACCCCTTTCCTGTTTGGAAATTGTGCTAAGAGGTTTTATGAGCTCTCTGCACCAATCCTGCAGCAGAGAGGAAGCAGCACAGAATGATTTCCCATCTCAGTTCACCAATTTAAGCTTTACAGAAAGGTTTGATGATTAAGCCGAATTTTTTTTTTCTCAGAAGATTAATCCTTACTTTAGGGAGTTAATTCCCTTTCTATCAGTAAGATTACTCACGTGAGTAACCAGCTACAGAGTTTGCCTGTAGTACTGTGATTGCCTAGGGGGAAGTACAAGCAACTCTGCAATTAAAGTTACAAAAGGAAAAGGTCTGACCTTTTCTTTTTTCTTTTCTCTTTTCTTTTCTCTTTTCTTTTCTCTTTTTTTTTTAAAGCATATATATCCCTACTGTTTCATTGACTAGTGACAATGGCTTTTGCATTCTGAGCTGTTAGTAACAGCAGCACAAAATGGCTTTTTTTAATTAAAAAAAAAATACTAAATGTTAAAGCTTTGCTGTGAGAGGTAGGAAGAGGAGGATCTCTGATGAGTTTTAACTTCAGGGCACCTTTGGCTTTCTTTATGTGTATGACATTAGTGGAAAATTCCTTCATTCAGGTGAGAAGATAACCAGTTGTAACTTTCCCATTTGGTTGATGTGACATCAGTGACTGCCCGGGACTGCCAGCATTCCAAAAAGGATATCGTCCTCATCTGCAGCCACTCAGGGCTGTGGGGTGGAGCCTGCAGCGCTGGCTGAAACATTTACAGGTGCATAAGTAGCTAGGGCAGGGCGCAGGTGATGCACCTGTCCGGGAAAGAGCACTAGCACAGGTGTGTCACAACCTCCTGCCGGGCTGGAGCATGAGCTTCTTCGACCCACAGCCCCACTCCCCACCACGCTGCAGCCCACAGTTCCCAAATATTGGCCAGGAGCCTCCAGAGATGAACATCTACTACGAGAACTTCTTCCACCCGCAGAACGTCCCCAGTCCCCAGAGGCCGAGCACCTTCGAGACGACGGATTACGGCGCCACTCCCAACCCCTACCTGTGGCTGAACGGCCCCTCCATGACCCCCCCGCCGTACCTGCCGGGATCCAACGCCAGCCCCTTCATCCCGCAGTCCTACGGCGTGCAGAGGCAGCTCCTGCCCAACATGCACGGCCTGGGGGGCACGGACCTCGGCTGGCTGCCTCTGCCGTCCCAAGAGGAGCTCATGAAGTTGGTCAGACCACCCTACTCCTACTCTGCCCTCATCGCCATGGCGATCCACGGGGCTCCTGACAAGAGGCTGACTCTGAGCCAGATCTACCAGTACGTGGCTGACAACTTCCCCTTCTACAACAAGAGCAAGGCTGGCTGGCAGAACTCCATCCGGCACAACCTGTCCCTCAACGACTGCTTCAAGAAGGTGCCTCGAGATGAAGATGATCCAGGTACAGCTCTCTCCCCTCTTCTCTCTCCCCTCTAATTAAACTTGATCGATTTAAAAATGCCCAATTGTAAAAGAGACTGTGATGACCCACCCTTAAGAGTGTAAGGAAGCACTTAATAACAGCCTGGATTGAGGACAAACACAGAGTAGCACTTCAGTTTGCAGAGGTCTGAGCTAGAAGGCAGCTGTGTGTAATTCAGGTGTGAATTAGTGTTGCTGTGACATCTCTGAGGGGAAGGGAATTCTGTCCTGCTCTGGGTCTTCCTGAGCCAGATCAATGGAGCATTCCAAGTGGGCAAGGCACATTCAGGACCTGTTTGGTGTAATGCATGACTTCAGTCAAACTTAACCGGGATTTGATGGAAAGGGGATAAGGCAAATTCAGATTTGTCAAAGAAATCCAATAGCTTTAGGGAGTCAATATTGATTTTCCAGAGGAGAACAGGCTACTTTCATTTTGTTTGTTGCAAATAGTGCTTTCCTTGGAATCACACCTCTGCCATGTCCAACCCCTTGGCTGATATGCCGTCAGATACTCCATTATTTATTGTTTTCTGTCAGTAGCTGCTAAGAACCATTGGGAGCATTTAAAACACGTTCAATTATGCTGCAACAGAGGGCCAAAAATCTGGTTTTATGTTTTTTAGAAAGCTATCCTCCCCCACTGAATCTGGAGGAACAGCCCAGTATGGGATTTGATTACTCTCTGCCATAAATTCAGAAGACCAACTGTATACTGAAAACATCCTTCCCTCACCAAGAAAACAAAACATTAAAGCCCTCCTAGTGGCTCCACTTGTAGTCTTACATGTGGGCTAAAGAATACAGCCCAAGACTTTATTTTATTTTTTTTTTCAGAATTCGACAGGCTTCTGGTTTTCAATGACTAAAAAATATATATGTTTTGCTCATACAATTGTTCAGTTTCTGTGAAAGGGGAGAAACACTGTAAAGCCCTAGATGATTGCTGTTTTCTGTTTGTGTGCATATTTTTATACTAAAAATGCACTTTCATTCTCTTTGACAGGAAAAGGGAACTACTGGACTCTGGACCCAAACTGTGAAAAGATGTTTGACAACGGGAACTTTCGCAGGAAGAGGAAGAGGAAGTCTGACATCGAGGCGACCGCTGCCGCGCTTGGAGCTGAGAAATCAGAGGAGAGCACCCTGACTGGCAGCCCCAAAGCTGCAGAGCACCAGGATATCTTGGAAAACTCACCCCCTGGGACTGACAACTCCCCCGAGAAGGAGTCTCCCCCTCCCTCGTCCAGCAGCCCGTGCCTGGGTAACTTCCTCTCCAGCATGACGGCCTACGTGAGCAGCTCCAGCTCGGGGGGCCGCTCGGGGCCCCTGGGACTCACCTCTGAACCCATTGACAAAATGGGACAGAACATGGCAGGCTTTAATTCCTACTCCCCCCTCTCCGGTATCCCCAGCCACGGGGTGGGAGAGTGGTCCAATTCCATGCCTTCCCCTCACCTTGGCCACAGCAACTCTGTGCTCAACCAGTTTAACACCCACTTTTACAGCAGTATCAGCACCAACAACACACTGTATTCCAGGGAAGGGACAGAGGTTTAAATGAAGGATTCTAAGATGCTAAAGTATAGTTATTTATGAGAGGAGGTGACCCGTGGGCAGGTGATTAGCATTAGCCTGTTGTCTCTAGGACCCTCTGCACCCTTCCTTCTGACAGCCACAAGCTTGTTGCACTCACTGAAATCACAAACACTCCACATTTGGCAGCTCCACGTGAAAAATCAGGGATCATAACAGCGAGAACAGTGAAAAGTTCTCCTCAGACACTGTGCTGCTGCCAACCAGGGTCCTCTACAGATGTCCTTGAGAAGTTCCAGTTTGCCTTAGGCAGGAAGCTCTTTCTGGCACGGCACTGACACTGCTCTGCTTTTTAAAGTGCTCACAGAGATGTGGTTGTGTCTTTGAATATCCTCTGTTGCAGGTACAGGCTGCCTGCACTAGACATGCTTAGCAAGCTCTTACTTGGTCAAAGCTGTGAAGGATCCAGAGTAAAAACTGCTGTCTAGTGAGTAACAACCAACACTTGAATGGTGAGGGCTGTCTTTGGTTGTCTCTCACACTAGTGCAGGCACTGCCAAAAGTCTGACCCCCTTCCAGCCCCAGGGGGGATGTGGCTGTGAAGGAAAGCAACATCAGCATGGACACAACAGGAATACTGAAGCTGAAGGGAAACATAACAAAATACAGTGGAATTGTCTTCTGCTGGTGCAGATCTTAGTGCTTTCAATTCTAATTACAGGGTCAATTTTTTTTCCTTACACATGCAAATCTATTCACATAAGGGAAACAGGATTCGTCCTGAGTATCTCTCTCTCTCTACATATATATATATTTAATACATGTGTTTTCTAAGAGGAAACCACATTTACTCTATCTCAATATTTCACATTAATCATTTCTGCTGAGTAAAGAAATGGAATACTGGGATGGGGGGGAGGGCAGAAGAAAAAGGAGGTAAGAAGTTTAACTGCCTCTGGGTTTCAATTCCAAAGGCTGGATCTTTCCAAGTATCAATTGCAGATGTTGTAAAAAGTCTCTGTACTGTATTTTTTTGTCATTTTGTAAAAGTCTGTACTATTTGTGCTCATGTAAATATTAGAAATAATGCTTATTTTTCCTACACTCTACTGTAGCCATAAAAAATTTTTAAAATATATATGAAGTTTTTCTAAACCAAGACTTGACTGAAATTCCACATTTGTGTAGAGTAATATCTGTAACTGGATAACCTGCAGCATACATGGACATTGAGTTTAACTGTTCACATCTGGGCACTGACCAGACTTTTGGAGTGATAGAAAACATTAATACATTGTAATAGATACCATTTTACCTTGATTTTTTTTAACGCTACAAGGGTATAGTTTTGTTACAGGCCACCCCAGAAACATTTTTAATAAAGCATTTGTATAGAAGAGTGTGTACTTGTGTGTGTGTACTGTACTACTTACATCTTTAAAAGTCTCCTTAATAGTTTGATTGAGCAATTTGTGTGAGGAAGAGCACTTTAACAGCCACAGAAGGTCACAGAATCACTTAAAATTTCAGAAACCAGACCAAATTTTTGCATGTGAATTAGCCAATATGACTGCAATCTTTTCTGTGTTCTTATTCATTATTTGATTTTTTTTTTTTATGCTTAAAGTTTTTCACTATCGTGTTTGCTCTGACTATTCATAGTTTTGGACCCACTATAATAAGTTCTCACTTGGCAGTTGAAGCCTACCTGCACTGCTGATATTTTTGCTTAAGAAAAAAAGAAAATGACTTTCTGGTGGTGTCCTTGTGCCATCACTAAGTGTCTCTGAAGAGCTGAGGTCTGAGCTGTAGCTCCTGCCCTCGGAATTTTACAACCCCTTTGCAGAACCCCAGCCTGGCAGGTGGGCTGTAATGTGTCCTGCAGCTCAGCAGGGGCAGCATTTGTTAGAGAGAGACTTGCTCGTGTTACAGTGAGAAATGTGTTCAGTCACTGAGCTTGTGCCCTGGATTCAGCAGACATACAACAAATTGCCCAGAAATATATTTCCTGTGGAGTATATGCTTCACAAAACTGAAAGGGACTGTTTTCTTTAGTGCTGAAGTGGAAAATGCTCTATCATGGACCTACAGAGCAAAAGTGTGGGGAGAAATAAGATGGGAAATACAGTAAGAAGAATGATGTTGCTAAATCAGCACAGAGTAAAAAGCAACCCCTTTGTCACTCAGCATTTTGCTTGGCTCCCCTAGTTGCCAGTCCCAAAAAATAACAGGACTCCACACAGCTGTGCAAAAGGACAAGAGTTTGTGTCTCGTTGCTTCCCAGATGCTGTCAACCAAATACCACTTTTGGCTTATGCACAATGAGGAATTGCTGCCAAAATACCAGTTCTCCACAGACAAAAGTAAGTTTTCCAGGGGGTTCCCTGAGCACCAGTCAGTTGCTTCCCCTGCAACCATTCCCCTGGTTGGCACATCAGCTGCTGTTCAAGAAAGATGATGGCATGAGATGTAATTCTGTTTGTCCTCAAAACAGAATTACATTGTAATGAAACAAGTGAGGAGCACTCTTCTTCATCTGGATTTTTTGTTTTGCAGGGAGAATTGGCTTTGATAACCAGATGTGTCAATACTTTCCTGGAGCTACTGCACGACAGGAAAACTTAACAACTATTCTTACCTGAGCAGCAGCACTGCTCTGTCAAAGGTAATGCTTTTAGTTATGTATTTTACCAATATGATCAAGGTTTGGGGTTAGGATGGCTTTTTGTTTGTTGGTTTGTTTTAAGTTGATTTTTGGTTTTAAGTATGCTATTCAAGATGCCAGTAAAGTAGGACCAGTAACTAAAATACATTTAAAACATCACTGATATTTACAGACCTATAGTCTGTTTTACAGACGTATTTAGTGACTGGTGCTGCTTGAAAAGAGAATTTGGGCTCCAAGAACTCTGAATAGTTTTGTCTGTAAAGATCCTGGATTGATTATTTCATCCCTTAGAGTGTGTTCTGTGTTGAGATGCAGCTGCCTTCACACACCACTGTGGACACTGTGCTTCATGACTCTGCAATTATTTGTTCCTGGTTTAAATGTTAACTCTTACAGGCTGCTCCCATCTTACCCCAAACACAGCCAGCCCTGAAGTGGCCAGAATAGGTTACTACTTGCTTTCCTTCTATCATAGTAAATCTGCAAATATTAGAAGCTTCCACTTGCAGGCAAGTGTGTCTTGATTAATGATAAATGAGTAATGAGTTCCTACATTACATCTGAGGTATATTGCTGCTGAATCCCTGGGGCAGCTTTACTGTCACTGATCTCATTAGAAACACATTCCCTGGGTTCCTATTCCACAGGTTCCTGGTTCTGTGTCCTAGGCCTGCAGCTGTGGAGTCTGGGACTCTCCAACCTTGGCTCGAGTTCCAGGGAGAGGAGAAATCTGGGGCTTCACAGCAGAGCCCTGGGCAGACAGAGAGCCCTTGTATCACAGCCTCGGGGTTGTTCCAGCTGATCATGGGATTAGTTGCAAACCTGGAGTCCTGCAATAGTAGGATCTGCTTTAGCTGAGACCATGGAGATTTCTGGGTCCTTTGTGCCCCAGCAGTCCAGTTAAAACCCCATCTCCAACTCCACAGATTTGAGCCACAAGGCTTAAGGGTTTGTGTTTAACTGCAAAATTCCAAATGCCTGCCCTTCCAGATGATAAACTGATGGGAGCTTAAGTGTTACAATTTGTTCAAAGATGACACCAAGAGGTGTGGTAGAGGTGTCTGTGAAGGAAAGTCACATTTCAGCCCTCACAGTATTTACTTCTCCCATAAATAGCAATGGGGACTTTGCCAGATTCATTCTGAATTACAATGCACTAACCTTTCTCTCATAATGGGACACATTATGAAATTCTTCACTGTTTAGCAGTGTCAATAGTTTCTTTGTTGCTTCATGTGAAAGCATTCCCAGGGAAGGAAAATAATTACCTTCTTCCCACTTGGTTTGCCAGTTCCTAACTCTGCCAGTTTATGGAACTTTGCAGCCATCCTTACAACTGCTTCTGATGGAGCTTGGAAAGAGCTGCCCTGGACCTATGGGATTTTTTTGCCCAAGCACCCACACCTCAGGATCTGTGAAGTGTGAGCCCAGAGCCTGCTGGACACTTCTTGGAACCTCTGGATTTCCCTGCTGTAAGTGCTGACAGCTGCCAGAGCCTGTACTGCTGCAGTCCTGGAGGGATTGCTCTTCAGTACATCTCAGATGATACTTGGCACGGCCTGGAAACCTCAGGGCTGTCACCACCTGGACAGAAAGACACTTAAATTTTCTAGCTGTAAGGCAATAAGGACTTTGATCTACCCAAACAACCCCTCCTGAGTGCACTTGCCCAATATCCTGCCTGCTGACATTCTGGGCAAATTAATTTTCAGAATACCTCCCGAAAATGAATTTTTGCATGCCTTGTGTTGGCTGAATTGCAATGCAAATTGTGCTTTACCTCAGCTTGGGTTTGATTCTTTTTTAATACTAAAAGCTTTCCTCTGCAAATGTCTTTGCAGTGAAGTGTTTTTAGCTTTGTGCAGCATATAATATTCATTGCTCTATTGCTAACATTCTAGAAGGGAGGTGGCAATTTAAGCCAATTCTAGAAGTAGCTAATCCTAATTTCTCACCTGCTTTCTCACTTTAATCATTTTCTATTTAAGGTAATTGGTAAAAAACTATTTATTTTTCCTTTGACAAAGATTCCTGAAAACAAATCTTCTCTTATTAAGAGCTCTTGCAAAGTTTCAAGAACTCCAGCTCCCCCCTATTTAATCTGAAACTGTAGACTCAGCTTCTTGCCTGTAAAACAACACTGACTGATGTGTCTCACCCTGCAAAGTGCCAACATGGGGGCACCAGAACCCTCTCAGTGCTCCTTGGCTTCAGAAGGCCTCTGCAAGGACACACTGGTTTGCTGGACTGGGGCCTAATTGATTAATTATGGATTGATTATCCTGATTTTTCTTTTACAAAGGTCTTCATATAACCGGACAACCCTCTAAAGTGCTTCCCCACTCACTGAAATCTTTCTCTGCTCAGAGAGAAAATTGCTGTCTTTTGTCAGAAACGACCATCAGATGAGCAAAAACTGAACCTATTGTATGGTAAGTCCTTACCAAAATCCAGGGTAGAATATGGCATGTGGAAATCCCACACTTGATTTTTTCATTTGTAGTAGCAGAAACAGCATGAATGGGGAGCTGAAGAATCTTTACAGGTCTCTAAAGCACTTGTAGGGTGTGGGTGTGTGCAGCAGAACATGTTCATAATCCCATTTTACATCAATAAAGATCTTATTTTCAACTTCTTTTGCTCTTCCTTTTTCTGTTCTTCCTCCAGCAATTTTGCAGCCACACATTTTTGAGTTTACAGTTTTATGTCTCCCGTTGACATCAGGTATCTCTATTTTTAGCATGCCCACGAATCAAGCAGGCCATCTAACTGCTTGGGTTTGAATTTCTAGCAAAAAAAAATGTCAAGACAGGGTTGATCTGATCTTTTATCCCTTTTTTCATCTGTTACCATCACTGGAAAAATCAAGAGAACAGCTGAATATCATAAACCTGAATCAAATCTTAAGATTAGGCTTATGAATAATTATAAACATGCCACAATCCTTATATTCTTTCTGAAATGATTCGTGTCTGTCCTCCACCTGTCCCTCTAATTGTTCTCATTCCCTTACAGTTGGTTTTTTAGTCTCAGGTTTAGCACAGGGTATGGGAGAGTTCCTGGCCTGCTCCTCTGAAGTCAAAGCAGCAAAGCAGTTGCTGGTACTGGGGCTCTCAGGGTTTATATTCTGCACAATTATAACTCTTCTGTCAGGAGAGATATACCCATGGACACTTTTAACCCCATGGAATTGCATCTCTGACAACCACAGCAAAGGAGGAATTACAGTTACACATTCCTTCTCTGGGTCAAAAGGATCAGCGTGAGCAGACAGTGACGCAATACTGAATTGCTAGAAAACCATATAACTAAGTACCCAATAACTTTGATATCAGTTAGAAGGTTTTGATCCATGTAATTGGGTTATTTATATTGTCCTTGCCATATCTTAATTTCCCTAACAGTGTTGTAGCTCCCTGGCTGGGTCTCAAATTTAAGTTTAGGAGCTGTGCTTATTAACTTTATGTGCTTAAAACTGCTCTCAGCTTCTCAAACATCCATTTCATACAAGGTGCAAGTAGTTCAGTGGCAGATGAAATGGGGAACGTGAATGATTTAAATGTTATTGTGAGCATGTAGGATTGTCATAATAAATTGAAACAAATCAGGCCTGCAGGGAGTAGGGCAGCATGTTCACACAAAAAGAATCAAAATCATGAGGGGAAGTACAGAAGGTGTTGGAAAATCAGCTCCCTCAGCTCCCACACTCCCAGAACCACAGGCCAGGGAACTCTGTGCACACCTTTTGCTCACAGGAAAATAGACAGTCCATGCAGTGCATAAGCTGAGTGCATTTTAAATAGAAATGGTTGCCAAAACAAATAGTGGAGGCTGCTGCACAGTTTCTTAATGTAGAAGTGGTCCTTCACTTCTGCTAAACGTTTCAGAGGCAATCTAAATGCAGCACCCAAACCCTGGGATGACAGAAGCTTTCTGTACTTGCCTTTTTAAATTCATTAAAAGGTACTTTCCCTCTGTGGCAAAACCTGCCAGCAGTGTTCCTCACATTAGATATGCTTTGGTCAGGGAACTGCCCTGAACTGTTTCTGCTCCTCTCCTTCTGTCCTCTGCAGCCAAAGGTCTGTCCTGCTGCCTCCTCTGTACCCATGATGAGTTCCAGTTATGAGTTCTCTTCTGTTCCTCTGGCAGATTGCAGAAGGTGAGTCAGGTAAGGAGACAGCAAACAGGGCTCAGCATGGAGAGCTGTCAGGAGCTCTGGTGGAACTACAAGACACATCAGCAGAGTTTTTCCCATGTTTAAAACTGTGTGCAGGTGACCTATGACAGCTGGACTAGTGGCACACTTTATTCCTGCAAAGCCACCGAGTGCAGGAGCAATGTGTCCGTGTTGTAATGCTGAGAACTTCAGAGTAGCTAATCCTGCACTGCCCAGGGCCTGAACTGATGGATGTTCCAGGCAGCACATGGAAAATTGAGTTGTGTCATCGGGGAAACCTTTTTATACTTTATACATTGTCCATACAGGTTCATCTGGGACTCAGAATTTCCCTGGAGTCAGGATGGAGGTTGGTTGGACTGTAGCATAATGAGAGATACAAAGATGCTGAGTTTATTTCTTTTTGTTGCCTTTCAGAGATGTCAGTTTGGGAGGTGAAGCCTCAGTAACTCAGAGCAGCAGGGTTATTCTCATGTTCCTCACAGCTCAGCAGCTCTTTGATGCTGTTGTTTGTACAGTGTGTTCTGACATGAGCAGATTATTGTTTGCTGGTTCTTGACAGGAGTTTTGTGTATGCAAACCTGCATGCAAATCAGGTGTAATTTATTATGCTTCTCTCCAATGAGAGTGGAGGGCAAAAACCCACTGTTTAACTTCAGCAATGCATTTTCCTATGAATAGGGCAGCTATTAAATGATTTATGGTAAGAATGCTAAGAATGCAACAAGTTCAGAGAAGGTAGAGGGATATGTTTTTTTCATTGTGGACTGGGAGCCTGATTGTTTAATGCTGATAATGCCACCATCTAACTCAACCTAAACTTCGTGCCCACAAGACAGAGTTGTATTTTACTGTATCACAAGTGGGCAGATCTCTAATTACAGGTCTTACTGTTATTAAAAAAACCAAACCAGTTGAACAGAACTTTTGTATGGAAGAAGAAAGGATGAGGGGTTTGATATTTATTCAGTCTCACTGTTGCTTTGTGGGGATCAGTGTGGCTTCAGCAATGAGGGCATTCCAAGATCCTTCCTACCTGAGGCCTGGCACAACTGTGAACAGCCCTATTTAGCTCAGGTCTGAGGAATTCTGGGAAAAGTGTTCCTTGGTCAGACTTAGGATGTCTTTGGGATCCTCAGATTCTTTAACCCTTAAACTTGCATGATGATTTCCCTTCTGCAGTGAAGCAGATAACATTTTCACAAGGCTGAAAATGTTTTCAGGTTGGGGTTTTTTTTTGTTTGATTGATTTGGTCTGGGGGTTTTGTATGATATAACACAAATATTTGTGTATGATATTACACAAAATTCTACCAGATGGGTTAAAATTAATATTAATAAGCTGGCCTTGTCATATATCTTTGAGTTAAATTGGGTAGACATACTTTAATAAGTGAAAAAATGAGCATTATTTTTCATTTAACATTATTGGGTTCACTCCTATGCAATCTCTCAGGTTGACAATGCAAACATGCATGTTAAAGGACATACAGGGCTCTTCATATGGACTGAATTCCACTTAGATGGTGAACAAACACACATCCTGCATGCAAATGCAAGCATTGAAAACTACTGGGTTTTGGGATGCTACATGATCCTTACTAATTTCTATCAAATATGTCATCCCTCTCCCTCTCTATAACAGGAAATCTTTAGAAAAACATTTATCTGGCACTTTTCTTGTCACCTACAGAAAACTTGCTGGGTTGTTACAGGGTTAGTCTTGTGTGTTCTAAAATCACAGGTTCTCAGAACTTAGATAATTTTTTCTCCTTTGGCACCATAATAAACATCAAACAGAGTTACAGCTCAAAAAGCTCTTATTTACCAGGACTATTTTAATATTTATGTCACCTTACATATGGCCTTGTTAGTAAACAGGTGATGTTCACTTCTTGTTTGGTCTAAGCATGTTATTGTTTTCCTGGTATACCATGTGTAACCTTCAATATCTTTAAACCACTTTGGCATAAAACAGATGCAGCCAAAGAACTTGCAATCTTCTCCCCTCAGGCAAGGATAAGACAATATAAGTCACCTGCAGGTTTGCTTGCAACGTGCAATTTCTGGTTTTCATATAGAGTGTCACTTAAAGCAAATACTGTAAATTCAATCAATTTTGGATATTAGCATAAAGCAAACATTGTAACTTTGTGCAATTTTTGAAAATAGCATTTATGCAAATAAATATGCAAAGAGGCCTGGTCTTTTATCCCCTGCCAAGTCAATAAGGTAGTTCTGAAAGACTGAAAGTCCCCATAATGTTGCCAATCAGGACTTTTTCTTCCTCCCTCTGTGGAAGTGTATTTAACATTCCTAGCCCTGCACAGAGGGGAAAAATAAGGTCATAGCTGGGGAAAAAAATGTGTTGATCATAACTGATAATATGAAAATGAAGCAGTCAAGCAGGCTGTGGACAGCACAGGTCAGGTCTACTTACACAAGAGCAAAGTTAGAAATGCAGTGATAGAAACATGAAAATTCTGGAACATGAGGGCAACAGAAGCCAGTTGTGGTCAGATTAATCCCTTAATACTGCTCTTGCTGCCAGGTGGGACAGGTTGGTGTCCTGTTGTGCCAAATAGTGGAGGAGTAAGACCAACAAACACCACAGAGAAAGGGCTGCCTAAACCCTGCAGTGTGGAAAGCAAACAAAAAGTCTGCAGAATTTTCCAAGTTTAGAGTTTTTTGACACAGTATCTCCTCTAAATTGTGAATTTCAGTGTCACAGTGGTTTCTGCACGACTTTGAGAGTTCTTTGGGTGGTGGGGTGTTATTATTCTTATCTCCATGATCTAACAGTAAAGCTGTCTGCTTTATTGCTACATTTTTACAATATTTTGATTATTCATCTGCCAACTAGTTTGGGTTTGCAGATTATATTTGTAAAGGAAATTTTCACCTGAAACTTATAAAAAATTTCGATATTAGATTTCAGTGGGCAGTTGTGTGGAGAAAACACACAGGTCTGAGTACTATGTGCAAAAAATTCTGCGAATCTGAATCATATCAGGTAAAACAAGTGCCAGTCTTTAAGTACTCCAGAAGTTCTGTGAAAATTGAGTTTTAAGCCCCAATATATTGCCCCCAAAATGTGCTTGTTGAACTCCATGTTTTCCCAGCAAGGAAAAAACAACAACCCGAACCAAAAAACAAGAGTGGTCTGTATTTTACCCTGTCTCTGTTGACTGCTGCACACATTCCTACAAAAAGCTGGAGGATTTAATGGCAGGAGCAGTATTTTATTCAGCAAGGGTGAAAGTGAACAAGCAGGGGCTGGAAAATAACTCAGGAAGTACTTAAACTAAAATTGCCACCAAGGCTTCTGTCACAAAGTTTCATCCATGGCCTCACATAATTCCGGACTAATTCTGTAGCTGAGCAAACTGCTCTATGGTACAATTTCATCTTACATTCCAAGGAAAAAAATATATGAAAATTCCAAACTGTTTCAAATCCTCAGAGTTTTAAAAAGAGGTGTGTGTTAGGGGAAGGGAGATGGGCTTTGTCACATAACTTTCAATGTGATAAGTCTTGCTCACTGTTTTTTCTCAAAGCTGATGATCAGAAAAGTCCAATTTACACTGAATCAGGGTTCACACCTGAGAGCAGAGCAGCTAAAACTCAAGATTCACCCTCTCCTCTGGGTGTTTGTGAGCTTTAACCAAATACTGCAGATGCACACTGGGGCTGAAAAGGAGACACAGGCACTTTGGACTTGACAGTTATTTTTACGAGAATGGGATAATTACATTGACAGAACAGAGAAAATGGGCCATGCACAAATTAACCACCAAAATTAACTGCACGTGTAATTAAATGCAAACATGGGAACAGCCCAGTTTTAAAGGTTGCTTATGAAACTGCATCAGAGTTGGTGCAAAGGGCCCAAATTTACTGCTTTTGCCAACTGCTGGTTGTTAACTCCCGGTGCAGCTGAAGCTGCATTTACAAATTAGAGGTAAACTTGTGAAGTCAAGTGAATGTGTCTGTTTGTACCACACACAAAGAAACACACTGACACCCACCCGGGTTGGCTGGAGCTTCTGCAGAGCTCTAGAGCCTGGGAATCTTTAATGTTCCACTAATTGTGTTTGTTGTAGGCTAAATTTAGCTGGAGCCTGTCTGCTCCTGCTGCAAGGATTCAAATGGCCCTCAGAGGTGTCTCCAGATGGAGTCCATTGTAGTGACTGCAGCCCCTGATCCAAGTCACCCTCTTTGATCAATAACATGCTTTGTTTACTTCCACAGTCAAAAAGAAATAAAATTCTCCTTCTTTTAAATTACTCCCTAAAAAATGCTCCTGAAAACCCGCTTTTCATCACAGAGTTCTTGGACTGCTTTTTCCAAAATTGCCCACACTTAGGACACGGGAGTAATTTGTCTGATACTGCAGAGAGTGACCTTGAAAACTCTGCCAGACATTTCAGGTGTTTTAGAAGTTTTTTATCCAGTTATTTAATTTTGAAACACTAAGAAAGCCACTATTCACATTTGAAATCTGTTGTCAGTCTGTGCTTCCCTCCCAGGAGAGAGCAGGCAGAAGGCACCATGAAACTCTCATAGACATTCCGGCCTTTTGCCCAGATACACAAATTTTTCCTTAATATCCCACAAAATTAATTGTATTTCTTTTTCTAGAGGTTCCTGCCTGGCTTGTACTGAAGGGGACTGAAGCAAGAGGAGGTCTGAACTTGGCAGTACAGCTCAGTTAAGGTAAAGAAATCCACAAAATTCCATTTGCCTGGTAAAACTGCAGTAAGAACAACTAAACTCTCACAGAAATTACATAATTACATGGATTGGCTTTACAAACTTGGTGTTCTGTCTGCTTTACACTCACATTTCAACAATGCTAATACATGACAGAGAATAACTCTATGTGTATTAAATACATCTGATATTTTCCTCTGTGTCCAGTGTACTTTTTGCTTCCAAAGGGAGGAAAATGGGTTATAAAATTGTCTTCATTAGGCTTCCCTGCAAAGCATCAGTCTTTGTTTGCATTTTGTTCATTTGAAAACTGAGGTTTGGAATGAATGGACGTATCTGAGGTGAGGCAGGGAGCTGACACAGTCTGCATGAGTGAAGTTTGTAAGTTAAGGTGAGAATAAGGGATTTTTCTTAGGCTAGGGTGTCTTTTAAAAGGCCCAGATCGGGCTTCTCTTATCTGTTCAAGAGATTTACTTGGGAAAGTCGTTATTTTTCTTCTGCTTAATGTCTAGAAAGATTCAAGGTCATCAGCAGCAAAAGACTGAGGTGTTACTGACATCAGTCTGAGCTGGGACCATTGCATAACATAAGGAACATAAAATTGGATATAGTAAAGAGCTTGGAGGAGCTAAATTTGGTTCTGAATTCCCCAGAAATACAAACAGAACAGTTCTGTGTCAGATTAACCCTTTATTGGCAGCAGAGGAATGTGGTACCTCAGGGTTTGTATGGCATCAATGGGAGCAGCAGGATCACAGCAGAATATTCTGCTGATAGGAAAGTGTTGTTTCTGCTTCACTCTTGGTTTGAGTCCACGTGTGTGTTGAGGAGAAATGAGCCTGCAATGTCCATTTTGAGGTGTGTAAATTTGACATGTAATGCTAACAGCCATTCTGAACAGTAAGAATTCCTTCTGGGAGAGGCAAGGACAAGCTGTGGTTTGAAGACTCAGTTTCAAAAGATATCACAAAACCCAGTTCACTAATGCTGTGGATTCTGCTTAATAGTGGGTATATGTTCACTTACCTAATACTGTTCTTCTGCAGAATTCAAATTCATTCATTCATTAATTAAGCCTTTTGACTTTCCTATGAACTATTTACTATCTAAACACTTTGCAAGACCGACAGTCTAAAAGAACAATTCTCAATGACTTTTCCACTTACAAGGGCTGTTCTAGAAATCTTGAGGAGATTTCAAAAGTGTCGTGCCCAGTTCTGACTGTGAGACCCTATCACCTCCCAGCACATCCCCTAAGGTCTGCATGTTTATTTCTGCCATTTATGAGTCTTTAAAATCCCTTCCCCTTTATTCTGGGCAGCAGTTTTACAGAGAGGACAAGGACACAGCATAGCTGGGTTATTATACTTGGTTTCAAACTCTATCACAGTGCAGCTCCCTATCCTGCAATCAAAGGTGGCAGTGGAAACATCTTCATCCCACCTTGCCCCAGCCCCCTCATTCTGTCTGTGATGATATCCTTGCTGCAGCCCCCTAAGGAAACAACAAACCCTCCTTGCCTTTCTGCAGAAAGGAGTTAACTCACATTTCCACTGAACAGCCTGCATTGTGATGGCTCTTTAAAAAGTTACAGTAGCAGACTTCCCATTACAAAACATGTATATATATTTTTAACCTCATTATACAGACTTTTAGATTCAGCAGGAGCTGTCTGCTCTTTAACTTTCTGCATCTGTCGTTATTTAGGTAAAAAACACTCTCAAAATGGACCAGAATTTGAAGAGCACTGATCTTTCTGCTGTTAGTTAATTGTGATTAGTGCTGGTAAACAAGTGTACCACAGTTTAACAGGTGAGCTTTACAAGAAATCAGTTTTAATTCAACATGTTTCACGCAGCAAATGTAAGACAAAAGCAAAAGAGCTGTGGAACAGCTAAACCCTGTTAGAGCACTGCTCACATGTTGATGATGCACATTTGTAAAGAGGCTTTCAGGGTGCTGAATTGGTGATATAAATGTAACTGCATTTGCAATTTTCCTGCCTCTGTGGCACATAGTTTGTGACTGAATTAATTATTACCTTGCAGTTTGTAACACTTCTGTAAGAGAAGAGTTTGTAAGTACTAGCAAGTGAAGACACTGTACATACAAATAAAATAAACCTTTATGCCACTGCAGACTTAAACAGCACATGAGACCTAAGAATCCAAGCACAGATCATGCATACTAATGGTCTTAAAATGCAGGAAATTACAGTGAAGCATGAAGAACTAAACAATTATGCACTATTAGCATCTTGAAAATCTCTATATAAATCTATAAAATTGTGTTGTGAAATAATTTACATCTGTTTAGATTATTTTCATCAGTTTAATATTGACTGAACCGCCTAAAACAGTCCTGAAGTTAATATTTTTTGTGTTCAGTTTTACATTTTGTTCCTTCTTGAAATGGATTCTTCAGAAGGCATATTTGAGTTGAAGTTATTGTGGGTATTAAAGCCTCTACTCATAATAGTGTGCAAAGAAGCACATGACACCCCCTTCCCATGTGTGCTGTTAATGGAATGTGTCAAAAGGGGTCTCGTGGTGTCCAAAGATACAAATTGAACTGAACTCATAAAATCCTGAGCAAATTGAGGCAAGGTGGAGCAGGATCCATGCAGCAATAGCTGCTCTCTGTGGTGATAAATTCTGACTCTCTAGAAAGAAAACCAATGGGGAAAAATATGTGTTAATAGTCATTTAGGTAGAGATATTTTCAGGAAAAAGACACGACCCAGTGATGTACAGAATAGAGAAAACCATAAATGATTGTTCTCATAAAACAGTCAGAAAAATGTTGTGTTCATTATACAGTATGGATATATATGATAAGGAATTAAATAGAAAATTATGGAAATAAATATATTATTTTAAGCATTGACATTTGCATCTTGTTGAAAAAACACCTAATATATTTTAACTGCTTATATAATATGTTAAAAAATACCCCCCTGTAATGTCAGTGCTATTGAAAAGCAAACCATAGACTTTCACTCTAATGTCATGCCTGGCTAGGTCACAGCTAAAAAAATTGGTACAAGAGAGATCAGAATCCAGCCCAAACCACAATTCTTGGGGGGCAAAGCCATAGATCTGTGTTTATAATATTTAGCAATAAAATTTACAGCCCTGTTATCTGCCAGCTATGCAAAACCAAACACTTGTCCAGGAGGAGTGTGCCACATGTTTATATATAAACAAATGGCCTAATCCTGCCTCGGGGCACTGTTGGAGCACGTGGAGCCCAGGGAGATAGCACTGGCTCAGGGAATGCAGCCAGGGCAGCAGGAGGGTGATTTGTCTCAACTACCCAGAGGTAACACAAGGTGAAGTGCCAGTCAAAGCTAAAGTTCATATGTGTGAGCAGACAGTTGATAAGCACAGATCAGAGCCTGGTGGACAAGCAAAGCTCAGAAAGCTGAGCTTGCCCAGAGCATCCACACGGGAATTTTGGAGGGCTCCATAACCCTTGCACAGCCAGTGCATCAGTACAGGATGACATTTGCTCTGGGTCGCTTCTGGGGAGGGAAAGCCACCTCAGTAATGCTGCTCTAATCCAGTGGATGCTCTCTCTGAGACACCCAAACAATATAAACAGGCACAGGTTTTTCTCTGTTTTTCTCATACTCCTCTGAAAAGTTGTTTCAGGTCATTCATTAAACGTGGAACATCATTTATATTCCACATAGTATCATCAAACTGCGTTTTTAAGCATAATAGATAATTCTTCTGGTTTTATTTTCCAGTCACATCCAGTGAGTTTGACAATGAAATTTAAATTAAATATTTACTGGCTGACAAGAAGTTTTTCTTTGGCTCATCTGGTACAGAGGAAACTCAGTCAAATGAATGTTCTAGAAACCAGTTTGTGAAAGCTTGAGAGACTCGGAGTCAGAGTTCGCCTTCTCTGGACAGGAGGCTGCCTCTGAGACGAATTTTGAGATTTGGTGTTGGTCAGGTGTCCATTCTGCCACCCAACAAGCTGTGAGGGGATGGGGTGACAGTGGAGAACTAGGAACTTGAATCCTTTCTGCAGAGTGGATTTGCTTTCTGTGCTGATCCAAGTGGCTATACCCAGGAGGAGGCAGCCAGGAGGCCGTTGAAAACTTCTGATTAAAAGCCAGATTTTTTATGAAAATTATCCCTTTGGTAGAAGTTATCAGACAGGCCAAGGTAACCTGGGCCTTAATCAAAACAGTAGTTCGTTGCATTGAGGTATTTCAATTATTATCACTGCTATAAAAAAAAATGAGTCATTTGAGTCGTTATCTCTCCGAGATACATTGTCCCCGCTCAACAAGGTACATTGGATTGCTGTAAAGCAAAAGATAATTTTATTCTGTGGCAAAGCTTAATGGCTTTTTTTGTTTGCTTTGGAGTGGGGGTTTTTTGGGGGTTTTTTGGTGGTGGTGGTGGCCTTTTGACCTTGCATCATTGACATCCTTCATGTAGCAACATAAAGGACACATCCTCTGTAGCACTGAAAGCTTTTTTTCCCAATAGTACCAGAAGAGAGCTTTACCCAAAAGTAGAGCTAAAAAGGAGAAAAACGGATCATGAATTGTACTTACAAACAAGTTTGCAAAGCTCACTGTCTAAGGCAGTGGTTCTATTTAAAATGGGGTCATCATATCAACTCCACATCATAAAATTAAGTCTGAAGTGAAAAGACAAAGTGCTTTTTTTATGGTGGTTTTGCTTTAAGGATTGTTTTTTCTGCCTTGGTCAGCATGGGTTTGTAGTGGACTGACTTCTTCAAGGCAAATCAAAACTGGCCCAATGTGTGTCCAAATTTCCAAAGTATTGATGACTCCTCTCTAATGAATTTTAGCCTAGTCAGTCTTTGGAACTTCCTTTCCTCCACCATCAGTTACAGGAGAGCACACAGGGACAAACCTAAAGGTAAAATCAATAAGAATTTTACTTAGAAAGTTTCTAAGTAGAATAGAATTCTAAGTAGAACAGAAATGACAGACATGTCAACAATTGCTAAACAGTTGGGGTTTTTCTAACACATTATTCAATTTAGGTAGGGCAGAAATAGCTCCATGACTGCAAATGTTTGAGTTTTGTGTGGGAGTGCTGAGAAAGACATTCATTGAAAATATAAATAAATGAGTATTTCAGGACAAGTAAAGTCTGACTTTAAAATGTTTGGACTAAACAACAGATGTTGAGGTTGCTGCAGACCAGGAATAACGAGAAAAATCACTGATTGGTGACTTCCCTCTGGTCCTTTGCACTGATATGCTTTAAACCCAAGTGTCTTGCTGGTTTTATTTAACTCTCCTTTCAAGTGTCTCCTTTAAGTCTCTCCTTTTTCTCTTTTCTAAAAATGACTTTGAGGGAAATATATCCAGGGAAGTTATTACAAATAAATGCCACCTTTAATCTTATTTTAGCCTTTCTTAAGGTTTTCTTCCTTCTGCCATGCATGGGAACGACTTATGGGAGCTCAAATGCTGACTTTCCCTCAGTAAACTGTTTGGATAATTTACAGGGAGTAGTAGAGTAAGGACAATAAGGTACTAAAATAGTAGTATTTCAACAATAGGTTCTCCATCCAGACCACCTGTAAGCTTGCAGTAAGTTGGCATCAAGTCTTCAGTAGAGAGTAGATGTGTTATGCTCTGTAATTTTAAAACAAAACAAAACATAAAATCAAAGGAATCAGGAATGACAGGGGAGAAAGTTAATTGTTGCAAATCAAATGGTGATGTGGTGGACTGGGATGGCAAGCAGAGGATACAGGACAATGTGGGCAGGAGGCCTCGTGGGGTGGAAGGGGGATCACATCCAGCACATGGGCCTGAAACACTGATCTTATAAAATGATGATAAATTGTGTTACTGATGTAGTTGAGAAATGAAACACTTGTTATTTTTGAGGAAAACCAGTCCCCAAAAATTCCAGTCAATCCTAACTGCTTTGCATAGGCACTGGAATTCCAAGAGTGTAGCTGCTTTTTCCTAGATCTGATCTGTATTTGTGCAAATAGTTATAACTATTTTCATCAGTCCTGTGACTCTCCTATGCACTGAAATCACTTCAAAATCAAAAATTTGTGGAAGATTTAACCTGAGTTACTTTTACAAACACACAAATAATATTTTTTTGTATTTTTAAATATCACTTCAAGTGCTGCCTACTTAGGAACTGAAATAGGTAGTTAAACATGTAAAATCTATTTAAGGATGTGTTCAATTGCGCTGAGCGTGTCATGTAATGAAAAGCAATCCTTTTATTATTGTTATTTTAATTATCTTCATTATCATTAATTTTAATCTCTCATTCATAGACACTGTACACTTAGTCATTGTCTGTTAGCAATTATAAACAGCAAGACCTTAGCTGCCTTTAAATTAAAATTGCTTCCTAGTTAGTGTTTATTGCACAGGAACAAAATGTTACATTTTATTATGTTCTCAACAGGACCTGCAAGGCTCAGCTGGAGATAGGCAATAAACACTGCAGCATTCTCATAAATCACAATTTTGCATATAATTACTGTAAGCACATAAAAGCAAAATTTCAGTTATTCCCCTGTTACCAGCCAGCTCTGGTCCAGGAATTGATTCAGCCTCCACCGCAGAGTCTCCACAACACCATTTGTTCCAGCAGCTCAGATTTCCCTCATTTCAATGCTGTGAACAATTCACACCATTTTACATGTTAAGTCTGCTTATATTTTTTTGCATCTGACATGTGGTAGAGAAAATCCAGTCCCTCCCTTATGGCCTAGATCACTCTTGCTGTCCTTCATGGCATCCTCCCTGGAAAACCTCTGTTTTCCATAAGATCCCTATATATATTTTTAATCAGTTTGTTGTCCAGTCAGTATTTCTACTACAGCAAAGTGGCCTTACAGCTGCTGAAGTTGTGCTGAAGAACGGGATGTAACAAAACTGGCAGGTGTTTATTTATGAATTGGGCAAATGTGTATTTATGAAATGGACAAGTGTGTGTTTATGAATTGGACAAGTGTGTGTTTATGAAATGGATGTGTGTTTATGAAAGGGACAAGTGTGTATTTATGAATGGGACAACTGTGTCAATGGCAGTAGAAAGACATTGATCTCCCTGAAAGAGGTTCTCTTGTTCAAAGCCTACCAATCCGGTCTTTGGTTATGTTTTGTGATCAAAAGCTTGGTCATTTTTTTCTCAGTAGAAAATATGAAAATCAAATACGAGAAACTAAAAAAGAGCTGCTTAGGTTGTACTAAGATGAATCAGTGAATTAATAAAAAACCTGACACACGTCATTGTAGGTTATGACAAGGAACTTTAAGGTGTAAGTCACAGCTAACCTGAATTTGTCAAGATAAAAAGTCATGCCAAACCAGTCTAACTGCCCTTTCCTCGGCAGGGCACCATCACCATCACAACAGCACAGCAGTGAGTGCCCAGAGAGGGCTGTGGGACCGCAGGGGCTGTGGGGACAGACTTCAAACCTTGGAGTTTGGAGGTGGAAATGAGGGCACACAGGTAAGGTCTCACCTGAAACACAGTCTTCAGGCGCTGTTCTTCAGAGGCTGGACTCTCAGAATAAGTCATCTGTGTCTCCTCACATATATATATATATATGTATATGTATATGTGTGTATATACAGAGATATACATATAGATACAGATTTATTTATTTATTTATTTATTTATTTATTTTTATATGTAAATAATAAGAGTAGCAAACACTTAGAATAGATTTTCAGGAAGGTTCTGGTATCTCCATCACTGCAGTTTCAAAGAAAAGTCAGACCAAGAGCTAACATATATGTATACAAGTGTGCTTGTGTGTGCATATACACAAATATATATATATAGATACATTTATACATACATACATCAAATAACAAGAGTAGCAAACACCTAGAACAGATTTGCAGGAAGGTTCTGGTATTTCTGTCACTGTAATTTTAAAGCAAAATCAGACCAAGACCTGAGATTGATAGATAGATAGATAGATAGATAGATAGATAGATAGATAGATAGATAGATAGATAGATATGTATATATATGTGTGTGTGTATACATACAAACACACACACACATATATATAGATATATATAGAGAGAGAGAGATTAACAACAGTAGCCAAAATCTAGAATAGATTTTCAGGAAGGTTCTGGTATCTCTGCCACTGTAATTTCAAAACAAAGTCAGACCAAGAGCTGACATTGATATATATACATATATGTGTGTATGTGTACAAACATAGCACAACAAGAGCAGCCAACACCTAGAACAGATTTGCAGGAGGGTTCTGGTGTCTCTGCCGCTGCAGTTTCAGAGCAAAGCCAGACCAAGAGCCGGCAGTGCCTGTCAGTCCCTGAGCCGGGGACGTTCCCTGCTGTGTGTCCCCCGCCCGGGGCCGGGGTGAGACCAGCGGGGGCACCGAGGCTGAGGGGCCGGCGGTGCCCCCAGAGCCGCCATCGGCCCGGCCGTGCCCTCAGCGCTTCCCCCCGAGCCCCCTCAGCGCTTCCCCCCGAGCCCCCTCAGCGCTTCCCCCCGAGCCCCCTCAGCGCTTCCCGCCTTCCCGGCCCGTCCCTGCCCGCGGGCTGAGGAGCCGCCCGGGACCCCCAGAGCCTCCCGGGACCCCCAGAGCCGCCCGTTCCCCGTTAGGAAGCAGGAGCGAAGGCAGTCCCTGCGTGTGCCGAGGTACAGAGCCAGCCCTGCCCCTCGCCGGGGTCCCGCTGCTCACACCCAGCCCACGGCCCGGTTATCGAACGTGGCACAGCGCTGGGCAGATTGTGCTGGGTACCCCCGAGCTGCCTCCGCCTTCCAGTGCGGGTATTCCCTGGCAGGTGTGGGAGTCTCCCTCCCCTGTCCTTGCTCCCCTCCCAAACCCTCCGTTGGGCTCGGGAAGCTGCCCCGAGGTGAATCCCAACCTCAGCCGAGCCTTCAGCGGTGCACCCACGCACCGGGCACTTCAGGCTGTAGACTTGTACCACTTTAACATTATCCCGTTCCTACAAAATTAATGAAACGTTTGAATTATTCACCGTTCGCTTTTACAGAGCAAGAGCGAGCGAAAGCGGGGGGGTCTTTGCTCCGGGGGAGTTTAGGGGGAGTCGAGCGATGCTTTTCAGGCGCAGGATTTTACATTCTTCTTAAACAAAAGTGCGTAGCTCTGCTTTTCAGAGCTCCAGGTTTGAATTCGGATTGAAAATCTTGTGATGGTACCAAATAGCTTCATAGCACGGACAGCTCTCAAAGCTGAGAAACCAGAAATTAAATTGAAATTCATAATCCAAACCCTTGTTATATGTGGAATCTCAGTGCCTATGTATATACATACATACATATACATATATATATATAAATCCTAACCCTTGTTGTATAGGAATCTCAGTGCTCTCAGTCTGCACAAGCCAGGTATTTTGAAAACTTGGTGACCCAAAACAAACAATTAACACACACACACAAAAACCCCCACCCAAACAAACAAAACTGAAACAAAACAAAAACACAAACAAAAAGCCCTCCCCCCAAAAAACCAAACAACCAACAAGAACAACAAAAATTCCTTGTATTTTGCAGTAGTGTTACTGAGGTAACAGATCAGCAGAGTTCTGTATTTGACAATACAGGAAAAAGAATCTTAAGCCATACTTCTCTCTCTTTTACTGTTTCAACATTAATCACTAGCAAGCAAAGAAGTCATTATCTCAGCTGTATGATTAAATCTTAATATATCTACTAAAAAGGCGTAACAGTACTCTAGACATGTCTCATTTTGATGCAAAAAAACGAATGCACATCTTCTGAAAAGCCGTGTTCCCACAATGGAAAGCAATTTGTTACACAGGAAGGATGCTGCCAGTGTCTCTGTAAGGGCAGTGCTGCAAACCTTTTTCTACTGTGATGATGAGCAGCAAGTTTCCTCTGTCTTAAACTGCCCTGACATATGGTATTTAACACAAATTAAGTGTTTCAGCCTCCTTTTTTGATGCCAGGGCCAGCCTGTGAGAGCCTCGAAGGATGATTCTCTGGATTAAAAAAAAAAAAAAAAGGCTTTAATTCCATTAAGCTTTTTGTAAAACTTTGCATTGCAAATTAGGACAAGATGTTGCAGACCTGAAAGCCTGCACTATTCCATTTCAAAAAGTGTTAAATGAGAGCATTTCAAACATTTGTGAAATGAGATGCTGTTTCTGAGCTCCAGGCTTAGTTATTTCACAGACTCCTTCTGTAAAGTCTTAGTTAAACAAGTTTGGAGAAGCCTTGAGAACTGGGCCTTCTGTGGCAATCCACAGGACTGGAGAAATCAAATATGACTGTATTTATCAACTTATTTCCCTTTTCAGAGAAATATATTTATATTCAGATAGCCATAAAATGTGTGTGTTGTGTTTATAAGCAATAATACAAGTCTCAATATAGGACTGTAGGACACAACTGCAGTATTTAATGAAGTGGTTAATGATGGTAATAGTTTAATCTCATTGGGGTGAGGATATGAGGGAAAGTGGAATGTGCATGTTCATTGGAAGTGACATGATACATTTTGCAGAATTATAATGGAGAGAATAAGACACTGCTGTCCAAAAGCACAGAGGTACACTGAAAGGCAGTGCAAGAAATCTGCTTGATCTTGTGGGGTTGCCTTGAGCTGGACTGCTTGAAGTTCCATCTGTCTGCGATGGAAGGGAGGAAAAACAGATGTATCTGAGCAAGCTGTGCTCGACTTCTGAGCTGTTTGGGTCTTTTGTATTGGGGGAAGTGGAGTTTTATGACATATATAATAAGTTTTTCCTTCTACCATTAACAATGGCTTAGATTTGCAGGGTTCCTGAAATATTTACATGTAGGTGTTGGGCCTACATTTGTTTCTCAGGGTGAATGCAGCAGTATTTTCACTGCTGGTAGCCAAAAGGGCTTTTTGATTTCCTGCCACTCCTGGGGTTCTAAACAGATTTCTTCATGAAGAAGTCTTTATGTGTGACAACTCATAGAGAACAAACCTGAGCTGCAGTTTTTATCTGTCTGTTCAGAAAAATGTAAAATTATAGAAAATATGTGCTTTTCAATTAGATGAAGATTGGGGGCTAATCTTGATGGTTTTTCCTCCTTTTTCAGCCACTAACATATCTTTCCTTGTCCCAAGTGAGCATAAATTTCAGCAATCTATTTCATCCACCATGTTTTAATCCTTTCTTCTCTTCTTCCTTTTCTCCTTTTCTCTTCCCTGTGATAAAGACAAGTACAGCCACACTCCAAAAGCAGCCCAGCAAGCAGAGAACAAGCTCTTGAGACTAAAACTTGAAAACTGGGGTTTATAAGCACTAAAAGAATAATGATACAGTCTTATGATTGTGATGGAATAATTATTGGGAAAGAGTGCAAAGGCAAAAAAAAAAAAAAGGTTGAAACATCACCTGGAGAGCACAAAGCTTTAATATTTTGGCTTTAAAAGGAGTTTCTATGTGTAAGACTTGAGATTTCCTATGGAATTCTTTCAGAACAACTATTTAGTTTTAATTAGCAGGGTGGTATCTTGGTTAATGGCATTCCTTGGATTCTTCAGTGGCTGTGAAATGCTGAGGCCTTATTAAGGAAGAACATAGAGAAAAAAGGAGCCAGAGGAGAGGAACACACTTTCCCAACTCCCCAAACTGAATGTTCCAAGGATGTGTGTTCATGGTTTTCAACTTGAAAATGTGCTGTTAGTGGAAAGAGCACAGAGAGTGTTTATGGGAATGCAGTGGGGCATTCAGGGGTGCAGCTGATCCCAGGGTGGGGCTGTGCTGCCACCAGCATCACTCTGAGCTTGGTCACAGCTCTGCAGCTCCTTGGGCTCACTCCTGCTGCTCTGGGAATGCTTGTTATGGCACTGGCTTGGCCACAACTGCTTCATGCTTCTGTGAATTTATCAAAAAATAAGTAGAAGTTCAGAAAAATAAGTAGAAGATACTTCTAAGCCAACATAAAAGTGCTGTGCTTGGAGATGCAACAGTGATTCAGCCCATACTTTCAACTAATTTAGCTGCTTAACAATTCTTGTGTAGCTACAGTCCTGGTTTGGAGAATGGAGGATATTCAGTGTGAAGCAGAGTCCTGGTAATGCAGGGTGTAAATACCTTGTCTGCTCTTTATACATGAAATACATGTAGAATATGTAATAAGCTACATGGAGTCAGGCTGGTGGCACATCCAGCTCAGTGTCCTGCCTCCAGCAGTGGCCAAGAGTGCTCAAGGGAAAAGCAGAAATTCAGCAGTGTCCTTAGAAATCCTAAAGGAGCCCACATTAAATATGCAAAATACTAAACCCCCTCTAATAGCCCTCCATAAATCTAAACTGACTCCGTGCTCAGCTGACTCCCAGTTACTGGTAATGCAAATATTGATAGAATTCAAAACTACTGGCATCTGGAATTAACAGATTCATCTGATTAAATGAATAATAAATCATCTCATGTTACTTCTAACAGTAACACATTCAGTATTTGCATGTGCTGTGAATGAGGGTTGTCAAAGACATGCAAACTAGAGGCTGAGAAATAAAGCTTCTAGATAAATAGAGATTTTGAAATATAAAAGGCTATATAGACTTGGTCTTTGCTGACACCCAAACTGCATTTACCCATTTTTCTGTTTAGTTCCCCCCCAAAAAAAGCTTTTAGGGAAAACCTTCTCAGACAGTTCATAGAGAACTTCCAGTATCACATTCCCTTACTCCTCAGAACAAAGTTGTATCACGCAAGAGATCTAATTCTTATGCTGTGTATACACTCAAAATACACACTGTAAACTGAATAAATAGCTCTATAAAAAGCTGCAAGAGGTCATGGATAGCACTCTGCTCTTAAAAGGGGCCATGTCTAATCTTCTTTTATTTTCACAGATAAATATTATATTCTGTGGTTTATAATTTTGAAACAGTTCAAAAGAATTTAGTCACAGTAAATTCCAATGAGAGAGAACAGCCTAAATGCTCAAAACCACCAATTCTACACAGTTACATTTTTGCCTCTGCAGTGCTATTTCTAGCAACTGTGTTGGAGGTCTCTGGAATGTGTTCATGTGGGAATCCAGTCCTAGAAACACAATTTTAAAATTAATTTTGGTACTTGAAAAATGCTGTGACTTCCTCTGAGGGAAAGTAGCATAAACAGAAAGTAAATATTAAAAGGAAAAATACAGCAACAAGTATCTGTATCTAAAGCCTTGTTTGGCTTGTTTATATCTTCCCACCTGCACATTTAAATCTAATAAACAGTCTGCCCTCCTAGTGTGAAGCTCATCTCCCCTATTTCCTCGCATACTTGCACTTCCAGAAGCATTTTGAAATTACCAAATTATTAAAACTCAACAGTGGGTTAATTAGGATTGTTACAAGAACATTATCTACAGGTACAAACCCAATTATTTCATTAAAAAGACTATTCTTTTATGCTCATAGCTAAATAAATCCTGCTTTATTCCTTATGCCTAAATCAAGCTAGTCCTGTGCTGTGGCTGCATTCTTCATTTTCTGAACTAAAGCTGGAACTAATTTGCCAAAGTGGGATTTTCAATACATTAAGCACTTCAAATCCATAGCAACGGGCGAAAAGAGAATACATTTTAAATTCTTTTTTGGGGACTTCAGCTGAAAAATAAAATAGTACATAACCTGTTGAAATAGTCTAAATCGCTGTAGACAAAATTCGAAACATACTTTTGGAGTAAAGATACTCTGAGTTCTGAACAGAATAAATTCATACATTCACTGCCACTTAAAAAATTAAAAGATTAAAAGATTAACCTTTCTTTGATATCAGGCTCCACTCTCATAAACAGATATTCTACAGTGCTCCTCAAGAGAAGGGTAGAACCAGTACAGAGGAAAAAGAACCAACAAAACAAACAAAAAAGCCCCAAACAGCAAAGTGCTCTGGCAAAGTGCTCTCGTTTCAGTGAAGGACTGTCAGACTGGAGGTGCTGGAGAGGGACTGGAAAGCATCAGCAGAACAATGGAGCAATTATTTGATTGGCACGGCCCTCTTTCAGCACTGTGAAATACTCTTATTATTACCTGAAAATCAGCTCTTTAAGAGCCCAAAACAAACCCAGGCCATTCAGGCTTTCACCGGGTTATTCCCTCGAGCCTGCTTGGGAAATCTTCCCGTTGGTGACACACTGACTGTTCAGTGATGTCTTCACCACCTCCACATCTCTGAGGTGTTTTGCTCTGAGCAGAGCTCCTGGTGTAGCAGATCTACTTCCCAAAAAACTCTAATTAACCCAGGAATTCTACTTCCTTGTGGTGTCCATCTCTCAGGAATGACTGTGTTTCAAACCCCTGTTTACAGTGTCTCATATATGATTTCAGGGGTTGTATACAACAGTTGTGATATCTATTTTCAGGAACTTATGCTTTAGGAATACTGTGCTTTCATCAGAAATTCTGCAAAATCAGTAACTTTATGTCCAAGTTGAAGGAGCACTGTCCAGGGAATGCTGAATACTTCAGCTCCAGGTGGAACATTATGATGGGAGAAGCCACCACAGCCATATCTAATTTGACTAAATAAAAGAACCCAAAGGAACTCCTGTGACATTTGGCTCACTGGTTGTGGCTGGAGGATGCAGGATGGGCACAAGTGCTTTCCTTCTGGAAGTGCCAGAGAGCTTTGCTCAAACCTTCCCCACAGCCTGGCTGTAAACACAGCACAGATACCTGAGAGAATTGTGCTTGGCTTAGGAGGGCTGATGCTTTGCTTTAAACTTTTGCCTTCTGTCTTGGAACATGGTTCAACCACAGAGATTTTACAGAATTATCTTTTTATGAGAAAGGCTTTAAAACATCCATGACATCAGCACTTCCCCGGTGAAGGTGGGTGTGGTGAAGCAGCCAGAGAGTGAGCACAGAGTAAATGCTGATTTAAAAAACATAATTTGAGCTCCTTTGGATTTTAGGGGGTTTGTTAGTTTGTAGATTCTATTTAAAGCTGCAGAAGCCAAGCTGAACCCAAGTTTACATAACAGCTAGGCTGGATTCCTGGGCTTCCTCAGCTCTCCTGACTGAAGTCTTTCTGGATTCTTCTCTTGTAATTTACTTTTCTTGCAGATTTTGAGAGCTAGAGTTCCCAATTAGCAAGATGAAAGAGCTCTTAAACATCGAGACATTGAACTTTCATACAGGTATGGTTTGCTATCATTCATCTGTCCAGTAGCACTTAAACTATTTTTTCCCTCACTGGGATTCATAATCCTGATTAAGCTGCTGAAAACTCTCCTCTCACATGTGATTTTTGCATTTGGACTGGTGCATTAATAGTCCATTAGGATTCAACATAGTCCTTTACTTGAAGATCTTAAACTTTCTTTTTCCCTAGACTCCTAATATCTGATTTTAACACTGAAACAGAGAGCTTGATGATTGCATCCTAAACCCCCAGGGATCAGTAAAACTTTTCATAGGGCCTCTCCCGATGCAGGACAGGGCATTATACATCATTTAACATTTCCCTGAGATTTAGCAGCAAAGGTCAAAATTTAATCCTAAATCTTCATTCTGATCAAATAGAATCTCCCTCCAATCCCTTTGCAGTTCTTGCCTGGTGCCTCAGGAGGGTAAGACCCAGAAGTTCATAATGAACATTTTTGTTCCGTCTCCTTGGAGTGGGGTTTGGCCTTTCAAGCCAAAGTTATCTCTCTGTATATTTTTGCAGGGTAATCTCACAGTCCAATGAGGCCTAGTTTTCCAACTGTCCATTCTGTGTGAGGTTTTGAAAGAGAATAAGCTGTGAAATCTTTACAAATGTCTTATCTAATAGAAGAGCAACCTTTATTAATAAATACGCAACTCAGTGTTAAACACTGGGCATAGCTTTTTTAGGTAGTAATATATTAATTTCAATACATTTTATGACACCTCAAGAGGCTTTTTGCTCCAACCCTTTTACCATGAAACAGCCCCACTTCAAAGAGGGGTCTCCTTGTGTTCAGTGGCATGTCCTGAACAAATAAGACAGATCCTATGGTTCAGAACACTACAGTGGAAAAAAGCTCTCTTGAAAGATGTGTGCTTTTTTTTTTTTGCAAATGCTTGATAAAAAAAAAATAACATTTTTATTTTGGTTTCTATGTCATGTGAGAACAAGTAAAACACAAAGAACACACTATTGTGTTTACACCAATCCTAATATGACATGTTTTATGCCACTATGCATCACATTAAAGTAAAACAACTGACTGCCATGAGAGTTACAGACTTTTTGAGAGGAAAGGGCTTAGGTGAGTTATGGGAAATAATTTTCCTGTTTCAGAAGTGGTGCTTATTATTTTATTCCTGCCTAAGTGAGAGGTGCTGTTTAATGGTTGCAAGCCCTGGTAGCTGAGAGATCCACTGAGGAAAACAAATACATTTGGTGCAAGTAGCAAATGCAGCCTTGTCCAGTGTTAAAAAATATGAACACAGTGCTTTGTGCTTTTCTCAGAGAGGGAGACAGAAAGGTGGAAAGATTTGGAAGTTTCAGTTGATAGTAAGGTTATAAGGAGAAGATGGAATTCTCTAAAGAGGGAAACAAGCAGGGATGGACTCTCCAAAGACACGGGGTGTGCAGTCAGAGCAGTCCTGAGAAGGGAGCTGCAGTCCTGTGCTGCCTGCTGAAGGCACCCACATTGTTCCTTGGATCACTAGCAGGCTGCACGACTTCCTTATCCATGAGACTGAGCACATCTTTGCGAGGGAATAAGCTGTGTGGATCCTCCAGCTTTCACCTGTGTGCAGAATTGCAACATGGCTCTGATATTTTGCCAGGCAGCAGCTTGTCTAAAACTGTTTGAAGGCTCCCTGTGTGTTTGCAGCCTCAGCTCTGGGTGGGCTTGGCTGCTCATTACATCACTCCTGGCAAATTCCGGGAGGTATAGTGTGGCTCTGCAGTCCTGGAGCAGGAGCAGAGAAATAGGCATCAGGAAGTTAAGTGGTCTCTTTTCTTGCTTAATTCATAAAGTTCTTGCTCAGATCCCTGTAGGAAAGGGAGAGAAGCAGGGAAGGAAGTATTTCTTTACTCACAGCTCAGTAAGCAGGACAAACTTTTCATTGGCTTGTCTAAACTTTAAGGGTGCAATAATAAGATTTTGTAGGGGATCAGGACATGTTTGGGAACCCAGAAGGGTCCAGGGGCTTGCAAATTAATTCAGAAAATTTGAATTTTGCTCCCTGACTCCGTAGTTGATTTTCTTTCAGCGAGTCACTTCACTCCTCTGTTTGCTCACATTAATGTGTTAGTGCTGGGCATTCTTCTTTCTGTTTGCTGAGTGTTCATCCCAACAGATCCCATGTATTTTTAAAGGATAGTTGATTCTGCCACAATACATAGAAAATAAATTAATAGATTCAGAATCAGGCCCAGCCTTTTGGCACCAAAGTATAAAATCAGATTGTTTGAACTTCTGCATGCACATTCTTAGGAATTAGGTTTCAGGATGAATTAATCTATTCATCTTTCACAGCCTTTAAGACACTGCTTACCTATGGAACTTCTCAGTATCCTCTGAGACTTGCAGGCTGCTGTTGATTAAGATGAAATGGGGGTTTTTTGTGAATGCAGCATATGTTTTTTTAGTGCATGTCAAGTATTGCTATGGTTAAGTGGAAATGAGGAACAGGCATTCTGCACCAGATTGTTATTTGCTGGGCAGTGATTTAACAAATGTTTGAACAGCTGTGCTGAGTAGACCCTGTTGGGATAAGTAGTGGAAATCATGAGAGCTGGTGTTTTGGTTGTCCACAGCGGAAAAGGAACAGTCAAATAATTGTCTGCTGGGGTAAAGGACTCTTACACAAATATAAGAGAGATTTAAGGTAATTTATGATAAAGTCTGTCAAACCCAGTTTTACATGTATGGTGAGTTTTATTAAAGATGCTCATTCCTGATCTTCTAGAAAAGGTGATAGAGCTTTGGCTACTCCAGCAGCCAGGACAGGGAAATTACCTTGGACAGTTGAGAATCTTTATATTGCTTAAAAAAACTCTTTCAGCTCCCAGAAATGAACAATCTGTGAACCATAATTCTAGGTGGACCAACAAAGTGACTGCCACAAAGATTGATCATTTGTAGAAGAAAACCAACACTTCTGTGCACAGCACCATTTGCCATGGAAAAGTTCTGCTCTGCACTGTCAGCTTCCAGAGAGCTTTTTAGTCACGTGGTAGGTGAAAGAAATATGGTGTAGATACAGTAATGAGTGGTATTAAATGAACAGCTGGCATTCCTGGCATACCACAAACTCACCAAAGAGGAAAAGAAAATAAGGGTAGGATACTTTAATGGCTTTTACTCCTAAAAATGGAAACCAGATATCCAGATCACAGAGACCCCACTTGAACTTTCTGCCTTCTGATAAGAACTAATTTGTAAGGACAGATTTGACAGTGGGCAGCCACTGTGACTGTGGGCAGCCAGCAAGAGTGGAGTCTGGGTTTTCAGCTTGTAGCAAAATGCAGCAAATAAAGACCCTGAATTTTAGCCTGGTGATGAAATTTTTTGAAAGTCTGAAGGCCAGTTTTGGTGCCAGAGTTGATCCTCTCTGAGTATCTGATTGCCAAGGTTTGCCAGAGAAGACTCAAAAGGTTTAGTGGTGGTAAGAATGGGGAATTGTTCTCAAGAAATGTGTGCTCTGGGAACCTGGGAGTCTTGGAAGTGTGTGGGGACAGGGGCAATGCAGTGACTCCACCCTATCCTCTGGTATGTTCTGCCCCACACCTCCCTTTTTCCCCTGCAGTGCATTGCCTGGGCCTCTGAGCAGGCCCTTGGGCTTTTTATGAAGAAGAAAGCACGTAGTGGAACATAAAAAGGACTTTCTTATATTAAGGAAAATGGCATCCTGGGGTGTGCTCATTGCCAGGCTGATCTTACAGGAAAGCAATCCTTTCCAGAAGCACAAGAGGGACTGAGATGCCCTTATTGCAAGGAATGCTAGGTAACAATAAAACATGCAATAAAGTTTATATTGCTGCTCCCATAAATTTGACATTATATTTTAATAAAACAGCACTGCTTTTATGAGTGCACACTGTGATATGAGCTACCAACCGAAAAGAAGAGTTGAACTGGACTTTATTTTCTCAGAAGGCTGAAATTTTGTGCCCTGATGGCTGCAGGTATTCCAGGGGGCTGGTAACTCCAAAGGGAGCCCCAGCAGTGGCTCTGGGTGTAGAGGTTTGTGCTGCAGCTCCAGTGGTGATATGCAGTGTGTCCTTGTGGTTATTCTGCTTCAGGGGGCAGCCCATCAGAACTTCATGCTTTGAATTAATTCTGTTTATCTTGGAAGCTGAGAGACATGAGCAAAGTACCCCCATACCTGTGGCCATCAGTGCATCTCAAGGTGGGCTTGAATACTGTCAGTGAGGAAGCTTGTGCTGCAAATCTCATATTAGTATCCCACTTGGCTAGTTAAAGAATGTCTATGCATGTTCTTTTGTTCCTCTTTTTAATAAGTAAATTCCAAACTGGAAACATAGTGAGATTTGACTTCATGGCTTTCACCATTTTCAATCTGTGTTAATGATTTCTGTAATTTTCTTTTAATGTTTCCAGTACAGTTTCCACAGAATCGTAGAATTTTGCCCTCCTCCAACCAAAACTAAAAGCAACCATCAAAGAAACATGCATTTAAATACATATATATGCACTTAATACAGCAGGAATTAAAATTCTGCTTGTGCTGCTGCAATGGCTTTACTGTGTCACCCACTGTGGGCTGAGCTGTCTCACCTTTTCTTTTTAATTAACACTTGATCTTTCTAATGAGGCCCAAATCTGTTCACCCAGACAATCAGTGGAGAAATCAGTAATATTCAGGTAAGTGGTGATGCTCATGTCTCGATGAACTTTAATGGTACCAATTTCAATAATGCTTTCACTGTTAGATAAAAGCTGGCCTGCAGATAATGAATCTGCCTTCAGGAGAAGCTAAGACATAATAGACTGAAAAAAGCATTTGTCTTAATTATGGTAATTATCCTAATTTAGGCTTTAAATAATAAGAGGCTGGCACTTTATATATTTAATATTTCAGTTAGCTACGAGCATTATGGAAAATGAGACATCTCAGAGATACAGATACACTGCAGCATTTCATGTAAGAAGTGGTAAAAGCTTTCTGGCAAAAGCAGCAGGATGAAGCAGTGAAATGCTGGGGAGATGGGCTGTTAGATCTCCCTCTGCCATGAACATACAGGGTGTAACCAGGGGATCAGAGTGCAGGTAAAGCACTGGAGCCCCTCGATTTAGAGCAGCTGAGGACCTGCCCCATCCATCCTCTGGACACTGTGTCTCCCACTGCCCCCACCTGCTGCACCCTCTGTCTCACTGCTGCCTATCCAGTGGTGGGAATCTGAGACTTCTTGTACTGAGTCCCCCTGGCAGGATTAGAGCAACCTCCAGGCTATTTCCTTTAAAATCAATCCATGAACAGAGCTTTCTTTGCAGTGAAATGTTGCCTTTATGAATTCAGAAAGAAGGAAATCATAATCCTCTGTGACTCCCTATACCCACATGTGCCTAAGGATCCTGAAAATTATTATTTTTTCTGCTCCATATGTAGCAATTCTATTTACCCAGCTAGTCCTGCATGCTTTCCAAAACCTTCTTCTCACACCAGGCAAAACAATCTTCACATTCACGTTTCTCTCCTGACAAAATATACTGAATGTTCAACTGTAACTTATAAACTTACTGGTTACCTGAGGGATTAAACAGAGAATATTCCATCTGGAAGGCTTTATTTCCTCAGTGAAAAGTCTTCTTCTGTAGTTATAAAATGGGCTTAAATGATGTGTGGCACCTAGGGACATGATTTAGTGGTGACCCACTGCACCACCACTCCAGTTGAATATCTCAGAATCATTAATTGATTTTATCCTCTCAGCATTCGTACACAACACAATCTAATTTTGCAAATGATGAACTAAGGAAGTGACTTAAATGAGCAAATTCCCAAAATAAACCTGAGTTCAAGGCAGCAAGTGGTCAGGTGCCCTGAGATCATGTTCCACCAAGAGGACATGTCCTGTGCTTGTGCCATTGGCACACACTCTTCCACTTGGGTCATCTCTTTAGGCACAACCTGCACTGCTTTGCAGTGTCTTGCCTGGAAATGTCTTTCCTATTGCTCTTTTCTGGAGACAAATTGGTTTGGGTTGGGCTCTTTTTCAGCAAGCTTTGAACCAGCGAGTTCCAACACTGAGCAGTGTAGCCTCACAGCAAACAGCTGGGAACTGCTTTAAACACACCCCTAACAGTGCCTGTGGTAATTTGGACTCTCCTGGACGAGCTGCAGTCCCCAGAACATGTAAGCCCTCACAAATAATTTTTAGAGAGGGAGCTGAGTCCACGGTGAATGAGGCTCAGATGCCTCAGATCCCTCAGCTGAGCTGGAGAGCAGTAAGGAAGGTTTGTGCAGTGGTTGAGCAGCTGCACAGCTTTGGTGGCAGCAGAGGATGTCATTAATTTAATTCTCTACCCCTGCTACAACCTTCAGCAAAACCAACGTTGCTTTGCATTTCTCTGCAGCAACTTCTGCCTGATTCCTGGCACATTCCTCCCCTGCAGTTCCCCTCAGAGGGCTCCTCCATCCCAGCCAGCTGCTATCTATCTTAGTCTCTAATCTGGGCTATAAAGCAGCCCAATTTTCCAGGCAGTGTTTACTGAAAACACAGGAGCGTGCCTGGCTCCCTCAGCCAGACCTCCTCCTTCCCTCCCTCTCCCTGGAAGGTCAGGCTGCAGGACTCTCCTGCTGCCTTCGGGAGAGCAGGGAGTGAAACCACCAGCCCGTGGACCATTAACCCTGACGGGTTTACAGTTGCTTCCTCGGGGGTTAAGGGAGTTCAGCACGCTCACGGCCAGTCAGAGGGGCTGACAGCAAAGCAAACAGTGACATGATTGAAATCTTCATTAGAGAGGGAACTGGAGAACCAGAGCAAAGATTTGGGACAGGAGAACACAGTGCAACATCAAGGCTTTCGGTGAGATCAGCAATTTTAAAACGAAATTGCTAAAGAAGCAGAGAAGAGTTAATGAAAAGGGTCAAAAACAAATAATAAGGGATAATTATGAGGTTGGTGTTACTCACATATGGCACTGGAGAACTGGGAAGAAGAAACTGGATCTTGCTGTCCTGCTTAATACTAAGAAATGCTCAAATCTTTAATGAAAAAGCACATTTGAAATGGTAACCTCCTTGAATTAATTCTGTAGATTAATTCTGACCAAGACCCATGTATTCTTTAGCTTTGCTCCTATTTCTGTGGGGGTGCACTAAGTTTTGGGAAGCAGACACCACCTGATGCTGCCTTCAGCAGCACTTTTGTCCCTGTTTCCCGAGAACTGGGATCGTGGCAAGATAAAGGGCCTTTGCTTGAATAAGGGATTTCTAGATTTCTTTGCAGCTTGTTCTCAACTAATGTGTCCTTTCATAACCGTCTTGAAAACATGACCTGTCTTATTCTCAGAGTGAGAAGAGCTGGATTCTTTGTCTTCCCATTACTGCATCATGAGCCCCTCAGTGGCCCCCACCATTAGCATGTGTCACACTGACTGTACTTGGCCAGCTTTTTTTTTGCCTGGCACTTAAAGGGAGTAGAAGGAGAGTGGGCTGAATGATTTTTCTCCTTGCTAACAGTTCCTTTTCTTGCCCGGTGTTGTCACTAAAGCTCCAGTGTTGTAACAGTGCTCCATTCAGCCTGGGAGGGGTAGGCTGAGCATTCATGTTTTAAAAGAGAGACTTTAAGGAGCCTTCCCTACTCTTGTTAAAGCCACCCCTGCAGTCAGTGGGAGCCAGATAAGATTTCAAGTCACATCTTGTGTTCCACACGTTTTCCGGCGTGTCCGGAAATGTGAGTTATCTCCACCCAGGGCTGGAGCCCCCGATGGCTGTTTGGATTTTTAGTCAAATAAAACAAACACCCCTCTATTTTCTCTAGTTATACATTTCTTCAGTGATTACCACAACTTTAAAGTTCACAAACTGGTTCTTTTTTTCTGTCAATATTTGACATGGGGGTGAGGAGCAGCGATCTCCAGGGAAGATGAAGAGCCCCAGGAGGGGTCAGTCTCTCAGCTGGAATGACCAGGAGCCATTCCATGATCCTACATGAACACCAAGGCTCTTTTGCCCTACAGACCTCTCTGATGTCTGCTCTTTCAGTATCCTTGGGCTCTAGCAGGATGTTTTTGCAGATGGTAGTGTGTTTGTATTTTCTATCCAACATTTCTGATAAATGACATATTTTCTGCTTAGCATTTTATTTTATTTTATTTTTATTTTATTTTATTTTATTTTATTTTATTTTTTTGTCAGCAGTTTAGGACAAGGAAGAGTTCTTGTTAAAAATAGCCTTAAAATGAAAAATCTGATAATCTGTTTTGTTGTGTTTGGGATGTTAACAAAAGGCTCAGAGGAATCACAACCTCAGTGAAAGTTGGTATGAAACTCTAGAATATGAGGCCTTTTAGTTGAGAGTAACTAAAATAATTAAATATTGATCAAAGTTTTTATCAGAAGAACTGAGAAGCCTGGTTCTGTGTACTGATCTATTAAGAAAGAGACATTTCAAAGTAATATTGAGAAAAAGCATAATTTTAAAATGTAATTACCTCCAAAACAAGATCACTAATCTGGAAATAAAGCAGCTTTACTTAACTAGAAAGCAGTTGCCAAGAGGTTTATTCCATGAATTAAATTTTATGGATTCTGTATTGAAAACTTATGCAATACAGCTGAACAATTTGTTCCTTTCTTGACAGGAGTTATGATAATAAATGCCAGGAGCTTGGATGTGTAGGTTTTTTATCCTCCCTTAGGGGGTCTTTGTTAATGAAGAACTTTTGGCAGCTATTCTTTCATTTCTGTTTGAATCATTTTTAGAAAAATGAAATGGTAACATTTCACTTAAAGAACAAAATGTCTAGAATTTATTTCACTCTTATTACTGAAATGATATTGAACAGGATGTTGGGAAAAAATTTATTGAACATTCCTGTCAAACTTGATAATGTTTCCTTCTCCTGCTGGTCTTTTCTATTTCTTCTTTCTCTGATTTACAGCATAGTGAACTAATAGAGTCAGAACTGCATCTTCCTTTAGACAGAAGAAACTCAAAATTGGGCAAATTGAAAATCAATTAACTGATTAAATGGTCCAGAGTTCGGCATTTTGATTTGGCATAGCTGAACTTTTGCACTTTTGTAATATCTGTGAAAGTCTTGGAAATAAAAACACATATACTATCAATTATACTGTTTATATCCAATTAAATATTTCTGAAACATGGAAAGGACACTTTGAAGTTTGGCTTTTTGTTGTATTCAGGTTCAGGGGTACTTACAGGCTTACTGTACTTTTGAAAGAGGTTTATTTAATTGTTAGAAAACTCTCCAAAAAGATATCCCAGGCACCCTCCCAGGAAAGGAAGTTGTCTCCCACCCAGCACTCTGTGTTGTCTCATTCAGGTGGAGCATCAGCCATGAGTTTGTCCTGGCTGCAGGATGGTGAAAATACAGCAAAATGCTGACAGAAGTTTGTGAAAGGGTCTGAACTTCCATGAGCCACTGGAAACATTAAATATGCAGTCAGTGTTTGCTCTTTAGGGATCATGTTCTGAGGCTTTGCTGA
The DNA here is from genome assembly GCF_036250125.1 of Pseudopipra pipra. Taxonomy (NCBI): domain Eukaryota; kingdom Metazoa; phylum Chordata; class Aves; order Passeriformes; family Pipridae; genus Pseudopipra; species Pseudopipra pipra. Next base: position 4,138,168 of record NC_087563.1, on the reverse strand, counting down.
CCCACTGAGGGCTGTGGGACACTGGGAGGTCCCAGCAGTGGTGCTCTCACACAGGGCAGAGCTGGCCAAGGTGCAGCAGCAGCTGTGCTTGGAGCCCTCTCTGAAATCCCTCCTTCATGCAGGAAGAGAAAAATGTATCCCTCTGATGGTGCACCTGAAGCAGAGCTGTGTGATCTGTTGATACCAATGCATGTGCAGCATTTGTCAGTGCAGGTGCTTGAGGAAGATTTCAGATTTTTCATTTCAATTCTTTGAATAATGCATCAGAGTGAGGATGCTCAGAGCCTTTTGTACATGCATTTTGTTGTGCAGTTTGGGTTTTCTCCTGAGATAGGCATTAGCTCCATTTCAAGCTTCCAGATAAGCTCCCAGGAGTGTGTTTATTTTAGAGGAATGAAAAAGAGAGACGAGTTTGTTTTATATCTTTGCTGCCCAAAATTGTCCCTAAAAGATCACACCATGAAAAAATGCAGGTGATAGAGTCTCTGCTATGTTATTCAGAGGTAAAAGAAAAAAGATAAAAGATAAGCCTGCTGGCAACCAGAAGCCTATTTCTGCTGCTTCTGAAGTGTGTCACAGACGGGTCTGCAAAGACATTTCACCATCTCACTGATAAAGGTTGTGCAGTATTGAATTGATCTGCACACACAGGCTCAACTTGTGTGTGCCTTGTGCAGATGTGAGCATCTGGATTTGTGAGCAAGTGGAAGGACAACTTTTCAAGACCTTTGTAGTGAAGTAAGAGAAGTTTATTGCTCGATAGCTGCTTTCCAATTGTCCTTTTATTTTGGTTCTGTTTAGGATTTTCGTTACATGAAAATTCTAACTCACCAACACAGTTGTTAATGGCAGAGCAGTAAATAGCATCTCCAGCTTTAAGAGCTAAGGCTTTATAAAGACAAGGGTACAAAAGGTGGTTCAGCAATTGTGCTTGACTTCCTTTGCACTGTCAGCGTTGTCCTGGCTGCTGATAACCTTATTCAGCAATTATTTCAAAGTCAATAAACAGGGATTGTTTCTAAATCTGTAAATAATTATCAATAACACAGGAGTGGAGAGGATAGTGATGGGAGATGCTTTCTCCATTCAAGCAGCAACTGCAGTGACTTGAGCTCATGTTTAATCCTCCTTCACTTTTTTGACGTGAAGGAGGATTAAAATGATCTAAGAGAGTGATCGTTCTGCCCTCTTAGAAACACGGTGACTTTTCACACTTGTGTTAATATTACCCTGGATGTAAGTCTGCTTCCTAAACTCTGTGGGTATTCTTGAGAATGCTTCCTCTTTGGTGGACAGAACAGAGTTTCACAGGAGGGAAAAGTAAGATCACAAGGAAACAGGATAAAGTAGGACGATAAGTGAATGGTTTGCTAAGAAAATGAACCTAAAGTTTTAAAGCCTGAATAGCACATTCTACTTTTCCCTTCCCTTGCACCCTCTTAACTATGGCATTTATTCTGTGACTGGTGGTGAAGCCTGTGCCATCATCACCAAGAATAACCAAGAGTTTGGGCTGGTTTGAATTGAATATTTGTGGCATGTAACGAAGTACAGGGTAATTGGGATGCTATTTGTTTGGCTGGATTGGGTAAATCTGACAACACCCAATTAAGCTGTGTACAGGAAAGTAAGTGCTGTTGTCTGCATGGGATAGTGCTGGGATTTGTGGGAAGAGGAACCCTGGTATGGAAGGAGCTGCTTTGGTGTGAGCTCCGGAGGATTTGGTTTATAGGGATGAGGGGATATTTTATAGGGAAAGCTTAAGAGAAAGAAATCTTTTCCATGCTTTTCCAGCATCTTGCACAGGCCCTGTGTGTGTCTTCAGTCCTGGCACCAAATCCAACTGTCAGGCCTTTTCCCAAAAGCATTAGTGGAACAAATAACAGCTAAGTGCCCTTAAAGTCAGAGCTGAGCTGCTAAATTTGTCTATCCGAATTTTCCTGGAAGAATGGAAATTTACAGTAAATGCAGCCCTGAAAGCAGAAGTTTTATTCTCTCCTACATTTCTGCACAGGTCAGCAGATAAAGCAGATACATTGTGCAAGCCTGGCAGCAGAGATGGTCTGTCTCAGAGGCATTTTATTAATTTTTCAGGAATATAAATCAAGATGATTTCATGTTGAATAAAGAATGAAATACTTTTTTGCTCTCATTTCCGGACTCTCAGTAATCATTAAGGACAGTAAAAGGACTGCAGGGGAATTAGCTTTTTGACCCACTATTCACCACCAGTACATTCTGCCAATGGTGGGAATAGTCTTAATGAGCAGTTTGCAAGTGGAAGATTTATGTACTTTCATCACAGGCAGATTTTGGAAGATTTTTGACTTTGTGGCCTGAATGGAATCTTTGAGGCAGTTGCTAAGAAAATAGTAAGACTGGCTCTGGTGCATGAGGAGATTTAATGCCTTAGAGAAATGGAGATGTGATGAACTTCCAAGTCTTGCTGTTGAGTTGCTGCTGAGTGGGACTTTATCTTGCACTGCCATGCAATTCATGGGATCCCTTCTCCCCCTGTGGGGGCAGCAGAGATGAGAGGAAATGAGGTGAGCAACAGCCTTTCAGAGCTGAGACAGGAGGTAAATGTAAATGCAGATGACCATATATATTCAACACATTCTGGCTGCTCTTCATAATTCCACAGTTCCAGACCCCTGAGCCTTCAAAGCACGTATTTGCTGTGCAATAGTCAGATTTGTTCCCTTGCTGTGGGTGCCAGCTGGAAATAACCTGCTTAGCTTGATCCCTCATCTGTCTTTGTGTAGGAAAAGGAGGAAGGGAAAGGTAAAAAGGAGGAAGGGAAAGGTAAAAAGGAGACAATGCACTGCTGCAGTTTGGAGTGTACCCCTGGCAAGGGATAAAAACTTCAAGCTAACAGGAGAAATGCTTGGCAGTCCTGCTCCACCAGGAGTCAGGTGCCTCAAGATTTAACACATGGGGGTGATTCCTGTGCATAACCTGATCACCTGGCCCTCCTTCTCAGAGTGAAAATGTCTCATTTGGAAAATGTCTCATTTCCTGTTCTGCCTCAGCAGGGACTACTCAGTCTCCTGGTTAGTGGGAAGAATAGCAGGGCTCTTTTACTTGAATTCTTGCAAGAATAAAGCTGTGCAACACCTGCAGAGACAGGTGGGACAGGAGCTGGGATCACATTAGAGGCTTCAAGGGCTGGCACAGCACTCATGGCTTCCAAACTGAGGCACTTGGGCTTCAAATCCCTCAAGGGCACAGTGCTGTACCTAAGAAGCAAGAAGGCTTTTTGGTCCTCCAAAACTCCAGTTGGAGTTGGTTGAAATCAGAAAGGATGAAGTTATAAATAATGATAGTTCTGGTGTCTTACTGTTGCTGTCAGAGTGAAATTTTCCTTGGATGTTCTTAGATGAATGGCTGTCTTTCAGGTTTGTGAGAATTTGCTGTAGCTTCAAATGGAAGATTATTTTCCTGTCTGTTTTGGTTGTCATTCGTAATCTTTAACAAACCTATGATTATTTATTATATACCATCTCTCATCAAGAAGGGATTCCTTTTATAACCAGAATCTCCTCATGAAGCTCTTCCCCAGAACAAAATTAAAGTTATTTTTTTCAGTCTTAAGTGGGGGTAAGATAAGGAGGCAGAATGTAGTTAAACAGTTGATGATGTTCAGGCCTTTCAGAAAAACCCCAAACTTTCCATTCTATTCTATAGGTGCTTAAGATTAAATATTCCACTAGTGCCTGAGATGAAATTTATGTATGTATGCCTGAAAGCTTTAGCTAGAGTAAAAATCTAGCATTTTTTAGAAAACAATAGTTGCATGATGCTGTGGAAATAGTGTTACCTAAATACTGAGTCATGATTACTATGTGACTATTCCTGTAAGAGTTATAGTAAGACCAGGCACGTCACTTAAAAAGAATAAATTGATCTTTAATAAAAGAATTTTTTGTACTCTACTACAATAAAATTGGTCTGCAAAGCTAAAATATATTCTGTTGAAGAATCTTCAGTGCCACTTTACTGAGATTCCAGAGTGTGGCCACTTTTCATCACCTGTGGTTTCTTTAACAGGATATTCTGTTAACATTGCCAACACGGGCTCAATAAGGTAATAGGGAATTAATTTCATTCAAAATAAAAAGCTATGAAATCCAAAGGTGAGCTTTATAAAGACCATATTGCCCCTCAGTCCTGGGAAGATCTGTTTGACTTGATGGGAAATTGGAAATGCAGGACTTTCTCCTGAGACTGATCACAGTTCATTTGGCTTCCTGAATACAAAGCAAACCCATAAGGCCAGAGAAAATGCATGGAATGACTGAAACAGCCTCAGTGACTTGGCTAAATCACTTAAACCAACATTCCTCATTCATGCTAGAGCAAAACAATGTTACAGCTTGAGTTATAATAGATTGCTGCTTAATAAGGCCAGAAGTTAGTCATCTCCTTTCAGCTAATTCCTGTTCAGCTTCCCCAGCTATAAAACCCTTATTAAAGAAAGTTTAGCAGCTGTACTGCTCTCTGAGGCATAAAAAAATCTTGACTAAGGCCACTGTACTGGAGTCAACAGAGCTTAAACTTTGATATACTGGGACATGGGGAGAGCCCACCCCAGCTTTATATTCCCCAGTGTCCTGCTGGCCAATCCACAGAGCACTGGTTGGTTTTGCCTCCCAAAAGCAGCTGCCAGACCTCCTGCCTGGGAGATAACACTGTGTTACCTGTGCCTCTCTGCAAGGGGAAGAGCAGCCAGCACCAAGCCGTGGGCACAGAGCAGAAGGGCAGCATTTAAGCAACCTCAGGGGTTGAGCTTCTGCCATTCCTGCTTTGGGAAAAGAGGAAAAAGTCACCTTTAGGTTTTTAGGCTTCGGGTGTTGGATTTGAGGAACACGTTGGAGCTGCCAAGTGTGATTGCCATAATAGCTCCAGGGAAAGGATTGCTGAAACCACCCCGTGGCTGGAAGTTCATTAAAAGTGTCAATGCAAAGTGATTAGTGATTGATACAAGTCAATTAGATTGATGAGTCAAGTTCTACTCTGAATAACATCCTGTGACTGAAAGGAACAAAACCTAGCACAGAGTTGGAATGGTGGCTGCTACAGATAAAATGGGATTGGAGTCACAGGATTGAGTTTTTAATATTAATATTTTTTCCATTTATTCAATTATGTCTGAAAAGTGGGGAAGCAGCCTTGATTTTTGGTTTGGCTCAGTTCTGTTTGTCAGTCCTTGTAACAAACGAAATACATTTAGTTTTTTTTATAATTTGTTTCCGTTTTGCACTTACCCTGGAAAGTGTTATAAAAGACATTCCCAAAGGTAATGAACTGCTCTAAATATTCTGATGACAAGTATATAAAATATCTTTTGATTTTTTTCATTGGTAAATGGAAACTTTTCTTGTATCTAATTATAAAATTTAAGATTAACTCCCAAAATGTTGAGATTAATCTGCAAAAGATTTCACGTGTAACTTTCTGTGCCTTTCACTCATCAGCTGCTATTGCAAAATATCTTAGCAAGGGAAGAAGGGATGGGAGCTGGATCAAGGCCACCTGAGCAAAACACTGATTGGGAGATTGCAGTTATAGAATCCAGAATCATGTAAAACCATTTTTTATGATTAATGAGAATTGGTTAATGAGTAACTGGCAAAGAACAGCTCGCACCTCTGCGTGTGGTTATTTAGATGTAATTGGCTTTATGAAATCACAGGGCTGTTGTATTTTATTTGGATAACCTTGTCTGATACACTAAAAATCACTCCAGTGTTTTTACAAGTTTGTTTCTTTTCTTATTAAAGCAGAAAGGCTGACTCATTGTTCTTAATTCTTCTGTACACAGGCAGCCTCTGAAGTCCATGCCAGCATCCATGTTCAGGGAAAGGGTCAGGAAGAGAGACTTAATGAGACTTAATGTAAATGGCAGCAAATTCAGGCCTTTGGTATCGTGTTATGCATAAAAAAGTAATTCTGATCCATGTTCTAATTACAAATTGACTGGTGTTTCAGTTTGCTGCCTGGGGGTTGTGGTATAAAAGGTTCTATTGCTTTTAAAGGGCATTCAGAAGTTGGATATTGTTACAAAGCACTGAGTTACAGAAGCAGAGATATGTCCCTCTGCACTGTCAGGTGTTTGTGGGTTTGGATTCAGCCACACATTCCCAAGTGCTGTAGAACACAAGAACAGAGTGCTCCCTGACAGCTCCTGTGGATGGGATCTGCAGCAAAAGCAAATGCTAGTGATGGTTGGGTAGATAACTGTTGTCCTGGCCATTCCTTACTGTTATTTTATTTATTATTATTTTTGCTGACTTCTATTTGGTGATTTGCTATTTTGACACATACAAGTCAGCAAAATCATCTCACAGTTAGAGCCCCTGGTAACCTGGCAGCACTGCAGCTGCAGCTCCTGAGGAATATAGTCACACTCCCACATATTTACTGATGCAGCTACCCTGTATTTTAACTGCAAGTGGATTCCACCAAGAATGGAGTTTCCCAGCTGTAAATATCTTCATTAAAGGAAAAGCTGAAAGAGAGAAAGAAAGAAAGGGAGAAAGGCAGAGAGAATAATGAACTTAGAAATTGCACAGACATTCAAGGAAACATCACACAGGATGAGTCTATTCTTACTAGAAAACACCTGTTTTAGGCAGAAAGCAATTTGAAAACTAGGTTTGGAGGGGGGAAAAAAAGGTATGCCTAATTCAACACACTAAAGTATTCTGTATCTCTTTAAATCTCCTAAAATATCCTATATCTCTTAAAATAGAGATTTCTGTGGTAATGTAGTGTTTGTAGACTAGGATGTGGAACCCTACCCCAAGGACTGCTATTCATCTCTTTTGTTATATCCAGCTCTTATCAACAATTTTCTGTAATTCTGCAACCCAGCTGATTTGGTCACCAGGCAGGTCCATCCTTCTGTGCCACCTGGAGTGTAAATAATAGAATCACAAGGAGGATTCCATCCATCACTGATGTCTCCTCTGAGTTTGATAGATTGACTTCAAGGATTTTTTTTTCCATTGCAGGAGATAAAGTAATTATATATGAATAATGGGTTGTTTGATCAGTAAAATGTTTTAAGAAGGCCTGTACTTGATGGCTCCCTCGGTCATGGATTGGTACCTCCACAGCATGAACTGCATTTCTCTGATTTACTCTTCCTCAGAAACACAGCCAAAGCTTTGAATGTGGGGATATACCAATATAAATGTGATTATCATCTGCAATAATGCAGCTTGGCTGAAGAGCAGGTGATTTGTTAACACTGGTTTAACACCCATTACCCACTGAAACAATGCCATCCTGCCTTCTGGAGGGGCATCCACAGTGTGCCATGTGCTGCATGGCACAAAGGAATAGTGCAGTGAACCCACATTTTTGGAGCTCTCGGGTACAGAATGGAGCTGGAAGCAGTTTCTGTCACAACAGTGTGTGCAGGGCAGCTTGTTCTCAAGGGAGAAAGTTGTCTCAAGAGAACCACTAATAAAAAAAAAATAAAGGAGGAGTGGGAAGAAGAAAAGGCCTGTTTGAGGGCTAGTTAGATCTCTGGAGGGCTCTGCACTTACACCCCTCTCATGTCCCCCTGTAACAAGATGAGTGCCAGTGGTCATGCATCTGTGAAGGGCATATATGGCACAAACACCAGGAATTCCCTGGTGCCCTACAGGCATTCAGCACATAGTGTTGGGAGTGCTGGAGTGTAGCTAGGAATGCCAGAAATCAGTCCTCTTAGGATGGTGTTGTTGTTACCACTGTTCTGTGAAAACCAGCACCAAAATTGCATTTAATTTCTCAGAAACATCCCAGCACCTGTCACACAGTGTTTGTGCTTATTGCCACAAGTTGAATTCTGAATCAGACACCAGATGGATGTTTTCAGATCTTAATTGAATCCACACCAGGCACACACTCCTAGAGCAGAAATACACCATTGCAAAGAAACCAAGTGCTTTAGGGGATCCTACATCGAGTACAGGGTTAACAGGAAAGCAGGAAGCCTTATTTATGTGTAGCACAGAAATTGCCAGAGCTGCAGAAATACTGTTTTCTTTCAGTGATTAATGTGCTGGGTGCAAGTGTGGCATCTGCTGCCAGCTTTCATTGCCAAAGCAATGGAAACAAAGCCTCGTGGAAGGCAGTGTGTCTGGGGACAGCTTGAACAGGACTGAGCCGCTTTAGATTTCAGCTGCTTTCTTTAGCACAACAGTGTGGAGCACTTTCTTGTTTATAGGGTAAACACAGGGGATTGAAGTGATCTGTGTAGCACACGGGAGCTGTTGCCAACCCATAACATCGTGCAGAATGCAATAATTCCATGGCTGCTCCCTTGGGAGTCATGGGCTACAGTCATCCTGCCTGTTGGTTTCAGTGTAAATAGCAGTTAAATCATCAGGACAGAAAATCTGCCAGTAAAACTTAGAATAAAGTATTAGTTAGTTCATTTTCCTTCCTTCATAATGCAAGTTTTGCAGACTCAGAGCTCAGTCCTCATATGGGTTCAGGAGAAGAGGTATTACACACCACATTAATACAGGTGATGCATAAATGTAAGGCTGAAAACGTAAGTGAGCAGAGACTATTTCAGGCAATAATGTGGCTGTCCCTCAGACACATGGCAGCCTAGCAATCTCTTCATATTTGCAAAATAAATTTATTCATTCCTAGTGGAAACACACCACAGAGTGGCAGAAACATTGCAGTACTAAAACCAACAGATACAAACCCATCATGATGCGAGGGAGGTAACAGAGCAATCCCTGCAGGTTATATGATTAGGGACAAGGATGGCTTTGGGAATCTTAGATATTTGTTCTAAAACCCAAGTACTCTAAGCTTAATGGCAGTACAGAGAAACTGTACCTTCAACTGTACCTGGGAGCTGTGCTGAAACCAAGGAAACCTTCCCTATAAACGTTAGATAGGAGACCAATTCATGTGCCCTGCTGTTCCCATAAAATCAGCCTCTCCCAATTGGCCTCTCTGTGAAGAACAAAATTCCTCCAGAGAGAAGAGAATAAGCTAGATTTCAACAGCCACAAAGGCTAAGCTAACAGGCATCAAAAACTGTGTATATTTTATATATTGTATATACACCAAATAGATGGAATTAGATTTACAGTTTTCCAGGATTTTGGTGCCTAGAACAGACTTGGTACTCGTGTAGCTGACATGGTCACACACTGAGGAGAATTTCACATTTCTGAGAACAGCACCTGGCCTTCAGCCATGACAGTCACAATCCTATAACTACCTTCACCATGCAAATGTGGCTATTTGCTAATGAACAGACAGCCCTCTGCCTTTAATTGCATCACCCTTTTCAATCTCACCTCTTTCCCTGGTGTTCCCTGGCTGGGGTGAGTCATCAGACTCCTCGGGTATATCCACTGCCTGCTGTGCACATTGATGCACCGAGAGGTGTGGCAAAGGACAGGGCAGTTCAAGTAAAAGGAAATTGAGATGGGTTTTCAAAGAGAATGTGCAAATACCTCAGTGTTTGATTGCCAGGGTGGTGATTAATGGCCAACTGTAAGATAAGAGCACACGGGACGAATCAGAGCGATTGCCGTTCGTCGTATCGTGAAGTAGATTCACCTCTGGTTTGAGCTGGCTTTTGGTGGTATGAACCAGGAATCAGGGACTCTGGCAGGGTAAAGAGAAGCAATTCCTCAATTCTGGGGGCTTTCAAGCTGTGCACAGAGGACACTGATCTCACGGGCTGAGATTTTCTGGCGCTCTGGGAGGCCGATAAAAATGTTGCCCCAATCAGATACGATGGTGAAAATTAAAATTAAAACATGGCCTGCCCACATGAACACACAGATCATACCCAGGCTCAAGCTGATCCTGTTCATTTAATTGTACTTACTTGTGCTAGAAAGCTAATGTTGGCTTCCACATACATTCTGGGTTCAGGGAATATAGAGTGAGTGTATTTAAGCCCTGAATTAAACACTGGCAATGTGACCTGCAGAATCTGGAGGTGCAGTGTGTCATCAGAACTCGTCCAGCTGATACTTGAGCCAGGTGAAAGAGTAAAAGAAATTTGGAGCTTCTACCTCTTTCCCTTGTATTTATAAAATCCTTGTGTGCTTGGGTGCAAGTTGCAGTTCCAGCAGAAAGCTGTAAAAGTTGCTGTGTTCCAGATCATAAATTGGGCTGAGATGGCAGTGCTGTGTGATGAGGCTTGCACAATACCCGTGCAGCTTATATCTGACTCAAGGCTTTGCTATTAATTCCTCACTTTCATGAACACAGAATTAACTTCCTGCTCCTTTCAGCTCTCTGAAGAACACGTCCTGTTGCGTGACACAAGCACAAATCTTTCTGGACAGAATAAAGTTCCTCGATGTGTAAGGCAGTGAAGCAAGATCATCTCTGAAATGGTTCTGCATTTCCCCACTCCCCAGTGCCTTACAACTCTGGAAAATGAAATGAGTTCTGGCCTGAACCTTCCTGCTGTTATCTAACTCCCACTGTACTGCATGTCAATTATTAACATCAGTGATGATAGAAATCTTAACACATGTTAGAAACAGGACTCCTACATAAATTTGTTAATCTGTATTATTTTGCCCTACGATGTCTCTTTCAGAGCCCACCTCTCTTCAACTCCTTTTCCAATGTGCTCTCATAATTGGAGTGTTTTGGCCTGAGCTGGCGCTTTCAGCCTTTGGAAGGCAGAGTGCAAAAGCTGTTTATTATCTCTTTCACCCACCAGCCAAAGATCTTGTTCATCATATGCAAACCTTCTGTTTGAGTTAATTTTACCCAACAAGAATACCAAAAAGACTTTAACAGAAGACAGAAGACATTACTAAATGACTTAGCTGAGCTCTCAGATCAAGGTGTATATATATATATATATATATAAAGGAAGTCATGAAATATATGCCTTAAGTATGGAAAGGTCTTCTTCTTTTTGTTGGCTTACTTAATGTTTTTTTTCAGTAAAGATCCTTTGATTTTTCTCAAGGTAATAAATAATGCAGTGTAAAACCTGCTAACTGCCAAAAAAGCCAACAGTCCAGTCAAGTAAAGCTTGGGGTTGGGAGCAGGAGGGTGCAGGTGGATGTACAGTCCAGGTACCTGGGATGAAGCAGGAAAACAAGAGGCTGATTTGGCTTTGTGCTACTTCCAAAGCAGGTTTGAAACAGGACATCCTGAGGAGAAAGTACTTTGCATTTTCCAGCTGGGAAGGCTGAATGTGGGAAGCCCTCAGGAAACAGTAATCTTGGTACAGTACCTGTGTTGGGGATGGAGGAAAATGTAATTAGAGATGTGTCTTTCTACTGTTTCTTTTCAGAGGATGCAGTTTTAAGCTTTTCCATCTGGCAAGTGTCAAAGCAGATTTCCATCTCCTTTAGCCTTCTCCAGGTTTGGGGGTTGGGGAAGAGATTCAGGGAGCCTCTTGACACCCTGCCTTTGTCCAACATAAAATGGTCACACTCTGAAGCTGATTCAGGAGGAGTTTGGGAAGTGAAAGAAGTGCAGGACTAAGCTCATGGCAGACTTCTCAACAGGATAAACAAGTAGTGAGTAATCCCATCTCCACTATTTTTTGGTACCATAATGGAATTGCATGTGTGCAAACAGCATAATATGTACTCCTTTGTGTACCTGAATATTGCTGTGTACCTGGCCAATGAAATATTGAGATCAGCCTGAAAGAAAGAAATTTTTCCAGCTGAAGTTTCCCCAGCTTCCTGGAGCCAGACCAGAAGAGCTGTTCTAGTGTTGCAGGTCTGAGCCAAGGATTTATTCTGAAGAGTCACAGCCTGTTATGTTTTCTGTTTGCCTTTCTCAACTAGAAAAAAAAGCTGCCAGAAGTAGTCCATAGATGTGAGTGTGCTCATCCCTCTCTGCAAGGAAGCTGACTTCTGATCAGAACCTGAGAGGAGTCAGCTAAATGTCAGCAAGGCTGTAGGTTGCATCTGCACAGTCCATAATTTAGAAGTAGAAGGAGCATTAAATAGTACCAGAATGAATCAGAGATCCAGGCATGTAGAAGTGCTACTTATAAATTCCTAGGAATTATGTAACTACAGAGCCCACTTGGATAGGTCAGCTATGAAAATGTAGTTACTTTTTTAAGTCAGGTGTGTTTTATCTCTCTTCAGCTCTAAGGTGATTCAGACTGGAAGCTTTTTTGTGTTTGCTTTATTTCACATCAAGTCGCTGATGAAACGTGTGAAGGAACCTTGTAAAATCAAGGGTGTCTAATAGGATTGTTATTTTAGATGCAGAAGTCTTAAAACAGATTCCCCCAATAAAACTTAGGAGACCGGGACAAATTCCTCCTTAGAAAGAGAAGAGGCAGTGTAAAGTTCTGATAGATGAAAGGAGCTTGAAAATAGTCTGGATGTTGTGTTGTTTCACAGAGTGTTTTTTCATGTTCCCAGGGAGAACAGCCATAGATAATTTGCTGTGGTATCAAAACACCCAGTGCTGAGCACAACTAATTTGGGGAGATTTGATAGATTTTGGATGGATATCATAAGTGAGATCCTGACTATGAGAAATGCTGTGGGTTATCTCCCTGGGCACTTTTCTGATGACAGCAGTAGTCCTTTGTGTTTCAGGGCAAATGCTTTCTCCGAAACAAACCTAAAAAATATCAACAACAATAAAAATACCTGCAAAAAATCGGGAAGTAATTAGTTTTTATTTTGCACTGCACTACATTTGAGAGTAAGATGCTGAGAAGTAGTAGTCATAAAAGTGCTGCTAGACATTTTCTCCTTAGTACACAGGATTCATGATGAAACTGGTCACACCGATTTAAAGAACAATTACAGAAGGCATTATCCTGGAATGAGAGAGGGTTTAGTTTGGAAAAGTCAATAGAAAAAAGGAGTTATCATAGTACATGAAGTACTGTGGGTTATGGAGTGATGTACCAGTATCAAAACAGTTGCCCTTGGACATCACTGTGGGAATTACAGCAGATACACTACTTTGGTGAGATGAAAAGTGTCCTATTAAGACATATGGTATGTATTATATTTCTATATAGTTTTATAGTTCTGGTATCAGTTACATGGGTGGATATTATCACCATTCTAAAACAAGATACATGAGATGTGTCTTGTTTGTCCTGGCCTGTTGCACTGTGATGGCAGAATTGGAATCTGTACCTGCAGCTAATTCCTCCTCCAAGTCTTCAAAACACGTGATAACATTGCCATCCCTAACTCTCTAGAGCTCAAAAAGGCTGATGAATTTCCAATACACCTGAAGAAGTATTAAGGACAGTGACTTGGAGATTGTTCATGTGGAATTATTGTCTATCATCTTTGCTTGAGGAAGGACATTAATTAAAATGGTCATTAATTAAAATGATCATTAAAATGATCAAGGAATTGGAAGATTTTGTCAGAGCATGAAAGATAGAAACATGTTTAATTGAACAAAGCACAAGCAGTGTAGGGGCCAACTGATAATGCTGGCGCAAGAACCAGAAGATATAAATTGGCTAAGAATAAATCTACACTGGAATTTTTATGTAAGGTCATTCAGAGCAAAGAAATTCTGAAATGGTCTTCCAAGAGAAGTAGTGAGAGGGAAAAAATCTTTTAAGAGGGCAGGATAAAATGATGCAGTGCCATGAAAGTCAACTGTACTCAGTTACAAGTGGGATCCCCTTGCAGTCAGTGTACCTCTAATCCTAAATTTCTACGTACCATTGGAAAGAAGGCAAGAATTTCATCATCCCAGAACTAGACTCTTCCTTTCCCTGGACACAGGTCTATCACAATTTTGAACAGATTTCTCATAGTAGGTATTGGTTAAGCAAGAACTGCCATGGAAACTGCAGTCCTGCATCCCCTGCTGCTGGGTGGTGCTACATGAGCAGCAGCAATGGGCAGCTGAACTGATGATGCTGCCACGGATTTACCTTAAGTTTTGCCTTTTTTTTTTTATAATTAACGTTTACAGCATTAATTCCATGCTGTCATTAGAGCCTGCTGTTATGCCAAGGCGTTAGTAAGGTGATTCTTGAAATCCCATGCTGCCCTCTTGAGGGTGCATAATACATGTTTGGGAGCTGGGGTTTTTTTATGCAGCTACTGTAAAAAAAAAGGACATTTTAATGAATTTTTTTTTTTCTTATGGAAATTATCAGCTTAGGCATGAGCATTTCAAAGCCCTCTATGTGTTTTGGATGTTCCAAAAAGAACTGGGCATCTAAGTCCTTGCAAATGACTTCATTTCTCCCTCTGAACTCCTCAAAAGATCTAGAGCATCATGTACAGAAGTGCCAATGGCTGGGAGTAGAAGTAGGGTTGCTTTCCTACAAACACTGTTGTAGTTAGATTTGAGCACAGAAATAATTTGCAGAATGGGAAGAATCATGTTTCCAGTGCTCAGGCATTGACCAGCTCCCTTGCATGAGACAGGCATGGCCCTGCTCCCCTCCAGGGTGGGAAGGAGCACAGGGACTGACACATCCTCTGCTGCACAGATCTGGCTGCCTGGTGGTTTCTCCCATCTGCAGTGTCTCATCTGAAGTGATTTCTTAAGAGAACTAAATGTGTCTATATTGGCAAAACAGCAATTGCAAGTGGTTAGAGCAAGTGCTGCAAAGAGGAGGAAGACTGGCAGAAGTTGAGTCTGGTAGTTGGGGTATTTTTAACATCAGAAAAGGAAAGTCACTGGAGTGACTCTTGTCTAATAGTCTCTCTTAAATGATTTGTTTCACATGAGCTCAGCTGGACAGTGGTGGGAATAGGGTTAGGTGAAGTGTGTTGCCTAATTGCTCATTTTTCGTTCATTGCTCTGGGAATCAATTTATAGCACAGTGTGTTCATCAGAGACAAACAGACTGGAACAAGAGAGGAAGGAGCTGGTTGGGTCCCACGTGTTTCTGTGCCACTGTAAGGCTTGGATTTGACAGAATATGAGAAGACATTCCAGCCATCTGTCTTCTCTCCTGCTCCACAGTGCTTATGCTAATTCCAAGGGGTTCCTAGAGAAGATAAATGACAGCAGCTACAAGCAGAGGTGTGCTGGGAGTGACTTCTGCTGGTAGAAAGTCTGACAAAACTTCTGCTGCCTTGACCAGAGGCAAAGGTTCCCATCTGTCCAGGCAGTTTTGACACATTTGCTGCCTGTCCCTCTTTCCAAGACTGAGCTGTGTCACCAGGAGCAGGACTCAGAGCCAGGGCAGTGTTTGGTGAAGCTCCTTCCAGCCTGTGCCATGCTTGGCACACAGCACTTGGCTGGCCATGGGGTGGGAATGACTGGCAGCTGGAATGGCAATGCCAAAATGAATGTGAGCTTTGCACTATGGATTTCCATTCCAGCTGCTCAAACAGGAATCCTGGATTCCTGTAGGGCATCCCCACCCTGCCAGCCTTGACTAGAAACTTGTAATTGTGCTTCACTGAGCAAATATCTATGGAATGACTGATGCCAATGAACCCCAAAACCATCCCCATTACAGGGATTAGTGCTACTAAATATAGAAGAAGTGTGCATTTTTAATCTCATATAAAAAGAAAACCAATGCCCTTTTCTTGTACCTTCTAAAATTCCTGAAAAATAGGCAATAGTCCATGTATTTATTTTTTCAAGAGTAGGTATAAATATTCCTTAGCCAGTCTTTTTGTATGTGAAATTTCCAAGCCCTCCATACTGTACTTCCTCATACATATTTTCAAGAATTCTTGTATTCTCTCTGTAATAATTGACACACAGGATGAATAAACACCACTACAAATAAGCAAAAAGCCAAGTAAAAAAGGAACTAGAAGTGTTTGTAGCTGACTATGAAAAAGAACTGCATTTTCCACTGCTTGCCTGATGGAAAGCCAAACATTTACTTTTAAATGATCAAATGCTTATTTCCAGATCAGGAAATAAGACCTGATCAGGCCTTCAACCAGGCAAAGCCCCCACAAAACAGCCAAACCCAAAAGACCCCAAGAGCTCAACTGAATTTTCTTTCAAGTATGGAATAATGTATTTAGAAATGATTTGAAAAGCAGGTCTACTGATACAAAAAGCATAAGTTTCTTCTTGAAAATCAATCCTATTTACTGACACTGTTATTTTTCACAAACAAAGCTTTTCCATGTGGAGAGAGCTTAGCTGAGGACAGTCTCTTTGCTTTCCCTAAAGCAGAACAGGTATGGCTTGTTCCTCAAGGCCCTGGGACTCTTCAGCAGTTTTCCTGCCTGGTCTTTCATGTCTTTTCACTTGTCTTGGTCCTGACTTCCCAGAGACCTGAAAATTGAAAATGTAAAGTGACTTCAGCAGATTGTCTGGGCTTGTCACATGTTTTGGAGGTCTTATTGGTAGAAGTGTCTGCAGACACTGCAGGCTTGAAAGCTGCCACTGGAACTTCTTATGTAACTGTTTTTATGCCTTTTTTTAAGATAAGATTTTGGTATACAGTAATCCTCATGGATTAGTGTAATTACTGGTATAGTAATCCTTAGATAAGTGTAATTAATAATAGTTATTGAATTTATCATCTCAGATCCTGTTTCTTGGCAATGGAGCAATTCTTTTGCTTGGTTTCATTCTCCTACTGCAGACTCATTGCTTCTGAAGGGGCACAACTCTGACCCTTTCAGATCTCAGACACAGAGCTAAGTTCAGTAGTTTTATACATAGACCAGGATCCTCTACTTTGAAGCAGCTGAGACAAAAAGGATAAAAGATGAAGTACATAGTAAATAAAAAGTGTTGGGTGTTCTCCCTAAGGCTCTCATGGGCAAGTAATGAAGGAAATTCCTAAGGACCTTAACCACAAGCAAAAGGCAGAAAAAACTAGAAGATATTTGAACAATCTGAAAAAGACCATCTTGGAAAGAAATTTCTGTCTGTGGAGGTAATTAGAGAAGTTGCTGAGAAGATCTTGAATAGAGAACTTGCCCTATGGCCCCGAGGTGTGAGAGCAGTAGCTGTGAGTTTCCATATAATAAATATCCTGTACCTATATGTGCTGAAAAATTTGAAGGGTTGATTTACCCTGAAAATAACTACAAATTGTACTCCCTTATCCATCAGATCCTTCTGATGTGCATATTCAGTTATAACTGGAAGAAAAAGGATTAAAGGAACATTGTTACAAACAGTTACAAACACTGACCCAGCTCGGCTGAGAGCTGAGGAGCTGGGTTGATTTTCTGTGGCCTCAGCAGCGTTCCTTATGAAGTTCTAGATGGTGATACATAAGCAGAGACCCTCCCATCAGCACAGAGGAGATGGAGTCACTGCAGCCTCCAAATCTCTCCTGGTGTTGGGGGTGTCAGGATTAGACCGAGCTCAGTTAAACTGAGTCTACAAGACCAGAAATTAAAGGGAGAAAAGTGTCTGTGACACGGTCGTGGTTACAATTTAAGCACTTTAAAGGCACTGTTTGAAACAGAAAATGTATTGAGTGTAAAAAGAGCACAAACCTGATGCCTTTCAGAACCTTGATAAAATGTGTTATACAGACTACATGGTTTTTACTCTTTCCTTCTAACTGACTCTCCGTAAATTTTTCCCTCTGTGATTATAAGTCAGACTTAACTCAGGTGCCCTGGAGGACATGTGTTGGTCCTTATATTAACAAATATAGATGGCCATCTAACCATAGTGTTAAGTAAGCATTTGCAGTCAGATAGATAATCCCCCATACAGCTCAACATATTCATTATTTAGACACAGATAATCCACCATACAACTTGACATATTCACCATTTAGGCAAAATGGAGCCTACTTACACAGAGATCAGATTATCACCTAAAAGCTTTCTGCAGGATCAAGTTGTTCAAGCTTCGTTATAAACAAGATTTAAAGGCTTAAATTCAGGAAAGTGTTCTGACAGCATGAGGGATTTCTCTTTAAACATATGGTTCAAATGATGAAACATCATCTGTACGTGACCTTCTGAAGGTTATGATGAAGAAAAGACTTTGGGGCTGTTTTGGTAACAAGAGTATCACCAATAATGGCAAAACAGGGCAGACTGAACTCATAAACATTACCTCAGACCTGTGCTGGAGATAACATGTTTACTAAACTTCTCCAAATGAGCTGATACCACGAGTCATCTCACTGTGATCAGCACTGGGATTATTTCCTGCTAAGACTGGCCTGCACACTGGTATATTATTGCTTGCCCAAAATATTGAACTTAGAAAGTGAAGCTGTCTTTATTTTGTGTAAATAAGCACAAGTGTTCCCTCCTGGAAGGACAAAAAGGTTGCCAGCAAATGCAAATAATGGAAAATACCAGCATGGTAATGATAAAGACATTTGGAGTTCATCTGTTTTTAAGGAAATCTGATTAATACATTGATAAGTGCAAAATTTATACCTTTCAGTTATTTTAAGGAGTATAATATTTATATGTTGAATCCAGCAAAACTGGCCTTTGATGTTTAAATAGGTTCTCTTATGAGATGTATCTTAAATTCTGGAAGTTCAAAACATACTAGACTTAGTACTCCATGAAATAGGATAGAGTTTTGTTCAGGTTTTGCTGCATGATGTTCATTGTGCTCTCAGAGATCACTTCATATTTTGGCAGCTTCCAAAAGCAAAGGAGAACAGTGTGGATTCCATTTAATTGGGAGGAAAAGAGAGTGGATAAATAAATATATAAAACTGGGTCAGAGCACTTGTCTGGCTTTCCAGAAGGACATAACTTGAATTGGTTAATGGTATTTTTATAAAACTTTGTAAGTATTAAAAATATTCTGTAGATATTTAGGCTAATTTTCAGTGGACTGTGAAGCCAGACTGTGCTCTTATGACCCTGTGTGGACCAATGATGGGTCCCTGGGAACTTGCATGACTGGGAAAATAAACCAGCAATATGTTGGAAAAGTTGCTCCGGTTGCTGAACAAAAAAGGGGGAGTGTTTTGTACAGAGAGAAGTGTCCCTATCCCTTGTTTTGGCAGAGACAGCACAGGGGTTAAACACTCTCATTTGCTTTTTCTTCATTTCTGTGGCTCAGTTGTGTCCACTGAGCCTGAGACTCCTCTGCATTAACACGGGTGACCCTTCCAAGGTGCCTTTCCCTTGCTGAGCCTCCGCAGCAAACCCAAATGTCAGTTTTTGTCTAAAGAGCTAAAAACATGTTTCACATGCCAGAGACACAAAGGTGCTGCTGAACCAAATGACAAGCCAGACATTTAAATTGTGCTTCTGCAGAAATTTCTGTCCCACCTTTTTCTAGTGCAGAGCACAGCAGCTCTGTGTGACAGCACGACTGTTCTGTCGGGCAGCAAAGGAAATTAATACTTTGTGTGAAGGCTCAGGTCAAAATAGGTGATGGTTTGTAGTGCAGGAGCTCCACTGGTACCTGATTAGCCAATATTGTAACATATAAGTGGAAACCTGAACACACACTCAGATTTATTCCCAATTCAATTTTTGAAACCATTTGTTTTTAGGCTCAGGATTATTGACGTCGCTTGTGTGACAAGAGAAGCCCATCGACACAGAGAGCAGAGACCTTTTCCAGTGGTGTATGCTGAATATGTTAAGCATTATAATTAATTTCAAATAAAGAAACATTAAAATATAAGGAAATAAAATAAAAAAAGGCAAAATAAAAATTCTAATGACCTTGAAAGAAAATTAAGGTTATGTCTAATGTCATATTGCCTAATCCTTAACACTTTTCAGTATTTTCTTTGACTGTCTCAGGGGCTGCAAATTTAACCAAAGTTTCAGATAAATATCTATGAAAGACAGTTGAGCTAAAAGCAAGATAAATATTTTTATATCACCAAATAGAATTCTTCAGTATTTTTGGAAATGTCTCTGACAATCAGGCAATCTTCAAATTAATTTTAAAATGTTGTAAGCAAAATTTTACCTTCCCTTCATGAGTCAGTTTGGATTTCTGGATCTATTTCTGCTTGAGAAGAACCACTAAAGAAAATACATTTGCCAGAACTACTTAGAAGAAAGATGAGCTAAATTCAAAGGTTTGAATTTGCACTTAAATCCAAATAAGTGGCTCTCCTTGACTTTGACTTAGAGGAGAGCAGAGTTTAGCCATGACCTGTTGTTATCTATTCTGCATATGCTGAGCAATTATATTTTTGTTTCCAGCTGTCATATGATGTGACAAATGGAAGTGTGTGCTGTATGTATGAAACCACAGCAGCTAAAGCCTCCCTGCTGTTCCCTCCCTTCACCAGCAATGAAGCAAAAGGATTAATACAGAAAAAAAACCATTTGGCCTCACATTCCTTTACTTCCTAATTGCTAAAAGTGGTTCATTTAAGAAAAGGAACTGGTTTGAATCAGCCTTATAAAATGCCTTATAAAGCATTATATTGCCAAAATCTTTTTTGGCAAAAGTTGTAAAAAAGTTGTTTGGCATAATGAAAATATGCCACTTTTTTTGTTTCCCTCAGGGATACATTTTCCATATTTATGGGATTTATGTAGTTGCAACAAAGAGACACCTCAGTGGTCTTCCATGTTTCTAAACATCAAATAATTATTGGAATTCCCTTGTCTATTCCCTTTCCTATTAAAAGAATAGGAAAATAACAACACCTTTTTTTTTTTTCATTACAACTGAGAATAATTACTGAGCAGAAATAGAGGAATATTGTCCTGGGTTCAGAGCCCAACTCCTCTGTGTGTTACTCTCAGCCACATGTTGGCACCAAGGTCTACACAGCCACAAAGCCTTGAAGTTGTTCCATACTGATATTTCATGTATATGACAATTAAGGCTGGACTTATCTGGCTGCTGCCAAGATTTGAAAGCTGCTCTCCTTCTGTTTTAATTCAAAGAAATAGTGCAACAGTCTTGCAGTAAATCCAGTTGGTAGAAAAGCTTCACAATTTCCACCACAATGAAGCCAAATACTTGTAATATTAAAAACAACATTGCAAGAAGGACGTATGTCTTCTCCTAAGGTTCTCCCAGTTCACTGTTTGTCCAAAATTGAGTTAAAATATTCATAAAAGCAGTTGTATGTAGCTCTCCAAGGCACCAGTGTTCCATCTCCACAGGGTTCTCATGGTGTACACATTTCATTAGTCTTACAGATACAATGGTGGCTTGGATTTCTCAGTCCTTACAATATCCATTTCTTTCATTTAATTGAACTTTATCATTAATGCAATATATTTACGTTGAAAAATCCTGTCATAGTATTAAATCAATTTTTCTATTGCCAGATTTGCAGTCAATTCAGGATTTGAATTATGCTCGACCTCATTGTTCCAAGTGAGAGAGTTTATTGGAATGGGTCTGCAGAGAATGGAAATGGGAGAATCACAAAGCTCAATTGCAGAACCAACAGCAGAGGAAAATCAGACTGGCAATTTTGGGTGACTCTGTTTTGGAAGGTCAATGTGCTTCCAAGGCCTCCTTTTCAAAAAGCACCACTGACATTTCCCACAGCGCCGAGATCGGTCGTAATTCCTCATTAATCAGAGTAAACCTGAAAAACATGATCTGTACATTCACAGATCAAAATCCTTCAGTGACTGAAAAGAAAATTAAAGTCTTCCACTCCTGGCACTGTTGTGGCTTCCTTTTCATATTTCCTGCGTTAAAGTGAGACAAACTGTGCTAGAACTTCTGTTCTCTACCCTCAGGAAACACCTCTCCCATTATTACAACTCTAATACACCTTCTGCAAGTGCCACTGTGTGTGAGAGAGATTTCTGCTATTTCATGTCACAAATAGGCTTCATAAAGTAGGAATAGGAAGAAAAAAAAAAATCTTTAAAGATCATCCAGAAATTGATTCTTTCACTCAGTGAAAAACGAGACTAAAAAATTAATAGAATGAGCTCTGAAGGTATTTTTAAACAAGAGGATGGATTTCAAGAACAAATTAAATAATGAGCAGATGTGGATCAGTACTTCTGTTAAATAAAAATTAACTTCTTATTTCTAGGTACGTGATTAAGGTTGAAGAGCATTTTCCAGCTCCCTGTCTGGTGCATTGCTAAAATATAAAAGTAAGTAAAAACAACTTCATTACATACGTATCTTCATGCATTAGGAAATATTTATTAGATAGAACACAAAATGTGCATAACTATTCCTTAAAAATAATGTTGGTTAGCAATTCCCTAATCTGTCCCCCAAATGCCAGAGTGGCTAAATCCCAGAATTACAAGTACTAATAAAGTTATTTTCTTGCCCCCCCTTCCCATCTTTCCCATGATTATCTAGATTTAATGCATAATTATATTAAAATAATTTAAGATTACATTGCACTAGGAATATCTACCCGTGAAAATTATTTGCATGAAATAATCCTATTTTTAAAACCCCTTAAAATTAACCTTCCTGACCGGTACTCCAAACTCAGATCCACAACTCTGACTGAAATAACTTCCCCACCGATCCAGCCAGGAAAACAATATTGAAATGCCATATGATCACCTGTGGCAGTGCGTGATGCCATCCCAAGAAATCCCAGGGCTTTCTCAGAGTGAGCCTGGTGGATCTCTGCTCTGGGATTTATAAAATGCAATAAAAAAAAAGGACAGAAAAACACAAAGGCAAATCTATTTTAAAATATAATATTAGCATTGTCAACATGGAAGACTTTATTTAAAATATTCGGAATAGTGTCATTTGTTTCGGGGAATGCAGGAAAAAGTTTCAACAACTAACACGCAGTGTTTCTTTGCAAAATAGCCCCGTGCTTGATGCTGAAGCTGAAATGGTTTTTGCCCACTGGTATCTACACTCTTGTAAAAGAAGGTCATTAGCTGCTCCTTTTGGATTACTTGTCTTTGTCTTCACACAACTCAAACAATAAATAAAGGCAGTCTGTTAATATAGATTAGAGGTTAAACTGTTATTTATCGTCGCCTTTTATGGAGAGATCCTATAAAGGTTGTTATTGACCTTCTCTGCCTACAAAATAAGAGGCAGGTATTTATCCCAGGCAATCCATTTGCAATGAAAAAGAAATTATAGCCTTCCTGAAGAGTCATAGAGCAACTGAGCTGCAATGACAAATCCTGATGAGTAAGAGTTCCTGAATTAACCTGCGTCACAAATTCACATCAGGTCATGTCTCTGAGCGTGTGAGATGAGGAAAGAGCTGAGAAACATTAGATTTCCCCCTGCTGTTTTTGAGGTTTTCTTCTAAATGTCTGGGATTTGGATAGAGCTGAACATGAGAAAAGTATACGGTATATTCTCACTCCTTTGAGTTTACGTAGTACAGAGAGCTACAAAATAAACAACAGCAACAAAATTGGCATTCCCTTTCATGTATTCCTGTAAATAGAAACAGCTGAACAAAAATCAGTGTAACAGCCACCCACTTAGTGTACCTTAATCTCATTAACAGCAACCCCTTAAACTGGTTTGTGATGGTACTTCTGCAATGTGGATCAGAACCCAGCTCAGAAACAGCTCTGCAAGGGTTGCTGTAACCCTGAAACCATGAAAGTATTTCCTGAGCACACACCATGGAAGTTTCCTGGTACAATGGATGGAAACTCCTCATCTGGCATCCTAAATTGTGAGGATGTCAGAAATCCAGACTAAGCCTCCCATAATGCTAAAAATAGAGAGGAGAGAAAGAAAAAGAAGATCTCATAAAAAGTTTTCTTTTTTATAGAGCAGCCACAGTCTTCTGCTTCCTCACCCAATCAGTCTTTCAGGGCCAGGCCTGACCAAATTTTGACTACTGAAAAAGCTGTGAGAGCCACTTCCTTCTGCAACCCTTCCACTCTGCCCAGTTGTCACCTCAGCTGTGACCACACCACAGAGTTACAGGCAGAAGGAAATGAACCATAATGACCTTTGGAGAAGAAATTATATCCACCCAAGACATGGCCTTTTTTCCTATCCCAAGTTAAATATGTGGAAAAATGCTCAGACAAGGCAGCAAAGAAATCTGGGGGATGGCTGGGTGGCTCCTGGTAGTAGAGTTGCACATCATAGCAAAAACAGAGTAGGGAAAGGAGATATGTTAGAAGTTACTGTCAAACATTGCTTCTGCATTATACCTTTGCAAAGGATTCCACAGCTGCCTGGTCCCCTCGTTGTCGAGACCTAAACAACCTGCAGGACACTGGTTGGCTGCTCAGACTAACAGAGGTAAGAGGACAGTCATCTAACTTCTTGCATCTTCCTTGTTTCAAAAGCAAAATGGTTAGAAAGATTAAAGTATTTCAAATGCTTGAAGAAATAAAGTCATAGTTCCTTTCTCAGCTGATGTGTGGGCAAGTGCCCTTGAATTCTGCTGTGTTTAACTGCTGGAGTTTAACTACTACAGTTTAACCACTACAGCTGAACTGTGTTAAACTACTGTTTTTAACTCTGGTTGGTTTAAAATACTCATTTATTCTTCAGAGTAAACCTCAGATTCTCCAATTCGTAAAATAAGACACACAGAGAAGTAGGTCCTTCTACAGTGTTTTCTTACAAATATCTTTACAAAAATACAGGAAAACCAGCCAGAAAACATCACAAAGAAAGGAAGAAATTTTAGGAGGAAAATTTTAGGAGGAAATTCTTCCCTGTGAGGGTGGGGAGGCCCTGGCACAGGTTGCCCAGAGAAGCTGTGGCTGCCCCATCCCTGGAAGTGTCCAAGGCCAGGTTGGACGGGGCTTGGAGCAAGCTGGGCTAGTGGAAGGTGTCCCTGCCCATGGCAGGGGGGTGGAACAAGATGAGCTTTAAGGTCCTTCCAACCCAAACCATTCCATGATTCATTCCAAGTTCTCATGACAATTTTTGTCTGGAACAAAGAGCTGCTGTAAAGGAGAGTAGCTTGGATCTGATTGCACTGCACACAACCCTGGAGATAATAGAAGGTAAGAACTGGGAGATAAGAGTTCAGCTCCACACCAGCTCTGGACTGGTGTGCTCCTGCTGACGACCTTGTTCCACCTGAAGGTTTGTTAAGGTTGATGGTGTTGCTCTCCTTGAATTTGTCCTCTAATTTGGAAAAACCATCTGCACATTGGCCAATTTTCAGCAGTCACCAAGCATTTTGTTTGCCCACTGACTGTTATTAAAAATGCCTTCCTTTTCATTTTTCTGCCTTCTTGGAAAATCTCTCATTTGGAAGACCAAAGTTTTTCTTTTTCACTTCTTAGCCTTGGAAAAGACCGACATCTCCACGGGAATTCTTTTCATGGTAACACACTGCTTCAGGTTTGTCCTGACCCTTGTTTTCAGACTCCCTAAAGCAGGGTCTGCTGAACATCTCCTCATTTGGTTTTTGTTTAGCATGCAAAGGTTTTGTTCCTCCCCTGCATATCACACCTAAACTTTTAATTGAATCCTGTCTCCAAACACCTTCCAGTGTCCCCCCCAGTTTCTGGACATTAAATCCTTTATATATTTCATCCTTTGTATATACACCTCTATTTCCCTCTGAAATACCCAGGCATTTGTGAATAAGTAAATTCCACCTCATTTTTCAAAAGCATATCTTAATTTAGTCAATTTGTGAATCCTACACCTAACAAGATGTTGACTGAGGAATAAAATAAGCAGAAACACGTTAATGAAAGTGATTACCTTCATCTAAAAGTGACAAAAGATGTGTATGTGGTTCCAAGTTTCATGCTAAATAGATGACTTGCACAATAACTTTTTTTTTTTAGTGTAGAATAGGTGGTGAGGGACATTTAGTGACACAGTGCCCCTTGGTGGGAGTCGTGAGTTACTGTTCCCGATTGTTGTGGTTTGGGAAGCTCGTGGGATCGGCTTTTCCTTTAATGAGTTCGTTCCTGGGAAATATTAAATGCATTAGTGCTGACAATAAACACATCCTTGCTTATATCACGGAAATATTTTAGTGCTGGCTGTATCAAAACAGGTGGATAGGATGGGGAATGAAAGGAAATAATGTTTTAAGTGAGGTTTTGATACACAAGGTATTAGATCTGATGAGGTGTAAATGTGTAACAATGAGTCTCAAATGGCAATCTGGGTTTCTGTCCTGACTGTGCCACAGGAATCCAGGCTGCTTGTCCCACCAGCCCCCCAACCACACCACTGGATCCCTGTCAGCTTGGGATTCAAGAACTACTCTGAGTTCTTCTCAGCCTGCAAATCATATAAAGACACTACAGTGAAAATCTTGCTTGGAGTAATTCACCCTATCAGGGATGCAAAAGCACAGAATCCATGCTCACATGTTTACATGCTGGTTTTGCAGGGAAAAAAAATATAGGGAAAATCTATATTAATGTACAAAGAGCTGACATGATTCTAATTTTAAAGGGCAGTTTGTTGGGTGAGGAAATATGCTCTTGATATAGTTCATTTCAGGGGGTGACCTTGCTTTATGGAGGCTTCATTTTGCCTTAAGTAGCTTGGATTCATTGATATAAAGGAGTTTTAAAAGTGTAATTAACTTCTGCTGCTGCCACAAAAGACAATACCCACCTCTCATTCTTCTTTACTTTCTTTATTGAGGACACAGAGAGAAAAATCACTATTGTGAGCCTGCAAAAAAAAAAAAAAAAAGGCAGAACATTGGAATAAATGGATTGCTTTCCTGACACAGGAACACAATCCCTGAAAAATTTTAAATTTTGCCCTGAAAGCCCTGCAAAAGTTTAAATACATAAATCAGATTATCCCATTTTCTTTCCTGTGTTAGAGTCACAGTGAGCCAAACTGCCATACTCATGTTTCTGGCCCAAATTCTCTTTGCTTGAATAGTTATCCACATCAGTTCTGCAGTGAATAGTGTCAGATACAGTCCAATCAACAGCTAAACAACTCACTCCAAAGTGCTTCCATTTACTGCTCACACCACCAAGGCTTGGAAAATGAATAGGAACAACAGAATAGCTAATTGTTAATAATCATATTACTCAGATTGATCCCTTCCAAAAACAATCCAGTGTGCTGTTAATGGGCCTATTAATCAGGTTGTGGTTCACAGCATGAACTGTTTGCACTGTCCTGAAATTTTAAGCACCTGACAGGTGTACAGAGCTTTATTTGAAGTGACTGAATGTCCCTTTTCCAGCTGCTGGATCCTGCATCCTGAGTGGCAGGCTCACTATTCTGGCAGCTCTGCAGGGGGACAAGGTGTGAGTGCACCAGTGACTCGAACTCTCACTCACAGTCAAACTTCACCTCAGGCTGGAGTACGTTGGGAGGTCCAAATTTAAATGTCTTCTGCATCAGCTGTAATATTTTACCTGCTCATCTTCAGATTGCCTATTTGCAGCCAAGTAAAATCAAATTTAGGGAGCTTTTAAAACAAAATTTGGACTTATTATTCCAAGAGCTCTAGAGCTGCACCACACAGAATATTAAAGACGCTTCGCTGCTGCCAGTTCTGCTGCCCAGCAGCAAGGAAAGAGGGATTTAATCAACTGAGAGTGCCTGGGCAAAGTGGTAAATCATGCAACTCTTCTCATCAGCAGGCAGTGCCAGTCTGATTAGGCACAGCAGTCTCTACAGCCAAAGCATTTAAAATGTATTTTATTGCACCAACAGTTGCCAACAAATCCTCTCTAATGTGATCAAAGTGCTAATGAATAATGACACCAAGGTTACTTCTGGCAGCCTTTTCAAAAAGTGACCCAGGCCATGCTGCCCAGCAGTGCTCACCAGCTGGGAAACCTTTGTGTCAGAGAAACTGTTAAGAATGAAGTAAGAAAATTAACCTTGCATGAATCATTTTGGTGAAGTACATTGACTTTATTTTGGAATAAGTACATAATTGTACTTGTGGGTATTTTTGGGGCACTTACAGGCTTTTTTTCCAGTGGTACAGTTATCAAAAACAAATTTATGATGGTTAGAAGATGGACTTCTTGAGGAAAAACCAACTAGTAGGTAATTAAACACTGAGTATTAGAGAGCTGATGAATTTTTGCTTCACCAAATATTGATTTACAGGAGGGGCTAGGATTTTTTATGTATACTCAAGACACATTCCTCTGATGAGATATGATGATTTAAACAAGTCAGAGTAGGCTTTTACATTTCTAAATCCCTCTCTTTACTGTTTTCTGTGTTTTTCTCAAACATTTACATTGAAAGTTCTTGCTAGAGGAGAAAGCTATAAAAAGCAGCCACTGGAGCAATATAACCTGGATGTTCTAAAAAGCTTGGGCAGTAAATATCATCATTTCTCCAGAAAATAAATGTTCTCATGACTTTCAGGGGAGGCCCATTGCTTCCCGTGAGGAATAAGGAGGAGCCAGGAGAGTGTGTGGCTGCTGAAAGGAGATAAAGTGATGAGCACAAAGCAGAGGCTGAAACGATCCTGAAGTTCAGTGCTCAGTTCTTGGTATCAGCCAAGGCAGCAAAGATCACAAGTTATGATCATATGATAAGGCATAAAAATTATTTATGTGTATTACTAAGGGATATGTACCAGACAAAAGCAGTTATTTAAGCAGAGCCCTGTTATTCTGTGATACTTGTTCTCCCTCTTTTCTTTCTTCCTTGATTTTAGGGACACACACAGATTTTTTTACTACCCAGTTGCTGGAATGACAAAGTACTTCAGGCCTTAAAGGCCAAAATTTTTTTTGCTGTATTCAAATCTTCACTAACACAAAGCTAAAAAAGGAAAATCTTGTGCTTCTGATTGAACACCATTTTTGTGCTCTCATGGATTTAGTTCAGGGACAGCTCCTTAGGTCTGTTTTTGTAGGCAAAGCCCAGGCTGAAGTCTGGGACCCACTCTGAGTCCAGGCCTCCTCTCAGAAATAGGAACTAATTTCCCTAATTCTTCAAGTCAAGAGATTTTGTGGCTTCTTGGACCATTTCCTAATTCAACCACTGGCTTTTTTTTGCCTCTCTCTCACCTGTGTGAGAACATGATAGGACGAAAAACTGGTAAAATATAAAGAAAAGTGTGATGGCACAGCCAGGGACATGGAAAATCTAATCTGAGGCACAGAACCTCTGCAGTTCTGTAGCAAAACCTGCTGATTCATTACAACCACAAACAAGGAGCCTGACAGCAGTGAACAGTCTAATTTGTAGCTGCTCATTTTTCTTAAAATTTCCACTGCAAGAGTGTAAATTCAAAAGTAAATATCTCTGTGCAACACTAATTCAGATGAAAATTACAGGAGGGAGTTGGAGAATAAAATATTGAGACAATTTTGTGCAGAAAAGGTAAATATTTACACACACAAAGAAGTTCTCAGTTTCACAGGTTCCTCATTTAGAGTTAGGACTTACAATTCCCAGCAGCAAAAACTCACAATATTGTGCCTAAATTGGCAATTAACGTCAGAACATTCTTAGCCTTTCCATTTTACTTAATTTCAGTATATCTCATTTAACTTTAGAAGGAAATTTATAATGATTTACATGTCCCAGACGTGTCAAAAGAGATATTAAGCAGTATTAGGCGTTAAGAAATAATCTGCTTTATTTCCATTCCTTCTGAGGACTGTGCAGGGGAATAATGTGAATGGATTAGGAAATGGGTGTAATACCTGTCAAGTAATCTTATCTGTGGATGTCTATGAATTCTCCAAAGTTAAACTAACTGTTTCATATCAAATTCCTCAAGTTCTTAAGGAAGAAAGGAACAAAAATAACCTTCTGTTAAAGTAGCTTGCAAAGATCCACTTCCAATGGGCTGTTTTTATTTCCTTGGTGTGTCCAGAGCCTAATCCAGTGCTTTGTAAACATGTTGTTTCTGGCTGAGCCCACAATCCCCTGCAGGAAGGATGTTTTTGTGTCTTGAGATGTAATTTTTGGGAAGCAAGACCTGCCTGGCTGTAACATAGAGCAAAGAGAGCACCCCTGTATTTCAGTACTTAATCATACTTCCAGAAATTATACCTGGGATGTCAAAGGAGAAAGCCTCACCAAGTAAGTTTATGAAGGCTCAGGAAATGGTCTTGTCTCCTGCTGAGGGGTCACTGAAGCATCTGCTGGTCTGGAATAGGATATTCTGTTTGCAAGCATTCATATAGTATGGAATTCTGCACAGAATCCAGCCAGTCTGGATTTTAGACTACCTGTGATGAGGGTAGTAGGTGCAGTGTGTAATTATTAATTGCTTCTGGATTTGCTGAAACCCAAGAAGAGGCTTTATGGAACCTTTTATTGATGTCAATCTGTAGTGATTCCAATAGAATCCAACAGAAAACATTTTTTGTGAGTTTATCTGAGTCACCACACAGCTGACACAGCCCCAGAGAGCAAAGGGACAGTTGGCATTACCTGGTGATGGCTGGAATCTGCTTCTTACCCTGCTGGAATGATCTGCAGGTACATCACGTGTGGGGGTACAGGGAGGTGAGGGCACTGA
Organism: Pseudopipra pipra; assembly: GCF_036250125.1. NCBI lineage: Eukaryota > Metazoa > Chordata > Aves > Passeriformes > Pipridae > Pseudopipra > Pseudopipra pipra. The sequence continues at coordinate 4,107,972 of NC_087563.1, read as the reverse complement.
AGGGGTGCCTGGATTTGCAGGGCAGGTGTGTTGCCAGAGCTGCTAACTCTGGACAGCTTTATTTCACATTCTACTCAGTAAAATTTATATATGGTGTTATTTTTTGTTCATACCACTTGAAACTATTAGGACAGACTTCCTTTATTTCCCTTTAAAGCCACCTCCTGCCTTATTTGGGAGAAGGAAGCACCTCCCATTGCTTTGTGCTGTGGTGCAGTTTGAGTGTATCTGTACGACACACCCGTCTGATAATCAAATTACATGACCCTTTTTATGATTTGTCTAACTTCCAGACTTGCTGAAAAATGGGCACAATAAAAAAGGATTGCACAGCATTTCTCTGGTTATGTCAGTGCTAATACACCAGAATGCACAGAAATGGGGATTGTGTGTAACTGTACGTATTTTGCTGCATTTGAATGTGCCTGATTAGTCATAAAATAATTTCTCTGTGGTTTCAAAGAAATCTAGTAATGTCATTAGAGATTTCACCCCTTTAGAGTCTACAAGAGAAATTATCAACTGTTAAACTGGTTCCTGGAGCAGTCTTCCAAATTCCCATTTTTGTCCTTTTGAGGAGTTTTGGGTTATTTTTTCTTTTTCTCGTACAGTTTCATTGTATGGCTTAAATAATTTTTATTTGAAAAACAATGAAAGCAATTGTATCTATGTAAAGTTAACTTGAGCAGGACAGACCCTGAAAAGAATATAATTTTAACATTATTTTTAATTTCTTAGCTATAAACCAAGTTTGGCGAAGGAAAGGGGGAGAAAGGCCTCACTTCCCATTTCTGAAAACATAAAATCATAGAATTGTTTAGGAAGGAAAAGACCTCAAAGATCATCGAGTCCAACCATTGTCCCAGCACTACCAAGGCCACCACTAAACCATGTCCCCAAATACCACATCTACATGTCTGTTAAACCCCTCTAAGGATGATGACAGGTGTTAGTTTTTGATGCCAGGTAGCTGCACACGGTGATCACAGCTAATAACTCTTTAATTTAGGTCACTGTTATTCCAGAGTGGTCTCCTTCAGATTTGAAAGACTGTCAAACTCCAGTTGAAACAACTGGTTTCACACATTCTCTGTTCTGCTAAAAGAATCTGATGGAATGCCAGTGTTTCAGTTCACTTTGTCATTTCAGAACTTAATGTGACTTCATGAGCAAGGCAGCTCCCCAGGTACACACCTGACCAGGGTACATGAACAGGAGATTTTCCACAAGACAAGTGCAAAAGCTGGAGTCAAAGACAACCTCAGCAAGGGGAGATGCAGTTCTCCCAGCTGTCACTGTGGTGAACAGGAAGGAAAAGGCTTCCTTGGGGGTTGTTTGAGCCTGAATTCCCTGCCACGGGTGGCACTGTGAGGGATAAGCACTGACAGCCCAGTGTGGGAACAGCTCCTGGGGGTGTGTGCCTTCCTTCCTCTGCCACAGCCTCCCCCAGGACTACAGGAGAAGCTAATACAAGATGCTATTAAGGCAGTGGCATTAATTATCTGACATCTATTCCTTTCTTATCATGTTCACATTTGCACTAAACCAGCAGCCTGTTCAGCAAGCACGATGCCACTTTCCTCTTAACTTTAACACATCTTGGTTGTGGGAAGGAGGGCATCTAGTGGCTTCTCTCTTGCTTTGCTTCTGCCACTCCAGCTTTCAGATTTTAATGCTGACAGTGGATTTTGTGGCACAGTTGTATTTATACAATTGTTGTTGCAAAAATTAAGACTTTTTTTTTTTTTAATTTCAGAAAGCAAATTTATGAAAAGCCTTAGTTACAGGGAGATGCTCAGTTGAACAGCTGAGGCAGGCATTGGTTCAGGATGTTTTGTTGTGCCTCCTCCTGGCCATTTCATGACTTAATCCAAAAAGCAGCCTTCTGATAAAGCAACAAAAGTAATCAAGCCTGTAATTTCACAATGATAATAACATTTCCCAGAGCAGAATGTCACTCTTTTGTTCAGTTCTCATTTCTGTACCTCTAATGCTGATAGGGTGTTTCGTGTAGTAATGTATGCAAGCTGGCAAATGAAAAATAATGTAGATAATTACAATAGAAGCAGCTAATAGAAGCTGTGATATCTACATCTTGTCTCTAACATTGCAGTCTACAGTGTTAAATGAATTTAAATTAGGAAGGGATAATTTGCTGTGTAGCAAATGATAAACTTGACATACTGATAGAAACACTCTCCCTTATATCTCCCTGCAGTATTTCAGGCACTGGGCTGTTACTGCTGTGAAAAGCCAGGGAGATAAAACAGCAGTGGGGAAATATCTATAAAACCAGAGCTATTAAGTAATGCCACCTCAATCAAAAGGGCTCAGCATTTTCCAAGAGGCAATCTGGAATCACTGGTAGGATCTGGAGACAATTTCACAATTCCTTGCTTTATGAACTCACTTTTCCCGGGTGGGTGAGCAAAATCTTCCTGAATTTCATTTGGTGTGTGACAGGATGTAGGGAAAAAGATGTGAGTGCAGTTAAGAGCTAAACACAGATATAGTTCTGTGGTTCTGGGCAGCTGATAATGGAGTGAACGTTCACAGTTGCATCAAGCCCTGTGTCATTTCGGTGGTTTTACTATCAGTGGGAAAATATTTGATGGCACCAGAAATTGCTTTTATTGTGAAATCCAAAAAGCATGAAGAATTTCTAAATATTTCTTGAAAATCTTCCACTGAGCTCGTGAATGGACCTGAATTTCACTTTAAACCCCCCCCTGCAAGAATAGCTGTGTTTCCAATTCCTGTTTGCCTGCCAAGCTTTCCTCAGCAGCCATCCCTTTCCGTGACACATGGACCATGAAGAAAGCAAAAAATACTAGTAAATCTCCCCAAGTTCCACTAAGGATAACATTTATGATTAATTTCACAAATTATCCCACCAGAACTTAATTGATATTTACTGTTCATCTTTTAAAAAATTCACCACCCAGTTACCTGACTTCATTAAAAAAAACTGAACAGCACAAATGTTATAAATTAAACAGCTGCTGGAAATATGCCTTTCTTTTTGCATAAAAGTTATTCATACCAAGTAACCAGTTTCAGCACATGATTCTAGCTGTATTAGCATTATACAGGCACTTGTCTTCAGTTATTGAATATTCACATCTTTAGCATGTCATATAATTAAATAATACATTTAATAAAATTATAGCTTAAAACCTTTTACTGCATAAAAGAACTTTCCAGATTATCAAATGGGGTCCTTTCAGAGTATCTACAAAGAGTAAGTTTATGTCGTTCATTGCTTAAAAAATAACTTTCAGAAATACATTTTAGAGCAGCAGGAAGCACCCTGTGGGTTCAGTGTTGGAATTTAAACTGCCCCTGCCAACAAGCAGAAGACAAGAACATCCGAGATGTTAAAACCTTCTGCTCTGGGAGCTCGGAAAACAGAGCACCGAGCAGGAAAATATTCACTGGGCAAGAGAGAGAAGGAAACAGGGCTCTGGTTGTTTTCCCCTCCGGGATTTGTTCTCTGCCTGCCGCAGGGAGGAACAGCGTTGCAATGAAACTCAGTATCTCAAAGGGAGAGCAACCATTTGTGTCTCCGAGCCCGACACCCTCTGCAATCAGCAAAGCAAAGTGTGCAAACGAGCCCTTACTAAATTAAGGGCAGGATTTTGCATGGGCTCGACGGTATTTAGGGTTTTTTTGTATCAGTTTCTTAATCACCCCTCAGCTGTGAAAGGCTGCGAACCCTTTCGTTCTGTAGGTGCAACGTGACTGGGGTTAAGATTGTCCTAATCAAGTATTATTTAAAAAAAGTGTTGCATGCTGTAACAACGTAACATGATGTATTGCAATGTGACATCGTGTGTTGCATAATTTCCTGACGTTTTCTGGCTGAAAAGTCCCCAAGCAAACGAGTTTCACTCGTTATGCTATGTCACAAATATGCATTTTAACCCAGGGTTTACTCTTCCTCTTTCCTGAGCGTGTATTAAGGCAAGTCCACTTCTTGGCAATCTTTTCTACCTGTCACTCTTTGTCTCAACTTGCACTGTAACTTTTAAAGACAAAGTCTGGCTTTTGCTTTACTCTCTTTCTACCATGATCTGGTCAGCTTTTTTTTTGGGCCATCAGCATTTACCAGTTTTCATTGCTCAAAACCCAGCCTGTGCTCTAAGGCTTATGAAACACATTATTCTATCAGAAATAACTGTCATACGTCGAGGATGAGTGATTTCTGTGCAGATTGGTTTGGTTTCTGCTTGACTTTCCTTGCAATCAGGATTCAGTTTTCATACTGAAGCAATGGCAAAAAATCAGTTTCCCTGTTGTCAGAGTTTTTCATGTGAAAGTTTAATAACATGCCTTGAAACTTCAGACTCTCCTGTTAGACCCACTAGGACATTTTTATGAAAGATAAAGCTTTCAAGGCAACAGCAAATGGTAATATTTTCAGTAGAAGTTTATATGGCACTTGGGGACATGGTTTAGGGGTGATTATGGTGGTGCTGGGTTGGTGGTTGGATTAGATGATCTTGAAGGTCTCTTCCAACCTTGATGATTCTGTGAGTTCCTTATATCTCATCTCCTGTTGTAAATACGACTTCCTTAAAAGATAGACTATGTTAATGTTTATTAATAGATTAATTAACTTTATTAATGTTTATTAATAGATATTAAAATATTGTTTGACTTTGAAGTCAGTAGATTTTTTTTTTTCTACTTTCCTTTAGAACATTTTCTTTAAAATATCTTTGTAACCCTAAGATACAATATGAGATCACGGTCTCTGTCTTTCTACTTCATCTGTGATTATACAGGAAAAATAATCTTGTATATCCTTTGTTTTGAAACCCTCCTGTTCAGTGGTTGTGTATTTAACAGTTTTATTTTGCCTGAAATTGTAGTCAGAGTAATTTTGCTGCAGAGCTGAGGAAGGCAGTTCTGTGAAGTGATCTGCCGTGTTTTAGTTGCCTGCAGTGCTTGCTGGTTCGCATCATAATCCTAATTTCACATCCTCAAATACTTTTCTAGTCTTCCCAATCTTTTCTCCTCCTTAGAGAACTGCTTTGGTAGTAATTCTGTCTTTATCTGATGTCCATAAAGGTGCCTGACCAGCTCCATTTCCCATAACCAAGCGTGTTCTCCAAAAGCCTCCGGGGGCAGAGCTGTTTGTGTGTTGGAGCAGCCTGTGATTAAAGGGAGGTACAATCAGCTTCACCTCTGGGTGTCTTTGCCCATAAACCTGGGGGTTTATTTCAGGGAAAGCTGAAACTACAGCTCATGACTGACAGCATGATATGAAATTGTTGGCAACACTGATGAGAACGCTCCTCTCAGAGGTGTAACTCAATAATTCACACTATTAATTTCACCTTTCAATTTGAAATATTACCTTATAAAGAAACCCAGAAAGTATTTCAGTTCCAAGTAAATTTGACTGCAGAAATTAAATCTTTCTCACTCCCTTTTTTTTTCTTAGAAGAAAATGCCACGTACAGTCAACCTCCTGCATTTTTGGTCTTCTTGTTAATATCTCACATTACTGAAGACTGTTTTTAGAAAGGCCTTGCTTTTGAGACCCTCTCTCTTTGGTTTGTCAAATTAGTTCTGGCAACTCAGTTTACTGTACGTATCTTAATATAATTTTTCTGGTCATTTCAATGTTCTTTTTTCCTTCTGCAGTTAGTTTACAGAAGAATTTAAGTACGATGCGAAAGATTATTTATAGGATGTAGGAAAAAAACAAGGTAGAAAGTAAACTTACATAAACAGGGGCTTATCAGTTGAAGCATTCTGCTTTACAGGTTAGTGAAGAAAATGACACCAATATTTTCAGGAACTTGCTGGTTACCATTTTACTTTTTTGTACCTATGTTTATATATACCTTTGTAGGTTCTTCTATACAGAGGAGATACATTGCGTGTTCTTTTGTATGCAGCTATACTTTAGTTTTCTACCAACAAAATCACCAGGTTCTGCTGGACTTTTTCTTTAGGGGCACGCAGGAAGAGCACATTCAAATTTTTTGCCCTGGGGTCCTGCAAGAGGTTGTAGACTGAGAGTACAGGAATTAGTGCAGATGTGAAGTGTTTCCTCCTCTGTGTTTCTCATCTCCAGAAAGCCCCACAACCTGAGCAGCACATCATGTTTTCTTTTTGAATCACACTTTAATTGTGCTTAACCAGAAAATGCTGTTCTGAGTTGCAATTCAGCTTCCCCACAGTCATAAACCAATACATGTAGAATGCTCTCTTTTAAAGAAGAATTTGTTTTGAAAGCACACCCTGAAAAGATGGAGAATGGCAGAGTCAGTAAATGGCAGGCAGCTGACTCCTCTGCCCATCTGTTCTCTAATGCACATCCAAGTCATTCCACCCTCCTCTGAGGTACTGGGAACTCCTTCTCCACTGGTGCCAAACAGCAAGTTCAAAATACAGATGAATTCTGAGCAGCAGGAAAGGTGGTTTCAGTAAATTAAAGAAAAGTGCTGACTGTCATTCCCTTGCTTGGTGTCCCTGGCTTTAAATACTGCAGGGCACACGCTGGGGAAGAAATGAGCAGTTCCCAAGTCCAGCTCATTAGTTAGCAGGTTTTGTTGGTTTGAACTCAAGTCAGGTATGTGCATCTGAGGGCAGTGTTTGACTGGGTGTTTAGACACAGCCTAAATTGATAAATCTGTCTAGCAAAGTGCCTCTCTTGTCTTCCTTGAATTTAGGTTCATGATCTGAGCTTTGCTCCATGTGAATTTAAGTTGATGATAAATTAGTTTTATATATGGGTTGCTGCAACATGCAATGGGATGTCAAAGGACAAGAGGAAATTCATTCACCATTCCCCACCCCACCCCCCTTGACACCTCAGCCCTCTCTTCTCCATTTCTTCTTCAGCCCTTGCAGCATTTGTGGTTACTTTTCACCTCCCACTCCTAAAACCATAACTCCTCCAGGGCTCCTGCAACCTGCTGACCCCTGAGGTGCTGGAAGAGGGACACACCACGGGGGGCTTTCCCTGCTGATGAACATCAGGCAGTGAAGCCTTTGGGCTGCCCATGTGTGGGGTCTGCACATCCCCCTGCCCAGGTGGGCTCCTGCCTGCCCCAGACCGGGGGGGCTGTTCCAAACTGGAGGGACCAGCTTGACCCAGTGCCTGCCAGAAAGGAGCCAGGGCAGAGCCAGGCTGTGGTGACAGCAGTGTCCTCCCTGCTGGTGGAAAGGGCCGTGTGGCTGCTGCCTGCAGACCCCACCAGCACCTGGAAGTGCTCAAGGACAGGCTGGATGGGGCTTGGAGCAACCTGGTCTAGTGGAAGGTGTCCCTGCCCATGACCAGGGGCTTGGAAGCAGATTACCTTTGTGGTTCCTTCCAACATAAACCATTTTACACGTTGGAGAAGTTCTGGAGGACTGTCTCCTATGGGAGGGACCACACAGGAGCAGGGGAAGAGTATGGGGGGGAAGGAGCAGCAGAGACATGTGATGAGGGGCTGTGGTGGTTTCCTCAGGGACAGCCCAGACAGCCCTGTGGCAGCAGGAAAGGAGCACCAAAATCCCCCTGAAGACTCCAGTGTCCTGGGATATTTCCTGCCAGGGAATGGGGTGCTCAGGGGGCTTGGCTGTGCTTCAGGAGCAGTTGGGACATCCCTGTAGGTGACACCTGGAAGGCCCAGGGCAGCAGCCCCTGGAGCTGAGGGCTCTGTGCCCATGTGCCATGTGGGGACTGGTGCCCATGGCTCTGGCTCTCAGCTCAGGGACCTGCCCATGGAGCACCCCCGGGCCAGGGGGCATCTTCCAGCACAGCCTGAGCAGCCTGGGAGGTACCTGCCACTGTTCTCTCTGATTCTGGGATTCCAGCAGGACACCCCTTCTGCTCTGCTGCTTGGAAGGGCAGCCAGGGAGCAGGGAAACCCTCAAGGTTTGTGGGGTTCCCTCAGCTCAGGGGGGCATCAAAGCTGGTGCCCCCGGGCAGGGGCTTCATCCTCAAGGGAGCCCAAATGAGCTGTGCCCTCACTGTGGGACATCTGGGGGGCACTCCCAGAGGGGCTCAGTGTCTGCCCTGTTGCTGAGCACAGTCTTTATCATTTCATTGTGCCTGTTCTGAAAACACACCCCAGGGTGAAATAACAGTCCCATTTTCTCCCTTTTTTTTAGCGTTGAGCAGCTCTCCAGTGAGGTCACACACTCCAGCTCACCTGAGGGTGTCCTGATCCGTGAGGAGAGAGGAGCAGGAAGAATGGGGGAAGAAAGAGCCCAGGGATCTGGTATTTAATCTCAGCTCTGTCCCTGACCAACAGTGCTTTAAGGTCACTTGAAGAATCTCAGATCACAGTGTGGCCTGGGGGAGATGCCCCATCACAGTCAACACTTGGCTATTTTCGTCTGTGCTTTAGCTTTTCCTTCCATAAACTGATATTAGAAAACAATTTCAGTGTCTTTTTAGATCTCTCAGAAAGTTTTCAATTAAAAAAAAAAAAGGCATATGTTTGAGGAATTCCTCATCATTGTATACAGGTTTATTCACTAATAGTGACTTCATGTTTAACTCCTACAAAATTCTGAAATGCTGTCTCAAAAAGAAAGTAAAATGAATAAAAGCCAAGATTTTTATTCTTCCTCAAGAAGAATTAAAACTGTTTCACCTCTTTGACTCTACTTTCAAAAAACACTAACGAAAATGAGGTCTAATCATTATAGTTTTCAAATGCTATTATGTATTTTTACGTGAGATATATACAAATATATATTATATGTATTAATCCTCAATAATTTGAGGGTTGTCTTTTTAGGATCTTTGGCCCTGGCTGATGAACTCAACATAAAGCCACCATGTGAAGGGAAGAGGGACTCAGACAAAGAATCAATGTTAAATGTATGGTAACTCATTTAGTCATATTTCTCAAAGTGCTGAGTTGTTCCACATAGTGAACACTATCTATGGATCACCCAGAGTTTCCCCAGATTTTATTTTTAGAATTTCTGAATGACAAATAAAGAGCTTATAACTAGGCCAGAAAACGTGATATGTGCATTTCTCTTTCATATTTTTCCTAAGAGAAAAAAAGAAAACCTTAAAAGGAGTCTAGTACAAATTTGAAAATTGGAATTATACTTAATTCAAATGGTTCCTAGTCTTAATTGTCTCTAGATTTTGGTTGGGTTTTAAGTAAATGTTAAAGGGAGGGAATATGGTTTCCAAAGTAAGCAAGAAGAGGTTGATTAGAAACTAATTACCTGCACAGACACAAATGTTTTGGGGCAGGTTGTGGCAGGTTCATTAACACTCAGTGCTAATAGTGACCAATTTCTTATGCACATTAATGTCACATCAGCTCCATCTTGTGGCTGATGATATTACTGGGCTCATTTTAACTTTGATTCTGCAGGAAAAAGGTCAAAACCAAAAACGAAACGAATGCTGGTGAGGAGAGGAAATTGCAGCCGGGACCCGTCATTGCAGCTGTTTGTAAAAAAAAAAAAAAAGTAAAAAAAAAAAACCAACAAACCTCCATAGTTGCAATTTACCATATCTAAGCGGACAATTATAAAACAGGGAAAGTTTTCATTAAAATATTAATTAAGAAAATCAAAGAAAACCATTTCGTGGCTATTTCAATGAGTTTCTGAACCCTGCCAGTTATGCTTTGTTCCTCTTTCATTCAGGGCACCAAACCCGCTGCTGCTGCTGGGCAGTTTAACCTCGAGGCTGCGATTAAAAGCGTTGGCAAAATGTCCAGCGAGTTGAAGAAGCTGAATGGTAACTCTGCCTTCATCCTCCAGTGACACGAGAGGGCGTTTGAGGCGTCCTAAGAGTTGTGAAGGGCTCGGTTTCCTTTGGGGCGCAACTGTTTTCATGTAACGAAACAAGAGATTTGCTCGCGTTTGGACAAGTTAAGGAAGCAGTAGTTACATGTAGCAATAGAATCAGGTGAATAAACCACGTCAAACCTGTCGGATAGTCAGAAGCCATTCCTTTGCAGGAACACTGGTAGTTTTCTAATACGAATAGTTCTAATTTTAATTTAAATGTCTTGAAGTAAATAAAACAAGGCGAGCCATTAAATCTGTGAATGAGTCGACAGACGAACACTTCAAAAAGTGCTTGTGTAGATGCCCTTCACTGAGCAGCTGCCATTGCCTAAACACCGTGCTGATAAACTCTCCTTTGTCTTTTAGTGGAAAGCCAGCTCCTGCTTTGTGACCTTATTCTGAATTTCAACCATCCTATAAAGGCCAAAGGCTTAAGAGAAGCTGAAGAAAAGACGTGGAGTTTGACAGATTAAACATCCATTTTCTTGTGTTGTCTTCTGTTCATACTGCTGAAGTTTCTTTTTTTTTCTTTTTCTCTTTCTTTTTCTTTTCTCTTTCTTTTTCTTTTCTCTTTCTTTTTCTTCTTCCTTTTTCTTTTTCTTTTTCTTTTTCTTTTTCTTCCTTTTTCTTTTTCTTTCTTTTTCTCTTTTTCTTTTTCTTCTCTTTTTCATTTCTTTTTCTCTCTTCTTTTTCTTTTTTTTCTTCTTCTGTTCTTCTTCTTTTTCTACCTCTTCTTCCTCTTCTGCTTCTACTCTTTCTTCTTCTTCTTTCTCCTTCTTCTTCTTTTCTTCCTCTTCCCTCAAAAGACTGAAGGTTGGACTGTACAATGATAGTATGGCTCCCTACACTCAGACTATTTTTATTTTAAACAGAAAATGTGGAATGCAAAAAGCCGCAAGCAGGTTACTGATTTTTGAGAGGGTTTTTTAGCCCACATTGCCCAAATTAAGCCCCCCAGGGCTGGAAAGACTGATGTAATTAATTAATTAATTAATTATAAAGGTCAAGAAACTGGGCATGAAGTTTTTCACATGTGGTTGTCTCCTTTTAAACAGAGACATGTTGGACAAGCACCAAAGATTTGAAATTACTACAAGTCAAGTCATTCCTCTTTTATCTCAGTTGTGCTCTGGAAAAGGGGATAAGAAACAGTTGGTGAAAGAGGAACTGCAACTGGGCATTTGAGCTGCCTTCCTCCTTCGAAAATAAGTGTCAGAGGGCAGATTACTGGAAAACCAAAAGTGCTTTTGCTTTTAGTTTCTGTAGTGACTCCCTAATGCACTTGGCTACAAAAAAAGGGCCTAAATACTCCACCCTGAACTCTTCTTGGCCCAAAATTTGAGCAGCCACTCTTTTCATGTAGTTCATTCCAACTGATATTCAATCATACTTTACTTGTGGACATCTTTGAGTGTTTGAACGTTTGGTGTATTTTTTTTTTCTTTTAGCAAATATATTTATGTGAATAATAAAACTGTGATTTATTCTCCTGGAAAAAATGTGCAGTGTTAGAATTTGTTATGGTGGTATAAATTTTGTTTCTCTTTCACTTGTGAGATGATTTAAAATTAATAAAACACAATTCCACAGGAGGTACTTCTAAGTTTCTTGATCCATTTTTTTCAAGGCAATGCAGTGGAATAAAATTACAGCCTCCAATTCACTGTCAGTGGTTATATGGGAGATGTTGTTCTGAATTTTAGCATTTTTTAAAAAACATAGATTAGAATTGATTCTCCTTTCACCAGATTAAAAAATATTGAGCCAGAAACAGCTTTTCTCAGCTGAAGAATTTTTAAAATTTTATTTTTCTTCTTTATTTCTGGACCCACGGCTGCATGGAAATGAAATTCGCTAACTTTGAACTCCGAATATTTTAGAGAGACAGATAACATTTATAAAACACATCTATTTAAACTGTTCATGAAATCTAATTGTTACGTCTGAGAAGCTCTGCAGATTTTATGGGAAGTATTTGTCTACCTTGAATTTCGATTCCAGTATTTCAAGACACAAATGGCTTTAAAGGAAAAAACATGTGAGGAATCTACCATGTCAAACCAAGGTTTGTCAGAACACAAAAGTCATCAGAAAACTGAGGCAAGGAGTTGGATAAATCCCACTTAACAAAGGTGAGGGGAAAACTCCTGGTGCTTCAATGGTCATCACTTGCAAGTTATATTTTAGATCTGGGAACATTTTCTTTTAAAAACTCAGTACAACAGAGGGCAGTGGTGTAAGAGGAACTAAGTTTAGGCTGCTGCCTGTGCTTTCTAAGAGCTTTGGGTGTGTTCTGCCAGCCAGGAATCACATGATGATGGGATAAACTCGTGGACGTGCTTCCTGTAAAATGCAATTGCTGGATTTAATCAGGAAGACACAGCCGAAGGAAGGTCCTTGTTAAAGGGGAAAAGCTTGTTCTGACTCAGGTTAGAGGATGCCAGGAGACACCTAATTCCAGCGTGTGGGATAAGGCATGGGATCCTCAGTGGTGGGGCAGAAAGTGGTGTCTGTAGGTGTGGGAGTTCTCTAGAAAACTGGGAAAAATCCAGTTTCATCCCTGAGTAACCCAGACACAAACCCCGACAGGCACCTGCACATCTGGGGTAGGAGAGATTTTTGGTGTCCCTGAAACCCGTGTGCCCTTCAGATCCAGGCTGGAGCCACAGCCTTTTCAGGGAAGTGGACACAGTTAGATTTATTGGGGAATAAATAGGCTTCTGTTGTCTTTTGTTCACTCCTCAGCTTTGACAAGGTTTGGGTCTACCTTGTATCACATGAAGAAACATAATTGCTGCTGCAGTTCTCATCCAAAAAAAAAGAGCTTACATTTTTATTCTCCTATGACAGCAGAGATTTGTGTGCATGTTTATTCCTGGATCCTCTAATTTGCTGTGGAAATAATTTCAAGAGGATATACACGTCTTGGAAAATAAAAAAATTCTCAGGTACTGTATGATTAGTGGACAGTAACAAACACATCGTAGGAAAATCACATTTAGAGCATACTGCATTTAAGGCGTAATTAAAAAATAACATAATCCTTTTTCCTTGAAATGAGGTGATTTTTAATGACTTCATGAGTTTAGTTTGCTGAAAAAGGAAGTATCTTCAAGTTTATAAACTTCACTAGGCTTTGATACAATGTGTGATCTTCATTAAGATCTTATTTAAATATGTCCTGCAGCATATTTTAACATGCACTGGTTTCTGGAACCTCTGTCTTTTCCATCAATCAGAAGAAGGGGTGTCCTTTGGAAGTGGTCAATGATATCTGCCACAGAAGAAAAATCCTGTGGGATGGAAAAAATGAGAAGGCTATGGCAAAAATGTCAGAATTATCAGTGATCAGTACAACCAAAAGGGGTTTTTTAAACTCTAAATATTTAGCAGTCTTACAAAAAGCACAGAAGGTCCAGTAAATACTGTCAGATCAACTGTTCTCCTTCCTGCCATCATCTGTAGCTCAATAACTGTGTGTACAAGCTATAATTAATTCGTGCAGTCTGTTTAATACATGATGGTGCCATTCTGCTTGATGTGATGACTGTACTTGGAAGTTCAAAGAGATAAATTCGGAGTGTTTTGGCTCAATCAGAACTGCAGTGTCAGGCTCACTGGGCTCACTGGTGCCAGTAAATCCACACAGAGCTGCTGGTGCAGCTGAGCCACCAGTCTGAGAGCACAGTAAAATTTGCTCTCAGCTCTGTATTTATTTCCCTCATCCGGTGCATTAGTGGTAAATAAACATTCCCTAACCAGGTGTGTGGATTTCTAATGGCCATATTCTAAGTTATCTCTTCATTCCCTGAGTGCAAACAGGAGAATCTGATTTTACCTCCAGCACTAACAATATTCTACCAGGAATAACTCTAAGAATTCCACCCCAGGAAAACCTGACAGTCAGGAACAAGAGAGGAGATCCCTCACAATGAAGAGAATTAGTGTGAAAACACAGAGTACCTCTTTTCCTTTTAAGCCAGTTCCCAACAGGTACAAGTGCTCTTGCTCCTGGTAGCGGATCTGGATGTTGTACACTTTGTCCCTGTACAGCACCATCAGCACATAGGGGTGAGTGACAGTTTTCCTTGAGCTGTCTCTCACCAGGAATGTTCCATCCTGAAAGGTGAAAAAATGACAGATGACAAATAGGAGTCACTCCTGGGTTTGGTCAGTGTAACAACCTCCACTAGGGCGCCCCTTCTAAGTGTTTGTTCTTTCTGAAATCTTTCTCCTTCTGCTAAGAGAAGCTGCACCGTGAGAGAGTTTGTGTCACTCAGCAAATGTGCTGTCTTGCAAATTTGCTACTTAACGCTTCCTGCCTGTTACAAAAGCAGATTTTTAGGGAAGGAAGGAAGGAAGGATGTTCTATGAGGGAGAGATTCCATTAAAGGAGGAAGTAAAATATCAAAGGCCAGCCCTGACATCACATGAACCAGAAAAGAAGTTCATTTCTGCTGAGTGCCAGTCAAGGTTCCTGTGTGGTGCATTTACAGACAGCCTAAAATACTGACAGTGGCTGTGTAATTTAGGCAAAGGCAGTGACACTGTACCACTCTCTCTCTGCTTTTCTTCATTTCAGATCTGGCTTGACAAGTCTTCCATTGAAATCCCTTTCTTAAGGGCACTGAATGTGATCCCATAAGCTGGGCCTTACTCCAAGTGATTGGGATGTTGTACATGTCACCCTCAGCTCATGGCAATAGTGGAGTAGCCACACCTCCCTCAGTGATGGAATATTATTTCATTTATATTTATAATTTTAATTTATCTCCACATGCACAGATAAGCCTGGGTTTGACCTGTCTGAATCTGTGCTTCATTTTGCTGGTCAGTATGGCCTAGGAAAGGGTGGGATCTTGTAATTCAAGCTGCCTAAATATTGGAATTTGGGACAAACTCCTCACTGATGACAGAAAACTATTTCCAGAGAACAAGTCACTCCTCCTAAGATGGGCAAGGTCAAACTGCTTTCTGGAGACACATAATTTGTTCTCTTGGATTTTGGCAAACAACAGCCTTTGTGGGTGGTTTAGACCCGGTGTGAAACTTTTCTGTGGGGAAAGGCTCAAGATGAATCCTTCACTCTGAGCACCTACATTGGTGCTGCAACCTCTCTGTTTTATTGACCTGCACTCCTCCCATGGGAGCACAAGGACACCTGGTGAAGGGGTGGGAGGATCCCCTGCATGAGAAATAAAAACACAGGTTTTTATATGAATATCATATCATTTATATCATGAAGTTGTAAGATATCCAAGTTCCAAGACCTGAACTTGGGTATCAGGGTCTCTTTTGGTGGGATAAGGGAAATGAGAAAATTCTTAAAAATTAAACCTTTTGGGGCCATTTTGTACACGAGGTTCCTTTTCTCTTTGGGCTAAGAACAAAGATCCATCACCTCTGACAGGGGATGGCTTGCAGCCAATTGGGAAAAAGGGAAAGCCCCTTTTCAGAGAAAAGAAACCTTTTTAGGTAAAGATGAATACATTAAAACTTATCTGAAAAGGGTGGGATTCTGTGAAACTATAAAATGCATGAAATTTAAACCCAAGGGGTCTTTTCCCCCGGAAACTCGGTGAGAGAAAGACCCAACACATTGAAGAAATTCTTCCTTGTTCCTTTGTTCCCAAAGTTCAGTTCCCTTTCCCTTTTTAAATTTAAGGAGAGGGATATTTCCCACCCCTGCCACTCCCAGAGTACCTTGTTGATTTTCCGAAGCGCTGCCTCTGCCTCGGGCCGGCTCACAAAGGCCACGTACCACTCGTGGTTCAGGGAGCCCTAAGGGATGGTTTGGGGGAGAGAGAAGAAAAGAGAAACTCAGCTGTCAGTGACTGAGTCTGCAATTCGAGCAACACACAGGGAAGCAGAGAGAAATCTCGGTGTGAGGGATATTTGGGTTTATGTGCAGAATCTCTGAAGGTTTCGGGGTATTTGTTACAGTCTGGTGAAGAGGCACTGAGGGATTTTAAATTATTGGCTCACTCTGATAAGTTTGAAAATATTGCAGACTATAATACATCTGCAATTAAGCCAAATAAACAGATATTTCCAAATATTTTCAGTACAATATTTTAAATGGCATTTTCTCTTTTGTCCACCTGGACGCTGGCATCCTTTGCCCTTTCTTGTTTGTTTGTTTTTAAATTAATATTTTTTTCATTTTGTAACTATCATCTGAGACCATAATGCTATAAATGCTGTGAATATAACACCTATGGTTGCCCAGCAGCGTTATGACCAGGAGTTTGTTCTCAACTTGTTCTATTTAAAGAAATGTGAAACAAAAAATGCACTTACAAAGCTGAGTTCTTTACTCATCAAACTTTTGTGGAAGGAGAACTGAATATGTAATATTATTTGAAGGCAATTGTGCCAAACAAGTAATCCAGCAAACAAGGGTTTTTCTTGTTTTGTTCTGTCAGGGGTTTGCTGTTGTTGGTTTTTTTCAGTGAAGACAAAACAAGGCGTTGAAATTTAACCCAGAAAAGAAAACTGAAAGCACTTATTGGCGACCTGAGGACGGCTACTGCCCAGAAAAACAACTCTAAAAGATGTTCCCTCTCGAAACCAGAGAATTTGCTGTGTTTAACAGCATTTGTAATGTTTTGTACCTCATCTTCCTCGGGGTTTGTTTGGTGGACAGTCTGTCTGCCGGGGATTGGCAGTGGAGGTCTCACATCAGCTGGGCCTCTCGAGGGGGATCTGCTGTTGTTGCCTTCAAAGATAGAAAAATAGAAAAAAAATGTTCAAGCCAGGAGAATAATTTCATCTGTGCAGGATCTTGGTTTTACAGGGCATGACGTGTTTGGGGTTGATTTGAAATCAGATTCAGGCTTCTCCATCAGCACCACGTTCTCTGCCTAATTTCACCCCCTGGTGCACAGACAGGGACTTTTATGAACTCTTGCATTTCCATAAAACCAGATGAACTTGAAATAGAGGCGACACCTTTTTAGTTTCTGGACCACAGTTACTCAGTTGAGAGCATCTTGGTTTCTTTAGAGACAGAAGAAACGTTGTCTCTCTGCAATCTTTGCCTTCTTAGCAATTAGAAAGTAAAAACTGTCACTGTAGGACATTGGCAGCTGTTACCATAGGTGAAAAATTACCTGCAAAACAATCAATTTCTAAATTTTCTTTATATTTTACTTGCTATTACAAGATAAATAAGCAGTGTTTTCACATGGGAAGTGTTTTCTCCCTTTTCTGAGAGCATTAGCACACCTCAGCTCTCAGTACTGTTCGCTGGACTGAAAAAGGTGGTTGTATCAAATTGTGACACTGGTTTAACCAGGCAGGGAGCCCAAGCTTTGTGGGAAAGAAAACCCAAAAGACCAAGTAAGTTGCACAAGATGCCTTTCAGGAACTTGATAGTTTTCTGTTCACAGCCCAACCAGAAACATCCACAGAAAAAAAAATATTATATATTAACTGCACTGAAACCACTGAAACCACTTTTTAACTTTCAGTCATGTTCTTACAATAAAAAAAAAAGGAAGGAATGCAGGATACAGACCTAGATGTAAGCGAGGTGGTAGTGAGCCAGTTGAAGACAGGTTTCTAGCACTGTTTAAAAAACAAAAGTAGTCAGTACAAATACATTTCTATGCAACATTTCTGTGCTCTGAACGTCTGGTTGGGACTTTGTGCCTGTTTTACAGAATGACTCGTGCAGGATGAGGAAAGTTTTCTCCTTCTTTTTGGTTTTTTAATCTTCTCTGGGTAGGTGGATCCACCTTGAACTTTACCTGGAGCTCGGATCTGGGAATAAGGAGGGAATCAGTAATGGCCACCGAGACTTTTGGATTGGGATCAATGCAGAAAAGTACTCCAGCTTGTTGAGTGTTCTCAGGGAATGACTCCTTTATTCCCCTAAAGCAGGAAGCACAGGGAACACCTTGACAGACAGCCAGGGTCACAGAGTCATATCTTTTTTGTGGCTTCTCTAAAACTATTCATCAACGTTGTTGATGAAAATGCCATTTCTCATTAATGTTGCAGGCTGGGAAGGGCCAGCAATAAAAGGAACTGGAGCATCCCACATGTGAGGAAAGGCTGAGGGAGCTGGGGCTGTTCAGCCTGGAAAAGAGAAAGCCTGGGAGGGATCCCCTTATTAAAGCTCATAAATATCTGAAAGGAGAGCCAGGCTCTGGGCAGTGGTGCCCAGTGATGAGACAGAGGCCGTGGGCACAAACTGAAACTCCAGAGGCTCCCTCTGAACGGGAAACACTTCACTGTGAGGGCAACCAAGCACTGGAGCAGGTTGCCAAGAAAGCTGAGTCGTCTCTGGTCTTGGAGACACTCAAATGCCACCTGGATGTGGCCCCCTGGTCAAGGTGACCTTGTTTGGGTTGGGGCTTGGACCAGAAGACATCCAGGGGTCCCTGCCAACCTCTGCCCACACCCAAAACTCCTCAAAACTGAGTCCCAACCTTCAGTGTTTGTTATTATTTTTGTTTCTTCAGCCTGCCCTCTTTGTCCTTTACAGTTCATGTTTCTCTTCTGCTTAAATGGGCTGTTGAAAAGGCTCTGAGATGAAAATGCTAATTATGTTTGCAGAACAAAAACACCCCATCACGGCCTGATTAATGGGAGAGAATCTGTCAAATGGGGGCCTCCACTGCAGCAGTGCTGGGCATGTTGTTTGAATATAACCAGAAGTGTTCATCATAGGAACAGTTCCATTTGCATACGACCTCGCTATTGCTACTGCAATATTTGTGCTGCTGGGGTGTCAGCAGTTCCAGAGAATGATGGCAAATTGGAGGAATTCATCAAAGAGCCATTAAAAAAAAATACAGAGATTAGAAAATGTGCCTCAGACGTGGACTCGAGGAGCCCAGTCTAACTCAGCAAAGCCTAAGATTCCCAGAATTCAGATTATCAGGAATGAAAGCTTAATTAAGGGCTCCTCCACCTAGCAAATGAAGACAGAGCAATTAAATATTTGTAGGCTGAAAACAGGAAAAAAATTTGAAGCCGGGTTCACAATTTTAAACAGGGATTATCAACCATTAGGGTAAGACTTAGTAAAGGGCTGGTGAAATTCTTTCTGATTCAATTCCAGACGACTGAGGTTGTGGGGTTTTTAGTTTTGAAATGAATCAGTGGTCACAGCTTTAGCACTTGGGCTCCTGGAGTGTGCGAGGGCCTCTTTGACCTCCACCCTGCACAGTTTTGGAGAAAACTATGGAGCATTTTTTTGTAGAAAGCCTTTTCATTCCTATGGATCCTACAGATCCATAAGGGAGAGATGTCTCAAGAATCAAAATATTTCCTTACCATAAAACTGAGAGGAATTTGGAGATATTTTGGGGATGATTTTGTGTGGAATTGGGGTGAATTTGATGGATTTTGGTGGTATATTTGTGGATTTTGGGTGACTTTTGATGGATCTTGGTGGTCTATGTGTGGATTTCCATTGATTTTGATGGATTTGAGGAATTTAGGAATATTTTGGGATATTTTGGGGGTGATTCTGTGTGGATTTGGGTCTATTTTGGGGTGCTTTAATTTTGGGGCTATTTTACTGGGATTTTGATGGAATTTGGGGGAATTTGGAGATATTCTGGGGACAATTTTTTGTGGCTTTTAGGTGATTTCCAATGGAATTTGGTGGCATGTGTGGGGATTTTCATTGATTTTGATTGATTTGAAGAATTTAGGAATATTTGGGGATCTTCTGGGATATTTTGGGGGTGATTCTGTGTGGACTTGGGTGTATTTTGGGGAACTTTAGTGTGATTTTGGGCTGTTTTACTGGGATTTTAACTGGATTTTGGGGAATTTGGGGGTATTTTGGGGATGATTTTATGAGGATTCTGGGTGACTATCGATGAATTTTGGTGATATATGTGTGGATTTGGGTCGCTTTTTGTGGGATTTCAATGGATTGGGGTTGCTTTTTGTGGGATTTTGATGGATTTGGGTTGCTTTTTGTGGGATTTCCATGGATTTGAGGAACTTTGGAATATTTTGGGATCTTCTGGGACATTTTGGGGGTGATTCTGTGCGGATTTGGGTCTATTTGGGGGTATTTCAGTGCGATTTTGGGCTGTTTTACTGGATACAGCCTAAGGGAGGAACTACTCCTCATGGTTGCCTTGGGTGCCTGAGATCCCTGTAGCTCCACACAGTGTGTTATTTGCTGGATTGCCAAGGGATTGAGATCCAAGAGGAACAACAAAACAAGGGAGAAACCAACCTTTCTGCCCCAGGCAGGTTGTTGGATCCTGGCTTGGGTGGAGGTTTGAGAGGTTTGGCTGGGAGGGAGCTGGAGCTGTAGGGGGGCAGGCACAGCTGTGGCACTGCCCTCTGGGGTGCAGCTGTGGAGAAGGGAGAGAAGGCAACTGAAATCTTGTGGGGGACAGCCTTAAACGAAGAAATTCTGTCCCATAACTGCTGCTTAATTGGGTAAACATCCCGGAGTAAACAGCCTGTAAACAGCCCGTGATGTGTCAGTCACAGGTTGTAAACTCAGATGGTCGGCTGAGCTTCAAATTGAGTCTTAAAATGAAAAATAAACTGGCACGGGCTTGAGCAACACTTACATTCCCCAACTTCTGTTTTGGATAAGCCACAGCTCAGGTGCTTTCCCTGCAGCAGAGCTGAAGGTGGTGCAGAACCAAGTGTTCTCTGTTGCATTGCTTCTAAACAGCAGATTTGAGTCAGCTTTTGAACCCCATTCCTTTGTGAGATTTCTCCCGGCAGAAAATAAAACATTTTCTTTCTGCAGTGGCCTCAGACCTGAACTTCCAGTAAGAGGGAACAGGTAACTGAGCTCTGCACAGCTCAGATTTCTCATGGAGGCTCAGAGGCTGTGATAATTCACAGAGACCTGGTCAAACCCTCTGCTTCTCTTGTGGAGTCACTTTGCCAACTTAACTCTAGAATTTAGCATTACAAATACTGTTGTTACATGAAAGAAGTTCTGCTTCTGCTCATGGAAGTGAATAACATTACACAGAGAGTGGCACCAGATACAACCTGGCTTCTGAAATGGCTCTAAAGAAACAACTCTAAGTTGTTTTGGGTTTTTTTTTAACAGAACTAAGGCAAAGAAAGACCTTAAGCTTGAAAAATCACTGTAGAAATACTTACTGTCTTCTTCTTCCTGGGGAGCCAAAAGAAAATAAACATTAGCAACATAATACAGCAGAGTTCTTAGGAGTGTTTTACAGAACAAAACAAGGATGTTGGTGGATTTTGGTTATACAAGGACTGTAACACTTGCAACACTGGACTGTAACAACTTGTTAAAGGTCTTGCATTAATTAATTAATTGTTTACAAATAAGCAATAAGTCCCATAATGGTTCTTGACCCAAAGCACTCAGAAACTCTCAGCAGGTACAAACTTTCCTCATTCCTCCAAGTGCAGGCTCTCAAGAGTTATCTGAGAGTGAAACTTTCAGGTCACCTTAAGCTGAACAAAATCCCCTAAAGCCCCAGATTTAGTGTAAGCAAAATCACTTCTCCCATGTTCTATGTATAAAAAAAAATAATCTGGTTTTATTCTTCCCTTATCTAAGATAAAGTACTCAGGGAATATGAGCTTGACACAGAAAAACTGCTTAAAAACACCTGTGTGCTGTGAAAGATGCAGGAGTGTTCTTTACAACTGATAAAAGAAACAAGGTTACCTTGTCCAGAATTATTAGTTAATACAGGCACTTAATTTTATTGGAGTCCGTATATTTTAAATATATGCTTTGAGACTACACTTACTTCATTTTTTTTGTGTGGTGGCCAACTCTGCCTGAAATGAAAACAAAACACTCATCACAGGTGGAACACTACCCATTCATTCATGTGCATCATTTTCAACTAGAATATGAATTTATAGTAAGTTTGAAAGGCCCAGTGAGTGCCAAACCTTTTTTTTTTTCCTCATAAAAATATCTAAAATTCTAATTTCAACCCTAACCTGAGGCACTATGCTTGTCCTTAGCCCAGCTTGAGTCTATCAACAAGGAAAACTGATGCATTGATTATGAGATCAGAGCTTAAAACAAGTTTTTGCAATGATGAAACATTAGTCTTCAAGTCTTGAACTCACTTCTAACACCTGGCAACATTGCTGGAGCTCAGCATTAGACTTCCAGGCTTTGTTTCTCTGCTAAATTATTCTGGCTGATTAGCAGACCTTAATTACTTTCTTCACTTGTTTTAAGCTCAGTCCCAGTGTCCAGCCCCCAGTTTATCTATAAAATGCTGGAGAATGATCTAGTTCTGCTGGAGAATGCTGGCTATTAAGAAGGAGGTTTGCAGGCTAAGTAAAGGTTTCTTTTCCTAACACTTAAAAAAACCCCAGCAATAGAACTTATGAAATAATGTTCCCTAGAGCAAGAACCTGAGCTGGTGGAAAAAACAGGGATCATGGATTTCTTTGCCCAGCTTGGCAGTGAGTCCTGCCCCGTGTGCTGGGGCTGTTTCAGACAGGACTGGAGAGAGAGGTTTTCCTGCATTCACACTTTCCTGCAGTTTAACACATCCATCAGCCAAAATCCTTAATATCCACAGCCCCTGCTGTCAGGCAGGACCTGTAAATTGTACCACCTTGTGTTGCTTGTCCATATCTTTGTTAAATTTAATTTATCCTTCATTAAATTCCAGTGAAATGAGCACTTACTTTCCAGGGCTTTGCTTCCTTAAGGGAGGGGGGTTCCCTCTTTCATATCTGTCACTTGGTGGGACAGGAGGTTTGGGCATCTTTGCCAGCTGTTCCCCCAGGGACCTAAAGCAGGAGCAAGATGATGAAATAAAGGCAAAAAGCTGCTTATTGAGAACTAACTGGGGAATATTGGCACTGAGGGGACCATTTCCAGAGGAAAAACTCTTACCTTAGCTGTGAAACCAGAGGCTGGAAAACAACAGGGAGAAGTTGAATGTGTGTCAAAACAGGCAAAAAACCTCAATAAGCACAAAAAAAATCTTACCTTTTCAGGAATGCTTGGCTTCTTCCCTGAAAATAGTAAAAGCTTACATTTAGAAAAAATGAAAGCTAATTAATCAAGCTGTCTATGAAACCTGTGAGTTTTGAACAGTTAGAAGTTAATTTTGTAAGTTGAAGCCCTCAGCCCCCTGAGATGTAAAGCAGAAAAATATTCTGGCTTTGTGAGTGATGGTAAAATTGCAATATCTCTTTTCAAAGGCATATTTAACCATTTTCAAGGTGGCATGTTTTACAATCATATTTTCTAGGGTTCAGCTTTGAATTACTGGATACTTTTCTGCCATTGTAAAACAGATGAAAGAGTTCAGACAATAAATAAAAATCATAGAGTCATATCTTCAGATTCTTTGTGTAATGTGGTTTTCAGGTCTGAAACAAATGTGATTTTTCTTTTATGTCTTACTAGTTCTCAGCATTCTTTTAAGTCTGTTTAAGTTGCAACCTTACACCCAGTAGTGTGTGCAGAGTTAGCTCTCTATTTCTCCTTTAACCTACTAAATATCTCCTTGTTCATTCACTTAAGTGTCACCCCAAACCTTTGTTGCACAGGGATCTCATCAAGTCTTTCTGTTCACCTGTCTGACCCTGGGTTGCTGTTTCCTAAATACAATTTCTCCCTCACTTTACAAGTCCTGCTCACAACATTTATTCACAGATTACCTTGCCTGGGACTGGATTAGAGTACATCTGGTTGAGCCCTGATCTTTTGCATCAATTATATACAAAGTGATAATTTTCAACAATTAAAACAATCACATTTATATGAATAAAGCCAACACTGACCTGCTGCTGGGCTCTCTCTTTCAAAGGGGGGAGCAAGGCGGTCCAGGGAGGGCTTTGTGCTTCTGTCTATAGAAGGAGCTGGGGCTAAACACAACAGCTGTGTGAGACAATGTGCTGGGATAGGTTAATATAGCTTTATTTTGTGCAGCCATGAACTGGTGTGACTTAGAATAACAAGAGAGACTTCTGTGTGAGAGTAGAAGAGAGTGGAAGTGAGGAGATGGAGGCAGGAGCTCCACAGCCCACGGGAAAAGCTTTACAAGGACAGCACCAGCTCTACTTACATTTCAAAGGCTTCATGTTCCTGTCTCTGCCCAGGTCGTTGTTGCTCGGTGGAGGAGGGAAAGCTGGCAGCTGAAACAGATAATTCACATGTGGTTAAAATGCTGTCCTCACCTTTCTGTTTTAGTTTCAGTGTGTTAACCCCAGCACACACATCTGCCCGTCCCTGTGCAGCACAGCAGATCCCAGCTCCCTGCAAAAGGACAGGAGCCAGGGGCTCTCCTGAGGAATGCCCCACGTGCTTGGCTTCTGGTTGGATGCAGAATTGCTTCCACCTGTTTTGTCTCACAAGGGATACTCCAGCGGGCTGTATTTTGGGGGAGGATGGTGTTTATTGCCAAAGGAAAGAAACAGGAGCTTCAACAGCACTGCTGTGGGTTTGCCCCTCCAGGGCAGCAGGTGTTGGGTTTGTAAATGTGTTGAAAGGAGTGGATGTGCATTTGAAGAGGAGAAACATGTAATAAGTCACTGACTGGTGACTGAGGCAGGGGGAGAATGGGCTGTTCTCTGCTCCTGGGAGAGCTGGGGTCAAACAGCATTTTGTTGTCAGCAGCCAAACCTGGATTTCTCCAGACACCTGCCTTCCAAAGCTCATCCTCAGCCTGAGTTTAGGACACTTTTGAGAGCTCAGGACACCCAATAGTCCTCTGTGTTTTCTACATATGAACTGTGTCACTGGGTCAGACCAAAAATCCTTCTATCACATCCTAGAATTACCTTGTGTACATGGTAGGTCTAATGCACATCTGTCCTGGCAAACATTGAACTTATTATAGTGCCAGCTGTCAACAGCACAAGAGCTTTCAGTTTTGAAGGATTCACAGCAGCAAAAAAAATAAAAGGAGTCAAATCTGGGTCATCAAGGTTCCCATTGTACAGTCTCTCACACTTCTATGTGGTTTTAATTCAACTGGACAACAGCTGCATGAATAGATTGGGAAGAATTAATCTTTTTCTTTATTTTACAAATATCACTAAAGAAACAGAGAGGCATCTCTTACAAATATATAATTTATATGTTAGAGACATTCACAGGTAGGTATAAATTTCCAGTGTAGGGAACACCCAAGTAATAAAATATACTACCCAAGTAATTTAACATATTTGTCCCATGAAATTGAATTTCTTGGAAAAACGGTCACCCTGGAACAGAGTTCAAATCTGTTTTGATGGCTGAAATTCTCCCTCTATGTGCAGTAGCTGATTAAAAACGGCATTACACTTGGACTTTTAAAAAGTTACTGGCATGGGAAATAGGTAAAATATTAGGAAAGGAACATACAGAAGCACCTCTTGCCCCAAATGGGGCTGGTCCTGGGGACGGGCCAGGTCTCTGGGGTGGCACTGGAGGCTGATGTGATGATCTGGTTGTTGGAGGTCTGTCTAAAGAAAACAAAAATCCCAAACTAAACACCCACACAGAGTTTGGTCATTTAATACCTATTAGATCCTTTGGGCAAAGAGCCCTTGCAAGAACCTGGATGCATTGACAGCACTTCATTTTCAGTAATTACCTATATAATCAGTGTTGCTTGGAAGTGACTTGGCAGGAAATATGACATTGTGATGAGCTTCATCGTTGTTGGATGGAGGGGGCTCGTAGCCATCACTGTCATGTTCTGCCTCTCCAGGTTCTTCTGTTGGGGATTCATAGTCAGCCTCGTCTTCCTTCTCCTGGTCTTCATCAGGGCTTTCATAGTCATCATCATCCTCATCCTCCTGGCAAATGAGCATAAAAAGTGGGGGCTGTAACAGAGCACTGAACACTCCAGGGCAGTTTCCTTGTGGCCTTTCCCTGTGGTATTTTTCCCTCTGGAGGACCTCAAGGTTTTACAACGAGTTTGAGGGGAAAAAAATCCATTGAAAGAAAATGGGGAAAGGAGGTAACACTGATATTAATGGAGGGAGCACTGAACAGCTTCAGAGAGGACACAAGTATCATTTTATAGCAGTGCAGTGGAGGGTCAGGATAAGGTGAGAGCTCACCAAAATGCACAGTGCCTTTGTTTGGGGACAAGGCTCCAGTGGAACACACGATCCAGTGTTCCCAAAAACACACTGGAGCAGCAGCTGATGCCTGTTGATGTCCATTCTTGCTGACTAACACATATTCTACAGCCTGCAAGCCAGCTTTTAAAAATGCTTCAGGAAAAATGAGATCTTTGATTTAGGTCTTGGTGTCCTCCACTGGCCAGACCCAAACCAGCTCGGTGGGACTTGCAGGAGCTCGTGAGATCACTGTGCCAGTGTGGTCAGTGCACATATCAGTGCCCACCAGAAAAAAACTCTCCATTGGTGTCTTGGCTGCAAATTTCCAGAGCCCTCTGTATTGGCACAGAGCCCAAGTGCTCTGTAGGAGAATATTTTTATCTTCCATGCTCCTAAAATAGCAGCAAATCTCCTGTGAACTGAGTAACAAGTGGTTTGGTTGGTTTTTTTTTTAAATGTCTCTCCATTTTTTAAAAAAAATTAGCACTGGTTAACTTTAGAGATCTTCATGAACCCAGCCTGTGCATCAGCAGCTGAGGTGTAATGATGTTTGCCAAAATGCCAAGAGGCAAAAGAAACTTTTGCAGTCTGCTTGGATTAAAACAAATTATTCATCAGCAGATCAACTCTAAAGAGTAAAATGGCACAGATTTGCCACTGAAAAACACAGCAACATTTCGTTTACTGGCCACCTCTTTTAAGAGCTTGAAATGGGTAAATAAAATTCGGGTGGGGTTCTCTGGGAGCTGAGCAGACAAGACATTGAACCAGGGGGGGTTGTCAGTGCCAATACTCACAAATGAAGACCAGCCCCCGTCATCCTGAGTGTACCCTGAGGAAAGAAGCAGAGCCACAGACTTCTTAGTGTGCAGAAAGATGGAATAACTCGACAAAAAAAAGGACACAAGGAACCCCAGGAGAGCTCTGAACCTCAGTAGAAGGTCATGGGGATGAGCTGGTGTTTCAAAGGCAGCCCAGCAGCCACAGAGGGTGTCAGGAATGACACTGACTGCAAACCAAGAGCAAAGTCCCCCTTGGGGGAGATGATTTCTGTGCTGGCACTTCAAGTTTGTCCTGCACTTCCAGTTCTAAATACAATTTGAAGCAGAATGCCTTCAGAATGAGCCCAGACTTCTTATTCCTCTGTTTAAGACTATTTTAGCTCTCAGAGCAGAAGGCTTTTTAATTTCAGTTTCCCTCTCCAACAGTGTGTCCTGCTGGGAGTGAGGGCAGGGGCAGAGGTGTTGGAACAGAGATATATAAACACTGATACTGAGCATTGGGTTAAAGAAAGACAGTCGGGGCATTCTCCTGTAAATGTCTCTGCTCTTGCCTTCCTTCACCACCTTTTCTTCTTAAAAGCACTTTTTCTTGTTTGTTCTCCTGTATCTACTCCTTACTTTTTTCTTAAACTCCTTTATGCTCTCATATTTCTATTTGTTGTTTTGGATTTTTGGCTCCCACCCTCACTCGCCTCGATGGACTCTGCCCTGAAAGTATTAACTTAATATTTTAAAAACTTCTTGTTTAAAATTTTTTAACACTTATTGTTGTCAGAGGCTCTCTGCCAGTACACACTTACCTGGGTTTTCAGGACTTCTTTGTGTTTGGGCCCTACAACAAAGACACAAAAAAAGTAAATTCCTTCTCTTTGCAATTCTCGAATATTTGATGCTTTTATTTTTATAATATTTAGCTACAACAATAGAATGAAGCTTATTTGGATGAGTTTAACTCTGTTCAAAATGCCAAAACCACATTATTTCATATTTCACATACAGGAACCTACTGTAACTAAACTGTCTGGAAAAGAATTCAAGTCAGAGGTCAAGTGCTTTGAAGCAAAGAGACTCAGTAAATACATTTATCAGGGGTCCAGTCCTGAAAATAGAAGCTTTCTTTACTAATTCAGATCAAGGGGTTGAAAGTCAAGTTCACAAATATTTGTGACACTGAGAAATGTTTTTATGGTTTTCAATTCTAGTTTTGGACTCCAGTTAATGGAAAGGTGTAAAATCATGTGATCAGACAATGCAAAACTATGTTATGTAGAGTGGACTTGGGTTTTCATCGTGTAGGAACACAAATTGTTCTTTTCTCATGCAATGTTCTTGCAATTTTTGCTCATTTTCTATTGCAGGAATATTCTATTCAGTGACAAGTCATTAAGAATTAAAAGTTGTAATGATGTGTGGTCTGTGAAATGCATTAATGATGATTTATTAGTGCAATAACATGTGTCTGGACTTTGTAGGCTTCCTAAAGATTGATGTGCTCGGGGTGGAAAATTGTATGAAATGTGCATGTTACTTGTTCTGGACAGGGCAGAAGCACCTGAGGTGTTCATGGGCTCAGGTTTTGCTTTTCTTCACAGCCAATATTAACTAAACAGAGCTTTATTTTAGGTAATAAAATATCTATCTGAAAGCTTTGAAAAAGAAAACCAAATTGTTTTACTTACCATTTTGAAAGGAAAGAGAGCCTCCCTTCGTTTTTGTTTATTTCTTGACTTAATTTACTTACGATTCTATTTAAAAGAAACACAAAAACGGTTTAAAAAAACTCCTCGAAACCTGTCACTTGTCAAAGCAGCCAAGTCATTTTCTCAGCTGCTTTCCCTCAGTATTTACTAAATTAAAACTAAATTGTTTATTATGTGGTAAGAACACTGACTTTACCGTCTTATTGCAAAGTAGCACCACAGCACATCCAATCGAAAAACAGACTTTTTTTACCCAGATAAAAGCCCATGTTGCTGTGCCATGTTTAAAAACCTCAAAGCCAGGAAGCCTCAGAATCTCTGGGTGTTACAGACATCAGAACACTGTTTGAAATAATGGCCATGGCATCTGTTGGATTTTGGGTGGAAAAATCAAGTAATACTTCAGGAAACAGAGCTTAGGGTTACAAAAGTAGGGATTAAATATACCCTGTGTCCTCTCTAGTCTTTTTGTGTTCCTTCCTCTGCAACCAAGTTATACTTAATCCAGGATCCCTCCAGGGCACCCCCAGCCAGCCCAGATATCTAGGATTGGGAATTCTGATATTAAACGAGTCCCTGAGAGAGTCTCTGAGGGTACAGCACAGTCATTACTGACATTCACAGGATTATCTCCACTGAGAGGACAGTAAAGAAGTTTTCCTCTATGATAATTCTGCTTCTAAGAAAGCTTATGATGAGCCATGCTCTGATTCTCAGTTCTCCTTATTTCTTTGTTTGAGGAATGTCTGACCAAGGAAGTCCTGTGACAGCCAAAGCAGACTCTTTACATACAACTGGTTAGAAATGTTGTTTAGGTCTGTCAGAGGCAGTAACTGTGGAAATAAAAGCAGTATGAAAAAAAAATCAGGAACTTAACATGTCTGTTTGCCTCAGGTTCTGAATTCTGTAAAATCCTAACTTCCTTCTTAGTGTAGAATTCTTTCCCAATGTCTCAGATTGGGTCAATCAAACCTGATATCAATATTGTAAAATATTTGTTTGTGGCCAGGCAGTTTCCACTCTATTTTGTTTTTCTTCTCCTTTTCTGACTTTTTCTGCTGCTCAGCAATAACAGTCCCCCTAGTTTTTTTCCAAATGACCTAATTTGTGCATCTTTTATGTGTAACTGCTCTTCTGGGCTGGGACAGGAGGCAGACAAGCTTTCAAGCAATGTAAGGTTAAAAACAAGCCAATAAACCCAAGCCATTTCAGGTCTGAAAAGGAGGCAGACGAGGGTGAGGAGTTGAGGATATGTACTGAAGGATCCAACTATGAAAATACAGAGGAATAATGTAGTTTGGGGTTGTTTTTTTAAGGCAGTGCTTTGCAATCTTCTGATTTGAAGCCAATATTGTCCCACTTGCCCCTTTTTAAATACACACAAGTACAAGTGTTAATAATTTCAGAAGGATTACAACTGTCTAAATCTGACCTAGCTACCCAAGTAAATTGTATAGAGCAAGAAAAATGCCAGGTTATAGACACAGGGCTCCTCTTGCTCTTCTTTGCCGTGGAACCAGCTCTGCTCTGCACCAGGAATTTCCTTGTGCTGCAGGGGATGAGGAAGTTGCTGTGTGAATAATAAATTCTGTGTGAGCCATCAGGAAACCTTCTGGGCTGAGCAGTGCTCTGTGTGCACCAGTGCTTTGGTCAAGAAGGGGATTATGGAACTTGAGTGTGGCTTGTTCTGTCTTGTAGAAGAGGTAGAGGGAGGATCTTTCATTATATTTAGGGTTTTTTAGTTCAAGAAA
The DNA here is from genome assembly GCF_036250125.1 of Pseudopipra pipra. Taxonomy (NCBI): domain Eukaryota; kingdom Metazoa; phylum Chordata; class Aves; order Passeriformes; family Pipridae; genus Pseudopipra; species Pseudopipra pipra. Next base: position 4,077,957 of record NC_087563.1, on the reverse strand, counting down.
TAAAATGAAGATCAATGCTTTTAGAGATAATAATTCTTTTAGTTCAGACTTCCCTGGATGTGAATAAGAGCTGAGTCTTTGGAAGCTTTCTGGACTAAACCTGGGCTGCCTGCTGTGGGGGTTTACACCCACTGGTTTTTGAGGAAAAGGCGATGGGAAAAACATACTCATTTTAAAAAAAAATTAATCATTTGCTACTTAAAATACAGCTTCAAGCTTATTTGAGGTGCTCCAAAGCAATGGCTCAGAGGGGTTATTAGAAGGAGGAGAATTTCAGGAGGGTGACACTTCACAAGTAACATTATTACAGGAGGCTGGGGCACTGAGTGTGTCGCCATGGGGGGAAGGAAGTACCAAAACCACAGTGCTCTCCGAGCTGTGGGAGTGGATGATGGGAGAGGATAAGGCAGCAGCACTTGCAGAAAATGTTACTCAGACTTCTCTTTCTGCCTCCTCCACCAGTTGCTAAACTTAAAACTGGCAGGAAGTTGAAGCTTAAAGAAACCCACACAGCCAGCCCCCAAAGCTGCCCTCCAAAAATGGCTTTTGTGCACTTAGCTGCAGATCCTGGTGTCAGGAGTAGGGTCCACTCTACGTGTGTTGGGATGAAGGACTTAAGATGGGTAGGAGAGATGGAATACAAAGTCCTCAGGGCCAGGAAGTTGCATAGTTACATATTGAGCCCTGTCAAGAGCTTAGTTGGTGATAAAAGTCGTTTTGGCTTTTGAGAAGAGTCTGTTGGGCAGATGCAATGTGTTACATTGGCTTTAAAACTGATTATCAGCTATGTTCTAAACCTTGCAACAACCTTTGGCATCCCAGCTGAGGGAATTTAAAAAGAGAAAACTTAAATTTTCTCATTTAAAAAGAGAAAGGCTGCACAGATTCCTTAATTTTTTTGGTTTGTACTTCGACTCTTCTGGAAGTAGCACAACTTTCAGACTGTGCAATGTTTGTAGGTTCTGAATGTGTCCCACTCAGAGCTCAGCTCACTGACTGAGCTGGCACATGCCAGGAATGCAATGATGCTCTTCCTGTCGCTGGAAATTTTCAGGAGAGCTGTGGGACATAGTTTTGAGAGCTGTGGGACATAGTTTTGAGTGCTGTGGGATACAGTTTTGAGTGCCACAGGATATAGTTTGGGTGTTATGGCCTATGGCTTTCTGAGCAAGGCTGAAAATTCCAAATCTCAGGTTGGCCAGCAGCTTGACACAGAACAGTCAAAGGGATCAACAGCCTGCCTTGACCTCCTGAAAACCTGGAAATCTTTCCTCTAAGACAGGAAACAATAGGAGTGGCAAAGACCAACTTCAGCGTTTATGTCATGTATCAACCCACCACCAGCATTGTTTTTAATTTTTAATGAGATCTTTGCTTTTTCTTCTTCATTAATTCTGACCACATTAAGTAAGGCACATTCTGTTGAATTCTGAATGAGCTTTAAAATATTTTTCAAGACTCTCATTTGTTATCCACAAGTTGAAACCTTTATGACCCTCTGTGACTGCCAATAGTGTTAATGAGCAACAGGAAAACTTTATATGTCCCTTAAGCTGTATATTGGCTTCTTGTTTCATTAGATTTATTATCAAAACATTATTAACACCCTCATGATTAAGTCTGAGTTTCATTTAAAGCTTAGGGCAGATATTCCATGCCTGCTCTGTGCAGAATATGCCATATCCTCTCCCAGTTTAACCAATATCCCTCTCACTCTTTCAGGACAAAGTGTGTTGTTTGTGAGGCTTCAGGTGTGTCTTTTAACTGAATGGTATTAAAATACTGATTTTCCTAGCAAAGTTTTCTACGAAGAGTTCAGCCCTTTTAATGGAGAATTCTAAACATTTTAAGGATTTTAATTTTCAAAGCAGTGCTTAAATCCTTTCCTTTGCTTCATTTGGTTTTTAAAAACAAGCCAAAACTTTTGTGAAGATGTGCACCCATAACAGGGCTGGTGGAGATTAACTTCCAAATTAATAAGTCTCTTAGTAATAACAGAAGACTGTGGAGTTTTTTAATTAGCTTCAGGAAATGACCTATCATACTCTGCAATGGCAACTCTTAGCTGCTTTGTCTCCTTAAAAGCCACAGAATCATCCCCAAATAATGAACTATTCAGGATCTGAGCAGCAGGTTTGCTCAAACATAATTTTCTATTGAAACCACACACCCAGCTCGGGAGGTCTGTGCAGAGGGAGGCTGTGGTTTGCAAACCTTGCATGGTTGCAGCACTGGGTTCTGTTCTCACCCCTGCAGCTCAGTCAAACCCTGCCAAAGCTACAGGAACAACCTCTTCTACAAGGACCTTTTATTCATTTCCTCACTGGCCAGCACTGGGAGTGTAACATTTGCTATTTAAATGAAGCTTTTTTTACAGAATGTGCTCAGATTTCAGCACTGCTCTTAAATATCAGGCACTGTAATTATAATATGCTGATGCTCTTTCAGCTTGTAGAAAAACTCTTCCTCCTAGTTGAGGTTTGTACTATGACAGAAAAGAAAACTGAATATGTTCTAGTGGAAATCAACAGCAAGGACTTTCTGTTTGGGTGAGAATAGGGAGGTTCTGGAGTAATGAAATTAATGGTAAAATAAATGGCAAGTTCTTCTACCCATGAATTTTTTCCTGGGGTTTTGTTTTGGGTTTTGGCAGCTTGGGGGTTTTTTTTCCCTTTTGAATTGATTTTTTGTTCATTTGTTTGTTTTTTCTTGGTGGTACTGTTGTTGTTGTTGTTGTCACTGTTGTTGGTTTGGTTGTTGTTGGTTTGGTTTTTTTTTTTTTTTGTGGGAACCAGTTCTCTTCCCTATTACAGCTCTAAAGTCTTGTTTTAAACAGTGGCTTTACATGGAGGACTCCCCATGACACCACCCTTTTTGCATGTATATTCACAATAATCTAGTGAATTTTTTTCCTTGTTTGTAAGTGTGGAGAAATCTGAGAACAGGGGTCTTAGTTCCAGAGCTTTCCTTCAGATTTAATGATTTATTTATTTATTCAGTCCCTCAAGTTGGGCACCAAGCTTCACTCTTCTTTTAAAGCTCTTATTCTTTCAAGTTCTCATTCAGAAACACAAAAAACCTCACTAGAAAAGGCTGTTCATTTTCTTTGACAAGGTAAATGGACTGGGAAAATCAAATTTTCAAAGCATTGTTGGGACAGATGAGGAGATAGGAGAAACTCCACATTAATAGATATCATTTTATCTCTTCATCTATGGCATCAATATCTCTTGTGTGTGTGGGTTTATTAGAACACCCTCTGACCACTTTTGACTCAGGAATTTGAAGGGAAATCACCAAAAGTTCTCAAAATTGTAAGCTCAAACAATAAGAACATGAGGCTATTTTGCCAAAGGACTGTTAAGGAGGGACAAAATATCAGACAATTACAAGCAATGTGCTTTACAGGAGGGTAAAATGAGTTTTTCACAATCTGGTCTCTCAGTATCAGTAACATTAAGTGTTGCTTTTAATTGACAGTGAGTTCAAAAATTCTGAGACATCAGGGCATTTTTTTTTATAACATCTGGACCCTCTTCCTAACATTTCATACCCCACCAATGCCTGTTATTGGGATATCTATTGTGTGAAAATATAGATCTGATTTTAAGAAACTTGTGATGTTTGAGGCTCTCAGGTTCAAGTCCTTGCCTATGTGATCAAAAATGAGCAACAAAGAAACAGCTATGTTGGAAAAGCTTGAATTCCCCTTTTTTTTTTAACCTCCTTGTTTCTTTAGAAGACCATGAGGAGCTCCAGGTGTCTCATGGTCAGGAACCTCCTGACCTCCAGCTTAAATATATAGCAGAGAACTCACAGCAAAATAACCCCCTTGGTTTTTTTTCACCATGAAATATCAGAAAAAAACTGATTTCTGTGTTTCTGACTATTGGCTTAATGAGATTATTGTTCTTCATTTAGTAAGTTCCATGAAACTCTGAAAGGTACTCATATGAATGGAGAACTTCCTCAAGGCCTAAAGGAGCCAAGGAAAGCTGTTTAACACCCAATCACATGTTCCAGACTGATTTATCTTGAACACCTACCTAGAGCAAAACCACATGATGAAAACCCTTTGAACTCCTCAACTCTCGTGGACTGGGCCTGACTTGTTTTTTTCCCCTTTGAGTCCAAGTCAACAGTTAAGCAGTGAACAGTTAAATCACACTTCAAAGGGAAAGCTTGCAAGAAAAGTTCAACCTTTGTGTAGTTGCTCTCAGTCAAAGAACTTATGCACAAGTTCTTTTGAACATCCCCCAGACAGCCTTTTTGTATGGTATCATCCTGCTTGAGCAGTCATGACAACACTCCTTGTATTTTGGAATATTCTGCTTTTGCTCTCAGCACACTCCAATAAACAGGTCTCTGACCAACCGCTTGCAAACCATTTGCCTGATATTTCCTGTGAGTTTTCACTGCAAACCAGCTGAAATGATTTTAAATATTGAAGTGGTTTGGCTTTACTTACGGCACTCTGAGTTTGGGAAACTTCTGAATGTCGTTTTCAGACATGTTCTGAAAAGGAAACACACGGCACACATCACAAAACTGCCCACGGAACACCCTGAGACTTACAGAAGTTTGCATATAAGAGCTCATTAATTACCATTCACATAGTATTTAAGTGACTTCAGAAGCAGATATATTGAATCCCTTCACGTCTGTGTCGTGAAATCAGGCAAGACTGTGCATGATTGCAAATTTTAAGATAGAGAACCACTGGCTGGAGTTTTGTTCTAAGATCTGTAACATCAAGACATGTAGCTGGAAAATTCCTTGGACTTCAGAGGAGCCTTGGCAGCCTAAGAAAAATCATTCTAGAAACTGGGATGGGGAGGGGGAGAGTGTTTCTTCCCCTTTGAACCATCACACAGCAGTGGGATTGGGATCACTCCCAACTGTTCCAGAGCTTTGCTGATGCTCCTGCACAGTCACCCCTCTCTTCTTCCAGCACGAGCAGCTTCACCTTTAGGGCACATTCAGGCCTTGTGAAAACTTTGGATTTAGTTGATTCAGTGTTTTGTTTAGTTAATTACAAGCTTCACAAATTCTCTTTGGAGCATGGGGGATAGTTTGGTCCTTTCCATCTTTTTTACTGGCAACAATAAGTTTCTAATCACACATCGATTCACAATGGAACAACGTTGATTTAAACCCCCTGGGTCTTTGCTTACTGGTTTTGATGCTCTTAAACTTCACTGATTTTGTGTATTGCTACAGAAGAAATCTAATTTTGTCTCCAGAGGAATGAAGGAGTGATTACAATGCAAGGCCAGTCATTCTGAACAGGCCTTTTCTTCTTTGGTATGAGAGGACAATTAACAAATGTGGGGCTTCTGTAGTTAATACTTGAAAATGTGAACTTCCTATAAAGGAAGAGATGAATTCAAGACAAGGTCATGGTTTTAAAACTTGTCAGTTTGAAAAATACTAAAAAAATATGCATATTGAACAACATGCTTGGGTTCCCAGCTTTCCATATTTAAAGCAAGATGTCTGGCTGATTTTAGCCAAAGCATTTACTTCCCAAATTTCCACCTCAGTAGCCACCTGGGATATGAGTGCTCTGTATCAGCCAATGCAAAATAAGGAGGAGACAAAACAGTCACTTGATTGGGATTTTACAGGAAGGAATTTTATAACTCCACTTACCAGAAACCTTTGTCCATTTATGCTGTGCTTCCTCACGACTTTCTCACAGTCCTTGTACTTTAGCTGTCAATGAAAAGAAGATGATTATTGCACCCCTAATTGTAAGTATCAATTGAGACACTTAAATACATGGCTGGCTTTGAGTAGATGCTTCAAGCTACCCTTTTGTGTGTTATGACCTGTCTAAATGGCTCATTTGGTTCCACAAACGTGGATTTTTATGGCAGAGATTCTTCAGTGGACTTGAGGATTTTCATCCATTTAGAAAGATGTAATTCCTCACATTTACCAACCATCTCACAGTAGCCTGGCCCCAAGAGATATTTAGAAAATGGATATTTTGGTACTGACAGGGATGAGCAGTTGCAGAAAACAAGAATTACAGCAAAAACCTGCAATACTAAAGGCCTGACCCTAGTCACAGAATTCACTGTTGTGGTTGAAAGGCCTCCAATTCCAGATGGAAATCCCACTTGTTAATCCTGGAAATTACTTATAATATTTGGGAAGCTTTTCCACGATATTGTTTTACAATAATATTTAGGACAAGGGCTGGTCATGCACAGGTTGATGATGTAGCTTTAAACATTTCCAGTAGATGTCTTAAGTTGTTTGGGTTTTTTTTTTTCTTTATTTGAACAGTAACAGCACAATATAAGAACACAACTAATATTTTTGGTCTGGCTAGAATGCATTTTTCCATTTCAAGTTGATTGGGTCCAAGGCAGAAGGAACCCAAAGAGCAGGCAGATAAAGTGATTTTTGGAGGCTTCAAGGCAGAAGAATGGCCCTTGTCCTGCCTGAAACTTTAGTTGGTGAAAGTTATGGAGGCAAATGATTCTGTGCTGCTGGGATAATTCCCCTAAAGCAGAGAACATCTTACACAGAACGTTGTCCTTTCGTAGTTCTATCCCAATTTTTCTGTTTAAGGAGTAATCTTGGTGTGAGAATGGATCCTGAAAACATCTAAACAGCAGAGAGAATATTTTTAAGAGCCAACTCTGCTAAATATTTCAGGATACAGATTAAGATTTTGTGCAGGCTGAGGACTTAAACCTGTGAGTAATTTCTTTCACACAATAAGCACTATTTCTTTAGTACAATAAGCACTATCATGGCATTGTCAGCACAAGTCTGTGCAGGGGGAGCAACTGCAACACTTGGGACTGAGACCTAAACTCATTCTTAAACGAGTTGATGGAAAATACTGTTTAGCTATTAAAAATAACCTTTGGGATATTCCAAATATGAACATTTTTGCTTTTTCTAAAAAGAAAAAAAAAAAAAAGACTTTGGAAATTATTTGAAAATTTGGGGGTTTGTTGGTTCTTCCCTCTTTTGAATGCGTGGTTTGATTTAACACAGGCTTTAAGTTAACACACCTAGAATGATGAATTAGATGTTATTATTGATAAGAATGAAGAATTTGTATTTGACAGACAGTGAGGACTTTATTCATGCCCTAATACATCACAGTATTGTCAGACAAACTCCTGGTGTGTGTGCTGGCTGAATTTTGCTCATGTGAAGGAGTAAGGCAACAATGAATTGGTGAAAATCGTGCCCTGTGTCATGAGTAAATCACGTCAGGTGATAGAAAATTGGGAGGTGATTGTCCTGTGAATATTATTCCACAATTAGCTTATTTGAGAAGGAGAAAAAAATGCTTTTTCCTCTTGGAGTTGAATCCTGGCCTTTGAGCAATTTTAGTGATATGTGTAAAGGAAATTATATGAGTTTATCAGGGGAGATCTGGTCACTTATGACAGGTGAATTAGGCTGAATTAGGGTGACATTGTTGTCTTACCCAGATCTCTTAGATGATTTAAAGCAGCTTGTGCCCTGATTCACTTCTCCAAATGTGGACTGCCAAGATTATCTCTGTCCTGGGGGGGTATCTCAATCAGTAAAAGACAGCTACTAAACAATAAATGTAACCACGTACATTCACTTATGGTAGAACTGACAGTTAACCCGTTTATCTCTGTTCAGAATATCAAGATCAGCTCTTTCAGGAAGCCACTTCCCTTCTTAATTTCTTGGAAATGGGGATATAACCCCCCTCACTGCCTCAGAGTTGTAATGTTTTTCGTATTTGTCTGAAGTTACCTGTTGATAATGATCTCATCTGTTCCATCTCCAGTTTTTGGTTTCACTTTCCTGTGCCACCAACCCCTGCCCGCTAAAATTAGGGGTTTGTAAGTAGCTGGCAGTTTTACTTCTCTGTGTTTGATCTGCTTCAGTTTTGCATTCTAGTGTCAAACCTGCCTCAGCTCCCCCAAATAAAACTCTCTTTACAGAGTTAAAGGAGCTGCTGAAAAAATAAACTTCAGGTGATCCCAAAATGAAGCCCAAAGTGTCCCAGGTTTTACAAGTCCAGCCATGGATGCCATTAGCAAAGACATTGAGGCTCATTTGTGACCTGGAGCAATTTGGGGGAAAAAAAGCTCTCTTCTGAAAATCACTGATGATGCCACAGAAAACTTGTAATCTTCACACCTTAATGCCTTCCACAGCTGTTAATGTTACACCAACAAGCAATAACATAGCTGCAAAGTGTAAAGCCACCAGTTTCTCTTATACCCAATTTAAAAAGCACTTTCAAGCTTCATTTATAGATTTCACTGCCCAGTTTGGCTCAGCTTTTTTATCTGACAGCAGTTTTGCTTTCGGTGTGGCTGCAAGCTGTGCCCGTTGTCAAAGACCTAAATCTGGCACAGGCAATGTCACAGGAGCTTCCTCCTGGGTCACATGAAGGCAAAACCCCAGTTCAACTCACCGTCCTAAAATACTCTGCCAGGTCATCCGCGTTCCAGGTCACCACGTCCGAGCGGTAGGGAACGTTCCGCAGGTCCATGCTGAGTTTTTCCTCCTCTGGGTGCTCAGAGGGGGTTCATAGCAGTGCTATCAATGAACCAGCCATGGATTCCCTCTGTGTGAGCCCTTCCAGCCTGCCCAGGAGTTCCTGGTTCTGCCAAAGTCCTGCCCTTTCTGCTTCAGGGCTCCGTTGTTAGGACGTTCCAGAGAGAGATGCTGCTGCTTCCTCTGACACAAAATGGTCTCTTCTCAGAAAAGTTGCAGCCAGTCAGCCTCACCACTTCCTTTCTCTGAGTATAAATAAGTAAACAAGGAAGCACAGCAAAGTGGTGAGAATGTTCTGCCTGTTACATATAAGTCAGCTCCTATGGACCCTGTGTGCTTGGAATTGCAAATATAAATGTTCTTGGATTTACAGACTCTGTACAGCATAAAAATATTGCTGTGTTATCTGCATAGACCTGGGTTACTCCCTGTGCAAGTTTACCCCTCCAAAGAAGAAAGTGGTCAATTAAGAGAAATTTCTAGTATTTACCTCACTATCTGAAGTGTCCAGTACATTTCTTTGATTTGTACTGCAATAAAATATTGTTGGAGTTGTACAAGAGGAATTCAGGACTCATGGAATTATGGTCAGAATTCCTTCAACTAAGGAATCACTCAGTGAAACTAAAAAAAAATAATGGACAGGTTTAGATGGCAAATTATTACATTGCCATTGTTCCAATGCTTCATTTTTCAGCTACCTCTTATGAGCATTTCTGTGCCTGAAAAAGAATCTACAAAACCATAAAATTATCAGAGGGACACGAGAGACTTTCATCTGTCATGTACAGCCAATTCAGGCACCTTCCTGTCTGGAGGTCCTTTTGGTGAGATTACACTGAGTAATTACAACAGGTCTGGTTTTTAAAAACAGAATATTCATTCTCTCTTTTCCTCTTGTGATGGTGAGAATGCTCAGATCACTACTAACAAGTGCTCCACTAGGCTGCACAAAAGGTGATAATCTGTGCCCTGTACTAGTTACAATAGGTGCATAGTCCTAAAACACTGGAAAATTTCTCTTCTTTCTATAATGATCAAAGAAATGCTTATTAGATGCTCCCTTGCTTCCAGTCCCTGAGGACCTTCTAACCCTGGATCTGTAATCTGCAACTACATTGCATATGAGTGCACATATTTGAGATTAGATCTTCATGGTATTCAAATAAGAGCTGATATAAAGTAGCTTACTTCTTTTTCTGGAGGTATTTTGGTCCCAGCTGTTCCCAGCAGTGCAGCATTTCTCAGCCACGTGACACAGCCGTGTTTTCTGGGTTCTTATCTGAAGTGATGTGAATCATCTGAGGCGTGGCCTGACAGTATCACAGAAATATCATCACCTCCAGGTCTGGGGGTGAAACAGGACTAAATGAACTCCTGTCAAAGAATCCTGAAAGGAGAAGGTGCTCTCCTGGTGCATTGTCAGCAGTGGTGAGGGGGAGGTTACACGACTCCATCTCGGACATCCCAACACATCCTCTGCATTTCAGAGAGAGACAAGTTTCTTACAGCACGGGGACAGGAAGAAGCCTGTGCTATAATTTCTAATTGTTCATTCTAATACAGTGTTTCATTACCTTTAATCTGATTTCTATCCCAAATTGTCTTAGTTTAACAAGATTACAACTCAGAAACTAAGAAACTTCGGGTGGAAGTGTGGAAAAAGGAAAAGAAACAGCTTTTTATTAACAAAATCTGAATAAACAACAAATGGTGCAATCAAAAACTTTCAGGAGAAACAAAACAAAGTCCCAATTCCCCAGGTGGGGGAGGAAACCCTTGGCAAGCTGGGGAAGGGGTGGGGGAAAGGCAGGACTGTCCCAGCAGTTCAAAAGCCGCTCTCAGCCACGTGTGCTCGCAATGAAAGAGTCTTTTTTCCCACAGGCAGACTTGAAAGCAGAATCCCTCACTCTGAGATGGGTTGGTCTCTCTCTCTCAGTTGTCCTCCACGAGAAGGAGTGTCATTTGTACTAATATAAAACTCATTAGCCTGGCCAAAATTTATTCTGGTGACGTTATAGAGGAATTGCAGCATCGTTTATTCTGATGCTGAGCAAGGAGAAAAGCAGTCACCTCTAAAGTCAATCTAGTCCAGAGAGCAGCTAACACAGAAGTTCTAACACGTGCATCTCCTCTCATTGTTTGCTTGGATCCTGTCTCTGCCCCGTGAGTACATTACAGCCACATGCACATTCCATGCAGCTTGCAAAGCCCAGCTGCACATGCACTTGAGCTTTGTCTTTCTCTGCAACTTCTTTTGCAATGTTACAAACACATCAGATGTGGTGGCCAACTTCTGAGGAAACACTTGAAACACCCCTACATTTGAATTTGCAGCGATACTCCCAGACCAGTGTAACCACTTTAAACTGCACTTCCAGCCCATGTGTGTGCTTGAAGATGCCAATGGAAAATGTTCAACTCACCATGCATGAGTGACGACCCCCAATCCCAACCAGACTGCTCTTTTCTCTTTTATTTGCTCCTCTGTTCACTCTTCTCACTTGTTTGTTATTCCTCTTTCTCTCTTCACTGCTGTTACCTCCAGAATTATCCCGTTCTCCCACATGTTCCTGTTTCCCCCTCAGCTTGGAGAGGCAATTTCAGCACAGCTGGTCCCTGAGAAAGGACATCAAGAGAGAAACAGCTGAATGTCCACAATTGTGTCAGAATGTTTAGTCAGATTTGGGTGGGAGTGTAAGGGAGGATGTCTGGGAAGCCACCACAAGTGATTTGTTTGGAGGAAGACAGGTAGACTTGAGCACTGGGGCAATTAATGAACCCCAGCCAAGCAGACAGGGCCACTGAGGGTTCCTGGGGCAGAATGTCAGGTTTGACAGGACACATGCAGAAATTTGGTGATGATAAGAGGAAATCCTAACTGTCTGCTGGGACTGATCACATGCTTTGAATCTTAGGAGTTCAATTTTATATTTCAAGAAATGAAATAGGCAGCACAAGACACATCTGTTCTATAACATAATTTGTTATATAATTCAGTTGGCAATCTCATCAAGTGGGTTTTAAACTCTTAGATTTTCAAATGCTGAGAAACACTGATATTACAGCTATTATCAGGTGCATACATTTCCACTGAGACCTTTTTTTTTGCACTCTCTTTACAAAGTTGGTGTTTTAAAGGCGTTTTATACCCTGCAGTGGCACAACCTTCACATAAAAAAATGTGTCTCCTCGACAGCAGCTGCCAATGGTACAGTTCTTCTGATGCAGTGATGGTCTGGTGACTGATGTTTGAAAATGTGAGAGTCAAACCATTTTAGGCAACGCAGGGGGGAAATTCACACTGCTCACATTCTGCTGCCTTCAAACAGCAACGATGTTTCTCAGTTTCTCTCACCTCTTTCTGGCGGTGTTCTGCCCCTGTTTTAAGTGGAGTCAAGGGCTTGCTCTGAACAGCTTTCAGAATGGTTTATTTTTCTAGAATAACTCAGGTTATGTGTCTGTTTCCCCGCTATTTGCTGTAAAAATAAGATAAGTAGTTACAGATATTCTAAAAAGAGTATTGTTTTCCCTGGTATATGACTTATTCACTCTGTTGGGGTCATAAACGGCATAATGTGTCTAGTTTGTTTAAAGATGCTGCCAAAAAATGCAGAGAACCCCCAGCAAACCTCAGCAAAGACGTCTACTGAGGAAAGACTGAACAAACCCTTTGCTCAGTGTGAGAAAGGGAAGCTGGAGATGAGGGAAGGAAAAAGGAGGCAAACTTGGTGACTCTGGGGGACAGCAATGAGCTGCTCTTGTGACCTGTGAAAGGCTGTGCTCCCAGGAAAGCTGCTGAAGCTTGAGAAGGAGGAACTGTGGACTGAGGAATTCTCCTGCCCAGAGCCTGGGCTGGTCAGTGCAGCTCAGCTCGGTTCATCCAGTGCCAGCTGTGCTGTGACACTGAAGGGGCCAAAAGCACAGCTGGAAAGGAGGTTGTGTTTTGGATACGAGACTTCTCTGCTAATACAGGATTTGCCAGGCACAGAACTCCACCAGTGAACACACTGGCTTTGGATTTGAGTGTGTGAGTTTGACAGAGTTAAGGGTGAAGATGAAGAAAGTTAAAACCACACCCCTTAGTCTGGAGTAACTGCTCCGATCCTCCCTGCCTGGCACAAAGCACAGGATTCCTCCTGCCAGCTCCAGGAAAGACTCTGCCAAGGGGGCAGTTGGCAAGACCTTGGCCCTGCAAGGCTCCAGTTACCCCCAGGGCTCTTATCCACTGGCCCAGCTCCCTTTTGCCATAAAGCTCCTGCTTTAGCTCCCAGCTGGCCCCTGGCGCTGCTGTGTCCCTCAGAATTGGGCTCTGCTGGAAATCAGCATCCCTGGGAGCTGCTATTCCCAGATGGAGCTGAAGCCCAAGGTATTCCCATTCAGTGCTTCCACAGCAAGCTTTGCCTTCCATCTGCTTTGCCTTCTTTTATTTTCTGGTGGGTTTTTTTTTTTTTTGGTATGTGTTTATTGAAGCAACCCAAAAAACCCCAAAACTGTTCTTTTGCAGCAAAGACAACTGGACAGCAATAAAAATGGCGATTTTTATTTCATCAAAGTTTTTTAAAAAGCAGTATTTCAAGTCTATCCACCTATTCTTACAGCTAAAGAAATCATGATTATTTTAACTCAGCCCGTTTTTTGATATTTTCATCAAATGAACTATGGATGCCCATGAGCAGCTTCTTGGCTCTGACATTCAGACTGTAAATGATCTTTTTATTTAAACAGGCAGTTGTTTTAACCCAAACAAAGCCAGCTCTATAGAAATTGCAGAGTTACACTGTAAACTGGTCAACAAGGTGGGATTTTGGCCATTGTACCCATCACAAGGAAGGCTTGTGGAGTGAATGTTGCAGTTGCAGGGCATCTTGTCCATAAACAAACTCAGAGTGGATTCTGATCCTAGCAGGATATTTCCAATTCTCTAAATATTTCAACAGCTTACTGACCAATGAAAAAAGCATTTGTGATTTTGCAATGCTGAGACAAAGGAAAAAAGCTCCAGCAGCTTTTATGTTGCCGTGCTCATTTCAGACCTTCACGGGTAAAGATTTTGCCAATCCCGAAAGTTTTTGAGAGCGAATTTCACAGATCAGAAAATAGATGTCTGGGAGGAAAACAAGCTGCTGGTAACCAGCATCGCCTGGGGTACAGTTTTGTTTTTAATGTTAGTTTAGTTTTCAATATTTATGTTCCTCTCTGTGACTGGCTCAGAGTTTCCAAGGAGCTGAATTCTTGAACATCCCATGCTTCTCAAATTTTCGGGGTCACCTTGTGTTCAAAATGTGTATTCATAAGTGTATTCATAATAGGAGATATTTTTTTCTCAGAAACATGGATTTTGCAGATATTTTAAATTGTACACATGTATTGTACTTATGAATGGACTTCCAGCAATCCCAGAGTTCTGCTCAAGGTCCAGTTAATTTGTTCCTCTTTAATGTTTTAACACTTTGGGTAGACTCTGATTTGTATGTGTGCTCTTCCTGTATGATCGAATTTCCAGGTGAAATATGACATTCTCGAAATGCAGAGTTGCTGTTTCTTCTTAATGATTATTCATTGCATGAAAATAATTGGTTTTGTTTCAAAATACCAGGATTTAAAACAAAAAAACATGCATGTCAATCTCAAGGGAAATTCATCGTCAATTACTAAATATTGTTTACTTTTTTGTTATGCTACGAAAGAACTAGATAAATATTTTATACTTATATTTTAGATGGTTTATTTTCCAAAGCACATGTAGAATTTTTTTACAAGAGAGAGAGGAGGCAGAGGTGGGTTTGAATCCAGGGAGAACAACTGAGCCAGAAGTGTTTTGAGAAAATGAACTGTGGTAACTGATAGAAGAAATAGAACCTTTACTCGAAGTACCCCGGAATGCCCAAACAAAGAACTTAGAGAAGTCCCAGAAAATTCGCTAGGGATGTACTCAGACAAAGAAGATGTCAACTAAATAAAGATAAAAATAAAGAACAAAATAAAATAAAGAACAAGATAAAATAAAGAACAAACGTAACAGTTTTGGGTGGTGGAACACAACGATGCTGTCCCTGCTCAAGAACTGAGGTCAAGACGATGAAGACGCCCCAGAAAGACCAAAGAAGGACTTCCAGGGGTGTAGCTATGTAAACAACCTCATGAATATGTATAAAGGAAGCCAGAATATCTATTGAATATGTAAAGAGTGTGTGTAATAAAAAGCTCTGTCCATCTGTCACTTGGCATGTTTTATTAGAAGAGCTCTCCTCCCAGTGTCCCACATAAAGAAGAATTCCATTTTTAACATCTACGAATTGGCATTAAGAAGCTTGTTTCTGGTTAAGAAGTTTGTTTCTGGTATCATTTTTGGCCTCCCAGATGGGACAGCTCTGCCTGACCTGCCATGGATCTGAGGGACCTCTGGATCTTCCTGCCAGCACCAGGACTTCCCTGGAGAAGACCAAGATCCCTGGAGCAGTCTGGGACACAGGTAAGATCCCAGCTGACAATAAGGCATTTTTTGGGGAATCCTGCCCATATAAGACGTGTGGATTTTCCAGCACATTGGGTGGGTTCTTTGGTGTTTGGCTTTGTTTTATTGATTGATATTGTTTTGCATTTGTATTTGTTTCTGTACTGTAACATTTTGGGTCTGCTGTTCAGAGACGGGTAGCGGACAATCCGAAGGGGACATTTTGAAAAAGTCCCCACTTGGCTGCATTTTAGGAAGACTGATGAACCCCCCGGGGAACAGCTACCAGGGAGAAATGAATTAAGTATTGTAATCAAAGGTAGCCATTATGGAACATTGGTTCCCACCTTAAAAACAGCATTCATTGTAACAATGTGTGTTATAATTCAAAGTGGGATGAGGTTATGGGTGCTGACATGGTTTTCACTTTGCAGAACCATCTGGAATGGCAGTAAGATTGTGGTGTGAATCCAGCCCCCTCGGACCCATTGGTGTGAGCCCTGGAAAAGGAGAATCAAGGGAAGCAGTTAAAATGTTGTTTTTCAACGCGTGGAACAGGAAAAATTTGTTCTAAGCATCTCCCTGATAAGGAGGACGAGTTAGATCTCATGGTTGGCCCCCCTCGTAGGTTGAGTGGGGGAACAGATAATCAAGATGCAGAAACCAACCTTGCAAGGGAACTGGCATGTGAAGAGGCAGATTTAGCATGTCCAGAAGAAAAGGTAGAGAGAATGTGTCAGAGAGAGAAGAGAATTTCAGTCCGGTTGCAGGAAGAACCAGAGCTAGACAAGGAGGGGTGGTAGTGGCTCCCCCTCTGTGAAATAACCCAGACTAAATGGCAAAAGCATTCAAAATGATGACTAAAACCCAGGCTCTGGACTAGAAGGATATTGATGCTGTGTTAGAGGTGTTGTTTGATAGTATAGAGAAAGAAATGGTTGTTAAAACTAGGAGGAGTTTTTTGGAAGAGCAGATTTTGATGGGTAACATACAGATTATGCTGGACACTAAAGTGGTTCACAGTGTTAGGTTTGAAAAATGCCTTTATCAGTATCCCTTTGAGTTCTGAAAGTCAAGAGCTTTTTGCTTTTGAATGGGAAAACTCAAACACAGGGAGGAAAAACCAGTTGACTTGAATGGTCTTCCCACAGGGTGGGGGGGGGTAAAAGAGCCCCACAATACTTTGGAAATCAATTGGCAAAAGAACTGGAGGACTGGACAACTCAAAATCCTGGTGGAGCCTTGTTACAGTAGGTGGATGACATTTTGACAGGCACCGAAACTAAACAGCAGCGTTGGGATCAGGCTGTGGCAGCACTGAATTCCCCCGGGATGGAGTGGATACAGGGTATCAAACCCCAGAGCGTGGGTAGCTGAGAGCACAGTAACCTACCCCGGGGTTTGGAAACCCTCCAGGGGCAACGGAAGCTGGGATGGGAACAGAAAGAAACAATCCCTCAACCACAGCCACAGAGGGGGAGAGAATTGTGGGCATTTCTCAGGATGGCTGGGAAATGTCCACCGTGGGTCTGCCATTAGGGGTTGCCAGTACAGCCACTGACAGCTCAGAAGGACTGTAAATGAACTAATTAATATGTGCTAAGAATATCTAATGAATATGTAGACAGGGTGTGTACTAGAAAGCCCTGTTCACCTGTCATTTGATTAGAGGAGCTCTTCTCCAAACCTCCAGCACGCTGAATAAAGAAAAATTCCCTTTTTAACATCTACAAATCAGTGTTAAGAAGTTTGTTTCTGTTGCTTTTCAGTAACTGGAGGCTTTTTTCTTTTTTCCTTTTTTTTTTTTTTTTTTTTTTTAATTTGTTTGTGGGGACTTTTTGTTTATTTTGATTTATTTGGGTCTGGGTTTTTTTTTTTTTTTTCTGTTCTGTACTGGCTGATGGGTCACGAACTACTTCATGTTTCAGATTTAAACTTTCAGAATTAAAATTACATCTTCCAGAGAAAGCTGAGCACTTTTTATGTGTTTCTTCCTGTCTGACTGTTATCCCCTGTATAATGTAACACATTGTGATGTTCAGACATTAGTTTCAGGTAGTTTTATTACAAGTGATTTATAAATAGCAAGGTGTGACACTGAAAGAAATGTGAAGACAGACACTGAAGTGTCTGAACCGTGTGCTCTGAAAATTTCCTACAACTGCCTATTTTTGACTGTTCTGCAGAACTCCCACTTGTTTCCCCATCCCATATCACTCTTTAATTTATCCAGGTTCAATAAAGCCTTTGAGCTCCTGGACATTTGTGTGAACCAGATATAAGACACCAAGTCTGGGAAGAAACAGAACAGCTCTTTATTATAATTGTTTGTCTTTCACCCGGTTTGGTCAGTTGGTTGAGTTTTGTTTGGTTTTGTTATGGAAGGGTGCAGATGTCACTGAGCTGAGGTTCTGGGAGCAGATTTTCTTTCTCAGTGTCCATGTACTGTTCTGTTGGACATCTCTGGGTCGTGAAGTTCTGCTGATTACAAACCTCTCACATTCAGAGAGGCAAAATGCAGAACGCCTGCTGTCTTCAACACAGGGAGCTGTTCATCCAAACACCATTTATAAGCTGCCTCTGTAAGCACATTGATTCAGAACACATTTTTTAAAGTTACCAAAATCAGGAGAGAGGCTTAATTTTGGAATTAACAAAACGTGGTAGACTATTAAGTTGGAAGCATGAAAAAATTGCCATTTAGAGCTCTGGACATGGCACATTTTCAATCTCTGAATGAGAGGGGAACTAGAGAAAGGGGATCTCCAGAATTTATTCATTTACTAATGAAACATTGAGGACTAGAAATAGGAATAAGAAAAAGACTTTTTATATGGGCAAAACCTGAAACTGTTTTATGCTTGTTCCTGAACTATTGTGCAGCAAACACACAACTTTGCGTGATCCAGAACTGATTTTGTCAAAAGTCTTGATTCTTCTACCTCCCTCTTACTGACAAATAACATGACTGAAGGGTCATGTCCAAGATGCCCTGATGGGTCACACAAACCCTGTCTCTCTGTGCTCACGTGTGTACTCTGGGTACAACTGTGCTGGCCTTGGCTTCTGGAGATGTTGCATGGGTGTGTTTTGACCCTCCAAAAAATTAATATATTAACAGTGTCAGTCAGCTCTTTGTCCCAAAAATATTCTGCCCCATTTAGTAACTTAATCAGTTGGGGGGGGGCATATAATCCTGATTACAGAGTTATTTTTTCCCCTTTAGAAAAAAACAGCTGTTGTCCAGCATCAGCTGAAAAACACTTTTTCAGTTCACTTCATTAACATCTTCATGCAATTACTAATCAGAATAAGAGCCTTAGGCAGTGCTTATGGCTCTGGGCTCAGTTCTGACAATTGAGCCTTGCCTAGACAGGCACGTGTGGTACAAACTGATGGGTCAGCACAGGGGGGAACTTGTTTTCTGCACCACCTGTTTAATGAAATTATTCTTTCAGGTGGTTTGAGAAGCAAAAAATATCTGGTTTGGTATTAAGAGATATGAACTGAAAATTTCTATGAAGGAAGTTATAAACCTTTATATAATCAGGGTGAGCATGAGGAAAAAGAGAAACTCTGCCTAATTATAATAAGATGGGGGAAATCGTGAATGTTGCAAGATTCCAAAGATGCTTTAAAATGGACGAATGGAAAATGGGAAATTCCCTTTCATGCAGTAGAATACCTGCAGCTGTTACTGTTGTCCAAATAAATATCAGAGGATTAAAATCGATACAAATATATTTATGTATTTCTCTTTTATCTCCACCCCGTGAATAAAATTGGAGATCATGCAGAAGATTCAGTCTCATTTTGCCATCTAGTGGCAACACTTCGGTTTGCTGAGATACATTTCAGAAAAGCAAGAGGGTGTTAGATAGAAGGGTAAGAGCCACTAATTTCTTGGAATAATCAGTTATTGGTCAAGATATTCAAAAGCCTAATTACATTTTATAGCAGCAGTGCACAAACAGGCACATTGCTAATGTGGATTTCCACTTGAAGGTACCATTTTTTGAGGTAATCCAGGTGTGTTTCTTCATATCTTTATGAATCTGGACCACTAGTGAATTTTTGCCTCGTGGATGTGAATCATTAATTTCCCCTTCCACTTTTTCTTGGATTTTTACCAAGATGGTGGTGTAGCTAAACATCTTACCTTTAGAAATATAAAGGACAACTCGAGGCAGACTGGCTGGACAACCTATTGTTTTCTCCCTAGGGAAAAAGGACAAAACTTTTAAACTTTTCTTTTTAAATTATTATTATAATTATAATTTTGTATTCAATTTACATTTCATTGGTATTATTTTTTTTGTGTGTGTCTGTACTTCAAGGTTTATAGTATTAATTTTTTTCCTCTTCCCATAGTTCTGTGAGATATTGTTCATTGTCTGGACCTCGAAGATCCCATGGTACTGCTTCTTCATGTTTTTCTATGAAGAAAAGCAGGAATAATAAAGCAGTCTGAAGACTTTTAGGATCACATTGATCTGCACCATCCTTTTGCCTCCTTCCAAAGTGAATCCTACAGGCTGTTTGTTGATCTCTCCTCATTGCAAGAGCTTTGAGAGCTGATCTGTTACTTGCAGGAGCTCAGCAAGGAAACACAAAAGCTGCTTTGGATTGTGTATTTCGGATTGTGGAATGTCAGAGAAGATGCAGAGCCTGTATAAGGGGCAATATGGAATAATTCAGTATAGCCCAGCAAGTGACAGTGTTGTGAAGGGTTTGGAATTGTTCTTTGAGGTCCTGGACAGTGGGGCTGAATTCCTCTGCTAGAAATAAATAACACTGTCCCTGAAGATGAGGGTAACCCAGGTTCTTGTTAATAGATCCCTTGGGTCGGATTAGAGTGAAACAGCACTGAACGACCAATCTTTATAAAAATATAAATTTATAATATATATAAATTTGTAGGGTTTATTTTAGAACAGTTTGGTTGCAGTGGAAAGCAGGTATGTAGCCACTTCGGTTATTAGCTATAGTAATGCAGCAATATAAACATATAAAAATAACGCTTAAGAACATGTATAAGGAAAAGAAAGAGGGAGGGGAAGAGTAGAAGGATCTCACCGCACGTGTACCCAGTGAGGACACTTGATCGTAGTTTCGATGTCTGTGCGTCACAGTGATGGTCACAGTCCTGATGCACCGGAGACGGGAGAAAGCCCACGAAACGCAAAGCTTAGCTCGTTAATTTACGTTTGGGTTTAGGAGGAGGGGAGGGGAGTTTTGTACTGCGCCTCACTGGCAGCACTCATGGCCCATCAAAGGGGATGATAACGGCCCTACTGCAAATACGACTGTCCTGTGTGAATGCAGCGCTCCTGGGGAGGTGAAGAGATCATCAGCACGATAAAACTGTCCCAGCTCTCACCCTCGACCCCACTACCGGCCAATTTGTTTGGAGTTTGCCGTCATCAGCCTTAACAGTTCCATGTCTCTCACACACACCCGTGCTCTTAACCCTCGTTTTAATATGCAGCAGAGATTTAGAGCAATGCACTCTCCTGCGCATCGGGAAAGTTTGACCCGCCAAAATTAGTCTCTCTTAGTAGGTACTGGAAGAAGCAGCAAGAAGCCTTCCAGCTGTCAATGCGAATAGTTTCAAACCCGGAGTATCTTTTTGGGACATTTTTATCTGGGGTCTAATGACTGGGCTGATGATCCTGTTATGACGTTCGGTGGTACTGCTGGACCTCTTGCAGGAACTCCTTGCCTTCCCCTTTGGCCCCCGCCTTGCCTTGCCTTGAGTACAAGTAGAAAAGACAGGCATGACAAAGGAGGGAAAGGCAGGGAAAGCAAGAGCAAGAGGGGAAGGAGGCAGAGGGAAAGCAAGCCCCCCAGGCCCGCCCGGGGTGGAGCGGCGCGGGAGGGCGGTGCTGTGCCCTCTCAGATCACAGGGCAGGTGTAGGGAGAGGGCGGGAGGAACAGACAAGCGGCGGCGATGGAGAGGGAGGTGAGCGCCGTCGGGGCGGCCGGGACTGCGGCGGGCGGGGGGAGCGCGGTGCGGGCACAGCTCACCCTGGGGTGACCCTTCCCGCGGGGACTGGAGCCCCCGAGTCCCAGCTGGGAGCTCAGAGGGAATGGGCTCCAGTCCCGCTCCTGGAGTCATCATATCCCACACCTTCCCCCGGGGTGAGCCGGAGCCGGCGGGGTGCCCGACAGCCCCGTTATCACCGAGTGCTGAGGGGGAGAGCCGGGTCCTGCCTCTCCCTGCGACCCCACGCAGCCGACCTCTTGGCATTCACCGTTAGCGAGCGACCCTTTCCATCCGGAGTATCTTTTTGGGACATTTTTATCTGCGGTCTAATGACTGGGCTGATGATTATGTTATGACGTTCGGTGGTGTTGCTGTACCTCTTGCAGGAACTCCTTTCCCATTCTATATCTATATTCTATCTATTCCCATTCTATTCTATATCTATATCTCCCTTCCCATTCTATATCTATAGATATATATCTATATCTATCCATCGGTTAGTTCCTAAAGCTTGTAAGAAATCACTTGTTACCGAGTTTATTTTGGTTGCTGGGACTTCAGCATCCCTGCTGTTTAATACCAGCCACATCTGTCCTTGATGGTTTTGGGGAGGTGAGGGGACCATCCATGACAGTGTAGGATGTAGACAGGAGTGGTGAGCAGGAAGTTTAATTGCGATATTACCCTGCATTCATAATTCCACTCGTTTGAGGGACTATGAAGGACTAAACAGCACTTGCTGCTGGCTGATATATTTCAGGAGCCTGGGAGGAGCATTGTGACGTGTATGCTAGTTTTTGTTGTGCAAATATAATATTAGACCACTTACCCTCCACTAATTGCAGACTGAGTAAGTAAATTCCCTTTCTTTGGTTGGAGGTTGTGTTTCACGTATTATAGTTATATTTCCCTCTGCCAAATTCATGCTATTAGGTGGAGCTCCTAAAAAGTAAAATAATACAAGTCAGGGTGGGACTAGCCCGGACCGGTTACCCCATTAAAAAGAAGGGAAAATCCACCACGCACTAATCCTGTGTTTTGTACCGCTGCTGTCAGGAGTTTCCCAAGCAAGTGGGCCACAAGGTTTAGTCAAAGTCAGAGGCACCGTTCCAATTTGGGGTAATTTTACCACAACAGATTGCACTGGTTGCAATGCTGTCCGATGTTCCCTTTTAATGGAAGGAGGAGCACCTGATGCAGGTTTTGGAAAGACAGCTCGGCTCACGGGGCTCCATGTGACTCCACACCGATTATTTAGTCGCTGAAGTGCTCTGGGGAGTCCAACATCCCACTCAGCCCCTGTAGTTTAACGATCAGTCCCTGTAGTGTCCCAGTTTAACATCAGTCCTCAGTCCCTGTAGTTTAATGCTTTGTTAAACTCCCTTTGTGATCCCTTTCTCTGATTCCATTTGCATGGGGACAATTCCACTGAATTTCTTCCACTGAATTCATCCGCACATGGCCCATTCACGAACCTCTTTACATGACAAATTAGAGCCACTATCACTTGGGATGGAATCAGGAGACCTCAGCCACTGTCTTTCCATCCTGGCCTTTGGGTATCCTGAGCAGGCCAGAGACCCCTTCTCCCCCGGGAGGGTGGATTGTGTCCTGCAGAGGGAGGGTGGATTGTGTCCTGCAGAGGGCCTGAGCGGCCCCATGGAATCCATTTGCCATGGAGATCATAAAGCTTTTCTTTTCCTGACATATAGGGGTGATGCTTTAGCAGGGTGATCTAATTATAATTCTAATCTACACTGAGGACATTCTGTGAGAACAGTGTCACAAGTTTTCCTGTTTAGGGGCCACCCTTTGCTCTGTGCAGCAAAATAAATGGCTTCTTCATCAGCATGACCACATTTCTGATGTAACCATTCTCCCAATTGATACCATTTCTGATTTAGGGAGTCTTCTGTCTTTATGTCCCTGATTTTAGTTAATCCACCAATCTTTTGATTCCAGTTTATGGCTGGTTTGTTATCCTTGGCATGGGATTTAACCCATCCTATCTTGACCAGTATTTTCCTGGCTATATTCAATAATAATTGCCAGTCTTGAGATCTCCAAATGGGAGATCTGTTTAATTCCCAATTCAGGGATTCCCACTGGCAAAGCCACTGTGTGGCTCCAGCCCAAACAGCACAGGAGCCCACAGAGATAATTTTTGCTCCGTTCTGAGCTGTTAGAAAAACTGCTCTTAACCCTCCTACTCATCCCTTCGCCTTCTTCTGCTGTTTGTTTGTGTTGATGTTTAATGCAACAGCCTTGTATTTTCATTTACCATTTACCCTTTTTGCTGAGGCATCAGTGAACCACATATCTTCTGTTGGCATCCCCTCAGCCAGGGGAGGTGCACCTAAAATTGGTGAAGGTTTAACAGGTTGCTGTAATGCCAATGGATGTGCATTTATAGTCATTTGTAATTTAGAAACTTTAGTAGGTCCTTCTGTTAATTCCATTCCTTCTGCAACTGCCTTTAGGTAGGAATTCATTTCCTGACTGTAGAGCTTTGTGCAACTCTTCTGGGGGAGCAGAGCCCTTTAAAATATATTCCAGCCAATTAAATTATCCTCTGTTTTGTACAGGCTGTTCCTGGTGTATTTTTCTAAGCTTGTTCTGCTGCTTGGACTAGAGAAGAAGGTCTCTTTTTCCATCAGAATATCTCTATTCTGTCACTTCAAATGCAGGGAAACTAAATAGTAAAGGTCTCTTTGGTCCCTCGGGCCCAGTTTAAAACAGGTCACAGGAGGTCCCACGCTCTGCAAACCCCCCTTCTGCTATAATGAGATTTTGGGGTGCACTGGTCCCAGTGATTGAGATGGTTTTTAATTCCAGTATTAGGGTCTTGACTCATGTTCTCCTCATGTTCTGAGTTCCACCATTTTCCCTTTTGTAACAGTGAGTACAGTGGGTGAGCAATGATAGAAAATCCAGGTACTCCAATATCCTAAAGTTCCCATAGGCATTGTAATTCATCAGAGAATTTAGGATTTGAACTTATTCCATGCTTTTTTAAGTGGTCAGTGACATCACTTGCCATCCTGCTGACTATTTGTTGTGAATGAGTGTTTTAAGAGTGCTTAAAGAATCACCAGCAAAAGTTTTGGCAAAAAACAGGCTTAATATAATCTAAATTTAATATAAAACAGCATGACAAAGTTTGTTGGCAACATTCACTCTACTACTTACCAGGTGGTTAAAGGACACCGAGAAAAAGCAAGCAAAAATTCAAAATTGATCAATCCAAACCAAAATAACCCCAAAAACTATCTGTGTGGAGACTGGGAGTAGGGAGAAAATGATAGAAAAGGGTAAGGATAAAAAGGAATATGGAGGATCCTGCTGTTGAGTCATAAGGTTTAAAGTAGACCCCTGTAGTCCAGGACAGCTCAAAGGGTCTCACTTTGGACCACTGTTTATAGGGCCAACAGACAGTGGGCTTTAGTCATAGGAATTTTCCATCCTGGCCCCAATTCAGGTCACTATCCTTCTTTGAAAGTTTGATAACAAAAATATTATTCCATTTCAATTGTTATTCGGGCAAGAAAAATATGTTTCCAAGTTTCCAAGGCTGTTTGTTAGACAGCACCAGTTCCTGGGAACACACAGTGTTTCTGATAAGCTCAAAAGGAGCTTATCCCAGGTGCTGTTTGTCCAGGCCAAGGCCTAATGAACATTTCTCAGGTCATAGTGTGTCCTAGCGTGGTGTCTCTAGACTCTCCTTAATGTTCTCAGAAGCCTGAGGGGATGCTGGGAGAAGAGAGTTGGCTTTCTGGGGCCCCAGTCTGGATTCTGGATTCCAGAATCATGGAATGCTTTGGGTTGGAAGGGACCTTAAAGCTCAGCTCATTCCACCCCCCTGCCATGGGCAGGGACACCTTCCACTAGCCCAGCTTGCTCCAAGCCCCGTCCAACCTGGCCTTGGACACTTCCAGGGATGGGGCAGCCACAGCTTCTCTGGGAAACCTGTGCCAGGACCTCATCACCCTCACAGGGAAGAATTTCTTCCCAATATCCAATGTAACCTACTCTCTTTCAGTTTAAATCTGCTATGGTGCAGTGGGTTACCTTGGCTCTGTGCTCCAGCTCCCTCTTGCAGCACCAGCTGCTGCCTGTGTGGCTTCCCAAGCCCTTGCAGGGCTGTAGGGGACTGTTGGTGACCTTGGGGTCTAACGAAGTTGCTGGACTGAGTCATGTGGAGCAGGCTGGGACAGGGGGCAGGGCCGTGTTGCTGTGTTGCAATGGCCGTGTTGCTCTCACCAGTTTCCTGAGAGCAGAGGGGTTCATTTTCTCCACCATGCATTGGCTGGCACCGGGTTGGCTGTTCCCTCCCTCCTGGGGTTGGGATGCTCCCAGCTGGGAGGCTGGAAACATTTCGCTCTGACAATCATCTCCCTCCTCAGAAGTGGACCAACAGCATCAACCAGGACAGAAAGACGTCCCTGCTCGCCTGGAAGAAGGAGACCGGCATCGAGCTGGTGCAGATCAACGGGCAGCGGCGCTACGGAGGGCCACCCCCAGGTACGTGAGGGGGCCTCCCCCAGGTACGTGAGGGGGCCACCCCCAGGTACGTGAGGGGGGCAGCTCAGTGCCCTGGTGCCCCGTGGGCACGGCAGCTCTCCCCACGGGCCCCCCCGGCTGTGTGCCCGCAGGCTGGGTGGGTGACCCGCCGCCCGCCGGCACCGAGGTGTACATCGGGAAGCTGCCACAGGACTTGTACGAGGACGTCCTGATCCCGCTCTTCCAGAGCGTGGGGAAGCTCTACGAGTTCCGCCTCATGATGACCTTCAGCGGCCTCAACCGGGGCTTCGCCTACGCCAAGTACAGCAGCCCCCGCGGCGCCAGGGACGCCATCGCCGCCCTCAACCACTACCCGGTGCGCCAGGGCTGCACCATCGTGGTGTGCTGGAGCACGCAGAAGCGGGAGCTGAGTGTGGACGGCCTGGCCGCCTCGGTGAGCCAGCAGGAGCTGGAGGCCACGCTGCAGAGGGCCACCCAGGGCATCCTCAGCGTCACCCTGCACGCCAGCCCCTGCCAGAGACAGGCCAAGCTCGCTGTGCTCAAGTACAGCTCGCACCAGGCTGCTGCCCTGGCCAAGAAAGCCCTGATGGAAGGTGAGTGGTGCCGTGGGATGCAGCTGGGGCTGGGCTTCCTGGTGTCCCTAAGGAAGGGTTGATCCCACCTCCAGGCTTGGCTGCAAGGTAACTTCAGCCTTGAGACACCCCTTGTGTCTTGTGGGATACCAGCTGCTCTTGGTGTGGTTGATCCCTTATATCTACAAGTCCTAGTGGTGGTGGGATGAAGAGGCTGCTGGAGGTCTTCAAAAAGTTGCCTGCTCAGAGCGGGAACATCACCAGTGCCATTCCAGGGTATCCAGAGTGTTGACCAAGTTATTAAACCCTCCCAATGGAGCTACCCTATCCCTCAGTATCCCTTAAACCCTCCTGATGGAGCTGCCCAACCCCCTCAGAGCTCCATCCCATGATTGCACTGGGACACCCTTCCCAGACATTCAACTGGGACCTTAGACCTCCAGAGTCCTGTTTTGTACCCGTTTGTGCCCCAGCTGAGAAGCATTTGACTTTGGCATCTTGCACCTTGTCCCTAAAGCCAGGCTGCCCCTAAAATCCTGGGGATCACTGCAGCAGATGCTGAGGGGTGGGATGGGGTGATGCTGGAGGGCAGGTGAGCATGTCCTGTCTCTTGCAGGGAACCTGAGGCTCAGGGGATCGGGGATGAGGGTGGAGTGGCTGCACCCTGACCTGAAGCAGAAGCTGCAGCTGTGGGAAGAGAGGGCACCAGCCAGCCAGGTGCAGGAGAACAAGAGCCTGGTAGCAGCCAAGCCACTGGCCCTGCCTCCAGCGGTGCAGAACATGTTGGACCACCTGAACACCCTGCGCAGGAGGCAATGCCTGGGGATGCCCCTGTTCCTCACTAAGTGCATCCGGGTGAACCCCAACGGGTGGCTGCAGTTCTGGTACCAGGTGCAGATCCCGGGGTACCCCATGCCCTTCAGTGGGTTCACGTGGGTCCGGCAGGATGGGCAGGGCCAGAGCAGGCACGAGGAGGCCAAGGCTGCAGTGGCGCTGCACATGCTCCGTGTCTTAGGTGAGCCTTTGGTGAGTCCTCCTGTGGTGTCTGTGCCAACCCCCCACCTTTCCCAAAGTCCCGGAGTGTCTCCTGGAAGTGTGGAGTGTGTGTCTGGGGGGAGGACTCAGCCTGGCAGGCAGGGCTGAAACACTGCCCACCCCCTGCTAGACGGGCCCCTGCTGGCTCTGAGCTCCGGGTGGGATTCCTGGTTGGAAGCAGAGGGTGCAAGAGGAGGGTTTGGGGTGAGAGCAGAGCCTGACGCTCCCCTCCCCACAGCAGAGTCCCAGCTGGCATAGGGAGCTGCTCTGCCAGAGCCACAACTGAGCCTGAGTCACCGGTGCTGCAGTGCTGCCAGTGTGTCCGAGCCCTGCCGGGGCCTCGGCCCTGTTCCAGCTTTTCTTTGGGTTTGTTTGCATTGGTTTCGGAGCTGGCTCTGGAGGATCAGGGCTGCTGTCCTGGTCCCCAGCAGCCGCCCTGTCCCCAGCCAGCTTTTGCACTGTTTTGGGCATGATGGTTTTTCTGCCCGGTTTGTCTTGTTTTACATTGGTTTATGCTGAGGTGGAGGAGCCCAGTGCATGTCCTGGAGGAGCAGCAGCTGCTTGGAAAGGCTGCCAGTGTTGGATGCCAGCACGGTGGACGTGTGGACGAGGTGAGGACAGGGCCACACAGAGGGACCATCCTGGTGCCCACGGATATTCTGTGGGCTGGAGGAGCTGCTGTCCAAGGGAGTGCCTGTGGGCTGTTTGCTGTTGCACCATGTCCAGGAAGCAGCCGTGGTCATTCCCGGCTGTCCATGAATGATTCCTCAGGACTGGGAGGTCCAGCCACATGTTGTTCATTTGGGATTAAAGAATTCTGTACCAGCTGTGTCACATCATCTTTCCCTCCCGCATCCTCGCCTCCCTGCCTGTCCAGTGTACCTTGGTGCTCTCCCCCCACAGCAGCAAGGACAGGGAAAAGGACAGGGTGGGATTTGGAGCCTCCACAGCCTGGTGGGCTGCTCATCAAACCAGACAGGGTCCCCTCACACCCCCACTTTGGGAGGGGTCCCCCGTACTGGTGCAGTCCTGGCACACAGACAGTGAGGCCAGGGGTCTCCAGGCTGAATTCCACCACTCCCCTGAGTGGGATGGGACAGGTGGCTGCTGGGGGTCCTGGCTCCCCCCTGAATCCCTCCAAGGCCCCACTCACTGCAGGATATGTGCAGTGATGGTGGGGCCAGACCCGTCCTTGAAGCCTTTCCTGCATTCCCAGCCCAGCTCCAGGCAGATGAATCCTGAATGGGGCATGAGGGTGGTGGGAGACCCAGGACACGATGGTGCTGTGCTGCTTCTCCGCAGCCCAGGAGGGACAGCAGGGGTCTGTGTCCCAGGGTGGGGTCCCAGAGCTATCCCAAGGTGTCATCTGTGTGTCCTGAGGGGTCCAGTGTCCATCCTGGAGGGTTCCATATCCATCCTGGGGGGACTCTCTGTCCTTTCTTGAGGGTCTGTGTCTGTCCCAGGGGTCCCGGATCCTCCAGGTCACCACGTTGCCAGTTCCACAGAACTAACATTTAGTGGAATGTTGAGAGAATCAATCAAGAGGCCCAACAGATTTCTGGGGCTCTGTGGCCGCCTTAAGTAACAAATTGTAACACTCTTCTGAATAATTTTATATCCTGGCTAATAGGGTAGTACCTGTATCCCCTGTGCATCCAGGGCCATATTCCAGAGCGGCAGTAAAGCAACACCTGTTCCTCCATTGGTATTAACGAGTTTCGTTTCTGATTTTCAGCTACAGCTCCCCCAGCTCCAGCAGCACCTCTGGCCTTGTCCAGTCCCATCCCAGCAGGTGCAGCCTCAGCTGCAGTCAGATTCCAGTTCTGGAGGTGGTCCTGGTCCCTCTGCCCCCAACCCTCCCCACTCACGGCACATTGTGATGCACATATGGACCTACCAAGTCCCTTTGGCAGCACCCAAGTTCCATCCTCCTTTTTTTTTGGAGACCCCCAGGATCCTCCAAGAGCCTCCTGGTGCACCCTTAGGTGCCTGTTTGTACTCCCTGGAGGTCTGTCTGGCCCTCCTGGGGCAGGACCCTCACCTGCTGAGGCAGAGCAACACCACGGGCACAAGGCGCTGGGAAGTGAAAGGCACTGGGTTTATTTGTAACAGAGAGAATGTCTAAATTAGTTAACAAGGGCTAATTGCCGCCGGGGACAGCAGGGCAGGAAAGGGAGGGACCTGTTTTGCCCAGCCCAGGCACCCCAAGGCCCCAGGTCAGCCCCTCACTCGTGAGAATTGTCCTGCCTCACCCTTCCCCCCCTCCCCCCCCATCCCAGGAGCCCCAAATACACCAGCAAACCCCAGAATTACCACCACCCCCCCCGAGCTGCATCCCCACCAGGGGTACCCAGCCATATCCCCCCATATCTCGGAGCCGCCCCATCCAGCAGGGATCTTCAATCATGACACTTTCCCCCCTAAGCCCCCTCCACTACAGACCCTCAGCCATGTCCTCCATCCCTGGGTTACCCACACCAGGGACTTTGTTGTGACCCCCTCCCCCGAGTCATTCCCACCAGGGACCCCCATCCACATCCCCCCCCCATCTCAGGGCCTCCCCATCCACCAGGAACCCCCAGCCCTGTCCCTCCCCCATATCTCAGAGCTCCCTCATCCACCAGAGACCCCCATCATGACCCTCCACCCCTTCCACCAGGGCTCACATCCTCCCCAGTCCCTCTCACCCCAGCCATGTTCCCCCCTCCCAAGGACCCCCAGCAGGTCCCTCCTATGTCAGGGACACCCCCCTTCTCTTGGGACCCTCAGCCACCCATCCTAAACTTGCCCCCCAGTCTGGGGCCATCCCCGGGGCTCCTTGCACAGGGGCCTCTAAACTCCAAAACCGCATCTGTACCAGGGAATGTTGCCCGCTGCGGGGCAACATTCCCCTGTCCTGTCCTGTCCTGTCCTGTCCTGTCCTGTCCTGTCCTGTCCTGTCCTGTCCTGTCCTGTCCTGTCCTGTCCTGTCCTGTCCTGTCCTGTCCCTGTCCCTGTCCCGTCCCGTCCCGTCCCGTCCCCTCTGCTCCTTTAAGACACCGCCCACCGCCCAACTTGAGTGGCAGCCCTCGCAGCCAATCAGAACGCCCGCGCCCCGCCCACCAACGCTGTACGGTACGCGCTTGGCCGCGCCTGTGGGCGGGCACTCCCGGAGACCGCAGATCTGATTGGCCGCGCAACGCGGAGGGGCGGGGCGGCAGCGCTGAGGGGGCGGCTCCCCCGGCGCGGGGCCATTCAGTCACTGTCGCTGTCACTGTCGTTGTCGCCTCCCCCCGCCGCCGCCTCCTCGGGCTCGTCGCGCAGGTCGGCGAAGAAATCCTCCCCGCTGCCCACCGCCTTGCTGCTGAGGGCCCGCAGCGGCCCGCCCCGCTTCTTCTTGCGGCGATAGTCGTCGACCACGAGCGAGCGCAGCGCGGACACGTCCCAGAACTTCACCTTCTGGTCGTGGGCGCTGCTGGCCAGGAGGGTCCCGCCCGGCCCCACGGCCAGCTGCTCGATGGGCTCGCCCAGGTGCTGCCCCACGCTCCCCACCACGCGGTTCGGCAGCACGTTCACGGCCCTGGCACCGCGGGACGAGGTGAGGGCCGGGCGGGGGGAAATGGGGCACCACGGGCCCATCTCTCCCCCCCCGCGACCTGTGTGCTGGGCAGGGCTGAGCCCGTCATACAGCCTCCCCATCCCCTCCCACCCCATCCCCATCCTGCACCTCCCCATCTCCATCCCACTGCCCACAATCTCTCTCCATCCCATCCCATCCCACCCCCTTCCCATCCTATCCCCATCCCATCACAACCTATCCCACCCCCAATTCCTCCCCACTCCTCCCCATCCCATCCCACCCCCCACAATCCCTCTCCATCTCATCCCACCCCCTCCCCGTCCCACCCCATCTCCATTGCAATCCCCTCACCCCATCTCCATTCCTCCCCCCTTCCCTCCCCATCCCACCCCATCTCCATCCCACCTCTCCGCAATTCCTCCCCATCCCACACCTCCCCATCCCTCTCCATCCCACCCCACCCCGTCTCTCCACTCCCCCTGACCTGATGACTCCGTCCAGGGACCCCACACACACGATGCTGTCCGTGATGGGCACCATGCAGTCGATGGACTCTGCCCTCAGCGCGAAGCGGTCGCTGGCGGCCCCAAACCCGTCCCAGTTGAAGAGGTAAATGGTGCCCTCACTGGAGCCACACGCCACTTTCCTCCCCCTCTGGGCATGTGAGGCAGAACAAGAAACTCAGAGCATGGACATGCATCCATGGGATCCTGCTCCGCGTCAGGGGACAGCGCCAACCTTCAGCAGCACCACGGACGTCAGGTCCCCGTTCTGCGGCTCCGAGAGGAGGTCAAAGCGCCGCCTCTTCACGTTGTACACGCCCAGGGTGCCATCCCCGCTGCGGAAGGGACACACTGTGAGCAGGGGACACGGCACAGGGCGCTGCCTCCAGCGGACACGGGGAGCCCGACCCCCGGTACCTGGCGGTGAGCAGGATCTTCCCGTTGCCATCCACGGCCATGGCACTGATGTATTCCTCCTGCTGCCGGGCCTCCAGGATGGCATCGCCCCTGCGCAGGTCCCACACCTTCACCGCCCCGCCGTCATCGCCCGTGGCAAAGACGTGGTGGTCGATGGGCAGCACACAGTTGAGGGCCGAGCTGCATAGAGCCCACGGTCATGGATCACACAGCGGGATAACCGCTCCCGGGGCACCGGGAACAACGCTCCGGGCTCTGCCTGCCCGCCTCCAGGAGGGAAGGGAAGGGGTCCGGGATGAGCCGCCTGTGCGGACTTACCCGTGGGCTTTGGGGAAGCGCGTTTCCAGCCGCCCCTCCTCCACCGTCAGGATGTGGATGGACTTGTCCTTGGACACGGTGAAAAGCTCTGGGGAGCCGCGTCAGTGCCCCCAGCCCCGCCGTGCCCCCCGGTGCCGCCCCACGCGCCCCGCACTCACTCTGCCCGTCCTGGGAGAACGCCACGTCCCGGCACGACTTGAGGTGATGCCCCGAGGACCAGAGCTGCCGGTTCTCCCCCTCGGTGCAGGAGTACGAGTACCTGCGGGCACGGGGAGTGCTCGCCGGGACCCGCGGGCGGTGCCGAGCGGTGCCCAGGGCCGGGACCCCTCCCCACGCCCCCGGCCCCACTCACAGGTACACATCGCCATCCACGTCCCCAGCGGCGAGCAGCGGCCGCTCTGGGTGCAGGGCGATGGCGTTGGCCGTGGCCTCGAAGCAAATGTCCTCGGGGGTTTCCCGCAGCCGCGGCTCCCGCGCCGCCGGCTCCTCCGAGGAGTCCTGGGGACAGCGGGGCCGTGGGACCGGGGCCGTGGGGCTCGGGGGCATCGGGGTCCCGCAGCCCCACGCGTGCTCACCTCCTCCATGGCGGCCGCCATGGCACCCTGTGTTTTGCATGTCCACGCCCCTCCTTTGAATAACACCGCCTCTTTGTTTATGTAGGACCGCCTGCATTCCTCCGGCGCTGCGTGGACCGGCCCCGGCCCGGCGGGACTGCGGAGTGTCACCGGTTCAGGGTGTCACCAGCTCGGGGTATCGCCAGCCCAGGCTGTGGCCGGCACCCCCCAGCGAGTTCCAGCCCGTGGGCTCTCGTGGCCCCATTTCACCAGGTCTCGCCTCCTCTGCCTCCTTTTTTTCACTGTTCACCAGTGGCAGCCCCACGGGTTCTCCAGTTCACACCACGGGCCTCCTCTCGCTGTGTCCCAGGGGCACTTTGGTTCCTTTCACAGCCCGAGGGGCCCCAGCCCAGCCAGGGGTCACCACCAACACCCCTGCCGTTGTCCAGAGGGGCCATCCCAGCTCCCTGCTGGCCCTGCATGGTGGGGACAAGCTTTGCCTGGTGCTGGCCCCATCACACCCCCCTGCCAGCTGTCAGGGCAGCTTGCACATCCCCTGCTTCAGGCCCTTCCACTTGCTGTACTCCAGTTGAAGGTCCCCTTTCCTCCCCCTGCACTGAGGCACAGGATGTTCAGCTGGGATTATTGCCCCCAGATAGGCTTAATCTGTTAATTTTATCCAGGGGTGCTCCCCCCACCCCAAAAGTCTCCCACAATAAATACCCTTAGCCAGGGTTTGCCCTGTCAGCCCCAAGAGTGCCTGGTAGGTGGAAAAGAAGTCCTGGCATCCCTGCTGCTCCAAGCCCAGCCCAGGCACCTTCTCCTGCCCACACAAACAGAGGCTCGGGCAAACTTATTGTAACTTTATTAAGGGTACAACATTTACACTGCACAGGCTCTACAGCAAAGAGTGGAGAGAGGGGAGAGCCCCCCAGCCCAGAGCAGAAAGTGGGCGGTGTGTGGGGCAAGGAAAGCACACCAGCACACTCTGGGAACAGCACCCAGCAGGATGGGCTTCCAGGAGTGGGAGGAGATGCTGGAGACATCAGTACTTGGGACGTTTCACTTCAACCCTGGAAGACAGAGAGGGGCAGGAGGGTGGTGAGGATGCAGGGCAGGCAGCTCCATCACCCTCCCATCCAGAGTTCAGCACCAGGGACCACAGTTTCACCCCACAGAAGGGTGAGGGGACCCCAAGAGGGCCCCTGCAGCTGAGCCCTGAGCAGACACAACTGTACTGACCCATCAGCCTCCAACTTCTTCCTCTTCTCGATGATCTGCAGAGAAAGCACAAAATCCCATTACCCTCAGGGAATGTGGCTGTTCACAATCTCAGCAGAGGGGCTGGAGGGTCCCAGATACACCCAGATCACTGGATCCAGCCCAGAGCGAGCTGAGCTGAGCTACAGTTGGAGCAGCTTGTTCCCCTTTTGCTCCTTGTTGGCCACCACAGACCATTTGTTCTCATCTTGTCCACCCCATCCCATACTCCTGGGGTGCCATGGCCAGCTCATCCTGCCAGGACAATCCCCAGCTCTGCCAGCTGGCAAACAGGGAGCCACCAAACATGCCCTGTCCCCTCCAAGCCCCTTTGGATGGCTCCAAACTTATAGTTTGGGCACATTCATCTTCTGCACAGCCCAGAGCAAAAAACCCCTGACTGAAGCCCCAAGTATTTGACTTGATGCTCTTGCAAGGAGCAAATCCGACTGCTCGAGAGCCGGCCCTGCTGCACACACACCCCAGCAGTGTGTGGCTGGATCAAAGAGCCATGACTGGGACAGTGAGGGCAGGACTAGCTGGGAGCTGTCCTGGGCTAGACTGGCAGCTTGTGGATAAAGTCCCCAGGCCCCAGCACCAGGCACTCACCGCGCTGATCTTCTTCCACTGCCGGTCCAGCTCTGCCTTGTCATTTGTCTCCTTGAAGCGGCGGGTTTTGCGCCCCTCAGACATCTTGATCCCGTACTGGAACGCTGCCCTGGGGAAGGAGCAGGACAGCTCAGTGCTTGCAGGGAATTCACAGCCTGCCAGAGGAAAGGATGCGTCTCCCCAGCCATAAACACACACTCCAGACCCAGCCTGGGCCCCTGAAATCAGGGCTGGAGTCCTCAAGAGTGATTCCAAGAGCAAAGACAAACCACCAGGCCCTGGACCCACAGCTCCTCCTCAGGGCCTTACCAGGGCACACCCATCTTGTTTAAGTTCCCCCAGCACCCAGGTTGGCCAGCATGGCCACCCCACCCACAGGGGGTGGCCCTTCCCAAGGGCTGCACTCACTTGGGCAGAGCCTCCTTGTTGTTCATGTACTCGCTGTACTCCTCCTGTGTGTCGAAGTCCCAGCGGCCCAGAGGCCCCTTCTTGTTACCCTGCAGGGAGAGCCCGTCATACAGTGGCTGCTGGTCAGGGCTTCTGACACAGCCCTATGTGCCCAGCCACAAGCTCAACCTCCCACCAGCCTTGGCTCTGGATCCTCTCCCTGAAAAGCTCCAGGCAGGAGACATTCAACACCCAGCTCCAGGGTTTTCTCTCTCCCATGGGATCCTCTCAGCCAGCACTAGTGCCCAGTTTGCTGGCTGCTCCTAAAGGCTGGTGACAAAATACCTGATCCATTTTGCTGTAGTCCACTTCTTCATCACTGTCCACGGCCATATCATCCATTCTGGGAAGGAAAAAGCAAGGAAAGGGTTTAGAGTGGGTCCATGGGACATAGATCAGGACTTTGAGCTGGTGGGAGCCCTGTCTTGTGGCCTCAGACCAAATGCACTCAGTTCCCGGACCAGAGAGAAGAACCCCCAGGGCTGCAAGCCCCGCAGGTGAGCTGTACCACAGAGCACTCCAGTGCTCCCAGGATGACTCTACAGGCTGAAAGCTCTTCCTCTTCCACTGAGGGAGGCCAGAGCTCCAGATGGATTACCAGAGAATTCAGCACATTCCCAGCCACTTCAGCCTCTCCCAGGCTGTGAGGAGCTGCAGCTCTGAGCAGCTACGTACAGCAGAGAGCAGCTAAGAAAAGGCCAGGTCTGCCAGAACCAAAGACTGGGGGAACATTTTAACAGTCAACTGTAACCACAGACAAGGCCAGGCCTGCTCCCCCAACAAGCAGTGAGGCTGATGTTCAAGTTCCTGCAGCCAGAGAACAGCAGCCCCCCTGCACACCCTGATCCCCTTTACACACCCCACTGCCACCCCGCAGCCTCCCACTGTTCCTTACGTGGCAGGGTAGCACTCGGCATAGCTGTTGGACATGCCAAAGAAGTCTCCCAGCTGCTTCTTGTCCTCTGGCTTCTTCAAGGTGACAATAGTTAAGGAAAGCACCACCACAAGCCCTACAGCTATAGGCTGAGCACAGCCAGCTGGAAAACCACCTCCTGCCCCAACACCGCCTAATCGGAGGGTGCAGAGCTTACGTTTGGTGTAGGAACAGCAAGGTTTGGGCAGCATTTCCCTGCTCCCAGGTGAGGAAAGACAGTCCCACAGCCATGCAGGGGCAGGGCCTGCCTGCAAGGGCAGCCTGGGCCCACACCCAGGCAGGCTGGCATGGACAGTAAAGGATATGCCTCTGCTCCTTCCCAGCCAGCAGCTCCAGCAAACTTCTCATTGATGGACTTGATGAGCTCCTTGGCTGAGCCAGGTCCTGGGGTAAAGAGAGCAGCAGGTTAAATTCAGGGGGAGGAACAGGTCACTGCAATACACACAGAGCTGGGCAGAACCTCCCTGGGACAGGGTAACAGGCAGGACAGGCTGCAAGTGAGGTAGGAGAGCAGCAGCAAACCAGTCTGGCACAGACTGGGGAGGGCTGATCCCAGGACACCTGGAATGTCAGAACGGTTGGGGTGGAAGGGACCTGAAAGACCATCTCATTCCTCCCCCTACCATGGGCAGGGACACCTTCCACTAGCCCAGCTTGCTCCAAGCCCCATCCACCTGGCCTTGGACACTTCCAGGGATGGGATATCCACAGCTTCTCTGGGCAACCTGTGCCAGGGCATCACCACCCTCACAGGGAAGAATTTCTTCCTAATATCTAGCCTAAATCATCTTTTAGTTTAAGACCATTCCCCCTTGTCCTATTACTTCTCTGCCCACAAAAAAAGCCACTCTCCCTCTTTATAATAAACTTCCTTTAGGCACTGGAAGGCTGCAATGAGCTCTGCCTGGAGCCTTCTCCCTGGAATCCTCCTCAGCTTACAGGCAGCATGAGCTCTGCTCTGCTGCCTCTGCACAGTCCACACACACAGAGGCAATTCCCTCTGTCACAGCAGTTCTGAAATCTCCAACCCTGTACAACGTCTCTCAGGTGTCCACACCACTTGACTCACCTTTGTCAATGTCTGTGGGCTGCAAAGAAGAGAGAGAGAGACACAGTGTCACCCGGGAGGGCTGAAGGCAGGTGAGTGACAGTGCTGCATGATGTGCAGCTCTGCTTTAA
Source organism: Pseudopipra pipra (assembly GCF_036250125.1). NCBI lineage: Eukaryota > Metazoa > Chordata > Aves > Passeriformes > Pipridae > Pseudopipra > Pseudopipra pipra. Next base: position 4,041,092 of record NC_087563.1, on the reverse strand, counting down.
GACTGTTCCAAGCCTTCAGAGCTGAACTACAAACACTGCGTTTGTGCTAGTCCTGCCTCAATTGCTGAGAGACAGGACAAGCACCCAGCCACCCACCAACCTCTGGGGACAGACAGAGCTCAGCAAGAGCTGACACTGTCATGTGTAGGGGCTCCCAAAGCCCTCAGGGTGACCCCCCAGCCCCACAGCCACAACCCCCAAAGGGCTCAGGTGGGACTGTCCTTCCTGAACAGAGGCTCACCTCATCATCAGCCTTGGGCTTCTCAAAGTAGCTGTGCCTCTTCTTCTCCTCCTCCCTCTCTCGGTCCCGCTCCCTGTCTCTCTCCCGGTCCCGGTCCCGCTCTCGGTCCCGGTCGCGCTCCCGGTCCCTGTCACGCTCTCTCTCCCGGTACCTCTCCCGTTCCTTGTCCCGTGGCATCTTGGCAGTGGAGGGCACATAATCCCCAATGTCTTCAAAGATGCTACAAGTGGGAAAGAGCCTGTGGTTATGGGTGCTGCAGGACGAGAGGCCACAGTCACCTCCCTGTGACCTGGAACCTGGTAACAGAGCACAAAGCACGAGCACCGAGAGCTAGGGACAGCAGATGTGGAAGTGGCATCCACATACATCAGAGGTATTGCTGCATTTCTGTTCCCTTCTGCTGCTGCATCTCCATCTTGTGGTCCAGAGCAACAGCCCTCACCTGCCTCAAGCCCGAAATCCAAACCAGTGCTTGCCTCCAGCCTTGTCCTACAAACTGCAGGTCCAGCAGCTCCAAACTCAGCCCACTCCAAACGTGGTGGGCCAAAAAGACATTCCCTAAGGCAGAGAGCTATGACCTCACAGCCTGTGGGCAGGGTGACACTTACTTCATATCAGCTTCAGGAGGCTTCTTCTCATCCAGCTTCCCTGCAAGGACACAACAGCAGTGAGAGGCACGTCATCTGCTGCTTCCCTGTCCCCAACCCAGGTTCCAAACCCCTGGAGTGGCAAGCCTGGAGGATGTCACCACATCATATTCAGCCCCCTCAGGAAGCCATTGCATCCCTCCCCAAGAGGGGACATTTCCTAGAGAGCTAGGCCTTCATCAGGAAGTTCAGAGCAGCATGAGGCACCCTCACAGCTCTCATTTCCCAGCAGCCGGGCCTTCAGGACACAGTGCTCAGGAAGTGCTGTTCTCCAAGCCCACTGCCTCACAGAGCAAGGGAATGGCACACCCCAAAACATGTCTCATTCCCTCAGGTTGGGCTCCAAGCACTGAAGTCCTACTACTCAGTTCCCTTCAGCTCCTACCTTTGTCCTTCTTCTTGAGCTTCTTGTTGCGAGTGCCTTGCCTGAGGTAGGAGAGGATCTGCGTGAGCTTGCTGATGACAATGTCGTTGGTGGTCAGGGTGGTCTGAGCCTGAAAGGCAAATCCACGAGGAAGCATCCTGCTCCCTTGGCATGGACCCCCCCCCCAGAAAAACCTGCTCTGGCCCATTCAGACCAGTGAGGCCAGCTGGGTACCTCCATGGTGGGGCAGTCAGCCTTGCTGCGGATCAGCGTGGTCGGGATGTCGGTGTCTGCGTACTCATCGTCCAGATCCACCACGTAGGCCATCCTTCCCGGCAGGAACAGCTCGTTCCGCTCGTAGGTCTTGCTCTTGAACAGAATGCGGTAGATGTTGCGGCCTGGAGAGCAAGGGAAAGTGTGGGAGAGCAGTGGACGAGCCCATGGAGCATGTTCAGTTTATTGCCTCCTAAGCGACACACTTCCTACAGCCCTCAAATCCAGGACTCCTTCCAATGACTGAAGGTTTTCATTCCTCCATTCACCCTCCAGGATTTCTCCCACATTCACGGCACAACAAAAGGTGGGGAACAGCCACACCCACACAGTCTTACCCAGCCGGGTCTTAAATTCAATTTTGTTCTCGGGATCTTCATCTTTCCTGAATGAAAACAGAAACCAAAAGTATTAAGCCAAGCAAACGCCTCCACTGCCTCCTCCTCTCTGTGAGGCAGCTGCAAAATCCTTTTTGAGAAGTCCAAAGTCCTCAACCACTCACTTAGTCTCTTTCTGGGGCTTCTCCATCATTTCTTCCTCCTCCTTCTCCTTGCTGGCGATCTCAGCCCGTACCTGGATGTGGAGACCATCCACGCATTACAGCCACTGCCACCAGTGCCCAGACCCTTCAGCAACCCTTCCCACAAAGGGAAATCCACACTGCCAAGATCAGAGCACCTGGAACTGGAACTACCACCCTCTGCCCATGGGGGAGGGCAGGGTAGAAGAGCAGCCCAGTGGTGTCTGCGCTCACCTTCTGCAACAGCGCGAAGTCCAGACCCTTCACCAAGTGAGTGTGCTCCATGTCACCACCCAAGAACTTGGACTCCTGGATCAACTGCCTCCTCTTCTCCGCAGCAGATTTATCCCTGGGCAGTGAGAATGGAGCCAGTTAGAAGCCAGTTAAGGATCAGGCTGGCGAGCCCAGGCCCCACCACAGCTCACGTACGCCTCGGCCGTGGGCCCCACAGCTCTGTAGTTGGCCGTGGTGCTGATCAGCTCCGTCTCCTCGTAGTCCTTGTTCACTCCATCCCTCCTCTCCTTGGCTCGGTCCCGGTACTTCTCGGCCAGTTCCCTCTCGCGCTCGATCTCCTGCTGCCGCAGCTTTGCATAGTAGCTGGGGGTGGGAAACACCTCCGGGTTAAGAGTGACACGTTCATGTTTTTGGGGTCAGATAACAGCCTCTGAGGCTCCATGTGTCTGTCCTGCTCCCAACCCCCTTCCCAAACCCATAATAAACTGCCATGGGATACAATGTGCATGGAGGACACCAGGCAAGAGGGAAGTGCTGTACTGAGGCCAACTAAAGAGCAGTTCCACTCTCCCTTCCAAAGGGAAGGGGTCCAGCACAGTCCTGCTGTGCAGACAAGCCCCAAAGGACACAGTGACCACTACAGATGCCCCACCACTGCTCTCCTCTGCCAGACACCCACAGACCTCTCCTGCTTCTTCTGGAGGTGAAGCTTCACCCTCATCCTGCTGCTGCCCTCCCACAGCTGTTCCCACAAGCAGTGACAGGCCCTCAGGCTGAGCTCTTCTCCAAAGCTCCAAAATAATCCCTCTTTAAGAGCTCAACAGCTCAGAAGCTCCTTCCATGGGAGGGACACGATGTATAATGACAAGTCCTGATACAATGCTTTCCCCATTTACCTTTTCTTCTTCCTCCTGCGAGCAGCTGGATCTTCATCCTCGTTGTACTCCCGGGGCATCCTGGAAAAGAGTGAGAAAACACATGTGTATTCTGCAGAGCCACAGGGATGGCAGGTGGAGAGAACAGTCCCTCAGACACAGAACGGCACTGAGGAGCTCCAAGATGGAAAAGCACAGTCCCTCTCCCTAATTTCTCCCTAATTCCACTCTGCAGCAGGGAGAGGAGGGGAAAGCACTGATTTTCACCAAACAAAAACCAAATCTGCCTCCTGCACAAAGTGTCTTAACAGCCATGAACTTCATTCTGGTTTTGACAGCAGCCCTGACCCACGTGCTTCCCCACTTCACACACTCATCAGGAAAACCCCCTTTAGATACTCTGCTGCAGAATGCAGGGGAGGGCATGAACTGAGCATGGAGCCCCAGAGAGAAAGCAGGAAAGCAAGCCTGGATTGTCCCATGGTCCTGTGAAACAGTCCTACTCACTCATGGTGGCGAGATTTGGACGGTGGCGCAGATGTCGGCGCAGCCCGCGGGGTCATGAGGAGCTTCCTGAAGTCTTCATTGGTCAGCTTGGATCTGCAAGGGAGAGAGGCAACAGAAACCATCATTCCCAAAGAGCTTTGGTGCAGGACAGCTTCCAAGGAGGCAGTGGCTTTGCCAACAGGTCCTGTGTGGTAGAGATGGGCATGGGGTCTTAAGGATGGCGTGCACCAGCGAGTCCCAGCTTCTAGACGAGCATTGGGCTGGGGTCTCATAGTGCTGGCCCAGTCCCACCCCAGTGCTGCCCAGTGCCCCAGAGCTGTACTCACTGGTGGAAGGAGTGCGAGTCATCCACATCGTGGCCATCAGGGGCCAGGGGGTTGGAAAACGGCTCATCTGAGGAACGAGAGAGAGAGAGCTCAGACTGTGCCTACATGGCACTGACCCTCTGCCCACCCACTCGGCCCAGGAGCAGGGACGGGAGCAGTGCCCACCCGCAGCTCCGAGTGGATCCCAGCCCGCCGCCGCTTGTGCTCGGGACAAAGGCGTCCCGGTGCCACTGCGACACCCCCCGCCCCAACCCCCGCGGCTCCGCGCCCTCCCAGGGGTGTCCCATCCCCGCGCCCCCAAAAACACCCGACACCCCCGCCCCGAGCGCACCGCGGCGTCAGCCTCACCGCGCCCCCGGCCCGCGCCCCGGGGATCTCCTCAGCCCCGGAGGTCCCTTCCTGGCAGTCTCTGCACCCCGTCCCCCCGCAGGGGGGTCCCTCGCACCAGCCCCGGATCCCCCCGACCCCCCTAAAGAGTCCCCCCACTCCCGCAGCCCCGGCTGGGCCTACACCGCTCCCCCTCACACCGGGCCGCCCCGCCCCGCCCCGCGCACCGCAGCACCCCCCGCGCGAGGGCCGGGTGTCCCGTCGCGGGTGCGTCGCGGTGTTCCCGGTGTTCCCGGGTGCGTTGGTGTTCCCGGTGTTCCCAGTGTCCCGCACTCACTGTCGCGGTCCGGCATCGCTGCGCTCGCCGCTCTCTGTCCCGGCCCTGCTCCGCGTCCCCTCTGCCCTGCGCTGCCCTCCCGGCGCACCCTACGCCGCCCGCTCCCATTGGTCGGCGCTACAGTAGTGGCCGCTCCCATTGGCCGGCGCGGCGCGGCGGGTGCTGCGATTGGCCGAGGCGCCCCACGGTCCCGCCCCCCCGTGTTGTTGTGAGGGCAGAACAAGATGGCGGCAGCCGCGGTGAGGGGCATCGGGGGCGGGCTGGGCCTCAGGATGCGGGAGCTCCGCATCCACCTGTGCCAGCGCTCCGCCGGCAGCCAGGGCGTCAGGTCAGCGCGGGGACCCGGGGACAGCTGGGAATGGGGTTCGGGATGCCCTGCTGGGGGGTCTAGCTCAGCCGGGGGACCCCCGGGTTGAGCATCGGGGACCCGCCGCTCCTCCTTTCCCCCGCAGGGAGTTCATCGAGAAGCACTATGTGACCCTGAAGAAGGCGAACCCCGACTTCCCCATCCTGATCCGAGAGTGCTCTGGTGTCCAGCCCAAGCTCTGGGCGCGGTACGGTGAGTGTGGGGTGCCCGCCGGGAGGAGGCATCTGCGGGGAGCCAGAGAGTCGTGGAATCGTCATGGAATGGTTTGGGTTGGAAGGGACTTAAAGGCCATGAAACACTCAAAGGGAGGAGGTGGGTTGGGAAGGGAAAGGCATGGGAAAATGGGGATGGGGAAAATCATAGAATCACAAGACGGTTTAAGTTGGAAGGACCTTAAAAATCATCTTGTTCCACTCCCTGCCATGGGCAGGGACACCTTCCACAAGATCAGGTTGCTCCAAGCCCTGTCCAGCCTGGCCTTGGACACTTCCAGGGATGGGACAGCCACAGCTGCTCTGTGCCAGGGCCTCCCCACCCTCACAGGGAGGAATTCCTTCCCATGGGATACAGCAGTGAGGGTTCAGGGGTTACAGTGAAGGATGTTGGTGGAGAGGGAGCCCTCGGGACAGGAGAGGGATTCACTTCAGGGAAGTGGCCTGGGGGGAGGCAGAAAAGGGCCTTTGGCTCAGCAGGTAGTTTCCAGCCTGTGGCTGTGATCTCCCACCCCCACCCTTCACTGCACAAAAATTTGGCTGGTTTTCCTTTATTTACACTGGATTGTCAGTGAAACACCAAGGAAGGAGCAGAAAAGCCCCTCTGTAAAGGCTTTGTTTTATTCCAAAAACCATTTGGGCTTGACCAAAACAATTTAGAAACTGTCCTTTGAAGAGATGCAATGACTCTTTAAGCACAAATTTCCCGGTGTGAGCACACGGACCAGTGGAGTCTCTTGTCTGTGCGTGACTTTTAGGGAAGTGGAGCCCTGGGCTGGGGCTCCTGTAGGAACAGGGAGTTTTTCAGACTGTTTTACTGAGGTGCTGGTAAGCACCTTGCTGGGAGCAGGCTGAAAGATTGCTCTGGGATGTGTCTCTGCCCAGCCAAAGTTAACAAAGAGGCAGGGAAAGGTGTTTGGCTCCTTTGGCTCGTCTCCAAGGGAAAGGAGGAGAATAAGGAGAAGGTGGCAATGACAACTTGGGCACAGAGGGGGACACTGGGGAGTGGTAGATCTAAAAGGGTGCTGGTGGGAGCCTGGGCTGTGATACCAGTGGCACTGGGGAAGCCCAAGGCAGGGTTTGGGTTGCCCTGGCACCAGAAGAGGGCCAACATCCCTCCCCCATCTCACCCTTTATGTTTCCCACAGAGTTTGGGAAGGAGAAGAGCATCCCACTGAACAACCTGACGGTGGATGAAGTGGCCAAGGCCCTGGAGAGTGCTGTGAAAAGCCAAGCATGAGGACAGACAGTGAATACACACGTGCTGGAGACTTGACTGATGATCTTTAATGTCAGACATGTATCTTTAACTTATCAGTCCATAAACACAACGTGCTTACCCTGAGCTTCACGTGGTGGATGGAAGCCCAAAGGAATGGCTGATCCAGCCCTTCACACCCTCCCTGGCACCAGCAGCAGCTCAGCTCTGCTCCTCTCCAGGCTCTGGGGTGCACTGGGCTGGTGGCTCTGGGGTGGTGACAAGGACCAGCACTCCCCTGCAGCCAGAGCCCTGAGCAGCCCTCGGGAAGCTGGGCATGGGGTGGACAGACAGTTCATTCCCCCTTGGAGCGTGGGGGAGGGCAGGGAGGTGGCAAGGCCTAGGAGAAGGCAGGCAGTGTGGTGTGGCAGGGACTGGGGGCTCCCAGGGGCTGCCTGACCATGTCCAGCAGAGCCTGTGCCCGCTCCTGCAGCTCTGGGGTGTTCTGGTGCTGCTCCAGGGCCTGGTGCCCGCCTTGCCTGGTGAAATCAGCAGCAGCCTGTGCCAGAGGAGAGGGGTGAGAGCTGGCCAGGGGCTACAGCTGATCATGTCTGCCCACAGCCACCACAGCCCAGGGAGCGGGGCTGGAGGAACTCCCCAGAGCCCTCACGGACACCACATTCCCAAGCCAGGTAAATCCCACCATGCTGATGGTTGGTTGGGAAGGATCTTAAAAGACCATCTTGTTCCACCCCCTGCCATGGGCAGGGACACCTTCCACTAGCCCAGGTTGCTCCAAGCCCTGATTAACCCAGCCTTGGACACTTCCAGGGATGGGGCAGCCACAGCTTCTCTGGGCAACCTGTGCCAGGGCCTCCCCACCCTCACAGCCAAGAATTTCTTCCTGTGGTCTTCACTAAATGAAGCAACCACAGTGGAATAAAAAGAATCCACCCCTAATAACCCCAGAGGGTACAAACAACCTGCCCAAACCCCAGTCCTGGTTGATGAAAAGGATCTTCCCAGAGACACAAGAAGGGCTTCCACCTTCTGCATCACAGTTTCCCTTTGGGCAGGGAAGTGCTGAGGGATGGGGGGGTAGTGTGGTGGTGACTGAGGGCAGCATTTTTTAAATTATAATAATCATCCCCCTTCCATAATAATAACCCCCACAATAAGAATTTCCTGACCCTTTATTGTGCCCTGGAGCCCCCCCCAGCTCTCACCTGTGGGCAGTGCAGGAAGAGGAGGTGCAGCAGCTCCAGGCACTGCCCCAGGGCCTCGGGGTCGGGCAGGGCGAGGATGGGCAGGAGCAGGGGCAGGATGGGCTGTTGGAGCAGCCGCTGGCACTGGAACGGTCCCTTCTCCGCGATATTGCACAGCACGGTCAGCACCTGCACGGAGCAGGGAACACCTCGGGGGCAGATTCCTGACAGGCTGGGGAGGGCTGGGAACAACTCCCATGGCATGGAATCACAGCATGGTTTGGGTTGGAAGGGACATTAAAGGTCATCCAGTTCCACACCCATGCCATGAGCAGGGACACCTTCCACTAGCCCAGGTTGCTCCAAGCCCTGTCCAGCCTGGCCTTGGACACTTCCAGGGATGGGGCAGACACAGCTTCTCTGGGCAACCTGTGCCAGGGCCTCACTACCCTCATAGCCAGGAATTCTTTCCCAATATCCCATCTAACCCTGCCCCCTGGAAGTGCGAAGCCATTCCCCCTTGTTCTGTCCCTCCAGACCCTTGTCCAAAGTCTCTCTCCAGCTTTTTTTGTCCTGCCAGGTGCTCGCCCAAAGCCATGTGCCCACCAACCCCCTGGATTTTCAATGCTCTTTACAAGCCCTTTCCATGCCCACCCCAAAGCACTGTTTATCCCCGTGCCAAGCAGACCCAGCTGTGCCACCCACCCCTTGGCAGTGTGTCCTCCCAAGCCTTCTAAAGCTTTGGGGTCCTCCAGAGCAAGGTGTCAGCAGCCTCCCCTGGCTCACTCCAAGTTAGCATCTCCCTTGGAACTGCTCTTGTGCTGGGACAAGGCTCTGCCAGGGGTAAATACAGCTGGATTGGCTTCAGGGGAGGTGGCTGGCGACTGTCACAACAGGAGACCTTCTGCCAAGCTGTCCCTACCGCCCCATCCACCCTCCAACTCCAGCACTGTCAGGGTGGGATTCATGTTCCTGGAACTCCAGTGCTTCCCCACGGTTCCTAAGGCACGAGGTGAGGTCTTACCAACACACTGGCCATCTGGGAGCACTGCAGGAGCTGCAGCAGGGCCGGGAGCAGGTCCAGGGAGAGCAGAGCGGAGCAGAGGAAGGGACTGTCCGCTGGGGGGGCCGAGAAGGGCCGTGTCAGTAAAACTGGGGCAGGTCCCAGCAGTGCTCCGGCTGTGCCAGGGGACACTCACCCGTGAGGTTGTTCAGCAGCCACAGGCACTCCTGGACCAGGAATGGGTGCTGCTGGAGGAAGCATTGCAGGAGGAGGAACAGGGCGATGAGCAGGCGCTCATCCCGCACCTGGCAGCCCGTCTCTGCCAGCAGGTTGCTGAGACACCGCAGCACGGGGCACACGAGCTGTGACAGACAGAGCGACACACACAGCCCTTCAGCTGGACCCAGGAACAGCAATCCCGGGAACAGCCAGCACCCTGCCCGCCTCTCACCAGCTCCAGGCCCTCGGGAGCATCCTGGGGGATTTCGGAAGCCAGGTGGAGCAGGAGCGAGGTGAGGGTGGGCACAGCCCCCAGCCCCAGCAGCACGGTGTTGGATTTGTGCCTGCAAAGGGGAGGGACAGTGGGGTGGCTCTTGGAGCTTGGAGAGTGAAAACTGCCACAGCCCCTTGCCAAACAACAGGGCCCAGAAATTCAGAGCACCCTCCTGAACTACCACAGGGCTTATTTCATGTTGCAATAGCAGGGTTTTTTCTAAGCTTCCGAGAATGTTTAAAAGCCCATAAAAAACAGATTCACTGGAATTATCTGTATGGGTCTGGAAGCAACAGCCCCAACCCTTCTTTGAGTACCCCCACATTCCTTGTCTCCTGTGGCAGGCAGGGATTGCTGGCACAACCAGCCTGGATGGGTGGCACTGAGCCAAGCCCACAAGTGCGAGGATTCAGGGAGCTTGCTTTGGGAAGCGCGGGGGACAACTCCAGACATGAGGAGGAGATCTGGGGGCATTTCAGAGGACCAGAAACAGCCTCCTCAGGTTTATCACCCATTACCACCCCATAAAGGAACTCAGTGATCCTGCAAACAGCCCATGTGTGCCCAGATATGAGGGCAGGATACCCAGGATGGCAGAGGAATTGCTTTCCCAAGGGAAAAGGGCAAGAGGAGGAAATCCAGTCCCCTCACAGGACCATGAGCCTTCATGCCTCTGTTTGGCTGCCCCTGGGGAACTCAAAACAAGGAGAAAAGCACATCTACCTACAAATGATGTAGTGGAGACACCAGGCAAACTCCACGGCTGCTCCCAGCCCAGCCTTGAGGCTGAAGCACACGAGGCGAAGCATGTGCTGGGGGAGGGCAGAGTCCAGGACCTGCCTGGGGTCAGAGAGCAGACTCAATGGAGGCACAGGTAGGACAGACACTGACAGGGAGGCACTGACCCTGGACAGACACTGACAGGGAGGCACTGACCCTGGCCACTGAGCAGGGAGATGCCACACCCCGCACTGGGAGCCACATGCCCCCAGTAAACACCTGGAAGAGACTCTCAGCCAAAGGCTGCAGCCTTGGGCTCTCCCTGTCCATGGCAGGGCCTGGGGGCACTCAGGACACCTTGGCTGAGGTCATATTTTTGGCACTGAGGGCTGTCAATCTGATCTTTTCCTTCACAGGAAGAACACAGCCAGAACTTCCCTGCGAGCCCACCCTGCTCCACACTGGCTTTCACCAAAATACCAGAGCTGTCTGCTTGGATGAGGCTGAGGGAAAGGAGCCAAGCCCTGTGCCACGATCCACACCCAAACCCTCACAATTCAGGTGGGATTCTGCCCTAGATTATTAACATCACTGGGATGGGAAAGGTCCCATGTCCCCGGCACACAAATACCACACTGAGCCCCATGGCCCATCCTGCTGCAGGATTCAGAAGCTCAGACTCACGGGATGATCTCCATGGGTGATTCCTTGGCTTGGAGGAGCTGTGAGAGGACATAACCCACACCTTCCAGCACGGCCTCGTGTGGGGACTGCAATCAAACAGAACAGAGTTGATCCCTCCTGGCAAAGCCAGAGGCCCACAGTGCCAGACCCAACCCAGCAGCTGAGTCCTACTGTGCCCGGAGGAGAGGGGGCACAGAGGGCACTGGGAGGGACACAGGAACCTGTGGCCACACCAAAGCTGAGCCATCCCCCTCCCCACACTCGCTGGGCTGTGGCTGTAGGGGTCTAGGAGCCCAAACGCAGACCTGCAAAGCACTGCCCCAACCCAGGCAGAGGGGAGAGGCCTGCAGCTCCCTGTGTTACACACTGTATCAGCAAGCCACTGGGTGGGAGAGATTCAGCTGGAGAGGAGCACAAGGTGGTGAGCTGAGCCCCAAAAATGGAGTGCAGGAGAGCTCAGGAGTGACCCTCACACTTGAGGGAACAGCTCCCTGCAGAGGGGTCTGTGCCCACAGCCAGGCTGGGAGGAGGGCTGCTCACTCAGGGCTGTCAGCCAGAGAAGTTTCTCTAGGGCAGGGCAGGAGAAGTGTGGCTGAGCTGTTTCACCCACCTGGATGCAGGATGCCAGCACTGGAATGATGCCCTGAGGCAGAAGTTGCTTCCTCACAGCTTCACTTTCTACTACGAGGTTCCCCAGTGTGTACAAACACAGCTCCTGCAACACACCAGAGCAGTGACCCTGCCTGTGCTCCCCTGGGCAAAGCCCAGGTCCCACACCCTCCTCTGAGCAGGGCAGAGCTGAATTCAGACACACAGATACTGCTGGACTCTCCAGCCACCCCATTCCCAGCTGTGTCAGCTTCAGTTGGTTCTATTTCTGTCTGGCTCAGGTTGGGATCTGATCACTTCCACTTTGGAGGGCATTGAAATTGCAACAGTCAAGTCTCATCGCTGGATCCACTGGTGGTGATATCTTTCCTCTCCACTATCTACTCTTATTTTTATTTTCTTTTCCTTATATATTTTCTTAAGTGATATCTTTATACTTTTATATTGTTATATTTCTGTAGATAATAACCAAAACATCTACATACCTCCTTTGCATTGCCATCAAATTGTTCTAAAATAAAGCTGCCATATACATATAAAAATACATATTTATATATATATATATATAAACCCCAGTCATTCAGTGTCATGTCACTCTAATCCCACCCAAGGGGTCTATCATTAACAAGAACCTCAGTTACCACACCTTCAGGGGTGGGTTGTAACACTTGGGCACTGGGAACAGTTCTGCTCCAAGGGGAAGGTTGGACCAGAGGCTTTCCAAAAGGCCCCTTCCCACCAGCACTCCTATGTGAGCCAGGTTTGGCCAAGAGAGGTCAATACCAACAGTTACCAAAGGATCCTCTGGTGGCAGAACACGGATCTCACCGTGAACTCCACGCTGTGCCCCGACAGGTACGTGAGGAGGTAGGAGGTCACGGGCAGACAGGCCTCAGCCACGGTGGGGTCACTGGAGTGGGACAGCTCGTGCAGACAACGGGCTGCCTCCAGCTGCATGTCAGCCAGGCTGCTGGTGAACAGCCCCGTCAGCGTCCGGATGCTGCCGTCCAGCCTGGTGGGACCCAAAGGATGCTGTCACCTCCCACCCTGCTCTCACCCACCCAGCCACCAGGACAAAGGGCCCCTCGGGACATGGTAAGAGCCACACCAGAGCCGGGCTGACCTGACAAACTTCTGCTGAGTGTCCTCGTTCTGCAGAGCCCGGCGGAGGCGGCCGAGAGATCCCTTCCTGTCCTCCGAGCCCCTCTGCACAGCCCTGAGCAGCTCGAGGACCTGGCCACGGAATCAAAACATAGGTGAGCTTTCGGCAGTACCAGCATTAAAATTTCTTCCCATTAATCCTGGAGGCAAAGGAACCCAGGGCATAAAGATGGGCACAGAGAACCTTACTGTGTCTGGCAGCAACTCAGAAACATTCCCAAAGCCACCCCTGCCCAGCCTCCTTCACCTGCTGAGGCTGAGGAAGACCCCTGAGACCCTCATCACCACAGAGAACGTCATGTTCTTCACCTCATCCTCGGAGAGTGGGTCTGGCACGGCGTCTGCTCCATCCTGTCCCCCCTCCTCTGCCGCCCTGTCCTCCCGCAGAAGCCGCTTGCTGACCAACTGCTCCTCCCGCCGGGCTTTCCTGAGAGCTGCAATCGGATCAGGACCCGTCACCACCCACCTAGGGCAGGACGCTTTTCCATCCCACCCAAGAGCCCCTTATTCCTCCCTTAACCCAAGGAGAAACTGTTCGTTCCTCCCTGTGCAGGCCTGGGAGGGATGTGCGAATCCACAGCTGGGATAACGGGCAGGAGCGCCGGACAGAGCTGCAAGGACCAGCAGCAGGGACCCGAGGCTGCTTTTACGAAGGATCATAGAACCAGTAAGGTTGGAAAAGACCTGCAAGATCGTCAAGTCCAACCTCCAGCTCAATACCACTCTGTATTCCAGCTGAATACCCACCAGCTGAACACGGCCCAAGTACCACGTCTACTTGTTTTTTGAGAACAAGTCCAGGCATGGGGACTCCACCACTGCCCTGGGCAGCCCCTTCCAATGCCTGACCACCCTTTTGGTGATGAAATTTTCCCTAATACCCAACCTAAACATCCCCTGGTGCAATTTGAGGCCGTTTTCTCTTGTCTTGTCCTGTCGCTCGTTCCCTGGGACGAGACCCCCGTCCGGTTCCACCCTCCCGTCAGGGTGTTGTAGAGAGCGAGAAGGTCCCCCCTGAGCCTCCTTTTATCCCGTCTGAGACACGGGCGGGATCTTGGAAAACCCAAACCGCGGCAGGATGGCTGACGAAATGTGGAATTGTTGGCGGGATTCAATTTTTAAGCTGTAAAACGCTTCCCGAGCGGGCAGGACCCACCGGTGCCATCACTGCGCGCCCCGCGGGATGCGCGGCCGGACGGAGCGGGAGGGTCTAAGGGGACAAGGCTGAGCTGGGGTGTCCCTCCCACCCACGGGGGGACCCACAAACCCTCCCTGACCTGCCTCTCGCTCCCGCCGCAGGGCCCGCAGCTCCTCCGCACCGCGCCCGGCCCCGCGCCGGCCCCGCCGCCGGCCCCACATCGGGACAGAGGAGGAGGAGGAAGAGAAGGAGGAGGAGCAGGAGGAATAGGCCGTTCCCGGGGCGGTCCGGGGGCGGAGAGATGCGGAACCCGGCCCCCCAGCCCGCCCCGGGCACGGAGAGCTGTGCGTTGCCGGTGCTGGGTGGGATGTCTGTGCTGATGCCAAAAAAAGCCCAAAGATTCGCCAAAAGTGCGAACCAACGAGCCTGGGGGCCCTGGAATCTTCCACCGTGGTGGTGGTGGTGGCTGAGGGGCAGAGGAGCTCGTGCTTCCTCAGGAAAGCGTCTGGGGAATTTGCAGCTGGTGGCCAGAAGCTGACAGAGCTGCCAAAAGGGGCAGTGACAGGAGCTCAGAGGGCAGCGGTGATTTTTCCACGGTGTACACAGCAGCACTTTGATGGAATAACACAATGGTTTGGCATGGAAGGGACATTAAACTCATCTCATTCCACCCCCTGCCATGAGCCAGGACACCTTCCACCAGCCCAGGTTGCTCCAAGCCCCGTCCAACCTGGCCTTGGACACTTCCAGGGATGGGGCAGACACAGCTTCGCTGGACAACCTGTGCCAGGGCCTCCCCACCCTCATAGCCAGGAATTCTTTCCCAATATCCCATCTAACTCTGCCCTCTGTCAATGGGAAGCCATTCCCCCTTGTCCTGTCACTCCATCCCTTATCCACAGTCCCTCTCCAGCTCTCCTGGAGCCCCTTTAGGCAGTGGAAGGGGCTCTGAGGTCTCCCGGAAACTTTCTCTTCTCCAGGTGAACCCCCCCAGCTCTCCCAGCCTGGCTCCAGAGCAGAGGGGCTCCAGCCCTTGGAGCATCTCCGTGACCTCCTCTGGACTCACTCCAGCAGCTCCACATCCTTCCCGTGCAGAGGAGTTTCATGTAACCCAAGGACGGAGAAGAGGAATCATGAAATTGCAGAACTCCTCTGCACAGGAATGCCAGAGAGTGTGAGACAGGCAGCTCCAGCTCCAACTGTTGTGGCACTAATGTGTTATGCCACATTACCAACAAAAACCTGGGAATGGCAGTGTCCAACCATGCAGCTCTGTTGCCTTCCTGAAGCCCTTTCCATATCCAACACAGGCAGAGAAATCCCTGGGAAAGAAAAAAATTCCTGAGAGATCCCAGAATCCCAGAATCACTGATATTGGAAAAGACCTCCAAGATCATCAAGTCTAACCTTTGACCGATCACCACCTTCTCAACCAGACCAGAGCACTGAGTGCCACATCCAGCTGTGTCTTGAACACTTCTGGATCTTTCCAAATGCCTGGTGGTCTCCACTCTTAACCCCTCGGAGCAGGCACAGCCACCAGCTGCCAGAGGAGCACGGGGCAAGTGATACGAGTTCCTTGGCCAAGCTGTCAGCTTGCCTTGGGTGAGGGAGTGCCCTGTACAGCATGGAGCTGGTCCCGTCCCCATCCTATGTGGAACAACCCTGGGGACGGTCTGGATGCCAGCTATGGCAGTCCTGTACCCTTCTCCACTGCCAGTGGGCTCTGAGGCACAGCGATCCCAGAGCATCTGGAAGGAAAGGGCTGATCCTGAGACTGCCTTTGGGGAATCCTGACCACACTCCGCTCCGTGCCCCTTCCCAGGAAAGCGAGCAGCGCTGGCACTCGGACCACAGCCCTGCCCAGCCCGCGGGGCAGCGAAGCAGAGGTGATTCGGGCGGCTGCTGCACGGCGCACTGCTTCCCGTGGCTCAGCCGGCGCTGCCCCGTCAGGAAGTCACGCCGAGGGCGCAGGGGCAGTGCCCGGCAGCCGGTCCCGGGGTGTCCGTCGGTCCCGACCGCGTGGATCCAACCGCGGGCTGCGGGAGCGCCATCGGCGGCTGGAACACCCCCGCAGGCACCGGGGCTCATCCAGCCCGAGGCAGGGGGAGATCAGGTGCCGGAGAGAGCTGAGAACTTGGAGTGCCTGGCCCTGCCTCATCCCTGGATTTGGCAGCGGTTAGAGGAAGCAAACGTGAGGGAAGGAAACATTTCTGAGCCGGTTGGTGAGTCACTGGAAAAACTCACCCTTGATCCCGCTGCCCCCCAAAGTGAGGGGAGCTTGGTGCAGGTGCTGGAGGAGAGTTTCTCCCCGGGAGGGTGGTGCAGCCCCGCGACACAGAGAGGTATGGAGGGATCCATCCTCGGAGGATTTTGGGATGTGGCCAAAAAAAGCTGTGGCTGATCGGGGCTGGTGCCGGCACAGACCTGCTAGAAGCAGGAGGCTGTAGTGGGGACCCCCAAAGACTCCCCATGACTACAAAGCTGAGTCAGCACATTTTCAGGAGCCTTTAATCTCTGCTTGCTGCTTTTTTTTTGCAATCTGGTGACCAGATTCTCGTGTCAGCAGTGCCTGGTGCTGACAGGGACCTGTAGGGACCCTCAGAGGTCATTTTCCACCATCCCTTTGGGGGCTGGTGATGAATCAAATTACTGGCTGAGAAGAGGGAAACCATGAAGCCCTCTGTTGCAATTTCCTGCCCCAGATTAGACAGGAACAAACAGAGCTGGGGTTCTCCCATCCCATGGTCAGACTGACACATCTGGCTTCCCTGTCCGTAACTTGGCATTTCTAGTTTCTCCCGATTCCATGGCATTCCCTGGTCACTTAGGAGCAGGAGCCTGCAACAAGGCAGCCCAGGCAGGACAGTGCAGAGCCTCAGGAGCCACCCTGCTTTTGAGATGGGATGGGACCAGTGCCATTGGCTCCCTGCCACAGAGAGGGTGGCACAGGTGTAGCTCCTGGGTGTTGGCTGCTGGTCTGAGTGTTGCCCCGAGTCACGTAGCCAGTCAGGTAGCCCTCAGTAGCCAGGTGGGTGCCCATGGGGTGTGCAGAAGCAATGAGGACAGTGCCATGTCCCCAAGGGGTGGCTCTGCAGGGCAGAACGTGCCCGAGCCAGGATGGGAGTCCTGCAAGTCCCCTTCCCTGCTGTTCACTGTTCCCCCTCGTTTTCAGGTTGTTCACCATGAGTGTGGCTGTTCTGCTCCTCCTGGGGCTGGGGCTGTTGGGGGCAGAAGGCAGAAGAAACAGGTGTTACTTCAACCGCACCCAGGAGCGCTGTGTGTGCTACAACCTGACCGAGGAGACCGCGGGCAGCCTCATCCAGTGCCTCGCTGCAACTGTGGTGGAGTTTCGGGGGGGAGAGCTGGAGAAATACATAGCCTTCCCCATCAGGGACCTGGACGACTCTGCCATTGAGACTCTGGGCTCCCTCATCATCCAGAAAGTAATTATTGCTGATGTGCTGGTGCCTGAGATCCTCCTGGCCCGTGTGCTGAGGTTTTTCTCCTACACCCACGTGGAGGAGCTGGCGTTTGACAGCTGTGTTTTCCAGGGCACGGGTGACTGGCATGGAATGGATGGCCAGAGCTTGCCCATATTGTCCCTGAGCTTCAACAACGTGACATCTGCCCCGCTGATGGGCAATGAACAGGCCTTCTCCAGCCTGAGCACGTGGCTGGAGACACTGCAGGAGCTGGCTGTCACCAGCTCCAGTGTCACCAGCCTGCCCTGTGCCATTGGAAAGGTGTTCAGAGCTCTGCACACCCTGGACCTGGCACAAAACAGCCTCGGGGATGGGAGCCTGACACCTGCCTTCTGCCAGGGAGCTTTCCCTCAGCTCCAGGTGCTGAGTCTGCAGCACAACAACCTGACGTCCTACCACAGTGTGTGTGAGGGTGTGCAGCTGCTGCAGGGGCTCCAGAACCTCAATCTCAGCCAGAACAAGCTCATGGCAGACCCATCCTCCTCCTGCCAGTGGCCAGCATCCCTCCGGGTCTTTAACCTGTCCCACACTGGCTTGGAGGTAGTGCTGACACCTCTGCCTCCCAACCTGGAGGTGCTGGACATGAGCCACAACCACCTCCGTGCCGTGGACATCTCCCTCAGCTCCCTGAAGAAGCTCTTCCTGAGCCAAAACCTGCTGCAGGCCGTCCCCTCCCTCAGGAATTACCCCGTGCTGGACACCCTCCACCTGGACAACAACTCCATCGCGGAGCTGCCGTGGGACGAGGTGACGCTCCTGGGGCGCCTGCAGGACGTGACTGCGGCCAACAACCCCTTCAACTGCTCGTGCTCTGGGGCTGGGGGGCTGCAGGCACTGGCAGCTATGGGGCACCTGGGGCAGGGCTGGCCACAGGACTACACGTGCCAGTCCCCGCCAGGCTACCAGGGCTGGCGGGTGGTGGCCGTGCCGGTGTCGGTGCTGCGGTGTCACCGCGCCGCCGTGGTCGCCCCGCTCTGCGTGGCCCTGGCCCTGCTGGGCCTGGCAGGGGCCCTCTGCCTGCTCAGGGCCAAGCCCTGCCACAGGGTGAGATGTTGGAGCCTTCCCAGCAGTGCTTCCACACAGGAGCTCCAAGGGAAGGCTCACAGGCCCCCCAAGTGAGGGGCTCTCTCGGTGTCCCCAGCCCGGGCTGCCCTGGGGAATGTTATCCGGCTGTGCCTTTGCCCAGCCAGGTTTTGGGGCACCCCTCACTCAAAGCCCCGTGCCATGCTCTGTCCCAGGGCTGTACCCTCCCTTGTGGCCAGCTCCAGCTCCTCAAACCCAAACATGCCCCCATTGCCCCTGCGATGTCACCTGCCCCAGATAAGAAGAATTCAGCTCCATCATATTCCCACTGGTGGCACTCAGATGCCCCAAAACTCTCTGGGGTCTGGTGTTCCCTGCCCAGACCCCCACAACACCTTGTAGCCCCCCTTCCAGCCATCCTTGGAACCTCTGTGACCCCTCTGCTGGTCCTCCATCTCCTCACCTGGGGCTGTGCCTGGGCCAGGATGTTTGGTCTGTGAAGATGCTGCTTTGCTGCTCTTCAGCACAAGAGAAAACCCACAAAGACAGAAAAATAACTAAATTAAACACCCCCCCACACAAATGCCAACGAGGAGGAGCAGCCAAGACCTGAGATCTGGATGCACCGATGGACACATCCCTCTGGTGTGACCTTGAGGACCTTCAACCAGAAACTTTTTGTGAAAAGAGGAAAATGGGTTTATTCTGGGTTATGCAGAGAATACCTCGTAGTAAAGAGAAAATTGATTATGGGGTGCTGAGGGAGAGCAGAGGAATGCAGGACAATGGGGAATGCTTATGGGAAGGATCAAAAGGAGGGGGTGAGTGGGGAAGGGAAAGGCATGGGAAAATGGGGACTGGGGGAATCACAGGATGGTTTGGATTGGAAGGGACATTAAAGGTCATCTCATTCAACCCTCTGCCATGGGCAGGGACACCTTCCACTAGCCCAGCTTGCTTCAAGGCCCGTCCAGCCTGGCCTAGGACACTCCAGGGATGGGGCATCCACAGCTTCTCTGGGCAACCTGTGCCAGGGCCTCCCCACCCTCACAGAGAAGAGTTCCTTCCCAATATCCCATCTAACCCTGCCCTCTGACAGTGTGAAGCCATTCCCCCTTGACCTGTCCCTCCAGGCCCTTGTTAAAAGAAGGGGCTGGTTGCAGGTTGGCAGAGCTCACCTGGCCAAGCCCTGCTCTTCATCCCCTTGACCTGTCCTGCCTTCTCATTAGGGTCCTGGCTATTTTCTGGGGTGAAGTTCCTGGGTATTTTCTGTGTCCCTCCCTCTCTGCTCTGTTTGTGCACAGGTATGTGTGACCTGTGAGCAAACACGGGCTGGGCTGGCTGGGAATGGAGGAAAACCAGAATGTGGGAAGACCCAAGGCTGGGGCAGGAGGGTGGCTGAACAGGGCCTGGGGTGCAGGCACCCACAGTATTATCCTGCTGTGGCTTTGCCCAGCCAAGTTCTGGGGAACCCCTCAAAGCCCCATGCCATGCTCTGTCCCAGGGCTGCACCCTCCCAGGGGGGTTTTCCCTATGGTCAACTCCAACTGCCCAAGCCCCAACATGCCTCCAGTACTGCTCCCGATGGAGCTCCCAGTGCTGCCTGTTCCATCTGTGTCCACCTGGCATCACCCTCACACCTGAGGCACAGGTGAGGGGGGTTTTGGGGAGGCAGGGCACTGGTTGTCTTCTACATGGGGAATGGTGGCGAAGGGAGGGATCCATGTGCATCTCCTCATCGTGCCTGGTCCTGTCCAAAAGGAGGGGTGGGGCTGTCCTGGGACCTCTCTCCTGTCTCCCACCATCTGTGTTTCCACAGATCACGGAGACCCTCAGCTTTGGCATTTCCTTCTGTGCTCTCTTGCTGTGACTCATCTCCAGTAAATGTGTTTCTGTGGTTTGTGGTCTCTTCCCATGCCTAGAAAACCTTCATGACAGCTCAAGGTCCCTCATCTCCCATACATGACTTGCAGAGATGTCCCTCTTGGAGCCAGGAGCACACCAATGGTGTGAGTGGCTCCAGGCACCCACTTGCCTCCCGTGGTCCTGCTGATTCCTTGGCCAGCAGGGCTCAGCCTCTGGAACATGGTGCCTCTGGGCTGGGTCTGCCTCTGCCCATATGGCTGTGCCTGACTCCCATCAATAATGCAGGAGAACAGGATACCACCCTGTGTAACCCCATCCCCTGCCCTGGCCAAAACAGCAGCTGCTGCTGCTCCTGCTGAGGTGCCCATGGACGCTGGGGAGGTGAGTGCCATGGTGGGGGACATGCCAGGGCAGTTTGGAGGGATCTGTCCCCTGATTTTGGTGTGGTGTGGCCAGGGGCTGCCCAGCTCCCTGGGGGCTCATCCAGTGCCTGGTGGATGCTGAGTGTGTGGGGCAGGACCTGGATCATTCCCCCTCCATCCTGGGGCAGGACCTGGCTCATTCCCCCTCCATCCCAGGGCAGGACCTGGATCATTCCCCCTCCATCCTGGGACAGGACCCAGCTCATTCCCCTCTATCCCAGCAGGCCAAGCAGGATGTCAGTGTGCGAGCGGCCGTGGGACTCCACCAGGCAGCAGGTAGAGCTCAGGACAACCCAGAGCCTTCGCCTCCCACAGCAGAGAACAGGGGACTAGGGTGGTAGCCACAGCTGTGGTGGCAACTGGGACCACTGGCCACGCTGGTGGGCCTGGCCTGGGCTGATGGGGAGGGAGTGTCCTCCCCACCCTGGTGACTCTGAGCCATAGTGGGAGGGCTCACAAATGATGTGAACCCCCCCAGACTGCAAGGGGAGCAGGACAGAGTGTGGGCAGGTAGGGGTAATGCCCACCCCACCCCACACTCAGCGTTTTCAGGGCCGGGGGAGAGCTGGGCGGATGGCATTGAGGACACCCTGCAGCTCCTCTTCGCTGGGAAGGAGCCCCAGGTGAGAGTGGCAGGGACAGGGACATCCCCCAGGGACAGGGACATCCAGGGTATGGGGGGCCCTGGGGGACCAGGTGGGAGCAGGGGGTCTGTCCCACCACCTGCCTCTCCTGGGACCCTGGTGGCTGCTGAGGATTTGGGCAGGTCCTGTCTTACACCCCTGGGGGCTCCTGGGGGTTCCCACACAGCAGGGGAAGGGAGGGGGTCTTCCCTCATCCCTACCCATGCCAGGCCCTCTGTGCCACCCCTGCCATCTCCATCCCAGTGTGCCCAGTTCCTCCTTTACCTTGCACTGGTCATGCTGGGTTGGGGGAAAGCTGAACATTATCCCTTGTGCCAGGAGAGCAGCTTGGCTGTCGATGGTGTTTTCCGCCTGGATGCAGGACAGGTACTGTAAGCCCCAAGTCCTTCTGTGCCAGGGACATGCTGGCCCAAGCCATGGGCTGGGACACCCAGGGGCACTGCCAGCTCCTGGGGGGTCACAGGCACTGCTGGGACACGGGACTTGGTCCCATGGGGGGCTCTGTGGGTGTTTCTCATCCCTTCCCTGTTCCCTCTCGGTGCCGTGCCATGCCATGCCATCCATGCCGTGCTGTGCGTCCACACCATGCCATCCATACTGGGATACCTGTGCTGGGATACCTGTGCCTCATCATGTGTTGCCCTGCCCTGATCCACGCCAATGCCCTCTGTGCCATGCCATCCCTGCTCTGCTGGATATGTCTCTCCTACCAGGAGAAGGTCCTGGAGTTGGCAAGACCCCAGCTGGCCCTGGTTCCCCTTGGCTACAGCGTGTCCCTGCTGCTGTGGGACCCCCACGGCCCTGGGACACAGCTGCCCTTCCAGAGTGTCATCTGGCAGGTGAGGGTACAGGGGAGAGGTGACAGGGAGGGGTGACAGCACAGCTGGGTCACCCAACGGGTCCCAATCCTGCCTGGTGTGAGACCAACAGCTCCCAGCTTGTCCCCAGGTGATTGACACCATCTTCCAAGAACTGGAGGCCTTGGGGGATGATACACAGAGCCTTCAGACAGTCAGCCTGGTCCAGGTATGGCAGGAGCAAGGTAGGATGTCATGGAATGAGGGTCCCATTTCCTCTCTGCAGCTGCCCAGACCCTGCTGTGCCAAGGGCATGTATTACATTATATGTAATATATATTATAGTATTTATTACATACTGGCATCCAGTACCCTCATCCTGAGGAGCTGGAGATCTTTGAATCCCAGGTTTTCTCACCTCTTTCCAGGACCTGCCAGGTGTGGGAAGCCTTGGCTGCCCATGGAGTGTCTCCCAGGCTCCAGCAGCCTAGTGGGATAAGGGGAGCCCTCAAACCCCTTCCTGCCCATCTCATGGCTGGGCTTTTCCTGCCAGTCACTGATCCCTGTGGCCTGAAGGTCACTCTGTGTGACCTTGATTGGCACAGGAGTGATGCCAGCTCCTGCCACCCTGCTGGGCCTTGCCCTTTGGCTCTGGGATGCTGCCAGGGACCTGCCAAGCTCCACACAGGGCATTCCCAGGGCTCTGCCCTTCCCTGGCCCCAGGGACGGAAAAGCTGGGAGTGACTCCAGGATCAGCCCTTCTCAGCCCTCACCTGTGCACAGCCACGAGCAGCCCAGGCCCCTGGGGATTGCAGGATGCCAGCAGCCCCCTCTTCCTGCCCCCCTGCCTTTACACAGCCCCCCTTTCCAGGTCAGTACCCACGACAAAGCCTGGGACCTGCTCCATCCTGATGGCCGAGCCCTGCAAGTGATGGATGTCACACCCCTGGGCCTGTAGGTACCTGATGCCCTGTGGCTGGGCAGGTGCTCCTGAGGGGCTGGAACCCCAGTGTCGAGGGTAGGGCTGGGCAGGGAACACAATGCCCAGGGAGCACATATCCCCCAGGGCATGCAGGGGGTGGGTGCCCATGGCCCTCCTCGCTCACTCTTGTCCCTCTCTGCTTCCAGGATGGTGGAGGAGGCCACGGAAATCGCCGTGCCCGATGCCCAAGCTGCCATCAGTGCCTATGCCAGGGGGCTGGGTGCCATCCCAGCGCTGTTCCAGGGGTGTGCACGGCAGCCCCTCGCAGGCGGGCACCCGGTGCAGGGGTGAGGGCAGGGAAGGATTGAGCTGTGGGGTGCTGGGGTGGCTCTGGAAGCTCTGCTCCCACACTGGGCTCTCCCCAGGGCCGGCAGCCTCTTCACTCTCACCGTGGAGCGGGAGCTGGAGGGTGGCAGGTGCCAGCGCTCGGCCCTCAGGATCCTGGTGTCCCCAGGGGCCACGGGGCCCTGCCCCAGGCTGTACGTACCAGGGCTGAGCCGTGCCCCCCTCCAGCTCCCCATGTGCCTGCTGTGGGCTGCAGGGATTCTGTACCCGGAGGTGAAGCAGGAGAGACCCCGACACCACAGGGAGCCTGTGGCTGGGAGCCAAAGGGGTTGTCACCTCCCCTTGGGGATGTGGGCTCCCTCCCAGTGTGACCAACCCATTCTTGGGCTCCCGTGGGTCAGGGCTCAGCCTGCCTGGCACGTGGATGCCAGTGCCATCCCAGGGTGCCTCTCACTCCACGTGCAGGGAACCTGACTCGGGCTGCCAGCCCTGGATTGTGGAGCGGCTGCTGGAGGGGAACAGCCTGACCTTCCTGCTGCTGTGTGTGTCACTGCCAGGTAGCCCCTGGGACAGGGACACACTTCGGGGTGCCCCCTCCCTGATGTTTCCCCCCATCCTGCCCCATGCCTGGCACTCAGTCCCGGGAACACTTGCGGTCATTGGAAGCCAGACACCGGCTCCACTCATCCCCATCGTACCAGAAGCCCCCGTGCTGGTGTCCCCCCATGGCCCCTACCCAGGGCTTGCTGCTCTCCCAGACACCTCCAGGGAGGAGATCCTGGGAGCCCTGGGGCTGGCTGAGAGGGTGAAGGGGCTGGCCAAGACCATCTCTGCCACGCTCTGGGACCCTGCGGAGGAGATCACGGCGCGCCGGAGGGAGATCCGAGGGCTGCGGATGGAGCTCCTGGCTGGAACTGCCCTCCCAGAGCAGAGGACAGCTGTGGCCCAGCTGCGGAGAGCCCTGAGGGAGCTGCAGGTGGGGGAACACCCCTGGATCCATGTGGGACCAGGATGGCACCGATTCCCCTGCTCGGGTGAGGTCTGGGCTCCATCCTGGTGCCAAGGCCCTTGTCGGGCACTGAGGGCTGGGGCTGGGGCTGCCCAGGGGGTGAGATGGAGGGGTGGGATGTGTCCCAGCAGCTGTGCCAGGCCTGGAGGTCTGCAGCATCCCAGCGAGGACCCCCAGCTCCCTTTTCCAGGTGCTGAAGAGTCAAAGGTGGTAGAAGAAGCAGGCGGCGGCTGAGGTGCTCCAGTCTAGTGAGATGCATCAGCCCAGTGCCAAGGTGGGCAGAGGTCAGGCCAGGCCCCCTCACCCAGGGACAGCCCAGGTGCAGGAGAAGCCCTGAATCGTGGTTGTGTCCCTGTAACATCTTGTCCTGCTCCCACAGGACCATGTCTCTGCAGGGAATACAGCACCAGGCCAGCCTGGGACCCAGACCAGTGCCACCCTGGAGCCAGCAGGTCCGGAGCACGGGGCCAGACACGCATCCCACACCTGGGTGGCGGATATGTGGGCACGGAGCATGGCTCTGCAGGGTGGGAAAGGCCTCCCTCCTCCATTTCAGTGGCTTTGTTCAGCCTCCACGTCACACTCATCCTCCTCCCCTGTCCCCATGCAGGATGGGGTGACAGCGGGAGCAGCCAGGGAGGGGACAGCAGAGCTCCAGCCAGTGCAGGGCAGGAGCTGCTGGAGGAGCTGTCCCAAAGTGAAATGCCACAGCCACGGCCACGGCCTAGGGGTGACACGGTGAGTGGGAGCTCACAGGGTCCCCATGCAGCGCCTGCAGTGCTCTGCACTGGCAGCGCTGGATCTCGGTGCCATCCCAGACCGCTCCACTCTGTGCCAGGTGGGGAGCCAGTGCCAGCCATGCCCATCCCTGGAGGTCCAGCATGCCCTGGCCAGGGCACAGCGGCAGCGGCTGCGGGCTCGGCACTGCCGGCACCTCCAGCAGGAGCTCGGGGCCGGGGCTGGGCCAGCCCGGGAGCACAGCGGGGAGGTGGGCACAGCCACACCCCACCACCCTGCCCTCGGGTCTCCTGCCCTGGTGCTGCTCTCCCGAGGGCAGCTCCAGGGAGCAGGGACACCCCAGAGCTGCCCTGCCCTTGTCCCTGTCCCCCGCAGTGGGACACAGCACGCTGGCAGCAGGAGGTGGCTGTGCTGGGCCTGAGCCTGGAGGCAGCGCTGCGGGAGCGGGAGGCGGCCGAGTGGGACCTGGAGGCCCTGCTGCGGAATCACCAGCGGGAGCTGCAGGGCTGCAGGCAGCACCTGCTGCAGGTGGGCAGGGAGGGCTGGGCACTCACCTCCCGGCGGTGCCAGGGCCGTGCCAGACAGCCCGGGCATCCCGCAGGTGCTGCGGGACCAGCGGCGCCTGGCGGGGGAGCAGCGGGAGGCGCTGGAGCGCCGGCACCGGGCGCTGCTGCAGGAGCTGCTCCGGGACACGCTGGAGCTCGCCGAGCACAGCCCGCACCCGCGGGAGGCCAGACAGCGGTGCCTGGCGGATGCCACCACACAGACCCCCTGAGCCACCTCCCAGGGTGTGGGGACAGCTGGCCTGGCAGCACGAGGGTCACCAGCCCCAGCGGTTACCTGGGCACAGCCTCCCCTCTTGCCCCTCCCCTCCAGCTGCTGCTCCCTGTGGAAACGTGTCCCAGGGAGGGAAAACTGCTCTGTGCCAGGCACTTGACTGGCAATCCCCAGCTGGGACCATGTGGAATAAAGCAGGTGCCCCCACCCATGACTGTCACCAGGCTCGGACACACCCCCAGCCCCCAAACCTCTCCCAGGGGACACAGATCCCCTCCTGCAGGGAGGGCAGACACAGGACAAACACAAGAGACAGACACACGGATGCTGTCAAACTGCAGCTTTAATACCCCGGGTGGGTTCTGCCTGCCAGGAACTCGGTACAAATCCAGGAGGTGTCTCCCTTTTGGGAGCAGGTGAAACAGTTCCCATATCCCCCCTTCCCTGTCTGTTCCACACAGACACTGTGTCCAAGGAGGGGAAGCGGGACCTGAGGACAGCAGGGCTTCAGCCAGGAGCTGGGCTGGAAAACTGTGAAAGTGGGAGAGGCCCCAGGAAGCAGCACCAGGAATGGGGAAGGGGGAAGCAGCATCCATGGGAGCCAAAATGGCACCAGTGCCACTCTGGGCTGGCAGAGGGTGCTGGCAGAGCCAACCGCTGCCGGAGCATTCCCAGGCCACTGTGGTGTGGAGAAGCAGCTTGAGGACATGGGACACAGAATCCCAGAATCACTGAGGTTGGAAAAGACCTCCAAGATCATCGAGGCCAACCTGTGACTGATCACCACCTTGTCAACCAGACCAGAGCACTGAGTGCCACATCCAGTCATTTCTTGGACACCTCCAGGGATGGGGACTCCACCACCTCCCTGGGCAGTCCCTTCCAATGTTTAATCACCCTTTCTGGGAAGAAATTCTTCCTGATGTCCAACATAAACCTCCCCTGGCACAGCTTGAGACTATGAGACACCCACACAGGGCTCAGGACCCACCCTGAGGCTGGGCACACCTGATCCCATGGGAACCCTGTGGCACTAAGCTTGGCCAGGCTGGAGCAGGGCCCAGCTTCCCCCTGGAAGCAGGGACAGGGCACTCCTTGCTGGGGGGGCCTTGGAGCTGTGCAGGCGCCCAGCAGCAACCATCCCAACCCTGAGAAAGGGCTGGGGCTGCCTGGACACGCAGGAGGGAGGCAGTGGCTACGTGACTCCGTAGTAGAGGTGCACAGCGAGGCCGATGCACGCCACGGCCACGAAGAAGAGCAGGGTGAGCTGCAGGTCAAACAGGGCGACGGAGAGCAGGGCGTTGACCAGGATGGAGCAGGAGATGATGAAGAGCCTGGTGATGTTGCTGCTGTGCTTCATCACCACCGACATGATGAGGCCGTTGAGGGCCTGGCCGAGCACCACCAGCAGCACCCACGGGGAGAAGCCCCGCAGGAACCCGCCCTCGGCGCCGCTCCACAGGGAGCCCGCCAGGTTGAGCAGGACCCCGAAGAAGTAGAGGAAGACGTTCTGGAGGCCGAGGGGCAGCGGCTGCGCCTTCAGGATGGCTTCAGTGTAGACAGCAGACAGGCCTGAGATGAGGCAGTACACGCAGAGCAGCACCAGCCCCACGGGCGTGACGTGCAGGTGTGTCCCACCGGGAGCACCGTGCCCCCGGAGCCCCCCCCAGCTGTAGCACACCCCGGCCCCCAGCAGCAGCAGCAGGGCCAGCCAGCGGCGCGGGCCCAGGCGCCGGCGCAGCAGGAGGCTGTGGAGCAGCGCCGTGCTCAGGATCTTCAGGTTGCTGAGCACCTGGAAGGTGCTGGGGTCCATGAAGAGCTGCATGTGCACCACCAGGTTGTTGTTGGCGGCGTAGAGCAGGGCCGAGAGGGCGAAGGGCGCGGCGTGGTGCCAGGACGCGGCGGGCGCCGGTGGCTCCCCCAGCAGGGACAGCAGGGACAGTGCCAGCTTGGTGAGCTCCACCAGCACCACCACCGACGTGGAGCTGAAGGGGATGGCCCCGTCCACCTTGCACAGGGTCAGGAGGGGGGCGTGGGAGCCGTAGATGGCCACAGACAGCAGCAGCATCAGCGCCCACAGCCCCCTCCGGAGCGGCCCCTCGGCAGCATTCCCAAGCATTCCCATTTCCAGCTGTCAGTGCAGACAGGCCAGACAAGACTGTCACCCTGCAACACCGAAGAAGAGACCAAATAACCAAGGATTTAATGAGGCTGACTCGGGCAGGATGTTCCCTGCTACATTTGTAGTGCAGGAGGAGACCTGGGCACTGTCTCTCCTTAGGAGGAGAACTACAAAGCCTTTCTGGGGAGCCACACAGAGCACGTTCGTGGGTGGCAGGGCACAGCAGGTGGCAGGGCACAGCAGCCCCTCAGTCCACATGGGGGAGGTGAGGGTGAGAGGAAAAGGCAGCTGGCAGCCCCTCGGGGCCCCCTTGTGGGTTAGTAGAGTGCTCACCACAGCCGTGATGCCCCGTGCACACCCATCACAGCCCCTGAGTGCCGCAGTGCTGTGATGTAAAGCCCTTTTCCAGGGAAAAGAAGGGTGCGGGTGACGTGCCTCCGGGAGCCCCGGGTCTGCTCTGTGCCCGCTGCCCGAGGAGCACCGTTCCCGCAGTCCCTGCTGCCTCCGGGCTCCTCCGCGCTAGTCCCGACCTTTTTTCAGCGCGTTCACATAATCCCGAATCGTCTTCTCGACGTTGGGCACGGCGTAGTTCTGGGCGGCGTAAATTCCAGTGCAGGTGCCGGCCACGAAGCCGAGGACGGCGGAAAACCGGAGCTTGGCCACCACGTACCCCGCCAGGAAGCCTTTGAGGAAGGGTGATGCCAGCAGGGATCCGTCCTGCGGGGTGGGGGAAGGCACAGTGAGGCGAGATGTCGGGGGAGACACAGGGCGGGTTGTTTTTCCCCAGAGTTTGTTTTCGCCCCCTCAGAGGGAGCGCCGCGAACCCGCGCGTTACCTGCCCCACGCCGGCCTGCACCTCGTCCTCCACCCTGCGCTGCAGGCTCTCCAGCTGCCCCTTGAGGAAGGCGAGGTCCTTGAGCTTGGGCAGCGAGTCCTGCGGGAGACACAGAGATGATTCCCAGCCCTGCCGGGGAAGACCCCTCAGCCCCGGTCCGCCCCACTCACCTTATCGTCCGCCATCTTGGCGCCGCCGCCAGCCGCCGCCCATTGGCTGTCGCGGGGCACACGTGACACTTCCGCCTCTCTGCCCCGTCGCTGATTGGCTGATAGGGGACACGTGACACCTCCCTTTCCCGCCCTGCCGGCCGTGCCCGCCGTTGATTGGGAGGCGCGGGATCACGTGGCTCTTCTTCCCCCGCCCTCCCGCCCGGCGCCATCTTGAGGCACCTCCCCCTGAAGGACTCAGCCGGGGCCGTCCTTACCCGACCCCCCGCGACATGGGGGGCTCCGGGGCTGCCTCGGGGAGGGATAGTGGAGCTCGCAGCCGCACCTCGCTGCGGTCGGGGCACCCCAGGGGGTGCCTGGGGATGGAAGGGCGTCTCTCACCTTCCCAGGGCTCCCCCTCTGTGGGGGACACGGCGGGGGCGCTCAAGGGGGTGTAAATTCCCTTTTACCTCGGAGGAGATCAAGGCAGAGTTGGTGTTTATTAGAGGGCGTTTACTGGAGAGGTTCAAGGCCTGGTTGGATAAGGCTTGGAGCAACCTGCTCTAGTGGAAGGTGTCCCTGCCCGTGGCAGGGGGGGTTGGAACTGGAGGGACTTTGAGGTCCTTTCCAACGTCAGCTTTATCTTGGAGACCCTCTTGTTGAGCCTCGAGGTGCGGGAAGTGATGTAAATTGCTTAGGCAGAAGTAATGGTTAATGGAATGTTATATAAGGGTTAGTGGAATGTTGAGAGCTCTGTAATGAGTCAAAAAAGCCCTTTCAGTGGTGACCCTGCAACATATAATGGCTTTAAATTATTTATTAGGTAGCCAAGGAGGTGCTTGGCACAGTTTAATTAAAACCAGGGATTTTGCAGGTTATGTGTGTGTTACCCTTGTCGGTCCTACAGCAGCACCCACGCGGCTCTGAAGGTTTCTGGGCTGTCAGGCAACTCTGCAGCTTCATTTAGATACATTCCCGGGGTGTATTATCCTGCTCCCACTGAGCACTGGGAAGAGAGAAGCAAAGGGAGTGGGGAGGCAGTGACAGGTGCAGCCCAAAGCAGAAACATTAATATTAATAAAATGAATATAAATATTAATTAGTAGCCAGTTCAGGTCCAAGCACTGCTGAAGGCTGAGTGCTGAGCTGCTGTTTCCTTGCTTTGCAGATTCCAAATTTTGTCCACAGGCAGTTGTGGACTAGAACCTTCCAGTTCCTCAGCCACTTTTCAAGCAGGATTTTTACTACATGAAAGGTAAAAATAAAATAAAATAAACTGATGCAAGTGCAAAGGCCTTTTTTTGGACCACAACCACAACACTTGAGAAGTGCCACTTAGTGCAAGGCTGACTAGGAAAATTTGGATATCAGTAAAAAACAACACCTGAGGGCAGCAGAGCCCTGGGAACACTCCCTGCTCTCCTCTCCAGAGGTTTAGCCCGTTCCCAGCCCTGCTGGAGGGAGGTGCAGCCCTGCTGAACCTGGCTCAGCTAATCCTGGCTGTGACCCTCCCTCCCTGCTCCACCGGGATGGGGATGGCCCTGGGACGTGCCCAGCTCACCCTGCTGGGGTGTGGTGGCATTGCTGCTCCCTGTGGCTCAGGGGTGGATCTGCCTCCAACCTGGGAGTCCTGAGTCAGGTTAGAGCTAAAACTGAGCTATTTGTGCTGCTGGGGAGCTCAGGGGGAACCTGGTTATGCTGTGTTTGCCAGCTTGGGCAGTGAGCTGCCACTCCTGAGGTTTGGTTTTCCTGCCTCTGATCCTGCAGCTCCCTCTGCCAGCAGAGCCTTTCACCTTGGCCCTGGCTGTGCCCTTGAGCAGTGGCAGGAGCTGAGCCTTTGCTGGCAGCTCTGCTGCTGCTGGAACAAGGCTGTGCTGTCACATTTCCTCTGGGCTGGTGCCTGTCTTTCAGCCTGTCCCCTGCTAACATGGCCTCAGCTTATCAGCACTTCCAGCCCAGCAAGATAAGGAGCTTCCCCATGGGAAGGGAGCAGGGCACCAGGGAGGACACGGAGTGAGGATTCCCGGTGGGCTGGGAGGTGTGAGCCCCTGGGGCTGTGCTGGCTTTGCTGCCCACGTGGCCATCCCCATGTTGCTGAGCTCAGCCCTGATCCTAGACATTCCCCTTGGATCTCAGCAGGTGCTCCCAGTGTTTGCTCCATGCCCTTGGGAACGCTGCTCAGGTGATCAGGACCCACACCCCAGTGTTCTCCCTGCTCCCAGGGTGTCTCCTACCATGAGCAGGAGGTCCCTCACCTGCTGTCCTGTCTCCCTCTCCCCCAGCAAAGACCCCTGTCCCTCCTGCAAACCCGCTGGCTCTTCACAGTGGCCTTTGCTGTCCCAACCCTCCCTTCACAGCCCTCTCATCTGCCGTTTTTGGCTGCTGCACAGATGCAGCGCAACAGAGATTAGGCTGCAGATTAAGGTTTTACTGCATCCTGAAATGGGTTCCAATTCCCACTCCCAGCAGGGCCAGTGTGCAGCCAAATCTCCTCTGAAAGCTCACTGGGCTGGAGCTGGGGAGAGGCATCTCCCACCGTGTCCTGCCACGTGGGTGGAAGATGGAGGAGCCCTGACATTCTGCACATATAGCCCTGATAGATGCACTGCTGAGGCACCTGGAATTCTGTGTTCAATTCTGGGCCCCTCACTTCAAGGAAGACATTGAGAGGCTGAAGAGTGTCCAGGGAAGGGTCTGGAGCACCAGGAGTGGCTGAGGGAACTGGGGGGGCTCAGCCTGGACAAAAGGAGGCTCAGAGGGACCTTCTCACTCTCTGCAACTCCCTGAGGGGACAGTGGAGCCAGGTGGGGTTCAGGCTCTGCTTCCAGGGAACAAGGGACAGGACAAGGGGAAATGGCCTCAAGCTGCACTGGGGGAGGTTCAGGTTGGACATTGGGAAGAATTTCTTCTCCAAAAGGGTGGTCAGGCATTGGAACAGGCTGCCCAGGGAGGTGGTGGAGTCACTGTCCCTGGAAATGTTCAAAAAACATGTGGATGTGGCACCTGGGGACAGGGGTTAGTGGTGGGCTCGGCAGTGCTGGGGGAATGATTGGACTCAATGATCTTGGAGGTCTTTTCCAACCTTAATGATTCCATGATTCTGTGACTCTAAAAGGAGCTGGGCAGCCAAGGGCAGGAGCAGAGCTGTAGTCTCAACCCCAGCCTGCACCCACCAGCCCTTCCCATCAGCATCTCCCCACCCTGAGTGAATCTGCCACACTTTCCCCTTGGCTTGGAGTGACAGGGAAACCCAGTGCCCTGCTGTGATCCTGACAGCCATGCCTGGCTCTGCCCTCCTTCCCTAGCAGGGCAGCTGGCTTAGCTGGAGGCACACAGTATCCACACAGAGGCAGCAGCATCTCCCAGGATGCTTTTGTGTGTCTGGCTCCAGGCAAAGCTGAGAGTGGAGCCAGGAGGGAGCCAGGCCCAGCACTGTCACCATCCCCAGCCAGGTCACCTCCTTGGGGTCCCTGGGCTCCCCAGTCCCCCAGGGTCTCCGTGCCTGGCCCATCCCAGAGGATGGTCACAGCTGTGTCACATTCTTGGTGCTGGAAGTCCAGGCTGAGGGCAGGCACCTGGGACCTGCCAAGGGACCTCATCCTTTGCCAAAGCCCTGGGAAGGACCAAAGGGTAGGATGTTGCAACATCAGAGGGTAACAAGCCAACTGAGCTGCCTCCTACCCCTCTGCCCTCCCGGGGCAGAACTGGCCACCGAGACCCTCCTCCCGCTCTTGGCAGAAGGGGAAGCTGAGGATGGAGCAGTGGGTTCTCCCTGCTCTGTGTCCTTGCCAAGCTGTACCACGGCACAGCTCTGCCACTGTCTGTGGCAGCACGGCCTGATTTCCTCTTGTCCCGGCTCCACACCCCGGGTGGGTGGAACGCGAGGATGTTTGTGTGGGGCTGTGCAGTGGGTCCATCAGGGTACCCTGGAAGTCCCACACACGCTCCTTGTGCCAGCAGGAGCCACGTGATGGGTCAGGTCACACTGGCTGGATGTGTCTGTGCTGGGATTTCCAAAGCCACACCACAGTGTACCACAGAATCATGGAATACCTTGAGCTGGAAGGGACCCACAAGGGTCATCAGTCCAACTCCTGCTTTTGCCCAGGACACCCTGACAATCCCACTCTGTCCCTGAGAGCATTGTCCAAACACTCCTTGAGCTCTGGCAGCCTTGGGGCCGTGACCACTGCCCTGGGGAGCCTGTTCAGTGCCCAACCACCCTGTGGGGGTAGAACCTTTCCCTATCCAAGGGCAAATCATGCCCAAGATTTAGGAGGCTGCAACTCATCCCAGAGAAAAACGCTTTATATAACACAAATCAAAGCAGATATAAAAGAAATAATACACCAACAGATGAATATGTGAGCTGCACACAACAGAAAAAACAGGAAGCATGTCACAGGGCTGTGGCCTGAGTCAGCTGCTCCAGTAACCACGGCACACAGGAGGTCTGGGTGGGAGTTGGGGGGTCTTTGCCATGGACAGCACGTGTTGGAAGGGGAAGGGGGTTGGGGAAGATGGAGCAGAGCCCCGAGGCAGCACTGAGGGGCTGGGCAGGGGGTCAGAAGCCGTCACTCCTCAGCGGCTGGGGCAGGTCTGACACACTGATCTGCAGGTTGAGCTCTGCTGAGTCCAGGGCTGTGGATGGGGTGGGTGGGGGGGTCTCCTCGTGCACAGCAAACTCCTCCTGGTGCTGCTGCCGCAAGTGCCACAGGATCTCTCTGGACAAGAAGTGGGTCTCTTCTTCTCCTGGCTCTGGAACAGAAGAAAGACAAATCCCACCTTCACCAGTCAGCCCCAGGCAGGGGTTTGGGCAGGGAGCAGAGTCTGGGAGATGCCCCAAAATATGCAGAATTTCCTGCACAGTCAAAATACAGCCTTTACTTCCCATTTTCAGCACGGCAGAAGGAAGAAATTAAACCACAAAGTGCAGGGAAGAGAGTAAAATTACAGGCACTATGTGCTGGATTCCTAGTAATGCTTGTTGTGATGGGAACTGCCTCACTGGATTGGAAATGCTCCTCCCCATCAGAGAGAGCACTGAGATCCCTCTGAAAAACAAGCAACATTCATTTCAGCAAGATGCTGATCTCATCTGGCAGAGGTGGGGAGATGGGGGATGAAAGGAAGATGGGAAGGAGGGAAAGCCTCGCTCCCTGCCATCCCCTGTCAGGAGGAATGGCACTGAGCCAGCACACACTTGTCCCACTGCTGGGGAGGGCTCGGCAGCCCCAGCCACTTCTCCCAGGAACATCAGCAGGGAAGGGAGCTGCTCCTACCCCTGGATGTCTGCTGGTTTTAATCCTTGAGGAAGTGTTCTTATTGTCTCAGGGGTAGACAGCTCGTCCCAGTGCTTTTGGGGACTTCAACAGGGCTGACTAGCGCTGCCAGCACCCTCCACGCTCCTCAGACCCACAGCAAAAAGTCCTTAGAATCAATCATGGAATATCCTGGGTTGGAAGGACCCACAAGGACCATCAGTCCAACTCCTGGCCCTGCACAGGACACCCCAACAATCCCACCCTGTCCTTGAGAGTGTTGTCCAAACCCTCCTGGAGCTCTGGCAGCCTTGGGGCTGTGCCCTCTGCCCTGGGGAACCTATTCAGTGCCCAACCACCCTCTGGGGGAAGGACCTTTTCCTGAGATCCAACCTGACCCTGCCCTGACCCAGCTCCAGCCATTCCCCTGGGTCCTGTCACTGGTCACACAGAGCAGAGATGGAGCTGCCCCTCATGAGGAAGCTGCAGACCCTGGTAAGCTCTGACCTCAGTCTCCTCTCCAACTGAACAATCCAAGTGTCCCCAGCCACTCCTTGTATGGCCCCTCCAGACCCTTTCCCATCCTCATGTCCCTCCTTTGGACGCTCTCTACCAGCTTTAGATCTTTCTCATACTGTGGTGCCCAAAACTGCCCCCAGCACTCGAGGTGAGGCTGCCCCAGGGCGGGGCAGAGCAGGACAATCCCCTCCCTCACCCCGCCGGTGATGATGTGTTGGGGGATGTTCCCGTTCCCTGTGAGGCAGCCCCTCCCTCCCATGGCAGCAGGGACCCCCATGGCCCCCTGAGAGGGGAGATCAGCCGAGCTCTGCTCAAACCTTGCCTGCTTTCTCCTGTTTGTCCTGATCTGAGGTCACCCAAGGCCTGGCAGAGCAAGTGCTGGACACCCCAACCCTTCTTACTCACCCTCGTAGGCAATGAGCCGGTAGGTCCCTGCACACTCCTTGGAGCTCTGCAGGATCTCCTCCAAGGTCCTGTAGAAAAGCTTGGCCTGCTCCAGGCGCTCCTCCCGGCTGAAGGCAGCACACTCATCCTGGGACATGGCGTAGAGGGACTGCAGGGGGGTGGCATATTCCACTGCACAGTGCCAGAGCTGCAGGGATGGCAGGAAAAGACATGGGGACAGGAGGACCTGGGAGAGGGCTGTTGAGAGAACTTGCTCTGGGCAGAGCCCTCAGGACCCCTGGACAGCTCCTTGGCCTGCCCTGCACTGGTGCTGTGTGCTGGAACACTGGGACAGGGACACTGGGTCTGGTCCCAGTGTCCCCCTGGGACATTGTGCAGAGCAGGGAAAGAGCAACTGGCCTGGCAGGTCCAGGTGGGCTCAGGTGTGCCTCTGCCCACAAGGTGCAGCCACTGGCTTTGCCAGGGCTCCCAAGAGCAGACTGGAGAGTGATTTTCCCCGGGGAATTTGGTCCCCTGCAGAGACACCCCTTGCCTGTGATCACACCTTCTTGGTGGCTTTTCTGCCAAACAAAGGGCAGTGGAGAGGCAGCACCAATCTCTGCTCTGTGTGACCAGTGACAGGACTTGAGGGAACGGCTGGAGCCGTGCCAGGGGAGGTTTAGGTTGGATCTCAGGAAAAGGTTCTTTCCCCAGAGGGTGGTTGGGCACTGAACAGGCTCCCCAGGGCAGTGGGCACAGCCCCAAGGATACTAGAGCTCAAGGAGCATTTGGAAAACACTCTGAGGCACATGGTAGGATTGTTGGGGTGTCCTGTGCAGGGCCAGGAGTTGGACTGGATGATCCTTGTGGGTCCCTTCCAGCTCAGGATAATCCATGATTCCGTGATTCTAAGTCTGAGCATCCTAATGGAGAGCAGGAGGGCAGAGAAGAGGATAAACACTGGGAAGATGGATGCACAGCTGGAGGGAGGCTGATCAAACAAACAAGGAGAGATTTGTTAAGGCCAAAAACATTCCAACGAGGAGCAGGGTTACCAGTAGGTCTTCCACTGGGTAAACTGGGAAGTTTAATAAACTTAGAAGGAAGAGGGGTGGGATTCCCAGGTAAAGGCGGAGTAGCAGGAAGCTCCTGGCCTTGGCAGTGTGTCCTGGAGCAGGTGCCAGGGGTGTTGTGTTGCTATGAGAGACTGGGCAGGAAGCTGAGGGGCAGATTTTAGTGGGAACATGCAATGGGCCAGGCCAGGTCCAGGCTCGGAGCTGCTGTTGCTCCCAGGAGGCTGGGTGACTCAGCAGGGCCTGGCAGATGGAACACTGGGAAGATCCCACTGCTGGCTGTATTTTCTCCAGAGCAGGGTCAGGAGGAGGCTCTGTGGTCCCTCAGACAGGGCTCTCAAAGCAGCAGCTCAGAGCTCTGCCCCCCTCAAAGGGCAGATCAGGGGCACCCAGGTGAGGAGCATCGCTCTGCCCTCACCTCCATCCACAGCCAGGGTGGGACCAGGGTATTCCATCCCCCAAGGGTGCAAGGGCACAGCCCATCTGCCTGGAGATGTGGAAGGAGAGGGATGCAATGTGAGACAGAGGGATTTAGGGCTCACCAGCCTGGAAAAGAGGTGACTGGGGGAAAGGGAGGGAGCCAAACAATGACTCACACAGACATTTCCAAGCAGCTCTTCACAGCACAAGGAAACACTCATTCACCCCCTGGGAACTGATGCTCTGTAGCCCACATCTGCTTTTTTCTCCTCAGTTTTCTGGACTTAAATCAACTCCAGGAGGGGTTAAGCGAGCCCAGCATCCCTGCAAGGGCTGATCCTGGGAGGAGGCAGCCAGGAGGAAGGGGTGAAGGAGCAGGACCTCTCCATCCCATGGAAGCCTGCTGAAAGCTGGGAGTATCTAATAGGAGAGGGAACACTGGCCTGCCTTTACAGCCACTTCTGGGCTGGGATCTGAGGCCAGGAAGACCTTTGGGATGATGGTCCCAACGCTGCTCTCACTATACCTGGTTTTCTTCATCCCTGATTGCATAGAGGCTGTGTTTGTAGACCCTCTTTTTGGTGCCAGCTCGGGCCATGGTGGTTTCACTGAGGTCTGTCAGGTACTGGATGTTGCTGTCAGCTTTCTCCAGGTCATCATAGACATCACAGCTCAGAGGGATCAAGATGTGGAGCTTCCAAGTCTTCCTGCACACCAGCAGGTTGGGGTTGGCGCTGCTGAATTCCTCCATGGACTTTTTCACCCCTGGTGGAAGAGAACATCAGGCAGAGGGGCCTGGTGTGAGTACAGCTGCCTTCTGCCTTGCTCCCCATCTCCCTGCTAGCACTGTAAAAGTGGGAGGATTGTTATTAGGAGCTATTTCTATCTGTAGGCACGAGAATGCAGGGAAACAGCTACGTACGTGGCAGGACTATTTTTAGGTACCCCACATAATAGGACCAGGCCAGCCCATGGGCGACGTTCTGCTTGGACCTCTCGGACATCTCAGACACCTCCACTGCTGAGGGCTTCTGTGAGGGAAGGACAGACAGACCAGGGGATGAAAGAGCCACCTGGGCCCTTCCATGACAGTCAGTTCTCCACAGCGATTGGAGAACTCCAGTGAGGTCTGGAGAGTGAGCAACCCCCACTGCCCCCTTCCAGCACCACACTGGGCAGTGGGGCAGAGCCCCTGACAGCCCCCCACAGCCCCTGCTGGGAGGGAGGGGGGCTGGGGTGAGCTGGGCACTTTCCTGGCTGCACCCTCCATTGGGATCATGTGTCCCAGTGCAACTTGTGCATCTGCCCAGTGCTCCCAGCATGGGAGAGGAGACATCCCAGTGATATCAGGATTCCCAGCGGCCCCTGCCAGCTCTGTGTGTTCATTTAGGTGGAGATAGGTGGCCAAAGCCCCCTGTGTGAACTCCCTCCCCTTCCAGCACTGCAGAGGCACAGCAGAGCCTTCCCAAAGCTACAGAGGCACATGGAGCTTGGCTCTGCCTCCACAGTATACTGGTAATTAACCCTCTGGACAGCACACACAGGGTGTGCTTTCCCCACAAGTGCCAGCTTGACTGACAGATGTAAAATACCCCCATTTTTTGTGTCAGGGGGTCTCTGCCAGCCCCCTGGAGTGGCTGTGCTCATTAGGAGGCAGCATGGCACTCATGCCAAAGCATGTGGCAGCATGGGGCCAGGGAGATCAGCTCTGCAGGGCTGAGCTGAGGGTGTTCCTCCCACTGCCAGGCTGCCTGTGGGTGGACTGGGTGTGCAGGGGCCGCGCAGAGCTGGGGCCGTGCCCCCAGGGCTGCTCAGCACTGAAGGGCTCCCAGGAAACCAGCCAGGCTGGAGGTGCTGGAGCCTTACCTGGAGCCCCAGGGCGAGGATGAGGAGCTGGCACAGGCTGGCCAGGCCGAGTTGGAGGCCGAGGGGCTGCCCATCCCCAGGGAGAGCCACGTAGGCTGAGGCGCAGAGGAGCAGCATGGACCCGTGCCAGCGTGGGGGGAAGCACGTGCTCAGGGCCCGCCAGAAGCTGCCGTGGTGCCTGGGTGGGAGAGGGAGACAGGAGTCAGGCTGGTGGCCACCCACCCAGCATCTGCAGCCCACAGGGCACTGGATGATTCCACCTCCCAGCCAGTGCCACCAATCTTACAGGGCAGTACAGAGCCAGGGAGCCCTGGGGGACCCTGCCCAGTGCACCCCAGGAGAGGGCTTGGGTCCCTTGCAGCACCCCTGGGACTCAGAGGGAGCAGATGGCATGTCACCCTGGACAGCAGAGGGACACAGCAGCCCCCTGCCCTGCAGTACTGGGTGGTGGGGAAAGGCTGGGGCCGAGATCTGTTCCCCAGGGAAAGGGCACACGAGGGAGGGGAGAGATCCATACACGTACGGGGGAGATGGGCAGGCGGGAGAGGGGGAGAGGAGGAGAGGGAGGAAGAGATGAGAGAGGCAGGAGGGTGATGGAGGGCACAGCACAGCGTTGCCACAGAGAGCAAACCCACAACACCCGGAGGGTGCAATGCCCTTGTCTGCAGGGCGGTCCCAGGAGTTTGGCAGACAGACCCGCCCCCCCCAATGGCTCACCTGGACTGCAGGTGGAAGATCTCCTCCGCCAGGTAGCAGGCGCCCTTGAGCAGCGCCCCGATCTGCAGGGTGGCGAAGTGGAAGGTGAGGCTGCGGGCGGCGGGCACGAGGGGCTCCCCGGCCAGGCAGAGCGCGGCCGCGCACAGCGCCAGCAGCAGGTACACGGCGCGCTGGGCGCGCCCGCCCCGCGCCCGCGGGATCTGCGGGGCACGGGGGTGGCTCGGCCGCCGCCACTCGCGGGACATCCGCGCCACACACGGGGGTCGGCCCCGGCTCGTCCCCAGCGCAGCGCTGCGGGGAGAGGGCGAGAGCGGGTCAGGCGCGGTGCATCCAGCGCTCCCCGGGAGCCCCGGAGCGCGCAACCCTTCGCACGCCGCTGGGGAGGTTCCCCTGCGCTTCCCGCCCTCGGGGATGTCCCCCGGCACCAAACGGGCTCGGCAGAGCCGAGCCTGGCTGGCCACCCCGCTCCCAAACCGGTGCCAGCCCTCCCTGCTCCGCTGGCACTCACCGGAGCAGTTCCCAGCTCCCAGCGCGGGCCGTGCTGGGTTTCCTGGGCTGCGGGTTAAGGGACTCTGCGCTCCGCCCGGACAGCTGTGGCTCCCCTCGGAGGTGCTGCAGACACAGACCCGGAGGCTTTTGAAGCTCCCACGCCCAGAAAAGTGAAAATGAAAGGAGCTGTGGCAGCAGTGGGCAGTTTGCAGAGCGCGCCAGAGGCCTCCCACGCAGGGCACGGGCGAGGTCTCAGCCCACTGGGAATCCAGGCACTGGGGAGCTCCAGGTGGATGTGGCAGGTTTCGATATCCGTGAGTTTATTCCTCCTGGAAAGCCCCAAAGTATCTGCCAGGACAGTCTGAGATGAACTGGAATGAGGAAGGAAACCGGAATCTCTTGAGATTAATTTATTAAGGGCAGCAGATCTCAGAGATTGTGTTGATTCAGCACAGCAGGTTGCCAGGGGCAAAACAGAATGAAACTCCTTCTAGGAGAGCGTGACTCTGTGCCTTGGATCACCCCACCCCACACACCTCCAGGAGATGCCAGCTTGGGAAGCAGTGCCTATGAGTGCTGGCAACACCACAGGGGCTTCCTGCAGCCAGGGATGCCCTCAAGCCTCCCAGTTCCTTGGTTCTAGTGGTGGAGTCTGCAGCGGTGAGGCATTCCCATCCTGGAGGAAAATGGATTAGGGGACACATACATAGGAGCGGGTGGGATGCACTCAAGGATGCTGAGGGAGGTGAACAATGCCCTGACAAGGCTCCTCTCTGATCTCTTTGGAAGGTTGCAGCAATCGGGATGTTCCTGGTGAGTGGGAGAGGGCAAACCTCACATCCAGCTCCAGCAGGTGAACCACAGCCTGCCCAACGTCACCTCTGTCCCTGGGAAGGTGAGGGAGTAAATCCTCCCAGCAATCAGTGCCAAGCACCCAAAGGATGAGAAGAGCACAGTCAGCAGGAATTTACAAAGGACACGTCACACCTGACCAACCTGACTACCTGGAATGGCAGGAAAACTGGCTGTGAGGATGAGGGAGCACTTTCACTTCAGCAAAACCCTTAGCATGGTCACCTGCAGCCTCCATGGAGCCAAACCAGGTGGAGGTTTAGTTGGGCACAGAAGCTGACACTTTGTAAAGCAGTCTACAAACACTGCTGACCTCACTGAGATCAGTAGGATGCTGTGAATCTGCCTGAAATTCTGAGCCCTGCCCTCTGGAGACCCACAGGCTGCTCTGCATGAGGTGCCTTAGGTGTGAGGGGGATTAATCCCTTCATACCCCAGGAGCTGGGGCAGCCAATGTGGGGGCTGAAGGTGATCAGAGCAGGTGCTGGATGCTCATGGAATGTCCCCAGCCAAAAGCCAGGCCAGGAACACCCTGTTTTCCCTGGCATCCCCTGGGTGAAGGCAGGCAGCAGCACGACAGAGCCAGCTCTTCAGGATGGGCACAGCAGCAGTGCTTCCTTCCTTTAATCCCCTTTTTTTCTGTTGCCCTGCAAGAGCAGGTAGAGCTGCTGGCTCCACCCCAAGGGCAGGGTGCCCAGTGACAGCTTTTCACTGGGGATACCTGCAGGGATGGGGTTCTGATGCCAGGCTGGTGTCAAAAGTGGCTTTGGTCCCTTTTTTTCAGTCCCCTGGCTAAAAAGTGCTGCAGTTGGTGTTTTTAGTGCTGCAGTTGCACCAACAGTGTCCCCCAGAGGTCCTGTGTGATGGGGCTGCTTTATTGACACAGAATAGCAAAAATAAAGTGCTCTGCAATACTGTGTGTGAGCCAGGCCAGTCTCTGGTGCAGTGAGGAGCCACCGTGTGCTGGGTAAAATCTGGTGGCAGCAGGACCTGCTTCCTCCAGCTCCCAAGCACACGTCGTGTCTCACTCACTCAGCCAAGCAGTTTCCTAGAATCAGGAATATCCTGACTTGGAAAGGACCCACAAGGATCATCAGTGTTGGGTGGAGAAACCATTTTTGCTCATTTTGGAACTGTCACGGGCTGGTGTTGGTCGGGTGTCACTGCTCTTGTGCTGGGAGGGACATGAACCAGCCCTTTCCTCCTCCCCGAATCACTGATGGCTTCAGACCTCAGCCACCTTTTTCTTGGGCTGGAGCATCTCAGATGCTCCATTTTCTTTGAAAATAAGCTTTTCAAAATGCCTTAAATAGCTCCTCCAGGTCCCATGACTGTCCCCTGCACTGCTGAGTCCATACCTCAAGTCCTGGAGTCAGTTCTGGGCCCTCACAAGAAGGACATTGAGGGGCTGGAGCGTGTCTAGAGAAGGGCAATGGAGCTGAGGAAGGGTCTGGAAAACCAGGAGCAGCTGAGGGAGCGGGGGGGGGGCTCAGCCTGAAGAAAAGGAGGCTCAGGGGTGACCTTCTCCCTCTCTATAACTCCCTGACAGGAGGGTGTCCTGAGAATGTGGGGACAAAGACTTCAGGGCTTGCCCAAAGCTGCCAGCACTGATTTCTGCCCCAAAAGCTCCTGCTGTTTCTCTTTGAGGAGGTTTAACCATTCCATGACTGCCCTGTCATTGTTTATTTAAAAAATAAAAATAAAAAAGCCCAACCCCCCCAATCTTGGCTTTATTTAAAGAATAAAAGTTTTCACACTTTCTCAGACCAACTCATGTTTAAACACATTTAACTGAGAACAAGAGCAAGTCACTTCACAAGTTACTTCTGTTAAGTTTAAAAATTGTGACAGTCCAATCATTTCATAGTAAGACTCATCTATTTGAGTCACCTAGAATTTCAAAACTAATATGGGAATGGTTCCATGTACTTTCTTCCTGGTTGTGATGTCCCAGGTTCCACTGACACAAACTCCGCAGGACTGGGACAAGATTAAAAAGAGCATTTCCAGGGCACTTCCCCCTGGG
Source organism: Pseudopipra pipra (assembly GCF_036250125.1). NCBI lineage: Eukaryota > Metazoa > Chordata > Aves > Passeriformes > Pipridae > Pseudopipra > Pseudopipra pipra. Next base: position 3,998,910 of record NC_087563.1, on the reverse strand, counting down.
TTGAAACCCCACAGAAGGAGCTCCTTGACAAGTGTTCCTGTGGATACTGATCCATCTGGTCTCCTGATGGAGGGGACAATGGTTGCCCTGGCATCTGGATACAGCCAAGCCTGGGAGTGGCAGCAGGAGAGGGACAAGCTGTGGTTGATGTGGAGTCTCCTCGTGACACACACGGCAACTTGGGTATGGAAGCTCAGAAGTTCCTTTCAGAAATGCTTTGAACTGAATTCCCTTTGGGACCAAGAGGCTTTTAGCTGTCAGCCTGGCTAACCTATCTCAGGATCTTTAAGGCTCTGCTCCAGAACTTCCATGGTTCAGCCTGGAAAAGAGAAGGTTCTGGGGAGACCTTGGAGCCCCTCCAGTGCCTCAAGGAGCTCCAGGATAGCTGGAGAGGGACTTTGGACAAGGGCCTGGAATAACAGGACAAGGGGGAATGGCTTCCCACTGCCAGAGGGCAGGGTTAGATGGGATGTGGGGAAGGAATTCTTGGCTGTGAGGGTGGTGAGGTCCTGGCACAGGTTGCCCAGAGAAGCTGTGGCTGCCCCATCCCTGGAAGTGTCCAAGGCCAGGTTGAACAGCTCTTGGAGCAACCTGGAATAGTGGAAGGTGTCCCTGCCCATGGCAGGGGGTGGAATGAGTTGAGCTTTATTGTGCCTTCCAATCCAAACCAGTGCATGATTCCATGACTGGGGTGGTACTGCTGGGCAGCTGTGCAGAGCTGGGCAGAGCTGGGCAGAGCTGCTCCTGGACCATTTTTCAGGGAGGTTTTTTTTCTTTGAACCTTGCTCAACATTATGTGTGTGCCCAACACTGGGGTTTTTTTCTTTCCCGGCTGTGTTTCCCTCTTTTAGACTGACCTTTCTCCAACTTCTAAGAAAGGTCTCAAAGGTTACCAAAGCCTAAAAAACCAGATTTAGCCAGCTCAGCTGGGAAGTTTGTGTTCCTTTAAATTCTTGTGCCTTTCCTAATCACTTAGAGGTTTTTTCCCCTAATACATCACTGCAACCTGACCCTGCGGAGCAGAGCTGTTCAGAGGGAGATGAAGGAAAGGCTCATGGAGACAGGAGTCATCTGAGGACAAGGCAGGACTCAGAGAACTCCCCCAGTGATGCTCTGCTGTTTGGGAGCAGGAGGTGTTGGCACGGGATGGTGTTGGCAGGCACAGGGAGCAGAGCCCTCAGTGCTTCCCTTTGGAATAGGAGCCAAGAGCACAGTGGTGTCCCTGGGATGAGAGACCATTGTACCCACAGGGGCTGCAGGACCTGTTCCCTCCCTGGGAGACAGAAGGCAGGAATCTGCAGGAGGAATGTCTCCTAAAATGCCATGGGGGGATGTGTGAGGGGCAGCACGAACAGCAAAGTGAGACAACATTTACCTCACCAACAAGGACTGTGGGCAGCAGGGGAGGGGAGATTCTGCCTCTCTGCACCCTCAGGGGAGACCCCCCTGCAGAGCTGCCCCAGCCCTGGGGAACAACAGAAGGAGGACGTGGAGCTGCTGGAGAGAGTCCAGAGGAGGCCACAGAGATGCTTCAAGGGCTGGAGCCCCTCTGCTCTGGAGCCAGGCTGGGAGAGCTGGGGGGGTTCACCTGGAGAAGAGAAGGCTCCAGGGAGAGCTGAGAGCCCCTTCCAGGGCCTAAAGGGGCTCCAGGAAAGCTGGAGAGGGACTGAGGACAAGGGATGGAGGGACAGGACACAGGGAATGGCTTCCCATTGACAGCAGGAAGGGTTAGATGGGATATTGGGAAGGAATTCCTGGCTGTGAGGGTGGTGACGCCCTGGCACAGGTTGTCCAGAGGAGCTGTGGTTGCCCCATCCCTGGAAGTGTCCAAGGCCAGGTTGGATGGGGCTCGGAGCAACCTGGAATAGTGGAAGGTGTCCCTGCCCATGGCAGGGGGTAGAATCAGAGGAGCTTTAAGGTCCCTTCCAGCCCAAACCATCCTGGATTCTAAGATTCTATGAAATCTCATTCCTGGGTGTCACAGGTCTGACCTTGTGAAAAAACATTATGAAAATGACTTTCCTGCTCCTGTTTCTCATCTCTTGGAAAAATTCACATCCAGCTGGCAACAAATAGCAGCTCATCATTTTCCCTGCTACCAGAAGCACAACAAAACTATTTGCCCGTCTCTTTTTGGAGATGAAATCCAACACTTTTCCTGAGAATACAGGAAAAAGGTTACTTTAATCTTGGCTGATGTGAAGTTCTTAGAGCTGTGACTTGAAGGTACTTGGAAAACTTCCCCAGGAATGGGAGAAGGTTGTTTCCAAAGACATTACTGAGGAAGGAGAAGACTCCCTTGTGCTGGGACATCAGATCAATGAGCTGTGCAGGGTTGTCTGGAGTTCAGGAATCAAGGGGTATCCAATAACCCAAAAGGCAACAGGAAGGAGGGAAAAAAGCCACAAAATGACCCAAAGTAGTTGAAAAAAAAAAAAAAAACAACCCACTGACAAATAAAACCCACCCAAAAAGCCATTTTTATGAATCTGTGGTTTATTTCTGCCATACCAAATGTGAAGGAGGAAAGATAAATTAATTCAAAACATGCCCTTTGCTAAAGACACCAGAAAGCTTGGACTGTTGCAGGAGGCTGGTCCCAGGGGGAGCAGCACCAGGGACCCTCCAGTCCCAGCCCCTGCCATGGGCAGGGACACCTTCCACTAGCCCAGGTTGCTCCAACCTGGCCTTGGACACTTCCAGGGATGGGGCAGCCACAGCTTCTCTGGGCAACCTGTGCCAGGGCCTCACCACCCTCACAGGAAACAATTTCTTCCAAATATCTAACCTAAATTTCCCCTCTTTCCATTTTTACCCATTATTTCTTGTCCTATCACTATGTTATTTACCTCTAAAATCTCCTGTTTAAGCCATTTCTGCCTCTCTGCCAAGAGGTGCAGGGGAGGTGTGGGATAGAAAAGAGCAGTGGCAATCAACCCTGCTGCAGTGTGAGGGGAGAAGAAGACAGGCAATAACAGCAAATTGTGGCAAAATTCAATAAAAACTCTAGTCACACAAGAGAAAAATCTGTGTGAGACCAGGCCTTCCTGTAACGGGACAAATCTGTTGCCTTCTTGGAAAGTGTTATGACTTCCAACCGTGGTTAGAAATGCTGCTGGCACTTTTTTCCCTTGTCTCAGGAGCAGCACTGCCGACTTGGAAGGGCCGTGGCATCACCAGGCACTGCCCCCAAAGCTGAGACAGAGGGGAAGACTCAATTTGCCCCAGCCACATGAACTGGGACCCAGAACCCCTCCGTGTGCCAGGCTGATCCCACAGCGTGGGCAGCAGGGGATGGGGGATTCCTCTGGGACCCCCCCCTGCAGAGCTGCCTCCAGCTCTGGGGAACAACAGCACAAGGACGTGGAGCTGCTGGAGCACATCCAGAGGGGAACACGGAGGTGCTCCGAGGGCTGGAGCCCCTCTGCTCTGGAGCCAGGCTGGGAGAGCTGGGGGGGTTCACCTGGAGAAGAGAAGGCTCCAGGGAGAGCTGAGAGCCCCTGGCAGGGCCTAAAGGGGCTCCAGGGGAGCTGGAGAGGGACTGGGGACAAGGGATGGAGGGACAGGACAAGGGGGAATGGCTTCACAGTGTAAGGGAGTAGGTTTAGATTAAATATTTGGAAGAAATTGTTCCCTGTGAGGTGGTGATGCCCTGGCACAGGTCGCCCAGAGAAGCTGCGGCTGCCCCATCCCTGGAAGTGTCCAAGACCAGACTGGAACAACTTGGGCTAGTGGAAGGTGTCTCTGCCCATGGCAGGGGGTTGGAACGCGATGGAACTTCAAGACCCCTTTCCAACCCAGGCCATTCCACGGATCTCTAATATTGTGCCCTCGTGTCGTCCCTGAACTAAACACACAGCATGTGCCATCCCCAAGCCACTCCCCAGGTTGCTGCCGGGCGGGGTGTCCCGTCCCGTCCCGACCCCGGTCCCGACCCCGATCCCGTCCCGTCCCGTCCCGTCCCGTCCCCGACCCCGTCCCCGACCCCGACCCCGACCCCGACCCCGATCCCGTCCCAGTCCCCTCAGGCCGCTCCCGGCCCTGCCGGGACTTCTTCCCGTCCGCTGCTCTCGCGAGACAACGCCGTCGGTGCGTCACGCGCCCCGCGCGCGCGCTCTGCGCTTCTCTCTCCTCCGTCCAGCCTGCCGCCGTATCCTTCCGCGCGCTCCCCCTCCCCCTTCTGGAGAGTTCTGCACGGCGGTGCCGCACGACAAATAGTTCCCCGCCGCTCCCCCTCCTCCCCTCCACACGCCCCTCTCCCAGCCCCTCCTCCTCCCGCCGGTGCCGCTCCGACCTCCCCCTTCTGCCCCATTCCCCCCCCTCCGCGCCGGTAACCGGCAGCGCGGCCCGTGGAGGGGGGGGAAGCGGAGGCGGCGGAGTGATCCGCGGCAGGCGACGCGGAGGCAGCGCATAAAGCGGCGGTGGCGGAGGGAGAGGAGGAGCTGCGGCACCGCTGAGCCCGCGGCCGCCACCGCCCCGACACCGGCTCGGCCCCGGCCCCGCCGCCCCCGGGGGGCCCCGGTCCCCTCCCTCCCCTCCGCTCTCTCCGTCCGTCCGTCCCCTCCCCGTCCCCTTCCCGCCCCGCGCCGCCGCCACCTCCGCGCTGCTCCTCCTCCTCCCCCCTCCCCTCGCAAATAGTCCCGCGGGCCGCCCCCTCCCTCCGCCCGCGCCCCTCCTGCCGCCGCCTCGCGCACACAATGGCGCTGAAGAGAATCCACAAGGTAAGGGCCGCACGGCCCGGCCCGGCCCGGCCCCGCGCGGCCCCGCACCGCCCGCCTTACATAACCCCGCCGGGGCCCCGGGGCTGCCGCTCCGGCGGGGGGGTCGGGCCGGGCCGCCCCGCGCGGGCTCGGGCCAGGCGGCAGCGCGGGGGCCGCTCCCGCTTTGTTCGAGGGGGGCCCGGCCCGGGCCCCTCCGGAGCAACGTGGCCCCCCGGGGCGGGGCGGGGGCCGCGAGGGGGCGCCGGTAGCGGGGCCGGGCCGGGCCGGGCCGGGGGTGGTGCGGGCCCGGCGGCCGCTGCGGCCCCGCGGGGCCCGGCCCGGCCCTTCCCCGCGCTGGAAGTTCCGCCGGGGCCCGTCCCAGCGCTCCGGATCGCGGCCCCGAGCACGGTAAAGCTGTCACACGGCGCTCTGGTTTAGCTCTTCTAATGGAGCTGTGCTACCGCCTGAGTCATCCCGCAGGCTCCGAGGGGAAGCTACAGCCTTGCCTTCCCCTCCCCGGAACCCTGCTCCGTGCCCTGGCCTTTTGGGAAAACGCTGCTGCCCAGCTCCCCTGCTGTCTTAAAAGTGTTTGCTTGATCATCAGTGTCTTTTACCAGGAAAAAAAAAAATACTCGAGGGTTATTGGAGTCCAATTGCATTTCTTTAGTGAATTTGGATCCTTTTCCCAGCGAAATGTGTAGCTGTCAGTTTGGAGTCTGTATACAAGGGTCAGGTGTAGAAAATACCTGTCCCACGGTGTTTCTGCTCTCAGTGACTACCTAAATCTAATTTTTGTCTAGAACCAGCTGCCAACCCCCCAGCACCCACTTAAGCTCAGATTGTAGCCCTGTTTGGTTTTCTGTGTGCTGTCGGGTCTGTGTTAACATCTCTGCTTTGCTCGTAGGTTACCTTGGAGGCTTTGTGAAGCTTCATGATCAGGTTAAAGCTCAGGTGGAGAAGAAAATGGAAGAGAGCTTGAAGCCTTGCTTTTGCTCGTGGAATAGGTAGCACTTGGAAGGGGAGGATTTGGAGTGTGGTTTTAGGGTGTTGGATTTTCCAGCTGAGGGTCCGGGACTGAGTTACATAAGGAAGTTGTGCTCCAGCTGAGTGCTGCTTGTCTGCAGTGTTCTGTCCCTTACTTTAGGGACCCCCGGGGTCCTGTGAGGAGTGTTCCACAGTGTTTGTGGGCTCACAGGTGTTTGGGAATACTTCTTCCTCCTCGGGAGTGGGTCGATAGACCTGGGAGATATGGCAGTGGATGCTGACCAGGGTAAATGTGGCTGGGGGACACACTGGGCTGTTATGGGGACAGTGAATCCCCTGTCAGGTAACTCGGGAAAGCTGCTTGGTTGTAGTTCAGTGCGAGCTGAGGGTCAGGAGTCAACGCTCTGAGAGCACTTGTGTTTCCAGACTGGTTTGTGACAGGAGAGGAGCTGGATGTGTTGAGTCTTTGTTAACCTTGGATGCTTGTGGACTGACTCTTCCTGCTGCTTTTCAAGGATTAAGAACCCCGAGGGATAATGAGGACTGTGTAGAGTTATGAGAGTCTTCAAAGTGACGAAGCAGTGCTGTGTGAGCTCTGCAAAGCACCAAGAGTTTCAGTGGAGTGAGTGTGGTGATGGCTGTGGAGGTGATGGGGCTGGAGGCAGCATTTCCAGCAGAAAACCTGTGTGGGGGTAGATAAACTTGCCTGTTGTAGCAGCCCAGGTGCTTTAAAAGTTGGCTGGGAGTGGAGCTCCAGGCTGGAAGGAGCACTCTGAGTTGCTGTGGGTGTCTGGCCTTGACTGCTCCAGTAATCATGGCTGGTTGTTTACGCTCTGGCTATTTTAAACCCCGTGGAGAGCTCTCCTATCATCATCTCCGGGTTGTTCTGGGCTCTGGGAGTGTGTGGTGGCCATCCCTGTCAGGATAACGAGGGGACAGACAGCTTCTGACCTTTGCTGTTGCAGCTTGTGGCAAGAGCAGGAGCCTGCAGAGTGTGGATCGAGTAGGAATAATCCCTGTGGAGTCGAGCACGGAGACGGGATGGGAGGGAAAGCTGCTGCTCTGGCTTTTTTTTGAGGGTGGTATCAGTCATGATATATCAGTGTGCAGGGCTTGGTCTGGCCATTGGACCTTGCTCTTGGCAGTTTTGGTTTTATACTGAACCACAAAGGCCTTTCTGTGACGCTTTTTCCAAAATTTTTGTGTCCTCGGATAACATAGGGATGAGAACTTGGAAAGGAGGAGAAAATCCCGAGAGTAAACCTTTGATACAGTGTTACCTGAAATGGCCTCTTGCATGTTGAGCTGCTCTGGGCTGGAAGAGGGGGCCAGAACAAGGAGTTTACACCGGGTGAACAGCATTGTTGCTGGTGTGTGAGGCAGCAGAGGAACCTGCAGGGTCTGCCCCAGCCTGTCCCTGTGGCACAGTTGCTCTTGGGATTGTCCAGAGGCTCGTGCTGGGATAACGTGTGTGCATGGAGCAGCAGCTGTTCTCTGAGCAGATGCTCCAAAACAGCTCAGCCTGGGTGAGACCTGCTCTCAGATTGCTGCCTGTGTTACTCACTGCAGTATTTTGGGCAGTGGGGCTGCAGATTCTTGTTTGGGTGCCTTTACTGGCTCACAGGCCTGAAAGTTGAAATCCTTTCTTGTAGACATGTTTGGGGTGTAAGCAGGGCTGCCAGGCAGAGTCCCTGGGATAACAGTGAAGTGCAGCAATGTAATTGTTGTTTGTACATGACAATTATCTGTCTTATCATGGGTAAATTCATAAGAAATGCAGAGTGAAGCAATCCAGGGGCAGGATGGGAGGGATACAGGAGGGCCAGAGTGAATGGCTTCCATTTTAAGGTTTAAGCCGAAGCACTTTGGATTCAGCCACGTCCCCATCTGTGTTGCTTATCTGTAGGGAATGCAATACCTATAACTGGATAACTAGGGCAGTGTTTGGAGTTGTTTGAATGGGAGAGCAAGGGAAAGGTTAGCTCATTGTCTTCCCTGGGCTCCCCTGTGTGATCGGCGGGTGAGGGGGAAGGGAAGGCAGCAGCTGTGCCTGAGCCCTGCTCAAGTAAAGCATTTTCTGTAGCAGAGGAGTGGTGGATTACTGTTGCTTGTACTGTAGAGGCCCAAAAACCAAGTAATGCTTCACAGAACTCTGACTTCCGTTAGTTCCTGCTCAGCTGTGGAGGAGGGTGGTGGTAGTTGCTGTAGTCCTGGAGTCCAGAGCTGCCCGACCTCTGGGGATGCTTAGGCATCACTTCTGCCAAAATGAGCCCTGCCTGTGGGTGGGATGTGAGGTCAGTGGTGCAGTTGGTGTGCTGAGTTGTAGTTGTGCTACCTGTGCTGAGCAAACTCGGTGTTATTTCAGTGCTCCCAGTTCTGTACAGCAGCCAGTGGGAGCAACTGGGTTCTTCCGTTGGGCCTCGCTGTGTGTGTGGAGCTGCCAGCACAGCCCATCTGTGTTGGAGAGCTTGTGTACAGGGAAGGCTGGGAGGCTTCTGTTAGCTGGAGAGGTGTTTTGATACTCAGACTCTACCCCAGGAGGAAGTTATACATTGCTTTGGTCTTCTTCCTGTGCAGGCTTTGAAAAAAATAAAGAAGGAAAGGTGACAGTTATATCAGAGTGTGTTTATAACACTTACCTTGGTTATTGCTGTGGTCGTGAGTCTTTTCATGCTGCTCAGTTGCCTTCTGACTTCTCCAGTCTTGGAAGGAGTCAAAGTTGGAGGATCTGAGCCACTGCAAGCATTGCAAAAGGAGTTTCTGTCAAAAGGGAAGGATTAAAATGCTGCTGTTAATCAGGATAGCGGCATTAGAATGGCAGATGCTCGGGAATCGTAGTCTGCAGGCAGGAGAGCCCCTATGGATGTGGCAGGGAATTGGTGGCCTGACCTTGGTGCACACGTGAGAGCACTGCCTGGTGCTGCTGGGGGAGAGGAGCTGAGGGAAGTGCCAGGTGGAGCCAGGCTCTGGCACCTGGCAGGGAGGTGCTGCTGGTCCAGGGAAGGTGCAGAGGCTGTTCCCACCCTCCTGCCCCGTGGGTCCTGCACAGGGACTGGCACTGCCCTCTGTGGTCCTGAGGTGAGGCTGGGTGTGATCGATTTGACTTTGGCCCTGATTCCCTATTGCTTGGCTCTGCTCTGTTGGGAGCTGGGAACAATTCATGGCTAAGTGGCTGCGAGTTCCTTTTTGGTTACATAAGTCAGGATTTTGTAACATCACCCTACACTGCCTGTTGAAGGGTTCGGGGGCTTGGGGCAAGTAGACTTGCTAAAGGCAGATGGAAAGCTTGTTTCCCTCACAGCAGCAACCTGAGGCAGAAATTAGGTTTATAATCAAGCTAATGATGCGATCCCTGAGTAAAATAGAATGTGAAAGCAGCTCAAACTGGAGCAGGGTGGAAAGCCCATGGAGTCCAAGCTAAGAGGACTTTGGAAAATCTAGAGGGATACATCTAGTGTGTTGGAGTGGATTTAAGGAGCTCTGCTATATACCAAATAAAATTGCTGGAGCTGACTGCTAAAGGGTGCTGACTTTTTACTCACCTGATTGGCTTCTTGAGGTTGCCAGTTAGGTTGGTTATTCTTACTGAAGGCTGTATTAGCATTAACTTAATCCTTAAAACTAGTCTTCTGGCCAGAGCAGGTTTTACCAGGAATGTGTTAGACTGGGGAGGGATTTGTTGTCTAGAGGAATAAATTTGAACTTCTCTAACAAATGTCTTTGGAGCTTACAATTATAACTTGAAACATGTGCAGGGTTAAACTTTGAGACCTAAACCACTTGGGTTTGGTAGTTCTTTGAAAGCTTCTTGTGCAGTTTCTGAACTCCTGGATTGAGGTGTGTTTTCAAGGCAGTGTACAAGCTCCTGGGAAATGGGAGAGCTGTAGGAGGGGAGGGATGGAGGGTAGTGTGGGGCTGAGCAAGGCTGGTGGCACTGGTTTGCCTGTGAGCCCCGAGGCCTCGCTGGCAACTGATGCCTTTCATGAAGCACAGCTGGGGGGGTCTGTGGCATAAACACACTCCATCTCCCTTAAAATGCTTTCATGGAACCCCTGAGTAGGATTTGGTTTGTTGGGAACTTTGGAGCACATTTAAATCTCATTTTGGAGCCTAAACATCAGTTTCTTGTGTGACTTTTATAGTTTTTAGGGTATGTCCTTCATGGATTTAATTGTAGTAGTTGCATTCAACTTGGCCTTTGGGCAGGACACCTTGAACCTTGCTTTGTGCTGTGCTTCCACTTCCTCATTTTTGCTGAGGGACTCATTAATAGCTGTGAGATGGGTCAGGTTAATGGTAGGATGGACAGCAGTGGGCCCAGCCCTGGGGGTGTTTTGCTGTAGGGGAGGTGGCAGAAACTTTAAATTCTGTAGGATGCCTTCAGCTGGAAACCCAGCTCGGGGTGAGGCAGCCTCTGGGAGCTGAGTAACTCAAACTGGAATTTGATCTAAAGGCTGCTTGAGCCTTCACTTGTAAGCTCCTAAAGCAAAACCTTCTTTGTGTGCTTAAGGACCAGAAACTGTCTGGAGTGGGAACTGGCTTCAGATTTTGTTTTAATATCAGTGTGGTCAAGATCAGGCTTGATCACTGACCAGCCAGACTTCCTGGATCACAGGGGAATAGAACAGTTTGGGATCAGATCTGTGGAAGTTTGTAGATGGTACCAGACTGTAACTGAACCCACCACGTGCTACGAGCTCCAGTTTTATGGGAACTCTGGAGTCATTTGTTCCGAGTTACACAAACCAGCTGGTTCTCAGTCTCCCTCAGCAACAACATCTGGAAGCAAAGGCCTTGCTGGGTCGAGTGTTGTGCTTTTGCAGTGCCTTGGGAACTGCTCAGGAGCCTGCAAAAGGCAAAGTAACCTCTGGGACAGGTTTGGCTCTGCAGCAGCCATGGGTGCTCCTCTGTGTGTGCCTGGATAGATGCAGCTCCATTCCTGTCCTTAAACTTGGCTCTGCAGCTCTGACCAGGGAGTAGTGGGAGTCTTCGAAGCAGCTGGAAGGGAATGGTGTGTTAAAGGGATTATCCATGCCCTGCCAGGAAATCCATTTTGCCTCTCTGGTGGGCAGAGGCAGCTGGTGCCTGCACTCCAGAGGGGTCTTAAACTTCCTCATTGCTCTCCAAGCTGTTGTTCTACAAAATATGGGAGGTTTTGTGTTGCAGGGGCTTGAAATGGGAGTTGGTGCTGAACTTTTCTAGGCACAAGGAGCTTACACATTGCTTTTTACACGGGCCTTTTAATCTGTGATGTTTCACTCCGTGAATTTGTAGAGCAGAACCTGAAATGCCACCTTGTCACTGAGACAAGTGGTACAAGTGCTTGTTGTAAGTCATGGCTTTCCACTGAGATAATACCCAGGGCACCAAAGTATTCCTTTCTAGCTGGAACTGGAGATGTAGAAAATGAAACAGTATTTTGATGAGAAATGGAGCTGCTACTACCTGAACTTGACTGCTGCCTCTGTTGGAGAGTTACCTTGTGGTCCCACTGTTGAATCCAGTGTGGTGAAGCCCTTGGTGCATTTGGGCAGCAGGATACAGGGGGAATGTCAGGGCAGCTTTATGTGTATTCTACTAACTGGTGGAGTGTGTGCCCAAGCTCCTGTTTGTAACCATTTCCCCTGTATAGTAGGGAAGCTGCATGTTGTGTGTTCATAAATATAATCCATGGTGGGCTGTGGTCCTACCTGGAGAATGTGAATTCTTACAGTTGTGCCTTCCTAGTTTAGTGTATGCTTTGTACTGATGTATGAAACAGGATGAGAAGTGGCAAGGAATATTTTTTAATGAGTGTGTTTGTGATTTTGAATACCATAGCATTAAATTGTCTTTTCCAGAAAATTAGAGTCCAGTAGCATTTGGAAGTGGACTGTGTTCTATACAACTTTAGGAAGAGTAGGTGTATGCCTGTTTTTAAGTTTTCATGTGGAGACTCCCTTCATTGGCTGGACTGACCCTGAGGAAGGTGTGTGTAGTGTCTGCACCTTCCTGTGCTGCCCTGGTGGTGCAGGGTGTCTCTGGCTTGCTGCTGCTGGAGCAACTCCAAAGGGCTTTCAGAGATGGCACATGGAGCACTGGAGATGTTCTCTCCACCTTCAGGATGGAGGAGGCTCTTGAGCAGGTGCTGTGTGTGCAGTGCCTGTTCCTGCCCCAGTCTGTTCTGAACCACAAAGTGGAAGAAGCTCAGCAGGAGCTCCACAAAAGCTCCCATAGACTGGTGAGTCAGGAGATTTCCAGCTGGGCTCTTCAGCAGTTGGGAGCTTCTGAGAGCTGAACCAAACTCAGGGAATGTGAAGCTTTGGATCTGCACTGCATCCAGAGGGGGAAACCCAGAGATTTACCTGTTTGATGTATGGCAGCATTCCGGGGTTGTAACTGGAGAGGGTTTGCTTAGTGATGGCCTCCCAGTTCCTGGGAAGTAGAAGCTGGAATTCCCAGAGATCATCTGTTCAAGAGCTTAATCACTCACTGCCTGTAAATAACAAAAGGCCTTTAAGTGACAAACCTCTTCCACTCCTGCTATCAGCTTGTCTTAAACATTGTCCTTCAATGTTTTGTCTGCCAAAAGCCTGGTATGGAAACTTCACTGTGGACTGTTGCTGGGAGGTGAAAAGCTGAACGAACAACGGGGACAGCATGGAAGTGTTTCCTGAGCACTAGATTTAGTTGTAATCCTTGTCTGGTGTGTGTTCAGCTTTCTAGACTGAGCTAGGACAGAAAAAAGCTGATATGTGTGGGCCTATCATGCAAAGCAGGTCAGTGGCTGAGCCAGAAATGGGGCAGGTAAAGTTTGTCTTTAAAGTTTTACTCTATTTTCACTTCCCAGTAAACATCCACTTCCTGAGAAAATGGCTAATGTGAGTTGCTGGTAACAGTAATTCTCTGAACTGTGCTAAAATGTTGCTTCAAATTGAAGCTTGGTATAATTCAGGAGTACTGTGAATTACTCAGCCCACTCAGACTCATAATGGGATTTTTTTCAGAGGAAAATTTGACTGACACAGCCACTGAAAAGTGAGGGTTTCCATTCAGGTCTGTAGGTAGGGAAGGCCTTGTGTTTTATTCCATTTCCCCCTGCCCTGTGGTCAGTGATGTGTTTGTGTGGAGGCAAACCAGCCCCAGGTTACTGGAGCTGTGTGTGCTGCAGGCAGGCTGTGGAGGTGATAAACTGGATCACTGTAGCTGGAGCAGTCTGGGAACTGTTACAATAGAGGGGATAAAATAAGGCTGATACAGAGAGTTGTTGGATTGAGGCCACCTTATCTCCCTGTGACCTGGGGACAGTGGAGGATATAATGCCTCAGTAATGCTGGGACAGTGCAGGCAAACCCAACAGACCCTGTGACATGGTGAGATTGCTGTGACTCCGGGTCTGGGCAGCCTGGACAGGTCACTGAGGCAGGTGCCAAACGTGGCTCCTGTGTTGAAGATGCAGCTTTACTTTCCAAAATCCTGGCTGTTAGTTTTGTGGCGCTGCCAGAGTTGCCACCAGCAGCTTTTTAGCAATAACATGGTTGTTTTTGAAACGAAATGAACTGAACTCTTCCTGTTTTGTAGGAGTTGAACGATCTGGCACGTGATCCTCCAGCACAGTGTTCAGCAGGGCCTGTTGGGGATGACAGTAAGTATCCTGCTCTCAGCAGACACCTGCACTCTGCCACTTCTTTCCTTCTAAAACAGGTTGTCCAGCACTTCAGCAAGGAGAACCCTTCTATTTCTTCTGGTTAGAGTACTAGATACTGCTCTCCATCCTGATATGAAATTTGTTGCTCTTCTGTATCCCTTTAACACCTTCCTTGTGTATCACTGATGCTGCTCCCACTCTGTTAATTGGACAACTCGATGCATATCTTAAGTTACACCTTTTGAGTTAAGTGTTCTGGAATTCTGGATGGAGTTAGGAAACCTCAGTAGCTCTGTGGCCAAACCAGCAAGCACCTGCCCACAGCTTTCTGCACTTGGATATCTAAACTGTACATGGTGCAGTCATGTGTTCTTGTAGGACTAAAACAATCTACTCCCAGGACTCCTGCTAGTACAGCAAGGTCAGGGTTAGCTCTGTTTTACACAGCAGTTAGGTAACACTGCCTTTTTTTTTTTTTTTTTTTTTTGAAGAGGGTTATATGTAGACCTTGAGGTTGAGAGGTTAAAATGTGGTTGGAAGGAAAATGTTGACAAATTACAACTTGAATCATGAAGTAATGTTGGTTGGGTTTGGTTTGGTTTTTTGAATTTATAGGCAGGATTTCAAGCAATTTCACTCGGTTTGGAATCCTTCTTGTGGCTTTCTCAATAAGCAAAACCAGAATGTCTAAACTCTGCTGTCATGACTAACCTGTGGCCTGACTGGGACATGGGTGCTTAGGTATGAGGGAGGAGGTGCAGGAGAAGCATCCTTAAATCATACACTTCATCAGGAACCTAGTGACAGTAAAAGGGGGAATAACTTCAGACTGAGAGTAAGTTTTGGTTGGATATTGGGAAGAAATCCTTCCCTGTGAGGGTGGGGAGGCCCTGGCACAGGTTGCCCAGAGCAGCTGTGGCTGCCCCTGGATCCCTGGGAGTGTCCAAGGCCAGGTTGGACGGGGCTTGAAGCAACCTGGGCTGGTGGAAGGTGTCCCTGCCCGTGGCAGGGGGTGCAAAAATACGAGCTCCTTGTGCTCCCTTCCAACCCAAACCATTCTGACTCTGTGTTTGTAACCTGTGCCCAGATCAGTGTGCCCTGCCAGCTCCTGGTAAGGGACAGCCTCAGACAATCTCTTTGGCCTCCACATCAGCTGGTGTTTGCTGTGCCAGGCTGCTCTCCCGAGGTGTGATTTGCAGTTGTTCTGTCCTTTTGAAGCTCGAGGAGGTGTGTTAAGCAGGAAAAAAGCAGCTCTTTAAAATCCTACCCTGATTTTTTTTATCTAATGTTGATTTATAGTAAGAAGATCTCCTGTCATCTTGTGCCTGTATTTTGGCCCAGGGAGGGGAGGACAAGATACATCGTGTGACTTGACTTCAGGCTGTTTATGTGGCTGGTTCTTACCTTAGTTGTAAGTGGTGTTCCCCAGTCTGCTTTGATTAGAATCATGGAATATCCTGAGCTGGAAGGGACCCACAAGGATCATCCAGTCCAACTCCTGACCCTGCCCAGGACACCCCAACAATCCTACCCTGTCCCTGAGAGCGTTGTCCAAACCCTCCTGGAGCTCTGGCAGTCTTGGGGCTGTGACACTGCCCTGGGGAGCCTGGGCAGGGCCCAACCACCCTCTGGGGAAAGAACCTTTTCCTAAGATCCAACCTAAACCTCCCCTGACACAGCTCCAGGCCATTATTAGCTGTGAATAAGGCACCTTAACTGATGCCCTGTACATTATGGTGGTTTTCTGTGAGAGGCCTTTAACCTGCAGCAGTTCTGCAGGTTGTACCATCTTCTTAATTTTCACCAGAAAGTCTAAAATTATACTCGACTATTTTTTTAATAGCACCATCAAACTCTTGTCATAGCTTAGGTGAGCAAGATCAGTAGGATGTTTGCAGTGAGACAAGAACACTTGCAAATCCAGTTTTTCAACGTGGTCTCTCACTGATATACTGTCAGCAAAGCTTCCAAGCTCCTAAGAGAGGGGATATTTAAGTAGGGAAACCCTCCAGCTGTTTGCTGAGAGCTCTGAGCTCAGGTATCCTTTCTGAAAGGAAAAAATTAGCCACCAAGATCTTTCTGAATAATTTCTGAACCATTCAGCAGTTCTGAAGTGTATAGAAACTTCCACATTCCTACAGAAATGTAGGGCTAGATTAAAAAAAACCCACTTGAAACCTGAGAATGAAAATACTGAAATTAGTGGGGGTGTTACTGTTCAGCAGAACTGTCAAACAAGTGGAAGCTCGGCTTGGTTTTGAGAGTGTTTAGCAGTAGGGTCAAGCTTTTAGTGACTTCACAACTTATTTCTGCTTTCCAAATAGTATTTCAAAGAGGTTTGTAGTTTCATGGAAAAGAAATGACTAAGATGGAGAGCCAGGCTGAGGCTTTTATTCCCTTAAATTAGCGAGTGCGATTTGTGCCCCGATAAACTGCTCTGTGGTTTCCAGAGCCTTATCAAAGGTGATGACGATTGTCTGGCAGAGAAGGTGGAAAGTTACTGCTGAGCACAGAAAGCTTTAAATTACTAAAAGTTCTTCTTGTGCCACCTTTCTGAAGGACCTCTGATGAAAGACTTTAGTTGTTGAGAGCAACAGTTCGGGGGTGTGTAAGTGGATAGCAGTGGCAGCAGCAGCAAAGTGCCTTCTCCCAAATCCCTGTGCCCCAGGTGTGCCTGGGCTGCCTTGTCAGAGTGACATTTCCTGATGTTCAGGACATGCTGTACTTGCAAAGTGCTCTCCTGTGGCTACTTCAGCTGATACAAACTGTCCCCAGCTATAAGTGTCTCATCCCTGTAGTTCATAAACTTTGGGAAGTGAAGAGCTTTTCCTGCCTCGTTAACTGTAGGAATGGGATTTTCTTGGCAATGTAGTTTTAGCCCTTTTCCACCCACCTCTGGCCTGTGTTTTGGAAATGTGCTTGGGACTGGATGACATTGGTGTGCTTCCAGTGGCTTAGCTATTCCAGACATGTACCTGTGCTTACCTACTGAAAGTCAGCAGCCCCCTTACTTTGTAAATACCTTTTTATGGGTGATTTCAAAGGAAAGAATCAATTGGAATAAGCTCTGTATGTCAAATCCATCTTGTCGTTCATCAGACTTGTCCTGGATATTGTGAGGATCTAAAGCTTAGGTTAAACAAGCTCTTTGCTTGAGTCTGGGGTTGGAGCTTTCAAAAAGTTAAGATTCACTGTGGAAATGTTTTTGTTTCTGGTTTCTTGTTGGGCTTAAGACAATAGATGGTTATTTGAACTTCTCTTTTCAGTGGTGCCTGTGTGCACTCCAGTGAATCTCATCAGCATCTACTGGTGCCTGTGAGATTTTTGGTGGTTTTGCTGTGACTGGCCACAATCTTCCCTATGGGGTTCCTGCTGCCCCTTTGTCCTCTGCTCCAGGTTTCTCCCTATCACCTGCAGCTGGACAGGCACTTCCTGGGAAACTGGCTGAACCCCTTGAAAGGGGGGGAATGCCACATGTGGATATGTGATCTGCTGTCTCTGTTTCCTGGCTCTGCATTGAATGTAGTTTCTCAAAGGCTGCTGCATCCAAGCTCCTGAGAGAGGAGATATTTAAGTAGGGAAATCCATTTATGGGCTGAGGGCTCTAAGCTCAGGTATCCTTTCTAAAAGGAAAAAAATCAGCTGCCAAGATCTTTCTGAATCATTTCTGAGCTGTTCACCAGTGCTGAACTGTATAGAAACTTCCACATTCCTATAGAAATGTAAGACCAGATTAAAACAAACCTGCTCCAACCCAACACTCATTTCCTCTGTCCTTGCAGGGCTGTTCCCACTTTGCCTTTTTCCTTCTTCCTTGTATGACATCATTCCCAGCTGTAATGCCTGTACCACGTGTAATTAAAAACTGCTCATGCTAGATTAGAACAGGTAGTACCACTCCTAACTTCTGGCCCAGGTAGTCTTGACAGCTGTAGACACCACACATCTTGTGTCTGGAAGGCTTCCCTAGCAACAACTGGAGTCACCTCCAGCTTCCCAGTCTGAAGGTACCATGTAGCTGACATCCATGCTGAGGGGAGCTTCCATGGTCCTGTTTCCCAAATAATTTGTGCTCCTTGCCCAGGCACTGGAGGCTTTGGAGATGCAGGAACTCCAAGAACTCCCTAACGTGCCTCATACAGATTATCAACTTGGATTGTTTTCCTTTCCAGCATGACAACATTCTTCACGAGTCCTCTGTATGACCAGATTTATGTTCTCTTGGACAGATGCATATGAGTGAGGTTTAACTTTAGTCCACTTAACCTAAAATGTGTCCTAGCACATTCTGGTCCTGAGTCTGGAGCAGACTGTTGCTCCTGCATTCTCTTAAGACATTGCTTTCTGCTGCTTTAATGAAATCTTGAGGCCTCTGTGGAGAGACTAAGCTCAAAAGTTCAGTGAGGATAGCACTGGCTTAAATTACCTCTGTACATGTGGTGTACACAGAGCTGGGGCTTGTTCTCTGTGTGACCAGGGCTCTGAGAGGAGAGCAGGTATGAGCTCATCGTGTACCTTTTGTTCTCACAGGGCAGTCGTGGAAACTTGGTTCAGCTGCTTCATTAGAAACTGCAGAGCTTAAACTCACAGTTCTGAGTCTGAAAAGTTGCCTAGGACTGTCTGGATTTCTATTGTCACAGGATTTTTGCAGGGCATATGTGTGGTACCACAGCAATCCTGGGCTGTGGAGCATTGAGTACTTTGCCCTGTGTCTGTTTAATTCCTTGGCTCCCTTCCCTGCAGCCTTTCAGAAGGCTTTGTTTTGAAAATAGACTTTTCTGTGCTGCCTTGTCTGGAAGAAAGTAAGATCATTACTTGAGCTTCTCCAAACTGAAGTAAATCTCTCTCTCTTTCAGTGTTCCATTGGCAAGCTACAATAATGGGACCAGTAAGTATGAGAGAATTGATGCTCGTGGCTTTTTATGATGGGTTGTCTTGTAATAACTCCTCAAGCTGCAATGATTCTTTCTCATTAACAGAACGACAGTCCCTATCAAGGTGGAGTATTTTTCTTGACAATTCACTTCCCAACAGATTATCCCTTCAAACCACCTAAGGTGAGTGGCTTCTACCATAAATCCATCCATTACCATGTGGTCTGATGTATATATTTGTGAGCCTACACTGAAAATTTTCCTTCTTCTGCAGGTTGCATTTACAACAAGAATCTATCATCCAAATATTAACAGTAATGGCAGCATTTGTCTTGATATTCTACGGTCACAGTGGTCCCCAGCACTAACTATTTCAAAAGGTACCTCCAATGCTCATTTTAATGTTACTCTGCTGAAATGAAGTACTGATTTGGGATGTAAAAACCGCTGCATTCCTGCTGGCATCAACCATTTCTGTGGTCACTGCTTCAGTCGTGTGACCCTGCATGGAGCTGGCAGCCAATTCCTGAGTGTAGGATGCTCGGGACATCCATCTTCCCTGGGGCACAGGGACACTCCTCAGCTTTGCCAGTGGATCAGATAAGTCCTGCTGCACTGAGTACACACTTCTGCCACCTCACCTCAGAGTCTGAACACTGACACTAGGCTTAATTTTATATATTTTTACTTAATGATAGTGAAAGACTATGAAAATAATGTTCAGAATACACACCAAGTAAAATATGTAAGGGAGCAGCTGTAGTTTTTAAGAAGTTATAAACTTGTCTAATTGTTTGTCATCTTAAAAGACCCTTTTTCAAGGAAACATCATAACTCCGTGTTGGCAGCTTTTAAACAAAGCTTTCAATGACATGCACTGCTAAAGCATGTTATAAAACTTAACTAGCTTGCAGTATCTTGACTTTTTTTAGCTAAAAATATCTTGGACCCTGTGAACTGAGTTAGTGGTTAGCTTGGAATGTATCCTTTGCCTGGTAAAGCAATATTCATATTTATTATAAATATGAGGCTTTAAATGCTTGAAAGAAAACCCAGGTTGGAATTTTATTGATTTTTCTGGCTAATGAAACTATAGATTTATAAACTGTAGATCAAGTTTGTAGGTCTAGCCATGGCTATTTAGGAATATTTTGAATCTGCCCTGTGCATGGACCATGCCTTGACTCCTCTGTTTTGTAGCTTCACACTGTCCTTGTGCTCAAACACTGCAGTTGCCACATTGATGACATTATCCTTCACATCATGTCTCTGCTCTGAGGCTTTCCTGTCCCCTCTCCTTCTCCCCAACTCCCTGTGATGTTTCTGGGCAGTTTTTGATTTAGGCAGGTGATTTCTGGTACATCCCTTGGACATCATCATTGTCTCTCTTTCCCTGAACCCACAGAAGTTCCCACCTTCTCTGTCCAGCTAAAGGCATTTGTAGAAACAGTTGGAAAGGCAAAACAGTATCTCCTTGTCTCTTGTCAGAAGTGAATTTGCTCGTGCACGAGGCTGAAAGTCTTTGTTGTGAGTTGAAAGAACTGAAGAAATGGTGTCAGTAAAGGGAAAATGATTGTCAGGTTGCTGTAATTTCCTTACAAGTGCTCTCAGTCAGTACTGGCTGCTCCTGGAAGCACCAAGTTAGCACCAAGCACTGACATCTGTTCTGGTTTGATTTAATTGCTGTATAACTGGGCAGAATGTGTGTTGTTTTAGGGAGTCTAAAGTGGCCATATGGGCAGTGGGGTGATAGACAGCATGCTTGAAAATACTGGGAGATAGACTGGAATTGGGACAGTTGGGAAAAGATGGGGCAAGAATTCAAGAGACTGGTTAAGGGCAGCAGTGGACTGAAAATACATCCTAATGTTAATTTTGCTGCCCAAATACATTTGCAGTATGCTTTAACATCTCCTCCTGTTTTCTGCTTTGGACTCCTTTTTTTTCTTACCCTTTTATACTGTATCCTCCTGGCTCAGCTGGAGTTCTGTGGGATCAGGGTGGCTGTTCTGTGCCACTGTGTCCCTTCCACTGCCCCCTGTGAGTGCCTGCTGGGGTCAGGGGGCTCTGTAATGCTGATCATTTCTCACTCACTGAAGAGGAGTTCACTCAGTGCCCAAACTCTGCTGCACATGCACAGCATCCATACAGCTCTAACCTGGCAGAAAACCTTGTTCCCAGTTCCCTTGGGGTACATTTATTGAAGGAATTAAAGCAGCAAAGCAAATTCTTATAGGTGACTTTATAGAAACTGGGAGTACTTTCCTCAGAATCACAGAAAGCAGAGCTCAGCTTCAGAAGCAAAGAGCTGATGGTCCCATCTTGAACAAGTGTAAAGAAATTGCACAAAGGCAACTTGAGTCTTTTAGGGCTGAAATCTTGTGTTCAGTCAGGTTAGAATGTGTCATGACAGACTTTGGGGCTGTTGCAGCTCTCTAGTGACTGATCAGCCTTATCAAAGAATGGATGTGTTCCTAGCAGGAAAAGCTGTTGGATTAGGTAGTTTAGAGTGAGTAACAAGACTTAAGATATTCAGCAATAAGCTCACATCCCTTCCAAAGCAGCAATTTAGTATTTGTGTTGTAGGTTTCTTAGAGTATTTCCTAAATTGTGCCACCTTTTAATTGGGATGCTACTGGGAGCAAACTGAATTTAAAATCTGTAAGCAGATAACTGGAGCACAGCTGAAAAAAAAAAATGTGCTTTCTACTGATTGAGAAATCTGGAAAGACTAGAAACAGTCCTTCTAGGAAAAAGCTTATCATGCATAGCTTCCTCCTGAGGCAGCTGGGAGGCAGCACTGTCAGCAGCTTGGATGGGTTTGGTGTTATGTTGCAGTTAATGTGTGGTACATGAACGTGCTTTACACCTTAACCTCCAAGGAGGGAGGGGAAGGGGTGTGCAGTGACTTCCTTTGGATTTAAAGTGCCACTTTTTGGTGAAAAGGCAGTGATAAATCTTGTCAGTGGTAGTTAATCATCTCAGTTTGCTGGTAAAGGGTCTTGGCCCCTCACACTCTGGAGCCCTCTGTAAGCAACTTGATAAAGTGATTGTGGCTATGACTGGCATTTTGGGGTTTTGTTCTGTCCCTCCTAGAATTGTTAAAACAGCTTCTGAAGACTTGGGGGAACAACAGTGAGTGTCTCAGTAGAACAGCTAGTTTGCTTGTATTAGTAATTCTTTACTCAGTGTTCCTTAAAGAATACCTATTGGAGAATAAATCATCTCAAAATACAGTCTTAACCACACCTTGGTGGGCAATTTGAACTACAAGGCTTAAGTAGAATGTGTAGGCTTAAATTAAAAACATTATCTCCAAGTCTGTACAAATAGGAATCCCTGTTGCCTGAAACAGGAGAATGAAGTATTTAAACATGATTACAGCTGTTCCCAGCCACTTTTGGGGGGGAAAAAACCCACACTTTCTCTTAAACTTGGCAAGGGGATGTGCAAGAGTTGATCATGAAGTACTTTTGCAGTGAAAGTCAGGCAGCTCACTCTGTCCTGTCCCACTTCTCCCCATGTGTTGTAACTAGTGACTCATGGAGCCTGTTTGAGTGTGCTGGAGGGGCAGTGAGGAACTTCAGCCTCAGTCATGGCAGAGTTCAGCTCTGCTGTCCAAACTTCCATGCCCAGTGTGCTGTGGATTTTCTGTGCTGCTGCTCTTCAAGAATTGCTTAACAGAGACTTACTGTGTGGGATTTCCCAAGTACCCAGTGACCTAAATGAACTGGACCTTCACAGGGCAGTCTTAAAAATTGGGAACCTGGTTTCTGATCGTCTTCTTGGTGCTTTAATTTGCCTGTTGTAGCACTTACCCACATAACTGGGTGGCTTTGTCACAGAGCATGGCTGTGACATGATGTGCTGAGTTGGGGTTGTAAGGGAAATGCCCATTTTTGCTTTTCAACTCTCAAAACTGTAGTTTAACCACTTGTGCAGCTTCCCAGATGTTGCTCCAAGGAAGTTTGTACTAGGAGGAGTGTGGCTTGCAGGTTGAGGGATGTGATCCTTCCCCTCTGCTTAGCACTGGTGAGGCTGAATCTGGAGCACATATCCAGTGCTGGGCTCCCCAGAACAAGGAGGTCATGGATGTACTGGAGAGAGCCCAGTGAAGGGCCATGAATGCCATGGAGGGACTGGAGCATCTCCCATTATGAGGCAGGCTGGGAGCTGGGACTGTTCAGCCTGGAAGAGAAGGCTTGGGGGAATCTTATCAGTGTCTGTAAATACTTGAAGGGAGGGTACAGAGGTGACAGAACCAGACTGTTCTCAGTGGTGCCCAGTGACAAAGCACAAACTGAAGCACAGGAGGGTCCCTCTGAACAGCAGGAAACACTTTGTGTTTTGTTTTTACTGTGAGAATGCTGAGCACCAGCACAGGTTGCCTTGGGAGGTTGTGGGATCTCCTGCCTTTTAAGATACTCAAAAGCCACCTGGACACAGTCATGGCCAACCTGCCTTAGGTGGCCCTGCTTGAGCCAGGGGGCTGGACAAAATGATCTCCAGAGATCCTTTTCAACCTCAACCAGTCTGTGGTACACTGGGCAACACTTAACTTTTCTTCTTTTGTCACCAGAAATTGTTGAACTGACTTAGCAGGAGTTCAAGTTGCTTTGAAGCCAGAAGTTTAAACTGCTCAGATTTAAAGGTACACTTCCTGTAGGGCTGGGGAAGAGGCTGGAGGAGTTGGAAGTGGGACTGTGGTTAAGAAATAGGTTTGAACTGGAGCAGAGTCTGAAGCTACTTTAATTTTATTTGGGTGCATCTTGCCTGTTCACAGCCAGGAGCCACTCTTTTGAAACTGTTGGATCAGTGGTGTTTTCAGCGTGTTTAAAGTTAAAAGCTTAATGTTTGTCAGTGCTGATAAAACTCTTTGACAGCTGTGTGCCTCAAAAGTTTCAAGAGTCTGGGGCCTGAAACTCCAAAGCAGTGATTGTATAGGAGAATGCTCCCTCCAGGAATCAGGTTGCTTCCTGATTTTGAGGAATAGAGGTGGAAGTAGCAGTGGGCCTTGATGTGGAGGCTGCCAGGCATCAGTGAAGGAGCTGGTGAGAGAAGCAGGACAGCTGGATGAACCCCCCAACACGGAATTCAGAATTCCTCAGCAGTGTTGTGTCCAAGGCTCATATTTCTGCTGGCAGAGGTGTTTCACAATCAGTTAAACCTGAGCTGACAAACTGTTAGTTTCATATTCAGAGACTTTGCTGGATCAGGAGGCACAGCACTGTCTCCTGGTCTCCAGGAGGTGACAAATGGCTTTCCACAGAAAGACCTTATGGGCACAGTGTTCATCACTCCCCTGGGACAGCAGGTGGGGTGGGCTGCTGCCATTGCTGGGAACTGCTGATGGCCAGGAATCAATGCTTCCCTGTGTTATCCAACTGTTCCATGTCAGTGCATGACCTTTTTGATTATAAGGTGATCCTGAGACTCCTGTGTGACTCCAGCCAAGACAGAGAGCTGAGTAAGTGTCATCCTGCTGTCCTGACAGTCTGGCATGCAGAGCAACCATCTCAGCACTTTCTTGGTACTCTGCACCAACAAAGGGTTTGTTAAATAGTCTCTGTGCTTGCTTAGAGATGGACCCTTGCTCCTGGGTGGATTCTAAATTGGCTCCTCTTTGGAGAGCAGTAACTGCACCAAGCAGCTGTTGGATCAGAACACACCAGTCGTTTCTTCTGGATAGCTTCATTACCTTGGAAAAATTGGTGCTTTTCATCTCCCTGCTGTGATTCAGCTGGAGATTCCATTGCTCCTCAGTTGCTTTTCCTTACCCTGAAGTGTCCCATGGATGAGTGCTTTACTGGAGCAGGTTTGTTTGGAATTCCTGCTAGACTTAAACAGCAGTATCTGTAGTGGCTGGTACTCTGTCAGGGATGGCTGGAGTGGTGGATATTAGACCAGTCAGGCTTTGCAGACAAAGTGAATCATCTGGGGGTTGTGTTTGGAAGATGAGGAAGTGGAGATCAGCTGCTTTTAAGAGCCTCTTCACCTCTGAGTTCCAGGAACTTTAACATGCCTCTTAAATTTGGATGAGCCAATAGATGTTCCAGTAGGGCTTTAAATTGTGTTCCACACTGCTCATTTGGCTACTGCTGGAAGGACCTGTGGAGAGCTGTTGTCATGGGTTGTCCTGAGCTGCTTCCTGGCACAGGAACCTCAGCCACGGAATTTACAAGTGGAATTTGCATCTTACCCACCCCCTTCAGTCTGAGGTGGGGCAGAAGCAGGAAGGTGAAGTTGCTCATTGGGGTGGGTGAGCTGGCCTGGGAGGTGTGAGAGCACAGCAGCTGCTGAGGAGGGGAGGTGGATCATGCTGTGCTGAACTGTAGCTGATCCTGCTGACAAGCTGTCCATGGCAGGATTTTCTGCCTGGAGAGATTGTGCTTGAACTTCAGAGTGTTTTGTGCTTTGTGAAGGCAAGTCTTGCAGTGGGAACTTGGATGCCAGTTGTGCTCTGTTACACTGTAGACTGTATTCTGCATGTTACTCAAGCAGTCTAATATTAACTCTTCAGTGATCATTCTGCCTGATGAAGGTGCATTTCTCTCACTGCTCTGTGGGGAAGCTAAGCCCAGTTTTAGAACCACTTTGTTGTCAGCCTGTTTGCTTGATGAGTTTGGTTCTCCCAGTCCCTTAGTGTTGAGAAGTACTTGGTCTGTGCTAGTTCCTGGCAGCAGGAACCACACTGAAGAGTAGATTTTATTTGTTGTCTGCAGAGATAGATAGGGAGCAGAGCTGAAAGGTTGGAGGTCAGTAGGCTGCCTGGTGAGTGAAATAAAACAAAGCAAACCCAATTTTGGAGTGAAAGGGAGCTTTAAACTGATAGTGGTTCTGAGTTGCTTAATGTTCTGCTGCAGACTGGGCAACTCTGACAGCTAGGAGTGAAGAGATGAGAAATAATTCTGTACAGAGTTGTTTCAAGGGAGGAACCCTTTGAATCAATGGTAAGTAAAGTTTATTATGCAGTTACTGACAAAAATCCAGACTTGAATTCAAGGAGTACACACTTGTGGTACATCCCTTCCAGTGGGAGACTCCAAGGGATGCTGTCAAGCTGATAATGCTTTGCCTATGGTCATGCAGGATGTGTAGGACAAGGTGTAAAAATGTCACCTGCCTTGTGTAGTTATTCAGCTTGATTCTGTGGTTACAGAACTTTTTGGGAACTTTTTTATTGTCTCCTACCAATAGAGTAGTCATTTGAGTAGTAAATGTCAAGGCTTTGCTGTGGAGCTCATTGCTGTAATACTTGATTGCAGAGGAGGGTGGTCTGGTGAGTCTCTAATTCCATAGTGTTGGTTTAATTAGTTACTCTGATACACAACTGACATATTTGATTGCTTTCTCTTTACCCTTGCACTTGAAACTTGGAGAAGGTGCCTTTTCCAAGGGGTTTTTCCATAGTGGTCTGGAGGCTCCTTATGTTGGTTGGTCTAAAAGGTGTGTATGTGCAATGTTCTAGTGGAAAATAGTGGAAAACCTCAAGAGAAACTTCCTGAATTGATATGGACAGACAGCTGGGTTCAGCAGGATATTAAAATTACACTAATTTAGATAACTGGTTAAAAATGCTCTTCTTGCTGGGGCTGTACAGATAAAAATGGAATGATGTGAAGTCACCAGCAAGAACAAGTGTAATGAGAATAGTTTGGATTAATGAAGACTTAAAAAAATTAAACAAAGCAGATGAATGTGGCAGTGCAGCTTGAAGCCAAATGATTGGGTCCATTTTTATTCAGTGTTTTTTGAGTGATGCTGAAAAGTGAACTGCTCAGTGTTGGGAAAGGGGGTGTTAGGGTGGGTTGAGAGCACTGGCCAGGCCTACAGTGTGGTTCTGAGCCACTGTGTTCTGAAAAGTCCTTGGTTTTTAAAGGCTGTGGTAAGATAAAACTTGAGAGAATAGTTACAATAGTTGAGCAGAAAACTTGGGTTGGATTTCCTGCTGTTTCTGGTGAAGGCAGGGGACAGGTTTGAGGTGTCTCACTCATCCTACAGCTGAAGAAACTCAAATGATCAGGACAGTGGAGTCTGACAGACAGAAAGGAATGAACTACAGGAGAATTGCTGGACAAACAGCTGTTTTGAGGCTAAACTGACTGGGAGCAGCTGGATGTGTCAAAGAGTTCCCATTACTGAACACTTTACTCAGTGTATGTGGGGGAAAGGAGCTGGTGCTGGAGCTGTACTACAGGTGCTAAATGTGCTCTGTCCCTTGCTGAGGGACAGCACTTCAGGACTAGTTGCTTCTACATGCCTCCCTCACACTCTGAAGCTGTGTTCTGAGAGGGAGCTCAATAAATAGCCCAAATGCCAGTTATAGTAGAGGATAATTAAGCCCTTAACTCTCTCACAGGTGTACAGTAGAAAATTGGGAATAGGAGGAAGAGGTTGCTCTTTGTTCTGAACCAGAAATATGTTCACTTAAATCAAGGCCACTTTATTACCACACTTTCCCTAAATGCTTTGAACTTGGAATTGAGAACTGATTAGTGAAGGGTCTACAGAATCAGGGGGGAAACTGAACTAAGTGGTTTTCTGTGTTCTTGGTGCTCATACCACCAAGCAGCACACTCAGTTCAGACGTAGGGAAGCTTTCACTTTTGTCCCACTTGGAAAAAAACCTCTTCTCCATTTCCAATGAATATCACACCTGTTAACCTCTTCTCTCTGGAGGGTGGCGAGGCCCTGGCACAGGTTGCCCAAAGAAGCTGTGGCTGCCCCATCCCTGGAAGTGTCCAAGGCCAGGTTGGATGGGGCTTGGAGCTGGGCTAGTGGAAGGTGTCCCTGCCTGTGGCAGGGGGTGGAACGAGCTGAGCTTTAAGGTCCTTTCTAACCCAAGTCATTCTGTGATCTTTTTTGTGGCCTGTGTTTTAACCTGTCTTAACTCCTTTGTTGTTTTTATGGAGCTGTGTGCTGTTTCCTTTCATTTTTCATGGATAGCTGCCTCGTGCAAGTGATAGAAATTGGAGCAGATTTGTGTTTTAGTGTCTTCAGACTCCTCACTCTTGTCATCTCCAACTTGCTCGGAGGCTGCACTGTGACAACTCCGCGTCGCTGCAATTGGTGAAGGGACATATGGAGTGGCACTGTTTGATCCAAACAGGCGGAGAGAAGGGAATGTTTGGCATTTCTGGGAGGGGGGCAAGATGTCCCTGCCGTGCCTGGCGTAGTGTTGTCCCAATATGCTTTGCTTGTAACTCCCTGCCTTCTCCTCTCCTCTCTGGTGTGAATGTAGGAATGTCCGTGTGCTATTTGTGGCTTTGCAGCAGTCTCCTGGCTCCTTGTATGGATGAGGTTGTCACTCAGCTGAGCAGGATGTGGCCTCTGGGGTATAGGCACTATATATTTATAGTGAAACACTCAAGTTCTAGGGCTCTGGGGTTGGGAACAGTGCAGGGAGCTGGGTGTTCTTGGGTCATTTTGAATATTACACTACACTTACTCCATCTCAATCTTCCTTATGCTTGGAAAATAATTGGGTAAAGCTTCTTAGTTCTCTGCAAGACTGGTGTATTTTTAAACAGATCTTCAAGGCCAGGTTGGATGGGACTTGGAGCAACCTGGTCTAGTGGAAGGTGTCCCTGCCCATGGCAGGGAGTTGGAATGAGATGAGCTTTTAAGTCCCTTCCAACCCAAACCAGTCTGTGATTCTTAAGTAGCTGTGAACAGCCCTTTCTTAATTCATCTCATCTGGACTTGTCTGCTGTTTGACTTTTGATTAGTGCTGCTCCAGGTCATTTAACAGTGAGGTGTCTGGTGTAGGGAAAAGCTGAATTTCAGGTGCAAAAGCAGGGAAGTCTTCCCAGAATGCTCTCACATGTGGGTTCAGAGAGACATGGCTGCTGCTGGACACACCTATCCAGGAGGGTATTCCTTGTGACAGTGTGGTCAGGTGAAGTTGTATAGTTCACTGGTAAGGAATTCTGTTCAGAATCACTCAGCTGATGTACCTGGGATTACTGCTCCTTGGGAATTTTAAATAAATGCTGCTGATGCTACTGGCTGGAGGGGAAGGAAGGGTATGGGCTGACCTGTGCAGGTGTCCTCAGCTGCACTGAAACTAATTGTGTCTCTTTTCTCTCCCCAGTACTTTTGTCCATCTGTTCTCTGTTGTGTGATCCCAATCCAGATGATCCTTTAGTGCCTGAGATTGCACGGATCTACAAAACAGATAGAGAAAAGTAAGTATGGAAGCCAAAAAAACGTGGAATATGACAGGGCAGAATCCACACTTACACAGTAAAGAGGAACTGAAAGGCCCCTTTTCTTGGAAAAGAGTGAAAAAAGGCAAATCAAAGCTCTAACTGTGGTCTTTTTAGGGGTGTTTTTGTTTTTCACCGAGATCTGTGATGCCACTCTCTGAGCTGCTTTAATCCCACATAGCCAGCAGAGGGAGAGCAAGTTACTCCAACGGGAGAATATTCCATGGCAGCTCTGGGTCTGGAATCATACAAAGAAATAACAAAAACTCCCTGTTTTCTCCTTCACTTGACAGCACAAGGGAAGAACAAGTGGTGTAGAGGTTGGGGTAGGAAGACTCCCAAGCTTCTGTACAGAGAAGCTTTAGTGCTAATGAGCACTTTAACAGCTTAATGACCATTGTAAACACTTCCTACCTCTCTGTTCCTTCCCAGATCTGGTCAGGGAAGGGAAAATGATCCACAAATTTGCTTTGTCTACTGCATGCTTGAGGAGCAGTGTTAGAGAAGTTCATGCATCCTGTTTTTGAGAGCTGCAAGAGCAGCAGCACCTGTTTGGAGATGCAGTGAACACTGACTGTCTGCACTTGAAGTATGCAGGACTCCTCTTTTTTTGTTTGGTTGGTTTTTTTTCCAAAAATAGGGAAACAAATTTTTGGGCTTAACCATAAGGACTTGCTGCTTGAGTAGTCTCTGAGCAGTGATGGGAAGGAGAGAGTTAGGAGTGGATTTTCAGATTCTTTAAGCTAAAGAATATTGTCTATGGACTAAATTCCAACACAAACCAACTTGGTGTGCATAACTATAGGAAAATTCTGGCTGTAAGTATCTTATTCTTTTAATTCTGTAGAATAAGAACAACTGGTTGTCAGAGAGAAGCTTTTATCAGTGCAGTTAATCATAACTGCTTTGTTTTACACAAGTATCCTGAGCTTCCTCTGGCTGTGAAGGGTATTTGGGTGCAAAAGCCACGGGGCGGTTGGGAATTGTTGTGCCTTCAGAACAAAAACAATTCTGATGAACAAATCACTGTGTCCTGACAGTCATCAAAAAATGACAGTCAAATATGTAGCAAGGAACAGGGCTGCTGGGGTTGGGCAGATGAGTCAATGGCAGGTATTGGGTTTAACTTAGAAGGGAGGAGATGGCAGGGACACACGAATCTATTCCAGAATGTCCAAATGAAACCTTGCAGTAAGTTTTCCCAGGGGTTAGGGGAGGCACAGGTAAAGCCTTCCTGAGAATCCTTTCCCCTCAGCCCTTTCCTTGCTCTGTTTTATGGCTCCAGTCACAAAGATCTTGTACTCCTGTTGTAAACATGACCAGGTGTTTCTTTTCCATGAAGCACCCTGGGCTTTCTTGTTCCCCCTGTTTGCTTTGTGTTTAATTTTGCTCTTAAATGTTACAAATTGTTGATAGTGTACTGTAGAGAGTGTGAGTTCATGCCATGTGTAGACTAGACTGCTGGAGCTGGAATACTGTGCAGATGCCACGTTAAGTAAATCCTCTTTTTATACATACAGGTACAACAGAATAGCTCGGGAATGGACTCAGAAGTATGCGATGTAATTAAAGAAATTATTGGATAACCTCTACAAATAAAGATAGGGGAACTCTGAAAGAGAAAGTCCTTTTGATTTCCATTTGACTGCTTTCTATGAGCCCACGCCTCATCTTCCCCTGTGCACATGTTTACCTGATACAGCAGTGCTGCGTGTTGTACATACTTGGAACAACAAACTAGAAATACTGTATTTCCCCGTACCAACATTGACTCCTAGCAGAGAAGTGTGTGTGTGAAAAGCTGGTTCTTCAGTCATAACTTTGTGAGCCTAAAAGCATTCCTTGCTGAGTTAAAATTGGGTAATCAGATGGGAATGGGAAGAGTCCTGGTGGTTCTCAGATTTTTTTTTTTTTTAGGGACAGTGTTGCTGATCCATGAAGGATTTTAAGTGGAATCCTTTTAAACTCATAACAGTTATGAAAAGCAAGGTGAAGAACTTGAAACTGTTTCTGTATTCATTTTATTCTGAAGGACCTACACCTTAGGTAAATGTTACGACCAATGAGAAACTGTACCCACATCCTGTGTTTAAGGTCTAAGTTTAACCGGTCACCATTTAAATGGATTGGAGCTATTAGTGCATCAAGTGATGTTGATTTGTTTCAACTCTCTCCCTCCCTTCATACTTTTTTTGGTTTGTATGTGGTTTCTCAGTTAATACCTAGCTAATAGCTCTTATTTTTTCTTAAGTTTTTTAACTGCTTAGGTCTTTCTGGATGTAAGGGTAAAAAAAAAAAAAATCCATTTGACAGAAAACTTGTGTGTATTTAAAGACCCAACTGCTCCCCTGGAGCTTGTACGTTCAAGAATGATTAATCTGTGTAATAAACTGATTACTACAGTCATTACATATAACTTTGTGTGAATAGGCTTTTAATTTTCAGAGCAGTTTGTTACAGGCTTAAACTAACGGTGGATTTCTCTTAAAAAAACAAAAACAAACCAACTTTTGGGTTGAAGTCGTGAAGCAGTTTGGTTTGCATCACACAAGGCACCTGAAGAGGCAAACAGGAGCTTGAGCACTTAGATGAAATCAGGATGTGTAGTGTGCCAGGAACTTGACTGTTAAACCAAATAAGCAGTTTACTAAATGCGAATCAGAGTGACATTTTACAAAGCCTGATGGTATTACTCCCACTTGCATGGGACCTAACACAATGCATATGTACTGTAGGTAAGTGAAACCTTATGTAACTAAAAAAAAAAATGGATGTAAAAGGGTAAAAAAATGAAAAAAAACAACCTACCAAACACATCAGCACAAACTTTCATAAAATGTAGCTTTTACATAATTACTTTGCACTAAACATTTGCAAATGTTCATACAGTTTTAAATTGTACTTGTATGTGTCTTTTTTTTTTTTTTTTTTTTTTTTGGAACAAAGTCTTCACTTGAATCTAGTGAAAAAAAAAAAAATGTAGTTTGAAACTTTTCTTTGTATACAAGTGTATTTGCCAGCATCGTTGGTGTGACAGTAGGTGAGTCTGCAAGTTTATCTCCTCTTAGTAGAATTGTAACCCAAGCCATCGGGCAGGAGAGGCTGGAGCCGCTGGCTCTCCGGCCACAGGGTCTGTCCCAGCCATTCCCAAATGCATCTTGACACTCTTGCACAAACGAGGAATAAATGTCCACTGCTTTTGGTCTAAACCTGTCCCGCTTGTCTCATCTCTCGGTGTGTCCGCAGTGCTGCAGGAGGTGTGGCCCTCGTGCAGGGAGCTGTGGCCCTCTCCAGAGGCACCAGGAACGCTGCTCTCCTGGCCTGGGGACAGAGTGGCTTCGCTGGAAAAGGCATGGAGCACGTGTGTCCTGGCTGAGGGGTGACAGCTACAGGGGAGGGGGAGAGATTGGTGTGCAGGGCTGTGAGCCTCCCTCAACTCTTGGCACTTATCCACAGGGTGTTGGTGTCTGGAATGCTGGGAAGGCAGGGTGTGACTGGATAACACCTGTGGCACTGTCAAACCTGGAGTGCAAGCTGGTGGCTGGGTTTGTGTCAGCCTTGCCTTTACTGGCCTGTTGTAATGTGCAGGCTGTGCTCCTGCTGGACCCTCAGCAAACACCTCAGTGGGGGAGTTTCACAGTTTATCACAGAATATTCTCAGTTGGAAGGGACCCCCAGGGATCACTGAGTCCAACTCTTAAGTGAATGGCCCATGCAGGGATGAAACCTTGTCATTATTAGCAGCGTGCTCTGACCAACTGAGCTACTCTTAGGGTTGCCCTCCCCTGGTTTTCCATGGGGTCACAGAAAGACAAGGGAGGAGCTTTGGGGGGATTCTCTTTACCTGCTTTGCAATGGAGCCTCCCAAGAATGATTTTTTTGAGACAGATCTGGTTGGCTTTGGGCATTGGAAGTTGCTGAAAAAGATCATAGGCCTGTATGGGGGGAGAGAGAAAGGAGCAGTGACAACTGAGAGAGCTGAGGGAGATGGTTTCCCTTTCTGGTGGAGCAGAAGTCACATCCACGAGGTGACAGGACATTAATAAGCCATACATGCATTGAAATAGTCCTGAGTCTGTAACAGCTGCAGCTTGGATGATCCATTAACACATCTGCTCCTGTTGGGATGCAGTGAAGTGCTCAGGCAGTTCAGACTTTTTTTGCTGTTGGCACGACCACAGTTGTGTAGTAAAAGCAAGTCTGGTGATGTTTGAGCAGGGAGGATGTGCTCTGTCCCTTGTGTGGGATGACCACTCGTTTGGGAGGGTTGTACTGTGAACTAGATGAAGGAGCCTTTTTTTTTTTCCTAGCTTTAACTGAAAGCCTGACCCAGCTTAGCTATTTTTGGGACTAGAAACCTGCTCCTTTGAAGCTGTACACTGAGTATGTTCCAGTGTCAAACAGCACAGGAGGCCACGGGCTCTGGATGTTACCTTTCTAGGAACACTGAGCTTGTCATGTCATCAACCTCTTGCATCCCTGTCCAGTTTTTAAACTTTCATTTAGTATTTTAAGTTGCCTGTTTCCCTTTGCATGGCTTTCTTTGCACTGCGGATTCTGTAGATTGTTCATGGGATTCCCTTTTTTCTTTACATGTGCTAAGGAAATGTGTTTTATTAAAAAGTACTGAGTTGCTTAGATCCCCCCAGCTCTGGCAGCAGAGCTGGAACACTGTGCCTGGATACATCCTTGAGCTCATCAGTGCCCATCCACTGCATGGAGTGACCCAGAGGAGGAACATGATCCCATGTATTTTGGAACTGCTCCTAGTTCAGTGCTGAGTTGGCTTAAAACATTCCCATGGCTCAAAGCCCAACCTCCCTGGACCTGCAGATTGGGATGGAGCTGATCCTGGGCAGTACTGGAGACCTGATTACTGTGCTTGAAACACCAGCTTGTCCTTCAGCAGGATGTGCTGCTGCATTTCTGTCACAGCTTTTTGGCAAGGCAAGAGGGGGTTTTTTTAAAAAATATTTTTAGTTATTATCATGCTTTCCCAATGCTTCCAAGTAAGCTGCATTCTGAAATGTCCTTGGACTCTTCTGTTCAGTCTGCATCCATTAACTGATGTAGCAAAAACAGCAGGGCTGAGTTGGAAATGATCTTGTGTCCCTGGTGTGCTCAGCAAACTGTTCCCTGTCCTGGGCCTGTGACTTTCCTGGTGGTTTTCCTGGCTGCAGACAGCAATGCCTGGCTGCATTTTTGGATGGTCTCAGTCATCCTCAGCAGCAAAACAGCTCTAGACCTGTTCTTGTTCCCAGCTCTGCTGTACAGGAGGAGATCAGGAGCCTAAAGGAAGGATAATGGGAAACTTTGCCCAGTTAAAGGTGGATTTTCTTTGTGCCCTGAGCAGCAAATGCTGGGGAGAGCAAGGCAGGAGACCTGGGCATGTGGGAGGTGCAGAAGAAAGCTGCTCCAATGAGTTACAATTATAAAACCAGGACAACAAACCACTTCTGAATGTGCTCAGTGCTCCCACTCCAGGTGGAGGAGCCCTTGGGTCAGGCTCCAGGCATGTCCAGGCAGAGCTTGGAAGTTACCTCCTGGGACAGTAAAAGCCCGAAGGTGTGTCTGAGTGGAAGGAAGGCTGTCCTTGATAAATACAGAACCTTGGAGCAATCTTCTCATCCACTCAGCACTGGGGAAGCCTCCCTCCCTCTCCTGCAGGTAGCTGGAATGGAGCTTCATTCCCTGCTGCCTTCCATTCCTGGGCTCTTTGGGTAGGCTTGGAGCAAGTCCGTGCTCAGAGCTGGAAATCTCAGTTGGTTGGGTTTGGCAGAAGCAGTTTCCAACAGGGAATGCACAGGGACAAGAGCACTGAGGGTGCCTGATGGAAGGTTAAAAGCAGGACAAATCCTGCTCCCTAGCTTTTGGGAAGCATGGAGACCAGCCCCTGTGTGAGTGACGGCGCTCAGAGACTCCAGGAGGGATCCCTGCAGCTGCCCCTGCCCTCCCCTGGAAGTGTGTGTGACTAGATCTGTGCTAACACTGCCTGTACTCTTGTATCGTGTTGCAATTTGATCATTAAATAATTCCCTCAAAATCACTGTGGCTTAATGGCTTTTTTTTTCTTTTTAACCCATTTATTTTGGCTCGTGCTGCTTCCTTCCCTCTTGTGGCTGCTCTCTCCCTTCCCCCTGATGCTCCAGTCCTGTGCTGTCCCTCTCTCAACCATCTCCAGTCACCTTCATCTTGGCTCTTTTAGCTCCCTACAAAGCCTGGCTCGCTCTGGCCACGGGCAGGGCTTTGTGGGTGACCTGGAGTGGCCTTGGTGGTCAGTGTGCCTGCATCTTCATGCAGAAATATGTATGCTCTCACCAAACCCACACTGTCCCCTTCCTTCTTGGAACTCGTGACTTAAAAGCAGGTTTGCTGGTGCTTTGATTTCCACATGAGCTGCTTCCAGCACCTCAGTCCCTGATCCAGAGGGTTCACTGCTGTGTGAATCTGGGATCAGGCTCTGGAGCGAGAGCACAAGGTGTTTGTGGTGCTGGAGAGAGCCAGAGCTGTCTTGGCTCTTCAGGGGTTCCCACAACTCATGGCTTACTCTTCCTCTGATCTGGCACCCACAGGATCTATTTTATTGTTTCTGCCTCTCAGTGTCTCCCCTGCTCCTGCCCTGGGTGAGAATGTTTACTTTTTATTGTTTACAGTCAGGTGAAACCATCTCAGGGCGAGTGGGAGCTGGATATATTTACCATTCTTGTCTTTTCACAAGCAAAGCCATTTGTTGCTCAGCTCTAAATGTTTCTTTGGGTTGAAAGAGCACGTTGTGGGATGTAGATAAAAGTTTGCATTTTGAATAACCGGTGAACTCCTGTTCATTCCCTCCCTGGAAGTGTCCAAGGCCAGGTTGGACGGGGCTTGGAACAACCTGGGGTAGTGGAAGGTGTCCCTGCTCATGGCCGGGGGTGGAACTGGATGAGCTTTAAGGTCCCTTTTAGTCCAAACCAGTCTGATTCTGTGAACTTGGATGACTGGGAATGGCATCCGTGGTTAGAGCTGGTATCAAACCAGAACTGCTGCTGAACTTCTACCCTGGTGTGTGATGAGTGGGAGAGAAACTTGTTCTTAGCTGATGGTAAACACAGAGGGAGCAGCTTCCAAAGCCTGATGGGATCAGTCTGTGCCCTGGTGCCCTGCCTGGACATGACCACCTGCTTTGCTTCTCCTCCTTTGGGGTCTTGTCAGGAGTGAATTTAATCTGCACAGGCTGAACATTTTTTAGAGCTTTTTTCTTGCTGGTCTTTGACATGTTTTTTTTTTCAAAAGACAACCTAATTTTAGGGTTATATGAGTGCTGTATTTTTGGTTGAGAGGGGTTGGTTTGGGGGTTCTTTTTGTTTGGTTTTTTTTTTTATTAAATACTGACTTATGTGGCATCCACCATACATTGGCACTGATAAGATGCCCAAACAGCCCCTGTGTCCTCTCAGGTGTGGAGAGAGTGTAAAGCATCGTGTCAGAGTTGTTTTCCAAGTCCCTCTGATAGACGATGGGTGTCCTGAAGCCACAAGCACCATACCTTGAACTTCCCTGTGTCCAGCTGAAGCAGCTTGGTCTGATGCAGCAAAGATGGAGACGGAGCAACCCTGCAGAAGTTTCTGACCTTCCTTCCCTTAAACAAAACTGGTGGTTTGTGTCTAAACCCTCTCCTTGCTCCCTCTTGAGCACCCTCAGCAGTTGTGCTGCTTGGGAGCTTTGATTCTCTGCCTTGTGGCTTCTCCTGAGCCAGTGTTTAGCAAGTTTTGTTAAAACCCCTCCCATACAGCCTGGGATGGTGATGATTTTTCTGCCTCTCAACCCAGAGCTCTGTGAGTTGCTGCAGTGCTGCTGTCAGGCTTTTTGGGAGGTCTGTGTGCGTGGCTGGTTCAGCTGGATCAGGAATTCTGCAGGCTGGCAGGCAAATGGAATTGTTTGGATTGGAAAAGTCCTGTGAGATCATCGAGCCTGACCATTCCCCCAACACTGCCAAGGCCACCACTAACCCATGTCCCCAAGTGCCACATCTGCACACTTTTAAGTCCCTCCAGGGATGGGGGCTCCACCACTGCCCTGGGTAGCTGTGCTATGGCTGGACAGCCCTTGCCATGATGAAATTTTCAATAATATCCAACCTAAACCTCCCCTGGTGCAACTTGAGGCTGTTTCTTCTTGTCCTATCTCTTGTTCCCTGGGAGCAGAGCCTGACCCCCACCTGGTTCAAACCTCCTGTCAGGGAGTTGCAGAGAGCAGAGGAATAACTGCATGTCACCAGAGCTCCCAGGAAAGCATCACTGTGCTTACAGCTTGGCCTTGGCTGTTGCCTGGTCAAGAAACCCCACTCACAAATGCCATGTTTGCCTCTGGAAGGCATCCACTAGGAAAGGCAACCTCCTTGACAAGAGGCTTGTTGGAAAGGCTTCCCCACATCCAGAGATGAGGGGGTCGTGTCTGCTCACCTGTGCAGCTGGAGGAGGGATGTTCTGAGATCTGGTTAACCCTGTGTGTGGCTTCCCTGATTTGTCCCCTCTTTTTTTACCCCCCTTCCCTGACACTGTGTGGGATTTCCAGGATAGCAAAGGGAACTGAGCAGAGCAGTTGGTGAGGATGCACGAGCAGGGACAGTGAGGTGACAGCAGCTCCTGGAGGTACCTGTGCTGTTTGCTGTCACTGAGCAGGTGCCTGTGGGGGCTCACCTGCAGGGATCAAGGTGTGTGTGCAGGTCCAGGTGAGCTGTCAGTGTGGATCCTGCCAAGTCAGTGATGGGATTTTGACCCTGCTGGACTTACTTCTTGTATAAAGCTCCGTGTGAGATTTTTCCTGTTGCAACCCTAAATACCAACATTAAGCACTCAGTGTTTCAACTTGCAATCCCTTCTTGGGAAATGCTGGTGGAAAAGCTGTAGGAACTTCTCCAGATCCACATTGGAAGCCTCGTGGGAGGATGGGCTTTTGCCAAGAGGGTTTTATTAGGTTTGTTGTGGGGTAATTTCTCCAATTAGGGAATCATTTAAGTTGGAAAAGACCTCCAAGATCGAGTCCAAGCATTGCAGTCTGGGCTAATATAGAGCAGGTAAGCACAGACACTCTGTATTGAAATGCTAAAATCTTCCCTCAAATCAAATCCTGTCTCAGTCAATTAACTCCACTCACAAATGCCATGTTTGCCTCTGGAAGGCATCCAACAGGAAAGCCCAAATCCTTGTCCAGGGGCTTATTGGAAAGGCTTCCCCACGTCAGTGTCCCTTCCAGAGATGAGAGTCTTGTCTGGGTGCCCAGGGGGTGACACAGCCCCAGCCCAGCCCCAGGGAGGAGCGGGTGGGACAGAACTGGGAGCACCTGCCAGCAGCGCCTGGAGCACTGTGCTGAGGGAAGGTGTCCTGTGTGGAGGTGACATGGGATGAGCCTTAGGAATGTGCTGGTGAGGCCCTTTAGGTACAAAACTAAAGGGGCTTTGCTGTGGGATTGAACCTCCCCTGCTTGGATGGTTCCTTTCACACAGCACTGTCCTGCTGCCTGGGGGGGTGACTGGTGTCACCTCTCCATGAACTGAATGAAAATTCCTACTGTCTGGCACCATTCCTCCTTTTTGCTGCTGTCTCTTTTCCCTTCTTCTGGCAAAGCTGCCTCTCTGCCAGGCTGTGTCCATCCCAGCCCTTGCCTGAGCTGCATTAGCAGTGTCTGAGCACTGACACCCTCCTGGCCGAGCCTTGGCTGGGTGACAGCAGCTCTGGGCTGTGGCAAACACAAACCTGGGGCCATCAGTGTGGCTGTAGATGTTGGAACCCCTTCAGGTGTAGGGATAAGGTTTAGGGGTGGTGGCAACAGGCATAGATTTGACCAACTCTGAGCTGGGCACTGGAGCTTCCACTAGCCCAGGTTGCTCCAAGCCCCATCCAACCTGACCTTGGACACTTCCAGGGATGGGGCAGCCACAGCTTCTCTGGGCAACCTGTGCCAGGGCCTCCCCACCCTCACAGGGATGAATTTCTTCCCAATGTCCCACCTAACCCTGCTCTTTGGCAGTGGGAAACCCTTCCCCCTTGTCCTGTCCCTCTGTCCCTTGTTCCAAATCCCTCTCCAGTTCTCCTGGAGCCCCTTTAGGCCCTGGAAGGGGCTCTCAGGTCTCCCCAGAGCCATCTCCTCTCCAGGAGAACCCCCCAGCTCTCCCAGCCTGGCTCCAGAGCAGAGGGGCTCCAGCCCTCGGAGCATTTTCGTGTCTCTCCTCCCCATGGAAGGGACAGGCTGGGATGCCAAAGGGAGAAACAGCTGGACCTCGGTGGAGAAGGGGCGTTTATCACTCAGGTGTGATTTGTCGAGGCAGATTTGGGCTTTCCAGCCGGAAGCGGAGCTGGGCACAAAGGGCAATCCCAACCCTGAGTGTGCCGGGAGCAGGGAAGAGGCGAGGACAGGGGCAAGGGGGCTGGGGGACCGCGGGATGCCCGTCTGCCAACCGTGCCCCCCAGTTCCACCGCCCAGTGCGCGTGAAAAAGTACGGCTGAAAAGACGAATTATCCCTTCCTCCAGGGGCTAAAATGGGAAATACCCCCCCCAAGAAGCGGGGGATCCCCCCTCCCAGCCCTCCGCACCCGCGGGCGCGGCGGCGGCTCCGCTCCCCGTGGCCGGGGGGGGGCAGCAGAGGCCGGGGAAGCGGCGCGGCCGGTCCGGGGGGTGAGGAGGGATCCCCCCTTCCCTCCCGCAGGGATCCCCCCTTCCCTCCCGCAGGGATCCCCCCTTCCCTCCCGGGCACGGCACCGCGATTTAGGAACCTGCTCTCGTTAGTAGTTCGGTCACTAGTTGTTATTTCTATTTCTTATTACCGTTAAAAGCCCGAGTAGAGCACATTGTGCTCCGCGACGCTTTAGCCCCCCCAAAGTCCTTCCCGAAGTGTTTCCTGCAGGCACAAAGGGCTTGTCCTGCCACTCTGTCTGCCCAGCGTCCCCTGGGAAACCTACGGAGAGGGACAGGGCAGGCTGGGGGTGCCTCCAGCGCATGGGACGTCACCTCACTGCTGTCCCCTGCTGCGGAGTCGGGACCGGGATGGGGGGGATGCTGGACCTGCTGGGGAGGCTCAACCGCACAGCGAAGCCCCTTTAGTTTTGTACCCAAAGGGCCTCACCAGCACATTCCTAAGGCTCATCCCATGTCACCTCCTTCAGCACAGCGCTCCAGGCGCTGCCGGCGGGAGGTGCTCCCAATTCTGCCCCACCTGCTCCTCCCGGAGGCTGGGCTGGGGCTGTGTCACCCCCTAGACACCTGTCTCGCAGGGGCACCCCTATCCTGGCCACCCCCTCCCTCCAGCAGCCGTCCCTGGTGCCAGCAGGAGGTACCTCGGGGGTCCACGGCGGGGGTTCCTCCCGCTGGACCCTCACAGCTCCACTGAGGAGCTCCCGGCACACGGGATGTCCCAGTCCCGGCTGCCCCGATGCCCCACAGCCGGGCTGCAGCTCGGGGGGCCCCCCCCTGCACAGCTCCCCCCTCCCCGGCCGGGCTCGCTCCGTGTCCTGCCATCTTGCGCCTGTGAATAATTCACCGTCCCTGTCCCCGTTGTTTCCTTGCAGGTATTTATAGCCCGTGATCGCGTCTCCTTGGAGGCAGCTCGCTCCACCGCCGTGTAAATTTAGCTCCCGTCGTCTCTCACATGTCATGCCCTCCAGCCCTTGCGGGAGCCCTTCCACGCGGCTCCCCGCCGGCGGGGGCTGCAGCCCCCACATCCCCCCTCCATCGCCCCACCCGTGGCCGCCTGCGGCCCACCCTGGGCCGGGGGCAGCGGTCCCGGGGATGCCGTGTGTCCTCCTCGAGGCTGCCGGGCCCTGGACGCCGGGGCAGCTCAGCCTCCCTCCCTCCGGCAGCTGCGCGGGGCCGCCGAGCCCTTCAGCTGCCGCGGCGACGGGGGATGCTTTGAAATTCCTGGGCTGCCATCTGTGCTATGCAAATCCCCCAATCTGCGTGTGGACCCGCTTCCGGACCCGGCGATGGAGCTGCTGTTGCCGCGCTCCTCCTCCCTGCCTTCCAGCGGCACGTTCGGAGCAGCAGGAACATCGTCCTTCCCCCGGTGTCCCCTTGACACCCAACCCTTCGCTCCGCTCGGGCTGGGCCGCGGAGCGAGGAGGGAATAGGGCGGCTGTGGGGACTCAGGGGGGTGGTTGTGCCACAGGGTCACCCCGAATCACCGGGCTGCTGCGTTCGACTGCCACCGTCACGGCCCGCCCTGTCCTCCCCAGGGAGTGGAGCCAGGCTGGGACCTTGGCACACGGCCGGGCCGTGCTGCCCTCAGCTGGGCTCCCAGGATGGGGAGCGGTGGGGACCGAGCCCACTCAGCCACTGGAACACCGGGAATGGGGAAGGAGCAGTGTGGATGTCCCGGGCACAGGCTGAGCTGCTCCTACAGGATACCCCACTCCCGCCCCCAGGGACCCTGTCCCCAGCCTGGGGCCTGCAGGAACCACACACAGACACCAAAAATGCAGGACCAAGCACTGTCCCCCCTTCCCTTTCTCCCCCGTGACGCTGGTGTGAAAATACCCCCCTGAGCTGCCCCAGCGTCCTCCCAAACTCACCCTGAGGGGTGCTGGGGGGGCGAGGCTGTACCCCGGGGCGCCGAGATGGCAGCGAGGGGCCACCATCCCCAGCACAGCCCCCTGCTCTGTGCTCTTTAAACGCCGAGCCGGTGGGAAGGTGGCAGTGGCTCCCCGGGGTGGCGAGGGAAGCGGGGGGCACGTTTGCCAGCGCCGAGCGCGGGAGGTAATTAATGAGCATCCTGCGCTGCTCCCCGCTGTGCCTCCATCCCCCCAGGACCCCTCGGCCGGCGGCGCGGGTACCGCCTGCTCCTGCCGGCGCTGGGGGCCGGGGGACCTGGCGGCACGGGGCCTCGTTAATATTTTAGGAGCTCTTTTGTCCGCAGGGGATGGGGAGGCTCGTTCGCAATCGC
The DNA here is from genome assembly GCF_036250125.1 of Pseudopipra pipra. NCBI lineage: Eukaryota > Metazoa > Chordata > Aves > Passeriformes > Pipridae > Pseudopipra > Pseudopipra pipra. Next base: position 3,957,604 of record NC_087563.1, on the reverse strand, counting down.
CTTTCATCTCCGTGAGGCCTCCGCGCGGGCTCCAGCCTCTTATCTGCCGCCTCCTCGCTGCTTCGCTACAGCTCGTTATGGGGCTTGGGTTGTTTTTTTTTGTTGTTGTTGTTTTTTTTTTTTCCTGGGAAGGGCTGGAAAAAAAAGCCTGGCTGCTCCTGGCCAAAGGGCATCCTCCAGCCGCGCTGGCGGCAGCTGCTGGAGCATCCCCACACGGCTCCTGCCTGCCTGCTGCCGTCCCTGCTGCAGCCCCTGCCCAGGCTGGGCTGTGCCAAGGGCTGGATGTGTCCCCGGTGGTCCCGGGGGGAACTCGGAGGTGACTGTGGTGGGAGGGAGAGGGGATTTGAGGGTCTGTGTGTATGGGGGGGTTTGTGCACCTCCTGCCTCGCCATGGGTGAAACGGGGGGCTGTGCCGGGGGGTCCACTGAAGCCCTGTCCCCTGTGAGGGATGCCCAGTGTGGCTGTGTAACTCCAGCCCTGGCATTTCTGGCTGGCTGGGAAGGGGCAGAGCTGAGCTGGCGTGAGGAGGAAGAGGGTGATGAAGGAGCAAGTGGCTGATGGGGAAAATGGAGGCTGAGCTGTGTTTCTGCTCCCCCTTTGAGTGTGAGCAAAGTTAGGAGAGCAGAGGGTGCCCTGGGAAGAAGTCTGGCTCGGCCCTGGGGCTTTTTCAAGCCATGCCCATGGATGGTCCTCTCTTGGTCCTCCCTTAGACCTCTCCTTAATCCTCTTCTTGCTCCTCTTGCCATCTTGGGCAATGCCTGGCTGTCCCCAGGTCCCACATTGGTGGTCTTGGCCCCCCCAGCCAGTGTTGTTCATGGTGCCCCTTCCTTGGTGTCAGTCCCAGATGACTGACAGGCATGGGCTGCTCAAGGTCCCTGCTTGGGGTGTCTGGGGGGTCTGCAGTTGACCCCCCCACACACACACACATGCAGGCACTACTGGGGACTGTGTTGCCTTTCTCTCACAGACTCTGTCCATCCCCTGTGTCACAGAGGGATGCTGCAACAGGACTCCCCTTTTCCTGGAAGAAACCCACCCTCATGCCTGGCCATCTCCAAGTCTGGGAATGGCCCTGGCAAGGACAAGACATGGTTATACACTTTTCTATTTCACCAGAGTTGAACCTGTCTATCCGTCCTTTTGCTCAAGCCAAGAACTTGGATTCCCAGAGGAAATCTGGCTGAAGGCCTTCAAGGGACTTTGCCAGCTGTGTCCTGTCAGGGCTGACGGCTTCTTCCCATGGGCAGGTCCTTCCCTACCACCCAGGGATGCACAGCAGGGTTTAAAGCTCCTTCATCCCACACCCCAGCTGCGGGTGCGCTGTCGGGGACCGCTGCTGTCCCCGGGGGAGGTGGCATCCTCCCGGCTGCCAGATCACCCCAGCTGGCAGCCCAGGCTCGGGGAGCACAGGGAGGGCTGGCGCCTGCGCTCAGGAAGGCGGTGAGCTCACGGGTTTAATTTTCTCAAGCCTTCGTTCTGCTCTGACATGTGATCCCCTCTACAGGAAGGACGCGGCGAATGCGCCGTCCCCCGGGGCTGGCTGGCTCGACCTTGTGGGAAGAGGTAAGAGCACAGCACGGCTTTTCCGCCCCGCTGGTGTCGCTTCCAACAGCAATTTAATATCTCCCTGATAACCCGGGCTGAGTTTCAGGCACCATTAAAAAAAATAAAGCATCTGCTGATAAAAGTCGATGTCCTCGGCTGAGATCCCCGGTGTGGGTCTGCAGGGCTGGCCCCGCGCCACCACTGCCCATGGCCAGCCCCAGGCCTGCCCTTGTCCTCTGGCAGGGACCTGATGCCCTCCTGGAGAGGCCAATGGGACCACGTGGTGTGGGGGCTGTCATCCCTGGCCTCTGGAACTGTTCCCACCCACTGTTCCCATCTAGGACACAGTGGGAGCTGCAGCAGCTCCAGCCCAACCCATGCCAAAGCTGCCATGGCTCCCCCTTGGCATCCCAGACATCCCTGCATGGTCCCACCCAGCTCTTGCCCCAGGGCAGATGTACAGAGGCTTTCCCCAACCAAAGGGAGGGCTGGGATGCTCCTGTTGGATGTGCACAGCCACCTGGCTGTGGACCAGCACAGGCTGCAGGGATGGGGATCCTTTGGAAAGAGCAGGGCTGGGGATGGGCTTGTCTGACCAGACATGACCCTCCAGGCTGGTCTGGCCACACACATCTCTCCAGGCCCAGCTCTGTGATCGTGGCTTGATGAGCTCAGTTCTCCACACTCCATTTCCCAGGCTCCTTTCCATGGGCTCAATTCCCTGTTCTCACCTCTGTGAGCTCTCCAGGACCTCTGGAATGGAGGTTCCTTGGGCATGGCTTTGCTGGATATGGCTCTCCAGGCTTGGCTTCCAGGATATGGCTCTCCAGTCTCAGTTCTCCAGGCACACCTTGCTGGAGGTGACTCTCCAGGCTGGGTTCTCCAGGTCCCCCTTGCCAGAGGTGTATCCCAGGCTCGATGCCTCAGTGGTGGTTCCCAGCCGGCTCCCGGGGCTCTCCCATCAGCCCGGTGCCAGCAGAGGGCCTCCCTTACCAGCACAGCACCGACTGGAAATTATAAAACACATTATCTATTTGGCAAAACTTTGTGCAAGGACCAGGAAAAGGGCTGGAATCCGTTCTCCTCCAGGAGACCGGAGACAGCGAGTCCCCTCCGGCTTCTGTTTTCAATGCCAGCACTCAGCCGCGCTAAAGCCGTGGGAGCGTTCGTCATTAAAATGGCAATTGCGGAGCCAGGCAATAAATTTAACATCATAAAAGGCTCTGGGAGGGTCTCGCTCATCTGTTGCTCTTCAAAGAAAAGTGTTAGTTGCTTCCGAAAAAAAAAAATAAAGGGAAGAAACAGGTGAGAGGGGACGGGGTGGCAGCTCTCCCTCGCTCCTGGGGCGCTGCGGGGAGCTCGGCCGGGGGGAGAGGTGACTTTTTGGGGTGTCCATGGGGCTGGGGCTGCTGGAGGAGGGTGCGTTGGGGCTGGGGCTCTTTCCAGGTGGTGGGGTTTTCCTCTCCGGGAAAGGAGACGAGCGGAGAAGAGAGGCTGTGTGGGAACATCTCCGCTGTCCCCAGGGAATGAGGGACACCCAGCAGGCAGGGTGACATCGGGCTGGGCTCCTTGCTCTCCCTGTACCCCCGCGGCGCCGGCCGGTCCCCCCCGGGCTGGGACCACCCTGCTCCCGCCGCCAGCTCCCGCCGATAGTCATCATCTCCCAACGCCAGGCTCCGGCCGCCGGCGTCTGCCGGCAGAATTAGCCGTCGGATTGGAACCGTTCGCTAAATAATTCAGGAGATTTCTGCCTTTTTTTTTTTTTTTTTTTTTTTTTTTACGAGAAAGCTGTTTTCTTCCCATTTCTTTTTCCTTAAGGTCGGAGTGTTTTCCAAGGCTGGGTTTCCATCGGGGGAGGGGGGGGGGGGAGTGCGGACACACTCAGGCAATACCGCCATGTGTTTACAGCTCAGCTCCCGGCGTTATTTAGGGATTGTAAAACCACAGCAGCTCTCTCTCGCTCGCTCCCCCCTCTCTCGCCGCAGCCAATTTTTTTCCTCCATGCGGCTCTCGTTGCAGCGGCAAAGGTCAACCCCGCTCCTTTGAAAGCAGCACCCCCCCTCCCTTATCAGATTTAGGAATCCTTGGGGGAGGCTGAAGCCGAAACGCAGGCAAAGCCAGCTGGCCGCGGTCCGGCCGGGGGGGGCGGTGGGGCTGGAGGGTGGGAAGGAAGGAAGGATGGAGGTGGCTGCCGCGGGAGGAGGAGGGCGGTGGGATGGGGCAGCACCGACAGCAGCGAGCGCGTGAATAATGGGGGCGCAGATAATACAGCTGATTAGCGGCGGCGATGGCGAGGAGACGCCGCGCCCGGCTCGGGGAGGGGGGGGGATTTGATGTGAGGATAAAAATCGCTGCCGGGGTGAAGTCAGCGTGGCTCGAGGTGGGGGTGTGGGGTGATTGTAGGCAGCCCCATAGCAGAGGGATGGGGGTCGTGGCAGAGGGGTGAGCCCCACAGAAGAGGGTTGAGGGGCACAGCGATAGGATGAGGCTCATGGGGGGGGGGGGGCGTTGCAGTAATGGGATGACCCCATGGAACAGGATTGGGGGGCATGGGAACAAGGTGAAGTTGATGGAAAAGGGCTGAGGCAGAGAGTGAGCACATGGAACTGTTCTGGGGGTCAGAGCAATGGGATGAACCCTATGGAAGAGGGTTGGGGGATCACAGTGATTGGATGAACCCTATGGAAGAGGGTTGGGGGATCACAGTGATTGGATGAACCCTATGGAAGAGGGTTGGGGGATCACAGTGATTGGATGAACCCTATGGAAGAAGGCTGGGGGGTCACAGTGATGAGCCCCACAGTGGAGAGATGGGGCTTGTGGCAGAGGGGTGACCCCTACTGAAGGGGGTTGGGAGTCATGGAGACAGGATGAATGTCATGGGAGAGGGGTGGAGGGTCACATCAATGGGAGCCGCACAGAAGAGGGTTTGGAGTCACAGCAATGGGATGAGCATCATGGAAGGGGGTCAGAGAAAGAGGGTGAGCTCCATGGAAGAGTTTTGTGGAGTCACAGTGATGGGATGAGCCCCATGGAAGTGGACAGGGGGTCACACCGAGGGGATAGAACCCATGGCAAAGGCCTGGGGACTATGGCAGGGGCTGGCAGTTGGTGGTCCCCTGAGGTGTCCTGCTCTGGAGGGCACTCCCAGCTCACTGTCCCCTGAGCCTGGCAGCCCAGGGGCACCTCAGCGAGGCTGAACATGGGGAGAGCTCCAAGGGGTCACGGCCATCAGTGGGGTAATCAGGGAATAGCAGTGGAACTGGGGGGGCTCTGGGAGAGGGAATGAGGTAGGAGGGAGCAGGGGAAAGGGTGAGGGCAGAAACCAGGTGTGGGGCAGGACCCAGACGAGGAGCACAGCCTGGAGATGGGGCAGGAGGCCCTGTCAGTGCTGTGGCAGCCCCAGCCCTGGTGCTCCCTGGAGCTGTTCCCTGCTGGTCTTGTCCTGGCCCAGGCACCGCTCACGCCTTCGAACTTTGCCAGCGGATGGGTTTTAATTAAAACCAGAAGAGGCTGCTCCGCGCCCCGGCCCTTCAGGGATGACCACTGCTCACATCCTCCGCCTTTGGTCTTCCTGCCTGCACAGCTTGACGTGGGGAGATGAAAGTCCCTCCCTGCCAAAAAAGCACCAGAAAAAAAAAGGGCAGTCATAAAATCACGCCGCCAAGACGTCCCCGGCCGAGGGTCCGGCGAGGTGCTGGCGACCAGGAGCTGTGGCCAGAGCTGAGCAGCAGCCCAGGGAGTGGGGCCGTCGCCTTCAGCCCTCCTAAAAATAACAGCTCAGAGCGCAGCCTAACTGGAACCAGCTTTCCAAACTCCCAGCTGGAAGCGGCTTTCGGAGCCTGCACCAGCCTTTCTGGGAAAGAGCAATTAAAAATAGCGAGGGACTGGAAGCGCCGTCCCTGCTGCTCATCCTGCCCCTGCGTGGGGAAGACAGGGGGAGCTGGGTTTGGAGGGCAGGTGTTTCCCTTTGCTCATCTTGGAAAGACCATCAGGGCCTGGAGATGGGGCTGGAGGGGTGTCATGGGGGGATTCAGCCTTCCTGATCTCAGAGAAGGGGGCAGCAGGCCCAAAGAACCCCAGGGAGTGCCACTGGGGCTATGCTAGCATTGTTGCCCAGTGGTTGCCAGCATGCTGGAGCTGGAGCTGGAGCTGGCACACAGCTGAGGCTACATCCAGGCTGCAGCCAAGAAGGGCAAAGGCCAGGCTGTCCAGGGAAGGGGTGAATAAAGCAACATCCTTCAGCCCCTCTCCAGCTGGCTGGGGTGGGAGCAGGACTCCAGGGCCAGGTAGGGGTCTCTGAGCATCCTCACAGGCTTCAGCACATCCATCCCACAGGCTCTAGCCCATCCACTCTCACAGCTTCAGCACATCCATTCCCATGAGCTCCAGCATATCCAACCATACAGGCTCCAACCCATCCAGCACATCCACCCACATGGGATCCAGCCCATCCACCGACATGGGATCCAGCCCATCCACCGACATGGGATCCAGCCCATCCATCCCCACAGGATTGAACACATCCATCCCCACAGGCTCCAGCCCCTCCACCCACACGGGATTCAGCCCATCCACTCACACAGGCTCCGGCTCCATGGATACACGTTCTCCAGCCCCTTTGGGGCTCAGCCCCACCACTCCAGTGGGTGCCCACGGCTGGGATGGGTGCTGGACCCCGCCCTCACCAGGGCTGGAGATGGCCCCACGCAGGTTTAGCTGGTACCACCCCGCCCAATGCCCCGTGCCAAGCCCAAACCCTCTGTGCTCAACCCTCCATCCCGGGGGTGCGGACCCTGCACTCCCAAGCGCTGCTGTTCCCGCTCCCACTGCTCCCCAGCTCCACACTCACTCACTCCCCTTCCCCACCACCAGCCCAGCGGCTCAGCCCCTCCCCGGCCCATGAGGCACCTTGGCTGCCCCTTGGCTGGGCACCCTCCGGGCTGCTCTGGGCACCCGCACGGTCCCGCTGTGCCCAAGCCGTGGGTCGCCTGCCAGCGCCTGCCTGCGCTTCCTTCCACCTCCCTAATGAGAGCAAACAGGGCCAGGGCAGAGCCCCCGAGACTCCCCCAGCGGCAGCTCCCCGGGCGCTCGTTTCCTCTCCGCTGCGCTCGTCTCGTTACGTCCTAATTCCCTAACGAAGGGCCATGAGAGAGGAAGTCTTGCGGAAGCCCGTCCTGGCAGCAGCTTTCCTGCTACCAACCCGTGCTCCAGCTCCAGCAGAATGGGATTTCCTCGGGATCCCACAGGACCTACTTCGTGTTTTTGGGCTGGCATTAGCCACGCCGCTCTCCTCCCCCTCTTGATTGCTCAGGGCTCCACTGTTTTCCTTCCAGCTTTTTATTTGTCCAGGTCACAAACAAGGATGTCTCACACCCTCCTTGAAAATACTGGCAAAATGCTCATCTTTTCCCATGCCATCAGCGTGCCGTGGATTTCCAGGTGGCTCCAAGCATCCCAAGCACTCCCTGTGTGCCTCCAGCTGGGTGGCTGCCACTGGTACCATGTCCAGATGATGTCTTCCTGGAGATGCTGGTGTTTTGGGATTGTCCTGGGAAAACAGTTGTCGTGTCCCAGTGGGTTTCTTATAGCACAAATGGGAACGTCCACCATCACCAGTTGTCCTTAACCATGCACTAAGGATCACCTATTCTTTGTCACTGCCATGGAGAAATCCTCTCCCTTTTCCTTTTTTCCATGGCCCTTCTGCATCCCTTGGCTTCCCTCACCAACTCCTTCTACCTTACGCAGACTCTCTCCCTCACCGTCTGACAGCATCCATCAGATCCATGAGAAACAGGGCAAAGGTCCATGTGTGGAACCATGAGAGCCCCTGGAGGCTGGGACAAGGGTCTGGAGCAGGGACGGACTAACAGACACCCCTGAGGGCAGGCAGCTGAGGAGAAGCAGATCCACCACTGCCTGGAATCCACTCATCCCGGCTCCTGCTGGCCACCCCTGCCAGCTCCAGCAACCAATGTGCCACCACTTCTTGGGGATAACACCCTTCCTTTGCACATGGATGCACCATCAGGGGATTTATTGGGTTTTGTTTTTCTTTTAGAGCCACAGCAGCGACACTGGAGACCCCGGGCAGACAGAGAAGCACAGGCAGGTCTCTGCTGCTGCCAGGGGGACGGATGCAACGTGAGCAGGCGTGGTTGGGCTCTGTGTGTGTTAAAATCTGTGATGATTTTAACAGTCTGGAGGCCTCCTTTGGGGACCCTTTGGGGATGTGGGGAGGAAAAAGCCAAGTGGCAAACACCAGGGTGTCTGCTGGCATGGTGTGATCCTGATGCTGCCAGCTCATCGCTTGGCCAGCTCAGGTAGCCCAGCAAAGCTCAGGATAACACGGGAATTCTCCTCTGTGCTCTTTCCTGAAGATGTTTTGCTCTTGCCAAGGGGAAGCCCAGAGCAGGGGGGCTCAGTGGATTCCCGAGGGGATGGCACAGCAGCGATGGCCCTGCAGGGTTCATGGGGAAGAGGGGCAGCTCTCAGGGGGCTCCACCAGGTAGGTGAAGACCAGCTCTGGGGCCCCACAGGGATCAAAAAGGGAGCTGGGGCTTCCACTGCCCCTTCCACACTCCCTGCCTTCCCACACAGGGCTCACCCCACCAGGTGAAGGCAGGAAGGCGTCAGGCAGCACAGCAGGGGAGGTGGGAGTGGCACGGTGGGGGGCCCAGCTGGTGCGTGGGCCCATGGAGAGGCTGCACAGAGGAAGGAGGAATGGGAAAACGGCTTCTTTAACCCCCCGGGTGACACGGGAAGGCAGGAGGGGGGTGAGGCAGGGAAGGCAGAGCTCAAGGGGAGCCCCTGCCTCTGGACAGGAGGGGATGGAGAGCCAGCACTCCAGCAGGGAGCCGGGCAGGAGGAATGCAGGGCCTGCAGGGCTGGATGAAGCACCAGTGACTGAGCTGCACCAGTGACCACAGGCACTGCCAAAGCCACTGCTGGGTTAGGAGCGGGACTCTCCCAGTAGCCCCCAAACCCCACCAAAGCTTGGTCCCCAGGAGCCACAAACACACAGACTGAGCCCCTGCACCCCCCACCCCAGAGAGGGGTCCTGGGGCAGAGGTGCAGGAGGAGCCCTTTCTCCCAGAGCCACCATCCTGCCCTGCCCAGGGAGCTGCTGCAACCTGCCCATGGGAATGGGCTCTCACTCCAGCAGCTCCAGACCATCTGGGCTTGGATCCTGACTCCTGATGGACCTTCTGGCTCAGGGGAAGAGCTCTCTAGGGCTGCAGTCAGAGATCTCTTCTAGATTATCAGGCATGTGCTGGGAGCAGACGTGTATGGCCAGGTGAGGGGGACATATCACTGATCTGTACCCATTCTGTGCATCCACATACATCCCCTGTCCATCCTCCTGCTCAGCCCTGCTTCCCTGATAGGAGGTGATGACCAATGACAGACTCCTCCTTGGCCCATGAGTGCTGACCCCCATTCCCAAGGGAGCAGCCTGAGGAAGCACGGACAACAGCTCAGCTCTGCCAGAGGAGCATCTCTGGCTGCCTTGGAAGGCAGGAAAACCTGGGTGCCCCTCACCATGGGATGGTGGTCAACAGCTGGAGCTGGCCCTGCAGTGCTCCAGGGATTTTTATTTCCACGTTGGGAAGACAGGAGACAACCAACATGCTTAGGACAAAAAGAGAATATCTCTATGAGATGACCACTGGGTAATACCTTCATGTCTTCAGAGAGGCCAGCTCAACTCCTCCAGTGTGTCACCAGCTCAGCTCCTCCAGTGTGTCACCACCCCTGCCTTGCTTTGAGGGTTCCTCCATGGTTTTCCACCCATGGAGGAGCTGGTCCTCCAGGGCAGCTGCTCCCAAGGGCCACTAAAATGTCATGTCCTGAGCAATCACGCCTCAGGATGGCATCTCCTGGGGGCAGTTGGTGGAGGGTGGACCAAGACTGAACTACGAGCTCAGCTTGACCAAAAGGGATCATTTCCACAAAGTGCAGGGAAAAGTGAACCCTCTGACCATGGGAGACAGTGAGAAAAGGCTGTGGAGGAATGGCAAGGGACAGGGTAGCACCCTGAGAGGAGGGTGTGGGAGGTTGGAGGGGTGGAGGTGCCACAAGGTGTGTTTAATTCCCGGGATGGCTTCAACGAAGGACGTCCTGACAGCACGGCACAGTTCCTCCCAGCTGTGCTTGTCTGCAACGCAGCCATCCCTGCTTCCCCAAAATACTTGGGAGGGCTGGAGTAGGCCAACTCCACCACCCTCATCGATGCTGCAGGGAGCCTATTTTAAGCCTTGCTAACGTAGGAGGATTAAATTTGGCTGGCTGAGACACGTCCTGCTCCCAGCTGTCCCCCAGCCTCCCCTGAGGTTGGCAGCTCTGCCGCAGGCACGGCTCACGAGGCAGGAGGCTGCCCTGGGCCTCCAGGGTTGGCTGCCCTGTGCAAAGTGAACCCAAAACTGGGGCATCTCCTCAGACACAGAGGCACCCAGCTCGGGTTGAGGGCAAAAGCTCTTCCAGGTGTTGGAGTCAACAGGTTGACCCACAGGAACCCGGTGGGAAGCAGAGCTGGTGGGAAGCAGAACTCTGGTGGTATGGATGGGCTTGAAGTGAGCCAGGGGTCTCCAGCCCCATGGTCCCCTCTACAGTGCCCTTACCTGGAGGAGCTGAGTGATGGGGGAGCCCATGCCTTCCCCTTGTCCTGGCATCCCCCTGCCTGTTGGGGATGCCTGTGCCCAGGGAGCCCTCCCAAGACCAAGAGACCCATCTGCCCCTTCATATGGAGTCCTCAGTCCTCGCCCTCGCTCCCCCAGACTCCCCCAGATCCCACTCAAGCTGATTGTTTTATTAACTGACAGAGCGCTCATTGCTGAAGGTCTTGCAGAAGAACCTCATGGAAAATCGCGTGTTGCCTGCACGGAATTCCCTGCCTGGCGCCAGCAGTGTGTGTATTTAAGCACGTGTCACACCCGGCCATCGGGAGCTCCATCACCAACACCCTCTGGAGCCCGGGACAAACGCTTGGCCAGAGGAAATGAGGCAAGAGCTGATTTACACCCATTGGGACACATCACTACCGTCCTCCCTCCCGCTTCCACCGGGAGCATCGCTCCATGGCTCTTCCTCCCTCGGAAGACAGGGGTAATAATCCTCATCACCTATTTTCGAGGCCGTTGTGAATTTTCATGAGCTCCCATCTGAACGGGGCTTTGAGCAGGAAAACTGCTGTATCAGCTCTAGGCAATGATAAACAATACTCAGCATTTACATATTCAAAGCACTTTGATTAACTCTTGGGGTTTAAGGACTTGAGTCGATTCCCACCCGACCGTCGTGGCAGCTGGACGGGGCGAGCGGCGGCGCTGGGGGAGAGCTGGGGGGAGAGCTGGGGGTTCACCCCGCCGGCCAGGGCCAGCAGAACCCCCCGACAAAGTCACGCGAAGCACCTCCTGACTTGAATCCCTGCCTGGAAGGGAGAAATAATAAATCCGGCTGGTCCCCGCCTGCGGGAAGGGGCAGATCCCGCCATGCGGAGTGAGTGCCGAGCGTGGAGTATCATCGGTTCTGCTGCAGAAGCTGTAACCAGGTGTTAAATAGCTGTGAAATGCTAACTTGATTCATGCGGGAGTTGCAAAATAAAGGGATTTTTCTCTTCCTCAAAAAAACAACAACAAAAAAAGAAAAAAAAAAAAGAAAAAAAAAAAGAAAATTAGGGAATGATGGGCCCACGCCTGCCCTGGATGCACAGCGCCGTGACCTCCTCCCCAGCCGCCTGCCAATTCCACGGGGGCAAAAAGCCGCGGAGACCAAACCCAGAAGCACGATTTAGCATTTTGTTCAGAAGGGTTTTTTCTTTCTGAAAAGTCTTCCCAATTCCCTGGTTTTAAATGCCGCCCGCTCCCACCCCCACCCCCTCCCCACCCCTCCCCAGCGGATGCTGAGCCCCTCGGGGGGTTTCTGCTGCCAGAGGATCCTCCAGCATTATTATTGAAATCGCTGTCAAACAAGAGCAAAACCTGGTGAAACTTTGGTGCCACCCTCACCCAGCGACTTCAGATCCGACAGCGCCCGGGGGCTGCCTCCGCTGGGGAGGGGGTGTCCGTGGGGAACTGCCAGCTCCAGGGCTAAACCCCTTCCCGAGCGCTGCCGAGCCGCCCTGTCAGCTCCTTCTGCCATTAATTAACGGCACTCTCGGAAAAAGTAGCTCTCCCTGCTCCGGCGTCGGGGGCCGGTCATCCCGCACCGCAGGATCCCGGCGTGTCCCCCACGCCGAGGCAGAGGAGATGCTGCTGCCATGCCCGACGCCGTCGTTGCACACCCACCACAGCGTCCCTGGCCCTGAAAATCCGGCGCTGGCTGGGAAAGATAAAGGGCAGGGACACAGCCATCCCTGCGGGCGGCTGGGAGCGGTGAGCCGGACTGCGCTGCCCGCCACGCATGAGCACTGCGAGGCCGCCGCTCTGCTTTCCTAGATTAAAAAAGGTTTCCCTGCTGCCGGGAAGGAAACTTTGGGCACCGTCCCCCGTGCAGCAGCCTAGGAGCAGCCGTCGGAGCAAAGCCCTGGCCAGCTCCGGGAACGGCAGATGCTCGGAGCTGGCGGGGACTGGGGGAGCTGGGGGTCTGTGCGGGCACCGCCGGCCCGTGTCCCAGCGCCGGCGGGCCCCTGTGGAGCTCTTTGTGCCCTGTGGTAGGGACAGCCGGGGCTGGCCATGGAGCGGGGCCAGCGGGAGGGAGAGATCCAGCTCCCGAACTTCTTGGGGAGAGACCCCAAGCGAGACGTCCCAGCTGGTGCCTCCAGCAGGAGGAAGGACCGGGGAGGGCGAAGAGGTGTCTCTGGGGTTGGGGTGCGGGACTGACCGGGGCCGGCCGGGTCACAGAGACACGCGGACAGGGGCAGCATCACCCGGCAAACCCCCCGGAGCCCCGTGTGGCCCCGCGGTGCTGGCAGGACACCCCGGGGACAGGCTCCAGCCGTTCACCCCCTGCCCGGTCCGCGTCGCGGGGGCCGAGCATCCCCCCCTGCGGGCTGCGGAGCGGGGACACGGGGGACACCGGGGTGGCGGTGCCGTGCCGTGCCGTGCCGTGCCGTGCCGCGCCGGGCCGTGCCGTGCGGTGCCGCCCGCGCCGCGATCGATCGGCATCGACCGTCCCCGCCGCGCTGCTCCAGTTTCCAGCCAATGTCGGGCGGCGGCGGCCCGGGGACCCGCCGGTGGCACCGCGCTCCGCCTGGCGCCGCCCGCACCGCGCCGGCACGAAGAGCCGGCCTGGACCGCGCCGGCCGCGGAGCCGCTCGGCCGGGGGCGGACAGGGAGGGCGAGGGAGGGAGGGAGGGCACCGAGCGGGGCACCGAGCGGGGCAAAGGGACGGGCACGGAGCGGGGCACCAGACCGGGAAAACAGCCGGGCACAGGACTGGGCACTGAGCAAAGGGCAAAGGGCAGGACACTGAACAGGGCATTGGATCGGGCACTGAGCAGGGCACTGGATCAGGCATCGAGCAAGGCAAAGGCTCGGACACTGAACAGGGCATTGGATCGGGCACTGAACAGGGCACTGGATTGGGCACTGAGCAGGGCACTGGATCAGGCATCGAGCAGGGCAAAGGGCCGGGCACTGAACAGGGCAAAGGGCCGGGCACTGAACAGGGCAAAGGAACGGACACTGAACAGGGAAAAGGGACGGACACTGAACAGGGCACTGAACCGGACACCACACAGGGCACTGGACTGGGCACTGAACAGGGCAAAGGACCAGGCAAACAGCCAGACACCAGACCGAGAACCAGACTGGACACTGAACAGGATGCTGGACCAGGCACTGAACTGGGCACTGAACAGGGCACCAGTGCAAAAACTGGACTGATCAAACTACCAAGCAATGGACTGGGAAAGCAGGTACCAGGCCAGGCAAACAGTTGTGAACTGAACCAGGCACTGAACCAGGCACCAGACTGGGCAAACAACCAGACACCGGACTGGAACAGACACAGATCCAGGCACCAGACTGGGCACTGAGGCAGGTGCTGGACTGGACAAATGACTGGGCACTGAACAGGCACCAAACTGGGCACTGAACCAGGCACTGAATTGGGCAAACAGCCAGACATCAGACTGGGCACTGAACTGGGTACCAGACCAGGCAAACCACCACAGAGCACTGAAGCAGGCAAACAACAGGCAAACAACTGGGCACCAAACTGGGCACTGAACCAGGTACCAGACTGGGCAAACGAGACACTGGAGCAGGTGTGGAACCAGGCACCAGACCGGGCACTGAACTGAGCACTAAACTTGGCTTTGAACTGGGCATTGAACCAGGCAAACAATCAGGCACCAAACCCAGTAAACAACTGGGCACCAGGCACCAAACGAAGCACTGAAATAGGAATTGGACTGGCTAAACATCCAGACACTGGAGCAAGTATAGAGCCAGGCATGAATCAGGCACTGAACTGGGTACCACACCAGGCACAGAGTCAGGCATTGTACCAGGCACTGAACCTGGCACTGAACCAGGCACCAAACTGGGCACTGAACTGGGCACCAGACTGGGCAAACAACTGGGCCCTAAACTGGACCAACAACCAGGCACAGAACCAGCCACCAGGCTGGTCACTGGACTGGGCACAGAACTGGGCACTGGACCAGGCAAACAACTGGGCATGGAACCAGGCATTGTGCCAGGCACTGCTGCAGTGAGCACAGAACCAGGGGTACTGAACCAGGCAAAGAACTGGGCACCAGGCCAGGCAATGCTGTACTGGGCACTGAACTAGGCATCAAACCAGGCAAATAGCAGGCACTGCCTCAGGCTGTGCTGGGCTAAGCACTGAACCAGGCACCAAACTGGGCACCACATCAGGCAGAGCTATGATGGCACTGAACCAGATACTTGACCAGGCACAAAACCATGCTGGGCACCATTCTGGGCAGCACCGTGGCTGCACCAAACTGGGTACTGCCACACCAGGCACTGAATCAGGTGCTAAACTAGGCACAGTGTCAGATGGCACCACACAAGGCACCACAGCACTGGGTGCTGCACTGGGCACCCTGTGCCAGGCTGTCCTGTCCTGCAGCAGTGCCCTACACCAACACCCAACATCCCACACCACTGCTCCCACACTGTGCCCCTCCAATTCCACCAATCCTGCCACCCAGTGTGACACCAGGCCAGGTCCCTGCCCTGTGTCCTGCTGCCCTTCATGTTTGTTCCCTGGGAAGGGGCACGTGTGCCCTGCCAGGACACTGACACCACAGCTCTGTCCCTTTGGCACCCACGAGGGACACCCCCCCCAGCGCTGCCACCCTGAGACCCTGTCCCCGAGGGTGCAAGTGCCACCCACCACCATGGCTGAGGTCTGCCAGTGCCCTGGCAGTGTGGGGGGTCCCTATGGATCATGTATTGGCTAACACTGTGTGTGACCAGCCTGCTCAGCAAGGAGGCAACGGGTGACAGAGAGCAGGCACTGACGGGGGCTGGAGGGTCCCAAGGGTGGGTGGGAGCAACCCAGATGTGCCCCATTCCTAGAATTATTCAAGGCCTGGTTGGAGAGGGTTCAGAGCAACCTGATCTAGTGGAAGATGTCCCTGCCCATGGCAGAGAGGTTGGAACTGGATGATCTCTAAGGTCTCTTCCAACCCAATCCTGGGCTGCCAGGAATGGCAGAGCAGAACCCCAGTGCCCTCAATGCCCTTGGGATTTTGGGAAGGGGACCAACCCACAGAGCTGGGGGCTTCACGCAGCTTTATCCCAGCAGAGCCAGGCCCGTGGTCCCCCCGAGTGCCCCTGGTGCAGCTGCAGGAGCGTTGCCTGCTCACGTTATTTCCGCGATAGCGCCGGGATATTCCCAAACACTGCCTCCATTATCCCCTCCCGGGCTCCCGGCACAAGCGGGAGAGTGACCCGAGCGTGTTTTGAAACGCAGCCCTCGCGTTAGGTACACAACCCTGCAGCTCTGCTTACCACGGAAACGCTCGGCCCGGCTGGATAGAGCGGCTTTTGATTGTGCGGGTGTCGCTCCCGGAACCCGCCCGCCCCCCGCCCCAACCGCTGCGCAACCGGCAACCACCGAGGGGGAAAACAGGGCTGGCCGGAGCCCGGGAGAAATCCCCTCCGAGGGAACGTCCTGAGCCACGCTCCAGATGGGCGTTAAGAGAGCACTGGTGATGTGGTTTTCAAGGCATCCTTTGTGGAAAAGCCAGGGCAAGGGGATTTTTCAGGGTCTAGTGCCGTGGCACCGGGAACTTGAGAGGAAGGTTTTAAGGAGCAGTGAGATAATGCTCCCAGGCACATGGTTGGATTGTTGGAGCTGTCCTGTGCACAGCCAAGAGCTGGACTTTATGATCCTTGTGGGTTCCTTCCAATTCAGGATATTCCATGATTTTATGGGTAGCTGGAGGGACCAGGAGAGGGAGAAGTATTGGGAGCAGCAGGAAAGGTGGGAATGGGGGGCTCTCAGGACAGGTTCAGAGCTGTGGGCTCAGTCCCCACTGATGGAGCACAAACCTGAGCTGGCACCACTCATCTCACGGATGCCCTGTGCCACTCCCCAGGGTCAGCAGTGCCCCTCCAGTCCTAGGGCAGGCCAGGGAGGCTGACATAGGCTGACTGTCCACACAGGACCCTGCCAGTGTCCTGGCAGTGTGGGGGGTCCCTATGGATCATATACTGGCTAACACTGTGTGTGACCAGCCTGCTCAGCAGGGAGGCAACGGGTGACAGAGAGCAGGTGGTGAGGGGAGCTGGAGGGTCCCAAGGGTGGGTGGGAGCAACCCAGATGTGCCATCATCACACACGCTGGGGCTGGGGGAGGTGAAGCCAGGAGCTCAGGCTGCCTTCAGGAGGTGACTCGGTTTCCCCACATGGACACGGACAGGGGGCCTGGCTGTCCCTTCCCGCTCGCCGGGAGGCTGGTGGCAGTGGTGGCAGTGGTGGCAGTGGTGGCAGTGGTGGCAGTGGCAGTGGTGGCAGTGGTGGCAGTGGTGGCAGTGGTGGCAGTGGTGGCAGTGGCAGTGGTGGCCGTTGGGCTGGCAGCAGGCCGTTGCAGAGGCTTCCTGTTTCTGCAGGATCCGGCTGGCATTGTGCCGCACAGCGAGGGGGGCAGAGCCTCTTCTTGCACCTGCCCAGAGCATCTGCTAGGGAGAAAATCTCCATGGCAACTCTGCCGGTTCCTCCATCCCTGTTCCATGGGGGACAGGGCGCTCTGCCTCTGCCTCCCCCCACGCAGCTGGGATGTCCCCATGGTGGGGACAGGCCACTGGTGCCCTGGGAGATGGGCTCTGGGAAAGGGCGGCTTTGCAGCAGGGCAGCCCCTTGCCATGGAAGCTGCTGATCCCTCCCTGTGGGGCCTCTGGGTCTCAGGCCACCAGCGATGGGAGGTGAGGTCTGGGATTCACCAAATTCAAGGGGCGGTTCTCCTCTTTGCTCCCAGTTTCAGAGAAGGCAAGTGGTTTCCCTTCTTCCCTGGCACATCCCATCAGGACACACCGAACCTCCCTGCACCTCAGCTGGAGTTGAGACCTTCGCCCTTTCCAAAGTGGGGAGGAATTTTGGGGAGGTGGCATGAGGTCCCATGGGATTGGAGGTTCCTGAGCCTGAAGCTAGCAGTGAGCCTGGGTACAGACTGCAAACTCCATGGTGTTCATTTGGAACCTTCTCTGGATGGGGGTTGTTGACCATCATGCAGACCCCTGGCATTTCCCCCTTGCCTTGTAGAGGTGCAGGGGAAGAGACAGGAGCTGCTCTCTTGGGCATGGAGGTCCTTGCTTGTCTGGTGTCCCTTGGGAAGCTGAGCAGTGTCAGTGCCCTCAGCCAGTGCCCACGAACCCTGGGCACCCATCACCCTGCTCTGCCCTGGTCTCCAAGGGACTGCAGGTCTGGGCTCCAGGTGGGCATGGGGAGGGGCCAGGGAGAAGGTGAAGGAAATGGCTTCTGAGACTGGAGAGAAAAGGGAGAGAAATGCAACTGGGAGAGCTACAGAGACTCCTCACAGGCACTGAGGGAAATACTATTGGGTTTTCTTTAAGGACTGGAGTGACTCAGTGCCTGCAAACCCTCTCCTGGTTCCAGGAGTGACTGGGATGCTGGGGGATAACCCCACCTGTCCAAAGCCCACCAGTCCCAGCAGTCCCTCCAGGCACCTGCCATCCCTGTGGCCCAGCCTGGCTGGTGGTGCCTTTTCTCCTCCTTTCCCCTGATTTCAGAGGAGCCCCTGCTCCATCCCTGGCCTCCTCACTGCGCCCCTTCCCAAATCAGGGCATTCAGGCAACCACTCAGCTGCTGGAAACCCACAGTCTGTGCATTTTTTCAAGTGGAAAGCAAATTGCAGTGCCAAGGAGTTGAATGAGGGGATCCCAGCCCTCACTCTGGGGGAGGGTAGAAGCATCTCCCAGCTGCAGACAGATCACCCCACTTAAGCAGGATGTCCCAAGGTTTCCTTTCTGCAGCCAGGATACTGCAAGTCACTGCAATAGGAGGCAGCCTCTGACCCAGAGGGTTTCCAGAGGAAAGATAAAGAGTGGGACAACTGAAGGAATGGCCTCTCTGTTTTATAAAGTTGGGAAACTGAGGCATGGGATGATTTAGGGACTCAGTCAAGCCATGTGTGACAGAATGCAGATGGCCCAAATCCCAGGCTCTTTCCTGAATTGCTGCTGAATTTTCCCAGAGGCAAAAAATAGCAATTTTGGATTGCCTCTGAAGCACCCGTTGAGGATGCTGAGCCCTCAGGAAAGGAGGGAGCAGCCAGTGGAAAGGATCCCAGGGCACCAACCAGAGCATGGGGAGATGGTCCAAGCTGGCAGGAGCAGGGGACAGAGGTGATGAAAGGACAAGGGGAACAGTTTTAAACTAAAAGAGGAGAGATTTAGATTGGAATGTTAGGAAGAAATTCTTCCCTGTGATGGTGGAGAGGCCCTGGCACAGGTTGCCCAGAGAAGCTGTGGTTGCCTCAGCCCTTGAATTGCTCGATGCTGGGTTGAACAGGGTTTGGAGCAACCTGGTCTAGTGGAAGCTGCCCTTGCCCACAGCAGAGAGGTTGAAAATGGATGATTTCTAAGGTCTCCTCCAACTCAAACCATTCTATGGTTCTACGGTGTCCTCCTCAGGCCCATGTTGGGGATGGATATTTGGGATTATCCATGAACTGGAGAGAGTGTCTTCAGTGGGATCCCTGTGGAGAATCTACTAGGGCACATGGCAGTCCCCTTCCTGGAGGTCATTCATGCCTGGAGAGCTCGGGGCAGTCTGTACAACCTGCCAGTGCCATGTGCAGGGTCCCAGTAGTGCCAGTCTCTGTGCCCATTCCCAGACTGGCCCAGGAATGTGCAGTGGCCAAAGCAGCACCAAAGCACTGCTCCTAGGATGAGGACCCAGCTGCCCTGGGAGCCACAAATCTGACCCACAGCCAGGGTATTACTTGAAGGAACCTGGTTTCCACCTCTGGGCAGCAAATATCCCTTGCTGGGGCCTTTGCTGTGCGCTCAAGCCGGGTGCTGGGGACCAGGTGACCCTTTTCCCGGCTGCTTGTGGGACTTGTGCACTCTCAGCCCAGCTTTGCCCCTATCCCAGCTTATGTGCCAGGTGGTGGAAGAGTTTGGCCTTTGCTGCTTGTTGAGAACTGCCCATGTGTGAAGATAAAACAGAGGGAATGTCACGTCCCGGCGCTGCCGTCTCCAGGGGCGGCCGAGGGCGCTGGGACGTGCTGGAGCTCAGCACGAGGAGCTGTGATGGGCTGAACTCATTGACTTCACCCCTCTCAGGCATCATCTGTGTGGTTCATGCAGAGCAAAAGGACCCCCCAGGGGTGTCTGAACCTCAGCCCTCTTTTGGAGGCCCCGCTGTGCCTGGACACCACTGGAGGTCCCCAGTTGGCTGTGGAGGGTGCTGGACCTTTTCAGGTCAGTCTGAACTGGGGAATTCGTGGTCTTGGAAGCAAGAGGTTCCACGAGCTGCCCCACTGGCACCTGTGGGGTGAGCGGGGTCCTCACTGAGAGCTGTGACAGGACTCCTGGCCGGGGGGAGCTTGAATTGCTTTGGACCTGGGCAAACGCTGGACAAAGTGTGCTCATCACCCCGATTGGGACCGGAATCTGCTATTTCAGTCGCTGTGACCTCATGGTCTGTAGGTGCCTTTGAAAATAGCCCGAGGGCGGCCGCAGGGGCTGGGTTTTAGCAGTGCTCCCAAACCTGAGCCGTGACAGAGCAGCACCACAGTCCCACAAACCAGGGCAGTTCGGCACAGACACCCCGAGGAACTGAAGCTGCTGGATGTGGAGAGAGGGAAAACTTCTGATCCACAGAATGCCAGAGCTCCGGGTCACTGCAGAACATGAGAACAGGAAAAGGTGGCAGAGTCTGAGGGGACGATGCTGAAGTCATCAGTGTTAAAAATGGCACCAAAATCAGCTTTTTTCCTGTGAAATAATTTGGCCGGGTTGAAATTGCTTTTCCTGATGGCAGCGAGCCCCTTCAGGGGTTAACTGCAGCCCTGCTGAGAGAACTGTGAAAGGTGTTTCCGAAATATTTCCACTGCCCCACTGGTTTTATGGCCAGGAAAGGCAGGGCAGGCCTGCCTGGGCAGCGGGGTGCTACTGGATGGACTTGCAGATGGAAACCAGGTTTGGGAAAGCACGCAGGGATTCCAGGCTGGACATCGGGAAAATCACCCAGCAGTGGGGATGGATGCAAGAAGGGACCCCCATTGATGCACCCCTGATGCCATGGGGGCAATGAAAGCACTCCCTGGCTTGGGGGATGGTGTGAGGCTGCTCAGACAGAAGTGATGGAATCACTTTCACTTTGGGTTGTGGGGGGTCTGGAGACTCTGTGGGAAGGATTGGGTTTTGGGGATTGTGGAGTCACATTCAGTCAGCCTAATTCCCCCACCCTTGGCCAGTGTTGATGGCTGGGACCTTTGTAGGACTCAAACAAGGGAGAGAATGGGAAGGTACCTCACCCTGCTGAGGGTGGTCCTGAAGGGCACAGTGGGTAGAGACACAGGTTTGCAGGTCTGAAGGCCACAGGAGATGCCATGATGCTGTCTGGGTGCTCCACATGCCGTGGGCTACTTGACTTCATCCATGTGCCCTTGGGTCAGGCTTGGACACACGGAATCATTAAGGCTGGAAAAGCCCTTTAAGTCCAACCATTCCTCCAGCACTGACAAGGCCACCACTCACCCACATCCCCAAGTGCCACATCCACATGGCTTCTGAACACTTCCACGGACAGTGATTCCACCACTTCCCTGGGCAGCCTGTTCCAGTGCCTGGCCACCCTTTCCATGAAGAAATTTTCCCTAATATTCAATCTAAACCTCCCCTAACAAACTTGACTTCTTGTCCTATTGCTTACTACCAGGGAGAAGAGACTGAATTCCCCTGGCTCCACCCTCCTGTCAGGGAGTTGCAGAGAGTGCAACCCCTGAGCCTCCTTTTCTCCAGGCTGAGCCCTCCCCTGCTCCCTCAGCCTCTCCTCGTGTTCCAGTCCCTTCCCCAGCTCTGTTCCCTTCCAGCTCCAGCCCCTTGATGTCTTTCTTGTCATGAGGGGCCCAGAACTGAAAAACATCCTGAGGGACAGAGAGGGTGGTGGCCGTCGGTGTGCTGGACACCCCAAAAAGCCTGCTGCAGAGAGCATGGCAAGCACCAGGCTTTGCTCTGGCCCATGATGGACATGCCAGATGTTCCCTCCTGCCTGATTTCCCCTTTCAGCCACCCCCATCCCTGGTGCAAACGCTGCGCCTGCTCCCTCCAGCTCTCCTGTGCAAGCCTTGGCTTCCCTCTTCCCTGTGCTTCCAGGCCAGGTTTCCAAGTGCTTTATGCTTAAGCTCAGGCCCAGAAATTCGTGTCCAGGCTGCAGCAAAGAAACAGCAGCCAAGTCTGATTTGGGAAAAAAAGTAGATTGAATTCCCTGATCCGTGCAGGCAGGACAAGAAACAGGAAAGCAGCCATGGGGTCACCTCCCCAAAGCAACCCAGAGTTTGGGGGGTATCTAGCTGGGTCGGTGGCTGGATGGGTTCTGATCACCTCTGGATCTGGGAAGGGGCGTTCCAGGGTGAAGGATGAGTGAAGGAATGATGTTTTTGCTGGGGTTTCAGCAGCCATGTGCATGGGGGGCTGGCAGGAGCTGGCACTCGGTGGCCAGGCCGGCCCGGACGAGTCGAGGGGAATTTTTATTTTCTCTTTGTGCCTTTTCTCGCTCTCAGAAGTAATGAAATGCAGGAGCCAGCATTAATGCTCCATTAAGACTGCAAATTTCAGCACGCAGCCATCAGGAAATGCAAATACTCGGGTCTACTGTCAGCGCTACCTCTGCCGTGGCAGCGGAGGAAGGGGCTGGCACGTGGCTGACCTTTGCTACCGGGATGAAATCCCTGGTGATGCTCAGCTGCTGGCTCTGCCTCCCTCCCTGAACCCTTCAACCCTTCCTCTTCTCTCACCTACGCCTGGGCTCACCCCCCCCACCAGCACTGAGAGGAACAAGGAGGAAGGGGGTGGCACAAGGGGGTGTTTGGGCTCATCTGTGCCTGTCCATGGAGGGTCTCATGCTCCTACCTGAGGTTTGGGGAGCAACCAGGGGGCTGAGGGGAGGCAGACTGTGCCAGGGCTGCTTTATCTGTGCAGGGATGTGCCCATCCTCAGGCCACTGAGGGTGACAGCCTGAGGAAGAGGAAGAGAAAGGCTGCAGGAGCCCTTGCTGCAGCTGGCGAGCACTGCCTGTTCCACCTCGCAATTGTGCTGTGCGTCGCTGGCAGGGACCTGCTTTTCCATAAATTTGGGTGGAAGGGAGAGCTTGGCAGAGCCCTGGGCTGCAGGGAAGGATTTACGGCTGCTCTGGCTGCTCTGTGTTCTCCTTGCAGGGGCTCCTGCAGAAATACCCCGTGGGAGGAGGAGGAGGAGATGGAGGGGGGAGCCCGTGCTGGCATCTGGCCAGGGAACAGGGTCCCAGCCAGCACTGGATGAGAGGAGCATGGGGGCTGGAGGAAAAGGGATGAAGAGGGACATCCTTGGTTCATCCAAGGATCTATGGTGATCATGGAGCTGGGAGAGCTGGGGCAGACTGGGAGAGCTGGGGCAGACTGGGAGAGCTGGGGCAGGGTAATGGGGGGGTCCCCCATGCTGGGCTGGAGGTGAGTCCCGCATGGGAATGGCTATACTGAGACTTCCAGCAGCGGGGAAAGGGTGGAGAGACACCTCATCCACCTCTGGGAAGCTGGTGGCATCTCCCAGCTCCTGCCTGGCCAGGTGCCACAGGCCCCAGGAGCATCTCGGGGCACTTGGAGCACCTCATCTCCTGGGGCATCTCAGGACACCTGGAGCACTTCGTCCCCTGGGACGTCTTGGGGCACCTGGATCACTTCATCCCCTGGAACATCTCAGGGCTCCTGAGGCGTCTCCTTTCCTGGAGCACCTCGTCCCCTGGAGCACCTCAGGCAAGGCCACCAGCTGCTGTGAGTCCCAGTGGTGAGCACCATCCTCCTGGAGCAGATAACAGCTCACTTTTAGGCACATGTTTGCTGACAAGTGACAGGTTTCCACCACCACCCTGTTGCCTCCTGTCTGGCAGCCTGGAAGGGGGTCCCAGGCAGTCCCCCTGGCTCAGGCAATGCACATCTGTGTATCCCTCCTGGAAGACATCGACCCCAGGCAGCATCTGGGCTGGGTGACAGGGATGCAAACCTGCTCTGATTAGCTCCAGTTTGCTCTGGGTTATCTGAGGTGATGAGCTGCACTGCCCCAGACTGCTGGGAGAAGACCATTTTCCCTCTTTCCACCGAGGTTTGAGTTTTCCAGGCAGCCTTAAGCAGCGCTGGAGCTTTCCCAGAGATGCCTCGTGGCTCTCCATTCTTCCCTTCTCTCCTGCCTCCTCTCCTTAACTCAAAACAAGAGTAGCTCGAGGAGGGGGACTCATCCCAAACATCCCTCCTCTCTCCTTCGCAGCGAGCACAAAATAGGTATCCGGCCACGTTTCCAGATGGGAACGTGAGGCCTGAGGATGGATAAAGAGTTTTCTAAGGCTTCGGAGCAAGGTGTGGACAGCGCTGAGAATAGCATCGCGAAATCTCAACTGCCAAGCCCTTAGCCTAACCAGAAGGTTATTCTTCTTCCCTTATGCTCATACATATCCATTAGGATGAGACCATATGTGTGAGATGTAGATGAATTTCTTTCCTCTTGACAAGTCCAGTTGGTCTTCCTAGGTAAGGAGATGGTGGTCTGTTCCCATCCAACTCCAGGCTGGCTCTTTGCCGCGATTTCTTGGGTTGTGTCTGCCCCGGAAGGAATGGAGCCTACAAGCCGGAGCTTCAGGCCTAGCTCTTCTCCACACGCCGGGGCTTTTGATGCCAGACATCCCTGGGGGGCTGTGGAGGAACCCCCAGGGAGTGCAGGGAAGCTGTCAGCAGGGAGCAGCCAGGTGGGACGGGGCAGGGGGAAGGGCTGCTCATTGGTCCCCAGTAAGGAACCCTGTTCCCAGCCAGGTCACAAAGGGCTTCCTGGAGAAAAGGTGGCTTCTCCCACAGCAGGAGTGCACCCCAGTGCTCCTTCTCTTCAGGTGGCTGCACAAGGTGTCTCCCAGAAGACCTGGATGGCACCCTTGCACACCTCAGCTCGCCCAAGAATCGGGTGCTGCTCTTGTAACTGAACAATGGTGCTGAAGGGTCCCTTGAAGATAAAGTGAGGAGAGAGAACTTGGAGGTTTTAGGTGGTTACAGAGACATATCCAGTTATTGCTCGGCCCCAAAGCTGCCTGTCTGGAAGAAGAGTGGTCTGGACATAAGGGATCTTATGTCCCCAAAGCTTTGTATCTGGAAGAGGAGTGGTCTGGACATAAGGGATCTTTTTGACGTCTCCCAGTCCATTAGAGGCTGAGGATCAGTGCAGAGCCAGGATGATGGATGGGGTTTAGGTGATCACAGCTTCCTGCACCCATGGAGTCAGCTCTGCCAGCTCCTTTCAATCCATGGATCATGTGCCACTGCTGACACTGTTATGGGCAGAGGGGAGCACGGTGGGTTTGGGGCACTGCTCCAGTGTGAAGGCCAGGGGGTGATTGCTCCTCAGGTCTAAGATGATGGAGCCGGGCAAAGGAGAGCAGCTTGAGCAGAGAAAGCAGCCTTTGAGAGTCATAGAATCACAGAATCATAGAATCCTGAAGGTTGGAAAAGAGCTTTAAGAACAACGAGTCCAACTGTTAACCCAACATCACTGTGCTCACCACTAACCCATGTCCCCAAGTGCCACATCTTTTGAACACTTCCAGGGATGGTGACTCCACCACCGCCCCGAGCAGCCTGTTCCAGTGCCAAAGTCCTTTCTGCAAGGAAGGGTGTGCATGGCTCACCTCCACAGTGTCTTGGCCCAGCTGCAGCAGCATTGATGGGAAGAGGGGATGTGAAAGAGAGGAAAATGCATCCAGGGGGGATCTCACAGCACAGGGACCTACTGTGTGCCTGTTGTCAGAGGCCTCGTGACCCTGGGAGGTGACAGGGCACCACCTCCTCCTTTTGTGTCCCTGAGCATTGCTGGCTGCTGGCCACCTCCACCAGCGTGTCCACAGGGATGCTGCCATGAGCCAGACCTTCTGCTACACAATCCAGGCTTTTCCATGGCCTTCCATAAAACACTGATGTGCTCAGGTGACACCATCACTCTCAGGATCCCACATTCCTGAGGCTGTACGTGCAACACCTGGGTGCAGGATCACCCGGAGTGCTGGGCAGGAGGCAATGACCTGGCTGCCACACTGGCCAGGAGGAGGCCAGCACAGTTTTCACCGTCCTTTCTCCGCAGCTCCTGACTCAAGCCTGCCCAAATTAGCTCTCCCCGTAAGTAACCTTGATATTTCCAGTGGAAATCATGTAACTTGCACGTCTGTTTTTAAAATCGGGGTTGCCTCGACCTTTCCATGTCTCCTTGTTTGTGTGGACAGGCAGAAGAGGTTTGGAAAGCCCCATCCAGCCCCGCAGTCCTGCTGGTGAAGGCTCACGAGGAGGGACACGTGGAGCAGGTATCCTCCTATCCCAGGTGCTGAGGATGAAGGCTCCTGTCCCACCAGGGGGCTGGAGCTGGATTTGAGGTGACAACACAGGGCTATCCAAGGGACAAAATGTAGGAGGACACGAGCAGGGCAGGAATATTTCCCCCCTGGAGTCTGGCTTGCTCTGCATTTCAGCTCCCGTCTAAAGGGCAACACCCTGGTCTGAGAACGGCTGTTTTCGTGCCACTGGTGTCTCCCCAGGCCTGGCTGCTGAGCAGCAGCTCGGGGTGAGCCAAAAATCCGCAGGCTCTAGGAAAGCTCTGGTGTTAATGTGACCCAGGAGCGGTGTCCCCTGCCCGGCCACGCACCACGGCGCTTGCTTGTCCCTCTGTCCTTGGCACGGCTCTGGCACTGCTTCCGTGACCCCCAGCAGCAGACGTAGGCAGCAGGATCCACCGGGAAAGGATGGGATGGGATCGTGCCGACGTGCCCCAGCCCCGCGGCTGCCCGCCCTGCCTGCGCAGGCAGATGGCTTTTGCAGGGCGCTCCGGATGTTGGAGCCAGGCTATTTTGGACCACGTGGGCGTCTGAATTCCAGGCGAATCCCCGGCTCAAAAAAAAAAAAAAAAAAAAAGAAAAAAAACCCCAACGCCTGCCAGGGTCCCCGGAGGTGGAAACGCTGCAGCTCGAGTGTCCTCGTGGTTCTCCTGCTGCCTGGCACGTAGGCGTGACTGCGGCTCCAGCCCACCCGGCCCCGCGGCACACACCCCCTGTGCCCACTCGCCCTTCCCCTGCCAAAGGCTGGGACACGCGGGTGGCCGGGGTGTCCCTGAGCACCTCGGGAGCAGCTCCTCAGCCCCCAGGTCAGGGCTGATTTGGGTGAGGGTCTGGCTGTGCCTCCCTGCTGCAGGTTGGGGGGATGCTCGCCAGCCCCCCAAGGCTCCCCACTCCGTGCTCCCCCCTCGCTCCGCTGTGCCTGGGTGGGAGAGGGCAGAGGGAAACCGGCTTCCTGCCCTTCTCCCAACCGCCGGCGCGGCGTCTGTTTGCTTTGAGGCCCGGGTCCCTCCTGCCAGGACATTCCCGGGCAGCAGCCGCTGCCGTTTGCACAGGAGCCAGGGGGACAGCCCGAACCCCCCGGCCACAAAGGCCGGTGCCACACGCCTGCCCCGCACCCGCACCCCCCTCCCCGGGCACCCGGGAACCCACGCTGGGCTCCCACGAGGGATGTGAACCATCCAGTGACCCCGTGGGCAGCAGGGGCTTTTGTCCCCCCGCCCCCAGCCCTTTCCAGGAAGGGGTGGCCGGTCCCTGCGCCGCTGTGGCATGTCCCCGGGAAGCGGGGCCAGCACGTCCAGCGTCCGCCATGTGGGAGACAGCTGGGGTTAAAAATTAACACAGACAGACCTCAATTAAGGGGCAGCGGGGGCCGGCGGAGGGGTATGTGCTGCCCGGGGGACCCCCGTCCTGGGACTCAAGGCTTGTGCAGCCGGGAAGGTGGGGACTCCCATGGCCCCCCAGGCAGGGGACAAGGGGCTGCTGTGTCCCCTGGGCTTGTCTGGGCAAAAACAGAGCCCTGTGCTGCCGAGGCAGCCAGCAGAGCATGATGGTGGGTCACTCTGACCCGTGCTCTCGGAGGTCGGCACCCAAAACATGCCGTGAGCTAGAGCTCTGCTTTCCAGCACCATCAGGGCCAAGGGGTTTGTACCAGTCTGCCCCCAGCTTGCCAGGGTAGGGGGGGGTGTCTCCCAGCAGAGCATCCGGAGGACCTTGTCCAGCTTCTCACTGCTGGGTCCCACCAGGTTCCCCCATCCATCCTCCTCCCAAAAATCAGGAATGTCACCAAGGTCTGGGGCTCCCGGCACAGCATCTGGCTGGATTTGGGTCCCCTCTGCCAGGAGACACCCTACAGTCTGTCTGGAGGAGGTGACAAGAGAGTGCCAGCTCTGTAAGCCACTTGGATGGCAGTGACCAGGCCAGGGGAACTTGGGGTTGAGAATTTTGGAGGTGTGTTTGTGCTCTGGAGGTTGTTGGGACACGTCTCCTGCTCATGCAGCCTTGGCAGCCCTCCAGCTGCTGTCCCACTGTGCCCCACTGCCACCCGGGGGGGGACATGGACCTCTGTGACCCCCCTCACTGCTGCAGGGTCAGGCTGCCCAGCATCATCTTCACGTCCCATGTCCCTCCCCAGTTATTCCTGGTTTCCTATCTGGAGCCAGGCAGAGGTCCTGGATTTGCTCCCTTACTGGGGAGGAGGCAGTGCAGACCCCACTGGTGGAGCCTCATGGCTCTGGCTGGCAGAGGGCAGGGCCAGCTCTGCTGTTTGTTGACATGCTTCCTCCCTGTCCCCTTGCCATCTGTCCCCATCCCCTGTCCCCTCTATCCCTGTGCCCTGTGTCCTCCATCTCCAGCACAGTTATCCTCTAGTCCTGTCTCTCTGTCCCTGCAGCTCTGTCCTATTTGCCCTTCATCCCTACCCCCATTCCCCTCTTCAACCTTGTCTCCCTTCCCTTCCATCCTTGGCCCTGTCATCCTCTATCCCTGTTCCCTCACCCTCCTTTCCTATCCCATTTGCCCTCCATCTTCATCCTCCTGTCCCCCACAGCCCCCAGCACATCCTGGGAAAAGGCTCCAGTAGCAGGATGGAGGCTCATGGGCTGCATCCCTGGCAGGATCTGCCCTGTGCCGGGGGGACCTGCCAGTCTGGAGGCACTGGGGGACCCTCCTCTGGATCTGGAGCACTGGTGGCTGGGCTGTGGGAGTGCTGGGCAGTCTGGAGGTTTGCTGGGGAGCACGGGGTTGGAGCCCCAGCTTTGCTGCTGCCACTGTCAGCAAGTCCCCACTTGGCCCCGTGCCTCAGTTTCCCCTCTCTTCAGCGATTCTTGTCCTCAATAAAGGAGATTTGTGCTCATGGAAGTTTTCCAGACACTCTGAGAAGTGAAATGCTGCTGCATTTGGGGATCTTCAGCGGGTGGCAAACTCCAGGTGCCACCACCACTGGCCATGCCCTTGGCGAAGGGGACACCAGCACCCTGTGGCTCCCGGTGGCATCAGGGAGTGGGTCAGGTCCTTAAAAACAGCCAAAATCAGGCGAAGGAAACGCCCTTGGTGAAGCCCACCTGGGTGAGATGGTGTTGTGTGCTGGGCACTGTCACCAGCTGTGGTGCTGGTGGGATGATGTCCCTTCTCCCATGTGTCACCCTCACCCCACGTGCCTGGCACGAGGCTCCTCTGCTCCTTTTTTTGAGGGGGGTTGAGAGGCTGAATCGTGGAGGGAGGCAGGAGGGGAGAGTGCTGGGATGGCGAGCAGAGGAGCTGAAGGGGTGCCCAGGAGGAGGGGGCAGTGCCCCCCCATCGCTGCCGCCCAGGAGGGAGATTTTTTTTGGGAAGGCAGAGCATCGTCACAGCACCCGCGGTTGCAAATCCCAGTGGCTAAATATGCGAGAGGCACATAATTAACGAGACGTGGATCAAATACAAACAGCGCATCCGAGCTCCGCGGCCCCCCCTCCCTCCCCTCCCGCCCCATCGCAGATTTTTTTGTTTCCTTTCGAGGCGGGAGCGGGGTGGGAAGAGATTTCGCATTCCTGTGAAAAAAAAAAATCAACGGCAACACAAACCCAGTTTCATTTTTGTCAGGGTTTCTGCTTTTGAGAGGGTTTGGGTATTTTGCTGGCAACCGAAAAGGCTGCGGGAATTGGGGGTGGTGGGGTTTTTTTGGGCTGTTTGTCCCTGGAAAGCTGCTCTCGGCTGAGGAGTGGGGATTGAAGCGATTTTTTTTTTAAACTTCCAATTTTTCAGTGCCCACCACTCAAAGGGGAAAAAAAAAAAAAAGAGCCAACAACAACTCTCCCCCTCAGCAGCAAAAAATCCTGTCAAAAAGTTGAGCAGGAAACTTCTGGGCCAAGCATGTTCCCCCCCCACCCCCGCGGGGCCAAACCTCGGGATTTGTCCCCTCCCTCCCGGTGACTTATCGGGCCATCGATTATTTGCTGTTTATTCAGGGGGATTTCAGCGATGTCCTGCCGTGGGACCACGAGGTCTCTCCTGGTGGCAGCGGCAAGCCCAGGGCTCCGGGGCTCTGGAATTGGGGTTGCTGACCCCTGGACCAACACAATGTGTATCCAGGTGTGGTGGTGGGATGGGGGGGCTGTGAACCCCAGAATCCCCCCCCTGCACCTCGCCTACCTCTTGCTTTTGGGACCTGCTGCCAGCTGAACCCCACGGGGGAACAGAGGGGTGGAGCTTCACCCAGATGGATGGGGAACACTCTGGGGTCACCCCATGGAGGAGAGGGACAGAGGGATTGACACCCCACAAGGGACATAGAGAGATGTGGTACATGCAGGGGGATACCCCACAGTGGGGACAGAGGGATGGAGCACATTGAGGGGGTACCCCATGGGGGGGATGGACAGAGGGATGGGCACCCCACAGTGGGACAGAAGGAGGAGGACCACTCTGGGGTAGGGGGGTGCACACAGGGATGTCACTACTCAAGACACAGAAGGATGGAGGGAGGCACAAAGGGTGACACCCCACAGGGGATATGTGGGGAGTGGGGGGCACAATGGGGTGACACCCATGGATGTGGCTGGGTGAAACCCATAGGGGACAGGTGGGATGAAACCCGTAGGGGACAGGTAGGACATGGAGGGGGTACAAACAGGGTGACACCCATGGGGGTGGGTGAGATATGGGGGACAGAGTCCAATCCCATCCATGTGGGTGGCTGGGACACCATGGTGACACCCAGAGGGGTGGCTGGAAAACGGGGGGACACACCACAGTGACACCCGGGGGGGCAGCTGGGACATGGGGGGACACACCACGGTGACACCCAATGGGAGGTGGCTGAGACATGGAGGGGGACACATCCCAGCAACACCCGTGTCGGGTGGACAACCCGTGGAAGGCACAGCACAGTGACACTCGTGGGGGCGGCTGGGACACGGGGGAGGGGGTGGGCACACCGTGGCTACCCCCGTGGGTCCCTGTGTGGGTAGATAAGCTGCGGGGGGGAAGGGGGTCCCGGCGGGGTGAACCCCTTTGGGGGGTTGGATGGGGCACGAGGGGCACACTCCGGTGCCGCCCGCGGGGGCAGCTGGAACGCAGCGGGGTGACACCCGTGGGGGGCTGCGGGGACCCTGGGGGGTGGGTGTGTACACACACGGTGAGGGGGGTCTGTCGGTGCGGGGGGGGGGTGTGTGTGTACGTGTGTGTCCGTGTGTGTGTCCGTGTGTCCGTGTGTGTGTCCGTGTGTGTGTCCGTGTGTGTGTGTGTGTGTCCATGTGTGTGTGTCCATGTGTGTGTCTGTGTCCGTGTCCGTGTGTGTGTGTCCGTGTGTCCGTGTGTGTGTTCGTGTGTCCGTGTGTATGTGTGTGTGTGTGTCCCCCCGTGTGTGTGTGTCCGTGTGTCCGTGTGTCCATGTGTGTGTGTCCGTGAGTCCGTGTGTGTGTGTCCGTGTGTCCA
Organism: Pseudopipra pipra; assembly: GCF_036250125.1. Classification (NCBI taxonomy): domain Eukaryota; kingdom Metazoa; phylum Chordata; class Aves; order Passeriformes; family Pipridae; genus Pseudopipra; species Pseudopipra pipra. Next base: position 3,926,645 of record NC_087563.1, on the reverse strand, counting down.
TGTGTGTCCGTGTCCGTGTGTGTGTGTGTGTGTCCGTGTGTCCGTGTGTGTGTGTGTTCTTGTTCGTGTGTTCGTGTGTGTGTGTGTGTGTCCGTGTGTGTGTGTGTGTCCCTGTGTGTGTCCGTGTGTGTGTGTGTGTGTCCGTGCGTCCCTGTGTCCGTGTGTGTGTGTCTGTGTGTCCGTGTGTGTGTGTGTCTGTGTGTCCGTGTGTGTGTGTGTGTCCGTGTGTCCGTGTGTGTGTGTCCGTGTGTCCGTGTGTGTGTCTGTGTGTCCGTGTGTCCGTGTGTGTGTGTGTCCGTGTGTCCGTGTGTGTGTGTGTCCGTGTGTCCATGTCCGTGTGTCCGTGTCCGTGTCCGTGTGTCCGTGTGTGTGTGTGTCCGTGTGTCCGTGTGTGTGTGTGTCCGTGTGTCCGTGTGTGTGCGTGTGTGTGTCCGTGTGTCCGTGTGTGTGTGTGTCCGTGTGTGTCCGTGTGTGTCCGTGTGTCTGTGTGTCCGTGTGTCCGTGTGTCCGTGTGTGTGTGTGTGTGTGTGTGCCGGGCGGGCGGCGCGCGCGCGGGGCGGCGGGGGGCGCGCGCGGCGTGTCGCTGTCGCGGTCGCGGCGTGTCGCGGTCGCGGTGTCCGGCGGCGCTGGGGCGCTGCGCTCGGCCCGGTCCGGTCCGGGTTTTGCCGGCAGCCGCGGGCAGCGGCGGCGGCGGCGGCGGCAGCGCCGTGCAGCGCGGAGCGGGGGCTGCGCACTCCCAGAGCGAGCGGCGATGTGGAGGTGGGTGTGCGGCGGCGGCGAGGCACCGAGCCCGCCTCGGCTCCCCCCGGCCCCGGCCCCGGCCCCCGGGCAGGTGCTGACCACCCCCTTTTCCCCCTCCTTTCCCTCCCTTCGTGCCCCCCTTTCCCCAGCGCCCCCCGCTCCCCGGCAGCGCTGCCCGCAGCGCGGTGGCTCCCGGACCGCCGGTCGGTGCCGGCCCCCGGGGCGCTCCGGGCGGCGGAGTTGGGGTGGGGGGTGTTGAGGGGGTGGTGGGTAAAGCGGGGGTGGTGGAGAAGAAAAAGTTTGGCGGGGGGATTCTCGGCTCGCCCCGCTGCCCGGCGCCGTGCCCGGGCTGCCCGCGGCGGCGGCGGGGCCGGAGCTGGCCGCCTGCCCGCCTGCCCGCGTCGGGCCCGGCCGGTGCTGCCTGCGCGGCGCCCGAGCGGCCCCGCCGCTTCCCGGGGATGGGGAGGGATGGCGGGGGGACGGCGGGGGTAACGAGCAAAGTTTTTCTCGGCGCCGCCGAACCCCGCTGCCGGTACCCGCAGCCCGGCGGGGATGCGCTGGGAGCCGCGGGGAGGGATGGGGTGAGCCCCCCACGTCTCCCCCCCGCCGCCCCGGGGCCGCCGCGGCAGCGCCCGGTGGTTTCCCGGGTGACAATGGTGGCGGCGGGGCCGGGGGGCGGCGGGGGCGGCGGCGCCGGGGGGAGGCGGTGGGCAGCGGGGCCGGCACTGCCACCCGCGACGGGGATCGCGTGGGGGGCGCCGGGGGGGGACCCCCAACCCGGCGCTGGTGGCGGCCCCTCCGTGCTCGGTCTCCGCGCGTGGGTCGCTGCCGCCTGCCCGGGGTGCGCCGGGCTCCGGCCGCAGTTTGGCTCCGCCGCCGGTGCCCGGGCGCGGGGTGGCCGTGGGAGCGGCGCCGCTCGCCATCGCCCAGCCATGTGCGACAACTCACCCAACTTTATCATCCCCCCCCCCCCCTTCCCGTTCCCAACTAACCCCCCACCCCGCCCCGCTTCGCCGTCAGACGGGATTCCCAAACGCCCCGCTCCCCCCCCACCCGCGGCGAGGAGGGCACCCCGCGCCCCCCACGCACCCCGACACCCCTCGAGCCACCGCGGTCGCACCGTGGAACATCCCTCTTCCGCACCGGCGTGGGTGCCGCCAGCCCCAGAGCCACCGTGGGGGCTGTGGATTGTGCCCGAATTTGGGAATTACGTCCCCAAACTCTGCCGAGCCGCGGCCCCACGCGCCCCGTGGGGGTGTGGGGTGTTTTGCGGTTTTTTTCCCCTTTTATTTTAATTTTATTATTCCTAATTTTTTTTCCACCGCATCCCGCAGCCGGCAGCGTCCTTCCTGCGGGGCCGGGGCTGCTTCGGGTCGGGTTATTCTTTGCCGGGATGATTGATTGGGGAGAGGAGGATAGGGGGGTGGAACGGGGGGGTGGGAGATGGGATGGGGATTGCGGGGGGGGCCATCCCACGCACAAACAAAGCTGCGCACACATCCTGCGGTAACGGCCCCGCGTGTGCGCTGACCCGGCCGGGCAACCTTCACCCCCCGCCGCTCCCTGCCGGGGGGGGCACGGGGGGGATGACGGGGGGTGCCGTGCTGCGAGAGGGCGGGTGAGGCCGGGTTTTGGGGAGGGGTGGAGGGGATGCCCATCCCGGCTACCTGGGGCGCGGAGCCGTGGCCGGCGGAAGTTTTGTTTCTCTGGAAACGGGCCCTGCTGTGTCAGCGGCCCCTTTGTGCCGCTTTGTCCGCGCCCCCCGGCCCCCAGCCCGGCGGCGGGGCCGCACCTGGGGCTGCGGGGGAACGGGGACCCCCTCGGCCCCCCCAGCACCTCGGCCCCCCGCGTGCCCCGGCCCCCGCTGCTCCCCTCGGGCTGCGCTGCATCCCCCGGCGGGGCCGAGCCGAGGGGGGGTCGCATGGGAACGAGGGGGGTGACACCCCCCCCACGAGGTCCCGCTCAGCGGGAGCGCTTGTAGGCATGGAAACCCCGCTCCGTCTGTCCGTCCGTCCTTCGCATTCCCACCGGGAAAAGCTTTGGAGAACCGGCTCCTCCAGCGGCACCCGCGGGGCCGCCGCGGCGCATCCCCGTCGGTGGCGGTGTCACCCTAAAAGTGTCCCCGCGCGGGGTACCCCCGGAGGTGCCCCCGGCGGGGCGCCCCCCCCGCCCCGGTGCCGGTACCGGCGTCGCCCCGTCGCGCTGGCAGATGTCGCGCCCTGACCTCGGGGCCGCCGCCGGGGGAGGGGGGGGTGGGAGGGATGTGTGGGGGGACACGGGGACGGGACGATGGGGACGGGGACGCGCCGGCGAGTGACAACAAAAGCAAAGTAACAAAGGACCCGCCGGTGCCGCTCAGAAGTTGGTGCCGGCGCCATTCGGGGCTCGGTGGCCCCGGGGGCAGGGGCGGGGGGGGCTGTTTGCCTGGCGGGATGTGCGGGCAGGGGGCGGGGGGTTGCTGTGCGGGCGCCACGAATATCCCCGTGTCCCCCCCCACGCTCGGTGGGAAGAGGCAGGAGACGGCCGAGGCGTCCTTGACATGGATTTTGTGGCGGGGATGCGGGCAGCCGGCGCCGCGCTGCCAGGCGCCTGCCCGCACTCCTGCCCGCACCCCTGCCCGCACCTCCTGCCTGTCCTGCCTGCACTCCTGCCTGTGCCTCCTGCCCGTGACACGAGGTGGGTGGGAAGGGGAAAGTGGCTCTGGGTGCTGCACCCCAGAATTCAGCCTCTTCCTCCTTGGCAGAGGTGGGTACAAGAGGAGATGCTGTGGGTGTGTTTGGGGGGTGTTTTGGGGATCCCCCACCCTGGGGCTCACTCACCCACCGGCATCCCCTGTTGTCACCAGGGCCATTCCAGGCAGGTGGCAGCAGTGCAGGTGCTGCTTGTCTGTGACCTGGGGGTGCTGCAGGGCTTGGGGGTGGCATCCTCTCCCCAAAACTGCCCCCTCTGACAAATCTGTGTGAGGTGCTGGGAGGAGGGCCGGATCCAGGACACTTGGCCCTCACAGCCAGCACCTGGCACCTGGTGTGTCCATGGAAGGCTTGGCTGAGGCTGGATCCAGCCCTGTCTGGTCCTGGACCCTCCACCTCCCCCAGCAGGGACATTCCCTGGGGTGGCCACAGTGGGTGCCGCCGTTCCCCTGCCTCCCTGGTTTGTTTTCCCAAATCCCAGCCGTAGGAACAACCTCTTGATTAAGTGTATTAATAGTTAAACTTTCAGCTCATAGCTTAAACTCACCAGACCACAAAAAGCTCCCTCCTTTACTCATGCTCTGGTGCTCAACTAAAATATTGCACTCAAAAGGCTTAGTTTTTTTTCTTTCCCCTTCCTTTTCCCCTGACTCGACTTTGACTCCTGGGAGCATGGGGGGTCTTGTGGGACCACCAGTTGCCATAGCTGCCCCTTGCAGCCACTCTTCTGCACAGAGCCCAGGAATGGAGACGGGGGGCCAGGTGTCCCCAAAGTGAGTGGTGCTCTTGGAACTCATCCAGACTTGGGAGGAGCATGGGAAATACCATCCCAGGAAGAGGGTGGCCCCCCCACCCAGTTGGGGACATGGGAATGGATGGGCTGTGGTGGCTTGGGAAGGGCTGGAGATGCTGGCAGCAGCTGGTGTGTGGGAGTGGCTCTTTTCCTGCCAGGCAGGTGATGGGGCAGGAGGAAGGTGGGAGGTTCAACCATGCCAAGTGCAAGGGCCTGCACCTGGGGGGGGGCAGCACCCAGTCCTGGCAGAGCCAGGGGGTGGGTGGGCTGGGAGCAGCCCTGGGGAGAAGGGCTGGGGGATGCTGGTGGGTGACAGATGGGACATGTGTGCTAACAGCCCAGAGAGCAGAGTGTGTCCTGGGCTGCACCATGGCAGTGTGGGCAGCAGGGTGAGGAGGGGGTGCTGCCCCTCTGCTCTGCTCTGGTGACACCCTCCTGGGGCACCACGTCCAGCTCTGGGGTCCCCAGCACAGACAGACATGGGCCTGTTGGAGTGAGTCCAGAGGAGGCCATGGGAATGGTCTGAGGGCTGGGACAGCTCTGCTCTGGAGACAGGCTGAGAGAGCTGGGGGTCGTCAGCCTGGAGAAGAGAAGGCTCTGGGCAGATCTTAGAGCCCCTTCCAGTCCCTTAAGGTGCTCCAAGAGAGCTGGAGAGGGACTTTGGAGAAGGGATGGAGGGACAGGGCAAGGGGTGAGTTTTAAACTGCAACAGGTCAGAGTTAACTTGGACATAGGAAGGAAAGAAATGTTTTATACTGAGGGTGGTGAGGCCCTGGCACAGGTTACTCAGAGAAGCTGTGGCTGCCCCATCCCTGGAAGTATCCAAGGCTGGGGCTTGGAGCAACCTGGTCCCTGGAAGGTGTCCCTGCCCATGGCAGGGCATGGAATGAGATGAACTTTAAGGTCCCTTCCGACCTAAACCATTCTGTGACTCGATGCAGGGGCAGTGGGGTAGGAGGGGCAGAAGGGAAGAGGTGTTGGAGCAAAGGGGTGACTGGAGGAGGAACCACCTCCAGAGGTGGCCAGTGGGAAATCCCAGTCCAGTGGGGAGGAAACTGTGGGTTTGCTCCTGCTCAGCAGTGGCCCTGCTGTGGGGATCAGGTCTGCAGCACCCTTTGCCTTCAGCAGAGGGACATGTCCTGGTGGGGAGGCTGTGACTCCCCATCATAGGGAACCCATTGGGGCAGCATTAGGGCATGTGGGCAAGGAGCAGTCTGCATCCCTATCCGTGTCCTGTGTCCCTTGGGACACCCGTGGGGCTGGAGCCCTGGGAGAGCTCCAAGGAAAGCCAGGCAGCAGGACAGTGTGACCCCAGTGAGTGGCTGAGGGCGACCCGTGGGTCCCATTGCCTTTGGGAAAGTCCAAAGGGCACGTTTACCCTGGCACTGGCCCTGGGGTGCCCGACATCCACAGTCACAAAGCTTTTGGGTCTGTCAACATCTCAGTGCTGATGGTGTGCCCTGCCCCACAGTCTCTCCTTCTGGGGGGCTGGAGGGCTGGGGGGTGCATCCCTTACATCTTTGGAGTGATTTCATCCCTGCTTGTGTTGTCCCTTGGCTTTCAGGCAGGTGGAGTGTACTGATGGTCCGAGATGACAGCCCTTGCTGCACATGGGTGGCAGCCTGTGATTATGTGGATAAAAGGATTTTTGAGGTCAGAAGGTTTTCCAGAGGCTGCCTTGGTGTCCCTGGTTTCCACCATCCATCGTTATGGCATGGAAAAGGGACTGGACTAACGGCTCCCAGGCTGTGGGCTCGCCTTGGGATGTGTGGGTCTGGCTTGATGTCCTTGTCCTGGATTGCTTGTACCAAAGCAACTTCCATCGCCTGAGCTTGGACATCCTTTGTGCCAGGAGGATGAAGGCCTGTCACCTCCCCACAGTGATGGTGACAGTGTGGTGGCCTGGGAATGGGAGGGTGTGTGTTGGCCGTGACCCTGGAACTGGTGGCTAAGAACAACAACAACAAAAAAGCTGTTTTCTGATTTTCCAAGCAGGATGTGCTTTTCCATCCCCACCCTCCCAGCTCAGAGAGGTGGGAGCTGGAAAAGGGCTCAGGTCACTGGCTCTGCCCTGTGGCAGCCCAGTGATACTTCACTGAGGGCTTGATGTGATGGGACCTACCCTGTCACTTCTGTGTCACTCCTGAGATGGGCTTCATCCCCAGGGTCTGATTGTCACCTGGGTGGTGGCAGGGCTGGGAACAGTGCTGTCTTAGCCTCATTAGTGACTCTACTGGGGTCTGGGTGGCTGCTGCCACCCACGACAGCCCCAGTTGACCCTGGCATAGGTTTGGTCAGCAGGTGCTGAGCAACCTGGGGATGGCCTGGGCTGGAGCCAGGGTTGGGTTTGTGCTCTGGTGTGATGAGATTGGGTATGTTCCCCTCTGGCCTCCTCTGGTGCTGCTGTCCCTGGCCACCTCTTGGTTTGTGGGTGGTTGCCCATGGTTGGAGGTGGCCCTGGCCTCACCTTGGCAAACCTGCCTTGAGTTCATGCTCCAGCTCTTCATAGGAATATCTGGGCAATATCTGTCTCCCACAGTGTTCCTTATGCAGTCTTCAGCTGTGCCCAAACAAGCAATGCAGCTCCATCCACTAAACCCCCAGGTTGTCTCCTGGTGTCCCCAAGGGTCTTGGTGTCATTGGTTTTCACTTCTTTTTGCTGGGACTTGCCCTTGTGGCCTTTGTGCCTCCTTATTGCCCTCAGAGACTGGATTCCAGGGCCCAGATCTGAATCTTGAGTCCTGTCCTTGCTTGAATGTCCTGAAGACTGACTTCTCACTTGAACATCCCGACCCTGAAGGGTGCCAAGTGTTTGCTTTTCCTCCTCTGTGCCCACTTTCTGCTCAGAGGCAGGTTCCTGCTCTCCAGCCTCTTCTGGACCTGGAGCAGGAGCAGGGAGGACCATTCATGCCCAAGGAGTGTTGATGCCTGGGGGATGGGAAATGAGTTGTGCCCACAGATGATACTTGGAGGGTGTGTGGGACTCACAGAATGGCCTGGGTTGGAAGGGACCTGAAAGCTCATCTTGTTCCAATTCCCTGCCATGTGCAGGGACACCTTCCACTAGCCCAGGTTGCTCCAAGCCTCGTCCAACCTGGCCTTGGACACTTCCAGGGATGGGGCAGCCACAGCTTCTCTGGGCAACCTGTGCTGGGGTCTCACCACCCTCACAGGGAAGAACTTCCCCCAGTATCCCATCTAACCCTGCCCTCTGTCAGTTTAAAACCCTTGCTCCTTGTCGTATCACAGCAGGCCCTGGTGAAAAGTCTCTCTCTAACATAACAGCCCCTGTTATGTGTTGAAAGGTCTTTCAGCAGGTCCAAATCTCACCTGGGCCCTGGTGAGGTGAGGGGTGGCAGTGGCTGGTGACTAGGACGTGGCAGCGGGTTGGGTTGTCCTTCTCCACTTTCCTCTCCTGCATACCTGCCCTGTCCTGCTGGGATCACAGCAGAGAGGTACATCCCAGGCACCCATCGCTCCCAGGGTCCCCATGGCCACTGGGATCACAGGAGGGAGGTACATCCCAGGTACATCTTGGTCCTGGTGTCCCCACTGGGATCACAGCAGGAAGGTGGATCCCAGGTACCCATTGCTCCTATTTTCCCTGTGGCCAGTGGGATCACAGCAGGAAGGTAGATCCCAGGCACCCATTGCTCCTGGTGTCCCTGTGACCACTGGGATCACAGCAGGGAAGTAGATCCCAGGCCCCCATCGCTCCCAGGGTCCCCATGGCTGCTCCCTGCCCCACTCCCTGCTGCCAGCCGGAGACTTTTCCCCCAGTTCCCGCAGCGGGTGGGAGCGCTGGCCGGGGATCGCTGGCTGGGAGTGCTCCTCCTGCCCTCTGCTTTACCTTCTGCATCTCACTAATCTGATGACCGGAGGTATGCGAAGCATTTCAAATATGGCCTCGTTAGCTGGCTCCGGACAGAGCACGCAAGAGCCGTTTCTTCACACTCCTATTCCAGCCGGCTGTTGCCGTTCCCTCCTCCCACGGGCATCCCGCTGCCACCGCTGGGATTGGCACAACTGGTTGAGCCCATCCTGCCTGTTCCCTGTGTGTCCTGGATGTGTCCTGGTGGCTGTTGGGTCCTATGGTGATTTGAGAGCATCGTTGGGCGTGTGGGCGAGGGGCGAGTGCCCGATGGTGCTGGGGAGCAGAGTGTCCCCTCTGCCCGCAGCCTTGGGTGCCCAGCCCTCCCTCAGCACACCCAGCCCCCTGGAAGGACCTGGAGGGGATCCCATGGCATGTGTGGCCTTGGGGCTCCCAGGGAATCTGATAGGCATCAGGGTGGGGAATGTGGGATAGTGGGTGCTGGCTGGACACTGAACTGTGAAGGGGCTGTCCTTCCCCACCTTCCCCTCTGGCATCTGTGGGAAGCACCCAGTGTAGGGAGTGAAAGTGGGGGACACAGTGCAAGTGTGGGCACAGGGAAAGGGGGACCCTGGGATCCCCAGGGAATGGGTGCTGTCCAAGAGGACTGCAGCCCATCTCTCTCTGGCTCTCTGGGGTGGTCCTTGCAGTGCTGTGCCCATGAGGGTGTTGAGGCACCCGCCTCGGGGTCCCATGCCTTTATCCTTGGGGCATCCCATCCACCTCTCCATCCATGTCGTCTGTGTCTCCCCATCCCCTCCATGCCCCGGTTGGCACAGGGGGCTGCCCGCTGGAAGGGGCTCCATTGCACCAGCACTGCTGTGCTTCTGCCTGACCCCAGCACCAGCTCTTGATGTCCCCAGTGTCCCGGTGACAGCACGAGCCTGGCACCACCTCCCCATCCCGCTATTTAAAGCTGGGGCTGGGGGCAGAAAAATAAACGCGGAGGACGAAGATGATGATGATGGTGGCTCTGACCGCCCTTGGGGACAGCTGGCCCCGCGTCGGCGTCCCCGGGGAGGGGATGCCGTGGCCTGGCACAGCCGGGCACGGGGCTGGGAGCTGGTCGCCAGGCGTTTGCGCTTTAATGCATCAGGACAGCTTGCAAATTCCAGGCTGGCGAGGCGAAGTGCCGGCCGCGGCCGAGCGTGCGCGCTGTCGCGGCGGGGGGCCGCGCTGCCAGACCCGGTTAGCTCCCTTATCTCGCCCGCCGCCGCGGGGGGACGGGGGTCGGGGCAGGGCTGCGGGCAGCCCCTGCCTCCCACCCTGCCGGGGGGGTCTGCGCAGCCCCCCCCGCTGCAGCAGAGGTGGGGTATGGTGGGGGCACAGCGGGAGGTTGGCGTGGGAAGGGCAGGTTTGTAGGGACCTCTGTCCCCCCCGGCATCTGCAGGGACCCTATCTCACCATCTGCAGGGAGCTCTGTTGCTCCTGTCCCCGCATCTGCAGGGACCCCGGTCCCCTCTGTCCCCCTCCTGTCTGCAAAACCCTCCTGCAAGGATCTCTGACCTCTCCTTCTGCAGGAACCCCTCTCCTCTCTGTCTTCCCCCGTCTGCAAAGGCCCTTGTCCTCTCCTTCTGTGGGGAACCCTGTCCAGCTTGTCCCGCCCTCGTCTGCAAAGCCCCCTGTCCCCCTTCTACAGAACCCTCTGTTCCCTCATCTGTAGGGGCCCCCGTCCCCCCTTCTGCAGGGTCTCCTATCCCCCCATCTTCAAAGCCCGTCGCTTCTCCCCATCTTCACATATCCCTGTTCCCCCCTTCTGTTGAGAACCCTGACCCTTCATCTTCAGAGCCCTGTGTCCCCCCTATCTACAGGGACCCCTGTCCCCCTTATGTAGGTCCCCTGTCCCCCCTTCTGCAGAGCTCTGTGTCCTCCCATCCACAGGGATCCCTGTTCCCTGGAATCCACAGGAACCCTTGCCCTCTTCCCAGGCCTCCCTCTGCAGAGCCCTGGGGTGATTCCCAGTCCTGTCCCCCCAGCACCAGGGATGACCTGGAGGTTGTTCAGGGACAGCCATCTGAATGAATCCCAGGAGAGAGAGTGACCTGTCATCTCTACAAACGGGGAAACTGAGGCAGGGAATGCCACTGAATCCTTTCTAAGAAGCAGTTTCTCATCCTTTCCCTGAATATTTCCCAAATATCTGAGCCCACCCATCGTGCCAGGACTCCCAGGCTTTGCCCCCATCTCCCCACTCCCTCACCTTCCTCCTCCCCATCCTCACATTCAAGTTAAATAAAAGCTTTTAAAAACATGCATTGCCACCCCGCTGGGAAGAACTGGAGTCACCTGGAGTGCTAATCCACGAGGCACCCTGGGGCTATGGGTGCTCCCCGGGGTGGAGGAGTAGAGGGCCCTTTGCTTTGTGAAGGCGTGGGAGGATTAGCAGGAGGATTGGTAAATCTGACCCCAGGTAAAGATTAAGACCCAAAAAAAAAAAAAGGAAAAACGTTGTGTTTTCTCCCCCGTGCTGATGCACCGTGAAGATTAAACTGGGATGAATCCACGTGGCAGCCGGTTCGATTAGGGGGTGGGGGATGGCAGGGAGGGATGTGAGGATGGGGCAGGGAAGGGGGCTGGGTCCAGGGGTCTGGAGATGCCACAGCTGGGGGAAAAAGGGAGAGCTGGAGAAAAATAGGGGAGCTGTAGGGGAATGGGGGACCTGGAAGGCCAGTGGCCAGTCCCTGGGGGTTCCCAGGCTGCCTGTGGCTGCTGCTGGGGAGGGGATTTTTTGGGGGAACAACCATATCCATAACCACTGACAGCCTAATCCTGGAAATAGCTGGCACTGGGCTGTGTGTGGGCGGCTTCAGCAGCTCATCCCAAAGGCCAATAGGTTTATGGATAGGGCTGGAAAACACCCCAGCAGCAGGGAATAAGTCCCCCACCCCTGTTAGAAGTGGGATGTTCTCTTATCCCTCTTGAGCTCACTGGTCTGCATCCCACAAACCATTCCAGCACGTGACCACCTCCAAGGATAACCAGGGACCTCACCTTTTTCTGAGCCCTCCACCCTTCACAGCCCTGGGGCTCGGGGGGGCTTCTGACAGAGCCCTGAGAATCTTGTCTTTCCTGGTGGTGACACTCCCCTGGGAAGTGCTGGGAAGGGGGACAAGGGGCTCCCCTCTAGGACACAGAGTGGGGGACATGTTCACTCCCACAGCCAAGGGGGTGGGAAGGGACTGACTTCCCTGCCATGGTGCTCCTGTGTCCCCTTGGTAAGGGAGGGGGGAGATGCTGAGACCAGGGGCAAAGGAAACTGGAGAGACCCCTCTGGGCTGTCTGGCTGTCCTAAGGACCACGGGACCAGTATGTGTACTGGGAGGAGACTGGAGTGGCACCCCTGGGGTGGACCATGGAGTGGCTGACCCTGCCATTGCAGATGAGGCTTTTTCGGGGGGCTGAGCACTGGCTTGGGGGTAAAACACTGTTTTGGGGGGGTTGAGTACTGGTTTGGGGGGCTGAGCACTGGTTTGGAGGTCAAGCAGCATTTTGGGGTGTTGAGCTCGAGAGGCTGAGCACCATTTTGGGGAGCTGAGAACTGGCTTGGGGGTCAAGCACTGTTTTGGGGGGTTGAGTGCTGTTTTGGGGGGCTGAGCACCAACTTGAGGGTCATGCACTGTTTTGGGGGGCTGAGCACCCCTTCAGGGGTTGAGCACTGGTTTGGGGGCTGAGGACTGGTTTGGGGCTGAGCACTGTCTCATGGGCTGAGTGCTGGTTCAGGGGCTGAGCACCAGCCTGGGAGCTGAGCACCATTTTGGGGGCTGAGCTGGTACCATCTCAGGGGTCAAGCACCAGTCCAGGGTGTTCAGGGGGTTCAGAGCTGGCTTGGGGGGGGCTGAGCACTGTTTTGGGAAGCCAAGCACCAGTTTGGGCACCGAGCACCAGTTTGGGTGGCTGAGCACCATTTCAGGTTGAGCAGCAGTTTGGGGGGCTAAGCACTGGTTCTGGGGCTGAGCCCCAGTTTGAGGGGCTGGATCCTTCCTCAGAGGGCTGAGGGGCAAGCACCCCACTGAGGGTGTGCTCCTGTCTCACATCCCATGCTGGGGGCTAGTGGGGCCAGTGCGGGGGTCGTTCCCGCTCTGTCTTTGCTCCCTGTCCTCATCACAGGGTGGCCTCAGGATGGGGAGTAGCTGAAAAGCTGGCTCTGGGTCCCTTCACTCCACCAAGTGTGTGGGCCCATCCCAGCCCTTCCCTGCCTCAGTTTCCCTCCTGCACTGAAGCTCTTCAGCTGCCCCTGGTGCCTCCTGCCCACAGCATTCCAGCTGCTCTTCCACTGCCGTAGGCATTCCTTCCTGGACATGCAGGGATGGGAAGGGTCACCTCACCCCCATGCCCAGTGGTTGGGTGCTGGTACCTTGGCATCCCTCTGGGTGTTCCCCAGGTGTGGTGGGTGTCCTGGCAAACCCTTGCCCAGCCAACTCCATGCCAGAGCCTGACCTGATCTCCTGGTGGTCCTGGCAACCAGGAATCGAATTTACCAGGACCCTCTCCTGGGGCAGAGGTGGCCCTCAAGCTGGTGTCCACATCGTGGTGCCAGTGTGGGAGGGTGGGTGTGTGTGGGTGCAGGGGCCACTTTTCCCTACCAGCTGAGCTGCTGCCATCGGAGAAGGGAGAATCCCAGGCCCCTCTTCTCCCAGTGGGTGGGGTCAGACCCAGACCAGGAGGTTCTGCATCACCCCAGCAGGGTCATGCCAGTGCCATGTCCTCACAGGCTTCCTGGGATGGGTTGGCACTGGGAGCTGGGCAGGGTGTGGTGATAGTGGAGTGTCCCCTCATAGGAGACGGACACCACTTGGGACACTGGCCTCTCTGAATCACATCCTGGAGAGGCAAAATCCCGCTCTTCCATCTGCTGTCTGGCTTTGCCATGGGGTGCTGCACTCCCAGCTGCCCCCCAGAGTTCTCCTGGGGGGTGACCACAGGGTGAGGGAGCGGGGGTCTCCCTGTGTCCATCCCAGACTTGTCCAGGAACCCCATCCCAGAGCTGCAGTCAGTGGGGGGGGAGCAGCTCCTGGGTCCCTTGGGAGCGGGTGCCCCCCACCCAGCCCTTCTGTCCCTGAGCACTCAGCACTATGTACTTACTGGGTGGAAATAAGGAGAAACTTGGAAATTCAGGGTTGGAGAGGGTCGGGAGCTGCCAGCAGAGTTTCACGGTGCGAGTGAATGCTGTGGGAGGTGGGCAGGGACGCAGTGCCCCATGGCAGGATGGCTGGTATCCTGGGCGATCCCTCTGAGTAATCCCCTGGGAATCTGTGTGTGCGGGGGGGGGGAGGGCCAGGCACTCCAAAAGACACAAACCGTCTATGCCCTCGAGACTGAGACCGCCCCAAACTCATCTCATGGGTGAAAATAGCTGTGGGGCGTGGAGGATGCTTGGCCACATCCCTGCCCAGCTTTACTTCAGCCACATCCTGGCTGGGGGGAAGGGGGGAATGCCTTGCTCTGGAGGGACCCTCCGGTGGGCTTTGTGCCGGGGGGGCTGTGCCGTGTCGGAAATCACGTGGCTCAGCGACTTGGGGCTTTACGGGAAGCGAGGGTTGAGGCGAGGGGCAGCTCCCATCCCCCCGGGATGGCTCGGCCGGGGTTCAGCTCTGGATCAGGCCCCCAAACCAGCTGCCCCGTGGCCGTGGCTTCCCGGCAGGCGCAGGGCGAGGGGTGACGGGGGGATGAGGAGCCGCCGCCGCTCCCCGGAGCAGATGGTCCCTCGGCAGCAAAGCTGCCCCTTCCGCATCGATTACCCGGGCCGGCCGTTTAACGATCGCTTTCCGGGGTTAATTAAACTCTCCTCGCCGAGGGCGGCTGGGCGGCGGGGCCCTACCTGCCTACAGCCCTGATGGACCCCCCCAAAACGGGGGGGGGGACGAGCCTGTGGCTGGAGCTGGGGTTTGTGTCCAAGCCAAACCTTAATATCCACCCTGGAGTGCAGCGGGTGTGCCAGGAGGATCGGCCCCGCCGTGGCTGCACTTCTCTCCGGGGCATCCGGAGCAAGGTCAGCTGCCCGGCCTGGTTGTATCCCACTTCCCAGGCAGCATGGGGTGCTGGAGCAGAGGCTGCCTGGCGTCTTCCCCTGAACGCTGTGTTTTTGGGAGTGGTCCCCGCTGCCTTGCTCTGCCCACCCATGTCTCTGTTCACAATGATCTTGGAGGAAGGAATCGAGTGCTTGGTGCAGACGGTGGCTCCGGAGCAGCACGGTTTGCTGGGCAGGTCCCAGCCCTGGGATTGTCAGGAGTCGCTGCTTCTTGCATATCTAAATGTGCCCTTTCAGCCGGCGCTCTCGGTCGAAACTGCCATCTTTTGCCTCATTGTCAGCCTCGCCGAGGTTACGCATCGTTTGCTGACTCACAGCCTCCTGCTCTAATTACTCGTTCGACTCCCTCCCTGGAGCCACCCGGCCAGTCCCAGCACATCCCTTCCCGCTGCTGCACTGCCAGCCAGGGGGCTGGAGCCGGGGCATCCCTGCAAACCTCCTCCCTGCACCCATCCCTACCCACGAGCATCGCTCCGAGGCTCCGGGTTCAGCTGAAAGCGGCTGTCCCGGTCGTCTGGTCCAGCTTCCCACTGCTCACACCCCTTGGGATGGTTTTAGGGTGCATCCGCGGGGCTGGAGCTGGGGCATCCATGCAAACCCCCCTCCCTGCATCCATCCCTGTCATTCTCTCCTGGTTGCCTGCTCCAACTTCCCACTGCTCACACCCCCCCGGATGGTTTTGGGGTGCAGCCAGGGGGTGGTGGGTGCTGGCAGGGCGAACACAAGGTGTACCCGACCCACCACGCACACACGATGCCAGAGGGGCTCAGGGCTGGCTGTCCCACCGGGCATGCCCCCAGGCACGGCCCCGCTGAGGGATGCTCCGCTCCCACGCGCTCCCTCCGAGCTTCCCAGGAGCATCCCGGCCCCGCGGCCCCCCCGGGGAGAGCGGGAGCCCGGCCCCCCCTCGGCGGCAGCGCCGGCTGGGACGAGCCGCGCACTAAACCCGTTAGCTGAGCCTCTCTGATCCCCGTCCGATACGATCAGCCGCCGGGGAGCTCTGAGCCGGGCCCAGCGTGATTTCCAGCGTCGCGGAGATTCGAACAGACGCCGCAATTACTCACGGGATTGGGCTGATCCCGCTCCCGGTCCCGCTGCTCTGCACTGCCTGGTGTCCTGTGTGCCAGAAACAGGGAAAGCGCCAGCTCTGCCCTTTTTAATATCACTATTTTTATTATTATTATCATCGAAATATCCCCCCATCCCGGGCTTGCCGTCACGGCGTGGTGCCGGTGGGAAGAGCCTGCTCTCCTCTCCAGCATCTCCCTCCTCAGATCATTGCACCTTCCCAAACTCATCCATCCCAGCAAGCCAGATGGATGCAGGGGCTCAAGTTGGCTTTAATTAATTTAATTTTTTATCTCCCCCCTCTTTTTTTTTTTTTTCCTGGTCTGTAATACTGAGGCGGAAACAACATCCCTGCAAATCCATCTTGCTAAGGGAGGTGAAACCAAGCCGGGTAATCCGGTGGTAAGGACAGCGCTCCGACGGGTAATGCAGTCGCACTCGCCTTGGAAGACGAGATATTTTATATATTTATATACCAAGGCAAAAAAAAAATAGCCATATATGTGTTTGCACAGGCTTCTGCCTGTCACAGAGTGGTCCAACCACGCATCTTATCTCATAAAGCCATATTTTGGCCCTTTTTTTCTCCCCCCCCCCCAAGAAAGTGAATTTTAAGCACCGGGAGACAGTGATGGTTTCTTTGGAGCTGTTAGGATCTGCCATGTACAATAAATCTGTCTTAGTTTGTGGATTATTGGCCCAATAGACCGTAACAGCTCTGTCAGCCCCTCCTGGCGCGCTGTGTCCGGCGAGCTCAGCCTTTGGTGGGTTTTCCTGGTTTTTTTCTTATTTTTTCAGCAGGAATTTGCTAAGGATTTTTCTGTGCCATGTGCGTGTACAGCAGCTGATAGGGAATTCACAGGAGCTCAGTGGCGTGCTTAGGTTTTGGGGGTTTTTTTGCTTTTTTTTTTTTTTTAAATATATTTCCCCTCTGGAAAAACCCAAAGGCACAAAGTCCAGATCCCCAAAATAGGATGAAAAGGAGGGCAGAGCCACTGTTGTCAGGGGCTGCCTCCCCAAAACTTGTGCTGGTTGAGAGCAGGGATTTACTGAGTGGGGTTTTACAGCTTTCCAGTAGGGTTTTCCCTGGATGGCCGTTGTTCCCAGTCCCCTGTGCTTGATCCAAGCCCGGAAAAACAGGATTTCCCGGGGATGGTGTGGGATGGTGTGCTGGCCCCTCCAGCCTCACTGGGCCAAGTGGCACACGCTCCTGTCACCCTCAGCCTGATTTTGAGGCCGGCTGGGGGGACCTGCATCTGGTCTTGCCCCAGTGACAGCCCCACCACGTCCTGCTGCGTGGGCTCAGCGTGGCCCTGGGGGAGGATGTGGGGTGAGATGTGGGGGCAGGACGTGGGGTACACAGTGATGATGGGGTGAGCAGCAGAGGGTGGGCGCAGGGTGCCAGAGTGGGGCTGCAGGCACAGGGCACAGCTGTGGGGCACAGGCTGCAGGCACACATCCTGCGTGGGGATGCAGGTGCCACACCGATGCCATGGCCTGTGGGGGGATTAGATCTGTGCAGGGCTGGGGGGACACGCATCCACCTTTGTCCTGGAGGCGGTGCGTGGGATTTGGGACGGGCTGAGGGCAGGCTGAGCGCTCGGCGCCGTCAGCGATGGCCCGTCCAGGAAGGGGCGGGCGGGGGCGGCCCCCGCGGTGCCAGGGACGGGCGGTGCCGCGGGGGGCTGCGGGCTGGGGATGCCTGTAAGTCCCCCCGGGCGCTGCTCTGGTCCCAGCAGCTCCGTAATAAGCCCATTAAGAGCTCAGGGAGCCTTACACCTCGGGGGGCTGCAGCAGGGACTTGCACTGCTTCGGCTTAAACCCCTTGAGCCCAAGCGGGAGTGCCCGCTGTGGGGACATGAGGACGCCCGCGGGTCTCCTCTGGAGGCACCCATCCTGAATGCCTTGTGGGTGCCAGCTGCTTCTCTCGGGATAGTGAGGGCTGCAGTCCTGGCACCGGGGTTTGGCTTTGTTGCATTGTTAAAATGCAGCATCGGGGTGAAAAAGTACATTTTTCCTCTGAAAAATCCTCAGGGGAGGATGTTCCCCCTCTGGGTGCTGCTGTTCAGAGTCACAGTGTGTAGGAGAAAGGTGCAGGGAGGGCAGGTGGGTCCATCCAGGGTGCACAAGGATGGGGAAGCCACGCTGGTCGAGGGAAACCTTGTCAAGAATTGCTGGGGAATTTTTCTACCCTTAACTTCTACCCTTAACTCAGTGCCAGAAACTGAAAGGAGGAATAAAACCCCCATGGATAGGTCTTTGTGAAACCTGTGGGATGGAAACAGCTGTGTCAGAGCACTGAGGGAGATGTTGTGGACAGTCCCTAAAATTCCAGTGGCTCATCCCAGCCACAAGGATGGGCTTCCTTTTGACCAATCCACCACCTACAAGACCACATCCCCTGGTGTTCCATCTCACTGGGGGGTGGAATCTGTGAGGGATTCCTGCCCAGCTTGTTCCACAGCCCCTGCTCGCCCCCCAGCCTTGCTCAGGCTCATCCTCCACAGATCATGTCACTGAAGGCAAGGTGCAGGACCCCCTGGCAAAGGGAAGAGGGAGGAAGACGGGTTGGAGGAAGCAGCAGGTGGAGAAGAATGTCCATCATGAAAGCTGAGAGCAGTCAGTGGGAATATCACCCCTTTGGATGGGTGCCCTGTGCTCTGGGAGCTTCCCTCCCATCCCAGGGGCTTGCCAGTGCCACGGGAGGAGAGATGGGGAGGTGGGTGTTGGGTTTCAGGAGGGGTGAAAACCCTTCTGCATAGGTGAGGGAAGACGGTTCTCTTGCAGTGGCCACCAATCCAGCAGGAAGGTCCCTGGAAGGAGACTGGGGGATCTGAGCCCAGCCTGGGCTGGCTGGGGAAGGAATGGACCAACATGTGGCAGGCACCAACCACATCCAGCTTGTTCCTTGTCATTCCAGCTCACCACCTTGTTCCTCATCTTTCGGCGAAGTGAGGAAAGGCAGAAGTATTGACACGTAACTCCAGTTTTAGTGTAGCCCCTGAAAGCTTGGGGCCAGGAAGGACCAGTGAGCCCAGACAGATGGTGACACCCTGCAGTCAGTCCCCCTCAAACCACATCTCCAGTCTTATAAGCCCTTTCCAGCCCCCACCATGTGGTGTTTCCTTCATGCTCCAGCTTTCCCAGGATCAGTCTTGTGGCTCTTCTCTATCTTCCTCTGTGTTGTGACAGCTTGTAGATGGGTTTTTCCATGGCTATTCTCCTCGAGGTCATAGAGTGAACCCCTGTGTTTCTTACTGTGAGTCCTGCAGCTCCCTCAGCTGAGGGTCTCCCCATCCTGACTTGTGCTGTGGCTGGTGATGGTGACCCTTTCCTCCTTCCCAGGGCTCCAGCTCTGCTTTTTGACTGTCCTGGGGTTGGTTCTTTCAGATCTGCCAACTTCACCTGTGTCACTTGTGCTTTTTGGGTAAGGCACAGTGCTGGGAGTTAAAATGTTGTTGAATCATGCTTTGGGTTGGAAAGGACCTTAAAGCTCATCTCGTTCCACCCCCCCTGCCATGGGCAGGGACATCTTCCACTGGACCAAGGCTTCCAAGCCCAGTCCAACCTGGGCTTGAGCACTTCCAGGGATGGGGCAACCACAGCTTCTCTGGGCAACCCATGTCCCACCATCCTCATAGAGAGGAATTTTTTCCCCCATCTAACCCTGCCCTGTGTCAGTTTAAACCCCTCACCCCTTGTCCTGTCACGACAGGCTGTGGTGAGAAGTCTCTCTCCATCTTTCTTCCACACCCCCTTCATGCATGGAAAGGCCACACTGGGGTCTTGTGGCTGCATCAGACCCCCAGGGAAGGGACAATCCAAGTGTTCTCTAGCAGTACTGATGTCTGCTGCGGCCAAACTGGGATCTGACCAAAGAGAGAAGCTTGGCCTTGTTGGTACAACACCTCCTTGCTCTGCCACCCCATCAGTTTTCCTAAAGACTCTTCCCAGGACAAGACTGCCCAGGGATGCTGGTTTTCCATCCTGCCATGTACAGGGAAGGAAGATGCCCTTCCTCTTGGGCTGATTCCTGAAGAGGCATTAAGAACCAAGAAAGATATCCAAGAGGACGCTTCCAAAGGAGAGCTTGGCTTGGGTCAGTCCATCACCTGTGGCCTCGGGCACGTTTGTTTGCCCATCCAAGAGCACAGTGTGTGTTGGTGCAGGTCCCTTCCCAGCTGTGCTCCTGGTAGAAGGCAGGCCTTCTCCCTTATGACATTTGGTCACCACTGAAGCCGATGTCACAGTGTCCCCCCCACCCCATCAGCCAGGATGGGGCAGTGCCAAGGCTCCCTGATCCCCAAGATGTGGTGCAAACCCTCCCTGTGGCTCCGCTCTCCTGGAAGATGAGTTGCTGCTTGCTCCCTGGGATCCAAGAGGTACCAAAGTGAGGAGCACTGTCTTCCTCTTGATCCCAGGATGATCCAGTTTGCCCATTGCTTTGGGTTCTGCATTAACATGGTTTCCTTGACTGCCTTGCCCTTGAGCTTGGCTCGGGAGATCCAGGTCTAGTGCTATGACTGTCCCTCATGGAAAAGCTCAAGGAGGGGAGAAAGACAGGAGTGCAGGAATCCTGGGGACCAGTGAAAATCGGTGTCTGAGGTGTTCCCTAGGGTGAAGGAAAATGGTGGAACACCTGCCAAGAGTCACCAGTGCTGGAGGTGATGGCAGCAAGTGTCCCTGTCCTCTGGCACCTGCTGGCCTGGGCAGCACCCTTCCCTCTGCCCAGGGCTCCAGCTCCGTCCTCTTGCTTGGCATCTTCCAGTCCACTCTCCTGTGCTGCCTGGAGTTATCCTGGGCTCTCTGATTCCATCCCCACTGCCTCCAGCAGGATCTGTCTTGGAGCCGGGGTCACCTGCGATGTCTCAGGGAACGGGAAGCTCTTGGGGTGCACAGCAGTGAGCTTGGGCAATGCTTGAGTCTGAGCTAGAGAGCACCAGGGTTTGCTCTGTGTTATTCTGGATTTAAAAGGGGAAAAAAAAAGGGATTGCTCTTTCTCAGTTCCTGCATTTCCTGAGAGCAGCCTAGCTCCTAGCTTATCTTCAGACAGCCTCAGGGGTATTCCCTTGGAGTTTGGGAGTTTAATCAGGCATTGCTGGGGCATGTGAACTCTGCTGCGAGTCGCCGTTCCCAGGGAGGGGAGCGCCTCTCGCAGATATTTGGGTTGGCGTGCCTGGGCTGGGGGCTGGGCTGGCTGGGAACGCGCTGCTGCTTTTCCTGGGGATGCGACTGGGAATGGCCGGGGGCGGGGGGGCGGTGACGACCTGCATGGCCGAAGGGGGGGGGGGGAATTGCAGGCAGGATGCTGGCAGCAGCTGCGGGCAGGGTGGGGTCCCTTGGACACTCCTGTGGCAGGGCTGGCTGGGCTTCACTACGCTGGTTTGCACCTTTCATCCCCCCCAGCCCTGCCTCTACCACCTGCCTCTTTTCTTCCCAAACCCACAGATTTTCCTGGTAGCATCCTAGGCGAGAGCTGCTGGTCCCCACCAGCCATCCTGATCCTGAGCTGGCACCTTCCTCCTGGCCTCCCCGGCCCTAATCTGACCAGTGAACTGGGCAGGGAATCAGGATCCCGGTGGAAATGCCCGACGCCGGGCTCAGCCTCGCCGGTGGAATCGAGGGCTTTGTTGCTGGCTCTTTCGCAGGCAGGATTTCTTTTTTTGGGGGCTGGATATATTTCTGGCAAGTAAAATGACGGATGCTCTGTTTCGTTTCCAGTGGCAGCGTTTCAGATTCCTTGCTCCAGGGCAGGAGCCGAGCGAACTCTGATTCCAGAGCAGCTCTGGTACCTTGGCAGCTTAAAGGCCACGGGGTTTGCTTGAATGACAAGCGGTGCCGAGCACGGGGAAAGCTCGGGAGAGGCACTTCTGTGCTCGTGCTCTCCATCTCTTGCAGGAGTGAGAACCCACAGAGGCAGGGGAGGCAGCTTTATGTTATCTTCCTGCTCCGCAGGCAAACTGGGGGGTGGTGGAAAAACAACATGGAGAAGGATGGCGAGCCCTGCCTTGTGGGGGTGCTCCCTGTGTCGCTGCCAGGGAGGTGGGGAGAGGCACAAAGTCTTGAGGCAAGGCTTGTGTCTTCTCCCCAGGAGCATCCTCTTGGATGCTCTTACCCCAGCTCTGCCTGTGCTTCCCCTCTACCCGGTTCGGAAGGATAGAATCATGGAATCATGGAATAGTTTGGGTTGGAAGGGACCTTAAAGCTCACCTTGTTCCACCCCTCTGCCACGGGCAGGGACACCTTTCAGCAGACCAGGTTGCTCCAAGCCCCGTCCAGCCTGGCCTTGGACACTTCCAGGGATGGGGCAGCCACAGCTTCTCTGGGCAACCTGTGCCAGGGCCTCAGCAGTGCCTCCAGAGCGATCCAGGTGCAGATCCCAGTGGCTGACTGAGCTGCATCCCACAGTGTTGATGAGCCCAAACCACTGGGGAGGATGGGACCTGCTGGCAGGGCTGGCCTGCTACTGGGATTCTGCAGTGCTGGCAATGAAGCGAGAGGGATGGGGGTCCACAGCCTGGGTGGGTGAGGACAGGATGGGGATCTGCCTTCCTGAGGCTCCCCAGCTTTTTTTGGCCTGTCTGGATGGACCTGAGACACCTGTGGGTTTGCAGGCAGGGCTTGACATGGTGCTGGTCACGGACAGGATCTGCCTGTCCCTCACAGAGCTCCCCTGTGCTTGCTTTTGGTGCTGGAAAGAACCCTAATCACCGCCTGCCCCCCAAAGCCCACCCCCCAAAACCTCTCAAGCCTCTCTGGCCCACTTGGGCTCACTGGAAGTGATTCCCCTGGGCACCAGGGGGAATGGGATTCCTGGGCTAGCCAGCCCCATCGCTGTGGTGAGTTTTGGCTGTGCTCAGCAAGGCTGTGGGGCTGGGAAGAGACCCACCCAGGCTCCCTGAGGGCTGCGGGGTGCCTGACTGCCCTCTCCCAGAGCTGAGCTGGTTCTTCCCCCTGCCAGGCCCTGGCCAAGCAGCCTTCCTCCTCCCCTTTCTCTTCTTCCTCCCGCTTCCCTCCTGCCAGCGAGGCCAAGCAAAACGTGGAGCTGACCAAAAATAACAACCGCCGGCAGATCCAGACAATGGATAAACCCCCGGTGAGGGCGAGGGCGACCCGAATCCTCCCAGAGGAAGACGGGATTATTCGCCGTCCTCTCAGACATCTGTCAATAGCTGCCGTCTGCGGACCCCGGCGGCTTTCCGACGGGGCCGTCGCCTTCCCGGTGGGAAAAGTGGTTCTTCCAAAGCGGTTGCCTTCCAGAGTGGGGATCATGGTGGCTTGGGATCTCACTCCGAAGCACCACGAGGTCCTCACCACCCATTAATGGCCAAGCTCAAATGCACCGAGCTGGCCCCGGCGCTCTCAGGTGGTGACCCTGACACAGGCACTGCCATGGGTGCACTGGCCCTTCCCACTGCAGGCTTTCCTGGGATCTGAAGCAGCCCCTCGGTGTGTGCTCTGCCACCATGGAGCTGCCTGGTGGCATGTGGAGGGATGAGGTTTTGAGAGAGCTGGGAGCGCAAGGGGACAGCTCCAGGCTGGAGCTGTTCTTGGAGGTGGCACTGATGGATTTGGGCACTACCAGAGGTGACACTTGGAGGTGGCATGAATAGATTTGAGCACCGCTGGAGGTGGCACTTGGGGATGGCACTAATGTATTTGGGCACGATTGGAGGTGGCACAAATAGATTTGGGCACCAGTGGAGCTGGCACTTGGAGGTGGCAGGAATAGATTGGAGCACCATCAGAGGTGGCACTTGGAGGTGGCACTAATGGCTTTGGGGCTTTTCACCATCCAGTATTGCCACGTGACTGTGCCTACAACTCTTTTCCTTATTTTTAATTAACTCCTCATTGCTCTGCACCTGCCAGTGGGTCTCTCCATGACCTGGTTGTCGGTCAGACCCCCGGTAATTGATGCTGTAATCGCCCCATCTGTTAAAGGAGCAATTCACACGTCTTAGCTTGGCCTGGGCAGGCTGCGTGTGGGTCTCCCCAGGGCAAAGGCATCCCTGGGCCCACCCCAGCTCCCTGGGGGTCCTGCTGGGATGCCCGTTGTTCCTGGCATCTGCCACCGGGCAGAGCCTGCCCCATCCACCTGTCCCCAAAGCCCTGGGGTCATCCCGCCTGGTCCCCTGAACCTCACAGCCCTGAATCACCGCGGTGGTGGGGAGAACACCGGGAACTCTTTGGATCAAAGAGCTGGAGTCCCTCCAGGAGGGTCTGGGGGGGGGCTTTGCAGAGGACAGGGGGGGTTCTGCTGGGCTGGGACTGATGGCGCATCCCCGGGGCGATGCCAAGCCGGGGGGAGTGGGCGAGCGGCAGAGCCGTGCCACGGCGCGTGAATGTCAGATGCTGCTTGGCTGCGAGCTGGGCTCGTGCGAGAGCAGATCTGTTCAATCCCATTTGGAGAGGGGGGGAGAGGCGGGGAGGTGGTGGTGGGGGGGGGCCCTTCCCCAGGCTCAATCTGGTAGGTTTTAGTTACAGTCGTTTTAGGATTTGGGCAGCGAATTGGTGCAGCTTTGGCACAGGGGGGGATGGATGAGCACCGAGGCTGCCAAGGCTCCCTCATCCCCCGGAATTGGGGAAGGGGGGGGTCGTGCAGGTGGGCGCAGCCCCCGGGCTGAGCCGTCACCCGGCTCTCTGGGCAGCAGCTGGGCGAGCGGAGGAGGGGAGGAGGTGCCTGGCGTTGTCCGCAGGGCACCCGCAGCCCTGCAATGCTCGGGTGGACGCTTCAAATCGCGTTATCTCCATAACCGCCCGGCTCTGGCCGCTCCGAGTGGCAGCGGAGATAAGTGGATTTCCAGGGAGCGCCTGGTCGTCTGACATTTAAGACTCCTTAATCCGTAACCACCACCCTGCGGAGGCAGGATGCAGCCACGTTTCCCGGCCGGGGCAGCCCCAGGCACAGGTTGGTCCCCACAGTGGTGGCTCCAGCTGTGCCAGGGTGACAGGGTGAGGTTCAAGGATGTGCGTGGAGGCAGTGGTGTCCCTGGGGACATCCTCGTCCTCCCCTCAGTGGTGACCTCCTTGGAAGTCCAGGGCGCACTGGGGATAGGCTCTGGGGTGTTTGCCGTGCTGGTGGATTGAGAAGGTCACTGCAGCCATGGGGTTACATGGGAAAAGCCAGTTTGCGGGGAAGAACGTGCCCTTGCTGGATCCCTGGCGTAGGGAGCCTACCTGGGGAGGTGGCATCACCTCCTGCCTGCTCAGCAGGATGCAGCATGGCCTCACCACGCTGCCCTAAGGATGCACCTGGCAGGACACATCCTGGCCCTCGCTGTGTGTGCGTCCGGAGCTGCTCCTGCGGGGCATCACCGGGGCTGAGCGGCTGCCTGCGAGGAGGAGACGGGTGAAAGCCACTCTGTGCACCATGATGACTCACCATCTGCTTCCAGGGCGAACTCCAGATGCTGGATTTAATCTTCCATAGCCTTTTTAATTCAGGAGTTGGCTTCTTAACGTCCCTCAGTGCCACCTCGGCAGCAGAGACGAGCAGAGCGGCTGCCACAACTGGCCCTCCGAAGGATGTTCTGGAGCACGGGAGATGAACTATCTCCGTGTGAGTTGCCCATCTGGCGACCTGTCATACCTCGACCCGTCATACCTCCGGCTCCTTAAGCTGTCCAGGGTGAGCCTGAGCATTCACAGCACTGCCCAAACCTCCCCCAGGCCTGGGAGTCCTCTCTTGATGTCTGGAGAAAAGGTGGTGGGTGATGGTAACTTCCATGGCACATCCAGCAGTGGATTATCCAGCTGGACCAGTTTTCAGAAGGATGAACTCAAAGAGCAGAGCTCGGGGGGCTATTGAGTTGACAGAGGTGATGGCTTGCAAACAACATCCTTGTCTTTGCCTCCGGGTGTTCCTGGTTATCAGGCACCGTGTTCTCCCTGGATGGGTGTCCCGCAGGGATATTCAGCCCTGGGAGATCACAGATTGATTTCTCACTTGGTTCTCCTGCTGCTGGTGCCCATGTGGTCGGTGAGCCTGCAACCAGGGCCTGTTTCAGTTGACCTGTGTCACCTGGTGGAGGGAGCAGCAGGTTTGACTGTGCTGTGGAAATGGGGCACCTGGGAGCTGGGTCGGGTGTTGTGGTGCTGGGGTCGGAGCTGCTTTGAACCTTGTTCTGGTGGTGCTTGTTTTCCTGAGCCTTTGACCTGGGTTGCAGCTGGACCATCTGACTCGTGATGCTGCTACAGGGCCGTGGTCCTGCTCTACTCGCTGGGTGTCTCATCCCAGGTTGTGTTTCAGACACCATGATGCCTCCAGGGTGTCTTGTCTCCCCATGCATTGCTCCCACCATGGTCCCGTGCTCCTGGCCATCCCAAGGTCCTGTCAGGTGTTGGCCAGGGTGGCTGAGGAGCACAGGAACCACCTCCAGCGCTGCAAGGGGAAGGAACCTCCCACTGCAGCCTCCCTAGACCTTCCCTTGGGATGCTTTGGAGAGGGACACATGCTGGTGGTGGGCACCCTACTTCAGTCTGTCCATGGCATGGCTGAGTCTGTCCATCTGTCTGTCCATCCCTCCATCACCAGGGAGCGATGGTGGTGGTGGAGAGAGGTGGGGGCCATGCTGGGCTGGCGGCTGCATGGCGAGGGGGAGGAAGTGGGGACAAAAACCCGGCGGAGGGGACAATTACAGCCTTTCTCCAGGCTGAAAAGACGCCGGGGTCCCTTCCGTCCTCGTCCTCCGTCTGCTGAGGGCAGACAAAGCCACCGCCCCCGGTGCCCATCCAGCGCCCAGGGATTAGAAAAAAGGCGAATTTTGATTTTCTCCCTTTGTTTCTGGAGCCCGGGAGCAGCTCGGCTTCAGCTTTTGCTGCTTTCTTCTCCCTTTACGCCGTGTCTGTGCACGGCTGACCAACCGGCGTTTTTTCCGGGAGGAGCGTGATTTATTCAAAATTAAAGGAAAGCAGAAGTTCTCTCTTGAAGATGAGACTTTTTAGGTCGGCGGGAGCTGATGGCTTTCCAGCCATGCAGCGAAAACACTGGGGAGCCGGCTGGAATTTGCAGCTTGTCATTTTTTTAGGAGAAGCGAAGCTTCTCTCCTGCTCCCCACTGACAGTGAATGGTGCCTACAACTGGGGGGACTCTCAGTCCATTGGCTGGCAGGGGTTTCTCCGGGTGCTGGACCACCAGAGATGATCCTTTTGCAACCTTTATTTGTTTTGGAGTTGTTAGGACTATTGCAGCACAGTCCCCTGTGTGCAGTGTGCAGGGGAGCCCCAGGGCAGAGGAAGGGGGATGCAGGCTGGTGTGGTGCTGAGCGCTGGGGGAAGATCCAGGGAGAGGAGAATCCCATTTTATCCCCCCAGGACCATGGGAGAGCATGGCTGCCCTGCCCCATCTGAGCATCCCAGGCTGGTGAAAGGCAGGTCTTTGGGGTGACCCTTGGAGTCATGGAATGGTTTGGGTTTGAAGGGGCCTTAAAGACCATCTTGTTCCAACCCCCTGCCATGGGCAGGGACACCTTCCACTAGACCAGGTTGTTTCAAGCCCCATCCAGCCTGGCCTTTGACACTTCCAGGCATGGGGCAGCCACAGCTTTCTCCGGGCAACCCGTGCCATGGGTGCTGTCCCTCACCCCGGGACACCTGGCTTTCAGACCCTGTGGGCTCAGCCTGGATCTGGCAGGGCGGTTCATTGCAGGGGAGGAGCAGTGTCCTGCGAAGGGCTGGGAACCCCCTGGGTGTGGGTTGGGGCCTCCTGACCTTGGTGGTGTCCCCTTGAACCCTGGCGTCCCTCCAGGCTGCTAAGCTGCCCCGTGCAAAGACCCGGGCGAGGGAGCCCATCACGTGCCCCTTTAATGCCGCGGCCGGGACTAAGCACCTTCTGACAGGGACCCAGATGACGCTGCCCGGCGCCTTCCCCTGGGATGGGGGCCGGAAAAGGGGCAGGAACGGGAAGGGGGGGGGCCTCGCTCTCTTTACTCGGGTCAATCATAAAGAAGGGATTAAGATCATTAATTCCTCCCCCCGCTGCAATTAACGACGGGGCCGGGCAGCGGCTGGCGAGGAGCAGAGATGTCTGCTGTGCTGGGTGGTCCCGCGGTGTCAGAGTCGGGGGGGACCCCCCTTTTGTGCAAACTAGGTGGGCACCCCCCGGCACGCGGGTCCTGGGGTCTCTGGAGGGGACAGTGCGGGGACAGCCCCATCCCAGCTGGCACAGCCGCGGTGTCCGGCGCCTGCCGCCGCGGTGGCCCCGGGGGCCGGAGGGCAACGCCGGGTGGTTGCAGATGGTGGGAGCTGGCGCAGGCAAAGCGGCGGCCGGGACAATGGCGGGATTGTGCAGTGGTGCCGCTGGCACAGCTCGGCACGGCTCGGTGCAGCACCCCGTGCCAACAGCGGGCACTGCCTCGCGCCTCTGGGGCTGAGCGAGGCCACGGCGCTGTGTGCCCGCTGTCTCTGGGGGTGCTGGGGGGCTGCACCAGGTGGGCTGGGGTCCCTTTGTCCCACGGTGCCACCCACTGCAGCCGTGGGTGCTCAGGGGAGCCCTGCGCCAGGCTCTGCATCCATCGCCCCGGCTGGGGGGGCTGTGAGTGAGGGGCTCAGAGCTGCTGGCACCCGATCCGTGTGGTGTGGTGGGAAGGCTGGCAGGTCTGGCTGGCTGCAGAGGAAGATGGGAGCTGGTGGAGTCGGTGACCATGCCGTGGCTTCAGCTGGTGTCCTCCCCACCTTTGGCACCTGGACCCCACCCCGGGGGGCTCTGGGGACGCCTCGGTGTGGCATCGAGCCCTACGTCGGCACAACTCGGCTCTTTGCCAGGGTGATGCAAAGCGTGCTCCTGGTTGTGGCTGGAGACCCCCCGCAGCCCCCCGGCAGCCACAGGGCGAGCAGGCAGGGTGGCAGATCCGGGGCCGATCCTGCCGGGCACTTGGCTCCCAGCTGGGCGCGGAGCCGGGCGGAAGAGGCGCAGGGCCGCAGGAAAGGCGGCCGCGGGCAGGCGTGAGATAACACCCCCGGGCGCTTTATCTCACATCCTCCCGTCCGGTGCTTTTCCTGCTGCGCTCCCCGCTCCGGCCCCAGCGCCCCTTGCTTTCGGCACTGAGGTGTGACCCGTCCTAAGGTCTCCAGGGGCGGGTCCCCCACCTCCCTGGCACAGGGGATGGGTGATTCAGCTGCACGGCAGGAGCCCGCCCACGCTCCAAGCCCCCTTCACCCATTTGGGGCGCACCCCATCTCGCTGCCACCCAGCATCCCCCTGCCTGGCGTGGGGCTGGGGAAGGGCAGCCCGTCCTGCCGCCGCAGCCCTCCCTCCCCACGTGGCCTGGCGAGCTCCCGGCTGGAGCCCAAGCCCTGCATCGATCCGCGCTGCATCTTAAATCCCGCAGCAGCTGAAGCAAGCGGTTTTCAGCGCCAGGGCGGGGGGGTTTCTCCGTGGGCGAGCCGGCTCTGGCACCGGAGTGAGACACCAGGGCTGCTTCCGCAGCCGGTACCGCGGTGGTTGGCGCAGGGACCTTGCCCCCATCGGCGTTTTAACGAGCTGGGTCCGTGGGAAAAGGTCCTGGGCTGTCAAGGAGTTCCTGGGGTTATACTGGAGATGGGGACCCGAAGGGTGACGGATGGGCAGGAGTGGGGTGTGGGGGGCACAAGGATCCTCCCCGCTCTCCTGCATCACCCCCGCGCAGGAGCGAGGGTCACAGCAGAGCCCTCCACACATGGCCACATCCCTGCCTGGACTCCAGAGAGGAGGCTGCCGGGATAGCCAGGATGGAGGGACGGGGTAGCGGAGGGGCCTCCTCCCAGTGCCGCCCTCCCCCAGCTGCCGCCGGGGTGGGGACGCGGGTTCCTGCTCCACTAAGCCCTGCAGCTTTTCTCCTCTAAAGCCTGATTACTTGGCGGTGCCTGTGCGTGCGTGTGTGCTCGGGAGGGAGGAGGAGGAGGAATTTCACAACAACAAGTGTTTGCAGCCACACTGGGCCCAGCTGCCCGGGAGTTGCCCCGGGGACAGTGGCATAGCCTCCGTTCCGGGAAGGCTTTGCCTGTCACCGCAGAGCCCGGGGCGCCTCAGGAGTGGCCGGGCATGTGGGCTGGGCACACCGGGGCATGGCAGGAGGTCAGCACTGGGGCTTGGAGGTGGATGCTGTGGCTTTTCATGGGGCTTGGAGGTGGATGCTGTGGCTCCCTATGGGGTTGAATGTGGATGCTGCAGTTCCCTGTTTGGTTTGGAGCTGCAGCGTCTTGGTGGGGTTTGGAGGTGGACACTGTGAGTGCCCATGGGGTTTGGAGGTGGATATTGCAGCTCTTGGGGGAGTTGGGAGGTGGACACCATTGCTGCCCATGGGGTTTGGAGGTGGACACTGGAGCTCTTGGTGGGGTTTGGAGCTGGACACCATGGCTGCCCATGGAATGTGGAGATGGACACCATGGCTGCCCATGGAATGTGGAGATGGACACCATGGCTGCCCAATGGAATTTGGAGGTGGACACTGCAGCTCTTGGTGGTGGGGTTTGGAGGAGGGTGCTGTGGATCCCTGTGGGGCTTGGAGGTGGACTCTGTCGCTTTCCATGTGGCTTCCTTCCCCAGCCCAGTGCTGGCCCAGGGACATGATCCAGGAGGAGAAGGAGGACGAGGAGCAGGAGGAGGGTGAGGGGTGCAGCCCAGCCTGAGCTGGGTGAGGCCATGGGAGCCAGGATGCTGCCTCCGTGGCACCCGGCTGTGGGGACACTGGCGGCTGCAGGGTGGGAACCAGGCACCCCTTTCATGAGCTCCAGCTCCCAGCTGAGGAGCATCCCGCCGGCGCCTGTGGTCCCATCCGTTGTGGGGCCGCATGCCGCTGGAGCGGAGCAGGAGATGAGCCCCGTGACTTCCCTGGGGCTGCCGTCCCTGGGGGAGGAGAGCCAGGCACAGAGAATCTTTAAGCATCGCGGTGCCATTGCTACCAGGCCAGGACTTCCCCTGTGACCCCCCACTTCTGTCTGGATGGCGACCCTTTTAGAGAGCAGCGGAACGGATCTCCACCGAGGTCCGTTCCCTGGAGTTCCTTTGTTCGCGGCGCTGAGACTTTCATGGCAGGGGGAGGAAGAGCCGCTTTGAAAAGCCCGTTGGCTCTTGCCAGCGCTAACTCTCTTTTCTTTTCTCCTTCCAGAGCCGCGTGGTGTGTCCCAGAGCCGCAGAGTATGTCTGTGCACTGAGAGTGCCCTGAGTCCTCCGCAGCCGGCGCGGGAGGAGACGCCCCGTTGATGCGCGTTCCCGTCTGAGCGTCCCCGGTGCCCGGCGGGCTGGTGCTACCAGAAGGGCTTTGGGGGTCTTTTGCTGTGGCATTGGGGGTGGGGTTTGTGGGGGTTTTTTCGGGTTTTTTCGTCCTTTTTTTTTTTTTTTTTTTTTTTTTTAAATTTTGGGGTTGGTTTTGCTGTTGTGCTCCGAGCACCATGTCAAATTCGGGCTCCCACCAAGACACTGGGAACAAGCCAGAGACGGAAAAAAATAACCAGGATGACTCTCAACCCCCCGTCAACTCCGAGAGGAGGAACAAAAGTGGAATAATAAGTGAACCTTTGAACAAAAGTCTTAAGAAGTCCCGTCCGCTCTCCCACTATTCCACCTTTGGTAGCAGCAGCTCGGTAAGCGAACATTCAGAGAAAGGCAACCCCTTAGCTAATGGCAACGATGCGATTGTGGATAAAAGTCATTCTACCTCAAAGCACAAAAACATCTCTAGTATGCTGAGCAAATTAGACCGGATGTCGGAGCTCTCCTCAGAAGGACAGACCGCCCTCCAACAGTTTGCTCAGTCGACAGAAATGCTCAAAAGAGTGGTACAGGAGCATCTTCCTCTAGCAGGCGAGCACGGGACTGGTATCTCTGACATGGAGGCAGTCTCAGCTGCAGAGACAATGAACGGCCCCTCTGATTTTCCTTACCTGGGGGCTTTTCCCATCAACCCAGGCCTTTTCATTATGACCCCTGCCGGCGTGTTTCTGGCAGAGAGCGCGCTCCATATGGCTGGCTTGGCAGAGTATCCCATGCAGAATGAGTTGGCATCTGCCATCAATTCGGGGAAAAAGAAACGGAAAAGATGCGGCATGTGCCCGCCCTGCCGAAGACGGATAAACTGCGAGCAGTGCAGCAGTTGTAGGAATCGCAAAACTGGCCACCAGATTTGCAAATTCCGAAAATGTGAAGAACTCAAAAAGAAGCCTTCTGCAGCACTGGAGGTAACCGGCCCCTCTCAGGCACCCTAACCCCTCCTCGGGCTGCGCTCCTGGGTTCGGATCTTGCCCTAGATAATAAAACACCTGGTACTTCTTACTTTTTTTTATTTTTCCCTTTTCCATTAACAGCTCTCGCAGTGAGACGTGTGCTCTGCCCAGTGCCCCCAGACCCTGTCCCCCCTTGCATACTGGGATTGATTGGTGTGGGGAGGAGGGCTGGGGTCTCTTCCTGGGGCACCTGGGCACGCTGAGCTCCACTCTCCCCTTTGCAGGAATGGGGGCTCTGCTGGGGTTTTGGTGGTGGTATCCCTTGTCCTGAGCAGATGGCAGCTCCCTGAGCTGGGGAGCAGCATCTAACCCCAGGGGGTGGGGAGGCAGGGGGTGACTTTTTGGGGCAAAGCTCAGAGTAACTGGTGATGGTGAAACCTGTGGCTGGGGTGCAGGCAGAGCCCAGCCCCTCAGCTCACCCTGCTCTGAGCAGGAGCACAGTGGTCCCTGGTTTTGGGGGTAAACTGCTACAGTGTGCACTGGGCAGCGTCCCCTGTGGTGTGGCTGTGTCAGGTGTCCCATCCATGGGCCAGCATCCATTTGGAGTGGTCAGGATGAGGCCATAAGGCACCAGCTGGATTTACCAGTGGTAGCAGTGCTGCAGTCCCCTCTGGCAGTGCACCTGCTTTGGCACCCAGCGGAGCTGGGAGCACCCCTGCTCCTGCTGGGGATGCCCAGGTGCCCTGGGGTGAGGTGCTGGGATGGTGCTTGGATTGTCACCACCCACCATGGCCCAGTGTGGATGTTGCCCTTGGATTTGGAGGAGCTGTTGAGTTGGGGTGTCACCTTGCCAAATCCACCGGGGACGTGTGACATTCATGTGGGGACCGCAGGGAAAGCCCAGTTATTGTGTGAGTCTGAAATTCAGCTTGGGGCCATGGGCAGCTGCTGGTGATGTGGTGTGGTGTGGGTGAGGGCTGGGTGCCCATGCAGGGATGTCCCATGGTGCTGCACACCCATGGGTGCTCTGGGCCTGTCTGCAGGGTCCCCAACGTGTTGTGCTTAAGCCAGGTTTGTTTTTTCTGTGAGCTGATCCCACCATCAGCTGTGCTTTGTCCTTCTGGTGAGCGCATCCCCAGAGCTGGCAGAGGCTAAAAAGTCACCTGGACATCAGAGCTGGATCGTGCATCCTGGCGTGAGGGCATTGCCCATCCTCTGGTGGTCCCAATGCAACCAAAACCCGCCGCTCCCTTAGCCACGTTCTACGTTTTTCAATTAGCATCAGCTCTGAATGAATACTGAAGGGGAAAAAAAAATCCA
Organism: Pseudopipra pipra; assembly: GCF_036250125.1. Taxonomy (NCBI): domain Eukaryota; kingdom Metazoa; phylum Chordata; class Aves; order Passeriformes; family Pipridae; genus Pseudopipra; species Pseudopipra pipra. The sequence goes on along the minus strand of NC_087563.1, from coordinate 3,893,991 downwards.
TTTGGGCGGTGGGGATGAGGAGAGGGGGACTGTGTCTTTCAAAAACCGCTGTATTGCTAAATTATATTCTTGTTCTAATTTGCTGAGTCAGTGATCTGGAAAAAGGGAGAAAGGGAAAAAAAAAAAGTTCATTTCTTCCAAAGAGTCCTAAAGCGGGTCAATAGACTCAGAGCTCGCAGCAGCCGGAGGAGACGCTCCCTTCTCCCAGCGCTGCGCTGGGTCCAGGGGTGATAAATAGCACCAGGAGCCCGTGAAACAGTCACCCCTGTGATTGGCTTCCCCATCTCACGACTGGCTGAGAAACTGGGGCCACTGAAATAGGGCTCTTCATGTGGTGGAGTTGGACCTCACCAGAGATGAGTCCCCATCCCTCCTGGGCGCAACCTTTGATGTGTTGTGCTGGTGGGGGTGGAAGCCTGGGTAGGTGTGGGTCATGCCAGGGCATCACCAACCCTTTTTCAGGACAGATCCTCCCCTCTCTCACAATATCCACTTGCACCATGTGTTGACCTTGATAGAGTTGAGCAAGACTGTGGCTGGGTCAGGGACACTGTGACCCCAGCTTATGTCCCAGGGTCACCTGGGTCAATGGCTGGGTTGTTAAACCTAACCCTATGTCAACCAGCCTTGGTCATATGTTGTGTTGGGCCAGTGCAGGGCAACCACCAGCACCTGCCTTGTGGTGGAGACCAGTCTGGAGAAGGCCAGGATGGACTACTGGTCCTGGTGGGGTGCCATCACACCGTTGTACTTGATACTGGGACAGAAGGGGCCCTTTATATGGAGCTGAAACATTCACAGGCCTTTGTGAAGCATCATCCCCCTCTGTCGGGAGTGGTGCCACTGCCTGGGAGAAGGACAGTGACTCTGTCCTGCCAGCCCTGTGCATCCAGAGGAACGCCCTCGGAGAGCCCGGACAGGGGCCGCAGCTGTGATTAAACATTGATCTAAAATCAAGCAGTAAAAAAAAAAATAGAATTAAACCTTTATGGCAGCATAAAAAAATGGGCTAAATCCCTCAGCTGCCGTTAAGCTTTATCTGCACATCTACAGGGCCTGAATAACCAGTTACTGCTGGTGTCCCACTCTGGTGGTGGCTGCCTGGGGCTCTGAGACCAGTGAGGCAGGTTGGGTGCTCGGAGCAGGCAGCAGCACATCCCTGCACTGACCAGGCTCCTCTGGGCTCTTCCAGCCCCAGCAACCCCGGCTAATGCCATGGGGACTGCTGGCCAGGTCACCCTGAGCTTGTCTGCAGAGCTGTAGGTCACACAAAGGCCACGAATAGTTGGGATTTGACTCAACAGAACTGTTCTCCATCCAGAGAAACTCTGATGAAGTGCCTTGAGGCCCCAGAGAGCGCCAGTGAGGGTCATTGCCACCCTCACATCGGCCTCACAGAGAGACCCTCACCACAGAGGGCAAGGGGTGAGGGTTTTAAACTGAAAGAAGGTAGATTTAGGTTTAGATTTAGGTAGAAATGTGCTGAGGGTGGTGAGGCCCTGGCACAGGTTGCCCAGAGAAGCTGTGGCTGCCCCATCCCTGGAAGTGTCCAAGGCCAGGTTGGACAGGGCTTGGAGCAACCTGGGCTAGTGGAAGGTGTCCCTGCCCATGGCAGGGGGTGGAATGAGGTGATCTTCAAGGTCTCTTCTAACCTAAACTATTCTGTGAGTCTGTGATTGTGATGATGAGGGGGATCAATCCTGGGCATCCACATTAGAGCTGGTTGTCCAGCTTCCTTTAATAATGAAGGAGCAGAGGTGTTTATCAGACATCTCCTTTCAGACCCATAAGGAGCCCCCTCACCCCTTGTTCCTGTCTCCTGGGATGATGGATCTGGGCTGGTGGCCTTTGCTGGATAGTCCACCATGCTGTGCCACAGCCCTGTGCGTTGCCAGGCAGGGGCACTTGGGCCTTCCCCAGATGCCTGATTTTGTGTCACAGAGACTTTTGGGGAAGGCAACTTGTGGCAACTTGCAACTTGTGGCTGCCCCAGCTCAGTTTGCCCAGAGGACCTGACAGGGGCCGGGAGCAGGAGCAGGAGTGATCTGTCATCAGCCTGGTGGCACCACCAGCTCTTGCCCATTCCAGCCCTTCGCCCCCCTCCCCTTGCCCAAGCCCCACGTGTGGGTTGTGGTGCCTATGGAAGTGAGCACGTTGGGGTCCCCCAGGGATGCTGCCCTGGTTACTCATTGAGGCTTGGTGGGTGTCTTGATCCAAGAGGAGGACACAGTGAGATCAGTCTGACTCCTGTGTGGGGTTGGAGACCGGAATGTGGCATGGGTTTGACTCTTGGGATGCTACATGAGGTGTCCTAGGCCTGCACATGGGCTCAATGCCAGGAGCTGGGGCTGTGTCCCTCCCACCCCATGGCAGCCCAGTGTGCTGTCCCGAGCCCATCACCACGGCCTGTGGCCTCTTCCCATTGGTGTCCCTTGCTTGTTTGGAGATGCAGGAGCTGAATGCAGGGCCCTCTGAGGGGACTGTGTGTCTGTCTAGCACGGCTTGGCCTCGCTTGGAGGCTGTTGGCACTGAGAGATGTTGTGATCCTTGCATACTCCACCCATGTTCCCATGAACATTGAGCAGGTTTTCCACCCCATCCAGCTGGGAAACATCCCTGGTTCTCCTTCCAGAGGACCACAGTGCTGCTGGGGCATTGTCTGGAGGTGGCTTCAAAGAGGTCTCATCTGTTGATGGACACGTTGTTGGGTGTGAAGTTGAGCCTGGTAGGACTCATCCCTCTTCCCTGCGAGGTGCTGAGAGTTCCCTGCTGGTGCCCAGGGCTGCTGTGTTGGAATCAGGGTTGTTCATTGGGGCCGGGGATGATGTTCCCTGTGTCCCGAGCAGCTCCCTGCCTGGTGTCCCCAAGCCTGTCCAGCTCACTCCCTGCCTCAGTTTGCACCTAAATGCACTCCTAAACCCATCTGTTGGCTTGGGTCCCGTCCTGTGGGTGTCTGTCTGTCCATCCGTAGCAGGGACAGTGGGGGCTGGCACCAAGGGGGCTGTTGTGCCAACTCCCCATGGCCTGACCATTGTGCTCACGGGAGGGGAAGTTGGGGGCTGTGCCACTGTCCCAGGGACACGGGAATGTGGGAACATTGGCCGAGCTGCTGTGCCTGTGCCCTGCCAGAGTGGGAGGCTGGCAGTCGGGGGACCCCAAGATTCCCTCCAGCTGGCATCCTGGGTTGGAAATCTTGGGATACACGGCTGCACTGGGAGGTGCTGAGCCCGGGGTGAATCTGTCCCGAGGCAGCTGGCTGGGGTGCTGGGCTGGGGTGAGGGGGGGTGAAGGGTGGGTGCCCAGCCCTGCTGGACCCGACTTAACGCCTTGTCCCTTCTTCTTCTGTCCCCCCTCCCTGTCTCTCTTCCTTTCCAGAAGGTGATGCTTCCTACAGGAGCCGCGTTCAGATGGTTCCAGTAGGAACGGGAATCCCAAAGCTCTGTCATCCAAGTGCAATGTCACTGCTTGCTTGTGTTGTCTCAGGCAAGGGATTTTTGGCTGAAATGAATGGATGCACCTGTGTCTCTTTAGAACCAAAAATATTTTCTCGCAAATCTCATTCCTGTTTTTATAATTTTTTTTTCTTCTTTATTTTTTCTTTTTTTTTTTTTTGCGTTCGTTTTAACATCTTCGAGTCCTAGTCAGACATTTAACTGCTTTTCAAATAAAAAACAAAAAAAAAAATAATTAAAAGAAAAAAACAATGGATCTGTAAAGTACCAAGACTTAATAGACAGAGTATGGACAATCAGTTTCTTTCTGTGTTTTGGTGTTGATGTTGTTTATGTGTGAAAGATGCAGTACTTGTGTAGGGAATGTAAATTTACAGTAACCTTTTAAAATCTAGTTACTAATAAGCACTACTGTAATTTAGCACAGTTGTTTAATTGCACCCTCATTTATACTTTTTATTTGATTCTTTCCCATCATACAATAGAGTGGATAGTTTCTAGAATGCCTCAACTTCATGTTTATAAATGAGAATATGTTTAAAGCGATGTAGTATCCCTTCTCCTCGCCATTCACCTCTGGAAAGTTTAACCCACAAGAGGGTTGGTATAAAAGGTTGAAGAAAACAATTGCTACACAACCGGCGGAATTCAAAAAAAAAAAAAAGGAAAAAAAAAAAGAGTAAAAAAAAGTCAAAAAAAAAAAAGTCATTGTTAGTTTATTAATATAGAACCAGAAATGCTGCGTACAGAAAATCCTCCTAATTGCAACGGTTTACTCCTAGAAGTAATTTTTGTAAACTTACGGAAGTTCAAATCAAAATAAACCAGAATATTGCAGGACCTGTGCTGAAGCAGTTACGCAAAGTGATATTTCTCTTCTGTTCACCCCCCGTCTCTCCAGCTCTCTCTCCATCATTAAATTGAAATGCTGTTTGTAATGTTTTAGCGATCCAGGCTGTTTTTGTGAATAAAATGAATGCATGTTTTGTGTCATGATTTCCAGCTTGGTTATTTCTCTCCCACCCCTCTGTCCAGCCCTCCGAGCCCCCCCAGTAGCCATGCTGGCCGAGGTCCCTGTGCCCCCACCTGCCCACGTGCCACGGTCCTGCCGGAGCGTGGTGGGATGGTGTGATGAGCCGAGCTGGAGTCGCCCCGGCTGCCAAATCCCCACAGTTAATCCCAGCAGTGGCTGGGCTAAGCCAGCCTGGCTCCTCCCGGGGATATTTCCCAGCTTGACCTGCCCAGAGTTTTACCCAGCAGCGCCAATGCCATTTGTTTTGGTGAAATAATGTTAGTGGTGGGTCACAGAGAACCTCGGCGAGGCTCGTTTGGTTGGGACAAGTCTAAAACGAGCTGCCAAAGGTGAGTGGGCTCTGGGTGGCTTTCCAGACTTGGCCTTGTGCTGGCACTGGGTCAGCAGGAACTGTCTGGGACAACCAGACGGGCTCGACCACGGACAATCCATCATGCTCACTGTTGGTGCTTTGGGTGCTGTGCAGTTGGGCTTTGGGTGCCTCTGTCCAACCCCCAGGAGGTTCTCCAGGGTCATCCCAGCCTGGCAGGAGGTAGATCCGGCTGGACCCAGCTCTGCCTTGCCGGGAGGAGGTAGCAAGAGCCTTTGTCCCCAGCTCCAGCCAGCATTTGGACCGGCATCTGTTGGCCAGATGTGCACTCGGCAGAGGGGGGTGACAGCGGTGCATAAGCTCTGTCCCTGCCTGGCAGAGACCTGCCGGGATGGAGCTGAAAGTTCTTGGGGAAAACTGCCCCAAAAGCCCCCTCCAGCAGCATTCCACCCAGATGGTTTGGAGCCCAGACTCAGGCACCCCGGTCACACCAGTGCCTGAGCCCAGGGGTGCCTGTGGGAACGACTGGAGCACGTGGTGACAGCGATGTTGCTGGGCCAGCGTGGGGAGGGACAAAGCTCCAGGCCTGCGGGGACAGACTGAGCCTGTCTGTGCCCCAGCAGTGGCATTCCCAGCTCGGCTCCGACCGGGGTGGCACTGGCAAGGGGCTGCTGTGAGCTGCTTCCCAGTTCGTGCTGCTCGGGCAACAGCCGAAATCACTTAGCAGGAATGTGATTGGGCCTTGGTGGGGGGTGTTATGGGAAAAAGGAGTCTGGCTGTTCCTTTTACGACTGTGGCTGAGGGTTGGGGCTGTGTGAAGGCACAGCCCTGGCACCCGGGAGGAGCCAGCCCCTACCCCATGCTGGGAGAGTGTCCTGGGGAGCAGCACGCAGAGCCCCCCCCAGCCCCAATCCCCTGGAGAGCTGCATGGGGGGTGCTGCTTCATCCTACCCACAGCTGGGGCTGGGGACTGCTGGGAATGTCACCCTAGCCTGGCTGTGTCACCCCCAACAGGGCTGTGCCTGGGGCTGTCATTGGCACTGGGAAGTGGATGCCAGGCACCATGGGTATTAGGAGGGGAGATGAGCACTGGCCGGGGAGGGCAGCCATAGCAGGCATGTGGTGCTGGCAGGGAGGACATGGACATTAGCAGGGGACAAAGAGAGCAGGGGCTTCCCCACGTGGGAAAACAGGTTTGGGAGAAAGGAAGGAGGTGGAGACAGGGTGGGATTCAAACCCTTCCTGGATTGGGAGATGAGGTGCTGGGTGCCCTCCACCCCACTTCCAGCTCACCCCTGTGCTGGGCTGCACCCCCTTGCCTCCCAGGTGTGTGTGTAGGTGGATGGCCCTGTGCTGGATGGCCTGGAGCCCTGCCTAATGAGCTCCTGTCCAGGCAGGACCTCAGGCATCCCCCGAGGGTGAACCCATCCTCTCCTCCATGCTCAACCACTGCCAGGCACAGCCCCTGTGCCCGGCTGTCCCTACCCAGGGCTGCTGTCCCCAGGGTGCCTGCTGGCAGCCAGGTGACACAGGGTGCCTGGGACGATGATAACGAGCTCGGCAGGCACTGAGGGACAACCCTGGGCGCTATCACAAGGGCTGGCCTCGAGTCGCTCTTAATTAACATCCTCATTAAACAGAGTTAGCAGAAGGGCAACCAAACCTGCCTGTGGCCCTCGGGCGTGCTGTCACGGAGGGCACAGCCGTGTCCCAATCCCCGCTTGGCCTTGGTGGCGTGGGAAGGTGCCAGTGAGTGACACCAGGTGAGGCTGGACTCCGGTGTGGGGCTGGTCCAGTGGTGGTTTCCACGTGGAGTGGCCTGGCTTGGCGAGGATGGATTCCGGGGTGAGCTGCAGCAGGAGCTGGAACGTCCACGCTGGTGCCAGAAACACGCCCCGTTCTGGCACGGGGGCACCCCAGCACTTTGTGGGGTGCCAGGCTCAGCTGTGGGGTGTCACCCACCCCGAGTCCCCCGCGCTGGGTCTCAGCCTGATGCCATGAGCTGGCGGCCGCCTCGCCCCGCCGTCCCCCGGGCTGCAATTAGCAGCCTGACCCCGGGCTGACCCGCCCCCCCGGCGTGGGGATGGGGCAGGATGCAGGAAGCGCCGAACAAAATGTGCTTCAGCTGAGCCGGATGGCGGGCTCGCCGCGAGCGCCGCCGGCCAGGCGTGACCTCCCGGCTGCCTGATCCCACTGCCGGGGCTCGGGGGCTGCTGGGGCAGCCAGGAGCTGAGGGCTGGGCGAGGGAGGCTGTGAGCACCTTGCTGGTGGGATGGGAATGTCCATGAGCGTCGAATGCTGGTTGCTGAGAGGGGACCCAGTGCACGCCTGTTCACCCCAAGAGCGGGTTGGGGTGGTGGGATCTGCTCAGACTTCCTTGGTAGGGACACTGTACATCTCAGTGGGCTGTGGGGACAAGCCAGACCCACAGGAGGTGTCAGAACCATCCAGCATCTCCTGCACAGCTGGGCCATCAGTGAGTACTCCCTGGGCTAAGCTGACATCAGCTTGGTTGTGGGTTGTGGCAGCCCCACAGCAGCCGAACAGGACCCACAGAGGTCTGCCAGAGGTCCCCAGGCATGGCCAGCCAAGGAGGATGCTCCCTACTGCACACCTGGCTTGGCTCAGGTTGTCTGAATGTCTCCAAGGCCTGGGGCTGCTGGGACAACTCAGTTGGGAATATTAATCTAAATAAACCTTCCGAGTTCTGCTCCCCACAGCTGGCCAGGTGACCTTCCCTGTGTCACACACATCATGGGAGCTTTCCAGGCCAGTTTCCAGTCTTGGTTAAAGTTCTTCTGAAAAGTTGCAGAGTTTTCAAATTCAGGCTAAGGATCTCTCATCTCTTTGCAGATTCTCCACTGGGAATGAGTGTTGGCTTCTTCCCCCCAAAAGTGTCCATGCCGAGGTGTGAGACAGGGGAGCAGTGTTCCACCAGGTCTCTGGGATGCTGTCCTTGTCTCTGTACCAAAGCCTGAAAAGGGCTTTTCTTGGGGAAAAGGAACCATGGGAGATACTTTATCTGTGAAGGCTTGACATCCACATCACCTCTGAGGCTTCTAGAATTCCTGACCTAACATCACATTGAGATCTCCCTGTGCCTGAGCCGGGGCAGAAGGATGTTTATCCAACAGCATCCTTTGAAAGGACCCTGTAGGTGGGAGCTGACACCCATTCCTGCATCCCACCAACCCAGGTGTCCCAGGCAAGGCAGAGCTGTGGCTCCAGCTGGCCAAGTGCCTTGGCTGGCTGCCCTGCTGTGGTGCTACAGGAGGCTGGGGATGTCACTGCAACTGTCACGGGGTGGTTTCTGCACAGAAACTGCCCAAGGTCCTCCTGCCTAGGGGACCAGAGTGCACCAGAGCTGGAATCCTGCCTGTGCTGTGTCTGTGGAGAAGCTGTCTTGGTCTGGAGTCAACTCCCACTCCTGCAGCCCGCAGAGGGAATGACTGCTTGGGATGTGCTGGCTGTGCTTGCACGAAGGAGGACACCCCTTCCACTCCCAGCTCCTTCAGCCCCAGCAGAGAACCCCTATGTCCAGCACCCCATGGCCGTGAGCAGCAAGGGCCGTTTGGCCTGGTTGAGCCACAGTATCCCTCTTTTCAACCACGATCAATGCCTGATTGTTCCTGGTGATCACACAGGTGCTCCCCGGTCCGTGCTGCTCTCCCAGCCAGCGCCCGGCGCTGCACAGCCCACGCCAAGCCACGGCAGCTCCCGCCTAATCAGGGACTGGCTGCTGTGCCAAGGCCGGGTTCAGCACTGCGTCAAGATGTTTTAAGGCCAGAGCAGTCAGGATTTGTGAGAAATAGGTCGGCCTCTGACAGCAGAAGGAGGCTACTCGGTGCAAGACGCGGCGTTACCGGGCGGGGAGGCAGTGGCTGGCGCGGCGCGAGCCTTCAGCCCTCGGCTGACGGTGGGTGGACGGCAGCGGCTGAGCAGGGGCTTAGCAGAGCTGACAGGTACCACCAGGCTGAGCGGGGGGTTTGCAGCCTGCAGCCTGCCTCGCCCTCAGCCGGGCTTTGGAGCCGACAGCCCTGGAGAAGCATCAGTCAGGGGAGTGGTGTCTCCCCCCCACAAAGTGCTGCAAGCGGATGTGGGGCTCGTGGAGCACCCAGATGGTATTATGGGTAGTGGGAACACAGGACCAGGATGCCCTATCCTTGTCCCCTCAGCCAGTCCTGCAGTCCCCCTTGTAGCTCTGAGCCAGGGCTGGAGGATGAGATGCCCATGGCGCAGGAAGGATGCCCTGCCCTCTCCTGCCTTGCCTCTGAGAACCTTAGGCTGGATTATCCTGCAGCTGGGCTGGCTAAACACTCTACCTTACGCCTGCCCCATCACACAGCCTCTCTCCCTGAGCCCAAGGGAGCCTGGGGCAGGCCTACCAGGGGTGAAGGAGCTGGGAGCTGTTTCTCTGTGTTGTAGGCAAACCCATGAGCCAACAAGTGCTTAGAGCAGGTTATACTAAACCCAGGAAGGCTGCAGGAACAGGGCAAGCATGGATGAGATCTCCCAAATCATTAAGTTCCTCGATGGTCCATCTGGTCCCACATGCTTTCTGGCTTTGCCTGTTGTCTTTCTCTTAATTGAAGGGAAATCATGACCAGAGTGTTCCACAAGGCCACCTCCTGCCATGAAGGTTCCTTGTGGACAAAAAGACACAGCAGGACAATCTTCCCCTCTCATCCCTGCACGTGCCACATTACAGCATCATTTTGCCCTGGCAGAGCCCTGGGTGATCCTGGGTTTCTGCATCTCCTCACCTGCCCTTGCTACTGAGGTGTCTTGGGGGGTTTGGGTGGGGACAGGTGCCCACCTGCCTTCTGTCCTTGCAGGCTGGGACAGCAGCAGTGAGAGCCACCAAGCCCACCCCCAGGAGCCGAGGGCCGACGCCTCCATCAGCACATCCTGCTTGACCTTTACAGTCATTAATTTCTGCATTTTACCTGACGTGCTGGCCCTGTGCTTTTTAAAGCTCCATCTGCTGTGGGCAGTGATACCTCCAGCAGTGGCACGGCCATGACCCTCCCCACCTCCAGCAGAATTAGTTTTCTAGCTCTGGGAGTGGACCAGGCAGGAGACTGATGCCTGTGAAGGCCTCACGGGTCCTGCACCTCCCTCCGGCAGAGCTGGACCGTGCTGGACAGTGAGCAGGAGTGCTCAGCACAGCTCAGCACCTCTCAGCTGCGCCCTGTCACCCTCTGGAAGCTCCCACTCATGTGGGAGCAACCCTCTGCCTTGCCATGACAGGCACACATCTCCCACTGCCAGGCAACCAGGGCACCAGCCCCGTGGGAGATGCTCCTCCAGCAAGACTCTGCCTCCCTGAGCAAGAGACACCCTTCTTGCCGCCACACAGGGGCTTTGCTCCAGGTTTTTCCCGGTGCTTTTAACTGGGGCAGGCAGGGTGAAACACAGATCTGGCCTCTGTGCTCCCCACTCCCTGCAGCGAGGGACGGGGCGCAGGCACTGGCCTTGCCCTGAGCTCCAGCTCCTGCCGCTGTGTGGGCCGGGAGGGCTCCCACCGGCAGCACGGTTCGCTGCCCTGCCGTGAGTCCTGACATTTCTCCACCGAGACAGCCGCAGGGGGAGGTAGGAATTGGCTTTGCTGCAAGTACGTGCGTGTGACGGGGGCTCCCGGCCCCCCCGGCTCCAGCCCGGGGAGCGCCTGAGCTGCCTGGTGCCCCTGTCACCTCTCCTGGAGCAGGGCTTGGCTGTGGTCCCTTCCAGAAGAAGCAGGAGCGTGGCAGGGGATGATGCTGCAGGGGCAGTGGTGCCTCTGGGGGCTTGGGGGACGTGGAGCTGGGGGAAGGGGTCAGGGCAGGGCTAGACATGAGGGGATGGGGAGTGCAGGGGGAAAGGGAGAACACTTGTCCTTAGGGTGGAAGAATGAGACAAAAGGGCAGGAGAAGAGGTGGGAGATGAGAGTGGGAAAGGACAGAGCAGGAATGGGACTCCTTGGAGAAAACACAATCTGTTGGGTGGGGGAAGCAGCTGAGGTCTCTTGGTGACCCCACATCCCGCCAGTTCCACCATGAGATGGGCCATTAGGCACCCACATTTAAGCCTCAAGTGGCAAAGATGGGCAGCAAGACAGAGTTTGGCCCTCCAGGGTGAGCAGTGCCGAGGGCTGTAGGATGCCCAGGGGCATCCCAGAGATGGGTGCTGACCTGCTCTCACCCTGGGGAGGCTCTGCACCCCGAGCCACCTCTCCAGCACAGCACAGAGCTGCCGCCTCCGTCCTCCCACCTCCATTTTCTTACGTCTCCAGACAAAGTGACCGTTTATCCGCTTGGATTTCAAGCTGTGTGCACAGCCCCGCGCTCACCCCTTCGGCTGGACACGGGGAGGAAGAGGAATGCGACCAGGCAGGTTTGTGCAAACACAGGCACTGCGTGGTCCCCCTCGGTCTTTAGTCTGGTAAGCAAAATCAGCATCTAATCCAGATCAAACAGGACTTTAGCTCCTGTCAAAGGACTGATCCCCTATTCTGCCCAGGCTGTGGTATTTAAAGGGACATGGCCAGGTTAAGTACAGCTGGAAACAAAGGGGTTTGTGAAAAATCATCACAATAAAAACAACAACAACAAAAGCTGGGAAAGATTAGTGGGAAGAGAGACTATAATGAAATATAACTGCCAAAGAAAACTGTGGTTAATGGAGACATCTCCCTGGAGCATTTGAAACCTCAGGTAGTGGAGGAGGAAAGGAATAAGTGAAACCACTCAGAAACCAGCAGCAAAACAAACCAGGCTGTTCCCAGATCAGGGCAAGGTCTGCCTTTCCTCTTCTCTCTTCTCTCTCCTCTTTCCTTTCTCCTCTCTCTCCTCTCTCCTCCCTTCTCTCTCCTCTCCCAAATATCCCCATGAAGGAACTGGATGCAATAATGGACAATTTGTTTATTTGACTGCCAGCCTGCAATGGGAGCCCTCCCAGGCTGCTCTGGGTGCTGGGGAGTGGTGCTGGGGGGCACATCCCCCCGGAACACCAGGATGCCTCCTCAGACTGGCACAGCCCTGTGCCGCAGCCCCAGATAGGATTTAGCCACCCGACTTCTCCTGACCTTAATAACTGGTGCTGACTTAACTGGGAGTCTGGTGGCTAAATCCTGCGTGAGTCTGGAAGTGTAGGAGTCGGTGTCACAAGTAATTTATTCCACGCATCTCTCAGCCTCCTAAACTTGGGGAAACCAGTTCTTAACACACACCCCAGTGCTGCCACAGCCCTGGTTGAGCAGATCTGCAGCAGCCTCTCTTTACAACCAATTTGCTCCTCTTCCCCTTTCCCTCTCAATGGGTTGCCCAGGGTGGAGAGCAAAGCCCTGCTCAGGCCCCTCTCCCAGCCCAGGAATAGGCACCTTATAGACCTGGGCAAAGCCTCTGCTGCCCACAGCACCTTGGAGCACCCTTCTAGCCATGGACAAGTCCCACGTCTGAAGCAGGACAAGATGCCCCCAAAACTATGACTGGAATAGGTACAACTCCTGTGAGAAAGGTCTGGCTCACATGTGGGTGCTTGCACATGGATGCTGCATCCCAGGGACCTCAGTCTGCCTCGTGGATGCCAACAGTCCAGTGCAGCTCTTCTGCCTCATCCCAAATTGCTGCTCAGTTTGGAAAACCAGAGGAAACTCTCCAGCTGAGCTCTGTGGTGCTGGAGCTGAGTGGTAATTTCTATGGAAAGGGGGCCAAGGGTGAAGAGGGCCAGGTGGTCCTGCTCCATAGGATACACAGAAGCCTTTCCTGGGGTTTCTGGCCCTTTTCAGAGCCAAAGTGCTGGAGGCAGGTGGGGACCTCCTGAGACACAGCCCCCTTAGGGGCAGGGGTGTCCAGCCCTGGCACCCTCTCACTGCCTGGAGATGCAGCCACCCTGTCCTCAGAGCCGTTGGATTTCTCACATCCACATCCCTGACTCTGCTCTCCAACGTGACCAAACCCAGTGGCCTGGATCTCTCCCAGGCATGACCACATGTGGGCTACTCCCTCTCTTTCAGCATCTGCTCAGACAGGCACTGCCAGCAACCTCTGCCGTGCCATGGGGATGCCAAGGGCTGCGGGCTGTGGCACAGGCAGGAAAGCTCTGTGGGCAAGCAAAAGGGTACAGGCAGCAACTGGCAGAAGCTTCCCAGTGGGCTGGTGGTGGAGAGCTGGGGCTGCAGGGAGGGTTTGTCAGCCAGGCTGGTCTCATCCCTGCTGCCTGCAGCGCGGGATGGACCTCTGTGGCTGGAGAGTTCAAACTGGGTTACAGCCACTGCCACAGTCTGAACATCACATTTGTATTCTAGTCACATTTTTGGGGCATCTCTTCCCTTCTTGGCTGTGGCAGAGCTCCAGGAGGGTAGGGAAAAGAGGGAAATGGACCTAAGTTGCCATGTCTCTGCTGTTCCAGCTGTCCCCAAGGAGAGTGCTGGGTGTCCTGAGTCATGTCTGGGCCGAGCAGAGCTGAGCTGACACCCAGCACAACCTGGGCTGGTGAATTTGCTGCCCGGGAGCCTTTTTGTTCCTCCCACAATCAGGTCACAGCCTGTCCCATCTTGGTGAGGCAGCTGCTGTGGGTGCAGGCAGGGGTAGATGTGCCTTTGCTGCCCAGCACAGATGGGTGTCAGCCCAGGAGGCTGCAGACCTGCCCTGGGGCTTGCCCTCTGCAGCCCTCCTGGAGGGCAGGCACAGGCCTGGCACATCTGGCAGAGCCAGCAAACCCTGCCTGCACCCAGGTGCTCCTGGGATGGGCACATGGGACAATTTGGGAATACAGCTTAGAAAACGTGGTTGTACTGGGACATGAGCACTCCTGAGTTTGTCAGCCTTGTCCTCTTCCTCCTTCAGGGTGCTATGGACGTGTTTGGTCTTGGTGAGCCATTGCTTGCTTCGCCAGGTAGCCCCTGCCTCCCTCTCCACCTGCCTCTGGAGCTCTGGTGGGAAGTGAATCCCTTCTGATGGTGGAAGGTCCTGGAGGAAGCTGTTCTACCTGCAGTCTCCATGTATGACGGGCCATCATCACCTCCATCTGCCCCCGGCGGGATCCAGGAGGATGCTCCGGTGGCGAGGTGTGAAGCAGGTGAGTTCACACCAGAGTTTGAACTGGCCTGCAGGTGCAGCTTTCAAACGTGGCAGAGGGAGATTAGGGCAAAAAAAGTAAGAAAGAACAGAAAATACAAACATCCCACCTCCATCTTGCAAAGCCCTTGAGCCACAGCACCAGGACTGGGAGCATCTCACCCCTACGGACCCTGCCTGAGTCCCTTCCCTGGGCATCACCTGCTGGGCTGCCCTCTGCTCCTTGGGAGATCCCGGTTTTCCAAAAGTTGAGCATATTCTGTGGCACTGCCAGTGTGCAAACTACTCTGCAAACAACCATTTCCAGAGGCTGGTAATTGCCCCGAGTGTGTGCAGCTCCTTGGGAAACGGAGCAGGGCCCAGCACAGCCACCTCATTCTTGATTCCAGGCAAGGCAGTGGGAAAGCTTCGTGGTCCTGCTTGGTGGGCAAAACTGTCTTCTCAGAAATGAGTTTTTGCTTAAGTTAAGGAGAGAAAAATGTAGTCTGACTCAGCCACAAAGCATGGAAAATTTCAAGCAGGCAGCTGATCTGTGGCAAAAAGTACCCTTGAACTGGGAGAATGAGTGGGGTTGTATTGTTTGGGCTGTTAAATCAAAAACCCAGGGGAAAGAAATCACTTTGGGTCGACCCAAAATGAACTGTTCTAGGTATTCTTTCTGAAACAAAAAAAAAAAGTGTTGCTTAAACAGCAGGAGGCCCTTGGTTTTACCCGCTGTTGATATAAATGACTTTTCTAGACGGCAAGTGAAAAGTTGCAAAGTTCCTCTAATACCACAGAAGTAAAAAATAAACACTTTGCTTATCCCAAGATAACAGATGTTCCTTGTCCTTTCAGACAGAGCCCAAATTTGCAAATCAGAGAATCATGGAATCACAGAGTATCCTGAGTTGGAAGGGACCCACAAGGATCATCGAGTCCAACTCCTGGCCCTGCACAGGACACCCCAACAATCTCACCCTGTGCCTAAGAGTGTTGTCTAATCACATTTTGAGATCTGCCAGGCTTGGGACCACAACCACTTCCCTGGGGAGCCTGTTCAGTGCCTGACTACCCTCTGAGGGAAGAACCTTTTCCTCACATCTAAACTAAACCTCCCTCGACACAGTTTCATGCTGTTCCCTTGGGTCCTACTGCTGGTCACCAGAGAGAAATAATTAGAGTCTCTCTGAAAATAGAGATTTTGGTGGATAAACTATTAGTGTGAACAATTCCAGCCTGGCTGGGAAGTTGTGGATGGATCCATGACAGGGTCTGTCCTTCCTACATCATCACCCAGAGGCTGCTGAGCGCTGAGCAACCTTTACTGTGTGTGCTGCTACCACCCTGCTGGGCTGTGCTGGGGGGATGGCTGGCAGTGCAGCCATGGTCCTCTGGCCAGGATATGGGCTCAACCTGCTTGTGCCAGGTAATTGTCCCTGCTGGCTTTGCCCATGGATCCAGCTCTGGAGCTGAGAAGTGGAGGCAGGGTGGGTGGGATGTGCAGCACTGGCTGTGGCTCTGGTCGAGGTGGGGAAGGATGCAGGACCCTAACTGGGAAAATGTCAGGGTATTCAGTTCATGATTTTCCTGCTTGTCCCAGCTGGAATGGGCCTCTCCACCATGACACAGGTCCCAGCAGAGACACCCCATGCCTTTGCATGCCCAGTGCTCCTGCTCCTTGCCAAGGCAACCTCAGAGAAAACAGAACACTGAGCATGTCACCCCTTCAGGAGGCCACAAACACCCTTTCTCCTTCTGAAGCAGGCTTTTTAGCCCAAAATCTGTGCCAATTTTGAGAGGGTGTGGTTCTGGGCTCCCATGGAGCTCTCATCCAGGCAGGATCTGGCCCATGGGGGGGGGAAATCCTGCCCTCCATCTCCTTGTACTCCCTGCTCAGCTTCACAGGTAGCAGGTGAGGTTTGGCCAGGGAGACCCAATAACCCTTTTATACGTCTCCTCTTGCCCTTCCTTAGGCAGGACCGGAGCACCAGAGCCCCTCGTGGCTGGGACAGCCTCTCACCCCATCCCCTGCTCCGGGGAGCTCCCACAGCTGCCCTGCTTTGTGCTCTGCTCCCTCGGCCCCGGTTATGCAAGCGGCTTTGGAAGCCAGACAAAATTACAGCGGGAAGAAATCGTTGCACGGCTCTGGTGGGAAAAAGATATTATCCTGCGTTGCCAGCGAGACTGGCCGTCGGCAGGTAGGGCCCGGAGGAGCGCTGCGTGGCAGGATGATCGCTGATAAGACGCCGGGTCCTGCTCCGGTGGCCTCGGGAGAGGGAAGGCGCTGTGCTGCGAAGCTATGGAAACGGCCAGGCTGGGTGCGGGAGCGGTAATTGGGCCACTCGCATCACCGCAGGTACGCCCGGCTCTTTGTGTGCGCCACGCCGGAAAAGAGCGGGGCTGCGGGAAAACGGCCATGGAAAAGTTGCTCCGCTGGAAGCGGCAGCTGCCCCCCCGGCCGTGCCCCCCCTTCCCCGGCCCCCCGCTCTGCCTTTGAGTCACCTCGGCGGCGTGACGGCTGCATCCGCCCCGCGCGAAGGTCACGCTTAAAAGCATTGGACATGGCTGGGCGCGGAGGTGGGAGAGGCGCTGCACAAGTCGCATCGCGTTTGAAGGAGTTGCGGCCAGGGCAAAACCTCCCCAGCGCGCCCTTCGAGGAAGGGGGCTCCCACCGCCTTTCATTATTTGCCAAGAAACGTAAGCCCAGAGGTCCGTGAAATTGTCAGGATGTGTGAAATCAGGCACCGCCGGGCCAGCTCTCCTGCACGACCATTTTAAATATTTAACACGTTGATTATACAACGTATTTGTAGGGAAGCGCCGGTGTGGGCCCGGACCCGGCGTTCGGGGGAGGGTGTCTGTGAGTCGGGGGGGGTGGATTTGGGATTTGGCCACCCTGCCCTGGGCTCCTGGCAGCCGCCGCAGCGCCGGCGGGAGGGGGCGGCGGGGAGGCTGTGCGGGAGGCACTCAGGCGGCGAGTCGCTCCTGCTCGGGAGCCTCCGAGTGACAAACGCGGCTCGGGAGCGGGAATTCATTCCTGTAAATATGTTTGCATTATTTATTTTAAGCATTTTTATAAATCATAATAGGAGAGACATCTGCTGTTAAAACTGCAAACTGCATTCATGCCTAGGGCAAGGCGGGAAGAGGCTTTTTCCCCGGGAAAGCTTGGCAAACTTTGGGGAGCACCGCGGATCTGGGGGGGGGAGAACGGGGCGGAGGGAAATGTGCGGGGGCATTTTCCTGGTGGGAATTAAACATGCCGACTCCTTCTCGGGGGCTTTATTTAGGTCCTTCCTGCCGCCTCCACCCCCTCTGGCTTTTGACACCTCTTTATTTGAAGCTTTATCATGAGGATGGCATTTCCCTCTCGCTTTCCCGATGGCTGAGGCTAAAGCACCCCACTCCTCTGCGGAGATACACCAGCGCATGTGGATATCAGTGGGTCTCATCTCCCTCAGGCGCGGCTGGGAGATCCAGAGGGGGATCTGGTACCTCTCAGTGATGGCACAGCACAAAAAAAAATCCCTCTCCCTGAGCCCAGTGGCATCTGCAGGTTCCCCGGAGCCGAGAGCTTCTGGAGACGGCCGTGGCTGGTTCTGGGTGAGGGGAGGAAGCTCCGGGTGACTCTGACTCACCGCTGCACAAGATTAATTGCCGGGCGTTGCAGGAGGTTTATCACTGCCACCCGCGGCTGCCGGCTCGCCCTGCCCGGGGAGCCGGGGCGAGGAGGGGCCGCTGGGACCCCTCTCCTCCCGGAGCGCCTTGGGTGCCGCGGTGGAGCCGGCGAGGGGGAGGCGATGCTGGGTTATCTCCCCTCCGCACGCCCCGGAGGCAGCCCCATCCATCAGCCCCAGGGTGCAGGGAGTCCTGGATCTGCTCCCTGGACGGGTCACGCCGTCCTCTGCCTCAGTTCCCTGCCCCTCGGGGCAGGCTGTGTTTGAGTTGGGCTGCCACGCTCAGCCCCTGTTTTTGAGCTGTTCTACCTTGCAGAGAGGCCCCACTGTGGGAAGCAAGTGGCAAATCCACTCTCCAGGGCTTATCCAGACTCCCCTTCCATCCTGATGTCCTCGGCCATTCTGTCCCACAGCACTCTGACAAGCTCAGCAACTGTGATGAACAAAATCTTTTGCATAATCAATAATTAATGTCTGGGGTTTCCAAGCAGTTAATTAATCTCCTGGTGAATCGTGAAAAAAGTATTTAGGATAATTGTAGGTGTTTTCAAGCCAGGTGAGCAGAGGTTCAGAGTCAACCCAGGCTCTTGTGTCAACCCACATCCATCCCTGGAGAGCTTCTTGCTCCAAGTGATGCTGTTCATTGCCAGGGAGTGGACAATATTGATCATAAATATTTGCCTAATGAGATCATATCTGCTTTCCAGCATATGCAGTGAGTGACCTCAAAAGGCCTGGTGTCCTTTGGGTGAGCTCCCAACGAGCTTAATTGTCTCTCTGAGTCTTGCAGCTCTGGAGGTGACCTGTACTGGGGTGTGTGGTGGGGTCAGGTCAGTCCCAGCCATGCTGGGAATACTGGAGGCAGGGAACAGACCTTTGCTGGGGCACATCAGAGCATCCCACCCCAGTGCTCCCACCCAAAAGCTGGGAAATGCAGCACATAAACAACTCAGGCTCCAGCTTCAGACCAAGATTTGAGAGGATTTCTCTGGTCACTGGTTTCAAATTCAGGGAATATCACAGGCTTCATCCACCCCAACCCCAACAAATTCTGACTTGGGAAACCTCCGCTGGGCTCACTACAATCTTCAGCAGCAGTTGGGCTTGGATACACCAGCCTCAGGCGAAGGCTTTGACCCAATTTCAAGCAACTTGGAGGGCTGAAAAGTCCTCGGAGCAGCTGTTTCTCTCTGTGCCTTTCGGGGACCCTCTGTGGCTCTGCCCTTCTGTATCCCTGTGAGGTCTGGTAGATCAATCCCAAGGCAGATCCGCAGCCATGGCTCCTCCCTGGTGACCAGGACAGGGCTTTGCAGTCCCTGACCAGGTCTCTGACAAACGTGCTGTGTGCTGGGCGTTGCTCAGGTCCGGGCTTGCTGCAGTCCATGTACGTGTGAGCAGGCTGTGAGTCCACCCTCCCCAGCACTGGCTCCTCAGCGCGTCCCAGAATAGCCAAGTCACTGACTCGTGGCTCATTTTGAATGATTGCCAAGCAGCTGCAGCTGTCCTTGACTTTATCTCTGCTCCAGTGTGGCTTTGCCCAGCTCCACAAGTTCACACTAGGAGACTCCACTCCCCCTTCCCAGAATAGAAGACACCCAGGGCCCAGCGTCAGCAAGTTTGGCAGCTGTGGGAAGTGTCATCCTTTGAGCAATCAGTAATTAGTCTGGTTGAAAGGCCAGAGTCCTTGTGGCTAATGAGTAGCTTGAGATGAGACCTACAACCTCCTGACCCTCTTTAAGTCTTGCTGGTGGCTTCCAAAGGCTTCCTGGATTGCTCTCACCTTTATGCTGGCTCACAAATGGCCTTCAGTCATGGAAGCTGGTTCTCTCCAGCAGATCCAAAGCTCATGGTCAGCTCTTGCTTGGTCAGATCTGGTTATCCCCTGTCCCCCCTCACACTGCCTGCTCTCCACACTTCTCTCAACCACGTTTCCATCACACCTTCTATGTCCCCAGTCACTCGTGGTCTCCAACCTGCCTGCCCACAGCTGCCACATCTAGAACTGCTGCCTCTGTGACCAGGGCTGGCCTCAGCCAGTGCTGGTTGAAACACTGTAGGGACACTGTTGTAGGCAGAGGGAAGATGGCTGATGGTTGTTGATGATGGTGATACCCAGATCTGCTCCTGATGGATGGAGCTAAATCCTGTATCTCCAGCCCCTCTTAATCCTGTCTTCAACCAGGAAAAAACCATAACTCACCTTTTGGAGAGCTCACCTTGACTATGTGAGCACTGGTTTTTGGGTTTGTCTCATGTTGTGAGGGACTGTGAAATCAGCACAGAACAGATGATTCACCCAGGGGAAGAGGTTGATCAGGCAGCACTTGCCTTTCTGTGCAGGTGTTTTGTGCATTCAGCCACTGGTTCCTCAGGAGCAGAATGGAAAATGAAGGCATGCTGGGATTAAGGGATTTACCTGAGACCTCTCAAGCCTCCTTTCCCCTTGTTTTACCTACTAAATATCTCAGCTTCCCTAGAGAAAGTTGAACTCTGGCAGACAGTGGCTTTTTTTCCTTCAGAGGTGTTCCAGGATGGGAATATTCACGGTCCTGTGTTATCCGGTGTCAGCAGAGGGATGGGAACACCTCGGACTGAGGTAAGTCAGCTGATTTATCATTCCTGATTCTTAGAGCAGTCAGAGTATGATGGGATAGGATCCTCTCAGCTGCCTTGGCTTTTAGTGGGATTGGAATGAAGAGGGTCACAAGAGTTTGAAGTAGTTCTCTTTTTTTTTTCCTTTTAATCCTTTTTTTCTCATTTCTTTTTTTTCTTTTCTCTTCTTTCTGAAGGTAGTTCTTCACCTTTTCAGGGTGGCAAGAATAGCAGCAGTGAGAGATTTATCCTTGAGGAGGGGAGGATGAAGGGGGATCCAACAGCAGCCATGCAGTACCTACAAGGAGGTTACTGAGAAGACAGCCAGACTCTTCAGAGCAGTGTATGGTGAGAGGAAGAGAGACAACAGGTATTAGGTAAGTAAAGAGAAGTTCAGACTGATGATAAAGACACACTTTTTTCCATGAAGGCAGCCAAGCATGAGCAGCTTGCCCAGAGAAGCTGTGCCATCTCCATCCTCTGAGGTTTTCAAGCCCCTACTGGACAATGAGATCTTACAGTGGACCTTGCTTGGAGCAGAAGGTTGAACAAGAGGCCTGCTGGGGTCCCCTCTGACCTGAAGTGTTCTGCCACACTCTGATGAGGTCAACATGGGTGGGCTCAGAGGAATGGCAACACTGCAGGACTGCTCCACCTTCTCACAAGATGAACTCCAACAAGCAGCTATTCGGGTTCCTGAAGGCTGGAAGTAGGTGGCTGGGCCAGGCTAAGGCCATGGATCACCAGAACTGGCTTCACAGAATCATATAATAGAATCCTAGAATAATTTGGGTTGGAAGGGACCTATAGACTATCTTGTTCCACTACCCAGCCATGGGCAGGGACATCTTCCACTAGCCCAGGTTGCTCCAAGCCCCGTCCAACCTGGCCTTGGACACTTCCAGGGATGGAGGAGCCACAGCTTCTCTGGGCAACCTGTGCCAGGGCCTCCCCACCCTCACTTCCTCTGTTGTGATTTTTGGAGTTACCTTTTAGTCAGGCTTTTTCACAGCAATGCCAGTGCAGTGAACATGCAGCAGCACTAGGAGGAGGTCAGGGAGAGAGAGGCTGGACCAACAGCTGCTGCAGGAGCTGGTACACCAGGACACTGGCCTGAAAAGCAACGGGTCCTAAAAGGATTGTGTGTTCTTTGGAATTCCTTGCTGGATCACTGAAATCTGGTCCAGGATAGCAGGGGTCAAATTAAATCACAGCCCTTATAGAAACATCGAGGCATGGACAGAAAGGACTCCTAACTCCTCTGGGAAGGAGGAGAGTCATAGGGACTCTTCCACCTTTGCACAAATATCACAGAATCATAGAATCACAGAATGGCCTGGGTTGGAAGGGACCTTAAAGATCATCTCATTCCAACCCCCCGCTGTGGGAGGAACACCTTCCACTGGACCAGGTTGCTCTGAGCTCCTCCTCTTCTGCACTAAGACATGGGGTATGATAGAGCCCACACCCCATCCATGGCATCTCCTGGGCATGTGTCCCATCCCAGGATGCTCCCAGGTGTCAGAATGAAGCAGAAGGAGAACCACAAGGTCTGGCAGCTGCCTGGCTGTGCCTGAGCCAGAGGGACCCAGTGGGATGCAGAGAGATGCACTCAGTGCCATCCCTGCTGTGCTGCAGGCCAGTCTGGAGCACTGGGGCCTCGGGGGACCACAGGGAGGCTGCAGTGCTTGAGTCAGTGCCTCTGAGCTCAGACTCTCCTAAAAAACCTGGGGACCACAGTAGCTGGGAAGGCTGGGGTGTGATGTGATGCTCAGCACAGCCGCGGTTCCTCCCTCCGTGTTTGCTGTGACCTCCTTGCAAGGCAGTTTTTGGCACTGAGTCTCACATCCTCTCCAGATCTGCTGGCTATGGCAAAACAAAATTGGCTCTGCACAAGCTCCCAGGCTGCACACACGCACTTCACTGCTGAGGAGATGGAGAGGGCTAAAATTCCTGGTTGCTCACAGGGCAGGTACCTGTCAGCAGGGCAAACCTCACCTGGGGGGTGCTCAGGGTTCCTTCAGCTCGCTCAGCACCCTGATTCCAGCTCAGCTTCCCCCTTCCAGCTCAGCTCCCCTCTGGGATGTGCTCTGCTTTGAGTGGGGAGTGCTGGTTCTTTAGCAACTCGACGTCCAGAAAAACCTGCAGTCACGCAACTATATATAGCCCAAGAGAGGCCGTGAATGTGGTGACGCAGTCTGGAAGTGCTTCCTGGCTGTTCTCCAGCAGCTGGGAGCAAGGCACATGGCTTTGGCTTTTTTAGGGGCAGTGGTGTGCAGGGGAGGTGGGGGCTTGGCAGCATGGTGGGCTCAAGGGGGAAATTCATCTTCTTGTGGCCCCGAGTGCAGGCTGGTGGGGTGAGCCAGCAGATGTGGTGTTGGGGCTTGGAAGTGGTTTCAGTGGGACAGAGACTTGATCCAGGAATCACTCAGCTGAAACTTCCTGGTAGATGGGTCTTGGAGCCAAGTCCTGATATGGAGACTCCTGATACTTCACACTGTATGGCTGGGGACCCCCTTTAGCCCCAAAACAGGGGTGAGGGCTCTCAGTGCTGGCACTCCTGGGAGGTCACAGGACTGGCTCTGGTCTCACCCCCTGGTTTCTTCCAGTCTGAGGACTGTAGAGTTCCCTGGGCTGCAAGAACTCATCAGAAGGGATGCACAGACCATCACCACCATTTGTGGCTCCATCAGGGCCAAACCAGGAGGAGCAGAGCACAGCAAGGAGCCAGGTAACCTCAGACCCCCTATACATTGCTCAGAGGGCAGGTAATAAACTGGTGGAGACCTTGGACTGAACACCACGCTCAGCCAGGGAGGCAAAGCTGGCTCAGACTAGTTGCTGGTTGCTGGGATGGAGTCACTGGGGGCTGACACCTTGCTGGGTGCCACACTCATCCTGAAATGCAGGGGTGGTCAGGCTTGGCCACCTCTGCCTCTCTGGCAGCTGCTGGGAACACCCCCAGGCAGGACCATGGCACTGTGTGTGCCCTTCCTCTTTTCCCCATGAGAGCTCTCCAAAGAGGGAACCAGGCACAGGAAGGAGCATCTCCAAACTGGCCTCCAAAGCAGTCCTTGTCACCTCCCTGCTCTAGAGACTGGACTCCACACTGGAGGGGATCTCTGTGCCAGCAGCTTCTGCATTGACTCCTTCCTCACTCAGCCAGATGCTGCTGCCCCCTGAGCCCAGGGAGCTCCCAGGGCTGGGCATGGCATGAGGGATGGGGTGGTCTGCTGGCTGGTGGGAGCTGCAGGGCTTTGTCTGTAGCCCTGCTCATGACCAGAGCCATGCTTGGTGCCTGGCTGTCTAGTGGGAACCTCAGATATCCTTTCCAAGACAAATGGTAGGTTACTTTGACAGGATTCCACCTGCCCAAATTCTGTCTGCTCCTTCAAGCCTTTTGGGGTGTGCCTGGGGGTGGTCATCCTGGTCAGGCCCTCAGTGTGCACTCCAAAGAGGGAAATCTGACCTTGACCCCTGCTGCAACCTGTCCTCAAGGAGGGAGTTCTGCAGAGAGATGGTTCCTGTGCCAAGGGAAAGGCAGGATGTTGTCAGAGCAGGCCCTCACATCCAGGCTGTGCTGGGAGCTGCAGTCATCACCCCTCTGTGTCCGGGTGTGCAACCTGGTCTGCAGGTTGCTTTTCCATGGACAATCTTTGCCATGATAAAAACTTGATTGTTAACACTGTGTCCTAGTTAGAACATCTGGGACCAGTTCATCACTGTATGGGTGTAACCCAAACCTGTGTATTCTATAGCCTTCCATGCCATTTCCCAGAAACTGTTATCAATGAATCATTTACACCATCTGCCCACAGAGCCTGACTCCTCAGGCTGTAAACTGGGTGTTAAGAGGCCTGTGAGATAGGAGGATGCTCTTGTCCTCATACCCTTTGTGGAGCTCCCCGCCCTGAGGGAAGTGCTGGGCATTCCTGCCTGAACTGGAGGATATATATAATCTTGAAGTCTTGGAACTTTTTTAACCACTCCTGGGATCCAGAGGAAGACTGCAGATCACTGCTCTCAACCAAACTGTAACCACCACCCTCAACCGAAATGCAATCACCACCCTTGACCAGACTGCACCAGCACTCTCACCAACAGGTTTTCCCCTCTCCCTTTACTTTGGACTCAGGGGGCCCAAAGAACACCACTCTGTTCATGCCCCAGGGTGCTGGGTTATACATTTGGGTTTTGTGGGTTAAAACCAATTGTTTGTCTGTATAATCGTACTTATTGTATTATTTTATTAAATTGTTATTCTGATTTATAATCTCTCTTTTGAGTTGAGTTCATTTCCCCTGCTGGTTTACCTTTAAACCAGCACACACTGGGACCTACTGATGGGAAGCAGAATCAGCTTCTGATCTGCTCCACTGTAACTCTGAATGATTCTTGTGTCCAAAGATCCTGAACAAGGCTGGAGAGGGAAGCAGGAAACGTAGCCCACTGTCCTGGGTGGCTCATGGTGTGGACAACCCTGGAAAGCAAGGCACAGGGCTGGGTTTAACACACCCTGCAGAGCTTGCCACATCCCATGCCCTGAGTGCAGGAGCAGTCCCTGTCCTCCTCACTGATGTTGGGATGTTTATGGTCAACATTATGAGAAAAAGCATGGGAGAGGTGGGTGACCTGCCTTGGCTCTGGCGGCAGAACTACGCACCCTGTCCTGCACTCTACCCCTCCCTGCTCTGTTCCAGCAACTCTGGATTCGGGTGTCCCCTTCCCTTGCCCATACTGAGGTACAGAGGCAGCCTCCTGTACATGGCAATATTAATCCGTAGGTTTTCCAGAGCTGGAGAGGCAGAGAGTGCCACAGCGTGAGCGCTCGGAAGCAGACGGCGCTGCTGCACGGCAATCCATGCCCAAATGCTCCATATCATATCGTACAGCATATGTCTAGAGACAGGCCAACAAATTTAGACCTGGAAATGTGTATAACTGCCAGGCAGGACTTTGAGGCTGGAAGAGCTTCAAAGAAAATGGAATTCGTATGCTTTGACAGCAGCGTGGTGGTTCTTCAGGTGTTAAGTTTAGTGGGACAGACCCTCCCCTTGAAACATTACTTAGTCCTAGAAGTGCCTGAAGGTCAAACCTGGCTCAGTCACTTGCACCACTTCAGTATTTATTGATTTGGCTCAAAAACAGAGCTTGCTTGGCTTAGCACAATACACAATGTCATGGAATCATGGAATATTCTGAGCTGGAGGGGACCCATAAGGACTATAGAGTTCAGCTCCTGGCCCTGCACAGCACAGCCCCAAGAATCACACCGTGATTCTCATATATCTCCATCTCCTTTTTCATATGGCTCTTTTTGTCTCTTCCTACTCTCTCTGCAGCTTCGTTTTCCCAGTCATTGCCCAGAAACTGCCCTGCAACTGTGGAAAATGCTGTTGCCATCAGATCTTGCTGTGGTCAATGGTACGTGGCCTGGAGCATAAAGGGAATCTCCCGTGGAGACTGGTTCCCTGGAGAGGCAGTGCTCTGCCCCTCCTGGTTCCCAGCACGGGTCCTCAGGCAGCAATGTCACCACCCTCTGCTGCCACACACCCTTGTCCCCATGGTGGTAACCCTCAAGTGCAGCCCAGAGCAGCTTGGGGGTGTTGTTTGGTGGCCTGAATGGCTTCTACTGGCCTCAGAAGTGACCTGAATTGTACCCCAGGGGTACCCCAGGGGGTACTGGGCTGGCTGCTGTCCCTCCTGGTCATGCAGGCGCTGTCACAGGGCTCCTGCAGCTCCCAGGGCTGTGCCACCAGCAAGCAGTGCCCGGGCGTGCCCCAGCCTGGGAGTCATGTCCGTCTGCGGGAAGGTCAGTTGAAGTGGGATCAGGGAACCTCATCCCAGCTTCCCTCTGCACCTCCCATCCCTTTGCTCTGTGGGATCTCCTCCCATGTCCCACCCTAAGCCCCTCTGGCAGCACCACCTCCCTGGACTCCCATCCCTCACTTCCACCACAGCAGGGAGCCTTGGGGCTCACTCTCCCTTGCCTTCCTTCTCTTCCAGGAGCCAGGTGAAACCCAGTAGTTTTTAGGATCTGTGTTGGCAGAGAAGAGCGAGCAGATGGTGCCCCAAAATCCCCACGCCCCTGAGAGTGAGCTAGTGATCATTTCTGAAGCTCTCGAGATCTATTTTTTTCCCAGACCCTGCTGAGCCTGGCGAGGACTGTAACTGCAGCTTGGACTGGCTGGAGAGGGCAATACCCGGATGGGCTCCTCGCCTTTCAGGCGGTAATTGGGCCCTGGCGATACAAAGCACAAAGCTCTTTCCTTCCTGTTTGCCGGTCTCCCTCCGTGAAACCTTCCCCTGCCTGTGCTGGAAAATATGTAAATACCAGGGCACGGGAGAATTGCTCCCTCGTGCCTGCACCACGTCTGAAATACCCATTAAAAATATATGTTCCAAAAAGAGCACCTCTGCACCGAGCACAGACTCTCCTGGCAGTGGGGGGCTGTTTGAAGGGAGCGGGAGGGAGCGGATCAAAGGCAGAAGGGACGGCGCGGCTGTCCCGGCTAAATTAGCAGCAGGGATGGGGGTTTTGGAGGCTCCACAGGATCAATAGGACTATCTGGAAATGCCTGGCAGTCACGCAGGAGGGTTGGAATTCAGCAGCGGGGTCTGCAGCGCTGTGCTGCGGCTCGGCTGGCTGTGCCAAGCCTGGGGAGGGATGCACGGAGCCAGGGAAGGGGGATGAGAGGAGGGAGGAAAGGGGCTGCCGGGGCACAGGCTCACACAGCAGTAAGCAGGTCTAATGAAGAGCCTTGAGGACATCCACCTCCCCCAGCACCAGTGGGATGGGGCTCTGGCGGTGTCACCTCCCTGCCCGTGTCTGTGAGGTCCTGCCCCAGCTCGGGGCATGGTGTGACTGGTGAGGACAGCAGGGAGATCACATGCATCCTCCTGGCCTCTGCCTCACAGCCATGGGGCTGGGGAGATAATTACACACAAATTCGTTGCAAAATCTCCCCTTCAGCAAGGCAGGGGCAAACAAATTGTCTCCAAGACCCCATGTGATGTAGAAGCACAACGTGGCTTTTCTGGGAAACCTGACAGGGCTCAGAGGATCTGAGATGAGGGCTGGTGATGCCTCTAGTCCTGGTCTCCTCCAGAAACACCCCTGGGGATGGGGCTGGGGGAGCCACTGGGCAGATGTCCTCCAGAAACACCCCTGGGGATGTGCCTGGGGCTGGGGGAGCCACTGGGCAGAGTCTCTGCTCTCCAGGCTGGGCACTGGGATCTCTCACAGCTCCAGCCGGTGAGAAAGGGCAACCCACAGAGACATTTTCTTCTTCTTCAAAGGAATTCAGTGTTTGGCTGGAGTGTTCAAAGGAGATTTAAAAAGAGAAGATAAAAAAGAAAGTTAAAAGCTGCCCAGTGAGGGGCGGAAATGGGAACGTGGGGAGAGATCAGGGGCAGCGCCGGCAGCAAAGCAATGTCAGGGCACCGAGAGAGGATGAGGAGAGCCTTCATCCCACAGCTGCACAGCCAGGGCACCGATCCCCATCCTCCAGCATCTGCATCTGTCATGGCCATCTGCAAGCTGGGGCTTAGCATGTCCAGAGCCCTGGAGAGCCCTGAGGCTGCGGGAGGAGTGGGGCTGGAGGCCGGCGGTGGTGGGTGACCCTGGTGGGAGAGGGGAGCTGTGCTCAGGGGACTGGGACCAGCAGCGTGGGAAGGGTGGGATGCAGCGGGGATGCAGAGCAAGACACCGGGAGGGAAAATGTTAATCAACCGCAGTGCCTCCCTGAAAGGAGCCAAATGTAAATGAGATAATTAAGCTATTATTTAAAGCCAGGAGACGGTGGGGACAGGCCCGGGGTGGCCGGACTGCATTTTAATCAGCTGCCTGGCTGGGGCTGGTGAGCTCCTGCTGGTGGTGCCCCTGCCTCTGCATCCCGGCCTCTGCATCCCTGCCTGGGCTGCCAGGCTCCTGGGGTACTGAGCAGCCCCTCTGTGAGCTGCTGCCACCCTGTGCCCCCTCTGCCCAGCCGCTGCCATCCCATGTCCCAGGGTATCCAGCCAGGCCAGGGGGCAAGGTGTCCAGGTGTGGAGGTATCTACATCTCTGTTACCACATTTCTGTGGGGTTTCTTTTAGGCTGCAGGAGTACCTCAGGTGCCTCAGTTTACCTGCTCTCACTATTTTGGACACTAAAAAGTACCAAATGAGAATAAGCAGCGGTGGTCCATGCAAGGAACACAAATGCTCCAGCAGTGTTGGCTGGACTGACCTCAAAAGGCTTTGGGAGCCTTTTTTTCACCCTCTAGTGTGGAGTTACTGTGTGACCTGAAGAAATTTAAATAATTGCCCCGTGGCTCGGTTTCCCCACCTCTGGAAGCAGCACTGAGGTTTGGAGGAGCTCTCGGCACAGTGGGAAGCTCCAAGGTCACTTGTGAGCTGCCACGAGCCAGCAAATGTGGCAGGACAGGATTTTCTTCCTGCATTTCTTTGTTTTGGTCAGGAATGGAAAAGAAACAATGACATCCAAAGGTATCCACGACAAGGAGTGTGAAGTCATTTTGTTCTGTGTCACTGGGACCATCCTGGCTGGTGGTGGGAGATTCGGCTCCTTTCCAGAGACCTCTGAACATCAGGGAGAAAAAGGGTGATTGTTCACTCCTTTTCTCATATATCAACTGGGATCTAGGTGAAACAGCATTAGTAGGGGCCAGATTCAAAGGAAACCCAAGGAGATGTCTCTTCCATGGAGGATCCTTGAGGAGAGCTCCTCACCACAGGGCAAGCGGCTGCTCCCGTTTCACATGGGAGGTGTGAGAGCTGAAACACAGAAGGAAAAAGCCCATGGAGAGCTCTTAAGCAGAAAGGCAGCACCTCTCTAGCTCAGAAAACCCTGCTCCATGAATGTCTGGAGATCGGGGGAGCAAGGAAACGTTACACATGCCAACCACATTTGTAATCGCTTCCCCAGGCACTGGCCCTGATGGAAACGGTGGACCAGGTTAGAGCACTGTTTCCTGCCTCTCTACAACACAGCCCTTATCTTTCAAGAGGCTTTTTTACTGTGTGGTTAAATGGTAAATTAAAAGCCTGATCCAGAGTGGCTTTCAGGTGCCTTACTCTTATTTAGGTGCCTCATTCCTGCAGTTTCCATTCCTTTGCAGAGCTGGGCCCTTAAATCCTGAAGACACTTCAGAAAATGCTATCCACGATCCCACGTTAGCAAAAAGATTATCCCAGCAGCCTTCCTGCTAGTCTGTGGACCTCTGAGCATCCTGCCAGCGATGGCAGCTGACCCCTGGCCATGTGTGGGCTGTTCCTGTGCCGTGTCCCTCCCGGAGCTGCCAGTGCTGGCAGCGGGGAGGCTGTGGAGGGGGTTGGCATTTCCAAAGCACGGTGCCAGGGAGCACCACGTTGACCCACCCGAGCGTGAATCCAGCCTCCCACGGCTTTATTTGCCAAAAGCAGCATTTTTTTTTCCCCTTCTCTCCACCCAGGTAGCCAGGCTGCAGCTGCCTCCCCTCTCCCAAGCCTGGGGTGGGACTTCAGGTGCAGTCGGACTATAAATACTTGGCACCAACACCACTGCGGTTGTGCTGCGGTTTTATTTGTAGGCTCAGCGTGTGCACGGGCAGGTGTGGCCTTTGCAGATTAGGGAATGGGTTTGCACCCTTGTCCTCCCCCTCTGCCTCCCCTCAGCTCTCAGGTGAGGTGAGTGCCATCAGCTACACCGGAGGGATTCGGTCATGGAGTGTGTCCAGGGCTCAGATCGATCATGGAGTGTCTCCAGGGCTCAGATCTCAGTGGCCTGGGGCAAGATCACACAGGTTGAGCTTGGCAGTTATGCTGGAAGTGCTTTATAGCTCCAAAATCATTTGAGGAATGAAGAAGGCAAATTCCCTGTGATTTACACAGCCAATCCCAGAGTGATGAGGAGAAGTCTGGAGTCACACACGGCACAGGGGTTGCAGTGCCTTGGTCAGAACTGGCCACTGGATGACGTGAAAAGAGAATACAGGAGGCAAAACTTGTGGCTCTGGGGGGTTTATTTGCCACAGGAAACAATTTGCATTTCTGTTTTCTTCTGCCTGATATTCACAGGCAAGACAAAATTAGCCAAACAACCTTTCCCAGAGCTCTGAGATTTACTGCTCTGTGACTCAACTTCCCCAACTGTGATCTAGGGAGAACAATCCTTTCTTCCCAGTCAGCAGCGTGGGAAGCTTCGTGCACCTCCTCCTTCAGGCAAAGCTCCGTCCAGAGCATCCAGATGGGAAGAAACTCTGCACCTGCATGTCTTTAACCCCAATTTCAGGACTGAGTGTTTTCCAAACTGCATGTTATAGGACCATGCAGTTGCACGTGCTGGAGACAAGAGGACATGCTGACTGGGCAGCTGCTGTGGAGAGCAGAAACACAACCTGGTGTCTTCATCCCTCGGGGCCAGCAAGGGCCCAAGCAGTGACTTCATGGAATTATGAAGGTTGGAAAAGCCCTCTAAGATCATCAAGTCCAACTGTTAACCCAGCACTGCTAAGGCCACCACTAACCCATGTTCCCAGGTGCCACACCTGTGCATTTTTCGAACACTTCCAAGAACGGTGACTCCACCATTTCCCTGGGCAGCCTGTTCCAGTGCCTGACCACCCTTTCAGTGGAACCCAGGGTACAATCCATTCTATGCTGAAGGACATGCTGGAGAGCTCAGAGGAAGCCTTGCAGTGCCTTGGTCTCTCTGCTATGAAAGAGGCACCCAGGGCGGGCAACCCTCATTTCTAGAGGTCTCAGTGCAGGTATCTTGGGGTGGCAGAGGTGGCTCCTCTCCTTGTGGTGTCTGTATCAAGCAGAAGAGGGAGATCACTAGCCATCAATCTTGACACCACCCTGAAGAGCTTTTCCACATCATCCCCATCGGGGTGAAAGTGTAGTTGTGAGGTGGCCAGGGCTGAGTGGGACCTGGTGACATTGCAAGGGTGGAGGGGCAGAGCTTGGTGCCACAGCCTGCAGTGCTGGCACAGCTCAGCAGGCTCCCAGCAAAGTGGTCCCTGCTCTGTGGATACTTGGCAGGAGGCTGGGGGGCTGGGGGGTGATTTTACAGCCTGTGCGCTGATTCCAGGCAAAGCTGTCTCAGGATCAGGCAAAATTAAATAAAAAACCGACTCAGTGCCCCGAGCACGCCTGAAGTTGTTTTCTCCAGGGTTCGTCCGAACGCCGAAGTTCCCATTCTCCCAGCAGGAAGAGGAGAGAAAAAAAAAAACGGCACAAAAGCCGTCGGAGCAGTCGCTGGCTGGCGCGGGCGGGAAGGGGGCCAGGCTGGGCGCCGGGCGGTGGCAGTAATTTTCCACACGCACTGGATTAGGTGAGACTCTCGGTCAGGAGTGAATTCTGGGTTTTTTTCCCCTTCTTCCCCCCCTCCGGAGACCGGTGTTGGATGGGAGCCCGGGAGAGGCGAGATAAAGGTCTTCTCTATCAGACAGCTGTTGAAAGATCTCAAATAAAGAGGCAGGCACTGCTCAGAAACCATTCGAGGCAGCGAATGTGAAGGGTAAACTGCAGAACAGGTAGTGTTTGTTGCCTCGAGAGGCCTTTGGAGATGCATCCCCTCCTGGCTAGGCAGCTCCCCTGACCTCCAGCTGCCTGGGGCTCTCTGAGGCTTTGGCAAACTGCTGCCCTGGTAGGATGGCACAGCAGCTGCCTTGCCAGCTACAGCTGGGAGAGCATCATTTTGTATCCATCAGGAGGCAGGGACTGGGTGTGAGGTGACCTCAGACCCTCCTTCCATCCCTCCTACGGTCCCCAGACAGGGATGGAGTAACCACCCCCTGGGGTGGGGGAACCTCAGACCCTCCCTCCACCCCTCCCGCAGTCCCCAGGGCCGGTGGCTGCCCCGGTGGACGTGCAGCTGAGCCGAGCTCATCCCCCAGGCTTGCTGGCAGCCAGCCTTGCCCCTGCCCTTGCCATCCCCCGTGTGTCAGTGTGGACACAGCCCGGAGCATCCCCAACGCCCCCTCCCCGGGCTGCCCGTGCCCCTCCCGCCGGGCGCGGGTCGGGTGCGGGGCACGCAGCGCGGTGCCGGCCGTGGCGTTGTTGCCACGCCGCGGTGTGTCACGACCCTAATCAGATCTCACGCTCCAGGGAGCAATTCTCCTCACCATGGGAAAGCGTGAGACGCCTGCGCCGGGCCTCGCACGTGGCTCCCCGCCCGCGGCGCGGTGCCCAGCGGGGCACGGGGGGCAGTGCCGGGGCTGCCGGGCGAGCACGGGGCTCTGCCACAGGCTGGGAGGCACCGGCTGGGCCACCCCCCATGGCCACAGGGAGCTGGCTCACAGGAGGGTTTCTTGCCTCCTCTGTGCTGTCCATCCTGTCACTCACTGGTCCATCCCATCCCATCCCATCCCATCCCATCCCATCCCATCCCATCCCATCCCATCCCATCCCATGCCATCCCATCCCATCCCATCCCATCCCATCCCATCCCTTTTATATCTCATCCCATCCTATCACCTGTTTTATCCTGTCTCATTCCATCCCATCCCGTCTGTTTTATTCCTTTCCATGCCACGCCATCCCATCTCATTCCATCCCTTCCCTTCTGTTTTATTCTGTCTCATTCCATCCTATCCCATTTTATCCCATGCCATTCTATCCCTTGTTTTATTCTGTCTTGTCTCATGCCATGCCATGCCATGTATTCCAACCCTTCTGTTTTAGCCCTTTCCTTGTCATGCCATGCCATGCCATGCTGCCTCTTCTGTTTTATTCTGTACCATCCATTCTGCTCTGGTTTATGCCATCCCATCCCATCCCATCCCATCCCATCCCATCCCATCCCATCCCATCCCATCCCTTCTGCTCAATTTTATCCCATCCCATTCCACCCCACCCCATCCTCTCTGTTTTACCCTGTTTGATCCTATCCAGTCCCAGTGGTCCTCTCCCATGCCATGCCATGCCATGCCATGCCATGCCATCATCTCCTGGCCATCTCATCCCACTCTTCCTGTCCTGTCCTGTCCTGTTCTCTCCCCAGCAACACTGGCTGCATCTCCCAGTGACCAGTCCTGTGCAATCCTCTTGTCCCTCAAAGTCATCTGATTCTTTTCCATCCCAGCCCCATTCCTGCTGGATGCATGGAGCTGTGTCAGGGGAGGTTTAGGTTGGATCTTAGGAAAAGGTTCTTCCCCCAGAGGGTGGTTGGACACTGAACAGGCTCCCCAGGGCACGGCCTCAAGGCTGGCAGAGCTCAGGGAGCATTTGGACAATGCTCTGAGGGACAGGGTGGGATTGTTGGGGTGTGCTGGGCAGGTCCAGGAGTTGGAACTGATGATCCTTGTGGGTCTCTTCCAGTTCAGGATATTCCATGGTTCTATGAGCTCAGAGTGAGGCATTCCCAGAGCATTCATCTGGCACAGATCTCCCCACAAGACCCTTTCTCTACAGCTCCTGTCCAACACGTCCGTTTCTTTCTTGGGTCATTTTATGTGTCCCCACCATCAAGTCACAGACAAATGCCAAGCAGAGACTGAGGTACCCCAAATTAAGTTGCCAGGGTCTGACTGTGGACTGGTTGCAGGGGGTCCCAGCCCTGGAGAAGGCAAGGACTGGGCCCTCACCAGGTGTTGGGGTATCTTTGGGGATTTGCAGTTACTGAAGGAAATTATACAGACCTGCCCTTGACTCAGCCATTTTAGAGCATCTCCTGAGCTCAGTGAAGCTGGAGCTAAACCTCAGTCGCTTTGATCATGACAAATAGGAGCTGGGAAGCCAAATTCAGTGCAAAGTCACTGGCTGGCTGTGGAGCTGCTGCAGTTCCTGGTTTTAGATGTGGATTTGGTGCACAGCTGGTGGCTGTGCCGCCCACACTGCTGAGGCCAGGATGGTGCTCTGTGAATCCAGAGGAGCCTTGGGATGCTGGTGGGACTGGTCCTGCCTGTGTCTGCTCTCGCCTTTGTGTAAGGAGCTGGCCTGGGGGGATGCTGAGGGTTGGTGTCTGGGACTTCTGTTGTGTTGGCTGATGGCAGAGCTGGTGCTTTTGAGTCATTGATTGAGTCTTCCTGGGCAGGAAGGTACATCAGGGTGGGTGGTTGGGGTGTGACAGAGTTGCCATCCCAGTTTGGTGGGTGGAGGTGGATGTTCAAGTCTCTGTGAGGATATTGGTGGCCCAGGTCACCCAGATTACAGCTTCCTCAGTTATCCCTGCTGCTCCAGAACCTCAGCCAGCTTTGTGGTGGGGTGTAAGGCAGGTGACACTGTATGGGGCTGGGAGCTTCACTGAAGAACAGCCATGTATGTGTTATTTAGCCCATGGGCTGAGGGAGAAGCACCTAAGTGCATGGACCTCTTCAGGCACCAGCAGCAGGTCCGTAGGTCTTCTGGAGAGGCAGACAAGCTGGAATGTCTGACTGGGGGGTGCTGGAATTTCTGGGACTGGCACGTGCCCAAGGAGACACCCTCAGAGGGCCATCAGAGCCCCCAGAGGGGCTGCAGCGTGGGGCGAGCAGCCGGCACAGGCGGGGAGTGTGGCGAGCAGGCGGTGGGATGCGGGGAGGGGGAGGCAGCCATCCATCCATCCATCCGCTCCCCGCTCCCTCTGTGCCTCGCTCTACTTGCCGCGGTCCCCAAGCTCCCTTCCCTTCCCCTCCGCTGCCTTTTATGCAGCTCGCCCAAGGCTCCAGGGCCTGGGGATCTTTCCAGGCTTCCCCAGCCGGGGTTTGGCAGCTCTAATTTTAGGCACTTCTCAGTTTTGCTTTCTCGCCGCTCAGTTGAGGAAAAGCGCTTGTGCGGGGAGGCGAGCCTGGCCCTTCCCCACCGCTGCCGGCTTTCTCTTTGTCTCTCTCCCCAGCTCGCTCCCGCCTGGTGCCTGCTGCTCCGAGATGCCGGTGGACATTAATAAGCCCCTTTCTAAAGCTGGAGCTCTTGCAGGGCTGCAGAGTGAGGATGCACATTGAGCCAGGGCCCCTCCAGACCTGCTGCTGCCCCACAGTGATGGTCTCCAGACCGTGGTGTGACACCCCGCTCCCCCATGAAAACACTGGGAAGGGCTCCAGTTCAGGCTGAGAGGCTGCAGACTCAGAGGAAAGCCCAGCCAAAGACATCAGGATGGCCATGTTTTAACAACAGTCACCCAGCACCTTTCGATCCCAACAGATCTGTGGGAAGAAGCTGGGGAATGCCTTTGAGGAGAGCCCAAAACTAAGCATAGATCAAAAAAAGTGATCAGATCAATCCATGCACAGAAAACCCAGTAAGAGCTAATCCAGCCCTCAGATCCCCCCTGGCAGCCTGTTAGAGCTGCAGCAGGATGTGACCCTGGACCTGGTCAGCCTGGAGCTGAGGCAGGACAGCTGGTGAGTTCTAATTCCAAATCCAAGCTAAGGACAGCCCTGTGGGACAGGGGATTTTGCCCAAAGTCCTTGTTATGCAATTTGGACACAAAAGGGGAATATTCACCTCCTCACACTCTCAGGGAAAGTATCTTCTGGGGAAGAGAAGGAGAAATTTTTCCCAAAGGAAGAGAAAAATCAGGTGAGGAGGACAGAGGAGGTGGCAGCAGTTGGGAGAGCAGGATGTGCTAGCTGGGATGGATCCTGCCTGCACATGAGA
Source organism: Pseudopipra pipra (assembly GCF_036250125.1). Lineage (NCBI taxonomy): Eukaryota > Metazoa > Chordata > Aves > Passeriformes > Pipridae > Pseudopipra > Pseudopipra pipra. The sequence continues at coordinate 3,858,329 of NC_087563.1, read as the reverse complement.
AGCACAGTTTTGTCCCATGTATCTGATGAGCTTTCACCTTCCAATGCTGAACGACTGGGGCTGGAGCTGTCTAACTGGATTGTGAGCTGCCTACTCCTGAAAGGGCTCTGCATCCCATTATCCATAAACCTGTTCATGGCACACGGCTAATTCAGGCAATTTCCCACACGTTTATGCTGTCGATATAATAACCAGCCCGTCGGCCTCAGCCGGGCTGGAGCACCGTGTCACGAACAGCAATCTGCAAATCAGGCTCTCAACACTGTCCCTGCAGCCGGGGTGGTGGGGACGAGGGCAGTGGGACTCACTGCCTCTCTCTGCCTTTGGAGCCTCTCTGCTGCCCCTGGGGAGGTGGGCTGGCAGGGTCCCTAAGGAAGCACTGCCCTGCAGGTGATAGGAAGCTTAACTGCCCCCTCCCACGCTGGCACCCTCCTTGTCACAGGTCTGCAGGACCCAAATCCAGCGTTATCAGAGGGCCACAGCGCCAGAGAGAGGGGCCCAGCTGGCTCCTCTCGCCCTCTCCGCTCCCCATCGCTCACGTGGAGCGGTGGGTGGACGCGGCTCTGGCTCTGCTTCGCTGCCAGATTATTTCTGGGCATCGCCACAGACGGACGCGGCGGGGAGCGAGGCCGTGCCGGGGGTGCCGGGGGAGGGGGGGCACGGCGGTGCCGGCAGCTGGGGGCCGGGACCATTCCCGCTGTGCCTTCCCGGCATCCTTTCCCCACCGGCGGCCGCGTGGCTGCCCGGAGGGCTGGGGGGGCCGCCCGCTGACACCGCCGGCCTCCCCCTCCTCCCCGCCGGCTGCGAGCGCGGTGCGTCATCCTCCGCTCGGATAATTCGGGGGCAACGATCCCGCGCCTGCCGCCGATCGCGCCGGGGCCCCCGCGCTCCCTTGGCCCGCATGCCCCCCTCCCACCTGGCCCGCTTCCCCCGTGCCTCCTGTATCCAAGGAGAGGGATCAGCGGCGGGGGGAAGCGGGGCTCTGACGCAGGGCTCGCCCCGCCGCTAATCGCCCCGCGCCCGGAGCGGCCCCGAGCCCCCCTCGCCTCCACCGTCACGGCCGCGCTGACCCCGCGCTCGCAGGGTCAGGGACCCGGGGCTGATTCGGGGCCGAGCGCGGCTGTCACGTTCCCTCGGCAGACACGGCGCAGCTGCCGCTCGCCGGGAGCCGCGGGGGCTGCTCCGGGGTGGCCGCGTTCCCCCGGAGGTGAAGCTGCTCCTCAGACACCCCCGTGGGCTCCTGGGGGTGATGGCAGCGAAGCAGAGCACGGGAGGGGGTTTGCCCCAGGGGAAGGAGGATGAAGGGTTGTGTCTGCTCCGGGGTCTCCTCTCTGCGTGTCCCACGCCAAGGCTTGGGAAGCATCTGTCGGGATGAAGCTCGCGCCCGGCAGGATGGAGAGGGATCGCTGTGCTCAGCTGGACTGCCCGCACGGGAGGGGCGGGGTGGGCGCCCACTCAGCGCTGGCTCCGCGGCGGATCCGTGGGGTGGATGGGGTCACGTGCCCTTTTGGAGAAGATGCCTGTGTGGGAGTTTGCCTCGGGGAGAGCTGTTCAAGCAGAGCTTTTCGTCCTCGCAGCCCCCGCGCTCTGCTCTCCCGACACGGCTGGAGAGCTGTCGGTGCCGGCAGAGCCGGCGCCAGGGCAGCGGCGGCGGGAGCACCGTCCCCAGGTGGGCACAGAGCAGCCAGGCTGCGTGTCCCCAGGCTGTGCGTGCGAGGCTGTGCTGGGCACTGGAGCACACACACACACACACACACACACACACAGTGCTGCACTGAATCCCACCAGCTCACTTGAAGCTGTGGTTGATTTTCACAAGCCTTCCCAGACTCAGCTTCAATGGGATCTGGAATTGTCCTGCATGGGCAGACATGGGAAAGACACTTTGTGTGGACAGGCACGCTTTGTGGGATTGCACATCCCCATCCTCACCTCCAGCTGAGGGCAGGATCTCAGGGGACAGGGGGGAAGGAGAAGGCTTGGAGACATTCATATCCCTGATGGGACCTCGAGAAACATCCCTAAAGCACCCACAGTCCCTGAGGATGCAGGTGGGGGGGACGCACATCCCCCTCCTCCAACACACCAGGGATGCAGCACCTTCTCTGCGGCGTAAAACGGAGCAGGATGCGGAGGGAAGAGCGGCTTTGAACAGTCAATTTCCATCGCTGAAAGCTGACAAGTTTAAAACAGCTAATGTGCCCCGCAAGATGAGGCCTTGGGAGATTTACAGCTCTCCTCGGCTGACTGCTCCCATACGGTGTGTATGTCAGCCAGGGAGCCTTTTAAAGAACCAAGATAAAGCTGCAGCGGGGCCGCATTGCCCACCAAATGGATGGCAGAGAGAGAGGGAAGGAAGGAGAGAGGTTGCTGTGTGTGTTTCTTTCCCATCAGGCAGATGCTGAGCTCATGTCCCCTCCTGCAGCCACCACCGTGGAGTTACTCCAGGTCAAGGACACAGCAGGTCTCTTGGAGCAAAGTTTTCCTAAGCTGGCACAGGAGGAGGTTTATAAAATTCATCAGGAGCCCACTGGGGTGGGTGTCAGCGGAGGTGGGGGTGGCACTAGCTGTCAGGGATCCATGTATGGTGGCCATGGAGAGAGGAAGCCCTGGAAATGGGGAAGACCCAGCCTGAGCCTTGAGCTGCGGGCTGTGGTCTGGTGCTGGTTTGGTTGGATGGCGGGAAGCAGCCTCCTGGGTGGGTTGAGTGAGAATATCAGGTCTCCCCAGGATCCCAGCCAGGGTCAGCATCCCCTGGAGGGCTCACACGAAATTTAGGAGCTCCTGCTGTGCTCCTCAGTGCTGCTGCTTGCCAGCTTTCTGTGCCATGTTGAAGCCAAGCTGGGATGTCGGGTGCTCCCCAGGGCAGTTGGATTCCTGTTTTGACCTCTGTGTCCCTCTGAGTCCTCTGCTGCAGCCAGAGCAGCACTGTGTGTGTGAGCAGGCACAGGACCAGCATCGAGTTCTGTGGGGTGTCAGCTGGCCAGGACATGGCCAGAGGACCTTGGGCACACATGGGACCTGCCTGCCCAGCCCCGGAATACTTGTGGTGTTCGTGGTGTGGGAGCTGTGCCTGCCCACACCCTCTGCGCCAGCTCTGCCTGGCAGAGGCATCAGCAGCAGGTGTCAGGAGGCAATTCACCTTCCCCAAGGTCACCAGGAGAAATGGGCTGGAGGCACCATGTCCTGAGAGCACCTCTCTGCAGATCCATGGCACTGGCTGGGATGGAGGTGCTGGCAGGGGATGGTGAGGATCCCTGTTCTAGGACTGGGCAAGCTGCTGCTCTGGGGCATCCACATCTGCTGGACTAACATGGTCCCTCTGCTCTCCACAGCCCAGCTCAGGCTCTCCTGTGTGGAGCAAAGTTGCAGCCACCTCAGCAGGCTGCACCTGAGGATGGTGAAGCTGGAGACAGGCAAGGCTAGAGATCCTCAGTCCTAGGCAGGCCACTAAACCCAGACCAAGCCATCCAGGCAGGCCTTTTGTGCCTCCATTTGTTCTCTGTCAGGAAGAAGGTTGGTCCCACTGAGGGGACCAGGAATGGGAAAACTGGCAGACTTGTCTTTGCACCATGCCCTGGAGGAGCTGAGCTCCCTGCAGACACCTCTGAGCTATGGGTACCCAGGAGAGCTGCTGGGAATGGAGGATTGGGTAACAAGGCCTTCCCAGAGCCTGAGGGTGATTTTTCTGTGTTCCCAACCCCCCAAAAGCAGAGCTCACTTCCCTCTTTGGCTGGACGGCGGACAAAGGTCTGGCGTGACCTGCTCCTGTCAGGGCTGAAGAAAGCTCTCCAGGCTGGTTTTGGGCTCAGCAGCAGCAGCAGGGGATGCCAGTCATGGTGCTCAGGTGCTGGAGTGGCAGAGCAGCTGTGGCTCCCCTGGGGTGGGAGAAGCCAGCCGGGCCTGGGGGAACCACTGCCCTGCGATGCCTGTGAGCCTCCTCATCCCATGGAGGAGAAACAAGACAGGGCAGAAAACCCTGCTGGGGTTTCCCGCAATAGGGCATCTGGACATGGTCACCATCATTTCTGCCTGTTCTGCTGCCTGGCTTTGCTGCCCCAGAGGCCAGGAGACCCCAGTTCCTTTGGACTGGAAGGGGCTTTCCACCCCAGCACCTAACTGGTGCTGCTCCTGGCAGCAGGGCTGGGATGCGAGTGCTGGTGGCAGCATTCTGCTCCCTCAGTGCCATGGTGCTGCCTGGGCTCCATGCACCAGGAGCTGGAGAAGCAGCCTGCACCCTGTGTGTGGCACATCTCTGGCTCCCACAGCTCCTGATGCAGAGGAGCGGGATGGGGTGAATCCATGGGGGAGGGCAAAGCCATTGGCTCCCCTCTCCTCCTCTGGGTGGGTGCATGTGGACCCTGAACACCACCCAGGGCAGTTGCCAGCCCTGATGCTTGGGAGCAGACACATCATGACTGTCCTGAGCTGGTTGAGTGTGTTCCTCTGAAACCGCTGCCCTCCTGGGAGCAAAAACCACTCTGCCCACCCTGAGTAAGAAGTAGTTCTCTGGTCCTGGTAGGCTCCTGTGCTGGGTGCTGGCAGCAGACCCAGCGCAGTGCTGGGGATGAGGATCACCATGGGACGCCCCACAGAGGGGTTTGGGGACACACATCCTGCTGGCCCAGGGAGTGGTCCCATGGCTCCAATCAGGGTGCTGCCCAGGTTCCACACCAGTGCCCGCTCTCCTCTCAAGGTGCCTGGGCAGGGCCAGGCTCCGGGGGCGGTGGGAAGAAGCCTCCCCTTATCTCCTCTCTCTTTGTGCAAACACACGAGCCCTCTTGGAGCCGCCGTGCGATGCCGCCAGCCGGAAAGCCGCAAAGGCGGGGAGGTTGCCCAGCTTCTGTCTCCTTCCCAGCAGGTGTGGCTGGCCCTGCCAGGCAGATGGCTCAGCGCCTGGCAGCGACGAGCGCCGGCGCCAGGAGCAGCTGGCTCCATCCGTACCCGGGCCAAGAGCGGGGATGCTGAGCAGCGCGGGGAGCTCGCAGGAGGCAAATGAGGCAGTGACCTCCCCTGCCAGGCTCAGGCTGTGCCGGGCACCTCTGGGGCTCTGGCGTGCACGTGGGGTGTGCTGCCAGCTCCTGCGTCCCATGGGGATCCTGGGAAGGGGTGTTGGCAGGGACCAGCAGTGCCCCAGAGGAGGCGGGCACCCCTTGGGGTCAGCCCCAAAGCCCAGCTCTGATGCAGGAATCTCCAGGGCACATTTGGTCCAGTAAGACCTGGATGCCAGTCAGGCAGCTTGGTCTCTCCTGCAGCCTGAAGCAGCTGGGTCTTGGAGATGAAGAACCCCAGGGTGGCCCCTGCCCTGAACCATCAGCCCCCATCCCAGTTTTGCTCCCTGCTGCCTGGGCTAATGGTCTGCTGGGCGATCAACAGACCAGTTGGAAGCCCTGTCAGAGCCTGGCCAGGCACTACCTTGTTATTTCTAACCAGCCAAGTGGGGGAAACAGCCCTTTTTCATCCATTGACAGACACTGTGCTGTTGTGAAGCTCCTGACACAGCAGGACAGGCTGAACCAACCCTCAAAAATCAGAATGGAGACAAGAAGATCCTTCCCCCATGCTGTTACTCTTTTGGGGACAGGGGAAAGCCCATGGGTTTTTTTCATGGTGGCAGCAATGTGGGGACTGCAGAAGCTCCTGTGCTGTGCTGGCCAGCCATGCTCATGAGGGATAAGCACAGCAGCCTCACGCTGCACAGCACAGTCTCATTTTCTGTGCAGTTATTAATTTATGTTTGCCTGGCTCCGAGTGGAGGCAGAGAGCAAAAGCAAATGAACCCCATCAGCACTGATGGCCTAGGAGCTCAGTCCTCTTGAGCCTGGCCTTAAGGGCTGGAAGAGGCTGTTCCTGGGGACCTGGCTTCCCAAGGAGCAGAGGAGAGTTGGAGGGGGGCTGGTCCATGGGAGCAAAGCCTCTGGGCAGGCTGCTCCCATCATCCAGGCTCCTCCATCCTCATGTTGCAGCCGGCGCTGGAAGTGGAAGTTTTGAAGTCGTGCACGGAGCTGTTTGCTTGGTATTTCCTGCCCCCGAGAACAGGAAGCAGCAACGAAGCCCAGGAGGGAGCTGCTCTTGGGAGAATTCCAGCCTGACACATTTTGATCCCTGCCTACAGGAAAGGGGGAAAGCTTCATGCTCTTTCCCTCATCCCTGTGCCCAGTGCTGGGATCTGATGGGACAGATGAAGGCCAACCTGAGTGTGAGGAGGTGGATTGAACAGAAACGTGGCAGTTTGAATGATTTTCCATTTCCCTCTCCCTTGTACCACTCTGACCTGGGCCTTGTTTGCTCAGGCTCTGGGACAAGCACGGAGACACTGGCTCACAAGCTGCAGTGTGAGAAACATCTGGAGTGATGGATGTGTGTCCACCCAGCTGTCCCACTGCTGTCCTGCTCTCCAGGGACTGTCCTCTTGGCCCCATGAGCTGCAGGTCCATTCCTGCCAGGTCTGGAAGCAGCATCTCATCACCATCCCAAAACCCCCTCCTGCTTTCAAGGCCTGGATCCATGTTGGGAATGACCAGCCCTGCACAGAGGCTCCCTCAGCCCACCAGGGCTTGGGTGCAAAGCCTGAGGTTGTCCCATGCCCCGTGTCACCTGGATCAGCAGTGTCCCTGCCACAGGAGCATGTTCCTCTCCTCAGTGCTGATGGTCGTGGCTGTGGAAGGGCAGGTTGGGCTGGTGCCTGGTGACAGGCAAAGCTCTGCCATGGCAGGAGTTACTCCCGTCAGGACTGCCAGCGTCTGCTGCTGGCAGATCATGGCAGCAGTGTCCCAGGAACGTGAACAGCACATTATTAACACTCTTTTAAAGAGCTGCCAGTGTGTCCCGGGTCCCTGTTTATTTCTGCATATGGCCTGTCCCCCGTTGAATGCAGCATTCACAGGAGGCGTCATCTCAGCTTGAGGGGGTCTATTACTTACTCCAGTCAAACTCCTGCAGAAGGTGATTCCTCCTCTGGCCAAGGACAAAGTCCCACAGAAGGAGAGGGTTTGTTCTCCTTTTAAATCATCTCTTGTTTTGTTTTCTTCCTGCTGAGGGATGCGTTTGTGCAGAGTGGATGTTGGATCAAGGGTGTCCAAGCTGGAACATGCTGGTCTCTGGATCTGCTCCCAAATTTCTAAATGCATGGATGCTGGGGCTGTTTCTGTGGCATCGCCCTGAGCACACCCTGCCATGGAGAAATCTGGAGATGAGCTGGCTGGAGGGAGCAGGGACATGCCTAGAGAGTCATGTCATGTCATGTCAGGACTAGGGTGACTGGCACAGAGGGGACAGGTGAAGCTAGAGAAGCCTGGAAAATGGGAGACTGAGGGGAGACCTCACCCTGGTCTGCAGCTTCCTCACAAGGGGCAGCACAGGGGCAGCTCCAATCTCTGCTCTGTGTGACCAGTGACAGGATTTTAGGGAATGGTATGATGCTCTGTGAGGGGAGGTTTAGGTTGGATCTCAGGAAAAGGTTCTTCCCCCAGAGGGTGGTTGGGCACTGAACAGGTTCCCCAGGGCAGTGGGCACAGCCCCAAGGCTGCCAGAGCTCAAGGAGCGTTTGGACAACACTCTCAGGGACAGGGTGGGATTGTTGAGGTTGTCCTGTGTGGGTTTAGGAGTTGGACTTGATGATCCTTCTGGATCCCTTCCAGTTCAGGATATTCCATGATTCTAAGCTGCCCTCCTCCTCTTAGCACAGGTCCCCTCTGTGCCCACCTGTAAGGGCACTCCAGACCCTGACCTAAAGGATGGTGAGCTGGCTGTGTGAAAGGCAGGGATTCATTCTGTGGTCACCAGGTGGGACCCAGACCAAGAGCCCAGGGGCTCCTGGCCTTTCTCACATTACAATGTCAACACCAGCACGGAGCTGCCCTGCCTCAGCAAGAGCAGGTTGCAGGGGTGTTTGACCAGACCAGGTCCTGTGGGGACATGGTCTGTTTTAGAGGTGCTGGTGTCCCCACCCCAGAGGTGCTCACTTCCAAAGAGCAGGCTGGACACAAGGTTGTCTGTCTGGGCAGACTGACCCAGCTGCTCTTCATGGCCGTTCAGCTCCCTGGTGTGCACTGTGTCTGGGCACAGACAGGTGGCATGTGACAGACCGGGGCTGGAATGTTGGGATAGGCAGCCCCTGGGCCACCTCTTTGGAGGATGCCTGCTTGGATTTTTACAGGACTCTGAATCCTTCCACTTCTGCAGGTCCCCTGGGCTCTCTGCCCATGACTTTTCCTGCTCCCCTGCCATCATTACAGGACCTCTGGTGTGACCAGCTGAGAACCACAGACTATCCAGCTTGGGATCCACCTGGAAAAACATGTCCTAGGTGAAGGACAGACCAACACCAAAGCAATAAAGAGCATCTTACAGCACCTGGCACAGCACCCACGCAAGAGGCAGTGGAGGCAGCAGTACACACTGACACGGATAAATCCACAGGAGAGGCAGTCAGGATTGACCCCTATTTTTCTTTGGAAGTGGCAGATCTGGGTCTGGATTCTGAGCATCTGCACAGGACAGGACCTTGGGCTGTGTAAGCAGTGGCAGGTGCTGGGGTCACCCTCAGGGGCTGCATGCAGAGGGTTTGCTGAGGGCAGTGCCAGCCCCTCCAGGAGGAGCAGGGGGTGAGGACCCACTGGGACCAGCAGCTGGAGCTTCTCCGGCCATGCACGCTCTTCCAAGAACAGTCACCTGGGCAACTGTGAGTGTGGAGCCAGATGAGCCATCAGGGCAGGAGCCATTGTGCTCGTTCAGGGAATGATTCCCAGCCCTTTTCCTGGGTCAGGGGGCTCGCTGGGTCACCCCGTTTTGCAGTCCAGAGGTGGGCAGCACGTGGCTCCCTGGTCATCCAAAATCCTGCTTCGATCCTCCAGGGTGGGATGATGGAGGAGGGAGACCACAACCCTCTAACAAGGAAAAGCTGCCAAATGCCATATGAACTGAGACCAAAGGGGGTGGCCCAAATCAGCACCAGGCACAGGGATGAGCCCAATGCCCAAACCCTTACACCTCCCACTACACAGAGAGCAGACGAGGTTTCCCTCTTACCTGTAGTAAGTGTGTCTCTGTGTGTGTGTGTGTGTGTGTGTGCCTGTGCATGCCCAGAGCAGCAAACACTGCCCACCTCGGTGCGTTCCTGCCTCTCCCTCTCTGTTTTGATGTTGTTGCTGCCTGCCTGACACCTGCGTGCCCCGGACGAGCTGCTGCTTTGCTAATGAGCTGCAGCACCTCGCTCGGGGTCCTGCTCACCACCAGAGCACAGGGACTCTCCAGGCTCATGTGCTTAGCTCAGCCCCACGGTTTCAATCCCTGCCAAGAGAAATGGAAGAATCTGGTGCAGCCAGGCCTGGAAAAAACAGCAAGGACAGTCTCCGGTTAACCCTTCCCGCACTGCTCCCCTCTCCTGCCTTCCCACGCACAGGGAATCCGCAGGCTTCACACCCACCCCTCCTTCCCACAGCCCGGTCCAGCCGCGTTTCCCTACCTCTGGGGGAAAAGCAGCTTTTCTCGTGAGATTGCCCAGAATACTCAAGGAGTCAGTATTCCCACGGCACTTCAATGCGTGCCCTCTTTGATCGCGGGAGGGCAAAGGGCAGAGATCTGGGAAAAGAAAAGAAAATCATTAAAAAAAAAAAAAAAAAAAGAAGGGAGAGAGAAGACACGGAGAGGGGGGAAAGAAAATTAAAGCAATTCAGGCAGGAGCTTCCCTCAACCTCTATAAAATACAGTTCACGTTCTCTGCGAGCCTGGGGCACAGATCACATTCGACGTGAGGTGCTTTACCCAGCCCCGGTGTAAATTCCGGAGCCTCGCATCTGCATGGCGTGATGGGAAAAAGCTTAAGAGGGGCCCGGGGAGCTGCAGAGGAGGCGGCTGAGCCTATCTGGCTACCGCAGGGGCTGTCGATGCACAGACATTCCAAGGCTATTTGTGAAGGTGAAATGGTCTGTAAAGATTCCAGGACACCATGTGGCAGGATGGTTAGCAGGGCTTCTCCTCCGGTGTTTGCACAGCGCTGCCGGGCTGGAGGGAGGCTGTGTGCGCAGAATGCCTCGCGGTGATTAGAGCATCTGCAAATTTCAGCTTAATACGCGGCATAATGAGACACGGAATATTATTAGCCTGCAGCCATCCCCCCGCCCCAGCGGCGATCGGCAGCTTGAGCCGGTTTCACCTTCTCGGCGCGGTGCCGCGGGAGCTGCGGGCAGGATGCTCGTCCCGCCAGCAGGGCAGGCAGCCCGCGGGCAGCGCCACGGCCACGCGGGACCGAGCTCCTGCAGCAGGCAGAGGGCCTTAGCACCTTGGCTTGTAGGAAATGAGGTCGTGCCGTCCTTCCCCCTGGCTCTGCACACCAGCCCCTGCCCCGCTGGCCTCTTCTGCAGCGCCCTGAGCCACAGCCAGCCCATGCTTGGGGTCAGGGCACCCCGCTGCAGAAGGTGTGTGCTGTAGGGTGCAGCTTCCAGCAGCCTGGAGGTACTTCCAGCTCCTTGCTTGCCCCTTTGGAACCCACAGCTGCATGGGTGAAGGCATCTCAGAAGCAAGATGCTGTGCAGAGAGGGTGTTGCACAGACTCTGAAGGACATGTTTGATACAGCAGAGCATCCCCTGCCCTTGATTTCCATCCCTGGCCTGTTTTCCATCCTTCAGACAGAGCTCCCTGCAGCTGGGGATGTTCTGGAGCCCACACACAGCCTGTGCCCCAGGCCAGCCATCCCCTCTACATCCATCACTGTGGACCAGCTCTGGCCAGGAGGTCTTGCATCGAATCCTGGTTCCTAGAGGGATGTTTGCACCCTTTGCATCCCAGAGCTGTGTTGCCCATGTTTCCCGTCCCCAGGCCCTGAGAGTCAATCTGGTGCGTGGCAGGAGGTGCTGGGAGGGCTCAGGCAGTGTCCAGGCTGCACAGGGAGCTGTGGCACCACTGGGTACCAAGAGCACAGCTTTGTTTGGAACAGAGTGACACGTGGGGTGACTCTTTGTGAAGAGGAGTGTGTGGGGATGCTGTACCTGCTGGCAGTGTTCAGCCACATACACACAGTCCCACGTCAGCTCTGAGCTTCCCTCTCCATCCCACCATCCAACGTGGATCAGATCTCTGCCCCTCCACCCCACCACCCTGCAGGATCAGGTCTCTCCTCCTCCTTCCCACCACCCAACTGGACCCTGCAACTCCAGCTCACACAGGTCCTGCTGCACTGCCTAATGCCTCTTGTTCTTGGGCAACCAGGAATGTCTCAAAGCATTGCCCCCCTGAGATGGAGAGAGCTACTGGGTGGTGGCAGGAGATGGTCCAGTCTGGTGCAGTGGGGGCTGGCATGGGGGGTTGGTGGGGTCCTGTGCTTGGCGTGAGGTTCTGGGAAATCCCTGGCATGGGTCTGGGTTCAGGAAGGAGCAGCCCAAGTGACTGCCCAGGGTCTTGGGGCATCCTTAACCCTGGCCTGGGGTGAAGGTGAGGAGAGTGGGGCTGTGGGAGGTGTGTGGGGAGCACAGGGAGGGCAGCCCATATGCCAGGCAAGTACATGCATGTGCATGTTCACATGTATGAGGGTGCACTGGATGTGTGTGAGTGTGAGGGACAAAGGCTGTGTGTCCGTGTGTAAGTTGTGCACAGTACACGTGCATACTTGGATACACTCTGTGTGTGTGTGTGTTCACAGGCTGTGTGTGTGACAGTGTCTGTGCCTGTGGCAGGGACAGGGGATGTACCTGTGCAGTTACAGGCAGGTATGACAGCACACATGGGGTGTGTGGGGGTGTGTGGGGGTGTGCACTGAGGCTCTTAACAGGCACAGACAGACGCCTCGGTAGCTGTCTGACCTCTGCTCCACGCACTTGCTGGCACCAGGGACAGGCGTGAGACATTGGAGGTCACATCCCTGGAGCTGCTGCCTCCTGCCTGGCAGGGACAGCACAGGGCAGCGCTGGCTGTGCCTCCCTGGGGCTTCCCCCACTCAGCCTCTCCCTGCATCCTGTGCTGCCCCACACATCTGCCGCCGAGTGGAACCCTCCCGTGTTTTGCCTGGGCTATTTTTCAGCGGGATCAGCTCCCCTGCCTGCTTCAAAGCTGGCATTTGCTGCCACAGGTATGACAGTGACATCTGCAGCCAGGGGCTACCCCCTCTCCGAGGTGCTTGGAGACGCCTGAATCCCTGTCCCTCACACTCACCAGTTACCCTGACACAGATTAATTTTTAAAAAAACAAAGCCCAGGGAAGGTATCACCACAAAGCTGTTCTGAATGCTGTTAAGCTAACACTAAGTGCCACCATGGTTAATCTGTACCAAGGTCAAATTCAGAAATCGCCAGGTTAGCTTCAGTTCCAGCCCAAATTAGATCATCAGTTAATTAAATCATCACTTTGATACAGAAAGAAAACTGGAGAGGGCCCAGTCCTCATAAATCCTGTGGAAGATTCTGAGGAAGTGGCTCTGTATTTTGTTTAGAAGAAGTTGACTGAAGAAATTCAGATCCATAGCGTGATAGTGAAAACAACTTATCACCCACTGCCTAAGCCATAACCCCCGAGCTGATCTGGGCACTGCCATCTCCATCGTGTCCCCAGGAGATGTTACAGCTCAGCATTAACCTCTGCCTCAATAACCAGAGGTTTGAGGCTTCCCATATACCAGAATTGGCTGATGACTATTTCAAGTTTGTCAGGACTTTGAAACCCAAAACCCACTTTAATTTTATGAGTAATTTTATGGGACAATCTCTAGGGCTGTGAAAGCTGGAAACTTCTCCTTCAGGTGCCTTGACCTTATGGCTACTCATCTACCCATGCGGGAGCCCCTCTCCACTTTCATCTCATCACCCTTGAATTCAGAGCTATAAAAAGGATGGGCTGTCTCCCAGCTAATAAAAATAGGAATAAAGGGAGAGGCAAAGCTAAAGATAAAGCTGCTGCGAGCCCTCCCATCCTGCAGTCTTTGGAACGTCCCGGAGTGGGGACTGGTGTCTGAATCAGCAACCAGATGGTGAAGTCCTTCAGGCACAGAGCTTCTCTCTCAGGATCCATGGACAGCCTGGCTGCTCACTCCAACATGGCATGGGATGCAGAGCTTGCAGGATAGGTGGTGCAGGGCTCCTGGGCTAGGGGGCAGCTTAGCAGTGTCTTGATCACCCTGGGCTATGTGTGGGATAAAGGAAGACCTGGCTTCTGGCACAAGCAGCTCCTGAACACTCAGACACTCTGCAAATGGAGGTAGGGCAGGTCTTGGCTCCAGACACAAGGGAGGGTTGATCTGTTCTTCATCTTGCTAGAACCAGTGTCTGCAGGTTGGGGTGACTAAATTCAGTGACAGAGTGACAGGAGAAGGGGATGCAAGGCAGCATCACAGAATGGGGGCTTGTGCCCCTCTGGCAGACACCAGAACCTGGCACAGGCCCCCCTGGGGTCTCACTTGCTCCCAGATAATCAGAACCATCATCATTTCACCACCTCCATGAGCAAACACACCCCAGGCTCTCACCCTTGCATCCCTCAGTCTTTGCTCATCCTTTTCAGTCGACTCTGGCATTACATCTGCTGACAACTCACATCCACTGACGACTTCTCCTCCACCTGCCCGAGGAGGAACCTGAAAACGCAAACGCTTCCTTTCCCCCCCAAATCTGCTCTCCACGGAGGGGCCCGGCAACGGCTCTGACAACAACCAGCAACGTGTCATTTGTTTTTATTACTCTAGGAGGGCAAGCTGCTGTGCGTGACCAAGGAAACGGAGAGCGGGCTGCCCTTGTGAACTTGCCGAGTGCCTGATGGAGATCGGGAGGAGAGGAGAGCTGGGGGAGCAGGAAAAACATTACTTCTCTCCTGCTTATTGGCCGAGGCAAGATTGATTGACTGCACTGGCGGTAGCGTAGCAGGCGCCAAGGTAGGCACAAAATTGTGGTGAGCACTAGAAAACCACCAGCCGTGGGGATGAACTTAATGGGAGAAAAGACACACGGGGTGGGTGCTGGTTTTGTGTTGAGGTGGGGAGTGGTGTGACTCCCCGGGGCAGGGAGAGGAGAGATGAGTCCAACACAGAGCACAGCAGCATGTGGTGGCACTGGCTGGTCACTTGACAGAGCAGGGCTGGCCTCACTCTCTCTCCCTTTTGGTGTCTCCAGCATTTGTAGCCACTGCTAGAGAGAAAAGAACACTCCTAGGATGTAATCATCTCCTCAAATCAGCCAAGAGGTGTGCCCAGAGGTTTACTTCACAGGTGGTGGCTTCCTCCCTTGCCAGCTGAAGCCCTGCCCAGCAGATGAGATGCTCCCAAGGCCAAGGCCGGGCCTAGGAAAGGACCTGAAGAACAGGGGGGTGACTGGGAGGCACATTAGGGATGATGATAGGAAATGGGAAGTGGGAAAACACCACAGTACTGGCTTGAAGCCTGGGCAAGGGGCTGGGGGTGGCCACTGTCGTAAGGTGCCAAGCCCAGGCCAGCTGGAGGGATGGCAGAGGAAGGACCAAGGTAAAGTGCTGTGAAGAAAAGAGGAGCTGGAGGTGTTTATGGTAGCATAAAGTCGGTTTGATACCACCAGTTCAGTTTTTTCCATGGTGATAATGGCTCCAGTGCTATTTCCCACTGACAGATACCCAAGCAGAATCATTTCCATAAAGGACATGGAAATTACTGTTTGGATAATTTTTTGTTTAGAAAGCCTTGAAAATCCGCCCCACAATTCACCTAAATTTGCTGCTTTCAGCCTTCAATTTCCCCAAAACTGAGGGAAAAACAATTCAGCTTAAGGGAGAAGGTTGATGAAGCAGCATTTCCCCGCTGCTGACCTCCACCGTTTGGATTTCGCCACATCGAGACCAGTAAGGGAGTGGCGGAGGAAGAAGCTGAGATGTTAAGGAGGCCAAGGGCATGTGGGTGGTGGGAGGCTGGTCTGGGAGCTCCCTGCCGGGGCGAGGGGTGGGGTGAGCGGGGCCAGGGACCAGCCGGTCCCTCCTCCTGCCTTGCACACTGCTGGCCCCGCAGCTTCCTCTGGCAACGCCTTGCACAGGCTATTTTTATGCTGTGTGAAAAAGCGAGTCTTTCTGCGAGCAGGGGGAAGGCGGCGTGGAGAGGGAAAGTGAATTAGTGAAGGTCACAGGCGTAATGTCGCTCTGCGCGCGGCTGGGGCAGAGCGCGGGGAGCTGGAGAGGGCGGCGGGGGGTCTGGGGGACGGGCTGGGCTGGGTGGAAAACGGTCGTGGAGCAGCTCCACGTTCCACCTCTGCCTTCCCGGGGAACGTCCAGCCGCCGTGGCCCTGCCAGCACGGGGGAGCCGAGCTGGCAGCGCGCACCCGCTCCTGCACCGCTCGCTCGCCGCTGCGCCGAGGGTTTGTGGAGCACCAGCCGCTCCACAAACTGGGACTGGGGTTTACATACGGCGTGAAAGGCAGTGGTTGTGCTCTGCCACCAAATCACACGCAGCCAGACCGGAACAGGGAGTCGCTCCTGTCCTCAGCGGCCAAAGGTTCGCACCTGGAAGAGCCCAAATAGTTCCCAAAGTCGGGAAACCGCCTTTTTGCCCTGCTGGAATCGCCAAGGGGAGCAGTGCCCAACACCACACCCCCGGGACATGGCCAAAACCCACAGCCATTTCTGCGGCATCCCTCTCCCCACGCTTTTCCCGCTTCCTCTAAAGCAACGGTTTTCCCGAGAACAGCAGGGAAAGGTGAACGCAGAAGATGCCCTGCCTGTGGGAATTTGGGATCTGGACTCCTCCTGGGCTTTCCTCACTTGGCTGAGCCGAGTGAAAAGTTGGCCGTGGTGCTCCTCCCCTTCGCGCGGGGTTTGGAGCAGGGATGAGAGCCCAGGCAAGGGGAAGAGCATCCCGCTGATCCCGCTGATCCCGCTGCCACGGCGCGAGCGGCTCCGTCCCGCAGCGCATCGCGTCAGGGGACCGCGGGGAGCCGGCGCGCTCCCGGCAGCCTCCTGCTTCTGGGGGACGCTGGAGACACAGTTCCCATCACTTTCCCATCCCGGAGCAGATTTATGAGCCTCCCAAAAGCTCTCCTGCAGCCCTCCAGGAAGGCTGGGACTGGGGGCTGGCGGGGGGGGGGGCTGTTTGCGGGGAATTGTGAATCTACTTTCTTACACGGCTGCGTACCACTGTGCAACGGTAATCCCCTGAGCAGGGTGAAACGGAGGCCTAGCTACCATGACCTCCTCTGTAGGTTTCCATGGATACCATGTACTATAAATAAAAAAAGGAATTTCAAACCAGTTTTCAATCCTGCTTAGTGGGAATAGGAAACCTCTTTTGAATTTAGTTTCCTATCTCACCTTACGGGGGTTATTTTGCAGCCTGTTTGAAACAAATAATTACCCCTTCAGCCAGGAAATTACCACCAATCTTACCTATTTACTTCCAAACACTCGGCTAATTAGCACATTGGGGAGAGCTGCCTATTTGCACGCTGGAGATGGGAGGCTTAGTGTCTTTATTTTGGTGGTGCTGGGAGAAAGGACGTGGGGCCAAGGGTCAGCGAGGGGCGTCAGAGCCCTTCGAAAAAAAAAAAATAATAAAGAGAGCAGGAGAGCTGTAAAACTCGAAACGCCGAGATGCCGTGTGAATTAGCGTGCGAGAAGCCCCGGCAAAAAAGGGAATATTACATCTGCATCCTTTTGCAATGAATCAGAGTCATGCTGCAGATTTTGTCTGGCATACTGGGTCTCTGGAGGATAGAAAATAATTTGGTCGCAGCAGTGGGAGGTGTGTGTGCGTGGAGAAGGGAGTTGCTTTCCAACAGCCTGCTGTGGTGAGAACATGCCTGACACTTCATTCCTTTCCAGTTAATGCAGCGAGGCCGGGAGGAAACTTAACCCTCTAATTGCTAAAGTGTACCGGGGACTTGGGAAAGTCCTTGGAAAGCAAACGGGGCTCCCGGGGTTGGCGTCCCCTGTCCCCTCGCCCGGCGCTGCTGGCAGACAGCTGAGGGATTTGCCCAAATGGCAGGCGGTGGGGGCAGGGGAAATGCTAATTCGAAACAGGCGCTGGCGAGCGGGGCCGGAGGACAGAGAGGTTGTGTTTGTCAGACCTCTGGGCTGGCAGCAGGCCGGCCAGGGCCAGTCCATCACAATGCTGGGTCTGAGCCAGCTGGACACGTGGTGGCTCGCGGAGGGGTCTCACGGTCTGGCATTCCCAAATGGTTCCGCCGTTCCCAAATGGTTCCACCGCCCGAGCTCAGCGCTGCTGGCCCATGATCCTGGATCACCAGCGCTGGAAATCCCAAGTGTTTTCCTTTTTTTTCCATCACCACACCAGTGTTACATCCCCCCCACCCCCCTGAACAGCTCCTGCTGTGGTGGTCGCCCAGCACAGCCTCCAAGGTGTGGTCCTTGCAGGGGTGATCCACACCTTCTGCTGGACGAGGGAGGGGAGGTAAAGATGTGTGAGCACAGGATGGGCAGTCCCATCTGCTGCAGCCTCCCATCCCTCTGTGGCTGCCTGGGGGTCTTCTCCCCACTGTCGTCCTTCAGTGGTCTTTGGGAGGCTGTTCCCAGCAGGCACAGCTCCATGTGGACCAGCTCCCAGGCATGCATAGTCCCTTTGCCACACTCATTCCAGTAAGGGTCTCCCAGAGAGCACAGGATTGGGACTAGGGACCATAAGCTCTCCACAGCTGGGGAGGAGGAGGAAGAAGAGGAGGAGGAGGAGGAGAGAGGGATGCACAAAGCACCCGGGGCTCAGCCAGAGCTCCATGTGCAACATGGGTAAGCTCTGCTCAAAGCTTGTCCATAATGTTTAATAGCACAGGATGATCACGGGCATCTGACTTGGAGCCTGTTTGCTGCTGCCCTCCTAAAGCTCCTTATTAGCATTTCCAGGACATTGATGTTGTGCTCGGATATACGGGAAGTTACAGAGCAGCAATATATCAACGTTAGAGAAGGGCCCATTTAAGCTTAGTATCAGAGGCTGGGTTTTTCTGGAGTCAGGTGTCTCATTCCCATTGAAATTCAACAGGAGTTGGAGTCTGCTCCCAGGGCTTCTTTGAAAGTCCCAGACTTAATTAGTATTTATCTTAATTAGGGGGACGTTACCTGCTCTGGGAACCTCACGCTATCTGCTGCATTCATCCCCACAGCACCCTGGGAAAGGGCTCCCAGCCCTTTTTGCAGTGGGGGACTGAAGCACGTGGTGGCTGGTGCTGCCAGCCTGCCACTCAGCAGGGAGCAGAAAACGTCTTTTAGGGGGCGTAGAGGGTCACAGCATTGCCCCCCTCCTTTCCTGAGTTGTGTTCTCTTGGGAGACCAGGTTAGATCACGCAGGACACCAGAGGGAGGTTGCCTGACAGGCTGCAGCAGGAGGATGCTGAGCCCCTTCCTCGCTGCCTGCCTGGGCCCGTGGGTGTTTTCAGGGGGACCTGGGTGGACACAGAGGTGGCTCAGCCCCGGCTGTGCTCTGGAGCACTGCTGCTCGTTCACCATCTTCAGGCCAGGCCACAAATCGCAGGGTGGAGGAAGGGAGGGGGAGGAAAGAGGAGAAAATCAGCACTTTTTTTTTTAAAAAAAAACCCCAAAGTTACCGGCTTGGGAAGAGCTTAGAAACCCGATCTGGTCCGAGCCATAAACAGCCAAGAAGGACAAGCCATGGGGCTCTCTTGGCAAGCGGAATCTCACCCACACCCTCCTGCAGAGGCGGGGAGAGGCAGGCGAGTCCAAACAGCTCCTCCGTCCTCTCACATGGACTTCCCAAGGGCAGAGAAACCGAAATCTGAGCCCCTGCTGCCTGCCCTCAGCCCCCCTGGTGCTGGGCAGGAAGGGGTTCCCCACTGTGGTATCCTTGTCCCACCCCCCTGCCTGGCATGAGGGATGGGGTTAGGATTCCCAGCTGGGCTGGCAGCTCCAGGGAAAGGGTTTGGAACAGGAACAAGCCAGCTGTCCCCAGGCAGAGCCATCAAACGTAGGGACCTCCCCCGTGGTGCTCCGGTGGGTGGGATGTGAGGCCTTGGGGCCTGTGAGCAGTGGGGTGGGGACCTCTGGGATGTGGTGGGGACCTCCAGGGATGTCCTGGGGATACTTGGGGGCTGCAGATGCAGCACGACCCAGGGATTAGGGCAGCGGGTGCTGACATGAGGAAAGAGAGGATGAGCATCTCCCTCCTCCCAGTGGGAAACCTGCCTCCAGGGAGAGCTGCGAGTCCAGGCAGGCTGTGCTGGCAGATATCTCCAGAGGATCAGCCTGGCCCGTGGGGCTTTAGGCCAAGGGTTTTGTGGGGGGAGATGGTGAAAGGCAGCAGGAAGCTCAAGGCTGTCCCACAGAGCGCACTGGGGATGGCACAGTCGGTGCTGATGTCTGGACAGAGGCAGGAGAAAAGGGACTCCGGGTGGACTGGAAGGGCAGGGGTGGGATGAGCCATCTGCAAACATCCACCAGCAGTGGGACAAGGAGCAGGGAGCAAGTCTGCTGGGAGCAGAGGCCCTGGGATGCTGGGAGCTGCCTGTTGTGAAGTAATGGGAGCCAGCCAAGTGGGTCAGCCCACAGCTGAGCTTAAGGGCATTTCTGAGCAGGACCAGACTGTGGTGGTGCTGAA
Organism: Pseudopipra pipra; assembly: GCF_036250125.1. NCBI lineage: Eukaryota > Metazoa > Chordata > Aves > Passeriformes > Pipridae > Pseudopipra > Pseudopipra pipra. The sequence goes on along the minus strand of NC_087563.1, from coordinate 3,838,829 downwards.
CATCTCAAGCAGCCCCACCAGACCTGCCTCCCCATCCTGTTGGGCAGAGAGAACCTTCCCCAGATTTGCAAGACCCAATGGTCAGTGCTATCCCAAGGGGTACAGGGGTGTTGGCTTGCCCAGGAGATGCTGAATGAAATCCTCATCACCCTGCTGACAGCTGGCTGGGATCAGGGGCTGTGAGCCTTCATCACTCAATGATTGTCAGGAGCCTGGAGAAGGGACAGGAGAGGAGGGAGCATCTCTTGCCACACTGGAGCTGCGTCCAGGTCTTCCTCCAGCTCTCCTCCATCAGCTCCTGAAGAGCAGGGATAGTTTTCCAGATTTGCTTGTGGACTGTAGGGCAGGAGTTTGAGAAAGGGTTGGGGTGGAAAGTGGTCTTGAAGGGAACAAATGTGGCTTCATAATGAAGAGAAAGGAGGAATTAGTAACTGGAGGTGAATAGTCCCAATATGCAAAATATCACAGAAATTTGTTCATTGACCAATTGCTTCAAGACATTTAATGCTCTTATCTCCCCTCTCCACTCTGTTGTTTTCACTCGCCCTGGGAGAAGAATGGCAAAAGTTTCAGAAGAGAAGGGAAACTCCCAGAAACCAAGGATTGGTGTGGAATGGTCTGATGGGAATTCCTGGAAATGTTCACATAGCAGAGCTGCAATTAGGACCTGTATCCTCGCAAATAGCATGGAAAGCTGTGAGAAAAACATCCCTTCCAGGTCCCGGTGACACAGGAATACAACAGGTCACACTGAATTTAATGCTACCGTTAAATAACAATTTTATTTTTTTTCCCAGACAGGAGAAACGTGGCGGCTGGAAAGATGGACAACTCCATCGTTTCATTCTGCTTCATGCAGAGCTACCATTACCTTGCTGGATATTTCGTGGGAGGTTTGATGGTCTGAGCCTGCAGGCTTCGGGACCGTCGACAGTGTGCTAATGTAAAGTTGCTTGAGCTTATGGAAGATTTTTGAAGGCCTGGATTCCATGTGTTGAGACTGGCACCATATCAGAGGAACAGCTGAGTATATGGAGCAGGGAAGCTACGTGTGAGTTATCCAGCAAGGAGAGAATCCGCCTGGGGCTGCGATCCTGGGTGCTGGAATGAGGAGGGGAGGCAGCGGTCCCAGCTGGTCCTCCCCCACCACGCAGACAGGCTGGGGTTTTGCTCCACAAGAGCAGGATTATCATGTTGGTGGACAGTGTCCTGGGCAGCTTTGTCCTGTTTATTTGCAGGCTAGGCAGGGCCAGGGGTATGTGGAGGCCAGGCTGGGATGTGCTGCGGGGGGCAAGGAGGAATGTGGATCTTCCCTCTGCTGTGGGACAGTGCTGCCTTAGCAAGTGCCAGCCCTCAGAAGTGGCTCTGGGGCTACAGGGAGAGGATATTTAGAAAATCTAATTTTAGCTGAGTCAGCTCTTCCCTAGGGTGTCCAGGAGGGAGAAGCTTCTGCCCAGACGAGCTGGCTGCCCTGCTCACAGGGAAGGAGACCAGCTTGATGCCTTCAGCCACCACCTGGAAACCCCCTGGGGGCAGTGCTAAAGGGATGAACATTTCCTCACCAACTCCCAAGCTGCTCTGACAAAGATCCCAGGAATACCCAGGTCTGCAGCGAGGTGCTGCCCCACCACCAGAGATTTCATTCACCCATGTAGGGCAGAGATAATTGTCCCCCCGCTATCCAGATTCACTGCCTGCCCCCCTGCAGGAGGCACTAAAGCAGAAATAGTCAGGGCAGAGCCCAGAATATCTGAATGGATCCTGGTGCAGTGTCTGGAAGGGTTGGATCAATCCAAGCTCCCTTCCACGGTGGTGCTGACTCACCAGGACAGGCAAGGAGCTCAGCAACTCTGGAGCCATGTATGAACCAGTGGCAGCTGGAGGGTGCCTGGGAAGGGAGGATTGGATCGACAGGCAGGTGAAAAAGCTTTTGTGACAACCAGCTTTGAGCTCTTGCAAACACGACAAGCCCCCCTGAACTGGTTTTCCTGGGAGCTGCCATGACCAGCAGCATGCTGCTGCTGGGGACAAGCTGGTGCCTTTGTCTTTCCTGGCTGAGTGAACAAGCTGATGGCTTTAGGTACAGTTACCAGCATCCTTCCTTCTGGAGCAGGTCAGCCCTGGCTGCCAAGCCAGGCTGCTCCTTCCCAAGAGCAGTCTGTGGAATGAATTCTTACACCGACCTAACGTAATTGGGCTAAAAGATCTGCCACACTCCTCCGAGGTCTTTGGGGAGGCTCCTGGGCTGGGCCTTTTGCTGTCCTTAGAAGGGGCCATCAGGATGTGTGAGTGGAAGTGAGAAATGAGATTTCCTGGGAATAATCCTCCTACATGACACTCAGTGGCATCTGTGAAAAGTCTCGTGTGCGCCGAGGGGATACACGTGAGGGAGCGTGGAGAGACGTCTGGAGAGAGACCACGTCCTGTTAATTTGCTCCAAATTTGTGAGGGTTGGGTGGCCAGGCTGATTGGAGAGAGAGGCAGTGCAGGCCTGGATCACACAGCCAAGCTCAGCACTGTATGGGGCAGATCAGAACCCATGCTGCAAATAAGGTGAGGCAGAGCCCATCCTGAGCCTCTGTAAAGCCACTCTCTGCACCGAGGGCTCCTAAATTGGCTGTCACCTCCCAGGAATCGGGTAATTTTGTGACAACCCAATGAGGACCTCTGCTTGAAAGCCCAGCTGTGACCAAAAAGGTGAGTAAAAATGAGAGGCTTCACAGAAGAGACTGCAGAGAAGGATGTCAGAAGTTTCACAAAGGCGTTAGACAGGCGGGGGGTGTCACCATGACCTTGCACGGAGCGCTGTGGGCAGGGCTGCACATCCCACCTCACAAATGACAGTCACAGGCACGGATCTGGAGGAGGCTGGGAAAATAGCTCCAAGACTGGCAGACCCTGGGGCTTTTGTATGCAGAAGCTTGGGCCCACCTGGCTTACAAAATTCTGGGACTCTTAACTCCAGCTGATTGTTTCTGGCGATGACTGGAGCTAAAGTTTTGCTCCAGTGTTTGGGGAAGTCAACTGGACTTTGCCTGTTTGAATTCTCTGACCTGCAGTGACATGGGCTGGTTAAAACCTGACAAGGGATGCTCTGAAGTAGAAAACTCCTGTCTAGATCAGACCAGGAAGGTGTTTCCAGCTCCATGCTGTGGGTCAGCGTTGTGCTGTCTGTATTTCCTTAGGCATCTGTTAACAAGCCACTGCTAAATAGTGATAATCCTGCTGCTGCAAGCCCAGGTCTGAGTGTTTGCTACAGCAGGATAATGTCCCTGGCTAGAGATGTGTTTGGAGCCTGTGCAATGGCCCACTTAAATCCACGTGAGACTTGAGGGGTCTTGGCAAAGGAGCAGCCTAAATCAAATTAGGAAGACAAGGGGATGTTCCCATGGGCCACTGCCTGGGAGTGAGCCCACAGGACTTGAAACAATGAGGTTTCTTTTGCCACGGAACAGTAGAAATAGGTAATCCAGATTAGTTGCTAAGTGCCTCCAGGAGGTAGGATTAGTAGAAGGAAGAGTCTGCAGTACTCAGCTGGCAGAATCTCACCAGGAAAAAGGTACGGACATAACGGTGCCTTTGCAAGGGTCTGTCTGGTCTTAGAGGGCAAATCATGGGAATGACCACAGAAACTCTCCAAAGGCCATAGGAACGATGTTTATGTGTATAGGAGGTGTCTGTGAGCCTGCACCACTTTGGCTCTCTCTCCAAATGTCATGATCAAAGCACTGAATTTATTGATTTTGGTGGTGTTTTGGCATAAACTGTTTGCTGCATCAGTGGAGGCTTTAATTCACACAGACAACATGGGTAATAAAACGGTATTTCATAGGTCAGGATGGTTTTCACTTTAGAGAACTGGCCAGAAATGGAAATTTCTGTTTGAAGAAGTTTAACTTCCCGGTTATCCAGGTCCTACATCTGTCAGAAATTCTGATGAAGTATCAAAGAGAAAGCACCATCTCTGCTCTGCCCTTCACGGGAGTAGATTGGTTCTGCACAACACCAGTGCTCTGCAGCTCAGGGTACCTGTTTTGACTCCATCCTTGGTTTAACATATTTAACCATACCTTGTTCCTCTTCCCTCCCTGGGCATCTTCCCTGTCTACTCTCCTATCGAGCTCATCGAGGTTGGGTGATGCCAGACCTAAAAAGAATGAACCTGTGCCTCACTTAATCCCTGATTCCAGGTGAACATGGCATCCTACTGTGGATAATACACCCCCTGGACACCGGGCACAGTGTTAGAGGGAAGATCTCTGCTATATTCTCTGAAAACATAAAGCTCTGGGACATTGATCTGCTTGTACTGAGATCATTGTTGTTTTTGAAGCAGCTCTACCAGAGGCAATGTTTGAGCCTTCAGGGCTTCTAAAAACTAGAGGAGGCAGCAAAAAAATCAATGGGGGGTTGGTGGAGAAGGTTTCCTAGGTGTCATTCCAAGTGCCAGGTGGTTCTTGGCTGTTGATTGGTGTTGGAGGTGCCACGTAGCCTGGGGAGGTGTGGGCACTTCGCCTCCATGGAAGGTGATGACAAACATGTGCTGTAGGGGGCCTGGGGGCCAGCAAGAGGGGCCACAAGGTGTGAGGATCAGTTTCCCCCTCCAGAAAGGAGGTGAAGAGTCTGACTCCTGATTCCTTTAGGCTGAATTACCAAAAGGAGGGGGTGTTCCTGCAGGTCAGCAGCATTTTGGTGGGAGCTGTTATGTGCACTGGGAAAACCCCTCTCCTGAGGACTGGGAAGGTGGGGGAACCTCAGAATTGGGTGTCTTTGAAGATGCAGGTGTTTGAACAACACACCTCCCCAGCACTGCACAGAGATCACACCCCTGTCCTAATGTCCCTCCCTGTTGGCATCAAGTGGTCAGGGATTGCAAAGTGCTAGACCAGCCCTTTCCCAGCAGGATGAGCTGCTGCAGGATGCTCTCTGGTACATCCCTGTCCCTTTTCCCTGGCCACAGCAGGGCAGTGAAGCCCCCAGAGCCTTACAGAGAACCAGAACATGTGCAAACCTGCTCTGCGTCCTTCCCAGCTGGTGTGGTTTGGGCTGGGGACCCAACCCCAGTCGTCATCTCTGCCTGGGATAAAGGGAGTTTGTTTCTGCCTTAGCTCATTGCAGTATCTCCTGCTGGCAGACTTTCCAATTAGGGAGCCAAGTGGGAGTCAGGAGAGACCCCAGGGTGGATTTCACACTCGCTCTTTATTTATATGTAAACCTGGATGCAGGGTTGAGCTGCTGAGAGTGGGAGCAGGGGGAGAGGCCAGCACAGAGAACAGAGGTCTTTGCAGCTCTCATTTGCAGCGTGTGGGGGGGACAGGGCTGAGAGAAAGGCACAGCCTGGCTTGTTTCTCCCACTTGATTCAGTTCACGGGCTCCTCCCAGTCCCTGCTTGTGTCTCCCAGAATGGCACTTGAGCATCTCTGAATGCCAGGGATGGCAAGTTCTGTCCTGGTGACAGATCTGAGCATCTCTGTGTGCCCCAGTGCCCACCTGGGCCACACACAGTGTGGAGGTGCATGGCCTGGCTCAGGTGGGTTATAGGGTCTGGCCCCACACTCTCCCATTCCTGTCCTTGGATTTCTGCTCCCTGCTGGTGTCCCAGAGCTGAGCCCTGAGTGTCTTTGCTGTACCCCAACAGTGATTGTGCTTCTGGCCCCACAGAGAGGTCAGCAGGAGGTATCCAAGCAAGGGAAACATGGGCAGAGGGAGGTGGCACAGCTGGAGGGCACACAGGGCACAGCTGGAGGGCACACACATCACAGTCATGGGGCAGGGAGTGCCAGATGCTGCAGGCAGAGCTGGGACACCTTCCCTCCTGACCTTCCCCATCCTCTGCTCCCTTCGGGTTCCATTGGGTGGGGCCTTTTCAAACTGCCCAAAACCACTGGCCTTCCTCTTTCTTAAAAAAAAAAAAAAAAATTTAATGAATGTAAACAGACATCAAAACCTGGGGTTAGCAATTCTTCCATGCCCAAAAAGGATCAAAGCACTGCCCCTGTGGGCAGCCCGTGTGTGAACACCTGCCAGGCAGGGCAGTGAGTCCCCCCAAAAAGGCAGCTCCACGCTGAGCTGTTCTGGTCACCGGGGCCTCTTTGCCAGGCTACACAAGGGCTGTTTTCCAGGTGCTGTTGCTGTGCTTTACGGTGTGATTATGGCTGCACAAACAGTTCCACTGGCTCAGCTGCTCCCTCCCCTCCTTCCCTTTGTCTGGGAAATGCGGTGTCTCTCTCTCTCTCCAGCTTTTTGCCGGCATTTGAGCTGGATGACAACCTCAGGAGATGCTCAAAGTGCAGCATTGGTGGGTTGGTCAACGTAATGACAAGTTTTTGGTCAGCTGGTTGGGGACTGAGTTAAGCCAGGTGCTTAGTTAAGCTTGGTTTAGCTGTTTTGCTTAGCAGAGCAGCTCTCAGGTGGGAACAAGGAGGTGTAGGCTCAGCACCTGGTTTCCAGCTCCTTGTTTTGCATCAGGGGAGTGCTTGATACCTGGCGGTGCTGTGCCTCACTGGAATAGGGGTAACAGGATTTCTTAGCTTGGCAGGTGTGCTGGAAAGATAAATCCAGCAATATTTGGAGGGTATCACAAGACTACAGCTTTACTCAGGCGACTCTGCAGGCCACAGCATTTCTTACCCAGGCCACTGAACTGCAGCTACCTCTCAGGCAGAGCAGGAAGAGATACCTGCAGGGTGGCTGAGAGATCCAGGAAAAGATGAGCAGCACAGGGAATGTGAACAGGGATGGCTCATTCTCACTCCCAGTTGAGAAGCAGGGGCACGAGGCAAAGTCAGTGAGCTGAAGCAGATGGATGGAAGTAATTTTTCAGGGAACGTGCTGTGGTGCTGTGGAACTCCTTAATAAAGGGCATCAAAGCATTAGTGTCAATGCAAGATCATGGAAGAGAAATCCATGGAAAAGCATGTACTCTGCAGATGGCTTCTGGCTCAGGAAGACCAGAGAGGGGCTGGGAAAGTGCTGTGGGAAGTGCTGTGTGTTTGTCTTCTTCTTATGTCGTAGGGAAGGATGTATAGGGGATACCCTTCCCCTCCAACTGCTGTTGGACACATGGCCTGGGCAGGATGGGTCTTTGGGCTGGCAGTACCACCGTTCTCAGGCAGGGCAAATTTCAGCCCCTGAGGTGCAACAGCACACAGAAAGAAGTGGAAGCCCATGTGGAACCATCAGCCTGGGTCCTGCAGTGACACCCACACCAGGAAGGACTGATTGGGTTCTTGGAATGGGCAGGTCTGGAAGGCAAAGCTGTGTGTTGTTCAACATGCTTCCAGCCAGGTCTCTGCCTTCATTTCGTGGTGTTGCAAGTCAACAGATCATAGAACAGTTTGGGTTGGAAGGGATCTTGGAGACCATCTCACTCCAACCCCCTGTCATGGGCAGGGACACCTTTCACTATCCCAGGTTGCTCCAAGCCCCATCCAACCTGGCCTTGGACACTTCCAGGTAGGTGAGCCTGCCTCCTCCACAGCTGGGCAAGGACAATCAAGGGAGGACCAGGAACAAGCTTTTCAGATGGATCCCTGCCATGTTCAGGTGAACTGTGGCAGTTCTGGGAGCAGACAGCACCTGGGGATGATACTTGGAGTTATAAGGTGAGATAAATAAATCTCCATGGTCAGTACAGGATGTACATCCATTTGGGTGCAGACCTGTCCCTTAAATCCTTCTCTGTACCTAAAATGGCCTCAAAACAATGAGGATCTACAAGCCCCTTGCTGATCTCCAGAACTAAATTAAACATCCCAGGGAGTCAGTGGGCATCCAGCAACCAAGCAGAGTCCGAAAGCACCTTTGGAGCCAAAACCCCAGGGCCTGAACAGAGGTGTTCCCATCTTCTGCAGCCTGAAGTAGTCCCCAGCTGAGCCATTCTGGCCCCTCCCGGGCACTGGGAGAGCCAGCAGGCAGCCCCTTCAGCGTCTCTGTATTATTTAACGACCCTGGAGCAATTAGCGTGGCACTGGAGAGCAGCCAGCCCGGACTGCAGGTGTTAGTGCCTCCCCAGGGCACGGACACCGGGAACAGCTGGGCTCCACCTTCCTGGCTTGCAACTCTCAAGGGCAGTCCCAAAAATAGGCTGCTGCAATCACCTTGGCCAGAGACCCTGCTGACACAAATCACCCTGGCAAGGCGGCAGGAGGAAGAAAACATTGTGATTTGCACAGAGATGAGCACAGACACGGCAGAAGGGTGATGATCAAGACAATTCGCCTCTCTACAGACCCAATCCATCTGGAGGGGGCAGTTCTGGACCAGCAGGATCACGAGTGCAACCCCCAAACCCACCAGTTTGTCTTATTCCTTCCTTGTAACACCAACTTTCCCCCCTCCACTCCTGGCCCTACTGGATCCTGTTTTGCTGCCCTGTCTCACCACCGACCAAACCTGTTTTGCTGCACAGCCCCTGGTAGAAGCACTGAACTGCCAGCAGCAGGTGCTGAATGTTGCTTTCCCACTGTAATTAGCAGGCTGAGCTCCTCTCCTCGGCTCTCTGATCTCTGTTTTCATTGCTCTCTGCTGCTCACGGGAAATGTGATAGGCAGTATCCAGGGTCTCGTGTCAGCAGCAGGCATTGCTGAGCACCTTAGCAACAGGGACAGGATGGGATGGGAATGCTGCAGGCAGAAGTACGTGAGACACCTCTGGGTGGGCACCTCACTGAAAGGACACCTCCGTTCTGGCTGCTGCAGGAGTTTCCAAGAGCCTTAATGACTTTGTGGAGGAAAGGGGAGGGTGTTCAGGGTGCCCTTGGAGGAGCCAGTGGAGGTATCTGTGGTAGGCAGTTCCCAAGGACCAGCACAGTGAGGCTGGCTCAGGTGAGCCTGCCTCCTCCACAGCCACTAAAACTGTCCCACAAGACTCTGCATCACTGTTTTTCTGCAGCAGGCACAGCCTGACTCATCTTTGGGAGGCATCCTCCAAAATGTCACTGTGAGCAAACCTGCTCGGTTTCTGTCGCTACCTGCCGGGGACTCAGCACAGGGAGGCAGGCTGTGGGGCAGCTTCCAGGCTACCTCCCAGCCCCACTGCTCTCCCAGGGTGTTCCTAAACGCCCTCAGGGAGCTGCTTGCCTTCCCATGTGCCCTGCTGCTTCCCTGTGCGTGCCCTAAGGCTCTCCTGGGTCTTGAAGGGGAATCCTTTAGTTGTGGCCCAAACCCCCCTGATCTGATCATGCCTGGGGGCTGGTGGGGGTGGAGGGCACCTTTCTTGGTGCTTCAAGGGATTTTGAAGCTCAGGACCTTCACCCAAACACAGAGGCCGAAGATGAAACATAGCATTGAAAAAGGCTGTGTTCTCACAGAAGCTCGAAACTGTCCCCTTCACTGTCCACATTCACACAGGTCCCCACAGCTGCCCTTTGGGTCTGTGGCTCAGGTCTTTAGTGGCCCAGAAGCCACCAGCACATTGGGCAGATGCTGGGAAAGGCAGGCAGTGTCAGAGCATCCTCTGGAGCTCGGCAGGCTGTGCCCAAATACTCAGGTGATCAGGGACCTCTCTCCAGGCTGGCCTTCAGGTGAGGAATGAAGAGTGGCAGCCAGAAGGGATCTTTTCCCATCCTCCCTTAGAGATACCCCCACCAGGACACTCTTTCCCTGGTCCATCATCACGTCTTCAATGCCCACTGCTGCTCAGTAAATACCTTCAAAACTCAGGATGCATCCATGGGTCAAAATGCTTTGGATTTTGTTCAGAAACAGGTCAGAAAAGATCTTCCCACAGCTAGAGACTGTGGTAAATACGATGAATGTTCAGTTCCTATGTGAGTCACGCACAAGGCAGGACAGGGGCACCCCCTGACCCCTCTCAGGACCATTTGGAAGAGATGTGCTATACACACTGTGCTTCCAAAGGGTGACAAGTCCAAGGAATCACTGGACAGAACATCTTGGGGCTCAAGGCAATAAGGATGACACTGGAGAGAGTGTCACTCTCTCTGAGAACAGGAAAGGAGAGACAGGCTGGGTCTAGAGGAGGACGGAGAGAATGCTGTGGGAGCACTGGGTGTGAATCCCTGAGCGGGAGGGGCAGGACACCCCGGAGGCTCAGCAGCACCCCAGAGCAACCAATGGCCCAGCTGGCATTCAGTGGTGGGTGGGCGGAGTGGTGGTGAGAGCATTTTGTGGTACAAGCTCTGCCTTCCTCAGCCTCCCCTTGAGACATCATTTCTACCCCCAAGCCAGACCCCTCACCACAATTATTCCCCCCAAACCCAGATGGGGAGGGGTTGGCTGTGCACAGGGGTGACACAGGAGAAGCCCACGGGAAGGCTGGGCAGTGTGTGGTGGCCTGGGGAGAGAACAGGGCTTGGCTGGAGAGCTGGGTGAGCCAGCCTGCTCCAAACAACTCCCAACAGCAAAGACCTGAGCTGTGCTTGGAGCCCAGGCTGGTGATGACCTGGCTGGAAGCCAGTCAGGCCCACCTGAGCCTGGAGCAGGTCCCAGGATGGGCTGGAGAGCTGAGTGGAGCGGCAGGAATGGGAATAAGAGCATCTTTCACGTGGCTGTGTTTTGTGTCTCAGTGCAGGCTCTGCCTTTGTGTCCTGAGCACATCCGGGGAGAAAAATCCCTCAGTTCCCAAGGGATGCCTAAGGGATGCTGCACTCATTAGTCCAGCTGGGGACTGAGCAAGGCCAGGGAGTGAGTCCCTGCACGCCTGGGTCTTCACAACAACCCAGAAATGGTGTCTCGTGTGTGTGATGTTCCCTCACAAGCACTCAGCCCTCCTCTGCTGAGATTCACCAAGGGGGGACGGGCACCAGGAGGAGGAATTTGCAGGGTGTGAGGAAGTGACTTGAGCTGTGGCACAAAAACTCTCTGGGTGGGTGTCATGAGCACACGCTGGGGAGTATCCCGTGGGCCTGAGCTCAGAGCTACATATGCTGCTCCTCTGCCAGCACCAAACATGGCACCTGGCATCTGCTCATCTCAGACCCCATTGGTACATCGAGGCAGTAGGTGGAAAGTCCAAGCCCACAGCAGAGCCCATAAAGGTCGTGTTTTATTCTGGCTGATCTCTTTCGCTTGCCTCATCTCCTGGAGGAAAATGAAGTGATAAACAGCCAGCAGCACAGTTTTGGTAAAAACAAACCAGGGCAAACAAACAGGAGATAATTCTCTCTCCGGTTGGTGCGGGGAATTCTGCTGAGTGGAGAGAGATGCTCTGGGGACAGACGTCACTCCAAGTGCTGCACAGCCAACAGACAGTGGGCAGCTCCTCGCTGGGACAGCATGGCTGGGCTCAGGGTCTTGCTTCCTGGCCAGTGTCCTGGGGAGCCTAAAGGCTTTTTTCCGTCTGCAGGATTTGTATTCCTGCATTTTCCAGGCTTCCAGTGAGTGATCCCCGCTCCCAGGATCTGCTGAGCCTGACTGTGGTCTGTGCCCAGAGCCAGGGGCTCTCCCCAGGTGAAGAAAGCTCAGGGTCACAAGGAAGGAATCCACTTTGTCCAAGCCCTTGCACAGAGCAGAACAAGGGCAAGGAAGCAAGGAAGGGAAGCCTGGCAGAAGCAGCATTCCTGGGCCTTGGAGAGAAGGAAAGCAGGACAGGGAGAGCATAGAAATGGGTTCTGGGAGGTGAAGATGTGCAGAGAAATCACATGCACGTGATAGCGTGCAAAGAGGAGGGGAAGGGACAGTGCTGGGCCAGGAGGTGCTGGAGGGGTCTGGGAGCCAGTTGTTCCTCCTGTTTTAATTCTTACCTTCCTCCCCAGAGTGCCAGGATCTCCGAGCCTTTTACAGGGCTTTAAGATCCCAGAACCTGGCAAACGGAGGCACTGAGAAGTTAAGCGAGGCCACCAGAGAAGATGAGAAGGGATTGTGTTACTCTTTTTTCCCCCTGAAACAAAGCAGAGCTGTCAGTTGACACTTCCCGCGCTGCCCCGGCTCCGGAGGGTTGCTGGGGCCGCTTCCAGCAGACAAGAGACGTCAGGGAAGAGACAAGAGACGTGGGGTGAGGCGTGGGATTCCTGCAGCGCAGGGTCCAGTGCAAAGCGGTGCCTGGAGTCGGTGTCCTCCCACCGGAGCAGGGAGAGGCAGTTCGGTTCCTGCTGCCTCCCGGGAAGCGCAGGGCCGGGAAGCTGTGAGCCCTGGTAGCCTGGAGGCATCCTGGGAACCTGGTTTTTGAGGCTGCCTGATAGGAAAAGGGTTAGGAAATCGGGCAGACTGCCATATTAAGTCTGCCTGGCTTTTGGCAAAAATCTGCCCAAACGATACAGCTCCCTGAAACGTTTCTGCTTTGACAAATGTGTGGGTTTTTTGTTGTGTGGTTTTTTGTTGTTCTTTTTTTTTTTTTTTTAAATGAAAACCCCAACTCCACTGCATTGAAAACTTGCCTGACTGGTCAGAGGATAGTTCAGCCAGCCCGTAGGAGAGCGGGGCAGCAGGCCCATGTCCCCGCACACAGTCTGCCTATTGTTCTCCCTGCAGAGCAGGAGAAGGGCTTGCATTAACCACAGGATGGGACCATTGCAGCCAGACCCCTCCACCCGGGCAGACTCCTACTCTGTGTATGCAGTGTCCACACCTCCAGCCTCCAGGATGGCTCCCCAAGCCCTGGAGCACATCCAGACAGGCAGGGCAAGGCTAAGTCTGCCTGCACGACCCATCAGCTGGCACTGCAGCACCAGCAGGATTTTGCTGTCCCATACCCATCCTTGAGGAAATGACCCCCAAGGATGTCAGTTTACAAACTGACAGAGGGCAGGGTTAGATGGGATATTGGGAAGAAATTGTTCCTTGTGAGGATAGTGAGGCCCTGCCACAGGTTGCCCAGAGAAAGCTGTGGCTGCCCCTGGATCCCTGGAAGTGTCCAAGGCCAGGTTGGACGGGGCTTGGAGCAACCCGGGCTAGTGGAAGGTGTCCCTGCCCATGGCAGAGGGTTGGAATGGGATGAGCTTTAAGGTCATATTTTTAAGTTCTGTGATTCTGTGATTCCCACTTCCCTCCCTCTGGCTCAGCTCTGAGGACTGTCCCTGCGATCTGACACCGAGGGACTCTTGAAACCCCTTTCCTGGGGATCACATATGGTCTTTAACGGCTCTGGGCACCAAACCCAGCGTGGCAGGAAGGGGTGAGGGGAGCTGGCAAGCTGGCCATGTCTGGGTACAAATCCCACCGTACCAGCCTCGGGGTCCCCACTGCTGTCACCTTGGCTGCACCAGGCTCCTCCAGCCCCTCCGCTGTCCTCCGCTGCTTCTCATCTGCTTGTTATTCATGGCAGGGGGCAGGAGCTTCCCCCCCGCCCCCCATTCAGTGTGCGGACCCTCACCACAGCCCCAGAAGGTTGAATTTAATGCTGGGGGATTTGCAAGTCAAGAATTCCTGCGCCCACACAATGCGCAGCTGGGCTTTGAAAAGGCGTCAGGATTAAAATGCAACCGCAAACTTGACAAACCGGCGCAAGGGCCGCAGACAATGGGCTGCAGCTCCCTGTTATCATTCACGGCGTGTGAAGGACCAGCTCGGCGGGTTACAAGTCATGCGCTGGAGATGCTGCTGGCCTGGACACCAGCGGGGAGGGCTCCTTTGTGCGGCTCTCGCAGTGGGGAGCAACCCGAAAGACAGGCTGAGCCGAGAGACATCTCCGCTCGCAGCCGGGGGTAAGGAGGGCGGGATGACAGGGACCCTCCGCCACCGCCGGCGGGCTCTGAGCTCCTGCCTGGCCGGGATTCAGCCACCCCGGGGGGCTCCAGATTCGCCGGGCTCTGCCGGATGGAAATTAAGGAGCTTTTCTTTGATTCTGTCCTGTAACTGTAACTTGGTTTACGCAGGAGTAATAAAGCACGCGGAGGCTGGGGGGATTCGGGGCGAACGGGGATGCCAGGACGGGGCAGAGGGTTTCAGATGATGACGGATTAGATACAGGTCAACCGTGTAATAGTGAGGGACAATGCCACCTGGGGCTGGAATAATTAACACTCTGGAGATAAAGCCGGCAAAACAACCGGCTGGATCTCCCCGTGGGCAGCATCGAGACACCTTCCCCAGCCCCCTGAGCCAACCCAGCTTGCTGCTGATCCTGGGGCATTTGGGACACGGCTCTGCTGCAGCCCCGGGGGGACACAGGGCAAGGGAAGGTCTGGCAAAAAGAGACTTGGATCTGGCCAGGGCGGTGGGAAGGGAAGGAGCCACCCAGGAGGTGATGTGACAAGCATGGGGTCCTTGTGTGACTGTCATGGCTCAGATCAATTATTTTAATGAGCCCATGGACAAAGGTCAGGGAGGAATGTGGTGTGTCAGTCAGGTCTCCATGCTGGGTATGCACTGGCTACTGCCATGGCATTCTGTTCAGAGGCAGCAGCCACCCAAACCTCCCTGCCTGGAGGACGTGGGACTGAGTCTTTATGTGTCCAACACTCTGGTATAAAACTGGATCAGGTGATCCCCCCCTTCCCAGCTCCTTTCCCACCATCTTCCTCAATGCACTGTCTGCACAGCAGTGTGCAGCAGCTTCCTTCTCAGTACACTGGAACCTGGGAGCATCAGAGGCTGAGCTTAGCAGGAAAGAGGATTTTCCTCTCTCCTTAGGGGCTCCCAGGCAAGGACAGGTGTTGGGGGAACCCTTCCCCCTTCCAATAGACATAAGGATGGGTGAGCAAACTCCACCCTGTGCATGAGGCTACACCCTCCTCCCAGCACCCCTCAAGGAGAAGTGTCCATGTGGTGGGCCAGGTCTGGAGGGACTAAAAAAGCCCAGGAAGCCAGAGCAGTCCTCAACACCAAACAGCACCATGTGATTTTTGTTAGGCTGTGCAGGAGGGTTTGTTTCAGTTTGTTTATTTATTTTTTTTCTGTACACAAAAAGCTCGGTCCTTCACTCAAAAAGGGGCCTTTCAAAAATGATGCAAAACTGACACTGTTTGTGTCAGGGAGTTTGTTGGGGAGCAAGAAGCTGTAAAAATATTATTGAATGGAGGATTGACAATTTTCCTATTCTGAAGGGGAGTTTTGTAGCCATTTTGAGACTAAACTAGGTAGCTGTGCTGAAGAGCAGAATACATCTGGTTTTCAAGCTAGCACAGCTACTTCAGAGACACAGGGAGACTGAGGGTTTTACCTGACTTTGCCCAAATCTTACACATCAGGACATGAGGTTTAGCAAACTGGCAGAGAAATCAGAGCTGTGGTGCGAGATCTGTCTCAGCACAGCTCTCTGTGTCACACAGATTGAGCTTTTTAACCACAAACCCTTGGAAAAGAAAACAAGAGGAAAAGCTCATAAGCAAATTCATCTTGTCCCTACTCTCTAGGCCAGCACCACCAGCAGCTTTCCCCCAGTGGTGACTCTGTGCCCAGGTCTGACTGCAATTAGAAAAATGGCATTAATGACCAAACACTTTTGCTGCCTGCAGTGGTGCCCTGCAAAAGGGTTTCTTGCTGAGCTTGCACTCTCCTCTCTGTCCCGTGAAAGTGCTGCTGTCCTCTGTGGTGGTCCACCCTGGAGGCCACGGGTGTTGATGTCCACTGGTGATGGGCACAGCAGAGCCTGAGTCAGTCCAGCATTCCTGCCCTGGCACGAGAAGGTACTGAAGTAGAGGGGCAGTAGCTCATGGGGCTGGATGGGCAAACGATTCTGGAATGCTGGGGAGCTGCTGGGGCAGACTGGACCTGACTGGAGAGTCCCCACAGCCTGCAGCAGGCTCTCTCTGGGGCTGCACTGTTAAATTAAAATAACAACAGAGCAGCAAGAACTACAGCTAAAGAAGTCCCCTGGCCTTTGTAATGGTAGGCAGTATCTGCTCCCCCGGTGATCAGGTCCTGAGAGGCTGCTTCCATGTGAGAACCGGTGCGTCTGCTCCATCCCCGCCTCACACGGCCAAGTGACACCCACACAGCCCTTCCCGAGGGACAGATGCCACAGGGCCACCTTCCCCCTGCCTGCCCCCGGCGTGCCTGTGCACTGCAGGGCTGCCAGCTCGCCCTCCCTCGGGGTGGGAGGTGTGCCCTGCGGGGAATTTGGGTGGGTGCCCCACGGCGCTCACCCTGGAGCAGGAGCCATCCTGCTCGGCCCCCCAGGGAAGGTCAGTGGGGAGGGGGGTCAGCCTATATTCAGCCGAGCCCGCTGGGGAAGGCGTGTTCGGAGGCGTGTTTGGGATCCCCGCAGTGCCGGGCGGGCAGATGCGTGGTGGCAGCTATATTTGGAAGGTGCTGTTTGGTTTCCTCCCGCAGCACGGAGTCCGCAGCAGTGGCCGAGCAGCCGCGACGCTGCGTGTGCAGCTCCCAGCCCAGAGCACCAGCATCCCCCCCTCCCCGGCCCCACACCACACTCTGCTCCTTCCCCCCCCACCCCCCCTTGCTTTTCTTTCCTGCGGGCTGTGAAAAGGTGCAGTCTGCCTGTGACCGTTTCTCCTCCCTCCCTTCCCCCTTCCTGCTGGTCAAAACCGCCATCCTGGAACAGCCCGGCGGATTAGTGAAGGGATACCTTTGAAACCGATGCCAGGAAAGCTCCGTGGATCAGTTAACAGGAGAGTATAAAAAGCCGTGCCTGTGTCCCCCCACGCTCCCCCCATCTCTCTTCCTCCATGTCACCGGCCCTGGCTGCTGGCTCGCCCCTGGCTGGGGGCCTGCGATCCCAAACGTGCTCTCCAGGCTGGCTTGCCTCATTAATTAAAGAAGACAGATTTTTAGCTTCTCTTTCCCTCCCTTCCTCTCTTTCTCTCTCTCTTTTTTTTTTTTTTTTCCCTGGGCTCCTGCTGGGGAAAGTGGAGCCAGTCTTGTGGGGGCAGGAGGAGGATGAGGACGGGCGCCAGGGATTTAGAGGCGGCTGCTGTGCTCTGCTCCCGGGGTGCTCTGCTCCGTGCCACCCTGGGGAACACGAGGAGAGGGGACTCAGCTCCCACACCCACAGTCCTGGGACTTGCAGCAGCGTTTGCAGCCCCTCCGGGGATATTCCCTTATGGCTGGCTGGCACGGGCATCCTTCTAGCCCTCAGCACCTCCTTGCTGACTCCTGCCCCGCAGGATTGGGGCACAGAGCCTGTCCCGTTCCCTGGCACAGCTGGGACCATGGGTGCAGCAATGTGTGGGGCTGGCACATGGTGCAGAAAGCAGCCTATGTGAGCAAATTCATCTTGTCCCTACCCCCTGGGCCGGCACCAGCAGCTTTTCCCCGGCAGTGACTGTGAGCCCAGGTCTGACTGCAATTAGAAAAATGACATTAATGACCAAACACTTTTGCAGCAGTGCCCTGCAAAAGGGTTTCTGGCTGAGAAAGCAAGTGTGCACGGTGTGGTGTGTGTGGTCTGTGGCACAGCCATGCAGGGTGTGTGGCACAGCCGTGCACAATGAAGCCACACGTGGCGCAGTGTGTGCCCCTGCTCCAGGGACAGCTCACACCAGCAGAGCACTGCTGCAATTCACTCCACCTCTGCTTATGCTTGGGCAGCACAGCTCAGAGCCTGTCCCCTCCACGTGAGCCCAGGCTGGGAGGGAACCACCCTGGCACACAGTGCAGGAGGACAGGAGAGAACAGTGGGGACAACGGGAGCTCCGGGAGGGACCTGAGGGCTGTGCTGTGCTGGGAGTTGGCCCCTGACTCTTCCTTGCTGTGTTGTTCCTCCCTGAAGAGAAGGCCTGGCTGGTTCTTCTGGCTGAGTCATCCCCAGGTCTATCAGCCTGGCTGCAAAATTAAATTCAAAGCTCGTCTTTTTAACACGAAGATCACTTACATCCAGCTGCACGAGCCGCGGCCCCTTTAGGATTTAATAATAAAATGAATGCCCATGACCTGGCTGTTTGCTCACGCCTGGATCTTCCTTGATGGATGAACAGAAATTGCTCCCTGGCTCGGGTCATCCGCAGTAAAAATCGCCAGTCGATTGCCGGGCCCTCCCTCGGCTCCTCTGCGTTCAGGGCTCGCTGGCTTCGTTTGGGACCTGGCTTGAAACGGATAATCAATAATAATCAGGCTCGACGCTGTGACGGCACCTTTGATCCGAGGATCTCGGAGCACTTTGCAGCGGATAATGAACGGAGCCCCTCTGTGAGGAAGGCAGGAGTGTCTGCATTTTATGGGGGGAGCGGAGCCCAAGGATGGGCTGACCCTGCTGCTCTCTGGCTCTGTCCTGCTCCACATCCCCCACACAGATGCCTCAACTGCTTTAGCAAGAGAGATTCACTTGGAGAGGAGATGGTTGGTGCCAAGTGTCTGCGGGGCTCATTCCCTGGTAGGTTGTGGGTCTGGTTCCTTCCTGAGGCAGCCTGAATTGGCCAAAGTCGTGCTGGTTTGGGGCTCGGCGTGGCAGGGAACAGAGCAGCCCTGGGTGCAGCACATTCCCCCAGGGACAAGCGGTCTCAGGGCTCCTCCACCCCCAAACCATGGGGCTCCTGTGATGGGCTGCAGCACCTCTGTGTCAGTGTGCAGAGTCCAGAGCTGGGACTGAGGATGGGCAGCAGCTCTCAAGCTGAAACCATTCCCAGGCCTGGGAAAAGAGGCCAACAGCAAGCAGCAGAGCTGTGAGGTCCTGTCTCCAGCCATGCCAGGGAGAGCAGAGCCTGGGCTCTGTTTGCTTTCAGGGGAGACTTGGACTGTCTTAGCCCAGTAATGCCAGATGCTGCACACCAGTCCCCCCAGTCCCATGGCCATGGCCTCTGTGGGCCACACGTTGCCCCCAGGATGGACCACCAGGATGGAGCACCTGCTCAACAGATTGTGCAGGGCTGGTTGGTGTGGACCTTGGCTGGGGTGAGCTCTGCCTGAGGGAGGGCTGTATCCCCCAAGGATGGGCATGGGACCCAGCTCTGGGGACGCCATCCCCCTGTCCCCAGCTTTCACCCCTAAGCCAGGGTGCTGTCCTGCTGCTGGAAGGGCTGCATCTTCCACATCTGAACAGAGGGGACAGAGGGCATCCAATGCTGGGGATGCCACTCCTGTGTCTCCAGCCTCCACCCCTCAGTCAGGGCGGTGTCCTGCTGTTGGAAGGGCAGTGTCCCCCATAGCTGGGCAGTGGGGACAGAGAGCATCCAGCTCTGGGGATGCCACCCCTGTGTACCCAACCTGCATCCCTTGGCCAAGATCGCATCCTGCCCTTAGAAAAGCCGTGTTCCCCTGTGGCCAACCAGTGGAGGGAGGGGGCAGCTTTGGGGATGCCACCCCAGTGTCCCCAGCCTGCACCCCAGCAGGACAGGCTGCTCCGCTGGTGTCGCAGCGCCACCCCTTGCCTCCCGGGGAAAGTGCCCGTTGGCTTCGTCTGCACTCTCCAGCAATTACACGACTAATATATTAATTGTTTCTAATCTGCGCATCTCCAAGGTCACCTGTAAGACCGGACGAGGGAAGCAGACCTCCTGCCCAGGCGCCCCCTGTCACTCCCCAAGGGATGAGGCTGCAGCCCAGGGACTGTCCTATGGACCCCCGCCGCAAATCTTTCGCGGAGCGTGGCCGTGGGGAGCAGCCTCCCGCGGGGCTGGAGGCGGGATGCTGGGAGGGGGATGCCGGTGCTGACCTCCGGCGGGAAGCGCTCCCCGTGCTGGCGACGGGCTGAAAACCGAGTCACCGCCCGTCCGTGGGTCCGTCCAGCCCGTGCTCCCACCGCTCGTTGCCGCCTTTGCCTTTGTCTCCGGCGCTCAGCCGCGCTTCCAGTCTTCAAAGTGTTAAAACTTTTCAGTGTGTGCTGCAGATCCCTTGCCTGCAGCCTCCTGCCCTGAGTCAAATTAATCATGTACTGGGAAACACAGCAGGCATGTACTAGCCCTGGGCATGGTGTATCACGTACTTTCTGGAATCTGTCACATGGGGAGCTTTCTGTTTTAGGCTCAATTGATCCTTTCTCGGTTTGATACTGTGTTTAATTGTGAGATGGGGCTGTGTGTTTTTGCTTCAGCCGAACTTAAAGGGCCGCTCTTCCCAGCCTTGTTTTCAGATGTCCGCAAGAACAGACCGCCGCTGTCTCCTCACCCAAACAAAAAGCCTTTCTCTCCCCACACACAATATCCCCTCTGTATTGTCCACAACAAAGAGCAGGGCTAAATTAATTTTAGGTCCGGCTCTTTTAATGTAGGGCTGGGAAGGGGAGGTGCTTTTATTGCTGCAGCTGACAGCACAAACAGGAGAGGAGAGAGGTGGCCTGGGCCACCGGGCACTCCCTGGGTGGTGAGGATGGGGAGGGGGGATGTCCCTGGCCCCCAGGACTCCCCCTGAGCACCCTCAGCTGCAGAGCCTGGTGCAAGGTGAAGTGAACTGGAGAAGAGCCCAACCATGCAGCCTCGCCCCAGGTGGGTCAGAGGCTTCCTGGGCTTTCCCTCCACACCCAAGGAGGGCTTTCCACCTACCCCTGGAAGAAGTGGTTTAAGGAGGCTGGGTGAGACATAAACTGCCCACATCCCAAAAGTGATGTCCCCTGGGGCCTGGCATCTCCCTCCGGCCGGCCAGATAGCCATCACAGGGTGATTCCTCATTCTGTCTCCACATAAAAGATTTAAAGGGACAAACAAAAACCAGAGCATCCCTCTGAAACTGGGTTAAAAGGGGAAAAAAGGCGTTTTTTCCATGTGCTTTTCCTGCTGAAAAAGGCTGGAGCAATCACCGCAGGCCACCACTGTGCACAGCAGTGTGGAATGGAGCCACGGGGGCCTGGGAGAAGCTGTCCTCAGGGTCTCCTCCCTGCCCTGGTGGGCACAGTACCCTGGTGTGATGTGCCACCCGCCTGTGCCGGTGGTTTGCACGGCTGGGCTGCCTCAGGGACATGGTGGGAGGAGGGAAGGGGCCATGTGGCCACCAGGTCCCGGTGGCATCTCCAGGATGTGCAGCAAGAGGGGAAGGAGCCTTGGAAAATTGTCAAATCAGAGACAAGGAGAGCTGAGGAGAGCAGGGGCTGGGGAAGGGAGATGTCTGGTCGGGGAGGTGGGAAGGAAAGGGGATGCTGAGGGGAGCAGAGGAAGGGGACAAGAGACCCCAGTCAGGAGAGTCAGGCTTTGGGAAGGGCTTCGGCAGCACAAGGATGTTAGGAGGGGAGACAGGAGAGGGAGGGGATGTGGGTTGGTGTGAGCTGGTGTGGTTTTCCACAAATTTAGGCAGAGATGGAGGATTGAAAGGGGAGAGAGAGGTGATGCAGACAGCTCAGCTATGGGTTCTCCCTGCCCACACCTCCTTCCCCTTCCCAAGTGGGGTGGGCAGGGCAGGCAGGAAGGGTCCTGGCCAGCCCCCCTCCCCCGTGGTGAGACAGAGGCCGCGTCCCTGCTCTGTGCCCTGCAGCCCTCAGTTTCTCGGTAGATGGGTAGGAACTTGCTCCTGGTTTATAAATATTCAGCGCCAGCAAAGCCCATTAATGTTGCATTAGGGCTGTGAATCGGAAAGCCCCAAAGCCAGGCAGCTCCTGCTGCAGCTGCAGCACGATCCGGGTCCCGCCGCCCGCGCGCAGCCGCCCTTCCCGCTCCAGCCCAGGCTCCCCGGCTGCCAGGACACCACATGGCTGCAGAAACGTGCTGTTGAAGAGCATCCCCTGAGCCTCCTCGCTCCAGCACACCTGGCACAGGTAGCATGAACCTGGTAGTGGTGGAAGAAAAAGGAGGGTGTGGCGTCAAGCTCTCGTTGTCCCCAGATGAAATGCGATGGTTGGAAGTCGAGGGCTGGGCGGTGGTTTTGAGTGGGATATGCTGGGATCCAGGCGTGACCCCCCCTGGGATGGCAGAACTCTGGATTTGGCCAGCTTTTTGGGAGAACAATGGGAAGCCCCTTGGCTGCAGAGTCAGGCTGACTGCGTGTCTTGGGCTGCTCCCTCCATCCGGCAGCGTGCACCGAACTGCATCTCCAGGAATAGGCAGGAACGCGCGTATTAAAACAGAAGCTGGAGAAAGGAGTTACATCTGTGCAAAGCAGCGATCCAAGTGTTACTATCGGGACCAAATTTTCTCACTTCCAGGAGAGCAGCTCTGAATGTGACAGTCTGCAGACTTGGGCATCAGTTCAGCCAGCTTCCTCATCTCATCTCACCGTATCTTGCAGATCCCCCCAGCAGCCGTGTCCCCTCCACTCCAGCAGCATGTCGTTGAGCTGGAGGTGATGGAAGAAGCAGGAGCTGGGTGGGAAAGGGGGCACGCAGCGGGAAGAGAGGGGGTAACGCTTTGGGGAGCCAGTGGGGAGCAGGCAAGGTGGAGAGAGGGGCTGGAGAGGCTGGGAAGTGGTCAGGGAATTACTGAAATGGAGGGTATGATGGACCACTGGTCCATCAGAGGTTCAGCTCTCAGGAATGGAAGGCTCCTGCTGCTTGTGCCACTGCTGGTGTGTGCAGGGGTGGCTTCTGAAACCTCCAGGATGAACTGGGGGAGGTGGCCATGCCTGAGAGCTGGTGGGTTATGCTGCTCTGGAGGCAGCTCGGTGTGCTGAGAGGAGCCAGCTGATAAAGTCACTACTCACTCCTGGCCCGGGTGGTGACACCCTCCTCCCTTTCTCCTTGCTGCTGCTGTGCCTCTTCCCCACAAACTGTCCCTCCTCCTCCCTCCAGAGCTTCCAGGAGTCACAGGGGAGCACACCCCTGCCTGGCATGCAGAAAGCCTGAGGTCAGGATATATATGCAAAGGATGTCAAGGTCTGGAAGAGAGGAGGGGAGGGCTGAGTCCCTCTGGGCTGGAACAAGGTTCAGTGGCTCTTAAGGATGCCTGCAGCCTCCCTCCCAGAGGGCTGGGAAGTGCAGGAAGCTGCCTTTGAGCTCCTGAAGGAGAAAAGGACTGAGACAAGAAACTGCTGAAATTAAT
Organism: Pseudopipra pipra; assembly: GCF_036250125.1. Taxonomy (NCBI): domain Eukaryota; kingdom Metazoa; phylum Chordata; class Aves; order Passeriformes; family Pipridae; genus Pseudopipra; species Pseudopipra pipra. The sequence continues at coordinate 3,816,136 of NC_087563.1, read as the reverse complement.
TTCTGTAGCTCACCTGAAATAGCAAAAAAAAACTGAATGAGAAAAGGGGAGGTGTATTTCACCAGAGATAAGAAATCCCTTTTACATCAACAAATGTTAGAGACAATGAGAAGAAGTCGCCTGTCCCACATAGTTTAGATAGGGATTCATGACAAGATAGGGAAAGGTCATTTAGAAAGGCAGCAAAGAATAGAGGGTTTGCTTGTTGAAGAATAAATGCTGGGAGGAGTATGCTTCCTCAGATTTAGGGATGTGGAAAAACTGAGAGTCCTAGAAATGAAGCATCTGTGGCTAGAGAGTGGGGTCCACTGGCTCTTGGTGCTGTACAAACAGCTAATTTTACATGGATGGAACTTAGGAATTAGGAAAAAGTTTGGAAATTGAAAAATAGCAAAAAAGTTTCATGGAAAAAAAGGAAATTATGAAGCTCCTGTTACCCCAGCTGGGCTGGGGCTGCATGTTGTGCAGCTGGAGTCTGCCTTGGTCGCTGCTACCCCAGTCAGAAAAGAAGGGTTTTAAAGTATCCCAAGCTCCATTCCCACTGATAGTGAAAAATTATGTTTTGTGACTGGAAATAATGAGTAACATGACTGGTGTGTTCTGTTACACATTGGGCTTTGGTGCCACCGGTGCCAAATTCAACACAGCTTTGACCAAATGGTGCCTCACCTGTTTCCTGCAACTCCTGGTGCATTGATCCAAACCCTTCCCAGTGTCCACATTCAGCATGGGTCAAGAGTTGTGAGAGTCTTCCACTGGGAATGTGGAACTCTCCTGTTTTTTCACAGCCTCTCATTGCTATCAAGCCTGAAGTGCTGCTGTGCAAGAACCCACGGTGTAACAGCCTCTCACTGCTCAGCAGCTCAGAGGAGCTCACATGGCACTGCTGTGCCACTGGTGATGTGGCAAATCCTTCACTGTGGGACCCAAGAGCAGCAGCAGCAGCAACCACCAGCTCTGGGTTGGGAGGCTCCTGCCTGACCTGTGCAGGAGGTGGCATCCAGGATTTTGGGGTCTGCATTTGTGAAGGGGAGGATCTTCTTCAAGAGGACACGGCCTCAAGGTGCACCAGAGGAGGTTCAGGTTGGACATCAGGAAGAATTTCTTCACTGAAAGGGTTGTCAGGCATTGGAAGAGGCTGCCCAGGGCAGTGGTGGAGTCACCATGCCTGGGAGGGTTCAAGTAATGACTGGACACGTGGCACTCAGCGCTCTGGACTGGGTCACAAGGTGATGATCAGTCAAAGGTTAGACTCAGTTTTCTTGGAGGTCTTTTCCAACCTTTATAGTTCTGTGATTCTGTGTGGCACCCGTTTCCTGGGATGGAGACCTTGTGTGAAGATCCCTGAGCATCCATCTCAAACCTTACATAACGGAGGGAGCAGTTTGGTGCTACATTTTAGGACTCCACCACCGTCCTGGGCAGCTTGTTCCAATGTCTGACAACCTTTTCTGTGAAGAAATTCTTCCTGATGTGTCTTCCCAGCACTCCCATCACACCAACCTGAACCTCCGCTGGTGCAGCTTGAGGCTGTTTTCCCTTATCCTGTCCCTTGGTACCTGGAAGCAGAGCCTGACCCCCACCTGGCTCCACCCTCCCATCAGGGAATTGTAGAGAGTGGGAATGTCCCCCCTGAGGCTCCTTTTGTCCAGGCTGAGTCCCCTCACTCCCTCAGCTGCTCCTTATCAGACTTGTGCTCCAGACCCTTCCCCACCTCTGTTCCCTTCTCTGGACACGCTCCAGCCCCTCATTGTCTTTCTTGAAGTGAGGGGACAAGACACAAGCAGCAGCACAACCCATGGGAGAGGAGGTTTCCAGAGGCTGAAGGAACCCACTCCCAAACCCCAAGAAACCCCCTTGTACTGTAGGGAATAAGCTGATCATCTGTGGGGGCAGGGAAGGAATTTGTCACCATCTGCCTCTTGTCTCTCTGCTGCGGGGAGTAATAAGCAAGTGAGGAGGGGAGGATTCAGTGGTGTTATTAGTTGGAGGACGGCATTATTCCCCCTGTCTGCACCGTATAAATGAGTGTGTATTTTTCATAATGGGGGAATACATGCAGGGAGAGAGAAAAAATGTTTTAAAAAAGAAAGAAAGAAAGGGGGGAGGGGGGAAATGAATCGATATAACAGAAGCATTAGGGCACTCAGGGGAGTGTTTTACTGGGGCCATTAATATACTTCTCAGGTGGTAAAAGCCACTTAGCCTTTAAAAATGATAATGAAATGTTAACTACCCAAAGCATTATTGCTGAGTCACGGAGAGCCAGGCAGCCCTTCAGCTCCCATCTGATCCAGGGGTGCTGGCAGGGCCATGGCCAGCCCCTGCCTGCGAGGGGAGCGATGATCCCGCACGTCTCTCCTCCTGCACACGGAAACCCAACACCTGGAAGCCCTGCAGTGCTGGTGAGGCTGCTCCAGCCTGGGCACCCCCTGCCAGCCGTGCCCACTGCCCCAGCTGCTCACCTGCCCAGTGCTGGATCTGACATGCAGAGCCAGGAGCTCCCGCGGGAGAAGGTCCCAATTGCGCAGGCGGACTCGACCCTTGGGAGGGCAGAGGGGAGTCAGGTCAGGCAGGATCAGACCCATGACCACACAGGTTGCTTCCAAGCCAAAGGGAGAAAAGTGGGAACCGGGAAGGCGACCACTATTTATAAAGGTCAGTGTGCAAGGATGTTTTGAAGCGGAAAGCTGCAGGTGCCATGGTCTTGCCTGGCTGCAGAGGATCACAGAATATCCCACAAGGATCATTGAGTCCAACTCCTGGCCCTGCACAGGACCATCCCCAAGAGTCACACCCTGTGCCTGAGAGTATCACCCAAACACTCCTTGAGCTCTGTCAGCCTTGGGGCCGTGCCCACTGCCCTGGGGAGCCTGTTCAGTGCCCAACCACCCTCTGGAGGAAGAACCTTTTTCTGATATCCAACCTAAACCTTCCCTGCCACAACTTCAGGCCATTCCCTGGGGTCCTGTCACTGGTCACACAGAGCAGAGCTCAGTGCCTGCTCCTCCTCTGCCCCTGCCCAGGAAGTTGTAACTGCAGTGAGGTCTCCCCTCAGTCTCCTCTTCTCCAGCTGAACACACCAAGTGCCCTCAGTGTCCTCACATGGCTTCAAATCAAGGCCCTCCCCATCTTCATTGCCCCTCTTTGGGTGCTCTCTAACCCTATGGTGGGGGGAGCTCAGCTTCCCTGTGGGGATCAGGGAGGACCCTCATTGTCCAACTGCTGAGCAATGCAGGGATGTGATGTGCAAGGGCATGAGATTCCTTCTTGGCTCCCAGGAGATGGCAACGGTGGAGGCCTCATGAGTTTCTAGTCTACAAACTATTGGTGATTGCAGGCACTTGGCTGGCAGCACCCTAAACCACTTGGCCAGCATGACACCCCCATGCTGGTGAATGTGCTGGGCTTTGGGTACCCCCAGATTACTGATCAGCTTTGAAAACCATGGGGGGTCAAATTCTGACTGTGTTCTTGCCAGCGGGGTTTTTTTCACCCTGCAGGGCCGCAGGGATTCTCATTTCTCATCTTTTATGTATCTCTGACTCTTATTTGATTGCGAAGGGCCCAAACAGCCCCTCGCAGTGTCACACGAGGAAATTCAACAGGCTGGCATGGTCCAGTGAGCTGCAGTGTGAGATGAAGGTCTTCTCCTAGGACGATTCAGTGCCCAAGCAGAAAATTAATTTCCTTCCATCCATCTGTATATGACCCAAAACCTTCCCTAGTCAGGGAGATTATGAAGTTTTTTCACGAACGTGGATTGAAAGTCAGAGGTAGCTGTGAAGGATGCTGGAGGAGGGCTGAGCCTCTGGGGGGACAGGGAGCAGCTTGGCTCCTGGAGGCACATCTTCCCTCTCATCCACTGCACCTGCTTCAGGCACTACTAGGAGACCTGTTTCTGGGGAGTTTTTTTACTTGGGTGAGCTTTCACCTCTGTTAGGGAGGAACTGGAAGCACCTGAAGCAACCAAACACCTTTCTTTACCCTCTTTAGCCCCACACAGAAGACACTGCATGTGCAGCAGTGATGCATTTGGGAATGTCAGCTGTGGCACAGATCCTGGTAACTGCAGTGTACAGGGTGGAGTTACAAGAGCATGTCTGGGACTCTTGCACTCCACTGAGCAGCTTGTGAGCATCCCCAGCTAACCTGGCTGGTACAAGCCAACAGCTTGTGGGGGACAGTCCTGTTCACCAGCGTCTCTCTGGGAATGCAGCCCTGAGGTCAGTCTGCCCAGAGCAAGCCTGATTGCAGGATGCACATTGTGCCAGACCTCTTGGAGCTCAGGGAAGGGCAGTGCAGCAGCAGCTGATGCTGGGGATGGCATGGATGATGCAGCAGCAGCTGGATGGGGAGGAAGGAACATTTCTCACCTCCCTTCTCTGTCTCAACTCCACGTTTCATCCTCTTCCAGGGGAGACATCAGCAGGAGGCAGCTCTGATCTCTGCAGGTCCTGCTGGGACCCGCACTGGCAAAGCCCAGGTGTGCATGACGGAGGTAGGATCACCCCCATCGAGCCTCCAGGGTGCAGGAGGCAGATGTGCAACCCTGCACTCCTGCCCTGGAGCTGGGGCTGTGCCCCTACCCCTAAACGAGAGAGGACCAGGTTTCCTCTGTGCTCTGCAGACAGCCTGCAGGTACAGCGGAGAGGACATCTGAAGGGCATCTCCTCCCGGCGTGGCACTCTCGGAATTAAAGGACACAGAGGGCTTTTGCTCCTGCTGAGAGAAGCCCTTCTCAAACCGCGGGTCACGGCGCGCCCGGGGTCGTCTGGGGAGCCGCTAAATGGGTCACGGCACTCCGGAGGCTCCGGCAGCGCACGGCCACGGGGTCTGGCTGGACCGGCCCTCCTCCTGCCCGGCTCTGCGCTCCCGAGGGCAGCCTGCAGAGCAGCCGCTCGCCCAACTGGCACCGGCAGCCCCGCGATTAAGGACGACGCAGCCGCCTCGCGCTGAAGCGCTTTATCCCCAGCGCCCGCTGCGAACGGAATTGCCTGGGATCAGGCGGTGCGAGCCAATTTTTCTCGCAGCAGGGGCCGCAGGTAAAGCACCTCGGAGGAGGGGAGCTGCGCCGCCCTGAACTTTTCTGTTGCCCGCCTGAACTCGGGGAAGAGGAGAAGGGATATTGTGTGCACTCAAGCAGAAGCAGAGGAGATGCCAAGAGAGGAGAGAAGCAGATGGAAAAGACAGAGAAAGCTCGAGATGAGGAGAGAGCAGGAAGGAAGGAGCAGAGGAAGGATAAAGCAAGAGGGAGGTGAGAAAAGAGCTGGAGCTGGGATGCCACAAAGCAGTGGCCAAGGCAGCAAGAGAGCTGCATCTTCTCTTTCTTGTCCTACAAACCAGACACAGACGTGGCAGCAGCTAATCTTCCTGGCTCGTGAACAAAAGGATTCTTTTCATGCCAGTAATCCAAGAGCTGCCATGCCACGGCTCTCCCAGCTCATCTGCTGTGAATGCACTTCTGTGGCGTCCAACTGAACGGGTTAGCAAAATAAAGACAGATGGCAATGGATTAGCTCTAACACTTCTTCTGTATCACAATGCACTCACTGCAGTCTTCTCCACTGCCTCCTCTCAGGACAGTTTGCTTGTGCTGCAGCTGTGCAGCCACCCCCAGTTCCACACAAGTGGCCCGGCTCCAGAGGCACAACCCAGCCCTGTGCCAGCAGGACAGAGTCACCGTGGTGGTTTCCTTTGTTTTGTGGAGGACACCTACCAGGGAGAGGCTGTGGTCAGGGTGAAGGGTGAGCACTCAGCCACCTCTCTGCTGAAAAGGGACTTCTTTGTCATAAATCACCCTTGGTCACACACCTTCAGCACCAGAGGATTTGGGGCAGACTCTGAGGCACAGAGTTAATGAAGTAGATGCATTGATGGGCTGCATTTTTTTACATCTAGACCTATCGTCCCTAAGAATGGGGCTGTGCCATGTGGTACATTAAAAGATAAGGCAAATATATCAAGAAACAAAGATGGGAGGTTGATGCCACCTCTTCAAAAGTCAACATGAAGACTTCTTGTCTTCTTTTTTCAGTCCACTCTGCCCAAGTCAGATCAGCTGCAGATAGAGAGCTAATCCAGGGCCAACTGATGTGACACGGACATGAATTCTGCTGGAAACAAAGTGTGCTGGAAACAGCCTGGCTTTGTTTAAACTGGGACATTTCCCTATTGTTTCCCAGCCAGAAATTACGTGGGAATTCTAGATCAAGATCTAGATCTTTACTACTTTGTTAGTAAATATCCTTTCCAACTGCACAGGTTTTTTTTACTGAACTGTCTCCTCCTGCAAGGTGAACTTTACCTGAACATCCAAGTAGAGTCTGTCTGAGATCAGTTTTACTGGATTGGCAGCTCTGGTGCTACTGGTAACTTCAGGGATGTCCAGGTTCCTCGGGGTGGACAGGTTTCTATCCTGCTGAAGGAGTCTCCTGATCTCATTCAGACAGTTCATGGGACATCTTCACCCCTGAGCCTGTTATTTTGGAAATTATCCCTTCTGACTCCTCATCCAAGATCACCCAGTTCCACTTTGTCAAGAAGATGCATTTTCCCACGAAACAGGGTATCTCTTAGAAGTCCTGACAGGTACAATTCAACCAATTTTTCTGTCACTGGTGACCTAGTGCAGATATAAACAAAAATGACCAAGAAACTTCAGACTCTTGCTCCCTGAAAAACACTGAGACTTAATCAATGCTCTTGACAAGAAGATATCCTGCCTCTGCATTGGCTTTGGAATTGTCCAGTTTATTTATAACCTATAAGGAAGATAAGGCTCCAAGCAACCTGATTTACTCTTTAAATTAGCCCTGCTTTGAGCAGGAGGATGGAGCAGATGACTGCTCAAGGTCCCTTTTCAACTTGGTGTCTGTAAGTGGAAGATCCCCTGGGATGCTCTAACCTTGCAGCTGTGTCCAACAGCTCATACCTGCCTTATGGATGCTCTCTGAGTGTCCTGTCTTACCTGCCAGTCTGCTTAACCAGACTGTGTTCCTCTGCTCAGCCAGTGATATCATTAGGGATGTCCTTTGCTATTTTTTGTGGATGTTTGATCAGTAGTATTCCTGATAATCTTACTTACATCTAAAAACATCAAGTTAATTCCAAGGCAGGTTGGAATCATATTGGAGTCATGTGCTGTGTTTGGGCCCCTCAGTACAAGACATACATGGAGGTGCTGCAGTGTGTCCAGAGAAGGGCAGTGGAGCTGGGGAAGGGTCTGGAGCACAAGTCTGATGATGAGTGACTGAGGAGTTTGGGTCCTAGAGTGGCAAGGGAATGAGGTATGTGGGAATACTGCTCCAGGGAGCACCTCTGCCACCTGTCATGCCACTGCCACAGGAAAACCATGAGTGAGCAGCAAGCTGTGAGATCATGAATGGTATGAGGTGAATGTGAGGCACTTTGGGAAAGGCAGATGACCCCTGAGATGAGCTCTGACAAAATCCTTATGCCCCCTGGATGTGTCCCTCGTGTGTGTCCCTCCAAGATGAGAGGGAATGGGGCTGGTAGGAGCTTGGCCCTTGAGGGAGTCACACATTCCTGAGAGGCTGAGTGGTTCTGCAGGAATGGCTGCTTGAAGGGGTGCTGTCTGCAGTCCCCTCCATCTCTGCCCTCTGGGAAAGGCACTGGGAGAGCAGAGGCAAAGGTGTAGTCCAAGCAGAGCTGTCAGTGCTCGTGCTGGCTGGGAGCTCCTGTGCAGCACAGGGACCAGTCCACTCCATCATGCAGGGGTGGTGCAGGGCGAGATCTTCACACACTGGACATCTTACTGATTCTGATATTTTTTCCTCAAGCAGCCAAAAATCAGAATTAGACATCTTACAGCCCAGCCCAGGAGGGACAAACACTTCCATCACCATGAGAGCATTAGGGAGGCTTGCCCTGAGCAAGGCCAGGACACCCACTGGAGACACTGGGGAAGCAAAACATCAAACAGCCTTCCACAGGCTGAACCCCTTCAACACCAAACAAGGCTTGTTTCCCCTTGTAAAATGTAAGACTTGTTCCTGTTGGCACTCTGAGGTCTGCCAAAGCTAGGCTGAGCAGGCAGCCTGGTTTTTGACACTTCTTGTCTTCAGGGCACTTGAGCTTTTTGCAACCTCCTCTTTGTGTTTTGCTTGTCTTGTGCAAGGTGGAATTGGACAGGCAGCCAGGCAGCAGGGACTGAGCACGCACTGGTGACAGCCTGCCAGGGCATCCCGGGCTCCTTCAGGATGCTGACAACAGACAAGCCCATTATCACCCCTCCCATGCCTAGAAAGGGTCTTGCCAGTGGTGATTGCAATCACAGCCCCCAGCACAGCTTTCTGTGCGAAGCACACACAGCTTTTAGGGATGCAGTTTGGCTACACGGGAACCAGCAACTGCTCCTTTTGCAACCTGCCCAGCTCAGAGGCTGTTTTCAGCTGCTCTGTCCCACCTCTCTGTTTCTTACAGCATTACCACTCCCCAGAATTATGCCCTCCTTACTTTGCTGCATTTCTGCTGCTGTTGCCAAGGGTTCCTGGTGATCCAAGCCTGGCACTTTGAACTATTGTGTCCTCCTTGGGAGTGCCTTTGCTTGGCTCCTTTCCGCAGAGACACTGCAGCTCACTTTCCATGCATCCCAAAAAAAAGACAGTTGCTGCAGGTGGTGATTCAGCCCCTGCACTGCTGATACCCCCCTGAAGACCAAAACCTGGTCCCTGCAAGAGAAACTGCGGCCTCCAGCCCACAGCTCTGCTCCCTGCAATGGCCATGGGCATTCAGTTTGTAATCAGCTCAGGAGGATGTGGAGAAGGGGATGAAAAGGGGTGTCTGAGACGGACAGAAATCCGGGAAGGTTCAGCCACAGCAAAACCATGAAGCTGCAGCCAGCACAGGATCATCTCCACCATAAACCTCTTTGGCCAGTTCTGAAATTTGCATCTGGATGCGTTTCATTCCCTATCAATGTGCATTAGCAGCTGCCCAGCACTAAGCTGCCTGCTTGGGAATAATTAGGCCCTTTCTCTGAAGGTCATGACGGTGGTAACATCACAACTTCCCCTTCTTTGAACATGCAGGCAGCTGGATGCTGGGAGCATCCATTAAAGTGCTCCTGTGAGAGGCACCAGGAACACACAGGCAGTGGGGCAGCACGGACAACCAGCCTGCTGCTGCTGTGGTTTCCTTTTACAGCAAATATCAAAGTTGCATGACTACTTTGCTGCTTGAGCTGGAGACAGCAAAGGTCTGGAAAAGAGAGGGGAGACAGAATACAGAATAAACTTGAGAGTTCTCATGGAGTTTTTACTCCTGTTGAAAGCCCAGGGCTCTTCATTCAGTCATTCACAGACAGAACAGCGGCTCCAGGACAGTGTTTTAGGTAGCTGGGTCACCATAACTCTTCCCTGCCCTCGAGCCTGTGGGCTGGAGCACAGCAAAGTAATTTTCAATGACTCATGAGCCAGTCTTAGCCAGCCAAGGCAGCCCCAGGGGCTGCATCAGCTTTGAAGAGACTCTTCAGTCTCTTCAGCCTGTGCAAATGGGGGCATGGGAGCTGCTGCTTCTCACCACAGTGGCCTCCTGTTGAGTTTTGTAGTCAGGCTGGGGAAGCAGCCGTTCAGCCTCCCATGGAACAGGAATGCTCCACTTCCAGCTGTGGAATAACCACTTTCCACCTGTGGACACGTAACTCCAGCGTGGCAGCGGCTCCCAGGACTTGTCTGAGCTTCCAGGTGGCCAGGCTGGCCGTGGCCAGCACAGGCAAGGCTGGGGGAACTGGGAAGGGTTGTATCAGTTCCTTCGATGCCTGACCTGCTTGGCCACGCTGCAGAGCTCAGGAGGATTTCCATCACACAGCCTGTGGAGCCTTTGGTCCCAGGTGACAGCAGACACCTCTGTGGGACATGAACTTTGCCACCTCTGCCAGATGGCTCTGGCTGCCCTTGAGGATTCCTGTGCTGCAATGTCTCCTCGCTGACTTGTGGCCATCGCTCTTGGCTCCTCTGTCCCTGCCTGCTGTGGTTATTCCCTGTCTCCCAGAGGGCATCAGGTGTGCTGTGCAGGCTGAGAGTTTCTGGCTGACACGGGAAGGTCCATAGCAATGTGATTTTGGCCACATGCCTGACACTTCATCAGGGCACCCTGCTTTGTTCTCCATGAATTTCAAGCAAATTATCTTCAGGACTTGCTACGAGGTGCATCTGTTCTCCTAACCCTAATCCTAAATCTGAGCCTAACCTGCCTTTAGAGGCAGAGTAGAACATGACTGAGGTTGGAGAAAAGTAGTGTGGCATCAGGAAGTGTAGCAACATGAAGGGCAGCTCATCATTAAGATAAATGGTCTCTGAGGTGTCTATCAAAGCCTTTGATGCCATTGAGAACTAGGCAGTGTAAGAAGGAGGATGACAAACCTGCCCCAAGGTTTGCCCATGGTTTTTGCTGCTATTCCAAATTGCAGCTGAATGCACTTGGTGGGATCTCGTCAGGGGTTCCCCAAAACAGACAGTCTCTGCTGTTACTGTGGTAAACAGTGTTGCTTTAAAATAATCCCAGTCCTCACAGGTTGCAGGGATCCTTGCATGGCTGTGTTCACTGGCAGCCATGGTACCACCTTTGAAAAGGCACCACTTCTGTCCATGCAGGTGGAGACCAGCAGTGTCTGATGAGCATCTTGGTCTCACACTGTGTTGGTAAGAACCTCGTGAAGATGCTACTGAGCTGCTGTGGCTGTAGATTTTCAAGGAGAGCACAAATACCTGTTACCTTTGTTACAATGGTCTCCAGGTATGTGTCCATGTCAGATAGATCACAGTCTGAGCAGACAGGGGTGTGGGGAAATGGTCATGAATGGCTCTAAACAGAGCCCAGTCAGGTCCCAGGTCTGACCTGGCTTTCCAAGGTCTGAGAGCTCTCCCTCAGCAGACCACAGAGGTTTGGCATCTCTGCAGCACCCAGCCCCTTGGACTGTCTTGTTTTCTGCGAGCTGGCTCATCTCATGCCAGCAGAGCTGACAAATGGAGTGAAGCAGAGGCTCTTGTGTGTCTGAGAGCACAGGACAGGCGTGGCTGGGTCCTGCCCTTCAGGTCAGGGAGCTGTTTCCATGGCCAAGCGCAGCCCTGTTTTATCCAGAAGAAATCCCAGTACAGACAAAGGCCAGCACTCAGCTCTGGGGGCTCCAGCACAGGAGGGCCATCCACCTGTTGGAAGGAGCCAAGAGGAGGCCACCAAGATGATCAGATGGAGCAGCTCTGCTGTGAGGAAAGACTGAGAGAATTGGGATTGTTCAGCTTGGAAAAGAGAAGACTTTGGGGTGAACTAATTTCGACCTTCCAGTACCTGAAGGGGCCGACAGGAAAGATTGAGAGAGAATATTGACAAGGGCCTGGAGTGACAGGACAGGGGGGAATGGCTTCCCACTGCCAGAGGGCAGAGTCAGATTACATATTAGGAGAAATTCCTCCCTGTGAGGGTGGGGAGGCCCTGGCACAGGTTGCCCAGAGAAGCTGTGGCTGCCCCATCCCTGGAAGTGTCCAAGGCCATGTTGGACAGGGCTTGGAGCAACCTGGGCTAGTGGAAGGTGTCCCTGCCCATGGCAGGGGGTGGAATTGGATGATCTTTAAGGTCTCTTCCAACCCGAACCATTCTATGGTTCTATGAATATGGCTTTTGTGTAAATATAATACAGCAAGACATTGTTACACTGGAGTACCCTCCTTTTTAAAAATTTAAATAAAGGAATAAAGTGTAACCCGGAGCCATTTCAAACTCCCAGGCAGACAGATAGCTGTTTTACTTGATTGGATTCATGCATATTTAGACAGTTCCTTATTAAATAGACAAGAGGCACTCTATCTATTGAAAACTTGCATGAAGGTGAAGCATGTTTTGGTGTCTCTGCAGAAGGCTGCATGCTCTGTTGAGACAGGGACCGGCTGTATTTTGTGTTTTCTGCAGCACCTAGGAAGGCTGGAGTATAAAACCCAGCAGCTGCACTCCCTGGTGTGTGATGCCAGTGCACGCACAGCATCGTAAATCAGTGCAGCTGTGGGTCACTGTGGGATGACTCGATGATGAGAGACTTGCATAGGAAATGAGAGAAAATAATCAGGCACTGAGTGCTGGCTGCTCCTCTCAACCCTGCTCTGACCACAGGTCACTGTCAGCAGCTGAGGTACTGACTGGGAGCTCTGATCCAACACCAGCCCTCTGGTGTTGTCCAGACATTCTGGACTGGTTTCTGCCTTGCTTTATTCAGGTGGTGTGGTGGGGATCAAGATTAACTGGTCATCTACGACCAGCAGGATGCCCTGGGCTGAGCAGCCTCTGTCCAACTGCTGCTCACTCTTCTGTGCACGGAGTCAGGTCTTCAGTTGTTGCATCCTGTGGAATATCATCATCTCCCATGTGTCTGTCAAGCACTTTTGAATAGATCATTGATTAAAACTCCATTTGTTGGCAGGGGTGCTGGCAGGTTTCAGGCTCTGCATCCAGCTGACCTAGCCCCCAAGAAAGGCACTGAGGTGCTGGAGCAAGTCCAGAGAAGGGAATGGAGCTGGGGAAGGGTCTGGGGCACCAGGAGCAGCTGAGAGAGCTGGAGGGGCTCAGCCTAGAGAAAAAGAGGCTCACGGGGGACCTTCTCCCTCTCTACAACTCTCTGACAGGAGGGGAGAGCCAGGTGGGAGTCGGGCTCTTCTCTCAGGTAACAAGTGACAGGACAAGAGGAAGCAGCCTCAAGCTGCACCAGGGGAGGTTCAGGTTGGACATCAGGAAGAATTTCTTCATGGAAAAGTTTGTCAGGCATTGGAACAGGCTGCCCAGGGCAGTGGTGGAGTCACCATCCCTGGAGGTGTTCAAAAAACATGTGCCTGTGGCATTTGGTGTGGTGGTGGTGCTGGGTTCGTAGCTGGCCTTGATGATCTGAGGTCTTCTCCAACCTTAATGATTCTGTGATTCTGTGCTATAACTGGACATTTCTTGTTCTTCATCACCAGAGATAGCTGTGAAGATCTTCCCTGTGTCCTCACAGGTCAGAGCCAACCTACTCCCCAGCCCTCCCACATGTCTCAGGCTTTTCCTCCTCGCAGTTCCTCAGCTCAAACATTCAGGTTCCCAGCCCCAGGAATGCTGTGGGCTGCATGGAGCAGTGTGGATGAATCGGGAAGTGTAGGGAATTGCTGAGGGTGCTGAGCTGGCAGAAATTTTCATCAATCCATAAATGACTTTTAAAGAAAAGCTTTTTCACGTGGTTCCTCACATAAGAACCGATGGAATGGTATAGAACAGTCCATCTCAATCCTCTCAAATCCATGTGCCACTGAACCCCACTGAGAAAAAACCCAGAGCCTCTCATGCAGCCTTCTCCCAGTCAGTTTTCTGTGTTCACTCATTTCTTTTATTTCCCCTTCTTCTGATGACTCTCTTTGTCCACCTAAGTGATGTTTGTGTGTCTGTGTCTTTGCTATAATTTCAACAAGCTTCTGATTTTCAGGACAGACTCTCAAAAGTCAAGGGAAGATGAGGCTCTGAGACCAGGGCTCTGTTCTATACACACTCAGCTTGACTTAAATGAGCCCAAAATTTGACTGCAAACACATACAACTCATTTTGCTTGTTCCCAGTCCTTCCCATCCTGACCTCAGTGTCTCTTAGGTCCTTGCTATCTCAGGTCCTTCCTTCACATGAAAACACGTTGGAGCAACAAATTTCTTACTCCATTTTTAAACACCACTTGGCCATGACCAACTCATGGCAGCACTGAGTTAGAAAGGCTTTTTAAAATTCACTGAAGGGTGAAGGCAGTTCCCACCAAACTGATAGCAGGTGTTTGATTTTCACGGACACAGGATCAGTGTTTTAACAGGTTTTCCAGGCACCATGGTACAACAGTTCTCCTTTGAATGCAAGGATTGGGGAACTGACCCCTCCTCTGGGCCTGTGCTTTCCCCTCAGTTCCTGTGCTAGTACGGCAGTAACTGAATATTTCGCCATTATTTGAAGATGGTTTAGTCCTCTTCATAACTTGGCAGAGTGGATTAGAGTTTCTTTTATATTAAATTAGAGGCTTTCACTAAAGCATCCTAAAAAGAGCTCATTTCATTAGCATGCTGTTGATTTATTATTTATAATGACTGTTTACCAAACAGCCTGTGAAGACGGCGAGGCCCTGGTTAGGTGACTGCATATTTCTGCAGGCAGCTCCAGCCCTCTGGATCAACCTGCCTGCCTGGGCTCTGCAAAAAAAATTAGCTGCTTATTAGGAGTGATTTGCAAGGAGAGTTTAAACATACTAATCCATCTCTGGTTGGAGGAATGTTTTTGTAACTGATGTAGCTCACGAGGGGACTGATCTTAGCTGGGGCTTTTGGTAATGTTTGTTGTGGGTTGTCCATATTTGCTTCTTTTCAGGATTATGGAGTCACAGAATGGTTTGAGTTGGAAGGGACCTTAAAGATCATCCCCTGCCATGGGCAGGGACACCTTCCACTAGCCCAGGTTGCTCCAAGCCCTGTCCAACCTGGCCTTGAACACTTCCAGGGATGGGGCAGTCACAGCTTCTCTGGGCAACCTGTGCCTCCCCACCTTCACAAGGAAAAATTTCATCCTAATGACATTGGTGAGGCAAGAATTGGTGCAGTCTCCTATTGTCCCTTCCTGATCTCTTCCTCTGAGCACCAACCAGTTAGCTGACTGGCCCCAGCAGTTGTGTGTCAGCAACTCCTGACCCTACCCAGAGTCTTGCGACATTTTAGCATCTTCAGCCTGAACTGGAGGCCCTGAATCCTTTGAGCTTGAAAGGAGCAGAATTGCCCCTTCACTCTCCTCCTGTGTTAAAGGGGTCTCTGCAAGGCCCACTTTTTCAATAATGTGCATATGTTGAACATGATGAGCAAAAGACTGATGTGTGCTGGACTTGATTCTCGTGGTTTGGGGGGGTGCTTTACCCTCCACTGCAGCAGAAGGGGAGAGTTGAGTGCTGTGCAGGGTTGAGCATCCCTTCCTTCAGCATCAATCACAGAACCAGCTCTTCCAGCAGTGGTACTGAGCCTGCAGGTATTGGAGGAATGGCTGAGGATCATTGACTGGTGCCAAGGCCAGCAAGAGGAGGAGATGGATTGCTCTGCTGCCGGAGCGGGGCTGTCGGAGCTCTGCTGCAGTGACACAGCCTGCGAGCTCCAGGCAGCACTGCCAACATGAAGTGTTTGGCTGATGTTTGCAGGTGCTTTTGTCTGAAGGAATCAAGCTGGGCTGGGCTCATTTTTCAAGGGCAACTTTCTCTTCTCTTTGTTCTGCGCCTCGGGTAACTTCTGGTTCAGAGAGTCACTCAAAAAGTTGCACACAGGTAGCTTCCCTTGGCCTTCAGGAGGAAAACACCCTTCCCAACCCTGCACACTAAGGCAGAAATCTGATAGGGAGAAGCCAGAGATTTCTGCTGTCCAGGGGCTTCCAATGCCTGTCCTGGAGGCAGAGGGTCCCAGTCCCTCCAGGAGGACTGTGCAGTCTCTGCAGGGCTCAGAAAGCCACATAAGCTGCTATGTGGAGGTAAAGCAGGAAGACGTGGCTGCTGCTGAATCATGGAGAATCTCCCAAGCAGAAGTGAGAAAATGCCTCCTAATGAGAGTGGCTTGTTGTGGGTTTTTTCGATTGTTTTTTTAGGTAACATAATTTTCCAATTAGTCAGTGAAGAATTATCAAAGGAGTTCGACCAACAATATTCTCCCCTCCATCACTGCTCCCCCAGAGGTAGCACTAGGGGAAGTCTTCAAATTACATCCAGGTCTGGAGTCCTCAGCACAAGAAGGATATGGACCAGTCCAGAGGAGGTCGTGGAAATGCTCCAGGGGCTGGAGCACCTCTGCTATGGAGACAGGCTGAGAGAGCTGGAGGTGTTCAGCCTGGAGAGGAGAAGGCTCCAGGAAGATATTAGAACACCTTCCAGTGCTCTAAGGGTCAGAGGACACTCTACCACTGTCAGCAGTACCTCTTTGTCCTGTGCACTCTTGGACAACTCGTCAAGCACCTCCACACAGATGTGTCCTCTGGAGCTGTCAGTGGAGGGGTTCCATCTCATTTGATCAATCTGCCTGTTGAAATCCCAGGTGGTGCCTGAAAAAGCAGCTAAATCCAGTCCTGTTCCTTGGGATGTGCTGTGTGAATTCACCTTGGTGGGTGGATCTGCTCCACTCCATCTTGGACCTCCAGCCCCTGTCTCTG
This sequence comes from Pseudopipra pipra, assembly GCF_036250125.1. Taxonomy (NCBI): domain Eukaryota; kingdom Metazoa; phylum Chordata; class Aves; order Passeriformes; family Pipridae; genus Pseudopipra; species Pseudopipra pipra. Next base: position 3,799,951 of record NC_087563.1, on the reverse strand, counting down.
TGTTGGACTACATGACATGCTGCCTTCAAACCCCTCCAGAACTGGTCAAAATTCCAGGAACAGCACATCCCTGCTTTGCTCTCTTTAGAAATGAAGGTCTTAGCGTGTTCAGTGGCATGTAGCTGAGACATAAACCACTTGGATGGGAACTCAAGGGCAGCGCTTTCTGCACAGGTACCGATGGCTGCGTGAGCTTGAGACAGAACAAAGACTCAGGGCTTTGTGTGTCACACAGATTCACATTCCCAGGCCAACCACCCCTCTCCTACAACTGAGAGTCTTCACTTTATTTTCACATGGCCCTGGGGAAGGCACTGGGCTCTCCCATTGTGCCTTTCAGATGTGCCGGGTCACACTTGGGTCAGTTCTCCCGGCAGCCACGGCACCATCACTGTGGTGCTGCCACCTCGCTGTGACATGGCACGTGGGACACACCTGCTGTGGCACTTCCCACAGTGGGAGGGACTCACATCTGCCTAAGCATGGGAAGAGGCACTAACAGCTGGGGATGCACAGTCCAGGGGGTTTGCCTCCTCTGTTTGTGAGCAGATCCATCGCTCTTTGCCCTCATCTTTTCAAAGTTTGCCCTCCATCCTCCCATCCATCCCCTCATATTTTCTCATGTGCTTGCTGGGTCATGGGGGAGTTGTAGGGTAAAGGCAGCACCACCTTTCAAACCCCCTATATCTGTGCCTAAGTAAATTCTCATGAGGTCACATCTGCTGTGCCACACACAGGACTGATTTGAAGATTTGCCTCCAACATCAACCTTGTCATTTCTGAGTTGCTCAGGACCATTAACTATAACATCAATGCATGGATGAGGCAGCCAGTGATGTTCTCTCTTTCAGGAGTGGGTACATTTTTTACAGTAGGGAAATCCCAAACTGCACAAACACACAAAAAGTTCTTTTGTGTCTCTTTTTGTTGTTGTTGTTGCTGCTGTTGCTTCTCCAGACCTCAAGGATGAGTGGTGCATTAGAATGGCAGGAAATGACCATGTTGCATGGTAATAACTGGATTAAGAGATTCAGTAGCAAACTCTCACCTATGCTGTTTATAATGCAGATTAACTATTTAATCCATCTGCATCTCCAGCTTCAATTCTCCATTCCCCTTGTCTCACTGTCCTCTGACATCCTCCCCAGCCCCTCCAGTACCTTGCTGCTCGTAGCTGAATATCTCCTGTGCTCTCCTCCTGGGGATGTGACTTTGCCCACACCCCACTGGTGGTTCTGCTCAGTTACTCCATCCTAACTCTCTGAAGTGAGGGCTGGGAGCTGCCTGGTGCCTGACCAATGAGCCCTACAATTGCTTGGTCTCTGGGAACTGCTGTAATGACCGTGGTGGCGGGGATGATTAATCAGGAAATGGTAAAGAAAATGCTTATAATGAAGCACTTGAATTTCTGACTTTACTGGGGGGTACAAACTCACAAACAAGGTCATGGAAAAGAAATACATTGAGGATGACTGAATACAAGGACTTTAACTCTGGGTCAGGAAGCCTCTAAATCACAAACTGTTGCAGACTGGAAGGATATCACGGGGAAATATTTTACTCTGTCCTGTCCTGTCCTGTCCTGTATGTTGGTCAGTGCTGAGGACAGTGCTGAGCCTTTGTACCACTGTGTCACACCCAGACATGACCTGATTTGCCAAATTTTGGTGGTGGAGACAGACAGTGAGGGGCCCTGCTCACGTCCCATGAGATGAGGGGTGGAGCATCTCCCTTGGTGTGCTTGTCACACACCTTCCTTCTCTGCTTGCACTGGCCATGCCCTGGGGGAGCTACACCCATGTCCTTGGAGCACATGGCAAAAACATCTCCAAACCTGGACCCCCCCTCACTGCTTGACCACAGTGCAAAGGTAGGGCCCAGCCCAGGATATCATCTCTGCTGTCTTTGGTGAAGAGTCTCTTCCAGTATTTAAAACTCCTCTGCCAGCTTGGTGTGGGACTAAGCAGGACACCCTGAGTGCCAGGCTCAGCCTGCAAACATAAAGTGCAGTGAGGTTGGCCTGAAGTCCCAGGGGCAGGAAAGGTCCTGCTTCCTGCACAAACAGAGCACATTTCACACCCTTTTCCCATTGGAATTTCACCACCTACATTCTCAGCAATGAAGACTGTTCCTAGTGAGGTATTTTTTTGTTTCCTCTGCTATTTGGACTAGAATCCACAAAGATGATATAAGTGTGAATGTATGTTTGTTAAAAAAAACCCAAATACATCCCTGAGCCACAAAGACTGGCTTTTAAAGGGGCCTCTGCCACAAAGGGCTGAGGGTGGTTAATGCAGCCCATACCAGCCACTGGCTGAGGGGAATAAGCAGCGTTGCTGATAAGCTCATTTGATAAAGCTGTTGCTGGGCACTGCAGATGCAGGCTAAGTCCAGCCTTTAATATCCATCCCAGTCCTGCAGGCAGAGCTCTCAGGCAGTGCTGCCAGGACTATTGTAACCCTGTCCAGCTCTTGTGCAGCTTTCGGCGAGTCCTGACAAGTGCTCACGGTGTGGTCTGACCTGTCACAGCTGTCACTGACCTGGCCATGGATCATGGGCTGACACCTCAGCAAATGGTACACACTGATGCAAGTTGGCAGCAAGATTCCACGTGCAGCTTGGACCCTTCTTGCAGCTCTGTGGGCTTATGGTGTCCTGTGTTGTTGAAGCAATGACTAAACCCCATGTAATCAGTCCAGCTGGTCACTTGACCACAGAAGATGTTCCCTGTTGGAAGCTGCTGAAGCTGCCCCGTGAGATTCCACGTTGTGGCTGGGTTATAACAGCCTTCACATCCATGAGCTTCTCCCATCATGAAAAACAGTGAGTGGGAGGGAGTTGTTCAAGGACTATCTGAATAGGGTGGGTGTGTGGCCTCACCTGCTAGAGAGGGCACAGGATTGCTCTGTGCCCCAGTCCTCACACTGTAAAGGACTGCATCCCTGGGGAATCATGCTGGGCTTGGGTGCTGCTGATTGCCAGGCTACACTAACCTAACTAAACAGCTGATGTCTTACCAGCTCTCATGGCATCCTGTCAATTGAGGAATTGGGAAGGGAGGATCTGGGCTCAGGGTGTTTTCAGGACATGCAAGACATGTGCCACTTGAAATGTGGCTCATCTCACTTCTGAGCATGAGGAGAGATGAGTTGAAGTCTGGGATTTGCACTGGGTTGGATCCCAGAGCCCATGATTTGAAACCCAGTGCTCATGGCTCCTTTTATTTGCTACACTGGAGGGAGAATGGTTTATTAGGATTATGTACCTCAGTGGTCATCCCTGGGTTTATGTAGATGGCCTGAAACCAAGGAAAGGAGTTCCTAGTGACTTCTCCATTTAACTCCATGCTGGGAGCACAGTTTTCCAGTCGACTCTGAGGCAGGGTTGAAAGGTCCTGAAGAAAAAAATAATTTGCTTTAGGGTTCTGCATGACTTGTCTTCAGCAGGAATGTTTGAATGCCTGGTGTTGCACATGGGCACCAGACTGTGCCTGGAGGAGCACAGGGGCATTCCCCAGCCCCTCTATCATGGTCCATCCATGCACGATCAGCACTTTCCTCCACTGCTGACCTGGAGGTGGCAGAACCTCAGGGCTCCCGTTAACGTGGTGCTGCTCCAGAAGACATTAAACTGTTATCTCTGTGTCTCACTCCATCAGCGTTTTTTTCAGTCTGTATTAAAAATCCTACTATGGTTTTTTAGCACAAAAGGGGAAAGAAGAGAACCTTCTATGTTCAGGACATTTGGGACATCACTAGAATTTCATCCATCTGTGATTGGCCCTCAGACCGTCATACTCAATTTATTTCTCAGCCAAAGTTTTTCAGCCATCTGCTCAAGTGGAACAGCTTCCAGCATTTATTCCCAATAGTGCTCCTCTGAGGGAGCGCATGGATTTTCTCCAGTACGACAGCATCACTATTTTCCAAAAAAACCCTCAGCCCAACCCCGCAGTGACTGGCGGGGAGCCCTCCCTGCTCCGCACCCCGACCTTGAATTTTAAGCAATTGATCAAGAAAACAGGGAACAGTTTCTCTTCCACTTCGGACCACCGTGACTGATGTTTTTTAAAGGGCTCCTCTGCAGAGATGTTAATGAGGTCGCCTTGGATACTCAGCTAAAAACGGTGTCGCTTCAGCTTCTTTTATGTCAGCGATCAACAACAACAACAAAACCACAACAACCCATCAGCGGATCTGCTTGAGGAGGGGTGGGGGACTCCTGGCAGGTGACTGGAGCAGATAGCGATTCACAGTCCACCTGCTGCCAGCAGTTTGGTGCTGAGCCTCTCTGATTGTCTAGTGGAGCATCAGCACAATGATATCCATAATTATGATCTCCTTAAATTGAAAAAAAAAAAAAAAAAAGATTAAACCCCCTGATTTTTCCAGCCATCCAACTGAAAGTGCCCCAGGAAATGACTTTAAATTGGGAGCCAGAAGAGGTTCAGGGACAGTCAGGGAAATAAAAGCAGTTTCCCTGTGTGAACAGAGGGGAGGCTGTGTGTCCTTAGGGAATTGTTTGCAGGGCTCAGAGACCCACTTGCATTACTGCTGCTTAATGAGTTACCATCCATCAGCTGAGCTGTGAGAATGGACTGTGCCCAGGTTTAAAAATCAGGTAAAACCACCTGAGGCAGGAAGACAAGGCTGGTGCATTCAATACTTTGATGATCCACCCAGCACGGTGCTCACCACGTCTCCAAACAAGTTGCTTGTCTTCTCTGAACCTCACTCACCCTCCTTGTGATCAAGAGTGAATTCAGTGACACATCTCAGAGGTTCCCTGGAGCTCTGAGGGCAAACATGGAAGCACTGATGGAAAGGTGTGAGCAAGGAAAAGGAGTAGCTTTGGAAAGCACCTTTACACGTGAGTAGAGATCACACTGATTCCTCAATTGGCAGTTAGATTAATCAATATAGAAGGGCTGCTATTATTACTTTATTACACACTTACTATTCCACTTGCTGAGATTATATGGATATGGGGGGACTATTTCTCTATCCCTCACCAGCAGTGCCCAAGCAGGTTGATTGAGAGCATCCTCAAACCCTGAAGTAGATTGGTCATTGTGGTGTGAGCATCCCTTTCCTTTGAGGACCTGTGGGTGAGCCTGGGATGGTGTCTGGGGTCTCAAAACCCAGACTTAGATCACAGAACATCTCAGGCTGGAAGGGACCTCAGGGGGTCTCTAGATCAAGCCCTGCTCTGCACCTCCAAGAGTCCTTCTATTTTTTCTACTCATTCCCTCAGGGAGCTGCAGAAAGCAGCTTGATCTTCCTCCTGCTCTCCTCCAGGATGAACAAACCCACCTGGTTTTGCCTCTCCTCGTACCTCAGCCATACCAGTGGCCTCTGCTGGACCTGCTCCAATCTGTCGATGCTGTTTTTGTCCTAGGAAGCCCCAAACTGGACCCAGTGTTTCTGAAACAATCTCAGAAGGGCCAAACAAAGGGGAGTTATCGCTCCCCTTGAGATGCTGTCTATCCCTTGCCAACACAGCTGAAGGTGTAGGTTGCCTTTGCTGTAGTCACAGTATTGACTCCTGTTTAACTCCTTTCTTGACAGGAATCCCATCTCCCTTTCTGCAAAGCTGCTTCCCAGCCAGCTGTCCCCCAGCCTGCCCTGTTCCCTTGTGAGGTTATTCCATTGGGACTGTGCACTTGCTGTCATTGTCTGCCCGTTTCTCCAGTCCACTGAGTCCCTCTGAACAGCAGCTGCAGCCTCTTGGGTGTCGAGTGCTCCCCTCCCCACTGCTTCCTTCGGTGCCATCTGAAAACTTCCTGAGAGTGTGCTTTGCCAATTATCCAGGCCATCAGTGAAGCTGTACCAGTGCTGGCCTCAGTGCCAGTCCCCCCAGGGTCTCACCAGCAACAAGTTGCCAAGTGGGCTCTGTGCTGCTGATCATCACCCTGGGAATGCAGCAGTCCAACCTATTTTCCAGCTTCCTCCTTTCCTATTAATCGGATCCACATCTCCCCAGCATGGCTATAAGGAGAGTATGCATCAAAGGCTTTGCTACAGGCAAGGGAAACCACTTCCACTGGTCTCTTATCCACCCTGTATCCTCACAGCCAGTTTTCCTTCCATTCTGGGAAGTCAGGTTGGTCAGGTGTGACGTGGCCTTTGCAAATTCCTGCTGACTGTTCCCTTTTCACCCTTTGGGTGCTTGGCACTGATTGCTGGGAGGATTTGCTCCCTCACCTTCCCAGGGACAGAGGTGACGTTGGGCAGGCTGTGGTTCACCTGCTGGAGCTGGATGTGAGGTTTGCCCTCTCCCACTCACCAGGAACATCCCGATTGCTGCAACCTTCCAAAGAGATCAGAGAGGAGCCTTGTCAGGGCATTGTTCACCTCCCTCAGCATCCTTGAGTGCATCCCACCCGCTCCTATGGGCTTGTGTATGTGCAGATGGCTCAAGTGTGTCCTAAGTCAACCTTCCTCTAGCATGGATGATGCCTCACCAGTGAAGACTCTGCTGCTGCAACCAGGGATCTGAGAGGATTTAGGGCAAACTTCAGCAACAACAAATGAGTCAAAGAAGCCTTTGAGTACTTCAGTTCCACTGAGTCTGTGGTCACTGGGTCCAGGTCTCCCTCAGCCTTCCTTCTGCTGCCAGTGTGCTTCTAGGAGCCTCCTCATTCCCCTTCACATCCATTACTGATTCATTTGCCCTTCACATCCCACTGCAGCTGACCTTTGTCTATGTATCCTGTACAACTTAGGCAACACCTCTCCTGTCTCCCCAGGTGGCCTGTGCCCACTTCCACCTTCTGGGTACTTCCTTCTTCCACCTGAGCTCAGTCAGGCATTCCCTGTTAACTGCTGATAGATTCTGCCCCACTCACTTGACCTCCTGCAGACAGCAGTGACCCACTCTTGTGCTTGGAGGAGGTGGTCCATGGAGATGTACCAGCTGTCTTGGCCTCTCAACCCTCCAGGGAAGTCTCACACAGGATTCTGCTGAGCAGATCCCCAAAGAAGCTGAAACTTGCTCTGCATCTGGGGTTGGGGTTCTGCTGTGTGACTTGCATCCTTATTTCAGAGGTTGAAACTCCACCATCTCATGGCTGTTACAGCTGAGGCTGCCCTCAGCCTTCCCACTCCCGACTGGCTCTTCCTGGTTTCTGAGTCCTGGATCCCCATGTTACCTCATTTGTTACCCTGAGGAAATCGTCCTCAAGGCACCCCACAGATCTCCTGCATTGCTTGCACCCAGCTCCACTGCAGTTCCAGGGCAGGGAGGTTGAAGTCCCCCATGTGGACCAGGGCTCAATCAGGCTTTGTTCATCTGGGTTCAAACCAGCCCATTCCTGACAGACATTCACCTACCTAGAGCAACAGCTTTTCCATTCCACTGCTACTATTTATGCAAAAGATTCTCAGAATCAAAGAATCATTTAGGTTGGAAAAGACCTCCAAGACCATCGAGTCCAACCTGTGCCCCATCCCCACCTTGTCACCCAGCCCAGAGCACTGAGTGCCACATCCTGTCATTTCTTGGACACTCCCAGGGATGGGGACTCCACCACCTCCCTGGGCAGCCCCTTCCAATGCCTGACAACCCTTTCAGTGAAGAAATTCTTCCTGGTGTCCAACCTGAACCTCCCCTGGTGCAGCTTGAGGCTACATTTCATCTACAGATCACATTGATCCTGCAGTAGGCATGGTCTGTGCATACAATCAGAGCTGCTCCTTCATCCAGAGACTCCAGATTTCCTTGTCCAAACAGACAGCGTGGTAGGAAGACAAAGAAACGTGAGAACACCAGGGATCATTAGTCAGAAGGAAGAGAAAGTTGGATGTCACGGTGGTTTAGTTAAACTGCACTTAAAACAGTTGTAAGGACAGTCCTACTCGAGAAGGAAAAAAACCTGGGCTTGGTTTCTTCTCATTTATTGTGGACATGAGGTAAGGTAGGGTGAGTGGAGGCTGCTTGAATTCTGAACAGGAATGTCCACATAGGCAGTTTAATGAAGTTTAGCTAATCCAATTTGCAAAGGTTAATTCAGATTCATTTTCCTGATTGTCTCTGTGTAGATAAGGCCAAGGTCACTTCCCCAAGGTGACTGGCTGAGTCAGGCGCAGGATCCACACTTTCACCATCACTTTCCTAGGCTGGTTTGTCCCTCTCCACATACCCCCTTCATATCCCCTGTATAGAAGAACACAGTTTCTTACCCTTTCCTCAATGGACAGTGATTCTTGCTGATCAACATCACCACAAACCCTTTTCCTGGGTGACGTGCCCGCTGTTATTGGGGCTGTAGCTCACACCGGTGCTTGGAGGTGAATTACAGCCCCCATAAAGGAATTGGGGATGCTTAAATCTTTCCTAGGAATTCAGAACAGCCCGTAGCATCTTCCTGGTAGAGGTGGGCACTCCCAAGCACTCCAGCTGGCTGACAATGCAGGTCTCCTAAATCATCCTGATGCTGCTTTTTCTGACTCTCCTGGGCACTCGTGTACTTAACTACAGTTATCCAGAGTCTCCCAGCACAAGCAGTAAAAACAGTTTAGGAAAGGAACCTCCACTTTGCAACCCAGCCAGGTGCAGGCTGGGATGGGTCCTAGTGCAGGGTGACATCTGTGCCACATCTCTTCCATCAGGGATTCTCACCTCTGCTTCTCAGCATCTGCTGCTGGCCCCTGGCTGGCAACTGCAGTGCCCCAACTGTTCAAAAGGGATTGAGATCCAAAATGGAGATACTTTAGAGGATTTAAAAAGATATATATATATATATAATCTAACCAGAGCTGAGGAGCTGCCTTAGCCTTAACTGAAAACTTTCCCAATGGAATTACAACCCTAGAACAAGTAGCTTACATCTCCCAGTACATGATGAATGGATGCAGGAGCTACTCTGAACAGCAGGCAATAGTGAATGGTTACATTTCCTTGGCCAAGATGAGGAAGCTTTAAGTAACTAATTAAAGAAAAAATCAATAGAGAGTCTTTTCCCACGATCTTTTGCCATGAGTCCTTGGCAATAATTTCAGTGCTCACTTCAAAGCATTGAGGTCTCTTTTTTGGGCTTCTTTCTACCATGGCAAAGGAGTTTACAAAGAGAAGTTGCTTGAGCTCAGTGGCTGGCTGTAAGCTTGTTGTTCTGCTTCAGGGAGGACTTGCAGTCCCCAAGTACTTGTGTTCAGGAATCTCTGCATGGGTTGTCTGTAACCATGATGTGTTTCCACATCTCTGGCCCATTGCCATCATTAGAAGTTAAATTCATTTCCTCAGGACTTCCTGGAGTGTTCTGCTGCCCAACAGCAGTGCAGTGGTCATTTCTAATGTGTCTCCACACAGCTGTCCAGCTCCTCCTGCTCTTCCTCACCATTTCAGACTCCTCTCTTAGATCTCAACTACCCTGAACTGTCCAGGGTTTGGTCCCTGCTGCAAGAACTTAAATGTGGGAAGTGCAGAATAAGACAAGGAGCAGTGGGAGCAGAGAGCTGGGAGTGTGCAGGAAGCAGGCTGTGTTTTCTACCAGCAGTGGTGAACAGTGCTCTCCATCTTCCATTGTCACTGTAGTCTTTCCCTCCACAGAGTCCATGACAAAGCTGGAACATCATCCAGTGGAACACAACCTGTACTGCCCACATCTGCAAAGCAGTTTCAAGAAGCAGAGGTCTGTCAGAGTGCTGAAGGTGTGATGTTCTCTCTGTCCACGGGCATTTGCCCATACCTTGCTAATGCATCTTATTCACCAAAGAATTTCCCTCATTTCAGCAAAATTTTTGTTCCTGTTGGGAAATATTCCCTCTTCTTGGTCTGGTTCAGCTGCTCCAAGTTGAAGTCAAGTTCAAATCTGCCCTACAGTTACTAAGGCACCCAAATGCTGCATCTGCTCTTCCATCAGTGATCTGCTGCTGCATTTTGCTGCTCCCTTCTTTTTCAGGTCTTAAGGAATTCACTGGGGGCAGCTGCACAGCAGACCAGGTGAGCTGTGGGATCCATGTTTCATGTATCCCTGAGGGACACGTCTTTCTAAGTGGGAAAGGCCAGCTTCCACACTCAGCAGCCAGTATCCCTGCCTTGTCTTCCCAGCCTGGCAGCTTGGTGACAAACCTGAAACAGAGTCTGAGTTCATACCCGAATATCTGCAGGAAAATCTTCACCACTGTTCCTCTCACTGGCCCAAGAAACATTAAAGGCAACCTCCAACTCTTCCTTTCCCTCCCTCCCAGCAGTCTATTCCTTTTTGTGTGTAGGCAGAACAAAAACAACAAAAAAGAATTTATATGAAGGATCTTCCCTCTCCTCTTCTACTACCCTTCTTTCCAAAAGCTTCCTTTGAGGCAAAACAGGAAAATGGGAATGAATCAGATCCTCAAGGAGCTGAACTTACCTTCACTGTGGAAAGGCAGCTTTGAGCCACATCAGACCATTTCTGCTTGGTGAAGAGAGAGCCAGTCCCATTGCCCTGAGTCACATATTTGCAGCACTACATTCTGGTCCAAATTTCTCATGTTACCCCACTACAAAGCAGGACTTCCTTTCTTTTTGTAGCCCTAACAGGCTATTCCTCCAGCTCCCATGTGCTTGGGAAATCAGGATCCCAGAGTATCCCGCTGGCACTGGTGCTGTAGATTGCCCTGTGATAACCTTTCCATCTTGCAGGAACTGGTATGTCTCTGGATGAATCTGTAGTCCAAGACATGACACACACACTGATCACTGAGCATCAGATGATGCAGTAATTGCTCATCTGCATCTTTCTGCTCAGTGCTGAGTGTCAGCTAATGCATATATTCCTGTTCTCAGTCAAAGCAGTGTGAGCTACTCACTGTCCAGTGTGTGCCCAGGTACCTGCAGTGGTTGGCCTGCTGAGAGCTCACCCTGTGGCTTATCTGCCTGGTCCCTTCTCTGTGTGGCACCTCCATATCCCCCTGGCATTAGCCAGGCTGACTCTGCTGGGGGCATCCCCATCCCCGTCTCTCACCATTTTGCATTTGGTTTCTGTGGGTGCATTACTGGTACAGTTCCTTGGCACAGCCCTTCCACTGCAGACACATTTATATATGGTCTGTGCACACTGGTACAAGGCAGTGGGGCTCTTCAGCAGTTGCAGAATGTCTGAAAAGCATGTGCAGAAGAGTTCATGTAGCAAATAAGTGTAATTTTTTTACTTAATACAGGCCAAGGAACAGCTCTAAGGACAACCCTTCATTAGTGTCTGAACTGTTGGTCCTTTCTGCTTTGACCTGAAACATCAGATAATACTTAGGTTCCTAAAGAATTATTTTTTTATGGGAGGGAAAAATATTAATAACACTGGGTCTACTGGGTCAATTGATTTTATTATGAACTAATACAAGATCCTATTGCTCAAGTATAGACTCAAAAACCAGGATGCACTTTAGGACTAGGTGCTCACTGCTTCCCAAAACCTGTCCCATGTGCTCAATCCTCTTCCCAAAGCCTCCATCCTTCAGCTCCTTCCCATGGCCATAAAAGATTGCCTTGTTCTCAGGCTTTTTCTTGGTTACTTGAATTGGGAATTCCACCTGACACAACATAATAATCCTTGTGTTTGCTGTTGAGCTCCCTGTGAAGGTTCTCCACAGTGCTGCCAGTCGGAAATGGTGGGCTCTGAAGTCTTCTGTTGTTGCACAAAGGTGCTTCTTCCATTGGCCTGGGACAGGTCTGTGGGCATCTGTAGACTGAAGCCTACTTGATGGAAATGAATAATATGTTCTAGCACAAAAATATCTCCCTCTGGGAGATCCCAAGCAACAGGGAATATCGATTCCATGACCCCCACTGTGAGGGCAATGACGTTCAAAGGACTGCGAGGAGGGAGGATCACTTCCCATCATCTAAAGGAACAGGAGACTTGTGACTGGAAGGTTGGATGAGACATAAGGTCTGGGGTCTATTCTAGACCAAATTGGCCTTTTTGAGGGCTGGGATTTTCCAAGGACACTCAACACTGCTCCAGCTCTTCTGTGAATGAAACTGCCTCTGGTCATAACCAGGAGACAACTGTGTGTGCTTCTGATTGCCATCTTTAAAATGGATCACCCTCCTGTGCTGCTCAGCCATGGTGGCAACCAGCACCTTTGAAAAGCCCAGGTGGGAACAAGACCTGCAGCAGGAGATCTCTTGGGGACTGAGTTTCAGTGCCTTGGACATGGTGGAGCCAAGGGCAGCTGCTTCCCAACACAAGGCCCACGGTGCACAGTCCAGCAGTGTTAGAGGCAGGCAGTGGGAATTTCTCCCATCTGAAGGGGGCCCTCCAGCTCACAGGTTCTGGGGTCTCATGTGTCAGGATGTCTGCTTTCAGGGACTGGACACCTCCTCAAGGAAAATCAGGGCTCCCAAAGCTGAGGTTGTCCCAGTCATCAGTTATCTTGCCAGTGGGGTTCACACTCCCAGGACATCTGAATCAGGTCCTGGTCCCTCGAGTTATTCGGTGGCCTGTGGGAGGTGAGGCTGAGTTCAGTTCTACAGGAGAATTATTGATTCCAGTTGCTCAGTGCTGTTGTCTCCTAGTGAATGGATCAGGTCTGTTTGCTGCAGAACATTTGTGTGTTCTGTTCAGTTCCCTCCTTGTCCTGCCCTGGAGCTGCGGGCGGTTCAGCGGGAGACCGAGTTCCCCCAGCACCAGCTGCAGCCCTCAGTCCGTGCACGCACCGGTTCCTGCCAGCACGCACTGGGAGCACAAAGGAGAGGGAAGAAACTGGCTCCTTGGCTGGTGTTTGTGTAGTTTACAAAGCCTCTTTTGCAGAGTTTCCAATCCCAATTGGCCGGCGATGCTGGGCTGTCCCAGCACTGCTCTGCTGCAGAGCCCGGGCAGAGCAGAGTGACAGGGAGGGTGAGCCAGCTCTCTCTTTGAGAAGGGGCTGGCATGGAATGGGGACTCTGACAGCACCCACATCAAGGAGTTCCTGTGCTGGAAGCTGGTTTTCCAGCCGGGGATGCGCCTTTGCTGTCCCACACTGGAAAGTCCTGTGTGTCAACAGCGGTGGGAGGATGTGCCAACCCCTGTAGCTCTCATGGATGTAAAAGCTGAGAGAGCCTCTCCTTCGGGTCTTGCAGTGGCTCCCTGTGCTTGGGGCCACAGACTGTACCCCTGCACCCCACAGCACCTTTGGGCCTGGCAGAAGTGACCACTGCAGATGCCAGCTCTCCAGAGGAGGAACACAGCTGGCACATGGGAAGCAATGGCCATGGCTGTGCACACACATGTACAGCTGCTGGTAACAAGTGTCTTTATTCCTTGACTCTGTTTTTGGTCGCTGATGATGCAAAAGGTGGTTTCCCGTCATATTTTTGGGGTGCTTCTGTTGAACAGTGTTTTGCTTTGAGCTGCCACAGATCTTGGCTCATCTTCTTGGCTGGACCTTGTCTACAGGTGAGGCTGTGAGCTCCCTCAGGTGGGAACACCCCCACTGAGGTGAAGAGCCTTCACACCACCCTCATCCAGGGCATTGTGCTTGTATAAACGATCAGGATCACGTAGATCCTGTTGGGCTTTGAATTTTGACCTTGTTTGCTGTGGGAAGGGGGCTGCTGGACTTTGTAGCATAATGATTTGCCTCTCACAGGAAAGGCAACCATCCCTGAGGGAAGAACAAAGGAAGATCCTTCAGATTTGAGGGGGAAAGGCCAGTGTTATTTATTTTACAGCTCTGAGGAGGTAAACAGGGGGGCAGAGTCCAGGACAATTAAAATACTGACTGAATAGGAACGACTGCTCCAAGATGGGCTTATTTTTAAAGCCTGCAGACAGGGAAACAAGCTGGCATCACGTGAGATTTTAGAAATACGGCTGAGGAGAGGCCTCCTGCATGGTGACTCCAGTACAAACCAAGGCAGGGCTGCCCAGTTGGGTCTCATGTCTGCTCAGGATGGCTGGATTCCCTGCCAGAGGCTTGTGCTGTGCCCCCCAGCAAGCTGCTCAAGTAGAAATGCACAGAATGTTTCCCTCTTCTGAGGCTGACGGGATCTCTGCACCCCCTCATCACTGGGTAGCCAGGGGATACAGAGGGTCTGGAGGGAGGGGGGCTAACGGGCACGGGCTGCACACTGCATGTCATCCTCTGTCCTCTTCTGGGTTAAACACCGCTGCTGATGTGCTCTGCAGCCGCTGAAATTACGGGGAGACCTTGCCAGGGGGTTTTAGCATCAGGCTGTGTTTCCAGAGCGGGGCTGCCCCTGCCTATGAGGCAGGAGGTGTGAGAGTGAAGGGCTGTGAGGCGCCGAGCCCATGGCAGTGAGGTGGGGGCAGCACTACGGCAGACTTCGGGGCTGCACGTCCCTCCTCCTGACCCTGGGACGCAGGGCACGGAGCCTGCCAGACTGCTGTCTGCAGGGACAGGAGCAGGAGGGGGTATGGGCACTGTGATTCCTGCTGCTGGCAGCGCTCTCGGTCCTGGGAGAGACCTCAGCGCCGGAGCCCAAGGAGCCCCGTGCCCGGGGGGAGATGCGGATCCCGCCGGCAGTGCCCCGTGGGCGGGAGGGCTGCGCTGGCAATCCACCTCGGGGAAGGATGCTGCGGAGGGAGGAGAAGCTCCGGCACAGAGCTGACAGGGCGAAGCTGCTGGCAGGCGGCTGTCTCCAGGGTGGCTGCAGCACTGCAGCATCAATTAACCTTTGGGGAACTTCTGCCAATGCCGCTCAGGCGTAGCCGCGGCTCCGCCGTGCCGAGCGCTGGGGCGCAATCCTGCCGCGCTGCCGCGTTCGGAAGGGCTGCAGCCAGACTACAAAAGCCCGACAAGGAGCCAGCCACCTGAGCCGAAGTGCCTCTGTCTCGCTCGCCAGCCCGCACTAAGTGCTTTTATCTCCTCTCCTTGTGTTTACGAGGGTGGCTTTCTCCTTCGCGCGGGGGCAGTGCCGCGGAATGCTAATGGAGAGCGAGTGGCGGCTGCCCTCCGCAGTCCTTGGCAGGCAATTTCCTCGGGGCCCGGCCCCCGACCCCGCTGCCTCTGCAGCGAGAGTGTGACCTACATCCTGCAGCCCTGCCCGTATCCCGTTCCTGCCCTGGCACCCACCCAGCTCCGTGGGGCAGCGCCAAAATAGCCATTCCCCCCCAGCCGGAGGGGCCCTGGGAGATCCCAGCCCTCGCTCGTGGCTGTGGCTGTGCGGCACAGATGTCTCTGCATCGCAGCCGTGCCGGTGCCAGCCGGGGGGCCGTGCCGGTGGGGCGGGGGTTCTTCGAGCGGTGTGTGTTGGCCCCCAGGCTGTGGTGAGCTCATGGTTCCTGCAGCTCCCTCCGGATCACGGTTCCTGCAGCTCCATCCCATGAGCGCCGTGCTTTGTGAGTTCTTCAGGCGCCTCTGGCCGTCTGGGAACGCCCGTCTGGACGGGGAGGTTGGTGGGCAAAATGAGAGGGGAAGAGAGGGAAAATAATCACAAGGTTTTCGAAAGAGCAGCGGTACCAGGGAGGTGTCCTACAGGGAGGAGTCTGGTCAGGCTTGTCCATAAATCATGTGTGCTCCTGCACACAGCCTCTCCTTGGCCACTCAGCTCTGCTCTTCAGGGAGCAAGACACTCCTTGGCCAAAGCCCTCTGAGGCAGTCAGACATCAAATTCCTGGAAACATGGGCTAAAAAGCCTGCCCTTCATCCCATCCTGATATGGTGATGCTGCTGTCAGTGCCTGGGGAGTGAGGGGAAAGCCAGGGTTAGCCCAGACACCTCTGGCACATGCTACTGTCACTTTGGATGCTGTGGCAGGGATGTGCCCCTGTAGCAGCAGCAGGAACCTCCCTCTTTCACCCTAAAAGAGACTGACTCCTTTCCTTCAGGACCAGGGAGACCACAGGAAATCAGGCATTTGGGGTGGGGATGTACGATCCCCTGGATCCCATATCCCCTTTCCCAAGGGCAGCCACCCCAGGAAGGATCAGTTCAGCCAGGGCAGAGTTGCCAGCACTCTCCCTTGGCTGCTCCCTGCCTCTGCCTCCACTGCCTGTTTTCCCGCCCCTAGCTTTCCCTCCATGCTCCAAGGAAGCTGTTTCCACGCTGCAGGGGAGCTGCAGGCAGCAGAGCCAAGAGGCAGCAGCAGCACCTGGCTGGCTTCACATGCCCATCCTGCAGACACCGTGGCAGCCCTTGCCTGCACCCAGGTCCTGCCCGGCGCCTGCCTGCGTGTGTTCTGTCACGGAAAGGGCCACATTGGCCACTTTTCCTATGATCTCACCCTGGCCAGCGCTGTGAGTCATCGGAAAACTGGTCCCTCTGGGGCTGAGCCAGAGCTGGCTGAACTGATGGAAAGACCACCAAGGCCTTTGGGACCAGCCTGAGCTCCACTGTTGCTGCAGCCCTCGCAGTGGGAGATGTGAGGGCAGGAGCAGGGCTGGGATCTGCTCCATGGGGAGCACCAGGGGTGCTGCCACAGCAGCTCTGCCTCTCCTCCATCCCTGAGCCACCAGCAGTGATGCTGCTGCCTCCTTGGTGAGGAGTTCAGCTACCACAGCTCTGGGGTGGAGACCCAGCCCTGGCCCCAATGTGTGCCATCCTTGGCATCCCCTCTCTTGCCAGATGGTGATTTATAAACCCCTGGGGCAGGGAAGTTGAGGAGCAGCAGGGCAGCTGTGTGGCTCTGTGACACTGCCACAAGGTGGTTTCCAGTAAGGACAGCTCATTTCTTCCAGAGCATCTGAAAACACGAGCTGGAAATAGCCTTTGTAAGTGGCAGCCATGGCAAGGCTTCCCTGAGGTGGGGCTGGGCTCTTGTTCTTGTGTAATTGCTCACACTATGCAGATGTTTTCCGTGTGCCTGGTAATAAGCAGCTGAGAAGACAGCTCATTTACTGGCAGTAGCAAGGAAAAGGCAAAGCCATCCCTCTGTATAGCTCCACTCTTGGAGATTCCCCCCCTGCCTCATGAGTTAGGTGGTACTGGTTATTCCAGAGGCTCCCACGTATCCCTGTACATCCTTGCTGCAGCCCTGCAGGGAATATCTGCTTCCCAAGGCTTCTGGTGCTTGTCTCACAGTGGGTCCCTGCCTGCAAGGAGGTATCTGCCAGGCTGAGAGCCACCCTGAAACCTCACTTTGCCCACCGGTAAAAACACTACAGGGGAGGTTCCCAGCCTCCACCCTGAAGGACATCACTGCTTTGATGAGGTACAGTGACATTTCTGATGCCACATGAGTAACCCAGGCAAAGCTGCCCCCACAGGTATCTGGTCTGGGATAATGCAAATGAGGCCAATAGGATCCTGGGCCTTTAGTGCTCAGGGCCTTACCTGAAAGGTGGCAGATGCCAAGTGGCACATGGTCTTTTGTCACCAGGGTGTGACACAGATTCAGCACTGTGTGCAAAGGCTATAAACTGCTGAAGCACACATTGCCTTGGACACATGATGTTTATGGACTAAGGCTGTGCTCTGCAAAGTTCCTGTGTTAAAGGCACCAGGATCTAAGAAAGAGATAGGTTCCTTTCCCAAAGCATTCCTGGCAGCCTGATCTGTTCTTCTTCTTATCCCTTCCATGGAAAAACACACTCTGAAGTCCACAGAAGGCATGTCACCCTTAGATGGAGTTTGACAGCTGTGGTTCCACCAGAGAGGCTAACAGATACCCCAGTCTTTTCCTACTGACTTTTAGGCCATGTCCCCAGTGGCATTGTGGTCTCCTTCTCACCTCCCTCAGCCATCACTTTCATTTCTACTTCTGCCTTAAGGAGATCAATTTTAAATTCCTAGCAAAAAGCTAAACTGAGGAGAAGAACCTTGGGCTCTGCACTCCAGAACTGCAATTTGACCTTAAGGGTTATCATCTCTGGGGAGAACTAATGGGGTTTCCATCAGGTCCAACTGAAGATGGGAGGTGAAGGGCAAGAACAGGAAGAGGCAGAAATAGTGTAGCCTCAAACACAAGAGAGCAGCTTGGTGTGTCTTCTTCTGCTCTCTTCCTATAAGATATCTGTGTGGGGCTCTGCTTGGCCACGTCAAGTGTTTGTCTCCAGCTCCTGTTTTCATTAAAATGCCAAGCAGTGGGTTCACTGACACCTAGTTGTGCTTGTTCCTCCATGTCTGTGTGCTAAGAAATGGATAAAACCTCCTTGTCCAAAACTAGCCTTGGCACCTACCATTACTGCTGGGAACAGCAAAGCTTTTCCTGCATAGTGAAGAGTGATGAAATCCACCAAAATCTCTCTCCATGCTGGTGCTTCAGAGGGTCCTGACAACACTGTGGGGGTCTGGTTGCTGATAACATGAAATCTGGCACAGCAATGGGCAGAGCCTGTATGCTGACTGATTTAAGCTCCTTTGAAATGATGCAGTATGCCATCATTATTATATCATACTGCTGTCACATATGTGGGGTTTAGTCTGAGCAGAAACTGAATTCCCAGACAGCAGTGTATCTTTTAAAACTAGGCTTAGCTAAATGCTTGTCATTGCAGGTTTATTAGTGCTGAATACAAGCAATAGTAGCTTCAGCTTGTAATGAACTTGGTAAAATTTTCTGTATCTTTGGCTTTACCTATCAGCTCAGGCTGCTTTTTAATCTGTGTCCCATAACAACACAGCAGCAAGTCCTTCAGCCACCTCTCTGGGATAACTATTTGTAGCATATCCCAGAAATTCATGGTGTCACACATACCATGGCTTTGGAAGTTTGTACATGGTTCTTATACTGGACACTGCATTTAGTGATATTTTGCCACAATGGACTGACTGGAAAGTTACCTTTAAAAACTGGAACAACTTCATAAAGCTCTGGAAAGTGATGTTTTAAGAGCCTCTTCTTCTCCACAGACTGTTATAATTCTTCCATTTCTTCGTATCCTTCTGGTTCTGATAGTTTAAAACTTGTATTTCAGAGATGTTCACCACCAGGCAGTAACAGGTAGGGCTGCTTGGTGAGCATTAACCCTATTGCATGAGCAGGGAGATGTTCCTGTCCATGAAATACAGAGCTGATCCAGCCCACAGTGGCTGGAAAAATCCAAGAGGTGTATTTTCAGTCTTTGAAGGATTTCCATCTCATTAGGTTTACTGAGGCAGCCGTGGTGATGTCAAACACTCTGCATGCCTACCCTGCTTTGCAAAGAACAAAACCATGTTACAACCAATTAATGCACAGACCAGTGGCTTTTTCATGATCAGTGAACACCAGCTGGGCCTTTTCCACACCAAGTGTCTTAAGTTTTCTAGTTTCAAACCACTGAAGTGTCAGGAAGTGCCACACTGCCAGCCTGGGTGCAGATGCTGTCACAGGACACATCCTGGGCTGTCACCTCTGTACAGAAGTGTCCCTCTGTCTAGTTTGCCACATCACAAGGCACGATCCTTGAGATGATGTGAAGTGGTGATGCAACACATTTTGACCAGTTTTAGCTATGACTCTGCTTTGCTTGGCTCTTTAAAGTTCTCCCTTATAAACTTGCCAGCTATGGAAAGAGCTCTTTTTCCTCTTGTTTTGACAGTTGGAATGGGTGCCAGTTTGGGGGAAACACTATAAATATCCTTGAGTCTGTGATCCCTGGTGTTAGTGTTTGCTGGCAGTGCTTTCAGGAGTATCTGATTGATAAGCACTCACCACAGTGCTGGGTCCTGACACATTTTTAAGTGTTTACAGATGTAGGAGATAACCTTGTCCTGTCACCTTTGAATGCCAGGTTGAGGGCTGGACATGGTTTATTGATAACCATGACTCCACCATATGAGTGAGTTACAACTCAGCCAAGTGTTCATTTCCAAGACTCTTTAAAAGATTCTCCTCACATCTTCATCTGTTCATTATTTTTAGGAGAGGATGGAGGATGACAATTTTTTTGGTGGCAAAAGACCCCCTGTAAGTCACTTTCTAGATTCTTACAGATAATTAAAGAGAATAAAGTCATTTGGTTTTAGAGGAAAGGTTACTTGTGTCTTTTGCAAGTGATCTTTTGGGACATCTGATGTGAAATGGCTTCTTAGAAAATTGTCCCAGTTGACAGTTTACTTCATTTCATGAGCCTTTTAGTCACAAAATCACTGTTATGTTTCCGGGCAATACTTCCAATTATCATTAGATTTTCATCTGCTGTAGAGAGTGACCTAAAAATACACTGATGTTCCTCAATAATTTTAATGAAGGAATATTTCCACAGAGGATTTCCTGGAAAGCAATGATTTGATCACGTTTGCTGTGAGTGGGGTGCCTTTGAAACACCATTTTTAAAGCTGTGGTCAACAGCAGATCCAGCAAGACACGCCAGAAATTCAGCACACAGACTGTGTGT
The DNA here is from genome assembly GCF_036250125.1 of Pseudopipra pipra. Lineage (NCBI taxonomy): Eukaryota > Metazoa > Chordata > Aves > Passeriformes > Pipridae > Pseudopipra > Pseudopipra pipra. The sequence continues at coordinate 3,779,769 of NC_087563.1, read as the reverse complement.
GGAGCCACCTAAGTACCCATCTCTGCTGTAAGCTTGTCACCTTCACCTCCCACTACAAAGGATGGAGATGTCTCCTGTAGGGAGCACTGAAGGTGGAGGAGTAAGGGGGCTTGAAGGATCCCAGCTATTTATCAGTTTTCATGCTCTTCCTCACCTAATGTCTGTTTAGGCCTGTCCTACAGATATGTAGATCCCTTCTAACAGACTAGCAACGCCCCTAATCCCATCTCCTGGCTCCAAGGGGCATCCAAGAGCAGCAGAATAGATCAGAGCATCACCTTCCTGCCCCAGCAGGATCTCCAGTCCTGCAATGTGCCCTGTGTGCAGCCTGGACAGTGGCTGCCCCAGGCAGATGGAGGCTGTGCTGATGGATGAGCTGCTGGGAGCACGTCCTGTGGGGACTGCAGGCACACTCCAGGTGCTGCAGGGACCTGGTTTTGAGAGCCTGATTCAACAGCCAACCACTTCTTCATTCCCACAGTTCCCTGGTGCTGAGCTGTTGCATTTTCCCCTCATGGTGACTGGCTTCAGACAGAGCAGGATCTGCCCTTGGTGTCTGTATTTGAAAGCTGGTCAGAAGTGCTCAGTCACCAAGAGTCCCCTCCCCTCCCCACACTCCTCAGTGCACTCCAGAGCATTGTAATGCCTTAAGATGATGAATACTATGCAGACAACACACCCAGCTGTCCAAGCAGACAGTCAGCGGAGAAATGAAGATATGCCTGCCTAAGTAAAAGTTTGATTAATTGCATTAATTAGGCCCTAAGGTATGGTTCATAAAATAAGAGTACAACTGGTGTATCGGATTGGGGAATTGACTATGTGACAGGGAACAAACAGTGGCATGAACAGGAACTCTTCTCTGTCTGGAATGGCGTGATAAATTATCAATTAAATAATGGAGAGTGACAAAGCTGCAGTCTGCAAGAGGTGACCTCCAGCCAGCCCGTGGACAGCCTGGGTGAGTGACTCAGCCAGGTCTGGCAGTCTCTCCAGTGTTTCCATGCAAACTTGTTTTCCCATGGTCCAAACAGCACAGCACTGGGCTTGTGGTACTGTCTACACCCACAGGGCATTGCACCCTCAAGGGGTGAGTGTGGCAACCCAGGGGCCACTGGGCTCCTACAGGGACTGTAGGAGAACACCATGCATTCACTTGGCTGCTGCTCTCTTCCTGCCACGGCAGCAGGACCACCTTCTGCTGTGCAAAGTGGTGAAGAGGCACTAATTCATCCCAAAGGCACTGGTTTTGACTTTCCTGTGTGTCCCACCTTCTCTTCTCAGTGTGTCTCCATCCTTTGCTCACTGTGGTCCTGCCCCAGTGGCAGAGCCTTGGGGCAGCTGAAGCTCAGGGTCCAGCAGCATCTCCCTTCCCAGACCCTGGGACTTTGTGCCAGTCCTTTGCGAGGTCACAGCTGCAGCTCCTTCATCCTCCCTCTTGTCCTTGCTGCTCCAAACGATGGGCACCTCACTGCTCTTGCAGCAAACCCACGGGGACTCGCCTGCTGCCAGGCAGGGGCTGATCTCCACCTTTCCAGGCTGCTCTGTGTCCGTGGTGTGCTCCACCGCATCCATTTCCCATTTACCACCTGAGTGATTAAAGAGTTGCCAATACTCCAGCCTGGAGCTGCTCTCCCCGATCCGTCAGCGCCGCTCCCTCTCCCGTCTCTGATGTGTGTGTGCTGCAGACGCAGCTGTGCAGGAGGAGGCTCTCCAGATTCCTCGTTACCGGTTGTTATTAATGACTGTGCATTTCCATGAAGCCAATAGCAGGGACAGATGTATCCCCTGCTCCAGAAAGATGATGAGAGATGCTGCCTCCCCAGCGGCACCGCTTCGGTTTCTTCTAGAAGAAGGTTCCTGCAGGATCATTTCCAGCAGCTCTCACTTTTCATGGCATTTTCTTACATTCTGCACTATTTTCTGTTCCAAGATTTGTTCCATTATTATTTTTAGTATTACATAAAGGCCTCAGCTGAGATCTGGGCTGGACCCTGACAGCACAACACCTGTACATAATGAGTGAGCAGGTCTGTCAACAGTGCAGTTGGCACTGGGAACCCCAAGGGAACTTCAGCACTGCCAGCGAGAGCTCAGGAACTGGTGTGGGCTGAGTGATTCCCCTCCCTTCCCTTGGGAATGGTCCCTGTAAGCAGAGGAAGGTGAGAGTGGCAACCTAGCAGGGGAATGATCACTCAGTTCCACCCTGATGAATGTCTGAGTCAAGAAGATGTGCCTGGTCATTAGTTGTGTTGTCTCCACGGTGGGTGCCCAGACGATGTAAGACATCCCCGGAACATTCCTCTTGCCGCATCCCCTCAGCAGGGTGGGATGTTGGGAAAGTGACAGCTCTCTGGTGCTTGGTGTCTTGTTCATTCTCAAACCATCATCAGGAACATCTCCTCTCACCTCCTGTCCATCAGATTCCTCAGCCATCCATCTCGTACATTCAGGGAGGGCCCATTCAGGTAGACCAACACTGACCCCAGTTGTCAAACAGAAACCAGAGCTTATTGAAACCCACACAGGCTGGTTTTCCCTCTCTTTCTTCCCTCCCTCCACCACAATCTGATCTTTTCTGCTCTGGATGGAGCCTGGACAGCAGCTTGGGACAGAGCAATCACATGCATTAGTGTTTACTAAGTGCATGCTTCAGAAGGACAGATTATTCCCAAAATTAAAGAAAGAAGCAATTCCTGGTCTATTAGTGCTTATGGCTGCCATGCTGTAATGAGTGAGAATCAGAAAAAGAAGGGGGACAAGAACTATAGCTGTGGGATCTCCTTCTCTTGGGATCCAGCCACATCCCTGTGGCTGATACAAACATATCTCTATCAGTTATCTTAATGACTGAGCAGCACCGAGGACCTCACAGCTTTTGTGCTTCCCTGTTCTTTCTTTAACACCTTTTCTGTGTGATTTTTGGGGGTTACAAGTTGTGGCTTGTCCATTTCTTTCTCTCCAGCTTCCTCTGAGTCCTTTGTGTGCCACTCTCCCGAGCTAAGCAGGGCTGTTATTTCTGGACAACCGTCTCCTATCAGTGACAGTGACACTGCCAGTGCTGTGTCTCTGCCTGCCTCTGACATGATTTCAGCGAGTTGCTCTCTGTTCCCTGACAGATCAGCTTCTGGCAGGGATATTTGTGCAGCAGTGTCCCTATCCTTTTCAATATCAGGAAGTTTCTGGCATATGAACTTGGGGACGGGTGGCTGCTCCGTGAATTTCTCTCCTCACCTAAGTGGTTTGGTTGTAATAGCTACAGCCCAGGCTGTAGATGAGATACTGCTTTCACAAAGTGTGGATCCATTAGAAATTAGAAAATAACACACCAGTAGATGATCTTTCCATTTTGCTTTGAAAAAAACCCCCACTCATTCTGCAATTGTAAAGCCACAGTTTCTATTAGAGAGGCTTTACACACCTTGGGAAGATTGCTGTCCTTGTCTCATCAGACTCCTTGCAGAGCAGGGCACAACATCCCACCCCAGCTTTCATAGGTGATGCTCAGTGAACTTGCAGCTGAGCTGAAGCCTGACTTTCTGAAAGGTGCCCAGCCTAGAAGTTTTGGATGAGTCTATTTCCAACCGCAGACAATCTGGGAGAGCATCCCTCCATTCAGCAAATGAACTAAGCTTTTAGCTTGCTCTTGGAAACATGGAAATCTACTGGCAGCGGGCATGCTACAGCAAGCAAACCTATGGTTGATTCATCTGTCTCCCTGCTCTTGCTTTGGGTGCCCTTGGTGAGGCAACCGGATGGGAATTTGATTGGTGTCATCACAGAGAGCGGTTGATGTTTAAGGAGAAGCTGTGAGAGCCCAGCTGCATTTGGCTGCAGCCAATACTTGTTGCCTTTCTGTGCTCCCCTAGGCCCACGGTCCTGCTCTTTTTTGGGTCCTACAAGCCTTTCTGTCCCCATTCTCCAAGCACCCCATGCATTAGGATGTCCCACAGCACCCTGTGACTCCCGCTGCTGGTACCACTGCCTGTGGCTGCCCTGAACTCGTGTCAGCTGAAGCCCTTTGGGGTAGCCCTCCTGATACCCACAGCGAGCCAAGAGCTGCAGGACAACCAGCAACTGCTGTGTGACTGCAATCCAAGCTCCTGCCAGCAGCGGTGGCTTCCACGGATCTGCCCAGGCTGGTGGGAGCACTGCGGTGGTTGTATCGTGCTGAGTGTTGTGCTGGTTGTCTTGCATGTGCTTTTCTTCACCTCCTTTGTTTGCACCTTTCAGACATGACTTGGTAACAGACAGGGAGCCTCCTTCACCCTCCTCCAACCTCACCTGGGACAACTCAAAGCTATTAGAAATGTCCAAAGAAGGGACATGAGGATGGGGAAGGGGCTGGAGGGGCCATACAAGGAGCAGCTGAGGTCACTTGGCTTGTTCAGCTGGAGGAGACTGAGGTCAGACCTCACCAGGGTCTGCAGCTTCCTCATGAGGGGCAGCTCCATCTCTGCTCTGTGTGACCAGTGACAGGACACAAGGGAATGGCTGGAGCTGTGTCAGGGCAGGGTCAGGTTGGATCTCAGGAGAAGATTCTTCCCCCAGAGGGTGGTTGGGCACTGACCAGGCTCCCCAGGGCAGTGGACACAGCACCAAGGCTGACAGAGCTCAAGGATTGTTTGGACAATGCTCTGAGGGATAGGGTGGGATTGTTGGGGTGTCCTGGGCAGTGCCAGGAGTTGGACTGGGTGATCCTTCCAGCTCAGGATATTCCATGATTCTGTGGTAACTGGGTATGGCTGCCACTGAATGACACTTTAAACAAGCAATCCCCCACATCCACCCTTGTGCTGGCCTCCTGAAGGACCTCCCATTCCCCCAAAGAGCTGGTGACAGGCGTGGGCTTTGGAATCTGGCAGACAGGTCGTATCTCCCAGCCTTATCAATCCTTCAGTGCTGATATCAGCCCCAGAGGGACTTCCTGTGCCAGGGCACTTTTTGGGTGGCAGACTAGATGAAAAAAACCTAAGAACAAATGCAGCAATCCCCACCCATCCCCACTGCCCTTGCCTCATGCATGGCAGATGCTGAATTCCTTGCAAAATGCCATCCACTGTCCTGTTTATTCCAGATGAAAATCTCTTCTCCAGGGACTCTTTCCCCAGGCAAAATACTTCATTTGTGCAAGTACCTCAGAAGGAAGGACTCTGAGTCAGGTCTGAAACTACACCCTGCTCTCTCATCAAGGCTAAGGAGTCCAGCTAAAGCAGCTACAGCACCCCTGCTTTACTTTCCAGGAGAAAAAGCGATCCTTCCCATGGCAGGGAGACAGCTTTGCCAATGTTTCCTTCTCATACCTAGCACTGGCAGTAATTTCAGCTGTGGCAAGATTCATCAAAGTTAATCATCTGACCCTCATCTACATGAGATAATTTTTCAGCGAGCAGAATTTGCCAGTAGCCTCAGCTGGCACCACGCAGACCAACATGAACAAATCACATCCTGTTCCAGGTCTGGCTTTCCAAATCCCAAGCAGGGAAAGAGAGCAGCGGGCGTCAGATCCTGAGGAAGACCTAGATTCAATTCAGCTCTTGGTGCTGGGCCATACGGCTGCCTCAGGTAGCTCTTCAGCGAAAATCTGACAGTCCCCAAAACTTCCCGAACACTTCTGGCCCTGAGCGGGTTGGCATCTTGCACAACCTTCTGATCTGACAAGTTTGCCAACATCCTGAATGGTGAACATCTCATGGGGTAGGCGGTTCTTGGGAGGCTTCCATGCATCTTCTGTCGTCTCTGAAAAACCTGCCTGAAAAAAATCGGTCTCCTTCTGGCTTTGCGTTCAGCCCGGCACCAAACCTATGGAGGCAGGTTCAATTGGAAAGGTCCCATCTCTGCAGGGGTTCGAGCCAAACCTGCTGATTTGATGTGAACAGTATGTACGAATGCCACTGAATGACATGTTTCCATGATAAAGAGTGTGGTGATGAAATTCTTCTGCGTGCCAAGGATGGAAACAAAAAAGTCAGTGGGCAGCTGCAACACATCACAAGAGCTGGAAAACAAAACCCTTTCCGATTCCCAGAGCAGTTCTTAAGGTACTTGGAAACCTCAGATTCCTGCCCCCTGCAAGGGACCTGCCCTCCCCTGGTACATGTAAAGCACTGGCACTGTATTAAAGCTGAACAAATACTCCACAGAGAATAGGGAGACAGTGTTTGAGTGACAAAGGCTGATAAATCATTCTCTGGACTTTTTCCTCCATGCTTGGCTTCTTCCCATTGATCCATAGGAAATCAATGGGACTTTGCATGCAAAAATCCATAACCCAAAAGTCCATGCATTGATGACTTTGAGCAAATCGTGTTCCAGGTAACACACCATTTGCTTTTGGGGTTTTTTTTGGCATTGTTCTGTGTGGAGGAGGGTAATGAAGGCCAAGGGTGATTTTTGCTGTGGGGACAACAGAGCTGATCTGTGTCCTCGTGTCAGAGCAGCCCCCAGGCCCATCCTGGAGAAATGCACACCACGCATGCCTTGCCTGGTGCTGTTGCTCGACAGTTCTCAGGCTCCTGGTAACTGAGAGCAGGTAGATAAACACAGGGTATTGATGTAAATGATACCTTCACGGACAGCTGGGACGTGGTGGGTACCTGAGGTTCAAGAATCCAGCAGTACCTGAGGAGCTTGCCCTGCCTGCTCCACCCCAGAGCTCCCCATCTCTAAGAGAGGGATGACAACATCACTGTGGTCTCAGCATATGAGCCTGATTTTCCAGCCTGAGGGCCATGTATTTTAGGCCTGTTGTGGGGGGTTGACCCTGGCCAGCAGCTGAGCACCCAGACAGCAGCTCATTTGCTCCCTCCCCACAGCAGGATGGGGAAGAGAATCAGAAGGGCAAAAGTGAGAAAACTCGTGGGTCGAGGTAAGGCAGTTTTAGGAGTGAAACAAAGCTGAGTGCTAGCAAAGGGGAAATAAGGAACTCATTCACTCCTTCCTATCAGCAGGAAGATGTCCATCTGCTTCCTGGAGTTTTCAGGGCTTCAGTGCATGTGACGGTTACTCGGAGAGACAAACACCATAACCATGAACAGCCCTGCTTCATCCTTCTCTCCCTGAGCTTTTATTGCTGCCATCATATGGTCTGGAATATCCCTTTGGTAAGCTGGGATCAGCTGTCCTGGCTCTGTCCCCTCCCAGTCTCATGCCTGGGGATAGAATGGGAAACAGAAATACTCCATACAACAGAAACAGTGCTCAGAACTAACCAGAACACCGGTGTGTTATCAACACTGTTTTAGTCACCAGTCCAAAACACAGCACCATATGGGCAGCTGTGAGGAAAATTAACTTCATTCCAGCCAGACCCATTACACCCCAAAAGCTTTAGCCCACAAAGCCACTCTATGCCTGGGGCATCACCTTCTGTCTGCCATGGACGAAAGACTCATAGGGCTCTAAAATGCCACATACACAAACAGGCCCATCAAGACCATCTTCCCCTAAAACCCCTCTGTTGATCCAAAGGGACAGACAGCCTGAGGCTGGAGGGAAGAGGGAGTGGCCAGAATGTAGGAGTGTAGGAGATCAGGAGACCTCCATTTCACTTTGGTGTCCCAAAGAACAGTGGAGTCACTTCCCTGTGCCTCGTTTTCCCAGTTGCCAGAGCAGAAGCCAGCAGCAGGGGCTGGTGGTGTTGCAGGGACATCAGGGAGGGAGATGGGTGGTGTAAAATCAGTTGGTGCTGGTTCTGTTGTGCAGATATTGTGTCATCCTCCCCTCTGCCCTTGTTTATCTTCGAGCTGCCTCTTCCACAAGACGTACCCTCCACCTGGATACGGACTGATTTGGTCCAAGACTCGCGGAAGTTTCCCCGCAGATCTGTGCCACAAGATGTGATGTGAACCTGCACAACATATGGTTCAGATCTCCTTATTTCGTATAAAATGGGACTTATCTCTGTAATCCTGAACTAAACAGAAAGAGATACAAGCAGAGCCAGAAGGGAGCATCACTGCCACTCTCCTGCCAGTTTTCTGGGTCGGCACTGACTTACACACATCTCTGCACAAGCGTTCAGCAGTCAGCCAGTCTCACCCACCAAAACACATTTCCAAGCATCCAGATGGGGACTGAGTCAGGTTTCAGCTGAACCACTTCCAGGTGTTGTAGCAGGTAGCCCTAGGCAGGCCTTGCCTTGTGCTACAGCTCCCGTGCTCAGTTATACTGTCATGCAGGTCTGCACCAAGCAGGGTCCTGCTCAGCTTCAGGGTCCTGAACGAGCTCTGGAGTTGAGGCACTGGTAGCACTACGGACCTTGTGCTGGCAGGGGTGGGAGACAAGTCCCACTGTTCCCAGCCAGTAGCCTGGAATACAGCTTTGGAGCATGAACTTGCCCTGAAGGGCTTCTCAGTGTGGGTGACAGGCACGTGTCCAGGCAGGCAGGAGGGACTTTGCTGTCCTGTCCTCTGGCTACCTGTACCTCTTCTTAAGCCTCAGCCTTTCTGAGTTTGACCTGTGCTTTCATACTCTTCTTTATCCATTACTCAGCTGTAGTTATTCAGCTTGTTTTTAACTTCCTGACTTTCAGAGCAGTGAATAGCTCACGATTCAGCTGCTTTGGTTATTTGCTGTGTTTCCTTGCTTTCCTTTGTACCTGTATCCTTAAGATCATTTCTGTAAGGAAGTGTCAGCAGCCTCGTCTCTGCCTCCCTTAACCCCCTGGGACCTCACCTCCTGGTTCTCCAAGGCCACAGGAGATGCCTCCCAAGCCCATTGCCTTTCTCTTGCCACTCTCCTGCCACTCTCCTGCCACTCGGAGCTGTGAACTCTCACAGCTGCTCTCACACAAGGTGCCTCCCACTTTCAGTTTGCAAGGATCCCACATCGAATGCATGCAGCCTGGAGCTAACAGATGTTTTTCCATCCCATCAGCTCAGTTAGAAATTGAGATTCCAATTTTTTTTCCATTGCTGGTACCGCCCATACCAAAGGTTCTCTGGGATAAAAGCTGACTTCACTGAACACCTGCTCAGCCCTTTTCTGCCCTACAGTCCTTCTGTAAAGGTCTAGCTATGCCATTTTCCTGCAGATGCTCTCTTAGGATGCAGAGTTGAAAATAAGTAACCTCTACAATCTTAGGTATCACTTATTTGTCTGATTGCAGGACTCCCTGATCTTCCTCCAGGTCTCTTGGAGATGTTTCCAACTGAAAATGACTGCTACCTGACCATGCTTCCCCACAGTCTACCCAAGAGCTGGTCTTCCTCTCTATACCTTGGCTCAGACAGCTGGAGAGAACAGTCACGCTCACAAAAAACCACTGTTATTTTCCCAGAGGGGAGCTCTGAGTTCTGTGGAGAGACCAATCCGTGGTGATTACCCCTTACTGGCCATGTTAGAAAAAGCAAAGCACAGTAGAGAGTCTTTCCAAGCCGCATGTCTGCACAAAGGAAGGACCAGGCTTTGTGCAGTTCCAGGGAAGAAAGACCTTTCTCTTCCTCTGCAACACTGTGAGACCTGTTTTGCTGTGGAGCAAAACCTGCCTTTGTGGCCCATGTGCATCAGTGACCCAGACAGGGCCAGTCCTTCCCAGAGTGTCCCAGCCCACGTTCTCAGTGGATGGGAAGCGAGGGTTTCTAGTCCTCACTTCCCACCCCTGCCACCATTCCTTCATTTTCCAGAGGGAAAGGACAGGTGTAAAAGGGAAAGTTGCCAGTCACTTTTCTGTGCCCATCAGAGCGTGGCTGCTCCATGGTCTGTGCCAGGTCCTGCACGTGTGTTAAGGGTAGGATGCCCTTCCTGATGATTCCCCAGAAAACACGTCCTGCTTGCTCCCTCCTCTGTAGCCAGCCCAGCTCTGCAGAGCTGTGAGTCACGCCAGGCAGCAAGATTTTATTCCTGTCATTACCACATCAGTTCAGGCTGATGCACAAGGGAGCTGGTGGGTTGAGTAAGGAGGTGCCATTTTTACGCCGTGTCTCTCCAGGCAGCAGCCAGGCTTTTCTCACAGTATTTTTTTTTACGGCGTCTCAGCAAATAAAACTCTGAGCACAGAGGGTCAGGACATGCTGCATATCAGCGAGGAGGATGCACAGTAGTTGCTGGATTCTCTTATCTCCTGCTATCCCCTGTGGAAGCCTGGACCTCGGAGCTGACATGTCTTGCTGCTGAGGTCTCCAGAAAGACACACAAAGTCAGCCTGGAGCAGGAGGAGTCCTTGAACTGTCAGTAGAGGAGGTGGGACACCACAAAGGGACTGTTGGATGGAAGGCAGATTTGGAAAGCTGTGCATGACCACTGGCCTTTGATAAGACACAAGCAGAGTTCCCAAGGAAGCTGGGAGAAGTAACTATCCCACATCTGCTCATCCAGATCTTCTCACCCTCCTGCAGATGGTGTCATGGTCAGAGAGGGATCCCACCTCTGTGTTTCCCAACAGCTGGGGTGCCTTGTTCTCCTGCCCCCACCATGTGAAACTCTCTTCTGACTTTAGAAAACCAAAAGTCTGTTGTCTAAGTGACTCATACGATCTCTCCCTTGACAAGGAAGGGAGACCTCTCACCTCAGAGACCAGCTTGTCTCAGCAGAAGACACTGGTGGCTGGACTGTAAAGAGAGCTCAGATGTCAAGTTGAGAGTTAGGTAAGGAGCTATGGGGTGTGAGAAGCTAATTGGGATAGCTCATGGCTTTGTGGTGCATGGGGCAGACTAACTCCCTTTGCCTCACGCTGTTTCTGTCGCTGACCCAGTTGTTTGGCCATACTTCACTCAAGAGGGAAGGGGCAGAGAGTATCTGTTAAGCAAATCCAATATCTTAAGGCTTCTTGAAGGGTTTCTGCTCTTGACATCCAGAAACACTCCAATGTCCTTTGTTTCCATGCCAAGTTTGGTGTGAGTTGGAGACCAGCCCATTTTCTGGGCCCAGTGTGAGAGATTCTCACACATTTTCAAGTTGACTGAGATCCTGCCTAAATCAGTGTAAACCAGTTGTGATCTGTGTCTATAATTTCTACATTTTCCATTTTGCACACACAAGGTCTCTACAGGAGCTGAAATCCAAGAGAGGGCCCAGGTAAGGAGACAATAAAGGAAACTGATGCACCCAAACTTTGTTACTGAACAAAAGGGAAACCAATGGCTTCTCCATCCACATCCATCACAGACACAAGGAAATGTTGATGGGAAGGGATGTCTGAAGATTTCTAGTCCAATCTGCTCAGAGCTGGACCATGGCCAGTGCTAATGGCTTGGCCTAACAGCTTCTTGAAAGCACCAATTCTCCGGTGACCTGTCAGGGCAAAGAAACACCCACATGGAGAAGACATTTTATAACCAGAAGGACTCAAGCACAACTTGTGGCCGTGGTTCTTTGTTTTGCTTGTCACTGACTGATCAGCTTCTCACCTCCACAGGACTACACCACACAGGGATGGTGTTGGCAAAGGTGTCAGTCTGGGTGTGTCCCCATCACTGTGTCCACAGGAGAAAGGTTTTAGTGGGGTCTTTATAAAACTATCAGAAAAAAAATGTGCACTGACAGCCTCAGCACCCAGGAGTCATGTCCTGACTGCAGAAATCAGATATGCTCCAAACATTGAACAGGAGAGGCTCCAATATTGAACAGCAGAGGCTCCAACAGGCAGTGTTAAGCAGATTGTTCCTGGCAGGACCTGACAGCGTGGCAGTGCCACTTGAGTCCTGTCCAGTTTGTCTCTATCTGGAAAGGAATTGTCAAAACCAAGTGCAGCTGGCTAAGCAAGATCTCCAAGTTACCTGGAGCTGGAGGAAGTTTCGATGATGCTGGGACTGAAGTCAGGAGGTTTTGCAGTTGGCACTAACCCAAACATTACAAGAGGCATTGGAGGATACAGTTAATTGGTTTTTATTATTTAGGGACTAAAATACCCCACTTCCTGGGGCTGGAAATAGCAGAAGTCCTTTCTTCAGACCACGGAGGAGAGAAGAGAGAGAAGAGGAGAGGAACTGACTCTCTGGGGCCAGGCCTGCATGTACAGACCGAAGAAGTGGCTCCAGACATGTCCCCTTTGCCTATTGCACCACACATCAACATTCCCCCTCCTGCTGGGCCTCCTGGCCCATGGCAAGAGCTGGCAAGAAGCTGCTTTGTGCTGGATAATTGAAGCCATGTGCTAGTAGTTATTATTTGGAGCTGGGGAGACTGAGAAAACGCACAAGCTTTCTTACCTATTGGCAGGAACAAAATCATCTCTGTCCAGAGGCGCTGGGTTGAACTGGGGGTATCTGAGTGATCATAAAATCATGGAATCACAGAATGGTTTGGGTTGGAAGAGACATTAAAGATCATCTTGTTCCAACCCCCTGCCATGGGGGAGGGGGTGGTCATCTTTAATGACACCTTCCTCTATCCCAGGTTGCTTCGAGCCCCATTCAACCTGGCCTTGGACACTTCCAGGGATGGAGCAGCCACAACTTCTCTGGGTAACCTGTGCCAGGGCCTCCCCACCCTCACAGGGAAGGATTTCTTCCTAATATCCCATCTAACCCTGCCCTCTGTCAGTTTGAAGACATCCCCCCTTGTCCTAACACTAACGTCCACGAGGTGTTAAGTAGCTTCTTCAAATTAGCTTCCCTGAGTTGAAAAATGGTTGGAATGGTTGCCTGAGAACACACTCAAGGTCTCCCTGGAAGTTCACAAAACCCCTAATTTTTGTTTGCTAACACAATGTCTATTTTTATTGAAACCTTCTTAAAAACTGTTCAAAATTTGTGTTAGGCCAAAAGCCTTCTGTTTAAATACAGTTTCTGAAAAAAAGTGAATGCTCATAATTCTGCAGAAAATGGCAAATGTCAAATTGAATTCATGCCAACTCCACTTATTTATTAAAAAGCGACAATATTTCCATTTAAGTAAGTTCCTGTCAAATATTTTGACCAGCTCCCCTAAGCATGGCTTTAACTGTGATCCCTGTATCCCACTGGAGCCCGTCAAATGAACAGAGGTGAGGACACTGAACAGAAACTGCCTGTGAGTGAAATCGAGGGCAGACAAGGAATTCCCTACCCCCATGATAGAAACCCACCCATTGCCAAGGAAAGCTCATTGCTCAGACTTCGAACACTACAGCTTGTGCTTAATTTGGATACCACGGTTCTCCTGCTAGGAGGAAAAAGTGCCAGTCTTACTCCAGGCAAAAAAAAATAAAAATTGGGGGCTCAGCAGAGCTGCCAGGCCCTGTCTCTCCCCAGGAGCAATGCCACGGTCTGCAGCAGTGATGGCTGCAGCAGCAGGGATGGGATCCGGCTGAGACCCAGCCGGCTCACACGGATGATGGAGAGCTGGAGATGGGTGGGGGGAGGCATTTCTTCACACACTGGGGAGCCAGTCTGGCTTTGTTTCACCTTAAAACAGACAGTTATTTCCCCAGAGCACAGCCCGGTGTGATTAACCCACAGGGTCTCAGCGGTGGTGGACGGGATGACAAGAGGTGACGGCTGCAGGTGGAATCTTCAGACGGGATGTCAGGAAAAGCCTTCCCTTGGGTGGGTGGTGAAGCCCTGGGTTGGGTCACAGAGGTGTGAGATTTTCCAGACTTGGCCAAACAAAGCCACGTCTGACTGACAACAGTCCTGATCCAAACAGCAGGATGGACCCGAGACCTCCCAGGAGACCTTCTCTGTTCCTGGTTTTGTTTCATGTCCCAGTCTGGCTGACTGTGTTCTCTGAGACCAGGTGTAGCATCCTCTGCTAAGGGCTGCTGTGGGCAGGCAGACCTTGGAAAAACACTGAACCATTTATGTGCAAGGATTTTTTTGGGGGGACTGGTGTGAGCAAATACAGGCAGGTTAAATGCTGGAGGCATTTCTTAGCCTACAGCCTCTGTCCTCATAAAGCTCTGCAGAAATACCTTTCTTCACAGGTGACCTGAGGCTGCCACAGCTGGATGGGCTGTAGATGAACCTTCTTGACCTCAGGCCAGCTCAGGGCCAAGGAGTGAAGGTGGATCCCTCTTGGACCTCATCCCCAACCCCTCTGGGACCTCAGCCCCCACCCAGGCTCCCAGACTGGCTGCTTTGATTGTGCTCTGCCTTCAAACAAGGACAAATGAGGCAGAATTCAGAGAAGAGCAACAGGAATGATTACGGGGGTGGAGGTAATGGCTGAGGAGGAAAGATTTTGAAATTTAAAGATGGATAGCCAGGCTACAAACCTACATACAGAGACATTATCATCAGTCATTAAGCAACACAACACTTCAGAGCCAGGGCAGGCTCATGATTCAAGACAGTCCAGTCTCCAAAGTGCTGTAGCCCAGAGGAGCAGCACAAGGCTGGGCGGAAGGAACCCGCTCGTGCTTGTGAGCATGAGCATTTATTTTTATTTTTTCCCCTCAATACAACATCTCACAGTATAAAGTGAAATTCTGTTTGGCATTAGGCAGTACCACTGGAGCACCAGGGAAGGGGAACCTCAGGCTTAGCATCTGGACTCGATGATCTTGGAGATCTTTTCCAACCTTAGTGACTTCATGATTCGATGATTCCATGATTCTGTGATTTAGTGATTCTGTGATTCTGTGATTCTGTGGTTCTATGATTCCATGGTCAGGGACACTATCTAGGAGCTGGAATTTTCTTGTTGTGGCACTGATCAGCCAGAGAAAGATCCAGAGCCCCGTTGTTCAGAAGTTAGACCGGACAAAGCACCAGGCAGTGTCCAACAGTGAGTAATCCACCGGTGGCTGGCAGATGGACAGAGCAATCAGAGAAAGGCTTTCCCAGCGTGGATTTGCAGGAGAGGGGCCAGATTTGCCTCTGGTTTAATCCTCAGCATCCCAGCCTCCCTGCAAAAGGTGACGTGCCGAGTCCTCCTCACACCTTCACGGGGTTTGGATCGCAATGTGTTCCCACAAAGTTTGCAAACCACAAACGTCACGTGGCGAGACGGGGAGGGAGAGAGTGAGCGGAGAAAGGGGAGCAATTAATATGCAGCTGGTGCACGGGCTGGAGTGAAAGAGCCGCCGATGACCACCCGGAGCTGACGCTTAGAAACGTACAATAAAAGCTGAACGGATGGCTGAATGCGAGACCCAGCAAACCAAAACAGATGCAATAAGCTGGGGCCAGTGGAACCAGCAGCCAACAATGACAGCAGAGCCCACGGGCTGGGGGGCACGTGGTTGGCACAGAGAAAGGAGGAGGCCAGAAAGAAGCGCAGATGAGCTCTGCCGAGGGAATCAAAAGCCTGCTGTTCCCAGAGCCAGAACAAACGGCGAGTGTGCTCCTGCCACACATGGCACCGACAGCGGGAGCGGCACGGTCCTCGTGTCCCTGCAGGAGCCAGCCGGAGGCAGGCTGCTTCCAGACTCATCCTCCCTCCTGCCTTCCTCCAGGGGGGGCTGCCCTCAGCACACACGGCTGCAGGGAGCTCAGGGATCTGCTCTTCCAAAGCCATCCTGCAGCCAAAACTCCCCTGCCTTCCACCATCCGAGAGCCCTTCCCATCACAGGGCAGGGACAGCATCCTTTCCTCACCCTGCATGGTTTGGTCACCTGGGGAAAGGGATGCACCAGCTTGGGGCTCACACACTGGATTTTCTGTGGAAAGGGAAGGGAAAAGGTCCACAGTGCTGAGGCCACCTGCCCCTTGCTCTGATGGGGCCTTGTGCTGTGGATTAGTACAATGACCTGCACCATGAGCCTGGTGACAATACTGCTGAGAGGAGAGCTGATTTCATAGCCAAGGTCACAGATACACAGCCCAGGAGCTCTTGTGCCAGTGACATCCATGAGTCTGTGTAGGACATGCGAGCACATGGATAGCAAGTGTTTGTGACTCACAGCAAACATCTGGGGTGGCAGATTTGTGTACCTGGTGAGGAACATTTGTATTGTGAACACCTCACCCCTAACTTCATGTGCCCCTTGGCTTCCTTACACCAAGCAAAGGACAGTAAGGCAGAGGTTGGGCATATCTGCACTTACACAACTTTCAGGAGCAGTAAACCTGCCTTGAACATCTCAGGCCACTTAAAGAAAGAAAAAACCCCACAAACCCACCTGAAAACTGTCTTTTGACTCCTGGCATCTCATCAGTTTGTTTGTGGCTTCCCTTGTGAAAGACCATAAAAGAAATTTTTTGCGAAGAGTAGGGTGGGGTTTCTTTTGAGATCCTTCTTTCTGCTCCCAATGCACAGCCCAATTTAGAGGAGTGTTGCTTCATCTCCTCAGCTCCTCACAGTTAACCTGTAGAGCAAGACAGCTTCTGCAGTGCTGTAACAACCCATTAGACAGCCAGTCAATCACATCAGTGATCACTGTAATGGTACATACACCAGCAGAGGCTTCCCCACCAGAGCTGGGCACAGCACTGCACCAGCCGGTCCCCCCAGTGTTCTACCAAGGGATCAAAGGATATTAAAGAGGGAAAAATAACATTCTCAGCCTGTTCCCTTCTCCAGCTGCCTCTTCTTCCTGATGGTACAGACACGGTGTCTTGAGGATGCTGTGCCACGTCAGAGCGTGTCCCCTCCAGGTGGTGCTCGGCTCTCCGGGCAGCTGCTGTCTGAAAACTCTCCTCTCATCAGCTCACCAGCACCCCCTCCACAGGAAGCCAAAATCAGACTGCAGGACATGCTGAAAACGGGGGTGTCTGTCTCTGTCCTCACCACTGGCTTTCTTAATCCCAGTGGTGACCAGTGCTGCTGTGGAGACCCAACACAGGGAGTCTGGCTATAAAGGATAAACTGGCCTTCAGCACTGTCCTGCTTCTCTTTCCTTTTCCATTTTGTTGTGTCCTGTCCTTAGGGTGTGATGGGTTCACAGGACAAGTCCAGAATTACCCCTTGGTTCCCAGAAGATACACTCTATGGCCAATCCCTCAAAATCTAGGTGAGCACAGCTTTAGAAAGCTGCATCAGGAGATGTTTTTATTTCTTCTCCAGCCTGAAGCCCTCTGAAGAGTGTCGCCCACAGGCTTAAGCTCTTCTCAGCAAGCCTCAAACTAACTAAAATACATCAAAGCAAGATTCTCATACACACCCCCAGACCTCCCAAATATCCAAAGCCTTGCATTAAAACCAGCCAAACCAGAAAACGTCTTGATGCCTCAAAACAGAAGGTTTTTCTGGAAGGGAAACATCGGGTCTCCTCAAATTACTGGACCTTGTGCAGGGGCAATTGGTAAGAGCCTCTGGACCGCACCACTCAGAGTGATCTAATTGTTTCTTCTGGCCTTGAAAGTCATTTATCAAAAATACACCAGCTTTGTACTGTGCAAAGCCTCTGTTACAGATTTGGCAACACAATGTCCAGACCTACACTGGCCATTGACACCATCATGATGGATCTGCTGAAGGAAGCTTGGATAAAGGAGTGGTACATCTATAACAAGGAATATGGTACACATATAAATATGTGCAGACTTTAGTAAGCAATAAATCAGTTGAGAACCCCTTAGTGTTTAGAGAAAACTATGCTGTGTTCTAGTCAATCAATCTGTTGCTGAAAATATTATTAATGCCTGGCACATAGATTTATGATGAAGGCTGGATGGATGCAAAAGAAACGTTTGTTAGTGGGAATTTTTGATGACTGTGCTGAAATATCGTTCATTTGCAGAAAGAAATCTAAATATAATCATCACGGTTATTTATCAGGGAACAGAGTCGTGTTCATCTGTTTCCACCTAAACATGCAGGACACCTGCAGGGGGGGCTCTCCTGTCTCTCCTTTTGCCCTAAATCATACAAGTTAAAAATGGGTACCTGTACACCCAGCACTGTGACAGGAGCTGTGCCATCATCATATCTTCCCAACACAATCAGGGATGTTGGGCCCTGGTATGGGCTGTGTTCAGAACCCAATGGCACAAAGTCACCGTGTAGAACATCACCTCAGTGAGACCTCCTGCATGTCTCCATGCAGGGATGGACACATGAGGAGGGAAGAGAGCAGTCCCTTCTGCAGACTTTGCTGAGCACAGGGGTTATGGACCTCGAAAGAAATAAAATGGAGCATGTAGAGAAAGTCACTATGAAGAGCAGCTTGTAGAGGTACGAGCATTTCTGACACTGCTCATAGGTCTGTGGATGGGCTGTACTTGTGCTGCTGTTGTACTTGCAGTGGGGCAAGTCCCAGCCCCTCCACATTCCAGCCCTGCTGGTCCTGTTTCCACTTTGCCATCATCAGCTCCTGCCTTCCTCAGGAAGATGCCCAAGTGGCAGTTAGACCCTGGTGTGGTCATTCCTCCTCAGCTATCAGCTGGGAGATGTCCATGGCTTGGAATAGTCAAGCTTTGACACTGAGGGGTCTTTCCCAGAGATGTCCAGGAGACTGTGAGATCCTGTGGGACACGGGGGTCAGCCTGCCCAGCACCTCCATGGACATGGCTAAACACAGGCATGGATGGAGCAATCACAGAGTGAGTTACTGCCTCCACAGCAGGAGGAGCTCGTGGAAGGGGGCATCCAAACCCTTCCTCCACCACGCTGAGCAGAGCAGCTCTGGGACCACTGCTCCAGCACCAGCCTCAGGCTGAGCTCTGCCCCTCCAGTCCCAGTCCCCAGCCTGGCTGGGCCAGCCCTGCTCAGCTCCCTCGCTTCCCTTTACTGCTGTTTTTGTTTTCTTTCCACAGCTCGTTTTCTCGGTCATCCATGTCTCTCTGCATCATATATCACACCCATGTGTCCGGAGGAAAGAAAGATCCCCTCCAACCCAGCAGCCCTGTAACGGATGGACCTTCCCGACTCGCAGCGAGCTGACAGCTTGTGAGAACAACAGCTTGAATTACTGAAAGAACTTTTCCCACTGAGTTAATCTGCAATGGATGTAGGTGACCTTCTAAAGGCATCTATTAATCAAAAAACCAGTGCCCATTCACTGTGCTAGGCTGAGCCCTTTGGGGGAGGGGGGGATACTAATTTCCCTCCGAGATAAATCATAATTTGACAATAATCATCTGCCCTAATCACTCCGATTCTTCCCTTTAATTATTTGTACACACAGCTCTTCCTGCCTGAGAAGCACAAAGGACGACATTAAACGTGGTGTTGGGAAATGCTGGAGGCTCCAGCTCAAGCCTTAAATCCCTGTGTGGAGCAGAGCACCTGATGGAGCTGAGCTGCCGGGTGCACCCTCTGTCCAGGGTGCAGGGAGCAGCCTTTCCCAGAGGGGAGCCACTGCTTCCAGCCATAGGGAGAGCAGTGGTGCCCAGCCCAGGGACCAGAGCACCAAGGAGAGGGATGATGGAGGGGAGACAGCTGAGAGCAGAGGGGCTCTAGAGCTGTCCCAGCAACCCGGGGTGACATCCCAGTGCTGCACCCTCTGGAGGAGACTGACCCCCATACAACAGCCATGAACTCTTCCCCCTTGGAGGGCTGGAATAACAGGGAGGCTGTGGAGAGCACAGGGTTAATGTCACATCAGTGCCCCTTGGGTGCTGGGGAGCCAGCAGATCAGATCATGGGAGGAAGGAAGGAGGAAAGAAGAAAGGGAGGGGGGGATGGTTTGGGTGGCCTTGCTGATGTGTTGTCTTGGTCCAGGGCTGGTGAGGGCTCCTTGCCTGGGCTGTGACCCTCACCCAACATGGGCACACTGTGAGGGGTGGCTCTGGCAGGCACCAACACCCTCCTGCCCTGGGAAGCTCTCAGGTGGTGCCAGAGTGAGTGTGATACGTGGCAAGGGCTCCACTTCTTGTCACCCCTTGTCACGCTGCCGTCGAGCTGGGGGTGTGGAGCCAGATCTCATGAGTGCCTCCAGCAGCAGCTGGTCCTTTCCCTCAGCCACCTCAGAGCCCCAAGGCACACTCCAGGTGTGCCCTTGGGCACCCAGGAAAGCAGAGGGGACGTTGATGGGGGTCAGGTGAGCATCTTGTCAAAATCCACACCCGTGAGGTCAGAGTGTAAATGGCAGTGGTGTGAGAATTTGCCCACGCCTGAAGTGAGGGCAGGGAGCTGGGTTTGCCTGTGGCAGGAAGGGTGCAGTGGTTCTCTGCGTGGGACTGACTGAAAACTGCTCAGCAAAACTCTTTCTCAGTAGATCTGTGGGATGAGGAAACATTGCACGCTGTCCCTGGGAAAATGGGACTCCTCCTTTTTCTCCTTGGGAAGAAATCCTCTAAAACTGGAAACAGCCAGGAAATGCTGCACAGCATCTCATGGGAAGTGAGATTTCTCACTGTACCCACCTCCTCTCCCACTGGCCTCTGCCCACAGCATGTCCCCCTGTTCAGGCAGCCAGGCTGGGACAGGCTGACTGGAAAGGCACAGCTTGTAGCCAGGGCAGGGTCCCAGAGCAGCTGCATCACTGCAGAAACACACCAGCCACATTTCATCCTCTGCTTAGGAGCGTTTGGGACCAGGACTTTTCAGGATTTAAACATGTGCCCTCCTAAGAAAGCAAGCAAAATAGGAGACAGCCTCTCCACAAGCTTTCCCAGTGCTGCTGGGCTGACTTCTGGTAATTCCCGTAGCCCAGGTCACTGTGCTGCCTCACAAGCTATACCATGGACCTACAGCACCATATGCTGGCCTAGCTTAGCATCTACACAGCAGTGCCGCCTGGCGCGCTCGCTCTGTGATCCCCCGAGCAGAGCAGAGCAGAGGATCCATCCGGGCTGGGCCCGCGGGAGCTGCAGGCGGGGGTGACGCTGCCAGTCCCTGCGGTGGGACAGTCGGTGACCGCTGGGGACACCTCCGGGGAGGAGCACGGCAGCGCTGGACCAGCAGCCCTTGTGTGCACAGCCCCCAGGAGAGCAGCTGCCCGGGATGCCCGTCCCCTGGTGTGGGCAGAGCGGGGATGGAGCTCAGCTGTGGGTCTGGGCAGCCTTGTCCTCCCTGACCTGCTCCAGCCCCGTCCTCCCCTCTGGGCTTTATCCCCTCTGCAGTGCTGCTCCCTGTGGGAAAGCTCAGTGCCAGTGTCAGCAGCCCCAGGAGTTGGGGACCCCTCCCTTGGGACCCCACGGCTGCCCCAGGGCCCCTGTGCAGCCCCAGGCAGCTGCCCCAGTGTGAGCCCAGGCCAGGCCAGCTCGGGCTCCTGCCCCCCCAGCAGTGCTCAGACCTGCCAGACTCGGCACAGCTCAGCTCCCGATCCTCCCTCAGATGGGAGGGACAGAGTGACCTTGAGCAACTCTGGAAGTAACCACATTAACATTGAGCTGGGGAGGAGCAGGCTGCTTCCTGAAAGTCTAATCCATGGGACTCCCTGCCATGAGAGACGGGCGGTGCCGGGAGCCAAGGATACAGAAATAAAGCCTTGATACAACTGCCGAGAACGAGCTGCATCCCAGAGAAAAACAGGCACGTGCCTGGTACCTTTATCTCCCCTTTCTCATCCCTATGGGCTGTCTAGTGCTGACCAGGGAATACTGGAAGCCTGGATTGCAGTGCTTGGGGACATGGGTCAGTGGTGGCCTTGGCAGTGCTGGGCTAATCGTTGGACTTGATGATCTTGGAGGGCTTTCCCAACCAAAATGATTCCCTGATTCTATGCTTGCCTTCAGGGCAGTGAGGCATCACTGAGCCCTTTGCAGTGCTGTGGTGCTTCCTGAGCCAGGGGGGACAGCTCAAAACCACATGTTCCTCTGGAGCAACTCTGGTGGCACAACCTGAGAGTTTAGGACACCATGAGTAACTTTTGGCCTGTTCCTGAGTGAGTTCTGCCACGGGCATGAGAGATGGATGGTTCCTCATGGAAGGAGAGAGCTCTGAAGTGCAGCATGGCCCAAACCAGAAAGTGCTGGGAGAAATCTGTCCTCATAGAATCAGAGTTGGGTTGGAAAGGACCTTAAAGTTCATCTCATTCCAACCCCCTGTCAATGGACAGTGTTGCCACCCCCTAGACCAGGTTGCTCAGAACCCTATCACACCTGGCCTTGAACACTAAGTTGTACATCATCTTAGGTCTCTCCTGCCCCCAAAACCTGCAGGGGCACGGCTGGATTTAGCAGTGACCCATCCAGAATTTGTATGTGCAGCATTATTTCACCACATGCTCCAGCTGCCCGTGCTTTGCAAGGAAACACATCCCACCATTCCAGCTGAGCCTCTCCTCCATGTGGGATGTGCCCACAAATGAGAATCTATTGAATGTCCAGCAAGCAGAGAGATGACCCCCCAGTATCACAACACCTGCTGTGCCCCTGTTACCTGTGGATCAGTTTGCCCACAGAATGTGGGGCCCTGATGGAGAGCCTGGGGAGAGATGGAGAGAGCCTTTGTGCCAGAAGTCCAAGGATGCAAGAAACCAAACAAAATGTAAAAGGTCAGCAAACACAATGCAGCAATTAGCACAGGCAGTGGGGAGGAGGGAGCGAGACAACACAATTTATGGAGCTCAGGAGAGGGAATTCTCCGAGGGCACCGATCACGCACTATAAATACCTTCAAGGTAATGACAGAAATGGAGTGAATTATTCACCATCTCTGATGATGGGAGGGCAAGAGGCAGTGACCTGGATCTGAGGAAGGGAAGTCTGGGTGGGGGGAAGCCTGGGCAGCAGGAACAGCCCAGCGTGGGATGCGCTCCCTGGGGCAGCCCTGCTTTCTGTGCAGAATCCATCTCTAATATGTCCTTGGGCTGAGTCCACATCAAAACAGTGCTGGAAAGGCCAAGGCCAGGCTGTGTGGGAGCTCCCAGACTGCCTGTACCTCCTGGCTTGGAGGGAGTCAGTGAAGTTTCCTGCATGTGGTCACTGTGGCCCATACACGGAGTCTGCTGCTCTCCCAGGGCTGTGGCTGAGCAGGCAAACACCTTCCCTTGTCAGGGAGACTGAACTGCATCCTCCTGGCCCCACACAGGTGGGATAGACATTAGCTTGGCATTTGTGACAGCCACCAAGCTGGGCAAATCAGTAGGAGGGAGGTAGAGAAGCTAGGGCTTTGACCTGGAAAGAAGACCAGGGTCTGGAAGTGGATGGCTTCCAGGAAGATTGCAGCATCACAGAGTGGCTGAGCTTGGCAGGGAACTCTGGAGGTCACCTGGTCCAGCCCCCTGCTCAAGCAGGGCCACCCAGAGCCAGTTGCCCAGGTCCATGGCCAGATGGCTTTTAAATATCTCCAAGGATGGAGACTCCACAATGACCTGGGCAGCCTGTGCCAGTGCTTGGTCACCTTCACAGGGCAAAAAGTGTTTCCTGATGTTCTGAGGGACCCTCCTGTGTTTCCATTCATGCCCATCACCTCTTGTCCTGTCACCAGGCACCACTGAGAAGAGCCTGGCTCCAGCCTCTTTGCACCTTCCCTTTGGGTGTTTATACCCATGGATGAGGGTGGGGAGGCCCTGGCACAGGTTGCCCAGAGAAGCTGTGGCTGCCCCATCCCTGGAAGCATTCAAAGCCAGGTTGGACAGGGCTTGGAGCAACCTGGTCTCATGGAAGGTGTTCCTGTCCTTGGCAGGAGGGTTAGAACAAGATGAGCTTTAAGGTCCCTTCCAATCCAAACCATCCTGTGATTCTGTGAGGTCTCCCTTGAGCCTCAGAGATGGAGATTTCCTGTGCACAGACAAGAAACGTGCTACGTGCTGAGGGGGTTATTTACCTGTCTCTCCTGAAGAGTACTGACCACATTGAGATTATGTTATGAGGAGCCTACAAAGGTGCTGTGCTTCTGCTGATGCTCTGGGTGTGGGCTGGAGTTCAGTCCTACTCCCTCTCCCTGTTGCTTCACAGCTGTGAGCAGCTTTCCCAACATCTGCTCTTTGTTCTCTCTGCTTCTGGATTGCAGAGAAAACAGAGGAGAGGTAGGAATAGCTCTGCTGTCCCCTTTGTCACGGTGACCTGTGGAGGCAGAGGTACCTATTTTAAGTTTGAGCATCCTGGCATCCCAATCACTCATCCTGTGCCTCATCCTCCCTTGGCTGCCAGGAGAGAAAGGTGACAGAGAAACACTGTCCCTCCCCAGCACAAACCCAACCTTCCACTTCTCTTTGCCTTGCAAGACTCCAGATTTCCTGTGTGCAGGTGAACACTCACCCCTGGCTTGCACAGACCAAATTTACTCGCCCAGGGCAGACAAATAGGAAATAAATGCCCTCATGGCACCTGGAGGTCTATCTTTATCAAGCTTTTCTGTGTGTGAGCAGCATCCAATCCCTAGGGACATGCAGGGGACTCAGATTCTCTCCCTGGCTGGGCATTAAACCACAACATGGCCCTGATAAGGGAAGATACCAGACTGAAACCAAGTGGGAAGCAAAATGTTGAGGTTGTTCTAATCAGTTATGGATGAGACCCATGGCATCTGCTTGGAGACCCACTCAGATCTCTGGAGCCTTTTCTATCTGTCTGAAGATGGGTCCTCTCGGGGGACTCTTTAAGTGCCTTATCATGGTCAGCAGGCCTGGAAAATAGTTAAGGGTGCCCCAGAACTGTTCTGGGGGTCAGGGTGGCCCTGGGGCAGCCATGGTCAGCCACCCACCAACCTCACTCCTGGCAGAGACAGAAGCTGGAAGACAAGAAACCAGGGAGACGAGTGGGTCAGCTTGGGTGGTTCTTGCAACCTCTCCAGGAGACAGTTAAGAAACAGTGCTCTGATCTCGTGCTCAACATGCAAAGTCACATCACCAGCCAGGACCCTGGATGTGCTGTCTGAGCCGTGTTGGTCTGGGCAGACAGATAGGGAGAGGTCTCTTGCATGGCTCGTCCATCACAGCCATGTGCAGGAGGTGGCATGGGCTGGAATGGCTTCTGGAGCAGAGAGTCTAAAGGACATTTGCTGGCTCTGAAACCCACAGAAACCACAGGAGATCCTGTTCCCTCTTAGCTGGACAGGTGGCCATAAGCAGGGTGGTCAGTCCAACTTCTGGGGGAGAACACAGAGAGGAAAATCCACACTGGAAGAGCATTATGGCTTTGGCAGCCCTGGGCCAGCTGCCTGGTTCATGTCTCCCATAGAGAAGGCCTGTTAAATTCAGAGTTTCTGGACACTGCAGTGGCACGGATCTGTATGACAACAGCAGGAAAACAACGATCTCTCAGACCCTCTTTGGTTCTCTTTTGCGCTGGAAGAGACACAGTATCTATCCCAGGCACTGATGCTGTAGGCAGACAACAAGGACATGGGTCTGCTCCAGCAGCATGGGCTTTACAAGCCAGAAAAAGAGGAAAAGCAAAGGAAACTGCCTCCTAAATATGAAATAAGTGGAGGCTGGCTCCAGACCCTCAAGACAAAGCTATAAATCTGCCCAGCCCTGCTGCGAAAGCATGAGACACCCTGGAACAGCCACATGGCGTCACACTGTCCTTGATCTCTGTTTTCTCTTCCACCCCTTCCTTTCATCCCCGCCACCCCCGGAGGCACGTTCAGTCTCCCGGTGACTCCGGCTCCTCGGGCTGCTCCCAGGCTGCTCTCCCGTCCCGCTGTGTTTTATGGCAGGCTGGGTCAGGTTGCATCGCTAATGGCAGGCGCAGGGGGAGGGCAGTCCCAGCTGAAGGACGAGGCTTCCAGCGGGATGTGCTGCACCTCTGCCTGGCCCTGCTGCCCTCTGCCCCGTTTGGGAGGCACCGGGACGGAGCTGTGCAGGGAATGCAGACGGGCGGCTGTCCCCCCCGGGGCTGGTGCCGGGTCATGCGGGTGACAGAGCTGGCACGTCCCCTCACGTGGTGGGCAGTGGGACTGAGGGGATGTGGTGGCCATGAGGCACTGCCCCAGGCTGGCTGCGGGTCACAGGACCCACCGGGACGGCTCCTGACCCTCCGCTGTTTGCTGGGCTGGAATTTTCCTGGTGAGCTGAGATGAAAGGAGGAATTCTCTGGCTGCCCCGATGCCGCTTCCCAACACAGATCTGACACCGAGACGTCCCCTGAGAGACATGGCCTAGCCCAGCTCCCCAGCTGCTTTAAAGGCTCTGTTTTGGAGCAACAGACACCTCCCCTCCCACAAGAGCAAGCAAGGAGACAGTCTCAAAGACCACCCAAACCACATCCAGGCAAGGCCATTTCCCGGTTGTCCCCATTTGACCATGTCCTGGACATCATCTGGAAGTGAAGGAATAAAGCAGAGAGGGCATAAAGCCATCGCCTGGCTCTGCCCTGGTTTAGCTCCATGGAGCACAGGCGGAATCAGCATGGAAGCCACAACAAGTCTGTGCCACATTTGTCTCCTTTGTGTCCCTGGGCTTGCTGCACAAGGAGCAGGGGGAAGAGAAATGTGTTCAGTCTGTAACTAATGCCAGAGCCTAAGAAACGGATCAATTCAATCCCGAACAATTTGTAATGCAAAGGGAGCAGTTCTCCTCTTGGTTTACTCCTCCCCACGACCAAACACATGCTCAGCCCCTCTTTCCCACATCCCTGCCCTGGGAGAAAAGCAGCTCATGCCCCAGCACAGACAGAATCTCCACCCCTCTCCACTGCCCCCACCTCGCAGCCGATTTAAATCCCTGGCACTGGCACTCTGGCACCAGAGAGCCAGGAGCTGGAGACAGGGTGCCAGGGAGGGGGGCACCCCAGCACGCTGCCAGTGCTGCCTGCACACAGCTCAGCTCTCCGTGTCTCCAAAGGTTTCTCTCCCAAGTGTGCCTGACTAATTAGTAAACGGAGCCTAAACCTTTTGGTCTCCATCGATCTTATCTTTAAACCCTGCAGACAACAATTCCTCAATCGATACCTCATTTAATTGCTGCCACCAGGCTGACAGCTGGGCTGCTGGCTGTGCAAGCCTGGCTGTCACATGGCAGGCTGCCAGTGCCACCTTCTAATCCCAAACTGATTTATCCTCTTCCAGCTCCTCTGTCCCACCCCCACTCCCCAGTCCTGACCCTATTCCCACCCCTGTATCCCTGCCTACCTGCCTCCCCCACGAGCACATCCCACTCCCCTGATAACTCACCCCCAGCACGGCTGTGACCAAGCTCGTGTTGGTGAGCACCTGAGCACGAATAAACAGCCCACACATGCTGCTGAGACCTGATTCAACCTGTCCCCAGCCCAGCACTGCTGCAGGGGGACACCTGGATGTCACCTGTGATGTGTCACATCCAGCTGGGGCACAGGCAGACAGGCAGCTCCTGCCTGCACATCCCAGTACCAGACCTGGCCTCCAGGCATCCACAGCTGGGCCACAGCATGTGCTGGGCATGATCCATTCCCTGGCTGCTGCTCCTGGCCAGCCCCAGGAGCTGGATTTTTATGGATGCTCCTGGCCCTCTGAAGAGAGCAGATACAGAAGCAGGCCATGGCTGCTATTTTGGGAAAAGCTGCCCTATGGAGTCAGGCACTGACTCCCAGCTCAGCACTCTGCTGAGGGCTGGGGGAGTGGCAGGGGAATCAGGCTCCTGTGATGGGGCTCTGGCCAGGGGTGCTTGTGTTTGCTCTGGCTCAGTTTTTACTCTTGCTTTGATCATGATTTTTGCTGTAGTTTAATGATAATCATTGGTGCAACACACATTTCCTTCAGTGGCAGAAATGGGGAATAATTGCTGTAACCTGATCTTTGATCAGTTATGTGTTTGTCATCTGCAGCTCTTGATGGCCTCTCTTTGTGGGAATGCTGATTGCTCTCTCCTTGTATCCCCAGGAAACATTAATGTGTAATTTTGGAAAGAAATAGCACTTGTATATGAACACATCACCAGCAATACCACCAGAATGAAGCCTCAAGACATGTCCCACAGTGCAAACCCTGAGTCTGGGAGCTGCCCAGCAAGGGGATGGGTGCCTTTTTCCAGTGGTGCCTGTGTGCTGTGCCCAGCCAGGGACACAGAGCAGACCCTGCCTGGTTCCCACCAGCTGTCAACCAGCATTACCAACAAATCCACAGGGTAAAATGCAGTGGAGATGTGTCCCACTGCACTCTCTGGCCATTAGCTTCTACCCACATACTCCTCTGAAGGTCACTTGGTCCATCTCCAGCTTTACATGGAGGCAGCAGCTTGTCCAAGTGCTGCTGAACATATCTTGGAAGATTTCTCAACCTGGATGTGGTGGGAC
Source organism: Pseudopipra pipra (assembly GCF_036250125.1). NCBI lineage: Eukaryota > Metazoa > Chordata > Aves > Passeriformes > Pipridae > Pseudopipra > Pseudopipra pipra. The sequence continues at coordinate 3,751,921 of NC_087563.1, read as the reverse complement.
TGGTGAGCTTGGCTGGTCTGCCAGCAGTGCTGCTTTCTGTGATGTCTGTGCAGTCAGTGTCTGGGGCTGATGGCTGATTTCCCTGAATTCCAGGGGAGGACAGGGCACAGATCTGCCTTACAAAGGGTGACTTATCCTCTGAGTGCCACCAGTGGCACTTTGAGTATCACCTGTCTTTGCAGTTTTGAGTTATTCCACTCCATGGTGACCCACAGTCAGTCTTCTCCAAGGAAGAGGAGGTTCAGAGACATAAAATAAATCACCAGCCTCACTACTGGCCTTCACTGACATCCTCATTTTGTGCTAATTAAGAGGGATGAGGCCCTTGCCATACCAGGTGTTGGAGATGAGTCTGGGGAACCCACATGTCTCACCAGTGTCCAGCAGGGATGTGGAAATCTTCTCCAAGGTACCATTTAAGGTCTTCACAGCTCAGAATTAAGGAACTAATGCACGAGGAAAGGGCAGGGGAACAGGCCAAGAGCTTACTGGGGGCAAACACAAACTGGTGTAGAGCAGTTAGTAGAGCAGTGCTCCCCACAAACTGTGGGAGCACTGGGCTCGCTCAGGAGGCCCATGGCTGCTGCAAGGGGCTGGTGTCTCCTCCAGCTGAGGACAGGCAGGATGTACCACATCCCACACATCTCCCCTTCCAGTTTGCTCTTCTCCTGTAACAGCTACACCAAGCTGAATGTAACCCTGTGCAAAAGCCAGTATCTGTTCTTAGTGCAGACTGCTGAGGCTGGAGGACAGAGCAGAGGTCAGGCTGCAGTTAAAGGTGCCAGAATCCCAGATGTCTGGGCCAGAAAGCAATTCCAGAGCCTTTCAGTGTGGGCAGAACCTCACCTTTACATCCATGTTGTCTTCCCACTGAGCTCAAACAGCGTCTGTGCAAGCAAGGCAGTGCCCTGTCCAGGTGCAATCCTAGCTGTCCTGCTCCCGAATCCCAGGCCACAGCTCCCCAGCAAGCCAGGGAGGGAGGGGAATGCTCGGTAGCTCCATGAATGAAGGCCATGGAAGCTTGTTGTCATGGCAGTGGGAGTGAGTGGCTCGTGAGTTACCAGCCACGAGAAGTTTGTTATCAGCCACGAGAAGTTGTTTTCTCTGACAGCTTGGGGCTGTTCTGGGCAGGGCCAGGAGCTGGACTCAATGACCCTTGTACAAGGTCAGGAGTTGAACTCGATGATCCTTGTGGGTCCCTCCCAGCTCAGGTTGTTCCATGATTCTATGATTCCATGACCTCTGCTACTATTCAACAGCCTGTTTCAGTCAGGAGTGCTGTTTGCTGCTCCTGCCAGGGGCCCTGTGAGCCAGGCAGGAGCAAAGGGGATCCAGGTAGGCACTCCTAGTGGGAGAGGTGACTGGTGGCAGAGGAGACCCCCGTGGCAGGGATGGGGTTGGCTCCCTGTGCCGCTGGTGGCCCGGGAATGCCGATCCCGCAGTCATCCTTCGCCGTGGTGCCAGAGGGTGCCTGACACATGGCACTGGGAGATCTGCAGTTGGCCCCGAGCGTGCCCCAGATGGTTTGATGCCAGGTTGTTTGCACACAGCTCTGCCATTTAATGGGGAGAGAAGGCAGAGCTGATCCCAGCTGAAGCCGTGCACCAAACACTGACAGACTGTTTGTCGAGACACAAACATTGGCAAATGGCCCTGCTTGCCGTGTACTGAGAGTCACGGCAGAGAGGGAGGGAACCCAAGAGCAGGGATGTCTCTGGCAGGGACTGGGAGTCCTCAAAGTGCAGTTCAGTGCGTGTTTCTGGGAAGAAGGAAGTCGCTTTCCGGGGAGTTTTGAAGTGCCCTTCTCCAAATGGGTGGAACTGGGATGCCCAGCTTGCATAAATGAGGCTGGGGGTGATGGGGATAGCTGGATATGATCCAGTTTGGGGAATGGAGCATCCCACCTGTCCTGCCAGGATGGTACCCCTGTGGTCCCTCAGGTTTGGTGTGTTCAGGAGTACCTCTCCAGAGAAAGCCAGACCCACCAGCACATCGGATGTGCCAGAGACTCCTCTCCCAGCAGGTAATGGAGCACTCAGGGCAGCAGTGGGGCTATCTGTGATCCATGGCTTTTTGGTAGGGTTGTGCCTTACTCACCAGCATCTGCTGTTGTCTCTTCCCCTCTGGGATCCCACACTCCAGAAAGGAGTGGATGGGAGCCATGGAGAAGGTGACATGGAAAACATGAGTCAGAGCTGGACAGCCTGGAGCAGAAGCCAGGGACCAGCGTTGTGCCCTGTGGGGGGAACAGGTCTGCTCTCCCCAGGAACGGGCTGGGACCTTCCCACACCGTGTCATGAATTTACAGTGGTGCTGTGAAGGGAAGAATGGCCTCCAAACAGCACCTTCAGGCCTCTAGTGCATCCCAGGGTTTGGATCCTGGGAAAGCCAGGGCGCCTTGCCAGAGTTCCCAGCCCAGAAAAGCCAGCTCTCAGGAGGTCTGGGTGGCAAGAGGTACCTGAAGGCACTGACTGGAGAGCTTTACAGCTTCCCATCAAACTAGGGAAAACAGGTGCTGCTCCTATGCTGATCTAGGAGCTTCATTTTGCCAGCAGGAGCCTTTTGTCTCTCAGAAGATCCTCCTGGCTGGAAGAAACTTTGGAACTTAATTGTTAACCTGGATGGGCCTCAGTTCAAGGTGATGGACTTCTGCAGACAAGGAGCCCTGTGTTTCCAGGAGCTCTGCCCTGCAAAATGCTGAACACCTCCCAAGGCAACAGGGTCAGGGAGAGGGGGTCCCAGAGGAAGGAAAACATGGCCCATGTGGGTGGGGGGCACAGAAGGGTAATGAGGGGGGAGGAGTTACCACCTGGCAAGAATTACAAGCAGGGTAAGGCATTGTCATCTCTCTGGAAACCACCGTGGGGCAGCCTAATGTCAAAGGAGTCCACAGTTTTAAATTACCACTGGTACCATATAAAAAATATCGAAATTTGGGGTGAAAGGCTCAATGAACAAAGGGAAGGACTCTTATGGATTGATACTCTGCTTTGGTGTATCATCCAAAATGTACCTGCATTAGAGTGAGAGTAGTAAATGTGTCCCTTTCACCAAGTTCCTGGGAAGAGGAAGGGTCCCTGCAGAGTGCAGGGCTTGGCTGAGTGGCAGACAGGGGTCCACCCACCACCACATTCCTGCCTCACTCCATGCTGGCCCCCAGCCAGCAGCACCACCCGGGACTGCTTGGGGGACCCACCTGGAGATGCAAAGGCCTGGGAAGGCCCACTTGGAGCAGCCATCCCCTAATATGCTTTGTGACAGCAGCCCAGGACTTTAAACTTGGTGCCTGTGACTGCACAGGAGGCTCAGCCAGGTAATGCCAAAGGATGTCTTGTTCTGTGCTGCTTTCTGCTCCCTCCTGGGGCCTCCTTGGTGCTGCCAACTCACCATTTGTGATGTTTTTAAAATCTCAAATCACATGATCGAAATGGTGGTGGCATAAAAGGCAAAGAAAGTTTTGACTTATGGGAGCTACTGTGAAAAAAGACTTGCACAGAGGTGGAAAAAATGCCTGTTGTGGTACTGAGGGGCAGCTACTCACCCTGTACAATGTCAGAGTGTCAGATAGGGATGCCCTGTTGTGCCAGTCCAGTCTCTGGGGTGGTTTTCCAGCACTGGGGAAAAGTCCTGGAAGCTGGCTCCTGCATCGCCTGTGGCTGTTTTTCTCTCCATCCCCTGCACTGGCTTTCAGTCCCCTCCTGCATTCCTTCCCATATCAAAAGAGAGGAGACAAAAAGGACCAAGTGACTATTTCCAAACCAATGCAAACGCCCCAGGCAGCAGCTCAGCCCTGCAGTGCCCAGCTCTGGACGGGCAGATGAGTGAGAACATTCATCCTTGCCCTCAGTGCCCCTCTGCCCTCCCCTCTACCAGGTGCCCACTCAGCCTCCCCTCTGCAGCTCACACATGCCAGCTGCCTGCCCCCTCCATGGCCCCAGCAAAGGGAAGGGGCTGCTAACAGAAATATCTTGCTTCAGTGTGACCTCCCTGACCCGAAACCCTCCAGAGACCTCTCTCCAGATTATCCTCATCCTGCTGCTGCCAAGCTCTGCCTCTCGGCCTTGACCCTTCTCTCGGCGCTGCAGAGGCTGCCCTGTGAGGAGTGGGGGTGTGTCCCTCACGGTGCCTTGCTGCTGCCTTTTGTGTGATCTCCCACATGGCCCTCCCCTCATCCAGAGGTTCTCCTGCCGATGTGCCGGGCTGGGCTCAGTGCTGGCACCGCAGCATCCCTTGGGATCCTGTCTCTTAGCAACGCCAAGGAAGATGCTGAGCACACGTCTGGTCCATCGGTCCACGGAGCCTCCGTGCACAGTGCAGAGGGCAGCTGCTGCCTGGAGGGAACACAGCTCCCCTGCACGACCCACCTCCCCTCTCCCCCGCCCCTGAGAAGCGGGTGAGGGGCTCAGGAGGTTGAGCACTGTGTGGTAAGATACACACAGGTACCCCCAAAAATGTCAGGGCAGTGGAAAGAATCCAAAAAGGTTCATTCTGAAGACGAGAACGCTAAAAACTTGCAAAGGAGAAGCTGCATCAGGCTGCAAAGCAGCGCTGGGCCTGAGAGAGACACACCTCCTGTTTCTTCTTTGAGTTGTATTATCTCTGCTTCCCCATCTCTCCCCACTGGATGCAAAGACCTGTGGCATCTTCTCTGTCCTCCCATATCAGAGAGTGAGCTTCTGGAATGCAAAAGGGAAGAGAACAGCACTGTTTGGAGAAAGTGGCAGGGAAGCCTCTCTTAAGTGAAATGCTGACTCCTCGGTAGCAAAATCTTCTGGAAAAAGAGTATTTACTCCTGCAAGCACCAACGTGGGGCCTCTCAGCCTGGTACCCCTGCCCTGCTCTCCAGCCCATCCCACAGCTTTCTGAAGGCCTTTCCTGCACCAGCAACATGCAAAACTCCCACCACCCTTCTCCTCCTCTTCCAGCACTCCTCCACCACCAACAAGGCCCTCAGGAGGTGCTCAGACTGCCCCAAAGCAGCCAGGGGGGCTGATGAGTATCTCCAGTACATCCTCCTGTCCTCTGTGCACAGTGCAGAGGGCAGCTGCTGCCTGGAGGGAACACAGCCCCCCTGCACACCCCACCTCCTCTCTCCCTTATCCCTGAGAAGCAGGTGAGGGGCTCAGGAGGTCGAGCACCAACGTGGGGCCCCTCAGCCCGGTACTCTTGCCTTGCTCTCTGGCCCATCACAGATCTTTCTGAAGCCCTTCCCGCAGCAGCAACATGCAAAACTCCCACCACCCTTCTACTCCTCTTCTACCGCTCCTCCACCGCCAGCAAAGCCCTCGGGAGGTGCTCAGGCTGCCCCAAAAGAGCCGGGGGGGGGGTGTGGTGTGATGAGCATCCTCAGAGTCCCGCTCATCCCCTGTGTCCCACTCATTCCCAATATATGTCCTGCTCATCCCCCCTGTCCGTCTTGCTCATTCCCAGCCTGTGTCCCGCTCATTCCCGGTGTGTGTCCCGCTCATTCCCGGTGTGTGTCCCGCTCATTCCCGGTGTCTGTCCCGCTCATTCCCGCTGTGTGTCCCGCTCATTCCCGCTGTGTGTCCCGCTCATTCCCGCTGTCTGTCCCGCTCATTCCCGCTGTTTGTCCCGCTCATTCCCGCTGTCTGTCCCGCTCATTCCCGCTGTCTGTCCCGCTCATTCCCGCTGTCTGTCCCGCTCATTCCCGCTGTGTGTCCCGCTCATTCCCGCTGTCTGTCCCGCTCATTCCCGCTGTCTGTCCCGCTCATTCCCGCTGTCTGTCCCGCTCATTCCCGCTGTTTGTCCCGGCCCGGGCGGTGCCGGCGCAGTTCGGGCCGCGGCCGCCAGGGGGCGGTAGAGGCGCGGGCCGGGCGCTTTGCTGCCCCCTGGCGGCCCCGCGGCCGCGGCCGGTGCCGATTGTCCCGGGGATTGTCCGGGGGATTGTCCCGGGGGATTGTCCCGGGGATTGTCCCGGGGGATTGTCCCGGGGGATTCTCCCGCTTCCCCATGGCCGCACGCGTGTCCCGGGGACACGGCAGAGCGCGCGACCAGGGCGAGGAGATACGGGGTGAGTGCGCCTGTCCCTCCCACCCGGGAGGAACGTCTCCGGCAGAGGGGCCCCCTCGGGGTGAGCGGTGCGGTCGGAGGGGCGATTCAGGTCGTGTCGGAGGGATGGGGATGCTCCCCGGGCTGTGTTACTCCAATATCGGAAGGACGGAGGTGCCCCCGGGCTGTGTTATTCCCTGTACCAGAAGAACAGGGGTGTCCCCAGGCTGTGTTATTCCCAGTATCGGAGGGATGGGGGTGCTCTCCGGGCTGTGTTATTCCAATATCGGAGGGATGGAGGTGCTCCCGTGCTGTGTTACCCCCGTGCTGGAGGGTTAGAGGTGCCCCCGGGCTATGTTATTCCCCGTACCAGAGTAACGGGGGTGCCCCCGGGCTGTGTTATTCCCTGTATCAGAGGGCTGGGGTGTCCCCGGGCTGTGTTATTCCCTGTATTGGAGGGTCGGGGGTGTCCCCGGACTGTGTCACCCCGTGCTGGAGAGAAGCGAGTGGTCCTGGGGCTCTGTTATCCAGAGGGAGGGGGTACCCCCCTCTTGTGTTACACCCGTGCCCGAGGGATGAGGGTGCTCCCCGGACTGTGTCACCCACGTGCTGGAGGGATTGGGGTGTCCAGGGGCTGTGTTACGCCCGTCCCAGAGGGATTGGGGTGCCCCGGGCTGCGCTGTTCTCGTACCAGAGGGATGGGGGTGCCCGTGAGCTGTGTAACCCCCGTTCCGGAGGGATTGGGATGTCCCGGGGCTGTGGTACCTCCGTGACGAAGAGAAGGGGTTGCTCTCGGGCTTGTGTTATCCCCCGCCCCCCCCGGGGCTGTGTTAGACCCCTGCCGGAGGGATTGGGGTGCCCCGGGCTGTGTTGTCCTCGTACCAGAGGGATGGGGGTGCCCCCGGGCTGTGTTATCCCCCTCTCGGATGGACGGAGGTGTCCCCGGGCTCTGTTATCTCTGTGTCAGAGGGATGGGGGTGTGCCGGGTCTGTGTTATCCCCGTGCCAGAGGGATGGGAGTGCCCCCGGGCTGTGTTATCCCTGTGCCGGAGGGATGGGGGTGTCCCAGGGCTGTGTCACACCCGTGCCGGAGAGAAGAGGGTGGTCCTGGGGCTGTGTTGTCCCACATACTGGAGCTGCCTTCTCCCCATGCTGGAGGGATGGGGCTGCTCCCGGGCTGTGCCATCCCCTGCATCAGCAGTAGGGTGCAGGACAGGCTGCTCAGGGCGCTGCATACCCACCTCTCTGCAGGCCCAGCAGTGCCCCAGGCTGGATCACCATCCTCTTACAAGCAGTGTAGGGAGAAGTGACAGGCGCTGAGCTGGCTCTTCTTCCCTGAGAGCCTCCAGGATGGAGCACTGCGGGATTAAGTTTGTGCTCAAGTGGTCTCATGCTATCTCAAAGCTGCAATGCTTCCTGGGCTGCTCAGGGAAGGACTTGGAGTAGGGGTTTTGGAGGATTTGTGGCCTGACAGAGAGTTTGCTGCAAGGATTTTTGCTCTCAGGTTCCTGGCCAGCTGCTCCCTTGTCCTTCTGTGTAAGGGAGCAGGTTCAACTGGGTGTCAGAAACATCCTTTCAACCAGTGGTGTGTAAGACACGAGCCAGAGGAACAGCATCCCTGCCACGTCCATTCCTGGGTTTGCTGCAGTTCCCCAGAGCAGAGGGAAGGCTGAGAAGCAGAATTAAAAAGGTGTGATGTGGACAAGCCCACTCAAGCTGACTGGCAGCTCATCTTGGTCTGATGGACGAAAATTTCACTGGGAGGGTTTCAGGCCTTTCTTGGCAAGCAGAATTAGCAGCCTCTTGGCAGGTTTGCAGGCATGGGATGCTGTGTCTGTGGGATGAGGAGCTCTTGCTGTGAGGAGCTTCTCATGCTATGAAATGTCTTCAGCCTCCAGTTCACTGTCAGTCCCTCTGGGTAGTGCAGACCTTGCCTGTTGATCATAGTGGAGCTTCCACCCCTTCATATAGATACTGAAGGGGAGGCAGAGGGCAGGCTTAGGGTATCAGAATGTTTGATAAATTAGGTTGCTTTTCTGAAATATTTTTTTTTTTAATTAAGGGGAAATGCTGATCACGTCTTCAGAACTGAGTTCTTGTTTGTGGATTTGAGACGATTCTTTAATCAAAATGCCTTTGCATAGGATGAATGGCAATCTTGGAGTTAAAAAATCATTGTCCCCGAGTGACAGCTTTTGGTTCTTTCTGCCTGGCATCAGTGTGGCAGGAAAAGGGGAGACATGGTTACTGGGTTAAGTGTGAGGGAGGCAGTGGTTCTGGGTTGCTTCCTGGGCTGGCAGAGGTGGTGTGAGGCTGTGAACAGCTAGTTTGTGCACCTACAGTCAGCTCAGAGCCAGCTGCAGCCTGCACCCTGCTGCTGGCAAACTGAATTTCACTGCTGTGTGCTCAAAGGCATCATCCCATCCCCATTCCCGGCACCACAAACGGGCTCAGGCAGCCCTGGGCTGGAGATGGTGGTCTGTTCTGTCCCAGTGTTCTCTGTCACCCCTGGGATTCATCCAGCACCATCACTCAGGGTCCTGGACTGCTCTCCCTGGGAAGGCCTGTGGCATCTGCTCCAGCACAGGACAGGCAGGCCACCATCCTGGGTTACTGCTGCCTGATTCTGCCCTGCCTGCTCCTCCCTTCTACCCCAAATTGTCCTCTCTGGAAGCCACTGCAACAGCCCTCACAAAGACTAGAGAAACCTTTCTGCACCTTTCAGCTTCGTTCCAGGCTGGGGTGCAGACTCCCCTGGCCCAGAGCGAGGGGCTGAGCAGCTGAATTCAGTGCAGGGCAGGTAAAAGGACGTTGTGGGTGACAGGCTAAAAGGAACCTGACATGGGGACACTTGCAAAGTGATCTCTGTGGCTTTTCTCAGGGTGGGCTCAGCCATCAGGTTAGTCCAGAAACACTCACCTCAGTTTTGGGTCTGCTGAGGGGGCTGCCATGGGTCCCACCTCAATTCACGACTGTCCCAGACGGCTTTTGGCAAGTCTGAGTTTAAGAAACAAACCACACCTGGCAGAGAGACCTTTTCTGGAGGGCCTTAGAGCTTTCAGCAAAGGGACCTGGACAGTTTCCTACTGCCTCTTTTGAGAGCAGGAACAAGGAACAGGGTTTTGAATGGTGTCCTGAGACCTGATGCTCTGTGTTTCCGTTCCAGCACAGGGTTCTAAGCCAAGAAAACTGCCTGTCCTGCCAAGGCCGGGTAGGAAACTGGGCCCTGGAGCAGCGTCAGCAGCGTGGCGTTAACTCCTCTCTGCAAGGAGCACTGAGGCTCCTTTGATGAGCTCACTATCTGCAGCAGTTACTTTCTTGTTTCCTTCCAAAAGTCCTGTCCTGCCTGGCTTAGCCATGGCCTGACACTGTGGAGCTTGTGAAGATGCTCATTCAGGCTCAGTGATGAACTTTAGTCACTTCTTAACCACGTCCTGTCTGAGCTGTGCTCTGCTGGGGAACAGCCAGCCTTGGCTGGGGGATGGCACTGGGGGATGGCACTGGGGGATGGCACTGGGGGATGGCACTGGGGGGCAAGGAGTCAAGCAGAGGTAGGTGGGCTTGAGCCAGGGGAGGGAATGGCTGCAGAGCAGGGACCTTGAAGCAGTTTACAAGCCTTAAACATGTTCTGGAACAACAGCAGTGGGACACATGGGGAATATTATATTTTCTCTTTGGGTGATGGTTTCTTGCAAAACCCTGGGTTTAGCAGATCAAGTAGAAGGGATGAGCTGTTAGTTTGGGCACACATATCCCACAGGCTCCTGGGAGTGGGGTGTTTCTGGGGGTAGGACAGGTACACTGACTGCCAGCAGCAAGTCTAGCAGTCATGTCAGAGAGACTGAGAGCTGCTCTGCTTTGATCATCCCATCTGCTTGCCTGAGCACACCACACATCTGCACTTGAGCTGTCTCCCATCAGGTGAGACGTGTGCCTGGACAAGCTGCCTCCCCTGTATTCGCTCCTCCTGCTGCGGTGACCAGATGTCCTACTCTTTAGTGATGTTGTCCTACTTTCAAGTAGGTTATTCTATTTTTGCCTGGCCCTGTCCTTTTTGTGACTTTGCCTCCCTACGTGTCCTGTGCCTGGCTTTCCCCTGGCAGAGGCAGAGGATCTGCAGGTCGTGGTCCTGAGCAGTACAAGCCATTTCCCTCTTCTGTGTTTCCCCAGGAACTCGCACAACCACCAGCCTTGCAGACCAGGCATGGGCAGGGACCCAGTGCCTCCTCAAAGATGATTAGATGCTGAAGGTCCTCAGAGGGAAGGGTCAGCTTGCTTTAAGGGTTTTGAGTGGCCTTGCTCGAGCTGGCAGTCATGTGAAGGTGTTTGTTGTTGTTTATATGTCTTATCTTCAAGAGCCAGCGCTTCCAGGATCTGAAAGAGATGTCTAAGCAGAGAAGGAAAGGGCTGAGCTCCCTCTCAGGGCTGAGAGTCAGCTGGGAATGGAAATGGAGCCTTGTCCTGTAACTGCAAACTGGCAGCTTGAAGTCTGGGTACTGCAGGGACCTGACTGCCAGCTCACAAGCCTTCCTTGGAAAACACCTTGTCTTTGGCTGCCAGTCCCTGCTGACACTGATCTCTGACACTGGCTCTTGCTGGCTTCCCCTTCTCTTACCCTTTGACTTCAGTTTGAAAACTGCAGCTTCTTGTTCAAGCCAGCCACGACACGCTGAGGTCAGGGTGCCTGAAGGTCTCTGAGCTGCCCCAGGTGGACTCCCTGGCATGGCTGCCAGGCTGCAGCCATGGAAAAGGGCAGTGCCCCGTTGGACAGGCTGGGAGGGAGCACGCAGGCTGGAAGCCGAAGGCTGACAAGCTTTGGACCAGCACTGCAGTTTATTTATGGCCTGCTTAGCAATCTCAGGCAGGCAGTGTGGGTTAAGGCATCTCCTGTCCTGGATTGACAGTACAGATCCAATTAGCCATGAAAGCCTCTAATTATTTGTCCTGAATTGCTCCGGTGGTAACCAAGGCTGTGCTATCTCCTCCTTTTGTCTGTGTCCCAGCTGGAAATGCCCCAGTGTCCCTGCATCTAGAGCAGCAAGTGTGATGTGCGAGCAGAGTCAGCACAATCTAATCAAAGGAGACAGGCCCGGGGAGTTAATGAGGGGACGGACCCGCTTCGTTAACTTTGGAGAGTTCTCTAAGCCCCGTCCTGAGAGACAAAGGACTGAGATTGCGTGTGGCAAAGATAAGGCTCACGAGATGAACTGCTGTGGTAGAGGGGCTGCAGACCATGGGGAGGGAAGGGGGTGGCTGTCAGAAAGATTTGAAAGCAGAAAGTCCCTTGCATGTCACAGGAGAGGAACACCTCCCCTATGAGAAAGGCTGAGAGAATTGGGATTGCTCAGTCTGGGGAAGGGAAGGCTCCAGGGTGACCTTACTGTGACCTTTCAGTACCTGAAGTGGCTACTGAAGAGCTGGAGAGGGACTTAGGGCACGGAGTGACAGGACAAGGGGGAATGGCTTCAAATGGAAAGAGAGTAGGCTTAGATTGGATATTGGGAAGAAATTCTTCCCTGTGAGCGTGGTGAGGCCCTGGCACAGGTTGACCAGAGAAGCTGTGGCTGCCCCTGGATCCCTGGAAGTGTCCAAGTCCATGTTGGACAGGGCTTGGAGCAACCTGGGAGAGTGGAAGGTGTCCCTGCCCATGGCAGACTGATGGAGGTGACCATCCCAGAGAAATGACCCTCGATATCTGGGAGAGAAGCTGGGTCTCTAGTGGAACGTGTCCTTGCCCATGATGACTTTTAAGGTCCCTTCCAACCCAAACAATTCTGTGATTCTATGATTCTGATCCTACAGCTTGGCCAGCACAGGACACTGGAAGGACACTGGCTGCAGGGAGTCACGGGCATGAGGTGGGTTCACACGAGCAAGGTCCAGACGTGTGTGCTAAGTTACAGCTGTGGATTCTCAACTGGAAAACTATCTTAAGGTGAAAAAAGGTTTGCAGGACACTTATTGCCTCCTCCTGCTCATTCTGGGTTCTCATTCTGCAACGGAGGAGCCTCGACTCTCTGCTAGAGAAAATGTGTCATTTACATTCTCAGTAACCTTAACTCTGACCTGAAATGACAGCAAATAGCTCTCAGACAAGACAGGGCAGGCAGCCTTGCCTTGAAAGCAAAATTTTACACAAATAACATTCAGCTCCTGTATGAGGGGCCAGCTGAGTGCTTCCACCATTGTTTCCAGGTCACAGGGTCCCCCCCAAAATGGGTTTTACATGGTTGTCTTGTGATGCTGCCTGAAGGCAAGCCGTGGCTTTGCTCACCACGTGCACATTTTCTCTTTGTGTGGATGTCTGAGCATCAGACCTGCCAGTGAAACAGCTCTGCCCCTGAGCCTGAGAGGAAGGAGAATCAGCAAGGGTGCCCACCTGGGGGAGGCTGGGAGCTGTTCACAGGCATCCCTGGTGTGACACTGGAGCACCAAATATGTCTCTCTGACCTCCAGCCAAGGGACATTCAGACAGGACCCATCTCTGCCAGGGCCAGTGCCGGTCCTCAGAATCAGCTGACAGCTCCTCCGAGCCTCTTGGTGTCCTTCCCCTGCAGCCCAGAGGCTGCCAAGTTCAAGCCAGAGAGCTCCCTCCAAACAAATGGGGACGAGGGGGGCGGGCTGTTAACGTACAAAAACTGTTTCTTTCCTGCCTGCTTGGAAAGGGGAGCTATGGAATTTTAAGCAGCAAGGACAAAACTCCGCTGAAGAGGCCTCTTCTGTGCTTGCTTGGTGAAATCACTGATCACAGTGGTGGGGGGGTCCAGGAAGATGCCAGGCTTGCCCTGATTAATGGCCCTGTTGTTGTCTGCTCTAGTTTGTTGGTCTTTGCTCTGGGAGACCGTTTGCCAGAGCGGCAACTATTTTCCCCAGAGCAGCTTCCATGGGAGCTGTCCCCGTGGCAGGGGCTGTCCCTCTGCATGGCCAGGCTGCACAGTGCCAGCTCTTGGGCCTGGCCTAAAGGGCTGGCCCAAAGTGTTCTGGGAACTTCCTTTGTGGCCACAAAACCCAAACAGGTAGAGAGGGGACAGGTGAGAGGAGACAGAGGATCTTTTTTCCACCGAAGGCTTTCCTTTCTGGCTTTTAAGGGTGCCCAGCCTTGCAGCTCAGTACCCTGAGGAGGGGCACCCACTTCTCATACCTCGGTCTGTTCTCTCCAGCAGCACCGATTTGGCTGGGCTGGGAGCTCAGCAGCAGCCTGACTCATGCTTTTCATCCATCACTTTGACCATCCAGCAAAGCAGCTGTGCCCTGCACACCTCCTGTTTCCCACCCCGAGCTCAGAGCATCTTGCTCAGGCCCTCTTGCCTGTGTTTTTCTCCTTGAACCACTTAGTTTTAAAATAGAGCAATTATCTTCCTTCAGAAAGGAGCTTAGTCTCTCCAATCTAGGGCAGTTTGACAGCACAGCAGCCTGCACTGCTCACCCTGGGAGCACGGGTGTGTTCCCAGCGTGGGGGCTCTGAGGGCTGGAGCCCCTCTGCTCTGGACACTGCCTGAGATAGTTGGGGCTGTTCAGCCTGGAGAAGGGAAGGCTCCAGGGAGATCTAAAAGCACCTCCCAGTGCCTAAAGGGGCTCCAAAGAGCTGGAGAGGGACTTTGGACATGAGCATGGGGTGACAGGACAAAGGGGAATGGCTTCACGCTGACAGAGGGCAGGGTTATGAGAAGGAAGTCTTTTACAAAGACTGTGTAAAACACAGGTTGCTCAGAGAGTTGGTAGATGCCCCATCACCCCAGATATTCAAGGCCATGTTGAGTAAGGCTTGGAGCAAAGTGGTCTAGTGGAAGGTGTCCCTGCCCATGGCAGAGGGAGTGGAGTAGATGATCTTTAAGGTCCTTTCCAGCCCAAACCATTCTGTGATTCCAAGTGGGGGGTCCTGTCTGTGTCTTAGGATGGTGGTTGGGTCAGTGGTTTGGGGTCTGAGGAGGGACATGACTGGAGCTGAACAGTTTGAATCCTTGGTCCCAATCTTTTCCTAGTAACTGCTCACGAGTCAGAGGGATGCAGGTTTGGAGGCTTGGCTCTTTGGGAGCAAGGGCAACACGTTCTGCCAGAGTTCACAGCCCCTCCTCCATTGCCAAGCCCTGAGGGATCTCTGGATGGGGAAATTTGTCCCTGAGTCTATGTGATAAGAAAACACATCCCTTCAGACTGTTACCTACACACCTATCAACAGGTGACAGACCTGCAGGGCTGGCAGGAGCTTTCAGAGGTGGCCTAAGGCACATTCATGCCGGACCAGTTCTTATGTAGCTTGCTGCCAACAGAGGCTTCTCCAACCTGCTCCTAAAATCCCATACTGTGACCCCCCTGTCAACCCTAGATGGGGGCTTGGCTGTGATTTGGGGTCCAGAATTGCTTGTGGGGTTAAATGCTCAAAAATAAGAGCCTCTGCAGAAGCTTGTTGCAGGGATTAGTTCAGTGATGGGGGCACATTCTGCCAGCCTCAGCTGCCACACTGGCCGTGATGGGAAGGGTTTACATCCTCACATGTGTAGAGCACCTAATCTCCTCTGTCTTGGGATCCTTCTGCTGTCTCACAACTCTACACCCAGCTGTCGTTTAATTAAAAAATAAACAGTCAGGTAATCACAAGGAAAATGAAGCTGTTTTGTTCTTTATGTGTCCTTGGTGCTCTCCTGGCATCTTATCTGGGGACAACAGCTCTAAGCCTTGAATTTGCATTTTTGCCTTGCAGAGCCAATTGTTTTAATTGGGAGCAAAGCCAGGGAACAGTGATTGTCCCATGCCACACAGACTGGCTGTGGTGTTAGAGAGGAACAGTGCCTTCCTTCCCCTTTGCCCTGCCCGGTGGGCTCTGAGGTTCAGGTGATGTGGCTTTAGCTCGTGTTTGGTTTCACCTCTTGAGTGACTGCTGAGGGCACTTGGACTGTTCACCTGGAGAAGAGGAGATTGAGGTCAGAATTCACCAGGATCTGCAGCTTCCTCACGAGGGGCAGCTCCATCTCTGCTCTGTGTGACCAGTGACAGGACCTCAGGGAATGGCTGGAGCTGTGTCAGGGCAGGCTCAGGTTGGATCTCAGGGAAAGGTTCTTCCCCCAGTGGCTGGGGAAGACTGACCAGGCTCCCCAGGGCAGAGGGCACAGCCCCAAGGCTGCCAGAGCTCCAGGAGTGTCTGGACAACGCTCTCAGGGACAGGGTGGGATTGTTGGGGTGTCCTGGGCAGGGCCAGGAGTTGGACTGGGTGATCCTTGTGGGTCCCTTCCAACTCAGGGTACTCCATGATTTCATGATTCTCTGACACAGCTTTGTGCACCTGTGCTAAGCCAGCCTGGACATCAACCATAGCCCATGTTGTGCTGTGAAATATGGTCAGGAGAACCAGAGAAAGGTCTGTGTAGGGCATCCAAGGTCACGTGGAGAGCCAACATTAGCTACTGATTATCTCTACTGAAGTAGAGAAGAGCCAGCTGACCAGCAGCTAAAGGGGAGAAACAAACTCTTTGTAACAGAGGGCATTTGACCACAGACACAAGACCAGATGACTTGTTCTTCAGCTGAGCTCTGTGTCCTTTCAGTGGAGCCAGAGCTCCAACTCACACCCTAGAAGTTTGGGACCTACAGAGGAATCCCAGGTGAGCTCTGAGGTACCACTCAGTATGTTCATCTGACCTTGGCAAGCCTGGAGATGCCAAAGCATGGGGGGAGACTGCAGCCATCTCCGTATTCCTGGAGTCAGCAGAGCTTCTCCATCTGGTGGCTTTGGATGGGACACAGAAGAAAAAATTAAAAGGCAAATTCTCAAAGGTTGGAGAAGTGGAATCTCCTTGATTAAGGCATTATAAAGCACTGTGATCATCAGGTCCACCCCAAGTGTTTGTCTTGAGCCAGCCTGGGACCTCTTTTGGGTGTGGACCAAAAGGCTACCCAGTGCACAAGGCCCAAGCATCCATGGACACCCTCTCAGTGGATCAACTGGGGCTGGGTTTAAGGCATGGCCCAGGTGACAGACAAACCAAGATAGGACTTTGTTGCTTTGAACTTCCCCTACAGGAGCACCAGGCTTTCAATTCCAGATCACAGACCCCTCAGACACCCTCAGGGCTCAACCCACAAGCTTTGTACCCTGAATTACTCCATCACTACGGAGGAAATGCAGTGGTACAGACCCAGCCACGGCTCTGCTAATGCCTGGAGGCAGATTAGTGTCAGTCTTTTCCTTGGAGTCTGCCACCTATAGCACCTCTGACCAAGGCTCATGGCTTAAGCTCCACTGCACTCCTGCAGCAACACTGTGCATTTTTCATACTGGAAACTGAGATTTGCAGAGGTGAAGTGAGTTGGTAAAAGAAGTCAGAGCTGTGTGGAAGGAGAGAAAAAAAACCCAGTAAAGCTGTAAAGCTGCCATTTTAATTGGCTGCACTGTACCCTGAGAACATCATCGTTGCTGAGCTACCACCCAGGTGCTCATCCAGTGGGAGCTGCTGGAGATTTGCAAGTATAAGTGCTTTAAACAAGGGACAACGTGGATTAAGCCTGACACCCCACTGGATTCTCCTTCTCTTGGTCCCTGATCTACCAACAAGCACCTCTGCCACTTTGCATATAATGTGACCTATTGTATAAATATTTAGTCACTCCGTGGGGAACATTAATTATAGATGGAGACGCAGCTTTTGAAAGCTGCCTGTAGGTCCGGGCACCCAATTTCCATTAATTTTAATGAGAACCAGACATCCAAATCCCATTCGGTGGCTTTGAGCATCTCAGGCAAGAAGCTTCATCTGACATCCCCCCCCCCCTTCCATTCTCCCCACTCTGCAATTGAAGAGTGAGATTTGCAAATACCTCACAAATCCTGCGGATGCCTGAGTTGCCCTTGTGCCATGCCATTGTCCTCTGCTGAGGATGGTTGGCTGGTAGCTTCAGAAGTATTTATAATAAGTTCATTTAATCCATCCTGTTAGTTTTTTTTCCCCTCTGCAACCCCCCAGCCCCCCAGCACTTTGAAACAGCGACGCCTGAATGAACCCCCAGCCTGTGTGGGTTTTTTTGACAGAGAGGCTTTGATGCTCGCAAATGACAGCTGTGCAGAGCAGGTCTGAAATGAATGATTGAATTATCTGACTGATTAAAAATGTGCTGTGGCTTGGAAGATCTGACAGCAAGTACTGGCTGAGGCGACTCACATGAAAGGGAGCTGCATGCACGTAGGGTGTGTGTTTGTGTGTGCTTTGGGAAAAACAGCCGGTGAGATGGGACAAAACACCCAGAGCAGCAGCTTCTTAAGCTCAGCATCCTTTCCAAAGCTCCAAATCTGCTGTGAGGTGCTCAGCAGAGCTAAAACTCAGCGTGGTTGTGGAGATAATGATTATTTAGACAGACGTCAGCAGTGGTTTAGGAAATGGAAATTGAGCTAAAAAGTAGTGCAGGGGCTGGGGAACTACTTAACTGCATCTCAGTCCCGTACAGACCTGTGGCTGAGGAGTGATAAACTCTCCTGTTGGAAGCATGGTTCCATCCTCTGTGCCACAGACATGTGCCCATGGTGTGGGGCAGCCCCAGGGGTGTCAGCTCTGTGGGAATATGTCCCGTGATCCAGAGTTCTGACAAGCCTGGGCCCCTGTGAGATTAACTATAAATGGCTGGGAGGATGGAGAAAGGAAGCTTGGTTGTGGCTGTGCCCTCAGTGCTGTCAGTGATGGCAACAGCAGATGTGTTAATGCATGAGGGACAGGAACAGCCTTTCCAGACCTATCTCAACTTCCTTCCCAGTCCCCATATAGCAAAGTGTCCCTCCCTGATGCCTCACAGAAACTCAGCTCAGCCAGAACACAAGCAAAATATCTGGTAGTGAAAGGAATGAAAACATTAAAATTAAAAAAAAATGTTTCTTCGCAAATGAAACATATTTTGTCAGCTCAACAAGTTCACAGGTTCCTGTGGGAGTTCCATCCAGGGGAAAAAAAATCCCAGCGTAAAGGTTACAACTGTAATTCTTCATCGTGAATGCTCTTCTGATAGCTTGCTGAAATTGATTTTTCCCTACATTGTTTAACTGCTCTTCATCTCCCTACTTGCAGAAGATCACTCTCTTCCCCTGACCCCTGGCTCAAAAGAGATGAAACACTGGGCTATAACTAATTGCTTTATCAGAAGTAGTTTTGGTTTAGTCTCCCCTGAGAGAGGAGGTTTAGCCCAGCCCCTGAGTAGTTTGTTCTTTGCCCTTTGCAGTGCCATCAGCTGAACTGATGTTGGGTGTCTGTAACAGCTCCAGCCTTGCTGGTCACGCTCCCTGTCCCAGTTCCAGTGGCCATTTCAACAAGACTAAATGCTGAAGCTACAATAGTCCTGAGGGCACACGTAGCTAATGGGAATTCATTGGCATCTGTGTCATCTCTCCATCAACATCCTAAAATGTCCCTCTTATTGAATCCACTCCAGCAACCCAGGAGCCCTCAGAGCAGGGGAGGTGCTGGGATCCTGCTCCTGTGGCTCATCCCTGCTGATTGTCCCACTGCAGCTCAACCCCTTCCCAGGTGTGGGAGCCTCAAGCCCCCTGTGCTTCTGGCCCCCATTTCTCCCAGCCAGGCCCTGACTGCTGAGCTGAAATGAAACATCAGATCATTTCAATGCCCTTTTCCACCATCTGAAAACTTCTATTTATCGACAATATTTTTTTATTTTATAGACAACAGACAAGTGGCTGATGCCCCGTCCCTGGAAGTGTTCAAGGCCAGGTTGGACAGGGCTCTGAGCAACATTATATTCATGAAATCAGAGAATCATAGAATGGTTTGGGTTGAAAGGGACCTTAATCTCATTACAACCCCCTGCCATGTGCAGGGACACCTTCCACCAGCCCAGGTTGCTCCAAGCCCCTTCCAACCTGGCCTTGGACACTTCCAGGGATGGGGCAGCCACAGCTTCTCTGGGCAACCTGTGCCAGGGCCTCCCCACCCTCCCAGGGAAGAATTTCATCCTAATATCCAATTTAAACCTACTCTCTGTCAATTTGAAGCCATTCCCCTTTGTCCTGTCACTCCATGTCCTTGGAGCCCTTTCAGGCACTGGAAGGCCACAGTTAGTCAGCCTGAAGCCTTCTCTTCTCCAGGCTGAACAATCCCAATTCTCTCAGCCTTTCCTCATGGGAGAGCTGCCCCATCCCTCTGATCATCTCGGTGCCTCCTCTGGACTTGCTCCAACAGGTCCATGTCCTTCCTGTGCTGGGGATCCCAGGGCTGGATGCAGGACTTGTCCAAATACCCAGCCAGGGGCTGCTCTCCCATCCAGGTTGCAGCAGTTCAGACATTTCCCTGCAGACACCAGATTGAACGAGGGGGGTGGACAAACACCTTCCCTAAATAGCTCCATAACAAAGGGAAAGAAAATCCATGTTCCCAGAACAGCTTTTCGGCCTCAGGGATAGATGCTGAAGGACTCGTGTTGCTGCCAGTGCACAGCCCCATGGTCTCTCAAAATGACAGATGATAATTTTGTGTTACCAAAAGTATTGCAGTGAATTTGGTGTAATTCTGTATCAGGCCTCAACTGGACAGATAAAAGTGAATTGATTACTGAACTCGGAATTAATAGTTGCTTAAACGCCCTAATTGCATTTGTTATGAGCAGAATGTGATCTTAAATTGATAACACATATGCAAGGCACTTCAAAGTGGTAAATTTTCCTAAGCTGAGAACAATTACAAGCAAGAAATGTTTGGAGGAAAAACGGAGAGAAAATAATTTGTGTTCTAAATGAGGGTTGTTTAGGAAAACTTTGATAGATGCTGTCCCCTCCACAGCATGCACACAGATTTGCAGTCCTGGAAGATATTCTTAGCTAAGAATCTATCATTGTTGAGGAAGAGAAAAACAAAAATAATAACAGTAATAAAAACCCAAATAGAACAAGAAGGTATTTGGTGACAAAAGCAATGAATTAACTGTTACATAACGCAGAGACCTGGAAGGCTAATCTGGAAGAGCAGTCAATGAAAATTATGTTTGCCAGCATTAAGGACTATTAGACACTGTGCATGTGTGTGTGTTTACAGGCATATATGTCAGGAAGAAAATAAATGCTGCATGTTGGGTTTAGATGAAGCTGGTGAAGAGTCTACTCTGATACTGCCAAAAAACCCAAGAAATGTCCAGCCAAAAGTTCATAACTCTGGAAAAAAGCAGCCTGATGGGTCCATATCCTGGAAAAGTGATGGAAAGCTGCTTGTTCCAGCAGTAACCAGGCAGCACATGGAATGGCAACTGGGAAACTGAAATGTTTGTACATATGTAGGACTAGAAGAAAGCTACACTGAATGGCCTCATAAGGAATGGCTGAGAGATCCTTTTAGGACGTTTGTACTTCGTGTGTGTCAGTACCTGGGGCAGTGGGAGAAGGGTTGCCCAGAGAAGCTGTGGCTGCCCCACCCCTGGGAGTGCTCAAGGCCACGTGGGATGGAGCTCTGAGCAACCTGATCTAGTTGAAGGTGCCCCTGCCCTTGGCAGGGGGTTGGAAATGGTTGAGCTTTTAAGGTCCTTTCCACCCCAAACCATTCTGTGACCCTGTGTAGTTAGTCAAGCAAAATAGGACAACATTTCTTTAGTTGGGATGATGGATGGCAGAGAGGGGGAGACTCCCAGCACTGGGATATAATAAAAGATGGAAGAGATGCTGCAGAACCCTGGTAGCCAGTAGAACAGCAGAGTCCCTGTGGGACCTCCCAGAGCTTGCTCACATCCGTTGCTGAGGATACAGTTTTCATACACTAAAAGTTACTGAAATTAGGACAAGTCAGGCGCTGCGAGTGGTCTGGTCTGCTTGGGGAGCTGGTTTTATGTCAGCAGTGGGCTCTCAGGAGGACAAGTGTGAATTCAAACACTCATGAACCCCCATGAGCAGAGGAAAGATGGTGTTTTGGAGGACAGTGACTCATTTGAAAGTTGTCGTGAAGGCAGCCAGTGAACAGAGTGCTCATCCAGTATCAATCTTACCTTCTGCCAAAATCTGAAATGCCAGGAATGATGCCTCCCATATTCCAGGCTGGGATTTCCCAGGCAGAAGTGCCTACGCTGGGCAGGGAATCAAATATCTCCATGGCACATAAAAATGTGCCAGAGAGGTGACTAATCCCTGCACAGGAGACTCGTGCTGTGCAGTGTCCTCTTGGGACTTCCAGAGGGCTCTGGAGATCACAGTAGCTGTGCTGGGCACTGGCCAGGCTGGTGCTCAAGTCTGAGTCCTGGCCCAGCACCCAAAAGGTTTTTGAGGAGCTCAAAGAATGAACTATGGTATAGAAAACCAGATTCCTGTGGAGCCCTAAACAAGTTCCACTTGAATGTACATCCAGAAGGACATTATAACAGGAACTGGTCACAGCCTATGGGAAAAAGAATTCCTTAGGGAACATTCTTGAAGTAGCTGGGCTTTTGTATCTAAAAAGAGCCAATGGTTGCAGGGTGACACCAGACATGATGTTTAGATGCAAGTCCTGGGGTTGGAATTACTTCCCCCACAAGTTAGTTGGTGGACAGTTTGTCTCAGGGTCAGGTCCTTGGTGTAGCTCAGCACCTCTCTATCTTCCCCCATACACCTGTAACTCAGACAACTTTGATGCAGAAATTCTGGGTGTGGACTTTCTGACCACCTCTTACGTGCAAGGACAACTTTTCCCCCTCCTCATCCTCCTGCAGGATCCGCTGGGAGTGTGGGCTGTGGCCTCTGGATCTGGCAGTTCCTGCCATAAGCAGTATCACCTGCAGGCTGGAGGCTTTCTCCTTTTTCCCACACAGAAGTGGCAGCTTCTTTACTGGAGGACACATTTCATCTGGGTTTCCCAAACCCCTCAGCCAAAGAGTTCTGAGCTGGCTATTAGAGCAGAGACTCCTGGCAGTTCTCCTTTCACATCTCCCTCCCACCAACTCCTCACCCATCATGGCACTGTGGTCCCTTGGTGGCTCTGTGACCCTATTCCAAGCAGGAGCCACCCTGGAACAAGCCACTGCAGAGCAGGAACTGATGTGAGTGGGGAAGAGGAGACAGTTGAGGGTCTCATGATCAGTGCCTGAGGCTTCAGCCCCAAAGCAGCAAAGCCTTGTGCTCCAGGGGGTCTCTCTGGGTGCATTCACTCACGTGCTCTGACACACAATCACACACATACAGGTGGATGCTTTCCCTGGACCCTCTTCTGAGAGACTCTCCTATTCCCTGTTCCCTTTCCATCTTCCCAGACTCACAAACCTGTTAACAGCCTCTGCCTCAGGGCCCTGAAGGAGCACTATGCATGCACCCTTTTCCTCATGATTATTTTTAAAGCACCATTTCTGCCTGTCGTCCTCCCACCCAGAGTGGGGGGTAAGAAATCTCAGCTCTCCCAGCCCCTGGAAGAGCCAGGAGGAGCCACCTCTGATGCCCCTGATGTGAACCACCATTTCCATATCTCAGAGTGTGCTCAAACAGCTCCAGGCCAGATTTTTCAGGACAGATGTCACCCAGAACAAAGGGCTGATTTTAAGTGTCAAGAGAAATGCAGACAAAGGCTCACAAGGACTGACCCTTTTTCTTCAGAGGGCTGTTATCCCCCTCCACATTCCCCTTCCCACTACTACAGCAAGGGCTTTCTCCTAAGCCTGGCTTCCATCAAAGTGACTTGTACTGAAAGTTAGTGAGTCCCAGCTGGGAAATCCAAGGGATTTCCTGAGAAAAACAGCTGTGTGAGGACATGGAAGCAAACTCATTCCTGGGCACATGAGAACACTTGTGATGGTTTCATAATACAAACTGAGAAGGCTGAGCAGCGCCCAGGAGCATCCCTGTGTTCCACACTAAGTATCCTGAGCAGGGCATGGCTGGAAAACTACCTGTAACAGGGATTCAGCACTTCAAACTTCGGCATCCAGCTGCAGTTATGGCACTTTTAAAATGGTGAGGAGAAGTCAGTGAACCCTGTGGGGTTGTTGGGTAAGTGGTCCTGGCTTCTCCACTCAGAGTCGAGGGGGAGCAGAGCCAGTTCTGTGGCGCTGCCAGTCTTGGAGCAGCCTTGGAGCTCAGGTTCAGTGGATCCTGTGGGGCTACATGACCATGAACCATCTCAGGACCACAAGCTCCCATCTTTTTTCCACCTCTCCCAGCAGCCTGGCTGGAGCGTTCCCATGATCCATATGGGGTGGGTGTTAATTTTTAGTGCCTGCTGTGTGGTCTGCAGTGTTTAGTTCTGGTGCCAGCAGCTCCCCATTGCCTGCCAGGCTCCCTGGTGGGTTCTTTGAAGTGTTTGGGGCTTGAAGAGTGGCCCCCCTGATGCTGGCATGGATGGAAGGTGCCCTTAACGAAGGATGCTCCTACTTCTCCAGACAGCTCGTGTCACAGATGGCAAACAGCATCTGCACATTCACATGCACATGCAGACAGTTAAACAGCACATCCAGAATTGCTCTATTTTAGGAGTTTTCTTAATTTAAAAAATATTATGACATATTCAAGGCACGTAACAGAGATCTACCAGCAGAAATCTCAGTGCCAGCAGAAATCTCAGTACCCTGTTACTGTTGGGAGTGCCCAATCAATGGCAGAGACAAGCCCACTACCCTGCTGAAGGGATAAGAGGAGGTTTCTCCCTGAATCCAGCTGTTGATAGGCTCATTCCCAGAAGCAGAATGATTGATAACCCAGTTATTTGGAACCCACTAGTGGATGTATTCTTAGAAACTAGAACCTCATTTTCTCATGCTGCAAAATGTCATTTCCTAGGACTGGCTGCTCAGAAATTGGATTTTGTTCCTTGCCTTCACACCTGAGCAGCACAACAGACTGATGAATATTAATTGTGCTTTTTTATTTTTAATTTTATTTTTTTTAAAGCACCCTCAGCTGATAATTGTTTGAATACAAATACAGTAGAGTTGATCAGAGAGAGCAGCAGGACAGACTGTTGTGATGGCATAAGGTGAATCTCTCGGGGGAAGGGACCCCCAGGGAGGTTGCAGTCCCACACCTGCATTTGCCTGGCTCCTTGCTGCCCTTGACCGTGGCCACAGGATCCATTTCTTGTGTCTCTCCAGCACAGTACCTTCATTCACACTTGCCTTTGTTGGATAAGTCCCGGGTATAGCTGCAGGGTGGCTCATTACATGGTTCATTACCGACACTATCCCTGGCAGAGAGCTGCTGTGCTGGGGGTATCCCTGCTGGAAGGACACACGGCCGTGCTCTGCCGAGCTGCTCCAGGACATTATTCCACCTCATGGCTGGGCCTCGGTGCTGGCATGTCTGGTTATCCATTGAAATGAGGTTTTTAATTCGGGGTGTTGGGGATTTGTCTGCTCGCTCAGCGATGCGTGCCCTCTGGAACAGGCTTTCCAAGAGACACGGAGACCTAGGGAGAGGTTTTCTCCACGGAATCAAGAAGTCACTGGCTGTGTTGGGACATGTGTCTGGGGCAGACACCAAATCTTTCTTCCTCACCTAAGTGTCCAGTGTGGGGTGTGTCCGTGGTGCTTTGGCAGGGCGGGCAGGGCTGAGGGTGGGCAGGCACCACCTGGGCTGGGGAAACCCCCAGTTCCAACCCAGGCTGGGGGTGAACAGATCGAGAGCAGCCCTGGGGAGAAGGACTTGGGGGTGCTGGTGGGTGAGAGGCTGGACATGACCCAGCCATGGGCTGATCCCACAGTGTGGGCAGCAGGGGAGGGGGGAATTCTGCCCCTCTGCCCCTGTCCCCAGCACAGGACCCGCTGGACTACGGCCACAGGAGGCCACCAAGTTGATTAGAGGAATGGAGCAGCTCTCCCATGAGGAAAGGCTGAGAGAATTGGGATTGTTCAGCCTGGAAAAGAGAAGACTCCAGGGTGACCTTACTGTGGCCTTCCAGTGCCTGAAGGGGCTCCATGAGAGTGGGAGAGGGACTTTGACAAGGACGCGGAGTGACAGGACAAGGGAGAATGACTTCAAACAGAAAGAGAGTAGATTTAAATTGAATATTAGGATGAAATTCTTCCCTGAGAGGGTGGGGGGGCCCTGGCACAGGTTGCCCAGAGAAGCTGTGGCTGCCCCATCCCTGGAAGTGTCCAAGACCAGGTTGGACGGGGCTTGGAGCAACCTGGGCTAGTGGAAGGTGTCCCTGCCCATGGCAGGGGGTTGGACTGGATGATCATTAAGGTCCCTTCCAACCCAGGCCACCCTGGGATTCTACAGTCACACATCCCTGTGTCAGGCAGGTGGGTGCCCCACCTCTCACCTGTACACCCATGAGTGGCCAAGAGGCACTGTTTGCCCTGCACCAGGGGCTGTAATTCTGGTAAGAGGGACCCTACACCAGGAAAAGCGTGGTGTCCATGTGCCTCCCCACCCCACACTGCCTCCCTTGTTGAGCCAGGTGTCTGGATTAGCCTGTAGACAAAAGCATTGCCTTTGCAGGCAAGAGATGTCAGGATGGAGAAGCATCAGGGGTGGTGAGCAGGCTCCTGGTCCTGCCCACCGTGGTGGGGGAGGCTCTGGAGCCAGCTTGGCAGGCAGGCACATGGACAGCACTCCTGCTGGAGACCAGTGGGGCTCTTCAGCCATGGGGTGGGATGCACTGGGATGGGATGGGATGGGGCTGCAGCAGGTGTGCTCTGGGAGTGCCCAGAGGCACAGAGCAACCCAAGCTGCAGTGCTGGGGTCTGCACCGAGGTGGGTCCTTGAAGCATTTCCAGTGCTGCACGTCTGCGTCTGGGAGTGCCTCAGTTGTTAAAGGCAGTGTGAGCATTTGGCAGGATTTCAGCCCAAAACTTCAAGCCAGTCTCAGTTTGCAGGGTGACAATTTGCTGGCAGGAAGCAGACCAGTCCCTTAGCACTCTGCAGGTGTGTGTGGTGGGGGGACAAGCCCCAGCACTCCGGGGATATCCCTGGCAGCTCCTGCCTGGCGAGCAGAGCCTCCCAGCCAGCAGCAGGTCTGCTCCTGCCAGGGGCTCTGCCGGGGGCTTCGCCAGCAAGGGCTTTATTCCATCCTTTCCCTGGTCCATTCACCATGCCTCCTGCCTCCTCCCCCTCTCCCCGTCCCCTCCCACCCTGCCTGCTGGATCCCCAGCAGTCTCTTGACACCTTGGGGGAAGGCTGGGAGGTGTAACCATCGCCAGCGAGCGAGCGAGGGAGAGCAGGAGAGGAGGGAGAAGGAAGCCAATAACAGGGAGGTCTAGGAAGGTGGTGGAGGGGGAGGGACGGGGCCACTCCTCCATCGGTGGGACTGCAGATTATTTTGCATGGATTGTTGAAGAGAAAAGGGAGCTGCATTTGTGAAGGGACCAAAAATTAAACAGCTCATTGCTCGGGTAAGTGCCAGTGCGAGCTCCCCTGCTCTCATTGTCGTGCCGTACATCGATCCCCCCCTCCTATTTTGCTTAGTTCTGTAGGGTTTGATTCTTATTAGGATTATTTGATGCATCAGCTGTATGCTTCAGTTGCTGGAGACTGAACCTCCCCATATGTGTGTGTGTGTGTGTGTGTGTGTGTGTGTGTGTGTGAAGATGCCCATTCCCTGGATATACGTTGACACATCTTTCCAGCCATCAGTGTGGTGTCTCGTTTGCAATGTTACCCTAAAGCGTGCTGTACACACACACACACACACACAAATGGTGTTTGCTGCCCCTGCCTTAAAAATCCACTCATCCACGCAGTTATTGAAGCTGAAAATTTAAAGGGGGGTGGGGGAGGCTCTTGAATCACAGTCCTCATTGGTAGGGGGGCTACTTCTCTTTATCCTGAGCCTGACACGGTCAGTATTATGTTTTATAACAAAGCTACATTTAAAGATCAATTCGGCAGTGGTTATTGCATCCAAATTACATGGTTGTCATGGAGATGGTACAGAGAAGCTGAAGTGATATGACTGCATCTGGACTGGAGTGGGGCTTCGCCGCCGAGTGAGATCCTGCCTTTGCCTCCTGTGTCTTTTTGTCTCTGCTGGGTTACAATTTCTTATAATCTTGACTGAAGCGGTACTGTATTAGGGGATTTAGAGGTCGAGCTGCTGGGAAGGGGGTGTGTTGCCCCTGCTTGGTGCTGTGTTATTATCGTAATTGTTCCATTAGCATCCGCGTCTCCCTGAATTTCTTCCACGAGTCTGGGGAGGAGGAAGGCGTGAGAAGGACAGATAGTTTTCCGAGCACAGCTAAGGTTGGGAGTACTTTCCAAAAAGGTACCTGCCATGCCCACACCTCCCTGCCGGCTCCCACACCTTGGGGGACAAAAGGGAAAGGATGCTCTGGTTTTAGCCATGTTTATCTTCCATTTTGCTGCCTCAACTTTGTGGATACAAGGAGCCACTCACCTGCTCGTCACTGTGTCAGGGGAATGGCATTTCTTTTTTTTTTTTTTTTTTGTTATCATATTTGTTTGCTTTGCAACTGGTAATATGGATGTGTTGGCAGTTGGGAAAGAAAATCCATAATTTATGAGAATGAAATTTTTCCTGCCTAAGGCTAGCTGGAATACAAAGAGTATATCTGTGGGAAGGGCATGTTATATGTTACAGATGTGTATTTCTCCAGCAACTGGGAGTAAATCTCACTATTGTGCTCATCTTCATTATTTTGGGTGTTAGGCTGGCTTTAGTCAATATTTAATCTAAGCTCATTGTGTGCTCACACAATAAACGTGCAATTTGGAGCCTAACTTTACATCTCTAAAATGCTCTGGGAATGCATGTGGCATTGTCTCCATAAATGCAATTTCACCCTTTTCTGTGAGACCAAGCCTATTGTGGGGATGTAAATATAGTAAAAGGCACTGGTGGAAGCAAGCCCATCAGAACGGCAGTGTTTCTCTAATTGTATCACTAAGCATAAGACAGAATTAATTACTAGGATAAACAGAGCTTTGTAGCTGTTGGATCAGGATAATATTTGCATGGAGTTCCAGGCCTGCATTATAGTAGCTGGTATTATGGCTTAAATTCCCCCCATGCCAGTAGATAATGTCTTTTAGCCAGGAGTGAAGCATATTATCATTAGATATTTTTGCATTAAAAATATGTTAAATCCCCATGTCCTTGTCAAATTGTCCATTGCAAGTGCTCCAAAGTGTGTGATTCATTTAGGATTTTCCTTAACGTGATTTTTTCCTGTACAAGTCCAGGCAAACAATGGATAAAGTCTGAAAGTGGGCGGCCGAGCCCAGAGGGGAAGTCAGAGAGATGGCTGATTCACAAAATGGATGGTCCTCATTTTGTGTCCTTTTCCCCCCTAAAAGTTAGGCACAAGTGGAGTTGAAGTAGGTGGTTTTCCCTGGAGGCACCCTTGGATCTGTGAGCCTGGAAGCCGAGTAGTTCTGAATTAATACCGAGTTTCCTCCTGTCTCAGTGTGTTTTTCAGCCCCCCCCAGGACGTGGCTGGATTATTCTCTGGGGAAACTGAGGCTTGGGGTGGCCAAGTGGCTTTGCCAAGGTGACAGCAGCAGTGTTGGGCAGGGGATGCAGGAGCTCTGCCAGGATGCCCCTGCCTGTGCCCCCCGGGGCTGTTCAGTGCCTGGATGGTGCTGTCCTGCTTGCAGGGCCGGTGGGGAGCTGAGGATGGGAAGCAGTAACACTGGTTCGTGGTGACTGGGTGGATGGGGTGAGGGTGTGCTTTGCTGAGGCCACTCACGAGAGCTTCACAGCACGTGGCAAGAGAGAGCCAGGCAGTTTTAGAGCAGTTCCTGAGATGCCCAAGATGAGGACATGCTTTTCTGACCCCAGGGTGACTGAAATGAAGCCCCTTTGGTGCCCTCATCACGTGGCCCATCATGTGGCTCTTCACACAGAGTTGGACACTTGGCAGGAGGTACCTGCCTCATTTCTCCTCATGGCTGCACCCAGCTCTGAGTGTGAGGCCTTCACAGGTGTCTTGGCTTTCTGCTCCTCCCCTGGTGCTGCTCACCTCTCATCTCCCTGCTGCAATATCCTGTATTGCTCTTCTGGGCTTCAGCTTACAGTACCATCCCTTCTCTCCATCCCATCACCCAACACCTTTTCGTCCCCTTACTCCACGGGTTTTCCCATCAGTGAAGATCCCTCCATCCAGCATTGCCACAAGCTTCTGTGCCATGGTTTGTGCCAGGGACACACAGCCCTGGGTAAATCAGGCCACCATGTCAAAGGGACTGAAGTGCAAAGTCTCCTTTGAAGTCTGGAGGTGTCCTGTGTGGTGTCCGTGGTTCTGCCCAAAGCTGGAGCTGTTACTTGTTGCCAGAAGGAGATGGAATCCCCTGATCAGCTCAGGCATCTGTGTGTGGCCCTGTTGACTTGCACAGGTTGGTGGTGTTGCCAGGAGGATGTTCCCTGGGCTGGGAGGGAGCTGTGGCTACTGCCAGGGAAGTGCTGGCCATGGGCAGAGCAATTCCTGCTGATGGAAAAGCTTGCTTGGAGGCTGTGTGTGAGCAGCCCCTGGAGCGGGTGATCTGCTGATGTAAGTGGCCACATCTTTTGCAGTTGCTGCTGCTCTGCTACCTCACAGCCTCTGCTGTGGACACACCTCTTTTTACCAGATTTGCTGGGGATGGAAACATCCTCCTTGCCCTTTCAGCAGGGATGTGCCGGGACAGGGTCCATGGCAGGCTCAGTGCACTGAGCCTCAGTGGTCAGATGGACCCTTGTTAATGGTGCAGAGGTGTTTTCTGCACAGGAGGCTCGTGGCACTTCTCTGTGGTGGTTATGGCGCAGGAATTGTAGATGAGAAGGGTGGGATGAGTTCTGCCTCCCTCCCTCATTTCCTGTGACCCTGGGGAGGTGACTGGCAGGGTGGGCTCATGGGGGAGAGGTGCCTGTCCAAGTTGGGCAGTAACCACTTTACCCTTCATCCTTAACCCTACATCCTTACCCTACATCCTTTGTCTTCCTGCAGGAGCTCCAGGAGATGAGTGGCTTAGATGTTCAGGGAGGCCCTTCCCTGCAGCCCATAACTTGCCCTTCCTGACCCTGGGCAGCTCCTAGCTCTGCTCAAGGCCCAGGTAGGGACACTAGTGATTCCTCCTTTAGAGACAACGCTGTTCCCATCACTGGATCAGTCCCAGTTCTCCCTCACTTGCACCAGGCAGGGCCTGAAAACATAAGAGCCACAGGAAGCCTGAGCAGAGGTGGTGCAGCTGAGCCTGAGCCCCTTCTTGTGTTCTCCATGCTTTTTCTGGGCTTCAGGCTTCAGCCTGGTACTGGGCACAGGGGTTATCACCCACCTCTTCACTGCTTATATGTCCTCCACTCCTTCCTCTTCCTCCTCTCATTGGCTCACATACTCCCCTCAAGGTTTCTCAGCTCTGTGGTTTTTCAGTCAGTCTTGAAGGGCCTGACTGGTGGCTGTGGAGGAGACAGGGCTGGCAGGTTGTTTGAAGGACCACTGTGTCCCCATGTCCAGCACAGGAGTCATGCTCACACTGGGTCCCAGAGGAGGAGGCCACACCTGAAGGGATCCTCCCAGAGCTGCTCTGAGGGGTCCCTTGTGAGCTGGTCAGGCTTCACCTCTGTGGTACCACCAGCCTTGCTTCATCTCCTCCTCCATCCTCTTGTTCCCTGAGGCAGCCTGGGTGTCTCCCAGCAAACGTGGTGTTGGTGGGATGCCCTGACATTGCCAGCTGCCCTGAGACATCAGGGGCAGGGAAGGGGCAAGGTTTCCTGTCAAGCAGGACGAGCACAGGACATCTGAGGAGTTTCTGCCTTCCTCTACATCATGGGACATGTTCTGGTCCAAGGATCATCTCCCAAAGCCCACTATGGCAAAGCAGAGGGCCACTGGTTTTGTATCTCCTGCTGCCCAGCTCAGACACCTCCACATCACAGAGACCCCCAGTGTCTCCTGCAGCTTGCAGTGTGATGTGAGCGTGGCAGGGAGAGCACTGGGGACAGGATCCCTCTGTGATCTTCTGGATGAGGTGTTTTGTGGACTGGGGGGCTCACAGCTGGATTTGTGTGGTCGCTGCCCATCCCGTGTCCCCCTGCGGGCCCTGCAGCTGAGCCCCTCGTCTCTCTGTGGCCTTTCTGTGGCTCTGTGATGGAGAACTGAATTCCCCCTCAACAGAAAAACCTGCAGCTCTGCACTAGGGGAGCAAATCCCAGTGATGTCCCCTTTTTGGGGGTTGGAAGCATGAGCTCTCCTGATCAGCATTGAGCAGGAAGACCTACCTCAGACCCAGAGGTGACTGCTACACTTACAGTTCACTGACTGAACTGAAAAGCCCAGGGAAAATAATGTGAGCTCAGCTTCTCCTCCCCCATGTGCAGTTGTCTCTGTATTATTTTCTTGATATGAAAAAACAAATGTGACCCAAATATCTTCTTCTTTTAAATCCTTAAAAAATTGTAAGATTGCAGGGAAATGCTGTAATACCAAACTAAATTGAAGGGTGGCATTTTTTTTTGTTTTCTGTATTTGTTTACCTGCTCCAAAGTCTAAGCATAAAGCTCAGTTCTTGCAACTTTTTAATTTATTTTTTTTTTACACTTTGGTTATTTTTTTTCAAATCCACCTCTTCAGTGGTTGCAGCACAAATGCATCACAACTCTGGGTAAGGTTTAACTGACCTGTAATCACAATTTTCGGCCAATGAACAATTTTTCCAAAAAATTTCACATGGTTCTGGGCAAGATCCTCACAGAGGTGGAGAGGGAGTCCCCTGTGGTACCTTCCCACCTCCTTCCAGCACCTGATCCAGACCTGGATGATCCACTTACAGGGATCTCTGCCCACTCTGTGCACGGCCACTTGGTGTTGGCTGGTGCTGGACACAGGGTGGTCTAGTAGAAGGTGTCCCTGCCCATGGCAGGGGATTGGAACTAGATGATTTTTAACCTTCCAACCCAAACCATTCCAAGATTCTGTGGCACCTTCTCCAGTTCACCCTCAGCCTCTCCCCATTGCATGTCCTGGCAGCTCAAGGAGCATTTGGACAACACTCTCAGGCACAGGGTGGGATTGTTGGGGTATCCTGTGCAGGGCCAGGAGTTGGATTCAGTGATCCTTGTGTGTCCCTTCCAGCTCAGGATATTCCATGAAAGATGGATTTTGCAGACTTGAGGCCTGCCCTCAAGTCTGTGGCACAAAGCACCACTCCCAAGGCCAAGCTTACCTTCCATGGGCTCTGCTCCTGGCATGTTCTGCACATTTCTCCTCAGATGGGCACTGGTACCCAGCCAGTGGGAGTGGGTGGAGGTGGACTGGGCCCCTGGTGTTTTGGGCACTTCTTAGGAACAAAAGCAACCAGGATATGGATGCAGCCTGCCCAAGCAGGACACAGGCATGGGGAGAACAGAAAGGATCTCTGTCCAGAAGGGGATACACCATGCAGGGGGATTCTGCTAAATTAAAAATATATATTTGTCTTTACTGGTACAACAGAAGCTATGGGAGCAGGCAAGAGGAAAGCGAGAAAGCTTTATTTAATTAGATTATGAGGCCCCAAAGGCTTCAGACTCATAAAAAAAAATGAATTGATTTTTGTAATTGAGGATGGGGTTTCTGCCAAGTGCTGCTTTAATGAATATTTAGGTTTTGCCTCCTAAGTTAGCAGCACCAGGCAAGGGCAGCTATTGAGCCACTCCTCACCAGAGTCCTGAGCTTGGAAACAGGAGCTGACTGTCTGCAGCTGGGAGTGTTAACCTGCCTTTCGAGGAAAGGACATCCTTTCAAGGCTGTTTGTCCAGGTCTCTTGGTGTCTCAACATTAAAGCTCCCTCTCTTCCCCAGGTCCCAGGAGGCAGCTTTCTCCATTGCCTGGAAACTGAGGCAGCAGAAAATCATGGGGTTGTTTTCCCTCCCAGAAGTAGAGAGAATTAATTTGCTGCAGCAGCTGAGGCAGTTTCCTTTGGTGGCTCCTTCCTAGGGGCTGGTGGGACAAGTGCATGGCACTGCTGGCCCGTGGTCTGATGGTGAGCTTTGCCACCTTTGAACTGAACTGGGGTGGGCTCTTGGGGTGGGTTGAGGGTCCCAAGCCTGAAGGCTCGACTCAGTCTGCAGTGTCCTTTCCTCTCCATCCCTGCCCCTGCCCCTGCCCAGGGGTGCATTGGTGGGGCTGGGGGTGGTGGGGCTCTGGTCACCTGCACAGGAGCTGTTGCTATGGAGAGACTCCTTCTGCAGCCCCCCTGTGTCTTGGTGACCTTCTTCTCTGCTTATTCCCACTCTGAGAAATGAACCTTGCAAGGTGCTGAAAACCTTTGCTAATCATTTATTAGCCCTTTATTTACAAATGTGCTTTGTAATAAAGCCTGACCTTTTCCTTTGCATCCCTCCTCCTCTCTGTTGAGTGGTCCTGGCTGTTGGCTGCTCCTCACAGGCAGCTGCCAGCCCCCAGAGCAGCATCCATGGAGCTCATCCTGTACCACCTCTGCCTGGGATGGTGCCTGTGTGCTGCTCCTGCAGGTGATCCCCAGAGCCCACACTGTGCACAGCACCTGAGCACCCTGGGACCTGCCTCTGGCTCAGCACCTCGTAGTGGGAGCCACAGGACACCAGGATGGGCATTGTCCCTCACCCTAAACCATAAGACTGGAAAGAGCAAGAGATTTTTATCCCTGCCTTTTGGACCTGCCTCCTTTAGCCAATACAGGCTTCCTCTAAAGTCTTTTTAGTTTTGCATGCAAGAATGGGGAGAGCTGGGTGTTCAGGGGTGGCTTTAGGAAGCCTGGATTTCCTGTGTGTCCACAGTGTGAGAGCTGGGACAATGTCAAGAGGAGCTGACTCCACAGTGCCTGGTGGGAGTGTTGGCCCAGCAGTGCCTGGGGACCAGGAGCAGAGTAACAACCCCAGGTGAAACTCAGGAGGATCACAGCAAGACCACAGCGTGATAGCAACACCTGAAATGCAGATGTGTTACTATTAGTGCCATCAGAAGGCAGAAGGAGAAGGGCACAAAATTACAGCAGCTCCTGGCAGATGTAGGGGATGATCCTATAGCAGAAGCCTGTGCTTTAGTGACCTGGGTGTTTTCTGTAAGCACAATCAGAAGGGAAGGGGAGGTCCTCTGCTCTCCAGATAAGAGCAAACTGCAAGGAGTGCACCCTGGGGACACTGTCCCTTTAATTTTGCACGCTGTAAAAATCAGAGATGCCCAGTCCCAGACACACAATGTGCAGTTTGCACTCTTGTCTGGGGCTGTGTCCCCCGCAGCAGTCCCGGCTGCCACTCCTCGTGTGCCACTATGTCATTGGGTCACCACTGAACCAGGCTGAGCAGCATTCAGCTTCTGAACCTGTATTTCATCTTTACAGCACACTTCATTCTGGCAGGCCCCTCTGGCCTCTCTGTGCATCACTGAAGCCTCAGTCCAGAATGTAATTCATCAGTTCCTGAAGTCATTGTCTGATGCCCAAATGTAATGATGTCTAAGGAGCAGGAGAAAAGCCCTGAGAACACCTAAAAAAAGAGGCAGAATGACCTACTGCAGCCTGGTGTACCCTTGTCACAAGATCTAGTGCAGGGCATCTTGCACACTGGGAGGTTGGGAGAGCCCCGTGGTCCCAGAGCAGGTGTAGTTAAACAGTGCACTGTCCTGATGCAATTACATCAGCCTGATGGTGCTTTTTGCTCTTCTTATAGTTCCCCTGAGGAGAAGAAGCATCCTTGTCTCTATAAAGCACCTTTACATCAGTTTAGGAGTGTGTCTGTTAGAGGCTGACTCCTTCATGAGGGAAATCCCACTCCTACTGCCTTGGTTATCCAGCACATCCATTAAGGGCAGACCAAACCTCTGCACAGGAGCTGTGAAATGGCTCCACCAGGGTTTCAGTTGCACTTTCTGGGCAACTTGCTCAGTTTTCAAACCGAGTCAGCTTCAGCATTTCATGGTGCTCAGAGCCATCCGTGCTTGGGGAAGGCAGTTCAGGTCCCTGAGCAGACCCCCCAAGGGTGGTCAGCAGTGCTGGGCAGGAGAGCCGTGTGCTCCTCGTGGGTGTCTGCACCAGAAACATCAGCAGCTGGGGCTGCTGTCCCAGGCTGG
The DNA here is from genome assembly GCF_036250125.1 of Pseudopipra pipra. NCBI lineage: Eukaryota > Metazoa > Chordata > Aves > Passeriformes > Pipridae > Pseudopipra > Pseudopipra pipra. The sequence goes on along the minus strand of NC_087563.1, from coordinate 3,717,020 downwards.
GGGGTCCAGTCAGAGAGCAGCAGAGTGTACTCTTCTGGTTGTAACACAGACTTCTAATGCAGATCAGATGCAGCCTTTCTGCTGACTGAACCCTGGGGGCTGAGCTCAGCTGGAGATGTCTACATTTGAGCGAGCTGAGTCCCACTCAAAGTGCTTTTCCGTGTATTCAAGCAAGTTCTGGCATATCCAAGTTCTGACTAGCATCTCCTGTTAAAGATAATGAGAACTTGCCACATCCTAACGGAGCAGTGAAATCCTGCTTTTCTTTTAGTGGCTCCATCCCGGTCTGTGAGTTCTGAGAATAAATATGCAATTATATTTTCAGCCATTTCATTGAGTCTCTGCACCCTGCAGACTGCAGGCTGGGAGACTGAGAGAGACAACACAGTACTACACAGGTGTGATGGACACACCTAAAACGTAGGTGTGCCCAAGGTCTTTTTTTTCTTGAGTGAAAGATACTGGAGAAGGGAGGAGGAGTGGTCGTGCTACCTGCAAAACATACACCCTTGGGAACAGAATGAGTGTGACTCCTGCAGCAGGGAAGAATGATGAACTGTCGGTGCCTCCTTGGTGTTCTAGAGCCAACAAGCAGTTTACAGAAGTTCAGTGACCATCTCTTTGCCTCTGGAAGAGGAAGATTGACTTGGCCCCCACTTCCTTTATAGGGAATGTTTTGACAGGGAAGGTGGAATTTCTGGGCTAAACCACAGAAAAAATGGCCTGCTGTAGAATTAGTGAGCTTATAGGTGGAGTATTCACTAGGAAAAGGGCTGATGCTCAGACTGACTGATGCTCACATCCCAGTCTGAGAGGACGTGATTTTCCTACAGCATTGTCCCATCTGCTCCCCTGTCATTGCTTCCTTTCTGCAGTTTGCCTTTGCCTCCTGAATGTCTTAATTTGGTCTCGATGACGTCTTAAAGTCCCTTCATATTAGATCTCATTCTCCCAGACTGCTCCTTGCAGGTCCTCTGGGCACACAGCTTTATGCCCAAGTGGAGCTGCTGACTTCAGTGGAATTGCCATGTTTCGTGCCCTGACACCCTGCAATGTTAGGCAGGGAAGTTCCAGCCTTGTTGGCTGTCAGCAAATCTTGGCTGAGTCTGTGTTTTCAAGCCAAATAAGTGCATCTCAGTCTGATTTGGGTGAGGGAAGCTGTTCTTCCTTTCCTTCTCTGAGATGAAAATAGAACATCCCCGCTGGTGTGACAGTTACCCAGCTGTTTGCTCATGGATGGTTCTCCTGCCTTGGGTCCAAAGTGGACACTGGTTGAAGCATGTTAGGCTTTGCTTGCTGAAACCAATTGGAGGGCTTAGTCCTACCTGGACAACCTCCTGGCTTTCTCCACTAGCCACTTTGGAGACCAAAGGTGGTGTTGGGTCCAAGGTGGAGTTGGATTGTGGGTTGGACTCGATCATCTCAGAGGTCTTTTCCAGCCTAGTTGATTCTGTGACTCTGTGACCAGGGCTGAGTCCCTGCTGGGCAAAACAAGGACCATTCCTGTCTGCCAAGGGAGCCTAATCCCCTTCTTCATAGAGAAGAGGCTGAAGTTACTCCTTTTTCTCTGGAAATGGTGGAAATGCAGACCTTTTGAGGTGTGTGTAGGTGTGTATAACGACATCCACAATGCTTGCTGTTCTTTCTCAAAGGAGGATCCTCTCCATCATCTTCCAGCTTCCAGAGTGGCTGTAATAGTCCCATTCACTCTAATGCCATCAGGTTGCTCCAGGTGGTTCCCTATGGGTGAAGGAGTGCTGTGTGGAGAGAAGGGAGATTTCACACACTAATTGACAAGTGTGGAGTTATTTGGTGCTGCAGGTTGCTGCACATCAGCTTTGGACACCACCAGCTGGCTCCAAAACAGCTGTCTCTGATGTCAGAGACAGACCCCCAAAAGTCTGTTTGCTATCTTCCCACTCTCCTGGCGGGTTGGGGAGATCCTCAGGAAGACCTTGCTCCCTTCAGTGCTCTCTGGGTCACACTGAGCACCCAAGGAGCCCAGAGCCAGTGCCCAGCCATCTCTGCACATTCTGGGCATCTGGTGCTGCTGGTCCCTGTGTCCCTTGGGCTGGAGTCCATCTGTCTGCAAACAACCTGTCTACCAACTTCTGTGGACAGAGCATCTCCATAAAAGTCTGGTGCCTTACTAGTCCTCATCTCTGAGGTTTATTGATAAGTTGGCACGTGAAGGGAAGTTCACCTCCTTTCCAAAACTCCATTTCATTCTGCAATGCTGGTCTCCATCACCCTGAATGTTTCTCACAGTGAGCAAACAGGATGAACTCACCTGCTGCCTCCTGAAATCTTGCTGAGGCGTTGCACAGGTTTGGTGTAGACAGACAGCATGGCAGGAATTTCCTTTTCTGGGGTCTGAGTCAGCTCCCAGCCCTGTTTTATTATTTTGGGTACTGGGAGAATGTGGGGAGGGAGGATCAAAGCAAAGGGAGGCAAAAAGAAGGGAAGAAGGCTGTTTCCATTTATGGTTTATGAATAGCAGTTGCAGCTCTTGTGGATTTTTATGGAAGGTAACCCTGACTGTGGGGAAAGCTGGGTTTCAATGAATTCATTTACAAGGTTGCATGGAACTGAGTGGAAAGGCCCCATGAACAGCCTGGTTTTGTAAAAAACCTACAGACAACCAGGAAAGAAGCCAAGTTTACAGCCACCTGAACTATAAAGCTCCCTCTCAAGAGAAGGTGAGCACCAGAGCAGGTAGGCACAGGTGAGGATGGAGCCAGCTCTGAGCTTAACCAAGAAAACCTGCTCTTCAGGGATAAGGTTTGCCTGGGAGAACTCTTTAAAAACTCCTGTCTTGAACAAGATGGACTGATCATGAGCTGTTTGTTCTGCACTAAGGCAGGGTTTGAGCCACTGGGACCCACCTGTTACCCAGACAGGCATCCTGCTCTCAAGCTCTCTCCTCTGAGCTGTGGGAGCTGCATGAAGATGGGGTGCCAGGGCACAGAAAGTCTCTGCCCCTTTCCCCCCCCTTTCCTCCCATGCCAGGGAAGGGATGGTTGGCATCCTTTGGTATCCTTGTGACCTGCCTTAACAGCTGCAGGCTTTAGATCTGCACCACAGGCTCCTGCAGCAAACAACCACCTTGGACAGATCCACTTCGTGGGGAGCATCATCCTGGAGAGGCAGGAACGACAGCCCTGTTGGGAGCTGCCCTTCTCCTCCTTCCCCCAGGATGCAGTAAAAACTTGCCCTCCTTTGCTGTGCCCTCTCTGGAGGCTCCTGGTTGTCTCTGAACCACAGGAGGATTCCTGTGAATTGCAGTGGGTTTCTGCAGGTGTAAACCTTGGGGAGCCCTGCAAGGTCTCCAAGGGGGTCATGGTTTCCTTCTGCAGGAGTGAGGATCTGAGGGTCAGACAGACCCCACTGATTGCTGTAGGATCTTTGCCTCCCCGTAGTCAGACCAGGAAGCCCCAAATGGTGTTTAAAGGAGCCTATTCCAGGGGGATTACAGACACAACACACTGCCTAGAACACAGGGGTGTTCAGGTCTGTATTCATCAGCCTCCTGGACCTTCCACCTCAAGCTCACACTTCTCCTGGGACACATAAGCTCACTGTCCCTGTGTTTGGCCATTTTTTGTGGAGGCTTAAGCAACTCCTACCACCTCACCAAGATGGAAAGTGAGGGTGCAGTCACAGAGTCACAGAATAGCAGGGTGGGTCGGGTTGGAAGGGACCACAGTGGGTCGTCTGGTCCAACCTCCTGCTCCAGCAGGGCCATCCCAGAGCACATGGCACAGGATTGTGTCCAGATGGTTCTGGAATATCCCCAGTGAGGAGACTCCACACCCTGTCTGGGCAATCTGTTCAGGGCTCAGTCACCCAAACAGGAAAGTTCTTCCTCCTGTCCAGCTGCAACTTCCCGGGCATCAGTTCCTGCCCGTTCCTCTTGGGCCATTGCTGGGCCCCCCGAGCAGAGCCTGCTCCAGCCTCTGCCCCCTCCCTGTAGACCCTGACACAGCCTGGGGAGGGCCCCTCTCAGGCTCTGCTCTGGAGGCTGAACAGCCCCAGCTCCCTCAGCCTTTGTGCTCCCAGAAATGCTCCATCCCTTCGGCATCTCTGCAGCCTGGACTGGCCCCTCTCCAGGAGCTCCCTGTCCCTGCTGTCTCTCAGGAGCTCGGAACTGGACACAGTCCAGGCTTTCACCCCCACAGGCTTGAGGCTGTGACCCTGTTTTGCCTGTGAAGGGAACAGTCAGGTTTCATGATGCACACCCAGGGCTAGAGGAAGGCTCAGTGCACCAAGTGCTGCGTAGCCAAGGTGTCAATATGAAGAAAGGAACATGCCAAAAATGCTAAATATGTTCTTTTATTTTCCCTGTTTGAGTAACTGCAGAAGAGTGCGAACAGCAAATCTGTTAAGGATTTTAAGACTCATTTTTATTGTTTTCTATAAGCAAAAAACTGCTGTTGTTTCCCCAAGATGAAGTTTAGCAGGAGTCGTTTAGATCTGAATGTGTCCTAATTGCTCTGGGGACTCTAATAAAAAATCAAAATAGGGAGCTATAGGATTTGGCTTCAAGAAAGAGGTATGTTCCATGCACAGTGATTTCTGATTACCCAAAGGCTCTTTTTTTAGCATGTGGCTGGTTTATTTTAGTCTGTGGGATATGTTTTATCCATGGCCTCTTTTCCACGTTGGAAGTGAAGGATGCAGTTTAAACTGTCAGGGAACCACTGGGACAGCATATTGTCCATGAGCAGGGGCCATCAGTCCCCCCAGGGCTCTGCAAAGCGTGACTCTGGCATCAGTGAGTGCTTGTATGTCCTTGTTGAGCCACATTTTCTCCCAGCCCAGGTGAGTGCTGGCATGTGGGCATCACCCAGGCAGGAGAACCAGCACCTTGGCTCTGGCACGGGCAGGATGGCCCTGGTGGCTCCCACAGCGCTGCACTGGCTCCTGTCAACCCCATGTCCCTCCCAGATGGCAAGGCTTGGGGATGTGGGTTGGAGTGGAGTACACAGACCTCTCCCCCATGGTGGCTGTCCAGCCTCTTCATGTCTGGAGCACATCTCTCACTCCCTCCAGCCTCAGATCCCGGGTGAGGAGCACTGCTGCTCTGCCAGGCTTCCAGGAGCCAGAGAGCTACAGGCCTGAATGCTCTGCCTTGTCTCAGAAAGGCTGGGGCAAAGCAGGGAACTGAAAGATGGAGTGGCTTTCTCAAGTTACAAGCCAAGACTGTAACCAAAAGTGCCAGGATTCCTCTCAGAGTACCCCAGGCTGGTGGAGCCCATCTGTATCTTCAGAGGGAAGGGCATCTCCATGGGCCCATGGACACTGGAAGGAGGAACAGCCCCACCTGAACCTCTGAGCAGTCTCACACACAAGCTCTCAGCTCTTAGACAGGATGGGCAATGTAGCCAGAGCTGATCTCCAGTAGATGCTGGAGGATCTCTTCTGGTGTGTCCAGCATCTTCTTGTGGGTCCAGCAGGTGCTGGGAGCACAGGGAAGGGTTGTGTCAAAAGTAACGTGGTCAGAGGAACAGTAAGGGGAGAACAGAGACTGTCCCTCAAGCTCTTCCCACTTTTGTCTTTATCCTGCCTTGGAGCAGCACCTCGGAGATAATCAGTGAGTGGCTGAAGGCCCAGCCCAGCCCTCAGAGCCTGCTCTGCAGCAGAAATGTTGCAGGTGAGTTGGAGTTTGGTGTCATGAGGGAGGGACTCCTGTACAGATGTACGGAACAGTTTGGTGGTGGGTAAATCTTTGCTGTGCCCACATCTGCAGTTCACTATGCAGCCCTGCTTTTCCTCTCTCCAGACTGTAAGAGTAGTAATAGAGTTAGAGAAAATCCAAAAAGGGTTGTCAAAATAGTCAAGGGGGTGGAGAAGCTGTTGCTGTCTTCTGAGAACAGGCTAAGAAGGCAGGGACTAGAATCTGGAGAGGAGAAGCTGAGAGATGATATGCTGGAGGTCTTCAAAATCATATAAAATCGAGCCCATGGGAGAAATAAATGAGGATTTTCACAATGAGAATGGTAAAAGTTTTTTATTTTCAGCCGTGTTGAAAGGGCAGAGGTCAAAGCAGAGACATAAGAAGGAGTAAAGGTACTTCAAAAAGAAGAACCATGGCTGTGATCTCTCCATCTCTCTACAGGGTTGCCTTCTCAAAGAAACCTCATGGTGTCCATGTGCTCTCCCTCTGTCCAGGGCACTTACTGTGTGACATGTGTGTTTTATAAATTCATTGGTGAGTCAGGTCATAAAAGCACATCCATTCCTGTTCTCCAGCCACGTTATGGATGAGATCTGCAGCCTGTACATCAAATAGCTGTTCCTGCTCAGAGGGGATGGGAACTCTGAGCACGTGGTCCATCCCAGCAGAGGATATCACTGGAGATGGTTTAACCCAAGCAGTTCAAGGGCTCTCTTCAACAAGAATGAGCAAGAGAACTTTTAAGTTCTTAATAATTCCCAAGGCAAATGCCCAGAAAACCAGATCTGGCTCATTAACATTTCCCTCTCTAAGCAGAGGGAGGCAGTTGTGGCAGGCTGGCTGAGGCAGATGGGGATGTGGCCCAGCTGTAGCTGCTGTGTTGGTGGTGGCTGCATGTCTCCATGGCATGGATCATGGATCATGTCAAGGAAAAGGACCAAGCACCAAACATCTGCCTGTTGTGTCTTTCTGCTGAAAGCTGCCACCAAAAATTGCTTCTCGTTCATGCAAAAAGAGGGTGGAAGGAGACTTTTAGAAATTGTGATCTCGAGAAATCTTTGCAATGGCCTGGAACAAGGTCCTGGGGCCCAGAGAGCCCCACAGAGGTCTGCATTTTGTGGTGGTCAGCAAATGAGGTGTGAAGGGGTGTCTTCCACCCCAGGGATAAAATTGACTTAGAAAGAGCAAGATTAGAGGTTCCTGACCTGGTTGTCTGAGTTTGTGGGACTGGGGTTCCCTCGGAGGATGGAGATCCTGAGATGCTCCTGGTATGTGTGTGATTTATTCACATTACACTGAGCAAATCCCATCCTGTGGGGTTTTCTCCGGCTGAGGAAGCTGTTCCCAGCCTCTGCCTGCAGCACCAAGAGGCAGAGCTGAGCCTGGGCTGGAGCAACCCCAGGCCAATGCCAGTGAAGGTCAAGTGAATGTGGGGATGTGTTAGCAAGGGCACAGCCAGCAGCTGGAGGCAAGAGCCATCCCCACTGTCCAGGGCTTGTGAGTCCACATTTAGACTCCATGTTGGTGTTGGACCTCCAATACAACACAGAAATACACAAACTGAAGCCTGGATTGGCTGTGCCTCCAGGTGTCTGCATGGACTCACAAGACCAAGAGGCTTGGTGGCACCTGAGTGGCAGCACAGACTTCTTCTGTCTTCCCCTTCATGGCAGCCTGCAACTCTGTGCACCAGGAGAAAATGTGCTGAGAACACTCACAAGAACTGTCTCATCCCTGTTAGCACCAGGAATGCTGCTGGAGGACTTGGGAAAGGACCACAACAGCCCTTCTCAGCACTGCCCCCACCTTAGGTCCAGCAGAGCATGGTGATGTTCTGGGTGAGACCTTTCGCTACAATTTTACTGAAAGACCCAGAGGGTCAGTCCTGCTCTGCCCTCCCAGCATCTCCCAGGGCTGCACACAAGCAGGTGGAAGGTTCCAGAGTCCTCCTTCCTCTGGGATCTGCAGCCCAGCGTATCCCAAAGCAGGGTAGCCTGCTTTGCCACCTCTTCCTTTCCTGACACCCCCCCGCCCCCTTCCTGATGACTGATCTGACTCTGAGGTTTTTTGATGAGTAGAATTTCCTTGTTTTCTCCTTCACTCCCAGCACCACACAAGGCACATCAGAATGTGCCTCCTCCTCACCCCCTGGACATCTTGTGGTACCAGGGTGAGGACAGACAGAACACCTCTGCTATGAGGAAGGTCTGAGAGAATTGAGATTGTTCAGCCTGGAGAGGAGAAGGCTCCAGGGAGACTTTAGAGTCCCTTCCAGTACGTTAAAGGGCTCCAAGAGAGCTGGAGAGAGACTTTTCACAAGGGCATGGAGTGACAGGAAAAGGGGGAATGGCTTCCCACTGCCAGAGGGCAGAGTTAGATGGAATATTGGGAAGGAATTCTTCCCTGTGAGGGTGGGGAGGCCCTGGCACAGGTTGCCCAGAGAAGCTGTGGCTGCCCCATCCCTGGAAGTGTCCAAGGCTGGTTGGATGGGGCTTGGAGCAACCTGGGCTAGTGGAAGGTGTCCCTGCCCATGGCAGGGGGGTGGAACTGGATGGTCTCTTCCAACCCAAACCATTCTATGATTCTATCTTCACCAAGCCAGAGGGAATGGGATGCAGGGCAGCAAGGAAAAGCAAGGCTGCTGCAGGAAGCAGCCCAGCTCAGCATGAGCTTGAGGAAAAGCTCATGCTTGACTAAGCAGCAGGATTCTTCTCCAAGCCTTCCTGTGTTGCAGCAGCCAAGTGGTTACACAAAACTGAAGTGGGAGCCTTTCCAGTTCCGAACGCAGGGAAGAAAATTAAAAATAAATCATTTCCCACCAGCCATTCAGCTTCAACAAAAGCTGGGAGACTTCCAGAGCAAGTCCCTGAAAGAGCTGCTGTGTGGTTTCCAACCCCTCACACAATCAGGGCAAATTTTGCTGCATCTCTGCCCGGCTTCTTTGGGACTGGTGCTTCCCTGCAGTGGATGCCCGCCCGGCTTCGCTGGCCCCGCTGCAAATCCAGCCACTGTGGGATGGGGTATTTCTGCTCTCCATCGCTCCCAACCAGCCCTGCCCTGTCTCCCTGTGGTCCAGGAGCTGTGCAAGACCTGGGGCTGGAGCAGGGAGCCGGTGGCTGTCCTGCAGTGCTGTCCTGTGGCTCTGAGCACATCCCAGTGGTGAGCTGGCGTTGCTGGGATTCTGATAAACGAAGCCAGTTGTAGTTGGCTTGCTTGGGTCTGGCCTGCAAGAGAGGGCAGCATCAGAGTCCACAGGGATGGGGTCCTCAATCCCTTCAGCTTCTGTCCCATCTCTCCCACCAAGCCCCAGCTCTGGGAAGGAGATGAAAAGGCCATGGTTAGCAATGAGTCACGGATGCCTTGGTTCCCTTAGCATCTCCTACAGCAGTAACAGCCTCTTTCTAGCATGAATCCGTGTTCTTCTGCTTATGTGGGCCAGAGCTGGTCTGGTCCAAATCTCTACAGCCCAGCAGGGCCACAGTAGCCATCACTGTGACTAGTCCTGCCTGGAATATATGCCAGGTCATTCCCTTTTCTTTCCAGAGCCCTTTTTTATATGCTAACACATGTAACATTTGCAGGAGGCTGGGAACAGTGGACATGAAAGGGGTGCCCACCCTACCCACAGGACCTGGGGAAGCAGCAGTGACTTGAGAGGGTACCTGAGCCTACAGAAAGGACAAGACTTGTGAAAATCCACTGCTGGGAACCCACATATCACCTTCCAGCCCTTACCTGCATTGGAGAACACTTTGCAAAGCAGAAACAAGAAGAAATGAGTGGGGACTTGGGGAATACCAGCCTGCAGTCCAACACAGCCACGCTCTACTGCTTTGGGGCAGTGAAAGGAGCCCCAAAAGGGAATCTCTGAATGCCAGCCCCCCCATCCCTTCCCCCAGTGCTGCAGTGTGTCCTCTCCCAACAGCCTGGTTGAAGCTGTGGCAGCTTTGGGCCAGAGGCTGAGCTGCATTCCAGTGCTTTCCAGAGCAGGCAGAACGATGTGGAGAGACTGGTTTTGGGCTTTGTCCAGAACTGGTGACCTTTCAGCTGTTTGCTGGAGGCAGATGTGGACAGTTGCAACCAGCTGTTCCACCATCGTTTGTCTTCCAAGTTGTCCAAGCTGTGGCATCACAGCCTGTCTCCTCTTCCCTTTGTCCATATTCCTTCCCCATGCAGATGGGGAAGGCAGCAGGTCACAGGATGGACTGGAGGGTGGGAGAGACCCTCTGCAGCTGATGTGGGATGTGGCTGGGCTGCCTGGCTGGGTGTGCCAGGAGCTGGTTACATGACTTCAGTACAAGGCATCGCCATGAGGAGCTGGGAATGGAGCCACAAACTGTTACAACCCGACCTCCCAGTTCCTCTGGCGTTTCTGGGAAGCCTTAGCCACTCATGAGCTGTGTGTGCTTCCAGTGGCTGTCACTGCAAGCATAAATCCATAGCTGGTGCCTTGTTTGGTAGTTTGTCATGTGTGGATACACACCCAGCTTGCCTGCAGACTTCAGGTGCACAGGGCAGCCTCCCTGCAGCAGTGGAATGTGGATCCAACAGGAGACATGCAAACCTCAAAGGGGTCAGGAGGCTGTGAGAGGCCTGGATCTCTCCTCCTGGCTCTGCTCAGCTCCCAGCTTGGATACGCCGGAATCTGATGGTTTTCCTGGCTCAGCAATAGTCTGTCCCTGCATCCTGCCAGGGCTTCCCTGGTTCCAGCAGGAACCAAGGCCAAGGAAGAGCATGACTAAGGGTTTAACTATTGACTCTTCAGCCTTCCTTCCAAACCACAAACATCCCAGGAAGACTTCACAGAGAGTGAAACAGTGGCATAATGCAATAATAACAAAAATGTTATTTTTTTTAAAATATTAAAAATATAAGCTGGGTAAAGTTAGGAGAGATGGCTGGGACATCACTTACTAAGGTTTGCCAATATTTCTTACTCAGGCCTGTCTCCTAACGGCTTTTAGTTTCCTGTTTTCTGGTTGTATACAGCTGTGCCAAGCTCAAGCTATTGGACTGGAATTCAGCTTGGGTGGTGTCTGGTTCCTACTGAAGCTTTTGGATGGATGGCAGGGAATTTCAGCCCAAACCTTCTGGCTAGTTTTAAAAAAATGGACTAAAAAAAGCCACATGTTAAGGAAAAGACCAGCAAAGCTTTGCTGGAAAGATTCCTCCAAAGATTTGAGCAGTGGATAGATGTTGCATGTCTGTATTATACCTTCACTGTGGTAAAGTTAAAATTTGGCCCATGTTAGGGTTTCAGCATTTCTTGAGGTTACAGTGTGGTTATGTTCAGGAGAGTGTTGGTAGTTTTGCAAGTAAATTCCTGGAAGATGCTGCATTGGCTTGGCCCTGCTGTCAGTAAATGGAAACACCAAGTGCCTGGGACTGATTTTCTGTCCTGGATTTGGTGGGAAAGAGATTTACAGGTTTTCCATCGTCATTTGGGATGGCAGAAGAACAAGCTAGAAGAGACTTGGCCCATATGTGTGAACCTGAGGGCTTGTTTTGACTTCCCTTGGGAGGGCTCAGCTCCTGCAGGTGGGATTCAGGAGGCTGAAGTGCTGGTGTCCCAGGAAGTCTAGGCTGGCCTTTCTCTTGTCAGGATGGCAGAGAATGAGGCTGAAGACCTGTGAGGGCAAGCCCAAGAGAAGGTGTAAGCAGATCCCTCTACAGGGAGTTGACACAGGTATTTGCTGCCAAGCTCCTCCATGGGCTCTTTCCAGCCACTGGAAAGCAGGTGGCACTTCTGGAGCCTGATCCACCCATCACCTCTAGGAGCACACAGGCAGCAGTGCCCTGTCTCTCTGTCTCCATCAACTCTATGCAAGTCTGGCCCACAACCTCAGGCAGCTGTCTGTAGGTGCCACACCATCTGTGGTGACCTGACATGCTCCTCCAGCCTGGAGTCACCTCATGGAGAGGCATCACTGCCCATTCCTGCATTGTACAAAACACCCTGCAAGGGAAATGCTGCTACATCAATGCTTTCATAGCTTACAAAAAGCTTAAAAACCTCTAACCTGGCTCCTGGTTTGTTGGTGTGGCTGAGGAGGGTTGTTGGGGGGGGATCAATCCATGATACAGGTGTCTTGCTCTCTGGGTGAAATTGGACATTCAGTGGGATCATCGTCAAGTTTCTCCTGAAACCTGCAACCACAGGGTCCCTTTGCTCTGCTTTAGCTGGTCAAAGTGGGTTCATAAGGAAAGATATCAGAAGTCCTACGTGAGGAATACTCTTGTAGTGCCATGTCTGGAAACCAGGGAGGTTTGTGCCGAGGGAAGAGCACCTTGCAGAGCTCTGCAGAGAACAGGCTGTGGGGTGGGTCTGGGAAACAGCCCAATATGGAGCAGCAGCAGGGTGGCAGGAGATCAGCAGGAATCTCCTCTCTGGCCTGGGTCTCACTCTCTGTGCTCCCTTGTTGCAGGCAGGGGCCGTGCCGGGATCGGGAGCCCCGGGCTGCGGTAGGTGGGGCGATGCTGCACGCGCTGTGACGGCGGGGGATGCTCACGGATGCACCTGGAGGAGAGGTAAAACTGCCAGCGTTGCCTCCGGGAGGGCCCTGCCCCATCTCATGACCCTAGCGTGTGCAACCCTTGAGGAGGGCTCCACCCCAAACCCGTCCCTGCAGAGCTCTGAACTCCCCACTCCTCCCAGTTGTGGGAAGAGAACACAGAGAGAGGGTTAGATCTGAGGTCCAGGACTGCCTGGGTTGTGGGACCGGAGCAAAGTCAGCCAGAAATTGGGGTTCCCCTCACGATCTGTCCTGCTCAGCCAGCAGCCCAGCACATACCTGTGTGGATCTGCCCATACCCAGGCTGTAGAGGAGTTTTTGGGTCTAAATCCCACCTTTCCCTTGCTCAAGAGGAACTGGCAGCAGGGAGGAGGCTGCTGACATCTCCACAGGGTGAGGGGGTGTAAGGGCAGAGGCAGCAGCAGCCCTGCACTCCTTGTTACCATGAACTGGTAGAGCGCTGACCTGGCCAAGCAATTAGTGATTTTCCTGCTAATGAGGGCTGAAACTTAGCAAGTCAGAGCACCCAGAGCCCCTTGCTGACCCCTGGACACCCTCACGGCTGCTCAGAGAAGAGGTATAATCTCCGGTTTACTGAGCAACATGTTCCAGTGCCTCACCAACCTCACAATCAAGAATTTTTTCCTAAACTCTAATCTAAACTTGCTCTCTGTCAGTGTAAAGCCATTTGCCCCTGTCCTGTCACTACATACCCTTGTGAAAAGTCCCTCTGCAGCTCTCTTGGAACCCCTTTAGGCACTGGAAGGGGTTCTAAGGTCTCCCTGGAGCTTTGTTTCCTCTAGGCTGGACAACCCCACGAAGCCAGATAATGTTTTAAAAATATCTGCGAAGGTACATCTTGTTTTAAACTAAAATCAGCTGTTACAGTGGCCCAGCCTGGAGGCCATACAGAATACTCCTGCTTCCAGAAGAGGTCAATTCTGGTGACACTTGGTTGCAGCTGGGGGGATTATGATGGAGAAAAGCTTACATGGCACTGTGGGGCTACAGCCCACAGCTAAGGATGGTGCTCATAAGACTTGCAAGCTTTGCATCAACAGGCGTGTTTGCCAATAAAGTGCCTTTTTTTAATCAAAAAGCTACTTGTCTTGTTTGGTGCAATGAGACAAATGTCCTTCCCTTGTCCTACAGAGAGAGCATCCCAGGGTACATTCGATCAGGACACTTTGGCCAGAGTTTTAGCTGGCAGCTTGTGACACCCTTCAGCAGCACTTGTGTGCTGGGAAAAGAGAAGTGGTGCTCTGGCAGGCAGGATGCTCTGCAGAACTGCAAAGTCAGCAGGGAGAATCACACAGGTTGGCACATCACAGCTGCTTTGAAGCGTTAGAAAACGAATAAATCACACCTATTGCCTGTTTCACCTATTTATGGTGGGCAGGGAATACTAGGGAATAGCACCCTGATAGCCAGGCTGGGAAAGGCAGCTGTGCCATGTTCCTGTCCCCAGCCCTGGGCACTAACAGCCTGTGTGGGACAGGTCTCCTGTGCTGAGGCTGGGGCTGTCTTCCACACCACAGACAACCCAAACTCCGGAGAAGCAAGCCGTGTAAACTGCCAAAGCCTCAAGCTGAACCCCTGCAGCTATTCCTCCTCCAGCTTCATGGGTGCAGCTCTCCATGTGAAGGCAGGAGATGCTGGCCAGGAAGGGTTCCTGCCATTGAACCCCTCCTCAGGAGCACAGACCCTGGCAGGAGCCCACAGGGGTTATGAGAACAGCAGGAGAAGGTGGGTGCCCGGGCCCCAATGTTTCAGGGCCACAAGAGCAGACTTTCCGGATCTGTGCCGAGTAAGGAGCACTAGTCCTTAAGGTCCTTCCTTACTTTTACACTGAGGATTTGAGGAGGGGTGGGAGCTTCAAATCGCTACCGCGGTGCTATCAAAAGCCTGTGCCTTTCTGACAGCCCTTGCCGGTGTCCATGACATGCTTTCTTTCTCCTTGTAGGTAGTGGCGAGCCTGAGCTGAGCGCCGGGAGCGATCCCGCAAGCGCCGGGACAACAAGCGGAACATGAGCGAGAGCGGCCCCGTTCCATGGTCCGCCGGGCGCGAGGAGTGCGAGCCGCATTCCCCGGGCTCGCAGCCGTCCTGCAGCGACGGGGACGAGCAGCTCGGCCAGCCCCCGGAGCCTGCCAGCGGGAGAGCCAGCCCCCGGCACGATGATGCTCAGCCCTCCCGAGCGGAGGGGGAGCGCGGGGCCCCGCGGGACGAACATCTGGAAGCGGTGACAGAGCCAGGCGAGAGGCACAGCGAGCAGGGACAAGGGACAGGCGCTGCCAGCGAGAGCGCCCCCGAGGACGGGGCAGTGCTGGCCAACGGGGTGGACACAGCGCTGGTCACGGGGCCGGAGCAGCCGCCGCGGCAGCAGCGGGACGGGGACATTCCCAGCCGGAGCAGCCCGGATTTGGGGGAGAGGGGCTCCCCCAGCCCGGAGATACCCAGAGGGGCCCTCAGCAAGGAGCGGTGGCACAGCGTCCTGGGATCCTCGGAGGCTCTAAGCGCTGACGAGGCAGAGGAGCAGTTCGGGTGAGTGTGGAGCCGTCGTGGCGTTGGCTCAGCTCTCGTTTGTGTGTGTGTTGTTTTCAAGGCTCCTTGGTTCGAGTTACTCTGCTCCGTGTGTAACTCATCAGTTTAAGAAGCTGCAGCTGCTCTCATGGCTGACTGTGGCTTTCCACTCTTGTTTCTCTCTGGGCTTCTCACAGAGTTTTCCCCTGTTTCTGACTTTTCTCTCTGGACTTCTCACGCAGTTTGTCCCTATTGCAAATGCAGAAAAGCTGTGATTAGAGCCGGTGCCTGCCCACAGAATCACTAAGGTGAAGGAGAAGCTTTTGGGATCTCAGGAGTGCTGGGTGCTGGTTGTGCTCACTCTGAGCATGTCTCACAAGTTGGGAATTCAGCTGCAGCACTTAAGGCAAAGTTACCTGAGATTGCTTAGAGCAAGTATGACAGCCTGGGGATGGTGCAGAGCCAGGCTGGTCTGGGGGATTGGTGTGCCCTGGAAGTCTCTGGCAGCATGGCTAGTTCTGGCAGTCCCTGGGCTAGCGGGTGACAGCTGTGCATCCAAGAGAGGGCAAGACACTGAGCTTTGCTCTCTGCTGCTCCTGTGGCAGGTGTTACCAGTGCCTGGGTGGCACAGGGGCAGCAGTGTGAGACAAAAGATGTGAATGTCATCCTATTCTCAAGTGCCTGAGACAAGCCAGCACATGTGCAATGCCCCTCGGTCCCTGAGTCCTCTGTGCTGTCAGCCTGGCTCACAGGAGGAATCTCCAGATTTTATGCCTCCACAAGTTTCTAGAACTCCCTGGGGCTCTAAAGGTTGGGGGCTGAGGGGAATAACAGGTCACTGGGATGAGGTGGGGTGCTTCCCGTGCCATTCCTGTGGGAGTGGTATGGATGCTTCCCTTTGCCACCAGAAATCAGCCAGGGCTCTGGAACTGTAGCCACCCAGGGTTGATGCCTGTTGTGAGTTTTATAGCCCTACCTGTGTACCTACCCCGGGCTGGGAGAGATGCTACAAGCAGGAGGGGCTGGAGAAGAGGAGCAGAGTTTGTCCCAGAGGTGCATGGCCTTCTGAAGAGAAGGTGTGGAAAGGACAGGGTGGCCAAGGTGGCCTGTGGATCAGCTCCTGGCTTTAGCCCAGTGCAGGCTCCAGGCTGTGCTGATCACTTGGAGCGCTGTCTGGAGTGTGGGCAGGAGTGTCAGCAGAGCTGGGGAGCCACACAGGGTGTGGGCTGATGGCAGGAGTCCCTCCTTCTTTGCTTCTCCGGTGTTGAACAGGCTCCCCTATAAAAAGCTGGTGGTTTGTTTTACTCAAGGCCTCCCACAAGAAGCAGCAGCACAGTTCCAACGAGCACAGCTGAAGGTATTGAAGGGGAAGAGTGTCCAGTGCAGGCTACTGCTGCGTGGAGAGTTCAGGGAGCCTGTCCCCAGGCAGGTCCCACGAGCCCTATAAGCTATGCAGGCAGATCTTGGATATCTGCAAGTCTCTCAGGTTTCAAGGGAATCATATTTGCTTGGTAGGTGGCTCTCTGGCAGAGGCTATGAGTTCAAGAGGAAGCTAGGAGTGGTCAGAGAATGCTGCTGCAATCACTGCAAGTGCAATTATTTTAAGGTACTTGGGCATGAATTGGGAGAAGTGGCAGGCTGAGGATGTGGAGATGATGCAACCTGACTGGGCTCTGCATGCACAGCCCGTGATCTTGTACTCTAAACATATTCACTTGGATAGCAAATAAGTCTTTTGGGAAGCTGAATGCACAAGGGACAAGTCACACGCTATATTCAAAGGCAGAAGGGCAGCTGGAAAACTTCAGGGACACATCTGAAATCTGGGAAAGCACTTATTGCCTGCAGATGGGGTTTAGCTCACTGTGTTCAGGCTTATTAGGACTTTGACCACCATTCTTTGGGCTAAATGGCAGAAATGTGTGGCTGGGCCAAACCCAGCAGGGAGCTGGTCTGTCCTGCCCATATGGACTGTCTGGCTCTCCTGGATCAACGTGGGTCAGCAGAAGCAAAGCTGACAGATGGACCGAGGCACTGGGAAGTCACTGTCATCCCACATCACCTCTGAGTTTCCCCAGGTTTTTTTTCTCCCTTTGGGGAGTTGCTGTGTCTGCAGTGACCCATTCTGGGTACAGGAGAACCTGGCCTGACGTTTTACTGATGAGCAGTCAAGTACTTGTTCCTGATGACAAATCACTTGTCATCGTCCACATATTGCTGCTGGATGCATTTTGTCCCTGAATTTTGAAGGACTTTAGAAGGAGGGGATGAGTCCTGCTCTTCCTGCTGAACCAATGGAGAATTAAAGGGGGAAAAGTCATTCAAGGGCATCACTCCATGGTGAAGCTGGAGAAAGGAACCATGATTGCCCTGCTGAAGGCAGGAAATGGTTGGTAAAAAACTCCAGGAAATACAGCCAAAGCTTTAATGCTTGTGCTTCATTTTGTCATCAACCGAATCCCCTTTTCCCCTTTCTGGTTTATCCCATGGCATCCATTGCCAGACTGATACACCATTTGTCAAAGCCCCATTTTCCTGTTCTGGTGGCTGTGTTGCCTAAAGATCTTTCACCTTCCCAGAAGCCCCCAACATTGGCCCTGCTGATCTCAGGGAGGTCACAGCTCTGCAGTCAAACTGAGAGCCCACCAGGGAATGATACTCTCTGCTTTCAGCCCCATGAACTCATGCAAAAAAGTCAAACTTTTAATAGAGAAATCCCCACCTTTTACTTGTAGACACACTTAGTCCCTGCAGTTTTGGGACTGCAGCCTTTGCCCACACATTTCCACCCATGACAACCTATAGCTGTCGAAAAATTCAAACTCCATCATATAAAGTTTCAGGAAAACTTTGCATAAAGCCTGCAGCACATAGGCAAGAAAATCCTGATTTCCATCATGTCCTTCTCTGGCAGGACTTCCCCACTCCACCAACACAGCAAACTTGTGACAGCAAGTTGAACATTGTTGGGGTGTCCTGTGCAGGGCCAGGAGTTGGACTCAGTGATCCTCGTGGGTCCCTTCCAACTCGGGATGTGCTGTGATTCTATGATTCTGTGATAGGCTGTAATTAACTGGTGAGAAATGAAACGTAAACAACTCAGTGCATACAACTCAGGAGTGGTTCAGCTCAGCCATCCCTGGTTGCCCTGCTCTGTGTGCCTCACTGTAAGCAATAAACAGGAGTTTCCAGAGACAGGGAAGGCAGCACAGGCAATTTGACACCGTGTTCTTCCTGCAATACACTTACAAAAACTTGTGATTACAATGCACGTAAATATACAACTCCTTATTTCAGCAGAGCAATTGCCTTCCCTGCTGTGTAATAAGTAGGCAACACCTCTCCATGGGGAGGCAACGTCGGGTTCATTCACAGGAGCGAGGTCTTTCCCCGTCTCCTACCTTAGCCTGGCTTTCCTTGTATGGGATGCAGATGGTGCTCCTGGATTAGTGTAAAGTGTGCAGTCTCTTTGTCCTCTGTCTTCTCTGGGACTGGGCAAGGAGAGATGTGATGTGCTCGATGCCCACTGAGAGGGACTTTTCACAAGGGCATGTAATGACAGTACAAGGGGCAACGGTTTTAAGATGAAGGAGGACAAGGGATAGATTAGAGATAAAAAAGGAATTCCTCCCTGTGAGGATAGTGAGGCCCTGGCACAGGTTTCCCAGAGAAGCTGTGGCTGCCCCTGGATCCCTGGAAGTGTCCAAGGCCAGGTTGGATGGGGCTTGGAGCAACCTGGGATAATGGAAGGTGTTCCTGCCCATGGCAGGGAACGAGATAAGCTTTACAGTGCCTTCTAATCCAAACCATTCTATGACTCTATGACCCATCCAGGACCAGTGCTCCTGTGCTGATCTCCACAGCCTTTGCTGGGACATTTGTGGGGACACAGACTTTCTCCCTTTGCTGCCTGCTGTGAGTTTGGGCTCAAGGGATAAGTAAAGGCCTGGCATATGCCAGGTCTGTGGTGTGAACAGTCAATGGAAATGACTCTGTTCAGCGTGGTGAGAGGGTGGGACCTGTCTGTCTTGGGATTATGGCAGTGGGACCTGCTAAGTAATAACCAGGAGGTGCAGGGCTTGATGGCTGTTGGTGGGTGTGATAGCCAGGAGCACCCAGGAGAACACCCACAGGCCCAGCTGCTGTGCACAGCACCCTGGAAACACCTGCTGTTCCCCCAACTTCACGGGGATGGGCCCTCCTGCACAGGTGCTCTCACACAAAGCCATTCCACTGGTGATTGCAGTGAAGCAATGCAGGCCAAGGAATGGTGTTGTGGCTCTCTTGGAGCACCTGCAGAAACCACAAATCCCCAGGGTTCTTCCTTGGTGTATGGAGGACACAGACCCTCTGGAGGGGAGGGACTGTGGAGGTTCACTGGGGATGCAGGCTGTTGCAAGAAATTTGGCAACTGGATAGTCTGCCAGGCAGGTCCTGACCTCCCATCCCTGGGTGTAATTTAGGCTGTAAAGTCCTTCCTGTCACAAGGAGATGAAGGTTTTAAGGTTCCTCCTGCTTTGTGGAAGGAGATCTTTCCAGTCCACATTGTCATGGCCAGGCACTGCAGTTCACCCTCCAGGGAAGGATGGGTTTGTGAAGACAAGCTGTCCTGGGATGAGGGCTCTTTGGGCTGGAGCTGCTGCCCTCTGTCTCATTTCTGCTGTTTTGAGGCATGGCCAGCTCTGATGAACCGGGAGACAGTTTTCTAAAGCCTTGAGCTCTTGGAATCAGGGGATTATGTGAGCCTCTGGATTCATGTAAGTTTTTACCCATGTGGATGCAGAGCTGGGCTTGAAAACAGCGTCTCTGATGGCTGAGACATCAGAGGGGACTTTAAAGGGTGCAAAACCTTGGGGTTTGGGGCCTGTCAGGTCTCATGACTGGTGTAAGCCACACGTGGTTGTCGCCCTCCTTGCACAGCCCTTCAGGTGGGTCTGTCCTGCTCCCTGCTGTGCTGGGATGCCCTTTTCCTGCTGCAGCTGACCAGCCTGCAGCATCTCAAAGAAGGGAAGGTGGCATGGCACAGTCATTTCATGGGCCCTGACCTGTGTGAGTTCCTCAGCCTCTTGGCACACAGAGAAATAAGAAACCCGAGAGCAGAGTTGGCCTCTGCTTTTCAGTGGCTCTCACCCTGGCACGTCAGAAACAGGAAAATCTGCCTTTGCTCAGATTCTTTTCCATGAGCATTTTTCTTGCAGAGATGGGGAACAAGAAGCCTGGTAGCTTTGTGCCCTCTCCTCACTGCCACAACAAGGCTATGTGCACCTCTGGCTGTGTGTGCTGCTGTGAGGAAAGTGAACTCCATGACAGGTGGAGGAAATGTTCCTGTAGCTTTTACCTGTGTCACCCACGAAATGTGGGACTGTGACAGAGCAAATGGAGCTCTGCCAGTGGCTGCTGGAAGTGGGGAGGCAGGTTTCACCTGAGACCCTTGGGTATCTCAGGCAGGTCCTGCTCTGTTCCGTGAGCTCTCCAGGTCTCTCAGTCAGAGACTATTGCTGGATTTGACTCAGATTAATTCTCCCAGTGCGGGTTTGTTTGAGATGTGCGCTGGAATGTGTGCCTCTGCACCCAAAGCTAAGCAGATTCAGGGTTGCTGACAGTCCTCCAGCAATCCTGGAAGCTGTGTTTTTAGGTTCTTGCATCTCACAGCCTGCAATGCTGTGCCTGAATCCCCCAGGCCATCTGTAAAACAGGATGGAGCCTCCCCTACTTGGGTGTTTGTCACCTTTCACGTCCCTCTCAGTGGAGAGAACACTCTTTGGAGGCAGCCTTGCACTTCCAGGGTGCCTCATCTAAGGGAAGAGGCTGAAGTTACAGCACGTGGATTGCTCCCTAAAAGCTTCTAGTTTTCCTCCTCTGTAAAAGGGATCAAAGACATTTGCTGCTGACATCCAAACTTGGATGAAATATCCTCAGCCTTCAGGATTTTCATGCTTTTGAAGTAGCCGTAATTGGAACACTTAAAGGAAGATTAAATCCATTCTGGCATTGGATCCAGTAACAGGTGTCATGTGCAAACGTCTCCAGTTCAGAGGTCTGGCTTTTTACTGGGACATGAGCAAATTAAGGGTTGATTGGGCCTCTGGGATTGCTCATCACAAAACTCTGCCTTTTTCAGCTGTAGAAACTTGTAATAAAATCAGGAACCAAGCAGGTTAAACCACAGAAAGGTCCCAAGGGCCTGTAATCACAGTGTCCATTTCTGCCTTTTCTCCTGCCTCCCAGCTCCAAGTGGAACAGGGCAAGAATTGCCTTGACAGTATTTTTGTGTTTTCCCCTTTTGGTCCAGGTTTGCTTCTGGAGATGCCAAGCTGAGCTGCAGCGATGATGACAGGGAGCATTTTCAATTCAAAGACATCAGGGATGGCTTCAGCTCGACCTTTGAGAAGATTGTTGAGTCTGACCTTATGAAAGGGACATACTACAGCAGCCTGGACTCTCTGGATGTCCTCTCCCTCACAGACGAGACCGACAGCTGTGTCAGCTTTGAGGCCCCGCTCACCCCCCTGATCCAGCAAAGGGCCAAGGAGAGCCCCGAGCTCTTGGAGCAGAAACTGGCAGCCCAGCAGAGAGAAGCCCTTCACCACATGGCTGCTGACAAGCAAGAGCAGGGAGCAGCAAAGCCAGCAGAGGGGGATTTTGGGAGCCCTCTAAGGCACTCTATTACCAGCAGCAGGTCAGAGAATGTGCTGAGCCGGTTGTCCTTGAAGAGTATCCCGAACGGGTTCCACGTGGAGGGGTCGGAGGAAGATGCCACCAAGATCATTAACTCCATCAGGTAAGACAGGGAATTTCTTGGGCAGTGGCTCCTTGTCTTATGGGATCCCAGTCCAGGAGCAAGGCTCAGTGGACATGTTAGAGATGGAGCTGCTCCTGTATCCCTTGTGCTTCCTCTCTGGTGGTGTTGTGGCAGAGACCAAACACCACCAAGAAGAGCTTTGCTGCCTGTGGGTTAGGACTGCACTGGGGACCAAAGTCTCATCCAGTTAGTCCAGCAGAGCTGTGTTTGAGTCTTCCCTGTGCTCAAAGCCAGGACCACAAACCACAGGTGAGCTGCAGGATCCTGAGGAGTCCTGTGATCCCAGGAAAAGCCAAAGCTCTGCACTTGGTGGTCGTGTTGGCTCTGTAGGGCATCACCATCCCTCTGGCTGCTCACAGACCTCATCTGTCCTTACAGCAGGTGGAGCTGAGGCTCCTCTGGGCAGACCCCTGACTCGTCTGCCTGACACCTTGGCAGGTTGGGGGCAGTCAGGTGCACTCCCAAAAGTGCTCTGAAGTGCAGGGAAACCTCAGGGCTTTATTTAGGACTAGATACCCCTGTAAAAGCCTCCCTAAAGATTCTTCTGCAGACAGTGAGGAGAACAGCAGAGACTTCATCCTCTGCCCCAGCTCAGACCCAATCCATCACCCCTGGGAGGCAGCAGCTCATCTGTAGGGCACTCCCCTGCATGAGGGAGAGCAACCAGGTCATGGGAGAGCTGGAGCGAGGTTCTGTGTCCAGCTCCCAGGCCTTCAGTGAGTCACACTGTTCAAAAATGAATCAATAGGTGCTATAAGTGGCCTTGGACAGGAAAATAAAGGGCTGTATCCCCACCTACATGGTGCCAGCAGGGCTGCCCGGCGTGTTGTCCATGGCAACAGTTGGCCACAAGGCCAGCAGGCAGCTGGGAGAGGAGCAGCCCACCTGTAACAGCAGGTTTGGTGCCAGTCCCATTGACACCACTTGTACAAGTGCAGTTTCTCATCCCCAGCAAATGAGCTGAACTGAAAAGCATATTATCTATCCCTAAAATTTCCTGAATGTCCACAGCTTGGAAAGAGCTTGGCATCCCTTTCCACACGAGTGGAGAGAGAGGAAGCTTCAAAAGGTGTTGGGGCTGCTTACTTTGATACATCCTCATTACTCAGGGAGAAGTCACTCTCTCTGCAGCCTTTAATTTGAAATTAAATAGTGCCATTTCATTAGGCTTGTCCAATGTCCTGTGAAGAAAGGTAATGCATATGTACCCCCAAAATGCCAGGCAGTGGAAGGATTGTAGGAAGATTTATTTCCAAAGTGGAGAACACTGGACTTAAAGAACATTAACCTCAACAGTGTTTCAAACACTGGGCCTGAGGAAAGACACACCCCCTGCTCTTCTCAGGGCTTTTATCATCCCTGGATCCCCCCAGTGTGGGGGCCCTTAAACATGTCTGCAAGCACTTATCTTTTTCTCATACCAGGGAGAGTTTCTCTAGAATGCAGGAGAAGAAAACATCTAAAACTGGCTCTGGGAACAATGGTTCTTCCAGTCCATTAGGAAAGTCTTCCTAAGCAAAATAAGCCCTGATCTCCTCGTAATACACCTCCCAGAAGGGTCTTCTACCCTTACAGCCCACCTCATAAACACATGGGTTTTTTCATACATTTTGGTGAGGACGAGAAAAAATGGAAACGTGGCGTTTTTGGGTGGGTTCCACGGGGTCATACAGCTGCTCCCTGAGCGTCCCTTGTTCCCGTCCAGCGACGCCAGCCTGAAGGACACCCTGTCAGACTCCGACTCCGACATGGGCAGCACGGAGCAGCTGGACCAGGGCAGCACGGACACCTTGGCCAACGGCTGCAGGGCGGACAGCGAGGCTGCCAAGAGGTTGGCCAAGCGCCTCTACAACCTGGAGGGCTTCAAGCGCTGCGACGTGGCGCGGCAGCTCGGCAAAAAGTGAGCGGGGCCGCCCTGGGAGAGGGTGGCAGAGGTGGCAGCCTGGAGCGCAGTGGTGGGGAGGGTCTGGGGAGCACTGGAAGGGGCTGGTTGCTGGATGGGGCTGTTGGAGATCCTTCCAGTTGAAACTGGCCCAGTGCCCTTAAAATATGAATCCTACGAGCTGCCTGAGATGTTGGGCATTAGCTGCCACAAGCTGCTGCCCATCAGAACCGAGAGCTGCCTGTGTTTGGTAAGGGCCCAGCAAGACTACAGCAAATCCCCAGGATGAAGGTTTTAGCATCCAGACCTGGATTGTCACACGGATCCCTGCCAGTCCCCAGGTTTTTCATGTCTGCAGCCCAAAACCTTCCTGCTGCAGAGCCTCCCAACCCAGTCTGTAAGATGGCAGGAGAGCAACACCAGAGGTCCAAGCACTTCAGCTGGTAGATTTGCCTGGGTAGAGCAGAAGGGAAATAAAAAGTGTTTATTCAAATACTCAAAAGTGGGAGAGTTGCAGAGATTTCTAAGAGACAGAGTAACAGTAATGAGTGTGGCAGTAACAGATTATTTTAGGATGCCAGTGGGTGTGAAGGCACCAATCCCCATCATCCTTTGCCTGGATCAGATATAACCCATGTTGCTGGGATTTTTTTTTTTTTTTTTTGTCCTTGAAATGTCTCCCTCCTGCCCAGATCAGCAGAACACACCTTGTACCTCAGTGAATACCCAACCTTTCAGTAGCAAGGATAGTCTGTGACTCCCAGCTTAGTCCTGGGACAGAAGGAGCCCAGGAATGGTCTCCCAGAGAGGCCCTTTGTATCACCTGGCAGCATCCCCATCCTTCTCTTTTGCTGTGGTTCTTGTAGCAGGTGCATTGCTGGCTGCTGCTGCCTCAGGTCTGACATCCTTCTCCTTGCTTTCAAATTTGCCATGACAGCTCATTGAGGGGGAGTAAGTTCCAAGCAATGGGTCTCTGAGTCTATTCCTTTGCTAGTTCCTGCAGTCCTCACTCACCCCTGCAACCCTCACACCTTGGGAGGGTGTTGGGTGACCCACATTTGGGAATTCACACAGCTTTTGAAATAAAAGTTTTGATTTGGTCAGCTGGGTTTTGACATCTGAACCATTTCCTGGCATAAGGCCTGAACAGAGCTGCAGGCTCCTGTTATGGAGCAGGAAAGGGAGAAGGATGAAGATAGATGTGGGTTAAGTTGGTCTTTCTCACTTAAGACAATGTAAGACAAACCTGTGGTGGTGGGAGCAGGGTAAGTTTAAGTGATGCTTTGAGGTCAGCTCCGTGTAGGAGGGCTGAGCAAAAAGTGAAATCTCATTTTGAAGCTATTTAGCTTGTTTTACGCCCTTTTTTACTTTGTGGTCATTGGCAATTTTCTCAAAAACAACAAAACAAAACAAAAAAGAAAACAACAAAACAAAACGCCAGAAGTAAAATAAACCAAAGCCAAAACCATTCATCATTGTCAAACAAGCAGAAAAGGCTTGATGAAGGTCTACAGAGCTCCTCTTACCTTTCACCTCAGTTGGATGGAGGTCTGTGTGGCAGGGCCACCAGCCAGAGGATGGCAGGAATGTCCCCATGGGAAATGCCTTGAAAGGCCACCATCCAAAGGATGGCAGGAATGTCCCCATGGGAAATACCTTCCTGTGGGAATGTCTCTGTGGTGTCTGAGCTGCGTGATGGAAGTGTCACCCATTCCTGCAGGGAGGGCTGGGACTGGCACAGAGAGAGAGGAGGACAATTCCTGAATGAGGAGGCCAGAGCAAACACCTGAGCCCACCTTAGTGTGGGCCATGGTCTTGCCCTGGCCAGTGTTGGCATCCCCTGGCCTGGGACATGTTAACTGGCTGTGGAGCTCAGGGAGAAGAGTCCCAACAATGTCACTGATGCCCTGGCT
The DNA here is from genome assembly GCF_036250125.1 of Pseudopipra pipra. NCBI lineage: Eukaryota > Metazoa > Chordata > Aves > Passeriformes > Pipridae > Pseudopipra > Pseudopipra pipra. The sequence goes on along the minus strand of NC_087563.1, from coordinate 3,691,713 downwards.
AGATATAGGAGTTTGTGGCTTCCTGGGGGCTGGCTGCCTTCAGGTGACCTGTGATACTGTCCAGTTCCCTCAGCAGAGCCAGCAGCCCCTGCCTGCAGCTTCTCCAGGCAGAGAGGGACCAAGGGGGGCACACAGGAAGGTGTGATGAGGACTGCTGGCACCACAGCAGCTGGCTCAGACCACTTGTCCTGGGATTCACAAATTCCCCATGGACTCCTGGCTTTCAGCAAGACCCACTGACTGAGCTGAGCCTGTGCTGCCTCAATGGGAGCGTGGGGTGAAGGGGAGCTCCCTCCCACCTTCATCCTGCCTGGTCTAGTTAGAAATGTAAATTAAGGTGTAGCTCCATGTGTAGGCCATGGAAACATCTCAAAAGCAGTTCAACCCACCCAAAATCTGTGCTGGGTATAGACATGCCAAGTCTTGTTGCTTTAGGGAGCCTCGGGCAAGGCCATTCCTTCAAGCTCAGCTTGAGAGTAAGTGTGGGAGTCAGACACTGCTCTCCCCTGGTGGCTGCAGTGCTGCAGGACAAGGCAGCTGTTGGTCTGTGCCCAGGGCACAGGGTGCCCAAGCAGGTTCCCAGGACACCTGGTAAATGGATGTCCAAACAGAAGGACTCATAGAATCATGGGAAGAATCACAGAGAGGCTTGGGTTAGAAGGGACCTTAAGGCTCACCCAGTTCCAGCCCCCTGCCATGTGCAGGGACACCTTCCACCAGACTAGGTTGCTCCAAGCACCATCCAACCTTGGACACTTCCATGGATGGGGCAGCCACAGCTTCTCTGGGCAACCTGTGCCAGGGCCTCCCCACCCTCATAGGAAAGAATTTCTTCCCAATATCTAATCTAAAGCCACCCTCTGTCAGTGGGAAGCCATTCCCTCTTGTCTTGTCACTCCATCCCTTGTCCAAAGTCCCTCTCCAGCTCTCTTGGAGCCCCTCTAGACACTGGAAGGGGCTCTCAGATCTCCCTGGAGCCTTTTCTTCCCCAGACTGAAGAACCCCAGCTCTCCCAGCCTGTCTCTGTGGCAGAGGGGCTCCAGCCCTCAGAGCATCCTTGTGGTCTCCTCTGGACTTGCTCCAACAGATCCACATCTTTCTTGTGCTGAGGCCCCCAGACCTGCACACCACAATACTCCAGATGTGGTCTCACGAGGGCAGAGTAGAAGGGGAAAGTCCTTTACTCCTGAGAGACTAAAACAGCCCGTGTGAGGGGGTGACTGAGGGCAGGGAGAGCACTGGCTGGTTCCCAGCACTGGCACAGCCAATGCTTGAGGTCTTCTGCAGGCTCAGAGCTGAGAGAATCCCAGGGGAGGTCTGGGGCTTGCTCAGTTCTGCTCGTCCTTTGCCACAGAGGGGGAGGTGTGGTGACATCTCCTTTCACAAACACGTGGTCACCTTCTGCTGTGAAGTTCCAGGACAAGTGGAAAAGTCCCCCTGGGAAGCTGGCAGGAATCTGCACACCAGGGACTGTGACACTGCTTCAGACAAATGCTTTGGCCGTGGGTCCATGAGGGTCTTTCCCACAGCTAGTGATCCCAAAATGATAGGATTGTTTTATGAGTGTGAGGCCTTGTGGCTTCATACAGCTTTGAAACAGTCTCCTCCACAACCCCCAGCATCAATATTTGTCTCCTGCCTCTCAAAACTCAGCCTGGGACTCTCCCCTGGAGCTGTCCTGCTGCTCTGCCCGACCCTGCTGTGAGTTGTGCATCCACGCCAGAGGCTTTGCAGCATCCACCTCACAGCAGAGATGAGATAATGCTGTAAGAAAAGCAATGAATTCTGCTTTAACACATCTTGGCATGAATTTGGATGTGGAATCCTTAGCAAAACACTTTTCATTTTGTGGGGAGAAGGAAAAGGAATTGTATATGACAAAAGCTGAGCATATTGAGATCACGTCTGATTTCTTGCCCACTTTTATTGATTACTCTTGCACATCCATGGAGCTGTGCAAATAGAGGAGCTCCACAGGCCCCATTCTGGCTCTAAAGACAACACATCTCCAAGCATCCTTCAAAAACGTGGCAGGGCAGTGGTTTCTAGAGAAGCATTCAGGGATGAGCAGGGTCAGAAGCTTGGCTGAGCCCTCCTGCTCCGGTTTCCAGCAGCATCCATCTGCCATGGGAGCAAGGTGCTGTGGTGAGAGGGTGGGATGGGAGCCTACGTGGAGTGGAGAGCAGGAATATTGCAGTGGGAGGAGGAGACACGTCCAGCAACGGGAGAGAAGTAGGTGTTGGATGAGCACAGGACATCCTTATGGCCTCCTCCTCCTCATGGATGCTTTGGGAGGAGGCTCTGCCTGGCCAGCAGCACAAGAGGGGTGGAGCAAGGGAAGTGTCTCTCATTCTCAGGTGTCTGGGGCTGCCTGCAGGAATGTTACTGTCCTTTTTAAGCCCAGAGAAAGTCCCCCTGGGTCTGGAATCACGTCTGCAATGTCTTGCTGTGATTGGGCTGGCCAGGAGGCAGCAGTCTGCTGTTCCTCTTGTGAACAGTGTCTTCTTCCCTGATGAAAGGGCTGACTACTCCCTCTTTAATTACAGCAATGAATTTAGCAAGTTGGTAGCAGAGGAGTATCTCAGCTTCTTTGACTTCACTGGCCTGACCCTTGACAAAGCACTCAGGTGAGCTGGGCTCTGGGATGGATGGAGCAGGGCAGTGGGGATTCCTCCAGGCTTCCCAGCACCGTGGGGGCCTCCCATGTGATAGGAGCAGGGACAGGGGGGAGCTCCAGGCTGTCATTTAATCTTTGCTTTGGCACGTTTGGCACAAGGTGCTGCCGCCAAAAGTGCACTTCAAGGGGAGGGTCCCCAACCTGCTCCCCCTGGTGGAGAGCAGCTTTCCCAGGAATCCCATCCCGTACAAAATCGGGGCAAGTGGGAGCGACTCCTTCCCTTGGGATGGGCAACCCATCCTGGTGCCATGGAGCCGGGGGTGGGTCAGAGCTCAGCTGGCAGCGCTTCCCTGCACAGCTCAGCACTGGCTCCAGGGACCCCCTCGCATCCCACCTGCAGGGCCTGGGGTGCACAGGCTGAGGGGAGGATAAAGGACCCCCTTCCCATCTTACTCCTTAGCGTGGACACTGCCCAGCAGACTGATCCACAAGGTCTCCAAGTATCCCTTTGTTCCTGCAGGACGTTCTTGAAGGCATTCCCGCTGATGGGAGAGACGCAGGAGCGGGAGCGGGTGCTGATCCATTTCTCCCGGCGGTACTGCCAGTGCAACCCGGAGGAGAGCACGTCTGAAGGTACAAACCCCTGTCCCTGGGATCCTGCCCTGACTGTTATCCCTGCCCTGGGAGGGACTGGGGGTGCTGGGTGCAGACATTGAGTGCAAGGAGACCTTTCCATGCGGATTGAGGAAAGCTGCTGGCCTGCCCCACACAGGATTTGTGTTCCCCACATCTCCAGCTGTAACACAAAACAGCACAGCTGGGTAGAATTCTGGGCTGCAGATTTTCAGAGCTACTTTCAGCCTCTCCACATTATTTTTTAAGTGGATACAGTTTCTTCTGACATTTTTAGGTTAACTGTTGGACTCGATGACCTTAAAGGTCTTTTCCAACCTTAATAATTCTACACTGTCACCATCCCTGGAAGTGTTCAGAAGATGTGGCACTTGGAGATAAGGTTCAGTGATGAACACAGTGGTGCTGAGTCAACAGCTGGACTGGATGATCTTAGAGGTCTTTTGATTCTATGATTCTGTGGGAAAGGTCATCCCTGGTACACGTGTGTGCACACAGACACACACTCAGACACGAGCATGCCCATGTTTGCACTTACATAAGTGCCTCTACACACCTGCTAACAGGCATCTGGAAATGCCCTCCATGGGTGGAATCAGGCTGCTGCCCTGCTCTCAGCTGCCAGTTATTCCCCCTCCACCCCCTCTCCATGTTTCATTTCCCTGTGTTTGTGTGATGCTCTCCCCCACTGATCCAAAGATGAACTTCCCTGGGAAGGGTCCTGCACCTGGAGACATTAAACTGCAGGCTGAATTTCCAGCAGCAGTCCCCAGCTGAAATATCCCCCATGCCAAGTTCTGACTCCTCTCCAACGCTTCCCTCTGGAAGTGATCCCTGGTTCTGTTGCATCCACCTCCCAACCCTACAGACCAGAGCCATGGGACCTAAATGCCACATCCAGTCATTGCCTGAACACCTCCAGGGATGGGGACTCCACCACTCCCCTGGGCAGTCCCTTCCAATGTTTAACCAACCTTTCAGTGAAGAAATTCTTCCTGATGTCCAACCTGGACCTCTCCTGGCACCGCTTGAGGTCATTTCCTCTTGTCTTGTTGCTCCTTGCCTGAGAATTGTGTCTTGTTATTCCTTTCCTGTACTGATGAAGCCCAGACGTGGAAGAACTACCTGGTTGTGTTTTGACTCTCAGCTGTGTGAGCTGAGAGAAAAAGTGAGTGCAACTGAGCCGAGGAACAGCGAGAGAATGGCAGGTTTTGGGACACCAGCTCCACCTTGGGGCCATGTGGGACATGATTTACCTGACCAAAGTTATATAGCAAAGCCTAATGTCAGTCCAGAACCTCCCACTGAGACTTAAAAAGTGCTTAAAAAGAGCTTGGCCTTGAGCATGGAGTGCTCAGGACATGTCACTGTTCCATACAGCCCCAAGAGCTTAGAGACTGGCAGAGACTGATGGTCAAAGACCTCAGGACAAACCCCTGAGGTCACCATGACCAACTGGGGCAAACCAGCTCTGTTTGCTGGGGTCTCTGCCCCATCTGCAGTGACATCAGGACAAAACGGAAACCATGGAATCATAGAAAGGGTTTGAAGGGACCTTAAAGATCATCTGGTTCATGGAAATGGAGTAAGACTTAGTAGAAAGTCTGGTCTTTAGAAAGCTATTGGCAAAACTGCTTTAAAGACAGTTCCCTGGTGATTGTTTCAGGAAAAGGCAGAGTTTGAGGGAGAAGAGGATGACTTTGTAATTTTTTAAACTGTCTTACACAGTTGAATGAAACAGGTGTTCTTTAAGGTCCCCAGCCATAGCAACTGGCCTTGGTTCTGCAATAGGTGGGCTGTCAAGACAGCAAACACCAAAACTGCATGGGATGGGGAGTAATCAGCCATAGCTGTGTGACTGTTGTGTGTTTCAGATGGGATTCACACTCTCACCTGTGCCCTGATGCTGCTAAACACAGACCTGCACGGCCATGTAAGTAGTCCTTGGAGATGTATCCATCCTTTGTCCCTTCCCAGTATAGGGGTCTCTTCCCTCGTGCTCAATGTGTTGCTGGAAAATTGAGATAGGTTGGCAGAGAGTACTTGACCTACTCCAGGGGGAATTTTGGGTGCCAGACCTGGACCTGGGGATGGTTCACACACAAATGTCACTCCACACTCAAGCCAAAGGCCTGTCTCCTGCTGACAGCAATTATCCTTTAGAGGGACAGGCAGTGCAGCTTTCCCCCCAGGACCTGTTGCACACATCAGCCCTGTCCCAGGAGCTCTCACTGGGGTCTTCCCCACCATTCTCTGTTGAACTGGGAACAGCAGCACCAGTTGTGCTGCAACTTCTTGTGCTGCAGGCACCTGAGGCTCCCCTTGTCCCAGAAACTGCTGCAAGGGGGTCAGTTGTTTCACACAGGTCTAGATTTCGTATTTCCTTCCCAAAACACAAAATAAATCTCAGCTGTTCCTTTTCCCCAAGATGTAACAGGAGAATTTCATACCAGATGGGCCTCTGGAGACAAAGAGCAGTGTGAGCAGAGCTCAGTGCCCAAAAGAGTGGCTGGAGAAGAGCAGAAGCTGTGAGAAGATCTCTCACCGCCTTTTAGAGGTTCTTTCTGATGGAGTAGGTTGGATTTGTTCTTAAAAGGTCAACCAGAATGTGTAGAGCAGAGGAGAGAGGGAGGAAAAATAACTCCAGGAAGGAGATTAGACCTGTCCAAGGGCACAGCACTGGGACATTGTGCACCTCTGGAGACCCATTTCCCAGCCACACCTCTGGGAGTGGACCCTGTGCCCTGCTCAGTGTTGAGGTTGAAGGCACTGCTGACCCAGATCCCCTCCCTGCTCTCCAGCTTCATAGTGCAGGTGTAGAGCAGCTGTGAGGCTCAAAGGGCTGTGCTCCCTTTCCAGGGGTAGAGGGGCTCCTCAGCTCTCAGGCTGATTAGGTACCTTCTTTTGTTGCCCCTCTGAGAGCTGAGACCTGGAGCTGCAGATCCCCCAGAAGGTGGAGGGGACATGGAAGGGGACAGGGTTGGAGTTTGTTACAGCAGCCTGAGCGTGACCCAGGATTTTCAAGGTCGTCATCAGGCTCCTCTTCTGCCTCCAGCTGGTAACCCTTTGCTGTCCATCTGCACAGGCTTGCCCTGGTTTTCTCTTCATTAGCCTGTAATGAGAGCACAGAAGGCCATAACTCAGCTCTCTTTGTTTCGTGCTGGTTTATAATCACGTTTGAGGGGGGCCTTTTTCTGTGGGGCTGGGAAGAGGACACTCCATGAGCGCTCTTCACCGGTGAGGGCAAAGATGCAAAGGCCACCAACTTCACCAGGGCCATCCTGAGGGCCCACCTGGGAGACCCTTCCCATAATTGCAACACAGATATTGCCCTCGTGGCAGTGACAGTGTCAGCACAGCAGCCAGTGAAGGGAGTGACTGGTTTTTTAGGGGGATCCTGTCCAGATGTGCACTGTGACATCCTTTCCAGATGTGGCCTGCACCAAGCTGCCTACAGCTGCCATGGCCTCATCCTCTGGGAACAGGGAGCTATGACCAGTGTCACTCTGGCCTCTGGGTCCATTCCCACCCCCATGGCTCCCAGTAACCCATCTCTGCACTCATCCTTCAGCCAAAACCGTTGGAGCCAAGGAAATATTTCCACCAAAGCATTTCCATTGTGGCAGAAGGCAAACTATGTGACTTCAGTCCAAAATAATCTTTTTTAGTCTAGGTTTTTTTTAAGGAAAAAACAGATCCAAGATATGCCTCTGGGAAGACAAACATTATTGAAAAGGCCAAAAAACCTACCTAAACCTCCAAAACCTTACCATTGCTATTTTTCATTGACAAGCTGGCTAAGAGGCCTGGTAAGAAGAAATGTTCTCATGATACCTAGGCAAAATAAAAATAACTTCCTTTTGACCAGGTGTGGAAATGCCTGAGCTTTTCTTTGAAAAAATCTTCTCTTTATTTTTCTGCATGTATAACGTTAATTTCTTCTTCTCCTTTTCCTCTTTTTTTTTTTTTTTTTTTTTTAATTTCCTTCTGCTCCTGGAACTTCTCTTTCTGCTCTTTAACCCTTTACCAGGTGGTAAGTGCAGTCATTCTAGTGTTTTGCTTTGAAGCACTGGCATTTGACTTGTGTTTTTTTTTTCTTCTGTGTTAAAAACAGTAAGGGTTTTTGTTTGTGTGGATTCCTAAGTGATTGTGCAATGTTCTTCCCTTGGCAAGCCATTAGCAGCTGATATGCATCCCATGAAATGCTCCTGGTGTAAAGGAACCTCCATAAACTGCTGTGTACCTGGGAATGTGTGACTTGATCTGCCGGCCCTTCTTGTTAAAGACGCTGCCATGATATTCCATATCACTTTTAATTTTATTTCCTTTTTTCAGTCTTGTGTGTGTGTGTTGCAGTGTTTCACTGTGCATTGGCAGAGTGGGAAGTTCCTCTGGGGAGGAAAGGGGGGTTGATGTGTCTCTGTAAAGGGGCAGTTCCCCACAGCAGTGCCCCTGGAATGGTCTAGTTCAGCATTCCAGCAGGGACCGTGACACACACACTGAGTCCAGGCCTGAAGGTAACAACACTGGCTTTAAAACAGGAGATTTGCACCTGCCCTTAGTACTGTTGATTTTCTACCACAGGTGCACTCAGACCCTGTTTCCAGATTGCCCAGAAAACCGTCTTTAAAATGAGACATTCCCCATTCATGGAAGCACCAGGAGTTGGTGTGAAAAGCCAGCAGTTACTGAACATTCCAAGCCTTGTAGTACAAGCCACGTCTTTGCAACTCTCTGCCTTGCTCTGCTGGTGGTGTTTTTGCTCCAGGAGATCTTATGGCAAAGTAAGAACTGCCCTGCCCCATCTCTGCCCCGTGGAGGCACAGCTTTGAGATGTCTCCTTCTCCACTGTCGGTGTTTTCTTTCCTGGCCATAAAAGGACAATGACAAATGAACACTTGAGCATCATCAGCACTCGTGGGGGCATTTTGGTACTTTAGCAAAGCCCAGCTTCTGGAATCATATTGTGGTTTGTTCAAAAAGCAGGCCAGCAGTTCTCATGGCCACCAAAGAAAGCTTGACATGGGATCCTGGGCAGCTCCTGACTCCATATGTCCATCATTAATCTTACAAACCCTGTGATCTCCTCCTTAAGCCAAGCTCACGGGTTGGTGTTGGCAGTACTGCTGTGTCAGTGGCACTAGGAGAGCTGAAGAGCTCTGAGGCAGGAGCAGCCACTGGCATCACCTGCAGAGTGCCCCCAGTCTGCCCACAGCAGGTTTGTGGGGCCCAGGGCTGCTTGGTATGGGTTGGTTCCCTGCAGGGAGGTGATTTTGCTCCTACAGTCTGGAACACCTCCACTACCTTGGTCCTGTCAGAACAGTGACCCCTCACTTCATGCTGGAGCAGAAATGGAGCTGCCTGGGTGTCTTCCCCTGAAGAAGAGTATTTGGGAGAGGTCAAAGGGCCTGAGTGGAAGCAGGACCTGCTAAGGGCATGATGTTCATGCTGGGGAGCTCTGGAGATGTGTTGCAGTCACCACTTCGAGCTGAGAGGTTTGATTCCCCGGGCCTCCAGCCCAGAAGCTCAAGTGGTTTAACACCTCACAGAGGAAATGCTGGGAGAGCACTCCAGCAGCCACCCTTCACACCCTCTAGGTCCTGGAAAACTGCTTCTCTTCCTGGGGCTTTCACATGGCACCTGCTCTTCTCACTGAGCACCCAGCTCCATACTCACCTGCACAGACTCCTGATGCTGGGACTTGGCAACAGCCAAGGAATGCCAGGCTATAGGCCAGAGTCTTCTGGAGGTGGATGGAGCCATCCTGGACACTTCAGGAGATGGTCTGTGATCATCTTGGGGGAGCCAGCTCAGCAGCAGATGGCTGGGGCCAGGAGGAGGCAAGAACCCAAGTGTAAACAGGGGAGTTACACTGGGCTGAAATGATGGGATGGCAGAATTAGCCCTGTCGATCTACCACCAGATCAATCTCATCCTTGGGGCTGTCCCATGCAGGGCCAGGGATCAGAATTCAATGATCCTTGTGGGTCCCTTCCAGCTCAGGATATTCTATGGCTGTCATGCACCTTGTCTCTGCATCCCTGTGTTCCCATGCAGTGTCTGCACCCATCCACCTCTGCCCATCCATTCCCAGACTGTCTCTACTCCTTCATCTAAGTGTCCAGCTCTTCTCAGCTATTTAATCCACTGTTTAATCCACTGCTGGCTCACTGGCTCCCCATGCAGCACACCATGGTGCTCTCTCATCCTCTGACTGGTTTCTCATGCTTTGCTGCATGGCCTGGAGCAAGCAAAGGTGGGACGAAGTTCTTTTCTGCCAGGGGGACATATCAGGAATAGTAGCTACGTGTGGCTGTGAAACAGCCTCTCTGGCTTGTTCTGTTGCTGGTAAGTGACCGATGTACCATTAAATAAAAGCAAAATGCCCCCATTTATGTCAGGCTGGACAGGAATGAAGCTCTGCCTACTCAGAGGTCCCAGTTCAGCAAGAGATGTAGAACATCTGAGGCCTGAGTTTTGAGGTGTGCAGACACATTCCTCTGAGGACTATGTCCCCTTGTGATGACCTTGCTGAATCTGAAGGTGCTGTGTAAGAGCACACCCCACTGCACCCTGGGGGTGGCCCTTTCCGGGGTTTTCCTGGGATCCCCCATACTTGCTAAATACTGTTGCAGTGTTTGAAAGCTCAGGCAGTCCCCGGTGCTGATGCTGTTGATAATGAGGCACTTGTGATCACAGAATCGTTTCTTTGCAAGTGTTGATCAACAGAAGCTGCAAAGTCTTTGTCCTGGGGTGATTTTTTTTGTTCTCTCTGCTCAGCTGGTGTTGATGGGGAGGCACTTGCAGGGCTTTGTGTTTGAGTGGCTGGCTCCAGCCCACTTCCCGAAGCAGCAAGTGTTGAGAACCATTTAAATATTGCTGACATGAGGTTTTATTGCATCAGGGCCACCCCAGCATCCCGTGCTGACAGCCGCCCTCAGTCCTGCCCCTGACCCTGCAGTGCTTCAGCCACCTTACCCAACAAGGTGATTCCCAGTATTCCCATCCTTGATGGACCTTTCTCATCACCTGTTCTGGTTGTCAGGGAAAGGGCATATTTTCAATTAGCTGCATTTCCACAGTGTGGCTGCTGTCTCAGGTGAGCTCAGAGACGGTCTTGCACCACAGAAAGAGACAAATCACAGAATAAAAAGGAAGCCATCCTTTGGGATGAAAGTATGTCCCAGACACGTACATGAGAAACCCAAAAAAGGGCCTGTGAGGCTGGTAACTTGTGTTATCTCACTGTATCCACTCATTTCCAAAAATGTGTTGGCCTCTGCATTCAGTGCTGTATCACTACAGCAAGATCTCTTTGGGCAGAAAGACCAGTGCTGTGCACTCTGCTTTCCTGCCTCAGGGCAGGGGTGGGAGTAGTCACCTTCTCTCTGTGTAAATTTGGTGCCTCAAGGTCTCAGACAACGCTCCTGCCTCACCCCCAAACTTCCCTCCTCATGGAGGTTCCTCGCTGCGTTTTTTAATGTTCTCTTTCACCCTCCTTCCTCTCTCCATCCACAATACTGGATTTCTCCTTTCTTTTTTGTGTCAGAGATTCACTGGCCAATGAGCACACAAATCTTTCTTCCCTCTGCTGAAATCCCAGCATGTCTGCAAGGTTTCCTGAGCTCTCCTGCAGCCCATGTGCCCTCTGAGCCCTGGCTGGCAGCAACCTCTGGCTGATGGGGGCCGTGGGGCTCCCCAGGATGGCTGAGCTGTGTTGTGCCAACCACGTCCCCAGGCACTGCAGATTTGTAACAGTGCTTTATTCTTCTTTTTCTTGATCTCTCAAGGGTGCCAGCTCATCTGGAGCTGGCACCAGCAGGAGGCATAATTAAGAGAATCAGACAGAGCTGCTCAAAGGCAGCACTTGGCTCCCTGTGTAGCCCAAGAGTGTTTGCACACACAGATGACAGGTGGAGGGGGGCCATGGGAAGCTAATCCCAAGGCCTCACTCTTTCCTGATGTTTTCATTTGGGGAGAAGCCTCCAGGTCATCTGCAGTGCACGTTTGTGGGCAGGTTTCTGGTGTCAGTCTCCTTCAAGACAAACAGAGAAAAGCAAAATGCCCCTACCAGTGCAGCTGGACAGGAATGGAGCTCTTCCTACCCAAACATCCCAATTCAGCAAGAGATGTAGAACATCTGAGCCCTGAGTTTTGAGGTGTGCAGACACATTCCCCTGAGCATTATGTCCCCATGGGATGACCTTGCTGCATCCAGCAGGTGACCTGCTGTGTAAGAAGACACCCCACAGAGGACACATCTTGCCCTGTGTCATCTGCTGCAGCTTCATCCCCTGCCAGTGACCCAGTGAGGCCCTTCCTCTCCCTTCACTGAGCCCCTAAGCAGGGCTCTGATTGCTGTTCTTGGCCATCTTCCCAGGTCCTCCTGGATGGCCATGCTGTCCATACCTGGATGTGAAGCACACCCGGTGTCAGGATGCTGTTGGGATCCTTAGGACCACTGGTGTGAACTCACGCTCTCCTCACTAACTCCGTTGTCCACTCCAGGCAGTGTCACCCGGGGTCTGTCCTTCACACACTGCAGGCTGTGACATGACATGGCACTGCAGACACCCACCTTTCCTTTGTGTCATCAGACTCCTGTTTCCAAAGCCTGCAATTCCCACTGACTCTTCCACGCCTCAGCCCTTTGAGAGGTGGGGTTGCAGAGGGAGGCTTGGGAAAAGGGCTGCCTGCCTCAACCCCAGCAGGCTGAGGAAAGGGCTCACCTGGCTACGGTGAAGGGTAAAGGGTTTTTGGGAAGGCAGATGCCACAGGTGATGAAGCCATGATATCAGGGTTGCCAGATGGCCTGGAAGCTTCAGCACCAAATATCCTTGGCATTAGCTGGTGGTGAGTGTGTTCCAGGTTGTGAGATTCTCCCAGTGTATGCGCGTTGCCCTCTCACACCACTGCACTCAAGTTCGTGCAGTACCATCTGGACCATCTCTTTTTGTAACAGCAATTGAAAATAACATTTTCCATGAAGGACCAGCCTTCCCTTCCCCAGTGCTGACTGTCTCAGGTGCTGGCACTGCATGCTCACACAATTTCACACACAGCAGCCTTGGAGCCCCATCCAAGCGTTGCCATTTCAACAAGAGTGCTTGCTTTGAGTTTTGAGACACAGCCCTTGTGCCAGGACCAACCTGGATCACTTAGGAAGCTTGGATCAAGAGCTGGAGAGGCTATTTTCAGGTGTCTTATCCCCACCATTAAAAAAGAGGTCATTTGAAACATTTGGCTGCAAATACAGCAAAGAGCCCCAATAGCAAATCAGATCAGAAGCCCTTTCAGCTTTGAGCTCTTGGGACAAACCCAGGCTTTCAGCACCACATGTAAAATTGTTCTTTGAAAGGCACTGATTAAAGTCAAAACTCTCCACAAGATTAATGAGCTGCTTCTTTGCCTTACAGAACATTGGCAAAAAGATGTCGTGCCAGCAGTTCATCGCCAACCTGGACGGGCTGAACGATGGGAAGGACTTCGCGAAGGATTTGCTGAAGGTAACGTGATATAAATAGGCAGTGGGATACTGTCATTATTATTGCAGTGCCACCTAGTCCTGCTGGGGCACCCTGAGCCCTTCAATCAGCGTTTTTCAGTGTGCAGTTGTTTCAGAGAAGAATTATAACCCCCATGGATGTCTCTGCCAAGAGGTCTGTTCCCTGGTGGTGTTTTGTCCAGATTTGGGGCAGATCTGCCCTCAGAGCATACCAGGGGCCCTTTTCCCCCCAGCAGCTCTGTGATGCACACAGAACAAGGTACCTCCCACCCCCAAATATGACCATCCAGCACTGATACTTCACTTCCATGTAATTAGATGCAGTGTTCCAACACAGCTAGTGCACTACCATGGGATATTGGTTAAACACTCCAAAGGGAGTATTTTCACCCTGTCCCACCCCTCCATGTGGTCAGGGCCACCTCCACATTCTGCTTTCCTAGTCCATTCCTGCTTTTTTTCCAATGCCCCAGGGAAGCCACTGGAATTCTGCACAGGAGGAACTGGAAAAGCTGATCCCAAGGTCACTCATATCTCCCCTGCTACTCAGTTCAAGCCTCCCCTTTCCTTTCCCCTAGTGAAGACATCAAAGGTGTCGTGGCACATCCCTGAGTCTTCTAGCATCTTGTGTAGGCCAGGATTCATTCAGGACTAGGTGCAACACCCAGAATGAGTAAAAAATGTCATATACAGGCTCCTGAGCAAGGTTGGCTGCCAGACCCCCCTGCTGCTGACGTGCCCAGTCCAATACCCAGCGTGGCACACAGATAAAAAGGGCTCTGGCAGGACAGCAGTTGTCCTGGTAATTGGTGAATGCCTCTCCAGGACAGTTCAGCAGGGAAGGGATCTCTCCAGGAACACAGGCAGAATGTGGAGGAGGAGATGATCTCACAGCCAGACATGACTTCCATGAGAGACACAGCTAATTCCATGTTCTTGTTTCAGACACTGTATAACTCCATCAAGAATGAGAAGCTGGAGTGGGCCATGTAAGTATGTGCTAAGCATTTGAGAGCTAGTGTGTCCTTCCAAGTGTCTGGCAGGTCTTAAGCCATGTTTTCAGTCCCAGAATATTTCCTGCCAAGCCCTTAAGCACTGAAGTGCCCTCTGTAGGCAAATGGAGTTTATTTATGGCTTAGACACAAAAGAAGTTGGGGATGTTGGTGACAGTCTGTGGATCCATGATCTAAAGGAAGGGAATGCCCTCTCCAGGTGCTTCAGGAGTCTCTGCACAAGGAAAGATCCGTGGTTACTTTGGTCACTGACACTTTCCACCTCTTCCACATAGGTTTGGGTTTTTTTCTGGAAACAGAGTCAGAGAATCAGTCAGAAGGGAAGGGACCTTGTGATATCTCCAGTTCCCTCCTCAAAGTATGGTCAGCATTGAATTCAGACCAGGACACTCAGGGCTTTGTTCAGTTTGATCCTGAAAACCTCCAAGGACAGAGAACCCACAACCCCTCTGGATCAACAAACCAATACTTAATTATTCTGAGAGAGGCACTGTTTTCTTATCTCTTTTGTTTTGCCTTATGCACACTGACTCTTGTCCTTCTGCCATGCACCATGGTGGCCTTTTCCCTCACACAGGGAAGGCTGCCTGGAGGTCCCCCAAATCCACCTCTTCTCCAGGCTGAGCAAGACCAGTTCCCTCAGTCACCTCTTACACAGCCCTCGGGTTCCTTGGTGGCCTCAGCTGGACTCTCCCCACCCCGTTGATGCTCTTTGCTGTGCTGGGAGCCCAGCACTGTTTGCTGTATCACGATATGATGCAATGAGTGCAGAGCAGGGGATCACTTCTCTTCGCCTCCTCACTGTGCCGCTGTTACACAGCCCAGGGTGCTCTTGGCCTCTGTTTCTGCCAGGACACACCGGCTGCCTCCTGCTCACCCTGCTGTTCACCCGGAGCCCCAGTGAAGCCCTGGGGTGCTCCTGGCCCTCTCAGCAGTGGCCCTGTACCTCTCTTGTTTATGTCATCCACAAGCTCCATAAGACGCACTTTGTCTTCTCCTCCAGATCAAACAAGCCTGGAAACAGCTAGCATGGTGCCCCCCATCACAGGTTCACACAGCACCTTCCTCAGCCCTTGTTCCCCTGCTCTGCCACCCACTTCTGCCCAGAGCACAAGTCAGGACCCTCAGTGAGGCCCCCCAGCCCCAGTGTCTCCTCATTGCTGCTGATGGGAAGCCCTTAACAGACCTGGGATCCTAAGCTAACACTGTGGACATTCCCTTTCCCTTTTTCCCTTTCCCTTTTTCTCTTTTTCTCTTTCCCTCTCTCTCTTTTCTTTTCCCTCTCCCTCTCCCTCTCCCTTTCCCTTTCCCTTTCTCTCTTTCCCTTTCCCTTTTCCTTTCCCTTTCCCTTTACTCCCATCCCCTCCATCTCCCTTTCTTTTCCTCTCCTTTCTTTTCCTGTCCTCATTAGCCTCAGACCTCTCTTGTCACGGGACTGAACAGGACCTTCTGGGCCTTTAGCCCCATCACCTGCTCTCTTCCTCATATTATCCTCAGCAGAAAAGCATCTGGAGCTGGTTTGATCCTCCCTCCCTCCCCACCTACCTGGGTCAAGCTTTGCAGAGCAGGAGCCCCCATCGCCTGCCATGCCCGATGGCAGCGGCTGGTGCCTCCTTCCACAGCCAGCCCTGGAAAGGCAGGAGCTTCTTAGCGGTCAGGTACCATCGATTTCCCTTTAAAGCCCATCCTTCCCGTCACCTGCGCGTGGGCTCTGTCGCGAGAGGGAGCTCCGAGCTCCGCAGCCGCAGCCGGCGGGATGGTTTATGTAAGGGGAGTTCAGCAGGAGTGCATCCATCTGCCGCTGGATGCGGGCTCTGGTTACACAACGCCCGCCAGCACAGCTCCCTGCTCGGGCACATCCCAGGGATGTCACCCCCCGCCCGGGTCCCGCTGCAGCATCCAGCCCCCTCCTTCCATTCTCTGCCCACTCCATGGTATCCCTGCAGCCCCTCACTCACCCCACATCGGCCTGGGATCAAGAGACCCCCTCAGCTCCTCAAGTGCTGAGAGATGCTCCCCGATATGGGATACCTGGGGCAGAAACTCCCTGGCATGAGGTGTCCGGGTCAGAGAGTCCCTGGCACAGGAGTTCTCTCAGACACCCGGCACTGAGGCACAGCCTTGCACAGGCAGGACCCTCTCCTCCCTGCTTCCCTCTGCCTTCTGTCCTTGTCTGTCCCAGGAAGGAAATGCCCTTGACCACAAATCCCAGCAGACAGGCAGGTGTGTGACCATCAGCCCAGCAGCACGGAGGACTCTGAGGGGTCCCTCTGGTGCAGCCCAAAGAACTGAGCCCCACTAACCCCCACCCAGCTGTAGGGTCTGGGCTCTGTCTAAGCCCCAGGACTCCTGTGGGCGCTGAGGGCTGAGAAATCATCCTTCTCTTCCACGAAGTGTCTGATGCTTTTGCCATCTGCTTGTGCAGGGGGGCAGTGTGTTCTTTTACTGCTCACATCCCAGCCAGTGGATTCACCTCTGGGTCACTCCTCAGCTGAGGTTTGGTCCCAGTCTGATCTGCAACCTAATGTGACCACTCAGGGCATTTAGACATTGACATTTATCACACAGGGCAGAAACTCCTTGTTTGCTCTTCCTCCTTCATGTCCCAGGGACACTGGGAACTATCTCTTCCCATACAAGTTCTAGTTTCTATGTGCCAGAGTAGGTTTTACTCCAGACAGGAAGAGACAGGCTTGGTGGAGTCAGTAACACTTTGCTAAGATGCTCAGCTCTTGCTGTTCAAGGTCCAGGACCAGGAGATCTGTTTAACAGAAGCAGTTTTTATGGAAATGACCAGCATTTCTTGCTCTTTGCCAGCTCACCCTGAGGACACAAGTGGGGAGCTGATGTATAACCTGTTCCAGGGTTTGTCTTTTTTTTTGGTCAAGTGGCCCATCTCCCCAATGTCTGCAGAGCTTTTGTTCCTCAGAGATGCAGAGGACATTCCTAAAGGTCCTTCAGTATTTAGGAGGCTGCAGGCACTGCCTCTCGGCAGTTGATAAATGATGGTAACACCTGGATTTCAGCAAAAGCTCTCCTTAAGCTCTGGTTTTAGGGCATAGAATCAGAGGATCTCCCTGTGAAATGCCTGTAGTCCTCAGCATGGGGTGTCTGCAGTTTCCTGGTGTTCAGACAAGCCCCCATCCTCTCACCCATGTTGAGTAACCTCACAGTGGGACCTCTGGGACAGTTACCTGCCACCCAGCTCAGACCACCACCACTGGCACTCTCTGTGTGCATTGTCCCTGTATCTCCTTTCTTTTTCTTTCCCTGACCTGTAATATAAACCCTAAACCCAAGGCAGACAGGGCACTCTGTGACCCACCCCACGTGTTCTCCACTCAGTCTCTTCTCCGATTTTGTTTCCAAGCGATGAGGACGAGCTGAGGAAATCCCTCTCGGAGCTGGTAGATGACAAATTCGGAGCCAGTGCGAAAAAAGTGACGAGGATTGTTGACAGCAGCAACCCCTTCCTGGACATCCCCCAGGCGCTGAACGCCGTCACCTACAAGCACGGGGTCCTCACCCGCAAAACCCACGCAGACATGGATGGGAAGAGAAGTATGTGTTAATGGGACAGGGAGAGGTGCCCCAGGCACTCCCAGAGCTTTTCCCTACCCTTCTCCCTGGCATGTCCTCACTGCATCCCAGGGAACACAAGAGACATCCCCTGAAGTGCCAGGATGCAGGGAAAGGAGGGTGTTTTGAGGCATTTGTAGACATTAATGTTTTCAGGAGGCCTCAATCTTCCTTTCTCACTGCCAAGGAACCTAACAGTGCCTGCCCCACACAGACAGACCTGGGCTTCCATCCTGTTCATGGACCCATTCCCAATCCCACTCTCTGAGCAATGGGGGCAGGATGTCCTCCCCAGCCCTGGCCTTGGGAACAGTCTGGTCTGCCAGGCTTTGCTCCTGTCCATGTCCTGCCATGTGCTGGCTGGGGGACAGAACACCCCACAGCTCTGCTATCAGCATGTGGGATTATAGGAAAGGTAAAGGAAAAGATATTTGGGAACTGTTAATGAGCAGAGATTAATTAAACCTTGGATAATCCCTTTTGCTAATTGACATGATTGGCCCAGTCACTGCAGCCAATTTAAACTCTTTAGAAGAGATTACCACCAAAGGCCTCCCTTGCTTCCAGCATTTTCTTAATATCCTGTACTTGGAGGATCAACTGTCTTGTGGTGATGTGGATGGCTCCCCACACCTTCCATCCCTCTCCAGCTTCCAGAAAGTTCTCTGTCCCCAAGTCCATCAAGCTGGCTGGTGGCAGTGCTCCCTCCTCAGTGTAAGAGAAGCTCCTTACCCAGGGCACAGCTGCCCAACTCACCAGAAGCAGGAGAGTCTCAGGGAATGTCTCTGCTCCACGAGCATTTAGTCCAAGGAACATGAACCTGGGCTTAGAGGAGCACAGACTTCCTGCAGGTGTCCAGTGGTGCCCCTGGACCAGCTCATCCCTGGTGTTGACCTGCTTTGTTCCTGCTGGGAGGCTGCAGAGCCCAGCTACTGTCTCTCAAACACATGTCCCTGCAGACAAGCCACTCATGAGCAAAAACTTGGAGGTGTATGAGGTCTGGGCACCACTGTGTGCCTGTGGTGGATTGGGGGAAGGATTGGGTTTGCCAGGAAGGTCAAGCAGCACCAGCAGGAGCAGACATGTACAATTAAACATTCTTCCTTTTTTTAGCTCCCAGAGGAAGAAGAGGTTGGAAGAAATTTTATGCTGTGCTTAAAGGGACCGTCCTTTATTTACAAAAGGTAACCATGGGGGATTATCCCCTTTGCTGTCTCGTGCTGTCTCCAAAGCAGTCCTGATGTCCTAAGCAGGAGACTCATAGGTGCAAGCAGAGGTGAATCCATGTCCTAACACATGCATGGACATCAACAGGCCTCCTCCAGAGACTATAGCTGGAGGATGCTCTCATCTTTTGTAGTGGTGTTCATGCTAAGGAGACTATTCACAGCCTCAAAAGAGGACCCTGAAGGAAGAAATATGAAAGAGGAAACACTGAGGCAAGATTTCTGCAGAAGAATCCCAGCAAGTAGGAGCTGTTGGAGAGGATGAATGAAGAGATGATATGGAATAGATGAAATAGGATAAGGGTGAGAAATGCAATAGGAAACTGAAGAGGTGGATCATCTGACCAGTCTTATACTGCCTGTTGTTTTATTTGCAGGCAGAGATCTGATTATGCAGAGCTTTATTGTGTCTGATATAGGAAGCCAGTTGTGATCTTTTTGGACTTCAGCAAAGCTTTGAATACTGGCTCTCACAGGATCTTTCTGGACAAACTGTCCAGCCCACAGCTGGATAAACACATCATGTGGTGGGTGAGCAACTGGCTCGTGGGTTGGGCACAGAGGGTGACAGTGACATCAGGCTGGTGACCTGTCACTGGTGGGGTTCCACAGGGCTCCATCGTAGGCCCCGTGCTCTTCAACATCTTCATAAATGACTTGGACGTGGGACTGGAGGGGATACTGAGTGAGTTTGCCCACACTAAACTGGGAGGAGCTGTCAACTCCCTGAAGGGCAGAGAGGCCCTGCAGAGAGACCTTGATAAATTAGAGAGATGGGCAATCACCAACCATATGAAGTTCAACAAGGGGAAGTGCTGGATTATGCCCCTGGGATGGGACAACCCCGGATGTATGGACAGACTGGGAATGAGAGGCGGGACAGCTGTGCCAGGAAAGGGCCCTGGGGGTCCTGGTCAATGGCCAGTTGGACATGAGTCAGCAGTGCCCTGGCAGCCAGGAGGGCCAACCCTGTCCTGGGGGCATCAGGGAGGGGATTGTCCTGCTCTGCTCTCTGTGGCCTCACCTCAGGTTCTGGGGGCAGTTTTGGGTAGCATAACATCAAAAAGATCTAAAGCTGTTAGAGAGCATCCAGAGGAGGGACATGAGGATGGGGAAGGGTCTGGAGGGAGCAGCTGAGGTCACTTGGCTTGTTCAGCTGGAGGAGACTGAGGTCAGACCTCACCGGGGTCTGTAGCTTCCTCACAAGGGGCAGCAGAGGGGCAGCTCTGATCTCTGCTCTCTGTGATGAGGTGTTCCCTTGTTCCAAGGGAACAACCGGAGCTGTGTCAGGGCAGGTTTAGGTTGAATCTTGGAAAAAGGTTCTTCCCCCAGAGTGTAGCTGGGCACTGAACAGGCTCCCCAGGGCCCTGGTCATGGCCCCAAGGCTGACAGAGCTCAAGGAGTGTTTGGATGACACCCTGAGGCACATGGTGGGATTGTTGGGACTGGTCTATGCAGGACCAAGAGCTGGACTTGGATAATCCTTGTGGGTCCCTTCCAACTCAGGATATGCTGTGATTCCATGATTTTATGTTTAAAGTTTATATTCTTCTTCATGGCCTTCCTGATCTGGGTCTTTCCATGGGCTGCCAAGTGACACTTTCTGCCTCTCTTCACCTCTGCTCATTGTGTAGCCACCTCTAGTCAACACAAACACAAATCCCACATCCTCGTGGAAATCAGAGTCACCATGGACTATCTTCCCTGCATGCTGTAGGATGACACTTGGATGCTAGGAGGATTTGCTGGAAAGTTTTCCGTGGGAAAATCCGAGGAGACTGGATAGGGGCTCACTTGAATGTGAATCCCAAGCCAGCCCAGGATGCCAAATGTCTGTTCATAATGCAACAGCATAACCCACTGAACTAGGTCTGAACTACCTGAGCAGCACACGCCGAGCAGTAACCCATTGAACTCACCTTGCTGGAGCAGCACTCCCCGTGGGCAGATGCTCCTACGAATTGCAGCATTATCTCCACAGCAATGAGAGTAAACAAACAGTGGATTGTATAAGAAAGGCAGAAAGGTCCTCGGGGCAGCACGGAATTATGACTCAGAGCTCTCAGCACACCCCAATGATTCCCGTGTTTTGCCAGGTCCTATGGCAGATGTCAAAAAGCCAACAGAAATCTGGCAGCAGCGCATGGTAACTTGCAGTGTGGGTTGCTCTTAGCCCAGTGGGGTTTTCACAGCCCTGCCACTCTGTCCTGCAGCTGAGGGAGAGCCCAGCTCTAATCCAGCCCCTCAAGTCAGCAGCACTCTTCTCACATCTCAGTCCTTGTCTCGTTATGAGTGTCCACATGGAGTCCACCAAAGAGTCCTCATGCTGACCACAGGTGATGCTTGAGGATTTGGCTTGTACAGAACTACCATCAACATTTAATTTTATGACAGTTTTTCCATGGAAAACAAAAAAAAAGACATTTCAATGATTGCAGGAAGCTTTTGGATGCGAATGGATTTTTCACCAAGGAAAAATCTCAGCATGAGTCAGTTGAGAGGGTAAATATTTCCTCCTGAGTGGAAGAAGAGGGGCAGGCACTGATTTCTTCTTTGTGGTGACCAGGGACAGGACTTGAGGGAATGATCTGATGTTGTGATAGGGGAGGTTTAGGTTGGAGCTCAGGAAAAGGTTCTTCCCCCAGAGGCTGGTTGGGCACTGACCAGGCTCCCCAGGGCAGTGGGCACAGCCCCAAGGCTGACAGAGCTCCAGGAGTGTTTAGACAATATTCTCAGGTACCTGCTGTGACTCTTTGGGATGGTCCTGTGCAGAGCCAGGAGTTGGACTTGATGATCCTTGCATGTCCCTCCCCAGCATATTCTGTCATTATGTGACTGGGAATGAAATACACTTTCAGAATGGAATTTTATTTCCACGCTGGACCAAAATCCAGTTTACTGAAGATTTTCTTGACGCTTGTACAGCAGCAGAAGGAGCCATGAGGCTGACACTGAGTGTCATCACTGCTCCTGGGGCAGAGGGGTTGGAGTTTCTTTGCTGTTTCAAGGCTTGCAGCAGTATCCACCCATTAATATAGTTCATTATGTTAGTCTAAGGTGTTCAGGATTTAAAAGAGAGCAAGGATGAGACTGACATGGCAGTTAGAAGACTGTTCTTATCTCAGTGACCTTCAGGAGCAAGTGGTTAAGACTGAGGGCTTTCTTTATGGACAAAGACTGAAGAAGCAAAACACCCAAGATTTGTTTAGGTAATGAAAATGTCTGATAAATAACAGCCATGACTGATGTGTAATTAGCAGGAGGGACCAGAATTGCCAAGGGTGCCCGAAGGAAGCTGCATTTGGAACAACAACAAAAGTAAAGCTAAGGAATGTTTGGGCAAAGGATTTGGGCAAAGAGGGGTTTCTTGGTTGCAAGCTGCTGCCAGACTGTGTTATAGTCCTCTTCAGGGGATTCCTTGGGCTGGGCTTGGCTACAGACTGTGTCTACCAGGCTTGCAGAGACAGAGGGATGAGACCATGAAGACAAAGTCTTTTCCCTATCATTTCCAAACATTCCCAGAGCTAGGAGAGTGGATAAACATCCACCTGCCCTGTGGAGTCCTGGTGCCATTTCCTGCCTGTGGGGTGGTTTGCAGAACAAAGGAGTTGCACAATACAGAAGGAAGCAGTGTTCCAGCCTCCAGGATCTCAGCAGAAGATGCCTGCAGATAAACATAAGGTAGAACCTGGCTTGAGCACAAATCACTGGGAAAAGATTTTCTGATGTGAAGATAGAGGAGAAAGCACCTGCCTTCAGACCCACCTGATGTCACGGAGCACAGGTTCAGCCTGTTCCACTTTTTTGCTCAGACCAAATCAGGGATCTGGGCTTTAATAGTAAATTCCCAGAAGTTTCATAGGAAACTCTCCTCCATTTGGTTTTGAGGAGCAAGTTGAGTATAAATAAGAGTGAGAGATAGAGGGAAAGCAGGGGGGAAGGAGGGCCTGGGGAGGTAGATAAAAGGAGGAACAGCCAGACAGAGAGGTGGACATAAAACAGGCAGAAGGGTGGGTGGGTGAACAGGTAGAAGTGGGTCTGACAGAAACAATTCAGGCAGCAGCCATGGACCTGCTGGTGAGGAGATGTCACATGTCATTGACTTGCTGGTGTTAATTGCTGGATCAGCATGTTGGAGCACAGTCTGCTGGAGCAATTGCTTGATCCCCTAAAGGGCTGCAGAACAGTCTTGAGGAAGAAATGCAGGCTTGGGAGCAGGGCACACCTCTTCTGAGCACTAATCTGCTCTGGGCACTGACTCACTCCATGGCCTTTGGCAACTTACTTCACCTCTGTGAAATGGGGATAATAACCCTTAATCACCACACATGGAGGGCTATTGAGAAGAATGATGGAGAGCTGTAAAGCACGAGCTGCTTTTATACAGGGGTACTGGAAAGGGTGCAGGTCTTCCCACAGGTTCTGCCCTTGCAGCTCCCAACCACAAAGGGGTTCCCAGCAAAGCCCTGAGCCACAGATGCTGTTGCAGGCAGGCCCTTGCCAAGATAGTGCTCCTTGGAGAGCCAAGTCCTTGTCAAACTGGAAAGTGCACAAGGGTTAGTATTCCTTATTAAATGGTTTGTTTAGGCTGGTAGATGTGAGGTGAAGAAAAGGAAAAAGAGGAAAAGCCACTCAGAAGCCAGACCATGAGGAATCTCTGTCAGTCCATGTCCATGTTCCCAGCACTGCCCAGGGCTGGTTCTGAGGGCAGAGGAGAGGGCAGCAGATACACCGGGCTCTCTCACCATGTCCAGGTGCCCTACAGGGACACGATGTAGGGGCCTTTTCTTGACCAAACAAGCTTTGAGATTACTACTGGATCTCCCACTGCCTGCTCACAGGGGTGGGCAGCAGGGAACAGTGCCCCAAAGCCTCCAGGAGCACCACCATGGCCAAAGCTAAGCCCAGGCAAGGGGGTGGTCGTGCGTGTTCAAGCAGAGCCTTGGGGCAGCAGGAAAGGCACATGAATGGGGAATCTGGCTACACCATCAGCATCAGGAGCTGAAAGTAAATTTAGAGGGATTCTGAAACAAAGTGTCCACACCTGGGGGTCAATTCCTGCAGAGGATATCCCCAAAACAGACCCTGGAAAGTGCTGATCCCCACTATCCTACACCTGGAGAAGCAAGGGAAAAATCGACATGCCACCATTCAAGGGCTGGGGGCTAAGGGTAACTGGAATGATGTAGCACAGCATTCCTTTGCCCACATCCCAGTGACAAGTACCTGTGGGAATGGTACAGGACACATATGACAAAAATTCTAGAGGCCCTTGATACCAGATCAACCTCTTTGCCAGGAAATGCATGGCAGGATAACAGCATAGAATCAGGTTAGTGATACGATATAGAACTGCCTGAAGTTCCTCCAAATATGATACCACTTATGTTCTAGTATAGATCAGTTCCTCCAAATATGATACCACTTATGTTCTAGTATAGATCAGTTCCTCCAAATATGATACCACTTATGTTTTAGTATAGATCAGTTTCTTTGAGAGTTAAACCAGAATCACTTCACTGGAAGTGTCTGTGTCACTGTTATGTTGTGGTTTTGGACACATCTCTTCCTCAGCAGCAGTTTATGCACACACTTAAACTTACGTCAGAGCTCAGAAGGGCTGTGAGGCAAAATGCAGAGAAGCTGCTGGAGACTTTGGAGCAGAGCTGATGTGATTTGTTAAAGGGCAATGGGATTATTCTCCAGGGAGAGGCTACATGGAGTAGGTTACCCTGTGGTGTAAGTGCTGGGCACTGTGGTGGCTTCAGACGTGTGTGGCATCGGGCAAGCCTTGGGGATGTCTGTGGATGGAGCAGTTTAAGAGCACACAGACATCCCTCAGCATCATCAGCCATCCACACCATCATGACCACGGGCACTGGGATGAGCCCCCTGGAAGAGTCAGCCCGTGCAGTGACCTCCAGCACTTTGCACTCCTGCAAACAGGGAGGGAGAAGGTGGAGAGAACCCACTTCGTTCAACCTCACGCTGATTTACTGGGCCCAGCATTAGAAAAAGAAGATTTGGCTTTTCCTTACATAGACATTGAAGCCTGAGAACTTGAAATCCATAGAGGCAATACCTGATGATTCCATTCAAGCTGAGGATCTGCCTTAGTCAGAGCAGTTTGCAGCTGTGGCAGGTTCTTCTTGTCATGTGTCCTTAAGCCGAGTTATTTGTGCTGTATTTTCAGAAAGCTTGCCTTGAAATTAGAGATCAGCATGGTCAGATTTTTTCAGATCCAGAGAACTTCAGCCTTGGAAAAACATCCTGAATTGAAGGATCTCTACAATATAGGAGGCCCGAGCAGCAATGTCTTCCTCAAGCAAGTGGGGTAACACATTAGGTCCTCACAAGGCAAAGCATTTGTTTTTCTTTGCTGCAAGGCTAATAGCCCATTCCTATGGCTACTGAAATCCCTACCCTGGAAAGGTCATCTACACTGCCCAGCTGAAGGCCCACCCAAACACAGGGTGCCTGCAGCACCCAGCCTTCCTCTGCTGGAAAGCCAGAGCTATTCTTTGGAGTTCACCAATCCCAGGAGTCCCTGCCTGACATTTCTGGTTGGCCTTATGGCATTTTTTTTGCACAATGCCAAGTTTCAAATGATGATGAACACAGTGTGGCAACCACTCTCCTGGATGGGGTGACTGCTTCAAAAGAGGAACTTCAGTAGCTTATTTCCCATCAGTGAGCCACATCCATGGCCTGGGGAGTGCTGGTGCTCTGGAGAGCAACAAAGGGGAGACCTTTCTGACCCTACACCAGAGAACAGCCTCACTAATCAGAGTTACCATCCAGGAGCCTGAAGTATGGCTCTTCCTGAACAGCTGGATTTGTATCACCAGGACACAGGAAAAAAAAATGTCTTTTTGCAAATCTGCAGAACAAACCGAGGTCTGGCTTGAAAGCTGAGGAAGGGCTGGGACAGATAGACCACCACCACCAGGCAGAGCTGCCCTGGTGCTGACAACCAAGGGCAATCAAGGAAAGGAAATTATAGAGCACAGTAGTCCTGTGGCACTGTAACCTTCCAGGGCAAGGCAGGCCCTTCCAGGGCACCCTGTCCTGCCATGGTCAGGGTGGTGGCACAGTGCTTTGCTTTAGACAGGCCACGTTCTCTTACATCACCTGTCCGTGTGTGTATCCACCCATCTGTCCATCCTTCCATCCCACCATCCAGCTGGACCAGCTGTTGAGCTGGCAGGGGTGCAGAGTGAGAGAAAGAATATAGCTTTAAGTGGCCATGAGCTCAGTCACTGGGAAAGCAAAAGGTAAACACAGGATTGACTGGACTCCGCTTTTCCCTAAAAAGCGCTGTGCCAAGGTCATCTTTTCGGAATCCCATGTTTGGTATTTTCTACCTTGTTATAAAATACACACATATATAGTTCTTGCCTAATTCCCTACTTGTGTGAAATTGTCCTTCAGTGGAGAAAGCAAAGCAGGAATCCAGGGAATGGGGCTGCAGTTTGCAAGTGCCAGTCTAATGAATTACAGGGGAGACCATGCCAAGGGGGCACTAAAGAGAGTTCAAGAGTGATTCAGGTGGGCCACGCTCAGTCTGGCAACTGCCCAGCAAACCCCACACCTCTGTGGAAGAGCACTGGTTGCAGGGATGCTGCTGTTCCAGAGCCCAGACCCTCCTTCCCCCCCCCAAAACTGGAGTGATAGGACAAGGAGTGATGGGTTCAAACGGAAAGAGAGGAAATTTAGGTTAGATATATGAAAAAAATTCTTTATTGTGAGGGTGGTGAGGCCCTGGCACAGGTTGCCTGGAGAAGCTGTGGCTGCCCTGGAAGTGTCCAAGGCCAGGTCAGAGGGGGCTTGGAGCAACCTGGGATAGTGGAAGGTATCAGTGCCTGTGGCAGAGAGTTGGAATGAGATGGTCTTTAAGGACCCTTCCAACCCAAACCATTCTGTGATTCTGTGATTCTATGATTCTATGAAGCTGCAGCACCAGGCCAGGTGCTCAGTGATACCCACTGTGGACTGGGAATTGCATCCCAGCTTGAGCTCTGAGCTGTGGGGGCAGCTCTGCAGAACCCTGGCCCTGCCTTGTGCCTTCCCATGAAGCCTCAGGCGTGTGCCGTGTTAGAGATAACTATTGCTAATTATGTTTGAAACTTTCATCTCCTTCTTCACATCTTCCCAGTGAACTTAATGATGGAAGCAGTTGCCAGATGTTAATTATTATCATTATCAGCTCCCAGCACTTACTGTACAAAGCAGTGCCTTTTCCTGGTCCCGGCACTCTGTGATTATAGCGCGGGGGGGAGAGGCAGGTTCATTAAAGCAGCCCGCAAGTGTTAGTGTTGTCATTATCCAATTAACGTTCCTCTTCACAGGATGAATATAAACCTGACAAAGACCTCTCTGAAGTGGATCTGAAGAACGCCATCCGTGTGCACCACGCCTTAGCCACAAAAGCCTCTGACTACAGCAAGAAGTCCAACGTGCTCAAGCTGAAGACAGCTGACTGGAGAGTCTTCCTCTTCCAGGCCCCGTGAGTACCAGCTCTGCCCTGGATGGGCAGCCCGACCTCCAGACACTGCCAGAGTCCCCCTGACATGCCCAGGTCAGCACACACATCAGGGGACAGGGCTGGGGGGAGCAAGGAGCTGAGGGACTGTTCAAAGGACTTGGTCATAGGCCACAGTTTCTTGGTAGATTTGTGTCAATCCTGAAAGTCTTTCTCATCTGTCACCAGTCTGGGGTGAGAAGGATGGGCTGGGATGAAAAGGGCTCATTAAAGGGCTCCTTTTGCTAACTTCAATTGCCAGTGGAAGGGAGAAAATCCATGTGGTGCATTGAACTGAGGTTTCCCTCATCGTCCTTTGATGGGGAAACTGTCTAAAGCTCCTCAGAGAAGACGTCTCAGCCAGGCTGGATTTTCCTCCTTCCTTAGTCCATTGCAGAGGGAAGTTGTGCTGTTCATAAGTGTCAAGTGTGATTGAGTCATCTCTTCTGTCATGTGTTTTTCACATCTTCTGCTGAGAGAGGTGACACTGGAAGTTGGATTGGAGTGCTATCAAACTAAAGATTGACACCTCAATTTCTGCAGCAAAAACCCCTGGAAGGGTTGGGGGAGCAGTGCCTGAACAAATTTGATGAGAGACCCCGGGTAATGTCCCACCAATGATACAACTGAGGGGTCCATCCTGCTCTGTGGGACCGCTGTTGTGCAGCTCTTGTTCTCCAAAGAGCAGGACATCCTTGGCCCTGGCCTCTCCCCAGCTCCTCAGGAATGCTGACAGAGCTGATGAGGAAGGCAGGACTGGCAGGACTTTGAGAGACAGACAGCAGCCCTGAAATCATCAGGGCTCTGTAGAGGAGCCAGTTATCCAGGATTTCCCTCTGGTCACAACCCAGGGTGGCACAAAGTGGCTTCAAAGCAAAGCCACTGGTGCCCCTCCTGAGCACAGGTGGCTCCAGGACTGTTGTGAGCTGGCTGGTCCTGGGTCAGGAGCATTTACAGACACTCTCTCTCTTCTCCCTTCCTCCATAACAGGAGTAAGGAAGAAATGCTCTCCTGGATCCTGCGAATCAACCTCGTTGCTGCCATTTTCTCTGCTCCAGCCTTCCCAGCTGCAATCTGCTCCATGAAGAAGTTCTGCCGCCCGCTCCTGCCTTCGTCCATGACCAAGCTGTGCCAGGTAACATGAGAGAAGGACTGATGGAGGAGTACCCAGGGCTCAGCAAGCCCTTCAGCAGGCAGCTCGTGCTGAGCTCATCAGCAGGTCCCCCTGTTCCTGCCTGATGGGCACACTCGGGTGCTCGGGGCAGGAACAGGGGAGTGGAGCAGGCGACTTGGACAGACGTGGAAAATCCTGGTGTCAGGCCAGTGCTTCCTGTGCAATGGCTGTAAACAACCCCACCTACACCTGCCTGTTCGGCTGTTTGTTCTTTGCCCATCACATCCCAGCACCTTCCTGTTCCTGGAGTTGAAAGAGCTGAATAGCTCCACAGTTGAGGCAGCAGAGCCCAACAGCTCTGCAGGTTTATTTTATTTTTATTTCACTTACCTGCGGTCCAGGTTTATTTTATATCATGGCACTCAGAGGTTTGTGAGCTGCAAAGCCACAGGTGAAGAGGGAGTCTGAGTCTCACTCAGTAGGGAAGTTTCTGGAAGCAAGGGGTCCCGGTGCACAAGGCCACAGCTGCCTAAGGCTCAGCTAACCAAAAGCAGCTGCCATCCAAAGAGGAGCTTTTGTTTCCCTGTCCAGGGAAATCTCAGCATGCCTTAGCACCTCCAAAAAGTAGGGACACACTGCCACTGCCCTCCAGCAAAGGAGAGGACAGCCTGAAATATCAGGGCAGAGATACAGCTCCTGTCTGCTGAGCCAGATGAGGCCAGATGTCACCTTTCTCAGAGCCCAAATGGGGAGGGTGCTTTTATCTTGAAAAGAGCAGGATGAGCAGCTCTTGGGGCAGTGCTGGTTCTGCCTGGTTGTTAAAGGATGTGGAGCATTTCATGTTTATGATGCTAAAGACGCCCTGATGCCAAAAAAAATCCGCTCTTGGCAGTTGAGATCCCTGAGGTTTGGACTCACTCAAATACCTGTGTTTCCACTGCTCCTTATCAGATGAATTTGCAAATTCACAGCACACCTTTGGCTCCAGCAGAGTAGCTGAGCTTTTGTCCTTGCAGAGAGAGCTCCCACACCCACAGGCAGGCGGTGCACTTGGGTGCTGCACTCCCACGTTTTAATACCTGACAACTCTTCTCTCGGCAGGAGGAACAGCTGAGGTCTCATGAAAATAAAATGAAGCAGATTGCAGACGAATTAGCAGAGCATAAATTACATCCTGTAGAGAAGAGCCTCAAGTCAAAAGAGGCTGAGGAATACAGACTCAAAGAACATTACCTAATATTTGAGGTAAAGGAACTTTCATCTTTTCTGTGATAAATGATACCTTGGCTGATTGACGAGAACTGAGAACTCCAGGGTGGATGCTGAGAGCCTGGGAGAGCATGAAAGGAGAGAGAAGGACAAGGGCTCCCAAGCTGGATGGGTGTCTTGGGACAGGAGCAAGCCCTGCTGTTTTGCACTGAAGCTAAAAAAAGACATAACAGACATTTCCTCCCCTCTGTGGTTTCTAACCAGAGGAGGGGAAAACTGATGAGAGAAAGAAAATCCTCCTTTACTGTGTCAAATCTTGACATTTCCTCAGGTCCCAAGTAAGAAAGTGGTTCAGTTCTTAGTGTGCATCAGTCTTTTGCAGCAACATTAATAAAAAGTGAAGGGAATCCCTGGGAGAATTAATCTTGTTTTGCTGCAACAATTTCTGTAAATAAAGCCAAACCCAGCATTACAGCTGATTACAGACTCTTTGAGGATGCATGTAACTAAGTTTTAGCTCTCTTTAAAGTCTAATAGGCATTTAATTGTGGGAGAAATGGGATATTTTGTTCCAGTGAGAGTTGAGCAGAAAATTCCTGCCACACAGGTGTCAGTGGGAAGGGACTGCTGGAGGCCTCTAGTTTTGCTTCCAGCAGGAAGTTGGAGTATTCCTAGTCTTAGCCCAAACTGAGTGTGTCATTTAGCGGCCGAGCCTCAGAAATCTCCGAGGATGGAAATATCCCACCTCCCTCATGCCAGGGCTGCACCACCCTTTTGTGTAACACCCAGGCTCTCCAAAGCCACAGCTTCTGGCTGCTGGTTCCCTTGTCTTTGTACCAACCTTTCAAGCGGTTGCTGCTGCCTCCCATTTTCCAGACATCTTGTTTTGGATGCCTGCAGAGAAGCCTCCATCCGAGCATTTCTCTGGGCTGCCTTTTCAGTCTGCGAGGAGAAGTTGGCACTTCCAGAGCATAATTCATGTCCTCTGTCTTGCTAGATGTGCTCTAGAAATGCTTGTTTCTCTGGGCTGACAAAGAAGCCAGTACAGGCTGCCTTTGAGTTGTTAGGAGAAAGGATGGGTATTACACAAGTCCTTAAAAAGATCCCATCTAGCACTGGAAGAAGGGATCCAGGCAGAGAGGAGATGCCTCCCTTGATACCGTGCTCTGTGAGGAGCAATGGGGACATAACTCAGCAGCAGCAAGTGAATCACTGGATGGAAACAATAACAAGCAGAAGGATTTGAACCAATGAAAGGGAACTCCTAAAGCAGGAAGGAGCAGATCAGTTGGTCTGATTTTGCCCCCAGTATTGTCCTTATACAATCAGAGTGGCAGCCAAGACTTGTAAAAGTAGCTGGAGAGTGTTACACACACACACATGGACACACGGACACACAGACACACTCCTTTCAACACTGAGTTGATCAGCCTTTGCACAGACCAGGCACTGTGCTGTGGTTAAGCCTGGGGAGTGAGATTAGTGGGATCCTGATGGTACAGGATGGGTTTTCCTGCAGTAGCAGATGGCACTGTCACACACACCGTGGCTTGTCCCTGTTGCCAGGCTCTCTGTTCCCTCTTTCCCTGCAGAAGAGCCGCTATGAGACGTACATCAACCTGCTGTGCATGAAGATAAAGGTGGGGACAGATGACCTGGAGAGAATTGAGACCAGTTTCTTCAAGGTGGAAGCTGAGGACCTTGCTTTGCGGAAGACACATTCGAGCCCTTCCTTGAGCCAAGGGCACCTGTCCATCAGCTGTAAGGCAGAAAAGGACATTTTAGAGCAGAACACTTAACAAGGAATGTGTGCACAGGGGGATGAACCGGCGATGCTCTGCGCTCCTGGACTAGATCGATGAGCACAATTTTACTTAGGAAATTATCCGAGCAAAACCGTAGACATGTATGACATGGGGATTGCTCTAGTGAAAGAAATCAAAGAAGCTTTAGTTGACACTCTCTGACAATGCTCTGGCATTTCAGCATCATCTCTTCTTCATTCCCAACAGCACCAGTGGCTTTTCTTTTCCTCCTGCTGCAGCCTGCACAACAAAGGGATGTGCTGGTTCGTCAAGGGCCAGGTTGCTCTTTTCTCCACCAGCCCTCTCTCTCCGCCTTCCCTCCCTGGAGTCCCCACCGGTTCATGGTCACAGTCCCCGGCAGTGCAGGAAACTCAGCCGAGATGACACGGTCTGTGGCACCACCAGCGCTCCCAGAGAAGGGCACAGAGGGGCAGGAGCACGTCCCTCCCACGAGGGGAGCACCCTCCAGCACGTCGTGACGTGAGACGGGTGTCGTGAGCTGATCACGGACCAAGTGAGAGGTGTCTCCAGCGTGGCACATGGGAACATCATTTGCCCCTGGCAGGAGAGGCCTGGAGTGCCCTCTATCACCTTATCCTTTTTATATATATATACATATGAATATATATAAATAAATATATATATATAAGGAAACTCTAACGTGGGTTTTAACCTCAGTGTGCAAGTGAAGGCAAAGCTGCCTGGGGAAGTCACTAGGGATGTGGAGGGTCTGACCAGCCCACCAGGACGTTTCAAAAATTGCAGTAGCCTATGTATCTTCTTTTTTTTTTTTCTTTTTCTCCTTTTTTTACTCGGATGGAAATCCCACCTGGCTTTGCTGTGATACATCGCTCTCCTGTTCCTGCTTATTCAGACAAACTGGCCAAGTGGCTGCTTGTTGGGCAACCACGGCATCCACCACTTTGGGTTCAAGGCACAATTGGAGCTGTGCACCAGCTCCAGGGAACCTTTGTGTGCAGGAGCAATCCCACCTGCCCATCCCTGCTGGATCCCTCCATCCTGTGATGCACATGCTGTACTCTTTTAAGTGGGGAATTGTATTCCTGTTCCTTTCTGCTGTCTGTGGTCCAATGATTTGCTGTTGTGCTGAAGTGATTCCTCTGCATTTCAATGCCACGACTGTCCTCCCACACTTTATTTATTTCACAGTTTGGTTTGGTCCTTTATCTCAGATTGCTTTTCTTTCCCCTCGGTGCATTCACAGTAATCAAGTTCCAGTTTTGAAGGATCTTGTAGCTGCTAATTACAGTCATTTATTGTTTATCTTTTGCAGCATTTTTTTAAACAAACAAAATAAGATTTATTTGGACCTTCAATGTTTGAGAGCCTATGGACTACTGTTTTCCATGATGGTTCATGACACTAAAAACCTCTTCCCAACTTTGTCACCTCTTCTTTTATCTCTGTTTCTTTGTACAGTTTGATAGTTTATTTGAAATGATGCACTAAGAATCATGTAAAAAAAAAGAATAACAATAAAGCTGAATCTGTTGGTAAAGAGAATTGGTCTGAAGCAGAGTTCCACCATGTGCTGGCTCGATCCCAGATTTCACAGCACCAGAAGGCCAGGCTGATACAAGTCTCCACCAACACCTGCTGCACAAAAGCCAGGATTCTGTGGACAGGCAGCACCAGAAAATGGCAATTCCTTTCCACAAGTGGGGTACAACCCCCCCCATCCCCCTGGGGGCTGAAAGCACTGGCCTGTGCTTTGGATGGATGACTCACCCCTGGAGCAGGTGTGGAAAGATAGGCTGCTTTGGGAACATATTCAGGAACCCTTCTCTCCGACTGGTGCATCCCAGGTGTGTCTGTCCACGTGCAGCCTAGAGATTTATGGGAGTAGAAAGGTACCAACACCTGCCTTGGGGGTTGGACATGTTCTGGGGGGAGAGGAGGAGTCCAGGGCTACACTGAGTGGCTGTTTCTCCAAGGCATCATTGCTTTCATGTCAGATACTGTACAGACATCCCTTGCTCTGCAACCTCCAAGATGCTCCTACTCACATGAAGTGTCTGGTGTCCAGACTCCACAGTGGAAGTTTGGAGGAAACCTGGACCTAACTCCTCTCCAAAATCCCAGCTATATTTTGTATTTCAGCCTGCCCTTTCTGAGCGTCCCTTCCAGCAGGCAGTGATGTCTCCAGTGTGTTTGAGCTGCCACCAGGAGCAGCTCAGCCCCCTGGTTGAAGGTGCCAGTCTGCCATCCTCAGCTTGCAGAGAAAAGCAGGATCTTGCAAAGTCTCCTCTGGGCACCAGGAAAAGGCCTCAAGGCCTTGAGACTCACCACCCCATGGATTTGGGAAGGGGTGGCAGCTGATGTCAGACAGAGGCAAGACAACTCTGAGGGTAAAACTTGCACTGAGGGTAAAAACTTGCACTTCACTCTGAGGGTAAAACTACCAGCAGTTTGCCAAGTGCACAAGTCCTGATCCACACGTGCAGGTGTGGTGAGAACATCTCATCTGCACAAGGGCACTGAGAACAGCCAGAATTCCTGGTTTGACCAATCCACATCCTCAACTTGTGACCTGGAAGAAAACAGTTCTTTCCCCCCTCCTTCCCCCTCTGGAGGTCAAGGACTCAACCACCCACCTGTACAAGAGAAGAGCAGCATCTCAGAGGAGTTAGGCAGCCACATCCTTTTCTCTTCCTGCAGGTACCTAGATGTGCTTTCTGGCACATCCCCAGCCTGTGTCAGCCCCTCTAGCAGGCACCACGACTGCTCTGGTTCTCACACAACCTCACCTGACAGCGGCGGTTCGGCCTGACCACTTCTCCTGGTCACACCACCAAATTCATTTCAGAGGGACTTCTTTGTGGGGGAGGCTTTTTGATCCCAAAGCCAGGATCTGGTGCTCCTCTCCTGCTTGTGTCACCCGATCTGTGTCAGCAGAGCAGTTCCTTCCCCTCTGGGAAGGGCAGCAAAGGCATCATACACGCAGAGCAGAGCTGGCAGGAGGCTTCGGTGGCTCCCCCCACCTGTGAAAATCGCTGTAAAATATTTACGGCCAAACCCTGGGAATACACGTGGCTGGAAATGAGGAGTCTAAAAATAAACCAGCCAGGGGAAAAAGGAGAGAGATACACAGGCTTCCTTCGGAGGCAATCGGAGAGAAAATTGAAGTAGCGTAGCTGCCTCTAAATATAGCACACAATTATGGGAATTGAGGGGCACGTTTAACAAGAAATCACCACGAAAAAAAATCCTGAGGCTGCCATGGCTCTGAGCTAGTGATGCCTTAGCAGATGCAGAGCATCACAGATCCCTGCAAACCATGGAGCAGGGAAGAATCCCCCTGTGCAGGGCAAACCCACAGCTCCTTTCTGAGGGACTCAGAGAGCAGAGAGCGGCAGGGATGCTTGGTGGGGATGAGTTGCATTGAGCACACCCTGAGGTTTGGCCACATGGTTGCTCTGCACCCCAGGGTTGCTCTGCACCCCAGCAGGAGACTCAAGAGCTGCACTTTCTTGTAATGCAGATGCTGCTGTGCCAGCCTTGGGGGGAACTTCTCCATGAATGGAGCTCACAAGCTCACAGATTCTGAGGAGAGCCAGGGCTGCTTTGGGAACCCGATGGCTCCCTACCTCTCTTTTCTATTTCTCTGTTTTCCTCAGGGATAAGCCTTGGTGATCTCCCACATGTGTCCCTTCCAAGGGGTCAGGTGCTCTCTGTCTGTTCCTGTCTACCTCACTATGCTCCAGGAGCCACTGGAGGAGAGAAGATGGGAGATCAAAGGCAATGGGAAGTTGGAGCATGTCCCAAGAGTAACGGGAGAGTGGAGAGCGGCATCGTACCACTGCCTTCATCCAGCAAGGCTTGGGGCTGCACAGAAGTGGGGCATGATGTGTCCAAGGGTTACGTGGCAAATATCTCCCAAATCAGGACTTGACCTTCATCCTTTATTCTTTATGCTTTATCCTCACCTTTTATCCTCAGTCCTTTATCCCCAGTCCTAGACATCTAAGACCTCCTTGGGTGACATGAGCCGCGTGGCAGGAGGGCAGGATCCTTCAGCCTTTAACCTTCTGGGAAATCAGTGTTGAGATGCCTTATTGAGGGTGAAGTGCTGAGCCCTCTGGTCTATCTGGAGTCCCCTCAGCACATGTGATGGGTGTTAGGAGTGGCCTGTGACCCAGCAGGGTTAGCTCCAAGGCAATGGCATCCTGGGGGGGGTTGGAGCAGAAGAAGCCCAGGCTGTGGGTGTGATTATCTGGGCCTTCAGCGTGGGCAGCATCATGAAGTCTGGGGGCTTGTCTCATGGCTCTGTGCATTCATAGAGTCATAGAATGGTTTGGGTTGGAAGGGACCTTGAAGATCATCTTGTTCCAACCAGATCATCTAGTTCTAACCAAGATCATCGAGTTCCAACCTATCCATTTCCATAGGGTTGT
Organism: Pseudopipra pipra; assembly: GCF_036250125.1. Lineage (NCBI taxonomy): Eukaryota > Metazoa > Chordata > Aves > Passeriformes > Pipridae > Pseudopipra > Pseudopipra pipra. The sequence continues at coordinate 3,656,076 of NC_087563.1, read as the reverse complement.
CTCAGACCAGTGTGTAGCAGATCCCTCTCCTCCTAGGGGGAATTCATCTGGGACTTTTGGACACGTCCTCATCTCACTGAGCAGGAACAAGGGAGTGAGATCTGAGCTGGGCTGAACCATAAGTTCCCCCTCAGGGCCTGTGATGCTTGTGGATACACTGTGTTGTCAGTGAGTCCCCTACAGGGAGGCTATCCAGAGACATGGATTTGCCATGGGAGAGCTGAAGAAGGGACCTGTTTTGTGGGTGGGCAGGTGCTGCACGACAGCACAGCACTGGCAGGGTTGGACCCAACACATCTCCACTCTGCTGAAAAAAGTCACTGAACTGGGTGGTAGCATGTAGCACATGCCACAGATCTTGTCCTCTCTTGGAACAGCTAAAAGCTGCCACATTTGGAGTGAAGGAGGATCTCCTGGTCTGCAGTTGGAGAAGGAATGAGATCCACCCGAGGAATGTGAGGGTGGCATTCACTCACCTCCTAATCCCTGCAGTGATGGTCAAATATCCATGTCAGGTAGAAAAACACCTACCTATGGGTCTCTATGGGCATAAAGATCTTTACTAAACCAGAGCATCATTCATATGAGGAAAGGATGAGGGAGCTGGGGCTGTTCAGCCTGGAGAAGGCTCAGGGGGACATTGTCCATATGTATAAATACCTGATGGGAGGCAGTGAAGAAGAGGAAGCTGGACTCTTCTCAGCAGCGTCCAGTGACAGGACAGGAGGCAATGGGCAGGAAATAAAAAAATAGTAAATACAGTCTAAATGCAAGAAGACACTTTTTGGCTTTGAGTGGAGCCAAACACTGACAGAGGCTACCCAAAGAAGCTGTGGTGTTGCCATCCCTGGAGACATTCAAACCCTGACTGGGCACAGGCCTGGGCAACTGGCTCTGGGTGAGCTGTTGTAGCAGGGAATTTGGAAGAAATCTTTTCCAACCTCGACCAGTCTGTGATTCTGTGGATGGTACCTGTTACAGCTCCCCACTTGCCCCCCAAAGGGCCTGATATTAATGCAGCCCACAGCTTGTTATTTCTTATTTTATTTATAATATAAAAAATGTTCAAGTGTTAAACAGTCGAGAGTTCTGACATTCAGACAATCCAGAGCAAACTTTGACAATCATCTTATGACAAATTAGCAGAGTTTTCTATCTGACCCCATCATGGGTGAGGAATAGAGGGTTTAGTTACTTTATTGCTAAAAGTTAAATGAAATAATACACTGTCAATTGTTGTATTATCTTCTCAGTCACAGCTTCACCATGCATCCAATCTACAGTATCTGAAATGCAAAGGACATGCAGAAGTAAAAATATAAAAAGAAAAAAGTCAGGCTACAATGTAAACAGGTTTGCTGCAGAGAACTGAGGAGAGAGGGGCACTTCCACAGGGGGTGCTCTGACGCCTGGACACGCAGGACTGTCTCTTTGCGCCACAGAGCCGATGGCCAGAGCTGCTCCGAGTTTGGAAACGCGACGTCCTCGCCGATGGCGGGACGTGACGGTAACAACTTTCTTTACAATACATGGCACGGTGGTAGGGGAGGATCCCTCGCTGGGCTGCCCCACACAGGGCCCTTCCCAGCCAAGGCAGGGGCGACAAGCGGGGCCAAAAGTGCTCGGGGTCCTGCTGAACCCTGAGGCAGCACAGCCGGCGACTGCCCAGCACCGCGGGTAAGGGGAGACGCGGCCGTGCCGCACCTTGGGACCACCCTCTGGGTGTCCTCCTGGCAAGGATGTCATGCACAATGTCACACAGGACACCACAGCCCCCACAGCCCTACGGCACCACGGCACACGGTGCCCCGGCCAACGCCGCGCCACGGCTGCACCGCTCAGCCAAGGGGGTGCCGTGGCCAGCACGGCACCGGCACGGCAACACAGCCACGGGCACTGGGGCTGGACAGAGCCCACCCCGCTGGGAACACCACACACTGCCTGCCCAGGATGGATTCAGCGACCCGGATTCAGCGGTACCTGACAGGGTGTGATCCCCCCACGGGTGTGATCACACGGGTGTCTGCCTTGCCTGACCACAAATCTGTGCCAACCCAACTCCAGACCCACAGGTGAGATGGCCAAAGGTTGGGAGATACATTGTGAGGGCTGCTGCTGCTGCACAATTTCATTTTGTCTTCCTACCTGTGTGGCAAAAGAAACGTTATTTCTTGCATTTCGGCACGGTGCTTTTTGGGTTTCTTTTTCTCCTGATTTAAGCGAAAATACAAGTATTTTACAGGGCAAGACAGATCCCCGTTAGACATGATAATGGAAATGCTCCCACTCATGTCCTTAATGTGTGTTTAAACAATACTTTAAAGAATAAGATCATTAATAGCAGGGTACGGGGGGGCAAAGTGGCGAGGCTGTTTTCTTCTGACAGAAGAGCGCCCTTGTGACGGGTTGTCTCCCAAACAAAAATCTATGATCTTAAAAATGCTACTGAAACAGAATCCTCGGCATGAATCCCAGCACTAGCATACAGCAAAAGGCACCACGATAGTTTTGTTTTCTATTTTTAAGTAGTCAAAAATTGGCCCACTTTTCTTTTTTACTTTATTGTTTGTTTTCTTTTCTTCTTCTTTTTTTTTTTTTTTAAATCTTTTTTTTTTTTTCTCGGAAGCTGTAAATCAAGACATTACATATAAATAGAGATTCCCTATAAAAAAGTCATTGTCGTTAGCTATTATAAGACAACTTTGCTAAAATGAAAATAAAACATTTTATTTGTTATATTTTTCCCCCTCTTTTATATAAAATAAAAATATTTATTTTTTTGTTTTGTTTTTGTGTTTGTTTTTTTTCTGTTTATTTGTTTGTTTTTTGTTCCATGGTTTGTTTTTTTTTTTGTTTGTTTTTGTTTTGTCTCGCCTCCCTCCTCCGGCCTCCTCCACGCGGTTGTGTCTGCGGGTGCGACGAAGTCTGGGAGGTGCCTAGAGAGGGTCGGGGTCCGGTTTGGGCGCCACGTGTGCCAGGCTGCTGCGCCCGCTCTCCCCGTGGGCGCTGTGTCTGCTGCAGGAATAGTGAGTCCGGCTGTCGCCCGGCCGGTGCAGCGGCGGCGACTCTGTGTGCGCCGCCTCATTGTTCTGAGTGCTTAGGAACGGGGTGCTCTCGGCCACCAGCTCCTCGTCAGACTCGCTGTAAGAGGCGCTGCTCAAGGAGAAGGAGTCCCGGACGGCTCTGGCTCTGTGAGGGATGTGCCCGTTCAGTTTGGATTTTTTCCACCGCCTGTTGCTGCTGGCTGTTTTCTTTGGCTGCTCTAGCGCTGTGACGTACTCCTGCGTCGTCTCGTACTCGTCGTCCTCCGTGATGCGGAAGGGGCTGGAAGGAAGGCTCCCCATGCTGTCGTTTAGGTAGGTCTTCCTTTGGTAGTAGCTGTCGTACCTCTGTGTGTCCTGGAAGGGGAGCTGGTAGCGCCGCAGGAGGGGCTGCTGTTCCTCCACGCGGAAGCTGATGGGAGCCGCCGGCGGCAGGGACACGGCGTGCGCCGAGTTGGGGGAGGTGATCTCGAAGGTGGGCACCTGCGTGGTCATCGAGTAGTGGAAGTCAACGGGCGACAGGCGTGCTGGGGTGGTCAGGGCCGACACGTACCTGAAAAAAGAACACCTCTGTTTGGACACACCGAAAAAACCCCAATACCATCAGCTGCGCCCGCGCTTTGCCGAACACCCGGCCCGGGGACCCATGAGGCCTCTGGTGCACCCACTCCTGGAGCTCCACAACTCCTGGGGAACCAGGCGGAGGGAGCTTGCACTGCTGGGCCAAGGGAGGGTGAGCTGTTGCTTTTAGTGGGGCACTAGGACACTGTGCACTGTGCATCCCCAGGCTGCCCCTCCAGAGGGACTCGGCATGCAACTCCCGCCCAGCATCGTTGAGGCAAGGCTTCACTGCCTCTCATCTGCCTGCCTTCTGTTCCCTCTGAAGCTGCCAGGCTTCTCTCCAAGCAAGATCCCCAAATTCCCTCCTCCTGCTCAGACCACAGATGGGGAAAGCCTGGGCATTGCTTACTCTGACTTAGCAAAAATCTTATGTCTCAAAAATGCATCTACCACTGTCCTCTAGTGACAGCATCAGTGTGGCCATCCGTGTCTGGTCCAGCTCCTCTCTAAACAGCCCTTCCTTTGGCATCACCTCTTTCTAAGGAGCAGATCTCATTTCCTCTCAATAGTCCCAGTGTTGTCTCTGTCCAATTCCATCTGCCCAGGCTCTCTGACTAGTTCAGCATCTTTTTACCCACGTGTTTTGTGAAGTATGAGATCTTTGTATGAGCTGGGTCAACCTGAATGGACCAGGGACAGCATCACCAATGGTTGCCTGCAAAGGGCTGGATCAAGGGTGGAGATGTGCTTCTGCACCATGAGGAACCAAACCAGGGGAAGGACAACTGTTACTGCTCTTGATGGTATCTCAGCTCTGCAGTTGTGCTCCTTGGAAGGCTGGGTCATACCAAACCCTATCCCACTGCTGTGCCCACATACAACACCCTGCTCACCAGGGCATCCAGGACTATGCTGAGGACATACACCTTGTCCCCATGTACCTGAGGGCCAGACCCTGCTTGAGCTGCCAGCCCACCAAGCTGCCTGGGGTGCACTCTCAAGCCAGTTTTTCTTCACCAGTTGCTGACTGCAGCCGGGTATTTTACACCCCTGTCATCCCTGTGCTCCAAATCTACGTTGCCACCAGGTGAGCAGGATGTAGCACTGGTTGCTGCCCCTACCAGAGTGGCCTCCTCTGGTAGGACAAAGCTGGAGTTTCTCCGGTGCCCCCACAGGACTGCTGCTCTAGGGCTGGAAAGGGCAAACATGTTTGTGTTGTGCACAGAGGGCACAGCTCTACCCCGCTGTGCTGCTGTGGCACCGAGCAATGGGGTCTGACCTCTCGCTGTGGGGTGAGTCCCGCAGGGAATCCACCGAGTCCCGGTACTGCGTCGTGGGCCTCCGCGAGTCCTCGATGCAGAAGGTGGCCCCGCGGCGAGCCCGCGCCTCCACGCACGCGGGGCTGTTGCATTTGCTGGTTCCCACCGAGGACAGCATTATCCCAGACTGGGAATCTGAAGTCAGGCTCTCCGTTCGCTCCAAGCTCCAGGTGTGGCTTTCGTGTCTGTGGACCAAACCCCGAGTGGACAGTGAGCAAGGAATCCCCTTCGAGCTCTTCTCCAAAGAGCACTGCTCACACTCAGCTCTGCACCTCTGCACTGGCATCCCCTTTCTCTCTCTCACTCAGATATGTCTGGCCAGGGATGTGCCCAGCTTCCCAACCCTACCTTTGATTTGCCTTTCTTTGCTACTTCTTGGAGATATCACTAGAGGACAAAGAAAGCAAAACAGTGCATAGAAGATATTTATCCCACCACTGAATAAATGGCCGTGATGGGACAGCCTCTGGAGGGAGGCCAGTGCAATCCTGATTTGTGCTTGCAAACCATTCTGGGTGTGGAGCAACACATTGGCCATGCCAAGGCAAGTCAGCCAAGTTTCTTCAAATGTGCCACCAGCATTGCCAAGTGACAGCCCCTTTGGAATTGCTACCAGAGAGGAGCCAGGAGAAGCCACTCAAAATTAGCAGAGAGAAGTGTACCAAAGAGAGATCTGGATGTTCAGTTTCCACTGGTTTATAAAAGATTTTGGCAGCAAAACACTTTCAAGGTGCTAGACAAAGCTATGATATGCTGGCTAGACCTTGCTGAGCACTCAGACCCTCACCTGTCCTAGTCTGGGGGGAAACAGAACATCTCACAGGGACTCACCGGGGTCACACGGGGCCACCTGCACACTGGGGTCCCACTCACACCATGGCCACCACATGGCACCCTCCATGGCAGAAATACAACACCTCTGAACTCCCAAACTGCACCAGATGGAGCTGTGCCAGTGGAGGATTTTGGGTGGGGGTTTGCAGAGGAGAGCAGGCCTCATTAAGACTTCCCAAGAACTTGTTAATTATTGATGGCTCCAGGCACATGCTCATTTATAACTTCAAACAGTGTCCTCATTAGAGGCACTGATGGAGTAAAATGGAGCCTGATTATGCCAGTAGTTTGCCTCTGGCATGACTTCAAGAAGCACCTGCTTGCTGCACTTGACTCAGGAAAATTAGGTGGCAGGTAGCCAGGGCCAGAGGCTACGCAAGGTAGGTTCCTCCCCACAGCTGCCATGTGCTAATGCTGCCCTCCAGGCACACCTTTGCTCTTCAGGAGCTGCCCAGGGATGGCCCAGGACTTTGGAGCGAGCACGGAAGGCCAGCAAAGTGCAGCTCTGCCAGCACAGGAGCCTCTGCGCACCTGGCTCAAGCTTGCACACACCTATCCAGGGCTGGGCTGCAGAGTACAAATTCAAAAAACCTGGAAAACACGCCGTCTAGCTCACGAGGGGTGGGATTTCCCTGGAAAAATCTGTCATTTCCAGCCCATCAAGTCATTCTTGGCTCCCTCTCTGCTTGCTGGAGGTCTAGCCAAAGGAATCTGGAAGGGATTCACCTGAAAACCCAAGTTCAGTATCGGAAGTTGATCTTGTGTACTTGTTCAACCCTGACAAATGTCTGAACCCTGAGGAAACCTGCTGTGAGCCACCTATGAGCTTTAGCTGAAAGAATTCTAGGATTCCTGGATGAATGGAGACAAACCCATCAGGCTAATGAAGTACATGAGCCAGTCACATATCAAGGGCAAGGGATCTCCATGGAAAACACGTCACTTACTGGAAGAAGCACAAGAACTGAGTAAGAGGAAGAAGTGGAGCATCCAAACTCAAAACAGCATAGAATTCTCCTTAGGGTATTTGAAAGACTTTTCTTAACATCATAAAAATAGGGGAGTCTATTTGCAATTTAAATGCTCTTGAAAACCATGAGAAGTTCAGCTTCCAAGCCATGCAGCTCTTCTTCCGACAGTTATTTTGAAATTAAAACAAAAAAATACATCTCATCCTGTGTCACAAGAAATATTGGCACTCTCCTGCTAGACCCAGTTTTCCAGCCTCAGAAAGACTTCCAGTGAGAGAGGTGCCACCACCTCAGAGGCTGAAATTCTAACACAGCTCTCTGGACTGTGATAAATCATGCAGGAGTAGGGGTTTTTTTGGTGAAAACCTGTGAGTTCCAAGGCAGACCCTGACTCTGAGGAACTGACCAAAATATTTTGTGATATTTTGTATGCTTTGTCTTCCACACAGCAAATACATTCTAAGTATGAAACAGCCTGTGTGTGCTTCATGAATTATCTCATGTGGCCAGTGTGCTGCAAATACAACTTGCAAAGCCTTTCCTACATGAATCCTCCCATTTGGGTCTGTGCAAAAAGCATGGAAGCACAGCTTGGTTTCCTCCTGTTTCCCAGCAATGTCAGGGCTGCAGGTTCCTGCTGGCACCTCCCTGCAGGTCAAGAATCCCACTTTTCCACACCTCTCACTATCTAGCTGTGCCTGCAAAGACTTGCAGTGTAGACATGGCCCACATGCCAGTGCAGAGCCAAACATCAAATGAAAACAGAAAGCGAGGTGAAAGGAAAACCTTTTGAATCTCACAGCATCCTAAGGCAAACAGCAGGAGAAAGTTCAGGGGAAAATGGTACACATCACCTCTGGCTGGACGTTGGAGTGGCCGTGGAGCAGTGATGAGATGGGGAGCAGGAGTGACTGCCCGAAAAGGTTGTCTCTGTTTCCCTTCGGATCACGTGCTCAGTGGCAGAAACATTCTTAGAAATATACTGTAAAACATGAAGAACCACACAGATCAGCCATCAGTTTGTGAATGCTGCCACAGAGAAATTCAGCTGGTATTTCTGGTGAAATCAGGTGAGGACTGGGTGAACCCAGAAGCTCCACAACCTACGGGAAAAGACAAGGAGGGTGAAGGCTCTTCTCTGCCCCTTCACTTTGAACACTGGAAAGGGGCCATGGCACAGGGACTGCAGAAGGGTATGGAGAGACAAGGGTCTCCCCAGGGGACAGTGTAGCTACTGAGCAGAGACACGTGTCTGCCCACAGGAGGTTACACCAGCAAAAAGAGAAGGATGTGAAATCTGTCAGAGATTTGAGTCCTGCAGAAACACCCAGTGTGATCCAAATATTTGTGCTGAGATATTCCTCCATCTATCAACCAGCACTGCTTCTCACAGTGACACTAAGCTCCCTGCAGGAGGCAGTAATTTGGGGGTAGGGAACTGTGGTTCTTAGAATTCCCTTTCCCTCTTCCTTCATGGCTGGGATTCACCCTAGCCAGATTTTACCATCCAAAGGGTGACCCAGCAGAGCTCACAGCTGATTCAATGGACTCATTTTCCTCAGTACTTCTTGTTTGGCTCTGCCTCCCCCTTTCCTTTTTCTGACCCCTTCCAAGGCCTTGGTCCAGCAAGGCGCTTAAACCCTTTGAGTTTATGGGGTTTGACTGAAGTCACAAGAGTGGCCGAACTGCCCTTCTGGATCCAGTCCTAAAGACTTAAATCATTCTCTTTGGCCTGACACTGGCACCCCATCAGGTCATCCCACCTTGCCCAGGACACAACTCCTGGTAAGGGCACGTGGGCTGATGGAGTGCTGACCAGATGACCATGACCTGCTTCAGCACAATGTCAGCTCTGGTCACTGCCCCGCTGACCCCATTTGTCATCCCACAAAGTGGGGCTTGACGGGATAGCTTAATAAACAGGAAACTTTGGGAACGTCTCTCTTAGTGGGAATCAGGGTCACACTTGATTCATCAAAACAAGCCTGTCCCGAGTGCCCGAATCTCATCCTGTACTTCAAAGTAAAATCACATTTCCCTTCAGACGTTGGTTTCGGAAATGTTTTTATGCGGAATCTCATCTCTTTGCTCAAGTTTGTTAGTGTTTAGCTCCTCATGGGCTTGCACACAGATGTGTAAGCACACACACACCCACGCCAAACCCCTGGTGGAAAACAGCCTGCAGGGAGATGGAGACAGAGGGTCTTACATCGGCCATCTGGATTTCCTCGGGATCCAAACGCGGATGGCTCGGCCCGTTTGCAAGGCTCCGGTTCTGATGGGCAGGGCACATGTTCTGCCTCAAGTGATTATGCATTTGTTTCCTTTGCTTCCTTTAAAACAGAAGAGGAAAAAAAAAAAATCTATTAGGAAGACTTCTCTCGTGGGGCTCTCTGCCCCCACAGACAGTAGAGGAGGCAAGTCTTGGACACATGGATGTGCCCATGGTGTTTGTGGGAAGTTGCAAATAAGAAGGAACAAGGCATTCAACACTTGACACATTCTGCTGCTTTTCCAAACAAAAGGTGAACTTTTGTTATCATGGGCAATTTGGGAAGCTGGACCCAGGGTCCCTTTTTCAAGACAAGGTCCATCCCAATGCAGCAGAGGCAGGGACACTGTGGTGCTGGGGAGAAGGAGAAAGGTGAGGAGAAGAAAAGGAGGAACAAGTCCTGGCTTGGCCTTGGTGGAAAGGCACTTGACCTGTCCTGCATGAGGGACAAAGTGGCAAAGCCTACCCATGCCTCTGGCAGGACACCATGTCCCAGGGGCACCCTGAACTGAGATGAGGTGCAGGTTAAGTAGGGAGAAAGGTGCTGTCCAGGCAGGAAAGGTTGGCCATAAAAGAAGTTACCAAGCCTCGTGTTAAATCAAGATCGCTCCAAAAGTCCCTGGAATGTACACGGCTGAGCCCACAACTCCTGCACAACAGGCCAGGGTGCTTCTGCTGTCAAAAGGTGAGCTGCTGGCTTGGGGCCAGCTTTTCCCCGTGACACAGCATCACCTGGCTGGGCAAAATGGTGCTGTTTCAGAGGATAAGCAGATGGTCCCGGGAAAGCATTCCGCTCAGGCACAGCCTGGGAAATGGCTTCACTGATTACCTGCATGAGACCTTCCCGAGAACACCACAGCAGAGCATCTCCTTAAAATAGCATTTGGGTGAAAAGCAGGAGAGTGTGAAGCATGAACACTGCCACTCACTAACCTCTGGCCAGTTCTTGTCTGCCAGCCACCCATACTCACTTGGTTTTACAGTAAGCTACCACACAGACGATGCCCACCACAAGCAAGGCAACACAGATTCCCGTGATGGTTAAAACTCTCTTCTGGTAGAGCTCTTCTGCTTCTGCAAATGGAGAGAAAGGATTCAGTTACAAATGGGGTCCAACACCAGGGGTGCCTCTGGCTGCACAGGAGCCAGCACTGCGTGTGGGTAAGACAGAGGACAGGGCTCGGGCACACCTCCTACCAATCCACTGCCCGTCTAAGAGCTGCCCCAAACCTGAGCCCAGCTGGCCCAACCTTACTCACCCCTCACAAGACCTTCACTCCTTTTGTCTCCCTGCACCTTGGCCCTCTCTCACTCGGTAGCTCACCCCCTCTGCACTCACACTTCTCACTTGCCCTTCTTCTCCCACAGTGACTAATCTCAAGAAGCCCCACAACTCTCCTCTCCCTTCCAGCAGTTCCCCCCTTTGTGGTGCCTTAGTCACCTACCAAGGAAGCCCCCGAGCACCCCCCACTCACCACGAGCACACGTGCCCTGTGATGCCCTGATCACAGGCTCTGCTCTGACGGGCTCAGAATGCCTTTGCCTTGCAGCTGCTGCATGCCCTGGAGCTCGGTGGTGTCCTAGAACCACTGAGCAACAGGCCCCAAAGCATGTAGGTGCTGAAAGGGACATCCTAGAACGGTCAAAAAGCAGCATGAGGATGGAAAAGTGACAGCGCGTTCGACAAAGAAAAGGGAGTGGACTAATTAAAATACAGTAACCAGTGATGGAATTTTAATGGAACCCTAGGAAGCGATTCATTCCATTGCACCAGGTAGCTCAGAGGCACACACACAAAATAAAAGCAGCTTGCTGCTGCTTCTCTCAAATGTCACCCTGTGTCATGGGCCACCTTTCAAACCAGAAAAGTCACTTGCGTCAAAAGCCAGACCATGCTGGAAGTGAGGTAATTCATCCCCGTCAATCAAAGCTCCCGGGAAATGCCTGGGTATCACTTGGAGTGTAACTGAGCTACACCTAAGCAGTAATCCCATGGAAAGGACACCTCTTCCTCTGTGGCTACACCAGAGCAGATGCTCTTCTCGGTGGCATCCAGCAATTTGGTTCTCCAGCTGGATGACTGGGGAAGGATTCAGTGCACAGCTGCCACGGGTGTTTCGGTTCAGCATCTATGAACGATGTCCTCATACCCCCACATTACGTGTCAGTGTTCGAGTTATTGGGGTTTGTGCCTTCTTTAATATTCGTAGAAATATTTATTTCATACAGATTAGTCAGTAAGAGTCATGCCATGGTTGCTGTGCTTCACCACACCACTCGAAATACCTTGCATGGATTTTATGAAACACCCAGTGCTACCAAACACTCAAATACAAAAGCAGAAGAGAAACAGGTCTAGGTCTGGGACCAGATTTTTAGCAAAAAAATTGAGGGGGAAGCAATGAAACCTCCCAGGTGACTGAATATTTAGAACAATTTCAACCTGCCATGTTAGGAAGGAAAAAGCATTTTTGGAAGAAAAAAAAAAAAGCATTAGGAAAAATGTTCACTTCTTTATAAGTCTCAAAATGGGAGTGGAGAAAGGTTTGGTGAACAAGGGCTGAGAATGACAGCCCTGGCACAAAGATGCAAAACAGAGCTTGCTTGTGGTTATTTTCCCTGTAATGAACCACATGGAACTGGAATGGGGAAAGGACCCACTCTGGGGTGAAACATCTCCTTCAGTGACGTGCTTCCCTTGTATAGGTGCCCTATTCCAGGCATCAGCAACCATGGCAGACAAGTTTTCTTGCTCTTGCACACCTCTGGGACTGGGATTCTATCAGTACAGCTCTTTCCTTCTGACAGGAATTTCAGAGATGTTGTATGAATTAGGAAAACCAGATAGGGTCATGTCCTGGTTACGGATGGCACTGGGCAAGAATTTAGCTACTACCCAGCAAAAACTGCTTTAACAAAAAAAAGAGGCTGGACAGGAGGTCTGTTTTGACCATGGACTCATCCATCAAGCCAATTCTTCCAAAGATTCTTCACCAGCAATATATTTTGCTACAATGACTTTTTTTCCTAAGCACAAATCATTACCTTTGAATCATGGAGGAGAAATAAAGAGCAAAGTCATCAAAGCTATGGTTTCTTGTGGTTTTGTTGGGGGTTTTTTGGGTTTTTTTTGCCTATTACATGACAAAATTCTTCACCCAAGGCTCAAATCCCAGTCTCTGTTCTGGTGATCATGTCAATATGGGACCCTGACTCTGACATGTCTGACTGTGCTGAACCTTCACCTGAACTGCACAGGGAATGTTTCAGTTCATCAGAAATGCAGATTTAGCCTCTCTGTCTTGAGCTGACAGCTCTGCTGCGTGAAGCAGTGAAGTGTGAGGCTGTGCATCACTGCTGCAAACTAAAAATTGAATGGCCTGCTGATAGTAATTCAGCTTGGCTCCCAACATCTCATTAAAGCTGACGCTCTATAACAGCACCTCCATGTTGCCCAAAACCGCCTCGGCAGTGACAGACAGAAAATAAGAGAGTGCACACTACAGTTCTGTATTTGAGCAGGTAAGATCCTGGAGCAGGACTTGTCCATTTGTGTCTCTATGCTCTACAAACACCACGTCTTCATCAGCAGCATCGTCACTCTACAGCAGCAAACACTATGAACAAACCATGTGGTGCCACACAATGCCGACAGAATCACAGTCCAGCCATGGGGTCACAGCAAGGCATGACAGTGACAGACGAATGACAGAGAAGAGACGACTGCAGACTGGGAACAGGATGTGTGCGGTTCTGTGATGACATCGAGAATGGGTGAGGAAAAGGACAAGAGGTCAACAAAAAAAGGGATGTCAAAAATCCTCGATTTCAAAGTTGGTTTAAGTGTATTAGCGTTAGCAGCACCGCTTTCTCTGAGACACCTGACCGTAAAGTTCACGTGTTTTCTGCAGTGGGGGGGGGACTGTCACCAGTCCTGGGGGATCAGGCATGCAAAAACTAGAAGAGATAAGCATCTCCAGCTTCAGCTAGTGCATGTCCCTCCACCTCAGGGGCCTGAGAGGGCAATTTAGGATCCAGAAGTGAAAGACTGGTGTCCCCATATCTCCAGCAAACGGAATGGAAGCATCTTCGTATGAAGATCTGCTCTGGCTGACACTGTTGGATCAATGATTTTAAGTTAAGTGATAAATCATAGAATCATCACAGAATCATAGAATGGTTTGGGTTGGAAGGGATCTTAAAGCTCATCTCATTCCAACCCCCTGGGGCACCTTCCACCAGACCAGGTTACCCAATCTCTCTACTCTCATCTGACCAGCCCTCCCTGCTCTTGGCTTGTACACTCCAGGGAAACCTCACCTCAAGGATTTGATTTCCCAACTGCTTACTCAAAAGGTAACTTGATTTATTTCTAAAAAAAGACTGAGGAGAATGGAAGGAAAATAATGTGGTTATGAGCAGCTGAGCAGGAGTGGGTAAATGCCCAAAGGGGATATTTTTACATCATTTAAGTTTCTGCAGTGTTTTTCCAAGCTTGCCACCTTGGTGTTCAGCATTACACCCTCCACTTTCATGGGGAACTAATGACTTCCCTGGGATCTAATTTTCTAGACTAACTCATCTCATGCCGTCTTTTTTTGGAACAGTTTCCTCCCAGTTAAGAAACAAAAATGAGCCACTAAAATTTGGGAGGAGGAATGGCAAAGCTCATCCTGACCCTTCATAGGATCCAGTGGAGGTTATTGCTTGTGGAATGGCAATTTCTATAGGAGCCTTGATCTTCCTAAAATTTGCCTTCCTGTTCCAGGAATGCCTGCCCCTGCTGGCAACTTTCTGGATGGACACAAACTCCTGCTTTTCAGTTAAATACACAAAAAGGTGTTGAATGGAGATGTATGGCAATTGTAACACCCCAGTCACGCCACACACACCAGGCTGCTGCTTGGAACAAAGAAAAAAGTGCTGCTAAAAATAAATACACATGCTTTTTTATAGGTTTACATTTAGAATTTGTGATTTGCTTTGTTTTTGGTTTTGTTTTGCTTTTTTTTGTTGTTTGTTTTTTTTTTTTCCCAATCCAAACATCTATGTTGGTGCCAGGGAATTGAACAGAACAGCTGATTTTTTAATCATCCCATTAAAGCCATAAATATAATGTGGGAAGCTCTTAATGGCTTCTGATTAATAAATGAATGGTTGTTCCATACCCTTTAATTCAAATCCAAGATGCTCTGCCAATGCAGAAAGAAGACAAGGAAGAGAAAGAGAAAAAGAAAAACAGGTCTGTCAGAGAACTCTAAAATACAAACACACACACCGTGCAGTTACAGCAGGTTAGCTTTTGGTAGGCTCAGCAGCAGTCACACAGACACTGTATGCTTCAGAGCATTTCAAATCCCCACCATGTTATGCAAAGAAAGACCCAAACAAATTGCAGTGGAAGTTCATTATGAATTCTTTCAGTTAATTATGAATTCTTTTGAGATGAGCCATGTTTGTTAGTACCTGATATGGAATTCACAGTTTAGGCAGGGGGAAGGAAAAAAAAAAAAAAGGAAAGGTACACTTGTTCTGAAACAACTCCTGACAGGTCAAAACACATAGAGACTGCAGGAACCTGGGAAAAACCCATTTCTTCCCTCTCTGCAGGCCAGATCTGCCCTGCCCGGGTTCCCACGCCCCTCTGTGCCCCGGGGGCTGAGCACCAAAGGGACACAGATGTGTGGGGGTGTGCCCCGGGCACAGAGGCTTTGCCAGCCCCATTCTGCTGCCCAGTCTGGCCTGGGGTGCACAGTGTCACCGGGCACAGGGCCTGCCCATCTCCTGGTGGTGTGTCAGTGGTGCCAGCACCGCTCTGGGCAGCTCGGGGCTGCCTCGAACCGCCGGCGCTGCCAGGGACGAGCTGCCCGGGCAAGGCAAGGAGTCCCTCGCAGGTCTGAAAGTGCAAATTGCACCGCAGGTTTCCCTGAAGCCTCTGGTCTTCCCAATTTCACTTCTGCTGTGGTTCTGCGTTGTTTTAGAAACACAAGCATGCTGCAAAAAAGCCCAGATTGCAGCATCTGCTTTCAGATTAACATTGGTAACAAGTGCGAGATTGCAGTTCTTCTTGCAGGGGCAGTGCCAAGCACAGGAGTTTACCCCAAAAAAATCAACCACACAGTTATCCAAAAACAGCTCTCCTGGATTTTAGTCATTTTCCTGCTACAGACCTCTCCAAAAGACAGTTTTTCTTACACAAACATTAAAGTTCTCCATACTTACCGCTGTACACAAAAGTGAGCTCTGCTGCTCCCAAGCACCATACACACAAGATTATTTGCAGCTTGGAGATGTCCAGATTTAGTTACTATGTTTTCCATAGGAACTGCTTTGTGCTGCACAGAAATATTGGCTTTCTTTTGCAATGCTGTTCAAAATTTAGGCGGGGAGGGGGGAATTAGCACTAATCATTATGGACATGTAAACACGTGTTCTAAAGCAGGTTCTTCTCTTCAAATCAATGCTGATGTTTGGGGTTTTTTTTTGAGGGGGTGGGCGGGAGTTGGGTGGCTTTTTAAAATTTTGTATAATTTAAAGGCCACAAAACCTGGCTGCTCTCTGTTTCACATCTCACATGTGAAAAAAACTCTTAAAAACTCTAAAAACAACCCTCCAGAGTGCATTTCACAGGCATTTTGTACAAGTTGCAGTGACATGGACATAATGTGGTGGGCAGCAGAGAACTGGACAGAATATTCATTCTAAACCTCTTGGCTATCACATCCAGCCCTGACCTATTCCTGAGTAATTCTATCACTGCACACACTGTTTCCCCTGACAGTGACAAATGCACATAGAGATACATCAAATTTCAGCCATAAATCCAAGCTGATGGTCCATCTGATAGCTGCATACTGCCTATCCTGCCACATTTCCTCCCTGTCCCAGGATTTGCTGCAACATCTGCAGATACAAATGGATGCAATTCAAAACATTTTCATGAATTTTTTGCCTGAGGAGCTTGAGCCTTCCCATTGTCCCTCTCGTACGACAACTGTCTTTCTTTTGGCTCCTCAAACTCAGACACAGCTGAGATCCCTGGGTCTCAGCTACAGGCTCCCTGAGCAGGAGAGAAACCATGCAACCACACAGCAGCTGGAGTGTACCTGTCTCCCTGTGCCTGCAAACCCACCAGCAGTTCTGCAGGTGGAGGAAGCCTTTCCCCAGCCTGTGCTCCTGTATCTGATTCCATGGCTACTCAACCCTTCTCCAGCATCACTTCAGGATACAGACATTGCTTCTCTATCACCCATAACTGAACACATCAAACAGGGAGTCGCTCTCCCCTTCCCATCCCTCAGAGTTCCTCCCAGCATGGGCAGATATTGCCTTCCCTGCTGGGATGGTGAAGGAGGAGACACCTCAAGAGCAGGCTGGGATTTGGAGGATTTGTGTTCTCTAAAGAAGAGACTGTTCAAAATAATTCAGCACTTTGCAATCCAGACAGAGGCTAACGAGGTGACCCCAGCTCTGCATTCAGCAGAGGGGCATCATCTTCGAAAATGTGGTTTACCACACAGTGTGTGCTGATTTCATATCAACAGCATTGCAACTGGGACCAAATATGTTTGAGAAATCAAAGTTTCTCCTGGAGACAACAACTTGTTTTGGATTGGAGCAAAAATTTTTCTTGACTGTGCACCATGATTGAAAGAAGTCTCTTTTACTGTTCTAAGATGTTTATCAGGAAGAGCAATATATCTTTAAAATCTTAGGGTAATATTTTCTGCTAGGTGGAGAAGATGCTCAATATGATCATATAGTCATGAAATCACCTGGGTTGGAAGGGGCCTTAAAAATCATCTCATTCCAACCCCCTGCCATGGGCAGGGACAGCTTTCACCATCCCAGGTTGCTCCAAGCCCTGCCCGACCTGGCCTTGGACACTTCCAGGGATGGGGCAGCCACAGCTTCTCTGGGCAACCTGTCTCACTCACAACCAGGGTCTCACCACCCTCACAGAGAAGAATTTCTTCCCAACATCCCATCTAATCCTGCCCTTTGTCAGTTTGAAGCCCCCTTGTCCTGTCACTCCAGGCCCTTGTAAATTGTCTCTCTCCATCTTTCTTGCAGGCTCCTTTCAGGTCCTGGAAGGCCACCCCAAAGCTTCTCTTCTCCAGACTGAACAATCCCAATTGTCTCAGCCTTTCCTCATAGCAGAGCTGCTCCATCCTTCTGATCAACTTGGTGGCCTCTGACAGATCTATTCAGGGGTGCCCAGAAACCTTTGGGCAACAGTCCCCTCTGCAGCCCTTAACCCCACAGCAGGAAGCAGGAGGTCCAGGCAGGTCCTCCAGCCCCTCCAAACAGGGATTCCCCCCACACAGTGGGGAGGTGTTATTGCACCCCAGGCTCGTGCCAGAGGGAGCCTTTGGGATGGCTAAAATGAAATGGATGAATCCCATCAGCAGAGACAAACTGACAATGCTGTTTCTCACCATCAGACAAAAGACAAAGTCCTACATTCACCTCACCTGCAGTGCCTTTGTGACTAAGGTTTTGTCTATGACGTATTTTACTTATTTGAAAAGATGGACAGACGAAAAACATTTAATCTAAAATATTCTTGTAGGAGTAACGCCGCAAGCAAGATGATTCTCATTGATCTGTAGATTTGTAGGATGATTAGGAAGGATAAAATCCTCAGCAAACAGCTCTGAAAAGTGGGCCCGTGCTCACTTGGACTTCAAGTTGTCCAAGAATGTTGATAAGATGTTTAGTTATTATGCATTATTCCCCCCAAACACGCTCTCTGGAACACAGAGCATGCTCCAGGGCATGAAACAAAGTGGAGAATTGACTTCTGAGGGCCAGCAGGAAAATAAATTGATAATAATTTTATTGATAATCAGTTGTACTGACAAGAGTAGCATTTGCAGGACCCTGATCCAGGTTTCTCCCAGTGGGTACAGGGAGCAATGCAGGACAGTGGGACAAGATGGAGACAGAGGACACTGTGCCTGTGCTAATAACTGGGCAATACATGGAATCTTCAAGCAAAGAAAGTCTGTAAACTTTCCCTAAACTCCACAGACATTTAGCTTGTCCAGTACTGTAACAATAAAAATCATTTGGTTGGCCTCAAAAATCCAGATACACAACAGGGTATTCAAAATCTTCTGTGGATGAGCATGCAATTAACTTTAGGACATCCCAAAGGGCAACCTGTACTGCTTCCAGGGCAGAGGAATCACCCTGCTATGAAAAACCACAAACACTCTATAATTACCCAGCCACACCAAGCATAGCCATCACCCTGTAATTCAGTGGTCAGCAGCTATAATGTCAATGAAAGGAAGCTGCAGAATGTCTGTGGAATTTAAAATGCTGCTAAATATTGGTTTGGGGGTCAGATGAGTAAGAGGTGGAGAAGGAAGCAGAAAGGTAGATAAAATATTCTTTTGCTTATTGCAATCACAGCAGGTAGAAAACTACTACTGAAAAAAAAGGAAGAGAACAGAGAAGCTAAAATTAAGATCAAGACCTTCCCAGAAGAGCTTGAAGT
This sequence comes from Pseudopipra pipra, assembly GCF_036250125.1. Classification (NCBI taxonomy): domain Eukaryota; kingdom Metazoa; phylum Chordata; class Aves; order Passeriformes; family Pipridae; genus Pseudopipra; species Pseudopipra pipra. The sequence continues at coordinate 3,637,573 of NC_087563.1, read as the reverse complement.
GGTTCATTTATCCCTCTGCTCATGAGGACACTTTACCTCAGTGTCAGGAGCAAGGTTTCCAAACCCCACCCGCCAGAAGGGGTTTGTGTGTGCAACACTCCTCTGGCTGCAGCCAGTGACTTCTGAGTGCAAGGGATCATCCTTCTCACCCAATAAACCTACACTGCTCCACTTCCATGCTAGTTTAGCCAGAAGCAATGGAGCCAGTTGTGGGAACAGGTTGGAAAGAAAGCTGCTCTGCCAATGGATATCTGGAAATCCTGCTCTTTGCTTCCAAGCAGACCAGTAGGAAAACTCCAGCTATGAATTGAAAATCAATTTATAAAGAAACCACGATTAAATATGGGGTAAAAATGAAGAATATGCTAGATGACATTGTATATGACTGTCAGCTCTATTCTAGGTTGGCTACATACTGCAACTTTAATTGGGTCACAAAGTAGAAAATGAAAATGTTTCACTAACCAAGATGATGAATGCTATGACATTTGTTCTCCAGATTGGTGATGATTATTTGGGGACATGAATAAACAGCAAAGTTAAGATGAAGTTTGGGTTTCCACGGACAAGAGGCAAGCATAAATAGAAAACTTTACCCCAAATTTCTAACTTGTTCCATAAATCACAAATGGAAAGAATCCAAATGTGCAGACTTAGGAAATGTATAAATGTTCCTGCTGAGCACGTTTAACTTTCAGTATCTCAGCCCCACCAGGAGTGAAATAGCTGCCAATGTGTTTCATGAAATCTTTAAAACCAGCCAGCCCAAAGCCTGGCAATTTATTAGTAAAATTCCAGGAGGATTTTACAGAGACCTGAAAAGCTGCTTGTAGAAGAGAGAATATAGAGCTAGATCTCGATCTGATGTAAAACAGGCAGCTATGAAATACAAGGTGCCAGCACAAGCTTTAAAAAAAAAGTTTCTTAGAAGGAAGGATGAATTTGGACAGGCTTGTGTCTTCTGGGAAGAGCTGCCAGCCATGGCTGTGCCTATGAAGGAGACAACTGTCCACTGGGTGAGTCTCCAGCACCCACCAGAAGCTCACAGAAGAAACTTCTGATTCTTTTGGATATTGCTAAACTTTTCACCCAGGTGTGCCAGCAGAGAGGAAAATCTGGCTGCAGAGGCTTAATGGTCTGTGGGTACCTGTGCTATGGATTCATTCTGGCTGTGGATCAAGAATTTGATGTGTTCTGTTCTCACTAATGCACGGACAGCCAGACAGAGACACCTGTGACCTGTGACCCTGCAGGTACCTGTACCACAGTACCAGGAGCCACCTAACAGCTACACCCATGAGTTTGTCTGTGGAGACATAGAAATTTGAAGACCTTGATGTGAAAAACATATTAGCAAGAGGATTTAATGACTCATCACCATGGAAATAATTCTCTCTCTTCTCATCTACCAGGTCATTCCTCTCTTTTGTGTAGAAATTGCAGACAATCACTGTTCTCTCAGTTCAATGCCATTAATTCTCCTTCAGTCTACATTACAATTGCTACTACAATTAAATGTTGATTTAATGTCCCTCAGTTATATTGTGTAGCCTCTATAAGGCTCTCTTCTCACAGGTTAGTTAAAAGCTAAACAACACGGTCTCCTAACCCTGATCCATCAGCCAATTCCTTATGTGTGGGTGGAGGAGCGTGCACAGAGACCCGCTGAGATCAGTGACATTTCATACTGACAAAAGGCATCTAGACAGGCTAAACTCAGCACATCCTAAGTCAGGACATCTTTTTCTTCTCAGATATGTACCTTCCAACTATTTTAATTGGAGTGAGTGAGCAGTTGTTTGCTCTGACATCTCCCCTTCCTTCTGCTGGTAGGTTTTCTGTTTCGATGACTCTGGGAAAGCCATTTGTCCCCACTGCCCTACAGCTGACCTATGATGAACAGGACACAGCTTCAAGTTTCCCTGGATGTGGGGTTGCTATGCCTCAGTGTCTCAGGGCCCTCATCTGCTTTGGGTTATTGTCCATCACTGGTGGCAGCTCAACCCTCGCCACTGCAGCACAGAAAAGCCACACTGCCTCAGACCTCCTTGCAGTGTGAGCCTTGCTCAGAAACAGACCATCAGGGTGGCTCAGACTAACTCAGGCTCAGCCTAAAGGCAGGCTCAGAGAGCTGACACAGCCAGGTACCACAGCTCTGCTCAGAAGTGGCACCTGGCTGGGTCAGAGCTGTGGTGTCTGTTTGCACTTTGCATCCATTTTCCCAGGTAAGTGGCTGTTTTAGAATGCTTCACTTTTCTTCTGCCATATCTCAACACATTCCCAAGCTAAAATGTGAAGTCGTAAGCTGAACAGGAACCACTTGAATCACTTGCTTGAATCCTGCTGTTGCAAATTCCTACCAAAAGCAAACTCTATTCATCCAAGCCAGGGCTGAGTCGGGACTGTCTGGGGGATCTCTGAGCCCAATAATACAACTCCTAATGAGTTCCTCTGTACCAATCTGTCAGAAAACAGCAACAGTGTGAGCGTGACATGGAAAAAAATCTCCAAGTTTAACATTTCCTCTTCATTTTCAAGCAGTGGGGTACATACCCAGAAGGGCTGGCGGTGGGTACCTGCTCATAGGGTTGTAACAGTGACATAGAGAAACATCACATGCAAGAAAACCTATCTAAATACACCCAATTTTCATCTGAATGACTGCAGTGGTCTAGCAGGTGTTTTGGGCAATCAAATCAAAACAAACCTCCAGAGCTACCTGTCAAACAGACAAAGACAGCCTGAAGTCATGAAGAACATGGGGAGTTTTACATGAGCAAAATCTGAATAAGGGTTTAAATTGGAGAGATAGGAAGCTGCTCCCAAAAGGAAAGTACACAACATCTGGCATGGTGCTGGGATGCTGCACCATCTCCATCTGTGGCCCAAATTCAGCAAAGTATCTGCCACACCTTTTCAGAACAGTATCTGCAATTTAGCTCACTGCAAACTCTCCCTCAGCCCTGGGATATACCTACTAAAAGTAATTTAAATATTTATTATTTATATTAACGAATCAGAAGGTTCCAATCTAGGCCTGGAAACCTAAAATACCCCAAATACATTTAAAACACCAGCAATGTAGGTGTCCTTATTTACTATTTAAGTATCTGTCAAACGCTGGCAGTGTTATCAAATCATGAATCAGGACAGAGCTATTTTATTTCCAGTGGAAATGCCTGAACCTCATTTAATCTGTTTTGGCTTTTGACCTGTCAGAACCCATGTGGGATGAAGCACTGAGCGAATTACAGAACAACAGCAACTTCTACTGTGCCCAGATTGTTGATTAAAGTAGAAGGCAAGCATTTGCAGGGTCCACACTCGAGTGAAATGCCTTTCCTATTCAGAAAATCAGCAAGTTCAGTGCAAGATTTTCTGCAGTGCTGCCTCCACTTATATTACCCAACTGTGACCTGAAAGTGAAAACAGCTATAAACACATATGAATCATCTTCTTACGTGAATTTTGTCCAGGTTCAGACAGGTAGCCTGGATTGTTAAGCTGTTTTTACCTTACTATGCTGTGGTTAAAGCAGAGTTGAGGTAGGAAATGTACACGTGTCAGTTTTAAAGCTGGCATTGTTCCTTTAACACGTGAATAAAATTAAAACAAATCTCAGCCCCATAAAAAGCTGGATTCTGCAGGCTGAGAAAAAAAAACAAACCACACAGTTTACTCCTGCAATGAATGCTCTGAAAAAGGCATTTTCCTGACATAAAACTCATTTCCCCACCCCCCCCCCCCGTTTTGGTTTTGCAGCGTGGTAGCAATAATGTTTAAGCCTGTTGGACACCACCTTATGAAACATGACACAAATCAGTTCACCAGGTGAGCATCCCACTGGTGTTTGCAGCCAGGGGCCCTGACACCAAAGACTTCCAAGTGGGAAGAAACCCTTCTGCACCACGTGAAAGATCAAACCAGAACATTTTGTTTTGTCGTTTTAGAGAGAGCTTGCTTGGATGTTGGAGCCTGGGAGGATAAATCAATGGAGGTTTCAGCTTCGGAGGCCAATTTGGAACAAAAGGAAACGTAAAAACATCGAGCTGTCCCAAGGGCCTCATGAAGTCCATTTGCATTTGTCTGTATGCTCCACGGAAGGGAGTTTAATTTGAGCACTTGCCAGCTATTAGCACGTGCTAATGAGACTCCAGCTACTGCCAGTTCAGGATGGGAACTGCAGGATTCCTCACAGAGCGGTGGGAGAGGGGTACTGGCAATCAAGGAGTTATCCTGAAGAGGCATTTCTCCTCTGGTTCCCACTAATTAAAGCCTCTTTCGTGGCTCTTTTTGAAAAGCCTCTTTTTAAACCCACCACTTGTGGTGGTCCAAGTGGCCAGCATGGAGACAGGATGGGCTACAGGGAGGGTCACAGGATGGGGCACAGCCAGGATCACCGTGGCTGCTTTCCTGCACTATAACTGTGTCTCCTTTCAGGTCAGTCCTTACCCAGACCAGGATCCCACTGATGCTGGGACACTGTCTGAATAAAGACCCGGAAAAATTATCCACCTTGACCAAAATGAGCTGATGATGTCTATGAGACCTGTAGGAATGGGAAACTAGAAACTTGGGAGCATTAAGTGCAAAGGTTCTTTACAGCTGTTGAATGTGTTAAGGTATTGGTCACTGCAGTGAGACACAACCCAGCTTGCAAGGCTGACCAACCCCCTGGGAGAGACAGGAACATCTCCATGTCCAGGAGGGATGGAGAACTCCCTGACATGCCCAGCTGGCAGGTTTAGCCTGTATCCTGCGTGACACTGAGGCGTGGGAAGCCCTGAGGCAGTGGCAGCCACCAGCATAACCTCTGGGTCACAGACTGTGAAGTGATTTCATTACAGTCACACCCTCGCTGTGATTTCCTCCGTTGGTACAAGGAGACTCACTTGCCATCCCCAAAGAGTGACAGGAAAATACACATCTCCTGCCCTGCCCAGCACAGTGTCTCGGGACAGCAGTGCTGGCAGGCACAGCTCCACACACAGCTTGTCTCACACAGCACACCCACCACATAACCCTGGGCCTCGTTTGCCTTTTGCCTGAGAAGAGCAAGCAGCGTTCAGTTCAATCAGAAATGAAAGCAGAGCCCATTCCAACAAACAGGGAGACAACAAGAGCCCCCAGTCCTCCTCTTGGCCACGGTCACAGCTCCTCTTGGGGCCAAGCAGAGCTGGGAGCGCGCAAGGCAGGGAGAGGGCTCTTGGAGAACAGAAGAACCTGCTTTAAGGACATGACACAGAGCTACAACAACGAGGGAGAGAGAGAAGTAGAAAGAGACATACTGGAGAAGCTGACCATTGCGAAATGCTGACACCGGTCTCCTGTGAATTCGATCGGACACCTACCGGAAGAGAGAAAACCAGAAAGAGAGAAACAAGATAGCAAAATGACACCCAAACAGGCTGAACTGAGGCCCCTTCAGGTCCCTTGCGTGGCTTCTATCCATCTGCTCTCAACCTTCACCCTTACCTGCAGCCCTAAGCCCTAGCCCAAAGCTGACACCAACAGCCATCCCTGACTAGACCATTCTACATCCACCGCTGTGCCCGGGAGGTTTTAAGGAGTGTGGTGCATTTTTTGTCTTCAAACATACTTTGCTTAGGATCTGGCATGTACAATCGCAAAGGCAGTTTCTCCAAACATCTCTGTCCGAAGAATCCGTTTGGACATCTGGAGGGGAAAAGGGGAGAAATCACAGAACATGTCTGGCACAGTTCTTGAGGTCAGAAATAAAAAAAAAGTGCATTGTGATGAATGGAAAAAAAATAAAGGCTTTACAGGTGTATTTAGTCTCTGCTTTGCTTTAACCAGGCACCTGCAAACATCAGTATTCCAGCTCTGGCTTTGACCTGGGCCTTCAAGCAGGCACCAAACCCTTCTGCCCTGTCCTGCTCTGCCTGCCTCCTTCCTTCTCACCTGCTAGAAGCACCAGCTGGCAGGAAGATTGAGATGGGCTGGATGCTGCTTTCAGAGACTCCAAGGAACTGCTCTCTAGACAAGACTGACAAGAGGCACCACAGAGCAGTGAGTGGCTGCTCAGGCGACAGCAAGCGTTGGGTATGGAAAGTGTGTCCCTGTTATCACCCCAGAAATATCCAGGGGTGTTCCAGGGAAAAAGGGTTACGTGGCAGTTAGAGAGAAAGCATGTGCAGAGTCTCTGTGTTAACAGAGAGAAAGGGACAGAGAAGAAAGCTGAGCCAAAGAGGTGTCACATGCTGTCCAGCTGCGAGGCTCTCTCAGGGTGTCCCAGCCAGTGTCACTTGATGGGTCAGGATGTGCCAACTCATGGCCACCAGTTCCACATTGGAATGATGCTGCAGTGGCAGGGAAGGTGCCCTGCAGATGAAGGACACCAGGCACAGGCACCAGCCCATGAGTATCCCCCCAGCTGAGCCATGTTTTGGGAGCCCAGGGACATGGGCAGGGTCCAGGAAGGTGCAGCAGCACCAGCACCCTCTGTGTCGTGTCCCACCACAGCTGCAGGTGAAGCTGGGATGCAGTGGGAGCCCAGCCTTGGGTGGTCAAATAATTCTCCCCCAGGCACTTGTCTCTCTCCCTCACTTCACATCTTTTCTTCTGGATTCCTTGGAGAGTCCCGCAAAGTATCCCCAGCTTTCTTCAAGTCCCAGCTCTCACCTGCCTGTCCCACAACTCACTCCCTTCTCAACCAGCCTCTCCCTCCTCTGAGCTTAAGAGGGTTTTCTCTTCATAGCATCCTAACATCTGTTTTCCAGCTTCCCAGGGTAAGTGGAGCTGCACACTCTGCACCTTGTACACGTCAGACCTTCCTGGGTCTCAGCTGTCACCCACAAGGTCTCGCTGTCCCTCAGTGCTGTCCCTCAGTGCTCTGCAACTGGTCAACAAGGAAGGGACTGAAAGACACCTCAGCAAAGAGCACATGGAGCAGAGGCCAAGTCTGATGTCAGTGGCTCAGCCCCTGGACTGCGAAGCACAGCAAGAGGCCAGAGCAGCCTTGACACAGTGTCCATGTGGTGGGATGGAGCAGGGCAGATCCAGGCCCAAGCCCAGGTTCAGGTTCAGGCTGCGTGCAGAACACCTTGATTTTTAGCAGTTGTACCTCACAATGGACATACACTGATCTGGGTCAGGAGATTGGAGGGAGCACTGGGGGGTCTCAGCTGTACAGACCAGGGGTACACCAGCCCACCAGTCAGGCCTGCAGGGATACATACTCCCAAATGGGAGAGGTGAGACCCAGCTGTGGTCTGGAACGGGCTTGAGGAGGCACCAGATGGCTGAGCATGAGGCAGGGCAAGGTGTCAAGATGCACCTCTGAATCCTGCATGATCCAAGGAGAAGATATAGCCAGTTAAAGGCTGCATAATCTCTCCATCTATTGTCCTTCTGGACTTCAACACCTCCACAACTTCAAACCTGTCCTTTCCTAAAGAACCATTTCCCAGTTCTTCAAGGCAGGGTTTTCCAGGTCCACGGAATATTCCACCTGCTATCCCTCTCACAGAAGCAAGCTTTGGAAAGCCCCGAATGGTCGACCCGGTTTTGACACTTGATTTCTTGCTGGATTTCACTGCAGTTTTGGGGGGTCTGCACTGTGCAAAAAAACACTGGTGCAGCTTCACTGCCCATGGCTAAATCTGGTTTTTGTGTTAGACAGCATTTGTTTTTTGGGACATGTCCATGTGGGAGTGTGCTGGGTGACCTCGAGGGCATGGCTCTGCATTGGACAGCACTGAGCTCCCCAGCCAGACACTTCAGCTTCTCAGTACCCAAGTCACTTCTGAAACTGGAAATTTGACTACCTGGTCAGGCAAATATCTTTGAAAAATTCCTTCTCTTTTCTCATTCTTGGACGTTCATCTTGAAACACAGGAAAGAGAGACACAACCAGCAATGTCATTTCAGCTGCCAAGGAAAGCCCAGCCCAAGGGGTGACCATCAGACATGAGGCCTCTTGACTTTCCCAGTGACAAAGCAGAGAAGGCTGGTGCTGGGAAGTGAAGAAGATGCCCCACTGGCAATCAAAGAGCACAAACCTGAGGCAGCTTGGGTGGCACATACTCACAAGGACATCCCTAGGGAAACAGGACTTTGGAGAAACCTCCAAGAGACTGCACTGGGGTTTGATGAAGGCATCCAAAATAGAAGGTGTCTTCCCAATCCTTTTTGAAGTTTACTCATCACCACTGACAGAGTCAGGAACTTATTCACAGTCTTCAAAGGAACCCAGTTTAGCTTGCAACGTGCTTCCCATTTTCCTGGGATCTGAGATTTCATGTGTGTTGTGAGCACACTGAAGGTCCTCAGGGCTGCTGCTGAATGAAGCAAACCTCCCACCCACCCCAAAAAGGGGTGCTTTGTCTGAAACAAGCTAAAACTGTCTCAGGTGCTAAAAACTTGCTCGTCTGCAAGAGGTGAGCCAAGGCTGGAAATCCAGCACGACCAAGGCTGTGTGTCCTTAAGGAAAGACTGAAAATAACAGTGAAAACGGGCGGAAGGAAATAAAAACCCGGAGAAAGAAATTGGTGACACATGAAAAAGCAAAACAGAAAGGTGTCAAAGAAGCTTTGATGCCATGACAGCTACCATATAGCCCATCTTCAGATCTCTGCAGGCAGCAGAGCGTGGGTGGAGAGAAGATCTTTCTAGACAGAAGGCAGTAGATAACTGTCTTCTCTGTGTCTAGGACAGCTCAGGCTTTTCATCTTTAGTTACTAGTGAATCAGCACTGGGAAAAGTGACAGAAGAAAAGCCCTCATGGACAGGAGCACCTTCTGTCACCTTCCAAACTAGTGTGCAAAGTGTTGAGGCACAAGTGCCGCTCTGGTGGACCTGGGTTCTGGCTCCTCATAAGGAAGGCTGCAGGCAGAAACAGTGACCAGGAGACCTCTGAGACCATGCAGTGTTTTTGGTTACTTTCTTTTTAGCTGCCTCGTACTTCTAGGCTGGTGAAGATGATTTGTTATTTATCACTGTAGCTCCAGATGTGACTTCTAGGAAAGAAATTTCCAGCGTGCATGGCACACGAGTCTCCCAGTCCAGACAGGAAGAGCAATGAATTCTGCATGCAGAATCTGCTGCCAGTGGTAAGGGCTTCTGGGCAGCTCTCCTTCAGTGAGGGATATACTAAAGTCAAGGCTCACCAAAGTTGAGAGCCATGAGATGGTCTTTGGTCATGGCATCCTTCTTCTTGCACATTTGATCCCAGGCCAAGAGATTTTGTCTGGCTCTCCCAGAAAAACAGAGTCCCTCCTTCTTTGGAAAGCTCTTCCAGGGACTACACACATGGTGGACCATTCCTACAAATATAACCTTTGGAGTTTCTTGTTCCCTCACTGCTGTCAGAGAGGCCCAATGGGTCTCTCCTCAAAGGCCAAGGGAAAAGGACAAGGGTGTGTCTGCAGGAACAGTCCTGGGGAAAGAAAAGGCTGCACCAACTTCTTGCAGACAGCACCTTGTCCCTTCTCCAGCCAGAGTCAAGAACCCTAAAACTGCCCTGGCTTAACTCCATCCCTCTGCTCCTGATTGCCACATCTCAGACTTACTTGCAAATGCCATTTGTAAAACTGGTCAGGGATTTTTCTGTCCAGATTCTGTTTTCTGTTGTTGCTGGAAAATGTCCGATTCTTTCAACTTTGACCTTGAGACCTCAAAAACATCCACAAAGTTTTGCTCTTGGGTTCAGGGTGAATTGCAGTGAAATATTTCCATGGTAACAAAAATGCAGTAAGATGATTAGCCAGATAAAGCATCTCAAAAAGTACAAACCAAAATGGTTTGAAGGACCCATTTCTGTGTTGTTTGCAGAGCACTTATTTCAGAAAATTGAGAAACTTTGACATTTTGCCCTTTATCAGGGCAGAGCAATAATGATTGTTAATTATTATTTGCTACTATTAATTGATAACATCATTATCATAAGGTTCCTGATGGAAGTAAAACTTTTACTGCCCAGCTGTTGATCTAAATATTGCAAGGGTCGGCACATTTCCTTTGCTTCCCTAGATCCTAATAATAATATGCCAAATTTGGTAGGTCTCATAAAGCAATCCATGTTACAGAAGAATGTGAATGAGCAGGTGCTTCAAAATAATGGGATAAGGAGAAGCTGTAGCAGAAGGACACAATGCACTGATGTAAGCAAATGGGAAAAAAAAAATGTTTCAAGCTTTTTTGTGCAAAGGGCTGAAAAAGAAGACAGTTCTGTCATTGTCCCCTGACCAGTCCCAGATGATCAGGCTCTGGAGAGCCCCAAAAGGCTGGACTCCACAAAACCACTGATGGGAAGAAAAGAAAGCAACCAGAATAAATGCAGAGGCCTTATCCAGAGCAGCTAATCAAGGCATGTTTGCTGTGCAGTGGAGTCCAAACCTCAGGGACATCCACTGCTGGGCTCGGTGAGGGCAACAGCGCCGTGGGCTCCGCGCCGTTGTCTTCACCGAGCCCTGGAGTTGCAGGATCAGCTTCCACACTCTGATGGGGCTCGAGGGTCTGATACAGCTACATGTGCATTAAACAGGACACAGTGAACAGGATGCACAGACGGGCCACTTGAACCTGAGAAGGTACCTGATGTCGTCACCCAAGATAAACAGCACGAAAAACGCAAGGAACGAGTCCTGGCTGGTTCAGGGGATTTGGAACAGGATGTGGAGATTTTCACCCCTAGCTCAACACTGAGGGCTCTGCATTTCCAAGGGCGTTGCAACACCTCCCCACAGAAGTGCTCGTATATCCATGGCAAAGTGACATCCCTGTGGTTGTGCAATGAGCACCAAATGCCACAGGGAGGGGTGGCACAGCTCTGGGCACTGCAGGAGAGCTGAGCAAGCCATGGCCATAGGAGATCTGCCTGATGTTCACCCCTGTGGATGGAGCTCTGGGAAAAACATGCCAAAGCTGCCAGCATAGCTAACCCTCCTGAATGACCTTTCCCTTTCCTGGGAAAATCTGCAGGCAGCAGTATACATGGAGGAGGTGAACGTGTGACTTTGAAAACTGATGGCTGGGATACATCAACTAGCTTAGAAATGAACTGATCTTTTCTCTTTTGCTTTGTTTTGGGTTTTGTTCTCTCTTTGACTTACACTTTTCGCCTGAGGTGCTCTGACCTCACTCCCTCAAGTAATGCAGTGCTGTCACCTCAAACCCAGAAAGTCTGTTTATCTGTCAGCATTTGTAAATCCTTCAGCTTGACTCCTGGTCCAAAATGATAAGGGGGTGTTGCTCTGTAGCATTGTTTAAGTCTGCTGATCCCATCCAAGATCCTGGCTCAGGGTTCCAGTCACCTCTGATCACACACAAGAGTCACGAAGAGCATTTAAGTGGAATGATGAGACTTGGCTTTCTTTGTTTGGCTGGGAAGACCCCAACTGTACCTAATGTGTGCCAAGACCTAACTGGGAAGAAGAGCATTTCTGTTGTGATACACACACTAGCACAGCCCTGTGGCCATGGAACCAGCAATTAGAGCAGCCTCAAGCTACTCCGGGTTGTACCAAGAACCCAGTGGGCTCCAGGAGGGAGGCAGACCCAAGACCAGTAGCTGCCAGTCATCCCAAACCTGTGTTCAACTGGACACAACAAACCAGTCACCACTGCCCTGTGTCCCAGACCAGCTCAAGGCACTGAGACTTGCTTGTGTGCATCCCTTCTGCAGGCACTGGAATTTGCTCTACTCAGACTCTCCTCTTCCCTACAGTTCTGGTGAGAAACCAGTCCAACTCATAAGGCCTCTCCGAGCAAAATGGTCTGGAAAAGGGTCAAGAAATTCTTCCTGTCGAGAGCCTGGAGCTTGTTAATTTACAGGGGCTGAGGAGTCAGTTCTGGATGTGTGTGGTTCAGTCATTTCCCAGGTTTATGCCGAAAATTTGTAGAATATCTGAGGCAGATCCCACTTCTCCTATCCAACTTCCAAGTGGTCTGTTTGCAGAGTCAGGATAACAGCACAGATTGTTTTATGTTCAGGTTTCCTTTGACAGCACCATGTGCAGAACTTACTTCAAATCAAGGACAAAATTATGCAAGAACACAATCCAAAAAAGACACAATTTCTGGAGCAGCTCCAAATCCTTTCTGGGCTCTTCCTTGGTGAAAAAAAGGAAGACCATTGTCCAAGGTCTAGCTGAAGTGCATTGAAAAGGGAGGGAGGAGGTGGGATTACAAGCAAATACTTTTTCCCTGAGAATTTAAAAGACCAGGAGAAACACGTTTCTGGGAAGCCTGTTATAAAATAATAATAAAAGGCCAGCTGCCAATTTAGTCGATATCTGCAACAAATCAAGCATGAACCACTCCAGGAGAAGAAATTATTTCAGAACTCAGCTGTTCTTTTTGCTCCAGACTGCCAGAGGGGACATCTACAGGAAGCATATTCTGCGCTTCTGGACAGCTGCAAACAATGGAATCCACTCCAGGAAGGATGGTGGCAGGTAACAAAAAAGGACACTAAACTTCTGATGGTTGGCATTGGAAAGGCTGGTGCTGGGGAGCTAGAATCCCCTTAGCACCTGGTGAAGGAGGGCTGCAAGCTGGCACAGGGGGGGCAGAAGATCCCCCAAGTCCCTGCTGACTCTAATCAGAAGAGCAAAGTGGAAACAGCACATGGACACACAGGTTGTTCCTGGCTGAAGCTGCTCTAAGGCCTTTGAAGAGGTTGTGAGCAGAGGGACCTACCAATCTCCTCCATGCTCTTGTCTCAGAGGTACAGGGAGGCTGGAGGACCAAGGCCAGTGTTACAGAGATCAGAAATGCAGGTCAAACCTGCATCTTTGCCTCCTCTCCTTTCTCCTCCAAGGCTGCATCATGGCATCTTTCACAAACCACAGCAGCAGGTCTTCTGTCTTGGTGCAACGAGGAAGCCGTGGAACATTGTCAGCACTTTGCCAGGTTGCAGGCAGACAGAGGTGAAGTCTGTTTATCCATCAGCAGCCCTCCCCGAGAATCATCCATGTCATTGGGAGAGCCATTTTATGGGAAACACTATGTTCAGTTCAAAGGCTTCTGCATTCTCCAATAACTGTCGCCCTCTGGAATCCAGAAACTCTAAAGGTACACCACTTCAAAAGCCAAGATTTCTTATCTTCAATCTGTGATTGAATGATAAAAACACCCAAGGAGAATGAACATTCTCAAGCAGTAAGATGAGAAATGACTGTACCATGTAGAAGGCACTTGGGTCCCCTGGGTTCCTGTGGACACGGAGTCATCTTTTCTGGCAGATGAGCAGTGACAGTGCAGATCTTCACATTTGGGTAACTCTTTCCTGCCCTTCCATACACATCTGTTCAATGGCCATCTGCTTTTAGCAAGTGGTATCTTGGAGCTCATCAGAAAAGGAAATCATTTTGCCAAAGCAAGGAATCCAGGCTTTCAAATGATACGAAATAATTAGGTCTGTTTTGTGCGGCACATAAAATCTTAATGGAATCCGTCACTGAGCTTTCCCTCTGTTCATCAGCTGTCAGAGCAGCCTGGTTGGAAGGCAGGCTGTTGTTCATGAGGCTGGAGTTGCCTGCTGAAGACACTTGATGACTCCCACATCTATCCTTTGTTAGGAAAAACTGATTTTTACATATGGCAGGAGTTCGGGTAACTTATTGCAGTTAGAAATTGATCCTATCTGAAAAGTCTTGATCTGGATTCAAGTTCTTCCCAAAAGAAATAGCCTTGAAATTCATGCTTTTGGCATGACTACATTGCTTACAGATAGAGCTATGGATTCACACACTCCTCCAGGCTTCAAGCCCTTCCCAGAATGGAATGACTGGAATTGCTGGGGCTTCCTGGGGCTACAGCTACACCAGAATAGTGGTTGTGACTTTATTTCATCATATGGGGCTTTCCCCATGTTTCCTGTGGGGAACATGGGCAAGATGAGCCTACAGTGGCACAAGAAGTTAATGGCAGAGACAACTCCCCTGAAGATCAGGGCTGTTGTGTCCAAGGGCTGCTCTCCCCTCACACACACAGGAGATGTGGAGGACCACGGCTTCTGGTTTCTGCCCTACCCAGCTCTTTAAACGCCTAAAGGGGCAAGTCTGGGAGAACTGGAAGATGCTGTTCATCCCCTGTCCTTCCACCCCAGCTGGCCCTGCACTGGAGGAGAATGAGGAGGGAGCAGTTCATTGTGATCCAGCCCACGAGCCTTCCAGGATGATGGTTCTGTTCAGCTGTGTCCTTCAAGGCCTGAGGAGCTGAGGTGTGGGGTGAGCATCACATTACTCAGTGGCAGTGGTGCTGGGCTGACACCCACAGATTGTCACACACCTTTGGCTGTGTGTCTCCATGCAGAGGTCTCTGGGCCACACAGGGAGAAAATTGTCAGCTCTGGGATTCTCCAAGCTGGGCACAGGGATGCCTGGGTCACCAGGAGAGCTCAGAAGCTGGCTCCATCTGCTCAGTGAATGCACATCCAGGGCACCACCTCATGCTCACTCTGCAGGAGCCCAGGGGCAGGTACAGGTGTGCTCTGGGTACCTACATGCCCAGCACTGGCAACCAGACTGCACTGGTTATTCAGTCACTATTAGGCTTGGGGGGTTGAGGGGTGAGATGCTTTTGGGCTTTCTGGCTGTGAACCAGAGGGGAAAAAGTCTCACATCCCATTCCACATCCCTCAGACTATGCAGCCCCACTTCAACCTCCTCAAGAAATTTCATTTTAAGGATAACATAATGTGTGTCTCTGTTTTTTTATTGCAGGTTTAAAGGGGAGAAATAAACAACTTGCAGTGGCCACAAAGCAGCACAGAGAGGTGAAGAGCTGTGTGCTAAACCTGGGCCCAGGAGATACAGATAGGAGAGGTAAAGGACAGGTCCCAGCAAGGGACCACCTCCAGTCACGGAGGAGAGGGGACCCAAGTTTCCCTGAAGCTGCAGAGGAGAAAGGGAAAAGAGGGGAAAAGAAACAGCCAGGACAAACATATCCTTAGAGGAAGAAAATCCAGGAAAAGTCAACAGTGAGACACACACAAAAAGAGGAAAATACAAATCCTCACCCCCCTACCCCTGCCCCTCTTGTGTCCCCTTCTGAACCTGCACAGCTCAAACTGCAATTGCCAGGAGAATTTCAGAGCTCCCGCTCCTCTGGCAGCTGCACAAAGGTCTCCTCTCCCCCAGCCAAGTAGTTTCCATATTGACACAAGAACTCCACTCACTTACTTGCACGACAGCTGATTAATCCCCTCGATGTAGTAGCACACCCCACCATTGACACAATAGGACTTGGCTGTTTCGTTGCATTTTCTGGCGTGCCCGGACCAGGAGGAGAGAGTTGTGGTTACTGCAGGGGAAAACAAAAACACACACAAAAAAGGATATATTGTTATTTCCTTTGTTGGGCAATTCTGCTTCCTCAGATGGTTTTCAGCTAGTTTGTTTGCCAAAGTAAAAACCCCAGAGCGACAAAACCTCGGCCTGTGCCTTCAGACCCACCTTCACCTCTCCGGGTCCTGGGGCTGCAACCTGACCTTTCCTTTTCCAGAAAAACTGGCCAAGTGAGTGAGGAGTTGAAGGCACATCTTCCTCTGAGCGGCCAGCATGTCAGGGCAAGGTCATCTTATTGGCAAGCTGCAGGGAAGAGTGCCCCTTTCCCACCTCTGCTTGCCCTCCCCTTGTGCTCAGAACCCTGGGACATCAGGCAGGCAGCAGGTCAAGAGAAAGATGTGCTGGAGAGTCACAGACTCGTGGTGACCTGCTGCTGAGGCCTGAGCACATCATGATACTGAAGATACTGAGATAGTGAAGAGGACATTGCACTGCTTCGTATCATTGGGAGGGAGTAAGTTTTCAGAGCCAGAAGCAAGTGCCATCCTTGTCCCAGGAGCAGGTCTAACACAAGCAAGATCAGCTCCATCTCTCCCTCCCATTTTCTGAGTGTTTCCCTGTCCTGCCTCAACGACAGAAGTCCAGCAGGAGAAGTCCTGCTGGGAACAACCCAGCAGAAGTTCAGCAGGAGAAGTCAGTCAGCCCCAGTTCACGCTGAGAGAGAGGCAGCCAGCGTGACTCAAGTTTCCTGGGACACAGGTGCTTTTTCCAAATCTAAAATTTCTTTCTGGAGAGAAGCTTTCCAGACATGCGAGCTACAAAAAAACTCCCCAAAACCCTGAAGGTAGTCTGCAGAATTTCCTGTAATTCCTGTCTCTGAATGACTCAGACAAACTTACAGCCCAAAACAGATTCTCCACAGGTAAGACAGAGGCTTCTAAGAAGGGAAAAACCTTTTGTTAGAGCAACTGATACAGGTCACAAAAGCTGAGCAGCTTTGGGAAATGCAGACCCATCTTCACATAACTCAGAGAAGGGCTGGGCACTCAAAAGCATTGGTTTTTTACGACTGAATACTTAACATCACTAAAGACAGTCCCCTTTCCTGGACTACCCACCTTGCCCAGACCCTAACACAGTTACACCTCCAGCAGTGTGGCTACTACCTACTTTCCAGCACCTCTTATGTTGCAATCAAGGTTTCTGAGGAGCTACTCTCTTCCATCCTGTTTTCCAAAGCATAAATGAACCTTATGGAGAGGTCAGTGACTTCAGACCCGTTCCTGAGACAGAACTCCTCATTGACACAGGATTTGAGGAAGAAGGCTTGAACCAGAGCCCCAGGCAGGAGCTACTCAGAACTACAGGAGGAGCAGCAGGGCAAGACGCAGCCTGCCCTGGAGGGAGCTGGGGCTGCTCCCCACTCCTCAGGCAGCCCCTGTGCTCATCCCTCCTTTGCAGAGGCTCAGAGGCTGCATCCCACACCACCAGAGCCAAGGGGTGCATTCCCATGCTCTGGCTCCAGCCCAGCACCTGCTGGGCACATCCAGGCTCTCCCAGGTAAAGGAGGGCTCCCAGCACCCTGTGAAGCCTCTCACATGTGGGTCATGCTTGGCACCTGAGCAACCAGACAAGCTGGTTCTGGCTCTCCTGCTTTTAGGACTCTGCCTGCATGGGGTCTGTGCTTCTCCAAACGGGGAGTTTCTCCCTGGGCTGTGCCCAGCTGGAGCAGCCCACGCTGTTACCTGTGCTCAGCTCAAGGCAGAGCCAAGCTCACTGCATTGTCCCACTCCATTGTCTTCCATTCCCACAGGGAAGCCAACGCCTCCCACTGTCTGGCAGCAGCGGGGCTGTGCACGGAGCAGAGCTGTTTCCATGCCTGGCCTTGAATAACCATCGCCTCTGGCTCTGTATTTTCACAGTCACCCAGGGCACAGCGAGCTGTCCCAAAGTGCTCTGCACAGCAGACATGGCAAATGCTTCAGCAAAGACCCAAAGTGCTCAGAGCCCTGGGACAGCAGAGAGCTGCTCCCTCCGAGGGCACGTCCTGCCAGCCAGCTGGGAGCCAAATGTGGGCAGAGTGTGCACACACTGCAGTGTCTGCAGAGGGTGACATGACCAAGCCTCCAGTGAAGGGCTTGCAAAAAACCCTCAAATATGAAAACTTCCAAACTTCTGTAGGAAATTCAGCTCTCCCTTCCAGTTAAGATTAATGGTAACTAGAAGCCAAAGCCATTATGAGTCTGTATAATTTATTTGGAGAATGCAGATTCATTATACAGACGAGGGTGTATAATTCATACCTTTATGAGATAGTAGCACATTTCTAGTGGGGAAAGCAGAGATGTGGGTCTCTGACAAACTGCAAGTGTGCCATCAGTTCAGGGAGCACTGAAACTCCATGAACCAAAGCACTGGTGCAAATTGAAAGGCACATGGATGAAGAACAAGCACAGCCTGCAGGGAGCCATCACCCCTGCAGCCATCAAACATATCACTTGGTAGAAAGCAAAGCGATCCGTCTGGCAAAGTCTTGCATCATAAATCCTACAGGAAAGGATTCTGGAGCAAGGCTTCCCACAGCAAGGGAGGAGCAGAGAGGGAGAACTAAAAACAGAGCCCAGAAACCTCCCCATAGAAAACACATCAGGTAACAAGGTACCCAATTCCCCAAGAGAGGTGGATGGGAAGATGTTGTGTGACGTTGTGATACCAGCTAGAGATTGCATGGGATCTTCATGCCATAGAAACAGTTTTGTCCCTTCTAAATTTTGTTCCTTTTAAACAAATTAAAAGGAGCCTAGCACGAATGAGGCTCCTTTTCCTCTTCCAGGAGGAGAGCTCTCAGTAGAGCTGTGCCTGTCTGGAAAATATATGGTTGATCACCTCTCCTAGAAGCATCTTGCTAATGTCATTATCCTTTAATCTCTGTTTTCTGCAAAAAAAACCCTGTTCTGCCTTTTATCCCAAAGAAGCACAAAGTGTTTTGAACTGAATCACAGACTCATATTACTGTGGTGCATTTGTCAGCAGCAGAGATGTAGCAAAGGCCACAAAGAGAGGCAGCAAGCCCAGTTCCCTGCTGAGAAGCATCATGAAATGAGTCCATTTTAGACTGTGAATTGAGCAGTACTGGTCAAACCAAAGCCCTGCCTAGTCCCTAACAGTGGCCAGGGGATGATGTTTGAGGAAGAAGATCAACATGAGCATGCAATAATAATTTTCTTCTGGCCATCTAAGATGAGCAGCTCAGAGACAACCTAAATCATCCACAGTGTCATTACATTCAGTGGCCTTTGCTGGGTTTCTCTGGTTGCTGTTTGAACAAACCTAATCTTGTAGCACCCACAATGTTTGTGACAAGAGCTCCAGTGTTATGGACAGTGTGCAAAGGCACAGCTCCACTTAATCCTTTTAACCTGCCCTTTTCTGGCTCTTGTACCAGAAAAATACAGTCATCATCCCCCCTTGTTTCCCCTGTGCTACCTGTGGCCTTACAGGTGCCTTGCAGGCACAGGCAGCATCTTCTTTCCTAGCTGGAAAGCAATGATTTCTTTAGTGGCTTCTTAGACAGAGGTTGATCCAGCTGAAGATCTTTTTTGGCTCATCTCTGATTCAGTTTTTCCCCTTGGAAGTGGTGAGACCGTACTGCATACATGATATTTATGGGATATTTATTCCACTCACAGGAATTCCTGATGTTCATGTTGAGGTTTAGATGTACTGAATACAGATCTCTATGTGTTATAACCCTTGAATCTCACTGTTGTGTGGTAACACAGAGTCTGGAGCCTTCCAAGGTGCCTGATTGCTCTGGGATGTTGCTGCAGCTGGGACATGAGGGCAACTATTTTGGGAGCAAGGATGGAGAGACCTGCCAATTCAGAGAGAAGCTCTGGTGGGGGGACAGAGGGAAGCAAAATGTCTCGCTTAGAAACTATTAACTGAAAACTATTAACTTGAAATGTGGCCCTCTGTGACACCACGTGGCTGTAGATCATGGACCTGCCCCCTGAAGCATGAGACCAAGGGAGATTTCAGTGGGTTTCCATCACACTAGTGGGATAATTCCCAGATTCACAAGTTACTTCATGTTTATCTGTATTCCCCCATCAGTCTGGGGCCCTGGAAATACCTTGACAACCTGATCCTGAGTCACCCACAGTTTGATGACTGATGTTGGTCAAGTGAACCTCACACAGTTTATTTGCAGCCATGCAGGTACATTCACCTCTGTGCCAAACACGGGGCAGGAGTGCCTGGTGATCCAGAAACTACTTTACAAACCTATTCCACCTTAGCTCACATAGTACCAGGCAGATTTTACCCCCTTTTGCGTGGTGTGGCAGAATAAGGCCTTCATTCAGGCTCCAACACAACTCCATCTATCCCAAATGACTTGAAAGTTGTAAAATTGCTGGGATAAATGGAGATCTGAATAAGCAAGGGAACAGGTTAGGGTGGTAGCTGCAAACTGGGTGGAATGGGACATGATGAGGGGGTTGTGCAGTAACATGAATCATGCACCAATGGCTTCCCTTGGTTCTTAAACAAATTAAAAGCAGGAAACAGGAAGCTGTGCATGAGGAAAGCTATGGAAAGGAAGTGGTGACATTTCTTTTTGACCAGTGGGAATAAGCAAGGTGCCCCTGAGACACACAAACTAGCCAGAAAGCTTCTGCAGGGTGAAAGAAGGGTTGGAGCAGCTCAACGATCAGCAGGTCAGATCTCCAGCTGGAATCAGTCCTGGGACGGGGAACAAAGCAGAAGGGAGTGTGGAGGTGAGGACAGGGGAAAGAGGGGAGTAAGGAGGTGAGGACAGGGGAAAGAGGGGAGTAAGGAGGTGAGGACAGGGGAAAGAGGGGAGTAAGGAGGTGAGGACAGGGGAAAGAGGGCGGCCTCTAGATGGATATGTTTGCAAACAATCTGCAGCCACATTTTATTGTTGCTGCTCCAGCCAGTGAGGACAGTGCAGCACAAACACATGAGAGATTCAGAGCACTGGAGTCATTCAGAGTGTCTGTTTTCCACCACACGCCCCAGTTATTCAGGACTAACATCAATGGCAGGGCAGCAGAGAGGAGAGCCAGGGGCAGGGACTGTGCCAGGTGGACTTCCCTTCACACAACCCACCTACGCAGAAAGGCCATTAATGATTGTGCAGGGATTCTTACACAATTCCTGCCACCCACGTCATTTAACCTTTACAGGCAGCTCACCAGCCTGTTCTCAGAAGTCTGGTGAAATAGTCCCCCTGCAAAGAGTTAATTAATGCAGCTTGGACTATAAATTATAGTTAATTTTTCACGAACTACAGCTACTGTCGAGCAGAGCAGGGAGACAGTGATAATTTCACTGCTCCTTTTCTTCTTTATAAATAACTTTGGCTGGTGGATTCATAGAGTACAGACACTTTATTCTCTCAATATTTAGACATTCAGTTAGACAGATGAACTCAGCTGGTTGGGGAGTGTATACAGATTGCCTGCTCTGTATATGCCTCATGTACTTACTGATAAAACACAGAATTGCTGAGGTTCCCCTCAACAGAGTTCACCCAACTGCTTGTCAGAAGGACATGGATGAGAAGGTGTCTGGCCAAGTTATTCCTTAGTTGTAGCACTGTAATCCTGGTGTGAGCCACACTAAACCCATGATTTACACTGATTAGTACATGCAGGGGCTGTTGATCCTGACCATTCTCTCTGTGGTAAATTTCTGTAAGTCTGAAATGACACCTCCTCTCTTAATAAACCTGAGCAGAGCCTGGAGGTTACCTGCTGCTTTCTGTACCAAAAATCAGAAGGGTCTGTGCAGATTGGGGACTCTGGAGCTCATAAAAATTCTGCTCCTGTGCGTTTATTCATTTGGAAATGACCAAATATTTACCCCCACGTTTTACTGAAATAGGTCTTGCTGGAATCGTGTTTCCAGTTTCTGAGGGATCATTAAGACCAATAGCTGCAGGTCAGGAGTTCATCCCAAAATACAAACGGCTTCAGGACACTCATCTTGGAGCATCAGATGCTGCTGATCAAAACAACACTGGTAGCATTTCCCACCTTTCCCATCTGCACTGTTCAGGAGTTTCACTGAGGAGCAAGCTGAAAGGTTTCTGAGTGCCCAGGGACTGCCTGTTCCCACAGGCCAGGTAGCTATTGCAGGGACAAAGTCCTATGTTATTATAAAGCTTCTAGTTGCTCCTCCAGAATGATCTCATCAGCTTTATGAAGGAGCCCTTCCTATGCTTTTCTCTGCCACAGGGGTCCCAGAATGCATTTTCTTTTCCCAAATGCCCATCATCAATTGTAATAGCAGCAACATGATACTTCAATGAGGGGATTTGTTCAGCAACCTAAAAATCCTTCTGCAGAGCCAATGCCAGCATGAATCCTTCGCAGTCAGGGCAGCTGAAGCCCAAGAAGTGAAGCAACATGCCAGGATGACACGATGGAGCCAGACAGAGCCTGGTACACAGCCTGCTGCTCTGAACGTGGGCTCACAGCCTCAGTGCTTCCAGGGACATCAGATCCCATCCCAGCCTTCACCCTGCCCTTCTTTGCCTTCAGAGTCACAGCTTGTTTTTACGCCACATCTTGAGCAGGAGCTGTGTGGCTACTTAAAAAATACACAGTGAGCAAAATAAGCAACAACCAGGATCTGGCAGGAGCCACCTCACAGCTCTCTGCAGCCTGACAGCAAGATCTCCACCACACTCACCTCAAGGTCCCACGTCTGTGTGTGTGTGCAGGTTCTGCTCAATTACAACCACACCTCTGGTCCTGGGGTTTGAATTATCTGAGCAAAGACCACGCCAAGACTTATTTTTAGTCTAATATTGAAAACTGGTCTGTCCACATGGCTGGACTTCTGCCTGTTCTGCTCATGCTCTGGGCTGGCTGGACACCCTTCAACTCTAAACCAAGAGCACCATTTGCATCATGTTTGCAGCACTGCTGGCTCTGGAGAGCACAGTGCCTTCAGACTGGAGGGGCCAGAGACTGACCAGCCAACTAACATGGTCACTCAGTAAAGGCCATGACAGACTGGACTTGAGACAAGGTTTTGGGGAGTTGGCTGACCCATATGTGGCACTTGTTACTGTGGTGTGTGTGCTGAAGCTTTGACTGGACTAGATGTGACTCACACAGCACATCACAGCAGAGACATCACTGAGCCTTCATGCAAGTCCAGCAGGCCTGTCTCGCCTGGGAGAGACAAAGTGAGGTAAACATTTCCAACACCCAGCCATCTAAGCATTGGGAAGGTATTAAACTGGAGAGGGATAACCTGAGTGAATCTAAATGAATCAGTCTACAGACTTAGTCCAGTGGCATTGCCAAGATGACAGCTACGAAATCTGTGGACCCAAACTGGTGTGTGGAGAGTTAGACTTTGCTAGAGAAAGAACTGTTTCACCCACCCCTCCCACAGGGATCTTTACAGGGAGTTCAGGGAGGGCTTGTGATCCTCAGCAGCTGAAATAAAGGCCCCAAAACTCAGTCCAGAGAGCCCAACTCTCATTCAGATAAATCACAATATCCCCCAATCCTCATGTTCCCAGCAAAACTCAGCACTGCCTCTTCTGCTCTTTCTCCCTCTTCCACCTCCTCCTGTGATCCCAAACCTCTCTTTGCTGCTGAGCACCCACAGCCAAGGGTAGAGTGAGGCCACTCACCAGGTCAGCTGGACAGTGAACTTGGGGCATGAGCAGAGTCCAGGTGAGCAGCTACAATGATCCACGTTAGTTTAGAGCATCTGCCAACCACTGGCAGATCCTCTGGTACCCTGGCAGTATCCAAACCATGCTTCCTCCACCCAGTCTGTCTTCTCTTCCTACCCTCAAGGCTTCACCTGTTTTTTGAATTCAAGGGAATGAACTAGAGAACTCAACAGCAGAAAACAAGCAGAGGGGATTACCTGCTCTTTTCAGAGATTTCAAAAATTATCTTAAATTTTTCAAATGAAATTCTGATAGCGTTTTGCTATCCTTGTCCTGCATAAACCTTACATCTCAGAATGCTCTACAGGTTGCTCTGAACCTTCTTCCACTTTCGCCTCCACCAGAATGCTTCTAAATGTGGGCACTGATTCCTATTCTGTTTACCAAACTTGTCTATCACCACGGACTCCTGAACCTTGTTTAGCTGCTTCAAGCTGCACAGTGACAGGATCACGTTACCCTTTTGAGTCCCCTGGATGTTGAAATGAGCATAAAGGACCTTTCTCTCTGCATCAGGGCACATGATCAAGTTACCACATCCCTGCAAGTTCTTGCGTGTGAGCTGAGACACTGTGACCACCCAACTGCACAACCTTAGCCCGTGACACACACAAGACAACGTGTCCTCCTTAATGCTTTTCCACCATGGATGGGGCTGCTGCAACTACCTTTGTTTACTGGGCTCCATGGGGAGACTTCTTGGTAAGAGTAGCAGGCACCACTCCTTGAACCTCAGTGCTCAAGTAGCTCTAGGGCTGCTCTAGTCTGACAGTGCTCCACCAAAAATACTCAGGGGAAGGTGTCAGATTGTGTCACCGTGTCACTGTGTCACCATGATGTGCAGCATCATGGAAAGACTTTCCCAGGCAGCAGGTTTCCTTTCTGAATCTGGCCCTCAGAGGGCAGCCTGGCCATGTGGATCAAAGCTGGACACTACACCCCTATGACCAGGTCAGGACTCATCCCACTCCATGGTCCACCTTCCTACAGCTTCTAAATGGCTCTGCTTCATCTGAAGGGATCCACACACCACTGAAGGAAGCTGAGTGATGCCTCATGCCAAGCTCATACCAGGTAGTGGGGGCTTCAGGAAACCCAGCTCTCTGTCTGGTAGGTCCCAGTACTCACCCTGGGTATAGGGTCACATCCACATGGGCTGGACAAGGAAGCAAGGCAGAGTGGATCCCAGACAGCTCTCAAATGCAGCGCTGTCAGATCCCAGGTCTCCCAAGTGTGCTGTCTATGGTCCCAAATCCAGACTGGTGGCAGGGTTGTCACTACACCAGAACCTCCATGAGATCCTTGGGTTTCTCCAAACTGTCATGAGACCTGTGAGGCCCACACCAAACAGTGTCCCTGCCAAAGGGAACCAGAGCTCCTGCTCCAGTGTGTAGGCAAGGGGAGCAGCAGCTGGGGAAGAGATCCCCTGCAGTTCATCGTGACAATGCAGATGTTTCCAAGGACCAGTGGTACCAATCTGCCTCCTTGCACTCTGCAGCCTCCTGTCACGGGAAGGTGCAGAGATGCAGAGCAGCTGGACAAAAAATACACTTCCAGGGAAAAAAGTTACCCAAGAATGGAGACAGAGCACCTTGGAAACCTGGGCTGCACTTTGAGAGCTGTCTGCCTTGTGCCAAGGATGCAGCAGAGTCCAGAGGTCTGTGGCCACTGGAGAACAGGAGGAGGAAGTCTGGCCTCACTCAGAATGTGGCAGGATTTTCTAGTAGCTACACTTTGAGGTGGTAAGAAAGGCGTTGACAGTGCTCCAAGGGGAAAATACATGATATCCCACTGCTTTCCCCATTATCTCCCCACAGGCAGTACACACGTGCAGTTCTATGACAGATCATCAGTCACCATAAAAATCAGAGAGACTCTGAGCTTTTTAGATAACAATTGAGAGAGATCACAAAAAAGGAATGTGAAGGAAAAAGTCAATTACAACCTTAATTCTGGAGACTTTGCCATCTCTTCCCATCATTAGAAAAAGCCAAACAGTCAGGGATGATGGACCCCCAGAGGAAAGAAGTTTCCCAAAAGGAGAAATTTCTGTGTTTCCTTTCTGAGATTTGGCTTTTAAGAAAATAGCATTTATCTTATACGATGCAAAGAAGTAGCATGGATCTCTCCTGGCGAAAACAGAGGAAAAATCCTGGGGAAGGATCACGGCATTAATGATGCTGTGTCTCAGCTTGGTGTCTCCAGTGCAGTGCAAGGCTGAGCACTACACAAGAGCACATTTTAAGTGCAGTTTTCTAATCAGAAAAGCTTTTAAAGGATACCTGGTCAGTGCCTGCTGTGGTTGCAATCAGATTTCCTTTAAAATCATAAAAGGCTGAGCTTTCCAAGTAGGGAACATCCCCATAAAATCTGTAAAGCAGAATTGCCAACGGTGAGGCACAGCCAGCTCTGGGCATCAGGAGCTGGGATGGAAACACAGCACAGATCTCAGAATACCCTCCTGGTCCTGACTTCCCAGGGGCTTTAGATGGGATCCTGGTGGAATCCCCACTGGGGAGAGACCCTCTGACACAGACATAACACCCTCCACCAGAAAGACCTGAGCCAACATCCAGGCACTGGGACCCCAGATCCACACCTTGTCCGTGCTCTGGTTTTTATTGCTCTGGGCCCATTTCCTACTGCATTTGGGACAACTGAATAGGAGGGAATGGTGAAAAGCATTTCAGCCACATTGAATCAAATTAAAAGTTTGGGGCAATCTCTTCTTGCTTTCTGGAGACTCAAGAAAAAATGGGAGAGAAGGGCACAGATGGATTTTCTGCGATTTTCTTATGACTTATGTTTAGAAGACTCACATCTCTTTTCTTGTGCTTCCTAGAGCCTACTTTAGTTTTATCACCTATCCTCAAAAAAAAAAACCCAAACCCAAACCCAAAAACAAAGCAATAAATAAATAGTAATAAAAAGACCCCTGCTAAATCAAAGGCTGCAACAAGCACATCTTGCAAGTATCAATAATTCCATGCACTGAAAGAGCTGGGAATGCTTAAAATTCAGTTGCAATTTGAAGTAGCACGTTCTTCAAGCTGCCATTGCAATAGTTATCAACCTCTCCCTCTCTGAGATAGACACCAACAACAAAAATCAGATTTTTTGAAAGATCTAGGGAAAGATCAGTGGCTTCGGGAAAAATCAGAGAGAAGGAGTGATTAAAGAAGGTTCCAGGAGGCAATAAAGCATTTATGCAAAATGTCTCATAATAACAAACAAATCAGGGGAAAGCAGCTGTATGGGGGGAGCGGGGGGGAGAGGTACTTACACTCTTCTTCCATAACAACTATTTTAGTTTCTGAGGCTGGTAAGACTTGTGGTGCTTTCGTTGTTCCTGGGGAAATTAAGGTAAGAAAGTAGTGAACAAAATGTCTCTTTTGAGCAGGGCAGAGTGGGCTTAGCTACTGTGGGGAGGAGGAGAGGGGCAGGTGCTGCTGGGGGGCACAGGCTGGGGGGCTGCCAAGGTGTTAGTGCTGGTTTAGGGCATGCCCAGGTGGGGATCGGGGTGACAGAGGCAGGACAAGGAGTGTCCCTGAGGGGGAGATGGCACAGGACATGTTGTCCCCTCACCCTGAAGGGTCTTGTGTCATTGAGGGTCTCTGTCACAATAAAGAGGCAGAAATGGCTCAGGGCTCACCTGGCAGGGGACAAGTGAAAGTGTGGGAGGTTTTCTCAGCCCTGATGGCCGTGAGAGTGCAAAGATGGGATCACAGGACAGGGTAATGGGAAAAGTGAGGAGTTTAAGAAAAGGTGGGATCCTCTGAAGAGCCTCCATCCCACAGGTAAGTGCAGCTCTGCAGCACAAACTAATACTGGAACAAGAGGATGAGGAACATGAAGCAGATGAAGGCCGTTGGCAGGAGCCTGGGCTGAGGGTGCAGAACCCTGTCAGAGACAGGGGTGAGACCACCACGAACAGCTAAAAAGCACAGAGGATTTTTTGGTACAAGTTTGATTTTTCCTGCAGTGTTCGAGCAAAGGGGAGTGGGGGGAGGGCAGTTACGGAGGTGCCTAAAAATTTTCTGTGGAAGAAAAGAGTCTGAAACAGTCACATCTCACCTGTGCCATCATGGTCATGTGATATAAACATTAGACTGTTCAATAAAGAGAACTGGGAAAGGGGACATTTTCCTAAGAAAGCGTCTAATCAACCTCAAAGTCATAAAAATCTGCAAATAGCACCAAAGCACAGTATATTTTGTTTGAGCCCAGAAACATTTCCTCAGAAATTAACACTGTCCCAAAGCTTCTCAATGCAAAAAGCATTTATTTCTTATCTGGATGTTTTGTGGAAATACTGGAATTGCAGAGGGAGGTGAGGTGAGGGCTTGGCTGATGGACAGTTTCTAAGTGCCAAGGAGTCACTGCACTGCAGCCACTGTCTCTCTAAAGATGTGGTGGGCTTGGTGATCTGCAACAGATCTGCATGGCTGAAAAGCTGCTTTCCTGAAACTGGTATCAACTGTAAAGTGGTACTGGAACAGAGCAAAGAGCACTTTGCAATGGCAACCCTGCCTGGCCAGGCTGAGAGACTTTCAGCGGCAGAGGCTGAACCTCAGACCTCCCTTCCATGGCCTGAGGGTTCCCTGTCTGAGCTCCTTCTCTGCCAGCCAGGACACCAGCAGGATCAGAAGATCCCGTCTCTGGTCTCTGCATCCCTGGAAGGCAACAGCATGTGGGGCTGAGGACACCTCGTGATACTCATCTCAAGACTCGACAGCTTAGGCCACCTCTTGCAATGCCACCTCTCTACAGGGGCACCCAGAGATGTCCTCAAACCTTGTGTGTCTGTATCACAAGATGTGGTGTTAGCTCAGGACTTTTTCCCAGTCCTGGATTCACCCTCCCGTATCACAGCAGCATCACAGGACCTCCCAAACCACTGCTGTCAGGTCAGAGATTGTGCTTCCAGCAGCTGGTCCCAGAGCACCAGTCCCAGCCAGCCTGCCCGGGACAGGCTGATGCACCAGGGACAGAACAGCTGCAAAGGAGCAGGATATAAAGCAGCAGGACACATGGAGACAGCAATAGCTGGAGTGACCTTCTGGGGAGAAGGGGAAGGCTCGAGGGGAGGCCAGCTCTGATTAATTGCTATGAACTGCTAGAACTTCACAGTTCTAGCACAGAGAACGCTGTGCTGAGGCTCAGCCACAACAGGATCAGTGCTAAGGAGCCTGGGGAAGAAGGGACAGGAGAAAACACATGTGTGGATTCAGGTGCCCTGATGAGTTTCTACTGAAAGGTGTCACAGAAGAAGGGAGCTTGCAGAAGCGACGAAAGCTGTGGAGATCCCAAGAAAGCCCAGCACTACGGGAAGAGGAAAACTCCAGCACAGCACATGCTGGGCACTGATGAAGGCTGCTCAAACTCTGGATAGCTCCAGAGGAAAGAGGAAAAAAGAGTCCAGAGTGGGGTGGCAGGGCTGCAAAAGACTCCAGTGTCATCTTGGCTACCTTTGCAGGGGGCTACAAGTGGCCCTGCTGTGCTGGCAGGGGGTTGCAGACAGCAGCAAGGTGTTCATGCAGCTGAGCAGCCAGTCAAGGGCAGATTGGCAAAGCAGATGAGAAAATGGATCAATCCAGGCAAGAAACCCACTGGATCTGCAGCTGAGCAACAAGCCAAGGGCAGATTGGCACAGCAGCTGAGACAATGGATTAATCCAGGCACGGAATCCACTGGATCTGCAGCAACTTGCAGCCTGCAGCTCCCACTAGGAAAAGGTAGAGGCTAGAACTTTGTGTGTCTTTTGCTGTTTTTCAGGTCTCAGCACATTTCTGGGCAACTCAGGTGTGTCCCCATCCCTGCTGTGAGTGGTCCTTGCCACACAGCATGTCTTCCTGTTGAGGGAATCCTCAGGGAACCCTGAGAGTTGCTGCCTGTTAATGTGGTGATGGGGCAGCCCAGGCATGAGGAGAGCACTGCCCCAGCTGCTTTCTTGGGACACATTCCCTATCACGATCAGAAATAAACCCAGCAAAACAGCAGGCCTGACTTCACAGACATGGGACATTCAGGCAGGGAGGGCTGAGCATGGATGGCCTTCCTCCAGACCCTGCAAGCACTGGGATGGTACAGGCAGAATAACCGAGGGGAGGCTTCGTGGTACCGCAGCTTCACAGAACAAAAGGTTCAGGATGGCAAACACCGCTGAGGCAGAGGTTAATGGAGAAAATACCACCAGAAAGCAGCAGGAGAAAGCTACCTTCCCTCACACTGGGCTGATGCTACTGAGAGCACAAAAAACTGAGTCCCGGCAAAGGCTGCAGAGCCCAGAGCTAAGGCTGCCACAGTGGCCAGTTGTGAATGGCAGGAGGAAGAGCTTAGGAAAGAGAGTCATCCCCTCCCTAGCTGTGCCCTCACAGCTTCTGGCAGCCACTGTAGGGACTTTCTGAGCCGGAGGGAGCATCCAAACCATAGTGTTAAGCAATATAATTATTATGACCAAGATAATAATAAAACCACCTAACCTCAGACTCCATCCGCTGAGCTCTAAGAGATGGAGCACACATTCTAGGATGAAAACCAGAAGCAACTTCACTCATCACAAAGCTATGGTCTAATTACTTGTCTTCTGGTGAGTTTTGCTTCTCAGAAATTCTTTAAAAAATGAAAACATCAAGCCCACCAGCTTTCTTTCCTCCTTACCCCTTTTAAAAAAAAATACATAGACTGTAAGTTTATTTAAAATGTAAATTAACCACATTGCCAGTGACAGATAACAAAGATAAACATTTATGCTAAGCTGCATTTTTCTTATCTCCCAAAAGATTGTTTTACTCAATATCCTGAAAGCATGAAACAAAATACAAGACAGACCATGTGCAGAACCTCCCGCTCTCTGTGGAATGGCAGACAGCTCGAGACATTTGCTGGCTTCTTCACTTACCACTTTTCACATTCAGGCTGCCTTTTGCGGTGTCTTTCCCTAAAATGTTCTCGGCTTCACAGCTGTACTCCCCAGCATCCTCCAGCTTCACCTTGTTGAACTGCAGTCTGGAAATCTTTCTGTTGAAAAGTACAGCAGACATTTCTTACTCGGTTGCTGACCATCCTCATGAACTGACAACCATTCCTGGCCCTGGGATGCTGCCTGGAGGGTCACCCCTGCCTGACCTCACAAGCCTGGACAGGATTTGGACAAAGCCCCTTCCCAGGATTTCCTGAGTGAACATCTCCCTCTGAACCCAGCGCTCTCGGTGTGTTGCATGGTTTGGTCTGACACCTGCCCGCACTCACACAGAAAGGCTTGTGAGGGGTTGAGCCCAAGAGTCCCAACAGCCCAGCCCATCTTTCCACACTGGAGAGAAGCCACTTTCCTGATGGACAGCAGGATCTGTCTGCTAGATGGAGATGTGGAGAGGACATGCATGTTCTGCACCTTCCTCAGCAGGGATGCCGAGCACTCCGGTGCTTCACCAGCCTCATCCAGCAGTGCCATGCACTCAACACAAACACCCACGAGGTCCAGGGGGGCTCATCCCTCTCCAGCCTGCAAATCCAACCCCCAGGATTTGCCCTGGACAGAGCTGGTAGCTTCATCTAGGCCCACAAATAGGGCAAGTGCTTTGTCTGCCCCAAATACACCCGCTCCAGTGGACTACAGATATGTGGGGCTGAGCTGCACACACTCATCTTACCGGCCAGAAGTGCCTCGAAAGAGCAGGAGAGGGTGTGTGTGACGATTTTAGGTGTCACCTAAGAGCCTGTGCTGCTGCTGCTCCGTGGCAGAGGGAGCGGCTCTGCGGCAGAGCTCTGCGGCGCTGCGGGAAGGCCTTTCCCACTGGCTATGACTCATTCCTGGGATGTCTCTGACTAACAGGCAAAACCTTTTGTTGCCTAGTTTAGCAGAGATCTATAGGAGCCTTCAACACACACTGAATGCCACTTATGAGACCGCAGTGGGACTCCCACGAGTCCCTCTGTTTTACTACATTTCCTTCCATTTTAGCCATCTTATCAAAACCCACCCTACCTGCTCTTCTCATAACAACATCTCTTTCTGCCTTTCACCCCAATCTTTTACCTCAGGTCTGTGTCACACAGTCACTGCATTTAGAGACTCAGAAGCACTGCCAGCTTTAGAAAGAGGTCCCAGTGGCCTATGTTGCTGAAGGCAAATAAAATTCCATTTTATGTGGAAAATAATCATTAGCCTTGGACATACTTGCAATGCTACACGTGTCATATGAGAAGGACTTTTCTTTGGGCTGTGCAAATCATCATGGTCCATAGGAAGCCCTTCACAGAAGCTCACTGGCATCTTTTTAACACCCCGACAAGCTGTTCTCCTGGGAGGCACGGCGCAAGGACACAGCAGGGACATCTCACTAGTTATATTAGTAAATTAAAAGCACTTGGAGACAACTTGGTAGAGCTCCCAGGGCTCAGGCGCTGCCCTGTTTTACAGGATGCGGTCAAGTGCTCAACTGCACGAGCTGGGGCCACATGTGGAGCAGTTTCCAAATGAATGTTGACAGGATGCAAAGACCTCTCGAATCCCTCTGACTGCAGGTCTCCCCGATCCACTCGTGCCGTTACTTGGGCCACCACATTCCAACACGGGTGCCCAAAGAAGCCAGGTGGTTCAGGGTGCTGCAGAGCTGCCTGGACTCCCAGCACCATTCCCTTCTCTGAATGTTCTCTCAGAGCAACCTGTGACAGCCCTGGGCACTGTGGCCCTCCCTGCTGTGCTGCCTTAGGAGACAGCAGCACCCAAGGGACAGCAAAGCACTTAAGGGTGTCCAGTGCCTGTTGCTGCAGTTGGTTCCTGCACCTTCCTGGGATGTACAATGGCTGTGGGCTCTGTTGAGCTGTTCAACTCCCTCCACAGAAGCAGGTGTGGAAATGCTCATCAAAGGGGCGAGATGGCTCCTGGTGCTACAACATGCAACCCCAAGACTGTCCCCAGCCCAGCCATTACTTTCTTCCATCTGTCTCAACCCTCTTTTGCCAGAACACATCATTTGTTTTACACCCCCCCCCCCAGGAGAGGCTGCAGTTATTGCTGCTACACATTGAAGAGATGCAGGCAGCACGTGCTGAAAGCAGCTTGGAAGAACAAGGCTCTAACTCAGAGTCCATAGAAAATACCCCCCTGGCAGACCAGCACACTGAGACTCTGCCAGAGCTGAAAGCATCGATGGTCACGCTGCCTTCAGCTGCTGGAGGACAGATGTTCTACTCATAATTGGCTGCATCACAATCTCAATCCACAGCACATTTCACCAGGTGTAGCAACTGGAAAAGTCCACTACGGCATTAGAATAACACCTAGGAATGTGATCTCTTACAGATAAGGGGTTTTAGTCCCAAAGATATGAATTAAGGTGTTATTGGTGACACAAAAGGGTAATGAAAGGGGCCACGCTTGACAGATTCATCACCAAGAATAGGATGAGAGACATCTGGTCTTTTACCTGGAGGAGAATGTGAGCAGAATAAAGAGTGATGTTGGCATTTAGAGCATAGCAGCATCAAAGTGAAACCAAAGGGGATTATTTTGTTTTAATGTACAAGACTCGTACTGTCAAAAGAGCTTATTTTTACTTGTCAACACAGTTTGTTGAAATTCTCCTGGATTGTAAGATCCCCCTGAAAAATCAAGAGCTTTTTCTTGCTGTTCATACCTCAGGCCAGTGGCGTGGCCACTCTTGGTCTTCACACTGTGCTGTATAAATGTCAGGTAACAGACTTGGGGGAAAAGAGATGAAGGGTAGAGATATGGATCAGCTTTAATGTGGAGCCTAGCCACTGTAAAGAGAATTTTCCTCTTCTGGGAAGCACTGAAACAGCCAGAGAGACACCTTGCTTCACAGCATTAGCCAAGGACCTTTTAATTAACATGGATAAGGCCTGAAGAAGAACTGAGCTGAAGGATGTCAAAGAGACTAGTCCTTGCTTGATCTGTGTGTGCCAAAGGTGACTAGTCTGTCTCTGGTCTTTTTTACCATCTCCAAGTGCTACTGAAGCATCTCAAAACTCCTTTGGAAATCAGTTTTTCAAGGTCATGTTCTTCCTCCTGCTGCCCCCAAGGGCAGGTACTTTGTCCTCGTGCGGGTTGAGGGATGATTTTACACAAACACCAAGTAGCAGTGTCCGAGGAATTCTGCTGTGCCCTGGAGTTTTGGATGAAGCCTCGTGGGCAGTGTGTCTCCTGGGGACAGCAGTCCCTGGGAGAGCCCTACATGTGCATTCACAAGGGTGCCTGGTTGCCAGAGGATGCCATTCTTCTGGAGGAAGTCATTGCCCCGGGCTGTTTGCTCAGTGAAAGGGCCAGGGTCACTGACAGATCCCATCATTTCACTGCAGTGCAACTCTGTTGACATCTCTTTACTCCGGGGGAAAATCTGCCTCATTGTCTTTCCTGACCCTCAGCACATATGACTTAGCCACTCACTAATTATCTCCTGTAGTGCCAGTGGAGGGATAAGCCATGGGGAATATGCTGTCTGCAAGCACTGAGGGATAGGATTCACAAGGAGACCTTCAGCCTGGCCAAAAGAAGATCCCCCAAAATACCTTTCTGGCCAAGAGAAAAGAGTCCCCCAGAGGGCAGTTTGGAGGGATGAGTAAATCACCCTCTGCAGTGCCAATCTCCAGACTACAATGGGAAACAGGGAGATCAGCCCTTGGCCAGGACCTACACAAAGATCCTGGCAAATTCTGGCTGAGAAGGATGGCTTCACTGGCTGTAATTTAGACATCTCAGAGTTAGACATCTAAATGTGAGCTTGGACCCTGAGGCCTCCAGCGCAATCAGAGGAGAAGAAACAGGCCTTGCATCTCAGCCAAGGAGGAACTTCTCATGACAGCAGTCGTGTTCCCACCAGCACTTTGGTCAAGCTTGAATCATTTTTCTCCTCTTACCTACTGCCAAGTGGAAATGGGGCCGTTTTCCCAGGTCATCTGCTTGCAAAGCCATTCATGTCAGAGCGTGGGAGCAGGAGAGCAGCTGCCATGAGCTGCCTCCAAGACACCTACACTGAGGACTCCGTGTTCCCTGTGAGAGTTCAGCCACTTCTGCATCGTTCTGGACAAGAATAGCTCTAGGATTACTACTGGTGTAGTGTTTTATTAGTCTTCTAAAAATAGGGTAGCTACCACATGAGTAATGAAGAAGTCAAGGAATCAGCTGATGAAGAGAATTTGGATGCTACACCACATGGAGCCCCAAAATTGTCAATGAAGAGCACTGCACATGGTAAACACACCTGAAACCCTAGGAAAAGGAAATTCCCAACCATGACCCTTGCAAAGGACACACTGGCTGCACTGCCATGGTTACCCATTAACTCCATTCCCCTCTGTTTGCTCGGAGAGCCAGTGGCAGGAGGCACACTGGAATTGCC
Source organism: Pseudopipra pipra (assembly GCF_036250125.1). Classification (NCBI taxonomy): domain Eukaryota; kingdom Metazoa; phylum Chordata; class Aves; order Passeriformes; family Pipridae; genus Pseudopipra; species Pseudopipra pipra. The sequence continues at coordinate 3,603,236 of NC_087563.1, read as the reverse complement.
TAGAGCAGGAAGGCCAGCAATGGCTGTAACATGCACTGATTACATCCTGCCAGAGATTTAATTGGTGCCTACGTGCTGTCCTGGCACTCTGCACCGCGCTGCTTTTGCCCTGGGAGAGCAGGTTAATGATTGGCAAGAAGATTCAGAATATCCAGGTTACAATCCACAAGTGCTGTCCAGCAGCCATCAAACACTGGGCAGCCCCACCAGCTGGAGCAGGGGCTCTCAGGGAACACATTTATTTTCCCCAGCACTCAGTGGGATAAAATAAGGCAGAAGGGATCACTGCAATGCACGGACAGCATGGGGATGGCCATGGCAAAGCCCCTCTGTCCAGCAGGGCAGGAACAGCCAGGAGCATCCTCTCCCTTGAATAACCATCCATGTGGAAGCCACCCCGACCTCTTCCTTGCCTTTCAGCTGTTCTCAGCAGAGCACAGCAGAGCTGGGCAAGATGGCTGTGCTTGCAGTGCTTGAGAAAAACTCATGTCCTACACTGGCTGCTGTGTGCTCCAGAGCGTGATCTGGCCAGCTCAGTGTTAGCCACAGAAAGATGGGAAAGGGGACAAAAATGCCCTCAAGCAAAGCAATCAAATAAAAGGGGTAAGGGTGGGAAGGTTTGGACTTTTCAGCTCGGCCATCATCCCTTCTGCAGTGGGCAAAGGCCTCCTTCCTCCTCCCCTCACACCATCGTCTGCCCCGCTCCGTGTTTGACCTGCTGGGACAGTGGGGAACAGTGCATGTCCTTGTGGTGCCCAGGACGGGACCAACCATCCCCTGACCCCCTCTGCCTGTTCTCTCCTACCCCTGTCCCCCGACATTAAAGTGCTGTTCTAACCTGAAAAGCAGATTTGCCCCTTCTCTGCTCAGCAGTGCTGTGGTCTCTCTGTGCCCAGGCTTGGGACAGGCTGATTTTAAGAGGAAGACTCGACCAGTCCTCACTCTGCAGAGCTGACACTGACACTGGTCTCAGAGCTGGAGTCACTTCTGGGTTGGGCAGTGTCAACACAAGGGGAAAAGATCGATAAGTACACTCCAAAGAGCAGGGTCACTTGTGCAACCCCCCTCCAGCCTCAAATGCAGCCTCGGGTATTCCGGCAGCAGGAAGAGGTGTAGGGCAGCAGAGGCAGTGACACACAACCACACCAGTCCCTGGAGTGGACTTGGTGGCTGTTGTGTGGAAAGACAAACCTCTGTGTGCTGCTGCTCTCTGTGCCAGGCCAGGCTGTGGCACCTGCCAGGGAATGACATCAATAAAATGCATAAAAGTGGAGGTTTGGGTTCAGGTTGAGGCAGAGACATGATGTCAGTGCAGGGTCACATGTATTACTTTCTCCTGGAATTCAAGGTAATTGATCCATCCCACAAATGTTTCCTCCAAGCCCAATGCCAGGATTTCAATTCCTTAGAGAAAATGTAGATCCTGTAGCAGTACTCTGAGGCCACCTCAGAGCAGGTTCTTTCCTTGCTTCCTGTGATCTCACACAGGAAGGCTCTAACAGCTTCCCAAGAGCCAGGGACTTCCCAGCATCAAATGTGGAACAAATACCTCGCTATCCCAAAAAGTGTATGACCTCAATACAGAGACAAGACCCCCACAGGGTGCCCAGGTCTCACTATCTCAGGAACCAACCCACGAGCTGGTTCTGTGGTGGGGAGGGAAGAGAGGGTCAGTGCTGCTGAAGAGAAGGCACAGAGGTCCTGCTTTGGAATCATATCACAGACAGAGGCTGATATGCTGGGCAGATCAGAGGCAGCACCAAAACTTCAGGGACTGCCAGAAGAGGGGGAGAAAGGCCTGAGAGGACCTTTAAAGCAAAGCATATTAATTATAAAGAATCAAGGGAGGAGGACGGGGAGGTGCCCTACTAAAAGCAGTTGCCTAGGGGATAGCCCTGGGCAGAGCCCAGGAATGGAGACAAGCAGGCTGCAAATAGACCAGGAAAGAGTATTTTGTGAAATACAGATCATGGGAAAGGGGTGGCACCTTCACATGGTCAGGAAACTACCCCTCCAAAACCTCTGTGAACCATCACTGTGGTGGTACACGGGGTGTGCAAGAGATTTAGCTACACTTTTGGGTCTCCTTTCCGAGTTTGGAGCCTATTGGATGCATGTCATTCTTTTCTCCCCAAGTCATTTTTCTGCAGCTGGTACATGTGACAGATCCTCACCAGTGTCTGATCCATGAAGTGCAAGGGGAACCTGGATAATTCATGGCTGCAGGTACATGATGTGCTGCCCCAGATGAACTGCCAGCAGCCTCAGCCCTCATCCCTAAGGCAAAGCATTTTAACTTAAAGGAGTGAATGGGACTTCAGCTCCTGTCTTAATGAGGCCCTCAGCCTAATCTGTGACATTTTGCAACCACAGTGGGCGAAGGTCTATAGGGAGAGGTTGTGGTTTTTTTTTTTAAAGCAACCAACATCACTGTGAAAACCACACAAAATTTCAGGCAAATAGAGCTCCTTCCACCTCTATGTTTGCACACACCATCAGCTGAAGTAGCCCAGCCTCTGACCATAACTTGTTAGCAACTGTAACTCAGTCAAGTTTGATTAAATGTCCATTCCCTGACTCTCTCAGCAGCCCCAATTTGCAGAGTCTGTGGATTGTTCAAGCTCAAGGCCCAACTGCTTCTCCTTTCAGTTCTCAAATTCCCTGGTTCGGTCCCAGGTGCATTGGCCAAGATGATGTCCATCATCTCTAAAACAACAAGCAGACAAACAAAGGAGATTCTCTCCTTCACACCCCCCTCCAATAAAGTGCCTTCAGCAGCTAAAACCAGATCCCAAATATCGGAGACTCATAATGACATCGTGAGAGTTAGCAAGGCAGCAGCTCCCCTGGTGATCGTAACAACACCGGTGCTTGAGAAGAGTCTTTGCTTCAAGGCATCTGGAATTGCTCTTGCAAGATCCATTGTCAAATGAGCTTTTTCCTTTGTTTAAAAATGTCAGCCCGAAGACCCCTGCCAGAGTGGTGGTATAGCCTGCTTGGGTTCACTCTGGCTCCCACAAGGCTTCAACAGTCCTCTTTGCCCCTCCTTGTCTCCAGGCTTAATTAGGAAATCATTTATCTTTATTGGCACTCTCTTTCCCCTGCTGCTTTGGCATTATTATTTTTTTTTGCCTTCATTCCAGTGCAGTGAGCTGTACAGGGAAGACCACAGCCCCATTCATTGTGGGTGGGGAATAATCTACAACTGGGAGCCCTGCAAGGAAGACCCCAGCAATGAATCTGCTCCAACTGGTATCGCCTGAGGGACTACTGTACAGAAACAGGAGAGGAGGGTATCCCTTGGCTCCACTTACAGGCTAACAATAGGGATTCCTGGTGATACTGAAAGTAGGACACTACTCCCAAGGGATGTCATATGGTCAGCCTGTCCCAAACTGAACTGCCAACCCTCTCCAACCTAATGATACGCCTGCTTCATGTCCCTTGGTAAAAGAGCACACAAAGAGAAGGGGTTGTAAGGACAGCCACAGCTCGGGGACTATCAGGCTCCTGGACTCCAGCTGAGGATCTACATGTCCCAGGCTGAGCCCTCAGCATGGCTTCAAGTGGGGAAGGTTCTCCACACCTCCACAAACAGAAACTCCCTTGGCTTTCTTCACAGCTGGCATTTGACTGTTTGCCAGGATAGTCAGGGAGTCAAAACCCAACTAAACCTCACAGGAGCCAGAGGCATCAGTCAGATCACAGCCACACTCAGCTGAAAATGGCATCACTTTGGCAGCTCAGAGAGAGAGCCACTCGCTAGGCTGTGCTTCCACTGCCACAGGCAATTCTTTCTGGGTAATTGCTCTAGGTTCCCCATCAACCGTGTTTTATTCAAATTGAGATGGAGATAAAATTCCGGCCAATAATTTCTTCCACCTTAAAGAGAAGTTTCTCCTTCGTGCAAGCCAGGCTTGCCCCAGCCTGTCACACTAATTACAGATGGAACATGTAGTTCAGAAAGGAGGAATCAGAATTGTTCCCCTCCCTCCAGCAAATATCCATTGAAAAAAAAACCTGACTCCTTTGCCTGATGGCACCAGAAGCTTTGCTGGTAAGTTGAAAAACAGGAGGGAAGATGATTGATGGAAAAGGTGAAGAGCTGACATGCAGTCCAATGCTCCTCTCCTCCTTATGACACATACATCCCTTATTTTTAAAGAGATCTCCTATTCTAGGGATCAGATGAAAACCTGATCATAAAATAAAAGGGCTTCAATTATGCCTTCCAGAGACCTCCAGGCTCTTTAAACACACGGGGAGAGGAAAGCCAGGAATGAGTCAGAGAGGGCAACCATGCTCTTCATATCTCCCATCCCATGCCTCTGCATGCTAAGGGTCACAGAGTTGCAGATTCCAATGCAGAGCTGTGCCCAGCTCTGCCAGGGACTCACAGGGCCAAGGGAAACACCATGGACAACACCTCCACATCCTGGAGGGCTCCTTTTCCCTGGCTCCCGCAGAAAACTCCATCAGGTCTTTGGATCACACTTTTAAAGAAATGTTCCTGTGCACCTGGTCAGGTCCTGCATAGTCTGAGAAGCTTTTTGCCTTGTGTCCCTTCTCTGTGAAGGTCCCTCCCCAGTGCCCCATTTCTGACCCTCTGAGACCCCCACTCTACTCTGAACTGAAAGGAAGCACAGAGGATTATCTGGAGACCAGTGTTATCTCTTAAGTGGAGGCAGATGTATAAACCCCATCATTCTTGAATTAATCATCAGAGGGTAAGATTTCCTTTCAGAGCTTTACAGTTTAGGATGCTTATCCTTCCCTAGAGTCCTCTCCAAACATGCTGAAAGTAAAGATTTACACCCATATCCCATGTCCCTCTATTAAACTCAGCCCCACCAGCTACATAATGAAGACATCAAAGTCACAAAGGCTCCTGGACCCTCAGCCTGCACTGAGCAATTTTTAATGTTTATTCCATGCAGACAAGACTGGAATGATGCAGGTCCAATGCCAGTGGACACTCTGCCTCGAGGGATTTTCAGCACTGAGACCCAGCAAACCCAGTGGAGGGGAGAAAGGTGGGAATGCCAGCCCACAGGTGGGCACAGACCTGCTTTGGAGAAGTGTTCCTGCCCTGCTGACTGCTTGACAAGGGCCAAATGCTTAACAGGGGGTTGTCATCTCAGAGCTATCCCACAGAATCACAGAATCATTAAAGGTGGAAAAGACCCCTGAGATCATCAAGTCCAACCATTAACCCAGAACTGCCAAGGCCACCACTAATCCATGTCCCCAGGTGCCACATCTACATATCTTCTGAATATTTCCAGGGATGGTGATTCCAAAACTTCCCTGGGCAGCCTGTTCCAATTCCTGGTCACCATTTCGGTGAGGAAATTTTCCTTAATATCCAGCCTAGCCTTCCCCTCCCTTGGCACAACTTGAGGCCATTTCCTCTTGTCCCTGCCCAACAGCTGCTTGAGTCCAGTCTCCATAGCCTGGTCCCAGCACAAGACAGGTGAACTCTCCACTCAGTAGCACATTTTAATGGCAGCAGGGAGCAGAAGCTGGAATGGGAAGTGATTCTAGGGATGCTTTGGGCTCACACCTTTGCTGCTGATGGAGTCTCAGGCACTGCAGGAGGCTTTCCTTAAAATGTTTATCCTTGGCTTGTTTTGCCAGCAGGAAGCCCTTCCAGCACACACACACATCTTTGGCCTGTCACGGGAAGGCTGAGAGCCAACGTGTTGCCATGGAAACTGGTAAATGCAAAATTATGACTTGACAGCAGTGTCCTGAGGAAAGAGGATCAACCTTCTTCCATATGTTTCTGTCCCTGGCCCAGGGAGTGCGTGTCCCCCCTGCACCACTGTGGGTGGGATGCCCTCCTGCCCCTGTTTGTGCCAGACACGGGGTGCCAGGAGGCAAGGAAGGACTGTGATATGTGGGAACACAGCAGGGAGATGCTGTGGGAGGATCCCACCCCAGGGAGTTTTGCTGGGTGTTTGGTGAGGGGCTGGTTGCTCTCTAGCTCTGAGGGACATAGCTCCCCAACACCCCTGCCTGCCTGCAGGGGGGCAGTGTCCATGGGATGGATGGGCTTCCCACGCCGGGATACAGAGGGTGGTGCAGACATTTCTCCAGGGCATCCCAGCTCCAGAGCCCATCAGTAAACAAGCAAGGCCATGAGGCTGACAAGGGCCACAAAAACACTGAGGGCAGCAGAGGAGAGAGGCAGGCACAGCTCTGCTGCCTGCAAGCCCAGACATCCCTTCCTGAGCAGACAGCATCCAGTCATCCTGGATCTGCTGGTGCTTCCAGCACTGATCACCTCTGCCTCATCCCAAAACAAATTCTGGAGTTATTTTGAAGGAGCTCAACCATCTTGGGTGTGACTGAAATCAAACCCAACAGGACTGAAATTAAATTAGAATAACTGACAATGTCCCAGTCGAGCACTGACTGATTTTTCTAACTGATATTTTAGTGGCTTTTAATTTTAAAAATTGCTACTCTATCAAGTCCATAATAAGCTACTCTTTGCACACTCAGATATAACATATGTTAGCAAAGAATTAGTTTCAGGTTTTCCAAGGGGTCAGGCAGTTGCAAGCTGACTGCTGCTGCCTAGGTCAGGATATATGAATGTAACCATAGGGATGGTCATGGGATAAATTTAAGATACATCATGTGTAAATATTTGCCCTTGAAAAATATCAACATGGATCCATTTATATCAATTCCCAGTGAGAACCCCTCAGCTTGAATGAGGTGGTCCTGAGAGTGACACTAGCAGTCACCCAAGAGCTTTGTTGCATGGGGAGTTTGGAGCAGCCTTGATGGAGCTTTCTCTGGATGCAGCAGTCCAGGGATTTGCATGCAACGAGGTCTCCACTGGTGACTGTGGTCCCTGGTCAGACAGTATTGTGATTTACTCTTGCATCTCAGTCCTGGTTAGTCCAGAGAAGACTGAGAGGGGATCTCATCAATCCATACAAATATCTCCAGGGGGTGTCAAGAGGATGGTGCCAGACTCTTTTTAGTGGTGCCCAGCAACTGGACAAGGAGGAATGGCCATTAGTTAAAACACAAGAAGTTCCATCTCAACATGAGGAAGAACTTCTTCACGCTGATGGTGGCAGAGCATTGGAACAGCTGCCCAGGGAGGTCACGGAGTCTCCCTCTCTGGATACATTCCAAACCCACCCGGACACATTCCTGTGTAACCTGCTCCAGGTGACCCTGCCTTGGCAGGGGGTTTGGACTGGATGATCTCCAGAGGACCCTTCCATCCCTGACAATTCTGTGATTCTGTGATCCTTGCAGTTGCCTTAGATGTTCCTGCGTCCACCTAAATTCAGAAGAGAACAAACCAATTCCTCCCACAGGCCTGTGGGTGGGTGGTGAGGCGACAGCTGAGTTTGGATAACTTCTGCATCCAACCCCCCCCCCCCCAAGGTAAGCTGAGCTGCCTCCAACCAGCCTACAGCTGGCAGGGAAAGCCTTGTCTCCCCAGGTCGCTGGGCACCTGCCTCAGATGACACTCTTACCCTGCTCCTCTCTCCACTACTCTCTGGGGACACTGGGAATCTTGCTCGCTCTCCCAGGCATGGTAAATGTGCTGAGCACAGGCCTGTGGCTCTGGGGAAGTCCCTCAGTGCTGCTCAGCAGTGACCTGGGGAGAGCAGCAGCACCTCCAGCCAGACAGTCCCTGGACCCAGACACTCAGTGAGCAGAGGCAGAGCAGCCCCATGTCATACTTACTTCCCATTCCCATACTTGATCCGGATGTCTTTGCTCTTCTTCAGCTCTTTGCCATCTTTAAACCATTTGTAGGATGGCTGAGGGTTGCCGGCAGTCGCCTCACATTTCAGGGAAATCTTCTCACCCACGTGAACGTTCGGGCTTTTCAGTTTCTTCAGTTTGGGGGGAACAGCTGCAAGAAGAGAAATGAGACACTGTAAGACCTGCCTCTTCCAGAGGCTGCACACACACAGCGGGAGCCCACCGAGACCCCTGTCCTGGGAAAAGCACCTTCTGCCCCCACTGCTGCCTGATGAGGGAGAGGGGCTGCCCAGGGGGAACCAGCACGGTCAGGGAAGGAGCAGGGAGGCAGAAATGTCCATGTGGGGAACAGAGGGAGCCCCTGGCTCTGGGGGCTCCACATGACCAGCCCTGATGGCTCCATAGCTGCCCCTCCCCACACAGGCAGGACCCCCGTGTCTCCTGCCAGCACAAGGGTCTGCTGGGCACTCCAGGCTCTCCCACCAAGCTCTTCAGAGACTGTTTTCCTCTGTTCCCTGCCATTGCTGCTGCTGATTGCCAACACCTACATGACCCCTGCAGCTTCCATGGGCATGCTGCCAATCCCACAGCCTCACCAGCCCCAGCCAGAATGTTTTGCTGCAGAAGGAGCAGAGGCAGGTCACAGGGAGAGGTCCCCTGTTCCCCAGCAATGTGTCAGGGATGCTCCGTGCCTGCTGAGAAGACCTATGGTCATTGAGCAGGGCAGGGCCAGCAGCACTGAGAGGGGCTGCAATAAAAACCTGCATGTATAAAGGATGAGAAGGGGAAGGACAATCATTCTTCAGGCTGCAAGCAGAAAAGTGAAAGAATATAGGCATATAAAATTGTCTTAGGCCAGCAGTGTCAGGCTGGCCAGCAGCCTTTCCAGTCTGGAGCCTGGCTCTGTATGTGGGTGTTTCAGAGAGGTGATTTTTGCCATGCACCTGGAACATCAGACAGAGAGGGAGACACTTCTTATCAATCTCTGCCAGGCTTTATATCAAACCTGACAAGAAAGGATTAGCAGGCTTGCAATTTTTCTTTCAACTGACGGCTCTGCACTCTTCTAGCTCCCTTTTTCATTCTCAGCATTAACCTTAAAAAAAACCCAGCAGCTTGCTGGTTTTGCCTTGAGAGTATTGGTATCGATGGTTTCCTTGTCTAAGATGAGTTACAAATGGAGCATTTCCTCTGTCTAACATGCACAAACCACCTTCTAATTGCCTCGTGCATTCTGATCTTGTGATATGGCAGAGCACTCAAAGGTGGAGGAACTGGATGGGTTTATTAGAGCAATCACTATTTTACAGATCTTTGTATGTCTTGTTCTTCAAGCCAAGATAAGTTTTCATAGGTTGGTATTATTTAAAGGCTGTTTTCACCAAAAGGGATTTTATAAAAGATAAAAAGCACAGTGATCATCAAGCTCCTGTGGTAGGAAGTTCTGAAAACTCTCATGTTCCTCACGGGAAGGAGAAGCTAAATTGTCCTTAATCAGAAAGATACAAACACAGATAGAAATGGAACAATTTGGGGTAACAGGACTTAGCTGAGCAAAGCTCACACTGGCTGAAAGGCAAACCCAGAGCTCTGGGTGGGTAACGCAGCAGGTCCAGTCCCAAGCACATCAGACCTTCCACTGCAGCCCCAGTGGTGCCACAGCAAAGGAGCAAATTGAAGATCCAGGAGTGCAAAGGATGTTTAGCACACCAAGGGAAAAAACAGTAAATAAATGGAACAATAAACCCCACCAAATATTCTTCCCAACTGCTATTTTTGCATGCCCAAGCCCCTCTACAGGCTCCCCAGAAACCCATGCCACAGGCAGCAGGATGGGGACAGGGGGGGTGGGCTTGGTAGGATGAAGGACAGTGACTTTAAGCTGCAGGAGGGTAGACTTAGATTAGATTTTAAGAATAAATTCTTCCCTGTGAGGGTGGGGAGGTCCTGACACAGGCTGCCCAGAGAAGTTGTGCTTGCCCCATCCCTGGAAGGCCAGGCTGGACGGGGCTTGGAGAAACCTGGGCTAGTGGAAGGTGTCCCTGCCCATGACAGGGGGTGGAACGAGATAAGCTTTAAGGTTTTTTAAGGTTGATCCAACCCAAACCATTCCATGATTCTGATGGGACAGGGACAGTACAAAAAGCACCTGGTCAGCTGCAGGCAATCACTGCAGGCTGCACACTGATATCTGGCACTGCTTCCCAGGTCACCGTGCCTTGGCACAGGGAGGCTTCTGACCAAAAACCATCTCAATCTTTCCCCAAGTCTCAGGAATTCAGTGAAAACCCAAGGTGTCGTGGGTTTTGTGAAGCCCATATCCCTGATTCTTGCCTGGAAATGGGTTGCCCAGAAGAGTGGGAAGGCAGGGAATGGAGAGGAGAGCTTGTCTCTTCTCAGAACACTGTGCATGGAGAGCCAGGAAGATAAACAGGACCTTGCTTTTATAGGGGTTATTTTGGGGCAGAGAGAAATAGACTCTATCAAATATTTATTCTGTCTGATTGTGTGTGTCAGTTTGCTCCTATTGCACCCCGAGGTCACCCTGTCCCATGCCAACAGTATCCATATGCCTTAAATACTGGGAAGGTTCTGACCTTGGCAGGGGTGTATCTGCTTTGTATTATTTCCAGCCTTGTGGTCTGCAGAATTATGAAGCACCTTTCTCCTGAGAGAAAGGTGTGCAACCCTGCCCCTCTCCCCCAAAATGCTAGCAAGAACAGGGCAAATCCCAGAAACCTGGAGACTGTGTAAGGAGACCGCCAAGGACAGGCAAGAAATCTTCCAAGATCTCCATTCCCCAGTTCCTTCCCACCAACATGAAGCACATCTCACCCAAATCTCTGCACCTCTTGCACCTTTTGCTCTTGGCCACTGGTTATAAATTCCAGGATATTCCTAAACAAGCAGGTCCAAAGAGACACATGCCAAGGGTGGCAGAGGTGGATCTGACACTCACACGTTGCATCCCATCCCTGCAGCAGAGTCCTGCCCAGATAAAGGGAGGAGAACATCTTTCCTCCCCAGTCTGCATGTATTTGGTGTCTCACTACAGGGGCAGTGCATTCAGCTCCAAGCCACATGTCATGGACTGTAATTCCCCAGCTGAATCAGGCAGGGCAGTGAAAGGGGAATCCAGCCCAGAAATACTCTGGACTGTGCCTGGGAAAAGCGCTGTGCACAGAGAAGCAGAGCTGTGCTCCCTGACACACAGCACATCTGTGCCCTCACTGCTGCTCTGCAGTGTGGCTTGTGCTTGGACAGCAGCGTGGGAAGAGCAGGCAGAGCCCCAAGCCTGGGACACAGCACCCAGAGCCATGCTCTGGTCAAAAGGGAAGCCTGGCCTTGGTCTCTGGGAAGGGCTTCTCTGGGCTGGAAAGCCTCACTTCATAATTCCTGCATCTTTCAGAAAAACACAGAAACCCTCATTTAGAGCCATTAACTGCTGATGACTCTGCTTAATTCCAGCCAAAGACTTTCCTCTGGTTTTTACTTGCATTGTTTAAACTGCAGCCCTTACTCATAGTATGAACTTCTCTAACTTTGGCTTCCAGCCAAGAGATCTCTCTGCCTTTCTCTGGTAAATTTGAACCCCATCTAGCAACCAGAAACCCCTTTCCTTTTTAGGTACTTGTAAACTATGACTGAATCACCTTTCAACCTTTTCCAGCAGTAAACTAAAGTAGCATGAGAGGCCAAAGCAGCACATGGAGTGCTAACACTGGAGTATGTCAAAGTTTTACATTTTGGTTCATTTTCAGCTTTTGCCTCATTTCTCATCTCTGCCCTGTTCAAATGACAGAGTTGCAGCTCAGAAAGCCATGAGTGTCATTCAAACAGATGTGAGGATCTTAAAAGTGCTCCCTTTATTTAGTGCTCTGAACATTTTGGGTCATTTTAATCGCCTCCTTGCTTGGTACTTTTTCAAACACTCTAGGAAAACAAAGTCCCCAGCTTCATCCATATGAAAATAACACACTATCCCGGGCAAACAGGCTCAGGTGTATACCAGGCAGGGTCCAGGTCCAATTTCCCCACGTTTCCATCAATTCCCAGCTCCCCAGCCTTTTCCTCACAGGTTACTGCTGCTCAGATGGGATCAGAAATGAAGCACTGACCCAGGGTCACCCAAGTCACCTCATCCCCCTGGCACAGGCTGAGCTGAAGCTGCTGTTCCAGCTTTCCATCCTCTGGATCTCACAGAACTGCTCTGCCAGCTCATGGTCTCCTCCAAGCTGGGCTCCCCCTGCCTGCAGGTTCACCAAAACGGGAGGAGGGTTTTGGCTGTGCTTGTCAGACTGAAGGTACAGCTTAGGATCTACCTCTGGTCACCTTGCAGTCCTGTCAACCCCTCCTCTATCCAAATTTGATCCTCCTCTCCACGGGGTGAAGAGCCACCAGCCTCACAGTGCCTGAGGTGTTGGACAAAGGGACCAGCTGCATTCCAGGCAATTTTTCTAACAGACAACCACGCTGAGGGTGGGTTGTGCTGCAGAAAGGAGGGTTGCATCTTGGTAGAGCTGAGACCAGCAATAAACGCAGATTTTCTACAGGTTTTTGCTCACTCCAAGGTCAGATGAAACCCCAGCAACTGTTAGATCCCAGCCTACACTAGCTGTGTAGAATTAACCCTAAAACATGCCAGGGCCAGGATCGACAAATGCACATGATTTCCTAACCCGTTTTAGGAGCCATGTTTGGTCAAGACACCTTTTCAAGAGAGGTTTATCCTCTGATAGCAACTGCTGCCAAGTCACCACCTTCTCTCGGGGAAAAGAGGGTTACAAAAGCCTAAACCAGTGAGCTCTAAACTACGCAACACGGGTTGTTTGAACCTCCGCCATAAAAGGACTCCCATGTACACATTGCTTTAATTAATTCACTTCTGATTACATTTGATATAACACTGAAGTACCTTGATGACAACACCACCTCTCTCACTTCTGGTACCTGCAATATGCCTGCAAGCACCTCGGAGCCTCAGCTCAAAACATCATTAATCACGGGCGGGCAGAGTGCCCAAACAGAGTCCAACAACGGAGCGGTGACAAAACCACATCCCACCCACAGAGCATCCCTCATAAACAACCCATCAGCAGCAAAAAGCAGGAGCAGTCATCCTGGGAAAGGTGCTCTGTGAACTCTGTAACAGCCAGACACAGGCATTGCTTCCCAAGCCATCGGGAATCCTCTGGAGCAGACAATCTCCAGGCACATCTGGGATCTCCACACAACTGATGTCATGAGGAGATGTGACTTATCCTCCTGGCCTCCTCCAAAGGGTGCAGTGTGAACCACTGGAGGCTCCCCCACACTGCCTGGCAGATGGAGGGTGGCAAAGTGTTTAGGCAGGGGAACCTGGAGAACTGGGGGGACAGGATCCTTCTGTGTCTCTCTGAGCAGATGAGAGAAAAGGCAACTTAGCTTGAATTCCCTTGGACACGGAAAAGGCAGGCTGAAAGAATGCTTTCTCACAGGAATGAGGGAGATGCAAGGAGAGTTAAGACCTACAAACTCACGGGTGATGCCTTGACACCCCTATATCAGTGGTGGCTCTCTGCACACTCCCCCCAGCCAGCTGCAATCCTTGGGTCAGGACACTCCTCCTCTGCCAGAAGGGGAGTGAAGGTGCACAGGGGCTCTCCTGGAAATGAGGTTTTGTGTTCCTCAGGCTGCCCAAGCCATTGGTCCCAGGACAGCCCTTCCACATCAGTGCTGGGCCATCCAGCCCCTGGGCTCCTGCACTGGGCTGGAGAAGCTGCAGCTCCTGCAGAGAAATCCTGGCACCCAAAGGATGCTACAGGCACAGTCCTTGAGGCTTCCAGGATCCTTGTCACTGAAGGACAAGATCTGGAGGCACAACACCTGCCCCAGCCAGGTCTCAAAGGCTGCTATTCCCTAAGATCCTCCTGGAGAATCCCCACAGCTTCGCTGTTTGAAGTCTCATTACTTGCACAGTTCTTCCCTTTTACACAGGGCATCTCAGATGGGAGACTTTCAATGTTCTCTCACATGAAAAACTCCAGAATTCAACTTTGCATAGGAAATATTTTGCAGCCTTGACTTGCTCCAAATTCAAACAGAAACATTTGCAAAAGCAGTGACTCCTAACCAAAAGGAATTTTTCCCATTTCCATCGTCTCTACTACAAGGTGAGGATACATGATCCTGGCGCAAGGCATCACCATGAAGCTGGGTCACCAGACATATCTTTGGGGTCAGCATGCTCTCCACTGGGCTGATACATCTCACTTCTTGGCTGATGCAGTCCCACTGCTTCTGGTGTGCTTGCTGTCCACTGTTTTAATCAGAGGTGATGCTCCTTTGGCCGGGGTCTTACTTGACCTTTATTTGACAAAGAGACAAACCTGAACCTCAGCAGCAGCAGCAGCAGCAGCTCCTGACCCCCTGGACTCCTTGACCAGTACTGGCTGCAAATGCCAACCCTTCAAAGAAGGGACCTTTCTGAAGAAAGCTCCCTTGTGCCACAAAGAATGGAAACATGGGATCCACTTGAAAAAAAGCCTCACTTAATACATCCAGTGTTTGTCCTCCTTGTTTCTAGGTTTTCACAGAGAGGGCAAAAGGCAGTCCCTGCTGTGCCCCAAAGCATCTGCAGCTGGAACTCAAGAGCTCAACTCCTTGGTGGCAGGGTCAGAAGAACTCCTTGGAGTCTGTGACCCTCCAATACCCCTGGAAGTAACAGGGATGGATTTAAGTGAAGCTGTGGAACAACCCTGGCATTACTGCACGGATGGACACAGCGTCCCCAGCCCACACACAGCCCAGAGCCTGCGGGAGAGAACCTTGGTGTCACAGTGACACATCGCCCCATACCAGCCTCTGCCACAGCCCCCCAGTGTGTAACTACAGGCTCCAAACCCAGAATATTAAATATAATGTAATATCTGTAATGTGCTTTATGCTTCAGGCAACTTATGTTTCAGTTTATGCCAAAAGGACAGTCAGACATTCTCACAGCAGCATTTGCAGCAGCTCCCTCAGATCTCAGGGTGCTGGGCAGGGGCACATGGCAGGTAAACAAATTTAAATTTCCAAGGGGCAGCATTTTGCTGTAGACACTATTAGGCCTTTTAATTAACAAATAGACAGTTTCTCTGTGATCAGTGATCACAGAATCATGAAATCATAAAATGTCTTGGGTTGGAAGGGACATTAAAGTTCATCTTATTCCAACCCCTTGCCATGGGCAGGGACACCTTCCACTAGCCCAGGTTGCTCCAAGCCCTGTCCAACCTGGCTTTGGACACTTCCAGGGATGGAGTAGCCACAGCTTCTCTGGACAACCTGTGCCAGGGCCCCACTACCCTCAGATGGCAGGAACTCCACCATGGGAGCCAGCACTAGATGATGTGGCTCACGTTCGGTGTTTGTATGTCACCTCCACTGTGCAGTAACTGCAAAGAACAGGCTTCAGCAAGGGTTGATAACCCAAAGCTCTCCAAGGACATGGGAGATGCACTCTGTGCTTGGCAGGCACTTTGTGCTGTGCCCTTCCCACAGAGGGACACCAGCAGGAATCACAGGCTCGTCGTCGTTGTGCTCCTGGGAGAGGTGCCACTGTGACAGCCACAGACACGAGTATGACAATGTGGGAACCACTCCTCCAGGTCCCAGAGGGTCTTCTGAGAACATTCACGCAGCTGACTCACAGGGCAGACAGCGATGTGGAAAGGACACAGATGACTGGAAGCGTGAAGATGCTGAAAAGGCTGAGATCTGCAGACTTGGAGTTGGAGTGGAGCGTGGAAACCTTGCTGGAGCCAGAACAACTGTATTATTCCTTCCAACCTTCCTAACATACAAGTTTCTTTTTCCTTAACCAGGTTGCTGTAGCCTTCTGTCTCAGGGAGGAGGAATGACTACAACACCAATCCACAGCACTATATGTGTATTTAAAACTGTGAGTTACAACAATCAGTACTTCCATGACCATTCCCATCATCAAAGAAAGTTGACTGGAAAGTTATAAGAGCTGCTGGTTTAGGTTTGCTCTCTACAGGATCCCTCCAGCAGCATAAACCATGGGGTTTTAAAGGGCATTTCCAACCTTAATGATTCTGATTCTATGAAAAGGTGCCAGAAAGTTCACCCTCCTCTTACAAATTCTGGCTCCACATATATAAAAGCAACTGATATATTCCTCCTCCTCTGCCTTTCCCACAGTTAAAAATTTAGTTATTCTTTCCAGTGAAAGTTTTGAAATTGGTGTATGATTTGGTGCAGAGCTCGAGGCTGAAATCTCAGCTCCATTGAAATCAATGAGCATCTGGCCATGGGCAAGGGGATGTCTTCCCAATGCCCAGGCTTCTCACCCTAATTGTTAAGACAGCTAGGAAATGCTTTTATCACAGACTAGGTAGCAATGCTGGAGGTGCTGACACTCAAGCACTCACCTGAATGGCACAACAGCCACAAATAATTCACACACAAACATCCAACATCAAAATCCAGGGGTCGAAGTGCTTGGATTTGCCAAACCTAGTACTCTATGAACACTAGCTGGTTTGCAAACAATGTAATTGGAGTAGAATTGCTATTGTGTTTGTTTGTTTTGAATATTTTTGGCCAGGAAGTTGTCCTGGAGGTATAGTTGAGCATAAGTGGTCTGGTGGAAAAATGTCATTCATTCTGTTCCTATTAAGACCAAAAACAATAGCCACACAAAGACAGCAGCGACAATTTCTTCTCTTCATGCCTCTAACAATGTGTTTTCAACCCTAAAGGCAACATCTTGTTTGTGCCCAATTGATTCTGGGATCATATTTTATATAATCAAATATGTCTTTGAACAAAGATACGTTTTATAAACTGCTCAATTTCCAGATGACCTTGGAAACAGCAATTCATAAAATATAGCTTTATCTCTATCTTCACAATCAGCTAGAAAAATTGCCCACCCATACATGGTGTGGAGTGCCAGTCCAGAGCCAGCCAACAAACGAATTACCCGGAGCATCCAAAACTTTAAAATACATTAATCCTTTGTTTCAGTCACTGAGCACTAAGCACAAATTACTTGCCCTTGTACCCTGGTAAAGACCTGGGTGGCGTCCATCATCTTTCAATCACTAAAGGAAAGTGATTGAAAACCTCACCCCGGGAGACAAAACAATCTAAGTTAGCAAAAAACCCCCTTGTTCCATTAAATGTTTATTGTGAAATCTGTACATGAAACCATATATAGACCCCTTACATCATGGCAGTGCTGAGGGCTGTGTTTCAAGTTACAGGGAAGGATTTGCAGATGTAAATGTCCATTAGTGGAATATCATTGGTTCTAGAGAGTGATGAAGAAAACCTACTTGGTGTTTTACAGCTTTATGGATCACAGGAGGGTTGCTTTAAAACACAAGGGGGAGGAAAGCTCAGTCAAAGGGGAGCTGAAATTCTTTTATCAGAGACAGCCTGCCCTGCCTGGGCTGTCCCAAGGACAGGAGGACAGACCATCACGGAGCATTGCAGGAAGAAATTCTTGGCTGTGAGGGTGGGGAGACCCTGGCACAGGTTGCCCAGAGAAGCTGTGGCTGCCCCTGGATCCCTGGAAGTGTCCAAGGCCAGGTTGGACAGGGCTTGGAGCAACCTGGGCTGGTGGAAGGTGTCCCTGCCCATGGCAGGGGGATGGAATGAGATGATATTAAAGGTTCCTTCCAACCCAAACCATTCTATGGTTTTATGATGATCCTGTGACTCAGGTAAACCTGCAAAAACAGGATCCACTGCAGTGTGTGAGTACAGCTAAACCCCAAACACTCTAAGTCCCTCAGTTAAATCAGCACATGGGATTCCACAAATGGGTAAAGGAGGCAAAGTCTCTGAGTGAGGTGCCAGATTTACCTCACAAACCTTTCTCTCCCTGCCCAGCCCTGGCTCATGCCCGTCACAGTCAGGTGGAACACAAAGGGCCAGGGATGCACTCCCAGTTTCAGCACAGCACTTCTGGACATCTCTTTCCTCCTCTCTCAATATGCTGTATTTAAATAGGATGAGGACCCCAGAGGGGATGAATTACTGAGCTGTGAGGTCTGGCGTCAGGAAGAGCATAACCACAGAGCCCTGTGTGCAGCTCCTCACTGAGGAGGGACTGGTCATCCCAGCCCTCACCAGCACAATCCCAGCACAGAATCCTCCTCCTTCCCTGACCCAGCAGACTTAACAGTGAGAGGCAGCTTTAACAAGTGTTTTTAAACATCCTTGACATCAGCAAGTAGGGGAAAATGAGAAAAACTTGGGATCGGTTACAAAGATGTTAATTCAGGGCAGCCAGAGGTCAAGGGAAGGTCAGATGTGCCAGCCCAGCTGGAAAAATTGTTTTAATATTTCAACTTCCCACGAAGTCCTGGGCCAGAGGACATCCCAGTGTTTCACACACAGCCAGGTGAAACACCACACAAAGCAGGGATTCACAGCAGAAAGCACTTTAGAGTCTGGACAAATAAATTTGATTAGCAGCCTCTAACAGTGAGGTGGGGGAATGTTTAATTTTTTAACCTATAAAAATAATATTCTCTAGCATTCCGTGAGAAAAGCCAACCACTTGCAGTCTTAATTAAAATATTTTTTTTCCATGTCTCTGCTTACTTTGAAAGTTCACCATTGTCTCTGGTGAGAGACAAATCCACCAGAGGGTATTTCCAAAACAGAAAGCCGTGTTTTTATCGGGATCTCCCCACAAGAGACCCCAGGGCTTGCATTAGAGACTTGTTTGTTCTCTGTAATGTTATATTAGAAAGATTAAAAGTTCTGCTGTTAGTTGAAGAAAGGCTTTAAAGCACTGGTACCAGAAGTGACCGCAGGTCTGTTTTTCATCCAAACACAGGAAAGAAACTAAAGATCATCCCTGAGACAGCTTTTCCACGGCAGCCAGATACACAGAGGCCCAAACCCCACCAAGTGTGGATGGAATTACCACCCTGTACTATAACACTGTCCCAGTGCCCCGGTGTGTGCTGGAGCAGTGGGAGCATCCTCTGCCCCCTTCCCACCTCTCCGTGGGCCCTTTGCAGAGGAGAACACGACACACGGAGACCCCCTGGCCCGAGCCCTGCGGAGAAGGGCCACCCTCCTCCTCCGTGGGCTGCAGGGAAGCAGCTCGAGCTGTAAATTCCGTTTGGGACTCTGGGCACTGCCCAGTGGAGACACTAACACAGCGTGTCTCCTGCCTTGTCCAGAGCGCGGCTTCCCAGCATTGTTCTCACTAGCTCCGGACCCCCACTGGAGCACAGCGATGGGTGGCTTCCACTGAAATGTCCCCCAACCAAGCTGATTTACAGCTGCCAGGAGTCTCAAGGATGTCAGCTCTTCCTGATTAATTTTTTTATCCTTATTTTCCCTCGTTTTATATTTGAATATTGCTTTATTGCAGTCTCCTTCAGAACTATTCTCTGGAAAGCCATCCTGGCTAATTTTTGGCTTGTAAATTGCTCATGAGCAGTTTGTGGCTTGTTGTTTGAAAAAAAAGAAAGAAATCAAGCAACTCTGGCTCATTTGGGTTGGATAAAGAGATTTTGTGGCCTGCATCAATTCTAGCCCCTGACAGCAGCGACAGAGCTCTTATTATCACAAACATACAGTTGCAATTCTAAAATTTGCTTCCTGTGACTCTTCGTTAAAATTTAATCAACAGTCTCTGCTTCCACAAACAGAAAGATCACTTTATAGAATATTCATTCAAGTGAGAAGGAAGGTAAGGCAAATTTGACTTTGTGATGTGAGTCAACCCTCGCTGCCTCTCCAGATACTCCACGGAAGAATTTAGGGAAGAGCAGAACAGGAAGGTGTGACACAAGCAATTTTCTAGAAGCTATTGCAGAACATGAGCAACCAAAAACAAAGACCAGCGATGCAGCAGTAAAATGTGGGTGAAGAAGAGACAACAGGCAACATAGTGGTGGCCCAAGCAGGAAGACTATTCCCAGTCCAAACTGGACAGGGGTTTACTGGACCTTTTTCACGTTTAGCTGTAGGTCACGAAGCGGGAAATTTCACCAAACTGGGCAGCAGATCCTGCACAGCACAAACAACTTAAGGTGAAAAGCAGAGTTCTGAACAAAAGATGGTTGTTGAGCAAAAGGCTATTAATAGTGCTGGGCTTTATCCCAGAAATGTTGCGCAAAGTGGGACAATTCACATCCCTTCTCTGCGCTTCCATTTCCTCTCTCAAAGATCCCACTTAATATATTTGGGGCAGGGACTGGCTCTTGTTATGACTCTGTGCTGTGAATAGCACAAGGGGAACAATGCTGCAGCCAGGACCTCTGGATGCCACCACAAATGCCAATTTTAAGCAGCAGTGACAACAAGCAGAAGGAGCTTGTGATCCAAGGAAGACCTGAGAAAAGGCAGGGCACAATGTGGGCTTCATCTTGTGATTATAAGCATGGAAGGCTCTCATCCCCATATGGGAGTGACAAGGAAAAGCAAGGAAGCAGTGGAGCTGGATAAGTAAGAAGGGTTTCTGCCCAGACACTCCAGCTGGAGCAAAATTCCTCCGGAGTTGCTCCTTCACTTCTGCACTGCCCTCCCCTCACCATCTCCCCAGGCCATCCTTGAACAGCTCCATGCAGGGAAACACAACCACCCAGAACCCAAAAAGGGATGCACAGGGGACTGAGGCACACTATGAAAACCTGATGGCAAGAGTGAGGTCTCCTCTGCCGGGAAACATTTTTGTAGGAAACCCTCAGTGTAAATGCCCCATGTATGTGACATCCTTTCTGACAAATGTGTAGAAAGTGCAGTGGTGCTGAGGAACTGCCCTTGAAAGGCCTGGCTGGATCTCTGTGTCTACAGAACCAACTTGGAAAGGCCCAAAGACAGTGTTCAGGGCACAACAAATCACAGGATTACAAGAATAAGCTTGGAAAAACCCTTCAGAAGTTGAGCAGACCACATCCCTGCCCTGAGGGGGGATCTGCAACATCCATCCAACACACCAACATCAGGACACACAACCAACCTCATACTACACATTACACAGAGAACCCCAGGGCCTGGGTGACTTCGAGGATGTACCTGATCCCAAACTCACAGCCTCACCAACAGGTGACAGCTGATTCCTCCTGGGAAAAGGCCCAGGGTCACTGCCAGAAAGGCTGGCAGTACAGGGCATAGTTAGCTGAGATGGGGAACCCAGTCACACCCTCAGCTATTGAGACCTGTGAGGCTCCTCTGGTCCCCAGATGCAAAAGTGATGTCCCATCATTCCAAAGATTCTCCTTTTGCCTTCCAGTGCTTTATGCAGCCCCTCTTTTCTGTTTTCTTCTCCTTGCCCATGCCAGCCATGCCACCAACCACAGGCAACCAAAATTGCTCATCTCTGTCCTTCCTGTCTCAAGTCACCTTGGCTGCAAGGTGGATGATTTTTTTTCTTTCCTGTGCAAAATCAATGATCTTGAAAACCTTGAACGTGGCTCTTAAGTCCCAGCCTCCCCCTCCTTTCATTTCTGGAGGTGCTGACTGCCTCCCACATCTCACTGAAGAGCTCCCAGCAGTGAAACCAAGGGGGCCTGAGTCACCCCCTCAGGCAGACACCTGAATACTGGTGCTGCTCTGCTGGTTTTCTGCCAGTTTGGGATGGAGAATCAGGATTTCCACTATCACACACACAGCTCAGAGACACTTCAGTGCTGCTTTGAGGCTCTGTGGCTGTGTGGTCACACTTTCCCCCTGGCTTCAGGATGTAAAGCTGAGCTTCCACTGGTATCCACACCATGAAAGGTGGCTGCCCATCACCTTCCTGCCCTGCCTGTCCCTGCAAAGAAGAAAGCCTTTCTCCTCATCTAAATGATGCTGCTTGTAGTCATAGGAGCCCTATACATGTACAGAGGAAAGATCCATCCCAGATTTTGTAATTACAGGAACCCCACACACATACAAAGGAAGGATCCACCCCAGATTTTGTAGTTACAGGAGCCTTGTATACGTACAGAGGAAGGTCAACGACCAGATTTTGTGGTTACAGGACCCCTGTACACGTAGAGAGGAAGGATTCATCCCAGATTTTGTAGTTACAGGACTCCCACACATGCACAGATGAAGGATCCATCCCAAATCTGCTTTTCTAATGGTTACCTGGCTCTCACCCTAAGCCAGGGGACCATCAAGATGGAATATCACAGTCAAGCACAGACTATCCTATAGTGCTTCTCATCTCATTTTTCAGCCTGCAACCCTCCCTTTGCAATTTGGTGGCAAATAAATATCTGGACAAAATATCAGCAGATTCACTGGGAGCGTCTTTGTGAACACGAGCAAAGGCTGAGTGGACACTTCAGACAGGATCACAGGGCGGCCCTGGCCCAAGAAGGATATTCTGAAAAAACCTTCCCAGGTAACTGACAATGAACAGATCCCACTTCCCAAGTGCCCTCAGGGACTCCCTGGAATTGCTGTAGGAGCCCAAGGAGATGCAGCAGAGGTTACTCTGTGGGGCTCACCATGGAGGGCAGCAACTGCCACGACTTTATCTCCCAAGGCTGGGCTCTCCTTCACTCCCCTGACAATTCAACACACTGCTGTTTATCCTAATCCATTGTTCATGCTCCTCCCCACCCAGTTCTCAGCCCATGTGATGCTCTCCTGTCCCTACCAACTGGAATTAATTTGGGGTCCTAGGGCTCTATCAAGAGATTTCACTAAAATCTAAATGCTGTCATATGATATGTGGGGATTTTATCAGACACCCAGAGTGAACAGACAAGGCATAACATTTTTCTGGGGCAGTTGGCTTGTAATTCCTGATTCCCTCAGTGAATCACTAACTCTGAGAGGGAGATCCTGGTCAGCAAGGACTATTTATCAACATAAACTTTATTCTCCCAGAATTCCCCTCTATTGGCTTGTTATGTAAAGCTGATGCTGCTAAAACATTCAGCTGAACTTAGGTCAAGAGAAGATGGCTTTTGAAAGCCTTCCAATGGTTCATTTGCAATAAATGGCTGAGGAATAAATCATTTCAGCCCTGATGAGTCCTCAAGCAGCCAGTTCTGTTAGCAGGGCAACTCCAGCAGCGACGAACAGGGGAAGGCTTCGGTGACACATGGGGACTCGTGACAGGCACAGAAAGCAGCCAGGGAAGACCACCAGGCTGTGGAGAGGCTGCCACGTCGGGTCTGACCATGCTTCTTGCTAGACAGGGCCCTCCAGTTCATGGGAGCAAGTATCACTTACTCCTTTTGAATACTTCCCAGTGGGGAAGTCTTCTGCATTCTCTCATGGACAGAGCTGGTTTCCTGCCCTGGTGCCCAGAGGCACAGAAACCCCCGCGTGCATTTTTGCCGAGTTTACCCAGCTGACAGCATGCCTATGCCTCATGTAAATGTCTGCCTTTCTGCCAGCCCTGCTATGCTCTTGCCTTCAGGGACTGCGGTGACAACAACTTCCAGGGGCTGCTGATGGACCAAATGAAACCGGCTGGGAGCAGCCTGGGATGTTTGGGCTTCCACCTTTGGAAGCAGAGACAGAGAATGCTTCATTTACATGACTTTCTGCAGTGTCACAGTGTCCTTTGTCCTTTCAGAGACCTCAGGTTTCAATGCTGTGGGGTGCAAGCTGTTTCAGGGTCCCTTTTCCCCTCCCAAATGCAAAGGACTTCCATCCACCACCAGGATTTGGGATGGGGACCACGCCCATGCCTCTGATCACAGCTCAACAGGCACAATCCACCCATGGACCACCTTCAGTTGGTCCCCACAGGACCATTTCCCAGCATCTCAGGTTTGGCTGAGACAGTGCTGGAGGGGCAGATTGGAAGAGAAGGCTTCAGGAAACTTCATGCTCTGGCATGGGAGGGACACGGATGACAGCTGGGCTGGCCAGTCCTATAGCTCAGTGAGGACCATAGCAAAATACCACAGCTTGAGACACCTCCCACAGCCCCCACCACAGCACTCCAATGGCTCCTATGGACCACAGAAGGCCTGCTGACTCAGGGCAACTCATTGAGTTGAGTCCCAGGCTGCTCTGACAGGTTTGGACTCAAGCAGCTAATCCAGGCGCAATCCTGAGGAAGGGGGACTGTCAGCTCAGGCTGGTCTGTGCAGCCTCTCTGTTCGGTGTGGCTTATCCAGAGGGTACCAAGAACCCCTAAGGCAGGCTCTGTTCTGAAGTGGTCCTCTTTTTCTGGGTACACAGGGAGCCCTGAGGGAACCAGCCTCCACCTCCCGACCCCTCACCTCCCACACCATGCTAAGCCAAGGCTGGCTCAGAGCTGCCACAACAGCCCTCGGCTGCTCGGCTCAAGTGCAGTTGTTCCACCAAGCCCAGACAGTTAAAAACACCAGCGTTTTTCTGCAGAATCAGAGGGTTTAAGACAGAACTCTGGTGCAGAACAGTTCTTTCCCTTTAAATTCACACCCTAGGCCAAGCATGTTTTGCAAGAGCCTCCCTGTGCAGACAAGCCCCGAGGCTCCAGCGCAGAAAAACGCTGCTGCTGGGGGAAGCACCCAAACCACTCTGAGGGCAGAGCCCCAGTGCTGCAGCTGCATGTGGCAGAAGAGAGGGGGCAGGGTCAGAGACATGGGGCTCTCCATCCCCAGAGAAGACAGCAAATATGTACAACAGTCACTCAGTGTCTCTTCTGACCCGCAAAAAAGACCAGGAAGAGAAGAAGTGGAAGGGAGGACAGACAGATGACACACACGCAGCTCCGCTCACTTGGCAATCGTGAGTCTTCTCCTTCTCCAGAACGGTGATCTCGAATCAAACAGAAGGAGATTTCCACCCAGAGGTGTGTTTGAGGCTTGCTATTATCTTTGCTATTGTGAATGTTTGGGGCCCAGAAAGAACACACTCCCTGTCTCTGTCCTGCAGTGACAAAGGATAAGAGAAGTCGGAGAGTCACAGAAAATAAAGCAAGTACAACACCTGGGGCTTTACGGGAAATACCAGATTATCACAGTTCTGGCAATTAAACCAAAACTTCTGGCAGTGTGTCAGATTATGAACTTCTTCTTTCTTCCCTTCTAAGCCCCCCAAATGAACAAGACACCTACCTAACCCCCTAAGAAAACCAGAGCTGTGACTCACACCATCTCCCTCAAACACCGACTCAAAACATTACCAACACAAGATGTTACAACACATGAAATGAGCAGTGGCCCTGCCAACACAAGGCTGCTTCTTAAAATTGCATGGCCTGCCCACATTTTCTAAATATAGGAGAGACAAGGAAACCTCTCCAGAAGCGCTAATAATCCAAACAACCAACCAAAGACATGCTACGTGGACAGAGGTGGTTTTGAAAGCTGTAATCAACACATTTCCACTGCACAGCATTTTTATGCCACTCCTGCTTTCTCTTCTGCCCATTAGCAGCAGGTAAAATGGATAAGCTTGACCACAAAAAGGACCAATTCCCTGAACTGCAGCTCAGGAAAGCCCTAAGCAACAAGAGCAGCATTGCATCTGCTTGTCTGCAGACTTGGGAGGGCACTCTTACACCTGGGACAGTGCCAGGAGAAGAGTTAGAAGTATTATTGAAAACAATTAAAGCCTGGGAGGCCTGTGGAAGCCAAGGTCATTTGCCATGGGGAGGGTCTGCAGCACCTACATCGTCATCAGCAGGGCAGATCAGCACCCCTGAACCCTCCTTGACAAATGAGCTGAGAGCCCAGAATTGCACCCTGCCTTTACTGCTGCTTTACCAACACTGGTATCCAAGAGCAAAGCTGGCTCAGGATGTGTCTGAGTACCAGAGCTCTTCCCTGGGCACAGGGCAGACATCAGGCCAGAGAGCAAGGACCACTTGCCCGTAACAACCTTTTTCACTTGACAGATTTTCTCTGGTTGTCAACAAATCCCTTCACCCTCATACCTGAAAGTGCACAATCATGAATCAGGAAAGCTGAGTCAGATCCTCAGCCTCGTTGGTCAGGAAGGGGCAGTGCAGGATGGGTGTCACCACAGCATGGGATGGTGTCCTTCACCTCCAGCCCTGTGTTCTTTTAACCAGGATCTGCAACCATTCCTCCAGATTGTTACCGTTTTCTCCCCCAGCTACCAACATATTTACCAAGATATTTGATAGGACAAGGGGGAATGTCTTTAAACTGAAAGAGAGTGGGTTTAGAGTCAATATTAGGAAGAAATTCTTCCTAATTCTTCCTAATCCACCCTAAGGGGGTGGTGAGGCCCTAGCACAGGTTGGCCAGAGAAGCTGTGGCTGCCCCATCCCTGGAAGTGTTCAAGGCCAGGTTGGATTGGGCTTGGAGCAACCTGGGCTAGTGGAAGGTGTCCCTGCCCTTGGCAGGGGGTTGGAACAAGAGCTTTACTGTCCCTTCCAACCCAAACCATCCTGAAATTCTATGATTCAAGATGTCCCTCCTGAAATCCACACACGTTTCTTCTTCTGATATCCAGGAGTTTACCAGATCTCTCCCTTGATCCAAATGTGTCCACTTCAGACAGCAGAGAGATTTCCTTATTCCTAAATGGTCTCACTAGCCCTGCTGGACTGAAGGGAAGCGTCCAGGGCTCATCAGGGTGGGCAGTGGGAAGGATACCCAGAAATAGGCAATTCATGCTGCCTCCATCATCCTAAGATGATCTTTTTAGGGGAAAAGGTTCAGATTCTGGACAAAGACTACTCAGTCTTGGAAGGACTGGGAGAGGTAACCCAGGACTGAGTGGGAAATATTCTTCCAAGAAGAGAAGCAGCATGGACATTATTATACACACAATACTTTTGGTACTGAGTCATTATTTCATGTGAGATCCAGGGTAATTTCTGGTTTGGGCTGACTCTCTTTTGCTCGATCATATAACTGGCATCTCTGCAATGTCAGGATCTCTTCTGAGATGCAAGTTTTAGCTGTGTTTGTTGCCCCACAGCGAGCAAGAGAGTTTATTTTAGAATTCATTAAACGTGCCTCTCACGCAGCCTCTCAGCACAAGCACAGAAAGCTAATCTCATTTATTGACAAACGTGAAGCAAAATACACTTCCATGCCAAGGAGAGGTTCATTGCATTCCTTGTCCTTGCCCTTCAGGCAAAAGCCTGAACGAGCAGATGAAACACGTGTGATCTCCACAAGGGAAACGAACTGCGCCCCGGGCAGCAGCGACCAGGGAGACTCCTGGCCTTGGAAAGACATCCTGCCCTGCTCCAGCACCTCCACCATGGACCTGGGACCCGTTAGCAAGGCTTTCTGGATCTGAACCACTCTAACACCTCGGTCCTTTTTAGGCAACCAAGATTCATGGCACAAAATCTGCAGCTCGTTCTGCTCGTGGCAGGAGCCACAGAGGCCAGCGCTGGGATCTGCTGGGATGCAGAGCTGGTGCTGCCATGTCCATCAGTGATGGCACCACAGAGCAGGCACAGGAACAGGACAGGCTGGCTCTGCAAACCTGCTAGCTGAGGAAACCCCACCTTGCACTGCCAGCTCTACCCAAAAGTGAGCAATTAACCCACAGCAGCAGCCATTGGGATGTCTCCAAGCCTTTTCCCCCACCAATATTCCTTTTGCTTCCAAGCTCTGCAATGGAAGTCAGGCAGGTGGGTTGGTTTTTTTTGCTTTGTAGTGCAGCTGAGGTTTCCCTCCTGCAGAGAGCAGCAAGTTAGCACGGCCACAGCTGAAGCTGGTTACCTTGTGTGCAGAAGGACTCTGCTTGCAGCTGGAAGATCCTCCCTCCCTCTGCCTGGCCCAAACTCCACATTCCTCTCTGCCAGCCCTGCCCCACTCACCTGAGCTGGAAATGGGCACAGGAGACAGGCACCTGAACACACATGCAGTGCAGGCAGGGGGCTCATGGGCAGGTTCAGGGGAGCACCTTTGCCTCAGTTCCCTGGCCCGTTGTCTCCCAAGAGCAACAACAGCCAGTTCCCTGCTGGGGCCTGAGCTCATTTGATCTGCCTTCTCACATCATGAATTTGGCCAACACCAGGTGCTCTGAGTAGACTCCACAAAGCCATGATTGCACTACTCCTGGAGTGAGACCAGTTTGCCCCCAGAGCAAGGAGAGTTCTCTCTGGGAGCACTTGAGTCAAGCTGAGGGGGGGGGGGGGGGGTGGGAAACAGCTGGAACACAAAGAGCTCTTTTGGTTTGCTTTCACCCAGAGATGTATACACTGAGCATGGAAGTTTTGTCGATGGTCTGACTCGAGGAAGAGATGTACAAGAACCATACAAGGAGCATTAGGGTCAGAAAAAGCTCTGCCAGAGTAGTGTTATAGCCAAAATTACATCTCCACACCCCCAGAGGGCTGGAGCGCATCAGGGACCAGGAAATTCTTGAGAAGTGCCATGGACTTCAAAGTGGAATAAAAAAAGTCATGTGAGCACAAACATATGTACACATGTACACACACAGAGTTTTGGAGTGGAATAAAGTCCCAGCCTTCAAATCAAAAAGCTGTTGAAAGCCAGAGGGTTGGATGCT
Source organism: Pseudopipra pipra (assembly GCF_036250125.1). Lineage (NCBI taxonomy): Eukaryota > Metazoa > Chordata > Aves > Passeriformes > Pipridae > Pseudopipra > Pseudopipra pipra. The sequence continues at coordinate 3,575,093 of NC_087563.1, read as the reverse complement.
CACCTGGTACATATCACATCAACAAAGCCGGAGGAGATGGGTCAGAGGAACATCTGCTGAGAACCTGGCTGATGGATTTCAACCTGATTTTCACCCTCAAATTAAGCAAGTGTGCAAATTCTGACACCAAAAAGAAGTTTCTCTGAAGGGCTTCCAAACATCGGCCAATGATGTACGAAATCTGTTTCAAATTTTTGGGGTGTTCTATTCTTTAAAAAAAAACCAAAACAAAACAAAACACTAAAGCACCTGACTTTAGTGTAGTTTTAAGGTAAAATAAAGTTTCACTGCTTCTCCAAAGAATACTTTTTCTGCCCATCTCACACATTTGTAGCTGTCTTTCTGAGCTGCCAGCCCCCAAATGTCAGACTTGGAGAGTAAATGTGTTTCCCTTTTCCTCCCTACCCTCACCACAGATAAAAACTTAGCAAGGAAAACTGGGCTTTGACTTCCATGTGTACTCAGAAATTTAAGGATGAGACAAGCTGTAGAAGAGTTCCAGGACCACCAGACTCCTCAGAAGTTTGATCACACCATTACTGCATGGAGACAGCCTCGTGGGACTTATTGATCTCTTCTCCAAAGCACCTCTCCCTCATATTGAGGAGCTCTTGCCTTCCAGACATGCCTGAACTAAAATCCTTTAAAAGGACTGATGACTGAGTCTGCCAAGCCTAAATACCAGAGTTATTAATTACCTAAAATGTTTAAATTTTACCATTATCTCTTGTATTTATTGTTACGATTTAAAACATCTCAAAAATGCAACAACGCTGAGCTGCCCTTGTCAGAGAGGAGACCACCCCAGGTCACATTGGTTCAAACATCATTTGCTGCCTGGGGCACAGCACCAGAGCCAGGACTGTGACTCGATCAGGAGGCCACGCACGTCTCGCCCTGCTCTGGAAGTTGAGGGAACTGACAGTTTTGCTCCAGTCAGCCCCTCGTGGGTCCAGTGAGAGCTTCCCTCTTGGGCAGAGTCCCGTTCCCCAGTCATGTGAGTTCTGTTATCCTGCCCCAGACAGGAGGTCAGTGCAGCAGGTGATGCATGTCCGAGCTCCAGCCCAGCTGGAGAGGCCTTCGCCCTCCCCAAGCACCTCCTCTGCCAGCTCATCCCTGCAGCTCATCCCTGCAGCTCATCCCTGCAGCTCAGCGGTGCCGCCGGATCAGCTGCGGGTGACCAGCTGTGACCAGCCCCCAGGATAGCACAAGCTGACAGGAACCAGGGCAAGGAGCCTGACACAGCACTGAGGGAGCTCTGGGAGAACCAGGAGTGATGGGGGGCTCCCACCCAGCTTTCCACTGCCTCCAGCCTCATCCTCAGTGACACAGGTGCACCTTTCCCAAAGGAAAACTCCAGGTTACCTCACGGCCTCTGCCCTGAACACTGTCCCCAGCACAGACATCCAATCTTTACTGGAACTTCACAGTCCTGTGACTTCTCAGGCAAAGGAAACAGCCTGGATTTAGGGCCCTGCTCATGAGCTTCATTTCAGCTGCTCTTGAGCTTAATTTCTTCAAGTTCTTCTCAAGAGACACCAGAGTTTTCATGGAGCTTTTCTCCCAGAAGAAAACAAACACACTCCAGCAGGAGCCATGTGTTATCCAGAGCTCCACTCATTGCATACTGCAAGAGCATGGCCCTGGAGTAACAGAGCTCCCAGGCACGGGAAAAGGCGTGGGATCATAAAACCCCCATGCTGAACATCCCCTCCTATGCACCTGGAAGCATTCATAGGAGTCCAAGGGAAAATGAGAATGGGTCAGAGGAACAGGAGACTCATCTCCCCACCTCTCACTGCCTCAGAAGAAGTGGGATGTAGGTCCATACACTCACCCTGCCCTGGTTTCATCCCACCTTCTCCAGCCAGTTTTCAGCTGCAGCCCCATTAGAGCTCAGCACTGAGCCAAGACTGGGGATCAGGGCAGCACTCAGGGCAGGAGGCTGGCAGGCCAGATGCAGGAGGAAGGATGACAGAGCCAGGCTGCTCATGGCAGCACAGCTTTCCTTTAGCTGCATTGCAGCTGGAGCCCATCACATTAACAAGGCAGGAGAATGAGCCGAGCGCGTGACCTCCAAGGTCGGCAGCCAGGCTGTGCTCAGCCCCTCTCCAGATGTTCCTCCTCTTGCCAGGGACTGCCTTTCCCAGGTTACTTACACTCACCTCCAAAAAGTGATTGAAAACGGGGTGCCCAGGGCGCTGACTCACCAGCTTTTGGATTCACAGTGGGATTACTTACTAATGTAGAGTTCTGCTCCATCCTGCCTCTCTGCCAGGCGTTTCTAGCCCTGTAGTCTGCCTGAATGGAGAGATGGGATACTCCTCAACCCCTCTGGGTCTCTGTCCCATAACTGTCCTCCCTGTATTAACAACTGACACTGTGAGCCCTGGACAGTGGAGGAACAGAGCTGCATGCCCTGTTCAATCCCTCCTTCAGCAGAGCTCCGTGAAGGACCAGAAAGCAGCTGGGACATACAAACTCTTCCTTTAACCCAGCATGAATCACTGGAGCTTGTGAGTCAGACCCCCTCTGCTCTCAAAGCTAAGCAAGTTCCTGCACGTTCTCCAGTGCGTGGTAACTGGCCACATGCGTGTGCTGAGCCACATGGAACACCAGTCCATGGATTTAGCCAGTGGAAATGGTCTAGTGAAAACATGGATGTGGACAGATCCTGGAGCACAGCTGACATCTGGTACCTTGTGCACCCGGGTGTTTATAGAAAACAGAAGTGCTACTGTAGGATATCCGCTGTGGGTTATCCCTCTTGTAAACAGACCTTTTGGCCAATATTTCTATGAGTTCCTTGGAAGTGGAATCTTTCCTGTGAGCAGAAGACTAAGAACAAATCATGTTCACGTGGACACAGCTCCCACCGAGGTGCCTTGGCCAGCAGTGAAGGAGCTGTTTTGGTCGCACTGCTGTTGAGTATCTCCAACAGAATGAGCTTCCACCACACAGCCCCCAGCATCTGCAGGGGACTTCCACGTCCCTCCCCAGACTCTGTGTGAATGTGGCAGCACTCTAAAGCGTCCCAGGCTGGTAGACCTGGCCAATGTGTCCCTGCTTTTGCTGCAATTCCACCTCTGGCTCCCGCCCAGGGACACCTTCCTCCTTCAACTGCAATACCCCTCTGCACAACCTTTTACCAAGTCCTGACTCATCTGGGAACTGAGGTCAAGTGGGTTCCTACTGAAACATGAGATACTCTCTGCAGAGACTCTTCACCTGCTCTCCGAGTAGTTTTCCAGCATCAGCAATTGCCATGGGCAGTCCAAGAGAAAGCACAGTCCCTGTGCTGCCAGCTTGTTAGCACGAACAACAGAAACCTTAAGCACACGCAATGTTTTCCTCAATGCCAAATAAAAATAAGAGAGAATGCCTGGAATTGCTGGAGAATTTAACCAACCAAATGCTTTACATTTCTCCAGTCTTTTCTCCCCAAGCGACCTCATGGAAGTAGAGATGAAACACAGACCCTTTTTAACTTGCTCCTCACCTACCCCACTACAAAGGCTTCCTCCCACCCTTTTGCCTCTCCTCTGGCTGTCACGCAGTGATGCTGGTCACTGGCCTCCTAATCCCCTGCCACAGCTCTGCTCAGCCCTGCTCTGAACTTTGAGGTTGCCTCTGGTCCATTTGTCCTGCTTCCCCAAAGTCCACCCCAAATCTTTCAGAATGTGCCAGGGCAGCTCCTCTCACCTCCTGGTCTTGCCTCAGTGTCATGACTTTGATTGCCCCACGCCATCCTCTGTCTGACAAAGCACATCTTCTCCTGCAGTGAGGAGGTTCTCTCCCAGACCTGAACTTTGCCAGCATTGTGGGAGCATTTTACATTAATTTGTGGGTCTGTTCCTACATCCCGCAGCTCACGTAGTCCCTACAGGGTGTGCCTTCCACGTGTGCTGGGTGGGACAGGGGCTGCCTATTTTTCAGTGCATGTCACAAACGTCTAAACGAGGGATCCTGATGGTTCGTCTTCATAGGTGGACACCATCTCCCTCTGGAGGCCTTCTCAGGCTTTTCCACTGGCTAGAGCTGTAGCCAAGGCACTCACTTTAGGACAGCTGCATCACTAGAGGCATAAAATCGTGAGTTTGGGGTAAAGATAGCCCTTGTCCTCAGAACAAAGCTAGCACTTTGCATGAGATCAGCAATCCTCTTTTACACATTCACAGAAGCCAAAACAATTGTGTTAAAAGCCGCACTGGAAGAAGAATCCTCTCCTCCCCTGAGCTGGAGAGACCTCAGGGGAAATCTAGCACGCCCTGTGGCACATGGATGCTCTTTCCTGAAACTACTGTTTCAGCTCTCTCTTCCTCCCAGAGGTTTTTCTGCTGCTCTAATTCACTGGTAGTGAAGGGCTTTACCCCCAGAGCAGCTGGCAGGGCTGGGAGATCACCTCTGGAGTCTTTTTCAGTGCCAGAGCTGTCCTGGGGCTCTCTACAGAGCACACCCCAAAAAGGTGTCTGAGGCTAATTTCCCAAGCAGACACCTATGAGCACAAGGGTAGATCAAGACTGTCAGACTGTCACAGATACCCAAGTTTGGCACTCAAGCAGCCAGAGGCTGCTCAGGGACGCAGTATGAAGGAGGAAGACTTTGCACACTGTTATCATTCCCTCAGTCTCCCCTGCACGGAGAATCAAACAAGTGTTCCTGTCCAGATCTCCTCAGAACCTGAGCAAGACTTTTGTAGGTCCTTCTTCTGCCTCCTGGTTTCAGAAAGGTCAGCACACCCCGTTTGCTCGGAAATTATACAGCCTGGGAAAACAGAGAACACGAATTCCCCAGGCAATGCCCTGCCAGTTGCCTGATGTGTGCCAGGGCTGGGTTTTTGCATCAGCCTGAGTATGCTGGAGAGGCAGTCTGAGGTCCAGCCACAAGCTGAAGAAACAGTCCACAGGATAATCTACTTCCCAGAGTGAGGGTCTGTGTACCAGTACTGTGACATCAGTTCAGAAGTGATTGGAGGAGGAACTCCTCACTTCCAAAGGTTCTGTTAGGAAACCATTGCTGTGGTGCCCCTTAGACCACATGGCAAGGGTGACTCATGGCTGGAGAACGTGCTCACAGGTTCCACCAAGCCCAACCAACCCAATCCAAAGGGGGATTTGATTCAGGGGCAAAGTGTCTTCCTCTAACAGACCCACAGAGCAAACAGTGGGCAACCTCTGCAGCAATACATGGCAAACAAGCAACCTGGATCTGAGAAATCCAGTTACCAGGGAATGCAATAAAAAGATGGTGTTCGTGCTGTCCAAGCCAAACACAGAGCTTTTCATTTCTTTGGCTGAGGTACAGACAGGATGATGGAATCATAGAATCACTTAGGTCAAAAAAGACTTCTAAGATCATCGAGTCCAACCTTTAACCAATCAACACCTTGTCAACTAGACCAGCACCAAGTGCCACATCCAGTCATTTCTTGAACACCCCCAGGGATGGTGACTCCACCAGCTGATCAATGCAATCATCCTCAATGATCAATACAAGCATCCCCAGTTCTGCTCTGGATCAATTAGTAGAGAGAAAGGGGGTGTGCACTCTGGCCAAGGTGTCCAGTTGTAGGATCTATATGTGATAAAACATCCTGACAATGCCTCTCAACAGAGGACCAGGTTGTCAGCATGAATAGCTACAAGTAAAGGGTCTTTCCACATTCCCTGTAGGGCAGTGAGCTACTGCAGGGCTTTGATGTGGCACTAGAAAACAGAGTATGGTCTGACCCCTCAGCTCACTCCTGGTCCTTTTCTCAAGGCAGGTGAATGCTCCCTCAGCAGTGCCAGCCTGTCCAACATCCCTGCTGTGCCTCCCAGTCCCACCAACCCCTCCATCCTGTTCTCAGCACAGAAGATTCAGGCACTGGTCTGTCCCTTCTGTGCACTTCAGAGGCAGGGGCAAGGAGACCCTGATGATGGCTTGAGGGAGCCCACAAGCCCTGCACCCTCCTGAGCCCCTTGGGCAGAGCCAGTCATCTTCAAGCAGCTGTTGCCTCTGCTTGGTGGTTTCAAGCTCCCAGTCCTGAAGATATCCCAAAAGCCTCCTCCCAGACCCCAAAGCAGCAGCTGTGTTCTGATGTCATAAGTAGGAGAGCACGTGTGAGGTCAGCCTGCCGTGCCATCAGCACCCACTGCCACCCCGGCAGCTCGGGGCAGAGCTCGTGGAGGAGCCCCTGGCCTGGGCACAGCAGGGTGGTGGTCCCCATGTTCAGAATAAGGGGATGACAAAGGAAAGGGCAAATCCTGCCACCAGTGATGCCGGGATGGGGGAAAGCCAAGACAAACCTGTTCAGGTCAAGAGCAGCAGCACCAAGAGCAGAACTGCGTCCAGCAAGAGCTAAACTGACAGACTCAGAGCAGGACCTGGTCCAGCTTGTAGCCTCTTTTAACACTGATAAAACACACAGTCTGACAGAGTGGCCGCTCTCTCTGAATGCATTTCCAGATAAACCACAGATAAGACACAGCCCGGGATAATCCCTCCCTGATACCATGACAGAGAAAGGAATTACACTGGGCTGCGTTACCACCAAATCTTCTCTGTCTTTTCAAGACGGTTCTTGCACTACCCATGTACTCAGGAATCAAACTATATCTTTTAAAACATTTAATCCTGGCAATATCATCAATATTGCCCAGCTCAGTCAGCAAGGAACAGTCAGATCCCCTCTAAAGAACAGCCTGATTTCACAAACGAGAATATCAGCAGAGAGTCCACATGTCTTTCACTACAAGTCAATGCAGTTACCTCAAAAAGTGAGGCTACTACTTAAATCTGATCTCTGAGAGTTGGTCTGTCTCAAGGAACAGTCCCTGCAATCCCCCAAAATAATGGCTTTTGATATTTACCTCAGGATGAAGCAAGCACCCAACCAACCAAGCAGCAAATCACAACACATCAGAACCCCCAGAGATTTAGCACAAACCCCTTCAATTCCACATCACTGTGACAGGAGCCGAGTACTGCTGTTTATTGCCCTGAATACTTGGGGCTTTGGGTATTTAAACAAAAAAAAAAACAAAAAGAAAAAAAAGGGAAAAGAAAGAGAGAAGATGAAGAATAAAGCAGACCTATAACAAAAGCAGACCTATAACAGCACGAAATATGAATGAGATGCAGAGATTTGCACACTCGCCTGGCAAACAGTCCCTGGCATTTGGACCCACATGCAACCCACAAGTACTTTCCTGCTGACTTCTCTCTTCTTCCTTCAAGTAAAATTTGTTAAAAATGGGAAGTACCTTTTCCTGGGTCAGGTTCTCTTTCCCCTTTTTTCCCTTCTTTGTTCTTTTTGCTCTTTCCTTTCCCTTTTTTCTTGTTCTCGGACATTCTGCACGAGTGTTTACAGTCTCAGGAAAAGACAGTCCACACCAGATCTATATGCCCCACGACTGCTACTCCAAATGTTACTTGCCAGCTGCAACTTCCGACTGTTCTTATATTGTTTCTGACACAGACAACACCCACCACTGGGTGGAGAAGCAAAACTTTAACTGTTTGCTCACTGCTCCCAGTTGGCTGAAGAGATGCCCTGGGTTGTGGTGGGAGGGTAAGGAGGGAAGTGCTACAGGACAGGAGTAGCTCACTCGGGAGTGTCTTGGACACATGAAGTCCAGAGGTGGTTTTCCACTTGCTGATTCTGTCTCTGGCTGAAAGTAAGTTCTGAACAGCTTCTGGAGCATCACAGAAATACATGTTTTGAGGAGCTGCTGAGGCTCAGACAGGGATATGTGAGAGGCAGTGGAGTCTAAAGAAAAGGGCAGGAGTTTGCATTCCATTCTAGATTTGCTTTGACCCTACAGAAGGGTTAAGTTGGCCTCCCTCTTTGTATTGTTGTTCCCACCACAAATCAGAGTGACTTCACCTGCCCTTACACCCAGCTCTTTGCTGTCCCAGGAGGCCTTTCCAAAAGCTAGGAATAGCTGGAGAGCCCTTACCTGTGCTTCTTGTCTCTGTCCTCCATCTCTAGGAGCTCTAGGTGGTTGGTTAAGCCCACATCTCATCTGCCTGGGGGTTAACCAGGCCCTTTCCACAGGTCCAGCATGTGATGAGTGGCTCAGCCCGGTTCCCTTCTGTGGGGCAGCCCATGATGACATCGCCTCAAAAATCCATCAGGATCCCCAGCTGAAAAGCCCCAGAGTGCTGTTAAATTATTCCCAGATGCAGCCAAGGGCTTCCAAGGCCCAAAGGGGCCATGAGCCATAGGGCGCTGGGCAGCACATTCGATCCAGTTATCCATGAATCAAATCCAGTTCCACGTCTGTGAGCAGAGTGTGTCCTCCGGAGACACGGTCCCGCCTGGTGCGCGGACATCCAGAGACGAACGAGGTATCAGCCCCCTTGGGATCCTCTCCCAGTGGTTAATCACCCTCATTGTTAGCAATGTCTGCCTGCTCTGAAGTGAAATATCTGGCTTCACTGTCCAGCCATTGTTTCTTACTCTTGTTTTCTCCTCTAGATTAAAAAGCCCTTCAGCAACTGGTATTTTCTCCCATGGAAGTACTTACACTCTGTAATCAAGTTATCCCTCAATCTTCTTTTTTTTGATAAGCTAAACAGATCAAGCTTTTTTTCCATTGCTTGCTGTATGACATTTTCTCCAGCTCAGGGATCATATCTGTGGCTATCCCATTTTGCAATATCCTACTTAAGCTAAGAACACAAAAACCAGGCGCTATTCCATTGTCTCTTGTGGACAGAGGCAACTACAGAGGAAAAATCCCTCCTGCCACCCATTTCAGCCTTTTAACCCCCAAGTGCCACATCAGGCTCTGGACTTCACAAGAAAAATCTGTCCCACTGTGCTTCTACTGCGGGTCCTACCAAGTCCCTGCTCTGCCAGACAAAGTCACAAGGAGGAATTTCTTGCTCCTTCACAGCCCCACTCTCTGTGGTGAAGCTTCATTTTGTTTCCAAGAAGCCAGTGTGCCAAAACACATTGATTACCCTCTCTGGCTTCTTTATTCCCATTGATGCTTGAAACCACATCAGTGTCTGTGTCATCTTGCTGATTTTATGAGCATATTCACCTCCAGGTTGCTGGTAACGACAATCTCACCAGAAACACCTCAAGGAGCAGTGACTTCCTGACAGCAATGGCTTTTTGATATGTGTTAGTTGATCAATTCTTCGCCTCTGTGTGAGGTACATAAGGGACCTTATACAACACTTCCCTTCCAGTTAGAGCAGAGGACATCACTACAGTGAAAAATTGGGTACAGCCTGATGAGAAGCTGGGAGGTGTACACCAGACAGCACCTGAGCAAATTTGCTTTGAACTACCAGATAAAAGCTCCCAAGTTTGCTGATGGAGTTTGAATCTAATATACATTGTTTTAATGTGGAATCATAGAATGATTTGTGTTGGAACAAACCTTAAAGCTCATTTCATTCCAGGGCAGGGACACCTTCCACTAGACCTGTTTGATTCAAGCCCCATCCAACCTGGCCTTGGACACTTCCAGGGATGGGGCAGCCACAGCTCCTCTGGACAACCTGTGCCAGGGCCTCACCACCCTCACAGGGAACAATTTCTTCCTAACATCTAATCTAAACCTACCCTCCTTCAGCTTAAGGCCATTATCCCTTGTCCTCTCACTATTTGTCCCTGTGAAAGCTCTCTTGCAAGCGCCCTTAGATATTGGAAGGCTGCTATAAAGTCTCCCCCAAAGAATTCTCTTCTCTAGACTCCTCCAAGATTTCTTGATCACAGAACAGTAGTAGTCCATCATACTATTTCTTTTCCAAAAGTAAGGTAATAATCGTTGCTGACCAGTAGTGTCTTTTAGGTCATTATGAAGGATGACTCCCATTATCTATTTCACTGTTTGGCTCATCACTGTATTTCTCTTAGCTAATATGTTTGTAAAGTCCCTTAATTTTGTACTTGAACCCTATTTAATAGGCAATTTCCCTCCAGATGTCTTCAGCTGGTGATCTACACACTATAACTCCAGATGCCCATGGATTGCTACCTCTGTTTCTCTTTTCTAAATTCATTGATCATCTTATTTCTTCCAGTTGCTGCTTTCAGTGCTACCAAGGCAGAATATCTATGGGCTAAACCTTGTCTGCTTTCTTGACTCTGAAATCTCAATTTTCTTGGCCTCTGCTCAAAGAGCTCCCAGTACTCACTCATTTTAATGTCAACATCACCCAGTTTTCTTCATCCTTGGGAAATCAGTTCCTTTGAATCCTCAGGAGCATCTTACACCTGTGTGATCAGTGCTCTCATCTGCCAGCTTGTAAGAATGGAAACCCTCCACGGGCACTGTCCCTGTGCCAACCATCAGGGACTGACACAACCATCAAATCAATAAGCCAGCACTTCCCAAGCACAATGAGGCCCTAACCCTGTTCTCTTGCTTTAGTGGGTTAACTTGGTGTTAGACCCACAGAGTTTGGAGACACTTTGATGTTTTATTCCTAGGGATAGGTGCCTTGCCAGCACGTGTCTCCTGAATGGAAGTGTCTCATAAAAAACACATTTCCCTCCCTCCTTTCTTTTTTTTTTTTTAATTTTATTTTCATCTTTAAATATCTTTTCCCACAAGTTCCTTCACATGAAGACTGTATTTTTAAGCTCCTCCCCCATCATTTCTGAAGATGAACTATAATTCTTCCTCCACTCCAGCAAATCAGTTCCTGTTAAAGACACGATGTCTGTCTGTTCTTGGGATTATCTTTCAAATGTGCTTGTGTTTAGCAGAGGTTACCTTGTTAAAGGTAACAAATTCAGCTAAGATGATAACTTACCTTTCCCCCCCCCTTTTCCAAACTAATGAATAATCAAAGATTCCCTACTGCTGGATAGTGATCAGAGGGTGAAGCCATACACAGCTCAGCATCAGAAAATGAAAATTGCAAAGTCTAAGAGGCAGAAGGGGCAGTGAGGGGCTTGGCCCTGCTGTCCTGAACAGCCTGGGAAACGTGATGGGAAGAAACAGCCCCAGCAACACCCAATACAGCTATTTTTGTACCTTGGCACAGTCACAGTCTCACCTGTGACAGGTGAGAATATTACATGCAGATTAATTTTGCCTTGGCAGGTGTATGTCTGGTACCTCTTGACACCTTATCCAACAGGCTGGCCCCTGTCCCAGGGTAGGGATCCACCCCTCTGCATCCAGCTTTGCCACCACAGATGTATGGAATATACTGTCTTGAACAATCCTGACATGCACACACAGGAGCTAAATTCAGCACGCCACTCCTGTCCTCGTGTGGCTACACTGACACAGGAAAACCTGCCAATGCCAAGGGTATTCCAGTTTGGCATCCCAGGTGCCTCATCTGGTGGTCAGCGCGTATTTTAACGGCTGAGCTCTCACGAGTCACTTCATATTTCATTCTAAAACAGCTTTTAATGCTTATTGCTTTAAACAGTCTCGTGGAGAGTCAAAACCTAAACCACTATCACCGTGCGGGTTTTTCAGTCTTTGCAATTCCTGTACAGCTTTAAGCAAAAAAAAAAAAAAAAAAAAGAAAAAGAGGAGGTATGCAACTATATAAGAGACTGAGCCATACCTTTAGCACAGCTAATTCTTGCACGAAATCCAGCATACTGAGCAGCAGAGAGAGTTCACCAGGCAGAGCGTCCTTACCCTTGCTAGAATTTGCCTAAATGCAAACCCAACCAGTTGGGCTCCATAATAATCCCCCCGGAGATCAGAACGGAGATGAGGTGGAAAAGAACCTCCCTACCTCTTCCCCCACATAGTATCCACTGCAGTCAGAGGCTGTAAAGTTAGTTCTTCCAACAAAAATCCCAGATGGGTTCGGTGAAGAACAGAGTCCGTGGCTTAGAGAGACGCTGCACTGCACTCTGGCTTCTCTTGTGGGAGGATATAAGGCACTGCTCCCACTCGGAACAGCAGTTGTGCTCTCCAGGGAAAAGCAGCGAGGTTTGCATCTGGAAAAAAATTAATGCAACACCTCCCGGCCTGATGGAGATTAATAAAAAAGGCTCAGAGCCATCCCTGCGCCTCGATATGAGCTGAAACCCAGACGGAAAGCCCGTCCCAGCTCCTCCAGCCTCCAAATTTCAGGAACAAAGTCAGGCGCGCACGCTCCACACACGGCTGGGGCTGTATTTACGGCAGCAATCTTGGGAGCACAATGACCCAGTTTAAACCGTGGCGTTCTCAAAAGCTTTCAGTGTTGGCTTAACTCTGCCCTCACTGGCATCACCAGGAGGTGGCCATCAGCTTCTGGGGAACCTCTGTGTCACGGTACATGGACCGTCCTGGAGCTGCCAGCTGCTGCTTAACGGTGGAGTCCACCCAAAATTGGTGGCAGCCAGAAATATTTGCACAATTATTTCAGGAGAGGCGGAATAAAAGAAGGCACAGTAGGACTGTACCTGTCAGCGTCCCTTTGGCCTGTCAGTGAAATCTGCTGGACACCATTTCCCCGTGACCCTGTTCCCACAGAACACAGCAGGCTTGGCAGAAAGGCTACGGCGTCCTGAAAGCAGCAACGCTGAGGCTGCTGACCCTGCTTGAGCTGGAGACACCCAGAATCCCACAACAGGTTTTCTGAGGCAAAATCACTGAAAAGCAGCACAGTCCTCCTGCCATTGCTGCTCAGACTGATCCTCCAGGACCAGGGTAAGAATCAGACCATGAGCATTATCTTCTCACAAGCGTCTCATGCCAGCAGATAAGATGCTGGTACTTACTGGACCATCAGCTCAACAAGAGCTGTGCTGTAGGTTTGTCTACTGGCACTGACAGACTACAAAAGGTGATTTTAAGCTAAAAATATACCATCCTTCTTTTTGCACCTCTTGCTGCCTCGTCTTTTGTTGTCATGAAGGAAAAGAAAGTACAGCTATTTATCTGTTCAATAAGGACAACTAAGCTCCATTTGAGCATCACCTGATGTCCCTCTGTTACACAAATGGCATTTAGCCATTCTCAGGTTCCCATCTGCATGTTCCTAAATCCAGCCTTTACCCCCCCTGAACATGCAAATGCAGCTCCAAAATGGGACAGGTCTTGTGGGTGATTGATAAAGACTGACACAGCCAGCCCAGGTGGGATATTTCACATTGCATTTTCTTTTCCTTTTCATCCTTAAAGAATCAAATCCTCATCCTGGCAGGATTTATCACATAGCAGTTATACCTTATAACCATACATGTTTTTGCTCACAAAGGTGAGCATGTATTATTAAATCTTATTGAAGTCCAGCTGAATTTAATTCAGAAAGCAGGCAGGACGAAAGGGAAGCACCTCCTGAAGGTGTCCTCAACAGACTGCTGACACATTCAGCAAGCCCATCTCTTGGACACTGACGACAGTGGAGTCACTGCCAGCTTAAACAATTCCCACCCCTTTTTGTAGCTGCTCCATGTGGGTGTGAAGCAGGGCTAGACCAGGCTCCACTGCTGGAGAAGGTGGGCACTATGGGGGGTCTCTGTGGGGTGCTGTGGGGTGTCTCTGGGTGCCTCACACATGTCCTTTGGTGTCTGGGTGCCCTCCCACAGCAGGTAGGTCGGTCACTTCTCATGGCCATGGGTGCTCCTGGCCCACCACAGCCGTGACAGACAGTCCATGCTGAGCTTGGACACAGGCTCCATCCCTGCTTTGGAAGTGACAACACCAAGAGCTTGTGTGTGACCAGACTCAGCCAGTGGCCTTTAAATAAATCACAGATTTGCCCTTTCAGTCTTGCAAACTGAGCCTTGCAGGCTGCTCAGAGCAGCCCTGCTGTGAACTGGCACAAACTCACTCACCACTCCAGGACAGCTCCATTCAAGTTGCCTTGTCCAGGCTCATGAGCCAGTCCTGACACCTTAAAAGCAGAATTCAGCTCCTTGCTGAGCCCCCAGCCCTCAGCACCTCAGAAGTCCTCCTGGATGCTTTTCATTCCAGCTAGATACATCAGCCCTTTCCTTCAAAACTTCCTCTTTATTTCCATTTCCTCCTACTGTCCCTGCAAAAACCAGGAATTTCCACATGAATTCAATGAACAGGGTGTCCTCCACTCACACCTCCACCCTAAGCCTTTCAACTAGGTCTGGTCAGAAAAGGCCAGGAAATTTTGTGCAAAATTCCATGAATTCCTATGATCTCTTTTTCTCTAGAGGCAACTCTGCTAAAGTGCTGAAGGCCCCAGCAGGTTATAGCCTCCCACAATGAAACGGGAAAGTTGCTTTTAGGAATGTTTATATTTGAGTGATAGCATGAAGCCTCTCCACCTCGGCCCTTTGCCTGCTCGCAGGGTCAGTCTGGAGCTGGAGGAGTGGGAGCAGAGGCAGAGCCCGTGTGAGGGGCACTCTGACACCTCAGCTGCTTATCTGAGTGGATCAAGGAGTGATCCTCTGCTAAATGTTGTGCCAGAGCCATGCCCAGCCTGGAAAGGTCTGTAGGGGGTACTGCTTCCCTGCCACCACTCCGACTTGTGCATCCCCTGATCCATCATTACCCCTCCCTGTGCCATACATCCATCAGTTCCTCAGACCTACAGACACAAGGCTGCTGCCCAGACCCAGTGGAAATCTGCAGTGATAAAGCTCATCCAAAGCCACAGCCACATGGCCAAGGACTCAAAATGCACATTTGACGTGTTGGTTCCCCCAGCCAAAAGAGGACTTGGACAGGATAAAGGCTGGGCAGGAGAAACTGAGACCACCTGGAGCAAAATTAATCAGAAGCTGCTCTTGTAGTTTCCAGAGATCCGATCTTGGCCAAGAGGCTGCATGTAGGACATCCCAGATGTGTAAGAGCTCATGAGGGCTCATGAAACAAGGGAATTGCTGGGCCCATCTCACCAGGGGTCCAGCTCACCTCTGGTTCTGTGCAAGCACCAGAGAGTTCTACCAACCAGTGACATACCCACCACATCTTGCTGCTTGGAAAACCTCTGCAAGGACATTGACTGAAACACCTGAGCTTTGCCTCACAGAACTGTTTAAAAAAGCAAAGGGTTGTCCCCCAGGAACCTCTCCCAGGACCTTAAAAGGCCAAGAAAGGCAGATACAGCATCGCTCACTGCAATGTTGTGGGTGGAGAGCACGCTCAGATGGACCAGTACATTACTCAGGGCACATGCTGTTCTGTGTTGTATTTGCCTGGTGAAAATGTGCCTGAAGCAACAGAGTAATTGGAAGTTCTGCATTTGATTCCATGGAGGAGATGCTGTGGGTTAACCCCGGTGGGCAGCGAAGCACCACACAGCTGCTGGCTCACTCCTTCCCACCCCCAGCGGGATGAGGGAAGAGGAAAGGAAGAATAAAGGCAAGAAAAACAGGGGAACCGGATAAAAATGAAGATAATAATAGTTTTTTTATAAGTGAAGAATGACTAGAAGATGAGAGAAGAAAACAAAGCAAAAAAGTGATGCAAAGGCAATCACTCATCCCCTTCCATGAGTGGATGATGCCCAGCCAGATCCCAAACAGATAATTAACCCATTTATTGCCAAGCATGACATTGAGTGGTGTGGAATATTTCTGTGTTCAGGGAGTGAGTATATTTGTGCTCAGGTCATGTGCCTGGCTGTGTTCCCTCCCAGCCTATTGCATGGCCTTCAATCTACTCACTGAAGGGGCAGAGTGAGGAACAGGCAGCTCTGATGCCCTGCAAACAATGCTGAGCAAGAGTTAGAACATTACTGTGTTATCAGTACTGTTTTGGTCAAAAAGCTGAAACACAGCAACACATGAGCTGCTGTGAGGACAATTAACACTATCCTTGCCAGCCCCAGCCCAGGAGAGCATCCAAGACCTTGTTCAGGGAGGATATTGGTGTTCACACCCCCTCCCCACGCCTGTGCAGTGCCGTGGACAGTGTTCCCCCTGGGCAGGGTCTGCTGGCACCTACTGACACCTTCGTGCTTCAGGTGGCCAGGGGACAGTAACAGAGCAGGGTCACAGCTTTCAGCCCTGCTCCTCGTGCTCCAGGGAGAGCTGTGGGCAGAGGAAGCATCTTCTGTTGCCTCTGCCCATGGGAGAAGGGAAAGGGGGAGCTCAGACAGCTGTGAGAACAGTGACAAGCTATCCCTGGGCAGGGAAGCCAAGTGATGTCAGCACAGAAAACAAGCTGATGAGGGGATTCCTCCAGGATCTGTGGGGAAGCAGTCGGAGAGGAGAGTCCCTGGTGATTCCCAGAAATAACTCCTCATGAAAAGGCCTGAATTGACAGCACTGGCTACTCAGCCAGGTAAGATCAGCCCACATGGACCCCAGGCAGCCCTCTGTCCCACCGAGGTGTGGGGGAGCTCATCTGTGCCTTGCTACAGGCTGCCTCAGGATCAGGGCAATGCAGAGAGCACTTTCTTTGCATAACTTCTCTAATCCAGAGACAGAGGAGCCTGGGGGAACGATTTTGCCTTTGCAGCAGGGAAGAAGCAGCAGCAAATCCACGTTATTATTTTTGTCCTCCCCAACATGCTGCCTCTTGTACAGGTGAGACAGCACAAAGCACCAGAGGAGCCGTCTCCAGACTTTGATTCACTCCCTCTTCTCACAGCCACTCCACATATTTGGCTCCTCCAGGCCAAAGCAAGGCCTCCCACCCTTTATTATCCTCTTTTTGGGGCTCTGCCAATTCACCTCTGCCTTTTTCACTATTGCAGAGCTGAGGCCACAGCTGGCCCAGGGAGATGCCACCGACTGCTGCCTCTCCCCCTCGGGTGCCTGGAGCAGGGAACTCAGCAGTGCTGAGCTCTTGTGATCTGCTCAGGCAGCCAGGGCTCTCTCCAAATTGCTGCTTCCCAAACAGCGCCTTCTCATTACATAATTCTGCCTATAATTGTTCTTGCCCAAAGGTATGAGCTGTGTTTCTCGCAGACTATTACCAAGATTATCCTTTTCTGCTCACTGTCAAAACCCTCCCTCTCAACCTTTATCCCCCCTCTCTCTTCTCTCATTTGCCTGACGCCACAACGAGGGGGTTTTCCACGCCTGTCCCCCGTGTTACCAGCAGGACAACACACAGTGCAGGGAGTGACCATTCTCCTGGGCAGCATCTCGCCTTTCTCCCCTGCCAGACAGTGCCCAGCACGGCTGCTCCTCCCTCCATCCAGCCTTTCCACATATTGCAAGCTATTCCAGCTAATTGGTGCTCCAGTCTCCAGCACGGTCTACGCCGCACCACAGCACACTGCGAAGGGTTATCCGCTGTCTTCCCCAGTCCACTAATTGTGTAATTATGCAGAAATGGCCTGTCTGGTACAATCTATTTCTCATACTCCCCTGTGGTGCTTGTTGCTTACAATGCTCATTATTCCTCTAAGTATTTGCAGACCTTCACCCTCCATCATATTTCCACAAATTGCAGTTCTATTAACAAGGGAACAATTCCTGAAGTCCTTGCAAACACTGTATTCATTTTCTCAACTGCTCCCTCCTTTCTGGCCAGGAGCAGATCGAGCGCTGACTCCAGGCTGGCTCAGGTCAGGGAAGGTGCCTTTGCTCTGGAGCCTCTCCCTGCTGTGTGCTCATCCCCAGGCTCAGGGGGCTGGGCCGTGTGGGACCCCCACGTGCAGAGCACAGGGCATTGTGCCATCCTTCCACTGGGTGTCTGCAAGGTCACACACCTCACACTCCACGCTGGGGTCACGCTCTGTGCTGCTCAGCCCATCCCACAGGGAGACAGGCAGGCTCTGTGCTCACACTGGATCTCTGCCTGGTGCCAGGCTCATCTGTCTGTGCAATCATACACCAGCTAAACCCCGTGCTTCAGACTCAGCTTCCTGCCACAGGCATGCCCTGGGTCTGGGCATGGAGCAGCCCCCTTCAGAGAAAAGGAACCTGTGCCATGGATGCCACCACCACCCCCTGCCTGGTCTGCCTAGTGGCATTCCAGGGCAAGATCAGCACCAGACCTCCCCAGCTTGGACTTTCTGAGCCAGAGGAATGCCAATGGCCACGAATCTGGCTGGACATCCCTGATATGCTTCAAGGTGGCACAGCAGTTGTGAGCCACTGCTGAGTGGGGACAGGACATGTGGGGCAGGCTGGGGAAGTTCTGGACCCAAGTCCACAGTCCCAAGGTCACTGGGACTGTGGTTCCTCAAGGGCTGTGCTGGAGGTGGGACATGGCTGTGGGAGGCCAAGCCAGGCTGGTGTGAGTCAGCAACGGGGCCAGAGGGAGCTTTGGCCAAGGATCAACACGTCAGGAGACCTCCAGGCCCCGAGAACCAGCATTTCAGGGAATTTCCCTCCTTGCAGACAAGAGTAATCAGAGCGACACCAGGGCAGACACCACATGACTTCTTAAGAATTCAGAGCCTTGCCTTGTGTCAGTACCCCCACGGGCAGGAGTGGCAGCCCCAAACCCAGCAGCTATTTTGTGGATGAGACAAGACAGAGCACTGTTGAGCAGCGGCACTTTGTGCCAGCATATCCCTCAAATCCCTCATCCCTCAAACGAAACCATGAGTGAGATCACCAAAGGACCAGGAGTGAGGGGCAGTGGGAGGCTTCACTCACACGGCAGCATCTGGGTCCCTCTGGGCAGGGACACCAGCAAAAGGACCTTCCCAACAGCAAATGCTGCCTGAAGGACCTACTTTTCTCTCAATGCAGCAAAAGCAAATCCTCAGGGTCAATTGGAAGTTGAGAGAGCATTTAGGATGGGCCAGAGGACGCTTAAGTCTGGTGGTAATGGTTGAGTTGATCTTCAGCTTTGGTCCATTGGTCCAGCTTCATTTCCTGGCCTATCCCTGCCCCTGACTATCCTCTCTGCCCTTTCTCAGCATTGCATTCTCAGTTTCTCTTCACCTTGCTGGTGCTTCTCCATCATGTTTCCCTTCCCAGCCCCAGGCAGCTGCCTTGGCCCTGTGACACCCACGTCGCGGTGAGCGCCGAGGCTGAGGGCACACAGCAGCCCAGGTGACTGACTCACCTGCCAGGAGCACATCCCCACAGTGCACCTTGTCTCCCAGAAGGACTCACCCTGCAACAGTTGGCTCAGCAATGCCTAAATTATCTCTGGGCACTTGAGGTCCCACCAGAGCTCCTTGACAAGCCACATCCAGCAGAAGCCAAGTGACACCCAGACACGTTGAGATGAAATTACACTCAAAGCCCTGCAGTTGCTCTGCTCTGCCCCTTCCTTTCATGTTCCTCACCCATCATGTCTCAGCTGACTCCACCACAACCTCCCTGCCTTGGGGGTCTCTGGGAAGGGGCTCAGAAGAAACCAAAGAGACCTTTCTACAAGAACAAATTGGAGTTTACTGCAAAGCTGGATGTCCTGGGCAGCCTGACTAATGGTGATATCCAGAGTAAACTCATGTCAGGCTTAATTTTCATTTTGAATTTCCAGTGCAGCTTTTGGCTGGTTTGACTTGGGCCACAGACAGTGCAATAAGAAAAGAACTGTTACAACTGTTGATCATGATAATAGACCGAGTGTGTTATTAAGCTTCACATGGGTTTATCTCTGGCATAGTATTCCACAAGAGAATTTAAATGTCCCCATAAAATTTAATTCTAACCATCTTTCTCTAGATATTTCTGAAAGGGGTTCTCCCACGAGAGGTCTGGTGCTCTCTGCTTTCATTAAGTCTAGACATTTCATAAAGCAGTCTCTCCTTTTAGTATTCTGGTTTCCTCATTGAAAGCCAAGCGTTGATAAGACTAAACAAAAAGAGGAGAGGAGAACACACTGGAAAAAAAGCCCACTTTGACACCATTTGGTCAGCTCAGTTGTAGATCTCAACAGAGAGTTAATGGAGGAGAGTGAACATGCTGCTCAGTCAGACAGGACTCCTCTATCCTCCTTTAATGACAGACCAGCTGCTTTTGTAACCACCCCCTGCAGATATTAAAGCTGAGAAAAATCCTTCTCATACCAAACCACAAAAAGAAGAGTTTTTTTCTGGAATGCCATGTCAATTAACAGGATGAACTCCTCAGAACTCATCTGAAGGCTGTTTGTTGTATCTTGGGGTTCTCAGGCCAGGAGACCATTCACAGATACACCTGGACGAATTACAAAGTACAAATAAATCCACTGAAGAACCAGATATTCCTTCCTGTTTGTAAATGTTTCTTAGCTGATCTTACCAGCTAAAGATTACAAATATGTTTATAAACATCTGCTGCACAGTTTACAGGAGGAAATGTCAGGCTCTGACGCAGGTCACGCGTTATGGTCCCCACACTGTCCACCCAGCGGTCACAGATGCAGTGGTCACACAAACACGTGGCTGTGGGCTTTGATCTGACCAGCACAGGTAAGAGCCCCAGCGAAGAGAGAGCTCAGGGCAAGCCAGAAACCTGGCCACACTTAACGTGCCTGCTTTGGCACTCCCAGCAGGAGACTGGCACTGACTCCCTGCAGCGATCATTTTTATATAGATATAAACTTGCATTATATAATGCAGCACCTTGGCACCCCTCCTGCTCCAGATGCCCGTGTGCTGGGCAAGGCAAGGTCGCAAGTCCCAGCAGTTCCCTCAAACCACCAAGCACAGCCCCGTTAATGATGACCTACAACTCTGGCAACACAACCCAAGGAGTTGCAGGAGGCACCCCAGCACTTGGCCAGCCTTGCTCAGCCCCTGCTGACAAGCTCTTAGCCTGAGCCCTTGATGGCACTGCAGAAAAATAAGGTGGTTGACGAGTCTGTCTGATCTCCAGTTTCATGGTGGAAACCCTTTGCAATGCAACTCCTTGAGCACAACTAAAACTGAAGGAAGCAGGAGGGAACCCCAGGGAAAAGGCCAGGGTCTCAGGTGAAAGCCTATGATGCACCACAGGCACGATCCAAGTGCTCAAGCAGTGGAAAAGTGCTGCATGAGGACTAGTGAGACCTTAGACTGGCACACTAGGGATTCAGAAGGTACAGGGCAGTGTTTGCACCTTTCTGTGGTGTTAAATACCCACTATCCTGGTGAAAGAGTCTCTTCTTTATCTCAGTCTTCCGTTAACTCAGGTAAGTGTACACAGAAATTAGCAGTTTCCTCTATAAAGCACACAATCAGAAATGGCAGAATATCTAGCAAAATAACAGATTTTGATCCTATATATCCCTCCGCTTGGGAGAAAATTCTTTTCCTTTCCCTTCCCACAATTTCCAATCAGAGTCTTTGCTTCAGGACTCTGTAACTCTTTGGTCTAACACAATGAATTGGGTTTGATGCCATAGCAAAACTGTAATGACCTTCTTTGGCAATCATTTGACCAATTTGATCCATGAGCAATGGACATGCCAGTCCCATCTGCCCCTGTTTAGACCATGGACAAAATATTTTGCTTCTCTTCTCAGCTGAGGCATCAAACTTGGAGTGACCCCACCACTCAGTCCTGTCCTTGGGGTTCCCTAGAGGTGCACTGGGAATTTTAAATGCAAATTCAGTGCAGATGACAAAGTTGGTAATGTAAATAACCCAAGGCTCCATCCTGCCCTGAGACCTCACACATCACATAGAGAAACACAGATTCCCATGTGTTCCCTCAGTGTCCCAATCCATGAGCGAGATTCCCATGGTTCAGAGGCACAGGGTGACAGAAGACAGCTCAGAGCAGTCTCTGTCCCTCTTGGATCTTGAAGTCACATGGAACAGGGTAGAGAGATGGAGACAGATGGACCATCCTCTGCTTCCCTGCACCCCCAGCCCTTTGGCACTGACACCCAGCACACCCAAATTCACAAACACCTGAGCTGGAAACCAAAGGGAAGTCAAAGGATGACGGGTGTCCTCAGGTCACATGAGCTCGGAGTCATCCCAGGTGGCCAAGATGATGCAAACGCCATGTTGGCCACTCCAAAGGACAAGTCAACCCACTTCACATTCACGTCACCCTCCTGACTTGTCTCTGTTTCTGCAGGAAGGGCTTAGGACACAATCTTCTTAGATTATGTGGTGAAATGAAATGCCCAACCACGGTATCGGTGACCGAAGGAGGGTTAGAGGCAGAGTTCTCTGCTCATGACGTTTTGGAGGCAGTGCCTGCCCAGTTTTTACCAAAGCAGTCCATTTCACAGTCCAGGGGAAGAGAAAGGAGGTGACACCAAGAGAAAAATCACAAAGGTGGCATCGTCCCACACAAAGTTCAACAGGTGAAGGGCCAGGAGGGCCAGGAGAACTCCTTGGAAGGCAGGAGGAGCACAAGCCACTTATCACTTATGATTCCTGTCTCAAACAGAATGACTGGAAGGGACAGAGGAGCACCAGGGACTTTGGGCTGGGGAAAACTTGGATGCCAGATGAAGGACAGTGGGGAAGGGATTAAAATCACGCACATTAGCCTAGATGGAGGATTTATACATGGCACAGATGTTTCTGATTGTGCCCACAGCCCAGTTTCAGTATTTTCAAAAGTGGCAGCCAGCTCTGGGTGCCCACATCCAGGCACCTGGTCCCCTTCCACCACTGTTTGACCACTCAGATCCCACCTGAGACCGTTCAGGGTAATTGTGAAGGATGAAGGGGATCGGGTTTAAAAGCCTCTCCGCCCCTTGCCCTTCTCCAACTCCCAGGAGGAAAAACCCTTTGAAAAAAGGGGCATGGGTACCTTTTTTCATTCCTTAATTGTATGCCCTGTGCTGCTCAGGGAACTGGCAGACCCTCACCCATCTAGAAACACCAGCTGCTTGCCAGCCCTCAGGGTGCTGCATGTTAGTCCTTTTTTATGGAGTAAGGCTGGACAGTGCAACCTACAGGGGGATTTTTTCCCCCCCTCGCTGGCATTCTTGGCTGCCTGGACAGGGACAGTAACAAAGTGAGCTCATGCTGATGTTTCTCAATGGCTCACCTCTGTTGAAGACCTGGTAATGACTTCCGAGCATGCCCCGGCTCCAAAGGTCAGGCATAAATCGATGACCAAGTCCCTGGGCACATTATTCCTCTGGCTGCTTGCTGGGGAATTGCCCGTGTTTGATTCCTGTTCCAGATAGCCCAGAGAGCCAGACTTCATGGCTGAGCAGCTGAGCTGCTCAGGAGTCTACAGTCCTACTGGGAAAACAGTCCTAGAGCTCCACAAATGAAAACCACTTCTCCTGGGCTCCCATTCTGCTCCCTGCACTTTCTACCCCATATGTCAAGCTGTCAGAGTTCACACTTGCCAGCAGCTGCCTGACCCTGCTTGGGTGGTGGCAGGAGAAAAGTAGAAGAAACATGGAGACAAGCACTAAAACGGACAGAGATGTTGTTGGCAGAGATGGGGAAAGAACACAAGACTGGCAGCCTTCAGGCTAGAGAGCTGTGCACTGCACCAAGGTCCCAGCTGTGCTCCTTGGACCTCCCCAGAAGGACCAGTAAATTGGTGCCCCGGAGGAGCTCTGGCAGACACCGTGAACCACAAAGCCCACCAGCATGGGGCGGCTCAGCTTCACCTGGGCAACCGGTGCCATTTGGGTGGACCCCGGCTGTGGTACCAGCTGTGCCAGCCTGATGTCCCCTGCCCCAGGACATCTCCACGGGGAGCACAGACCTCCGGCGCTCCTCGCGCCCGCTCTGCGTGCGGAGATACCGACCGGCTGGCCCGGCACGTCCGGGTGCTGTGCGTGTGTGTTCCACCCCGGCCCAAGTGGTAAAGCATGAGAAGGAACCCTGGCACTGGCCCAGAGACATCTGAGCTTAGCAGCAGCATTTGACGACAGATGTGTGTCTTGCAACATCGCCACTGAAGTGTCTTTTCCTTTCAAAGTAGGAATCATTTTCCTTCACGTAATAGTCCAGGCAAATATAATCCTATTAACAGGGCTATTAAACTAAACAATACTTGGCACGCCATGACCTAAAGAAACAATCCACCAACACTGGCAGCTTGTAAGCAGCCCCGTCCCCAAGGCAAAATGGGCATTTCCTATGCCCCAGTGCCCTCCCAGCCCAGCACCCTCCCACCCCACTGCTGCACCAAGCTCTGCAGGACACCCAGTCCTCAAACGTGTGGGAGGGCAATGAAGTAAAAAGCTGGTGCTGTCATAAAACCTTCTTCATAAAACTCTCATTCCTGAGACAAGTGGGCCTCTTTCCACCCTGTTCTCCCAGCCTCTAAATCAAATTTACTCCCTAACTCAATTAGCATTTGCTCAAGTTTACACCAAGACAAGGCTTGGATCTTTGCTGGCATCTCTGCAATGGCTCTGATCTCGTGGGTTTAGACCTCTTTTACTCTTACATATACCAGAATTCCCAATGCACACATGCCTGACTTGAAAGCCTGGGCTCACATCTCTTTTCAGTAGGGCTGTCAACTAAAGCTCTTCCTTCTAATCTGGTCTCTTGAGTGAAGTAGTCCTAATTCTTGCCCCACTCCCCTGTGGATGCAGCTGGCCTTTCTCTGCCCTTGTTTGCAGCTGTGACAGGGGATGACTGCACTGCCTTGGGAAGCGAGGAATGCTGGCATGCACAGGTACTCCATGTGCAGCCTTGGGCATTGGCTTCATCCCTGTAACCCTGAAAATAGCTATCATTTCCATGCTGCTGCATCAGCAGAAGCACAAGGAGAAGAGTTTGGGCTGGAGAGTCACTCGTGGCAGCATAAAGACTTTTAGGAGCATGAAATGACATGTTTGCCCAGATGTCACATCCACCCTGTGGGGCACTAAACTGTGATCAGCAAGGGGGGAACCCACAGAGACCAAACACCAGTGCTGGCGACTGAGTACTGTCTTCTGATTGCTCCTCAGGGCTACCCATACAACAGGAACTCAACAGATCTATGTGCTGTGTAACCCACTTGTCTCTGGCCTCCTGGAACTGCTGGGCTCCACAGATGGTTCCACGGAGAACAGACTCACTGCCCTATCCAAGCACTGCTGGTTCCCTTCCCCTGCAGTAAGCACAGAACAAAACCAGAGCAATCACCTTCCTCTGCCTCTCTGCCCACACTTCATCTTTGCCTCTGTACCCACAGACGTGTCCAGAGCGCTGCTGCACTGGGGGTGAGAAGGTGTCATCTTGTCTGTCCTTTCCACACAGTTCATCCTTCAACCCCTTGCTAAGCAGCTGTTCTTTCCACGGGCTGAGATCCTCTGCAGATGATGCGTTGGCAGAGATCACTCAGCAGACGGGTGAGGGATGTTTTGTCACCATCCCGAGCGCTCCTGCCGTGATGAGGAGCGGAGGTGTTTGTCCAAATGACATCCTTGGCTACACCGTGTGTTGGAGCTGGGCTTCCCAGAGAAATGCTCTGGGAAGAGATCTGCTCCAGCCCCACCAACTCATGGAAGTTGGATTCCTCTTAAAGCAGAGGAAAGACAACCCCATAACCCACTGGTCATTTTCCAATTCCTTTGCTGTTGTGTATAATCTTAGAAACCTTTGCAGAATCAGTAATGCCAAGAAACCCAGATCCATTCCCAATGAACTGTGTGGATCTCCACAGAGTCCCAGCCAGAAAACCTGGAGTAGAGAAAATGCCATATGAACCAGTATTGTTAAAATTGCTCATTGTCTCTTGAACTCTTGCACAGCCCAGCTACTTCTTCTTTTCTCCCAGCCAATTTGGCTTTCCTTGTCGCTTCACTATATGGGGAAGGTTTTGATCATTGCAGGTGAATATCTCCTTCACCTGCTTTAATGGGGAAAATGTATTGGAAATTCCCCCCTCACACGAAACAAAGGGAAGCAATGACAAATGGATCTCAAATCATGAATTGATCAGCTGTTTTCTTAAGGCTTTCATCCAGGCAGAGGCTGAGGTAAGGCTAAGATGAGCAGCCCAGCACTAAAACACTTGAAGGGATCTGATAGGATGAAGATCTGCAAATCTGCCCCTATCAGAAAGTACAATCAAATTACAGGAATTCACTCAGGTAAACAAACAATCCCAAAACGTGTCCAGATATGCACAGGGTGATTCAATCCAACGACAAATAGACCAGACACAGCTCCAGCCACTTAAACTGACCACAGCACTTTTCACTGCCCACCACCCCCCCAAATTCCCGGAATAACAGACATTCTGCGTTGTTCAAACAAACAATATTTATTTTATTCTTACGTAAAATTGTACAGGTTCTGCAGATATAAACATAGGTAAACATTGTCTCCTTTCCCCAGTGCTGCAATGCACAGCAGTGTCACAGACAGAGGAGGGACCTGGTGCCTGCACTCACCTCCCAGACCTTCCCAAACAACTTTGCAGAGGTCAAGCATCTTGGTCTCCATCAGACCAAGCACCTAAAACCAATTTCACTTTAACTTATATCAACACAACCCAGTTTCCAGAGGTGTTGAGCTGCAGTAGCTGTAACCAGCGCTTCCAGCCTTCAGCAGCCAGGCCACTCCAACTCATGTAGATAAATATTTTAAAATATTGACAACAAACATTCTGTGTTTAGTCACCGGGAAGGAGAACAAGACAGTTTTCCAAGCTGAAAGGCTGAGTTAGACTCTTGCTGACAGCGAACAGAGGACAGAAAAAAGCACAGAGCATTATGAAAGCAAGAGCAGCAAGTGCATATGCTGGCTTCAAGAGGCTGATTTATTTGTCTTTTAGCAAAAGCATTCAGAAACTTACATCTTTGTCTCTTCACAGATGGTGCTAAGCCAGATTGTCCTGCTGGAACCACTACTGACAGCATCATTGAGTCATCTCCATTAATCCCCATGAGAAGGCAGGGGTAATTCTGGGAGGCTGGTGCAAAGCAAAGCCCAGTGGGACTCATTTTGTACTTTATAAACACTTTTGGAAAGCTGAGTTCCTGCTTTGAGCCTACAAAGGCAAAGATCAGCTCTGGCCAAGGTTGAGAACAAACTCTACCCAGGTTTCTGCCAGGAAAATTCATGCAACTTGGTTTCACCTTTCAAGCAGCACTTTGGGAATTGCTGAGATTCACTGGGGATGGGGATCTTAAGCTCTATCTTTCCACAAACTCATCAGCCCCAGGAGCAGCAAAAAACCATGAGAAAAAGTGATTCTTGCCAGTCACACCACAACCCTTTGCTGCAACACCAGCTGCAGGATGCAAAAAGAACAAGACTGAAAAACTAGTCATCCAGGGAAGGTTGTGAAATAAGGACCAATAAAGAGCGTGTCTAACTGCTCCCCAGTGCAGGCCAACCCTGAACAGGAGCAGCATCTTCCAAAGCATCTTCCTAGAGGGTATGCACTTGTGCACTTGTTCTCTGAGCATGAATTTACTTGGACAAAGGGTGGGAAACACGCTTGAATTTATTAGTTAAGCCTCAACTAAAAAGGGAGAGCCTTTCTGCCACCCTTTCACCGCCCTCCACAAAGCCCAGGGTTGCAGAGCCCCTGGAGCACTTGGCACTGACAGGCAAAAGGCAGAAGGAATGTTTGAATGGCTTGTTTTTTGAGTGGCACTGGGAATTTGACAGACAATTCCTTTGTCCTTTGGACAATTCCTTTGTCCAAAACCTTTTCCTGAAGGTTTTCAGCTCTCTGAAAACCCTGGGAAAACCCCGAAACAACGATGCTCCTAAGTTTTAAGGATTTTGCCTCTTCTGGAGCACCTTGATATCAAGGTCATTTCATTACCCAAAAAAAGTGAGGCCTTCTAATAAATCTCAGATCCTACAAGCCATTGCAAAGCTCCCCCTCATCAAACCCTCTTTTATGACAGTGGGTAAACCAATTGCCAGGGGTAATTTTAATAATTTATTCTGGAAGAGGCACAGGGGGTCAGATTTTCAGGGCTGCATCCACTGAGAGCATGACAGTCAAAAAACTCTTTTATTTGCCCTAGGTCTCTGTTGACATAGTGGTTGATCACCTGTGTATGTAGCAGAGTATCTCTTCTGGACTTCCATTTTACTGCAGCACAAGACAACGCAGAAAACTGCACTTAAGAAAGATTCCTGTCAGCTGATCACTGGGATTGGAGATACACCTGCTGGATAGAGCTTGGAGAAATAGCAGTAGTTTCTGGGGAGAGCTGTACTGTTTCCAGGGGACTGGTTTATTCCGAGAACATCTCAGCTCCAAGGACAACTCTGATTTCAGCTGGGGCTGTGTAGGTCCAAGGTGCTTACACCACAAACAGACAAGGCAGGTAAAAGAAGGACTTTTAGATTGGATATTAGGAAGAAATTCCTGACTGTGAGGGTGGTGAGGCCCTGGCACAGGTTGCCAAGAGAAGCTGTGGCTGCCCCATCCCTGGAAGTGTTCAAGGCCAGGTTGGACAGGGCTCGGAGCAACCTGGGCTAGTGGAAGGTGTCCCTGCCCATGGCAGGGATTAGAAGAAGATGAGCTCTAGTTCCCTTCCAATCCAGACCATCCTGGGATTCCATGTGCTGGAGGGGAGGAATGGAAGCAGGTCATGCTGGCCTGACAGTGCAAGTGCTCCCTAGACCTGCTGGGAGTCAAGCATCCACGTCCCAGACTCAGAGCACACAGTGAAGGCAGAGGGTGTCCAAGGGCAGAAGGAGTTAGAAAGTCTGGCTGAGAGGGACTGTGTTTAGCACATGAGGGAAGCACAATCCATTTTCAGTCCCCATCAGCTACAGATCCAACACAGAACATTGTGTAAATCAAATCAAGCTTGACTTACAGTGCTGCCAGCAGCTTCTCCCTGTAGGGCAGCCTACAAACACCAAGCAGAAGCCAATCACCACAGAGTTGGAATCACCAAAGAACAGGAGAGTCACTCTGAGAGCAGCCAGCCAGCCAAACTCCAGTTAACTCCAGCACTGGCTGGATGCTCACACCAGCAGCCCCAGGATGTTTTCAGCCTCAGCTCTACACCGCCAAAAGCACATTACCCAGGCAGCTGGGGCATGACCAAGGCCTTTTTCAACAAGGAAAAGTTCATGGTTCTCCAGCTAAGTACAAGCTGAGTTGGCAATGCTGGCTCGAGTGGTCCTATAGGCTGATTTCTCTAGAGGGTGCCAGTTTGAAGCTCTCTTGTCCATGTCATGAGTTGGATGTGTGGCTGTCACATGCCCGGGGATTCCTTTAAATGTCTTCTCTGGGCATGAGTCATTTGTGGCCTTATTTCCCCAGGCACACAGAGGGGAGGGAATGTGTGAGTGACACAGAGCAAGGAGCAGCTGGAGACAGTTTGGTGACCAGACCTCTCCCAGAACCCTCACCTGGAGCTCTCAGCTGTTCCAATGACTGAGAGGGAAACCCCAGCCCAGCCCACCAAAGCAGGGCACAGCTGAAGTAGCAGTGGAAATGCTGGATACAACAGCAAGAGGCCCAAGACCAGGTCCTAACAGGCTCCCTGATGTCTCCTCCATCCAGATGACATTCACCCTGTGCAAAGTGCAGTGCCAGGCCCAGATTCACTCAAACTCACCTTATTTTCCTTTCCACTATTTGCAGGGCCAAATCCCCTGAAAAGCCAGGGCCCTTATCACATACTTTGCAGAGCCAGGGCTGAGCCACCCCTAAGCTCTCTGTGCCTGCTGATCCTCTAGGCTTGATAGAAAATCGCACTGAAAAATAGAGAAATAGGTTTCTTTTGGGGGCTTTATAAGACCTGTTCTGCACCAGGTGAGGTGAGAGACAGAGAACTGAAGCAGGGTGTTGTCTTGAGCTCAATGAGAAAAGCCCAACAGCAAACCCCTTAACTAAACAGTTGCTTTAATAAGACAGAATTAAAGATAAATATTGATAGTGAGTAAATCTAACATCCCTTCAGATGCTGGGAGCCCTCAATTCCTGCAGCACTGGACAGAGTGCAGGTGAATGTTCCTACAAGATCCTGCCCCTGGAGAGAGTCTCCTTTTCGGTCACCTGAGCTGCTGTTTTCTTACAAGAAAACACTGTTCACCATGTGTGCTGTCAAACAGAAGGGATGTTCATGTGAGAACTTCTCTCTGCTCAGCAAGGGCCTCGCTGGTGGTGTGATCACAGGTTCCCAGTGGGAGCTGCCCACGGGCTCCTCCGTTACCACAGACTGGCTGGGTCTGTCCTGCAGCCACGGGGTCTGTGCAGAGCCCAGCCCTGCCCAAGGCCACGCTGGGCACCCCACAGAGCCCAGCACAGGCCCACAGTGCCCAGGGTCACTCTGACGTGGATCACTGGCTCCCCCCACGCACAGTGGCTCCCGATCGGGATCACTGCGTTCACCCCCTGTGCCACATGCAGCTTTCCTGTCCAAAGGAATGATAAGTTACAGATTATGTTAATAACACACAGGTTTCCCGAGCCCTAAGGACGAGGCGCAGCAGAGCATACATGGCATGTTCAAGATCACTGGCTCCTCCAAGACAATATTTTCTCCAAGGCTCCCAACACAAACCCCAGACATAACCAGCGGTGCCACAGCCGGGTTCAGGGCAGTCCTGACTGGTGCTGCTGAGCTCATTTTATGAGGATCATGCTGCGATTTACATGTTCTTATGGAATTTCATTTGTCTTTGGTTGAATTTTACATCTGCCTAAACATGCCCAGCGGGATGTGAGGATGCCCACACAATTCTTGTAACGTTACACCTGAGTGACAATGCCCACAGCTCTGCACAGCCACCTCCCATCCTGCTCCTGCTTGGCTGGCAGTGGCCAACAGGCCGTCGCCTCTGTACCCAGGTTGATGCTGGAAGGGGTGCCCAGTAGGACAGGCAGCTCCCAGTGCCAAACCCTCCTTTCCAGTGGCTGTCACTCCTCCAGCTCCTCCTGGCACAGCCCTGCAGAGCTCAGCTGGATCCTTCAGCACATCTAGGTTAGATTTTAGGAAGAAATTCCTGACTGTGAGAGTGGCGAGGCCCTGGCACAGGTTGCCCAGAGAAGCTGTGGCTGTCCCACCCCTGGAAGTGCTCAAGGCCAAGTTGGACAGGTCTTGGAGCAACCTGGGACAGTGGAAGGTGTCTTTAAGGTCCCTTCCAACCCAAACCAGTCTGTGATTTTATGACTCCATGATTCTATGGTTTTATCTCTTTTCCACCATCCAAAGCAGACACCCCTTCTAAGGCTCTTTGCTTTCCTCAACATCTGAGTTTCAGTGAGAAAAGGGATGTATGGAGTTAGTTGCACAGGTTTTGATCTCATTTGTCCAGGCCTAACAATGACAAGTGCAGCTTCACAAGTGCAGGATGCCCAAAAGAGCTTCTGGGCAGCCTCTCCATGCTGGGAGATGTTTGCCTGGTCAGAAGTCTTAACAAAGCCTTTTCCTCCTGAAGGAAACTGATGTTGGTCTCAGACCTAAACTCATTTGAGTTTTAACAACCTTGGCTCCTAAGAACATGCAAACTGAGAGCTTTTTCCAGTGAGAAGAATAAAAAAGTAGTATGGGTTGCATGCTTGGACAGCTCCCAAACGGGTGACAGCGTTAAAGTCCCGCTATGTTTTAACTACAGTGCTCGATAAGGAAGAAAAAACAATTTTTAACTGATCATTCAAATTTACCTGAGTCATCCTCTCCTTTGCATAAAAGTCACTTCTAATCCTGACATCCGGGGCAGAGCTCTCTGATTCACCCACATCCCCTTTGCACTCACCAACACTCCGAGCACTGAGATCCCTTTGCTCCAGTCCTGCTAAAGGAGCCAAGCTACACTTTGCTCCCATTTCACCTCCTTACAAGAATTCCCCCAGAAGGGAAGCTGAGCCGCTGCATGCACCAAAAGGCAGGATCACCTTGGGTAACCTCAGCTGGGATCAGCCACCAAGACACAGATGAACAGACACTTGACAGATCCCTAGATCCCCAGACACTTAACTGGGGATCATCAAGGCACACAAGATGTAGATTTCTCACCACAGCACCCAAGTATCCAGCTGTGGAAGATGACTGATGCTCAGTGTGATGAAGCCTTCCCACTCATCTCATCATCATCTTATCTCATCTCCTGCTCCTCAACAACAAAGCAAACCATGCAAAGGGCACATGTACACACCCACACACATGCACACACACCCCAGGGACTGGGTCTCACATCAGCCTCTCTTGAATCAATGGGACTTCCCAGAACATCTGCTTCCTATTGGAGCAGATCCCTTTGCTTTCATTCACAGAAGGCTAATAGCCCTCTGGGCACACCTTACCCAGAAAATGTGCCATTGGGAAAGCATGGAGAACTTTCTGCTGCCTTTTAAGGCAACCAAAACAACTGGAAGCAAGAGGGAGTCAGCAGCAGTGAGCAGAGGAGCATCCAAGAACCACCATTTGAACCAAATTTTCAAGCAGAGTCTGTGATGTTACCCTCACGTTCCAGCCAAACAGAATATAAACGTTTCCGAGTGCAATGAAAGCAAAGGCACCAGGGGCCCAACACCACACCATCCCAGAGACTTGTAGAGGATGGGGCTTGGCAGACAGGCACATTACAACTATTTTGGAGTTCATGTGGTTGTTCTTGGTGCCACCACCAGAAAAAGCAGCAAGTTCAAAACCAGCACAGAGCACTGTGACCACTCCAGGTTCACAATGGAGGCAGAGGCTCGCTACAAAAACCCCTCCTCCCCTAAGCAGGGTAGCAAAGCAAGCAGGTCTTTCCCAGACCAGAGGGTGACAGACTTCACAACCATCACAGAAGCACAGAATGGGGAAGGTTGGAGCGGACCACAGTGAGTCACCTGGTCCAACCTCCCTGCTCAGGCAGGATCTCTGTAGCAATGGCTACCACCTCGGTTCAAAGCCTTTCTGCTGACTTGGGTGGATGCCCTTGTTGCACCCAGGGAGAAGTCTTGGATACCTGCTGCTGGGATCACCTCTGCTGGTGAAGGGGAATCCTCCCCCCGGCCACTGAGCCCTGGGTTGCGGTTGTTTGGGTTGTTTGGGTTGTTTGGGTCACAAACTCCATGCCAGACTGAGTCATTCTAAGTAGCAACTATTGATGTCAAATCGATCTCTGGGCGCCAGTTCAGCCATGAAAGACAAGCATCTGGTCACTGTGAGTCACAGGGGGCACCACAAGTAGCCCCCTTAGCAGAATTGTTTGCAAGTTGAAGGCACTTTGTGATTTGCACTGACAGACATCTGCTTGGGTACAGAACTAGAAAATGAGCCAGGTACAGGGGTCAAATGCCATCAGAGGCCATCTTCCCTCTCTGGTTACAACCATTCAAAACAGCTATGCTTTTATGGAGGTGAGGATGTCGAATTAGCCAGGTGAGAGAAGCTTCTTTGTTGATACTTAGATCTCATACAGGTGAAATCTTCACTGCACACAGCCAGGTCACCACACTAATCTAGTGCCATTTACTCCAAAGCCTTTCCAGAGGTGCACAGTGGGCACAGGGCTGATGTGCTGCCACAGTCCTGCCCAGAACTGCCATGCAAGGCTCACCCTGTCATGCAGCAGCACCAGCCCAGTCGCCCTCCCCGGCCCCTGGTGCCAGCCCGACCCCATCCCTGCCCTGAGTCCCCTGCCCTGCAGCCCCTGCCAGGCTCCCTCTGCGTGCATCGAGCACAGCTGTGTGTGTTTAGTTCACCCAGAGTGGCACTGGGGGTGGGACCGTGACCTTTCTCATGAAACCGTGTGGGAAACGAAATTCCCTCTTTCAAAACTCCGTCGTGTCCAAACTAGCTGCTCTGCTCTGCAAGTAATTTTTACAAAAAAAAAAAAAAAAAAAAAAAAAGGAGGAGGGAGCTGTCAGCTGAGACCTGTCAGTGACCGAGAGCGCAAATCACATCGCCTCCCCAAGCCGTGGAGACAAAAGCACTCTGCACAGCGAGTGCCAGCCCCGCTGCCGCGGTGCCAGGATGCCCGGGCCGCCTCCTCCAGCGGGCTCCGCGGAGCAGCCCCGCCGGGAGGAGCTGGCAGCCGGCGTGGCAGCGGCAGGGGGAGGGCTGGGAAATCAAAGAAGGGCCATTTCCACGCGGAGAGCAGCATTCCCGTGCCTTGAAGCAAGCAGGAGCTTGTGCCTGGAAGCACATGTCCCGTCCAGCCTGCCTTGCCGGCGGAGCGCGGTGCGTGTGCCCTGCGCTCCCACGCAAGTCACCGCTGCAACACAGCTCTGGGTGAACATCAGCTCCTGCCCCTGGGTGGTGAAGCCTCCTAAAAGCCACACCTGGGGGAGATCTGGCTCTTTCCCCCCTCCAGCCAAAGCAAGGAAGCTAAAAACCTCTTCACCTTCATTTGCCGGGACCCCCCCTCCAAGCACAGGGTTTGTAACCTTGCAATAGCAAAGCTGATGGTTCGTAACTGCAAGCAGCACTCTTAGGAGACAGTGGAAGACAGAAAACCTTTGGCACAGGAGATTTGAAAACAAAGGAGCAGAGACTATTACCTGCATAGGAGAGGTCTGTCTGAGGAGGGGATTTCCCAAAGCATCACGATCAGCCTCTTGTTTCAAAAGCATGTGTTGAGCAGGGTGAGTTTTCTCTGCAGTCAGATAAATACATGCTGAGAAATATCACCACCCCCAGCTTCACCTGAACTCTGGGCTGCTGCTCATGGCATGCTGACACTTTCATATCTTGGAGAGATCTGTCACTTCAAAGTCACACTGACATACAAGGAGTGAAAGGCAGGAGCAGCCTCACGTTTGAACTCTGTCGCTAAAAAAAGCAAGTTGCCAAGATACATTTTCTGCTCTCCAAGCATGTTCCAGGTGTGCAGGGACGTTAGACACAACCATCCATCCTTAGCACTGTGACACATTCATTGGTCATTCACACACTGAGACCTCTCTTTCCTCTGCCAGGTTCCCACTGGATTTTGTCCCTCTGCTTTTACTCCAGTTACCTGCACACAGAGCACAGAAACACGATCCCTTCCTAACCCTCAAATGGCTTAGGACTGGATTTTCCCAATCATCCAGTGAAAGTATCTCAATGCAATTGTGTGCAAAGGATGAACAGCTGTACCTACCCATCAAGATGCTCTTGTAGAGGTTTAGGAATCTTGTACTAGACTTTTAGAGGTTGATGGTAAAAAATTCTGCTCTATCAAGGGGAGAACACATCCTTTAGCTTAGACCTTTCCTTGTTTTACAGCTCTGCTCATCAGCATTAAATACTTGTTTGTAGTTTTTCACTTTTTTTAGTAGGGTCTTTTGAGAGATAAAAATCCACCCTCAGCATCTCTGTTGAGGTCCCAGAGCCTCAAGCTGTGGATCTGCTCTGAGGAGAGCCATGGTTACACAGTTAGACTTCTTGGAATGCTGGCACTATGCAGGTATGAATAGAAGTCATAGGTCAAGTTCCTGGTCACTGGGACAGAGCACAAAAACCTTCTAGATTCAACTGGGAATCTCCAGTAAGAGATTTGGGAAACAGAGTTTTCAGTGGTGGTATAAAAGGGAGATCTGATGAGAACAGCACAGTCATTGGTGCTTGCAAGAACTAAGAAAAGAGAATATCCAAGGCCTGGATACTTAAATGTGGACAATCTAAAATTTAAATTCAGAAAAAAAAAAAAAAAAGAAAAAAAAAGGAATTATCAAATGGGAAATGAGTGATAAATCTCCTCAAAACTTTGGCTCTCGCCCACAGCACAACTCACAGTGGCAATTTTCTTCCCCTCATCCTAGAAGGCTCTTTCCCAGGCTTTTTTTACACCCAGGACTTTGATTTCTCTTCACGCTGTGCAGTCAAGCTCTAAGCTTGCCCCCTTCAGTTCACTCCATTTACTGTGCAGAAACCAGAGAAAAGTGCAGTCACATCCCTTTCTCCACTGCCTGAGCTTCCCTTAGTGCCAGCCAATTTACTCCAGAACCTATTCTGGCACCTTCCCTGTCTTTTCTCACTTGTGCCTTCCTCTCCAAAGGGCCCCCAGAGGT
This sequence comes from Pseudopipra pipra, assembly GCF_036250125.1. Classification (NCBI taxonomy): domain Eukaryota; kingdom Metazoa; phylum Chordata; class Aves; order Passeriformes; family Pipridae; genus Pseudopipra; species Pseudopipra pipra. Next base: position 3,539,548 of record NC_087563.1, on the reverse strand, counting down.
CACTCACAGGGGTGTCTAACAAGCCAGTCCAACTCAGAGGACCAGCCTGTGGTCCCACCACCCTCTGCAGCTCTTCATGTGCTCCCCACATGGTCCCTGTGCTGTGGGGTTGGGAGCTGGCATGTCACCAGCCCACACGGGCTAGGACTACTCCAGTCCTCCCACCTGCTCAGAAGCCTGGGAAATACCTTCCTGCCATCTTTTACCTCCTAAGCTGATGTTGGAAGCCTAAGAGTGTCATTTTCTTCCCTCTGTACCTCCCATGGATGAGAGCTCCCAGCACGGATCAGACACCCCTTGGGAGCAGAAAGCCATTACAGGAGAGCCAGGGGTGAACATACTCCTCCCCTTTCTGGGAGTTTGAACAGGCTCATTATTATGGTAATTAACACCAGAAGAGGACTAAGAAAAAACAATCAGAGGAGGTTTTCCAGCTTACCCAGTGGTAGGGTATTTACTGGAGGGTCTGAAGGCAAAGGGTGCGTGTCAAACCAGAGGTCTGCTGTTAGTGATGGGCTTTCCCTGGAGGTGACACACCCACATCCATTCTCATCCCCAGCTGAGCCCGCACCCTGTCTCCAGTCCATGGAATTCACTAATGCAGAAGGAACTTATAGAGATGTCCCTCACCTGCAGAACCCACAGGACACTGGTGTCAGTGGCTGGAGCAAGGTTGGTCCAGATTAAACCCAAGCGACTCTACCACAGACCCCTGGAATCGTGGAATCACAGAATATGCTGAGCTGGAAGGCACCCACAAGGATCATCGAGTCCAACCCCTGGCCCTGCACAGGACACCCCAACAATCCCACTCTGTCCCTGAGAGTGTTGTCCAAATGAGCTCCTTGAGCTCTGTCAGCCTTGGGGCTGTGCCCACTGCCCTGGGGAGCCTGTTGAGTGCCCAACCACCCTCTGTGGGAAGAACCTTTTCCTGAGATCCAACCTATACCTGCCCTGATAGGGTTTCAATGTGTCACCCTCGCAGTGAGAAAGGGTTGATGTGACTCCAGTTACCAACGGGGTGAGCAAGGATCCACCGACACTTTCTGGGGCCAAACTCTACCCAAAGCACGTCCTCGAAGGGAAGCAGCCAGGAAATTAAACCCTTGCTCAGGTTTGTTGCCGCAGACATCTGGATGCGAAGCTCCCACATCATAGCTTGTGGAAGCTGCAAGACTCTGAGTGTGGAAACAAAACCAACATGTGCAGCCCCACACGGGCCAGGATCCGTGAGGCACTGCCCACGGTAGCCAGGTTGCCATGCTCACACCACACAGACCAACAACAGAGCAGTGCCTTCATCAGGGCACTTTTGTAGGTCTTTTCCAATCCCTCCCAACCCTTCCTTCAGTTCCATTCAAGCCTGGCACAACTGCCCCATGCTGGTGAACAGCAGCTTTGGTGGTTGCACCCACAATCCAGAAAGGAAGATCCTTCCACTTCTACAAACCAGAAAAAAAACCCATTTAATCCCTTTCACCAAAGGAACCAGTCTAATTACACTGCTTGGGCTCTGCATGAGTCTGCACTTCTTCTCCCAGAAACCTCCGACTCTTCTGTCTGATTTCAACTCCTTTTCAGCAGATGGGCAGCAATTTTGGCAGTCAGAAAGTCAGCAATGTGAGAAGTTGTGGAGGTGGAGAGCCAGGCCCAAAGGCTCCCCTGTGCCCAGGGAGCCTCCAACCCTGCTACTCACTGGAGAATGTGGCTGCCTGGAGGATGTGCCAGGATGTTCCAGAAGAGAAAGGAATGCTGCCTTCACAGAGCTCCAAAGGATGCAAACTCTCTGCAGAAATGCCCACAGGCCTTGCAGGTGATGATTTTCCTCCAAAAAGCAGCTGCCTAATTCCCATGAAAAGGGTTAGAGAGAGAAGAACAAGCTCAAGTCAGGAGAGAGCAGATGGGGGAAGAGCAAGAGAGAGCACACAGAAGCCTGGGAGCATCCCAGAGAGGACCAAGAGAAAGCAGAGGGATGGAAGCTGCTGCAGCTGTTACCTGTGACACTGCAGCCCAGGAAAGCTCATAACAGCAACTGTCTACCTGAAGGGAAAACCTTCTTGAAACCAATTGCACTGCTTGTCCCAGATCAGATCTTCCTGAAGCAAGCCAGGGTCCACTGGCCCCAATGCTCACTGACAGTCTCTTCTAGGGTGAATTTCTAGGTGACTTTCTTCCCACACCCACCACCTACACAACACACCAAAGTCAACAGAGCCACTGAAGGAGGAACTTGTTGTGCCCAACCCTGTGGAACAATTTTTCAGTCTCCCAGCTGTTGGTCTAACCATTGCAGCCCCATGCAGCCATCTGGGAGATCGTAGAGTCATGGAACTGTTTGGGTTGGAAGGGACCTTAAAGACCATCAAGTTCCAAATCCCTCTACAGACAGAGACACCATTCCACTATCCCACATTGCTCCAAGCCCCATCCAACCTGGCCTTGGACACTTCCAGGGATGGGGCAGCCACAGCTTCTCTGGCCAACCTGTGCCAGGGCCTTCCCGCCCTCACAGGGAGGAATTCCTTCCCAATATCCCACCCAACCCTCCCCTCTGACAGCAGGAAGCCATTCCCCCTTGTCCTGTCACTCCGTGCCCTTGTGAAAAATCTCCCTCCCGTGAGACAGACCTGGGGCCAGGAACAAAGAATGCCATTGATATGTGGGATTGGGCTCACAGTTGGGATGACAGGGTGGGGAGTGCAACCCTGTCAGTCCAGAACTGCAAAAAGATGAGAATGCCCACCCCCACCACTCCTCAGGGCAGCTCACAGCTGTGTCTTGCCTCAGTACTGGCCCCTGCAGAGTCCACACACACTTCATGACTCCCCACAGCCAAGCTGGTGGCCCGGGGAATGGGTATCCAGACCTGCCTCTGACAGAGCAGAAACCTACAGAATCACAGCACCTCTCCACAAACCACATCTGCCTCCTGAGAGCCTTCATGGGACCTGCTGGACAGGTAACAGCATCTCCTCAATCCTACAGGACCTGCAGTCCCCAGAGCAGACATTCTTCTCCCCCCGGTGTCTTCTGCTTCTTTCTGGTTCTAGTCTCGATGGGAACATCTCTTCTGTCACCTGCATCTTCTACCCAGCTCAGGGAGCACTTTTCAGAGCCAGGCACCTGTGCCATGCCCATCCTAGACAGGTTTGTGCAGAAGGGGGCTGTTTGGTGTGACCTCCCCTGGTGAAATTTCTACCTGGGACAGTGGGGCTGTTCAAATCCACTTGATTTCTTCCACCAGGAAACTTCTGATTGTAAAGGATTTTACGCTAATTGCCTACGAGCCACCTATAAAAAAAAATGCAAAATGTTCTATATAACACAATTCGGTGTTTTCTACTTTTACAGTGTATTTGATGACACCCCCCTGGGGAAAACAATCCTGCACGAACAAGTAACAGCTCAAGAGGAAAGCATAAGTAGGGCAATCTGGGTATGGATGATAATTACCAGCACACAAAAATATATCATAAGATACGCTTCAATAACTTCACATGAGATGGCAGTTCTGGTTTAGCAATTCCTTTACCATGATATCACTTTTGTGCTCATAGGCCAGCTGAAAGCAGCTAAAAATCTCAGGGCCACGTGGACTGAGGAGTTAACAGGGATGAGTTTGTGTCCTTTCTCCTATTGAATTTGGCCCTGGAAAGCTGGGACTGCTTTTCCCTGTGCTGCTTCTTCCTGGCCAACCAAGCCTCAGTTCTCTGTGCTGTAGTGGATTCCAGATCAACAGATATTCCCTCTTCAAAGCTGACTCTTGATTTGCCTTGAAATAAGAGACTGGCCAAGGTTGTACAGAAAGCAACATCTTTTTTTAATCTGAGCAAAAGACTCCTGAGCTGAGCCAATGCAGAAATCATTTATCCAGCCCTCAGGAGTAGAGATTCCCCCCACTGTAACACCCTGTGAGCTTCTGGAAATCACCATACCCTTTGGAGTGGCCTGAAGAGACACATTTTGCAGTTCTGCTCATCCCTGTCCTCCTTCACACTGTGTGCTCATGTGGTACCCAACGAGCAGACACATCTCACAGCATCTGAGGCAACATCTCCCAGCTCAGCACGACATGCACGTGGTTTTCTTTCCATCTATGTCCCTGAGAATGAACTGAGACTTATCCTCTGCACGGGTCTCTGAGGCTGCCTGGGAAATTTGATAGGAAAAGGCAACACTGTGGATTGCCAGCAACAGCCCTGGGAGATGCCACCACGGGCCCAGGAAGTCCTGGGCAGCAGACAGAGCTAAACAGACAATACAAAAAGATGATGGCTGGGTGGAGAAGCTCATGGAAATGGACTAAAGCAAATAGAGCACAGGGACAACCAGATGGATACATCTCACACAGTTCTATCAGGCAGGGAGGGGATGTCTAGTAAACAACCAAGAAAGCAGATCTCTAATGCTTCAAACAACTCAAGTTTGTCTTCTGGGATAAAGAGTGATGGTGAAGTGCCAGCCTTGGGAGAAAAGGCTGAAGCCCTCACCCACCTCAGCAGCCCCAAACAGCCCTTTATGGGGCTCAAACCAGTCTGGACCTCTGAGAAGTTCTGTCCAAACCTTCTGCTGCCCACAGCCAATTTGAAAAGTGTTTTCTGCCAGAGTCCCTCCTAACACTGTTATCTCCCTTCCTTGCATAACACAGACACAGTAGAAATAGCAGTGGCTTAATCTGTGCTTTCCACTCCTATTGTTCTCTAATGATCTGCTGCAATTATCCCAACTGAACTCTTCTGGCAGAGCACAGAACCATTTCTGAACTGGCTCTATCTGTTCCCAGTGGGCTGTTGACCCTACCTGGGAGCATTTTCTCCTGGTGGGCTGTCCTAGGAGCCAGTGATCCTCTCAACAGACCACGTTCAGCCGCTCTGGCCTGAGATGGAAACAACCACTCAGAAGCAGAGCTCTCCCAAGCATTCCTAGAGCTTCACACCCTGACATGGAGAGAAACAAGAATACCATCTTCCTTGACAGCATGAAGAAGGTAAAACTATGAAAATACTTTCCAGGTGCCCTACCACAGACAAGCACAGTCACGTTCAGACAGGAAGCTGCCTTAGCGACCTGTTAGCTTTGGTGGGGTTCTGCAACTTGTTTTGGGTTTTAATAAGTCACCTCACCTCTCTCCAAACTGGTTTGTTTTGGCTTCCTTGTACCAGTAAACCAGGGGAAAAAAAACCAAAAACAAAAACCAACAACAAAACCTTATAAAAAATATGATCTTTTCTCCCCTGGTTTACCTTTTTAGAGCTGCTGAAACGAGGTGGACCAACAGCAACCACCACCCTGGTCTCAGTCTCTGGTTTGGATATGGGAAGTGAAGCTGGGAGCACACAGGTAAATGAACTGTCTGAGCAGAGTGCTGCTCATCTTCTGACAGCCAAGAGCTCAGAAGGAGGTTGGTCCTTCATTTTCTACCCTTGCAAAACTGCCATGGTTGTCCACAAGCTCGTGGACAACCATGCTCGAGGTGATTCAGGGACCAGGAGAGGCCATTCCAGAGAGGATTACAACAAGTGCACATTGAATTTCAGATTCCTTTCCATTGCAGCAGCTTTGTTGCACCTCCTGCACCCATAACCCAGGACTTCCCAACAATGGAGATCCCCCATCTCCCTGGGGACCCTGCTGATGCACATCCCACCCTCCTGGGGAAGGAGCCTTCAGGCTGGAAGGACACAGATCCTCATGTCTCTGCCACCAGCACTGAGGCAGTGTGGGGATGAACAACCACCGTGCTCCCTTCTGGGCTGCCATGCACCCTAAAAGCACAGCCCACCCTGCTCCCCAGAGCAGCCCCTCAGTCTCTGCTGCCACGTGAGCCCACAGGCTCTGGCATCCTGCCACAGTCCTGCACTGATGGGGGGAAATAAGCACACTGCCGTTTTTACAGAGATGGAGAGGGGATTAAAGCCCTTTGTGAGCAGCCAGTAACCCAAACCAGAGGTGCAGGGCAGAGATTGTGTGTCACGGCACCCAGAGTACAGGCTGGGATATTAAAAGCAGATTAGGATAATTTCACATGCCAGACACCAGAAGAGACCTTGCAGTCCAAACATGCTTGAACTTGCTGATAAACCTGTTGCCTTCGGTGGATAACCACCAAAGCAGGAGAAAAAGCTGGAGCCACAAAGCAAACGCCAGGCCTGATAACAGGCATTTAATATTTATTAGTGCAGGGTTATGAGCCCCTTTCTCTACACTTCTACCTTCACTAACAGCATCGGCCCTTCTGCAGTCCCACCAGGAGAGGGGCCTTTCCCTGGTCAAATGGTTTGTGTCAGGCTGACACCAGACGCCTCCATGTCTCACTGGAAGGAGGAGTTTTATGGCCAACTGCCAGAATTGGTTTATAACCTGTGGCTGGTACCAGCAATCCCTGGGTCTGACTGAAGGGAAGGTGCCCCGATCTCAGGTCTATGGTTATGGGTGTCAGGAGAACTGTATTATCACTCACAGTGCTTCAGGGTTGCTCACGTTATCGTATTAACCCCCCTAGCTCAAGCTGCAAAGAGCATCAGCCCTGAAGTGCACAGTGAGGAGCTGTGGACACATTGGGAAGTGCCTGTTCTATCCCTATCCAACCTGGCTGTGACAGAGCCCTGTGGTCTCTTTTCACCCCAGAGTCTCCTCTGCAGCTCCATCCTTCTCTCTGGCCCTGGGCAGTGGCTTCTCTAGACTTCTCTGGCCTGTGGTGGAACACAAGCCACATCTCCTACCTAACAGCCTTGAGAGCCAAACTAGTGCTCACTGCTTACACCTACACTAAAATACCAGCCCTGTTTCACACATTTATTGTCACCATTAAGTGATCTCAGACCCAGGAACTCAGTGAAGCACGCAGCCAAAGTGGAACTGAAAGTAACTGGGTCCCTTAGAGGAAGAGCAAGCAATAAAAGGGCAGGAATTCTCTTTATGCTGGAGTTAGGTCAAGGTCAGATTCACCAACCCATTGCATATGGACCTGAAGGATGGCATTCCTAGTGCTCTCCTGGGGATGCTTAGCACCTTCACAGAGAACAGGATGTCACAAGAGATGAAGCAAGTGATGGACTGAAAACTGCAAGAAGAGTTCAGAAGCTTTCAATCAAGGAAAATGGCAGAGGGAGAAATGGTCTAATGGAATAAGAGACAATCTATTGGATTGAGTCATCCCAGCAAGCTTAATTGGGCACACTTTAAATTTGCTTGGCATACCAGAAAGGAGAATGTATGGAGTGATCACAAAATAAGAGGAAACTCAGAGCAAGCAGACAAGGTCTGTGAATGACTTCAAGGGAAGGAAAGCCTTCTGGCAAAAGCAAGGTAGTGATGGGAAGGTGGACATCCTTGGGACAGACAGCTCCATCTCCTGTGGGTCTTTTGCTCTTGGACTGCAAACCCAGCTGCTGGCACACAAGAACTGCACATAGCAGGGTCCTGGTAGCACAGGGGTCCCCACCAGTATTTCAGTCTCCACTGTATCCAAGATGCAAATTACTGGATGCCCAATAATCACCACTGTCTAGGATGCTGGCCTGCCCAGCAGGTTTTCAGAGAAAACGATACAGACAGGAAAAAGAGAAGGATTTTGATGATCTCCACTCACTCCACATACTATAAAGAAGCCTTTCTGATCCACTGACACCAGCAGAGTATCTCATGTCTTTGCTAATCCCACACAGCTGAACACCACCCCATTCCAGCCAGGTATCCATTACACTGAATGAAAAACAAGAGCACCGATGAAAGAAAAAAAACCCTTCTAGTTGGCTTTGTATGGATTTCTTGGCTAAAGGGTTTCACCACAGCCCTCCCACGTCAGCCAGGGGCCACAGTTACTTGTGCTACATGATCCAGACAACTCCATGTCAAGTGTCCAGCAATCCCCCAGCTCGTTAGAGGGACCTTGAGCAGCCTTCAGTGCCACAAGCCAGATGTCAACATCCTCTTGGGCAGGAAGAAGATACATGTGAAGAACCCAATTACCCTTCAGGTTGTCTGGTCAGCACAGTGGTAGGACCATGGTTTGATTGCTTCTGCAATATGGAGCAACAGTTGCAAGGTCATCTTTGCTCTGTGATGTATGTTAGCTGCAGAGCAACCACCAAATACCACAGGGTAAACCAGGAAGGGGAGAACTTTCAGGCATTCCACACTCAAGTGATAAAAGAAAACAAACAAACAAAAACAACAAAAAAAAATTTTTAAAAAAGGAGTTGAAGAGGTTTCTTTCTGAAAAACAGCCTGGGAACTTTGCAGGGGTGACTGTAGCAGAAGCACAACAGGTCCAGACAACAGGAAAAGGCTGATAGAGGAACCTCAGTTGCCATAGAAGGAGCACAAGGAACTTCACATCAGTTTGCCAAATGCCCTGGAGATGCCAACTTAAAATAAACAGGAAGGTTTTATAAGTGATCAGAATTATTATTTACTAGAGGGAACTGATTGTCTGGGAGAACTCAAACTGAACCCAGAAAAGTATCAGCCTGTTCCAGAAGGACAGGGGATGCTGTTTGTGAGGACACAGGCACGGGCTGCAGGGACAACAGAAAACTCACTCCTACAGGGAGTCCCAGGAGTGCAGAGAAGCAGCTCTGGGGACAAAGGGACAAATGGAACACACTGAGGAGGATCTGGTGGGACAGGAACAGTGCAGGTGAATGACAGGCTCTCAGAGTGACTCAGTGTGGAGGACATGGAAGGCAGCACGGATGAGGGTGATTGAGACAAAAGGATTGCAGAGCCTTCAGAATGGTATCAAGAAAGCTAAAATGCTGATTTTACAAAAAGCAAACCACCATAAACTCTGAGCTTTGGCATGAATGTCTTGGAAGGCTGAAAAACAGAAACAAAGAGCAGTGACAGATCTGCTAGTTTGTCAAAGAAAAGGGCTTTGAGCAAGCTCTGTGGCTGCCAGGGCAAAGCAGGAGAAAAAGGAAGGGACCAATAAAGATGAATCATGAGATCCTTGTGGAGTGCAGAAGGAGGAATCAACACCAGGTTAGATTACAACAGGCAATGGCTCAAAGCAATCTCACAAGAACAAAAGGACAAAGCTGAAACCACGAGACACTTAACTCTGGAGGAACAGTGAGGGTGGAAAACTGTTCTGAGTCCATCAGCTGAGAGAGGGAGACATGGCACATCCACCTCTCCAAGCTGGAAAGCTCAGATCAGCTGCCTTGGATACACCATGAAGGTGACAAAGACCCCTGGGGGAACACAGCAGCAGCTGGTGCAGCACAGCCATTGTCCTCCACAGGAAAACAAGATTTAACCTTCAGATATGGCAAGAGCAGAGTAAGGAGTGCTCTGCTCTGTGAAGGGTTTCCAGTGAGATGTGCCTGACCAACCTATCTCCAGGCACTGATGCAGGTTTCTGGGGTTTGGGCTCCGTAGAAAACTAAGTAGCCTTAGAAGATTGCAGAGAGGGCAAATGAAGTGGAAGAGAAGAGAATCTATGCAATTACAGACCTGTTAGATTAGCTTTCATTACCAAAAGCACTAGAGGCAAGCAAGGAACAAACACAGCCTCCTCAAACAACCCAGCTTCCCTGGACAGGCAAAAGACTTTGTAGATGAAGAGAACCAGCATTTATCACTTCCTAAGCTAAGGGAAGCTTCAGGGGCCATATGATGGGAAAACATCTAGAAAAGACATGTTCAAAGAGTAGCCATAAATGGATTGCTGTCTGATGGAAGATGCACCAAGTGAGGGTTCACAGAGTGGGGTTTGGGTCAATCCTAATTAGGCTTTTTCCTTACATCCAGATAGCAGAAAAGGAAGCAGATTGTTTCACCACACAGATGATACCAGCAGAGAAGAAACTGCCAGTGTATCCCAGGACAGGCACTGGGTTCATTCAGACAAATCTGAAGGATTTGGGAGAAGAAATAAGGAACAACTAAGTCAGTGTGAACACAGAATGCCAGCCCTCAGCAGGACAGTCAGCCCCACATGCAGAGAAGGGGCAGAGAAGGATCTAGAAGGTATTGAGGGTCACAGCCTTCACAAGAGTCTGTGCCCATGGATGGACATGGAAGGGAAAGGGTGTGAGTCCCATGGGTTTTGAATATCCCCAGAGATAGAGACTCCACATCCTCTCTGGGGAAGCTGTGCCAGTGTTTGATCACTCTCACAGTAGAAAAGGGTTTCTTTCTGTTCAGATGGAACCTCCTCTGTGTCCACTGCCTTTGGTCCTGTCACTGGACACTGCTGAGAAGAGTCCAACTCCCTCTTCTTCATTTTTTCCCATTTATAGACACAGACAAGGTGCCCCTGAGCCTTCTCCTCCAGGCAGAACAGCCCCAGCTTCTCAGCCTTTCCTTACACGAGAGATGCTCCAGTCTCTTAAGCACTTACAAGTCCAGTTTTCTTAAGTAGTCCCTAGCTGGGGATAGGCCTCCTTTGCTCCAGACTTTTCCCCTGGTCTCAGGGGTTTGGGATTGCTGAAGTCTGGTCTTACCAGTAGAGATTAAAGCACAAAAGGCACCAAGTGCCTCAGCTTTTTCCATATTTGTTGTCACCAGGTCCCTGGTACTGTTCAGCAGCAGGTCCACGTGACCCCCAGTCTCCCCTTTGCTGTTTACATACGTGCAGAACTATTTCTGTCACCCTCCACACTCCTCACCAGATTCAACTCTTGCTGTCTATCCCTCAAGATCAGACAGCAGCTCTGTAGTCCCCTAGATCCCCTGGCTCTGCTTGCACCCCTTGCATGCCTCCTTTAAATGTCTGAGCTCAGCTATGAGCTCTCTGCTCAACCACACAGGCCTTTGCTTCATTAATCTCAGTTTGCTGCTTCTTCAGGTCCTCACCTAAGTCACCTGGAGAGTAGCTATGTAGAATCACAGCATATCCTGAGCTGAAAGGGACTCACAAGGATCATCAAGTCCAACTCCTGGCCCTGCACAGCACAACTGCAACAATTCCACCATGTGCCTGAGCATGTGGCTACTCCAAGCCATGTAGTCTAAAACCAACTTCCAGCCACCAGCTGGATTTTCCTGATGTCATACGGATATTCAGCTCCCCACCAATCTTCTTATATCAGGCAATGGTGGTATTTGGCTGTGTGAGCTCTGTAAGTGGAGCAGCTGGAAAAACCACAAAGGCAGTCGCAGTAGCCGAGTCTCCCCTCTCATCCTACTCACCCATTTAAAGCCTTGCTGCACAACATGACATGTTTCAACACCTGCAGTGATAAATGGTAGCACAAACCAGGAAAAACCACTCGGTCATGTTTATCCTCAAGTGTTCCTTGGTCTCATTGCAACCCACAATAGGATTCGTTAACAAGTGTTAGAACATGGTTACAAATTGCAGCAAACACAAACGCTCCGTCAGTGTTATTGCAGACTTCATTAACGATGATCCTTCGCATTTCAGCAACAGCCACTCAAGGATCTGAAAGCATTTATATGCCTCTGTGAGCCAAGTGTCACGCTCCATGTGTGAGCCAGATGTTAGCAACATCATTTTACAAATGAGGGAACGAAGTCCACAGGACTGACTCCAGACCCCTCTCCTCCCACTGAGTAATCCACTGCCCACCAACTAGTCATAGGGGAATTGTCCAATTCAAGGCAAGGCAGGATACCATTATGGGCTCTTTGTTTCCTTGCATTGTCTCTTAATCCCTTGCTCCTCATCTTGTATTTAGATCCTAGGCCTGGGGGGTACCTCTGAGTGGCACCACAGCACAGCACAGAGACACAGCTCAGCCCTGCTCAGAAGGGCCGTGCAGTGGCAGCGCTATCAGGATCTGGGGAATAGAGCTTGGGAAGGAGACCTCCAGCAGCTCCTTGCGTCAAACCAGACCCCTCACAGACACAGCAAACCCATTTAACTGGCAAGAGCAGCAAAGCCAACCAAATCCCACACCCCTGCCACCCCAGCCCTCTCCCCTGCAGAGCCTGCACTTACTTGCCAGGGCCCTGTCCACCTTCAAAACTTGGCACTTCCAAGAGCCAAAAGGAGAGTCCAGAAGTGATTCCCGCTTAGCAAACCGACCTTTTGGAGGTGCTTTGCTCCTGCCTCTCCCCCCAGACCTTGCTGGCTGAGCAGGACAAGAGATCCTCTTGCAGCAGAAAAACACATGTTTACCAAGCCAAAGACACTGCAGCATCTCTCCTACATCCCTCCTGCCAAACCACTCCACCAGCTGGGTCTCTGCATCCTGTCATTTTTTCAAGATTTAGGAAAAATCCCATGCTGCTCCCTCTAGTGACAACCTGACCACGTTCAAGCAATCTGGCCATGACTCACAGCATCCCTGCAAGAGCCGTTTTTAGGCACAAAAGGCAATATTTTTTACACAGGATCCACTCTCTGGCATTTTGGTCTTCCTCTCATGCCTTTGGCATATCCGAACCTACCTGAGTTGCTCTCTCAGAGGCTGCTGCTCTGCACGCACAGGTCTCACCAAGCTCAAGAGGCTGCTAATAGGATCTGCAGAGCTTCCCCAGTCTCCACTGAAAATCTAGTCTGAGCTGAGAGTGACCTCAAGGTAAAAGCACCACGGTCACCTGAGCAGGGTCATCATGTGTGCACTCTGCAGCTGGCACTCGTTGATCAAATAAAAGCACATTGGAGAACTGAAAACAGCTACGCAACAGAAAATTGAGCTCAAACCAGCATTCCAGCTCCCACATTCATTCCAGGGACAGCAGAAGATTGTTACACTCAAGTCTAGTCACCATAAGCTAGAAACAAAAATGGATAGTACAGCTTCATGGGAAAAAAAGCAAACTGAGCTGGGCAAAGAAAACAACAAAAGGAAGCTTGAAGCTGACATAACCATCACCTTTCTACTCATCCTAGGCCATCAGGTAGCACAGGTGAATACCCAGGGCTCCAGCTGAACTGAGAGACTGCAATCACCTTGCACCTACAGACCTTAGTGGATAATAGCTCTGCACAGGTCTTCATGCCTGTTTTCCAGTCAAGAAGAAATATAAACAGATATATGAGGAGAAGGGGGGTCATTTACTTGTTGATATTCCCCACTGTGCTGGTTTTGGCTGGGGTAGAGGTAATTTTCTTCACAGTAGCTGGTATGGGACTGTGCTTTGGATTTGTGCTGGAAGCAGAGTTGATCACACAGGGCTGGTTTAGTTTCTGCTGAGCAGCACTGGCACAGTGTCGAGGCATTTTCTGTTTCTCATCCCACCCCACCAACGAGCAGGTTGGGGGTGCACAGGAAGATGGGAGGGGACAGCTGATCCCAAATGACACGAGGGACATCCCAGACCATGCAGCCTCACGCTCAGTGTGGGAAGCAGGGGGAAGAAGAAGGAAGAGGGTGATGTTCACTGTTAGAACATTTGTTTTCTCAAGCCACTGTTAGTCGTGATGGAGCCCTGCTCTCCTGGGGATGGCTGAACACCTGCCAGCAGTGGGAAGCAGGGAATGAATTCCTTATTTTGCTTTGCTTGCATGCATAGCTTGTGCTTTGCCTATTGCACTTTCTTTAGCTCAGCCCTCAAGTTATCACACTTTTACCTTCAGTTCTCTCTCCCATCCCACTGTGGGGGGGGTCATCCAGCATCTGGCAGTGCTGAGCTGCCCACCAGGGTGAGACCACAGCACTCAGTTCCCTGTCTGTCCCATTGCAAACAAATAACCCGCCAAGGCACCAAGCTCCCCTGGCCCAGGAGCTCAGCCACGTGTGGAGCAGTAAAGCCTGGCAGCCCCTTCCAGGGCTGTCTGGAGCACACACATGTACCACTGAACTGCCTGCACATCTTGCCAGCCCCTTTCACCAGCAGGAGGTCCCATCCTTGCAAACACCAACCTGGAGCACGAAACTAACATTTCCCTGCATCAAAAACACACTCGCCCTCAGTTCCCTGGAAAAAAAGAGGATCCTTGAAGGCTGGGGAAGCTCCAGCCACTGCAGGATGTGGAGGCAGAGCTGAGCCAGCAAAGCTGTCAGGGCAGGTCCCAAAGACAGGACACGGTGGGTGGGAGAGACACAGGCAGGCACTGGCACTGAGACAGGCATGGAGAGACATCTGTCACCTGATGCTGCTCCTGGGAACGGCAGCAGAGGATGGGAGGGATGCTGGATGTGCTTATTTAATGCCATTTCATTCTCCAGCACTACAGATATTTAAAATAAATTAATTAAAATAATCACAGTGCCCACTGCAGACAGGAAGCCTTCAGCAGAGCAAGCTGTGGCCGGGTGTCCCTGGTCCTCATCATGGGAGCAGAGGATCTGCTGGCTGGGTAGGAGGAGGCCAAACTGGGGAAATGGGCTCCTGCAGGACACCCTGGCACAGAATGGAGGGGACACTGCATGCACTGTAGTGACGTTGCCAGTGTCACTGGCTGCTGTAGTGACAGGGCCAGCGTGTGACATGCTGACTCCCAGCTAGAGAGGGCCAGTGTGTCAGGGACCAGCTCCCAGCTGATGCCCCGACTGCCAGAGGGATGATGTGATGAACTGACCACCAGCAGGACCCTGGTGATACACCAGCTCCCAGTAAGACACAAGGCTGATTCCCAGCAGGATCCATGCAGTGCCAACACTCTCAGTGGGACACAGGCAACACAACAACTCCTGGCAGGGCAGAACAGGTGGGCAAGGTGCCAGCTGCCAGCAGAACATGTGCAAAACACACTGACCCCAGCAAGGCAGAGCCAGGGTGGGACACACAGACCAAGCAGAGGGTGTGTGGTGTCCCATCAGGACACAGGTAATGCACCAGATCCCAGCAGGACCAGACCTGCCAGAGACACTTCAGCTCCCAGCAGGACACTGGGGATGCAGTGACTCCCAGTGCAGTACATATGACATTCCAGATCCCAGCAGGACACTGGGGATGCAGTGACTCCCAGTGCAGTACATATGACATTCCAGATCCCAGCAGGACACTGGGGATGCAGTGACTCCCAGTGCAGTACATACGACATTCCAGATCCCAGCAGGACACTGGGGATGCAGTGACTCCCAGCAGCAGATGAGCAGTGCAGTGGCTCCCACAGTGGCATACATGACACACCAGCTATCAGTGATGCCCTGGCTCTTGGCAGGACACATGCCATGCTCTGACTTCCACCAGGTCCATCAGGACACCAGTTTCTGGGGAGAAACATGCACTGCAAAGACTCCTGGAGTGGCCAGGTCAGTGTGTGAGGCATAGGACACGTGTGAAGCACTCGTTCCTAGGGTGACTGGCACTGTGCCACACCACCTCCCAGATGGCACTCAGCCCCCAGAGGGAACAGGATGGAGTGCAATGCACAGGTGCCCCTGTGTCCTGCTCCTGTCCAGGAGAGCCACGGGCACTACCCTGGCAGTGGAGGGGTGCAGGGGAAGCCAGGCTGTTCTGGGGGACAGGGACACCATAGCAGGGCTCCCAGTGCCATCTAGTGGGGGACAGCAAGTGCTCGAGGGCCACTTGTCCCCAGACCTGGGTGCTGCTGGGGCACGGAGCTCCCCAGCCTGGCCAGGCTCTCCCAGCACCCCCCTGCCTCCACAGCCCCCATCCCACACTGTCCCTGCAGCAGCCTGGCATGTCCTGCCAGCTCCCCTCCCACGCTCACTCATCCCCAGAGATTGTGTAAAGCACCACCAAGGCAGGGACAGAGGAATTTACTCCAGGTACAGCTCCTTAATCACATCAAGTCCAGTCCTGTCGAGTCACTGGGTGTTCATCCCACGCAGGGTGAGCACACAGAGACCTGGTCAGAGACTGACAGCTCTGCCATGAGCTGCAGCCTCCACAAAGCATTAGAGCCACTCTTGGAAAAAAGCCAAGAAAGACCCCCAAAAGTATTACATCTCCTGGGGCAAACGCATTTTTTACCTGCCAATTCTCCCTCCTCTGTGCACATTAACTGACACACGAAGTCATGCACATACCAGAACACGTCACAGCCACGTCAGCCAAAGCAAACACCGGCACAGCAAACAGCTCATGTGGCTGTACAAGGTTTACTTTATAGGCTTTCTCCCCCAAAAACAGACCAGAGGGTCTGGGAGGTGGACGTAGCAGATGGGGCCATAAAGGTGCAGTGCAGAGCTGTGTCGAAGTCTACACAGGGGAAGGCTAAAAACAAGTAACAAATGATGTTACTTGATTTAACATGATGGGGAGGGGGGTAGATTTGCAATCCTGGTGCACGTGAATCCAATCTTTTCCTTCCATCTCTCCACCCAGCGGGCGACTGTCAATCTCTTAAGCCATATCTCCACTCATCTACAGCCGTTTAATCACTTAGATTTTCTTCCATTCCATCTGCATCCTCAGGCTCTTCCTTCCTCGCACATCCTCAGCCTGAAAACAATCCCTAGGATATTAAAGAGAAAACCATGACACCTTGTGGAACAGATGGAGCCTTCTCCACATCAAAGCAGCCTCATGAGCACTGGTGTGTCACCCAGCAGGTCTCCCAGTGTAGGACAGCCCAGATGGTGAAAGCAGACCAAGTAAGGCCCCCAAAAGCTATCACTTTCCAGTAGATGCCCCAGGTTCACCCACTGATCAAATACAGCCCCTCTTTGCTCAAAGGATCAGCCATCAGATTTTTGTTGGCCTTAATCATGATTAAGCTGAGCATCACTCCAGGGAGTTTTTCCAGGGAACTCAAATCCCTGCAAAAATTAAATCAGATTCTGGATGCTCTATTATCCACCCTGAAATCAAGGCAAAGGCCCATCATGGTGACAGTCTCAACTAGGCTGGATCCCAAACACTTCTGCAGTGACACTGAGACAAGTCTAGAAATGGGGAGAGAGGAAATAAATTCAAAAAATGATGGGCATTGAGTTTAGGGCACCAAGAGGGGAGGGGCTGCCAAAATCTCCTGTCATTAAGGCTATAAGTCCAAGCTCACAGGTTGGACACATCTTTCTAAACATGAACCCAATGCAAAGCTGAGACATCAGATGAGCAACTCAGGAATGTCCAGAAAGGCAAATGACATCCCCATGGGTCACACCCTCCTGAGCCCCTGCTCCCTGGGGCAGCTCCTTCTCACCTACAGCAAAACCCCACAGGGTCCCCAGGAAACATCAGCTCGTTCCCAGGTCCTTGAAGTGCTGTCTGTCCTTCTCCCAAGAACTCATCTCCTCCCTCACATCCCAGCTGCCAGCCTGCTGCCTATTTTAATAGCAGTAGAATTTGGGATGGGGATTGTCAAGTGAGCCGTGGTTATCCAACAGGCTTCCTCAGGACTGGTGTCCTCCAAGAGCTGCCCTCTCCTCCCAGAGCAGCACAGTCTGAAAGAAAGGAGAGGGATGGTGGTAAACATCAGTCTCAAAGCTGAACTCCTTCAGCTGCTCAGCACCAGGTCATTATTTTAAGAGCACTTACATGAGAGAAAGAATCTCTTGGGAACTGCTAAGGAGAGACTTGGCTAAGTCCCCTCCAGGTCACTGAGCACACACAGAGCAGCAGGAGCAGCTCCAGGCTCTTGCCTCTGTCAAAATTTGGTGGCAAAACTGAAAAATGTGGTAGAAGACATTTTCCTTTTGCAGATTTTGCCAACCTGTCAGGAGATGCTGGTGGTGATGAGCTGCAGAGAGATTTGGGCAGGCAGTGAGGGCAGCTGGGCTCAGTACATGTGGGGAAGAGAGGAGGTGGGAATCTGGGAAGATATGGACATTACAGGGCTAAGAAAGGTGTGTTTGGGGTGAGATTATAAACTCCTAAAAGAGTCCGGGGATAGTGACACCCATCAGATTCTGAACAGTCCAAATGATCACAGCAATCAAGCCCTGCTGGTGCACAGCCTGTTTCCAGGACAGAGAGAATGATGAGAAGCACGTGAGGCCAGAGTGGCTTTACAGCACCTCCAGGCCACACAGACCAGCTGGCCCCCAGTGCTGCACACAGGCAGGCCCTGCTTCCCTCAGTAAAAGCCCAAAGGGCTGGTCCCACCATGCCTGAATGTGACAGGTGGCACCTGGATGGGAAAGCATCCCTCAGCATGACACATCTAAATCCCAAGAAAGGTATTAACATCTGCCATCTGGCTCTAGAGAGGCTGTAAGTGTCTTGGGGAAGGAAACAGGTGACCCAAACATGACTTGAGAGGAGAAGGAGTTTCCCCCCTGCCAGACAGTGGCTCTAGATCCTAGACCCTACATCAAAATAGGTTCAGGGTCTCAAACCATGGACCCCTCCATGGAGACTGAGGTCTCCTCAGACCCACCTGCCTAAGCAGTCCAGGGCAATGGTCATCAGAGGAATAGCTAAGAAGGGCTCAAACAACCACCTCTGGAGGGTCCTGAGGCATTGCTGGGCTCCCTCTGGGTATGCCTGCACTACCCAACAGCTTTGCTCCCTCTCTTGCTCCCAGGTCTGTCCCTGACTGTTCCTCCACGCTGTGGGTACAGCTCTTTGCACATGGGCTGTGTTTTGGAGGGGATCAGCTCGGCCTCTCCGAGGTGACAGGTCACTGCACATGGTGGATCCTGCTTGGGCTGACAGACCTCTTTGAGATCATAGACATGGGGGACTGCTGAAACCCCAGAAATTCCTGAGGGTGTCTCAGAGCCAGTGAGCTCCACGAGAGGCCCAGAAGAGCCCTGGGCCAAAGATCACACAGTGTGGGTCATCCCCAAGCACATGGACTCAAGCCAGCCTTCATCATGTGGCGTGGGAGTCAGGGGCTGCTCGTGGAACAAACTCCCTGGGCAGTGGATGCTGGAGCTCTGCTCCCAGCCCTGGAGGAAGCTCAGGCACCTGCAGCTGGCCCACGGTACAAGTTGCACCAGGTCAGAGCAGCAGCCTGCCAAGGCCAGTGCTCTTCCCCAGCAGTGACAGGCAGCTGGGTAATGAACCAGGTGAGTATAGGGTGGTCCCACCACTGACAGGGCAGTCCCACCTGCCTGCCAACTACTGCTCCTCAGCCCCCTTCCTGATGCCCACGTGTCACAAAGTTGTCACATCCCCAGGGGATCACAGCAGACGACTCTTAATTTGTCTTCTACAAAGTGACCACCAGGCAAGGAGGATGAATGCTGGCCTTTTCACTGTCTCAACACCTCTGTAATTCAGCACAAACCCACCAGCTCAGAGAACATGCAGTTGGCAGTATTTTATTCTTGCCTGCTGAATACTGAAGACCTGCTGCCAAGGTAGGCCCTGGCTCACTGCTTTCTGGATATGAAGTCAAAGAAATCACGAAGAAAACTGCAGCTCAGCTTGAACTGTATTTTTTTCTGAGCATCAATCACTCCCTATAATTAATTAGATCCCTAAAATACACAAGAAACTAAGAAAAACAACAGCCACAAGCTAAGATGACTGCACTCCATCAAAAAAGCTTTTATCTCCATGCAATGAATAAATAACTCTGACGTAACTACACACAGCAATTTTTCATCAGATGTCTCAGTATCAAACCCTTCCCAGACCAGCACTGACACAGCTCTCAGCAAATGTGCCGATGGAAAACCACCGGCCACGTTCACAAATAGGTCTAAAATCTAGCACAGGAATGCAGGAGGAACTGCTCCAAAGACCCACCACATCACCTCCTCTTCCTCCAGCAGGCCCCAGCACCTCCCTGTGCCCCCATGGGTGTTTCAGCCCGTAGCTCACCGTGGAAAGCCAGCCATACACTGCTTTTTCAAGGACAGACAAGAGGTCAAAAGCTGAGTGGATATTCCCCAAATCCCTCAGACATCCTGAGGTTGAAAACAAAACCCCAGAGTGTTCAAATGCAGCTTCCCCAGGTGAGTGGCCAACAGGGTCGGTCTGTACCCAGAGCAGCGCCGGCGGCCGACGGACACTATTCATCTCCAGATTCCTACTCAACTGAAGTCAGGATCCGGTGGTTTCATGTGCCTCCAACTGCAGGGCCCTGTGAACAATTAACAGGCTATTCCTGCACTCACAATCGGCCCTTTTCAGGGGAGGCTCTTTCATATCAGGCCCATATTGCCATCGCTTAATCAGGCCGAGATTTAAGGGAGCCCGCTGTGAGATGACACAGATTGCTCCCTCCCTGGGGAGCTGGAGAACACCACGGTCAGTGTGTGACCGGCAACCCCGCAAAAACACTCCCTGTTATACACAACCACTGAGTCCTCCTCTGCCCCTGCCAGTAACTGGCCTCCACAGACCTGGGCTGGGACCAGGGGGGTCCGTGTGCTCAGCCATCCCACAGATTGCCCCCTCACTTTATCCCTCAGAGGTCCCACCTGGCCGCAGCACAGTAGTGGGAAAGCAGGCAGCAACAGAGGGAGTGTGTAGCTGTTCACACATCCCTCCTGTCTCCCATGACAGCCCCGTAGAGGGAGCTTTGCCTGGGTGTGGATGAAACCATCTGCTCCGTGTCTGGCAACTGCAGGCAGGCAAAGGGCAGGGATGGCTGCCACGTCCAGGCAATTCCTGAGCAGCCAGAGCAGGGGGACGCTGGCCGGGAGGCACTGCCAGCAGGGAGGGGAAAGGAGGGTGGATGGAGCCAGTTCACCAGGACAGGGCTGGAACAGGGCACCAGGATCAAACCAGTTAGAGACCTTTCGATCCAGCTCCTTCAAGACCTCTGTGAAAGGCTCAGCAAATGCCTTACAGGAGGCACTGGTGAGGGATCATGCCTCCAAAGTGGGAAGGTCTGGTAAGGCCCTGGATTTACATCCTGTGAGGATGCTGGAGCTAAGCAGTGTTGTCTTCCCATTGACCTTTCAGGGGTTCTGCAAACTTATTCCAGCTTGGGTGTTAGAGCTGCTGCTGACATGCAGAAATTAGGCTTGCAGGCCCCCAACCACACACATCCCCAAACCTTCTTCCATTATAGTAGGGGAGAAAGGGCGTCCCAGGCAACAGCCTCATTAGCACCATCACCACCCCATACCTCAAGACACTTCCAGCCTCCCTGGCAGCTTCCTCACCTTTGGGTCCTGATCCCAGAGCTCAGTTTGCATCTGGAAAGTGCTTCACCCAGATCAGAACTTGCTGGTACTCCATGCCCAAGTCTCCCCTGACTTATCAGATCAAATCCTCAGGTCGCACAAGTGGCTTTGCACAAACATACAACTGGGCCTGCCATCACCAATCTCCTCACGTGAATGTCTCCTCAGTTACAGCCGATGCTGCTCCTTGCACCAAGCACCTGTGGGGAGAGGTTGGAGCCCTCCAGATGCCCTTCCACACCTATTTTGCAGATTATTTCCCCACTGAACATGAGTTAAGGAGCAGCCTCTTGCCTGCTAGGAGATAGAATCATGGGGTCATTAAGGTTGGAAAAGACCTCTAAGACCACGGAGCCCAACTGTTATCCCAGCACCGTTGTGTTCACCACTAATCCATGTTTCCAAGTGCCACATCCACACACCTTCTGAACACTTCCAGGCGTGGTGTTCTTGAATTCCATCCAAACTCTCCCAGCACCTGCTTCCAGGGAGGTATGGGGCAGTCCCTTGTGACAGACACTGCCTTTCCAGGTCCCTTCAGCCCCTTGTCCCTGCAAGTCCCTGTCCCAGTCCGTCACTTCCCTCAGCTGCCCACTCTGAATCCTCCACGATCTCTTGCAATTCCCCTGCACTGGTGCTCGTGTAAGAGGATACAGCTGGCTTTGAACAGGGTTCCTCATCTTGTAGCAGCTTAAAGCCTAAGGAGCCTCCATGTATCCGGGTGAAAGTGGGGATCAGGAGTGCTGCAGCACTGCTCTGCCACAGCAGGGCCCTTCCAAGCCTCCAGACAATGTATTTGAGCACTGTCTTTCATTGAGGCACTCATCAGCATCCCTGCATGGGATACCTCTGGAGACCAAGAGAAGCAAAGCTTCGGGCACAGGAAATCAGCTGGGCATTGCAGCAAGCTCTGCCCATCGTTGTCTTTCCCTCCCCTGGAAAAAAATCCCATGGGAAATCCTTTTGCACAAATGGCAGAAAATGTTGTTTTAGGAGGGAAAGTGTCAGCAGGGTTCCCTGAAGGCATTGCTTATGATAATTAATATATATATACACTTATGGGGTGTGCACAGGATGACCACAGAGCAGCTGTGTGTCCCATGTCCAGCCATTTCCTGTAGCAAACCAAAAACCAGCATTGGATTCTTGGTGGAGAGTTGGGCTAAAAGTGTTGGAATGAACAGTTCTAGGCACAAACACCCATCCAAATCACAGAAGGGCTCCTTCCATTTCCCACATATTCATAAAACTCAAACAGCCCTTTAATAATCAAGTGTTAGGGATATAAATTTTTACCCCAACTGAAATACATCCTGGTGGTTTCACCTTGCAGAATAAAAGCAGGACATAGAAGAAGAAAACAAGCCTGGGAGACTTGTTCCCAGGGTGCTCCTGCACTCAAGACCAGACAGGGAAGATGAGGGACTACCACATGGTGGGATAAGAACAAGGACAAGTCATTTGATTTCTACATGTCCCCTGGTTTTACCACATCAGCTGAGCTATTCAAACCAAATGCAAAGGAACATGTCATTATTGCCAGGTATGGTTTTAATCCAAGAGTCCCCTCCATAGCAAGTGGCAGTTGTGTGACAGATGAACATCCCTTCTCAGGCAGACTGTTTCTCCACAACACTGTGGCTCCACCCCAAGCAAGTTAGAACTGATACAGACCACTTTAGAAGACCATCACTGCCCACCATTAGTTATAGGTGCTGCCTACTTAACCTTAATTAAGACGCAGTGACACTAATCACTTAATTGGTCCCCAATTAGAATCTGAAAAATTTTTAAGCACAGAAAAATAAACCATTTGGCCCAGCTTGAGATCCTGGCCTTCATCCTCTCTACCTTGGTTTCCTCTACACGTTTTTCCCAGGTCCATGGGGAAAAGCCACGTCAGGCTCAGACCAGCAGCACACAGGAGCTGCCAGACCCCGTCATTTCCTCCCAGCCGAGCTGGCACCACATCAGAGCTGTCACCAGGTCTCTCCTGTCCCAGTTTACTGTGACTGGATGTCACTACACGGGAGTGAGGGCCTTGGAGACTCTGGGACTAACGCGCTCTGTTTTCTAGGACAGTGTGTTCCAGCTGTGAGCTCCTCAGAGCACGTTAAACACAATGGAGAACCAGCTCCTCCTTGGGGGCACCTCACAGCACCTCCAAACTCTGCTCTAGGCTCCTGCTGTGTCTTGGCCACAGCAAACTACTCCTTCTATGGAGCCTGTTGGCAGTTTGGTCCCTCCCAGGGATGCTTTTCCTCCTCCAGACCCTCTGGAAGGGAAGGACTCTGAAGCTCTCATCATGAAGAAGGCATCCCATGAAAACTCTTCCATGCACCTTCACCTACCACAGCTTCAGGCTCTCCTGCAGTCCTGTGCTATGAGGGCAGAGAGAAGACCCAGTCTGAGGTTTCCACAGCCTTCCCACAGAATGATTCTGTGGAAGCCCAGAAGATAGTGCTGGGAGAGGCTGTTGCTCCTTCCCAGCACCCACCATTTCCCATGGCAGTTCTGCTGCTGCCATTTACTGTGATCTCTTGAAAGCCAGACACCAAGACACAGCAAAACCAGCAAACTAAGCTGCGTGGGAATAAGCCTCTGCACTCTCCTAGTGTTGCAGACTCCTTGACACTGTTTTATCTGGGACAAAATAACTCCTGGTCACAGTTCAAGAGCTGACAGGAGTAAGAACCCTTCTCTGCAGGTAACCCTGTTGCAGTGGTTCTGTTCCACAGCATGGGCATAGGCTGTGTGTTCTCTGTGCCAGAGAACAATCCCACAGCAATGCAGCTGAGGGATGCTGAGATAAGCCACACCAAGAGATGCCCAGCACCCAGTGGCACAGGAGAGCCAAGTTTTCCCCATCATTCTGCAGTACTGAGAACTCCAATGGGGCCAGTTTGCAAGACAAACAAGAATTGCCCATCTGAGCAGCCCAGTTCCAGCTCCAGCTTGTTTTATCTCCAGCAAATAAAGCACTAAAAAAATTAGGCAGATCCAATAAAACACAGGTCAGTCCATCCCTCACCCTGTTCTCCAACAGCAGGAAAACAGCAGCCGGCTGGAGCTGGCAGCTAAATGGGTATCTGAGTGCATGTCACAGCCTAAAATCCTTTCTCGGTGCAATGAGGCCTCAGCATCTGACAGGGCCACTGACAAATTGCTCTGTCACCTTGGAGCTCTGTCAGAGCTGGACACAAGTCTTCAGAGGAGGCTGCACAGGGAAGCAAAGGCCCCTCTGCACTGGGCTCAGCTAAAGATGCCAGGAAAGCACTGACTCCAGCCCTTCCTCCAAGGAAGCTTTTGCTTCATGACCTTGAGGGGAGCCACACTGAGACTCAGACTACCTGGCTGACTCTTCTGTGGAATCAGGGGAAATAATTATCATAAATGAAATAATCATAGGGTTCCCATGTCTTCTCCCACCACATCTCCACCAGCTTTCCTGCACCCCTCTCTCTCTGCTGCTTCCTCACACATGCTGCCCTTATCCTCTTCCCTCCTGTCCTGCCATCTCCTCCCAAAGACCCTGCCTGAAGAGCAGCAGGAAGCAAAGCAGAGACATTCCCAGTGCTCAGAGCAGAGCACAGGACCACCTCCAGGCTTTAGGCACCTCGCCAGAGCTTTCTCTGCAGACCTCCCTGGGAACTGCATGTTTTCCCCCTGATGGCAGGTTTCTGCCCTTCCCCTCTTCATCCCTTCCAAGAAAACCACGCAGTGCAGCCCTGCCCACGAGCTGGGACAGGGAACACCCATCCCCAGTGGTCCTGGGGCTCCTGGCCCTGCATCACATAATGGGTGCGAGCCCTGAGGACAGTCCAGCCACATCCCAAATCCCTGCCTGCCATACCGAGCCCTGTGATTTCTGAGGGAGCCGGTCCTGCCAGACACCACGGGGAGCTCAGACACGTCTCACTGACAGGCTGGGAGTTCGCTGCCCTGGGAGGTGACAGTGGTCTGTGCAGCAGGCTGAGGGCAGCTGGAGATGCTGTCAGCCTCCCGCCCACCCGCCAGCTCCCTGGATCCTTTGGAGGAGCCTGCCTGTGTTTTTCCAGACGCTGCCACGTCCTGGCATTCTCAGAGCTGTGAAGCGAAGCTGCTCCAACAACTCACCCCCAGCTGCTGGTGCAGAGACACAGCTGGCGATGACAGCCAGGACCTGCCGGCCCAGCAGGATGTTTTCCATATCCATTAGCAACCAGAGTGGTCGGGATCAGCACCACCTCGGCCTGTCAACCTTGGCCTCCTGTCCAGGCAAGTCAAGAGGAACAGATGATGCCTGTGAGCCCCTGGAGGTTCCCAGAATGGTGGATTGCAGCCTGTCCATCCCACATCCTGCCTCATCCCACTCAGCCAGCCAGGAAGGACAATACTGAACAGCAGAGCCCTGGAACAACAGACTCTGAGAGATGCTGGTACCCAAAGCAACCATTCCACAGTCTAACAGCTGGAACTAAGCTTGAACTGGGAGAAACCTTGAGTGAGACCTGCAAACAGAGATGGTTTTTGGGTTCTCCTTGTTGCTAACCCAAAACAGTGCAGAACTGAGAGCTGGACAACCTCAAGCTGTGAGGTGAATTTCAAGCACACAGAAAAGATACTTAATAAATGCTGGGACATTTTCACTCATTTCCTGGTGGGATGAGCCTTGTTTGTTCATATTCTCAGGCTTCTCCCAGTCACCATAAAACTTCTACTGGGAAAGCGAGATTCACATGCAGTCCCACAACTCTGAGAGCTGGGGTTTTAAGGCAAACCCTTGAGGGAACTCCTTGGGGACCTGCTCAGCCCCTCTGCACAGCCCAGTGCCCTGACCCGGGCCAGGCCAGCCACGCTTACTGTGTTTTCTTCCACCAACATAAATCCCTTCTAATTCCCTCTAAACCGTTCCTTGTCTCCATCAAAGCGCAGCTCCCTCCCTGCTTTTCCTGGCAGGGATTAGTGCAGCCCCACGGAGCAGGGACAGTGACAGAGCACAGCCAGAGCTGGACTGGCTGGTCTTGCCTATGCACAGACCTCTCTCTGCATCCCTGTGCCCCTGCCCTGATTTCAGGGCTAATCCAAACCCATTAAAGCTGGGAGCAGGGCCACCACAGAGGCTGCCGTGGCATCAGCCTCCTCTGCTCTCTCCCAACAATATCAGCTCTTTTCCCATCTCTTTGCTTGCCTTCTACCCCATCCCCTCCTTTGGGAGCCAGGATTGCTTCTCTTGGCATCTTCTTGACCCACATGCCAAGCACCCAAATTCTCCCAGTCCTCCACTGCATCTTCCCCAGGACACTGAAAGCAACTCAACAGTCTCGGGGCTTCCACACACCTGCACACAGATCCAGGGGCTCCTGCTTTCCAAAGGGGGAAAGGAAGCAAACAGCAAGAGAGGCTGCTCCACCACGGAGACCTGATATTGTTTATCCATGAGGCAATGAGGGACAGCTCCAGCCTCCTCTGCTCTAACCATTTCCTTACACAGTAAACCCCAAATCCTTCATCCACCTCCAAATCACTCCCTCCTGCAGACTGCAGCTGTATCCTCCTCCCTCGCTGTCTCTGGCAGGACCATGGGAGCACACCTTCTGCACAGGGGAACAGCAGCAGAGAACAGCCTGAAATGCAGAGTGGCACTTCCAGTCATCCCTTGGAGACCTGAGACTGCAGGAGTTGGAGATTCACAGACAGCCCAGGTTTCAGTGACAGCAGTCACTGAACATTACCTGGGAACAGGTAAGATGCCAGACTAGTTCCCTTTCTCACTCACTAGCACGGGAAGGTTTGGAACCTCAAGGGCTCTGGAAGCAGAGCACAGGCTGAGCCTGAGCTGTGTGGGGAGTCTCAGGTTTGGAGCCTGGAGCACCCACCTGCACCAGCCAGCTGACCAGGGACAGTTCACAGAACAGCTTGGGTTGGAAGGGACCTTAAGGACCATCAAGTTCCACACCCCTGCCTTGGGCAGGGACACCTTCCACTATCCCAGGTTGCTCCAAGTCCCAACCACCCAGACCTTGAACACTTCCAGGGATGAGGCAGCCACAGCTTCTCAGGGTAACCTGTGCCAGGGCCTCACCATCCTCCCAGGGAACAATTTCTCCCTGATACTCAACCTAACTCTGTCCTCTTTTAGTTTGAAGCCTTTCCCCCTTGTCCTATCACCCTATGCCCTTTTGTCCAAAGTCCCTCTCCAGCATTTCAAGGAAGCCATCCTACATTTCAGGAGTGCTTCAGCAGCAGCAGTGTATTGATCATGAGCAGGAGACCACAGTGCGTTAAAGAGTTAGTGATGCACCTATAACCTAAGTACACCCATGCCTGGGCTGTGCTGTGCTGGACATATCAAGCACATTCCAGGCTGGGCTGTGCCATACACACATCCTTTGGCCATGGGAAAAACTCAGCAGCTCCCTGCAGCCCACGGCAGCTCCCACTCAAGCCCAGCAGTTGAGCCACCTGCATGGCCTTGCCCTTTTCTAACAGTGCAGCAAGAAGTCCTTGTGAAAATATCCTTGAGAGTTGTTTTCTTGGAAGAAAATTATGTAATGACTGACCAAATGGAAGAGCTTCACTCCGTGGCTGGGATCTGCTATGAGACACGGGAGAAATCTGTCCAGGGTCTGTGTGATGCTGCACAAATGCTGGTGCCCTGCATCTGGAGGGATGTGAGATTTACTCACTAGATACACTCCTTGTTCTGCCTTGTTCAAAGTCCTGGTTTATTGGGAGAGTTGTTGTTGGGCCTTTCCAGGTGAGAACAGCCTGGGGCAGAACAGAGGGGCGGGGAGGACACTCAGCTTCCCAAGGGCTCAGGGTGCACAGGGCAGTGGATGTACTTGGATTAAAAGGGGCCAGAAGGGTAGCAGGGAAGGGACAGGCTGGGGGGCAAGAAACCAAAGGACACAAACCCACAGCTCTGCTCAGGCAGCCAGGACTCCCCCCACGTGCCAAGAGCTCCTTCCTGTGCATTGCTGTCCCTTGCCATGGTTTGTTCTCTCGGGACACAGGCACCAGTCCCAGCCAGGATGTCCCGGCCGTGCCTGGACCACTCTGCCCTCATTGGCCAGACTTCTGCTTAGCAACGGCCAATCCCAAGAGGCTCTTTGCTGGCTACTGGGTAGGAAGATGCTGGGATTCCTCTTCCCCACCCCCCAGCCTCCAGCACTGAGCATTTCTGGCTCCAAAGGAAGCCTCTGGCACAAGCACAGGGACACACACACACTTACTTCCCTGAGGCTCCTGCTCCAGGAGAGGAGCATCCCAGGGCCGCCCCCACATCATCTCATGCTGCAGTTTCCTCTGCAGTGTGATGCGTCCCCAAAGCAGGTCCCAGATGGGAACACAGATGTGGGGGAAGAGAGGAGAGGAATCGCTGCATCCACCTACAGCTCCTGTGCAAAGCCTCCAGGTTGTTACACCTTGCCCAGGGGCTGTAGCTGGGACTTTACCCCCTCATGTTGTGAATCAGGGGTTGTCACTGGTCCCACTAGCCAGGGCTTTCCCAGCTGCAGCACATACAGCCCCAACGGGCTCCAGGATGAGCCCCACCTTCCCTGCACCAAGAACATGGGCAAACAATGCGACTGCAAACCCTTCTCCACAAAAACAGGACAATTGAGCCTTTCCTTGTCACTCTTTCAGTGCAGAGGAAAGAAGCAGGGTAGGGTGAAAATCCACAGCAAGGAATGTGGGGAAAGGAATTTCCTCAGACTTTCCTCAGTTCATAAGACCGGTGCTAGAATATTGGTCCTGGCTGCAACTGAGACCTGGACCTCGCCAGAAAGATTTATTTGAGGCCTGAGTGACCTCCAAGTCCTGCTGCTGGCTGGCAAGGGGTTCACATGTTGAGTGTGCAGGGGCTGACCCTGTGCACAAGGTGAGGCAGGAGAAACTGGGATGAACTGCTGTTCTTCTAAACCCTGGATAACCTCCAATCCCTTTTCAACTCTGAGGACCCTGTCAGGAGGTGGTGAGCAGTCCCTTAGCCGTGTGGTTTGTGGCCTGGTCACCAGGACACCTCTCCTTTTGCATGGCACACACCCTGCACCCCAGCTCCAAGGGAAGGGTCAGAGTGGGGCATGCTGGCAGACCACCAACACAGCATCCCTCTTGGAAAGGTCCCTGGAAAGCTGCTTTTCCACAAGTACAGGGCATTCCTCAAAAAGCATCCAACATATTCTGGACTTTACCTCACAGCAGCCCGATAAAAGTGGGGAGGAGCTCAGGAAGCAGTTGGAGATGGGAATGAGCACATCCCTCTCAGCCTGTCAGTCTGCCACACAGGCACAAAATAGCTTCAGCATGGTCATGGGAAGGACATGTGTCAGGGTTTGTCCCACTGCTGGACTCCACAGCCATGGGTTAGACCTCTGCATAGGTGTGTGGGCAGCACTAAGGTGAGGAAGGCCCCAGGTATTGGGGCTTACTGGGGCAGGGACATGAGTCACCTTCAACCTCAATCCTCAAAGCCATCATGGACATCCTGCCAGACTGTCAGAGCCCATGGCACAGCGCTGGGGAGCACACTGCCACAAAACCCTCAGACAGCCTGCTGGGAGCTGCTCACCCAGCCAGACCCTCCTTCAGGTGACAGCACCAAGCCACGGAGCAAAGCCCGAGGTCAGATCTCCGAGGTTTTCACAGCCAGGTTCTCACAGGGATGTGTGCCACTGGAAGGACACAGACACTGGAAGAATGCAGTCCTCAACACACCCAGGTCTGGCATGAAGTCTCCCTGGATGAACCAGGATGTGGGGAAGCATCCTCCGGGGACTGGCAGTGGATCAGCAAGAACAAAGCTGAGCAGAGGACCTCAGGCCAGCCTTGCCTGTCAGCAGACAGCCACAGACAAGGGTGTCCTGCAGTGGTCAGACCTAAACTGATGCTTTGACTCCCTTTTCTCCACGTGCCAGGTGGGACAGGGGATCTCGCCGGGGCACTTGCTGTGAGGAGTTTTCAGCTCCAGCAGTTAAAGTTAGAGCTCACCTTGGCTACCTGCCTAATCCTTCTGTAATTCAGCTGGACAACTCGTGGTAACTCCTCAGGACCTCGTGCCCGTGCGTGTTGCTGCTCTCCCATCTCAGCTCTGCTGACAGGCGTCCCGAGCTCCCCGAAGCGTCTGTCGTCTTATTAGCAGAGCCTCCACTTGGGATTTATTTTCCATCCAGAATTTAAGCTGAATTTATGTATTAACTAAAGACTATTAATGCCAAAAATAAGTGGAATGCCACTTGCTCAGCAACACGGGCCTTACGAGAGGCCACGTGGCACAGCCAACCCACCCAATCGCAACCCCAGGGAGGCTTTTTATAGACACCCACGTCTGATGGAGTGCGAGCGATGCTTGGCTTGCTGCAAGCTCTGCTCTGCAAGCATCTGATTGCAGGGGGAGGGGAGGGAAACATCCCCACATCCACGGGCAGGAGGCACGGTTCCCTCGGCTCTGCCGGCTGGTTAAGCAGCCAGGTGGAACTAGGAGTGGTTTGGGACTGCCTCAGCTTCCCTGCCATATAAACACCCGTGCTCTGCAGGCAGCTTCTGACACACAGAACACGCTGCTGAGTGTCTCAGTGCAGCATCTCAGCATCGAGGGTGTGTAACTTCCCTCTGGGAAAGGCTGCTCAAGGGAGAAAAAAGGTCACCCAACATGCACCCAGCTCTGGCTGATGGTGGGTTCTGTTTCCCAGGTTGCCTCCAGGGTATCTTTGCCTTTGAGCACTGAGCCCTCTCAGCCACCAGGACAGTGACACTGATGTGCCTCTGAAGGCTTCTCCAAGGACTCTGACCAACCTCCCCCAGGAGGGATGAGAAGCCACAGCAGCAGCCACGGCACTGCCACTGCCAGCAGGCCCAGGAAGTCCACATTGCACCAGCCAAGGCACAGAAGAATCAGTGGCAGGTGATGGGTAGCCCTCTTATATTGAGACACCACAGCCACCTGCTTGGCATGGCTTCTTTCCTCCCACTGCTCTCTGCCCAACTCCTCTCCAAACCACCCTGCTCCTTTTGCCAAGCCAGACTCAGCTGGTGAGTGTGGGATGGCCGTGGCCAGGGTGGATTTGCTGGTCTGGCAGCTCTCCAAAGCACATCCAGTATGCTGGGCTGCAAAGGGGCTGCTCTGGTCAGGACAAAGCGTGGGGTACAGATAACCCACAGCCCAGCACTTGGGCCAGAGGAGCATCTGGGAAAGCAGCTCACAGGCTGGCAGTAGAGGTCAGCAGGGCTGGGGCAGGCACAGCCCATCTGCACAAACCTCCTTGGTCTGAGCAGCAGCCTTAGGCTGGACCAGAAGGCCCAGGCAGGGCTCTCCTGCTTGCACTGGGCACAGTGCACTGGCAGAAGCATCACTGTGCTCACAGTCCCACCATAAGTAGAATCGCAGAATCATTAAGGTTGGAAAAGAGCTCTAAGATCATCAGGTTCAACCCTTGACCCAGCACTGCTCTGTTCACCACTAAACCATGTCCCTAAATGCCACTTCTACACATTTTTTGAACACTTCAAGGGATGATGACTCCTCCACTGCCCTGGACAGTCTGTTTCAATGCTTGATCACCCTTTCTGTGAAGAGATTTTCCCTAATATCCAATTTAAACTTCCCCTGGAACAGCTTGAGGCCACCTGTTCCCTGGGAGAAGAAACCAACCCCCATCTGGCTGCACCTTCCCATCAGGGAGCTCTAGAAAGTGAGAAGGTTCCCTCGAGCCTCCTTTTCCCCAGGCTGAGCCCCCCCAGCTCCCTCAACTACTTTTAGAAAAGAAAGAGCTTTCCAGGAACTCGCAGGAAATTTTCTCAAAAAAATAAGGTCTAAATGGGGTAAAAAAAAGGGTCATGGAAACACCTTCACATTTTCAAACAGGGTGCAGACTCAGAGAATGCTGCAGAAAAAGGCAGCAAAGCCACCCTTCAAAACATGTTAAGGTTTTCCTCGCTCAGCTGCAATTATCATTCTGAAAGCTGAGGATGTGCGATGGAGAAGAGCATGTGTGGGAGGGAGAGAAGGGGGAAAAGAGAAAGACAACAGCAGCATGGAAGGAAATTCAACACTGCCAAGTGAAAGCCACTGTGACAGGCAGAATTTACTTCCTTGCAGAAGGGTTTCCCATGTCATCCGTTACAAAGACAGGGAGGAAAAAAAAATCCACATTATTTTGAAGAACATCAGCCATGAAAGTAAGAGTTCCAGGAGAGGGGTTCCCCCCAGGTGCTGCAGCCAGGAGATGACCCCCCCTGTCTGCCATTCCCCCACCCTCCAAGAGTAGATGAGTTTAGCCCAGCATAAAACTGCTCCAGACAAAATCCTGTCGCCAGCCTCGCTTGCTGGGAGGTGTGTGACTGCTACAACAAACATCTCCAAACCTCCAAGCCTCACTGCTGGGCAGGTTTCTGCCCCAAGGACACGGCTGTGTTTTCCACAGGCTCCACACTGATCCGATAACTCTCCTGGGAACATCGTGTGCCTGGTACAGCAGTTCCTAACGGGAGATGCACGGCGTGTGGTCCTCCCACGCAGGCACTGCCCACCACCACGACCGCTCTTCCCTCCTCCCACCTGGCTGCAGGTGTGCCATGCCTGGGGATCTGTGTCACTGCTCGAGATTTCACCTCTGGTGACAGCAGGGAGCAGAGCTGGCAGGGCCACTGCCCAGTGGGGCATCACTGACCCTGCTCCTCACACCCTCAGCCCAAAGGAGGCACAGCAGCAGCTCCACTGCCAGCTCTGACCACACTGCTGGGATCTCTGGAAAGGCCCCTGGACTGACTAACTTAATTAAATACTGGGGATGAGACAACTTGAGCTCTGCAGCCTCTTTGGGTCAGAATTGGAGCCTTGGCAGAGCTCAGCTGTGCTTCAGGTCGGGTCTAACCTGACACCCCACAAATACAGGAGGTGAAGCATCAAGGACTTTATTGCCTACCCAGAGAAGGAAAGGGCTAGTGCTGCTCTCCTGGCTCTGGGACACAGCCTGAGGGGTGGGAAATTCCCTGAAGGTGCAGTGATGGGAAAGGGCATTCAGTTACAAAAGAGATGATGAGAAAGGACATTCAGCAATGCAACCCCCACAGCAGGTCCACACCACGCTTTCAGTAAATCCTCTGCAACATAAGGAAACATCCCAGATGGAGATCAGCCCTATCCATAAGGCCTCAGCATCCCTCTTCCCAGACACAAGCCCTGCCAGCATCTGTGCTAGGGCAGGGACTAAGTGACCTCTCAGAGGTGCTGACCCACACCAGACCACGCACAGCACAGTCTCCCCAGCATCCAGAGCAGAGGGCAGCAAGAGCCCCCTCTATCCTCAAGTCTGACACCATGACTTGAGGAGCCACCTCCAGCCCCAGGAGCTCCTGCTGGCACCAGCAACCTTGCATCCCATGCAGCCAGACAACATCCAAAATGGACAACAGGCAGCTGTGGTCCTGCAGCCACCCAGAGCTGTTGGCATCAGCCAAAACCAGGGTGATGTGCAGAAAAACCACAGCCATTGCCCCAGCAGGAAGGTTTAGAAAGGTCACAGCTTCCTAATGAGCTTTCCAATGTGCCCATTTGTCCTCCTGAAGCTGGAACCCTCTCCACATACTTATGATTTGGGAGTTACCAGCTCCTCTCCTGGATGCTTTATCTCTAAATATGAGGTTTGCTTGTCCCATCGGCTGTCAGCCAGTGCCACAGTTCACCACAGGAAGGTATTTTTGCTCCTTGCTCAAAGAAACATCCAGAGCCTCCTTCCTGCAAGGGCCATGGTTTAATTCCCAGTTACCTGCCTGGTCACAGTGATGGCACATGCATCCTTGGCAAGTTCAGCCGTGTTCCCGACAGGTGTATCACACTGCAGGCAGGATTCCCTCCACTTCCCTGCACCTGCACTGTCCTGGTGTGACAGCTCTGGGCTCCCTGCTTTTGCCCTGATGACGCGGAGCAGAAGGTGATCCAGCCTGCAGTGCTTGGGAAGGAAGGAGAGGCCTGGAGCCGTCTGCAACCTGAGGCAGGAGGGCTCCTGGATTCGCTGGCTCAGCACAGGCAGATGGTGCAGTTGTCTGTCCTCTCACTGGGAAGAGCCTGCAGAAGTAAACATGCCCACAACCCCCTGCCTGGATGGGCTTGGATCACCTCCCAGTGACACTTGCTGGCAGGTGGCATCCCAGAGGACTTGAGGAAGGGGTCTTGATTGCGGCTCTAAGGACCATTTCAAGCCACGGGACACAACCCTGATCTCTCAGCTCCGTGCAGCAGCTACAGAAGTTTGCAAGCATCAGCAGAGCAGCCACTCCTCCTGCCTCACCCGAGCATCCTTCATCACAGCGAGCACCACCGAGCTGCTCAGCCCTCTAACAGCTTGGGAAATCCTCTCTCCACACCATCATGCAGCATCAAGTGCCCTCGGGGATCCGCGCTTGCCGCCAGTACTCCCAGCTAGTGCTGAGCACCAGGAAAACAGCCTGGATGCCAGAAGCCTGCATGTCACCAGCAATGGACTGACAGAAATCATCTCCTCACACGTCACAGCTCCCCCACACAGATGGAGAGTGCTGCTGCGGATCAGAGGCAGGTTTGGGGAACACAAGTTCCCGCCCTTGTGGATCTGACACTGCTGGGAGCTGAGCTCGGCAGGGAAACACTCGAGCGAGATGGCCACCGAGGAGAGACAACACTCTGCTGGCTGATACCAGGCAGGTCCCTTGCAGATCCTTCCCAGGAACAAGCCAGGTGCCCTCCACCCCCCAACACCCACTCAGATCCCCCCCAGCTGCACAGAGCCCTGCAGGATCTGCCTCCTTTATAGCCACCCCCAGGGAGGGCCAGCTGGCAGGGGGACAGCCCTGCACCCGGGGCAGGGACTGTTCTGAGGCCCACCAGTGACAGGCACTGGAGGGAGGGCAGGGTTTCATTTCCATTTCTGGAGATTTCTGGTGCTGATACACTGATGGGAACCCACCACACGACCAGTTTCCTGAGCAGAGCAGGCAAAGCAGCAAAAGCAGCATCCTTCCTGCTTGCCAGGCAGGGAATCACAGTGTGGGGATGCTAAGAAGCTTTCCTGTGATCAGTGGCACAGATGGGATCTGAACCAAGTATCCAAGCACAGCCCCTGTGCCAGCATCAGTTCCCTCCAAAGCCACACAAACACCCCTGTCTGCAGAGTGTGCCCAGCACAGAATGTCCACACACTGGAAAGGGGCTGGATATTCCCCAAAGCTTCTTCTCTGGAGCGTGGTCTGGGTGATGGAGATCAGGCTCCACAGAGGAATTACTGATCACTAAATGGAGAGGGGTGTCACTGCCCTCCTCCTGTGGCTAAAGCTCAGCACTGCCTCAGCCCATGCTGTGCCTCTCCCACTGCATCCCATCCCTTCTGGCACCGAGGTATTTGGGGATCTGCAGAATCAGCAGTTGTGCTGTGCACACAGACATGGCCTCGGAGAGCACCCCTGATCCTTCCTGCCTGTGTCCCAGCAGCACCCTGCAGTGAGTGTGTGAGGAAGAAGCTACTTTGGGTGCCCCATGTCTGCTGCCTCCCACCACCCCAGTTCTTGTAGGTATAGAATAATTCCTAATTCCCATCCAAACCATCCTGCATCTATTGCTATGTCCTACTGGTGCCCAAAACTCTCAGGGCATTTTCCAGGATCTCAGCTGCATCTGAGCCTCACAGATCCACCAGAATACCTTGCCCTTTCTAGGTTTTCTCCTCCTTGCCTGTGACTCCATTTGGGCATCATCTGGTCTGGGGGTTCTGCAGCCTTTGCCAGAGCTCACTGTTGCTGTTGTGCCTGAACATCCAAGAAGGAACAACAGCCACCCTACAGACCAACAGCCACCCAGCCTCTTGTATTCCCAATGCCAGGAGGTCCAGCTTGAATCACCAGCTGAGGCAGAAAGTGCCAGAGAAGAGCGATCCCAGTGTATCCCAGACCTCCAGCCTGGCTGCAGCCCCATTTCCTGACACCAAGGCATCTTTCTGGGAGTGTTCAAGGTTGTGGCAGCACTGAGTGGTACAACATGCATTTGATGTCTGCCCCATCAACAGGGCTGAGTGTGTGGATGCTGGAATGGGCACTGCCTTCTCCTGCACAGAGAGTGACAAGCCAAGTCAGGAGCTGCAGGAAGGACCTGGCAGGGAAACTCCTTCAGCTCCTTCCTGCTGCCTCAGCTCTGCGGATTTGGGGAGGTATCTGTGGGACTCAGGCTCTCCAGCCCTGTAAGAAAGGGTGTCCAGGTCTCCTCAAAGCTGGCAGGTGGCAACCCACCATGCCAGGTCCCCCCAGGACAGGAAGATCTGCTTCATTCCAGCCTGGGCAGGCAGCAGTGTCTCATGGACACATGAGAAGAGGCTCTTATGTTCCCTAGATCCCACCAGCCTCAGAAGGCAGCTTCCCACAGAATGCCAGGCTAAGCCAACCTGGCAGCCAGGTGGGGAAGACAGGGATATAGGGAGAAGGTGGCTGAGACCCTACATGGCAGTGGATCATCCCAAGGATGCTGGTGACTTCAGCTGGACTCCCAGCAGTCCCTGTCAGCCTCACTGGGAGAGCCATGGGAGACCCAGCCACTCACGTCCCCAACTCCTCTCCTCTGCACCAAGACACACAGAAGGCAGTTGAAGAAGAACAGAGGGGTGGAGGGGGAAGGAGGGAACACCCAGAACAGTGGAACAAGACAAGGACCAGAGGCACCCACTCCCATCACTGCTGTTACTACCATCCCATGGACCTATGTGGAAGATCCAACCCCCAAGCAAAGCACCCTGGCAGCTCGTGCTCCCTGTCATGCTCCCAAGGCTAATGAATGTGTTGATAATCGTCCTCCACACACCCACACACCTCTGCATGATGGGAAAGGCCACATCACACTGGCAGAGGCCATGCCTGATGCTGACCCCCCCCCCTTGGCTTGTCCCAGGGCAGCCCACCCCGAGCAGCAGAAGCGGTCGCAGGGATCCGAGGTCCGGCGGGGACAGACTCTGGCCAGGGCAGCAGCCAGGGCTGGTGCATTGCTGCCAACTTTGAGGCAGCCCAGAAAGCAGACCTAATTCCAGTCCCCTCCCTCCTGCCAAGCCATCTGCCTGCCCTGAGACCACCGAGAGGATCCTGAACAGCGTTTCATCATTACCGACCCATTATGGAAAGTGGACGAGCAGTGATTGATTATAATGAATGCAAATACCTGCCTTCCGACCCCAAATTGGCAGGACCTGACGAGCTCTCCCACTAAGTAGTACAGTGTGTCCTTCCACAGGCTCTGCAAAGCGTTCCCATCCTCCTCAGCTTTTCCAAAAGCCATCAGGCACAGCACTGCCCATCTAGACCTGCCCTAGAAAACCATTGCATCCAAAATCTGCTCTCCATTAGCCCTGAGGCCCTGCTCCCCCCCACAGATCCCACAGGCTCATTTCCAGCACCCGAACCCTTTGGGAAGGCTTTCCCAGAGTCCTCACCTTCATTAAGAGGGCAAAGGACAGTCCCCTCACTCCAGGACAGGGAGAGAGTGGGGGTCAGCAGGGTGGGAGCTGGGTGCTCTGTCACAAGAGTGGCATGTCCCTATAAAACAGGCACATATGTCCCACGCCAGAGAGATGCTGTGTCCAGAGACAGCAGCAGCCAGCTCTGCTGCAGGAGGCCACCAATGACGAGGTTTTCCTGCAAAACCAGGTCACAAGCTCCAGCCTTCAAGGATGAACTCAGTTGCCCTCCACTAGCCAGCAAACAGTAAGTGGCAGGAATACAGGAAAGGATGGCACTGTCCTGCTGCAGGCAATGGGTAAGGGGTAGGGGTGGGGACCAGAGAGAACCACTGTGGCCACAAACTCCACTCAAGGGAACTCAAAGGACTGCCCAAGCCAGGGAGAGATGTTATGAGCAGAAGCGCCTGGTCCCTGAGCTACAACACCAGACAACAGAATGGACCCACCAAATCCCTGGTCTCAGACCCTCTGAGCAGGCTCTCCTGCCTGCCTGCAAGGTGGTCACCCATGTCAGGGTCATTCCTGATGGGTGTCTGTCCAACCTACTGCCAAAACTCTCTGCTGGCAGCTCTCACCCAGCTCCAGATCAGGTCACCAGGGACAAGGGGATGGCAGATAGCTCTAGTTTGCACTTCCCACAGCCTTTTCAGGACCATTGTCATCTTCTGATCTCTTTTCTACACACATCGTCCCATCAGCCCCCCCGCTCCACCCTCAAGCACCACACCAGCTGGGTCCATGCTCAGCCCATGCCTCCACCATGAGTCCCAGACCAGTTCCAACCCTTGATTCATACCAGGGAGCACTTCTAGAAGGTCACCCTTGGCCATGGTTTGGACTGCAGAGGTGCCTTAAGGGAGCAATTGCTTGAGGGAACACCCCAAGACAGGAAAAGCAAGAAGACCAGAGAGGACTCCCTGACACAGGCAATCATCCAGCAATGCCAAGCACAGCTACAAACCCTGGAAGAGCAGTGCCCTGGGTCTCCCAGACAGCACCTCCAACCCACTCCACCTCTTCTTTTCTCATTTACTTTTTCTTCCCTAATTCTAAATCTCCCCTCCCCAAACAGCTTCAGTGCTGTTTGCTGTGACTTCCATATAAACTTCTCCAGCACAGAGGTGATCCTCCCCCTGCCTGACCACATCTGAGCTTTCTCTGCCTGGAGTTATACATATTATTTTCATTCAAGCTGCAAATCACCTGCTCCCCTCTAGCACCCCATCTTCTGGGTAACCTCATATTTTCCATCCTCCAGACCAGTCAGCATCTTATCCAGGATGGAGCTGGACCATGGGGATTCAATGACAGCAGTTTTACTGGCCCTTCAGCCCAGGCTTTGCAGCACAGCCCAGCCTTGAGCTGCAGCAGCCAAGCTCTGGGAGCACGGTCATTCAGCAGAGAAAGAGCAGCACAGTGATTCATCTTCCCTTTGATCTTTAGCCTACCCTTGCAGGCTCAGTACTCTGCCCCCAAAATTTTGGGCGGTTGGCAGACATCTCCACCTCCCCCCCAGACCAGAGAAGGTAAGTGCTGAGAGGTGCTGGCACCGTTCAGGAGTTCTCCTGCTCCACACCCCATTCAGTAGGCGAGCAGACGCCTGGCTGCCAAAGTTGCCAAGGAGATGAGCTTCCTCCAGAGCCTCCCCTCGCCGCACGCGTCCGCCGAGCCCCCGCCGAGGACAGGCGTCCTCCGCCATCTGCACCGGACAGAGCGGCTCACAGCGCAGGGAACAGCCCACCGGGGAGCGGGGCAGAGCCTTCTCCCTCAAACAGCACCGCTTGGGCACGACAGAGAGGAGCAGCAGTCGGGGAGGGGGTGTGCTCACACCCTGGAAGCCTCCAGTGAGCAGAGAGGGAAGGTTGTACTGACATCTCTGCTACCCCCCAGCCTGGCTCCCACCGGGCCGGCACCACGAGCACCGAGCGCGCTGTGAGCGGAGCACGGAGCAGGCACGGGGAGCACTGACAGGAGCTGCCACACAGCCCCGGCACCTCCCGGCTCAGTGGAGGCACTTCGTCACCTCCCAGGCACTTTCTTTGCTCCACTGCAGCGAGAATTCCTCAGACGACCAGAGTCGCCCAGGGGCTCTCAGCCTCACAAACCTCCTGCCCACCACGGATCGGTCTCCTGGAGCTCCTCCCGGCCAAGTGCACTGCTCAGCTCCACCCTTCCCACTGTGTCCATGTGGACACCTGCACAGCTCACCTGGGGAGGCCCAAAGCCCATGCCAGGGGAACACAGCTCTCCTCTATGCTCAGTGGTGTCACGCAGTGACTCAGGAGGGGAATGGACATGAGGTAACTTCAGCACCAGCACCCAGTGCACTAAACCCGGCAAAGGAGCATCCACTCCTCGTAGGAGCCATGTCACATGTGCCCAGGAACTGGCTACCCCTCCAGTCTGCTGGGAGAGGCACCCTCAGCCCAGCAGCACAATACCAGAACTGATCCCTTGCCGCACTTTGCAGCAGATTTTGGGGTGTGCCAAGTTCCTGAAGGCTCAAGGCCCTGGTGACCAAGGTGTGTTTTGCCTTACGCAGCCCAAATGAAGCAGGGAGCTCAGATGCAGCAGAGCATGGCTCCTTCTTGCCCGGTGATGGAGTTTATTGCTTCTGTGCTTCCAGGCATGCACCAGTTTCTGATCCAGATCCAAACCCAAGCCAAGGTGTCGCCCATGATTTAGAAAGGGCGTTCTGCCTCAGGGCCTGTATCTAAGGGCTGTCAGCTGGCAGAGTACAAAGGGCCACCAAGCAGCAGCTGGGGCCAGGGCCTGGGCATGGAGCAACCCTAGATAGAGAATTCAGCACTGCTGGGATTACTCAGGAGCTGTTTAAGTCTCCTCTTACTCACAGAGATCCTCAGGGAGATGCTTTATTTAGTCAAACGTTTCTGAAAGGGGGACTGAGAAAACAGCCAGGCTTTGCTCTGCACACAACACGTGCATGGGAGGGGACAACCTCTGTTGTGTCAGGTACCACTAAAGTCACTTGGAGCTGCAGCACCAGCTGAGCAAAGTTCCAGTTGCCAGATCCTGGGTGACTCATCTGGGAGATGAGGAGCTGACCTGGCCACAAGGACCCAGCCATCCCAGGTCCACTCCAGACCAAATCCTGCATGAGAGGATTTGAGAGAGCTCCCAGAAATGTGCTGTCCTTGCGAGGGGTCAAAGCTCTCTGCAGCACAGTGACCGCTCCCCATCTGCAGAAACCCAAGGCAAGAAGGAAACAAGTTTTCACTCTTCTGCGAACCCAAGGAAGTGTGATTTTCTGAAGGTGGTGAGAAATAGTTTCAGACAGCTCTAATTAGCAAGGTGGTGCATGAGAAAATCCAGCTTTGCTGCTCCCTGCACCACAACTGTCCTGGGATGGAGGCAGAGGACCGTCACCAGTGGCTGGAGCCCACCCACACCGCTCCCCTGCGCCTGCCTGGCTTGGAGTGAGCCCGATGATCTGCAGGACAGTAGAGAGGGATATTTTTGCATGAGCTGCTGGCCCAAAGTTGCCAGTGCTATTTCAGGCAGCAACACCTACACTGTAATCCAGAGGGCTGTATTTTCCAGCGGGCACTTCAAAACCCGGGCTCCCTCCTCCCTTTGCAGGCCAGCTCTAACCAACCTGGCTCCAGGATCAGCAGATAAACAGCTCCCAGCCTCATGTGGCCACTGAGGCCAGTGCCACAGCCCCAGCACTTTCCTGATTCCCATTGGGACCAATGCACCTTTGGACTGGAAGAAAAAAAATAAATAACTCATCTCACCAGAAGTACCTGCTGCAACAACAGGTCCTCTGCCTGCAAATCCTCCCAGGGATCTGCCACCACCAGATTACCTGCCCAGGCTAAGCTAGCTAATCCTACAGGCGAGTCACAGACCTCATCCTGGAGCTCAGCAGCATTTTCGGTGAGGTGCTTCAGGAGACATACAAGCTCTAATTAAAGCTACTTTGCAACTCTCTGCATATGGAGGCAGGAAGATGTTTGTTCCTCTGTGAAAGCAGAAATCAAGAGCCCAGACAGGTTAAATCCTCACTCTCCCATGTACAAAATATCTGCACATATACCTTTTGCACAGAAAGCATGGACTCATCCAGATTAGGAAGCAGGTGCTGACACAAGCTACCCTTAAAGACCAGGAAGGTCAGGACCTCAATCCCCTCTCTGGATTCAGGAGTGGTCCCAGCAGGGATAATGCCTCCAGCTCCCACACCAGTGAGAGCCAGCATCGTGTCTTGCACCTATTTCCTCCTCCTTGATCTGTGCATGTAGGCACAAAGCAGATATGAGACCATCCAAAATTAAGGAGCTAAAAGATATGAAGAAAAGAGACAGGAGGAGAAGCAATAACAGGAATCGTTATATAACAGTATGAAAAAAACAATAATACTCCCAGTGCAGAAGAGGTTTTAAGATGGGCAAGTGGGTGGTGAGACCCACAGGATGCCAGGCCCAGGGACCAGCTGCTCCCTGTGTGCCAGGGAGATGCAAACCCATGCAAACCCAGAGCTGCAGAGGCTGCACACCTCTGGGGTTTGCAGGTGGGGAAGTTCCAGGCTCCAGAGCCTGCCCAGCAGTGGGATGGCCAAAGCAAGGATCCCTCTCCCTGAATCTCTGCTCAAGGGGCACACACAAAACAGCCCAAGCCAGACCCCCACGCACACCAGCTGAACAGACCAGCACTCCTGTTCTGCCTCCCACACCCCATGCCACCCTTCCCTCACCTCCAGCCCTCCTGGCTCTGCCCAGCGAGGGTCTGGGTCCCTTGCAGAGCCTCAGCACCCACTTTCTGTCCTCCAAGTGAGCTGTGCAAACAGCAGATACTCTTCCTTGGAGAGAGACACGGATTCTCCAGTGACAGGTCTAATCCTACATCGCATCCCGGACCTCAGCAAGCAGCAAGAGCAGGAGACACACAGCATCTTAGCCAGTGAGAAGGGGATGAATCACTGGAAAACAGACCCAGGCACAGAGCCAGAGCAGGGAGAAGATGGTCCTGCGAGGCCTCCATCTTTGGGAGCGGGAGGATTGGAGTGATCAGAGCCACAGGGTCCCCCCCTCCCGCTCAGAAGTGACCCCAGCATCTGTCCCCCAGCTCTGTAACATCCCTCACTCAGCTGCAGCCCAGCTGTCCCTCGGAGCACATGCTGTGCCTGGACATCCACCCCCTGCCAGCTCTGGAGCTGTCACAGCCCCCATCTGCAGCAAGAAGGGGAAATACCGCTGCACCCCTCCAGATCTGCCCTCCCAGCACAAACCACAGAGCAGGAAGGCAGACCACGGCCTTGTTTCCCAGTTCACACACCTTTCCAGCAGCTCAGGTGCTACAAATCAGAAGATCCCGTCAAGAAAGTCACCTTCAGAAGTAACCTCCCAGCTGAACCCTGAGCATGAAGTGCTCGGGGAACCACCAGTTCAGCAAGATGAGGCTCCCGTTTCATCTTCATCACAGACCCAAACCACAGCTATGACAGTTCCCAACCACCAGCTTTTATTTTTCCTTTGGAATCTGCCATAAAGCTCTGCTGAGACAACGCTCCCACCAACCTGCAGCATCCCTCAGCCAGGGAGCCGAGTCAGCCCATCAGAGCCACACAGAAACAAAAGCATCAGCTCCAAGAAGGTGTCACGGCAGAATGACAACTCTTAACTTGTTGTTACATCAGCCCACACATTAACGTTTTGGGCCTGAGCCAGGATGCCACGGAGAAGCCTCCGTTCCCCTTAAAGTCGAACCCTCCTGCTCAGAGATGCGCAAGTTTGGAATCCTTTTTGATTTAAAAAGAAAAAGAAAAAAAAAGAGCCACATACCTTTTGATGTGTTTTCCCCTGACAATGAGACCACGGTCCCGAGAAATTCCCCCATTTACCTTCCTCTTAACTCTGCCACAGCTCTTTCACTAAATCCTCTCTTTCCACGATGGCCCACATACAGTTGCACATGAAATTAGTGCCTCCCAAATTAGTTTTCTCGCATGCAGTCCTAGCCCATTTTCCTCAACAACATATTATGGTTCCACCTTTCTCCCAGGAAACGCAAGCTTCTAAATTTATCTTTTGGATAACTAAAAAAAGAGACAGGTCTGGCTTTGACAATCCAGGGTCATCAGCCCTGAATGGCAGAGCACTTGCCCCAGAAACATCCAGTTAATGACACAACAACAACCACCACAAAGCAGTACACATATGGTCATTACAGAGCTAAGTATAACTTGACAAAGTGCTTTTAATGAGGCAAAAGGCCAATTAGCCTGATGAGGATGTGTCCTGCTGCCATTGAGTGGGGAGCCTGGATTCCCCGGAGATACACCTTGTATGTCCTCGTAACACATCAAATACGAGGGATTCAATCCGTTGCTGAGGGCACGGCGCGGCACTCGGAGCTCTCCGGGTTAACGCCGGCCTTCCCCAGATTTTGTGACACAGTATCCAGCATTCAGGCTGGATGGAGGGCCAGGCGTGCATTTTTGTCAGCTCAGATCCGAAACCCTGAGAAAATGCAGGCATTGTGCTCGCCCGGTCCCCGCCGCCCAGCCCATCGCAGGTGTTCACCTGCCAGAGGACAGCAAGGAAAATTCAGGCACAAAAGCAGGGACGCTCCGGCAGGCGCTTCCCGTTGAAGTCATTTCATAACCGCGTTTCCAGAGGTGCTGGAGGAACAGCACAAGCCACCGCGCGAGAGCCGCGACCGGAGACACCGAAATGCGCGGAACGAACAAAAGAAAACCCAGCCTCCCCTCGCGAGGCCGTTATTTGGGAAGAGGCAAAACTTCCCGGCTCTTAGGGCACACCTGGAGCGCTGCCCCTGCCCCAGCCCCGCATCCCGGGCCCGGCCCCCTCCGCATCAGGGGCGGGGGTCGCGACCGGAGTCAGTGGAGCCCCACAGGCCGGCGGCTCTCCCGGCCGGGGCTGCCACGGCCGAGACCCCCGAGGAGGAGAGGCGAGCGGCACCGGGGCGCTGGGACCGCGCCGAGACACCGGAGGCTCCCGCGCGGCTCCGCCGGGCGGCCGCGGGCTGCGGGCGCTCCCCGCACCGGGCTCGGGGCTGCGCTGCTGGCGCGGGGCAGGGCCGGGGCTGCGGGACCTTGAGCCGAGCGAGCGGGGAGATCCTGGGCAGGGGGATGGGGGGCAGCGCGGCTGCGGCGGCCGGGCCCAGCGGAGCGCATCGCATCGCATCGCATCGCATCTCCCCCCGGTGCAGGCGAGGCTCCCGGGGCCCACCGGGAGAGAGGTGGGGGGGCGGGGGATCGATCGCCGGCCCAGCTCCCTCCT
This sequence comes from Pseudopipra pipra, assembly GCF_036250125.1. Lineage (NCBI taxonomy): Eukaryota > Metazoa > Chordata > Aves > Passeriformes > Pipridae > Pseudopipra > Pseudopipra pipra. Next base: position 3,494,974 of record NC_087563.1, on the reverse strand, counting down.
CCAGCTCCGGGCGGGTACGGACCTGTCGCCCCGCGGCCGCCCGGGACGCGGGGCCAGCGCTCCCCGGCGCCGCTCCGCCACCGCCCCCCGGCGCCGCTCCGCCATCGCCCCCCGCCGCCCCCCGCCGCCGCGGCGCGGCCCGTACCGCAGTCAGCGCAGAGGATCCGCGCCACGTCCCGCTTGAGGTTCTTGCCGCTGGTGTCGAGCGGCGCGAAGGCGGTGCGGTAGACGAGCGGCTCCTCGGTGGGCTCGAGGAAGAAGATGTAGCGGTGGTTGCGCTTCACTTTGAAGCAGGGCGCCTTGGAGCCCACGCTGATGAGCTGCTCCCTCTGCAGCCCCCCGCTTTTGAGGGGCCACAGGTCGAGCACCTTGACCAGGACCCCCCCGGCGGGCCCGGCGCCGCGGCTGTCATTGCCGCCGGCGGGGGGGCCCACGGACTGCACCTTGCCCTCCAGCACCACCGCCGCCGTGTACGCCTGGTCCTGCACCGACTTGAGGCTGGGCGAGTAGCAGGCGAGGGAGACGCCGAAGAGCAGCATGGAGAAGCCGGGCGCCGGGTCGCGCCTCATGCCGCCGGCTGCCGCTCGCTGCCCGCCGGCCCTGCGGCGGCGGCCGGGCTGCGGGGCCGGGCTGCGGGGCTGCGGCGCGGCGGGCGCGGCGGGGCGGAGCGGAGCGGCGCGACGCGGGGCGGCACGGGGCGGCACGGCACGGCACGGCACCGGCACGGAGCTGCACGGCAGGGCACGCCACCGGCGCGGCACGGCACGGCACCGGCACTGGCACGGCACGGCGCGGCGCGGGGAGGAGGCGGGATGCTCCCCCAGCAGCCCCTGCCCCAGGGATGCTGACCCCCCGCACCCCCCGGAAAGGTGATTCCCTGCCCGGGGACTCCCCGTCCCCGGGGATGCCCGCTGCGGAGGGGGATCCCCGCATCCCTGGGGGTCCCCGGGGACGGAGGCAGACCGCGTTGCCTCCCTCTAGCCATGGAGATAGCCCCTCGAGGGGCCCCCAGGCGTTCGCAGAACACCCACCCCCCCTTCCCCTGCAGAGGCCACTAAAGATGCGTTCATTTGGGGGAGGCTGCAGGTGACACGGGGGTTCCGCGATGCGCAGGGACCAGGAGCCGGGGATTCCTCTTTGCCCGATGGTTTTATGGAGCTGGGAGATTTGTGCTTGAGATTCCCTGCACACCTGAAGGAAAGGCATTAACATAGAGACAAACGGTGCACAGCACTGGCCGGGGAGACAAAGCCGCCTTTCATGCCCTGCTCCTGCTGCCTCTTGTTAATAAACAAGTGCTTTACCCTGCAGTGGCTTCCAGGAGGAGTCGCTTTAAGCTCCAAAAGGTGCTTGTTTGGGTTTATTTTCAAAGCTGATCCTGAAGCATCTGCACTCCCGAAGCCTCGCTGCCCAGACAGTGCGGAAGGGATCCGAGATGCTCAATTAGCGGCAGAGGATTTCATGGTTGTTGTTGCACTAGATTCTGCATTGAAGGGGAGCGGCCATAGTCCCATCCCACGGAGGTGACCTGGCGGCAGGAGGGCTGGGCTCAGCCTGCACCGAGGCGATGGCTTTGGGCACAGACTGCAACGGAGACACAGCCCTGGCCCAAGGGCCCTTCCACCCCCGGGGGAACCCCTCAGCACACCCCAAGAGGTGACATGAGCTGGGTCTTTTTGAGTCCATCAGCGAGAGCAGAGGAGCACAGATGTCAGGATCAGGATTTACTCTCCATTTAACATAGCACAGCCAGAATCATCAAGAAAACCGGGAAGGGAGCCGAGCCTCTGTGCCCAGCCCGGCACAGGGCACAGCATTTCCTCGTGTTTCCCTGGCTCAGGGCGGGATCCAGCGTTGTTCCACCGCTGGCACACGAGGGCACAGCCCCAGCACGCACCCCCAGGGCTCTGCAGCCGTGGGCGGCCGTGGCTCCGCGCTGCCAGCCGGGACCACTGCTCTTGCCCCTCTCCGGGAATGCCGGCAGCTCTCCGAGCAGCGCTGCCGCTTCAGGGCCGTGGTGCAGCGGGAGCCCCGCAGTGGGATCACAGCGGGGCTCGGGGAGCGTTTACTTCTTCGTGTGCACATTTTCTCTTGCTAACTGTGATTCTCCGTGGCTTTGTGTTTTCAGATGTTTCCGAAAGCTTTCTCTTTTCCCATGATTGGTGACCGTGCAAAACTGCAGAGGAATGCAGGTGGAGGCAGAAGGGACCAGAAGTGCTTCCCACGGCAGAGGAGGGAAGAACAGTATTTTGGATTCAGGAAGCTGCTTAGAGGAGCAGGGAAACCACCCGACTTCTCTCTGGTTTTTACACAAATCTCTGAGAAATTCCCCTTTCCCCAACATTTTGCTCAGACAGCAAAAGAGGTTCAGCCTGAGAAGGAAGGAGATATCTGATAGCATAACTTGATCTGGAGCTCGCTGCTCTGCCCTGCCCCTCACCAGAAAGGACAGTCTCATGCCCAGGCAGTTGAGCTGCTAATCCTTATCTTCTTTTGCAGGTTGAAATCCCAGTGGGACACAGTGGTTCCACTACTGAGAGAAACTCAGTGCAAGATACCCGTGAGGCCTCTGGGGCAACTTTGAAAAGTATGTTTTCCTCTGTCTCTGGGGCATTTTGGAGTCCAGAACACTTATATTCAAAACAGGGCACTAGTGACATCTCCTTTTAGCAGTATTTTTCCTGCTGTTCAGTCTAACTCTTGTGAAGTAAACTGATCTTCATCACCAGAGATACTTGCATTTCTCTTATCATTTGGGAAATGGTTTAGGACTAAATCCCTTCCCCCCTTCCATGCTGCTTTTCCCACATAAATGTAAAATCATTCTTTTCTGTAGGTTCTTGGGCATTTTGACACATGAAATGAATAAAGGAAAGCCCTGGGTGCAGTCACCAGACCAACCTGGACACTGGCTTTGAGAGAATGGAGCCTAAATAACATACTTTAAAAATATCTCACTTCAATTGCCTTGCAAAGACTCGACCCTTGTTCACAGACTAACAAGATAACTCAGGAGGTCTGTGATCTGCTTTCATTTATCCAATCTCCCCTACCTCTCAGCTGTGAAAACCCATATTTGGCATCTTGAAAAGGGCATCTGAACTCAGCCCAGATTCCACCCTGCCTGGAGGACCCCAAGCATTCAGCAGCACCATCAGAGGTTTTCATCCCTCAGGCTGTGGGGGCTGGTTTTTCATTTACCCCCTTTAATTTTCCTCCTGATATTTCCCAGGGATGCCTACAAAACAAAGCACCTCTCAGGTCTCTGTTTCCCTCTGCCAAGGGAGCTCCTGGCACAGAGCCCTTCCTGGTGATTGATGCCACACAGGGCAGTGTCCCAGTGCCTCTCCCCACCTCAGGGAACACTGCGGCTCTTCTGCAAGGAGAGATGTTGACCCCCAACAGCACAGGCAAGCAAGCTGCACTTCTTCAGCATCCTCCACATGTTGCAGACCCTCAGCCTCCTCTATACTGGTCGAAGATGTGCCCCTGCAGATCTGATGTGGGGCTTTTGGTATAACAGGGAACACAGCACAGAACCACAGAATATCCTGAGCTGGAAGGGACCCTCAAGGATCATTGAGTCCAACTCCTGGCCCTCCTGGCAGGACATCCCAACAATCCCACCCTGTGCCTGAGAGTGTTGTCCCAAAGCTCTGACAGGTTTGGGGCCGTGCCCACTGCCCTGTTCTAGTGCCTGACCACCCTCTGGGGGAAGAACCTTTACCTAATATTTAACCTACCCCCGTCTGACAGAGCCTCATTCCATCCCCTGGTGTTATCCAGCATGGGGCTGTGCTGGGGCTATCCTCAGAACCATGTGTGCATTCCAAGTGTGTCCCTCCACCTCCTCCAGCCCTCCCCAGCACCAGATCTATCCTGGTTCCCTGCAGGGACCCTCAAGCCCTGCTGGTGTGAAGATGGCAGACTCAGCAGACACCCCCCTCATACCCCAGCCAAGGCAACACAGTTTTCCTTCCCCATGGGACATTTCTTCCCTGTGACAGTCAGGTGTTTTACAAAAGCCCAAACACCAGCAGATCCACTGCAGACATTTTTTCCCCCCACCTCAATGTCTTTTCTGCAAGGATTCAGCTTGTTCATCTTGGGGCTGTCCAGCAACAGGGGCTGTGTAGCCCATGGAGAACATGAGTACCTGCAGGGCAGTATCCAGCCCTTCTCCAGGACATACCAGACTCCTGGCACCAGGGGGGACACCCCCACAGCCTCAGGTGCAATGAGAAAGGCAGATGATAAATAATGAACACAGAAATTATATGGAAATATCAAAGCCCAGCACTCAATTTGAGACTCCAGCCTGGACATTGATTAACCACAGAATCGTGGAATGGTTTGGGTTGGAAGATACCTGAAATATCATCTAATTCCAAGCCCCACTGCCATGGGCAGGGACACCTTGCACTACACCAGGCTGTTGAGAGGGTCATGGTCAAATAAGCCATATCTTGGCAGTCCTTCCAGGCAGATAAGGACTGGGATGGAGTGACCTCCAAAATCATCTATTCCACTGGCCTATCCAAGGCTCCAATGAGCAGCATGGCTGCACCAAAGGAAACCAAGACCCATCTCAGAAGTCCTCCACCAGCAATGCTGTCGTGGCATGACTGCCAGCTTCCTCCTGTCCCACTGTGTTCCCATATCTCCTACCTGTCAATGGCACTTGCCAGACCTCTGCCAGCAGGGGAAGGCAGAACTGAGGGATGTAGCTGTAGGCTGCCTTTCCAGAAAGAAACCATCATGGCACGGAGACCTGATCCAGCTACCCCTCCTTGCCTGAGCTGGGAGAGCACTGGCCCCACTGTCATTATGGGAGATGCTCAGCAACCCAAAGAAAAGTTGGGCACATTTGCTGTTGGGAGACAAACCAGTACTTTACAAGATGGATGAAACTCATCCCAAAAATTCTTTTATCTCTTGGCACATGGTGACCAAAGGGAATTAAAATCAAGAGCAGGTGGTTTCATTGGCCTGGCAGAGAAGCTATTAGGGTTCCCTCCAGTCCCTTTGTGACATATTCGCCCAGGCTCCAGGAAGGAAAAAAAGCCACTCATCCTTCAAGGAAATGTGTGCCTCTTTTATTTGCTGCCCTCCCCGAGAAACTCATTCACTCCTTGTCCACCCACACGAGCAGGAATGATGAATGAAAACAAACCACAAACAATTCAGCCTTCCCTTTTCCCTCCCAGCCTTCCAATCAGACGTTTCAGTCCATGCCTTAGCACCCAAATTTTGCCGGTTGCTCATTCCGGTCGTGTGCCTGTGGATCCCTGGCTCGCCGTGCCGCTCACACGCTCCGTTCCTTGGATACGAGCAGCTGCATCCAACACATTCATCAGCACCTCCAGCTTTGGGAGGGCTTCACACCACTCGGGGTGGAGGAGACAGGGGGAGCCTGGTTCTGCAGGGCACCACTGCCCACCTTGCCTGGGGCCGGAGGATTCCTCTGGTGAGACTGGCAGAGGTGGACACCGGTAGAGAGCTGGTGATCAGCAGGGTAGCACTTCTTGTCCCCCAGAAGGACTGTCTTGGCCAGGCACTGTGATGTGTCACCAGGAAGGTGACAAATGGGTGCAAAATGGCACCAGCAGGGGCAATGCGTCTTCAGCTCCCGAGCGCTCCAGCCCAGTGAGAGACCCCTCCATCCCAGAGACTCTCCCCAGGACTGGGTTTCTCTGCCAGCCACTCTGATGTTTCTCTCTCTCTTGCCTTCTCTCCACACAACCTCCTTACACCCCCCTGTGTATTAAAGAACTATTGCAGGTATGTCTGTGCACCTCCGAATTCCCTCCGTAGATAAAGTCCCCTCCCATTTTTGCCTGGTTTGTGTATTTGGATGTAGAAATACGCTGAGTGGGTGTGTAACTTATTACATGTGTAGGAAACACAGGGAAGGAGGACTTGAGGTTGCACCACAACAGAGAGGGACAAGGCTCCTTGTTTGGCTTTGCCCTTGATTCCCTATTTAAATATGATCTGCCATTATTTAGATAAGGGACCTTCTCCAAATGACTTCTGAGATCCAGGAGACCATTTCTGCAGCAACAAGCTACTGCTTGCAGGCAGCCCATGGCTGCCTGGGAAATGCCCTTGATATTACAGAAGTGGTAACTTGTTTAATGGACTCAAATAAATAGGAAAGCCCAGGAGCTCATGTGGCAGCATCTGAGTCATGTACTGAGAGGTGCAGAGACCTTGGGGCAAGGCTAAATATAGGTCTCACAAACCAGAACAATAGAACTTTTACTGAGAAGATAATCAAGCCCTGGAGGAAACTACACAATATAAAGCTTAGATTTAAAATAAATGTGAAATGAGTTGGTGGATTCGGGATCAGTTCCTTATGGAAAAGTTTTCACATCAGAAAAATCACTTGATGAAATGCACTTTTTAATTAGCAGTTTCAGCAAGGAGCCAGAGGGACTGAAGGGGTGCTGGAGCCTCATCCCTCACATTGTCACCTTACCCTTTGCAAGGAGTGCTGGGATCAGGAGAGGGGTGGGCCATCCCAGGCTGGAGAGGAGCCCTGTTTGTTCCCCTCGTGACTCCCCATCAGCATGGACTTTGTCAGGAACATCCCAAAGACAACACCCAGGGCAGCAAGTGCTGAATCCTGGCAGGAAATCCACAGCCTGGGCATGGGCACAGAACAGGTGCCAGTTCCCTGCACACCAGTCCCTCTTTCTCTGCCTGCTGGAAGCCAGGCTGGAGCCACCTGGGACTGTCCAAACCAGTTTTCAGGTAGCAAGGCCCTCAATGCAGCATCCCTGCTCAGTGGCCAAGAAAGAAGGCTGGATCACACTGTGGCACTGCCATGTCCTCACCCACCTCTCCTTCAGCCAGCTAAAGGGATGCAAACTAAAAGAATAAAGACCAAATTGTTTTTACTTCTCTTCCCTCTCTCTTTCCTCGCTTCATATCACAATCCTGTGCTTTGCAAATAAATTGTGTCTTTATGTCTCCTTTTCTCAATGAGTTAATGGAAATGATTTTTGCTCCAAGGTGGAGCATGGAAGTCTCACTCAGTGGTGAGCATGAGAGCAAGATGCAGGGCCCAGGAGGCACAGAAGCTCCTGCTACCCTGGGGAGTGATGGGTTGAGTCGGGCTTCTGAGCCCCTCCAAGCATCTGAGCCTCAAGTTTCAATTTTCAGCTCCATTTTCAGCTCCCTCTCCTCCATGCAAAGTCTGTGCAACAGCAGTGGGAGGTTACAAATAGAGCAAGGCAGCTCATCTGCTGCATCTCGCTCGTGTGATCCGTGGGCACGCACGTGCGTGTGCCGGATCCTCCCTCCACAGGCACTCCGAGACTATCCCAGCGTATCCATGGAGTGGTGGCCACGCGTCTTTCCCGGTCTGCAGCTCCCTCCTCAGCCCTTTGCTGTGCACGTCCTGGCTGGAGCTGAGGGCACAGGCGGCACCACGTGCATCTGCACTGAGATTAACCCTGCAGAGCCGGGGACAACGATTTGTATTTCCTCATCCAGAATTCCTCGCCCGGGAAGGCTGCCAGGCCAGCTCTGCCAAGGCAGAGGCTTCAGTGGGAGGCTCTGCTTGCTACAGGAGTGGTGGGGCACAGACAGCACCACCACTTACCTGCCCCAGGGGATGCTGTCCCTGCCTCTCTGTCCCCTCCTGAAGTGCTGGGATCACACATACATGCTCGTTTGGTTTAGGGAACGAGAGGAGGGATGATGGGAGGTGGTCTCATTTAGTCAGTTTGAGGTCAGTTTAGGTCTGAGTTAATGGTGGCCAAAAATTACCTGGAGGGCAAGTACAAAGGCAACAGAGCCAAAGTCTCCTTGGTGGGGCATAACACAGGGTAGCAGCCCTGTAGTGCAGCTTGGGATGCTGAGGGTGGACACCCAGATGATCTTACCTTTCCTGGGAGGTGGTGTATCCCTAGGAGAGCACACAGCATGGGAGAAGGGGCTCTTCATTGTTGGGCTTCAATGAGGCTAAGCCCAGTGAGGCCGTGGTCATCCTGACCTAGTGCTGATAACAGTCATGGTGCCAGTACTGGCCAGGACCATTTCAGGGCTCCCATCCCACTACCCCTTCTAGGATCCTGAGACTCTGAGATATATGAGCTCTAACCAGTCTGGCATGGCTGTTTCTGATCCCCCAATTAGGGGGAAAATGCTGGCTTCCTGTGACTCAAGATGGAGCACTTAACCCCTTTCCCCTTCCAGGAATCACCACTTCTTCATGCAAGGGAGCAGTGGGGACGAGAGTGAGGGTCCCAGAGCCATTTCAGAGAAGGGATCCTGCACACCTCTCCTGCTTCCCCAGGCTGGGGATGGCCAGAGAGCCAGCAGGAGCCGTGGCTCTGACCTGGGGAAGAGCAGTCTCTCCCAAGTGCCCTGCCAAGCCTGTTCCTTGGGGACACTCCCTGGGCAGGGTGAGAGAGGAGGTGGTGTGGGGGGGGTCTCTCCAGTTTCAGTGGGAAATGCCTGACAGCAAAAGGCTTGATGAAATAGCTGTTTTAGTAAAGCAGAGTAAAAGGAGAAATATCAAATGCAGTAAGTCTTATGCCCCTTCAGAAGCAGGACACCCTGTGTTCCTACAGCATCAGATGGACCCAGGATGGATTTTCCCCCAGTGCCACACATATTCCTCTACCTGGAAAGAAGTTCTTCCCTTTTGGTCCCTCAAGCTCTTATATATCCTTCCTTTTATTCTATCTTATTAAAGCAGCTGTTTTATTATGCCATTTGCTGTCAGGCCTTTCCTACTGAGATGCAGAACTAACCCCCTCTCTCACACCACCCCTCCCAGGTGTGGAACAGGAATTGCCTCGTACATGCTGCAGCCCCTTCCCAACCCCCAGCACTGCTTTCAGCAGAACAGGGGTCTGTAGCTGCTGTTCTGGCTGCAAGACTGTCCCACAACCCCCTGGCAAAGCCAGTTTGCTAATGGTCCTGGTTTGTAAATAGTTTTCTTTCCCTAACACAGCCTGGGTGCTCCACACACCACAGTCTCTTTCCTGCTCCATCCAGACCTTGAGGGATCCGAGCACTGTGTCTCCCCACATGGTATTTGCTGAGCAGCTGTAAAACAATTAATTGAATTTAATTATTGAGAGGATGTTCGTGTTTCCTGCACGTTTACAAACCATGCTACCTCAGTCACACCAGGGCTGGTCTATAATTCTCTGTTTAATGAGTTCCCGAAATATTCCTGTAAGCAATATCCTCAAACTAGCCTCTCTGTCTAGGCACACTGTGAGAGGCTTAAAGCACCCTAATGGATCCATGGAGCAGCCTGGCCACAGGGCACTGTTCATATGGGCAAATGTGACCTGAGGAAGCCTCTGGCAAAGCAAGCAGGGAGAGAGGCAGCAGCTCTGTCATGTGCTCTGCAAGGGGGAGCTCACTGGTGCTCAGAGGCTGGTCCACACTCCAAGCTAGGACTGTCTGCCTGCTCTGACAAGGCAGGAAGCTGGTGGTTCCCCTCTCTGGAAAGGGAACACCAGGAAAAGGAGAGAGAGAGTAACTCTCTCCGGTGTTTTGAGGCAACAAGCCTGGGAGACAGGAGGAGATCCTACTCCCCAAGGCAAAGGGAGATGGGCTCCCTCCTGCCAACATCACCTCCAAGCTTCTCAGCTCCTCTCTGCACCCAAGTGCCCAGCACTGCACTGGTCCAAAGGCACCCAGCAGCCACCCACGGCTGTGCTCCTCAGCCAGAGCTGCCACACAGCCCCCTGGCTCCCCTCTGACAGTGCCCAAATTGCCACACCAGGTATCCAGGTGCCTCCAGTCACTGCCTCCTGCAGCTCCAGGAAAATAAACAACTGCTTTTCCTTGCAGCCAGTTTGCTGCTCAGACAGCTCTGCCCTTCAACCTGCCTCTGGGAAAACCACTTGGGTTCCCAGCATGGAGTGGGACCTGAGGAAGGCAGAAGGTTCCCCCTGGCCCTCATGGGTCCCTGGTCCTCACCCCAAGGTGTGCAGACCCTTACCAAGGGGCAGAGGAAATGACACGAGAGGCTCATCTCTGGCTGGGCCCTACAAGAGCTTCCAGGGCATGTTTTTGTCCATTTATTTTAGAACTGGGAGGGAGGGGAGTTGGAAGTGTTTAAATTAAGCTCCAGTGCCTCTGCTCTCCTCCAGGTAGGTATTTTTCTATTCCTGGGTATATGTAGCATCCTTTTAAATTACCTCTTTGGGTATCAGCTGTGCCTGCAGGGCTGCATTCACTCACACACACAGATGCCCCCAGGATCCAAAAGGCAGGTCCTGAGCTTCTGCAGTGAGCTTACACTGCTAGAACAAGCCTTGAATACACCCATTAGCCTTGTGGCTACGTAGGGATAAAGGATTCAAAACCTTTACCAGTAACATCACTGGGTGGGTGCAGGGTGCAGGGGGACCATCAGCTGGATGCAGCAAGAGGTTCCACCACAGGGACATCAGCTCCTCACAACCCAGTAATGGATCTGAGCTCTTGTCTGTCCTGCATGGCCTGATCTGCACAGCTGGAGCTGAATCTTTGTTGTGTGAGTTTCGGGGCAGTTTTCCTTTCAGAGTCAAATCCCACAGAGGATGGGGATGGGGAGCCAGGACTGTGTGTGCTGGTTGTGGCTGGGATAGAGTTAATTTTCTTCACAGTAGCTGGGATGGGGCTGTGCTTTGGGTTTGTGCTGAAAATATGGGTGATAATATAGAGATGTTTTTGTTATTGCTGAGCAGGGCTCACACAGAGCCAAGGCCTTTTCTGCTTCTCTGCTTCAGTGAGCAGGTTGGGGGTGCACAAGGAGCTGGAAGGGGACACAGCCAGGACAACTGACCCCAAAAAACCCAAGGGATATCCCAGACCATACAGTGTCGTGCTCAGCATATAAAGTGGGGAACATTTGGGGTGATAATATTTGTCTTCCCAAGTCACTGTTACACATGATGGAGCCCTGCTGTGCCCGGCTGGATGGCTGAACATCTGCCTGCTCATGGCAAGTGGGGAATGGATTCCTTGTTTTACTTTACTTGTGTGTGTGCAGCTTTTGCTTTCCCTATTAAACTGCCTTTTTCTCAGCCTCTGCTTTTTCTCACTTTTACCCTTGCAGTTCTCTCCCCCATCCCATCAGAGGGGGGTGAATGAGCAGCTGGTGCTGCTGAGCTGCCCTCTGGGTCAAACCACAGCACCGTGCCACGCTGGCCCCAGCCAGCCCACCCAGCTGAGGACTCACCACGTCCTCTCAGAGTGGCAACAGTCAGGTTAGCATCCTGAGAGAGAAACTTCTCTTTTGGGGGGAGAAAACAAAAGCCAAGGCATCCTTTTCTTGGATGCCAAACTGTGATTTGTTCTAAATCTCATTTCCAAACTGCAGTTTGTTCTGTATCTCCCTTCTCATCCTCGCACGTGTCTGGGGGGTTTTTGGCCCAAGGTGGGAGCAGTCAGCCCATTTCACCCCAGCTCTGTGAGCAACCTTGCTCCCTGTGGAGGGGGTTGAGTTCATTGAGGGACTCGAGAAGGCCAGGACAGACAGTTACTGCCCAGCTCTGCCTCCTGCAGTACCCTGATAAATCCCAGTTGCCCGAAGGGAGTATTTTGGCTGGTACTTGGAGAAGGAAGACATCAGGTGAGGGATGTTGAGAAGGTATGTCTCTAGCAGCGGATCTGGACAATGCCACCAACACTGGGACCCCAGATAAGGGTCTTTATTGGCAGCTTTCTTCTACAGCTTGGTGTGTGTACAAGCACACCTTTGAAAAGCAAGGAGGCATGGAAGTTGGGAGGCTGCCCTGCCTCAGCTTTGGACCCCCAGGGGCTCTAATCTCTACTTCTCCACCAGCTGGAGTGTGGCATTGCACTGGGAACATGCTGGATAGGAGCTGGGAGATGCAGTTTCTCAGGAGGGAGATGGGAAGCAGCGTGTGGAGACAGCAGGAAGAGACTCCTGACCAGGAAACATCCCACCACTTCGGACAAAGTGGAAGGGCTGGGAAGTGCTAGAAAGACTCACTGCAGTGATGGTGCCTGAAACAATTGATGGAGAGCCATGGAGAGCCAACAGGACAAATGTCACCATCTCAGCATTCCTGGTGGATGAGCTTGGGGAGCTTGGCCACAGGTAACCCATGGGGCACAAAGGTGCTTTGGGCTGACACCTGGGTACCATCCTGAGTTCACAGGGAGAAAGGATGGGTGAGAGGATGGGTTTGCACGGCTCTCAGTAGGTTGTCTGAATGCTGCAGAAAGCTATTTGGACACAGGGACATATGAAGGACATTTCCAAAGACTGTAAAAGATCTACTCCGTGAGTTGAGACTTGCCAACGTCCTCACGCGATTTTTAAGGAAAGGGAGTTTAAAGTATTCTGGGAAAGAATCACAGTCTTCAAGAAGCTGCATCAAGGAGGGACTGGAGTCTTAACCTCAAAAACAGAAGTTACAAATGGCCAGGAAGCTCCCCTGGCTGGAGGAGGTATGGAGGTTTGTCTGTCCCAAGGCACACCCATACCTGGGAGTCTCTAGTGCCAAGACTCCTCTCCACATGGTGTGGAGAGCACTGCCTTCTCCCATCCCATTCTCCTCTGGGAGCCTGCACTGGCTGGACTGCTCTTGGACGTCAGTGACCCCCACTTGCTGTGATCCAACAGCTTTTGCAAATTAGTGGCAGGATAAATCAGGTATTCTGGCACAGGAGTGGGATGCACCTCTATCAGACAGGGCTGGGAATCCCAGAAAGCTGCAGACAATGCCTGCCAGTGCTTTATAAAGCACACTTCCCAAAAACATGCTTTGGGGGGATGGATTCACAGCTCACAAACCCCAGCATGTCCAGAAGCCCAGAAAGAGGAGCAAGACCAGAGAGGATGTGAGCTGCCTTGCTGTACCAGTCAAGGACCTGGGGTCATGGCTGTAGGAACATCACCACAGGACCATCCGGGCACAGCTCTGGAGACTCCAGCAAGGCAGCATGAAAACAACAGGAATCAAACAGCAAAAAGGTAGGAGTGCTGCCATCCTAATAAAAGGACGAGCCAGCTGCTCACCAGGAACCAGAGCAGCTGTCCCACTGAGCCAGCTATGCCCATCTTCCTGGACACCCATGGGGATGGAGCATGGGTGGGGCATGGGAAGAGGGAAAGGAAGCAAGAGGCCCAGCCAGGCATCACACCACTTTGACTAGAGGCAAAGAAGCCAGCTGGGTACTGGGAGGCAGGCAGTCACACACAGGGGTGACACAGCCTTTGCTAACTGCTGCACATAATGCTGGGCTCTACTCCTTGCTCCCCCTTAGGAGGCAAAGAGCGAAAAGCCCTGGTTTTATAAATTCTTCTCACTGAAAACCAGCAAGGTTAGAACTTGGTGGCCACTGACTGCTAGTTTTCAACAGAACAGCAGCCAGCACTTACTGGATTAGGTAGGGAGCTGGAGAACCATGCTTCCCTCTAACTTCACTGGGAACCAAGAACTGGGGAGGATCCTCCCTCTCTGCAGGTGATGGCACTGCAGAGTCCTCCACGGTCAGAAGGAGAAAGAATGAGGGGGGAAGACATTTTGCTGAGAAAAGAGTAATGGGGAGACTTGCAGGCCAGTCAAGGGAGAAGAGAAAGCACGCTGGAATTGGGACAAGTCATCATGAAAACAATCCCAAACTTAATTCCCTTGGATGGGACTTCACGTAGTGCTTAGAAGAATTGCCACTTTATCTTTGCAGACACAAGAAGCAAGAACTTGTTCTGCCATTGTGCAGTCACCAATTCCGGTTTTTTCTCTCTCTTTTTTTTTTTTTTTAAGAGTGAGCAAAAGAGGCATCTTTACAGCTCACCATGGAAACTGCTGTTGTGGACAAGGAATGGCTGGTGTGTCCTCGGGGTGTCACTCTCTAGCAGGTGGCCAGAAAGACACCAACCCTGCACCCAGGGTCAGTCTGGATCCAGCTGTGCCCCACTCTGGAACAGCTGGAATCCAGGCTCCCTGGCAGGGTGACCCCTCGGGCACTGACCCTCCAGGATCCCTGTAGAGGGATCCCTGCCTCGGTGCTCACCCAAAACAGACCATCAAAGGAACCGGAGTTGTTTTTTCGGAGAGAAGCGGTTCCAACTGGAGGGCTGCAGTTATCCGTGGCCAAGCTTTCCCATTGTTATTTTACAGTTGCTTGATGTTCTGAAAGATATTTAGAAAAATGACTTTAGCTGTCCTGTGCCAAACTGGGTGAGGGTGAAAAAAAAATGAAATTTGGCAGAGATGTTATTCATTCAGCATGTAGCTTGGATGACGTCCAGTGACTAACACAGGAGTTTTAACTGATCTGGGAGACTAAAAACCATTCACAAATAATTTGATTTAGGGTCACTGTGATTTCTTTTTATAAATAATTTTCATTGAGAAGTATTTTTTTAATTAGGATCGACAGATCCTAATAGCAGCCCTATTGTGTGCGCCGCTCATCATTCCCGTCTTCCTAAATGACTTACACATGTTGTGTGCTGGTTTCTTGTTCCCTGCACACGATGGGGCTTGTTCACGGGGTAACCAACCCCTCACGACAGTGGGTGAGCCGTGCTGAACTCCTCACTCCAAAGGCACGGCTCTGAGGGGGACCCACATGGAAAGCAAAGGAAGCTTTCACCATCCTGTCACACGCTCCGGTTCAGGGGCTGGTCTAAGCCTTTGCACAGCTTCAGACCTCCCCCCACAGCTGTAACTTTGCTCTGGCTCTGAATGATGGCAACAGAGACTTTGCTTTAAGTGCTTTAGTGCTCCAAGTCCCATCACGGTGCAGGAAGTTCTCTGGATCAGAATAGGCTCCCTTTTCCATGGTGGGAGTGCTGGACAAGGATGGGATCGAGGCAAATATCTGACACAACGTGGCAAAAAGGCTAAACTCAGTCACCTCCTAATCCAGCAAATCGCCCAGCTCAGCCTGAATAGATCTGGGAAGACTGCAGGAGAATTCGGACAGAAGAATGACTCGGCGACTCGAATGAATCTTTCTTGGCAACATCCTCCGTGTGTGACAGCCTTTTCTTTGACTTGCACAATAACAATTGCAGCCCAGCCACTTCAGTTACTAATCTTATCTGTTGTTTGAATGGCTCTTAGCTTCCCTCCTGTTGATTATAAATGTTTGTACAAGTTCTTGGAGTCAGCAGAGTTGTTGTTTCGTAGCTGAATAACAGGCTTGGGCTCCAAAGTTGGAGATGCTCGCTGTAATGATCAGATATGTTCTTAAAAGCCCACTGAATTGGATTTCAAAACAAAAGGCCCATTGATCTTAAGCCTGAAATCCCAGCCACAACTCTGAAAAACATTTTCCCTTGTCTTTCTGAGGAACTGAAACTGGAGCGATAAACTACGACTACAACCGTCAAAGAGGGGGGGATTTATCTTATGAGAGGAAAGTACCAAAAGTTGATCTTATTTAGGCTGTCAGAAAGGGCTGAAGGGGATATAATTGCTACTGAGAGACATGTGGAAGGGGAGAAAACATGAGAAAATCTTGTGAAATCCCCAAGCCGAGAGTTGTGTGACTGGGGACGAAAAGATTTCTGATTTTCAGAGCAGAGGTCTGGGATGGGTTTCAGCAGAAGCCACAGAAGCAGCCCGGGGTGCAGCCTGATAACCACATGGAAGACACTGATATGACTGCAACAGGCAGGGAGGGCAGTGTGTGACACAGGAGCTTGCCTTCGGCCACCAGTACCGGGACAAGGCATGAAGAGACTCCCCTGGCTCCTGCACTTATCCATCACCTTGGTCTGTCCTGTTTGGCTCCTCACCTCACCCAGCAGCCATCCCAGGCTTGCCTGGGCCACATCATCTTGTTTTTAGCACTGGGAAGACTCATGCAGGTCCCTGTGGCGCTGTCATGGCCAGACGCCCAGGATGGACTGCTGTGGAAGAGTTCCCATTGAAATTGGGGGAAAAACCACCTTTTTTGCTTTGTTTTCTTTACTTAAATAGCCAAATGCTGTATTCTAGCCAAAGTCAGTCTCAAAACCAGAGTATCAGGTAGTTGCTGTGGCTTCCAACACAGAATGGTGCTGGGCAAGCAGAGACTCACCAACACAGTCCTACCAAAGCACAAATGTCTTCTTCCCGGGATTGCTGGTGTCCACCTGGAGCACATCCTCCCTCGAAACAGTAACACTGGCCTGTGCTGGGATTAAAAAATAACCTCTGCTGCTGGCCAGCATCATCAGCACCAGTGATTCCCACCCCACCCCAGTCAGAGACAGACCAGCCACGTGCTTCCAGGGCTTTCACCAAACACAATTCCTTAGCAGTTATGCATTTCCCAACTCTACCACATGGATAAAGCAGTGATTTATCCATAAGGATACCTGGTGGCATTAGCAAGATAGGCCTCGGTTAAGGCTGTTTAATGCTGTTTGCCTTCACGATAAAAAGAGCAAATCAAGACAAAGGGGTTGCCAGAGCTCCAGCCCACAGCCTGCCATGGATGCAGTGAGGTGATTCCAGCCTGGACATGCAGTTCCTACATCACAGACACCTCAAGAGAGTTTGGGTGGGCTGAAAATCAAAGGCAGCATCTGTGCATCCCAAGCACTCGAGGTTTTCCTGCAGCCAACAGCTCAGCCAGCTCCGAAATAGTCTTTCTTTGGTAACAGGAAACTGCTTCCCTATTTATTTTTTTAATTACCCAAAGAGTTGCTATCACCAAGGCTTTAACCACAGCCATGGGGCAGGGCTGGGGGTTCCTCCCATGATATCTGAGCATCCTCTAAGCCTCAGTTCAATTCCTGTCTCCTCAATAAGGCATAGGAGTGCCAAACATATCCTGTGGGCCACCCCAAAATTCACCTCATTCGTTGTGTAACACTTGCAGGCTGTTTAGGATGCTTGAGGCAAATCAATGCCCTCCACAGAGGGCAGCTGTCCTGGAAGCAGCAGGCAGGGAAGTGACTTTTACCCAAAGCAATTCTGCCACTTTGCTTCCTGACCTGCAGCACCAGGAGAAAACATGCTTACTTGGGCTAGAGCTGGCTTGGGATGGGTGTTTGGAAACAAGGACTATAAGCTAAAGCATCTCCTCCAAAACCCACCTCCAAAGCCCCAAAACCCACCTCCAAAACCTACCTCCAAATCTCCAAAACCCAGCCTCAAACCTCCAAAATCCACCTCCAAAACCTACTTCCAGACCTCCAAAGTCCACCCCCAAACCCCGAAAAAACCCACCTCCAAACCTCCAAGACCCACCTCCAAAACCCACCTCCAAACCTCCAAGACCCACCTCCAAAACCTACCTTCAAACCTCCAAAACCCACCTCCAAATCGGGGATGGGGGGGACGCTCGGCGTGTGTGCCCTTCCTTCCCCCCCCCAATCCCCATCCCCGCTGCGCTCCGGGGGGACTCCCTTTACCCCTCTCCGCTCCGGAGCCCTATTAATTAACTCCATTACCAACTCCCCGAACAAACACACATCCCACCCGCGGAGCCCGGTAATCCCACGGGGGCGGAGGGCTGGACGGTTCCCTCCGAGGAGCACGACCCTGGGGCCGCTGCCGGTGGGGTCGGGAAGGCGGCGATGCCGCGGGATCGGGGTCGGGAAGGCGGCGATGGGATCGGGAAGCGGCGGTGCCGCGGGATCGGGAAGCGGCGGTGCCGCGGGATCGGGAAGCGGCGGTGCCGCGGGATCGGGGTCGGGAAGGCGGCGGTGCCGCTGGCTCGGGGTCGGGAAGGCGGCGATGGGATCGGGAAGCGGCGGTGCCGCGGGATCGAGGTCGGGAAGGCGGCGATGGGATCGGGAAGCGGCGGTGCCGCGGGATCGGGGCAGAGCGGCGCGGCAGCTGCAGTACCCGCGGCGGCCGCGCGGCGGCGCTGGGCGCTGCCGGCGCTCACCGGGGCGGCCGGCGGCGGGGGCCGCTCTCTGCCGCCTTCCCGCGCCCTCTCCTCGCTCCGGCAGATCTCGCGAGAGCGCGGCCGGCTGGTGGCCGCGGGGGCTGTTGCAGCAGCGGCGGCGGCGGCGGCGGCGGCGGGAGGAGGAGGAGGAGGAGGAGGAGGAGGCGGCGGCGGCGGCCGGGGGCGGCCGAGGCGGCGGCGGCGGCAGGAGGCGGCGGCGGCGGCGGCGGGGGGCGGCCGCGCCGGGGCGAGCAGCGGCGGGCGAGGCCCGAGCGGCGGCGGCGGCGGAGCGGCGGCGGCATCATGGCGGACAGAGACAGCGGCAGCGAGCAGGGCGGCGGCGGCGGGGGCGCGGCGGGCGCCGGGGGGCCGGGCGCGGGCGGCGGCGGCCCGGGCGGCGGCGGCGGCGGAGGGGGCCCGGGCGGCGGGCTGCAGCACGAGACGCAGGAGCTGGCCTCCAAGCGGGTGGACATCCAGAACAAGCGCTTCTACCTGGACGTGAAGCAGAACGCCAAGGGCCGCTTCCTCAAGATCGCCGAGGTGGGCGCGGGCGGCAACAAGAGCCGCCTGACCCTCTCCATGTCGGTGGCCGTCGAGTTCCGCGACTACCTGGGCGACTTCATCGAGCACTACGCGCAGCTGGGGCCCAGCCAGCCCCCCGAGCTGGCGCAGGCGGCCGACGAGCCCCGGCGGGCGCTGAAGAGCGAGTTCCTGGTGCGGGAGAACCGCAAGTACTACATGGATCTGAAGGAGAACCAGCGCGGGCGCTTCCTGCGCGTCCGCCAGACCGTGAACCGCGGCCCGGGGCTGGGCTCCACGCAGGGCCAGACCATCGCGCTGCCCGCGCAGGGCCTCATCGAGTTCCGCGACGCCCTGGCCAAGCTCATCGACGACTACGGCGTGGAGGAGGAGCCGGCCGAGCTGCCCGAGGGCACCTCCTTGACTGTGGACAACAAGCGCTTCTTCTTCGACGTGGGCTCCAACAAGTACGGCGTGTTCATGCGGGTGAGCGAGGTGAAGCCCACCTACCGCAACTCCATCACCGTCCCTTACAAGGTCTGGGCCAAGTTCGGCCACACCTTCTGCAAGTACTCGGACGAGATGAAGAAGATCCAGGAGAAGCAGCGGGACAAGCGCGCCGCCGCCGCCGCCTCCGCCCCCGCCGCGGGCGCCGAGCCGCCCCCCGAGGCCGAGGCGGCCGCCGCCGGGCCGCCCGGCGCGCTGCTGCAGGCCGAGGAGCCCGAGGAGGACTGACCGCCCGCCCCCCGGGACGCGGACTGGCCCCGCCGCCGGCGGGAGGGGCGGGCGGGCGGCGGCGGGGCGCGGGGGCGGCGGCCCGGAGCCCCCCCCCCCCAAACCCCCGGCCCGGAGCCCCCCCGGCCGCGCCGCCCGCCCGGCGCCCCCCCCGCCGCCCGGCAACAGCAGCAGCAGCAGCGCCTCAGACCCGCCACCCATCGCTGGATGTTCCTCCACTTTACCCACCGTATCAAACAGTAAGCAGCTGCTAAAAAAAAAAAAAAAAAAAAAAAAAAAATCAAAAAAAAACCCAAACAAAAAAAAACAAACAAACAAAACGAAAACAAACAAACAAAAAAAAAGCGAAAAAAAAAACCAAAAAAGCAAAACACAAAAAAAAAAGAGAGTCAAAAAAAAAAAGTAATAACATTATATATGAACTGTGTTTCCTACTTGATTAAAAATATAAAGAACTGAGTGTTTATTTCCCTAATTAACCGAGAACTTTTGTACACGTTTAAGCTATTATTATTAAAAGTGTTTGCAAAAATGGTCAAGATTATAATATTGCTGAATTATATAAAAAAAAAAAAGTCCTTTTCATGTTGAGCTAACATTTGACTTTAGCACAAAAAAAAAAAAAGAAAAGAGATATTTTAGAACACGTAAAATAATATTTTTAGTTTTTTCTTCTCATTTTGTTACCAAATTTCGAACCTTACATGGAGGTTACTATAGTATATTTGACACCCTATATACCTGTGATTAGAGATGTGTATATATATATGAGGGCTAGGCATGCTGTGTGTCTGAGCTTTGTCTAAATGTTATGCAGAAGTTTGTAGAGTTAAAAGGTACGTAGGTTTAATTCATGCAAGGTAAACAATAAGTGCTCTCTTTTATACAATATGCATTGCATCTGGACCTTAAACATATAAAAATGGTCAGTGAAACTTCTGTGAACATGAAGAAAAATTATTAAAAAAGGCATTTAAATGAAATTTGCTAACTTGTGATTTTTACGTTTGAACCAAAGTTATTCAAATAGTAAAAAAAAAAAAAAAAAAGAAAAGAGGAAAAGAAAAAAAAAAGAGAGAGAGAGAGAGAAAGAGAAAAAAACGAAAAGTAAAAGAATTTCCTCCCGTAATATTTTTTTTCTGCACCTGTTTGGTTTACAACTGAGTAGGCGTATTGTCATTATTGTGTATATGAGATGTACTTGTATTGTTCATAATATATTTTTTTTATTCTGTGTACTTAAAAGTACTTTAACCTGACGTGCAGCGGTTTCCAGTGCACCTGTTTTTGTTTTTTTTTTTGGACAGCAGGTAGCGAGTCTTTCCGTGTGGCCACTGGCACTAGCACTATCCTGAACTCGGGAGAGGTCCGGAGCGATGCTTTGATCCCTGTTAAACTTCCCTAGGCCTGTTAGGAACCAGTGCAGTGTGATCCCACTGAGCCATGGGGGTCGGAGTTTGGTTGGACAGTGAAAGCCAAGCCGGTGTGTGTCCGTAACGGATTTCCATGTAGCTGTGGTGCTAGTTATTACTGGCTACATACCTGGCCGTGCCCTGCCCTCCCCGTCCCAGCTCTGCTCCAAGCCTAGGCTAGGGAGACGCAGATTTGTCAGAACACTAATGTGTCCAGGTGTGTTCTCCAAATTGAAATTGTTTGTAATAATATAATAAGAATAATAATAGACTTTTACAGGTTGTCTTTGTTGTTTTCCGGTTATGTTTTGTTTTTGTTTTTTTTTTTCTTTAAAAAAAAAAAAAGAAAGTTGGTGTGTGCTTTTAATTGACTAACTTCTTGCTGCTGTATAGTAAAATATTAATATATTTTTATCATTAAACTGCTGCATGACTATCATCATTGCGAGTGAAGAGAAAATGTTATAAAAAAAAAGAAGATGCCTTAAACAGTGAAAACAAAAAGTTTTATTATTTTTTTTGTTTGTTTTTTTTTTCTTTTCTTTTCTTTTCTTGGCTGGAATTCAGTAGGAGAGCATTTCAGAGAAACTAGGATCTTGTTCCACTCGGAAGTTTTTTTGGGATGCAATCATTTTGCTGAATGGTCTTGGCAGAGTTAGGGGCCAGGTAGAGCTGAGCTGCTCCTGTGCGAGCAGGAGCTGCCGGCGCTTCTTTACCGAGGGGCAAGGATGGAGTTTTGGAAGGGTGGGGAGAAAACAAAAAAAAAAAAAAAAAAAGCTTGTTTTAAAGAATTTGATTTCCTGCTGTCATTTTATTCCCAGTTGAAATTATAATTCCCTTTTTCTTCTTGTTGTTTTTTTTTTTTTTGAGATGTACTGTAAGTGTCAAAACAAGCTGTTTCCATTGTACCATGCATTATTGCCCTTGAAAGAAGTTTGCTGTTAGTGTTCACAGAAAGTTAAACACGAGACGCTGGTAGCGAGGTGTTTCTGTTTCTTTTTAAACAATCACTGGAAATGTTTAAAATTGCTTTAATGTGCACTTTTCCTATTTCCCAGTAGTGAAATAAGCTTTTTTCGGAGTGCGTAATGTGACATTTGAAATGGTTCTCAATTGCATGTAAACATGTGTCTGATAACCTGCTTCTGATTCGGAGGCTCTGGATGGGCAGTTCCAGCGATTATTGTACTTCAACTGTGATGTGTCGGGACTGCACTCTCCATGCTGCTAGACGTAGTTAGGAATTTAATTGCTTTGGTTTTTTTGCTACTTGATTGATTGTCTCGGTCCCGCTGTTCACTGCCCTCCCCAAAGTTGTCGCGCTGCCGACGGACGCGCTCCGCCGCCCCGTAAGTTCCACGGCGCGTTCCCGGCAATAAGTAGCGGCAGGCGAGGCGAGCCCGGCGGAGTGTCCGTCCGTCCCTCCCGGCTCCGGGAGCACCGCTAAGCGAGGCAGGCTGCTCCCGTGGTCTTCCTCGCCCGCGCCGCCCGGATCCTGCCCAGGATCCGGCTGACCCGAGGAGCGCACGGGCCGCGCGGTTCCAGTCAAACCAGTACAGCCTGGGACAGCCCGCGGGCGGTTCTGTGAACAGTGTCCGAGAACTTGTGGTCAGTTTTTTGTCTCGGTTTTTTTTTTTTTCTGGAATTTCTTCTGCGTGTTTCGTTGGGGTTTTTGTTTTGTTTTCTTTTTTTGGTTCGATTTGGTTTTTTTCCTTCTTTTAACGCACGTTCTGTATGTTCAAGGACTTGATGAATGATAACGAAAGACTAAAATGACTGTAAAGATTCGTGGGATTTTGCTCCTGGTTGTTTTAGTTTTCATTTTTTATTTTCTTTTTTTTTTGTTTCTGCTTTTTTTTTTTTTGTTTTAATTTTTATTTTCCCGGCGGTGCTCGGTACTTTACCAAGGCTCTAATATCTCAGTATTTAAAGCAAAGTACAGAAAACCCTGTTTAATGTTAGAAGAAGAAAGGTATATTTGACCATATGTGTTGTTTTAAAAAAAGACAGTATGCTCAAATGTGCCAAGATACCTAATTCCTGAGAAGTATGCCTTATATTTTCCTTGATGATATGCTTTTAAATGTCTTGTAGAATAGGTCCAAGAGCATGATAAAAGCTACTTTATAATGACTACGTGCAAGAAAACTTGAAATTCATTGCAATACTGACATTATTTTATTTTTAAGTTAAAGGGACACTGTCAAGTAATTTACCATTGAAACAACCACCCTTTAAGTGGTTTAATGGTAACGGAGGAACGTCCTCCGAATTCAAATTCTATTTATTTTTTTTTTGTTAAAAGAGAAAAAAAAAAAGTTAAATTGCTCTGCCTTTGAGAATTTAAATTAAAAAAAAAAAAAAAAAGAAAGAAAGAAAGAAAAAAAAGAAACAGGGCGAGCCGCTGTTGATTCCTGCCTCTTCTTTGCGGTCCCGCGGCTTCCCGGGAGCCGGGGGGACTGTGGCCCGACCCCTCCGGGGGTCCCCTCCGAGGCTGGGGCCGGGCGGGATGCGCGGAGCCGATGCAGGAGCCCGGCCGCGGGATGTCGGGAGCGCCCCGAGCTTCCCGCCGGGCGCACCCCGGACGCGGCGGAGCGCTTTTTTTTTTTTTAATTGGAAAATTTAACTGAAAAAAACCCTAAACAAACAAACGAAAAAAAAAGGAAATAAATACTTGACAGTGTCACTTTTTTTGTGCGTATCCCGCGCAGGGGTTGAAATGTGCTGGGGGTAGCGCTGCCGGGAGAGCGGTTCCCAGCCTGTCCCGGGATGTGGGAAGCGCGGAGGGGCTGCCCGACGGGCAGTGGGTGGATGCGGAGCCCACCCTGAGAGCCAGGCAGAGCTGCTGCCGGGGATTTAACCCCTGCTCAGAGCCGACCGAAAACTTCTTTTTTTTTTTGGTTTGGTTTGGGTTGGGTTTGGTTTTTTTTTGGGAGCAATTACTTTGTTGCCTTTAAAAATAGCACTGTAACCACCTTTTTTTATGATTAGCTGTAGTGTAACCTTTGTCCCTTCAAACTATGCAAGCTATGAAATGTAAATTAGGGATCAGTTAAAGATAGTTGACTATATTCAATCAGATGACATTCATGCACTAACTGGAGTATATACAGATAAAGCTATTAGAGTGACTTGTATGCTAACAGCAAGATATAACATACCTACCTATTCTAAAAAAAAATGACTATTAATATTGTATAACAGGACTGTGGGGGTTGGGAGGGAATGTTATCTCTTATCTTCTTAAAAGGGGAT
This sequence comes from Pseudopipra pipra, assembly GCF_036250125.1. Taxonomy (NCBI): domain Eukaryota; kingdom Metazoa; phylum Chordata; class Aves; order Passeriformes; family Pipridae; genus Pseudopipra; species Pseudopipra pipra. The sequence goes on along the minus strand of NC_087563.1, from coordinate 3,471,227 downwards.
TTAAGATTTTTATAACTGTTTTTTCCATCAAACTTTAATATTTTTGTCAAATTTTTAGGTATTTAATTTGTAAAATAGATTTTACTTTGTACTGGCGTACAGAAAATAGGGGTTGATTTAAACTTTTTTGAAGCCAAGTGATCAAGTACATTTGTAATAAAAAGTCAATGGATCTATATCAGTCGTACTCACTGTTTTCATTTCTTGTACGTTCTAATGCAGTGGCGCTGAATGTCTCCCAAGGAAAAAAAAAATTGGGGAGGGGGGTGGAAGGAGAAGGCAAAAAATGTCAGCGTTGATGCTGCCAATTGATGCGACCTTGCGTGGGCAAGTGGCCCCTGGTCAGTGGAGATTTGGTAGATATGCATTTTTCCTTTAAAAAAAAAAACCACGGTGCACTTTTTCCAGAAGGGTTTATGCAAACCTGACGTTTTTGGCATGTCTGCACTTCATGCTTCCACCTTGGCACCCGAAAACTCTGTAAAGCCCCCCCCTTTGGGAAGCGCCTTTCGCTGGCACTTCAGAAAAAAAGCAAAACCAAGCAAAGCAAAACTCTGATTTCTTCTAAGGCGGTGAACTATGGCACGTGACGTGTTTGCACCCGCACATGTTGTCTCCCTTCCTCAAAGGTCTGCCACTTGCTTTTCTCTAAGTTCAACAGGTCATACTTTTTTTGTTGTTTGTTTTTTTCTTTTTTAAGTAAAATTGCCAAGTGTTTTGGATCGAAGACTTCAGCAGATCCACCGAGTTTGGATCCAACACCTTATTATCCAACACATAATTATTTTTTGGTTGCTTGTTTGCTTTAAACCCAGCCCTCCCCTTCCCCGTCCCCTGGGCATATACCAAATCTGATTGACTTGTCTGTGACAGAAGTTGTGGGAGCCAGCAGGGAGAACAATGACATTAATGTACAAGAATGCTAAAACAGGTTTACATTTCAGGGGGCTCTCGTCAAACACGAAAACTCAAAGTGTAACTAGAACCAACCAATTTCCTCGGTCTTGCTAATCCGACGGGTAGAAAGCGAGTTTCTCTTAGGTGAGCTGGAAAGAAGGCAGGGAAGGCAAATTCTTCCACAGCTGTGCAATTTGCTCCTTCAAAAACCTGCTGCTTCTTACTGGATTGAATGGCTTTTGGAGAGGAAGGGCTCTGCCTGGAGCGCTGGGAGTTTCTCTGTTAAAATCACACTGTCAAGGACTTTTGAAATCCCGATTTACATATTTTGTTTTCTTTCTTTCTTTTTTTTTAACTTTTTTTTCCTTTCCTTTTTGCTGGGCTTACCCAAACTTTCCTTTTATTTTCTTCCTCCCCTCCTTCGTGGGCCGCCTGCTCCTTGTTAACTCAGCTTGCGTAGCTGGAGGGTCGCTGTGCGTGGTGGTGGTTGGACTGCCTGGAAGGGGAGCCCAGTGTAGTTTGAAGTTCTCGTGCTGGGTTTTGTACTTTTTTGCACACTTCATTTCTCTCCATAAAAGTTTTACTCTTCTTGGCTTTCTCCTGTAATGCATGAAGACAGGTGAAGGGCTCTTAATTTTTGGTGGCAGAACAGAGAGGGCTGCACGAAGGGTGTTGTCACAATGTTTTGACAAAACCGACGAGGTAAACAAGCGAAGTTCCATTTTTATTCCTGATTCCTTCTGCTGTTGCCATCTCCTGTGCTGCTTGCAACAATGAAAGAGAGTTTCAGCCCGGAGCTTTTTTCAAGCCTGTGGTTCCTTTTACTCTGCTCGCTTGCACATGATTTAGCTCGTTGGCACCGCGAAATGTGCGTGGGTTGTGAGCGTGGCAAGGAGATACGTATATAGAGTTTAAAGCTAGTTAAGGTTAATTTAAATGGACTTCCAAAATTATAACCTTTGTTAAAAGCCTGTTTTACCCAGAGCCTAATTGTTGGGCCTGAAGTTCATGGCTTTTTGTTTTTTGTTTTTTTTTTGTGAAGTGGAATCTCTTTGTGTTGGGATGGCTGAGGGTGACAGGCCGATGGTTCAGGAAGGATGCTCCTCTCAAGGATGCTCCTCTCATGTGGCAGCTCTGGAAGCTCTGCTGCTGGAGTCGGGCTGCCTGCTCTGCTCCCATCAGATAGGCTGCTTCCCTCCTCCTGCACCGCTCGTGCTAGATGGTCCCAGGTCCGCTCTGGGAGTTCCTCTTAGCCTGCCTATCCTTCTTTTTCACTTTTTATCTTTCCAAAGCATTTCAGTTCCTGACGAGACTGAGTTTTAGCAGCACTGCAGTCTGGGGGAAGGGCAGCTCACACAGGAGTCCAAAATGCAACCTGCTCCTTGTGAAATACAAGTGGGCCACAAGGCTTTACTGGTGATGTGTTGCGTGTTGTTAGTGCAGAGCAGCTGCAGATAACTGAGAGGAATAAAGGCCAAATCATCCATTTTTAGGGGTTCAGAGCGTTACAGCTCCAAAGGCATTCTGGATATTTTACTGCAATTTGGATGGTGTAGAAGTTGCTGCTGGAGGAGTGCATTGGAAGGGAAAGGATGAGTGGGTTTGCTTTGGGCAGGTGTGTTGCTTTGTCATTAACAAAGGTGTTTCCTGAGCTGGCAGACTCAGGGCAGCCACCAAGACAGGTGAAAAGATTTTGTCCGAGGGGGGAAGCTCCCAGCAGTCACAGCAGATGAGGAGTTGTCTGTATGGAGGGTGGGAAAAGGCTTTTGGAGCAAGGCAGGAAGGTTGGGGCTGGCAGAGGTGGACGGCCAAGGTGCACCTGTGCTGCTGTTTGAGTGCCTCAGCATCTGCACGGGTGCTGGGGGTGGGGGTGGCACTTGGAGAAGCCCACAGATCCCAATGGCAGAGCCTCTGGCAAAGCCTTTGCCACGGGGAGCTGAGGGGTGTCGGGCAGCTGGTCCTGGGGAATCTGGGGTAGCTCTGCTGGTCCCACCTCTGCAGTTTTATGTCTGAAGCCAGATGAGTGGTTGTGTGTTTTGGGAAAGTTGGAGAATGCCACTCCTGTCTCTGTAAAAGTAGTAACCAGCTCTGTAGCCCGTTTGAGGCAAAATATCACAGAAGAGAGAGAGTAGAAGTCACACAGCGAGGAATGAGACATGCTTTCACAGAAAAACATCAGCTGGAGATTAAGTGAGAAAAGATAAAGATATAGGATTTCTGGCCCCGCTATCTGTCTTTTGAATGTTGACTGATTAAAACAAGACAGAGTGAATGGCTGGATATCCTCAAACAATGTTTCACTGTCCCTCTGCAGATCGATACTGCTGGTGCTCCTTCTCCTGGAGTGGGGACCTGGTCGGGAGCCTTTTGCTCTGGATGGCACCGTGGCCAGCCAAGATGGAGCCCTGTAGATTTTGGCTGTGTGTGGGTGTTGTCTCATTTTGGGTGACCAGGACTCTGTGCTGGACATCCCCAGGGCCATGGCAGTGTCTGCAGTAGCTCTGCAGCCCATGTCGGGCGGGTGGTTCTGCAGCGAAGTTCTGTTCCTGTGTGACGTAGCTTGGGTTTGTCGTGGAGCACAGGACCTGCTCTGGTTTGGGTTTAACTGAGACAAAAGAGAAGATCTACCAGTGGGTGTAAATTCATCAGACCAAGCTAGAGATTAAAATATCCAAAACACAGATAATGTGACTGTCCAGTCCTGAGCAGGGACTGCTTTGCTCTGGCTGTGCTGACGGCTCTGAAGACATGGCCCCAGGTAAAACAGGAGACTGCCTGGGTGGATGGCCTGGCCACTTCTGCACCTTGTCTTGAGCCTTAGGTTCATGACATGATCCTTTCTGCATCAGCCATCAGCTGGGAGAGCGCTTGGTTTGAGTGGGAATTTGCTGGATGTCCCCAGCAGGGAATTCTGTCTTAATTCAGATGATTCCTTGGCTTTGCTGGTCATCAGTTGGTTTGCTGTTCATCCTGATGTTAGCTTTGCAAAAATAAACATCTTAGCCCTTTCTGAGTCTTAGGCCACGTAGCAGACTGAAGTGCAAAGAGGACTGGCTGTAACACCAGCTGTGGGAGTTTGTGCTGAGCCTCCCGGGCTGTGGTGCTGAAGCATTTTTTTCTTGAAACACTATCTTGAAATATGCAGGAGGCCAAGAAAAAAAAAAGCTTCATTCTTTCTGTCAGAGATCTGAGAGATGAGAGGTGTGGATTTACTTCTGCAGCGAGAAAGGATGGCTAGCAAGACCTTGGAGGGAGGTGGCTGTTGTGGGACCTGTCCTCTGCGTGCCACGGGGATGGCAAGTGCATGTCTTGGAGAGACTTAGACAGCTTTTCTGGGAAAAACCTTATGTTGAAATGTCATCCCAGGCATGATGTTGATTTCTATAGAGAGTTGCTTGTAAAGGTGGCTTGCAAGTTGCATCTGAAGCCCTGTGACCATGTTGACCCCAGTGGGTTTGGATTTGATACTGGACATGGTGCAGAGACTGTGCGACAGCCCCAGTGAGTGAACATCTTGGTGCAAGAGATCACGTGTCACTGATGCACCTCAAGGTGCAGAGGTGGCACTGTCATTCTTGCAGGAAGGTCTGGGAGCCGAGCCTGGGCTCTCAGACATCATCATCATCCCCCTGGACTGATGCAGGGCCCAGCAGTGGCACAGGGGCTCTGCTGTGAGGTGACCCCCACGGGCACGGTTTGAGCTCCTCTGTGGCACCACTGTGCTGATGTGGCCGGTGCTGAGAGGAGGATCTGTATCATACGTGCCTGGGTAGTTTCTGTTGCTGGGAGCTGAGGGTCAGTAAACGAGCAGGGGTGATTTTTCCATTGCTGGTGAATGTCTTGGATGTGCAACTCGGGCCCAAACCGCTGGCTGCCCATCGTGTCTGCAGTGCCCTCCAGCCGGGATATTAGACATTTGGCAGGTTTTGCTCTCACTCTGGGTAGAAAGGCAGGACAGTGGTTGTGCATCGGGCAGGACCTGTCTGTTAGGACATTGGGGAACAGCACTGCCATTTAAGGGTGTCTCTCTCCCCTGGGCTGGGCTTGCTCTAGTGTCTCCCTGGGGAATGTGTTTTATTTCTCTGTGCTCCATCCCAGTTGCAGAGCAGTGCAGTGCAGGCTGATGGCTTTGTTGCCCGCAGTCTCCTGAGATTTGGGACCTGCCTGCGCTTGCCTTTTGCTCGGGCATTCCATATGGGCAGAGGAGCTGAGACCAGCAGCTCCTGGGGGGTGAGTCTGCACTGGCACATCGGCGTCAGCCCATCCAGGCTCCTCAGAACTAATGTGAGGGTCGAGAGGTGAGCACTGGGGTTTCAGGGACCAGCTCCTCTCTCTGTGTCAGTCCAGCAGAAGCAGGTCCACCTGTCTCACTTTTGGGCGAGCTGATCTGTCAATATTTCAAGAAATGCCAGGGCTGGGAATCATGGAGAAAGGATTTTGTGAAATCTGGTATTTAAACCTCCCACTCGAGTGATGCTGAGGAGAGCTGGCAACGTAGCATTGGCTTATCAGGAGCTGTGTGGGCAGGTCAGCTTAAGAATAATGTTGTGTGAGCAGCACCAGAGGTGAAGGAAAGAAGCCAGTGTCTGGTCAGGTACAGCGTTTAAATGGGGTCAGAATTTCTTTTTATTAAAAAGATTGTTTTATTTAAATAATAAATGATAGTAGGATCACCGTTGCCAGGGGCTGCTGAAGGGCAACCAGGCAGGTCTGAGCAAAGTAGGGACTAGAGGCTTTGAATTATTTTCTCTCATTAATAACTCTGAACTAAGCACTGCAAATTCATGCAAAAGTCATCTCTGCTTTCATGCATGCAAACAGTTTGGTTTGTGGATAGGTCTGCTGTGTTCAGAGGCTCATTCCATCTTTAAAAAAAAAAAAAATTGGCTTCTGAGCTGCACCTGTCAATAAAAGTCCTGGAAAATGAGTCCTGGCAGGCTTTTCCAAGGCCGTATGTAACTTATCTTGTCCAATGAAAGTCTCTAATTGGTGGTTTAAAGTAATTAAAAAAAAGAATCCGTTAACGGTCAGTCTATTTTTAGTTTAAAGGTTGGACTTTATATGGTCATAAAGCAAAATTCTTTGCTTAATTATGGGAATTGAAATACATTGGCTTAACTGCACACTAGGAACTGCACACAAGAGTGCAGAGAGGACACGCTTTACCAGTGATTATCTGCTGATAAAATACTACACAGAGCAACAAGTGGAGGCACTCCAGGCTCCAGAAAGCATCCTGAGGCCAAAACTGCTGAGCTGGTGGGGAAGAGATGGCATCAAATCCTCTGCAGATGGTCAGGGTCCATTCCCACCATGGCACTGGCTGCCTTGCCTTGTATTTGTGGAGACTTGGAACTGGACGGGATTAAAGGGACGATTTATAACTAAGGGCTTGGTTGAGGAGTTGGTTTGTGTTCTGGAGATGCCTCCAGAAGCTGGGCAAGCAGCTGTGGGAGGTTTGAATGGCAGAGGATTTGGTGGTGGGACATACAGGCTCCTGATGATGAGGAGATCCATCTCCTCATTCACCTCTTGAGTGGACAAGTAGGTCCTGGAAGGTGTCAGAGTGCTTGGGGCGAGCCTGGGGCTGTCGTTCCTGAAGCTGAGTTACCTGGGAAGCTAAATTTGGGAGCCTGGGAAGAAGATAGAATTTTGGACATGGGGGTACCTCTTCCTGAAGTCTCAGGGTGTGCCTGGGAAAAGGATGTGACGAGCAGGTGAAGTGAAGAGCCACAACTTCACAGCATGTGCTGGTTTTCACTTCAGCCAAGGTGTCCCTTGACTGGTGGCATGGGAAGTGGGCAGGGTTTTGGGAGGATGGACTGAACACAGCGCTGGTGGGAGGCTGAGGCTGTCGGGGCTGTTCTGAGTGGGGTACGTGGAGGTTGAGGGCAGAGTTGTGTGCACAGGAGGGACAACCAGCTGCCAGGCTGTGGGCTGGACTAAGGGATGGGCACCTCTGTGTGGAAACATGAGACAAAAATAGTTGTTGTAGAGTGCTTGGTGGGGAAAAAAAGATCTTGGCACGGCTGGTCTGATTGAAACATGGTGGGGGTGATGAAAATCAATAAGATACTGCATTACCTGCCATCACACTGTACTGAGCAGGTGTGCTGGGCCATAAGGGAAGAACACTACATCTAAAATTTGCTGTAAAATCTGAGAGGAAATTGGAGTAGTGACGACCAAACAGCCACATGTATGTTGGATATAATGACATGGAGGTACTAGGAAGTTTTCTATTCCAGACAAGAAGGAAGTTGTGGATTTCATGGGGCTTGGAAGAAAACTAAGGCTCATGCATCTTCATAAACCTGTAAGAAAAAGTAAATTCTGTTATGACCATGCTATCACAGATTGTTTGGGAAGGAGCTGGGTAGCATTTTGGTGAGCAAACATCTCAATTTACTTAAAGGATCATGTCTTGTAACAGCCTGGTCTACAGTAAGGCTTGCTTTAGGACTAAGACATAAGAACTGGTTCAAGATACAATTACTGTTGAGTTGTTAAGTAGCAGGGACCACAGTACAGGTTCAGTATCCTCAGGAGTAGAAGGCGGTGGACTAAAAAAAATTACTTGTGTTACAAAATATTGCAGGGGAGAAAATCAGAAAATAACATCCTTGGACTTGTCAAGGCAGCCCTGTAGATACCTGGAAAGGTTACAGGCATCCAGGTGAGACAGAACTCTGTCATGAAGGAGCAAAGTAAAACAGTTGTTAAAAATATTTATAAGAAAGGGACTAAGGACAGAAGTCCAGGTCCTGAGGAACAGACTGAAAGAGGCATGGAGTAGGGCAGCTAACCATGATCTGGAAATAAAACAGTTTTGAAGGGGCCTTGCAGAGCAGGGGACCTGGAGGAGTGAATCCTGTCTGGAGGACATCAGAGAGAGGGCTGGGGAGAAAATCTGGGCGTGCAGGACTGAAGACACAGTTCATTTCCTGCACTGGTTCGTGCTGCTGAAGTGACTTCCCCATGTCATTCAGGAGCAAGTTGGAGGGCCTGCCCTCACCCAGTCCCTTTGGGTAGTAAAGATAAGGAGCCTCCCTCTGAAATTCAAGTGTTTGAGGTAGAGATGCTGGAGCAAAGTAGGAAATTCAAGTGGAAGAGCAACAGGTTTTAAAAGAACTTGGGAATGAAACACCAAAGGTACTAGCAAAAATAGGGCTGTTAAAAAACAGCTTAGTATTCTCCATGACTAGATAACATTCTAATGTTGGGTTATTTTTTTTTTAATTAAAGTATTAATGGGGGCACTGGGAATTACAGATTAACACCCCTGAACTCTGGTTTGAGAAGGAGAAGCTGAAATGCTGTAACTCTTCAGTGAGTGAGAGGTGGAAAGCAACACACTTTCTGCAAAGAAAGGGGTTGGACCAGGTGGTCTTTGAGGGTCCCTTCCAACCAAACCATTCTTTGATTCTATGATCAGTCTTGTTTTCTGGGCCATCTACCAGAATCTTTGGACACATTGACAAATAGCAGGAGGTGAAGAATGAACTGATCTTTATTTGAGTGTTTTAAAAGGTTTTTATCAAGTGCTTCCAAGAAGGCATTAAAAATGTGCTTTTAATGAAAAGAGAAATATCACAGAGTCCTTCTTTGGTTGCAGTTGATGTTGATCAATTGTCTAGTCTGGTTGGAGAAGGTGATCAAAGGCCTCCAAGTCTGCATCTTCAGCCTCTGAGCAAATGAGTTTCCTTCCATGGTTTCATTAAACCCAGAGTTGCTGGTTGATTTTCATTAAAGTTTTCTGGTGGACACAACTAGGTCCAGGCTGCAACGTCTGGTTGGGCAAAGGGGAGAAACAAGCCTGGGTAGCATGGGATCTGGATTTGTCCTGTAATGCAACACCCTCAGTTCAAATTCCTGCCCTGAGCTGGACTTGCAGGTCTGCCAGATCCCAGAGCGTGCCTCAGCAGCTGATGCTGTGGGTATGTTCTGTTTAGTTCTGTTTTGACGAAGAAAAATCCTAAAAGGTTTTGGTTTTGATGATGGGCAGAAAGGGAAGGAGCAGGGAGAGAGGCCTGGACAGCATCTTCCAGGTCTTTTCCTTGCAGGAGAGTTGTTGGTGTGTGTTCTCATGCAGACCTGTGTTGCCTCCCTTCCCAAGAGACCCCAGAGGATCCACAGGTAGCTGGTCTCAGCCAGAGCCACCTTTTGTTGCTCTGGCTTAATTTTAGTCTTCTTGAAAGTCTAGAAGCCATGACAGATACCCTGACTTCTCCCACCTTCCCTGTCTCCAGTAGACCAGGGTAGTAGAGAGTGAGTGCTTTGATAAGTTGTTGGAGTTTGCAACAGGAGCAGGTTTACTGCAGGTACCACGAGGCTTTTGGTCAGAGTTCATGTTTAAAGACAAGAACTGGCAGCTGATGGAGCAGAGTGGTTGGGTTATATTGGAGAAGTGACTCCAGCCTGGCCATGGCTGGAAAATTAAGAAGAGCACGATAATGTCTGGCTGTGCTGTGAGCATACAGCAGTGGGGCTGATCCTGGGAAATGTGAGGCAGCAGGCAAGGGGGGGGGGGAAAGCAATTTTTAATGCTCCACCAGTATTGCTAGGCTGTAAGTGAGCTGCAAAATTGAAGAATATCACACTCTGTTAGCAGAGCAAATGAAGTGAAGGTGTGTAGCCTGCCACAGGAATCCTGCCTATCCCAGGTCTGTGAGGCTGTTGAGCTGAGCCTGTACCACAGCTCATTAGACCCCCACGGTGTCCCTGTGCTGTTCTCCCTGGTCATCTCGGGTGGTTGTCACCGGCACAACCTTTGTCCCTACTCTCTAGAAATTCCTTAGATTGCTCACTTCTAGTTAAATTATACCAGCTGACTTTGAAGTACTCAATATAAAACTGTCGTGGTATTGCTTGCATGATAGTTATTTGATGTAAGAAAACAATTTCTCGTGCTCTCTCTTTAGGAATTTGGGCTTCGAGTTTTCAGTGGGGAGTGTTGTACGTGCCCAACTGCACAGGGTCGGGCCCATCTCTGTTTTAAAGCGTTATTTCACATCTGAGATTAGAAAACAAACCAGAAGATCAAGTTGTCACAGGCTCAGATGATCATAGTGACTCGTGCTAAAGGCTCCGTCCTCGTAGAGACCTGCACGGCTGCTTTGTGTAACTGCTGTCAGAGCTCTGGCGTTTTGGTGATAGTGTTTCCTCCTAAATGTTCTGAGTATACTCGCCTTTAAATCCTGTTAGGTACCGATAATTATCTGTTGGTATTCTGTACATTAGCTCTGTACTAGCATTCACGTTGGACTAGGCTTAATATCGTGAGTGTCAAAGATGACTTGAAAAAGGAAAACTTAATTTATACCCTTTTCCTTGTGGTTCTACCCCATGTAGCGGGCGGTTTGTAGAAATACCAGGAGTGCTACAACTGTCTTCCCCCTTTTACTTGCTGTGATTCTCTGCAGGAGAAAATACAGATTTAAATCTATTTTTCCATTCTTTGAGATATTATCATAGTGAGGTCCATGGAAATACCCAGACAAACTGGGCCATCATGCAGAGATAAGGCATCTTTTCCATTTGTTTTTTTTTTTTCTTCTGCTGTCCATTCTCCAACCTTTTTTTTTTTTTTAAACGTAAAACAGTTATTCTCTCATCTGTCCAGTGCAACATCCTCTAGGATATTTGTGGTCTTCCAGAAAAGGTAGACAGGACTGGAATAACTAATGCCAAAAAATTGCCCATGGCAAGGGAGGGAAATTCTTGTTTTCAAGACAAAACCCTATCCAGGCCTTTTTCAGACACCCCTCAGCACACCACAAGGGTATAAATCCCGACTTTTTCTTTTCCAGGTGATCTTTCAGGCCAAGTAGCAGAGGGCAGGGGTTTGCCCTCCCGGCGGGGCTCAGCCCCGGCACAGCCGGGGTTCCGCAGGTCCAAGCCCCCGGCACCAAGCTGGTGAGCTCCATGGGGTTGGCTTTCACCATGTCCTCAATTTGGATCCCCAGGGCAGAAAAATTAGGACTTTCTCAGTTAAAGAAAAAGCCAAAAGTGAAACAAAATCTCTGGAGAGTTGTGTTTCCCCACAGCAGCGACGGCCCCTCAGCACCCGCTTCTGTTCAGCCAGGACCCTCGGGTCAGTCCTGCTGGGTTTTTAGCCATCTTGACCTCATGTTTGCAAATATTATTGGTAATATAATGCTCTATGTACAAATGTCTGTGTGGCTCATGTGTATGTTTCTGTGGTTCAAGTCAGCCACAGACTTCTGGAATTTCATTGTACTTTGGTTAAATGTTGGACTTTTAACTCTTCTACTGTATGGCTTCTTGATTTCTCTTGTCCAATGTGGACCAACTCTATTTTTGGAAATAAATAAGCATGTAAATAAAATGAATGGGTTTATGCCACTTACAAGAAAATGCTTTATTTAAAATATACACTCAGTCTTGTATATTTTATGGTATCTCAGGGAGCAGTGCAGGCTCAGGCCCCAGCAGCCTTAGTGCTGAGATACCATATTATGTACAAATTCACTTCCAAGTGCTTTTGGAAGAAGATTTCCCATCTCCTGAACCAATACCCCGTAGGACCAGCCTGGCGGAGGAGGGAGGGGGGAATCCAGAAACACGTAGTTTAAGGGGAGTAAAGGAAAGAAACAGGACTTTCCTCTCAACACAAGGCTTCTGGTTTGAGGTGTCCGGGTGCCAGGGATGCCATGGGGCGGTTCTGGGCTCCTGCCTGGGAGCACGTGGAGATCAGGAGCACGATGACATCTTTTTTTATTTTTTTTTTATTTTTTATTTTTTTAAAAGAACTTCTCCATATAAACCAATATTTACCAGTAATCCTGTGTTTCTGTTTTTGTTTTTTGGCAGACTTTTACCAGTAAATATCGGTTTATTCCTGAAACCAGAAGCCCTAAACATACCTTTGTTTATAAGGTCAGTTGGCATTTTGTCTCTCTCGTTCCCCACTCCTCCCCCAGTACAACCCAGCAGGTGATTGAAAGGTACCGAGTTCTCTTTCTAGTTTTCCTGCTCTGCATCTCTGGGAACTGGAGCCCGCAGGACCTAGAGCCTTCTGTTGGTAACGTAGACCCGAGTTTACAAATTATTCTTTTACCATTTTAAATCCTGCTTTTAAGGACAGAGGTGTTCCCTCCTGCCCACCACGGGAAGTGGTAGAAACCCCTGCAAATGCCCAAATTGCTCCTCCTCTCCGAAGCCTGCGGGTAGGTCTCTCACAAGCATCTTCAGGCTTGGGGCTGAGAAAATAATTTGATCCCAAAATATACACTAAAAACTGCCATTTCTGGTTTACAGTGAGCAGGACTGGGGGAGGGAAGGGCGGGAAAGGAGTTTGGAAATTATTCCCCCCCCCCTCCCTTTTTTTTTCTGGAAAGAAAACGTGACACAGGGAGGAGGGAAAGGATGTGAACATGGCCCTTCCTAAACTCATTGTAAACTCTTCCTCCAAGGCTGGGAGAAAGGGCAGGTGAAAGTTCTGATCCTTAAAAGGACATTGCTGGGTGTCTGGGACCCCAAAAGCAGCTGGTGATTTGTAAGGGTGGGAACCACTTTTGGTTTATCCCAAGACAAATAGACTTGGGAGTGAGTATTGAAGCTTCTTTCCCCACAAGTGTTTGCCACCCCAACACAGCAGCATTTTGCTAATACACCAGAAACAGAGAAGGCTGGTGAGGGATAGAAAATGAATTGACTGCATGGTCCCAGCCAATTTTTTTTCTCCCAGGCAAACAAAATGAAAAAAAAAAAAAAAAAAAAAAAACCACCACCAAACCCATCCCTGACCCCACAAAAAGGTAACCTCCCAAAAAAACAAGTCAAAGAGGGTCTCAAACATCCAGGTTTTATAGTGTGTGGTTGTCAGGGGTGTTTTTGGCATAGCTGCAGCCCAACTATGTCCCTTTAAGGAGCACCGTGGCTCGTTTCCTCCTCATGAAGCCCAAGCTGAGGGTTGTGCCGTTCCTGAAGCTCCTGCAGCCTTAGTTGGAGTCCAGAATGAGGGGAGCCCTTCCAGCTGTGCACTTTGAGCTGAAAACTACCTTTCCTCCCCTTTTGCAGCCTGGGTGGTTCTGATTGCTGGCAGTTCTGTAATACAACCTTAATCTGAGCAGTTGAGGCTGGTCCTACCTTATCTTCAGACGTCTTGCGGAGGACTCCTGTTACCAGTTTGGTACTCAAAAGCTACACCCCACCATCAGAAGTCACTTTTTGTTTTTTTCCAAAGGCAGTGATAGCTCACCCTCTCTAGCTCTAATGGAAAACATGATAATTGCAATGCAACTTTCTAATAAATTGTTCATATATTCATAATTCCGTTGCAATCCCAAATTGGAGAAGAGATCTGTTAAAGGTATATATTAGTCTAGATTTTTCTTATTGTAAATACTGTAATTTTATAATACTGTCAATATTTTATTAACTTAGAAATATTTAACAGAGTTTAATCTATGGTAGTTGATTTATTTATAGGTTTATGTTGCAGCCAGTTACATTCTAATGTAAGATTAACTTTCAGCATGTAAACATCGAGTGAATATATCATTGGAAAGATTAACAGAGAAAACTCTCGCTCTTAATCTGTAATATTTATCCCCAGTTCCCAGTTGGGAATTATTTCATGAAATATTAGGAGGTTTTGAGAGCTCACGAACCTAAAAACTGCAGTTGGATTTGAAAACTTGAATTTTGAGATGTACTTGGCTCTTCCACCCTGTGAACAAGTTCACTTCAGTACCTACTCTCTATGGCACGGAAGTCTTTATTTTGAGCAAAGGGACACTGTCAGATCAATTTTAGATTCTTGGGTTGTTGTGGGGTTTTTTTGGGGGGGCGGGGGGGGAAGCAGCCCCAGTGCGTGTGTGTTAATTCCTTTTGGATCACAAGGGGAACAGCTCCTCTCCTGAGGCTCTGGGTCCCTGGCCGGAGCATTCCCGCCGCTGGGAATGCCGCAGCCTTCATCCCTGCGGCCGGGCAGGGGTGGAGCCCCGGCCGCTCCGAGGGGTCTCCGCAGTCCGGGTGTTCCCACAATCCCGCCGTTCCCGGCACCGGCCGCCGCTGGAGCTCGGGCACGTGGGCAAAACTGCACAAAGACTAAAACCTGACCGCTTTTGACCAAAGTTTTTGCTTTTTTAAAATTTTAAGTCTCTCTCTCTCTTTTCTCCTGATGGTGTCCCTTTAGCATCATAAAGATGTTCTCTGAGAACCATGAGAAGTGATTTGCTTTCCAAGGCAGGGGAGAATTGGTCTGTCACGTGTTTGCAATGCAACTTGCCTAAAAATACCAAAAATATCTCGAGGGTTTTCACAGGCGTTGGTATTTTTTTATGGAGTGTAAAAGTTAATCTTGATTAGAGATGTGCCAATCTATACTGCTTTCCTGTAGTGTTGTTACACTTAGGCATTTCAGTTCACTTACGAATATATACTGTAACAGTATACTTTGTACAGATTTATTTAAAAAAAAATTTATTTGAAAACTGAAATAAAGTAGGCAGAAAATAAAGATATTTATTTTTCATTTGACTATGTAAGAAGGTATCATTCTTTTGGTTTTAGTGCACTGGTGTACCAAGGCTCAGAACCACTGCTTTCTCCAGCTCATAGGATGCTTTTCCAGACTGTGGATACGTGTATGTGTACTGCTGTGTTGATAAGTAAAAACCAACGATGGAGTTCGTTGCTTTTATACATCCCAAAGAGAAGTTCTCCACCGTTCCCTGTCTGTTTTCTGACCGAAAAGGCGTGTTTGTGAACAGTGTTCACGCGAGCTCTGCCATCCCACCCTCACATCAGCTCACACCAATGCCAGGATGGGAGGAGTTGCCAGCGGACCTTCCCCAAAAACACCCCGGGCCCGCAGTGGCATCGTCAGGGAGCAGTTCAAACCTGTGTCCTTTGGGCTTTGTGTAAAGCAAACGCAGAACGAGAAAAAAATCGAGATGTTAAATCCATTAGAAAACCAATTCCTTATTGTACAGTAGTATGGAGATCTCTAGTCAACCTGCCATTAATAATAGATTCTTATTTTTTGAATGATCTATTTAAAAGAACAGCAAGCATTGTATTTGCTAGTAAATCTGAAGTGTTTACATGGAATTACTAAATAAATTATTTGATCTAAGATGGCTCTCATCATTGCTGATTTTTAATAATGGAAATTCATTTCGGCAGCTGCTTTTTTAGTTCGTGCTGTTCTTTAAAATCTTCCAAAGCAGGTTTGTTGGGTTTTTTTTTTTCACTGCATCCTTGTGGTTCCATTTAGGTTCTGAGGAAGAGGCAGAGCCTGACAGGAGTGCTAGCTCATGTTTTCCAACCCCTTCCATGAGGCTGCCCCTTCACATCCCAAACAGCTGAGGTGGAGCAGGATGCTCTGAGCTCCAAGCCCAGCTGCTCACCTGTGGTTCTTTCCAGGCTGAGCCCTGGTGCATGGAGAGAGAGGAATTGTTTTAGCAGAAAGCATTGGGACAGAAGTAAAACATCATCCTGCAAGGTAACGAGTTCCTGAGCTCAGTTCCAGCAGGGCTCGGTCCTGCTTTCTGCTGTTCCAAGGCTCCAGGAACACCCTGTGCTCCCGTTCCCCTGCTCAAGGCCCATAGATCCAGGGAGGCTAAAGCAGATTAGGCCTTTGGATCATCAGCAAGGCCAAAGGCAAATTCAGGGGCTTCCAGCCCTTCCAAGCCCCAAGAGCTGCTCTCTGAGGTGAGAGCTGTGCAGCCCCCAGAGCTCCCTGGTGCCCCAGGGCTGGAGGTCGGGGTAGGGAATGCCCAGGGTGGAGGGGCTGCGGCTGGAGAGCGGCGGGAGCTAGAGGCTGGATGCAGAAATCCCTGTACCAGGAGCAGCAGGAAGAGCAGGCAGGCGTTGCAAATGCCGAGTCTGGCCACACCGTGTCCCCCTCCAAGCGCCGCACACGCAGCTTTCCCTGTCAGGCGTTCGGGACTGGGGAAAACGAAACTATCAATAATGCACCTGTCCCCGCATTCCCCGTTCCCAGCCTGGCTCGCACACGCGCTGAGTCACCCCATGCTCAATTCAGTGCTCCCAGCGCCAGAGCCCTGGCTACAAACCCATCCAAGGCTTGCATTATGCACTAGCAGAAATTTTTGTCGGACGTGGATTTCACGCTTCATGTTCAGGGCAGGATTCCCGTCCCGCCCCGCCCTCGCTCCGCCGGCTGGGGAGGGGCGAGCCCAGACCCTGCTCCACACACATGGACAGCGGGTCCTCCGGCCTCCCACTCCCCTTTCGCACTCCTCCAAACCCTTGATGGTTTGGACAGGTTCGAGATGTCCATCCCTGGGCCTTGTGGCACAGCCCCGGGTCTCCCCGAGCCTCCCACCCCAGGAGCTCGCCCATCACACCACACTGTCCCACTGGAAATCATTCAGCTCTCACTTATTCCTCTGCACAGCATATTTACACAGGTCTCTTTCTCTTGTGTGAGCTGGCCAATGTTCATGAGCAGTACATTCCTAGAAATTTGCTTTCTGCTTTGGGGGAAATTGAGCACAAGGTTAAAATGGCTCCATTTGTCTGAGTAACAACAGGAAACCTATCTGGGCCAGATGCTTCTCCAAGTTGATACCCCCCAGCCCTGGCTAATGGTTGGTGCTTCAGAAGATGCTGGAAACAGCTGCTCTGCACCTTGCCAATGCATGCATGGCCCTTATTCTGGAAGAAAATACTTTAGCTTAATTTCCCACCCACGCTATAGCACATGGGAGTGACCCACAGCTTTGATCCTGCTGCCTCTGGTGTCTCCTCTCCTCGTTTTAATGCTTAAAACAAAAACCAGACTGAGACATTGGGCAAAAATGCTGGTCACAAGCTTGTGTTTTTAGTAATTGCCCATGTTTGTTTGTAAGGGATGCTCCAGTAATCAGATATGGAGCATCCTGAGCTGGCCTTGCCTCTCACGATGGCTCCCAACCAAAGCAATTCCTTCCACGCTGGCTTGCTTGGCATTGCAGAGGACCTGATGGCTTTTCTGGGAATTGGCTAAAGTAGGTTATTCAAGATAAAAGGAAATGCCCCAGGGTGGCATTCCTGACCTAGGAAACCAGAGCAGGTACTTTTGCTGCCACCACCACTGCTGCTCACATGGAGAGGGGACTCGAAAGCCAACTGTAACTGCCCAGTCCTGCCATGCAGGTGTTGGGAGTAGAGACTGCTCTGGATTTGCAGGAATGCTTAATTGCAATGAGGAGGCATAGGCATGAACTTGATCCATCTCCTAAGAGCTTCCCTTTCAGCTCAGCAGAGCACGGGAGCTGTAAAGGCAATACTTGATTTATTTCACCCCAGATTTGTTTCTCCAAGTCTAAAATATGGGAAGTGGGCAAAGAGAGGAGCTTAAAAGGCAACAAAAATACTGATGGTAACATCAAATAGTGGTTCAAGTGGGAAACCAGCCTGATCATTGGTTGTACCCACCCACAGGAGGGCTGGGAGAGGCTGGTCTCCTGCTGCATTTTATATGGGTTTTTTAAAATTATTTCATAACTTACCCAGCATTCACGTTGGCCTGGGAATCAAAAGCCATGGCAAGGTCAGAGGGTGATTTCTGCTGCCAGGCAAGGAGGATGGCAGTGTGACTCTTGGGGAGCCATTGCTCTGCACCCCCCAGGCAATCTGGGACACAGATGTCTCCAGCTGCTCTAGAGCTTGGCTGGGGCATTCAGGGGCAGATCCCTGTCAGGCAGAGACTACTGAGGGATCTGTATCCACAGGGCAGTGCAGCCAAGCCCTGTTAGCACTTACACTGGGCACTCGGTGCCAGGGGATGCCCACAAGAGCTTGACCCCGACAAGGGTGCCCCGGGAGACCAGTAAACACAGAGGGGAAGAGGAAGGGACTGGGTTTGAACAGCAAAGCCCAGCTTAGCCCTGCTGTCCCTACAACAGGCTTTCCTGCACCTCCTTTTGCTCTCCCTCTCAAAAGTGTCTCCCTGGGCCAGCCTGCATCTGTCACAGCCAGAGGATTGACCAGAAGGACTGAGCTGTACTAAAATCAGAAGCAGAAGATGCCTGCAGTGCCTCTCCCTGCCCTGCTGGGTGAGGCAGACAATGATGATGGCTGTGTCCTCCACCACAGCTCACATCCCACAAGGATTCCCAGCTGAGGCTGTTCACCTTGGCCATGGGAACGAACCCACAGAGTCCCTGCCAGGAATGGTCATGGAAAAGCACCTTACCACGCTCTGCAGGCTGCACTGGCAGAGGGGTGGGATGGCCTCCCAACAGGCACGAGGGCAGGTGATGGCCTGGTGTGGCTGCTGGGCTCCCACGAGCTCGGGAGCACTCCATGAGTGAGCACTGACAGTGCCTGCTCTTAGGGGGTCCTCGAAGCTCTTCTGAGTGAGGGAGGTCAGATCTGCCCCCACCACTCTGCCCATCAGTGAATCCATCCCAAGATAATCCCGTGCAGCTGGAAGATCATGTCACTCTTTGACAAAAATCCCCTCTAGTGGGAATAGAGAAGCTGTGGCTGCCCCATCCCTGGAAGTGTTCCAGGCCTGCTTGGAAGGGCTTGGAGTAACCTGGTCTAGTGGAAGGTGTCTCTGCCTGTGGCAGGGGAGTGGAACTGGGTGGCCTTTAAGGTTCCATCCAACCCAAATCATTCCATGATTCCGTTAATAGCAACAGCTTTCCCTCTGGCTGGTGGTTCCCCGTGCCCCGTGAGGGTTTGCCCTGTCTCACAGCAGATGTCCCCAAAGACTTTGTGATCAACACACTGCCTTGACCAGCAGGAAGGGAGCTTGAGGGTTTCATTGGAGGGTGAAGCAGGGAGTGCTGGGGTCAGAAGAGCCCCCACTGCTCTTTGGGAGGGGCTGTGTCTGGGCTGAGTCCTGGCAGTGCCCGGCAGAAGTGGCTGGGCCTGGGGCTGCACAGTGTTAGATCTGACATCCAGGAGCATCCAGGGACCTCCCAGCCCAGGGCTCTCCCCATCACATCTCCTCCTGTGCACCCAAAACCCCACAGCCCAGACCTGTGATGGAGATGCAGCACAAAGGGGCCGCAGGGGCCTGTTCAGCCCAACCCTGTGTCTGAGCACACTGACAGTAACATCGTGTGCAGGATGAGCTGAGTCCAAGCACGGCGAGCAGCAGGGATGTAGAGAACTCCTGTGCCCAGCTTTGGTGTCCTCTGGCCCTGCTTCTCCTCCCAGTTAGGGGCACTAATGCCCCTAATCTTGCATTTTCTGTGGTGAATTTCCCTTAGTTGGTGTTCAGCCTGCAGCTTGAGGATTTCTCAGCAAGCTGCTACTTTTCTATGATGGAATTAGTGACAGTGGGTACAGCAATAGCAAGTAATTATTCAGTGACCTAGAAATGACCTTTAGATTTTAAAAATCCCTGGGTTTACCCAGGGCCAAAAGTTCATGAACCTAAAGGAGCTTCTGGAGCACCAAGATTTGGGCAATAGCAAAGCACTTGGAAAGGAGCAGCAGTGGGAAGTCTCTCAGTGAGTGAATGACCCTGAGTTCTGCTGGTGTCCCAGCCTCCCAGGGCCATGATGTCCCTATCCAAGTGCTAAGACACAAGGATCCCTGGCATAGACTGTGCAGCCCCTGGCTGGAAAAGCAGCCCAGCCATGGATTTTTGGGAAGTGGGAGGGATTACCCAGTCCACCCCCCAAACCAGCTATGGGCACCTGGCCATCAGATGTGGGACTGCTTGTGGGAACATCTGGCCACCACCACTGCCCATCCCAGGACATTTGTGTCAGTCTTAAGGCCACCAAACCTCACTGCCAACGTGCTGGCACAAAGCTGGCACCACCCTTGGCCCCAGCAGGAGACACCACAAGGAACAGGCAGGAAAGACTTTCTCAGCTCCAGCTCATGGCCTGCCTCCAGTGCCATTGGACTGGGAATGGGCTGGGCAGGGTCTCCTGAGCTCTGCTGGCCTTCGTGCAGACTCACTCCCTACAACATGGTCTTCTGCCCTCTTTTTGGATGTGGGATGCTGATGAGCCTCTTGGGAGATCCCACACGCTACCCAAGCTCCTCTAAGGAGGAGATGAACCTTGGACTGGGGAACCAGTGACCTCTGAGCCTCGTAGTTGTTCAGCCCCTACTGAAGGAGAAATCTGTCTCCCAGGGATGGCTCAGGAAGCCAGGTGAAGGATAAATTTCAAATGTTCCCAGTGAGGCTTCTCATGGACTCCCTGGGGTTCTGAGTGTCCCTGGCCAGCATCCCAGGTCACCTCTAAGCCTCAGCCCAGTCACGGCAGGAACACGTGGGGGTCAGGTCCTTGCCAAATGATCAACCCCACACCCAGCACCAAATGTCAGGGTGTACCACAGCTCAGGGGGAGCAGAGGGGGTGAATCCCAAACTCCCCCTTGCAGGGGGTTGGAAAAGGTGCAGCCTGAGCCCTGGTGATGGGCAGACAGACAGACAGGCACTGCTCAGGATCTGGGATTGCTGGAGGTGAGTGAGAGGACCCGGATCACCATTACTGAGTGGAGCTGGATGCACCTCTCAGCCTCTTTGGAGGGTGGTGCCTGAGGAAGAGGAGGGTGAGGAAGGCAGTGCAGTGGTGCAGAGCTGGTTCAGGACTCCCACTTTACTCAGAGCAGAACTGGCTTCTGGGCTTTTTTTTTTTTTTTTTGCCTTTCAGTTGTTCCCCCTGAGGTCTTTCTGCCCAGACAGATCCCTGACACAAAATGGGAATCAGTGATTCAGAAAAATGCAAACCATCTGTGGAGCAGCGTCACGGCAGACACCGCTCGGATCCTTCACACGTGAGCCCTCGGCAGACCTGCTCCTCTGGGAAAAGCAGAGTTCACTGCAGGGTTTTTCTAATGACATGCCTATTTTGAAGGGAATAACTCATTGCTTCCTGTGCATGGCCAGCACGTGGGCTTTGAGCTCAAGTAGAATATTAATAGTAATTATTTACAGACTCTCCACGGGCAGCCAGTGCTGGGAGGGGGCACCCAAAGGTGTCAACCTGGAGCAGCAGGCTGTGCCTCTGCCCTATCCCTCCACACACCTGTATTTCACCAGCCACAGCTCAGCCAAACCTTTGCTCAGCATCTTTCCTTCACCTGAGAAGTCTCCAGGGCTGTCCCAGGGCTCAGGGACTGTCCCTCCACCAGGCTGCAGGAAGCCCATTTTCCCAGGGTGCAGCCCATTTTCCCAGCATCTGACCAAGAAGCTTGGCTACAAAATGCTTCTCTCTCTACTCTAGAAAACCTGATTTCCTGCCCAAAACAGTGTGGTGATTCTCACCTAATGTCCCCACAGGATCGTTTGGCTTAAATAGCTTCAAAATGAGGTAAAAAGCTGGTTTTCCACTCTCTTTAGTAGTTAGTCCTGAGCAAGCCATGTGCAAGGCCAGCATTCCTAACCCCAGCCATGGGGTGTCCCAGGCAGATGTGGAGAGGAAAGGAAAGGAGACCTGCAGAGTGCTCAGCCTGGTAAGAGGAGATGGAGGCGACCCAGGGCTTTGGTGCTCCCAGACTTCGGAGATGGGAAGACATGACCAGCACATCCTGCTCTCTGACCCCTGACAACTTGCAGCCTTCTCTGCCCTGCTGGATTTGGCTCTCCTGAGGTGCCTGTGTCTTTTCTGACTCTGCCTCCTTTCAGCTTTTTTTACAATCCTTGTCTTTTTTCTGCCTATTAAATCTTTTTCTCCAATTTCAGCATCTCTAAAGGACGAGCGAAGCCAACCCCTGTGAGTTCTGCTGTCAAACAGCTATTTGCTAAGCACCAAACCACACTGTTGTGAGTATTGAAAAAAATACATATCAGAGCCTTTCAGGGCTCTAATCCAGCCAAGCACAAAGGATTTGGGGATTTCAGCAGTTCCTGGGCAGTCCTGAGCTCTTCTTCCAACCGGACGTACAAAACCATGTGCAAAGATCCACCCAAGTTGTGTCCAAACCCAGCAACATCCAAATGAAACTTCCTCACTGCAGCTGGTTTCCCAGTACCTCCTGACAGGAATGGGGCCTCCCTTTTGCTTCCCAAGAGATTTTTGGCTGGCACAGAGGTTTCTCACTGGTGCTTGAAGACCACACGAGGTGCGAAGGCTTCAGCCCTCACTCCCCCACCAACGTGGCCCCAGCTCAAATGTGATGCATTTTATTTCTGTTCAGATCTCCCCTCACCCTGACACATTGAGTGGTTGTGAGATTAAATAAAGGTCTCATTTATTTAAATAAATCCCAGTGAAAAGCACAAATCCATTCACAAGATTTATGTTCGATGCAATCAGGCTTCAAGCCTGGGGATATGGAGGTGATAATACTTTCCTGTGCAGCCTTTTAGATTAATCAGCTATAAAATACTGTGGGTTTAGCAGACAATTCTCTAGTGGTTGCATTGGCATTCACAGAAATCCTGGGTTCAGTCCCTCTTGCTCCTGGCAGTCTGATACAGGAGCTTTTGGGAAAATGTAGGATTCACATTCCTCTGTGAATCAGCTTTCCCTGTTCAGTTCCATCTGGGGCATCACTCAAGGGCTTCTGATATTCCCCTTCTCCAAAAATCTGAGCATAGCCAATGCTCTATATATTTGATCTCTGCTCTCTGGGGACCAGTGACAGGGCCCAGGGGAATGGCATGAAGTTGTGCCAGGGGAGGTTTACCTTGGATATTAGGGAAAGGTTCTTCCCCCAAAGGGTGGTTGGATACCGGAACAGGCTCCCCAGGGAGTCCAGTGGTCATGGCCCCAAGGCTGCCAGAGCTCAGAGAGTGTTTGGACAATGCTCTCAGGCACATAGTGGGATTTGGGGTTTGTCCTGTTTAGGGCCAGGAGTTGGACTCGATGATCCTTGTGGGTCCCTTCCAACTCAGGGTATTCTGTGATTCTATGGAATATGATTTGCACCAATTCCCAGCATGTTTAATGTCCTGAGGACCTGCATGGGGCTCTCCCAGGGAGCCAGAAGCAGGGGCAGGCAGTGACAGCCACCCTGTGCCCACCAACCTGCCTCTGTGGCTTCAGCCCCCTGGCAAGGCTCGGGATGGCTCCAGGGGGCTGGGAAAGGGCAGCACTGCCCAGCAGTGCTCCCACAGTCCCACCCTGCCAGCAGTGGTCAAAGAGACTCCCAAAATCACCCTCTGGCTTTGCTGCCAAGACTGGTGGAGGTGCCTCAGGACGAAATGGGCCCAGCACTCAGCAAGGGCAAGGCACGAGGAAGCAGAGACAAGGCACTGTCAAAAGAGACACTAATTAGTGGTAATTGCAAGTAATCAGCCAAACCTAAGAGCATGAAGGAACCCTGTCCTGGCACAGCAGATAGCTCTGGCTGGAGTGAGGAGGGAATGTGCTTGGCAGGTCGTGGTGGGAGAACCCCATAGATGGGGACCCCATTGCCTCCCCTCTTCCCATATCCCACCCAGACAGAAGTGCCCAGGTGCTGCAGCAGGCATGTGACTCCTGACAAGCTGCTGTCCCTTGTCCCCTGGAACCAATTCCCAAGGACAGAGGGGTTCATGTCACAGATCTTGGGAAATCCTGCTGCAAAGCCCGGGATGGGCCACTGGCTGCCCTGAAGGCTGGAGAATCACTGGGGAGATGATCCTAGGACATGCTGGAAGATGTCACATGGCAAAGCAAGCCTTGATCCTGTCCTCCCAACACCCTGGGCCAACCCAAGTGAGATTCTCAGGCTGCTCCTGTGAGGCTTTGGGGCCCCTCTTCTCCCAGTGGGGTTAAACCCATTTTCTTTAGGTATTTCTAGGAGTCAATAGCATTTCCAACAAAGCACAAGCTTTCTGTTGTCTGCAATCAGCTTTTCCTCTCTATAGACCACCCTCCTTCAGTTCTCCATCCCCTACACCTGCAGCACTTCCACCTTTTACTGCTTAGGCCCCAGGATGCTCATGAAGCTCTTTGTGCTCAGAGCAGATCTCCAAGGGTGGCACCAAGACCTACAGCTGCACCGTGACCCTGGAGAAGCCATTACCTCCAACAACCTACCCTGAGCTTGCTCTCAACACCAGGATGGAAGTTCTTCTCTTCCATCCTCGTAACCTGATTCTCCACCTGCAGTCCGTGGCTGCCCTCACACCCTCAGTCCATGGCAGCTTCCATCCACAGGCTTTACTTGGCACCCAGATCCTGCACAGTCCCTTCCTTACCCATTCCCTGCAATTTCTCCCAGAAGACATAATATATCCCTGCCCGGCTCTGGATTATGAAGCAGGACATGGATGCACCAGGGGAGCAGCACAGCAGGGGTTGGGCCAGGATCCCTGCCCAGCACCATCGTGAAACCTTGTTCACGATGAGGAGCAGACAGGACATACCCACAGTGAGCAGGCTGGGGTGTGAGCAGTGTCCTGCCCCCTGTGCCAAGCCCTGTGGGTACCACACAGGCCAGGGGCTGGTGATGCTCTGCTCACCTCGCTGGACTAGGCAGGGTGGAGACCCTCAGAAGCCTGGAAAGTTCAATCCTCTGTGTCCTGCTCGTAAACTCCCCTTCATGCATGACTTCTCAAACGCCTTTTGAGTGCTTTCCTTTGCTCTCTGTGCCAGCAATGACTCAGGCTTGGATGTGCATTGTCAGGCAATCCAGAGCTGGCCTCGCTAGGAACCATTTGTTCAGCAAGAGCAATATTTAAGTGCCCTCTGGTGGTAATTCCCTGTGCTGTTGTTGGGAATTCCCCCTTCTCCCTTCTGTCCAACGTCCGCCTGGGATCTTCACTGGGGCATCTGTGCCGGCGGCAGGACGGTCCCCGCTCCGCCAGACCCTCCCCCTGCACTCTCGGGCGCTTCCCATCCCGCTTCACTGCCAGGTTCTGCAGCAGAACCCTCAGCGTGTCCCTGATTCCGTCCGTGCTGCAGGCCAGGACAGCCCCGGAGCTGAGCACTTGGCCTAGTTTGCTGCCCACGTGTCAGCTCATCCGTCCTCCCCGGCCCCATCCGGCAGCAGAGCCGCCTCGGCTGAGGATGCTCCGAGTGGGATCTCTCACAGCCCCCGTCCTTCCCCACCAACCTTTGTATGTCAGCCAATTTTAGCAAAAATTGGGATGTATCAGGGCGAGTCAGTTCCCCCTGTGCTGCGTGAAAAGTGGGGGCCAGGCAGCAGACCGACCCCTCAAGCTGCTCCTCCAGCGTGGAAGGGCTGCAGTGACAGTTCAGCCACGGTACGAGCCCTCAGAGACACCACAGGAAACCAGGTTTTATAACACTGCTTCTCCTGAAACTCCTTCTGCAACTCACTGCTCTATTTAATTGCTGTAAAATACCTTACAGTGCAGTTATGTTTTCTTTAGGAGAAAAAGCATCTGGGATTCCTGCACAGCAACTTCGACCATGGGGGGGGGGGGACAAATGGGATATGACAGAAAACATGTGCCATGCCCACAGCTGGATCAAAATCCAGCCTGACCACTTCCTAAAGCATGAAATAGGCATATTTAATGACGAGATTAAATATTTAGGCATATTTAACCACCCAGCTTCCCTGTCAAGGGACATGTCTACACTGGGCCTTTCTACTCTTCTCTGTAAGAGGGACAGAAACAGGAATTGCAAAGTAAAAGTGAGTCTAAGGGGGAACATGCCCCAGGTCTGGGATCTCACGGACCCTGGACAGATGTTGGAGGTGTGCTGGTGGGATGCAGCATCCCAGGGGGTCCCTGCTGCCCCAGGGAGCCACACAGAGCAACCCACCAGCCCCTGCACTCACCACCACGTGTGGGCTGCCCACGTTTGAACTGCATGATCCAAGCCCTTGTGTGCATCCCTGCTCTCTCACACCAATCCCTACAGGAAATGTCCCCCCCCCCCCCAGCTCCAGGGGTCACCTAAGCCACTGCTCAGGAAGGGACAGAGCTGTCACCTGTGGGTCACACTTAACTGTGGGTTGGTTTGACAGCAAAAGGAGGAGTGACCCTTCCCACCTGGCTCTGCTCTGCCAGGAGCTTTCATTCTGCAGGGAGGACTTGGCCACCTGAAAGCCTCATAAATTAGGGGCAAGGCTGACAATGCTTCATTTCTGTGTGCACTGCTCCTGGCACTCAGATGAGATGCTCACATGAGATGTGTGTGTGTGTGAAGCACCAGTCCAGGGCTGTGAAATAAAGAGCCCAAAGCTGACCTCTTTAATTTGTCTTTCAGGCAGCTCGACAAACAGTCTGTGTCCCACAGGAGCAGCTCAGCTCACAGCAGTTCTGAAAATTCAAAGGAGCTGTGTAGCTGTTTAAATATAGGCTAAAGCAGATATTTAAGTGCTTATCATTTCTCCTGGCTCATACAATAAATCTGCTTATCCTGCAAACTGTCCTGTGCTTACCTTGCTCTTCACTGGGTGGGCTCAGTCCCAGTGTTCTTGTCCAAGTGTCAGGAGACAGGACACACCTGTGCCCATATGGTGAGTGCTCATAGTGTGACAGAAGAAATGCACATGTGTGTCCTGTTCCAGCACCAAACCCATCAAACTGAGCAACTCTGTGACTGTCCCACCTCCAGGGACAGTTGGGGACCTCTGTAGGTTCTCTGTCCACAGCTGGCAGCTCCTGCTCCAGCCCACCTTGTCCTGCCTGCCCCAAAACTCGCCCTGGCATTTCTGTGCCAAGTCATGGAATCACACACCTGCTGGTTGGGTTAACAGGGACCTCTGCAGGTCACCTGGGCTGACCCCACTCAACCAGAGCCCATTGGTCATGATTTTGTCCAGGTGACCTTGAAAACCTCTGAGAATGGAGATTCCACAACTCCCTGGGCAACCTGTGCCAGTTCTCAGTCTCCTCCACAGGGAAAAATTTTTCCTTGTGTTCAGAGGGACCCTCCCACGTTTCCATTTGTGCCCATCGTCTCTTGTCACGTCACTGGGCACCACTGGTAAGAGCCTGGATCCTTCCTCTTTCCACCCTCCCTTCAGGTATTTATACACATGGATAAGGTCCCCCTGAGCCTTCCCTTCTCCAGGCTGGACAGTCCCAGGTCTCAGCCTTTCCTTATGAGAGGTGCCCCAGTCCCTTCATGCTCTCTGTGGCTCTTCACTGGCCTCTCTCCAGTATGTCCATGTCTCTCTCTGTGCTGGGAAGCCCAGCACTGGACACACAGCTCCAGGTGTGGCCTTCCACATGGGGAAGCCACACTGACTGACTCTTCCTGATGATTTTCTGATTCTTCCTGTGCCTGGACATGGTTTCCAGGATTAGCTGCTCCCATTCCAGGGATGGAAGTGAGGCTGACTAGCCTGTGGTTCCCTGGATCTTTCTTCTTGCTCTTCTTAAAGATAGGAGTGACATTTGCTTTTCTTCAGACTTTGGGTACTTCTCCCAGTTGCCATAATGGATCAAAGATTATGAAGAGTGCCCTTGAAAAGGCATTTTCCAGCTCTCTCAGCAGCCATGGGTGCATCCCATCAGGGCTCGTGGACTTACATATGTTTATTCCCTGACCTGACTGATCCTCTTCCACCAAGGCTACGTCTGCCTTGCTCCAGATTTTCCCCTTGGTCTCTGGGACCTGACACTCCTAAAGGTCAGTCATGCCAGTAAAGGTGAAGGTGATGAATGCATTCAGTAATTCAGCCCCTGTAACCATGTCCTGTATAACCAGGCCCCCTTTCCTTCAGCCATGGGCCTGTATTTTCCCCGGCCTTCGTTCTGTCACCTACATACCTACAGAAGCCCTTTCAGCTGCTTTTCACATCCCATAGCAGAGTCAATTCCCGTTGTCTTTACCTTGCCTAACCTCATTCCATGCTTGGACAGTATCCCTGTATTCCTCCAGGTCTACCTATCCTTGTTTTCACTTTCTGTGTGTTTGCTTTTTGTGTTTGGGTTTTGCCAGGAGCTCCTTGTTCACCCACACAGGCCTCCTGGCATCTGTGCCTGATTTCCTGCTTGTCAGGACAGAGCACTCTGGAGGTTGGAGGAGGTGATCCTTGAACATCCACCAGCTCTCCTGTGCCTGTCTTCCATCCAGGGTTTTATCCCATGGCACTCTTCCAAGCAGATCAATGAAGAGGACAAAGTCTGCTCTCCCGAAGTCCAGAGTTGTGCTCTTGCTTTTCATCCTCTTCCTGCCCTTCAGGATCCTGAAGTCTACAGTCCCTGCCTCACCCTATCTCGACCTTCAGGATGAGGCACCTGAGGCTCCAGTCTCCACTGGTACTCAGCAGCCAGACAGGGTGTTTTTATCCCAAACCTGTCCAACCAGCTGTGGACCCTCCGTGTTTTCTCCTCCTGGAGCTGAACAGCAGCTGTTTTCAGACATCTCACCCCGTGCTGACCAGGACTGAGTCTTCCCTTGTGTCAAATAAGCAGAAGAAACCAAGCATCTCCACCCTGCTGCTCCCTCCACCGTGTCCTGCTGCCGTGTCTGCCACTGCCCAGCTTGGCTCTGGCTCTGCAGAAGGGCATGATCCAAAGTGGGCACCACTGAGCTGCTCACAAACGGGGGGTGCCCCTAAAAGCAGCAGGTTGGTGTTGCCCTGCAGACAAAGCTATGAAGAGCCCTCGTGGAGCACATCCTTGGGATCTCAGGATGTCACAAGGCAGACTGGGATTAATCTGATTTGCACACTGGGGTGCAGCACTGCACAGCCCATCTCACAGCCTTCCCAGTTCTGCCGCTCTGGGACAGGCCCTTCTCTGGGGACAAGGACACAAACCCTGTTTGAGAGGGTGCAATCCCCTCTAAAGGATGTCAGGTGGGTAACTGCTCTTCGACCCTGCAATTCCTGGCAAGCACCAAAGCTCAGCAACCTCCTTCAAAGGACATTTCCAAGGCTCCAACAGCCACGCCTGGGGAAGCTCCCGGGTTCCCAGGGCCCCGAGCCAGGCTGTGGCCTCAGACTGGTGTGGCTGTTCCCATCCCTGCCCAGAGCCACTGCCCCCAGCACTGCAGGGGTGCAGACCACTGGTGGCTGTCCATGTGGGGCACAGCTGTCACCACACAATGACTGGGGACAGTCCCACCAGGCAGCAGCTGGCATTAAGGGACAGGAGACTGTCACCATCCCCCAGAAGCCAGAGTGCTCTGGTGATGTGACCTTCCCAAGAGATGAGTTAAGGTATTTGGGAATAGCCATGCTGCATACTAACTAGTACTGAGGGACTTTCCCCACCTGGGTTAAAGCTGCTGTGATGCCACCACCAGCACAGTGTCTCTGGTGACAGAGGGGACTAACCAGCATCTGCTCCTTCACGTGGTCTTAATGATGGAGATACAAGCCAGGCTGCAACAAGGGCTCAGGTCTAGCACACCTGGGAGTCCTGGGACAGAAAGGACTAATAACACCTTGGACTGGCAATAGTGAAGCCTGATGGCTGCCCAGGAGCATTAGGGCACAGAAAAATGACACTTGTGCTGTTGGCTCCTTCCTGGTGTTGTGTCCTGTTGCTTTGGGGACAGTGACAGTGCAGGAGAGTGGTCATAACAAACAGGGTTCTGCTTCCCAACAGCAGCAGCAGTATCTGTCTGGTCTCCACCTTGGAACATCTCTGTGTTTAATTAAAATAATTAAAAACACGTAAATCCAAGCAGAAGAGGGTTGTTCAGAGCCCACAGGCGAGAGCTGGCTGATACCTGCTGCTGGCTGGGGAGGGTGAGGAGCAGCTTTGCTCTGCCCTGGTCTCAGGGTGGGTGGCACAGCTGTGTCTCTGCACTGGGGTGGAGGTGAGGATTTGAATCCCCAGGGCTCTGGTTTTGCAGAGGTTCTTGTGCAGTTGCTGAGCTGGGAGTGAAGCCAAGCCCGACGGATGCACTCGGAGTCCCCGTGTCCGAGCCCTGCCAAGCCCCCTGGGAGCTGCTGGCCTTTCCTCCTGGTGCTGGAGCAGCTTCAGAAAGAGGGGACAGAAGTCAGAAATCTCTGTGGCACCGTGTGGACTGGAGAGCTGCAATCAGCCTCCCACCAGACTTGCTGATACCCGATGTTATTTTGAGGCCATAAAGATTATATATGTGCTCATTCCCCACGGAGCTCCTTTGCTCAGTGCTTTACACTCCTGCAAAACAGAATGTGCCTTTCTGGAAAGACAAAATAAAGCTAATGGAAGACAACCAAAAGATTGACTTTTGCTTTCCAGGACTCCAGCAATCCAAGGGTGATGCACCTTCCTTGGTTGCTGCACTCGGCTGAGGTTTTCTCCAGCAAGGTGCTGAGGGTGGGATAGCTGAGGAGGGGACATTCATGGGACCCCTGTCACTGCCAGGGCCTCCTTCCCTGTGTGCCCTTTCTGCCCAGGCTACCTGCATCACTTGGGTTCCATGTCAGGGCCCAACTCCACTGTCCCACATCCCCAGGTTTTCCTGTGGTTTCCTCTGCTCGCCCCACGTGTCCCTCCCAAAGCACCCACGCTGTCACCATAAAAATCAATGCTGCTTTTCCTTCCTCCTTTCATTGTTAAGCTGTATTTACATCAGCTACCACTTCTTCCATTTCCATGTGTTTTCTGCCATGGAGCAATGTCTCACAATCCAGCCTAAGGAGCCGTCGTAATTCCGGAGAAACGCAACGCTCCTGGAAAGGAGCTGGAAAACCCACTCTTATTTTCTTTCCTAATTGCAATTTCGGTGACTCATCCCTGGTGCCACACTGCAGTGCACAGCCATTGTGTGGATTTTTACCCAATCTTGAGCAGTCACAATTCACTGCTCAAGTTTTCAGGCCACCCAAGCCATTAGGAAAATAAATGTAAAATAAAAACCCGCTGGTGCTGTTGGCTGGTGGAGCAGCACAGCCCCTCGGGACAGCAGCAGAAGAGAAAGGCATTCAGTGCTCTCCAAGGCTGCTGTGCCCAATGTGGCTGAGCTGCTGCCTGAACATGTGCTCTTTGAACAAGAGCTGACTCCTCCTTTCCCCTATCCCATCCTCTTCCTCTCTCCAGCTCTACCTCAGCCCCATTCCTCAAGCTATATAGGCTCTATCTCCGCCCTATTCCTTCCCCTCCCCACCTCTATCCCACTCCCTTCCCCTTTACTCCTCATCTTTATCCCACTCCCTATCTTAGCTCATCCCCTTCCCCATCCCATTTAATAAACCCCACCTCTATCCCCATCCCACCCATGTCATCCCCACCCCATTCACATCCTCATCCCTATCCCTATCCCTATCCCCATCCCATACCCATTCCTATATTCATACCCATACTCATCCCCATTCCCTCCCCACCCTACCCCTATCCTCCTGTTTGTACAGGTCCCCAAAGCCTTCCCCAACCTCCCCACAACCACCCACTCCTCAGGGAGAGGTTTCTGGGGACATCTCCTGGCAGGATGGGCAGTTCCCTCAGGAGCAGTTGGAGGGATGCCCTGGGACATGGACTGGAGCTCACTCCCCTTCACGCCTGTGTCTGTCACAGGGGGCAAAGGCATTCCTTGGAGCACTCAGCCCTGTCCCTGCCCATGCTGCTGATTCACTGTTCAAGGTTCTGCTGGACTGTTTGTAACAGGATACACAATCCTGGTTTTGCCAGGACCATTCCCCAGCTCTTCTCCCTCTCTCCCAGTCGAGGTGGAAAGATTCTGATGTTGGCCATGAACTGGCAGGACAGCACTGGGACACACCCTGCTACTCCAAATGTCCAAACTCAGTCCCAGGGCACCAAAGCCTTTTGTCAACCAACACAACCTCCAGGGAAGAGCTGACCATGTTTGTCTACCCCGTGCCTGGAGAGCTGGCCAGCTCCTGGCACTTGGCTGAGCGTGGCTGGACCAACCTTGCTGAGCAAGGCCAACCTCTGCTGCAATAAACTGAATTCCAGTGGGCTTCCAGAGCCAGGCAATGGGGGCTTGATGGGGATGGGCAGCTGGAGAGGAGCCCAGCCTGCCCCAAGCTGCTGTGAGGGACACAGGGAGCTGCTGTGAGGGACACAGGGAGCTGCTGTGCATCTCCAAAGCCCACACTGGCCACTCACACTGTTGCCACAGCATGATGTTACCAAGATGACCATTGTGCAGTTCAAGTTGTCATCAGGTTCAGCACTGGTTGGGATAAATCTGAGCCAGTTGAGGACTCATTGTCACCTTCCAGTACTTAAAGGGGCTTATAGAAAAAGAGGGAGTAACTTTACACAGACACATAGTGACAGGACAAGGGGGAATGGTTTTAAACTAAAAGAGAAGAAGTTTAGATGAGGTACTAGGAAAAAATTCTTCCCTGTGAGGGTAGTGAGGCCCTGGCACAGGTTACCCAGGGAAGCTGTGGCTGCCCCATCCCTGGAAGTGTCCAAGGCCAGGTTGGACAGGGCTTGGAGCAATCTGGGCTCGTGGAAGGTGTCCCTGCCCGTGGCAGGGGGTTGGAATGAGATGAGCTTTAAGGTTCCTTCCAACCCGAAACATTCCACGATTCTATGATCTCATTTCAGCAACACATTCCCTGGCTTTGTCACAGAGCATGCTGGAAAGGAGAACCAAGCTGGCAAACTGTGCCACTATCTCTGGAGCAGGACTAGTGGGAGCAAAGGGGCTTCCTGAGCCAGGCTGGGAAGTGTGGCCAAAACTGGTGTTACAGGACCCAGCCACAGGCTCAGCAGCCCTCCTGTGGCAGTGGGGCAGGGGCAGGCACAGCTGGCTTTGCTCCTGGGGCTGAGGAGTGGGAGCAGAGCCCTCGCTGGCAGCTCACCTGGCCGAGCAGTGCACAGACACAAACTCTCCCTGCTCCCTCACGCAGCCCCTGTTTGTACCCTGGGAAACTGCAGCACCAGAGGGGAGCTGAGATGAGGATTTGGAGCAGAGCAGGGTGGAGAAGGGGGAGCCCAGCTTGTGGCCCTGCTCACCTAAGCCTCCAAAATACCTGTGAGCAGCGAGTGCAGCAGCAGCAGGGCAGGAAGGGCTGCGGGAGCCACCCAGGCCCCCACGGATGTTCATAACTGTGTCATTAGAGGGTGCCAGTGCATTGCTGCACAACAGGCCTGTCCCCTCACCTGTCCCAGGAGGGGTCCTGGGCTGCAGGATGCAGATCTAAATTCCTTCTTGGGAAGCTCAAATGCCAGAGCCCACCCAGGTGTGGAGCCACAGGAGGGGAGCAGCAGATGCAAAGGGTGTCTGTGAGGGGAACCCAGTACAACACAGGGATTCTACAGGGCTGTGCACCAAGTGGGGCTGTGGAGTGGCTCCAGTGCCTCTTGTAGAGGTTGCTCAGCCTCATGCATGCTCAGACACCTTCCATTGTCCCACCCAGCAGGGCAGAGAGCAGCTAAAACCACCTGGCCCAGCCCTGCAGCCCTTCCCAAGCTCTCTCATGGCATTGCCAGCTGGGTGAGCCCCACAAACCAACCAAAAGGTTTAACCCAAGCTCTCCTTGTGTTAAGGGCTCCAGGACATCACAAACATACATCCCACAACAGATGAGCCAGGGTTTGCTTTCTTTGTGAAGGTGCTTTAATATCAGGATGCCATCGGGAGGCGACTCCAGAGCTCCCAGCAGACACAAATCTGCACTAAAACCCCTGGAAGAACAATCTATGGGCTCCAAAACCTATTCTGATGAGCTGGAGGGCCTGGCATGCTGTGTGAGGTAGTGAGGGGCACTCAGGCCAGGGCTGGGGATCCTGGGGCCACATCAGCCTGGTTGTGCCAGTCCATGGAAGTCTGTGACCGTGACCCCAACATCTGGAAAGCCTCCTGCCTGCCACCAAAATGGAAAATTTTGTCCCTGTCTCCACTAACTGAACTGCAGCACCTTGGAGGGACTTCAGTGCAAATCACCACCCCAGGACCCTTTGCTGCAGGGGCAATCCTTCAGCGTAAAGCAGAGATCTCAGCTGCTGGTTTTGACTCCAGCTCATGGACCCCCTGTCCCTGCACAAGCTCAAGGACTCGAGAGTCATCCCATTGATCCAGGTGGGACAAGGAGCTGTACAGAACAGGAGAGCCCTGGGAGGGATAAAGCATCCCAGCAGAGAAAAACACAGGTGCAAGAAGAGGGAACAGAGCTGCATAAGCCAGCTTTCCCAGGCAGGAAAGCTCCCAGTCCTGTGTCAGCTGTGGGACTGGGCACCCTGAGAGGCCTGGGAACCACGGGGTCCCACCCAGGGGGAGCCACGAGCAGGGAGAGGAATTCCCACTGTAGGTCCATTCCCAATCTGCTATTTGGAGATGGGAGGCCAGGCACCCTGGCCATGCAACTGGGCTCAGTGGAGTGCTTTTTCAGGAAGCAGCTGACCCCTCTGGAACAGGCTCCCAGAGCCCAGGCCAGCTCCTCCACACCTTCACAGGCTCAGCTGGCAGTGAAGGTCGTTCAGATGGAGCCTTTCCTACAACAGAGAGTTTCCCCAGGCTCAGCTGCTACTCACAGTACATCCCAGAGTGATTTCAGCTTTCACCTCCCTCCCTCCATCACCTTTCTGTGCCCAAGTTTTAAGCAGCAGGAGGTTTTCCCTGATGGAGCTGTGTGGCAACATGGTTCCCACCAGAAAAGGGGAATTCAAGCACAGAAGCTGCTGTGCCATGTAGGGACATGGCACAGCACAGAAGAGGCTGAAATGACATTGGTCCCAATGCTGGGAGGTGGAAAGCCAGTGCTGGAAGCAATCCTGAACACACACAAAGACAGACATGAGCTTTTCCTGTGCCCTCGAGCTGCTAAATTGCTGCTGAGGCACCTGGAAGTGAGGTCAGTCCATGGGAATAGGGAGGAATAGGGGAGCTGGCTGAGAAGGGGCTGGCATAGCCCTTGATTGATGGGGAGAGATGCCTACATGCTGTCCCATGGGATATACAGCATGTAAATGGGATTTGCAAGTGCAAGGGAAGGGCCCTGCCAGCAGTCAGGTACAATTCCATGAGGGTCCAATTTCAGCAGGTCTCGTGGGGCAGTGCTGACAGAAGGGCTGAAGGCAGATCCTGTGGGTCTCCCGTGAAGTTTGGGATTGCTTGAGTCCAAATCCATTGGTTAGTGACAGGGAGCTTCCAGCATCAGTTATGGGGCGTGAGGCAACTCACACAAGCCATGTTTAGAGCCCTGGGGCAGAGGTCTGTTCTCCAGGAACGTGCCATTGCCAGTTCTTCCAGGACTAGGGACAAAACCCATGATCATTCTAGCAAAACACTGAACAAAATCAAGACCCAGAGAGAACTGCTGCTGAACAGCCTCATACCCTGGTAACAGTGGAATATCTCCCCTCAGAACTGGGGGTGTCTCAGGGAAACCCCAGCTCAGGATTTACTCTGAGAGTGTTGAGCTGGAGGGCTTAGGAGAGTTGTTCCTTTCCTCTCCTGCCGATTGGGTCACACCACTGTGTGAATAGTGATGAATTTTAAGGCTTAATAATTTAGGATCTTGCAAAGCAATCAACATTCTCAGGATAAAATGCTTTGTGGGAAGCAAAAGGCACTGCTGTGAGAGTGCCAATATTATTGCCTTCTGTCTAATGCTCTTCCATCTGCTTTGCAGGAGCCAAGGGCTCCTGGATACCACAGGGTACGTGCAGCTGGATGCTGTGAAGGGTCAGAGAATCATGGAATGGTTTGGGTTGGAAGGAACTTTGAAGATCATCTCGTTCCAACCCCCTGCCATGGGCAGGGACATCTCCCACTATCCCAGGCTGCTCCAAGCCCCATCCAACTTGGCCTTGGACACTCCCAGGGATAGGGCAGCCACAGCTTCTCTGGGCAACCTGTGCTAGGGCCTCCCCACCCTCACAGGGAGGAATTTTTTCCTAATATCTAAATCTAAACCTACTCTCAATGTGAACCCATCCCCCCCTGTCTTGTCACCACATGCTCTTGTAAATAGTCTTGCTCCCTCTTTCCTGTAAGGAAGTTCCTGTGAGGATGGTGGTTTGCCTTCTGACAGCAGAAAACTGCAACCACCAAGATATAATTTCCCCTGTGCAACCTCATCTCTCCCCCTTCCCAGCCATCCAGCAGGACCCTGGTAAAACCCACACGCTGTGGGCTGAGCTCCTGTGCTCAGCCTTGTCCTGCACCAGCTCCCCTCCCCAGCCCCGCCTGGGCTCCGAGCGCTGCATCCACACGGACACGTGGCCGTCCTCCCTCACATCCCACCCTGCAGGGCCAGCAGCTGACCCACCCAGGCCACCACAAGCACTGCCAGGCCTCCTGGCCATGCAGGTCCATCCCTCTGAAGCAGGGTTGTGTCCAACCCCTGCAGTTCAAGGAGGCAGCAGGGTCTGCTCGAGGGTCCAGACCAGCTGGGCTAATTCTGAGGTTGATTTACGGCTGCTTTGAAGCTGTTTGGCACCAGTTCAGCTAAGCAGGTCCTGTTTGTGGTAAGAGCACTGCTGGTCTGCCCTAACACCCTCCAAACACCTCCTCCTGCAGCCTCTCAGCTGTACAGGGGCCATCATCAGAGCAGTGATCCTGAGGGATGATGAAAATCCTGGGCCCTTGGAGGGCTGGATCCGCATGGTCCTGCCATGACAGCCTGGATCTCAGCAAGAACAGGTCATCCCATCTGTGAGGCCCCCCTTAAAGCAGAACATGTCGGGGACAATCCCTCTTGCAGGCAGGATGGCACCTGCTGCCTGTCCCCCCAGCAGCCAGTGTGTTCTGCAGGGAATCACACCATGGGCACCCAAATACACAGGGCTGTAAATCCCTTGTCCCACAGTGAATTCCCCTGGATATCTAGCTGGGAGCTGCTCTGGCTCTGCAAAGATCACTCCCAGACCCTTCCCATGTATTGTCCACTCCTTTGCATCCCAGGCTGGCACTTCTGCTGCTCTCCACATCTCCCCACGGTCCCACACAGCCAGCAGGACTCTTGGGTGTTGCCCAGGGCTCCTGGAGAAAACCCCAAACACAGGTCAGATCTCCTCAGCCCACGAACCTGCCAAGCCTATATCAGTTCCTCTGCTCAGCCACAGTCAGGCCAGCCCAGGAATGATGGGTTGTTGTTTCTTTATTGCTGGGGCTGTCTTGGTTTCCCTTGGCTTAAACACCTTGGCAAGAGTTAACCCCATCAATCCCCAAGCCCCTTACAGCCCTCTCTCACTCCTCCACCAGCAGCATCGGGGGGAGGATTGGAAGGGTAAAAGCTGAAAAACTCATGGGTTGAGACAAAGACAGTTTAATAAGGGAAGCAAAGGCCTCACAAACAAAATAAGGACTGAATTCCCTGCTTCCCATGGGCAGGCAGGTGTTCAGCCACCTCCAGGAGAACAGGGTCATGTCACATGTAACGGTGACTTGGGAAGACAAAGTCATCCCTCCAAGTATCCCTCCCTTCCTCCTTCCTCCCCCCTTTTTATGTACTGAGGATGATGACACCTGGTCTGGAATATCCCTTGGGTCAGTTGGGGTCACCAGTCCCAGCTGTGTCTCCCCATGCACCCCCAAATCCCTTGCCAGAGTGGCAGGAGGGGAAGCAGAAAAGGCCTTGGCTCTGTGTAAGCCCTGCTCAGCAATAACAGAAATATCTTTACATTATCACCCCTGTGTTCAGCACAAATCCAACACACTCCATACTAGTGAAGAAAATTAACTCTACCCCAGCCAAAACCAGCAGACCCGGAATGTCTTGGCCTCAGCTCCTGCAGGGCACTCAGAGGGGTCACAGGTGTTTCCTTATCATCTCCCTCAGCTCTCATGGCTGCAGGAGCAACAGAGCAAACCAATCCCTTCAGAGCAACAGGGGTTTGTCTGCCTGAACCCCACAGTGACAGTCCTTGGGGATGCACCAGCTAGAGAGGGAGCACAGGTGCCCTTTGGACTCAATCCTGGCTCTGCTGCAGGCTTTATCCTGTATTGACAATGTTGTCCTTTCAACAGCCCTCAGCCTCGAGCTTCTTCACCTCATTTACAAATGGAGGTGAGTTGAAACTCAAACTCTCGGGGTGTCCTGTGTCCAACCTTTTCTTGCAGGTAGGAAAACAGAGATGCAGCAAATTATCTACTTCTACCAGCCACACTGGAGTGCAGGGAGAAATGGATTTGAGATCCTTCCAAGCCCCTCTTACCCTGGTATAGCAGGAGGAGAGCTACAGCTCTGGCTTCCCTTGCAGGCACCTTCACAAGGGGGTCCTTGAGCCTCGGACCTTGCCAGGTGATCTGTTCTCTTTCCATGAGTGATCAGCCTAGCTTTTGATAATTTCACATACCCAAACAGAACAGCCTTCCTATCTTATCTTCCAGCATAAATCTTACTTTACTAAGTGGGAGTGAGAGATCAAAGGACACTGAGGGTGATGGAGAGCAGAGACCCAAGTCTGCAGAGACACCCAGCACCAGGCAGCAGCTTGGGAAGGAGGCAGAGCCCTGGGACCTGCATGCAGAAGAGCAGATCAGCTTCAGGACTGTCCTGCACGAGGCCAGGGCACAGTGAGCAATGTGACAGCTTTCTGCACTGCTCCCAGCCCTGTGAAGAGGAGAAGGCAGAGAGGGTAATGCTGCCACTAACACTATTTCACCACCAGGCAGGACGACTGAGACAAGGAGCAGTTGGAGAGTTTCATAAGTCAGCAGGAGGCTCACCAGAACCCATCCTGAGTAAGGAGGGGCAGACAACCAACACTTCTCTCTCACAGAGCCAGTTTTCAGAGTGCAGGGCTTAGGTTCACCCAGATGAGGCTGCAGGATAGGAGGGGACATTGGATCTGTTCAACAGCATCATGCCTGGAGGCTGTGATTCAGGCTGGACCAGCAGTGACCCACTTCACACGTGAGCTGCTGCTGCTTCCCTGCTCACAGACCATGGTTTGCCATCAGGAGTACCAGCCCCATCCACTCCAGATCCAGCAGCTTTCATTTGATTCGGATCAGACACCCAGGCACAGCTCCTGGCAGGGCAGACCAACGCCTGCTTCCAAAGCCACCTGTGTCCCTGACAGAAAGTATGGATTGTAACCTTTAGACTGCTAATTTGTGTGAAGCAGGTCAGAAAAATTTCCTGATAGTACAGGTGATGGGTAAGAAAGACCTTTGTCCCAGGTAGGGCTTGGGATTTCAGCACACAGAGTGCAGATCCATGGACTTTATCCTCCCAGGTGGCACTTTCCTCTTGATGTGTTATATGAATCCTGGATCTGCCCACGGGGGCCTAAACAGTGTTTTTGTGGAGGCACTGGCCTGTAGTAGGCAGGAAGGTGCAGGCTGGTGGGAGTGTGGGGGTGGAGCAGGATCTCTTCAGCTGGGTCTGTCACAGGGACAAGGACAAGGACATCTCCTCCCTGATCCCTTCTGCCCTGGAGACACCTCCACCAAAAACAATCCCCAGCAAAGCTGCCCTGCCTGGCCCTGCCTGCAACCCACAGTCCCACAGAACCCTCTTGCAAGACAACGGGGTTGTTTCACAAGGCTTTTGCAACTGGCTTAACCAAACTACTGTGTGGAAAGAGGTGTGAAACCAGCAGGAATGGGGGCAAGTGGCCACAGCGAGTCCTCTGGGCAACAGCCTTGCCCTCTGCTGTTCCCTGTCTCACCATTCACCTGCTCTCCACAGCCTGGGTAGGTCCAGCTCCTGCATTCGTCCTCTGCAAGGTCAACTCCTTCCTGTGGCTGGTGGTGTTCAGGCAATCGTGAAAAAGTAAACACCAAAGACAAAAGCTTTTATTGTGGAGCTGCCGAGTTTGGCTGCCGTGGGGAGGGCTGGGGGGAGATAAACATTGCTAAACCAGAGTTTCCAGGCAGCCCAGGCTTCCCAGTAGACAGGATTCACACCTCCCTTCCCACATCTGCTAATACCAGTAGGTCATGCCAGGGAACAGGAGAAAGCAAGGGCAAAAATCACCGGTAAAATTGCAAAGGGGACGAGTTTCACAGGTGCAAAAGCTGGTCTGTCCTCCAGCATCTCGGACAGCATGTTCAAACAACCCCACTCCACATCTCAGGAGTTCCCTGCCCTCAGCTGCAGCTCAGAGCTGGCCACCCCACACATGGCAGTGAAGCCTGTGAGGGAGCTTATGGGAACCCAGTAGTTTAATCTCCAGGATGCTCCCACGCCTCTCCTGGGGAGCTGGTTCCTGGGGCTGTGCTTACACACCTGATGGGAACTGGGTGAATGTACCCTCCACGTGTCCTTGCTCCATGTCCTGTCTCTCCTCTTTCCAGGGGAGAGATGGCTTGTCTTCTTTTAGTAGGAGCTAAGTCCCAATTTGTTGGATAGCATTCCATCCCAGCCTCCTTTCCAGGGAAAAGACAGCCACAACCAAAAATTAATATATACTTTCTGCTGGAAGGGTAATAAACGCAATAAGGCCTGCGCTGCATTAATATGCAAACTGGTAATAAGGTTTTGTAAGTATCAAGTGTTGTTTGAAGATTTTAATGAGGCCAAGCAATGTTTCTGAAGCTGTTTTCTCAGTTAATGTTTAACAGGACGACCATGGAGTCACGGACTAGGACGAGTTCGATGTAGATCAGCAGAACAATGTATATTGTGTCTGCTTCGAGGTCCTGGCTGGGCAGTATCACTTGCAAAGGCATATGTAAATAACATCCTAGGGCAAGGAAAGCCCTGTGGGAGGGAATTGCCTGCACCTCCAGGCAGCGGAGCAGCAGCCCCTGCTCGTACCCATGTGTGAAGTGCCCTTTTCCCACACCCTTCATCACCCCCTTTGTCACTTGGGCTTGCTGGTGTGGCACAAAATGATCCAGAGGGTTTTATTTGGTTTGGGTTTGTTAGTTTTTTCCCATTTTGTGGAGCAAACTGTCTCATGGGAGGATCTGCCAGATGTTGGGGTGCTGGAGCATGTCCAGAGAGGGGCAATGGAGCTGGGGAAGGGTCTGATGAGAAGCAGCTGAGGGAGCTGGAGGGGCTCAGCCTGGAGAAAAGGAGGCTCAGGGGGGACCTTCTGGCTTTCTGAACCTCTCTGACAGGAGAATGGAGCCAGGTGAGGTCAAGCTCTGCTCCCAGAGAACAAGAGACAGGACAAGAGGAAACAGCCTCAAGTTACAGCAGGGGAGGTTTAGGTTGAATATTAGGAAAAATCTCTTCACCAAAATGGGTGGTCAGGCACTGGCACAGCTTCCCAGGGCAGTGGTGGGGTCACCATCCCTGGAGGGATTTAAAAGCCATGTAGATGTGGCAGTTGGGGACATGGTTTAGCAGTGACCTTGGCAGTGCTGGGGGAGCAGTTGGGCTTGATTATCTTAGAGAGCTTTTCCAACCTAAACGAGTCTGTGATTCTCTGTGAGGAGGGCAGCATGGCTGGGGCAGAAGAGGCTGTGGAACGACAGCTGTTGATTCACTCTCTGCATCCAGAGAACTAGAAAGGGCTCTCTAATGTCTCCCACACCTCTCATCGGCAGAAGGTTTCATTTGAGATACACTTCAGGTTCTTCAGACAGAGCAGAATAGATCCTGTTTTTCTCTTGCCCAAGAACACAGCATGTCATGTAACTAATTTAAATAATTTCTTCCTGGTTGAGCCTCATTAGGGACCCAGCATTAAACTGGCCTGATTAGATCGACTAATCGATGCGGGGAAAGGGAAGCTGGTTTCAGCACGCAGGGCAGCAGGGGGGCAGGGCCAGGCTGCTCCACTCCCCGGGGACCACCACTGTCCCCAGCCACCCCACCACAGCCCCCCGCCCCACCTCGTGCCCACGCTATGCCCTCCCCACTGCCCACCGCAGTGAGTCCCAGTCCCGTGCCAGGGGCAGGGATGGTGACTGAGCGTCCGACCTGCGTCCTTGACCTGTTTTATCAGGGCTCTCCCAGGCACTGTGCTCCTGTCTTTCCCGTGCACGTGTCCCGTTATCAGCAGAAGAGGACAGGTCCCCTGCAATGGTCCTGGTCCCAGCCTGGTGCCCCGTCCAGTCCCTGCAGGGAAGGGGAGTGGGAGCAGAAGGGTGTGGGGGACAGTGGGGCCCTGGGGGTCTCTGGTGGGGCTGAGACTCTCTGGGTCCCACAGCTCCCAGCCCTGGCCCTGAGCAGGCAGTGAGGCCTTAGTGGGGCTGCAGCTGCACCCTGAGACGTCCTGTGCCCACTCTGACCCCTCTGTCCTTCGTTTAACCCCCTGCTCAGCTCCCCCTCGGCTGCACTGTCGGGGATCCCCCTCGGGGACCCTGTGGGTCAGACCAGACATTTCCAACTTAAGGCCCCTTGGACCCCACTCACCTGGCCGAGGCCAGGGCAGGGGCTGGGACAGGGACAAGTGTCAGGGCAGGGGCTGGGACAGGGGCAGGGAAGTAGCTAGGACAGGGGCAGGGACAAGGGCAGTGCTAGGACAGGGACAGCGGCAGGCACTGGGGCAGGAGCAGGGAAAAGGGCAGGACCAGGAACAAGGGCAGGGAAAGGGGTAGAGAGTGTCAGTAGCAGGGCCAGGGGCAGTAGCAGGGATAGGATAGGACCAGGGACAAGGACAGGGGCAGCGACAAGGACAGGGGCAGGGGCAGTAGCTGGGACAGGGACAGGAACAAGGGTCAGGGAAAGGGACAGCAGCAGGGACAGTGGCAGTAGCTGGGATAGGGACAGGATCAGGGACAAGGACAGCGGCAGTGGCAGGGACAGGAGCAGGGTCAGGGACATGGACAGCGGCAGAGAGAGGAACAGGGCAGTAGCCGGGACAGGGACAGGAGCAGGGACACGAACACGAACGGGGACAGTCCCCAGGGCTGCGCCTGCCGCTCCCTCCGGCCACGCCCCTTTTGACCACGCCCCTTTGCGGGCGTGTCCCGTAACCGTGACGCGCTCGCCCCGCCCCGCGGGGGCGTGTCCCGAGCGCTGCCCGTGACGTCAGGGGCGCGGGGTGCGCAGCAGGTGCGGGCAGCAGGGCGGAGGTACCGGGGGGTCCCTGCGGGGCCGGGCGGGGGGTCCGGGACGGGGACACCGGGACGGGGACACCGGGACGGGGACACCGGGATGGGGACACCGGCAGGGCTTGGCTGGGCACGGCCGGGCTCCGCTCGGCTCCGTGCGGGGGGAGCTGGCGCGCCCGGGTGGGAGCGGGTCCGGGCGCGGGGGTCGCGCTGGGGCTGAGGAGGGTGAGGAGGATGAAGAAGAGGATGAGGAGGGCGAGGAGGAAGGCTCGGGGTGAGCGCCGGGAGCCGCCGCACCGCCGGGAGCCCGCGGTGGGTGACAGCGCTGCGGAGGGGTCGGTGCGGGGGGGGGAACCAGCGAAGCCCCCCGGGCGCTCCCCCCGCCCCAGCCCGGGGGTCCCTCGCTGTGTGCAGCCCCAGCGAGGCGATCTTTGTCCCGGTTTATAGACAATTCCCGGCTGCCTGTCGGGGCTGGGGGCTGCCAGCCCTGCCCTGTGCGCGGGGAGCTCGGGAGGGCCCGGGCGGGGCTGTTTGTGCAGCTGGGGGGGCAAGGAAGGGCATCCAGAGCAGATGGGCACGGCTCGAGCTAAAGCCGGGCTTATTTAGTGCGGGGCGAGACGCGAGCGAGCACTCGGAGTAAAAATAATAATAATAATAATAACGCCGCATCGTGTGTTTGAAAAG
This sequence comes from Pseudopipra pipra, assembly GCF_036250125.1. Lineage (NCBI taxonomy): Eukaryota > Metazoa > Chordata > Aves > Passeriformes > Pipridae > Pseudopipra > Pseudopipra pipra. The sequence continues at coordinate 3,428,083 of NC_087563.1, read as the reverse complement.
CCTTTATGGTTGTCCTGGATTATACGTTTCCTGTTCCTATAGCTGAGGAGACCTCATTTGGATAATTAAGTGTCGTGGTGAAATAGGAGAATGAGGAAAAGGGGGGTTACTCGCCTCCTCTCCTCTGCCACATGGATCTGCCGCCCCGTCTGGTGGCGGTGGACAGATCCTCTCTGTGCGGGGTAGTGCCGAGATCTGTCCCCGACATCCCAGATTCGTGTTTAGCTTTATCTGAAAGGGGGTGGGGGAAGAAAAAAAAAGTGCTTTTTCCTTTTGATGCCTTTGCTACGAGACGTGTGTGAACAACTCGATTGTAAATAGGGTAAGTCCGGGTAAGGTAGTAAGTGTGGGTGAGTTAGAATGTCTGTGCTGAGCAGCTGCTTTCTCTTTGTGCTGTGGTAAACACGGGGTTGGGATACGAGATGTGGGAAGTGCTGCTGTGCCAGGAAAGGGGTATTTTTCACCAGTTACTTTAACAAAAACTGACTCCTCGTAGAAACTTTTGGTGATGATAATAATAATATTACTACTTCAGATAGGCTGATGAGGCTGAGAACACTGATTTTTTGCTCAGTGAATTTTATTGATCCTGTTTCAGGGCTTTTTGGGGACAGTCAGGGATTAATGTGCATGTTAGATAATAATCTTCTACTGCGCAGAATAGTGGTTTTACCAAGCCATGAAACTTCTGTAGCACGAACTCTGCCTCTTATTCATGTGCTATAAAGGCCATCTTTGTTAAATACTGATTTGTCATTCCCCGAGTGGTGTGAGAGCTGTAACTGATAATCTGCAGAGGCTCGTGGTTGTCCTTGCTGCAGAGGTCGAAGGGAAGAGGAGAATGTCCTGTAAAGGAGTGGCTCCCACAGGGGTGGGGGCTCTGCATGGGCTGAGCAGCCCCTGCCCTGGGGTCAGTCAGAGGAGAGAGCTCCAGAGTTTTGCTGCCCTGTGTCCCCCCCGCCCAGGTCCGTGTTACATTTAAAATTGGCAGTGGTTTGCTGCTCAGAAAACAGGAGGTGTTCTGGGAGCGTAAGCAGAGGTGTTCCTGCTCACAGCGTTGCACTGGGATGATGGAAGTACCTGGAGGGCTGTGTGTGCCAGAAGCAGAGGATCTGCCTGTTCTCAGGGGTATTTCTATGCATGATCAGATGAATATGTTACCTAATTTTTTTCTGTGAGGGCAGAGCTTGTGTAACTGTGGATTTTCAAGAAGCAGGCCTGCATTTCTCCTGTCCCCTCTTTGTGATCTCCCTGTGGCACGGCTGAAAGCTCAGCAGGGCTCCCTGAAAACTTTCTCGTGGCGGCTGAAGCCTTGAATGAGCAGGTTCGTGTGCTGCCGTCAGTATCGATATTTTCTACTCTCTCGGTGCGTGTTCTGTCTTTCCCAACTTCCTGCTTCTGACCTCAAACCCGGTGGCTCAATGAGTAGAAAATAGCCCCGTCATTTCTGGGAACAGGGAAAGATCGGAAGGAGCCGGAGTCATTCAAGCACACGGTCAGTGTTGCCAGGCCTGGCGTCCTGCCGGCAGCAGCTCGGCTTCCCGCAGGCAGCCAGGAGCCTCCCAGGCTGCTCTCCCTGGGTGGGAGGCTGCCTTCTCCACATTTTGGGGTGAAGTGCTTGGCCTCACACCCGTGAAGGGCAGGCAAATGCCGGGCTGCCCCCACCCCGTGTCCCAGGGAGTGTTTCCCAGCTGGGACATGACGACGTGGAAGTGCCACCACCCCACTGCTGTGCTCCAGTGCCTGCCCAGGACTGCAGGGAGCTTCAGGGAATGGACCTCCTTGGAAGTGTCTGGTTGTATTCCTTATGCCAGGCACTGCTGGATAAAAGCTGCTGTTTCTGTCACTTACGTATCAGAAAGGGATATTTCCCTCCTAAGATTATAGCATATTCTTGAGGTATTATTTGATCTTACCAGCTATTGAGGGCAGTGCCTTGAAGTGTAAAAGCTTTTCAGCCTCTGACAGGGCAAGGCAAAGGCTTTCTTGGGTTGGTGACAACTGGTGTGGGATGAACTGGCTTGTGCCCTCTGACAAACAGCCATTAAAGAGGATTCTTGCATATGCCCTACAGGCAAAGTAAAGCATCCTGTTAGAGCAGCAAGTAGGATGTGGAAGAGCAGAAAAAGTGAGAAAACGTAAGGGAGGAAAATAATCTCAGTCTCATTCTGCTTTCCAGCCTCTCATGACAATCCTTCTGAGTAATGAGATCTCAGCTGTAGAAAGTGCCTGTATTTCTGTCCATGCACATGCCAAAGTAGCCATGCCAGGGATGTGTATGCTGCCCTAAAATCTGGGGAGCATCTTCCACTAAATCCGCCAGTGTGGGGAGGTTACCCTGAAAGAACACTGCTGTTCCATGGCTGGAGTGCTGCCAGAACACCATCTGAATAACATATGAATGTAGTATCTGTACTTATTAATTTTCTTGCCAGTCATACTGTTTGTTTCACATGCTCTTCTCAGTGGGACCAACAAAGCTTCTTTCTTTAACTATTATTTGCAGGTCTAGTTTAACTTGGCAATCAGATGTTTTCATTGATTTTTTTTTTTTTGTTTTGGTATTTATTTCACCTTAAAACTGCCAACGCACCACTTGAAGAGCAAACTATAGTCATGTATTTTTGGAATTACCTAAGGCAGCACATTATGCAAAGACTTGAACAAGAGCAGTGCCTGCAAAAGCATTTAAAACTTTGAAAACAAGATGTTAATGCTCCTCTCTGTAGTGATTTCTGTTTAAAGGTGCTTTTTGGTGTGTTTTGCCACAGGCACTTCTGTACCTGGGCAGAGTCTCACCTGGTGTGTCAGCAACAAGTGCCATGGCTGACACCACCCAAGGGGCTGTGCAGTGGTGTTTTCTGTCATTATGATTATTAGTCCCTGGTGTTTAAGTATATGTTCTTAAAACCTTTCATCAAATGTCTGAAAAACTTGACAATTTTTCCCCATGAGGGTGCAGTTCGTGTAATAACAGTAGCAGGGCAATGGATTTGATTTATTATTATTATTATTATTATTATTATTATTATTATTATTATTATTATTATTATTATTATTATTATTATTATTATTATTTACTAACATTTTTATTGTAGGAACTACACTGTGTCAGCTTCATACTTTTCTTCTGCCACGCAGAACATGTAGGTGGACAGTGTGTGTTGCAAGCAAGAAAACTGGGCAGTAAGTGGCAGGTATAGTGTTTCTGAAGAGGTTTGTGTGTTCCTGACAGTTGACAAGACATTGAAATTTGTCTGTAGAGGGAAAATCCTGGTATGCAAACCTGGGTGCGTTGGTGAGAGCTCTGTGGAGACAGAGGAGCAAGGATAGATCTGTGACTGTGAAGCTCTACAAAGGACAATTCCTCTGAGGCAAAAACTGCTGTGACTACAGGCCCTTTAAAGCTGATGAAATCCTGGTGTTTGAAACCAAAATCACCTGGAAATGTGCATATCCATCATGGCTTTGCAAAAAAGGCAGGGCAGACGATGGGACTGGAGAGGTGGGGCAGTCTGTCGGGACACCAGTGTCAGCCTCAAAGATCAGGTGCACTCTCCACTTGCACACACGGGCAGACTTCAGGCCTCTGGAGGGCTTGGAGGCTCCCAGGAAGAAGGAATACCCAGCTCAGGAACTCAGAAGGTTAAATTCTTGTTCACCCAAACTGCTGTTCACTCCATAGAGCTGCCTGACCTGGTGGCAGCAGAGTTGTTTTGTGCAGGAGATGCCTGGCAGCCACTTGACTAAACGTGAGGAAACACACCTCTCTCTTCCCAAGGACCAGAAGTGTCCTGGAGCTCCAGACACCTCTTAAGGCAATGGGTTTGAACAGGGGAGGGGTTTTTAGCTTTTGCTTTGGCAGTACAAAGCTGGGCTCTTCACTTCTGCTCTTCATACAGGCTCTTCACCTGTATTTTATGAAGTAAAGCAGTTCTGAGCACCTTTTGTCAGAAAAGGTGGGGGCAGTTCTTGTGCAGTTCCCCTTCAGCTATTACTCTAGGGGAAGTGTTACTCTGCTGCTGAAGTGGGAGGGCAAACCAGGGAGGAAGCTCTTCCTGGAAGCGAACTGAGCAAGAATGGAATCTCTTACAATTTATCCTTACCATACCTTTCATGCAATCACTAAATGGACCTGGCAAATGAGCTGGTCAGAGGGAAACGCGGAGCCAGTGCCATTTAAGAGCCACTTGTGCTCTTTTTTCATTTGGATACTGTTCATATGAAATGTAATTTAAATGCTAGGCCGGTTGCCAGGAGCTGGATTGTTGATGTTAAATGTACTTTCCATTAGAGCTCTGTATTGGAAAACGACTTCCTAGCGCTGCAGGCATTGAAAGGGGTGGGTTCCATCAGGGTGCCCCAGTTGTCCTTCTCAGGGTCTGGCCTCTCATTGTGCCCTCCACCTTCCTCTGTGTAAAGACCAGCTGAATCAATATCTGCCATACCCAAAACACCTCCTGACTTCCGGCAGCACAAGGTGTGGTGCTTGTTTTCTGTCCTAGAAAAAAAACAACTTCTTGCCTTTAAATCCCAAAAATCTGCTAAATGTTTTTGGTGTTCCAGACTGCTGATTTCCTTTTTTTTTTTTTTTTTTAACTTACAAATCCCCCATTTGTTTTCACAAGGCTGTTTCTTTCACTGTTCCCTGTGCAATAAGAGGTGTTTCTCCCTATTTCACTACCCAGGTTAGACTGTCATCTCCCCAGCATGCACAGCTCTTGATTTAATGGATTTGCTTTGGAGATTGCCTTTGAAGGATCTGACTTGCAGGCTAGCTGTCCCTAGGGGTTGGCATTTCTTTGCAGGTGGGTTAGCAGCTGTGAAAAAAATGCAGATGGTAAAACTGTGTAAAAATGCAGATGGTTCTTTGTGTCCCTATTCAAGGTTACAAGGTCAGTGCCAACAGGTAGAAGCAGATTCTTACTGGTCCCCAGTCACTTTGCCATAATTATAGTGGCCATAATTATTCTGACCTCTGAAGAGATGCTTGGGAGTGCCAGCCTTGTACGTGGCCTGTTGGAGGAGGGAAAAGGGCGAAACTGGGTCGTCTTGGCAGGAAGAGAAGGCTCTTTGTTTGGGCACCCCTTGTGCTGACAGAAGAGTTTTCCTTCCATCACATTCCCTTGTTTTTTCTTTGTTCTTGTTTGTTTTCCTGGACCATGTTACCCCCTGACCAGGCCGTGCTGCAGGGCTGCGCTCGCGGAGTGACGTGGTGGTGGACAACCATCTGAATTAGGCTGCCTGGTTGTTTTGTCCTAGTTTTAGAGGTGGCAACTTGTGGGTGATGAGACTTTCCCAGGTTTTCAGAGGCTGATTTTCAGAGGCTTGTGGAAGAGTCAGTGAAATGGTGGAAGAGGCTGTTGTCACTTGGGTGAGCAGACACGTGTGAGGCACACGATGGTCCTGGCTGTGCCTGTGCGGTGCCAGGCTGTACAGGAGCCATTCCCACTTGGAAGGATCTTGCAGTTACAATTGGTATGGAGCAGCTTGAGCTCTGTTTTTTGGCTTGGTGGATGGGAATGGGCTAGGAAAGGGGTGGAAGGCAGTGCTGCTCACTCCAAACTAGACAGACAGTGACACCAAAGGCACAGCGATGGGTGGAAAGATTGCCCGAGGAACAGAGCAGAGTTGAAGCAGAGTGTCCTCAGCTGGGAAGAAAGGCCTGGAGAAAAGAAAAAAGATAATAAATTCATGACTGTGCTGGAAGGGGAGAGTCAGGAGCAGTGACTGACTAGTTCTGTAGCAGCTGCCTTGGTTTGCTGGCCTTGTACAAGGCAGTAAGTGTGAAGCAACCAGAAAGAAGGAGGTGTTTTCAAAGCTTAATGATGAAATTTGTTTCTCTTAAGGATTGGTTGCCAAAATGGACAGGTTAAATTATATATATAAAAATATATATTATATATTATATATGATATATATATATATAATTTAACCTGTCCATTTTGGCAACCAATCCTTAAGAGAAACAAATTACATCATTATATGTATATACATTATATGTGTGTATATATATATATATACAGTGTATGCAAAGCATTATAGTTGTGTACTTGCACCTTTTGCTAAGCCTTAGCCAAAGCCAGGTTACAGATGTAGAAAGACTGATAATCTCACACAGAATTGTGGTTCTTGGCTATTGATACCTCAGTGTGTACATGCACATAGAGTGCCACGTGCATTCTCTCCGTGATATATTGTACTTCAGTGACTCCTGTTTTGCAGACCTTATGGGTGAACTCTGGGGTCTGATAAGCAGCTTGTTGAAAAAATGAAACCTTTCTGTTGGGGTAGGGGAAATAATGTTTGCCCAGCGGTGTGGAACAAAGGAGTTTGAAGATAGCTTAAGGAAACAATGGTATATTAATGAACTTACCCCTTAGGAAAACTACTAATGCAGGGAGGGGAGGAAGGAATAGGTACGTGATCTGGCATTCTTTTTAGCAATTTCTCTGTTGTTAACCACCAGCAGACACTGCAAATGCTCAGTGACAGTCAAGGAAATCTCTGTTTGCTGGGTTTAGTGCTGAATGAAGTTTAGCAGGAGTGAGGCTGTGCAGGGACTGTTGAGTTCAGCACTAGTGAGACTGTCCCAGCTCTTCCTGCTGGACCTCCTGCAGCACCATGGAAAACAAAGGGCTTTACTGATGGTTGGCTTTGTTCTTTTGAGCTTTGTCTCTGAGAGGTGCTCATTGGGAAACTCAGAGAAATGAACCCTGATGCAAGCTTGTAGGGGTTGATCCTGGTTGCAGTTCACATGGAATTACTAATTGGGGTGAGAACCCTCAGGAAAGCTTTGGTGATACGTTTGACTAAGAGCTCAGGTGTGTCTGCAAAGTATCTGCTTCGTGATTCAGAGCTGCCTTGCAAACACATACCCAGATGGGGAAATAAGGCTAGAAAGCATGTAATGTCATGTACGAGTTCCTAAGAGTGACAAAAATCTCAATATTGTCACACAGTTCAAAAAGGGCAAGTAGAGATGGGTATATGTGTAGCAATGACTGACAGTGGAAGTGGGGGACAAGGAAAGATTCTTTGTGAGAACCTGATTTCCACAACTACCTCTTGGGCTTGCTGAATGACAAATTCTTCAGGAGTTTTCTCACTCATCACAGACAAATCTCCAGTACAGTGGCTACTGGAAGTGTTCTTGCTGGACCCCTTTTACATCTTGCCTAATCTCGCTTGTGTTACTTTACCCTCAGCTTTGAGGAGGAGAGTTTTTGCCCCAGTGAAATATGCCCTTCTTAATTTGTGTTTTCCACTGTTGTGTTGTTTCTCTGAGGTCTCTGCCCAAGCATCTGTCCAGCTGTTAGCAGGCCCTGGCCAGTTCTTCCCTGAGTCCCTGTCCCATATCAGCAGGCAGAAGCTCAGTTACTGCCTCCACTCCAAACCTGCCTCCTCTTCAGAAACTGTTTTGACATGGAGCTGTTAAACAGAGAGCACCAGTAGTTCCTTCTTGTTTCCTATGCTGTCATTCCCCTGGTTGCTGAAGCCATTGGGTTAACTCATTCTGTCTGTTTTTCTCAGACTTTCTGCAGAGTTGCTGATGTGCAGTTTTCTTTACTCACCCCCATGGCTGTAGGCACCCAAATACCAATGATATTGAGTGCAGATAAATTAATTGATGCATATGAAGGGATAGAAGGGAAGACTGAACTTCACTGGAAAGGATGGGCTGAGCTGACTGTCCTCTTAGGTAGAAGGGCTTTGGAAAACTGAAGTAATCCATGTGCTGGAGCTTGGCAGTGATCATCAAAGCAAGCTGAGCCCAGGGAGTTCTTAAGGCTTATGAAAAAAAAATCATGCCTTATATATGCCATATATATATATATATATATACACATATATGTGTACCTAGGGTGCAAACTTGCACTCTTCTGAAGTGGGGAATTACCACATGCCACCTGCCTGTTTGGTGCATCCCTAAATTCGGGAGGGTGACTGCTGATCCCTGCCTCCTGCAGTCACCCTGTGGGGCAGGAGGCAGTTTTCCACAAGGCAGGAAGCAGTGCCTTGGGTCTCCCCGTGCCAGGAGCAGGCACAGCAGCAGTGCACCAGCTCAGGGAGGCTGAGCAAACCAGGGGGTTGCCTGGGCCATGTCTGGGCACGAAATGGTTACTCTACCACGTGCAATGGTATGTAGTATACACATACACACTCGCTCTGGCCTTGTTCTTCCCTGGGAACTTGCTTTTCAGTGCTATTTTGGGATGATTTTCTGGGTTAGATGAACATTAGTGACCCATCATGTCCCAATTCTGTATTGGTTGCACTGAAGGGCTTGCTGCCTGCCTTTCCCAGGCTCCCTGAAGGGAGAATTTCCTTGCTGGAGACTTGGTAGCGGCACTGCATCGCAGTGCAGTGGTTAAAGAGCCTCCAGGTAAATGTATGTTGTACGTGTCTGTTTTAAGTGAGCAGTTAAGTGGTCTGGCTGGCCTGGCAGTGGAAAAAAACCCCATAAATAAAATTCCTCTAATCCCTGGCATTGGTTAAGCAATTGAAGGTCTTGACAAAGACATTAAAAGATATAATCTGCAGGGTACAGCACTGCCTTAGCAGTAAGCTGGGACAACTTTCTGGGGAGGGGCAGAGGAGGGGCAGGCACTGATCTCTTCTCTGTAGTGACCAGGGACAGGACCCCAGGGAATGGCTGGAGCTGTGTCAGGGCAGGTTTAGGTTGGATCTCAGGAAAAAGTTCTTCCCCCAGAGGGTGGTTGGCACTGACCAGGCGCCCCAGGGCAGTGGGCAAGGAACCAAGGCTGCCAGAGCTCAAGGAGCATTTGGACAACATTCTCAGGGACAGGGTGAGATTGTTGGGGTGTCCTGGGCAGGGCCAGGAGTTGGATCTGATGATCCTTGTGGGTCCCTTCCAACTCAGCACATTCTGTGATTCTGTGACTGTGCCCGGATTGCAGGGCAAGAGGAGCCTTAGAATGAACTCAGGTGAGTGACATTGCAGCCTTTGAGCCTCGAGGGCTTCTCTGTGCCCTCCTGGGAGGGACAGCAGCCCTGTTCCCTTGGAGTGGCCTCTGGAGCCATTGGAGTCGAGCTGTTCCTGGCTCTGTGTGGGAGAGCCTTGTGGTGCTGCAGGAGCAACGTGTAAATAAACAAGGGAGAGCCTCGGGATCCTTCCTTGGGGAGGCACAGCTGGTGCTGTGAGGTGATGAAACAGCGAGCTGTAAACAAACAGCTCCCTCCACACTGCCAGGGCTGCTGCAGCTAAACATAACCCCAGGGGCTGGGCCTGCCTGGCTCCTGCCACACTGGGCTCCTGAGGCATTACAAAGGTGAAATTCTTCACTCTGCATCAGCCAGGGCTCGCCTGGGTGTGCTGATGGTCTCCCTGGGCTCAAACCTGCCTGTCCTTGGAGTGGGAGCATGAGCAGTCAGGTCAGCCTGACCCCGCTGCTTGCCTTCCCAACACCCATCCAAAGAGGATCCTGCTGGCCAAGCCTCTCCCACTCCATTCCAGCAGCACTGGAGTCTGAGTGGAGGCAAATTATACTCCTGGTATTCCTCCCTGTGGCATGTGGGAGGAGGTGTGCAGCAAAGGGGAATTTTGGTGACCCGTCTGCACCCTGTAATAGGGGAAGGAAATGGCAGGGTACAGCTGCTCCAGGCAAGAAGGTTCCTGAACACGTGGTATATTAATATACACTTCTGTTTCTCAGACAGGGAGAACTCCAGAAGCCTAGTGTAAGAAGTGGTTTGCTTAGTCACGCTGCTTAGAGGTTCATTAAAGTTGTGTTATTGTGACAGTCTTGTCTTTTGATGGCTGTGTCATGAGTAATACATGAGGTGGGGTTTATGAGTATCAACTCTCTGAGGTGTCTTTAATGTTGCTTTTTGAATGAGGCTGAGCCCGAGGCCCTGATTCCTTGTGGCTGCTTAATGACTCAGTTGTGTGTGATTGGGAGAATACACGATGTGCTGGGGTAGTGTCATCAGGAAGTTATTCACACACAGCCTTGCTCCAGAGTGCTGGTCTGGATGCTTTAGTAATTAGCAGAAATGTAATGGACATTTGTGTTCACTCTTCCTCCTGTTGAGGCTATCAAATATGTCTGGAACAGGCTGCTTTTCTTTTTTAATATTGACAGAAACATGAAGTGATTGCTTCTAGATCTCCCTTAAAAGTGTTTTAATCATTAGTGGAAGGAGAGGATGTTGCTTTGCTGTTGCAAGACGTAGGTCTCAGGGTGAGTAGGTGATGCGTGACTGGAAAGCAGCGTCACTCCCGCGGAGCTGAACTCATGTCACTTAAAGAAATCACTTCAACTCGCTCTCTGCCCCTGTGATAGGGTTAAAAATAAATGTGCTACCCGACCAGGTATTTTGAGGTCTGTTTCTCACACCACGCGGGGCCTGCTGGAGAGCAGTCTGGAAGGGAACTCGGGCGGTCGCGGATGAGCAGGCCAAAGCAAACCCGTTCTCCTGTTTGTTTCCCCTCTGCAGGGCAGACTCTGCATCCCACATGAACTACGATAATCCTCCTCCTTACCCCGGCCCGGGCCCCACCGCCCCGTACCCGCCCTATGCACAGCAGCCGGGCGGGCCCCCCGGCCCCTACCCCGGGTACCCGCCCGGGCCGACCGGGCCCTACCAGCCGGGCCAGCCGGGTTACCAAGGATATCCCCAGTACGGGTGGCAGAATGCACCTCCACCTCCGGGACCGGTGTACGCCGACGGGCCGAAAAACACAGGTATGTTTGCCTCCTTGCACGAGTACACATCGACCTTGAAGTCATTTGGTTACCAGTGCCTGGCCCTAACCAGGCTGGGGAGAGGGGGAGGTGGAGGCTTGTTTGTGGTGGTGATTTTCTGTACAGCTCGTTTTTTTGTTTGAAGGAGTGGTTTTGTTTACAGCCTGCCTTCCTGCTTTTGTTTTGCCATGGTGTCTCCCAACAGCTCTCTGGTTGTTGGGAGATACAGCTGAACATCCTTAATGCTGTTCCTTAAGGGAATCTTTGTGCTGAGGTTGTTACACAGGCTTTCTGCTGGATTTAGGTTTGCCACAAGTCTCGTTCCACCTGTCTCTTGCTTGATAAGTTTCAACCAAGGGCTGCTCAGTTAAAGCTCGTAATATTCAAATGTAAGATTCCTGCTGAATTAGTGGGCGTCGGTTTTCTTCAGCCCATCAGTCTCTGTCCAAGTGATCTAATCATTCCTGGGCTTTCTGGTGGTTGTTTTATTTCTGAAGCCATTATCATTCTGTGGAAAAACCCAGATTTCTGGGGAAGGGAAGGAGGAGGATGTACCTTCCCTTGGCAGCTGGCTGGTCCATCTGTGTGCCACGTCCCCTCAATATGGCATATTGGTGTGCTCTGGCACCCACAGCTCTCGTGGGGCTCGCTGCAGTGCTTGCAGCAGGCTCCATTTGTCAGAGGAGGGTTGAGAAGATGATTAAGGGAGTGGAGTTTCTCCTCCTTTATACAAGGAGAAGCTGAGAGAGGTGGGACTGTTCAGGGGGTTTGAACAGCAGTGTGGGTCTGTCGGGAGCACCCAAATTTAAGCAGTGAACAATTGGTGTGAGTGAATAAGAACCTGAATTGAGTGTAAATCATGACTTCAGCTTTCTCTGGAACAGAGTGAAAAATCTGCCTTGGAGTAAGAGGCAGCAGCATGGAGCTGCTTCCCACCACTTCCACCACAGGAGCTCTAAGTGTAATCAGGGTTTTCCCTGGGATCTGCACGTGATTTTGGGGTGGCTAAGAGACATTTCTCAGTACTGGGCAGGGGAAAAACTCCTGGTCTCCCATGTTGAACATCTTTGGTGAGTGTCAGTGTTGCTTTGCTGCTATAGCCACAAAAAGGGCAGAAGCTGAAGGGAGACTGGGATTGTTGCCTTGGACAGTCTGACTTTGAGCCAGGTCTGCTGCCTTGGAGGCTTGAAGGATCTCATCTCAAACTGGATCAGGGAACTGGTGACACTGAATGTCCTCTGCTCTGCCCACAAACCTGTGGAGCAGCACAAAGGACTGGGCTGGGAAATTGGAGAGGAGAAGTAGCCAAGTGTTTGAGTGTGTCTTTCCCTGAGAGCCCAGGCTTGTGCTGCAGGAGGGATGGTTTTGTTGTTAAACCTGAGCAAACACAACTGCAGTTCTGCAGAAACAGCACTCTAACCCACAAACCAAAAATCTTCTGGTAAGTTTTGGCCTTGAACTGCTTTCCTGTAGCCATGGGTGGTCTCTGAAGCCACCTTGGGAGCCTCTAATTTGCACTGCTTTTGCTGAAGTGGATGTAAAAAAGTCATAGAATCATGAATACTTTGGGTTGGAAGGGACTTAAAGCTCATCTTGTTCCAAGCTTCAAAGACCATTCAGTTCTGACCCTCCTGCCATGGGCAGGGGCACCTTCCACTAGCCCAGGTTGCTCCTAGCCCCGTCCAACCTGGCCTTGGACACTTCCAGGGATGAGGCAACCACAGCTTCTCTTGGCAACCTGTGCCAGGGCTTCACCACCCTCACAGGGAAGAATTTCTTCCCAGTATCCCACCTAACCCTGCCCTCTGGCAGTGGGAAGCCATTCCCCCTTGTCCTATCCCTCTAGGCCCTTGTCCCAAATCCCTCTCCAGCTCCCCTGGAGCTCCTTTAGGCACCAGAAGGGGCTCTGAGGTCTCCCTGGAGCCTTCTCTTCTCCAGGTGAACCCCCCCAGCTCTCCCAGCCTGGCTCCAGAGCAGAGGGGCTTTAGCTCTTGGAGCATCTCCGTGGCCTCCTCTGGATTCTCTCCAGCAGCTCCACATCCTTGTGCTGTTGTTCCTCAGGGCTGGAGGCAGCTCTGCAGGGGGATCTCACCTGAGGGGGCAGAGGGGGAGAATCCCCCCTTCCCCTGCTGCCCACGCTGTGGGATCAGCCCAGGGCACGTGGCTGGGCCAAATTGAGCTTCTCATCCACCAGCACCCCCAAGTCCTTCTCCTCAGGGCTGCTTTCAATCCCTTCTCTGTCCAGCCTGTGTTTGTGCTTGGGACTGCCCCAACCCAGGTACAGGACCTTGCACTTGACTGTCTTGGACTTCACGAGGTTCACACAGACCCATCTCTCTGTCCAGGTCCCTCTGGATGGCACGTGTTTGTTTTACACACCTTTATTAATGTGTGCAAAATAAAGTCAGGGCTGTAACTTCGTGTTTGTCTGCAAAAGCTTGTTCTTGATTCTCCTTCTGTTAAACACCCTTCACCCCCCCCCTCCTTTGCTCCTTTTTGGCCAGTCTGTCAAAGTGGAACCTGATCTTTGTCCTGTGAAGTGTAAGAGAGCTTTCAATAAGGCTTTGTTTAGGGATCGACTCCAGGAGTATCTGATTTAAATGGATGTCCCTAAAAAAGCTAAATTTTGAAAATCTGTTCCACTAGTGCTATATATCTGTTGGTGTGGCTGAACCTCTACTGTAAAAAATTGACGTCTGAATTTAATCAAGTCATTGCAGTCTGCCTTGCTGGTCTGGCGTGATTTCATGTGGCTTGTCAGTTCCTGTGGTGTTTCCAAACACTTATCTGGGAAGAGCTGCTGTGTGGATGCTTCCCTTCCAGAGCAGATGTTTTGCTCTCCTAGATGACTTTGCTTAATTTAATGAATTAAGCTACTCCAAGTAGTACATCAGTATTTCTGAACCAAACACACGTCCACACTGAAAACTAGGAGGTTTGCTATAGTTTAGATTTTATGCTTTACATAAAAATTGTGGTTATACATTAAGACTTAGTGGTGGTGGCCGTGTGACTCCCTTGTGTTACAGCACTGTGGGAGGGTGAGATCACACCAGCTGGTGTTCCTTGGTCCCTTCTCCCAGAGGGGTTGGAGTCCAGTGTGTCCAAGCTGGCACCCCTCAGGGTCACCCCAGCTACCTCAACTCTGCAGGGCAGGAAAGGCTTCAAAGCTTATGTTTCTTCTCCAGGGGAAGGAGCAGTGAGCTGGAGAGCCTGGGTGACTTGCTGAGGTGGCACAGAAGACCTCATGGCCATGGGTTTGGGTTTTGGTTTTGCTTTTTGAGTATCTGGCTTTTGGACTTGCCCAGGTTACCTATACCAAGGTCTCCACAGAAACCCCACTTCTTACCTCTTGCAGGGGCTGACAACTGACTTGGCTGTTGTTTGTTGGAAGTAAACAGCTTGACCTTTACCTTTAGTGCTGATAATTTGTATGCTGAGCCTGAGGGACGTTATCCTTAAGGGTGTCTGATTCAGCCTCCTCACGCTGTGAACGACGTGCTGATCTCTGTCTGCAGTTTTCCTGCTGTCCATCCACACAAAGTCCATCCAGGCATGAGTTCCTGGAATGCAGCAGACATGCCACACAGTGCTTTCTGTGGGTAGAGGGAACCCTCTTGCACCAGAACAACACCAGGAAACACACAGCTTTAGGAGCACACCGTAAGGACCAGCACCTTCCTGAGCAGCAGGGCTTGCTTAGGAGGAAGAAAATCTCTCATTCCACGAAGTATCTCCTTTCCTCACCAGTATTTTCATTATTTGTTATCAGCTGGCATAAGGAAACCGCAGCAACTGCTGACTGGTCAGCTGGTACTTTCTTGTCTGTGTAAATTTTAGAGGTGAAGTGTGACTCTGCTGATAATGACACTCTTTAAAAAGAAGTGGAAGGAGCCAAAGTCCGAAGTGACACACTAATTCTGAAAGCACCAGCTGATGTTAGCAATCCATCCAGCTTCACTTCTCCCCCCTGCCCTCCTTGTTGATATGTACCAGTGTAATGGATGGGGCTGCTCCCTGCTGTGCCAAAGGGAGCCAGGCTCTGTCAGCAGGCACTGAGGGCAAACAGAGCTCAGTATTGCGTCTGACCTATTGGACACACAGGGTGGAAATCTTATTTCTGGAGGTTGATTACTTGTAGCAAAGCCGGCTGCGATAAGAGTAATAGTCACAGTGATGCTGTCTGCCTCCTAATGTTTGGCCAGCTGCAAGAATAAACAGGTCACCTAGATACAGTCATTGCCTGCTGACAGAGGGGTGGATTTTTCCTCTTTACCTGTCTCAGTGTGGAAAGGAGGGGATCCAGATCACTCTGATTAGGCTCTCTGGTGCCTTTCAGTGGTTACCCCTTCACATCTTCAGCCCTGCTCAGCTGAGCCTTCCCCAGCAGAAGTTAATGTGGAGGGCAGCAGGAGCAGTTCCAGCAGGATTTCTCTCTTATCTGTTGACCCTTTCCATAGCAGTCTGTTGGAGCATTTAGTTTAACTGTTCCTGTACCTTCAGGACCTGTAACTTCAAATGCTGGAGTCCTGCCAAAAAAAAATTAGTCTCACTTGGCAGTTGTCCTCTTCTTCTCTGCTTCTCATTCTGTAGAGTGCCTTAAAACCCAGCATTCTCTCTCCTGCAGGATTGCTGTATCATCCCTCCCTCTGTCCCTGGCTGCACAAACAGCGGGGGCTGTTGGCTGGCAAACAGTGCAGTTCTGATGTCTCACCTCACCTTCACTGCTTTTCACCCCCGGGGAGGGGGTAATCTGATAAAACACTGGTGCAAAGAAAATTATTCCCAGTTCAGGTCTGGTATCTGAAAACATGCTGCAGACAAACTGGCCTGAGGAGGCCGAGACTGGCTCCATTGGGGGCTGAATTTAATGAGGCTGCTGTTCCAGACAGTCCTCATCAGCTGGGCTCCAGGCTGGGTGAGGAGCAAACCCTGCACAGTCTTTTCCAGGCGCTGCACAGCCTGTGGTGCTCGAGCCCTGGGACTGTGCAAGGAGAGTCTTTTTGCCCTGCTCACTGTGGCATGTCCCCCTTACTTCAATACTGGACTTTGTCCCTCCTTCTGTCTGGCACCCAGAAAACTCTTGCAAAATCCTTAGGTCTGTGCTGTGTAAATGCCTCCAAGCCAGGTCTTGTTTAACTCTAGGACTGATGCTGATTTTCGGTGTAAACATTGCCTCAGGCTGAGGACTGTGCTGTTCTTAGCCCTGCAGTTGATTAGGTTGAAAACACCTCCTTGCTTTAACAGTAAATTAAGATTTTACTGATTTTAAAAAAATGTTAGAGGAAGCTGTCAAATTCTGTAGTTTTGGGAGATGTCTCTCTTCTGCCGTAGTCCAAAGGAAAGCTGAAGAGTCTGAAGCCTGAATTATTATACTTCTGAGCTGAAGGGAAGCTTGTTCCTCATATGACATGTTTCCTGTGAACTTTCTAACCTCTGTGCTGGGGTTTACAGTGCTTTGGAGAGCTGGCTGGCATCCTGCAGAGACCTGAGTGAGTACTCACTACAGAAGGTGTGCTGATGTCCTGTAAGGAGTGCCTGTAGCCCTGCTTTTTAGAGACCTCGAATCCTGCCTGGGCCCATCAACACACCATAAATGCTCATTGGAATGACTTCCATTGTCTCAGGGATCTCTTAATACCATCCCTGTGTACTCAGGAGAGGAAACTCAACTCCTTTGCGGCTCTGAGCTCAGCTGAAAGAAAATCATCTGCACAGTTGCTGCCGAGTCCTGTCCCGTGCATTGTGTGAGAGGGGAGCAACGTCAGCCAGCGCAGCATTGGCTCTGGAAAGTGCCCTCTTGGCACAGCTGCACAGCGATTTCCCCGAAATGTGGGGCTTATTCAGCTCCCTGAAGGCTGAAACAGCTCTCCAGGGTGACTGTAAGAGCCGCTCAGACTTACGGGAATGGAAAGGCAGGA
This sequence comes from Pseudopipra pipra, assembly GCF_036250125.1. Classification (NCBI taxonomy): domain Eukaryota; kingdom Metazoa; phylum Chordata; class Aves; order Passeriformes; family Pipridae; genus Pseudopipra; species Pseudopipra pipra. Next base: position 3,411,453 of record NC_087563.1, on the reverse strand, counting down.
ATTTTCTTAACCTGCTGGACATCAGCATGCGGCCACGGAGGAGGGCAGGTCCAATACCAGTGTGGGTAGTTGTAGATCAGTTGTTTCTGCTCGAGCCAGGCTGAAATCAGGGCTGGGTCAGCAGCAGCTGTCTGGTGGCAGAGGGGATTTGCAGGTGGAACTGTCTGTGCTCGCTGGCAGTTTGCTCTCGTGACACTTGGTTTGTGCTCAGGAGGCTCTGGCAGTAGCAGTTTGTGTTTGGAGCTGGGGGTTGTGAAACTTGCTTTTAGAGCTTTGGAAGATTTTTTTTCTTGAAAGTGGGCTATTGTATTTCCATCTGGCTGTGGTATCTGTTTCAGGAGTGTGCTAAGGTATTTCCTGAAATCTGAGTGTGGTGTTGGTGGAGACTGTGAGCACAGTGAAAGCCTCTGGGCAGGAAGGAGTTGGGGGGCCAAGAAATTGCAGGCCTGAAGCTGTTAAGCATGAGCAAATACCCCCAGAGAGGAGAAAGAACAATTAAATGCCTTCCTTGCCAAGAGAATTGGATCTCATCTGTGCCCAGGCTGTGCCTGGAGTTCTAATGGGCAAGGGAGGAGGCCTGGGGCGGATAAAACTTTAGTCCCTGTTCCCAACCCTGCAGTCTCTTCTTCTGCACTTGCTGGCTGTGTGTGGGGTTTACTCCAGGAGATGTGGCTGTCTGGGAGGTCAGGGCTTAGAGTTCCTTCCTCCTGCAGCGCTGGGTCTGCAAACCCAGAGAGTGCCCCTGGAAGAGGGGCTCGAGGACACTTGATTTCCTGTCACTGCTGCATCCCTTGGGTGCACTTGTGCTGGCTTTCCTTTCTCTGGCCTCCATCCTGGACAAAAGGGCTTTCCAAGGGCTTGTGTCGATGGTGTTGTTTTAAGCAGTTTTAAGCAAGACTTGCTGGCTGGCTGGAGAAGTGAAACCAAAGCTCTCAGTGCAGAAGTGGTTTGTGATAAAACCTCCTTAAGTGACAAGTGGGAAAAGGCTTATGGGTCCCTCCTCTGCTGTGTGCTCCCTCCCAGACGAGCCCGTGGTGTTAAGTAATGCTCCTGCTCTGCCCAGCTGTTACCATGGCAAACAGCCACTCAGATACCACGGGAAGGGTTTTTGGTCTGCAGTGGCAGTGGTTGATAACTCCTTTGCTGCTGCCTCCTCTCCTGCGCTCCAGACCCTGGGATGGGATGGGCTGGGCTGGGATGGGCTGGCTCTGGCATCAAAGCCCTTGTGCTGCAATCCTTGTAGACCCAGTGAAGCACTGCAGTAAAGGGGCACTGCAGTTTAAGGTCATAATTTTAGTTTATACCAAACCAGGTGAAAAGTACAGCTCATTCCTTTCCCTCATGGAGCTAATGATTAACATATCAATTAGGCATGAGAAGAAACAAAATGTGTATGCTTAAGATAAAGCAGACTGTACATGAAATGAGAAGGTATTGTAGTATTTGTTTTAAAAACAAAGTGGGAGTTATTTGCACTGGATTGTGCAGGCCAGTGCTGTGTGATTACAGGGAGTGCTACCATTTCGGGGTGATTCATTGTGGTCTAGGCTCTTTAAGACTGATTAGAAGGTGCGAGGGTGTTCTCAGCTTATACCCTCTCCCATCCTGTTTTAGAGAAAAGCAATGGAAGCATCAAAACTTGAGGCTAGAACTGAGTGCTGTCTCAGAGTGCCTCTGAGAGAAATCGCCCCCGTTTCGCATCTTTGGGACCACCAGGTCCAAAGGGTTAATGGGATTCTGCTCATAGTGGTGAGGACCCTGTGTGCCTGGAGATGGTTGGAGTGCCTGGCCTTGGGCAAAAGAGAGGTACAGAGCAGCTGATGGAGTCCCCAGTACAGCTCCCCACAGCAAACTGGGTGGCTTTAGCTTGGAGGCACTCGGGCTTCTGACAAAAATCACACAAAATCTGCAGTTCCCTTCGCTGGCAGATTTTGGATGGGGTTTTGTTGGCAAAGCTATTCCAGTAGGAAACCTGATCTCTGTCAGTGGAATCCTGCTGGTTACAGCGAGTTGGGAAGCCGTGGGGTGACTTGCATCAGTAACATGCAGTGCAAGACTTCCCAACAAAATGATTTTAGGAGGTTTGGGGTGCTGTTACGCTGTCCTTTCATGTGCTGTTGACAGAGGATCCCCTGTGTTTATAAAGCACTTCTGCATGGGCTGAGGGACTGTGTGAAGGTGCTGCCACGTGCTCTTGATGTCCTTGGGGTACTTGTGTCACTCTGTTGGTGCTCTGAAGCCAACATTCAGGTGCAGTGTCCAAAATGAGCAGGTTGGTGTAGGATGTCTCCAGCCGAGTGAGAGGCTGGGCTGGGAGCAGTTCATCCAGCCTGCCTTGGAGCTGGTTTTTACTCTGTGCACTCTGGTAGCTGTAGGTGAACAGGGGACCACCCTTCACCTGCTCTGCTCCCCTCCTCTCCTCTCCTCTGCAAGCCCCACACCCAAGGGGTTGAAGAGAAAAGCTCTTCGGTATTAATTCTCTATAACTATGGTTAAAGTCTCTCTGGCAATTGGTGTGGGACATGCAGCTCCTGAAGCATTGATGAGGCTTCAGAGAAAGCTTTATTAAACACAAATTGAGAGGAATGTGTGGTTGTTTCTATTCAGAGTCTTGCCCAGATGCTCTCCAAGTCTGAAAGCTTCCAGTGGTTGATGGTGTGTGCTCTCAGAGCACAGCAGTGGTTGCTCCAGCTCCCCCTCGAGACTTGCTCTCTCTGAAGGGGAGCTCTGCTCTGGAAGGCAGAGACTTGTATTTCAGGTGTTGTCTTTGAGGCATTCCTTGAACTTGAGAGGTGAGTGGGTTGGGTAAAGTACAACAGCCCCCCTCCATGGAGAAAAACACAGCTTTTTTGCAGATGCTTGTGCCACAACGTGCTGCTGGTTTAAATGACTTCCAGCTTTTAGCAGAAGAGAGGGAATGAACACAATCTCTTTTCAGTGCTGTTCCACTGTTTCTGACAGAAAGGCACATCCCAAACTTATGGTGAGTCCTGGGAAGGCATTGACACGGCTGCTGTCCCCTGCCCTGTCCCAGTCTTGCCCCCAGCTGTGCTTGTGCCTTGGCCAGCTCAGGGCAGCCCTTTCCAGCACAAACCACAGCAGAGGTGCTGGAGGGCTGGCAGGGCAGGGGGGGGATGCCCATGGATGCTGTGACCCACTTGTGCAGAGAGGCAGCGTCCAACACGAGTCAGCTGAGCCGCCGTGGTGAGAGCACCCGGCTCCCACTGCACAGCTCTGAGCCTGGAAAAGCCATTTCCTTTAATATTTCAGCAAGTGTTTCATAACAGCACTTTGTACACGCCTTGAACATGCTTTGTCGGCATGTCCCTGACACTTGGCTGTAGCTTAAAACTTCTAATGAATTAATCATAAATACTTCAGGCAAATGCTCTGGTGTGCCTGCAGTCCTGGACAGCTGATGGTAACTGGCACAGGGCAGCCTCCCTTCTGCTGTGTGGGTCTGGATGTCTCTGGGCACTGGGACCTTCAGTTTTGGACATGGCAGTGCTCTGGCAGCAACAATGCAGCTTCCTATGGCTCAGAGGTGGGACAGCTTGAACAGCACCTGGCAGCCAGCTGGAAGCCAGGGCTGCCTCAGGGCTCCAGCACAGGGATGTCACCGTCTTGCACAGGGCTTTCAGAGCATTTGGGGTGTGTTTTCCCTCCACTCTTTGTAACAGGACCTTCTCAGAGCAAACAAAGGCACCAAAGAGCTGCTTGTTCAGAGCTCCTGGATTCCACCAGGGCTGAGCCCCTGGGTCACCTCCCCATGGAGAACAGGCAGTGGGGCTGTGCCTGCACAGCAGATGCCCCCTCTGTTATTCCCGTTGGTGAGAGGGAGACTGCCTGGGGCTGGGGCACAGGCTGGACCCGAGGGCAGACATTTGGGGGTACTGGGCTGTCCCTCTCTCTTCCCCACCTGGTGCTGTCAGGGTTTTGGCAACGTGTGAGCTGGAGGGTCGTTGTGCCCATGGCTCTGCAGAGCTGGAGCAGTGACAGGGAATGGTTTCCTGAGCACAAAGCAGGCCTGTGGGAGGGCCAGGCTGATGCCGTGAGCTGTCTCCTGCCACCAACCACCATGTGTGCAGGTTGGACTCCTGTGTGAGGGCACGTTTTCCATGCAGACCACAACAAACAGACCCAAGGAAGTTGTCAGGAAGGCGAATCACCTGTCTGCCCTCAGATTGCCACAGCTCTGGGTGTGAAAGCCCAGGCTCAGTGAGGAGGAACCAGAGGTGAACTGCTCCTCTGTCCAGAATGGGCCTCAGGGCCTGGCACAAAGAGCAGGCAGCACCCTGGCCTCAGGTAGGAGACCCTGCTGGGAGAGCTCCATCCAAACCTGGGGCTCCCTCCTGTGTGCTCAGGCAGCTGGCAGAGTGCAGGAAATCCCAGTGGACTGCTGGGAGCCTCCGGGCAGCCCTCGGGGGGGCAGAGCTGGGCTGGTGTCTGTCCATGAGGTGACACCCAGGGCGTTTGGGCACTCGCCCCTTGGCCAGCGGGGTGTCCCAGCACCGCCACCTCCTGAGCTGTGCCTCAGGTGCAGGAGGGGCAGAGCTGGAGCAAGGGCTGGTCATCCAGGGGGAGAGGCAGCTGTGTGTGTGTGGCAGGGCTGGAGCAGAGTCAGGCACCAGCTCCTCCCTCCAGTCCACACACATTTGCAGCTGGGGAGGGTGGCACCTCCTGGGGAAACTCCGCCTGGCTCTTGTTCCTCTCCGTGGTACCGTGTGACTGACCCGGCCCCTCTGTGCCCCTCTGTGCCCGCAGTGTACGTCGTGGAGGAGCGGCGGAGGGACGACACGGGCGAGAGCGCCTGCCTGACAGCCTGCTGGACCGCGCTGTGCTGCTGCTGCCTCTGGGACATGCTGACCTGAGCCGCCCGCCGCCCGCAGAGCGCTATGCAGCCTCCCCACTCCTGCCCCCCGACTTCTTTTTTCTGTTACTGTAATCAACTGCTCTGCTTTGCACAGCCAAGAGGTTCCCGTCTGTCCGTCCTAGCGCCTTGTCGGGGGTGGGGGGGTGCAACTCCTTTATTTTAGTAAAGGAAAAGGAGAGAAAAAAAAAAAAAGGAGAAAAAAAAATCCCTTTTTAACATTTCTAAGACTTTTGTTGTAACTTTGAAGAATGTGCTGATGGTGTATTTCAGCCAAAGGCATTCTGATGAAATGTATATTTACCAGTTGAGATTTTCCTAGCCCTAGAGACGAAGACATACGCAATAATTAAAGCCAACAGTTGATTTTCTTCGCTAGGTCCCGGCTGTTTCAGTCAATCTGTCTGTGCAGGGTCAGTGTCCCCTGGTGCTGTGTGTCCTCAGCCCCCCACGGGCACTGGCTCTGCAGGTGGGAGTCCTGGGTCTGGCACCTCCAACCCCCTCATCCCACACAGGGCGGCACAATTGGCTTTTCATCCCTCGGGGCTGGGCGGGCACATCCCCTTCTGGGACCAGCGCCCTCTCCAGCAGCTCCTGGAGAAGCACAGGCTGAGCTGCTGCAGCTCTTGGGGAAGGACTGATCCCAAGCTGTGATCCATCATCCCCTGCTGCAGAGCAGAGGCTTGCAGGGGGTAAATTAATGGATAAGAAGATACAAGGCCATGGATTAATTTAGTGCAGAAGATTTAGAGCTGAAGCTGTTCCATGGCACGCCTGGCCAGAAGAGGGATAAAAAGCTTTTGTCTGCAGAAAAGGGGGAAAACCTGCTGCTGATCCCAGGGATTTGCATCCCACTGCCCCCCCAGCCTTGGGACCAAACCTGATGCACTCACCAGCTTTGCTTTGCAGTGCCCAGAGAATGCCCAGGGATCTTGGATCTCGCTGTCCCTCGGATGGCCCTGGTGCTCTGTGCACCTCAACTCAGAGCTCAGCAGTCCAAGTTTGGGGCTCTGGTCTGGGGTTTGGGGTTGATGAGAGCCCCTGGCAGCTGCCTGCCCCAGGAGCCTTAATGCCCCTTGCCTGCCCCCCTGCAGCCCTAAGCTCAGCTCTGTGGCTGGGTTCCCAGAGCTCCCAGGAATGGGTGCTGTCACCTTCCCTGTCACTGTCACCTGCTTGGCAGCTGTGGGGGCACAGGAGGGGAGTCCCTGGCTCACCCTCCTCTGTGGGTGGGAGGGAAGTGGAGTGTTTAGCTACCCTGTGCCCATGGCCCTCCATGCCCCCTCCAGCCTTGTGCTCCCCCCCTAGACTGGTTTTGGCTCTTCCCAGCCAAGTAATGAATGGCTCTGTCCCTGCCAGGCCTGAGGGAGCCTCAGCCCTGCACACTCCCCTCAGCTCCTTGCCCTGTCTTGGGTGCAGCAGGAGCTGCTCCCAGCAGGGGAGAGGGTGAGGACTCGGTTTTCCTGCTCTGGCACCTGTCCCAGACACCAACCAAGTGGCTGCAGCAGCGCTCTGGGTGCCACAGTGCCCGTCCTTGGGGACAGGCAGGGCACGTCACATCTCCCATGCTCCAGCAGCAAGGGCCACCCCAGGTCCCAGCACACCAGCTGCCTGGGCTGTGGGAGAGCTCAGGCTCTGCCAGTCCCCAGTGGGCCTGGGCACCCCTTCCCCATCCCAGTGCCAGGGCAGGGCAGTGGGTGCAGCTCTGGCAGCCTCTGCAGCGGGGAGTCTCTGGCCACTGCACCAGACAGGGGCTGACCCACCTGGCCAGGCCTACGCCCTGCAACCCAAATGGGGAGAACCTGGCCCAGGGCCCACCTGTTTGCCCACCCCAGCACCTGGAAGAGACGCCAGGACACACGGAAGCCGAGGTTGGGAAGCGGCAGATGTGGCTGCTCACAGTGGGTGATGGGATGAAGCAGGTCTGCACACACACAGGAGCTCAGAGTCCCCCTGGGAAGGGAGCCCACCCCCAGCCCAGCCAGGGATCTCCCAGCCCCACCAGCCCCTCACAGGCCCACCCCCAGCCCTGGCAGAGCCCATGGGCACAGTGCAGGCAGGAACCCAGCCAAGATGCCTTGTCCAGGGCCTTTCCCAGGCCTGTCCCCACAGAGCTGCAGCCCCGTGTCCAGCCTACAACCCATCTCAGGGCAGCCCCCAGATCACTTTTGGGGTTACAGGGCTGATACCTGGGAGTGGGACACTTACTTGGATGCAAACTGTTTGGGATTGCACAGGACTTGTTATGGGATGCTTCAGGGAGGCCCCGAAGGTGCAGGTGATTTTTAGGAGGAATGTGGGAAAGCAGTGAGGTGAGGGGCCCAGCAGGGTGTTGGTGACCCCCTGGTCATTGCTCTTGTGCAGCACCTGATCCCCCCGGTCTGTCTGAGCTTATCAAATTCCTCCTAAACACTTTCTCGCATGGGGCTCCCTCCCTGCCCGTGTGTCTGCAGGGTGTGAGAGCACCGGGGGGGGAGCGGCCCCGTGTCCGTGGGGCAGCCGTGGGATCACCGGCGGAGGTGACACAGGACCCGCTGGTGACACAGCTGGTGGTCTGGGAACCCGGGGGCAGCGAAAGGCCGTCCCAGAGTGTGGCAGCACCCGCGTGCCCGTGGGATGAGAGCACGGGGGTCGGCACAGGACCGGGAAACTCCTGCCCGGCTCCAAGATCCCGGGAGGAGCGGGCGGGGGCCGGGCAGGTGCAATTCCAGCAGGGGCCACACGGTGGCGATGTCCCCTCGCGCCGGGGCGTGCGGAGCGACCGGGACAGCGGGAATGGCCGGGAGAGAGGGAATGACACGGGAGAGAGGGAATGGCCTGGGACACTGGGAATGACACGGGAGAGAGGGAATGGCCTGGGACACTGGGAATGGCCGGGAGAGAGGGAATGACATAGGACAGCGGGAATGACACGGGAGAGAGGGAATGACATGGGAGAGAGGGAATGGCCTGGGACACTGGGAATGACACGGGAGAGAGGGAATGACACGGGAGAGAGGGAATGGCCTGGGACACTGGGAATGACATAGGACAGCGGGAATGACACGGGACAGTGGGAATGACCAGGACAGCAGGAATGACCTGGGACAGAGGGAAAGGCACGGGAGAGCAAGAATGACTGGGACAGCAGGAATGACACAGGAGAGTGGGAATGACCTGGGAGAGTGGGAATGACCCAGGAGAGAGGGAATGGCCTGGGACAGCAGGAATGACCAGGACAGCTGGACCGGCCCAGGAGAATTGGAATGGCCCAGGACAGCAGAAATGGCCCGGGACAGTGGGAATGACCACCAAGAACGGGCTGGCTGGGCCCATGCTCATGTCCGTGTTCCATGCCCATGTCTGTGCCCATGCCCATGCCCATGCCCATGTCCATATACATGCCCGTGCCCATGTCCATGTCCGTGTCTGTGCCAGCCCTCCCAGCCTCCCTCTTCCCCCACCACCACTCTCCAGCAGGACCCCTCCACCAGCCTCCCCTGGTGCCCACTCTGGGCAGCACTCAGGGGGTGTCTGCAGGACAAGGGTACAGCTGCTCCAGGGCAGCAGGATTCCCTGCAGGCCCCTCACCCCAAATCCCACCACACCCCCCCATGAGAGCAGCCAGAGAGACACGAGTTTTATTGAGGTGGGGAAGGAGGGGGCAGGCTGTGGGGATCAGCCCAGGGCACCCAGGGGGGCCACTACTGTGCCCTGCGGGCCATCAGCATCTCCCGGATATTGTCCTCTGCTTCCTTCACACTCCGCTCCAGGTACGACTTCTTCTGCTGCAAGGCAGAAAGCAGAGGAGAGTCAGGGTCCCCCAGCACACACCAGGGTCCCCCAGCACACACCAGGGCCCAGGGCCACCCAGGCAGAGCTGGCCCAGCCACCCCCCACCCTGCCGGTGTCCCCAGGTGGGGACAGTGGTTACACGTTCCCAGAGGCACAGGGGCACTGGTAATGTTTTACACAGACTTTGAATTTTGTTCCCACTGAAACCTCCCCTGAAAAAAAAGTGGGAGACGTGAACCACAGCAAGGAAGGAAATCAAATCAGATCCTGTAACTCCTGGAGCCCAGAGAGGGACTAACATGCTGAGGCCTCCTTATGGAGACACAGCAAAACTCCCTCCTTGGGCACAAAAGGCTCTTTTTCCCAGCTGGGCCATTTTCTAACCCCAGACCCTCCTTTCTATCAGAAATTCCCTGGCATAGTCACCAAATACGTGTGTTTCCTTAATCATCTGTAATTAGGCTGGGCTTGGCAGGGAAGCAGCCCCAAGCCGTGCATCCCAAGATAGGAATTCAGCATGCAGCGTTTTTTCCTGCTAGCCTGGGTGCTCCTCTGTGACTGGAAAAATCAGCACTTGGCTCTCCTGACTATTTTCTCTGGGTTTCCAAACAACAGACACAACAGTCTCCTCCAGCAGTGTTGCTGTGAGCAGGGGTGGGCCCACTCCATGACTGGATGGGGGGCCTTGGGAATGTCCCCAGAGCTGGGCTTGCCCTCAGTGGCACCTGCAGCACCAGGCCTGCTGTCCTCACAAGGGGCTGGGGGACACTTTGGCACAGTGCCCCCTGCCCCATGGGCGTCACAGCCCCACACAAGCCCAGGGAGCTTGTATTGATAAGCACTGGCAGGATTGTTATTGAATTCCAGAGTCCAGGTCTCAGCCCAGACCATCCTGCCATGGGCACCTTCCCAGGAGGTGAGCACCAGGAGCCCAGGATGGCAGGAATGACCCCCAAAGGCCACCCAAACCAAGCACAGGTGAAGGGCAAGAACTGCTGATGCTGCCCTGAGAGCCTCACCCCAATTCCTGTGATCCCACAGGAGCTGGGACCCACAGTGCTGAGAATCCCATTAGCCCATGGAGCAGCAGTCCTGCTGCCACCACTGTCCCTCCATCCCTTGCTGTCACATGGCTGCACACTCGGCTGGAATGCCCATGCCATGAGGACAACTCTCCCAGCCCTGTTCCTAAAGGCTGAAGGGCTTTTATTTAAACACTAAAGGTTGTTGGTGACATCCAGGGCCAGGGATACAGCCAAGGAAGGGCTCCTTGTCCCTCTCCCGGGGTCCCTCTCGCTGACAGGAACTGCTTTTGAGGAAACCACAGGGAGAGGAAGAGCAGCCACAGGTTCCCACTGTCAGTGAGTCAGTGACACACCAGCAGGACACTGTCCCCACACTGCCCGGACAGGCGTCGAGGGATTTCACACATAGGGAACTGAGCCTGAAGGCTGCAAGAGGTCACAGGGCCTGGAAAACCCTCGTGGGTCTGAGCTCTGCTGACCAGAGCAGAGTGGCAGCAGTGGAGCTGACTTCTGGTCAGTCATTTATTGCTAAAACCATTTTTTCACGCCATTAAATTAGCCTATGAAATGGTTCTGCCTTTCTGCCCTCTCCCCTGCCATGTCCCCCACGGACCCACACTGCCCATTCCTGCACAGGGACATGCTCTGCCCTCCAGGGGAGCAGGGCTGCCAGAGCTGCACAGCCCGTGGCAAAGGCACAGGCTTTAATGCCATTTCTGTACTCGAGCAGCACCGGCAGCCTGAGGCAGGTGAGGATTGAGGGAAATTTTTCTTTCCCTCAATCACTCTCCTTGGTCACACAATGTCTGGGATGAGAGGATCTGGGCTGGTCCCGACACTTTTACTCCTTCCTCCCAGAAGCAGCCTGCAGGGAGTCCCATCCCTGGGCTCCAGGAGCATCACTTGGGCATCCAGTGAGCCCCGCACCCGCAGCTGGGGGGCTGCAAACCTCCCAGTGAGTCCGGCAGTGCCGGAGCCAGCACGGGGGCTGATCCCACTCTGACCCCCGGATCACGGGCAGCGAGGAGCAGACGGGCGCCACATTTTCCGAGACACGTGGCACAAACGAGGTGTTCCTTCCCCAGGAACTGCAGCCCGGTTTCTGCTTCGGCAATCACCGGAGAAGCAGCAGGAGCCCGCGTGCAAACCCCTCCTCACCGCGATTACTGGGGTCTAGACAGGAAACTCCGTCTCTCCCGCCGAGCGAGGGCTGACACACGCTCTGCCTACTCACACCAGAGCCCAGAGACACGGCAGCGCAGCTCTGAAGTCACGCTGGAGGCTGTTCCGGTCCAGCCAGACCTGCCAGGCTGGTGGTATCTGTTCCCTGAACACCACCCCGCATCCCAAACCCCACCTCCAGCTTCCCCAGCTCACAGCTTTCATCTGCACTCGGCCTGGACTTGCAGCCCTAGTTAACCCTTTGTCCTCTGAGCCCCTGGTTTGGGCTTCACCTCAGCACCCTCTGAGCTGATGCATTTCCCCGGGAAGGTGTGTTCGCCCCTCCAGGTGGATCCTCCTCTGCTGCCACAGCAACCACAGCCCTCGGGAATTCACAGGGCAACACCAGAACTGCGCTGCTGGTTCGGGTCCCTCATTAGCCTAAAGGTGGCTGCTGCTGTCTGCAGCCTCTGATTTCACTTCTAGAGCTGTAGCTCCAGTGCTCACCAGTCAGGAGCCCAAGGGAACGTGGCAGCAGCCCCAGGGGACGTGGCAGCAGCCCCAGGGGACACGGCAGCACACTGGCTGCATGACCTGCGAGCTGCTGATCCAGAGCTCCTGCACACTCACCACATCAGTGCCCTAAGCTGCTCCCACCCTCCCCCAGCCTCTGTGGGCCTCTGGCCACCTAAAGTGGGCACCCAAACCAGCCCCAGATGCCACTGCCTGAAGCCCCAGAAATCCAGGGAAGGACAGAGAAAGGAGACTGGCTTTGGGAGGGTGGCGGAGGGAAGTAGCCACATGACACTGAGCTCCCAGAAAAGCCCCACTCCTGGCTGGGTCAGGCTCTGCAGGAGGCTGGGCAGTGCCCCGGGGTCTGTCCCCCTGCAGTCACACCGGGAGTGTGGCAAGGCAGTGATGAGGAAACACGGAGGGCACGGCAGGAAGCAGCTGATGTGTCAGCCACGGGCTCCAGCTGCAGTGAGGAGCTGGTTCCTCCTCCTGGGGCACAAGTCCCACGGCCACTTGCTATAGAGATTTTATTTTACCACGGTGCAGAACACACTTGTGGGGTGTTGCTGAAGCTTATTTCAGAGGAACAGCCTCTGACCAACCCCTGCCAGCCCCCACTGCTCCCAGGAAAAGGCCAGTGTGTTCCCATGACCCAGGCACAGCTCACTCAAACAGGGAGGGATGACCTGGGACTGCAGGTCCTGTCAGAGCTGGAGAAGCTTCTCCCCCACAAAGTGAGAAAAGGGAGCTGGAAGCTGCATGGAAGAGGGCACGTGGGAAGGGAGAATTAATTGCAGCTACACATTTCCAGGTGGACAGCACGCTTTGCACACACCCCAAAACCGAGCCAGCTGACCTGCCCCAGCACAGGACAAGCTCTTGAATCCTCACATGTTCCCACCACAGGCCACCCACCAGCTCTCATCCACTCCCTTATCTGTGGTGACAGCCCCCTGATCCCCTCCTGCCCCTCACAGAAAGGGCTCTGCCATCTGCACTGGGACACGAGACCAACACAGAGCCACTGCCCCAACCCAGCTGGGTCTGGGCCTCCTGCAGAACAACTGAGAAGATGCCCCCAAAAACCCAGTGCAGTCAATGTCTCCCAGCCCACAGTTTCCCAATTTCTTTAAGCTAATCCTACTGCCAGCAACAGTCCCTTCCCCAGCCAGGAAGGGCTGCAGCACTTGGGAACGAGACAAACCACAGCCCTGATGATCTGTCTCAAAACCAGCCCCAAAGGAAGTGTTCTCACCTAAATCTGCTTTCTGGAAGCAGGCTTGCCATGCTAACGACTGCCTGGCACTGGGATGGAGGGATGGAAGAGATGACCAAGGACTCCTCCTTGGGCAGCAGAGCCAACCCCACAGGCTGGGCCTCCCACCACCTCCTGGGGGCCCAGGAGCTGGGATCTGCACCTCTCCTGCCCCTGACTGCAGATGTGCCACCAACCTGGCCCATACTCTCCCCTTCAAGCTCTTGGGAGCCTTCCCCACTTCCAAGGCTTCCTGTAGCCTCCCTAAACCAGGCAAGGGGTGAACCTGTGTGTGGTCAGTACAGCTGCATGGAGTAAAAACACCACCTCCCATGTCATCAGAGATGCAGCCAAAAATAGGACTGGCCACTCACGCAGCCCCATCTGACAGGCAACACATGTGCACCTCCTAGGAACCCTTCCCAGGAGGAAGGGTGGCTGTGCAGCCAACAGCTCCACCAACAGAGCCACAGGGCCCATCAGGGAAGGTACCACCACAGAACCACAGAATCAGCTAGGCTGGAAAAGACCTCTGATATCATCAAGTCCAACCTCTGACCCAACACTACCTTGTCACCCAGACCATGGCACTGAGTGACACGTCCAGTCTCTTCTTAAACACCTACAGGGACAGTGACTCCACCACCTCCCTGGGCAGCCCATTCCAATGGCTGATCACTCTCTGTACAACATTTCTTCCTAATATCCAACCTAAACCTCCCTGGCACAGCTGAAGACCCAGCCCTCTTGTCCTACTGCTGGTTGCCTGGGAGCAGAGCCCGACCCCCACCTGGCTACAACCTCCTGTCAGGGAGTTGTAGAGAGTGAGGAGGTCCCCTCTGAGCCTCCTCTTCTCCAGGCTCAACAACCCCAGCTCCCTCAGCTGCTCCTCATAGGACCTGACAGCTCCAGCCCTGCCTGAAAGGAGGGAGGGGAGAAGAGAGGAGGGCAGGGAGCTGATATCCAATGGCCATATTGGGATGCAATGCCCACTGCCATGTCCTAGGAAGCTCTGGGGCACTGTAAGCCATGGCTCTGGGGGGCTGCCACCAGCCCCAGCTGGTGTGGGAAGCACACACTCCTGGAAGCAGCAGCTCGGCCGGGCTGTGCAGGCAGCACCACGAGCCAGCCCTCGCCACGCACGCTTCTGACCAAGGCGTGCCAGCACAGCCAACCTGCACACCCTGGCACGGGTGGGTACAGCCAAACACTGCCAGGAGACTCGCCCCTGCCATCACCCTGTTCCTCAGCTCTCCCTTGCCCTTCGCTCCCCACCACGAGCAGCGCTCGCTCCCCGACCAGCTCCGCGCTGTTTGCTTTTGGCAGCGGCTGCGGAAGGACTCCATCAAATGCAAACACAATTACAGCTCACACCCTAAGAAGAAAAGGACTTGTGGTTAACAGAGGTGGCCCGTGGCCTTTTGACACGGCAGGGAAGCCACCTCCTGCTCCAGCCTCCCACCTCTGCTCCCGTTGCATCACGCTGTTGGAGAAGCTGGTGCTTCACGAGATGACGCACCCGGACCTTGCATTCCTGGCAGATTAAAGAGCCAGCATCCACAGATTCCACAGCAACAAAAAACTATTAATCAGCTCCTCTTGGATGGGCTTTTGATGATCAAAGCACTGTCTTTCCTCCAGTGCTGTGATTCAGACACCTTTGCCTTCAGGGAGAGCTGGTCAGGCACCGCCAGCCCCGCGTGTGGCAGGGCCTTGCCTCGAGCCGGTGGTTGAGCACAGCACGGCCCAGCATTCCCAAACAGCCCTGTGCTCCCTGTGGGAACAGGCACAGCAGCCCTGCCCATCCATGCTGCGGTTCACCTCCTGCTCACAGGTGAGTTTCCTGTGTCAAGTCATGGTTTATCACTCAAGGTTGACTTTTGCTCTTCAAATACCATTTCTCTCACATCACCTCAGCAAGAGGCTCAACCCTTGACCTGCAAACACAGATCTGCTTAAGCCCAAACAAAAACTGTTCCCATGGAAATGTCAGGATCTAGCACTGGAACATGCCTACTCATTTCAGCCTGTTCTTTCTTCTTCCCCTCCTTTGTTGCTTTTTTTTTGTTGTTTGTTTTTTTGTTTTTTAAACTGTTTTTCTATGGACTTGTTTTATACCCAGCTTGTGAGAACAAAGCGAGGTGGCAGGTCCCTTCCCAGGGAGCACCTCCCTATGGATCACAGCCTGCTTGGCTACCAGCCACCAGATTCTGGCATCCCACTCTCACGCTCAGAGGGCTTCCGTCGAGGAACGCTGCAGTCCCCAGGCATGAGGCAGTGCCTCAAACGGGAGCCCTGACACAGCTCATCTTGTGACACCGTCCCAAAAAACCTGCTGCAAGCCAAGAGCCTCTGTATCCCCCAAAGTTAACTCAAACCATTTTTGGAATTCCCCAAGGGAAAGTGATCAACGGATCCTGAGCTAGAGCTGGGAGCACGTGGGTGGCTGGAGAAGGATCTTTCCTGGGAGGAAGGCAAGTCGTGCTGCCCACGTGGGGGGGGCCAGGCAGGAGGGGCAGCCTGAGCTGCCCTCGCTCTTGGGGTCACCACTGCTGCTAAGGGGGCTGGAAATGCCCAAATTCCCTGCAGAGAACAGCGCTCCAAGTCATGCACCCTGGGCAAGGCAAACATTTCAGTCAGCCTGAGATGACGTGCCGAGGACGTGCCCTCTGCGTAACGGGATTTCACTGGGAACCCAGAAATGGGAAGGAGGTGGACCTGCTGAACAGCACCCAGCTGCTCCTGCTCCGGGAGAAGCCAAAATAGTGGGCACCAGCAACGGGGTGGGGTGGGTCTGCAGGCAGCCCTACGCCCTGGTGGGTCCACCCAGCACTGGTCCTCACCCAGTTCTACACCGTGGCACATGTACACACTGGGAATTAGCACTCTACAGCAACCACCAAATATTTAGATCTGCTCCAAGACTTTCCAAGCAGAGTTATTGCTCTCAGGAAGTTGCCCAGAGTTTGCTCAAGAGTGAATGATGTGCAATAGGAAGGGAGCCCAGCTGCTTTCTGACGACAGCTGCCGACAGAAGCATCATGATGTCATTTACCTAAGAGGAGAAATGATGATTCAGACCCTTGGGTTTCCCCTTCCACAAGGTAACGGGGACCCTCAGTCTCTTCAGAACCATCTGGATTTAAGTGTAAGAGAGGACATCAAACATATGAGTGCATGTGCCAACTCAGGAGGATCTTCAGAAGCACCTGCCTGCAGAACTGCTGGTGCAAATCCGCCTTTATTGTGTCCCAGTCCTACCACAGCACAACCAGCAGGGCTTCCCCCACCATTATCAAAGCTCCTCAAAACCCTGAGGAACACACTCTGAAAAAGCTAATTTGGGAAAGCCCCCACTGCCTCCCACGCTAGGTACCTTCAAGAGAAGAAGGGGCAAGGTAAGGGGCAGAAAGGCTGGCAGGCAGGAGGACTTTCTGCCCCAACCTGTGGCAGCTGCAGGGACCCACTGCTCCAAGCCACAGGACACAAAGTGCTTCCAGGAGAGCAGGAGACAGTTACTCTTTGTGACTGGGAAATGAGGATTATTCCAGTGAACTCCTGCACCCTACCCTGATGTGAACTACTACAAAAGCAAACCGGTGGGAACCTTTCAGTAGGTGGCAGCAGAAATGTATTATCAGCCCAGAGGATTCCTTTTGGGACACCCCTTCTTGGCATAATTCCCCATTTAAAGCAGTTTCCAGGGGTATGTTGCTCCAGGTCGGATACTGCACCCTCACCAGGCTTATGACAGCAGAGTCAGGTCAAACACACAGAACTTGGGGAGAGGAAACTCCCCCCGGTGCTGAAAATCCACCCGCTCCGTTTCGGCGGAAGCGTCTCTCACCAAACCGCCTCTTGCAAAATGTGGTAAGTTCCCTAACCCAGTGCCTCGGTTTCTGTGGTCCTGCAGAGCCAGTGTGGCTCACCAGGACACCTCCAGGCAATAGGACTTTTGCAAAAACCACACCACACCTTTCAGCCCTTGCAGTCCCTCCCGGCCAGACGAGGCCACTTCGGAAGAAAAACTGCTTCCATAAATTTCAAAGACAAACCAGCAACAAAAAGATGGTGTCGGCTCCCAACCAGGCAGCATCCCCCCTCTAATTCAGACCTCCCTGAAGTCAAAGCAGCCACGTGGTCACTACCAACACGTTTACCAGTAGAGCAGGGGGTGACCCGGGCACGGGGCCAGCAGGAAGCAGGAGGGCTGCCCCGCATACCTGGGAGCAAGGTGTGGCTTTGTAAAGCTGACTCAGGGCTGGGTCAGGGCTCCCTGACAGGCAGGAGCACGCTTTCCAAATAATCGTTTCCTGTTCTCCCCAGGCGAGATGGAGGAGGAGGAGATGGGAGCAGGATGGAGGTTTATCGGGCACAAACAATCCCCCTCCCCAGAGCTGCCTGGCACAAGGGCCAGCCAGGAGCCACTGCAGGGGCTGGTGACTAAGGCAAGGACAGCAGTGCTGGGGTTGTGACTAACTATTACTCATGCAAGGAGGAATTTGGAGAGGGACCCGCATCCAGCTCGGCTCGTTGCTTTGGATACTTTTGCAGCCATAAGCACAAAGGAGAGCTTTGACAATGAATCAGACCCTGCTTTACAATGACAAAGACAAGACTTATCGACCAACTTGGTGTTAAAATTTCAGTGTAATCATAAAAGCAGCTTAATGCTAATCAGAGGAAACAAGACACGTTTTCAGACCCAGATGACTAAATGTAGGGTCCTGGATGGACAAAACCATTTAAAGACAGCAGCAGAAGTGGGTTTTTTAATTAATCATAATGTATTTCACTTTCCTCTGAATTACAAAGGAATGTGAGTGTAATGGCAACAGTTGCTTGAAAAGCAAGTTGTTTAGGGTTTTTATAAATCAAGAGCAACCCTCCCCCAAAAAACCCCCTAAAACGAGTTCTGGGATACCTTTATTTTGAAAGCATGTCTAGAACTATCCTCTAAAAGAAGTTAAAAGGAAGCAAACAACCCTCATGTTAATTATTCTCCTGCTTTTAAAATCTACAATTATCCACCTAAAAATAAAGTAGGGACAGCGAAAGCAAAGAGTCATCAAATTCCAGTTCTCCCTTCATGAAGCCTTTGCCCTCTCAGCTGGTTTGTGTGCTTACTTTGCAGTCTGCAGTGCAGGGAAGACTAACAAAGAATTACTAATTAAGCAACCGCTTGCAAAAATCTGTGAGTTTGAAAACTTGTTGCGGTGAATGATTGGTCCAGATAGGAGATCCAGCCTTGCCAATGCATACCCACACATGTGATGATATAAATACACGTCATTCCACTCACATCAGCATCACCCCACAACCATTCTTCACAAAAATGTGGTGAGATACTCAAGTTTTTATAAGCCATCCCAGGTCTAAGGCCATCGATGACCCTTCTGGAGAGCTGGGAATCCCCTCTGAAATGCGAGGGTTTCTTTTCCCTGTGCCTCTTAAGATTCCAAAGTCGTGTTTTGTAACCAGTGGTTTGTGCACTATTTAACACATGACAAGCTTCTTACACAATTTTCAAAGCAGAACATAGTGTTATTTGATCTTTATCAAACAAATCTAACAGACGAGTAAGAGCCAGTACCTAAACAAACCAACCTCCTTCCCTGGGAGGACTGAGGAGCACTTGTTGCCTTTAAGAGCTGCAAGGTGCTCGCTGCACACAACCGACTTCCATCTGTCTGGGATGAGGGATGACTCAATCAGACAACAGAGAAACAGCCCAAAACACCCATGAAGTTCAGAACACAATCCTTTTGCCACCCTCACTTTTGACAAACAACAGTCAGACAGACCGCAAGGCTCTGAACATTAAGAAGTGAAGTCAGAGATTCCTCACAGCTGTGAAGGCCTGTTCTTCATGTTACCATCAGCAGTCAGTTCAGTAGAGAGGAAGAATTAGAGCAGCACTAGCTGTGCCCCAATTCCTCCAGGTTTTACCTTAAATTTGTATGGCCCCAGCCCAATGTCAGAGGGCCTCTCCACAAAGCAGGATTTTGTGCTCATAGTGTTAATTCTGTGTCCATTACACTCTCGACCTCCTCACTGTTGTTTTATCATTCTAAAGCCTATTTTTTCTCATTGCTCAGAGGATTTTTTATTTCAAAAATCAGGAATGAGAGCACAGATTCTCCTCCCTGTAGGACAGCCAGACCTATAGGAAAAAAAATGACCTTTGGCTACTCCTTCAAAACAAGGCTCTCATGGAGGGCAGACCACTGGTAACAGCTCTGCCCATGCAGGCTCTGCTTGCCCACAGGAGTGGCTGTGGATGCTCCACAGCTGACAGCAAGCTCAGGCAGGCAGCTGGACCACCCATGTCCTCAGAAAGCAAGTTAAGCCTCCAGCTTTGCAGCCTGAAATGCAGGACCAAGCCCTCAGTGAGGGCACAGACTTAGGCTTGGAGGACACAAGTCAGCAGAGTCAAGATGAAACACATTTCCCAGGAACTTCAGCAGGTCCAAATGTCTGTGTCCAGAGGAACCTGCCCAGACACCCACACACCCAGAGCCACACAAGATGCAGGGTATTGCCTGGCCTGGTCCCCACTGAGGGCCTGGCAAGGGTCTGTCTGCAGCTCATTTTCACACCAACATCCATCAGTTGTGGAGCTCCCACAGCTTCCTCCTGAAAAGTCCATACAAGCCCAAATGTATGGTAAATTCACTTCTGTACTCCATTTGTCCCCACATTAGGGGTCCTGCTTCCCCCTACAGCAAACAGAGGGACTGACCTTGTCTATGAAACAAGGGGCAACTTCTGTGACAAGGTGTGTTTAAAATCCCATTCCTGGTACGTGCATGTAGCCAGCAATGGAATGGGAGAACAGCACCTTCATCCAGAGTAAAATCTGCTCCAGGCCAATGCACAGAGGGTTATTCTTGAGGCTTCTCCTCTCCAAAGCAAACAGAAGCATTCCTTATTTTCCCCCTGTTTAGTCAAAAAGCCCACCACACATTCCTGGGCACTGGCCTACCCCGAGCCAACCAGGGGGTGAGAACCTCTGCACTGTAGATCCCTGGAAGGAACTGGGCTAACTCAGGAACGTCCCGACAACTGCAACCTTCTGGCGGGCACTTCGTGGTCTGGGAAGAGCACCACAGATCTCAAGAGACTTGTTTTCACCTCGTTAAAGCCACCCACAGAATTGGCCTCCATGTTGAGGGTTTTTAGTAAAAAAATGAAGGAGAGCTGCCCCTGGGGCACGTGGAAGCCGAGCAGGTCCATCCCAGCCATACCTGCCCCAGGCTCCAGCGCTTCTCCCCAGCCACACCTCACCTGCCGAAATCTTTGTTCCCACAGGGCAAGAAAACGCTGCTGTGGCAACCACCAGACTCCTCCAGGGCGGGGGCACCACCACTGTGCCTCAGGGCTGCAGCAAAGCCATTTTAAAGCTCCCAGAAAAAGAAGATTAGAGAAATGGAAGCCGCAGCACGAGCAAGTCTGAGCTCAGGCAGCGCCGGGGAAGAAGTCTGTGCTCACCACAAGGCTTTGCAATGCACTCACTTTGTAACTTCACCAGCTCCTCAAACACCACCTGAGGCTTTCAGTGTGGAGCACAGCAGTGCTTGAGGGCACAGTGATCCTTCCCCCCACCAGGAATGAGAGCACAGACATGTTCTGTGCAGGACAGGGAAACTGGACACAGTGTTTTGGGGTTCACGTGAAGGATTTCTGAATTAGAAATCAAGCCCTCAAGCTTTTTGATCAAGCTTTGTCTACTCCAGGCAGCCAGAGAAGAAACCAACCAGCCAAACTCTGCAGCAGTAAACTTTCAGCCTCCCACAGACATGTGAAGGCACTGCCTGGGAAACAAGCGCACAGCTATGTTGTGGTCAGAGTTTAAAACCAAAATCCAATTCAAGCAGAAAGCTGCAGGTTGCTTTTGCCCTTTTCCCGAAGGAGCTAAATTCAGTGGCACACAGCAGACAGAGCTGCCCAGCAGAGCCTCCCCCTTATTTGTTATTTTTAGCAATTTAGTCTGACAACGCCTGACAACTAAACAAGCTGAATATAGCAGGAGAGAAGGGGACTATCAGATATTATCAGAGAAAGCACACAGTGATAATCACTTTCTCCACCCCTAATGAAGAATCAATTTTCCATGTCTTTATAACATCATAGAGTTTGTTCTCTTTAAAATGCCACATTTAAAAACAGAATCCATGTAGCCCTACAATGGAAACGGATAACATTTCCTGAAACAAAGCATTGTTCCACCCCTCACATATCATGTTTCCTTAAAAACAAGGGAAGAAAAACATTACTTGGTTTTTCTCCTAATACTGCACAAACATTGCTGAGCTAAAAAGAGCCTGTGCTCATCCCTTTAGAATGCTTTCAAAATAGATTTAACACATACCCCCTGTACCGTGAAACACAACAAGAATTTGATAGTATCAGGACTGGAAAAATCCAATGGCTCCTGCTAAGCAGGACGTGTCCCATGCCCGTGTGTGAGGGAGCCTCTGGCACCAAATCTCTGGAGGTTTGGGTAAGCCCTGCTGGCACAGCCTGTCAGCAGGCACAGGTGTTGTGCCAGCAAGCCTGGGCAGTTTATTCGGATTCCAAAGGATTATGGACGAGCTGTGAAGTTCAGAATGCTACATGGGTACATATGAAGTTGACAGGCTGAGAAACCTGGGGAGAAGAGAAGGTTGTGTGGATACCTCACAGCACCTTCCAGGATCTGAAGGGGGCCTAACAGGGAAGCTGGAGAGGGACTGGACTCTTCATCAGGAATTGTAGCGATATGACAAGAAGTAATGGGTACAAATTGAAAGAGGGGAAATTTAGGTTACATATACAGAAGAAATTCTTTATTGTGAGGGTGGTGAGACCCTGGCACAGGTTGCCCAGAGAAGCTGTGGCTGCCCCATCACTGGAAGTGTCCAAGGTCAGGTTGGATGGGGCTTGGAGCAACCTGGTCTGGTGGAAGGTGTCCCTGCCCATGGCAGGGGGTGGAATGAGATGAGCTTTAAGGTCTCCTCCAACTCAAACCATTCCATAACTCTGTATATACTTACATATTCATTTCCCACACAGCTTTCAGAAGAAGAGTAAAGTTACCTTGGGTTTGCTGCAGAATAACTGACAGCTCTGCACTGTCCCCTCGTCCACATCCAGACCCTTTGGAGCTTCCAGAATACAACTCCTCTCACCAAGTACAACCAACGTGTATTCCAGCCAACATTTATTTTCCCAGCCCTGTACAAGGACAGGTCTGTCTGTCCTTGCTGCTTTTTAAGGAGGCCCAAACCAGCAGTGTCCCATCAATTTTGTGATGCTGCCTTCAAGAAAGCAATGCACCACTGCAACAGCAGAGATTGGAGAGGGGGAAACTGCCAGAGGGAGAAAAGGAGCTTTCAATCCAGGCACAAAAGCCTTCAGAGTTTTCAAAGTTCACTGACAGCTGCGAATGTCAGGAAACCCAGCTCACACCTTTGGAGCAAGTTAGAGCCACATTTCCAGGAACAGGAACAGGCAGCACTCAGGATCTCTCCTTGCCACGCAGCTGGATGGATTTTCAGTAGAGCTCAGCAGTGCTGTGCTCCTCTGCAAACAGCACTGAGGTGGCAGGGAGAGCATTTCTCAGAATCAGGCATGTATCAAAAAATACATATTTCACAATCCCTTGGCAATAGTGTCATCACAGCAAGGCACAATTGCCTCAAGCTCAGGCTACATGAGTAACCAGATCAGCCACACCATCCTGGCCCTGGGGGATTACTCTGACCAGCCTGATTCAGCTATGCAAAATGAGAAATGTGAGTAAGTAATAAGGTAGTTAACAATGTAAAATATAAACCTAAGCTTTAAAGCCCTTCCAGCTTTAATAATGGATGGAGGGAAGTTTTAACCTTTCTTGGTTTGGTATTTATTTTACAATGATGCGGTGGAAGCACAAGGTCACAAAGTTTCACATTCTTTCCTGCTTCGGTCACAACTTGTTTTCAGGACAAGCAAAATCCCCTGCTCCTGTGATAAGTACTCTCTGAGCTGGATTCAGGTATTTCCCCCGAAATGTCAGTTGTCTAAGTGCTTGTCCTCCTCCATGGGGAATCCCTTTTCACAGAACTGCCAGAGCCAGCTGGAAGCAGATTAGTTAAAAGACGGACTTGAATGTTCACTTAAAACAAACTGTCAAACGTTTTGGCAAACCAAGCCCTACTCTCCATGATTAAAAAGAAAAACCGACCCACATGGCAACAACCTCTGCACTCCAACCACCTTTTGAGACAGTCACTATTGCTGGGAACTTCAATTCAATGGCCACAACCAGAGACTCAGCAACAGGGAGCTACAAAGCAGAAAAACAACATTTGCGAAGCAGCCGGGTCTGAGGCTTTGTGTGAGAATGGCAAAGGTTGTAATTTGGGGGGAATTCCATCCATTCTGCCCAACTCAGCGATCAGAAAGTTCAGGAGGTAAGATCATTCCCCACCAGGAACAGGAAGAAATCCAGATGCTGAAGGGCTGAAGGGCACAGTAGTGAAAAAGCTGACCACAGCCCCTGGAGCTGGCAGGGACCTGAGGGGCAGTTTTAAACAGAGGCTGCCCAGCCACACTCCACCTGCTTCCAAACCCAGAGGTGCTGCCATGAAGTCCTCCAACCCCAGTCACAGGGCTGTCTTTGCACAGTGCCATTGGCATCAGGGATGGCTCCACAGGTGCCAGGATACCATTGCTTTTATCACATAACTGTAAAAATAACTGTGCCTTGCCTCCACACCACCTTAAATATACAACCTGGCCACGGAGCACTCGTTTGCCCTGAGGTCTCATAAGCAGAAACACAAACCCCCTTAGTGTCTGGCACAGAAAACACTCCAGGCAACACAACCCATGGGGATGGGCTTACTCTGCAGCTCCCCAGGCAGGCTGAGTTTTAAGAAGGAATTAAAAAAAATACAAACTCAACTTCTACTTCAGTGTAAGTAGGGGAGAACAGAGACAGAACTGCACAGGTCTGAGTGGGTTTGAGCACTGACTTCTATTCCTGCTTGTCCCTGCTTAGCTGGTCTCCACACTCACTTTCTCCAAAACACTAAAGGGATAAGCAGCTTAACACAACTCAGCCTTTGCTTTCCCTGTCATTCCCCAAAGACCAATGAACAGGGGTTTGTATTAATGATACTTTAGGAGCATTAAGAAAAAAAACCACACTAACAGCCTTGGGAAAGTACATTTTGAACATCTTCTCTGAAGAACATGCAGCCATGAGAAGATAGTCAAGATTCACTAGATAGCTCGTTTGAACACTGGAACTTGCGCAGACACTACTTTTTATTTCCTAGATATCCTTCTCTGCCTTGAATACTCCAACCAGATAAACACGAGAACACAGAAGTGCTCTGACCACATTGTCAAAACAAAGTCCCATCTCCTCACAGATCCACTCATCAAGCAGATGCAGAGCAGAAGGACAAGACAGGCCTATATGGTACTTCCTCCTCATACTTTCCCACCCTCCAGACATTTTTAGCTCAGGGACTTCCTGAGCAGGATGCCATTTCTACATATTTGGTAATTCTCAATGGATTTCTCTACCATGAATTTGTGCAATTGTCCTGAGCCAGTGTAACCTTCTAATACCCACAGCACTGGCCAAGTTTCACGTCACTTATCTGCAGCAAATGACCACACCAGCATCCTTTTGTTTGTTTTAAACCCTGCTCCTACTAACCCCTTTGAATTCCTCACCCCCAGTTTTCACATCAGGACACAGAGTGAACGATCAATCCCTAAAGGTGTGCAGATCTAGGAAAGGAACCAAGGGCCGTGAGTTACTTGCAGGTTACTTGTAACAGGCTCTCTGTTTCCCCTAGTTACAATCCTTGAGAATGAAAGTTAACAGATAAAAATGGGATGTAGCAAATAGTATCTTGTTGACCTTCAGTGTCCTACTTTCAGCATTATTACCTGCCAAAACTTACCTCCAATTCCTTAATTTTCTCTTCGGCTATCCTCTGTTTTTCTAAGAGCTGATTATGAATCACTCCTTTGGGCTGGAGAATAAACCTACAAGTTAAAAAAAGCAGAGAGAGACAACGTTGGATGTTTTTTACAGCTGTGTGCACCCAGCTACACACCAAGTTAAACTACAGCCACCTCTCCTAAGTGTTCATCCTCATCCCTGTGTTTGGGACTGAGGCAGGAGAAATTCCTCTGCCAGCTCACAGAGGTTGGTCCCAAAGGCTCACCAACCTCATCCATGCTCTTGGAGGATGAACATGGATGCACACATATCTTCCCTTGTCATTCAGTGTCCTTGAATGATCTGGAAGCAGTTCTGGCACACAGACAGCAAAGGGAGTCTGTCAGCATCTTCTCTTCAATGGGATTTAAACCAGTTGTTTGCATGCAGTCAAGGAAGACTCTTCCAACAGGTAAAAGCCATTTATTACCTGTGTAGTGCTTGCAAGGTGAATAAACCTGCACAGTAAAACCAAAGGTTTCCACGGGGAAAGGCTGAAGGAGGTGGTGTTGTACAACCTGGAGAAGAACAGGCTCTGGGGAGACCTTACTGCAGCTTTTCAACATATAAAAAGGGCTTATACGAAAGACAGAGAGACTTTTGACCAGGGCCTATCATGACAGGACAAGGAGCAACAGTTTTAAACACAACAGGCCAGGGTTAGGTTGGACATAGGGAAGACAGTTTTTACTGTGAGGGTGGTGAGGACCTGTCACAGGTTGCCCAGAGAAGTTGTGGCTGCCCCATCCCTGGAAGTGTTCAAGGCCAGGCTGGAGCAACATGGGCTAGTGGAAGGTGTCCCTGCCCAGGGCAGGGGGATTGAACTGGATGGTCTGTGAAGATCCTTTACAACCCACACCCTTCTGTGATGTGACAATAGAGAGACAGGTGCTTCCAGCAGAGAGCCATGGAGCTTTCACAGCTCCAATTCTCAGTCCTTGGCTTTAACCCACCCCTCACTGACCTCCAAATTTCCATGCTTTCACCTGCCAAGGTGTTTTTCTGTGGGAGGAAAGTGGTAGTTTTTAACTGGAATTGCAGCCACTGGTTTCCACTTGTTCTGTTTTCAATTGTCAAAGGGATCTGAAAGATGCATCCACAACATCTCAGTCCTTGCAGTCCTGCTCACCAGCAAGCAGAAAGCTGCCTGCCTCACTCAGAGAAGCCCCTGAAGGAGCACCAGCATTCAAAGCAGCTCTCCAGCACATGGCACTGTCATCCCAAAAAGAGGTAAAGGACAACTAAGTTCAAACGAATTTGAGGAACCCTCCATGGTTGCTTTTCATCCTTCCAGACATAAAGAATGCACAAGCTGCAGATTCAACCCCTTCCCTACTTAGAAAGTCCCCCAGGGGATTTAGAAGGAGCCTCCAAGGGTCATACCAATGAGGTCAAGGTCTCCTCCAGCACCAACTAGGGTCAATGTCTTCCTGCCAGGTGACAGGAGCTCGTGCTTGAACGGTTAAAAAGAGCAGCTTTAGACAGGGCAGAATCAGAGCACATTCCCCGTCTGCTACAGAAAATTCTGAAATCAGTTTGCAGTGTCATCTCCCACCACAAATTACATTATTAACATGTTTGCTCAGGGCCTGGTAAACACAAACACAGATCTGCCACTTGGCTGGAACCCCAACGGACTCTGCATCAGCAACGCAACGGCCAAAAGGAAAACTCCCTGCCACACACATTCCTGACACGCATGGGAGCAAATCTGTGGTTAATTATAACAGGTTTCCAATTAAAACTCTCTTTGGGGTTGCTATTAACTGCATGTAGTGATCACCTCCTCCTCCTCCTCCCTCTTCTCTCCCTGTTCCACTTCACCTCCTCTTTTCCACAGGAATTTCCGCTGTATCTTTTATGTCGCAATTTTCTCAAATCTCTCCTTGTTTCTTCCCAGTCTCAGCTCATGTTTATTGCTGGCTTTATCATCTTAATTCTCTATCTGCTTCTGTTCTTACCAACACAGCTCACTCAGACTCTCTCAGTCTCCCTTTTCCCACTAGGTACACACAGTGGTAATGGTTTGGGGTCCTAGCACACACCAGGCCGCTGAAGTAAAACGCAGGTTTTGCCCAGTCTTGTGAAAATCAAGTCCAAAACCACCCTTCCAGGAAAGAGGAGTTATTTACATTGCTATTAGATGCAGAGCCAGACAAGAGTTTTTTTTCAGGACCATCAGCAACCACATCATTCTGATGCTCTTACCTCGAGCCTACAACACCGGAATAAAAATCATCAGCCTTCACACACACAGCCCTGTAGATTTTGCAGTGAACACTCAAACTTCGCCTGGTAAATACTCAAGTTTTGCCTTATTTCTGCAGCAGCTGCCATTGGTGAAAACCAAAGCTGCAAGATGCCCTCTGTACACAAAGCCATCAGTCCCTTCCCACGTCACCGCTTCCCCGAGCCTGCCCGTGTATGTGAACATTTCCTGAATTATTTCCTTTTTTGTGGGGGCAGCAAAGAAGAATGGAATCCCTTCTCATTTGCTTCCCCAAACTGTACAGCAAGATTGATCATTTTGGTTTCCCTGACGTCCCTGGTCTAAAAAACAACATTCACCACCGACACAGCTTGAGCAATTTTCCCCGTGCTGCAGCTGGGAAGGTCCCGGCGCTGGGCGATCCCGACTGGCTGGGAACAGCCACGGGCACCAAAACCTCCGGCTGACTTCACTTCTATTCTGCAAATGTCAACAGCAGTCATTGGGGAAAATATCCTCCCTCCCAGCCTCCTGCAATGCTCTGGTAGACGTGTGACAGCAAATTAAAATGGGATGGCTGAAGTTAGCACTGACGGGACTTGTGCGGGCAGCTGGGCACAAGCACAACCACCCCCGTTCTGGCTGCTATGAAACAGAGGGCTGGAACCTGTGTCCATTCACACTCTTGCTCAGAAGCAGAGCAGATGTCCCTGCCTTGGCCAGCAGCATCCTGCAGGTCTTCACCAGTACTGTCTTCAAGCCACTCCTTTGAATTCCCTGCCACGAGACCACAGAGCCCTCAGCCTAAAGCACACAGATGCTGCCCTGGAAGCTGCCAAAGGCCAGTTCTTTGAAAGCTGAAGTTATAAATCCAAAATCCACAGTTAACTATTTCAATCTGGCTTCACTTTCCAACATAAGAAGGACTCAAAAAACTCATCAGTTTTTTAGCATCTAGTTTGGGATGAACACATGATAGGCCAACACCTTGGCCTAAGCTTTCACCTATGGAAATAATGTGGTTTATGGTAGCACCCGGAAAAAGCAGAAGCTTGTTCTGCTCATTAAGCAAGAAGTGCTGCAGGGCACTTGTAATAAACCAGAGTTTAAATTTAATCTAAATTCCATTTTTCCAATTACCCTAAGTAATACACCAACTTGATGATATTTTTTTCTCCTCACCAACCTAGAGAAATAGGTCAGTGTCATTCTGCTGCCTGGTTTCAGTTAAATGGAGTTATTTTATTTACAGATTTTCAAGCTCATGGAAGAACCATGGGAAGTTCTGAGGACTCCACAGCTCTGCTGGAGTCCATGGGAGGCTCCCTGAGTTCTTATATGTTGAACTGGGATGGAGTTTAAGTACTTCCAGTCCACAGAATCAAAACCAAATCTTCTCCCAGATAAGTGAGTTCACCTGTATCTGCCTTCTCTCAGAGAAATGTCACAGCACACACTAACTTGTCAAACATGACACCTACACTATCAAATAGTGACTCAAAAACATGTTCAGCACCATTTCAGTAATTACAAAGCTTAGAAACGCTCACCTCTTCACACAGGAACTTTGATACTGTTGTTAAATTAACATCAGAAATATCTGGGTCAGAATGGACAAGTTCACCCCATCACAGCACCAAAACCTGCCTGAGTTCAGGAAGTGTTCAGACAATGCTCTCAGGCACACGGTGTGATCCTTGGGGTGTCCTGTGCAGGGCCAGGAATTGGACTCAGTGATCCTAAGGGATACCTACCAACTCAGCATATTCTAGGATTCAGCTGGCCACCCATTTCAAAGGGAATGGCCAGTAAAAACAGAGCAGGATTTGCCCCATTCCAGAGAACTGATAATTTTTCCAATGTTCCCAGATAATGGTAAAAACAAAACAAAGAAAATTAGAAAAGGAAACTGCAGAGGAGTGGGGTCCTCGAGGACAGCAGTGTTCAGCCAAACCTGGGCTGCCAACCAGAACAGCTCCATGGAGCAGAGCCAAGAGGTTGCCAGTTGGCTGTACCTATGTGCTCCAGTCTCCCAGTGACTTCTGGTTCTCAAGTGCAACACGAGGAACAAAAATAGAGCACGAGGGAACTGAAAGAGAAACCTCGCTCTAAATATTCCCACTTGTTTCTATTTTCCTCCCTCTGCGAGCTCCACATCAGGAATTTTGTTTCCCCAAGGCAGAGAAAGTGGTTTATATACACTCTCTGAGGCTCTTGTTTCCTTCTGAAGGGACCTCTTACCCCTTCCCAACTGTCATTTTCTTTTATAATTTTAGTTTGATCAGTGTTTATACTGCACTCCCCGATGCTCTGGCCCAAATGGCCTTCGGGCTCTCATCAGGTCAGCAGTGCTGCCCCACTCCATCATCTGTCTGCTCCTTTGTGTCACACATTCACACCCACAAAGTGATGTTACCCCAGTGTAAGTAATTCCATAACTCAGCCATAACATTTGCACCAAAATGTACTGTTTATTTGACTTTGAGACATAATATTAGATACTCGAAGTTTTGCCTCTTAATGAATGAGGTTATGGAGATGTTTGTTCAGCACACGCCACTCTTCATTATGACATACAAGTCATTAAAGTTATTAAAGGTGGAGTCCCAGTGATGCTCATAGTTCACGTTTTCCATGAAGAATCCCTACTTTCTTACTTGCAACTGCAACAAACTTCAGCCTTTATGCCTGGAGCTTTCAGCCTCTCCCTTGCTGGTTTAGGGAACATGGTTCCAGTGTCTCTCCTGCCTGCTTTGCCAGTGCAAGAGGCAGTTTGTGTTCAAGCATTAAAACCAGGAGGGAAGGAGCCCCACAACAGACCACGGGACTCTCTCCAGCCAATCTGCAAACAACCCTTCCCACTTGGCTCCACACAGATCCCTGTAAGAATCAGCACATGGCACCAGGGGAAGCCTAAGCTTTCCCCGTGCCAAGATGGATACACAGCCCTCTGCCTAACTCCAGAGAGAGACAACTTTACAGGCAGCAATGTCCAGTGCTATTTTGCCAGAATATTGATGAACAACAGACCTAAAAGTCCGTTCACCTGGCTCCCAGCTCACATAAAGAGTCACTGCTACATCGCTTTACAGTTCTCGTTGGGTCTGGGAAACTCTCTACAAAAACCTAAGATACTGAAAACAAACAACTTTCTCCAAAGCCATAACATTATTTTAACATGTTTATTGTGTTTCTAAACAACCTAACGTGGTGTGGTATAACACAGTAGTTATTTACATGGAAAATGCTGCTCCTTGAAACCAAGCGCTTCCACCAGACTGTTCCGTGAGAAAAGTTGGGCTAAGCTCAGTCATGTCCTTATCTATTTAGAGATGCTTTTTAATTCTGAACTTGCACTGCTGCTCAAGCCTTGAGCAGACTCAGTAGGGGATTACTGCATTTTAAGTACTGTTCAAAGCCAATGGAACAAAGGCTTCCAAGGAGCTGATCCCAAGCAATCTAGCTTGATTGAACCAAAGCCAGTCGTGCACAATTGCCAGAACCCAGTAGTCCCCTTCCACTCTCCCAGGGTCTAATGATGCTTCTGTAAATGATTCTCTTAGCAGCTCACAACAGGCCCTGCTTTTACCCCAGCAAATTCCAGTTTTAGTCATCCCAGATGAATTACCCAGTTCCAAACAAGACAAGGAAGCAATATTAAAAAAAAAAAAAAAAAGAAAGAAAGAAAGAAAAATCATCACTAATTATAGCTTGTGCTGCCACCCTTCATGTCTAAGGGTTTCGCATTTTTTCAGGCTGATTTTGACTTTCCCATCAACAGATCATATGCCTTAACTAGAGCTGGTTCAGAACAGATGGAGTTGGGACAGATGAGTTGAAGCTTTCCCTGTGTTTGCACCTATTTTAGTGGTCAGTCGTCTCAGTGGGTCGCCCTCGATATACCCGACCCCAACTATTCCCACATACCTCGCAGCAAAACAAATCCCCGCGGCTTATATCGGGAGGATTATACACGAACACATTCCAAGGAGCAGCAGTTCGCAGCTCACGTGTCCTTTCTCCGCTGCCCTCGGAGAGGTGGACGAGCACCGGGAGCTGTTTGGGCGGCAGGACCCAGCCGGCCACACCGGAGACGGGGATGAGCCGCGCTGGACGCCGGCCAAACCCCGGCTTATGTAGGCCCCAACAAGGGTAACTTTTACTCAGATGAACGTCTGTAAGCCATAAACCTATTTGCTTTAAGGAGCTAAAGGAATTGAACAAAGAGTGCCACCCCGTTTGCTTCCTCAAACCTCTGCTCCGACCGTCCCGGCGCGTCCAGCCCCGCCGAGGGGTTTGGGCTGCGCTTCGGGGCCGTGTTTACATTGAGCTGTCACTTTTTTTGGGGGGGGATCTGTCAATAGCTACAGCATATTACATTACCCCAAGCCAAGATAGCAACACAGCTTGCAAACAGCAGTTTCTGCATTGCCAGACACTTAACTAGATGGTAGATTTATACCATTGTTCATGCTTGGTTCTTTAAAAAAAGAAAGCAGGAATATACCTCTAAGTGTGTATTAAACATAGAACAGCCCAAAATAATAACATAGTACTGTGGGCTGCTTTTAACGAACATCATAAATTCTTTTAGAAGGCTCAATCGACATAAATGGAATTCAAAAAAAAAAAAAAAAAAAAGAGGCAAGCAAATGCCTCCCTCCTATCATACAGGAATTCATAACATCTGAGTTTCAAACCAGTGGGAAAACAGCAAGCACGACACGAGTTCATGGAATTGAAATCTCTATCAGTAGTTTCTCTTCACTGTAGTCCTGGTTTGGTGTTTTTATCTTCTAATTTTGCTTTAATATCGTTCATTAGTATGTAGAAATGATGAGCTGTAGCCTGTTTAAGCCAGGGGAACGCAGAGGACAACAACACTCCAACCAGCACATGCACCTCAAATAGATTTCTTGCAGTCTGGGTTGTGCCATATTTGAAAGTTGCAAGCAGCAGAAAACAGAAACAATTTTTCCAATAATAGGGAGTCAAGATCCATTTCTAAAGTCTGCTCTATTTTTAAGAATTCCCCACAAATTCCTGTGGAAGAATGTTTAAAAAAAAAAATAAAAACTCCAACATTTCATGAACATGCACCAAGGAAAACATAAACAAGCAAATGTTGGTGTGATTACCCTGGTCAACCAATCCTAAAGAAATTTCTATTTTAATTTTTTTTTTTCCTATTGGTAAATCTTTTGTGATCAGAAAGGTGAACTTTGCAGTAGCAAATGAAGTGACATGGAGATGCTGCTACACTTTGACAGGCAAACTTATGCCCTTCTTGGCAGCAGCCCTTCCCCAAGAACCTGTACAGGAAAACTAGCAAAATCTGGATACACCTCTTTCGAAAAACAAATCCATCCATGGTTGCAACAAAAGAATTAAAAAAAAAAAAAAAGGCTTTCTGCCTTGCCTGACAGGAAACCTTTGAAATGCAAAGTGAGTAGGAAGACCCAGCCTGTGGATAAATAGCACAGCCTTGGCTTCTGCACATCCCAAATCCTGCTACAACAAAGCATCAAAGCACTACAGCAAACATCACAGCAGTGGAGGCAAAGATAACCGAGCCAAAAGAATTCAAGCATAACACTAATAGACAGATATTTCTGGATTCTGGAGCTAAATTAGCCAGCACCAAAACAATCACACTGCTGTGTCCTAATCAGCAAGAACAAACTTCTTAGAATCAGCATCTGGGGACCAAAAAAAGGCTGGCTGTTATTTTGGAAAATCATTTCTTCTCAGAAAGCCTGAGTTATTTATTTTTCTCCCAAACTGGCTGAAACATTCTGTTAATTCAGCAAATAGTTTTGGAGAAAACAAAGTAAGAATTCGAGACAGAAGTCGTCTTGCATTTGGTTCAAGATTTGATGCAGCACTTTGGGTTTTGCATCTCTGTGTTAAACTGGTGTTAAATGGAGTTCTCATCCCACAGGATGGGTTTCCTTGTGTTTCATTCAGTGTTTTAATGCAGAGGTCATGAATGAACTCCTCTTTCTTTCAGGCTTTGAACAGGCAGCAAGGTCAGGATGCTCAGAACTAAACTTCTCTTTTGTTTTAAGGCTGTTCCACATAAATTTTATATGTTATTCTGACATACAAACACCAGCTCAGAGATCCAAGAGCTGTGGGCCCTGACTACCTTGTCACACCCTCCCTGCTGGCTGGATATCCATTGACTCCACACCTGGAAGGGCATCCTCAAAGCAAGACAGGGAGTAAATGGGGACCCTCCCAGTACTTCTTTGGTCCAGTGATTTGGCCACTCTCTTCTGCTGCAGGAATGCCACATCCTCTGTGCTAAACCAGAGAAATAGCCCTATATCCTGAAACAAATGCTCTAGCATTCAGTATTTCCCCAGGGACTCTCACCCTTTATTCCAGTATTTCCTTCAGGAAATGGGGAAAGAGACTCAAAATGCAGTACTTTAAATTCACTAAATTTTAAAATAAATGGAAGTTTCTCGCTGTTTTAGAATACCAGAGTGGCATTTTAAGTGCTTGGAGAACTTCAGAAATCAGACAGTCATGTTCCATAATGGTCTTGCACAGTCATTTGCCACAGCAAGTCACAAAAGCAGGAGCAGTTTAAGCTCCTCAAAAAACATTTAATACTTGTCTAGCATGTATTCAAACAGAACTCTGAGCCCCTGAACCAACAGATGGATTATATTTGCAAGGCAGCCCAGCTTCCTTCTTTCTGGAGGCAGGGACAAAACCAAGGTGCCTTTTTACAGCCCTCACTCCCCACAACTGCCTGACCTGCAAGTGCAAGGCTTTGTGAAGGCCCTGGCATCTCCATGGCAGCACATTGCTTCTGGATCACAGCAGATCAAACTGCCTCTTCTAGCAACAAGGGCAGTTTTCAGGAGCAGCCCATCTCCCTCCTGAGCCTTCCTTTCTCCAGTTAGATTTCATCTCCTCTAAGTTTACTCAGGTATCTCCTTTCTCTGTGTTGTCTGTTGTCAGGTGGGGGAAAAGTTAGGGATAAAGAAAATAATGGAACAAACTTGTTTGAATGTCATAGTCCCAGTCCCAAGAGAAAAATGTTCCTAAAGAGTTAAATGTCCCCAGGCAAGGGAGACAAGGATCGAGGAAAAGCTGTATGGCTAATCTTCTATCAGAACACCCACACAGTAGGTGGGGGACTACAACCAGCAGGCTTATTTCAAGAAGGGATAAGTAAAAGACCTATTTTTATTTTCAACTAGCTACTAGCTATTATTTTTATTTTAAGACCCTTGTTTCTGTTGCTTATGCATTTGACAAACACAGACTTATCAGGCGGTCCAAGTTCTCTTGTCTAAAGCTGATTTTTTAAAGAAATGCAGCTGTTTCCTAGAACAGGGTAGATAGACATCTTGCACACAAGCCATGGAAATCTTTTCTCCTCTGACGTTTTGGTATTGCATGGAGGAATTATGTAGAGCAGCAGGGCAGGAGAGCTGTAACTGGACCAAGATATCCAGGAGATTACAAACCAACAGCCCAGGGCAGCAGGAATAAGATCAAGAACTATGCGGGGGAAGGGCAGTGGAGGGAATGTGTTTGAGAAATCAGATGTCAAGTTGGAAAAGGAGCCTCTGCCCACAAGAACAAGCTCCCTTTCTGAGCTGGAACCAAATTCATGAGTCCAGACTCCCAGTATCCCAGTGCTGTCAGCAGAAAGCACAGAGCCCACAGACCAGCTATGCTCCTCTCACAGGGGATGACAACCAGCTGCTGCCCTTCACTTCACTGACCAAATCACAGGCAGCTGTACAGACAACTACTGCATCACCCCTGTGTGCATCAGTCTCATTTGTGGTTTCCATGAGAGCTCTCTAAAAAGATCGTGCAAACTTTTACAGACCCACTCACACCTAACACTGTGAAGATCAGGCTGCAGAAGTGAGTAGCTCAAAAGGAAGAAAAACCTGAAACAAAAAACAACTGGGTGATGGAAAACCTTTTGGCTTATGCCCATTTAACCTTTGATTTCTCAGCTCTCAGCACCCCTGGCCTCGTTCAGTGTACAGCAGAAACAGTGGTCAAGCAGCTGGATGCAAATTTTGTTTTCTTCACAGCTCAGTGCCTGAGTAACTGCTACAACACACCAGACTTACTGTGGAAAAAAAAAC
Source organism: Pseudopipra pipra (assembly GCF_036250125.1). Lineage (NCBI taxonomy): Eukaryota > Metazoa > Chordata > Aves > Passeriformes > Pipridae > Pseudopipra > Pseudopipra pipra. Next base: position 3,376,537 of record NC_087563.1, on the reverse strand, counting down.
TTCCCTTTTTCAATAGCTGTGTGGAGGAGCTTCAAGTCTATAAACCACTTACTGACCAGAGGCTGACAGCAACATGCTGATCCCTGGAACTCATGTCAGCACTGAATTCAAACGCTTCTTGAACTCTGTCAGGCTTAGTGCTGTGCCCACTGCCCTGGGGAGTTTGTTCAGTGCCCAACCACCCTCCGGGTGAAAAACCTTTTCCTGAGATCCAACCCAGACCTCCCCTGACACAGCTCCATCCGTTCCCTCAAGTCCTGTCACTGGTCACAAGAGTGAAGAGATCAGTACCTGCCCCTCCACTGCCCCTCATGAGGATGTTGAAGACCACAACGAGGTCTGACCTCGGTCTCCTCTTCTCCAGACTGAACAAACCAAGTGCCCTCAGCTGCTCCTCATAAGGCTTCACCTCCAGACCCTTCAGCATCCTCATGTCCCTCCTTTGGATACCCTCCAATAGCTTAATGTCTTTTTGATATTGTGGTGCCCAAAACTTCCCCCAGAACCCAAGGTGAGGCCACAGAGAGCAGAGCAGGACAATCCCCTCTCTCACCCGGCCCGGGGATGCTGGGCCTGATGCCCCCAGGACAGGGTTGGCCCTCCTGGCTGCCAGGGCACTGCTGACTCATGTCCAACTGGCCATTGACCAGGACCCCCAGGGCCCTTTCCTGGCACAGCTGTCCTGCCTCTCATTCCCAGTCTGTCCATACATCCGGGGTTGTCCCATCCCAGGGGCATAATCCAGCACTTCCCCTTGTTGAACTTCATATGGTTGGTGATTGCCCATCTCTCTAATTTATCAAGATCTCTCTGCAGGGCCTCTCTGCCCTTCAGGGAGTTGACAGCTCCTCCCAGTTTAGTGTGGGCAAACTCACTCAGTATCCCCTCCAGTCCCACGTCCAAGTCATTTATGAAGATGTTGAAGAGCACGGGGCCTACGATGGAGCCCTGTGGAACCCCACCAGTGACAGGTCACCAGCCTGATGTCACTGTCACCCTTTGTGCCCAACCCATGAGCCAGTTGCTCACCCACCACATGATGTGTTTATCCAGCTGTGGGCTGGACAGTTTGTCCAGAAGGATCCCATGAGAGACAGTACCAAAGGCTTTACTGAAACCCAAAAAGATCACATCTACCGGCCTTCCTAGATCAGCTAGGCTGGGTTACCCTGTGGTAGAAGGACACCAGGTTTAAGGAGCAGGACTTTCCCCTCCTGAAGCCGTGCTGGCTGTGCCTGCAGCACCTGTCAGCTCCTCAGCAGCCGGGCCCCAGGGCCACACTGAGCCTTCCCCACGGAGAGGGGCCATGGAGAAGCCACTCGGATTTCACAGACCAGCCTATAGTTAGTAACTGAACCATGAAGATTAAGTCTTGCATGTCCTTCAGCTCTTTAGGAGTCTTTTGACATGGGAATCACAGGACAGCTGAGCACACTCTGCAGAGATCTGCACTGGTAGAATCAAACACACACCTCACACACATACAAACAGTGAAAATGCAGCTGCATCGAGGGATGTGCAGCAGTGACTGCTGTCTTTAGGGGTCCAGGAAAGAGCTTACAGTGACTGATGATGTCTCATTTTCAAACAAAACCAGGAATCACAGTAAAAGCAACAATGCATTTAAGTCCCAGGAACGATCAAGGACATTTAATCCTCTCTCAGGTTTCACTTGCGTAGGGTTCAGCCTCCGAAAATCTGAACCGCTCTTTAAAAAAAAAAAAAATCAAAATCATATTATTACAGCTGTCCTGTAAAATAGTGTAATGGCACAAAGTCATTTTATAGGGATAACAGCTGGGATAACACACTATACTTGCAGAAAACCTTGAACATAAAGCTGTGCTACAGCATTTGCTTGATTTTTGCTTTCTTATATTTTCTCTTTGCAAGCATTCTCCCATTTGCAGCCCAAGTAAACTGATGATAAGGCAATATCAAACCAAAACTGAGTGTCTATTTTGGCATGGCATGACAAACTGCAGTGCTCTCCTCACTGTGCCCTGCACAAGTGCCAGACATTTTTCTGCTGTAAATAAGGATCTTGTCCAGGTTATGGGGTAGAAGAATGTAAAGGGAAAGGTCTGAAATATTCAGACAGAATTCTGAAGCTTAAACTTTCAACATAGTTCTCAAAGCAACACGATGATATCAGCTCCCAAATAGCCTAAGCAGAAGTCCAGCACAGTGGTAGCTGTCTCAGGCTACGTAACAGGCCTTTCAAAAGAGTATGAAGTAACAGAAGTGCAATGTATTTGGCAAGATGCCAGCCCTCAGATGATATCCCAGCCTCAGGGATATGTACAGTACACAGCAATTCATCAGCTCATACTATGTGGTACTGACATTTCTTGTGTCAAACCAGAAATAGCTTCGGCAAGAGTAAATTGAGTCCCACATGTGGAGGCCAGGAAGGCTTTGGTTTGTCACACAAACTGCAATATTTGCCAAAAAAAAAAAAAAAAAAAAAGAAGATTGAGTTGAGGAACAAAAAATGGACTTTCACATTCACCAGCGGTGCAGGAAAAGCCTTTTGGGCAGGGAGGAGGCTCAAGATTGGGGTTCAGAGAACAAAAACCACACAACTGTTTTCCAAGTAACACGGAAGGAAGTACCCAACTGGACAGAGTTCCTCCCAGCACGTCACCACTGCTCCCTGAGCCTTCAAATTCCACGAAAACCTCGAGTATCTTGTCCTGCAGAACTGTAGGACAGAGCCCAAAACACCAAAGCTGGACAAAAAAACAGAGAGACCCTATCAGAAGCCACTTTCTAAGTAGCAACTTAAATGGGTTGGAGAAATAAAAAAAGGAAATTAAAAAAAAAAAAACAATGGGTCACAGGAATAGAAGCAGAAAACTTATTTCAAAGAACTGAGCTATTCAAGCAGAAGAGCTCTGATAATCAGAGTCAATGCTGACGCAAACCTCCACCCTTCCTGGGTAACTGGAACTCTTTAGAGCTTCAACATTTGCGTGCTGGACTACGCAAATGAAATTAAGACATCACAAATATCCCTTTGGTGGCCAAACTCCACATCCATGCAAGCCAATGAAGCCAACAAATTAAAACATCTGCTATTCCACTTCACAGAACACGGCTTCAAAGTCCAGAAGAACCATAGTGACCACCTCCTTTGGAACAAAAGATGCCAGACTGCCCTTGGATTTTAATTCCTGCTCAAGGGCTGCTTTAGCCTGCTTTGCTAAAAGCCCAGATTTCAGCAATAAATTCTCTACTAGGGGTTGGAATGGGCTCCAGGAAGTGCCTCATGCTCTCTGCACTAGGAGGTGGCACAGATCACACCAATTGGCAAGGCAGCTTCAGCCCCACATCCAGGACAGGCAGAGCTCACAGAAATATCCTGTCAAGCTTAGGCAGGACAAAAAAAAAATGTTAAAACAGAGTGGCTGAGTAGTGTTCAGAAGAAGAGCAGTCTCTCAATCTATATTTGCACAGCCACTAGTACAGCCCATGAAGAGTTCAGTTTTTAAATACTATCATAATGCAAATATTTTCCCTGCTGGCGCCTCTGCCATCCCTGACGAGCCAGAGCTGCCAGGGCACCTGGCTGGTCATGGAAAAGAAAACAGGACTCCCAGAAGACTGTGGCTCCTGCAGCTCCTTCACAGGAGCTGTAAATGGCTTAGGACACAAAGAAGGTGTCTCTTACCCCTAAGGAGGAGGCAGAAGCAGAAAGCAGAAAAATGCTCTTTAGCCACCACCCAAACACCCCCTGCTCCCCACATCTGATTCACAAGCAGGATTACTTTGCAACAAAACACTAATACACTCACACTTCTAAGGTACCTGGAGGGACTTCTCCACATAGAAGTATTCTGTACTTTTGGATTTTAAAAAAGCCTTAGAAAAACGTGTTGATTCCAGAATTATCTTCTGCTCTTCACCTGTCTGCTCTCTGACAAACCAAACAGAAAAAAAACCCTCTTGAGACATCTCATGACTACTCCAAACACGAGTGTTTACTACATCTACAGCCTGCCCGGGTCAATCAGTTGCCTCTTGCAAGGGACCAGAATGTGTCTCATTTTAAGGTGCCAGGCACCAGCATCCCCACCAAACCCAGCACTTAATGCACCTACTTGGAAAAGTTTATTTAGTGGGAACCAAGAAGGGGACTGTCACTCTGAACAGCTCCATTAGCCTGGGTACAACTTCACCTGAAAAGCCTCAGCAAAAGGCAAAGTACACACCATTCCTGGCTTCCCAGTCCTGCCACCTCCCTACAACTCGGTCAGGAGATTGCATGGGCTGATGGATCAGGGCACTTGCAGCCTGACCTGGCTCACTGCTTGGCCCTGTGATCATCCCCTTTGACATGGAGAAGGTGGGGTAAACAGGGTGGGGGAGAGGTCAATACAATCACCCCTTTTGGCAGCAGTCAGAGCAGATCCACCGTTTCGCAAACCACGTCCCGAGATGAGCAGTCATCACTGTTACCCAACACACGAGAGACAAGAGAGAAAAATCACAGCAGTGGAAAAATCCTGTTTCTCAAATCAGAAACACAGAAATCTAGTGTGATACTTGCCAAGCAAGCACCTGGTTCAGATCTAAAACCACTTGGTACGGTCTTGTATCAGAGGCTGCTGAAGTCCCACCAAAGTGTGTTGGGAAAATTAATCAACACACCTCAAGTCTCGTTTAAGGTGTTTCTTTTGACAGCCACTCAACACATGAGGCACATCTTTAGTGCACTGGGAGTAGCCACACAAGCCTTATGCTCACTTCCAAAAGTTTGAAAATATCCAAGCAACGACATTAGATCCATTCCTTGGCACGACACTGCAAAGGGCATTTCTGTAGAACATGAACCGTGCACAGGGGGTGCACATAGGAAATTACTGACTCTGGACAGATCTGTGAGAGCCTTCTCACAAACGCAGCCTCAAACACCTCCAGGGATGGTGACTCCCCCACTGCCCTGGGCAGCCCATTCCAATGCCTAATCACCCTTTCTGTGAAGAAATTCTTCCTGATGTCCAAGCTCTTGTCCTGTCCCTTGCTCCCTGGGAGCAGAGCCCGACCCCCACCTGGCTCCACTCTCTTGTAGAGTGAGGAGGTCCCCCTAAGCCTCCTTTTCTCCAGGCTGAGCCCCTCCAGCTCCCTCAGCCCCTCCTGGTGCTCCAGCCCCTTCCCCAGCCCCATTGCCCTTCTCTAGACTTGCTCCAATGTCCTTCCTGAATTTGGGACCCCCTCCCACACACGGAGCCGGGGTCACCCCCTCTCCAGCGGGTACTCACATCCTTCCCACGCCCTCGTACATGCGGGTCTCGTCCACCAGCATCATCACCTCGGTGTCGGTGAGGTGGGCGTGCTTCTTGGTCTTGCTGAGCTGCTCGATCTGCAGGTCGGCCAGTTTCACCTTCTGCTGTGTGTCCATCACCTTGGCCTGCAGCTCCGTGAAGGCCTGGCCAGGGGAGGGAGGCGGAGTGAGGGGTGTCCAGGTGGGCAGCGGGGGCACAACCAGACCAGGGATGTGGGGAAGGAGGGGATCAGCCGAGGGGACACGTTGAGGAGGATACAGAGGTAGGGGGACTGAGGACACAGGAGGCACACATAGGTGGGGAGACACAGTGGGACACACACATGGGTGAGGGGACACACAAGGGGGAGGACACCTGACACACACGTGGGTGGGGGGACACAGTGGGACACACAAGGGTGAGGGAACACACAAGGGGGATGACGTGGGAGACACACATGGGTGGGGGGACACAGAAGACACACATGGGTGGAGGGACACAGTGAGACACACACAAGTGAGGGGACACATGATACACACATGGGTGGGGGGACACAGAAGACACACATGGGTGGGGGGACACAGTGAGACACACACAAGTGAGGGGACACGATACACACATGGGTGGGGGGACACAGTGGGACACACAGGGGTGGGACACAGACGGGTGAGGGAACACACAAGGGGGGTGACATGGGAGACATATGGGGGGGACACAGTGAGACACATACGAGTGAGAGGACACATGATACACACATGGGTGGGGAGACACACGAGACACACGTGGGTGAGGGGATACACGAGACACACATACGGGTGGAGGACCACACGGTGAAGAGACACGGGTGGGGACACACACACAGGGAGGAGGACACGGGGGGGGACATACGGGTAGGGGGACATGCTGGGACACATACACACGGGTGGGACACACGCATGGCCAGGGGGACACGGGTGGGGGGGGAAACACGGATGGAGGACGACACATGGGTCGGGGGGGACATGGGGAACACGGGGGACACACGCGAGTGGGGGTGACACGCGGGGAGTGGACACACGGTGGGGACACACACGGGGTGAGGAGACATACAGGGGTTGGGAGGAACCGCGGGAGGGGGGAACACAGGTGGTGGGGGGACACGAGGGACGCACACACACGGAGCACACGCGGGCGGGGATACACGGGCGGGGATACACGGACGGGGGGACACGGGGGACGCACACGCGGACGGGGGAACACGGGGGACGCACACGCGGACGGGGGGACACGGGGGACGCACACGCGGACGGGGGGACACGGGGGACGCACACGCGGACGGGGGGACACACGGTGGGGGGCACGGGAGGGACACACACACGGGCGGGGGTCTCGTACCTTCTTCAGCTCCAGGTCCACGGGCGCCGCCATCTTGTCCCCGCACGGCGCATGCGCGGGCCGAGGGGGCGGTCCCGGCGGCTCCTGAGGGACCGGCCGGGGCTTCCCCGGGGAGGCAGAGCCGTCACCTGCCTTGGAATCACGGAATGCGAAGGAGTTGGAATGGTCCTTAAAGGCCATCTAGCCCCATCCCCCCATCGTGGACAGGGATACCTTCCACTAGCCCAGGTTGCTCCGAGCCCCGTCCAACCTGGCCTTGGACACTTCCAGGGATCCAGGGACAGCCACAGCTTCTCTGGGCAACCTGTGCCAGGGCCTCCCCACCCTCACAATAAACAGTTTATTCTGTGTATCTAACCTAAATCTCCCCTTTTTTAGTTTGTACCCATTACTTCTTGTCCTGTCACTACAGTTGCTGACGAAGAGTCCCTTCACCGACCTCGCCGTAGACCCCTTCAGATCCTGGAAGGTGCTGTGAGGTCTCCACTCAGCCTTCCCTTCTCCAGGCCGAACAGCCCCAGTTTTCTTAGCCTGTCTTCATAGGGGAGGTGCCCCAATCTCCCTTATCAATGCCCAGAGTGGCCTCCTCTGGACTTGCTCCGACAGTTCCATGTCCTTCTTATGCTGGGCACACCAGAACTGTACATAGTACAGAGGGAGGATCCCCTCCTTTGACCTGCTGGCCACACTCCTTGGGATGCAGCCCAGGATCCCGTTGGCTTTCTGGGCTGTGAGTGCTCACTGCTGGTTCATGTTGAGCTTTTCATCAACCGTCACCCCCAAGTCCTTCTCCACAGGGCTGCTCTCCATCCCTTCTCCTCCCAGCCTGTTGGTGTGCCTGGGATTGCCACGACCCAGGTGTAGGACATCACATTTACGTTTTGTTGAACTTCCCGAGCTTCACATGGTCCCACCTCTGCAGCCTGTCCAAATCCCTCTGGATCCATCCCTTCCCTCCAGCATGTGGCTGCACCACACAGCTCAGTTTCATCAGCAAACTTGCTGAGGGTGCCCTTGATCCCACTGTCTGTGTCTCCAACAAGGATGCTGGACAGCAAGTGGAATGAAAGGGAGCATCTCTAGGACTGCCAGCCTTTCCCAGCCCAGTGGGGCACAGGGAGCCAGCCCACTGATCCAGAGAGCTTCCCTACATCTCCAAAGCATGTTTGCCACCTGTTTGCCTGTTAAATCTCCACCTGTGGGCAGCCCAGCCTGCACAGGGGCAGGAGGAGGGCAGAGAGCAGCTGGGCTCTGGGCATAAGTTCCAACTATCTGCTGAGATACCTTCCAGCAGAGCTATTCCCACCAGGATGCTGTAGAGCCCCAGGCAAGTGGAGCTGCCCACTGGGAAAGGCAGAAAAGTTGCAGGGCTACAGCAGCTCTGGGAAGGTGAGAAGCAGCAGCAGCACAGTGAGGCAGGGACACAGCCCTGGTTGCAGAAGGGCCTCCTGCACAGCAGCCAGGGGCATTATTTGCTTAAGAGACTTTGAAAAGGACAAGTTTGGAGTCTCTGGTCAAACTGGCATCACCACAGCACAGAGTCACATTTGCACAGTCAGTAACTCATTTCCCTGGCTCTGGGACCGAGTCACTGCAGCTGCTGAGGCTTTAACTCTCCAGACCATAACATCGTGGTCACCCTCCCTTGGTCACAGCTGTGTCCTTCAGCTTCATCACAACAAGCACTGGAAAGCTCAAGTACTGCTGTGTTCCCCCTTCCCAGCAGCTCAGCTCTCCCCTTTGCTGACTGGAGTTCCACACCTACAGGGGCTGCCTCAAAGCTCTCTACCAGAGCCAGCACCTCTCTCTAATCTCAGCTTCCCCCAAGGAAGAGGAAAGAAGTGGTTTGAGGTTACTGCAAAGTCACAAGTTGCTCCTGAGCTGTCATCTGAAGTGATGCTTTGTGGATGGAATGACTGCAGCCCCAGGAGCCTGCAGTGGCCCCAGGGACAGCTGGGGTCCCCTACAAGGAAGATGTGAGTCCACTTCTGGCTTCTTCTTTGCCAAATGATAGAATTATTTGGTTGGAAGGGACTTTTAAGATCATCCAGTTCACCTTTCACTAGACCAGGTTGCTCCGAGTCCCATCCAGCTTGGCCTTGAACACTTCCAGGGATGGGGCAGCCACAGCTTCTCTGGGCAACTTGTGCTGGCTTAAAACCAGGAACCAATCCCATCTGAATGGATCAGCAGCCAGAGTGGCTTCACTCACAGTGGAGGCAGCTTTGCTTGGTGAACAGACACACAAACATCACACACCTCCCAGGGCATCAGCTGGTAAAGATGAAGCAAATCTCAAAAAAAAATCCACATGGGGCTGTCCTGGCTGCAGAGGATGGATCCTGCCCCCAGCTCCTCAGACCACACTGCTCCCCAGGGATGGCACGAGCTGATCCATCAGCCCACACCACACACCCTCTGCTGCTGTTGGCAGCACCTCATCAGCAAGGCCTTCAGAGTCCTGAATGCTTTCCACCTTCATCATTAAATTAACAACCCAAGCATTTGTTACAAAGTGTTATTTATTAGAATATTACATTGCACTTAAAAAATAAGGGAGGTCTGACCCCTGTCATCCTGAACCTACACGAAGGACGCAGGGCCAGACCTACAATAAATATAAATACTATGTACAGTTTATCTAAAATAAATATATAATTTAAAATGAAAAATATCTTGTTAAATAGCTGTTACCCTCCCCCCCCCTCCCTCCTGCGGCGAAGGAAGCCCCGAGCCCGGTGTCTCCTCCCTTTCACAGTTTGTTTCTCGGCACTGCAGTGGACGGAGAGCCGCCGGGCAGCCGGTCCCTCCCACCCCCGAGCCCGCCCCGTCCCCGGAGGTGGCCACGAAGCTCCTGCAGTGCCGCCGCTGCCCGAGCGGCCCCGCCGCGGGTGCCGTCCTGGTGCTCCAGCGAGCCCCCGCCGTGCCGCAGCCCCGCTGGTCTCGCCTCTTCCAGGAGGTAGAAGTGCGTTATTAGTGCCGACCCCTGCAAGAGAGAGGCGGGAGAGCTCACAACACGGTCCTGGGCTGCTCTGCCCGCAGAGCACGGTGGGGTAAAGGCGCTGGGTCCCACCCAGCCCGGCAGGAGAGCGCTCGCACCCACCCAAGCCCCAGCTGCCACTCGCTGCCTGTCGGGGCTGCACCCAGGAGGATGGGAGCCAGCACACCCAGGAGAGGTGGGTAAACATCCCACCCTGTGTCCACCGTGCTTCCCTTCCAGGGACCACGGCACTTTTCCCCCTGGACACATCCAGCCCAGTAACCCCCAGGGCAAATGGGACAGTGAGGAAAGCCCTGTTCTGAGTCTCCTTCTTGAAAATTCAGCTCCAATGAACAGCTCAAAATCCCACTCCCAGCACTGTGACAAACATGACAGAAATTCTCCGAAGGCATTACTTCATCTTTACAAAGAACAATGACTTTCCTTTTTTTTTTTTAAGAAGAGAAGGAGCTGTGATATGTATGGCCACGTCTAACGTCAGGGTTTGGATCAGACCAGAGGAAGTTTGACAGCTTTTCAGCACCCAGCCCTGCAGCCACCCCTGGAGCAGAGCACACCCCTCACCCACCACCCAGCCAGCCAGAGGAACATGGCATGGGCTGGCAGCAAGATCCCCCTGTGCCCAGCTGCAAGAGCATTACTTGCTCTGCTGCAAGTAATAAGCAGAGTGGGAGTGAAAAGGAAAGGGGTTTTTTACACATGTGTATAAATAGAAGCAATATCTAAGGAGGGGAAGTGACTCAGAGGGTCAGAGAGGGAGCAGAACAAGTGGGAAAAAAAAAACCAAAACAGAAGCAGCTTCCCCACTGCCAAACATCCCCAAAGCACTGGGGCAGAGCAGGGACTGGGGGCTAGAAAGGAGGAGGTGGGAGTAATGAAGTAGTCAGAGAACAGGGACTTGGGCAGGAAGGCGAGATAAGAGGGTTGGAGCCCCACAGGGCAGCCCAAGTTCTCTGCCCAAATCCAGGCAGGCTCTTCTCCAGGCTTAGGCTGCCTTCAACACTCCTGCCTGGCTCTGGCACGGGATCCATACAGCAGTCCCAGCCAGCATGAACGGCAGAGCCCCCAGATGTCCACCAGCCCCACTGCTGCCCCCTGCCCAGCCAGGGGCTCACCTCGCCAGCACCCGGCATCCTCAGTGATTCACAGTGATGCCCAGCTTGATTTTCTCTTCGTTTTCTACATCGTAGCCACCCCTCTTGTGACACCTGCGAGGCCAAGCAAAGGGATGCTCAGGGCAAGAGGTCCCTGCCACCCTCCTCTTGCGCGTGATCTTCCCAGGGACACAGATTCCGAGAGTTCAGCCCCGTCCCACTCACCTGAGCATCAGCAGGGCTGCGATGATGACGAGACACAGGGAGGACAGGACAACAGCAACCACGGCCAGAGCCGTGGTGTGGTCGTACGCGCTGGGCGGGTGCTCCACCGGCAGCAAGAGGCCGTGGCAGCGCTCTCCGTGATACCCTGGCTGGCATCTGGGTGAGAAAGAAAGTCATAAAGGTTGGTGGTGAGCAAGCACAGGAGGTCATTGTGTCCCCCACACCCCTTGGAAGGCGGTATCTCTCCCTGGTATTGGTAAGTTAAGTTTCTCCTGCGCCAAGTGAAGACTCCTAGAAAGGTTAAACTCTCCACCAGCAGAAGGCACCAGGGTCTGTCTCCTGCCAGTCCCTCCCAGGCAGAGCCAGGCTGCCCAGACCACCTCTGGAAGTAGGAAGGGAGCAGCGTGGTAGCTGGTGCAGCACTTCCCACAGAGCAGGATGTCCCTGCACACCCTGACAGCTGAGAGGTGCCCCGTCCCTGCAGACTCGGGAGGTTACTCATGGAACAGAAATAACGCTCCCCACAGGGCTGTGAGGCTTCCAGCCCTTCCCAAGCCACAGCCCACTGATGTGACCAGATATATATATCCCTCTATATCCAGCACCACTGACCCTCGGGCTGATGTCCAAGCCGGGTTTAGCCCAGCCCTCCTCCCAAGCTCATAATGGCACATACCAGTGTTACCTCCCAGGCACAGCAGCAAGGCTGCACACAAGTCAGAGGTGCAGGACCCAGCCCAGCAGCATCCTCACTCCACCCCAATCCCCAGGGACCAGCCCAAGGAAGGAACACTCCAAGAGACCCTGTGACACAGGCAGCCAGCCACCAAGAGCAGCCACAACTTAGTGACACCAGTCAACATGAGGCCTCTCTAGGAACAGTTGGCCACTGTTCATAAAAACCATGATGGCTCTGGGAGATGTCACCCAGGGATGGGCCACCAGGCTGCAGAGCCCAGCCAACCCCCAAATCCCTCCCGCTTGCCCGTGCCCCAGGTCCTCTCCAGGGATCTTGGCTGTCCCAGTCCCAGGCAGGGGTTCTGCACCCCACATTCTGCTGGGTCACCAACACAAACTGAGTCGGCAGAGATCTCCCTTCACTGGCAGTCCCAAGTCCCCCATGCAAGGACTCAACTTCATGGCAGCTTCCACAGAGAGAAACTAGGGGACTAGAGGAGCTATGCAGAGCTTGATCCCTGCGGATTACAGGGCATGAGATCCTGTGGGCACCATAAGCCAGGGAGCTATTATCTTCCCTGGGCTCAGGGCTGGGTGGCTCAGAGGATTGATAGTGAAGAACAAAGCCTCTTACATATCTGCCAGCTCAACTCCTGCCCACGTAAGCGGGGATCAAATGTGCACCCCTGGGTATTTCCCGTGGTAGCAAGTCCTGTATCAAGGTGTCCCAGCAGCAGGAAAATGCTTTCTCCTCTGTTTGCCTCATCTAGTCCCTTCTCTCTACCTGTAGTCCAGGGACATGGGCAAGTGGGGTACACAGCCCTGTCCTTCATCAGGCCAAGGGACAGCTTGGGCATGGCTTTGGCAGGCTGTCCCCAAAGGTGCTACCTCCAGTCCTCCTCACTGGTGCTACAGCAGCTCATCCCACCTGCACCGGTGCACCCTAACAGCCACAGGAGCCCTAAGCTTTCCGAGTGGGGGGTGCAGGGTGACAGGGTCAGGATGAGGTCTCCCAAACCAGACCTGCAGAAGCCCTCAGCTGCCAGACTCCAGCCCTGCACACCATTCTGCAGCCCTCAGCACCACAGGTCTCTGCACAGCAGCTCAGACGGAGCTCACCGTGCCGGCAGGGAACGCTGGATCCAGGGCCACGACAGGCTTTGGTGGGGCATGGACACTGCCCAAGAAGCACAAGGAAGAGGCCAAGTCATAGCTGTCCCCGCACAGAGACAGAGAACATGCACTAAAAATATCCTGTTCGTTTTTCCTCTGCCCGGCCCAGAGAATTGAAGGAACCGTGACTAAGGCTCCCCCGGCACAGGCACACGCCAGCAACTCACATGCAGGAGGGAGCTCCCAGCTCTCGGATGTACTTGCACTCGCCGTGAATACAGAAATCCTTGTACTTCCGCAGGCACGGGTCTCTCTTCTTCCCCAGGCCTTTGCCTTTTCTTCTTTTATTGCCATTCCCTTTCTTCTTGGGAGTAACCAGACCTTGAGGCTTTGACAGGAAGGCAACTGGAAAACAATTTGGGAAGGAGAGAAGGGCAGTCAGACCAGCTCCACGTGCCAGCCGGAGGGAAGGCAGAGCCACATCCCGGGACTGCTGCAATTGCTCAGCCCTGGCTCCCACTGCCCTTTGTGCCGGGAGCTGCCCCCCCGAGCCCGGGAGAGAAGGGGGAAAAGGCATTTTTTTCAGCTCCTCACAAATATCATGGCCTTTCTGATTCATAAGAACAATTCTCAAGGAAAGAAAGGAGTTGGGCAGGGGGAACAGAGCTTTATACATCTCAAATGCTGCTATTATATGCACCAGTTTCCACTCAACACAGAACGTTGCTAATTGCCCCTTTATCTGGCCTTTATTTCCCTGATGAGCGCAGGCTTTTCTAAGACCCTATTCATGGCTGTAATGGAGTCTCCTTCCCGTGGGCACAAGGATGCCTTGCTCACCCCAAGGCAGGAATAAAAGAGCAAGCCTGGCTTAAGTTTTGGGTTTGTAGAGCCAAAGAGGTGGGTAGGGAAACGTTCCCATGAATTACAACGGTATGTTTTAATTGTGGTGCAGTGACCAGTGGTATTTGGTGCCAGGCCAGCTCCCTGCTGGGTTGGTGGGAACTAGAGCACCAAGCTCCTTGCTCAGACACAGCCTAACACTAGCAACGGTACTGGAATGGTTTTTAAGATATGCAGGTGCCCAAAAAAATCAGCTCCCAGCATGATATCACAAGGTGCTGAGATGCTAGAGGGCACTCACTGGTCCAAGGGGGATTTTTTAGCTCCTCCCAAACCACCGCTTGGTATCTCTGGGAAAGGTGCACTAAGCCCCGGGGCTGCTCGGGAAGGAGAGGGCAGCAGAGTCCAACCTGACAAGTTGTAACCTGCACAATTCCTTCTCAGCCACTTCCTGGCTCCTGACTGAACCAGGGCCTCCCATGCTGGCACACACCTGTTGCACACCTAGCGAAGTTATTTCGACATCCTTCACACTGTGCCTGGAGAAAACCGATACTCCAGGAAACTCTGCGGCTTGGAAGAACCCTTGGATGAGGGTGTTCTGTCCCTGGCCCTGCGGGTTATCTCCCAGACACAGCCAGCAGACACACAGTGCTGCTGACCCCCCCAGCCACCCCACTGCCACTCCCCCTCCCCGGGGCTCTGTCCCTTGGACAGCCAGAGAAGGTTGGGAAGGTCCTGCCGGTAGGAAAAGCCATCCAGCACGGGTAGCCAGGGGGTGCTGCCTCTCTCCCCCTGCTCAGGCACCCCGGGGAAGGTGCCTTCACACAGAGGGCAGATCTCTCTCATCGTAGCTCAGCTCGAGGCATCGAGACAGTGCTCTGACAGTCACCAAACCCTTCCGTTCCTCCCAGCCTGCCTCTCAGCCGGGAGTCAGCCCAGGCCCACCAGATCGCTTGCCCTAGGACAGAGTCCCCTCCTCGGGGGATGCACAGAGGAGCAGGCTGGAGCATCTCCCAGTGGGAGGACACCTGCTTTTCCCCTCGGTGTGAGCGGCTCAGCCCAGTTTGTCACAGTCTGCTGGCACAGCCAAAAAGCAAAGTAAAACACGGGAAAACATGAAGGTGAGCTGTACGGGGCAGAGCACACTCCTGGTGCCAGGTACTGCCCTCGGCGAGCCGCGTGTAGGAGGCACAGGTACAGGTACGTGTCAACGCCCCCAGCCCGCGATGGGCCCCGTCCCACCCCCATGAGAGCCCCCGGGACACTCTCCGGTGCCAGCCCGGGAGCCCCGCAGAGTGGCAGTGCCCCCACCGCCCCCGTGCCGGCTGACGAGCCCTGCCGCGGAATGAGGAGCAGCCGGCGTGGGCGGCGGTGAGTCACGGCGGGAGGGCAGCGCGGGGCCCCGGGCACGGCCCCCCCGAGGGGCTCTGCCTCCACCGACCACCGAGCTGGGACCCGGCACCCCTGGGACCCCGACAGCCTCTGGCACAAGCGCCGCTGCTCTGTGCTGGTGCCCCATGCGCTGGCCCGACTCGGGGCTGCTCCCGCGGGCGCTCGGTACCCGGGAACTCCCTCCTCTCAGCGCCCTCCGAAGCGGAGCCGGGGCTGCCGTGGGGCACCCGCGGGGCTGAGCTGAGCCGAGCACAGCCTGGCGCCTCCGAGCCGCCCTGCTCAGCCCGCGCCAGGACCCCATCCCCATCGCGGCACACCCGTCCCGAGACCCCATCCCGCCCCGGGACCCCTCATCCCGTCCCTACCTCTCGGCAGCTCGCTGAAGTCGTCCCCCGAGGCCGCTCCGCCGCCCTCCTTCTCCGGGCTGCCGCCGAGCAGCGGGGCCGTGGCCGGGACCGGCGCTCCCCCTCCACCGCCGCCCTTGTGCAGCACCTCGTTGTGCAGCTCGTCCCGGCGCAGCCCGCCCGCCGCCGCCGAGCACACTGCGGGGACAGCGGTCAGATGGGACAGCTCACTCACACCGCCCTGCCCGGGACACCCCCTCCTCCCCACGCGCGACCGGGACCGATCTTCCCGTCTGCTCACACCCGGGGACCCTCCACCCGGGACCGCGTTGCCCAGGACCATTCCCCGACACGTGTCCGGGACCCTCCAGGAGAGCCCGGCGCTGGGATCCGTCGCCGTCCCCACGCGTGTCCGTACCTGCCGCCAGCAGCG
This sequence comes from Pseudopipra pipra, assembly GCF_036250125.1. Lineage (NCBI taxonomy): Eukaryota > Metazoa > Chordata > Aves > Passeriformes > Pipridae > Pseudopipra > Pseudopipra pipra. Next base: position 3,360,770 of record NC_087563.1, on the reverse strand, counting down.
CGTGGATCAGCACCGCCCGCCCGTCCATGACCCGCGGGCACACGCGTCCAGCCCCTGTCCCGCTCCGCTCGGCCCCGCTCCGGTGCCCGCTCTCCAGCAGCGCGGCCCCGCGCCGGGTAGAAGGCGGCGGGCGGCGGGGCGGGGCGGGGAGGGGCTGCCCGGCCGCTCCGCCCCCGGGAAGGGCTTCCCCACCGCCCCCAAGGGGGGTTCCGCCGGCCGGGGACGGGAACAGGGCCAGGGCTCGGTGGGGTGTTCTCGCTCCCGGAGAGGACAGGACCTGACCAGCCACCGCCGCCCCGCTGCTGGTGGGCGGCGGGAGCCTGGGAGTCGCAGGGTCCCTGCAGGGCGCAGAGGGCAGGCGATGGACGAGGGACACAGCCTTTCCAGCCTTTTCCTGTGACTGGAACGCGTGGCCTCAGGCAGGGGAAGAGGAGGGGGGTCGCGGTGCGCCCCCTGGTCCCAAGCGCCGGCTGACGGGACGGGTGCCTGGGGTGGGCCGGGGGTGCCAGGGGAGCGAGTGCACCTCACAGGAGGAGCATCAGGTGAGAGGCAGGACCTCAGGGTGCAGGGCTGCACCTCCTCCTGGCCCTGATAGGAAACAGACTGCCATCCGTGCGCCATCCTGCACATGGGAGGTGGTAGCAGCCAGAGGTGGTAGCAGAGACCCTCTCTGTCCCCAAGGCCACCTTTGTGCCCTTAAAGAGCTCCTGTGACTGACAGCATCACAGCCTCATCTCACAATCCCCCCTCAGCTAGCCATTGTCCTTATCCTCATCCCAGCCCTCTGTGCATGGGCACTGCCAGCACTTCCCTGTCCCCTTCACTGGGCTTGCAACCATGTGTTGTGTTTGGCCCAACCCTCAGCCCAGGTGACAGCCCCAAAAACACCACTGACACCAGCGCTGGGCAAATGCAGGGTCCTGCCCTGGCTCCTGTTGGGGCCAGCCGTAGCCCCTGGCTGGTTCCTCGAGGTCCCAAGCCCCCAGCCCATGGCTGGTTTGGGCTCAGCAAGGCATGAGCAAAATATTCCTGCCATTGTTGTTGGTGTCTCCAAGGAATACCGCCGGATCTGGCATCCCCCCGCTCACGCCCTCCTCTTCTTGCTCAGACTTGACTTTTGCAATTGTTTGCGGGATGTTTTTCCTTCCGCCTCCTCTGGCCATCAGCAGCCCAAAGCCTCTGGCAGCAGAGCGAGGGGGTGGCCTGGGTGAGGGGCTGTGTCCCTGGGCAGCCCTGCACCCTGGAGCCCGGTCCCTGAATGGAGATGGGATTTTTGTCCTTGCCAGTCCCCTGTCACATCCCCAGGGCCAGGCCAGGCGTGCACGGGTGGCGTGTGCCAGCAGCATTTGCCAGCTGACCTGGCACCTCCGGAGAGGGAGGCACCGGCTCACGTCAGCAGCCAGGGAGGCTGTTGGCACAGAGGGTTGGCAGCGGGCAAGGGTGGGGGGTGTGTGCAGGCTGCCAATCCTGCCTGCCTTCTGCTGCCTGCCTCTGCTCCCTGCCCCCTGCCTCTGCCTCCCAGAGCCTCCCATGACCCCTGCCCACCTCCTGCAGCCCCTCACAGCCTCCCTGCCTGCACCTGCCGCCAGTCATGCCCCATCTTATGCCAGGGGGCCATGCTGGGGCAGCACCCACAGGAGGTGGGGGGCTAACACCTGGGAAGGTTTGGGTGCCTCAACCACGTGTCCTGCTGCCAGGGGTCTCCCTGTGTCCCCCACCCTGGCCAAGGGCACCACTCCACACACCACGGCACCCACTGGTATAACAGAACAAACAGTCTGGTGGGCACCCAGGGCCTGATCCTTGGCCTCAGCTCCTGTAAGGCAGGTACCAGGAGCCCAAGGACTCACATGCCCACCCTCTGCACTCTCCCAAATTGTAACACTGCTGTGGTGGTGCCTGGCCCTGCTCCAGCTGCTCCTGGGCCAGATCCTGCCAGCTCCAGCAGGCTCCAGCACAGCCTGCCCGTGCCGGTGCAGGTGTTTGTGGTCCTGTTTGTGGTCCTGCCACTGTGTTTGCACTGCACACAGCCCCGTGGTTTGTTTGCAGAGGGCTGAGGGGGTTGTCACAGTGATGGTGGCCCTGCCATCTCCCCATCCCAGGCAGGGTGCTGTGGCTGTGACCACATCCATCTGCTCCCCCCTCACAGCCCACACAGGTGCCCTCTGTCAGGCTGCAGCCCTGACACCCTCCTGGCCCTTGTCATCACACCCTTACTCCCCTGCTCTGGATTTGCTCAGCGGTGCCACATCCTTCCCCAACCATGTCCCCACATCCGCTTTCCTAAGGAAGAGCTGCACAGCACCCTGGCAAAGTCACTGATGCTGCCACCAGCTCTTCAGGATTGGCCCTGCCATTGCCTCACCAATGCCTTGCAGGGTGCAGGTGGGACTGGGGACACGCTACTCCCCAGGAACAGCCTTGTCCATGTGGGTCACCCGGAGCAGGCAGGTGGGTCCCCTGGTCCCAGGCCCAAGTGGGCAGCTGGATGTGGCAGGACCCAGCCACAAAGGGTCCCGTGGGGCTGACCCTGCTGTTTTGAGATGGTTGTTTTGGGCTTGGCTCCTGTGTATTGGTTTGTGGCCAGTTTAAACCAGTTCACAGCTTTTATAAGGTGTGGGATGAGTGGGATCCTGTGAGTGCCAGAGGGAACCCAGGCCTGTGGCTGCCCACATGCCCGGGGCGGGTGGCACAGCTCTCCAGGAGGCAGGGACCTGCTCACAACCCAGACCAGACTGGAGCAACCTCGGAGCTCCCTCCCAGGCTTTGGGCTGCAGCATCTTCCCCTCCAGGATGGCCCCAGCGGCCAGAGGAGTTGGTGCTGCCCCGCGGCAGGATGGGGGGGATGTCACCTGCCCGCTGCTCTTCATCCAGCTCAACCAGCTCCTCAGCACCCCAGAGGGACTGGAGTGGAGGGAGATGGCCAGGTAGGCAAACCTGTGAGGGCCACGCTATGGGAGCCCAGCCTTCCAGCTCAGCTGGAGCCCAGGGCATCCCCCGAAGCCGGTGGTTCCTCAGCCTCGTCCCCAAAGCAGGGCTCCGGTGCCCGCGCTGGGCTGACTCACTTCATGGGAAAGGGCAGGGTGTCAGGCAGGGCGGGCAGTGACCCTGCGCGGGCACAGCGCCCTTCCTCCTGCTCCTCTCTGCTGCCTCTCCAGGGCTCCAGCAGCCGCGCCGGGACTGGGATGTCCTGTACCCCACAGCACCCCTCCTCTGCTCGGCAGGGGCACAGGCACACGGGCCACAGGGGTCTGGGAGCAGCAATGCGTCTTCCCCCGGGGTCGCAATCTGCGGGGGGTGCCAAATCCGCCGGGCTGTGGCTCTGCCCAGCCCCCAGCCCCCTTCTCCCCGCACGGCAGCCCCGCCGGGCACGCTCTCCCCGTGCAGCACGGCGAGTGCCCCGCGGCAGCGCGCCCACCCCGGGGGACAAAGGGAAGCTCTGTCTGTGCCCGGCGTTAAAATATTTGGCACTGCCTGAGCGTGGAAACAGCTCAAGACACTTCTGTTCTGACTCCAGCCAGCGCTGCTAATGGCAGGGCCACCCCCGGTCCCGGTGCAGCCAGAGGGTGGGTGGGCTGGGAGCAGCCCTGGGGAGAAGGGCTGGGGGATGCTGGTGGGTGACAGATGGGACATCAGCCGGCACTGTGTGCTCACAGCCCAGAGAGCAGAGTGTATCCCGGGCTGCACCATGGCAGTGTGGGCAGCAGGGTGAGGAGGGGATGCTCCCCCCCTGCTCTGCTCCAGTGAGACCCCCCCGGGACATCACATCCACCTCCTGTTCAAGAGGAGGCCATGGAAATGATCCAAGGGCTGTGACAGCTCTTCTGGCACAGCTCTGCTATGGAGACAGGCTGAGAGAGCTGGGGTTGTTCAGCCTGGAGAAAAGAAGACTCCAGGGAAACCTCAGAGCCCCTTCCAGTATCTAAAGGGTCTCCAAGAGAGCTGGAAAGGGACTTTGACAAGGGCCTGGAGTGACAGGACCCACTGCCAGAGGGCGGGGTTAGATGGGATATTGGGAAGAAATCCTTCCCTGTGAGAGTGGGAAGGCCCTGGCACAGGTTGCCCAGAGAAGCTGTGGCTGCCCCATCCCTGGAATTGTCCAAGGCCAGGTCGGATGGGGCTTGGAGCAACCTGGGATAGTGGAAGGTGTCCCTGCCCATGGTAGAGGGGTTGGAACAAGATGAGCTTCAAGGTCCCTTCCAACCCAAACCATTCTGTCATCCCATGACTGTTGAAATCCCCCTGATCAGACTGGAGCGGGGTGTGGGTCTGCAGGAATGGGGATGTGACCACCTTGGCTGCCCACCTGCCCCTGCTGCACGAACCCACTGCAGCCCCCTCTGGGCCCCCCCAAACCCCATGCTAAGCTCAGAGATGGACACAGGGTCCAGCTCCCACTACCTGGCACGGGACACAGAACTGCCTTGCTGCTGACCCTGCACATCTCCCCGGGCAGGTGGATAAAGTTCGAGGAGAAGGTGGAGGATGGGGGGGAGCGCTGGAGTGCACCCCACGTCCCAGCCCTCCCCCTGCACAGCCTCTTCCAGCTGAGGACATGCCTGCAAAAGGGGACGGTGCTCCTGGACCTGGATGCCGCCAGTTTCAAGGAAATAATCGGTACATGGGTAATGCAGAAGCCATCTCCTGGGATGGGCTGGTCCCTGGAGAAGGACAGGCCACCAGGAGGTGCCTGTAGAACAGCACTGGTGAATGACAGCTGGGCACCTGGCATGGCTGCTGCTCCAGCTAAGGGGGCTTTTCCCTGGGCAGCAAACCAGGGGGACTCAGGGCTGTCCCTGTCCCTGCTGCAGACAAGGTGCTTTCTGGGCATCCCGAGGAAGCAGAGCTGCAGCCTGCATTGAGGGAACACTTGACAGCCCTCCTGCTCCTCCAGCCACGGCACCAGCCCACGAAATCCCTGCTGCAGCTCCTCGCCGAGCTCACCCTCTCTCCCTGCCGAGGTATCCCACCAGGAATCCTTCCAGTGCCACCAGCCCGGGGCAGTGTCCACACTGCCTGTTCACTTGCACATGTGGGTCTGCAGGAATGGTTTCTTCCCTTTCTTTGCAGGGAAGGCCAAAGGCAGGTCTGAGCCCAGAGCCCAGCTCTCCAAAACACCTCTTAAGGAGCAGGTAAGGCAGGAAGGAGCTGGGCTGGGAGCAGCTGCTGCATCCCAAGTGCCCAGCTGCTGCATCCCTTTCCTTTCAGCTGAGAAACCGCTTTAGGAAGAAGGTCCCACCGGGAGCTGAAGCTGCCCATGTTGCTGTGGGTGAAGTGGAATTCCTGGAGAAGCCCGTCACTGCCTTCATTCGCCTCAGGCACGGGGTGTCCCTCGGCTCACTGGCTGAAGTTGCTCTCCCCAGCAGGTAACAGAGCACGGCCCATGTCCCTGTTCCCTCTTTGTCCCTGTCTCCCCATTCCCTCCCACACCACACAGGGCTTCGCTTGGCCAAAGCAAAGGGAATTGCAGCCAGTGCCACATACAGTCCCAGAATCCTGTCTCACTGCTTCCCTTTCGGTTTTTCCCAGCTCCTTAGGAGCATTTCGGGATGGGCTGAGAGCGGAGTATCTGTTGGGCAGCCTGGGAGGGACATCCCCTGGGTCATCCCCATCTGGAGTCTGCATTCCCTGTCCTTAGGAGGCTCTGGGTGCTCTCCACTTACTGCTGGGAGCGCGGGGCTGGCGGTGGGACGCAGGTTCGCAAGAGTCTCTTGCCCTCCCGCTGCCCACGAGCAGTGGGACGGGGTGGGGGGAAAGAAGAAGGGAAAGAGGTTTTCCCCCATGGCTGAGGAACGCAGCTGTGAGAGAAAATGGTCCGTGTGTCTCTTGAGCTGGGCTCGGAGGAGGCAGGCGGGGATCAGGAGAGACATTGCCACCTCCTGGTCACTCTGCCCAGAGCACCCGTCCTGCAGGAGCTGGGAGGAGCAGGACATCCACCCACCTGCCGCTCTGTCCTCGGTGGCAGATGGGTGGCAGGTCCCCGTGGGTATAGAGGGTCTCATGACAGCCCCTTGCCCTGAATTTTCCCCCCTCAAACAAGAGGGGAGAGACAGCTCGTCCCTACCCATCCCTTTGCCCATGGTACCATCCCCTTTGGTGGCCATGCCAGGCTGTTCCAAAGGCACAGCCACCACCTCGGGGCTGTCTCCCTCTCAGGTCCATCTCCAAGGTTTTAAGGTTTTCACATCGATGTGGTGCAGATGCCCGGGTGACAGTAATCCCGGGTGGCTTCTGTCACCTCCCGTCCCCTTGGAGCAGGCTCCAGGGGACCTCCAGCCCCACATCAGGGCTGCAGCAGGTTCTGCTGAGCCCCACTCAACCCCACTCATGCTACTGGAGGAGTTTCCCTGCCCCCTCTCTGGAGGTTTGCTTAGGGTAGTGTCCTGGAACCGCTCGGCAGCCTCAGGGTTCCAGGACTGTACCAGTTTCTGCCAGTTTTGGAAAGGAGGGGAGGGCTTGGTTAAACATTTGGCTGGACTGTCCCTCTGTAGACCTCATTATTTTGCACCATCCTCTGAGGTGTGGGATTTTCACCATATTTTATCAAGGACCCTGAGCTCTCTTCCCAGTCTTCTCCCATGTCTCCCGAGTCCCGTCAAACCTGCTGCCCATGCTGCCAGCAGGCTCTCCTTCCCTAACACTCTTGCATCCTGCCTGTGAGCAACATTCCCGGGAGCATGATCCCACAGACACCCCCAGCCAAGACCTTGATCCCACAGACACCCCCAGCCAAGACCTTGATCCCACAGACAGCCAAGGCTGTCTCCTCCTCTGCCCCAAACACCTCTCCCCCCACGCCTCCCAGACCCTGTGATCCAGTGGGGTCCTGGCATCCCATGTTGTGGGCTCTCCATGAAGTGGCAACCCTCTTAGGGTGGTCACTCCTTAAGGTGGCAGGAGCCCTCCAAGCCTGGCCAGCTGCTGTCCCCAGCATCCCCACGGTCTCCCCTGGGAGAAGCATCCCCCAGGGAGCAGAGGGCTGCTCCAGAGCTGTGCTGTCCCACCCACAGGTTCCTCTTCATCCTGCTGGGTCCCCCCAAAGTGAAAGCCTACCACGAGGTTGGCAGGGCCATGGCCACGCTGCTGATGGATGAGGTGAGCCTGGAGCAGCACTCATGACTGGGATGGGCCTGGGATGGTGACACCGGGGCTCTTCTCCTCTGCAGGCTGCAGTGGAGGGCAGAGGAGGGGGTGAACTGGTGCTTTCCCTTGCCTAGGATAAGAAAACTAAGGTTTGGAGTGGGTCTGTAGGATGTAGGGGCACTGGTTGCACTGAAGTGGGTGGGTTTGTTCCTTGGTGAAGGCTGCAGGCTGGGAGGAAGGCTCCGAGGGGCTGAACACAGGGACATGGTGGCTAAACCACAGCACCTCCCCACAGCTCTTCCAAAGGGTTGCCTGGCAGGCTGAGCGCCGAGAGGACCTCATCACAGGGATGGAGGCGTTCCTGGATGAGCTGATTGTGCTTCCTCCTGGGAAATGGGACCCCAGTGCCCGAATTCCTCCGCCGAGCTCTCTGTCATCTCCGTGCAGGAGGTGGGCTGAGGGGAGGGCACCCCAACCTCTGCCAGCCCCTCTGCGGGGTCCTGGGGGGCACACCCCCACCTGTGACATTGAAACTTCCATCTCCAAGGGGATGAAGCTGCCCTGGAGCAGGGAGGTCCTCCCAGCTAAGCCCCTCTGACACTCCAGCCAAGGACCACAGCTCCAGTCCCTGATGCTGTTAGTCCTGCTGTCCCACTTGGCAGGGGGTGGCAAAACCACCCCATATGCCCTTCAAAAGGAGCTGCTGGGAATGCTGGGATTCAGCACTCGGATGTGAAGCCCATCCTCTGAGCAGGACACCCCGGACTCTGCCCTGCTGCTCCAACAAAACTAGTCCTGTGAGCTCTGGCTCCAGGGCTTGCTGGAGGAGATCATGGTTGGGTTGGAAGGGACCTCTAAAGACCACCTAGTCCAATCTCCAGTCTCTCCTCCTCCTCCTGGTCTTTCTCCTCCCCATTTTCAGGGGATACACGAGGTCCCCCAACCCTGCTGGCACCCCTGTCCCCTCTCCATCCTCCCTTTGCCCTCATAGTGTCCCCTAGGTGCAGCTGGCCCCTGAGGGTCCCAACCTGAAGCCTGTCTCAGGCTCTGTTCTGCCATAGGACCGCTGTGGACCCACCAGACCAGCAGCCCCATGGCAACAGGAACATGGCAGTAGCTGGGGACAGAGCCAGCCCAGGGCACCCACGCTCTGGGGAGGAGCTGGAGAGGACGGGCAGGTGGGTGCCTGGAGGGACGAGGTGATGGGTGACGGACTGGGGGCAGGGCACTGGCTGTCATGGGGCCACCAAGCCCCTCTGAGCTGGTGTTTCCCAGGGAAGGGACCATCCCTTGCTGGGTGACTGTGTGGAGGGTGATGCCCAGCTGTGGGGGCTGCTCTGAGACCTCCCTCCTCTCCTCTGCCCCAGGCTTTTCGGGGGGCTGCTGCGAGACATCCGCAGGAAGGCACCGTGGTACTGCAGTGACTTCTCCGACGCCCTGCACCCCCAGTGCCTCTCGGCAGTGCTCTACATCTACCTGGCCACAGTCACCAATGCCATCACCTTCGGGGGCATGCTGGGGGACGCCACTGCCAACATGCAGGTCAGCACAGCCCTGGGGTGCCCGGCACTCACCCGGAGTGCTCAGCCCAGCCCATGGGGCTCCTTGGTGCCCACCTCCCACCAGTGCTCCTGGAGCATCCTGAGCATCACCCCAATCCTCCTCCTTCCCCCAGCACTGACCCCGCACTGTGCTGCTAGGAGGGACAGGCCCAGGACCCCCCTCCCTGCCGTGTGCCTGGCACTCCTTCCCTGCATTTCAGGGGGTGCTGGAGAGCTTCCTGGGCACGGCCTTTGCTGGCTTCATCTTCTGCCTCTTTTCGGGCCAACCCCTGACCATCCTGAGCAGCACCGGCCCCGTGTTGGTCTTCGAGCGCCTCCTCTTCTCCTTCAGCCAGTGAGTTCCCTGGCAGGGATGGATCCTCAGGCCACTGTCCCCTGGACGGGGCATGGGTCACCATCACTGCAGGCAGGTGTCAGTTGTGAGGTTTTGGGTCACTTCCCCCAAGGGACCACAGCCTGGACTACCTGGAGTTCCGCCTCTGGATTGGGCTCTGGGTGGCCTTTTTCGGCGTGGTGCTGGTGGCCACTGAGGCCAGTCACCTGGTGAGGCACTTCACCCGCTTCACTGAGGAAGGCTTCTGTGCACTCATCAGCCTGATATTCATCTACGACTCCCTGAAGAAGATGCTGAGCCTGGCAGACGCCTTCCCCATCAACTGGCAGTACCGGCTGGACAACGTCACCTCCTACAGCTGCACCTGCAACTTGTCCAGCCCCGGTGAGCCCAAGGGCTGCAGGTGGGTGGGGAGCAGGAGGCTGCTGCCTCAGGACCCCACTGGAAACCTGCTGCCTGGCCAGATGCTGGAGGAGACTGTTTAATCCCATCCTCATCTGCCTGACCACATTGCACCTTCCTCCACTTCCCTCCATGTGGTCTGTCCATCCATCCTTGCCTCCTGGAACTGCCCTGGCACCAGACAGGGCAGTGCCAGGAGCACAGAGAGCCTTGGCCTGGCTCCTGTGGCTCCAGGATGGGGGATGGCAGGGGCTGGAGGGGTTTGCTCTGCCATTTCTAGCCCAGTTTGTAAACCAGAGAATGTTTCCTGGGGGTTGAAGATGTGTCCACAGTGACCCTGGAAACAGTGCCCACACCAAAAGGATCAGTGCTAGGCCAGCCTGGGGACAATGGTGCATCCTCCCTTGGTGCTCCCTTAGCACCAGCCAGGCCTAGGACCTCCAGGATCCCATGGGGCCCCACGCAGCATCCCGAGCCCTTGGGGAGAGCCTGAGGACCCACACTGATGGCAGCACTGTCTCAGTTATCCCTGATGGAGCCAGCAACACCCTGACCCTCCTTCCCCTTGCAGGTCACAGCTCTGCAGGGAATGACACACTGCTGCCCTCACCCCTGGTCCCCCCACAGGTACAGCCCTGCTCCCAGGCAGGTGGGCGAGGGGCTGGGGTGGGCCCAAAGCGTCCACGCACGACCCCTCCTCACCTCCTGTCCTGTCCCTGCAGCCTCCCGCCACCCCAGAGGGGCTGAGCAGGACCCAGTGCCTGGACCAAGGCGGGCACCTCCTGGGCACCAGCTGTCAGTACGTGCCCGATGTCACCCTCATCTCCTTCCTGCTCTTTGGGGGCACCTTCCTCTCCTGCGCCGCCCTCAAGCGCTTCAGGAGCAGCCGCTACTTCCCTGCAGGCGTGAGCATCCTTCTGCCACCCCTGTGGAATGGCCACCCATCCCATCGGTGTGGGGATGGCTCCAGGGGAAGCTGCTGGAGCAGCCCCCACCCCAGGCACCCCAGGAACCCTTTCCATCTCCACGTGCAGGTGCGGAAGCTGGTGAGCGACTTCGCCATCATCCTGGCCATCCTCGCCTCCTGCGCTGTCGATGCCGCCCTGGGCCTGGAGACCCCCAAGCTCCTTGTTCCCAGCGAGCTGAAGGTGCTGGCAGGGTGGGCACGGCACTGTCAGGGCATGGGGCTGTGCCCCCCACAGTGGCAGTGCTGTCACTGTCCTTCCCACTGCCAGCTCCAGCCCTACAGGGGTGTGGGCTCTACGAGCAAATGAGAAGGGGCTGAACACATCCCATGCTCTGTAAATAACCTGGCTTAGGCCCAGACTGACCCCATCCCTATACAGCTCACACTGGAGTGAGAGCCACAGGCTTGGGCTCCCTGCCCTGGGTGTGTGGCAGGGCTGGCAGTGGCTCAGAGCAGCCCATGCTCGCTGCCACCTCCCTGGGCTCACCATCATTGCTGCCCAGTGCTACCTCTTCCACCTGCTCCTGCAGGCACATGCCCAGCTCCTGGCTTGTGGTGTCCAAGAGCAACCCCCTGCTCTGCTACAGCCAGGATGTCCTTGTAGGGAATGTGGTAGGTCACGTTGCTCAGGAGCATCCCCAGGATAAAGGAGGATGCTCTTCCTCTCCACATCCCTGGGTGCCTGTCGGGCTCCAGCCTGGGCACCTGGGACTGGTCCTGTCGCCCCGCTGTGCCACACAGAGGTGGGTGGCAGCTGCCATGACCCTTCTGCTCCCCACAGCCCACAAACCCAGCGCGGGGCTGGATCATCGTCCCCTTTGGAGCCAACCCGTGGTGGGTGTGCCTGGTGTCTGCAGTGCCTGCCGTCCTCGTCACCATCCTCATTTTCATGGACCAGCAGATCACAGCCGTCATCCTGAACCGCAGGGAGTACAAGCTGCAGGTGAGCAGGGGACAGGGAAAGGACCCAGGTCCCAGCTGGGCCCCATGGAAGCAGCTGGGGCAGAGTGGGACCCCAAAACAGCCAGTAGGGTGGGCAGACCCCAGCACTGCCCCTCTGATGCTGCTGGGGAGACGGCTCACCCCCAGCCCTGCTGCCTCTCCCCCTGCAGAAAGGAGCAGGCTTCCATCTGGACCTCCTCTGTGTCTCCCTGCTGATGGTTGTCACCTCTGTCACCGGCCTCCCCTGGTATGTCTCAGCCACCGTCATCTCCCTGGCGCACATGGAGAGCCTGAGGAAGGAGAGTGAAACCTCGGCCCCTGGCGAGCACCCCGAGTTCCTGGGCATCAGGTACACGAGCCTGGGCCCCGCTCGGGGGGACCCCTTGCCTGTGGCTGCAGAGCCAGGGGACAGGGACATGCCCACCCTGGCCATCAGAGCCGGCTTTGGGGACACCAGTGTCTCCCCAGGGATGCTCCCATTCCCTGTGCCCATCCAAGCTGAAAAGAGCAGAGACCCCAGAGCCAAGAGGGCAGGCAAGGGGGTGGGCTCCCAAGGGACCCCTGTGACATCTGCACTGCCACACACAGGGAGCAGAGGCTGACAGGCCTGGCCGTCTTCGTCCTGATGGGAGTCTCCGTCTTCATGGCCCCCGTGCTCAAGGTAGGGAGCCTGGATGCTGGGGGGGCCTCTTTTCCTAGGCAGGGGGTGGCCATATCCTGTAAGGCTGGGGAGTTCCTTGTTCCAGCCATCCAGGGAAGCCTGGCTGGCAGGCAGGGAGCTGTGCAAAGGATTTGGGCCAGGCAAAGGATTTGTCTCCTGTGCCACAGGAGGGTCAGCACACAAGGCACTGTGACCATGTGTCAGCTGGCCACTGTCCTCATGCACACTGGGGTCCCCTGTGCTCCCCAAACACACCCCACCATACCCTCCACACTGTCACATGGAGGTCCCAGCCTGGCTGCTGTTGGTTTTCACCTGCTGCTGCCACGGTAGGAAAAGCCCCTCCAGTGGCCCTGGATTACCTGGGGGCAGGTGGGAGGTGCCTTTTCCTTGACCTCTCTCCTCACCCCTGAGGCTGCCCTTGAACAGCCTTTGATATGGGCCCCCCAACATTCTCATCTCCAAACTGGAGATACGTGGAACTGAAGGATGGATGAGGAATTGGCTGGATGGCCATGTCCAGAGACCTACAGTCAGTGTCCCAACATCCAAACGGAAACCACTAATAAGTGGTGTCTCCCAAGGGTCCCTACTGGGACCAACACAATTTAACATCTTCATCCAGGACACAGACAGCAGGATGGAGCTCGTTTGCAGGTGGCACCAAGCTGAGAGGTGCAGTGACACACCTGAGGGATGGGATGGCATCCAAAGGGACTGTGGAGGACATGGGCCCACATGAACTTCACATGGTCCAACAAGGGCAGGCTGGGCTGCTGGGAATGAAGGAGGCAAAGGCTGTGGACATGCATGGGGGCTTTTACACAGGACAGGACACTTGGCAGGCACAGCCCCCCCGGGAACAGCCCCACTGACCCCCCATCCCGCTGTCTTGCAGCACATCCCAATGCCGGTGCTGTACGGGGTGTTCCTGCACATGGGGGTGGCGGCGCTGAACAGCATCCAGGTGAGGGGGGCTGCACTGGGGCTGCTGGTGGGGGCTGCTTTGGGGATCAGGGGGTTTGCTCAGCACCAGCTCCCACAGCAGAGCCCAGATTTTAGCTCTGCAAGATGTGCAGCCTGGCACGGGGCTGTGTCCCCTGCCAGGCCCAGGACAAGGAGGGGGAAAAGGACCTTTCTGGGGCAGAGGGAAGGGAAAGGGAGGTGTCTGGGATGCTGAGGAGCTGGATTAACTTGTGCACTGATGGGTCAGGTGGTTTGGGAGAAGCGGAAGGACCAGTGGATAATCCAGACTTGCTCTCAAAGCCACAGGGACTTCCCCACCTGGGAGCTGGGGACCTGTTGGTCCTTTGGCCTTGGCATTGCTGCTGCTGAGCCAGCTCTGTTCTTCTCCTGAGAAATCCATGGAGAGGAAAAAAAAAAATCCCCACTCCAGAATTATCTACACCACTTTTCCCTCTAAACAGTACGTCTTCCTTGCAATTATCCTGCTTTGTAGAACAGGCTGGGAAAATCCCTCCCTCCCTCTGCCTGGGAAACCCAGAGCTGTTCTCTGGAGGCTGCAGCAGTTTCCTGCATGTAGGGAGTTCCATCAAGGACTCTTATCTCACAATTAACCCATTAAGGCCACCTTGAGTCCTTTTGTAGAGGCCCATTAAGGCCACCTTGAGTCCTTTTGTAGAGGTCTGCCTGGAAAGTGCTCCCCCTGGCCTGGGATGGGGGGGTGGTACCGGGACCACTGGTCTTGCAGACAAACGCCCTGTCCCAGCATCGGCACAGATGGCAGGAGGGCTGAAACGCAGACACAAGGGCAAAACCCCATCCTGCCGGCCCCGGGGCCCAGCAGGGAGGTGGAGGTGTGTGACCCACCCGCCGCCCTCTCGCTGCAGCTCCTGGACCGTGTGCGGCTGCTCCTGATCCCGGCCAAGCACCAGCCAGACCTCCCCTACCTCCGCCACGTCCCCCTGCGCCGGGTGCACCTCTTCACCGTCATCCAGCTGCTCTGCCTGGCCCTGCTCTGGGTCCTCAAGTCCACCACGGCCGCGATTATTTTCCCGGTGATGGTACGACACCCCTGGAACCGGCAGCGCTGCCTTGGGGTTGGGCTGAGTGCTGCCCACCCCAGTGTGGCGTTCCTTTGGGAGGGGACACGTGTGCTGCCCACCCCAGTGGGGTCCCTGGGATGTTCCTTTGGGAAGAAACAGCGGTGGGGTTCCTTTGGGAAGGGGACACGGGTGCTGCCCACCCCAGTGGGGTCCCCCTGGGATGTTCGTTTTGGAAGAGTCAGAGGTGCTGCCAAGACCAGTGGGGTCCCTGGGATGCTCCTGTGGGAAGGGGACACGAGTGCTGCCCACCCCAGTGGGGTGTTCCTTTGGGAAGGGGACACGAGTGCTGCCCACCCCAGTGGGGTGTTCCTTTGGGAAGGGGACACGGGTGCTGCCCACCCCAGTGGGGTCCCCGGGATGCTCCTCTGGGTGCTGCGCTGGGTGGGGGCACCTGGCGGGGTCACAGCGTGGCTTTGCCACCATCCTTCACCTCTCGGGGCAGAGCCGTGGGGTTGTCCCTGCCGGGCAGGCGCGGTCCCCCGGAGGGGTGACAGGCCGCCTCCCTGGGCTCTGCCGGGGTGACAGCGGGGTGTGACAGGGCCACGCCGCCCTGTCCCCCGGCCCCGGCGGTGCTGAGCCGTGCCTGTCCCCGGCCGCAGCTGCTGGCGCTGGTGGGGATCCGGAGGGGGCTGGAGCGCGTCTTCCCCCCGCACGACCTGGCCTGGCTGGACGGGCCCCCGCCCGGGCCGGGGGCGGCGGGGACGGAGCGCCGGGAGCGGCCGGAGCGGGGCGGCGGCGCCCAGGAGGTCGGTGGTGCCCCGGGAGCCCCGAAGGGCCGAGCCGGTGGCGGGGCTGGCGGGGGGGGCGCCCGGGGGTGGGCGCGGTGCGACCCCGACCGCCCTGCTCTCCCCCCGCAGCTCGAGCCGATGAACCACCCGGGACCGCAGATCAACCTCTCCGTGAACTAGCGCTGGGCAGGGCGGGGACATCGCCCCGGGCGGGGGGTCGCGGGGCCCAGGACCCCCAAAATACCCCCAAAGCCCCCCTAAACCCCCCTGAATCCCCCCGGCCCCCCCGCACCGCGGGACACGTGGCCGCGCGGTGACGTCACGAGGGCGTGGCCGCGGGGCGCGGAGTGACAGCGCGCTCAGCCAATGGCGTCCCGCGTCCGGCAGGGGACGGGACGAACGGAGGGGGCGGGCCGTTCGCCTCGATTGGCAGCCCCACGGTCCAATCAGCTCACGGAGCAGGCGGGCGTGTGACGGCGCCTCGCGTGACGGAGCCCCTCAGAAGGGTTTGAAGGGAGGGCGGTACTAGGGCGCGGCAACACCCAATCGGAAGGCGCCAGACGCCGCGCGCCGTGAGCGACACCCCTCCGGACCAACCGAAACGCGCGGCTCCCGGATGCGATTTGATCGACAGTGCGCTCACCCTATCAGCGCTCTCAGCCCCGGCGAAGCCCCTGATTGACGTTCCCGTAAACCAATCAGCTCGCGGAGAGTTCAGGAAGCGGGGCGGGTCGGCACGCTCTGACCGCCTGGGCGTGCGCTCTCAGGGCAGCATGCTGGGAGCGCGTGACGCGCCTCTGACTGACGCGCCCCGGGACCAATAGCGCGGCGCGGCCTTCCCGGCGCGCCCAATGGGCGCGCGCGGAGCGGGCGGGGTGGGCGGGCGCGGCGGCCGCGGCCGGGGTAGGGTGTGAGAAGTTAGTGGCGCTGCCGCGGTGCCGTGAGGGGGGAACGGGAGACGGCCGGGCCCGGACCAGCGCGATGCTCACGGACGGCACTGCCGCCGCCGCCGACGAGGAGATCGACTCGGTCGCGCCCCGCGCGCCGCCCGCCGCCGCCGCCGCCGAGCCGCCCGCCGCGGCCGGGCCCTCCCCGCTGGGCCTGCGGGCCGTGCGCCTCTTCGGCGAGGCCGGGCCCGGCGGGCCGGGGGGCCCCGGCGCGCCCGCGGCCGGAGAGGCCGCCCTCGACTTCAAGCTGGCGGCCGCCGTGCTGCGGAGCGGCGGCGGGGGCGGCGGCGGCGGCTCCGGCAGCGACGAGGACGAGGTGTCCGAGGTGAGCGATCCCGGCCCGCCCTCACTCCCTCCCCTCCGCTCCGCCGCTTCCTGACAGGCCGGGCCGGGCTCCCCGGGGCCCGCCCGCCGCGCACCCGCCGGTGCCGGGGCTGCCGCGGCCATGGGCGGGTCCCGCGCGGCGGGCGCGGGGAGGGGGCGGCGGGCGCGGGGGTCGCGCCCCCCCGGGGGTGGCCCGGCCCCGCTGCCTCCGGGATGTGCCCGGGAGCGGCTCCCAGCTGGAGGCGGGTTTGGAAGGGGGGACGGCGAGAGATCCTGCACCCGGAGGAGAACAAAGTGGAGCCGCCCCCCCGCCTACCTACCCCCTGTTGCTGCCCCGGGCTGGTGGTGCCCAGGCGCTGATAAAATTCCTCTCTGCATTATATATATATAAATATATATATATATATATCTGTGCACACACACGCTTTTTTGTGCAATAGCAGTATCTCTTGCCCAACAAAATGGAAGAGAGGGTAATGGAGGTGCCTGCCTTTGATCTTGCAAACCTGCGCGGAGTTTCAAGGGGAGGCTGTGGGGGAGGGAAGGACCGGGGCCTTATCCCGACCCACACGGAGCCTTGTTGGACCTGTAAAATTGAATCTAATACCGCTTTGTGTAGCCCAGGGAGAGAAGGTAAAGGAAGGCTTTTATCTGTCACTGCTGCCCGCTCCTCCTTCACCAAAAGGTGAATGCTTGTTGTCTCTTTTACAAGAGGTCACAGAAGCATCACAGCCCTTTCTGTAGTTTTAGTGGAAAGCAGGAGAAAGTGGCTGACACTCCCAGGCTTGTTGCAGTGCCTGTGTTTTGGGCTTCTGCAGGAGGAAGGAATTGCCCAAGGTGACACCATTTTCAATTTGGGGTCCAGGTAGTTCACACATTCCTTCTGAAGAGGTGAGCCCGCACTCACCTTCCCGTGGCTACATTTTTTGCCTTCTGTTGGTGGTCCTCTTTTGTCCAGCCTTCCTTGAAACCTGAACTGACAGGTCTTATCAGAATGAAAAAAAGTGATTAAACTGACACAGACCCACATTTGCATTTTGCTCCTGACCACCTAACCTACATTAGAAATGGTGTTAACAGCAGGGCATTTAACTCAACTAAAAATCCAGTGATCAGGCAGATGAGCCCTGGCATGTGAGTGTTCCTTGTGTAATGGGTGTCCTGAACATCCATGTTCAGTCCCACATGGGATTAGGTGTTCCAGCACATACCTGTTTTGGAGAGCTGGAAGACCTACTGTAGGTAGAATAGGGCTCAAATAACTGATGCTCTCTTGTGCTCTCTGGGAGGTCTTTCATGGCACATTTTAATGCATCTTTGAAGATACAAATCAGTAGCTATAGAACCTGGAAAAGGATGGGAATTGTGCTGTATCAGGGTGTTTGTGGCTCTTTACAAGGTGAGCAGAGTCCTGCTTGGAGAGCTTATCCCTTCTGAACCCACCCCATTATTTAAAGGATGTGAAGACTGGACAGCTAAGGTGTTTACTAAGCACTCTTTTGACTAATAGCAAGTATTAAGAAAGACAGCCTATTATAAATAATGTGTCTGGGAGGTTGGCATTGAGGTAAAAAAAAAAAAAAAGGTTCCCAAACAGCTGTTAAATGACTGCTTTGAAAAACCTGGGAAAACCTTTCTTACTTAAAATATAGACTAGAAAAAGTAAAGTTGGAATTAAAACCCTTGGAGGTTTCCAGAATACATGGAGAGGAGGTGGGCTAATCTTAA
This sequence comes from Pseudopipra pipra, assembly GCF_036250125.1. NCBI lineage: Eukaryota > Metazoa > Chordata > Aves > Passeriformes > Pipridae > Pseudopipra > Pseudopipra pipra. Next base: position 3,343,026 of record NC_087563.1, on the reverse strand, counting down.
AGCTGTAATTGCCTGGAGAGTTCTGTCTTGTGTTTCTGGTTGTGGGGAGTTACCTGGGGAAGAAGCAGGAGTGGGAAGAATATGCCTCACATCTGTGCTGCTGTGCTGGGCTACAGGGAATGTCTGGGAGCACCAAGGGGGAAATTTCTTTTTTCCAATTTTTTTTCCCGAGAACTAAAGAAGCACCTGTTGTCAGTGGTGGTTTTTTGGTTTTGTTGGTGTTTTTTCTTTTGGGTGGTTTTTGGTTAGGTTTTTTTTTGGGGGGAGGGGGGTATTTATTGGTTTTTTGGGGCAAAGCAAAGGCAGTTCAGGTCCAGGGATGGAACATTGCAATTCTTGAACAGCGCTGCTTTGAGAACCCAGTCAGTGACTGTTTGGACTGTGGTCTTGTGCCATGAGTCACTGATTTGGGTGTATGCCTTCAGCTATTACCAGTGGGTGGAATTAGTGAGAACTAGAAGGGAGAATTATATAAAAAAAAAAGTGAGTATTTGCCATGCTGCCTTGATCTGTACTCTTCTCTCTACTTTTGAAGTCATAAAAATAATGGTACAATATTCTGTAGGCTCTGCTGCATGCCTGTGGGGTGGTAATTAGGGTTTGTATTCTTCTATTAGTCTGAGTTTAATATGTTAAAATAATTGAATTAGTCAAAATGGCAAATTGGGGAAGAAAAGAAAATCATCGGGGAAGCGCGGGACAAAGAGTGTAACGAAGCATTTATCTGGAGAGTGAAAAGAGCAGTGTGTTTTAGCCTAACCTTTTTGAAAATACATTGCATTTCTGAGATCAGATCTCCAGGTGCTTTACAAGTGGAGAGTGCTGTCCCCATTTTACAGGTGAGGAGGGTGTGCCACATTTATCCTGCCTCACAGAACTGGGAGGAAATCAAAGCTTTTTGGTCTAGCTCAGTTTTTTCCTATGGTAGTGCCCAGGTTGGGATACCAGGGGCTGAAGTGGATCCTGTACAAATCAGTTGTATCAAGTCCACGAGATGAAATTTAAATGCAGCTGTGCAGAATATTTTCTAGAATTGCCAGTTAAAATTATCCCATGCAAATAGAAACAATTGCAAGCCAAAGCTCACCTTTGGGCATGGAGGGAAGAGGCCAGGAGGGCTGTGCTGTTCCTGGGTAAAACAGGCAGCTGTGAATCTCCTGGGCACTCAGAGGAGCTTCCACCACCAGAGAGATGAGGTGGTTTTGACCTCAGTGCAAATAATTGCTTTAGTTGCCTTCTGAGCACGATCAGGGTTTGAACACAGCCCTGTTCACAGCCTTGAACACAACTTGTTCAGAGTGAGATTTTTGGTGTGACTTCAAGTGTTATTATTACCACTCCTTGTGAATTTTGCTGGCACTTCCAGTGGTGCCAAAGGCACGAGCCTTAAAGAGCCTCCTCCCCCCTGGCTGTGAGGGCTGTAGGTCAAGGTGAAGGTGTGCTGGGAGGTCAGTGATGAACAGGGTGTGTCCGTGGGGGTTTTGTTGGCCACAGAACACGCAGGTCCTCACCAAAAACCCTCATGGCAGCAAAGGGTGAAGCAGGTGATAAATGTGGCCTTGTTAATGCTCAGGGATGGTGCCTTTGCTGAGCTGTTGTAAATCAAGCAGGAGAGGCCAGCTGTGCCCACAGATCCAGGGGATCTGGGAGCTTGGTTCAGTAAGTGGCTTTTGGCAGGGAGTGTATAAATGTAGCAAATCTCTTGTATTCTGTAATTCAGGGGCTGGGAGGCCTTCAATGACAGCTGGAGCTCACCCAGCCCTTGGCTATGGAGTGAGCTCAGCTCTCCTTCCCTCTCCAGAGCTGCCTCCACCAACTCGCCTTACTTAAGCCTGTACCTATTGCATAAGCCTCTGGGGATATTTACATAAAGCATAATTAAAGATCAGACATAACATCCCTCCTACAAGGAGTAGAGTGAATAGTCCAATGACACGCTCTCCAGAGCACTTCAGTACCTGGAGATTTTGTCTGGGGTCTCCCTGCCCAAACTGAGGTCTCATCATTTTTAAACTGGCTTTTAAATTCAGTGTAAACACATAATTGTTTCAAATTGGCAGTGTTGTCTATTAAAGTCATTGCTGTGTTATTGAACCTTCTTAAAGTGGGTCTACTTTGTAAATGGTGTGCACAGTTTGACTTCTGAGGTTAATGAAATGCTCACATTTTAGTTTTCTGTATTATATTGGAAACTATGTAAATAGCAGCATTTTCTTTACCATAAGAATTAGAAATGCAAAAAGCAGATGCTAATTCGGGTAGATAATACTAAGCAGAAAAGCCTTTTCTCTGAAAAATGTAGGTTTTAGTTCAACAGTTGATGTTTTTCTAGTTTTCAGTAGCTCATTGGAAGTTGAGGAGGTAAGACATGGAACAAGATGGAAAATTTTCTTGCAGGAATTATTCACTGATTAGAAAAAAATCAAGAAGAGAACATGTTCAGGTTTCCAAAAGTATTGAGATCACTCTGCAGGATGCAGAGGGTTGGCTAGTAGGTTATTAATTTATTCCCAGCCTGATTAGGCATCTAACTTCTGGAAAAGTCTTGGTAGGTATCTCAGTAACTTTGCAAGTCTGACCTGTGATAGCCAGAAACAATCACTGTAGTGATGGTTAATAGTTACTGTTCAATAACACTTCCAAATGAACTGATTTCTGAGGTTTCTTGCAGAACTCAGGTCCTTCCTTCAGTGCAGCTTGACCCAGTTGAGTACATGACCTAAAATAAATGTCAGCAACTGTTCTCTAATGATAGGTGTAGAAAGTAAAGATGTGAAATACTACTGTATAATTACATAAATATGCAGTGCAACCCCTGGGTAAGGAGAGATTCGCCAAATTTAGCAGAACATCTATATTTAGGTACAAATTTGCACATGGGTTTCACCAGTCAACTAGCTACAGTCTGGTGGGGGGTGGGAAGGGTTCATCTGAGCATTAGTGGTGAATCAGGAGTTCTTGTGTTCTGATTTAAATTGAGGCTAGCCACTTAAATTGGGGCTTGACACTGGGATGCTCTCCTCTCCCCATTCCTTGCCTTGGAGGATGCTGGAATACAGCTGGATGGTGCTGCTGGAGCACTGTCCTCTGCTCAGAGCCCAGCCCATCCCTGCAGCACTCACTGGGCAGGAGGGTTGGTGTGGAGGGAAGGGCAGCACAATACCCAGGCACTCCTTTCCAACTGGGAGCAGCTCCAGCACTGAACTGGTGGGTTTGTTTGGAGCTCACAGCTGGGGCTCAGACCCTGCAGGTGAGGAGGCCTCAGTAGGTCATTTTGGGTTCTTGTGACATTTATGATGACTCCTTTAAAACAGTGAGCTGTTCTGGAGGGATAAGTGATTCCTGTATCACAAACAGAGGCAAATCTGATATACATGGAAAGAGGAGCCTGCCTTAGGTTTGTTTCACACTGAAAACTTCATGAAGCAAGAAAAATAACTTCTACATCTCGTTGGAGGACTCTTTGCAGGATTCTGAGTCCCGCTCTGAAGCTTCATTTCAGGAGGGAGCTTTCATTGGCCTTCTGTGGGTCCTTTCTTTCCCAGCAGCAGCCCATGTGCCATGCAAACACCATCCAGAGTCCTCTTATCTTCCTGGTGGGAATGTCCATGTGTGGAATGGGATACATGCCACAAAGTGTCAGAAATCAGTGTTCAAGTACTTAGATAAAATGAGAAAGTTTTTGAACAAAGCCTGGCCTCAGAGGTTAACTCAAATAAAAACTTTCTCACTGATGCCTCGTGTGACCTTGGTCTAGGATAAAGTGAAGATTAGTTTAACTTTCAAATGATAAAAAATACTATTTTTTGTGGCAACTTTGTTACAGTTATAAAACAGTGCTGCCTCTGAGTAAGAGGGGTACAGGTGAATTAATATTTGGATTAAGGTGATCATTTAATTAGGATGATATGCTATAGTTTATAATACATACAGATATTTATTATAACATAATACAGAGAGTTTCTGTGTGTTTTTCCCCAATAAGTAGCTCTCCCTTTTTGTTGTGAAGGTGCAGAGGTTTCATTTTACATATTTTTGAAGGAATGCTGAGCAAGTGAAATATATGGAAACACATCCTATCGTAGGATAACATTTCCCTTTTACTCTTGCAAGTCATTACTTAAGAATATTTTCTTAGGTGACATGGATTATTTGAAAGTTTTATAAAATACTGGAAAATTTTCTCAGGTTTTGCAGCATTATGCACCTTCTGCTCAAACACAGATAGAAAACACTTATTATGAAAAATCATAAATGAAAGAATTGATCCTGTGCTGGATCCTGTTACTTCTTAAATGCTTTTCATGGGATGAAACCACTTACAAATTTTTGCCTTTTGCTTTTAAGAGAGAATTGTGCAGATTTTTTTCAACATTATTTTCATCTTCAGCTTTTCCAAAGCGTCCCAGAATCTGAAGGAAAATTGGCCTAGACTGAGAGGGGTTACTTATGGTTGAATTTTGCTGTTGTGTTTGTCAGAATGCTGGTGGTAGGTGAGAAAAAACATGTCTAGCTGGTTCTTCTGACCTTTTGAAAGGTGCCCAACTGCATACCCATCCTGCAGGAAAAAATATTCCCTAGTGGAAAAAAAAAAGGATGTTTTATTGACTGGTGGACAATGGGCCAACTGATCTCTCACATTTATTTATGTGTTTTTAACATTTGATCTTTTACCATTGGGTTTTAGCTGGGTCCCTAAGTTATTCTCCTTTGCCTTCAGTAAAACACAGGGATTACTGATTAACCAAGATTTTCTTGCAGGGAAATCCCTAACCCAGCTGAACTTTTCCCTTTCCAGAATCATGAATAAAAACTGGTGGTGTCACATGGTGGGCAGGTTGTAAGTCAGTCGTGTTTCAGGCCAAGGGGAGAGGGGGAGTTGGGCTTTTGGGGCTGAATGATCTGCTTCCAAACTGTGCTCCTTGACCATGGTGACCTCTGAGCATCACCTGTCTGGAGCAAGTGCTCATCCAGGGTGTGGCAGGGGAACCAGGGGAAGAGGGAGTCTCTGAAGTGGGTGCTTGGCATTTAGGATTTGTTAGGATGAATTCAATAGCTCAGATAAATGGGATCCCTTGCAAATTGTTTTTCTGAAACAGTTACGGTTTTAAGCCCTTACAGTGCTGCATCTTGAGCTTTTGGTGGCTCACAGTTCAGGCAGGGCTCTCTGCTGTCAGGGTTTTTCTTTGAAATGATGGCTCAGGGGTTGCATTGGGGTTTCTGCTGCTTTGGCAGAAGTGCAGCATGCACAGACCTGTTTATCCAGGCCTTGGAGAGAATAGCTGCCACCAGCCAGGGCTCTGAGAGGGGCAGAAAGCCCAGGATGGTTTTCAGTGTGCTCTAAGCCTCTACATAACTGAATTAATCACTTTAAATGTTGAGATTTCTCTGTCTGAAACGTGTGGCTTGGCCTGGGAACAGATTATTGAATTACTCTTGCATTCATCAGATCCCCTTGTTTGATTCTTTTCTTATTAAGCATTGTCCCTTTGGATTGACAAGAGAGGTCATTCCCAAGAAGATGGCTTAGAATACTTGCCATCTTGGTTGGGTGTAAGCTTTTGCATCAGCAAACAAATGCATTTATTCATCTTCTGTTTTGAAGTTTCTTTCACTTTGTTTTAATGCTTGGGATTTAATACTTGAACAAGAACCCCATCCTGAAAGCCCTGGCTAAATCAATGCAACAATTCTGTTTTATATTCTAATAAATTAGAATATTTAGTTACACCAGCTGTTTCTTGGTTTGAGATGAAGATGAGGTTCTATTTCTGCAGGATTATTAAGACAGAAAAAAATGGGGCAGGAAGGAATCTTAAAGCACATGGGAAAGATGTAGCATGGAAAACATGATTTAGAGTGGACTGAGATAGAATATGTGAAAATAAGGAGTTTGTAGTGCAAGTGATGTTTATTTTAGTCAAGCTTATGGGTCTCCATTCAGTGGTGTTCTTCAGGATGAAGTACTGTTGGGAATGCCAGGAACAGGCACTTGATTTGCTGGGATTCATGTGAATTTTGAATACGCTTCAGTTGTCAGTTCCAGTTCGGTAAACGACAGCTTCTTGCTGCACAAGATTGTTTTGTACATCAGGAAAACTTAGTCATAATTATTTTTGTTTATCAGACATCGAATATGTGATGGCTGAAGGCTGGTTTTAACAGTTGTTTGTGTTTTTCCAGCAGTTACTGAGATGAGTAAAGCTTTCTTTTCTGCTGTACAGAGAAAGTTTGTAACACTGCCTCAGGTCCCAAGAGGACTCAGCCTGTCTGTTCTGTGGCTTAATTTTTGTGAGGGTTAACTGAGGGTGCAGTCATGTTGCTTATTGTTGTGCAACAGTGTTTTAACACAAATAAACTGCAGTGTTCTTGTTTGTGGGAGAACCATGGATCAGACAGCTCTGACCAGATGTGATAAGGTGTAGTTTGTAGTGTTCAGAACTACTTAAATGGGCATAAAGATATCAGGTGTCAATTGGTTGCTTAAGAGAGAAATCAGGTAAGGGGTTAAATGGACATGGACCATTTTGGCAGGTGCTTACCCAGGAGGGTCAGCTCAGGGTTCAGTATCAGTGCAAGAAAATTGAAAACCCAGGATCATCAATCTCTGGAAAGGAAGAGGAGCCCCATAAAACATCAATTCCAGTGTATTGTTTTATCTGCACCTTTCAAATACCAGCTGTAATTTTGAGCACTGACTGGTGGCTTGGGGTGCCAGAGGGGAGCAGCCATGAGGATGTGAACCCTTTCTCACTGCCTTTCTCACTGCTTTCCCATATTTTAGTCAGCCTGTGTGTGATGGCACATCAAGAAATTGGGTTTTCCATGGAGATGCTGGACACTGTGAGGGCCTTGCCTTGCCTGCAGTGGCAAAACATGAAGTTGTGTCCACCTGTATTTACTCTGTATCTATAGCAGCGTCTGCAACATGAACCTGTGTTCTGAAATGAACCCCAGCCCAGATCCTATAGCTGCTTGTTTCATTAGCTGGTAATTGCTTAATATCTATGGGAATAAGGGCTGTCCTTTAGATAATCCTGCCTGGAGTTAGTCAGCTTCCTATTGCAGTTGGAGCTAAAGAGATTTGCACCCCTTCTCTCCCCACCCTCCCAGTAACATCCTGCCTTCCAGAGCTGCTGCTGTGGGTGCTGAGCACTGACAGCTCTGCTTGAAGGCGTGGGGATGCTCAGGTTTGAGGACTCACAGGGAGCTGAGCTGATCCAATGCCTGGCTGTTCCCAGAAGAGTCATCTTCCAGCTTGTCAGACCCCTTTAAAATGACCCTCCCTGAAATTTTGTGAAGTGGTAGAAAATTATTTGTTGCCTCCTCTGAGTTTTCTCCCTTTTTGACGTGTTCAGTCGACCTGTGAAAGTGTTGGATGGCTGAGTAACTTGTCACAAGGTGAGCAATGCCTGGAAAATGCTGCTTCAGGTGCTTTATCCTCTCTCCATTGAGGTGGTGATGTCCCTGAGCACCCTGTGCCCCCCTGGGCTGGCAGGATACTGTTTAATCACAAAGTCCATGGAACTGGAGACAGTGCTCTCTTGGTGATTCACAGGTCGTGGTGCCTTCTGTCTTCTTGGGCTGGAGCTTTGCTTTTTAAGGGAAGAAACTGTCCTCAGAAATTACAGTTCAAGCCTAACAGAGTGGGTATGGTTTTGCATCATTAATTATGTCTGAATTGTTGTTCCCAATGATTCCGTGTTGTTTCCATGTACTGACCCTGGAGGACCTCCCTGAAGTGTTTGTTTCATTTCTCTGGCTTTGAAGTGCCGAGAAAGGACACTGTCCTGAGGCCCCACGGAAAGGTTTGTGGAAATACCCACATTTCTGTGTGGTTTTTCCTCTTCCTTTATTGCATCTCTTGCAGCTGAAATGGTAGTGCAGGAAGGCAGCTTAAGTAGGTGCAAAAATGTTCGGGCTGGCAGGGGAAGAGTGTTGAAAAATGCATCTTGAGTTAAACCAAAGCCAGGCCTTTAGCTGGTGTTAAATCCACACCAGGGTGTCCTGGTGCATTTATTTGTCACAGGGAGCTCCTGAGAGTGCCATGTCAGTGACAAAGTCCTGCATTTTACTTTTTCCTTGGAATAATTGTTTTTAATGGTTTTGAAGCTGACATTCTTGATATGTGCAATTTAAGAGGTTTGATGCCGAATTTGAAATACAGACTCATTTTCAGTCTCAACTTAGTGCTATGTCTTATTAGTATTCCCCAAAACTTCTAGAGCAGGATTGCAAGTATTAATCCAGTATTGGCATTCAGTTTAATAAAAGACATGACAACATAAACTGTCAGACAAAGGCACAATAACTTTCTAGTGTCATCCTAATACAGCATTGCACAGCTTGTTAATTATGGAGGGAAAACAGTTTAAATATAGATGATCAACTTCATAGGCATGAACTTTCAGCCTGAACTACAGGCCTATATTAACTTTAAGGAAGCCAGGGTCCCTCTGCATGTATTCAGATACATTCAGACAAATGTCCAAATGGAATTGATAAAGAAATAATTAGGAAAGGTTTTCCTAACACAAAAGAGAAAATCATGTTTATCTGTATAACAAATAGGAGTTTAGGAGTCCCAGTCAGGGGTTTGGGTCCTCATTGTAGATGCTCCACAACCACAGATCAAGGAGTATTGTTACCCCAGGAAGGTGTTCATAGCTCAAGGTGTTCCTGGAAAATGCAAGTTCAAGGAAATGATTTAATAGCAGCTTTGTCTTCCCTATCAAAGCTTTTTCTAAAGAAAGGCTTCCCAGAAGCACTGGTTTGGCACAAGTGGAAGGAGAAGGTAGATAGAACGAGCCGTCTCTGCTGCTGCCCTTGGCTGCAGGAGGAGGGGATGGTGCTGTGCAACTACCCAGGAAGCTTCTCCATCCTCTGTAGCCTGTCAGGAACAGGCTATTTGTGAGCAGGTCCAGGCTATTCTGGGAAGAGTACTCTGCAGTAGTGCAACCTAGGGAAGATCAGTTTAGATTTAATATTAGAAATGTGCTGGAAGGTGCGTGTCATTGTCCATCTCGCACGAGTTGCCAGCGGCGCTGCTGGTGCAGAGCCCCTTTACCTCCCCCTGAGCCCTGGGAAGCTCAGTGCTGCTGGTAACACACAAACACTGATGTGGCTGAGCCCAAATAGCTGCCATGGGGCTGCTCTGGAGGTGTAACTGGATCTGCAGAGCTGGGAGCTGCTGCAGCCCTTGGCAGGACTTCAGGGGAGGTCCCTCGGTGCGGTGGGTGAGCCTGGACACGGTGTGGGACACACGATGTGGGGAAGCCCTCGGGTCCCCTGCAGGTGTGGCTTTCCTGGGTGTTCATTGGGAATTACTCCTAGTTGCAGTTATTTTGGCAGTCAGAATAATGTCTGGAATCCATGTGTTCCTAATGAGCCTTACCAAGTAAGATGCTTATTAACTGCCCAAAGCAGCTCTCAAAATAATCCAAAAATAGCCCAGTGACTGGTTACTCTATCACTGTGCTGCAGATCTGATTAGAATAGAGCAGTGTGCCTAAATTTTCCCACATGAGCAGTGTATTATGTCTTCTAGGAATGCTAACATGAAATCTGTTTGGGTTCTTTGTTTGTTTTGATTTTAAATGAAGTTTATTTTTTGTTTAAATAGCAAAATTTGTTTGATGTATTTGGGGTAATTTGATTTTTTTTTTAATTATTATTATGTGATCATTTTAGGTCACTTCCATTCACAAGAGACATCTGATCAATTAGGCAGTTTCTTACTCTGCTATCAGTGATAAGATACCCAACTGTTTGTCCTCTCTAGCCTTGTCTTAGTGTGTGAGAAACTGCACTGATTTACAGAAATGTCAGACGTTCTGACTTGAAGAATACACTGAAACTTCTTCTGGGAGACTGGCAGTGGTACAGCTATTTAAACATTTTGCATATGGATCTTCGGTATTTTCACACTCAAGTTGTATTTGTATTGTGGGTATGTTATTAAAGCTCTTCCTAAAAATCAAAACAAAACCTAAAAATTGATGCTCAACATGTGCAGAAATAATGAAAGCAGCTGCCTTTTCTTGCTGTGATATAAAACTACAGTGAAAATACTGTATATGAAGCAAGACTTGTGTGTGAGACTTTAAATGTGCAAGATCTCTGGGAGTACAGTTGCTGATCTAGAGAGCAGGAAGACTTGAAAAGGGTGGTGAAAAGAGCAGACTGCACCAGTACTACCCAGCTTGTGCCCTTAGTAAAAGCTGTATTTGTAATTCACTTTAAAAGGTAGTGTTTGCATAATCAGTGTTAAAAACAGACTTTTTTAGAGGTTCCTGCGAGCAAAATGTACTCCCTGTTGGGGGGAGGGAGGTTCCTTGCAAGTTGACAGAGTGTTTGTGAATTAACACTGATTAGGTTCAAGAGGTGTATTGTTACCGGTAATGTCCTGTAAACATGAAGGAGTGAGCTTGGCGGTGGCAGCAGTCGGGCAGAAAATGGTCCATATCTTTCCCAAAGTGTCAAAACCGTGAAGTTTTAGAACTTGCAGTGGGGCAGCTTCTGCCAGGTCCCAGCAAGGCTGCCGAGCTCCCCTTCTCCTGAGGATTGTCTGGCTGTTCCTGAGGCTGAACGCCAGGGATTGCCAGGAGCCACTGAGTGTTTCTGCAGTGTTTGTTATTCTCGAGGGCAGTGCCAGGTGCCATTTTTACCCCTTTTGGTGTGTCCTCAAAAGGAAGGGCTGCTGTTAAATTAAGTGGTCTAATTGTCAAAGAAAAAAAGTCCATTAGCATGTAATAAAATTTCGTGTGTCTGGTTCTCAGCTCTGTATATGAATGGGCACATATGAACACAGTGGGATGTTCTGCCCTTCACCAGATCACACAAACATGCTGCAATAGGAATAATAATTCCAGGAATAATATTGTGTGGTCTTGTGGGAGAAAATGGAAAACCCTGAAGTACTCCTGTAGGTAAGGGTGAATTTTCCCAGAAGTCAGTTTTCCATTAGAGCTCGTGCCAGCAGGGACAAGCTGTGTAAGGACTAACCTGGAAATTGGGTTCTGCTGAGGGGCATCTCACTGTAGGGATGCATTTTGCTGTGACTTGTAAATAGTTCTTCTTTGTTTGTAGTAAAAATGTTTATCACTGGTTTAATTTTTTTGCCTGTTTAATGTTCAGCTCTTTCTTGCAGCGACAGTTCTCTTATTTTAGGACTGTTGCCTGGACTAACCTAGAAATCTTGCTTCTCTAAGCCCTAAATCAGAGCCTGCAGCCTGAGCTTTAGCCAGGATCACACATATCCACTGAGACGTGGCCCTCATGTTCTGTGTTGCTGAAAGTCATACTTCCTCCCTGATTCCCATTATATTCCTATGTTAGCATTTCACTGGCACACAGGGTTGGCTTGGACACCGGGGGATGGTGTTACAGCCATTTACATATCAAAAAAGGGAAGAAATGAACCCCAGTGGCTCTTGAATAGCAGAGCTCTGTGTGGCTCCCAGATCCTGTTAACATTTTTCACACCACGTTAAAGAATTTGCAGATGGCCTGATTTGATTTTTGTTGGAAGTATTAACTGTCCCTTCCTTGAGGTGTTGTGGGATAGGGCTGAATATGAGGTTAGTTTTTTGCTGGAGTGAGGAAGATAGAGGGAAATATTTGGGGAAAGTGGAGAAAGGAAGATGAGACTGGGGCATGAAGTGGGAGGGGGCAGCAGTGTCTTATTCCTACAGCGTATTTAAGGCACTGATAGCGTTGAACAGATAACATATAATTATGAAATAGTGTCTTTATCTTAAAATATTTCTGAAAATAGGGGAAATTATGCCTGAACTTGGGAGAGATTCTGAAATGTTGCTGTGCTCTCATTAGAGTGTGAGTCAGGTATCCTTGTTTACTCTGGCAGGCTGTCATAAAACTGCAGCGTGTTGTGTTGAGTAATTCCATGGGCTTGTGTTTGGAGATCACGTGGGGCACTGGTGGGACAGCATTAATGCTGCTTGGTTGGAATACCTGCCTGCTTAATCGTCCTGCAGATCTGTTCTTGTCCAGAAAGCATTAAAGACTGGGGGAGTACCCAGTGCCAGCTTGGAGACACATGTTTGGGTGTTGAATTTTGGTCAGCTATTATGGTCCTGCTCAAAACAAACAAAATCTTTGTGCTACGTTCCTTGGAATTGCTTTTAAAAGAGAAGTGAAAGGCATCTTGGGAAAACATTCCATCTTTCCCTGGCATTCGGGTCCAGCTGTACCAAAGTTATTACTGGTGGCTTTTTTAATAACACAGTAGATGGTGACAAAGATGTTACAGCCACTCTTGTGGCAGCCTGTTTTGGTGGTTAACTGTCCAAACATGCATAACACTTATTCAGTGTTTAATCTGAGTTGACCTTGCTGCGGTTTAAGATCTCGTTAGTTGTAATTTTTCCAATAAATTGGGGTTTTGGTAGCTTTTTCTTTCATAATTTCAGCTTGTAATTTCCATGAGTTGACCAGATGTTTTTTCCAGTTGTGTTCTATACTCAGCACAATTAAAAGGTGATTACGATGCTCTATTTAGATTACTTTTGTGGGAATTTTTTTATTTTTTTTAAATTTTGCATTTACTTTAAAGCTTCAAAAATGGTTAAATTGGTTTTTTTCCCAACTTGGCCAACAGGTCGAATCATTTATTTTGGACCAAGAAGATCTCGATAACCCAGTACTTAAAACCACGTCGGAGTTGTTCTTATCGAGTGCTGCAGAAGGTGCAGACTTGAGAACTGTGGATCCAGAAACACAAGCAAGACTAGAAGCCTTACTGGAGGCAGCAGGTACTTTCTTTGTATAGTTTTTTTTTTGTCTGAACCTTACTTGTACACAGATCTGTCAACCTGTAAATTTTGACAATAGTAAAATGTTCACAAGTCTGGGAATTTGTTGTGAGGATGGGGAGCAGAGCGTGGAAAACAACTTGGGATTCTTACAGGTGTTGCAGGTTGCTTGGTCCACTCTTTCTGTACATGCAAAGTTAGAAAACTTCATTTGGATTAAATGGTATTTCACTGACTTGATTACATTTGTTACCAGGGGGAGAATTAACGGGGAGAGAATGGAAGGAAGATTTGCTAAAAATGACTTTTTTTTTTTCTTTTCAATACATAATTATTAATTTGTTACTCCAGAAATTTACAGGTGAAATACTTGTTTCTCTCTTTTGGCTTCCACAAGAACCTTTTTTCATTCTGAAGTTCTGAGATGTCACTGTTGGAAAATACATATTTAACATTCCTGTTTTGGAACCAGACCTGATGAACAACACAGTGCCACTACATTTGTTACTTCTGTAGGGATAACTTGACTCATTTAAATCTTCCTGGGGTTTGTGACTGGGATGTTTGCAGTGGATTTGAAAATTATTTGTCAGTTTCAGAATTCCAAGGATAAAAAGATGGAAACAAATCCCATTTGATCATCCTGGGTGTGTGCTGAAATTGGAGTTTTCAGGCTTTACCTTTGAACACTCTTAAGAGCTGGATAAAACAGCATTTATTTGCAGGTGTTTAGATGTAGAGCTACGTGCAGTCTTAAAGGAGAACTTTGTTCTGAGGAAGCAAAGGGAGCAGGGATTTGGGATTTGGGCTTTTTTTGCATTTTGAATTTGAAAAAAACCCAAATTAGAACACAGCATAGCTTTTGTCAGCAGAAAGTTGCAGCAGCCCATCTGCTGTAACTCTTGGGGGCCAAACTTTGCTTTGCAGGGAAAACACACTTTTCCTGGGATATTCTGGGCACTGAAGGAATTTGAATAAACTGATCCCTTTTTAAGCACTTTTTAAAAGTGCTTTTGATTTATTTTTTAAGAAATAAATTTAATTTTAAGTGCTCAATTATAACATGAAAACGAGTTTCAGTCTCTCTCATGTATCTGGTGTGTCCCAAAGCCTGTTTCTGGATTTATAAATGGTCAAGGTGTGTGCTTAGTGCTGGGGCTGATCTCATGATCAGTCACAATGATCTCATGGTATTTATCACATCCAGGTGGGACCTCTGCTGCCTGTGACACTTGGGAGAATGCTGTCTCTAGATTTCTAAGCAGCAGTTGGCCACTTGTCCCCAGGATTAGATGATTTGGTTTTAATCTGAGGTTTCCATGCTTTGATTCCCCAAGTGCCTCGGTGAAGGGATGTAGAACGTGGGCAGAACAGAAGGACTCTGGAAAGAAGAGCAAATCTCAGAGTGCTTCTGTTTGAGTACTCCCATCTCCCTCTCTGAAGAGACTGGACAAAATGAATGCCACTTGATGAATGTGTGAGATCAAAGGAGTGAAAATACTCTTGGGAAAGTTCTCTAGTTAAGCTGTACTTGTCTTTCCCACTGCAAATCTGAACACTGAAAATCCCAGGCTAACCTAAAGGAGGTGGGAGTTTATTAATAAAAGGCATAATTTGACAGTGATTGAAAGAAAAGTTAAGTGTTTCTGGGAGACATTTTAACATCTTCACTAGATTTATCTTCCTGGTTTGGCTGAAAATACCCTTTCTAACCTTAAGTGAGCTTCCAGGCTTCCATCATGGCAACAAACAAAGCAGCCTCGTGTTGGGCCTTTCTGTTCTTTTGCAGTTTGGCAAAAGCAAATGATTTCTGCTGTTGTTTTAGCCACAGTTCAGTCCCCAGCATTAAGGATGGCTTGGAAAAGTAGGTGGCAGGACTGTGGCTCAAACAAGTAGCTCAGTTATGGCCTTGTGTGTAGTTCCCAGGGTAGTTTGGCCTTGGTTGTGATGATCCCCTCTCCCGGGAGAGGCTTTGATTCCACCTCCCAACCTCGAGGAAGGTCGATCTCACATTGAGTGCCTTGGCTTTCTTGGGGTTTCTCACAGGCAGGGTTTGTGGCTGTGTCATTAGGATCTTAATGAGTATGACTTGCAAAACGAGTTTTGCTTATTCTTCCTGAATCCTTTAATGCTCAGATCTCACAAGGACATGTTGTTTATTAGTTCTGGAAGGTAAGTTCCAGCAATTGCAGCCAGATGGGATGTTCTTCTTCAGAGCACTTGTGCAGAAGTGGTTTTCAGCCACTGTGCTCTGTAAGATTTGTAGGATTTGTGTTTTGTTTGTAAATACCTGCCTTGATTTGAGAACCACTGCATATTCAAATGTAGAGGCCAGAGCTTAGTTGAACTGCTTGAAAATGTTTCTGTACATTGTATTTACCCACCATAGCAATGCTGGATATTTTTTCATAGTTCAGCTTGTTAATTCTGTTTCAAGGAGGGGTTAAATTCCTTTGTGGTTTTGGATGCTGAGGGTGACAGCCTTAAGTAGAATTTCTACCAAGAGGGTTGTGCCTGCCCCCCTTGGCATAACAGTGATTACACACACGTGTACATCTCCATGTACACAAAACCAGGATTGGATTCCTTGTGTTTGCCAGGTCCCCTGAAAACCAGCCTGATTAGCTTCAGTTTGGACAACCATCCTTCATTCTGTGAAAGAGCAGGCACTTGGTTAATGAACAACTACCTTTAAACAACTGTCAGTGTTTGTATTATTTCACAAGAAAATAAGTTCTATGATCTGGAGACCAAGAGACTTCACTGTTCTGTGACCATCAGTTGTATTCATGTTCAGAAATTGAAGATCAATTAAAACAGTGGAATCCTATTGTTTGGGAAGGTTTATCCTAAACAAAGTCTCTTGTATAACTTCTTTCAGTTTGACTCCTAGTAGAGCAAAGAAGGGATTTATAGGTAAAATAACCTATGGAATGAGAACCATCCTGTTTGGAGATGTTTCCATTTTTCAGGCTGTAATTAAACAGATTATTAGTGCTCTGACAATGGAGTCCTGTTCTGCACTAAGAACATTTAGCTCCACTGTTAATGAGGGTACTGTTGATTCCTTAAAATAATAATCTAGCTCTGAAGAATCATGGCTCTTTTGTGGATCTTCAGTAAGGGTGTCTATTAAATGTATTTTTTCAGTGGAGTGTTCAGAGCTCTTGGCAAAGTTCTTCCATGAGTCCCTCAACACGTGTTTGTAAAAGGGCAAAGTGTGGAAATTCCGACGGGTCAGAGCCGTTTCATTTTCTGTTCCCAACTTTTACAGGCATCAGGAAGGGGAAATGACTTGCTTGTGTTGTGCAGCCCTCTTTCTGCAGTTAAAGGGGATGGGGAAAGGTGTTGGTTCAAGCATGTGGCCAAATAAAAATCCTGGAGCTTTTGAGGGTGATCCTTCTCAGTCTGAGCGTTGAAACACTTTGACAATGAAGCATCAGAAGATAGATGTAGAAGAAAAGTGGTAAAGAAACTTAATCTGCCTTTAGAACACTGGTGTTCCTCTTGAGTATCCACACAGAGGGGAGTTCTGTAAGCAGCAATTCTTCAGGACTCCTACTATTGTTTATAAATTGTTTATAAAATAATAATATTGTGAGGAAAATGAGGGTATTTTGGAGAGGGAGGATGTTCAGTCGAAGGTTTGTTTAATGAAAGAGATGTGAGTAGTCTGTCCTTATGTTCAAAGAGGGATGTGTACAGTTATATACATCGTTCCTTTCTGTTGAAATACAGTATTAAAGGTGGCTGGAGACCCTCACATAGATGGTTTGGTGGATTTGAGGCTTGGAGGGATTAAATGTAGTGTAAATGGTGAAAGAGAAACTTAGTTTTAGCAACATCTGTCTGTTAGTACTTGCTGAATCTTGATAGTTGAAGGCCTGATACTGCTCTTTGGAAAGCTGGTAGGATGGTGGGGTTGTGTATTGAAGAAGTGGAAGTGGTCACCTACTTAGTGGAAATACAGACTACAGATCAAAATATGGATGGGCCCAGGTGAAATCTGCCTGGTTTAGGATAAACTGAAAGGTTAGTGTGAGATTCAGCAACTGTAAAATTGAGTGCTTTCCTCTGTGTGTATCTCTGTTTGCTCACTTGCCAACATATTGACCAAACCTGCTTTTTTGGGGTGTGTGATGTCATCAAACCTATTCATTATTCACTAACAACAAGAGGGTTTTTTTTTTTTTTTTAAATTGAGTAAATTATATTTGTTTCCCTCACCATTAGAGGGCTTCAATGTGACAAGGTAGACCTGTGATCCAGCACTACCAGCTGTGCTCTGAAAGAACAGTGCCAAAGCTTGCTTTGATCCTGCAGCCAAGAGAACCCTTGGAAGGTGTCGAAGACCGGGCTGGGAAAATTCTTTGATCATGTTATTTATGATCATTAGGATTCATGTGTGGACCTGGTGTGTTTTTTTTTCTTGGGGCTGATGAGTAACTAAGCTGTGATTTAAATGGAGGTGGGCATTAGAAACTTAAATGTCTGAGGGGTTGTCCAAGCTCCAGTTGAAGCTGTGGAGATGGAGAAAATAGAAATTCCCGTTTGTCAGTTTAATGGCTGCACCACTGCACTCCTGAAATGTAACAAATGCATGTCTAGGTCTCTGTTGGTGTTATGGAATAAAAAAAAAAAGAAAAGTAGGGTCTTCATTGGGGGGAATCTGAGAGAGGATTGCTGGAATTTGAGCAAAGATGTAACTTTGTTGTAAAAATGTAGCAGGAACGGGTTTGAAGTGTGTTTAGCTGCCTTCAGCATGGCAAAGTCTCACTCTAGTGCAGTTATTGTGAATGACTTACAAACCAAGACAGGCTTTTCACCATCCTCTGCTCTGATCTGAAATACTTGGTGTTCTATGGATGCAGTAGAGGGATCCAATAAGAGAAACAGTTTTCACTAGGAAGGCTGGAACAGGCTTCATTTTGGGCATTGCTGCAGTGCCACTGAAATCCCCCCTGTCTTGGTAACTGGGAGACTTCTGCCCTTTGAGATCCTGGCACGTCACAATGACTTGCTCATTCTCTTTCTTCACCATCCAAAGATTCAGAGTGGGAAGGAATATATGGTATGTGAGACGTACAGGTGTGTTGTGCTTTGGAGTAAGTTGGACAAACTGTCTGAATTTTGTGCATGTAATTAAATTATTAATATTCTCCGAGGTTTTGCATGATTTAAATGGTTTTTTTCTAGTCTAGTAAACTTTTAGATTAGAAAAAATCTACTCTAATCCTGCTCTTAGTCAATTTAACTTCCATGCTTTGACAGTGTGTTACATGTACCAGCTTCATATTTTCTAGCTGTTTTTCAGTTGGATTTTGCTGTGAAGAACAATCTCATTGTCATAACACTTAAAATAATACTTTTAGGTATCAGTCAGCTAAGTTACCTTACCACCTCTGAAAGTTATGCTCTTGGAATTCTTTGGCAAAGATGATACTTTGCCAAAGTATCATTCCTCATGCCATTCCTCATGCCTTCAAGGGGCATGAGGAATGGGAAGAGACAAGACAGAAAGTTACAAGTTTTATTTTGTGAAATATTAAAATTGGCCAGGGTACTGCTCAGTCTCTCAGATTTCCTGCATGTTTGTGTATATCTATATATGTATCTCAGATGTAATCATTAATTATCTAGTTCTTCCTGACCATGCCATAAACAACTTGTGCAATTCTCCTTTTAGTAAGCTTTTTTTAAAGTCCATGATATATTTTTTATTAACTCCACTTCTCCTTTCTATTTCACTTTTGCCATATTTTATTTTTCATGCAAGTTGGGTTCTTCTGTAAGAGAAACCCCCCTTTGCTCTCCTGTTCCCATAGGAGAATATTGCTGGTTCTAAAAACCTTTTCCCATCCAGTATTGGTTTCAGGACTTGTCATTAGATCAGTGTTTGGAGCAGCCTCAGCCAAAAGGAACGTGGGGAGTGTTTGGGAAGGAGAAAAGCAGCAGTGCTTTATTGCCAGTCCTGGGTAATGCCTGAACTGAGATGGGATGTCCCCAGGACGGAGTTGTTCTGCTTGGTCCATGTCCATGCTGCTCTGGTGTGGTGCTGTCCTTGGGATACTGGGAGAGAGTGGAGCAGAGATGGGAACCCTGGGAAGTGAAGCAGTTGCTGCTCTGCAAGTTTGAGTTCCCCAGAACGTGTAACACTTCTCCTGAAATGCCTCAGGAGAGAGGAAGGAGTGAGGAGGTCGACAAGCCTCAGTCTCTTGCTTGTATCTCCTGCAAGAAGAGTCTCTTAAAAGTTTATTTAAAACCCTCAGTTACACAGACTTGGAGTCTGTTTGCATTTTTGGTTGTTTTCTACATTTGTCACTCATGTAGTTTCCTTAGCACACGATGATAAAATGTTCAAAGCAGAGTTGGAGTATTAGGTGAGTATTCAGGGGGTGCAGGTGATGGGATCAGAATCAGTTGATCATTTCCATTTTGAGGGTTTTTTGGGTGTTCTGTAGCTTAATGTTGAAGCGTGGTGGCAGTAACCAGTGCCAGCCACTTAGCCCTGTACTGGACAGACTGGTAAGTCAGGTTGGTAAGTGTGGCTGTGGAGCCACCCCTCCTGGAGCTGAGGGAATTGTGCTGTGAGGAATAACGTCACTGCAGTGGAGCAGGGCTGGGTGCTGCCTGAACAGTCTGGTTTGTGTGCTGGGACACTGGCTGGGGACACCTGGGAGGTGTGGCAGCTCTTGGTGGTGGATCTGTGACACATTGTTCTTCTATCAATTTTATAATAATATTAAATATTTGGGGTTTTTTAAAGCGTCAGAAGCAACAGATTTTCTGAATCACCAATACTTTGTAGTAACAGATGAATCTGTTGCTTTTTTTCAATTGTTAACTCACCTTTGACAGAATATGACTATTTTATATTTAGGAAGTAATGGTAATAAGTTTCTAAGAAAACAAATGGTAATACAGCATATGCCTGGTGTAAATGATCAATTTCTGCTTATTTCTAGAAAGTCAAAGTAGTTTTCACCAGATTATTGAAAAACAAAATAGGTCAAATATGCTGTCACTTATCTTTGATTCTGCTTAGGGAATCAAGTGGGGTTTTTTTGCAATGAGGCATGAGCACCTTCATTACCTGCTATAAACTATTTTCTGCTGTTTTAAAGACCTGATTTTGAAAGCTAATAACTTAAATCTCTAGACTTAAAACAAGCTGTAGTATATAAAACATCTTGCAAAAAAAATGCAGGTTAAATTCTTTGTGAACACGAATTATTTAAATACCTGAAGAATCAGTACATACTAGGAAATGTTAAAAAAAATAATAACTGCATTGCACAAAGTTATCCTGGTTGTATCCATCAGGAAGGCACTGGCTGTGGGAGCAAAAGGCACAGTGCAGTTCTGCAAGGACTGTGTAACAAAGCATTACCTCCAAAGCAGCAATTGCTAACTTGTCATGTAGCCATCACCTTTCCCTTGAATTCTGTAGAGCTTCTTAAAACTCTTTCCAATATCTGGCTGAAAGAACTCTCAGTAGATGTAGTTTTATCTCCTCCTCTTCCTTCTCCCCAGGCAAATCCATTCCTGACGGGTGGCTTTGGGAACTGGTTGGACAGACTTCCCTCCAGTGCTGGAAGCTCCACAGCATGGGAAGGGGGCACTGAGTTGCTTTCTTTGGAAAGCTTCTCAAGAAAAGGAAGAAAGCTGTAGCAAAGCAATTGGTGTTTTTTAATGGCTTTGGCTGCTTGTTTAATGCATCATATCCAGGCTCAGTGTTCCCTTTTCCAGCCTTCCTTAGAGCCAACTTGCACACTTGGGCTTATCACCCTCAGTTTTTTGGGTTTTGTTTGTTTTTTTTCTTCTAAATAATATCTTTCTCTGCCATTAACTTATGTTATTTAGACTTTCATCTGCTCTTGTTCTCCTCTGGAATCTCTGTTTGTGATCTCTCTTCTTCATAACTTGTTGCCCCAAACTAGTCACGTTACTCAAGTTGAGCTCCACTGATGCGTGGAGGGTGGGAGTGTTATTTCATCTGTCCTGCAAGCTGTGCTTTTGTTTATACATCTCAGTTTGTTGTCTGCCTTTTGCCTTTGGTTTGCAAGTTGAATTTGACTTTAAATCTACCAGCACTTATCTGAAGAATTGTTACAAGTTACTTCATGTATGTGCTTTTGATTATTCCTGTGTGTGCACAGGAATATTATTCCTGTGTACCTGTGTGTGTGTGTGTATATATATATATATTTATATATATTTGGTGACAGTCCTGTTTGGATATGTCCTTTAAAAAAACCCCTTGACTGTGAATCATTATAAAGGCTAAAATTCTGTCTCTGCTTTCAAGGAATGACGTGGCTTTTGAGTAGCAGAAGAAGACCACAGCGAGCAGGAATGTTCTAACCAACCTGGCCTGACTTCCAGCTGGCTTTGCCTAGTATTGCCAAAACCAAGCAAGCAGCATATTTTGGAAGTCTCTAAAGGGAAAGGAACATGTAGGAAGATTTAATAATGAAAAGAGGAGAAACTTGCACTGTGGCTGTGCTTTTGGCTATTAGCCTTCACTGACAGTGAGCACACCCAGTGCCTGATCCTCCTCAGCTGTACAGAGAGAATAAGAGGTAGAACAACTTTATTTTAGTCTTAACACGGATTAAGAGCAAAGACCTGGAGGAAATAATGAAAGAAATTTGCTTTGGTAGAACCTTAATGTGCTGGAGTTTTCCATACTCATTATTTGAAGCAACTCCTTCCATGGGACTCATGCTTGTTATGGGTTCTCTCTGCACAGATAGGATGGGATGAGCCCCCTGGGCTGTTCCTGTAGAGGGGTGTTAACAGTAAATGGGTGTGTTCTTTCTTCAAGTTGGGTCATGGTAGAATAAATTCTGTATTTTCTTTCTGAAGACCTTAGCACCCTGGTTTTTGTTGGGTTTGTGCTCTGAACTGCTGTGGCATTCTCAGAGACCTTGCTTTCAGGATCTTCCTTATGCAGCATGTATGTAATGATGACAGTGCACTGGAAGGCTGTGGATCTTTTCAGGCAGAGGAGAGGGTTTTGTCTTCAGTTTCCCAAGTGTTCAGTTTGAAACATGAATTCATGCAGTAGCCTGCTATACACCTTTAGCATGGTGATCTTTTTTTAGAAGAAGTGGTGCACTTGGTCAACCTCTGAAAATACTCAGTATTTTGGCTTGTTTTGCTGTGCTTAATTTGCAAAAATTGGGGGCTAAAAATCTGGGCTTCTGAGTTAAGTAAGTGATGTTACTGACCCTCAAAGTTTGCTTGAAAATGTAATAGTATTTTCAGATGTTTTTTCCCAGACAGTCACTCAGTACTGTACTGAGTCAGAGCTGCTTTCTGATTCAGGAAGGCAATTACAGCCCACTGGGGCTCAGTTTCCCACTGAATGCCAGAAATTTGGAGAAGAGTTCAAGTGGGCTGTTTGCCTATAAATAGCATTCAAAGGTTATTTGAGTTCTCATCTTCCTGCACCTCTGTTGTGCAGGGGGGTCGTATCCTGGAGTCAGGCTCTGTAGGGATTGTGATACTTTTCCTTAGGTTACTCAAAAAGCAGAAAGTAATTCCACTCTTTTCTCCTTGCCCCACTAAATAGATGAGAGTGTCTGTAAGGTAACTTGTTTTCAAAGGTCAGAAGCCCTAAAGAGGATGAGACATGAAATATTTGGCTGAGTTAGAATGCCAGGAGTCAAGAATAGGAATTCTGTGCACCATCTTTGGCTTGAGTAATTGTTTTTCTTCTCTTGGTGTCTCTCAGGGATATATGAGGCTTTTCTTTATTCCTTACCCTCCAACAGTGGACAGTGCCATTTCCATGCTCCTCCTTCCCATGTTTCAGTGGCAGTCTTAGCTCTTTGAGGTGCATCTTTCAGATTCTTGGAGCCAAGCAGTTGTCAGACTTGAAGTGAGAAAATATTTCTCTCTGATAAGGCCTGAAACGAAGAACCAGGAAATGAAGAATTGCCTACCATTATCCACGGTATTTTTCTGTAAAATAATGAATTAAAACATGTAAATTTTCTCATATTTGATGGCACAAAGTAAAGGATTCATTCTGTAGCTTTCTTTACAGAGTTCATGATTTCTGCTTCCTGGATCATTTCCGAGTTGTCGCCTCTCTAGTTGTGTGGGTAAATATTGCACACACTTCAAACTCAGCTTAAAATAAATTCCCAGAGAATGACTTGGGGTTTAAATACTACTTTGTGTAAGCAGGCAGGGAGTGCTGGGCTGTGTGTGCTGGGCTGTGTGTGCTGGGCTGTGTGTGCTGGGCTGTGTGTGCTGGGCTGTGTGTGCTGGGCTGTGTGAGCTGGGCTGTGTGAGCTGGGCTGTGTGTGCTGGGCTGTGTGTGCTGGGATGTGTGAGCTGGGCTGTGTGTGCTGGGCTGTGTGTGCTGGGCTGTGTGTGCTGGGCTGTGTGTGCTGGGCTGTGTGTGCTGGGATGTGTGAGCTGGGATGTGTGAGCTGGGATGTGTGTGCTGGGATGTGTGAGCTGGGATGTGTGTGCTGGGCTGTGTGTGCTGGGCTGTGTGTGCTGGGATGTGTGAGCTGGGCTGTGTGTGCTGGGCTGTGTGTGCTGGGCTGTGTGTGCTGGGCTGTGTGTGCTGGGCTGTGTGTGCTGGGATGTGTGAGCTGGGATGTGTGAGCTGGGATGTGTGAGCTGGGATGTGCTGGGATGTGTGTGCTGGGATGTGTGAGCTGGGATGTGTGTGCTGGGATGTGCTGGGATGTGTGTGCTGGGATGTGCTGGGATGTGTGTGCTGGGATGTGCTGGGATGTGCTGGGATGAGCTGGGATGTGCTGGGATGTGCTGGGATGAGCTGGGATGAGCTGGGATGTGTGTGCTGGGATGTGCTGGGATGTGTGAGCTGGGATGTGCTGGGATGTGCTGGGATGAGCTGGGATGTGCTGGGATGTGCTGGGATGTGTGAGCTGGGATGAGCTGGGATGTGTGTGCTGGGATGTGTGAGCTGGGATGAGCTGGGATGTGCTGGGATGTGCTGGGATGTGCTGGGATGTGCTGGGATGTGCTGGGATGTGCTGGGATGAGCTGGGATGAGCTGGGATGAGCTGGGATGAGCTGGGATGTGCTGGGATGAGCTGGGATGTGCTGGGATGTGTGAGCTCACGCCCCACTGGGCTCACTGGGAGCAGGTGACTGGGAGATGTGCTGATGCTGCTGTTTAACTGTGTCCAGTTTAAAGCCAAACAAAGCCAGGCCAACAATTCTGCCTGTGGCTGAAGTTTTCCCTTAGCTAATCACAGCAGTGCAGGAGCCTGATACAACCAGCAGAGCATTTGTTTTAAGTGTATAAATGCAGTTTATCCACTTTAGTTTGTACTCTGCTGTGGCCCTGGGAAAGGCGTTGAGGGATTGTTGCAGGATTGTTGCAGGAGGAGGTGGTGAGGGAAGGACGAAAAGGTTGGCAAGGGAAAAGCCATCAGGCACCCAAGTAGTTTGCCATGATTTTACTGCCCTGGCAGATCTTTCTGGCTTTTATCTGTGTTAAGGGTGGGGAAAAAAAAAACCTTAAAAAAAAAAAAATCCCTGACTTGGTCATTCAAAAAAAAATCCAGAATGAAGTGCTAAGCTCCTATTGAACTGTGCTATCCAGTACCTGCCAGTTAATCCCAGCAAAGCACCAAAGCAAATTCAGGTTTTTCAGACTCTTGTAGGTGTTTATAAACTACTGCTTAATCCCATCCTTGTCCTTTTAATTTGGATTAAAGTTACCATTGTGTTCTGAATATTTCTCTGAAATTTTCTTACAAAACCAAAAACAAGTTGGGAAGGAGGCCTTTAGTTGCCAATGGGTAAAAGTTCTTTTCATTAAAAAAAAAGGGGGGGGAAGAAAAAAAAGCCCAAACTAGAGCAAACCCCAGCCATTTACTGGAGCTGGTAGAATTAACTGTTACTCTCAGACAGAGCTGGAAATAGTTTTCATTGTGATATTGCTTTTGTCCTCATTGAAGCTGCTGCTTTAGGGCACAAGGTAACCCAAAACTCAGAGATCTCTCCCAGATGCTCCTCTGCAGAGAGATGGGTGCAGAAGCTGTTTGCTGCTGCTGAAGTGCATCATGACACCAGAGTAATCCATGATGCTTCCATGTTATGCATATTGCATGTAGTTAGGATCCAAGTGCATTTGCTTGAGTGATTAGCATGATTTTATGCACATAATGTGGTGAAAGTCGTGGTTCCTGTAAGGAATGAGCAGTGCTGAGGATGGTGTCTGGGAACTTGTCACCTTGTAGCAAGGCAAATGTGTCTTTGTGGGGATTTAATAGAAAAAAATGCCTTGAAAAATGGAAAGATTGAGTTTCTTTGTCAAGATCCTGGATTAGGAAGCATAAACATCAGGGCATTGTGAGTGAGTGGCACAGAGAAGGTTGGTGAGCTGGGTAAGGTCAGGATCAGGCAGGAATCTTCTGTTCCTGGCTCCGTGGTTTTCTCTTCCCTTGCCAGTTCAGGTGCTGTCTAGAAAGGCACTTTCCTGGTCAGAGTCACCTTGCTGTGCTGATAAAAGTCTGGGAGAAACCAAACTGGCAGAAAAATGGAGAGTTAGGGTGTAGCAAAGTCTGGCATGGTGAGGATTTTAAATAGGATGAGTATGAGAAGATAATTATATGGATAACTCTTCTGGCATTATTCTTTCCTTTTGAAGTCTCATGTGGTAACAACGCTGCTACAAGGTTTAAACTAATCTCTTATTTCAATATTTTAAGCTAAAATATGTGTGGTATTCCATATCTGTCAAATATCTGTATTTTTCCTGGCATTTGGAAAACAAAGGAAATGGGTGGATTGGACTGGGGGAGAGGAATTAAATGGAACTACAAACTATTTGGGGAGATTGGGATTTTGCTAGAAACATCTGTGAGTCTGTGTGGAGATGGTTTTCATTGCTGAATTTGCTTGTGGGGCTTCCAGACTTTAATGAAAATGAAAGTTGGTGGCTGAGGTGGTGAATCACCTGACTGGGTAACCTGATATCGAAGTGACGTGAGACTAAACTGAAATCAAAATTTCTAAATTGAAGCCCAATGAATCTAATTCCTCAAAAGAAATGTCGACAAATATCGACCCGTTAATCAAGGATCCGTGTTTGTGTGGGATTTAAAATTAGTTTTCAGGTTCTGAGGTATCTGAGCACACTGGTGTAAAAGGAGATGATCCCGAAAAGGGAACCCTTGTCGTCAAAATGCTACTGAAATAGCAGTAAGAGCTAATTGGAGCTGGAGAAGTACTTCCTGGCTTTTGATTTTGGAAAGGGAAAATCTCACTGCTACAGCTGCTGTGCTGGAGAGGGGAGAGAATGTGATGGAGATTACTGGTTCCTGTTCTGGCAACTGCATCAAAATAGATGCAAATGCAAATATAATATTAAGAGTTTGCAGTGTCAAGTAAGTGAAAATTGGAAGCTGGAGTGAAAGGTGGTTTTCTCCAATTATGTCTGTGTGTAGTGATGCTTTTTATCAGACATCCCTTTCTATTGGATAGAAAATACCTTTTGGATATAGTGGATATTGTGGGGGAGTTCCTATTATTTTTAAGAGTGTGGATTTGTGAAGAAAGGGATATTTTGAGGTTAAGACCATGAAACATTATCCAGGGGAATAAATTTCTGCTTTTGCCAGGAAATTATCTGAACGTGATTTTTCAGATTGCATGGTAAATGTCACTTTTGGGTGTCACAGTTTGCTGTCAGGAATCTGATTTGTAGCAACTGAGAATTCAGCTGCTCTCAAAATCTTTGGGGAACTGTGATGGCGACACACGAAATAATGTAAAATGCTAATTAATAAAATTTTAAAAAAAGAACCAAACCCTCAAGCTGCAGCTCTCAATTTCATGCTAAATGAGGTTTATTTAGCATGTCCAAATACTAATTGGAAGAAGAAAAATAAAAATTGCAGCCAGTGAGTTCTGTTTGTACCATGCACTCGGTGAGATGGGGGAAAATAGTTTCACAGTCAGAGTTTGTATCACAGATATATAAAAGGATAAATTCTTGTGTGCAGTGCAGTTACTGGGGGGGGCACAGTGAGTTTTCAGTGCCCTGGAGCTGAGATCAGACCATAACTCTGATATTCAGTGGTAATGAGTCTTGGCTTGGAAAGACTGAAAGCCTCGGTGTAGTTTTTTTAGTGTTTTAGAAAACAAAGCTAAAATAATCCCTAAAATAATCCCTACCATATCAAATCACTGCTCCCTGCCTGGGAGTGATGTTGGAGTGACCCACTGAGAAACAGAAACGTTCTGGTTAATGCTTTTCTCAAAAAATGTCCTCAAAGTGAGAACTTGCAAAGAATTTTGAAACGTGGTCAGCTAAGCAAAAAAACACCATTGGGGGGTGTAAAACTTCTGTGAGGTTTAGTTGGTTGTGGTCTAAATAATTCAGCATTACATAATAAAAACGTTTGTTCTCAGTCTGTGGTTGCTGATGTTCGTGTAGTGTCTTTCCCTGGCAGGTTTCCTCTGCTAAGGAATTTAGGATTTGCCACTTTGTTCCTCTCCAGGGAAACCCGGTTTGTCCATTTTTCCAAGTGTTTTGCCGTTTTCAGGGCGTGTTTCGGACGTGCCAGGATTTTAAATAGTTATTTTTTAAAATTGTCTGATGGTTGCATCCTTTGGGTCTGAAATTGGGGGCACAACTTGCACAGTAACACGTTTGCTTTTGGCCACCAGTGTCAGCTCCTGGTGTCACATTAATCCAGCAGAACTGTTTTTGCAGGACAGTTCTTTTATTGGGATTTGAAAGCTGGCAAAGACTTACTCCAGGAGTTTGGCCGGGCTTTTCTGCTCTCAGATTGGCACCAAGTGCCTGAGCTACTCAGTTTATCATCCTCTGATCGCTGGTGCTGCCCATGGGCAACACTGTTCTTTTTTCACCCCAGGTGCTCTGCTTGGAGAAGCAAAACATGAGGTAAAATAGAGCTTATGGTAAAAGGCAGCTCACTACCAATGTATTTGTTAAGGGCAGCTGTGCCAGGAGAGGACTTGTGTGGTGGAAAATCGATGTCAAATGTGGTTTTTTTGAAAGGCAAGGTAGAACTGGCTATTCCTGAGCAGGGGTTGTGTCATTATCCATATAATATTAGCAATATTATATGTAGCAATATTAGCAATACAAGAGAGTCGAGTATGGTGTCTGAAGTAACTGGTTGGGCTTGGGTTTGCTGGTTTTTTGTCGTTTGGGGGGGATTGGTTTTGGTTTATGTGGGTGATCTAGATGCCAGTGAGATTCTTGTTGCTGCATCCTGAGATTACAAGCTGCTGAAGGTCTCCTTTCACACGTGATCCTGGGTACTTCATTGAGTCTATAAACATTGTGTGAACTCTTCAAAGGTGCACCAGAATCACAAAGAAACTTAAGTATAGGGTGCTTAACTTAGTAAAGAGGGTTTTACTCTTTAACTGCTTTATTAAAGAAGTTTGTTTTCAAGGGCAAATGGCATCACTCAGGCTATACTCTCACTTTAAACAGTTGTTTTCCTTACACAAGCAAACTTTCCCTGTAACTCTGATATTTTTTAGCTGAGTGTAAATTACATTTTTTAACAACACTTTATCTTGGATTTTTTTTTTAAAGCATATGAATTTTAGAAGATGAGTAGACTAGAATAAATTATTAGTATTTTCTAATTCCTTTATCTGAAGAGCACTAGTCAATGTGTGGCCTCTTCCTTGAGGACTTTATTCTGAGCAATCAGAATACAGTAAACCACATGTAAATATTTAAAATGTATTCAAAAATTGTAAATACATTTATGTCCCTCATTCTGATGCTGTAAATTAGATATATTAATGCAGAAACAACGTGGGTCTTGCTGGGTGTACTGACAATGCTATAATTTAGTTCACTGGCTCTGAAGCTGATGTACTATGAAGCTGGGCTTTGGGAAATTTATTTTGACATCATCAGATTTTTGTTAGTTGTATGGGGAATTAGCCACCTGAGACCTTACAGGACAGGGTAAGCTCAGTCCTGCTTGTTGCCTTCTTGGCTTGTGGTGGCACCTGTGATGTGCTGGAGTTAATATTGTTCTGGCAGAGTCACTGCCTGTTGGCATAAAACTGTAGCAGTTGTTTTTGACAGTCTAGAACTTCTCAGTTCCTCTGAATGGAACATAATCACCCCTGAATCTGCAGGGTTTTGTGAGAATCATTGGACATTACCATTTACACCTGGATATGTTGGTCTCTTTGGAGCAGTCTCCTTTGATGTCCAAAGTATATGTGCTATGAGGGACTTCACTGTGTGTTTTCTGAAGATAAAAACCTGCTTGTGTTGCAGTTTTTCTGAGGTGGTGTCTCTGTGTCTGACATGTGAAACTCAGATCACACGGAGAAATTACCAGCTCGTTTCAGGTCACCTTAAAACTCTCACTTTGGCAGTGGCAAGGTGGGAATATCCTGGTGAGTCTGAAAGTCAACAAGGAAATTGGAGTTTTGGTTAGAGGTGTGTATCGGATGAGCAAGCTTTTCCCTTGAAAGGGGAGCTTCTTGTTCTAATACACCTCTGTAATCAAGTTCAGGCTAATTTAAATAGTTCAGTAATATGGCATTAAGGTGTGGAACATCTGGCACCGACTGCCACTGAGTTCCTTCGTGTGCCATAGTAGCTTTAGGAACAAAAGTCACCTGCTCCAGCCTCAGCCTGGTTACACAGGAGTTGGTTGTACTGCACATTTCATTCTGTTCAGCTGCAGAATTGTTGACTTATTTAAACTGGTGAAGTACCCTATTCAGATGCAACCTAAATCTGTGTACTGTAGAATTAATGTTTTGTGGCCCAATAGAAGGACTAATCTGCTTGCAGATCTTGGAATTCTTACTTTTCTGTCCAGTTTAGAGATCTGCAGCCTGTGTGTTGATGTGTTGGATGGGGAGGAGCCAGGTCTATATATTACCAGTCAGGGGAGGCTGTTAGAGTCATAGGATAATTTTTGGGTTGGAAGTGACCTTCAGAAGTCATCTTGTTCCACAGCCCTGCCACGGGACACCTTCCACTAGCCCAGGTTGCTCCAAGCCCTGCCCAACCTGGCCTTGAACACTTCCAGGGATGGGGCAGCCACAGCTTCTCTGGGCAACCTGTGCCAGGGCCATTTGAGAGCTCTCTCTTCCATTGTTGGATGGTGCTGCTGGCCTTGTTCCTGCCAGGCTTTGGGAACACACTGGCACGTGGCTTCAGCAGCAGCTGTTCAGCTGAAGAACTGCCCCACAACAGAGGATGTGAAGGTGTGTCTGCCTCTGTGGGCCCTGCATGGGCTGGGCACATTTGAGGGAAAAGCAGCAAAATCACAGTGTGGGTGATAGTCTCTCCTCTCTCTGTCCTTCCAGTTGTCTGTTCTTCAGGAATGTCTTTAAATAGTGATGTTCAGGGACACTGTTCTTAGCTTGGCAGAAGGCTCAGGCTTTACAGTAATTCTGTCTAAGCTATTTTCAAATTTACCTTTTTGGCCTTTGCATGGCAGCTCATCTTGTATAAAGGCACTTCCTTTTGGCTTGCTTATGAATGTGCTCTCCATAATTTTAGTGGTAAGCTGTAACTGTGCATTAGGAATGTCACCATCTCCATAGGGTTAATGACTGTGGACTGTTCTCAGTAAAAAACTGTAGCTCCCATATATTCTTTCCAGACTTATCCTGCAACAGTGATCAGTCCACAAAAAGATCCACAAAAAGATGGTATTGCAACCTTTGTGGTGGCTTGTGTTCCTGAAAGTATTCCATTACCCCCCAGGAAGCACAGAATGTCAGACACTGGGTTCAGTTTAGGTAGTATCAGATCAGTAACACACTAGTGAGACTGAAATAATGTGAGAAATCGTGATCACTTGTGTGCAAGAGTGGGCAGAATGCTCCTGAGGATGCTTTCTTATTTATTGGGTGGGAGGAGGCAAGAACAGTTTTGGTCCAGTACCTGCACATAAATCAGACTGTTGCAGTCCCTGTGTGTATGAGGGTGACACAAGAGCAAATGGTTATGAAGTGGACATGAAAATAATTACGTTAGAGATTAAAAGATACCTGAGCATTACAGCATGGGAATTCTGGCATAGTCATCCTAAATCATAGCAAAGCAAAAATGGATCAATTAATGAGATATATACTGTAGAAGGGGAGTGAATGAATGGGTGTCTGCAGTGGTAATTCTTGTAGCCTGTCTCCCTTTGACTCCATTCAGCCAAACAAATGTCTGCTCTGATTTCTTCTGTGGCTGTTGATTAGTTTGGGCACGTGCAATGCAAAGAAAGTATGAAACAAAGAGCTGGGGGTGGCACCTGGGTTGAGTTCTAGTTGGTGGGGTAAATAAAAAGTATCTTCCACTTACCCTCCAAAAGGTCTTGGAGTGGTTGTAGCTCCTTTTTTGGTTCTGGAGTGAGCTGGAAGTGCACTTTGACTTGCCAGAAGGAAGAGCCAGTGATCTGAGAATGGTGAGTCCTGCAGGAGACCACCAGCAGTAATCCATGAAAACAGGAGCTCTGCAGTGGGTGAAGTTCATTTGTCTTTACTGGACACAGGACTGAGGTCTGTGGTGTGACTTCTGCCTTCAGAAATCCCGGGTATAAATGCTTCAACAACAAACTTTTAAAATGGAGAGGGTATCAAGTGTAGGTTCTGCTTGTCTGGGTAACCTGTCTGACCTACTGCCTCGGTGATCTGCCATAATGGAGATACCCAGTGTAGTTTCAGATAACCACTTCAGCTTTTGCTTTGTGGCAGGTTTTGGTGGTGGTGTTTTGGTGGTTTTTCTGGGTTGGTTTCTTTTCAGTGGACTTTGCATCTTCCACTTCTTTTGCCAGCAGTAGGGCTGTTAACAGCTCCTTCAGTGGGTCTCTTCTAAGTGGAGGGAAAGTGTAGTGATGTTGCTCCTCGTAGGCTGAATCACCCCTTTCCAGCCTTTGCTCAGGGGTCCTGTGGGTTTCTCTCGAGTACTTTTCCACGTTGCTCACCAGGGTGTTCAGCTTCGGTCGCCGCAGTCCCAGACGAGCCCTCAGTGCTGGGTTGTGAAGACTTAATTCTTTGTCTTTCCTTCAGCATTACTTTATGTTCACTGCAAGCCGGTGTAAGCCAGCACTGCCACCAGAAATAGCTTGTGTAAACATCCCAGCAGTCACTCTGGGAGCTGTCCTGGGGAAGCAGAGCTGTGTACAAACTATTCACTTTCTCTGTGTTTGATACCAAATCAGTGTCCTGAGAGAGTCTTGCAGTGACTGTCCCCCGGTCCCACCTGCCCCAGCTGCAGAGCCAGCAGCACTTCCATCCCCTTCACACCACCAGCAAATTCACTTTGCACTAATTTGTGAGGCGTGAGCTGTGGCATTTGAGGCTTGTTGTTTATAACCTCGCTATATTTAACAGTGGTGGCTGGAAGGGTAATGGCATCAACAGTTTGGAGGTGGAAGGGACTCTTCAGAGAGTCCATGGCCTCACTTCTCTGTGCTTGGATTGCTCTGCACTGGCCAGGCTTCCAACCCCAGACAGGTGGAGTGGACAGATCGAGCTGTAATTTCTCACTTTATCATGGAGTGGGTCATTTGTTATAAATTGTTTTTTCATAGCCCCTTGACAATGCTGAAGCAATCCAGAGGTAGGATGTTGAAACCAGGGAGGTAGCAAGGATATTGAGGTGCTGGAGCAGCTCCAGAGAAGAGCAA
Source organism: Pseudopipra pipra (assembly GCF_036250125.1). Classification (NCBI taxonomy): domain Eukaryota; kingdom Metazoa; phylum Chordata; class Aves; order Passeriformes; family Pipridae; genus Pseudopipra; species Pseudopipra pipra. The sequence goes on along the minus strand of NC_087563.1, from coordinate 3,310,607 downwards.
CGAGGCTGGTGAAGGGACTTGAGCACAAGTCCCAAGAGGAGAGGCTGAGGGAGCTGGGGGGGCTCAGCTTGGAGAAGAGGAGGCTCAGGGGAGACCTCCTCACTCTCTGCAACTCCCTGCCAGGAGGGTGTAACCAGGTGGGGGTTGGTCTCTTCTCCCAGGAACCAGCAGTAGGACAAGAGGACTGGGTCTTGAACTGTGCCAGGGGAGGTTTAGGTTGGATACTAGGAAGAAATTTTTTATGGAGAGAGTACTCAGCCATTGGAATGGGCTGGGCAGGGAGGGGGTGGAGTCACCGCCCCTGTAGGTGTTGAAGGTGAGACTGGATGTGGCATCAGTGCCATGGGCTCGGAAGCACGGCGGGGTGGGATCAAGGGTTGGACTGGATGATCTCTGACATCTTTTCCAACCCGGTTGATTCTATGATTCAGTGATATGAGCAAGTCTCTTAAGCAGCTCATCTCAACCTTAGTTTCCATCAGCCAAGTAAACTCCTGAATCCCTTGGGAAGCATCTGTCTCAATGGCAGGATAGGGACTCTCCATCATTTCCAGCAACACCATGTTCCAGTACTGTAAGCCAGCACTTGGAGCACAGAGTGCCTGGTGTGTGCTGGCCTAAAGTGTTTTAGGGTGGAGAAATTTGGTAAGTATCGATTCTTATGTTAATGAGGAACAAAGTGGACGCTCTCAAACTGGGGCAATACATGGTCTGAAAACAATGTACAAATTCAAAATGCGATTTCGGCACTTATTGTGTAAGAATGACAAGCTGGGTTGTGGGAGATGTGGCATAAATCAAACCTGCAGAGGGATGCACATACCAAATAGCAAATCTTCTGAGGGACAGGATGCCTTATTTCTGAGATTTATATCTAATTAGACCCCCTAACAGCTAAGGAATTGAAGTTTCACTCATCACTGGGGAAGGTGGCTAATCTATAAACTAGTAACCATTTGGGTTTTTGTAGCACATGAAATCAATTGATTTGGAGTTTTGGGTGGTGTGGAGGGGGGTGTTTGCACTATTTGAACATTTGTACATGAAGATATAAGCCCTACTTACCCTGAAGTGATGTTTGCACATGTTAAATAGGCTGTGCTGAACTATATGGGGTAAAACCTGCGTGGGGTAAAACTTGAGCAATGAAATGGTTGTGAAAGTTCCTTGAATCTAAGCATTTCTGCTGTGTGATATCTGTGTAGGAGGGGCATTGATTTCAATTATACTTAAAATATTTGAAATTTCATTTAGTAATTTTTGTTCCTGTAGCTAGAGCTGGGCAATTTAGAGTGGTAAATTATTAGGAATTTAGGCTAATAACTTTTTAAAGCTTTTTCCTACTCTACAAAAAAAGGAACTAGAAAGGTATATTAGAGCTTAGTCTGCTTCATCTTGAGTGGAGTTGGGTGGGAAAGGCATAATAAATTTAAAAAAAATAAATAAGTAAATTGAAAAACTCTTCGCAGTCAGGAAATATTAAACCAAGCCTGGGGAGTAATACCTGTTTCCCAGACTTCTGGTTTTGGGTTTCATACCTGAATTTATCCTTACTCCCCTCATAGGATTTTTTTTTTCCTTAAATTCTTCAAAGGCGTAAGTTGGGGACAAGTAACAAAGCTGCCAGTTGAAAAATAGTGGGTTTTTTCCTCTTGTATTACAGTTAATTAAATGTTCAGGTGTTGTTTAAAAGCCAGCAGTTGGTTTTAAGTAGCTGATTTTTCTGGCATGTTTGCGAACAATTTGTAACTAATAGTGCATGTGGCTGAACTCTAAACGAGTGTCTCTGCGTTTCTTTTGTGTGACTTTCCTACTAACCCGACTGATGAACGATCCCTGGTGCACTGAAGGAATTGGTAAATTGTCCACTGCCGATGGCAAAGCCTTCGCAGATCCCGAGGTTCTCCGGAGACTGACGTCCTCGGTCAGCTGCGCGCTGGACGAGGCGGCGGCTGCGCTGACGCGGATGAGGGCCGAGAACAACCACAACACAGGACAAGTGGACAAGTATGTACTGATCCCCCCCCCCCCTCAATTTCCCAACTATAGTTTGTATTTTTTATTTCCAATTCAGTTTATTTTATTGTTAGTGCTTGGTAACGTGTCTGCTCCGCGACTGGCAGAAGCAAAGGTGTTGGACCTGAAGGTGTAACTGCTGTCCCATCAGGTTATTGAGAGAAAAGTGCAAAAAAGTGGTGCTTTCTAACATGCTGCTCCTTCTATGTACCACACAGAAATTTCACAGAATATTCTGAGTTGGAAGGGACCCACAGGGATCATCGAGTCCAACTCTTAAGTGAATGGCCCATACAGGAATCTAACCCACAACCTCGGTGTTATTAGCACCATGCTCTGACCAACTGAGCTAATCTCTGGGTCAGACAGTTGATTTCTTTGTCAAAAAAGGGTTAAATTCTTAGTTGTAGAAGAGAGAGTGATTGCTTTCTAATTACTGCCTCAGCACACTTTGTTGGAAACTAGTGAACCTAATTCATTGTGTTAGAAGTGGAAAGAGAACACTGCAGGAAAGAGGACACTTGCAGGGCAGTGATTTTTTTCCCCAGGATCTTGCTCAGGAACTTAATGGAAAGTGAAACTGTGCTATGTGATAACTGTTGGTAACTGGTAAAGAGAAGAGCCTTTAACTCCCACTATGACAGAACTGCAGGTTTGTTCTTTGTCACAAAGGTTTTCCTCCACTGTGGTAATTTCACAACATCCCCAGGGGTCCTGAGGTGTTTTCTGGGGTGATGCAAATAGTTCTGAAACTGTTGGGATGGTGTGACTGCATGTCCTGTTGAACTTCTGTTGAACTTCAGACCTAGGATCAAAAATATGCCTCAGAGTATGATGGGGGACCCAGTGACAGGGAATACTGCCTTGGCCTTGAGCTTCACTGGTGAGATGTACTTTCAGGAATCCCAAGCTCCTGAGATGATTGGGAAGGTCTGGACTAAGGACAGCTTGTCTTGGATTAGTGTCAGGTCAGGGAGCATTTAAACAGGTTGGACACAGTCCAGTGGACAAGTTCATGAGACCTGATATGATGCCTCTCTGAGGACTGAAAGAATAGTTGTCTTTGCTGTTAGACCTTTTTTTTTTTGGTACAGAAAAAGATGTAAAGGAGAGGTGACTTGATTTGAAATAAACTGAAGCTCAGTTCACCTTTTCCAAGGTTGGTTTAGTGTCCTTTCTTATGTCTCAGGGGAAACAGCAATTCTCTCCAGAGGTCAGTGATGGTTAAAATCGTGATTATAGACTTCTGGGCTGTTTGATTCCAAGAACTTGGGGTTTGTTCTGTCTTCCTTCTAACTCTTAGCTTGTAATTACCTCTTACAGATTTATTCTCTTTGAGGAGGAGTTAGTAGTGTTCCAGTAGAGTTTGTGTTGTTACTGCCTTATTTCATCCTCTGAAAACTTCCTTAATGTGCTTTTAACAGTGCATGAAAAGAAACACAGTAAACTTCTGTAAGGCTCCATCCTTTCTTCCTCTAAGGTGTCATTAGCTAATGTAAGGCTCTTTCTCATGAAAACTGGTGTTTTCAAGTGAAAAAAAAAAGAAGCTTTGGGCTAGTGCAGAGAAGGAAATTGTCCCAAAACAGGAGGGATGAGGGTCAGACATTTGTCTGGGTGCAATATTCATATTAGTGGTCTCTGATACTTGGCTGCTTGATTTTTGGCTTTGTCTGTAGTAGGCATTTGCCTTGGCCCCTGCAGTCAGCACTTTGTCACGTGTGTCTGGTGTGCCCTGAAGTGGGAATAGCATCAGAGGGGTTTGCTCCTGTCTCTTGCAGACACCACGAATGACTTCTCCTCTCTTCATCTGGTCTGTATGAGAGCATATGTGAGTTAGCAACTGATGAGGACAAGAGCTGATTTAGACATAAGGAAAGTCTTTATCTCCATTTCACCTGTGGAAATAGTATGTGTGTGTGTATATATATATATATACACACTTTATTTAAAAAATATATATCTGTAAGGTGTACTTTTGAGTCATGCTTAGTACTCATGTCATAAGTCTTTCCTTAAAGGCTTCCTCCTTGCCCAAGGAAGCTGCCCAGCTCTTGCAGGTGTGTTTTGAGCTGACTGTGTGGTGCCTGCTCTTGCAGCCGCAGTTTGGCAGAGGCGTGTTCCGATGGGGATGTCAACGCTGTCCGGAAGCTGCTGGATGAGGGACGAAGCGTAAATGAACACACTGAAGAAGGGGAGAGTCTCCTTTGCTTGGCCTGTTCAGCAGGATATTATGAATTGGCACAAGTAAGTAACAAATACAAGACTAAACCTTTGTCTGAGGGGCCTCTTTGATAGGCAAACGTTTTAGTCCTTCTGGTTATTATAATTTTTTATTATTTAGAATATAAGTCAGTGCAGCTTGTTATGGGTTTCCAGTTATTGCTTGGGTTTTTTAATGGAAAATGCAGTCATATGTGCCTTTAGGTTGAAGGGACTTATCTGAGGAATGAATCTTATGTTTTATGATGCATCTACTTTTCTGGCATTGTTCTAGATGCAGTTCAGCTGTTCTGCCAAGCAAGAGAATCTAAAATAGCAGCAAACCCAAATACTACAATTGGTTCCCTTCTAAAAACTCATGTGTCAGTCACACAATCCTTTTTTTTTTTTAATCACATTTTTATCAACACTGCATTAATTTCTGTTAATTTTGGGGCTGTATTGCTTCTGTATGTAAGGGCAGAATTTGTGCTGCCTTGATTATGTTCAGGTGATAGTTCTCAGAAAGTGAGAGCTCAAAAAGCTTTGTGTTTTGGTGCCAGATCAGAAGACAGGGAGAGAACTGTTCACCTCTGAGCTTGACCCCTGGGTGCTCTGGTCATTAATGCAAGTGGCAGTTCCTGTGCTGTCACTCTGGCCAGGGAGTTGCCCTGTGACAACTAAAAGCAGAAGGTTGGTGTTACAATTTACTGACTGGGGTGAACTTTCTCCCAGGTGCTGCTGGCAATGCATGCCAACGTCGAGGACCGAGGGAATAAGGGCGACATCACTCCCTTGATGGCAGCTGCCAGCGGGGGCTACGTGGATATTGTTAAACTCCTCCTTGTCCACTGTGCAGATGTCAATGCACAGTCCTCCACAGGTAACTGGGCAGTTAGGAAGACTGCTGTCTTAAGCCCTGGTTTTGTCTGACACTTTCGTTCACAAGAAAACGTGTCAGAAACTTAAGAATAGGCCAGATCCACAGCAGACATGTTTAGAGGCTTAACTGGCCATTATTAAAGATGGTTTTTAACATAAACTCTAATGGAAAGCAGTGAAAACCACTGTGGTGTTAGATAACCAGAAAAATACATGAAATTTAGCTTTTCTCATTGATACAATCCAAAATTACCCATAAGACACATCCAATCCAGACCAGTTATTTCTGCATGGTGCTTTTTACCAAAGAGGGGTTACAATTCTTCCAGCACTGAATGTTCTCTACATTGCTGGTGCTTGATCACAGCTTAACTAACCTTGCTGAGAGCATTAACCTGCAGCTGGATCGTGTTAATATTAAGACAGGATTTAACCAGAGTTTTAAATGATGATGGGATGGAAGGGGCTCTCATGCAAAGTCCTTCTCTGCAGGGAACACGGCTCTCACGTACGCCTGTGCCGGGGGCTTTGTGGACATAGTGAAGGTGCTACTGAAAGCTGGTGCTAACATAGAAGACCACAATGAGAATGGACACACCCCCCTGATGGAAGCAGCCAGTGCAGGGCATGTGGAGGTTGCCAGAGTATTGCTGGAATACGGTGCAGGAATCAACACTCACTCCAACGAGTTCAAAGAAAGTGCACTTACACTCGCATGCTATAAAGGTATTGTCTCTTGCCTTGTTTTGTGGGTTTGTTTGAATTTATTTGCTAGGATTCATCTAACTAAAGCTTCCAGCCATACTTGGAGTATTTTCTTGAGAGTTTTGGAGTACTGGGTTTTGCTTTTAAACTCAGTATAACAAAATGCTCATCCATGGCGAAGTGGTGCTAAGTCTGTGATGGACGTGTGTTTGACACGTTGCAGATGAAAACTTTTAACTGGCTGTGTCCAAACTGGTGCTTTGACACACTGCCACACACCCTTCCCCCACTACCACATTCCCTATTTTATTCACGTTCCCCTCACCAACAGCCTGTGAATTCTGAAAGCATCTCTGTTGGTTCTTCATAAAATGTGAAGTTGGAATGAGTGATCCCCATTAGAAATACCTAATGGGGTGAAAATGCCACCACTATTACTGGTTTCTTTTCCTTCAGTATAATTTTGGAGGATGACTGTGAATTCTTATGGATTATGAACTTCTAGGGACTTTTGACTTAATTTCTTTTGCTTAAAGCTTTTATTTAAAGCTTCTATATAAAGTAAGAGTGCAATGGTAATCCAGTGTGCTTCCAAGGTTTGTTTTCCAACAATTGCTTTTGTATAAATAGAAACTCATAAGGATGTGGATTATTATCATAGTAACTTTAGGCTTTGCCTTTGTGATTAGAATTGGAGGACACATACTATGTATAACTCATGTGAAAACTTGCACCTGGATTTGTCATGGCTTTCCTGCAGCATATGGTAGTTCCTTACAGAGAAATTCCAGTGGCAACACTCCTGGATGTGTCAGAGCATCATTCTTGTTTCTTGTGACCTAAACCTTAACAGAGTGATGGAATCTAAAATCTTCATTGACTAGAGATGTCCTGTGTTATCTTTGGCAAGATAGTTGAACTACCTTGTTTTCCTGTCAGTTTATGGAAGACTGAGTCTTGCTTTGGAGGAGGATGCTCATTGAGATGATAAAAATTTGTAAGGGGCAAAGCCTGAAATGACATAAGCTGTAATTGAGTTGAAAAAAATTTTTGGTAAAGTTCAGCAGAAGCTTTTAAAGACACTGTCAACTGAGCAGTATTTTTGGGAAAGGCTGTTTGAAGTTTGCCAGTTATAATGTGTAAAGATTGTCATAGCAAACTACGAAAATCTGAATTACTTCATTCAGTGTACTGTCTGTACTACTAAAAGCTGACAATGTGAAATGCTCATTTGTTTCCATGTGTTTCATTTGAAGGCCATTTAGATATGGTTCGTTTTTTGCTTGAAGCTGGAGCTGATCAAGAACACAAAACAGACGAGATGCACACGGCGCTGATGGAGGCCTGCATGGTAAATACCTGTGTTTGTACTGCTCCCTCCTCTGGGAGAGAGGAATGCAAGAGGTGATAAAGTAAAGTGAGCCTCTGCTAACAATTGGGGGCTGCAGGGGAGGGGGTGTGTTGTTATTGTAAGAAAGGCTTTACTGTAGCTCCCGCAGCTTCTCAGTCTAACTGCTCACAAGGAAAAAATATTGTCATTTTGGGGAGGAGTAATGTGGGTTTTTTTCAATGCTCCCTGTGTGAAGTGTAAGAGTGATTAATCTGCAGTGCAGTGAAATAGGAGGTTGAGCCCAAGTCACTGATTGTTTTTTTAAAGCATAAGTGTTACATTCCCACCTTTGTCTTTATAAATAAGGTGTCTCAGAGTATCATGGAATGACCCTTCCAGAAGTGCACTGAGCTGGATGATTCATGCCTTCCTCTTGTTCTTTCACCACTGCAGGAAGTGTTTTGCAGGAAGAGATGACTTGCTTTCTTCTAGATTTCTGTAAATGGGGTTGTGAGGTTTTTCTTTTTACCTACGGTTTTATTTTCAAAAGTCATTTAGTTCTTGGCCAACTCCTAATTGCAAAGCATCCACTGAGTAAAAAATTCCCAATCCAAGAGCATCATCTTCATAAAGAGTGTACTGTTGTGTGTCAGAGCATGTCTGCAACCAGTTTTGCCCAGACCTTGGGTGACCTTTTATCTGCTCTCCGAGCTGGGGAACTTCTTTGAAGGAAGAACAAGGACCTTGTTTCCATAGGAAGCACAGCGAAGAGGGGGAAATGGAATTTGCTCCCAGGAGTCTGTAATCCTTAGAAGACAGGCTGCAGTGTTCCTCCAGGCTTTCTAGAGCTGGAGGATCAAGTGTTCTTTCAGTGCAGTTGTGAGGTGATGATGCAAGAGACCAAGGTCAGATTATAACATGGTGAGCTGTGTCCAAGTCTTCCCATAGCGGGTGGTAATAGTATCCCTGAATAGTCTTCCCTGTAGCAGAGCCTGGTGCCAAAAAGGAATTCAGGACACAGTTGCAGTGGGTATGTGCTGTCACCTAAAGGAGATTGCAGCATGACTACAGACTAAAGGTTTCATCAGCCCACTGTTCTGTTAGGTTGGGGTTTTTGTTGCCCTTTTTTTTCCTTTCCTGGTGAAACAATCAGAGCACTGGCTTGACTTGCAGGCTGTGAAGTGCCTCACTTGGGCAAGACAGTCGTGAGGTTTGTCTGCATGTTTTTAGCTCTTAGGTGTTTCAGACTAGGTGCTCTGACTCTACAGACTGTGTATTGACCTTTAAAAGCAACAGAGAGGAAACAGCCTTTGAAGTCCCAGATCCATAACAAGGAATTTGTTCCTTGTTATCGTTTGGCTGCAGCCTTGCAGAAGGGAAAAATCCACCACGTTGTTGTGGCTGTTCCCAGCCTTCACCTCTTTCCATCTGATGGATGTGGCAGGTACAGGCCCCTGAGGTGCCTGGTCTCTGATCAGCAGTTCTGTCAGAAGTGCCTCACAGCTGTGGTGTGTTTGGGTCAGGACAGTGCCACACTCAGGGTAATGCCTTTCATGAGGTGGCTGTTGGCTCTTAGCCACATTCTCTGAGAACAACAGCCTGTCTTTAATGTGCAGCCTTGATTGTTGTCAGTCTCAGGTTATGTATGACCTGATTCATGGTGAACTTAAGTACTGATGGGAGGTGCACATTTGATCTCCCTCTGACCCCCTTTCCTGTAGCTCTGTGTTACCTGTTTGAGTTACTGGCTGACAGTTCAGAACGATGAACTGATAGTTCATTTGAAGTTGCTTCTGTTAATGCAGAAGAAATTCTTTAATTTTGGGAATTAGTGGAATTCTGAGCTTTATAAGTTGTTTTTTTTTTTTGTCTGTAGAATCTGTGAATCAACTACAGAGAAAATCTTTTTTTCTGCTGCTTGTTTTGAGGTTTAGTCATGGAGTGGTTGCTTGTTTGCTATCTCTATTACTGTTGTGTCCCAGAGGTTGTGCTGGATATTTAAGAAAGTCTTATCCTGTAATTTTTAAGAAAGAAAAAAACCCCAACATATATCTAGCTCTTTTCCCCCCATGCATTTAAACCTAATTTAGATGTAAGTGGAAACCTAAGTGTCAGTTAAATCCGAGTATTACAGTAACTGTCATAACTGAACCATGATAAGTAAAAGGTTCTGTCTTTCTAGGGTCATTTTCAGAACTAGTATGGTTGTGTTTTGAACTACAGCATCAAGTACCTTCCATGATGCCTGACCCCTGGGTTCCCTTTGCTTTGCAGGACGGACATGTGGAGGTGGCACGTTTGCTGTTGGACAGTGGTGCCCAGGTGAACATGCCCGCGGATTCCTTCGAGTCCCCGCTCACTCTGGCTGCCTGTGGTGGGCACGTGGAGTTGGCAGCTCTCCTGATCGAGCGGGGAGCCAACCTGGAGGAGGTCAATGATGAAGGTTACACCCCTCTGATGGAGGCTGCCCGCGAGGGCCACGAGGAGATGGTGGCCTTGCTGCTGGCACAGGGTGAGATCCCACTGGGAAGGGCACAGTGTGATCCTTTGCCATCACATTGCTCTGATGTCGCTGCTGTCCCCACAGAACAAAGCCCCCCAAACTTTGGGAGGGTGAGCATTCACCTTCCCACCCCATGTCTGGCCAGACCAGTAATGTTTTGTTTTGTTTCCCTTCCCAGGGGCAAATATAAATGCACAGACAGAAGAAACACAGGAGACAGCCCTTACCCTGGCGTGCTGTGGAGGCTTCTCTGAAGTCGCTGACTTCCTTATTAAGGCAGGAGCTGATATAGAACTTGGCTGCTCAACACCTTTGATGGAAGCTGCTCAAGAAGGTCATCTTGAATTGGTGAAATACTTGCTGGCAGCAGGTATGTGTTCAGTGCAAGTGATCAAGCCCACAGAGGTCATAGACTTGATATTCTGTGCAATTGAGAAGATACCTGGGGTTGATAGTGGCGATGTTGTAACAAGAAACTACATTCTCAGATACTTTAGCAAGAAGGAGAAAGCATATGTTGCACCTCAGTATTGTTTGATACTTTTAACAGAGGAAAGGGCCTCCTGGAGCACTGGGTCCTGCTCCATATCTAGAAAGCATCCACAATCATGAGGAACATTGTTTCCAGCTATCTGCATTTGGGACAAAATTTTAATACAGATAATGCTTGGTTTTGCATCCTACTCCAGCTCTGACTGAGCCTGGCTATCTCATTCAGTCACCCTGAATAACCAGTTCTTTAGGAATTGTGCCCTGAGAAGTAGTGTGCAAGACAGATCCTGGAATGTGCTGAATTTCTGTGATGAGTGAGTTTTACTGCTACATCATACAGTAGTAAATTAAATCTTGCTGGAGTTGGGGCAAAGCGATGCTTCAGTGTTCACCTGTCAGTTTAAAGTTGGTGGAGTCTGAAGTGTTTTGCTTAAAATAACAAACAAGAAAGGACCTGTATTTTGGAAATCTTCCTTGTTGTGGAAAGGGATTAGTTTGTATACTCTTTCCTAAGAATAAGCATAAAATTATCTGGATCTGTAATTCTAGAAAGTAAAGCTCCCTGCTCATCGAGGGACAGTAACAACTGTGCCACTTTGTGCAGTGACACCAGCATGTGACCACCTGTCACCAGCTCCCTTGGAACGCTCCCTGCTTGCACTTCACTGCTGATAGTGTAGAAAGTTAATTGAGGAGCCTTGTTTTGGCATCAGGGAGTCTCTAAATATATCTCACACCTTGAAAATAAGAAGTTGGCTAATCGTGTTGGCATCTCTTTTTTTAAGAATAATGTGTTACTTATAATTTATAGTTTTCACAGAGCTCTGGTGTATGGGAAGCCAGACAATTTTTTTCAAGAAAATGGTTTTAAAGCAAATGATTTTAAAGAGCAGGGAAGAAGGGAAATTTGTAGGAGTGTATGGTCTTGTTGTATTAATACTAATTCAGTGACATGCATTTTGTCTGGTTTCCCTTGGCATACAGCTCCGGGTCAAATGGATAGTCTAGACAACTGTCTGGATTCACTTTTATTTGCTGTAACAACTGAAATCCTTCTTGCTGTAGAGGGACTGTAGGAATAATTGAGCATATAGGTTTAAGTGTTTAGATTGTCAGTCATGCTTTTTCCAAGCCTTGGCTTATCCCCTCTCCTCAGAGTATTTTTACTATCAGAGAAAGAACAATGCCCTTGGAGTGTGGAGGCTGTTGGTCAGCAGGATATAGCTGTTCTCAGAGATTTTTGTGCTACATCTGGTATGAAACACTTGCTGAGGACATGTCCAGTAAGAAGCCCATGTTGTGTTTGTAGGGGCTAATGTTCATGCCACCACAGCCACGGGAGACACAGCCCTGACCTACGCCTGTGAGAATGGACACACAGATGTGGCAGATGTGCTGCTTCAGGCTGGTGCTGATCTGGTAAGGCCTCTACTGGGTCTTGGGGGGAAAGTGCTTTGGTTTCAGACTGTATGGCAAGCCCTGGGTGCTTAGAGAGCAAGGGAGGCACTTTTAGCAATTAAGATTCATGTAAGGGTGTGAAAAGAGGCATGAAAGCAGTTTTTTTTTGAAGCCTGCATATTCTGTTTGGTCTAAAAAATAAAAGTTCCTATGGGTGATCTTTCATCCATTGGTGAAGAGCTTTAGCTGTAGCTTACACGTGACAGCTGTTTATATTCATTTCAGTCTAATCCAGAAGTTTAACTGTTTAGCAGGATATATTTCTGTGTTGCCAATAGTCATTATGCTATTTTATTATTCCCAGCCTCCTGTGGATTAGAGTTTACCTGCTCCACTGCTCTGGATTTAAAATGTTTCAGTATTAGGAACTACTGCTTCTCTATGTCACTCTGAACACTGTTAGACTCTTAACTTTTGCAAACTACAACACAAAACCCCAAATGAAGCAATGCCTTTAAAATGAGCAGCATAATCTGATCTCTTTTTATTCCAACTCTTGGGTTTAGCACATTGCTTTCCCTGTGTTTATTTTCTGTGATGTAAATTGTTTGCTTAATTGCCTTTTTTTCATATCATGTAGCAGGAGACCCAAAACTGCCTCTTCACCAGCTACAGGGATATAACATTTGGCTTTTAATCAGTAGAAAGCAATTGATACATTAGTCTTCCAAAGGAGTTTAGGAGCCTATGCCAAACAAGGCTTAAGATTGTTCTTTTGGTTGCCTTTTTGTTTTCCTCCCACTGTTCTCTTTCCCCCTCACACACAGTCACTGCTTCTGTGTTTTGTTTTGTCTGGGGAGTGGGTTGGGGCTTTGGTTGGATATTCTGGGATTTTTAGTTCCTTTTAAAAAAACCAAGAATGCCAGAACAGTTTATCATTGAACCTCATAAACTTAATGAAGTTACTTAAATTTCATTCTTTAATGAAGTTTTTAAAGTTTATATTTACAACTGTGAAAAAATTAATACTGTAATTGGGAATAATATTTCAACTCTTCTTTGGTTTATACTTTTTTTCAGACTTTACTTATTATTCTGCAGTAATGTTCTGCTTTATTTGTTCTTATCAGGGAGAAAGGTCATGTTAATGGAGGGAGGGATGTGTGTTTGTGGGTTTTTTGGCTCACATGCTGCACTTTGCTCAATTCAGTGTTGAGTACTGAGCATCAACCACTTCACTAGAGGCAGAATTGGTTTTGGTGGGTTTATTGGGTATTTAAAAAGAAGAAATTGAAGTACTTGGTTATATAAAGGTATAACCCACGGAGTATCTCACTGGGGAGAGCAAAGCCTCAAATGAATAAAAAAGAAAAACAAAATGCTATGCATAAACTTTTAAAAACATGCAAGAGTTGCTGCTTAAATATCACTTCAAATTCTTGGAATTGTCATTTTCCCCCTCCCCTCACTCAGGTGAGCAGTGCTTGTGGCCATCAGCACCTGGTTCTGACCAGGATTGCTGAGGACAATCTCAGACCTTCCTAAAGTGAAGCTTTATTTTACTGCATTTCTTGTACTGCCAATTAAAATGTGGAGCAGGCAAGGAAAAACAGAGTAAGGCAGGAAAGGAAAGTTGCTTTGAAAGGAAGACCTGCCACGTAAATCTGTCAGTTCTGACTTCTGATTGTAAGAAAGTGGGGATAAAGCCTGTAAAGTGGTACATGAGGTGCCTCAGGTTTGAAAGTTTCTGTTCAAACCCTTGTGTTGCTTTGCATTATTGAAAGTTGGGAGCTGTTCTGAGTGGATTTGTTATCTTTTCGTGGGGTGGGGAAAGGTTCTGAAGGGCATTACTTTACTGCTGGGTATGAAAAGGCTGCTTTGACAGTACCATGGGAGAACATTCCTCTAGATTTCAATTTTGATTTATATGAGTTTAGATGATTCTGCTAAGTTGTCCCAGGAAGTTGGGAATCAAATGAAGATCTGGACTTAGACTTCTAGTTTGTCTGTCTTTGTCCACCTGATTTTACTCTCCTGCTGGTGTTCAGACACAGCAACTGAAAGTACATCTCCAGTTGCTTTTCTTCCTTTCCTTTTTCATCCTGCAACTCCTGTCCTTCCTGGGATTGCTTTCACTGTTGTTTCATTGGAAACTTTCGTTATCTCTGATCTTTAGACATGCAACATCTTACCCATTTTGAGGAAAATGCTGGTTAAGTCTTAAACACTAAAGTAAAACAGGGCTGAGGGCTGTTCTCTGATTTCAAGGATGAATGGCACCCATGGATTCTAGATTGAGGAAAGGAAGTTGATCTTTCTTTCCCAAATACTCTTGAGCTAAAGGAACAATAAAAACACTGGATGTCAAAATCTGTCATGATCAGTTCTCCCATTTCTTCCCAGTTCAGAGCCTTTGTTCTGTATTTGGAAAGCATATGATGTGTTTTAAGACCTCGGATCTTTCTTGGCTTCTCAGGGGTCTCCTCAGTTGTGAGGTTGGGACTGAGAGGGATTTGAGGTACTGGCTCTGAGCCTGCAGGTGTGGAGAGGAGCCTCTTGGGTGCTGGGTTATCCAAGTGGGCAAAGGGCAGGAGGTGTTTCTCTCAGAGGGTTTCCTGAGCTGTGCTAATTGAAAACTGGCATCTTCCAACTGTGCTGAAGTTACCCAGCTCACACTCCTCAGCTGAGTCCTGCGTGTTGCTCCTGCCCAGTTGAGGTTTCTCAATCTAAAACAGAACCTTGAGCTAAAGTTTGAGCATGTTCTACAGTGAGGGTGGGGAGGCCCTGGCACAGGTTGCCCAGAGAAGCTGTGGCTGCCCCATCCCTGGAAGTGTCCAAGGTCAGGTTGGACGGGGCTTGGAGCAACCTGGGCTAGTGGAAGGTGTCCCTGCCCATGGCAGGAGGGTCAGAACTGAATGGTCTTTGAAGGTTCTGTCCAACCCAAACCATTCCATGATCATTTTATGATTCAGAGTTTTGTCTGAACTGGGAGGGATCATCACCACCACGTCTCAGCACAAAACAGGTGTTGTTCTGGCAAGTGAAAAGGTAACTGTTGCTTTTCAGGTGCTGATCCTCTGGCCTGGGTATCAAGTATGTAATTCAGTTTGGGCACCAGTGAAGACCTTGAGAGCTCTGTTAGACTCATGAAGCAATGTGGCTTTGTAAGAACCAGAAGTCAAAGAAAGTGATGTTTGGGATGAACTTTCTCCAGTTTGTGGTTAATTTTTCTGTAAAGCTCTGCTGTGACAAGTTGTACTAGAAATGAGCAGTGTCAGAGTGCTCATCTGTGTCTGTCTGCTGGAGAGCTGCTCAATCCTCTGTGATACTTTGATGAATTTGTGTTTCCTTGTGACTATTTGTTCCTGAACTCTGGCTTGTTAACAATTCCTGAGTGCTTTTCTGATGCCCTTCTTTTAGGGATCTTTTCCATGTCCTTACAAAGTTGTCCTGTCAAAATCTGTAGCAAAACTAGCTGGCAGGCCTACACCTTTCCTTGTTAATATATGCATTTTGAAATGAGCTTGCTTTTGCCAAGTATATGAATGACTTAATCTGAGGCACAGCTGAAGCCTTCAGCCTGTGATCCCATCTGTGCCGTAGTTGCATTCTAGTTTCCCCATCCTCATCAGGATTAGGGATTTCCAGGGCCTCAGCTTGAGCTCCTGCCACTGGACCAGTGTAAATTTTATTTATTTGCAAACTTTAAGGGGGGACAGAACACCTACTTTAGGTTTTGTGATTAATAGGAGTAAAATTTTGGAGATTGGAACTCTGAAATATGAATGGATAAAAACACTTTTGAAAGCAGCCATGTGGTTTAAGAGCTTCAGGAAAAAATAACCAGCACTTCAGTAATACATTTATTTATCTGTGTGGCAAGGATTGTCTAATCTCAAAGGTGAGAGGATAATTTTTCCTAAAGGAATTCTCTTTTTTGTTTCTTCTTTGTGTCTTTCCTAGCAGTCACCTTCATCTCAAAGGTTGTATTAAGACGTGCAAGGTACATGTGTGTTCCCACAGGAACAGAGTTAAGGACTGTAAAGCTCACAAAGAGTATTGGTGATATTTAATGGGAACTGATATCCTGCTTTTAAGCTGTCTACCTTTCAATAAACTAAAAGGACCTGTTTGGATTCCAGTTCCCCTTTTGAGGTAGAATCACATCCGGATGAAAGGAGATTCTGGTCTCCTTTCTGAAGGTGACACTGCTCCTGATAAGGTGGTTGCATCTTTTCCTTTTTTCAGTGAAAGCAAAAGAGAGATTGTTCTGTTTTGGACAGCAAGGAGATCCCAGCTTTTCTCAGCTGGGCCATACATAAAAGAGCTTTAAATTGGGATTTTCTAATCTAGACTTGCAGCTGTACATGAGGCTCTGCTGCACAGGAGAGTTGATCTAGTGATGGAGTTTACCCTTCTACTACGAGATGTATGGGAGCTTTTATGGTGAAATAGAGAGATGGAAGAAAACCCATGAGGGCAGCTTCATCCTTGCATTTCTCTCATTTTACACTGTCAGGCTCTCCTCAAAGCTCTTAAATACTTGTTAAAATTCCACGTGTGGCTTTCTTTAAAAGACTGAAACTGGCTACCTGGCTTGAACATAACTCTAGTAGCAAAAAAACCTGAAACACATCAAACTGCCTCTTAATTCTTCTCCTGTGATACAATATTTTTGCAGGCAGGTTTCTGTCATGGCAGGGATTGTTGCTTGGCCTTCAGCTGATGGCATCCCTCACACTAACGTGGAGACAATTTGCTGGGCTTTGTTCTTATAAAATAAGCATTTGCATATATTTTATATAAATACAAGGAAGAAGCATATTGGAAAGGTGATGGGGGATGCTTTTGGACAACTTTCATGTTCTCTGCCCTGATTTTGATTGTCCACTGAAGCTAAAAAAAGAGATAGATACAGATATAGGTAGATATATATATAATCTTTGGAATTCATGATTATTTGAGGTAAAAGACAGGATGTGAGTAGACAAAGGCACTGCACTGGCTCAGCTTCTTATTTTGGTGTGTTCTAGATGTCTTCCCTTAAAGCTTGAGTTGATGCTGTCTGCAAGCAGTTATTAGGGCTAAAGAGAGTGCTGGAGTCAGAGAATTAATTTCATCTTAAAATAAAATATGCATTTCTGCCTTCCAATGTGAAAAATACCATCAAAGTGCCATAAGTTTTGAAGATCTACAGCAGGTGGGCACCCAAATGGTTTGGTTTGGCTGGACTGATGGCATGTGTGGTGCTGCAAGGGTTGGAAGTGTGTAGTAGCTGAGGATCAAGTTCTGCCTGCTCGAGGAAATGACAGTTGGTTAAACTGGGCAGAATCACTGCGTTGCATTTAAATGAGGAATCTTCCTGGCATCCATGTTTTAAGACTTCCAACAGTGAAGTCTGTTAGGAAGGCAGAATGTTGTAAATAATTGCACCTTACTGCTAGTTATCTGCTACATCTGAATGCGATACAGGATGGCTTTCACCACCTAAGATGGCCTAAAATAAATTTTGCATCTTGCCACCTTTGTATCAGTGAGGATTTAGAACTGGGTATGAAAGAGTTCAGGCAGCAGTGTCCATGTCCTGCTCAGAGCAGGAATTCTTTGCCTCCACAGCTGCTTTGGGAGGGATGTGCCAGCAGAAGCAGGGCTTTGCTGTGCTTCAGGCACACAGCAGCCTCTGACTTTTTAGGACCTCTTGGCAGTGGCTGAGGAAGGAAAAACTATGCCAAATACCAGAGTAAGCATCAGAGCTCAAGGGCATGCTGCTAATTCTTGCACATAACAGGGCCACATGTTCACATAATTAGCTTTACATGTCCTGCAAATGTTTCTGCCATGCAGACAGTCCAGAAATGTGCAGGTATTTATTGACAGTCAAGCAATCATTGCCCCGAGAGGGGAATCTGTTTATTTACAAAAAGGGCAAGTGGCTTCAGCAATAGGTCTGTAAGGTTTTCTGTCTGCTTGTGTGTGCCTGTGTATTGTACTACTGAGTAAACACAGAAATCAGAGCACTAATGTGGGGTTTAGCCATGTGTTAAAGCAGGGGTGGACAGTAACATGGAGCTCTCCTGAAGGCCCAGGAGCAAAGCAGGAGAGAGGCTGGGATGGGCTTGGATTGATACACAGGACCAGTCTCCAACAGAACATCCAGTCAAGAGCTTTCTTCCTCAACTTTATGAACAGAAAACTAACTTAAAAGTGCAGCTTGCAACCAAAGCAAGCCATATGTCAAAGGACATATGCAGATTTTTCGGGAATACTGAAACTATGGGAAGGAGTTGAGTTGTTCTGTCAAATCTCTTCTTGTCTGTATTTGTAAGTAGCAGTTTCATCCACTGTCTGTACTAAATGTTGACTTTCATTTTCAGATGTACATGCAATTACAAAGTAAAGAGTGAATTTAGAGCTTGGCCTCCCAGATATTTTATTAAAAAACACGTGGTCCTAATATATGATTGATTAGAATGAATATTATTGGATGTAGGATAATATTGAATATAGAGTGCACATACAATGTTCCCAGGAAGGTTATGTTCTCTCTCCTTGTTCTGCAGGAGGGTTGATACCATTAGTCAGCATTCTTTATGGTATTGATCATGTCTACATGGCAGGCACATTGTCTAGTTTGTAACTGCTCTAATACAGTTGTATTCAACCACATCTTTCCAGTATTCAGAAACTTTTTAAATTAGAAAGTTGTTCTTGTCGCTCATTCCCTTTGTGTTGGTTTGTATCATCCTTTTGTCATCTTTATTCTCCAGTCCTCTCAGTCAGAGACTTCTTGTGACCTGCAGTGATTTGTCTCAGTTTTGTTACTGATCCTCCTCAGGGTTTGCAATTTTACAGGTCTGGGGGGGCAGCACGTGGCAGCTCCAAACTGTGGCACAGCGGTTTGTGGTTATTTTACACTTCCTGATTCTGGGTGATATTAATGTTAAATACTCCTTCCTTTTAGAGGAGAAAAGTTACTGTTCTCTTATATGTTAAGTGTTTGAACACTGAAATACAAAGAGGTGTGTAAGGAGGGAAGCTTCTTGGTGTGATACCTCTTCTTGATGGTGTAATTTAGTATTTAAGGTAAGATGAAAATCAACTCCAGTCAGTTTATATTTATTATAGCCAGCTTATAAATCTACTGAGACAGGTACTTCTGGTCCCATCACAAGAAGCCTCAAAAGCTGAAACAGTGATATATTTTTTGACCATTTGTACATCTGTTTTTTCTTCCTTAGGAGCATGAATCTGAAGGGGGGAGAACCCCACTCATGAAGGCTGCACGAGCTGGTCATTTATGCACTGTGCAATTCCTTATTAGCAAAGGTAAAATACTAGTTTTAATAACTGTTTAAAAAACTTAAAATGCCACTTTACAATGCTTGCATGTTTGTGATCCATGTTCAGAATTGTTCTGGTGAAGTGTACAAGGGCATTTGTCAAACCCTTAAGGGTTTTTTGAATTTCATGTAGCTCATGATAGAATGAATCACAAAATGTTTTGCTAGTTACTGTTCCTACTCTGTTGTATAAATTAATAGAGAGATTTGAAGCACAGTAAATACTTTAGTTTCTTAAAAAAATCACTCCCTCCTTCAGAAAAAATACAGCAAATAGAACCTGAAACAGTAGCAATTGAACCACGTAGTGATGCTGTTCAATGCTTAGAATGAACATTTGGAAGTTGTGTTCCCTTTCTCTTACCACTTCCAAGCCCACTGTTACTGTTTTAGCTGCCTTGTCTTCCCAAGGTGAGGAGGAGGAGGGTGTGTAGAAGCCAATCAGTTATTCAAAATCCCTTGCTTTAGAAGCATGTAAGAAATAATAAGATTAGAGAGTAAAGTTTATCTCAATTCCACAAAATACAGTATTTGTTGAAACTTTCTTTTGGACAGAATTTCCTCGTGTCTAATTCCAAGATGATCTCTTTCCAGGTGCCAACGTGAACAGGGCTACAGCCAACAATGATCACACAGTGGTGTCCCTGGCCTGTGCTGGAGGTCACCTGGCCGTGGTCGAGCTCCTCCTGGCTCACGGGGCAGATCCTACTCACCGGCTCAAGGTATCCCCTTACAGCTCTCCCTTACCACAGCTACTGAAAGAACCACAGAACTCAATTAATGGAGTAGTAAATTTGCAAATTTAAACCATAGAATCATGTCTCACGTGCTACACCAGGGAGCAAAACTCATCTTCTGGCTTTTTGTTTCCCAACTCTCACTTCAGGATGGCTCAACGATGCTCATCGAAGCCGCCAAGGGAGGACACACAAATGTGGTTTCTTACTTGCTGGATTACCCCAACAACGTGTTGGCAGTTCCTGCAGCAGACTTGTCCCAGCTCACACCTCCATCTCAGGATCAGTCTCAGGTAAGGCATGAGGAGTTTCCTTAAAATAGCACCATCAGTGCTGCAAATGGGCACTTCCTTAGCAGTTAATTTAGGTGTAAACATAGACAGTAAAAGGCATTTTTAAAAGTCTGCATGCAGGACAATGACAGAGTGAGTTGGTGTGACCTGCAGGGACCTGAAGAACACATGAACTTCGTTCCCTTTTCTGCTCCTTGGACAGGATAGTCCCAAACCTAGAATCTCAAAAGAATAGTATTTTTTGTCTGTGTGTGCTCAGTATTTTGTTTCAACAGTTCCAAGCCCTTGTGACAGCACCCCTCAAATGGTGTTGCTGATTTTGTTTGTTATATGAAAGAAATTTTTTATGTAAATTCAGAGTTCTTCAGGGAGAGGTAGCTTTCTAGTGGAGTTAGTTGAATAAAAGCCTAAAGGAGTTTGGGATTTCATGCAGAGTAACACAGTTAACTTTGCCATATTATCCCCAGCAAAATAGCTCGGGGCAGGTCATACCAAGAGGTAGCTTAGCATGCACAGTTTGGGGAGGGTGCACTGGTGTGTGCTGTAGATCTGTATCTCTGTATCAACACTTCACAAGGTCTGGTCCATCAGCAGGTGTTTTAGCTGAGTGTGTGTCTGTGCCTTTGTTTGAAGGTTCCCCGTGTCCCGGTGCATACGCTCGCTATGGTTGTACCTCCCCAGGAGCCTGACAGAACCCCTCAAGAGAACTCCCCACCTCTCTTGGGAGTGGTGAAAGGTCAGTATGTAGCCCCTCAGAGAATATATGTGGTTTGGAAACTGGTAGACTGGGGACCATTTTATTAGAGCTTATGCATAGTGTAGCCCCCATCAGTTCTTGAACACCTCTAACGAAGTATAACTTAAAACTATTTTTCATAGTGCATAGTTTTTGCTTATTTTCCTGCATTCTACAGCATAGCAACCCTGGTTATTCTGATCTTATTATGCTCATTCTAATTTATTAGAATTATGCTTATTCTAATTTTTTGGAAGAAAATGCTTGTGGTAACTGCCATAGTGCAGACTGATAAAAAAAAAGTTCATCAACTCTAGGTGTGGTGTTAACTTTTGAATATTGTGCATTGGTCATCTAGAATAGTTACAGCTGTTATCCATGAACTTCATATATCAACCTTTTTCTGTTTCTACAGTAGCAGTGCAAACATGTTGGCACTGTAAAATGCCAATGCAGATATACTTTACAGGAGAGTTTTTGTTGTATGTTAATAATAGTTCTCTTGTAAGTAATCATAATATCAGGGGGTTTGCTTTGAACATGGTTGAACTGACTGGTTAAAACTACTTGCAGTCATTAAATGGCATTCAGGAAGTTTGTTTCCAGCTGTAACAAATTCGGTAACAAGTTCTTCACATGTGCTCAGTCAGCTCAGAAAGAGAAGCAGATTCTCAAGTGCAAAGTTACAAACTGCAGCTCCTAATGATCTACAGTTTTGGATGGGGATCTTAAATAATACAGTATCCAAAGCTCTGTTAGCTAGATCTGCTTAATTCCTTTGTTTGAGGAAGCACTGAGCACTTCCAGGACAAACAAACAAACAAAGAAAAACCCCTCAGAGGCACAAATGAATAAAGAAAAGCATCCTGTACCTGCTGGTGTCTGAGTGTGCAGCCATGCCCCTCTCCATGCCTTGTGTGTGACCTCTCAGATGCACTTTGTCTCACTTCCTAGGAGGTACAACAATTTTGGATTTCATAAAAATGAGAGTACCAAACAAATGAAAAGAATATACAACTTGTGGCTCAAATAAACCTGCAGAAAGCTATATACCAGCACATGAGCCCTTCCAGTTCAATCCCTGTTAGCACTGCAGAGTGGGAGTGTTCTGGGAGCACGTTTTGTGGTGCTTGGGGGTCACTGAGGGATTAGTTGATGCCAAGTCAGAAGACTGAAGTTAAAAGCTTAAATTTTGCTGTTATTTAATCAAATTACGAAAAGCAGATAGCTGACTGCAGTTTAGGAAACAGCTCTCGTTGCAAACACCTTGTTGCCAATGTCAGCACATCCTTAGGTGTGTTTTTTTGCAGTACTGTGGTGTTGGGATTGGCACAGAGAGCCCTCATTGTTTGCAGTGGTGGTTCAGGACATGCTTCATGCATGTCAGCAAAACTCATCTGTGCTGCATTTCGGGAGATGCAGCAATCCCAAACGTGTCAGCATTCCCAAAAACTGTGTGCAGAGCTCTCGTGTCCCTCAGGTCTTTACGGGGAAATGGTGGTTTTGTGCTCAACACTGTGTGCTCACTGCAGGGCAGAGTCAGTGCTGTGCTGAGCTGCCATTTGTGACCTGTTACCCACACGTGGCTTCAATCCAGCAGACTTCAGCACTGAACTTCTTGGGATGCAGGAGGCAAAGTTGAGGTGTGTTCATTATTTCCAAGGTGGGGGGAGCAGTCAAGTTCCTGCATAACAAAATACTTTACCCTGGAGAAGACATTGCTTCCCTTCAGCTGGGAGTAGCCCCTGAGTTTTTGTATAAATTATGAACTACTGGGAGTCAGGGGAGCTGCACTTTGCCTTCTCAGCCTCAGCACAGTAAGATTTATTTTTTAGGGACCTGTGTGAGTTTTGCAAGAAATACAATAGTGACATCTTGTTTTATGAAGAGGTCTTGGCAAGTCAGATGTAAAACTTGAACACATTTAAGTGTCATTGTTACAAGTCAGATATGACATGAGGTTTTCCAAAAGAAATTGATGGTCTGATTTTGAATTGTAGTATTATTCTTCAGTAAAGCAAGAAGGCATATGGGCTCATTACCATTTGAATAATTATTTTGGCAGAGGATTTAATATCAGTGTTTAGCAACTGAAAAAAAGAAACACTTCAGAGCTGATAATGGATCCAGAGAGGCTTAGATAAAGGTTGCAGGCCAAGATAGTACTTTGGAATGAACTGAAGAAAAAACCAGGTGAAAGAAAAAGCAGTTTATGGGACTGACCAGACCTCAACTCCTACATGCTTGGGAAGGACTGGGTTTAGTACACTTTATTTATCATGTGTCTGTTGTGTTCATGTAAAATGAAATCCCAGTGCAGTTCAGCTCTCTGTGCTTCCATGGGGAGAGGCAGGACATCCCTTCCTTGGCAGGTTGTACCTGCTGCTGCCCTTGTGGATTGCTCAGCAGGAATTGTGGTGCAGCAGCTCAGCACAAAGAGGTTTTTGGGTAGAAAACCCAAAGTGTGCTGTGTCTGCAGGCCCGAGGGTCTGTCCTGTGTGACCCTGTGAGGGCTGTGCTGCAACTCCACCTGCACCTGCTTTTGACCAATGTAAGGTGTTTTTCAACACATCAGAATTTAAAGCAGTCTATTTTTGGACACTGAGATATCAGGGGGTTTGTAAGCTTTTCCCCAGATTTGTTTTAGATCATAGTTATTCTGGAATTGTGCTTACAAATTAACTAATTGGCCTTGCCTGAGTGCTTACAACCTGCCAACATGCTGTCATTAGACTTTTCCACTGTTGTGGGCAGTAACTTGCAGCGTTTTTTGTTTGGGGTGCAGATTTTTTTTAGAATTCCACAAGACCAAATAGGCTTGTTCAAGTGAAAGTTGCCCACATCTGCCTTTGATCCCTATGAAGGAGGTCACAGTTCCCTTAAAGTCAAGTAGTACTTTTGAAATCTGTAGGCTTTCTAAGTTAGTCTCTCAATATATGGTATTCCCTGGATCCCTGTGCTAAATCTAACAGTCTGATGGTGTGGAGAAAGAAAAGAAAGACCATCTCCTGTGTAACTTCAACAGCTACAAATTCAATTAATATTTTTTACTCCAATATCTGACTTTTATACCTAATACTGAGTTGTATATCCTGGCAGAGATACACTGTGTGATTTAATTGAAATAGAGGCCAGGTTAACAGTCAAACTAGGAAATTCTATGGCTTTCATTGAGGTAAAGGCATTAGAAAGGCAAGCTGGTATTCCTGCTTTTCCATTCTGACTTCTTCCAGACTTCTCAACTGCACAGTCCAGCTGCCTGCTCATTGTTTCATGTGCTTCAACATCTGATCAACTCTTGCCCTTTCCTCCTGGAAGTCTCCTGCCTGGGTCAGCAGCTGGCTCAGGAGTCTGGGATGAGTTCCCAAGGGAGATTTCACTGTCTGTGCCTCCTGGCTTTCAAACTTTACTAACACTTTCTTTGTAGGCTTAAAGACTTCTACTGCTCTTCTCTGTGAATCCCCAGCAGTGCAGGCAGGTGATTTAACACCAGGGCATGTGTAGGTCCCCAGGAGCACAAGTGTGGAACAATCTTTTCATGGTGGTTTGTGGAATTCTGCTCCTTTGAAGCCTCAGTCACCTCCTTGCCACTGACTGATTCAGTTACATCTTAGCAATTTTCCAGTTAGATACCATGAAGCCACCAGAGGAAACTTGGGAAGAAGACTAAGATTGGAAGGTAGCTCAAATTTTTGAATGGCTGAAAATTGAGTTCAGTTTGGCTTGGATTTATCCATTTAGCTGTTGCCTGTTGGATGGCATTGCAACTGTTCCCTGCAATTTTCCATAGAAACAGCTGCAGAAGTGGCAGAGACTGGCAAAATTACTCCGTGGCTCCAGGAGGAACATAGTGAAAATACAAACTCATCTCAGCATTCAGCCTTCCACCACTTGTCCTCTTCTTTATAAAGAATTCAGTATGTATTAAAAACCATGTAACAGATGAATTTACTTGGGAAAAGTAGGCTATTTTTTTTGCCAAATTGGCCAGATTATATAATATTGTACTTTGCATTTGTATGTATGTGGAGTTACTGATTGTTTCTCCAGGTTCTTAGAGCTGAATTTCTGACTGATATGAATTTACAGTTAAACACAGTATTTGCATGAAAATTCAATATTGAGTTCATCTTACTCCTGTTAATGAGGCTGGTGAATTTTCATTGCAGACTGCAAATTGAACTGTCAACTTCTGAGTGAAATCAGATTTTAAAAAGAAAGAAACCTAAAGTGCAAGAACAGTGGACAGGCAATGCTGTTAACAGAGCACAAAGATGACATGGTGATTCATACAGATTTATGTAACAGGGTCTCCAGCTGAATGGACAGATGTGTATCACACAGCTGACTTTTTTCTTACTGTTTTGTTTTTTTTTTTATGCTGGGAAAATCTTTTGGACTTTAACTGTTTGGATTTGGATTCACTTTTTTGTCGTTTAACAACTTCAGAAACTTAAGGAACCATCAAGTCTCAGAATGTCATTTCATAAAATGTAAAATATAACAGAACTGAAAGGGTATATAAATTAGTTCCATCTTGGGAGAAGTGACATTCTGTGGATTATAAGTCAGGGCTAGAAGAGCAAGTTCTATGAGAATCATAACCACTCAGGAAGAAATAGGGTGTCAGACTTGTTTATAGGCAGCAACACTATAAAGAGTGAATGTGTTCTAAGCAAATTTCAATTAGAAGAGTTCAGTTGCTTGGGAGAGCCACCCTGAGGAGTACAAAACTGAAGGGTATTTTTCCCAAACTCCTGCTCACAGTGTTTAGGACCTTTAAATGTTGTTTGCAGCCAGAGGCATAAAAACCTGGTTGTGGTGTCCTCCCTGCATGTTCCTGGCTGCTCCAGAGCCCAGGAATGATGCCTGGGAGAGGCTCATCAGGGTCAACAGGCTGTTCCAACTCAAGTCTGTGGGAGATGATCTGCAGTGTATGGGAGAAGTACAGGAGATTGTCTTAGGAAACACCTGTCTTTTCCTGCAGGGAGTGGACATGGGAGAAGGGGATGGGCAGCTGTGTTTGGGCAGAGTAGATCTTACCCTGAGTCGTGTATGTTGGTCAGAAACTTGGCTGAAGACATGTGCATGCTCTGCAGGGATCATGGTGAGGTTTAGCTGGGCAGGGTTGGACCAGAACCTGCGGGAATATGGAAATGCTGTTCACAAAATAATTTGGGAAATGGTCCTTTCCTTACTCTGGGGCTTTCCTGGCACACCCAGAACCACTCTGGGTTTTCTGACAGCTGAACAATCCTTTGTCCTGTAATCCTGGTACCTGGGGGCAGGTGGTATCTGGTGTAGCAACATGTGGATTTCAGTCATCTTCAATCTAAACAACTTGTTTTCATACTAAACAAAAAGTCTCCTAAAAGTATCCAAAACAGTTGCTTTAGCCAGATTGGCTTCTTAATGTTGCTAGGTGTGATTTTATGGTAGGTTGTTGTGTGACTGATGCTTGCCCCAAAAGACAGAGGTATAAAATAAATTTTAAAAACAGGTTGAAGTGATCATTATTTGGCCTGTGATTGGATTCTTAAGTCTTACTGCACTTATGTATTTCAGAAGTGAAAGTATAAAGTGGCTTGTTCATAACTGCATACTGAAATGGGCACAGTAATTGTCACGATATTGTAATATAGAAGAGATTTGGATAAACCAGGAAATTGCTCCTTCCAGGACTATAATATTCTATCCCAGTCGCTGCATATTCAGAGCTACCAACAATGTCTTCTCCACCTCTGGTCTGACCTGTCTGTCCAGGTGGACACGTTGGGTTTAGCAGATCTTTCTTCCTACCCCTCGTCCTCTTCCAGTCTCCCCACAGTTACAGGTTGCAGCTGTTTTCTGGCCTGGAAAGGGTGACCTGGAACCTGAAAAGTGGCCCTGCTAACAATTAGAAGCTGATTAAAGTAAATTTCCTTGCCTCTCCTGGAACTTGAGAGCCCAGCTCTTCACTTGCTGGTGTCCTAACGCCTGTTTTCCAAAACTCTCCCATCTTTCCCTGCTGGTTCCCAGTCAGAACTGTGTCTGGGATGTGCTGCCTGCTGGGAGCCCATCCCTGGCTCCTCTGCCCAGCCCAGCTCTCGAGGTGGGGTTGTGTTTCTCCTTTTTGCTTTCCCTTGTGCTCCTAGAAAAGCTTTCCCGTACCAGGCTTGTTTTCTCCCCAAGTCAGACTTAACTGAGGGGGACGACATCGGTACTTGATTCTGGGGAGCTCTTTGAACTGCAGCTCTTCTTTCCTACAGAGTAATGAAAGCTGTCCAGACCTGCCAGGTTGTGGGAATGCCTTGTGTTAGGATGGGAATGACAGACACAGGAATCTTAGGGATGACACTGAACAGAGCGGGGCAGAGGGTTCCCATCTCGGCTGCAGTGGGAATTTGCAGTTTGGTCTCTTATGTTTCTGCTGCTTCAGCAGTGGAGCAGCTTAGTTTCAAAACAAAGATACAGACAATCCTTTCAGAGATTTTATTTTTTTTTTGGTGAGTGCAAATACATATTTCAGGAGTGGTCTCAAAAACTTATAAGTTACACTGGTTAAAATGGAAGGATAACTCTGTAAACTCTGAGTGCAGGACAAAGCCCAACAGCCATGGGTTACAGCAGCCAGCACAGAGCAAGGGATTGCTGGACTTCACCCAAATTCCTTATCTTCTGCTGAGAAATGGTCTGGGGACTCATTTATGCTTCAGAGCCAAAATAATAGTAGTGGTGGGGAGAGGGGCTCAGCTGGAACTGACCTGCCCAGAGTGTGGAGCTGGAGAAGGAGCATCCTGAAGGGTCTCCAGTGGCTGTGGGATGTTGGGCTGTTACCTGGGGTTATTGAAGGGTGGCTGTGGGATGTTGGGCTGTTACCTGGGGTTAGTAAGGTTCTTGTTTTTCCCATTAAAATTAGATACAGTTTGCTTTCACTCCAGCAAGTCTGGTGAAGGTATTCAGCACAGAATTGATTCAATTCTATTTCTATAAGAGAAAAACCTCACCTTTGTTTGTTTTTACAATTAGTTCCTCCAAAAAAGGTTCATTTCAGAGTGAGGTGTGTGTGACTCCTGTTTTGACAGCAATGCAAGATGAAGTCATTTGTGAATTAGTGTTCTGGTGAAGGATGGCCTAGACAGAAATAAAACTGTGTTTTAGGAAGCTTTATACTTCCAGAACTGGTAACTTATCTGGGACCTAGTTCTTGCATCCAGACTTCGACTTAACTGTGTGATGTTTAGGTAACTTTATTAAACCCTGGCTCAAACTGTACATAATTTTAGTTCCCTTGTAATGATTAATTGGACGAGTCTGCTCTGTAAACCTTCAAATTTTCTTCCCTTTTTTTCTGAAGCTTCAAATATTGCTGCTTGGGTATAGCAAATGAGTTTTAGTGCAGGGAATTATTTGATCAGGCTAAAACCTTCCAGATTTTTAATTAAAGTTTCTGACACTGAAGTCATAATTAAGATTTTAACACATGATAGATTCCTTTTAGCAAGATGTGAGTGGAGTTTCCCAAATGTGGCTTTCAGGAAAGCAGCCATGAGTTTCCTTGAGGACAGTCAGCACTTGGGGCAGTGCTGCCCTGGCTTGATGGGCCTTGGTGAAGGTTAGTTTTAAGGCCTCAATAGTGAATTGTTAATAGAATTGTTCAGAATAGAATAGAATTGTTCATTTGTTACTGGAGGGTGAGGTGAGCAAGTTGTTGTTAGTTTTGTCTCAGAACTTTAAAAAAGGTGCTAAAATTTCACAATCCATTTTTATGCACTAAGTTTGCAGTGGCAGATTCTGTTTGGAATGTAAAGGTGATGTAGAGGTGTTTGGAGAAATCCCAGTTCCAAGTGCTGATCTTATTGTCAGGTTAGTCTACTCTCAACTACAGATTTGTAAACTTGCTGTTGGAAGTCAGCCTCTGGAAAATACTCTCAGTTTAATTGCTCTGCACACACAGAAGAACTTTGGGAACTCAGTAAATTATGTAAATTACCTTGCTCTTCCTGCTGATTTCCCTTCCCAAGTGCATTGTCATGTATGTCAGAAACTGTAGAGACTCCTTATTCCTTAAGATTAAAATAGCTGTTCAAAGGGCCATGAGGATCAGTATTGAAAATTCCAGCTATATTCTTTGTCCTCTCTTGTCTTAACATGGAGTGTAGGGTTTGCCTTTCTGTGCTTTGCCAGATGTGCAGTGTTAGTTGTAAAGATTTTTTTAATTTTTTTTTTTTTTAATTTTTTTTTTTTTGGTGGGTGAGAGGGGAGGTTTGGGGTATCTTCAGCATGGCATTTTTTCAAACATTTTTCATGTGCTTAGGTGCATCCAAGCAGAAGTCAAGTTCCCTGCAGGTAGCAGATAAGGACCTACTGCCACCTTTTCACCCATACCAGCCTTTGGAATGCATAGTAGAAGAGACTGAAGGCAAGCTGAATGAACTTGGACAGAGAATTAGTGCTATTGAAAAAGCACAACTTAAATCATTGGAATTAATTCAAGGTGAACCTTTAAATAAAGATAAGATTGAAGAACTTAAAAAGAACAGAGAAGAACAAGTACAGAAGAAGAAGAAAATATTGAAGGAGCTGCAGAAGGTGGAAAGGCAGTTGCAGATGAAAACCCAACAGCAGTTTACCAAAGAATATTTGGAGACCAAAGGTCAGACAGACACACCACCTGCCCTGCAGCAGCAGTGCTCACTTACAGGGGTCTTCCCAGAAGTGGAAGCCGATAAGGGTCTGCCAGAGGATAACTTTTCAGGGTTACCTCAGGTTGACACAATCTTGTCTAAAGATGACGAGCAACACCAGTCTCCACCACCTGCTGAACAAATAGAGTTTGTCCCCATCCAGCCTTTGCCAGCACCGCAATGTAATTTTTCTGGTAACTTAGGTTATAATGGGACAGAGTCTCTTGAACTTCAGAAAGCATTAGGGAATCAGCAGAATGTAGGACAGCAGCAGCAAATTGCTGGGCAGGGGCTCTTAGTTCAAGAACCAGACGGATTAATGGTTGCCACTCCAGCACAGACGCTTACCGACACTCTTGATGACCTAATAGCAGGTGGGTTAAGAAATATACCTATTTTTGCATTAATTTGTGTGCTCAGTTTCCCTCTCTCTCCTTCCCTCCAAATACGTCTTGGGGTTTTCCAGTTTGGGAATACTTGCTTGAGAATGAAGTTCCTGATTAGTGCTATTAATCCTAACAGTGACTTCCAATTCTAACATGAGACTTTTAAATACCTTTTTTTTTTTTCTCCAAAGTGCAAAACTTCCTGTACTGGACACCTGTTTTAGCCCCTTTGGCCTCATCTTTTTCTGTGCTTCTTTAAAAAGCCTCGTCATTAGTAGTGCCCATTAGGAAAACCAGAAAGCATGGCAGATTTGTATCTTCTGTAGAATTTTCTGTGCAGGCTTATACCTCAGTGACTTTCTTCCATGTGATAGCCATCTCTAGAAAAAAACCAAATTGCTGTCACTTGTAAGGACAAATGTGCCCCTCTCCTTGCTGCTGGAGCTTAAACACAGCCTGGAATCCACGCACAACTGCTCCGTTCTGTGATGGCTTATGTTTGCAGAGTCCCCCCTAAAGCCTGGTTGTATGGGAAAATCTGCTGGTTAGGTGTTCCACATGGCAAAAACGTGTCCTGTTAGCTGGAGGAAAAGCAAAAACCCCAACATCCTTCCAAGTGTTGACACAGTGTGAAGAGGAGTGAGAGTTCCCACACACCGGGATGTTTGAGTCCCCTCGTGCAAAAAGAGGGATCACTTTGGGTCACTTCATTTCGTGGATTTGACTAGGATTGAGGTTTGCTGCTGGAGGTATGTAGGATATAGCCAGTGTTGTTTGGTCTGTAGTTTTGCTTCTTTTCTTTTTTAATTCAGTGTTTTTCAACTTTTCTTTGTGCCTGTGCCCCTGCCCATTATTTTCCTGTCTGTCTCCCCCTGCCCTTCCCGTTTCATGGTTGGTGCCCTGTCCTCTGAAGTTTATGTCGAGGCTGTAGAAGTGTTGGTGAGATCGGTGGCCAGCCATTCCTGGGAGCCTTTGGAATGGTAATTGCATCAAGCTCATGCAAGTTGAGACCACCTGTGACTTTGCAACCTCCCATGGAACCCACAGGCAGTGGAGGAGTGTGGGGTGCTGGTACCACTCCCATCTGCTCGCTGGTGTAATTCCAGTCAAGCCTCTTGTTTTGTAGAGCATTGGTGTTAGTTCCCCCTGTTCTGGCATCTGCTCCGTGGTGCTCTTCAGAATACTCGGCCAACATTAAAACATTCTCAGTTTTTATTACTTAAAATTTTAGTACTGGAGTGTGTGAGGAGGAAATTTGAATGGTTACTGCAAAGCATGATCAGCGAGGTCTTGATCGTCGGAGCAGTTGCAGAGAGTTGAACGTGTGTAGCACGAGGCTCTGGAGTCTGTACCCCCTCGTGGTCAGCAACTTGTGTTACATCCAATGCCCCCACAATGAAAAGTGCTACAGTGTGAGAACTCTGCTGGGCAAAAAAAGATTACAAACAACCAGAAAAACCATCTTAAAAATCATTAAAAACCCCTTGGATAGACATTGGTTCATTTTCTGAAACTGGTTACTGGTTTTGCTCAGTAATTAAAGACTTTTTTTATGCTAAGAAGTGAGATTTACTGATTTCAAAAGTAACTACAAATAGCACCCTCTTCTGCAACTATTAGAAAGTACATTTACAGAAATGCAACTCAAGGGAACTTCAGCTGGCGAATTACAGAGGCGTCTGCAAAAGTGTGTTGATGTTGCTTCATTGAAATATATTTTCTTCTTGAAATTCCTGAGTTTCTTTTACTTCTCTCCCTCCCCCCCAAAAAATTGTTGGGAGATAGATAATTGTCTCACTTTTTAAATCCAGACTGTGTGAAAGTGATCCCCAGGGAAATTATAAATCTGAGATAATGTAGGATTATGTCCATGTAAAAACAAACTGTAAACTTCCCTACTCATACTCTGAACTCTTTGATCCGTATTTAAAGTGCACTTTTTTCCACAAACTTGCCAATTAGTCCTTAATTTTTTAAAGAAATTCTGAGCAGTAGAAACTGTTACAGGAACTGATTTTTACGTGTGTGCTACAGATCCAGGTAAAATGGTTCAGGGGCTTGTGCATGGGAAACTTTGATTCTAGGGAGGTTTTGTCCCCTTAATCCCACTGCTGGAGCTGCTGTGATGGTGGTGAATGACTCTGGGTTTCAAGGGGTATGAACATTTCTATTCCTGCTGAGTATTCCAGTTTGGATGGGGGCTGCTTCAGAGGAACAGAAATGCCTTTTCCCTCTGCCCTGGAATAGCTTTTCCTGTTGCTCACACCAGTGGTGATATCCAGAGGAGATGGTCCAAGGCTGGAGACGGGGTGGGATGGCTGGGGGTGTTCAGCCTGGAGAAGAGAAGGATTTGGGGAGACCTTACAGCCCCTTCCAGTGCCTAAAGGGGCTCCAAGAGAGCTGGAGAGAGACTTTGAACAAGGGCCTGGAGTGACAGGACGGGTGGGGAATGGCTCCACACTGCCAGAGGGCAGGGTTAGAGGGGATATTAGGGAGAAATCCTTCCCTGGGAGGGTGGGGAGGCCCTGGCACAGGTTGCCCAGAGAAGCTGTGGCTGCCCCATCCCTGGGAGTGTCCAAGGCCAGGTTGGACAGAGCTTGAGGCAACCTGGGCTAGTGGAAGGTGTCCCTGCCCATGGCAGGGGGTGGAACAAGATGATCTTCAAGGTCCCTTCCAGCCCAAGCCATTCTGTGATCTTACATTGCAAGAAGCAAATTTTTCCAAGCCCCAGTTGGGACCAGTTGTAAGGGAGAACTTGCATTTCTGTAAAGCCACAAATCTGTATTTTGCTGACCAACTTAACAGTGAAAACATACATAAATGGGGTGTTTATCTTATCATTTCTCTGTGTCTGCTGGCACAGTCTGCTGGCTGAGTTGTTGAGGTTGTGGATGTCAAAGTGCAAAGTGGCACCTGCCTGGCAGTGAGTCATGGGCAGATATGTACCTGTGTCCCATCTTTCAAAAAGCTACACAGAGGTACCCAAGTACCTTTTGGGAAGTCAGCTAAAACCTAAAAACAAAGCATCTCTTTCCACTCCAGAATGTTTTGGTTGTAATGGAATTTTTAGACGTGCTGATGCTAAAATCTTGCACCTAATCCTGTGCTGAAGATGTGACTTACTACAAGTCAAAATCAGGTTTACTAAAGAGACAGAGACATGGTGCAGTTTAGAGTGGGAAAGCAATAAATTAGTTTGGAACACATCTACCATTTTCATTACTCAGTATTTGGTTTCTTGTGGCCTCTTGTCTTGTTGAGGAGCTTCATTTCAATTCAAGTTCTTCATTTACTGTAGTAGATTTCTTAGTTGGCAGTATCTGAATTGAGGCTTTTTTTCTGGTTTAGAGTATCAAAGATGAGGAACTTTCTTTTCTCTGTTGCTGGGCTTTGTCTTTAGTTGAAATATTTTCATTTCTCTTTGTTTTACTCAGTTGGTATTTTTAGGCTTCTGTCCCACTTTCCTCCTGTGAGCTCATGTTTCTAAACTGAAATTTCAGGTGTCTTTTGAGAAACTTATTCAGTTTTGAAATTCTGGTTGTAGTCAGTGATACAGAATTATGGTAAGGATTTGGAAGGTGCCATCTGAGTTACTGTGTTTAGGATTGGTGTTTGGAGTAAAACTGGTTCCTGGGATAATCTGGAGTGAGAAATGGTGACTCATGAAAGGAGCCGCAGTTACCAACGTGCAGAAGCCTCTGTGCAGTAGCAGGTTACTGAGGAGCTGCATGGACAGGCTAAAAGGCTGCTCAGGCATGAAAAAGGATGGTTCTCTTTGTCCTAAAAATCCCAGTTGCTTTGAGGATAGGGGAAGGGAAATCCAAGCCCAGTATTCCTGGATGTCCATGCTCATGGCACGGCAGCAGTTGGGTAGACAGAGTTTCAGGCTACAGCTGAAATCTCATCCAGAGCTTTGCTCCAGGTTCTGTAAACGCATCCAGAGTTGTATAAAATACCAAGTTCTTGCTTTCTGTTGCTTTGCTCATGTTTCCTTTGATATTTTATCATAACTTTGGGAAATAGTCACCCATGTCTTTGGAGGCAGGTGTTCAGCTTCACACTGATACAAAGGCAGACCCTTGGGAACATTGCAAGCCCTTCATAGCATGTGAGGAAACCTGGATTTTGTCGTGTGTAGGATAACTTTTTTTTTTTAAACAAATCTTTTAAATACTGAAGCCTATGGGAACATCTAAAACCTATGTCACAAAACTAGCAATATGTGAAGATCACATTCCGAAAATGAATTTTTTTGAAATTTTTAATCAAAGCCTGACTATCATTGTGTCTATCAGTGCCCTTCCTGGTGTGAAGACAAAACACCTCTTCAGTAGGAAGCAATCTGCATGTTGGAAAGTTCTCCCCTTTTCTCCTCAGAGGGTGAAAGCCACCGATTTTAATTTGGTGTAGAGATGCTGCAGGTGCTCATCCACCTCAGTTGGGTCTATCCCCTCCAGCCATCCTTTCCTTGCAGCCATGGTGGGTTTATCCCCTCCAGCCAGCCTTTCCTTGGAGCCATGGTGGTTTTATCCCCTCCAGCCAGCCTTTCCTTGCAGCCATAGTGGGTTTAGCCCCTCCAGCCAGCCTTTCCTTGGAGCCATGGTGGGTTTAGCCCCTCCAGCCAGCCTTTCCTTGGAGCCATGGTGGGTTTATCCCCTCCAGCCAGCCTTTCCTTGGTGTTACAGGCAGTGCCAGTGCTGCCCTCACTGCTGAGCTGTGGTTCCACAGCCATTCCACGTTAATGCCACATTGGAACCATTGCTGCAAGGTCATCTTTAAGTTAAAAATCTGTATTTTGCTGTGTAACTTGGGCTGAGCTAAATCAGCCCCATGAAACTGGAGGCAGAAGTTCTCAGGTGTGTTTTGCTCCACGGGCCCATCTTGCTGATCACGCTGAGGGAATAAAAATCGACCGTTTGAAAGATCCTGCAATTCTGTAAACTTGGCAGTTATAGAGGGGATAATTAAATGGTGGGTGTTGTTAGGAATATTTGTTGTTAGATTTTATTTTAATTGGGGTATCAGTGCAGGGTTTCTGTGCATTTCTGCTGCCTTTGGTGTTCTCTCTCCTGTTTGACATCGTTGTTACTGTGCACGTGAAGTGCTTAACACACACTCACATGTTTTAAGCACATGATGAAAATCTGAAGTATGCAAGAAATACTTGGACATTTTCAGTCCTGGTTGTGAAATACAGAGAATTTGTGGAACCTGTGACAGCAACACTGAATATTTTACGTTAAGGACCCTTAAACTGGCTCCAGTGCACGCCCTGCTCTGCCTGCACAGCACATGCATGTGGTTTTACATGTATCTGTAGTTACAAGAATCTGAAAACATTGAGCCAGTGTCTTCCCTGAGGAAGGACCAGCTTGATTTCACAAAAGTCCTTAACAGGGTGATTTGGTGTCTTGTATTTTGGAAGGAATAATCTTTAGAAATGCAGTTATTACCATGCACTTCAGTGCATGGAGCAGGAAGACAATTGTGTTACATTAATTAATACCCATTTGCTGCTGTAAGTGGTAAATCCATAGCGAGCAGATGAAGTGGGAGCTTTTGTACTTGAAACTTTTGCTACAAACCTGGTTTGCTCGTGAAGGTTGTAAAGGGAATTCAGATCCAGTACTTTGTTGTTCAAATGTGGTGACCAAATGTTAATGCTGGTTTTGCTGATGCACAGAGGAGGATGCTTTACTTAAAAAATACAGCTGGAAACTGCCATCTTCCCAAATTTCAGTGACAGCCCTCCCCAAGTTTCCAGAACCCAATGGAAGGGACCCATCTAACTGTGCTCTGGTCTGTGTTTCCTTTGTCACACACAGGCTGAATTAGAGTATTAGTGGTTGTGTTGGGGATTTTCTAGGACTTTTCCACCTACGCTATTTTCCTGTGAGTAATTGCTGGCGTGTAATTTGTCAATGGAATGAGTAAGGTTGAGCTGGGAAAGGTTGGCAAAATTTTCCTCTTAAGTCATACACAGATTTGAGTTCATCCTTCATCTTCATTTAATGCTTGAAACACTTGGACAAAAGCAAAATGCTGCAGCTTATTTCTGACCTGTAGTTGTTAGTGTTTTCCTTCAGCTGCTTCTTCCAGAAGTACTGCAAAATACTCTGTGTTTTGGAATAACTAAAGCTCACCGGGTGCTCTGTCTGATGAGGCCACACAATAGAGACATTTGGCAATCCAGCAGTGACAGTACTTGTCAAATCCAGCTGCTCTATGAGCAGGAATTACTGTGACTAAAGAGCACATGGAATGAGTGTGTAGGTGTGTTAGACTTTCCTGGCAGGTAATCCCAGCTGAGCCTTCAGGGATCCAGGCTCTTCTTGGATTCTCATCTGGCTACAGAGGCAGGCAGAGGTGCTGGCCCCACAGTGGATAAGTGCAGGGAGATTTCTCTGCTTGTTCATTTAAAACTAGGTGGAAAAAATCCAATTCTCAGTTATCTATTTTTTTTAAAACTGTTATTTTTTAAAAATAAGATAAAGTTGCATTCCCTGTGTTGCTGAGCTACGCTGGATCTTCAGGATGACATCTTTTACAGGCTGTGCATCAATCAGAATAAATTTTAGGGAGCACAGTATTCAGCTTTCTTGTTTTTGTTGACTGCCCCCTCCTGTCTGCTTCCCTTCTGCCTTCCTGGGTTGGTTTAACGCTGAGACATGATTAATAGTGGGAATTGCTGTCAGTCATCTTGCTCTGAAAAACTTCTCTGGAGGCTGTGTGCACTAACCTTTACATGAAAAATTTTGAAAGTCCAGAATAAGTCTGTATTTCTGAACATTAGGTTGTGTGTTAGTGATAAATCATTTGCCTGTTTAGACTGAGCATATGATTGAACTCTTAACAGTGAAGGTTACAATTCGAAAAGGATAACTAATCACCTTCATAATTCACACTTGTAATGCATACAGACTAATTCATAAAATTATTTCCTAACTTACCACAGTTTGGAGATGATGCTTACACCGTTTAACTGCTGGAAAGCTGCTTTTTGTTTGTAGGAACACTTAATTTGTTTCCCCCCCTCGTCACTGTTTTGATATTACACCATTGCAGTTTTACGGGACTTAATATTTTTCGTATAAAGACACGACATTCCTGAGGGTGGATTAACAAGCTGGTGTTACTTTTCAGCTGTGAACAGCAGAGTGCCCAGTGGCTCCACCAGCTCCTCGCACACTACAGAGTCCCCGACGCCCGAGCCCTGCCCGCAGGCACCGAGCAATGTGCCCTCCCAGTCCGTGCTCCCCATGTACCCCTCAGTGGACATCGATGCACACGTGAGTGATGGCAGCTGGGTTGGAGTGCATTTGCTTCCTGAAAGGGGAAAAAAAAAATTGATCTAAGTGCTGCTGTAGAATTATTAAAGTTCTCTTTATTTTTAATTTCTGAATTTCTGTTTCTTTCCCCGTGCAGACTGAGAGCAATCACGACACTGCTCTGACCCTGGCGTGCGCGGGAGGGCACGAGGAACTCGTGTCCGTGCTGATCGCTCGTGGTGCCAACATTGAACACAGAGACAAGAAAGGTGAGTTAAAACAGTTAGAACAGTAGCACAATTTGAGCACGAACTGCGGCGTGAAACAGCCAACTTCAAAATGGTATTTGGGATTCGTTGCTTCAGAACCTCACCTGAGCTTGCAAAGAAATGTGTTCTTGCACTTCACGTGCCACACAAAGCCAGTGACACTGCGTGCACTTCTGCCTGCTTTTCTGAAAGGATATTCACCTGAGTGGGATCTTAAGCACATTTGGGAAACGTGAGGCACTTTGGGCTTTGTGATTCACTCCCTGCAAAAAAACCTTGGCAAGCCAGGGCTGATGGGGTAACCATCCAACCTTGGCTGACAGAGCTGAAGGGTAACAACAGTTGTCAGGTTGGGTATCGTTGTTCTCGGTAACAGAGTTCAACAAAATCTCCAATCTTTTAAAGCTGAGAGGGCAAAGCTATCACAGCACACACCTTGGAGCTCACACTGACCACTGGCAACCAGCAACACACGCAGGGCAGATGGGGTCACTGCTTGGAGCTTCATTGAATAGGAATTAAGCAGAAAACCGTGGCTTCTCCAGAGAGGGGAATTGGTTGGAACTTAATCCAAACTGGTCATTGCAAGCACTGTCTAGATTTTTTTTTGCAGAACCTTTCGCTGGAATCAGAGCCCGTGACAGGGGCAAAAGAGGTTTGGGAAAGGCTCTGAGGTTGTGGCCTATGCCAGGAAACCCCCAGTCTGAGGAAGACATACCTGAACAATAGAACTCATTATGAATTAACCCTTTTGTGCATTTCTGCTCCTTAACAACACTTGTGAGATACTCAAGGCTGCTTCTAACACCATGTCACATCACTAGGTTTTACGCCTTTGATTCTGGCTGCAACTGCTGGACATGTTGGTGTCGTGGAAATTCTTCTGGACAAAGGTGGGGATATTGAAGCACAGTCCGAGCGCACAAAGGATACTCCGCTTTCCTTGGCATGCTCCGGTGGACGCCAGGAGGTACAGACACGTGTCCTCAAAGGGCTTGAGTTGTTACTTGTGGATAGGTTTTATTTGTACAGAATTGGGGCTCTTCTGTTGATGATAAATCCTTCTTTTTTTCTGGGAGGTTTTTCACCTGTGTTAAGTGTAACTAATTTAAGGCCTTTTCTTCTTCCAAGAAAGGAAGAAGACATTTAAGGCTTTTTTTCTTCCCTCCCCTGCCCTGTCCCAGTTTTGTTAGCTAATGGTTGTGGTCACTTGTGATCACTTGTCTTCAGTCAGTGTGTCCTCACAAGGTAAGGACTCCTGTGAGGGCAGCAGAGATGTTTATTGAATAACTTTATTCACTGAACACTTCCCTTATGCATCTTCCTGCTCTCAAAACTGAAACAGCTGGTGCAGGCACACAGGGACAGCAACTGGAATTTTCTGTGGGCAGTATATGTCTTTGGGGCTGATGAGTGCAGATGTAATGCAGGGCACATTGCACCAGGCTTTTAAGGATGTCACATTTTTTGTGTGTGTTGTTATTGTCCAAATAATATTTGTTAAATCCTTCCTACTTCAGTCACATGCATACTTGCTTAGAAGATGGCATGGAGATAGCCAAGGGTTCCATGCTATATTAATTTAAAGATTCAAATAGTTGGACAAAATTGGAAAGTTTCCACTTTACCTTTGAATTGCAGATTTTTACTAGTAAAAGTACTTCTCACAAATAAAAGATGAGATCAGTGTGGTCTGTGAGAGCATTATATATTGAACAACTCAAGTCTTTTATTCTTCCTCTTTATTTTTTTTCCTTATGCCAGTATCTACCTCTTACATTTCTGGCTTAGCAACTTCTGAGGCAGCCTTATTTCTGACATATTTGGAAATCACCTGGCCTATGTTAGTAATAAAATGAGGTGCACTAAAGTGCAGTATATCACCCAAAATGTTTTAATTTCCCCCAGTTTTGTTTCTCTTAAGCAGCTTCTGATAGAGGTGTCCTTCCTCATGCTGGTCCCACTAACATCAGTCACTCTGATTTTTACCTCATGTTTTTTTGTAAAGCCCATGTAACACAGATGGTCAAACTTGGCTCAAGTGTCGTTTGAATTAAAGTTGTGTGAGTTTCTGAAAGAGGTGCTCAAACAGCGTGAGACGTTATGGGAGTGGGATAGATCCCTTGTTTACAAACTTGGAAGATTCAGAGGAAGAGCTTCACTGTAAAGCCTTGCATTTTTGTGTAGGTGGAACAATCTTTCTGGCAGACAAGTGCTCAGCTGCTGTGCTCATGGGCTGGGGAGGCTACACAGAGATAGGGGAAAGTCAAGTAGAAGAGGGTAGAGATATTCCTGTGGAATCTTGTCTATTGACAGGGGAAGCTGGTAGCACATTGGAAAGTTTGAAGTTGTGATGAGCATCCTTTCCCTCCCTGGATAACAGCAAAGGCCATGATATGTCTGTTAACACACGTGCTGTTTTTCCAGGTTGTTGATTTGCTGTTGGCCCGGGGAGCAAATAAAGAACACAGGAACGTGTCAGATTACACGCCATTGAGCCTTGCTGCATCTGGGGGCTATGTTAATATCATCAAGATTCTTCTCAATGCTGGGGCAGAAATTAATTCCAGGTAAGGTACCATGTCACCAGCTGAGCTCAGCA
Organism: Pseudopipra pipra; assembly: GCF_036250125.1. Lineage (NCBI taxonomy): Eukaryota > Metazoa > Chordata > Aves > Passeriformes > Pipridae > Pseudopipra > Pseudopipra pipra. Next base: position 3,270,785 of record NC_087563.1, on the reverse strand, counting down.
TGGCACAGACACTCCGTGTTGGCTCCATACTGAGGCACAGGTTGGAATCTCAGGTGCTTTCAGAGCTCCCTGCAGCCTTTCTACACTGATGTTATCCTGTATGCTCATGTTATCTTAGTGCTTTTAAATTGCCTTTAGCCACCACAAACTTCATCTGACTTATACCTAAATTTTAAGGTAACATAGTTTGCAAACCTATTCTTTCTCTTTCCCTTTTCTACCATTTTGGGATCTGGAAGTCAAACTATTTCCAGTAGAACTGGGTAAAGGAACCAGCCAAAGTACTCAGGACACCTCTGTGTGTTTGTTTGAAAATACCTTTTCCAGGAAGAAGAACAAATTTACACAGCTATGTCTCTTAAGCCTCTTCTCCATTCATTTTAAGAAAAATCATATATATTCTATCACTAGATAGAGTGAGAGAACTCTTAAACAGAGAAAGTTAAAACTGCAGCTGTGCTAGAAACATGTTTGAATTAATCAGATGCAGCCTTGATTTTTAGTAAATGTAGCTTAAGGCTTATCTGTGCTTCAGCCATTAGAATGTCTGAAAGCTGAAATGTATTTTCCTTGTTTATAAATTGCAGTTGCCTATTGCATGTAGTTCCTCTCCTAGCCAATTAAAAATACTGCTATTTTAGATCAGTGTCTATATTTATATAGGTTATATGTTCTTTTCTGACATTTTGTTGCTCTTGGATACATTTGGAAAGCTCTTGGAGTTTTCCTCCAGCTCCGGGCACTGCAGTTGTGTTTCTTTTCCTTAGGACTGGGAGTAAGCTGGGAATTTCTCCTCTGATGTTGGCTGCTATGAATGGCCACGTCCCTGCCGTGAAGCTGCTGCTTGATATGGGTTCAGATATTAATGCCCAAATCGAGACCAACCGGAACACAGCCCTGACCCTGGCCTGCTTCCAGGGCCGGGCAGAGGTGGTCAGTCTGCTCCTGGACAGGAAGGCCAATGTCGAGCACAGGGCAAAGGTAAGGGGGGCACTCACCTTTCCTTGTGATTTATTGCCTCTGAGCCATCAAGTTTCTTCAAAGTTCCTGTGAGTTTGAGCCTCTCCAGCTCAGAGGAGTTATTACATCAGAGCATTTAAACGTTCTGAAATGTGTGGTTTCTTTAAAGAAAGAAAAAAAAAGGCATCAGTGATGAATTTTTTTGCATTAGGGAAAAGCTGACTGGTCCTTCTGAGCTCATAATGAAACTTAGATTCACTCTTTCTAAACTTGACGTGATACTCATTAACAGAAGAGATATTTTTACATACAAGTGAAGTCTAGGCAGGAAGAGAATAGTGTTGCTTGTGATTCTCATGTAGAGCAGACTTCTTGTCTACAACAGAAGTAGTGCAGTCAGACTTTTTGTTAAGATTTTACATTGCTGTAGAACCCGTGGCTTCAGTACTGTGACCTTCTGTGCCTCTGAAATGCTCCACAGGTCCCATCCTTTGGTGCTCTGGGACAGCTTTGTGTCTCCTGCCATAAAGCAAGCTTAAAGCTTGTGTAGACAGCCAGACTGATTTCCCCAGCACAAAGGAATTTTTGGTAACTCCTAAGGCTGCTGAAATAATTGCTGTGTCTGTCTACCCCGCCTGCTTCTGGAATGACTGTGGCTGGAGAAAAGGGGATATGGATAAAAGCCAGCTCTCAAATGGTCAGTTGGGCATGTTAGCAGCTGGTGTAAGTTTATTTAACAGTCTGGCCTGGCAACTAAGTTGGGCCCAGATCAGTCTCAGTGCTAAGGGAGGCTAGAGAAAAGCTATAAAAGCCAGTTTCTCAGTATTTTTGTAGAAACACTTGTGTCTTCATTTGAATCTGTTCTAACCTCTGTTGTAGAGATCCTGTTATAAACTTTGCTTTTGCTGTTGAGACAGGTATCTGGTGGCTCTTAGTGAACAGTTTGCTTGGGTTTGTATAAGTTGAAGCCCAAGAGTGTCTGGTTTTTGGGTTGGTTTTGTTTGGTTGGTTTGTGTGTGGGTGTTCTGTTTTGTTGTTGGGGTTTTTTTTGTTGGGTTTTTTGGGTATTTTTGAGACAGAGACTGCTTGAAGTTAGGCTCCTAAACTAAATACAGGCAGCTAAATAAAAAAATCTTATTTCCCTTTGTAGGAATCATTTATGTCTTATCCAAAGTGTATTGTACAGATTTCACAGAATAACTTGTTCTCTTTGCACAGACTGGTCTCACACCTCTGATGGAAGCAGCTTCAGGAGGCTATGCAGAGGTTGGAAGGGTTCTCCTTGATAAAGGAGCAGATGTGAATGCCCCACCTGTGCCTTCCTCAAGAGACACAGCTTTAACCATTGCAGCAGACAAGGGTCACTACAAGTTCTGCGAGCTCCTCATTAATCGGTAAATCGGGTCTTCTAATGAAGTGTTCAAGGGTTGGACAGGGCTCCGAGCAACCTGATCTCATGGGTGACATCCCTGCCCATGACAAGGGGATTGGAACAAGATGATCTTTAAGGTCCCTTCCAACCCAAACCATCTATGGCTTTATGATTAGTGGCACGTCCCTTCTGCTCATCCTCACTGTCACCTGGGGGGCAAAGCCTGGAAGCAGCTCTTGAGCTTTCCAAGCAGAACCCTGTGCGCTGCTAAAATCTCAAGGGGCTGCTTTGTCCTGTGGATAGTCACCACACTGATGATAATTTAAAGGTTGCTGGTTGCATACCTGTGGTGCAGTAGGTGACACAAAGTGCATGTTGGTTTCTGTCAGGGAGATTTAAATGATCCCCACAGCACGATGTCGGAAATGAAACAGCAAATTTCAGGGACAGAATTTCTCATATTTAGCCACTATATTTCAGTTATTAAAGTTCTATATCCAGTTGTACTCTGGTCTTTTGTGATCTTGCTGGCTTCCACCTTCACTTATCCTGTTTCCCTCTGTTCCACTTGTGTGTTTTCAGAGGAGCCCACATCGACGTTCGGAACAAGAAAGGAAACACCCCGCTGTGGCTGGCAGCGAACGGGGGCCACTACGATGTGGTCCAGCTGCTTGTCCAAGCAGGAGCAGACGTGGATGCTGCAGATAATAGGAAAATTACCCCTCTTATGTCAGCATTTCGCAAGGTAGGAGAGCAACATTTATGTTTTCAAAACAGTGCTTCTCGCTTGGGCTTGAATCTGAACGCTTGGCTTGGGAAGAATCGAATATAACTCAGCAAAAGGAATACTTTGGTAAAAATACCTGCCTTGACATAATCATAATTGCTGTACTTCACACAGATCCAGTTTTTGAGAGGTGAAAAAGCTGTTCCAGCAACCATATTCACTTTATTATGTCCAGTTGTACACTGTCCAAAAACTTCCACCGTTTGAGACTTTTGCCAGTTTGAGGTTTCCATAGTTCCCTTTACCTGTCTGGACTGTACTGCTTGTTTCAGTCCTGCTTTTGAGATGAACACAGCACCAGTCTGGAATAAGCTGTGCCAATTCCTTTGTGCTTCTCCTCTTCTGTTCCTAATCTGCTGTGATGGGACACTTTGTGTACTCGGCTCATTTGTCATCTACTGCCTTTTCTTCTTGGCAGGAAGAACGTTGCTTTGTGATGGTTTCATCAGTTGTGGTGTTGGATGCAAGGATCCTATATCACAGGAATTTATTCACTGTAGCTGCTTCCCCTTTAATGAAAGAGCAAATAAGTGTGCAGCTTTTTTGACAAACAGCCGTGCTGAGCATGCCACTGCTGTCTTCTTTCACACAACTTCAGAAGCAGCAGTTGGGTCCTTCGTGTGGTTGCACAGTGTATCCCAGTAGCAAAGGAATGTGTTTGCCAGGATAACATACAGGTGGCTCAGTTCCCTGATCAGAGTTACCTTGTAACTGAGCAGTCTAAGTTAGTTCCATGGTGTGAGTGGCAAAAGAGTGGATTGGGTGACAGATGGTGTCTAAAGAGTGTTGTCCTGGCTGTTACTGAAAATATGACGATCTGCTTCTTTCCTTGGGCCTGATTTGGTCCTTGTATTTTAAAATAAGAAATAACTTGTGCAAGAGCTTGTCTTTGCCACCTTGAAGCACAACAGTAGCTGTGCTGTCAGCACCAAGCAAGCAGCAACTGCCCTTCTCCCCAAACAGCAGCTCACCAGACATGTTCTTGCTTATTACGAGTCTTCTGCATTGGACTAAGAGATATCAAACCTGTATTTTGATGGTGAGTGTTGGCAATTGTATACAAGAGATTAGAATTTTCTTTGCTGTTCTAGGGGCACGTGAAAGTAGTTCAGTTCCTGGTGAAAGAAGTGAACCAGTTTCCTTCAGACATTGAGTGCATGCGCTACATAGCGACCATCACAGACAAGGTGAGCTGGAACTGGGGACCAGACCCTGCCCTGAATTTTCAGCAAAAATATACATGGGAAGTTTTTAAGTGTTCAAAAATTGAACTCTTTGCATGTCTCCTTCTTAATACAGAACTTAAAAAATAAATCAGCACTTACAGTCCTATTCCATGAAATAATTTGTATGTTTATGACTACAGGGGAGCCGATCTTTTGTTTTAGGGTAAACCTCACCCCTCAATTTGTAGTTTCTTATGGGTCTAGTAAGACAAGTTTGTATTCCAGGACCTGTTGAAAAAGTGTCACCAGTGTGTGGAGACGATTGTGAAAGCTAAAGACCAGCAGGCTGCAGAAGCCAATAAGAATGCAACTATATTGCTGAAGGAGCTAGACCTGGAAAAAGTGAGTAAAGCATTGCTGTGGTGTAGCAGAGTGGTTTGAACTGTGTGTGAAAACCCATAGGCTGTGTTTCCTTTGCTGCTTCTTGTGCTGTGACTGTGTGTTCCTTCCTCTAATATGTAGGTGAAGCACATGCTGAGGGTGGCAAATTATAACTGACTTCTGCTTCAGCCACTCCGTTGTCCTTTTTAGGAAAGCTTGGACTTAACAATAGTTTCCTTAGGCAGAAGCTCTCTGGGATCATCTCAGAGCAGAGGATGTGGGACTAAGGGAGGTCTCCAGTCTCATGGTGTGTTTATGTGTGTGTAAATCATAATCCATAAGCATTTTATGGACTTCAGTGCAGTTCTGTTCAGAATTGAGCAGGTAGTGGGGAAAATCCCCTTCTCCCTCACTGAGAATACTGTGCAGTGTCCTGAAGTAAAGCACTTATACACTCTTTAGTGGGCTCTCTTTTATGATGTTCTTACAATTTTTGACAAGTTCCACATTAGTGTATTAACACACATCAGTTGCTGTGCATAACTACAGTGCAACATAAATGACTGATTCCATATATTTAAAAAGTGGTTAAAATTAGAGCAGTTCTATGTAAAATACTCTTTTGAGTACTGACTGTTGAATCAAAGATGTGAACATCACTGCAAAAATATTGCTGAGGTTATTAAATATTTGTTTGAGAAAGGACTGAGAGGATGAGAGATTTTGCTGTTTTTCCAGCAAAACTGTATTTTTGTAATACCTCTGTTTTGGTTGTTATTTTGTTGTTATTCCTTAAAGTTTTTGGACCAGCTAGTCCTGTTGTTCCGTAAGGTCTGCCCAGTTTCTATGTAATGATTCAGTATGTGACATTCTAGTTCATCCTGCTCTCTCCTTTCTCCCTTCCCTCAGATTTCTAGGGAAGATCTGAATTATAAGGATAATTTAGTCTGTGTGAAAATGTTTAAATATTCATCTTTTTCTCCTACATAGTCAAGAGAGGAGAGCAGAAAACAAGCTCTTGCAGCCAAAAGGGAGAAAAGGAAGGAAAAGAGAAAGAAGAAGAAAGAGGAACAAAAAAGAAAACAAGAAGAAGATGAAGAAAACAAGCCTAAGGAAACTCTGGAACTGCAAGAAGATGACGATGAAGAAGAAAATGACGATGAAGGTAAAGAACAAGTGTTTCTATGAACAATGTAGTTGTGGGGGTGCCTTTTTTTAACTGTCAAGGGAATGTGTTTGAAAGCTGGTCTCTCTTACTGTGGCAGTGTTGCATGGCTGCTGCCCTGGTTCTTCCCTCCACAGTCTGAGTTCCTGGCAAAACTCCTTTGTTCACTTTTTTGCCCCCCTTCATTTGTTCATGAGAGTCTTTCACTCTTGGAGGATTTACACCTAAATGTAGTGCAGGTATTCTGACAGCTCAGCAAGGAGCATAACTTGAGCTGTAGTGTGTGTTCAGTCAGGGCACTGACTTCTGTACTGTGTGGGTTCTGATTGTACATCAACTGTTTTTTTCAGTGGAGCAAGAAGTTCCTATAGAGCCTCCAAGTGCAACTACTACAACTACAATTGGAATTTCTGCAACATCAACTACCTTCACAAATGCCTTTGGGAAGAAGAGAGCTAATGTGGTGACTACCCCCAGCACAAATAGAAAAAATAAGAAAAACAAAACAAAAGAGACTCCTCAGAATATGCAGATAATTTTGCCAGATCAGCATATATCTCTAGCACAGCAAAAAGCAGATAAAAATAAAATAAATGGAGAGCCAAGAGGCGGTGGTGCAAGTGGGAACAGTGATTCAGATAACTTGGATAGCACAGACTGCAATAGTGAAAGCAGCAGTGGAGGGAAGAGCCAAGAGCTGAACTTCACGATGGACACGAACTCCTCGGAGCGGCGCTATGCCTCACTGCTCATCCCCTCTCAGGAAGAGAAAACCAGCACCTCAGCTTCCAAAACACCAACCAGGTGAGACTGCCCTGTTCATTCCTTAATTCCTTGTTGTTTCACAAGGTTTTCACCTATACCAGTAGCTTAAGCTCTCCACCAAAAGGTACATCCCCAAAGCTTGGAGAGCTCAGTCTGCTTTATTCGTGTAGCTCTTAAGTAACACTGTCAAGTGTATTGAACACAACCTCTTTAAAATGGTAAGGGTAAAACTTTTTGGCATTTCTGCCTGATTTTAAATACTATTTGAGCAAAATGACTCTCTGGGCTCTTTAAGCATCTGTGTTTCAGTGTCAGCTTTATTAGAATATATTTTAAAGTGAATAAGCTGGGACTTTAAGGAAGTACCAACTTTACTTATCATCCATTTACAGAAGTGGTTTTGTGACCTGTTGACTGTTTTATGGTTTCATCATTAATTCATTTGACTTGCAATCTCTTTGTTTGAAGGAAGGAAGAAGTTGATGACTCTGAGCATTTCACCTGCCAGGTGGATGGCCAGTTTGATTTAAGCTTGTCGAGCCAGAGGTGAGAGCCATAAGAATTCGGGGGACATACAGGACCATGTGAACAGTTTGGAAGATCATTCAGTTCCCAGGGAGTGTTCTGATAATTTTTACAAGACCATTTTCTGAATAGCTCATTGGTCTGAGTCAGAAACCGTAGATCCCCTTGGGTCTTGTAGACTTTGTTTATTTTTACATCTAATTAGTACGAGTCTGATCCTCCATAGCTGTGTTTCTAATTTCCATTTCCTGCACTGAGGGAGGGGAGAGGGTACAGGGGATGATCTGCAGGATAGTGGGCTGACTGAGAACCCATCTTCAATAAAAATACACACACTGTGGCATCAAAAAGGGCAAAGAGAGAGGGCTGTGGTCAGACTGACTGAGGAGTTTGTCTGGGAGTGGGAAGAGAGTTGGGATTTTCTTTTTTCTTTCTCCTTTTTTCTCCTCAAAGTTAGGTGCAGAAGTAGTAGATTCATCAGCCCTTGTAGTTGGGGGGTGTGTTTTGAGCTTGCCTTAGGAATGTTAGAAGTTGGAATTTGCCTCTGTTCTGACCTATGAACATGAATTTTTCAGCCTTGGCCCTTTCATCCAAGGTCTGCTACAAGAGTTGCAGGGTCCTGTGCAGTTCTCTGCAGCAGGACGAGCTAAATGCACACTTCTGACTCCTTGTTAGAGGTGGTTCTTCTGTTAGATAAAGTACACTGAGGAATCAAACATTATGTAAATGGGACTATAGTTATTGACTTCTGCAGGTGCTCTTTGGCTCTTGCACTAGGCAGACTTTGTCTCACAGTCATTTCTAAATTTTTACCCTTCCTGAGTTGCTGTTCTCTTTAATCACAGACATGCTGATGACAATGCTGCTGTAATTGAAACCAAAACTCAGACTTCATAGCAATGCTCTTCTGGAAAAATAACTAGATATTTTCAGATAAAGCAGGGAAAAGCTTTTAAAGTTTACTCTGGTATTGATATTCCCCAGTGGACTTTTTTCTATCACATGCATGTTCTTGTTCTCTTTGCCTCAGTTTTCATTATCTGAGGACAGGTTCTCCACAGAACTTTCAAATGCCTTGGGTAGGTGTATTATCAGAGAGCTAAAACTTACTAAGGTAAAGAGAGGAAATGCTGCCATCTTAAAAGCTTCATTGTCTAAACATTGCTTTTCAAGAGGGGAGAACACAATATAGACACATAATCAGGAGGTGCCTGAGTGGCTGTGTACCACCTATTACAAACTATTCTATTCTTAGTCCTTCTGGTATTATTTAATTCACTTTAACATTGTGCTTTTTGGAGGAAGGGCATAGTTTTGACTAAAAGGTAAAAAATAGCCCTCCCCAAAGTCACCTAACAGTTATTCCAGATAGAAAATAAGAACAAAAACAGTTCATGCTACTAGTTTCAAGCTGCAGAAATGTAAACTTAATGCTGTAATTTTATTCTGTGATTTGTAATTAGCACATTTCTGTTCCCAGACTTGATGGTGAAGGTCATTCGAATTCCTTGTCGACTACTTATAAGTCTGTTTCCCTGCCTCTGACCTCTCCAAATGTAAAGCTGAATCTGACCAGTCCAAAAAGAGGCCAGAAAAGAGAAGAAGGCTGGAAAGAAGTGGTTAGAAGGTAAAGACTTTAATTCTGTATTTAAAAACTGTCAGTGAACTTTTTAGCTTGTAAACCATTCTCAAATACAGAATGTCCAGCAAGGTTATATAATTCCAGAATTAACTTACGAAAAATCTACCCCCCCCTTACTCTTGCAGTGCTGTGAAAACCAATTGCAGACCTAATTTGTAGTGACTCCTCACTAACTTAACGTCAGCATGACATGAACATTTTATTTGGTACGAGGGTTTTCTTCTCCTGTGAGTTCAGTGGAGTAAAGATAAAAGGAGAAGGGAGCAGAGGGCAGTGAAAAGCCCTACAGCAGATGATTGCACGTGAACTAAGGGCAGGATGGATGTGAGTAGAGGAGAGATGGATGATCTCTTCAAGGCCAGAATTCACTGTGCTTTGAGCAGTGACCTTGATCACTTGTTCCGTGGAAAATTTATTCACCCAAATGTGAGTGGTTGGAGGTACAGTGAGATTTAAAGGTTTTCTGTGAAGCAGACTTTTCCTTTGAAAATGTACTGGGGTTTATTGTATAGCCATTAACACCCCAGTATCTTTCTTGTAACCTTTATCATATCTACTGCTTGTAACTAGAATGGTCATCTGGCTTTCCTCTTTTTGTTCTTTTTATCAAAAAGGAATGCAGCACAAACATACAGTTGTCAGATGCTTTTGGCTGCTCTTATGAAGCTCTCCTGCTTTTCTTCAGTGGCAGTGACCAGATATGCTCACTTTGGGGAATTTCAGGCTGTGTGCAAAGAACATAATTGTACAGAGAATTTAATGCTTTCAGATCAGGGGAAGCCACAGACTGTTCTTAATAAAGGTTAAAAAGGCAGCTTAATATGAAAATTTAGGTGTTTGAACCCTTGGAGAGTTGGTTCGGCCTCTGCTTTTTGATGTGGTCGCCAGTGGGGCTCTCCACAGTGCCATGGCCTTGCTGGGTGTGTGGTAGCAGCCTGTGCCCCTCTTGGGCAGGAACCCTCCAGACAGCAGCTGATCCACCTCTGACCTGGGGCTGCTCCAGCTCTCCTGGGGCTCTCGAGTCTCACCAGCTCAGCTCAACTGCTCACCTGGGTGTTGTCTGCTCTTCTGGCCGTGGCAGGGTTCTAGAGATGGCATCCAGAACCCACCCTGTCCTCCTTCCCTGTGCCATGAGGAACATTCCATACAGTTCTGCACTGGTGTTTGCTGTGCCCTGGCTGATGGAAGTGTGTCCTGCCAAAGAGCTTTGTTGGTGACCACAAACGCGCGGTCGCGGTGCCCGGGAGCTGCACGGCTTCCTCTCCCAAAACCTCTCCTGGTCTCAACAAGAATCCTTCTCCTTCCCTTTCCCCGTGAGTGATCCCCCAGCTAGAAAGGATGTCTATCAAAGTAACGGATGCAAACATCCCTTCTGCCCCTGACAGGCAAGTGGGCAGAGTTTTGAAAGACCCTCCCCCCAGCAACACTCTGCAGCCAACACCGATTGAGCAATTCCAGCTGCAGAGAGGAGGGCGCTGCTGTTCCGGAGCAAAAAGGTACTGCTTGGGACACTTCTCCAGGTCAACACCATCAGCCTTGGCAGGGAGGGAGGGAAAGGACTGTGGGTGATGGGTGGGAGGGGACTGGGCACTGGAGTGGGCTTTCTTGGAGGAGAAATGTCTCCCTGGGGTTCCCAGTGGGCTGAGGTGGAAGCAGACCAAGGTACAGTCAGGAGCCCTGTGAGCAGTGTGGGTGTTCTTGAAAGTTAGGTGATGATGGAAACTCTGGTTTGATAGGGAGTGACTGGGATGTCTGGCTTGAGAGAGAAGCCTCGGGGTTGGAGGGGGGGAAGAAAACCCAAAGCAGGGAGCAGCTGTGGGATAGAACTGGGTGCATACTCTGAAGTTTTGGAGATGGCAAAGGTTGTGGTGTGCTGTCTTGGCAGGAGAGGGGGAAAGAAAACCAGCTTGGCAACGTGAGGTGATGCTTTAGAACATTTCCTTTTATTTAGATGTTTTGAATAAAAGGTGTTTCCTTTAAGTCCTGTTAAGTGAGAAACAATTTCCTGAGGATCAAGAACTGGAATAGTTTCCAGGACTGGAATAGCTCCATGGAGCTGGCAGCCTTTCCAGGGGGTTGTAGGGATCTGTCCCGTGTTCAGAGGCACTTGCACTGTGATCAGTGGTTTCTGAACTCCCTTTGAATCCCCTCTAACTGTTCGGCATTGAGCCAGGCACATCACTAGCAAGCCTGAAGGCAGTGTATGAGTGCCAAAGGTCCACACCATAAAGTTTGGGGACAGTGGTGGCCCAGAGACCATGGCTGGGGTCTGGATGCAAGCAGAGCTCGTGTTCCAAGAATTCCCAATACTGTGTGTGTGCACTGACCACGTGAATCGGGAAAACTCTAAACTGACTGACTCTGGTGACAGCGTTGTGGTCTGACAGGGAGCCTGTTTCTGCAAGTCTTGGCTGCCATCACAGGGGCTTCCAGCAGCTCCCTAAATCCCAGGCCTGCACACCTTCACCATCTGCCACTGCCATTGTTTGTTGGTGACTCAGCACTTCCTGATCTTGAGGTCTGAAAGAGATGAATACTCCAAGGTTGTGGATGCAGCCATATTACAGAGCTGATCACTGGGAAAACATTGGAAAGCCACCACCTCCTTGCTATAATAGCCACGGGCTTTTATATTTGAAGCAGCGCTGTTTATGTAAGTTTAGGTTGATAAGCTAAGGGTTTGTCTCACTTTGGAGAGGTACACAAGATAAGATAAAAGCCAGAAGTGTTTCTGAAGCAATGTGAGGCACATATATCTGTGTTACAGTAGTGCTGGAATAAATGCTTCTGGAGAGCCCTTGTCAGGTACTGAGGATGAATAATTTGAGTGGAGGAGTTTGAGAAGGCTCCAAAGGGTGAAGAAAGTATCAGCAGAAAACCACTTACTGCCCTGAAACTTAAGAATATTGCTTCAGCCACTGTCAGACAATGCATTTCACAGATTTCTGATCTTTGTGATACAGGTCAAAGAAATTATCAGTCCCAGCTTCTGTCGTATCTAGAATAATGGGAAGAGGTGGGTGCAACATCACGGCAATTCAAGATGTCACTGGCGCCCACATCGATGTTGATAAGCAAAAAGATAAGAATGGAGAGAGGATGATCACTATAAGGTACAGTATCTTGAAATGAAAGTCTTGAGTTGCTCCACGGTGTCATTTCTTGAGAAGCTTGTTTGCTTTTTAAGGCAGGACCTATTTAGCTTCTTGGTACTGAATACAGCACACATTCCTGCTGCCAAGATATGCTGACAGTTGACTTCAGAGATAATCCTTAAGATACACAGAAGTCAAGAAATAACTTACTGGAGTAAACATACAGTAGACTTACGGATCAGCCTGAAACTGAGGCTGTGGAATGTTGTGCAAAGTGGGGTTTCCTTTTGCAAAAGATAAACCTGTTTGTATTTAATCTAGGGGTGGTACAGAGTCCACGCGATACGCAGTGCAACTCATCAATGCCCTTATTCAAGATCCTGCCAAGGAACTGGAAGACTTGATTCCTAAAACCCACATAAGAACGCCTGCTTCGAGCGCCAAATCAATCCATGCAAACTTTTCATCTGGAGTCAGCACTGCGACTGCTTCCAACAAGAACTCCTTTCCTCTCGGAGCGCCGCCCCTCGTCACGTCGCAGTCATCGACGCTGTCGACCTTCCAGCCTACCAACAAACTGAACAAGAATGTCCCTGCCAACGTGCGCTCGTCTTTTCCGGTGTCTCTTCCTCTCGCTTACTCTCACCCTCATTTTGCCTTGCTGGCTGCCCAAACTATGCAACAGATCCGGCACCCTCGCTTACCTATGGCCCAATTTGGAGGAACCTTTTCACCTTCACCGAACACTTGGGGACCATTCCCGGTGAGACCAGTTAACCCTGGCAGCACAAACAGCTCTCCAAAGCATAATAGCTCGAGTCGTGTAGGTAGCCAGAATGGAAACGTTTTGCAGACGGAGTCTCCCGGATTAGCTACGTCCAGTTGTCCCGTTACCGCCTCGTCTGGAGCTGCTTCCACCCAGCCGCTGTGCGTGACCAGTAACCGGACTCCCTCCTCGGTCAGGAAGCAGCTCTTCGCCTGCGTTCCCAAGACGAGCGCTGCAGCCACAGCCATCTCAACTGTGACGAGCACCTGTAGCACTCTGCCCTCAGCTCCCTCTGCTTCCCCAAACAACGGGCAGGTGCCCACGGCGTTCCTGCCATCCAGCGCTCCGCCGGCGCAGCATTCCGCGCTGAAGGCGGACTCGTTCTCGGCTGTCTCGGCGCCCAAGGAGAAGGTGCCGACCCCGGAGCAGCCGCCCGCAAACGCACCAGCTTCGGTGGCGAGCAGCTGCAGTATGTCAGCCAGCAGCAGCTCAGGGGGCACCGAGACCCGCCCCTCGAGCAGCCCTGCCCCGCTCAGTAACGCCCAGGAGGAGATACTGCCAACCAGCATGTCGGAGATCAGCCCTTCCATGTCGATGCCTTTCTCATCCAGCTCAGAAACTGCTCCTTTAAGCTTAGCGTCGCCCAGGTCAGTCGTTGCAGATAATCAGGACAACAGTAACTTACCTCAAGTAGCTGTACCAGCACCTCGAGTTACTCACAGGATGCAGTCCAGAGGTTCTTTCTATTCAGTGGTACCAAATGCAAACCTCCATCAAGATCCTCAGTCTATTTTTGTTACGAATCAAGTTCCTTTAACACCTTCTCAAGGTCCACCTGCTGCAGTGCAGCTTTCATCAGCCATGAACGTTATGAACGGTTCTCAGATGCACATTAACCCAGCAAACAAATCATTGCCTCCTGCCTTTGGGCCAGCAACGCTCTTCAATCACTTTAGTAGTCTTTTTGATAGCAACCAGGTGCCAGCTAACCAAGCATGGGGAGACTGTCCACTCTCTACCCGAGCAGCAGCTGACCCATCTTTCACTGTTCAGTCTACCTTTCTGAATAACTCTGTGCTAGGACACGTGGAAAACGTCCATCCTGACAACTCCAAGGCTCCTGGTTTCAGGCCACCTTCCCAGCGGGTTTCAACTAGTCCTGTAGGTAAGTCATTAAGGTCATGCACTGGACAAAATTCTTCAGCCATTGCACTTTGATCATCTCAAACTGATAGAGGAGTAGTCTGCAAATGACAGTCGGAGAATGCTTGTGTAATGAGGATGGCCTGTTTTTTCCAAGTGCTCTTTAAAATGTTGATGATTTTTTTCTTCTTCAGCTCTTCTAGGTTCTTAGGTGTTGGGAAGATTGCAGACATTGCGTTGCTTGTCCTCTGTAAGACACAGTAATGCTCCCACCAGTTTGTAGAATAGCACTGATTTTAGGGTTTGGGTTGGAATGGAACACAGTGTGGGGTGATACCAAACCTGAGGACATGTGGAGGTTCCAGCTGCAGCTGGAACAGTATGCATGTGTTCCATATTTTATGTGAGACACCGGTTTGACTCAGTGAGGGGAAACTCTCTGTGCCTTTTGATTCCTGATACAGCTCTGGGATTTTAGTAAGCTTATTTTGTGCTTTGGGAAATTGGTGTGCTACTGCATGGGGTGTTTTATTAGGAAGTTCAGTGTAGCAGTCCAAGCTTATCTGGATTTATTTGAGATGGGTTAGGAGCACTGACATTGAGCTTCCTGCCCTTGCTGTGCTCTGCCTCAAGGATCTTAGCGTTCCAGCTATGTTGCAGACAACTGGCTGCACCCATTTGGCTGGAAGGGGCACTCAAGAGATCTATTCTGTGCCACCCTTTGCCCTTGCCATGATGGCTGTGGGGTGCCCTGGGGTAGCTGGAGAGCCTTAACCACACAGCATGTTGGGTATTTGGGCTGATGCTGGGACAGAACTCGAATGCTGGGCTGGGACAAGTCAAGTAGTTTGACTTTCAGACTAAAGCAGAAGGGAGCATTTGGAAGATGTGATGGTGAGGAAAGAAGGTTTTCAGCATTTCTGCTCCTTTCAGTTCATTTACAAACATGCAGGACTTCTGCAAACTAGAAAGCTTCTCTCTGACTGGCTTTAACCACAAAACTGGGGGGTTTGCTATGACTGTAGTTTCCTTAATAGTTTGATTTGGGCTGTATAGCTCTGCAAAGCCAGGGCACACCTAGAGCTCTGAGCCCCATCCAGTCTCAGCCTAGGAAGCAGAACCAGATGTGGAAGGTAAAATAACTGGACCTTGTTCGTCAGAGAGTGTTAATAAAGAGCTGCCAGACCCTCAGCAGGCTCCAGAAACACTTGACAATGGCTCAGCTTTTCCTCTAAACTGGGAGTTGGCTGTTGCTGACATAACCCCTGGGGCTGGAAGCCTGTGGCAAGTGGGATCTGCTGATTTCTCTGCCCGTGGCACCCTGTGTGTGCAAACACTGACTGAGACTTCCCACAGCAGCAAAACATTTTGCTGTTTCCTTATGCAAAGGTCATCTCTTTGCTGTGGGGGTCCTTTATATATCCTTAAATGACTGCAAGTATTTAAAAGGCAGTGTAAATCTGTTTCTGCCCCCTGCATTAGGAAGGTTAGGTAGGTAGCCAAGGAGAGCTCATGCAGTGGACTTTGGGGAGATTAAGTGAGAAGTTCTCAACTGAAGCTCAAAAATATTTGGACAGAATATGCTTTTTCTGAGCTGGGATTTGATTAGGATATTGCAAAGTGAAGAAAAACTGCAAATAGGTAGGTGTGCTGCTGAAATTGTGCTTGGCAGGAGTGACTGGTTAGTCAGGTCCTTAGTTGATTCATTTAACGTTCTTTTACTTTCCACTGCTTTTGATCACCTTTGTTTCAGAATCTAAATTGTCCCTCACACAGGTTTAGGGGAGCCTGGGGAGAAGGGGGTGTTTGGAAGGTGTGATAGTGAGGAAAGGAGTGGGCACAGTAGGCTGAGGACTTCTCCAACACCTTCCCTCAGAGTCCAGGTGTGGTCTGTCCATCCATCTCATTCACTGGCTTGTCCCCAGCTCAGCCTCCAAGGTGGGTTGAACTGGGAACTCCCATGGCTGTTTCCACAGGGCTCAGTGACAGGGTTCATGAGATTTTGGGAAGGGGCAGAAGGGCCAGTCACTGCTGGCTCATCCTTTGGCCAGCAGCAGCACCATGGACAAGGAGCAGCCTGGGCCTGGCCTGGCAATTCCGTGTGCTGAGAGGGGATGGTAATGGCTTTGGAGCAGATGGACACCCATCCTCTGATCTTGGATGTGACTCTACACCTCAGGGAGCAGGGGTGTGTCTTTTGTGCCTGTCTTGCACAGTTGAGCCCTGGAAATTTTTCAACAAATAACATTCCTTGGTGACCACCTCTAAACTGATTTGGTGGAGATTTAATGTTGTTTGTGCACTAAAGCAGCCTTTTCTTAACAGATTCTCACCTCAGGGTGAAGTTTGGGTACTCTGCTTTTCCTGTTTGTGGGTAAGCTCAGCTACAGCTTGAGTTTTCTCTGCTTCACTAGTTCACCAGGCACAGATACCCCCTGCAGATCTTATGGACTGTGGATCTGCTCTGGAAATGGCCTATTTGTCCCACATTTTAGGTCTCTTGTCCTGGCAGTTTGCAGATTGAGGGCAGGCTTAGCCCAACCATCTGGGGAGGCTGTGGAGAAGACCAAAAGAAATCTACTTGTTACTTCTTTCCTCTGCATTTTAAGAAGGGGTTTGAGATCTGGCTTATTAAAAGAAGTCTTAAAACTTGAAATATGCCAACTTAAGAAGCAGCACCTGAGTGTGGAATTGTGTGAAATGGACTCTGTTTCACATGGAGTGACCGAGTGTTGGGGCTGTTCCTCTAAAGCTGGAGGTAGCCCTTGCAATAAGCAGCATCTGCAGAAGTGCCTGGTGGCTTTGATAAGCTGAATTTTGAGCAGAGTTTGTGTGAGATCAATACACTCCTCTCAAAAGCTCAGTTATGCTTCCAGAGTACGATGAGGAGTTTGAGTTCATGGCCCAAGTAACTGCAGAAGATTTTAGTGTTACAAAACCTGACTTTTTTGGTAAGTACATGAATAGGAAGCTCGTTACTGCAATCAGAATTTGGTAAGTCATTGTTCAGAATAGCTATTTTTAATATCGAGCCAGTTTTTCATCCACTTTAAAGGAAAGACAAGATAACGATAAAAAGTATTCTTTATGACCTGAAAACTCTGGATTTGTGGATCTCTGGCTGTCACACTCCCTTCAGCACATGGAACATACCCAGGAGTGCTGAAGTGGTCTTGCCTGTCCAGTTGTTGCACTTCAGAAGCTGTGTACCCATCATCCTCCTGAGCCATCCAAAGACACAGCTGGGCATCCCTCTCCTGCAGAAGAACTGTTTTTGTCATAATCCCTGCCTTGTTCTCTGTTTAGGAACCCAGCAGTGCCCGTGGGCAGCAGCACCTCTGTTACCCTTCTGTTTGGGGCAGACTCGGGGTCTTTGGTGGCTTGTCAGCCAGATGACAGCTTCTGTTTTGATTTGTGGTGGAATTGGTCAGCACAGGGGCCTTTTTGGCTGCCACATTTGTGGGTGGAGGGTTGGCCAGAGTGTCCTGTCCATGGCTCCATGGGAGATGCCCAGGGAGGGCCCTGGGCTGCAGGTGCTGGAGCCAGTCTGTAACTCCAGACAAACTCAGGTCAACCCCAGTGCAGTCACAGGCATTGGGGTCCTGCACTTCGTGCTGTGACAAACCTGAGAAGACTGTCCTGCCATGCTGGGGTCCCTCAGCTGAGCACCCTGTGTTCCAGCAGCAAGGGGGGTTGTATTTCTCCTTGGCTGTAAGGGAGACTTCTCTTTTTAACCTTTAGGCTAGTGAGAAAAGTACCTCCTTCAAATCCAGCAGGTCATTTCTGTCCATGTGAGTGGGTTGGATCTGGCACTTCTGGAAGCAGTTAAGGTTGACTTGGTTGATAATACTGGGGGGGAAAAGACCTGGCTTTCAGGAACTATCCAGGTGCTGAAAGGTGCCCCTCTAGTCTGTGACCTGAGGTACTGCCTGGCACCAACTGCTGTTTGTGCTGGGGTGTGAGTAGGTACAGCCTTCAACCTCGCTCTGCAGCAATGTAGGCTGGTCCTGGTTGTGGTCATTTTGAAATGTTTAAATGGTTTTGAAACTAATCTTGTTTAATAGGCCCTTGAAACTAAACCCAAAACTCAGGTGAACATATGGCCATGCCCGTGTCTGCTTTCAGGTAATAACGTGTGATAAGAGCTTTGACAGCGTTTTGGAAAAGTACTTAAAAGCTTTGGCTTATTAAAAAAAATGTGATTCCCCCTTGTTAATAATTTTTGTGGGACTTTGAACTCTTTCTCCATCTCTCTCTTCCCCTCACACATCCCTGGAGGAAGAGCAGCCCCCTCCCCTGTGCTGCTGTGCCATGTCAGCCCTGTCTCTCTGGCCACAGCGTGCTCTGACTGATCTCTACGTGAAGGTACCTATGGGATGGCAAAGTCCATCCTGCAGAGAACTCCTTCCCAGGTGCTGGATTCTCCTGGGACTTTCACAGAGCCCTGTATCCCTGTTGGATTTGTGTGGCTTTTCTGTAAGCAAAGGTCCTGGCCACTCCCAGCTCTCCTGCTCTGCCCTCCCTGCTAAGATCATTCCTTTCAGTGACCAAAGGGATGGCTGTTCTTGCAAAAACTTGAGGCCAAACCAGAGAGCCTCCAGAAATGCCTCTGCGGTTTCTGAGGGAGAGTCGTGCACCTGTAAAATGACCTTACCATGTGCAGATGGCCCCGAAGGTGATGAGATGCTTTAATTATATTTGGAGCACTAGCTTTCTCTGGTGCTTTGAAGCAGGTTCCCAAAGAGAGATATTTAATCAAATTTATGTTTATTTCAGGCTTACCCTCTCTAGATCCATCCAACAGCTCTACAACTTCTTCTTCAGGTCCTTTGACAGGCTTTTCAGCAAACATACAAGGAGCACGGGTTTACCTTCAAGGGCCAGCGCCTGTTGGGACTCCCAGCTTTAACAGACAGCATTTTTCACCACATCCTTGGACAAGCGCAACAAATTCATGTAGGAACTCCATGGGTCTGTCTTAGTTAACTATAAATTCATAGCTATTGTCTTTATTAGATTTCTAACTTGAGGGGAAGTTACCCAGTGATGCACAAAATGCTTTCCAATTGCTTTTAGCAGCTGTGAGGATGGCGTGCAAATCCCAAGCTGTGCTATTTTATGGGTTGTTTTTTTTCCCATGCCATTAGTTCTGGTAGCATTACTAAAGGTATATTTGGGCAAAAAAACAAGTCATTGTAGGCTCTGAGAGGAGAGGGCACGAAGCTGTGGGGGAGTAGAGGTGATTATACCAAGCTAAAAATTCCCCTCTAAGTAGTTTGAGTGCAGTATTAGGTGAAAATGTCATGTTTGCCATGGTTTGAAGTTATACTTGCCTTTTTTTCTTTTTTGTTTTTTTAATTGGGATCTGGAATTCTACTTAAAATGTTCCAAAATATTTGAGCATCATCCGAGGTAACAGTGGGGGGGTTTCCTCCTAATGGGAAGAACATGGAAGTAGCTTTACAGAAAATATGGGTCTTTAATTCAGAATCTTAGCTGAAGAGGTTTTTCATGTCACTGCATGCAACTTCAGTGCCACTCTTGAGTTTAAGAACCAAAATGTTTAAAGGAGTGCTCAAAGGAAGTTGGATTTCCCCAGGAGAGTCAGTGACGCTTCTGAAGTTGGCGGGACTTACGCTCTTAGGTCACACCTGTGGCTTTGGGAAGCTGTCTGATTTCTCTTCTGCTGGAAGTTGTGGATACCAAAACCAGGCTGTTTAGATATTTATGGTGTTTTGGCTGATGTTTTCACCTCTTCCTGAAACTCTTCCATGTTTCTTATTCTCTCTTGTAATTAATTTAGATACACTGCTATGTCATGAGAATATCACGATTCTGATGGCTGAAAGCATTTGTGTTATAATGTTGATTTTGAGGGTTAAAATAACTTGTAGACAGAATTTCTGTGCAAGACTTGAAGAATGCTTGCCAAAAAAGAAAAAGCCTTTAAACCATTTTATAATTTGCTTTGAGATAATACGGGGGGGGGATAGAGCGGGTGGCATTTATGCTTAACACTGTGTGTGCTTCGTGTGTTATTAAGCACAAGAAATACTCTTTTCAGCAGGTGAATCTCCTATTCCATCAGTTTCCTCAGGATCATCTTCGCCCCTCTCAGCTGCTTCTGCACCTTCTAACCTGGGCCAGCCAAAAACGGGTAACGCCAACCAGGATCGAAAGGTCCCCCCTCCCATCGGGACAGAGAGACTCGCCAGGATCCGGCAGGGAGGCTCCGTCACTCCGACACCCTTGGGAACCAACTTCACAGCTCCCGTGGGCCACAGCGGCATCTGGTCCTTTGGAGTGAACAGCGTGTCTGGTGAGCGGTGTACAGCCCGGGGCAGCCCAAAGAAACTTCCAGGGCCTCTCAGAGGGACTGGGAAAGGAAAGCTGAGGAGGAATAACGTTCCGCAGTCGGTACTCAGCTTCCGTGCAGTGCATCCCGAAGGGAGAGCTGGTGTCAGTGCTGGGAAGTGAAGTTTTTGTGGAAAGGAGGAGGTGCAGCATTTGAGGTGTAGAGCGTTTCCATTGACAGCTCTAAAGACAAGCATTTGAGTCCTGCATTTGTTGTGTGTTCCAGCAAAGCCCTCCGCACTTTGGTTAACATGTATCTCATCACTACTGTGTTGTTACAAGGAAAGCTGGTGTGTGCTCACAGACTGTGCTGGGAGCTCCATTGGATCTTCATTGTTCTGCTGTGGACACCTGGAACTCCCAGTTCCTGGTAGTCCCCGTCCTCTCCACCTTTGTCTGGAGGATCAGGATGGCCAAACTCACCTGGCCTCACCAGGCTGCCCTTTCCCTATTTTTGTCCCTGTCACAAGTGTAGCTTTTTTCTATGTTCCTACGTACATGGGAGACTGGAGGGGAGAAGGATGTGTAGCCAGCCTTACACAGGGTCTGCTGCAGCATCCCTGGGAGAGGGATGCAGGTCAGACAGGTGTGACTGTAATGGATTACCAGCCTAAACCTGCAGGTACCTTCTGCTGTGGCAGGTCTGCCCTGGCCAGAGCAGAACCCTCAAATACCTCTGGCTGTGTGTTTTCAGGGAGCCTTTGGGTGGATGTAGGTGTGTGCAGCTGCTGAATTCTACTCCAGAGTATCTGCAGTGAATTTTCAATCTCCATTTTCAATCTCCTTTCCAGAAGGCCTATCAGGTTGGTCTCAGCCTGTCATGGGAAGTCATCCAATGCATCAGCAGCTGTCAGACCCAGGCACGTTTTCTCAGCATCAGCCCATGGAGAGAGATGATTCTGGAATAGTGGCTCCCTCAAATATTTTCCACCAACCTATGCCAAATAGTTTTGTGGATTTTTCTAAAGTAAGTTACAAAGGGTTGAATTTAGTCTGTGAAATGACCAAGGACTGACTTTGTTATATCTCCTGTTCTGCCTGTTCACACTTCATGTGTGTGTGCCTCTGCTGCCATTGCTCACCACCCCAGTCCTGAACCTCCTTTCATCCCAGAACTGCCCAAGCCTGGAGGCACATCTGAACAAAAACAGAGGCTGTAGATTGCCAATGTTCTCTAGTCAATAGCTGAAGGCCTCCCTTGCTCTCCAGTGTTTCCTCTCTCAGAGGCTCAGGAAGCTTTCACAAAGCTTGCTCAGCTCTTGAAGCTGATTAAAGGTTTGCTTAATGCTTTCAGCACAAATCATGCCCACAGTACCACACACCTTCCTTAAGGAAGTGGCAGGAGGAGAGGACTCACAGCATGTTTCAGAAGGAGCTGTAGCATGTGCTCTTGGGATCTTCTGCATGGCAGAACAACATAATTGTCCCATACTCTGCCCCCGTGTTCCCTCACAGTGCTGACATTCCTGCCATCCAACATTCTGTATGGATGTGACCTGCCTCTGTCACCTGGGCAGACGTGGTCCCACAGCCACCCTTCACCGAGTGCTCTCTTGTCCCCTCAGGGCCTGCCCATCTCCATGTACGGCGGCACCCTGATCCCCTCGCACCCCCAGCTGGCAGATGGCCCAGGAGGGCCCCTCTTTAACGGGCTCCATACTCCAGATCCCGCCTGGAATCCCATGATCAAAGTTGTCCAGAACTCAACAGAATGTACTGATGCTCAGCAGGTAGTGTGGCTGCCTTTTCCCACCTGTGCTTACCCGGGGCTTTATGCGGTGGTGTGATATCCATTTTTGGATTGGTGACATGTTTGGTTTTTTTCAGTTCTTTGAAACTAGATTTGAGATTGTTTGCATGACTTTTCCCTACTCTGTGTGTGTGTGTGTGTGTGTTCATAAAATATCTATGGAGCTGTCAGTACCAAACCTTCCAGGTAAAACAAGCAGCATTTCAAGACTGCTCAGCCAGGTAATGGACTGTTACACGTGAGAGGGTTTATATCTGTGCTCAGCACCTTGCAGGTTGTCAGTCACACCTTGGCTGGAGCTGGAGAGCTCCTGCCTTTGGACAGTCTGGTTGTATTTTGGGGGAAGCCTTACGCTCGCCCTCAGTGGTTAAACACTGTTAAAGGAACCTTTATTTGTTTTCATAATAGATTTGTCTTTTTATTTCTTGCTGTAGATTTGGCCTGGCACCTGGGCACCTCACATTGGAAACATGCATCTCAAGTACGTCAACTGATTTAAGGGGGTCTGTCCTTTTTTAGCCTGGTTTGGGAATCTTTATGACCTTGAAGAACCCTGGGGGTTTTTTTTCATGTGCCTAAGTGATTTTCTGTGGGCTGTAACAATGGAAACTTGATTGCCCGTTGTATAACAACAAATTGACTTTACCTATATAAACTGATTCTGTTCTCCAATTAGTTTAGCCACTTTAAACTTAAAAAATCAGACAAAACTAGTGCTTTTGGCTAAACACTACTGAACGCTCCTTGTACGCAGCAGAGAACGAGCTGATGACATGAGTTCAGCCTTTGAGGGTGGTAAATACCTGTCCAATTGTTTACAGACTTAAAAGGAAAAGCTGAGTAAATTTCATGTCGTATAGTGGCTCTACTTTATGTAGCCTGTATTAATGTGAAATATTTACCTGAATACTCAATAAAAGGCAAACAGCATTCATAGGTTGTGTGTGAGAATTTTGGAAAGGGCTGAATGTTGCCGTCCTCAGTAGCTGCTCCCGTGCCTGGTGACCCATCCCAGGGCCACATTCCAAGCACGTGGGTGCAGTCAGGATTTGGGAGGGTTTGGAGCCGCAGGTGTCTGTGATTGATGTCTGCAGAGCCCTTCCCCCTGCCAGTTGTGAGCCTGTTATTGGTGTGAACCTGCTTCTGTGTTACCTTTTTGTCCTTCTGGATTAGTTCTGCTGCTTCGAGCGCTCCTGTTGCAGGTGGGTCGCCCGAGAGATGAGGTTTTGCTCAGGGCTGCAAGGGCTGACAGCAGTGGTAGGTAAATGCAGCGTTCCTTCACCAGCTGCCCAGAAGCAGATCTTGGGAACTAAGGGCTTCCCACTGGAGGAAAACCTAATAGATTCAATTATAAGCTTCTTGTAACACTCTAAATCTGGTAAGAGCTCCTCGAGTCTTTTCTGTGAAGAAGAGGAGGATTTTTGCACTCTGCTTAAGATGAACATTAATTCCTGACCCAGTTCCCCACTTTCTGCACTTGGACTGTGCCTATTTCTGCTTTTGCTCCAAGGCAATGCAGTAAGCACACGGAATGTTGGGTCCATTCCTTAAGCAGGGAACTACAGTGCACATAGTATCCAATCTAAAGGACCACCCTCAGTGGTCTCAGACTAGGTGGAGACCTTCCTCCACCTTATCCAGACAAATCCTTATATGCAGCAGCAGAATTTCCCCAGGAAAAGCATGAGGAAGTACTTGAAAACCACAGTGCACAAGCAGTGTCTGAGTACCACAGGCAGATCAACCTCGGAAGCACTACTGGATGGTATATTCAGATAGTTTTCCTGGTATTTGAGGAAGAATGCAAAATAAATTGGAGCTGCTGCTGCCACACTGACAGTGCAGACACCAAAGGAGAAACACACAGAATCAGTCAGAGAAGGGTTTGGGTTCAAAGGGACCTTTAAGATCACCCAGTCCAACCCACTCCCAACTGTCTTAACAGCAGTTGTATTGAAAACCGGTGGTGTTGTGGTGCAGTAGATGTGTGCTCTCAGGGTGAGGTGCAGGAGAGGGGTGGGGTGCTGACTTTTGTGGGCTCCCTGGCTGCAACAAAGCACTGCCATGTCTTCCTGCCTCATCCCAGGGAGCCCTTGTCTCCTCAGCCCAGAGGGCTACAGCTCCAGCTACAGTCTCCTCCATTGCACTGCAGGGCAAGACCCAGCACAGGGCTGGGGCTGCCCCTGGAATACCCTGGGCCACCCCAGCCCTGCCTCATGTGGGCAGCTCTTTCTCTTGCTGGGCTCTCCCTGTGCAGCTCTGTCCTTGGGGACACAGGCACCTGCTCTGGACACCAGACCCAGGCAGGCCCATGGGGTGGTGACAGCCCAGAGCTGAGGTGGAAAAGGGAACCCCGGAGCTTTGGAGGAAGATCCTGCTCGAAGTTCGGGCCATCGTTGCCCCGTGGTGCAGGGGGGCACAGGCAGGGGCTGGGGAGTGGGCTGGTGGCAGTGCCACTGGGCTGGTGGGTGCAGCGCTGGTCCCTCGGGGCTGGCTGGCTCAGGGGGAGGCACGGGGGCCAACATAAGAACCTGCTCCCACCTGAGTTCAGCAGCCCTGGGTGACAGAGCTCCCCCTTGCCCTCCTGCCCCCTTCTGACACCCCAGCAATGCCCCTGGGTCAGCTGTTGAGCAGGTTCTCTTCTTTGCTGTCTGTCCTCAGGGAAGTGTGTGAGCTGGGTATGTTTTGGGTTGAGCCACAGGCGCCCATCCTGTGGGCCCTGACTCCATCATGTGCCTTTGGTTAAGCTGCTCTGGCGTGGAGAAGCCCAGCCCAGTGCTGTGGGGCTGTGGCAGGCATGGGCTGTGTAACGTGTTTGTGGTGCCAAGCAGGAGCTCTGGGTTCCCTGGCACCTCAGACAGGAGCTCCAGGCTCCCTGGCACCCTGGGCTGCACCTGCTGCCAGAGCCTGGCAAGGAGCTGGTGCTCAGCTGCAGGGATGGCCGGGCAGGGCAGCAGATGTGGCACATGGGCTGATGTGACCTCGGGCATTGGTGGCAGGCAGTTGGGGTATGGGGGGGAGGCAGTGTGTGCCCCAGGTGGGCACTGCACACCTGGCAGGCTGGAGGAGGAGGTGTCCCATCAAACCCAGCTGCTGCCCTTGTGCAGGAGGCAGCAGGTGGCTGATGAGCTGATGGGAGGGTCCCCAGGGTGCCCCTCTGGGACACCCAGCCTTTCCTGCTCGGCCCTGGGCAGGGAGCTGCAGCTGCCTGGCCACCAGGCTTGCCTGAGCTGTGTGCCCTGGGCTGACCCTGCCCTCCAGGGATGGCTAGACCTGTGGAGGCTGGACCCCCTGTGCTGAGCCCTGCAGAGCTCCAGGAGCCTCAAGGGCAGGAACAATGTGGGGAAGAGCTGCTGGGCAGGACGGGTGTCACAGGCTGCCCTGTGGGAAGCACCGTGGTGGCTCCAGAGCCAGACGTGTCCCCGAGCCATGGCCGAGCGCTGGGTCCCACCCCCTGCTCTGGGCTGTGGTGCTCAGGGCGGGGGGTGGCCGGGCCCAGCAGTGCCTGACAGCCCCTGCTTTTGGCAGGTACCCGCATCATCTGCGACCGCAAGTTCCTGCTGGAGTGCAAGAATTCACCCGCGGCCAGGACCCCTCCCTGCTGCCTGCCCCAGACCCCCGGTGTCACATCCCTGGCCCAGTCCAGCCTCGTCAAGCTGGAGGAGCTCAAGGAGCGGAATGAGAGCCAAGAGGCCATGCCAGGTGAGCAGCCCAGGCCTGTGGCCCCCCACCCATGGACCACCTGCCTGGGGCACGGGGCTCCTGCCTGGCCACAGGGGCAAGGGGAGAGCCTGGCCCAGCCCCAGTTCCAGCTCCTGACCCCTTTGCCTGCCTATGTCTCCCAAGGCAGCCCCATGCTAACCCTGTATCCATGCCCTTTGCAGATCAAGACCAGTTTGAGATGGACATCTGAGTTTCCAGCTCCCCGTCTCCAGGCCATGGCTGGGCCTGTTCCTGGGCCTCGTGGAGGTGCTGGCACCGTGACCAGCTGGCTGCAGCCCTCTCTGATGCTGGGGATGGACGTGTGACACCTCAGGCTCTAGCACAAGTGGCTGGTGCAATTGCCTAGGAGCTCATGCTTGATCAATAAACACCGTGAAACCCCTGTGCTGACCTGGTGTGTGTCTGTTGGGGCTCAGCGGGGTCCTCACACCCCCGTGGAGGGGGCTGAGCAGCACCAGCAGGGTGCAGGGGGTGACACTGCAGGTGGGGGTTGGTGAAGGCCTGGGTGGTTCCCAGCTGTGGTGGGGGGCAGCTGGTGAGTGCCAGTGGGGTGGGAACAGCACAGTCAACACCTAACTGTGGGCACATGTTTGTCCCTGGATCCCAAACTCGAGTCTGAACTGTGCCAGGAGGGCAGGAGCCCAGATGGGGGCAGGAGCCCAGATGGGAGCAGAAGCTGTGGCTGCAGCACAAACCCTGGCCATGCCGAGCTGCTGGGGACTGCTGGCACATTGGCCTCCACGGCCAGCCTGGGCCCCTCCTGCAGCAGAGCTGGGGCTGCTGTAGGCACCCCACAGCCAAATGTGAGGCCAGAAGGGCCAGGCTTTGCCAGTGCAGCAGGAACACACAGCACTGCCTGCTCCAGCCAGGTGCTGCTGGTTTCTTCCCTTCACATCCTGCTGGCTGAGAGCACCCTGCCAAGGCCAGAGCCCCTTGGCCAAGCCTGACAAAGCAGCCGTGGCCTCACCCAGCAATCCTGTCTCCCACTGCCCCTGGGAGCCCCAGGACCTGCCAGTGCCAGAACCCTCGGGCAGACTGTGGCTGGGGGCAGGTTGGTGTTGTTTATTAAACATAATGAATCGCCACTAAAATGTCGCAATGATTAAAATCCCCTTTTCCTGGATGAGGATTGGGAGGCAGAGGGGGTGCCCCGACTCCCTCTGGCAGCGGGGTCCCTGCTCCTGCCGGCGGCCCTGGGCAGGGGCTGCCCCGCTCACAGTCCGCAGCCCCGCCCCCGGTGTCAGGGCTCCTCCTGGCCCGGCTCGGGCTCGGTCTTAGGCTCGGGCTCGGTCTCAGCGCTGCCGTCCGTTGCGTCGGGCAGGTTCCGTGTCTCGGCGATGAGGCGCTTGACGCCCACCATCCACTGGCTCACCTCGTTCACGTGGTCCACCATGAGCGAGCGGTGGATCTCGTCAGCCGCGTCCCAGTGCTGCTGCTGGAGCTCTGCCAGGACAAGGGAACCCGTCAGGGGGTGCAGGATCCACCTTCCCACGGGTGCCCCTGAGCCAGGGCCCGCTGCTGGCCCGGCTGCAGCCCGCTCGCCCCATACCTTGCACCAGGAGGCTCATCCTCTTCCTCACCGGTGCCGACAGCTTCCCCTGAGCCCACGCGTCCTCCAGCACTGTCAGCCGCCGCCCGATGTCATTGCACACTTGTTTCTGGAAGCAGAGGTGAGCTGGGAGAGGGGGGAACCGCCCCCACCAGCTCTGGGCAGCGCCCGGGGCAGAGGCGGCTCTCCCCCCTCTCAGGTGTCCTGGGGACCGGCAGCTCCTGCACCGCGGGGTCCGAGGCGGCGGGAGGGGCCCGGGCTCACCTGCACCGAGGGCCGGCAGGAGTCCAGGGCCGCCCGCAGCGGGGCGAGCACGGTGTCGGCGGACACGCTGCACTCCCGCTCCTCCGGGCACGGCCGCGCCTCGGCCCGCGGGGCAGCGCCCACGGGCCCCAGTGGGGGCGGCCCCAGCGCCCGGGGGGGCGGCGCGGAGGGGTCTGCGGGGGCACTGCCCGGGGCCGGGGGGGCACCTGCGGGGCAGAGGCGGCGGCGCGGGGCCCGTCAGCCCGGCCCAGGGCCCCGCACACCGGGTCCGAGCGGGGAGCGGCCCCCGGGGCTCCGGGCGGGGCCGAGGGGCGGGCGGGGGCTCGGGCGGTGCTGACCTGGGGATGCGCCCTCGGGCGGGGGGGGGGCCCGGCGGGTGAGCGGCGTCCGGCGGGAGCCCCCGGCCTGCGCCTGCAGCCCGTACGAGAACTGGGGGGGGTCGTTCCAGCCGCGCTCCTGGTTCCCTGCGGCGGCGAAGGAGCGCGGTGAGATCGCGGAGAGGGGACACCGACGGGGACCCCCCGCCCCGGCACGGCCCCGGCACCTCCCCACACACGGACACCCTTCCCGAGGGGCCAGTCCCGCCGGTCCGGTCCCCGCCCCGGGCAGACCCGCAGTGTCCCGGTGCCCCCCCGGTGCCCCCGTGCCGGAAGCTCCCCGCGCCCCCTCACCCGGTCTCACGTAGGGCTCCGCCATCCCGCCACGTCACGGCCGGACCGGCCCCTTCCGCCCGCCGGGGGTGGGCGGGCCGGGCGGGGCGGGAGGGGCCGGGCGAGTCCCCGCCCCGCCGGGCCGGGACCGGGGTCGGGGCCGGGGTCGGGGCTCTCCCCCGGCGGCTCCAGCCCCGGCCCCGGCCCGGCCCGCTACGGGCTGTGCAGGAGGGCCCGCCGGAGGCGGAAAACCTCCAGGAAGGAGAAGAGGCCCCTCTTGCGGGCCCCGCCGCCCGCCCCGCCGCCGCCCCCCCCCGCCTTGGCCGCTCCGCGGGCTCCGTCCCCCGCGGCCGCCGGCCCGGCCCGGCCCCGGCCTGCCGTGCTCTTCGCCTTCGCCCCCGGCGCGGCGGCCACGAGGCACTTCTGGTACTGCACCTGCGGGGGGACGGGGCGGGCAGCGCGGGGTCGCGGCCCCGGGGCCACCCCCGCCCGCCGCCCGGGGCTCACCATGCAGGCGGCCTGCACCGCCTCCGAGATGGTGCCGGCGTCGGGCTCGCACCAGAAGGCCGCGCACTGGAAGCGTCGCCCCGTGTCCACGATGAGCGCGAAGGTGTGCGCGTCCCGGCCCACGCCCAGGAAGGTCACGTACCGCACCTGGCACTCCCAGATGTTCGCCGCCTCCTCGGGCTCCTGCGGGCACCCCGCGGGCCCGTCCAGCCCTGGCCGCCCCCCGGGCCCGCCCCGCCGGGGGCACCCCGGCCGGAGCCCCCCGTGCCCCCCAACCTGCGCCGGCTGAACCCTCATGGCCGTGTCCGACACGTAGATGAGGGAGGGCGTCCAGCTCTCCCGCCCGGGGCGCCTCGTCAGCTTCTCGATGGCCTCGTTCAACACGTCCATCCCTGCGGAGCGGGACACCCCGTCCCACCCCATCCCACCGGCCCCGGGACGCGGCTGCTCGGCCGCCCCACGGAGCAAGGAGGGGCTTGCTGGGCGTCCCCCAGCTGCGGGGGTGGGGGCAGCGGCGCTTACCCATGGCCCTGGGCACGGGCAGGCTGCCGATGTACAGTGCCTCGTAGGTCTGCATCGACTGCCTCACCGCCTCCAGGATATCCACTGCCAGTACAGAAGAAGTGGGGGTACCTCTGTGTCCCCCGCTGTGTCCCCCACATCCCCAAGGACCCCAAGATCTGGCTGCTGGACACCCCCACTGCCCGAGGGTGGGCTGTGGGCAGGGGGAGCACCGGGGGACAGTACCTTGCAGCGGCAGGTCCTCGGTGGAGATGGGCTCCAGCGTGGCAGCGCGAGGCAGGCGGCTGCTGGCCACGGCTCGCTCGGCCACGATCTGCAACAGACGGGGGTCCTGGTGCCTCCCCTCACCCCCGAGACCCCCGGGCTGTGCTCACACCCAACGGGGCCCCTTTAAAATCCCACCTTGGAGCACATCTCATGCAGGGCCTTGGCGATGCCCTTGGCGGGCACGTTGCAGTGGAAGACGTGACACTTGAGGACGCAGGTGTCCTTGTCACTGGCCACGAAGGCGAAGTCTCTGCACAGCCATGAGCAAGCCAGTGAGACCCTGACAGAGCCCCTTCCCTGCACTGCCCCCCAGCCCTGTGCCCCCTTACCTGTCCCTGCAGCCACGGTGGCAGTCGGGGAGGGAGGAGAGGGGACAGGTCACTGCTGGGGTGCCTTCCCCCTAAGCAGGCAGAGCCACCCCCAGCCCCCAGCTCTGCCCTGGCCCCAGCACCTGCCGTTGTCGCAGCCAACGCCCCAGACGCGGATGTTGAGGATGGGCTGGCGGTGGATGAGGCTGCGATCAAGGGGGTCCACCAGGCTCATGGTGTCCTTCTTCAGGATCATCACCAGGTCCTGGCCCTGCAGAGGGGCAGCAGCTCCCTCAGCCTGGCAGACAGCCTGGGCTTCCCCAGAACCCAGCTCATGGGTTGGGACACCCCTGTCCCCCCAGCCTAATCAGCTCCAGGCATGGGAACAGCTCTGATTCCCACCCCTGCCCTTCCCTGGTACCATTCCATGTGTGGGGACCCACCAGGCACTCCTGGCACTGTCCCCAAGGAACAGCCCTGTGAGACCTACCTGCCCCACACCTGAAACCATCACATGGATACCCTGTGTGGAGAGTAGACTGCCTCTGGCACTGATCCCTGCTCCCTCCCAGCACAATCCAGCCTCAGCAGCAGCAGCCCTGGAGCGGGCCCCTGCCTGGCAGCCCCGTCCCAGGCTCTCACCTCACCCCGGTTCTCCGCAGAGCCCTGGCCCTTGCTGTTGGAGAGCTGCTGGATGCAGTTGTTGACGGCAATGCTGCTCTTGCCCGGTGCCAGGTCCTCCTCGGGGATCTCCACCCAGCCCAGCGAGCGCACGGCAAAGCACTGAGCAGAGACACGTTGGGGCTCTGGTGCCCGCTGGCACAGCCACCTCCGCCCCGCGCCCCTCGCCGTGCCAGCAGGGTCACCCCTGCTCTGGCTCCCACCCATCCATGTCCCTGCCAGCTGCCACTCGCCTCCTCCCCTGCCAGCCCCAGCCCACGATGCGGCAGCGGAGCCGGCGGGATGCGGTACCTTGGAGCCGGGCTCTGCGCTGTGCTGGGTGTCCTCTCCGTGCCAGGACAGCGAAGGCCTGCAGAGGGACAGGGCAGTGAGGGGCAGCTCCCTCTGCGTGGTCCCTGGGGCACCCAGGGAAGCGCCAGGAATGCCCTGGCACCACCATACCCCCTTGCCACCAGCTGGGAAGCATCCCATAGGGATGGTGCTGCTGGTTCCAGCACGGGGGGCTGCTCTGGGAGGGCACTGGGGCCAAGCACCCAGTGGTGGCGAAGGATCAGTAGTGCCCCATAAACAAGCCAGCAGAGCACCAGGGCAGCCCTACCTCCTGGTCAGCGAAGCCATGGGGCTGGGAATGGGCCTATCCTTTGCTGAGTGCTTCGCTCCGGGGGCCTGGCATTCCTGGGAGACAGGAGGAAAGAGAGGGCAACAAGACAGGCTGTCAGGAGGCACCAGGTAGGAGCCCTCCCTCCCAGGACAGCAATAGGCCTGTGTGCATTCTGTGTGGCCAGGATGTGCCTAAAATCAACACGGAGCCTGCAGGAGCCTTTCAAGGGGCTTATCCCTGGCCAGAAATGGGCTGAGCAGGACTTTGGGATGACAGAGACAGGCCTGCTCCAAGGGGAGGCTGGCCCAGAGGACCCTTCAGCAGGCTTCTGCCAGGGGTGGGATCCAACACCAGCCACCACCCCCTGTACTCACACCCCCTACCCTTCCCTGTAGTGTCTCCTCTCCATCAGCCTCCGGGTGCCCTCCTGGGCTGGTGGTGCGTGCAGGGTGCTGCCATTGCGTCGTGCCCGTCGGCACATGCCAGTAGTAGGTGCCCAGAGAGTCACAGATTTTCCTCCAGCCTGGGGGGAGGTCGGGGTCTGTCTCCAGGCTCTGGTCGCTCCAGAGATTGTCTGTGCAGAGACAGACAGAGTGTGAGAGGCAGAGAGTGGGGAGGGAAGGCACCCCAGCTGCGGGATGCTTTGCCCGGCAGCAAAAGGGTCCTGCGGTGGCCTCTGGGTGCGTGGCTGGGCCCATGGCCCGGGAGAGGAGCATGGCGAGGGAACATGGCACGGTGCCCGCCAGGCTGCGGCGGCGGCAGACCCCGCTGCGGGGACCTGCCTGGCCGGCACACGGGGGACAGCGGGACCCCGGCGGGGCACAGAGGGCAGGGGCATCCCGGGCCTGCCGGGCCGGGCATCCTGCGGGGCGTCCGGGCAGGGCCCGCGGCAGCCAGCCCAGCCCGGGAAAGGGCACAGACCCCGGGGTGCGGGCCGAGGGTGGTGCCCCGGGGAGCTGCAGCCGCCTCCCCCCGCGCCCCCAGCCCCGCGCGGGCACGGACACGATCCCGTGGCGCAGCACGGCCGGAGCCAGCCCGGGCCCGCGGGGGCGGCGCGTCCCGACCGGCCAGGGGGGCCCGGGGAATGGGGGGTCCCGGGGGATGGGGGGTCCCAGGGAATGGGAGGTCCCGGGGGATGGGGGGTCCCGGGGGATGGGGGGTCCCGGGGGATGGGGGGCGGGGTGCTCCGGGGGTGGAGGGGCACGGGGGTGGAGGTGCCCAGGGGATGGGTGGGGGGTTCCCGCGACCTTGGCGGGGCCGGGCGGGCCCCGATCAGCACCGCGGACAGCGCCGGGCGCGGCCGCCGCTCCGACCCGCGGGGCCCACCCGGCCCCGGCCCCGAAACCCGCAACCCGGCCCCGCCACTCAGCGCCGGCCCCGCAACCCGGCATCGATCCCGCAGCGCGGTCCCACAGCGCGGCCGCGGCCCCGAGCGCGGCGCTGGCCCCGCGGGCTGTGCCCCTGCCCGCGCCCCCCCCGGCCCCGCGCTGACCGTCGCAGTTGACCAGGACGATGGCCAGCATGTAGTCCTTGCCCAGCATGGCCCCGCCGCCGCCTGCCCAGGCCCGGACCCGCGGCGGCTGCGGCGGCAGAGGCGGGACCGGGGCGGGACCGGGGCGGGGGCTGGAGAGAGACGGGGGGGCGCGGGGGGTTCGCCCGGGCGAGCTGGGGAAGGCGCGGGGGTGTCCGGGGCCTTTCGGATGTGTCGGGGCAGAAAATGAGACCCTGGGGAAAGAAGGGGCTTTTTGGGCTGGAAAGGAGGTTCCTGAGTGTGGCAGAGGGGCCCGAGTCAACCTCTTGTGCCCTCGGGTTCATCCCATTCCCCTCCACCCACTCTTAGGGTTATTCCATTCCCCTCCACCCACTCTTAGGGTTCTTCCATTCCCCTCCCTGACCCCACAGATCACCCTCATTCCACCCACACCTGTCCCACGTTTTCTGCCCTCCTTGCAAGCCCAGGTGTGCCCATTCCCCTTCACCTGTGCCCAGCCTCCACCACTCAGCGCTGAAGGCACCCAAATGTCCGTGCTGGTCACCTTCCCCTTCTCACCAGGGGCCAAGAGCTTTGCATCTCCAGTTTGAGACTTTTTTTCCAAGCTACCCTGAGCAGATAATCCTGGATAATACTCAGCATTCAGGGACAGGAGCTCTGGAGACATTCATTGTACACCTCAATTCCCCCACAGAGCCCCTCGTGGGCTGCTAGGGGCAAAGTCCTTCCAAGCTACAGGTGCCTGATTAAATACTCCAAGATGGATTGCTCTATGTGGCTTGTCCAGTCATGGCCTCTTAATCTTTCCTTCTTCAGAGCCAGGTTTGTAGTCCTGCATACATCCCATGTCCTTGAGCCTCCCAGGCCACCTCAGCTGCCCTGATCCTTTCCATGCACATTCATCCACAGAGTTTGCAGTTTTTGGAAGTGTAAAATGACTTTTCCATGCTTGTTCCCTCTCTTCCAGTGAGGCATTGCTTCTTTGCTTGGCCTTATTCATGCACTCTAGGGGCTACCCCATCCCTGATTTTGTGAGACACCCTCCTCTCCTACAGGCATTTTAACCTTGCCCACATCCACTGGCACCAGCTCCATAATCCAGCTTTGTAGCTCTCCGGAATAACATCTGTCTCTTCTGTTGGCAGCTGTTTTTTTGGCTACAGGATTTTCCTTCTGCATCTGTCCAGAGTTAGTCGGATTTCTAAGACCCCATTTTAGCACTGTGTCCTTGGGACATTATTTGCCCAACCCAACCCATCCCAACACGGCAGGAGCAAGGGAGGCTCACGGATCCCTGTGTCCAGACGTGTCTCAGGGGTCACACATCTCACCTTGACCCCTGCTTTGCCCAGACCAAGTGATGCTGCCTTTTTTTTCCCTATTTCCCAGCAGTGATCTCTCCCCTACCAGGAACAAGCTCGTAGTGACTTGTAACACTGTGCTGAACATGTCTCCTTGTCCTTAGTTCAACACACATTTCACTTCCAAAAACTGATCAGACAAGAGGCAGCAACCTCAACAGAAATTCTTCCCACTCCTCTTCCTGCTCATCCAAGCCCACCAAGGTGATGTACTGAAGGCAACTTTCTCCTGGAAATGTCATAAAGCTTTAGGGCAATGAGATATGAGGCTTAGAGCAAGGGAGGAGAACGTGGGGATGGTGCAGGGCAGAACCCAGGGACTGTATGAAACGTCATATGGGATGTTTAGGGGAAGAGATGTAGGAAAGGGAAAGGGAGGTACCAGAGGAGGGACAAGCATGGGAAAACAGAGAGGAGAGGAAAGGTTTTGGTGGTGTGTAGGCAGTGGTAGATATTCTTGCCTGCCTTGGCAGCTTGTTTCAGCACTGCAGTCTGTTCCTAGACCCTCATTAAATCATATTTCTTCTGTGCAGCTGCACTCCCTGTTCAGAGCTGCCTGGGAGAGAGAGGGACAGCTTCCTACTGGTTCACAAGAGGATAAGGATGAGGAAAGTGTAAGGATAAGGATAAAGAAAGCTTATACTCCTTATACTCCACATAGAAAGGCATGAGCCATCTTGTAATTCTACAGCTCTCATAATTGTCTGGTGCTGGCCCTGAAGAGTGAGAGATCTGGATTTGGTTTCGCTTGATTTGTGCTTGAAGGAGAAATGCAGTGGCAGGTGTAATTTTTGATGCTGGGCTGATGACCAAGACTCTCTTCTTCTGGCCTGAATAATGAAATCCTGAAGAAGGGGCATAATATTTCTCCTTGGCTTGAATTTTGCCTTCCTAGGGCAATAATTAGCGAAATCTCTTCACAATATAAGGGGGATCTTTCAGACCTTCTGTCACTTTCCTCAAAAAAAGAGCAAAAAACCAACTCAGATGGCTTCCTCAGAGCAGTCTGAGGCTGCTACTTAGGTTCTCAGATCTGTAAAATGCAGATCAAAAGACTATTAAACAGGCTCATCACACCTCATGAAAACATTCCATAGCTGGAATTAGATTCAGATCTCAGCAGGTCCATCTCAGTTTTACCTAAGATAACAAAACAGATAACTTGACTCCTATCCAGATTTTTTTGTACGTGGAAGACTTTCAGGGGATAAACCCACAAGGTTTCTCTCTGTGCTGCTCCTGAAGCAAAGGACAGAATCTCCTTCAAAAAAAAATCCATGTAATTTGTCTGATGCAGACCTGATGCAGGTCTTCATTCACACCAGAGAAGGAGGTTTGTGACTGATCAATAATTTTCAGCTTATGAAAACCCTTCATAAAAAAATCAAGTGAAATATTACATGATGATTCCACTTTCCCCTCACTTTCCTCCCAGCTACCGAAAAAACAAGAGCACACTGTGCAGCCCAGATTCAGTTATCAGCAATTATCAAATATCCTCCAATAATTTCACACCTCTCTCATAACACAGGGTACAGAAGTGTCCATAGTTTCAGTTTCTCAAGTGACTTCACACACGCTCAATTTAAATTTTCCTGTCACCCACTACTAACTCATCTCAGAAAGCCTGGGGGTGGAGGAAATCAATTCCCTGACAATTTGAAGCACACACACTCTGGAGCACGAATAATTGGTATGATTTTTGAATGAACAGCTAAAATTCCAAGTATCAGTAATAGTACATGCTGCTCTTGTCTCCATCTAATTTCTTGGAGATAGTTCTGAAGTTTCCCAGAACCAGCAGCCTCAGGTCACCAAAGAGCTTCAGCTGCATCATTAGTGCAGGAATTAGAACCTTGCAACTCTTCAACCACTGAATCACCAGCACAAATGGGCTGTTTTCCTTTGGTAATTTACAGGATTCCTGCTAGTGATGCAAGATTACATCGAGGAGTTCTAAGTATATTTTTACTGCTTTAAACTAAAGTCTAAATTACCTCCATTGTGGCAGTACTGCTCTCTTTTTAATTAGTTCCACTGCCTCATAATTATGATGAGTAAAGACTTAAGGTATGTACTAAAAAGGATCACAAGGAGACATTTAAGCCTTAAGTTAAGTACCCAGTATAAATTATTTTGGGGGGAAATATTGAATCAACATCAAACTTCAGCTATAGAGATATCATTTGTCTTCATTTAAACCAGGTAAGAATTAGTGCCTGGTGTTATCAGTATTTTTAAAAGGACATTATTTAATTTTGAATTTTGGTATTTTTCCAGGTTGAAGACTACAGGATATGCTTATATTTGGCAGTTTATGAAGAGGAAGCTCCGTTTGCCTTACTGTGATGTTAAAACACAGATTATCACCCACACTTCCTCAAGTGTTTGCAGACAGTTAATCAGCCCACTGGGTAGTGTCTGAAGTCACTATATGGCCTCATATTTTGTGTTGCTGAGCATAGGGGGATGGTCACTGCCCTGGTCCTGCTGCCACAAGCCAGGTTGCCCTTGGTCTTCTGGCCCACCTGGGCTCATGTTCAGCCACTGTCAACCAGCACCTCCAGGGCCTTTTCCAACAGGGCAGCTTTCCAGCCACTCTGTCCCAATGGGGCCCCAGCTTCGGGGGAAATGAGACCTGACCTGCAACACACACCTTTCCCCCACTCCAGGTCTCACACCCCACCTGCCCACAGCCCCCCCAGCCGGCACCAGGGGCTGGGAACAGCCACTGGGCCCCAGGGCCCCCATCCCAAAGGTGCCTTAGTGTTGGTTCAGAGCCCCAGGGTGAGCCCTGAGCCCCCTGGTACCACTGGGGGGGCTGGAACCCCTCAGGCAGCTCCTGCAGCCCCCGAGCTACAGCTCCATCCCCTTTCCCACGGGATTTATTTCAGCTCCAGCCCCAGCATTGCCATTGCAGCTCCACATGGGTTTGGCTCTGGCTCCAGTCCCAGGGTGCCCATTCCAGCCTTTATGTCCCCCCTGGCCCAACAGATGGCATTTCAACCCCAGCCCTACAACCTTTATTTAATAAACATCACATATCTAGTAATAGAATTTAAAAAAAAAAAAAAAACACAACAGAATAAAATAAAAACACCATCCAGGGGTCCTGGCCCCAAGGGCCCCACAGAACCCCTCGGGGAGCTCCCACCGGCACAGGGGGCAAGGGAGGGGAAGGTAGGGCAAGGGGAAAAGGTAAGGGAGGAATAGGAAAGGCATGGGAGGGATAGGAAAGGCAAGGCAAGGCATGGGAGGGGTGGGCAAGGCAAGGTAATGCCAGGGAGCGGCCGGGTAGGAAAGGGAGAGCAAGGGGGACAAAGCGCCCCGACGGCGCCGCGCTCCGCCTCCATCGCCGCAGCTCCTCCTGCCGTTCCCGCTGCTCGGGACGGGGTGCGGAAGGTCCCAGCGGCGCTCCCCGCTCCGCCTCGGACACCTCTCTGTCAGGAACGGTCCCCGCGCTCCGTCCACGCGATTTGGGACACTCGGCCAGACGTGTGGGTCAGCAGCAAAGAGGGCGGGGGGGCACCCCCGGGGCACCCCCAGGACACCCAGGGTCCCGTCCCACCCGTGACCGGGGCAGGGGGAGCTGCTCATGGAGCTCCCGCCGGCTCCGGGGGGACCTGTCACGGCCTGGCAGCAGCGCGGGGATGCGGAGGCAGGAGGGAACATCGCGGCTGCAGCAACAGCCACGGTGACCTTTAAAAACCAGCTCCGGCTCAGCGAGGCAGGTGAGCAAATCGCTGCCCCGAGCGGCGAGCAGGGACGGGAGTCACGGCGGGGGACAGACAGATTTATTATGTTTCTGGGAGCCGCGCCGTTACATTTTGCTGGGGAGAAGGTCACCGCCCTGCAGCCAGACGGGCCGGGATGGTTATTCAACGCGACGGGAACAAGAAGCTGCAGCCAAGCCCGCCGGGGTCTGCTGGGGCTCCACGGGTCGCTGCGGCAGAGGGGTCTGCCAGAGCCACCTCCACAGTGTCTTCCCAGCGACATTCTCGAGGGCCAGGGCAGGGCGCAGGAGTCGGCACAGCCTCTGCTCCCGCGGGGGGAGGGAGGGCATCAGACAAGAATAAATACAGCTTTCAGAGCCCCCCCGACCCCCCACCCGCTGCTGCACAGCCTGGCCAAGGCATTTACAGGAGGAAATCTGTCAGCCAGAATCCAGCCGAGGAGCAGACGTGTCCGGAGGGGGCTAAGGCTGGCTCGTTCTCGTCCTGATCTCCTCCACCAGGCTCTCCCTGCGGATGTTGACCTACACAGGGGGGAGCACAAAGTTGCTTCAACACAACTCCAGCAGCTTCATGTGTCACCACAGTCGTGGCCCTGTGTCTCAGGAGGTCACGCTGGGGTGGCACCAGCCCCTCTCTGGGGATGGAATGGGCTGCAGGACCCACAAGAGTTGAACCTGTAAGAGCAGGAACCACCTGCCTGCAATCCCAGTAAACCCCCTCCTGACCAGTGGTTGGGAGGGCAGTGCTCTTCTCACTCTTTCCTACTGGTTCCAAAGCCAGTGATCCAGTCAGTGACCCATGCACTGGTGCCAGTGCTGCCTGCTTTGGGAATCTGTCCTGA
Organism: Pseudopipra pipra; assembly: GCF_036250125.1. Lineage (NCBI taxonomy): Eukaryota > Metazoa > Chordata > Aves > Passeriformes > Pipridae > Pseudopipra > Pseudopipra pipra. The sequence goes on along the minus strand of NC_087563.1, from coordinate 3,232,414 downwards.
GGTAACAGGCACAGAGCAGCCTTGCAGTGTTACAGGGTTACAAGTCCTGCTCACTCCCACTCATTCTAAGAGGGTACCTCCAGGACCTTCATCAATGGTCCTGTGTTGTGGACAAAAAGCCCACTGAATCCCCCCTCCATGCTCCAGGCTCCTGGTAAGGAATAGCTGGGAGTTCAGGGAGATCACAGAACAGAAAACTCTCCAGAGTTGGAGACAACAGCTCTCCATAGCTCCAGGAAGGGCAAGGAACTGGAATGTGGGGCCTTACAGAAGCTGCTGGGAAGCACACTGTGTCTGGAGGGCTGGGCTGAGCCGGGCTGAAGGGTCACATAGCCCATCACCCCGTGGTAAAGCTGCCACAGGCCTCACCTCCTCCCTGGTTGCCACAATCCGCAGCTTGACAACTCCATCCTTGAGCTCCTGCTCCCCCACGATGGCGACCAGAGGGATGCCCGTGTCCTCACAGTACTGCAGCTGGTTCAGCAGCTTGGGGTTCTTCTTGTACAGCATCTCTGCCTGGGAGAGAACCAGGGCACGACACTGGCATCAAACTGGGCTGTTCCACTGCACCCTCTCAGCCAGGCACTGCTGGTCTGGCCTGGTGAGCCTGTGGTTGTGTGGTGGGGAAGAGGATGGGCTCAGGGAGAAGGCTGGGCACCAGGCTTAACAAGGCCAAGTGCTGGGTCCTGCACTTTGGGTCACAACCACCCCTGCAGAGCTATGGGCTTGTGGCAGTGTGGTTGGAAAGCTGCCCAGTGGGAAAGGCCCTGGGAGTGCTGGCTGACAGTGGCTGAATGTGAGCCCAGGTGTTCCCAGGTGGGCCAGAGGGCCAAGGGTATCCTGGCCTGTATCAGAAATAGTGTGGCCAGCAGGAGCAGGGCAGTGCCTGTCCCCCTGTGCTGGCCCTGCTGAGGCTCCTCCAGGGTTGTGTCCAGTTCAGGGCCCTTCACAACAAGACACTGAGGGGCTGGAGAGTGTCCCGAGAAGGGAATAGAGGTGGGGAAGGGGCTGGAGCACCAGGAAGAGCTGAGGGAGCTGGGGGGGCTCAGCCTGGAGAAAAGGAGGCTCAGGGGGGACCTTCTGGCTCTGCAACTCCCTGACAGGAGGGGGGAGCCTGGGGGGAGGTTGGGCTCTGCTCCCAGGGAACAAGGGACAGGACAAGAGGAAATGGCCTCAAGTTGTGCCAGGGGAGGTTTAGGTTGGATGCTGGGAAAATATCTTCCCCAAAAAGGGTGGTCAGGCCCTGGCTTAGGCTGTCCAGGGCAGCAGTGGAATCAGCATCCTTAGAGGAGTGTTAACAGACATGTGGATGTGGCTCCAGTCCGTGTCACTGGGGTGTCCCTACAGGCCCAGGAGCCCTGCAGAGCACTGAGACATTCCCTTCCCCTCCCCTCATGAAGGCAGTGTGCCCATTGGGAATCTGTCCTGAGACACCAGACCCAAAGCAGCCCTGCAGTTTAACAGGGCTAACCAAGCCCTGCTGCCCAGCCCTTCCTGGAGAGCACCTGATTTGGGACACTGCGAAGAGACAGTCTGCCCCCAGCTGCTCCCTGCTAACTCCTTCCTCCCAAAGCAAAGTCAGATCTGGTCCATTCCTGGCACAGAGAGTGGACCAGGCAGCTCCTGACTTTGCCATCAGTGGGTCATACCTTGATTCCAGCATCCCACAGCTCGGAGATGAGCTTCAGCCGCTCTTCAAGGAGCTTCTTTTGGGCAGAGGCCACCAGCACCTGCGTCTCTGTTGTCCTGATCTTCTCCTCAGAGGCCTAGAGAGGGGACAAGACTCAAAAGATGCCACAGACATAACTGAGGGATCTGAGATTCCATGAGCAGGAGGGGTCACCACCCCAGGTCTGTCGATTCAGCAGTGAGGGGGATCAGGCTCAGCAGGATGAACAGCACAAACTCGGAATCAGGGATGTTCCATAGACTCCTTCCTGGAGCAGAATCTCTTTTCCTGCAGTTGTTCCATGGTGGGGTGCTTAAGACAGCCTCCCTCCTGTTCCTCTACATCCAAGGGCCTCCCAGAGATCTGCTCCAAGCAGTTCAGGAGCAGCAAGCCCTGCAGAAGGTGGACAGAGGCTCTGCTCTACAGCTGAGCTGCCAACTAGGGGTTAAATTAACAGCAGCAAACTGAGATGCTCCACCAGCTCCTGTGGCAGATGCTGGATATTCCAAGTGGCATTTTCCTGCTGCCTTGCTGAAGGGGGCAGCCTTTAAAAGGTCACCTGCAGAGGAACAAACCTGGCCAGGACCGGAGGTGGTGGGGGAGGAATTCAGTTTCTATTTAGAAATTCCAGTTGTGTCTGGCTGCCAGGAAAGAAGCAACATCAGGCCCCTGGGGGAGGAGAATGTGCAGCAGTGTTTTGGGAAGTCTTTTTACAAAGACCTATTTTACACCCATTGATTGGGATGGAGGACACACTGGTACAGCAACTCTGAGGACAGGGAAAGAGGAAAAAGGTTATCTGGGAAACCCTCAGAGGCACTTTGCTTCCTGCCCTGGGACATCTGATCCCTGTCTCATCTCTGTAGTGCCATAGGCAAGACAAACAGATGTGTGAAGCTGCTGTTTCCTTGAAAGAGCAATGCTGTCCTGCCAAGGAGAACCTGGGGTCACAGATGCCTAATCCAGGGGGGAACACCAAGGCATCTGCCCTGGGTACCTGGCATTGCTGAGGATTTAAGTGCTTCCCACAGCAGCAGCTGGAGAAGCCATATCTGAGGCCTGTGGGAAGAAGGATCTTGCCTTCAGTGGGAGCCCCAGAGATCATCTGCCAGGCCAGAGATTTGGTGGTTATGTCCTGGCTCTGGCTCCTGCTGCAGAGCACAGCAGAGGCCTGGCTGGCTTCTCCAGAGGCTGTGGTAAGGAACATTCACTTCAGCATCTGCTGGACTGGGGATGCTGGGGGAAAATGTAAACCATTGCTTAGCTGAGCACCAAAGGCACCTACCTCCAGCCTCTGCTCCAGGATGGAGAAGATCCGCTCGATCCCAATGCTGACCCCCACGCAGGGCACCTTCCGGCCCTTGGGATCAAACATCCCCACCAGCCCGTCGTAGCGGCCGCCTCCAGCCACGCTCCCGACGCCCACCAGCTCCTCCACGTGCTCGTTCTCCTGCTGCAGCAGCACGGCCTCAAAGATCACCCCCGTGTAATAGTCCAGGCCCCGGGCCAGGCTCAGGTCGAAGGAGATCTGCAGGGCACCAGGGCGGCCCCGTCACTGGGTGGTTGGGGGCTCACCAGGGCAGCACCCCCTCCTGCCCCCGCACCTCCTCACCTTCCCTGTGATGCCAAACAGGGTCAGGTACTCAAACAGCAGCTTCATGTCCCCCAGCCCCTCCTTGGCCAGCTTGTTCTGCGACAGCTTTGGGTCCTGCAGGAGCCGCTCGATCAGGTCCAGCCCACCTGTAGGAACCAGACTTGCCTCAGGTGTGCCAGGGCAGCAGCACCAGCCACAGTGGCCCCAGCCAGCCGTGTGTGTGCCCTGTGCACCCTCCATCCCCAGAACAAGCCCAAGGGCTCGACCCCCCAGTGCTCACCGTGGAGCTGGACGTACTCCCCGATGCGATCCGCAGCCTCGGGAGAGAGCCCCTTCTCTCCCACCATCTCGCTCCTCACTTCCTCCCATGGCACCTGGGAGGGGACAGAAGGACATCAGCCACTGAGCCAGGGATGTGGGCTCTCCCAGGGACAGTTCTGGTGGCCCTGCACATGTAGATGAACAGACACATCTGCCACCAAAAGATCTTTGCACGGCAGAAACCCTTCAGGGTGGTTAAAGGGTGCATGAGAGAAGTAGCAGGTCTCAGAGCACAGTCATACGGTCCTTATTCCATTTCTTGTACCTCTGCACAGTCTGTTTGTGCCCCAACCCTACAAAAATACTTTGGGTTTGATTTCTGTCCAGAATTGAACATCAGTACTGTAAAAACACCGAATCTGAAAGCCACCTTGGTGCTCTGGCTTCCCTGGTTAGGTACCTAGTCATAAAGAATCCCATTCTAAAAGAGCCCAATGGTCCCTTCCTATTGCTTTTCCACACATACACAGCCCCCAAACCCACACTTAAATCATGCCTGTACAATAGATCTCCCTGCTAACAGGGCTGTGAGACTTCTTCCAGCTGCCTTCATCTGACCATCCAACGAGGCCTCCAAGGGAAAAGGCAGTTCCCCCTTCAACAAAGCACCATGACCACATGAGATGAGACACAAGGCTGCTGTGTTTAACAGGGTCTTACAGGAAAGTTAGGAGCACTCCTTAAAACAGTCAGCCCACAGTATCCCCCATGTGACTCTGAACACACAGTTCCTCCAAATTCTACTTCGGACCCCAAGCCAAGAAATCTGAGTTTTCAGACTGCACTTCATTCACTTCAAGGTTTCTCCTTCTTAGTTATCAGAGAAGGACTGTATAACACACTTACAAACTGATCTCCAGCATCTTTATCTGACAAGGGCCTACAGCCAAGACAATCAGTTGCCCCTACTCTGGCACCTTTCCCTCCTCCCAAAAGCCACAAAATGGCCTGAATCCCTTGGAGACCCTCACAACAGCCAGTGCTCTCCAGGCAGCTTGCTGAGCTCAAACCTGTGGGCACCTCCTGCCTTGTGTCTTACAGGGGAAGCTGCACACTGACGTGGCTTTTCAGTGTCACACCAAACCTGAGTAAATCACACAAACAGTCACATCTATTCTCAGCATGATAAAAGTACCTGTGCTACCAGGCCAAACCAACAGAGGGTGAATGAAGTGACCAGGGATCTCTTACTCCTTCTCACTCCAAATCCTCTCCTCTGTTTCCAGGTAAAATACAGAAACCTCCCACACACACCCCCACCTCACTTCTCACTGCTGTTTCCTGAGGGTTCTACACACAGCCAGAGGCACACACTGTCCAGTGGTGCTTGGATCATGCTGGAACAGGGCTGCAGGTTCTGTGTCCTCCCCAGGGATGCTGAACATCACATCACCAAACAGCAGCAGCACCTTGCAGGACAGTGTTTATGAGCAGGGTCCTGGACAACACCACGACTGTGCCAGCTGACTCAGCTGTGGATTTCCCTTTTGCTCTGCCCTGTCACCTCCAAACCGTCCTGCAGACTGTTACACACTGTCATTTAGGACTGCATTACCAGAGATTTAACCTTTATGTCACACTTGCCTTGCAACAGAAGTCTGAAATTTTAGTAAAGGTTAGACTGGAGGATCTTTCAAGATCCCTTCCAATCTGGGCTGTACTGTAATTCCAGGACACAACTGCAATTCCTCACACCACCTGACTCAACCCAATACATTCAAAAAGGCTTTTCAATGCCTTGGCCCAGTCTGGTGCAGGTTTTCATGAGCCTGGTTCATAAGCAGCTTTAGCAGGTGAAGGTTTGGGATGTTGAACCTCCCAAATGAAGAGCATTTCTCCCCTCCCTCCTCTCCATTTATTAGGACCTCGTGAGCTACTGGAGAAGAAAGCAGAGCATCCACTTCTCCTATGTGACTGCTGTGCCCTGCATGCCTTCCCTCCAGGGAAAGGTGGGAACAAGAATAACTCAATGTTAATCAGCACTTCCCAGCACTTCCCACTTCTCCTGGGCCATGGCAGGACAGGGGGACAGGAGGCTCACTGAGACTGCAGCAGCAGCAGTTGCAGCCCATACCTTATCCAGTTTGTCAACACTGGAGCAGATGGTTCGGAACTTGCTGTCTGGGACCCCACAAACTGCAAACATCCCGTCGAGGATGCGCCGGTCGTTGACCTGGGGGAGAGGAAGCACATCAGGAATTATGGACTCAAACAGATGCTTCAGCCATGTCCAGTTTCTCTCCCCTCTAGCTTTAAGAATGCAAGAGAGACTAGATGTCTGCCAAGGCTTTTTTTTTCCCCAGAGCAGACCAAATAGCACCACTGACTCCTCCCAAGCCTGGGTAGAGCGTTCACATTTCCTTCTAGAGCCAAAGGCTCCACTCAACAGAGACCAAAAACCATCAGGGCCTATGAGTCCTCTCATGTAGACATATAAAAACAGCTCAGGAACAGACCATGGGTCAAGAAGACAAATTCAGTGCCCTGTCAGTATAAGAGCAAAGGGACATCTGATTATGTTAAAACCTCACTAAGGATTTATTTTTATTGATAGTATAGTGAATTCCATAGTTTGTGTTCTGTAATAGTAGGCAATTGAGGTCAAGGCTCAGCTGGATTCACATTTCCATGGGTAGTGAAAATGCCTCAGTTCCAGAAAGGACTTGTTGGGAAGGCAGGAGTCTGCAGACAATACCACACCCCCTGCTAAGGGGGCATCAGGACCTGGATAAGGGCAGGGATCCTGAACCAGAGCCTGTTATACTGCAGGCAGTGAACATGACAGTCACCTGCTCAGATAGATATTAGGGAGAAATTCTTTACTATAGGGGCAGGGAGGCCTTGGCACAGGTTGCCCAGAGAAACTGTGGCTGCCCCACCCCTGGAACTGTTTAAGGCCAGGTTGGACAGGGCTTGGAGCAACCTGGGCTAGTGGAAGGTGTCCCTGACCATGGCAGAGATTTGGAACTGGATGAGCTTTAAGGTCCCTTCCAACCCAAACCATTCTGTGATTCTATGGTTCTAGTCAGCTGCTGGAATTTTGCAGGGGACTGTGGTTAGTCCTGGCAAGAACTCTGCCAACTGCAGACTCAGGAAATTTCCTGGCATTCCCAGGTCAAGCTCAGGTCCAGCCTTTAGCATGAGGATGCAGAGAGATGGGATCAGCTCCTGGATCAGGCCTGAGAGTGGGAACAGGTGCTGCTGTGTAAAACCCCAGGGACAATGACCACTGCCTCCCACCATGGCACAGAGAACCCCAGGATCACCTTGATGACAAAGTCCCCGAGCTGCAGGTCACTCAGGATCTCGTGCACGATCTTCAGGCACTCGGCATCGGGGATCATCGGGTCGAACTGCCCGGCGATGTCGAAGTCCTGGGGCAGAGGAAAAGGCAGTGAGCAATCCATGGCTGCAGCAAAACAGCTTCAGCTCTGCTGGTGACAGCAGCTGGTGTACAGAAACCAACAGAAATGGGATGTGAGAGAGCACCATCCCTTGCAGATGGGATCCAGAAGGGACAGGATGTGGGTGAGGACCTTCTTTCATGGAAGGCAGCAGTGCTGTTGTGTCCACTGCATTGCCAAGAGCTTGTGTGCTCCGACCCTGTGACAGTCTGAAACAGAGATCCTTGAAAAAACAATGCAGAAAGGAGCCAGCAGAGCCATCAGCAGTAAATAAATAGAACAAAGGAAGCAGGAAGGGGAGGAGAAAACTACTTCTCATTTGCTATGACCTAAATGCCAAATGTTTTGCCTTGATTCTTAGGATGGGGTTTTTTTAACACACATGTCAATCAAGTTAATGATCAGGGAAGAAGACAAGAGAAGCAAAACTGAGGCATAACCAAAGTTTCAACTGCCAAGAGAGAAAATGAGATCAAGAAGCCTGAGTGGTCCCCACCAGAGACTGTAAGATGAACTAGCACACAGAATAACTAAAGCCCAACATCAAGATGCTTTAATAGGCTGATATCCCATGACTGGAAAACAACAAGGACAACATCAGTGTTCAGAGAGAAATAAAACACAGAAGCAACAAGAAAGCCATTCTTTGACTCCTATTCAGGAATCCCAAAATGCAAAGTCTTCAGTGAGATTTTGAGTACAAGAATAATTTTAACTAAGTGGGTAAACTTCAACAGGGCTTCACCAAGCTCCCAAAATAAACTGGAGGAGGAAAGAGATGACATCACATCAGTTAATCCTTATCAGCTGAGTGCAAGAAGGGCTGATGCAATCCCTGTGGAAGTTGAGTTAGCAAGTACAGTCAGGAAAGTGCTGCTACCACTGTACATGGCACAGGTGAAATCTCACTGAAAAAAAACAGGGATTAGTGACTTATATTGAAGAAAAGAGGAAGAAAAACCTCCTAGGCTGAGCAGAGAAGGAAAAAACTCCATAACTCCAGGGAAAGAAGGCAACAGCTTGATTTAGGTGACCTAAGGAGGGGAAGATTTCACTAAACATTTCCCAAATGTTCATCTAGGAAAGGAGAAGAATCCATACCAAGGGATAACAGCTACTGTTTAAAGAGCTGAAGTCTTTAAACAAGGACAAGTACTCAGATACAAATAAGTTTAGCCTGGATATTAGAAGACCATTTCTAGCTATCCTAGGAGTGAGCTATCCTGGAACAGTCTTTCAGATGGGACAGCAGGCGAAGACCCTGAGTCGTTTGGAAATGGGAATCACCAAAATGGAGCTGGAAGGTATCCCCAGAGATTGTATGATGAAGCAGGAACATTCTCAAACAAAATAACTGTTTGCAATATGAGCCCCTGGGGACTGTGTCAGTACAGCAGAACAAAGCTGTTCCTCAGGGCTACCACGAGAGAGCCACGAAGGAAATTGCTTTGTTACCTGTTCTGTAATTTGGCCTCTGGCTCTTCCCTTCCTTTGAAGTGAGGATTGACTGAACACAGCACACAAGTAGTGTATACCATGGCCTAGCCTGGTCTGTGTGTCCTGCTAACACACCCAGAGCTGAACTGCTGCCGGATTTGGGATCAGAAGGAAATTTTTCCCCTCCACCCGGCTGGGAAGTGCTGTGGGATGGAGGAAGGAGCTGCCTTCCCCCACAGGGTGAAGGTGGTGATACCAGGGGGCTCTGTGACAAAGCTGCCCACCACACCAACACCCTGTCACAGCTGTCACTCCTACTCTCCCACTCCCCAGCTGTTTTTCACACTCGTGAGGGCACACTAAGGAGAAGATTAGTGAATCCTCCAGAGCTTTCCATAGCCACAGGGAAGGGTAACACAGCGTTAGATCCTGCATTCTGACAGCCCACAGCCTCCCCCTGCAGTGCCCCTGCCAGACTCACACACTGGTAGAACTCGCGGTAGCGGCCCCGGGTCATGGCGGGGTTGTCCCTCCTGTACACCTTGGCAATGTGGTAGCGCTTGATGTTGGTGATCTTGTTCATGGCCAGGTAGCGAGCGAAGGGCACCTGGGACAGAGGGTTAAGGATGGGAACAGGGAGGGATCATCCCCCCCCAGTTACCAGTCACAGGCAGCGCTGGGTCCTCACTATCTTCCCAAAACCCAGCACCTGTGGGGCGAAGAACTGCTAAGAGACAGTTGGACTTGTCACTGCTCCCCGAGGTCTCCACAGCTGTCCAGGACACAGACCACACATGCTGCCATTAAGTGTCCCTTCAGGCATCTTCAGCAGCACCTCAGGCCGGATCTCAGTCTCACGTGGGCTGTGTGCTGCAGCAGCCTGGTCTGGGTACCCTAAGAAACCCCACTCAGTACAAATCTTCCTTATCTCCACACACACGGGGCATGGTGTCAGGGCAGGGTCAGGTTGGATATTAGGAAAAGGTTCTTCCCCCAGAGGGTGGTTGGGCACTGAACAGGCTCCCCGGGGCAGAGGGCACAGCACCAAGGCTGCCAGAGCTCAAAGAGCATTTGGACAACGCTCTCAGGGACAGGGTGGGACTGTTGGGGTGTCCTGGGCAGGGCCAGGAGTTGGACTCGATGACCCTTGTGGGTCCCTTCCAACTCAGGATATTCCATGATTCTAAGCATTCCTTCACCAAACAGAAGCAACACACAGTAAATAACAGAGCAAGGGTTCTGCACCCACTGAACCACACTGCCTGCTCACGCTCTCCCTGTCAGTTTGGAGTCCTCCCTCCCCCTCAGGGCAGCACTGCCCCAAAGGGAGGCCAGGCAAGGCCCCTCAGGCTGTGGCAGGATACTGTCAGGTCGTAGCGCAGGGACAGCAGCTCCCCTCCTTGATCCTTCAGATCGTAGATGAGCTTCGAGTCTTCCCCGTATTTCCCCGTCAGCGTCTCCTACAACACAACAACAAACAAACAGCACCTTCAGTGGCAGGGGAACAGCCCCAGAGCAGGAGAGAAAGTGAGGGTACCTAGGAGCTGGAAGAAGGAAACTCAACCCTCAACACTTTCAGCTGGAGGATCCTCACCAGCTCAGCCAACCTGCTGTGCCTTCACTCACCTTCAGCTCGAACACGGGTGTGTCAATGACTTCTGCCCCGTGGCGCTTGAAGCAGGAGATGATGGCACTGAAGACCCTCTCCCGGATGGCCATTTGCTTGGGGCCGTAGTCCCGTGTGCCCTGGGGTGAGGGAAGGAAAGAGGGAGCAAAGGACACCGTGGGTGAGAGGCATGGAGTGAGAGAGATGCCAGAAACAACAGGAAGAAGCTGCTAACGGAGACAGAGACCAGGTCCAGATGCCAGGTATTGGTAAAAGGTAGCACCAAAAAACATTGGAAAACATCAGGACAGAGCTCAGACAGAGTCTGCCATGACCTGCAGAGGGAAATCTAAGTCAGGAGTTTCACAATACAGGAAACAAAGGAGCTAAAACAGATCCAACAGTCAGAGTTCAGAGCTTCTGAGCCTGACAGCGCAGCCAGGACCTGCCCCCAGCTCTGATTCACACCTATAAGCCAGACCCCTGCCCAACAAGCCACCCCAAGATGAACAATCAGAGGAAAGGCATGCTTTGAGGGTGTGGAACAATTAGCAGCTCTAAAATTTCCAAACACAGAGAAAAATCATCTTTTAAAATGCAACACCTGTGAAATGCCTGTATATGGTTCACCACAATGTGCTCACTTCCCATTTCTTTGCTTTTAAGGGTCACTGAATTGTTTCAGTGACCACCTTTAGGCTCTCAACAACAAATAAATCATTGTTAACTAACTAGACCTTCCACTTTCACTCTCTAGGACCTGCAGGCAGGAGGAAGCAGAGACCAGGCACTTCTAACCCCCCACTCACAGGTTGCTCAGTGATGGGCAGCTTTCAGCTGCCACTGACGGGGCTGAGACAGGCTGGAAACTCAACTGGGTTTCCCTGGCACTCACAGAGCTGCAAAATCCCCTTCTCCACAACTTTAAACAGTGAAATATCCTTCAACTTTTCAGGGCTCACACCACAAATACATTTACCAAAGAACACAATAAAGGAAATGGAAAAGGGAGACAGTTTTGAGACATTTAGGTACTGGGAAGAAATTCTCCCCTGTGAGGGTGGTGAGGCCCTGGCACAGGTTGCCCAGAGAAGCTGTGGCTGCCCCATCCCTGGAAGTGTCCAAGGCCAGGCTGGACTGGGCTTGGAGCAACCTGGTCTGGTGGAAGGTGCCCCTGCCCATGGCAGGGGATTGGAACTAGATGAGTTTTAAGGCCCCTTCCAACCCAAACCATTCCATATTTCTATGATCTCCTATGTCAGTGGCATCACCATAACCTGAGTGATGGTGTTGTTTGTGAGCAGCATTCATAACTTGTCATATAAGCACCAGAAAGTCTCTAAGCCAGTGGGTATCTAGGCTGGGTGCTGTCAAAGATGTTTCCACCCCTCTCCCCTCTGCTGCCAAAAGCAAAAGGGAAATAGAAATGAGAACAAAGGCAGGTGTGTCTGTGCTGGGGTTTTGCCCAGAGGTGTGTGTGGGGTTCTGAGGGAGGATGTGCACACAGAGAGGCACAGGAGTGTGCTGGGAACAGTTACCTTCGGGGTCTTGAGCACAAACTTGGGTTTCCCCTCATCTCCCCCCAGCTGGGCCTTCATCTCCAGCAGCTTTGCCACCTCCTTTGCAATCTGGGGAGGGAACAAGCAGGGAGCTGGGGGTAAGCCCACCCACCAGCCTTCCCCTGTACCTTCAGCCTCAGCCTTCCCAGTGTGCCCAGATTCCCCAGCCTCAATACATCCACTATTCCCACTTCCTCAGCAACCAGAGGGGCACTCCCTGCTCCTCTCTGGTACTTTCCACTTCTGATACAACCCCCAGTCTCAGCACCCCCACCATTCCCTGACTCCCACCACCTCAATCACCACCCATATCTGTCTCCCCAGTACCCATCCCCATCCCCACCATCCACATCTTTCTCCCCAGTGCCCGCCCCCATCCCCACCACCCACATCTGTCTCCCCAGTGCCCATCATCATCCCCACCATCCACATCTTTCTCCCCAGTGCCCGCCCCCATCCCCACCACCCACATCTGTCTCCCCAGTGCCCATCATCATCCCCACCATCCACATCTGTCTCCCCAGTGCCCATCGCCATCCCCACCATCCACATCTGTCTCCCCAGTGCCCATCGCCATCCCCACCAGTTCCCGTTTCGTGCACCCAGCACCGGCCGCCTCCAGCACCCTCTTCCCAACCCCAACACCCCCGGCATCCTTCCATCTAACACCAGTACCACCAGTTCCAGTCTCCCCTGCACCCTCAGCCCCCTCCACTTCCCAGCACTCCCAGTTCCCCCCGGCACCCTCCCCGTGAGCCCAGCAACCCCAGCCCACCACAGCACCCCCCGCTCCCCCCACCCCAATACCCGCAGCGCCCCATTCCCTGCCCCTCCCAGTCTTCCCAGTATCCCCACTCCCAGTCGCGCCGCTCCTCTCCCAAAGGCATCCCATTCCCGGGAATCCCCGGAGCTCCCCCCGGCACCTCGTCGGGATCGGCCTTGTCCTGCTTGAGCCTCCGCACCGCCTCCGCCTGTGCCCGCACCGCCGCCTCCTGCGCCGCCATGACCGCTCCGGGCCCGCCCCGCTCCCGCCGGGAACTGCGCATGCGCCGCGACCCGGAAATGAAAGCCGCGAGAGGGCCGGGTCGGGTTTGTCATTGAGTTGGGTTTTTTTTAATTGGTTTGTTTAATTCGGGGCTTTTTTTTGTTTTGTTTTGTTTAATATGTAAAAATACAGAGTTCCTCCACGCGTGCGCCTCCGGCCCCCTCGCCGCGTCCGCGTGTGCGCCCCCCTCGCTGATGGGACACGTGCTCTCCGCCCCCCCCCGCCCCCCCGTAAAATTAAGTACTTTATTAGAAATTGTTAGCCGCAGAATTTATGTATTTTTGACACTTTAAAAGGAGAGTGTCAGCCGTAGAGCTCACGTGTGATCAGTAAAGGTTGGAAGTTCCCAAGGGGAAGCACGTAGCGTGGAATTTCTTGCCAAGATTCGTTACCGGCAAGAATTTCGGTAAAACAGAGGCGGTCGCTCACAGCTGTGAAGAGACTGATAAAAGTGAGAAAGGATACGAAACGGACAAGGCAAGGCTGGGTTTAGGCCTTGGACCAGGTCCCTAAGGCAGGAAACCAAGCACTCAAGAGAAAAACAATCCAAGGGGAGCGTCCTCTGGGGGAAAATGGGGTGAGACAGCCCCTCCTTGAATCTGTAATTAGAGGATGGTATAAAGTTACGAAACGTGTGTGATTCGGGGTGCATCCTTTGGGATTTTTTCCGATGCATCCAGCGCTGCAATAAACGTGTGGGTTTTGGCTTTCTATACTCAAAATGAGTCTAGAGAGTTTCTTCTCCAACTTTTTGGCATCACCCCCACTCAGGCTGGTCCTGCAGCCCCGTGCAGCGCCCAGGCATGGGCTGGGAGTGGGACTGGCCCTTCCACTGCCCTCCTTGCCCCATGTCCTGGGCCTGTGGGTGCCCAACATGCTCCCTCCCCACTCCAGAGCTCAGCCTGATGATCCCGCTGGAGCTGCACCTCTGTGAGCTGCACCATGCCCAGTCTGTGCCCATGGAAACACCACCTGCAGTGATGGGAATGCCTGTACAGGTGCAGGGACTGCACTAGTAGGAACTCAAAAGCTCAACCCGTCCTTCAGAGCACTTAACCAGAACTTTAAGCTGGTGACTGCACTGTCCCATAGCTTTTAAAACCCTCTGGCTCCTCTCTTCTTGCTGCCTTAGCCCAGGCAAGGAGCCTTAGGCTGGTGGATGGTAACCAGGCCTCAGCTGGCAGTGAATAGTTAAGGGCACTGCAGGGTTCCAGTTGTACAGCAGTTCAGCCAAGCAGCTCTGGCCAGAGAAGTCCTCAGGGCTCCAGCCTTCTCCTGATCTCATCAACAAGCTTCTCCCTTGGGATATCAACCTACAAAGCGAAGAGAGGGGGAGGTAGCAGCATTAGAACAGAGCACAGTTCTAAGGACCAAAGGCTTGCTTTGGGTACTAACACAGTTTGTGACTGGTTTTCTGGAGACACCCAACAGACCTGTGCTATGGCTTCCCAAAGGAACATCATCACTGAGGGAAAATCCAGAGCCTTTCAGTGATCTCCAGAGTTTGGAAGCACTTTTGACACCTGGATAAAAGGACATTCTCACCTCCTCTCGTGTTGAGACATCTCTCAGCTTGACGACTCCGTCTGCCAGCTCCTGCTCTCCTACAATGGCAGCAAGGGGGATCCCTGTGTCCTCACAATACTGCAGCTGCTTCAGCAGTTTAGGATCCTTCTTGTACAGCATCTCTGCCTAGCAGGGAGTGGGAAGGACGAATCACTAACCCAAATTTGCTTTGATAGATACTGGAGCAAAGCAGACACCATGAAACGCTGCAGCAAGGGGTTGCCTTCAGTGCTCTGGGCTGTTCTTCTGTGCCTGCCTAGACCTAACAGTTGGACTTTGTGATCTTCGATGTATTTTCCAACCTGAATGGCTCTGTGATCTCAGACAGGCCCAGATCTTGAAGAGAACACAACTAATGGAGCTGGTCTTGCTGTGCTACAGCTCCTTCAGGCTCTCCCTCCCTCACCCATGACACCACCGAGCCCAGGTGGTCCCTTTACCTTGATCCCTGCGTCCCACAGCTCCGAGATGAGCTTCAGTCTGGCAGCAAGCAAGTGTTTCTGGGGTGTGGCCACCAGCACTTGGGTTTCAGTTGTGCGAAGTTTCTCCCCAGAAGCCTGGAGGGACAGACACGCTTGTGGGAGTGACCGGCTCCGAGGGAATCTGCAGCTCACAGCACCTCACCTCATCTCCAGACCTTAACTCAGTGACTGACAACCTGGGCACCTTTAATGAGCTCCCCAGAGACTCTGCATTGTGTCACAGTAGTTGATCATGTGCTGCTGCTCCCGTGGGACCTCGGCCTCCCTCCCACATGGGACCTGGACAGCTTTCCAAGGTCTCCTTTGATTCTCCAGGTACAAACACATTGACTCGGCCTCCTCTGCCAGGAATCACAAGCTCAGAATTAAACACAGAGTGATGAATCTTCTCAGAGGCTTTCCTGGGATGCTCATTACAGAGTGTCACAGACAATACCAAATTCATCACTTCCCAATCTCCAGGACAGGAAACTTCACAGGCAAGAGAGGAGCAAAGTGACTGGGGCAAAAAGCTCAGAGCCAGGCCCAGAGCTCAGGGCTGCCTCTAACACTTCCTTGACATTTCCTAGGGAATGCTGCCCTCAGCTGCCCACACCTGCATCCTGATGGGCTGCAGAAAAGGGCTCTGTCTTCTGTGCATGGACACTCAGGCATGAAAGCAGTCACCCTCACCCCCAAAATTATTTTCCCCTGAATACCGTGGAGCTGTAGAGCTCTAATAAACGATAGTTGACTTCCTAGGGCCTCCTCCAACACACTGCCTGCAGCACCTACCTTCAGCCTCTGCTCCAGGATGGAGAAGATCCGCTCGATCCCAATGCTGACCCCCACGCAGGGCACCTTCCGGCCCTTGGGATCAAACATCCCCACCAGCCCGTCGTAGCGGCCGCCTCCAGCCACGCTCCCGACGCCCACCAGCTCCTCCACGTGCTCGTTCTCCTGCTGCAGCAGCACGGCCTCAAAGATCACCCCCGTGTAATAGTCCAGGCCCCGGGCCAGGCTCAGGTCGAAGGAGATCTGCAGGGCACCAGGGCGGCCCCGTCACTGGGTGGTTGGGGGCTCACCAGGGCAGCACCCCCTCCTGCCCCTGCACCTCCTCACCTTCCCTGTGATGCCAAACAGGGTCAGGTACTCAAACAGCAGCTTCATGTCCCCCAGCCCCTCCTTGGCCAGCTTGTTCTGTGACAGCTTTGGGTCCTGCAGGAGCCGCTCGATCAGGTCCAGCCCACCTGTAGGAACCAGACTTGCCTCAGGTGTGCCAGGGCAGCAGCACCAGCCACAGTGGCCCCAGCCAGCCGTGTGTGTGCCCTGTGCACCCTCCATCCCCAGAACAAGCCCAAGGGCTCGACCCCCCAGTGCTCACCGTGGAGCTGGACGTACTCCCCGATGCGATCCGCAGCCTCGGGAGAGAGCCCCTTCTCTCCCACCATCTCGCTCCTCACTTCCTCCCACGGCACCTGGGAGGGGACAGAAGGACATCTGTTACTGCAGGACATTCTCCTCACCCACTGGTTTCCCACAGTGGGGTTTCCCACTCCTCTCCTCACCACTACCTCCACCAGCCCACATGAGCACAACTCTGCTGACTGTCATCCTGCACATCTCACTAATCATCTGTCTCTCTCTCTCTCACAGGAATTTTTAACAAACCACTGGAATCACCAGGTTTTATTCCAAGAGATCCCCGAATCCTTTACCCATGCCAACAACTTTGCTGCTGTGACCCTCTTTATGTCAAGAGGGGCCATGACACTGCCCAGCTCAAGACCAGAAGCATCTCCCCATGAGCCCAAGGCTGACCTTGTCCAGCTTGTCCACAGTGGAACAGGCCGTTATGAACTTGCTCTCTGGGACACCACAGACAGCAAACACACCGTTCAAAATCCGCCTGTCGTTGACCTGGGGGAGGGAGAGGCACACTTAGCTCAGGGACATCCCCCCCAGTGTCATTCCTTTGGTCCCAGTGTATGGCAATCTGCAGGTGCTGGCATTTCCTCCTGCCTTTCCCACGGGAAGGGAAGGTGCAGAGGTATGAAAACCATTCCATGACTTTATGGTTCTAGTTGGCTGCTGGAATTTTGCAGGGGACTGTGATTAGTCCTGGCAAGAACTCTGCCAACTGCAGACTGAGGAAGCCTCTGGGCATTCCCAGCTCAAGCTCAGGTCCAGCCTTTAGCATGAGGACACAGAGAGGCAGGATGAACTCCTGGATCAGGACTGAGAGTGGGAACAGGTGCTGCTGTGTAAAACCCCAGGGACAATGACCACTGCTTCCCACCATGGCACAGAGAACCCGCCTGGCCTCACCTTGATGACAAAGTCCCCGAGCTGCAGGTCACTCAGGATCTCGTGCACGATCTTCAGGCACTCGGCATCGGGAATCATCGGGTCGAACTGCCCGGCGATGTCGAAGTCCTGGGGGCAGAAGCAGCAACAGAGGCTCCTGGCACAGCTGAGGGGCTTTGGCCGGGCACACCCCGCTGCTCTGCAGCAGCTGGAGGTGCTCCAGCCAGGAAAACCCTCCTGCCACCCCAACACTCACGCACTGGTAGAACTCGCGGTAGCGGCCCCGGGTGGTGGCCGGGTTGTCCCTCCTGTACACCTTGGCCACGTGGTAGCGCTTCATGTTGTTGACCTTGTTCATGGCCAGGTAGCGAGCGAAGGGCACCTGGGCCCAGGGAGTTAAGGATGGGAACAGGGAGATCCCTGGAGCTGCAAAGCTGAACCTCCCAGCCCCCCGTCTCCCTTTCCCTTTGCCAGGTGCTCCCCAGTTTTTTTCACAATGATGGTGGGATTTTTGGGGTGTCCTGTGCATGGCCAGGAGTTGGACTTTGATGTTCCCTGTGGGTCCCTTCCAACTCAGGATATTCTATGATTTTTAGGGAAATCATCAGCCTGGACTGAGGATGAGTAGAATGAAGCAGTTGAGCTCCTCCAACACTGGGACAGCTCCATTCCCTCCTCCTGACCCACTCAGGACAACCCTATGCACACACTGACCCTCTCTCGTCATTCCACCCTCTCACAGTGTGATCAGAGGGAATTCAGTGCACAGCACAGCCCTACAGACATTGAACAGGAGAGATTTTGGGTGAGATGTGCAGGTGGAGAAGGCCTGGGATGGGCTCCTGCAGCAAACACTTCTCCAATGGCACTGGGAAGGTGGGATGGGCAGAGCAAAGGTGGGGACTGTAACTGGGAGGAGATAAAACCAGTACAGAGGAGCAAACTGGTGCAAGTCTGCAGCCCATGGGAGGGGCTTTGCTGTGGGTCCCAGCCTGGTTGGGGGCTGGTGTGAGGTGGGGTCATGACAGTGACAGCCAGGCAGGGTGGACAAGGGGGTCCAACACCCCAGTGGGTCCTGCAGGCAGGCCCTTGCAGGGCAAGGGGGACCCCACAAAGGTGGTATGCCACCATCCCCTCGGGGTGCCACCGTCCCCTGGGGAGCTCAGGATACGGTGAGGTCGTAGCGCAGGGCCAGCAGCTCCCCTCCCTGGTCCTGCAGCTCGTAGATGAGCTTTGTGTCCTCCCCGTACTTCCCCATCAGCGTCTCCTGGGGAGGGACGAGGGGGCTCGTGACCAGGTAGCTCTGGGGCACAGGGTCCCCTGGGATGGGCACAGAGTTCAGTCCCCTCCAGAGCCTCTCAAGTCAAGCCGGGGTGAGCATTACACACATCCCCCCTCCAGCCCTCTCGGACCTGGGTCCACCTCCCCAGCCCCCAACAGGTCCCAAGAGGGACTGTCACCCCTGCCCTCCCCACACGAGGAGTTCCCTCAGACCTGTCCTGAATCCCCGGGGGAAGACGGAGCTCCCCAGTCCCGCAGGAGGGAGCGGGGGGTGTGTGTCCCACAGCCCGTATGGGGGTCCCATCCTGCAGGAAGGAGCAGAGGGGGGTCCCACAGCCCCTATGTGGGTCCCGTCCCACAGGAGGGAGTAGACTGAGGGGTCCCATTCCGCAGAAAGGAGCAGGGAGGGGGGTCCCACAGCCCCTATGGGGATCCCGTCCCGCAGGAAGGAGCAGAGGGGGGTCTCACAGCCCCTATGGGGGTCCCACAGCCCCTATGGGGATCCTGTCCCGCAGGAGGGAGCAGAGGGGGATCTCACAGCCCCTATGGGGGTCCCACAGCCCCTATGGGGGTCCCGTTCCGCAGGAAGGAGCAGAAGGGGATCTCACAGACCCTATGGGGATCCCGTCCCACAGGAAGGAGCACAAGGGGGGTCCCACAGCCCCCGTGGGGATCCCGTCCCGCAGGAAGGAGCAGGGGGGGATGTCCCACAGCCGCCGTGGGGGTCCCGCCCCGCACCGAGGGGTTCCCCCCGCGCCTCACCCGCAGCTCCAGCACGGGGGTGTCGATGGCGGCCGCCCCGTGCCGCTTGAAGCAGGACACCACGGCGCCCAGCAGCCGCTCCCGCAGCGCCGCCTGCGCCGGCGGGTGGTCGCGGGTGCCCTGCCCGGGACACGGAGAACGAGCCGTGAGCGGCGGGGCCGCGCGGGACACTCGGTACCCACCGGCGCCGCCCGCAATCCCCGCCTTTACCTTGGGCGTCTTCAGCACCGGCACCAACCTCCCGCCGCCGCCGCCGCCGCCCCGGGACAGAGCCGGCGGCCAGGACCGGGGGATGCTCTCCCGGTTCCCAGCGAGGTGGTGCCGCGGCGGTGCCCGGCGGGCGAAAGCGGCGGCGGCGGCGATGGGGCCAATCCGCAGCATGGCCGGGACCGGGACCGGGGCGCCGGGAGCGCGGGGACACGTGACACCGGCGGCACGTGACACCGGCGGCACCGGGAGCGCGGGGGGACACGTGACACCGGGGGCGCACGTGACACCGGGCGGGAGGCCGCGCTTTACGGCGCCGCGCGACAGTTCCCGGTGCCGTCCCCCCTCAGGCCGCCATGGCGTCGGGCAGCGGGGTGGGTACCCCCGGGGTAGGAGCTGCCGCGCCTCCCGACGCTCCTCCCGGGCTCGCCGGGGCTTGGGGAGGGTCGTGGGGGCTGCGCTGAGGGCGGGCGGGCGGCGGGGCAGGGCAGGGCAGGGCCGCTCCGCGCTGGGGGCCCGCGGGCAGGCCGCGGCGTGAGGGGCTCCCTCGGGGGTGAGGGGTGCGGTGGGAGAGAGCACATGCCTGCTCTTTATGTCTCTGTGTGTGGGCGGTGGGAGGTTCGGGGCCCTGTGAAAGGCCCTGATGTGTTAAGGGCTGGAAGGGCCCCGCCGCGATCGCGCCCGTCGGGAAGGTGGTGGGTCGCCGTCCCGGGAGGTGTTTAAGGAAAGGGCGGACGTGGCAGTCTGTGCTCTGGGCTGGGTGACAAGGTGGTGTTGGGTCACAGGGTGGACTCAGTGGTCTCAGAGGGGTTTTCCCAGCTCAGTCATTCTGTGATCCTCCCCCTGTCCCAGCCTGAGGAGGTTGAGCTGCCCCAACCTCCTGGGGATCCCATCCCAACCCAGGGACTTCCTGGGATGGGCAGTGGCTCGTGCGGGCGTCTCCCTCCTTCCCCTCCCTGTCTCCCCACTCCCTGTGGCTTCTCTGCCGTCCTGGCTGTTCCTCGGCTGGATTTCACACTGTCCTGCTGGACAAGCAGCTCTACAACTCCCTGATAGGAGGGTGGAGCCGGGGCGGGGTAATCGGGCTCTGCTCCCAGGGACCAAGGGACAGGAGGAGAGGAAACGGCTCAAGGTGTGCTAGGGGAGGGTCAGGTTGGACACCAGGAGGAATTTTTTCCTGGAAAGGGTGGTCAGGCATTGGAAGGGGCTGCCCAGGGAGGTGGTGGAGTCCCCACCCCTGGAGGTGTCCACGGAAGAACTGGACATGGCACTCAGTGCTCTGGGCTGGTGACAAGGTGGGGATTGGGCACAGGGTGAACTCCATGGGCTGGGAGGGCTTTTCCAGCCTCAGTGATTCTGTGAATGCTGAGATGGGGTGGGTGAGTGGGATGCTGTGAGTACAGTCTGGTTGGACAGCCAAGGTGGTTTGAACACCTCCAGTGACACCCCAGAGCTGCCAGCAGTGTAGTGGCTGTGTTTTTCTGCCTTTTCTGCTTTTGTTGGTCCACCTTTCCTTTCTTGAAGCCACTTGCTAGAAGTGAGAAGGGAGGCCCTGGCACAGGTTGCCCAGAGAAGCTGTGGCTGCCCCATCCCTGCAAGTGTCCAAGGCCAGGTTGGATGGGGCTTGGAGCAACCTGGGCTAGTGGAAGGTGTCCCTGCCCATGGCAGGGGGTTGGAACTGGGTGATCTTCAGGGTCCCTTCCAACCCAATCCATTCTGGGATTCACTCTGTGATTCCATGAAGTGAGCAGTGATGGAGGTGAGCAGCAGGATGTCTCCCCAGGAGGAAGATGGGGCCTCTGGTTTATTGTCAGCTGCCAGATGAGAATTCCTGTTGGATTGAGTCAGGCTTGACACTCCTCTATCATTTAATAGGCTTTGGTGCTGATACTGAGCAGATCATTGATGCCTGTCTCAAGAGGGAACAGGAAGCTGTGGGGCACTTCTGGTTATTAATTGTTGTTAGTAATTTGGTAAATACTCTCTGAGATAATGATTTTGGGGCTTGCAGCCCCCCTGCCTCCACCAGAGCAATTCAGAAACATCCCTTCAGGTATTGTCCAAGCAAGATCTTGTCAAGCAGTTGGGCTTAATTTCTTTCCCCGTGCCTGGATGAGGCAGATTGGTAAAAGAGCTGCAAAAGGCTCTTTTACTTTTATTACAAGAGGAGAGAGAGAAGCAGCAAATAAACCTCCCCCTCTGCAGGGGGATTTGTGATAATGCCTGGCATGCAGGAGAGTCTGGAAAATACCCCCAAACGTTAATTTACACTCTGTGATATTTTCTTTTCTTTTGCTCAGGGTGGTTAATAAAACCTGTTACGACATCCTTAAAGTGCTTAAGAAAGCTCTGGGAATAAATGAGAATTTTTCTACGCCTCCCCAAGGCATTTTCATCCCTATCAGTGGTTGTTCGTTCCATTTGAAGGATTGCCAGAGGAGAGAACCTTAAATGGCTGTGCTGCTGCTGTAGCTCCAAATGGGATTTGTGTCCTTTGGATTGTGATTGGATTCTTGATTTGGCTGAACGGAGAAGGCGGGGGGAGCGTGGGGGTCCTTCTCTCCCGGAGGTGTTTTTAAATACATCTGTCCTTTTTTTAATGTGAAACTGAGAGGCTCTCCCTGCCGTGCTGAGGGAAATGCAGCTCTGTCCAGATGGGAGTTATCTGCTCAGGGAAGGCAGGAAGTGGCTGAGTTAAACCATGACTGATCCCAGGTACAGGGGCCTGAGGTGCAGATGGGGCAGAGACTGGGAAGAGCCTGAGCTGGTTTGGTTAGAGTGGGTGTGGGTGGAACAGAGATTCTTGTGCGGTCACTTCTGCCCTCAGCGTTGGGGACTGGGTGAAAATCACCCCAGGAAATAGTCTTTGTGTTTGTCAGTGCCTTCACTTGAATTCAGCCTCTCTTCACACGTGTGCTGCATCCAGCTCTGGGTCCTCAGCACAGAAAAGAAATCTGTTGGAGCGAGTCCAGAGGAGGCCATGGAGATGCTCCAAGGGCTGGAGCCAGGCTGGGAGAGCTGGGGGTGTTCACCTGGAGAAGAGAAGGCTCCAGGGAAACCTGAGAGCCCCTTCCAGGGCCTAAAGGGGCTCCAGGGGAGCTGGAGAGGGACTGGGGACAAGGGATGGAGGGACAGGACAAGGGGGAATGGCTCCACACTGCCAGAGGGCAGGGATAGATGGGATAATGGGAAGGAATTCTTCCCTGTGAGGGTGGGGAGGCCCTGGCACAGGTTGTCCAGAGAAGCTGTGGCTGCCCCATCCCTGGAAGTGTCCAAGGCCAGGTTGGACAGGGCTTGGAGCAACCTGGGCTGGTGGAAGGTGCCCCTGCCCATGGCAGGGTGTGGAATGAGATGATCTTTAAGGTCCCTTCCAACCCAAACCGTTCCATGATTCCATGAACTTACCCTGTCAGTGCCAGAGAGAGCTCTGTGGAGCTGCTGAAGGCCCAGTGCCTCGGAGGTGTTTCTGTAGGAAGCTGCAGGAGCTTTCTGTGCATTTTGTACGGATGCTTCCCTGGTACTTCCAAGCCCTGCCTTGACAGACAGGGTTTCAGAGCCTTTTCTGGTTTGCTTTGCTCTACTTGGAAGTCCCACACTGATGCCTCTGATTTCATGGCAAAGTCTGCATTTTGATGCCTGTAGCAGCCTTCCCTGCTCCTGCATTTTAATCAAACTCTCGAGCTCAGACTGTGCTTCACAGCTTCCTCATCTGTTATTTGCAACTTGGGTTCAATTGACTCTTGGAAGGAGTAGGTGTAATCTGTGCTGTGTCTGTCAGGGGGCACTTCCCAGGTCTTAGATCCAGCACTTTCAGTCCCAGTTGGGTCTAGTTTTCAAGGCAAAAGCCTGGATGATCATCTCAGGAGCTATTGAGATAAACTCATTTCTTCTCTCAGTGCTCTGAAATCCTTCTGTAAGTACCCAGAGCCACGCTGAGAGTGATTCTCTTAAGCCACATCCATAATTCCTAGATAGGAAAACAAAGGACATGGGGCTATAACATAATGCCCCTAATTTACTGCCGTGGCCTCACAGGCTGAGTGATTCCACCTCTTTCCCCCCTCAGAGGTGATCAGACTGTATGATAAATGTTAATGCACTTTGTTTGCCCCCCAGACCAAGAACCTGGACTTCCGCAGGAAGTGGGACAAGGATGAGTATGAGAAGCTGGCGGAGAAGCGGCTCACGGAGGAGAGAGAAAAGAAAGATGGTGCGTGGTGTGCTGGCCCCAGGCAGGCTGTGCTGTGCTGGCACTGAGTCTCCCAAATCCCTGGAGTTTGGGAGGGAGAGAGCAGCTAGAAGTCAAGTCCCAGAAGGGAAAAACTGGCTTGCTCCAATCCTTTTTCCTGTGTTTGCCACTGAGTGCATTTTTTTTGACAACAGGAATTAGTGAGAACCTTTGGGGAGGGAGGGGAACAGTCAGCCCCTGAAAGGAGCTCTCAGAAAATGACCCGAGTCAGAGCTGGAGATACCTCAGAGAGGTACCTGGTTCTAGTAGGAAGAAATTATATCCTTTACTGACTTAAAAACAAAGGTGCATTTTCTGCATGGATCAGGTGGTCCCAGGTTCCCAGCAGGCTCCTGTTCCCCAAGGGGAACATCAAATCCACCATGTCAGGCTTGACCTTTTGTTTATGTTTTAGGCAAACCAACTCAGCCCGTCAAAAGGGAACTTCTGCGGCACCGAGACTACAAAGTGGACCTGGAATCCAAGCTGGGGAAAACCATTGTCATCACCAAAACTACCCCTCAGTCAGAGATGGGGGGGTAGGTCATGGTCTTGTTGGAGTCTCAGAGTTGGGCTGTGTCACAGTAGGGACCCCTCACAGGGCACCAGGAGCTGGTTTCCTCCTGTGTTTGGAGCCTGGAGCAGTGGGACTGCACTGGTTTACACCTAAATTATGTCTCCTGGGGTAACATATGGAAGAGACCCAGCAGGCTGAGCCCCTTTGGACATTATTCCTTGATATCAGTGTTGTCCAACTGTAGGAACAACAAGGAGGCAAATCTTTGCCACCTGCTTGGGTTTCTTTAACCAGACCTGCTTGCACTGAGAGCAGGGCTGCTGCTGATCTGAGATTCTGGTTTGGATATCTGTGCACAGGGAGTGGGAGAAACATCCAGATACCTGTCCTTAGGAATGGTGTTTGGCCACTGTTTGTGTGGATCGTGTTCCACCAAAGGCTGAAAGGATTCTGAGCTCACCCTAAATGACTGTGTTGAGTTTGTGTCACCTCAGGAGTGTGCCTGTTAGTGTCTCCCTGGCCAGCAGTGCCAGGGAGGTGTGCAGCCCTGAACAGCATCCAGGGATGGAAGTGCAGCCCCTGGCTGGGCTTTTGCAGCAGCTGTTAAGATGGGCAGAAAGCAGATCAGGGAGTTGCTCTGTGAGGTGATGGGGATGGCAGGACTCACCTTGCAGCCAGGTGAGAGGCAGTGGGATGTAAAGGAACTGGGGGAAGACAGGTCACAGAATCCATCCCACCCAGCTGGGTGTGACTGGAAGGGGAAGATGCTGTGGCTGGTATTGCAGAGCAGCTCAGAATTTGGTTTCTATCGTGTCAGAGGGGTGTTGGTGTAAGGGCAGATCCCTCTGGGGTGTCTCTGTCCATCTGGAGTGTGCCCCTGCTCTTTGCTCTTCCCTGGGATCCTCTTGTCCTGGAAGAAAGTCCCATATCCCAATTGACATGCAGATTGTCTCAAATAGCTGTTCTGTGGGAAGGGGTTTGTCTCATGCTTTGGGGTTAATCTTTTCTCTCTCTCCTGCCAGGTACTACTGTAATGTGTGTGACTGTGTGGTGAAAGATTCCATTAACTTCTTGGATCACATCAATGGCAAAAAACGTAAGGATCATTTCTCTGCCTCTGGTTGGTTGAGTTGGAGGGCTGTTCCCTTCCTGCATCACCCATATCTGAGGTCTGAACACATCCATGGATGAGAGTGCTTTGGAGATCAGGATGTGGGGACTGTTTGCTCCTGAGAGCTGTGGAGGCACTGCCTTTATCTCCTGGCACCTTCCAGTGTGCTGGACCATTCTCATGGAATAAGCCCAGCAGAAACAGTGGTGGTGTACTCTGGTTAGGTGTATCTTCCCAGGGTCAGCAAATCCCTATGTCCCCTGAAAATCTGGAGAGAGGCTTTTCACAGCACTGAAACTGTAATGAAATTTTTAGAGAAGTATAAGGTCTGTCACTGGCCCGTTTTTGGGTTGGAAACTTCTCTTTATAGAAATCAAGTGTGAAACTCAAAACTGGCTGTCCCTGAGCTCCAGATCAGACCTTGTGAGGATGGAGGCAGAGGATGAGCAGAGGCAGGAGTGGGGCAGTTTGACTCTGGAGCTGTCTCCAGCAGTGTGGTGGTGGTGTCCTGTACCTCACTCTGGTTCTTGTCTCTGCTGCTGTGATGATGCAGTTAAGTCAAGATAAAGACAAGACAAAATTCCCAGTTTATCAATCTGTTCCCTTAGTGTGTTTAACCTGAAAAAGAGGATTATACCCTCAAACTGACTGTGATCATTGCTTTTCCTTGGCATGTTCAGAGAGTGGGGGAACGTGGAGGAATTAAAGGAGCAGCAGGATACACTGACACACTTCCCATGTTGTTCCTTCCCTTAGAGGTGTTTTTGGCTCCTTGTGGAAGTCAGCAAATGGCCCCTTTGCAGAAAGGCTGGGAGGGGTGTGCTCCAGACCTGCACAAGGGGCAGTTTGAGAACTGGGGGTTCAGAAGAGATCTGAGGGCTGGTTTTCTGTAGCTCAGAAAAGGAAACCCAATGTGTTAAAGCCCTGTGCTTTTATGTGGATGGGAGGAGGGTGTTGACATTCCTTGTTTGACATGTTGGGAGATTGGCAAGAAATCCATATGAGAGAGCCTGGAATCCAAAATCCTGGCATGGCTGTGTGGATGGGATGAGATGCAGGGTTGAGCTGGGGCTGGAAAGTGGCTGATGCACAGTACCTTGGTATGAGTACATTGAGAGCTTTTGATCTAAGGCCATAAATCTGGCTTAAACCTGCTTGTTCTTGGCAGTCCTCTTATTATTCCTGGTGTATAGTTTGAGCTTCCAAGTGCTTTTGCATCCCTGGGACAAACCCATGCATGGCTGCTGGAGTCAACACACTGTTTGGATCTACCCAGGAATGCGAGTTGGAGACATTGCTGGGGATGGCCCCTCCAACCTAGGCTTGCCCATGAGGGAGAAACTGGGAATCTGCTCTAAAGAGACACTAAAGTTGCAGCCTGGCTTAATATTTCCTGTTCCTGCTTTAGTGAGCAATGTCCTGTGTAATCAGGATCTCTGAGTGCCACTCATGTCTCGTTTAGCATCACCCACTGCCAAGAGATGCCAGTCTGCCAGTTCTATTACGGCTCCTTTTTCAACACTCCAACCCTTTTTTATTCCACTGGTCCAAGTTTAAATTTCCTGAAGCATCAGAGCACCAACATGACAGGGAGCATCCAAATAGGGAGCCTTAAAAGAATAGTTAGTGTTTGTCTTGTTACAAGTAATGTTTGGCTTGTTGTGGTCACTGCTGGTTTGGGTTCTGGTGTCCCCCTAAAGCCCACGCCCTCTGACCTAAGAAATCCTTGTGCACGGGGGTAGTCCAGGCCTGGAAGCTGCTTTGAGGGGATGGATGAGAGGCAGGAAGATGCTGCTGTGCTGTTTCAGTTGGGGTCAGGGATGGGGACTGTGCAGAGCACTGAGGGCTGCAGGTGTTGCTGAACACGCTGATTCCACTCCTGTTCTCCAGACCAGAGAAATCTGGGCATGTCCATGCGGGTGGAGCGTTCCACGCTGGACCAGGTGAAGAAACGCTTTGAGGTGAACAAGAAGAAGATGGAGGAGAAGCAGAAGGACTATGACTTCGAGGAGAGGATGAAGGAACTCCGTGAGGAGGTGAGTCTGGGGCAACAACTGAGGAAGCAGAGCTCCCCAGAATCACATTTTGGGAGGAAATCAACCCTGCTTCCTAATCTTGTTCCACAGAAGCCTTGTTCTTGGTATCACTCTTGTCTGCTGCTATGAGTGGGTTTTGGGTTTTTATTATTTACTCTTTTAAAGGTTTTTGCTGCTGTCTCTGGAAACCCTTTTCCCCATTTTCTGTGGGAGGATAACTTTTGGTGGTTCGGGTTTCCACTGAATGCGGCACGAGCCCATTTTTTGTCTCCCATTAGTTGTGTTGGAACTTGTGTGCTCTGAAAGCAGACCTGTGTCTCTGTCCCTTATCTTCCACAGTTCTTAGGATTGCTGGGATCCTCCTCCACATGGCACTTGCTTCTGTGTGGCCTCCTTGAGTGTCAGAGGGCTTTGTGAGCAGTGTGCTGTGGTGTGAGATGTGTGAGGAGGAGGTGAAAGACAGCAGATTCCTCTCAAACCAGGGCTTAGGTGTCAGTAAACATGAAAATCAAGTTGACTTGAAAGCCCACCAAAGTTCTGACAGCTGAGGAGCTGCTATGGATGCTTCTCCTCCATCAGCAGCCATGTAATAACCCAAGATTACAAATCACTGCCTGTTTGAGTCTCCCTGCCCAAGCCCTGAGCTTTGCTTCACCACAGGGGAGCTCTCTGGGGTGCTCACAGAGCAGCCCCATCCTCTGCCCTTGGGCAAAGCCCCATCTGTTTGGGGGGGTAGGAGGGAGGTGCCCCAGCAGCACAGGGAGTGCTGTGGGTTGGAAAGCTGCTGCCAAGTCCATGGATGGCAGCAAGGAAATGGGCAGCAACTCCTGGCGCAGCTTTCTCCAGGGCACAGCGCAGCGGGCGTGCTGGGGATGGCAGGAGCAGTTGGTAAGATGGGAGCTGAAGCCATGCTTGGTGTCACCTGGTACAAGCCTGGCTTTGTTCCAGGGCTCGTGATCCTCACAGAGCAAAACACTTTGATTAGAGCAGCGCAAACTCTTTGATGCCAACCCCCCCCTCCAAAGCTGCTCAGAGCTTCAGCTTCTGTTCCAGTGAGCAGCTGTCACTCTGCCAGGCCGAGAGCCAACAGGCATCACAGTCACTGGCACGGGGCGTCGGATGAGGGAACAGCCTCCTGCTTTCAAACCAGCTCCCTCTTGCCTCAGCCTTCATTCTTCAAGGCATAACTTGTGATGTTTGCTCAGAAGAGAGAGTTTCATAACACTTTTTTTTTTGGCTACATCTTGTGTGTGTGGGTCTTCTCTTGGGGTGGGAGGTGGGGTGGTCTGGATTCTCTGGGAAACGTTCTCCTCAGAGACCACAGGCCAGGATTTCTGCTGCCTATTTCCTCAGGCACAACTTGGGTGCCATAGGAAGGACATGGCTTTAGCTGTGCAGTGCCCAGTGTCTCAAGAGCTCCCTCAGCTCAGGAGGTGCAAATTGTGTTGCTGTTGTGTCCCTTGCTGCAGGAGGAGAAGGCCAAAGCCTACAAGAAGGAGAAGCAGAGAGAGAAGAAGAGGCGGGCGGAGGAAGATTTGACCTTTGAGGAGGATGATGAAATGGCAGCTGTGATGGGCTTCTCTGGTTTTGGCTCAACCAAAAAGAATCACTGAGCAGCTCTGGACTCTCCTCTTTCTCTAAACAGTTTGTTTTTACCCAGGGAACTCTGGATAACTCTTCAAAGACTTGATGGAGGACTTGTATGTAAATCTCTCAGTAGAAGTTGGCTGGAGGAGTCGAAAAGTGATTCCATGCTCTACCTGTGCTGCAGAACAAGCTCCGCCTCTCATTAGCTTCCCATCTCCTTCTGTGTCCTAGATCTGGCTGCTCAGCTGCTCTGTGGCCGTGTGCCTGCCGGGAACTGCTCTGCTGGGTACATTTTTGTGTCAGTAAAGTGCAGCCATTCTGCACAGGTGGCCTGGTTCAGGATTAATCTAGTTGTCAACCAGGCCCTAGTTGTCACCCAGGCTGTGTTTGAGGCACAGGGAGGGATCCAGGTTTTTTTGGGATCGTAACGGAAGGAAATGTGCCACAGCGAGCGGTGTGAGCGGTACAACCTGCATCCTCATGGCTTGTGCTGAGCAGGGCTGGTGGCTGCATGGAGTCTGGGTTGCTGAAACTTTCCTGTGTGTTTTACCTGCAAGGGAGACTTCCCTGCTTTTTCTTTGTGTTTTATCCCATAATTTCGTTCTCTTTAAGGCAGGGGAGAAATTCCTCCCCACGACTGGTCTAGGATAGAGCCAATGAAAGAAAGGTGTGTTCGATTTGCCAGAAATAAATTGACTCTTTTAATGGGTCCTTTGGTGGGAGTTTGATGCCTTATTTATTTTGAGAGCTTCTGCTGCCCACTGAGAAGAGCTGCTGATGTCTCCTGTCAGCACAAAGCTGGGCTGGCCTTCTGGAGACCTCGATGGAGACAAAGGCGTGGCGTGTGCCCCCCTCTCCTGGCTCAGCTCCCAGCTGCCCTAGATGGGCAGTTGCCATCATTCTTGGTTTTTTTAAGTAATTCTGGAGAAGGGTGTAAGAACTTGGGAGGGGGAAGGGACTTCAGGGCTGGGGACCTGCATTTCCATCATGCAGTCCAAGACAGGCTGGGCTGCTTTCCAGATTTTATCAGCCTTAGTATATTAAGGGCCATTTTTTTCCTGTCTACTGGCTGTCAGTGTCTTTTCACCTCTGCCCTCCCCTAAATCCACTTCATTTCAGCTTTTATTTACCTCAGTCAAACCTTGTGTGACTCATTTCCGTCTGCAGTTAGGATTTATATTTTGCATGGCTGGGTTTTCGTGGCTCTGTCTCACTCTCCTCTCTCTTTTTATGTATATTGATGAAATCCTTGCGCTTGCCCTTCTCCGTGCTCGTATGAAATTTCCAGCCTGGGGAAGGCTGCAGTGTTTAGCCTGCTCTTTCTAATACATCTAGAACAAATCCTGTAATGTTGTGCTGCTGTTTTAATTCCTTAATCTTAGCCTGCTGACAGCTTCATTGCCTCAGGTCTTTCCGCTTCAATTCAGATTATAATCCCCGTTGAAGATGCTATTGAAATGATATATAGCCAGTCAGATACAGCTGTCCTTGGAGGTTTGACCCTTTTAACTTGGCAATCCTTTGACTTCGGCTCTCTGAGCACACGGGCTGGGAGGGCAACTTTCATTCCAGCCACGTTCCCAGCGCTGTGCAGGCTGCAGCACGTGGCTCCGGCTGAATGGGAGAGCGGAGCCGCTCGCGCCTTCGTGCCCTCCGGGGTGCGAAAGGGATGCTGCCGTGGTTTCATACACATTAAAAGTTTAGGATGTTTCAGAGAAGATTTAGCAGCAGCCATTTTATCCCAGCCACCAGCTCTGCAGACACCCAGCCCCTCTCTGCAGCCAGGAACTCAGTCGGCACTGCTTGGGAAGGGCTGCCCCGCACCCTCCCTCTTTCCTAGCTTGTAACCTTGGAGCCAGTGGCTGTAGCCTTGGTTTCCCCATGGAGCATCCCGCTGTTCTTGTCCATCCTGGCACACGCAAGGGGCGAGGTATGAAATGGGCAGCCCCCAAGAAAACCTTCCCTGGGGAGGTGGTCGGGCTTGCACAGCCTCCTGCCACCGGGCCCTTCCTGTCCCTGCCTGCTGCTCCCGGTCCCTGCGAGACAGGGAGGAAATCCCTCCGCAGTGCAGCGCTTTCATTAACGAGATTCCTCTGGGGTGTAAAGCCTGTCCTCCCCAAACCCATCCCGAGGCCACCTGCACCCTGGGGGCCGAAGCCCCGGCCCCAGCTCCCCGTGCTGGGGCTGCTCACGCCGGGGGAGTGCAGCTCTTTGTCTCGGCGGCTTGCTGGGAGCAGTGGTGTGTGCGGCAGCAGATACAAGCTCTTGCTGGATTCCCAGCAGCGGGAGCTGCCTCTAGCCAAGGATGAAAAGCTGGTTTCATGGGAGGAAATAATATTTAGAGAAGAGACAGATAACATTCCCTGCACCAGCCACGTTAACCCTTTACTCCCACTGCTGTTTGAGGGGGTGTTAACCCTTAGCTCGTGGCTCCCAACACTAGAGCTGTTGGGTCTCTGTGACTCTTCATTACTATTCACCATCTCCATGATGAATTTAAGGTGCTGGATGTGCCTGTATAGGTCAGGACTTGGGGTTTTGATTGGAGAGAGGGAGGCCCCAGCTCTGCACCTCCCCTTCCTGCTTCCCCTCCCACCCCACAAACAGGGCCAGGTGATCTGCACCTGCTGGGTCCTCTATTTGCTCTTGTCAAAAGGGGATGCAGCTCTTCCACAGGTTAAAACTGGGGTCTGGTGGAGTAAGGAGGGGCATTTTGCATGGTTCCCACATCTAGGCTGGGGTGTCCAGCCTGGTCTTGCTGTGAAAGTGTTTTGAGGTGCCTGGAGCCAGCTTGGTGCTTGTTCTCAGCACCTGGGCAGAGGTACAAGGCTCTGCCTTGGGCATGGGGCAGTTCCTCATGACCTGTGGCTCAGAGGACATAGGGGAAGGATGAGGGTGTCCTAGCCAGGCTGGGGACCACGCTCAGCCTGAGCTGGCCTCCTGTGGCTGCATCCTATTAAATATTGATGGCAGTGTTTGGAGATGTGTCCATAGCAGACCGTAGAGAAAACAAATCTGTCTTGCCCTCTCCACTTCCTCTCTCCCAGACTTCTTCCCTGACCTCACCCTGGAGAGGAGGGCTGAGGCCTCATGGAGTGGCTAAGCACCAATATCCTGCTGTTCTTCCCCTTTCCTTCCTTCCTGGGCATGCCTCAACCCTGCCCTCTCCTGCCAGCCCACCTTCCCTTCACTCTTTGCATGTCCTCCTTGGGACTGGGGGAGCAGCAGCAGCATTCCCACCGTCCCAGTAAAATGACTGGGATCAGGGACCTGGACTGATTCTGGAGAAGGGGTCCCAGCCCAGCCCTGTGTGTTGCTCTGCCTGGGCCAGCTGAATCATTCCCTGCTTCCATGACTTTATTAGCAAAAGACATGGCTTTTCAGCACTCTACATCAGTTTTACATCCCGAAAGGTTTAAGAGCTTGGCAGGAGCTCCAGTCCTCCCACTGCTCAGGCCACAAGCTACTGCTGCTCCAGTTAGGCAGCCATTCCTGCCATTTGCCATCGTTAAAGCCAAACAACATCCATGGGCAATATCCCTGGAAACCCTCCTGCCCTGCTTTGACCTGGTGCAGTGGTGCCAGGAGGCTGTGCCACCAAATCCCTGTTTTACTGAGGCTTCTGGGTCTTTCACACTCCATCAGCTGACCTGCTGCTGTGGCACCATCCCACACAACCCCAGAGCCAGTATTCCTGCCCCTCCAAGTCTATGGACACCCTGAGAGCCACCTGGATCAGTCAACCCTTGGCCCAACCTGTCCTGTTTTCCTCATGCCCTAGCTGTGGAAGGGCAAAGGTTCAGCCCCTGGTTGGAGCTGGGGTTGCTGCAGAAGGGAGCAGGAATCATAGAATCCTGGAATGGTTTAGGCTGGAAGGGGCCTCAAAGCTCATCTCATTCCAACCCCCTGCCAGGGACACCTTTCACTATCCCAGGTTGCTCCAAGCCCCATCCAACCTGGCCTTGAACACTTCCAGGGATGGGGCAGCCACAGCTTCTCTGGGCCATTGAGGAAGGGATGGGAGGCAGGGTGGAGACTTGTGGGGGGAAATCCCTGGGCTGGGAGGTTTTTGCTTCCCACCTGCAGCTTGGATGGGAAACTTGGACATAGGTTTTTCAAACAGGGGACACCCACAGTGAAGTGGTTCTTGACCTGGAGTGGCTCAGCAAGCTGGGCCACTTTCCAAACGGTTTTTGGCTCAGTCCACAGGTGGGATCAAAATGGAACAAGCGGGGCTCTTGAGTGTTCCAAACTGGAAGGAAGGAGAGAGCCCTGGTGCCTCCCCCATCCCAGTCGGATCTGCTGCCGCAGCCAGGTTGGAGGCTTGCTGGAAGGATGGATGATTTCTGGGCTCAGTGTGGGGCTCCTGAGCACAGGGGAGGTTTTGCTTTGTTGCAAGCAAAGTACAAAACCATCATCAGCCAGAGAACAAACAGCTCGGGGCTGGAGAGGGAGCAGGGAGAGGGAGGTGGGGAGGAACAGGGGGAGCGCGGGGACAGGGCGTCCGCAGGAGGTTTTTCGGGGACTTGTGATCTCAGAGCAAATTTCTGCTGTTGGCTGCGCACCAGTGGCACCATTTCACCAACTCATGCGTGCCTCCCCACCGCCAGCTCCGCGGCGCTGAGCGCCCCGGGGGGGTCAGGGCCGCTCCGCGGAGGGCTGCGGGAATATGGTCCCTGCTCGGAGAGCGTGTGATCTGCCAGGCAGCCAGGGAGCCCCGGGGACACTGCCATGCCTTTGTTCCTCCTTCTCTTTCTTTTCCACCTTCAGATTTTTTTTTTCCCTCTGCTTCCAGCTGCGTATGCAGCACTCCCCCCCCCTCTTTCCACCCACAGTTCCTGTCTTGATTTTCCTTCCCCTCTACAAATATGTGTTCCTTAGGCTCCTTCTCCTCCCTGCCCGGCTCCCCCCGTCAGCGTTGCCTTCCCAAACTTCTCTTTTTTCCTTTCTCCCTGTTCTCCCACAGGCCCTCCTCATCCCTTCCCCTTCCTGCTTCTCTCCCCTTCCCTCCAGCCTCTCGGGCTCCCGTTCACTCACTCGTCTCCCCTTCTCTGACAGTTTGGGGGAAATCTGTCTGTGTCAACACACAAATTCCATTATTTATTGGCTGAGCTGAGCGGGGTCCTACACTCGTCTGTAATTGTCTCCAGATCAAAGCGGCTGCTGATGGCAGCTTTGCCTTCTCGCAGCAGAACACCACCCCCAGCTTCCAGCTCCCCATCCTCCCGGGGGAGTCGGGTGCATGTGCGTCGACACCCTCGATGACTGATCTCCCAGACAGAGAGGAAAGAAGTAGGGCTGGTGGGGGAGAAAAGGGAGACCTGGAGGATCTGCAAAGCTCCCAGGAGAAGATGGGGATGTTGGGGAGTGTCCCAGGGGGACACACAGTCCCTGGTAGAGGCCAGGAGAGAGTGGGAAGGTAGAGGTGGTCCATATCCTGGGAATGGGGACAGAGAAATGAACTGAAGGAGGGGCAGGGAAACAGGAAACATTCCTATATCTGTCCAAGACTGGAAGAATTAGAATTTTTACTCCAGAGATCCAGGATCTGATTCCATAGAATCAGATGGCTAAAAACTAGAAATAGGGACAAAGGAAACATACCTTTTCCTGCCTTTCCCTTCTGAAACCACCAGCCTATCCCAGGGATGTGGGACTCCAACATGGACTGCAGGCACTGGGATATTGTTTGGGTGTTGATGCAAGATGTGTGTGGTGAGAGGACAAGGAAACATCCAGTCCAACTTCTGCCCCTTGGTCTCCTTGTTGGGGTCTCAGCTCCAGCTTTTCCAGCTGCTCTTTAGCGCATTGCCCAAGGAGAGGGGAGGAGAGGTTTCAGGATCTAAGCACAGGATCATGAGTTCTGCCAAGGGAAGCTGTAAGGGTTATGTTTGGGCTGTGTTAGGGTTGTAACCCCTTACTCTGGGAGCTGACAAGGTACTCCCTTGTGGCTACAGGACCTTCTTCTCAGGAAAGAGCAGGTCAAATTTCTTGTAGAATCACCCATACAGAGAGGAGAGCTGCAGAGGTTTCTCTGCTGGAGGAGGTGAGGTCAACCAGAACCCCTCTCCCCGGGGCCAGTCTTCCCATTTTATCAGGATATACTGGGGAATTTGGGAATCTTTTTTTCCACACAGATCTGCAGACACCAAAAAATATGGCCACCATCAACAGTCCTGGCAGCTCAATTCTCTCTCACTGCCCAATACATGAAGATGTCAGGCTCAAGCCATGGCTCTACAGTCCTAAGACTGCTCTGTTTTCCCCAGCCTTCCTCCTTGTGACACCTGCCTGGCTTTACCATCAAACCTTCTCTGGCTTATTTTTGCACAGAATTCAGGCAGTTTTGCTTACACTTCTCCCTGAATGGTATTTTTCCAAGCCTTGAATCAGTTTTTTAATCTTCTTTCAAAACTTCAGGCACAGGTACTGTGCGTAATATTCCAAGATCAGTCACACTGGTGCCTGAGAGAGGAGAGATGTCACCTCCTCTCTCCCAGAGCCTCTGTTCTTCCCCCATGCAATCATTTCACTCTTGCTCACCTTTACTTTTCTGCTCACTGATCTCCCCTTCCTTCTCTGTCCTTCTCAGCAGAGAAGGGACATTCCCTTAGGACATTTTAGGGAGACCCGCTCAGAGGATGCCCAGGGCAATATGAGTCCCAGCTCTCAGGATAATGGGGGCATATCCTTCTTTTGCTTTGGGTCCCTGGTCTCTTATTTCAAGATCAACAAGACACCAGCCATTAGAGCAGCTCCCTTTGCAGGTTGGGCCTGCAAGAAATTCCCCTCCTCTGGAGCAGGAGGGGACACATTGGCTTCCTGAGCTGCTGGTGAAGTCTGTGTCTTACAGGGAGCCAGAACTGCCTCCCCCAGAAGCTGAGCACAAATGGGCCCCATGTCCTGAAAATGCTCAAAAGTAGGTGATGGCTACAGAGGGTCCACTTGGAGCTGAGCCTGTGTCTCAGCTGCCACCTGTCCCAGGCAGAGGGACTGGGGGAGTTGTTCCAAAAAAATCCAGTGTCCTCTACCAGTAGTGACCCTTGAGTTGGTCACCTCAGCTACATCTTCTCACCTACAAAGCACACAGGACTTCATGAACACATCCTGTCTGGTGCAAAAGGTCTCCCTGCACTGCTGCTGGGGAAGAGGAGGGTGCTGAGCAATTCCAGTACCCTGCAGGCCAGAGCACATAGACAAGGACTTTCAGTGGGAATGGAGTCCCGGCATCCTTCATTGCTCCATTCACCTCTGTGCATGGAGTCTGTGCAGAGAAATGGCTCCTGACAAACATAGGACCTGCACCCTCAGACCCTGGGCTCTTGGGCAGTGATCTCCCTTGCCTTGGTGACCTCCACACCTCTGCTTAGCGTGGGTTGCTACAGACTGGGACTTTCTGAATCACACCAGGGGTTTGTTCCATCGGGATCTCTGGAAGTCCCTGGTGCAACTCTGCTCAGAGCTAGAGATCAGGAGGATTTCCAGGATGGCAATTCCTGCCCCAGTCTGGTCCCTGTGACAGTGTTTATCACCCTCGCAGCGAAGATTTTTTCCATAATAAGAACTTCCTTTCTCCAGCTCATGCCCCTAGCTTTTCATCCTGCCTCTGAAAGGAGTTGGGCGTGTTTCACGTCTTGCATCCCAGCATCCAAGGGCAGGCAGAGTGCCCACCAGCCCTGATAAACTCTCCAAGACAGCCACCATCCCCTCCAGGGCATGGGCTTTCCTCCCGAGGGGGGCACCAAGGTTTGGAGAGGAAGAAGCAGCATCCTGCTGCACAGAGCGTTGCAGCTTCAAAGACCAAACCCCCCAGCACCTGACCCTGCAGAAGCAACCCCAGAGTGACTTCCCAGCTGCAGGGCCAGGGCTGCTCTCCTTCCCACCAGGGATCCCCTCCCACCACGGTTGCCCTCTTGGGCACCACAAACTGTAACTGCTCCCGCTTGGAGCGAGAAGGGCGCAGTGAAGCCACATGCACGGCTGGGCAGACGGGAGCCCTGGGGAGCTGGGGGAAGGGCTGCGTGGTCTGGCAGGGACAGTGTTTCTTGCAGCCCCTTGTGCTGCCCCAGAACGCAGCAGGCAGGAAAATGGAGTGACAGCGGTGGCTGGGCAAGGTTTGGTTCCCCCGGGCAGCTGGGTGATGGTCCCCCCCAACCCTGCTCTCTGCGTGGCTTTTCCAAGGCAGCTCAACCTGCGGCATATCCTGCTGCATCCCACCCTGATCTCCCCGGGTGGCCTTGCCAAGGCACGTCAGTGCTGACCTGCGGCAACCGGCCACCCACCCGCCCGTGCCAAGGCATCTCAGAGAGACATCCCCCTTCTAGCTTCCAGCATCTTCCAAAAACAAGCTCCTAGCCGTGTCCTGATTCCTCACCCCAAGAGAGCAGGGCTGGCAGCTGAACACACCCCTGCACCACAAGAGGGGCCTTAAAATCTGCAGGACATGAAGTGGGGTGTTGGTGGGGGTGCTGCACTGTCCACCCCATCCCACTCCTTCGTTGCCCTCCCAAACAGGGCTCTTTTTTGGATCCCCTGTCCCTCTGCAGCACTCCCAGCCTGTGCCATTTCCTTCAGGAAAGGAATCCACCGAACAAGTCTGTACCTCCTCTCAAGCCCCCACACGTTTTTGACCTTGGTCCCCCGGAATTGTGGGGGCTGGGAAAGGGGCAGGAAGAGACCCCAAGGTCTGAGGAGATGAGGAAAAGGAACAGCATGGGTCTATCCTGTGACCTCCCTTAGGGGGGGAAGCAAGGAGGGGACATGATACCGATTCCCCCCCCCCCTTCCCCGCAAGGAAGCAGTGATGAAAAACTGCGGGGGGCGAGGAGGGGGCACCACCGAACAGAGCTGGAGAAGGGTAGGAAGGATCGGGCAGGGAGCCGGGAGGGTTCGGATCCTGCCGGTGCACCTGTGGGGGCGTGCGGTGATGGTGAATATTTTAATCTAAATCAAACAATAGGACCAG
Source organism: Pseudopipra pipra (assembly GCF_036250125.1). NCBI lineage: Eukaryota > Metazoa > Chordata > Aves > Passeriformes > Pipridae > Pseudopipra > Pseudopipra pipra. The sequence goes on along the minus strand of NC_087563.1, from coordinate 3,194,751 downwards.
AGCCGCTTCAAGGATTTTGCAAAATGCACTTGGTAGGAGGTGGGGAAGGACTGGCGGGAGTGAAATAATACCCCCGAAAATCTCTGTGTACAGTTCCACCCCCACCTCCCAATCCCCCTCTGGCCTGAGCAGCCCTCGGGGGGCTCCCCGAGGAACATCACCCCCACCACCCCTCCTCCGGGGTCCCAGCCCCGGGAGGGCTGGGCAGTGATGGAGGGCGGGGTTGGGGGGGCAGATCGCGGGTTGGGGGGGATTAGAGAGAAACAGATTGGGGCGGGGGGCGACAGCGACGGCGCCAGGGGTGGCCCCGGCGTGGGAGATGGTGCGGGGGACAGGCTGGCAGTGACCGGCGCTTGCGATGCAGCCTAGGCTTCACTTACCGGGAGCCGTCCCGATTCCACCCGTGAGCGGCCCGAGCCCACGCGTGCCCCAGCCGCGCCGCTGCTTCCACCCGCCCGCCCCTGCCCGCGCCTCTCTCTGACCGGCGGCCCCACGAGCGCGGCTCGTCCCGCGTGGGTCCCGCTGCGCTCCCAGGGACCAAATCCCCTTTCCCCAGCCCGACAGACCCCTCCAACCCTGCCGCCTCCTGCCTGCTCCGGTCTCCCGGTCGCCCCTGGATCCTGCCTCCCACGCGGGTCCCTGCGGGGAGCGGGGTGGGGGGAGCGGTTGGGGCCGGCGATTCCCTTCCCACCGGGTACAGGGGAGGCAGAGACAAAGGCGGTGAAATATCAGTGCCCGGCTAAAGCCGCTCCGAGCCCCGCCGAGCCCTTAACTAGATCGTTAGGGGATTATCCGCACCCTGAGCAGACGCGGGGCGGGGGCAGCGGCCGCCCCGTCCCGTTACCGAGCGCCCCCGGGGACGGCGCCGGTGGGAGGGGACGCGCGGAGCTGCCCGGGCGAGGCGGCGGCTGGAGACGGGTCTGCGGGGAGAACGGATCGGCCAGCGGAGGGACTGTGAGCGGTACCGGGGCGGGGAGGGGACGGGGGGGCGCGGGGGGCACCGTCTGTCGCACTCCGGGGGACCCGCGGCTCGCTCCGCTCCCGCTTCCCCCTCGCCTTCCGCGGGGGGCGGAAAGTTTGTGCCCGGGGTGGGGGGACCGCTGGGGGTCTGGGGGGTAAGTCCTGGGGTCGCCGGCGGGATCGCGCCCCGAGAGCCCGATGGGGCTGACACTGGCGTAGCCGGTGGGGGAGCGGGATTAGGGGCGCGGGGCTGTGGGCAAGCGGGGTGTCGGGGGTGGGAGCAGGCAGGGAAGGGGGGGGGTCTCTGTGCCTCCGCGCTGATGGGCTCAGCTTTATCCAGGGCTGTAATCCCCCCTGCTCCGGTAATTAAAAACTCCGCATTACAAGGAAAACGGTGTGCAGGGAAATGTAATCAAGTCTGGAGGGGCTTAACCATCTGGTAAAGGTTAGGACCGGCACGGCGGGGGACGTGGCCGGGGGATTTGGCAGCCGCCGCGATCCGGGCTCCTCTTAATCTACCGCGGGGACGAGCACAGCATCTGTGGGGTAATACCGGTGCCCCGGGCAGCGATCGGTCTCTCCTGAGCTCCCACCGCCGTTAGCGGGATCTCCTCGGAGCTGGTCTCCTCCCCAGGTGTGTCCGGCTCCGGTAAACAGGTTCTGCTGTGGCACCGGCACCCGGATTGCAGCTCCTCGCCGGGGCCAGCGGGGAAAGGGTTAAGTGGCCGCTGGCGGCCGCGGCTCGGCCCCCCAGCTCCGGGGCAGGGCCCTCCCCCGCCGCCCCCGGGAGCCTGAAACTCTTCGGAAGTGTAAGGGGCGAGCGAAGACGAGGCGGCGGCGCGGGTGGGACTCCGCGTCCCCGGGAGCGCTGCGGGGCCATGGGGGCCGGGGTAGGCTCCGGGCGGGGGCAGCTCTTCCTCCGCTCCCTCCTCTTCCTCCTGCTGGCCGGGTCCCCGGCGGGCGGGCAGCTGCGCTACGCCGTGCCCGAGGAGCTGGAGCACGGAGCCTTCGTGGCCAACCTGGGCGAGGACCTGGGGCTGGACGTGTCCACCCTGTCAGCGCGGCGGTTCCGCATCGTGTCACGGGCCGGGGCCAGGCAGCACCTGGAGGTGAACCTGGAGAACGGGATCCTCTTCGTGAACGAGCGGATCGACCGGGAGGAGGTGTGCGAGGCCGGGGGGACCTGCCTGCTCCACCTACAGCTCCTCGTCGAAAGCCCGCTGGAGCTCTACCGCGTCGAGGTGGAGGTGCTGGACATCAACGACCACGCGCCCACCTTCCCCTGGCAAGAGTACGTGCTGGAGGTGGCCGAGTCCGCCGTGCTCGGTGCCCGCTTCCCGCTGGAGAGCGCCCAGGATCCCGACGTGGGCACCAACTCCGTGCACACCTACCGCCTCAGCCCCAACGGCTTCTTCTCCCTCGAGGTGCAGACGCGCAGTGACGCCAGCAAGTTTGCGGAGCTGGTGCTGGAGCGCGCCCTGGACCGGGAGCAGCAGCGCCTGCACCGGGTGCTGCTCACGGCTCTCGACGGCGGCGTCCCCGAGCGCTCGGGCACCGCGCACATCCTCGTCACCGTGCTGGACGCCAACGACAACGTGCCTGCCTTCGACCAGCCCTCGTACGGCGTGAGCCTTCCTGAGGATGCCCCCGCCGGCACACTGGTCATCCAGCTCAACGCCACGGACCTGGACGAGGGCCCCAACGGGGAGATCGAGTACTCCTTCAGTGGGCACGCGCCGCCACGCGTGCGGGAGCTCTTCCACATAGAGCCCCGCAGCGGGCAGGTGCTGCTGAAGGGCCGCCTGGACTATGAGCGGGCCAGTCTCCACGAGCTCTACGTGCAAGCCAAGGACCGTGGACCCTCAGCCGTGGCCGTTCACTGCCGAGTGCTCGTGCACCTCCTCGACGTCAATGACAATGCGCCAGAGGTGACCCTCACCTCTGTGTCCACACCTGTGCTGGAGGACGCCCCCCCAGGCACCGTCATCGCTGTCATCAGCGTTCTGGACCGGGATTCTGGGGACAACGGGCGCGTGAGCTGTGAGGTTGGCCCCAACGTACCCTTCGAGCTCCGCTCCTCCTTCCGCAACTACTACACTCTGGTCACCACGCAGGCGCTGGACCGGGAGGTTGTGCCCGAGTACAACGTGAGCATCACGGCGCGGGACATGGGCTCGCCCGCCCTGCTGACCCGCAGCACCCTCACCGTCCCGGTGTCCGACGTGAACGACAATGCCCCACGCTTCCTCCAGCCCTCCTACAGCGTCTACGTGATGGAGAACAACGCGCCAGGTGCCTCCATCTGCTCTGTCAGCGCACTGGACCCTGACTGCCAACAGAACGCCTACCTGTCCTACTCCATCGCCGATGGGCACATCCATGGCATGCCTGTGGGCACCTACGTGTCTATCAACTCGGACAGTGGGCACATGTATGCCCTGCGGTCCTTGGACTATGAGCAGATCCGCAGCTTCCAGATCCAGGTGCAAGCACAGGATGCGGGTTTCCCCCCACTGAGCGCCAACGTCACCGTCCACATCTTCGTGCTGGATCAGAACGACAATGCTCCGGTCATCGTTTCCCCCCTGCCACACAACGGCTCCGTGGCCACTGAGCTGGTGCCGCGATCAGCCAGGCCTGGCTACCTGGTGGGCACAGTGTCAGCAGTGGATGCGGATGCGGGGCTGAACTCTCGCCTCTCCTACCAGCTCCTCCAGGCCACTGACTTCACCCTCTTCAGCGTGGCACCAGACACGGGCGAGCTGCGCACCCTCCGCTCCTTCCTGGAGCAGGACTCAACCCGGCAGCGGCTGGTGGTGCAGGTGCGGGACGGTGGGCAGCCAGCCCTCTCTGCCACCGTGTCCCTCCTGCTTTCAGTGGTGGAGACCATGCCTCAGACTCTCTCCGACTTCAGCGAATTCAGTCTCCCCCCAGAGGTCTCCTCATCCTCCCCACTCACCCTCTACCTCCTTGTCTCCCTGGGCTCCATCTCCTTCACCTTCCTCCTCGCCATCCTCATCCTCACAGCCATTCGCTGCCGCGGAGAGCGGCGTTCCCGCCAAGGTGACAGCTGCTCCCCGCCCCGCTGCCACTGCTGCCCTGGGTCCAGACCCTCCTCTGATGGCCTGAAGACTTCCAACCTGACGGCACAGCCCCCCGCAGGGACCGCGGCTGCCACCTGCCTTGACGTGCCTGCAGGCGGCCCCCCGGGCTACTGCTACAAGGTCTGCCTTGGTCCCGAGTCTGCTCAGAGCGACTTCATGTTCCTCAAACCCTGCAGCCCCCCACGGAACAACGAGAAGGATCCTGGGAAGCGGTCCCGGCCAGACCAGCATCTCCAGGTCTCCAAGGAGGTAACACCGTGCCCGGCGGTGCTTACCGGTGCTCCGCGGGTCCCCCCAGCCCCCTCCCTCAGCCTCTGCCACGGGAGAAACCAGGCACGGCTTCTCCCAGAGAATAACCGGAGCCTTTGATCAGTGCGGGAATTAGGAGCCGTCAGGCAGCGGGAACTCCACCGAGCTTCCCGATGGGTCTAATTACCGGGGGAGCGTCAGGCTCGGCTGAGGCGAGAGGAAATCCCTTCCCACCGCCTTTTGTACCCATTAGAGGCAACAGAGATGCTCCGGTGCCCTGGGGGAGGTGGGAATGGGGGTGGCATCTCCTCCGTGTGGGTGAGCAATTCACACTGGGACAGCCTGAGCTCCAGTGCTGCTCCGCTTCCCCCGTGGAACTCCGCAGTGTCCCGCTGCTGCACCCGGGGCTGCTCCCTGTCCCGCCGGCACTGCTCCTGTCCCAGGCCTGGCCGCTGTTCCGGGCTGTGCCAGTCGGCAGGGAGGGAGTGGGGGTCTTAGGGGTGGGATTTTGATGTCAACATTTGTTAGGTATTGAAATGAGGAATGTCTAATTTTCCCGGTGAAAGACTCTTTCCGAAACACGATTACAAGGATGGAGAGTGATGAGGCGTCTAATCCACTTATGTTTGAGTTTTAATAAACCAGCCCTTCCGAGGAGAGCCCAAGACTCTCTGCCAAGAGTTTCTCTCCACATGTCTCCTTGCACTCCTGGACTGTCTTCCTTTAATGGGATTTTCCCCTAGTTTTTGCAATCCTCCTGGGACATCAGGCGTGCAGCCAATTTCTGCACCTCTCACCATTTGGTGCCTCAGACCTGGGCTAAGTCACCATTGCACCTGCAAAACAGGGCTTTTAAAGATTAACAGGAGTAGGAAAATGCCCTGTCCCTCCCCAGAAGGACAGACTTAAACCTCACACAGTCAAAGAGCAAGCCTCAAACAACCCTGATGTCTCAGGAGGTCCAGAAGGGAAAAGGCTGGTTCAACGCTGCCTCAGTTTCCCAAAAATAGGAAAGTGCTGCTTGGATCTCCACAAAGGGCATGGGGAAAGAGGAGATGGGGTCCTGCATCCCTGGCTGCTGAAGCCTTGTGCTGGTAGGGCTGGTCTGGTCTGACTGACAGAGGGGCCCAGGGCTGACTGACAGAGAGTCCCAGTAACCAGCCTTGCCCTTCCCTGTGTTTTCCAGGTCAAGCAGCCCAACACAGACTGGCTGCCTCCAAGCACTCAGCGACCTACCCTGAAAAGGTACCAAATCCAGTGCTGTGGGAACAGAGGGAGCAGGTGGAAGGGGGATGTGGGGATAGGGAGGTTGTCTCCAATACAACTTTGATCAAATCTCTTCTCTTTAGCTCCCAGAGCCTGGAAGACGTGGGGGAAATCCGCAGAGCCCTCCAGAAGGAGCACGAGAGGCTGTGCACACTGGTGACTCCTGTCTCTGGTTAGTATTGGGGCACTGGAGCCGGGAGGACCAGACCCTCTGATTGCTTGTTGGAGGTGCAGTGGGGTGGTCACATCCCTGTTCCTGGAAATGGTAGAGTTTTGTGGGCTGGAAGGGATGTCCAGGCTCTGGGAGGGAGGTTGTTGACACAGGACTTGCATCCTGGGACGTGGATGTGACTGTCCCATTGAGCTGTGGATGTGACCTCCCTGAGCCAGTCTTACACTCGTCTTTCCTCCAGAGTTTCAGAAGGCTTCTGCAGGCCCCAACAGCATCTGGACCCCCCAGTACAACCCCTTGTACCCAGGGCACATCCCAGCCCTGGATTATCAGCACAACGTCTACATCCCTGGCACCCCCACTCTGCTGTCCAGCAAGGATGGGCCCCTCTTCCCAGGCAGGGAGAACAAGAACAGCTTCTCCACCTTTGGCAAGAGGAAGAAGATGACGACTTACTGTGACATGCATGACAGTGTGGTTATCAACAATGACCTGAAATAGCCTGGAAGGCTCTATCCTGGGAATCTGTCACATCATTTCAGCTGCCAGGTCCACCCTCAGCACACAGTTCCATGTATGGACCACTCAGGATTCTGCAGGGCTGCTGGGAAAGTGGCTCACCAGAGCATGGGGAAAGGATTTAAGGAGCAAGAGACTGAAAATTATAGAGATTGGGGGGTTGGGGGGGGCAGCAGGGGGCATTTCTCCCATCTCATCCTGCAGAGCTGTGTTGGCAGCAGGTGCTGTTTGGGGTCCATATGACCAGATTTAAGCAAATCTGCCTTGAGTTTACCCATTCCCATGTCCCCTTAGGGACTGTCCATCTCTGTAAACATTGTCACTTTGTCTTGTCTGGCTGTGTGAATGTACTGAGCTGCATGCCTGTATCTCTGTCCTAGTAGGCATGGAAAGTGTATGCAGACCAAACCTGGTTCAGCCAAGCCTGACCCCACGCACTGGGGCAGTGACCATTGCTCTGTCCCTGAGATCCAGTGGGATGTGTTGCATGTCCAGAGCAGCCATTGGTGTCTGTCTTCTCTGGGAAGTGAGTACAAACCCCAGCCTTTATGGGTGCTTCCCTTCAAACCCTGACCCAAACACTCGCAGGACTGGAGGCCCAAAGTCCAGGACACAACCAGAGTCCAGGACAGAGCCAGCCTTTGTTCTGGGAACAGCATGGGCACACAGGGATTGGGTGGCCAGAAGAGCTGTTAGCTTAAGCAGGTGAGAGATGCACACTGCTGGACAACTCTCTAGCCCAAGGTAACATCACCTGAACGAAAAACAGTTTCCAGCCACTGGAGTGGCCCCAGCGCAGGTGACCATCCTCTTCCCTCCTCCCTGCACCCTCACTTGGATCTCTGTTTTCCCCAAGTCTTGAACGCCCGGAGGAGCCCCCGCACTGGGGACCTTTCCTGCCTTGGACAGACCTCTCCCACTGCGCCCTGCTTCTCTTTGAGGACTTTTAGCTGGCTGTCAGGGGCCCTCAAGGGCAGGACTCCAGCCCCAGAACAGTCTCTTCCCTGCCTTGCTCTCCCTGCACCTGTCCACCCAGTCTGTCTGTCACCGCTGCCAATTGCTCCGGTCACGGGACAGTTCATTTCCAATCCATCTGTGCAGAACATGACAGCTCTTTCTAAACTGAGTTTGTTTCATGATGTCTGATTTGTACCAATAAATTGTATTTTAATAGCTCACCCTGGCTCCTGGCTGTCCCTGAACTGCACATGACAGCAGGGATGGCTGCGCAGCCCTTGGAGTAGCGCTTCCAGCTCCGGGAGATACGTGTGTCCCTCTGGCCTCCTGAGTTCTGGAGCAGCATTTTATTCATTTATGCCAAAAGCTCATTTTATTCAGTTCCCCTGGATTCTGGGGGCTCAAGGCTGCCTTCCCTCCTCCCAGGGATTCAGGAGTACTTTGGGGTCATGGCTGGAAGGAGATGGAATTGTCACACAGCTCCTTGCTCCGTGCTCCAGCTTGGGCAGAGAGGGGTTTGCACCAAGGCATGGGCATACAGGGCTTTGAGCTGCTGGGGAGAGGGGCTGGATCTGGCACTGTTGTCTCATTGCTATTATTCTGCTTTCTCTGCTTCATTTAAGCTTTGCCCTGGATGCTCACCCACACACCAGCTTGCCTCAGGAGCCAGAGATAACCTGGATGTGTGCCAGGCGTAGGGACCGGCTCCCTGGGGACAGGCAGGCCTGTGTCTGGTGGTGGGATTACTCTGGGCTTGATGTGGGAAGCAGTTCACCTTCAGATGAAGTCCTGAGGTGGCCACACCATGACTGTCCTTCTCTTACCCCCTCCTTGCTCAGTGACTGGCTTGGGGAGGCTGCAATGCAGCTTTTGGGATTAACCCAGAAAAGTCCTTGTCTACAAGTGGCCAACTTGCTCCTCAGTGGAAGTGGGGGGCAGGAAGCACTCAAAGGGGCCCTGTGGGAGTCAGGGACCCAGGAGGACAGTGCTTTGGACATGAAAGGGACCTGACTGCTGCTGGTGACTTCAGTCCCAGCTCACATCTGCCTGGCTGCGGGTAGATGAAATATTCCCTGTCCCAATTAGACGGTAGGATGAAGGATTTTATGCTGCCAAGTGCATTCTTCAAGGGTCTCTAGAGAGTGCTAAGGGTAAAAAAGAACCCCAAACAGCCACTGCCTGAGACCTCTGTACAGCATTAGCCTGTTCCACTGCTTCAAAAGAACAAGGGAATTATGTAAAGTGATACAATAAGATTAACAACAGCCTCAAGAAGTAATAAAAGCATCAAATGGACCTGACTCCCTGCGGGGCAGAGAGCATCTCCCCCTCTCCCCGGATTAGCTCTGGCAGTATCTTCCCTGCATTTGTAGGTGGTGCTGCTCAGGCACTGGGAGAGGACTGCAGCCCCTCTGCAGTGAGCCCGTGGGGGCTCAGCCACAGCCCCTCTGCAGCAGGGCCAAGGCATTTGCTGTGTTCCAGCTCACAAAGCAAAAGCACCCAGCACACCCAGTGCCTCATGGCATCCAGGATCAAAACAAACTCATGGAGACAGTGTTTTTTGCCAGGTTCCCAAGTGTGGCTTCCCAAAGGGAAATGGAGCTCAGAACTGACCCCCCAAACCACAGGCATTTGAAAGTGACACTTTGCATCTCTGGTTTTGGAAAATCATGGGGTTGAACAACCAAGGGGACAGGTTTTGCCACCTCCCTGTGCGTGTGTCACTCTCCAGTGTATTTTCTTGGCTTTTTTTAACCCCCACTACCGAGCTTCAACTGTAAATTGCTTCCCCCTCCTCTCCATTACTCCTGACCATCCTCTCAGCCCATGGGATGAGCTGGATACACACAGACACACATCTGTGCCTCTTGCTGACCCCCAGGTCTGCATATTCAGGTCAGGTCTCTTCCAAAAGGGATTTGAGCTGAACAGTGCCCAGCTCAGGCCCCAACACCCCACATTCCCTGAGGATCCCCTTTTGCTTAGTTGAAGGAAAACCTGCACTGACAAGAGCTCAGTTTCAATCTTTCATTTCAATCACCATATTGACAAAAAGGACAATAAAAAGGGACTTGCTTCAGGGGAGAGAGCACTTGCATAAATCTAATTCAACCACACTACTATCCCTCTTCAAAGGGCATGTCTGGTCAGAATCGTCCATCTAATAGATGAGATCTCCTTTGAAGATCTCCCACAGGGACAGGGTCTCATTAAAAATGCAAGGTCTTTGCCCTACAACTAGTTATTTTTACAACTCTCCGTGTGCTTACACTCCTGCACAGCTGATGAGCATTAGTTGGTTTCTGGAGCCTGGTAATGCACTGGGCACGAGAGCCCCTTTGGAGATCTGCACAGCAGAACACTTGCTGTATACCCCTCTCATACATTCCAGCTCTCTTGGAGATCCAGAGGCAAATTTGGCTTTCAGGGGCCTGCCAGCCAGCTTGAGATTTGCTTCTAGGACAGCGGGAAAGCTGCCATGTGGTGCAGTTGGCTGCAAAATGCTTCAGGCCATGGGAGGCAGGCACACAGTGCTTCTGGGCACCAGCACAAAACTTGCTGCTGCTGAATAGACTCCTTGGATGGAAACGTTACTTATATCTCTGTAATGGCTTGGAAATGGATCCCAAAGAGACAAAATGAATCCAGAGGTAGAGAGAAAAGAGGCCAGAGGGAAAGAACCAGAGAGGCCGATGCTCAGCTCTACTCCTGTCTGCCACACACAGAGCCAAGGAGCAGCCAGTGAATCTCCCAGGAAACCTTAGCAGGGACACAGCACTCCAAATGCAGTTGGGTCAGGCTGGGAAAAGCCATGGATACAGGTGGTCTGAGATCCCAGAAGGCTCAGTATCAGCAGGACAGAGCTAAAATCCACAGGATCAGTGCGTGGACCTCGAGGGTTTTGCATCTAGCCAGTCTGTGGCACTCAGTGGTTAATTACAGCCTCCCAAAGATGCTAGAAATTCCTTCTTCTCTTCTCTTCTCTTCTCTTCTCTTCTCTTCTCTTCTCTTCTCTTCTCTTCTCTTCTCTTCTCTTCTCTTCTCTTCTCTTCTCTTCTCTTCTCTTCTCTTCTCTTCTCTTCTCTTCCTCTCTCTTCTCTTCTCTTCTCTTCTCTTCTCTTCTCTTCTCTTCTCTTCTCTTCTCTTCTCTTCTCTCTCTTCTCTTCTCTTCTCTTCTCTTCTCTTCTCTTCTCTTCTCTTCTCTTCTCTTCTCTTCTCTTCTCTTCTCTTCTCTTCTCTTCTCTTCTCTTCTCTTCTCTTCTCTTCTCTCTTCCTCTTCCTCTTCCTCTTCCTCTTCCTCTTCCTCTTCCTCTTCTCACCTGAAGATGATGCTGGAACAAACACACCTTAATTTAGCCAGGACTGGGTAAAAGTCCATTTTGATTTCTTTTCAAACTGTCTCAAGTGTCTTAAATATCTCCCTGCACTCACCACACAGAGCACTGTGCTGTTTCTGGCTGGATCCCTTCCTCCTGTTTCCTTTTTGGATCTCAGTACATGTTTTGTAGAAATGAATATCCTTTAGCTTCTCTCATAATAATTTAGCTTCTGCCACACTGAGAAACATGTGCATGACTGTCACGTGCTGATTTGCTCTGCTCCTTTGCACCTTTTCTTTCTTTACTGCTCTGAAAACATCAGTTGCCAACTCCACCACAGAGATCAGATGGAGGAACAGGCCAGGGCTGAGGGAAGCTTTTGCTTCCCAGTTCGCCTCTAATGTGTTTTCACTCTAAGTGGTGGAAATGTCACTGGCTCTGTTTGCAGCGTTCACTTCAAGTGGAATTAATGCTCCTTGTTAGTGATAATATGACTTAATCAGCTTAATTACTGTGAGACATAAGTAGACACCTTTGTGTATTGAATAACTTATGACACACTGGACCAAAAAGCACAAATGAAGGCTTTGAAAATAAATTAAATATGACCCCTAGTGCAGTCTGCACTTTGACTAATGATTCATCTCCCATGAAATTCAATGGCTTACAAAACTTACATTTGAATAAATGATATATTTTTGCATGTTTTAAACAATAGCAGCGATTTTTTTCTTTCAGCATTCAGAATTCAGAGTGTTTCTCCAGCGCTGGGAAGCAGGGCAAACAAGTTCATGTTAAACGGATTGAAAAATAAAACATTTGTGCAGTCAGCTATCAGAAATACATCCCGAGGATCTGCAGGCACTTCTGATGAGATATTAATTTTAATTCATTGCTAGGAATATCTGCAACAACAGGTGAAAAAAAATGCATCAGAAGAAATGAAGAAAGAGCCAAGATTCCAGAAGGGTCACTAAAGTCCATTTCAGTAATGCCTACAACAGAAAATATCATTAAATAGCTCCAGAAATATCTTATCATACATTTTGCCTGCATAGAGAACAAAGCATACAAAGGAAAAAGAAGCAGGAAAAGCAACCATCAATCAAGAAAATTATGATGAGCATTAGTAGGATTTCTGCTAGGCCAGGATGCAGAGGCTCTGTGATAACAGGCTGCATGGGAAATCAAAAAATAGGGGTTAAATTGTTATGTGAACCCAGAGAAAAGATGAGCTGTCTGAATTTGTTCTGTTCAATTGCAATGAGTCACCCAATTTCTGTATCCAAATCTTCCTCTAAAAAGCAATGGAGTTCAGCATGGTGCAGACAATAACTCAGATCTCTACACAGGGATTTTTTCAGCCCAAGACTGTCTGAAATTCAGAGGTTAGTTTAGATTGTAGCATCACAGGGGAGCCTGGCTTGTTTGATGATTCTCCTCCTAAGTCCATGCCCATATTTCTTGGTGCTTTAACTAACAGGAAGATTTTTTTGTACTGCCAAGGGTGAAGGCTGAGGGCTCTAGGATTTATTTATCACTGCACTTGCTCTGCAGTTGTTCAATCTCTATTGACTAAATCTCCAAAGCTTCCCAGAGTGCAGATGGAACATATTCACACAGGGATCTAAATGTAAGGAGTTTAACATGGGGTTCAATCCCACCTGTATGATCCATCTTGTCCTCACTCTCCTCCTTGATCTTCCTCTAATATCATTTGGTGGAGGCAAAGCCTTACACTTGTCTGACAGTGGTATTTTATCAGAGACCAGAGGAACAGGTTTGCCATTTGCTTTGAGTCTCCCCTGGAAGACCAAACTTTAGGAATGTAATCCTGAAACCAGTTCCTAAAACTAAAGTTTATTTTCCCCTCTTTCCGGGAAATGCAATATTATATTCCATTTGCTTACCTAAACCACCCCTTCCTCTTAACCTCTCCCTGCAAGATAGTCTGCCAGCTGCCCCAGCATGTAAGGAGATCATCAAAAGGATGGTCATCTGGGGCTGAATCCTTTTCCCATGTTCCCCAAGAGTCCTCTTGGCTGGTTGTGCCACATGACACGAGCCATTTAGCTCCCTCAGTGCCTATTAGATGTCACATGATGGTCGTGTTCCTTTGGTACCTGAACAGACTCCACCACTCTCCTCCTGTCACTGCAGGGTTCACCCTCTGACCCTTTTCTCTGCCTCTCTTTGGGCCCAAGTTTTATATCTGCTGTGGCTTCCTAGTAAGGTTGGATCAAATCTGACCCTGCTTTGAGCAGAAGTGACCCAATCACTTCCAGCCATCCCTCTCTCTTTCAGTCATCCTGTGAATCCATGAAGATCTGGCTGCAAAACTGCCAAATCCCTGGTGAAATGGTATGTCCTCCATGTTATTCACACAATGCACAACCCCACCAGCACCCAGCAGGGACAGAACCATCCTGTCTGATGTGCTTGTGCTTACTGAGCCATCCCCTGTCCAGCGTCATGGTGTCCAAAAAACGGGGTGGATCCCTGTGGGGCATCACGACTGACCAGCAAGACACTGCCAGTCTTGCCAGGGAGGAACTAGCAGAGAGGAACTAAAGGATCATTCCTGCTCCTCCTTCCTTGGAGATCACCAGGAACAAGTTACAGACTTTGCTTAATGTTACAACTTATTTTAGAGAATAAAATTAAAAACTTGGATGTGAGCTGCAGGGACAAATCGAAGCACAGAGCTTGGGAATACAGAGGGGACCCTCGTGTCATCCCCCAAGCCTTCCTATGTGTCTACTGAAGGAATTAGGAGGGAAGACCACTCTGGGAGCCACTCCTGAAAAACTTGATTCTGTTGGCATGGAGAATTTTTTCATAAAGGGCTCCTATACACAAATGGGAAATGGAGATGGAGTGGGAAATGAGCCCAGCAAAAAAATCATGGAAGTTTTTGCTGCCTGCAAATGAATTCAATTGAAAAAGAGGGGAGGGAGAAGAAAAGAAAATGAAACAGCCTCCCCTCTGCACAGATTGCATTGCTGGAGAAGCTCTGAGTGTTGCAAGGCGTAATAGTTGTCTGCTCAGAGGTTCCTTCCCGGGGGACTTTCCCTGGGATAGTTTCATACATTTATCCCTGACTCCTGGCATCTGCATAACACGCTCACAGAGAGAGTTATTAGTTTAATTTTCTTGTGAATTACAATGGAGGCAGAGAGAATTAGAAAAGACTTTTTTTTTTTTTTATTATCATTACTTTTTGTTTTCCAGTTGAGAGATTGTAAATGAGGCTATTCATCCTGCTAACATCAGTAGGGACCCAAACCCAAGCCTTTCTGGGGTAATTGGTTTCTGATGAGCAATCACTTGTAAAACCAATAGCAAAGACAAGAAGTGAAATATAAATCCTCTCTTTACATGCCGAGCTTTTCATTAGGATTGTGTGTCTGGTTTCTTTCCGGGATTCAGTGGGAAAGCAAAGAAGTGGTAATAAGGCAGTGGGCTAAGCCTGACAAGAAGTTTGTGATAGCAAAAAATCAGGTAAACAGAGTCGTGTGATGTTCTTTGGAACAAATAAAGCAGCTGCAGGATCCCTGAAGCTACAGGTTTCTAGTGAGCCCTTTGGACAAAGACCCTTGACAGAAACCAGAGGCATGAGAGGCAGGTCTGAGTGTGCTTCTGCCCAAAAGAGCCCAAAATGGGGAGGAATGAAGAAAAACAACTAGAAACCAGGGATAGGTGTCCACCATGCTGCAAGACTAACCATGGTGGCTGATGGAAATTTGCAGTCCTTGGTACTCTGCAGTTTGCAAAATACAGTGGACTGTGGTATCTGTGTTTGTTACAGAGGCTGAGGCTGTGAGCCAGGCTTCAGTTATCTTTTTTTCCCCAGTTACAAGTGAGGAGTCTGCTAATCTGCACTGGCTTTTGTTTCCCTGATGAACCTCAGGGTGCTTAAGGCTTGATTTATTTATTTATTTCGGTGGCAAATTAAGCATCAGTCTGGATGCAGCTCTCAGTGCTTTCAAGGCTGGGGTTGTGGTGCTGTCATTCATTGGCTTAACTGGATTGCTTGCTGCTTTATGGGTTTTTTTTCCAGTAAAATCTTCTGGCACACACACAGCTGGTTGTTGCCTTAAAGATGAGCAGAGAGCAGCAGGCTTGACAAAGACAGGGAACGTTTTTAAGCTCATGCACACAGAGAGACCTCTGAAACAAGAATGATGCAGACGCATCTCCAACAAAACAAACCAAGCAAAGCTCCTCAAATAAATCCACTTTTTTTCAGCCTCCAGATGCTGAAAGCTGACCCTGAGGAAATGAACACGAGGAGTAAAATCACTGATTGGATTCAGTCCTGGGCAATTTGCTCCAAGCAGAGGGAGGGGACACAACGTGACACACTAGGTGTTGTCCAGAGATCTCTTCCAAACACTGTCCTGGGATTCTGTGATCACAGTTTTTTCTTTTCCTTAACCCAAAAGGGACAGACATGTTGCTGTGGCCACAGCAAGAGATGAGGCAATTTGGACACTTCAATATTTGCATCACATTTGCATACAACATATAGCCCAGGGCAATGTTCTGCACAGCTATCAAGCAAACTGGATGTGCCCTGCCCCAGCCATGCCCTGCCCCAGCCAGGCTCTGCTGACCCACCCGAATTTTCGGTCTCCCACCGCAAATATTGGGCAACCTTGTAATTTTGGCACTGCTTGAGCAGAGGAAAGTGTCTCCATGACTGTGTCAGGATCATTCACCTGAGCTTAAATGCTGGAAATCTGGGTATTATAAGGCATAGAGAAGAGGGAAAGGGAGAGGGAGAGGGAGAGGGAGAGGGAGAGGGAGAGGGAGAGGGAGAGGGAGAGGGAGAGGAATTTTAGCTGAGACTGTGGTGTGACCTAGGATAAGTGGAAGAGGACCAGCTGGTCCCAGCCGTTTTCCAAACTGCCCAAGCCTCTGGAATCACTTATAATTCAATTCCAAGCCTCTGGAATCACTTAATAACTCAACCCCTTCTGTGTGGGCAGACGCTTGTACCAGATTTGTACCATACAGCAAATTTGTGCCAAGGGAATCTTGTGCCTTCCTGTCAAACTGTACAAGGAAAACCCCCAGGGCCCAGCCCTGCACACTCATCACTACCAGTGCCTGCTTAGAAATCTATACAGTCAGAAACAGGTAATTAATTTTTCCTACTTGGAACAGCTACCCCATGAGCCCTGGTTCCTCACCTCTTTTTCTCTCCCCCAAACATTTCCACATGCCCTTTCTCTGGGGAGAGCTGAAGTTCCCAGCTGAGTTCTCTCCTGCATGTTTGTCTGGCTGGTCTTTCAGAGGACACTTCCATTTAGTCTTTATGGATGTGTCTGTCCTCCAAGTGGTGGAACAATACAGATGAACCTTTCACTCACAAGGCAATTGTGATTAAAAAAAAAAAAAATAAAAGGGAAAAAATTTAAGAAGTGAATGCTTCTGACTCTGTTCATTTTGTTACAAGGTTCTACTTTGCAATTTTGTAATTTTGGTTATGTTTGTATTTCCCTTTTCTCGATTTTATTAATGAGTAAGTCAGGACTGAAAATTGGCAAAACAGCATCAGATCATATAATTACAACATTCCCTTAGAATGTGCACGGGATTTACTCACTGTGGTGACAGTTTGTCAGTGACACAAAGTGCTGAGTGATTGAAGAACATTTATCAACAAAGAAAATAGTTTTGTTGCTGTTGCAGATTTTGCTCATTCTCTGCTTCATTCTGTGACCTGGCCTAGGAAACTCATCCAGGAAATCAGTATTTTGGAGGTCTGTGAAAGAACAAAGGAGATGGCATTCAGGACCTGCACAGCTGGTGTGCAGCAACAGGAAAGAAAAAAACTATGGGCAGAAATCTGTCTAATTTAACAGAATTTAAGAATTTCCCCCATGAGATAATATTTGTTGTTGTTGTTACTGAAAGAAGGAAGAAAGATGGACAGAACACTGAGAACTGGATAAAAAAAGTCGTTATCTGATCAGGAAACCTGTACCATTGTTGGAATTTCCCCACATTCCCTTTGTGGTGGACATTTCAGGAAATCTGAGGTATTAGAGGAACCTATGGACAGGAAATAAAATTGCTATGGATGGAGGGTGCAAGGTATTATATGAATTCCACCTGAAACTGCAAAGAGCTCAGTCTCTGGTAGCCCACCCTCCCTCCTTCTCATCGTGTTCTCTGGCCATCTTAACCTCTCCAGCTTTTATACCCTGGTTCCCCTTTCCATGGCATCATTTCATGGAGCTCTTCCCTAGTGCTGTAGAGCAAGGAATTATTTTTCCTGCAACTGCATAATTCTCTCACTTTATTTACAGAGGCTGAAATGAAGAAAACTCCCCCCTGCACTAAATCTGTTTGGCATGGGGAGCGTGGTGAAGGCAAGGGAGTGGAATTATATTGCAAATGTCAGGGGCTATGAAAAATGTAACAGACTTTAATATTCTTCTGCTGTTATTGCTGAGAGCGTCTCTCACCTGCATTCACAGAAAGTGAAGTGCCTTTTACCACTGAGCAGAAATGATTGCCTACTTTTATTTTAAAGCTACACTGTGGAGTGCATCCTAATAACAAATGCACTTTCCCTCCAAACTCTCACTTTAACAATTAACCTTCAGCTTCAAGACTTAATTTAAGCCTCCAGCCCCTAGGGTTAACCCCCACATCATGCTTCACTGAACTCCAGCCCCAAATCCTCTGCTACCTTAAAAGAGATTCCTGCATTCCTAATTACAACCACAGCCCCTACCTTCCTTCCGTGGTACCTGATGGTAACTGGTGCTGAGCCAGGCGCTTGGATGCTGCCTGGAAGATGTAAAACATTAACCGTGCCTCTCTTCATAGCTCACTTTCCCGTGGGGTTGTGTTTCAAGGTAAGTGGTTTGCATAAGATCCCTCAGAGACCAGCATTTAGTTTATTCAGTAGGATAAACAACCTGCTGCTTTTGTGCTTCTCCCTGCAGAGCAAAGAAAAGCCCATTTTATACATTAAAATTGAACGTAGTGTTGCTGAAAGGTCGGTGATGGCTTTTTCTGGAGCTCAGAGCATTTTATCTTGTTTCGGGAGGGGGGTCTCGCAGGGCATTTTTTCCTCACACATCCCCCTCCTTAAAACAAAATACTCCTTTCTTAAGAACCCGTGTTCGGGAGGAAGAAGAGGTTACCGGCCCTCAGCTCTGCTCGGCTCACTGGCCGTGCTGCCCAAGGCTGGGGGAGTTCACGTCGAGGGCTATTTTCATGGGGTTGTTTTAGTTTCACCTGGATACAGCAATCCCCACAGTTCGGAAAGCACCTCCGAGAGGGGAAGTAAAGGGCATAAGTCCCTGATGTTTTACTGAGAATCACGACACGTCGCTTCCTGCCAGGCACTGGCGGGCCGGGATGCTAACGGGAACTAACGGGAGCCTCGGCAGCAGCACCGGAGGGTCCCGACGGCTCCTTCGTGCTGTGCCCGAGGAAAATGGGGCGGCCCCGGCACCACGTAGAGTCGATTCTCCCCAGGACACGGGGCTGGGAGGGCCGAACCAAGGCTGGTATCAGACCACGTTCAGTCCCCGGACGTTTATACGCTGAATAATAAATACACGTCTATACGCTGGGGCGAGGGAACACACCCCCGAATGTCACCCTTTGCCCCCTGGTGCTGGTAAGGCACAAAGAGGAACGGTGGAAGATAAATGAGCAGCTCCCCCACGCCGGGATTTCAGCAATCAGGAAATATAATCTGAGCTGGAAAGTGCCCGAGCATCTGTTGGGTTATTAATAAATTGTATACAATCTGTCCAGGATGAAGCTCGGGACGGAGGGGAACCATCTGCTCCCGAGCGGCAGCTCTAATGGTGTCTGGGGAATGAACTTAGCAAATGAAAGGCGATGGGATCGCTCAGCCGGGCTCCCGGAGCTCCTGGGCTCCGCACGGCATTTCCAGAGCGGGACAACACGGGGCTTCCCCCATCCCCCGGACAGGATCCTGCAGGGATCCCCAGAGAACTGGAATTCAGGCCCAGCGTCATCTCTCCAGCCCCGCAGGCTCGGCCAGCTCCCTGGGAACTCAGGCTCTCTTTCGAGATCCTTTCCAAAGGGTCCTGGTCCAGGGAGACCCCCGGTCCCAGGGGTGCCTCGTGTCCCCACCCCAGGGCAGGGAAGCCGGACTCGCCCGCCTTTCCTCTGGATCAGTGCTAATTGCCGCCCACAAAAATTATTCTCCACGTTTTATGCTCCACCTCTAACGGTGACCGATGTGTTTTCTCAGAGGATTTTCAGCTCAGCTCCTCCCAGCGCTGAGCAGCGAAGGGGCGGGCAGGGCAGCTCGACATCTTCATCAATGACTTGGACGCAGGATTCGAAGGGATGCTGAGCAAGTCTGCAGACGATGCAAAACTGGGAGGAGCTGTTGGCTCTCTCGAAGGCAGAGAGGCCCTGCAGAGGGACCTCAACAAATTAGAGGGCTGAGCAAACACCAACCATGTGAAGTTCAACAAGGGGAAGTGCCGGATTCTGCACCTGAGAAGGGGCAACCCCTGATGTATGAACAGACTGGGAATGAGAGGCTGGAAAGCAGTGCTGGGAAAGGGACCTGGGGGTCCTGGTCGACGGCAAATTGGCCCTGAGTCAGCAGTGCCCTGGCAGCCAGGAGGGACATCCCTGTCCTGGGGGGCATCAGGGAGGGGATTGTCCCGCTCTGCTCTGACCTGGGATGGCCTCACCTGAAATATTGGGGCAGTTTGAAGCACCACAATATCAGAAAGATATTCAGCCATTAGAGAGTGTCCAAAGGAGGGCAACGAGGATGGAGAAGGGCCTTGATTTGAAGCCGTGTGAGGAGCAGCTGAGGGCACTTGGTGTGTTCAGCTGGAGGAGACTGAGGGGAGACCTCAGTGCAGTTACAACTTCCTTGGGAGAGAAAGAGGAGGGGCAGGCACTGATCTCTACTCTGTGGGGACCAGGAACAGGACACGAGGGAATGGCCTGAATGTCAGGAGAGGTTTAGGTTGGATCCTAGAAAAAGATTCTTCCCCAAGAAGGATGGGTGGGCACTGAACAGGCTCCCCAGGGCAGTGGGCACAGCACCAAGGCTGACAGAACTCAAAGAGTGTTTGGATGACCCTCAGGGGCACAGGGGATGGACTTGTGGGTCCCTTCCAACTCAGTATATTCTGTGGTTCAGCCCACTACAGGGGCTCGGGGCCGGCTGTCCCCCGGGAAAACGGGGACCCCTGGGGCGCTGTGAATGCTCGGATGTCACTTATGTTAAATGAGCAAGGCTGGGGGCGTGGAGGGGTTATCGCATGAGCTCTCATCGTGGGATGAGCAGCCAAAATGTTTGTGCTGGAGGACATCCTCCTTCTGTCTTTATATGCTTATCTGTATCCTTAATACATATATATGTACAAGGCGATATATATCCTTAGAGGGAGAACTCAGGACTGGGCAGGCACCATGCCCCTAAACCCCTTAACACGTGAGAAAATCCCGGCTCCTGTAAACGCCACTCGGAGGAATTCCAGCCGAAATACAGGGCACTTGAGGACGAAACCTCGAGCGACAGAAGAGGGAGACAGCGAGGGAAGAGCCGCCGCCCGGCAGGGTCTGGACCGCCCGCGGGGGATGAGCGAGAGCCCGGACCCGCTCGGGGCGACGGCAGCGGCTCCCGCCGGTGATCCCGGTCCCGGAGCTGCCGCGGCGGCGGGAGGTGGAGCTGAGGCTGCCGGGAGCTTCCGGGAAGCTGCCGGGAAGGCGGAGGAGGGAGGCGGAGGGAGGCGGGATCCGCCGGCTGCTCGGAGCGCCCCGGCACCGGGAGGGTCCGTGCGAGCCCGGGGCGGACGCGCTGCCCTGGGGAGCGCCTTGGAAGTGGCTGATGTTGTTTTATTATTGATATTTATTTATTTATTTTATATATTTTTATTAATGCCCTTTTCCGACCGGTGCCGCCCTTCTCCTCCCGCAGATGGCGGCGGGGGAGCCGGGCCGCTCCCCGGGATGAAGGAGCGGACAAGGCGCTGGGTTTCCCGAGGAGAGCGGGGCCGCTCGGGGCCGGCAGCAGGACCCTTGTGCGGGTCCTGCGGCGGGGCCGGTCACCGGCCGAGCGGCAGCAGCGTCTGCGGGAGCGACGACGAGCATCACCGGCAGCTTCCCGAGGAAGGCCGGGGCCCCAGCTCTGCCAGCATCCCCGTGACAGAGGTGGAAATGGACGGGTTTGGTGTCCGTTCCATGCTCTCCGAGCCTGCCCCCGTTATATTCGGCCGTTGCCGAGGGTGATGTGCAGAAGGGAAGACTAAACCCTGTGGCGGTGGGTGCCACCAGGTCATCCCCTTCCTCGGCCCCCAGCGGCATTGCCGAGGGCGGAATGCCCCGCCGAAGGAGCGATGGGACCCATGCGAGCAACTCCTCTCTTAGTGATTAGAGCACTCTTTAATGAGATGCTGTTTTCAAAGCTTTCGGTCTCAGGAGGCTTTGAAACCCGACCCCGGCTTTTCTGTGCCGTGCTCTAACCGCCCAACTACGTTAAAGAGGCGAGAAGGACCCGAAGATGAATCCGGCGCTGTGATTTCGGAGCTCGTCTGCCCTTCAGGAGGGGACGGGCTTTTCTTTCCGGATCCCCGTCCGACGGAGACAGTCACCCTGAGCCGGCTGATGTGGAGCTGCTGTGCGGCACTTTCCTACTCGGGATGGTAGAGCTGGAAGTGTCCTGTGTCACGGGAGCTATTTTCCCCCAGCTGTTGATTTACCGTCTCTTGCCGATTCTCCGTTTCTTGTCTCGAAGTGTAACTGAAGTCACGCTGTCATTTCAGCGGGGATTGAAATAGAGCGTTCCAAACATCCCTCGAAAAGTCCGTGTGTCTCTCTGCTGTCTAAAGAACGACAGGAGGACAAACCTTCTGATTTGTGTTCGCTGTACCTGCTTTCCCAGGAGTCCAGCCGTCACTCCGCGAGCTCTTGGTGGATGACCTGAACTTCGGATGTCGAAACACGTGGTTATTATTTTGCAGGTCTTTAATTAGGCTTTCATCCCTTCCTGCCCAACGAAGGAGGCTCAGAGCAACGCCCAGGCTTTCAGGGTGTAAAGGTGAGTAGTTTGTATTGATTTTTCTTTACAGATTCTCGGTATGGATCACCACTCTGCCCGTCTCGCTGCTCGGTCAGAGGCACTGGGCACGCTCTGAGACAGACCAAAGTTGAAGTAGCTAAACTAAGCCTTCCACCATCTCGGATGCTTTTTGCAGGATCATCTCAGCTTTTTCTTGTGACCTTTGGGACTTCTCATCATATAGATGCAGGTGGTATAAAAAACAGCTGTACATCTGTGGTAGTAGTGCAATGATACAGTGCATAAGGATTTGCCAGTGTCATCCACTACTACACTGCTACTCAGGTAGTAGCTGGATTTCATCAGAATCCGAGAATCTCTCATGGTCTGGATTTGAGGAAGCAAGAAACAACTCTTCCTATAGGTGATCCTGGATTCTTTATCTGTTTCACTGCACGTTTTTCACTAGCTAAGCTCAGATCTCCGGCATTGGGGGACCATTTAGAGAAGCTGCTACTTGGTGGATATGAAAACGATACAGCGAAGTGTTCAGACCACAGGAGAAGGGGCACCGAGTCCTGCATCCTTGACGCCAGTGTTGGTCATCTCAGTAACAGCTGTTTTACTGATTTAAAACATCCTACTACATTTTACATACAGCAAGCTTAACCTAGACTCTAGTACAGCTCTAAAGATACTCGTTAATCAGATTTGCTGACCTCAGCATTACATTTTCCTCCGCGTTAATATGGCATGAAATATTTCTCCAGAGAAGACCTACTTATTCAAGGTAAGTGAATTAATTTAGCAAGAAGATAAGCGTGGGAGGAAAAAAACGCAACCAAACAAAACAAACCCACAACAAAAATAAAAACCAAAGCAACAAACCCACAACAAAAATAAAAACCAAAGCAAACAACCAAACAACAAAACCCAACCAAAACATAACGAAACAAAAAAACCAAAAAAACATGCCAAAAAAACCCTAAGCCAAAACCCAAAATCTGTCCTGCTTAAACACCTCTCGTCTGGGACTCACATGGAGCAAACGTGATTAATTTGTTGATAGAAGATCTGCCCCAGCATTACTTCTTTCCCTTGAGTCAAGACAGTGATTTCTACCCAAATCTTTATTTCCTTTTGCTACAGAAATCAAAACAAACCGACAGAAAACTCCAGGAAATTCAAGAGGTTGGGAACGTGTCTCCAGATCAACTTGGCAAAACTCGTGCTGTGCAGGATCTTTCTCACCAGTTCTCTGTTATCAAAAAGGTCAATTCAAGTGCCTGCACTTGGAAGAAGTTAACAAATGCTGTTCTACTTGGTAGGATGGGTTTGTTCGTGTCTGTTTACTTGTGGTCTATGGCAATGAGAGCGTGAGTCTGCAGACCTAAACCATGGAAGAGAAGAACAAAACCCCTGTGGTAAGGAATGACATAGGATCGTGCTAATGGGCTTATTAAATCCGAGTCCTCAGCAGAAGCAGTGTCTGCCAGAGGCTCCTTTTACTGTTTTACCGTGGGCTGCACTGCTCGAGAGAAGTGCTGGAGGGGAAGACAACTCTTTACCTTCAAAGCCTAATTCACCAGGATTTTGGATATGAAACATTATCTGTCTTCCTCGGGGAGAAAACCCTGTCACTTTTCGGGATAAGGAAATGCAGGTAAGTTACAAAGATGCAGTAGGAAGAGTTCATCTTTGCTTTGATGGCATAAGCCAGACAAAAAATGGCACCAGGGATGGATCTGGAATCAAAGCATCATTAATGTCCACGGAAAGCCTGACAGCCTTCAGTGACAGGTTTCTTTGTTTACCGGCGGCACCGCGGAGATCAGTCCGTCAGGAACACAGAAAGGTCAGTATGACAATCGTATGAAATAATGTTTTGAGCCGTGGTTTATGTACAGGAGCTACAGAGGTGACGGCAGAGATCGCTCTTATCCTTAGTCCACCTGAGAGAAGTGCTGTGGCCGTGGGGCCGGTGTGAATGAGAGCAGACGAGAACTGTGTTAGCAGGTGGAAGATTTTGCCCTGAATCTTCATGTGGTGGTAAAAAAATCCTCCGACAGCCACATAAGCGGCTTTGCCGGGGTGGGAAAGGGGAGACAGTAAATTTTTTTTTTTTTAATTTCTGGGCTATTTTGTTGTGATGGGGCATTATCTGTGTGCTGTGGCAATGATCCTCCCCTCCGAGTGGCACAGAGTAGGGCTTGGGGATTTGTCACAGAGAGGCTGAATTTGAATGGGGAAGAGTCTTCCCCGAGGAAAGGAGATGCTGTGTAGAACATGGATTGTGTCACTGGTGAAGAACTGGGGAATGTCTGCCTAGCTGGAGATCTCTGACCCTGGGTACAGAGGTTCTTGCTGTGTTCTGGCAGAGCTTGTCCGTCTGAAAGGAAAAGCAAGAGCTTGATATTCATCATGCAGGTGGAAAATAGCTCTTCATCGAGGTAAATGAAGAGCTCTCGGGAGCTGTGGTGGTCCTGTGCTTTTTTCAGCCTTCTTGGAGGATTGGAGTGCTGGGCTGGGATGAGTTCGAGTCCCTGAAGGAAAGACTCCCCTGGTTGTTTGGTGTAATCAAAGCCTTTTTCTTGCACAAATGTCAAAGTATCCGGGGCTCGAGCTTGTTTATCAGAGGGTGGTGGATTCTCTTTAGAGATAACAGGGGCTGAAGAGTGTGTCCTTATTCCAAAAGGGGAGGGAAGGAGAAGGGATAGTCCTTCTGTCTTGCATAAACTTCAGAAAAGCGGGAAGTTTGTTCCTCATCTGGAGAGATGGAAGTCAGCAAGGAAGAGGAAGGAGAGCTCTTGTCAAAAGGCAGGTCCGTGCTCCATATCGAGAGTGATGGAATCATATGAAAAACTAGTTGGTTAAAGAGACAAATGAGATGCAAAAAGAGAAACAAAAGGTAAGGAAATGGGGGAAATGGGAAGGAAATGGGGGCAGGACAGGGAAGAGAAGACTATGAGAAAGAAGAGAAGGAAGGAAGAAACAATGCAGAGAAGGAGAAGCAAAGAAGAATGAAGTAATAAATGGAAAGAGAGATGAAAGGAAGAAACCATGAACTGATTTAGGTACATGGCACTGACGGTATCACTGTACACAAGAAGAAAGGAAGGTGAGACAGGAAAAAAGGAAGGAGGCAAAGCAAAAGACAAAGAAGAGAAAGTAGGAGAAAGGCGGGGAAGAAATTAGGGTAAACAAAGAAGGAAGAATGGAGAGAGATAGATGAGACAGTCGAGATGACCAGCACGCACCGACCTTATCTCTAGACCTCGAGAGGAATTGGTCCCAAAAATCTCCGCCTTGGTCAGAGCACCACGCTCCGGCGCTGATGTCCAGAAATTAGCGCTGATTGCTCCGACTTTGATGATCTCAACCGCAGCACCTGAGGCGACTGACGAACTGCCAGCGGGGGTAAAGAACAGAGGAGGAACAATAGAGAAGGGAAAGGGGAGTAAGGGAAGGGCATGGCACCGGAAAGACGAAAATGAGAATTAAGAGAATAAAGAAAAAGGAGGAGCAAAATAGAAAAAAAGAAACTAGAAAAGAGATAACTAATGAAGGAAAGAAGGATAAAAGAAGGAAGAGAAAGGACGAAAGAAAGAGGAGCAAGGAAAGACAAAACAGGCAAAGAAAAAGAGAAAGGAAAAGGAGCACGGTAGGAAGAGCCGGCAGAGGAGATGCGGAGGCTTGGGCGCTGTGTGGGAGCGTGTGAGGCGGCGGAGCAGCGCACGGTGTCGCTGCAGGCTGAGGAAGGGCGTGTGGGCGGCTCCTTGGCGGTGCGGCGGAGAGCCCGGCTGTGAGCGCGGGGGGGCGGCTGGGGCCGGGCAGCGGAGCCGGGGCGTGCGGGCGGCGGCGGGAGCCGTGCGGGGCCCGTGCGGGGTCCGAAGGAATCGGTGTGTGCGGCGGCGATGGGCGAGTGTGCGTGGGGTGCGGTGTTGCGGGTGGTGGCGGTGCAGGCGGCGTGGGCGCTGTGCTGGGGGCAGGTGCGGTACTCGGTGCCGGAGGAAGCCAAGGCCGGGACGGTGGTGGGCCGTGTGGCGCAGGACCTGGGTGTGGAGGCGGGCGAGGCGGAGGCGCGGCGGCTGCGGCTGGTGCCTGGGGGCCGGCGGGCGAGCGTGGAGGTGAGCGGGGCGAGCGGGGCGCTGGTGGTGAGCTCGCGGCTGGACCGGGAGGAGCTGTGCGGCAAGAGCGCGCCGTGCGCGCTGCGGCTGGAGGTGCTGCTGGAGCGGCCGCTGCGCGTCTTCCACGTGGAGCTGGAGGTCACCGACATTAATGACAATGCCCCCATCTTCCCCGCCGCCCGAAAAAACATCAGCATTCCGGAACTGAATACGCTCCCTGGGTCTCGTTTCCCGCTGGAGGGCGCGTCTGATGCGGATATCGGAGCGAACGCGCAGCTCTCCTATAGACTGAGCCCCAGCGAACATTTCTCTCTGGATTTACAAAAGTCGAATGAGCGAAATATTGAACCCGAACTTGTTTTAACGAAACCTCTGGACCGGGAGACGATGCCGGTGCACCAGTTGTTGCTGACGGCGAGTGACGGGGGCCGGCCGTCTCTGACAGGGACGATGGAACTGGTGATCTCAGTGCTGGATGCGAACGACAACGCGCCCCAGTGTAACCAGTCGGTGTATAAAGTGCAGCTGCCGGAGAGCACTGCAGTGGGGACGCTGGTGGCACGGGTGAACGCCACAGATGCAGATGAAGGAATTAATAGTGAGGTGACCTACGGCGTGACGAACTTCTTTCCCCCGAGTGGAAAAGATGTGATTTCCATAAATCCAAAGACGGGGGAGATTCACCTGACGGGCGCCCTTGACTTCGAAGAAGTCAATATACTTGATTTTCGTATAGAAGCGAGAGACCAAGGGACGCCCTCGCTGTCGGGCCACTGCAAGGTGTTGCTGGAGGTGCTGGACGTGAACGACAACGCGCCGGAGGTGCGGGTGACGTCGCTGTCGGTGCCGGTGCCCGAGGACGCGTCGCTGGGGACGGTGGTGGCCCTGCTGAGCGTGTGGGACCGGGACTCGGGGTCGAACGGTCGTGTGCGGTGCTGGGTGTGGCCGTCGGGTCCGTTCGTTCTGGAGGCGACGTTGTCGGGGTCGTACTCGCTGGTGCTGCGGGAGTTGCTGGACCGGGAGCGGGTGTCGGAGTACGAGGTGGAGGTGCGTGCGGAGGACGGCGGTTCTCCGTCGCTGGGCGGCCGCGTTGGGCTGCGTGTGCCGGTGTCGGACGTGAACGACAACGCGCCGTCGTTCGCGCAGGCGGTGTACACGGTGCTGGCGCGGGAGAACAACTTGGCGGGCGCGGAGCTGGCGCGGCTGTGGGCGCGGGACCCGGACGAGGCGGGCAACGGGCGCGTGAGCTACTCGTTGTGGGAGGGCGCGTTGGGCGGGGGGTCGGGACCGTGGTGGTCGGGGACGTCGGGGTCGGTGGGGGGTGTTGCGGCGTCGAGCTACGTGTCGGTGGAGGCGGAGAGCGGCGTGTTGCGGGCGCTGCGGCCGCTGGACTACGAGGAGGTGCAGGTGCTGCAGTTCGAGGTGCGTGCGGTGGACGCGGGGGAGCCGTCGCTGTGCGGCAACGCGACGGTGCAGCTGTTCGTGCTGGACGAGAACGACAACGCGCCGGCGCTGCTGCCGGCGGCGGGCGGCGGGTCGGAGGCCGGGGCGGTGTCGGGGGAGTCGGGGACGCTGTGGGCGTGGGCGTCGTGGGGTTCTCCGTCGGGTCAGGTGGTGGCGAAGATCCGGGCGGTGGACGCGGACTCGGGCTACAACGCGTGGCTGCGCTACGAGCTGTGGGAGCCGCGGGGCAAGAGCGCCTTGTTCCGCGTGGGGCTGTACAGCGGCGAGGTGAGCACGGCGCGGGCGCTGGAGGAGGCGGACGGGCCGCGGCAGAGGCTGGTGATCGTGGTGCGGGACCACGGCGAGCCGGCGCGCTCGGCCACGGCGACGCTGAGCGTGTCGCTGGTGGAGGGCGGCGAGGCGGCGCTGGCGGCGGCGGCGGGCTCGTCGTCGCTGCTGCCGCGCTCGTTGGCGGGCGGCGAGAGCGGCTCTGGGCCGGCGGCGGCGGCGGCGACGAACGTGTGGCTGGTGGTGGCGATCTGCGGCGTGTCGAGCCTGTTCCTGCTGGCCGTGGTGCTGTACGGGGCGTCGCGCTGGGCGCCGCGGGCGGCCGTGCTGTCGGGGCCCGGGCCCACGACGCTGGTGTGCGCCAGCGAAGTGGGCAGCTGGTCGTACTCGCAGCGCCACAGCCGGAGCCTGTGCGTGGCGGACGGCGCGGCCAAGAGCGACCTGATGGTTTTCAGCCCCAACTTCCCGCCGCCGCCCGGCGCCGCGGCCAAGGACACGCAGCCGGAGCCTCCCTCTCTCCTCCACACGGTCAGTGACAATCCCTTGCTCTTGTGTACTTGTTCCCTCCTCCCTCTGCTCCTTCTCTCCCGCCTCCTGGGCCGGCGTTGCCGGGAGCCGGGCTCAGTTCCCGCGGCCCGAGGGCAGTGGGTACTTGGCGGGCGCTTGAGGATGTCAATGGATCTTTTGATCTGCCTCCGCGTCCTTGCCGGAGTCCCCCGGCTCCTGCTGGTGGGCGGGCAGGACTTGCCAGAAGCAGAGGTGTAGCGACACCCCTTTGGGGTTACGGTCCGCCACTGAGACTTGCTACTGTGGATATGAATTGCTCTCCCCTGGACTTAAATCACTGCCATTTGCCGTGGGAAGTTCCCTGAGGTGTCACTTTGCAGACGACGCTGCTGCATGATGGTGTGTAGCGTTTCCAGCCGAGCTCGGTGAAGGAGGGCAAACCAAGGAGGCTGTGCTGGTGACAGTCCCCTCGGCCCTGTGTGCTGCCTTATGGTCCTTGCTGACTGCTGACCGTGGTGGTATCACATGTGTTTTCTTCTCTGTCCTCGTCCTCTGACATTTTCCTCTACAGAAGATGTGAGGCAGGGTGACAATTTGGACTTGTGGTTTAATGTATTTTCAATCTCCATAATGTAATTTCTCCATTTTGGTTGTCGCGGTAGTGTCCTTCTGAAAACTGGAAAGGTTTTGTTTTGGGGTCATTGTTAATGATTTTCAGGCTATTTTGTGTTGGTATTCACCTAGTTTTTGTCAGCTGTAGTTGTGAACTTGTGTTTGTGGCTGGACATGAGGTTTGGGGCACACTCACTTGTTTTGATATTTTTATCAATATTTACATTACCCTTTCAATTTCTGTGGAAATGCTGTTTTCCACAAGAACACAATAATCCCTCAGCCAATTTCTCCTACCCAGGGGATGGAATGGACTGCATTGCTGTGCTCCTCAGCATCTGGGTTGTTCTGTCTCTCTATTATTGTGACATCAGTGCCCGTTGCCATGAGAGCTGTCCCGAGCAGAGCTCTGCAGCGAGTGTTACTCACAGGTGTGTGACATTTCCCCCTGAAACTGCTGACCCGAAGGATCAGCTGCAGAGTCTGATGGACACCGTGCATGGGATGCCATCTGTGTGGGTTTTACAGTGTTGCAGTTGCTGGGGAGGGTAAGCAAAAGTTGAGGCTTGAGGTGGGAGATTGTGACTTGTGCCAGAGGTGAATGTGGCAGTGACAGTGAGTGGAGCCTGTGCATGTGCTGATGTGAAAGGTGCCCTTGAGCAGTGGGAAGACTTGTGTACACGAGGGAACTGGAAATCCTTGGGAAGACCTTGGTCCCTGTCATAAGAAGAGAGGACTGGGAGATGATGGTCTTTTCTGGAGAATTAAGTGTTGCAGGGTGTGGAATGGAGGATGCCTAAAGGGAAGTGGGAGGTACAATGGGCACAAAGTGGTTTTGCACAGGACCTTTTCTCAAGTGTCGAGGGTGTGGAGTTGGAGGCCTTCTGGATCTTGAGATAGTATATGGGCTTGAAATGGCCACAAAGTCCTTTGAGGTTATGAATATTTCCTATCAGAGACGGTTCCCTGTGCTGCTGCAGCCCATCATAGGGAATGTGTTGGATAAGAGCTGGGAACATGCAGGCTGATGAACATTTTTGCACCGCTTGGGGGAAGTTGTTGTGGGAGGGAAGCACTTCAACCTGCTGTGTGTGGGTATTGTAGGGCACCTGTAACAGCTTCCACAGCTGTTGCCTCTGTGCTTCTCTTCAGACAGGATATTTAAGGGCAGTTGAGGAGGTGGGTGTCATCTCTGTGCTCTGTTCTTCCCCTACTTGTGCTCTTGCCCAGTCAGTCTGGGCAGAGCTGGTGTGTCCTGTTACCACACACAGCTCATTCTGGTGTCTGGATGTACACACCAAACCTCCACATCTACAGAGCAGCCCAGCTTTGTAGAAATTTCTATGGTAGAAATTCTTCTACCCTGTTGACACTTTGTGCTTCTGCTTTTGGTTTGGTCTTCTTGAAGAAGACAATCTGTGGGGACATTGGTCAGAGCTGTTCATGCCTCTAATCACAGAACCTTTAAGGACTCGAATTGTATTTGACATTGCTGCAAAGGCAGAAAGCATCCTGGCATGTGGGAAGAGTCAAAGAGTCCCAGAGTGGGTTTGCAGCATTCCATGTGTTCTTTGTGCCAGGCATGAGGGAAGGTGAGGATGTGGAAAGGTCATTGGGGATGAAAAGGAGAACGTCTGTTTAGCTCTGGAGATCCCAGTTTGCAGGGTGCAAGATGGAAGATTATAATGGAATACCTCAGGAAGGGTCCCAGCACACAGTGCTGCTCTCCTGGGATCCTGTCAGGACCTTCAGATGTTCTGAGTATCTCAGGGCACAGTTGTTGTTTCTGGTGTTGCTGCTTGTGAAGACATCAGCTGTGTTTGTCTTTCTTGGTTTTGATGTGGAATGTTGTTGGTCAAACAGAAGCTCTGATATTTGGATCATGCTGCCAAGCCTTCTCTAAACCTTTCCTTGATTACCTCTCTGCACTTAATTTTGATAGACAGGGGAAGGATTGGTCTTGGTGTTCAAGATTTTGCCAAAAAATTGTTTCACTGCAGCCGAACAGGACCTTTGTTTTTCTCCTCTCTTCTGCCAAACTGCCAAACCTTTGAGTTTGTTTTGGTGGTTTTGTTGGTTGGTTGGTTGATTTCCTCTCTCTCAGTGACAGTGTGTCAGACATTTGGGCCATTTCCCATCGGTGTGGGGGATGTGTGTCCTGTTGTGTGTCCTGAGCTAAGTTTCACTTTGAGAGAATGTCCGTAGCTTACAGCTCTGCTTCCTCCTTGCCCTGTGAGAAAAATGCATAATGGGCACTGCACAGTGTCCAGTTTGTGTGAAACAGAAGTGACTGCTTTTGTTCAGCTTCCCCAGGAACTGATAATGTTAATTACAAACATTCTTTTAAATCAATTTCCCTCCCCCGAAGATGTTTGTTTTTAGAGGAAGGAACCAGTGACACTGCAGGTGAGTCACACACCTCGAGTGGGTGTGTTTGAGAGACTGGTGTGCATTAGCTCCTGTTCACTTGTGGCATCTTTATGTTGAGTCAACACAGTGTTGATCCTATGGGACCAACAAAGCACCATTTCCTGCTCTGGTACCTTTTGTGCTGGTTCCAGGCCTAGCCTGAGTGGGTGAGAGGCAGCAGGGCTGGAGGAGGGACCAAAATCCCTTTCCCCAAAGAGATGTGTTGGGGGTCAAGGGGATGTTCTTAGTGACAGTGCTGTGGTGTTTCCTTCGTGGCTTTTGTTTGACTGTGTGACACGTGGATCGTGCTGATGAGTGAGGGATTTCATGGGCATTAATGCTCGTAGATACTGAGGTTCTGGTGTGTTGTTGTGGCAGGGAGTGGTTGCCTGAAGAAGAAGGCAAGGACCCCCTGCAGGTGGAGAGTGAGTCAGGAAGGATCGAGGTACATGAAGAGCCCTGAGGAGCAGTTTTGCCCAGTGCTTTTTCAGTCTTTGTGGAGGATTGTGGTGCTGGGCTGTGATGGGTTTGAGTTCCTGCATGAGAAACTCCCCTGGGTGTGTTGGTTCCTTTCCAGCCTGTTTGCACAGATATCTCAGTAGCTCTGTCTTCAGGTTGTGTGAGAGAGGGTGGTGGAAGGTGTTGTGATGGAGCAGAGCTGTTGTTTGCCATCTGAGTGCCTTGGTGTGTTCTTGCTGGGTCCTTGAGAGGGCTGGAGGCCGAAGAGTGTGGCCTTGATGGTGAAGGGAGGAGAAGATAGAGGTGCAGGGGTGGGAGATCAGCAAGAAAGGTATTTTCTCTCCAGAGGGATGGGAGGTGGTAGGAAAGAGAAATGAGATCTGTTGCCAAAGAAAGGACATGTCCATGCCTATGGTAGGATTGCTGTAGGTATTTTAAAAATATATTGTTAAAGGAAAGTCTGAACAGAAGATAGAAGGATGGAAGCAGAAGAGAGGGGAGGCAACGACAAGGCACAGTGAGGGAAGAAAGGAAAGAGAGAGGAAGAGTGAAAGGGAGAAGAAAAAGAAGGAAGCGAAAAAAAAAAGAAGGACGTGAAGTCAGTACAAAGAAGGATGAGAGCTCTTCCAAACCGACTTCTTAATTGTTCATTGTGAGCACTTGGAAGATGTTTTAGGAAAGGGGAAAAGAGGAGAAGAGACAAGGTGGAAACAGAAGAGGAGAGGGAAAAAACCCATAGGATAGGGTTAAGGAGAAAAAAAAGACATAAGGAAAGAGAACAAAGAAGGAGAGAGATACCGGAATGGATAAAAAAGGAATGCAAAAAGGAAATAAGAAAATATAAAGAAAGATGGGAGCTTATTCAAGGAAAATAAAAGCCAGAACGAAAGCAAGCAAGAAAGAAAGAAGAGAATGCAAAACCAAAGGAGACTAAAAAAGGAGAAGACCATCACTTACCGACATTATCTGTAGATGCTGAGTGGAGGTGGTACCCAACAAGGCTCTAATGCGCTGCGGCTCTGATGCCACGTATTTAGAGATGATGGCTCCGATTTGATGGTCTCCTCTGCGGCACTGGAGGTAACTGAGGAGCTTCCAGTGGGGTTGATGAATAGAAGAGGATGGAAAGAGATGGGAAAAATGTGTCAAAAAATGGGGAACAGGAGGCAGGACAATGTCGAAGAAGAAGAAAGTGAAGGAGGAAAGAGAGAAGAGTGCCAAGGGGAAGAAGTAGGAAAAAGAAGGGAAAGGAGATATGACTAAAAAGAGAGAAGTGAGGGAAGCAAGGAATAAAAAAAGACGAAGAAAAATGAAAAGTTTGGAAGGGAACAGCAAGCGATAAGGAAAAATGACTGAGAAAAAGAAAGAGAAGAAAGGGAGCGGGACATGAGAGAGCAGATGCGTGTGTCAGGCGGAGGCTTGGGCGCTGTGTGGAGCGTGTGAGGCGGCGGAGCAGCGCACGGTGTCGCTGCAGGCTGAGGAAGGGCGTGTGGGCGGCTCCTTGGCGGTGCGGCGGAGAGCCCGGCTGTGAGCGCGGGGGGGCGGCTGGGGCCGGGCAGCGGAGCCGGGGCGTGCGGGCGGCGGCGGGAGCCGTGCGGGGCCCGTGCGGGGTCCGAAGGAATCGGTGTGTGCGGCGGCGATGGGCGAGTGTGCGTGGGGTGCGGTGTTGCGGGTGGTGGCGGTGCAGGCGGCGTGGGCGCTGTGCTGGGGGCAGGTGCGGTACTCGGTGCCGGAGGAAGCCAAGGCCGGGACGGTGGTGGGCCGTGTGGCGCAGGACCTGGGTGTGGAGGCGGGCGAGGCGGAGGCGCGGCGGCTGCGGCTGGTGCCTGGGGGCCGGCGGGCGAGCGTGGAGGTGAGCGGGGCGAGCGGGGCGCTGGTGGTGAGCTCGCGGCTGGACCGGGAGGAGCTGTGCGGCAAGAGCGCGCCGTGCGCGCTGCGGCTGGAGGTGCTGCTGGAGCGGCCGCTGCGCGTCTTCCACGTGGAGCTGGAGGTCACCGACATTAATGACAATGCCCCCATCTTCCCCGCCGCCCGAAAAAACATCAGCATCCCGGAATCGTCGCTAGTGGGTTCCCGGTTCCCGCTGGAGGGCGCGTCTGATGCGGATATCGGAGCGAACGCTCAGCTCTCCTACACACTGAGTCCCAGCGAGTATTTTAGAATGGAGGAAGAAAACACTAATTCGCGTACTAAGTACCTCTTTCTGGTACTCATTAAATCTCTGGACCGTGAGACGCTGGCCGTGCACCGGTTGTTGCTGACGGCGAGTGACGGGGGCCGGCCGTCTCTGACAGGGACGATGGAACTGGTGATCTCGGTGCTGGATGTGAACGACAACCCGCCGCAGTTCAACCAGTCGGTGTATAACGTAGTTTTGCCCGAGGACGCCTTAGTGGGAATATTGGTGACGAGGGTGAACGCCACGGATCCGGATTTGGGAATATATGGAGAAGTGACTTACGAAATTTATACTATTTTTCCTTCCTCTGCCTCAGATGTTTTCAGCATTGATACAAATAGTGGCGAGATCAGACTGACGGGAGCCCTGGACTTTGAGACTGTTACGACATATGACCTAAACATTAGAGCGAAAGACAAAGGGACACCTCCACTGTCAGGTCACTGTACGGTGGCGTTAGAGGTTCTGGACGTGAACGACAACGCGCCGGAGGTGCGGGTGACGTCGCTGTCGGTGCCGGTGTCGGAGGACGCGTCGCTGGGGACGGTGGTGGCCCTGCTGAGCGTGTGGGACCGGGACTCGGGGTCGAACGGTCGCGTGCGGTGCTGGGTGTGGCCGTCGGGTCCGTTCGTTCTGGAGGCGACGTTGTCGGGGTCGTACTCGCTGGTGCTGCGGGAGTTGCTGGACCGGGAGCGGGTGTCGGAGTACGAGGTGGAGGTGCGTGCGGAGGACGGCGGTTCTCCGTCGCTGGGCGGCCGCGTTGGGCTGCGTGTGCCGGTGTCGGACGTGAACGACAACGCGCCGTCGTTCGCGCAGGCGGTGTACACGGTGCTGGCGCGGGAGAACAACTTGGCGGGCGCGGAGCTGGCGCGGCTGTGGGCGCGGGACCCGGACGAGGCGGGCAACGGGCGCGTGAGCTACTCGTTGTGGGAGGGCGCGTTGGGCGGGGGGTCGGGACCGTGGTGGTCGGGGACGTCGGGGTCGGTGGGGGGTGTTGCGGCGTCGAGCTACGTGTCGGTGGAGGCGGAGAGCGGCGTGTTGCGGGCGCTGCGGCCGCTGGACTACGAGGAGGTGCAGGTGCTGCAGTTCGAGGTGCGTGCGGTGGACGCGGGGGAGCCGTCGCTGTGCGGCAACGCGACGGTGCAGCTGTTCGTGGTGGACGAGAACGACAACGCGCCGGCGCTGCTGCCGGCGGCGGGCGGCGGGGCGGAGGCCGGGGCGGTGTCGGGGGAGGCGGGGACGCTGTGGGCGTGGGCGTCGTGGGGTTCTCCGTCGGGTCAGGTGGTGGCGAAGATCCGGGCGGTGGACGCGGACTCGGGCTACAACGCGTGGCTGCGCTACGAGCTGTGGGAGCCGCGGGGCAAGAGCGCCTTGTTCCGCGTGGGGCTGTACAGCGGCGAGGTGAGCACGGCGCGGGCGCTGGAGGAGGCGGACGGGCCGCGGCAGAGGCTGGTGATCGTGGTGCGGGACCACGGCGAGCCGGCGCGCTCGGCCACGGCGACGCTGAGCGTGTCGCTGGTGGAGGGCGGCGAGGCGGCGCTGGCGGCGGCGGCGGGCTCGTCGTCGCTGCTGCCGCGCTCGTTGGCGGGCGGCGAGAGCGGCTCTGGGCCGGCGGCGGCGGCGGCGACGAACGTGTGGCTGGTGGTGGCGATCTGCGGCGTGTCGAGCCTGTTCCTGCTGGCCGTGGTGCTGTACGGGGCGTCGCGCTGGGCGCCGCGGGCGGCCGTGCTGTCGGGGCCCGGGCCCACGACGCTGGTGTGCGCCAGCGAAGTGGGCAGCTGGTCGTACTCGCAGCGCCACAGCCGGAGCCTGTGCGTGGCGGACGGCGCGGCCAAGAGCGACCTGATGGTTTTCAGCCCCAACTTCCCGCCGCCGCCCGGCGCCGCGGCCAAGGACACGCAGCCGGAGCCTCCCTCTCTCCTCGACACGGTCAGTGACAATCCCTTGCTCTCGTCTACTTATTCCCTCCTCCCTCTGCCCCTTCTCCCGCCCCTTGGGCCGGCGTTGCCGGGAGCCGGGCTCAGTTCCCGCGGCCCGAGGGCAGTGGGTACTTGGCGGGCGCTTGAGGATACCAATGGACCTTTTGATCTGCCTCCGCGTCCTTGTCGGAGTCCCGGCTCTTGGTGGTGAGCGGGGAAGACTTGCCAGAAGCAGAGGTGTAGCGACACCCCTTTGGGGTTACGGTCCGCTGCGGAGATTTGCTGCTGTGGATATGAATTTTTCTCCCCTGGACTTAAATCACTGCCCATTGCCGTGGGAAGTTCCCTGAGGTGTCACTTTGCAGACGACGCTGCTGCATGATGGTGTGTAGCGTTTCCAGCCGAGCTTGGTGAAGGAGGGCAAACCAAGGAGGCTGTGCTGGTGACAGTCCCTCCGGCCCTGTGTGCTGCCTTATTGCCCTTGCTGACTGCTGACCGTGGTGGTGTCACGTGTATTTTCTTCTCTGTCCTTGTCTTCTGACATTTTCCTCTACAGAAGATGTGAGGCAGGGTGACAATTTGGACTTGTGGTTTAATGTATTTTTAATCTCCCTAATGTAATTTCTCCACTTTGGTTGTCCCAGTAGTGTCCTTCTGAAAACTGGGAAGGTTTTGTTTTGAGGTCTTTGTTATTGATTTTGAGTTTTTTTGTTTTGTTTTTGGAGCACACTCACATGTTTTAATCTTTTTTTCCAATATTTACATTACCCTTTCAATTTCTGTGGAAATGCTGTTTTCAACAAGGACACAATAATCCCTCAGCCAATTTCTCCTACCCAGGGGATGGAATGGACTGCATTGCTGTGCTCCTCAGCATCTGGGTTGTTCTGTCCCTCTATTATTATGACATCAGTGCCCGTTGCCATGAGAGCTGTCCCGAGCAGAGCTCTGCAGCGAGTGTTACTCACAGGTGTGTGACATTTCCCCCTGAAACTGCTGACCCGAAGGATCAGCTGCAGAGTCTGATGGACACCGTGCATGGAATACCATCTGTGTGGGTTTTACAGTGTTTTAGTTGCTGGGGAGGGTAAGCAAAAGTTGAGCCCTGAGGTGGGAGATTGTGACTTGTGCCAGAGGTGAATGTGGCAGTGACAGTGAGTAGGGCCTGTGCATGTGCTGATGTGAAAGGTGCCCTTGAGCAGTGGGGAGACTTGTGCACACGAGGGAACTGGAAATCCTTGGGAAACCTTGGTCCCTGTCATAAGAAGACAGGACTGGGAGATGATGGTCTTTTCTGAAAGAATAAATGTTGCAGAGTGAGGAATGGAGGATGTCTAGAGGAAAGTGGGAAGCAGGATGGGCATAAAGTGGTTTTGCCCAGGATCTTTTCTCAAGTTCCAAGGGTGTGGAGTTGGAGGCCTTCTGGATCTTGAAAATGTATGTGGTATTGAAATGGCCACGAAGTCCTATGAAGTTATGAATATTTCCTGTCAGATACAGTTGCTGTGCTGCTGCAGCCTGGCATAGGGAATGTGTTGGATAAGAGTTGGGAACATGCAGACTGATGAACATTTTTGTGCCGTTTTGGAGAAGCTGTTGTGGGAGGGAAGCACTTCAACCTGCTGTGTGTGGGTACTGTAGGGCACCTGTAACAGCTTCCACAGCTGCTGCCATGGTGGATCTGTGCTCCTCTTCAGACAGGATATTTAAGGGCAGTTGAGGTGTCATCTCTGTGCTCTGTTCTTCCCCTTCTTGTGCTCTTGCCCAGTCAGTTTGGGTAGAGCTGGTGTGTCCTGTTACCACACAGAGCTCATTCTGGTGTCTGGATGTACACACCAAACCTCCAGATCTACAGAGCAGCCCAGCTTTGTAGAAATTTCTGTGGTAGAAATGCTTCCACGCAGTTGACACTTTGTGCTTCTGCTTTTGGTTTGGTCTTCTTGAAGAAGACAATCTGTGGGGACATTGGTCAGAGCTTTTCATGCCTCTAATCACAGAACTTTTAAGCACTCGAATTGTATTTGACATTGCTGCAAAGGCAGAAATCATCCTGTCATGTGGGAAGAGTCCCAGAGTGGATTTGCGGCATTCCATGTATTCTTTGTGCCAGTCAGGAGGGAAGGTGAGGATGTGGAAAGGTCATTGGGGATGAAAAGGAGAATGTCTGTTTAGCTGCAGGTGCAAGATGGAAGATTATAATGGAATACCTCAGGAAGGGTCCCAGCACACAGTGCTGCTCTCCTGGGATCCTGTCAGGATCTCCAGATGTTCTGAGTATCTCAGGGCACAGTTGTTGTTTCTGGTGTTGCTGCTTGTGAAAACATCTGCTGTGTTTGTCTTACTTTCTTGGTTTTGATGTGGAATGTTGTTGGTCAAACAGAAGCTTTCTGAAATTTGGATCATGCTGCCAAGCCTTCTCTAAACCTTTCCTTGATTACCTCTCTGCACTTGATAGGCAGGGCAAAAATTGGTCTTGGTATTCAAGATTTTGCCAAAAAATTGTCTTTCACTGCAGCCAAACAGGACCATTTGTTTTTCTTGTCTCCTCTGTCAAACTGCCAAACTTTTGAGTTTGTTCTGGTGGTTGTGTTGGTTGGTTGGTTGATTTCTCTCTCTCAGTGGCAGTGTGTCAGATATTTGGGCATTTCCCATTGGTGTGGGGGATGTGTGTTCTGTTGTCCTGAGCTAAGTTTCACTTTGAGAGAATGTCCGTAGCTTACAGCTCTGCTTCCTTCTTTACTTGTGAGAAAAATGCATAATGGGCACTGCTCAGTGTCCAGTTTGTGTGGAATATAAGTGGCTGCTTTTGGTCAGCTTCCCCAGGAACTGATAATGTTAATTACAAATATCCTTTTAAATCTATTTCCCTCCCCTGAAAATGTTTGTTTTCTGAAGAAGGAACCAGTGACACTGCAGGTAAGTCACACACCTAAAATGGGTGTGTTTGAGAGACTGGTGTGCATTAGCTCCTGTTCACTTGTGGCATCTTTATGTTGAGTCAACACAGTGTTGATCCTATAGGACAACAAAGCACCATTTCCTGCTCTGGTACCTTTTGTGCTGTTTCCAGGCCCAGCCTGAGTGGGTGAGAGGCAGCAGGGCTGGAGGAGGGACCAAAATCCCTTTCCCCAAAGAGATGTGTTGGGGTCAAGGGGATGTTCTTAGTGACAGTGCTGTGGTGTTTCCTTCATGGCTTTTGTTTGACTGTGTGACAAGTGGATCGTGCTGATGAGTGAGGGATTTCATGGTCATTAATGCTCATAGATACTGAGGTTCTGGTGTGTTGTTGTGGCAGGGAGTGGCTGCCTGAAGAAGAAGGCAAGGACCCCCTGCAGGTGGAGAGTGAGTCAGGAAGGATCGAGGTACATGAAGAGCCCTGAGGAGCAGTTTTGCCCAGTGCTTTTTCAGTCTTTGTGGAGGATTGTGGTGCTGGGCTGTGATGGGTTTGAGTTCCTGAATGAGAAACTCCCCTGGGTGTGTTGGTTCCTTTCCAGCCTGTTTGCACAGATGTCTCAGTAGCTGTGGCTTCAGCTTGTGTGAGAGAGGGTGGTGGAAGGTGTTGTGATGCAGCAGAGCTGCTGTTTGCCATCTGAGTGCCTTGGTGTGTTCTTGCTGGGTCCTTGAGAGGGCTGGAGGCTGAAGAGTGTGGCCTTGATGGTGAAGGGAGGGAAAGACAGAGGTGCATGGGCAGGAGATCAGTGAGAAAGGTATTCCCTATTCAAAGGGATGGGAGGTAGTAGGAAAGAGAAATGAGATCTCTTTCCAAAGAAAGGACATGTCCATGGCTATGGTAGGATTGCTCTAGGTATTTTAAAAATATATTGTTAAGGGAAAGGCTGAACAGAAGATAGAAGGGTGGAAGAAGAAGAGAGGGGAGGCAACGACAAGGCACAGTGAGGGAAGAAAGAAAAGAAAGGAAGAGCAAAAGGAAGAGAAAAGAAGGGGGGGGGAAGAAGGACGTGAAGGAATCAGTGCAAAGAAGGTGGAGACCTATTCCCAAGTGCTCATTGTGAGCACTTGGAAAATGTTTTAGAAAAGGGAGAAAAAAAGAAGAGACAAGGTGGAAACAGAAGAGGATGGAGGGAACCATAGGATAGGGTTATGGAGAAAAAAAGGAGAGACAAGGTGGAAACAGAAGAGGATGGAGGGAACCATAGGATAGGGTTATGGAGAAAAAAAGACATAAGTAAAGAGAACTGGGAAAGAGAAGAGAGAGACACCGGAATGGATAAAAAAGGAATGCGAAAAGGAAATAAGGAAAGATGGGAGCTTATTCAAGGAAAAATAAAGCCAGAACGAAAGCAAGAAAGAAAGGAAGAACAGAATGGAATCATAAAGGAGACTAAAAAAGGAAATGACCAGCACTCACCGACGTCACCTGTAGATGCTGAGTGGAGGTGGTACTCAACAAGGCTCCAATGCGCTGCGGCTCTAATACCCCGTATTTAGAGATGATGGCTCCGATTTGATGGTCTCCTCTGCGGCACTGGAGGTAACTGAGGAGCTTCCAGCGAAGTTAATGAATAGAGGAGGATGAAAAGCAATGGGAAAAAGGTGTAAAGAATGGGGAACGGCAGGGCAATGACGAAGAAAAAGAAAAAAAGGAAAGAAGAGAAGAAAGTGAAGAAGGAAAGAGAAGATTATTAAGGAAAAAAGTAGAAACAAGAAGGGAAAGGAGGCGGGATAAAAAATAGAGAACTGAAGGTAGCAAGAAAAAAGCAGAAAGACGAAGAAGGAGGAAGAAAAAATGAAGGATTTTTTGGAAGGGAACAGCAAGCGATAAGGAAAAATGACTGAGAAAAAGACAGAAAAGAGGAGCAGGACATGTCAGAGCAGATGCGTGTGTCGGGGCGGAGGCTTGGGCGCTGTGTGGGAGCGTGTGAGGCGGCGGAGCAGCGCACGGTGTCGCTGCAGGCTGAGGAAGGGCGTGTGGGCGGCTCCTTGGCGGTGCGGCGGAGAACCCGGCTGTGAGCGCGGGGGGGCGGCTGGGGCCGGGCAGCGGAGCCGGGGCGTGCGGGCGGCGGCGGGAGCCGTGCGGGGCCCGTGCGGGGTCGGAAGGCGGCGTCGGCGATGGGCGAGTGTGCGTGGGGTGCGGTGTTGCGGGTGGTGGCGGTGCAGGCGGCGTGGGCGCTGTGCTGGGGGCAGGTGCGGTACTCGGTGCCGGAGGAAGCCAAGGCCGGGACGGTGGTGGGCCGTGTGGCGCAGGACCTGGGTGTGGAGGCGGGCGAGGCGGAGGCGCGGCGGCTGCGGCTGGTGCCTGGGGGCCGGCGGGCGAGCGTGGAGGTGAGCGGGGCGAGCGGGGCGCTGGTGGTGAGCTCGCGGCTGGACCGGGAGGAGCTGTGCGGCAAGAGCGCGCCGTGCGCGCTGCGGCTGGAGGTGCTGCTGGAGCGGCCGCTGCGCGTCTTCCACGTGGAGCTGGAGGTCACCGACATTAATGACAATGCCCCCATCTTCCCCGCCGCCCGAAAAAACATCAGCATCGCGGAATTGTCTGTGGCGGGGTCCCGTTTCCCACTGGAGGGCGCGTCGGATGCGGATATCGGAGCGAACGCTCAGCTCTCCTACACACTCAGCCCCAGCGAGCATTTCTCTTTGGATTTACAAAAATCGAATGAGCGAAACATTGAACCTGAACTTGTTTTAACAAAACCTCTGGACCGGGAGACGATGGCCGTGCACCGGTTGTTGCTGACGGCGAGTGACGGAGGCCGGCCGTCTCTGACAGGGACGATGGAACTGGTGATCTCGGTGCTGGATGCGAACGACAACGCGCCCCAGTTCAACCAGTCGGTGTATAAAGTGCAGCTGCCGGAGAGCGCTGCAGTGGGGACACTGGTAGCACGTGTGAATGCCACAGATGCAGATGAAGGAATTAATAGTGAGGTGAACTACAGCGTGACGAACTTCTTTCCGCCGAGTGGAAAAGATTTGATTTCTATTAATGAGAAGACGGGGGAGATTCACCTGACGGGTGCCCTTGACTTCGAAGAAGTCAATATATTTGATTTCCGTATAGAAGCGAGAGACCAAGGTTGGCCGTCGCTGTCGGGTCACTGCAAGGTGGTGCTGGAGGTGCTGGACGTGAACGACAACGCGCCGGAGGTGCGGGTGACGTCGCTGTCAGTGCCGGTGCCCGAGGACGCGTCGCTGGGGACGGTGGTGGCCCTGCTGAGCGTGTGGGACCGGGACTCGGGGTCGAACGGTCGCGTGCGGTGCTGGGTGTGGCCGTCGGGTCCGTTCGTTCTGGAGGCGACGTTGTCGGGGTCGTACTCGCTGGTGCTGCGGGAGTTGCTGGACCGGGAGCGGGTGTCGGAGTACGAGGTGGAGGTGCGTGCGGAGGACGGCGGTTCTCCGTCGCTGGGCGGCCGCGTTGGGCTGCGTGTGCCGGTGTCGGACGTGAACGACAACGCGCCGTCGTTCGCGCAGGCGGTGTACACGGTGCTGGCGCGGGAGAACAACTTGGCGGGCGCGGAGCTGGCGCGGCTGTGGGCGCGGGACCCGGACGAGGCGGGCAACGGGCGCGTGAGCTACTCGTTGTGGGAGGGCGCGTTGGGCGGGGGGTCGGGACCGTGGTGGTCGGGGACGTCGGGGTTGGTGGGGGGTGTTGCGGCGTCGAGCTACGTGTCGGTGGAGGCGGAGAGCGGCGTGTTGCGGGCGCTGCGGCCGCTGGACTACGAGGAGGTGCAGGTGCTGCAGTTCGAGGTGCGTGCGGTGGACGCGGGGGAGCCGTCGCTGTGCGGCAACGCGACGGTGCAGCTGTTCGTGCTGGACGAGAACGACAACGCGCCGGCGCTGCTGCCGGCGGCGGGCGGCGGGTCGGAGGCCGGGGCGGTGTCGGGGGAGGCGGGGACGCTGTGGGCGTGGGCGTCGTGGGGTTCTCCGTCGGGTCAGGTGGTGGCGAAGATCCGGGCGGTGGACGCGGACTCGGGCTACAACGCGTGGCTGCGCTACGAGCTGTGGGAGCCGCGGGGCAAGAGCGCCTTGTTCCGCGTGGGGCTGTACAGCGGCGAGGTGAGCACGGCGCGGGCGCTGGAGGAGGCGGACGGGCCGCGGCAGAGGCTGGTGATCGTGGTGCGGGACCACGGCGAGCCGGCGCGCTCGGCCACGGCGACGCTGAGCGTGTCGCTGGTGGAGGGCGGCGAGGCGGCGCTGGCGGCGGCGGCGGGCTCGTCGTCGCTGCTGCCGCGCTCGTTGGCGGGCGGCGAGAGCGGCTCTGGGCCGGCGGCGGCGGCGGCGGCGACGAACGTGTGGCTGGTGGTGGCGATCTGCGGCGTGTCGAGCCTGTTCCTGCTGGCCGTGGTGCTGTACGGGGCGTCGCGCTGGGCGCCGCGGGCGGCCGTGCTGTCGGGGCCCGGGCCCACGACGCTGGTGTGCGCCAGCGAAGTGGGCAGCTGGTCGTACTCGCAGCGCCACAGCCGGAGCCTGTGCGTGGCGGACGCCGCCAAGAGCGACCTGATGGTTTTCAGCCCCAACTTCCCGCCGCCGCCCGGCGCCGCGGCCAAGGACACGCAGCCGGAGCCTCCCTCTCTCCTCGACACGGTCAGTGCCTCTTCCGCCTTTTTTCTGTTTCTTCTGTCCCGCCCCCTGGGCAGGCAGTGCTCGGAGCCGGGCTCAGCTCCTGCAGTCGCAGGGCCGTGGGTGCTTTGCAGGTGATTAAGGATGTCAGTGGCACCTTTGCATCGGTCGCCACGTTCTTTCCGTAGCTCCATCTCTCTTGCTGAGGTGATGCTGAAATAAAGGTCTTGCGGCACTCTAAAACAATTCTGGTCCACAGGTGAGATTTGCTGCTCACGGTGGGAGTTCTGACCTAGAATTAAATTGCCTCTGTTTTGCCCATTGCGTGAGAGTTGCCCCGAGGTGTCAGCTTTTCAGGCAACTCTCTTGCTTGCTGGTGTATAGTGTTTCCACTCGATCTTACTGAGGCAGGGGAAGAACTACAGGTTGAGATGTTTGCAGTTCCCTGAGCAATGTGCTGATTTATTGCCCTTGCTGTCTGTGTTGGTTTTAGTTAGGTTTCCTACAGAAACCTGCCTTCCTCCTCTTTGATTCTGCTCACAAATTGATTTGAAGCAAGGTGACTTTTAGGGCTTCAAGGACAAAAGTTCTCCATTTTCGTTCTACCACCAGACTCCTTAGGAAAGAGGGGGAGGTGTGAGTAACATTTTCCTGTTTGAATGATCTTTTTACAAGTAAAAAGCCTTAGTTAAGTATAAAGTATTCAGGCAGGTATGTTAGAAATGGAAATTTTGTTTTTCTTTTCTTCTTGCCACTGTTGTGCTTGTTGTGGGCATGTGTTCCTGGGAAGTAATGTCTTGTACACTCTCCGTTTTTTTATATTCTTTCAAATTTGTGTTAACAGCCTCATCATTTAAAAGCTGTGAAAATTTTCTCTTGTGCAATGAACAAGCTAACAGATTCAAATTCCCTGAAACCAGAGTACAAGCACTCACTGCCAAATGTCAAATAACATGCTTTTACATACTCAGTATCATGTGTTACACTGATGCTCTCACCAACGTTTCAGTTTTTCTCTCAGAGCATGACATCAATGCCTTAGCCATTTAGAGCTGTCATGACATCAGCTTTGGGAAGAGTATTGCTCCCAGGTCTGCCACCTTTCCACCTGAGAGAGCTGAAGGAATCCCAAACGTGACAGGTCAGCTGCAGAGGGTCTGCTGTGCCCTGTGCATGTGACAGTACCTGTGTGTTTTGAAGGTGCTGTTATTGGTGGGGAGGAGTGAGTTGAATGACTGTTGAGGTGGGTAAGAAAACTGTGGCCTGTGGTACTGAGCAGGGCCTGGCCCTTTCCTGATGTGAAAGGTGATGTTGAGCAGTGGGAAGAGGAGTGATCTTGTGTGGGAGAATGGGAAATCCTTGGGAAGAGCATGGGCCATGTTGTAAGACAGAAATGGGAGATGACATGTTTGTCTTGAGAACACATCTTGGAGAGGGAGGGGAAGGATGCCTAGAGGAAAACATGAGGCAATATGAGCACAGAGTGTTCTTTTAGAAGATCCACTCCCAGGGTCTAGAGTAGTCTGGAGGTGACAGCCTTCCAGACCAGTGTGTGTTCCTTAAATGCTGACAATGTCCTTTGAGGTTCTGAAGATCTCCTATCAGAGACAGTCTCTTGTGCTGCTGCCTGCCTGATGTAGGCCTTGTGTTGGTCAGAGGGGGTGAGATGCAGAGTGCTGAGTGTTGTCTGAGGCAC
Source organism: Pseudopipra pipra (assembly GCF_036250125.1). Classification (NCBI taxonomy): domain Eukaryota; kingdom Metazoa; phylum Chordata; class Aves; order Passeriformes; family Pipridae; genus Pseudopipra; species Pseudopipra pipra. The sequence continues at coordinate 3,150,024 of NC_087563.1, read as the reverse complement.
CACTTGTTTTGGAAAAGGTATTGTGGGATGGGAATGGTTAAACTTGCTGTCCCTGTGTAGTGGTGGGTATCCATAGCTGCTTGCACAACTGCTGATGTTGTTGTGATGGTTTCTTGCTCCTCCTCAGGTGGGATTTGTAAGTACCTGTGATGAGGTGGGTGTAATCTGTATGTGCTCAACTTGCCCTACTTGTGCACTGCAGAGGTGGCCTCAGCAGAGATGGTGTGTCCTGTTTTCACACAGGGCTCATTCTTGTATCTGCAGGCCAAGCCCTGCAGTGCAGCCCAGCTCGGGCTTCATGTGGTCCAAATTCTCCCCCTCAGCTGACCTTTTGAGTGCTCTTGTGCTTTGGCATTTGCTGTGGTTCTCTTGGTGATTTAAATGTGTGTGGACTGGGGTGAGAGCTGTCACAGCTCCAATCCCAGAACCTTTCTGAACTGTACCACACAGCTCTGATGTGTTTCCATGTGAGATTGCTGAAAAGGAGCAAAGCATTTATGGTGAAGTCCAGGCAGCTGGGAAGAGCTTGCCAAGTGCCGTGTGGCCTTGCAGAACTCCATGGGTTCTTTGTGTTGGTCTGGAGGGAAGGTGAGGATGTGAAAGGCCTGGATCACCTGCAGAGGGGGGGTTACAGATGAGGCATGTTGAGCAATGTTTGATATTTTGGCAGTGATTTTGCATGTGGGACTAAGTAGAGCCTGGGCCTGTGTGATGGGGAGGGTGAGTTTGGGTGGGGAAGAGTGTTGCCTGAGGGAAATGAAGATGCTGTGTAGAACACAGTCTCTGTTATTGGTGAGGAAATGGCTAATGTCAGATTAGCTGTGGAGTTGCCATTTCCCATGGCACTGAATAAAGAATACCAGTAGAAAACTTTGAGTAAAGGCCAGTCACACCAGACTTCTCTCCTGGCATCCTCTCATGATCTCCAGTAGTCCTGCATATCCTGGTGCTCTGTCCTCTGTGTTACTATTGCCTGTGAAGTTATTCATCCCTTTAATTGTTTGTCTTTGATATGGAATGTTTTTGGCCATACTGCAGGTTTTTGAAGTGTGTATCATTCAACCCTTCTTCTCAGGCCATTGCCTCAGTCATCTCTGAGGTCTTGGTCTTGTTTGTAAGGGGACATAGCTGATAGCATTAAAGGACAATGTCTCTTAAAATCAATAATCTTGGTGCTGGAGTTTCTTTTTGTGAAGAAGCAAGCAGTGATGCTGCAGGTAAGTCACTGATAACTGAAGAGTCTCTGTGTGAGAGAGGGGTCTGCCTTGGTTCCTGTTCAGCTTTGGTCTCTTTGTGTTGGATGGACTGCCTGTCACCTGGATTGAAATGCCTGTAGGTTTGGAGCAGCACTACCTGCTCTCATTCCTTTCCTGCTGTTGCCTGGCACAGGGTGAGCAAGGACATATTGAGAACTGACTGTAATGTGTTTCTTGGAGTAGCTGTGTTGGGCCTGCAGCAGATGTTCTCAGTGGCAATGCCCTCGTGTCACCTTGGTGGGTTTGTTTGGCTGTGCAGGTGGGACATGGGTCAGGAAGAAAAGCTGTTCACAGAAGTGTATGAGAAGTGTTTGGGAGCTGTGGTTGGCCTGTGCTTTTTCAGTCTTGTTTTGAAGGGTCATTGTGCTTGGCTGGGATGTGTTTTCAGTTCCCAAAGAAGAGACTTCCTTGGGGTTTTACTCCTTAGAACCTGTTTTTCTCAGATGTCTAAGTGGGTGGACTCTTTTCTGATGTGGCAGAGCTGTTCTTTGCCATCTGACTGCCTTGCTGTGTTATTGCTGAGTCCTTGAGCTGCCTGATGACTGAAGGCTCAATGTTTGGCTTTCATCCTGAAGGGAGGGGCAGTTGTAGGTGCAGGGATGGGAGGTGAGCAGAAAGGTAATTCCCTGTCCAGATGGGTGGGAGGAGGAAAGGAAGAGGAATGAGAGCTTTTGTGAAAGGGCATGTCTGTGGTTTTTTGAGACAGTGGTGTAGCAGTTTTTAAAGAATTTTCTTAAGGGAAAAAAGTGGATAGGAGATACAAGGATGGAATCAGAAGGGAAGGGGAAGAAAGGAAATGGGCCAGCGAGGCAAGAAAGAAACAAGGAAAGAGATTAAGGGAGAAGATAAAGGAAGAACAGAGAAAGAAGTAGAGAAAAAAGAAAGAAAGGAAGGAATCATTGCACGGAAGAGGAATGAGAGCTGTTCAGGAAGCATATGTCTGTTGTGAGTGTGGCATAGACAGTTGAAAGGAATTGTGGTAAGAAAAAAAGGCCATAAGAGACAAAAAAGGAAATAGAAGAAGTGGTGAAAAAAATGGGACAGGTAAAAGCAGGTAGGAGGAAAGAAGATACAGGCAAAGTATCCACTGAAAGATAAGCAAAGAAGAGAAGGAAGAGAGATAACAGCAGAAGAAAATGAAGAAGGATAGATAAAGAAAGGAGACTACATAAATAAAAAGCAAGCCAGTATGGATTTAAGGAGGGAAGGAAGGAAGAAGAGAATGCAAGAAAACAGGATAAAGTAGATGAGCATCTGATACCGACCTTCTCTCTGGACGCTGAGCGAAGTTGGTCCCCAGCAGCCTTTGCCTCGGTTACAGCACCGCACTCTGGTGCTGCTGCCCGGGAATTAGCGCGGATGGCTCCGACTTCGATGGCCTCCGCCGCGGCGCCGGAGGCGACTGGGGAGCTGCCAGGGGGGATAAAGAAGAGAGAAGGTTGGAAAGAGAAGGGGAAATGGCTCAAAGAAAACGGCGCGGCAGAGCAACACTGAAAAGGAGAAAGAACAGAAGGGCAACGAAAACAAAACTGAGAACATAGTATAAAGGGAACAGTAAAAAAGGGAGAGGGGAAAAAAGTATTAAAACCGGAAGAGAAATAAAAGGAAGGAAGACAAATAAGAAAAAGAGAAGCTCGGTAGGAAGAGATGGCAGAGATGCTGGCGCTGTGTGGAGCGTGTGAGGCGGCGGAGCAGCGCACGGTGTCGCTGCAGGCTGAGGAAGGGCGTGTGGGCGGCTCCTTGGCGGTGCGGCGGAGAACCCGGCTGTGAGCGCGGGGGGGCGGCTGGGGCCGGGCAGCGGAGCCGGGGCGTGCGGGCGGCGGCGGGAGCCGTGCGGGGCCCGTGCGGGGTCGGAAGGCGGCGTCGGCGATGGGCGAGTGCGTGTGGGGTGCGGTGTTGCGGGTGGTGGCGGTGCAGGCGGCGTGGGCGCTGTGCTGGGGGCAGGTGCGGTACTCGGTGCCGGAGGAAGCCAAGGCCGGGACGGTGGTGGGCCGTGTGGCGCAGGACCTGGGTGTGGAGGCGGGCGAGGCGGAGGCGCGGCGGCTGCGGCTGGTGCCTGGGGACCGGCGGGCGAGCGTGGAGGTGAGCGGGGCGAGCGGGGCGCTGGTGGTGAGCTCGCGGCTGGACCGGGAGGAGCTGTGCGGCAAGAGCGCGCCGTGCGCGCTGCGGCTGGAGGTGCTGCTGGAGCGGCCGCTGCGCGTCTTCCACGTGGAGCTGGAGGTCACCGACATTAATGACAATGCCCCCACCTTCCCCGCCGCCCGAAAAAACATCAGCATCCCGGAATTCACTACTCTCCCTGGCTCTCGCTTCCCGCTGGAGGGCGCGTCGGATGCAGATATCGGAGCGAACGCTCAGCTCTCCTACACACTGAGCCCCAGCGAGTATTTTAGAATAGAGGAAGAAAACACTAATTCGCGTACTAAGTACCTGTTTCTGGTACTCATTAAAGCACTGGACCGCGAGACGATTCCTGTTCACCGGTTGTTGCTGACGGCGAGTGACGGGGGCCGGCCGTCTCTGACAGGGACGATGGAACTGGAGATCTCGGTGCTTGATGTGAATGACAACGCGCCCCAGTTCAACCAGTCGGTGTATAACGTAGTTTTGCCCGAGGACACCTTAGTGGGAAAATTGGTGACACGGGTGAACGCCACGGATCCGGATTTAGGAATATATGGAGAAGTGACTTACGAAATTGGTACTGTTGTTCCTGCTTCTGCCTCAGACATTTTCAGCATTGATACAAACAGTGGTGAGATCAGACTGACGGGTGCCCTGGACTTTGAGACTGTTACGACATATGACCTAAACATTAAAGCGAAAGACAAAGGGACACCCCCACTGTCAGGTCACTGTACGGTGGCGTTGGAGGTGCTGGATGTGAACGACAACGCGCCGGAGGTGCGGGTGACGTCGCTGTCGGTGCCGGTGGCCGAGGACGCGTCGCTGGGGACGGTGGTGGCCCTGCTGAGCGTGCGGGACCGGGACTCGGGGTCGAACGGTCGCGTGCGGTGCTGGGTGTGGCCGTCGGGTCCGTTCGTTCTGGAGGCGACGTTGTCGGGGTCGTACTCGCTGGTGCTGCGGGAGTTGCTGGACCGGGAGCGGGTGTCGGAGTACGAGGTGGAGGTGCGTGCGGAGGACGGCGGTTCTCCGTCGCTGGGCGGCCGCGTTGGGCTGCGTGTGCCGGTGTCGGACGTGAACGACAACGCGCCGTCGTTCGCGCAGGCGGTGTACACGGTGCTGGCGCGGGAGAACAACTTGGCGGGCGCGGAGCTGGCGCGGCTGTGGGCGCGGGACCCGGACGAGGCGGGCAACGGGCGCGTGAGCTACTCGTTGTGGGAGGGCGCGTTGGGCGGGGGGTCGGGACCGTGGTGGTCGGGGACGTCGGGGTCGGTGGGGGGTGTTGCGGCGTCGAGCTACGTGTCGGTGGAGGCGGAGAGCGGTGTGTTGCGGGCGCTGCGGCCGCTGGACTACGAGGAGGTGCAGGTGCTGCAGTTCGAGGTGCGTGCGGTGGACGCGGGGGAGCCGTCGCTGTGCGGCAACGCGACGGTGCAGCTGTTCGTGCTGGACGAGAACGACAACGCGCCGGCGCTGCTGCCGTCGGCGGGCGGCGGGGCGGAGGCCGGGGCGGTGTCGGGGGAGGCGGGGACGCTGTGGGCGTGGGCGTCGTGGGGTTCTCCGTCGGGTCAGGTGGTGGCGAAGATCCGGGCGGTGGACGCGGACTCGGGCTACAACGCGTGGCTGCGCTACGAGCTGTGGGAGCCGCGGGGCAAGAGCGCCTTGTTCCGCGTGGGGCTGTACAGCGGCGAGGTGAGCACGGCGCGGGCGCTGGAGGAGGCGGACGGGCCGCGGCAGAGGCTGGTGATCGTGGTGCGGGACCACGGCGAGCCGGCGCGCTCGGCCACGGCGACGCTGAGCGTGTCGCTGGTGGAGGGCGGCGAGGCGGCGCTGGCGGCGGCGGCGGGCTCGTCGTCGCTGCTGCCGCGCTCGTTGGCGGGCGGCGAGAGCGGCTCTGGGCCGGCGGCGGCGGCGGCGGCGGCGGCGGCGACGAACGTGTGGCTGGTGGTGGCGATCTGCGGCGTGTCGAGCCTGTTCCTGCTGGCCGTGGTGCTGTACGGGGCGTCGCGCTGGGCGCCGCGGGCGGCCGTGCTGTCGGGGCCCGGGCCCACGACGCTGGTGTGCGCCAGCGAAGTGGGCAGCTGGTCGTACTCGCAGCGCCACAGCCGGAGCCTGTGCGTGGCGGACGGCGCGGCCAAGAGCGACCTGATGGTTTTCAGCCCCAACTTCCCGCCGCCGCCCGGCGCCGCGGCCAAGGACACGCAGCCGGAGCCTCCCTCTCTCCTCGACACGGTCAGTGGCCCTTCCTCCCTTTCTCTGTTCCTTCTCTCCCGCCCCCTGGGCAGGCAGTGCTCGGAGCCGGGCTCAGCTCCTGCAGTCGCAGGACCGTGGGTGCTTTGCAGGTGATTAAGGATGTCAGTGGCACCTTTGCATCGGCCACCGCGTTCTTTCTGTAGCTCCATCTCTCTTGCTGAGGTGAGGCTGAAGTTAAGGTCTTGCTCCACTGTTGAACAGTTATGGTCCACAGGTGAGATTTGCTGCTCACGGTGGGAGTTGTTCTGCCCTAGAATTAAATTGCCTGTGTTTTGCCTATTGTGTGAGAGTTGCCCCGAGGTGTCAGCTTTTCAGGCAACTCTCTTGCTTGCTGGTGTATAGCATTTCCACCCGATCTTACTGAGGTATGGGAAGAACTACAGGTTTGCAGTCCCCCACGTACTTTGTGCTGCATTATTGCCTTTGCTGACCATGTTGGTTTTAGTCTGGTGTCTTATGGAAACCTGCCTTCCTCCTCTTTGATACTGCTCACAAATTGATGTGAAGCAAGGTGACTTTTAGGGCTTCAAGGACAAAAGTTCACCATTTTCGTTCTACCACCAGACTCCTTAGGAAAGAGGGGGAGGTGTGAGTAACATTTTCCTGTTTGAATGATCTTTTTACAAGTAAAAAGCCTTAGTTAAGTATAAAGTATTCAGGCAGGTATGTTAGAAATGGAAATTTTGTTTTTCTTTTCTTCTTGCCACTGTTGTGCTTGTTGTGGGCATGTGTTCCTGGGAAGTAATGTCTTGTACACTCTCCGTTTTTTTATATTCTTTCAAATTTGTGTTAACAGCCCCATCATTTAAAAGCTGTGGAAATTTTCTCTTGTGCAATGAACAAGCTAACAGATTCAAATTCCCTGAAACCAGAGTACAAGCACTCACTGCCAAATGTCAAATAACATGCTTTTACATACTCAGTATCATGTGTTACACTGATGCTCTCACCAACGTTTCAGTTTTTCTCTCAGAGCATGACATCAATGCCTTAGCCATTTAGAGCTGTCATGACATCAGCTTTGGGAAGAGTATTGCTCCCAGGTCTGCCACCTTTCCACCTGAGAGAGCTGAAGGAATCCCAAACGTGACAGGTCAGCTGCAGAGGGTCTGCTGTGCCCTGTGCATGTGACAGTACCTGTGTGTTTTGAAGGTGCTGTTATTGGTGGGGAGGAGTGAGCTGGGTGGGTGTTGAGGTGGGTAAGAAAACTGTGGCCTGTAGTACTGAGCAGGGCCTGGCCCTTTCCTGATGTGAAAGGTGATGTTGAGCAGTGGGAAGAGGAGTGATCCTGTGTGGGAGAACTGGAAATCCTTGGGAAGCGCATGGGCCATGTTGTAAGACAGAAATGGGAGATGACCTGTTTGTCTTGAGAACACATCTTAGAGAGGAAGGGGAAGGATGCCTAGAGGAAGTCATGAGGCAACATGGAGTGTTCTTGCTGAAGATCCACTCCCAGGCTGTAGTGGTGTGGAGGTGACAGCCTTCCTGACCATGAGACAGTGTGTGTTCCTTAAATGCTGACATTGTCCTTTGAGGTTCTGAAGATCTCCTATCAGAGACAGTCTCTTGTGCTGCTGCCTGCCTGATGTAGGCCTTGTGTTGGTCAGAGGGGGTGAGATGCAGAGTGCTGAGTGTTGTCTGAGGCACCACTTGTTTTGGAAAAGGTGTTGTGGGAGGGGAACGCTTAAACTCACTTTCCCTGTGTAGTGGTGGGTATCCAGAGTTGCTTGCACAACTGCTGATGTTGTCATGATGGCTGCTTACTCCTCCTCAGGTGGGATTTGTAAGTACCTGTGATGAGGTGGGTGTAATCTGTATGTGCTCAACTTGCCCTACTTGTGCACTGCAGAGGTGGCCTCAGTAAGGATGGTGTGTCCTGTTTTCACACATGGCTCATTCTTATATCTGCAGGCCAAGCCCTGCAGTGCAGCCCAGCTCTGGCTTCATGTGGTCCAAATTGTCCCCCTCAGATGACCTTTTGAGTGCTCTTGTGCTTTGGCATTTGCTGTGGTTCTCTTGGTGATCTAAATGTGTGTGGACTGGGCTCAGAGCTGTCACAGCTCTAATCCCAGAGTCTTTATGAACTGTACCACACAGCTCTGATGTGTTTCCATGTGAGATTGCTGAAAAGGAGCAAAGCATTTATGGTGAAGTCCACGCAGCTGGGAAGAGCTTGCCAAGTGCTGTGTGGCCTTGCAGAATTCCATGGGTTCTTTGTGTTGGTCTGGAGGGAAGGTGAGGATGTGAAAGGCCTGGATCACCTGCAGAGGGGGGGTTACAGATGAGGCATGTTAAGCAGTGTTTGATATTTTGGCAGTGATTTTGCATGTGGGACTAAGTAGAGCCTGGGCCTGTGTGATGGGGAGGGTGAGTTTGAGAGGGGAAGAGTGTTGCCTGAGGGAAATGGAGATGCTGTGTAGAACACAGTCTCTGTTATTGGTGAGGAAATGGCTAATGTCAGACTAGCTGTGGAGTTGCCATTTCCCATGGCACTGGATAGAGAATACCAGTAGAAAACCTTGAGTAAAGCCAATCACATCATGCTTCTGTCCTGACACCCTCTCAGAACCTCCAGTATTTGTGCATATTATTGTGCTCTGTCCTCTGTGTTACTATTGCTTGTGAAGTTATTCATCCCTTTAATTGTTTGTCTTTGATATGGAATGTTTTTGGCCAAACTGCAGGTTTTTGAAATGTATCCTTCAGGCCTTCTTCTCAGGCCATTGCCTCAGTCATCTCTGAGGTCTTGGTCTTGTTTGTAAGGGGACAAAGCTGATAGCATTAAACGACAATGTCTCTTAAAATCAATAATCTTGGTGCTGGAGTTTCTTTTTGTGAAGAAGCAACCAGTGATGCTGCAGGTAAGTCACTGATAACTGAAGAGTCTCTGTGTGAGAGAGGGGTCTACCTTGGTTCCTGTTCAGCTTTGGTCTCTTTGTGCTGGATGGACTGCCTGTCACCTGGATTGAAATGCCTGTAGGTTTGGAGCAGCACTACCTGCTCTCATTCCTTTCCTGCTGTTGCCTGGCACAGGGTAAGCAGGTGGAAGCAAGGATGGATTGAGAACTAACTTTAATGTGTTTCTTGGAGTAGCTGTGATGGGCCTGCAGCAGATGTTCTCAGTGGCAATGCCCTGGTGTCACCTTGGTGGGTTTGTTTGGCTGTGCAGGTGGCACATGGGTCAGGAAGAATAGTTCAAGAGCTCTTCACAGAAGTGTATGAGAAGTGGTTGGGAGCTGTGGTTGGCCTGTGCTTTTTCAGTCTTGTTTTGAAGGGTCATTGTGCTTGGCTGGGATGTGTTTTCAATTCCCAAAGAAGAGACTTCCTTGGGTTTTTCCTCTTTGGAACCTTTTTTTCTCAGATGTCTAAGTGGGTGGACTCTTTTCTGATGTGGCAGAGCTGTTCTTTGCCATCTGCCTGCCTTGCTGTGTTATTGCTGAGTCCTTGAGCTGCCTGATGACTGAAGGCTCAATGTTTGGCTTTCATCCTGAAGGGAGGGGCAGTTGTAGGTGCAGGGATGGGAGGTGAGCAGAAAGGTAATTCCCTGTCCAGATGGGTGGGAGGAGGAAAGGAAGAGGAATGAAGCTTTTGTGAAATGTCTGTGCTTTGTTGGGACAGTGGTGTAGTTGTTTTTAAAGAATTTTCTTAAGGGAAAAAAATGGTTGGTATATACAAGGATGGAATCAGAAAGGATGGGAAAGCAAACAAATGGCCCAGCGAGGCAAAAAAAGAAAAAAAAAGGGAAAGAGAGTAAAGGAGAACAGAAATGAAGAACAGAGAAAGGAGGAGAGAAAAAAGAATCAAAGGAAGGAATTGTTGCAAGGAAGAGGACGAGCTGCAGAGATGGTCTGATTCCAATGGGATGAGGTTCAACCAGGCCAAGTGCCGGGTCCTGCACTTTGGCCACAACAACTCCCTGCAGCGCTACAGGCTGGGCACAGAGTGTCTGGAGAGCAGCCAGGCAGGAAGGGACCTGGGAGTGCTGATTGACAGGAAGCTGAACATGAGCCAGAGTGTGCCCAGGTGGCCAAGAGGGCCAATGGATCCTGGCCTGGATCAGGAACAGTGTGGCAGCAAGACCAGGGAGGTGATTCTTCCCCTGGACTCAGCACTGGTGAGGCCACACCTCGACTGCAGTGTCCAGTTCTGGGCCCTCAGTTCAGGAAGGACATTGAGGGGCTGCAGCAGGTGCAGAGAAGAGCAACAAGGCTGGGGAAGGGACTGGAGCACAAGTGCTGTGAGGAGAGGCTGAGGGAGCTGGGGCTGTTGAGCCTGGAGAAGAGGAGGCTCAGGGGAGACCTCCTCACTCTCTGCAACTCCCTGTCAGGAGCAGGGAGCCACGTGAGAGTCTGGCTCTTCTCCCAGGAACCAGCAGTAGGACAAGAGGGCTGGGTCTTAGGCTGTGGCAGGGGAGGTTTAGGTTGGATATTAGGAAGAAATTTTTTGCAGAGAGATTAATCAGACATTGGAATGGGCTGCCCAGGGAGGTGGTGGAGTCACCGTCCCTGGAGGTTTATAAGATGAGACTGGATGTGGCATCAGTGCCATGGTCTGGTAACCACAGTGGGGTTGGACCAAGGGTTGGACTTGATGGTCTCAGAGGTCTTTTCCAACCCGGTAAATTCTATGATTCTATGAATGAGAGCTGTTCAGAAAGGACACATCCCTTGTCAGTATGGCATAGACATTTGAAAAGAATTTTGGTAAAGAAAAAAAAGAGAAGAGATGACAAATGTAAGAGTCAAGAAAGGAAATAGAAGACGAGGTGAAAAAATTGAACAGGTAAAAGCAGGAAGGAGGAAAGAAGACACAGGCAAAGAATCCACTGAAAGGTAAGCAAAGAAGAGAAAAAGGAAGAGATAACAGCAGAAGAAAACGAAGAAGAAAAGGATAGATAAAGGAAGGAGACTGCATAAATAAAAGGCAAGCCAGTATGCAAGCGAGGAGGGAAGAAAGGAAGGAAGAAGAGAATGGACGAAAAGAAAACAGGATAAAATAGATGACCGGCTGATACCGACCTTCTCTCTGGACGCTGAGCGTGGTTGGTCCCCAGCAGCCTCTGCCTCGGTTACAGCACCGCACTCTGCTGCTGCTGCCCGGGAATTAGCGCGGATGGCTCCGACTTGGATGGCCTCCGCCGCGGCGCTGGAGGCGACTGGGGAGCTGCCAGGGGGAATAAAGAAGAGAGAAGGTTGGAAAGAGAAGGGAAAACGGCTCAAAGAATACGGCACGGCAGAGCAACACTGAAAAGGAGAGAGAAGAAAAAACTGAGAAAATAGTATAAAAGGAACAATAGGAAAGGAAGGGAAAAAACCTTTTAAAACCGGAAGAGAAATAAAAGGAAGGAAGACAAATAAGAAAAAGAGAAGGTCGGTAAGGAGAGATGGCAGAGATGCCGGCGCTGTGTGGGAGCGTGTGAGGCGGCGGAGCAGCGCACGGTGTCGCTGCAGGCTGAGGAAGGGCGTGTGGGCGGCTCCTTGGCGGTGCGGCGGAGAACCCGGCTGTGAGCGCGGGGGGGCGGCTGGGGCCGGGCAGCGGAGCCGGGGCGTGCGGGCGGCGGCGGGAGCCGTGCGGGGCCCGTGCGGGGTCGGAAGGCAGCGTCGGCGATGGGCGAGTGTGCGTGGGGTGCGGTGTTGCGGGTGGTGGCGGTGCAGGCGGCGTGGGCGCTGTGCTGGGGGCAGGTGCGGTACTCGGTGCCGGAGGAAGCCAAGGCCGGGACGGTGGTGGGCCGTGTGGCGCAGGACCTGGGTGTGGAGGCGGGCGAGGCGGAGGCGCGGCGGCTGCGGCTGGTGCCTGGGGACCGGCGGGCGAGCGTGGAGGTGAGCGGGGCGAGCGGGGCGCTGGTGGTGAGCTCGCGGCTGGACCGGGAGGAGCTGTGCGGCAAGAGCGCGCCGTGCGCGCTGCGGCTGGAGGTGCTGCTGGAGCGGCCGCTGCGCGTCTTCCACGTGGAGCTGGAGGTCACCGACATTAATGACAATGCCCCCATCTTCCCCGCCGCCCGAAAAAACATCAGCATCGCGGAATCGTCGCTAGTGGGTTCCCGTTTCCCGCTGGAGGGCGCGTCTGATGCGGATATCGGAGCGAACGCGCAGCTCTCCTACACACTGAGCCCCAGCGAACATTTCTCTTTGGATTTACAAAAATCAAATGAGCGAAATATTGTACCCGAACTTGTTTTAAGGAAACCGCTGGATCGCGAGACGATGGCGGTGCACAGGTTGTTGCTGACGGCGAGTGACGGGGGCCGGCCGTCTCTGACAGGGACGATGGAACTGGTGATCTCGGTGCTGGATGCGAACGACAACGCGCCCCAGTTCAACCAGTCGGTGTATAAAGTGCAACTACCGGAGAACGCTTCAGTGGGGACGCTGGTGGCACAGGTGAACGCCACAGATGCAGATGAAGGAAGTAACAGTGAAGTGACCTACACTGCAACCAGCTTCATTCCGCCGAGTGGAAGAGATGTGATTTCCATGAATCCGAAGACAGGTGAGATTCACCTGACGGGTGCTCTGGACTTCGAAGAAGTCAGTATATTTGATTTCCACATAGAAGCGAGAGACCAAGGGACGCCCCCGCTGTCGGGTCACTGCAGCGTGGAGCTGGAGGTGCTGGACGTGAACGACAACGCGCCGGAGGTGCGGGTGACGTCGCTGTCGGTGCCGGTGCCCGAGGACGCGTCGCTGGGGACGGTGGTGGCCCTGCTGAGCGTGTGGGACCGGGACTCGGGGTCGAACGGTCGTGTGCGGTGCTGGGTGTGGCCGTCGGGTCCGTTCGTTCTGGAGGCGACGTTGTCGGGGTCGTACTCGCTGGTGCTGCGGGAGTTGCTGGACCGGGAGCGGGTGTCGGAGTACGAGGTGGAGGTGCGTGCAGAGGACGGCGGTTCTCCGTCGCTGGGCGGCCGCGTTGGGCTGCGTGTGCCGGTGTCGGACGTGAACGACAACGCGCCGTCGTTCACGCAGGCGGTGTACACGGTGCTGGCGCGGGAGAACAACTTGGCGGGCGCGGAGCTGGCGCGGCTGTGGGCGCGGGACCCGGACGAGGCGGGCAACGGGCGCGTGAGCTACTCGTTGTGGGAGGGCGCGTTGGGCGGGGGGTCGGGACCGTGGTGGTCGGGGACGTCGGGGTCGGTGGGGGGTGTTGCGGCGTCGAGCTACGTGTCGGTGGAGGCGGAGAGCGGCGTGTTGCGGGCGCTGCGGCCGCTGGACTACGAGGAGGTGCAGGTGCTGCAGTTCGAGGTGCGTGCGGTGGACGCGGGGGAGCCGTCGCTGTGCGGCAACGCGACGGTGCAGCTGTTCGTGCTGGACGAGAACGACAACGCGCCGGCGCTGCTGCCGGCGGCGGGCGGCGGGTCGGAGGCCGGGGCGGTGTCGGGGGAGGCGGGGACGCTGTGGGCGTGGGCGTCGTGGGGTTCTCCGTCGGGTCAGGTGGTGGCGAAGCTCCGGGCGGTGGACGCGGACTCGGGCTACAACGCGTGGCTGCGCTACGAGCTGTGGGAGCCGCGGGGCAAGAGCGCCTTGTTCCGCGTGGGGCTGTACAGCGGCGAGGTGAGCACGGCGCGGGCGCTGGAGGAGGCGGACGGGCCGCGGCAGAGGCTGGTGATCGTGGTGCGGGACCACGGCGAGCCGGCGCGCTCGGCCACGGCGACGCTGAGCGTGTCGCTGGTGGAGGGCGGCGAGGCGGCGCTGGCGGCGGCGGCGGGCTCGTCGTCGCTGCTGCCGCGCTCGTTGGCGGGCGGCGAGAGCGGCTCCGGGCCGGCGGCGGCGGCGGCGGCGGCGACGAACGTGTGGCTGGTGGTGGCGATCTGCGGCGTGTCGAGCCTGTTCCTGCTGGCCGTGGTGCTGTACGGGGCGTCGCGCTGGGCGCCGCGGGCGGCCGTGCTGTCGGGGCCCGGGCCCACGACGCTGGTGTGCGCCAGCGAAGTGGGCAGCTGGTCGTACTCGCAGCGCCACAGCCGGAGCCTGTGCGTGGCGGACGGCGCGGCCAAGAGCGACCTGATGGTTTTCAGCCCCAACTTCCCGCCGCCGCCCGGCGCCGCGGCCAAGGACACGCAGCCGGAGCCTCCCTCTCTCCTCGACACGGTCAGTGGCCCTTCCTCCTTTTCTCTGTTCCTTCTCTCTCGCCCCCTGGGCAGGCAGTGCTCGGAGCCGGGCTCAGCTCCTGCAGTCGCAGGGCCGTGGGTGCTTTGCAGGTGATTAAGGATGTCAGTGGCACCTTTGCATCGGTCGCCACGTTCTTTCCGTAGCTCCATCTCTCTTGCTGAGGTGATGCTGAAATAAAGGTCTTGCGGCACTCTAAAACAATTCTGGTCCCCAGGTGAGATTTGCTGCTCACGGTGGGAGTTCTGTCCTAGAATTAAATTGCCTCTGTTTTGCCCATTGCGTGAGAGTTGCCCCGAGGTGTCAGCTTTTCAGGCAACTCTCTTGCTTGCTGGTGTATAGTGTTTCCACTCGATCTTACTGAGGCAGGGGAAGAACTACAGGTTGAGATGTTTGCAGTTCCCTGAGCAATGTGCTGATTTATTGCCCTTGCTGTCTGTGTTGGTTTTAGTTAGGTTTCCTACAGAAACCTGCCTTCCTCCTCTTTGATTCTGCTCACAAATTGATTTGAAGCAAGGTGACTTTTAGGGCTTCAAGGACAAAAGTTCTCCATTTTCGTTCTACCACCAGACTCCTTAGGAAAGAGGGGGAGGTGTGAGTAACATTTTCCTGTTTGAATGATCTTTTTACAAGTAAAAAGCCTTAGTTAAGTATAAAGTATTCAGGCAGGTATGTTAGAAATGGAAATTTTGTTTTTCTTTTCTTCTTGCCACTGTTGTGCTTGTTGTGGGCATGTGTTCCTGGGAAGTAATGTCTTGTACACTCTCCGTTTTTTTATATTCTTTCAAATTTGTGTTAACAGCCACATCATTTAAAAGCTGTGGAAATTTTCTCTTGTGCAATGAACAGACTAACAGATTCAAATTCCCTGAAACTAGAGTACAAGCACTCACTGCCAAATGTCAAATAACATGCTTTTACATGGTCAGTATCATGTGTTACACTGATGCTCTCACCAACGTTTCAGTTTTTCTCTCAGAGCATGACATCAAAGGCATTGCCATTTAGAGCTGTCATGACATCAGCTTTGGGAAGAGTATTGCTCCCAGGTCTGCCACCTTTCCACCTGAGAGAGCTGAAGGAATCCCAAATGTGACAGGTCAGCTGCAGAGGGTCTGCTGTGCCCTGTGCATGTGACACCATCTGTGTGTTTTGAAGGTGCTGTTATTGGTGGGGAGGAGTGAGTTGGGTGGGTGTTGAGGTGGGTAAGAAAACTGTGGCCTGTAGTACTGAGCAGGGCCTGGCCCTTTCCTGATGTGAAAGGTGATGTTGAGCAGTGGGAAGAGGAGTGATCTTGTGTGGGAGAACTGGAAATCCTTGGGAAGAGCATGGGCCATGTTGTAAGACAGAAATGGGAGATGACATGTTTGTCTTGAGAACACATCTTGGAGAGGGAGGGGAAGGATGCCTAGAGGAAATCAAGATGAGCACAGAGTGTTTGTTCTTGCTGAAGATCCACTCCCAGGGTCTAGAGTAGTCTGGAGGTGACAGCCTTCCTGACCAGTGTGTGTTCCTTAAATGCTGACAATGTCCTTTGAGGTTCTGAAGATCTCCTATCAGAGACAGTCTCTTGTGCTGCTGCCTGCCTGATGTAGGCCTTGTGTTGGTCAGAGGGGGTGAGATGCAGAGTGCTGAGTGTTGTCTGATGCATCACTTGTTTTGGAAAAGGTATTGTGGGAGGGGAACACTTAAACTCGCTGTCCCTGTGTAGTGGTGGGTATCCATAGCTGCTTGCACAACTGCTGATGTTGTTGTGATGGTTTCTTGCTCCTCCTCAGGTGGGATTTGTAAGGACCTGTGATGAGGTGGGTGTAATCTGTATGTGCTCAACTTGCCCTACTTGTGCACTGCAGAGGTGGCCTCAGCAGAGATGGTGTGTCCTGTTGTCACACAGGGCTCATTCTTATATCTGCAGGCCAAGCCCTGCAGTGCAGCCCAGCTCTGGCTTCATGTGGTCCAAATTCTCCCCCTCAGCTGACCTTTTGAGTGCTCTTGTGCTTTGGCATTTGCTGTGGTTCTCTTGGTGATCTAAATGTGTATGGACTGGGGTCAGAGCTGTCACAGCTCTAATCCCAGAACCTTTCTGAACTATACCACACAGCTCTGATGTGTTTCCATGTGAGATTGCTGAAAAGGAGCAAAGCATTTATGGTGAAGTCCAGGCAGCTGGGAAGAGCTTGCCAAGTGCCGTGTGGCCTTGCAGAACTCCATGGGTTGTTTGTGTTGGTCTGGAGGGAAGGTGAGGATGTGAAAGGCCTGGATCACCTGCAGAGGGGGGGTTACAGATGAGGCATGTTAAGCAGTGTTTGATATTTTGGCAGTGATTTTGCATGTGGGACTAAGTAGAGCCTGGGCCTGTGTGATGGGGAGGGTGAGTTTGGGTGGGGAAGAGTGTTGCCTGAGGGCAATGGAGATGCTGTGTAGAACACAGTTGGTGTAATTGGTGAGGAAATGGCTAATGTCAGACTAGCTGTGGAGTTGCCATTTCCCATGGCACTGGATAGAGAATACCAGTGGAAAACCTTGAGTCAAGGCCAGTCACATCATGCTTCTGTCCTGGCACCATCTCAGGACCCCGAGTAGTTCTGCATATCCTGGTGCTCTTTCCTCTGTGTTACTGTTGCCTGTGAAGTTATTCATCCCTTTAATTGCTTGTCTTTGATATGAATGTTTTTGGCCAAACTGCAGGTTTTTGAAATGTGTATCCTTCAGGCCTTCTTCTCAGGCCATTGCCTCAGTCATCTCTGAGGTCTTGGTCTTGCTTGTAAATGGACATAGCTGGTAGCATTAAAAGACAGTGTCCCTTAAAATCAATAATCTTGATGCTGGAGTTTCTTTTTGTGAAGAAGCAACCAGTGATGCTGCAGGTAAGTCACTGATAACTGAAGAGTCTCTGTGTGAGAGATGGGTGTACCTTGGTTCCTGTTCAGCTTTGGTCTCTTTGTGTTGGATGGACTGCCTGTCACCTGGATTGAAATGCCTGTAGGTTTGGAGCAGCACTACCTGCTCTCATTCCTTTCCTGCTGTTGCCTGGCACAGGGTGAGCAAAGACATATTGAGAACTGACTGTAATGTATTTCTTGGAGTAGCTGTGTTGGGCCTGCAGCAGATGTTCTCAGTGACAATGCCCTGGTGTCACCTTGGTGGGTTTGTTTGGCTGTGCAGGTGGGACATGGGTCAGGAAGAAAAGCTGTTCACAGAAGTGTATGAGAAGTGGTTGGGAGCTGTGGTTGGCCTGTGCTTTTTCAGTCTTGTTTTGAAGGGTCATTGTGCTTGGCTGGGATGTGTTTTCAGTTCCCAAAGGAGAGACTTTCCTGGGTTTTTAGTCCTTGGAACCTGTTTTTCTCAGATGTCTAAGTGGATGGACTCTTTTCTGATGTGGCAGAGCTGTTCTTTGCCATCTGCCTGCCTTGCTGTGTTATTGCTGAGTCCTTGAGCTGCCTGATGACTGAAGGCTCAATGTTTGGCTTTCATCCTGAAGGGAGGGGCAGTTGTAGGTGCAGGGATGGAAGGTGAGCAGAAAGGTTGTTCCCGGTCCAGATTGGTGGGAGGAGGAAAGGAAGAGGAATGAAGCTTTTGTGAAATGTCTGTGCTTTGCTGGGACAGTGGTGTAGTTGTTTTTAAAGAATTTTCTTAAGGGAAAAAAATGGATAGAAGATATGAGGATGGAATGAGAAGGGAAGGGAAAGCAAAAAAATAGCCCAGTGAGGGAAGAAAGGGAAAAAAAAATAAGGGAAAGAGAGTAAGGGAGAAGACAAAGGAAGAACAGAGGAAGAAGGAGAGAAAATCAAAGGAAAGAATCGTTGCAAGGAGGATGAGCTGGAGAGATGGTCTGATTCCAAGGGGATGAGGTTCAACCTGGCCAAGTGCCGGGTCCTGCACTTTGGCCACAACAACTCCCTGTAGTTCTACAGGCTGGGCCAGAGTGGCTGGAGAGCAGCCAGGCAGGAAGGGAGCTGGGAGTTCAGATCGATAGGAAGCTGAACATGAGCCAGAGTGTGCCCAGGTGGCCAAGAGGGTCAATGGATCCTGGCCTGGATCAGGAAGAGTGTGGCAGCAGGACCAGGGAGGTGATTCTTCCCCTGTACTGAGCCCTGGTGAGGCCAAACCTGGAGTGCTGTGTCCAGTTCCGGGCCCCTCAGTTCAAGAAGGACATTGAGGGGCTGCAGCAGGTGCAGAGAAGATCAAGAAGGCTTGGGAAGGGACTGGAGCACAAGTGCTGTGAGGAGAGGCTGAGGGAGCTGAGGCTGTTGAGCCTGGAGAAGAGGAGGCTCAGGGGAGACCTCCTCACTCTCTGCAACTCCCTGTCAGGAGCAGGGAGCCACGTGAGAGTCTGGCTCTTCTCCCAGCAACCAGCAGTAGGACAAGAGGGCTGGGTCTTAGGCTGTGGCAGGGGAGGTTTAGGTTGGATATTAGGAAGAAATTTTTTGCAGAGAGAGTAATCAGACATTGGAATGGGCTACCCACGGAGGTGGTGGAGTCACCGTCCCTGTAGGTGTTTAAGATGAGACTGGATGTGGCATCAGTGCCATGGTCTGGTAACCACAGTGGGGTTGGACCAAGGGTTGGACTTGATGGTCTCAGAGGTCTTTTCCAACCCGGTAAATTCTATGATTCTATGAATGAGAGCTGTTCAGAAAGGACACACCCCTTGTCAGTATGGCATAGACATTTGAAAAGAATTTTGGTAAAGAAAAAAAAAGAGATGACAAATGTAAGAGACAAGAAAGGAAATAAAAGACGAGGTGAAAAAATTGAACAGGTAAAAGCAGGAAGGAGGAAAGAAGACACAGGCAAAGAATCCACTGAAAGGTAAGCAAAGAAGAGAAAAAGGAAGAGATAACAGCAGAAGAAAACGAAGAAGAAAAGGATAGATAAAGAAAGGAGACTACATAAATAAAAAGCAAGCCAGTATGCAAGCAAGGAGGGAAGAAAGGAAGGAAGAAGAGAATGGACGAAAAGAAAACAGGATAAAATAGATGACCAGCGGATACCGACCTTCTCTCTGGACGCTGAAGGAAGTTGGTCCCCAGCAGCCTCTGCCTCGGTTACAGCACCGCACTCTGCTGCTGCTGCCCGGGAATTAGCGCGGATGGCTCCGACTTGGATGGCCTCCGCCGCGGCGCCGGAGGCGACTGGGGAGCTGGAAGGGGGATAAAGAAGAGAGAAGGTTGGAAAGAGAAGGGGAAATGGCTCAAAGAATACGGCACGGCAGAGCAACAATGAAAAGGAGAAAGAACAGAAGGGCAAGGAAGAGAAAACTGAGAACATAGTATAAAGGGAACAGTTAGGAAAGGAAGGGGGAAAAACCTTTTAAAACCGGAAGAGAAATAAAAGGAAGGAAGACAAATAAGAAAAAGAGAAGGTCGGTAGGAAGAGCCGGCAGAGGAGATGCGGAGGCTTGGGCGCTGTGTGGGAGCGTGTGAGGCGGCGGAGCAGCGCACGGTGTCGCTGCAGGCTGAGGAAGGGCGTGTGGGCGGCTCCTTGGCGGTGCGGCGGAGAGCCCGGCTGTGAGCGCGGGGGGGCGGCTGGGGCCGGGCAGCGGAGCCGGGGCGTGCGGGCGGCGGCGGGAGCCGTGCGGGGCCCGTGCGGGGTCGGAAGGCAGCGTCGGCGATGGGCGAGTGCGTGTGGGGTGCGGTGTTGCGGGTGGTGGCGGTGCAGGCGGCGTGGGCGCTGTGCTGGGGGCAGGTGCGGTACTCGGTGCCGGAGGAAGCCAAGGCCGGGACGGTGGTGGGCCGTGTGGCGCAGGACCTGGGTGTGGAGGCGGGCGAGGCGGAGGCGCGGCGGCTGCGGCTGGTGCCTGGGGGCCGGCGGGCGAGCGTGGAGGTGAGCGGGGCGAGCGGGGCGCTGGTGGTGAGCTCGCGGCTGGACCGGGAGGAGCTGTGCGGCAAGAGCGCGCCGTGCGCGCTGCGGCTGGAGGTGCTGCTGGAGCGGCCGCTGCGCGTCTTCCACGTGGAGCTGGAGGTCACCGACATTAATGACAATGCCCCCATCTTCCCCGCCGCCCGAAAAAATATCAGCATCGCGGAATCGTCGCTGGTGGGTTCCCGGTTCCCACTGGAGGGCGCGTCTGATGCGGATATCGGAGTGAACGCTCAGCTCTCCTACACACTCAGCCCCAGCGAGCACTTCTCTCTGGATTTGCAGCGGAGTGACGAATACCGTGAATCCCTGTTTCTGGTGCTCACGAAACCTCTGGACCGGGAGACGATGCCGGTGCACCGGTTGTTGCTGACGGCGAGTGACGGGGGCCGGCCGTCTCTGACAGGGACTATGGAACTGGTGATTTCGGTGCTGGATGCGAACGACAATGCGCCCCAGTTCAACCAGTCGGTGTATAAAGTGCAGCTGCCGGAGAGCGCTGCAGAGGGGACGCTGGTGGCGCGAGTGAACGCCACGGATCCCGATGTGGGAAGCAATGGTGAAGTGACGTTCAGTGCAAGCAACACTTTTCCGGAAAAGGGATTAAACCTTTTCCCTTTAAATCCAAAGACAGGCGAGATCCGTCTCATGGGTGCCCTGGACTATGAAGACGTCCGTTCGTATGAGATACTAATTGAAGCGACAGATAAAGGGACACCCCCGCTGTCGGGTCACTGCAAGGTGGTGCTGGAGGTGCTGGACGTGAACGACAACGCGCCGGAGGTGCGGGTGACGTCGCTGTCGGTGCCGGTGCCCGAGGACGCGTCACTGGGGACGGTGGTGGCCCTGCTGAGCGTGTGGGACCGGGACTCGGGGTCGAACGGTCGTGTGCGGTGCTGGGTGTGGCCGTCGGGTCCGTTCGTTCTGGAGGCGACGTTGTCGGGGTCGTACTCGCTGGTGCTGCGGGAGTTGCTGGACCGGGAGCGGGTGTCGGAGTACGAGGTGGAGGTGCGTGCGGAGGACGGCGGTTCTCCGTCGCTGGGCGGCCGCGTTGGGCTGCGTGTGCCGGTGTCGGACGTGAACGACAACGCGCCGTCGTTCGCGCAGGCGGTGTACACGGTGCTGGCGCGGGAGAACAACTTGGCGGGCGCGGAGCTGGCGCGGCTGTGGGCGCGGGACCCGGACGAGGCGGGCAACGGGCGCGTGAGCTACTCGTTGTGGGAGGGCGCGTTGGGCGGGGGGTCGGGACCGTGGTGGTCGGGGACGTCGGGGTCGGTGGGGGGTGTTGCGGCGTCGAGCTACGTGTCGGTGGAGGCGGAGAGCGGCGTGTTGCGGGCGCTGCGGCCGCTGGACTACGAGGAGGTGCAGGTGCTGCAGTTCGAGGTGCGTGCGGTGGACGCGGGGGAGCCGTCGCTGTGCGGCAACGCGACGGTGCAGCTGTTCGTGCTGGACGAGAACGACAACGCGCCGGCGCTGCTGCCGGCGGCGGGCGGCGGGTCGGAGGCCGGGGCGGTGTCGGGGGAGGCGGGGACGCTGTGGGCGTGGGCGTCGTGGGGTTCTCCGTCGGGTCAGGTGGTGGCGAAGATCCGGGCGGTGGACGCGGACTCGGGCTACAACGCGTGGCTGCGCTACGAGCTGTGGGAGCCGCGGGGCAAGAGCGCCTTGTTCCGCGTGGGGCTGTACAGCGGCGAGGTGAGCACGGCGCGGGCGCTGGAGGAGGCGGACGGGCCGCGGCAGAGGCTGGTGATCGTGGTGCGGGACCACGGCGAGCCGGCGCGCTCGGCCACGGCGACGCTGAGCGTGTCGCTGGTGGAGGGCGGCGAGGCGGCGCTGGCGGCGGCGGCGGGCTCGTCGTCGCTGCTGCCGCGCTCGTTGGCGGGCGGCGAGAGCGGCTCCGGGCCGGCGGCGGCGGCGACGAACGTGTGGCTGGTGGTGGCGATCTGCGGCGTGTCGAGCCTGTTCCTGCTGGCCGTGGTGCTGTACGGGGCGTCGCGCTGGGCGCCGCGGGCGGCCGTGCTGTCGGGGCCCGGGCCCACGACGCTGGTGTGCGCCAGCGAAGTGGGCAGCTGGTCGTACTCGCAGCGCCACAGCCGGAGCCTGTGCGTGGCGGACGGCGCGGCCAAGAGCGACCTGATGGTTTTCAGCCCCAACTTCCCGCCGCCGCCCGGCGCCGCGGCCAAGGACACGCAGCCGGAACCTCCTTCTCTCCTCGACACGGTCAGTGGCTTCCTCCCCTTCTCTGCCCCTTCTCTCCCGCCCCCTGGGCAGGCAGTGCTCGGAGCCGGGCTCAGCTCCTGCACTCGCAGGACCGTGGGTGCTTTGCAGGTGATTAAGGATGTCAGTGGCACCTTTGCATCGGCCGCCGCGTCCTTCCTGTAGCTCCATCTCTCTTGTTGAGGTGATGTTGAAATAAAGGTCTTGCGGCACTCAAAACAATTATGGTCCACAGGTGAGATTTGCTACTGCCCTAGAATTAAATTGCCTGTGTTTTGCCCATTGCGTGAGAGGTACTCCGAGGTGTCAGCTTTTCAGGCAACTCTCTTGCTTGCTGGTGTATAGCATTGCCACCCGATCTTACTGAGGGATGGGAAGAAATACAAGTTGAGATGTTTGGAGTTCCCTGGGCAGTGTGTGCTGCCTTATTGCCCTTGCTGACTGTGTTGGTTTTGGTTGAGTTTCTTATGGAAACCTGCCTTCCTCCTCTTTGATTCTGTTCATAAATTGAAGTGAAGGAAGATGATCTTTAGGACTTCAAGGACAAAAGTTCTCCATTTTCATTCTACCACCAGACTCCTTAGGAAAGAGGGGGAGGTGTGAGTAACATTTTCCTGTTTCTATGATCTTTTTGCAAGTAGAAAGCCTTAGTTCAGTATAAAGTATTCAGGCAGGTATGTTAGAAATGTAAATTTTGGTTTTCTTTTCTTCTTGCCACTGTTCTGCTTGTTGTGGGCATGTGTTCCTGGGAAGTAATGTCTTGTACACTCTCCGTTTTTTTATATTCTTTCAAGTTTGTGTTAACAGCCACATCATTTAAAAGCTGTGGAAATTTTCTCTTGTGCAATGAACAGACTAACAGATTCAAATTCCCTGAAACTAGAGTACAAGCACTCACTGCCAAATGTCAAATAACATGCTTTTACATGGTCAGCATCATGTGTTACACTGATGCTCTCACCAACGTTTCAGTTTTCTCTCAGAGCATGACATCAAAGGCATTGCCATTTAGAGCTGTCATGACATCAGCTTTGGGAAGAGTATTGCTCCCAGGTCTGCCACCTTTCCACCTGAGAGAGCTGAAGGAATCCCAAATGTGACAGGTCAGCTGCAGAGGGTCTGCTGTACCCTGTGCATGTGACAGCAGCTGTGTGTTTTGAAGGTGCTGTTATTGGTGGGGAGGAGTGAGTTGGGTGGGTGTTGAAGTGGGTAAGAAAACTGTGGCCTGTAGTACTGAGCAGGGCCTGGCCCTTTCCTGATGTGAAAGGTGATCTTGAGCAGTGGGAAGAGGAGTGATCTTGTGTGGGAGAACTGGAAATCCTTGGGAAGAGCATGGGCCATGTTGTAAGACAGAAATGGGAGATGACATGTTTGTCTTGAGAACACATCTTGGAGAGGGAGGGGAAGGATGCCTAGAGGAAATCAAGATGAGCACAGAGTGTTTGTTCTTGCTGAAGATCCACTCCCAGGGTCTAGAGTAGTCTGGAGGTGACAGCCTTCCTGACCAGTGTGTGTTCCTTAAATGCTGACAATGTCCTTTGAGGTTCTGAAGATCTCCTATCAGAGACAGTCTCTTGTGCTGCTGCCTGCCTGATGTAGGCCTTGTGTTGGTCAGAGGGGGTGAGATGCAGAGTGCTGAGTGTTGTCTGATGCACCACTTGTTTTGGAAAAGGTATTGTGGGAGGGGAACACTTAAACTCGCTGTCCCTGTGTAGTGGTGGGTATCCATAGCTGCTTGCACAACTGCTGATGTTGTTGTGATGGTTTCTTGCTCCTCCTCAGGTGGGATTTGTAAGTACCTGTGATGAGGTGGCTGTAATCTGTATGTGCTCAACTTGCCCTACTTGTGCACTGCAGAGGTGGCCTCAGCAGAGATGGTGTGTCCTGTTGTCACACATGGCTCATTCTTGTATCTGCAGGCCAAGCCCTGCAGTGCAGCCCAGCTCGGGCTTCATGTGGTCCAAATTCTCCCCCTCAGATGACCTTTTGAGTGCTCTTGTGTTTTGGCATTTGCTGTGGTTCTCTTGCTGATCTAAATGTGTGTGGACTGGGGTCAGAGCTGTCACAGCTCCAATCCCAGAACCTTTCTGAACTCTACCACACAGCTCTGATGTGTTTCCATGTGAGATTGCTGAAAAGGAGCAAAGCATTTATGGTGAAGTCCACACAGCTGGGAAGAGCTTGCCAAGTGCTCTGTGGCCTTGCAGAACTCCATGGGTTGTTTGTGTTGGTCTGGAGGGAAGGTGAGGATGTGAAAGGCCTGGATCACCTGCAGAGGGGGGGTTACAGATGAGGCATGTTGAGCAATGTTTGATATTTTGGCAGTGATTCTTCATGTGGGACTAAGTAGAGCCTGGGCCTGTGTGATGGGGAGGGTGAGTTTGGGTGGGGAAGAGTGTTGCCTGAGGGAAATGGAGATGCTGTGTAGAGCACAGTCTCTGTTATTGGTGAGGAAATGGCTAATGTCAGACTAGCTGTGGAGTTGCCATTTCCCATGGCACTGGATAGAGAATACCAGTAGAAAACCTTGAGTAAAGCCAATCACATCATGCTTCTGTCCTGGCACCCTCTCAGAACCTCCAGTATTTGTGCATATTATTGTGCTCTGTCCTCTGTGTTACTATTGCTTGTGAAGTTATTAATGCCTTTAATTGCTTGTCTTTGATATGGAATGTTTTTGGCCAAACTGCAGGTTTTTGAAATGTATCCTTCAGGCCTTCTTCTCAGGCCATTGCCTCAGTCATCTCTGAGGTCTTGGTCTTGTTTGTAAGGGGACATAGCTGATAGCATTAAATGACAATGTCTCTTAAAATCAATAATCTTGGTGCTGGAGTTTCTTTTTGTGAAGAAGTAACCAGTGATGCTGCAGGTAAGTCACTGATAACTGAAGAGTCTCTGTGTGAGAGAGGGGCCTACCTTGGTTCCTGTTCAGCTTTGGTCTCTTTGTGTTGGATGGACTGCATGTCACCTGGATTGAAATGCCTGTAGGTTTGGAGCAGCACTACCTGCTCTCATTCCTTTCCTGCTGTTGCCTGGCACAGGGTGAGCAAGGATATATTGAGAACTGACTGTAATGTGTTTCTTGGAGTAGCTGTGATGGGCCTGCAGCAGATGTTCTCAGTGGCAATGCCCTGGTGTCACCTTGGTGGGTTTGTTTTGCTGTGCAGGTGGGACATGGGTCAGGAAGAAAAGCTGTTCACAGAAGTGTATGAGAAGTGATTGGGAGCTGTTGTTGGCCTGTGCTTTTTCAGTCTTCTTTTGAAGGGTCATTGTGCTTGGCTGGGATGTGTTTTCAGTTCCCAAAGGAGAGACTTTCCTGGGTTTTTAGTCCTTGGAACCTGTTTTTCTCAGATGTCTAAGTGGATGGACTCTTTTCTGATGTGGCAGAGCTGTTCTTTGCCATCTGCCTGCCTTGCTGTGTTATTGCTGAGTCCTTGAGCTGCCTGATGACTGAAGGCTCAATGTTTGGCTTTCATCCTGAAGGGAGGGGCAGTTGTAGGTGAAGGGGTGGGAGGTGAGCAGAAAGGTTGTTCCCTGTCCAGATGTTTGGGAGGAGGAAAGGAAGAGGAATGAAGCTTTTGTGAACGGGCATGTCTGTGCTTTTTTGGGACAGTGGTGTAGCTGTTTTTAAAGAAATTTCTTAAGGGAAAAAAATGGTTGGTATATACAAGGATGGAATCAGAAAGGATGGGAAAGCAAACAAATGGCCCAGCAAGGCAAAAAAAGAAAAAAAGGGAAAGAGAGTAAAGGAGAACAGAAATGAAGAACAGAGAAAGGAGGAGAGAAAAAAGAATCAAAGGAAGGAATTGTTGCAAGGAAGAGGACGAGCTGGAGAGATGGTCTGATTCCAACGGGATGAGGTTCAACCAGGCCAAGTGCCGGGTCCTGCACTTTGGCCACAACAACCCCCTGCAGCGATACAGGCTGGGCCAGAGTGGCTGGAGAGCAGCCAGGCACGAAGGAACCTGGGAGTGTTGATTGACAGGAAGCTGAACATGAGCCAGAGTGTGCCCAGGTGGCCAAGAGGGCCAATGGATCCTGGCCTGGATCAGGAACAGTATGGCAGCAAGACCAGGGAGGTGATTCTTCCCCTGGACTCAGCACTGGTGAGGCCACACCTCGACTGCAGGGTCCAGTTCTGGGCCCTCAGTTCAGGAAGGGTATTGAGGTGCTGGAGCAGGTCCAGAGAAGGGCAACAAGGCTGGGGAAGGGACTGGAGCACAAGTGCTGTGAGGAGAGGCTGAGGGAGCTGGGGCTGTTGAGCCTGGAGAAGAGGAGGCTCAGGGGAGACCTCCTCACTCTCTGCAACTCCCTGACAGGAGCAGGGAGCCACGTGAGAGTCTGGCTCTTCTCCCAGGAACCAGCAGTAGGACAAGAGGGCTGGGTCTTAGACTGTGCCAGGGGAGGTTTAGGTTGGATATTAGGAAGAAATTTTTTGCAGAGAGATTAATCAGACATTGGAATGGGCTGCCCAGGGAGGTGGTGGAGTCACCGTCCCTGGAGGTTTATAAGATGAGACTGGATGTGGCATCAGTGCCATGGTCTGGTAACCACAGTGGGGTTGGACCAAGGGTTGGACTTGATGGTCTCAGAGGTCTTTTCCAACCCGGTAAATTCTATGATTCTATGAATGAGAGCTGTTCAGAAAGGACACATCCCTTGTCAGTATGGCATAGACATTTGAAAAGAATTTTGGTAAAGAAAAAAAAGAGAAGAGATGACAAATGTAAGAGTCAAGAAAGGAAATAGAAGACGAGGTGAAAAAATTGAACAGGTAAAAGCAGGAAGGAGGAAAGAAGACACAGGCAAAGAATCCACTGAAAGGTAAGCAAAGAAGAGAAAAAGGAAGAGATAACAGCAGAAGAAAACGAAGAAGAAAAGGATAGATAAAGGAAGGAGACTGCATAAATAAAAGGCAAGCCAGTATGCAAGCGAGGAGGGAAGAAAGGAAGGAAGAAGAGAATGGACGAAAAGAAAACAGGATAAAATAGATGACCGGCTGATACCGACCTTCTCTCTGGACGCTGAGCGTGGTTGGTCCCCAGCAGCCTCTGCCTCGGTTACAGCACCGCACTCTGGTGCTGCTGCCCGGGAATTAGCGCGGATGGCTCCGACTTGGATGGCCTCCGCCGCGGCGCTGGAGGCGACTGGGGAGCTGCCAGGGGGGATAAAGAAGAGAGAAGGTTGGAAAGAGAAGGGGAAATGGCTCAAAGAATACGGCACGGCAGAGCAATGAAAAGGAGAAAGAACAGAAGGGCAAGGAAGAGAAAACTGAGAACACAGTATAAAGGGAACAGTTAAGAAAGGAAGGGGAAAAAACCTCTTAAAAGTGGAAGAGAAATAAAAGGAAGAAAGACAAATAAGAAAAAGAGAAGGTCGGTAAGAAGAGATGGCAGAGATGCCGGCGCTGGCGCTGTTTGGGAGCGTGTGAGGCGGCGGAGCAGCGCACGGTGTCGCTGCAGGCTGAGGAAGGGCGTGTGGGCGGCTCCTTGGCGGTGCGGCGGAGAGCCCGGCTGTGAGCGCGGGGGGGCGGCTGGGGCCGGGCAGCGGAGCCGGGGCGTGCGGGCGGCGGCGGGAGCCGTGCGGGGCCCGTGCGGGGTCGGAAGGCGGCGTCGGCGATGGGCGAGTGTGCGTGGGGTGCGGTGTTGCGGGTGGTGGCGGTGCAGGCGGCGTGGGCGCTGTGCTGGGGGCAGGTGCGGTACTCGGTGCCGGAGGAAGCCAAGGCCGGGACGGTGGTGGGCCGTGTGGCGCAGGACCTGGGTGTGGAGGCGGGCGAGGCGGAGGCGCGGCGGCTGCGGCTGGTGCCTGGGGGCCGGCGGGCGAGCGTGGAGGTGAGCGGGGCGAGCGGGGCGCTGGTGGTGAGCTCGCGGCTGGACCGGGAGGAGCTGTGCGGCAAGAGCGCGCCGTGCGCGCTGCGGCTGGAGGTGCTGCTGGAGCGGCCGCTGCGCGTCTTCCACGTGGAGCTGGAGGTCACCGACATTAATGACAATGCCCCCACCTTCCCCGCCGCCCGAAAAAATATCAGTTTACCCGAGAATTCCCCTTCCGGTTCTCGTTTCCCGCTGGAGGAAGCATCAGATGCGGATGTTGGAGCGAACGCTCAGCTCTCCTACACACTCAGCCCCAGCGAGCATTTTAGAATACAGGAAGAAAATAGTAACTCGCGCAGTAAGTCCCTGTTTCTGATAATCACGAAACTGCTGGACCGGGAGACGATGCCGGTGCACCGGTTGTTGCTGACGGCGAGTGACGGGGGCCGGCCGTCTCTGACGGGCACAGTGGAGCTGGTGATCTCAGTGCTTGACGTGAATGACAATGTACCCCAGTTCAACCAGACAGTGTATAACGTAGTTTTGCCCGAGGACGCTTTAGTCGGGCAAGTAGTGGCACGTGTCAACGCCACGGATCCGGACCTGGGAATTTACGGAGAAGTGATTTATGAAATTGATTCTATCATTCCACCGTTGGCCTCAGATGTTTTCAGCATTGATGCAAATAGTGGCGAGATCAGACTGACAGGTACCCTGGACTATGAGACTGTTACGATATACAACGTACAGGTTATGGCGAGAGATAAGGGAATGCCGCCTCTATCGGGTCACTGCAAGGTGGTGCTGGAGGTGCTGGACGTGAACGACAACGCGCCGGAGGTGCGGGTGACGTCGCTGTCGGTGCCGGTGCCCGAGGACGCGTCGCTGGGGACGGTGGTGGCCCTGCTGAGCGTGTGGGACCGGGACTCGGGGTCGAACGGTCGCGTGCGGTGCTGGGTGTGGCCGTCGGGTCCGTTCGTTCTGGAGGCGACGTTGTCGGGGTCGTACTCGCTGGTGCTGCGGGAGTTGCTGGACCGGGAGCGGGTGTCGGAGTACGAGGTGGAGGTGCGTGCGGAGGACGGCGGTTCTCCGTCGCTGGGCGGCCGCGTTGGGCTGCGTGTGCCGGTGTCGGACGTGAACGACAACGCGCCGTCGTTCGCGCAGGCGGTGTACACGGTGCTGGCGCGGGAGAACAACTTGGCGGGCGCGGAGCTGGCGCGGCTGTGGGCGCGGGACCCGGACGAGGCGGGCAACGGGCGCGTGAGCTACTCGTTGTGGGAGGGCGCGTTGGGCGGGGGGTCGGGACCGTGGTGGTCGGGGACGTCGGGGTCGGTGGGGGGTGTTGCGGCGTCGAGCTACGTGTCGGTGGAGGCGGAGAGCGGCGTGTTGCGGGCGCTGCGGCCGCTGGACTACGAGGAGGTGCAGGTGCTGCAGTTCGAGGTGCGTGCGGTGGACGCGGGGGAGCCGTCGCTGTGCGGCAACGCGACGGTGCAGCTGTTCGTGGTGGACGAGAACGACAACGCGCCGGCGCTGCTGCCGGCGGCGGGCGGCGGGTCGGAGGCCGGGGCGGTGTCGGGGGAGGCGGGGACGCTGTGGGCGTGGGCGTCGTGGGGTTCTCCGTCGGGTCAGGTGGTGGCGAAGATCCGGGCGGTGGACGCGGACTCGGGCTACAACGCGTGGCTGCGCTACGAGCTGTGGGAGCCGCGGGGCAAGAGCGCCTTGTTCCGCGTGGGGCTGTACAGCGGCGAGGTGAGCACGGCGCGGGCGCTGGAGGAGGCGGACGGGCCGCGGCAGAGGCTGGTGATCGTGGTGCGGGACCACGGCGAGCCGGCGCGCTCGGCCACGGCGACGCTGAGCGTGTCGCTGGTGGAGGGCGGCGAGGCGGCGCTGGCGGCGGCGGCGGGCTCGTCGTCGCTGCTGCCGCGCTCGTTGGCGGGCGGCGAGAGCGGCTCCGGGCCGGCGGCGGCGGCGGCGGCGACGAACGTGTGGCTGGTGGTGGCGATCTGCGGCGTGTCGAGCCTGTTCCTGCTGGCCGTGGTGCTGTACGGGGCGTCGCGCTGGGCGCCGCGGGCGGCCGTGCTGTCGGGGCCCGGGCCCACGACGCTGGTGTGCGCCAGCGAAGTGGGCAGCTGGTCGTACTCGCAGCGCCACAGCCGGAGCCTGTGCGTGGCGGACGGCGCGGCCAAGAGCGACCTGATGGTTTTCAGCCCCAACTTCCCGCCGCCGCCCGGCGCCGCGGCCAAGGACACGCAGCCGGAGCCGCCCAATCTCCTCGACACGGTCAGTGGCCCTTCCTCCCTTTCTCTGCCTCTTTTTTCTCTCTCGCCCCCTGGGCAGGCAGTGCTCGGAGCCGGGCTCAGCTCCTGCACTCGCAGGGCCGTGGGTGCTTTGCAGATGATTAAGGATGTCAGTGGCACCTTTGCATCGGCCGCCGCGTTCTTTCTGTAGCTCCATCTCTCTTGCTGAGGTGAGGCTGAAGTTAAGGTCTTGCTCCACTGTTGAACAGTTATGGTCCACAGGTGAGATTTGCTGCTCACGGTGGGAGTTGTTCTGCCCTAGAATTAAATTGCCTGTGTTTTGCCTATTGTGTGAGAGTTGCCCCGAGGTGTCAGCTTTTCAGGCAACTCTCTTGCTTGCTGGTGTATAGCATTTCCACCCGATCTTACTGAGGTATGGGAAGAACTACAGGTTTGCAGTCCCCCAGGTACTTTGTGCTGCATTATTGCCTTTGCTGACCATGTTGGTTTTAGTCTGGTGTCTTATGGAAACCTGCCTTCCTCCTCTTTGATACTGCTCACAAATTGATGTGAAGCAAGGTGACTTTTAGGGCTTCAAGGACAAAAGTTCACCATTTTCGTTCTACCACCAGACTCCTTAGGAAAGAGGGGGAGGTGTGAGTAACATTTTCCTGTTTGAATGATCTTTTTACAAGTAAAAAGCCTTAGTTAAGTATAAAGTATTCAGGCAGGTATGTTAGAAATGAAAATTTTGTTTTTCTTTTCTTCTTGCCACTGTTGTGCTTGTTGTGGGCATGTGTTCCTGGGATGTAATGTCTTGTACACTCTCCATTTCTTTATATTCTTTCAAATTTGTGTTAACAGTCACATCCTTTAAAAGCTGTGGAAATTTTCTTTTGTGCAATGAACAAACTAACAGATTCAAAATCCCTGAAACCAGAGTACAAGCACTCACTGCCAATTGTCAAATAACATGCTTTTACATGGTCAGCATCATGTGTTACACTGATGCTCTCACCACCATTTCAGTTCCTTTCTCAGAGCATGACATCAAAGGCATTGCCATTTAGAGCTGTCATGACATCAGCTTTGGGAAGAGTATTGCTCCCAGGTCTGCCACCTTTCCACCTGAGAGAGCTGAAGGAATCCCAAACGTGACAGGTCAGCTGCAGAGGGGCTGCTGTGCCCTGTGCATGTGACAGCAGCTGTGTGTTTTGAAGGTGCTGTTATTGGTGGGGAGGAGTGAGTTGGGTGGGTGTTGAGGTGGGTAAGAAAACTGTGGCCTGTGGTACTGAGCAGGGCCTGTCCCTTTCCTGATGTGAAAGGTGATCTTGAGCAGTGGGAAGAGGAGTCATCTTGTGTGGGAGAACTGGAAATCCTTGGGAAGAGCATGGGCCATGTTGTAAGACAGAAATGGGAGATGACCTGTTTGTCTTGAGAACACATCTTGGAGAGGGAGGGGAAGGATGCCTAGAGGAAGTCATGAGGCAACATGGAGTGTTCTTGCTGAAGATCCACTCCCAGGCTGTAGTGGTGTGGAGGTGACAGCCTTCCTGACCATGAGACAGTGTGTGTTCCTTAAATGCTGACATTGTCCTTTGAGTTTCTGAAGATCTCCTATCAGAGACAGTCTCTTGTGCTGCTGCCTGCCTGATGTAGGCCTTGTGTTGGTCAGAGGGGGTGAGATGCAGAGTGCTGAGTGTTGCCTGATGAACCACTTGTTTTGAAAAGGTGTTGTGGGAGGGGAACACTTAAACTCGCTGTCCCTGTGTAGTGGTGGGTATCCAGAGCTGCTTGCACAACTGCTGATGTTGTCATGATGGTTTCTTGCTCCTCCTTGGGTGGGATTTGTAAGTACCTGTGATGAGGTGGGTGTGATCTGTATGTGCTCAACTTGCCCTACTTGTGCACTGCAAAGGTGGCCTCAGCAGAGATGGTGTGTCCTGTTTTCACACAGGGCTCATTCTTATATCTGCAGGCCAAGCCCTGCAGTGCAGCCCAGCTCTGGCTTCATGTGGTCCAAATTGTCCCCCTCAGCTGACCTTTTGAGTGCTCTTGTGCTTTGGCATTTGCTGTGGTTCTCTTGGTGATCTAAATGTGTGTGGACTGGGGTCAGAGCTGTGACAGCTCTAACCCCAGAACCTTTCTGAACTCTGCCACACAGCTCTGATGTGTTTCCATGTGAGATTGCTGAAAAGGAGCAAATAATTTAGGGTGAAGTCCATGCAGCTGGGAAGAGCTTGCCAAGTGCTGTGTGGCCTTGCAGAACTCCATGGGTTGTTTGTGTTGGTCTGGAGGGAAGGGGAGGATGTGAAAGGCCTGGATCACCTGCAGAGGGGGGGTTACAGATGAGGCATGTTAAGCAGTGTTTGATATTTTGGCAGTGATTTTGCATGTGGCATTAAGTAGAGCCTGGGCCTGTGTGATGGGGAGGGTGAGTTTGAGAGGGGAAGAGTGTTGCCTGAGGGAAATGGAGATGCTGTGTAGAACACAGTCTCTGTTATTGGTGAGGAAATGGCTAATGTCAGACTAGCTGTGGAGTTGCCATTTCCCATGGCACTGGATAGAGAATACCAGTGGAAAACCTTGAGTCAAGGCCAGTCACATCATGCTTCTGTCCTGGCACCCTCTCAGAACCTCCAGTATTTGTGCATATTATTGTGCTCTGTCCTCTGTGTTACTATTGCTTGTGAAGTTATTAATGCCTTTAATTGCTTGTCTTTGATATGGAATATTTTTGGTCAAACTGCAGGTTTTTGAAATGTATCCTTCAGGCCTTCTTCTCAGGCCATTGCCTCAGTCATCTCTGAGGTCTTGGTCTTGTTTGTAAGGGGACATAGCTGATAGCATTAAACGACAATGTCTCTTAAAATCAATAATCTTGGTGCTGGAGTTTCTTTTTGTGAAGAAGCAAGCAGTGATGCTGCAGGTAAGTCACTGATAACTGAAGAGTCTCTGTGTGAGAGATGGGTGTACCTTGGTTCCTGTTCAGCTTTGGTCTCTTTGTGTTGGATGGACTGCCTGTCACCTGGATTGAAATGCCTGTAGGTTTGGAGCAGCACTACCTGCTCTCATTCCTTTCCTGCTGTTGCCTGGCACAGGGTGAGCAAGGACATATTGAGAACTGACTGTAATGTGTTTCTTGGAGTAGCTGTGATGGGCCTGCAGAACTGGAGATCCTTGTGTGGGAGAACTGGAAATCCTTGGGAACAGCATGGGCCATGTTGTAAGACAGAAATGGGACGTGTTTGTCTTGAGAACACATCTTGGAGAGGGAGGGGAAGGATGCCTAGAGGAAGTCATGAGGCAATATGAGCACAGAGTGTTCTTTTAGAAGATCCACTCCCAGGGTCTAGAGTAGTCTGAAGGTGACAGCCTTCCTGACCATGAGACAGTGTGTGTTCCTTAAATGCTGACATTGTCCTTTGAGGTTCTGAAGATCTCCTATCAGAGACAGTCTCTTGTGCTGCTGCCTGCCTGATGTAGGCCTTGTGTTGGTCAGAGGGGGTGAGATGCAGAGTGCTGAATGTTGTCTGATGCACCACTTGTTTTGGAAAAGGTACTGTGGGAGGGGAATGGTTAAACTCACTGTCCCTGTGTAGTGGTGGGTATCCATAGCTGCTTGCACATCTGCTGATGTTGTCATGATGGTTTCTTGCTCCTCCTTGGGTGGGATTTGTAAGTACCTGTGATGAGGTGGGTGTAATCTGTATGTGCTCAACTTGCCCTACTTGTGCACTGCAGAGGTGGCCTCAGCAGAGATGGTGTGTCCTGTTGTCACACAGGGCTCATTCTTGTATCTGCAGGCCAAGCCCTGCAGTGCAGCCCAGCTCTGGCTTCATGTGGTCCAAATTGTCCCCCTCAGCTGACCTTTTGAGTGCTCTTGTGTTTTGGCATTTGCTGTGGTTCTCTTGGTGATCTAAATGTGTGTGGACTGGGGTCAGAGCTGTCACAGCTCTAATCCCAGAGTCTTTATGAACTGTACCACACAGCTCTGATGTGTTTCCATGTGAGATTGCTGAAAAGGAGCAAAGCATTTATGGTGAAGTCCACGCAGCTGGGAAGAGCTTGCCAAGTGCTGTGTGGCCTTGCAGAATTCCATGGGTTCTTTGTGTTGGTCTGGAGGGAAGGTGAGGATGTGAAAGGCCTGGATCACCTGCAGAGGGGGGGTTACAGATGAGGCATGTTAAGCAGTGTTTGATATTTTGGCAGTGATTTTGCATGTGGGACTAAGTAGAGCCTGGGCCTGTGTGATGGGGAGGGTGAGTTTGGGTGGGGAAGAGTGTTGCCTGAGGGAAATGGAGATGCTGTGTAGAATGTGGTCAGTGTAATTGGGGAGGAAATGGCTAATGTCAGACTAGCTGTGGAGTTGCCATTTCCCATGGCACTGGATAGAGAATACCAGTAGAAAACCTTGAGTAAAGCCAATCACATCATGCTTCTGTCCTGGCACCCTCTCAGAACCTCCAGTATTTGTGCATATTATTGTGCTCTGTCCTCTGTGTTACTATTGCTTGTGAAGTTATTCATCCCTTTAATTGCTTGTCTTTGATATGGAATGTTTTTGGCCAAACTGCAGGTTTTTGAAATGTATCCTTCAGGCCTTCTTCTCAAGCCATTGCCTCAGTCATCTCTGAGGTCTTGGTCTTGTTTGTAAGGGGACAAAGCTGATAGCATTAAACGACAATGTCTCTTAAAATCAATAATCTTGGTGCTGGAGTTTCTTTTTGTGAAGAAGCAACCAGTGATGCTGATGAGGTAAGTCACTGATAACTGAAGAGTCTCTGTGTGAGAGATGGGTGTACCTTGGTTCCTGTTCAGCTTTGGTCTCTTTGTGTTGGATGGACTGCATGTCACCTGGATTGAAATGCCTGTAGGTTTGGAGCAGCATTACCTGCTCTCATTCCTTTCCTGCTGTTGCCTGGCACAGGGTGAGCAGATGGAAGCAAGGACATATCAAGAACTGACTGTAATGTGTTTCTTGGAGTAGCTGTGATGGGCCTGCAGCAGATGTTCTCAGTGGCAATGCCCTGGTGTCACCTTGGTGGGTTTGTTTGGCTGTGCAGGTGGCACATGGGTCAGGAAGAATAGTTCAAGAGCTCTTCACAGAAGTGTATGAGAAGTGGTTGGGAGCTGTGGTTGGCCTGTGCTTTTTCAGTCTTGTTTTGAAGGGTCATTGTGCTTGGCTGGGATGTGTTTTCAATTCCCAAAGAAGAGACTTCCTTGGGTTTTTCCTCTTTGGAACCTGTTTTTCTCAGATGTCCAAGTGGGTGGACTCTTTTCTGATGTGGCAGAGCTGTTCTTTGCCATCTGACTGCCCTGCTGTGTTATTGCTGAGTCCTTGAGCTGCCTGATGACTGAAGGCTCAATGTTTGGCTTTCATCCTGAAGGGAGGGGCAGTTGTAGGTGCAGGGATGGGAGGTGAGCAGAAAGGTTGTTCCCTGTCCAGATGGGTGGGAGGAGGAAAGGGAGAGGAATGAGAGCTTTTGTGAACGGGCATGTCTGTGCTTCGTGGGGACAGTGGTGTAGTTGTTTTTAAAGAATTTTCTTAAGGGAAAAAAAAAATGGATAGAAGATAAAATGATGGAATCAGAAGGGAAGGGAAAGCAAAGAAATGGCCCAGCGAGGCAAAAAGAAACAAGGAAAGAGAGTAAGGGAGAACAGAAAGGAGAGTAAGGGAGAAGAAAAAGGAAAAAAAGAGAAAGTAGGAGAGAAAAACAATCAAAGGAAGGAATCATTGCAAGGAAGAGGAATGAGAGCTGTTCAGGAAGGACATGTCTGTTGTGAGTATGGAATAGCTATTTGAAAAGAATTTTGGTAAAGACAAGACATAAGAGACAAGAAAGGAAATAGAAGAGGATGTGAAAAAAATAGGACAAGTAAATCAGGAGGAAAGAAGACATAGGCAAAGAATCCACTGAAAGGTAAGAAAGAAGAGAAGGGAGAGAGGTAACAGCAGAAGAAAATGAAGAAGAAAAGGATAGATAAAGGAAGGAGATTACATAAATAAAAAGCAATCCAGTATGTACCAAGGAGGGAAGGAAGGACGAAGAGAATGCAAGAAAAGAAAACAGGATAAAGTAGATGAGCATCTGATACCGACCTTCTCTCTGGACGCTGAGCGAAGTTGGTCCCCAGCAGCCTCTGCCTCGGTTACAGCACCGCACTCTGTGGTGCTGCTGCCCGGGAATTAGCGCGGATGGCTCCGACTTGGATGGCCTCCGCCGCGGCACCGGAGGCGACTGGGGAGCTGGCAGAGGGGATAAAGAAGAGAGAAGGTTGGAAAGAGAAGGGGAAATGGCTCAAAGAATACGGCACGGCAGAGCAACAATGAACAGGAGAGAGAAGAAAAAACTGAGAGAATTGTATAAAGGGAACAGTAGGAAAGGAAGGGGAAAAAAACCTCTTAAAACCGGAAGAGAAATAAAAGGAAGGAAGACAAATAAGAAAAAGAGAAGGTCGGTAGGAAGAGATGGCAGAGATGCCGGCGCTGGCGCTGTGTGGAGCGTGTGAGGCGGCGGAGCAGCGCACGGTGTCGCTGCAGGCTGAGGAAGGGCGTGTGGGCGGCTCCTTGGCGGTGCGGCGGAGAACCCGGCTGTGAGCGCGGGGGGGCGGCTGGGGCCGGGCAGCGGAGCCGGGGCGTGCGGGCGGCGGCGGGAGCCGTGCGGGGCCCGTGCGGGGTCGGAAGGCAGCGTCGGCGATGGGCGAGTGTGCGTGGGGTGCGGTGTTGCGGGTGGTGGCGGTGCAGGCGGCGTGGGCGCTGTGCTGGGGGCAGGTGCGGTACTCGGTGCCGGAGGAAGCCAAGGCCGGGACGGTGGTGGGCCGTGTGGCGCAGGACCTGGGTGTGGAGGCGGGCGAGGCGGAGGCGCGGCGGCTGCGGCTGGTGCCTGGGGGCCGGCGGGCGAGCGTGGAGGTGAGCGGGGCGAGCGGGGCGCTGGTGGTGAGCTCGCGGCTGGACCGGGAGGAGCTGTGCGGCAAGAGCGCGCCGTGCGCGCTGCGGCTGGAGGTGCTGCTGGAGCGGCCGCTGCGCGTCTTCCACGTGGAGCTGGAGGTCACCGACATTAATGACAATGCCCCCATCTTCCCCGCCGCCCGAAAAAACATCAGCATCGCGGAATTGTCTGTCCTGGGATCTCGTTTCCCACTGGAGGGCGCGTCTGATGCGGATATCGGAGCGAACGCGCAGCTCTCCTACACACTCAGCCCCAGCGAGCATTTCAGAGTAGAAGAAGAAAACAGTAACTCGCGCAGTAAGTCCCTGTTTCTGGTACTCACGAAATCTTTGGACCGGGAGACGATGCCTGTGCACCGGTTGTTGCTGACGGCGAGTGACGGGGGCCGGCCGTCTCTGACAGGGACGATGGAACTTTTGGTCTCAGTTCTGGACGCAAACGACAACGCGCCCCAGTTCAACCAGTCCGTGTATAATGTACATTTGCCCGAGGACGCATTAGAGTGGACGCTGGTGGCACGGGTGAACGCCACAGATCCAGACGAGGGAAGTAATAAAGAAGTGAAATATGAAATCGATACTGTTGTTCCTTCCTCTGCCTCAGATATTTTCAGAATTGATGCAGATACTGGAGAAATCAGACTAACCGGAGTCCTGGACTTTGAGACAGTTACTTTATACGATGTACACGTTAAAGCAACAGACAGGGGGACACCACCGCTGTCGGGTCACTGCAAGGTGGTGCTGGAGGTGCTGGACGTGAACGACAACGCGCCGGAGGTGCGGGTGACGTCGCTGTCGGTGCCGGTGGCCGAGGACGCGTCGCTGGGGACGGTGGTGGCCCTGCTGAGCGTGTGGGACCGGGACTCGGGGTCGAACGGTCGCGTGCGGTGCTGGGTGTGGCCGTCGGGTCCGTTCGTTCTGGAGGCGACGTTGTCGGGGTCGTACTCGCTGGTGCTGCGGGAGTTGCTGGACCGGGAGCGGGTGTCGGAGTACGAGGTGGAGGTGCGTGCGGAGGACGGCGGTTCTCCGCCGCTGGGCGGCCGCGTTGGGCTGCGTGTGCCGGTGTCGGACGTGAACGACAACGCGCCGTCGTTCGCGCAGGCGGTGTACACGGTGCTGGCGCGGGAGAACAACTTGGCGGGCGCGGAGCTGGCGCGGCTGTGGGCGCGGGACCCGGACGAGGCGGGCAACGGGCGCGTGAGCTACTCGTTGTGGGAGGGCGCGTTGGGCGGGGGGTCGGGACCGTGGTGGTCGGGGACGTCGGGGTCGGTGGGGGGTGTTGCGGCGTCGAGCTACGTGTCGGTGGAGGCGGAGAGCGGCGTGTTGCGGGCGCTGCGGCCGCTGGACTACGAGGAGGTGCAGGTGCTGCAGTTCGAGGTGCGTGCGGTGGACGCGGGGGAGCCGTCGCTGTGCGGCAACGCGACGGTGCAGCTGTTCGTGCTGGACGAGAACGACAACGCGCCGGCGCTGCTGCCGGCGGCGGGCGGCGGGTCGGAGGCCGGGGCGGTGTCGGGGGAGGCGGGGACGCTGTGGGCGTGGGCGTCGTGGGGTTCTCCGTCGGGTCAGGTGGTGGCGAAGATCCGGGCGGTGGACGCGGACTCGGGCTACAACGCGTGGCTGCGCTACGAGCTGTGGGAGCCGCGGGGCAAGAGCGCCTTGTTCCGCGTGGGGCTGTACAGCGGCGAGGTGAGCACGGCGCGGGCGCTGGAGGAGGCGGACGGGCCGCGGCAGAGGCTGGTGATCGTGGTGCGGGACCACGGCGAGCCGGCGCGCTCGGCCACGGCGACGCTGAGCGTGTCGCTGGTGGAGGGCGGCGAGGCGGCGCTGGCGGCGGCGGCGGGCTCGTCGTCGCTGCTGCCGCGCTCGTTGGCGGGCGGCGAGAGCGGCTCTGGGCCGGCGGCGGCGGCGGCGACGAACGTGTGGCTGGTGGTGGCGATCTGCGGCGTGTCGAGCCTGTTCCTGCTGGCCGTGGTGCTGTACGGGGCGTCGCGCTGGGCGCCGCGGGCGGCCGTGCTGTCGGGGCCCGGGCCCACGACGCTGGTGTGCGCCAGCGAAGTGGGCAGCTGGTCGTACTCGCAGCGCCACAGCCGGAGCCTGTGCGTGGCGGACGGCGCGGCCAAGAGCGACCTGATGGTTTTCAGCCCCAACTTCCCGCCGCCGCCCGGCGCCGCGGCCAAGGACACGCAGCCGGAGCCTCCCTCTCTCCTCGACACGGTCAGTGGCCCTCCCTCTGTCTCCTTCCTTTCCCGGAGAACTCTCCTCTCTTCCGTCCCCTCTTCTCTGCCCCCTGCGCCCGTGCTATTGAGAGTCTGGCCCCACCTGCCCTACCTGAGGGCCGTGGTTGCTTATGGATATTAATGGGACTTGTCTACGTGCCGCCTGGTCCTTTCTTGAGAACCCTGGCTCTTGGTGTGTGTGTCTGGTGAAATTACGGTACCCTGGAGCTGAGATTTCCTGCAGTGGGCCAGAGTTGTGTCCTAGAATGCACTGCCTGTTTTGATGAGAGCTGCTCTGAGTTGTCAGCTTTGTAGGTAATGCTCTTGTTTGCTGTTGTGTAGGGTTTTGATGTGAGCTTGATGAGAAATACAAGACAGGGAAGCTGTGGTGGTGACAGTCTCCGAGTCACTCTTTATTGTCCTATTGCCTTTGTTGACGGTGTTGGGATAAGGTCTGGATTATTATCAAAAACTGTCCTCTTCCATTCATTCCCCTTGCAAGAGATGTGATGCAAAGTTACCTTTGAGACTTCAAATTTTTGGCTCCCTGTGGAAAAAACAATTGTGCATTTAGTTTTTGTAATCAGACTCATTAAAAAAGTAGGAAAGGCAGTACAGACTTTTACTATCGTCTTTTTCTACGTATCTTTTTGCTCTACTTATTACCCGTTCAGGCAGAGGAATGTGACCCAAGGTAAGTGTTAGAATTCACAGTTTTCTTGGTATTGTCCTGCTCTGCCTCTCTGTTGTGAATTTGCATTCCTGGCCAGAGAAATGGTACGAAATATAGTAGTCTCTTTTGGTATTCTATGAAAATGTGTATGAAAAATCACATAATTTCAAGACTGCTGGAAATAATTTTCTGAATACAAAATGAGGAAACCCCAAACAAGGAAAGCCCCAGACAAATGTAAAGAATCAGAATTCCCCACCAAAACCCAAACCAAATTCTCTTACACCGCTGGTATCATCTTTTACAGTGCTGTGCTCATCAGCATTTTGGTTTCTCTCTTAGGTCATGTCATCAATGCCATTGCCATTTAGGGCTGTCACAACATCACCTTTAGAAAGTGTTTCTCCCTGTTTTTCATGTTTCCATCTGAGATAGCTGAAGCATTGCAAAACGTGATGGGTCAGCAGCAGAGTCTGCTGGACACTGTGGATGTGATACATGTGTATGTTTTTCCATGGTGCTCTCATGGATGAAGGGGTTCACAAATGCTGGAGTGAAAAGGAACTGTGGCATGTTTATGAAAGTGGGTGTGGCAGTGACAGAGCAGGGCCCAGACATTTCCTGATGTGACCTTGAGCAGTGGGAAGGCTTGTCAAAGGAAGGTGGGAATCATTGGGAAGGCCATGGGCCATGTCTTAAGGACAAGAGTGAGAGATGATCTTCTTGTCTTGAGAACTCGTGTCCCAGAGTGGGGAATAAAGGATGCCTAGAGGAAACTGTGAGGCAGGACGGACACAGAGTGTTCCTGCCCAGGTTACTTTCCAAGGCCCTAAGGTTGTGGAGTTGGAGGCCTTGTGGACCTTGAGATGCTTTGTGGTATTGAAATGCCCTCAGTGTCCTTTGAGGTTATGAAGATCTCCCACCACAGGAAGTAATCTGTGCTGCTGCATCATTGCCAGAGGAAATGTGTTGGTAAGAGGAAATGTGATTGAAAATGCTGAATGTTGTTTGATGAACCATTTCCCTCTTGTTTTCAGAAAGCTGTTGTGGGAGGGTCACACTTCAACCTGCTGTCGTTGTGTAGTTGTGTGCATCCATAGTAGCTTCCTCAGCTGTTGATTTTGCCCTGATGGTTCCTTGCTCCTTGTCAAGTGAGATTTATAAGAGGATGTGATGAGGAAGGGGGTGTGATCTGTGTGTGTGTGATTTCCTGTACTTGTAGAGGACTGACTTGCAGAGTCAGTCTCAGTAGAAATGGTGTGTCCCCTGGTCATGGTTAACCCTGATCAGACACACCAAACCCACCTGAGCAGCCCAGCTCTGGTATTATATCATAATTGTCCCACACAGTTGATATTGTGGCTCTGCTTGTGCTTCAGCATTTGGTGTGGTTCTCTCAAAGAAAAAAAATCATGTGAACCAGGATCAGAGCTGTCACCGTGATCACATAATCCTAAAGATCTCTCATGTGTAGCCCTCTGATGTTTCAATCTGAGATTGCTGAAAAGGCACAGAACATTTAGGGTGAATTTCACACAGCCTGCCAGACATTCTGTGGCTTTGCATCTCTCTGTAGGTTCTTTGTGAGGATTATGAGGGAAGGTGGGGATGTGGGGAGGCCTGGGTCATGCTCAGAGTGGGTTTTATTGCTGGGGGCTGCTGTTCTGGTGGGGCAGTTTGGGTGCTGTGGCTGTGATCCTCTGAGTGGCACCGAGTCTTGCTTGGGGCCTCTGTCATGGGGAGGGTGATTTCACTGAGGAAATGGAGGTGCTGTGTAGGACAAGTACTGTGTCACTGGGGAAGAACAGGAGGATGCTTAGCTGGAAACTCATTTCCCAGAGCTTGGGATAGAGGATTCCAGTGGAAAACCTTGTGAGGACACCTGTCACTCAGGGTTGCTTGCTCGGGGTCCTCTCAGGACCTCCAGAATTCCTGCATATCCCTATTCCTTGGTGTTTTCCGTGCTTTTTCTGCCAGATGTGAAGACATCTGTCATACATGGCTTGGATGACTTGCTTTCAGCAGTATGGTGTTTGTCAAATAGAAGCTTTTCCAAATATCAATCTCATTTGGTCAGCATTCTCTGAACCTCTTCTTCGTTATGTGTCTGCTCCTGTCTTGATAGGGAGTGGAAGAAGTTTTCTCTGTAATCAAGAAGTTGCCAAAATAGGTTTGGGGTGTTTTTTTATGGTGGAATGGGACCCTTTGGTTTTCTTCTCCCCTTTTACCAAAAATTTCCATCTTTTTAGGTTTTTTTTTTCTTTACATTGGCAATGAGTTGGTTACAGTGGATGAAATGCAGGCTGCTGTGTTTTGTCAGCTGTCAGGTGGTGGAGTTCACAGCACTTGACCATCAGTTTGAGGAATGGCTTTTCCAGCCTCCTGGGCTGAGGTTGATGTTGGGAGAATGTCCTTAGCTTTCCAGTGTCCCTCCTGCTTCCCCTGTGATAAAAGTGCATAAGGGAGCACTGTGCTCTCTGCAGTGATTTTGAATGTGGGTCATTTTTTCCTGTCCATCTTCCACAGAAATCTCTGATAACATTAAAAGAAAATGTCTCTCAGAACCAATTTCCCTCCCCTGAATATGTTTCTTTTCTGAAGAAGCCACCAGTGATGTTACAGGTAAGTCACTCCTACCTAAAACAGATGAGTCTGAGAGACAGCTGTACTTTTATTCCTTTTCAGTCATGGTATCTTCATCTTGGATTGACCAAATGTTTCTTGGATTGGGAGGTGGACTTGATGATCCTTATGAGTCCCTTCTAACCTGAGATATCCAATGATTCTGTAAATGGACCAGCAAAGCACCACTACCTGCTCTCATACCTTTTTTGCCCTGTGCTTCCAGGCACAGTGGGAGCAAGTGGCAGCAATTGCAGATAAAAGAGGGACAGTAATGTGTTTTTCTGAGTGAATGTTTTGGGAATCGAGGGTATGTTCTCAGAGAAAAAGATACCGTGTTACCTTCATGGCTTTTGCAGGTGGATCATGTTACTGAGTGAGAGGTATTCCATGGGGACTGATGCCCCTGGATAGGGAGGTTCTTGCCCTGTGTATCTGACAGAGGAGGTGGAAGCTGAGGCCTGAAGAGCAGCTCTTTATGGAGGTATAGAAAGAGTACTTGTACGCTGTGGTTGCCCTGTTCTTTTTCAGCCTTCTTGAAGGATTGGTGTCCCGGGCTGTGATGGGTTTGAGTCCTCAAAGGAAAGACTCCTCCAGGTTGTTTGTGTTCCTGGGAGCCTGTTTGCACGGATGCCAAAGTACCTGGGGATTTGGCTTGTGTTTCAGAGTGGTGGATTCTCTTCCTTGAGAGGACGGGGCCTGAAGAGTGTGGATTCCTTCCAGAAGGGCAGGTGAAGGGGCATTCTGTCTGTCTTGGACCGACTGGAGATGAGAAGGAAGGTTAATCCTTGTGGAGAGAGAGGGGAGGCAGCAGAGAAGAGGAATGAGAACCCTTTCCTGAGGGTATGTCCATGCTCCATGGCGAGAGTGATTGAAAACGTTGGTTAAGGAGATAAAGCAGAGACAAGGAGGGAAGAAGAAGGGGATGTATGTATGCATAAAGACACAGAAAAGAAGACGAGAAAAATAAGAAGGAAGGAAGGAAGTATGCAGGGAAAGAGGAGTAAAGAAATGAGCAAGCAATAGAAAGAGAGAGAGAAAGGAACAATTTATAAACAAGTTTACTGGTACATCACTGATGCCATCGCAGTACACAGAAAGGGAGGAGGGCAAGAAAGAAGAGGGGAAAAAAGAAGGAAAGAGAGAAGGGAAAGAAAAACAGAAATAAGATGATATGAAGGAATGCCACAAGGAGATGATTAAAAATGGAAAATGGCAAATAGGAGAAAGAAAGAAAAAAGCAAAGGAGGTGATCAGTACTCACTGAGCCACCTCTAGTCATTGAGCAATGTTCATTACCGAGAGCCTCTGCCTCCTTCAGAGCACCACGTTCCGGCGCAGACGCCACGTATTTAGAGCTGGAGCCTCCGACTCTCACGGTCTCAGCTGCGGCAACGGAAGCGACTGATGAGCTGCCAGTGGCGATAAGGAAGAGAAGGGGAAAAAAAAGAAAAAGAACATGGAAAAAGGAAGAGGAGCAAAGCAGAGCCGGCAGAGGAGATGCGGAGGCTTGGGCGCTGTGTGGGAGCGTGTGAGGCGGCGGAGCAGCGCACGGTGTCGCTGCAGGCTGAGGAAGGGCGTGTGGGCGGCTCCTTGGCGGTGCGGCGGAGAACCCGGCTGTGAGCGCGGGGGGGCGGCTGGGGCCGGGCAGCGGAGCCGGGGCGTGCGGGCGGCGGCGGGAGCCGTGCGGGGCCCGTGCGGGGTCGGAAGGCAGCGTCGGCGATGGGCGAGTGTGCGTGGGGTGCGGTGTTGCGGGTGGTGGCGGTGCAGGCGGCGTGGGCGCTGTGCTGGGGGCAGGTGCGGTACTCGGTGCCGGAGGAAGCCAAGGCCGGGACGGTGGTGGGCCGTGTGGCGCAGGACCTGGGTGTGGAGGCGGGCGAGGCGGAGGCGCGGCGGCTGCGGCTGGTGCCTGGGGGCCGGCGGGCGAGCGTGGAGGTGAGCGGGGCGAGCGGGGCGCTGGTGGTGAGCTCGCGGCTGGACCGGGAGGAGCTGTGCGGCAAGAGCGCGCCGTGCGCGCTGCGGCTGGAGGTGCTGCTGGAGCGGCCGCTGCGCGTCTTCCACGTGGAGCTGGAGGTCACCGACATTAATGACAATGCCCCGACCTTCCCCGCCGCCCGAAAAAACATCAGCATCGCGGAGTTATCCACAATGCCC
Organism: Pseudopipra pipra; assembly: GCF_036250125.1. Classification (NCBI taxonomy): domain Eukaryota; kingdom Metazoa; phylum Chordata; class Aves; order Passeriformes; family Pipridae; genus Pseudopipra; species Pseudopipra pipra. The sequence continues at coordinate 3,105,552 of NC_087563.1, read as the reverse complement.
GGCTCCCGTTTCCCACTGGAGGGCGCGTCTGATGCGGATATCGGAGCGAACGCGCAGCTCTCCTACACATTGAGTCCCAGTGAACATTTCTCTTTGGATTTACAAAAATCGAATGAACCAAATATTGAACCTGAACTTGTTTTAACGAAACCGCTGGATCGCGAGACGATGCCGGTGCACCGGTTGTTGCTGACAGCGAGTGACGGGGGCCGGCCGTCTCTGACAGGGACGATGGAACTGGTGATCTCGGTGCTGGATGCGAACGACAACGCGCCCCAGTTCAACCAGTCGGTGTATAAAGTGCAGCTGCCGGAAAATGCATTAGAGGGGACGCTGGTGATGCGGGTAAACGCCACGGATCCTGACGAGGGAAGTAACAGTGAGCTGACCTACACCGTAACCAACTTCTTTCCCCCGAGTGGAAGTGATGTCATTTCCATGAATCCAAAGACGGGGGAAATCCGTCTCACGGGCACCCTGGACTTTGAAGAAATCAATACATTTAATTTTCGTATTGAAGCAAGGGACCAGGGGACACCCCCGCTGTCGGGTCACTGCAAGGTGGTGCTGGAGGTGCTGGACGTGAACGACAACGCGCCGGAGGTGCGGGTGACGTCGCTGTCGGTGCCGGTGCCCGAAGACGCGTCGCTGGGGACGGTGGTGGCCCTGCTGAGCGTGTGGGACCGGGACTCGGGGTCGAACGGTCGTGTGCGGTGCTGGGTGTGGCCGTCGGGTCCGTTCGTTCTGGAGGCGACGTTGTCGGGGTCGTACTCGCTGGTGCTGCGGGAGTTGCTGGACCGGGAGCGGGTGTCGGAGTACGAGGTGGAGGTGCGTGCGGAGGACGGCGGTTCTCCGTCGCTGGGCGGCCGCGTTGGGCTGCGTGTGCCGGTGTCGGACGTGAACGACAACGCGCCGTCGTTCGCGCAGGCGGTGTACACGGTGCTGGCGCGGGAGAACAACTTGGCGGGCGCGGAGCTGGCGCGGCTGTGGGCGCGGGACCCGGACGAGGCGGGCAACGGGCGCGTGAGCTACTCGTTGTGGGAGGGCGCGTTGGGCGGGGGGTCGGGACCGTGGTGGTCGGGGACGTCGGGGTCGGTGGGGGGTGTTGCGGCGTCGAGCTACGTGTCGGTGGAGGCGGAGAGCGGTGTGTTGCGGGCGCTGCGGCCGCTGGACTACGAGGAGGTGCAGGTGCTGCAGTTCGAGGTGCGTGCGGTGGACGCGGGGGAGCCGTCGCTGTGCGGCAACGCGACGGTGCAGCTGTTCGTGGTGGACGAGAACGACAACGCGCCGGCGCTGCTGCCGGCGGCGGGCGGCGGGTCGGAGGCCGGGGCGGTGTCGGGGGAGGCGGGGACGCTGTGGGCGTGGGCGTCGTGGGGTTCTCCGTCGGGTCAGGTGGTGGCGAAGATCCGGGCGGTGGACGCGGACTCGGGCTACAACGCGTGGCTGCGCTACGAGCTGTGGGAGCCGCGGGGCAAGAGCGCCTTGTTCCGCGTGGGGCTGTACAGCGGCGAGGTGAGCACGGCGCGGGCGCTGGAGGAGGCGGACGGGCCGCGGCAGAGGCTGGTGATCGTGGTGCGGGACCACGGCGAGCCGGCGCGCTCGGCCACGGCGACGCTGAGCGTGTCGCTGGTGGAGGGCGGCGAGGCGGCGCTGGCGGCGGCGGCGGGCTCGTCGTCGCTGCTGCCGCGCTCGTTGGCGGGCGGCGAGAGCGGCTCTGGGCCGGCGGCGGCGGCGGCGGCGACGAACGTGTGGCTGGTGGTGGCGATCTGCGGCGTGTCGAGCCTGTTCCTGCTGGCCGTGGTGCTGTACGGGGCGTCGCGCTGGGCGCCGCGGGCGGCCGTGCTGTCGGGGCCCGGGCCCACGACGCTGGTGTGCGCCAGCGAAGTGGGCAGCTGGTCGTACTCGCAGCGCCACAGCCGGAGCCTGTGCGTGGCGGACGGCGCGGCCAAGAGCGACCTGATGGTTTTCAGCCCCAACTTCCCGCCGCCGCCCGGCGCCGCGGCCAAGGACACGCAGCCGGAGCCTCCCTCTCTCCTCGACACGGTCAGTGGCCCTTCCTCCCTTTCTCTGTTCCTTCTCTCCCGCCCCCTGGGCAGGCAGTGCTCGGAGCCGGGCTCAGCTCCTGCACAGGAGGCCCGTGGGTGCTTTGCAGGTGATTAAGGATGTCAGTGGCACCTTTGCATCGTTCGCCGCGTTCTTTCCGTAGCTCCATCTCTCTTGCTTAGGTGAGGCTGAAGTTAAGATCTTGCTCCACTGTTAAACAGTTACGGTCCACAGGTGAGATTTGCTGCTCACAGTGGGAGTTTTTTGCCCTTTGCTTGACAGTTGCCCCGAGGTGTCAGATTTTCAGGCAGCTTGCTGGCTGGTTTATAGCATTTCCACCCGATCTAACTGAGGGAGGGGAAGAACTACAGGTTGAGATGTTTGCAGTTCCCCAGGGACTTTGTGCTGCCTTATTGCCTTTGCTGACCATGTTGGTATTAGTCTGGTGTCTTATGGAAACCTGCCTTCCTCCTCTTTGTTTCTGCTCACAAATTGATGTGAAGCAAGGTGACCTTTAGTGCTTCAAGAACAGAAGTTCTCCATTTTCTTTCTACCACCAGACTGCTTAGGAAAGAGGGGGAGGTGTGAGTAACATTTTCGTATTTGTATGATCTTTTTGCACGTAGAAAGCCTTAGTTCAGTATAAAGTATTCAGGCAGATATGTTAGAAATGGAATTTTTGTTTTTCTTTTCTTCTTGCCACTGTTGTGCTTGTTGTGGGCATGTGTTCCTGGGAAGTAATGTCTTGTACACTCTCCGTTTTTTTATATTCTTTCAAATTCGTGTTAACAGCCACATCATTTAAAAGCTGTGGAAATTTTCTTTTGTGCAATGAACAAGCTAACAGATTCAAATTCCCTGAAACCAGAGTACAAGCACTCACTGCCAAATGTCAAATAACATGCTTTTACATACTCAGTATCATGTGTTACACTGATGCTCTCACCAACGTTTCAGTTTTTCTCTCAGAGCATGACATCAATGGCATTGCCATTTAGAGCTGTCATGACATCAGCTTTGGGAAGAGTATTGCTCCCAGGTCTGCCACCTTTCCACCTGAGAGAGCTGAAGGAATCCCAAACGTGACAGGTCAGCTGCAGAGGGGCTGCTGTGCCCTGTGCATGTGACAGCAGCTGTGTGTTTTGAAGGTGCTGTTATTGGTGGGGAGGAGTGAGTTGGGTGGGTGTTGAGGTGGGTAAGAAAACTGTGGCCTGTGGTACTGAGCAGGGCCTGGCCCTTTCCTGATGTGAAAGGTGATCTTGAGCATTGGGAAGAGGAGTGATCTTGTGTGGGAGAACTGGAAATCCTTGGGAAGCGCATGGGCCATGTTGTAAGACAGAAATGGGAGATGACCTGTTTGTCTTGAGAACACATCTTGGAGAGGGAGGGGAAGGATGCCTAGAGGAAAACATGAGGCAATATGAGCACAGAGTGTTTCTTGGTGAAGATCCACTCCCAGGGACTAGAGTAGTCTGGAGGTGACAGCCTTCCTGACCATGAGACAGTGTGTGATGCTTACATTCTGACAATATCCTTTGAGGTTCTGAAAATCTCCTATCAGAGACAGTCTCTTGTGCTGCTTCCTGCCTGATGTAGGCCTTGTGTTGGTCAGAGGGGGTGAGATGCAGAGTGCTGAATGTTGCCTGATGCACCACTTGTTTTGAAAAGGTGTTGTGGGAGGGGAACACTTAAACTTGCTGTCCCTGTGTAGTGGTGGGTATCCAGTTGCTTGCACAACTGCTGATGTTGTTGTGATTGTTTCTTGCTCCTCCTTGGGTGGGATTTGTAAGTACCTGTGATGAGGTGGGTGTGATCTGTATGTGCTCAACTTGCCCTACTTGTGCACTGCAGAGGTGGCCTCAGCAGAGATGGTGTGTCCTGTTGTCACACATGGCTCATTCTTGTATCTGCAGGCCAAGCCCTGCAGTGCAGCCCAGCTCTGGCTTCATGTGGTCCAAATTCTCCCCCTCAGCTGACCTTTTGAGTGCTCTTGTGTTTTGGCATTTGCTGTGGTTCTCTTGGTGATCTAAATGTGTGTGGACTGGGGTGAGAGCTGTCACAGCTCTAATCCCAGAGTCTTTATGAACTGTACCACACAGCTCTGATGTGTTTCCATGTGAGATTGCTGAAAAGGAGCAAAGCATTTATGGTGAAGTCCACGCAGCTGGGTAGAGCTTGCCAAGTGCTGTGTGGCCTTGCAGAACTCCATGGGTTGTTTGTGTTGGTCTGGAGGGAAGGTGAGGATGTGAAAGGCCTGGATCACATGCAGAAGGGGGGTTACAGATGAGGCCTGTTGAGCGATGTTTGATATTTTGGCAGTGATTTTGCATGTGGGACTAAGTAGAGCCTGGGCCTGTGTGATGGGGAGGGTGAGTTTGGGTGGGGAAGAGTGTTGCCTGAGGGAAATGGAGATGCTGTGTAGAACACAGTTGGTCTTATTGGTGAGGAAATGGCTAATGTCAGATTAGCTGTGGAGTTGCCATTTCCCATGACAGTGGATAGAGAATACCAGTAGAAAACCTTGAGTCAAGGCCAGTCACACAAGACTTCTGTCCTGGCACCCTCTCAGGACCCCGAGTAGTTCTGTATATCATTGTGCTCTGTCCTCTGTGTTACTGTTGCTTGTGAAGTTATTCATCCCTTTAATTGTTTGTCTTTGATATGGAATGTTGTTTGCCAAACTGCAGGTTTTTGAAATGTGTATCATTTAGCCCTTCTTCTCAGGCCATTGCCTCAGTCATCTCTGAGGTCTTGGTCTTGCTTGTAAATGGACATAGCTGGTAGCATTAGAAGACAATGTCCCTGAAAATCAATACTCCTTGTGCTGGAGTTTCTTTTTGTGAAGAAGCAACCAGTGATGCTGATGAGGTAAGTCACTGATAACTGAAGAGTCTCTGTGTGAGAGATGGGTGTACCTTGGTTCCTGTTCAGCTTTGGTCTCTTTGTGTTGGATGGACTGCCTGTCACCTGGATTGAAATGCCTGTAGGTTTGGAGCAGCACTACCTGCTCTCATTCCTTTCCTGCTGTTGCCTGGCACAGGGTGAGCAAGGACATATTGAGAACTGACTGTAATGTGTTTCTTGGAGTAGCTGTGTTGGGCCTGCAGCAGATGTTCTCAGTGGCAATGCCCTTGTGCCACCTTGGTGGGTTTGTTTGGCTGTGCAGGTGGGACATGGGTCAGGAAGAAAAGCTGTTCACAGAAGTGTATGAGAAGTGGTTGGGAGCTGTGGTTGGCCTGTGCTTTTTCAGTCTTGTTTTGAAGAGTCATTGTGCTTGGCTGGGATGTGTTTTCAGTTCCCAAAGGAGACACTTTCCTGGGTTTTTACTCCTTGGAACCTGTTTTTATTTGACATCTAAGTGGGTGGACTCTTTTCTGATGTGGCAGAGCTGTTCTTTGCCATCTGCCTGCCTTGCTGTGTTATTGCTGAGTCCTTGAGCGGCCTGATGACTGAAGGCTCAATGTTTGGCTTTCATCCTGAAGGGAGGGGCAGTTGTAGGTGCAGGGATGGGAGGTGAGCAGAAAGGTAATTCCCTGTCCAGATGGGTGGGAGGAGGAAAGGGAGAAGAATGAGAGCTTTTGTGAACGGGCATGTCTGTGCTTTTTTGGGACAGTGGTGTAGCTGTTTTTAAAGAATTTTCTTAAGGGAGAAAAATGGTTGGTATATACAAGGATGGAATCAGAAAGGATGGGAAAGCAAACAAATGGCCCAGCAAGGGAAAAAAAAGAAAAAAAAAAGGGAAAGAGAGTAAAGGAGAACAGAAATGAAGAACAGAGAAAGGAGGAGAGAAAAAAGAATCAGAGGAAGGGATTGTTGCAAGGAAGAGGACAAGCTGGAGGGATGGTCTGATTCCAACGGGATGAGGTTCAACCAGGCCAAGTGCCGGGTCCTGCACTTTGGCCACAACAACCCCTGGCAGCCCCATGGGCTGGGACAGAGTGGCTGGAGAGCAGCCAGGCAGAAAGGGACCTGGGTGTGCTGATTGACAAGAGGCTGAACATGAGCCAGAGTGTGCCCAGGTGGCCAAGAGGGCCAATGGATCCTGATCTGGATCAGGAACAGTGTGGCAGCAAGACCAAGGAGGTGATTCTTCCCCTGGACTCAGCACTGGTGAGGCCACACCTCGACTGCAGGGTCCAGTTCTGGGCCCTCAGTTGAGGAAGGACATGGAGGGGCTGGAGCAGGTGCAGAGAAGAGCAACAATGCTGGGGAAGGGACTGGAGCACAAGTGCTGTGAGGAGAGGCTGAGGGAGCTGGGGGTGTTGAGCCTGGAGAAGAGGAGGCTCAGGGGAGACCTCCTCACTCTCTGCAACTCCCTGACAGGAGCAGGGAGCCACGTGAGAGTCTGGCTCTTCTCCCAGGAACCAGCAGTAGGACAGGAGGGCTGGGTCTTAGGTTGTGCCAGGGGAGGTTTAGGTTGGATATTAGGAAGAAATTTTTTGCAGAGAGAGTAATCAGACATTGGAATGGGCTGCCCAGGGAGGTGGTGGAGTCACCGTCCCTGGAGGTTTATAAGATGAGACTGGATGTGGCATCAGTGCCATGGTCTGGTAACCACAGTGGGGTTGGACCAAGGGTTGGACTTGATGGTCTCAGAGGTCTTTTCCAACCCGGTAAATTCTATGATTCTATGAATGAGAGCTGTTCAGGAAGGACACATCCCTTGTAGTATGGCATAGACATTTAAAAAGAATTTTGGTAATGAAAAAAAAGAGAAGAGACGACAAATGTAAGAGTCAAGAAAGGAAATAGAAGACGAGGTGAAAAAATTGAACAGGTAAAAGCAGGTAGGAGGAAAGAAGACACAGGCAAAGAATCCACTGAAAGGTAAGCAAAGAAGAGAAAAAAGAAGAGATAGCAGAAGAAAACGAAGAAGAAAAGGATAGATAAAGGAAGGAGACTGCATAAATAAAAGGCAAGCCAGTATGCAAGCAAGGAGGGAAGAAAGGAAGGAAGAAGAGAATGGACGAAAAGAAAACAGGATAAAATAGATGACCGGCTGATACCGACCTTCTCTCTGGACGCTGAGCGTGGTTGGTCCCCAGCAGCCTCTGCCTCGGTTACAGCACCGCACTCTGGTGCTGCTGCCCGGGAATTAGCGCGGATGGCTCCGACTTGGATGGCCTCCGCCGCGGCGCCGGAGGCGACTGGGGAGCTGCCAGGGGGGATAAAGAAGAGAGAAGGTTGGAAAGAGAAGGGGAAATGGCTCAAAGAATACGGCACGGCAGAGCAATGAAAAGGAGAAAGAACAGAAGGGCAAGGAAGAGAAAACTGAGAACACAGTATAAAGGGAACAGTTAAGAAAGGAAGGGGAAAAAACCTCTTAAAACCGGAAGAGAAATAAAAGGAAGGAAGACAAATAAGAAAAAGAGAAGGTCGGTAAGAAGAGATGGCAGAGATGCCGGCGCTGGCGCTGTTTGGGAGCGTGTGAGGCGGCGGAGCAGCGCACGGTGTCGCTGCAGGCTGAGGAAGGGCGTGTGGGCGGCTCCTTGGCGGTGCGGCGGAGAGCCCGGCTGTGAGCGCGGGGGGGCGGCTGGGGCCGGGCAGCGGAGCCGGGGCGTGCGGGCGGCGGCGGGAGCCGTGCGGGGCCCGTGCGGGGTCGGAAGGCGGCGTCGGCGATGGGCGAGTGTGCGTGGGGTGCGGTGTTGCGGGTGGTGGCGGTGCAGGCGGCGTGGGCGCTGTGCTGGGGGCAGGTGCGGTACTCGGTGCCGGAGGAAGCCAAGGCCGGGACGGTGGTGGGCCGTGTGGCGCAGGACCTGGGTGTGGAGGCGGGCGAGGCGGAGGCGCGGCGGCTGCGGCTGGTGCCTGGGGGCCGGCGGGCGAGCGTGGAGGTGAGCGGGGCGAGCGGGGCGCTGGTGGTGAGCTCGCGGCTGGACCGGGAGGAGCTGTGCGGCAAGAGCGCGCCGTGCGCGCTGCGGCTGGAGGTGCTGCTGGAGCGGCCGCTGCGCGTCTTCCACGTGGAGCTGGAGGTCACCGACATTAATGACAATGCCCCCATCTTCCCCGCCGCCCGAAAAAACATCAGCATCGCGGAGTTATCCACAATGCCCGGCTCCCGTTTCCCGCTGGAGGGCGCGTCTGATGCGGATATCGGAGCGAATGCTCAGCTCTCCTACACACTCAGTCCCAGCGAACATTTCTCTTTGGATTTACAAAAATTGAATGAGCGAAACATTGAACCTGAACTTGTTTTAACGAAACCTCTGGACCGGGAGACGATGCCGGTGCACCGGTTGTTGCTGACGGCGAGTGACGGAGGCCGGCCGTCTCTGACAGGGACGATGGAACTGGTGATCTCAGTGCTGGATGCGAATGACAACGCGCCGCAGTTCAACCAGTCGTTGTATAAAGTGCAGCTGCCTGAGAGCGCTGCAGTGGGGACGCTGGTGGTGCGGGTGAACGCCACGGATCCTGACGAGGGAAGTAACAGTGAGGTGACCTACAGCGTGACGAACTTCTTTCCGCCGAGTGGAAAAGATGTGATTTCCATAAATCCAAAGACGGGGGAGATTCACCTGACTGGCGCCCTTGACTTCGAAGAAGTCAGTATGTTTGATTTCCGTATAGAAGCGAGAGACCAAGGGACACCCCCGCTGTCGGGTCACTGCAAGGTGGTGCTGGAGGTGCTGGACGTGAACGACAACGCGCCGGAGGTGCGGGTGACGTCGCTGTCGGTGCCGGTGGCCGAGGACGCGTCGCTGGGGACGGTGGTGGCCCTGCTGAGCGTGTGGGACCGGGACTCGGGGTCGAACGGTCGTGTGCGGTGCTGGGTGTGGCCGTCGGGTCCGTTCGTTCTGGAGGCGACGTTGTCGGGGTCGTACTCGCTGGTGCTGCGGGAGTTGCTGGACCGGGAGCGGGTGTCGGAGTACGAGGTGGAGGTGCGTGCGGAGGACGGCGGTTCTCCGTCGCTGGGCGGCCGCGTTGGGCTGCGTGTGCCGGTGTCGGACGTGAACGACAACGCGCCGTCGTTCGCGCAGGCGGTGTACACGGTGCTGGCGCGGGAGAACAACTTGGCGGGCGCGGAGCTGGCGCGGCTGTGGGCGCGGGACCCGGACGAGGCGGGCAACGGGCGCGTGAGCTACTCGTTGTGGGAGGGCGCGTTGGGCGGGGGGTCGGGACCGTGGTGGTCGGGGACGTCGGGGTCGGTGGGGGGTGTTGCGGCGTCGAGCTACGTGTCGGTGGAGGCGGAGAGCGGCGTGTTGCGGGCGCTGCGGCCGCTGGACTACGAGGAGGTGCAGGTGCTGCAGTTCGAGGTGCGTGCGGTGGACGCGGGGGAGCCGTCGCTGTGCGGCAACGCGACGGTGCAGCTGTTCGTGCTGGACGAGAACGACAACGCGCCGGCGCTGCTGCCGGCGGCGGGCGGCGGGTCGGAGGCCGGGGCGGTGTCGGGGGAGGCGGGGACGCTGTGGGCGTGGGCGTCGTGGGGTTCTCCGTCGGGTCAGGTGGTGGCGAAGATCCGGGCGGTGGACGCGGACTCGGGCTACAACGCGTGGCTGCACTACGAGCTGTGGGAGCCGCGGGGCAAGAGCGCCTTGTTCCGCGTGGGGCTGTACAGCGGCGAGGTGAGCACGGCGCGGGCGCTGGAGGAGGCGGACGGGCCGCGGCAGAGGCTGGTGATCGTGGTGCGGGACCACGGCGAGCCGGCGCGCTCGGCCACGGCGACGCTGAGCGTGTCGCTGGTGGAGGGCGGCGAGGCGGCGCTGGCGGCGGCGGCGGGCTCGTCGTCGCTGCTGCCGCGCTCGTTGGCGGGCGGCGAGAGCGGCTCCGGGCCGGCGGCGGCGGCGGCGGCGACGAACGTGTGGCTGGTGGTGGCGATCTGCGGCGTGTCGAGCCTGTTCCTGCTGGCCGTGGTGCTGTACGGGGCGTCGCGCTGGGCGCCGCGGGCGGCCGTGCTGTCGGGGCCCGGGCCCACGACGCTGGTGTGCGCCAGCGAAGTGGGCAGCTGGTCGTACTCGCAGCGCCACAGCCGGAGCCTGTGCGTGGCGGACGGCGCGGCCAAGAGCGACCTGATGGTTTTCAGCCCCAACTTCCCGCCGCCGCCCGGCGCCGCGGCCAAGGACACGCAGCCGGAGCCTCCCTCTCTCCTCGACACGGTCAGTGGCCCTCCCTCTGTCTCCTTCCTTCCCCGGAGAACTCTCCTCTCTTCCGTCCCCTCTTCTCTGCCCCCTGCGCCCGTGCTATTGAGAGTCTGGCCCCGCCTGCCCTACCTGAGGGCCGTGGTTGCTTATGGATATTAATGGGACTTGTCTACGTGCCGCCTGGTCCTTTCCTGAGAACCCTGGCTCTTGGTGTGTGTGTCTGGTGAAATTACGGTACCCTGGAGCTGAGATTTCCTGCAGTGGGCCAGAGTTGTGTCCTAGAATGCACTGCCTGTTTTGATGAGAGCTGCTCTGAGTTGTCAGCTTTGTAGGTAATGCTCTTGTTTGCTGTTGTGTAGGGTTTTGATGTGAGCTTGATGAGAAATACAAGATAGGGAAGCTGTGGTGGTGACAGTCTCCGAGTCACTCTTTATTGTCCTATTGCCTTTGTTGACGGTGTTGGGATAAGGTCTGGATTATTATCAAAAACTGTCCTCTTCCATTCATTCCCCTTGCAAGAGATGTGATGCAAAGTTACCTTTGAGACTTCAAATTTTTGGCTCCCTGTGGAAAAAACAATTGTGCATTTAGTTTTTGTAATCAGACTCATTAAAAAAGTAGGAAAGGCAGTACAGACTTTTACTATCGTCTTTTTCTACGTATCTTTTTGCTCTACTTATTACCCGTTCAGGCAGAGGAATGTGACCCAAGGTAAGTGTTAGAATTCACAGTTTTCTTGGTATTGTCCTGCTCTGCCTCTCTGTTGTGAATTTGCATTCCTGGCCAGAGAAATGGTACGAAATATAGTAGTCTCTTTTGGTATTCTATCAAAATGTGTATGAAAAATCACATAATTTCAAGACTGCTGGAAATAATTTTCTGAATACAAAATGAGGAAACCCCAAACAAGGAAAGCCCCAGACAAATGTAAAGAATCAGAATTCCCCACCAAAACCCAAACCAAATTCTCTTACACCGCTGGTATCATCTTTTACAGTGCTGTGCTCATCAGCATTTTGGTTTCTCTCTTAGGTCATGTCATCAATGCCATTGCCATTTAGGGCTGTCACAACATCACCTTTAGAAAGTGTTTCTCCCTGTTTTTCATGTTTCCATCTGAGATAGCTGAAGCATTGCAAAACGTGATGGGTCAGCAGCAGAGTCTGCTGGACACTGTGGATGTGATACATGTGTATGTTTTTCCATGGTGCTCTCATGGATGAAGGGGTTCACAAATGCTGGAGTGAAAAGGAACTGTGGCATGTTTATGAAAGTGGGTGTGGCAGTGACAGAGCAGGGCCCAGACATTTCCTGATGTGACCTTGAGCAGTGGGAAGGCTTGTCAAAGGAAGGTGGGAATCATTGGGAAGGCCATGGGCCATGTCTTAAGGACAAGAGTGAGAGATGATCTTCTTGTCTTGAGAACTCGTGTCCCAGAGTGGGGAATAAAGGATGCCTAGAGGAAACTGTGAGGCAGGACGGACACAGAGTGTTCCTGCCCAGGTTACTTTCCAAGGCCCTAAGGTTGTGGAGTTGGAGGCCTTGTGGACCTTGAGATGCTTTGTGGTATTGAAATGCCCTCAGTGTCCTTTGAGGTTATGCAGATCTCCCACCACAGGAAGTAGTGGTGCTGCTGCATCATTGCCAGAGGAAATGTGTTGGTAAGAGGAAATGTGATTGAAAATGCTGAATGTTATTTGATGAACCATTTCCCTCTTGTTTTCAGAAAGCTGTTCTGGGAGGGTCACACTTCAACCTGCTGTCGTTGTGTAGTTGTGTGCATCCATAGTAGCTTCCTCAGCTGTTGATTTTGCCCTGATGGTTCCTTGCTCCTTGTCAAGTGAGATTTATAAGAGGATGTGATGAGGAAGGGGGTGTGATCTGTGTGTGTGTGATTTCCTGTACTTGTAGAGGACTGACTTGCAGAGTCAGTCTCAGTAGAAATGGTGTGTCCCCTGGTCATGGTTAACCCTGATCAGACACACCAAACCCACCTGAGCAGCCCAGCTCTGGTATTATATCATAATTGTCCCACACAGTTGATATTGTGGCTCTGCTTGTGCTTCAGCATTTGGTGTGGTTCTCTCAACGAAAAAAAATCATGTGAACCAGGATCAGAGCTGTCAGTCTGATTGCAGAATCTTAAAGATCTCTCATGTGTAGCCCTGTGGTGTTTCCATCTGAGATTGCTGAATAGGCACAGAACATTTAGGGTGAATTTCACACAGCCTGCCAGACATTCTGTGACTTTGCATCCCTCTGTAGGTTCTTTGTGAGGATTATGAAGGAAGGTGGGGATGTGGGAAGGCCTGGGTCATGCTCAGAGTGGGTTTTATTGCTGGGGGCTGCTGTTCTGGTGGGGCAGTTTGGGTGCTGTGGCTGTGATCCTCTGAGTGGCACTGTGTATTGCTTGGGGCCTCTGTCATGGGGAGGGTGACTTTGAGTGGGGAAGTTTATTCACTGAGGAGATGGAAGTGCTGTATAGGACAAGTACTGTGTCACTGGGGAAGAACTGGAGGATGCTTAGCTGGAAACTCATTTCCCAGAGCTTGGGATAGATTCCAGTGGAAAACCTTGTGAGGACACCTGTCACTCAGGGTTGCTTGCTTGGGGTCCTCTCAGGACCTCCAGAAGCCCTGCATATCCCTATTCCTTGGTGTTTTCTGTGCTTTTTCTGCCAGATGTGAAGACATCTGTCATACATGGCTTGGATGACTTGCTTTTGGCAGTATGGTGTTTGTCCAACAGAAGCTTTCCCAAATATCAGTCTCATTTGGTCAGCATTCTCTGAACCTCTTCTTGGTTATGTATCTGCTCTTGTCTTGATAGGGAGTGGAAAAAGTTCTCTCCATAATCAAGAAGTTGTCAAAACGGGTTTTGTTTTGTTTTGTTTTGTTTTTTTTTTATGGTGGAATGGGACCCTTTCATTTTCTTCTCCCCTTTTACCAAAAACTTCCATTGTTTTAGGTTTTTTTTTTTCTTTTACATTGGCAATGAGTTGGTTACAGTGGATGAAATGCAGGCTGCTGTGTTTTGTCAGCTGTCAGGTGGTGGAGTTCACAGCAGTTGACCATCAGTTTGAGGAATGGTTTTTCCAACCTCTTGAGCTGAGGTTGATGTTGGGAGAATGTCCTTAGCTTTCCAGTGTCCCTCCTGCTTCCCCTGTGATAAAAGTGCATAAGGGAGCACTGTGCTCTCTGCAGTGATTTTGAATGTGGGTCATTTTTTCCTGTCCATCTTCCACAGAAATCTCTGATAACATTAAAAGCAAATGTCCCTCAGAACCAGTTTCCCTCCCCTGAATATGTTTCTTTTCTGAAGAAGCCACCAGTGATGTTACAGGTAAGTTGTTCCTGCCTAAAAACAGATGAGTCTGAGAGACAGCTGTACTTTTATTCCTTTAGTCATGATATCTTCATCTTGGATTGACCAAATGTTTCTTGGATTGGGAGCTGGACTTGATGATCCTGATGAGTCCCTTCTAACTTGAGATATCCAATGATTCTGTAAATGGACCAGCAAAGCACCACTACCTGCTCTCATACCTGTTTTGCCCTGTGCTTCCAGGCACAGTGGGAGCAAGTGACAGCAATTGGAGATGAAAGAGGGACACTAATGTGTTTTTCTGAGTGAATGTTTTGGGAATGGAGGGTATGTTCTCAGAGAAAAAGATACCATGTTACCTTCATGGCTTTTGCTGGGTGGATCATGTTACTGAGTGAGAGATATTCCATGGGGACTGATGCCCCTGGATAGGGAGGTTCTTGCCCTGTGTATCTGACAGAGGAGGTGGAAACTGAGGCCTGAAGAGCAGCTCTTTATGGAGGTATACAAAGAGTACTTGTACGCTGTGCGTGCCCTGTTCTTTTTCAGCCTTCTTGAAGGATTGGTGTCCCGGGCTGTGATGGGTTTGAGTCCTCAAAGGAACGACTCCTCCAGGTTGTTTGTGTTCCTGGGAGCCTGTTTGCACGGATGCCAAAGTACCTGGGGATTTGGCTTGTGTTTCAGAGTGGTGGATTGTCTTCCTTGAGAGGACGGGGCCTGAAGAGTGTGGTTTCCTTGCAGAAGGGCAGGTGAAGGGGCATTCTGTCTGTCTTGGACTGACTGAAGATGAGAAGGAAGGTTAATCCTTGTGGGGAGAGAGGGAAGGCGGCAGAGGAGAGGAATGAGAACCCTTTCCAAAGGGTGTGTCCATGCTCCATGGCAAGAGTGATTGAAAACGTTGGTTAAGGAGATAAAGCAGAGACAAGGAGGGAAGGAGAAGGGGATGTATGTATGCATAAAGACACAGAAAAGAAGACGAGGAGAAAAATAAGAAAGGAGAAAGGAAGGAACAAGGCAGAGAAAGAGAAACAGAAAAAGAAGCAAGAAATAGAAAGAGAGAAAGGAAAAAATTATAAACGAGTTTACTTGTACATCACCGATGCTATCACAGTACAAAAAAGGGAGGAGGGCAAGAAAGAAGGAAAAAAAAAAAAGAAGGAAAGAGAGAAGGGAAAGAAAAACAGAAATAAGATGATATGAAGGAATGCCACAAGGAGATGATTAAAAATGGAAAACGACAAATAGGAGAAAGAAAGAAAGAAACCGCAAAGCAGGTGAGCAGTACTCACTGACCTACCTCTAGTCATTGAGCAATGTTCATTACCGGGAGCCTCTGCCTCCTTCAGAGCACCACGTTCCGGCGCAGATGCCACGTAATTAGAGCTGGAGCCTCCGACTCTCACGGTCTCAGCTGCGGCAACGGAAGCGACTGATGAGCTGCCAATGGAGGTAAGGAAGAGAAGGAAAAAAAAAAAAAAAGAACATAGAAAAAGGAAGAGGAGCAAAGCAGAGCCGGCAGAAGAGAAGCGGAGGCTTGGGCGCTGTGTGGAGCGTGTGAGGCGGCGGAGCAGCGCACGGTGTCGCTGCAGGCTGAGGAAGGGCGTGTGGGCGGCTCCTTGGCGGTGCGGCGGAGAGCCCGGCTGTGAGCGCGGGGGGGCGGCTGGGGCCGGGCAGCGGAGCCGGGGCGTGCGGGCGGCGGCGGGAGCCGTGCGGGGCCCGTGCGGGGTCGGAAGGCGGCGTCGGCGATGGGCGAGTGTGTGTGGGGTGCGGTGTTGCGGGTGGTGGCGGTGCAGGCGGCGTGGGCGCTGTGCTGGGGGCAGGTGCGGTACTCGGTGCCGGAGGAAGCCAAGGCCGGGACGGTGGTGGGCCGTGTGGCGCAGGACCTGGGTGTGGAGGCGGGCGAGGCGGAGGCGCGGCGGCTGCGGCTGGTGCCTGGGGGCCGGCGGGCGAGCGTGGAGGTGAGCGGGGCGAGCGGGGCGCTGGTGGTGAGCTCGCGGCTGGACCGGGAGGAGCTGTGCGGCAAGAGCGCGCCGTGCGCGCTGCGGCTGGAGGTGCTGCTGGAGCGGCCGCTGCGCGTCTTCCACGTGGAGCTGGAGGTCACCGACATTAACGACAATGCCCCCATCTTCCCCGCCGCCCGAAAAAACATCAGCATCCCGGAATCGTCTGTGGTGGGTTCTCGTTTCCCACTGGAGGGCGCGTCTGATGCGGATATCGGAGCGAACGCTCAACTCTCCTACACACTGAGTCCCAACGAACATTTCTCTTTGGATTTACAAAAATCAACTGACCCAGATATTGAACCTGAACTTGTTTTAACGAAACTTCTGGATCGGGAGACGATGCCTGTGCACCGGTTGTTGCTGACGGCGAGTGACGGGGGCCGGCCGTCTCTGACAGGGACGATGGAACTGGTGATCTCGGTGCTGGATGCGAACGACAACGCGCCCCAGTTCAACCAGTCGGTGTATAAAGTGCAGCTGCCGGAGAGCGCTGCAATGGGAACACTGGTGGGGCAGGTGAACGCCACGGATCCGGACGAGGGAAGTAACAGTGAGGTGACCTACACCGTAACCAAGTTCTTTCCCCCGAGTGGAAGTGATGTCATTTCCGTCAATCCAACGACGGGGGAGATCCGTCTCACGGGTGCCCTGGACTTTGAAGAAATCAATGTATTTAATTTTCGTATTGAAGCAAGAGACAAAGGCTTCCCTCCGCTGTCGGGTCACTGCAAGGTGGTGCTGGAGGTGCTGGACGTGAACGACAACGCGCCGGAGGTGCGGGTGACGTCGCTGTCGGTGCCGGTGCCCGAGGACGCGTCGCTGGGGACGGTGGTGGCCCTGCTGAGCGTGTGGGACCGGGACTCGGGGTCGAACGGTCGTGTGCGGTGCTGGGTGTGGCCGTCGGGTCCGTTCGTTCTGGAGGCGACGTTGTCGGGGTCGTACTCGCTGGTGCTGCGGGAGCTGCTGGACCGGGAGCGGGTGTCGGAGTACGAGGTGGAGGTGCGTGCGGAGGACGGCGGTTCTCCGTCGCTGGGCGGCCGCGTTGGGCTGCGTGTGCCGGTGTCGGACGTGAACGACAACGCGCCGTCGTTCGCGCAGGCGGTGTACACGGTTCTGGCGCGGGAGAACAACTTGGCGGGCGCGGAGCTGGCGCGGCTGTGGGCGCGGGACCCGGACGAGGCGGGCAACGGGCGCGTGAGCTACTCGTTGTGGGAGGGCGCGTTGGGCGGGGGGTCGGGGTCGTCGTGGTCGGGGCCGGGCTCGGTCGGGGCTCGTGCGGCGTCGAGCTACGTGTCGGTGGAGGCGGAGAGCGGTGTGTTGCGGGCGCTGCGGCCGCTGGACTACGAGGAGGTGCAGGTGCTGCAGTTCGAGGTGCGTGCGGTGGACGCGGGGGAGCCGTCGCTGTGCGGCAACGCGACGGTGCAGCTGTTCGTGCTGGACGAGAACGACAACGCGCCGGCGCTGCTGCCGGCGGCGGGCGGCGGGGCGGAGGCCGGGGCGGTGTCGGGGGAGGCGGGGACGCTGTGGGCGTGGGCGTCGTGGGGTTCTCCGTCGGGTCAGGTGGTGGCGAAGATCCGGGCGGTGGACGCGGACTCGGGCTACAACGCGTGGCTGCGCTACGAGCTGTGGGAGCCGCGGGGCAAGAGCGCCTTGTTCCGCGTGGGGCTGTACAGCGGCGAGGTGAGCACGGCGCGGGCGCTGGAGGAGGCGGACGGGCCGCGGCAGAGGCTGGTGATCGTGGTGCGGGACCACGGCGAGCCGGCGCGCTCGGCCACGGCGACGCTGAGCGTGTCGCTGGTGGAGGGCGGCGAGGCGGCGCTGGCGGCGGCGGCGGGCTCGTCGTCGCTGCTGCCGCGCTCGTTGGCGGGCGGCGAGAGCGGCTCTGGGCCGGCGGCGGCGGCGGCGGCGACGAACGTGTGGCTGGTGGTGGCGATCTGCGGCGTGTCGAGCCTGTTCCTGCTGGCCGTGGTGCTGTACGGGGCGTCGCGCTGGGCGCCGCGGGCGGCCGTGCTGTCGGGGCCCGGGCCCACGACGCTGGTGTGCGCCAGCGAAGTGGGCAGCTGGTCGTACTCGCAGCGCCACAGCCGGAGCCTGTGCGTGGCGGACGGCGCGGCCAAGAGCGACCTGATGGTTTTCAGCCCCAACTTCCCGCCGCCGCCCGGCGCCGCGGCCAAGGACACGCAGCCGGAGCCTCCCTCTCTCCTCGACACGGTCAGTGGCCCTTTCTCCCATTCTCTGCCCCTTTCTTCCCACCTCCTGGGCCGGCGCTGCTTTGGAGACAGTCTCTGCTCTCTCGGCTTGAGGGTAGTGGGTACTTGGCGGCTGTTTACCCTCTGGCTGCTTGTTGCATTTTCTTTAGTCTTCATGCTATGTAACATGTTACATGGCTGCGGGGGTTTTATGCCAACTATGGTCTTCTCTCTTCCTCTTACCATGTTGAGAAGGGGAGCTGTACGAAATACTCAGATCTTGCTGCACTCCATATTTCTTGAAATTTTAATGAAATACCTTTTTGCCTTGCGTTGTCTCATAAGGCTTACCTTTTTGATTGGCACTGAGAATGCAGCTGCTATATCCACATCAGTTTCTTCTCTATGTCAAATATGTAATTTCAGAACCTTCAGTGATTGTTTCAGAATCAGTCACAGTCTCTGTTGAAGCCACATCTTTTTTCTCGTCTGCTCTACTTCGTAGTCCCCTGCATTGAAAATCTCTTGCTGTTTTCCCTCGTAGATCTTTAGTGAGTCATCACCTCTTTCTGCAGTTCTCAGCAGACCTGTATTTTAGCTCTGCTCTGTAGGGTGATATCTCCTCTTACCTTTGATACATCACACTCTGTGTACTTTGAGATCCCCTGATGAGCTATTAAATGGAACGGTTCCTGGTAAAGATCTCTGCCCTACTGCAGTGTAGACTTTATGTTGCTGGTATTATCAGGTCTGGTTTTACTGCCATTCGTGTAGTTAATCACAACTCTGAGTGCCTCTTTCAGCCTTATTTTATTTTGGATGGAGTGTCTTTATTTGTTTAGATTTTCCTGTCTTAGAGGTAGAGCAGTTCTAATGAATTTCTTGGGTTTGTATCCTGGGAAATGCTTGTTTCCAGTCTTTTCTTAATCAGAAGTCTGTCCTCCTTTTTGGTTCACCTCTGAAAGAGAAATCATGCAAAGTTCTTGCCTATTTACCTTGCATGGCATATATTAGTTTGTGAAGTACTACAGAATTACTATGGACATGGCAAAACCAGAAGTATTTCACGTTTTCCCCTTCTAAGTATGATTTAAATGTACTATCTAATATAAGGTACCTACTGGCAGAAGAACATGAACCAAAGTAGATATTAAAAATGTGCAGCCATAGTGCTGTATTGGGCAAGATGTACTGTTAGAGGACTTGTTTATGGTGGATTGATGTATTTGTAGAAGCACCTCAGTTTGATTTCTGACCTGGGTGGTTCCATGTACCTTGCAGTTGTAGGCTTTGTATTTTTTGGATGTTTGGGGTTTTAAAACTTATTTGGGTTTATTTTATTTTGTTTTGTTTAGTTTATCCCTTCCCTGAGAATATAAAAATAAACTGTGATTTTATTTTTTTTGTCTCACTGTGTGTGTGCCTTATGATGATCATGTGATTACAAACTGGGATTCTTGAAACTCCCAATTCCCCCACAAGACAGCGTGGCTTAGCTTGCCTTTCTCGGGAGATGTCAGTGAGAGTCGTGCTGCCGAATAGTGCTCTTTGATTTCAAAATTTGTGCCCCTTCATCACTGTGGTTCGCTGTCTTGTAGTCTCTTAAGGTGAGTTTTACCTTGAGAGAATGCTGTAAGGCTTTCATTTGTTTCTTCATAGAGATGGATACAGAAGTGCTGGCAATACAGCTGGGATTTGAGAGGCTGGACAAAACCTGTTTGCTTTTTCAGCCCTGCTTCCCTGAAATTTTGAACAGTGATCCTTGAACATATCCCTGACAATGGAGGCCTAGAAATAAATCAAGGCAACTGTTAGGAGAGCAACAGGTGTAATTAAAAATGACCTATCGAGGAGACTTTTTAAAAGTTTGGTATGTGTGTAAAGGGGGGGTTGTTAGTTTTATTTTGGGGTTTTTTTGGTTTTGTTTTTTTTGTTTTCCTCCTGTTGCATCATTGATTCTTCTGTGGTAGAACCAGTGACTCACTACTGTGTGAGCTAATCTGTTCCAAGTTACTGCCCAGCCTGGGGGAAGGGTAGCAGAAAGTGTCTGTAGATCTCTAGGGAAAACGACCTGATGTACTTATGTCAGTGGGTGAGGTGGGAGCCTGGGAACGTGTTATAAGATGAACTGCACCTTGCCAGAACCATGTCCATCTCCATCGGTAATGGACACATTGTTTTGCCTTACTGTGAATGCCGTCTGCCTAAAGAGATAGTCAAGAACTTGTCCTTCATTGTGCAGCTACAAGTGGGGGATAAAACTTACAGAAAATACTTCACTGGGACACATAAAGATGCGAGAACTCAGGTTCCTTGAGGTATTTCACCCTTCCGAGAGGATTTCTGCTCTTTATGTTGCATTTAGACAGAGTTAGAGAGTCACTGGTGTAGTTGAAAGTCTTTGCAATTTGTATGCAGGGATGGTTTATTTTGTTGGGCCTGTACTTCAAAAGGCAAAACCATTCTGTTGTGGACAGACACGGGTGGGGTTTTTTCTAATATCATGGTCTCACCCTGTTGTTTATTGTATGAAAACCAAGGAGAGTGTGTGGGATTCCTCACCTACATCCATCTCACAAAGCCAGGAAAAGGTAAGCAATTTCAATTTGGTTTTAGTGTCTCCGCACTAGACCCAGATAAACTCCACAAGAATTTTTGTGTTCTGAACACCAGCGTACTTTTATAGAAGGAAGATCGAGGATAAAGTCTTCTTCTGCAGAGGAAATAGCTGAAATACCTTCAAGAAGAAAACATAAATGAGGAGATTGAGTTATGCCTCCTCAGCAATGCATAGGGAAGATAAAGTCACGAGACCAGAAGCGGGGTAGGCTTTATTCACCGAAGATCTTCCTAGATGTGGTTCCTGTGTTAGTATAGGTGTTTTGGCAGATGTACATATCAATTTAAATGCCTTTAGGAAGGTGAAGAGAAAGAGCAGAGAAGAAGAGAAAGAGAAGAGAAGGAGGAGAAGAGAAGAACCAATTTTTACCGCTTTGAAGGAAGGGAAATGTTCTGAAGGGAAATCCCGGAGCTCGTCGGCCGAGCGGGCGGAGCCACGGCCGGTCCGTCCCCGCACGGAGCCGCAGCGGCAGCGGGAGGTGGGCAGGAGGCGACTGCCCACGGAAGGAGCCGCGGTCGGACACCAGATGCCGCTGTTGGCCGCGAAGGCGCCGTGAGACACGGGAGGGCGGCAGCTCCTCCCCGAGCCGCTGTCACGGTGCCGTCAGCGGGAGGAAGGATGCGGCGAACCGCTCCGGGCGCGGCGCCGGGAGAGCAGAGCGGCGTCCCGCTCCTGCCGGGGAGACCTTAGCGCGGCCATGTGGAGGGCGGCGGAGAGGCGGGCAGGGCCAGGGAGGGGGCCGGAGGCGGCGGCGATGGGCGAGTGCGTGTGGGGTGCGGTGTTGCGGGTGGTGGCGGTGCAGGCGGCGTGGGCGCTGTGCTGGGGGCAGGTGCGGTACTCGGTGCCGGAGGAAGCCAAGGCCGGGACGGTGGTGGGCCGTGTGGCGCAGGACCTGGGTGTGGAGGCGGGCGAGGCGGAGGCGCGGCGGCTGCGGCTGGTGCCTGGGGGCCGGCGGGCGAGCGTGGAGGTGAGCGGGGCGAGCGGGGCGCTGGTGGTGAGCTCGCGGCTGGACCGGGAGGAGCTGTGCGGCAAGAGCGCGCCGTGCGCGCTGCGGCTGGAGGTGCTGCTGGAGCGGCCGCTGCGCGTCTTCCACGTGGAGCTGGAGGTCACCGACATCAACGACAATGCCCCCACCTTCCGTGTGAACGAAGAAGCTCTTAACATCCCGGAATCGTCTGTGGTAGGTTCTCGTTTCCCACTGGAGGGCGCGTCGGATGCGGATATCGGAGCGAACGCTCAGCTCTCCTACACGCTCAGCCCCAGCGAACACTTCAGTCTTGAGCATCGGGGTAATAATGACGAGGGTGCGTCTTTGGGTCTTATTGTAACGAAATCTCTTGACCGCGAGACGATGCCGGTGCACCGGTTGTTGCTGACGGCGAGTGACGGGGGCCGGCCGTCTCTGACAGGGACGATGGAACTGGTGATCACGGTGCTGGACGCGAATGACAACGCGCCCCAGTTCAACCAGTCAGTCTATAAAGTTAAAGTTTTAGAGGGTTCAGAACTCGGGACTCTGTTAATCACACTTAGTGCCACTGATTCAGACGAAGGGATCAATAGTGATATTATATACTTATTTGGTAGACATGTCACTACAGAAGTTAAAGAAATCTTCACTATCGATGAAAACAAAGGAGAAATCAGACTTCAAGGCAAGTTAGACTATGAAGAAATGGATAGTTACGAGATCCCCGTAGAAGCAAGAGACAAAGGCTCCCTCCCGTTGTCAGGTCACTGCAAGGTGGTGGTGGAAGTGCTGGACGTGAACGACAACGCACCGGAGGTGCGGGTGACGTCGCTGTCGGTGCCGGTGCCCGAGGACGCGTCGCTGGGGACGGTGGTGGCCCTGCTGAGCGTGCGGGACCGGGACTCGGGGTCGAACGGTCGCGTGCGGTGCTGGGTGTGGCCGTCGGGTCCGTTCGTTCTGGAGGCGACGTTGTCGGGGTCGTACTCGCTGGTGCTGCGGGAGTTGCTGGACCGGGAGCGGGTGTCGGAGTACGAGGTGGAGGTGCGTGCGGAGGACGGCGGTTCTCCGTCGCTGGGCGGCCGCGTTGGGCTGCGTGTGCCGGTGTCGGACGTGAACGACAACGCGCCGTCGTTCGCGCAGGCGGTGTACACGGTGCTGGCGCGGGAGAACAACTTGGCGGGCGCGGAGCTGGCGCGGCTGTGGGCGCGGGACCCGGACGAGGCGGGCAACGGGCGCGTGAGCTACTCGTTGTGGGAGGGCGCGTTGGGCGGGGGGTCGGGACCGTGGTGGTCGGGGACGTCGGGGTCGGTGGGGGGTGTTGCGGCGTCGAGCTACGTGTCGGTGGAGGCGGAGAGCGGCGTGTTGCGGGCGCTGCGGCCGCTGGACTACGAGGAGGTGCAGGTGCTGCAGTTCGAGGTGCGTGCGGTGGACGCGGGGGAGCCGTCGCTGTGCGGCAACGCGACGGTGCAGCTGTTCGTGCTGGACGAGAACGACAACGCGCCGGCGCTGCTGCCGGCGGCGGGCGGCGGGTCGGAGGCCGGGGCGGTGTCGGGGGAGGCGGGGACGCTGTGGGCGTGGGCGTCGTGGGGTTCTCCGTCGGGTCAGGTGGTGGCGAAGATCCGGGCGGTGGACGCGGACTCGGGCTACAACGCGTGGCTGCGCTACGAGCTGTGGGAGCCGCGGGGCAAGAGCGCCTTGTTCCGCGTGGGGCTGTACAGCGGCGAGGTGAGCACGGCGCGGGCGCTGGAGGAGGCGGACGGGCCGCGGCAGAGGCTGGTGATCGTGGTGCGGGACCACGGCGAGCCGGCGCGCTCGGCCACGGCGACGCTGAGCGTGTCGCTGGTGGAGGGCGGCGAGGCGGCGCTGGCGGCGGCGGCGGGCTCGTCGTCGCTGCTGCCGCGCTCGTTGGCGGGCGGCGAGAGCGGCTCTGGGCCGGCGGCGGCGGCGGCGACGAACGTGTGGCTGGTGGTGGCGATCTGCGGCGTGTCGAGCCTGTTCCTGCTGGCCGTGGTGCTGTACGGGGCGTCGCGCTGGGCGCCGCGGGCGGCCGTGCTGTCGGGGCCCGGGCCCACGACGCTGGTGTGCGCCAGCGAAGTGGGCAGCTGGTCGTACTCGCAGCGCCACAGCCGGAGCCTGTGCGTGGCGGACGGCGCGGCCAAGAGCGACCTGATGGTTTTCAGCCCCAACTTCCCGCCGCCGCCCGGTCCCGCTTCAGAAAACTGTTCTGCTGGGACGGGGCCATCTCTTTCTCCTCTTACTTCAGTCGTGGTAAGCGTCTTCGTAATCTTGTATTTTAGTTCTTCTCTCTTGGGTTGTTCTATTTACGTGACAATTTTCATGGATCTTCGATGCATTAAAATACCTTTTCTGTGGTTAAATATTTAAGACGAAGTCTTAGCTTTGTGGTGGTGTTGAATGTAGGCTTGATAATTCACGTTAGACGTGCGTGTTCGCCTTTTGAAATGTCATTGTTTTATTACCTGAAGGCCTCTCAAAATTTCAAAATTTTCATGCCGTCTCTTCCTTTTTTTTTTTTTAATCTTTCGTAGGACGTTATCTTTAATCATATTTGTTGTAATTTTGTTTTACCGTCGACTTGGTGTCAAATTGCAGTGGTGGCAGTTAGCGGATATTTTGTTTCCCTGTTTTAATTGTGTTTTAACCTGTGAACCGAACCCCCCCGGTATTGCCGAGGCGTTTGGATGTTCCCTCAGGCTGAATGCAGCTATTCTTGAAGGAGGTGTGGTTACTCTTGGTTTGATGAATATTGTGTTTATATGCGCGTCGACTCACTCGTGGGCGTATTTATTCAGAAGCCGCTCCTAAGAAGCTGAAATACATGAGGGGATAAATTTGGGCTGGAGCGAGGGCAAGAAATGTTGGTCGAGGTCGTGAGTACTGTTGTGTCTGGAAATCTGGTGAAAATGTGCAGGCTGCTTTATGAAAAAATGGAAAACTCTTTGAGGGAGAGGGTGCTCCCCGACCTTTCCACACGACCTGATCCTAATGTTTTTGTAGTGATATGGCGTTTCTTCTACCCTGTCCGTCCCAGAAACGTGCTGTGGAAAGTACAGTCCGCATTTGGTGTGAGCGGAGAGAGGCAGGAAGATGTTTAAGGGAAAATTATAAGGGAGAGTTTCTATGGTGTTGAACGGCCCAGGGATGGTAGATTGGAAACTTTTGGTTCTCCCAGCAGCAGAGCAGAAAAAGCAAGAGAACACACATTCGATACTGGTTTTCTCAGTAACCCTGCGTGGAGAGCACTTGCTAAATTAGCGGGTTGTTAGAACACTGTTATCGAGGCAGCTGATCTTGTCCATGCGCTGCTGGCGCTGAATCGACCCTGTTCTCATCTAGACCAGCTTCAAAGCACTCTTTGAGATGAGACGTTAGGGTCACGTTTAGTGTTTCTTGTTCGGTGTTAGAAAATGAACACAACATTTACGGGGAAAAGTGAAGATGTCTTCTATCCGATTTAATTTTCTCTATAGCTTATAAAACCAAGTCTGCAAAGCTGTCAGGGTAATAACAAGCAGGACTTTTATATGATTTCTTTTCGTGTTACGAGTTTAATTCGCCAAAGATTCCCTTTTGTATAACCACCGTATTTTTAAGACACAGTGGTATCTTTAACACAGTATGTATGTTTTGACAACGTATACTTTGTTGGGTTTTGAACTCATAGAAGCTCTTCAGACGAAGGACATGGACTAGAGAAATAAAATGGCAGATCGTTGTTTCTGCCATTGTTTCTGTTACAAGGATGATGTTTATAGATGCACCAAAAACAGCAACGAAAGTTGAAAACTTCATATCCTTTTTGAGAAGTATCGTAGGAGTGGGTTCTCTCCCGTTGATCATAGAAAAGTGTTTGAATGTGTCCCACGATTTCCTCTTTCCTTCTCGCAGGTGTTTTAAATCACTTAGTACCGCCTTTGAGTTCTTTGTGTATTTGCTGGGGATTGTTTATTTAGTCTCCTTTGATCATGGCCGGTGGCTGATGTGCTTAAGGGGACTGAGTCATCACCTCTTAAGTATGCGGTGAACTGCCTTCACTTGTGAGTAGCGAGGTTTATCCCAGTGCTACAGAACTACCAATTTCTTTCGTTTATTCACTTGAATGTGATGGAAGGCAGGACCATGTGATGGTTCGCAGCAAACCGCGATCTTCTAAAGGAAAAATTCTGTTCAAGTTTATAAGCAGATTTAACTCATTCTGTAGAAGAAGACGGAAAATCAGCATTTGCCCACCGGAGTGGGAGGCGACTGGTTTCCTCGGGTTATGACTAAGGGTGATGTGGAATCTCTTAATGCCGATTGTTTGGGCAGGGAAGGATTTGGTTTCCCTTCGGTTCCTCTTGGTTTCTCCGACTGCAATATTGAATTGAAGATCTTATCGGAGTTTATTATAGACGCACGCTGTCAGGAAATATTTCAGTATTTCTTTTAGAAACAGAAAGCAATCTCAATTTTAGAAACAGCTCGTGGATGCTTTTGCTTCGTGGCATAGTCTGGGCGGGAGTCGTTAACAGAAAGCTCTAGAATATCCAGCAGTGCCTTGAATAAACGATACCAATTTCGCGCAGGGTTGGCAGTCGCTGCAAGCCCAGTCTCTTCTTCCCGCCGCACATTGTTTTGGAGAGTGATGCTGATTAACAGCGACGTTACCAGGCACACTGCAGTCCTGGCAGCCGAGGCACGGCTCGCAGCCGGGAGCGCTGCCGAGCGCTTCCCCGGGCGGCTCCGGGAAGCGGGAGAGGCGGAGGAGCAGCGGCTGCAGCGCTCGCCCGCCGTGGTGGCCGGAGGTTGTTTTGCAGCCTCAGAACTGATGGTTTTACAGGCAGGGAAATGCCCGGCACGGCTGCCGGAGGAGCTGCTGCAGACACCGCGTGCTCGGCTCAGAGCTGCTCCGCCGCACGAGCAGGACTAGACCATTCCTCCCCGGTATCTGCCGCCAAGTCCGGTGGTCTCTGACTGGGAGTCAATAGACCGATCTGTGCCCTCGCGTTAGAGAGACAAGTTCTTGCCTGCGATATGCTGAATAGCACGTTGTGAGTCCGTATTTCTGTGGCTTGATATGTGTAATGAGGATTTTCGTAGGGTTCGCTGAATTCTAGAAATCCTCTGCCTACGAGATTGTTCTCCCAGGCTCCGGATGGCTAAAAGTCATCTCCGCTCCCGTTGTCCCCGCGGAGCAGCTGCGAGCTCCCGTGGCTTTTTGAAAGGCATCCTGACATCTCCACCCACTTTGCCGGCAGGCACAGCCTGCCTTGGCGGAGAGGGGCTCGGAGCTGCCGGGAAAAGAGCGGGTCAGCCTGGCGTTGCTGCCCAGAATTCCGTCCGTCCCGTCTACCGGGAGAAACGCGGGGCTGAAAGGGAGCCCCGAGGGGCAGAGGGGGACTCCCACGGGCGACAGCGTGGACTGCCTGCCACACCTCCCGATCAGGAGGAGCCCGGTGTTTCGGGTCGCCGCAGTACCCCCGTCTTTCCTCTGATGTCTGTCCCCATGTGAGAGGCGGTAGCGGGGTCCCTGCACTTGCGTCGGTGGCTCCGCGCTGGCGATTTGGGCTCAGTCCGAGGAATAACTCCGGCCGTCCTCAGTCCGCGGGCAGACCCTATTTACTGTCGAGCTCCCATCGCTGTGCGAGCTCTCATCTTCCAGGCGGAGATGAGAGCAGGGGCTGCCGGCGGGTCCGGGGACAGCGTCTGCGACCATCAGTTCCCCTCGGAGGAAAAACCGCAGGGCTGTCGCTCCGTCTGCTCCCCCGAACGGATTCAGCCTCTTCCGCCGTCTTCAGCAGAAGCGCAGTGTCCTAATTCAGTATCAACGGGCGTCCTTGGGATTTTCCCAAGTCCCGGTACCGAGCGGGACGTGTCCTGCAAACCTCCCTCGAAGGCACCGCCTCTGACGGATTCCCCGAGGAAACTGCGCCTTAAAATCATCTCCGACGTGAGGATGACGTTCAAACACGAGTGTCCCTTCGTGTGGGGCGGCCGTGTGCTCCACAGCCCCGACGTGACCCGGTTTTACTATTCGCCTTTAGATTTTTGCCTTTGCTGTCTTAACAGTTCTTTCTGGCAGCCACCGTTGATCCGAGCACAACATGCAGGGCTGGGCTAGTGATGTCTTATTGCAGGAAAAAAGGGGCGGATTGGCTGAAAATGGGCGATGGGGAGGGAGAAAGAATACGGAAAGGATGTTCAGGGCTCTGAGGCGGTGTAAGTGCAGCGCTGCAGCTGCCTGTCGGGTGGAGGAAGAGCTCTATGAACACGTCGGGGAGTGAGACACGATGAGGGGTCGTGTAGCAGTGAATGAGACCTCAGAGGTCCAGGACCACGCTCTTGGGATTAGAGAAAGCTGAATTCCTTAGTGAGTCGTGTCACACTGGCTTTAAGAATCGGTCAACCCCAGGGAAGGGAATAGGGAATATTTTGGATATGGCAAACTGAAGGCACACGTGAGATCAGAGACGGGGAGTTTTAAACAGGGCTTACATTATCCACTCTGATTACAAGAGAAGTGTCTACATTAAAGTCGTTGAATGCAACTGAGTACATTAATACAACAAAAGATCGTAATTAGGTTAAGTGACTTGAGATGGAGAGGAGCCCTGTGAGATTGGAGACCTTGAAAAGAAGAGTTAGGTGGAAAGGCAGCCCAAAAAGAGTGTGAGTAGAGAAACGGAGTGTAAAGGCACCTTTGAGACCATCGGGGCAGCTGAATGTGGAAGGGAAAGCTCGAACAGGCAGGGAGGAACATGCCTGGGATTCTGTTGAGCAGAGCAGTGGCTTTGCACAGAGGGCAAGGCTGGATTCTGTTCCCGGGGCACAACAGTGTTACTCCCTTCCTGGCAGGAGTGTCTGCAGTGTAACTGGCCCTGGATATTTAGTATTACTAAGGACTGGATCTTGGCTGTGATCCAGACCTGTCTACCTAGCGGTGGGTGGATCAGGCAGTCATCCATGCTGCATTGGGAAGGCAGTGTGGTGGGATCTGGATTTTGAGATGGAGTGGGAGTTGTTCTGGCCACTGAAGCTGCCTGACACATCACTGTCCACAGTGGAAAAGGACAAGAGGACAAGGGATGCCAAAATACTAAAGCAGGGTGGTAAGCTTTAAAATTGTTAAAACCAAAGCAAATTGAAAGCTCTCTTGGAGCCCTGTAAACAGCATTGGGCAATGCTGTGAACTTAGAGACGTAGCAGAAAGATGAAGAATTTATTTCATGGTTAATGAGTGGTAAATGAATAGAATAAAGACTAATATCATTGTAGGCTGCCAGATACTTCTCGGAAGGTGAGTACACCTTGGAAAGAAGTAAATGTGCAATTACTTTGATTTTTGGGCATTCATTAATCAGTTTCTGCCAGCACTGCTGGTATTTTGGGCACCGGTATGCCCAACAGCAGCTTGTCATTTTGATATTACATTTAAGGAAAATCTGCCTTTGAGGGGGTTTGTCTGTTCAAAAGGAGGATGTTGGGCCCAAAATTGTTGTGTTTCTTCACTGTAAACCGAGTGACTGATAGGTGAGTGGAGGCTGTGTGCTTTATCTCTGTGTGCACCTGAGGTATCACCATGTGGCTGTCCTGGCCTTTCTGGACAGATGGATTTATTCTTCCTGCAAGATAATATTAAGGGAAATATATCAGTCTTTCCTGTGACTTTTTTAGTTGTTATTGCATTGATTCAGGGTGTTTATAATGACTGCTTCACTACACAGCAGTAAACCCACCAACTTTTCAGGTATTGTAGATGGCATCATATCTTGGCAGAAGAGGAATTTAGGGCAGATTTGGAATGGGGAGAGTCTGGATGGCAATTCTGTGGTGACTAGGTGGGAATTGGGGGTTTCTGCAGTCAGCAATCAGGAAAAAAAAAAGGGGTTAAACAGCATACCATGAGTACTTACATTGTATGCTGTGTGCAATGGTTTTGGAACAAATTTGTGACCTGTGTGGATGCACAGCAGCCCTGCAGCTCCAAATCTCAGCACCCGCCCCCCGCCCCCCCCCCCTTTCTCCCTCTCCTCCCCCTGCAAAGGCTTCCCCTGGAGCTGTAAGGGGTGTTGTAACATCAATGCAGTGCAAATAAAATGCAACATTCAGGTACTGCCAGAACCTACTGGAGTTAAAAGTTATAATATCCACAGACAGTTATGCTGGAGCTGACCAAGACTTGCTTCAGTGTGGGCAGGATAGGAACCTGACCGGGAGGTTTTTGCTGAGTTGTGAAGATGCAAACAGATGTATTGATTTTTTTTTTTTAAATTTAATGTACAACTTTTGGCCGTGCTCCAGATTTTCTCCTGCTTTGAAAGGTTTCGATGCTATGTGTAATTGAAGTGTTCTGTTTCACTCGCCCGGCAATGCTCAGCTGCATAAAGAAACCCCGTGAAAGGGTTAAGATCTGTCCTTGTCACACATTTATAGCCTCTTGCTTTTCCGCGGTCAGAAGGAAGCTGGAAACAGAGGAGACTGGAGGTGCTGCCAGGGCTTGGGGCCCATCTGTATAAGCTGCTGCTTAAAATCATTCCAGGAGGATATTTGGAAATATTTTCTGCCTTCTGCCACCTGCTTTGGGGGGTAGTTGGGAACCGTGCCCTGCATGCGGAAAGTCGGGGGAGCAGAGAGCTTTGATGTTATTTTTTTTTCCCCACTCATGATCTGCAGTCTCTGTGTGGTATCAGCTCATCTTTCCCCACAATTCCTGGGCATGCCCTAAGTGCAAGATCTCTCTGGCACCGATATTTACTTCTTTACAAGTAAAGACTGCTGCAGCCTCCCATTTCCCCCCACCACCCGAGCCATCCTCATCCTGCTTTGGCGGGCTGGATGGGAGCTCGTCTGTGGCTGGGGGTGATCTGACTGTCACAGCAGAGATCTTTCTCTCCAATAATCCGTGTTAATTTACCTTGTCCAGAAGGTGAAGCAGGAAAGAGACTTTTTCCTTTTTTTTTCTTTTTTTCTCCTCGCCCTCTCTCCTTTTTTTCTTTTTTTTTCCTCCTGAAGTTTAACAGGGGTAGAGTCGACTGCCTCCTTTAATTGTGCTCTTAGAACCCCTCTGGGAAATGTTGTGCTCAGCCGGAGCGTGCCTGGGCTATGTTGACCCATGTTTAGCCGATGCCTGTCACTTCTCATCCGCCTTTCCCTTCCAGCGCGGTGCTCTGACAGCGCATCCTCTCGCTGCCTCTCCCGCAAGGACCGCAGCGAGGGAGTTCGGGGCGGGGGGGTCTGCTCTGCATCTCTTCACGGAAACACATCCATGACGCGCACTCGGGGGCTCGGACGACCCCCCGCTCCCCCTGCTCCCCTCACCCGCGTCTCCGTCGGGGCGTTAAAAAGCAGGGGACGGAAGAGGAGCGGGGGGAGGAGGAGAAGCAGCCGCCGGCCGGCGGGACAGCGGCGGCGGGGGGAGCGCGGCCCCTTCCCTCGGTGGCGCAGGTGTCGCCGCGGCCTCTGGGTGGCGTCGCCGCCGCTGCCCGTCTAAGAACCGAGCGGGGCCGGCGCGCCGGGCACAGCGAGCGGCGGGCGCAGCGCTGCGGAGCTGCCGCCTCTCCCCGCACGGCAGCCGCCGGCCCGGCGCGGGGGGGGAGCGGAGCCGCCGCGGAGCCTCCCGCGCCCGCAGAGAACTTCTCGCCTTCGCCGCCTCCCGCCGGGAACTTGGGGGGGTGTTTGCTGAAATTCTGGATTATGTTCCTGCTGAGCCGGTCTGCGGGGAGCTGAGCCAGGGGAGGAAGCATGCGGGGCTATTTAATGGTCTTCTGCCTTATTTGCTGCACCGCGGACGGGCAAATAGTGTATTCCATCGCCGAGGAAACAGAGCGTGGAGCGTCTGTTGGGAACATAGCGAAGGATTTAGGAATAGATGCAGCTACACTTTCAGCTCGGAAATTTCGCATGATCACCGGTTCAAGTAAGCAATATTTTAATATAAATGCCAGCACGGGGGCTTTGACTGTTAACGAGCCCATAGACAGAGAGCAGCTTTGTGAATTAAAGTCTGTCTGTCTCCTGAATTATGAACTCGTGTTAGAAAACCCTCTAGAGCTTTATAGGATGGAATTTAAAGTCTTGGACATAAATGACAACTCCCCCAGCTTTCCCTTAAGTGAATATCATATAAGCGTGCCTGAGTTCCTGTCACCTGGGGCACGGTTTACACTCCCCAATGCCCAAGATCTTGATGAAGGTGCTAACGGTGTCCAGAATTATACTCTGAGCCCCGACGAACATTTCCATTTGGAAATGCAGATACGCGGGGACGGGAGTAAATATCCTGAACTGGTGCTGAAGAAAGCCTTAGACAGGGAGCAGCAAGCCACTCACAGACTGGTGCTTACAGCCAAAGATGGTGGGAACCCTCCAAAGTCCGGTGATGTCCCGGTAATTGTGACTGTGCTGGATACCAATGACAATGCACCAGAATTTGAGCACTCGGTCTACAGGGCGAGTATCTTGGAAAACTCCCCCAGTGGCACTTTGGTAGTCCAAGTGCACGCCACGGACTTGGATGAGGGTCCAAATGGAGAGATCAGGTATTCGTTTAGCAATACGACTTCTGCTGACTTACAGCGCATGTTCTCAATTCACCCACACACCGGGGAGGTGACAGTCAATGGCGTTTTAGCTGTTCAGAGACCCCTTCTCGAGATGCTTATTGAGGCAAGGGATAATGGGGCATTTGGCATGTCCAGCACAGCTAAGCTGCTGGTGGAAATCACTGATGTGAACAACCACGGCCCAGAGATTACAATTACATCCCTTTCCAGTCCCATTCCTGAGGATGCTGTTCCTGGCACGGTGATAGCTCTGCTGAGTATTTTGGATAAGGACCCTGGGGAGAATGGGAAAGTAACCTGCCAGATCCCTGAAAACCTTCCCTTCCAGTTAAAGCCTTCCCTTCAAAACTACTACAGACTTGTCACCAGTGAGGTTCTGGACCGAGAACTGATCAGTGAGTACAACATCACCATTACTGCCACAGACTTGGGTTCTCCACCCATCACCACTCAGAAGACTGTTTGGGTGCAGATTTCTGACGTGAATGATAACCCTCCTGTCTTCAGTGCTGACACATTTGATGTGTTTGTGGAGGAGAACAATCCACTTGGTGCTTTTATCTACCAGGTCTCGGCATCTGACCCTGATATAGGGGAGAACGGACGGGTTTCTTACATGCTCAGGAATTCCACAGTTGCAGGCAGTGCCCTGACCAGCTTTCTGTCTGTGAACTTGGCCAATGGGAGCATCTATGCAAAACGTGCCTTTGACTTTGAGCAGCTTAAGAGCTTCTATTTCCAAGTGGAAGCCAAGGACAACGGGTCACCGGCCTTGAGTGCTGCCATAACAGTGAATGTTTACATCTCAGACCAGAATGACAATGCCCCAGCCATCCTGTACCCCACCAGCCAGAACGGCTCCATAGCCGTGGAGGTTGTGCCCCGCCTGGCTGACGAGGACTACCTGGTGACCAAAGTGGTGGCGGATGACGAGGACAACGCTCAGAACGCTTGGCTTTCCTACCACCTGGCCCAGGCCTCTGACTCCAGCCTGTTCCAGCTGTCCCCGCACACGGGCGAGCTGCGCACCACGCGCTCCATGCGCTCCACCGACTTCCTCAAGCACAAGGTGGTTGTGGTGGTGCGGGACCACGGGGACCCTCCGCTCTCCTCCACCGTGACCGTGGGCATCCTGCTGGCCGACACCCTGCCCCAGGCACTGCCCGACTTCGATGACAGCGGGGAGCGGGTGCCGCTGCTCAACGCTACAAACATCTACTTGATCATTTCCCTCGCCTGCGTCTCCTTCATCTTTGCGGCGTTCCTCCTCTTCCTCGCCGCCGTGCGGCTGTGCCGCTGCCGGACTTGCTGCTGCTGTGGCTGCTGCTGCCCAGCTGACGATTATAAAAAATATTGCTACAGTGTGCACATGCTGCCCAGCTCCCACCTCCCACCGGACATGCTGGAGGTCACTGGTGTGGGTAAACTCACTCACACCTACTTGTACAGGGCATCTGTAGGTCTCGGGCCTGGTAACAGCAGCATCCCAAATGGTGATGCTGGGAACGTTCCCAGTGGCTCGAGGTTACAGGTGCCAGGGCCCTGCATCCAAGTGCAGCAGGTCCAGAGTGACCGGTTGAGCGCTGTCCTCGTGGTAAGTACTTCTGCCTTTCTCTTTTTTTCTCCCAGGCACTTGTGTCTGCACTGGGGTGTTCCATGCAGAAAGTACTGAGGGTGTTTGTAGGAAAACAGGTGTCAGTTCATGACACCTGGAGGAAATTTCAGTTTGTTTTATGTATTTTCTAAAGCCAAGGATCTCTTTGTCTGATATGTGGTCGTGGGATGACAAAAGAGATTTGTTTTTTTTCCGCACAATCATTAAGGACCTTCAGACATAATTGAAAGTAAAGAAGATAGAAGTGAAAACTAAATACCTTGCAAGTCAAGCCAAGTCTTCAGAGAGCTGGGTTGGGGCATGATAAGAGTCCATGCAAGTTTCTAATCCATGGGTGGTTCTAAGCTACACTGTGTAGAGCCTGTGATTTTATTTTTTTAACAGTTTTTTAATCCCCACCCCCATATTGTGAGACTTTTTCATTGAGGGAGAGTAGTTTGCTGAGCCAAGATGTTGGTTTACAATGCCCAAGGTAAGTCTGAGGTGGAATAGTGGGAGTTCTGGCACCTTTTTAGAAAATGTGATTTGTAGTGCTCATCTCTCTTTCCAAGCAATCCATAGGTTTTGTGAATCTGAAATAATTTCCTTCTGAGCCTCTGACCAAGCTGGTTTCTTCCTCAGTAGCATTATGGGTGACTTTGCAGGAGAAAAGAATCTTTACTGTGATCCCAGTGTAGGGCTACAAGGTCTCATCTGCTGGGTCTTGCTCTGTCACTTGTCCAAGACTCAGTTTTCTTATATATTTTTAATAGGTGCTGTGAGTCATCTGTGTATTTTTGTGAACTTTTGAGATGTTTTGCTGCAGACTGTCAAATTCCTTAGTGTATATAATAGTAGCTAGGTCCTGCTGGCTCTGTCCAGGCCAGTACTCTGTGTGTGGAAAGAGCTACTCCAGATGTTTCTAAGGAAAATGTGAGAACCCAGGTTAGACAGACATGGTATGATCTGCTTCCTGCCATTGTTTTTGACCTAGTTTACAATTATCAGAGGTTGTCCTGAGTCTGTAACCATTATACTTATTTTCATTTTTGAAATATTTAATGTACCTTTAAATGTATGTAAATGCCCAGTCCCTGTTTGAAGGGTTGTAAGGGTAGGTTCAGTAACTTTGTTGGATAATCACATATCCAACTATATTACACTTGGTTTTATGACTCTTGAATTTCAAAGGAGTGCACTATTGTAAGTTTTCCCCTCTAGAAAAGGTTCCAATTAGTTTCTCACACCTTCCCATATTTCTCTGTTGACAGGCTCAAATAGGTTTGTGGGTTGTATTTTTTGCCCCATCCCTCCCACTTTTTTTTTCTGAAAGCTTTTCCACTGACAAGGAAATATATTTTGTGAAATATTTGTTATTTGATTTACACATGATGGTTTTATCTGGTCTTTAATCAAAGCCAGAATCAGTTGAAAGTTCTGTTCTCTGTAGCAGCAGAGGGTTGCACGTGTTGTGGGTTTCTCACCATGCAAGGAGGGGTGTGTGGAATACCCAAATCTTGCAAAACCAGAAGAATTGGTGTCTTTCCATAAGAAATTGTAGAGTCCAGGCAAACAACAGTTGGCAGTAAAGAAGAATCTGTTCCTAATGCATTGGTGTTCTTTGGGGGTATCACTAATTATTTTGAGAATCTGAAAAAAGGGTGAGTTAGAACCCTTGTAACAGGGAGTTAACAACCTTTTTGGCAATCTCTTAACTCAGGTGTCTGCAAGAATCTTGACAGTGTCTTGGGGTGTAACCTTGCCTGGAGAGTAGTTTGTAATTGCAAAACTTATATAACAACATTTATATATGTAAAGTCAAAAACTGGCACACCTCATTTCCTTCTTCCCAAAAAGATCTGGAAACTCAGGTTACCAACACATTAAAGAACTTAATTGTAATAAATGTGCAAAAGTATCCCTGATCTCCATAATGAGAACGACTGAAATGTGTCTCGTTACATCTCACTGTGTTTCAGTCATTCAGATGAATTTTCAAACTTGTAGCATGAGACACTTTTTAAGGAGCTTTTGGTAGGGGGTGAAAAAAAAATCCCAGATGTCATCTTTGGCAATTTTAATTCCTTGGCTCCTAATACTCAGAGATGGGCTCCCATAGCTGTGACCTACATGGAAAGTCCAAAGGCTTTGCAGTAATTGAGCTGAGCAGAGGATCAGAGGCAGAGACTGAAAACCCATCTACCCTTAAAACCAAAATAACGCTGGTTATTTGTTATTAATTTGGTGCTGATAATTACAGTGGCATTCCAGCTGGAGAATTAACTACATATGCATATTTACCAGTTGAAATTTCAGTTAAGAAATTAAAATTTAGTTTTAGATGTCTGTAAATGCTTTCAGGCTGATTTATTTGGAGATAAAAATATAAACCTATGTGACCCTTTGAGCTTTTGAGGAGAGCTCGCTGTATTGCTCTCAAAGAATATAAATGTAACAAAAAGAAAGCAACAAATATTTAAAAGGTGCTGGGAGCCACTTCATAGTTATAATTCAAAGCACTGGAAGGTATTTCAAAATTACAGTTTTAGCAGAACTCAAAATATGCCTTTACCTGATTTTGTTGAGGTTTTTTTAAATTGAGGAAGTGATTTCAGTTTTCAGTACACATAGGATAGAAAAAGGGGTTTTTATGAAAAGTTAAATGAAATTCTAGAAATTAAACATATTTTCAAGATTTAGGTTAACTTCTTTGTTCTTTTTCTGCTTTTGCTACTGAATTAAACTATAGGCTTGGGTGATTTTTTCATATGCAGACGCATGAGACCCTTTCTGCTTTTACATTTTTTATTTGGGTTAGAGCTAAAAATAGCTCAATGTATGGCCATAATAGCAGTAGAGTAAACTGTAATTGTATCTCTTTCAGTATTTTGCTGTGCCTTTCTGCAACATGGCATAAATGAAAAGCGTGGTACGCTGGTGTGTTGTATGAGAGACAAAGGCACTGGTGGTTACTAAAGTAAGCAGTGGTCTACTGACTTATTATTGTGATGTAGCCATGGATTGCTGCAGCCCTTTTATTTGCTTGTGTTGCCCATTGTGCTGCACAAAAGGCCTGTAAGATATTTCCACATTGAGAGCATAGTGACCTCTCTGTGACTTGACATTCAATATTTAGGTTACATCCAGAAATAGAGGCAAACCTTGCAATGGAGAATATTTCTCGTGAATCTGTAATGGGAGTGGAATAATTCTGTGCAATGTGACACGCACTTCCAGTGACAAAAATGGATACACTTACTCTGGAGCAGGGGCAGGCAACCCAGGCTAAACTGCTGCAGGCTAAGCATCAGTTGTTTCCTCTCTTAAGTGAAGACCAGATATGTGTCCAAGCCCTCCCTGCATCTCACCCTGAGGGGAATATGCCCCCACAACAAAGTCAAATATAAGAGGAAAGCACCTCCCCCATTTTTTCCTGTCTGTGCTGATGACAGCCTGCCTAGAACCAGCAGTCTTATGCCCACGTTGCAAGAATTCAGTTTTTAAGAAGATTTCTTGGCTGCAGAAGTTACTCTTGGGGTCAGGCCAAGAAAATCCTAGAAGGAGTGAATATCAAAGAAAATTCAGCAAGGGAAACTGCTGTAGATCTCCCTCTTTCTGAGCACTTCAGCTGCCTTTTGCAGAGAAGGATGCAGCTCTGAAGTTGAACAAAAGAACACCAAGTCCTGTGAAGGCTACAAATGGCTGGGCTGAAACTTTGCTTGTCTGATGTCTGGCTTGGAGCATTATTTTTGGAGGTGGTGGAAAGGAGAGTGGCAGAAGTTGTAGGTTGACACAAGGCCTTGAGGGGCCGTGGAGAGTAATATGAGTGTATTTGGAGAAGCAAAAGGCAAAGGCAGCAATGGGCAGGGAAGGAGGAGGTTGAATGGTGACCTGGGCTGAGGGAGGGTAGATGTGAGTAATTCTTGTATGAAAGCACAGAACAAGAAAACACAATTTGGATCAAGTCCAGTCCTTTCCTGTATATGTCACCACTTAATCTTAAATATTCAAAGTCAAAGATTTAAATATAAATTGCAAAAATGATCATTTTAATTGCAAAATTCACTAGGCTGTGCCCATTATTCCTACTGGAAAGTTATTCCTCTAAGGCTTTAAAACACTGTTTTGACATCCTGCCAACAGTTCTTTGCTCTGAATTTGTAGATATTTGGTTTTGTGCCAGCAATTCCCTTTTAGTGTAAGTAGTTCTTTCCCTCTCTGCATCTTGCTTTCTCCACAGTTTAGAAAGCAATCACATATTTTCTTAAGCTTTGTTTGACCAGAGTAAACAGGTCAATCTCTTTCAGTCTTTTTTCCTATGGTCACCTCTGTACTTGTCTGATTACACCAATATTCCTTCTCAGCATCTGTTTTTAGTTTGTGGATATTTATTTCTTGCAAATATATGACTAAAATTACATATATTTCAGACAAAGGGCCTTCTGTATACATAGAAATACTTCCTAGTCCAGGGCATAGGGAATACATAATCTTATATTTCTTGGGAGGGCAGTTATCTTCTCCATAGTTGTAATATGTTGATTTATCAGTTGTGTAAGTGTTATTGCAGAACTTCTTTGGGATAGAGGTGGGTGGGGAAAAGGTTAATGCCCAAGATGGTGATTCTTCTCTCTAAATTAACCCACCTAAATGCTTGATGTTTGAGCCTTAGATGTTAAAAAGTCATAGCCACCTGTGAGAGCAACTCACCCTGTTCATCTTAGAAGAGTTTAGACAGTGCTGTTTGTGGGCTGAGACTAAATGCTTTAAATAATTGAAATGAGTTGATATAAGGGAGGAACTTATGGGAATCTGCACTTTGGGTTATTAGATGCTATCCATTTCTGTGACAGGTGTCAAGATTTTGAAGTGAATGATGCCATAGGATTGTCTTCTGCAATTGTTGTTAGAATAGCCCAACTTCTTGTGTGTTAAAGATTCTGACATAGCACTGTATTCAATGCTTTTGTAAAATCAGAATAGATGAGATGGATTTGTGTTTCCATTGAAGAGAATTGAAGACCAGCCTAGCAAATAATTGTCTTTGATAAATCTATGAGTATTTTCCTTCCTTTTCCGTGTACCCTCTTTTATTCCTTCCTCCAGATTTGTATCCAAACAGGGAAATGGGCTTGTGGTCACATAGGCTGGGTTTTACTGTTCTAAATTCCTGTCTCTGCAGTTGCTTTCCTTCAATCCAATTATTCCACTCCAGACTTGACAGGTTTTTATTATAAAAAACCCCCAACAACCCAAACCAAAACAAATTGTCTTCAATCTTATGCTTCTAATTCTCAGTTCTTTTAGACATCAGTGATGGAAACCAGGCAGTGGGGATTTGAGGATGCTGAACTCCCAGCATTTTGGTTCTGCCTTGGTGGCAGTGATTTCCTTTCCCTTGGAGTAATTTGTCACACAGTCACTGTCAGTCTCAAGGTACTGAAAATAGAGGAAAATACAGATTAATTGTTGTAGGATGGGGTGGTGGCTCTAGGGGATCATTGGTCTGTGTGTGCCATGTTTTTGTACCGTTGGCCTTTGCATCCTCTGTATCCTGTTGGAGAGAAGCTGCTGGACTTTTAGTGTTGCCCAGTGTAACTGTGCTAATGCTGTGTATTTTGGGGATTACAGGCAGCTTGTTTCAGTGTAACAAAAGGAATTCTGCTAAAGGTGTGACTTGCTGAGGACTGTTTAAAATCACAATTAATCAAAAGAATGGCAACAAAATCCAATATCCCAACTGAAAAGGGAGGCAATCAGGCACGTGGGAGTTAAAATATTCAGTTGAGAATTTGTAAGGCAAAGAAGTGGCCAGGGCAACAGCTCAAAGATTTGGTGCTAGCAGAGGATTTTGGAGAATAAAAGCAAACTTGACCAATAAGGCAAGTGGAAATTAAGTATCAGAGAAAGAAGGTACATTAAGAAATAAAGAAGTAGCTTGTAACCTCTGGTCTTTGAGCAGCCTCTCTAAGGAAAATGAACAAGTTTT
This sequence comes from Pseudopipra pipra, assembly GCF_036250125.1. Taxonomy (NCBI): domain Eukaryota; kingdom Metazoa; phylum Chordata; class Aves; order Passeriformes; family Pipridae; genus Pseudopipra; species Pseudopipra pipra. Next base: position 3,066,180 of record NC_087563.1, on the reverse strand, counting down.
TGTTCTTTGGGTTCTTTCTTCTCCAAAGGAATGATTTTTATATTTTGATCTGTTAGTTCTTCCATCTCCCCCATGGCTGGTCCCAGTCTGATGGGTCTTGACACCACATTTAGTGGCTTTTTATGTCTTTATTCTGCATAAGCTGCCTTCACAAAGTCAAACCTCTTTGCACAACCGGTCTGAAAAATCAAAGTTTAAGATGTTCCCTCACAAAACCTGAGGGTATCGATTCCAAAAGGTTCTGTGCTGTCGTTCCACAACCTTTTCCAATTCCTTTGTTGGGGTCAGAAGCAAGGAAGCAGGGGAAGTTTTACAGCTGAGTGAGCTCTTCATCTTTTGAACTACATGGCTGTTTGCCATGTGTCTTGGGAATGTGTTTTAGACACCTTTAGACAGTCTTGTGGAGCATGGCCTACATCAATTCTATTTTATATATATTCCTCCAAGTGAATCCTTCAGTTATTTTGATTTGTTTTGTTGGGGGGTGTGTGTTTGTTTTTGTTTTTTGTTGTTTTCTTTCTGTTGGGCAGTCATGAATACCCTAAAGATAATCAAACTCTAAAGCTCTTTGTTTTCAGTATCATGTTGGTAGAAAGAAAATCTGCTGGAAAAAGGAAGTGATTTCTTCTCTCCAGTGAGAGGAGATTTAACTGCCACCATATCTCACCTTTTTGGGACTGATGAAGTAAAATCATCCTAGCAAATGACTTGTCTAATCAAAGTTGCCAGCTGGAATAGCTTCAAAGGATTTGGGGTTGTTGGTTCAGGACTGCTATTTGCACTTTCATCTTTGTTTTAATCTCATTATATATTTGTCTGGGGATTAGAATTAGCGAGTTCCTGTCTTCTCTTTTACAACATCATGCTTCTCTACAGGGCATCCAATCTCTTTAATGCATCCCACCTTGTTTGATAAACTACAGGAAAAATTAACCTGAGTTAATACAGAACATGGAAAGATGCCAGTTTGATCGTGGTCAGAAATGGCTGCAGAATACAAATGTTCACTGAAGAATATTCTAGTTTTGGAATCTTAATTTAGTAGTGAGGCACTTGACTATTTTTGTGTAATGTTTTGTGAAAAACATTTCTTCACTCAAGCTGCTCAAAGAGGACCCAGATATTTTTGGATAAAATCCAAAACCATCAAGCCCTGGAGCTGTCACTGTTGTATGAATTAATAGTTCATCACCAAGTGTTTCTCTTCTGTATTGCTTTGATTATCATCTAGGACATGGGGACAGTGTTCTTTAATGTAGGCAACTGAGGTTCTTGGAAAACTTGGAAAACTGGTGGTGTTGGAGTTAAACTTGATTGGGGGAAAAAAACAGTGACAAAACCAAACCACACAAACCCACAAAACCCACCCAAATCCCAAGCTCTCCCCCTGCCCCCAAATCCCCACCAAAAAACCCTCACCAAAACCCAAAACAAAAACCAAATCCCAAGAAACAATGAGAGGGGAATTAACAGTAGTTTTCCACTGCCTAACAGGCATTGCAGTGGTGGAAAGAGGGGAAATGATTAAAAATTGCAGCAAAGGAAATACTTGCTGGATATGAGAAAGGAATTCTTTCTTGTGACAGTGTTGGAAAAGAGACACAGGACCCTGAGAGGGTCTTCATCCGTGGAAATACTCCTAGCTTGACTGGATAAAAATCCTAAGCAACCTAATCTGCCTGTCAGGTTAGCCCTGCTCCCTTTGTATAGAGGTCTCCTGAGGTCCTTTCCAACCTAACTTTGTTTTTCTGTGATTCTTTCCAGTGTGGCAAAATATAGATATTTATAAGTCGTTATAGCCTTTCCAAAAATGACACTTTATGCCACTTCCAAAAGCTGTGCTGAAGTGCTTACAGGGGTTCTGTATTTTTCCTAATAGGTGCTCAAAATCCTCTATAAAAAATATGAAAAATTATGCCATAACATCTGAATTCCTTCCCTGTCAGATGCACAGCTGGTGGCATCCTCTGTTGTGGATCCTAATGCTGGGTTGTATCCAGTTGTGTCCAGCTGCAACTACAGTGATGGTTGTACCCCAGTAACACAAGTTTAGGAAGCTCTTGCTTTGCCACCAAGCACGAGATCAAAACCACACAACGTGGCTTTGGGGAAAGTTTTAATATCTGAAACCAGCTTTGTACTTTTATTGTAGCCTTGAGTTCTCTTCTGCAAGAATCTTTTTTTTTTTTTTTTCTGCAGTAGAATGGCTGTTTTCCTTTACTGGAAAGTATTTATGCCAATAACTCAGCTCTCACACAAAGCCTAGATCTTGCCCTTATTTTCACCTCCACGCAACTGAGACAATTTTAATGTTCTTCTCTCTCTCCCCTTATGAAATGAGACTTCCTCAGATAAAACAGCACTGGTGACAGCTTGGAAGCAGCTGTTTGTCATGTGCACTCAGGGTTGTAGGGTAACTGTGAACAGGGAAGACAAGGTAATACTCCGAGGAGTATCCTGATTCAGTGGGAAGCTGTGGAAATGGCTCTACTCGAGCTCTTAGTTTGTGCTGTGCTGCACAAGAATCTGTAGCTCTTGTATTACCTTTTGCAAGGAGATTCTGCTCCTTCTGCTGTGAGATGCACAGGTTCTGTTGCTCTGTCTTGAACCCGTAGGTAACTCTGGCACCCAAGCAAAGCTGCTGGAGAGGGATTATATATGATCCCTGCAGTCTGATTCATTGACAGGAGCAATGATGGATGTCATCGGGGGGTTGGTTAAAGGAAATGTCAGTTTTTATACATGATACATGCTGAATAATTGAATTTTCTACAAATGGTCTCGTTTGAGAGGATATATTGTGGTAATGTTTTGTGTTTCTCCTGGATGAGATTTTGTGAACTGTTAAAAGCAGTGCTAAAGAGGCAGACAAATTAATGGGGTAGAGATGCCTGCCAGATTAGAAATACCAATAAGCTAAAAGAAAAATAGAAGTGCAGGGGTTTTTTTTCTGATTTAATATGAAACTCTGTTTACAGGACATCATTGTTAATAATTCAAAATGAACTTTTACTTACCTAGGCTTATACCTGCACTGTATCAGTGACACCATCTGAGAGCTAATTGTGATGGTGTCAACTGCACTGATCCTTCCAAACTGAAGTCCTATAAGGAGTTTTTAATTCCTTTTTCCCTTCTGTCAGGTGACAAGGAGGTTTTTGGAATAATTCAAAAATCTCTCCTTTAAAATGTGAGGTGATAATTTCCTTTGTAATAACCTTTTGAAGGCTTACTTCTCTACTTGCCATCAAGGTTCTAATTAATTTTATCACAATTTATTCATTCACTGGGCTTCTAACAATCTTGTGGTCAGCAGTGCAAAGTACAGTTGGGGAGAATAAAGAAACATTTGAGCACCTGCAACCCTATTTCACTTCATTTCACAGCCTTATTATGCCCCCTCACAGGATTATTATCTGAGATTACACTGTTGTAAGACTCATGCAGGAATTTAAGATTTACACTGGATGGAGTATTCAAGATTAGACATTTGACTGAGCATTCAGGATTAGTCAGCTTGCAGATTTTCAGGACTACCACTGATGTTATTCTGCCATTATAGAAAGGAGATGACAATTTGTTTAATGAATCAGCCCTTTTGGACTTGGAGGATTTTGAGGAGTCTTGGGTTCCATCTCATGGCAGCCAAAGATAAATTCAAGTGTCCCACTTCTCTCCTAACTGGTCTGTAGAACAGAGATCATGGTAGAACAGAAGTAGTAGAAGAATGGAATTACAATAGCTGAGATTTTGTTGTAGTTTCCCCCCCCCCCCCCAAAAAAAAAAAAAACAAACAACATTGCCATATGTTTTCTCATTTGTTAAAAAATATACTGGCTCCAAATAAATCATTGTCTTGGCATAAGAGTTTTTTATGTGCGGGCTGGGAAATCTCCATAACTTGTGGCTGTCTAAAACACATTAAAAATCTCAGTCAAATGTATATTACATTATCTCATAATATATTTCATCTCTCTATACCCAGGGCTTTCAGTCACCTCCTCAAAGGTAGCAGAATTATTCTGTTTATTGGCCATAATGCTGTATAAGTAGATTGTTCCAAGTATATGTTTGGCTGCTGCTAATGCTCAACCCTCGTTTGCTTCCAATAAAACTGGGAGAGTTTTATATATAAAAGTGTTCTGTCTGAAAGACACTTTTTAGTTACTATTATAAATAGTATCCAGTCACTTAGTATCATGAATTTTTAATGTACTATTAATTCTTCCAAAAGGAATGTTTTTCAAAATACTTTAACAGAGAGAAACTGGACCAGGAGGAATTACTGTCTACAGTAGCATCTTGTGTTCAAGCTAAATTTGCTTCTAGGAGCAAACCTATATTGTGTATGGGGGATATTTTGCCTAAACCAAAGGATGGGTTAATGAGCCATCTGGAGAGAACTCTCACCTGTGGTACAGATGGAAGTTCAGCAGTGTGAGCAACTTTATAATGACTATTTTTTTATTTAATGAAAGCAATTGCAACTGTTAGTCTTGGAGCTGTGGAATTCTATGTTTTCAGTTCTGTCCATCATTGAATGAATGAAACCCTTTCAGTATTTCGGGCTGTGTTCATACAGTTATTTTCTATAAAAGTGGTCTGATGTTATTCATAAAATCATAGAATTATAGAATGTTAAGAGGTTGGAATGGACCTTAAGATCTAGTCCCCCCTGCCATGGGCAGGGGCACCTTCCACTAGCCCAGGTTGCTCCAAGCCCTGTCCAACCTGGCCTTGGACACTTCCAGGGATGGGGCACCCACAGCTTCTCTGGGCAACCTGTGCCAGGGCCTCCCCACCCTCACAGGGAAGACTTTTTTCTAATACTTAATCTACCCTGACTTTTGTCAGTGGGAAGACATTCCCCCTTGCCCTGTCACTGCATACTCCCTTAAATAGTCTCTCTCCTTCTTTCCTGTAAGTTCCCTTCAGGTCCTGGAAGGTCACAATTAGGTCACCCCAAAGCTTCTCTTCTCCAGGCTGAGCAATCCCAATTCTCTCAGCCTTTCCTCACAGCAGAGCTGCTCCATCCCTCTGATCATCTTGGTGCCTTCCCTGGGCTGGCTCCAGCAGGTCCATGTCCTACCTCTGCTGGTGACCCCTGAAGTGGGGGCAGCTCTGCAGGGGAGGACTCACCAGAGCAGAGAAGAAGGGCAGAATCCCCTCCCTTGACCTGCTGCCCATGCTGCTTCTCGTGAAGAATGTGTCTGATCTTTCCTCTAAAAGCCTTGTTGAAGTATGTTTTGGAAAAAGGACTTGTTATTTGTTAGGAAGTGGTCTTTGTGTCATGTTTGATAGCCATTAAGAGCTGCTAAGGTTGGCTGTGTTACAAGCTTTTGAGAAATTATTCTTCACTCTACTTGGTAGATAATCACAAGAGCTGGAAGGCTCAGTTCCCTCCGAGTCCTGCCAGCAGAGAGCCCTGCTTCAGCCAAGAGCTGGCAGGACCTCCCAGTAATTGCAGTTGTAGATGTGGCCCAGACCAAAGTTAGGGCTGAAACTGAGAAGGATTGGGAGGAAAAAAAACAACAAACCAACACAGTGCCCAGCCCGGGACCAGGGCACGAGGGAGGGTCCAGAATTTCAGTGCAGAGGGTTTAGAAATGGGAGTCCTGTACGTGGGTGGTGGAAGGCAGCCCCTTGGCTGTGTCAGTCTGTGTGACTGACGGTGTCACTGCCCTGGGTGTGTGTCTGGGTGTCACTGGGACACCTGCTCAGCTTTGCTACTGGTTGAACCTGCAAATGAGGGAGCAGCAGCTGCATCTCTCAGCCTGGGTGTTGACCCCTGTTCCCTGGGGCACTGGGATGGGTTCCAGCGACCCAGCAGGAATGGTCCTGATATCCCTTAACAATGCAATCATATTTTGGGCTAGAATTTAAATAGTTTATTTTAATACAAGTGGGATTTAGTGAATGGGCTGGAAAACACATGGATCACAGCACGACTCATGAGCTGCTCGGGTGTTTCCACCAACAAGGAAATGCAGTGGTCAAGGTGCTTGTGGTGGTTCTGGGGGATTATTGACAACATCCTACAAGGAATGGCAAATGCTGATTTTGCCACCTATGTTCAAAAAGGACAGCCAGAATTTGCTAGAGATGTTGCAAAGGGCAATATGTGTGACTGAGGAAAGAAGAGTCCATCAAATGAGAATATAAATGGTAAAGGCTCGAGATATTTAACAAGTACCATTTTATTTGCTAGTGGAAAAGTATAAAAGTACATTAAAAATACATGATTGGATCGTAATGTGAGTGAATTTTAGATGATTTGCTAATCAAAAACCCAATCCTTAGAAGTATATCAGTGGAGAAAAACGATGTAATGAGTACTTTGGTTAATTGAGTATTTACTACATCACTGTCCTCTATTTGTGTCTTCAAGGTTTGGATATGTGTTTTGGCTGGACAAGGACAATGATTATTTTTTAATCTCCTATAAAAGGAAATTTGGCTTAAAACTTGAGAGGCTTGTAAGCCTTGAGGGTCAGTTACCCCACAGAGGAGGTTCATCAGTAGGAAATGTGCCATTAGTTCTTGAACAAGTAGGCTTATCAAGCTTCATGTGGGGGACTAGTTTCAGTGTCACTGAAAATGCATTAATGGAGTGTAAGAAACTGAGAACAGAGAAGTGAACAAATAAGTATCAAAGATGAGCATAAATGAGCAGCTTAACTAAAGTAATTGCATGATGCAACAGTGTAGTAATTAAACAGAAGTATCACAATAAAAGATAATAGATAAAATATTTGATAGCTCAGAAATTTAGCAGCTTTTAATACTTTTACCTGGAGCGAAGATGCTTTGTTTCAGAGAGATTCTAGCAAGGCTGAAGAGTGCACAGGCTTTTGTATTGCAGCAGCATAAACTCCAGGAAATAACTCAGCAGTATTATCATTTGGCAGAGTTCCCATTCTGGGTGGGTTTATGTGCCAGAATTCTTGAATGAAGGACTAAAGGAGAACTGAAAGTCTTTGGTGAAAATGCAATATCAGTATTGCTTCTGCTGTATGTACAGCAGGAAAATAACTGTGGTGTTCATGGTTGAAGGATCAAGTACCCAAAGGATAGAAATATGGATTGGTTTGTGCCTCCCTGTCTTTCCAAATCTTTTTTTTCTCTCTTTCTGTTTTCATTTTGCCCTCCCCAGTGCTTGTAACTCTTTCCTCACCTTCTCCCGACGTCTGGTTCCTTCTCCCAGAAATGTTTTCAGATTTCATGCTGATTTAAAATATATAAACCCCTGAGAGAGGGACCAGACTCAGTCTCCTGTTCCCACTGTGTGCTTTCCAGACATGGAACCAGGCTGCCTTTTTTGTTCTCACAAACTTGGACTCTGTTGCCTGGAGACTGAAACCCTGACCACTGTGATAAGTGGTTTGGGGGGATATGGCCTTCTCAGTGAACTGGATTGAAAGGCCTCTAAACTTTGTGGTTTTAACCAGTGTTCAGTGTGACAAAGAAGCCCAGGAGGAACACTGGTGTTGCTGGATTATTATCTTAGTTTTTTCTTAACTGTGTAGCCAGTAATGGTTTGTATTCCAAATGCTCAATCCTAAAATCTGTTTCCAAAAAGCACAGTTTACAAAGTATTAAGTGAGAAGAATCGTGCTGAGACACTGCAGGTTTATCTGGTTGTGGAGGACAATGTTTTGATTAGTACAAGGAGAGGGGATTGATTTCAGTGGGTACATTTGATATCATCATCCCTGCTTATCACTCAGAGTCTCCCATGTCCTGCTGTGGTTTCTCTGTTCAATGATGGAAGGAATACACTGAGATCAGCTGAGTCGTTAAAAGCTGGAAGTCAGGTGTTATTTGAGGTTAACAGAGCTAAAAGATGTATCCTTGTAAGGCTGGAAGATTTGTGCCCTTCTGGAAGAGCAGCTGAGGACCAGGCAGGATGCCCTGCCCTCTGCATCACAGAGCCACTGCCTGCTGTTGCAGAACAGGCACAAACAGTGTGGGTTTCCCTCAGTACAGAAGGATTTTGCCCAGTGTATGATCCATGCAAAATGCATAAGGTAATTCTGCATTAATACTATAGCACTGACTTGTGCTAAACACCGGATATAGTCCAGCTTTTAAAGGAATATTTCATTAGGTCAACCACTCTGATCTGTTCAGTAAGAACTCTTGTGCTCAAGGAAACAAATATTGAACTCTTCCTAAATTGAGATCATAAATATTTTGTGTCACTGAGGTTTTAAGAATTCCAAAGGGAAGTTTGAAAACAGATTTGCTTCATGCTTACTTAAAAATCCCCAAACAGTTATCTCCCTTCAGCACCCATTACAAATAATAAATTATACATATGTGTTTGTACCTTATTCCTTGAGAACATCCAAGTATTCAGTAGTGCTTTAAACCTTGTGGCCGTTTGAGCCCAGATATTGCTGACATCTTTGGAATGAAAATGCTTGCCAAAAATCATGAAGCCCCTGATGTAACAGAGAACAGAACCCAGCTCCTCTGACTTCCTGCTTTTATGTCATGATCAACTGCTTCTGCTTCCACCTTGCTTTTGTCTTGTCCTGATTTCTAAAGCTCCATTTTAGCTCCAGGGTACTTTTTTTGCCTTCTTGTTGCTGCATGAGAGCCATTGCTTCTCAGGCCTTCCTCTGGGCTTCAGGTCATAATCTGCCTGACCTCATATATAGAATCTTCCCTTTTCTTTGCTTCCCCTTTCAAGTCTCTCAGATGCTCTTATGTGCTGTGAATCAGAGGTGAATTTGTTGCACTGATGAGTGTGACAGAGCTGTCTCAGCAGTGCTGAGCTGGGGATACAGGTCCTGAGCTGGGCAGCTGTGACTGGTGGCTTTCTGTCATCTTCTTAATACCTTGGCCACTGTTTCACCCCAAGATGTGCCTGTCAGCCTGTGCCACACAGGATATTTTTCATGCCTTGCTGCCAAGCTCTTTTTTAATATTGTATGTGACATTACAGTTCTTGTATTTCCTAAGGTCTGCTCGCCACTGCCTCAGTCCCTGCTGCTGTTCCCACCCAGGGAATGAGTTGAGAGATGCTGCTGACTGTTCCCATCTCATCTCCCTCCTGCTCTGCTCCTTGCAGCCTCCCCAGCTGCCTGGAGCCAGTCCTGTTCTCCAGCAGCAATAGTGAGTGCTAGAGAGGGAGGAACTGTGAAAAAGGGTGCAGGAGCTGTGCTGATGTCAGTAGGCAAGTGGGGAAGTGGACTTGGAGCAGAGAGTTAATACAGCTGTGCCCCCATCCCTTTCTTAAAGTCTCTCTGGGTTGTGAAAATTATGGTTGCTTGTTCTTCTCTGGGCCCTTCTACAGAGTATTTTCTGTATTTTGGTGGTTTCTCACAGCATCTTCTGGCTGTTGCTGAGTCTCATCCTTTCAGACTGAACCCTCTCAGGGTCTGACCTTGTGTGCAAATTCAGTCTCACACAGAAGAATCTGGAGTTGTTATGTAGGAAATTAATATAACAGAACTGAATGTAAGATCTCATGGCAGCGAAAAGTGATTTTTCTTCTGCAAAATCTCTGAAGTTCCCCAATCCCACTCATTTTTCAATGGTTTTGCACACTCACACCCACATACTCCCAAGCATCAGCTCGTGGGCCTGATGGTGACCAGGATCACTTGTGTGCAGTGCAGAAGAAAGGGGACATTGGCTGTCATGGCTCACAGTCTCATTCACTGGTGACAATCGACTGATCTGGGATTTGCCATTGATTCCCTTAAGGAACAGGTGCTATTTGGGATCTGTTGCATCATTTTATCTCACCCCTTTAGAAGCCTGGGGTAAAATTCCTTAATTTCCCAGTTCTCTAGTATTCCCCTGCTGTGCATTTTAAGGCTCCAGTTTTCTTCTCCATCTTCTTGAAAACTTATTTTAGGTCATTTTGTTGCCCTGTATTCATTTGGATTAAAACTCTGTATAAGCTCCTCTATAGTAATTAATGCATAATTTTCCTGTTATTCCTTATTTTGTATTTTCTTTGTGTGCTTTCACATGTGCATACACTTAGTCACACTATCTTTATATAATAGTTGTAAATATATTTTTTTTTCAAATCTCTGCACGTGAAAGGAAAGTAAATAAATGGGTGCAAGCAAAATACCACGGATTACAGGCAGGAAAAACTCAGATTAGTTACAGGTAATGAACTCAAACTATTGATAAAGTATTCACAAGAAATGAGAAAGCTAAATTTTTGCTTTTATTTATTTATTTATTTTTGCATAGAATTATTGTGAGATTGTTTTGGCACATTATCAGGTGCTACTTGTAAGTGCACAGTTGGAATCCAGTTCTCTGTGCTAATGTGATAACCTTATTAAATATGACTGAGATTGTAGAAGTACAGCAAAGGGTATGAGATGGCTGGAACATGGATTCCAGCTCAACAGAGGAAAATAGCACAAGCTTTTGGATATCTATGTAGGATAGAGTTGGGAGGGAGGAGGGTGTGGAATCCCACTGTGTGCCAGGACCCTGAAGAGAAACACAAATATAAACCAAAATCATTAGCAGAGAGTGTAAGTCAGGGTCAGATGCTGCTTCTGCTGAGTAAGGAAATCAATGGGACGTGTCCTGAGGTCAGTTAATATCAGCAGAATCTGCAGTATTAACATTTTGCCCATCATATAGGTGGTTATAGGCTAAAAATAGTCCAAGAACAGCAAGAGTTTGGGCCAAAGGATTTTTGTAATAGGATTTGAAGTCAAAATCTTCTAAGCTCAGAAATGCCTGCTGAGAATTAGCAAACAAAATGAAATATTTTCCTGCCCTACTTTCCTTGCTCAGCCATTCCTGTGCAGACACGTGGAGTACAGAAAGCTGTGGAGCAGCATACGGGTCTTATTAAAAAATCCTCACAGATTCAGTGTGTTTTGTGGGGCCTGTGCTTTAATCCCCTCCTGCTTCCTTTATGGCTCTCAGCTGCTCTTTAAAATAGTTGCAGGGGTTTAGTTTTCTGTCTGGGTACTGGAGACATGGCACTTGTATGAGAACTGCAGCAAAGACCTGCAGCCAGAAATGCAGCTGCAAGGGGGGTAAGAGTAGAGGGTTGTTGGGTGTTTGCCCAGATTGCTGAGCAAAGTCTTTCAGATTTGTGCTAAAAGCTGTGTACAGTCTGTGATGGAGATTTTCCTCAAGAGGAGGAAAGAGGGGAAGAGGAGACTGAGGGGAGACCTTAGAGCTGTTACAACTTCCTCATGAGTGGTAGCAGAGGGACAGGCTCTGATCTCTGCTCTCTGTGACCAGTGACAGGACCCAGGGGAATGGCTGGAATTGTGTCAGGAGAGGTTTAGGTTGGAGCTCAGGAAAAGGTTCTTCCCCCAGAGGCTGGTTGGGCACTGCCCAGGCTCCCCAGGGCAGTGGGCACAGCCCCAAGGCTGCCAGAGCTCCAGGAGGGTTTGGACAACGCCCTCAGGGACAGGGTGGGATTGTTGGGGTGTCCTGGGCAGGGCCAGGGGTTGGACTGAATGATCCTGGTGGGTCCCTTCCAGCTCAGGATGTTCTATGACTCTATTTGTCCTTGGAGTCAAGTTTCTTCCTCCCCACCATAGAGAGAACTGCAAGTCTAAACAAAGACTCATCCTGAGACCACTGTGAAAGGCTGGAACCAAACAGAGGTTCATTCCCCACCATAATGAACCAAGCAGAGGTTCATTCCCCACCATAATGTGGCTTCTCTGTCATGGCAGGTGTGATGAATACAACCTGTACTCAACCTGTGTTTTTGGTGGTGAACTCTGGAAGCTCAGAGCAACACCTTCATTGTTCCTTTGGTTGCTCATCCATTCTACAGCAAGGAATTTCCATGATATCTAGACAGTTCTGCCTTCTCTCATTGAGCCTCTTGCTGTAGAAAGCATGGGACTCATGTCTGAGTGCACCAGCCAGAGGTAGAGGTGATGGTTTGCTTCACTTCTATATTTTTAAAAGCATAGATCTAATTATTTAATTTCCTTGCAAATTTGAAATTGACTTTGTCCACCATCAAGAAAAGAGCAATTAAGCAGTTAATTCTAAAGTATAACCTTGAAAAAGGAAGTCATTGCTACTCTTTTAACTCTGATTAAGTAGAACTTGGTCTGTTAATTTGAGAAATTTAGGGCAGCTCTGTGCAACTCAGTACAAGAGCATTTTGGGTCTGATGTTAAATTGAGAAAATCTGAGCATCTTTTATGTGCTTCTTCAGGAGCAAGTTGTAGCTTGCTGCTGTGTAAGAATATCTTGGTGGTTTGGAACAGACCCTTGTAGCTCAGAGAGATCCTCCCATACTGCTTTGGAGTAGAGGTGTGGAGAGAGTAGGAAGAAATTCTTCCCTGTGAGGGTGGGGAGGCCCTGGCACAGGTTGCCCAGAGAAGCTGTGGCTGCCCCATCCCTGGAAGTGTCCAAGGCCAGGTTGGACAGGGCTTGGAGCAACCTGGGCTAGTGGAAGGTGTCCCTGCCCATGGCAGGGGGTTGCAATGAGATGTTGTTTAAGGTCCTTTCAAACCCAACCTGTTCTATGATTCTATGTGTGATGGAGAAAGAAAGGACAGAACTGTGACTCAGCTGCTGGAAAAAATGTAGAGCAATGTGAAGAGAGCTTAGCTGTAATCATTGGATGGTCCATCCATTTTCCAGTTGTGCATCTTTGCTTTCTACTTGTGCTTTGGGCTGTCTGGAATGGCTGCAGGCAGTGTGGTGAATGTGTAGTGGAATGCACTCCTGCATAGGGAATAAACACAAAACACTTTAAGCTACATTTTAGTTGTCACATGGGACTGAAGTTACACACAGGTCTGCTTTGTGGAGAAAATGCACTTGAATTTAGCAGCCCAGTTATAGGTTAATAGGTTAATGCCTGCTTCAGCTGGTGTTTTGAAAATACCAGGAAGGAGAGTGGCAGCAGGTGTGAGACAGGTGAGTCTCAGTTCTGTCTCTTGTCTCTCTCTGTTTTGTTTTTTGGGAGGGTTTTGTTTGTTTTGGTTTGGTTTGGTTGTGAAGTTTTGTTTGGTTTTGTTTTGATTCGTTTTCATTTTATTTTTGTTTGTGTTTTGGTTCGGTTTTGTTTAGGGGTGTTTGTTTTTTCTTTGTTTTGGGTTTGGGTTTTGTTTGTTTGTTGGTTTTTAGTCAGTGAAAGGTCTGCAACATTTTAGATAACTTGAAGATGTGCTAAGGATGGATTAGGCTGGCTTGTAAAAAAAAGTTGCACTGAAAGTATCTTTGAGCAAAGCATAAGTTAACCATTCCATTCAAGGAGTAATCCTGTTAGTGCCTTAGCAGGGCAACTCTGCTGAAAAAAGGAGATTTTCACCATGTCTTTTTGTGCAGTTTTGTGGCCCTGAACTGACTATGATTGTCCAGATACAGGGCTCCATAAATTAAGCATTGAAACCAAAGCATAAGATATGCTTTTATGACTTCATTTTATCATTTTGTAACTTGTCCTTTCGTGGATTAAGAGAATTTATGGAGATGCTATTAGGAAATATAACAAACCTGCAAAAGTCATTAGGGGAGCAGGAAGGCAAGAAAGAAAAGTGCAAATGAAGGAGGAGAAAACACCAACCTCCCAAAAAGCAAAATCTGATCCAGCACAAGGTGTGAAGGCATTGACAGTTAATACTTCTAACAGACTCAAAGGCAAACTCAGGGCATCATTAAAACAGTGTGATTCCAAACCTGCAGGATTGCCAGCTCCTTGTTAGGTCCAAAGCAGGCAGATTCAGGTTTAGGTGGTTTAACTTCTGAAAGGCACTTTGGAGTAAGCAGGGAGCAGAAATACAACTAACAGATGTAAGTCAGGATGTGTTTTCAAGAGAGGGAATACTTGGGTACTTGTATAGTCTTCTATAATGCAAACCTGACCTCTTTTGCCTCTTAAGGAGAGGCACTGACAGGCTCTAAAGAAAATGCCTTTAGTCCTTCTCAGCAGTGCAGAAGGTGACTGTTCCTCACATTACTCCTTGCCTGTACTTTTGGTTCTCACCCTCTATTTTTATACCTGGATCTCCATTTCCATTGGTTCTGTGCCACTGTTTGTTGCTTAGCTTCCTGCTTTATCTGAATTTTGTAGACAAAAATGGAGGGAAAAGGAGACAACAAGCATACTTTATCAGCATCCTTTAGGAACACAGTCTGTTTCTTGTCTGTCCAGAAGGACAAATCCAAAGGTGCTAGAATGCTGAGGGGAAAGAAAGATGGAAAATCAACATAAAGGGAGAAAGTGGGTGGATGACTCAAGCAAAAGTGAAAGAGGTAGGAGGACTGACTGAAAATGGAGTAGGAAATGACTGAATGTGCTAGAGGTAGAGGATGGAAATGAAAGGGGAGAATATTCAGTGGAAGAAGACAAGATGGAGAAAAACAGAAACCAAAATGAAAAAAGTGGATGGTAGTATAAATAGAAGATGGGAAGCTGAAGTTAGGCTGTGGCTAATAATACAGAAGAATATATGGAACAAATAATTAAGAAAGAATAGATGGGGAAATAAAGGATTGCTTTAAGAGTCAGATCATATATAAGAAAACACTGGCAGATTTAGAGCCACCAATACCATTTGGATGTCCATTTAGGAGAGCTCAAGAGCCATTAGTAAAGATTTGAACTGATGGAACCATCCAATTCTGGTAAAAGATCTTGTTTAATAGGATAAATACAGCAATCTGTGAAGTATCTTAATGCCAGAATGTGTCTGTTTCTCAGGAATATGACTTAGTGGCAGATATATGAATGTCATTGGACAAGCTAGAAAATCTTCCAGAATAATGGGTTTTAAGAGAAAGAGATGGGAAATAGACCCTTCAGATTTGAGATCTTCTCAGAGGAAGTGTAAAGTTCACAAAATATTCCTGAACATGAGAATAGAATGTAAGAAATGCTTCATGTACAGGTGTGAATGGGGCTCTCAAAAAATCAGGTCATGTACTATCTGACTAATAATTATTTTTTTTACAGGGAAAAGATGGCACAAGTAAAATTACATTATAATCATAGAACTCAACATTTTTGTATTAAAAAAAATATTCAAAACCTATCAAAGAGTAAAAGGTGTTATTGCACATGCAGTGATACTGGTTGTGCATATTCTATGATATGTTGTCATCAGGTTCTGGCAAAATGAGTGTGAAATGGGGGAACTCTTGCTCTGAAAAGGGTTTAGCATCACTAACAAACACAGATGTGTGGGTATAAGCAGTAACACAAAAGTTATAAACCACTGGAACTAGTTCTACTGTGGATTATACCCCAAGGTGGGTTAGTATAAAGTTAATTAACTTCTTGGAGCATAAACAGGTTTCTACCATCTCCTGGTCCTTTCCCAGTGAGTACCTCATGTATTAGGATACAGGATGACATTTGTTATATTGTTGTTGTCTGATCTAAAATGGCACAAGTTTTTGTCTTGTTTAAATAAGTAGGCAAAGGACACCAGTGGCTTGTGATTAAGGCATTTTCCAGGGAGTTGAGGACAGGAGTTAGAACTCCTCAAACCAGAAAACTAAATTGAGTCTTCATTTCTGGGCAGTTGCTCATATTCACTTATGAATTCATGTGTACAGACCTGGTTAAACGCTCAGATAAAGTTTCAAGAGGGTCAGAGCTGCCTTGTCACCTTATCCCAGTTCTCAGACTCTGAAGAGGGGTGTGGAACACCCATGGATGTAAGTACAGGGAGAGACAGTAGCCAGAGCTGAGAAACAAATTAAATTCTAATCATTTGGAAGAGATTTGTTTGACTGCAATATGTCTTACAACCAGTTCACTGAGCTGAAATTTAGTGGTGATTGCTTGAGCTGAAGATTCACAGCCTGCATGTGTGTGGTGAAGACTGTGGCTCTAAAGAGAGACAAAGGAAAAGACACCAACCAAAACCTTCAAGAAAATATTAAGCAGTAGAAGTAGCACTTACAGGCCTTGTGGTGACCTTAGAAAGGTGAAAGTTATTCTGTCAGTGTCCAAGTTGTTAATGTCCTTCCATTTAGAACAGCACAATATGGGCAATAAATTACTGAAAGGATTTTTAAGTCATCAGAAAAATACAGCAGAAGACAAACAGAATGAGTCAGAGATATCCAGCCTTAAATTTTAGACTAGAAGTGAGAAATAATTGAATGTACTCTGGTGACTAAGAGAAGAAATTTTTTTTCTGTTTGTCTTTGTGGTTTATCTGAACTCAGATTTATAGCACCAATCCCTCTCCATACCCCAACCCACCACTTCTTTTTCTTTACATGCCATTTTCTAGAACAAGCAAATATGCTACTGCAAAGAAATTGTGACCTAAATACAAATAGGATTTTTTCTGGCTGTTTAGCAGCCTTGGTTCCCATAACAGCAATGTTTTAAATAGCCTGGCTTCAGATGCTTGTGACAGAAAAAGAAATTCTCACCAGTTAGAGTCACACCAATGGGGAAAATGGATTTAAGGAGAGACATGAAAGAGCAGAGCCAATCCAACTGAGCAATTTGGCATAGGAGGACCTATCTATTTCAAACATGGGAGAGGGAGGTTCCCAATGAAAAGATGACTTGTCAACAAGTAATTCAAGTGTGGAAGATGACTTGAACAGAGGAGCAAAGAAGTTGAGTGTAGAAACAAGTAGTTTACATTGCCTCAGGGAGGCATTTTGCAGTATTTTTAGGAGAAGTGGGAATCCCGTGTCCCCAGGAAATTCCATACAGAGAATGCAGACCATACACTGAAAGCAGGGCTCTGTTTAGGGGTTTCTCAGTGGCTCTGTCCAGACTGTCTGACTGCAGAACCTACTCTCTCATATTTTGGGATCTGTGAGCTCAGGTTGCTAAATTGGGACTGATGGAGGCTTGTCAGGCAGGGAAAGAGTGTAGGGTGTGAATCCTTCTCACTCCTGCCTTTCCATTGCCTTATCCTAGGCAGTATCTTCCTGATCAGGTAGTGCTTGAGACGTGGGAAGTCACCAGAAAACATTTTGTACATAGTCTCCTTCAGAGGACAGTGGAGGAGGGACCTGACTGCAATAAGTAGGGTGCAGGAGATTGTAGGAATCCCAAAAATATGAAATGAAAGATGGGGTTGGACTGAAGAAGTAGTGTGAGTGTCCCCTGAAAATAGCAAAATGTTTTTTCCCCTAGATCTCATTAATACCTTTGGGCTAGAAGATGGTGCTACAGTTGCCCATCTCACTGGAAAAAACCCCAAAACAACTTCATATAAGAAACTCCACAAACTCGTCATTCCCTTACAATTTATCATTATTGTTTTCCACTTTGGTTGATATAATCTGGCCTGTGACTGATGGATGTTCCTTTCTCTGGTCTTGATTTAATTCTGAGTAAGGCAGACAAATTGCTGGCACCAACATACAAGCAGGCATTTAGAGAAAATCTAGTTTTTTCTACAGAATGACACCACTTACCTGTTTGTTAATGGCTAAACTATATGGATTCTGTGGACCTGTCTCCATATTTTTTGCACAGAGTTGTGTCAGTGGGCAGAAATAGTGTGTGCATTTATACATATTCAAGCAATCTCATTGCTGCTAATAATCTGTGTGCTGACAGGCACATGCAGGAATCTACAGAGCCCAGTGCTTGGAGCTGGTGTCTTCCCACCAGCTCAGAAAGGAGCTACATCACTGCCCTGAGTCCCTGAATCTGATGTTTAAGGGATATGAGTTACTGCAGGTGAAGTTATTTACAAATGTCAAAATACCTCGGAGTACCTCACTTTACACATTGTATTTTAGCATATCCCTGTTTTCTAATATGTCTTTCTCTCTCCTTTTGCTGTGTGACCCTCAGAATTAGCCAGAGGAGGGACTTTGCAGTGTTCTGCAATGAAGCAAATTTAACAGAGCTTTAATGCTGCCCAAGCAAATTTATGTGATTCTTGTTACAGAAAAATAACTACTTTTGCAAGTGTGGTTTGAAATGGCCCCCGTTCTCAAGGGCCTAAATACCTACAGAACAATCTGTGTATAATTGTAGCACTATGAAGAGAAATATGTGCACACAGAAATATTTCTGCAGCACTGCATTAGACTGCTGCTAATTCAGGCTTATCTCTGTGTAGAACTGTTTCAAGGAAGACTTGCACGTGAATGTGAGGACTTTTCATTCTAAAATAGTTTATATTACTGCATAGATATGTATCAATGTATTGCTGTCTTGAGAAATGCTTGATTTTTTGGGGCAGGACTTGATAAAATCAGTGTATTCTTTGCTCCACCTGTATGTTTGTTCTTGTACCATTTGATTTAGCTAAGCCAATTAAAGTGGTGCAGTTTCTGAATGTCAGCAAAGCTCAGAGGCTTGTGCATATAGATACTGCATACAGGCAGTATCCAATCACTTCAGGGGTTATCAGGTTTATCAGCTGGTTTTGCTGCAGGGATGAATTCTGATTCTCTTGCTTGTGTGCATTGTTCTGAACTTGCTGGGTACATTTGTCTTTAGTGAGATTTGAAGGTGTTTCAAGATTTGAATTAGATGAAATTTCAAGAAATTCCCAAAAAACAAAACTCTGGGAAAAAGAAAACTCCTAAGCCTCAGTTCAATTGAAACAGAATTTATATTTTTCTCTGTTTCAATTTTTGTCTTTCACTAGAAAGATCAGTATTACTACAGACCAGATCCTGATGTATTTTCTCAATGGGAGTTTTTCCTGAATTAAAAGTCCTGGCCTGCAGAACTGACTCAGCATTACCACTGAAGCTGATGGAAATAACTAAAATTATTGTGGCAATTGATGAATTTTATGTAGATTTAAAGAGACTTTGGAAACATTTAATCAGAACAGAACACATTTCAATATATCACCTGTAAACTGTGCAGTCAGCATAAACTGCATAAAGCAAGTATTTTGAGAAAGACTGTGACATTTGTACAGTGCTACTGTAAATAAGCCAAGCTACAGTATTAATATATACAGTGAATATCAGAGTAACTATTTTATTGGTGCTATAAAACTTACAAAACGGCAAAAGGCCAGACAACCCTAGATCTTACAATTCTGAGAGCAGGAGAAAATTTTTCTAAGAACCTGAGGTTTAGGGATGTGTTGGATGGGAATGAGAATATTATGGAATGTGTGTGTATTATCTCTGTTCAGTTTTACATTCTGTGGTGTTTTGCAAAACTTTGGATGTGCACAGTCTTAGCTGTGCACTGAGAGATGGGACATGAGGAAAGATGAAGCAAGGGAATGTGCAAACAGTGAGGTGGAAAAGGATTTGAGGGTTCATCAGCCCTTCCTTGCTGAAATACACTGTAGCAGGGCCCCAATGTCTATCAGAAGTTACTCACTGAGGTTCAGAAACAGTGTGAAAGATTCCTTGCTGGTATTAAACCCCTTTGGATGTTTCATTCCCACACTGAGTAAAATCAGCTTGTGACTAGAAAGCTGTTACCTACAAAGACAAGTTTTATTTTTCCACCACCTCTTAGCATGGACATTGTCCATTTCCTGGGGAGTCCTTATCAACATCTTCCTTAAGGCAGGGCCTTAGGAGTTGCCAATATTGCTTTGGTTTTTGGCCCTTTATTGTTGTTTTGTATCTTTGTTTAGAGGACTTTGTGGGTGTCCACCTGGGAGGTGTGGGGCAGAGATGATTTGTGAATTGTCTCAATGAAATCACTGTGATTGTCAGGAAAACTGAGGGTGTGTCTCTCCAGGCTTCAGATTTACATGATTACTGCAAGTTGGTTTGACACATAGCTGCAAAGTCTCTGTATATTAGAGCTGGTATAGCTTTTACTTTTATAGCTTTTAGCAGTGTTTTGTGTTTTTTGATGGGTGGGGCTTTCTTGTTGTTAGCGGTGTTTGGTTTTCTTTGTGAGACTGTCAAGGCATTTTGTTGTGAATGTGTGAATATTGTGGTTTTGAAGGTGGGTAGCTAGCCAAAAAAATTGAAGTTGATTTTTGTTTAAGTGTTTGGCTCCTGACAACTGGTTGAAATGGGCAGTTTTCCAGGTGTTCTAGGCACTTGGCATCTCTATCTGCCCTTCTTGGTCTGCACAGACCTACATTTATCCTACTTAAAAAGATAAACAGGGTTAGGTGGCCTGACAGCAGTAATTGGAGATACTGGGATACTGGCCACATTAGAATTAATATGAGGGCAAATATTTGGGCCACAAAAACGGGCTGAGAAGTAAAGGAAGCATCAGCCAATATGTGGTAATCCTGCTTTTAATGTTGTCTCTTCTGGTAACGGTGGCCACAGATGAAAGCTGATAGACTGTTTGTTAGTGGTGCTGAGTCAGAATTAGGGCAGTTGTGCTCCAGGGTTTGTGCATCAGATATGTTAGAGTAAAAACTTTTGAGATTTGTAGTGCTCTCAGAAATCATCCCACATCGTGAGTGGTGCCCAGGCCAACAGAAGGAAATGAAAAAGGTTTTAGCTGAATGTTGGGGTCACCCCTTCCCAATAGAGGAGGTAGATAGACCATCCCAATCCAGAGAGGAGTTTTTGGATGTTCCAAAAGACTTTTTGGGGTAAGAAAGGAAAAAAAAATCAAGGAAAGAAATACTAGTAGAGAAGGAGTTTCTGCTCTAGGTAGTAGGTACAACATAATTGTACACCTGAAGGACTGTATCTTATGATTTATCTCCTTAGATCTGTCAGCCTAGTGACTAAGATGTTGTATGAATGAAAGCTCAAGCTTATTGTCTTTGCTGGCATCTGGGTACAACTCATTGCAGCTGCAGCACCCTCACCCCCACTGCTGAGTTTGTTTGATTTCATGACTTTGGTTTTTGTCAGCCCTGCATCACAAGGGTAGAGGAGGAAAAAAGTGCAACTGGAAAACAGATCATGTTCCGTCTTCTCTCCAGCTGCACCTTGAGCCTGTGTATTGGATGAGAAACTGAGGCTCACCTTAAAAGCTCGTAACTCATGGGTGTGACTTGCAGAATTCTCTCAGCCGAGCAGAGGAGGGTGGAAGCAGCGCAGGGTTGCCCACAGAGGTTGGGCAGGGGGATGGTGCTGCAGCAAGGATGAATCTCCGAGGGAGCAGAGAGGGGCAGGTCTCCAAGAAAGAGGTCGTCAAACCTACTGCAGCATCACACAGACCTGGCTGGAGGCCCTTTTTTTTTTCGGAGCCCTGCGCTGATTTAACCCTCTCAAGCGGATGTACTTTAGCGCTGCAGCAGCAGCAGCAGGTCCACAAGTGAATGCGGTTGGCAGCTCCCCCGCGCCCCCAAAGCTTCAGCAGCGAAGCCAGGGCGGAGACGAGGAGCGGCGGGGGCGGCACAGGAGCCGCGCCCCTCCCGGCTCGGCGGCGAGAGCCCGCGGCCACCGACTCCCGGAGGGGTCCCGGCTCCCCGAGGGGTCCCGGAGCTCCGCGGGGCCGCAACACGTGGGCTGCGGGCGGGGCGCGGGGGCGGCTCCCGCCGTGTCGCTGTTCCCGGCCCAGGTGCTGATCCGGCGCCAGCCGCGGCTTAGCGTCCACCCCCGCCTCCTCCCGCGCAGCAGCTGGAGCAGGAGAAAGCGGATCCGGCGAGTCCCGGTCCCTCCTCCTTCTTCCTCCTCCTCCTCCTCCTCCTGGGAGCCGCCGGAGGGAGAGAGGTCGGAGCCGGGCAGCCGGCGAGCATGGACCGGGCGGCGGGGCCGGGGTTGGCCGGCGGCTGCCGCTCGCCGCTTGCATGAGACGGGCGGGCGGCGCCGGGGAGTGAGGCCGGGCCGGGGCCGGGTTCGACGGCTCCCGCACCCCCCTCCCCGCCCCGGCCATGGCGGCGGCGGCTCGGCGGAGCCGCGGCGGGGCGGCGGTGCTGGGCCCGCTGCTGCTGCTGGGGCTGTGCGCCGGGCGGGCGGCGGGCGGGCCGCTCCGCTACTCGGTGCGGGAGGAGCTGCCGCTCGGCGCCTTCGTGGGCAGCGTGGCGAGCGACCTGGGCGTGGATCCGCGGCGGCTGGCGGCCAGGGGAGCGCGGCTCACCTCGGGCAGCGGCCGGCAGTACCTGGAGCTGGAGCTGGGCCGCGGGGCGCTGCTGGTGCGGGAGCGCATGGACCGCGAGGCGCTCTGCGAGCTGAGCCCCGCCTGCTTCCTAAGCCTGGAGCTGGTCATCGAGCAGCCCATTGAGGTGCACAACGTGGAGGTGGAAGTGCTGGACATCAATGACAACGCGCCGCGGTTCCCCCGCCAGGATTACCGGCTGGAGATCAGTGAGTCTGCCGTGCCCGGGGCCCGTTTCCACATTGAGAGCGCTCAGGACCCTGATGTGGGCACCAACTCTGTGCAGAGCTACCTGCTCAGCCCCAACCGCCACTTTGCCCTGGACCTGAAAGGTTTCCGGAGTGGCAGCAAGCTCCTGGAGCTGGTGCTGCAGGAGCCACTGGACCGGGAGCAGAGTGCCCTGCAGGAGCTGGTGCTCACTGCTGTGGATGGTGGGGACCCCCCCAAGTCTGGTACTGCCCAGATCTCTGTGCGAGTTGTGGATACCAATGACAACCCTCCTGCCTTTGACCGCTCCACCTACACCGTGAGCCTCATGGAGAACTCCCTGCCTGGCACACTAGTGGTCAAACTCAATGCCTCAGACCCCGATGAGGGCTCTAATGGGGATGTGATCTACTCCTTTGGCAGCTACACCCCACAGAAGGTGAGGCAGCTCTTTACTGTGGACCCACATTCAGGGGAGGTGAGGGTTAATGGCACTTTGGACTATGAGGAGGCATCCTCCTATGAGATCTATGTACAAGCCACTGATCAGGGCCCTGTCTCTCTGGCTGGGCACTGCAAGGTGCTGGTCAATATTGTGGATGCCAATGATAATGTTCCTGAGGTGGAACTGACCTCTCTATACAGCCCAGTGCCAGAGGATGCAAAGACAGGAACTGTGGTGGCTCTAATGAGTGTCACTGATCAGGACTCAGGGCTGAACAAGAAGGTGAGCCTGCGTATTCCCCCCGGCCTCCCCTTCACACTCAACTCCTTTAAGAACTCCTACACCTTAGTCACCCAGGGAAAACTGGACCACGAGAAAGCAGCAGCCTACAACATCACAGTTACGGCTACTGACTCTGGGAGTCCCCCTCTGTCCTCCCAGAAGGTGATCCACGTGGAAATCTCAGACATCAATGACAATCCTCCACGCTTCGAGGAACCTGTGTACTCAGTTTACATCCCTGAGAACAACCCCCTTGGAGCCTTCCTGTGCACTGTCAAAGCCACTGACCCAGATGTCGCCGAAAATGCCTATGTGTCCTATTCTCTACTAGATGGGGAGATTGAAGGGCTACCTGTTGCTTCCTATGTCTCCATTAAATCCGACAGTGGCAACATGTATGCTGTCAGGTCCTTTGACTATGAGACACTAAGGGAATTCCAAGTGGTTGTCCAGGCTCAGGATGCCGGGAGCCCACGGCTGAGCAGCACTGTTACTGTCTACATCTACGTGGTGGATGAGAATGACCATGCTCCACAGATTCTGTATCCTACCTCAACCAACACTTCAGCAGCCCTGGAGATGATCCCACGTTCGGCATACGCTGGATATTTGGTAACCAAAATTATAGCCATTGATGGAGACTCGGGACAAAATGCCTGGTTGTTCTTCTACCTGGTGCAAACCTCAGATCCAGGTTTGTTCAGGATAGAGCTCCATACTGGGGAGATTAGGACTACTCGCAAACTGGGGGAGGACAGCACACCTACTTTCAACCTGACGGTGGAGGTCAGAGACAATGGAGAGCCACCCATGTCCTCATCAGTATCCATCACTGTTGCCGTGGTGGACAGAGTTTCCAAAATCATCCCCGATAGAAGAAGGCACTTTAAAAGTCCGAGCAATTACTCAGAGATGACTCTTTATCTCATTATCGCTTTGTGCGCCATCTCCTTCGTTTTCCTTTTCACAATCATTGGGCTTACTATTATCAAGTGCTACAGATACAGTCTGTATGGGAGCTCCTGCTGTGCAGGGTCCTGTGGGGTCAGAGAACGGAGCCCTGCTGAACTGTACAAGCAGGCCAACAACAACATTGATGCTAGGCTGCCCCCAGGTTTAAAAGTACAACCCCATTTCATTGAAGTGAGGGGCAATGGGTCTCTCACTAAGACCTACTGCTATAAGGCATGTCTGACTGCAGGATCAGGAAGTGACACTTTCATGTTTTACAATACCTGTGGCCCAACAGGAACTACTGGTCCCTCTGCAGTGATGACTGAGAGGCATCTGACAGGACAAAGTGGGCAGAGTGCACAAAACCTGATCATACTTAGAAGTGACTCCATGACTCCTAATGAGGTGAGGCTACGCTGGCAGACGGTCTGCACAGTGCTCTGAGCAAATCTGTACTCAAGGAGAGGTTCCAAATGGGAAACTCAGATGGAGCATATTCCCTCTGGGGCTCACTGACACCCAGCTATGAAACTTGGTTGTAATGGAACTAATCTGTGCAATGCAATTTTGTTTCTAGGTAAATACTGAGACCTTTAGGGTCCAGTTGGTAAGTTCAGTACATGCATCTGTTGTTTGAGGTTCACCTCATTTTTGCAGCGTATGCTGTACCAAGTATTGCATCCTTCCCTTTTCTCTTACAGATCTAAGATTGCCTGCTGCCCCAGAGTGCTAGGGAGTGACACATGTGGTCTTAAAGTTTTAATGCTAAAATTGATATTGCAGGAACGAAATGGTGAAAGTCAGTGATTAGCTTGGGAATCAAAAGGTTACATTATGGGTGTTATAAATGTTTGCTGCTTCGCTGATTTCCTACCTAATCAAAGCTGTTGAATTTAGATCACTGCAATAATATGCTTTTCTTACTAATATGGGCATGTTTTATTTGTCTGAAAACTGCAGACCCTCCTTTGATAATGTTTCTTCTACCCAGTGCTGCTTTTTGTGCTTTCTGGCCAGTGACATTTTTGTGGAGACTTACAGCAAGTTGCCATCATTAGGTTACAGAGTGACAACTTCCAACCTGCTGGCTTGCTATTGAAAATTGTTTAATACCTATGGTTTGACCAGCTATGTATTAACCTTTGCAATATTTTCCCACAGTGAAGAATTAATGGTTGCTTTATTCTGGCGTGCAGGCAGCCTGCAGTTGGTGTGTGGTTTGCATGATCTGTGCAGTTTCCTTTCTGCACATATTGGGTCTGATCTCAAAAGCACTCACAGGAGAGACTAATTCTGGTTCACAAAAGGAGAATATTGCAATTACTGTGTGTTGTTCGTACCCTACAATTGTGGCACTTCATATATTAATGTGTGCTGTGCCTGCAGAGCTGGGAAAGGTAGGGAAATAATTGGTGGGATAGAAAGGAGCCTGACTTGTGTATTCTCGCCATGGAAATAGAACTCATTTGTTTATTTCTTTATACTTATCCACATATGAAGTGTTTAGCATCTTTTGCAACTGTTTAGTTATGCAAAGATGCCCAAATCTAGCAAGTCTTACATAAAAATGCTTTTAGAGAGTAATGATCATCCATTCAACATTATTGCATTTAAAATTAATGCAGTGTTTTTCTGTAAATCACAGTGACAGGGCATGGAGGAAGTATTTTTTCTTTTTGCACAGTTTTTTACCTTAATTTTTCTGAGTGTAATAAAATTCCTGGAATGTGTTTGATGTAGGAGGGAATATGAGACATGCTCTATAAGCATGTATGCTGAAGAATCAAAAAGCAAAATATACACTCTACATCTGAGTTTCAGAGGGGAAGGGGAACAGGAAAGAGAAACAATGACTAAAAATGGCTTCACTTTTGATGCAAGACCAAGGAAATTAGTTTAACAAACAGATTGCTATCACATTTTGGGAATCACTCCATTGAATGCAATGAATTAGCAGGTTTTGATTACCAGTGCAGATTAGGCAATGGCAGCAAAGCCAGGCCAAACTTGGAGTACAAAAGTAGAGATATATAGAGCAAACTAATGAATGCTGCCTGTGTGGAGTTATGATCCAAAGGAGGAATCAATTATTCAAGTAGTTCTGTGTGATTTAAACAGAGGTGAAGTTTTTACAAGTCCTACTCATCACAAGTTCTTTTCTTAGGTCTCTGCTTCTTGATCTGTCCTGTGGTAGGACATTCTGTGAAGATGCATCAATACCATGTGTACATGAGAAAATGGGCAAATGTAATGGCATTCACTAATTACTAGTTCCCAGCTAATTACATACTAAAAATTGTGTCTTTCCCCTGTTTCGAGCTCTGCATTTGCACTGAAGATGCCATCAATTGCTTAGCAACACTGAATTCTACTTTTTTAAGGATAATGATCTTTGTATTATTAGACCTTCAGAGAACTGTGTTTCTCTCTTTAGTTAAAGTGAACTTTGAATCAGCCTTTAAAAGCCAGTGCTTTCACCTGTGAAGCATAAAACCAGGCATCGTTTTCCTTATGTTGATTTAGAAAGTTAATCTCTTTACTTTTGGATAATGTGAACAGGTCTTTTTTCTTAGCCACAGGTTTTGGAAATAGATTTTCTCTTGGTTGTTCAGAGATGAGGATGGGACCAGGTGAATGGGTTTTCCATGTGTGCACATGGTGCACAGGGTTTCAGAAAGGCTAATATTTTGGAAAGATTGTTTCTACAGTGAGGAGCAAAATATTCCAAAGTTATTTGGGATTCATCTCAGTAACAGTCTGGGCAATAAGGTCTTAGTTCTTTTTATGTTTACTGGTAAGGTCAAAGATGCTAATGATTACAGTAAGTTGTGGCTGACTTTATTGGCTCATTAGAAGGATGCAGTGGAAGGGAAAATCAAATGCAATAAGTTTAGATAGGGAATTTTTTGTACCTGAGGAAGCTCTGACTCCTGTGTGACTATTCCTTTTGTACAGCTGGTGTTGTGATGGTGGAATGGAAGCTTGTTTCTGCAAGACAAGCTCTGCTTCTGTGTTCACCCTGCTTACCTGTTCGGTCCTTTAGAGGTTTATAAGTATGACTCAAACCCAGAGTGTTTTGTAAAAGAAGAAATGTATTATTGCAGCTGCACAGAAAACCTTGGACACAGTTATTGCTGGCAGGAGGCTGGTGATAAGGATCAGTGATGCAGGGTTAATGGGTATTGCTCTCTCATCAGATAACTACTGCAGGGGGACCAGACAGGCAGTGTAGGCAAAATACAGGGATGGAAAAATACTGTGGCTTCATTTCTGGCCTGGTGTGAAGTTATGGGCAGCCTGGATTCCTGCCCTTCCAAAGGGGAGTGCACACAGCTGTGAAGGGGGGGTGTGAAGCTGTGATTTTATTACTGGGCCCTGCTGCAGCCCTGATCTGTCTTTTTGAGGAAAGGTTTCAGTGCTTTAGTCTGGAATCTGTTTCCTCATATTCCTGTGAAGATGCTGAATGATGTCTGGGTAGCATCTGGTCCTTGCTTTGTCTTTTCATCTTTCTGTCTTGTTCTTACATCCTGTGCAGTTAAGCTCGTTCTTTATGTCTTGCATCTCATGACAACTTTTTCCCTTCACTGCAGGAAATAACAATCAAACCAACATGTTTTAACAGGAGTTTTCTGCCCCAGAAGGCAGCCTGGCACATTCCTAATGATGAGTGGGCAGTCTGGATACTTGACAGAGCTAGATATAAACTTTTTATATTATACATTTAGTTGTACCTTTTTTTGTGTGGTGACACATGTGGCTGACAAAATATGATATTTCATGTGATGTTCAGAAATAAACTTTCATGTTGCTCTGTGGACATTTTTAAAGAAAGTGAAAAAGCTGCACATCAGTGCTGGTAAGACCCAGGGATTCATTGGAGTTTTACAGGTGTTTGCTCTGGTTTTAGCTCTTTCTCTGCATTTTTTACTTCAAAACCAGCTTGCTAAACACATGGAAAAAAACCCCAAGCAACATTTGAGTTGAACACATCTTGATACTGCTTTAAATGCAAGCATATTTTGAAGTGTCTAAACCTAGTACACCCACAGCATTGTTTGTAGCAGTCCTTCCAAGGGACTTCTCTCAGAGGATTTAAAGGTATTAATGGTGGAATATCTTAAAATCTCAGTTCAAGGACTTAAGCCTTTAAGAAATTCTCCAGCCACAGTGACATTGAAAAGGTTAACTATAAATGTTTGTTCTTTTGCTTAGTGGCAGTGTCTGAACCTGCTCTGCTAAGCAGGGACAGTGCTCTGTGCTTCAGGGCAGTCAGACGCTCGGTTTGATGTTTGCTGCTGTGCCAGCAGAAATTTGCAGCCCTGATTAAGCAGAGGTGTTTTCCTTCTCTTGGAACTCGTTAAATATACTTTACAGAAGCATCTTGCCTGTTTCCTTCACCTCGGTTTTCTCAGAGTTAGGAATGAAACACTAAACACTGCCAGGAAGAAAATCTTCGGGCTTCTTTTCCAGTTTCCTTTCTGATTTCTTGTGTGATAAACACGTGCTCAAATAGTTTGTTCTCCCTATCAAATTCATTTTAAACATTTATAAAAGGAAGGCAGGAATAGAAGCCTCTGTTTCCTCACATCTGTCAGCATTGTCTCACTGGAAAATAAGCAGAGCCTTATGTGGTCAGGAGTTCTGAAAGGCTTTTATTGTTGCTTCAAAGCGGATATATTCGATAAATATACTTCTTGTCATTCTGTTGTGCATTTGTGTAGAAATGGATGTGGAGTGGGATGTTTTTAACAATTTCAGCATCTGGTAACTTTGTAAACGTTTGATTCACATTTCTCTACCTCAGACAGGCTTTGTTCTAACAAGCACTGAAGTGAAATGTGGCATTTACATTGATTTACGTGAATCCCGTGTCAGAACAACATTTAAAAAATTTAGGAATTGCCCCTCCCAGGGACAAATTCTTTCTGTGTTGAAGCATCAGCTAAAAAAAGAACTGAGCATAACATTGGCAACTATATATTTTCAACTAAATTTTTTCTCCACAAAGCAATGATATGATTCTTCAATTAAGCCATTTGAAAACAACTGAGTGACATTTTGCATGAGGTTTTCTGCTTTTAAGGTGGCTCCATTTTATATTATGCATTCCCTTTGCTTGTCAGACTTCCCAGTAGGGTTGGTTGTTTATGACTCGTGGCATTAATGCTTGTGGTTATGTGGTTGGGAGAATGGAACCCTGGTGCCTGGAAGAACAAGCAGGAGCAAACTGGTGGCATGAGATGTTCACCTTGTGTGGTGACAACCACGTCTGTAGGCACCTGGATAGATTTTTGACTGATCTCACACTGTGGTCATGTGTGCTATCACTGAATCAGAAAAAGGAGGTGATGGGAGAAACAGGGAATGGTTGATTCTTTCTGTGCTGGATCATGTGATTTTTCTCACCTTCACTGATGAGTGGTATTGACAGAACTACTGGACTTGCTACATGGCCTTCAAAAATCTCTGAGGGAAATAGCAAGCTAGAATTACCTTTAAGTAGAAGAATGTGCTGAATTGTGATAAGCAGAGTCTTGTAATGAGTTGGGAGATGGGGCAGTAAAAGGAACAATATTATCTTCATCAGCATTGCGTGACATAGTAAAAGTGTGGGGATGTACAAGTGGGAACCATCTGGACACCTTCAGAGGGTCTGTTCCTCTTTGTGCTTCCTCTCTGTGCTCACACTTCCTTGTCCACTGTACCTTGTCCTGGTGGTGTTGGTTTATGGCACAGCTACACATCTCACAGCCAAGTCTGTGATGGGGCTGTGCAGAGGAGCCCACTGAGAGCTGCTGTGCAGTCCCCTGGGACTGCCTGAGGACTCAGCTCTGCTTTGAGATGAGCCAGATTATGTCATGGCCCAGTGCCCACGTGCTGTGGGGCACATGGTCATGTGGCAGGTTTCAGGGAGTGGTCTGGGAAAGGTGGACTGTTCATAGCCAGAGGTATAAGCCAGTCCAGCATTCAGACTGTGAATTCCTGGTGGATCTGTAAGAATCAATACATCTGAGCTTGGGAAAGATATTACTGAGCAGGTTTGCTGCTTCTGCTCTGCTGGACTTCTATTACTGGTCATGCTTCTTTGCTTTAATAACTCGGTCTCATTTAGAGATGTATTGAAACAACTTTTCTCTTATGACCAGAGGATCCAAAAGAATTACAGTCTGTAGCAGAACGAAAGGAGAAGCCAGTTATGCTGACAAAACAGAAATATCACTGATTTTGACAGCTGAGGGACACTGACCTGTGGTAACAGAAGTGTGGGACAACTGTTTCTCTTGCTGAGCTCTGAAACTCCCCAGTCAAGCAGTGAGCACATGGTAAAACTGGGTGAAAACAGGTCTGCACAAAGGCAGACTGGTGCCCAACTGCCTCATGCTCCTGTTCTTCATGCAATGACTTCAAAAAGAAATCACAAACATTGTTTTCTTTTCACAGTTAAAAACTAGCCCTGACAATCAACTGTGGCAATAGACCTCTTTGCCTGCAGAGTATTTTTTTCCCATCCTGCCCCCTCTTTCCTTCTTTTCCTCCCCTGGGAGCAGCACTACAGCCCTCCCTAAGGTCATAGCAAAGAGAGAGCTGTTTGGGAGCAGCTACAAGATACCACAGCTTCTGGATAGTAGTCCTTGAAAATACCACAGTCTCCTAATTGCTGTTTCTCTTATATGAGGAGTCTTGGTCCATACATGTGAAATGAATAAATGATGAATTTCTCACTGAGGAGCTTCTCCTGCCATCATGACCCATTTATGAACTGGTGTCTGAAAGTTCCCTTTGCAAACAGAACAGAGATTTTTGTCTTCAAGCCAAGAGCTGGAAAGCTCTCAACTGAAAACCAAAAATCTATATCCTGTGAGTGGCCATTTTCCTCTTTTCTCATTTCTACCCAACCCATGTCAGACTTTTCCAGTGATTTGATGTAATCTCACTTCCTCTGTGTTTTGCCTGGGACTGTGGTAATATTCCTCCTCCTCACACTGCCTACAAGCCTGTATGAATTAGAACCTGCACCTCTCAAATTGCAAAATGGAACAAAGGGGCTTTCCTTCAGTCCAGCAGTTCCCTTGCTATAAAAAATCCCCAGAAGAAGAAAAGCCAGTTCTTCTGGTGTCAGCACCCTTCATACTCAAGGAAGGCAAGCTCAGGAGAGGATCTGATCAGTGTGGGTTGTTTTCTATCCTCTTTCATTGACTGTTACTACATGGTTGACTTTAGAGTCGCTTTGACATCCCTGGGACTGGTGCCAAAATAGAATTAATCAGAAAATACTAGAACTATGCATAATGGGCTTCTTGTCAAACCACTTTCTGCTAAACTCAGCAGAACTTGAGCATGACAGAGAACAGGGGGCTAAATGGGAAGGAAATTGCTAGCACAGATGTTTAATGTGTGGTTGCAAATAGCAGACTCCTCCCTTTTGTGTAACTCAGACCGTAAAGAATATTAGTATGTGCATCATCCAAGAGCATCTCACTCTTGAGTGATGTTGGACCTGGGAAGGTTGGTGATAGAGTGATACTGTAAGTTGTAATTGCTCCATTTTTGTTTGAATAAAACCTATTGATCCAGGGAAGAGCATACCCCAAACCTCAAGAGGAAAGACAGAGTTGGCTTTAAATAATTCAGAACATTCAACACTTTCTTTTTCAAGTAATGGGGCCAAATTCATTTCTGATCTGCCTCCAATAATTTGAAGAGAATTAAACCATTACTGTCATATATTATTTGTGTGCTTGGCACTGTGCAAGACACATCAGGAATGAATGTAGTCCATTATGTTTCTGGACATAAGTTCTGTCTTTGAATTCCAGTGCCTGAACTTAAGCACTGAGTGCAATATCACCTACAGAATAATGTTTTGAGCATCCTGAGAAATAACCTTGCTATGTCCTTAGGGCTTAATTTTAAGGGACCTGAGTTTGCATTCATTGGCTGTAGTTGAAAATTATAGTGATGGTCCCCTGACAACGTGAACAAGATTTTCTGGAGCAATTTTTGATCCACAGAGGATTTCTTCATTATCTCCTCATTTAGCAGGTCACTCTGCAGCACATCAGCATGTGCTGAGGTTTGTTGGTCAAAGGGTATTGCTGGCTGTTTTCCCCTTCTACCTCTTATGCCCTCTCATGAATATGGAGGATCTGGTAGGTTTTGGTATTATGGAAGAAATGTCTGCCTCTAATAAAAGACTTGCTGCAGTCTGCAGATCTGATACCATCCAGTGCAGTCCTCTGCAGTGCTCTAAATTCTAGCAGACACCTCACAGCAGCCACTGCCCCACATGTCCCCTTCAGGAGGGGCTGCATTTACCCACCCTCAAGCAGAAGCTGTTCAGTGCAGGAGTTGGAGTGTCCTCAGTTTATCAGGTAAACAAACAATGTGTTTTCTGGATTTATGATGATGTTTTTTTTATCCTATGCCCAAAATGTTGATGAATGTATGAAATAACTGCCCACCAGTTTTCAGCTTTAAATGTTCCACAGAGATCATCTCTAGCCCAAGGCCTTGGCATTCAAACAGGCTTATTACAGAGATGCTCCCTGTGTGCCCATTCGAAAGGTTGTCTAGATTTATAGAAAGATTTGACAATTCATAAAAACTGAGTAGATCCACATAGAGTTTCCTGACAAAATTAACCAGATGCATATGCTTTTTAGCATGTTTAACTGACACTAACAGAGTTATCCTGGGCTTTTGTTTCTGCAGCCCAAACACCCCAACCCGGACTGGCGCTATTCTGCATCTCTGAGGGCAGGAATGCAAAGGTACGTGTGGTGCTTCTCCAGGGGAGGGGACTTCTGTCTTTGTCCTCTGTGAAAAGGACAAACTCTGGTTCCTCTGATGCCCCAGACTGATGTTATCCACGCTGAGATGGAAAGCACATGAGTTCTGCTGCTGTCACTTCCAATCTCCAAGTGCTCCAGCGTCAGCCTGACTTGCTGTTGTTGCAGTACTGTCGATCTGTGCTTTTTTTTATTGTTGTTTTACCTCCTGCCTTTGTATACATCGATTGTCAAGGCATAATTGCTCCTATTATTGAATCATTTAATTGTGATTATATACTTTTTGTTTATTTTAAAGCTGCCTGTAATCATCAGTGCTGATGTTTCAATAGGCAGTCTGCAGCACCGCTGCGCTTTCCATTTTCTTTTACTCATTACCATAAAAGTAGGTTTGTTAACCACATGGTGCAATCAAGAAGATTAATACAGTTGAAAGGACTTTTTGAAGATATGAGATGGATTTTCAGAGAAGTAAGTGAGGCTTTTGTCCAAATCTCTTTAGACATCTTTGAAAATCTGCTGCCTAATATTGCGAGCAGTCTTTGCTATAATTTGCTACTCAGTACCCCTGGAAAAAAAGAATTATTTTTTTGGTTTTGTAGATCCTAAATCAAACAGTATTTTTGCTCTCTCTGAGGAGATTAGAAAACTGGTTTTATATTTGTGTGTAAGCTGATGTGATTAATAAGACAACTGTACAGGTTTAGGTGCAAACATAAGGCTGCAGTAGTTTCTAGTGGCATTAGAAAGTGTAGGATGGTTTGCTTTTCCAAAAATTGTTGGTGCAACGGGACTGTAGGCATCACCTTTATCCATTATCCATGGGGCTGAAGAATCTTCATAGGGTTGAAATTTTAAATTCAGTCATACTGTGCTTCGTGTGGGTAAGGGCACAGAGTGACTCCCAGCTGTGTAAAAAGGAATCTAAACCTCAGGGACCAGAAGGAAAAGAAGGCAGAGCAGGCTTGACTCTGTGGCCTGTTGGGAAACTGCTTTCTTTCTTCTATGTTCCTTCTGTGACTTTCAATTATTTTTGTAATCCCTGACCACTTACTGCAAAGTGATTGAACAGTGTGGGGAGCACGATCCTGAAGCAGGAATTCTGCCCATCTGAGCACCTTATCTGCTGGTCCTGAGTCAGGCAAGCTCTTGTGTATTCCCAGCATGATCCTGTGGATCCACATTCCTTTCTATACAGAGTTCAAGGTCTTGGCTGAAGTTACTTGAAAAATCAATGAAAAGTCAGAGCTTATTTAAAGCAATTCATCCCACAGAGCAGGGCAGCTAATGGAGGCTTTCTGGGAAATCACATGTGTTCCTCTGTTCTCCTACATCAGCAGCCCCCACCCTTATCTGAAATCTCAGGTTCTGAGCCTGTGTGCCTTGCCCAGCTGATAAAATGCTGATTTTTCATAAGATTTGTAGGAATTTAGTATCTGTAGGACCCTTGGGATCTGCCACATTTGGTTGACACTGCCCATGAAGTTCAGCTGGGAGTGTGGAAGGGAGCTGAAAAGCAGATGAGCAGAGGCAGGGACACAGTCACTGAATCCTGTCTCTCCAAGGAACTGCATATAAATACATGCCTAGTTTTGCATTATAAGAAGCAGATTTTTTCTTTTCCTTCCATGTGAGGTGAAAATTGGTGCCTTCATGCACTCACGATGTGACACTGTAAAATTGGCTGTAATAGTTTCTGCATTTGAGAAAATGTATTTTTCTTCCTGAAAGTAACCCAGGAAGGTGGGATCTGTTAAAACAGCATAAAGACAGGAGCTCAGAACTAACTCCACCCACTTTTTATCATTTGCTTTAATGCTAATAGATCATAACAGCAAAGGTGTGTAACTTCTTTATTAGAGACTCCCAGTCAATGAGAGCGAAGTGTCTTGCAGGTATGTTTGTTTTATAGGTTATGCCACAACTGGGTTTTAGTAAGTAATCAGAGATATTTTTTGCAAGTCAAAGCAGAGCTGGTTCTCCTGTGCTCCAGCAGAATTTGCTAAATCTGTAGTAGCAGTTGCACAGTGACAAAGAGGTTTATGAACTTGGAAGAGCAGCGAGAAAGGGAAATGCTTTAAAGGCCAGGGCAGGGGGGAACTGTGTGATTTAACTGTGATTTGTGCTTATCCAGTGCTGTCCATATGGAGGAGGCAGCAGTCCTGCGTGGAGGACCAGGAGGGCCTGAGCAGCAGTGGCCAACAGTCTCCAGTGCTACAGCAGGTAAGGGTGTGAAAATCCAGAATACCTGTGAGGAGCTAATATTAACTGCAGTTGACCTCCTGATGCTCCCATCTTAGTTTTCCCTCTGTTTCGTGCCTCGGAGTGAAGTTTTTGTAAATTAATCTAAATAGATCTAAATAGATCTATTCTAAATAGATCTAAATAGAGTGGAACAATAAAGCATAAAATACATCTCTTGCTTTACACAGTTTCAGATGAGCACTGGAGATAAGAATCCTTGATCCCAGCTTTGCCCCTGCCTTTGGAGGTTACTGGTTTGTGTAATGGAATAATGGAATGATGGTTCAGTTCTGATGTGTGTATTCAGGTGTGTGTACTGTAGAGCTGATTTGTCCTCACTTTCAAAAGAACAGTAAAACTGGGGTAGGAGCTTATCAGCCCTCCTTTTGTTATTTTTATGAACCCAGTAAGTCTCTTTGAATGTCTCTTCTCATTTTCATTTTCTGTGGAAAAAATCAGACCTAATTTTTTTGCTAGCTATTTTCATTCTCTAATACATGGTGATGGAAACTAAACTGTTATTTATTTGTCAAAATGACTGACAAACCCCATGTTTTAGAATGTAGCTTCATTGACTCAGTCACTGATTGATGACTTCACAGAGGTCAGTAAGAATTGGTAAAAGTCTTCATTGAGTTTAGAGGAAAAAAACATGTATGTTTTGCAGGGAAGGCAATAAAACATTCTCATTTTTTATGTTGTAGCAGGAATAATATAGAGACATAGTGGAGTAGCCTGTCACTGATGTGATAAGTGGTTTCAGTCATGTCCAAATTGAATTGTAAACTTGGTGGATGCCCTGCATAGGTTGGTGAGCCCTGTATGGCAGCTCTGTGAACTTTGTCAGTCCAAACTTCAAATGAGGAGCAATGCTCATATCACAGAGGCAGCTCAAATGCTGACAAGTGGAATCTCTAGCAGAAAAGATGTGAGATGCTTTATTTAATCCTTTTTTTTTCTGTTTTTTGTGCAAACTTTTCTTTCCTCTTCAGTGGGAATTTTACCTGGATAAAAGGCTGAGGAGCAACATCAGGACTTGCAATCACAGTTAAAACATCAGCCAATTAATGGTGCCCAGCAAAACCTGCAGTGGTGTTGCAGAAGGGTTGTTTGCAGAAACAGATTTGAAAATTGATTTAATATATGATGGGTCCCTAGGCTATAATTACCTGGGGTTTGTGTGCTCCTCCTGGTGCAGACTTTGGAGCAAGACCCAGCCTGTGCATGTTATGAAGGGTGTGTGACTGTTGAGCTTGCATCTGAAAATGTCACCACGAGTACACTTTAACCTTTGCAAGGGGTTCCCTCAGGCTTTCAGCTGCACTAACCATCCTTGGCTGAGCACTTAGGGTATTACCTTATTCCAAGTTCAGTATGGATGCAAATATTCTCGCAGATGTTTCCTTGCTGGTACTACGATTTCCAAGCCTCTGAATGTAGATGCAAAGGGTGGGATGGTCCTGTCTTCTCAGGAGGCCCATTGGCATTTGGGTCCCAGAGCCCTGTTCCACTGTCTGGACTCCTCCCTGCTATTGTTTTTTTTTGGGCTTTATCATTTTAGATTCACTTTGTGAACCTGAAGATGTCTTTGTTTGAGGACCAGCAGTAACCCTTGGCTCCTATTGCTCCTTCCTTCCATGAGGGTGCAGTGAGGCACTTGAGCAATGAAGACTCGTTTATTTTTTGTCCACTCCCAAGGGAGTAGCGACCCTGACATAACATTAATTAGGCCTTTTTTTGTTTATATATTTTTGGTTTGGTTTTCTAGTGGGTTTCAGGTAATATTCTTCTCCCCTCTGTGTAAGCAAAAGCTGCAGATATCCCTGATCCTTAATAACAAACAGGTGTTTCATAGGGAAATCTCAGAATTAATGATTGTGCTACCATTCCTAGCCTCAATACATCACATTTTTAAGAAATTACTACCACTGTTTTAAATTCCTATCTGAGGTTTCCCACAAATATGTCTTTCAATGCTGCTTTTTTTTTTTTTTTGGCTTAGATTCAAGACCTGTAATATTTTTTAACATACTTGAGTGAGGCTTTTCAGAAGAGATTTAACTCATTAGGGGTCAGTTGCAGTCGATTGAGCCAACAAGTGGACATACATTTGCATATGAATGGAGCACCCCTGGTCCAGAACAACTCCTGGATAAGCTGTTTACCTTTGTTATCATCAGCATACTGAGGCAGCTGCAAATCCCTAATTCTGATTACTAGAAACCACTTCGAAGTCTGCTCTGTGCACACGGCCTCCATTTAGTAGATAAATCCAAATCAGTTTGTCACTAAACTATTCATTTTCCTTTAACAATCCAGAAAAGCCACGGATAAGATGCTTGTGGGAGTTAAAGAGCATTCAAAGATGATGTCATGGGACCACTTTGAGAAGGATGAACAAGTCAAGGGTTAAATCAGTAAATCCTCGGTTCCTATTTCATAGCTGAACTCAAACATCCCATGTTTTTCAGCAAATATGTGTTGCCCAAGCAAAGCCTGGTCCTCATTTGACTGTCAGCACTCCTGTTGATTTTACTGCATAGTTCACCCATGCAAGGGACAGTGAATTTTCATCTGTCATTTTTTTAATTGTCTTTGCATTTTCTTATGCACCCATCCAATAGTTTGTAGGTTTGCAGCCAGGAAACTTCCACATGAGGTGTGACAAGAAGGCTCAAACTCCCTCTGACATTGAGCTTAGCTCTCTGGAGCATCTTTTTTGTCCCCCACAGGTTGTATAGTGAGTCCAAGGAATGCAGACAGATCTCTGATTTTTTGCTCTATGTCCTTCAGCAGTTTTGACAATTCTATCAGGCTTTTTATATGTGACCACTATTCTGAGTGAACTTTGTTTTTTGTTTGCCTAACTCAGAATAAATGGAGCTTAATGTGCAGAAATGGTGGGAGCTCTTAACAGAAACTAAGATGAAAAGAAACTGCTCTGGAGATAAAACAGTGATGATTTCTGAATAAATCAGAACTATGCATAATTCAGAACTTAGAGTAGTGAGCTTTAGCATATCTTTTCTCCTGGTTCCAACCTACAAAACAGAAGTGGTAATGCAAGTGCTTCACAGAATAATCTAAAGATGCTTTCATAGCACATGTAAGACTCGGGAGAATAATGAGGTTTTGTGATGAAAAACAACCATGAGAAATTTCAAATCCTGTATTCAATGTAGGCTTTATGGGTGTGCAGTAAATAAGGCACTGGGCCACACTCCATTGTATGGGGAGGGGAAAATAAAATACTTCCATTCAGACAGCTCTGTAAACAACAGAGGAAAGGATCTCGTGATAAAATCTGCATCTGAAATCTGTGTGTAGGTGAAGCTGTGGGTGAAATACTTGCATCTCTGAAGTCCATGGCAAATGGCCCACTGACTTCAAGGAAATTAGGATTTCAGTGTCTAGCCTTACAAATATGCACAAGGGATTGAATTAAAGTTGCCTAGGCAAATGCCCTCCTAAAGTACACTAATTTGTACTTCTGATTTTGCAGTGGTAACATTTTTTTCTAAGTACATCTGTAATTTTTGTTTCCTGTTCTCAGGTAATTATCTGGGAAAGAGAGGTGATAGCCTTGGTTTTTTAAGCACTCTTATGAGAAAAGCAATTAATTATATTGTGTCAGAATCTACTGACCTCAACATGGACAGTTCTCAGTGCTTGGCATTCATGGTGCTTATGTTTATCCCTTGAACTGGCCAATTAAACAGCAATAGGAATATAGGTTGCTTTTCCTTAAGGGAAATAAGTAGGAGAGACAGGTTAGCTGTAGGTTTCGCAGCTGCTTGAAAAGACATGGGAATATTATAATGATGGGACCTGAGGGAACAGCTGGAGCTGTGTCAGGGCAGGCTCAGGTTGGATCTCAGGGAAAGGTTCTTCCTCCAGGGCAGTGGGCACAGCCCCAAGGCTACCAGAGCTCCAGGAGGGTTTGGACAACGCTCTGAGGGACAGGGTGGGATTGTTGGGGTGTCTGTGCAGGGCCAGGGGTTGGACTGGATGATCCTTTTAAGTCCCTTCCAACTCAAGATACTCCATGATTCTATGAACCCAGAAACCTAGAGACCAACTCTAGGTCTAAAGAGGACTCTGTGTGCTATATATATAA
Organism: Pseudopipra pipra; assembly: GCF_036250125.1. NCBI lineage: Eukaryota > Metazoa > Chordata > Aves > Passeriformes > Pipridae > Pseudopipra > Pseudopipra pipra. The sequence goes on along the minus strand of NC_087563.1, from coordinate 3,027,238 downwards.
ATATATATATATACACACACACGTATATATATATGTGCTTATATATCGAGAGAATCTTTATATACATATTTAGAGCTCCCTGCATTGCATCATCCTGAGTCTGAGTCTTTTCAACATTTATCCTCTGAAGTTTGTGTTTCTCACAGCTTTCCTGGTTTTCTTCAGTTCTTCTTGCCATTCTTTACCTCCTGCCTAACTGTGACCTTTTCACACATTGCTAGCTAGGGATATTCCATGCCTCTATATTGTCAGATTGCCATGGATTTATGCTGGGAACTACATTTGCTCTGAAGGAGATTTGTGTGCTCTCAGAGGGTGGTTCCTGCTGCAATCAGCTGGAATGCAGATGAGGTCCATTGGTGGGGTGTGAGGTGTAGAATAAGTGATGAAAACTGAAAATTGAATGTGAAGCAACTGTAATTACGGCAAATAAGCAAAGTTATCTGAAAGGTTAAGTCAGTCTTTCTAGTGAGTTTTCTGCTGCTGGATTGGGGTAGATGTTGTGAACAAAATGACTGTGGGAAAGCTTTGAAGAAAGGAAAGGACTTCTTGTGAGAATTTTAAGAAAAACGTCCAAGATTGCCTTGACAGGGGAAGAAATTATTATAATTATCTCCTGTAGGTTGTGACATACACAATTCTGTGTTTCACGCACTGATTTGGATGTCAAGCAAGTAAATCCTACTCGAATGAGAATATTGTATCTGAAAGAGATATTTGTTCCAATGAAACAGTGGGAGAAGGGCCCAGATAAGAAATACAGTGTTAGTGTAGCAGGTGAGATCTGAGGAGAGACATCTAAGAGTGTGAGAGGGGACACCAGTAAAAACCTTGTAACAGGAAGGTGAGCACAGAGGATCTGGGAGAGGGAAACAATTGGAAAACGTATTAGAAGGTCTCCGGGAGGCAGATAGCATTGGGAATGGCACAGTATGGATCTTTAAGTGACTACTGAGCCCAGGTCATTGGAAAGGAGATTGGCTGAGGTTCCCCACTGAGGCTGGGTAATGGACTGTGAGGAGTGGGACAGAAAGCTGCACTGCAGCTGGTTGTTCTTTTCATGGAATAATCATTTGATCTGTCTCCACCTCAGAATCCGTGTAACACCAGCACTGAAGGAATGAATAACATTTGGTTGGTTGGGGTTGACTCTCACCATTGCAGCAGATGCTGTTCTTGAAACCAGGCAGGCACTACACTGCAGGGGAAGCTCACAGAACTGTCATAAGGCTCTTGGACTCTGAATTAGTCTTCTAAAAATTCAGTTGAAAGAGAAAGAGCCTAAGAAATTAAGTCAGAAAGTGATGAGGCCTGAGTTGTAATGTGTTTCATATGCTGTAGCTTTACACTGTGGCTGTAAGTGGAGGACAATTTCTTCCTAAATGTCAGTGAGTTTCTATTCACCTTTTTCAAGTGACCTTCCTGATCTACTGAAAAAGGGTCTGATTAAGACTCATCAGGCAGTCACTGCAAAGAATGTGCAGAGGCTGAAAGAGCTGTTTCTTGGAGGCTGTTAAAGGTTAATTTACAAAGAACAGCAGAGGACACTGCTCTGGCTTAGCTTTAGCAGTTCATTGATTAAAGCTATAAAAGATGATAACTAATTAGCAACCCAGAATCTAAAACTGGGCTCCTGGTTTGTTGCAGAATGCTGCAGCTGTTTAAAATGGAAGGGGCTAGAAAATGCAGCTGTGTATATCTGTAGTCCCTCTCTATTTTTTAATGAATAACTAATTTTCTATGGAATGTCATAATTCCAACTTTCAAAACCAGAAATACCTGCAAATCAAAATACCAACCCTAAAATTCATAACATAGGTGGCCTAAGAAACACTGTGTAATATTTTTAAAGGACAGAATGGGGAAAATAAAGAACAGCCAAATTATTTGTCTTTCTCATGAAAATTAGTCTTCAAGGCAGTGATTAATAAATTCCCAAAATTAAGGTCCTTATCAGTTCCTAAGCCTCCATAGGAAAGTATCATAGGGATTTGGTTCACAGCCTCTTGTATCATGGAAAAAAATCAGCCCCATGAAGCACACTAAAGTAATTATTTGAAGCTGCAGTGTCTGTCAGCTCAATGGAGTCTGGGGAAGGAAATCATGCCAGTTTTCTCTTGTAGATGCAGAGCAACAACACTGTAATGAAATAGAAATATTCTGCAAGGGCCACATAAGGATAAATCCCTTCCCTTTATCTCATGTTTTGATCTTGGTCATTGAATTCTCAAGTTTCTTCCTCCTGGTTGCTGAGACCTTCAACATGATGTGCAGTCCTCAGTTCTGCCCCTCCTCCCAGAACATTTTATTCCCAGGATATTCCCTGCATACTTTCTGCTTTTTTTGGCCTTTCCACTTCTCCTTCCTCCATTTTCACCCCTTTCCTGTTACCTGTCTAGTTTGCCAAGCAGGCACCTCTCTCTTCCCTATTTTTCTTCGTAACTTTTTTATTCCTTTCATCCAATGACTCTGATCTCTTCCTACTCATCTGTCCACTGTGTCTCCCCTGTGTTGTTATTCCAGGAATGCTGGAATGTAGATCACCAGCTTGGCCCCACATCACCTTTTCAATATTTCATACTGAACTAAGAATTTTCAGGGATAAATGCTTCTCATTTCTGACAGCCTGATGGAAGCTCAAGAGGACTGAGAATTTCAAATGCTGCTCGGGCTGAAGAACAGCATTTTGAAATCAAAACGATTTTTCAAAAGAACATGTCAAATACCCCACATATTTTTATGACAGATGCAGCTTGACATGCTGATCATTATTTTTAAAAGCTGATGACTGCTCTGACCAGAACTCATCTGCTTCACCACATCCAGACTACAGTTGAACCAGCAGTTTGGGCTTCCAATTTTTGGAGTCATGACTAGGTAAATTAATAGCTTAGTTTAGATTTCTGTTCAGCTGAGTGAGCAAAGAAAGGAGGGGGTGATAGATCATATTATACAGCAACTGCAGTCATGACTTGCCTAGAGTTAAATTTACTTTCTCTTAATTTGTTTTTTTTGTCTTTGCTGCAAGTACCCCATGACTGACCTGAAATAGTGTTTGTGATCTTTATCAAGGGGTCCATTATTTTTCAGCAGAGTGTACCAAGTAAATGAGATGACATGGATGAGAGATTTAATAGTGTGTGATATCTTAGTCCTTGAAGACTCAGTGTAAGGAAAAAAAAGGAAGGACTCATCAGAACTTGGAAAAAGCTAATGCTGGAAAGTTCTAAGTTGTGTGATCTGTTTGTCTTGAAGAATTTGAATAAGACTTTGTGTTCATTCTGACTATCAAAGGGAATGGTTTTGGAAAAGTTTGTCTTCATGTATATTATGGCAAATTCTGATTTCACCTACTGCAAATATTTGTGAGAAGAATTAACCTTTCTCATCAGGCCCAGGCAATGCAGAATGCATTTGTTTATCTCACAGTTCAGCCCAGCCCCTGTGTATGTGCATCCTTCCTTTTGGATTTGGGTCACATTTGTCTGTGACTGGAGCCAGTTGTTGAATTCTCCCATCTGGAGATGACCATGTCCAACTTCTGAGCCCCACATGGGGTGATTGTTCCAATGCAGATTTCTTGAAGGTTCATGTAAGACTGATAGCTCCAGCTGAATATTAATAACACAGGGGACCTGCAAAATTTCTAAAACCAGGAATAAAATAAGAGTAATGGGGGCAAAAGGCTAGAGGGTTTCCGTGACTGAATAATGTGAAAAAAGTCTTCTGAAACCATGGACAAAAGCTGCTGCAGCTCAAGACTTTGTCATTTTAAGGAGTGATAAAGAGATTTTACAAAAGCAGTTTATCTGGCTCTAATTTCTATATTTAGGCACTAGGAGAAATTTTAACTGCAATAACCCCTTGTCTGCTTGATTCATCCTGTCCCATAATAATCTCTTTGGCTTCCTCAAAATGGAGGATAGATAAAGTTGCACCTAAAAAATAAAAATGTTTCTCTTAAATGAACAAAAGAAAAAAGAGAGAGGGAATACAACATTTGCCAGATGATGTGATTAGTTCTTAGACATCTGGTAGGAAATTATTTCGTAAATAAACTGAAGTCCAATTTTCAATTCTAAGCAACTGTCCATAGCTCTGGGCATGTAGTTCTTTGAGATCTTGGTAACAATCCCAGTGAGTTTGCCATGTCTGCCTACTGCTAATATTTTGTAGCTACACAGAAGACATGGATTTTGATTCACATCTTTATTATTTTCTCAGCAGTTCCAATAAATAAATAGAAAAATCACTCCCTTGCAGCTGTACTACCTTGGGTTGTGATCTTGTCAGAACTTATAAACTAAACAAGTGTTTATCTGGTCAGTACTTCAGGGAATTGATGGTAATCAAATTGTTTCCACTTGAGGTTACAGCTGCATTATTTCTCCCTGTTGTCCCTTGCTTTTGTGTGCATGGTTTGGGGGTTGTTTTTTTCCTCTTTCTCTGCTGCTGTGGGCTTAATTTTATTCTATTTAGATTTATTTTTTTTTTAAGGAAGAAAACATACTCAAGTAAATGTTAAAGCAACATATGATATTTATGATCCCAGAGGAATTTCAACCCTGTTATGTCTTGCAATACACAATTCACTATCTGATAGAGAATACATGGGTAAAATAAGGATGTTTCTAAGTAATTCTAAGAAATTTTGATCTGGAATGTATTTATATTGCAAGCAGTGGAAGGAGAGAAGAGGCTGAGGGAGTCCAGACCACTCTGTGATATTGAACCTTCCCTTAATGGATGTCTGCCTGTGTGCAGCACTTTGCTGTACACAGGGGTCATAAATGTATTTTTCATGTGTTTATTTTTGTAACCAGGCATTGCTTCAGTGTCTGCTGTTGATGCTGTAGTGTGGCAGTGCCTCTCAGGTCAGATGGTGCTACACAAAGCCCATACAAATAGCAAAAGACAAGCCTGGCCTTGAGGAACTGGCCACTGACCTGAGCAGGGCAGACAAAGTCTGGGAACACGAGGGAAAGGACATGATCATTTTCCTGGTTTAAAATGAGGAAAAACAAAGTACAGAAAAATTAAAATTGTTCTTATCACTCTGTGGGGGTGTTGATCAGCATCCACCTGGCCCAAAATGCTCTCACTGCAGCAGGAGTGAGCAAAGAATAAGCGTTGTGAGGCTGTGTCAGGGCTCTCCTTCCCTGCTCCTCTCCAGCCTGCTGAGCCACAGAGAGTCCATTAGGTCAGGGCACCCTGAGCACTGTGCAATTATTGTTTCAGCCCTCCTGTTTCACTGCAGTGCTTTATAGGCCCTTTGCTGGGAAGTCTGACCTTTAGCAGCTCCCAAGTCCTGCTTTTAGAGGGGCTGGCACAGGCTGCTTCATGTTCCTCTGGGCCACTGCAGAGAAATTTTTTACAAGGGCCTGGAGTGACAGGACAAGGAGGGATGGCTTCAAAGTGACAGAGAGTGGGTTTAGATGAGATATTAGAAAGAAATTTTTCTCAGTGAAGGTGGTGAGGCCCTGGCACAGGTTGCCCAGAGAAGCTGTGGCTGCTCCATCCCTGGAAGTGTCCAAGGCCAGGTTGGATGGGGCTTGGAGCAACCTGGGCTGGTGGAAGGTGTCCCTGACCACGACAGGGGGGTTGGAATCAGATGATCTTTAAGGTCCCTTCCAATCCAAGCCGTTCTATGATTTCTCTCTTTTGCCCCTCTCTGATCTCTTTGCTGTATCCTTGTCTTGTTGGGACTGCCAGAAGAGAAGAGGGCTGCACAAAGCAGAGAAAGCAATACCACGTGTGTTTTTCCAGCACACATTCTGACTATTTATGTAACGTTGATCCAGAGATGCTGAATTTACTTCAAAAGCTAAACCCTGAATTCATTTGGTCATTACTCATGTGCACTCAGAGGGTGTAATGAGAGATGTAAAACAGCAATAGCAGCACGCAAAGGCAGCCCCTTCATTATGGGGATTTAATTCTCAGAAAATCAGGGCTCTGGCTGTGGAGGGAATGAATCTCAATGCAGCTTCTCTGCTCTTGTCTTATATAATTACAGTCAGCCATCCCTAAAAGCATCCCCTCTTAGCATGCACATGCAGCTAGCAAAATAAATGGGTTGATTAGGAGGAAAAAAAAAACCCCAAAACATACCACAAACCCTTTGTGGTCTTGTGGAAATTGTTCCTATGTGTTTATACTGAGAAAAGGACTGTGCTGCTTCTGTTTGCACAGGTAGACAGGACAGGTTTGGAGAACACAAGGGAGGCTTGGTACAGCCTGTGTGGAGCCCAGTCAGCGTGCAGGGCTGGGATCAGGTACAAAGAGGTGTCCAGAGCAAAACAGTGAAAAGCAGCAGTTCATCCCACAACAGAGATATCAAGGAGACTGGAGCTAGAACAGAATTCACTGGTAGTGGTTTGAATATGATGAAATTAAACTGCTTATGTTTTGATGGAGTTTGCTACTAGGAACAGAACAAGTGCTTCAACAGAACAAGGGCACCTAGTGGGTAGGACAAAGGGGAATGGCTTCAAACTCAAAGAGAATAGGTTTAGATTGGATGTTAGGAAAAAAAATTCTTCCCTGAGAGTGGTCAGGCCCTGGCACAGGTTGCCCAGAGTAGCTGTGGCTGCCCCATCCCTGGAAGTGTCCAAGGCCAGGTTGGATGGGGCTTGGAGCAACCTGGGCTAGTGGAAGGTGTCCCTGCCCATGGCAGGGAGTTGGAATTAGGTGGGCTTTAAGGTCCCTTCCAACCCAAGCCCTTCTGTGATTTGCTGTTAGTGTCCCACTTCTGTCTTGTGCCTGTTTCCCATTGCTTGTTTTTGGACTGTTCTGAAAAGGGGTTGTTGAAGAAGCAAGATTTGTTGGCTGGCAAACCCTGTGTCAGTGGATTCCCAGGCTCCCTCGTGGTGTGTGCTGTCCTGTTGCACAGAGTGAGGTGGGATCTGAGGGGCTGCAAAAGGAGTTCAAACTCCATTTGTAGGTCAGACCTCAGGTGTATAAAACTAAAGCACACACAAGAAAGGCCACTGCCCCGGCTGGGAGTGGCACTAATTAGATACCTAATTATGCAGCTAATCTCCTTAGGCTCACTTAGACAATTAAGGACAAGAGAGGTCCTCTGCCCTTCCCTCTCTGCATTTGTCCCTGTGGTTACTAGAGCTGGCCAAGGGATTTTGCCTTAGGTTATGCCTACTTATCCTGTAACCACACCTCCTTGGCCTGCTGCCTGGTCCTGCTTTTTCCAGCTAGGTTATTCAAACCTTGAAAAAGAAACAGCTGGTGATTTCCAAGAGGCAAGCTCTGATTTTCAAGTAATTTCAGTGGTTTTTTTGACATTCAGATTTTTCATACCTTGGGAGGCACTTGAAAATCCAGAAACCAGCCTGTGCTCAAAAACAATCAGGAAAGTCTTGAGCTTTCTTTAGTTCCCTTGATTAAATTTTCTGATATTTTTGTTTCACATAATCATTAGAAAGAATGTTGTAAGGCAGAGAATAAAATGAGAGGAGTTTTGAACAAAGACAGTGAGTGAAAAAAGGCAAAATATATATTAAAAATACTATCATAATACTGAAAAATACAGAATGAACAATTCCTCCCCCAGCTTTCCTTCAGACTCTGCCTGCAGACCGTACAGCTTTGCTTTTAGGAACCAAAATCCAAACTGGAATTTTCATTACCAAGGAACATTAGACACTAAACACGTCTCAAGATTTGTGGTTGCAAAGTACATTTCTCCTCCTTCCTGCTCTGTGCTTTTCACTGTCTTGTGCTGTATTTGTTTTCCATGATCCAGTGTGCTCCCAGGAGCAGGAGACTGTAGTTTTAGCCATAAATCAACTTGCAGGCCTACAGTGGTGTTTAAGTGGTCATCATTAATAACTACAGACTGTATTGGTAATCAGTGTCCTTTCCAAATGCCCAGAGTCAAATGTATTCAGCCACATGTAGAGGATAAGCTCACTCAAAAAAGTAACCTGGGTCTGCAGCATGCACAGACTATCAGCAAGAGGAGTGGGCCAGCACCACCCTACTCCTTTGGTTTCCAGGGGATTTGTTCTCACTAGTTATCATGTATAAAGTCATCTCTTCGTGGTGAAAATTACCTGTTCTCGGTAGATTATTATCTTGCTGCAAATTTATGCTAAGTAGGTAGCAGAGTCTCCCACATGTGTAGCTGGAAACAGAAGAATTAAAATAAATGAATAACATTAGTGTCAAATTATCTGCTTCATTTATTCCCAGACTTCGGCTGGGAGAAATAAAGCACCATGACCATCCTGTTTTGCTTTTAATTGAACTTATTTCCTGTGGGGGAAGAAAGGTGGCAGGATCTTTCCCAAGGACCACACATGCTGTGGTCCAATTCCTGCCTTTACCCCTTTGAAGAGTGCAGGTGCAGTGATACAGCAAAACTATTTCCAGCAGCGAAGTCTGGAGACAGAACAAAGCACATTTCTGTTGTTCCCCGCTGTAAATCAGCCCATCCATGCCAGTGCACAGGCTTTGAAACTGCAGCTGAACCTCTCCAGAAGACCTGTTCATGGGAAAGAGAACCACTTACTTCGGGGCTGACAGGCCAAGTAGTTTGGTGATCTTAATCCAGTTCCCCGCTGGCAAGTTGCCACGTGGGAGAAAACACTGTCACCACTGAAACTAATTGGCAGCCCTGGCAGGGAGGCCAGTGGGTCATGCAGGCTAAATCCATGCAGGTCAACTTCTGATCTTCTCTGAGGCATGTTGGCTAGACAGGGAGATGAGAAGCCCAGAGCGTTTCTGCCAGCTTTATCTGTGTTCTCAGTGGAAAATATATTCCCAGCCATAAATACTGATGCTCTGAGTGTTTGTTTCTTGGTGCATCTTTATGAATCTTCAAATCCTATGTCAAATATAACTTTAAAAGCTTAGTCTTCATCGAGGTTTAGAATTAAGCTTGTTATTCTTGCCTGGTTTTCCTGTTTTTACCACTCCCAGATGGCAAGTGTTTTCAACAGACATTGTAGAAACTGCATCTGGGTCCTTCATGGCTACAATGTGAGATCAGCTCTGGCTGGAGATCTTGTTTGATGATAACTTCACTCTAACCTGCAGATTCTCCTTTCCATTTGTTCGTTTCCCCCGATTAATTTGATTCAATACTAGTTTAAGAGCTCTTCACCATTTCTTCATGTGAAGTGGAAAATCATCAGAGAACAGAATGTAGGTAGAAGTAAAATGTAGGTGTTAATTAGTCTTCCAGGCAGCCTTAGACTGTACTTCACTTGTACATTAAAGGAGGGAAAGAGGCAGTTAAGGATTCTGAAGCATTTCTAAGAGCTGCAGCAACCCTGTGTTATCTGGTGCTCAGTGCAAAATCATGCAGAGTGGGCCTTCAGAGTTGCTAGGAAACCAAAATAAAAATCCCTGGTCTGTAATGCACAGATATCATGAGCATGATGGTTTTTGCTGCTATTCCTCCCTTTTATTTTCTTCCTTGGTGGTGGTGAACCACAACTGTGGAGGATGGAAAGAGGCTGCAGAAAGCAGTTTGAAGGAAGCATTGGGAAGGTGATCTCTGTCCTGATGCCAGTAGTCCTGCCTGTGTTGCAGGCTTACTGCAAGGAATTTTAATTTTTTAAAAGAGTTAGTTTTCAACTTTAGGGCAAATTAGGACCTGCATGGAATACTTTCATTTTTTTACCCAGCTTATATTCCAAGAAACACAGAGGCAGCTGGCAGGGAAGATAGTGAGGCTTGAAGCAGGGAAGATCTTGCCTGCATTTCAGGGAGGCTGTGAGGATACATAGATGGGCTGTGTGTAGTTCAATATCAGCTTACACCCATCTAAGTCTACCCCTGAAAGTGTTCAAAGCCAGGTTGGATGGGGCTTGGAGCAACCTGGTCTAGTGGAAGCCCATGGCAGGGAGTTGGAACTGGAAGAGCTTTAAGGTCCCTTCCAATCCAGGTCATTTATGAAAGTTGGAATTTTTTGTTTTGCTTTTTTTTTAGTTCTTGCCATATATTCCAGTCCTCTCTCAAATTCAGCAGTGTTTCTCCTCAGAGTTAGCTGGTTCAGGGAACTAATCTGCCCGCAAAGGCTCCTAAAAAATCAATTTTCAACTCCATTAGCTGCTGCTGAGAACTAACACTGGCACAGAAAGGGTTAGGGATTCCACAGAGTGAAAGCATGGAACTGCATGTCCAGAACAAAGGGCTGTTGTGCTTGTAGAGAATCAAACTTGTGAAAACAAGGTACAAAGAGGAAATAAGAACTGGTCTTGTTGTAGAGTTGATTGGAACAGATAGTGAAACAATAGATAAGGACTTTCATTATCCAAGTAAGTAAAACACAAACAATGAGAGAGATACTAAGTCCAAGAATAATAAAGCATTTGATAAGGGATTTGAGAAGTATAGTAACCTCCTGACAAAATTATTTCTTGTAAAATATGTTGGCTTTGAAGTGTATTTATGAACTAAAATATTGAATAGAAATCTGCTTGAAGATCATAGAACTCCAGCATTGAGATGCTGATTTTAGAAATTAGAGAGGAGACACAAATGAGTTACAGCTATGCTGTAACAATTTAGACAAATAAGAAACTAAAAATCAGGAAAAAAAGCAGAGGATGGGTTCTTGGTTCAACTTTAGTCTCCTGTGGTGTCAATGGTGTCATCCCAGCTGGTCACACTGACCTGTGAGCTCAAGAAAAGTCTGATGGAGAAAAATTATGTGTTACATTTAGTTTGTCACTTCCTCAAGCAGGTAGCTGAAAGCAGTCAGCTGAATTATGTTCACCAAGTTCCTTTTTCACTATTATTCGAGTAACCTATGGAAATGTGGAAATGCTGACATCTGTGTTGTAGATGGAAGTGAAAATACACAGATTCATGACTTCTGAGTTCTTTGTTAAGACTGTAACCTTCACCCTGTGCTGGGAAAGATGAACAGTGACACTGAGGATGGAGAGATTTAAGTTTGGATACAGTAGCCATCCAGCCTAAAACAAACTAGGTACAGGAATCCTCATGGTAAGGTGGAAAGGTAGGATGAAGATGGCACCTATGGTGGGATTGAGCAGATCCAGACATTCCCAGTAGATATCCTCATCAGAAAGTGCTGCCAGGCATTCAGCTACCCTCTGGGCATCCTGCTCAGTGACCAGTTCCAGTTCAGATGGGTTGTGCTGCTGGCTGCAATATAATCAGTGATGCTGAGAAGCAGCAATACGAGATGGGAGAACGTGGCCAAGTGCTTGTGTTGGATTATCAGAGCTATTTAATGGCTGGTGGGCAATTCCAGGCTGTTGAGAAGAGATCCACTAAGCACGAGACACTGTTACTTGGAATTTATCACAGCAGAGTAAGCCTTGCATGTGGGTGTAGTGTTGTCTGAGCATATTCACAAGAGAGGAGGGAGAACTCCCCTTCCCACACCCCCTGAGGATATGTTTCTAAGAGCAAGATGCAGTCAAACCAGAATCCACTGTTCTTGAAACTACTAAAGTGCAGATGGCCATCAGCTGGAGTAATACCATGTGGAAAGAACAGTGGGAAGAAAAGAAATTGTTATATTTGCTAAAATTAGAAAAGCAAATCCACAGCCAAGTAATTATTTAAAATTTTGCAGGTAAGCTGAGAATCACTATTGACAACCCATTGATAAAAATATCAGCTGTTTCCACCATCTGAGGACAGGTGAGCTGCCCAAGGTGGTCTTTGGTGATTGTGATGCAAGGACTGTGTTCTGTCAGGCAGAACGAGCTGACTGCCTCAGCTTTTGGAAGGCATTTCTGGGAGTAAGTGCTTAAGGGCATTAGGGCTTGAAAAAAAATTGTATTGATATATGCAGATAATAGAGGAACTCCAAGACATCTGAATGGCACTGAATTACCATTTATTGGATAAGAAAGTAAGCCTAGAGAAAAATCACAGAATCATACCCTAGAAATGCGTAGGAAGTATGTGGCCAGCTATCTCCCTTTCATTGCAGATTCAGTTTTACAGTGTATTTAAGTGAGGTTAAAGCTGTCCCAAGACAGGAAAATTTGGCCTGAAGAACACAGAAGGAGTCCTATAGTGAATAAACCTAACATCTGAAAACTTCACTAGTCCACAGGAGACTGAGGGCCTGAATGGACATGCCCAAGCCAAAGGACAAGAAAGGAGGAAGCAGTTTATAGGGTCACCAGCTGCTTTTTGAATTCTGTGCTTTCTTACCAGTATCCTGGAAGCCCTTCAGATTGTTAACTTGCAGTAATGCAGCAAGATCAGGTTCTTGAAAGAGTAAAACCTCATAGTTCAGAGTTCCTGCCTGTATCCACTCTCCTTCCTACACTATTAACCATTTTAGCTACAGGTTTTGTGATAGTTTTTCAGAATAGAGAAGATCCTTATGTATTGATTCTTCACTTCTGGTGAAATCTCCATCTGCATGGCCATAATTTTTTTTTGTAATCCACATATGTCTAGTTTCCTCTCTTTCCATCACCCTGCTGAAGTGCCAGTGCTGTTTTCATGCACTTTTATCCCACTATCAGGTCATCAGCATTATTTTCATGCACTGAGCTGTTCCTTTTAACATCCTTACCATTGACTTGAAAGAGGAGACAGAATATCTGACTGTGGAGCAGAAAACATGATACTTATGTTTTGTTCTCCTTGAACCACAGCTTTTGCTGCTTGTCCTTCCCAAGCCACAGTAGTCTTGTTGCTCTTGGAGGTTCCTTTCCAAGAGCAGGAGCTTTGGTTCCCCCTGAACTGTTGTGGTTCATGCAGTGCACAGACTATTTCTGAGTCTCATTTTCTAGGAGCAGCTCTAGACCAAGATCATTGAGACCTGGACCTCTGTGAGATCTCATTGTTTTCTGTTTGTGCTGAAAAAAATCGGGTTATCCACTTACTGTTGTGGGAGAGCCCCAAATTTTCTTTTGAATCTTGGAAATGAGTGAAAATCTTCCATGCATGTTTATCTTGTGCTTTCTGTGGAAAGTGAGGCTCTGTGCTGCTCAAGCAAGTGGCTGTTCTCTCCAGAACAAGGAGACTCCTAATTTGACACCCTAATTATCTGTATCTTTTCAAATTTTATTTTTAGCTCACTTATGGAATGTAAATCACCCAGTCTAGTTGATGTCTTCCCTAAATGATTCACAGTGCCTGGAAGACCAAACAATTTTTTTCCCCAATATTTTGCCAGTCTTTGATTCCACTGCCTGGGATTTAGGTAGTGTGCTGATGGATTCTAGGAAAAGTGGACAAGATTGTGTTGGACTGGCTGTGCATCTACTATTGAGGTGCAGTCTAGGAATTGGAGAAAATAGAAGTTAAATCTTTGCTCTACTATTTTGGCTTCACAGCAATAACCTTTCCTTTGAGCTGTGCAGAACGTTATACTTGAGAAGATCCATGAAAACTAATTATTACCAATCCCATGTACAGAGCTCAGTAGTCAAAGGTCATCTCATTTTTAAAAAATTGAACTTCTTGTTTGTTTTTTTTCTATATCATCAGTTTGATTATTTTTTCTTCCTTCCCCTCCCTTCCCATGGCTTTTCCTAAAGCCATAGGGATTATAGATTTGATTTTGTTTAATTCTTTGATTATGTAATGCTGGAGCAGCCTTTGAGCCTTCAAAAACTGCAGCAGCCACCATGTAGCACACAGAAAATGAGAGAACTGGCCATTTTGCATTTCAGATTAATTACTGGTAAAACGTGGAGCTTTGTTAATTCCATGGTATTAATTTTTGTGAGTATTTTGTGCCTTTTGGAAGCACAAATATTTACTTCATACCTTGGGTTAATAGTTGAGGTCAGCTCAGATACTGAGTGAAACTGGTGAACAGATATTCCTGTAGAGCAGAACTTGCTTTCTGGTCTTTATACAAAGTCCTACTTTCACAGAGGAACTGAGGAGACAAGAGATGATTTTGCTTGGAATGGCCTTTTATTTTACTTTGAAAAGAAGCAGCTGTTGCAGGTTTTTTCCATACAGGACATGTGATCTGAGACCGTGCAATTGGTAAATATGAAAAATATACAACATGGATTAAAATAAGGAGGATATTTGGATGTTGAGGTACATTTAGCATTTGTGAAAGGGAGAAATTATTGCACCTGGCAGTGAGGTCTCCTGTTCTGAGGTGCTGGGCAGAAATTCTACCTCCTCTGCAGACCTGCTGTGTTTCATTTTTGACCTGGAAAAATCCAGACTAACAGCCACTGGCTTTTTCTTATTTAGGTGTTAATAAGTCTTTCATTTCTCTGCTGAGATTGGCAGTTAGGGAAAGAGATGTAATTGTTATTTGTGCTGTGGAATTTGTCCTCCCACCTCTTGACAGAGACTCATCACTTTGTAACACGTGGGCTGGAAGGAATGAAGTGCAGGAGATTCTGGAATCCAGAGGTGAAAGCTTCCAAGTGATGCTAATCACTACAGTTTTTGAGATACAGGTGGCATCACACAGCTGGGTTTTCAGAATAATTCGGGTACACCTTTGTGCTGAGCCAACAGTTTGAATGTACAAGCAGAGTTTCCAGATGAGAATGTCACTGCCTAATTGGGAGAAACATATTCAGGTCAAGTGCCAGATACAGTTATGCAGGATAACAGTGTTGGGCTGCACAGCCTTTAGGGAAGCAGCATAATCCTGGAATACTGAAAAACAACCCAGAAACGGGTGCACAGCTTTGAAGGGAGCCATAGGTTGATATTCTTCTGTCTTGCAGAGCATGTTTATTGATTACTCAGTTCTGTGGTTCTCAGACATGAGCTCTTCATTGACTGGAATTAGATTTGTGGAGGTGGTTGCTTTCTCTGCAGCAACAGCATATTCATAACATGTTCTGTTTGTCACAGATGCCTGGGTAAGGGAGAGCACCTGTTATTAAATGCATGATGGTGTGGAGAACAGAATGGATAAACAGACCATGAAATTGTGTTGGGTCAGTCCTAATGCTGCCAAAACACTCAAAACTTAAGCCTCAAGTGACTTCCTTTTATTTACTTTCTAGTGCATTAGCAGCCAAAATTCACTTTTTTTGCAATCCCCATGTGAAACCTGAGATTCCCACGAAACTACTGATACTTAAGTAAAGTGACCTGGCAGGATGAACGGGCCTTACATGATCCTGCATTGCAAAGACTGGAGACACAAAAATCCCACATGGGTAGAAAAAACTATAGGAGAAAATCCAGGCTCAGCTTATGCTCTTTCATTATTTAATTGTGATTAAAATACAACAGCCACAAGGGAACAAGTTCTCTCTGTGTTAGACTATGGCAGTGCCACCTGCTCAGCATTTTTCTATCTTAATGCAGCTTTTTTTTTTTACTGAGCCCAAAGCAGAATTACCTGGAGGAGCAGCAGAAAACCTGCAGAGAGGGTTGTGATAGTTGAGGATTAGGAGGCAGTAAATGGGAGATTCACTGAAGACAAGCATGAAATCAAAGCTGTGGGGAGGATATTTGAGAGAAGTATGAGCTGATACCTAAGTTATTTATGGAGGGGCGAGAAGTGGGCTTTGCCTTAAGAAAGCTCTGCAGGTTTGGGTGCAGTTGCAGACATAGTTGGGCTAACAGGAGACTTTGGGTGGAAGGAAAACAGAAGATTCTCACTGTGGCCTTGGGTCGATGAGTTTATCTCAGCTCCTTCAGTAAAGGTGCAGCCACCCCACCTGGCACCATTTGGTGTATTTTGGTGAAAGTCTGAGGCTCTGAATTGCTGAGCTACTCTTAGCTGAGCAATTAACACATTATTTTCAGTAGATAGCAAACAGTTGTTTTATTGATGTATTGTTGGTTTTCCCTCTCGTGATTTTTTTAAAAAAAAAAGACTAAACCCATCATAACTCATTTCTGTTATTTGATTCTCTCCGACATTATAAGCAAGGCTATATGGCTCATGTCAGTAGAATCCCAGAATGGTTGGGTTGGAAGGGACCTTAAAGCCCATCCAGTCCCACCCCTGCCATGGGCAAGGACACCTTCCACTAGCCCAGGTTGCTCCAAGCCCTGTCCAACCTGGCCTTGGACACTTCCAGGGATCCAGGGGCAGCCACAGCTTCTCTGGGCATCCTGTGCCAGGGCCTCCCCACCCTCACAGGGGAAAATTTCTCTGTATCTAACCTAAATTTCCCCTCTTTCAGTTTGAAGCCTTTACTCCTTGTCCTCTTACTACAGTTCCTGATGAAGGGTCCTTCTCTTTGCTATTGAGCTTAAATACTTGTCCTCTCTCCCAGGTATTGTCCCCTTCTGAAGAGTGACACTTGAAGCTTTAAGCCACTGGCAGATTTGCTCAGACACAGAGATAAAAATCTGTTTGCCTGTTCACTGTTTGACTAGAGATGCAAATTGGATAATTGCTGAGGCAAAAATAGTCGATAGCTGCTTGTGGAAGATCTGCATGCAGGATTATACTGATTTTAGAAGAAGAGCTATTAAATATTCGTGCCAGTTTCAGGAAACATGCAGACATGTTTTTGAATATAAAATTGAGAATTCTGTGCCTCCCTCATGAGTAGAATGAACTAGATCAAGCACAGCATTTTAAAGCATCCTTTTGCTGTCTTTCCTCCTCGGTACAGAGTATATGTGCTCTGACTGCACTTCCTCCAGCCTCTAAGCTGCTGCAGAAATTCCAGCCACTGAGCAGCTGTGTGTATGCTTGAATGAAGTGTGTGCTATTCCATGTGTCAGCAGGAAGAGATATAAATAGAGCTTTTTTCTCCTTGTTGTCATGGTCTATGTTTCCGCTGGCTACCCCGAGCTATTTCTTCTTCAAGTCTGGTGTAAAGGGAATACCTTGCAGTGAGGTTCTTTGCTGCAGTTCTGGATCACAGAGAGCATATGAAGCAATTTAAGGATCACAGCCATTTGCACTTAGTGCTTGGTGGCACAAGGCACATCAAGATTAATGAATGGCAGCTCTTGCTGCTGTCCAGGCAGCTGGCATTTTGCTGCAGAAGTTGCCTTTTTTTCCCCCACCTCTTTCCAGTGAGAGAAATAGCTGGGGAAAAATCCCCCTTCCTGGAACTGTCAGGTTGCAGAGTCTGAGAATGAAGCTCTTTTGGCTTTGTGCTCCCCTTCTGACACATGCTGGTCTCACACCTTTGCAATGAAAAGCTGCTGCTGTGGCCACCTCGTGCACCAAAGCTGAGACACAGAATCATGGAATCACAAAATGGTTTGGGTTGGAAGGGACAAAGATCATCTCCTTCCAGCCCCCCTGCTATGAACAGGGACACCTTCTACTGGACCAGGTTGGTCAGAGCTCAATCCAGCCTGGCCTTAAATATTCCAGGGATGGAGGGCTGCTGGGGGAGCTGATTTTTCTGGGACTGGCATCCCCACATGGGAGAACAGTGTTCCCTGGTGTTGCAGGAATGTACATTTATCATCACATGATCTGACATGCATGAGCTGCACCACACACCAGGACTCTCAACTTGAGTGGTCTGCATGGATCAGAATGGCCCAGGATATAGTGCCCACTCAGGGACTGTTCCAAATCCAGAGTTCATAATGTAACAAGCCCTTTAATCCATGGCCTGACCTGGTAGTGGTGGGAGTGAGGAGAGGTGCTGGGAAAGTAGACTCTGATATGTAATAATCCAGGAATCAGTCACCTCCTCATCTATCACAGAAATGAATGACCCAATTTTATATTTAAATGTATGTATAAAATACACACAACTACAATATGGAAAACAAAAGTATAAAGTTTAATTCAGTGTTAAAATAGTTTTAACATACTCTACATGTAGGTCCCACCAATAGTGATTTAAAATTCCTTTTGAAGCAAAGGATTCAAGAAGCAATAATATCACCTTTTAGCCTTTGTGAACACTAAGATCTTTTAAATGTTTCTATTCTTTGACAGCTTGTCCTAGTTACCTGAGAATATGACATGTTTCCTGGAAGGAAAATAACTATGCTATCAATCCAGATACAGTCTGTCCTTGATTTTCTCCCTGCCTCCTCATTTAAAGGAATCACAGCTATAAGAAATGTGAATTTTCTCAAATTTAATCAGGGTAGGATTTTTTCCTAAGTCAGCCTCCATTAAGCAATAACGTGGAAATGAAGTTAATTTCCCTTTCTTTGCTCTCAGACGTCCATTTTACATCCATTACAATCTGTGTGTAATAAATCACTTCCCAGATTTGATCATCCTGTTCATTTCAAGCCAGTTCTTCCATTTTTAATACTTCCTTCAGAGAAGTGAAATGGCAGGAATATTAAATAAATAAGTTTCTGATATGTTACTACAACTGTTTGAGCCTTTCTTGAGAGAGTTCATTAGCAAATGAGTATAATGTAAAACATCCTTTTACATGGAAGGACAGGTCTGAGCCATTTCTCCAGTTGTTCCACTGAGGGAACAATGCTTCACTTAAAGCATTATTGGGGCTGTAAAATGAAAATAAAAATAATTGAAATATAAAGTACATCATTTACTAACTCTTAAACTGGGATTATGAGAGCTCTGTTCTGAAAAGGTTATAGTGATCAAAAATCAGCTGAGATAGCTCTGCCCAGTTTTGATGGAAGTGTTAAGCATCCAAGAGCCTCCCAGACTTAATACTTACCATCTGATGAATATTTAAGAATGTAGTCTAAGAGACAAGACACAAAGGCATCTGCAACTGTTAAAATGGCTGTTGCAGTGTGGTACCATCCATTTTGAGCAGTTGCCAACCCTGATCTCAGCCTTACGTAGATAACCATACCTTAATATTCCCTGATTGTTTATTATCCTCCCCCTCAACTAATCTTTTTGTTATATTTTGTATCAGCATCATATGGCCTTTACAGCTCATCACCTGATTTCAGTTTATGTGACCAAGCACTGAACAAGTTAGGAGGTTCATAAACACATTTAAACCAGCCAGAGCTGGGTTTTGGTGTTTGATGGATCTGCATGCAGATCTGTCAAAATTCAGGACAACTACACCTGTACATATCCCTTGAAAACCTAATGCAGACTTTTCATCATGTGGCTCAATTTTGAGAGACCCTTTGGCTGCAGGGGAGGACAAACAGGTAGAAAGCTTGACTACAGTAGGTCCAAACTTCCAGAGCAGTCAGGCTGGTTCATCTCATCAGCACCAAAAAATCTGCTTTAAAGGTTAAAGACCTAGATGACTCTAAATGATCACAATACTGAGATTTGCCTACAACCTAAGAAAAATGGGGACTTGCAACCACTTGAAAAAGCAAACCTATTTCTGCAGTGGGAGAAGGGATGTGCCTTTGCAAAGTCACCTCCATTTTCTTCTTGAAGAATGTTTTGAGAGATTCTGAAAAAGAGAGGAATTGTGTAGCATGCTTATCCAGGGGGCTTATCATATTGTATTAGCACTTACTCATCACATTTAATTAAGATTCCTTTTTAACTGATGCAAAATATTATTAGCCCCATTCATCCCACATCAGTGAAAAGGAATGAAAATAGGATGTGATCCTAACAGGAGATGATAGGAAGCTGCTAATGTGACATATATATTGTGGAAGGGAAAGAGGGCTGTGACTGCCAAAGTCTGGTTTTGAGGGCTGTGGGATCTTTAGTTTTCCATCCCCTTCCTGTGGAAGGTGTTACAGTGACAGAGCTCTTTTAGGGCAGGTTGCTGGCTGGCAGCCATATCAGTGGGAATCAAAATAGACACTGGATAGTGTTTAGTTAATTGGCTTTCAGAGGAGGAGAATTTGCAGAGGTTTAGTGACAAACTAGTCAAAGTAGGTCAGCTAAAGGATTTTGTGTACCTGTCTGGTATAGTTCACTTTCAAATGAAGAACTCACTTGAGGATAACAGAATTAAACAAAACATAACAGTAATAGTACCCTTTCTTCCCTTTTATGATGCAGATAGAGAAAAGGCCAGTTTCAGGTTTCATCCATAAAATACCAGTAAAATGATCCCTTTATTTGTGATCAGAGCCACAGGGAACAAGTGTCAGCTCTGAGGTTCAGAGCACAGAGCCACCTTCAGCCTCTGAGAGACAAGGAACTGCATTTCCCACTCTCTGAAGCTTTGTGTGGTTGGTTTTTTTTTCCTTTAAGAAGCAGAAAGCTTTACCCTGTAATCATCTGGTCTGGAGATTGCAATGGTTTGGGCTGCAGGGGTGGGAACCATCTACAATAGGAATGGCTGAAGTCTGTAAGCTAAACATAGATGATAAAGTGAGAAAACAAAATTATCTTTTAAGACCATTTCTCGTGTGTCCCTGATCCATTACTATTCTGTCCTCTCTGAGTGGTGAAGCTCACACATTCATTCATGTTTAAAATAGATGCCTCTAAGAGCACTGACAGAAATGTGTCCCTTTCTCTTTCACTACTACTTCATCCAATTAGTTGGTTAAAATTAGATTCTGCCTTGAAAGGCTAAAATTGATGCTTCAAGTTTCCATAGTTGCTGCCTTTCTATTAACTCTGCTCAGTTAAATGGTGGGGATTCTCTCTTGCCTACCAGCACTGGTTTTGGGAGCTGGGCTGGGCTTTGTGCACCAGCAGTGATATGGACTGTGCTCAGGTAAGATTACCTGCAGAAAGTTTTCAGAGCTGTAGGGACTGGTACATGGCAAACAATTTTGCTGAGGGTAAGCAGGAAGGACTGAATTAAACTCAATTCTCTCATCAGTGTTCACTGTCCAAGGTGAACACAAATAAAAACAAGCTGAGCCCGTCCAGGAAATCACAGAATCATAGAATGGCCTGGGTTGGAAGGGACCTTAAAGATGATTTTGTTCCAACCCCCTGCCATGGGCAGGGACACCTTCTACTAGACCAGGTTGCTTCAAGCCCCATCCAACCTGGCCTTAAACACTCCCAGGGATGGGGATCCACAACTTCCCTGGGCAACCTGTGCCAGGGCCTCCCCACCTCATAGTAAAGAATTTTTTCCTAACATCCTGATCCAAACCTACCCTCTGTCACTTTGAAGCCATTCCCCCTTGTCCCGTCCCTCCAGGCCCTTGTAAAAAACAATCCAACAGTAGAACACTTAAATCCTTCCTTTCAAGTAACCTGAATTTTTCCTTCTTTGGGCAATCAAGCACAGCCAGCCATCGAGATGGGGGCTGAGACATAATGTGGCTGCAGTGGCTGTAGGCAGCAGTCTGAGCTGATCCTGTTCACCCCATAGGAGCAGAGTGGCCTCCAGTGGCAGGAGTCGACTGGGATTGCAAGTCTGTGCTCTTGGCCTCGATTCAACAGCTCATCTAGCAGAGAGCAAGGGGAGGAGGGGGCTGGCTGGCTGCAGGGTACTCTTACAGGCTCCAGCAGCAGCCAGGAAATACTTCCTCCTTTTCACCTTCACGGCAGGATTTATGATGCTCTGTGAGCCTGTTGTCTCTCAAATAAAAGGGCTTGTATGTAAGAGTCAAATTATTTGTTATTTAAATTTGACAGAACACAGTAACCAGAATTGGCTTTCCATAACATGAGACCAAGCAGTGCCCAGATGTGTTTTGTCTTCATATTCTTTCAGACATTCAGAGATTTGTTTTCTGCAGTGACTTTTGCTCTCTTTGCAATATTTCATGTCCTTATATAACAGAGGCAGCCCCCACCCACAGCAGCAGCCTGATGGAAGCAGTTAGAGTGCCACCCCTCTCCTGGTCACATCCAGAGGGACATTTGAGCCACAAAGCAGACATCCCAATTTTTAAAGGTCTGCCTCAAAGTCCACATTTTTGGGGTATGTCACCTAGCACTCCTAAAATCAGCCTTCAGCAGAGGTCTGGGTAGCTGCTTTCTGCTGTAGTCATTCAGTTTAGTGCCTTTAAGGACATTTAATTAGGGCATTTAGGCTACATAGCACCCAGTTTGACAGGAAGGCAAAGAAAAGCTTTCTCTTAGATGGAGGTCAGCACCCACCACAGGTCCTCAGGGGAACATTGTCCCCAGCCTCTACCCACACCACCCTCTCCCTTCCAGAGCACTGAGGGGCAGAGCAGTCCCTCCAACCCTAAATTCAATTTTCCTATGCTGCTCCCTGCTCTTTCCCTTGTTGTTTGCATTAAAACAAGGGTAGAAGGGCTGGTGCTTTAACTGCCCACACTTTATTAACAGCACATTTATGAGATGAAAATAATTCGGGGGTTTATTGTTTGGTTGGTTTGAGGTTTGTTTTGGTTTTTTTTTTTGTTATTTTCAGCTATGAACTCTTAAAAAACAGTCACTGTGAGCTTGCAGACATGGGAAAATGCCCAAATAAAAATATATCTGTCTTATATTGGAGGACTAATCTCTCCCTGCTGACCTCTGCATGCGACACAAACATTCAAATGCTGCATCTCCCCCAAATCCAACGTTAAATTGGAGCTGAAAAGATGACAAGGAGCATCCTGGGTGTGTGCACAGGCTGTCTCAGTGATGCAGCAGATTAGCCCTCAGTTTGCTGAGGAAAGGGTTAAAACTTGTGCTTTCCAAGGCAGGTTCTACCTGTGGTAGCAGGACTAGGCACAGGTACAGCACTAAAAGGATATTAGCTGAGAAGGTTGATATTTTTATAGGAGGAAAAGCCTTTTTTAGTGAACAAAGAATGAGAGGAACTGCTCTGTTTGCTTCTTCAGCCTCTGTGAGAAGCCATTTACCCTTTGTTGTGCTCTGGCCACAGCAGGCTGTGGTAGGAAGCAAATTAAATTTTGCTTTCTCATATCTCAGAATATGCTGGCAGAGCTATTTGGTAGCTGAGACAATTCCTTTAATGCACAGCCATGTAAGATTGGTTTCTTATAACGAGGTAAATAATCTTTGTGTACATTAATTGCCAGTGTCAGCCTGGACAGTAACCTGGGAGTGAGCTGGAAGTGACCTCCGTGCCCACCCCCTGCTTTGGGACTGGATGTTGGAGCAGTGGGGGGTTACAGATCTCCTACAACATATGTGCTATAATTACCCTCTTTAATAATACTGACTTTAAATCCAAGCTCTGGATTAAAGCTACAGGCTTCTTTGTGGGGAGAAGTTTTCATTTGGTTCATTCCTCCTGTCTCTTGATTCCTTAATGCAGAACAGGTCAAACAGATGGGAGAACAGAAAGTGAGAATTTTTGGGGTGTTTCTTTAAGACTCCAAATTGACACAGTCACTAGAGAGGGCTGGGATTGTTTGGCAAAGTGATAGTTAAAACAGTTCAGTTTTGTTCTGACTGAATCATTCCTCTGTCTTTCAGTTCTATATCTGTCTTTGTATCATGCTGATGACGGATTTTTATTTGCTTCCCTTTTTTTTGTGGGTTTGTTGGGTTTTTTTTAATTTGTTTCATTTTTCAGGGGAAAAAAAAAAGATTAAATGGGCATTTTAATCCCAAAAAGGCTTAGGGATGATCAGTGAAGCCAGAATGTCCGCAGAGATCCTCCAAATGACACAGAGAGGGGTTTGCATTGGATGTGCTGTTTCAGAATCAGTGCAGAATGTCAGACTCTTTATCATGGTGAATATTCATTAAGCCTGCCAGAGGCAGAGGCTGCAGTCAGTACAGCATCAGCAGAGGAGGCAGGGAAGAGAGAAATCAGGTTAATGACTAGCTTTCTCTGCAATTTGCTTCCTGCTTATTGCCTGATCTCAGTTTTAAATAAATTCATTTAATTAATGTGTTTTGCTCCTTTGACCTGTGGACAGAAGGGGCTGTGATTAATGACGGGGTGTTCCGAGTCTCACAGTGGCTTTGGTCGGCCTGTTCTGCTGTGTGGGGAAAGAACACTGAAAAATATTTCCCTTAGCTTTAATAGTAACAGAAGTTTTGATTGAAAGCTTTTACCTAAATGATTTTTAAAGACAGGGACAAAGTGGTGAGTGGTGAGAGGGGTGGAACAGGGCGAAAACAAGCTGCTGTCTTGGCTGAGCATGTCACACAGTCAAAAATGTCTCTGCAGGGAGACAGAGCTGCAGAGAAATGCTTTCCCTTTCTCCCCCTTGAGCAGGGGCACATCTGTTCTAACATGAGTTAGCCTTCTTCTGACAAAGGTTCTTCAAGAAAGCAGCAGAGGCATAGGAGGCAGAGCCGATGTAATGACGCTCAGAGTATATGGGCAGCTCGCATTATGGGAAGCAAGCACCACCTGTTCCTAGCAAACACCAGATTGGAGCTGTGGGGCTATACAGGGACAGGAAAAAACCACCAGGCCTCCCCAAAAGAGAGAAAAATGTCAGTTAGATGGAAATTACAGGCGTAGCCCAGACCTGATGGGATATCGATTCCTGGGCTGAGTGATGACATGTGCTGTGAGCAGACATTTGGCCCCAAATTTAGAAGGCATCTCAGTTTCAGACTGTTTGTACCCATCACTCAGTATTACCTCTCAGCTTGGGTGGTTTTACAAGCTGATGGAAGCCAGCCCTTCAGTTGAGTGAATTTGCAAATTCTGCATCTGAGAAGGCAGCACCTGAAATCTCAGTGACAGACCTGTGCTTTGGAGTTCTGCAGCACAGGTTCTGAGCTGTCCTGGTGTCTTTGCTGCCAGAACTAAAACGTGGCCTTTTAAGGGGTGGGAATGGTGCAATCTTAACAACGTGGCTGAGCTCTCTCAGGTATTTCTGAACAGAACATGCCAGTGCTTGCCCAAATGAAAATCCCATGAAAGGATTAGGGCTGAGAAAGTGGCCTCATCTTGCAAACAGTTGCACAGGATTTTTTGTGGCTGTCCCCGTTAAAGAGATTAGTTTGGAACTTTTTCTTTTTTTTGAAATATTCTGGCATGGTCATTAGTACAACACCCCCCAAGCCATGGTGCTGCTTAGCTTGCTCCTGAGGGTAGAATTCAGCTCCTTTTTCACCAGCCATCCAGAAGTTGCTGTCTAGTATAAATTTTCTGGCTAGGCTTTATCTGTAAAGAAGCAAAGGTAATACAGCTCCAGAGAGAGAGGAGAGGAACAGAGAAAATTCAGTGCATCTAAAACCAGGCATTTTAGCCAGATGGGTTGAACTGCCTTCTGAGGGTGCCTGTCTCTCTCTTTACATGCTGTAGCAACAGTTAAATTAGACAGAGGATGCCTTTGTTTTGGTGGCTGAATTTAGAAAAGGGATGTCTTACTCTGTGGATCTCTAAAAAAAATAAAAAGAAGGTGCCCACAACTGCTACAGGCAAAATTTTAGGAAACCTGTTCCTTGTAGCAGGTGTCTGGGCTCCCTGCACAGAGTATAGGGAGACTTAGATACCACAGAAAACCTTGTGTGCTCAGAGCAGGACTGCCTGGAGCAGGCAGGGGAGGAGCTTGGTGCTCTGTGAGGTGACACAGCTCACCTGCAACCTGCCCCCAGGATGGGATCTTGGGGTCTATGACATCCACATAGAATCATGGAATGGTTTGGATTGGAAGGGACCTAAAGCTCACCTCGTTCCACCTCCTGCCATGGGCAGGGACACCTCCCACTAGACCAGGTTGCTCAGGGTCCTGTCCAGCCTGGCCTTGGACATTTCCAGGGATGAGGCAGCCACAGCTTCTCAGTGTGATATGACAGTTTCTATCTGACAGTGTGTAGGAAATCAGGTGCTTTCAGAGCAATTAGGGCTTGTTGAACGAGGGCCTGCTGACCGAGATTTCTGTGGTTTTTAAGTCCTGTGAGAGGTAGAGGGCTGCAGTATGTGACCA
Source organism: Pseudopipra pipra (assembly GCF_036250125.1). Classification (NCBI taxonomy): domain Eukaryota; kingdom Metazoa; phylum Chordata; class Aves; order Passeriformes; family Pipridae; genus Pseudopipra; species Pseudopipra pipra. Next base: position 3,001,699 of record NC_087563.1, on the reverse strand, counting down.
GTAAATGCTTCTGGAAGAGGAAAAAAATTAGCTATACACCATACTGTACTCCCTCAAGCTTTCAGATAGGTGATTTTAGGGTATGTTTGGTGGGTTTTTATGTGTAAATCTGCCTGTGCAGTTCAGACAGCAGTCACGGGATGGAAAAAGAAGTATTTGGAAAGACAGCCTAGAAGTCATTTCATGCCATCTAAATATGTGATCTACTCGACTGCAGAGTCTCTGCTGCTCTGGGTTCCATTTAAAGTCTACTGAGACACTTGTATTTCGGTGAGAGTAAAAGATGGAAGGGGTGAAAAGTTCATCTCCCATTTTAGCTTGCAGACACACGGGCGAAGAAGCATCAGGACCTGCAGGTGCAGCCTAGATTTTGGGTTCTGCTGCATGCAAGCATTTAAAAATTTAATTATTTGGTCATTGAACATGAAATCTGCTGTATTCCTTGAGAATAAAGTGAAGGGGCAGTCTCCAAAGTAATCCTATGAGTTACACTAGGAAATGACCAGACTCTGAACTTTTATGTAGGAACACTGGCAACCCAGTACAATCCTCTGTACTGTAGGAAGAAAAGAAGTATAATGTCTTAAATTAAGTGTTATGAATATAACTGTCGGGTTTGCTTTATTTAGATTTTCCTCTAAGTTTAATAAACAACTTTGAAGCATTCAATAAGACCCAGAAAATATGCAAGAGAAGTACAACTAATCCCATTAAATGTAAAATAGCATCTAAGTGGAAAGTTTTTGGTTTTGAACTCCTGCTGATAAGAAACAGAAGAGATGTTTGAGGAAGCTTTGGAAATAGGTAGTAGATGACATTTATCCTTGATCTGAAATGCCTAAACATTGTTAGTACAGCTGAACTGTGACCTTCCAGCCTGCCAATCCAGATAAACACACATGTTATCAGGTAAATCACACAGAAGAGGAATTTCCTGAGGAGACTGGTGAAGCCCCACTGGTAGGAAATGATGGCTCTTAACTCATTAGGTTCTGTCTGTCTCTGTCTTTTTTTGTATGTGAGCTCTCCACACAGCTGTAGGGATAATTAGTTTCCTTTGGCTTAGTGAGTATTAAGGAAAATTTTAAAATGCTTAGTTTGTGTGGACAACAAACATATTTGGGGTCTGGGAGAAAACCACACGGAAAGGGAAGCAAAGCCCCTGATTCTGGGGTGGGTGTGATGGGTTTGTTGTGTTTGGATACATGATGTCAGATGGTTTTGTGGCAAATGTTACTGACTTCATCTGGGAAGTGGATTTGTCCAGGCAGAACCAGATTAGAGGGTCAATATCCTGCTCTGAATTAGATTTCAGTGATGCAGATGTGTTTGTGCACCCGATTAGTCTGGCAGGAGGTTTCATGCAGGAGATGCTGTACCTTAGGGATACCCTGGGTTCTTGCACTTTGCTGTATTTGTGTGGCAAAATGGGTAACATAAAGTCACTGTCATTGTCTTACATCTTGTGTCCAACCTAATAAGTTGATTAGAGGGATGGAGAGCTCTCCTGTGAGGAAAGCCTGAGAGAGTTGGGATTGCTCAGCCTGGAGAAGGTTTGGGGTGATGTAATTGCAGCTTTCCAGTGCCTGAAGGGAGCTGAGAGGGAAGATGGAGAGGGACTATTTGCAAGGGCCTGGAGTGACAGGACAAGGAGGAATGGCTTCCCACTGCCAGAGGGCAGGGTTAGATGGGATATTAGAGAGAAATTGTTCCCTGTGAGGGTGGGGAGGCCCTGGCACAGGTTGCCCAGAGAAGCTGTGGCTGCCCCATCCCTGGAAGTGTCCAAGGCCAGGCTGGATGGGGCTTGGAGAAACCTGGGCTGGTGGAAGGTGTCCCTGCCCATGGCAGGGGGTTGGAACAGGATGATCTTTAAGATCCAGTCGATTCCATGATTCTGTGATTCTGTGCTCACATAAAAATGGCACAGCCACACACTGTGTCATTTCAGCTGTGCTGAGGTGGCCCTGCAGTCCATAGAGTCTTGTCACTCTGTACTCTTCAGAGTAATTTTTCTGCTATTCACTGCTGCAGGGTTCTCCCCAGCCAGAGCAAGGGTGGAGTCAAACATGGTTTGAGGTCACCTTCAGCTGTCTTTTTCCTGCCAGGAACAGAAAAAGAGCATTGGATCTGGGCCAATGTTGTTTAGAATGAATGTTCTATGGGCTTGTTGGGAAAAAAGAAAGGATTTATTTGTCAAATAGGGCTTAATTTATTAGGCACAATATGAAAGCTCACATTTTTATATTGCTGTAGAAAGACAATTGATTAATAACTTGGAAAAAGGCCAAGACACACAAATTCACCTTTGTAATTCATCATCTCAGAGAAACAAAAGTCATATAAATTGTACCTGAGCAAAACAATTTATTAAGCAGGAATGAAAGCTGGTTCGTATTAATGCATTTATTATGAAAGTACTTTCTAGGACACTGCTGTTACTAACAGGAAACATGAAATCTGAAGCTGACAGTTAAGGGTGTAAGAAATTTACAGAAAACTACAACTAATAAAATAGAGGAACTTTCACATTATCGATAACTTCAAAAATATATTTGAGTCTAGACAGGTTAAGGTCACTAAAACAACTTCAGCTCTTCCTGGAAAGGACATAAGCTCAAAGTTAAAGCTTCTTCATCCTTGAATACGATATTAGGGGGAAAAGAAATGTACAGTCTCTTCTTGAATAAATATCACATTGTAAAACAGTCGTGTCACCACCGTGTGCTGTGGAGGTTCAAAGATGCCAAAGATTCCATGTGCCAAACCTGTTACATAGATGGTCTCAGAGATAGTTCCAATATGTTGTATATACACATTTCTTTGGCTCTGTAACTTTGGGCATCCTGTGTGAGTACAGAAAAGCTTAAAAAAGGAATCATGCTTCCCAGACGTGTTTATTTTGCTGCCAGGCAGGAGAAAGGTTGTCAAGCAGCAGAATATGCTTTTTTTTAGCTTTTGAACCAGGAGACTCTTGTCTGCATGCACAACACACACTTTATTTCATAAAATAAAAAATTGTACAAACAGTGTTACAGGAGATGAAGAATCATTAGAGACTAAGAAATAGAGGAGATGCTCTTCATTTCATGAAATAGCTGCTAAAACAAATGCAATATTCTTCATTACTGCTACAGGGGTACAGAGCAGCCAGTAGCTGATGTTTACTGGCAAAACCTTGGAGATCTCCCTCTAGACTGTCTGTTTTGTTTTCTCTTCCTGCCCTCTTTTACTAACGGGAGACATTTCTTCTCCATCTTTCCATGCCCTCCCCTCCTTTTCCAAGGGAATGGAGTCCTTCTCAAATGGCTTTCCAACCCATCCTTCTATCAGTACAGTTCCCACCTCCTTCCTTACCCCAAACATCTTTACCTCTTCAGCTGGACAACTCTGATTCATGATGCTGAGACTTAATCAATGGTATTGGGATTTTTTGTGTGGTATTGCAAGGGTTTGTGTGTGGCTGGGAGTGTTACAAGTGTGAGAGGTCCTGTGTTTTGATACTGCATTTTTAGGGTGTAGATAAGAATATTTTCATCTGATTTGAGGGCTTTAGCATCAGTGCATAAACACTGAGCCTTCCCCTGATTAGAGTCCTTTAAACACTTAAAATGATATATTAAAATAGCTGTGCCGTTCCTATTCAAAATTGGGAGTTACATAAATTACAACAAGCTTTGAAAGTTTCAGAGAAAAGAAAACAACCAGGTTTTAAGAATTTCTCTCATGGAAGAACCTGATTTTCTTGCAATTCATTATGCTAGAAAATTGTCCTTGTCAGAGCAACATACGCAAACATTTTAATCCCATTAGCTCAATGTAATCAAAATCATGGAAATAAAATTAAAACTTGCTTCATAGTGCAAAACTGAATCTGGGGAAAGAACTTTATATTGGCCTCTACAAAATGCTGTGATCTGTAAAAAATATCAGGATAAGCTATGAAGAGCATGGATATTTCTGAGACCAGATTGTGCACCCTGATGGAAGCAGTCCTGGAGTATCTCTGCCCAGGCAGTTCAGTTCCCCCCTGGTTTTGCTCTAGGGCCATGTCTGCTGCTCAGCCACATTGCACACACACAGACACAAACATGTGCTGCTTGGCCTCAGGTTCCTCTCAGGGATGCACCAGCTCAGAATCACAGGATGGGTCAGGTTGGAAGGGACCACAGTGGCTCATCTGGTTCCACCTCCCTGCTCAAGCAGGGTCATCCCAGAGCACATGGCACAGGATTGCATCCAGAATATCACCAGTGAGGGAGACTCCACACCCTCTCTGGGAGATCTGTTCCAGTGTGTGGTCACTCACACACTGAAGAAGTTCTTCCTCATGTTCAGGAGGAACTTCTTGAGCATCAGTTTCTGTTACCCCTTGTCCTGTTGCTCAGCACCACCAAGCAGAGCCTGGGTCCATCCTCTGACACCATCCCTTCAGACACTCTTTTCCTCCATGAGGAATCCTGGACACAGCTGAGAGGATGGTTTGCTAAAATACCCCAGATGGATGTGCATGATGCCAAGGCTGCCCTCTTCTAACCCTGTCCCAGAAGACTTGACACTCTTTTGCCATGCAACACACATGCTTGTGTTTCCTGCCTTAAAACATTACAGTGGGCTGCATCACAGCCCTCTCTTATTTCACATACTTCAAATTCAAAAGAAGAATGAAGAACAACTGTGTTTCAAGGCACAAGAGTCCAAAGCTTCTTGGACCCAGCAGTGCACAGAGTGAGTCAGTGTGTGCTAACACTGAGCAGCCTGGGCAAGAATCAGTGGGTAACCCCCAGATGAGCAGCCAGGCAACCAGGAGTCACCGTGGGCTGAAGCCAGAGCTTTCAAAGGGGAAGCTGATGCTCGCTGAGGGCTTGTATTTAATGATGCTTTAAGCTTTTCTTGCTGTTTTGACTTTTTCAGAACCTGAGGCGGGAGAGGTGTCCCCCCCAGTGGGAGCTGGTGTGAACAGCAACAGCTGGACCTTTAAATTTGGACCGGGCAATTCCAAACAAGGTGGTCCTGGTGAGTTGCCAGACAAATTCATTATCCCGGGATCTCCTGCAATCATCTCCATCCGGCAGGAGCCACCAAACAGCCAAATTGACAAAAGTGACTTCATAACCTTTGGCAAGAAGGAAGAGACCAAGAAAAAGAAGAAAAAGAAGAAGGGAAACAAGACTCAGGAGAAAAAAGAAAAGGGCAACAGCACCACTGAGAACAGTGACCAGTGAGGGGGTTATACTGAAAGAACCCACTTAGCCAGTTTTTGTAATAATGGCAGATTTCTCCTATGTAGCAACTCCCAACTTCTTCCTACCGTTAAAAAATTTCCTGTATGTACAGACTTGAGAAAATCAGCAGGAAATTCAGTGTCTGTCTAAATTGCTTAACAGGTTTTGTCTTAAAAGCTTTATTAAGTCTGGTGTTAACTCTTTTTCTCCACTCTGGCTTGTTTTCAGAATCTAAAAAGCAGACACAAGTTTCCTTTCTCCTACGCCGAAAAGGAGAATCTTCACAGTACAGCCAGTGAGAGGTTGGACTCTGCACTGTGGTTCCTGTGCTCCTGTCTTGATGACACTTACAGGACAGGTTTAAAAGTTTTAATGTTGTGCACCCTCTATCTGATTGGAAATATTTGTGTGCAGATGTCAGTTAGGTGATACGAGATCAGATTATAAAACGCAAGAAGAGCTGGTAAATATGCAGCAGAGGAAACACCTAATGAACACAAATGTTCAAAGATGTTCAGGCTGGGGAGAAAATACCTGAAAGGAGATGAGCAGACTTGTCAAATCTTGAGAAGTCGCTGTGTGGAAATACTGAGTCCTACACATGACGTATTGTACACACTGCTTTAAATGAAACCTCACATTTACAGCTCTCTAAGATACCATAAATTGTATCTATTTACCAAGCAAGCCATTGGGAAAATTGTCCCTTAAAGCCCTGCATTACCCTGGCAAGACCAGCCCTCAGAGTGTAAGAAGGGCTGGGCTGACGTCCCAGGAGTGTAACTGTGATGCTCTGTGTCCCTATTTCCACTCTTAACATTATTTTGCACATTATGTCTCTGAAAAAGTCAGAGTTTTTCCACGACACTTATGCAAAAGAGAGAAAAAAGAAACATTAACTATGCTATTTGTTATTTGAGATATTTATTTATAAAGAAATATAGCTGTAAATGTCAAAGAAATATGATGCCCTTTAACCCAAACAGAAGTCAATCTAGAGCCATTATAAATTACAATTGCTGCTATTAAAGTGCTTTAGAAAAATTGCCTGAAACATCTGTATTATATCGGCCACTTGCCAATAACAGCTTTATTCTGTCGGGTGACTTGAGGGCTGCCTCTTGCATGTATTAATAAATACAAGAATATCTTCTCTTTTTTTTTTTTCATTAATCTGCACTTTGAATACACCTTTGCAAACCAACTGTCCTACTATGAAGAAGCAGAAGCAAACTCCTCACACAAATGGATTTATTAACCTGCTAGCTCTGTGCAGTACCTTGGTGTTACCTCCCACACAACCTTTTCTGATTTTAGTTTAACTTTTCTATGAGATTATGAACTTCTGACCCTACTAACACTCCCTATGTAAAATTCAAGTACTGTATGTATGCTGTATGCTCTTATAAGAATCCTGAAATATTTATTCTGTGCTTGTGTATGTGAATGTCAATGCAACTATTATTAGAGTGGACTTTAAGCTTTACCGTTGAATGTAAATTCATTATTTCTTTTTTGTACACTTGTGAAAAAGTGCAGTAGTGTTAATTTTTTTAAGCCACTGTTGATTATCAGTTCTTTTGTGTATGAAACACAAGTAAAATATCTTTCTTAAACCAAGCCATGCATGCATTTTGGGATTTATTGGTAAGAATCTGTGAAGCTGAAGTTCTGTGAATTAAACCTGAGGGTATAAATGGAGTGTTGAATGTGGCTGAGGATGTTGATATAAAACCAATACATGTATTTTTAAATAGAATATGGCTGATGAGGGAATTCCAAGGAGTTTTCTACATTATTGTACATTCACAGAATAAAGCTCGAGTGTCGTGTTAATTGGAACTGTGTAAGAAACTACATAGCTCTGAAATTTCCAACAGGCCCTTTAATCTAGGATCAAAGAGAACAACTGGATTTCTTGAGACGTGTCCTGGATGTTTTAAGTTTCCAAACTGCTGACAGTTCAGAATAGAACAATTCCTATTCATTTTTAAGAACCTGCAGCAAGTCTTAAAACATCACAGAAAAGCTCTAATAAAAGAATTCATATCTCAAAGCATGAACCACCAATGGCCTCATGTGGTCTATTTAGAGTTTTCTTTTGCTACCAGTCTTGTTTTACTGACAATAAAAAGGTGCTACTTGTGAAAGAGAATCCTTGATTCACTTCTAAAGGCTAGACAAGAGGAAAAAAATTAAGCTTTGGGGAGGGAACTGTTCCTTTATGCAAATGTGCTATGCAAGTACATTTAGATGTACTTTTTTTTAATTTGGTGACTAATCCAAGAGCTCCCAAAACGTTCAGCAACTGGAGTTACAGTGGTAACTTAAACACACAGAAGGATACAGTTGTTTTATACCCATCATAAAGTCGTTCTCTCAACGCCTCTGGCAAAAATCCAGCACAAGGATTTAATTCTTACAGGAATCTTTAACATTTGATTATTTTTAGATTTTAATTGAGTGTTTGTTCTTCTTTTGAGTGCTTGCATTTTCCCCTCTGCAAGCCTGTCTGATTCATTCATTTTTCATCAGTGGTCACACACAGCAGGTTTTCCAAGGCTTGCATCTATCAGAGTGAACCAAGAGCTGCAGTATGTCTCCAATTTGCTGGTTTGAACACAAAATTACATTTACCAGTGCTGCCTTTGATGCAGGTGCTTACTGCAGGGGGACTGTATGCCTTGGAAGACAAGAGCAGAATATCTGAAGATAATAATTCCAGTATGGAGAGCTGATAGAGCAGAGAAAAAAAACTCTCAGAGGAGAGAAGAGGCTCTTGCTGGAATTGTTTAAAAAGAGGCTGGATTGCACTAGTAGGATATACATTCCACAGATTCACTGTGTTTTCAGAAGACTGAATCAGGCACCTCACCAGATCTTTAAAAGATTTTTCCTTGTTTTAACCCTCTGGTGCAACTGGAATGCTGAGATGTCTGCAGTGAGAATTGGCTATTTCATAACTAATATATAAATCATACCAATTACATCCTTGATTTTGATTGTCCAGGAGGAGGATAAACCCTTGGCATGAAGTGTGTGTGGAGAACCAGGGGTGGGTGGGGGTGGAATTTTCACATTCTGCCACAGTTTTAGGGGTTACTGTTTGAACACCACACAACAATGGGAATTGAGAACCAGAAGTGGCCAAGACCTTCACAAATTAAGAAGCAAAAGTTTAGTTTATCCTCCTGCTGACAATGAAAGGGGCAAGACAAAATACACTGCAGAGTTTGTTAACAAGGAAATTACAATTGTGGGGCGTTTACTACTTGAACAGTTTATTTCTCTCAGAGTTCACATGTGCTTTCTGTGAGCATATTGTCCTTGGAAGTTCTATGCACACGAGATCAGTGGTCAAAACTATTGGGCTTTTATAACAATAAACCTGAACTATGTTGTATATTAATAACATCCTGTCATTAAAAAGAAATCTCATTTTACATTAGGCTTCTAAGGCTTAATCTTGTGCAGTTTCTTTCTGCTCAGTACTTGGGTCATTGCACATCACAGGAGGGGATCCAACTGAAGTTTTCCAATCATCTTACATAAGGGGAAGAACACAGAACCCAAAATACGTTTCCCAAATTTCATATATGAAAATAAATTATGAAATAATTTTCAGACAGTTTTGATGCCTTTTCGGATCATCTTTATTTCCCCTTCTTCTTCACTCATTTGATGTTTTTCAACAATCACTTGTGTCAACAGCTGGGTAAAATAAACCACATACAATTATTCTTCCTTTTCCAATTTTCCCCTAGCAGCAGTTTCATAGGTCTCAGGTAAGACAGGGATTAAGGAAGGAGCTGAGCCATTATCCTCATTTGAGTCCTAAAGAATGAGCAGGTTCCTCAGTTTTGTTGTTATTTGTTTGTTTGGAAACTACTGGCTGTTCCTGGACACAGACAGGTTTTTGAGACAGCACCAAGAGTTCTGTTAAGGCTCCTGTAAATAAGCAGAAATATCACTTGGATAAAAAGTTGGGCTTTGGTGTGTAAATCTACACTGAACTCCTCTGGTTTGTTCTTTTACATCTCAAGGAGAAATGAGTGAACAGCTGATCAGTGTTTTGATATCACACACAGCTTAATCTGCATGAAGCAAATAGAAACCTGGAAAGTATAGGACAAGCTGAGGACTCCAAACACTGCATTAATAAATCATGGTTATGAAGGGCTTCATGTGGTGGCTGGAATCACATCAGGACCTGTATGAGGCTCACAGATGCCTGAGTGGCTGCTTGGCCACACCAAAGCTGAACAGACAGGGAATGCATGGCATAGCTATAACAAAATAAATGCTTTATCACATTTTACTGACCTTGAACAGCCTAAACCAGCATAGTATGAAATCAATATTGATAACATGTACATTCATTTTCCATTAGCTCCTGATATGGGGATGCTGCACTCGCTACTCTCCTGGGTTCTTTCTCCTCTCTGTGGCTTCCACTCCTCCCTAGAGGATCCACTGACACTGCTCTGCATTTGCAGGTGTGTGTGCAAGCATTTTTATAGAAAGCCAACTGTATCCTGGGCTGCATCCAAAGCAGGATGAGTGTCAGGTCAAGGGAAGGGATTCTGCCCCTCTGCCCCACTCAGGTGAGATCCCCCCCTGCAGAGCTGCTCCAGCTCAGGGTGCCCAGCACAGGAGGGATATGGAGCTGTTGGAGAGACTCCAGAGGACACACCAAGATGATCAGAGGGGTGGAGCAGCTCTGCTGTGAGGACAGGCTGAGAGAGCTGGGATTGTTCAGCCTGGAAAAAAGAAGGCCTAATTGTGGCATTGCAGTACCTGAGGGGAGCGAACCAGAAAGGTGTAGAGAGACTATTTACAAGGACTTGGAGTGACAGGACAAGGGGAAACGAGTTCAAGCTGGAAGAGAGTAGGTTTAGATTAGATATTGGAAAGAAATTTTTCTTTGCTTCAGCCCAGGGTAATGAGGCCCTGGCACAGGTTGCCCAGAGAAGCTGTGGCTGCTCCATCCCTGGAAGTGTCCAAGGCCAGGTTGGGCAGGGCTTGGAGCCCTGGTCTAGTGGAAGGTGTCCCTGCCCATGGCAGAGGGTGGAATGAGATGGTCTTTAAGGTTCCTTCCAACACAACCCATTCAGTGATTCTATATATAAAAATCTGGGACCCAGTTAAGGTGTACAGAATACTGCAACACCTACTGTCAGAGGTAATGCTGCTTAGGTATTATGCAAATCTGATTTTTCAAAGTGATTCTACTGCAGTGACATTAGACACCTACTTCTAGAATATTTGTAGTTCAGGTGCCTCTGGCTGGCTTAAAGAACTAAAGAATGAAATCCTTCAGCGTGAAGTACCACAGAATTGTCTCTCTCACACGGTGAGAAGAGCATATCTTACACTGCACCATGGATTCCCTTTCATATCCCAGTATTGCCTCCATGCAATCACTCTGACACAGGTATTAACATCAAAAGATGACAGTAAACATCTCTCAGAAGCCACACAGCTTGAAAATATTAAAAATGTTTGCTTGCCAGTGGTGCCCAGAGCTATGTCACTGTTGTCTGCAAAAAGACAGCAAGTGACTCATCCACATTTAAGAACTGATGTCTGGAGCATATTACAAAACAAACATGCTGGCCTTGAAAACTAGATTTTAAAACCAAGGCCCTGCCAAAGAGTTAGAAGTGCTAAGCTGGCCTTCATACTGAATAGAGCAGCCACAGGTATGTTGTCCCACTCCTGAACCCCCTTGTTCCTTCATTATGGTGGGAGGACATGTATAAAGTGGGACAGGTCCTGAAGAGATAACCCCAGTTATGTGTCATGAAGGAAATGTTATCCTACATGGCAATAAGGCACATAAGTGGGGTGTGGGGCACACCTGTGGGGATTAGTGTTTGGTGAATGGTGACCATGTCACCAATGTGCCACCCCAGTAGGAGTCAGATCTGAATCTCTAATTAATTGTGAGACCCTGAGGGGCTCCCTGTGGGCTCAGCAGTGGGTGGTGCATCAGTGCTGGGGTATTACACATGATATCAGGCTTCAGCACTGAGGTGGAATAACATTAGAGCTGGCCCTGGCAGCCCTGTTCCAGCTCCTTTGGCAATATTTTATGGACACTTGGAGTGTCTTGGCACCACTTGAGCTGCACTGAGGGGAATTAAAAAGTCCTTGCCCATTAATTATGGGAATGGCGCCGCACAAGAAGCTTGACAAGACATAGTAATTGTTAAAACACATCAATCACAGCCACCCTAGACTTTCAGTTCTGCAATAGTTTTCCTGTTAGACAAACCCTTAAACTTCTCTGTGACTCACAATTCTGTTCAGTGCAGCCTCAATGGGAGCAATGTGTGTGTTTCTGGGGAAAGCTAGACCAAAAATGTGTGTAGATGCAACCCTCTGTCCTGAGACCCCAGTGTATCACAGCCCTCCTCCAGGAAGGCATGAATCACTCCCTACCTTGAACAACTTCCTTCTGTAGGTGTTTAAAGAAGCCCACCTGAAGTCTCTTGTGTGTGAAATGGTGAGCTGAGCAAATACAAATCAATTCTGTACACTTGGACTTAAGGCCTTTCAGACATCCCCACACCTACCCCCAAATTATCTACACCATCAAAGCCTTTACTGACTATTGTCCTACCTTCCTCTTCATCACCTGTGGTGCAAGCAGCCTTAGGCCCAGTGAGGACCCAGGATCTCATTCCATGGGCTGGCACAAGAGGCCCAGGACCTGCCTAGAGCAGCTTTGCCAACCTGGCTCTTCCCAGACACTGTGAACCCCAACCCTGAGCAGCTTCATCCGTCACCAGGACCACATGGTGAGAGGATGAAGGGGTTTAACTTTGCTGAACTTGCTCTCACCTCCCTACCTCCAGTGTGGAAATTACCTGAGGTACATGTTAGATAAGGGACAAGCCTAAAATAATGAAAAAATCTAGCCTAAAATCTGCTTGTCTTCTTAGATGCTTAAAAGGGGATTACACAACATTTAGGTACTGACATTTGAGGAAATGATCCACAAAGCTCCTGATGGGTGTTTACACAATAAAGAGGATCTGCCTAACCCCAAGGGTGTGTAAATTGTGTTAGTCCAGCTACTTGTAGACTCAGAAGGTTCTTTGTAGGAATTTAAGCTGCCACCAAGCATCACTAAAGCTACCTTGATCTTTCCAAAGCCACATGTAACAATCTCCTGTTAATCTACTTCAGAACACTCACAATATAAATGTAGTCTGAAGATGAGCTGCATTTTACCCTGAAGGGTGACTGCACTGAAAATGGCAGGCGTGAGTGTCTCTGTTCTCAGGGAGCAAATGACACTCAGAGGTGAAACCAGTTTTATTTTGTCCTCAGGCCCCCTTCACACACAGAAGGGTAGGTCTCAACTGGCCACACTGGGTCACACCAGCAGCACAAGCAAAGAGACATTTATTAGCCAGAAAGTGGTGAGAGTGTTATGCGAGTGAATTCTTTCACAGCATTAGAAAATACCAGAGATTCAGTGTGACAGGTCAACCCAGGGCACTAAATGCACTTACTTTCAGTCAGAGGGAGGGGCTAGTCTGCTTATAGATCTTGCTAATGGCCCCCTGGGTCAAGCAAGCTTTCACAAATGGACAGCCTGTATCATCTTTAAAGCTGCCAAATATGCTGTTGGGCTCATGGCAGGAACTGCTGACCTGTGAGTTACATTGCTCCATTTTTTCTGCATCTAAGAAGAAAATTCCTATGAGGTTTATTTGCTTAGGCCCTCATTGTGCACTGCTGGGCTCCCCCTGTGAACCTGCCAAGCCATGTAGGTTCAGTCATTAACATGCACACAGGCTAATTAATGTAAAGCAGCCTGGAAGTAACAGGATATTGCAGTGCTATAATGCCAAAGCCTTTGCAGGCTGATCAATATTGATGGTGCAGTTAGTTCAGCATTGATTAACTTCCAGAGTAAAACTAAAACCCCTCCAGCAAGTGAGTTTTGTGGTGAAGCTCTGCTGCCACTGCCAGAACGATGCAGCTGTATGGAATAATAACCAGGTCACAGGCACACTGCAGGTGTGGGTGTGTGCAGGTGTTACTCTGTGCAATGAGCACTTACAGGATGGCTGCACACCCCACGGGGTAGGCTATGGAATTTGTGTTATGCAAAGTCTTCCCCAGCACAGAGGTTTGTGCTAAAAGCTCTTTAACCCCAGAGGCATTGTCCGTGCTCCCTGACCTCACTGTGTGAGGACATGTGTGTACCCCACCATATGTGTCTATATGGTGGACTGTAGGTGCCAGTGGGCTTTGGGCTGCTGGTACCTGCTCTGTGTAAAGGCACAGGGCTGGCTGCAAAATCCATACATGCTGCCAATCAATGGTGGGATTATGGTGGCAAATGGGATAGATGATCCGATGCTCACCCACCCACAGGGCAAATAATGATTTGCTTGAGCCCATCCTGAAAGATTCCAGGTTTCTTCCTGTCTGTGCAGCTGGGTGAGGTCAGATTCCTCTGCTTTGGTAAGTTAGTTCAACCACAAGTCCTGTGTCCTTTTTTAAATGCATGGAGGAAACTACATCTTGATCTATTTTCTATGTGCTTCTTTCTTCTGCCCAAGCCCAGCTCCCCTAAAGGGCAGAACTGGGCAAGTGCAGCAAGACTGGATTTCTGCCCATGTCCAGACCCACATTTTAAAGGAAGACTTCCTGTCTAAGCCTATCTTATCAGCTTCTCTTGTGCTCTCCTGCCAACCCAGCTACCCCAAGTTCTGTTTCAGAAAACTGATTAAAATGCTTTGAAAAGCCATGTCCCTCCCTTCCTGGCAACTAATGGCTCATGAATTTTTAGCCATTTGTAAATTTGAGTGGCCAATGTCCAACATGGACCAAGAAGTCAAACATCCCTACCTCCACCAACCAGCATCCCAATCCTTCCCTGGCAACACTTACACACCCAGGGACAATCCCAGCTGACATGCTCAGCATGAGCTCCAAATGGACTTGTTCAGTGACTAGTCCAAAGCCCTTTTCAACACATGGCTCTCGTGGATATGATTCCTCTAGTCAGACACATGACCTACATTCTTGATCATATGAGATAATGCCTTTGGATGTTGTGAAGTAGCTGTGTCTCAGTTGCTCTCCACCTTCCAGACCAGTTCAGGTTAGTCTGACTTAAGTGCTTCATTTTTGACAGTATGTGCCATCTGCATGTTTTTCCTTAAATAATTTTTTATTTTCTTCTACATTACTAATTTAGCAGCATTTGGTGAATAAGAAATCCCCTGGAGATACACAGGAGATCCCAGAGAAAGATTCACACTGACCACATTCTATCTGTTGTAAGGCATTTTGTAGCCAGTTTATTTGCTGATTCCTGTGGGTCCCTCCCAACTCAGGATATTCTATAATTCTGTGATTACAACTTTATTATCATCACTGTTGTCTAAAACTAAGGCACACAATTTGATTTGCTTTTTGTTAGCACAGTTTTCTGTATAAATCAGCCCAATGGTCCATTAAAAAATTGTATTGCTCTTATTTAACAAGACCTATTTTTCATAAACCTGTAGTTTTACTCTTTACTGTTTACATTCCACACCAGTCTTTTCTTAATTTTTCCAGGCACAAATTTCAGGGCCTTTGTCCTCCAATTTTCTAAATGTTGCCATTTGGACTCTTTCACTGGTCTCTCTCCAGAGTTTTGAGAGGTGTTAAAATAATCAATCACTGAAAGAACACGAGTCAATTCTTGTATTGTTCTTAAATGAAGATATGGAATCATAGAATAGAATCACAGAGTGGTGTGGGTTGGAAGGGATCTTGAAAGACCATTTAGTTCTAATTCCCCTGTCACAGGCAGGGACA
Source organism: Pseudopipra pipra (assembly GCF_036250125.1). Classification (NCBI taxonomy): domain Eukaryota; kingdom Metazoa; phylum Chordata; class Aves; order Passeriformes; family Pipridae; genus Pseudopipra; species Pseudopipra pipra. Next base: position 2,986,646 of record NC_087563.1, on the reverse strand, counting down.
CCTTCCACTATCCCACGTTGCTCCAAACCCCATCCAGCCTGGCCTTGAACACTTCCAGTGGTGGGGCAGCCACAGCTTCTCTGGGCAACCTCTGCCAGGGCCTCACAACCCTCTTAGCGAGGAATTTTTTCCATATATGTGGCCTAAATCTCCCCACTTTCAGTTTGAACCCATTACTTGTCCTATCACTACAGTTCCTGATGAAGGTTCCCCCTCTGGCTGCCTCATCAGCTGCTTCAGACCCTGGAAGGTGCTGTGAGGTCTCCACACAACCTCCTCTGCTCTGGGCTGAACAGCCCCAACTTCCTCAGCCTTTCCCCACCTATCTCATGTATCTACCTCACCTGCCATCGTCCCCAGGTTCTCTTACCCATCCAAAAAATATAAATGCATGTAAACAGATTGCACTTTGTAGTACTTTGTCTGTTTTGACTGTCATCACAGCAGAGGTTTATTTTATACTTAAAGCAGAACAACCATTTCAGGTGAAGCCAATGGGCCAGTATTTTGATAAAAGTATTTTGATACTTCTGATAAAATCACTGGTGAAAATCCATGCACAGCACATAAGAAACCTCTTTAGAAAAGTTCTCCTTTCTTACTGTCATTTTTTGCAGATACTTATCAGCAATTTCTCATTCCCTTCAAGGCTTTGTAGAATCAAGTTCCTGCAGCTTCTCAGGGCCTGTTTCTGATCTCGTAAAGTCACCCTTAAAATGACAATGGGGTGTACTGAAGCTTGGACTCCAATGAAACCTTTCACTCAGGCCACAGTGGAGTGTGATATTCAATATAATGCCTCTGCCAAATGTACTTCAGTGGAAGACAGGGAAATGTCACCAAACTAATTGTCAAGGCCATGTACGTGCTGCTGCAAACTGAGTCCTAAATCCTACTTTCAAGTGTCTCATTCTACAGTCCCCTGGCACAAAAGACTAGAAATTTTGCAGTGGTTTCATTTTCAACTGCTCACATAATCAGTACAGTTCTTCTGAACTGTTTTCTTTAGTATGAAATTACATATATGACACACTTTCCCTGTTTTCTCTGGAGCCCTGATCGTCCTATTCTCAAAAAATAGTCTCAGACAAAATGTCAGAAATTATTAGAGAAGAACTGGAGCTTTTGACACATGAGAGATGTGGGAGGGAGTTGTAGATAAGGGAGCTTTTCTGTGAAAGTGAAGAGAAATGAAGGAGTTAAAGATATTGATTTTTGAACTGTGAATGTTTCATTTCACCATTTTCAGCTCTTTGAGATGAGGCAGCTCACATTTCTCTGGCTGTCTGGTGACTTAGGACAACCCCTTCAAAATGGACACACTGTTAAGACAAGGACAAGCAGGAAATAACAGAAATAATACAGGAATTTGATCTTGCAGTGGGCAAATGGCACAAGGTCTTTCATCAACCTCTAGTTTTCAACAGTAATGAAATGTAACATGCCATGATAGAAGCTGGGGGCAAGTTTGTCTTTGCTGGCATGTTTGGGGAAAAGTGCATTATTACACACACTGCTTTCCTCAGCCAGTGCATTTTCTGCTGCAGTCCCAGAGCTGGGCTTCTTCTTCAAATGCATCCAGCAAGGGCACTGTGATCATGTCTTATTTTTTTGTGCTAATGCTCACTGTAAATATGGGTAAGAAAAGGCTCCTGTAAGACTGAAGGCATTAGCAGGTACCATTTCTTTTCCAGCCAAGCAATGTTAACAGCAAAGGGATTGTTCTTTGCTTGTGTCTGCTGTGGGCAATGACCACATCAGACATGACAAGAAATCAGGACTGCTGCTGTTAGAGAAATGGTCCAGAACTGCAATTTTTGGTCATTGCCTGCTTAAGAAGTCCAGCATTTTTGGAAAATATGTGGTAGCCCCACTGATCATACAGTGGCCAGGTTGTATTTTGGGGGAGATCCTGTCCTGGATAATGAAACACAGTTTTATACACATTTAATTTATCTTTTCTCATCCAAAACAGCTCATCTGGAAATCAAAATCCAGTGGGAGCTAAAGGATTGCTCATCTGGGCTTATTGGTTTTATTCAGGTTAGAAATCTTTTGTATTTTCTTACTTTACAATTTGACCCTTTAATGCTTTATCTAATACACTTCTCACTCATGTAATTTTAAAAAAAGCATAATACATTATTTTACAAAAGATTTTGGCATTTAAGAGGCAGCTGAGCTTCTTTTAATGCATAGCTTAATACATTTCAGACTAGGAAAGAGGGTTATTCCATGTCAAAACCCTGAGGATAGAGGAAGCGGAAAAAATGCTTTTAACAAGAGTGTGAAAGAATAATTTAGTCACCAAAAAAAAAAAAAAAAAAAAAAAAACAACAAAAAAAGAAGAAAAAAGAGAGAGAGAGAAAAGAGAGAGAAGAAAATATCTATTAAATAGTGTTTGGAGGTTCTACATCTTAAGAACTTAGTAGCTCAAATTTTAGTATTTCTGTGTGGGGTAGTGAGATTTTTTGCTGCAAAATTTAACTTCCTTTGTTAGATTTTTGAACCTCGGGAGAATGATTTTTCGAGCTTGTGGAGATCTACTTTTGCCACTTAACATTTAAAGGTGAGTAAACAAGTAAGTCACCCTCTAATGAGAAAGACTATCTTGGGCCACAGAATATCTATTTGAAGTGCTACTAGTGGGAGGTTAAACTTCAAACACCTCTATCCTCCAAAAGAGGCAAAGATAGCAAAGATTTGCTGGAAGGAACCCACAAGGATCACTGAGTCAAACTCCTGGCCCTGCACAGCACACCCCAAGAATCCCACCATGTACCTGAGAGCGTTGTTGCTGTAGTGCTAAATATTTGGTAGATGCTTAAATATTGTCCTTCCTCTTCTCCACTTATTCCAGGAAATAAATGAGTCACATCGATTTGTTTTCTTCTCCTTTAAGTCATAAGTGATTGCAATCACAATTTAGGTTCTGCAATCACTGTTTGGAGGAGGGATAAGGAAGAAAATAAAAATTAGCTCCTGATATTCAACTCCATAGTTATCATTCCAGAGTGACAGTGTCAGAGAGGGACATAATTGCAGGAAGGATTTGGACTAAACAGGTCTGGAGAGCATCAGCCCTCTCAGACTTTACCTTGCAGCTCAGTCCTAAACAGGCTGTGAGACAATGGGTGAGCTGGAAGGGTATCTCCACTCATGCTCTTGATTTTTGGCAAGTAGCAGCTTTTGACTGCAGCACAGAAGAATTTTTTTGCATTTGAATTCTCTATTTGTTATTGCTGTAGTTGTTATTGGTGTTGTTATTTCACTGGGGTGGAAACGGACAGAAGTTAAAAGAAGAAGAAAATATTTACACTTAAACTTAAATAATCTTATATCTAAAGAAAATGAATAATTTAATTTTGCTAACTTTCCTCAAGCCTGCCAGCAATATTGCAGAGAAAACACTTCACATCAAAAACACCTGGGCTGGCAATGGTTCTTTCCACAGGTGAGGATTCTTTCCACAGAGAGGGGGGAAATTTTGTTTCTGTGTAATCTCAAACTTCCCTTCAAACTCTGGTAGTAATTCTGCCTCAAAAAGAGAATAGGTATTCAGTAGGTATGGCAAGCATTTTAAAACAACTGTATGGTTAACTCCTATAGTTAAAAATAATTGTAGAATTATGCCTTTGGGAAAGCCTGGATTTCTTCTTTCTTATTGCAGATATCTTAGAGTGGAATAGTTATTCATAGCTGCTTTTTTTCGGGTGTGTATTTAATGCCACAAGTTTATCCAAAGGCACTTGACCTGGTTGCTTCTACAGTCAACAAAGAAGAGCTTTCCTGGAGGGCAATTCTGCTGAGTGCTTTTACGAGTGAATTATCGCTTGGAGATGCTAATTCTTCTCTTCTAAAGGATCAAAGTCTTTTTTTCTTTTCCCTTTCCAAAAGGGAGGGAGTGTATGGAGGGTGACTTCAGATCAAGTAGCTTAGCTAGCTGAAGTCATGCAATAAATGTCTGAAGGAACTGCTAGAATTCTGATTGAGATTTGTTGGTTACAAATAAGGTTGTGCTGATCGACTACACCCCGAATAATTTACTGGAGATCCTAAACGGGGGAGAGACACACAGGACAAGGCTTTTCCAGCTGCCTTTTGATGTTTTAAAAACACAGTACTTGGTTCCAAGGTGGTAATAATAAGTTCTGAATTTAAGAAAATACATTTTAAAAGAGAAGTGCTGAGGCACAAGATGAAGTAGATAATTCAGTGTTGCAACAGAATCAGGGAGTTGCTACCAAGAAAGCACCAGCTCTTCGATGCAGAAAAAAAGTTTCAAGCAGTATTAGGTATTACTCAGGTAAGTAGCAGGTGTTAGTTATGGTCTTTATTATGTAGAAGTAATTTCCTTCATGAAATAATTTTTTTCTCACAGTGAAAATTTTTAGGAGGGCATTTCTAAGGCGGGACCTCACATAGCTGGACACTGGTCTGAGTGGTGTCTTTTGAGCTCTTTTTTTTCTGGACAACACCAGGTAAGAAACCTTGGCTATTTTTGAATACTCAGTCTAAAAGAAAATCCCTTGTTTTCAAATATGTGAAATGTTAGCCTTGCTTGCTTAGTCCCCAGTGTTGCAAACTGTCATAAATAGTTTTACTCCAAATCATAACTGTGAAACTCTACTGTTGAAGGCTGTTACATTCACAGATAGCTGTTTGCAGATTAGTGTCCTTCTTTTCTGTACTAGTTTTGTTTAATCACCACTGAATTTTTTATGCTCATTTGAAAAGCAAGCACAGAAGACTCACTGAAAAACAAATAGAGGAAACCACTTATTCAAACAGAGCAGCTTGAAGAATGAAGTCGTGTAAATTGTAAATAAGGCTGCAGTTTCTTCATTAGAGTAATGAGTACTTGTATCTTTGGACGAGGCACTTGAGACTGAGAGCCCTTTCTGGAGAAGATGAGCCTTTCAAAAATTCTGTAGCTAAATTGGAGGCCTGTTACACCCCTGGAAGTCAAAACTCTGTAAGCAGGGTATAATTAATATCAGCTTATTTTGAATTCAAACATGAGGACAATTACATTGCACAACTGTGAAAAATTGTATAAGCATTTTTGTACCTGGTGTCCTAGTAAAAGTAATATTGGTACTGGTCACAGGCTTTATATGAACTGTGCCAGACTCCAGTCCCTGTCTCTTTGATGTGTCAGCAGCTTCCTACAAAAACTTCATGTGTGAACTCGAGTTTGAGCTGAAGTCTGTAGCTATACACAGAATAAATATAGGGTAGCAGTGAAGGCCTTGAAAATATGGGCACATGTTGAAACAGAGCCCCCAGAAATAAACTGATTATTGGTGATCAGACAGTGGTGATTGAACACACCCTAAAAAACTGGGAAAGGACTGCTTTTGCTGGGGGGTGGGGGGGATTAGCAAGAGCAGCAGCCTGTCAAGAGATTAAAAAAGAAAACAAAAACAAAACACCTAAATCCTGGTACAAACCAAGAAAGAAGCAGCAGGCCAAGACACATGTAGCAGCCTGGGGAAGTAACACCCCCAGCCCACTGCAGTGCACAAGGGAATGGCTTGGAACTGTCTAGAAAATGAAACACTTCTAAAAGGAGAAAACCTTGATTTTGGGGGTTGTAAGGAAAGATTTTCCCCTTTCTCAAAACTCATCACCTTCACCTCATGGACTGAGGTCACCAAGGACTGGAGCTCTTGGCTCTGACAATATGACACCCTCTCCATGGTATTGACCCCTTACAGCTAAATTAGAATAAGATTTTTAAAATTAATTCTTTGAGTATGTGGTGATGGTCATTAATAAAAAGTACCAACAAATGTTAATTGTGTGTATTGTTGATACGAGACAAGTCAAGTGTGGGTGATTTTTAAAGCTTGAAGTGCCCTTGTTTATCTGGCCTATAAATGCTCCCTCACAGCAGTCTCCTTTCTTAATTAGTACAGTTGTACTCAGCTGCAGCATGGTAAGGGGTCTACTAAGGGATTTTATTCTCAGTAGTGAGGGAATAAAATATCTAATATTTAATATTATCTCTAATGGTCATATATTTTATGTTACATAGGACAAATGGGAAGTGCACGGGCAAGATTTACACAATCTAGTGGGATTCATCTCACCTAATGTGAGAAGTCTACCAGCACAGATATCTGCATCTGATCTAATCTGTGAGTCTCCTTTCATATCCAGTGGAGGGAAATAAACTCTTCTGAAATTCTAGTCATTTGTCCTATCTTTGAGTGAGATGAGGTGACCCCTGAAAGGCCTATTTCTGTCTCTTTGCCAAGAGAGCCCAGACAATGAGCTCCAAGGTGACAGTCTGCACCACCAACATCTCCACTTTGACAGGGGAATCTCACCCTTTGGCTGTTAGGGATGTCTGCTCCTGGAAGCTTGTCTAGCCAGGGGTTCCTCTTCTGTCTGTTCACAAGGGAAGCTCCTGAAATATTAATTTAGACAGAGTAAGGAAGTCCAGCAAGGTTACTCTGCTATTTCTAATCTTCTCCAAGCAGCTCAGTTTTTTGGGGTCAAGTAGATATTGATTAGTTATTAATGAATCCCAAGTGAATGTGTTATGCTTTTTCTTTTCTTTTTCCCTGCTTAAATTGTCTCTCTTCTCCTTAAGCCTCACTCTGCTCCCCAGTTTGAATCCCATCAGAGTACTGTTTGAGTGTGAGAGGAATGCAGGTTTCTACATTGATGAAAAGGTTAAGTTATTCTGAGGAGCAAGGTATGATTACAATGCAATTTATACTGGGAAAAGTGAGAGGATGACTAATGGAATGAAGTTCAGGATCATCTAGGGGTCACCAGCTCATAATACAGGACAAATAGGCATAGAAAGAGGCAGTGCTGTTGAAATGGTTGTAACAAAAAAAAACCCAGAAATCAGGCAATGCAGCTCCTGAGCCCGAGATTTTCTTTTGTCACAATTGAAAAGCAATTGCTGACTGAACAGGCTGGACCTTAAGAGGTGCAAACATGGAATATTGCAGTGGAGAAGACTTGTATTAGGCCTGATCCCTTGGGCTACTCCTTCCCCAGGATCTTTGGGCTGCTGTGAGCCCAGTAGCACCTAAAACTCTACCAAGCTGCTGTACCCAATGCTTTATGCCATAGGAGATGATTTGGGATAAAGAAACACTGCAACAGGCCATGGATTAATGAAAAATACACTAAAAGGAGAAATATTTGCCATCATCTTCAAGCCTGTTGAAAGAACACAGACATGTAGGAGTGTCCCTGTCATGGTGGCTCCTCTTGGGAGCCTTGCTCAGAGCACATGTGCTTGCATTTGACTAAAATAGCTCCCAGACAAAGGAAGAAATAAATTTAAAGTGACAGCTGCTAGAATTCAAGGTCTAGTGAAGACTCTGGGGATGTATTCTTCTGCAGACTGCAGATAGATTAAAGGCATGGAACAAACACAAGTGGTTTACACCAGCTGACTCAATGGAAAAAAACAAGTTACATTCCTTTTGCATATATTCCAGCTCCATCACCATCTCCCTAACCTGTTGTGCAACTTCAGAACGTGATGCAAGATGAATTCTTTGACTTAAAATCTAAATTATGGTAAACAGGACATGAAGTTACAGGTAGTGAAAGAGTGTAAATACTGTAAAATGTTTTCTGTCCCCTTTTCTTTGCCTCTCTGGCAAAGGCTAGTGGTGCACTTTTGGATTTGCTGAACAATTCCAGCTCCTGGAACCAAGTGTCCCAGTCTGCCCTTCCCAGGACTCCTGAGGTGTGGCCTGTACAGATCTTAGTGTGTATTTCTGGTCTTATCACGCAAATACACTGGAATTTGGGTCTGTTATTATGGGAGACAGCAAGGAGAACATATTCCAACCTGTACCACTGTTATTCCTCAGATCCTGCTGATTTTTTTTCTCTGCATTAATAACTTCAAATAGTAGGTGAAAGCCAAAAACTTTTGGATTGGAGAAAAGTGGTTGTTTATTGATGTAGTAGAGACTGGCATTGGCTGTCTGGTCCAGCATTTAAAAGGAATCCTTTCCTACCCAGACACAGAGCAAAGCACAAAGCTCTTTAAATACACCCTGTACTTACTGGTGATTTTTGTGCTGTCAGGGTGGGGTTTCTTGCTTTTGTTACAGTGGTAGGGGAAAAGCACTTTTATTTACTTAGCTCCTACTGGGTATCTGAAGTCCTTGGGAGCCCCTGATGGGATAGAATTCTTTTCACAAGTCTAAAACAATGGAGTTCAATATATATATATGAACTTCTGAGCTCCTCATTAAGTCATTAATTGCTGCAGCAACTGAACTGGCTTATGTTTGGGCCAGCCTGTTGTTCTGGGTTGTTTTATGCACCTTGCTCAGGCTGCTTCACTGTGATTCTTGGCATTTAGGTCTTTCTTTTTTTCTGATAGATCTGTCTTATGATGAATAACTGCCTCATTAAGTCTGCAATAACAATCTCTCCTTGCATCTCCATCCTGCTGTAATAATAGTTAGCAGGCATTGTTTCTTGCCCATTATCTCCCAGTTTTTGTCTTGTGATTGCTAGATCAGGTGTTAATTGGAAGTGCACGTCTCTCACCTGGCTGTGTGCTGTGTGCATCACTGACTGCTTTTTAAAATAAAGGACCTGAAAGGCATGAAAGTGAGAACTGGAGTTTTGAAAGGCGTTGTTGAAGCAGTTACTAATCCTGTAATCATGTGACACATTTTGAAATTCCAACATCTCTTCTTCTTACTGGCTTGACACGAAAGTCCCACAAAGGGACAAGTGAAAGATTATGAAAATTTAAGATGGCAAAGTCATTCTCACAGCTCAGTATAAGCAGATTATTTATCTGATTATTTAAATTTAATTTACTTAAAGCACTTACCTTGGACCACCGGACACTTTTGTAAGTTATTTTAAATATAAAAGTCCAGCAAACTCTGTCCTTAAAAAGTCTTTATTTCTCTTCAAAATCTAAAGCTCCTAAGCTCAATGTAATAAAACCCACTAACCACATTTTATGTTGAGAGACTACCATTGTGTCTTGTCATATCTAGGAAGGAGGTGAATTCAACATGCAGGTCCCCAAAAGAAAATATCAGGCTAATGGTTCCCTGCCATTTGAAAAGGTTGTTGTGTGTCAAAGCAGCTCAGTAACCAGGAATTCACTCAGTGTCACGTGGAGAGAAAGAGGATTTCCAAGGAAAAGGAGACACAAACAAGTAAACTTTACAGATAAAAATCAGTCTGTTGAAATTTGCAAATGTGAAAACGTTGCACTCCAAATACAGGTATGATGTGCTCTGTGGGTATTAGTGAACACAAGAATTTTGGAATATTGTGAAGTCCGGTGTCAAAAATCCTGTGGCTACCTGCTGACAGTCACAGATTGCTCTATCAGGATTTACCCTGTAATAATTTACTTTCATATGCTTTTCTGGTTCCTGATGAAATGCTGTCATCAAATAATGCTGCTAATGATCCTTGTCAGCGTGCGTGTAAATAGGAAATTATACTAAAGACGGTTGGAATATACTCACTATAATTTACCAAACACTTCAGGAAGCCTCTCACAGGAATTCCTGGTAACTCTGCAGTATAGATGCTGATCAGTGTGAGGTCAGAGGCACTGCCTGGCCAGGAGCATCCCATATAGAGTATGTGCAGTTGCAGTGGCAAAATGACACCAAAGGTGACCAAATGGACTTCTACTTCCCTTGAAACTTCAAATACATGCAGCTCCTGTGTCTGACACAGCAGCTAAAGTTGTTCTGAAAATTCCTTATTGAAGGGATCCTACTAACTCTCCAGTTAGCCTATTCCAGAGCTTAACTATCCTCAGAGAGTCAAGTGCTTCTAGTGTGTAACATAAATCCTCTTTGCAGCAAATTAAGCACCTTACTTGCCCTTCTCCAGAGGACATGGAGACCAATTGATCACTGCCTTCATAGTAATAGCATTTGATAAACTGGGAGGCTCTTCTCACCTTCCCTCAACCTTTCTTATTTATCATTTAAATTATTTTTCAAGCCTGTGATTTTTGGAAAAGCCTTGCCTTTCTTGCTCTCTGTTGGATATTCTTTATGTTCTTGCTTCTTTAAATGTGGTGCCCACAGCAGGAACCAAGCTCTCACTAGTAACAAGTAGAGCAGAATAATTACCTCCCTTGTCTTACACACAACACTTCTGATAACATACTCCAGAATGAGATTTTTCTGGGGTTTTTTAAAGTGTCATTTTATGGCCTGTGAACTGCTATAACCCCAGATATTTTCTGCAGTACTGCTCACTCATCTAATTCCTCATTTTGCTCTATTTGTTCTGCCCTTCCTGACTGCACCTTTTTGAATGTGCCATTATGAAATTTTGTCTTACTTCAGACTCTCCCTCCCAAACTGACAGTGTTCTTCTGAGCTCCAAAGAGCTTCCCTTTTCCCCTGTCCCAGTCTGGCATCAGGTAAGATTTTGTGTAGCATAGAAGTGCTAATAAAATAGTTTTGTGGAGTTGGATGCATGACAGATCCCTGTAGGAGTAGATGTGAAATGTCATTCCAGATTGACAGTAAACCATAGTTTAAACTCTGATTGGTTTTTTTTTCTCTAAGTCAATTATTTATTAACATTATGGTGATTTAAGCTGCATCATTTCTAGGTTATAACCAAGTTGCAAACTCAAGTACATAAAAGTTAAATGCCAGGCTGAGGAGAGGAGAAGAAAGAGTCACAGTTGGAAGAAATGGTCATTTAAAAGGTGACTGTTAACCTACATTACATTGGGAAAAGAAAATGTACTGCAGAAAAAGAAGATGAGGCCAGGCACAAGGATTCACAAAGGTTTTCTGGAAGAGGGACAGAGGAATATTAGCAGTTAACAGATATATTTAGGTTGAGAAGAAAATGTGAGAAGAGATTCTGTTTTCATTTGTCAGGAATGGACCAGATTTGAAGAACAAAATTAATTTGGAAAATAGACAGATCGTGTCACCAAAAGACCAGTTCTTGCAGAATTGCTAAATATCATGAGCAAAAGCAGAAGTGTGTTTGGGACATCAACCCCAACTCTCACAAAAACAACTCCCTTTTGGATAGAAGTGGAACAGAGGAAGCAGGCCAGTAACCTCAGTGCTGTGATGGGGGAGTTCCAAAAGGAGATTGAAATTGTGGATGACAGGTGAACCACCAGATGAAGGGAAAGAGCAGTAAGAGATAATAGATACTTGTTTATCTTCTCCAAAAATAGATGTTGCTCATGATAGCCAACATGGGAATTGAGATGGATTATGCACAGTGCAGGCTTAACTCACACAGGCTTTTTCAAAGCTGTCTTGCTAAACCATAGAGATTTTAATAAGTTTAACCCTTGAAGAAACTGTACTTCATTTACCATCCTGTTGAGGGCCCAATCAGCACCACTGCCAGCAGAAGATGTTTTAGGAGTTGTACCTCCATGCAAAGAACCAAAAACTTACTGAGTAACCACTTCTCATGAAGCAAACCCCTCCTTTACATGCCATCTCTGTGTCAGAGCAGGCTGGGATCTCCCTATACATTTACTGTCACTTGAATTCCCTGTAATCCAGGGTGACAGCACAGTGGGGTAAGCCAAGCTCACTGCTGCCCATGTAATTGGATGCTCCTGTGCACAACAAGCACCTTTTACTGCACAGCTCCCAGTGTCTGTCATGTGTGAATCATTCTATTCTGCTCGTGCTTCCTTCACTCTGCATCCTTTTGTTGCTCAAGGGCATTTTGTTCTTACTTAAAGAAGCCCATGCCTTCCTTTTGATACTTCACTGTAGTTTAGTTATGTTTGAGCGCTGAAAGGGTTGAATCTTAATTTCAACTCACCAAAGCCAACCTTTAGGTTGTCCTTGTTGGCTTTCTGGGGCACCAGTCAACACAAACTCAGTCTCTGTGCTTAAGTAACCAGCTGTGAGAAAGGTAGATCCTCTTCAGGCATACACAAAGGCACACAAGGTTCTTTAAGTAAAGGAAAATTAAGAGGTAGCTTTATAAATAAGTGGCCAACTGACACATCAAGATATTTTGGACAAGTGGAAAGTTTTCCCTGCTGTTATTATGGGCACTGGCTGTGGTACAGACCAATATGGGGCTACCAGGTAAATGAGATCAAGGAGAGGTGGTGTGGTCAGAGAACAAAGTGTGTTTTTTCACAGCTTTCTTTTGGCTCCATTATCTGTGTCACAACTCAGGTACCATGAAGGGCAGTAATGGGGAGGATCCAGAAACAGTGAGGAGCTCTTTACTTCTGAGGAGAGAACAAATGGTACAACTTTGGGACGGGATCATACGAGTTACACGTGTAACCTATAGATTATGTGGGTTACAGAGTTGGGGGCAGTTCTGGGTGCCACAATATAAGAAAGATCTAAAGTCACTGGAGAGCTACAAAGCTACTAGATGGGGTACAAAGGTGGTGAAGGGCCTGGAGGGGAAGCCAGAGAGGGAGTGGCTGAGGGCAGTTGGCTTGTTCAGCTGGAGAGGAGGAGATTGAGGTCAGACCTCACCGGGGTCTGCAGCTTCCTCACGAGGGGCAGTTCCATCTCTGCTCTCTGTGACCAGTGACAGGACCCGAGGGAAAGGCTGGAATTGTGCCAGGGGAGGGTTAAGTTGGATATCAGGAAAAGGTTCTTCCCCCAGAGGCTGGTTGGGCGCTGCCCAGGCTCCCCAGGGCAGTGGGCACAGCCCCAAGGCTGCCAGAGCTCCAGGAGGGTTTGGACAACGCTCTGAGGGACAGGGTGGGATTGTTGGGGTGTCTGGGCAGGCCCAGGGGTTGGATTTGGTGATCCTTGTGGGTCCCTTCCAACTTAGGAGATTCTATTGTGCAGCTCTGTGATGCAATGTACCTTTCACACACGCACTCTGCAAAGTGTGTAGCTAAATGCCACACTAGCAAGTGGGTTATAAAGTGTATTACAATGTATATGAAAATACAGGACTAAACTTCCCAGGCATTACTTAGTTGTGTTATTACAATCTATCGGTAAGGAGCTCACTATCTTCTTTTTTTTTTTTTTTCCATCTACGAAATAACCACAATATGAGCCTGACAGAGATGAATGTGTTGCTTTCTTGCTGCCAAACTGAGAGCTCTGAGAGTCTGCAAACTGAACTCAGAATGTTATTACAGAGAATCAATATGTGTGGCCCTGGCTCTGATCTTCAGAACAGATAACTGTCAAAGCCTGCATTTAATTTCCTTCCAAATATTAGGCTATTTTAAAGTGATCTTTCTAACAGATTACATTGCTGTAAACAGTACTGTTGGTAAAATAAATGAGTCATTCTTTAACTTTAACATTCTTTGTTATTTTTTGATATTATCTACAGTGGCCGCCTTCAACCTTAACAAACTTTTATCTAGAACATTTTGGACTTGCACAAATAAGTTCAGTATTAGCTAAGTACAATTCTGGGGCCAAAATCACCAAACTTTGTTTCTCTTAGCCGAGTAGGGAGCTGAGGAGAATTGACTGAAGTTTTTCAACAAGCAACGACCTGGAGTTCCTCTAGAACTATTTTCTGGGTAGTACAACAGCCTCAGCTAATATAATCCACCAGAGGGTTGTATGGGAGAGTTACCAGTTTTTCAGGTTATAGTTAGGACCTTGCCTTCAGCTGAACATAGGGTGCCTCTTAAGCCCTCACAACATATTGCCCATCCTAAAAAATAAATGAAAGCTGCTGACTAATTGCCTCTCAGGGCCATACAGCAGCACTGTACGGGTACAGCAGTAGAAAGGCTTTCTGTTGGCTGTGTGTTTATTGAAGAAATGGTGCCTAATGTGTTCTCACTGTATTAATGCACCATTTAATGTCCTCTCCCCACCCCCAGCTGGGACAGTTACCACACTTGGCCACAGCATAAGGAATAGTGGCCAGAAAAAGCTCACAGATTTTTCAGAGGCTTAATCCACTCTGATGGAGAGCCCCTAAGTTGATCCTGGAGTTGGAACACCTCTCCAATGGACACAGGCTGAGAGAGTTGGGGCTCTTCAGCCTGGAGAAGAGAAGGCTTTGGGGAGACCTTAGAACCCCTTCTAGAGCCTAAAGGGGCTCCAAGAGAGCTGGAGAGGGACTTTGGACACAGGCATGGAGTGACAGGACACAGGGAAATGGCCTTAAACTGAAGGAGAGGAAGTTTAGATTAGATATTAGGAAGAAATTCTTCCCTGTGTGGCTGGTCAGGCACTGGCACAGATTGCCCATAGAGGTTGTGGACTCCTCACCCCTGGAATTGTTCAAGACCAGGTCAGATGGGACTCTGAATAACCTGGTCTAGTGGAAGGTGTCCCTGCTCATGGTCCCTTCCAACCCAAACCATTCCTGTGGGATTTACTAAAAGAGCAACAGAGCAGGACTCAAGCAAGCCAGGAAGTTTCTGGAGTTCACTAATGATAACCCCCTGACACAGGTGACTGAGGAATCAAGGAGGAAGTTCTTTGCTAGACCTGGTACTTATAAACAACAAAAACTGGTCTGGAGAGTGGAGACTGGGAGAATCTTGGTTTTAGGGGCTTTGCACTGGAGTTAAGGATTCTGGGAGGGGCAGCTGGGCAGACAGCAGCCTCCAGGTTTCAGCAGGGTGAGCTTTGGCCTCTTCAGGGACTTGCTGAAGGAAGAACTGTGTGGAAGATGGTTCTGGAGAGGAATTCAGGAAACTCCAAAGTTTTACCTTCAATGCTAGGCAGGAATGGAAATAAATGAAATTCATTTCTAAGCACAAGGAAAAAGCTTTCGTGCTCTGATGGTGGTTGACCACTGATCACCCAGAGATGTTGCAGAGTCTCCATTTCTGAATATATTGAGAACTCCAGCCTGCTTTAGCTTACCCAGGATTTGAGGGGTCAGGGGAGTGGGTGTGTGGTGTTGATGGTCTCCAGAGGGTCCATTCTAATAATTCCATGGCTCTGTGACTTACAGGAAAACTGGTTTTTAATAAAGCAGCTTGACAGTGAGTTCTAAGGGAGAAAAGGCAGGACTGAAATCAAAGAAAGAAAAGGGCACATTTAGATAACATACAGTTTACGCATTTTTTGGCAGAAGATGGGAATTTAAGTTTTGGTGGAAGTGGTGTATTATGCCTCTATGGTTAGTTGACCAAAAGATATTAGGAGTTGGCTGATACATGTAATTTAATGAGGCTGAGTAAATTAGAATGTGGTCTACACTTTATCTTTTAATTTCGTGTATTAGATTTCAAAGTCAGCTCTTTCCTTTTGCAAGCTTTTCATGCTGTATATACTCTAATCATTAACTTCCTGATTTAACAGCGTGCAGTACAGTGTCAAATCGTTTTTATGTCCACAGTTTCCCTCTGTGATATGTTACCACTGTGAAAAATTCTGTCAGATTTGATAGGAATAATCTCCCATGTGTGAATCCCACTGAGTAAAACTTTCCTTAATTAAATCATAACAGTCCAGCTGGCCTGCTGCATCTCAGCTCAATGGTGTCCTCCGTTACCCTTCCTGCATTTTTTTTTACTCTTGTATTTTCCTTTAGTACAAAAGACAGGTGTTACACACGAAGCTTTCCAAACATCTCCTTGCTTCCAGAAGTGTGCTGAATACATATGCTAATATTGGCCCATTTTTTGGTACTTCCCTCAGGGTACTGCAAGGGAGGTTTTCTCACTTTGCACAGTTGCTTAATCTTCAAGTGCTCTATTTTTTTTTCCTTTTATTATCTTCCCCCTCCCCCCTTTCTTTCTTTTTAAGTACCAGATCTGGCAAGATTCCAGTTTTCTTCAGCAGGTTTTGTTTTCTAAAACAACGACAGCTGTTCCTGGGGAAAGTGGTGGCTTGCTTTAATGATTTAATTTATTTAGTAATTCCCATGGGCATTCTTGTTTCTCACGTGGCTGAAATACTGTTGTCAATTATGCTGATATTTTGATGACTTCTGAACAGTCACAGGCCATGTGCTATTTGTCAAAAACATGCAGTCTGGTCAAAAAGAAACTTGTTCAAAAACATTGTGTCCTTGCTGGTGATAAAAACAAGGTGGTCACACAAACTTCTTTTGCATTATGATGATCATTTCACAGGTGATACATATAATACATATAATAAAAGGTGCAACTATAAGGTAGAGATAAAACTTCATAACTTTTACTCATACCTTTCACTGTCTTTGTACAGCTGGATAAATTTAAACCTAGAAATCTGATATTAGGTAGGCTAATTTGTTTTAGTAACTACAGCACTTCCTCTTACGTTTTAGGTGCTTCCCTGTAAACTTAATGTTTTTCTAACATAATTTGTAGCTGGAAGAAAGGTTTTAGAAGGAAAATGATCAGCTAGGTCAAGAAGATTGTTCTCTCTCATGGTATCTATTTCACTCCGGAATATTCACCCCCCAAAAAAATCTGCTATAATCAATTTTAGAACGTGCTTTTATATGGAGATTATGTTTGGACTTGCAGGGATCTATATGTAAATAAACCCCAACAGTTCTTTAGCATTCAGTTTACATCTTCCTCTGAGTCATTTTGTGCACATGCTGAGTTTTGTACCCCTGTGCCTCTGCTGCTTCTTGCTTCGGTGTTGGCACACTTTTGATTTTTTTGTAGACTTACATCTCACTTTCTCATCTCTTTCCCCCTAAGCTATACATTTTTAACTTTCTTGCCTCGCATTTAATTTCCTTCAAGCCTTTCATCAGCTGATAATATTTCTTTGGACTGGCTAAGTTTATGAACATGTTGCATTTGAGCTCTCCTGTGTGATGTGGTCATCCGGATATTATAGAAACAGAGAGAATACAAATCAGCCAGAGTTACACACAGACCTGGGAACTCTAGTTAATTAAAAATATAACAAAAGCTTCATAACTCTGTTTAGAAAATAAAAAGCTTACTGGAAAATCATTGTACCAAACAGAGCACAGAGATACAGAAGTGTATTTGAACTTTTTGTCTTTTTAATTTAGAGTGGATGGCTTAAAGAAATACATGAACAAAACAGCAAGCAGTGATGTCAAAAAAAAATTGCCAAAATATACAAGTGGCTTGCAGGATATGTCATCTTTGACCTCAGATGACACCAAGTAAAACCAAGGTAACAGCCCAGGTGAGATGCTGCTTTTCAGGATATTTCAGAAGTGCTTCACAAAATCAATATTTACAGATCTGGCATGAAAAATAATTGGGCTGCCTAAACTAGAAAAAATAACTGTATTAGTTTTATATTACTCTGAAAAACGTTTTATTAGTTTGCATTTCCTTTGAACTGGACAAACCAGTAATTATTAGCAGAAGTAGTTATGTTGTGGCAGAAGAATTTACCCAAAAATCCTACTCTGGAGCTAATGCCATGTAGACCTAGGTAGGTACAACACCAAAATATGACCATTTTTTCAAACAGCTGAAATTCCAAGTAGTAACTAAGAACATTCCAAGTTTTTCTATCTTTAGTGATGTATTTCCCCCATTTCTGTGTTACCACATCTCAGAGTGCCTTTTAGCTCAGTAAATGTGACTTCAGAAGCATTATGCAAGGAAGTATCTCCCAAGGGATGCTGGTTTTGCCTTGAATCCTCCTTGTGAACCACTCTGGATTTCCCAAACAGGGTTTCTGCCTGAGATATTCTCTTTTCTAGCTCCATGTCCAAAGGTCTTCTACCTTCCTTATCTGCTCTTCCACTCCTTTTGGAACATTTTATCTTCAAATGCAGTTAATTTCTGTTATTAGATTCGATCAGGCCATTCTGGGGCAGTGAAACATTCACTGTGTTGTACTCCTGACTTTTCAAAAACAGAAGAATTCCCACAGCCTAGGATTTGGGAGATGGATGTTTCCAGGGTGTAAATGCAGGATTTAAGAATCTCATGTTTACAGTCTGACTGAATACAGATCAAACATATTCCTAATAAAAGCAAGAAACATGTTTTCTCTTGCCAGGAAACACCATTTCTGTTTAAAATGAGACCGTGTGCACTGCCTGGTGGGGAGGTGCAACAGGAATAATGGATAACACATGGATTTCTGTCTTCTTAAAGATCATAATTTCAGAATGTGCCATGGCAGACAGGCAGGGAGCTGGGTGCAGCCAGTGCTAAGGCCAACATCTGGCACTGCAGATGCATCTTCATTAACACTTCAGTTCATATTTGTGATACTGAACAGGCAGAGCAGAGCTGGCTCTACACATCCCAAAGGAGAAAAAAAAAATAGCAGTACCAACAGCTAGAGAATCAGCTGCATTTATACCTACTTTTCAGAAGACAATTGGTGGGGAAAAGTGGTATTTCCAAAATAAAAAGAAACCACAACAACTTATTCCACTTACTAGACGTGTGTGCAGTCCCTGAGGGGCAGCAGAGATTAGTCTGTCCTTTGAAAGAACCCTGTGGGGAATGGACTCCCAGGGAGCAGCATCTGATGCTCACATATGTCCTGGCCAGAAGGAAAGGGACTTGTGTGTGTTTTTCCAAAGGTATGAAATCTGAACTTTGTGTCATCTTTGCTGTTTCAGTAAGTTCTGAGAAAAATCTCCAGTTCTCTATCTCTACTAAGGGCACAAAGCAGAGTAGAAGCTGAATTTAATTCATTCTATTGCTTAAAAATGTATTTCCTGGGGAATCTGAACATTAATTAATAAATTAGCTGATTTTGAAAGCTAATAGTTATGTGGTGTTTGGGAATCAAACGTGAAGAGACATATTTGACCTGGAGCATGTTAGGTACCAATGAATATATTTCATATATGCAAAATTAATGTTGTGATCATCCAGTCTGCTCTGTGTATATTTGTATGCACTTCTCCCTGAACGAGGTCACTGACTTGTGACATGAAGTCACACAACATGTCCATTACTGTCACACACATATCAGTTATGAACCATCCTTAGAAATACTCCACTTACTGACTTGAAGGTATCAACTGAGAGGTAGCACAGTATATGTCTTGACCATGTTCTCCTGGTGTTATAAATTGTGTTTTATTCCCTGTTATCATTTCTTTAAATGTCTGGATCATAACAGGGATGTGTCAGATGCCCTTGCCGGGCAAAAAAAGCCATCTAATAGATTTCTTATTTCATCAGATTCCCATCAAACCACCTGTAAGTTCCCAATGGTGAGACTGGAATTCTTTCAGTTATTGCTCTCACTGTTCCTGTGTGAACCAGCAATGGTTTTGAAGAGCACACACGGAGGCTGAGTCACAACAGTTACAAAGAAATGCTGGTTTTCTATTCAGTGTTCCTCTGTAATCATGTTTTTTGTCAGCCTTCCCAGTGGTGCTCAAGAGATTGCCTACAGAAATGTTCAGTGTGCCCAGAGCTTCTGGTCTCTGGAACTCTGTCCAGAGACAGGTCTCTGCATGTGATTCTTTGTTCCTGCAGGAAAAACATTGTGATTTATTGTATTAAAACCTGCCTTGGTGAGCCATGCCAAGCATTTCACAGCTCTGTGATCTGCTCATTGGCTTTCTTGCTTATCACATCTCAATGTTTATATAATCTGAAAACTTTCCATGAACAAATGCATGTTTACACCATCACTGTCTCTATATCATTGCAAAAGAAGATTACATGTATATAATGGATCAGTATTCATAGGATATTATGAATCTAATTGCAGTTATTGGATGCATCCACATTAATTGCAGTGAGACCATCAACTTGACAAATTCAGTTTGATTCAGTTTGTGCCATTCTGAATTTTCATGGTGCTCTTGTTTTGGGGTTCTTTTTTATCTGAATGTTAGAGGCTTAAAGCCAGAAGTCTAACAAAAGTCTGATTACATAATATCAGCAATACAGTCTCCATTATCATCCCTACTTGTAATCTTGTCAGAGAAAGATATCAAATCTGTTTGACATAATCTGCTTTCCATTAAGTTGCACTCTCCTCATTAGGCTTGTGATGAGTTTAAGCTCTTGCCACACAGTGAGAGGAATGTCTAAACCAAGTAGTAAATAAGAATACAATAGGAATTTAGGGGTTGACTTGTTTGCTTCTGCTTCCTGATGGCTGGAAGCACTTCCTTCCCCTTGCTTGTGGTGTTTGCTACGTGTTTACCCTTGTGTCCAAGTCCAATAATTGTGTTTTGGAAATCATAGAATCCCAGAATTGTTTGAGTTGGAAAGGACCTTAAATCTCATCTAGTTCCAACCCTGCTGCCATGGGCAAGGACTCCTTCCTCTAGACCAGGTTGCTCAAAACTCCATTCAGCTGGCCTTGAACACTTCCAGGGATGGGGCATCCAGGTGACAAGTAAACAGATAAATAATAAATAAATACACAGCTCATATAACTTCACCTGCTGGTTGGCAGCCAGCACCACACACAACAGTAACTGGAGCATCCACAGAAAACTGGAAGATGTAGCAGAGGCTCTGTTAGAGCCCCATGTCCTTCTGGCAGTGAGGATAATGAGGGGGGTATATCCCATATACACCTCCCACATGCTGTGTACACATGCCCTGGGTACCTCATGCTGGATTTCACCTTGAGGAGCACCAGGCACCTCTGTTCAAGCACCGAGTGTTACTCAAGGTACTCTGTGCTGTAATTGTGCCCCAGCAGTACCTTCATGATGCAGGGGCTGGCAGGCCTAAGTGGGCATGTTTGGAGGTGCCAGTCCATTGGCAACTGAATGTCACAGCTTCCAGCAAGCAGTCCCTGCCCCTCTGATGACCTGGCAGCATCCACCTACATCCCACTTACAAGGGACCCTCTAGGAAGTGGGGTAAGGACACAGCTGAGCCTTCTGCCATGCTTTCTGTGCAGCATCTCCTCTAAAATCTGGTTCTGATGGTGCAATCCCACAGTCTTTGTGACAGAGGAACTCTCAGAACCAGCAGAAAGGCAGGAGCAGAGCAATGGGAAATTTGTTGCTGGATCTCTGAGTAGGGGTTGTGGAGATCCATGGCAAGGGCCAGGAAATCTCTAAGGCACTGGCAGGGCAAGAGCAAGGTCTGGGTGGTCCTCAGCACTGACACAGCCACCCCCTGAATAATTAAAAATTGTAGATAAATATTCCATGGAGCAGGAAGGGAAGGAAAGCACAGTATGGGGTGCTTTTGGTGTGAAATAGGCAACCTTTGCTAGCATGGCTCTCTTATCACTTTCATGAGTATTTTTCCAAACAATGATGATCATTTTAGGCCCAGCCACCAAAATATAATTTTTAAACTGACATACTTCTACAACAGTTTTCAAAATAACTGATTGCTCCCTTAACTTTTCCACTCATTTGGATAGCAAAGGTAACAAGAAAGAAAAAGTAGATAAACTGAGTTCTAAGAAGCTAAAAGTCCTAATAAATTCCTAAATTACTACTTCATCAAAAAAAAAAAAAGCCATTTCCAGTTTCTCTGAAAAAGCACACAAAAAAAAATCTTATATGTGTATTTTCTGCTCTGATTATGGCAATGTAGGTTAATACAATGTTAATTTAAAAAGCTTCAGAATAGTCTTAGGATTTTGTTTCCATGGGCCAAAAAAACAGTACCTGCAGCCCTCTGAATGTCCTCAGTGTCTTTTACAGTTCCATTAACTGACAGAAGAATCACTTTCCAAGCTTGATATTAACTGTGTATAATCTCACACGTTTTTATTTCAGAGGCAAGTGCAAATGTCTGTCCAACAGGAAGGATTTCTTCTCATCCCTCCCTTCCCCCTAATTTGAGGTGAAACTTCAAATGATGCATGAAGAGCTTTTGTTAGAACAGTGCTTTGGCTTTTTAAAGAAATACATCAGACCATTCATATTAAGTCTACTTAATTAGAGTATTCAAGTGGATTGGTAGCTATACCAGCCTGAGGATTTCTTTTGTTTGGTGCTTTTTTTGGGGGGAGGGAAGGGGGAAAGGTTTTCTGATTTCACCATTTGCTGTCAGCTCAGAACAGTTCACTCCCAGAGGAAACTTCAGGATTTTGATTGTCAGAACTGTGTTATCACAGGGGAATCCATCTCTTCTTATTTCTCTTGTTATCTGCCTGGCATTTGTAAGTGTCTTCTCTCTGCTGGACAACACTTCATTATACCTCTTAAATATCATCTTAGCACAGAACAAAGCTCTCTGTAAAGCTTTAGAAGCTTTATAAATATCCTGCAACACCTGCAGGAAGCTGCATTACGTGATGCATCTTCCATTCAGGGATTCTTTAGGTAGACTCTACTTCCTGGTGCTGACCTCTGTGATGGGGTCACATCAGCTCATGTGTTCCTGACGAAAATTTATGTCCAACACCATCCTAACTGCTCCCATGTGCTGTACACAGCATGTGCATGGGGGTATTGTTACAGCCAGATTTCAAATTACTAAGTTGACAACAGAGGGATGGCTTCTATGGAAGAGCAGAAAGCAGTAGCCTGTTTCAGAACCTGGTGTCTTTTTCCCAAAATAATTGTCTGTTCTCAGAGGCAGTGCAAGTCACAAGTTGTTGAACAGAGACTGCCAGTGTTAATGGATTTTTTGTGATTATGTTTTTGTACCTCAGGATTTCTTACTTCTCCCCTCAGCTACAAACAAGACGACTTTTTTTGTTGTTTTGAAAGTTAATGATAAGTTCCCCATCCTTATCACACAGCTGTTGCTCTAATCCAGCTGTTGTGGTTGGTACCAAGCCTCACTGCTTTTCTCCTTTGCCACATGTTGGAAAACATTGGACATTTCCTTGTGTGAGCTGTGTTTTCAGCCAGCTGGGTCTCACTGTGCCAAAGTTGGTGAGCATTTGAGCCATCAATGAGGCAAGGAGGAGAGTGAGCAAATTTCAATTTAATTTTTAAATCTCAGCTTCTCAGAGGCGACACCAGTCAGCTTGTCTGAATGCTATGTCACATAGTAATATATGTCATATATTACTATTGTAATGGAAATTACAATGGTATTACCATCGTGGATTTTTTTCCTGTAGTTCACCTTTAGGCAACGTTGCCTTGAAGACAATTTTTACTGTATCTTAGTGATGCTGGAACTCAGCTGTCTATGCAGTTCAACAGCTTTCTTGATTTTTCTTATATTTTGCTCATAAGGCAAGTGCATAAATAGTTTGTGTACAAGGCAAGAATCACTGCACAGGTTTATTCTGTTCTTAAAGCTTAAAGGTTTTACCAAGTGGTTTCTCTGATGTCTTTTTATGTGCATTTAGTGGAAGTGTCAATAAACAAAGAGACTGCAGAGCTGAGAGTCTCTTGGTTTAAGATTTTTATGTAAATAACATACTCCATCTACTGAACAGCATTATAATGAATATTTATTTATTCCTGTCACTGTATCCAATACCCCAGTTTTACTCTCAGAATGGTAGATTTTTGTGTATTGGGCACAAAGCTGTTTTTTTCCCTATGTTCAAAAGGATACACATTTGGGTTTGTGATTAAAAAGTTCACTTTAAGGGACGTGTTTATTCACCCAGGCAGCCTGTAGCAATTCTTAACCTCTCTCAAAGTCCTGGGTTTGGGGGGTTTTTTTGAGCATTTCTTTCTTTAGATTAATATATCAAGAAATAGAATGAAGCAGACAAAAGAAAAATATGAGAAAGCAAAGAGATACTGATTTAGTTCTTAACTACCACCTGCTGATGAGTATAATGTAGGTATGGAGAGGAAGGCTAAGAATCACTCCAGTTCCATTCTGAAGTTCCTATCATCTGATATCCAGAGTGAGTTTGAACCCTTTTTAGGCAGAGTGTAACTTTGAAGTATTAAACATAGGATTGTTTTAGGGAAAAAAAGCAAAAAGAGATCCAACAATATTTTGCTCCATTTTAGAGTTTTAAAAGGAAATACTGTATTTTGCATAGGCTCTGCACGAAGTCTGTCCTTTATATGCCAAGTGAACCAAATTCCTTCTGGAAGACAGACATGGGATCAAAAACTTCTGGAGCCCATCCTGGCATTTAAAATCAAGTTTCTCAGTAAAGTCAGGACACATCTACATATGCAGAAGCAGAATTTTGTGGACTTACAGAACTCAACAGTTAAAGAGCTAAAGCTCTTCAGCATCTCTCCAGACTCAGGGAATACAGAGCAGGACTATCAGTATTACACTTAAAGAAGTTTGTCCTTAATTTCCATTTCAGGTGTATTTTAAGTAGTTTCTCATCCTCTGGGCCTTCAGGGCTGGTCCTGACTCTGTACATGATGATTGGTGAGGTTGGGTAAGACACACATTTTCTGTACATGTAATTTCCCTCACCAGTGTAAATGTTATGCACCTGCCTAATTTGATTTATACAAATTCATTTTGCTCTAACACGATACAGGACACACTGCCCATTTACATTTTAAATATCTCTGCCTAAAGGACTGCCAGGGAACCAAAACTGTACAGTACAGTACTAAAACAGAACTAAAACTGTACAGTAAAATGAAAAAAATAATCTGATTTTTAACAGAAATTAAAAAATACTGTGAAGTGCAGGCACAAAAATGTTTTGCAAAAAAAAAAATAAATTAAAAGAAGAAAAAAAGAGGAGACAACCTATTTTACTTTTACTTTAAAGAAACTAAATGGGAGATTTACAGGAGTTCATTATGGTTTTCTTCTTGAAATGTATTTTAAATTAATAAATCAGTCATTAAAATAGTATTATCACATTTGCTTTTTTGTTGTTGTTGATGTTCAACTGTAGTTCAGTTTTAGGCAACACTGCCTTGAAGGAAATTTTTGATTGAACCTGTGAATTTCACTTTAAATTGAGATGTGTGATAAGGAATATTATATATAAGTATTCCTGACAACTGGCTCTGTAAAGAGGTGTCTGTATCCCCTCTGTCTCTCTTCTGCAAAGATTAAAACAGAAGACAAGCATGCAGTAATGGATGTGGACACAATTCTTTAAGCATGTTTCAAATAGTATAAATATTTTCTGCATTAGAGCCAGTCTGGCATGACAGGAAGCAAGTTAGAAGATTAGTCAGCCCCTGGTGTCTCCCACAACAATCCCAGATTCCCGGGGTTTAAGCTGGCTCCTGTCCTCACTTGCCCTGTAGTCCCAGTGCTGGGGGAAACCAGCACACTGCTCAATAATTTCATTTCTGTTCAGTGGCAAAGGCAAAAGCCAGTCAGGGACCCCGAGGGATAAAACGAGCCCTGGAGTTGCTCCATGACCTACATCCTCCCCCCCACCCCGCTCAATCCAGGGTGCTGGATCCCCCCTTCACACTCTCATCACTCCTCTACTGACCTCTTTTCTCCCCTTTCTCTCCAGCCTCCAGCTTTGAGTCCCAAACTCCCTGGATCTGAGCAGGTTTTTCCCTGGATCTGAGCGTGTGCTCCTCCCCGCGGGGCAGCGAGCAGCGCACAGAACATGTGGCCAAGGATGCTCAGAGAGGCATGGATGGATAACAGAGGAATGGATGGGTAGGTAGGTAAAAAAATGGATGGACGCACTGATAAATAGATGGATAAATTAATAGGGACATATGGGTGGATAGATAGATAGATAGATAGATAGATATAGAGATAGATAGATAGATAGATAGATAGATAGATAGATAGATAGATAGATAGATA
Organism: Pseudopipra pipra; assembly: GCF_036250125.1. Taxonomy (NCBI): domain Eukaryota; kingdom Metazoa; phylum Chordata; class Aves; order Passeriformes; family Pipridae; genus Pseudopipra; species Pseudopipra pipra. Next base: position 2,961,202 of record NC_087563.1, on the reverse strand, counting down.
GATAGATAGATAGATAGATAGATAGATAGATAGATAGATAGATAATAAAGAGACCTGCCTCTTTCCGGGGGTTGTCCCTTCCTCAGCCGAGCCCGGGTGTTCCCGATTCATCCCCGCCTCTCCTGCCGTGACTTGCATATTCGCCGCTCGGTTTTTCCTTTGTGGCGGCTGCTCTCTGGTGCCAAAAAGTGGGAATTGCAGAAGGGATCCGAGCCCGCCGCCTCTGCTGCTCCCAGGACACAGCCAGGGCAGAGGTAGAGTTGCTGTTGGAAGAAAAACTTCATTTAAGTGATCCCAAGGTGTATCCAAGTCTCATCTGCTCAAGCCCAACAAAAACCTGATAATAGTTTTATATGTGACAGAGCTCAGGGGCTACAGGCTGTTTTCTATTAGCCCTCCCAGTCATTCATAGAATTCAGGATTTTCAATATAAAAATACTTAATTTTTTCCCCCCAGATTTAGGAACCAAGCAGTAGAAGTATCTTTACATCACAGTTGTGCTGCATATACCTAGGTATAAACTCTTTGTAAAGTAAATTAACTGTCATGCATTTTCAACATGATACCTGCTAAATGTGTTGGTTTTGTAACTATTTCCTTTATAATTGTTCACTAGGAACTGTGTGTCTGCATCTATCTTGAAATTGCTTTTAAATTTGTCACTGTAAGTGTGTCCACTCCTTTAGAAAATGTAATACTGATTTAAGTACATGCCTGTTGCCTAAACAGTGAATAAACTCTAGATTTCTCCCCACAGAATGGATGTTTTCTTTTCTAGAAGTCTCTTTTCTTTCAGAGTATCCACATGTTGTTGGTCAGAAGCGCTGAGCATGTCACATCCAACAGAGAGATGGCTTTTCACAGCTCAGCTCTGTCAAGATACAAAAGTATTTAAAAATCAAATAAAAGGCAAGATACAAGGGTATGTAGGATACTGAGAGTCTAAACCTCACTGCTTTGTGTAAAAGGGTCATCCTATGATTCCAGAGGGTGTCTGGGTTGCACTGGTTGCTGGAATCATGTGAGAGAAAGTAACCTGCAGCTGAGGACAAAGGAAGTTAAAAAGAGGGCCCAAAATCCCTTTTCTTTCCCAAGTATTTTCCCAAAACAGGACAACTCTGCTGTTTCAGTAAAGCACAGGTCAGATTTCTTTTATGCTGGGATCACAGAGCCCATTTTGCTGGATTTGGTTTAGAGATAGTTCTGGGCACTTATTGAACTGCTGGACTGGTCACTGTGTCTCCAGAAGCACTAGACATGGAGTGGGGAGTGATGCCCTCATGTTGGAGCTGTGATGAGCAAACACAACAACCCCCTTGATCTCTGTCTCCTTTGAAAACCTCTGTTCAGAACCTCTGTTTTCCTCCCAGACAGTGACCATGCTGTGCATGAAACTGTGCTTGAATCACTTCTCCACTGACCTTCCCTTTAGGCAGCACTGGGCCAAGTGTTTCCAGAGCTGCCCTCAGTATGTTCATGCAATCCAAGGGTTACAGGACTGGGAACTTGACTTGCAGATGGGCCAAGGTTGGCACTGGGAGACAGAAAGTTGGGCACTGATGCTTTCTCTGGGCACTTTATCCTGTTACACTGGCTGAGGTAACAGGGTTCCCTTTGGTTTGCTCCTACCTTCTGATAATTTAAAGGCATTCTGAAGAGGAAAGATGGAAAAGAGGAAATCTAGGTCTTAAGTCAGATAGTGAGAATGGAAGGACAGGAACAAACCTCAAGGATCATACCTACACTTCCTTTCTCCTGCCTAACTGGTTTGTTTCTTCCTTTTTTACATCCATTTTGGCTTCTTTCTGATCCATACAACTACTTTGACTTCAAACTCCATCTATGGCCCTTCCTGCTTCTCTTCAGAATTCTCATATCCTTTCTGCTCTGGTTTGTGGAACCCCACTTTCCCTTTACTAATGTCCATTGTTATTCTTTTCTTACAGGTGCTACATCAACTAAGTTGCCTTCAGGATGGTCCCTACATGTATTTCTTTGTCCTTACCCTGCTTGGTCATCTTTGTCAGTCAAACAGGTTCATGCTTGTCCTCCTTTGGTCCCTCTGGCATAACATCTTTCCCTCTTCCAACCATTGTTATCCCTCTTGCTCTCCCCTTCCCTTCTCCACTGTCAAATCTGCTTCTCAGCTGAATCCCTATTTTCCTCCTCAGATGACCAGTTAGATTTTCAAAATTAGCGTGTCCAAGGCCATCCTCTTCCCATATCCTTTCCTTCCTGGCCTTCCATTTAAGACAAAATGTGCTATTTCTCTGCCCAGAACAGCACACAGTCTGCCTAGTTCTCACTTTCTTATTATAATGCTGGATTGTTTGCTTTCAAACACTTCTAATCACTAACCTCAGGTGATAGTGTAGCCAGTTGTAGAAATATTTCTTCACAAGCCTGAAGACTCATGAAAAGCCTGTCCCTGAAGCCTCTTTTTCAAGGCTTTACAAATGTCACTGTGAAAATCATCTTATTTTCTATCACTTCATAAAAAGCACATGGAAAGCCACAATTATTCACCCAGTGGATTTGAGTTGCCTGACAACCTTGTGCTGCTTGACTGTTCATCATGTGATTTTTCTTTTGGATCAGTCTCCTCTGGGTCAACTGAAACAGCCACCACAGGAAACTGTGGAAAGAGTCATACAGAAAATGGACACAAGGAAATAATTTAAAAAAAAATCTCAGCAGATGAGGTTTTCCTCCCTCAAAACACACCAAGATATAAGATATCTAGAAATAAAAATATTATTTGTGGGCCATTTGATACATAAAAACCCACACAGTTCTAGGGATTTGTGAAGAAAATTTCTGCAGAGTGAGTCTGAGGATGGAAAAATTGGATCCCGTTAAGAACAAAGTTTATGAAGATGAGAATAATTACTTGGCTTCAAAAGACATTCGTAGTAGCAAAGTGCTGAAACTGAGAGGATTTATTTCCAAACAAGAAGTACTGTGATTGTCATGGCTGGAGAGAAGAGAGAAAGAATTTGTTGCATTCAAAAGATGCAGGATGAAAAAAATATGGGTAGAGAATGCCTTGGGTTGGAAGAAACCTCAAAGCCCATTTAATTCCAACCCCTTGCCAAGGGCAGAGACACCTTCCACTAGCCCAGATTGCTCCAAGCCCTGTCCAACCTGGCTTTGGACACTTCCAGGGATTGGGCAGCCACAGCTTCTCAGAGCAACCTCTTCCAGTGACTCACTACCCTCACAGGGAAAATTTTGTCCTGATATTCAATCTAAACCTGCTCTCTTTCAGTCTGGGACGTACCTTCTCTCCAGCACTATCTTTGGAGACTGCAGAGTGCAGAATATCTCTGAGAAGATAAACTAACTCAGACTTTTGAATGGGGAATTTTCCTTTATTTTTTGAAGCTGGAATGTGTACAGGGAGATTCTAGAGCAGAAGGCCTCATGAACTGGTTTTATTAGAAAGAAAGTACTGCTGCCTGGGAAGAAATGTGTTCCCCATTGTGTCTGACGAGAAGCAGCACTTCTGCCTCACCCAAAACACCCGAGTCCTGATGTAAAGGAGTCACTGGACTGAGAGAAGGTCTGTCCATAGAGTGATACCTGCACGCTCATCTTTGATATATTCTTTGTCAATCTGTCGCAGCTGATTCAAGGCTCAGAGGAGGTCTGTGCTGGTATTAATCCTGAATTAGTTCTTAACTGCAGAATACTTTAGAAGACATCAAACAGTTGGAGATCTCCTTGTGAAGGAGAAAGTATTCAAAATTCAGCCTCCCACAAACAGCCTGTGCTTGAGAACGCCTTTATTGCCTGAATTCTGGAAAATGCAGTGCACAACACGTGAGCAGTGATTGCTACGTTTGCCCGTAGCTCGAGCCCTTGTTAAGCACATTCGACAGAAGGCTTGGGGAAGGCGCCTCATGCTTGCCTGGATTATTAATCTCAAACCAAATGCCTCGAGAAGTGCTAAGGAAGACTTCAGGTGGGAGAGGTATTTCAGAATTTGTCCTTGCAGTAGCCAGACGCCGAGGGAGGAGCTCCGCGCCGAGGCTCGGGCAGACGCCCCGGTGCAGTTCGTGCGCTGCTCGCCCAGTGGCGATGTTGGCCAGCGCTGGGCGGGTGTTGCTGCTGCTGGGCGGGACCGGGGGGAGCCCGGGGAGCACCAGTGAGATGCTGCTGAGAGCGCGGCCGAAACGCCCCCGCTGCGCTGGAATACGCCCTGGTTTAAAGCCCTTCCAAAGGATGCGCCGGGAATCGTCGCAGCGAGCCGCGCCTGGAAACGCTGCGAGCACAAGGCAAAGCAGGGATTGTGAAGGAGAGAGGCGGTCTCCCAGGTCCAGCCCTGAGGGATTTGGGAGGATTTCACCGCAGGTCTGGGGTGACTCAGAGCCGGTTGGTTGGTAAGCACCGAGTTAATACCGGGAGAAATAAAGGTTTACTTTTAACAGAGTGATGGGGAAAGCCTGAACCGAACTGAATGCAGGCAGAGAGAGGAGGTGGGTTTATCTCTCGGAAAATGAACCAAAACCAGGACAGCTACCAGTGGTATTTACAATATAACCGAGTCTGGGAATGACTCCCGCGGTTTTCCTGACGTTTGCGTCCCGCTGAGAGTTCCAGGCAGCAGTTTCGCGGGAGAGCTGGGAATTCGGGTGCTGCCTGATTGTTATAGAGATGAAAGAAGTAGTCCTGGGAGATGGCTGGGAACGAGAGGACAGGAACGTTGGTCTCTCTTTGCATCAGGCATGGAAACCACAGCGACTCGGGGAAGCATCTGTGCTTTCGATCTCCAGGCAACGCCTCCTCCCAAGCCATTGTATCCTCAGGGACTCCAGGGATGGAGGGGAAACCTTTGTCAGGGGTTAAAGGCATGGGGCCTCTCAGATTTCATTCGGCAAATCTGAATTCCCAGCTGAAAGACCAAGAAGGGGATTTTGGAAACTGAAATTGCAGAAGTGAGGGCAGAGTTTTCTTTTAGGAATGCTGTGTTCTGAAATCCGGGAACACACCAGGAACTGTAGCACTTTTCTAGCATTCAGTTGTAAATATCGGAGTAGAGAGAACTGGGTTTTTTGGTCATTTTAAGTTAACTTCTTAGGATAAAGATGTCATCATTAACCAGAGATGAGGAAGCCTGCAACATCACTATGTGCTCAAGGAGATAAGTGAATTCTATGACACATTTATGTAAATTATATCCTTATTATGGTTATAGCTCCTCAGTCTGTCCTAAAATACAGTGTGCCTTCATCTGGCAGCGTTCAAACTTCTTCTTCTCTCTTTTTTTTTTTTTTTTTTTTTTTTTTTTTTTAATTAATTTCATTGTTGTAACCCAACAGAAAACACCAGCATTAGCTCTCCAGTGCTGCAAGGTAAGTGATCCTCTTTATTTCGCATTTCTTTAAAATCTGAAAGAATAAAAAGGTCAGTGGAAGACCAGATCTTCTGATATGGAAAGACACTCTCACAGACAAGAGCTCCGTTAAGGATCACTACTCTTCTTACTCCCTTCTACACCTGAAGCTGAAAGACACCATTTGCCTTCTGAAATGACAGGGGCAAAAATTACGGGGTTTCTGCAGTCAGGGTATGAAGTGTCTGTGGAAGCTCCTCTCGGCCTGTGCCTGTTCCCTGTTGTGCCGCGGTGCCAAAGATGAGGTTAAGCAGAAATAAATACACTTTCCTCTCTCGGAGGTGCCGAGAGCTAAACAAAGGGGCACAAAGCAAGTGGATTCCAGGTGTCACAGTTATTTTTGCGTGGCACGAAAGAGGAGAGAAGCCACTTTCCCAGCTGTGGTTGGTTTTACATCAAGCTTTTGTGTTGGTGATAATAATCGCAAGTCGAGAAGTGGACATGGAAGGGGAGAGGAGAAGAAACAGCTGAGCTGCCCTTTGATGTAAGTTAGAGCCTCTCAGGCTTCCAAGTCAAGGGGCTGTAAGAGGAAATCACAAAAAAACGACCGCATTCGTGCACGATCCTTTAGTGTCTAAACTTCTGAGGAATCCTAAGTCAACTCTTGTTACTTTCTCCTACTCATACAGTCACGAAGCTTTTATTTGAAAGCAAATGAAAGTGTCGACGAATTTCTAGGACTGGACCTCGTGAGTATTATTTGACAGCATCAGCTCTTTTAGAAAGCAAAAATAAAGGAAAATATCTAGGAAATTAAAGGAAAGGTGCCAAAACCCAGGAGGTTGTGATACTTTATAATAATACTAAAAAATTGCTGCTCTTGTTGTAGTAAAACCTGAATAAAAATTGCTCGAACCAAAAATAAGCAGTGCAAGCTGTATTCTGTTTTCTCCTCCATTTATTTTTTTAATTCTACAAGAGGAGGGTTGGGCTGGGCTCGCAGGCACCTGGACGCATCCCCAGCACACTGTGTGTGTATTCGCCGCAGAAGCAGCTGAGATGTCGATGCTCTGGGACAGCCATGAGTGCCTGACCCTCATGGTTTTAACCGCTCTCCAGCACAGATCCTGCCTCAGCTACCAGGCCGTGCTCAGAACCCCTCGGTGTCCCCTTCCACCTCTGTTTCCCACGGTTGTTCCTCACTGGTCTGCTCTTGATCTCTCCCTCTTAGAGAGTTTGGTTCTGCCTCTAACCATCTTTGTATATTCCAAAGTCCCCCATAAAACATCTCGTAATCTCTTTCTTCTCTCCTGTGACATTCTTTCTGGTAATATACGAGAATCTTTAGAACTTTTTTCCCCTTTTGTCGTGTACAAAGCTTCTTGTTGAACCTCTGGAGCTTATACTTCAATAAATCCTTTAATGGCCCATTTAATTAGTGTAATTAGATCCCTGGTCTTTGCTATTGTCTCCGTTAGCTCCTCATTAGCTTCTGTGTATCTGGGTGCTTAATTTATGAGCTCTTGTGTTTGTTTCCTTGCTTTTTGCATTAACTAGTTGTTGGCCTCAGACAGGTACAAGAGTGAAGGTTTTACCTCTAAGGTGGGACCTTTAAAATATTCCTAACCCTGGGCGGTAACATTAGAGGGGAAAGGACATTACACCTTCAAAACATGAAAACATTTTGCAGCATTTCGATGCTTGTGTACGCCTGGGGACATTTTTCAGGAATGCGTTACATAGTGACACGCCTTATCATGGATGCAAGGATCAGCAGGCGGCAGGGGAGGAAACTCTTGTCAACTAAGGAGAAAAGCGCTTTTCACACAGAAATGTGTTAAAGTGTCAAGTGTCCTTCGGGCCAGATGTGATATCCAATGAGAAAAAACCAACCTTAGGATGATGTGCCCTAGACCAGCATTATCTTCTAGTGTTGACTTCTCTGTCAACTCTCTGGCACCAGCTCTCATCTTCAGTAGCTTCTCTGACCCCCCCCAGTTGCTAATTGTCCTGTGCTGGTTAACAAATGGAGAATGAAAACCTCGCAATGATTGCCGAGGAAGCGAATCTTGCAGTGCCTACACAACGTAGAGCCAACCCAAAAGCTGTGTCTGAAGAGTTCGTGGTTGGCGAGCTGGGAGTTGATACCCAGAGCAGCGACAGCGACCCCGCTTCCAAGCGAGGAGAATACTTCCACCGCACCTCTTGGCTTCACTTTGGCACACAGAGCGCACATTCAAGCAGCAAACCCCGAATCAGCAGCTCTGCCCCGAATGAGAGGAAATATTCCCCCTTCCGACGCTGGGTGGGGGTGTTGGCCGCGGACCGGCGCGTCCCTCGGTCCGCCCCGGCTCTGCAGGCACAGGGAGACAGAAAAACCGTGGGAGCTGCTCGGGAAGGAGTCGGAGTACTCGGGAGCTTCCAGATTCCCTCACCCCAGGATTGCTGGCAAACACCGCTCCGCTCCGGACGCTATTTAAAAATGCTGGGAGCCGCGGGGGACGGCGGATGGCTTTTTCGGAGAGTGATGGAGTGTGGGAGACGGAGCGGAGACAGCAAAAGGCAAGTGATCTTGTTTATTCTGTGCTTCTGCGTGTGTCAGAGCGGGGCTGAGACCCTCCGCTACTCTCTGCCGGAGGAAATGGAGAGGGACTCCTTTGTCGCCGATATTGCAAAGGACCTGGGGGTTCCCGTGAGCCAGCTCGCGGCTCGCAAGGCCCGCGTTGTGTCTGAGGGGAGCGAGCAGCTTTTCCGTCTCGATCAAAACACCGGAGTCCTGACGGCAAAGGAGTCGCTGGACCGAGAGGAGATCTGTCCGCGGAGAGAGACCTGCACACTCGTCTTTAAGATATTCTTTGAAAATCCGCTGCAGCTGATCCGAGGGGAGGTGGAGATTCGTGACGTAAACGACAACTCCCCCGTGTTCCCAGAGAAGGAGATGGTTTTAGAGATTCCGGAAACAACATCTCCTGGGTCTCGTTTTCCCCTGGAAAGTGCCCAGGACATGGACGTGGGCAGTAACGGCTTGCAGAACTACAGCCTCGGGTCCAATGCGCATTTCTCCCTCGATTTGGGAACAGGGAAAGATGGAGTAAAGTACGTGGAGCTCGTTCTACAGCGCCAGCTCGACCGTGAAGAGCAGGGGGAGCTTAATTTACTTCTCACTGCCGTCGACGGGGGCTCGCCACCCAGGTCGGGCACGGCTCAGGTCCGGATCGTGGTGGTGGATGCCAATGACAACATCCCTGCCTTCGATCGGGAGGTCTATGAGGTGCGCCTGGCTGAGAACAGCCCCCCGGAGCAGCTGGTGGTCAGAGTCGCGGCCGCGGATCCCGACGAAGGATCCTATGGGAAAGTGCGGTACTCCTTCACCCAGACATCGGAGCGATCCCGACAGCTGTTCCAGCTGAACCCGGCCACCGGGGAGATACGAGTCGCGGGCAACCTGGATTTTGAGGAAGAGAAAATCCACAAGATGGTGGTGAGAGCCACTGACGGCGGGGGGCTTTCTGCGCACTGCAAAGTGCAGGTAGAAGTCCTGGACATGAATGACAATGCCCCGGAGATAGCGCTGACCTCTCTCACCGCCTCCATTCCCGAGGACGCCCCGCCACGCACCGTGGTGGCTCTGTTCAGTGTGCGGGACCGGGACTCCGGGGACAACGGCAGGACAGAGTGTTCGATCGAAGGGGACTTGCCATTCACCCTCACCCCCACTTTTGATAATTATTACGAACTGCGAACAAACGCGGCGCTGGACAGGGAGAGCACGGCACAGTATAACATCACCATCACAGCCACGGACTGGGGCAGGACGCGGTTGAGCTCTCGGGAAAACATCTTCGTGCAGATATCGGATGTGAACGACAATCCCCCAGAGTTCACGCAGGAGATTTACACCATGTCGGTCACGGAGAACAACAGCCCCATGCTCCGGATCGGCAGCATGAACGCCACGGACGCCGACGCAGAAAAAAACGCCCGCGTAAACTACGCGCTGGTGCGGCAGGAGGGCAAGGAGCAGCCCGAGGTGTCAGTCAACGCTGAAAACGGGGATGTTTATATCCTCCGCCCGCTGGACTACGAGAAGGTGCGTGCCTTTGAGGTGTCAGTGCTCGCCACTGACGGCGGTTCGCCGCCGCTCAGCGCCCAGGCGCTGCTCCGCGTCATGGTGCGGGACGAGAATGATAACGCGCCCGTGGTGCTGCACCCGGCCCCCGACAGCAGCGCGGCGGGAGAGCTGGTGCCGCGCTGGGCACCCTCGGGCTACCTGGTGGCCAAGGTGGTGGCGGTGGACGCGGACGCGGGGCAGAACGCGTGGCTGTCGTACGAGCTGGCCAAGGCCACGGAGCCGGGGCTGTTCCGCGTGGGGCTGCACAGCGGCGAGGTGCGCACGGCGAGGGCCGTGTCGGAGAGGGACGCGCCCCGGCAGAGGCTCGTTGTGCTGGTGCGGGACCGCGGGCAGCCACCGCGCTCCGCCACCGCCAGCCTCGCCGTCGCGCTGGTGGACGGCTTCTCCGAAGCGCATTTGCGGGTGAGCGAGGAGGCACCGGCCGCTGATCCCGACGGGCCGCTCACCCTCTACCTCATTGCCTCCCTGGCCTGTGTGTCGGTGCTGTTCCTCGCCACCGCGCTGACCGCCTTGGTGGTGAAGGTGCGGCGGGCCAGGCGGAGGGAGACGGAGACCTTGCCCACGTTCCCGACGATAGCCACGGAGAGCAGTGCGGGCTCCCTGCCCCGCAGCTACCTGTACGATGTCTGCTTCGCCGCCGGGACCGTCAACAGCGAGTTTCGGTTCCTCAGACCCCTCTTCCCCTGCTTCCCCGCCGGGCTGCCTCCCGGCCCGGGCGAACAGCGGAGCTCAGTGTGCTCGCAAGATGTGGCAAACCTCGGGGAGGAAGGCGACTGGGCTGCACAGGTGAGGGGACCTGTCCGCGGGGGGAGGATAGGGGGATGTGTCACATCCTGCTAGCAAGGAAGATGCTGAGCTGCTAGTGGAGGGGTCCCTGTGGCGGGAGGAGAAGTTATGGGGGGGGGGGGTGTCTCAGAGCCGCTGGCGGTGCCTCCCAGGAGGATCCAGCAGGGTTCAGCTGCTTCCCATATGCTGACTAACCTCGCCTCTCTGCATCATAGAAGCATAGAATAGTTTGGGTTGGAATGCACATTTAAAGGCCATCGAGTCCAAACTCCCCTGCGAGGAGCAGGGACATCTTCAACTAGATCATATTACTTAGAGCCCCATCCAGCCTGACCTTGAATATTTCCAGGGATGAGGCATCTCTCACCTCTCCGGGTAATTGCACCCATATCTATGCTGAGTATTCGTCTTAAAGCAAGTCTTCAGTGTCACTGCAAAGGGGAGCAGCTGGACCACGAGAAGGTGAGAAGTAGAGGTAGAAATGTGTCTCCATTTTGGATCCTGCCCAACCACTGTGTGGAGCCCATGGGGAGCAGGAATGTACCGCTTCCAGGGGCACGTCCTCCCGGAGGTGGCATCAGTGGGAATGTAGTGATCCTGCGCAGTGTCAGATGAGGTTGCGGGGACAACTGTGCAAAGGGGTGTCACTTCACTGACAGTGTCCCCTGCACCGCTGTTAGGAGCTGGTGCTCGGCGCTGCCGAGTGCCATTCACCAGGGTGGTGGTGGCAGTGCTGAACTCAAGCTGCTCGAGGCTACGGAGGTGAGTACCCCTGCCATTCAATTCCCTTGTATTTTTGTGACTTGCATGAACAGTATCGGCGAGGAAAATGTGGTTATCGGGACTTTACAATGCACCCTCGCAGTCTTTTCCTGACCCAGCCTGGTGCTCCCAGGCAGTACCAGCACTCTGTGAACTCAGAGTGAGTCACATCTGATCTCCTGTTAACTTCCGTGTGTTCAAAGAGTGTGCGGGACACAAGAGATGATCATTGAAACTCCTCACTCTCTCACTGAGTCCAAGTCACCTCTAATACCGTCTTAAGTCGCCCCTTAACATTTTAGTATTTCATAACCACTTGGACTCACTTTACTGCAGGTTTTCAGAGCCGCAGTAGCTTCAGGGCAGACAACAACCCTTCTGGATACATCAACATTAAACCACCTTTACTGTTTGTGAGAAAGGGGTTTTATTTGATGCTCTTACCATCTTGAATTACTCCCTGAGGATCATAAAAGTTTTGCAGTTGTGCCTTTGAGTTGTCCACAGTGGAGGATGGTTTCTGAACTTTAGATGATGCTGTTCGGGTCAGAGACCCACCAACCTCCTCTTTGGCTCTGGGTAGGGAAGTGTCACACAGGCAGTGGTGTAAGACATGCCCTCCAAGCTTCTCGATGATACCTGCTTCCCTTCAATGCCCAACACACAACCAGTCTCTCTGTTCTTTGCAGGGCAGAGCCCCCCTCTCTGAAGACACAGGACCCGGAGCTGCAGAAGCAGCTTGCACTGCAAACGGGGGGCTGGGGTTAAATGTCACTTCTGATCAAAACCCTTGGCTCAGCCATCAGTAAATGAAGAGAGACAACTATGTCTGTCCTCCCAGGGAAAAGAGAAGAAGAGACCAAACACCTCCCTAAAAGGTACCAGGGAGATGAAGGCTTCTCTGTGAGAGAGCAGAAACACTCTCCTCTTGAGCAGTATTTTATTTACGTAGGTATTTTGTAATTGTGATGCCAGTGGAGGAGGAGGACTGTGTTGCATGCTGATTACACAATAATGTATGATTGTGAAAGTGCTATTGCTTCTACACGTTAAGGGAAATACTGAAAACTGCAGCAGATCTTCAGCTTTTTCCTATGCCACCTTTTCTATGGGATTTTTTTGTGGGTTTTGTTTGTTTTTATGGAGAGAGCTCTGTAATAATGTCTTAATTTTTTTCCCTCTTTTTAATACTAGGCCAAACAAATATTAAGCAAAACTGAGTGGTGCTTGTAAAGGAATTTCTTAATAACAGGCAGAAGCTATCTGTATTAGAAACCACTGGCATTGGCACACTTGGCAGGAGTTTACAGGCCCTCCTTACTGTAAAAAGTGATCTTTGAGCAATGTGCTTTTTTTTTTGTTTTGTTGGGGAGGGTGTTGTTTGTTTTAATAAGGTAAAATTGATATTAATATTTAAGGATTTTTTAGTGTAAACTAGTAGACAATTAAAAGTACTGCTTGTGGTTTTAGAGTAAAACACTCTGAACTGTTTAAAATTAATTTAGGGCACTGTAGAACATAGGCCTTCGAGAAGCTTTCTGTTTTCTTTTTCTTCGTTAATAGGTATTGATCTATAAAGTAATGTGATATTTCCTGTCGCCTACACATTTTTAAGAGTTAGATGCCTGCTGACAGAAAACAATAAAACCTTATTTGAAACTCCCTCGGGTGAGTGTGCTGTCTCGAGATCACTTGTCACAGTCATCGCTGAGGAAATAACCACCTAAGGAGCAGGATTCCAGGAATAAATCCGTGCATTTGGAGTGGATTTTATGCAGGGGAAATCAGAACCACCTGGGAAGTAGGCCGTTCTGAGAAGCCAGAGCAAATGGAGGGGGATTTTAGGAACCAAGTTGAGGTCCGAGAGATGTTGCTCCCAGACTAATGGGAACTGAATGAACAATCTCGGTCCGTTCTGAGAATTTCTATGGAGAGCACCATGACGATTTCTGCCGTGGTTAATGGACCAGCTCACTTGGTTTGTTGGACATCTGTAACAATATACAGCTTTTTTTAGCTAAACAGCCTGAAAGTAATTTATTCAAATCGTTAGAATGAGGCACGTTAGGGGGGGGAAAAGAGGGGAAAAGAAACCCCTACAAACCCCGGATTTAAATAAATCTCTTTTTCAAATAAAAGACAAACAGAGGTGTTGCTTATTCAAGTGGTGGCCATATTTGAACGGGATTGAATGGACAGTTAAATCTGTATTGCTTGACCCCGGAAGAGAGAAATCGAGCCGTTAATCTCTACTTTCCAGGCTTTGCGCTGGGAAATCTTCGCGTCCTTCCGCAGATCGGCCGCCTGGTGCCGCTGCTGACCGCGGAGGCTCCGCGCATCTCCCAGTTTCCATCGCCGCCGCCCCCGGGATTGGGGCGGGCGGGGCTGCACCATCTCGGACTGCTCCGTCCGGGGGTCGGCAGGCTGTATCGGCAGCTCCGTCCAGCTCGCAGGAGGGGAGATCGGGTGGCAGGAAGAGAATGAAGCTGAGGAAGAGCGAGGAGCCGCTCCCTGGGCGAGCGGTGGCTCTGTTCCTTCTCCTCTGTGTCTCGGGGATGAGAGCAGAAATCACTCGGTACTCTGTGCCCGAAGAGGCGGAGAGAGGCTCCTTTGTGGCGAATATCGCTAAGGATTTGGGACTGACCGGTGAGGAATTATCGGCTCGTCAGGCTCGACTCGTTTCTGATGGAGAAAAGCAGTATTTGCAGCTGAACCAGCACACCGGGGATTTGATGGTGAGAGAGCAGATGGACCGGGAGGAGCTGTGCGGGCAGAGTGAGCCTTGCCTGGTGCGTTTCGAGGTGCTGCTGGAGAACCCACTGCAGTCCTTCCGAGCTGAGGTAAGACTCACCGACATAAATGATCATGCTCCTGTGTTCTTAAATAAAGAGATAGTTTTAAAGATCCCGGAATCTGCAATGCCAGAGACTCGGTTTTTGTTGGAAAGCGCTCAGGATCCAGATGTGGGAAACAATAGTCTTCAGCATTATAGTATCAGCTCCAACGAGTATTTCCATGTGTACACTCGGCAGCGCAATGACGGCAGGAGGTACGCCGAGCTGGTCTTGGATCGAGCCCTGGATCGGGAGCAGCAGGCAGAAGTTGCTTTCAGCATCACAGCTGTGGATGGTGGGACTCCACCCCTCTCTGGTACAGCCTTAATCCGCGTGGTAGTCCTGGATATAAATGACAACATTCCAGTATTTACTCGGAGTCTGTATAAAGTCCCCGTTAGGGAAAATATCTCACAGGATACCTTAGTGGTGGTGGTGTCTGCTAGCGATTTAGATTCAGGAACGAACGGGGAAATAGCCTATTCAATTGTTCAAAATTCAAAGGAAAATTTCGAGACGTTTAAAATAAATCCAGAGACAGGCCAGATTCGACTCAAAAAGCCTTTGGATTATGAAGAAACAAAGACCTATGAGATAGATGTCCAGGTAACAGATGGAGGGGGCCTGTCCGCGCACTGCAAGGTGGAGGTGCAGGTGGAAGACGTGAACGACAACGCCCCCGAGGTGATCATCACCTCCCTCACCAGCACCCTCTCGGAAGCCGCCCCGCTGAATACCGTGGTCGCTCTCTTCAACGTGCGGGACCGGGACTCGGGGGACAACGGCAGGACGACCTGCGAGCTGGCAGGTGAGCAACCTTTCAGCATCTCTCTGCTGGCAGCTGACGCGTACGCGCTGGTGACATTGGAGCCGCTGGACCGGGAACAGGTGTCAGAGTATAACGTGACAGTGAGAGCCCGTGACCAAGGCTCACCCGCGCTTTCGGCGTCCAAGACACTGCTCGTGCGGCTCTTGGATGTGAACGACAACGCGCCCACCTTCATCCAGGACATTTACACCATGGTGATGAGCGAAAACGAGCCCGCGGGGACGAGCCTGGGCCGCCTGAGAGCCACAGACGCTGACGCGGGAGAAAACGCACATGTGAGATAATAATGAAATAAATAATAATAATAATGGCCAGTCTTCGCGAGCGAAGAATTGGGAAAGGTCATTAACCCTTCGAGCCTGCGCAGTGGATTTTTTAGGTGAGACACAGCGTGCGCTGAACTGAGCCCACCCTTTAGTCCTGAGGTTCATTTGCCGGGGCCGAGCAAAGCTTGGACAGTGGCAGTGAGGTCCCCAGGATGTAGGTTTGTTTAGAGTGACCTTCTCTTAGGTGGATTGCCTTCCACGGCTGACGAGCTCCACCTGCCCAGGGGGCCGGGAATCGAACCCGGGTCGCAGCAGTGAGAGTCAGGCACTCTAACCACTAGACCATGTGAGATATACAATAGAGGAACCTCCACTGGGCACCCCCGCCGCGGCACCGTTCGTGTCCGTGGATGCGGAGAGTGGAACCGTCCGGACATTGCGCCCACTGGACTATGAGAAGGTGCGCGCCTTTGAGCTGGTAGTGCGTGCCAGTGACGGTGGCTCGCCGCCGCTGAGCACCCAGGCGGTGCTGCGAATTGTGGTGCAGGACGAGAACGATAACGCGCCCGTGGTGCTGCACCCGCCCCCCGACAGCAGCGCGGCGGGAGAGCTGGTGCCGCGCTGGGCACCTTCGGGCTACTTGGTGGCCAAGGTGGTGGCGGTGGACGCGGACGCGGGGCAGAACGCGTGGCTGTCGTACGAGCTGGCCAAGGCCACGGAGCCGGGGCTGTTCCGCGTGGGGTTGCACAGCGGCGAGGTGCGCACGGCGCGGGCCGTGTCGGAGAGGGATGCGCCCCGGCAGAGGCTCGTCGTGTTGGTGCGGGACCGCGGGCAGCCACCGCGCTCTGCCACCGCCACACTCGCTGTCGCACTGGTGCACGACTTCTCCGACGCCTCCATGCAGCTCGACCACGATCCTGCGAGCAGGCAGCAGCCGCAGGTAGCTGAGGAGGACCTGCTCACCACCTACCTCATTGCCTCCTTGGGCTGCGTCTCGTCACTCTTCCTCCTGTCCGTCGTCGCCTTGGCGACAGCCAAGCTGTGCAAGGCTCGCCTCCGGGCACACCTTTCACCTCCCTCTGCCAGTTGCTACGCGGATGGAGATTTCACCAGCGACGGCGTGGACGTGGGCGGGGTGGGCACTCTGTCACCGGCTTATCGCTACGAGGTGTGCCTGACCACCGGCTCGGGGAGGAGCGAATTTCAGTTCTTGAGGCCCGTCCTGCTCAGCCCGCAAAGCAGCGCTGAGACAGGGCCGGACAAGGACGAAGATCCGCTCTGCAGCTCTCAGCCCGCCGGCGAGAGGGAAGCTTATGAGGGCAGTACAGCCGCTTCTCCCTTTCAGCCGCCGGACTGGCCGGTCGGCGGGCGCGTCCATGCCTGAGCCGTACTGGGAGGAACCTCCCTTCCCTGACCTCAGCCTGACATTCCCCAGTATCTATAGTGCCGTCCTCTGCTGTTACTGGCGTGCTGGACCTGCGGAGGGGTCGTGCCGGTTTCTCCGCCCGGGGAAGGCGGCTCAGTCCCTCCAGACAAAGTCTCTCCTCCACGCTGCCCTGAGAAACGCCTTGTGCCGCTTTTACCGCCGCGTTCCTCGGCGGTCACAGACTCGCCTATCGTTAGACGAGCGCGCCCTCCGGACCGCGGGTTGCGGACAGCGAGAAGTGGGGAAAGACGAGGAGCAGCTGTCGGCTCTGCTTCTGCGCTGGGATTACCTGAAGGGCTCCCGTCGCTGCTCCCGGGAATTTTTATCCCCGCTTTGATGTGCGCGCGTCCTGCCCCGGGCTCAGCCGAGGGCGAGCGGCGGCACCGCGCGTGTGCGCGCGTGTCCGTGGGCCGGGCCGAGCGGCAGCGCGGGCAGCGGGCGGCGGCGGGCGCAGTCCCAGCGCGCACCGCTGGGTGGTGGTCTCGGCTAAGGCGCCGCCGAGCCCGACCCAGCCCAGCTCAGCACAGCCAAGCCCAGCCCAGCTCCCAACAGCCCAGCCGGGCGGAGCGGGCAGCGGCTGCGGCAGCGAGCGCTGGCTCTGCCAGCCGAGCCTGGCACACCGCGGCTGCACTCCGGGCTGCCGACCAGACCGGAATACAGGGAAGGAAGGCACCCGCCCGCTGCTGCGCCATTATCGGTGGGGACTACGCGAGAGATCGGCGAGAAGGAGATCGGACACCGCCGCCGCCGCCGGAGGAGGGCCATGGCGATGGCAAGGCAAGTGCTTTGTGTGTGTGCTTTGCTCTCCCTGGCGCTCGCTCGCTCGCAGCCCATCCGCTACTCCGTGGCCGAGGAGGCGGACAGCGGCTCCCTCGTAGGCAACCTGGCGCAGGACGCGGCGCTGCCGCCGGCGCAGCTCTCGGCTCGCCGCGCCCGCCTGCTGGCCGAGGACGGCCGGCAGCACTTTCGCCTCGACCGCGCCAGCGGCCGCCTCGTCGTGGCCGACAGGCTCGACCGGGAGCAGCTGTGCGCCCAGGCCGACACCTGCACGCTCGCCTTCGAGCTGCTGCTGGCCGACCCGCTGCAGTTCTTTCGGGTCGAGGTGGCCCTGCACGACATCAATGACCACTCGCCCGTTTTCCCTGCGGAACGAGTCACTTTTAAGATTCCCGAAACGAGCGACCTGGGCTCTCGTTTCCCACTGGAGGCTGCTCGGGACCTTGATATTGGTAGCAACAGCGTCCAGGCATACAGCATCTCACCCGAGAATGAGTATTTTACTGTCTCCTTTGGAAGTCGGAGTAATGGCGACAGATATATTGAACTTGTTTTGGAAAAGCCACTAGACAGAGAGGAGCAGGGAGAGATGGATTTCAGTCTCATTGCTGTGGATGGGGGCTCTCCACCCAGGACTGGGACCACCCAAATTCACATTACAGTTCTGGATGCCAATGACAACGCTCCTGTCTTCACACAGGATCGTTACACTGTGCAGGTTTTGGAAAATGCACCAGAGGGCTCTGTGGTTCTGACTGTGCTGGCAACAGATCGGGATGCGGGAGTTAATGGGGACATCTCCTATCAGTTCAGCGAAGCAGTCAGCCAGAGTGACTTAGCATTTGAGATTGATCACATAACGGGAGAAATTAAACTCACAAAGCCTCTGGATTTTGAGTCAGGAGGGACTCATGAGCTCAGTGTGAGGGCCACAGATGGAGGGGGCCTTTCCGCAATCTGCAAGGTGTTGGTGGAGGTGTTGGATGTGAATGACAA
The DNA here is from genome assembly GCF_036250125.1 of Pseudopipra pipra. NCBI lineage: Eukaryota > Metazoa > Chordata > Aves > Passeriformes > Pipridae > Pseudopipra > Pseudopipra pipra. Next base: position 2,943,058 of record NC_087563.1, on the reverse strand, counting down.
TGCCCCGGAGCTGGTGGTCAGTTCCTTCAGCAGTCCCCTCCCCGAGAACTCAGCGCCCGGCACGGTCGTTGCCCTCTTCAGTGTCAGGGACCGCGATGCCGGGGCCAACGGCAAGGTCTCCTGTGCCCTCGACGATCAACTCGTCTTCTCCCTGCGCCCAGCCTACAAGAATTACTATGAGCTGGTGACGGTGAGTGCCCTGGACCGCGAGGAGACGGCTGAGTACATGGTGACGGTGACAGCAGCAGACGCGGGCTCCCCTCCTCTGACGAGCAGCCACACCTTCAGCGTGGCCATCTCGGACGTCAATGACAACGCGCCTGTCTTCAACCAGAGCTCGTACACCATGTATGTGCGTGAGAACAATGTGCCCAGCGTGCTGGTTGGAGCCGTGAGTGCCGCAGATGCCGACGTGGGGCTCAACGCCAAGGTGACCTATTCGCTGTCAGCGGGGCAAGCGGCGGAGCGGCCTTGGTGCTCGTGCCTGTCGGTGAACTCGGAGAGCGGGCAGGTGTTTGTGCTGCGAGCGCTGGACTACGAGCAGCTGAGGCAGAGCGAGGTGGTGGTGAGCGCCTCTGACGCGGGCTCTCCTCCGCTGCGAGCCAACGTCACCGTCCGCCTGCTGGTGCTGGACGAGAACGACAACGCCCCGCTCGTGCTGTACCCGGCGCCCGACAGCGGCCCGGCCTCCAGCGAGCTGGTGCCCGTGTCGGCTGAGGTGGGCTACCTCGTCTCCAAAGTGGTGGCCGTCGACGCCGACTCGGGGCAGAACTCGTGGCTCTCCTACCACCTGCTCAGGGCCACCGACCCCGGGCTCTTTGCCGTGGCTGCCCAAAGCGGCGAGGTGAGGCTCAGGAGGCCCGTGACAGACAGAGACAGCGTCAAGCACAAGCTCGTCGTCCTGGTGCGAGACAACGGCCGCCCACCCCTCTCAGCCACCGCCGCTCTCAGCGCACTCCTGCTCAAGGACTTCTCCGACCTGCACCAACCGCACGGCAGCCCCGCCACCGACGACCAGCCCGGCTCCCTCACCACCTACTTAATCCTTGCCTTGGTCTTCGTCTCCCTGCTCTTCCTCGCCTCCACAGCAGCCTTCGTGGCTCGCAGGCTGTGCAAGAGAAAGGAGCTGAAGGCTGCCCACGTGCTTGACGGGGCCGACAACTTGCCGAGCGGCCTGGCCGAGGCAGCTGCTGCAGGGACCCTGCCCCACCCCTACTGCTACGAGATCAGCCTCACCACGGGCTCGGGCAACAGCGAGTTCAAGTTCCTCAAGCCCTTCGTCCCCGGCCTGACACCACAGCCCTGGGCCATGGCTGGGGGCCCCAGTGAGGAACAGGTTTTCCCTTGTGTCCCTGTCCCCACAGAGGACGTGACACCGGATGATGCTGGAACTGTCTCTGCAGAACAGTTCAACTGTTTTTCCTTTAACTAGCACGGGGTCAGCACAGGCAAATGCTTCATGCCTCGTGATAGGAAGCGGTGCAGGCTGCAGCCTGTGGGAATGGTTCTTCCAAGATAAATCTGTATTTGCAATTGGCATAACCAATTTCCAGAAACTGTAAATCAGGAAATACTTGTGTTTCACTAAAAACCAAGAAGCAAACAGAATAAAGGGTCCTAAAGCTCTTTAACTCAGACAGTTGTAGGTTTCCGAACTGATTCAGCCATTTCTGACAGGCTTTAAGAATGGGGTTAGCACTCCCAGCTAAGCTCTTGTCTCTCTTGCTGTCAGATAAGACTGTAGACTCTTCTGTAACACAATGGCACAGTTGGGCACACAAATCTCATCCTCTCTGTAATGTACAAAAGCCTTTTCCCAGCTCAGGAAAGTTGTGAGTGCAGTGTCACAATGTCGTGTGAGCACAGGGCTCTTCCTTTCCTGGGTTCTGAATGTCTCTGTCTGAGATACCAACCTGTGGGAATGGTTCCTCCAGAGGAAATCTGTATTTGCAATTGGCATAACCAAATTCCGGAAAATTGTAAGTCAGGGAATGCTTGTGTTCCACTAAAAACCAAGAAACAAACAGAATAAAGGGAACCAAAGCTCTTTCACTCAGACAGTTGTAGGTTTCAGTCCTGATTCAACCATTTCTGACAGACTTTAAGAATGGGGTTAGCAGTCCCAGCTAAGCTCTTGTCTCTCTTGCTGTCAGTGTCATATTGTCGTGTGAGCCCAGGGCTCTTCCTTTCCTGGGTTCTGAATGTCTCTGTCTGAGGTACCAGCCTGTGGGAATGGTTTCTGCAGAGTAAATCTGTATTTGCAATTGGCATAACCGAATTCTGGAAAATTTTAGGTCAGGGAATGCTTCTGTTCCACTAAAGACCAACAAGCAAACAGAATAAAGGGAACAAAATCTCTTTCACTCAGACATTCATATGTTTCAAGTCTGTTAAGGTCATTCCTGACAGGCTTTAAGAATGGGGTTACCAGTCCCAGCTAAGCTTTTGTCTCTCCTGCTGTCAGACAAGACAGTGGACCTTTAATTCTGTTCTATAACAGGATGGCACAAACAATGGGACAGACAAACCTCATCCTTGCTGAAATTCACAATGACCTTTCCCAGCTCAGGAAAGTAAGGAAGTTGTCAGTGCAGTGTCACAAGGACATGTGAGCGCCAAGCTCTTTCTTTCCTGGGTTCTGGATGTTTCTGTTTTATATATATGGGCTTTGTGGGCTTTGATTTCTTGTCTCTACGTCAGTCAATACAGCCACTGTGTGTTTCCTAATATTCACTGGTGTTGCCCGGTGAATCAGGGAATTCTTCTCACTCAGTCGTTGCAAAGCAGGCAATTCCAGCTCAGCAGGCAAGGAGGGTATTTTAACCCTTTGAGTACAGAGGTGTCACTCATCTTTTATGTGTCAGAGAAGAGCAGCGAAATGCACAATAAGATCTATATTTTGGCCGATAAGAGGGGATTGGCTGTTGTGTCTGCTTGCAATATATCGGCACAAACGGTGTTGGGGTAGACTGTAACTGTACAGAGATGTGAAAACCTGTTCATTGTTTTTGGGTGCATTGCATGAATAGTCCACGTGTCCCTCAAAGAGCATTTTCTGAATCAAGATGAGCTTGTGAAAAAGACTTTTGAGTTTGGTCTTCTCATTGTTGTTCCTGAATTCAGCAAAATTGAACTGGGAAGCTGTCCCAGCATAACTTTCTGGGTTTCTGTTAGAGGATTTGTGTTCTCTTTTAGGCCCTTTTTCCTTCTACTCTCTGAACTGGGCTTGACCATTTTTCTGCCTCCTCCTTTTAAGAAGGACTGTCACTCTATCTATAGTAACTGATACCTTTAATAATGTATGTGATGCACAGAATATCCAGAAAGCCTCACATTGTCTGTGTTGTGATGAAGTTTTAAACTGTAACATTCTAAACTGGGATACCCCTGAGTGTAAAAACTGAAATAATGTGTAAGAGCTAAATAAAGAGAGTACTTTAATTCCTTGTGTGGAAGAATCTTTTGTAGAATCGTTCATTCAGGAAAGCTCTGTCGAGGTTTTTCAAAAGGCTGGGAGTTTTTCTCGTTTTGTCCATTTCTTGAGGTAATGTTGGGTGGGTCCCTATGTGTCTAGAGCTTGGAGATGCAGGCGATAGAGCGTTCGATGCCGTGCCCGTGCTGTTACCGCTGCGCTGCCACTGCGGAGGCTCCGAGCCGGTTTGTTTGTTTGGGGAAGGCAGCTCAATCTTTCCAGGCTCAGCCTCTGCCTCACGCTGCGGTGGAAAACGCTCTGTGCCGCTTTTACGACCGTGTTTATCGAAGTGCGCGGACTCTCCTGCCAGGAGAGCAGAGAGCTCACGGCTACGAGCGGGCTGTGGGCAGGGGGGAGTGCGGACAGAGGCGAGACAGGTGACGGAGCTGTCCGTGCGCTGGGAGTCAAGCGGCGACCTCTCAGGGCTCATCTCGATCCTTGCCGGCACTTCCATCCCCGCTTCCATGTGCGCGCGTCCTGCCCCGGGCTCAGCCGCGGGCGAGCGGCGGCACCGCGCGTGTGCGCGCGTGTCCGTGGGCCGGGCCGAGCGGCAGCGCGGGCAGCGGGCGGCGGCGGGCGCAGTCCCAGCGCGCACCGCTGGGTGGTGGTCTCGGCTAAGGCGCCGCCGAGCCCGACCCAGCCCAGCTCAGCACAGCCAAGCCCAGCCCAGCTCCCAACAGCCCAGCCGGGCGGAGCGGGCAGCGGCTGCGGCAGCGAGCGCTGGCTCTGCCAGCCGAGCCTGGCACACCGCGGCTGCACTCCGGGCTGCCGACCAGACCGGAATACAGAGGGAGAAGAAGGGCACCCGCCCGCTGCCGCTTTCGTTGGGGACTACGCGAGAGATCCACGAGAAGGAGATCGGACACCGCCGCCGCCGCCGCCGCCGCCGGAGGAGGGCCATGGCGATGGCAAGGCAAGTGCTTTGTGTGTGTGCTTTGCTCTCCCTGGCGCTCGCTCGCTCGCAGCCCATCCGCTACTCCGTGGCCGAGGAGGCGGACAGCGGCTCCCTCGTAGGCAACCTGGCGCAGGACGCGGCGCTGCCGCCGGCGCAGCTCTCGGCTCGCCGCGCCCGCCTGCTGGCCGAGGACGGCCGGCAGCACTTTCGCCTCGACCGCGCCAGCGGCCGCCTCGTCGTGGCCGACAGGCTCGACCGGGAGCAGCTGTGCGCCCAGGCCGACACCTGCACGCTCACCTTCGAGCTGCTGCTGGCCGACCCGCTGCAGTTCTTTCGGGTCGAGGTGGCCCTGCATGACATCAATGACCACTCGCCCGTTTTCCCTGCGGAACGAGTCACTTTTAAGATCCCCGAAAGGGGCGACCCGGGCTCTCGTTTCCCTCTGGAGGTTGCTCAGGACCTTGATATTGGTAGCAACAGCGTCCAGGCATACAGCATCTCTCCCGAGAACGAGTACTTTAGCGTCTCATATGGGAGTCGGATTAGGGGCAAGAAATATGTTGAACTTGTTTTGGAAAAGCCTCTAGACAGAGAGGAACAGGCAGAGATGGATTTCAGTCTCATTGCCGTGGACGGAGGTTCTCCACCCAGGAGTGGGACCACCCAAATTCACATTACAGTTCTGGATGTCAATGACAACGCTCCCATCTTTACACAGGAGGTGTATGATGCGCAGGTTTTTGAAAACGCACCAGAGGGCTCTGTGGTCCTGACTGTGTTGGCAACAGATCAGGATGCCGGAACTAATGGGGACATCTCCTATCAGTTCAGTGAAGCAGTTGGCCAGAGTGACTCAGCATTTGTGGTTGATCCCATAACAGGTGAAATCAAACTCAAAAAGCCTCTAGATTTTGAGGCAGCAGAGACTCATGAACTCACTGTGAGGGCCACAGATGGTGGGGGCCTTTCCGCAATCTGCAAGGTGTTGGTGGAGGTGTTGGATGTGAATGACAATGCCCCGGAGCTGGTGGTCAGTTCCTTCAGCAGTCCCCTCGCCGAGAACTCAGCGCCCGGCACGGTCGTTGCCCTCTTCAGTGTCAGGGACCGCGATGCCGGGGCCAACGGCAAGGTCTCCTGTGCCCTCGACGATCAGCTCATCTTCTCCCTGCGCCCAGCCTACAAGAATTACTATGAGCTGGTGACGGTGAGTGCCCTGGACCGCGAGGAGACGGCTCAGTACATGGTGACGGTGACAGCAGCAGACGCGGGCTCCCCTCCTCTGACGAGCAGCCACACCTTCAGCGTGGCCATCTCGGACGTCAATGACAACGCGCCTGTCTTCAACCAGAGCTCGTACACCATGTACGTGCGTGAGAACAATGTGCCCAGCGTGCTGGTTGGAGCCGTGAGTGCCGCAGATGCCGACGTGGGGCTCAACGCCAAGGTGACCTATTCGCTGTCAGCGGGGCAAGCGGCGGAGCGGCCTTGGTGCTCGTGCCTGTCGGTGAACTCGGAGAGCGGGCAGGTGTTTGTGCTGCGAGCGCTGGACTACGAGCAGCTGAGGCAGAGCGAGGTGGTGGTGAGCGCCTCTGACGCGGGCTCTCCTCCGCTGCGAGCCAACGTCACCGTCCGCCTGCTGGTGCTGGACGAGAACGACAACGCCCCGCTCGTGCTGTACCCGGCGCCCGACAGCGGCCCGGCCTCCAGCGAGCTGGTGCCCGTGTCGGCTGAGGCGGGCTACCTCGTCTCCAAAGTGGTGGCCATCGACGCCGACTCGGGGCAGAACTCGTGGCTCTCGTACCACCTGCTCAGGGCCACCGACCCCGGGCTCTTTGCCGTGGCTGCCCAAAGCGGCGAGGTGAGGCTCAGGAGGCCCGTGACAGACAGAGACAGCGTCAAGCACAAGCTCGTCGTCCTGGTGCGAGACAACGGCCGCCCACCCCTCTCAGCCACCGCCGCTCTCAGCGCACTCCTGCTCAAGGACTTCTCCGACCTGCGCCAACCGCACGGCAGCCCCGCCACCGACGACCAGCCTGGCTCCCTCACCACCTACTTGATCCTTGCCTTGGTCTTCGTCTCCCTGCTCTTCCTCGCCTCCACAGCAGCCTTCGTGGCTCGCAGGCTGTGCAAGAGAAAGGAGCTGAAGGCTGCCCACGTGCTTGACGGGGCCGACAACTTGCCGAGCGGCCTGGCCGAGGCAGCTGCTGCAGGGACCCTGCCCCACCCCTACTGCTACGAGATCAGCCTCACCACGGGCTCGGGCAACAGCGAGTTCAAGTTCCTCAAGCCCTTCGTCCCCGGCCTGACACCACAGCCCTGGGCCATGGGCGGGGGCCCCAGTGAGGAACAGGTTTTCCCTTGTGTCCCTGTCCCCACAGAGGATGTGACACCGGACGATGCTGGGACTGTCTCTGCAGAACGGTTCAATCGTCTTTCCTTTAACTAGCACAGGGTCAGCACAGGCAGAGGTTTCTTGCCTCGTGGCAGGCAGGGATGCAGGATTCAGCCTGTGGGAATGGTTTCTGCAGAATAAATCTGTAATTGCAATTGGTATAACCAAATTCTGGGAAACTGTAAGTGAGGAAATGCTTGTGTTCCACTAAAAACCAAGAAGCAAACAGAATAAAGGGTACCAAAGCTCTTTCACTCCGACAGCAGTAGGTTTCAGACCTGATTCAGACATTTCTGAGAGACTTTAGTAATGCAGTTAACAGTCCCAGAGAAGATCTTGTCTCTCTTTTGCTGTCACACAAGACAGTGGACCACTTATTCCATTCTGTAATGGAATGGCACCGTTGGGCAGAGAAATCTCATCCTGGCTGAATGCACAAAGACTTTTTCCCAGCTTAGATAAATTAGGATGTTGTGAATAATGCCATAGTGTTGTGTAAGCACAGCACTCTTTCTTTCCTGGGTTCTGGATGTGTCTGGATGAGATGTGTGGGCCCTGTGTCCTTTGCTCTCTTGTCACTGTGTCTGTCTGTGCATCACTAGTGCTGCCTGATGAATTAGGGATTTGCTCCCATTCAGCCATTGCTATGCAGGCCATTCCAACCCAGCAGGCAAGGAGGGTATTTTGACCCTTTCAGTACATCAGTCTCATCTTCTCTATTGCAGAGTAGAGCAGCAAAATGCACAATAAGTTCTTCCTTTGGCCTGTAGGAGGGGTTGGGTGTTCTGTCTCCTTGCAACACAGCAGCACAAAGAGTGTGGTCACAGACTGTAACTGTACAGAGGTGTGAAAACATATTTGTTGTGTTTGAGGTGCATTCCATGAAAACTCCACGTGTCCTTCAAAGAACATTTTCTGAAGGCAGAATCAAAATGTACTGGTGGAAAAGACATTGAATTTGGTCTCCTCATTCTTTTTCCTGGAGCCAGAGGCTTCTCAATGGAATGGAAAGCTATCCCCACGACTTTCCAGTTTTATGTAAGCACATTTGCATTCTCTGTTGACCTTTTCCCTTCTACTCCCTGAAGTGTGTTTGAGCATTTACTTGCCTATTCCTTTTAAGAAGGACTGTCATGCCATCTCTAATAACTCATTTTCTGAATGATGTCTGTGAGGAATGGAATATTCAGAAAGCCTCACGCTGTGTTGTGCTGAAGTTATAAACTGTAACACTGTAAAGTGGGATACCCCTGAGTGTAGAAACTGAAATAATGTGTAAGAGTGAAATAAAGAGAGTACCTTAATTCCTGGTGTGGAGAGAGAAAAGTCTTTGTAGAGAAATGCTTTCAAGGAAAGCTATGCCAAGTTTTTTCAAAAGTCTGGGAGTTTTTTTCCCAGTGTGTCCTTTCAGTGAGGTAATGTTTGGTGGGTACATGTGTTGAGTTTGGAGATACAGGCAATAGAGCGTTCAGTGCCGTGCCCATGCCCTGCCACCACAGCCCTGGGCCGTGGCCGGGGGCCCCAGTGAGGAACAGGTTTTCCCTTGTGTCCCTGTCCCCACAGAGGACGTGACACCGGACGATGCTGGGACTGTCTCTGCAGAACAGTTCAACCATCTTTCCTTTAACTAGTACGGGGTCAGCACAGGCAAAGGTTTCATGCCTCATGATAGGAGGGGTTGCAGGGTGCAACTGTGGGAATGGTTCCTTTAGAGGAAATCTGTATTTTCGTTTGGCATAACCACATTCTGGAAATTGTAAGTCAGAATATGATTGCATTCCCCTGAAAACCAACAAGCAAACAGAATAAAGGGAACATAAACTCTTTCACTCAGTTATTCATGTGTTTCAAGTCTGTTAAGGCCATTTCTGACAGGCTTTAAGAATGCTGTTAGCTCTCCCAGCTAAGCTCTTGTATCTCTTGCTGTCAGACAAGACAGTGGAGGTTTCATTCTGTTCTCTAACAGTATGGTACAAAAAATGGGACAGACAAACCTCATCCTTGTTGAAATGCACAAAAGCCTTTTCCCAGCACAGAAAAGTAAGGAAATGATCAGCACTGTGTCACAATTGCATGTGAGCACCAAGCTCTTTCTTTCCTGCACTCCGGATGTCTCTGTCTGACATCTGTGGGCTCTGTGCACTTCTCTTTTTTGACACTATGTCAGTCAACACAGCCACTGTGTTTTTCCTAATGTTCACTGGTGTTGCCCAGTGAATCAGAGAATTCCTGTCACTCAGCCTTTGCAAAGCAGGTAATTCCAGCTCAGCAGGCAAGGAGGGTATTTTGATTCTTTGAGTACAGAGGATTGATGTTCTTTATGTCAGAGGAGGGCAGCAAAATGCACAATAAGATCTATACTTTGGCCGATAAGAGGGGATTGGGTGTTCTGTCTCCTTGCAATAGAGCAGCACAAACAGTGTTGGGGTAGACTGTAACTGTACTGAGTTGTGAAAACCTGTTCATTGTCTTTGGGTGCATTGCATGAAAATTCCAAATGTCCTTCAAAGAGCATTTTCTGAAGGTACACTCAAGATGAGCTTGTGAAAAAACTTTGAGTTTGATCTCCTCATTCCTGTTCCTGGATTCAGCAGAACTGAACTGGGAAGCCGTCCCAGCATGACTTTCTGAGTTTGTGTTAGAGCATTTGCGTTCTTTTTTTGGCCCTTTTCCCTTGTACTCCCTGAACTGGGCTTGAGCATTTTTTGCCTGTTGCTTTTAAAAAGGACTGTCACCCCATCTGTAGTAACTGATACCTTTACTAATGTATGTGATGCACGGAATATCCAAAAAGCCTCACACTGTCTGTGTTGTGATGAAGTTTTAAAGAGTAACATTCTAAATTGGAATATCCCTGAGTGTTATAACTGAAATAATGTATAAGAGGGAAATAAAGAGCGTTCCTTAATTCCTTGTGTGGAAGAATCTTTTGTAGAATTAATAATTCCGAAAAGCTCTGCCAAGGTTTTTCAAAAGTCTGGGAGGTTATTTCTCGTTTTGTCTGTTTATTGAGGTAATGTTGGGTGGGTCCCCATGTGTCTAGAGCGTGGCGATGCCGATGGTAGAGTGTTGAATGCCCAGCCCGTGCAGTTACCGCTGCGCTGCCACTGCAGAGGCTCCAGGCGGGTTTGTCTGTTGGGGAAGTCGGGTCAGTCTTTCCGAGCTCAGCCTCTGCCTCACGCTGCATTGGGAAACGCCCTGTGCGACTTTTATTGCCGCGTTTCTCAAAAGGCACTGACTCTCGGGTCAGCAGCAGGGAGCTCAGGATTTCCCGCGGGCTGGGGGCAGCGGGGAGCGCGGACAGACTCGGGACAGGTGACGGAGCTGTTCGTGCGATCTGAGTAAAGCGGCGGGTCCTCATGGCTCATCCCGACCCTTGCGGGCACTTCCATCCCCGCTACCATGTGCGCGCGTCCTGCCCCGGGCTCAGCCGAGGGCGAGCGGCGGCACCGCGCGTGTGCGCGCGTGTCCGTGGGCCGGGCCGAGCGGCAGCGCGGGCAGCGGGCGGCGGCGGGCGCAGTCCCAGCGCGCACCGCTGGGTGGTGGTCTCGGCTAAGGCGCCGCCGAGCCCGACCCAGCCCAGCTCAGCACAGCCAAGCCCAGCCCAGCTCCCAACAGCCCAGCCGGGCGGAGCGGGCAGCGGCTGCGGCAGCGAGCGCTGGCTCTGCCAGCCGAGCCTGGGACACCGCGGCTGCACTCCGGGCTGCCGACCCGACCGGAATACAGAGGGAGAGGGAAGGTACCCGACCCGACCGCCGCCTCTTTTCGTTGGGGACTACGCGAGAGATCCGCGAGAAGGAGATCGGACACCGCCGCCGCCGCCGCCGCCGGAGGAGGGCCATGGCGATGGCAAGGCAAGTGCTTTGTGTGTGTGCTTTGCTCTCCCTGGCGCTCGCTCGCTCGCAGCCCATCCGCTACTCCGTGGCCGAGGAGGCGGACAGCGGCTCCCTCGTAGGCAACCTGGCGCAGGACGCGGCGCTGCCGCCGGCGCAGCTCTCGGCTCGCCGCGCCCGCCTGCTGGCCGAGGACGGCCGGCAGCACTTTCGCCTCGACCGCGCCAGCGGCCGCCTCGTCGTGGCCGACAGGCTCGACCGGGAGCAGCTGTGCGCCCAGGCCGACACCTGCACGCTCGCCTTCGAGCTGCTGCTGGCCGACCCGCTGCAGTTCTTTCGGGTCGAGGTGACCCTGCAAGACATCAATGACCATTCGCCCGTTTTCCCTGCGGAACGTGTCACTTTTAAGATCCCAGAAACGAGCGAGCCTGGCTCTTGTTTCCCTCTGGAGGGGGCTCGGGACCTTGATATTGGCAGCAATAGCGTCCAGACATACAGCATCTCTCCCAAGAACCAATACTTTAGCGTCTCCTATGGGAGTCGGAGTGGCGATGACAAATATGTTGAACTGGTTTTGGAAAAGCCACTAGACAGAGAGGAACAGGCAGATATAAAATTCAGTCTCATTGCCGTGGATGGTGGTTCTCCTCCCAGAAGTGGGACCACACAAATTCACATTATAATTCTCGATGCAAACGACAACTCCCCAGTGTTCACAAAGGAGGTGTACCTTGCGCGGATTTTAGAAAACACACCAGAGGGCTCTGTGGTCCTGACTGTGCTGGCAACTGATCAGGATGAAGGAATTAATGGAGACATCTCCTATCAGTTCAGCGAAGCAGTCAGCCAGAGTGACTCATCATTTGAGATTGATCCTATAACAGGTGAAATTAAACTCACAAAGCCTCTGGACTTTGAGGCAGCAGAGACTCACGAACTCCGTGTTAGGGGCACAGATGGTGGGGGCCTTTCAGCAATCTGCAAGGTGTTGGTGGAGGTGTTGGATGTGAATGACAATGCCCCGGAGCTGGTGGTCAGTTCCTTCAGCAGTCCCCTCGCCGAGAACTCAGCGCCCGGCACGGTCGTTGCCCTCTTCAGTGTCAGGGACCGCGATGCTGGGGCCAACGGCAAGGTCTCCTGTGCCCTCGACGATCAACTCGTCTTCTCCCTGCGCCCAGCCTACAAGAATTACTATGAGCTGGTGACGGTGAGTGGCCTGGACCGCGAGGAGACGGCTGAGTACATGGTGACGGTGACAGCAGCAGACGCGGGCTCCCCTCCTCTGACGAGCAGCCACACCTTCAGCGTGGCCATCTCGGACGTCAATGACAACGCGCCTGTCTTCAACCAGAGCTCGTACACCATGTACGTGCGTGAGAACAATGTGCCCAGCGTGCTGGTTGGAGCCGTGAGTGCCGCAGATGCCGACGTGGGGCTCAACGCCAAGGTGACCTATTCGCTGTCAGCGGGGCAAGCGGCGGAGCGGCCTTGGTGCTCGTGCCTGTCGGTGAACTCGGAGAGCGGGCAGGTGTTTGTGCTGCGAGCGCTGGACTACGAGCAGCTGAGGCAGAGCGAGGTGGTGGTGAGCGCCTCTGACGCGGGTTCTCCTCCGCTGCGAGCCAACGTCACCGTCCGCCTGCTGGTGCTGGACGAGAACGACAACGCCCCGCTCGTGCTGTACCCGGCGCCCGACAGCGGCCCGGCCTCCAGCGAGCTGGTGCCCGTGTCGGCTGAGGCGGGCTACCTCGTCTCCAAAGTGGTGGCCGTCGACGCCGACTCGGGGCAGAACTCCTGGCTCTCGTACCACCTGCTCAGGGCCACCGACCCCGGGCTCTTTGCCGTGGCTGCCCAAAGCGGCGAGGTGAGGCTCAGGAGGCCCGTGACAGACAGAGACAGCGTCAAGCACAAGCTCGTCGTCCTGGTGCGAGACAACGGCCGCCCACCCCTCTCAGCCACCGCCGCTCTCAGCGCACTCCTGCTCAAGGACTTCTCCAACCTGCGCCAACCGCACGGCAGCCCCGCCACCGACGACCAGCCCGGCTCCCTCACCACCTACTTAATCCTTGCCTTGGTCTTCGTCTCCCTGCTCTTCCTCGCCTCCACAGCAGCCTTCGTGGCTCGCAGGCTGTGCAAGAGAAAGGAGCTGAAGGCTGCCCACGTGCTTGACGGGGCCGACAACTTGCCGAGTGGCCTGGCCGAGGCAGCTGCTGCAGGGACCCTGCCCCACCCCTACTGCTACGAGATCAGCCTCACCACGGGCTCGGGCAACAGCGAGTTCAGGTTCCTCAAGCCCTTTGGCCCTGGCCTGACACCACAGCCCTGGGCCGTGGCCGGGGGCCCCATTGAGGAACAGGTTTTCCCTTGTGTCCCTGTCCCCACAGAGGACGTGACACCGGACGATGCTGGGACTGTCTCTGCAGAACAGTTCAACCATCTTTCCTTTAACTAGCATGGGGTCAGCACAGGCAGAGGTTTCATGCCTTGTGGTAGGCAGGGATGCAGGCTGCAGCCTGTGGGAATGGTTTCTGCAGAGGAAATCTGTATTTGCAATTGGCATAACCAAATTCTAGAAAATTGTAAGTCAGGGAATGCTTGTGTTCCACTAAAAACCAAGAAGTAAACAGAATAAAGGGAACCTAAGCTCCTTCACTCAGACATTCATATGTTTCAGGTCTGTTAAGACCATTCTTGAGAGGCTTTAAGAATATGGTTTGCTCTCCAGTTAAACTAGCTTATGGAATCATAGAATCAGATGGGTTGGAAAGGACCTCTGAGATCATCAAGTCCAACCCTTGATCCACTACCACCACAGTTGCTAGACCATGGCACTAAGTGCCACGTCCAGCCTCATCTTTAAAGCCTCCAGGGATGGAGAATCCACCACTTCCCTGGGCAGCCCACTCCAATGGCTGATTACCCTCTCTGGAAAGAATTTCTTTCTAATATCTAACCTAAACCTCCCCCGGCGCAGCTTAAGGCCATGCCCTCTTGTCCTAGTGCTGATTGTCTGGGAGAAGAGACCAACCCCCACCTGCCTACAACCTCCTCTCAGGTAGTTGTAGAGAGCGATGAGGTCTCCCCTGAGCCTTCTCTTCTCAAGGCTAACCAACCCCAGCTCCCTCAGCCTCTCCTCATAGGACTTGTGCTCCAGTCCCTTCCCCAGCCTTGTTGCTCTTCTCTGGACCTGCTCCAGCCCCTCAATGTCCTTCCTGAACTGAGGGGCCCAGAACTGGACACAGCACTCCAGGTGAGGCCTCACCAGCACTGAGTCCAGGGGCAGAATCACTTCCCTGGTCCTGCTGGCCACACTGTTCCTGATCCAGGCCAGGATCCATTGGCCCTCTTGGCCACCTGGGCACACTCTGGCTCATGTTCAGCCTCCTGTCAATCAGCACTCCAGGTCCCTTCCTGCCTGGCTGCTCTCCAGCCACTCTGTGCCCAGCCTGTAGAGATGCAGGGGGTTGTTGTGGCCAAAGTGCAGGACCCGGCCCTTGGCCTGGTTGAACCTCATCCCGTTGGAACCAGCCCAACTCTCCAACCTATCCAGGTCCCTCTGCAGAGCCCTCCTGCCTTCCAGCTCATTGACACTCCCTCCCAACTTGGTGTCATCTGCGAATTTGTTAAGGATGGACTCAATCCCCTCATCTAAATCATCGATAAAGATATTAAACAGAACTGGGCCCAACACTGATCCCTGGGGAAACCACTGGTGACCGGCTGCCAGCTGAATGCAGCCCCGTTCACCAGCACTCTCTGGGCCCGGCCCTCAACCAGTTCCTGACCCAGCACAGGGTGCCCCTGCCCAAGCCGTGGGCTGCAGCTTTTTCAGGAGTATATTATGGGAGACAGTGTCAAAGGCTTTGCTGAAGTCCAGACAGACACATCCACAGCCTTCCCCTCATCCACCAGGCAGGTCACCTGATCGTAGAAGGAGATCAGGTTGGTCAGACAGGACCTGCCCCTCCTAAACCCGTGCTGGCTGGGTCTGATCCCTTGTCCAACCTGTAGGTGCTGTGTGATTGCACCCAGGATGATCTGCTCCATAACCTTGCCAGGCACTGAGGTCAGACTGACAGGCCTGGAGTTTCCTGGGTCCTCCTTCTGGCCCTTTTTGTGGATTGGTGTGACATTCACCAACTTCCAATCATCTGGGACCTCCCCAGTGAGCCAGGACTGTTGGTAAATGATGGAGAGCTCTTGTCACTCTTGTTGTCAGACAAGACCATGGCCCATTCTGCTCTGTAACAGTATGGCACAAACAGTGGGACAGACAAGCCTCATTCTTGCTTGAATGCACAAAGACCTTTTCCCAGCTCAGGAAAATGAGGAAGTTGTCAGCACAGTGTCACAAGGACATGTGAGCACCAAGCTCTTTCTTTCCTGGGTTCCTGATGTCTCTATCTGAGATGTGTGGGCCCTGTATGCTTTGCTTTCTTGCCATTACATCAGTCAATACAGCCACTGTGTGTTTCCTAATGTTCACTGGTGATGCCTGGTGAATCAGGCAATTCCTGCCATTCAGCCATTGCAAAGCAGGCAATTTCAGCTCAGCAGGCAAGGGGGGTATTTTGATCCTTTGAGTACAGAGGTCTGATGTTCTTTATGTCAGAGAAGAACAGCAAAATGCACAGTAAGATCTTCCTTTGGCCAATAAGAGGGGATTGGCTGTTCTGTCTTTTTGCAGTACAGCAGCACAAATGGTGTTGGGGTAGGCAGCAACAGAGGTGTAAAAACATGTTCATTGTTTTTGGGTGCATTGCATGAAAACTCCAAATGTCCTTCAAAGAGCATTTTCTGAAGGTACACTCAAGATGAGCTTGTGAAAAGGACTTTGAGTTTGATCTCCGCATTGCTGCTCCTGGATTCAGCAGAACTGAACTGGAAAGCTGTCCCAGCATGACTTTCTGGGTTTGTGTTAGAGCATTTGCATTCTCCTTTTTGCCCTTTTCCCTTGTACTCCCTGAAATGATTTTGAGCAATTTTTTGCCCATTCCTTTTAAAAAGGACTGTCACCCCATCTGTAGTAACTGATACCTTTAAGAATGTATGTGATACACGGAATATTCAGAAAGCCTCACACTGTCTTTGTTGTGATGAAGTTTTAAAGTGTAACATTCTAAACTGTGATACCCCTGAGTGTAAAAACTGAAATAACGTGTAAGAGTGAAATAAAGAGAGTACCTTAATTCCTTGCATGGAAGAATCTCTTGTAGAATCAATCATTCAGAAAAGGTCTGTCAAGGTTTTTCAAAAGTCTGGGAGGTTTTTTCTCATTTTGTCCATTTCTTGAGGTAATGTTGGGTGGGTCCCTATGTGTCTAGAGCTTGGCGATGCTGATGGTAGAGTGTTGAATGCCGTGCCGGCGCTGTTACCGCTGCGCTGCCACTGCGGAGGCTCCGAGCCGGTTTGTCTCTTTGGGGAAGGAAGATCAGTCTTTCCGGGCTCAGCCTCTGCCTCACGCTGCGGTGGAAAACGTTTTGTGCCGCTTTTACAGCTGTGTTTCTCGAAGCGCGCGGACTCTCCTGCCAGGAGAGCAGAGAGCTCACGGCTACCGCGGGCTGTCGGAAGTGGGGAGCGCGGACAGACGCGAGACAGGTGACGGAGCTGTCCGTGCGCTGGGAGTCAAGCGGCGACCTCTCAGGGCTCATCTCGATCCTTGCGGGCACTTCCATCCCCGCTTCCATGTGCGCGCGTCCTGCCCCGGGCTCAGCCGCGGGCGAGCGGCGGCACCGCGCGTGTGCGCGCGTGTCCGTGGGCCGGGCCGAGCGGCAGCGCGGGCAGCGGGCGGCGGCGGGCGCAGTCCCAGCGCGCACCGCTGGGTGGTGGTCTCGGCTAAGGCGCCGCCGAGCCCGACCCAGCCCAGCTCAGCACAGCCAAGCCCAGCCCAGCTCCCAACAGCCCAGCCGGGCGGAGCGGGCAGCGGCTGCGGCAGCGAGCGCTGGCTCTGCCAGCCGAGCCTGGCACACCGCGGCTGCACTCCGGACTGCCGACCAGACCGGAATACAGAGGGAGAAGAAGGGCACCCGATCCGAGCGCCGCCGCTTTCGTTGGGGACTACGCGAGAGATCCGCGAGAAGGAGATCGGACACCGCCGCCGCCGCCGCCGCCGGAGGAGGGCCATGGCGATGGCAAGGCAAGTGCTTTGTGTGTGTGCTTTGCTCTCCCTGGCGCTCGCTCGCTCGCAGCCCATCCGCTACTCCGTGGCCGAGGAGGCGGACAGCGGCTCCCTCGTAGGCAACCTGGCGCAGGACGCGGCGCTGCCGCCGGCGCAGCTCTCGGCTCGCCGCGCCCGCCTGCTGGCCGAGGACGGCCGGCAGCACTTTCGCCTCGACCGCGCCAGCGGCCGCCTCGTCGTGGCCGACAGGCTCGACCGGGAGCAGCTGTGCGCCCAGGCCGACACCTGCACGCTCGCCTTCGAGCTGCTGCTGGCCGACCCGCTGCAGTTCTTTCGGGTCGAGGTGGCCCTGCACGACATCAATGACCATGCGCCCGTTTTCCCTGAAGATAAAGTCGTTTTTGACATCCCCGAAACGAGCGAGCCTGGTTCTCGTTTCCCTCTGGAGGTTGCTCAGGACCTTGATATTGGCAGCAACAGCGTCCAGGCATACAGCATCTCACCCGAGAATGAGTATTTTAGTGTCTCCTATGGAAGTCGGAGTAATGGCGACAAATATATTGAACTGGTGTTGGAAAAGCCGCTAGACAGAGAGGAGCAGGCAGAGATGGATTTCAGTCTCATTGCTGTGGATGGGGGCTCTCCTCCCAAAAGTGGGACTACCCAAATTCACATTACAGTTCTGGATGCCAATGACAACGCTCCCATCTTCACACAGGATCGTTACACTGTGCAGGTTTTGGAAAATGCATCACAGGGCTCTGTGGTTCTGACTGTCCTGGCAACTGATCAGGATGAAGGAATTAATGGAGACATATCCTATCAGTTCAGCCAAGCAATGAGCCAGAGAGACTTAGCATTTGAGATTGATCCCATAACAGGTGAAATTAAACTCACAAAGTCTCTGGACTTTGAGGCAGCAGAGACTCACGAGCTCAGTGTGAGGGCCAGAGATGGGGGGGGCCTTTCAGCAATCTGCAAGGTGTTGGTGGAGGTGTTGGATGTGAATGACAATGCCCCAGAGCTGGTGGTCAGTTCCTTCAGCAGTCCCCTCGCTGAGAACTCAGCGCCCGGCACGGTCGTTGCCCTCTTCAGTGTCAGGGACCGCGATGCCGGGGCCAACGGCAAGGTCTCCTGTGCCCTCGACGATCAGCTCGTCTTCTCCCTGCGCCCAGCCTACAAGAATTACTATGAGCTGGTGACGGTGAGTGGCCTGGACCGCGAGGAGACGGCTGAGTACATGGTGACGGTGACAGCAGCAGACGCGGGCTCCCCTCCTCTGACGAGCAGCCACACCTTCAGCGTGGCCATCTCGGACGTCAATGACAACGCGCCTGTCTTCAACCAGAGCTCGTACACCATGTACGTGCGTGAGAACAATGTGCCCAGCGTGCTGGTTGGAGCCGTGAGTGCCGCAGATGCCGACGTGGGGCTCAACGCCAAGGTGACCTATTCGCTGTCAGCGGGGCAAGCGGCGGAGCGGCCTTGGTGCTCGTGCCTGTCGGTGAACTCGGAGAGCGGGCAGGTGTTTGTGCTGCGAGCGCTGGACTACGAGCAGCTGAGGCAGAGCGAGGTGGTGGTGAGCGCCTCTGACGCGGGTTCTCCTCCGCTGCAAGCCAACGTCACCGTCCGCCTGCTGGTGCTGGACGAGAACGACAACGCCCCGCTCGTGCTGTACCCGGCGCCCGACAGCGGCCCGGCCTCCAGCGAGCTGGTGCCCGTGTCGGCTGAGGCGGGCTACCTCATCTCCAAAGTGGTGGCCGTCGACGCCGACTCGGGGCAGAACTCGTGGCTCTCGTACCACCTGCTCAGGGCCACCGACCCCGGGCTCTTTGCCGTGGCTGCCCAAAGCGGCGAGGTGAGGCTCAGGAGGCCCGTGACAGACAGAGACAGCGTCAAGCACAAGCTCGTCGTCCTGGTGCGAGACAACGGCCGCCCACCCCTCTCAGCCACCGCCGCTCTCAGCGCACTCCTGCTCAAGGACTTCTCCGACCTGCGCCAACCGCACGGCAGCCCCGCCACCGACGACCAGCCCGGCTCCCTCACCACCTACTTAATCCTTGCCTTGGTCTTCGTCTCCCTGCTCTTCCTCGCCTCCACAGCAGCCTTCGTGGCTCGCAGGCTGTGCAAGAGAAAGGAGCTGAAGGCTGCCCACGTGCTTGACGGGGCCAACAACTTGCCGAGCGGCCTGGCCGAGGCAGCTGCTGCAGGGACCCTGCCCCACCCCTACTGCTACGAGATCAGCCTCACCACGGGCTCGGGCAACAGCGAGTTCAAGTTCCTCAAGCCCTTCATCCCCAGCCTGACACCACAGCCCTGGGCCATGGCCGGGGGCCCCAGTGAGGAACAGGTTTTCCCTTGTGTCCCTGTCCCCACAGAGGACGTGACACCAGAAGATGCTGGGACTGTCTCTGCAGAACAGTTCAACCGTCTTTCCTTTAACTAATACAGGCAGAGGCTTCATGTGTTGTATTAGGAGGGGATGCAGGCTGCAGCCTGTGGGAATGGTTTCTGCGGAGTAAATCTTTATTTTCAATTGGCATAATCAATTTCCAGAATCTCTAGGTCAGGGAATGCTTGTGTTCCAAGCAAGAAGCAACCAAGATAAAGGGACCAAGGCTCTTTCACTCAGAGAGTAGTAAGGTTTCAGTCCTGATTCAGCAATTTCTGAGAGGCTATAGGAATGGGGTTAGCAGTCTCAGAGAACATCTTGTCTCTCTTGCTGTCAGACAAGACAGTAGACCTTTTATTCTCTTGTGTAAGGTTATGGCACAGTGTGACAGAGAAATCTCATCCTTGCTGTAATGCACAAAGACCTTTTCCCCGCTCAGAAAAATTAGCATGTTGTGAGTATTGTTGTAGTGTTGTGTAAGCAGAGCACTCTTTCTTTCCTGGGTTCTGCATGTGTTTGTCTGAGATGTGTGGGCCCTGTGTCCTTTGCTTTCTTGTAACTATGTCTGTTTATGCATCACTAGTAATCATCATGGCCGGGCTTCGCGAACGAAGATTTGGGGAGGGCTCTACCCACGTTTGCTACAAGCGCATTGGTGGCTAAAAAGGCCAATACGAGACAGGCATGTCCGGTTGCAAAAGGCACAGCAGAAAGACTCCTTAGATGGTTTATTCTGCAAGGCACAATTCTTTCTGCATTGTCTTTTCTCCTCAAGGGTGATCCTGCGTGCTTTCTCAAAAGCATCAGCAGCGTTAGAGATGGGGTGTCTTCAGACCTCCCGATTGGAGGCCAGAGTAGGCCAGTTATGATGATCAATATGGCCAAGGCTGGGATGTTGTTTCAGGGAGTCCTTGTATCTCCTCTTTGGGGCTCCTCTCTCGCAGCAGCTGGTGGCAAGTTCACCATAAAGCAGGATCTTAGGGAGGGGGTGGTTGGTCCTTCATCCTTGAGACGTGCCCTGCCCAGCCCAGCTGTGTTCTCAGCAACATGGCCTCGGTACTTGTGATTACTGTTTGTTCTAGAACAGACGTATTAGTCACATAATCTGACCAGTGGATGTTTAGGATTGAATGGAGACAGCGTTGAAGTGTTCCAGGAGTCGCAGGTGGTGGTGGTAGATGACCCAAGATTCAGATCCATATAAGAGAGTAGACAGCACTATGACTCTGTAAACACTGATCTTTGTTCTTTTCTTCAAGTGTTTTTTTCACCAAACTCTTCTATGAAGTTTTCCAAAAGCACTATATGCCTTTGCTAATCTGTTGTCTGTCTCCCCGTCAATCTCACCATCCAAGGAGATGAGGCTGCCTAGGTAATTAAACTGCTGGACTGATTTGAGCTCTGATTGGCCAATGGTGATATGGGGATGTTGGGGGACTTCCTGAGGTGAAGGTTGATGAAGAACTGACTTCTTCAAGCTGAGTTCCAGCCCAAAGAGCTCAGCAGGGTCTGCAAAGCAGGATGTTAAACGCTGCAGGGCTGCTTCTGTGTGGGCAACAAGGGCAGCATCATCAGCATAAAGCAGCTCCTGGACAAGATGGTTTTAGGTCTTAGTGTGGGCCTTCAGTTGCCTTAGGTTGAAAAGGCTTCCATCAGTATGGTATCGAATGTAGATACCCTCCTGATCATCGAGGTCTGCTGTGGCCATTTGGAGCATCCCTAGTGCTGCCTGATGAATTAGGGATTTGCTCCCATTCAGCCATTGCTATGCAGGCCATTCCAACCCAGCAGGCAAGGAGGGTATTTTGACCCTTTCAGTACATCAGTCTTATATTCCCTATTGCAGATTAGAGCAGCAAAATGTACAATAAGGTCTTCCTTTGGCCTATAGGAGGGGTTGGGTGTTCTGTCTCCTTGCAACACAGCAGCACAAAGAGTGTTGTCACAGACTGTAACTGTACAGAGTTGTGAAAACATATTTGTTGTGTTTGAGGTGCATTGCATGAAATCTCCACATGTCCTTCAAAGAACATTTTCTGAAGGCAGAATCAAAATGTACTGGTGGAAAGGACATTGAGTTTGTTCTCCTCCTTGTTTTTCCTGAATCCGGAGGCTTCTTAATGGAGTGGAAAGCTATCCCCACATGACTTTCCAGTTTTATGTGAGCACATTTGCATTCTCTGTTGACCTTTTCCCTTCTACTCCCTGAAATGTGTTTGAGCATTTACTTGCCTATTCCTTTTTAAAAGGACTGTCACACCATCTCTAATAACTGATTTTTTGAATGATGTCTGTGAGGAACGGAATATCCAGAAAGCCTCACGCTGTGTTGTGCTGAAGTTATAAACTGTACCATTATAAAGTGGGATACCCCTGAGTGTACAAACTGAAATAATGTGTAAGAGTGAAATAAAGAGAGTACCTGAATTCCTGGCGTGGAGAAAGAAGTCTTTGTAGAGATGTGCTTTCTGGGAAAGCTCTGCCAAGTTTTTTCAAAAGTCTGGGAGTTTTTTTCTCAGTGTGTCCTTTCAGTGAGGTAATGTTTGGTGAGTACATGTGTTGAGTTTGGAGATACAGGCAATAGAGCGTTCAGTGCCGTGCCCATGCCCTGCCACCACAGCCCTGTGCCATGACCGGGGGCCCCAGTGAGGAACAGGTTTTCCCTTGTGTCCCTGTCCCCACAGAGGACGTGACACCGGACGATGCTGGGACTGTCTCTGCAGAACAGTTCAACAGACTTTCCTTTAACTAATACAGGGTCAGCACAGGCAGAGGTTTCATGCCTAGTAGTAGGAAGGGTTGCAGGCTGCTGCCTGTGGGAATGGTTCCTCCAGTGGAAATCTGTATTTGCAATTGGCATAACCACAATCTGGAAAATTTTACGTCAGAATATGATCGCATTCCCCTGAAAACCAACAAGCAAACAGAATAAAGGGAACGTAAACTCTTTCACTCAGTTATTCATGTGTTTCAAGTCTGTTTAGGCCATTTCTGACAGGCTTTAAGAATGCTGTTAGCTCTCCCAGGTAAGCTCTTGTCTCTCTTGCTGTCAGACAAGACAGTGGACCTTTCATTCTGTTCTGTAGCAGTATGGCACAAAAAATGGGACAGACAAACCTCAACCTTGTTGAAATGCACAAAGGCCTTTTCCCAGCTCAGAAAAGTAAGGAAATGATCAGTGCTGTTAGCACCAAGCTCTTTCTTTCCTGCGTTCTGGATGTCTCTGTCTGACATCTGTGGGCTCTGTGCACTTCTCTTTTTTGACACTATGTCAGTCGACACAGTTACTGTGTTTTTCCTAATGTTCACTGGTGTTGACCTCAGAATCAGGGAATTCCTGCCATTCAGCCATTGCAAAGCAGGTAATTCCAGCTCAGCAGGCAAGGAGGGTATTTTGACCCTTTGAGTACAGAGGATTCATGTTTTTAATGTCAGAGAAGGGCAGCAAAATGCACAATAAGATCTATACTCTGGCTGATAAGAGGGGATTGGGTGTTCTGTCTCCTTCCAATACATCGGCACAAACAGTGTTGGGGTAGACTGTAACTGTACTGAGTTGTGAAAACCTGTTCATTGTCTTTGGGTGCATTGCATGAAAACTCCAAATGTCCTTCAAAGAGCATTTTCTGAAAGTACACTCAAGATGAGCTTGTGAAAAGGACTTTGAGTTTGATCTCCTCATTGCTGTTCCTGCATTCAGCAGAACTGAACTGGGAAGCTGTCCCAGCATGACTTTCTGGGTTTATGTTAGAGCATTTGCATTCTCCTTTTTGCCCTTTTTTTCTTGTACTCTCTACACTGAGTTTAAGCATTTTTTTGCCTATTCCTTTTAAGAAGGACTGTCACGCCATCTGTAGTAACTGATACCTTTAATAATGTGTGTGATGCACGGAATATTCAGAAAGCTTCAAACTGTCTGTGTTGTGCTGAAGTTTTAAAGTGTAACATTCTAAAGTGGGATACACCTGAGTGTAAAACCTGAAAAAACGTGTAAGAGTGAAATAAAGAGAGTACCTTAATTCTTGGCATGGAGAGAGACGTCTTTGTAGGGAAGGGCTTTCTGGGAAAGCTCTGCCAAGTTTTTTCAAAAGTCTGGGAGTTTTTTTCTCATTGTGTCCTTTCAGTGAGGTAATGTTTGGCAGGTACATGTCTTGAGCCTGGAGATGCAGGCGATAGAGCGTTCAGTGCCGTACCCGCGCTGTTACCGCTGCGCTGCCACTGCAGAGGCTCCGGGCAGGTTTGTCTGCTCGGGGAAGGCAGGTCAGTCTTTCTGGGCACAGCCTCTGCCTCACACTGCGGTGGCAAATGCCTTTTGCGGCTTTTACTGCCGCGTTTCTCGAAAGGGGCTGACTCGCATGCCGGGTGTGGAGGTCTCGCGGTTTCCCGCGGGCTGTGGGCAGCGGGGAACAGGAACAGAAGAGGGGGACGTTCCGTTGCTCCCCGTCTTATCGTACTCAAGAGGCGGCCCCTCATGGCTCATCCCGACCCTTGCCGGCACTTCCATCCCCGCTACCATGTGCGCGCGTCCTGCCCCGGGCTCAGCCGAGGGCGAGCGGCGGCACCGCGCGTGTGCGCGCGTGTCCGTGGGCCGGGCCGAGCGGCAGCGCGGGCAGCGGGCGGCGGCGGGCGCAGTCCCAGCGCGCACCGCTGGGTGGTGGTCTCGGCTAAGGCGCCGCCGAGCCCGACCCAGCCCAGCTCAGCACAGCCAAGCCCAGCCCAGCTCCCAACAGCCCAGCCGGGCGGAGCGGGCAGCGGCTGCGGCAGCGAGCGCTGGCTCTGCCAGCCGAGCCTGGCACACCGCGGCTGCACTCCGGGCTGCCGAACCGACCGGAATACAGAGGGAGAAGGAAGGCATCCGACCCGAGCGCTACCGCTTTCGTTGGGGACTACGCGAGAGATCCGCGAGAAGGAGATCGGACACCGCCGCCGCCGCCGCCGCCGCCGGAGGAGGGCCATGGCGATGGCAAGGCAAGTGCTTTGTGTGTGTGCTTTGCTCTCCCTGGCGCTCGCTCGCTCGCAGCCCATCCGCTACTCCGTGGCCGAGGAGGCGGACAGCGGCTCCCTCGTAGGCAACCTGGCGCAGGACGCGGCGCTGCCGCCGGCGCAGCTCTCGGCTCGCCGCGCCCGCCTGCTGGCCGAGGACGGCCGGCAGCACTTTCGCCTCGACCGCGCCAGCGGCCGCCTCGTCGTGGCCGACAGGCTCGACCGGGAGCAGCTGTGCGCCCAGGCCGACACCTGCACGCTCGCCTTCGAGCTGCTGCTGGCCGACCCGCTGCAGTTCTTTCGGGTCGAGGTGACCCTGCACGACATCAATGACCATTCGCCCGTTTTCCCAGCGGAAAGAGTCACTTTTAAGATTTTGGAAACGAGTGAGCCTGGCTCTCGTTTCCCTCTGCAGGGGGCTCGGGACTTTGATATTGGCAGCAACAGCGTCCAGGCATACAGCATCTTTCCCAAGAACGAGTATTTTAGCGTCTCCTATGAGAGTCGGATTACAGGCAAGAAGTCTATCGAACTGGTCTTGGAAAAGCCTCTAGATAGAGAGGAACAGGCACAGATCGATTTCAGTCTCATTGCTGTAGATGGAGGTTCTCCACCCCGGAGTGGGACCACCCAAGTCAATATTGTCGTCCTAGATGTCAATGACAATGCTCCAATCTTCACACAGGAGGAGTACATAGGGAAGGTTTTAGAAAATGCACCAGAGGGCTCTGTGGTCCTGACTGTGCTGGCAACAGATCGGGATGCAGGAATTAATGGAGACATCTCCTACCAGTTCAGCGAAGCAGTTGGCCAGAGTGACTCAGCATTTGAGATGGATCACATAACGGGTGAAATAAAACTCAAGAAGCCACTGGACTTTGAGGTAGCAGAGACTCACGAAATGAGTGTGAGTGCCATTGATGGGGGTGGACTTTCAGCAATCTGCAAAGTGTTGGTGCAGGTGTTGGATGTGAATGACAATGCCCCGGAGCTGGTGGTCAGTTCCTTCAGCAGTCCCCTCCCCGAGAACTCAGCGCCCGGCACGGTCGTTGCCCTCTTCAGTGTCAGGGACCGCGATGCCGGGGCCAACGGCAAGGTCTCCTGTGCCCTCGACGATCAGCTCGTCTTCTCCCTGCGCCCAGCCTACAAGAATTACTATGAGCTGGTGACGGTGAGTGCCCTGGACCGCGAGGAGACGGCTCAGTACATGGTGACGGTGACAGCAGCAGACGCGGGCTCCCCTCCTCTGACGAGCAGCCACACCTTCAGCGTGGCCATCTCGGACGTCAATGACAACGCGCCTGTCTTCAACCAGAGCTCGTACACCATGTACGTGCGTGAGAACAATGTGCCCAGCGTGCTGGTTGGAGCCGTGAGTGCCGCAGATGCCGACGTGGGGCTCAACGCCAAGGTGACCTATTCGCTGTCAGCGGGGCAAGCGGCGGAGCGGCCTTGGTGCTCGTGCCTGTCGGTGAACTCGGAGAGCGGGCAGGTGTTTGTGCTGCGAGCGCTGGATTACGAGCAGCTGAGGCAGAGCGAGGTGGTGGTGAGCGCCTCTGACGCGGGTTCTCCTCCGCTGCGAGCCAACGTCACCGTCCGCCTGCTGGTGCTGGACGAGAACGACAACGCCCCGCTCGTGCTGTACCCGGCGCCCGACAGCGGCCCGGCCTCCAGCGAGCTGGTGCCCGTGTCGGCTGAGGCGGGCTACCTCGTCTCCAAAGTGGTGGCCGTCGACGCCGACTCGGGGCAGAACTCGTGGCTCTCGTACCACCTGCTCAGGGCCACCGACCCCGGGCTCTTTGCCGTGGCTGCCCAAAGCGGCGAGGTGAGGCTCAGGAGGCCCGTGACAGACAGAGACAGCGTCAAGCACAAGCTCGTCGTCCTGGTGCGAGACAACGGCCGCCCACCCCTCTCAGCCACCGCCGCTCTCAGCGCACTCCTGCTCAAGGACTTCTCCGACCTGCGCCAACCGCACGGCAGCCCCGCCACCGACGACCAGCCCGGCTCCCTCACCACCTACTTAATCCTTGCCTTGGTCTTCGTCTCCCTGCTCTTCCTCGCCTCCACAGCAGCCTTCGTGGCTCGCAGGCTGTGCAAGAGAAAGCAGCTGAAGGCTGCCCACGTGCTTGACGGGGCCGACAACTTGCCGAGCGGCCTGGCCGAGGCAGCTGCTGCAGGGACCCTGCCCCACCCCTACTGCTACGAGATCAGCCTCACCACGGGCTCGGGCAACAGCGAGTTCAGGTTCCTCAAGCCCTTCTTCCCCAGCCTGACACCACAGCCCTGGGCCATGGCCGGGGGCCCCAGTGAGGAACAGGTTTTCCCTTGTGTCCCTGTCCCCACAGAGGACGTGACACCGGACGATGCTGGGACTGTCTCTGCAGAACAGTTCAACAGACTTTCCTTTAACTAGCACGGTGTCGTCACAGCCAGAGGCTTCATGGCTTGTGGTTGGAAGTGATGCAGGCTGCAACCTGTGGGAATGCTTCCTCCGAGGTAGATCTGTACTTGCAATTGGCATAACCAAATTCTGGAAAATTGTAAGTCAGGGAATGCTTGTATTCCAATAAAAACCAAGAAACATATAGAATAAAGGGTACCAAAGCTTTTTCACTCAGACAGTCATAGGTTTCAGACCTGATTCAGCCATTTCTGACATGCTTTACAAATACGGTTAGAAGTCTCAGAGAAGATCTTGTCTCTCTTGCTGTCACAGAAGACAGGAGACCTTTTTTTCTCTTCTGTAACAGAATGGCACAGTTGGGCAGAGAAATCTCATCCTCGCTGATATGCACAAAGGCCTTTTCCCAGCTCAGATAATTAGGATGTTGTGAATAATGCCATAGTGTTGTGTAAGCACAGCACTCTTTCTTTCCTGGGTTCTGGATGTGTCTGGATGAGATGTGTGGGCCCTGTGTCCTTTGCTCTCTTGTCATTATGTCTGTCTGTGCATCCCTAGTGCTGCCTGATGAATTAGGGATTTGCTCCCATTCAGCCATTGCTATGCAGGCCATTCCAACCCAGCAGGCAAGGAGGGTATTTTGACCCTTTCAGTACATCAGTCTCATCTTCTCTATTGCAGAGTAGAGCAGAAAAATGTACAGTAAGGTCTTCCTTGCCCTATATGGGGGGTTGGGTGTTCTGTCTCCTTGCAACACAGCAGCACAAAGAGTGTTGGGATAGACTGTAACTGTACAGAGTTGTGAAAACATATTTGTTGTGTTTGAGGTGCATTGCATGAAAGCTCCACATGTCCTTCAAAGAACATTTTCTGAAGGCAGAATCAAAATGAACTAGTGAAAACGACATTGAGTTTGGTCTGATCGTTGTTATTCCTGAATCCAGAGGCTTCTTAATGGAGTGGAAAGATATCCTCTCATGACCTTCTGGTTTTATGTGAGCACATTTGCATTCTCTGTTGACCTTTTCCCTTCTAGGCCCTGAAGTGTGTTTGAGCATTTACTTGCCTATTCCTTTTAAGAAGGACTGTCACACAATCTCTAATAACTGATATTTTGAATGATGTCTGTGAGGAATGGAATATTCAGAAAGCCTCACACTGTGTTGTGCTGAAGTCATAAACTGTAACACTGTAAAGTGGGATACCCCTGAGTGTAGAAACTGAAATAATGTGTAAGAGTGAAATAAAGAGAGTACCTGAATTCCTGGCGTGGAGAAAGAAGTCTTTGTAGAGATGTGCTTTCTGGGAAAGCTCTGCCAAGTTTTTTCAGAAGTCTGGGAGTTTTTTTCTCAGTGTGTCCTTTCAGTGAGGTAATGTTTGGTGGGTACATGTGTTGAGTTTGGAGATACAGGCAATAGAGTGTTCAGTGCCGTGCCCATGCCCTGCTACCACAGCCCTGTGCCGTGGCCGGGGGCCCCAGTGAGGAACAGGTTTTCCCTTGTGTCCCTGTCCCCACAGAGGACGTGACACCGGACGATGCTGGGACTGTCTCTGCAGAACAGTTCCACCCTCTTTCCTTTAACTAGCATGGTGTCGTCACAGCCAGAGGCTTCATGCCTCGTGATAGGAAGGGATGCAGGCGGCAGCCTGTGGGAATGGTTCCTCCAAGATAAATCTGTATTTGCAATTGGCATAACCAATTTCTGTAATTTTAAGTCAGGGAATGCTTGTGTTCCACTAAAAAACAAGAAGCCAACAGAATAAAGGGAACCAAAGGTCTTTCACTCAGACAGTAGTAGGTTTCAGACCTGATTCAGCCATTTCTGAGTGGCTTTAAGAATGCAGTTAGCAGTCCCAGAGAAGATCTTGTCTCTCTTGCTGTCACACAAGACAGTAGACCTCTTCTGTAATGGAATGGTACAGTTAGGCAGAAAAATCTCATCCTGGCTGAAATGCACAAAGGCCTTTTCCCAGCTTAGATAAATTAGGATGTTATGAATAATGTCATAGCATTGTGTAAACACAGCACTCTTTCTTTCCTGGGTTCTGGATGTGCCTGGATGAGATCTGTGGGCCCTGTGTCCTTTGTTCTCTTGTCACTGTGTCTGTCTGTGCATCACTGGTGCTGCCTGATGAATTAGGGATTTGCTCCCATTCAGCCATTGCTATGCAGGCCATTCCAACCCAGCAGGCAAGGAGGGTGTTTTGACCCTTTCAGTACATCAGTCTCATCTTCTGTATTGCAGAGTAGAGCAGCAAAATGCACAATAAGGTCTTCCTTTGGCCTGTAGGAAGGGTTGGGTGTTCTGTCTCCTTGCAACACAGCAGCACAAAGAGTGTTGTCACAGACTGTAACTGTACAGAGTTGTGAAAACATATTTGTTGTGTTTGAGGTGCATTGCATGAAAACTCCACATGTCCTTCAAAGAACATTTTCTGAAGGCAGAATCAAAATGAACTGGTGAAAAGGACACTGAATTTGTTCTGCTCATTGTTGTTCCCGAAGCCAGAGGCTTCTCAATGGAATGGAAAGCTATCCCCACAGGACTTTCCAGTTTTATGTGAGCGCATTTGCATTCTCTGTTGACCTTTTCCCTTCTACTCCCTGAACTGTCTTTGAGCATTTACTTGCCTATTCCTTTTAAGAAGGACTGTCACACCATCTCTAATAACTGATTTTCTGAATGATGTCTGTGAGGAACAGAATATCCAGAAAGTCTCACGCTGTGTTGTGCTGAAGTTATAAACTGTACCATTGTAAAGTGGGATACCCCTGAGTGTAGAAACTGAAATAATGTGTAAGAGTGAAATAAAGAGAGTACCTGAATTCCTGGCGTGGAGAAAGAAGTCTTTGTAGAGATGTGCTTTCTGGGAAAGCTCTGCCAAGTTTTTTGAAAAGTCTGGGAGTTTTTTTCTCAGTGTGTCCTTTCAGTGAGGTAATGTTTGGTGAGTACATGTGTTGAGTTTGGAGATACAGGCAATAGAGGGTTCAGTGCCGTGCCCATGCCCTGCCACCACAGCCCTGGGCCACGGGCAGGGGCCCCAGTGAGGAACAGGTTTTCCCTTGTGTCCCTGTCCCCACAGAGGACGTGACACCGGACGATGCTGGGACTGTCTCTGCAGAACAGTTCAACAGACTTTCCTTTAACTAATACAGGGTCAGCACAGGCAGAGGTTTCATGCCTAGTGGTAGGAAGGGATGCAGGTTGCAGTCTGTGGGAATGGTTCCTCCAGTGGAAATCTGTATTTGCAATTGGCTTAACCACAATCTGGAAAATTTTAAGTCAGAATATGATTGCATTCCCCTGAAAACCAACAAGCAAACAGAATAAAGGGAACGTAAACTCTTTCACTCAGTTATTCATGTGTTTCAAGTCTGTTTAGGCCATTTCTGACAGGCTTTAAGAATGCTGTTAGCTCTCCCAGGTAAGCTCTTGTCTCTCTTGCTGTCAGACAAGACAGTGGACCTTTCATTCTGTTCTGTAACAGTATGGCACAAAAAATGGGACAGACAAACCTCATCCTTGTTGAAATGCACAAAGGCCTTTTCCCAGCTCAGAAAAGTAAGGAAATGATCAGTGCTGTTAGCACCAAGCTCTTTCTTTCCTGCGTTCTGGATGTCTCTGTCTGACATCTGTGGGCTCTGTGCACTTCTCTTTTTTGACACTATGTCAGTCAATACAGCCACTGTGTTTTTCCTAATGTTCACTGGTGTTGACCTCAGAATCAGGGAATTCCTGCCATTCAGCCATTGCAAAGCAGGTAATTCCAGCTCAGCAGGCAAGGAGGGTATTTTGACCCTTTGAGTACAGAGGATTCATGTTTTTAACGTCAGAGAAGGGCAGCAAAATGCACAATAAGATCTATACTCTGGCTGATAAGAGGGGATTGGGTGTTCTGTCTCCTTGCAATAGAGCAGCACAAACAGTGTTGGGGTAGACTATAACTGTACCGAGTTGTGAAAACCTGTTCATGGTCTTTGGGTGCATTGCATGAAAACTCCAAATGTCCTTCAAAGAGCATTTTCTGAAAGTACACTCAAGATGAGCTTGTGAAACGAACTTTGAGTTTGATCTCCTCATTGCTGTTCCTGCATTCAGCAGAACTGAACTGGGAAGCTGTCCCAGCATGACTTTCTGGGTTTGTGTTAGAGCATTTGCATTCTGCTTTTTGCCCTTTTTTCCTTGTACTCTCTGCACTGAGTTTAAGCATTTTTTTGCCTATTCCTTTTAAGAAGTACCGTCATCCCATCTAAAGTAACTGATACCTTTAATAATGTGTGTGATGCACGGAATATTCAGAAAGCTTCAAACTGTCTGTGTTGTGCTGAAGTTTTAAAGTGTAACATTCTAAAGTGGGATACACCTGAGTGTAAAACCTGAAAAAACGTGTAAGAGTGAAATAAAGAGAGTACCTTAATTCTTGGCGTGGAGAGAGATGTCTTTGTAGGGAAGTGCTTTCTGGGAAAGCTCTACCAAGTTTTTTCAAAAGTCTGGGAGTTTTTTTCTCAGTATGTCCTCTCAGTGAGGTAATGTTTGGCGGGTACATGTGTTGAATTTGGAGATGCAGGCGATAGAGCGTTCAGTGCCGTGCCCGTGCTGTTACCGCTGCGCTGCCACTGCGGAGGCTCCGGGCAGGTTGGTCTGTTCTGGGAAGTTTTTTCAGTCTTTCCGGGCTCAGTCTCTGTCTCACGCTGCATTGGGAAACGCCTTGTGCTGCTTTTACCGCCGCGTTTCTTGAAAGGCACTGACTCGCGTGTCGGGAGCCGAGGGCTCTCTGCTTCCGGTGGGCTGTGGGCAGCGGGGAACAGGGAGAGACGAGGGGGACGTTCCGTTGCTCCCCGTCTTATAGAACTCAAGCGGTGGACCCTCATGGCTCATCCCGACCCTTGCCGGCACTTCCCTCCCCGCTTCCATGTGCGCGCGTCCTGCCCCGGGCTCAGCCGCGGGCGAGCGGCGGCACCGCGCGTGTGCGCGCGTGTCCGTGGGCCGGGCCGAGCGGCAGCGCGGGCAGCGGGCGGCGGCGGGCGCAGTCCCAGCGCGCACCGCTGGGTGGTGGTCTCGGCTAAGGCGCCGCCGAGCCCGACCCAGCCCAGCTCAGCACAGCCAAGCCCAGCCCAGCTCCCAACAGCCCAGCCGGGCGGAGCGGGCAGCGGCTGCGGCAGCGAGCGCTGGCTCTGCCAGCCGAGCCTGGCACACCGCGGCTGCACTCCGGGCTGCCGACCAGACCGGAATACAGAGGGAGAAGGAAGGCATCCGACAGCCGCCGCTTTCTGCGGGGACTACGCGAGAGATCCGCGAGAAGGAGATCGGACACCGCCGCCGCCGCCGCCGCCGGAGGAGGGCCATGGCGATGGCAAGGCAAGTGCTTTGTGTGTGTGCTTTGCTCTCCCTGGCGCTCGCTCGCTCGCAGCCCATCCGCTACTCCGTGGCCGAGGAGGCGGACAGCGGCTCCCTCGTAGGCAACCTGGCGCAGGACGCGGCGCTGCCGCCGGCGCAGCTCTCGGCTCGCCGCGCCCGCCTGCTGGCCGAGGACGGCCGGCAGCACTTTCGCCTCGACCGCGCCAGCGGCCGCCTCGTCGTGGCCGACAGGCTCGACCGGGAGCAGCTGTGCGCCCAGGCCGACACCTGCACGCTCGCCTTCGAGCTGCTGCTGGCCGACCCGCTGCAGTTCTTTCGGGTCGAGGTGGCCCTGCACGACATCAATGATCATTCGCCCGCTTTTTCTGAAGAAAGAGTCACTTTTAAGATCCCCGAAGGGAGTGGCCCTGGCTCTGTTTTCCCACTGGAAGCTGCTCGGGATCTTGATATTGGTAGTAACAGCGTCCAGGCATACAGCATTGCTCCCGAGAATGGGTACTTTAGCGTCTCCTATGACAGTCAGAGTGAGGACGATAAATTCATTGACCTTGTTTTGGAAAAGCCGCTGGACAGAGAGGAGCAGGCAGAGATGCATTTCAGTCTCATTGCTGTGGATGGGGGTTCTCCACCCAGGAGTGGGACCACCCAAATTCACATTCTAATTCTGGATGCAAATGACAACTCCCCAGTCTTCACACAGAAGGTGTACATTGGGCAGGTTTTGGAAAATGCTGCATCGGGCTCTGTGGTCCTGACTGTGTTGGCAACTGATCGGGATACTGGAGTTAATGGAGAGATCTCCTATCAATTCAGCCACGCAATGGGCCAGAGGGAATCACTGTTTGAGACTGATTCCATAACAGGAGAAATTAAACTCTTGAAGTCTCTAGACTTTGAGGTAGCAGAACATCATGAACTCCATGTGAGGGCCATAGATGGTGGGGGACTCTCGGCAGTGTGCAAGGTGTTGGTGAAGGTGTTGGATGTGAATGACAATGCCCCGGAGCTGGTGGTCAGTTCCTTCAGCAGTCCCCTCCCCGAGAACTCAGCGCCCGGCACAGTCGTTGCCCTCTTCAGTGTCAGGGACCGCGATGCCGGGGCCAACGGCAAGGTCTCCTGTGCCCTCGACGATCAGCTCGTCTTCTCCCTGCGCCCAGCCTACAAGAATTACTATGAGCTGGTGACGGTGAGTGCCCTGGACCGCGAGGAGACGGCTCAGTACATGGTGACGGTGACAGCAGCAGACGCGGGCTCCCCTCCTCTGACGAGCAGCCACACCTTCAGCGTGGCCATCTCGGACGTCAATGACAACGCGCCTGTCTTCAACCAGAGCTCGTACACCATGTACGTGCGTGAGAACAATGTGCCCAGCGTGCTGGTTGGAGCCGTGAGTGCCGCAGATGCCGACGTGGGGCTCAACGCCAAGGTGACCTATTCGCTGTCAGCGGGGCAAGCGGCGGAGCGGCCTTGGTGCTCGTGCCTGTCGGTGAACTCGGAGAGCGGGCAGGTGTTTGTGCTGCGAGCGCTGGACTACGAGCAGCTGAGGCAGAGCGAGGTGGTGGTGAGCGCCTCTGACGCGGGTTCTCCTCCGCTGCGAGCCAACGTCACCGTCCGCCTGCTGGTGCTGGACGAGAACGACAACGCCCCGCTCGTGCTGTACCCGGCGCCCGACAGCGGCCCGGCCTCCAGCGAGCTGGTGCCTGTGTCGGCTGAGGCGGGCTACCTCGTCTCCAAAGTGGTGGCCGTCGATGCCGACTCGGGGCAGAACTCCTGGCTCTCGTACCACCTGCTCAGGGCCACCGACCCCGGGCTCTTTGCCGTGGCTGCCCAAAGCGGCGAGGTGAGGCTCAGGAGGCCCGTGACAGACAGAGACAGCGTCAAGCACAAGCTCGTCGTCCTGGTGCGAGACAACGGCCGCCCACCCCTCTCAGCCACCGCCGCTCTCAGCGCACTCCTGCTCAAGGACTTCTCCGACCTGCGCCAACCGCACGGCAGCCCCGCCACCGACGACCAGCCCGGCTCCCTCACCACCTACTTAATCCTTGCCTTGGTCTTCGTCTCCCTGCTCTTCCTCGCCTCCACAGCAGCCTTCGTGGCTCGCAGGCTGTGCAAGAGAAAGGAGCTGAAGGCTGCCCACGTGCTTGACGGGGCCGACAACTTGCCAAGCGGCCTGGCCGAGGCAGCTGCTGCAGGGACCCTGCCCCACCCCTACTGCTACGAGATCAGCCTCACCACGGGCTCGGGCAACAGCGAGTTCAAGTTCCTCAAGCCCTTCGTCCCCGGCCTGACACCACAGCCCTGGGCCATGGGTGGGGGCCCCAGTGAGGAACAGGTTTTCCCTTGTGTCCCTGTCCCCACAGAGGACGTGACACCGGAGGATGCTGGGACTGTCTCTGCAGAACAGTTCAACCGTCTTTCCTTTAACTAGCACGGGGTTGTCACACCCAGAGGCTTCATGCCTTGTGGTAGGCAGGGATGCAGGCTGCAGCCTGTGGGAATGGTTTCTGCAGAGGAAATCTGTATTTGCAATTGGCATAACCAAATTCTGGAAAATTGTAAGTCAGGGAATGCTTGTGTTCCACTAAAACCCAAGAAGTAAACAGAATAAAGGGAACCTAAGCTCCTTCACTCAGACATTCATATGTTTCAGGTCTGTTAAGACCATTCTTGAGAGGCTTTAAGAATATGGTTTGCTCTCCAGTTAAACT
Organism: Pseudopipra pipra; assembly: GCF_036250125.1. Lineage (NCBI taxonomy): Eukaryota > Metazoa > Chordata > Aves > Passeriformes > Pipridae > Pseudopipra > Pseudopipra pipra. The sequence goes on along the minus strand of NC_087563.1, from coordinate 2,908,507 downwards.
AGCTTATGGAATCATAGAATCAGATGGGTTGGAAAGGACCTCTGTGATCATCAAGTCCAACCCTTGATCCACTACCACCACAGTTGCTAGACCATGGCACTAAGTGCCACGTCCAGCCTCATCTTTAAAACCTCCAGGGATGGAGAATCCACCACTTCCCTGGGCAGCCCACTGCAATGGCTGATTACCCTCTCTGGAAAGAATTTCTTTCTAATATCTAACCTAAACCTCCCCCGGCGCAGCTTAAGGCCATGCCCTCTTGTCCTAGTGCTGATTGTCTGGGAGAAGAGACCAACCCCCACCTGCCTACAACCTCCTCTCAGGGAGTTGTAGAGAGTGATGAGGTCTCCCCTGAGCCTTCTCTTCTCAAGGCTAAACAACCCCTGCTCCCTCAGCCTCTCCTCATAGGACTTGTGCTCCAGTCCCTTCCCCAGCCTTGTTGCTCTTCTCTCGACCTGCTCCAGCCCCTCATGTCCTTCCTGAACTGAGGGGCCCAGAACTGGACACAGCACTCCAGGTGAGGCCTCACCAGCACTGAGTCCAGGGGCAGAATCACTTCCCTGGTCCTTCTGGCCACACTGTTCCTGATCCAGGCCAGGATCCCTTGGCCCTCTTGGCCACCTGGGCACACTCTGGCTCATGTTCAGCCTCCTGTCAATCAGCACTCCCAGGTCCCTTCCTGCCTGGCTGCTCTCCAGCCACTCTGGCCCGGCCTGTAGAGATGCCGGGGGTTGTTGTGGCCAAAGTGCAGGACCCGGCCCTTGGCCTGGTTGAACCTCATCCCGTTGGAACCAGCCCAACTCTCCAGCCTATCCAGGTCCCTCTGCAGAGACCTCCTGCCTTCCAGCAGGTCGACACTCCCTCCCAACTTGGTGTCATCTGCGAATTTGTTAATGATGGACTCAATCCCCTCATCTAAATCATCGATAAAGATATTAAACAGGACTGGGCCCAACACTGATCCCTGGGGAAACCACTGGTGACCGGCTGCCAGCTGGATGCAGCTCCGTTCACCAGCACTCTCTGGGCCCGGCCCTCAACCAGTTCCTGACCCAGCACAGAGTGCCCCTGCCCAAGCCGTGGGCTGCAGCTTTTTCAGGAGTATATTATGGGAGACAGTGTCAAAGGCTTTGCTGAAGTCCAGACAGACACATCCACAGCCTTCCCCTCATCCACCAGGCGGGTCACCTTATTGTAGAAGGAGATCAGGTTGGTCAGACAGGACCTGCCCCTCCTAAACCCGTGCTGGCTGGGTCTGATCCCTTGTCCATCCTGTGGGTGCTGTGTGATTGCACCCAGGATGATCTGCTCCATAACCTTGCCAGGCACTGAGGTCAGACTGACAGGCTTGGAGTTTCCTGGGTCCTCCTTCTGGCCCTTTTTGTGGATTGGTGTGACATTCACCAACTTCCAATCATCTGGGACCTCCCCAGTGAGCCAGGGCTGTTGGTAAATGATGGAGAGCTCTTGTCACTCTTGCTGTCACACACGACCGTGGACCTTTAATTCTACTCTGTAACAGTATGGCACAAACAGTGGGACAGACAAGCCTCATTCTTGCTTGAATGCACAAAGAACTTTTCCCAGCTCAGGAAAATGAGGAAGTTGTCAGCACAGGGTCACAAGGACATGTGAGCACCAAGCACTTTTTTTCCTGGGTTCCTGATGTCTCTATCTGAGATGTGTGGGCCCCGTGTGCTTTGCTTTCTTGTCACTATGTCAGCCAATACAGCCACTGTGTGTTTCCTAATCTTCACTAGTGATGCTCGGTGAATCAGGGAATTCCTGCCATTCAGCCATTGCAAAGGAGGCAATTTCAGCTCAGCCGGCAAGGAGGGTATTTTGATTCTTTGAGTACAGAGGTCTGATGTTCTTTATGTCAGAGAAGAACAGCAGAATGCACAGTAAGATCTTCCTTTGGCCGATAAGAGGGGATTGGCTGTTCTGTCTTTTTGCAGTACAGCAGCACAAATGGTGTTGGGGTGGGCTGCAACTGTACAGAGTTGTTAAAACATGTTCATTGTTTTTGGGGGCATTGCATGAAAACTCCAAATGTCCTTCAAAGAGCATTTTCTGAAGGTACAATCAAGATGAGCTTGTGAAAAGGACTTTGAGTTTGATCTCCTCATTGCTGTTCCTGCATTCAGCAGAACTGAACTGGAAAGCTGTCCCAGCATGACTTTCTGGGTTTGTGTTAGAGCATTTGCATTCTCCTTTTTGCCCTTTTCCCTTGTACTCCCTGAAATGATTTTGAGCAATTTTTTGCCCATTCCTTTTAAGAAGGACTGTCACCCCATCTGTAGTAACTGATACCTTTACTAATGTATGTGATACACGGAATATTCAGAAAGCCTCACTGTCTGTGTTGTGATGAAGTTTTAAAGAGTAACATTCTAAACTGTGATACCCCTGAGTGTAAAAACTGAAATAGCATGTAAGAGTGAAATAAAGAGAGTACCTTAATTCCTTGCATGGAAGAATCTCTTGTAGAATCAATCATTCAGAAAAGGTCTGTCAAGATTTTTCAAAAGTCTGGGAGGTTTTTTCTCATTTTGTCCATTTCTTGAGGTAATGTTGGGTGGGTCCCTATGTGTCTAGAGCTTGGCGATGCTGATGGTAGAGTGTTGAATGCCGTACCCGCGCTGTTACCGCTGCGCTGCCACTGCAGAGGCTCCGAGCCTGTTTGTCTCTTTGGGGAAGGAAGATCAGTCTTTCCGGGCTCAGCCTCTGCCTCACGCTGCGGTGGAAAACGTTTTGTGCCGCTTTTACAGCTGTGTTTCTCGACGTGCGCGGACTCTCCTGCCAGGAGAGCAGAGAGCTCACGGCTACACGCGGGCTGTCGGAAGTGGGGAGCGCGGACAGACGCGAGACAGGTGACGGAGCTGTCTGTGCGCTGGGAGTCAAGCGGCGGCCCCTCATGGCTCATCCCGACCCTTGCCGGCACTTCCATCCCCGCTTCCATGTGCGCGCGTCCTGCCCCGGGCTCAGCCGAGGGCGAGCGGCGGCACCGCGCGTGTGCGCGCGTGTCCGTGGGCCGGGCCGAGCGGCAGCGCGGGCAGCGGGCGGCGGCGGGCGCAGTCCCAGCGCGCACCGCTGGGTGGTGGTCTCGGCTAAGGCGCCGCCGAGCCCGACCCAGCCCAGCTCAGCACAGCCAAGCCCAGCCCAGCTCCCAACAGCCCAGCCGGGCGGAGCGGGCAGCGGCTGCGGCAGCGAGCGCTGGCTCTGCCAGCCGAGCCTGGCACACCGCGGCTGCACTCCGGGCTGCCGACCAGACCGGAATACAGAGGGAGAAGGAAGGCATCCGACAGCCGCCGCTTTCTGCGGGGACTACGCGAGAGATCCGCGAGAAGGAGATCGGACACCGCCGCCGCCGCCGCCGCCGGAGGAGGGCCATGGCGATGGCAAGGCAAGTGCTTTGTGTGTGTGCTTTGCTCTCCCTGGCGCTCGCTCGCTCGCAGCCCATCCGCTACTCCGTGGCCGAGGAGGCGGACAGCGGCTCCCTCGTAGGCAACCTGGCGCAGGACGCGGCGCTGCCGCCGGCGCAGCTCTCGGCTCGCCGCGCCCGCCTGCTGGCCGAGGACGGCCGGCAGCACTTTCGCCTCGACCGCGCCAGCGGCCGCCTCGTCGTGGCCGACAGGCTCGACCGGGAGCAGCTGTGCGCCCAGGCCGACACCTGCACGCTCGCCTTCGAGCTGCTGCTGGCCGACCCGCTGCAGTTCTTTCGGGTCGAGGTGGCCCTGCACGACATCAATGACCATTCGCCTGTTTTTTCCGAGGAAAGTGTCACTTTTAAAATCCCAGAAACGAGTGACCCTGGCTCTCGTTTCCCTCTGGAGGGGGCTCTGGACCTTGATGTTGGTATAAACAGTATTCAGGCATACAGCATCTCTCCTAAGAATGAGTACTTTAGTGTCTATTCTGGTACTCGGAGTGACGATGACAAATATGTGGAACTGGTTTTGGAAAAGCCACTAGACAGAGAGGAGCAGGCAGAGATGCATTTCAATGTCATTGCTGTGGATGGGGGTTCTCCACCCAGGACTGGGACCACCCAAATTCACATTATAATTCTAGATGCAAACGACAACTCCCCAGTGTTCACACAGGAGGTGTACCATGCGCGGGTATTCGAAAACATGCCAGTGGACTCTGTGTTTCTGACTGTGTTGGCAACTGATCAGGATGAAGGAATTAATGGAGACATCTCCTACGAGTTCAGGAAAAAATTGGACCACAGCGACCCAGCATTTGTGATTAATCCCATAACGGGTGAAATTAAACTTAGAAAGACTCTTGACTTTGAGGCAGCAGAGCATCACGAACTCCGTGTGAGGGCCACAGATGGTGGGGGACTTTCAGCAATCTGCAAGGTGTTGGTGGAGGTGTTGGATGTGAATGACAATGCCCCGGAGCTGGTGGTCAGTTCCTTCAGCAGTCCCCTCGCTGAGAACTCAGCGCCCGGCACGGTCGTTGCCCTCTTCAGTGTCAGGGACCGCGATGCCGGGGCCAACGGCAAGGTCTCCTGTGCCCTCGACGATCAGCTCGTCTTCTCCCTGCGCCCAGCCTACAAGAATTACTATGAGCTGGTGACGGTGAGTGCCCTGGACCGCGAGGAGACGGCTGAGTACATGGTGACGGTGACAGCAGCAGACGCGGGCTCCCCTCCTCTGACGAGCAGCCACACCTTCAGCGTGGCCATCTCGGACGTCAATGACAACGCGCCTGTCTTCAACCAGAGCTCGTACACCATGTACGTGCGTGAGAACAATGTGCCCAGCGTGCTGGTTGGAGCCGTGAGTGCCGCAGATGCCGACGTGGGGCTCAACGCCAAGGTGACCTATTCGCTGTCAGCGGGGCAAGCGGCGGAGCGGCCTTGGTGCTCGTGCCTGTCGGTGAACTCGGAGAGCGGGCAGGTGTTTGTGCTGCGAGCGCTGGACTACGAGCAGCTGAGGCAGAGCGAGGTGGTGGTGAGCGCCTCTGACGCGGGTTCTCCTCCGCTGCGAGCCAACGTCACCGTCCGCCTGCTGGTGCTGGACGAGAACGACAACGCCCCGCTCGTGCTGTACCCGGCGCCCGACAGCGGCCCGGCCTCCAGCGAGCTGGTGCCCGTGTCGGCTGAGGCGGGCTACCTCGTCTCCAAAGTGGTGGCCGTCGACGCCGACTCGGGGCAGAACTCGTGGCTCTCGTACCACCTGCTCAGGGCCACCGACCCCGGGCTCTTTGCCGTGGCTGCCCAAAGCGGCGAGGTGAGGCTCAGGAGGCCCGTGACAGACAGAGACAGCGTCAAGCACAAGCTCGTCGTCCTGGTGCGAGACAACGGCCGCCCACCCCTCTCAGCCACCGCCGCTCTCAGCGCACTCCTGCTCAAGGACTTCTCCGACCTGCGCCAACCGCACGGCAGCCCCGCCACCGACGACCAGCCCGGCTCCCTCACCACCTACTTAATCCTTGCCTTGGTCTTCGTCTCCCTGCTCTTCCTCGCCTCCACAGCAGCCTTCGTGGCTCGCAGGCTGTGCAAGAGAAAGGAGCTGAAGGCTGCCCACGTGCTTGACGGGGCCGACAACTTGCCGAGCGGCCTGGCCGAGGCAGCTGCTGCAGGGACCCTGCCCCACCCCTACTGCTACGAGATCAGCCTCACCACGGGCTCGGGCAACAGCGAGTTCAAGTTCCTCAAGCCCTTCGTCCCCAGCCTGACACCACAGCCCTGGGCCATGGGCGGGGGCCCCAGTGAGGAACAGGTTTTCCCTTGTGTCCCTGTCCCCACAGAGGACGTGACACCAGAAGATGCTGGGACTGTCTCTGCAGAACAGTTCAACCATCTTTCCTTTAACTAGCACGGGGTTGTCACACCCAGAGGCTTCATGCCTTGTGGTAGGCAGGGATGCAGGCTGCAGCCTGTGGGAATGGTTTCTGCAGAGTAAATCTGTATTTGCAATTGCCATAACCAAATTCTGGGAAACTGTAAGTCAAGAAATGCTTGTGTTCCACTAAAAACCAAGAAGCCAACAGAATAAAGGGAACCAAAGGTCTTTCACTCAGACGGCAGTAGGTTTCAGACTTGATTCAGCCATTTCTGAGAGGCTTTAAGAATGTGATTAGATCTCCCAGAGAAGATCTTGTCTCTCTTGCTGTCACACAAGACAGTAGACCTCTTCTGTAACGGAATGGAGTAGCTAGGCAGAGAAATCTCATTCTTGCTGAAATGCACAGAGGCCTTTTCCCAGCTCAGATAAATTAGGATGTTGTGAATAATGCCACAGTGTTGTGTAAGCACAGCACTCTTTCTTTCCTGGGTTCTGGATGTGTCTTGATTGAGATGTGTGGGCCCTGTGTCCTTTGCTCTCTTGTCATTATGTCTGTCTGTGCATCCCTAGTGCTGCCTGATGAATTAGGGATTTGCTCCCATTCAGCCATTGCTATGCAGGCCATTCCAACCCAGCAGGCAAGGAGGGTGTTTTGACCCTTTCAGTACATCAGTCTCATCTTCTGTATTGCAGAGTAGAGCAGCAAAATGCACAATAAGTTCTTCCTTTGGCCTATATGGGTGGTTGGGTGTTCTGTCTCCTTGCAACACAGCAGCACAAAGAGTGTTGGGATAGACTGTAACTGCACAGAGTTGTGAAAACATATTTGTTGTGTTTGAGGTGCATTGCATGAAAACTCCACATGTCCTTCAAAGAACATTTTCTGAAGGCAGAATCAAAATGAACTGGTGGAAAGGACATTGAGTTTGTTCTCCTCCTTGTTTTTCCTGGATCCGGAGGCTTCTCAATGGAATGGAAAGCTATCCCCTCGTGACTTTCCAGTTTTATGTGAGCACATTTGCATTCTCTGTTGACCTTTTCCCTTCTAGTCCCTGAACTGTCTTTGAACATTTACTTGCCTATTCCTTTTTAAAAGGACTGTCACACCATCTCTAATAACTGATTTTTTGAATGATGTCTGTGAGGAATGGAATATCCAGAAAGCCTCACGCTGTGTTGTGCTGAAGTTATAAACTGTACCATTGGAAACTGGGATATCCCGGAGGGTAAAAACTGAAATAATGTGTAAGAGTGAAATAAAGAGAGTACCTTAATTCCTGGCGTGGGGAGAGAAGTCTTTGTAAAGATGTGCTTTCTGGGAAAGCTCTGCCAAGTTTTTTCAAAAGTCTGGGAGTTTTTTTCTCAGTGTGTCCTTTCAGTGAGGTAATGTTTGGTGGGTACATGTGTTGAGTTTGGAGATACAGGCAATAGAGCGTTCAGTGCCGTGCCCATGCCCTGCTACCACAGCCCTGTGCCGTGGCCGGGGGCCCCAGTGAGGAACAGGTTTTCCCTTGTGTCCCTGTCCCCACAGAGGACGTGACACCGGACGATGCTGGGACTGTCTCTGCAGAACAGTTCAACAGACTTTCCTTTAACTAATACAGGGTCAGCACAGGCAGAGGTTTCATGCCTTGTGGTTGGAAGTGTTGCATGTTGCAGCCTGTGGGAATGGTTCCTCCAGAGGAAATCTGTATTTGCAATTGGCATAACCAGTTTCCAGAAATTGTAAGCTAGAATATTATTGTGTTCCACTAAAAATCAACAAGCAAACAGAATAAAGGAACATAAACTGTTTCACTCAGACATTCATATGTTTCAAGTCTGTTAAGGCCATTCTTGACAGGCTTTAAGAATGCTGTTAGCTCTCCCAGCTAAGCTCTTGTCTCTCTTGCTGTCAGACAAGACTGTGGACCTTTAATTCTGTTTTGTAACAGTATGGCACAAACAGTGGGACAGACAAACCTCATCCTCACTGAAATGCACAATGACCTTTTCCCAGCTCAGGAAAGTAAATAAATTGTCATTGCTGTGTAACAATGCCATGTGAGCACCAAGCTCTTCCTTTCCTGGGTTCCAGATGTTTCTGCATAAAATATATGGGCTCTGTGCACTTTACTTTCTTGTCACTGTGTCAGTCAATACAGACACTGTGTGTTTCCTAATGTTCACTGGTGTTGCCCAGTGAATCAGGGAATTCCTGTTACTCAGTCATTGCAAAGCAGGCAATTCCAGCTCAGAGATCCGGCAATTCCAGCTCAGCGGACAAGGAGGTATCTTGACCCTTTGAGTACAGAGGTCTCATCTTCTTTGTGTCAGAGAAGAGCAGCAAAATGCACAATAGGATCTATATTTTGACCGGTAAGAGGGGATTGGGTGTTCTGTCTGCTTGCAGTACAGCAGCACAAACGGTGTTGAGGTAGACTGTAACTGTACAGAGATGTGAAAACCTCTTCATTGTCTTTGGGGGCATTGCATGAAAACTCCTTGTGTACCTCCAAGAGCATTTTCTGAATCAAGATGAGCTTGTGAAAAGGACTTTGATTTTGGTCTTCTCATTGTTGTTCCTGAATTCAGCAAAATTGAACTGGGAAGCTGTCCCAGCATGACTTTCTTGGTTTGTGTTAGAGCCTTTGCATTCTCCTTTTTGGCCCTTTTTCTTTGTACTCCCTGAACTGAGTTGGAGCATTTTTTTGCCTGCTCCTTTTAAGAAGGATTGTCACACCATCTATAGTAACTGATACCTTTAATAATGTGTGTGATGCACGGAATATTCAGAAAGCCTCACACTCTGTGTTGTGGTGAATTTTACATTCAGGGATACCCCTGAGTGTAAAATTGAAATAATGTGTAAGAGTGAAATAAAGAGAGTACCTTAAGTCCTCGCGTGGAGAAAGATGTCTTTTGTAGAATCGTTCATTTGGGAAAGCTCTGTCAAGGTTTTTCAAAAGTCTGGGGGGTTTTTTCTCGTTTTGTCCATTTCCTGAGGTAATGTTGGGTGGGTCCCTATGTGTCTAGAGCGTGGCGATGCTGCCGATGGAGTGTTCAATGCCGTGCTCCTGCTGTTAGCGCTGCGCTGCCACTACAGAGGCTCCGGGCCGGTTTGTCTGTTCCGGGAAGGCGGGTCAGTCTTTCCGAGCTCACCCTCTGCCTCACGCTGCATTGGTAAAAGCCTTGTGAGACTTTTATTGCCGCGTTTCTCAAAAGGCACTGACTCTCGGGTCAGCAGCAGGGAGCTCAGGACTTCCCGCGGGCTGGGGGCAGCGGGGAGCGCGGACAGACTCGGGACAGGTGACGGAGCTCTCCGTGCGTTCGGAGTAAAGCGGCGGCCTCTCCTGGCTCATCCCGACCCTTTCCGGCACTTCCCTCCCCGCTTCCATGTGCGCGCGTCCTGCCCCGGGCTCAGCCGAGGGCGAGCGGCGGCACCGCGCGTGTGCGCGCGTGTCCGTGGGCCGGGCCGAGCGGCAGCGCGGGCAGCGGGCGGCGGCGGGCGCAGTCCCAGCGCGCACCGCTGGGTGGTGGTCTCGGCTAAGGCGCCGCCGAGCCCGACCCAGCCCAGCTCAGCACAGCCAAGCCCAGCCCAGCTCCCAACAGCCCAGCCGGGCGGAGCGGGCAGCGGCTGCGGCAGCGAGCGCTGGCTCTGCCAGCCGAGCCTGGGACACCGCGGCTGCACTCCGGGCTGCCGAACCGACCGGAATACAGAGGGAGAGGGAAGGTACCCGCCCGCTGCCGCTTTCGTTGGGGACTACGGGAGAGATCCGCGAGAAGGAGATCGGACACCGCCGCCGCCGGAGGAGGGCCATGGCGATGGCAAGGCAAGTGCTTTGTGTGTGTGCTTTGCTCTCCCTGGCGCTCGCTCGCTCGCAGCCCATCCGCTACTCCGTGGCCGAGGAGGCGGACAGCGGCTCCCTCGTAGGCAACCTGGCGCAGGACGCGGCGCTGCCGCCGGCGCAGCTCTCGGCTCGCCGCGCCCGCCTGCTGGCCGAGGACGGCCGGCAGCACTTTCGCCTCGACCGCGCCAGCGGCCGCCTCGTCGTGGCCGACAGGCTCGACCGGGAGCAGCTGTGCGCCCAGGCCGACACCTGCACGCTCGCCTTCGAGCTGCTGCTGGCCGACCCGCTGCAGTTCTTTCGGGTCGAGGTGGCCCTGCACGACATCAATGACCATTCGCCCGTTTTCCCTGCGGAACGAGTCACTTTTAAGATCCTTGAAACAAGCGACCCGGGCTCTCGTTTCCCTCTGGAGGTTGCTCGGGACCTTGATATTGGCAGCAACAGCGTCCAGGCATACAGCATCTCTCCCGAGAATGAGTACTTTAGTGTCTCCTATGGGAGTCGGATTAAAGGCAAGAAATATGTTGAACTTGTTTTAGAAAAGCCTCTAGACAGAGAGGAGCAGGCAGAGATGGATTTCAGTCTCATTGCTGTTGATGGAGGCACTCCACCCAGAAGTGGGACCACACAAATTCACATTACAGTTCTGGATGTCAATGACAATGCTCCAGTCTTCACACATGAACTGTATGATGTGCAGGTTTTAGAAAACGCACCAGAGGGCTCTGTGGTTCTCAGTGTGCTGGCAACTGATCAGGATGCGGGAACTAATGGGGAAATCTCCTACCAGTTCAGTGAAGCAGTTGACCACAGTGACTCAGCATTCGAGATTGATCCCACGAGTGGTGAAATTAAACTCACAAAGCCCCTGGACTTTGAGGCAGCAGGGACTCACGAACTCAGTGTGAGAGCCACAGATGGTGGGGGCCTTTCCGCAATCTGCAAGGTGTTGGTGGAGGTGTTGGATGTGAATGACAATGCCCCGGAGCTGGTGGTCAGTTCCTTCAGCAGTCCCCTCCCCGAGAACTCAGCGCCCGGCACGGTCGTTGCCCTCTTCAGTGTCAGGGACCGCGATGCCGGGGCCAACGGCAAGGTCTCCTGTGCCCTCGACGATCAGCTCGTCTTCTCCCTGCGCCCAGCCTACAAGAATTACTATGAGCTGGTGACGGTGAGTGCCCTGGACCGCGAGGAGACGGCTGAGTACATGGTGACGGTGACAGCAGCAGACGCGGGCTCCCCTCCTCTGACGAGCAGCCACACCTTCAGCGTGGCCATCTCGGACGTCAATGACAACGCGCCTGTCTTCAACCAGAGCTCGTACACCATGTACGTGCGTGAGAACAATGTGCCCAGCGTGCTGGTTGGAGCCGTGAGTGCTGCAGATGCCGACGTGGGGCTCAACGCCAAGGTGACCTATTCGCTGTCAGCGGGGCAAGCGGCGGAGCGGCCTTGGTGCTCGTGCCTGTCGGTGAACTCGGAGAGCGGGCAGGTGTTTGTGCTGCGAGCGCTGGACTACGAGCAGCTGAGGCAGAGCGAGGTGGTGGTGAGCGCCTCTGACGCGGGTTCTCCTCCGCTGCGAGCCAACGTCACCGTCCGCCTGCTGGTGCTGGACGAGAACGACAACGCCCCGCTCGTGCTGTACCCGGCGCCCGACAGCGGCCCGGCCTCCAGCGAGCTGGTGCCCGTGTCGGCTGAGGCGGGCTACCTCGTCTCCAAAGTGGTGGCCGTCGACGCCGACTCGGGGCAGAACTCCTGGCTCTCGTACCACCTGCTCAGGGCCACCGACCCCGGGCTCTTTGCCGTGGCTGCCCAAAGCGGCGAGGTGAGGCTCAGGAGGCCCGTGACAGACAGAGACAGCGTCAAGCACAAGCTCGTCGTCCTGGTGCGAGACAACGGCCGCCCACCCCTCTCAGCCACCGCCGCTCTCAGCGCACTCCTGCTCAAGGACTTCTCCGACCTGCGCCAACCGCACGGCAGCCCCGCCACCGACGACCAGCCCGGCTCCCTCACCACCTACTTAATCCTTGCCTTGGTCTTCGTCTCCCTGCTCTTCCTCGCCTCCACAGCAGCCTTCGTGGCTCGCAGGCTGTGCAAGAGAAAGGAGCTGAAGGCTGCCCACGTGCTTGACGGGGCCGACAACTTGCCGAGCGGCCTGGCCGAGGCAGCTGCTGCAGGGACCCTGCCCCACCCCTACTGCTACGAGATCAGCCTCACCACGGGCTCGGGCAACAGCGAGTTCAAGTTCCTCAAGCCCTTCGTCCCCAGCCTGACACCACAGCCCTGGGCCATGGGCGGGGGCCCCAGTGAGGAACAGGTTTTCCCTTGTGTCCCTGTCCCCACAGAGGACGTGACACCGGACGATGCTGGGACTGTCTCTGCAGAACAGTTCAACCGTCTTTCCTTTAACTAGCACGGGGTCAGCACAGGCAGAGGCTTCATGCCTCGTGATAAGAAAGGATGCAGGCTGCAGCCTGTGGGAATGGTTTCTGCAGAGTAAATCTGTATTTGCAATTGGCATAACCAAAATCTGGGAAATTGTAAGTCAGGGAATGCTTGTGTTCCAGTAAAAACCAAGAAGCAAACAGAATAAAGGGATGAAAAGCTCTTTAACTCAGAAAGTTGTAGGTTTCAAAACTGATTCAGCCATTTCTGACAGTCTTTAAGAGAGGGGTTAACAGTTCCAGAGGAGATCTTGTCTCTCTTGCTGCCACAGAAGGCACTAGACCGCTTATTCTCTTCTGTAATGTCTGAAATGCACAAAGGCCTTTTCCCAGCTTGGATAATTAGGATGTTGTGAATAATGTCATAGCATTGTGTAAGCACAGTACTCTTTCTTTCCTGGGTTCTGGATGTCTTTGGCTGAGATGAGTGGGCCCTGTGTCCTTTGCTCTCTTGTCACTGTGTCTGTCTGTGCATCCCTAGTGCTGCCTGATGAATTAGGGATTTGCTCCCATTCAGCCATTGCTATGCAGGCCATTCCAACCCAGCAGGCAAGGGGGGTGTTTTGACCCTTTCAGTACATCAGTCTCATCTTCTGTATTGCAGAGTAGAGCAGCAAAATGCACAATAAGTTCTTCCTTTGGCCTGTAGGAGGGGTTGGGTGTTCTGTCTCCTTGCAACACAGCAGCACAAAGAGTGTTGGGATAGACAAAACTGTACAGAATTGTGAAAACATATTTGTTGTGTTTGAGGTGCATTGCATGAAAACTCCACATGTCCTTCAAAGAACATTTTCTGAAGGCAGAATCAAAATGAACTGGTGGAAAGGACATTGAATTTGTTCTCCTCAATGTTGTTCCAGAAGCCAGAGGCTTCTTAATGGAGTCAAAAGCTATCCCGTCATGGCTGTCAGGTTTTATGTGAGCACATTTGCATTCTCTGTTGACCTTTTCCCTTCTACTCCCTGAACTGTCTTTGAGCATTTACTTGCCTGTTCCTTTTAAAAAGGACTGTCAAACCATCTCTGATGACTGATTTTTTGAATGATGTCTGTGAGGAATGGAATATTCAGAAAGCCTCAAGCTGTGTTGTGCTGAAGTTATAAACTGTACCATTGTAAACTGGGATACCCCTGAGTGTAGAAACTGAAACAATGTGTAAGAGTGAAATAAAGAGAGTACCTGAATTCCTGGTGTGGAGAGAGAAAAGTCTCTGTAGAGATGTGCTTTCTGGGAAAGCTCTGCCAAGTTTTTTGAAAAGTCTGGGAGTTTTTTTCTCAGTGTGTCCTTTCCATGAGGTAGTGTTTGGGGGGGGTACATATCTTCAGTTTGGAGATGCAGGCAATAGAGCGTTCGGTGCCGTGCCCATGCTGTTACCACTCCGCTTCTACTGTGGAGGCCCCAGAAGTGTTTGTCTGTTCGGGGAAGGCGGCTCAGGCTTTCTGGGCTCAGGTTCTCCATCACACTACGTTGGGAAACGCCTTGTGCCGCTTTTACTGCCGCGTTTCTCAAAAGGCACTGACTCGCATGCCGGGTGCAGAGGTCTCGCGGTTTCCTGCGGGCTGTGGGCAGCCGGGAACAGGAACAGACGAGGCGAACGTTCCATTGCTCCCCGTGTTGTCATACTCAAGCGGCGGCCTCTCCTGGCTCATCCCGACCCTTTCCGGCACTTCCCTCCCCGCTTCCATGTGCGCGCGTCCTGCCCCGGGCTCAGCCGAGGGCGAGCGGCGGCACCGCGCGTGTGCGCGCGTGTCCGTGGGCCGGGCCGAGCGGCAGCGCGGGCAGCGGGCGGCGGCGGGCGCAGTCCCAGCGCGCACCGCTGGGTGGTGGTCTCGGCTAAGGCGCCGCCGAGCCCGACCCAGCCCAGCTCAGCACAGCCAAGCCCAGCCCAGCTCCCAACAGCCCAGCCGGGCGGAGCGGGCAGCGGCTGCGGCAGCGAGCGCTGGCTCTGCCAGCCGAGCCTGGCACACCGCGGCTGCACTCCGGGCTGCCGAACCGACCGGAATACAGAGAGAGAAGGAAGGCATCCGACCGCTGCCGCTTTCGTTGGGGACTGCGCGAGAGATCCGCGAGAAGGAGATCGGACACCGCCGCCGCCGCCGCCGCCGGAGGAGGGCCATGGCGATGGCAAGGCAAGTGCTTTGTGTGTGTGCTTTGCTCTCCCTGGCGCTCGCTCGCTCGCAGCCCATCCGCTACTCCGTGGCCGAGGAGGCGGACAGCGGCTCCCTCGTAGGCAACCTGGCGCAGGACGCGGCGCTGCCGCCGGCGCAGCTCTCGGCTCGCCGCGCCCGCCTGCTGGCCGAGGACGGCCGGCAGCACTTTCGCCTCGACCGCGCCAGCGGCCGCCTCGTCGTGGCCGACAGGCTCGACCGGGAGCAGCTGTGCGCCCAGGCCGACACCTGCACGCTCGCCTTCGAGCTGCTGCTGGCCGACCCGCTGCAGTTCTTTCGGGTCGAGGTGGCCCTGCAAGACATCAATGACAATTCGCCCGTTTTCCCTGCGGAACGAGTCACTTTTAAGATTCCCGAAACGAGCGATCCTGGCTCTCGTTTCCCTCTGGACGCTGCTCGGGACCTCGATATTGGCAGCAACAGCATTCGGACATACAGCATCTCTCCCGAGAATGAGTACGTTAGTGTCTCCTTTGCAAGTCGGAGTAATGGCGACAAATACGTAGAATTGGTTTTGGAAAAGCCACTAGACAGAGAGGAGCAGGCAGAGATGGATTTCAGTCTCATTGCTGTGGATGGGGGTTCTCCTCCCAGGAGTGGGACCACCCAAATTCACATTACAGTTCTAGATGTCAATGACAACACTCCCGTGTTCACACAGGATCGTTACACTGTGCAGGTTTTGGAAAATGCACCGGAGGGCTCTGTGGTCCTGACTGTGTTGGCAACTGATCAGGATGCGGGAACTAATGGGGACATCTCCTATCAGTTCAGCGAAGCAGTCAGCCGGAGTGACTCAGCATTTGAGATTGACTCCACGAGTGGTGAAATTAAACTCAAAAAGCCTCTGGACTTTGAGGTAGCAGAACATCACGAACTCCATGTGAGGGCCACAGATGGTGGGGGACTCTCGGCAGTGTGCAAGGTGTTGGTGAAGGTGTTGGATGTGAATGACAATGCCCCGGAGCTGGTGGTCAGTTCCTTCAGCAGTCCCCTCCCCGAGAACTCAGCGCCCGGCACGGTCGTTGCCCTCTTCAGTGTCAGGGACCGCGATGCCGGGGCCAACGGCAAGGTCTCCTGTGCCCTCGACGATCAGCTCGTCTTCTCCCTGCGCCCAGCCTATAAGAATTACTATGAGCTGGTGACGGTGAGTGCCCTGGACCGCGAGGAGACGGCTGAGTACATGGTGACGGTGACAGCAGCAGACGCGGGCTCCCCTCCTCTGACGAGCAGCCACACCTTCAGCGTGGCCATCTCAGACGTCAATGACAACGCGCCTGTCTTCAGCCAGAGCTCGTACACCATGTACGTGCGTGAGAACAATGTGCCCAGCGTGCTGGTTGGAGCCGTGAGTGCCGCAGATGCCGACGTGGGGCTCAACGCCAAGGTGACCTATTCGCTGTCAGCGGGGCAAGCGGCGGAGCGGCCTTGGTGCTCGTGCCTGTCGGTGAACTCGGAGAGCGGGCAGGTGTTTGTGCTGCGAGCGCTGGACTACGAGCAGCTGAGGCAGAGCGAGGTGGTGGTGAGCGCCTCTGACGCGGGTTCTCCTCCGCTGCGAGCCAACGTCACCGTCCGCCTGCTGGTGCTGGACGAGAACGACAACGCCCCGCTCGTGCTGTACCCGGCGCCCGACAGCGGCCCGGCCTCCAGCGAGCTGGTGCCCGTGTCGGCTGAGGCGGGCTACCTCGTCTCCAAAGTGGTGGCCGTCGACGCCGACTCGGGGCAGAACTCCTGGCTCTCGTACCACCTGCTCAGGGCCACCGACCCCGGGCTCTTTGCCGTGGCTGCCCAAAGCGGCGAGGTGAGGCTCAGGAGGCCCGTGACAGACAGAGACAGCGTCAAGCACAAGCTCGTCGTCCTGGTGCGAGACAACGGCCGCCCACCCCTCTCAGCCACCGCCGCTCTCAGCGCACTCCTGCTCAAGGACTTCTCCGACCTGCGCCAACCGCACGGCAGCCCCGCCACCGACGACCAGCCCGGCTCCCTCACCACCTACTTAATCCTTGCCTTGGTCTTCGTCTCCCTGCTCTTCCTCGCCTCCACAGCAGCCTTCGTGGCTCGCAGGCTGTGCAAGACAAAGGAGCTGAAGGCTGCCCACGTGCTTGACGGGGCCGACAACTTGCCGAGCGGCCTGGCCGAGGCAGCTGCTGCAGGGACCCTGCCCCACCCCTACTGCTACGAGATCAGCCTCACCACGGGCTCGGGCAACAGCGAGTTCAGGTTCCTCAAGCCCTTCGGCCCCAGCCTGACACCACAACCCTGGGCCATGGCCGGGGGCCCCAGTGAGGAACAGGTTTTCCCTTGTGTCCCTGTCCCCACAGAGGACGTGACACCGGACGATGCTGGGACTGTCTCTGCAGAACAGTTCAACTGTCTTTCCTTTAACTAGCGTGGGGTCAGCACAGGCAGATGTTTCATGCCTCGTGGTAGGAAGGGATGCCGGCTGCAGCCTGTGGGAATGGTACTTCCACAATAAATCTGTATTTGCAGTTGACATAACCAAGTTCCCGCAAATTCTAAGTCTGAATAAATTTTGTCTCTCATTTTAAAAACTAGTCAGCCGAACAAAAGAAAGTAAGGTTCTGTCACTCTGAGACTGATATGTTTCACCTCCATTACAGCCATTTCTGAGAGTCTTTGAGAATGGGGTTAGCAGTCCCAGCTAAGCTCTTATTTCTCTTGCTGTCCACCAAGAGAGTGGACCTCTTATTCTTTTTTGAATCACTGTCGCACAGTTGGGCAGACCTTACTGAAATGCAGAAAACCCCTTTTCCAGCTCAGGAAAGTAAGGACATTGTAAGAATTGTGTCACATAATTGTTTGAGCATGGGGCTTTTTCTTTCCTGGTTTCTGGATGTCTCTGAGATGTGTGGGCTCTGTGTCCTTTGCTTTCTTGTCACTATATCAGTCAATACAACCACTGTGTGTCTGCGTATCCTGTACTTGTGGTGCCCAGCAAATCAGGGATTGGCTTCCATTCAGCCGTTGCAATGCAGGCAATTCCAGCTCAGCAGGCATGAAGGGTATTTTGACCTTTTGAGTACAACAGTCTCATAATCTCCAGGGCAGGGCAGAGCAGCAAAACACGTAACAAATTTTCCTTTGCCCTATGAAAGGGAGGTTGGGTCTTCTGTCTCTTTGGGATCATCTTGAAAATACAGAAATATGGCAGTACAAATGCAGTTGGGGTAGATTGTAACTGTGCAGAGTTGTGAAAACATGTTCATTGTCTTTAGATGAATTGCATGAAAACTCCACATGTCCTTCAAAGAGCATTTTCTGAAGGTAGAATCAAGGTGAAATGGTAAAAAGGACATTGAGTTTGGTCTCCTCATGGTTGTACCTGAATACTTCTTGATAGGAGTGGAAAGTTGTCCCCACATGATTCTTTGGGTTTGTGGGAGGCCGTTTGCATTCTCCTTTTTGTCATTTCTCCTTCTACTCTCTGAACTGTGTTTGAACATTGTCCTTCCTATTCTACTTAAGAAGGACTGTCATACAATGTATAATAAAGTATTTTTTGAATGATGTCTGTGATGCACAGAATATTCAGAAAGCCTCAGAATGTGTTGTGCTGAAGTTATAAACTTTTATAGCATTTTAAACTTGGGTACCCCTTGGGTAAAACTGAAATAAAGAGAACATCCAAATGCCCTGTATTGAGACAGTCTTTGTAGATTTATTCTTTCTGGGAAAGCTCCCTCAAGGTTTTTCAGAAGTCTGGGAGGGGGTTTTTTGTCTTTTTCCTTTGGCTGAGGTAATGCTGAGTGGGTGCATTTCTCGTTCCGAGATGCAGCTGATACAACATTCAGGAAAACAGTGGGGAGGAGGGAATTGCTATCAGGCCTCTGTGGCTCCTCTGAGCACTGACCTGGCTGAGATGGATCCCAGTAATATGCAGGTCAGGGGAATCTGACCCCATCCCCATCAGAGGCTCTGGATTTGCAAAGGCCCCTGCAAAGCAGTGATGGAGGGAAGTGTCCTTTCCAACTCTCCTGACAGCTCCATCTGCAAATGGCAGTTGTGAGGTGTCAGAGCACATAATGTTTGCAATACTGAAGGTGTGGGAATTTCAGAAAAGGGTGGCACAAAGATAGAATGCAGGTTGCCTTGAGAAGTATTCCATGGGAGATCCTGGAGGTGGGAATTTGGTGAGTAAAAGCTGCTACAGGGAGATGCCTTGCTGTTGGGAAATACAGAGGACTACAACAGGACTGCTTCCACAAGGCATGGATAAACAGGTAAGCCCTGAGGAGAAACTGGTGTAGTGATGCTGACAGAAGACTGATGTACATCAAGGATGAAGTGATCCATAATCCAGTTAATCTGGGAAGGCACAGGCCTCTGCTGTGCTGTGTTCTGCTCTACAAATCCTTTGTTGAAAGGTTAAATTCATCTCATGGTAAGCAAAGAACCTGCAGGCAGCTCTCACTTGGTACTGGTGAGAAAGCCTACTGTGAGCAAGAAGTCTACATGCAAACTTCTTTTACTGGGGCACTAAAAACGATAAATAAAACTGCTTTACCTCAAGAAAGTTGTGTAATGTCTTGAATGAGTGAAACAGGAGCACTCCTCCTTTTCTGTGACCAGGGCCTGCATGGCTGCTGTGTGTGGCTGGAGTCCTGTGTGAAGTTACTTCCACTAAGTGTTCTCCACATCTAATGGGATGTAGGATGATCTCTACTAATATCTTCCAATAGTGTGAGCTATAAAAGAGTGTTAGTGTGTCTCTCTTACCGAGATCTCTGGAGACCATCACCCTTTGTAGCTGAACTGCTGGGTCTCGGGTCATTCCAGCTTGAGGCTCCAAGTGTCAGTTCATAAATAGATGGTTTATTACAGCTTTTACTCCAAGGGTGGGAGACACTTTCCTGTCTTGGAAGGCCTGAAAAAACACTGAGCTTTCCCAAGGGGCTCATTGGAGGTGCCCTTTTTTAAGAGTTAAGTCCTTAGGCCAGGTAATAAGAACCCTTAGCAGAAGAAATGCTTTTCTGGAGTTGTTGGTCACCAACACAAGTAGATAATCAGGGATATCAAGATTGGAGGCAGCCTGAGCTGCCATGGTCATGCACTGGTGGAGTTCACAGTCCTAATGGAAGTGGATCAGGCAAAGAGTAAATTCAGTATGCTGAATTTTAGAAAAGCACACTTCCACCTATTCCAGGGGTTAGTCAGTGCATGTCCCTAGGAAAGTGCCCTGAGGAACAAGGGAGCAGAGCAGAGCTAACAGATGTTTAAGGATGATTCCCACACACTGGAACAGACCACTTGAATCCATGTGTAAAAAATCAGGAAAAGAAGGGAAGAGACCGGAATGGCCAAGAGAAGACTTGTTGGACAAACCAAGGGACAAGAAAGAAATGCACAGGCCCTGGAAGCAGAGACAGGGGTCCTAGAAAGAGTATAGGAATGTTGCCTAGTTTTTTAGGGGAAGGGTCAGGAATTCAAGGTACAGCTACAGTTGAACTCGACAAGGCATACAAAGAATAGCAAGAAGGGCTTCTACAGGTATGTCAGGAAGAAAAACAAGGTAAACCCCTCCTGATCTTCCCACGATGAACCTGCAGTCATCCCTGGCAGTGTCTCTTCCCATTCCTATCAAGTGGATGGAGCTCAGGGCAGGGACTGGGGGAGCCAAGTCCCTCCCACTGTAAGAGAAGATCAGGTTCGAGACCACCTGAGGACGCTGAACATGGAAAAGGCTATTGCTGCCTTGTGCTATTGCACAGGGTTTGGAATTCCAAGGCGGCTGAAGTCGTTCTGGTATTAAGCTGTGTTGCCAGAAAAGGTAAGGGAAAAAAAGTCACTCAAGCATGACTGCCCCAAAAGCTGGGCAGTAAGTGGGGGAGATGGTCCTTTTGAACTAAAGGAATATGACTACTACATATTAAGAGAATTTTATATCTATATTTTATCACCATTACAAAACATTTTCTCGTGTGGTAGAAACAGCACAACCACGGGACGCCTCTGCCTTCTTAGCAGTCATGATCAGCTTCTCAAGGAAGAGATGAGCTAGAGGGGGCTGGACGGAGCCCTAAGTCTCTGTGGCGCCTGTGGCACTCCCACGAGCTTCCCGTGGGCGAGGCAGGGCGGGCAGCGCTCGGTGCCTGCAGTGCCAGGAGGAGGCTGCGGGCGCCGCTGTTGACTGAGAGGAGCGAGAGGAAGCGCTGCAGCCCCGCCCGCTGCGGGCAGAATCGCTTTCCCGCTCGCTCGGTGTCCGGCTCGGCAGACGCCGGATTGCGATCGTCCCCGCGCTGCGGAGCCGTGCTGAAGGAGGCGGAGAGGCCGGCGGCAGCGGCCGGGAGCGGTGAGCCGGAGAAGGAATTGGAGCAGAAGCGGGAGCCGAAGCGGGTACCAGATCGACGGTCGGCGGTGGGGATCTGCCGGCGGTGTTGCGGTGCCGGCGGTGCGGCGGCGGAGATGTGCGCGGCGGGGAGGCGCTGGGGCCGGCGGCAGCGAGTGCTGCTGTGGGGCGTCCTGCTGGCGGCCTGGGAGGCGGCGTGGGGGCAGCTGCGCTACTCGGTGCCCGAGGAGATGCCCAAGGGCTCGTTCGTGGGCGACGTGGCCAAGGACCTGGGGCTGCAGCTGCCGGCGCTCCCAGACCGCGACGCCCACGTTTTTGACACAGGTAGGGCACGGTACTTTTTTCTGGACTTGCAGAGCGGCCACTTATCTATGATGGAGCAGGTGGATAGGGAGGAGATATGCGCAGCTGCTCCTAAATGCATCCTAAATTTTGAAATTCTTGTAAAGCAGCCAATGAACATTTACAAAGGGGAGGTAGAAATACTGGATATTAATGATAATGCTCCCAGTTTCCCAGAAAGAAGCAGTATCTTAGAAATCATCGAGTATACTGCACCAGGCGCACGTTTCCCATTGGAGAAAGCTCACGATCCCGACATAGGAGTGAACTCTTTACAGAATTATGAATGTAGCGAGAGCAGCTATTTCACCTTGGATGTGAAAAACGGAGATGACGACGTGAAATATCCAGAATTAATATTGGTGAAATCTTTGGATCGGGAAGAGCAGGCTGTTCACAATTTGATCCTAACAGCCACAGATGGCGGGAGTCCGGTAAAATCGGGATCGACAACAATACAAGTAGTTGTGTTAGATGGAAATGACAATGCTCCAGAATTTACTCAGTCTGTGTATAAGGTGACCGTGAGAGAAGACGTGGCCGTGGGAAGTCGGGTGTTACAGGTGACAGCGACTGACAGAGACGAGGGGCCAAACGCTGAGGTGAAATATTCGTTCTTTAAAATCCCGGAGAAGTTCGACAAAACTTTTAAGCTAGATCCTGAAAGTGGGGAAATTGAAATAACAGAGAAGTTGAATTTCGAAGAACACGAGTTTTACGAATTGGTTGTGCAAGCTCGGGATGCGGGCGGACTCGCTTCCCACAGCAAGGTACACATCAAGGTCGCTGATGTGAACAACCACGTTCCCGAGATTGTAATTATGTCCGTGTTCAGTCCCGTTCCAGAAGATACACCGCTGGGAACAGTAATCGCCATTTTCAGCGTCCAAGACAGGGATTCTGGGGCCAACGGCGAGGTGCAGTGCAGCATCACGGAAAGCCTCCCGTTCCGCCTAGAGAAGTCATTCGATAATTACTACCGTGTGGTGACTGCAGAGCTGTTGGACCGGGAGCAGGAGTCGGAGTACAACGTGACGGTGCGGGCGGCCGACGGCGGTCGTCCGTCGCTGCAGAGCAGTAGGGTGCTGTGTGTGCGGGTGCTGGACGTGAACGACAACGCGCCGGTGTTCTTGCAGGAGCGCTACAGCGCTCGTCTGTGGGAGAACAACGTGGCGGGCTTGCTGGTGCTGCGGGTGCGGGCGACGGACTCGGACTGGGGGGAGAACGCGCGCGTGCGGTACCGGCTGGGGGAGGGTGGTGTGCGGGGCTCGCCGCTGTCGTCGTACGTGTCGGTGCAGGCGGAGACGGGCGCGCTGTACGCGCTGCGCTCGTTCGATTACGAGGAGGTGCGCGAGGTGGGGCTGTGGGTTTGGGCGGAGGACGGCGGCTCGCCGGCGCTGAGCAGCAACGTGTCGGTGCGGCTGGTGATCGTGGACGAGAACGACAACGCGCCGCAGGTGCTGTACCCGCCGCCGGCGGCGGGGGCTTTGTCGGGCTCGGTGTGGTCGGGCGTGGAGCTGGCGGCGCGGTCGAGCGAGGCCGGCGCGCTGGTGGCCAAGGTGGTGGCGGTGGACGCGGACGCGGGTCAGAACGCGTGGCTGTCGTACGAGCTGGCCAAGGCGACGGAGCCGGGGCTGTTCCGCGTGGGGCTGCACAGCGGCGAGGTGCGCACGGCGCGCTCGCCACTGGCCCGCGACGCGGCGCGCCAGAGCCTGGTGGTGCTGGTGAAGGACCACGGGCGGCCGGCGCTGTCGGCCACGGCCACGCTGAGCGTGGTGCTGGCCGAGAGCGTGGCCGAGCTGCTGGCCGAGCTGGGCAGCGCGGCGCGGGCGGAGGCGGAGGCGGGGGCGGGCGAGGCGGGCGGCAGCCTGACGCGCTGGCTGGTGCTGGCCGTGGCCGCCGTGTCGTGCCTGTTCGTCGCCTTCCTGCTGCTGCTGCTGGCGCTGCGCCTGCGGCGCTGGCGGCGCTCGCAGCAGCAGCTGCTGGCGGCGGGCAGCGGCGCCTTGCGCGGCGTGCCGGCCACGCACTTCGTGGGCATCGACGGCGTGCGCGCCTTCCTGCACTCCTACTCGCACGACGTGTCTCTCACGGCCGACTCGCGCAAGAGCCACCTCCGCTTCTCGGCCGCCAGCTGCTGCGACACCCTGCCGGCCCGGCCGCCGCCCGACGAGCCCGCGCCGCTGCTCGGAGACGAGGAACCTGCCGGTGCCCAGCAAGAGAACCCCGCCCCTCTCCCGGTGAGTTCTTTGAAGCCGAGTTTTTCGGCGACCTTTCATTCTACTTCTCTCTTGCTCTTTCACCCCGTGGTCTGTTACACGTAGGGAGGATCTAGACGTCTTTTCATTGCCCAGGTTTACACGTGGAGGAGGCCGAAGCAGGGAATCTGCTTCTTACTGGGGGTTCATCTATAGTTTTTATAACATCATTACTGTGCTTCAGGTTGTTCACTGGCACAATTTTTCCTGGGGAACAGCTTGCCCTTTGCCTTTAGAATCCTGGTATTTCTTCTTTGAAGTGCAGGTGGCAAACCTGTTTGCATATTATGAGGGCAAAAAAGAAAAAGTGTGCATTTTTCGGGGTTTTCTGTCCCTTTGCATTATTACACAATATGACTTTCTTTCTTACTGGGGAAAGTAAGTATTGGGATTCTTGGTATTGTACTTCTCTTAGTTTGCAGGTCGATATGATGTATTTCACTAATAGCTTAAAGATGTACTGGTTATAAATGTGACAGTGACAGCTTTGGGAGCAGCCAAAGCGCTGTTAGTTGCTGTGGCAGGAAAAATGTGACAAGGAATCATGGGAGTTGTAGTTTTCTGGGTTCTCACGCTTGCTCAATCAATACTTGATTGTCATTGGTCGAAAGATCATGTGACATGTTTAAGCGCCGTATTTAAATCGAAGTGTTTTGAAACAAACCTCAGTTCTGCTCTGGCATTTGTGCCTGGGTGGGGTTCGTGCTAAAACAACACCTTAAGTTCCCTACTCAATACCTGTGCTGGAACCTTGAAGAGTATGTCACTTCAGATCAAGTTACCGAGAGCTGTTGGCAAGCATCCTCTCAGGTACGTTAATTTTTTAACTTTATTTTGTGTTTAGGATTCTTAACAGGCATTTCACAGTGCACCGTTCACAGTCCTGGAAATCACGTTTTAAGACGGTCACCAGCCCGTGAATGTCACCTGCTGTACGTGTCTGAGTCGGCTGTGTGTGTTTTATGTGTCCTGTTCTCTACTGCCTGCCAGAGCTCATTTCATCTAGCTTTCCCTAAGGCTGGAAGCTTCCGTTGCATGTGCAACTTCACAAGGAAAACTCTTGTCTTATTCTTGTCTTCTTCTGGCACTTCTTCGAATTTTTTAAAGTACTTGCTAATACCCAGTTCCCAGCATTTCGTTGTAATCTCTGTATCAGCTCTAAAATTCTGGTAGAATTGGACAACCTTGTAGCTTGAAAGCCAACACCTTTGAAGCCTCAGTTTTCTTCTAAATCTGCCATCAACAAAAGAATTAATCAATCCTACTTAAGGGCACTCGAAGTTTTACGAAGAGGTTCGTGTTAGATAGTGCAGAATTCCTCTGATAGCCCACCGAGTTTTTTTCCCCGCTGCCAGACTTAACATTTGGATTCGATACAAATGTATTTGTCAATTACTGTACAGGCACAGTCATTGAAATAGAGTATATTTCCTAGAACATACATTTTAAAAGTGTTTAAAAACAAAGTATCTTTAATCACTATCTCCTTATAGCGTGGCTAATTTCTGAATGGGAGGTAATCTGGAAAACAGCGATGTGGAGGGTACCTCAGTGTGTGAAGATGCATGAATATGTGTGTCTTGGTTGTTATGGGCGACTGTCGCCATAAAGGAGGTAGTGAATTGGCGGTGACAGGTTTCAGCAAACTAGACCTCATATAGGGATGTTCACAGTACTTCTATCTCTTGGCTTCTGAAACGCTACAAATTCGAATCCACTTCCTGTTCTGAAAGGTTATTAATTCATTACCGTGAGTTGTACACAGGTGCAGCTGGAGGAAAGGGAATTATTCTTCGCTGGCTGAACTGCCAAAGTTAGCAGGAAAACATATTTTCTAAATATACCTTCCTGAGAAGGTCTTGACGTTGACATCTGCAGAGACGCAGCGTTGGTGTATGTGCAAGAGCCACTCCACCGAGTAGATAGAGTGGAGAGTTTTCTAATCTCTCCTTGTCTTCTGCGTAAGGGGCTGTGATGATACAGCCTTCCCTCAGGATTTTTTGTTGTTGTTTTTGTTTGTTTGTTTATGGGTTTGCTTTTTTCTCTGCTGTACGAGAGGCGAGGTTCTAATTCCCAGGTGAGGTACAACAGCTTTCCGTCAGGCATCTATCTGTTCTCTTTTGATTGTTTAAGCAACGGTAACCACCATCAACATTTCCCAGAAAATATTCTTAAGGTTGGAGATCAGCTACAGTATCGGCCGTGGTTTGTGGGAGACAGATGAAAGGAATTCGGTGTTGAGTTGTGTGGTACTGATATGATGATGCTGGGCTTTTAAAGTCGAAAGAGATGAGCTCAGATCTGGTGTGACCGCTGTGGTTTTCTCAATGGCTGGAACTCCTGGCTTTACTTGGAAATCAGTGACTGCTGTTCAAAGGGGGAAAACTTAGTGCTAGCTGTGCGTGTCTCAGCTATTAGGAATAAACCACCACCCTCGAGCAGTGCCTCAGCGTTCGCTCTGTCCTGCCTTTTCTCTCACGGCAGTGAGAGGATGGCAGCGGGAACACCCCGCGCCTCACTGAAGAGATCAGTAAGATCACAGCAGGGGAGAAATCAAGGTCCTGCTGCACGTCCTTCAAGCAACTGGGGAGGATTTGTCCTGCAGAAGACTTGCAAGTGTAAGTAATTCGGACAATGGGAATTCCTAGATGCACCCTTTCAGCACAAAGAGAAGGTTTCTGTTTCGCGGTACCGATTACCTCTTTATTTTCCAATCCGTACTAATTAAAAGACTTGCAGAGCAGCGCCTTCGAGCTGTTCTGTGAGGTTCTCAGACACGGACTCAGGGTGTCACTGTTGGCCAAGGCGGAGAAGCAGCTCCGCCGTCGGCTCCTCCCCGGCGCCCGTTCATTGCTGCTCCGCACAGCTCAGAGCAGGGAGAAAAGCAGGAACCGCTCGACTAAGCCGTGCTCCGACCAGCAAAAGGGATTTCATACATTTATTTCTCTCGGATACCGGTTCAGCTGCTGGGAAAGCCTAATCTAAAGTCGTCCACAGAATGAAGGTCAGACCGGCAGCCCCGGGCTGGGCAGCCGCCGGGCGGGTCGCGTTGCTGGCCGTGCTCCTGCCGCTGTGCTGGCGAGCGGCGGCGGAGCGGCTCCGCTACTCCATCCCCGAGGAGCTGCCCAGAGGCTCGCTGGTGGGGCCGCTGGCCCGGGACCTGGGGCTCAGCGCCGACGAGCTGCCGGCGCGCAAGCTGCGGATAGTCGCTGGTGACGAAAAGCAGTACTTCACTCTCGGGGAAGGCAATACAAATCTGCGGGTGAACGAGAGGATCGACCGAGAGGGCATCTGCGGGGCCGTGTCGCCCTGCGTCCTCCGCTTGGAGGCAGTCATGGAGAACCCTTTCGACATGTTTCATGTGAGCGTTACTATCCAGGATATCAATGACAACGCGCCGCGGTTTAACAAAGAATTTGTTACCATAGAAATCATCGAGTCGACGCCTCCTGGGAGCAGGTTTACACTGGGCAGTGGCAGAGACCCTGACATCGGGGCAAACTCCTTACAAAAGTACGAACTTACCCCCAATCCACTCTTCTCCCTCTTAGTGAGGGAGAGCCCTGATGGGACGAAACACGCGGAACTGGTACTGGAGAAAAACTTAGACCGAGAAAAACAGAGAAATCACCATTTGATACTGACGGCACTGGATGGCGGGGATCCGGTCCGATCCGGGACAGCCCAGATTAAGATTAACGTGACAGACGCAAATGACAACCCACCAGTATTCACCAAAGAGATCTACAAGGTTCGACTGATGGAAAACCTGCCAGAGGGCTCCTTAGCTTTTCAGGTGAAAGCTACTGACAGTGACGAAGGTACCAATGCAGAAATCGCCTACTCTTTCAGTGACATCGCAGACAGTGGTCGCCAGCTCTTCTCTCTGGACCCCAGGACAGGGGATGTGAAGGTTACAGGTCACTTAGATTATGAAGAAGGGAAATATTATGAAGCGACTGTTGAAGGTAAGGATGGGGGTGGACTCACTGCGCAAGCCAAAGTACACATAGACATTACAGACGTAAATGACAATGTGCCAACCCTTTCTCTCCTGCCTATCTTGAACCCGATACCCGAAGACTCAGTCCCGAGCACAGTTGTAGCTGTGATCAATGTTCGTGACAGAGACTCGGGAGAAAATGGAGAAGTGAGCTGTAACATGGACGGAAATCTGCCTTTCAGATTGGAAATGTCGTCAGAGAACACCTATAAACTAATAATAGCCAGTGCCCTGGACAGAGAAACAGTGTCCGCTTACAATATCACCATCACTGCAAAGGACCGGGGCAGCCCGGCTCTGTCGAGCAGCAGGGAGCTGGTGCTGGAGGTGTCGGACGTGAACGACAACGCGCCGGTGTTCGAGGAGGCGTCGTACAGCGCGTACGTGCGGGAGAACAACGCGGTGGGCTTGCTGGTGTTGCGCGTTGTGGCTCGGGACTTGGACGCGGGCGCGAACGGGCGCGTGAGCTACTGGCTGTCGGGCGGCAGCGCGGGCGCGGCGGGCGCGGCGCCGCTGGTGTCGGTGGAGGCGCGGAGCGGCGCGGTGTACGCGCAGCGCTCGTTGGACTACGAGCAGTGCCGCGAGTTCTCGGTGGCCGTGCGGGCGCAGGACGGCGGGTCGCCGGCGCGCAGCTCGACGGCCACGGTGCGCGTCTTCGTGCTCGACCAGAACGACAACGCGCCGCGGGTGCTCTACCCGCCCCCGCCGGCGGCATCGGGCTCGGTGGGTTCGGCTTTCGAGGTGGTGCCGCGTTCGGCGTCGTCCGGGTACCTGGTGGGCAAGGTGGTGGCGGTGGACGCGGACGCGGGGCGCAACGCGTGGCTGTCGTACGAGCTGGTGCAGGCGTCGGAGCCGGCGCTGTTCCGCGTGGGGCTGCAGAGCGGCGAGGTGCGCACAGCGCGGGCCGTGTCGGAGAGGGACGCGGCCAAGCAGCGCCTGGTGGCCGTGGTGAAGGACCACGGCGAGCCGGCGCTGTCGGCCACGGCCACGCTGCACGTGGTGCTGGCCGAGAGCTTGCAGGAGGCGCTGCCGGAGCTGAGCGAGCGGGCGGCGGGCGCCGAGGCGGCGGGCGAGCTGCAGTTCTACCTGGTGCTGGCGCTGGCGCTGCTGTCGGCGCTGTTGGTGCTGAGCGTGGCGCTGGCCGTGCTGGCGCGGCTGCGGCGGGCCGGGCCGCCCGCCGTGCTGCGCTGCCTGGGCGCGCAGCGCTTGTCGCTGGCCGGCGCCGCCTTCCCGGCCGACTTCTGCGAGGGCACCTTGCCCTACTCCTACAACCTGTGCGTGGCGGCGCCGCCCCGCGCCAACCTCGAGGCCGCTTGGCCGCCGCCGCCGCTGCCCATCGTGCCCGCGGAGGAGCTTGTGGCCGGGGAGCCCTGCGAGAAGCCGAGCCCGAGCAGCAGCGCCGTCGTGGAACAGCCACTTGTCGACCCCGACGCACCACAGGTCAGTCAGTCCATTCTCTTCGAGCTCTTCCTAACTATTGCCCTCTTCTGTGTTTCCCGGCGTGTTGTGGATGGGGAGTGCTGGTCCCTGTCTCCGTCACAGAGTGAAGGAACGGGGCCACTCCGTCCTGTAATAGTACTAGGCAGTGGCATCTCTTGAGTGTCACTAGTCACAGGTTGAATTTCAACTGGATGTGTTGTATGTAATACTTTAACTAAAAAAAGTGAAGGGGATTTGTTACTATGAGGAAGGAGATACTCTTGTTCCGCATGAAAGAACCATGGAAATGATACTGACATTATCTGTCGGAGATTTTTCCTTAATGATCCATTTGTCCTGAAATTCTTGGACCTCGTTGATAGGTCGTTGCAAACCTTTTAGTTAGTGCTTTTTCGGTATTGGACTCCCAAAAGAGTTCCTGTACTTCATGAATGGAAAAGTGATAGGTTCTCCATCCAAAATGAAAGAAGAGAGTGTCACCTATATTTTGCGGGATTGGTTGCAGCAGCGGGACGTCTTAACTTTTCCTGACTTTTTTTTTCCATCCTGGTCGGTGGTCGGTACTTCTGGTTTCTTGTTTTGTTTTTGTGGGTTTTTTTTTATTCTTTAAAATATTTCTTTCATACACCGTTGTAGATGAAGAATGAGGTCTTAAAAGAAAGAAAAAGTTGTAATTTGTGTTTTAGAGCCTGTTTTCTTTTCATATCCTCTTTACGAAAAGGTAAGTGCTTGGACCTTGTATAGAGAATTCGTTCTCCTGGCTTTTGGGTTTTTGGTTTTGGAGTTTTTTTTCCAGTAACAGTTACATCTGTCTGCTTAAAAGGTAGGCGTCTAAGATCCAAAAATTTACATGAAATTTGAAGGAGATTTGCTGAATGACAACGTCGGCACTTGAGTTTGCACATTTATCAAGGGTGCCCCAACTTAGGCTGTGCAGCCGTACTTCTCTTTTCCCCCTGTTCTAAATTATTTTGTTGACTATATGTTGTAGCTACGTGAATATACAAGAATTAGTACAATTAACAAGCAACAGTCCTTTACACCTTGATTTCTGAGGAAAGAAAAGCCTCTACCTGGGCCTATAGAATGACGTGATTGTATGTAAATATGTATAATGTTCACTGCAGGTGCTTTCCAGCCTCTTGAGTAGTGGTAGGTACAGTCATAAAGGAGTGATCAGGTAACGGACAGCCTGCAACACAGGGGTGAGAGAATATGAATTTCCAGGAGTAGGGGAGCCTCCTCCTGTACTGTGGCCTCGGAAAGGTCTTTTAGGGAGAAAGTCCGGAGGGCCTGGCAGATGGGGGAGCAACTCATCTCCTCCGGAATTGTAGGGAGTTGGGGTCGTTTGGGTCTCAGTTTCAGTGGGTTGACAATATTTTGTTCCAGCTTTAGAGGTCTCAGTATCAGTCAGTGTTGGTGGAGTAGTTAATTTAGGTATTATGGACTAAGATATTCAAAATCAAAGTTCCAGACGCCCAGCTCAATAAGCTTAATACCTGTGGTTTTCCGGGAGGGGGGGTGCATGTCTAATTGTGTACATCAGACCCCATTTTCTTTTGCTACTCTTGTACCAGTTATTTAATTTTAACTACTAAAAATACTTACGATGAAAGTTTTGGTTTTGAGCTACTGAATTACGACTCGTAACACTCGGTACGTCGTATTAAGAAAACTACATGACATATACATAGTGCGTGCAGTGCCGGGAGGAGGCTGCGGGCGCCGCTGTTGACCGAGAGGAGCGAGAGGAAGGTCGGAGCGCTGCAGCCCCGCCCGCTGCGGCCCGGCTCGATCGCTGGATTCCTGGATCGGCGGCCGGGCGTCCCCACGCTGCGGAACCGTGCTGAAGAGACACAGAGAGCCCGGCGGCAGCGGCTGGGAGCGGCGAGCCGGAGCTGCACCGTGAGCCCGATCGGTGAGCGGCGGCGGGAGCTCTCGACGCAGTTGCGGTGCCGGCGGTGCGGCGGCGGCGATGTGCGCGGCGGGGAGGCGCTGGGGCCGGCGGCAGCGAGTGCTGCTCTGGGGCGTCCTGCTGGCGGCCTGGGAGGCGGCGTGGGGGCAGCTGCGCTACTCGGTGCCCGAGGAGATGCCCAAGGGCTCGTTCGTGGGCGACGTGGCCAAGGACCTGGGGCTGCAACTGCCAGCGCTCAGCGATCGCGGCGTCCGAGTTGTCACGGAAGGTACGAGGCAGCATTTTGCTTTGCAAGGGAAGACGGGACATTTAGTGACGGTCGAGAGGATCGACAGAGAGCAGCTGTGCGAGAGTGTGGAGCAATGCGTGCTGCGCTGTGAGCTGATAGTGGAGGCGGAAATGAAGTTTTATAAAATAGAAGTAGAAATCACGGACATTAATGACAACGCCCCGAGCTTCCGAGAGGCAGAAAAAGACCTGAGACTGAGCGAGACGACAGCCCCGGGGTCACGGTTTCCCCTGGCCGAGGCTCACGACCCGGACTCTGGACAGAATTCCCTGCAGAGCTACGAGCTGAGCGGCGACGAGCACTTCTCGCTGGCCGTGCAGACGGGCCCCGGCGGGGATCAGCGTCCCGAGCTGGTGCTGGCGAAGGCGCTGGACCGGGAGGAGGCGGCGTTCCACGAGCTGGTGCTGAGGGCGAGCGACGGCGGCGAGCCGGCCCGGACGGGCACGGCGCGGATCCGCGTGACGGTGCTGGACGCGAACGACAACGCGCCCGTGTTCAGCCAGGCGGAGTACACGGTGCGTGTGCCGGAGGACGTGCCCGTGGGCTCCGTCCTTGTCACTGTCACGGCCACCGACGCCGACGAGGGGCCGAACGGGCACGTGAAATATAATTTCCATAAAATTTCAGATCGGGCTTCGAAACTTCTTTATCTGGACTCTGAGACAGGAGAAATAACTATCAAGAACGACTTGGATTTCGAGGAATTCTCCTCCTATGAACTGGAGGTGCAGGCACGGGATGGTGGAGAGCTCTCCGATACGGCAAAAGTCGTGATCACTGTGACAGATGTCAATGACAACGTGCCTAAGATTTCCGTGCGGTCGGCTCTGAACGAGATCTCAGAGGACGCCCCACCAGGGACTGTTGTGGCCCTGCTGCACGTGCAGGACCGCGACTCGGGGGCCAATGGTGAGGTGCGCTGCTCCCTCGACAGGGCCGTCCCCTTCCGCCTGGAGAAGTCCTTGGATGACTACTACCGCGTGGTGACGGCGAGAGAGCTGGACCGGGAGCAGGAGTCGGAGTACAACGTGACGGTGCGGGCGGCCGACGGCGGTCGTCCGTCGCTGCAGAGCAGCAGGGTGCTGTGTGTGCGGGTGCTGGACGTGAACGACAACGCGCCGGTGTTCTCGCAGGAGCGCTACAGCGCTCGGCTGCCGGAGAACAACGTGGCGGGCTTGCTGGTGCTGCGGGTGCGGGCGACGGACTCGGACTGGGGGGAGAACGCGCGCGTGCGGTACCGGCTGGGAGAGGGTGGTGTGCGGGGCTCGCCGCTGTCGTCGTACGTGTCGGTGCAGGCGGAGACGGGCGCGCTGTACGCGCTGCGCTCGTTCGATTACGAGGAGGTGCGCGAGGTGGGGCTGTGGGTTTGGGCGGAGGACGGCGGCTCGCCGGCGCTGAGCAGCAACGTGTCGGTGCGGCTGGTGATCGTGGACGAGAACGACAACGCGCCGCAGGTGCTGTACCCGCCGCCGGCGGGGGCTTTGTCGGGCTCGGTGTGGTCGGGCGTGGAGCTGGCGGCGCGGTCGAGCGAGGCCGGCGCGCTGGTGGCCAAGGTGGTGGCGGTGGACGCGGACGCGGGTCAGAACGCGTGGCTGTCGTACGAGCTGGCCAAGGGGACGGAGCCGGGGCTGTTCCGCGTGGGGCTGCACAGCGGCGAGGTGCGCACGGCGCGCTCGCCACTGGCCCGCGACGCGGCGCGCCAGAGCCTGGTGGTGCTGGTGAAGGACCACGGGCGGCCGGCGCTGTCGGCCACGGCCACGCTGAGCGTGGTGCTGGCCGAGAGCGTGGCCGAGCTGCTGGCCGAGCTGGGCAGCGCGGCGCGGGCGGAGGCGGAGGCGGGGGCGGGCGAGGCGGGCGGCAGCCTGACGCGCTGGCTGGTGCTGGCCGTGGCCGCCGTGTCGTGCCTGTTCGTCGCCTTCCTGCTGCTGCTGCTGGCGCTGCGCCTGCGGCGCTGGCGGCGCTCGCAGCAGCAGCTGCTGGCGGCGGGCAGCGGCGCCTTGCGCGGCGTGCCGGCCACGCACTTCGTGGGCATCGACGGCGTGCGCGCCTTCCTGCACTCCTACTCGCACGACGTGTCTCTCACGGCCGACTCGCGCAAGAGCCACCTCCGCTTCTCGGCCGCCAGCTGCTGCGACACCCTGCCGGCCCGGCCGCCGCCCGACGAGCCCGCGCCGCTGCTCGGAGACGAGGAACCTGCCGGTGCCCAGCAGGCGGACCCCGCCCCTCTCCCGGTGAGTTCCTTTTACTTCATTTTCCTTCTTTTCCTTTCTTAATAGTTCGCATTTTTTTCCCTCCTTTCTGTATCATTCTTTGTGCATGTAGATATGAATAGATACACGGAGACTCCTGTGCTCTTGCCCCTTGTTCATACAGGGCCTTATTGTTTATCGCTCGCTCAGGTTGGTGTGGAATGCTGAAGAGGTGAGGGTACTGTACCCTCTCCTGTTTCTCTAAGTGGGAGTAGCTGTTAAGTCGATACCAATGTAACATAAGAGGCACATCTACTTTATAATCTCTGTGGTGTTGAACCTTGCAGAGAACTGCATTTCCCTTTCCTGAAGAGTTAATGTTATCTGTGTTTTATCTCTGTAACTGGCTTTTTGATTACATGTGATTGGCAATTATGAGTGTCAAAGAGTACCATGCAAGTTGTGAGTGGCTGGAGATGTGAGTCGCGGGAGCTGTGCATGAGAGACCCTTGAGAGCCACAGAAGAGATATTTTTCTAGAAGACATGTTATTCCAGCTGTATTGGGAGTTTTAGGTATTTTGTCCTGTGTCCCTGTAGGTTGCTGTTCTGGTTTGAGTATTGTTGGGGGTTGTTTGTTTGTGTTTGTTTAGTTTTGTTTTTGGTTTTGTGGGTTTTAATTGGGGGGGGGGAGTTTTTGTTTGTTTTTCACTAACAGCATAGTTATGTTCTTATGATAAATACCATTATGGAGCCTTTGTGAAGAGATGACAGATTATTCTTTCCCTACTAAATACCCGAATTACCTATCTAACCTAACTGCCTTTAATAAGAATATATTGCATCATCTCTTTCATTATGCATGTTTTAACCTCTTGTCTTGCTCATTGTGATGAGCCAAAGGTGAGGAATTTTCTCTGATGGTGTGTGGAAGATCATATGCATTCCATTTGCCCAACTGTCCAGTAAGTGCCTTTCATATTTACAGCTGTCAAGAGAAAGACTTTCAGACACTTTTTTCCTTAAAATGTCAGTGCAGAAATGCTCTTGCTCATCACACACACACGGTGAAAATTCAAATATTGTCCAAGGTAAGGAGAAGTTGTCTGTGCAGCTTTTCTTCTGATAGAGTTTATCTGCAGATGATGAAGATTAATGCAATCTGTCATGGGTTTGAGGAGTGTCTCGGGGGTCCTGTGTGTGAGGAGATACTGATGGAGACAAGTGCAAGTGCTTTGTTGCTGCCCTACAAACATGAGTCTGAGGGTGTCTTTTTTTTTTTTATGTTACACTACTCAGATTTTGACAGGCCTACTTGTGTGTTCATCAGTTTGCTTTCCTGTTGCATGATGATTCCTATGAATGGTGGTTATTAGGCATAGATGTAACCTTTGCATCAGTTTGGTAGTGTAATGTATTTTCTGGGTTGCCCTTGTGCTGGAGAAGGATGTTGCTGTCTTTCAACTGACACTTTAATGACCAGGACTATACCTGAGCTCTATATTGCTTATGGCCTTTAGATCTTTTTATGTTTCTTCAAATTGTATGAAGAATGAACCTGTGCTGTGGTCTTTGGGGTCTGCAAATTTGTGTGCACCACATTTCTTTCATTGATGTCTCTCTGCAAACTTAGCTCTTTATTGTATGATATTTGGGCAAGGTGAAGAGTTCAGACTGCACAGAGAAAGGACAGGTGCAAGAGTTCACTGTGGTACAGTTTGAAATGGCTAAAAGGAGGGTCTCAAGGTTCAGTTTTCCCCAGTTTTTAGATGAGGCCCACAGATGTGCTTTCATGCATTTCCTTTTTTTTAATTATCCAAAGGAATTCCTTTGAGGAACTATGGCTGTAGTCAGTGGTGCGAGCTCCTGTGTGAACCTTGTGTGTACTTATTAGCAAGTAGTTACTTTTTCTGTGTATTTATTACAATTGACTCAATCTGAAATGTTAAGATGTGATTTTTACACTTTTGCAGGTTTCCCATGATTGTCTTGTTTCTTTGTTCACTTCTAAAGTTGGGCTTCTTTGTATGGTAGTTCTGAAAACATTCATATAGTAAAAGACTGACAGATTATCAGGCTGGTGAAGTGGTTTCTATCCATAAATTGAAGACTGACAGCTGCCAAGATGTGATGGGTTAACCTTGGAGAGCTGCCAGGTGCCCACCAAGCTGCTGGAGAATGGAGAGAAAATACATAGAAAGGCTCATGGATGCGGATAAGGATGGGGGGATCACTGAACAATTACTGTCATAGGCGAAATGGATTCAATTTGGGGAAATTAATTTAATCTATTGCCAATTAAAAGTCAGATCTGAACAATGAGAGACAACAAAATTCAATTTATTACCAGTCAAATCAGAATAGGGTAATGAGAAATAAACCCAAATCTTAAAAACACCTTTCATCCATTCCTCTCTTCTTTATGGGCTCAACTTCTCTTCCAATTTCTTACCTTCTCCTCTCAAGAGGTGCAAGACACTGGAAATGAAGTTGGGGTCAGTTCATCATGACCACTCCTTCCTCCTCATGCTCTTCCCCTGCTCCAACACAAGGTCCTACCCATGGTAGACAGTCCTTTATTAAATTCTCTCTCTGAATCCTTCCCACATGACACGGATCTTCAATATCTGCTCCAAAAGGGGTCTTTTCCACAGGGTGTAGTCCTTTAGGAATGCTCTGTTCCAGCATGGGTGACCTGTGGGGGTCACAGGTCCTGCCAGCAGACCTGCTGCTGCACGGGCTCCTCTCCACAGGGACACATGTTCTTCCAAAAACCTTCTACAACGTGAGCTGTCCCCAGGGACACAGCCTTCTTCAGGGCACATCCACCTGCTTCAGTGGGAGGTCCTTCCCGGGAAGCAGGTGGGTATCTGCTCCACCACAGACCTCCGTGTGCTGCGGGGAGACAACCTGCCTCAGCATGGTCTCCATCGGGGGCTGCAGGGGAATATCTGCTCCGGCACCTGGAGCACCTCCTTCTTCACTGACCTTGGTGTCTGCAGAGCTGTTTCTCTTGCATATTCTCACTCATCTCTCCTGGCTGCCATTGTGTAGCAGGTCTCAAACCTTCTTAAATATGTCACCACAGGGGCACTATGACCAGGGCTGACTGGTTCAGTGGTGGGTCCATCTTGGAGCCAGACGAAACTGGCTCTGTCATACACAGGGTTACCTTCTGGCATCTTCTCACAGCAACCATCCTTGTAGTCCCCCTGCCACCAAAACTTTGCCACTCAAACCCAATACACAAGACAAAGACTTTGATGTACTTCTGCTCCCATAAAATGGCACTGAATTAAAAGAACGTGGCTGATATGTGAGGAATAGTTGGATATTGTCCATCTAAAGGCTGTGAATGCAGATCAGGAAGGGTTACAGACTGACTTGGAACCAGGAAAACAGGTGAGTCAATGTGATTTTGGCTGGGCAATTATTTGATTTTATGTCTGGTAGCAAGGCCTGTGCATTCATGCTGTGATCCTGTTTCCCCTGTCCTGAAAGGCAATGGCAGGTCTCCAACAAGGAGATTAGCTGTGTATATAGAATGATGATGGTCTTCCTGCTTGGAGAGGACTCTTTCAGTGGGGACACCTGTGGGAAGGGGAGCCCCAGCACCAGCACAGAATAGCCACTCGTGGACACTGTTTTGCCACATGACTATAAACCTGTGCTCGTTCTCGATTGTCTTGGAGCCTTTCTGAATTCTGTCCACTTTCCTTTGGGTTTCTCTGGGTGGTGAGGATGGAAAGTGCTGATCTGTGTCTCCATAAAGGAATGAAAGTAGGAAGAGTATAAAACCCTATTCATCCAGAGCAGGAATTGAGGCACAGCACAAGCTTTTTCATCCTACATTTAGGCTCACTGGAGAGTTTCAGGTGATTCAGCTGCTGCAAGGAAAAATGGCAAAGCTAGGTACTGTGAACCTAAACAATTTTGATTTGCAGTGAGATTTTTTTTCCCTTTGTAAATACTTTCCCTGATTGGGGTGCACTTGGCCCTGGTTGATAGCACTGAAGAGAGAGCTGTTGGTTATTGTTGTTTTGATAATGGAAGTCCTGAAGGAAACACGTGTGTGTGATTCCATGAATTGAGAAATTAAGGTTTGTTCTACATAAAGAACAGGAAAGCATAAAGAGAGGAGTCTCAGTGTCTGTCATCCCAGCTTTTGGAGGAAGGCTGCTGCAGAAATGTTAGCATTAGTAGGATGGATTCATTTTCTCCAGGTATGATTCCTCTGGGTTCTTGCAGCAGCTATTTCTCATTGTTTATTTCATATTTAATGACAGTATTTTTGCCATTCCTCTTCTATCTCCTATTTACAAGTGAAGGTCTAGGGAGATGTCAATGTATATCTGAGGGTAGAAACCCTGCAGGGCTGTAATTACTGAGTCCTAAATACTGGATTTCATCCATACATACTTTCAAGGTTTGCAGCTGCCAAAACAAATACTTTGATATAGTTCTGTTTCCATGAGACATCCCCAAATGAAATGCTTTTTCATCTGTGGCCAATACATGACCAATAGCTGGATTTGTCCATGGTGCAACTAAAGGCTGTGAATGCAGAGCAAGGAGGGTGAGAGGCTGACTTTGAAGCAGGAAATCAGGTGGGTCAATGTGGTTTTGGCTGAGCAATGGTTTGATTTCATGCCTGATGCCAAGGCCTGTCCCATTTTTTTTTTCTGATCTTGGTTTCCCTACCCTGAAACACAACAGCAGTCCTCTGATAATAGAGCATTTGTACAATAACTCTGCATTTAGAAGGATGATTTGTGGGTAGCACAGCTGACAATTCCTGCGGGAGACCACCTTTGTTCAAATTATATATACCTGTAATGTTGTAAAGTAGAATTTCTTCATAGTTGTAGTAACACTCTTTCAGGCCTTCATTTCCTGGAAGGTTTGTTTCCCCCATTTCTAGAAAGTGCTTTTGCATTTGAATTTGTGAGTTGTTTTGTAGCAAATGTTTACTGTAGCCACCTAAAACTCTCTGTGTGAGAAAAAAAAAAAGAAGAAACAGAAGTTAAAACAGAATCTGTTCTACCTTCTCAGAACACATGGTTTGAGAAACAGGACAACTATAAATCCTTTAAACATGCAGCTTCAGTTTTGTGGGAGATGAGCAAGCTACATGGTAGAAAAATTGATGAGTTCTGTTGAGTACTTCATTATGTGTTAGTGCCTCTGGCTCATGTTACAGCAGATGTGGAAGGGAAGATGTGAGGGGGATACATTTGTCTTTTAATGTCATGGGTGAATATATGTACATATGACAGTAGAAAAAATTGCATCTTTGTGCAACTGTGTGTGAGATAAAAGAGAGATTCTTTTGAGTGAATGGCTCAATGACCCATCTCTGCTGTATGATGACTCCTCTTTTAGTCTCTCTGGTGCTTTTGAATGCTTATCTTTCTTCTCAGAATGATCGTGAGCAGGCAAATATATTTCCATTCTAGGTATGATCATGATGCATTGTCCTTTCATGAGATATTTTTGTCAATCATGACTGTCAGAAGCAAATCTACAAGATGTTCAGGAGAGATTGGAATGACGATGTATAGGTTAAATAGCTTAAAATTCCTGTGTGAAACCTCCTTTCTCTGTCTCTATGTCCCTGTAACTGTTTGACAAAGTAGTAATTACTTCATCAAAGTAGTGATTACAGTTTCTGTCCTTGATCTCCCTTAGGAATTTGTTTCCTGGAGAGTCATGATTCATGTTTTCCACATGTAGATTGTTCTTTTGCATTTGTAGCTGTGAGTATTTTGCAGCAGATACTGAATTCCCTTGAGAACCACAAGAGGAAAAAAAGGATGATAGGTGCAAAGAAAATGAAATAGAAGATAAAATCTAGTCTTTCCCAAGTCCTTGCATTCAGATACAGTCCTTTCATAAAGCATTTACACTTACAGCTTCATAATCATAAGAGATAATCAGGCTACAAAGCAGTAAAATTCACAAGAACTGATGAGAAATGAACTCTCCTACTACATAGTCCAAAGTAAAACTTTAGCACCCTGCTTGTGTGTTCAGACCTTTCTGATCTCTATGTGTTCTGGGAAGTTATTTTTCAAGGCAGAGACTTAGCAAAGCACCTGTACATTCCAGGAATCCAGTATTTCCCTCAGAGGGCTCAGTCACAGCTTTTTATTAATAAGCAGATCTGAGCTTCTGCTTTGTAAGAAGGACTTTGAGGAGAGCACTTGCACACAGCCCTACCCCTTTCTGACTCCAAGTGGGTAACAAGCATTAAACAAGATCCAGGAGCATCAGTGCATAGCAGCAGTTCCCTCTGATCCCCCTCTGGCAAGCTCTGGAACACTGTACAGAGTGTACAGCGCTGCTGGCCAATCTTACCTACCTGGGCATTATTCTTGTGTCTGTGAGGACTACACGACTGTGCCTCTCTGTGTGATTTCCTACATGGCTGGATGCGTCACAGCGGTGAATAAGCAGCCACACGTGGGACAGAGGGAAGTGTTTGATTTGTCTTCTTTGGTTTAGTAGGTGCCAAGGATTTTTGTTGTTCTGATAAAAAGAACATTGGAAGCTTAATAAATTACTTCAGTCCAGTTGACAGAGACCTAGTAGCTCTTTGAAATCAGCGCAGCTTGCTTAACTTGCATCTTGAGACCTCAGTGATCCTTCAGGTGCTCTGGGGATCAGTTCTTAACGTAAAGTTTTGGCAAAGCTGCTGCAAATGACGGCACAGAAATTCCTTGCTTTGATGAGGTCAGATAGAGGTTTTGGATTTGTATATAAATTCTCAGAAATCTTTGAAAAGAATTCAGCTGATCATGCTGACCATAGATGGGCTGACCAGATGATGGGACTTTTCCCTAAGAAGAGCTTTACCCTAAAAACTCCGAGCATCCAAGCAGTATTAATGCTCGGCTAGCAGGCGGCTGCAGTGTTGTGTCGGCGCCTCCGGGTGCCGCTGTTGGGCCGCCGCCGAGCGTTGCTGGAGCCGCCGCCGCCGCCGCCTGTGCGCGCTGTCCCCGCAGGCTGCTGGCTCGGGCGGGCAGTGCGGGCCAGAGCGGCAGCGGCACGGGCAGCAGAGGCGAGAGGCGGCGCGGGCAGCAGAGGCGTGCGAGTTGGAGGCGGCGGCGGGCCGGGTTTGCTTTGTCGGGCGCTGCTGGGGCTGCGCAGAGCGGCTGCGAGGGAGGCGGGGCAGCGGCAGGAGCCTTGCGAGCTCGGCGAGCGAGCGCTGTGGGCGATGTCGGGCGGGCGGAGGGCGAGCGGCGGGCCGGGCGGCGGGCGAGCGCTGGGGCTGGGCGCTGTGCTGCTGTGGCTGTGCTGGCGGGCGGCGGCGGAGCGGCTCCGCTACTCCATGGCCGAGGAGCTGCCCAGAGGCTCGCTGGTGGGGCCGCTGGCCCGGGACCTGGGGCTCAGCGCCGACGAGCTGCCGGCGCGCAAGCTGCGGCTCAGCGCGGACAAGCAATACTTCACGGTGAGCGAGGGGAACGGGAACCTGTACGTGAGCGAGAGGCTGGACCGGGAGGAGCTGTGCGGCGAGTCGTTGTCCTGCTCGGTCAGCTTCGAGGCGCTGGTGCACAACCCGCTCAACGTCTTCCATGTCGAGGTGGCCATCGAAGACGTGAATGACCATTCCCCGTCCTTCAGCAAGGCTGCTCTGGACCTCGAGATCGGGGAATTAATCCCTCCCGGTGCTCGTTTTCCTCTGGAGATGGCCCAGGATGAGGACGTGGGAAGCAACTCACTGCTGACTTACCGGCTCACCAGCAGCCCCTCCTTCTCTCTGGCGTTCAAGGAGAGCCCGGACGGAAGCAAGCAGCCTGAATTAGTGCTGGAGAAAACGTTGGACCGGGAGAAGCAGAGCTCTTTTGAGCTGCTACTGACGGCAGTGGATGGCGGGGAGCCCATGAGAACTGGAACTGTTGAGGTTCGGATCAGCGTGACTGACGCTAATGACAACCCACCCGTATTCTCGCAGGATCGGTACAGCACGAGCCTCCGGGAGGACGCACTGCCGGGTTCAGAGGTATTGAAAGTGTCAGCCATAGATGCCGACGCCGGCACCAATGCTCATATCACCTATCATTTCGGCAAAATGCCGGCCAAAGTGCTTCAGCAATTCGTGGTGGACAGGGAGAGCGGGACAATCACACTGCAGGAGCCTCTGGACTTCGAGAACACGCGAGCGTTCAGCTTGCCTGTGGAGGCGAGGGACGGTGGCGGTCTGGTGGCGCATTGCAAGGTGGAGGTGGAGGTGCTGGACGTGAACGACAACGCACCCGAAATCACCATTCTGTCTGTGTCGAGTCCGGTGCCCGAGGACGCGCCTGTCGGCACCGTGGTGGCCCTACTGAAAGTGAACGATCCCGACTCCGGCGAGAACGGTGAGGTGTCGTGCGAGCTGTCGGGGGAGGCGCCGCTGTCGATCGTGGCTTCGTCGGGCGGCTCTTACAAGGTGGTGACGGCGAGCGCGCTGGACCGCGAGCAGGCGTCCGAGCACCGCGTGACGGTGGTGGCCCGGGACCGGGGCAGCCCGGCGCTGTGGAGCAGCAGGGAGCTGGTGCTGGAGGTGTCGGACGTGAACGACAACGCGCCGGTGTTCGAGGAGGCGTCGTACAGCGCGTACGTGCGGGAGAACAACGCGGTGGGCTTGCTGGTGTTGCGCGTTGTGGCTCGGGACTTGGACGCGGGCGCGAACGGGCGCGTGAGCTACTGGCTGTCGGGCGGCAGCGCGGGCGCGGCGGGCGCGGCGCCGCTGGTGTCGGTGGAGGCGCGGAGCGGCGCGGTGTACGCGCAGCGCTCGTTGGACTACGAGCAGTGCCGCGAGTTCTCGGTGGCCGTGCGGGCGCAGGACGGCGGGTCGCCGGCGCGCAGCTCGACGGCCACGGTGCGCGTCTTCGTGCTCGACCAGAACGACAACGCGCCGCGGGTGCTCTACCCGCCCCCGCCGGCGGCGTCGGGAGCGGCGTCTGCGGGCTCGGTGGGTTCGGCTTTCGAGGTGGTGCCGCGTTCGGCGTCGTCCGGGTACCTGGTGGGCAAGGTGGTGGCGGTGGACGCGGACGCGGGGCGCAACGCGTGGCTGTCGTACGAGCTGGTGCAGGCGTCGGAGCCGGCGCTGTTCCGCGTGGGGCTGCAGAGCGGCGAGGTGCGCACGGCGCGGGCCGTGTCGGAGAGGGACGCGGCCAAGCAGCGCCTGGTGGCCGTGGTGAAGGACCACGGCGAGCCGGCGCTGTCGGCCACGGCCACGCTGCACGTGGTGCTGGCCGAGAGCTTGCAGGAGGCGCTGCCGGAGCTGAGCGAGCGGGCGGCGGGCGCCGAGGCGGCGGGCGAGCTGCAGTTCTACCTGGTGCTGGCGCTGGCGCTGCTGTCGGCGCTGTTGGTGCTGAGCGTGGCGCTGGCCGTGCTGGCGCGGCTGCGGCGGGCCGGGCCGCCCGCCGTGCTGCGCTGCCTGGGCGCGCAGCGCTTGTCGCTGGCCGGCGCCGCCTTCCCGGCCGACTTCTGCGAGGGCACCTTGCCCTACTCCTACAACCTGTGCGTGGCGGCGCCGCCCCGCGCCAACCCCGAGGCCGCTTGGCCGCCGCCGCCGTTGCCCATCGTGCCCGCGGAGGACCTTGTGGCCGGGGAGCCCTGCGAGAAGCCGAGCCCGAGCAGCAGCGCCGTCGTGGAACAGCCGCTTGTCGAACCTGACGCACCGCAGGTCAGTAAATCTCACGCTGTTCCCCTTGAGCCTTTCTTAACAGGCTTCCTTTTTTTCCTACTTTC
Source organism: Pseudopipra pipra (assembly GCF_036250125.1). Taxonomy (NCBI): domain Eukaryota; kingdom Metazoa; phylum Chordata; class Aves; order Passeriformes; family Pipridae; genus Pseudopipra; species Pseudopipra pipra. The sequence continues at coordinate 2,865,788 of NC_087563.1, read as the reverse complement.
CTATGAATTGTGTGCGTGGGTTTTGCTGATCCGTGAAGGAAGGAAGAAACGCTGTATCCCCTTTCCACTCTCAGCAGGCTGCCAGCCGCGGCGTTTGGGTCTTCAGGGCTCACAGCTCCAGTTTCACTTGATAGATTTTGATTACAACTCCCATTTGAGTGGTTACCCGTGATCGCAGTATATCAGTGGTCCTGCATGGTTAGAAAATGAGCTGAATGCTTGGTGTTTGAGATTTCTCCTTCTGATCGCTTTTCCCCTAGATTGATATACCTGCACCTGGTCAGTACTGTTTCGGTATTCACTCCGAAATGTAACGTGCGCCTGGCTCTATAAACTAAGAAGTTACATGCTTTTCCTAATCCTCTTCCGCTTGTTCCCCTATGGTTTGAGAGAAGCCTGCTTAACATACGGTAGCTCCAGAAGGGCTGAATAAGTACTGCTTGTTTAACTCAAAACCCATTTTTAATGGTGTTTTCCAAGTTGTCCTGTATTCTCTTATGTTTTGAGGGAATGCTGCTGCAAAAGGGCAGCATGAAGTGGATGGATAAATTTTATCCAAGCATAATTTTTCACTTTTTTTTTTTTTGTACAGTTGTTTCTCAGTTCAAAGGTGAACAAGGATTCTTTCTCTGCAGAAAGAGATTTGCTGATTCCACGTGACAGAGGTCAAAAAGGGATTTGATGTTTGGGTTTTTTCTTGTTGATTGGTTTGGGGTTTTTCCCCCTGAAATGTGCGTGTTTTCAACATGAAAGATGTTTGCAGGTTTTTCCTCCCTGATGGAAGAGAGCGTCGACCATGTTTTGGGATAAGGTTTCTTTAGAAATGCTAGCCCTGGCGGGGCTGGTTACTTGTTCTGGGCATCGTTTCTCTCTGCAGTTTTTTCTCTCTTTCTTTTATTTTTTTCTTCCCCATCCTTTTCTGGTGAAGATGTTAAGTGAGATCTCAAAACCAGACAAACAAACAAAAAAACCCCAACCCCAAACCAAACTGAAAGAACACAAAAAAACCCCCACAAAAACCAAACCCACGCAAATCCCACATCTAGTTTTGTGTTTCAGAGCCTGTCGTTTACCTGATCCGTTGGTACCAAAGAGAGGTGCTTGGACCTGGTAGATCGTGTGGATCGTGGAATACTAAACCGAGGATTTGGGTCTTTCAGACTGTTTTTACAATAGTTGTTTTATCTGCCTGCTTTACCAGGAGAGGCCTTTACACATATCGAAAATGACAAGGGAGTATGCAAAATGACAGACATTATACACTCGAATAAAGCCTTTTTTAAACCTTTAGAAATAGCCCATATTTAAGGTTTCCAGCTCAATTTTTCCTGTTCTTCTCTCCTACACTATTTTGTTTAAAAGTTTTCGAACCAGAATGAAGATTGAATGATTAGGTGAATACTTTCCTAAAACCAACAAGCATTTACAGAGTGACTTCTGACGAAAAGAAAGCCTTTTCCACGTCCTTAAAACTATCGAATTAATTAAGTGTAAAGAAAACTGTTACCCGTCTGCAATCACCATCGATTTTGTTACAGTGAGCTGGAGAATAGGAACAGGAGCCGAGGCAGACATACTTCTTTTTCTTCTTGCTCTTTGCCTTGTGATTCGCGGGGAGACAAGCAGACTATTCTGGCGTTGTTCATTGCAGCTGCTTCCTGCCTCAGGGTCAGTTGTAGAACAGTCAGTGCGAAGTGACCTATAGCCTGAAACCGGGGGGAGGTGGGAGAGAATGATTTCCGAGCAGTAGGGGAGCCTCCTGTACGGTGCTCAAAGGGAAGTCTTACAGGGAGCGATAACAGAGCCCCCGGCAGGTGGTGGAACAAACTACCTCCTCCGGAGCTGTTCGGGTTTCGGGTTGTCAGAATTGTCGGTTTCAGTGGATCGATCCCAACTTCTTCCACCTTTAACTGTCTTATCTCAATCAGTGGTGCTGGAGTAGTTAATTTAACTTAGATCCTGTTCCGTATAAACCGAAAAAAATTAAAGCGAAGTTCCTGCCACTTGGTTTAATGAGCTCTGCTGCTCCAGGAGCAGCTGGTGTGTCTGATTATCCCGTGTGGTATCTCGTAACCTCTATTAATTTACTGTCCCTTATCCCAGTATTTTTTTTTAATAGTAGGATAGGCCTTAGAATATTATACACATCAAAACTGACAAAAGTCTTTTACATGAGATATAATGATCTTAGCAACTGATTTTTTTCAGTGTGGTAGAAATATCAGTCCCAAAGAGAGGACTATGTCTTCCTCTCGGCTGTGGGTAACTCGAGGATCAAAGAAGAGATCGTAGGGAGAGAAGGCCAGGCAGCGAGTGGCCGCTGCACGGGGCCCGATGTCTCTGTGGTGACTGTCCAGCCCCTGCGATCTGCCCGTGGGCGCGGCACAGCAGGCAGAGCTCGTTGGCGCTCGGTGCGTGCAGTGCCGGGAGGAGGCTGCGGGCGCCGCTGTTGACCGAGAGGAGCGAGAGGAAGGTCGGAGCGCTGCAGCCCCGCCCGCTGCGGCCCGGCTCCATCGGTTTCTCACTCTGTCTCGGCAGCCGAGGGGTTTGCAAACGTTTCCCTGGTGCGGAGGCGAGCTCCAGCGAAGCGGAGGGGCGGGCGGCAGAGGCCGAGAGCGGAGGGCAGGTGCGAGAGCCGGAATCGGAGCGGGAGCTGGATCAACGCTAGCGAGGCGGAGATGTGCGCGGCGGGGAGGCGCTGGGGCCGGCGGCAGCGAGTGCTGCTCTGGGGCGTCCTGCTGGCGGCCTGGGAGGCGGCGTGGGGGCAGCTGCGCTACTCGGTGCCCGAGGAGATGCCCAAGGGCTCGTTCGTGGGCGACGTGGCCAAGGACCTGGGGCTGCAGCACTTGGAGCTCGGCGACCGCGGAGTCCGTATCCTGGACAAAGGTAGGACGCAGTATTTCGCCCTGCACGGGAAGACGGGACATTTAGTGACGGCCGAGAGGATCGACAGAGAGCAGCTGTGCCGGCTGGTGGAGCAATGCGTGCTGCGCTGTGAGCTGATAGTGGAGGGGGAAATGAAGTTTTATGGAATAGAAGTAGAAATCAAGGACATTAACGACAACGCCCCGAGCTTCCGAAAGGCAGAAAAAGACCTGAGACTGAGCGAGACGACAGCCCCGGGGTCGCGGTTTCCCCTCCCAGACGCTCACGATCCGGACTCTGGACAGAATTCCCTGCAGAGCTACGAGCTGAGCGGCGACGAGCACTTCTCGCTGGCCGTGCAGACGGGCCCCGGCGGGGATCAGCGTCCCGAGCTGGTGCTGGCGAAGGCGCTGGACCGGGAGGAGGCGGCGTTTCACGAGCTGGTGCTGAGGGCGAGCGACGGCGGCGAGCCGGCCCGGACGGGCACGGCGCGGATCCGCGTGACGGTGCTGGACGCGAACGACAACGCGCCCGTGTTCAGCCAGGCGGAGTACACGGTGCGTGTGCCGGAGGACGTGCCCGTGGGCTCCGTCCTGGTCACCGTCACGGCCACCGACCCCGACGAGGGGCTGAACGGGCAAGTGAAATACAGTTTCCAGAGGATTTCACACAGTGCTTCAGAACTTTTCCATCTGGATTCTGAAACAGGTGAAATAGCTGTCAAGAACGGCTTGGATTTCGAGGAAATCTCCTCTCATGAACTGGAGGTTCAGGCAGGGGACGGAGGAGAGCTCTCCGACACGGCGAAAGTCAAGATCACTGTGACAGATGTGAATGACAACGCTCCTGAACTGACAGTATCGTCGGCAGTGAGTGAGATCTCGGAGGACTCCCCGTCGGGGACGGTGGTGGCCCTGTTGCACGTGCAGGACCTGGACTCGGGGGCCAATGGCGAGGTGCGCTGCTCCCTCGACGGAGGCATCCCTTTCCGGCTAGAGAAGTCTTTCGATAGTTACTACCGTGTGGTGACTGCAGAGCTGCTCGACCGGGAGCAGGAGTCGGAGTACAACGTGACGGTGCGGGCGGCCGACGGCGGTCGTCCGTCGCTGCAGAGCAGCAGGGTGCTGTGTGTGCGGGTGCTGGACGTGAACGACAACGCGCCGGTGTTCTTGCAGGAGCGCTACAGCGCTCGGCTGCCGGAGAACAACGTGGCGGGCTTGCTGGTGCTGCGGGTGCGGGCGACGGACTCGGACTGGGGGGAGAACGCGCTCGTGCGGTACCGGCTGGGGGAGGGTGGTGTGCGGGGCTCGCCGCTGTCGTCGTACGTGTCGGTGCAGGCGGAGACGGGCGCGCTGTACGCGCTGCGCTCGTTCGATTACGAGGAGGTGCGCGAGGTGGGGCTGTGGGTTTGGGCGGAGGACGGCGGCTCGCCGGCGCTGAGCAGCAACGTGTCGGTGCGGCTGGTGATCGTGGACGAGAACGACAACGCGCCGCAGGTGCTGTACCCGCCGGCGGCGGGGGCTTTGTCGGGCTCGGTGTGGTCGGGCGTGGAGCTGGCGGCGCGGTCGAGCGAGGCCGGCGCGCTGGTGGCCAAGGTGGTGGCGGTGGACGCGGACGCGGGTCAGAACGCGTGGCTGTCGTACGAGCTGGCCAAGGCGACGGAGCCGGGGCTGTTCCGCGTGGGGCTGCACAGCGGCGAGGTGCGCACGGCGCGCTCGCCACTGGCCCGCGACGCGGCGCGCCAGAGCCTGGTGGTGCTGGTGAAGGACCACGGGCGGCCGGCGCTGTCGGCCACGGCCACGCTGAGCGTGGTGCTGGCCGAGAGCGTGGCCGAGCTGCTGGCCGAGCTGGGCAGCGCGGCGCGGGCGGAGGCGGAGGCGGGGGCGGGCGAGGCGGGCGGCAGCCTGACGCGCTGGCTGGTGCTGGCCGTGGCCGCCGTGTCGTGCCTGTTCGTCGCCTTGCTGCTGCTGCTGCTGGCGCTGCGCCTGCGGCGCTGGCGGCGCTCGCAGCAGCAGCTGCTGGCGGCGGGCAGCGGCGCCTTGCGCGGCGTGCCGGCCACGCACTTCGTGGGCATCGACGGCGTGCGCGCCTTCCTGCACTCCTACTCGCACGACGTGTCTCTCACGGCCGACTCGCGCAAGAGCCACCTCCGCTTCTCGGCCGCCAGCTGCTGCGACACCCTGCCGGCCCGGCCGCCGCCCGACGAGCCCGCGCCGCTGCTCGGAGACGAGGAACCTGCCGGTGCCCAGCAGGCGGACCCCGCCCCTGCCCCGGTGAGTTCCTTTTACCAGTCCTCCTCGATGCTTTTCTCTTCTTTCTAGCCTTTTCCCCATCCTGATCTGTGTCCTCTGTAGCAGGTTTTGCTGACAAGGAAGGCAAAGCTTCGTTCATTGACGTGCTGAGTGCTGGTGCTTCTTGCAGCGCGGTGGTGGACGTAGGTAGGATCGGGTCTTAGCCTTCGAAAATGCGGAAGAGGCAGAAGTGCGGCTGAATGTTCGCTAGAGTAGGGATTTATACATTTATGATGTCACTACTGTGTTGTATGCTTTTCACTGACTCAGTCTCTCCTGAGGTACCCAGCTCTTTTAGAACCTCATTGTTTCATCTCTTCATGCAGAGCTGTAAAGATACCTGTGAGAAGGTCATGACATGGTCCTGGTGGCTGCTTGATTAGAATTGCTTGCAAATCATTTCTGTCTAAGAGCACCATGCAAGTTTCGAGGGCTGCAGATGGGATCCTTTTTTGTGAGTGTCTGTTGAAGGACACAAGGCAATGTTTTCCCCCCTTCTCAGTTCAGTGCCCATCTGTAGTATCATGCACTTCCCAAAGATGCTTGGCTAGAAGACATGTTATTCCAGCAGTATGGGTTCCTGGGGTGGTTCCTCCCATGTGTTTGCAGGTGGATGTTATTTCTCAGCTAACAGCCTAATTATCTGCTTATGAGAAATGCCATGATGGAAGCTTTGGAAAGAGCAAAACTCGTGTTTCTTATGCACTAAATACCTGACTCTAAGTACCATAATCTAGAAGAGTATATTATGATCCTTCCCCCACTCCCCTTGCAGGTGTTAACTTCTTGCTTTGCTCGTTATGATGATCTAACTTGTACCTGGTCACATCTTTTACATTCATCGGACTGTTATGCTTTTCGTGTTCACAACTTTAAAGGGAAAGACTTTCAGAGACACGTTTCCTTAAAATTTTATGGAAGAAAATGCCTCACTTCTCACATACACACGACGAGAATGTAAATTTTATCCGTGGTAAGGAGAAGCTGTCTGTGCAGCTTTTTTCTGCGTGGAATTTATTGGGCAGTTAGAAAGTTCTGTGATAATTCTGTGATTATCATAGCTGTGAGCTGTGAAGGGTTTGAGGAGGGTCTTGTGGGCTATGTATGAGGACATACTGGTGGAGACAAGGTTTTTCCAATTCCTAAGCTTCACTGATGACTACATATTATTAATGTAAAGGTGTCCTATTTTTGAATATCACAGTGCTCAGACTGCACCTGGACAAGGTGTGGGTTCATGAGTTTGCTTTCATGTTGCATGTTATTGGGCATCAATGTACAGCTTATGTCAAGGTTTGAGAGCCATGTATCTCGAACTGCCTTTGTGCTGAAGAAGGATGATGATGCCTGAGCGGATACCTTGATGACTGGATTTTAATTGGAGCAGTATATTGCTTATGTTCTTGAGTGTCTTTTACCTTTCTTCTCTGTAGCATGATGAGCAGAAAAATCTCTTCATTTATCCATGTTGTGATCCTTGTTCTCAGATGAGGAGAAGTTGTCTGTGTGATTTTCTTCCATTGGTGTTTGTCTACAAAGACAACTTCCCTCTCACATAGCATTTGGGCAGGGTGAAAAATTCTGTCTGTCCAGAGACAGGGCTGGTAAAAAAGCTTGGTGTAGTTAGAAATGTCTTAAAGATGCAAAAATGGTGTAAAAGTTCAATTTTTCCTAGTTTTCATACGAGCCCCACAGTCATGGTTCCACGCATTTCCCCTCTTTTCTTGTCCAAAGAAGTTACACTGAGGAATTGCAGCTGTGGTCCTTGGTATGAGCTCCTGTGTGATTGTTCTGTGGACTTTTTACCAAGTAGAGACCCTTCTCGTGTACTCACTACTGTTCAAATTATCTGAAATGTCAGGCTATTGGATCTCACAGAGAAAGGTACCTCCACTTCCTCATAAAGGTACGTGGCCTGATCATGGAGCACATTACAAGTGTTTTGTCTTAGCAACTGGTGTTTTGTTCTTGCAAATTATGTCAGAGAACACCATGAAAGTTGTGAAGGGTTGGAGGAGAGAGTCCCTGCTCTCAGTACCTGTGGCTACAGTGGATGTTTTACCAACTAGATATCCTTCTTTTTTTATCTACTACATTTGATGTAATCTGAAATGTAGGTAGGGTACCTTCAGTTTTGAAGGTTTCCCATTTTTGCCATACTTGTCATGAAGGCCTAAAGCTGGGCCTCATTTTAGCTGGTAACTCCTAAATCATTAAAAGTTCTCTATTAAGTGTTTTGCTGGGGGGCAGTCTCCATCCATAACTTCAAAGTGTTCAGCTGCCAAGACAAAGGCTTTAATAAAATATTATTTTCCTCAAACATCACTGAATTACATGTCCTTTCCCCTGAGGCTGACATACAGTCAAAATACTGGACATCATCCTTGGTGGAACCAAAGGCTGTGAATGCAGAACAATGAGGGTGAGAGGCTGGCTTTGAACCAAAAAATAGGTGAGACAGAAAATAGGTGGGGTCTGCCAAGAAATTGTTTGATTTCATGCCTGGTACCAAGGCCAGTGCCATTTCTTCTCTGATCTTCCTTTCCCTGTCCTGAAAGACAATGACAGTCCTGCAGTAATAAAGTATTTCCATAATTACTGTGCATGCACAACCATGATGCATGTGTAGAACAGCTTATAATTCCTGTGTGAGGCCTCCTTTATCCACCTGTATCTCTCTAGAATGCTGCAGTTTAGAGTTCCTCTGTACTTGTATTTCTTTGTAGTTGTAATTACAGTTTCTTTCAAGCTGTTGTTTCCTGGAAGGTCATGGCTCTTTTTCTCCGTTTCTGCTAAATATTTTTGCATTTGAAAGTGTGACTGTGCTTTTGCAGCAAATCCTTGCTTCAAACTCCTCAGAAAGAATTTTGTGTGTGAGGAAAAACAAAGAGAAGAAAAAAGAGAATGTGCTGTAATTTCTGAAAAGACTGAACTTGAGAAATAGGCCCATAATAAGGTGTTTTCAATTGCAGCTTCATATTTGTGTAAGGTATGCACACCACAGTAAGACTTTTAGGGTCACATTTGCAGCCTGACACCTCAATGACTTCCAGGTCCTCTCAGGGAGGAATTTCCATACCCACAGAGAAGACTGAGAAGACTCTGTGTCAAGCCTCCTTTTTGTAATGCTTCCTTGCCTCATTTGTCTGAATTATATTCTTGGTTTTCTTTTCTTGATTTCCTGTGTATGTAGGTTTACTTGTAATTATCACCATAGCTTCCTTTAGCAGCACATGGTTGCCTCTTACTCATGCTACAGCAGGTGTGAAAGGCAGGAGGTGTGAGGGTGTCTGTGTGTTCAGTTTTTAATGAGAGGAATAGGTGTAAGTATAACCTTAGTAGAAGCAGAACAGTGTGTGTGATAAAGAGAGGAGTAGATTCCCCCTACACCATTGGTTTGAGGAGTCATTCTGGGTTGGATGACCACTCCTTTTTTATGTTGGCCTTTTATCACTTGTGTGATTTAGAATCCTTCTATTTCTTCTCAGAATGATGGTGAGCAGATAAATATACCTCCCTTCTAGGTGTAATTCTAGTGCTTTATCCTCTCATGATATATGCTTGCCAGTTTTGAGAAGGTCAGAAGCAAACTGCTAGTTGTGTGGGGTTGGAGAGAAGACAGGGGAGCTCTAGGAGGTGGAGCTGTAGAAGAACAGATGGTCATTTCTTTGCCTGTCACAATTAACACAGCTTGTACCTGATGGAGGACCATGCCTTTGAGTTGATTCTGCTCAGTAAGTTTGTCCTAAGAAATATTATTCCACCTGATTCATAAGGGAAAATAAAAATGTTTCTATATGTTATTATTAGTAAAAGGAGGGTTAAGGGGAATGTCCATCCTTTGTTGGATGTGAAGGGTAAGTGTAGTGACAAAGACTGAGGAAAAGGCTGAGGTACTTAATGCCTTCTTTGCCCCAGAATTTAATAGGAATCTCAGTTGTTCTCCAGGTCCTCGGTGCCCTGAGCTGGGAGACAGGGATGAGGAGCAGAAGGAAGTGCCCATAAAGCAAGGAGAATCCAAGTTTGCAGCAACTTGCTATACCACTTAATCACACACAAATCCATGAGGCCAGGTGAGATTCACCGAAGGGTTCTGAGGGAGCTGGTGGAAGAGCTCACTGGGTCACTTTTCATCACTGATCACCAGTCCTGGCTAACTGGAGAGCTCCCAGCTGACCAGAGATTTAGCAAATGTGATGGCCAGGAGACTGGGCAACTACAGGCCTGTCAGCCTGGCCTTGGTGCTGTGGAAGATTGTGGAGCAGATCATCTCCAGTGCCATCACGTGGCATCTACAGGACAACCAGGTGATCTGGCCCAGTCAGCAGGGCTGTATGAAAGGCAGGTCCTATTTAACTAACCTGATCTCCTTCTATGACAAGGTGACCTACTTGGTGGAAAAGGTGTGGATTTTGTCTATCTGATCTTTAGCAAAGCCTTTGCCACCTTTTCCAACAGCATTCTCCTGGAGAAACTGGCTGCTCTGGTTTTTGATGGGTGTACTCTTGGATGGGTAAAAACCTGGCTGGATCACTGGGCCCAAATTTTGGTGGTGAAGAGACTCAAATCCATTTGGCATTCTCTCATGAGAAGTTTTTGCCAATTATGAGAGTCAGAAGCAAATTTGCAAGCTGTGTGTGGTTAGAGAGAGATGCGAATGATGACAAATGGGTAAAATGGCTTTGAGTTCATGTGTGAAAATTCTTTTCTCCATCTATATCTCTCTGTAATTTTTGATGGAAAGTTTTATAAAAGTAGTAGTTACATTTTCACACCCTTCTTCTTCCTCCAATCTGTATTTCCTGGAAGGCTGTAGTTCATGTTTACCATCTGCAGTGTATTGTTTTACATTTTTTACTCTGAGGGTTGTTTTGCACTAACACTGACGTTGTTTTGAAACAATAAAAAGGCAGAACGTTTTGTGTGAGGAAAATGAAACAGAAGCTAAAACTGAGGCTTTCCAAAGTCATTCTATTCAGATGAAGGCCCTTAATAAGGCATTTGCACTTATAACTTCCTATTCATAGGAGATGAACAGGCCACAAAGTAGAAAATTTTGCAAAGACTGGTGCATTTCCAGAAATGAATCCCCTACAATGTAGCCCAAAATAAAGAGGCCTCATTTGTGGGTTCAGAACTTAGTGGCTTGCAGGTAGAGAGTGGCTCTAGAAGATTATTTTTCAAGGCAGAGTTGTGGCAAAGCACTTTTATATCTACATAATTTCAACCAGTAGAAGCTTTTGGTTTTGTTTATTAAGAATCAGAAATGAGTGAGAGATTTGAGCTACCCATTGCTGACTCCAAGTGCATAACAAACATAAACAAGATCAAGGAACATTATTGCATAGCAGCAGTCACCTCTGATCTCCCTCTGGCAAGCTCCAGAACATGGTAGAGACCGCACAGCTCTGCTGGCCAATTCCAGCTACCAGAGGGTTGTTCTTATGTCTTTGAGGACTGCACATCTATGTGTCCCTCTGTGTGATTTCCTACATTGTGCAGGCCCAGATGTGTCTGATGGTGTCTAGAAGTGAATAACCAGCCCCATGTGGGCCTGTGGGAAGTATTTGGTTTGGCTTCTTTGCTTTATTAAGTGCCAAAAAGTGATGTTGTTCTGATAAAAGGAAGATCTGAAGCTTAGTAAAGTCATTCAGTTCAGTCAAGAGAGACTTAGTAGCCCCTTGAAATCACTGCAGCTTGCCTAGCTTGCACCCTGAGGCTTCAATGAGTTTCCAAGTGCTCTGGGCATGAATGTTCAAGGCAGAGTTGTGGAAAAACAACTGAAAACCACAGCAGAGAAGTCCCTGTCCCAGTGAGGTCAGAAGAAAGTTTTAGGTTTGTGTATGAATCGTCAGAAATTGTTGAAAGGCATTCAGCTGCTCATGCTGTTCTTAGATGGACTTTTGCTTAGGAGATCCCCAAATCAAGGAGATATAAATGTGACATTGATTTTTATAGCAGGCCTTGGCCTTCAGAGTTTTCACCAAGAAAATGGAAGGTTTCTCTACATGGAAGAGAAGTCAGTGTCTGGGTGTGGACTGCTTTTTTTTTTTTTCTGCCCGGTATGTACAGTGACATCAGTCAGGACATGGGCAGGAGGATGAAACATCATCAAAAGCGGAAAAGATTTGCAGGTTTGGCATGGAATGATAGAGCTTAGAAAAGCAGGAAGAGCAGACACTGGATCTTCCAGGATTTCCTTCTGTCTCTCTCTTGCCCTGTGAAATAGGCACAGGACTTTAGACAAACTGACATGCCTTAACTGCACTAGAAGTGAACACTCTGCTTCTGGATCTACACAGTGTTTAGCTCACTGATTTCCTTTTCTCACGGGTGCTGGGAAAAACAGTGATATACAATCTCTAAACCATCTGAGTAAGAATATTTTCAGATTTTTTTACTTCAGTTCTTTGACTGTTCCTAAGGGAACACCATGACTGCTCTGCCACACATATTTCCTTATTAGTTTTTCTGCCAGTTAAGGCCACTAGACGTAAAAATCGTGGTGGAGTATAATAACATTTTAACAGTGTGGTAGCTAACAACCACACCACCCCTTTGCGATATAAGACTACTGCTGTTACTAAAATCCCCAGGTTTCATGCTAAACATTAGGCAAGAGGTTCTGCGCTTGCTGATAATACCAGAACAGAGACCCCAGGGCCGGTGCAGCCCCAGCCCGGCCCAAAGTCGGTCCCCGCCGGGCGCGGCCGTGAGGCGGCTGCAGTGTTGTGTCGGCGCCTCCGGGTGCCGCTGTTGGGCCGCCGCCGAGCGTTGCTGGAGCCGCCGCCGCCGCCGCCTGTGCGTGCTGTCCCCGCAGGCTGCTGGCTCGGGCGGGCAGTGCGGGCCAGAGCGGCAGCGGCACGGGCAGCAGAGGCGAGAGGCGGCGCGGGCAGCAGAGGCGTGCGAGTTGGAGGCGGCGGCGGGCCGGGTTTGCTTTGTCGGGCGCTGCTGGGGCTGCGCAGAGCGGCTGCGAGGGAGGCGGGGCAGCGGCAGGAGCCTTGCGAGCTCGGCGAGCGAGCGCCGTGGGCGATGTCGGGCGGGCGGAGGGCGAGCGGCGGGCCGGGCGGCGGGCGAGCGCTGGGGCTGGGCGCTGTGCTGCTGTGGCTGTGCTGGCGGGCGGCGGCGGAGCGGCTCCGCTACTCCATGGCCGAGGAGCTGCCCAGAGGCTCGCTGGTGGGGCCGCTGGCCCGGGACCTGGGGCTCAGCGCCGACGAGCTGCCGGCGCGCAAGCTGCGGGTGGCGTCTGCCGGCAAAAAGCAGCTGAAATTCTTCACGGTGAGCGAGGAGAACGGGAACCTGTACGTGAGCGAGAGGCTGGACCGGGAGGAGCTGTGCGGCGAGTCGTTGTCCTGCTCCGTCAGCTTCGAGGCGCTGGTGCACAACCCGCTCAACGTCTTCCGTGTCGAGGTGGCCATTGAGGACGTGAATGACAATTCCCCGTCCTTCAGCAAGGCTGTTTTGGACCTCGAGATCGGTGAATTAATCCCTCCCGGTGCTCGTTTTCCTCTGGAGATGGCCCACGACGAGGACGTGGGAAGCAACTCACTGCTGACTTACCAGCTCTCCAGCAACCCCTCCTTCTCTTTAGCGTTGAAGGAGAGCGAGGACGGAAGCAAGCAGCCTGAATTAGTGCTGGAGAGAGCCTTGGACCGGGAGAAGCAGAGCTCTTTTGAGCTGCTACTGACGGCAGTAGATGGCGGGGAACCCATGAGAACTGGGACTGTTGAAGTTCGGATCAACGTGACAGACGCCAATGACAACCCACCTGTATTCTCGCAGGATCGGTACAGCACGAGCCTCCGGGAGGACGCACTGCCGGGTTCGGAGGTATTGAAAGTGTCAGCCTCAGACGCCGACGCCGGCACCAATGCTCATATCACCTATCATTTCGGCAAAATGCCGGCCAAAGTGCTTCAGCAATTCGTGGTGGACAGGGAGAGTGGGACAATCACACTGCAGGAGCCTCTGGACTTCGAGAACATGCGAGCTTTCAGCTTGCCTGTGGAGGCGAGGGACGGTGGCGGTCTGGTGGCGCACTGCAAGGTGGAGGTGGAGGTGCTGGACGTGAACGACAACGCACCCGAAATCACCATTCTGTCTGTGTCGAGTCCGGTGCCCGAGGACGCGCCAGTCGGCACCGTGGTGGCCCTGCTCAACATCCATGACCCGGACTCCGGCGAGAACGGTGAGGTGTCGTGCGAGCTGTCGGGGGAGGCGCCCCTGTCGATCGTGGCGTCGTCGGGCGGCTCGTCCAAGGTGGTGACGGCGAGCGCGCTGGACCGCGAGCAGGCGTCCGAGCACCGCGTGACGGTGGTGGCCCGGGACCGGGGCAGGCCGGCGCTGTGGAGCAGCAGGGAGCTGTTGCTGGAGGTGTCGGACGTGAACGACAACGCGCCGGTGTTCGAGGAGGCGTCGTACAGCGCGTACGTGCGGGAGAACAACGCGGTGGGCTTGCTGGTGTTGCGCGTTGTGGCTCGGGACTTGGACGCGGGCGCGAACGGGCGCGTGAGCTACTGGCTGTCGGGCGGCAGCGCGGGCGCGGCGGGCGCGGCGCCGCTGGTGTCGGTGGAGGCGCGGAGCGGCGCGGTGTACGCGCAGCGCTCGTTGGACTACGAGCAGTGCCGCGAGTTCTCGGTGGCCGTGCGGGCGCAGGACGGCGGGTCGCCGGCGCGCAGCTCGACGGCCACGGTGCGCGTCTTCGTGCTCGACCAGAACGACAACGCGCCGCGGGTGCTCTACCCGCCCCCGCCGGCGGCGTCGGGAGCGGCGTCTGCGGGCTCGGTGGGTTCGGCTTTCGAGGTGGTGCCGCGTTCGGCGTCGTCCGGGTACCTGGTGGGCAAGGTGGTGGCGGTGGACGCGGACGCGGGGCGCAACGCGTGGCTGTCGTACGAGCTGGTGCAGGCGTCGGAGCCGGCGCTGTTCCGCGTGGGGCTGCAGAGCGGCGAGGTGCGCACGGCGCGGGCCGTGTCGGAGAGGGACGCGGCCAAGCAGCGCCTGGTGGCCGTGGTGAAGGACCACGGCGAGCCGGCGCTGTCGGCCACGGCCACGCTGCACGTGGTGCTGGCCGAGAGCTTGCAGGAGGCGCTGCCGGAGCTGAGCGAGCGGGCGGCGGGCGCCGAGGCGGCGGGCGAGCTGCAGTTCTACCTGGTGCTGGCGCTGGCGCTGCTGTCGGCGCTGTTGGTGCTGAGCGTGGCGCTGGCCGTGCTGGCGCGGCTGCGGCGGGCCGGGCCGCCCGCCGTGCTGCGCTGCCTGGGCGCGCAGCGCTTGTCGCTGGCCGGCGCCGCCTTCCCGGCCGACTTCTGCGAGGGCACCTTGCCCTACTCCTACAACCTGTGCGTGGCGGCGCCGCCCCGCGCCAACCCCGAGGCCGCTTGGCCGCCGCCGCCGCTGCCCATCGTGCCCGCGGAGGAGCTTGTGGCCGGGGAGCCCTGCGAGAAGCCGAGCCCGAACAGCAGCACCGTCGCTGGAGAGCCGCCCGCTGACCCCGACGCACCGCAGGTCTGTAAGCCGCACGTGTTGCTGTTCTCCTTTAGAAAGGAAACACTGTCCTCTTTCCTTTGGGTTTCTGGGGATGGTCTGGGTGGGGAGTGCTGGTCCATGTCTCCATCAGGGGATGAAAAAGCGGGGTCGCTCCTTTCTCCAAGAGTACACATTTAATGCGGTAGTTCCTGTTTTTTCGCTGGTAATAGTTTCAGGTTCAACTGAAAGTTGTTGTCTAGAACTCTTTTGTTGTGTTAAATTGTATTAGTAATAACGGTGAAGGCGAATCCTCGCTCTATAGAGGGTGATGTGCTGTATCTGTATGACAGGTTTGAAAGAACAGGAGTGGCACTCAGTGTTGCAGATTTTTCCTTCCTAAGTGATTTGTTCCGATATAATGTGCTTGGATCTAGTGGATGGCTGACTAAAAACTCTTTCCTTAATTCTTTTTTTTTCACGATTATAATCTCAAAGGCAACTTGCTCAGGGTTACATGCATGGAGAGTGACAGGTTCTCCATCACTTCTGGGAGAATTCCCACCTGTTCTCGTGGGAATGCTGCTACAGAAGTGGGAGGAATAGTAACAGTAGTGGGATGGATTAACTGTTGTTAACAATGTTTTTCTATCCTGGCTGGTAGTTTTATCTTTTTTAACATTCCTTATCTTCGTGTCATACACAAATGAAGGTATAGAATGGGATCAAATAGGGGGGAAAAATAGACATTTTTCTTTTTCTGTCACTCCTCTTCGCAGAAAGGATACCTTGCACCTTGTTCATATTGTTCTGATTTTTTTCAATGGCTGTTACATCTGTGTTTGCAAGGATACACCGGTAAGATCTGCAAAACATATCAAATGCCAAGGATATTCGCTAAATGAGTTTAGGCATTTGAATCAACTCCATTTGAACATTTATTCATGGTCCCACAGTTTAGGATGTAGAGCTCTACTTCTCCTACTGTCCTACACTATTTCGTTGAAAATATGTCAAGGCAACTTGAGTAAGAAAGATTTAGAGTAGTGTACCAACAAGACTCAATCCCTTCCACCTTGGTTTTTTGAGAAAATTGAAGCCTTTTCTTGTGGCTAAAGAATGATTTCATTAAATGAACACGTGCATTAATTCAGATGATTCTGTCCAGGTTCACTGCGGGTACTTCCCGATTCTGGGCTAGCTGTAGTACAGTCAAAGAAGAGTGTTCCAGTGACCTGCACTGTCGAACGGGAGGGTGCGAGATAATGATCTTTGAGTAGCCGGGGATTTTCCTTCTGTGCTCTGTTCACATGAAGGGATTCACATGAATCCCAGAGCACCTGGCAGGTGGCTGAGCAACCAAACTCCACGGGGTTATGCTAGATCCCTGCCTTCTTCCGCCTTTAAATGCCTGGTTTAGTCAGTCGTGGTGCAGTAGTTCATTAAGACCATCTTATGTATATAGCAAAGTTCCGGCCACTTAGTTTAAGGAGCTTGATATCTCCGATTTTACGGTAGACAGAATTGTGTGTTTGATTGTCACGTTTTGTATCTCCGAGTCTGTTTTCATTCTGTCCTCATACAAGTCATTCAAGCCGGACGGTTTCAACTCGTGTTGAAGATGGTGCTTTTGGATTAATAGGGTAGAACTAAGAGTATTCTACACATTAAAATAAGACAAAATATTTTACTTTAAATATATTGCCTGTAGCAAATTAGGTTTTTCACGTGAGGTAGAAACACAACGCTTCTCTCCCGGTCGTGATGAGGCCGAGAATAAAACAAGAATTCGGATAGATAAAAGCAGGAGGGCCACTCTGGACGGGACATGATATCTCTGCGATGAATATCCCATCCCCGCCATCAGCCCGTGGGCAAAGCAGAGCAGACAGAGCTCGTTGGCGCTCGGTGCGTGCAGTGCCGGGAGGAGGCTGCGGGCGCCGCTGTTGACCGAGAGGAGCGAGAGGAAGGTCGGAGCGCTGCAGCCCCGCCCGCTGCTGCCCGGCTCGATCGCTGGATCGCTGCCGGTCAGGATCGGCGGCCGGGAGATCTGCGATCGTCCCCGCGGTGCGGAGCCCTGCTACGGAGAGGCGGCGGGGCCGCAAGAAGCGAGGCGTAAAAGTAGCGGGAGCCGGATCGCCGGTGGTCGGCGGGGATCTGCCGGCGGTGTTGCGGTGCCGGCGGTGCGGCGGCGGCGATGTGCGCGGCGGGGAGGCGCTGGGGCCGGCGGCAGCGAGTGCTGCTGTGGGGCGTCCTGCTGGCGGCCTGGGAGGCGGCGTGGGGGCAGCTGCGCTACTCGGTGCCCGAGGAGATGCCCAAGGGCTCGTTCGTGGGCGACGTGGCCAAGGACCTGGGGCTGCAGCTGCCAGCGCTCCGAGATCACGGTGTCCGAGTTGTCTCCGAAGGTAGGACGCAGTATTTGGCTTTGCACGGGAAGACGGGACATTTAGTGACGGCCGAGAAGATCGACAGAGAGCAGCTGTGCGAGAGTGTGGAGCAATGTGTGCTGCGCTGTGAGCTGATAGTGGAGGGGGAAATGAATTTTTATGAAATCGAAGTAGAAATCACGGACATTAACGACAACGCGCCCACTTTCAAAGAAATAGAGCTGGAGGAGACGATAAGCGAGAATACAGCCCCAGGTTCGCGGTTTTCACTTCCCAGGGCTCACGACCCCGACTCTGGACAGAATTCCCTGCAGAGCTACGAACTGAGCGGCGACGAGCACTTCTCGCTGGCCGTGCAGACGGGCCCCGGCGGGGATCAGCGTCCCGAGCTGGTGCTGGCGAAGGCGCTGGACCGGGAGGAGGCGGCGTTCCACGAGCTGGTGCTGAGGGCGAGCGACGGCGGCGAGCCGGCCCGGACGGGCACGGCGCGGATCCGCGTGACGGTGCTGGACGCGAACGACAACGCGCCCGTGTTCAGCCAGGCGGAGTACACGGTGCGTGTGCCGGAGGACGTGCCCGTGGGCTCCGTCCTTGTCACTGTCACAGCCACCGATGCCGACGAGGGTCTGAACGGGCACGTGAAATACAGTTTCCACAAAATTACAGACCGAGAGTCAGAACTTTTTCACCTGGACTCTGAGACAGGAGAAATAACGCTTAAAAGAGATTTGGATTTCGAGGAAATTTCCTCCCACCAATTGCAGGTGCTGGCACGGGATGACGGTGGGCTTTCTGACACATCTAAAGTCATGATCACTGTGACAGACATCAACGACAACGCGCCCGAACTGACAGTGTCGTCGGCTGTGAGCGAGATCTCGGAGGATGCCCCGCCAGGGACGGTGGTGGCCGTAGTGCACGTGCAGGACCGAGACTCGGGGACGAACGGCGAGGTGCGCTGCTCCCTCGATGGGAGCGTCCCATTCCGGCTGGAGAAATCCTATAAGGACTACTACCGCGTGGTGACAGTGAGAGAGCTGGACCGGGAGCAGGAGTCGGAGTACAACGTGACGGTGCGGGCGGCCGACGGCGGTCGTCCGTCGCTGCAGAGCAGCAGGGTGCTGTGTGTGCGGGTGCTGGACGTGAACGACAACGCGCCGGTGTTCTTGCAGGAGCGCTACAGCGCTCGTCTGCCGGAGAACAACGTGGCGGGCTTGCTGGTGCTGCGGGTGCGGGCGACGGACTCGGACTGGGGGGAGAACGCGCGCGTGCGGTACCGGCTGGGGGAGGGTGGTGTGCGGGGCTCGCCGCTGTCGTCGTACGTGTCGGTGCAGGCGGAGACGGGCGCGCTGTACGCGCTGCGCTCGTTCGATTACGAGGAGGTGCGCGAGGTGGGGCTGTGGGTTTGGGCGGAGGACGGCGGCTCGCCGGCGCTGAGCAGCAACGTGTCGGTGCGGCTGGTGATCGTGGACGAGAACGACAACGCGCCGCAGGTGCTGTACCCGCCGCCGGCTTTGTCGGGCTCGGTGTGGTCGGGCGTGGAGCTGGCGGCGCGGTCGAGCGAGGCCGGCGCGCTGGTGGCCAAGGTGGTGGCGGTGGACGCGGACGCGGGTCAGAACGCGTGGCTGTCGTACGAGCTGGCCAAGGCGACGGAGCCGGGGCTGTTCCGCGTGGGGCTGCACAGCGGCGAGGTGCGCACGGCGCGCTCGCCACTGGCCCGCGACGCGGCGCGCCAGAGCCTGGTGGTGCTGGTGAAGGACCACGGGCGGCCGGCGCTGTCGGCCACGGCCACGCTGAGCGTGGTGCTGGCCGAGAGCGTGGCCGAGCTGCTGGCCGAGCTGGGCAGCGCGGCGCGGGCGGAGGCGGAGGCGGGGGCGGGCGAGGCGGGCGGCAGCCTGACGCGCTGGCTGGTGCTGGCCGTGGCCGCCGTGTCGTGCCTGTTCGTCGCCTTCCTGCTGCTGCTGCTGGCGCTGCGCCTGCGGCGCTGGCGGCGCTCGCAGCAGCAGCTGCTGGCGGCGGGCAGCGGCGCCTTGCGCGGCGTGCCGGCCACGCACTTCGTGGGCATCGACGGCGTGCGCGCCTTCCTGCACTCCTACTCGCACGACGTGTCTCTCACGGCCGACTCGCGCAAGAGCCACCTCCGCTTCTCGGCCGCCAGCTGCTGCGACACCCTGCCGGCCCGGCCGCCGCCCGACGAGCCCGCGCCGCTGCTCGGAGACGAGGAACCTGCCGGCCCCAAGCAGGCGGTCCCCGCCCCTCCCCCGGTGAGTTCCTTTTACCAGTCCTTCTACTCGATGCTTCTCTCTTCTTCTTTCTAACCTTTTCCCCATCCTGATCTGTGTCCTTTGTAGCGGGTTTTGCTGGCAAGGAAGGCAAAGCTTCCTTCATTGATGTGCTGAGTGCTGGTGCTTCTTGCAGCGCGGTGGTGGACGTAGGTAGGATCGGGTCTTAGCCTTAGGAAATGCGGAAGAGGCAGAAGTGCGGCTGAATGTTCGCTAGAGTAGGGATTTATACATTTCTGATGTCACTACTGTGTTGTATGCTTTTCATTGACTCAGTCTCTCCTGAGGTACCCAGCTCTTTTAGAACCTCAGTGTTTCATCTCTTCATGCAGAGATGTAAAGATATCTGTGAGAAGGACATGACATGGTCCTGGTGGCTGCTTGATTAGAATTGCTTGCAAATCATTTCTGTCTAAGAGCACCATGCAAGTTTCGAGGGCTGCAGATGGGATCCTTTTTTGTGAGTGTCTGTTGAAGGACACAAGGCAATGTTTTCCCCCCTTCTTAGTTCAGTGCCCATCTGTAGTATCATGCACTTCCCAAAGATGCTTGGCTAGAAGACATGTTATTCCAGCAGTATGGGTTCCTGGGGTGGTTCCTCCCATGTGTTTGCAGGTGGATGTTATTTCTCAGCTAACAGCCTAATTATCTGCTTATGAGAAATGCCTTAATGGAAGCTTTGGAAAGAGCAAAACTCGTGTTTCTTATGCACTAAATACCTGACTCTAAGTACCATAATCTAGAAGAGTATATTATGATCCTTCCCCCACTCCCCTTGCAGGTGTTAACTTCTTGCTTTGCTCGTTATGATGATCTAACTTGTACCTGGTCACATCTTTTACATTCATCGGACTGTTATGCTTTTCGTGTTCACAACTTTAAAGGGAAAGACTTTCAGAGACACGTTTCCTTAAAATTTTATGGAAGAAAATGCCTCACTTCTCACATACACACGACGAGAATGTAAATTTTATCCGTGGTAAGGAGAAGCTGTCTGTGCAGCTTTTTTCTGCGTGGAATTTATTGGGCAGTTAGAAAGTTCTGTGATAATTCTGTGATTATCATAGCTGTGAGCTGTGAAGGGTTTGAGGAGGGTCTTGTGGGCTATGTATGAGGACATACTGGTGGAGACAAGGTTTTTCCAATTCCTAAGCTTCACTGATGACTACATATTATTAATGTAAAGGTGTCCTATTTTTGAATATCACAGTGCTCAGACTGCACCTGGACAAGGTGTGGGTTCATGAGTTTGCTTTCATGTTGCATGTTATTGGGCATCAATGTACAGCTTATGTCAAGGTTTGAGAGCCATGTATCTCGAACTGCCTTTGTGCTGAAGAAGGATGATGATGCCTGAGCGGATACCTTGATGACTGGATTTTAATTGGAGCAGTATATTGCTTATGTTCTTGAGTGTCTTTTACCTTTCTTCTCTGTAGCATGATGAGCAGGAAAATCTCTTCATTTATCCATGTTGTGATCCTTGTTCTCAGATGAGGAGAAGTTGTCTGTGTGATTTTCTTCCATTGGTGTTTGTCTACAAAGACAACTTCCCTCTCACATAGCATTTGGGCAGGGTGAAAAATTCTGTCTGTCCAGAGACAGGGCTGGTAAAAAAGCTTGGTGTAGTTAGAAATGTCTTAAAGATGCAAAAATGGTGTAAAAGTTCAATTTTTCCTAGTTTTCATACGAGCCCCACAGTCATGGTTCCACGCATTTCCCCTCTTTTCTTGTCCAAAGAAGTTACACTGAGGAACTGCAGCTGTGGTCCTTGGTATGAGCTCCTGTGTGATTGTTCTGTGGACTTTTTACCAAGTAGAGACCCTTCTCGTGTACCCACTACTGTTCAAATTATCTGAAATGTCAGGCTATTGGATCTCACAGAGAAAGGTACTTCCACTTCCTGGTAAAGGTACGTGGCCTGATCATGGGGCACATTACAAGTGTTTTGTCTTAGCAACTGGTGTTTTGTTCTTGCAAATTATGTCAGAGAACACCATGAAAGTTGTGAAGAGTTGGAGAAGAGAGTCCCTACTCTGAGAACCTGTGGCTATGGTGGACTTTTTACCAACTAGATATCCTTCTTTTTTTATCTACTACATTCGATGTAATCTGAAATGTAGGTAGGGTACCTTCAGTTTTGAAGGTTTCCCATTTTTGCCATACTTGTCATGCAGGCCTAAAGCTGGGCCTCATTTTAGCTGGTAACTCCTAAATCATTAAAAGTTCTCTATTAAGTGTTTTGCTGGGGGGCAGTCTCCATCCATAACTTCAAAGTGTTCAGCTGCCAAGACAAAGGCTTTAATAAAGTATTATTTTCCTCAAACATCACTGAATTACATGTCCTTTCCCCTGAGGCTGACATACAGTCAAAATACTGGACATCATCCTTGGTGGAACCAAAGGCTGTGAATGCAGAACAATGAGGGTGAGAGGCTGGCTTTGAACCAAAAAATAGGTGAGACAGAAAATAGGTGGGGTCTGCCAAGAAATTGTTTGATTTCATGCCTGGTACCAAGGCCAGTGCCATTTCTTCTCTGATCTTCCTTTCCCTGTCCTGAAAGACAATGACAGTCCTGCAGTAATAAAGTATTTCCATAATTACTGTGCATGCAGAACCATGATGCATGTGTAGAACAGCTTATAATTCCTGTGTGAGGCCTCCTTTATCCACCTGTATCTCTCTAGAATGCTGCAGTTTAGAGTTCCTCTGTACTTGTATTTCTTTGTAGTTGTAATTACAGTTTCTTTGCTGTTGTTTCCTGGAAGGTCATGGCTCTTTTTCTCCGTTTCTGCTAAATACTTTTGTATTTGAAAGTGTGACTGTGCTTTTGCAGCAAATCCTTGCTTCAAACTCCTCAGAAAGAATTTTGTGTGTGAGGAAAAACAAAGAGAAGAAAAAAGAGAATGTGCTGTAATTTCTGAAAAGACTGAACTTGAGAAATAGGCCCATAATGAGGTGTTTTCAATTGCAGCTTCATATTTGTGTAAGGTATGCACGCCACAGTAAGACTTTTAGGGTCACATTTGCAGCCTGACACCTCAATGACTTCCAGGTCCTCTCAGGGAGGAATTTCCATACCCACAGAGAAGACTGAGAAGACTCTGTGTCAAGCCTCCTTTTTGTAATGCTTCCTTGCCTTGCTTCTCTGAATTATATTCTTGGTTTTCTTTTCTTGATTTCCTGTGTATGTAGGTTTACTTGTAATTATCACCATAGCTTCCTTTAGCAGCACATGGTTGCCTCTTATGCTACAGCAGGTGTGAAAGGCAGGAGGTATGAGGGTGTCTGTGTGTTCAGTTTTTATTGAGAGGAATAGGTGTAAGTATAACCTTAGTAGAAGCAGAACAGTGCGTGTGATAAAGAGAGGAGTAGATTCCCCCTACACCATTGGTTTGAGGAGCCATTCTGGGTTGGATGACCACTCCTTTTTTATGTTGGCCTTTTATCACTTGTGTGCTTTAGAATCCTTCTATTTCTTCTCAGAATGATGGTGAGCAGATAAATGTACCTCCCTTCTAGGTGTAATTCTAGTGCTTTATCCTCTCATGATATATGCTTGCCAGTTTTGAGAAGGTCAGAAGCAAACTGCTAGTTGTGTGGGGTTGGAGAGAAGACAGGGGAGCTCTAGGAGGTGGAGCTGTAGAAGAACAGATGGTCATTTCTTTACCTGTCATAGTTAACACAGCTTGTACCTGATGGAGGACCATGCCTTTGAGTTGATTCTGCTCAGTAAGTGTGTCCTAAGAAATATTATTCCACCTGATTCATAAAGGAAAATAAAAATGTTTCTATACGTTATTATCAGTAAAAGGAGGGTTAAGGGGAATGTCCATCCTTTGTTGGATGTGTAGGGTAAGTGTAGTGACAAAGACTGAGGAAAAGGCTGAGGTACTTAATGCCTTCTTTACCCCAGAATTTAATAGGAATCTCAGTTGTTCTCCAGGTCCTCGGTGCCCTGAGCTGGGAGACAGGGATGAGGAGCAGAAGGAAGTGCCCATAAAGCAAGGAGAATCCAAGTTTGCAGCAACTTGCTATACCACTTAATCACACACAAATCCATGAGACCAGGTGAGATTCACTGAAGGGTTCTGAGGGAGCTGGTGGAAGAGCTCACTGGGTCACTTTTCATCACTGATCACCAGTCCTGGCTAACTGGAGAGCTCCCAGCTGACCAGAGATTTAGCAAATGTGATGGCCAGGAGACTGGGCAACTACAGGCCTGTCAGCCTGGCCTTGGTGCTGTGGAAGATTGCGGAGCAGATCATCTCCAGTGCCATCACGTGGCATCTACAGGACAACCAGGTGATCTGGCCCAGTCAGCAGGGCTGTATGAAAGGCAGGTCCTATTTAACTAACCTGATCTCCTTCTATGACAAGGTGACCTACTTGGTGGAAAAGGTGTGGATTTTGTCTATCTGATCTTTAGCAAAGCCTTTGCTACCTTTTCCCACAGCATTCTCCTGGAGGAACTGGCTGCTCTGGTTTTTGATGGGTGTACTCTTGGATGGGTAAAAACCTGGCTGGATCACTGGGCCCAAATTTTGGTGGTGAAGAGACTCAAATCCATTTGGCATTCTCTCATGAGAAGTTTTTGCCAATTATGAGAGTCAGAAGCAAATTTGCAAGCTGTGTGTGGTTAGAGAGAGATGCGAATGATGACAAATGGGTAAAATGGCTTTGAGTTCATGTGTGAAAATTCTTTTCTCCATCTATATCTCTCTGTAATTTTTGATGGATAGTTTTATAAAAGAAGTAGCTACATTTTCCCACCCTTCTTCTTCCTCCAGGCTGTGTTTCCTGGAAGGCTGTAGTTCATGTTTACCATCTGCAGTCTGTTGTTTTACATTTTTTACTCTGAGGGTTGTTTTGCACTAACACTGACATTGTTTTGAAACAACAAAAAGACAGAACTTTTTATGTGAGGAAAATGAAACAGAAGCTAAAACTGAGGCTTTCCAAAGTCCTTCTATTCAGATAAAGGCCTTTGATAAGGCATTTGCAGTTATAACTTCCTATTCATAGGAGATGAACAGGCCACAAAGTAGAAAATTTCACAAGGACTGGTGCATTTCCAGAAATTAATCCCCTACTATGTAACCCAAAATAAAGACTTTAGGGCCTCAATTCTGGGTTCAGAACTTAGTGGCTTCCAGGTGAAAAGTGGCTCCAGGAAATTGTTTTCAAGGCAGAGTTGTGGCAAAGCACTTGTATATCTACCTAATTTCAACCAGTAAAAGCTTTTGGTTTTGTTTATTAAGAATCAGAAATGAGTGAGAGATTTGAGCTACCCATTGCTGACTCCAAGTGCGTAACAAACATAAACAAGATCAAGGAACATTATTGCATAGCAGCAGTCACCTCTGATCTCCCTCTGGCAAGCTCCAGAACATGGTAGAGACTGCACAGCTCTGCTGGCCAATTCCAACTACCAGAGGGTTGTTCTTATGTCTTTGAGGACTGCACATCTATGTGTCCCTCTGTGTGATTTCCTACATTGTGCAGGCCCAGATGTGTCTGATGGTGTCTAGAAGTGAATAACCAGCCCCACGTAGGCCTGTGGGAAGTATTTGGTTTGGCTTCTTTGCTTTATTAAGTGCCAAAAAGTGATGTTGTTCTGACAAAAGGAAGATCTGAAGTTTAGTAAAGTCATTCAATTCAGTCAAGAGAGACTTAGTAGCCCCTTGAAATCACTGCAGCTTTCCTAGCTTACACCTTGAGGCTTCATTGAGTTTCCAAGTGCTCTGGGCATGAATGTTCAAGGCAGAGTTGTGGAAAAACAACTGAAAACCACAGCACAGAAGTCCCTGTCCCAGTGAGGTCAGAAGAAAGATTTAGGTTTGTGTATGAATTGTCAGAAATCATTGAAAGGCATTCAGCTGCTCATGCTGTTCTTAGATGGACTTTTGGTTAGGAGATCCCCAAATCAAGGAGATAGAAATGTGACATTGATTTTTATAGCAGGCCTTGGAGTTCACAGTTTCTACCAAGAAAATGGAAGGTTTCTCTACATGGAAGAGAAGTCAGTGTCTGGGTGTGGACTGCTTTTTTTTTTTCTGCCCAGTATGTACAGTGACATCAGTCAGGACATGGGCAGGAGGATGAAACATCATCAAAAGTGGAAAAGATTTGCAGGTTTGGCATGGAATGATAGAGCTTAGAAAAGCAGGAAGAGCAGACACTGGATCTTCCAGGATTTCCTTCTGTTTCTCTCTTGCCCTGTGAAATAGGCACAGGACTTTAGACAAACTGACATGCCTTAACTGCACTGGGAGTGAACACTCTGCTTCTGGATCTACACAGTGTTTAGCTCACTGATTTCCTTTTCTCACAGGTGCTGGGAAAACCAGTGATACACAATCTCTAAACCATCTGAGCAAAGATATTTTCAGATTTTTTACTTCAGTTCTTTGACTGTTCCTAAGGGAACACCATGACTGCTCTGCCACACATATTTCTTTATTAGTTTTTCTGCCAGTTAAGGCCACTAGATGTAAAAATCGTGGTGGAGTATAATAACATTTTAACAGTGTGGTAGCTAACAACCACACCACCCCTTTGCGATATAAGACTACTGCTGTTACTAAAATCCCCAGGTTTCATGCTAAACATTAGGCAAGAGGTTCTGCGCTTGCTGATAATACCAGAACAGAGACCCCAGGGCCGTTGCAGCCCCAGCCCGGCCCAAAGTTGGTCCCCGCCGGGCGCGGCCGTGAGGCGGCTGCAGTGTTGTGTCGGCGCCTCCGGGTGCCGCTGTTGGGCCGCCGCCGAGCGTTGCTGGAGCCGCCGCCGCCGCCGCCTGTGCGTGCTGTCCCCGCAGGCTGCTGGCTCGGGCGGGCAGTGCGGGCCAGAGCGGCAGCGGCACGGGCAGCAGAGGCGAGAGGCGGCGCGGGCAGCAGAGGCGTGCGAGTTGGAGGCGGCGGCGGGCCGGGTTTGCTTTGTCGGGCGCTGCTGGGGCTGCGCAGAGCGGCTGCGAGGGAGGCGGGGCAGCGGCAGGAGCCTTGCGAGCTCGGCGAGCGAGCGCCGTGGGCGATGTCGGGCGGGCGGAGGGCGAGCGGCGGGCCGGGCGGCGGGCGAGCGCTGGGGCTGGGCGCTGTGCTGCTGTGGCTGTGCTGGCGGGCGGCGGCGGAGCGGCTCCGCTACTCCATGGCCGAGGAGCTGCCCAGAGGCTCGCTGGTGGGGCCGCTGGCCCGGGACCTGGGGCTCAGCGCCGACGAGCTGCCGGCGCGCAAGCTGCGGGTGGCGTCTGCCGGCAAAAAGCAGCTGAAATTCTTCACGGTGAGCGAGGAGAACGGGAACCTGTACGTGAGCGAGAGGCTGGACCGGGAGGAGCTGTGCGGCGAGTCGTTGTCCTGCTCCGTCAGCTTCGAGGCGCTGGTGCACAACCCGCTCAACGTCTTCCGTGTCGAGGTGGCCATTGAGGACGTGAATGACAATTCCCCGTCCTTCAGCAAGGCTGTTTTGGACCTCGAGATCGGTGAATTAATCCCTCCCGGTGCTCGTTTTCCTCTGGAGATGGCCCACGACGAGGACGTGGGAAGCAACTCACTGCTGACTTACCAGCTCTCCAGCAACCCCTCCTTCTCTTTAGCGTTGAAGGAGAGCGAGGACGGAAGCAAGCAGCCTGAATTAGTGCTGGAGAGAGCCTTGGACCGGGAGAAGCAGAGCTCTTTTGAGCTGCTACTGACGGCAGTAGATGGCGGGGAACCCATGAGAACTGGGACTGTTGAAGTTCGGATCAACGTGACAGACGCCAATGACAACCCACCTGTATTCTCGCAGGATCGGTACAGCACGAGCCTCCGGGAGGACGCACTGCCGGGTTCGGAGGTATTGAAAGTGTCAGCCTCAGACGCCGACGCCGGCACCAATGCTCATATCACCTATCATTTCGGCAAAATGCCGGCCAAAGTGCTTCAGCAATTCGTGGTGGACAGGGAGAGTGGGACAATCACACTGCAGGAGCCTCTGGACTTCGAGAACATGCGAGCTTTCAGCTTGCCTGTGGAGGCGAGGGACGGTGGCGGTCTGGTGGCGCACTGCAAGGTGGAGGTGGAGGTGCTGGACGTGAACGACAACGCACCCGAAATCACCATTCTGTCTGTGTCGAGTCCGGTGCCCGAGGACGCGCCAGTCGGCACCGTGGTGGCCCTGCTCAACATCCATGACCCGGACTCCGGCGAGAACGGTGAGGTGTCGTGCGAGCTGTCGGGGGAGGCGCCCCTGTCGATCGTGGCGTCGTCGGGCGGCTCGTCCAAGGTGGTGACGGCGAGCGCGCTGGACCGCGAGCAGGCGTCCGAGCACCGCGTGACGGTGGTGGCCCGGGACCGGGGCAGGCCGGCGCTGTGGAGCAGCAGGGAGCTGTTGCTGGAGGTGTCGGACGTGAACGACAACGCGCCGGTGTTCGAGGAGGCGTCGTACAGCGCGTACGTGCGGGAGAACAACGCGGTGGGCTTGCTGGTGTTGCGCGTTGTGGCTCGGGACTTGGACGCGGGCGCGAACGGGCGCGTGAGCTACTGGCTGTCGGGCGGCAGCGCGGGCGCGGCGGGCGCGGCGCCGCTGGTGTCGGTGGAGGCGCGGAGCGGCGCGGTGTACGCGCAGCGCTCGTTGGACTACGAGCAGTGCCGCGAGTTCTCGGTGGCCGTGCGGGCGCAGGACGGCGGGTCGCCGGCGCGCAGCTCGACGGCCACGGTGCGCGTCTTCGTGCTCGACCAGAACGACAACGCGCCGCGGGTGCTCTACCCGCCCCCGCCGGCGGCGTCGGGAGCGGCGTCTGCGGGCTCGGTGGGTTCGGCTTTCGAGGTGGTGCCGCGTTCGGCGTCGTCCGGGTACCTGGTGGGCAAGGTGGTGGCGGTGGACGCGGACGCGGGGCGCAACGCGTGGCTGTCGTACGAGCTGGTGCAGGCGTCGGAGCCGGCGCTGTTCCGCGTGGGGCTGCAGAGCGGCGAGGTGCGCACGGCGCGGGCCGTGTCGGAGAGGGACGCGGCCAAGCAGCGCCTGGTGGCCGTGGTGAAGGACCACGGCGAGCCGGCGCTGTCGGCCACGGCCACGCTGCACGTGGTGCTGGCCGAGAGCTTGCAGGAGGCGCTGCCGGAGCTGAGCGAGCGGGCGGCGGGCGCCGAGGCGGCGGGCGAGCTGCAGTTCTACCTGGTGCTGGCGCTGGCGCTGCTGTCGGCGCTGTTGGTGCTGAGCGTGGCGCTGGCCGTGCTGGCGCGGCTGCGGCGGGCCGGGCCGCCCGCCGTGCTGCGCTGCCTGGGCGCGCAGCGCTTGTCGCTGGCCGGCGCCGCCTTCCCGGCCGACTTCTGCGAGGGCACCTTGCCCTACTCCTACAACCTGTGCGTGGCGGCGCCGCCCCGCGCCAACCCCGAGGCCGCTTGGCCGCCGCCGCCGCTGCCCATCGTGCCCGCGGAGGAGCTTGTGGCCGGGGAGCCCTGCGAGAAGCCGAGCCCGAACAGCAGCACCGTCGCTGGAGAGCCGCCCGCTGACCCCGACGCACCGCAGGTCTGTAAGCCGCACGTGTTGCTGTTCTCCTTTAGAAAGGAAACACTGTCCTCTTTCCTTTGGGTTTCTGGGGATGGTCTGGGTGGGGAGTGCTGGTCCATGTCTCCATCAGGGGATGAAAAAGCGGGGTCGCTCCTTTCTCCAAGAGTACACATTTAATGCGGTAGTTCCTGTTTTTTCGCTGGTAATAGTTTCAGGTTCAACTGAAAGTTGTTGTCTAGAACTCTTTTGTTGTGTTAAATTGTATTAGTAATAACGGTGAAGGCGAATCCTCGCTCTATAGAGGGTGATGTGCTGTATCTGTATGACAGGTTTGAAAGAACAGGAGTGGCACTCAGTGTTGCAGATTTTTCCTTCCTAAGTGATTTGTTCCGATATAATGTGCTTGGATCTAGTGGATGGCTGACTAAAAACTCTTTCCTTAATTCTTTTTTTTTCACGATTATAATCTCAAAGGCAACTTGCTCAGGGTTACATGCATGGAGAGTGACAGGTTCTCCATCACTTCTGGGAGAATTCCCACCTGTTCTCGTGGGAATGCTGCTACAGAAGTGGGAGGAATAGTAACAGTAGTGGGATGGATTAACTGTTGTTAACAATGTTTTTCTATCCTGGCTGGTAGTTTTATCTTTTTTAACATTCCTTATCTTCGTGTCATACACAAATGAAGGTATAGAATGGGATCAAATAGGGGGGAAAAATAGACATTTTTCTTTTTCTGTCACTCCTCTTCGCAGAAAGGATACCTTGCACCTTGTTCATATTGTTCTGATTTTTTTCAATGGCTGTTACATCTGTGTTTGCAAGGATACACCGGTAAGATCTGCAAAACATATCAAATGCCAAGGATATTCGCTAAATGAGTTTAGGCATTTGAATCAACTCCATTTGAACATTTATTCATGGTCCCACAGTTTAGGATGTAGAGCTCTACTTCTCCTACTGTCCTACACTATTTCGTTGAAAATATGTCAAGGCAACTTGAGTAAGAAAGATTTAGAGTAGTGTACCAACAAGACTCAATCCCTTCCACCTTGGTTTTTTGAGAAAATTGAAGCCTTTTCTTGTGGCTAAAGAATGATTTCATTAAATGAACACGTGCATTAATTCAGATGATTCTGTCCAGGTTCACTGCGGGTACTTCCCGATTCTGGGCTAGCTGTAGTACAGTCAAAGAAGAGTGTTCCAGTGACCTGCACTGTCGAACGGGAGGGTGCGAGATAATGATCTTTGAGTAGCCGGGGATTTTCCTTCTGTGCTCTGTTCACATGAAGGGATTCACATGAATCCCAGAGCACCTGGCAGGTGGCTGAGCAACCAAACTCCACGGGGTTATGCTAGATCCCTGCCTTCTTCCGCCTTTAAATGCCTGGTTTAGTCAGTCGTGGTGCAGTAGTTCATTAAGACCATCTTATGTATATAGCAAAGTTCCGGCCACTTAGTTTAAGGAGCTTGATATCTCCGATTTTACGGTAGACAGAATTGTGTGTTTGATTGTCACGTTTTGTATCTCCGAGTCTGTTTTCATTCTGTCCTCATACAAGTCATTCAAGCCGGACGGTTTCAACTCGTGTTGAAGATGGTGCTTTTGGATTAATAGGGTAGAACTAAGAGTATTCTACACATTAAAATAAGACAAAATATTTTACTTTAAATATATTGCCTGTAGCAAATTAGGTTTTTCACGTGAGGTAGAAACACAACGCTTCTCTCCCGGTCGTGATGAGGCCGAGAATAAAACAAGAATTCGGATAGATAAAAGCAGGAGGGCCACTCTGGACGGGACATGATATCTCTGCGATGAATATCCCATCCCCGCCATCAGCCCGTGGGCAAAGCAGAGCAGACAGAGCTCGTTGGCGCTCGGTGCGTGCAGTGCCGGGAGGAGGCTGCGGGCGCCGCTGTTGACCGAGAGGAGCGAGAGGAAGGTCGGAGCGCTGCAGCCCCGCCCGCTGCTGCCCGGCTCGATCGCTGGATCGCTGCCGGTCAGGATCGGCGGCCGGGAGATCTGCGATCGTCCCCGCGGTGCGGAGCCCTGCTACGGAGAGGCGGCGGGGCCGCAAGAAGCGAGGCGTAAAAGTAGCGGGAGCCGGATCGCCGGTGGTCGGCGGGGATCTGCCGGCGGTGTTGCGGTGCCGGCGGTGCGGCGGCGGCGATGTGCGCGGCGGGGAGGCGCTGGGGCCGGCGGCAGCGAGTGCTGCTGTGGGGCGTCCTGCTGGCGGCCTGGGAGGCGGCGTGGGGGCAGCTGCGCTACTCGGTGCCCGAGGAGATGCCCAAGGGCTCGTTCGTGGGCGACGTGGCCAAGGACCTGGGGCTGCAGCTGCCAGCGCTCCGAGATCACGGTGTCCGAGTTGTCTCCGAAGGTAGGACGCAGTATTTGGCTTTGCACGGGAAGACGGGACATTTAGTGACGGCCGAGAAGATCGACAGAGAGCAGCTGTGCGAGAGTGTGGAGCAATGTGTGCTGCGCTGTGAGCTGATAGTGGAGGGGGAAATGAATTTTTATGAAATCGAAGTAGAAATCACGGACATTAACGACAACGCGCCCACTTTCAAAGAAATAGAGCTGGAGGAGACGATAAGCGAGAATACAGCCCCAGGTTCGCGGTTTTCACTTCCCAGGGCTCACGACCCCGACTCTGGAC
The DNA here is from genome assembly GCF_036250125.1 of Pseudopipra pipra. NCBI lineage: Eukaryota > Metazoa > Chordata > Aves > Passeriformes > Pipridae > Pseudopipra > Pseudopipra pipra. Next base: position 2,834,357 of record NC_087563.1, on the reverse strand, counting down.
AGAATTCCCTGCAGAGCTACGAACTGAGCGGCGACGAGCACTTCTCGCTGGCCGTGCAGACGGGCCCCGGCGGGGATCAGCGTCCCGAGCTGGTGCTGGCGAAGGCGCTGGACCGGGAGGAGGCGGCGTTCCACGAGCTGGTGCTGAGGGCGAGCGACGGCGGCGAGCCGGCCCGGACGGGCACGGCGCGGATCCGCGTGACGGTGCTGGACGCGAACGACAACGCGCCCGTGTTCAGCCAGGCGGAGTACACGGTGCGTGTGCCGGAGGACGTGCCCGTGGGCTCCACCCTCATCACCGTCACAGCCACCGACCCTGACGAGGGGCCGAACGGGCACGTGAAATATTCGTTGAAAACAATCACAGGAAAAGCCTCGGAGATTTTCCAGCTGGACAGCGAGACTGGGGAGATCACGCTGATGCGAAGCCTGGACTTCGAGCGGAGCGACTCGTACGAACTGGATGTGCAGGCACGGGACGGCGGCAGCCTGTCTGACAGAGCAAAAGTTGTGATAACCGTGACAGACATTAATGACAACACGCCCGAGATTTCGGTGCGGTCAGCGCTGAGTGAGATTTCTGAGGACGCCCCATCGGGTACTGTTGTAGCCTTGCTACAGGTGCAGGACCGGGACTCGGGGACGAACGGCGAGGTGCGCTGCTCCCTCGACGGGGACGTCCCGTTCCGCCTGGAGAGCTCGCAGGGCAGCTACTACCGTGTGGTGACAGCGAGAGAGCTGGACCGGGAGCAGGAGTCGGAGTACAACGTGACGGTGCGGGCGGCCGACGGCGGTCGTCCGTCGCTGCAGAGCAGCAGGGTGCTGTGTGTGCGGGTGCTGGACGTGAACGACAACGCGCCGGTGTTCTTGCAGGAGCGCTACAGCGCTCGTCTGTCGGAGAACAACGTGGCGGGCTTGCTGGTGCTGCGGGTGCGGGCGACGGACTCGGACTGGGGGGAGAACGCGCGCGTGCGGTACCGGCTGGGGGAGGGTGGTGTGCGGGGCTCGCCGCTGTCGTCGTACGTGTCGGTGCAGGCGGAGACGGGCGCGCTGTACGCGCTGCGCTCGTTCGATTACGAGGAGGTGCGCGAGGTGGGGCTGTGGGTTTGGGCGGAGGACGGCGGCTCGCCGGCGCTGAGCAGCAACGTGTCGGTGCGGCTGGTGATCGTGGACGAGAACGACAACGCGCCGCAGGTGCTGTACCCGCCGGCGGCGGGGGCTTCGTCGGGCTCGGTGTGGTCGGGCGTGGAGCTGGCGGCGCGGTCGAGCGAGGCCGGCGCGCTGGTGGCCAAGGTGGTGGCGGTGGACGCGGACGCGGGTCAGAACGCGTGGCTGTCGTACGAGCTGGCCAAGGCGACGGAGCCGGGGCTGTTCCGCGTGGGGCTGCACAGCGGCGAGGTGCGCACGGCGCGCTCGCCACTGGCCCGCGACGCGGCGCGCCAGAGCCTGGTGGTGCTGGTGAAGGACCACGGGCGGCCGGCGCTGTCGGCCACGGCCACGCTGAGCGTGGTGCTGGCCGAGAGCGTGGCCGAGCTGCTGGCCGAGCTGGGCAGCGCGGCGCGGGCGGAGGCGGAGGCGGGGGCGGGCGAGGCGGGCGGCAGCCTGACGCGCTGGCTGGTGCTGGCCGTGGCCGCCGTGTCGTGCCTCTTCGTCGCCTTCCTGCTGCTGCTGCTGGCGCTGCGCCTGCGGCGCTGGCGGCGCTCGCAGCAGCAGCTGCTGGCGGCGGGCAGCGGCGCCTTGCGCGGCGTGCCGGCCACGCACTTCGTGGGCATCGACGGCGTGCGCGCCTTCCTGCACTCCTACTCGCACGACGTGTCTCTCACGGCCGACTCGCGCAAGAGCCACCTCCGCTTCTCGGCCGCCAGCTGCTGCGACACCCTGCCGGCCCGGCCGCCGCCCGACGAGCCCGCGCCGCTGCTCGGAGACGAGGAACCTGCCGGCCCCCAGCAGGCGGACCCCGCCCCTCTCCCGGTGAGTTTCTCGTACTAGCCCGTGTCCGTGACGGTTTCTTCCGCTTCTCTTTGCCCTTTATCCCCCGTGATCTGTCTTCTGTGTAGAGAGGGTTTGCTGACAAGGCAGGCGAAACTTCATTCAGCGACCTGCTGGTCGGGGGTGCTTGTTGCGTTGCAGTGGTGGATGTGGGGTCGTGTCTTAGCCTTTCAGTTTGTTGGGGAGGCAGGAGAAGGGAATCTGCCCTTGGCTAGAGGACTGTGTTTTTTGCCATTGTTACTGTATCACATGATCACCACTGACCCAGAATCTTCTGAAGGTCAGCTCCTCTTTTACATTTAGTCTTGATATTTCTTCAGTGGGATGTAGTTGGCAAACAGGTATTTCTTTCCCCGTAGTACAGAGCTGTAAAGATACCTGTGTGAAGCCCATGGGTTTTCCTGGTGCATGTTGACAGGAAATGGTCTGAATAACTGGCCGTTTGATTCAAAGTGCCTGCAAAATATAATGGTCAAAAAACAACATGCAAGTTTAGAGTGGTAGGAGGATCCTGGTACCTGTGGGTGAGGGACTGTCAAAGGAAACAAGAGTTCGGTACCTCTCTGTGCTATAATGTAATGTGGTTTTCTCCTTCCCAAGTAAATGAGGCCTAACAGACATTACTCCATCTGTGTTGAGAGCTGTGGGATGTTTCTGCTCCGTGTTTACAAGTTAATGCTTTGTATTTAACTAATTGCTTAATACATACTAATGATAAATGCCAAAATGGGAGCTTTGAGAGAAGGAACCTGATCCATCCCTGATCAATAGTTGAATTTTGTATTTTCTCCAAGTGCCATAACTTAGAAGAGCGTGATGTGGTCACTTCATGTCTGCAGATGTTATTTTCTTGTCTTTTTTTTTGTACTGATCTCAAGCTGGGCCTTTGTATTTGCAAGTATCTGATCGCATTGTTACATTTCCTTGACTGTCCCATACATGCTTTTCATTGTTACTTCTCTAAAGGGAAAGACTTTCATAGATATGTTTCCTTAAAATGTTAATGGGAGAAATTGCCTTACTTCTCACAGGCAGATGGTAAGGAATCAATTATTAAGCATGGGAAGGAGAAGTTTTGTCTGTGCAACTTTTCTGTCAGAGGAGTATATCTGCAAATAATGAAGATCAGTGAGAACCATACCAGCTGTAATGAGTTTGAGGAGATTCCTGTAGGTGCTGTACGTTAGGAGATACTGATGGAGAGGAAGCTTGTGGGTTTTTAATTCCCAGGGTCCATTGCTGGACTACATAAATTGAATAGGCTCAGATTCCAAACAGTGACAAGCTGTGAGTTCATCGGTTTCATTTCCTAGTGCCTGTGACACTCCCTGGGAAGGGCAGCTCAACTGTTGCTGTGTTTGTCTTGATGAGGTAAAGGTGGGCCTGTGTGTGTCCAAAACTTTATCTGAAAATGTCCATAGAATTGCTGATCTTGCTTTTCACCTACTCGTGGTGAGAAGACAGTGCAAGGTCAAGGAGAGAGAGACTGGGCCCAAAGCCACCCTGGGGATTCTTTCATGTCGTGCCTAGTGCCAAGGCCTTGTGTCACTGACATGAAGTGCCCCTTTCCTGTGTCCAGAAAGGGGGTGACAATCCTCTGATGAATTTGGCTGCAAGCAATACCCATGGAAGGGCAACCACGCTTCAGGGGTTCTGTGTGTTAAACTGCTGTGTGAAATGTGACTTTTTCCAGCTCTAGACCCTTGTAAGGTTGTGGTGTAGAGTTTCATTGTGGTTGGACTAATCTTTCTGCAGTCTTGACCAACCTTTCAGATGTTATTAAGTGGCTCTTGCTCATAGGAAGTCGCTAATGATGTTTTGTTGGTATTAAGTATGGTGGGAACGTATGGATGGGAGGGTTTGTTTGTCAGGAGTTTCTGAGTCTGGGGCTTGTTATTTGAAGTATGTGCCAGGAAGTCACTTACTTTATCCTCTGTCATGTCCAATGCAGCTGTTCCTGTGAGTGGTAGTTCTGGGATAAAGACATAAACTTTGCATTAAGGATGGCAGATTCTTCCAAAATGTCCATGTGCTGGGGAAGAATGATGGTGTCTTTGAGTCGATTCTCATGACTAAGTCTTTAACTGAGCTGCATCTTGGTTATGCCCCTTAGAATATTTCAGGTTCCTTGAAATGAGTGTGATGAGCAGAGAATGCCTTATGCGTGGATCTGTGTTGTGATTCTTGTTCTCCTAAGGAGAGAAAGGGAAAATTTTCTTCCAATGATGTCTGTCTATAAAGGGCAGCTTGCCTTGCTCCATGATGTTTGGACATGCTGAAACATTCTGTCTGCACAGACACAGGGCAGGTGGAAGCGTTTGCTGTGGTGTATTTAGGAATGTCTAAAAGGTTGGTAGAGTGTTCCATTTCCCCTGGCTGTTATATGGATGCAATAATTGTGTTCCTGTGTGTTTTCCCTGCTTTCCAAAGAAATTACTTGGAGAACTGTACCTTTCAATACTCAGTCCTCTTCCTGCTACAGTTATATGTGGAAATGTTAAGGTAAGATTCCTACATTATTGTGAGTTTCCCATTTTTCCTTTTTTCGTTCTTGTTTCTTCTCATGTTCTAAAAGTGGGCCTCAGTTTGGCTGATAGTTCTTAAAACCAGAGAGATCTGCTCAAACTCTCAGGCTGCAGGAGTTCTCTTCCATACCTTGAAGGTGTTCAGCTGCCAAGACAAAGAATTCTGTTTCCCTAAAATCTTGCTGAATGAACCATCTGCTTTGTCACTTGTGGTTGACATGTGGTCAGAAGTTGGATTTGTCCATGGTGTGAAAAAGGCTGTGAATGCAGAGCAAGGAGGGTGAGAGGCTGACTTTGTACCAGGAAAACATGTGAGTCAATGTGTTTTTGGCTGATCAGTGATTTGGTTTCTTGCCTGGTGTCAAGGCCTGTGTCATTTTTGTCTGTGATTTGGGTTTCCCTGTCCTGAAAGGCAATTGTAGTCCTATGATAATGGAGCATTTGTCCAATAATTCTGCCTTTAGAGGCCTAATGCATGGCTGGATGTTGTGGATGAGTGATTTCTATTCTTTAATGCTTCCCTGTCAGAGGTATTAACAAAAGTGACTTTAGTATGTTGTAGAAATGCATCATAACACAGTTTGATAGCAAGGTTCACTCTATGACTTTCAGTGTTGAAATATAGGAAGGACTGTTATCGTATGGATGCCCTCATTTCCTTAACTCCTGATGGATCTTAGGTGTGGCTGGGTGCAATATCTATTATTTACTACATGGATGAAACACACAAAGGAGAATTGACTCAGAATCAACCTGGAATTATTTACACAGAGACTGGAGATTGAAACGAGTGAGGGAGTCCCTCATGCTGAGTCACAAGTTTCAGAGTGGACACTCTTGCTACCTCAACTGCTGATGTAACTTAGGTGCAGTCAGGTCCAGTCTTAGTTTTAGACTTGGACAATGGTTTGTATTTAATGGAATTAGCTGCATGCATTTAATTTGTGTTTAGTTTTCATCCACTTAGTAAAGATCTATTGCAGGTGAGGAATCTCAGTGCCTTGGGTAAGGATTCTCAGTGCCTTGGGTAGGGATTGTCAGTGCCTTGGGTAAGGATTGTCAGTGCCTTGGGTAAGGATTGTCAGTGCCTTGGGTAAGGATAGATGTCTTAGTCTCACCAGAGGACTTTCAAACCCCGAGAGATGTGCCTGCTGAAGGAGAAAGTCACCTGGTAGGCAGTCCAGGTACACTTGAGGGAGAGGTGAAATTGGACTCTGTCATTGGTAAAAGGGCTTTCAGCCTTGAGGAGCAACCTTGTGAGCCATCCCATTTCAGTGGGAGATCGTTGCCATACAGTCTCGATGCCTCGCATGAAGAGCTCAAGGACAGCTCATTATTTATGGGATAAAGTGGTTGCTCACAGTCAAATTGCACACAGTGGGAAAGGCCTGAGTTGATGCTCACTATATCACTCTGCTGCTCTGTGAAACCTCTTTATTCAAAATTGTATCTTCCTTGTGACTTTGTGATGCAGACTTTCTTCACAGTTGTAACAACACTTTGGTTCAGGCCTTTCTTTCCTGGAAGGTCATGGTTCCTTTCCCCCATTTCTGATCAGTACTTTTTCATTTGAAACTCTGGATGTTGTTTAGCAGCAAATACTTATTTTGACCACCCAAGTTAATTTTTTATATGTGAAGAAGAGATAGAATCTAAAAGAGAATCTGTTATGCTTTCTCAGAAGACAGGCCAAGAAAGAGGCCCACAGTAAGACCTGTAAATGTAGGTCTTCCTGTTTGTGAGAGGTGAGCAGGCCACACAGTAGGAAAACTGATGAGAGCTGTTGACTATATTAAATAGTTAACTTATTTATATAAAATGAAATCATCTTTGTTGTCTGGAGTAAGACTTCAGGGTGATATTTACAGCCTGAGTCCTCAATGGGTTCCTGGTGCTCTCAGGGATGACTTTCCATGCCTGCCTAGTGAGTTTATGCTTCCTTTCATGACTTGTCTGACTTTTTTCCTTGTCATGTTACAGCTAGCGAGGAAGCAGGAGATAGGAGAGGGTACATCTGTGTTCTAATTTTGTCATGGGTTAGCAGATGTAAAGATGACCTAAGAAGAAGTTACATCTTTGTGGATCAGGGCATGTGATAAAAGAGGTGCAGAGATTCCCCCTAAGTGCATAGTTTGATGATGCAGTCTCTGCCCAATGATTGTTCCTCTTTTAATTTGTCCATTTGTCATTCCTCTGCTTTTGAAAAATGATGTTTCTTCTCAGAATGGTGGAGATCAAGTGTATTTCCCTTCTTTGTATGGTTCTGATGCATTATCCTCTGTAAGAGGTTTTGGGAAATTCTGAATGTTGAAATCAAAGCTGCAAGTTGTGCAGGGTTGGAGAGTGAGGAGAAAAACAACAGAGGGGTGGAATTCCTGCTGTGAGAAGTCCTTTCTCCACCTACATATCTAAGTTACATTTTGATAAGAAGTTCATAAAAGTGGTCTTTGCATTTTCCACCTTGGATCTTACTTCAGGCTTTGTTTCCTGGAAGATCATGGTTCATGTTTCCCACTTGTGAGGGCTCTTTTGCAGCAAACAGTGACTTTGGTTGAGACCCCAATGAAGAGAGTGTTGTGTGTGAGCAATCTGAAGCAGAAGTTAATACAGGGTCTCTCCTAAGTATTTCTATTCAGCTCAAAGGCCTTCGATAAGGCCCTTGCAGCTTCTTATTCACAGATTAATATACCATGAAGTAGAAAATTGACAAGAACAGCTAAATTTTCAGAAAGGAAACCCACTACTCTACAGGAGTAAGATTTGAGGGCCTCACTTGTACATTCTAACTTCAGTGAAGTGAATCTAGAAGGCAGAGATGTGGCAAAGCACCTGTACATTACAGTGTCCAGTATTTACCTGGTTTGGTTCAGTTGGAGCTTCTGGTTTTGTTTATTAGAAACAGTCAGAAATGAGAGAGAGGACCTTGTGAAGAACCTGCACACAGCCCTTCCCATTGTTTAATCCAACAGGGTAACTGTGAAGTGCTGCTGGCCAATCCCACTTACTTGGGGATCCTTAAGTCTCTGAGGAGCACACAACAAGCTTTCACCTTGAGGCCTCAGGGAGGTTTCAGGTGCTGTGGGGAGGAGTTTCTAAGGCAGAGTTCTGGTAAAGCAACTGAAAAACACAGCACTGTAGTATCTGCCCCGATGAGGTCAGATGGAGGTTTGGGATCTGTGTATGAACAATCAGAATTCATTTGAAATCTTTTGGCTGATTTTGTGGTCCTACAATGGATTGGCCAGGTGATGGGACTTTTGCCTGGAGGTTCACAATATCAGAACAATGGAAATGTGAAATCTGTACTTAAAACAAGCCTGATTTTTGAGTTTCCACCAAAAGCACAGGAGGTTTTATGGATGGAAGAAGAGTCAGTGTAAGGATGGACAGAGGGCAAGGAGCTTACACTGCTTTGTACTTTCTTTTTCTGTGCTGGGTATGTACAGTGTCATGGGTGCAGTTCCACTGCTTTAGGCTTCACATTTCTCTGCAAGTCTTAATATTGTGTAAATCTCCTTTTGACTTACACCTTCTGCTCAGAGAAGCTAGAAAAATGGTATCTCAGGTACCAGTGAAACACATGATTTCTGAAGCATATGAGCAATCTACTTTTGGCTTCAGTTCTCTGACTGTGCATGAGGGAAACAATCTGGAAACAAATAATTCCTCAGGAAGAAGTTTTTCCTTCTTAAGTTTTGTGCGAATGCACACCACAAGATGCCAAAGTCTTTGGTAAGGTGCAATAGTAGTTTATATGTCTATTGCAGCTACATAAGAGACCAACAGAAAAAAAATCGGTATTAGACTGCAGTTGCTGCTGTAATCATTAGGGTTCCTACTTAGCATTAAGCGAGTACTTTGGCGCTTGCTGATAATACCAGAACAGAGACCCCAGGGCCGTTGCAGCCCCAGCCCGGCCCAAAGTTGGTCCCCGCCGAGCGCGGCCGTGAGGCGGCTGCAGTGTTGTGTCGGCGCCTCCGGGTGCCGCTGTTGGGCCGCCGCCGAGCGTTGCTGGAGCCGCCGCCGCCGCCGCCTGTGCGTGCTGTCCCCGCAGGCTGCTGGCTCGGGCGGGCAGTGCGGGCCAGAGCGGCAGCGGCACGGGCAGCAGAGGCGAGAGGCGGCGCGGGCAGCAGAGGCGTGCGAGTTGGAGGCGGCGGCGGGCCGGGTTTGCTTTGTCGGGCGCTGCTGGGGCTGCGCAGAGCGGCTGCGAGGGAGGCGGGGCAGCGGCAGGAGCCTTGCGAGCTCGGCGAGCGAGCGCCGTGGGCGATGTCGGGCGGGCGGAGGGCGAGCGGCGGGCCGGGCGGCGGGCGGGCGCTGGGGCTGGGCGCTGTGCTGCTGTGGCTGTGCTGGCGGGCGGCGGCGGAGCGGCTCCGCTACTCCATCCCCGAGGAGCTGCCCAGAGGCTCGCTGGTGGGGCCGCTGGCCCGGGACCTGGGGCTCAGCGCCGACGAGCTGCCGGCGCGCAAGCTGCGGCTCAGCGCGGACAAGCAATACTTCACGGTGAGCGAGGGGAACGGGAACCTGTACGTGAGCGAGAGGCTGGACCGGGAGGAGCTGTGCGGCGAGTCGTTGTCCTGCTCGGTCAGCTTCGAGGCGCTGGTGCACAACCCGCTCAACGTCTTCCATGTCGAGGTGGCCATTGAGGATGTGAACGACAACTCCCCGGTCTTCAGGAAGGCTGTTTTGGAACTCGAGATTGGTGAATGGACACTTCCAGGTGCTCGTTTTCCTCTGGAGGTGGCCCGAGATGCGGACGTGGGCAGCAACTCACTGCTGACTTATGAGCTCAGCAGCAACCCGTCCTTCAGTCTGGCCATGAAGGAGAGGCAAGCCGGAAAGAAGCAGCCGGAATTAGTGCTGGAGAGAGCGTTGGATCGGGAGAAGCAGAGCTCCTTTGAGCTGGTGCTGACGGCAGTGGATGGCGGGGACCCAGCGAGATCCGGGACTGTCCAGATTCGCGTCAACGTGATGGACTTAAACGACAACCCACCCGTGTTCAGCAAGATAGTGTACGAGGCTCGAGTGGCGGAGAATCTGCCGGCGGGGTCGCTGGTGCTGCAGGTGCGGGCCACGGATGCGGACGCGGGGTCCAATGGGCGGGTCTTCTATTCCTTCGGTGACGTCTCGGAAGTCGTCAGAGCGTTATTCTCTGTTGACAGCGAGAGCGGTGAGATCAGAACAGCGGGTCCCCTCGACTTCGAGGAGAAGAGTAAGTACAGCTTCGGCCTGGAGGCGACGGACGGCGGCGGGCTCACCGATCACTGCGAAGTGCAGATAGACGTCACGGACGAGAACGACAATGCCCCTGAGATCACGATTCTGTCACTGTCGAGCCCCGTACCCGAGGACGCGCCTGTCGGCACCGTGGTGGCTCTGCTGAAAGTGCGGGACCGGGACTCCGGCGAGAACGGTGAGGTGTCGTGCGAGCTGTCGGGAGAGGCGCCGCTGTCGATCGTGACGTCGTCGGGCGGCTCATACAAGGTGGTGACGGCGAGCGCGCTGGACCGCGAGCAGGCGTCCGAGCACCGCGTGACGGTGGTGGCCCGGGACCGGGGCAGGCCGGCGCTGTGGAGCAGCAGGGAGCTGTTGCTGGAGGTGTCGGACGTGAACGACAACGCGCCGGTGTTCGAGGAGGCGTCGTACAGCGCGTACGTGCGGGAGAACAACGCGGTGGGCTTGCTGGTGTTGCGCGTTGTGGCTCGGGACTTGGACGCGGGCGCGAACGGGCGCGTGAGCTACTGGCTGTCGGGCGGCAGCGCGGGCGCGGCGGGCGCGGCGCCGCTGGTGTCGGTGGAGGCGCGGAGCGGCGCGGTGTACGCGCAGCGCTCGTTGGACTACGAGCAGTGCCGCGAGTTCTCGGTGGCCGTGCGGGCGCAGGACGGCGGGTCGCCGGCGCGCAGCTCGACGGCCACGGTGCGCGTCTTCGTGCTCGACCAGAACGACAACGCGCCGCGGGTGCTCTACCCGCCCCCGCCGGCGGCAGCGGGATCATCCCCGGGCTCGGTGGGTTCGGCTTTCGAGGTGGTGCCGCGTTCGGCGTCGTCCGGGTACCTGGTGGGCAAGGTGGTGGCGGTGGACGCGGACGCGGGGCGCAACGCGTGGCTGTCGTACGAGCTGGTGCAGGCGTCGGAGCCGGCGCTGTTCCGCGTGGGGCTGCAGAGCGGCGAGGTGCGCACGGCGCGGGCCGTGTCGGAGAGGGACGCGGCCAAGCAGCGCCTGGTGGCCGTGGTGAAGGACCACGGCGAGCCGGCGCTGTCGGCCACGGCCACGCTGCACGTGGTGCTGGCCGAGAGCTTGCAGGAGGCGCTGCCGGAGCTGAGCGAGCGGGCGGCGGGCGCCGAGGCGGCGGGCGAGCTGCAGTTCTACCTGGTGCTGGCGCTGGCGCTGCTGTCGGCGCTGTTGGTGCTGAGCGTGGCGCTGGCCGTGCTGGCGCGGCTGCGGCGGGCCGGGCCGCCCGCCGTGCTGCGCTGCCTGGGCGCGCAGCGCTTGTCGCTGGCCGGCGCCGCCTTCCCGGCCGACTTCTGCGAGGGCACCTTGCCCTACTCCTACAACCTGTGCGTGGCGGCGCCGCCCCGCGCCAACCCCGAGGCCGCTTGGCCGCCGCCGCCGCTGCCCATCGTGCCCGCGGAGGAGCTTGTGGCCGGGGAGCCCTGCGAGAAGCCGAGTCCGAGCAGCAGCGCCGTCCTGGGAGAGCCGCCTGCCGACCCCGACGCACCACAGGTCTGTAAGAGCCTTCACTCGTTCTCTCTCAGCTTTTCCTAACCACGTGTTGCTGGCAGCAGCGGGCTCTTGGGCTTTGTTTTTGTTTTGAGGCAGGTATTGCTGTTTCGTGTTTACACAAACGAATCAAATAATTTTGTCTTGTGTCTATTTTGCCTATGCGATAGAGCACTTTCTGTCGCCTCAGTTGTGGTTTAGCTCTTTTTTCGGTTCATCTGAAGCTTTTATTCAGATTCAGACGTGGAATTACGTCTAACAAATGTGTGTTTCTTACAATATTATGAAATTGTGGAAATTATATTAGTTTTCCTTCCTGACCGTTGTTTCTTGAAGCCACGCACTTCAACCTCATAGATAGTTGGAGTAAAACCCGTTGCTAAGTGTTATTGCAGTGTTGTAGTATCAAAGGACATTTGTGTGTGACTCCAGGCATAGAGAAGTTTAACCTCTACTGTGTGTCCTCACATCTTTTGAGGAAAGGATGCTGCTGGAACGGTTACGCCACAGGGAGAGGGTTATTTAGGATCTAAAAAGAACCCTAAAAAACAAACCAAAAAACCTCCCAAAGACAAAGCACAGGAGCAAAGAAAGCCCCAGAAAAAAATCCCTCGTGCTTTGTATTTCAAAGCCTCTTTCATTATTTTATCACTCTTTCCTAGAAAATTTTCTTATTATATACGGTGAAGAAGTTGCCTTATATTATGTTTTTGTGGTTCTGGTTTTTTTTTTTTTTTTGGGGGGGTGGCTTGTGGGTTTTTTGGGTGGTTTGTTTGTTTGTTTGGGGTCTTTTTTGGTTTTCCGTGTGGTTTTTTTTTCTTCTGAAATGACTTCCCAAGCGGGAATGCATGGCCTTGATCATCTAGGAAGTCTTTTCCAACAGTAGCGATTGTATGACCTTATGATTCATTGCTGTATTCTACTCTGTTACTCTATGTAGGAGCACTAGATGTAGAGAAAAGCCTCTTCTGTGTAAGTGTATAATGAAAAAGTCGAAGTGATGTCTAGAGAATGGGGAGAAATCAAGCTGATTCAGAGCAGCCACAGATGTGCAGTTGGAAAGTACCAAGGTCCAAAATATTAGGCCCGTCCTTATAGTGTGGTATTCGGGGACAGAACGTTTTGACTGTTCATAGGAATTTCCCAGACTGTTTTGATCTGCAGAGTGGCTTTTTGGAGGAAAAAGTTCTTCAAGAACAAAGACTGGTACAAAAAATTATGCAGTTGCAGGGAGATGATTGTGCTTCGAGGTCTAAATAAATAATTAGTAACATTCTGCAGGTCATATTCGAAGGACATTATATCACCATTAGAAAATATTTTCCAGTGCGGTAGAAATATCACAACCCCAGGAGGCATGTTATTTGTGTCTGGTCGTGATCAGCTAGATGATCGAAGAAGAGATAGGGTAAAGAAAAGCCGAGGCTGGAGGTCCCCGGTGCACGGGACCTGATGTCTCAGCGGCGAATGTCCCGCAGAGATGGGGGAGAAAAGACAGGGCGGGCACTGCTCGTCAGCGCTCGGTGCGTGCAGTGCCGGGAGGAGGCTGCGGGCGCCGCTGTTGACCGAGAGGAGCGAGAGGAAGGTCGGAGCGCTGCAGCCCCGCCCGCTGCGGCCCGGCTCGATCGCTGGATCGCTGGATTCCTGGGTCGGGAAGCGGTCTCGTTCCGATCGTCCCGGCGGTGCGGATCCGAGCTCCAGCGAGGCGGAGGGGCGGGCGGCACTTCCCAGGAACGGCAAGTCGGAGCCGGAGCGGCAGCCGGAGCGGGGATCGGCGGCGGGGATCTGCCGGCGGTGTTGCGGTGCCGGCGGTGCGGCGGCGGCGATGTGCGCGGCGGGGAGGCGCTGGGGCCGGCGGCAGCGAGTGCTGCTGTGGGGCGTCCTGCTGGCGGCCTGGGAGGCGGCGTGGGGGCAGCTGCGCTACTCGGTGCCCGAGGAGATGCCCAAGGGCTCGTTCGTGGGCGACGTGGCCAAGGACCTGGGGCTGCAAATGCCGGCGCTCCCAGACAGCGGCGTCCGCATCATAGACAGAGGTAGGACACAGTATTTCGTTCTGCACGGGAAGACGGGACATTTAGTGACGGCCGAGAGGATCGACAGAGAGCAGCTTTGCCGGCTGGTGGAGCAATGCGTGCTGCGCTGTGAGCTGATAGTGGAGGGGGAAATGAAGTTTTATGAAATCGAAGTGGAAATCATGGACATTAACGACAACGCGCCCACCTTCAAAGAAATCGAACTGGAAGAGAGCATAAGCGAGACGACAGCCCCGGGATCGCATTTTCCCCTCCCAGACGCTCACGATCCGGACTCGGGACAGAATTCCCTGCAGAGCTACGAGCTGAGCGGCGACGAGCACTTCTCGCTGGCCGTGCAGACGGGCCCCGACGGGGATCAGCGTCCCGAGCTGGTGCTGGCGAAGGCGCTGGACCGGGAGGAGGCGGCGTTCCACGAGCTGGTGCTGAAGGCGAGCGACGGCGGCGAGCCGGCCCGGACGGGCACGGCGCGGATCCGCGTGACGGTGCTGGACGCGAACGACAACGCGCCCGTGTTCAGCCAGGCGGAGTACACGGTGCGTGTGCCGGAGGACGTGCCCGTGGGATCCGTCCTCGTCACTGTCACAGCCACCGACCCCGACGAAGGTCTGAACGGGCACGTGAGATACAGTTTCCACAGAATTTCAGATCGGGCGTCCGAACTTTTTGACCTGGAGTCAAAGACAGGAGAAGTAACCCTTCAGAATTATTTGGATTTCGAGGAAATGTCCTCACATGAACTGGAGGTTCAGGCACGGGACGGGGGAGGGCTTTTCCACACGGCAAGAGTAACGATCACCGTGACAGATGTCAACGATAATGAGCCCGAACTCACAGTATCGTCGGCAGTGAGTGAGATTTCTGAGGACGCCCCGTCGGGTACTGTTGTGGCCCTGCTGCACGTGCAGGACCGAGACTCGGGGGCCAACGGTGAGGTGCGCTGCTCCCTCGACAAGGGAGTCCCGTTCCGGCTGGAGAGCGCGAAAGGCAGCTTCTACCGCGTGGTGACAGCGAGAGAGCTGGACCGGGAGCAGGAGTCGGAGTACAACGTGACGGTGCGGGCGGCCGACGGCGGTCGTCCGTCGCTGCAGAGCAGCAGGGTGCTGTGTGTGCGGGTGCTGGACGTGAACGACAACGCGCCGGTGTTCTCGCAGGAGCGCTACAGCGCTCGGCTGCCGGAGAACAACGTGGCGGGCTTGCTGGTGCTGCGGGTGCGGGCGACGGACTCGGACTGGGGGGAGAACGCGCGCGTGCGGTACCGGCTGGGGGAGGGTGGTGTGCGGGGCTCGCCGCTGTCGTCGTACGTGTCGGTGCAGGCGGAGACGGGCGCGCTGTACGCGCTGCGCTCGTTCGATTACGAGGAGGTGCGCGAGGTGGGGCTGTGGGTTTGGGCGGAGGACGGCGGCTCGCCGGCGCTGAGCAGCAACGTGTCGGTGCGGCTGGTGATCGTGGACGAGAACGACAACGCGCCGCAGGTGCTGTACCCGCCGCCAGCGGGGGCTTTGTCGGGCTCGGTGTGGTCGGGCGTGGAGCTGGCGGCGCGGTCGAGCGAGGCCGGCGCGCTGGTGGCCAAGGTGGTGGCGGTGGACGCGGACGCGGGTCAGAACGCGTGGCTGTCGTACGAGCTGGCCAAGGCGACGGAGCCGGGGCTGTTCCGCGTGGGGCTGCACAGCGGCGAGGTGCGCACGGCGCGCTCGCCACTGGCCCGCGACGCGGCGCGCCAGAGCCTGGTGGTGCTGGTGAAGGACCACGGGCGGCCGGCGCTGTCGGCCACGGCCACGCTGAGCGTGGTGCTGGCCGAGAGCGTGGCCGAGCTGCTGGCCGAGCTGGGCAGCGCGGCGCGGGCGGAGGCGGAGGCGGGGGCGGGCGAGGCGGGCGGCAGCCTGACGCGCTGGCTGGTGCTGGCCGTGGCCGCCGTGTCGTGCCTGTTCGTCGCCTTCCTGCTGCTGCTGCTGGCGCTGCGCCTGCGGCGCTGGCGGCGCTCGCAGCAGCAGCTGCTGGCGGCGGGCAGCGGCGCCTTGCGCGGCGTGCCGGCCACGCACTTCGTGGGCATCGACGGCGTGCGCGCCTTCCTGCACTCCTACTCGCACGACGTGTCTCTCACGGCCGACTCGCGCAAGAGCCACCTCCGCTTCTCGGCCGCCAGCTGCTGCGACACCCTGCCGGCCCGGCCGCCGCCCGACGAGCCCGCGCCGCTGCTCGGAGACGAGGAACCTGCCGGTGCCCGCCCCGCGGACCCCGCCGCTCCTCCGGTGAGTTCTTTGAAGCCGAGTGTTTCGGCGACGTTTCCCTGTGCTACTCTCTTGCTCTTTCACCCCGTGATCTGTGTTACTCGTAGGGAGGATCTAGACGTCTTTTCATTGCCCAGGTTTACACGTGGAGCAGGCAGAAGCAGGGAATCTGCATCTTACTAGAGGTTCATCTATAATTTTTATTACGTCATTCATGTGTTAATGTTTTGACCTTCATTCTTCTCTAAGGAGAAACTGTGTGTACGACTTCTGTCTCAGTGATGCCTGTTTGCAAACACAGCTTTTTGGCTGTGTAATGTTTGCACAAGGTGAAAAAGTTGTGACCAAGTTGTAGGTTCATCAGTTTGCTTTCCTATTGCACACTGTTCCCAGAGGCTGGTAGTTCAATTCTGCTTTGCTTGTTGTCATGAGGTAAAGGTGGGCCCATGTGTGTCTGAAAATGTCACTCGAATCAGTGCTCTTGCTTGCCACATACTCAGGATGTAAAGTCAGTGCAAGATCAGCCAGAGACTGGCCTAAAGCAGGGACAGAGGGAGCTGTATGGTCCACCTGTGTGTGTGTGTTATCATGTTGGCAAGTGCCAAGGCCTGTGCCACTCACACCAGGTGCCTTTTTCCTGCATCCAGGAAGGAGGGGACAGTCCTGTGATGAATTTGCCTGCAAGAAATACCCATGGAAGTGCAAACGTGCTTCCTAGATTCTGTGTCTAAGAGCTGCTGCATGAAACATCATTGCTCCATCTATATTTCCCTGTATGACTGTGATGTAGAGTCCCATGGTGGGTGTACTAAGCTTTTCCCAGCCTTGACCAACCTGCAGATGTCATTAAAGGCTCTTGCTTGTATAAAGTACGTGCCAAGGTTATGTTCTGTAATGTGTGAGTAAAGGCTGTGGCTGCAGAGCAATGAGGATCAGAGGCTGGCTTCCTCCTGGGAAAACTGGAGGATGAATGTGGTTTTGGCTGAGCAGTGGTTTGTTGTTGTGCCTGGTGCCAAGGCCTGTGCCACCTTTTCTGTGCCCCTGGTTTCCCTGTCCTGAAAGGCAAGGGTAGTCCTCTGATAATAGAACATTTTTGCAATAGCTCTGCATTTAGAGGGGTGATTCATGGATAGGTGTTGTGAATGAGGGATTTACATTGCTTAAAGAATCCCCTTCAGAGGTGTTATCAAGAGTGGGTTTAATATGGTGTTGTAGACTGGTGGGAATGGAAGGGATGGGAGGTTATTTTGGTAATGAATTTACTTGTTATTTGAAGTAGTTGTGAGCAAGTTACTCATTGAATCCTGTCTTGTCTGATAGAGCTCTTCCTGAGAATGCTGGTTTGGGGAGGTAGACATGAAGTTTGCATTAATTTTGCAGAGTCACATATCTTCCAAAATGCCCATGTGCTGAGGAAGAATGATGGTGTCTGAGTTGATTCTGAAGACTGACACTCCAACTCAGCCATGTTTAGTTTATGCCCACTAAAACATTTTAGGTTCTGATGCATGTGTCTGTGTTATGATCCTTGTTCTCCCTAAGGAGAGTCTTTCAGTGATGTCTATCTGGAAAGGTAGCTTTTCCCATTATTTGTTCTCCAAAGAAATCCCCTGGAGAACTGTGCCTCTGAATACCAGATCCTCCTCCTGTGTACCTGCTCCATTTGACAGAGCCTGACATATTAGATTATGATTCCTTCACTTCCCTGTGTTTGTCATTCTTTCCCTGTCTCTTCTCATGTTCTAAAACTAGACCTCAGTTTGGATGATAGTCCTTGAAAACAGGCCTGCTTAAATTAACAGTTTGTACTCCTGTCTTGAAGGGGTTTAGCTGCCAAAGCAAAGAGTTGGATATACTTCTGGTTCCCTAAGATATTGCTGAATTTCACCTGAATGTCACTTGCTTTTTCACTTGTGCTTGACATATGGCCAGGAGTTGGATTTGTCCATGGTGTGACTAAAGGCTGTGAATGTAGAGCAAAGAGGGTGAGAGGCTGAATTCCTGTTAGGCAATTAGGTGAATTCCTGAGGTTTTGTCTGAGCAATAGTTTGATTTCATGGTGTGTCAAGGCCTGTGCCATTTTTTCTGTGATCCTGGTTTCCCTGTTTTCAAAGGTAATGGTAGAGCTCTGATAACAGAGCTTTTGTCCACTCACTCTGCATGTAGAAGGATGACACATGGTTAGATGTCATTAATGAATGATTTAGTTTACTTAAGGAACCCCATTCAGAGGTATTATCAAAAGTGGCTTAATAGGAAGCTGTTGAAGTGTGTCTTTAACAAAGTTTGATGTCAAGGTTCACTCTATTACTTACTATGTGGCTGAAGCACAAAAAGGACCTTTACTGAATGAATCCCCTGGCTTCCTAAACCTCTGTTGGAACTTTGATGCCTCCAGGTCCTATCTTCGTCTTAGGTGTGGACTCTGGTGTATCTCTAATAGAATTAGCTACATGGATTTCATTGGTATTGGCTGAGATGTCCTCCTGGTGAGTTTCTCTGAGAACACTCTTAATGCTTCCTTGCATTGCTCGTCTTATTTTTTTTCTTTCCCCTCCCCTTACATACATTTAATTATATTTCCCCAGGCCTTGTTCTTCAGTGCCTCTTTTGTCATGTTATAGCTGGTGTGGAAGGCAGGAGATGTGAGTGGCACAGCTTTGCATTCCAGTTCTGCTGTAAGTCAACAGCTGTCAACAGGACTTCAGCAAAGTCACGTTTTTGTGGACCAGTGTGTGTGATAGAAGAGGGGAAGATATTTCCCTGAGTGCAGAGTTCAATGACCCAGTCTCTGCTGGATGACCTCTGCTCTTGTAGTTTGTCTCTTTATCATTCCTGTACTATTTATGGAATTATATATCTTCTCAGAATGGTGGTGAGCAAGCAAATGGTATTTCCTTTCTCTATGTGATCATTATTTGCTACCTTCTCCTGTGATATTTTTGCAAAGTTGAATAGGGCTTTAGAGGGGTCAGAATGATGACATATTTGTAGAATAGTTTTAAATTCCCATGTGAAACCTCCTTTCTTTATCTTGATTTTTCTGTTAGTTTTAAATGGAGGGTATCATCCAAGTCAATATTCCATTTCCCCCCCTCTTGATCTTCCTTCAGGCTTTGTTTCCTGCAACATTATGCTTCACGTTTTCCATTTGCAGATTGTTCTATACCATTGGTGACTGTGAGTGTTGTTTTGCAGCAAAGACTGACTTTCCTTGAGAACCACAGGAAGACAGAATGTTACAAGTGAGGAAAATTAGGCAGAAGCTAAAATGGGATCATTCTATTTAGATGAAGGCCTTTGATAAGGCATTTAGACATACAGCTTCAAAATCATGATGAACAGGACACAAAGTCGAAAATTTCACAGGGACTGGTGTATTTCCAAAAATAAACCCTCCCTACTATATGGTCCAAAGCAAGACTTTGGGGCCTAATATGTGGATTCAGAGTTCTGTGACTTCCAGGTGCTTTGTGAAGTGGTTTTTTTTAAGGCAGAGATGTGGCAAAGCACCTGTACATTCAAAGAGTCCAGTGTTTCCCTCCAAGGGGCCAGTCACAGCTCTGGGCTTTGTTCAGTAATAATCAGAAATGGGTTGGAGATTTGAGTTTCTGCTCTGTAAGAAGGCCCTCGTGGAGACCACTTGCATGCAGCCACATCCACTGCTGACTCCAAGTGGGTAACATGCATCAACAAGAGCAAGGAGCATTATTGCATAGCAGAAGTCACCTCTGATCCCTCTGTGGCAAACTCTGGAGCTTGTACAGTACTGCTGGCCAATCCCACCAATCTCAGAATTGTCATTATCTTTTTGGGGACTACAGAACTACATGCTTTTTTATGTGATTTCCTGCATTGTGGAGGCCTGGATTTATCACAGTAGTGAATAATCAGCGCCATGTGGGACAGTGGGAGGTATTTTGTTTGGCTTCTTTGGTTTATTAAGTGCCAGGGAGCATTGTTGTTCTGAAGAAAGCAATATCTTAAGCTTTGTAAAGTCACTTAGTCCAGTTAAAGGAGACCTAGTCACCCTTAGAAATCAGTGCAGTTTGCCTACCTTATCTCTCAAGGCCTCAGTGGCTTTCCAGGTGTTCTGGGCATGATTTTTGAAGGCAGAGTTGTGTCAAAGCAACTGAAAATCCCAGAGCTGATGTACCTGTTGCAATGTGGTCAGCAGGAGGTTTTGGATTTCTGTAGGAATCATCAGAAATCTCTGTACAGCTTTCAGCTGGTCATGCTGTCGTTAGATGTGCTGACCAGGTGATAGGACTTTTGCCTGGAAGCTCCCAAACTCCAAGTGGTAGAAATGTCCAAACAATTTTTATGGCAGCCCTTGGAGTCTGGAGTGTCCACCAAGAGCCCTGAGAGTTTCTGCCCATTGAAGAGTAGTGGGTGTAGAACGTGCACAGTGCAGAGCCTGCCCTGCTCTGATTTCTTTTCCTCTGCCAGGGAGTTCAGTGATTTCGGTCTGAGTGCAGGTCCACTACCTGAGAACTTCACATTTCCCCATCAGTATTAATTGTTGCTCTAAATCATTATCAGACCTGAGCACTTTGGAGCAATGTGAACTCTTTTGCATGGGCTTCAGAGACATGTGTGGGGAGGAAGATGAAATATCAGCATAGGCTGAAAAGTTTATAGGTTTGGCATGAACTGAGTGGATCTGGAAAAGATCTGTGACTGGATCTTCGAGGTTTTCCTTCTGACTATCTCTCTCTCTTACAACTTGACAATGGGACTTACCCATATTGGGTAACCTTACACACAATGGAAATGAACTTCCACAAGTGGCTCTATACAACATTTGGCCACCTGATTGCCATTTCTCACAACCTTATCTGGGGTACTAATGACACATCTAATCTATAAAGCATCTGAGCAACTTTCTTTTCAGATTTGATTTTTCTGTGTTCTGACTGTGGAGTAAGAAATCTCTTTATTGCTGTAGCATATATATTTCCTATTTAGTTTTTGTGTCAGATAAGACCAGTAGATGTAAAATTCCTTATTACAGAGTCATACTATTTAAAAAATTTATTGTAGCTACAAATTTTTCAGTATGGGTATGAGAGCACTGTTCTTCCTCAAATCATTATAATTACTGCTAAGCATTAAGCACGAGCTTCTGCACTTACTGATTGGAATTAAGGAGAGACCCCAGGGCCGTTGCAGCCCCAGCCCGGCCCAAAGTTGGTCCCCGCCGGGCGCGGCCGTGAGGCGGCTGCAGTGTTGTGTCGGCGCCTCCGGGTGCCGCTGTTGGGCCGCCGCCGAGCGTTGCTGGAGCCGCCGCCGCCGCCGCCTGTGCGTGCTGTCCCCGCAGGCTGCTGGCTCGGGCGGGCAGTGCGGGCCAGAGCGGCAGCGGCACGGGCAGCAGAGGCGAGAGGCGGCGCGGGCAGCAGAGGCGTGCGAGTTGGAGGCGGCGGCGGGCCGGGTTTGCTTTGTCGGGCGCTGCTGGGGCTGCGCAGAGCGGCTGCGAGGGAGGCGGGGCGGCGGCAGGAGCCTTGCGAGCTCGGCGAGCGAGCGCTGTGGGCGATGTCGGGCGGGCGGAGGGCGAGCGGCGGGCCGGGCGGCGGGCGAGCGCTGGGGCTGGGCGCTGTGCTGCTGTGGCTGTGCTGGCGGGCGGCGGCGGAGCGGCTCCGCTACTCCATGGCCGAGGAGCTGCCCAGAGGCTCGCTGGTGGGGCCGCTGGCCCGGGACCTGGGGCTCAGCGCCGACGAGCTGCCGGCGCGCAAGCTGCGGCTCAGCGCGGACAAGCAATACTTCACGGTGAGCGAGGAGAACGGGAACCTGTACGTGAGCGAGAGGCTGGACCGGGAGGAGCTGTGCGGCGAGTCGTTGTCCTGCTCCGTCAGCTTCGAGGCGCTGGTGCACAACCCGCTAAATGTTTTCCGTGTCGAAGTGGCCATTGAGGACGTGAATGACCATTCCCCGGTCTTCAGCAAGGATGCCCTGGACCTCGAGATCGGTGAATTAATTCCTCCCGGTGCTCGTTTTCCTTTGGAGATGGCCAGAGATGCAGACGTGGGAAGTAATTCCCTGATTACTTATCAACTCAGCAGCAACCCATCCTTCAGTCTGGCCGTGAAGGAGATCACGAGTGGAAAGAAGCAGCCTGAATTAGTGCTGGAGAGAGCGTTGGACCGGGAGAAGCAGAGCTCCTTTGAGCTGGTGCTGACGGCAGTGGATGGCGGGGACCCTGCGAGGTCCGGGACTGTTCAGGTTCGCGTCAACGTGACGGACGCCAACGACAACCCGCCCGTGTTCAGCAAAAACCTCTACGAGGCGAGAGTGGTGGAGAATCTGCCGGCAGGTTCGCTGGTGCTGCAGGTGCGGGCCACGGATGCGGACGCGGGGTCCAATGGGCGAGTCTCCTACTCCTTTGTCAACGTCCCGGCCGGAATCCGCGAGTTGTTCTCTATCGACAAAGAGAGTGGTGAGATCAGGACCGAGAGGCCCCTCGATTTCGAGGAGGCGAATAAATACAGCTTCAGTCTGGAAGCAAGGGACGGGGGCGGACTCACTGGTCACTGTGAAGTTCAGATAGACGTCACAGACGAGAACGACAACGCACCAGAAATCACCATTCTGTCAATGTCGAGCCCCGTACCTGAGGACGCACCAGTTGGCACCGTGGTGGCTCTGCTGAAAGTGCGGGATCGGGACTCCGGCGAGAACGGTGAGGTGTCGTGCGAGCTGTCGGGAGAGGCGCCGCTGTCGATCGTGGCGTCGTCGGGCGGCTCATACAAGGTGGTGACGGCGAGCGCGCTGGACCGCGAGCAGGCGTCCGAGCACCGCGTGACGGTGGTGGCCCGGGACCGGGGCAGGCCGGCGCTGTGGAGCAGCAGGGAGCTGTTGCTGGAGGTGTCGGACGTGAACGACAACGCGCCGGTGTTCGAGGAGGCGTCGTACAGCGCGTACGTGCGGGAGAACAACGCGGTGGGCTTGCTGGTGTTGCGCGTTGTGGCTCGGGACTTGGACGCGGGCGCGAACGGGCGCGTGAGCTACTGGCTGTCGGGCGGCAGCGCGGGCGCGGCGGGCGCGGCGCCGCTGGTGTCGGTGGAGGCGCGGAGCGGCGCGGTGTACGCGCAGCGCTCGTTGGACTACGAGCAGTGCCGCGAGTTCTCGGTGGCCGTGCGGGCGCAGGACGGCGGGTCGCCGGCGCGCAGCTCGACGGCCACGGTGCGCGTCTTCGTGCTCGACCAGAACGACAACGCGCCGCGGGTGCTCTACCCGCCCCCGCCGGCGGCAGCGGGATCATCCCCGGGCTCGGTGGGTTCGGCTTTCGAGGTGGTGCCGCGTTCGGCGTCGTCCGGGTACCTGGTGGGCAAGGTGGTGGCGGTGGACGCGGACGCGGGGCGCAACGCGTGGCTGTCGTACGAGCTGGTGCAGGCGTCGGAGCCGGCGCTGTTCCGCGTGGGGCTGCAGAGCGGCGAGGTGCGCACGGCGCGGGCCGTGTCGGAGAGGGACGCGGCCAAGCAGCGCCTGGTGGCCGTGGTGAAGGACCACGGCGAGCCGGCGCTGTCGGCCACGGCCACGCTGCACGTGGTGCTGGCCGAGAGCTTGCAGGAGGCGCTGCCGGAGCTGAGCGAGCGGGCGGCGGGCGCCGAGGCGGCGGGCGAGCTGCAGTTCTACCTGGTGCTGGCGCTGGCGCTGCTGTCGGCGCTGTTGGTGCTGAGCGTGGCGCTGGCCGTGCTGGCGCGGCTGCGGCGGGCCGGGCCGCCCGCCGTGCTGCGCTGCCTGGGCGCGCAGCGCTTGTCGCTGGCCGGCGCCGCCTTCCCGGCCGACTTCTGCGAGGGCACCTTGCCCTACTCCTACAACCTGTGCGTGGCGGCGCCGCCCCGCTTGGCCGCCGAGGCCGCTTGGCCGCCGCCGCCGCTGCCCATCGTGCCCGCGGAGGAGCTTGTGGCCGGGGAGCCCTGCGAGAAGCCGAGCCCGAGCAGCAGCGCCGTCGTGGAGCAGCCGCTTGTCGACCCCGGCGCACTTCAGGTCTGTAAGAGCCTTCACTCCCTCTTTCCGAGCTTTTCCTAAGTGTGTGCATGTGGCAGTGGGCTCTTGGGGTTTGTGTCTGTTCTGGTGCAGTTAGTGCCGGTCGCTGTTTCCACAGGCGGGAGTAATAACTCCGCCCCGTTTTAGGCAGCAGGCGTTGCCAACCGGCACTTCCTGCCTCATGAGCTGTCACAGATGTCGGCTCAGTTGGGAGGTTCTTGTCATTCAACTTATGCTGTCTAAAACCGTAGAGGACCTGTAAAGATCTGCTTCTACGTTCTAATTTTATTAATTTTCCTCTCAGCGCAGTAACGTAGCGACAGAACCTCTTTGTTCAACTGCTCAGGTTTTTCTGCAAACCTTGTGTTGTGTGAAATAGTGTAGGTTAGTCACGGTGAAGGTGGATTCTTAGAAAGAGATCTGCTAATTCTACGTGGTGGAGTTGGCAATGCAATTGATGCTCAGTAATGAGATTTTGCCTTCCTGATCCTTCTGTACCGTGTAGATGCACTGCATCTATAGACCTGTTTGTTATTTTGGAGTTTTAGGGAAAATTGCTAGAGGAAAGGACAGTTGTTCTTCCCTAAGGAATATGCCTCATTCAGAGTTTGATTGCTTCCTATTTTCCGTTCCTCAGGTGACTTTTTTACAGAGAGATTGAATGTAATCTAAGAAACACAGTCTCATGGTTTGTTTTTGGTTCGTTGTTTGTTTGCTTGCTTTGGTTCTAACCTGTGTTTCATTTCATTTTCATCTTTTTTGTCACCAAGTTTATACTTTCCTTGCTTGATAGCTTCTCTCGCTAAGGCTCTGATAAAGAATGGAGCACTAAGCTGTATGCAAAAGCAGGGCCTTATGTTTAGGGTGTGATAAAAAATTGGGAAGTACTGTTTGGAGGAGAGCAATGCAGGCTGGTTCAGAGCAGCCTCGGATGTGCAAGTGAAAAGTAAAAAAGCAGAGAAGGAAGGGCAGTCCCAAGAATTGCTGCTTTTGAGGAGGGGTCTTGATCGTTGCTACGGGCAATTGCTCTGGCTCTGGTAATCTACTGTGGCTGGAGGTGTTCGAGTGTTGACACTCGGAGAGGAAACCCTAGAGAACGACTGACAGAAATGCTCTGCACGTCATATTTAGAGACCTTTGTATCTATAGATTATCACAATCACATGAATGTTTTCCCGTGCGGTAGAAAGAACACAGCAACAGATCTCCACTGTACTGGACCCGACATTATCGTGGCGAATGTGCCGCCTTTTTGAGCTTTCCATGGGCGAGGCAGGGCGGGCATGTCTCGTTGGCGCTCGGTGCGTGCAGTGCCGGGAGGAGGCTGCGGGCGCCGCTGTTGACCGAGAGGAGCGAGAGGAAGGTCGGAGCGCTGCAGCCCCGCCCGCTGCGGCCCGGCTCGATCGCTGGATCGCTGGATTCCTGGGTCGGGAAGAGGTCTGTTTCCGATCGTCCCCGCGGTGCGGATCCGAGATACAGCGAGGCAGAGGGGCGGGCGGCAGTGGCCGGGAGCAATAACTCGGAGCCGGAACGGGAGCCGGATCGGCGGTGGTCGGCGGGGATCTGCCGGCGGTGTTGCGGTGCCGGCGGTGCGGCGGCGGAGATGTGCGCGGCGGGGAGGCGCTGGGGCCGGCGGCAGCGAGTGCTGCTGTGGGGCGTCCTGCTGGCGGCCTGGGAGGCGGCGTGGGGGCAGCTGCGCTACTCGGTGCCCGAGGAGATGCCCAAGGGCTCGTTTGTGGGCGACGTGGCCAAGGACCTGGGGCTGCAGACGCCGGCGCTCCCAGACCGTGGCATCCACCTCTTGGACAAAGGCAGGACGCAGTATTTTGCTTTGCACGGGAAGACGGGACATTTAGTGACGGCCGAGAGGATCGACAGAGAGCAGCTTTGCCGGCTGGTGGAGCAATGCGTGCTGCGCTGTGAGCTGATAGTGGAGGGGGAAATGAAGGTTTACGGAATCCAAGTGGAAATCACGGACATTAACGACAACGCCCCGAGCTTCAAGGATATTGAGTTGGAACAGAGAATGAGCGAGACGACAGCCCCAGGTTCGCGGTTTCCACTTCCCAGGGCTCACGATCCGGACTCTGGACGCAATTCCCTGCAGAGCTACGAGCTGAACGGCGACGAGCGCTTCTCGCTGGCCGTGCAGACGGGCCCCGGCGGGGATCAGCGTCCCGAGCTGGTGCTGGCGAAGGCGCTGGACCGGGAGGAGGCGGCGTTCCACGAGCTGGTGCTGAGGGCGAGCGACGGCGGCGAGCCGGCCCGGACGGGCACGGCGCGGATCCGCGTGACGGTGCTGGACGCGAACGACAACGCGCCCGTGTTCAGCCAGGCGGAGTACACGGTGCGTGTGCCGGAGGACGTGCCCGTGGGCTCTGTCCTCGTCACCGTCACGGCCACCGACGCTGACGAGAGTCTGAATGGACACGTGAAATATAGTTTCCACAAAATTTCAGACCGAGAGTCAGAACTTTTTCACCTAGACTCTGAGTCGGGAAAAATAACCATTAAAGGCTATTTGGACTTTGAGGAAATATCCTCACATGAACTGGAGGTTCAGGCACGGGATGGTGGTGACCTTTCCGACACAACAAAAGTTGAGATTGTCGTGACAGATGTCAATGATAACGCGCCCGAACTGATAGTATCCTCAGCGGTGCGCGAGATCTCGGAGGGCGCTTCATCGGGGACGGTGGTGGCCCTGCTGCACGTGCACGACCGAGACTCTGGGGCCAACGGCGAGGTGCGCTGCTCCCTCGACAGAGGCATACCTTTCCGTCTGGAGAAGTCCTATGAAGACTACTACCGCGTGGTGACAGCGAGAGAGCTGGACCGGGAGCAGGAGTCGGAGTACAACGTGACGGTGCGGGCGGCCGACGGCGGTCGTCCGTCGCTGCAGAGCAGCAGGGTGCTGTGTGTGCGGGTGCTGGACGTGAACGACAACGCGCCGGTGTTCTTGCAGGAGCGCTACAGCGCTCGGCTGCGGGAGAACAACGTGGCGGGCTTGCTGGTGCTGCGGGTGCGGGCGACGGACTCGGACTGGGGGGAGAACGCGCGCGTGCGGTACCGGCTGGGGGAGGGTGGTGTGCGGGGCTCGCCGCTGTCGTCGTACGTGTCGGTGCAGGCGGAGACGGGCGCGCTGTACGCGCTGCGCTCGTTCGATTACGAGGAGGTGCGCGAGGTGGGGCTGTGGGTTTGGGCGGAGGACGGCGGCTCGCCGGCGCTGAGCAGCAACGTGTCGGTGCGGCTGGTGATCGTGGACGAGAACGACAACGCGCCGCAGGTGCTGTACCCGCCGGCGGCGGGGGCTTTGTCGGGCTCGGGGTGGTCGGGCGTGGAGCTGGCGGCGCGGTCGAGCGAGGCCGGCGCGCTGGTGGCCAAGGTGGTGGCGGTGGACGCGGACGCGGGTCAGAACGCGTGGCTGTCGTACGAGCTGGCCAAGGCGACGGAGCCGGGGCTGTTCCGCGTGGGGCTGCACAGCGGCGAGGTGCGCACGGCGCGCTCGCCACTGGCCCGCGACGCGGCGCGCCAGAGCCTGGTGGTGCTGGTGAAGGACCACGGGCGGCCGGCGCTGTCGGCCACGGCCACGCTGAGCGTGGTGCTGGCCGAGAGCGTGGCCGAGCTGCTGGCCGAGCTGGGCAGCGCGGCGCGGGCGGAGGCGGAGGCGGGGGCGGGCGAGGCGGGCGGCAGCCTGACGCGCTGGCTGGTGCTGGCCGTGGCCGCCGTGTCGTGCCTGTTCGTCGCCTTCCTGCTGCTGCTGCTGGCGCTGCGCCTGCGGCGCTGGCGGCGCTCGCAGCAGCAGCTGCTGGCGGCGGGCAGCGGCGCCTTGCGCGGCGTGCCGGCCACGCACTTCGTGGGCATCGACGGCGTGCGCGCCTTCCTGCACTCCTACTCGCACGACGTGTCTCTCACGGCCGACTCGCGCAAGAGCCACCTCCGCTTCTCGGCCGCCAGCTGCTGCGACACCCTGCCGGCCCGGCCGCCGCCCGACGAGCCCGCGCCGCTGCTCGGAGACGAGGAACCTGCCGGTGCCCAGCAGGCGGACCCCGCCCCTCTCCCGGTGAGTTTCTGGTACTAGATCGTGTCCGTGACGGTTTCTTCCGCCTCTTTTGCCCTTTA
The DNA here is from genome assembly GCF_036250125.1 of Pseudopipra pipra. NCBI lineage: Eukaryota > Metazoa > Chordata > Aves > Passeriformes > Pipridae > Pseudopipra > Pseudopipra pipra. The sequence goes on along the minus strand of NC_087563.1, from coordinate 2,806,755 downwards.
TTCCCCGTGATCTGTATCGAGGGTTTGCTGTCAAGGAAGGCGAAACTTCATTCAGTAATCTGTTGATCAGGGGTGCTTGTTGATCAGTGGTGGACGTGGGGTCGTGTCTTAGCCTTCCACTTTGTAGGGGAGGCAGGAGAAGGGAAACTGCTCTTGGCTAGAGGATTGTGTTTTCTGCCATTGTTACTGTATCACATGATCACCACTGACCCAGAATCTTCTGAAGGTCAGCTGTCTTTTACATTTAGAGTCTTGATATTTCTTCACTGAGATGTAGCTGGCAAACAAATATTTCTTCCCCCATAGTACAGAGCTGCAAAGATACCTGTGTGAAGCCCATGGGTTTTCCTGGTGCATGTTGACAGGAAATGGTCTGAATAACTGGGCATTTGATTCAAAGTGCCTGCAAAATATAATGGTCAAAAAACAACATGCAAGTTTAGAGTGGTAGGAGGATCCTGGTACCTGTGGGTGAGGGACTCTCAAAGGAAACAAGAGTTCGGTGCCTCTCAGTGCTATAATGTAATGTGGTTTTCTCCTTCCCAAGTAAATGAGGCCTAACAGACATTACTCCAGCTGTGTTGAGAGCTGTGGGATGTTCCTGCTCCGTGTTTACAAGTTAATGCTTTGTATTTAACTAATTGCTTAATACGTACCAGTGATAAATGCCAAAATGGGAGCTTTGAGAGAAGGAACCTGATTCCATTCCTGATAAATAGTTGAATTTTGTATTTTCTCCAAGTGCCTTAACTTAGAAGAGCGTGATGTGGTCACTTCATTTCTGCAGATGTTATTTTCTTGTCTTCTTCTTTGTACGGATCTCAAGCTGGGCCTTTGTATTTGCTAATATCTGATCACATTGATACATTTCCTTTACAGTCCCATACATGCTTTTCATTGTTACGTCTCTAAAGGGAAAGACTTTCATAGATATGTTTCCTTAGAATGTTAATGGGAGAAATTGTCTTACTTCTCACACGCAGATGGTAAGGAGTCAACGATTAAGCATGGGAAGGAGAAGTTTTCTCTGTGCAACTTTTCTTTCAGAACAGTATATCTGCAAATAATGAAGATCAATGACAACTATGCCAGCTATAATGAGTTTGAGGAGATTCCTGCAGGTGCTGTGTGTGAGGAGATACTGATGGAGAGGAAGCTTGTGGGTTTTTAATTCCCAGGGTCCATTGCTGGACTAGATAAATTGAATAGGCTCAGATTCCAAACAGTGACAAGCTGTGAGTTCATCGTTTTCATTTCCTACTGCCTGTGACACTCCCTGTGAAGGGCAGTTCAACTGTTGCTGTGTTTGTCTTGATGAGGTAAAGGTGGGCCTGTGTGTGTCCAAAACTTTATCTGAAAATGTCCATAGAATCACTGATCTTGCTTTTCACCTACTCGTGGTGAGAAGACAGTGCAAGGTCAAGGCGAGAGAGACTGGGCCCAAAGCCACCCTGGGGATTCTTTCATGTCATGCCTAGTGCCAAGGCCTTGTGTCACTGACATGAAGTGCCCCTTTCCTGTGTCCAGAAAGGGGGTGACAGTCCCCTGATGAATTTGGCTGCAAGCAATACCCATGGAAGGGCAACCATGCTTCAGGGGTTCTGTGTGTTAAACTGCTGTGTGAAATGTGACTTTTTCCAGCTCTAGACCCTTGTAAGGTTGTGGTGTAGAGTTTCATTGTGGTTGGACTAATCTTTCTGCAGTCTTGACCAACCCTTCAGATGTTATTAAGTGGCTCTTGCTCATAGGAAGTCACTAGTGATGTTTTGTTGGTATTAAATTTGGTGGGAACCTATGGATGGGAGGGTTTGTTTGTCAGGAGTTTCTGAGTTTGGGGGTTGTTATTTGAAGTATGTGCCAGGAAGTCACTTATTTTATCCTCCATCATGTCCAATGCAGCTGTTCCTGTGAGTGGTAGTTCTGGGATGAAGACATAAACTTTGCATTAAAGGTGGCAGATTCTTCCAAAATGTCCATGTGCTGGGGAAGAATGATGGTGTCTTTGAGTCGATTCTGGTGACTCAGTCTTTAACTGAGCTGCATCTTGGTTATGCCCCTTAGAACATTTCAGGTTCCTTGAAATGAGTGTGATGAGCAGAGAATGCCTTATGCGTGGATCTGTGTTGTGATCCTTGTTCTCCTAAGGAGAGAAAGGGAAAATTTTCTTCCAATGATGTCTGTCTATAAAGGGCAGCTTGCCTTGCTCCATGATGTTTGGACATGCTGAAACATTCTGTCTGCACAGAGTCAGGGCAGGTGGAAGCGTTTGCTGTGGTGTATTTAGGAATGTCTAAAAGGTTGGTAGAGTGTTCCATTTCCCCTGGCTGTTGTATGGATCCAATAATTGTGTTCCTGTGTGTTTTCCCTGCTTTCCAAAGAAATTACTTGGAAAACTGTACCTCTTGATCCTCTTCTTGCTACAGTTATATGTGGAAATGTTAAGGTAAGATTCCTACATTATTGCGAGCTTCCCATTTTTCCTTTTTTCGTTCTTGTTTCTTCTCATGTTCTACAAGTGGGCCTCAGTTTGGCTGATAGTTCTTAAAACCAGAGTGATCTGCTCAAACTCTCAGGCTGCAGGAGGAGTTCTCTTCCATACCTTGAAGGTGTTCAGCTGCCAAGACAAAGATTTCTGTTTCCCTAAAATCTTGCTGAATGAACCATCTGCTTTGTCACTTGTGGTTGACATGTGGTCAGAAGTTGGATTTGTCCATGGTGTGAAAAAGGCTGTGAATGCAGAGCAGGGAGAGTGAGAGACTTTGTACCAGGAAAACATGTGAGTCAATGTGGTTTTGCCTGATTAATGGTTTGATTTCTTGCCTGGTGTCAAGGCCTGTGTCATTTTTGTCTATGATTTGGGCTTCCCTGTCCTGAAAGGCAACTGTAGTCCTCTGATAATCAAGCATTTGTCCGATAACTTTGCATTTAGAGGACTGATGTATGGCTAGATGTTGTGAATGAGTGATTTCTATTCCTTAATGCTTCCCTGTCAGAGGTATTAACAAAAGTGGCTTTAATATGTTGTAGAAATGCATCATAACAAAGTTTGATAGCAAGGTTCACTCTATTGCTTTCAGTATTGAAATATAGAAAGGACTGTTATCATATGGATCCCCTTGCTTCCTTAACTCCTGATGGATCTTAGGTGTGGCTGGGTGTAATATCTATTATTTACTACATGGATGAAACACACAAAGGAGAATTGACTCAGAATCAACCTGGAATTATGTACACAGAGACTGGAGATTGAAACGAGTGAGGGAGTCCCTCATGCTGAGTCACAAATGTCAGAGTGGACACTCTTGCTACCTAAACTGCTGATGGAGTTCAGGTGCAGTCAGGTCCCGTCTTAATTTTAGACTTGGACAATGGTTTGTATTTAATGGAATTAGCTGCATGCATTTAATTTGTGTTTAGTTTTCATCCACTTAGTAAAGATCTATTGCAGGTGAGGAATCTCAGTGCCTTGGGTAAGGATTCTCAGTGCCTTGGGTAGGGATTGTCAGTGCCTTGGGTAAGGATAGATGTCTTAGTCTCAACTAAAGACCTTCAAACCCCGAGAGATGTACCTGCTGAAGGAGAAAGTCACCTGGCAGGCAGTCCAGGTACACTTGAGGGAGAGGTGAACTTGGACTCTGTCATTGGTAAAAGGGCTTTCAGCCTTGAGGAGCAACCTTGTGAGCCATCCCACTTCAAGGGGAGATTGTTGCCATACAGTCCTGATGCCTCGCATGAAGAGCTCAAGGACAGATCATTATTTATGGGATAAAGTGGTTGCTCACAGTCAAATTGCACACAGTGGGAAAGGCCTGAGTTGATGCTCACTATGTCACTCTGCTGCTCTGTGAAACCTCTTTATTCAAAATTGTATCTTCCTTGTGACTTTGTGATGCAGAGTTTCTTCACAGTTGTAACAACACTTTGGTTCAGGCCTTTCTTTCCTGGAAGGTCATGGTTCCTTTCCCCCATTTCTGATCAGTACTTTTTCATTTGAAACTCTGGATGTTGTTTAGCAGCAAATACTTATTTTGACCACCCAAGTTAATTTTTTATATGTGAAGAAGAAATAGAATCTTAAAGAGAATCTGTTATGCTTTCTCAGAAGACAGGCCAAGAAAGAGGCCCACAGTAAGACCTGTAAATGTAGGGCTTCCTGTTTGTGAGAGGTGAGCAGGCCACACAGTAGGAAAACTGATGAGAGCTGTTGACTATATTAAATAGTTAACTTATTTATATAAAATGAAATCATCTTTGTTGTCTGGAGTAAGACTTCAGGGGGTGACATTTACAGCTTGAGTCCTCAATGGGTTCCTGGTGCTCTCAGGAGTGAATTTCTGTGCCTGCCTAGTGAGTTTATGCTTCCTTTCATGGCTTGTCTGACTTTTTCTCCTTGTCATGTTACAGCTAGTGAGGAAGCAGGAGATAGGAGAGGGTACATCTGTGTTCTAATTTTGTCAGGGGTTAGCAGGTGCAAAGATGACCTAAGAAGAAGTTACATCTTTGTGGATCAGGAAATGTGACCAAAGAGGTGCAGAATTCTCCCTAAGTGCATAGTTTGATGATGCAGTCTCTGCCCAATGCCCATTCCTCTTTTAGACTGTCCATTTCCCACTTCTATGCATAATGTTTCTTCTCAGAATGGTGGAGATCAAGTGTATTTCCTTTCTTTGTATGATTGTGATGCATTATCCTCTAGAAGAGGTTTTGGGAAATTCTGAATGTCAAAATCAAAGCTGCAAGTTGTGCAGGGTTGGAGAGTGAGGAGAACAATAAGAGAGGGGTAGAATTCCTGCTGTGAGAAGTCCTTTCTCCATTTACATACCTAAGTAACTTTTTGATACAGAGTTCATAGAAGTGATCTTTGCATTTTCCACCTTGGATCTTACTTCAGGTTTTGTTTCCTGGAAGATCATGGTTCATGTTTCCCACTTGTGAGAGCTCTTTTGCAGCAAACAGTGACTTCGGTTGAGACCCAAATGAAGACAGAATGTTGTGTGTGAGGAAAATGAAGCAGAAGTTATTACAGGGTCTCTCCTAAGTACTTCTGTTCAGATCAAAGGCCTTTGATAAGGCCCTTGCAGCTTCTTATTCCCAGGAGATTAACATACCATGAAGTAGAAAATTGACAAGAACAGCTAAATTTCCAGAAAGGAAACCCACTACTGTACAAGACTAAGATTTGAGGGCCTCACTTGTACATTCAGACTTCAGTGAAGTGAATTTTTAAGACAGAGATGTGGCAAAGCACCTGTACATTGCAGGTGTCCAGAGTCTCGTTTGGTTCAGTTGGAGCTTTTGGGTCTGTTTATTAGAAACACTCAGAACTGAGTGAGAGGACCTTGTGAAGAACCTGCACACAGCCCTTCCCCTTGTTTAATCCAAGAGGGTAACTGTGAAGTGCTGCTGGCCAATTCCACTTATCTGGGGATCCTTAAGTCTCTGAGGAGCACACAATTAGGTGCCTCTCTATATGATTTCCTACACGGGACAGGCTTGGATGTGTCACAGTAGGGAATGAACAGTGCCATGTGTGGCAGTGGAGGGTATTTGGTTTCACAAGTGCCAGGGATTTCTGTTGTTCTGATGCTTAGTAAAGTAATGCAATCCAGTCAGGAGAGACCTACTAGCCCTTTGAAATCACTGCAGCTTGCCTAGCTTACATCTTGAGGCCTCCGTGAGTTTTCAGGTTCTGTGGGGAGGAGTTTCTAAGGCAGAGTTCTGGTAAAGCAACTGAAAAACACAGCACTGTAGTATCAGCCCAGATGAGGTCAGATGGAGGTTTGGGATCTGTGTATGAACGATCAGAATTCATTTGAAATCTTTTGGCTGATTTTGTGGTCCTAAAATGGACTGGCCAGGTGATGGGACTTTTGCCTGGAGGTTCACAAAATCAGAACAATGGAAATGTGAAATCTGTTCTTAAAACAAGCCTGATTTTTGAGTTTCGACCAAAAGCACAGGAGGTTTTATGGATGGAAGAAGAGTCAGTGTAAGGATGGACAGAGGGCAAGGAGCTTACACTGCTTTGTACTTTCTTTTTCTGTGCCAGGTATGTACAGTGTCATGGGTGCAGTTCCACTGCTTTAGGCTTCACATTTCTCTGCAAATCTTAACATTGTGTAAATCTGCTTTTGACTTACACCCTCTACTTAGAGAAGCTAGAAAAATGGTATCTGAGGTACTCAGGTACCAGTGAAACACATGATTTCCAAAGCATGCGAGCAATCTACTTTTGGCTTCAGTTCTCTGACTGTGCATGAGGGAAACAATCTGGAAACACATAATTTCCCTGCAAGAAATATTTCTTTCTTATGTTTCGTGCCAATGCGCACCACAAGATGCCAAAGTCTTTGATAAGGTGCAATAGTAGTTCATATGTCTCTTGCAGCTACAAAAGAAACAAACAGAAAAAAAATCGGTATTAGACTGCAGTTGCTGCTGTAATCATTAGGGTTCCTACTTAGCATTAAGCGAGTACTTTGGCGCTTGCTGATAATACCAGAACAGAGACCCCAGGGCCGTTGCAGCCCCAGCCCGGCCCAAAGTTGGTCCCCGCCGGGCGCGGCCGTGAGGCGGCTGCAGTGTTGTGTCGGCGCCTCCGGGTGCCGCTGTTGGGCCGCCGCCGAGCGTTGCTGGAGCCGCCGCCGCCGCCGCCTGTGCGTGCTGTCCCCGCAGGCTGCTGGCTCGGGCGGGCAGTGCGGGCCAGAGCGGCAGCGGCACGGGCAGCAGAGGCGAGAGGCGGCGCGGGCAGCAGAGGCGTGCGAGTTGGAGGCGGCGGCGGGCCGGGTTTGCTTTGTCGGGCGCTGCTGGGGCTGCGCAGAGCGGCTGCGAGGGAGGCGGGGCGGCGGCAGGAGCCTTGCGAGCTCGGCGAGCGAGCGCTGTGGGCGATGTCGGGCGGGCGGAGGGCGAGCGGCGGGCCGGGCGGCGGGCGAGCGCTGGGGCTGGGCGCTGTGCTGCTGTGGCTGTGCTGGCGGGCGGCGGCGGAGCGGCTCCGCTACTCCATGGCCGAGGAGCTGCCCAGAGGCTCGCTGGTGGGGCCGCTGGCCCGGGACCTGGGGCTCAGCGCCGACGAGCTGCCGGCGCGCAAGCTGCGGGTGGCGTCTGCCGGCAAAAAGCAGCTGAAATACTTCACGGTGAGCGAGGAGAACGGGAACCTGTACGTGAGCGAGAGGCTGGACCGGGAGGAGCTGTGCGGCGAGTCGGCGTCCTGCTCGGTCAGCTTCGAGGCGCTGGTGCACAACCCGCTCAATGTTTTCCGTGTCGAAGTGGCCATTGAGGACGTGAATGACCATTCCCCGGCCTTCAGCAAGGATGCTTTGGAGCTCGAAATAGGTGAATGGACGCTTCCTGGTGCTCGTTTTCCTCTGGAGATGGCCCAAGATGCAGACGTGGGAAGTAATTCCCTGATTACTTATCAACTCAGCAGCAACCCGTCCTTCAGTCTGGCCGTGAAGGAGATCACAAGTGGAAAGAAGCAGCCAGAATTAGTGCTGGAGAGAGCATTGGACAGGGAGAAGCAGAGTTCCTTTGAACTGGTGCTGACGGCAGTGGATGGGGGGGACCCCGCGAGGTCCGGGACTGTTCAGGTTCGGGTCAACGTGACGGACTTAAACGACAACCCGCCTGTGTTCAGCAAAAACGTCTACGACGCGCGAGTGGCCGAGAATTTGCCGGCAGGTTCGCTGGTGCTGCAGGTGCGGGCCACGGATGCGGACGCGGGCTCCAATGGGAGGGTCTCCTACTCCTTTGTCAACGTCCCGGCCGGAATCCGCGAGTTGTTCTCTATCGACCAAGAGAGTGGTGAGATCAGGACCGAGGGACCCCTCGATTTTGAGGAGAAGAATAAATACAGCTTCAGTCTGGAAGCGAGGGACGGGGGCGGACTCACTGGTCATTGTGAAGTGCAGATTGACGTCACAGACGAGAATGACAACGCACCCGAGATCACCATTCTGTCACTGTCGAGCCCCGTGCCCGAGGACGCGCCGGTGGGCACCGTGGTGGCCCTGCTGAACGTGAACGACCCGGACTCCGGCGAGAACGGTGAGGTGTCGTGCGAGCTGTCGGGAGAGGCGCCGCTGTCGATCGTGGCGTCGTCGGGCGGCTCTTACAAGGTGGTGACGGCGAGCGCGCTGGACCGCGAGCAGGCGTCCGAGCACCGCGTGACGGTGGTGGCCCGGGACCGGGGCAGGCCGGCGCTGTGGAGCAGCGCGGAGCTGGTGCTGCAGGTGTCGGACGTGAACGACAACGCGCCGGTGTTCGAGGAGGCGTCGTACAGCGCGTACGTGCGGGAGAACAACGCGGTGGGCTTGCTGGTGTTGCGCGTTGTGGCTCGGGACTTGGACGCGGGCGCGAACGGGCGCGTGAGCTACTGGCTGTCGGGCGGCAGCGCGGGCGCGGCGGGCGCGGCGCCGCTGGTGTCGGTGGAGGCGCGGAGCGGCGCGGTGTACGCGCAGCGCTCGTTGGACTACGAGCAGTGCCGCGAGTTCTCGGTGGCCGTGCGGGCGCAGGACGGCGGGTCGCCGGCGCGCAGCTCGACGGCCACGGTGCGCGTCTTCGTGCTCGACCAGAACGACAACGCGCCGCGGGTGCTCTACCCGCCCCCGCCGGCGGCGTCGGGATCATCCCCGGGCTCGGTGGGTTCGGCTTTCGAGGTGGTGCCGCGTTCGGCGTCGTCCGGGTACCTGGTGGGCAAGGTGGTGGCGGTGGACGCGGACGCGGGGCGCAACGCGTGGCTGTCGTACGAGCTGGTGCAGGCGTCGGAGCCGGCGCTGTTCCGCGTGGGGCTGCAGAGCGGCGAGGTGCGCACGGCGCGGGCCGTGTCGGAGAGGGACGCGGCCAAGCAGCGCCTGGTGGCCGTGGTGAAGGACCACGGCGAGCCGGCGCTGTCGGCCACGGCCACGCTGCACGTGGTGCTGGCCGAGAGCTTGCAGGAGGCGCTGCCGGAGCTGAGCGAGCGGGCGGCGGGCGCCGAGGCGGCGGGCGAGCTGCAGTTCTACCTGGTGCTGGCGCTGGCGCTGCTGTCGGCGCTGTTGGTGCTGAGCGTGGCGCTGGCCGTGCTGGCGCGGCTGCGGCGGGCCGGGCCGCCCGCCGTGCTGCGCTGCCTGGGCGCGCAGCGCTTGTCGCTGGCCGGCGCCGCCTTCCCGGCCGACTTCTGCGAGGGCACCTTGCCCTACTCCTACAACCTGTGCGTGGCGGCGCCGCCCCGCTTGACCGCCGAGGCCGCTTGGCCGCCGCCGCCGCTGCCCATCGTGCCCGCGGAGGAGCTTGTGGCCGGGGAGCCCTGCGAGAAGCAGAGTCCGAGCAGCAGCGCCGTCCCGGGAGAGCCGCCCGCCGACCCCGACGCACCACAGGTCTGTAAAGTCTCATCCTCTTTCTTTCTGAGGTTTTCCTAAGTGTGTGCATGTGGCAGTGGGCTCTTGGGGTTTGTGTCTGTTCTGGTGCAGTTAGTGCCGGTCGCTGTCTCCACAGACGAGGGTAATAACTCCGCCCCGTTTTAGACAGCAGGCGTTCCCAACCGGCACTTCCTGCCTCATGAGCTGTCACAGATTTCCGCTCAGTTGGGAGGTTCTTGTCGTTCAACTTATGCTGCATAAAACAGTAGATGACTTGGAATTGTCTGCTTTCAGTTTTGCTTTTATGAGTTTTTGTCTCAGAGTAGAAATGTAGTGACAGCGTCCCTTCATTCGTCAAATGTTCAGGTTCATGGTTTTCTGCAAACCTTGTGGTGTGTGAAGTAATATGGGTTAGTAACGGTGAAGCCAGATCCCTACATTTAGGAGGAAATCCATTAATTCTCTGTGGTAGAGTTTGGAGTTTGATTGACTCTCAGTGATGAGATTTTTCCTTCCTGATCTTGGTTTTCCAAATAGATGCACTGCGACCTTTTATATTATTTCTCTGTTTTAAGGAAACGTGCCTTGATGAAGGAAAATTTCCTTCTCTCACAACTATGCCTGTCTTCCACCCTGTGCCCTCCATCTTTTGGTGTAAGAAGGCTGCATAAATGGCTACAATAGTGACATCACTTTATTGATCTCTGATTGGTCTCCGACTTTATCAGAACTTTGTTTATTTTTTCTCTTTCTGCTGTATTTATCGTTTCATCATGTGTGGTAGTTCCCTTGTTTACCAGTCCTCAACTGGCTTTTCAACAGAGATACTGAATAAGTTTTAAGAGAGAAATTGCGTGGGTTTTTTGTTTGTTGTTTGTTTGTATGTTTGTTGGTTGATTGGTTAGTGTGGTTTTGCTTTAAACCTGCGTTTCATTTTTATCTTTTTTCCCCCCAAATTTATATATTCCCTAGTTAATAGAGTCTATCGCTAAGGCTGTGATCAGGAACGGAGCCCTAAGTTGCATAATCACGGCCTGTTGCATAAGGCTGTAATGAAAAATTCGAAAGAAGTGGTTGGAGAAGGGAAGCAACGAGGGCTGATTCAGAGCAGCCTCGAATGTTCAGGTGAAAAGTAACAAAGCAGAGAGAGAAAGGCGGTCCCTAAAATCCCTCCTTTTGAGAAGGGAACTTATATGTGCAATTGCTCTGGGTCTGGGAATCTACTGTGGCTGGAGGTGTTCGAGTGTTGATACTCAGGAAAAACTAGACAACGACTGACACAAAAAGCTCTGCAGTTGCGGGGAAGATGTTGACCTTTCCTACTACAGAATAGCAGATTGATAATACACTGCACGTCATATTTAGAGACCTTTGTATCTAGATATTATCACAATCCCATGAATATTTTCCCATACAGTAGAAAGACTATAACACCAGATCTCCGCTGTACTGGACCCGACATTTCCATGGCGAATGTTCCGTCTTTTTGAGCTGCCCGTGGGCGAGGCAGGGCGGGCATGTCTCGTTGGCGCTCGGTGCGTGCAGTGCCGGGAGGAGGCTGCGGGCGCCGCTGTTGACCGAGAGGAGCGAGAGGAAGGTCGGAGCGCTGCAGCCCCGCCCGCTGCGGCCCGGCTCGATCGCTGGATCGCTGGATTCCTGGATCGGGAAGCGGTCTGTTTCCGATCTTCCCCGCGGTGCAGAGCCGTGCTATAGGTAGGCAGAGGGGCCGGCGACAGCAGTCTAGAGCGGGAAGTCGTAGCTGGAGCGGGAGCCGGATCGGCCGTCGGCGGCGGGGATCTGCCGGCGGTGTTGCGGTGCCGGCGGTGCGGCGGCGGCGATGTGCGCGGCGGGGAGGCGCTGGGGCCGGCGGCAGCGAGTGCTGCTCTGGGGCGTCCTGCTGGCGGCCTGGGAGGCGGCGTGGGGGCAGCTGCGCTACTCGGTGCCCGAGGAGATGCCCAAGGGCTCGTTCGTGGGCGACGTGGCCAAGGACCTGGGGCTGCAGCTGCCGGAGCTCCGAGACCGCGGCGCCCGCGTCACAGACAGAGGTAGGACGCAGTATTTCTCTCTGCACGGCAAGACGGGACATTTAGTGACGGCCGAGAGGATCGACAGAGAAGACTTGTGCGAGAGTGCGGAGCCTTGCGTGCTTCACTGTGAGCTGATAGTGGAGGGAGAAATGAAGGTTTACCCAATTGAAGTGGAAATCACGGACATTAACGACAATGCGCCAAGGTTCCGAGAGGCAGAAATTGTACTCAGAATGAGTGAGACGACAGCCCCGGGGTCGCGATTTCCTCTGGCTGAGGCTCACGACCCGGATTCGGGACACAATTCCCTGCAGAGCTACGAGCTGAGCGGCGACGAGCACTTCTCGCTGGCCGTGCAGACGGGCCCCGGCGGGGATCAGCGTCCCGAGCTGGTGCTGGCGAAGGCGCTGGACCGGGAGGAGGCGGCGTTCCACGAGCTGGTGCTGAGGGCGAGCGACGGCGGCGAGCCGGCCCGGACGGGCACGGCGCGGATCCGCGTGACGGTGCTGGACGCGAACGACAACGCGCCCGTGTTCAGCCAGGCGGAGTACACGGTGCGTGTGCCGGAGGACGTGCCCGTGGGCTCTGTCCTCGTCACCGTCACGGCCACCGACCCCGACGAGGGTCTGAATGGGCACGTGAAATACTCGTTAAAGAAAATCACGGAGAAAGCCTCGAAGATACTCCAGCTGGACCCTGAGACGGGAGCAATCACGCTGTTGCGGAACCTGGATTTCGAGGAAGGCGACTACTACGAACTGGAACTTCAGGCATATGATGGTGGAGGGCTTTTCGACACTGCTAAATTCGCGGTCGCCGTGACAGATGTCAACGATAATGCACCCGAACTGACAGTATCGTCGGCCCTGAGCGCGATCTCGGAGGATGCCCCACCCGGGACGGTGGTGGCCCTGCTGCATGTGCACGACCAGGACTCGGGGGCCAACGGCGAGGTGCGCTGCTCCCTCGACGGCAGCCTTCCGTTCCGGCTGGAGAGCTCGCAGGGCAGCTACTACCGCGTGGTGACAGCGAGAGAGCTGGACCGGGAGCAGGAGTCGGAGTACAACGTGACGGTGCGGGCGGCCGATGGCGGTCGTCCGTCGCTGCAGAGCAGCAGGGTGCTGTGTGTGCGGGTGCTGGACGTGAACGACAACGCGCCGGTGTTCTTGCAGGAGCGCTACAGCGCTCGTCTGTGGGAGAACAACGTGGCGGGCTTGCTGGTGCTGCGGGTGCGGGCGACGGACTCGGACTGGGGGGAGAACGCGCGCGTGCGGTACCGGCTGGGGGAGGGTGGTGTGCGGGGCTCGCCGCTGTCGTCGTACGTGTCGGTGCAGGCGGAGACGGGCGCGCTGTACGCGCTGCGCTCGTTCGATTACGAGGAGGTGCGCGAGGTGGGGCTGTGGGTTTGGGCGGAGGACGGCGGCTCGCCGGCGCTGAGCAGCAACGTGTCGGTGCGGCTGGTGATCGTGGACGAGAACGACAACGCGCCGCAGGTGCTGTACCCGCCGGCGGCGGGGGCTTTGTCGGGCTCGGGGTGGTCGGGCGTGGAGCTGGCGGCGCGGTCGAGCGAGGCCGGCGTGCTGGTGGCCAAGGTGGTGGCGGTGGACGCGGACGCGGGTCAGAACGCGTGGCTGTCGTACGAGCTGGCCAAGGCGACGGAGCCGGGGCTGTTCCGCGTGGGGCTGCACAGCGGCGAGGTGCGCACGGCGCGCTCGCCACTGGCCCGCGACGCGGCGCACCAGAGCCTGGTGGTGCTGGTGAAGGACCACGGGCGGCCGGCGCTGTCGGCCACGGCCACGCTGAGCGTGGTGCTGGCCGAGAGCGTGGCCGAGCTGCTGGCCGAGCTGGGCAGCGCGGCGCGGGCGGAGGCGGAGGCGGGGGCGGGCGAGGCGGGCGGCAGCCTGACGCGCTGGCTGGTGCTGGCCGTGGCCGCCGTGTCGTGCCTGTTCGTCGCCTTCCTGCTGCTGCTGCTGGCGCTGCGCCTGCGGCGCTGGCGGCGCTCGCAGCAGCAGCTGCTGGCGGCGGGCAGCGGCGCCTTGCGCGGCGTGCCGGCCACGCACTTCGTGGGCATCGACGGCGTGCGCGCCTTCCTGCACTCCTACTCGCACGACGTGTCTCTCACGGCCGACTCGCGCAAGAGCCACCTCCGCTTCTCGGCCGCCAGCTGCTGCGACACCCTGCCGGCCCGGCCGCCGCCCGACGAGCCCGCGCCGCTGCTCGGAGACGAGGAACCTGCCGGGCCCCAACCTAGTGACCCCGCCCCTCCCCCGGTGAGTTTCTCGTACTAGATCGTGTCCGTGACGGTTTCTTCCGCTTTTTTTGCCCTTTATCCCCCGTGATCTGTTTTCTGTGTAGAGAGGGTTTGCTGACAAGGAAAGCAAAACTTCATTCAGCGATGTGTTGATCAGGGGTGCTTTTTGCGTTGCAGCGGTGGACGTGGGGTCGTGTCTTAGCCTTCCACTTTGTAGGGGAGGCAGGAGAAGGGAAACTGCTCTTGGCTAGAGGATTGTGTTTTCTGCCATTGTTACTGTATCACTTGATCACCACTGACCCAGAATCTTCTGAAGGTCAGCTCCTCTTTTACATTTAGAGTCTTGATATTTCTTCACTGAGATGTAGTTGGCAAACAAATATTTCTTCCCCCATAGTACAGAGCTGTAAAGATACCTGTGTGAAGCCCATGGGTTTTCCTGGTGCATGTTGACAGGAAATGGTCTGAATAACTGGCCGTTTGATTCAAAGTGCCTGCAAAATATAATGGTCAAAAAACAACATGCAAGTTTAGAGTGGTAGGAGGATTCTGGTACCTGTGGGTGAGGGACTGTCAAAGGAAACAAGATTTTGGTGCCTCTCTGTGCTATAATATAATGTGGTTTTCTCCTTCCCAAGTAAATGAGGCCTAACAGACATTACTCCAGCTGTGTTGAGAGCTGTGGGATGTTCCTGCTCTGTGTTTACAAGTTAATGCTCTGTATTTAACTAATTGCTTAATACATACTAATGATAAATGCCAAAATGGGAGCTTTGAGAGAAGGAAACTGATTCCATCCCTGATTAATAGTTGAATTTTGTATCTTCTCTAAGTGCCATAACTGAGAAGAGCGTGATGTGGTCACTTCATTTCTGCAGATGTTATTTTCTTGTCTTCTTCTTTGTACGGATCTCAAGCTGGGCCTTTGTATTTGCTAATATCTGATCACATTGTTACATTTCCTTGACAGTCCCAAACATGCTTTTCATTGCTACCTCTCTAAAGGGAAAGACTTTCATAGATATGTTTCCTTAAAATGTTAATGGGAGAAATTGCCTTACTTCTCACGCGCAGATGGTAAGGAGTCAACGATTAAGCATGGGAAGGAGAAGTTTTGTCTGTGCAACTTTTCTTTCAGAACAGTATATCTGCAAATAATGAAGATCAGTGAGAACCATGCCAGCTGTAATGAGTTTGAGGAGATTCCTGCAGGTGCTGTGTGTGAGGAGATACTGATGGAGAGGAAGCTTGTGGGTTTTTAATTCCCAGGGTCCATTGCTGGACTACATAAATTGAATGGACTCAGATTCCAAACAGTGACAAGCTGTGAGTTCATCGGTTTCATTTCCTACTGCCTGTGACACTCCCTGTGAAGAGTAATTAAACTGTTGCTGTGTTTGTCTTGATGAGGTAAAGGTGGGCCTGTGTGTGTCCAAAACTTTATCTGAAAATGTCCATAGAATTGCTGATCTTGCTTTTCACCTACTCGTGGTGAGAAGACAGTGCAAGGTCAAGGCGAGAGAGACTGGGCCCAAAGCCACCCTGGGGATTCTTTCATGTCGTGCCTAGTGCCAAGGCCTTGTGTCACCAACATGAAGTGCCCCTTTCCTGTGTCCAGAAAGGGGGTGACAGTCCTCTGATGAATTTGGCTGCAAGCAATACCCATGGAAGGGCAACCACGCTTCAGGGGTTCTGTGTGTTAAACTGCTGTGTGAAATGTGACTTTTTCCAGCTCTAGACCCTTGTAAGGTTGTGGTGTAGAGTTTCATTGTGGTTGGACTAATCTTTCTGCAGTCTTGACCAACCCTTCAGATGTTATTAAGTGGCTCTTGCTCATAGGAAGTCACTGGTGATGTTTTGTTGATATTAAAATTGGTGGGGACGTATGGATGGGAGGGTTTGTTTGTCAGGAGTTTCTGAGTCTGGGGCTTGTTATTTGAAGTATGTGCCAGGAAGTCACTTACTTTATCCTCTGTCATGTCCAATGCAGCTGTTCCTGTGAGTGGTAGTTCTGGGATAAAGACATAAACTTTGCATTAAGGATGGCAGATTCTTCCAAAATGTCCATGTGCTGGGGAAGAATGATGGTGTCTTTGAGTCGATTCTCATGACTAAGTCTTTAACTGAGCTGCATCTTGGTTATGCCCCTTAGAACATTTCAGGTTTCTTGAAATGAGTGTGATGAGCAGAGAATGCCTTATGCATGGATCTGTGTTGTGATCCTTGTTCTCCATAAGGAGATCCTTGTCCTCCATAAGGAGATCCTTGTTCTCCATAAGGAGATGACTCTCTATAAAGGGCAGCTTGCCTTGCTCCATGATGTTTGGACATGCTGAAACATTCTGTCTGTACAGACACAGGGCAGGTGGAAGCGTTTGCTGTGGTGTATTTAGGAATGTCTAAAAGGTTGGTAGAGTGTTCCATTTCCCCTGGCTGTTATATGGATGCAATAATTGTGTTCCTGTGTGTTTTCCCTGCTTTCCAAAGAAATTACTTGGAGAACTGTACCTCTCGATACTCGATCCTCTTCTTGCTACAGTTATATGTGGAAATGTTAAGGTAAGATTCCTACATTATTGCAAGTTTCCCATTTTTCCTTTTTTCGTTCTTGTTTCTTCTCATGTTCTACAAGTGGGCCTCAGTTTGGCTGATAGTTCTTAAAACCAGAGAGATCTGTTCAAACTCTCAGGCTGCAGGAGGAGTTCTCTTCCATACCTTGAAGGTGCTCAGCTGCCAAGACAAAGAATTCTGTTTCCCTAAAATCTTGCTGAATGAACCATCTGCTTTGTCACTTGTGGTTGACATGTGGTCAGAAGTTGGATTTGTCCATGGTGTGAAAGAGGCTGTGAATGCAGAGCAAGGAGGGTGAGAGGCTGACTTTGTACCAGGAAAACATGTGAGTCAATGTGGTTTTGGCTGATCAGTGATTTGGTTTCTTGCCTGGTGTCAAGGCCTGTGTCATTTTTGTCTGTGATTTGGGTTTCCCTGTCCTGAATGGCAATTGTAGTCCTCTGATAATCAAGCATTTGTCCAATAACTCTGCATTTAGAGGCCTGATGTATGGCTAGATGTTGTGAATGAGTGATTTCTATTCCTTAGTGCTTCCCTGTCAGAGGTATTAAGAAAAGTGGCTTTAGTATGTTGTAGAAATGCATCATAACAAAGTTTGATAGCAAGGTTCACTCTATTGCTTTCAGTGTTGAAATATAAAAAGGACTGTTATCGTATGGATGCCCTTGCTTCCTTAACTCCTGATGGATCTTAGGTGTGGCTGGGTGCAATATCTATTATTCACTACATGGATGAAACACACAAAGGAGAATTGACTCAGAATCAACCTGGAATTATTTACACACAGACTGGAGATTGAAACAAGTGAGGGAGTTCCTCATGCTGAGTCACAAATGTCAGAGTGGACACTCTTGCTACCTAAAGTCCTGATGGAGTTTAGGTGCAGTCAGGTCCAATCTTAGTTTTAGACTTGGACAATGGTTTGTATTTAATGGAATTAGCTGCATGCATTTAATTTGTGTTTAGTTTTCATCCACTTAGTAAAGATCTGTTGCAGGTGAGGAATCTCAGTGCCTTGGGTAAGGATAGATGTCTTAGTCTCACCAGAGGACTTTCAAACCCCAAGAGATGTGCCTGCTGAAGGAGAAAGTCACCTGGCAGGCAGTCCAGGTACACTTCAGGGAGAGGTGAACTTGGACTCTGTCATTGGTAAAAGGGCTTTCAGCCTTGAGGAGCAACCTTGTGAGCCATCCCACTTCAAGGGGAGATTGTTGCCATACAGTCCTGATGCCTCGCATGAAGAGCTCAAGGACAGCTCATTATTTATGGGATAAAGTGCTTGGCTCACAGTCAAATTGCACACAGTGGGAAAGGCCTGAGTTGATGCTCACTATGTCACTGCTGCTCCGTGAAACCTCTTTATTCAAAATTACATCTTCTTTTTGACTTTGTAATGTAGAGTTTCTTCATAGTTGTAACCACACTTTGGTTCAGGCCTTTCTTTCCTGGAAGGTCATGGTACTTTTCCCCCTTTTCTGATCAGTACTTTTTCATTTGAAACTGTGAGTGTTGTTTAGCAGCAAATACTTATTTTGACCTCCTAAGACAATTTTTTATATGTGAAGAAGAAGAAATAGAATCTTAAAGAGAATCTGTTATGCTTTTTCAGAAGACAGGCCTAGAAAGAGGCCCACAATAAGACCTGTAAATGTAGGGCTTCCTGTTTGTGAGAGGTGAGCAGGCCACACAGTAGGAAAACTGATGAGAGATGCTGACTATATTAAATAGTTAACTTATTTATATAAAATGAAATCATCTTTGTTGTCTGGAGTAAGACTTCAGGGTGACATTTACAGCTTGAGTCCTCAATGGGTTCCTGGTGCTCTCAGGGATGACTTTCCATGCCTGCCTAGTGAGTTTATGCTTCCTTTCATGACTTGTCTGACTTTTTTCCTTGTCATGTTACAGCTAGCGAGGAAGCAGGAGATAGGAGAGGGTACATCTGTGTTCTAATTTTGTCAGGGGTTAGCAGGTGCAAAGACGACCTAAGAAGAAGTCACATCAGGGCATGTGATCAAAGAGTTGCAGAGATTCCCCCTAAGTGCATAGTTTGATGAGGCAGTCTCTGCCCAATGATCGTTCTTTTTTTAATTTGTCCATTTGTCACTTCTGTGCATTTGAAAAATTATGTTTCTTCTCAGAATCGTGGAGATCAAGTGTATTTCCCTTCTTAGTATGGTTGTAATGCATTATCCTCTGTAAGAGGTTTTGGAAAATTCTGAATGTCAAAATCAAAGCTGCAAGTTGTGCAGGGTTGGAGAGTGAGGAGAAAAACAACAGAGGGGTGGAATTCCTGCTGTGAAAGGTCATTTCTTCATTTACATATCTAAGTAACTTTTTGATACAGAGTTCATAGAAGTGATCTTTGCATTTTCCACCTTGGATCTTACTTCAGGTTTTGTTTCCTGGAAGATCATGGTTCATGTTTCCCACTTGTGAGGGCTCTTTTGCAGCAAACAGTGACTTCGGTTGAGACCCAAATGAAGACAGAATGTTGTGTGTGAGGAAAATGAAGCAGAAGTTAATGCAGGGTCTCTCCTAAGTACTTCTATTCAGATCAAAGGCCTTTGATAAGGCCCTTGCAGCTTCTTATTCCCAGGAGATTAACATACCACGAAGTAGAAAATTGACAAGAACAGCTAAATTTCCAGAAAGGAAACCCACTACTGTACAAGACTGAGATTTGAGGGCCTCACTTGTACATTCAGACTTCAGTGAAGTGAATTTTTAAGACGGAGATGTGGCAAAGCACCTGTACATTGCAGGTGTCCAGAACCTCGTTTGGTTCTGTTGGAGCTTTTGGTTTTGTTTATTAGAAATGCTCAGAAATGAGTGAGAGGACCTTGTGAAGAACCTGCACACAGCCCCTGCCATTGTTTAATCCAAGAGGGTAACTGTGAAGTGCTGCTGGCCAAGCCCACTTATCTGGGGATCCTTAAGTCTCTGAGGAGCACACAACAAGCTTTCACCTTGAGGCCTCAGGGAGGTTTCAGGTGCTGTGGGGAGGAGTTTCTAAGGCAGAGTTCTGGTAAAGCAACTGAAAAGCACAGCACTGTAGTATCAGCCCAGATGAGGTCAGATGGAGGTTTGGGATCTGTGTATGAACAATCAGAATTCATTTGAAATCTTTTGGCTGATTTTGTGGTCCTACAATGGACTGGCCAGGTGATGGGACTTTTGCCTGGAGGTTCACAGAATCAAAACAATGGAGATGTGAAATCTGTACTTAAAACAAGCCTGATTTTTGAGTTTCCACCAAAAGCACAGGAGGTTTTAGGGATGGAAGAAGAGTCAGTGTAAGGATGGACAGAGGGCAAGGAGCTTACACTGCTTTGTACTTTCTTTTTCTCTGCCGGGTATGTACAGTGTCATGGGTGCAGTTCCACTGCTTTAGGCTTCACATTTCTCTGCAAGTCTTAACATTGTGTAAATCTGCTTTTGACTTACACCCTCTACTCAGAGAAGCTAGAAAAATGGTATCTCAGGTAGCAGTGAAACACATGATTGCTAAAGCATGTGAGCAATCTACTTTTGGCTTCAGTTCTCCGACTGTGCATGAGGGAAACAATCTGAAAACACATAATTGCCCTGCAAGAAATATTTCCTTCTTAAGTTTCGTGCCAATGCGCACCACAAGATGCCAAAGTCTTTGATAAGCTGCAATAGTACTTTATATGTCTCTTGCAGCTACAAAAGAAATCAACAGAAAAAAAATCGGTATTAGACTGCAGTAGCTGCTGTAATCATTAGGGTTCCTACTTAGCATTAAGCGAGTACTTTGGCGCTTGCTGATAATACCAGAACAGAGACCCCAGGGCCGGTGCAGCCCCAGCCCGGCCCAAAGTTGGTCCCCGCCGGGCGCGGCCGTGAGGCGGCTGCAGTGTTGTGTCGGCGCCTCCGGGTGCCGCTGTTGGGCCGCCGCCGAGCGTTGCTGGAGCCGCCGCCGCCGCCGCCTGTGCGTGCTGTCCCCGCAGGCTGCTGGCTCGGGCGGGCAGTGCGGGCCAGAGCGGCAGCGGCACGGGCAGCAGAGGCGAGAGGCGGCGCGGGCAGCAGAGGCGTGCGAGTTGGAGGCGGCGGCGGGCCGGGTTTGCTTTGTCGGGCGCTGCTGGGGCTGCGCAGAGCGGCTGCGAGGGAGGCGGGGCGGCGGCAGGAGCCTTGCGAGCTCGGCGAGCGAGCGCTGTGGGCGATGTCGGGCGGGCGGAGGGCGAGCGGCGGGCCGGGCGGCGGGCGAGCGCTGGGGCTGGGCGCTGTGCTGCTGTGGCTGTGCTGGCGGGCGGCGGCGGAGCGGCTCCGCTACTCCATGGCCGAGGAGCTGCCCAGAGGCTCGCTGGTGGGGCCGCTGGCCCGGGACCTGGGGCTCAGCGCCGACGAGCTGCCGGCGCGCAAGCTGCGGGTGGCGTCTGCCGGCAAAAAGCAGCTGAAATACTTCACGGTGAGCGAGGAGAACGGAAACCTGTACGTGAGCGAGAGGCTGGACCGGGAGGAGCTGTGCGGCGAGTCGTTGTCCTGCTCGGTCAGCTTCGAGGCGCTGGTGCACAACCCGCTAA
This sequence comes from Pseudopipra pipra, assembly GCF_036250125.1. Lineage (NCBI taxonomy): Eukaryota > Metazoa > Chordata > Aves > Passeriformes > Pipridae > Pseudopipra > Pseudopipra pipra. Next base: position 2,786,024 of record NC_087563.1, on the reverse strand, counting down.
ATGTTTTCCGTGTCGAAGTGGCCATTGAGGACGTGAATGACAACTCTCCGGTCTTCAGTAAGGATGCCCTGGACCTCGAGATTGGTGAATTAATTCCTCCCGGTGCTCGTTTTCCCCTGGAGATGGCCCGAGATGCGGACGTGGGAAGTAATTCCCTGATTACTTATCAACTCAGCAGCAACCCGTCCTTCAGTCTGGCCGTGGAGGAGATCACGAGTGGAAAGAAGCAACCGGAATTAGTGCTGGAGAGAGCGTTGGACCGGGAGAAGCAGAGATCCTTTGAACTTGTGCTGACGGCAGTGGATGGGGGGGACCCAGCGAGGTCCGGGACTGTTCAGGTTCGTGTTAACGTGACGGACGCCAATGACAACCGGCCCGTGTTCAGCAAAAACGTCTATGACGCGCGAGTGGCGGAGAATCTGCCGGCAGGTTCGCTGGTGCTGCAGGTGCGGGCCACGGATGCGGACGCGGGCTCCAATGGGAGGGTCTCCTACTCCTTTGGCAACGTCCCGGCCGGGATCCGCGAGTTGTTCTCTATCGACCAAGAGAGTGGTGAGATCAGGACCGAGAGGCCCCTCGATTTTGAGGAGACGAATAAATACAGCTTCAGTCTGGAAGCGAGGGACGGGGGCGGACTCACGGGACGTTGTGAAGTGCAGATAGACGTCACAGACGAGAACGACAACGCGCCAGAAATCACCATTCTGTCACTGTCGAGCCCCGTGCCCGAGGACGCGCCGGTCGGCACCGTGGTTGCCCTGTTGAACGTGAACGACCCGGACTCCGGCGAGAACGGTGAGGTGTCGTGCGAGCTGTCGGGAGAGGCGCCGCTGTCGATCGTGGCGTCGTCGGGCGGCTCTTACAAGGTGGTGACGGCGAGCGCGCTGGACCGCGAGCAGGCGTCCGAGCACCGCGTGACGGTGGTGGCCCGGGACCGGGGCAGGCCGGCGCTGTGGAGCAGCAGGGAGCTGGTGCTGGAGGTGTCGGACGTGAACGACAACGCGCCGGTGTTCGAGGAGGCGTCGTACAGCGCGTACGTGCGGGAGAACAACGCGGTGGGCTTGCTGGTGTTGCGCGTTGTGGCTCGGGACTTGGACGCGGGCGCGAACGGGCGCGTGAGCTACTGGCTGTCGGGCGGCAGCGCGGGCGCGGCGGGCGCGGCGCCGCTGGTGTCGGTGGAGGCGCGGAGCGGCGCGGTGTACGCGCAGCGCTCGTTGGACTACGAGCAGTGCCGCGAGTTCTCGGTGGCCGTGCGGGCGCAGGACGGCGGGTCGCCGGCGCGCAGCTCGACGGCCACGGTGCGCGTCTTCGTGCTCGACCAGAACGACAACGCGCCGCGGGTGCTCTACCCGCCCCCGCCGGCGGCGTCGGGATCGTCGCCGGGCTCGGTGGGTTCGGCTTTCGAGGTGGTGCCGCGTTCGGCGTCGTCCGGGTACCTGGTGGGCAAGGTGGTGGCGGTGGACGCGGACGCGGGGCGCAACGCGTGGCTGTCGTACGAGCTGGTGCAGGCGTCGGAGCCGGCGCTGTTCCGCGTGGGGCTGCAGAGCGGCGAGGTGCGCACGGCGCGGGCCGTGTCGGAGAGGGACGCGGCCAAGCAGCGCCTGGTGGCCGTGGTGAAGGACCACGGCGAGCCGGCGCTGTCGGCCACGGCCACGCTGCACGTGGTGCTGGCCGAGAGCTTGCAGGAGGCGCTGCCGGAGCTGAGCGAGCGGGCGGCGGGCGCCGAGGCGGCGGGCGAGCTGCAGTTCTACCTGGTGCTGGCGCTGGCGCTGCTGTCGGCGCTGTTGGTGCTGAGCGTGGCGCTGGCCGTGCTGGCGCGGCTGCGGCGGGCCGGGCCGCCCGCCGTGCTGCGCTGCCTGGGCGCGCAGCGCTTGTCGCTGGCCGGCGCCGCCTTCCCGGCCGACTTCTGCGAGGGCACCTTGCCCTACTCCTACAACCTGTGCGTGGCGGCGCCGCCCCGCGCCAACCCCGAGGCCGCTTGGCCGCCGCCGCCGCTGCCCATCGTGCCCGCGAAGGAGCTGGTGGCCGGGGAGCCCTGCGAGAAGTCGAGCCCGAGCAGCTGCGCCGTCGTGGAACAGCCTCCCGCCGACCCCGACGCACCGCAGGTCTGTAAGCGCACGATTTTTCCCTGCTCTTTAGGATTTATCTAACCGCATGCTTTCTGCAGTGAGCTCTTGGGCTTGGTTTCTCTGCTGGAGCTTTTAGTTCCTTTTTTGTATTTCCCTGAACTGGTGAAAGAATCCTGTCCTCCGTCTTTTTTTTGTAATCTGCCTTAGGGAACCCGCACTTTCCGCCTCATCAGCTGCCTGAGGTCTTGGCTGAGGGTGTAGTTTTATGTTGTGAAATCGTTTTGGATAAAATGGTATTGACGTGGTTAAGGTCTTCTTTTCATTCATCACACCTTCACATTCACTGATAACTTTTTTCTAAAAGCCTTTTTTGTCTTAACGATTATGAGTTACAAAATACAAAGGCAGATGCTTAGTGAAAAATGACATCCGCCAATTCTTTGTGAGCAGATGTGGAAAATGGAATGGAGAACTTTTTTCTTCATGGTTTCTCTTTTTCGAACTCCTATATGCACCTGCTTAGGAGTTGGAAAAAAAAAACCTACTTGGGTTTTTTTTGCTATTCCCTCCCTTCTTTTAATGGAGGTCGGATGCAGAAATAGCAGCATGAGTACAATGATTTAGGTTTGTCGGATCTTGATTTCTTTTTCTTTTGTGGTTATTTCTCATTTTGAGTTCCCTCATGAATGATAGTTCCGAGGTAGTCTGTTTAAGATAAATCCACTGTCTACATAGGCGTCCGGTTGGTTCTACGTGGGTTGTTTTGTTATTTTAGTGTTTGTGGGTTTTTTAATCAGTCTTCTTTTTTGATCACTTTCTCCCTATATTTTACACTTAATCCTGTTGAATTGCGTTAAGCAGTGTCCTGGATAGTAGTTGTTTTGTTTTGTAATGGACTCCCTCACAGAGTGCATACGCTGCCGGGTTACTCTCGAATGGAACACTAAGTCGTAAAGTGTAAGCACACTGTGTATTGCATAAAATTACACGACTAATTCCGAAGTGGTGTTTGGAGAAGAGGGAGAAATTAAGTGTGATTATGAAGAGTCTCCTACGTGCAGATGAGAAGCAGCAGAGACCTGACTGCATAGGAGTCACTTAGGAGGACTCCCTTTGAAAGGGGAATTTTGTCGATGCCTTGTGCTAGTCTTGCTTGGAATTTGGGAAACTAATGTGCCTCCTGGCGTTCCATTGTGACGCCGTAGTTCTCGGTAGGAAGGGTGATAATAAGCTTCAACCACTACCGCGACAAAATAGCTGTGCAATTGTACGGGGGAAACTGTGCTTCCGTACTGTGGAATAAGAACCGTTATACTATGCATGTCATGTTAAGATAATTTTATATCTCTATTATTTCCTAATTCCAACAACATTTTCACGTGCGGTAAAATACTAGAAACCCGGGGGCGTGCTATTTCTGTCTGGTCGTGATCATTTGGAGGACTGATGAAGTGCTTGGTAGGAGAACAGAGAGAGGAGATCCCTGCTCGTTGGCGCTCGGTGCGTGCAGTGCCGGGAGGAGGCTGCGGGCGCCGCTGTTGACCGAGAGGAGCGAGAGGAAGGTCGGAGCGCTGCAGCCCCGCCCGCTGCGGCCCGGCTCGATCGCTGGATCGCTGGATTCCTGGGTCGGGAAGCGGTCTGTTTCCGATCTTCCCCGCGGTGCGTAGCCGGGCTATAGGGAGGCGGAGGGGCCGGCGGCAGCAGCCTGGAGCGGCAAGTCGGAGCCGGAGCAGGAGCCAGATCCAGTGACGGCGGCGGGGATCTGCCTGCAGTGTTGCGGTACCGGCGGTGCGGCGGCGGTGATGTGCGCGGCGGGGAGGCGCTGGGGCCGGCGGCAGCGAGTGCTGCTCTGGGGCGTCCTGCTGGCGGCCTGGGAGGCGGCGTGGGGGCAGCTGCGCTACTCGGTGCCCGAGGAGATGCCCAAGGGCTCGTTCGTGGGCGACGTGGCCAAGGACCTGGGGCTGCAGCTGCCGGCCCTGCGGGATGGCGGTATCCACCTCTTGCACAAAGGCAGGACGCAGTATTTTGCTCTGCACGGAAAGACGGGACATTTAGTGACGGCCGAGAGGATCGACAGAGAAGACTTGTGCGAGAGTGTGGAGCGATGCGTGCTGCGCTGTGAGCTGATAGTAGAGGTGGAAATGAAGGTTTACGGAATCGAAGTGGAAATCACGGACATTAACGACAATGCGCCCAGCTTCCGAGAGACAGAAACGCAGCTGAGAATGAACGAGATGACAGCCCCGGCGTCGCGTTTTCCCCTCCCAGACGCTCACGACCCCGACTCTGGACGGAATTCCCTGCAGAGTTACGAGCTGAGCGGCGACGAGCACTTCTCGCTGGCCGTGCAGACGGGCCCCGGCGGGGATCAGCGTCCCGAGCTGGTGCTGGCGAAGGCGCTGGACCGGGAGGAGGCGGCGTTCCACGAGCTGGTGCTGAGGGCGAGCGACGGCGGCGAGCCGGCCCGGACGGGCACGGCGCGGATCCGCGTGACGGTGCTGGACGCGAACGACAACGCGCCCGTGTTCAGCCAGGCGGAGTACACGGTGCGTGTGCCGGAGGACGTGCCCGTGGGCTCTGTCCTCGTCACCGTCACGGCCACCGACCCCGACGAGGGTCTGAATGGGCACGTGAAATATTCGTTTAAGAAAATAAAAGAAAAAGAGTCGCAGATTTTCCAGCTAAATGCTGAGACAGGAGCGATCACACTGTTGCGAAGCCTGGACTTCGAGGAAGGCGATTCCTACGAACTGGAGGTGCAGGCACATGATGGTGGAGCTCTCTTCGACACAGCTAAAGTCGTAGTCACCGTGACAGATGTGAACGACAACGCTCCTGAACTGATAGTGTCGTCGGCGCTGAATGCAATATCGGAGGATACCCCGACCGGGACGGTGGTGGCCCTGCTGCACGTGCAGGACCAGGACTCGGGAGCAAACGGCGAGGTGCGCTGCTCGCTCGATGGGAGCCACCCTTTCCGCCTGGAGAAGTCCTTGGAGGGCTACTACCGCGTGGTGACAGCGAGAGAGCTGGACCGGGAGCAGCAGTCGGAGTACAACGTGACGGTGCGGGCGGCCGACGGCGGTCGTCCGTCGCTGCAGAGCAGCAGGGTGCTGTGTGTGCGGGTGCTGGACGTGAACGACAACGCGCCGGTGTTCTTGCAGGAGCGCTACAGCGCTCGGCTGCCGGAGAACAACGTGGCGGGCTTGCTGGTGCTGCGGGTGCGGGCGACGGACTCGGACTGGGGGGAGAACGCGCGCGTGCGGTACCGGCTGGGGGAGGGTGGTGTGCGGGGCTCGCCGCTGTCGTCGTACGTGTCGGTGCAGGCGGAGACGGGCGCGCTGTACGCGCTGCGCTCGTTCGATTACGAGGAGGTGCGCGAGGTGGGGCTGTGGGTTTGGGCGGAGGACGGCGGCTCGCCGGCGCTGAGCAGCAACGTGTCGGTGCGGCTGGTGATCGTGGACGAGAACGACAACGCGCCGCAGGTGCTGTACCCGCCGGCGGCGTTGGGCTCGGTGTGGTCGGGCGTGGAGCTGGCGGCGCGGTCGAGCGAGGCCGGCGCGCTGGTGGCCAAGGTGGTGGCGGTGGACGCGGACGCGGGTCAGAACGCGTGGCTGTCGTACGAGCTGGCCAAGGCGACGGAGCCGGGGCTGTTCCGCGTGGGGCTGCACAGCGGCGAGGTGCGCACGGCGCGCTCGCCACTGGCCCGCGACGCGGCGCGCCAGAGCCTGGTGGTGCTGGTGAAGGACCACGGGCGGCCGGCGCTGTCGGCCACGGCCACGCTGAGCGTGGTGCTGGCCGAGAGCGTGGCCGAGCTGCTGGCCGAGCTGGGCAGCGCGGCGCGGGCGGAGGCGGAGGCGGGGGCGGGCGAGGCGGGCGGCAGCCTGACGCGCTGGCTGGTGCTGGCCGTGGCCGCCGTGTCGTGCCTGTTCGTCGCCTTCCTGCTGCTGCTGCTGGCGCTGCGCCTGCGGCGCTGGCGGCGCTCGCAGCAGCAGCTGCTGGCGGCGGGCAGCGGCGCCTTGCGCGGCGTGCCGGCCACGCACTTCGTGGGCATCGACGGCGTGCGCGCCTTCCTGCACTCCTACTCGCACGACGTGTCTCTCACGGCCGACTCGCGCAAGAGCCACCTCCGCTTCTCGGCCGCCAGCTGCTGCGACACCCTGCCGGCCCGGCCGCCGCCCGACGAGCCCGCGCCGCTGCTCGGAGACGAGGAACCTGCCGGTGCCCAGCAGGCGGACCCCGCCCCTCTCCCGGTGAGTTCCTATGAAGCCGAGTGTTTCGGTGACGTTTCCTTCTGCTACTCTCTTGCTCTTTCACCCCGTGATCTGTGTTACTCGTAGGGAGGATCTAGACGTCTTTTCATTGCCCAGGTTTACACGTGGAGCAGGCAGAAGCAGGGAATCTTCTTACTGGAGGTTCATCTATAATTTTAATTATGTCGTTACTGTGTTTCACGTTGTTCACTGGCACAATTTTTCCTGGGGAACAGCTTGCCCTTTGCCTTTAGAATCTTGGTATTTCTTCTTTGAACTGCAGATGGCAAACCTGTTTGCATATTATGAGGGTAAAAAAAAAGTGTGCATTTTTCGGGGTTTTCTGTCCTTTTTCATTATTACACAATATGACTTTCTTTCTTACTGGAGAAAGTAAGTATTGGGATTCTTGGTATTGTACTTCTCTTAGTTTGCAGGTCGATATGATGTATTTTACTAATAGCTTAAAGATGTACTGGTTATAAATGTGACAGTGACAGCTTTGGGAGGAGCAAAAGCATTGTTAGTTCCTGTGGCAGGAAGAATGTGACAAGGAATCATGGGAGTTGTAGTTTTCTGGGTTCTCACGCTTGCTCAATCAATACTTGATTGTCATTGGTTGAAAGATCATGTGACATGTTTAAGCGCTGTATTTAAACCGAAGTGTTTTGAAAGAAACCTCAGTTCTGCTCTGGCATTCGTGTCTGAGTGGGGTTCGTGCTAAAACAACACCTTAAGTTCCCTCCTCAATACCTGTGCTGGAACCTTGAAGAGTATGTTCTGACTGGTTCATTTCTACAGGTGTTAACATTTGCCTTGCTCATTGTGAGGATCCAACTGTGGGCCTTTACATCTGAGAGTATCTCATCAGCTCTGCTGAGGTTGTTGCCCAGTTGCCCTGGGGGTGAAGAAGGCTGGTAGTGTCTTCGAGCTGATATGTTGATGACAGGGGTTTTATAACACTTATGGACTTGAGAAGGTATTACATTTCTTAGAGTAGTGATGAGCAAAGAAATCTCTTTCATGCATTAATATTTTGACCTTCATTCTTCTCTAAGGAGAAACTGTGCCCGCGACTTTTGTCTCAGTGATGCCTGTTTGCAAACACATCTTTTTTGTTGTGTAATGTTTGGACAAGGTGAAAACGTTGTGGCCAAGTTGTGGGTTCCTCAGTTTGCTTTCCTATTGCACACTGTTCTCAGAGGCTGGTAGTTAAATTTTGCTTTGCTTGTTGTGATGAGGTAAAGGTGGGCCCATGTGTGTCTGAAAATGTCACTGGAATCAGTGCTCTTGCTTGCCACATACTCAGGATGTAAAGTCAGTGCAAGATCAGCCAGAGACTGGCCTAAAGCAGGGACAGTGGGAGCTGTATGGTCCACATGTGTGGGTGTGTTATCATGTTGGCAAGTGCCAAGGCCTGTGCCACTCACACCAGGTGCCTTTTTCCTGCATCTGGGAAGGAGAGGACAATCCTGTGATGAATTTGTCTGCAAGAAATACCCATGGAAGTGCAAACATGCTTCAGAGATTCTGTGTCTAAAAGCTGCTGCATGAAACATCATTTCTCCATCTATATTTTCCTGTATGACCATGATGCAGAGTTCCATGGTGGTTGTACTAAGCTTTTCCCAGCCTTTACCAACCTGCAGATGTTATTAAAGGCTCTTGCTTGTATAAAGTATCTGCCAAGGTTATGTCCTGTAATGTGTGAGTAAAGGCTGTGGCTGCAGAGCAAGGAGGATCAGAGGCTGGCTTCCTCCTGGGAAAACTGGAGAATGAATGTGGTTTTGGCTGAGCAGTGGTTTGCTGTTGTGCCTGGTGCCAAGGCCTGTGCCATCTTTTCTATGACCCTGGTTTCCCTGTCCTGAAAGGCAAGGGTAGTCCTCTGATAATAGAACATTTTTGCAATAGCTCTGCATTTAGAGGGATGATTCATGGAGAGGTGTTTTGAATGAGGGATTTACATTGCTTAAAGAATCCCCTTCAGAGGTGTTATCAAGAGTGGGTTTAATATGATGTTGTAGACTGGTGGGAATGGAAGGGATGGGAGGGTATTCTGGTCATGAATTTACTTGTTATTTGAAGTAGTTGTGAGCAACTTACTCATTGAATCCTGTCTTGTCTGATAGAGCTCTTCCTGAGAATGCTGGTTTGGGGAGGTAGACATGAAGTTTGCATTAATTTTGCAGAGTCACATATCTTCCAAAATGCCCATGTGCTGAGGAAGAATGGTGGTGTCTTTGAGTTGATTCTGAAGACTGACACTCCAACTCAGCCTTGTATAGCTTATGCCCACTAAAACATTTTAGGTTTTTATGCATGTGTCTGTGTTATGATCCTTGTTCTCCCTAAGGAGAGTCTTTCAGTGATGTCTGTCTGGAAAGGTAGCTTTTCCCATTTCTTGTTCTCCAAAGAAATCCCCTGGAGAACTGTGCCTCTGAATACCAGATCCTCCTCCTGTGTACCTGCTCCATTTGACAGAGCCCCACATATTAGGCTATGATTCCTTCACTTCTCTGCGTTTGTCATTCTTTCCTTGTTCTAAAACTGGACCTCAGTTTGGATGATAGTCCTTGAAAACAGGCCTGCTTAAATTAACAGTTTGTACTCCTATCTTGAGGGGGTTTAGCTGCCAAGACAAAGACTTCTGGTTCCCTAAGATATTGCTGAATTTCACCTGAATGTCACTTGCTTTTTCACTTGTGCTTGACATATGGCCAAGAGTTGGATTTGTCTGTGGTGCAACTAAAGGTTGTGAATGTAGAGCAAAGAGGGTGAGAGGCTGAATTCCTGTTAGGCAATTAGGTGAATCCATGAGTTTTTGTCTGAGCACTAGTTTGATTTCACGGTGTGTCAAGGCCTGTGCCATTTTTTCTGTGATCCTGGTTTCCCTGTTTTCAAAGGCAATGGTAGAGCTCTGATAACAGAGCTTTTGTCCACTCACTCTGCATGTAGAAGGATGACGCATGGTTAGATGTCATTAATGAATGATTTAGTTTACTTAAGGAACCCCATTCAGAGGTATTATCAAAAGTGGTTTAATAGGAAGTTGTTGAAGTGTGTCTTTAACAAAGTTTGATGTCAAGGTTCACTCTGTTATTTACTACATGGCTGAAACACATAAAGAACTTTTATTGAATTAATCCCCTGACCTTCGAAACGCCTGTTGGAGCTTTGATTCATCCAAGTCCTATCTTAGTCTTAGGTGTGGACTCTGGTGTATCTCTAATAGAATTAGCTACATGGATTTCATTAGTATTGACTGAGATGTCCTCCTGGTGAGTTTCTCTGAGAACACTCTTAATGCTTCTTTGCATTGCTTGTCTCATGTTTTTACTTTCCAGTCTCTGTATGCACATGTAATTATATTTCCCAAGGCCTTGTTCTTCAGTGCCTCTTTCATCATGTTATAGCTGGTGTGGAAGGCAGGAGATGTGAGTGGCACAGCTTTGCATTCCAGTTCTGCTGTGAGTCAACAGCATAAGTCACATTTTTGTGGACCAGTGTGTGTGATAGAAGAAGGGAAGATATTTCCCTGAGTGCATAGCTCAATGACCCAGTCTCTGGTGGAGGACTGCTCCTCTTGTAGTTTGTCTCTTTATCATTCTTGTAATATTTATGGAATTATATATCTTCTCAGAATGGTGGTGAGCAAACAAATGTATTTCTTTCCTCCATATGATCATTATTCATTGTCTTCTCCTGTGATATTTTTGCAGAGTTGAATAGGGCTTTAGAGGGGTCAGAATGAGGACATATTTGTAGAATAGTTTTTAATTCCTATGTGAAACCTCCTTTCTTTATCTAGATTTTTCTGTCACTTTTAGATGGAGAGTATAATCCAAGTCAATATTCCATTTTCCCACCCTTGAGCTTCCTTCAGGCTTTGTTTCCTGCAACATTGTGCTTCCCATTTTCCATTTGCAGATTGTTCTATCCCATTGGTAACTGTGAGTGTTGTTTTGCAGCAAAGACTGACTTTCCTTGAGAACCACAGGAAGACAGAATGTTACATGTGAGGAAAATTAGGCAGAAGCTAAAACTGGGTCCCTCCTAAGTCAGTCCATTTAGAACAAGGCCTTTGATAAGGCATTTAGACATACAGCTTATAAATCATGATGAACAGGACACAAAGTAGAAAATTTTACAAGGATTAATGTATTTCCAAAAATAACCCCCCCTACTATATGGTCCAAAGCAAGACTTTGGGGCCTAATGTGTGGATTCAGACTTCTGTGACTTCCAGGTGCTTTGTGAAGGGTTTCTTTTAAGGCAGAGATGTGGCAAAGCACCTGTACGTTCCAGGAGTCCAGTGTTTCCCTCCAAGGGGCCACTTAGAGCTTTGGGGCTTGTTCAGTGATAATCAGAAATGGGTTGGAGATTTGACTTTCTGCTCTGCAATATTGACTTTCTGGAGAACACTTGCACACAGTCACATCCACTGCTGACTCCAAGTGGGTAACATGGATTAAACAAGATCAAAGAGCATTATTGCATAGCAGAAGTCACCTCTGATCCCTCTGTGGCAAGCTCTGCAACATAATACAGTTTGTACAGTACTACTGGCCAATCCCACCAGTCTGGGGATTGTCATTATTTCTTTGGGACTACAGGACTACATGCTCCTCTACGTGATTTCCTACATTTTGGAGACCTGGATTTATCACAGTAGTGAATAATCAGTGCCATGTGGGACAGTGGGAGGTATTTGGTTTTGCTTCTTTGGTTTATTAAGTGCCAGAGATCATTGTTGTTCTGAAGAAAGCAATATCTTAAGGTTTGTAAAGTCACCTAGTCCACTTAAGGGAGACCTAGTCACCCTTAGAAATCAGTGCAGTTTGCCTACCTTATCTCTCAAGGCCTCAGTGGCTTTCCAGGTGCTCTGGGCATGACTTTTGAAGGCAGAGTTGTGTCAAAGCAACTGAAAATCCCAGAGCTGACGTACCTGTTCCAATGAGGTCAGCAGGAGGTTTTGGATTTCTGTAGGAATCATCAGAAATCTCTGTACAGCTTTCAGCTGGTCATGCTGTCGTTAGATGTGCTGACCAGATGATAGGACTTTTACCTGGAAGCTCCCAAACTCCAAGTGGTAGAAATGTCCAAACAATTCTTATGGCAGCCCTTGGAGTTTGGAGTGTCCACCGAGGGCACTGAGAGTTTCTGCCCATTGAAGAGTAGTGGGTGTAGAACGTGCACAGTGCAGAGCCTGCCCTGCTCTGATTTCTTTTCCTCTGCCAGGGAGTTCAGTGATTTGGGTCTGAGTGCAGGTCCACTACCCATGAGCTTCACATTTCCCCATCAGTGTTAATTGTTGTTCTAAATCATTATCAGACCTGAGCACTTTGGAGCAATGTGAACTCTTTTGCATGGGCTTCAGAGACGTGTGGGGAGGAAGATGAAATATCAGCAAAGCGTGAAAAGATTGGCAGGTTTGGCATGAACTGAGTGAGTGGGACTGGGAAAGAGCTGTGACTGGATCTTCGAGGTTTTCCTTCTGACTGTCTCTCTTTCTTACAACTTGACAATGGTTCTTCCCCATATTGGGTAGCCTTACACACAACGGAAGTGAACTTCCACAAGTGGCTGTGGACAATTTAGCTTCCTGGTTGCCATTTCTCACAACCTTATCTCAGATAGGAATGACACATATAATCTATAAAGCATCTGAGCACTTTTCTTTTTAGATTTGATTTTCTGTGCCCTGACTGTGGAGTAAGAAATCTCTTTATTGCTGTCGCATATACATTTCCTAGTTAGTTTTTGTGTCAGATAAGACCAGTAGATGTTAAAGTCCTTATTACAGTCATACTATTTAAAAAATGTATTGTAGCTACAAATTTCTCAGTATGGGTATGAGAGCACTGTTCTTCCTCTAAACATTATAATTCCTACTTAGCATTAAGCAGGAGCTTCTGCGCTTGCTGATAATACCAGAACAGAGACCCCAGGGCCGTTGCAGCCCCAGCCCGGCCCAAAGTTGGTCCCCGCCGAGCGCGGCCGTGAGGCGGCTGCAGTGTTGTGTCGGCGCCTCCGGGTGCCGCTGTTGGGCCGCCGCCGAGCGTTGCTGGAGCCGCCGCCGCCGCCGCCTGTGCGTGCTGTCCCCGCAGGCTGCTGGCTCGGGCGGGCAGTGCGGGCCAGAGCGGCAGCGGCACGGGCAGCAGAGGCGAGAGGCGGCGCGGGCAGCAGAGGCGTGCGAGTTGGAGGCGGCGGCGGGCCGGGTTTGCTTTGTCGGGCGCTGCTGGGGCTGCGCAGAGCGGCTGCGAGGGAGGCGGGGCGGCGGCAGGAGCCTTGCGAGCTCGGCGAGCGAGCGCCGTGGGCGATGTCGGGCGGGCGGAGGGCGAGCGGCGGGCCGGGCGGCGGGCGAGCGCTGGGGCTGGGCGCTGTGCTGCTGTGGCTGTGCTGGCGGGCGGCGGCGGAGCGGCTCCGCTACTCCATGGCCGAGGAGCTGCCCAGAGGCTCGCTGGTGGGGCCGCTGGCCCGGGACCTGGGGCTCAGCGCCGACGAGCTGCCGGCGCGCAAGCTGCGGCTCAGCGCGGACAAGCAATACTTCACGGTGAGCGAGGGGAACGGGAACCTGTACGTGAGCGAGAGGCTGGACCGGGAGGAGCTGTGCGGCGAGTCGTTGTCCTGCTCGGTCAGCTTCGAGGCACTGGTGCACAACCCGCTAAATATTTTCCATGTAGACGTGGCCATTGAGGATGTGAATGACAACTCCCCGGTCTTCAGGAAGGCTGTTTTGGACCTTGAGATCGGTGAATGGACACTTCCAGGTGCTCATTTTCCTCTGGAGATGGCCCGCGATTCAGACGTGGGCAGCAACTCGCTGCTGACTTACGAGCTCACCAGCAACCCGTCCTTCTCTCTGGCTTTAAAGGAGAACCCGGACGGAAGCCAGCAGCCGCAGTTAGTGCTGGACAGAGGATTGAACCGGGAGAAGCAGAATTCCTTTGAGCTGGTGCTGACGGCAGTGGATGGGGGGGATCCCGCGAGATCCGGGACTGTTCAAGTTCGCATCAACGTGATGGACTTAAACGACAACCCGCCTGTGTTCAGCAAAACAGTGTACGAAGCGCGAGTGGCCGAGAATCTGCCGGCAGGGTCCCTGGTGCTGCAGGTGAGAGCCACGGATGCGGACGCGGGGTCCAGTGGGCGGGTCTCCTATTCCTTCGGCGACGTCTCGGAAGTCGTCAGAGCGTTATTCACTGTCGACAGCGAGAGCGGCGAGGTCAGGACTGCAGGTCCCCTAGACTTCGAGGAGAAGAGCAAGTACAGCTTTGAACTGGAGGCGACGGATGGAGGCGGGCTCACCGGTCATTGTCAAGTGCAGATAGACATCACGGACGAGAACGACAATGTCCCCGAGATCACTATTCTGTCACTGTCAAGCCCCGTGCCCGAGGACGCACCAGTCGGCACTGTGGTGGCCCTGCTGAAAGTTCGGGACCGGGACTCCGGCGAGAACGGTGAGGTGTCGTGCGAGCTGTCGGGAGAGGCGCCGCTGTCGATCGTGGCGTCCTCGGGCGGCTCGTCCAAGGTGGTGACGGCGAGCGCGCTGGACCGCGAGCAGGCGTCCGAGCACCGCGTGACGGTGGTGGCCCGCGACCGGGGCAGGTCGGCGCTGTGGAGCAGCAGGGAGCTGGTGCTGGAGGTGTCGGACGTGAACGACAACGCGCCGGTGTTCGAGGAGGCGTCGTACAGCGCGTACGTGCGGGAGAACAACGCGGTGGGCTTGCTGGTGTTGCGCGTTGTGGCTCGGGACTTGGACGCGGGCGCGAACGGGCGCGTGAGCTACTGGCTGTCGGGCGGCAGCGCGGGCGCGGCGGGCGCGGCGCCGCTGGTGTCGGTGGAGGCGCGGAGCGGCGCGGTGTACGCGCAGCGCTCGTTGGACTACGAGCAGTGCCGCGAGTTCTCGGTGGCCGTGCGGGCGCAGGACGGCGGGTCGCCGGCGCGCAGCTCGACGGCCACGGTGCGCGTCTTCGTGCTCGACCAGAACGACAACGCGCCGCGGGTGCTCTACCCGCCCCCGCCGGCGGCGTCGGGATCGTCGCCGGGCTCGGTGGGTTCGGCTTTCGAGGTGGTGCCGCGTTCGGCGTCGTCCGGGTACCTGGTGGGCAAGGTGGTGGCGGTGGACGCGGACGCGGGGCGCAACGCGTGGCTGTCGTACGAGCTGGTGCAGGCGTCGGAGCCGGCGCTGTTCCGCGTGGGGCTGCAGAGCGGCGAGGTGCGCACGGCGCGGGCCGTGTCGGAGAGGGACGCGGCCAAGCAGCGCCTGGTGGCCGTGGTGAAGGACCACGGCGAGCCGGCGCTGTCGGCCACGGCCACGCTGCACGTGGTGCTGGCCGAGAGCTTGCAGGAGGCGCTGCCGGAGCTGAGCGAGCGGGCGGCGGGCGCCGAGGCGGCGGGCGAGCTGCAGTTCTACCTGGTGCTGGCGCTGGCGCTGCTGTCGGCGCTGTTGGTGCTGAGCGTGGCGCTGGCCGTGCTGGCGCGGCTGCGGCGGGCCGGGCCGCCCGCCGTGCTGCGCTGCCTGGGCGCGCAGCGCTTGTCGCTGGCCGGCGCCGCCTTCCCGGCCGACTTCTGCGAGGGCACCTTGCCCTACTCCTACAACCTGTGCGTGGCGGCGCCGCCCCGCTTGACCGCCGAGGCCGCTTGGCCGCCGCCGCCGCTGCCCATCGTGCCCGCGGAGGAGCTGGTGGCCGGGGAGCCCTGCGAGAAGCCGAGTCCGAGCAGCAGCGCCGTCGCGGGAGAGCCGCCCGCCGACCCCGAAGCACCACAGGTGTGTAAGCACCTTTACTCCCTCCTTCTGAGGTTTTCCTAAGGGTATATATGTGGCAGTGGGCTCTTGGGGTTTGTGTCTGTTCTGGTGCAGTTAGTGCCGGTCGCTGTTTCCACAGGCGCGGGTAATAACTCCGCCCCGTTTTAGGCAGCAGGCGTTGCCAACCGGCACTTGCTGCCTCATGAGCTGTCACAGATGTCGGCTCAGTTGGGAGGTTGTTGTCGTTCAACTCATGCTGCATAAAACCGTAGAGGACTTGTAAAGATCTTCTTCTACAGTCTGCTTTTTTTTTAATTTTCCTCTCAGCTCAGTAACGTAGCGACAGCACCTCTTTGTTCAATTGCTCACGTTTATCTGCAAACCTTGTGTTGTGTGAAATAATATGGGTTACTAACGGTGAAGGTGGATACTTAGATCATAGGAAGTGATCTGCTAATTCCACATGGTGGAGTTGGCAATGTGATTGACGCTCAGTAATGAGATTTTTCCCTCCTGATCATTCTTTGCCGTGTAGGTGCACTGCGACCTGTTTGTTTGCTATTTTGGAATGTTAAGGAAACTTGCTAGAGGAAGTGGGAGTTGTTCTTCCCTAAGGAATATGCTTACCTTCCACCCTGTGCCGTCCCATTTTTAGTTGTAAGTGGGCTACAGAAAAGGCAAGTTGTAGTGAGATCAGTTTATTTTATCAGAGCTTTATTTCTTTTTTTCTGTTTCTGCGATTATTTCTCATTCCAAATTTGGTTGTTTATTTACCGTTCCTCAGCTGGTTTTCTACAGATAGATTAAATGTGATCTAAGAAATGCTTGATAGCATCTCTCGCTAAGGCTGTGATCAGTTATGGAGCACTAAGCTGTATACAAAAGCACCGCGTTACATTTAGGATGTAATGAAAAAATTGGGAAGTACTGCTTGGAGGAGAGCAATGCAGGCTGATTCAGAGCAGCCTCGGATGTGCAAGTGAAAATTAAAAAAGCAGAGAGGGAAGGGCAGTCCCTAGAATGGCTGCTTTTGGGGAGGAATCTTCATCCCTGCTCTGTGCTATTGCTCGGGGCCTGGGAATCTACCGTGACTGGATGTGTTCGAGTGTTGACGCTCAGAGAGGAAAAACTAGAGGACGACTGACAAAAAAAGCTCTGCAGTTGCAGGGAGGATACTGTGTTTTCCTATCGTGGAGTAGTAGATTCGGAATACTCTGCGCCATATTAAAAGAACTTTGTATCTATAGATTATCGCAATCTCATGAATATTTTCCCGTGCGGTAGAAAGAACATAACAACAGGTCTCCGCTGTACTGGACCCGACATTTTCGTGGCGAATGTCCCGTCTTTTTGAGCTTCCCGTGAGCGAGGCAGGGCGGGCATGTCTCGTTGGCGCTCGGTGAGTGCAGTGCCGGGAGGAGGCTGCGGGCGCCGCTGTTGACCGAGAGGAGCGAGAGGAAGGTGGGAGCGCTGCAGCCCCGCCCGCTGCGGCCCGGCTCGATCGCTGGATCGCTGGATTCCTGGGTCGGAAAGCGGTCTGTTTCCGATCGTCCCCGCGGTGCGGATCCGAACTACAGAGAGGAGGAGGGACGGGCGGCACTTCCCAGGAGCGGCAAGTCGGAGCCGGAGCAGGAGCCGGATCTGCGGCCGGCGGCGGGGATCTGCCGGCGGTGTTGCGGTGCCGGCGGTGCGGCGGCGGCGATGTGCGCGGCGGGGAGGCGCTGGGGCCGGCGGCAGCGAGTGCTGCTGTGGGGCGTCCTGCTGGCGGCCTGGGAGGTGGCGTGGGGGCAGCTGCGCTACTCGGTGCCCGAGGAGATGCCCAAGGGCTCGTTCGTGGGCGACGTGGCCAAGGACCTGGGGCTGCAGATGCCGGCGCTCCCAGACCGTGGTGTCCGCATTGTCTCTGAAGGTAGGACGCAGTATTTCGTTCTGCACGGGAAGACGGGACATTTAGTGACGGCCGAGAGGATCGACAGAGAGCAGCTGTGCCGGTTGGTGGAGCAATGCGTGCTGCGCTGTGAGCTCATAGTGGAGGGGGAAATGAAGGTTTATGAAATCGAAGTGGAAATCACGGACATTAACGACAACGCGCCCACCTTCAAGGACATTGAAGTGGAAGAGAAAATAAGCGAGATGACAGCCCCAGGGTCGCGATTTACACTTCCCAGGGCTCACGACCCCGACTCTGGACGGAATTCTCTGCAGAGCTACGAGCTGAGCGGCGACGAGCACTTCTCGCTGGCCGTGCAGACGGGCCCCGGCGGGGATCAGCGTCCCGAGCTGGTGCTGGCGAAGGCGCTGGACCGGGAGGAGGCGGCGTTTCACGAGCTGGTGCTGAAGGCGAGCGACGGCGGCGAGCCGGCCCGGACGGGCACGGCGCGGATCCGCGTGACGGTGCGGGATGCGAACGACAACGCGCCCGTGTTCAGCCAGGCGGAGTACACGGTGCGTGTGCCGGAGGACGTGCCCGTGGGCTCCACCCTCGTCACCGTCACGGCCACCGACCCCGACGAAGGTCTGAACGGGCACGTGAAATATTCGATGAAGAAAGCGATGGACGTGGCATCGGATATTTTCCACGTGGACTACGAGTCTGGAGCGATCACTCTAGTGCAGAGCCTGGACTTCGAGGAAGGCGACTTCTACGAACTGGAGGTGCAGGCCCGTGATGACGGCGATCTTTTTGACACGGCGAAAGTCGCTATCACTGTCGCAGATATAAATGATAATGTGCCAGAAATTTCTCTGCGGTCGGCTCTGAGTGAGATTTCTGAGGACGCCCCATCAGGGACAGTGGTGGCCCTGCTACAAGTGCAGGACCGGGACTCCGGGGCCAACGGCGAGGTGCGCTGCTCGCTGGACAAGGGAGTCCCGTTCCGGCTGGAGAGCTCGCAGGGCAGCTACTACCGCGTGGTGACGGCGAGAGAGCTGGACCGGGAGCAGGAGTCGGAGTACAACGTGACGGTGCGGGTGGCCGACGGCGGTCGTCCGTCGCTGCAGAGCAGCAGGGTGCTGTGTGTGCGGGTGCTGGACGTGAACGACAACACGCCGGTGTTCTTGCAGGAGCGCTACAGCGCTCGGCTGCCGGAGAACAACGTGGCGGGCTTGCTGGTGCTGCGGGTGCGGGCGACGGACTCGGACTGGGGGGAGAACGCGCGCGTGCGGTACCGGCTGGGGGAGGGTGGTGTGCGGGGCTCGCCGCTGTCGTCGTACGTGTCGGTGCAGGCGGAGACGGGCGCGCTGTACGCGCTGCGCTCGTTCGATTACCAGGAGGTGCGCGAGGTGGGGCTGTGGGTTTGGGCGGAGGACGGCGGCTCGCCGGCGCTGAGCAGCAACGTGTCGGTGCGGCTGGTGATCGTGGACGAGAACGACAACGCGCCGCAGGTGCTGTACCCGCCGGCGGCGGGGGCTTTGTCGGGCTCGGTGTGGTCGGGCGTGGAGCTGGCGGCGCGGTCGAGCGAGGCCGGCGCGCTGGTGGCCAAGGTGGTGGCGGTGGACGCGGACGCGGGTCAGAACGCGTGGCTGTCGTACGAGCTGGCCAAGGCGACGGAGCCGGGGCTGTTCCGCGTGGGGCTGCACAGCGGCGAGGTGCGCACGGCGCGCTCGCCACTGGCCCGCGACGCGGCGCGCCAGAGCCTGGTGGTGCTGGTGAAGGACCACGGGCGGCCGGCGCTGTCGGCCACGGCCACGCTGAGCGTGGTGCTGGCCGAGAGCGTGGCCGAGCTGCTGGCCGAGCTGGGCAGCGCGGCGCGGGCGGAGGCGGAGGCGGGGGCGGGCGAGGCGGGCGGCAGCCTGACGCGCTGGCTGGTGCTGGCCGTGGCCGCCGTGTCGTGCCTGTTCGTCGCCTTCCTGCTGCTGCTGCTGGCGCTGCGCCTGCGGCGCTGGCGGCGCTCGCAGCAGCAGCTGCTGGCGGCGGGCAGCGGCGCCTTGCGCGGCGTGCCGGCCACGCACTTCGTGGGCATCGACGGCGTGCGCGCCTTCCTGCACTCCTACTCGCACGACGTGTCTCTCACGGCCGACTCGCGCAAGAGCCACCTCCGCTTCTCGGCCGCCAGCTGCTGCGACACCCTGCCGGCCCGGCCGCCGCCCGACGAGCCCGCGCCGCTGCTCGGAGACGAGGAACCTGCCGGCCCCCAGCAGGCGGACCCCGCCCCTCTCTCGGTGAGTTCTGACCAAACTGTTTCTGCGAAGCTTCTCCTTCTGCTCTGCTGCTCTTTCCCCGCCGTACTTTGTTCTCTGTGTACGGAAGTTTGCTGACAAAGCTGGCCGAGGTTCCTGCATTGACACTCTGTTGGCTGGTGGAAGGATGATGTAGGGTCCTTGCTCGGTGCTCCAGGTTGCTGGGAGGCAGGTGTAGTGAGTCTAATGGTGGCTGGAAGTTTCAGTGATGCGCCAAATCCTTTCTATGCCCTGACGTGTAACACCCGTGTTCCTTTCAGTCCTTGGTCTTCTGTACAGATGTGTTGCCTTACTAGCAAACTGTAGTTTTTGTTATTTGCACATTCAGGTGTTTTCCCAATCGCACATGCACTTGATTTGGGTGAGGTTCTCTGGATTGCAAGATTAAGTTTACCATATGTGACTCTGCTGCTCAGAATTTGTACTCTTGTAGCCTTCATGTGTCTCGATGATACATAATGGAGGTCAGTAGGAAATGTCTTTGCATTCGTCCATACTTTGCTCTCTGTGTTTGCTGTAGGGAAATGGGCCGGGCAACCACTGGTGCCTTGATAATGTCTGTCTGCCTGTTATGAAGATGAAGGATTGGGTTGAAAGTTGTGACTGGTCAAAAAGAGTTGTGGGTGGCTGCCTGTGGAGGAGGAAATGCAGGATGAAATGGCAGGGGTGTTTTGCTGATTTCTTGTCTTTTGAGGTTGAGTCTTGTGCAATGAGGCTGGATGTGCCTTGGCTATAAAAGACATGTCATGGCAAGAGCCTTGAGTGAGTGCGAGGGGAGAGACTCAAGGTGCAGAGGGAGATGTAAGGAGAGGGTGATTGCCCCTGTGCAGACCTTCACTGACCCACTGTGAACGCCTGCATACATTCACTGGAGCACTGCTCCTCTTTTCCTTTTAGAACTTTGAGGTTTCTTCACAGAAAATCAGTGAGCAGACAAATGTATCTTTATGCAGAAGTGTAAAGATAGCTGTGTGAAGTGGGTGGATTGAAGAGAAATGGTCTGATAAACTGGGCCTTATGTGCCATGTGCTTGTAAATTAGATGGTTCAAAGAGCATCCTGGATAATGTGATGGGTTGAGGATTGGCGTCCTGCGAATGCAGGAGGGTCTGTTGAAGGACACAAGGGAATGCTTTTCTTGGTTTTGGGTTCATTGCCCACCTGTAGTACCTTGCAATGTGAGGATTTCCTTCTCAAAGTGTTTGGCAGGAAGACATCAGTATTCCTGATGTATGGAGAGCCCTGGGGGGTTTTTTGTTTGTGTTTGCATATTGTCATAATTGTGTAACTGCAAAGCTTAATTATGTAGTTATGACAAAGGTCCTGTGGGAGCTTTGGGAAGAGCAAGCTGTGTGTTCACTTTCTCATAAACAACTGAATTAATCTCCTACTCTTAGTTACATAATCTAAAAGAGTGTTGTGGTCTTAATTTCTGCAGGAGTTAACTATCTGCCTCTCTGTTTTGATGATCTCAAGATGGGCCTTAATCTCTGATACAGTGTGTAAAATCAGATCTGTCCTATTTGCCTGCCTGTTACATTTGTTGCCTTTCCTGTTTACAGCTGGAAAGAGAAAGGCTTTCAAGACATGTTTCTTTCAACTGTCACTGTAAGAAATGCTCTTGCTTGTCACACACCAAGGGTGAGAAGTCAAATAATATCCACAGTAAGGAGACGTTGCCTGACAAATATTTCTTTTTTGGGGAGGTCTTTCTGTCAGTCTTGAAGATCTCTGATAACCATGAGAGCTGTGAAGAGTTTGAGGAGAGTGTTGGGTGTGTTGTGTGTGAGGAGGTGCTGGTGGAGACATGGCCTGTGTTTTGCTGATTCCCAGGGCTGAAACTATACCTTATGAAAATAAGTCAGAA
The DNA here is from genome assembly GCF_036250125.1 of Pseudopipra pipra. Taxonomy (NCBI): domain Eukaryota; kingdom Metazoa; phylum Chordata; class Aves; order Passeriformes; family Pipridae; genus Pseudopipra; species Pseudopipra pipra. The sequence continues at coordinate 2,764,905 of NC_087563.1, read as the reverse complement.
AGGGTCTTATTTTTGGTATTGCATGGTTTGGACTCAATGGCCAAGTTTTGGGTTCAGCACATCATATATTATGAGTGGTAGAGCTTTCAAAGAGCCCATGTGTGATGTCCCCTTTGAGCTGCTACTGCGATGACTGGGTTTTTAACTGAGCATTTGACTGCTTTTGCTCTGTATAACATTTTGAAGTTATTCAAATTATTGGAATGAGCAGAATAATCTTTGTTGTGATGCTTGGGATCTAAGGAGTTGTGTGTGCAACTTTTCTTGTACAGGTGTGTGTCTGCAGATTTAACTTTCCTGTGGTGTGGTTTTTGGATGGGGAAAAGAGTTCTGTTTGCCCAGAGAAAAGGCTGGTGCAGGAGTTCACTCTGGCACAGTGTGAAGTGGCTAAAAGAAAGGTATAAAGGTCCAGTTTGTTCCAGTTGTTGGATGAGGCCACAGCTGTGGTTCCAAACTTGTTTGTTTTCCCACTGCCATAGACATGAGTGTGTCTGGGGTCTATGCTGTGAGCTCCTGTGTGAGCCTCCTGTGTGCTTCTTACCAACCAATTTCCTTTGTGTTCCTGCCAGAGCTGACACAATCTGAAATGTGAATCTGTGGTTCAAACACTTCTGGTGGTTTCCCATTCTTGCTGTGTTTTGTTTGTTTGTTTGCTTTGTGTCAAGGAGTAAAGCTGGTCCTCCTTGTGCCTGGCAATGCTGTGAACAAACCAAAGCTGTTGAGGCTTCTGAGGAGCAGCTCAGATATCTCAGTTCCCCTGAACTAACAGGAGTTATTTAGTATAGAGAAGAGAAAGCTTAGGGGGCATCTCATTTCTCTGGTTGGGTGAGGTTTTGATGAGGTTGGATGAGGTTTTGAGTGTTTTAGTCCAGTGGAAAGTGTTCCTGCCCATGGTAGAGCTGGGGATTGAATGACCTTGAAAGAACCCTTCCAACCAAACTACTTGAAAAATGGTTGTACTGAGGTGGAGGTTGGTTTCCTTCCGTGTCTTAAGGGAAAGAAGAACAGAAAATGGTCTTAAGCTGTACCACGGGAGATCCATATTAGACATTTGATTTTCTTTGTTTGTTTGTTTCTCTGAAAGAGTCATCAGGTACTGAAATAACTTGACCAGGGAGGTGATGGAGTTACTCTCTCTGGAAGTGTTGGAGAGATCTTTGGATGTGGCACTTGGGGATATGGTTTAGGGGTGATTATGGTAGTGCTGGGCTGAGGGTTGGATCTCCATGATCTTGAAGGTCTCTCCCAACCTTTGATTCTGTGATTCAGTGTGAAACACCAAAAGACGTCTTGTGATTGTCAGGGTGGGAGAGAAGTTCTTCTCCATATCCTGAGGGTGGACCTCGACTAAGACAGACACTTTGATGAATATCTGTTTCCCTAAAATGAGACTGAATGAAATGCTCTTTTCCCTGGGGCTGCCATGTAGTCAGAAGTTGGGTATTGTCCATGGTGCAACCCAAGGCTGTGAATGCAGAACCAGGAGATGGAGAGGCTGAACTTGAATGAGGAAAATGGTTGGGTCAGTGTGGGTTTGACTGGTCAATGGTTTGATTTCATGCCTGGTGCCAAGGTCTGTGCCATGTTTTATATGATCCTGGTATCCCTGTCCTGAAAGGCAGTGACAGTCCTCCAGCAATGAAGGATTTCCTGACAAACTGTGCATTAGAGAACCATGATGGATGTGTAGAATTAATTGCCTTTCCTATGTGAAACTTTGATTATCCCTTTGTATCTCTGCAGAGCAGAGTGCTGTAGAGTTTCTTCATAGTTGCATTCAGACTTTCTTCCACGACGTGGTTTCCTGTAAGATCATGGTCTTTTTACCCATTTCTGGTCAGCGCTTCTGCCTTTGAAACTGTGTCTGTGGTTTGGCAGCAAATGCTTCCTTCAACCACCTCAGGCAGAATTTTGTGTGTGAGGAATATGAAGAGAAAGCAAAAAGGGAATCTGATGTAATTTCTCTGAAGGTTAATCTTGAGAAAGTTGCTCATGATGAAGTGCTTGATATCTGTGGGAGGTGAGCAGGCCACCCAGTAGAATTGCTGAGAGCTGAGGACTCTTTCTTAAAATGAATCCCATAATTAGGTAGTCCAGTGTAAGATGTTAGGGCTGCACTTGGAACTTGAGATGTCAGTGACTTCCAAGAACTTTCAGAGATGAATCACAGTGAAGACCCCGAAGATTTCCCAGTGAGGTTCTCTGATCACCTCTTGTCTTCTGATGCTTTACTGCCTTGGTTCTCTGATTTACATTTTTGGATTTTGTTTCATGTGTTGGAAGGTTTCCTTGTATTTATCAGCATTGCTTCATTCAGCAATGCATGGTGTGTTAGTGCCTCTTGTTCATGCTACAGCAGGTGTGAAAGGCCAGAGATGTGAAGGTGTCCTTTAATTCTCTTAGGTTGAGTGGATGTAACCAAGACCTCAGCAGAAGCTGTAAGTGTGTGGAACAGTGTGTGTGGTAAAAGAAGGCAGAAAATTCACTCTTAGTCATTTCTTCGATGAGTTGTTCTCTGCTGTACGACCACTTCTCTTTTATTTTAGTGATTTATACATTTGTGGACTTTAGAATCCTTCCATTTTTTCTCTGAATGGTGGTGAGCAGGCAAATGTGCCTCCCTTCTTGGTGTTCTTGTAGTGCATTATCATCTCATGGTAAATTTTGCCGATGATGAGAGGGTCACAAGCAAAGCTGCCAGTTGTGTAGCAGCAAAGAGAAGACAGGAGAGCTCTGTGTGTGAGGTTGTAGAAGGACATGGTCATTCCCTTGCTTATCAAATGTCACAGGTAACACCTGCATGTACCTGATGGGGTACCATGTAATCTGAGCTGCTTCTGAACTGTGAGGCCTACGAAATGTTATTACACCTGATCTGTTCCTTTCTGTGTGTTCCCAGCTCTTGCCTTTCTTGGTGTCATGAGCTCAACCTCAGGCTGTCTGCTCTTATGTGGAAGGTCATTTCTCTTCCAGCTGTCCCAATGCAGTTGAGATCCCTTACACACCTGTGATGTTTACAGCTGTGAAGGGGAAGCTTTCACAGGCAGATGTGCTCACCCAGGCACACTTGTCTGTAGTGTAACAGTGCAAAACCACCTCTACTGCAGTCCTCCAAGGGCAGAGTGGTCACCCAGTGAAGCCAAGGCTTCTCTAAACAGACCAGGGGCCGGTGGGAGAGTATGTGCAAAGTGTCTCTCACACAGTTTCCAGAATATGCTGGACACTCATCTGGAGACTGTTAAATGGATGAGGAACCGGCTGGATAGTCACCTCCAAAGACTTATATAGAACAGCTGAATGTCCAAATGCAAACCTGCAACTTGTTCTTCCAGAGTCCTTCCTGGGAGCAGTACTGTTTAGTATCTTCATAGACAATGGGATTGAGCACACCCTCAGCAAATGTGCAGCTGACACCAAGCTGAGCTGATTCATGAGAGGGTGGAGATGCCAACTAGAGAGAGCCTGATAGGCTGGAGGAGAGGGCCCGTGAAAACATCCTGAAGTTCAACAAGGCCAAGGGAAAGGTCCTGCACCTGGGTCAGGGCAATCTGCTGGTTCAGTAGGGAGGAGGGAATTGGGAAGAGCTTTGCAGAGAAGTACCTGGGGTTACTGGTGGGTGGTAAAATGGGACATGATTTGACAAAATGCACTCGCTGCTTAGAAAGAAGGTTGTATCTTGCACAGTATAAGAGGTAATAAGGCAAACAGTGTGATGGGCTGGTTCACCCCCTCTAAGCTCTTTTTATGAGACACCACCTAGAGCAAACCATACAGACCTGGAGGTGATATTCCAAAAAGACATAGACCTCTTAGAGTCCCCAGACAACCATAAAAATAGTCTGAGGCCTGCAACACCTCTGCAATAATAGGGTTGAAGGAGTTCAGGTCCTAAGGCATGGACAAAAGAAGCCTCTGTGTAAAATGCTTTTGCCTTTCCAATTTATGAAGTAAGTTTAAAAGAAAGACGGAGAGAGCCTTTTTACCAAGGGCTGTAGTGACAGGACAGAGGACAACAGATTTTATGGCTTAGAGAACTTAGGAATATGCTTTCAGTTAAAGGGAAGGTTGGATGAGATTTTGAGTGTTTTAGTGTAGTGGAAAGTGTTCCTGCCCTCCTGGCAGAGGTGTGCATTCAATGACCTTGAAAGAGCCCTTCCAACCAAAACCATTGTTTGAATCTATGAAGGACTCAGTGTGGCTTTGCACTTTCCCATTGTCAGTCCCTCAAGTATGGAGATGAAAGGAAGGACGTTTCAAGAATCACAGACAAAAGAGTAACTGTTATTGTGCTACCTTAGGATAGAGATGGCTTCTATTGCTTTAGGCTGATCCATTTCTTGGGTTAATTTATCCCAGGTAATGAATTCAGTGGAATTCAAGAGCTGTAACACAGTGCAAAAATGGTCTTGAAGTATTCCCTATATTATCGTTTATTGCTCCTATAGTTGGTCCTGGTTTTATTAAGAGCAGCTGAGTTCCTTCTTTTACCACTCTGCTATGAATATTTATGAATATTTGCTTCTGATTATTCACTGCAATAAAGACCTAAAAGCACCCGACAGCGCATCTCAGTTCCAAAGGCCTTAGGAAGCACATTAAGCAGGTCCTGCTTTGATTGCTGATTGGAATCGAGGAGAGACCCCAGGGCCGTTGCAGCCCCAGCCCGGCCCAAAGTTGGTCCCCGCCGGGCGCGGCCGTGAGGCGGCTGCAGTGTTGTGTCGGCGCCTCCGGGTGCCGCTGTTGGGCCGCCGCCGAGCGTTGCTGGAGCCGCCGCCGCCGCCGCCTGTGCGTGCTGTCCCCGCAGGCTGCTGGCTCGGGCGGGCAGTGCGGGCCAGAGCGGCAGCGGCACGGGCAGCAGAGGCGAGAGGCGGCGCGGGCAGCAGAGGCGTGCGAGTTGGAGGCGGCGGCGGGCCGGGTTTGCTTTGTCGGGCGCTGCTGGGGCTGCGCAGAGCGGCTGCGAGGGAGGCGGGGCGGCGGCAGGAGCCTTGCGAGCTCGGCGAGCGAGCGCTGTGGGCGATGTCGGGCGGGCGGCGGGCGAGCGGCGGGCCGGGCGGCGGGCGAGCGCTGGGGCTGGGCGCTGTGCTGCTGTGGCTGTGCTGGCGGGCGGCGGCGGAGCGGCTCCGCTACTCCATGGCCGAGGAGCTGCCCAGAGGCTCGCTGGTGGGGCCGCTGGCCCGGGACCTGGGGCTCAGCGCCGACGAGCTGCCGGCGCGCAAGCTGCGGCTCAGCGCGGACAAGCAATACTTCACGGTGAGCGAGGGGAACGGGAACCTGTACGTGAGCGAGAGGCTGGACCGGGAGGAGCTGTGCGGCGAGTCGTTGTCCTGCTCGGTCAGCTTCGAGGCGCTGGTGCACAACCCGCTCAACGTCTTCCATGTCGAGGTGTCCATTGAGGACGTGAATGACAACTCTCCTACGTTCAGGAAGGCGGCTCTGGAACTAGAGATTGGTGAATTGATCCCTCCCGGTGCTCATTTTCCTCTGGAGATGGCCCAAGATGCGGACGCGGGCAGCAATTCGCTGCTGACTTATGAGCTCAGCAGCAATCCGTCCTTTTCTCTGGTCTTGAATGAGAACCCGGGTGGAAAAAAGCAGCCGGAATTAGTGCTGGAGAGAGCGTTGGACCGGGAAAAGCAGAGCTCCTTTGAGCTGGTGCTGACAGCACTGGATGGTGGGGACCCCGTGAGGTCCGGGACTGTTCAGGTTCATGTCAACGTGACGGACGCCAACGACAACTCACCCGTGTTCAGTAAAAAAGTGTACGAGGCTCGAGTGGCGGAGAATCTGCCGGCAGGGTCTCTGGTGCTGCGAGTGGAAGCCACAGATGCGGACGCGGGGTCCAATGGGCGGGTCTCCTACTCCTTCGGCAACGTCCCGGATGGAGTCCTCGCGTTTTTCGCTCTTGATAGCGAGAGTGGCGAGATCAAGACGGCCGGTCCCCTCGATTTCGAGGAGAAGAGCAAATACATCTTCGGACTGGAAGCGAAGGACGGGGGTGGGCTCACTAGTCACTGTGAAGTGCATATAGACATCACAGATGAAAATGACAACGCGCCCGAGATCACTATTCTGTCACTGTCGAGCCCAGTGCCCGAGGACGCTCCAGCCGGCACAGTGGTGGCCCTGCTGAAAGTGCGGGACCGGGACTCCGGCGAGAACGGTGAGGTGTCGTGCGAGCTGTCGGGAGAGGCGCCGCTGTCGATCGTGGCGTCGTCGGGCGGCTCGTTCAAGGTGGTGACGGCGAGCGCGCTGGACCGCGAGCAGGCGTCCGAGCACCGCGTGACGGTGGTGGCCCGGGACCGGGGCAGGCCGGCGCTGTGGAGCAGCAGGGAGCTGGTGCTGGAGGTGTCGGACGTGAACGACAACGCGCCGGTGTTCGAGGAGGCGTCGTACAGCGCGTACGTGCGGGAGAACAACGCGGTGGGCTTGCTGGTGTTGCGCGTTGTGGCTCGGGACTTGGACGCGGGCGCGAACGGGCGCGTGAGCTACTGGCTGTCGGGCGGCAGCGCGGGCGCGGCGGGCGCGGCGCCGCTGGTGTCGGTGGAGGCGCGGAGCGGCGCGGTGTACGCGCAGCGCTCGTTGGACTACGAGCAGTGCCGCGAGTTCTCGGTGGCCGTGCGGGCGCAGGACGGCGGGTCGCCGGCGCGGAGCTCGACGGCCACGGTGCGCGTCTTCGTGCTCGACCAGAACGACAACGCGCCGCGGGTGCTCTACCCGCCCCCGCCGGCGGCGTCGGGAGCGGCGTCTGCGGGCTCGGTGGGTTCGGCTTTCGAGGTGGTGCCGCGTTCGGCGTCGTCCGGGTACCTGGTGGGCAAGGTGGTGGCGGTGGACGCGGACGCGGGGCGCAACGCGTGGCTGTCGTACGAGCTGGTGCAGGCGTCGGAGCCGGCGCTGTTCCGCGTGGGGCTGCAGAGCGGCGAGGTGCGCACGGCGCGGGCCGTGTCGGAGAGGGACGCGGCCAAGCAGCGCCTGGTGGCCGTGGTGAAGGACCACGGCGAGCCGGCGCTGTCGGCCACGGCCACGCTGCACGTGGTGCTGGCCGAGAGCTTGCAGGAGGCGCTGCCGGAGCTGAGCGAGCGGGCGGCGGGCGCCGAGGCGGCGGGCGAGCTGCAGTTCTACCTGGTGCTGGCGCTGGCGCTGCTGTCGGCGCTGTTGGTGCTGAGCGTGGCGCTGGCCGTGCTGGCGCGGCTGCGGCGGGCCGGGCCGCCCGCCGTGCTGCGCTGCCTGGGCGCGCAGCGCTTGTCGCTGGCCGGCGCCGCCTTCCCGGCCGACTTCTGCGAGGGCACCTTGCCCTACTCCTACAACCTGTGCGTGGCGGCGCCGCCCCGCTCCACCGCCCCCGAGGCCGCTTGGCCGCCGCCGCCGCTGCCCATCGTGCCCGCGGAGGAGCTTGTGGCCGGGGAGCCCTGCGAGAAGCTGAATCCGAGCAGCAGCGCCGTCGTGGAACAGCCGCCCGCCGACCCCGACGCACCACAGGTCTGTAAGCCCCTTCACTCCCTCCTTCTGAGGTTTTCCTAAGGGTATGCAGGTGGCAGTGGGCTCTTGGGGTTTGTCTGTCTGTTCTGGTGCAGTTAGTGCCGGTCGCTGTTTCCACGGGCGCGGGTAATAAATAACTCCGCCCCGTTTTAGGCAGCAGGCGTTGCCAACCGGCACTTCCTGCCTCATGAGCTGTCACAGGTGTCGGCTCAGTTGGGAGGTTGTTGTCGTTCAACTCATGCTGTCTAAAACCGTAGAGGACTTGTAAAGATCTGTTTCTACGTTCTAATTTTATTAATTTTCCTCTCAGCACAGTAATGTAGCGACAGCACCTCTTTGTTCAACTGCTCAGGTTTTTCTGCAAAGCTTTTGTTGTGTGAAATAATATGGGTTAGTCACGGTGAAGGTGGATACTTAGATCATAGGAAGTGATCTGCTAGTTCCACATGGTGGAGTTGGCAATGTGATTGACGCTCAGTAATGAGATTTTTCCCTCCTGATCATTCTTTGCCGTGTAGATGCACTGCGACCTGTTTGTTTGCTATTTTGGAATGTTAAGGAAACTTGCTAGAGGAAGTGGGAGTTGTTCTTCCCTAAGGAATATGCTTACCTTCCACCCTGTGCCGTCCCATTTTTAGTTGTAAGTGGGCTACAGAAAAGGCAAGCTATAGTGAGATAAGTTTATTTTATCAGAGCTTTATTTCTTTTTTTCTGTTTCTGCGATTATTTCTCATTCAGAATTTGGTGGTTTATTTACCGTTCCTCAGCTGGTTTTCTACAGATAGATTAATTGTGATCTAAGAAATGCTTGATAGCATCTCTCGCTAAGGCTGTGATCAGTTATGGAGCACTAAGCTGTATACAAAAGCACCGCGTTACATTTAGGATGTAATGAAAAAATTGGGAAGTACTGCTTGGAGGAGAGCAATGCAGGCTGATTCAGAGCAGCCTCGGACGTGCAAGTGAAAAGTAAAAAAGCAGAGAGGGAAGGGCAGCCCTTCAGAATGGCTGCTTTTGGGGAGGAATCTTCATCCCTGCTCTGTGCAATTGCTTGGGCCTGGGAATCTACCGTGACTGGATGTGTTCGAGTGTTGACGCTCAGAGAGGAAAAACTAGAGGACGACTGACATAAAAAGCTCTGCAGTTGCAGGGGGGATACTGTGCTTTCCTATCGTGGAGTAGTAGATTCGGAATACTCTGCAGGCCATATTAAAAGAACTTTGTATCTATAGATTATCGCAATCTCATGAATATTTTCCCGTGCGGTAGAAAGAACATAACAACAGGTCTCCACTGTACTGGACCCGACATTTTCGTGACGAACGTCCCGTATTTTTGAGCTTTCCATGGGCGAGGCAGGGCGGGCATGTCTCGTTGGCGCTCGGTGCGTGCAGTGCCGGGAGGAGGCTGCGGGCGCCGCTGTTGACCGAGAGGAGCGAGAGGAAGGTCGGAGCGCTGCAGCCCCGCCCGCTGCGGCCCGGCTCGATCGCTGGATCGCTGGATCGCTGGATTCCTGGGTCGGAAAGCGGTCTGTTTCCGATCGTCCCCGCGGTGCGGAGCCGTGATACAGCGAGGCGGAGGGACGGGCGGCACTTCCCGGGAGCGGCAAATCGGAGCCGGAGCAGGGGCCGGATCAGCGGTGGTCGGCGGGGATCTGCCGGCGGTGTTGCGGTGCCGGCGGTGCGGCGGCGGCGATGTGCGCGGCGGGGAGGCGCTGGGGCCGGCGGCAGCGAGTGCTGCTGTGGGGCGTCCTGCTGGCGGCCTGGGAGGCGGCGTGGGGGCAGCTGCGCTACTCGGTGCCCGAGGAGATGCCCAAGGGCTCGTTCGTGGGCGACGTGGCCAAGGACCTGGGGCTGCAGATGCCGGCGCTCCCAGACCGTGGCGTCCGCATCATAGACAGAGGTAGGAGGCAGTATTTTGCTCTGCACGGGAAGACGGGACATTTAGTGACGGCCGAGAGGATCGACAGAGAGCAGCTGTGCCGGCTGGTGCAGCAATGCGTGCTGCGCTGTGAGCTGATAGTGGAGGGAGAGATGCAGGTTTACAAAATTGATGTGGAAATCACGGACATTAACGACAACTCCCCCACGTTCAAGGACATTGAAGTGGAAGAGAAAATAAGCGAGACGACAGCCCCAGGGTCACGGTTTACACTTCCTAGGGCTCACGATCCGGACTCGGGACAGAATTCCCTGCAGAGCTACAAGCTGAGCGGCGACGAGCACTTCTCGCTGGCCGTGCAGACGGGCCCCGGCGGGGATCAGCGTCCCGAGCTGGTGCTGGCGAAGGCGCTGGACCGGGAGGAGGTGGCGTTCCACGAGCTGGTGCTGAGGGCGAGCGACGGCGGCGAGCCGGCCCGGACGGGCACGGCGCGGATCCGCGTGACGGTGCTGGACGCGAACGACAACGCGCCCGTGTTCAGCCAGGCGGAGTACACGGTGCGTGTGCCGGAGGACGTGCCCGTGGGCTCCGTCCTTGTCACTGTCACGGCCACAGATGCAGATGAAGGCTTGAACGGGAACGTCAGATACTCATTGCAGAAAGAGGCGGACATGGCATTGGATATTGTCAATGTGGATGCTGAAACCGGAGAGATCACGCTAGTGAGAAGTCTGGACTTTGAGGAAAGCAACGCCTACGAGCTGGAGGTGCAAGCACGGGACGGAGGACAACTGTACGATACGGCAAAGGTCGAAATCACTGTAACCGACGTCAACGACAATGCACCAGAACTAACAGTGACTTCTCAGCTTAGTGAGATCTCTGAGGACGCCCCATCGGGGACTGTTGTAGCCCTTCTGCACGTACAGGACCAGGATTCGGGGGCCAACGGCGAGGTGCGCTGCTCGCTCGATGGGGGCGTCCCTTTCCACCTGGAGAGCTCGCAGGACAGCTACTACCGCGTGGTGACGGCGAGAGAGCTGGACCGGGAGCAGGAGTCGGAGTACAACGTGACGGTGCGGGTGGCCGACGGCGGTCGTCCGTCGCTGCAGAGCAGCAGGGTGCTGTGTGTGCGGGTGCTGGACGTGAACGACAACGCGCCGGTGTTCTCGCAGGAGCGCTACAGCGCTCGGCTGTCGGAGAACAACGTGGCGGGCTTGCTGGTGCTGCGGGTGCGGGCGACGGACTCGGACTGGGGGGAGAACGCGCGCGTGCGGTACCGGCTGGGGGAGGGTGGTGTGCGGGGCTCGCCGCTGTCGTCGTACGTGTCGGTGCAGGCGGAGACGGGCGCGCTGTACGCGCTGCGCTCGTTCGATTACGAGGAGGTGCGCGAGGTGGGGCTGTGGGTTTGGGCGGAGGACGGCGGCTCGCCGGCGCTGAGCAGCAACGTGTCGGTGCGGCTGGTGATCGTGGACGAGAACGACAACGCGCCGCAGGTGCTGTACCCGCCGCCGGCGGGGGTTTTGTCGGGCTCGGTGTGGTCGGGCGTGGAGCTGGCGGCGCGGTCGAGCGAGGCCGGCGCGCTGGTGGCCAAGGTGGTGGCGGTGGACGCGGACGCGGGTCAGAACGCGTGGCTGTCGTACGAGCTGGCCAAGGCGACGGAGCCGGGGCTGTTCCGCGTGGGGCTGCACAGCGGCGAGGTGCGCACGGCGCGCTCGCCACTGGCCCGCGACGCGGCGCGCCAGAGCCTGGTGGTGCTGGTGAAGGACCACGGGCGGCCGGCGCTGTCGGCCACGGCAACGCTGAGCGTGGTGCTGGCCGAGAGCGTGGCCGAGCTGCTGGCCGAGCTGGGCAGCGCGGCGCGGGCGGAGGCGGAGGCGGGGGCGGGCGAGGCGGGCGGCAGCCTGACGCGCTGGCTGGTGCTGGCCGTGGCCGCCGTGTCGTGCCTGTTCGTCGCCTTCCTGCTGCTGCTGCTGGCGCTGCGCCTGCGGCGCTGGCGGCGCTCGCAGCAGCAGCTGCTGGCGGCGGGCAGCGGCGCCTTGCGCGGCGTGCCGGCCACGCACTTCGTGGGCATCGACGGCGTGCGCGCCTTCCTGCACTCCTACTCGCACGACGTGTCTCTCACGGCCGACTCGCGCAAGAGCCACCTCCGCTTCTCGGCCGCCAGCTGCTGCGACACCCTGCCGGCCCGGCCGCCGCCCGACGAGCCCGCGCCGCTGCTCGGAGACCAGGAACCTGCCGGTGCCCAGCAGGCGGACCCCGCCCCTCTCCCGGTGAGTTCTTCTGACCAAAGTGTTTCTGCGAAGCTTCCGCTTCTGCTCTTCTGCTCTTTCCCCGCCGTACTTTGTTCTCTGTGTACGGAAGTTTGCTGACAAAGCTGGCAGATATTCGTGCATTGACACTCTGTGGGCTGATGAGAGGTGGATGTAGGGTCCTTGCTCTGTCTTCCAGGTTGCTGGGGAGGCAGATGTAGTGAGGCTGATGGTGGCTGGAACTTTGAGCGAGGCTTCGTGTTTTCACCATGCACCAAGAGCTTTCTGTACCTTGACATGTAACACCGGTGTTCCTTTCAGTTCTTGATCTTCTCTACAGATGTGTTGCCTTACTAGCAAATTGTAGTTTGTGCTCTTTGCAGGTTCAGGTGTCTTCCCAACGGCACATGCACTTGATTTGGGTGAGGTTCTCTGGATTGCAATATTGACTTTTCCGTATGTAACTCTGCTGCTCAGAATTTGTACTCTTGTAGCCTTCATGTGTCTCAATAATACATAATGGAGGTCAGTAGGAAATGTCTTTGCATTCATCCATACTTTGCTCTCTGTGTTTCCTGTAGGGAAATGGGCCGGGCAACAACTGGTGCCTTGATGATGTCTGTCTGCCTGTTATGAAGATGAAGGATTGTGCTGAAAGCAGTGACTGCTCAAAAGGAGTTGTGGGTACTGCATGTGGAGGAGGAAATGCAGGAGGAAATGACAGGGATGTTTTGCTGATTTCTTGTCTTTTGAGGTTGAGCCATGTGAAATGGGGCTAGATGTGCTTTAGCTATAAAATACATGTCTTGGCAACAGCCTTGCGTGAGTGTGAGGGGAGAGACTCAAGGTGCAGGGGGAGATGTAAGGAGAGGGTGCCTGCATACATTGACTGGAGCACTGCTCCTCTTTTCCTTTTAGAACTTGGAGGTTTCTTCAAAGAAGACCAGGGAGCAGACAAACGGATCTTCTTTTATACAGTTATATAAATATACCTGTGTGATAGTGATGTGAAGAGAAACGATCTGGGAAACTGGGCCTTATGTGCCATGTGCTTGTAAACTAGATGGGTCCATGAGAACCCTGGATGTTGAGAAGGCTTGGAGATTCCAGTCCTGGGAGCTGTGCAGGAGGGTCTGTTGAAGGACACAAGGGAATGCTTTTCTTGTTTTCTTGTTCTTTACCCACCTCTAGGATCATACATAGTGAAGTTTTCCTTCTCAAACTGTTTGGCTGGAAGACATGTTATTCCAGCCCTGGGAAGTTCTTTGTTTGTATTTGCATGTTGTCCTAATTGTGTAACTGCACAGCTTAATTATGTAGTTATGACAAAGGTTATGTGGAAAGGAGCTTTGGGGAAGCAATATGTCTGTTCACTGCTTACTAAACATTTGAATTATTGTTTAGTCTTTGTCACATAACTGGGAATAGTGTGTCATGATCTCTTCCTTTCTGCAGGTGTTTATTTCTTGCCTTTCTCTTTGATGACCTGAAGATGGTTCTTTCTCTCTGATAGTGTGTGGAAGATGAGATCTGTTGTATTTGCCTGCCTGTTCTGTAGGTGCCTTTCCTGTTTACAGCTGGAAAGAGAGAGACTTTCAGAGACATGTTTCTTTCAGCTGTCACTGTAAGAAATGCTCTTGTTTGTCAGATGCCAAGGGTGAGAAGTCAAATATTATCCATAGTAAGGAGACGTTGTCTGAGCAACGTTTCTTTTCAGGGGGAGGGGTGTGTGTGTCTTTCTGTCAGTCTTGGAGATCTCTGATAACCATGAGAGCTGTGAAGAGTTTGAGGAGAGTGTTGGGTGTGTTGTGTGTGAGGAGGTGCTGGTGGAGACATGGCCTGTGTTTTGTTGATTCCCAGACTTGAAACTTTGCCTTTTGAACATAAGTCAGAAGGAATCTTCTTTTTGATATTGCATGGTTTGGACTCAAATGGCCAAGTTTTGGGTTCAGCACATCATACATTATGGTGATAGAGCTTTCAAAGAGCCCATGTGTGATGTTCCCTTTGAGCTGCTACTGTGATGACTGGGTTTTTAACTGAGCTTCTGATTGCTTTTGATCTGTATAACATTTTAAAGTTATTCAAATTATTGGAATGATCAGAATAATCTTTTAGTGATGCTTGGGATCTAAGGAGTTGTGTGTGCAACGTTTCTTGTACTGGTGTGTGTCTGCAGATTTAACTTTCCTGTGGTGTGGCTTTTGGATGGGGAAAAGAGTTCTGTCTGTCCAGAGAAAAGGCTGGTGCAGGAGTTCACTCTGGCACAGTGTGAAGTGGCTAAAAGAAAGGTATAAAGGTCCAGTTTGATCCAGTTGTTGGATGAGGCCACAGCTGTGGTTCCAAACTTGTTTGGTTTTCCACTGCCAATGATGTGTCTCTGGGGTCTATGCTGTGAGCTCCTGTGTGAGCCTCCTGTGTACTTCCTACCAACCAGTTTGCTTTGTGTTCCTACCAGAGCTGACACAATCTGAAATGTGAATCTGTGGTTCAAACACTTCTGATGGTCTCATTCTTGTTGTTTTCTTTGTTTGCTTTGTGTCAAGGAGTAAAGCTGGTCCTCCTTGTGCCTGGCAATGCTGTGAACAAACCAAAGCTGTTGAAGCTTCTGAGGAGCTGCTCAGATATCTCAGTGCCCCTGAACTAACAGGAGTTATTTAGTGTGGAGAAAAGGAATCTCAGAGGCACCTCGTTGCTGTGGTTGGATGAGGTTTTGATGAGGTTGGATGAGGTTTTGAGTGTTTTAGTCTAGTGGAAAGTGTTCCTGCCCATGGTAGAGCTGGGGATTGAATGACCTTGAAAGAACCTTTCCAACCAAACTACTTGAAAAGCAGTTGTACTGAGGTGGAGGTTGGTCTCCTTCCATATCTTAATGGAAAGAAGAACAGAAAATGGTCTTAAGCTGTACCACGGGAGATCCAGGTTACATATTTGATTTTCTTTGTTTGTTTCTCTGAAAGGGTGATCAGGTACTGGAATAACTTGACCAGGAAGGTGGTGGAGTCCCTCTCTGGAAGTGTTTGAGAGGCCTCTGGATGAGGCACTTGGGGAAATGGTTTAGGGGTGATTATGGTAGTGCTGGGCTGAGGGTTGGACCAGATGATCTTGAAGGTCTCTTCCAAATTTTGATTCTGTGATTCAGTGTGAAACACCAAAAGACATCTTATAATTGTCAGGGTGGGAGAGAAGTTCTTCTCCATACCCTGAAGGTGGATATCAGCTAAGACAAACACTTTGATAAGTTTCTATTTCCCTAAAATGGGACTGAATGAAATGCTCTTTTCCCTGGGGCTGCCATGTAGTCAGAAGTTGGGTATTGTCCATGGTTCAACCCAAGGCTGTGAATGCAGAGCCAGGAGATGGAGAGGCTGAACTTGAATGAGGAAAATGGTTGGGTCAGTGTGGGTTTGACTGGTCAGTGGTTTGATTTCATGCCTGGTGCCAAGGTCTGTACCGTGTTTCCTTTGGTCCTGGTATCCCTGTCCTGAAAGGCAGTGACAGTCCTCCAGCAATCAAGCATTTCCTGGAAAACTGTGCTTGTAGAACCATGATGGATGTGTAGAATGAATTACCTTTCCTATATGAAATTTTTATTATCCATTTCTATCTCCGCAGAACAGAGTGATGTAGAGTTTCTTCATAGTTGCAATCAGACTTTCTTTCACGACTTCGTTTCCTGTAAGGTCATGGTCTTTTAGCCATTTCTGGTCAGTGCTTCTGCTTTTGAAACTGTGTCTGTGGTTTGGCAGCAAATGCTTCCTTCAGCCACCTCGGGCAGAATTTTGTGTGTGAGGAATATGAAGAAAAAGCAAAAAGGGAATCTGTTGTAATTTCTCTGAAGCCTGAGCTTGAGAAAGGGGCCCATGACAAAGTGCTTGATATTTGTGGGAGGTGAGCAGGCCACAAAGTAGAATTGCTGAGAGCTGAGGACTCTTCCTTAAAATGAACCCCATAACTAGGTAGTCCGGTGTAAGATGTTAGGGCTGCACTTGCAACTTGAGACCTCAGTGACTTCCAAGTGCTTGCAGAGATGAATTCCAGTGAAGACCCAGAAGATTTCCCAGTGAGATTCTCTGATCACCCCTTGTCTCCTAATGCTTCCTGGCCTTGGTTCTCTCATTTAAATTTTTGGGTTTTGTTTCTTAGTTTCACATGTCTGCAGGTTTCTTTGTATTTATCACCATTGCTTCATTCAGCAATGCATGATGTGTTACTGCCTCTTGTTCATGCTACAGCAGCTGTGAAAGGCCAGAGATGTGAAGGTGTTCTTGAGTTCTGTTACTGTTGGGACCAATTGACCATGACCTTAGCAGAAGCTGTAAATCTGTGGAACAGTGTTTGTGGTAAAAGAAGGCAGAAGATTCACTCTTAGTCATTCCTTTGATGAGTTGTTCTCTGTTGGATGACCACTCCTCTTTTATTTTGGAGCTTTGTAATTTGCATTCTTTAGAATCCTTCCATTTCTTCTCAGAATGGTGGTGAGCAGGCAAACGTGCCTCCCTTCTTGGTGTTCTTGTAGTGCATTATCACCTCATGGTAAATTTTGCCAACGATGAGAAAGTCACAAGCAAAGCTGCCAGTTGTGTAGCAGCAAAGAGAAGACAGGAGAGCTCTGTGTGTGAGGTTGTAGAAGGACATGGTCACTCCCTTGCTTATCAAATGTCACAGATAACACCTGCATGTAGCTGATGGGGTACTATGCAATCTGAGCTGCTTCTGAACAGTGAGGCCTATGAAATGTTATTACACCTGATCTGTTCCTTTCTGTGTGTTCCCAACTCTTGCCTTTCTTGGTGTCATGAGCTCAACCTCAGGCTGTCTCTCTTATGTGGAAGGTCACCTCTCTTCCAACTGTCCTAATGCAGGTGAGATCCCTTACACACCTGTGATGTTTACAGCTGTGAAGGGGAAGCTTTCACAGGCAGATGTGCTCACCCAGGCACACTTGTCTGTAGTGTAACAGTGCAAAAGCATCTCTGCTACAATCCTCCAAGGCACAGTGGTCACCCAGTGAAGCCAAGGCTTCTCCAAACATACCAGAGGCCAGTGGGAGAATATGTGCAGAGTGTCTCTCACACAGTTGCCCAGAACATGCTGGCCACTCATCTGGAGACTGTTAAATGGATGAGGAACTGGCTGGATAGTCACCTTGAAGCAGTTCTAGACAACAGCTGAATGTCCAAGTGCAAACCTGCAACTTGTCCCCCAAGGGTCCTTCCTGGGAGC
Source organism: Pseudopipra pipra (assembly GCF_036250125.1). NCBI lineage: Eukaryota > Metazoa > Chordata > Aves > Passeriformes > Pipridae > Pseudopipra > Pseudopipra pipra. Next base: position 2,748,070 of record NC_087563.1, on the reverse strand, counting down.
AGTACTGTTTAGTATCTTCATAGACAATTGGATTGAGCACACCCTCAGCAAATGTGCAGCTGACACCAAGCTGAGCTGATTCATGAGAGGGTGGAGATGCCAACTAGAGAGACCTGGATAGGCTGGAGGAGAGGGCCCATGAAAACATCATGAAGTTCAACAAGGCCAAGGGAAAGGTTCTGAACGTGGGTCAGGGCAATCTCCAGTTTCAGTAGGCAGTAGGGAATTGGGAAGAGCTTTGCAGAGAAGTAGCTGGGGTTACTGGTGGGTGGTAAAATGGGACATGATTTGGCAAAATGCACTTGCTGCTCTAAAAAAAAGTTGTATCCTGCACAGTGTAAGAGGTAATAAGGCAAACTGTGATGGGCTGGTTCACCACTCTAAGCTCTTTCTGGGAGACAACAGCTAGAGCAATCCATACAGACCTGGAGGTGATATTCCAAAAGGACATAGACCTCTTAGAGTCCCCAGACAACCATAAAAATGGTCTGAGGGCTGGAACAGCTCTGCTATAATAAGGGCTGAAGGATATGAGGTCCTAAAGCATAGACAAAAGAAGCCTCCGTGTAAAATGCTTTTGCCTTTTCAATTTATGGAGTAAGCTTAAAAGAAACACGGAGAGAGCCTTTTTACCAAGGGCTGTAGTGACAGGACGGAGGACAACAGATTTTATGGCTCAGAAAACTTATGAATATGCTTTCAGTTAAAGGGAAGGTTGGATGAGATTTTGAGTGTTTTAGTGTAGTGGAAAGTGTTCCTGCCCTCCTGGCAGAGGTGTGCATTCAATGACCTTGAAAGAATCCTTCCAACCAAAACCAGTGTTTGAATCTATGAAGGACTCAGTGTGGCTTTGCACTTTCCCACTGTCAGTCCCTCAGGTATGGAGATGAAAGGAAGGACGTTTCAAGAATCACAGACGAAAGAGTAACTGTTATTGTGCTACCTTAGGATAGAGATGGCTACCATTGCTTTAGGCTGATCCATTTCTCCAGTTAATTCATCCCAGGTAATGAATTCAGCAGAATTCAAGAGCTCTAACACAGGTCGAAAATGCTCTTGAAGTCTTCCCTGTATTATCATGTATTGTTCCTATAGTTGGGCCTGGTTTTATTAAGAGCAGTTAAGTTCCTTCCTTTATCATTCTACTATGAATATGAATATTTGCTTCTGACTATTCACTGCGATAATGACCTAAAAGCACCCGACAGCTCATTTCAGTTCCAAAGGCCTTAGGAAGCACATTAAGCAGGTCCTGCTTTGATTGCTGATGGGAATCGAGGAGAGACCCCAGGGCCGGTGCAGCCCCAGCCCGGCCCAAAGTTGGTCCCCGCCGAGCGCGGCCGTGAGGCGGCTGCAGTGTTGTGTCGGCGCCTCCGGGTGCCGCTGTTGGGCCGCCGCCGAGCGTTGCTGGAGCCGCCGCCGCCGCCGCCTGTGCGTGCTGTCCCCGCAGGCTGCTGGCTCGGGCGGGCAGTGCGGGCCAGAGCGGCAGCGGCACGGGCAGCAGAGGCGAGAGGCGGCGCGGGCAGCAGAGGCGTGCGAGTTGGAGGCGGCGGCGGGCCGGGTTTGCTTTGTCGGGCGCTGCTGGGGCTGCGCAGAGCGGCTGCGAGGGAGGCGGGGCAGCGGCAGGAGCCTTGCGAGCTCGGCGAGCGAGCGCTGTGGGCGATGTCGGGCGGGCGGAGGGCGAGCGGCGGGCCGGGCGGCGGGCGGGCGCTGGGGCTGGGCGCTGTGCTGCTGTGGCTGTGCTGGCGGGCGGCGGCGGAGCGGCTCCGCTACTCCATCCCCGAGGAGCTGCCCAGAGGCTCGCTGGTGGGGCCGCTGGCCCGGGACCTGGGGCTCAGCGCCGACGAGCTGCCGGCGCGCAAGCTGCGGCTCAGCGCGGACAAGCAATACTTCACGGTGAGCGAGGAGAACGGGAACCTGTACGTGAGCGAGAGGCTGGACCGGGAGGAGCTGTGCGGCGAGTCGTTGTCCTGCTCGGTCAGCTTCGAGGCGCTGGTGCACAACCCGCTAAATATTTTCCACGTCGAGGTGGCCATTGAGGACGTGAATGACAACTCCCCGTCCTTCAGTAAGGCTGTTCTGGAACTAGAGATCGTAGAATTAACTCTTCCCGGTGCTCGTTTTCCTCTGGAGATGGCCCGAGATGCAGACGTGGGAAGTAACTCGCTGCTGACTTACGATCTCACGAGCAACCCAGCCTTTAGTCTGGCTATGAGGGAGAGCCCGGACGGAAGTGAGCAGCCTGAATTAGTGCTGGAGAGAGCGTTGGACAGGGAGAAGCAGAGCTCCTTTGAGCTGGTGCTGACAGCGATGGATGGCGGGGACTCCCCGAGGTCCGGGACTGTTCAGATTCACGTCAACGTGCTGGACGCCAACGACAACCCGCCCGTGTTCAGTAAAAAAGTATACGAGGCGCGTGTGGCCGAGAATCTGCCGGAGGGGTCACTGGTGCTACAGGTGCGGGCCACGGATGCAGACGCTGGGTCCAATGGGCGGGTCTCCTACTCCTTCAGCAACATCCCGGACAGGATCCGTGAGTTGTTCTCTATCGACAGTGAGAGCGGCGAGGTAAGGACAGCGGGTCCCCTTGATTTCGAGGAGAAAAGTAAATACAGCTTCGGCCTGGAAGCGAGGGACGGCGGTGGGTTGGCCGATAACTGCAAGATACAAATAGACATCACGGACGAGAACGACAAAGCGCCCGAGATCACGATTCTGTCACTGTCGAGCCCAGTGCCGGAAGATGCGGCAGTCGGCACCGTGGTGGCCCTGCTGAAAGTCCTTGACAGGGACTCGGGCGAGAACGGTGAGGTGTCGTGCGAGCTGTCGGGAGAGGCGCCGCTGTCGATCGTGACGTCGTCGGGCGGCTCATACAAGGTGGTGACGGCGAGCGCGCTGGACCGCGAGCAGGCGTCCGAGCACCGCGTGACGGTGGTGGCCCGGGACCGGGGCAGCCCGGCGCTGTGGAGCAGCAGGGAGCTGTTGCTGGAGGTGTCGGACGTGAACGACAACGCGCCGGTGTTCGAGGAGGCGTCGTACAGCGCGTACGTGCGGGAGAACAACGCGGTGGGCTTGCTGGTGTTGCGCGTTGTGGCTCGGGACTTGGACGCGGGCGCGAACGGGCGCGTGAGCTACTGGCTGTCGGGCGGCAGCGCGGGCGCGGCGGGCGCGGCGCCGCTGGTGTCGGTGGAGGCGCGGAGCGGCGCGGTGTACGCGCAGCGCTCGTTGGACTACGAGCAGTGCCGCGAGTTCTCGGTGGCCGTGCGGGCGCAGGACGGCGGGTCGCCGGCGCGCAGCTCGACGGCCACGGTGCGCGTCTTCGTGCTCGACCAGAACGACAACGCGCCGCGGGTGCTCTACCCGCCCCCGCCGGCGGCGTCGGGAGCGGCGTCGGCGGGCTCGGTGGGTTCGGCTTTCGAGGTGGTGCCGCGTTCGGCGTCGTCCGGGTACCTGGTGGGCAAGGTGGTGGCGGTGGACGCGGACGCGGGGCGCAACGCGTGGCTGTCGTACGAGCTGGTGCAGGCGTCGGAGCCGGCGCTGTTCCGCGTGGGGCTGCAGAGCGGCGAGGTGCGCACGGCGCGGGCCGTGTCGGAGAGGGACGCGGCCAAGCAGCGCCTGGTGGCCGTGGTGAAGGACCACGGCGAGCCGGCGCTGTCGGCCACGGCCACGCTGCACGTGGTGCTGGCCGAGAGCTTGCAGGAGGCGCTGCCGGAGCTGAGCGAGCGGGCGGCGGGCGCCGAGGCGGCGGGCGAGCTGCAGTTCTACCTGGTGCTGGCGCTGGCGCTGCTGTCGGCGCTGTTGGTGCTGAGCGTGGCGCTGGCCGTGCTGGCGCGGCTGCGGCGGGCCGGGCCGCCCGCCGTGCTGCGCTGCCTGGGCGCGCAGCGCTTGTCGCTGGCCGGCGCCGCCTTCCCGGCCGACTTCTGCGAGGGCACCTTGCCCTACTCCTACAACCTGTGCGTGGCGGCGCCGCCCCGCTCCACCGCCCCCGAGGCCGCTTGGCCGCCGCCGCCGCTGCCCATCGCGCCCGCGGAGGAGCTTGTGGCCGGGGAGCCCTGCGAGAAGCCGAGCCCGAGCAGCAGCACCGTCGCGGGAGAGCCGCCCGCCGACCCCGACGCACCGCAGGTATGTAAGCCCCTTCACTCCGTCCTTCTGGCGTTTTCCTAAGGGTATGCAGGTGGCAGTGGGCTCTTGGGGTTTTGTCTGTTCTGGTGCAGTTAGTGCCTGTCCCTGTTTCCCCAGGCACGAGTAATAACTCCGCCCCGTTTTAGGCAGCAGGCGTTGCCAACCGGCACTTCCTGCCTCATGAGCTGTCACAGATGTCGGCTCAGTTGGGAGGTTGTTGTTCAACTTATGCTGCCTAAAACCGTAAAGGACTTCTAAAGATCTGCTTCTACGTTCTGCTTTCTCTAATTTTTCTCTCAGAGCAGTAACGTAGTGACAGCACCTCTTTGTTCAGCTGCTCAGGTTTTTCTGCAAACCCTGAGTTGTGTGAAATAGTGTGGGCTAGTCCTGGTGAAGGTGGATACTTAGGTCTTAGAAAGAGATCTGCTGATTCCGCGTGGTGGTGTTGGCAATGCGATTGACGCTCAGTAATGAGATTTTTCCCTCCTGATCCTTCTTTACCGTGTAGATGTACTGACCTGTTTGTTTCTTATTTCGGAACGTTAAGGAAACTTGCTAGAGGAAAGGACAGCTGGTCTTCCCTAAGCAATATGCCTACCTTCCACCCTGTGCCGTCCCATTTTTTGGTGTATGTGGGCTACAGAAAATGCAAGCTATGATGAGATCAGTTTATTTTATCAGAGCTTTATTTCTTTGTTCTCTTTCTGCGATTATTTCTCATTCAGAGTTTGGATCCTTCTTATTTACCGTTCCTGAGATGGTTAACTACAGATAGATTGAATGTGATCTAAGAAATGCTTGATAGCACCTCTCGTTAAGGCTGTGATCAAGAATGGAACACTAGGCTGTATGCAAAAGCCTTAACATTTAGGATGTAATGAAAAATTCGGAAGTACTGGTTAGAGGAGAGCAATGCAGGTTGAATCGGAGTAGCCTCGGATGTGCAAGTGAAAAGTAAAAAAGCAGTGAGGGAAGGGCAGTCCCTAGAATGGCTGCTTCTGAGGAGGAATCTTCATCACTGCTATATGCAATTGTTCAGGGCCTGGGAATCTACCGTGGCTGGAGGCATTCGAATGTTGACGCTTAGAGAGGAAAAACTAGAGGTCGACTGACACAAAAAGCTCTGCAGTTGCAGGGAGGATACTGTGCTTTCCTATCATGGAGTAGTAGATTGGGAATACTCTGCGCCATATTAAAAGAACTTTGTATTTATAGATTATCACAATCCCATCAATATTTTCCCGTGCGGTAGAAAGAACATAACAACTGGTCTCCACTGTACTGGACCCGACATTTTCGTGACGAACGTCCCATATTTTTGAGCTTTCCATGAGCGAGGCAGGGCGGGCACGTCTCGTTGGCGCTCGGTGCGTGCAGTGCCGGGAGGAGGCTGCGGGCGCCGCTGTTGACCGAGAGGAGCGAGAGGAAGGTCGGAGCGCTGCAGCCCCGCCCGCTGCGGCCCGGCTCGATCGCTGGATCGCTGGATTCCTAGGTCGGGAAGCGGTCTGTATCCGATCGTCCCGGCGGAGCGGAGCCGAGATACAGCGAGGCGGAGGGGCGGGCGGCAGTGACCGGGAGCAGTAACTCGGAGTTGAGCGGGAGCCGGATCGGGTGACGGCGGCGGGGATCTGCCGGCGGTGTTGCGGTGCCGGCGGTGCGGCGGCGGAGATGTGCGCGGCGGGGAGGCGCTGGGGCCGGCGGCAGCGAGTGCTGCTCTGGGGCGTCCTGCTGGCGGCCTGGGAGGCGGCGTGGGGGCAGCTGCGCTACTCGGTGCCCGAGGAGATGCCCAAGGGCTCGTTCGTGGGCGATGTGGCCAAGGACCTGGGGCTGCAGATGCCGGCGCTCCCTGACAGCGGTGTCCGCGTTGTCTCCGAAGGTAGGACTCAGTATTTGACTCTGCACGGGAAGACGGGACATTTAGTGACGGCCGAGAGGATCGACAGAGAGCAGCTGTGCGAGAGTGTGGAGCAATGCGTGCTGCGCTGTGAGCTGATAGTGGAGGGGGAACTTAAATTTTATGAAATCGAAGTGGAAATCGCAGACATCAATGACAACGCCCCCAGCTTTCAAGAGGCAGAGATGGATCTGAGAATGAGCGAGACGACAGCAACCGGGTCGCGATTTCCACTGGCCGAGGCTCATGACCCGGACTCTGGACAGAATTCCCTGCAGAACTACGAGCTGAGCGGCGACGAGCACTTCTCGCTGGCCGTGCAGACGGGACCCGGCGGGGATCAGCGTCCCGAGCTGGTGCTGGCGAAGGCGCTGGACCGGGAGGAGGCGGCGTTCCACGAGCTGGTACTGAGGGCGAGCGACGGCGGCGAGCCGGCCCGGACGGGCACGGCGCGGATCCGCGTGACGGTGCTGGACGCGAACGACAACGCGCCCGTGTTCAGCCAGGCGGAGTACACGGTGCGTGTGCCGGAGGACGTGCCCGTGGGCTCCACCCTCGTCACTGTCACGGCCACCGACCCCGACGAGGGTCTGAACGGGCACGTGAAATACACCTTTAAAAAAAGGAAGAAGATGGCATCCCAGATATTCCAGCTGGACTCTGAGATGGGAGCGATCATGCTGGTGCAGAGCCTAGATTTTGAGGAAGACGATGCCTACGAACTGGAAGTGCAGGCATATGATGGTGGGGCTCTTTTCGATACGGCAAAAGTGGCGATCACCGTGACAGATGTCAATGACAACTCCCCGGAGATATCGGTGCGGACGGCGCTGAGTGAGATCTCCGAAGACGCCCCGTCGGGCACAGTGGTGGCCCTGCTGCACGTACAGGACCGTGACTCGGGAGCCAATGGCGAGGTGCGCTGTTCTCTCGATGGGAGCCTCCCGTTCCGGCTGGAGAGCTCACAGGGCAGCTACTACCGCGTGGTGACGGCGAGAGAGCTGGACCGGGAGCAGGAGTCGGAGTACAACGTGACGGTGCGGGCGGCCGACGGCGGTCGTCCGTCGCTGCAGAGCAGCAGGGTGCTGTGTGTGCGGGTGCTGGACGTGAACGACAACGCGCCGGTGTTCTCGCAGGAGCGCTACAGCGCTCGTCTGTGGGAGAACAACGTGGCGGGCTTGCTGGTGCTGCGGGTGCGGGCGACGGACTCGGACTGGGGGGAGAACGCGCGCGTGCGGTACCGGCTGGGGGAGGGTGGTGTGCGGGGCTCGCTGCTGTCGTCGTACGTGTCGGTGCAGGCGGAGACGGGCGCGCTGTACGCGCTGCGCTCGTTCGATTACGAGGAGGTGCGCGAGGTGGGGCTGTGGGTTTGGGCGGAGGACGGCGGCTCGCCGGCGCTGAGCAGCAACGTGTCGGTGCGGCTGGTGATCGTGGACGAGAACGACAACGCGCCGCAGGTGCTGTACCCGCCGCCGGCGGGGGCTTTGTCGGGCTCGGTGTGGTCGGGCGTGGAGCTGGCGGCGCGGTCGAGCGAGGCCGGCGCGCTGGTGGCCAAGGTGGTGGCGGTGGACGCGGACGCGGGTCAGAACGCGTGGCTGTCGTACGAGCTGGCCAAGGCGACGGAGCCGGGGCTGTTCCGCGTGGGGCTGCACAGCGGCGAGGTGCGCACGGCGCGCTCGCCACTGGCCCGCGACGCGGCGCGCCAGAGCCTGGTGGTGCTGGTGAAGGACCACGGGCGGCCGGCGCTGTCGGCCACGGCCACGCTGAGCGTGGTGCTGGCCGAGAGCGTGGCCGAGCTGCTGGCCGAGCTGGGCAGCGCGGCGCGGGCGGAGGCGGAGGCGGGGGCGGGCGAGGCGGGCGGCAGCCTGACGCGCTGGCTGGTGCTGGCCGTGGCCGCCGTGTCGTGCCTGTTCGTCGCCTTCCTGCTGCTGCTGCTGGCGCTGCGCCTGCGGCGCTGGCGGCGCTCGCAGCAGCAGCTGCTGGCGGCGGGCAGCGGCGCCTTGCGCGGCGTGCCGGCCACGCACTTCGTGGGCATCGACGGCGTGCGCGCCTTCCTGCACTCCTACTCGCACGACGTGTCTCTCACGGCCGACTCGCGCAAGAGCCACCTCCGCTTCTCGGCCGCCAGCTGCTGCGACACCCTGCCGGCCCGGCCGCCGCCCGACGAGCCCGCGCCGCTGCTCGGAGACCAGGAACCTGCCGGTGCCCAGCAGGCGGACCCCGCCCCTCTCCCGGTGAGTTCTTCTGACCAAAGTGTTTCTGCGAAGCTTCCGCTTCTGCTCTTCTGCTCTTTCCCCGCCGTACTTTGTTCTCTGTGTACGGAAGTTTGCTGACAAAGCTGGCAGATATTCGTGCATTGACACTCTGTGGGCTGATGAGAGGTGGATGTAGGGTCCTTGCTCTGTCTTCCAGGTTGCTGGGGAGGCATATGTAGTGAGGCTGATGGTGGCTGGAAGTTTGAGTGAGGCTTCGTGTTTTCACCATGCACCAAGTCCTTTCTGTACCCTGACATGTAACACCGGTGTTCCTTTCAGTTCTTGATCTTCTCTACAGATGTGTTGCCTTACTAGCAAATTGTAGTTTGTGCTCTTTGCAGGTTCAGGTGTCTTCCCAACGGCACATGCACTTGATTTGGGTGAGGTTCTCTGGATTGCAATATTGACTTTTCCGTATGTAACTCTGCTGCTCAGAATTTGTACTCTTTTAGTCTTCATGTGTCTCAATAATACATAATGGAGGTCAGTAGGAAATGTCTTTGCATTCATCCATACTTTGCTCTCTGTGTTTCCTGTAGGGAAATGGGCCGGGCAACAACTGGTGCCTTGATGATGTCTGTCTGCCTGTTATGAAGATGAAGGATTGTGCTGAAAGCAGTGACTGCTCAAAAGGAGTTGTGGGTACTGCATGTGGAGGAGGAAATGCAGGAGGAAATGACAGGGATGTTTTGCTGATTTCTTGTCTTTTGAGGTTGAGCCATGTGAAATGGGGCTAGATGTGCTTTAGCTATAAAATACATGTCTTGGCAACAGCCTTGCGTGAGTGTGAGGGGAGAGACTCAAGGTGCAGGGGGAGATGTAAGGAGAGGGTGCCTGCATACATTGACTGGAGCACTGCTCCTCTTTTCCTTTTAGAACTTGGAGGTTTCTTCAAAGAAGACCAGGGAGCAGACAAACGGATCTTCTTTTATACAGTTATATAAATATACCTGTGTGATAGTGATGTGAAGAGAAACGATCTGGGAAACTGGGCCTTATGTACCATGTGCTTGTAAACTAGATGGGTCCGTGAGCACCCTGGATGTTGAGAAGGCTTGGAGATTCCAGTCCTGGGAGCTGTGCAGGAGGGTCTGTTGAAGGACTCAAGGGAATGCTTTTCTTGTTTTCTTGTTCTTTACCCACCTCTAGGATCATACATAGTGAAGTTTTCCTTCTCAAACTGTTTGGCTGGAAGACATGTTATTCCAGCCCTGGGAAGTTCTTTGTTTGTATTTGCATGTTGTCCTAATTGTGTAACTGCACAGCTTAATTATGTAGTTATGACAAAGGTTATGTGGAAAGGAGCTTTGGGGAAAGCAATATGTCTGTTCACTGCTTACTAAACATTTGAATTATTGTTTAGTCTTAGTCACATAACTGGGAATAGTGTGTCATGATCTCTTCCTTTCTGCAGGTGTTTATTTCTTGCCTTTCTCTTTGATGACCTGAAGATGGTTCTTTCTCTCTGATAGTGTGTGGAAGATGAGATCTGTTCTATTTGCCTGCCTGTTCTGTAGGTGCCTTTCCTGTTTACAGCTGGAAAGAGAGAGACTTTCAGAGACATGTTTCTTTTAACTGTCACTGTAAGAAATGCTCTTGCTTGTGACATGCCAAGGGTGAGAAGTCAAATATTATCCATAGTAAGGAGACGTTGTATGAGCAACGTTTCTTTTCAGGGGGAGGGGTGTGTGTGTCTTTCTGTCAATCTTGAAGATCTCTGATAACCATGTGAGCTGTGAAGAGTTTGAGGAGAGTGTTGGGTGTGTTGTGTGTGAGGAGGTGCTGGTGGAGACATGGCCTGTGTTTTGTTGATTCCCAGAGTTGAAACTTGGCCTTTTGAAAAAAAGTCAGAAGGAATCTTATTTTTTGGTATTGCATGGTTTGGACTCAAATGGCCAAGTTTTGGATTCAGCACATCTTACATTATGGTGATAGAGCTTTCAAAGAGCCCATGTGTGATGATCCCTTTGAGCTGCTACTGTGATGACTGGGTTTTTAACTGAGCTGCTGATTGCTTTTGATCTGTATAACATTTTGAAGTTATTAAAATTATTGGAATGAGCAGAATAATCTTTTAGTGATGCTTGGGATCTAAGAAGTTGTGCGTGCAACTTTTCTTGTACTGGTGTGTGTCTGCTGATTTAACTTTCCTGTGGTGTGGTTTTTGGATGGGGAAAAGAGTTCTGTTTGCCCAGAGAAAAGGCTGGTGCAGGAGTTCACTCTGGCACAGTGTGAAGTGGCTAAAAGAAAGGTATAAAGGTCCAGTTTGATCCAGTTGTTGGATGAGGCCACAGCTGTGGTTCCAAACTGCCAAAGACATGAGTGTGTCTGGGGTCTATGTGTGAGCTCCTGTGCGAGCCTCCTGTGTACTTCCTACCAACCAGTTTGCTTTGTGTTCCTACCAGAGCTGACACAATCTGAAATGTGAATCTGTGGTTGATACACTTCTGGTGGTTTCTCACTCTTGGTGTGTTTTGTTTATTTGTTTACTTTGTGTCGAGGAGTAAAGCTGGTCCTCCCTGTGCCTGGCAATGCTGTGAACAAACCAAAGCTGTTGAAGCTTCTGAGGAGCAGCTCAGATATCTCAGTTCTCTTGAGATAACAGGGGTTACTTATTGTGGAGAAGAGGAAGCTCTGGGGGCACCTCATTGCTGTGGTTGGGTGAGGTTTTGATGAGGTTGGATGAGGTTGGATGAGGTTTTGAGTGTTTTAGTCCAGTGGAAAATGTTCCTGCCCATGGTAGAGCTGGGGATTGAATGACCTTGAAAAAACCTTTCCAACCAAATTACTTGAAAAGCAGTTGTAATGAGGTGGAGGTTGGTCTCTTCTGCCGAGTCTTAATGGAAAGAAGAACAGAAAATGGTGTTAAGCTGTACCATGGGAGATCCAGAAAGATTGATCAGAGACTGGAATAACTTGATCGGGGAGGTGATGGAGTCACCATCTCTGGAAGTGTTTGAGAGGCCTCTGGATGGGGCACTTGGGTATATGGTTTAGGGGTGATTATGGTAGTGCTGGGCTGAGGGTTGAATCTCCATGATCTTGAAGGTCTCTTCCAACTTTTGATTCTGTGATTCAGTGTGAAACACCAAAAGACATCTTATAATTGTCAGGGTGGGAGAGAAGTTCTCCTCCATAGCCTGAAGGTGGACATCAGCTAAGACAAACACTTTGATAAGTTTCTATTTCCCTAAAATGGGACTGAATGAAATGCTCTTTTCCCTGGGGCTGCCGTGTAGTCAGAAGTTGGATATTGCCCACGGTGTAACCCAAGGCTGTGAATGCAGAGCCAGGAAATGGAGAGGCTGAATTTGAAAGGAAAATGGTTGGGTCAGTGTGGGTTTGACTGGGCAATGGTTTGATTTCATGCTTGGTGCCAAGGTCTGTGCCATGTTTTATATGATCATGGTATCCCTGTCCTGAAAGGCAGTGACAGTCCTCCAGCAATCAAGCATTTCCTGAAAAACTGTGCTTGTAGAACCATGATGGATGTGTAGAATGAATTACCTTTCCTATATGAAATTTTTATTATCCATTTGTATCTCTGCAGAACAGAGTGGTGTAGAGTTTCTTCATAGTTGCAGTTAGACTTTCTTTCAGGACTTGCTTTCCTGTAAGGTCGTGGTCTTTTAGCCATTTCTGGTCAGTGCTCCTGCCTTTGAACCTGTGTCTGTGGTTTGGCAGCAAATGCTTCCTTCAGCCACCTCGGGCAGAATTTTGTGTGTGAGGAATATGAAGAAAAAGCAAAAAGGGAATGTGTTGTAATTTCTCTGAAGGTAGAGCTTGAGAAAGGGGCCCATGATGAAGTGCTTGATATTTGTGGGAGGTGAGCAGGCCACACAGTAGAATTGCTGAGAGCTGATGACTCTTTCTTAAAATGAACACCATAACTAGGTAGTCCGGTGTAAGATGTTAGGGCTGCACTTGCACCTTGAGATCTCAGTGACTTCCAAGTGCTTGCAGAGATGAATTTCAGTGAAGACCCAGAAGATTTCCCAGTGAGGTTCTCTGATCACCCCTTGTCTTCTGATGCTTTACTGCCTTGCTTCTCTGATTTACATTTTTGGGTTTTGTTTCTTAGTTTAATGTGTTGGAAGGTTTCCTTGTATTTATCAGCATTGCTTCATTCAGCAATGCATGGTGTGTTTGTGCCTCTTGTTCATGCTACAGCAGGTGTGAAAGGCCGGAAGGTGTCCTTTAATTCTCTTAGGTTGAGTAGATGTAACCAAGACCTTAGCAGAAGCTGTAAGTGTGTGGAACAGTGTGTGTGGTAAAAGAAGGCAGAAGATTCACTCTTAGTCATTCCTTTGATGAATCGTTCTCTGCTGTACGACCACTCCTCTTTTATTTTAGTGATTTATAATTTTCAGGCTTTAGAATCCTTCCATTTTTTCTCAGAATGGTGGTGAGCAGGTAAACGTGCCTCCCTTCTTGGTGTTCTTGTAGTGCATTATCACCTCATGGTAAATTTTGCCGATGATGAGAGGGTCACAAGCAAAGCTGCCAGTTGTGTAGCAGCAAAGAGAAGACAGGAGAGCTCTGTGTGTGAGGTTGTAGAAGGACATGGTCATTACTTTTCTTATCATGTGTCCCAGGTACCTGCATGTACCTGATGGGGTACCATGTAATCTGAGCTGCTTCGGCACAGTTAGTGAGGCCTATGAAATATTGTTACACCTGATCTGTTCCTTTCTGTGTGTTCCCAACTCTTGCCTTTCTTGGTGTCATGAGCTCAACCTCAGGCTGTCTGCTCTTATGTGGAAGGTCACTTCTCTTCCAGCTGTCCCAGTGCAGGTGAGATCCCTTACACACCTGTGATGTTTACAGCTGTGAAGGGGAAGCTTTCACAGGCAGATGTGCTCACCCAGGCACACTTGTCTGTAGTATAACAGTGCAAAAGCATCTCTGCTACAATCCTCAAAGGCACAGTGGTCACCCAGTGAAGCCAAGGCTTCTCCAAACAGACCAGAGGCCAGTGGGAGAGTATGTGCAGAGTGTCTCTCACACAGTTGCCCAGAACATGCTGGACACTCATCTGGAGACTGTTAAATGGATGAGGAACTGGCTGGATAGTCACCTTGAAGGAGTTCTAGACTACAGCTGAATGTCCACGTGCAAACCTGCAACTTGTCCCTCAAGGGTCCTTCCTGGGAGCAGTACTGTTTAGTATCTTCATAGATAATGGGATTGAGCACACCCTCAGCAAATGTGCAGCTGACACCAAGCTGAGCTGATTCCTGAGAGGGCAGAGATGCCAACTAGAGAGACCTGGATAGGCTGGAGGAGAGGGCCCGTGAAAACATCCTGAAGTTCAACAAGGCCAAGGGAAAGGTTCTGAACGTGGGTCAGGGCAATCTGCAGTTTCAGTAGGCAGTAGGGAATTGGGAAGAGCTTTGCAGAGAAGTACCTGGGGTTACTGGTGGGTGGTAAAATGGGACATGATTTGGCAAAATGCACTTGCTGCTCTAAAAAAAAGTTGTATCCTGTACAGTATAAGAGGTAATAAGGCAAACAGTGTGATGGGCTGGTTCACCACTCTAAGCTCTTTCTGTGAGACAACAGCTAGAGCAATCCATACAGACCTGGAGGTGATATTCCAAAAAGACATAGACCTCCTAGAGTCCCCAGACAACCATAAAAATGGTCTGAGGGCTGGAACACCTCTGCTATAATAAGGGTTGAAGGAGTTGAGGTCCTAAAGCATAGACAAAAGAAGCCTCTGTGTAAAATGCTTTTGCCTTTTCAATTTATGGAGTAAGTTTAAAAGAAAGACGGAGAGAGCCTTTTTACCAAGGGCTGTAGTGACAGGACAGCGGACAACAGATTTTATGGCTTAGAGAACTTAGGAATATGCTTTCAGTTAAAGGGAAGGTTGGATGAGATTTTGAGTGTTTTAGTGTAATGGAAAGTGTTCTGGCCCTCCTGGCAGAGGTGTGCATTCATTGACCTTGAAAGAATCCTTCCAACCAAAACCAATGTTTGAATCTATGAAGGACTCGGTGTGGCTTTGCACTTTCCCATTGTAGAGCCCATAAGTATGGAGATGAAAGGAAGGACGTTGCAAGAATCACAGACAAAAGACTAACTGATATTGTGCTACCTTAGGATAGAGATGGCTTCTATTGCTTTAGGCTGATCCATTTCTCAGGTTAATTCATCCCAGGTAATGAATTCAGTGGAATTCAAGAGCTCTAACACAGTGCGAAAAAGCTCTTGAAGTCTTCCCTGTATTATCATGTATTGTTCCTATAGTTGGGCCTGGTTTTATTAAGAGCAGCTGAGTTCCTTCCTTTATCACTTTACTATGAATATTTGCTTCTGATTATTCATTGTGATAATGACTTAAATCACCCGACAGCTCATTTCAGTTAAAAAAGGCCTTAGGAAGCATATTAAGCAGGTCCTGCTTTGATTGCTGATTGGAATGGAGGAGAGACCCCAGGGCCGTTGCAGCCCCAGCCCGGCCCAAAGTTGGTCCCCGCCGAGCGCGGCCGTGAGGCGGCTGCAGTGTTGTGTCGGCGCCTCCGGGTGCCGCTGTTGGGCCGCCGCCGAGCGTTGCTGGAGCCGCCGCCGCCGCCGCCTGTGCGTGCTGTCCCCGCAGGCTGCTGGCTCGGGCGGGCAGTGCGGGCCAGAGCGGCAGCAGCACGGGCAGCAGAGGCGAGAGGCGGCGCGGGCAGCAGAGGCGTGCGAGTTGGAGGCGGCGGCGGGCCGGGTTTGCTTTGTCGGGCGCTGCTGGGGCTGCGCAGAGCGGCTGCGAGGGAGGCGGGGCGGCGGCAGGAGCCTTGCGAGCTCGGCGAGCGAGCGCCGTGGGCGATGTCGGGCGGGCGGAGGGCGAGCGGCGGGCCGGGCGGCGGGCGAGCGCTGGGGCTGGGCGCTGTGCTGCTGTGGCTGTGCTGGCGGGCGGCGGCGGAGCGGCTCCGCTACTCCATCCCCGAGGAGCTGCCCAGAGGCTCGCTGGTGGGGCCGCTGGCCCGGGACCTGGGGCTCAGCGCCGACGAGCTGCCGGCGCGCAAGCTGCGGGTGGCGTCTGCCGGCAAAAAGCAGCTGAAATACTTCACGGTGAGCGAGGAGAACGGGAACCTGTACGTGAGCGAGAGGCTGGACCGGGAGGAGCTGTGCGGCGAGTCGTTGTCCTGCTCGGTCAGCTTCGAGGCGCTGGTGCACAACCCGCTCAACGTTTTTCATGTCGAGGTGGCCATTGAGGACGTGAATGACAACTCCCCGGTCTTCAGCAAGGATGCTCTGGAAATCGAGATCGGTGAATTAATTTCTCCCAGTGCTCGTTTTCCTCTGGAGATGGCCCAAGATGCGGACGTGGGAAGTAATTCCCTGATTACTTATCAACTCAGCAGCAACCCGTCCTTCAGTCTGGCCGTGGAGGAAATTCCGGGTGGAAAAAAGCAGCCTGAATTAGTGCTGGAGAGAGCGTTGGACCGGGAGAAGCAGAGCTCTATTGAGCTGGTGTTGACGGCAGTGGATGGCGGAGACCCAGCGAGGTCCGGGACTGTCCAGGTTCGTGTCAACGTGACGGACGCCAACGACAACCCGCCCGTGTTCAGCAAAAGAGTTTACGAGGCGCGAGTGGCAGAGAATCTGCCGGCGGGGTCGCTGGTGCTGCAGGTGCGGGCCACGGATGCGGACGCGGGCTCCAATGGGCGGGTCTCCTACTCCTTTGTCAACGTCCCGGCCGGAATCCGCGAGTTCTTCTCTGTCGACCAAGAGAGTGGAGAGATCAAGACTGCGGGGCCCCTCGATTTCGAGCAGACGAATAAATACAGCTTCGGTCTGGAAGCGAGGGACGGGGGTGGGCTCATGGGACACTGCCAAGTGCAGATAGACATCACGGACGAGAACGACAACGCACCCGAGATCACCATTCTGTCACTGTCCAGCCCCGTACCTGAGGACGCACCAGTCGGCACTGTGGTGGCCCTGCTCAACGTCCATGACCCGGACTCCGTCGAGAACGGTGAGGTGTCGTGCGAGCTGTCGGGAGAGGCGCCGCTGTCGATCGTGGCGTCGTCGGGCGGCTCATACAAGGTGGTGACGGCGAGCGCGCTGGACCGCGAGCAGGCGTCCGAGCACCGCGTGACGGTGGTGGCCCGGGACCGGGGCAGCCCGGCGCTATCGAGCAGCAGGGAGCTGGTGCTGGAAGTGTCGGACGTGAACGACAACGCGCCGGTGTTCGAGGAGGCGTCGTACAGCGCGTACGTGCGGGAGAACAACGCGGTGGGCTTGCTGGTGTTGCGCGTTGTGGCTCGGGACTTGGACGCGGGCGCGAACGGGCGCGTGAGCTACTGGCTGTCGGGCGGCAGCGCGGGCGCGGCGGGCGCGGCGCCGCTGGTGTCGGTGGAGGCGCGGAGCGGCGCGGTGTACGCGCAGCGCTCGTTGGACTACGAGCAGTGCCGCGAGTTCTCGGTGGCCGTGCGGGCGCAGGACGGCGGGTCGCCGGCGCGCAGCTCGACGGCCACGGTGCGCGTCTTCGTGCTCGACCAGAACGACAACGCGCCGCGGGTGCTCTACCCGCCCCCGCCGGCGGCGTCGGGATCATCCCCGGGCTCGGTGGGTTCGGCTTTCGAGGTGGTGCCGCGTTCGGCGTCGTCCGGGTACCTGGTGGGCAAGGTGGTGGCGGTGGACGCGGACGCGGGGCGCAACGCGTGGCTGTCGTACGAGCTGGTGCAGGCGTCGGAGCCGGCGCTGTTCCGCGTGGGGCTGCAGAGCGGCGAGGTGCGCACGGCGCGGGCCGTGTCGGAGAGGGACGCGGCCAAGCAGCGCCTGGTGGCCGTGGTGAAGGACCACGGCGAGCCGGCGCTGTCGGCCACGGCCACGCTGCACGTGGTGCTGGCCGAGAGCTTGCAGGAGGCGCTGCCGGAGCTGAGCGAGCGGGCGGCGGGCGCCGAGGCGGCGGGCGAGCTGCAGTTCTACCTGGTGCTGGCGCTGGCGCTGCTGTCGGCGCTGTTGGTGCTGAGCGTGGCGCTGGCCGTGCTGGCGCGGCTGCGGCGGGCCGGGCCGCCCGCCGTGCTGCGCTGCCTGGGCGCGCAGCGCTTGTCGCTGGCCGGCGCCGCCTTCCCGGCCGACTTCTGCGAGGGCACCTTGCCCTACTCCTACAACCTGTGCGTGGCGGCGCCGCCCCGCGCCAACCCCGAGGCCGCTTGGCCGCCGCCGCCGCTGCCCATCGTGCCCGCGGAGGAGCCTGTGGCCGGGGAGCCCTGCGAGAAGCCGAGTCCGAGCAGCAGCGCCGTCGCGGGAGAGCCGCCTGCCGACCCCGACGCACCACAGGTCTGTAAGCCCCTTCACTCCCTCCTTGTGACGTTTTCCTAAGGGTATGCAGGTGGCAGTGGGCTCTAGGGGTTTGTGTCTGTTCTGGTGCAAGTTAGTGCCGGTCGCTGTTTCCACAGACGCGAGTAATAACTCCGCCCCGTTTTAGGCATCAGGCGTTGCCAACCGGCACTTCCTGCCTCATGAGCTCTTGCAGATGTCGGCTCAGTTGGGAGGTTGTTGTCTTTCAACTTATGCTGCATAAAACCGTAGAGGACTTGTAAAGATCTGCTTCTGCGTTCTGCTTTTTTCAAATTTTCCTCTCAGCGCAGTAACGTAGCGACAGCACCTCTTTCTTCAATTGCTCACGTTTATCTGCAAACCTTGTGTTGTGTGAAATAATATGGGTTAATAACGGTGAAGGTGGATACTCAGAGCTTAGGAAGTGATCTGCTAATTCCACATGGTGGAGTTGGCAATGTGATTGACGCTCAGTAATGAGATTTTTCCCTCCTGATCATTCTTTGCCGTGTAGATGCACTGCGACTTGTTTGTTTGCTATTTTGGAATGTTAAGGAAACTTGCTAGAGGAAGTGGGAGTTGTTCTTCCCTAAGGAATATGCTTACCTTCCACCCTGTGCCGTCCCATTTTTTGTTGTAAGTGGGCTACAGAAAAGGCAAGTTGTAGTGAGATCAGTTTATTTTATCAGAGCTTTATTTCTTTTTTTCTGTTTCTGCGATTATTTCTCATTCAGAATTTGGTGGTTTATTTACCGTTCCTCAGCTGATTTCTAGAAATAGATTAAATGTGATCTAAGAAATGCTTGATAGCATCTCTCGCTAAGGCTGTGATCAGTTATGGAGCACTAAGCTGTATACAAAAGCAGAGCGTTACATTTAGGATGTAATGAAAAAATTGGGAAGTACTGTTTGGAGGAGAGCAATGCAGGCTGATTCAGAGCAGCCTCGGACGTGCAAGTGAAAAGTAAAAAAGCAGAGAGGGAAGGGCAGCCCTTCAGAATGGCTGCTTTTGGAGAGGAATCTTCATCCCTGCTCTGTGCAATTGCTCGGGCCTGGGAATCTACCGTGACTGGATGTGTTCGAGTGTTGACGCTCGGAGAGGAAAAACTAGAGGACGACTGACACAAAAAGCTCTGCAGTTGCAGGGGGGATACTGTGCTTTCCTATCATGGAACAGTAGATTCGTAATACTCTGCACGCCATATTAAAAGAACTTTGTATCTATAGATTATCACAATCTCATAAATATTTTCCCGTGCGGTAGAAAGAACATAACGCCAGGTCTCCACTGTACTGGACCCGACATTTTCGTGACGAACGTCCCGTATTTTTGAGCTTCCCGTGCTCAAGGCAGGGCGGGCATGTCTCGTTGGCGCTCGGTGCGTGCAGTGCCGGGAGGAGGCTGCGGGCGCCGCTGTTGACCGAGAGGAGCGAGAGGAAGGTCGGAGCGCTGCAGCCCCGCCCGCTGCGGCCCGGCTCGATCGCTGGATCGCTGGATCGCTGGATTCCTGGATCGGGAAGCGGTCTGTTTCCGATCTCTCCCGCGGTGCGGAGCCGTGCTATAGCGAGGCAGAGGGGCGGTCGGCACCGCCCGGGAGTGGCAAGTCGGAGCCGGAGCGGGAGCCGAATCGGCGATCGGCGGCGGGGATCTGCCGGCGGTGTTGCGGTGCCGGCGGTGCGGCGGCGGCGATGTGCGCGGCGGGGAGGCGCTGGGGCCGGTGGCAGCGAGTGCTGCTGTGGGGCGTCCTGCTGGCGGCCTGGGAGGCGGCGTGGGGGCAGCTGCGCTACTCGGTGCCCGAGGAGATGCCCAAGGGCTCGTTCGTGGGCGACGTGGCCAAAGACCTGGGGCTGCAGATGCCGGCGCTCCCAGACCGTGGCGCCCGCGTTGTCACCGGAGGTAGGAGGCAGTATTTTGCTTTGAACGGGAAGACGGGACATTTAGTGACGGCCGAGAGGATCGACAGAGAGCAGCTGTGCCGGCTGGTGGAGCAATGCGTGCTGCGCTGTGAGCTGATAGTGGAGGGGCAAATGAAGGTTTATGAAATCGAGGTAGAAATCACGGACATTAACGATAACGCACCCAGCTTCAAAGAAATCGAACTGGAGGAGAGGATAAGCGAGATGACAGCCCCGGCATCGCGGTTTCCCCTCCCAGACGCTCACGATCCGGACTCTGGACAGAATTCCCTGCAGAGCTACGAGCTGAGTGGCGACGAGCACTTCTCGCTGGCCGTGCAGACGGGCCCCGGCGGGGATCAGCGTCCCGAGCTGGTGCTGGCGAAGGCGCTGGACCGGGAGGAGGCGGCGTTTCACGAGCTGGTGCTGAGGGCGAGCGACGGCGGCGAGCCGGCCCGGACGGGCACGGCGCGGATCCGCGTGACGGTGCTGGACGTGAACGACAACGCGCCCGTGTTCAGCCAGGCGGAGTACACGGTGCGTGTGCCGGAGGACGTGCCTGTGGGCTCCGTCCTCGTCACTGTCATGGCCACCGACCCCGACGAGGGCTTGAATGGGCACGTGAAATATTCGGTGAAGAAAGCGACGGACATGGCATCGGATATTTTCCATCTGGACTCTGAGACAGGAGCGATCACGCTCGTGCAGAGCCTGGACTTTGAGGAAGGCGACTACTACGAACTGGAGCTGCAGGCACGTGATGGGGGTGGTCTTTTTGATACAACAAAAGTCGCGGTCACTGTGACAGACATAAACGACAATGCGCCCGAAATTTCTGTGAGATCGGCGCTGAGTGAGATTTCTGAGGATGCCCCTTCGGGGACAGTGGTGGCCCTGCTGCACGTGCAGGACCAGGACTCGGGAGCCAACGGCGAGGTGCGCTGCTCCCTCGACGGGAGCCTTCCGTTCCGGCTGGAGAGCACACAGGGCAGCTACTACCGCGTGGTGACGGCGAGAGAGCTGGACCGGGAGCAGGAGTCGGAGTACAACGTGACGGTGCGGGCGGCCGACGGCGGTCGTCCGTCGCTGCAGAGCAGCAGGGTGCTGTGTGTGCGGGTGCTGGACGTGAACGACAACGCGCCGGTGTTCTCGCAGGAGCGCTACAGCGCTCGTCTGCCGGAGAACAACGTGGCGGGCTTGCTGGTGCTGCGGGTGCGGGCGACGGACTCGGACTGGGGGGAGAACGCGCGCGTGCGGTACCGGCTGGGGGAGGGTGGTGTGCGGGGCTCGCCGCTGTCGTCGTACGTGTCGGTGCAGGCGGAGACGGGCGCGCTGTACGCGCTGCGCTCGTTCGATTACGAGGAGGTGCGCGAGGTGGGGCTGTGGGTTTGGGCGGAGGACGGCGGCTCGCCGGCGCTGAGCAGCAACGTGTCGGTGCGGCTGGTGATCGTGGACGAGAACGACAACGCGCCGCAGGTGCTGTACCCGCCGCCGGCGGGGGCTTTGTCGGGCTCGGTGTGGTCGGGCGTGGAGCTGGCGGCGCGGTCGAGCGAGGCCGGCGCGCTGGTGGCCAAGGTGGTGGCGGTGGACGCGGACGCGGGTCAGAACGCGTGGCTGTCGTACGAGCTGGCCAAGGCGACGGAGCCGGGGCTGTTCCGCGTGGGGCTGCACAGCGGCGAGGTGCGCACGGCGCGCTCGCCACTGGCCCGCGACGCGGCGCGCCAGAGCCTGGTGGTGCTGGTGAAGGACCACGGGCGGCCGGCGCTGTCGGCCACGGCCACGCTGAGCGTGGTGCTGGCCGAGAGCGTGGCCGAGCTGCTGGCCGAGCTGGGCAGCGCGGCGCGGGCGGAGGCGGAGGCGGGGGCGGGCGAGGCGGGCGGCAGCCTGACGCGCTGGCTGGTGCTGGCCGTGGCCGCCGTGTCGTGCCTGTTCGTCGCCTTCCTGCTGCTGCTGCTGGCGCTGCGCCTGCGGCGCTGGCGGCGCTCGCAGCAGCAGCTGCTGGCGGCGGGCAGCGGCGCCTTGCGCGGCGTGCCGGCCACGCACTTCGTGGGCATCGACGGCGTGCGCGCCTTCCTGCACTCCTACTCGCACGACGTGTCTCTCACGGCCGACTCGCGCAAGAGCCACCTCCGCTTCTCGGCCGCCAGCTGCTGCGACACCCTGCCGGCCCGGCCGCCGCCCGACGAGCCCGCGCCGCTGCTCGGAGACGAGGAACCTGCCGGTGCCCAGCAGGCGGACCCCGCCCCTCTCCCGGTGAGTTCCTCTGGCCAAACTGTTTCTGCGAAGCTTCTCCTTCGGCTCTGCTGCTCTTTCCCCGCCGTACTTTGTTCTCTGTGTACGGAAGTTTGCTGACAAACCTGGCAGAGGTTCCTGCATTGACACTCTGTTGGCTGGTGGGAGGTGGACGTTGGGTCCTTGCTCGGTGCTCCAGGTTGCTGGGGAGGCGGGTGTAGTGAGTCTAATGGTGGCTGGAAGTTTCAGTGATGCTTTGTGCTTTCAGCATGCGCCAAATCCTTTCTGGGCCCTGACGTGTAACACCCGTGTTCCTTTCAGTCCTTGGTCTTCTGTATAGATGTATTGCCTTACTAGCAAATTGTAGTTTGTGTTATTTGCACGTTCAGGTGTTTTCCCAACGGCACATGCCCTTGATTTGGGTGAGGTGCTCTGGACTGCAATATTGACTTTACCGTATGTAACTCTGCTGCTCAGAATTTGTAGTCTTGTAGCCTTCATGTGTCTCAATAATACATAATGGAGGTCAATAGGAAATGTCTTTGCATTGATCCATACTTTGCTCTCTGTGTTTCTGGTATGGAAATGGGATGGGCAACAACTGGTCCCTTGATCATGTCTGTCTGCCTGTTATGAAGATGAAGGATTGGGTTGAAAGCTGTGACTGGTTAAAAGGAGTTGTGGGTACTGCATGTGGAAGAGGAAATACAGGAGGAAATGGCAGGGGTGTTTTGCTGATTTCTTGTCTTTTGAGGTTGAGCCATGTGAAATGGGGCTAGATGTGCCTTGGCTATAAAAGACATGTCATGGCAAGAGCCTTGTGTGGGTGTGCGGGCAGAGACTCAAGGTGCAGGGGGAGATGTAAGGAGAGGGTGATTGCCCCTATGCAGACCTTCACTGACCCACTGTGAATGTCTGCATACATTCACTGGAGCACTGCTCCTCTTTTCCTTTTAGAACTTTGAGGTTTCTTCACAGAAGATCAGTGAGCAGACAAATGTATCTTTATGCAGAAGTGTAAAGATATCTATGTGAAGTGGGTGGATTGAAGAGAAATGGTCTGATAAACTGGGCCTTATGTGCCATGTGCTTGTAAATTAGATGGTTCAAAGAGCATCCTGGATAATGTGATGGGTTGAGGATTTGAGTCCTGCGAGCGCAGGAGGGTCTGTTGAAGGACACAAGGGAATGCTTTTCTTGGTTTTGGGTTCATTACCCACCTGTAGTACCTTGCAATGTGGGGATTTCCTTCCCAAATTGTTTGGCAGGAAGACGTATTCCTGATGCATGGAGAGCCCTGGGGGGGGGTTTGTTTGTGTTTTTATGTTGTCATAATTGTGTAAGTGCAAAACTTAATTATGTAATTATGAGAAAGGTCATGTGGAAGCTTTGGGAAGAGCAATCTGTGTGTTCAGTTCCTCATAAACAACTGAATTAGTCTCCTACTCTTAGTTACATAATCTAAAAGAGTGTTGTGGTCTTAATTTCTGCAGGAGTTAACTATCTGCCTTTCTGTTTTGAGGATCTCAAGATGGGCCTTAATCTCTGATACAGTGTGTAAAATCAGATCTGTCCTATTTGCCTGCCTGTTACATTTGTTGCCTTTCCTGTTTACAGCTGGAAAGAGAAAGGCTTTCAAGACATGTTTCTTTCAACTGTCACTGTAAGAAATGCTCTTGCCTGTCACACACCAAGGGTGAGAAGTCAAATAATATCCACAGTAAGGAGACATTGTCTGAGAAATATTTCCTTTTTGGGGAGGTCTTTCTGTCAGTCTTGGAGATCTGATAACCATGTGAGCTGTGAAGAGTTTGAGGAGAGGGTTGGGTGTGTTGTGTGTGAGGAGGTGCTGGTGGAGACATGGCCTGTGTTTTGCTGATTCCCAGAGTTGAAACTATACCTTATGAAAATAAGTCAGAAAGGGTCTTATTTTTGATATTGCACGGTTTGGACTCAAATGGCCAAGTTTTGGGTTGAGCACATCTTACAGTATGAGTGGTAGAGCTTTCAAAGAGCCCATGTGTGTTGTTCCCTCTGAGCTGATATTTGATGACTGGGTTTTTAACTGAGCTGCTGATTGCTTTTGATCTGTATAACATTTTAAAGTTATTCAAATTATTGGAATGAGCAGAATAATCTTTTAGTGATGCTTGGGATCTAAGAAGTTGTGTGTGCAACTTTTCTTGTACTGGTGTGTGTCTGCAGATTTAACTTTCCTGTGGTGTGGTTTTTGGATGGGGAAAAGAGTTCTGTTTGCCCAGAGAAAAGGCTGGTGCAGTTCACTCTGGCACAGTGTGAAGTGGCTAAAAGAAAGGTATAAAGGTCCAGTTTGATCCAGTTGTTGGATGAGGCCACAGCTGTGATTCCAAACTTGTTTGTTTTCCCACTGCCAAAGACATGAGTGTGTCTGGGGTCTATGCTGTGATCTCCTGTGTGAGCCTCCTGTGTGCTTCCTACCAACCAGTTTCCTTTGTGTTCCTACCAGAGCTGACACAATCTGAAATGTGAATCTGTGGTTCAGACACTTCTGGTGGTTTTTCATTCTTGTTGTGGTTTATTTGTTTGTTTGCTTTGTGTCAAGGAGTAAAGCTGGTCCTCCTTGTGCCTGGCAATGCTGTGAACAAACCAAAGCTGTTGAGGCTTCTGAGGAGCAGCTCAGATATCTCGGTTCCCCTGAACTAACAGGAGTTATTTAGTATGGAGAAGAGGAAGCTCAGGGAGCACCTCATTTCTCTGGTTGGGTGAGGTTTTGATGAGGTTGGATGAGGTTTTGAGTGTTTTAGTCCAGTGGAAAGTGTTCCTGCCCATGGTAGAGCTGGGGATTGAATGACCTTGAAAGAACCCTTCCAACCAAACTACTTGAAAAATGGTTGTACTGAGGTGGAGGTTGGTTTCCTTCCGTGTCTTAAGGGAAAGAAGAACAGAAAATGGTCTTAAGCTGCACCATGGGAGATCCATATTAGACATTTGATTTTCTTTGTTTGTTTGTTTCTCTGAAAGAGTCATCAGGTACTGAAATAACTTGACCAGGGAGGTGATGGAGTCACTCTCTCTGGAAGTGTTGGAGAGATCTTTGGATGTGGCACTTGGGCATATGGTTTAGGGGTGATTATGGTAGTGCTGGGCTGAGGGTTGGATCTCCATGATCTTGAAGGTCTCTCCCAACCTTTGATTCTGTGATTCAGTGTGAAACACCAAAAGATATCTTGTGATTGTCAGGGTGGGAGAGAAGTTCTTCTCCATATCCTGTGGGTGGACCTCGACTAAGACAAACACTTTGATGAATATCTGTTTCTCTAACATGGGACTGAATGAAATGCTCTTTTCCCTGGGGCTGCCATGTAGTCAGAAGTTGGGTATTGTCCACGGTGCAACCCAAGGCTGTGAATGCAGAGCCAGGAAATGGAGAGGCTGAACTTGAATGAGGAAAATGGTTGGGTCAGTGTGGGTTTTACTGGTCAATGGTTTGATTTCATGCCTGCTACCAAGGTCTGTGCCATGTTTTATATGATCCTGGTATCCCTGTTCTGCAAGGCAGTGACAGTACTCCAGCAATTGAGCATTTTCTGGAAAACTGTGCATTAGAGAACCATGATGGATGTGTAGAACACATGATAATTCATATGTGAAAATTTGATTATCCATTGGTATCTCTGCAGAGCAGAGTGCTGTAGAGTTTCTTCATAGTTGCAATCAGACTTTCTTTCAGGACTTGGTTTCCTGCAAGGTCGTGGTCTTTTTACCCATTTCTGGTCAGTGCTTCTGCCTTTGAAACTGTGTCTGTGGTTTGGCAACAAATGCTTCCTTCAGCCACCTCGGGCAGAATTTTGTGTGTGAGGAATATGAAGAGAAAGCAAAAAGGGAATGTGTTGTAATTTCTCTGAAGGTTAATCTTGAGAAAGTTGCTCATGATGAAGTGCTTGATATTTGTGGGAGGTGAGCAGGCCACAAAGTAGAATTGCTGAGAGCTGATGACTCTTTCTTAAAATGAATCCCATAACTAGGTAGTCTGGTGTAAGATGTTAGGGCTGCACTTGCAAGTTGAGATCTCAGTGACTTCCAAGTGCTTGCAGAGATGAATTCCAGTGAAGACCCAGAAGATTTCCCAGTGAGATTCTCTGATCACCCCTTGTATTCTGATGCGTTACTGCCTTGGTTCTCTGATTTACAGTTTTGGATTTTGTTTCTAAGTTTGACATGTCAGAAGGTTTCCTTGTATTTATCACCATTGCTTCATTCAGCAATGCATGGTGTGTTTGTGCCTCTTGTTCATGCTACAGCAGGTGTGAAAGGCTAGAGATGTGAAGGTGTCTGTGAGTTTTGTTACTGTCAGGACAAATAGTTGTAAAGAAGACCTTAGCAGAAGCTGTAAGTGTGTGGAACAGTGTTTGTGGTAAAAGAAGGCAGAAGATTCACTCTTAGTCATTCCTTTGATGAGTTGTTCTCTGTTGGATGACCACTCCTCTTTTATTTTGGTGGTTTGTAATTTTCAGGCTTTAGAATCCTTCCATTTCTTCTCAGAATGGTGGTGAGCAGGCAAATGTCCCTCCTTTCTTGGTGTTCTTGTAGTGCATTATCATCTCATGGTAAATTTTGCCAACGGTGAGAGGGTCACAAGCAAAGCTGCCAGTTGTGTAGCAGCAAAGAGAAGACAGGAGAGCTCTGTGTGTGAGGTTGTAGACAGACATGGCCATTACTTTTCTTATCATGTGTCACAGGTACCTGCATGTACCTGATGGGGTACCATGTAATCTGAGCTGCTTCAGCACAGTAAGTGAGGCCTATGAAATATTGTTACACCTGATCTGTTCCTTTCTGTTTGTTCCCAACTCTTGCCTTTCTTGGTGTCATGAGCTCAACCTCAGGCTGTCTGCTCTTATGTGGAAGGGCACTTCTCTTCCAGCTGTCCCAGTGCAGGTGCAGTTCCTCTACATACCTGTGATGTTTACAGCTGTGAAGGGAAAGCTTTCACAGGCAGATGTGCTCACCCAGGCACACTTGTCTGTAGTGTAACAGTGCAAAACCACCTCTACTGCAATCCTCCAAGGGCAGAGTGGTCACCCAGTGAAGCCAAGGCCAGAGGCCAGTGGGAGAATATGTGCAGAGTGTCTCTCCCACAGTTGCCCAGAACATGCTGGACACTCATCTGGAGACTGTTAAATGGATGAGGAACTGGCTGGATAGTCACCTTGAAGCAGTTCTAGACAACAGCTGAATGTCCAAGTGCAAACCTGCAACTTGTCCCTCAAGGGTCCTTCCTGGGAGCAGTACTGTTTAGTATCTTCATAGACAATGGGATTGAGCACACCCTCAGCAAATGTGCAGCTGACACCAAGCTGAGTTGATTCCTGAGAGGGCAGAGATGCCAACTAGAGAGAGCTTGATAGGTTGGAGGAGTGGGCCTGTGAAAACATCCTGAAGTTCAACAAGGCCAAGGGAAAGGTCCTGCACCTGGGTCAGGGCAATCTGCAGTTTCAGTAGGGAGCTGGACATTGGGAACAGCTTTGCAGAGAAGTACTTGGGGTTACTGGTGGGTGGTAAAATGGGACATGATTTGACAAAAGACATGTGCTGCTCAGAAAGAAGGTTGTATTTTGCACAGTATAAGAGGTAATAAGGCAAACAGTGTGATGGGCTGGTTCACCCCCTCTAAGCTCTTTTTGTGAGACACCAGCTAGAGCAATGCATGCTTTCAATGACCTTGAAAGAACCCTTCCAACCAAAACCATTGTTTGAATCTATGAAGGACTTGGTGTGGCTTTGCACTTTCCTCTTGTCAGCCCCTCAAGTATGGAGATTAAAAGAAGGATGTTTCAAGAATCACAAACAAAAGAGTAACTCTTAAATCTGCTCCCTTAGCATAGAGATGGCTTCCATTGCTTTAGGCTGATCCATTCAGCCAGGTTAATTCATCCCAGGTAATGAATTCAGCAGAATTCAAGATATCACATACAGTTCAAAACTGGTCTTGAAGTCTTCCCTATATTATCGTTTATTGGTCCTATAGTTGGGCCTGGTTTTATTAAGAGCAGCTGAGTTCCTTCCTTTATCACTCTGCTATGAATATTTATGAATATTTGCTTCTGACTATTCACTGCGATAATGACCTAAAAGCACCTGACAGCGCATCTCAGTTCCAAAGGCCTTAGAAAGCACATTAAGCAGGTCCTGCTTTGATTGCTGATGGGAATCGAGGAGAGACACCATCGCCGTTGCAGCCCCAGCCCGGCCCAAAGTTGGTCCCCTCGGGCGCGGCCGTGAGGCGGCTGCAGTGTTGTGTCGGCGCCTCCGGGTGCCGCTGTTGGGCCGCCGCCGAGCGTTGCTGGAGCCGCCGCCGCCGCCGCCTGTGCGTGCTGTCCCCGCAGGCTGCTGGCTCGGGCGGGCAGTGCGGGCCAGAGCGGCAGCGGCACGGGCAGCAGAGGCGAGAGGCGGCGCGGGCAGCAGAGGCGTGCGAGTTGGAGGCGGCGGCGGGCCGGGTTTGCTTTGTCGGGCGCTGCTGGGGCTGCGCAGAGCGGCTGCGAGGGAGGCGGGGCAGCGGCAGGAGCCTTGCGAGCTCGGCGAGCGAGCGCTGTGGGCGATGTCGGGCGGGCGGAGGGCGAGCGGCGGGCCGGGCGGCGGGCGAGCGCTGGGGCTGGGCGCTGTGCTGCTGTGGCTGTGCTGGCGGGCGGCGGCGGAGCGGCTCCGCTACTCCATCCCCGAGGAGCTGCCCAGAGGCTCGCTGGTGGGGCCGCTGGCCCGGGACCTGGGGCTCAGCGCCGACGAGCTGCCGACGCGCAAGCTGCGGCTCAGCGCGGACAAGCAATACTTCACGGTGAGCGAGGGGAACGGGAACCTGTACGTGAGCGAGAGGCTGGACCGGGAGGAGCTGTGCGGCGAGTCGTTGTCCTGCTCGGTCAGCTTCGAGGCGCTGGTGCACAACCCGCTCAACGTTTTTCATGTCGAGGTGGCCATTGAGGATGTGAATGACAACTCTCCTACCTTCAGGAAGGCTGTTTTGGAACTTGAGATTGATGAATGGATCCCTCCCGGCACTCGTTTTCCTCTGGAGATGGCCCGAGATGCAGACGTGGGTAGCAACTCTCTGCTGAGTTACGAGCTCAGCAGCAACCCGTCCTTCTCTTTAGCCATGAAGGACACTCAGGACGGAAGCAAGCCGGAATTAGTGCTGGAGCGAGCGCTGGACCGGGAGAAGCAGAGCTTCTTTGAGCTGGTGCTGACAGCGGTTGATGGCGGGGACCCCATGAGGTCCGGGACTGTCCAGGTTCGTGTCAACGTGACGGACGCCAATGACAACCCGCCCGTGTTCTCGCAGGACCGATACCAGACAAGCCTTCGCGAGGACACGCTGCCAGGTTCGGAGGTATTGAAAGTGTCAGCCTCAGATGCCGACGCCGGCACCAACGCCCACATCACTTACAGATTCGGGGAAATGCCGGATAAGGTGCTTCGGACATTCGTGGTCGATGCAGACACTGGGTCGATCACGCTGCGGGAGGGTCTGGATTTCGAGGACATGAGGACCTTCATCCTGGACGTGGAGGCAAAGGACGGTGGCGGTCTGGTGGCGCACTGCAAGGTGGAGGTGGAGGTGCTTGACGTGAATGACAATGCGCCCGACATCGAGATCCTGTCGCTGTCGAGCCCCGTGCCCGAGGACGCTCCGGTCGGCACCGTGGTGGCTCTGCTGAAAATTCGGGATCAGGACTCCGGCGAGAACGGTGAGGTGTCGTGCGAGCTGTCGGGAGAGGCGCCGCTGTCGATCGTGGCGTCGTCGGGCGGCTCGTTCAAGGTGGTGACGGCGAGCGCGCTGGACCGCGAGCAGGCGTCCGAGCACCGCGTGACGGTGGTGGCCCGGGACCGGGGCAGCCCGGCGCTGTGGAGCAGCAGGGAGCTGGTGCTGGAGGTGTCGGACGTGAACGACAACGCGCCGGTGTTCGAGGAGGCGTCGTACAGCGCGTACGTGCGGGAGAACAACGCGGTGGGCTTGCTGGTGTTGCGCGTTGTGGCTCGGGACTTGGACGCGGGCGCGAACGGGCGCGTGAGCTACTGGCTGTCGGGCGGCAGCGCGGGCGCGGCGGGCGCGGCGCCGCTGGTGTCGGTGGAGGCGCGGAGCGGCGCGGTGTACGCGCAGCGCTCGTTGGACTACGAGCAGTGCCGCGAGTTCTCGGTGGCCGTGCGGGCGCAGGACGGCGGGTCGCCGGCGCGCAGCTCGACGGCCACGGTGCGCGTCTTCGTGCTCGACCAGAACGACAACGCGCCGCGGGTGCTCTACCCGCCCCCGCCGGCGGCGTCGGGATCATCGGCCCTGGGCTCGGTGGGTTCGGCTTTCGAGGTGGTGCCGCGTTCGGCGTCGTCCGGGTACCTGGTGGGCAAGGTGGTGGCGGTGGACGCGGACGCGGGGCGCAACGCGTGGCTGTCGTACGAGCTGGTGCAGGCGTCGGAGCCGGCGCTGTTCCGCGTGGGGCTGCAGAGCGGCGAGGTGCGCACGGCGCGGGCCGTGTCGGAGAGGGACGCGGCCAAGCAGCGCCTGGTGGCCGTGGTGAAGGACCACGGCGAGCCGGCGCTGTCGGCCACGGCCACGCTGCACGTGGTGCTGGCCGAGAGCTTGCAGGAGGCGCTGCCGGAGCTGAGCGAGCGGGCGGCGGGCGCCGAGGCGGCGGGCGAGCTGCAGTTCTACCTGGTGCTGGCGCTGGCGCTGCTGTCGGCGCTGTTGGTGCTGAGCGTGGCGCTGGCCGTGCTGGCGCGGCTGCGGCGGGCCGGGCCGCCCGCCGTGCTGCGCTGCCTGGGCGCGCAGCGCTTGTCGCTGGCCGGCGCCGCCTTCCCGGCCGACTTCTGCGAGGGCACCTTGCCCTACTCCTACAACCTGTGCGTGGCGGCGCCGCCCCGCGCCAACCCCGAGGCCGCTTGGCCGCCGCCGCCGCTGCCCATCGTGCCCGCGGAGGAGCTTGTGGCCGGGGAGCCCCGCGAGAAGCCGAGCCCGAGCAGCAGCGCCGTCCTGGGAGATCCGCCCGCCGACCCTATCTCACCGCAGGTCTGTAGATCCACGTACTCCTTCTGTTTTGAGGCTTTCCGATATGTCCTTTCCCTCCCGCTTTCTTTGCCTGGTCTCCACGCAGAGAGTCCCCTTGTCGCCGTGTTGCGGCGGAATTTTGTTTTTTCTTCATAAGAGCTTCAGTTACACCTGAGAATTTTTACTACAACTTTCCTTTGAGCTTCTAGCAGTGTTCCCCTGTGTTTCCGCGGGTTGAATGGTTGTGAGGTGCAAGTCTGTGTCTGTGTGAATGACTGAATTAAGGAACGGGCAGGCTATGCCTCTTCCATGGAGAGGATTTGGTTATTCGCTAGTCACAGCTGTGTTCAAGTTCAGCTGAGACGTTATGTGTTCAACGCTATACTCTATAAATTCCTATTCGTTCAGAACAGCGAATGAGGGTTTTCACTCCACAGAAGGAGATCCTCTGATTCTGCATAATGGAGTCGGGAAGAATAAGCACTGACACTTGGTGTGGGAGCTATTGCCTTCGTCACTGCTTTTTCCAGACAGAGTGTACTTGGTAGTGGTTTATAGCTGTACACAAACCCGTTCGTAAATATCTAGGGGGGAGGGGGTTACGTATTGGACTTCCAAAGGAACCATGGTTGGAAAGATATGTTGTCTATCCCTAAAGAAGGAAGGGAATGTCGCCCGTTATTTTGGGGGATGCAGTAGTGGGACGCCTTGGCTTCCTTTTTCCTTTCTGGCTGTAAGTTCTCTCTGGTTTACTCTTCATGATTTTTGTTTCATACCTAGGTGAAAGTGTAAAGTATTTTCTGTTTCATAGAGTTGTCTTTTCCCCATCCTCTTTACCTAAAGGGTTTGGGGTTTATGAAGAACTCTGTTTTATGTGGAACAGCAATTTTGTAGAATTCTGACTGTTTACAAGGGTAGATAACTGAGATATGAAAATATCCAAGAATCGAATGTAAGGGAGGTTGGTCAAACGACAGATTTTCCACTTGAATCAAGCCCACTTACATATGTCTCCGCGGTCAGCAGAGTTTCCAGTCCTTAGCTGTACTTTTCTTCTACTGTTTTATCTTTTTATTTTTTTTTTTCTAACATGTACCAACGTGAACAGGATAGAATTAGATGAATACTTTCTTAACAAACTTCAATTCTTTACACATTGATTTCTGAGAAAAAGAAATCTCTTTCTTGTGGCTGTAAAATGACTTGATTAAATGTGGATGTGTATCATTTAAGGAAACATTAACTTTGTCCTAGATGGGAGATGAAACTTCTGAAGCCCTTCAAATTTCCTTTAAGATTATTAGCTGCATCTTTATTTCTATTGATAATTCAATCATGCAGCAATTAGCTCTGTGACTTTAAGAAGCATGCCATTGCTCCCGTCCCACTTGTGTGCATGAGCCTTATATCTCTGGCTATCCGGGATGTTGGGGGTATGTATCTCAAAGCCTGCTTTTGAACAAATAGGATAAGACTAACGGTAATCGAGAAGTTAAAATAAGAAAAAATATTTCATTTATATATATTGTCATTAGTAAATAATTAGTTGCCCGTGCAGTAGAAACACCAAGTGCAGAGGATGCCTCTGCCTTTCTCTGGATCGTGATCGCTTAGACGATCAAAGCAGAGATCTCCCGCAGAAAGGCCGAGGCAGGAGGTTTGCGCTGCACGGGACCGATGTCTCTCCATGGTGCCCGTCTTTTTGAGCTTCCCGTGCTCAAGGCAGGGTGGGCACGTCTCGTTGGCGCTCGGTGCGTGCAGTGCCGGGAGGAGGCTGCGGGCGCCGCTGTTGACCGAGAGGAACGAGAGGAAGGTCGGAGCGCTGCAGCCCCGCCCGCTGCGGCCCGGCTCGATCGCTGGATCGCTGGATTCCTGGATCGGTGGCGGGATTGCGGTCTGCGATCTTCCCCGCAGTGCGGAGCCCTGCTAAACCGAGAGGGAGGAGCCAGAAGAGGCGTCCCGGAGTAGGAGCAGGAGCCGGATCGGCGGTCGGTGGCCGGGATCTGCCGGCGGTGTTGCGGTGCCGGCGGTGCGGCGGCGGCGATGTGCGCGGCGGGGAGGCGCTGGGGCCGGCGGCAGCGAGTGCTGCTCTGGGGCGTCCTGCTGGCGGCCTGGGAGGCGGCGTGGGGGCAGCTGCGCTACTCGGTGCCCGAGGAGATGCCCAAGGGCTCGTTCGTGGGCGACGTGGCCAAGGACCTGGGGCTGCAGATGCCGGCGCTCCGAGACAGCGGCGTCCGTGTTGTCTCTGTCGGTAGGACGCAGTATTTTGCTTTGAACGGGAAGACGGGACATTTAGTGACGGCTGAGAGGATCGACAGGGAGCAGCTGTGCGAGAATGTGGAGCAATGCGTGCTGCGCTGTGAGCTGATAGTGGAGGGGGAAATGAAAGTTTACGGAATCCAAGTGGAAATCACGGACATTAACGACAACGCCCCGACCTTCAAAGAAATTGAGCTCGAACAGAGAATGAGCGAGACGACAGTCCTGGGATCGCGGTTCCCACTGGCTGAGGCTCACGACCCGGACTCGGGACAGAATTCCCTGCAGAGCTACGAGCTGAGCGGCGACGAGCACTTCTCGCTGGCCGTGCAGACGGGCCCCGGCGGGGATCAGCGTCCCGAGCTGGTGCTGGCGAAGGCGCTGGACCGGGAGGAGGCGGCGTTTCACGAGCTGGTGCTGAGGGCGAGCGACGGCGGCGAGCCGGCCCGGACGGGCACGGCGCGGATCCGCGTGACGGTGCTGGACGCGAACGACAACGCGCCCGTGTTCAGCCAGGCGGAGTACACGGTGCGTGTGCCGGAGGACGTGCCCGTGGGCTCCACCCTCGTCACCGTCACGGCCACCGACCCCGACGAGGGTCTGAACGGGCACGTGAGATACGCGTTGAAGAAAATCACAGAGAAAGCCTCGCAGATTTTCCATCTCGACTCTGAGACGGGAGTGATCACGTTAGTGCAGAGCCTTGACTATGAAGAAGGCGATTCATATGAACTGGAGGTTCAGGCACATGATGGTGGAGCACTTTTCGACACGACAAAAGCTACAATCATGGTGACAGACATAAACGATAATGCGCCCGAGATTTCCGTGCGGTCGGCGTTGAGTGAGATTTCTGAGGATGCTCCGACGGGGACAGTGGTGGCCCTGCTGCACGTGCTGGACGAGGACTCGGGGGCCAATGGCGAGGTGCGCTGCTCGCTCGACGGAAGCCTCCCGTTCAGGCTGGAGAGGTCCCTCGAGGACTACTACCGCGTGGTGACGGCGAGAGAGCTGGACCGGGAGCAGGAGTCGGAGTACAACGTGACGGTGCGGGCGGCCGACAGCGGTCGTCCGTCGCTGCAGAGCAGCAGGGTGCTGTGTGTGCGGGTGCTGGACGTGAACGACAACGCGCCGGTGTTCTCGCAGGAGCGCTACAGCGCTCGTCTGTGGGAGAACAACGTGGCGGGCTTGCTGGTGCTGCGGGTGCGGGCGACGGACTCGGACTGGGGGGAGAACGCGCGCGTGCGGTACCGGCTGGGGGAGGGTGGTGTGCGGGGCTCGCCGCTGTCGTCGTACGTGTCGGTGCAGGCGGAGACGGGCGCGCTGTACGCGCTGCGCTCGTTCGATTACGAGGAGGTGCGCGAGGTGGGGCTGTGGGTTTGGGCGGAGGACGGCGGCTCGCCGGCGCTGAGCAGCAACGTGTCGGTGCGGCTGGTGATCGTGGACGAGAACGACAACGCGCCGCAGGTGCTGTACCCGCCGGCGGCGGGGGCTTTGTCGGGCTCGGTGTGGTCGGGCGTGGAGCTGGCGGCGCGGTCGAGCGAGGCCGGCGCGCTGGTGGCCAAGGTGGTGGCGGTGGACGCGGACGCGGGTCAGAACGCGTGGCTGTCGTACGAGCTGGCCAAGGCGACGGAGCCGGGGCTGTTCCGCGTGGGGCTGCACAGCGGCGAGGTGCGCACGGCGCGCTCGCCACTGGCCCGCGACGCGGCGCGCCAGAGCCTGGTGGTGCTGGTGAAGGACCACGGGCGGCCGGCGCTGTCGGCCACGGCCACGCTGAGCGTGGTGCTGGCCGAGAGCGTGGCCGAGCTGCTGGCCGAGCTGGGCAGCGCGGCGCGGGCGGAGGCGGAGGCGGGGGCGGGCGAGGCGGGCGGCAGCCTGACGCGCTGGCTGGTGCTGGCCGTGGCCGCCGTGTCGTGCCTGTTCGTCGCCTTCCTGCTGCTGCTGCTGGCGCTGCGCCTGCGGCGCTGGCGGCGCTCGCAGCAGCAGCTGCTGGCGGCGGGCAGCGGCGCCTTGCGCGGCGTGCCGGCCACGCACTTCGTGGGCATCGACGGCGTGCGCGCCTTCCTGCACTCCTACTCGCACGACGTGTCTCTCACGGCCGACTCGCGCAAGAGCCACCTCCGCTTCTCGGCCGCCAGCTGCTGCGACACCCTGCCGGCCCGGCCGCCGCCCGACGAGCCCGCGCCGCTGCTCGGAGTCGAGGAACCTGCCGGGCCCCAACCTAGTGACCCCGCCCCTCCCCCGGTGAGTTCCTCATGCCGAACTCTGTCTGCGGGTCTTCCCTCTGCTGTTCCTCTGTCCTTTTTCCCCCGTGGCCTGTGTCCTGCGTAGGGAAATTTGCTGACAAGTAAGGAGAGGCACCGTTCTTTGCTACGCTGTGGGCTGGTGCCTCTCGCTGCGGTGAGGGGACGTGGGATCGGTGCTCAACCTCAGAGTTGTTGGGCGAAGTAGTAGAAGGGAGGCTGCTCTTGGCTGGAGGTTCTTTTTTGCCAGGCTTAGGGTTTTCCGAAAGCATCATTTCTTTTCTCCTTTTGTCCCCCGACAAGTGGAATTCCTGTCAGGGTTAAGTATTCTCCACCGATGTGCTGCATTACTGGGAAATTGAATTTATGTTTTTCGCAGGGTCAGGTGTCTTTCTAACAGCACATGTGCATGAGCAGGTTGGGATTCTCTTGAAACCGAACTTAGTGGCCCCGTGTGAAACATCACTCGACATCTGTTTTATTCTTCTCAGCCTTTCTGTGTCTCCACGGTAATGCAGAGACCAACGAAATGTTTCGTAACTCGTCCGTGCCATTATCTTTGTGCTCCTGGTGGAGGAATAGGCCGGTTAATTAGCAGTCCCTTGGTGATGTCTGTCTGCTTGCTCTGAAGAGGAAAGAAACTCCCGAATGTTGTGGCTGTTTGGGAAAGTGTGTAATGTAAAGGGATGGTGGAGGAAATGGCAGAGTTGTCTCAAGTCCGTGGTCCGATGGTGGTCCCCAGTGAAGAAAAATGGCAAAAATGTGTCTTTAGTCTTCTCAAAGACTTTTGTGGAGGCGACATAGTAATCAATCTGATTTGGGAGCACGGGGTGGTTCTTCCTGTGTATGTGCAGGCTGTCGTGATGAATTTCACCAATAGCTTAATTACGGACTTATGACAAGTGCCACAATGTAACCTTTGGGATCCCACTCCTGTCTATTCATTCCTTACTTAAGACCGGAATTAGGTACCTTCCATAAGTGCCATAATCCAGAAGAGGACGTTGTGATCCCTTCCTTTCTGCAGGGGTTACCTTCTTGCCTTGCTCGCTGTCATGATCTGAAGGTGGGCCTTTGTATCAGATAATGCGTGGGAGATCAGATCTGTCACCCTTGTCTGACTGTCCCGCACACGCCTTTCGTTTTTACAGCTGTAAAGAGAAGGACTTTCAGAGAGGTGTTTCCTTAAGATGTCACTGGCAGAAATGCTGCTACATGTCACATGCATTTGGTGTGAAATCAAATATTGTCCACGTTAAAGAGAAGTTGTCTGTGCAACTTTCCTATGAGTGGGGTCTGGCTGTAAATGGTGGGGATGAGTGAAATTATGTGAGCTGTGAAGAGTTTGAGGAGGGTCTTGGGGGTGCTGTGTGTGAGGAGGTACTGGTAGAGACAAGGCATGTGTTTTGTTGATGCACAGCGTTTATCAATGACCTTCTGAAAATGCATCTACGGATGTCTTATCTTTGACATCCCACTGCTCAGGATCCGACTAAGTTGTGGGTTCATCAGTCTGCTTTCCTGTTGCAAGGTATTTCCTGTGGATGGCAGTTATTGAGCATTCAGGTAAATGTCAGTTTAAATTTTGAGACTCTGGTCTCTTCCAAATTCCCCATGTGCTGAAGTAGAATGATACTTGAGCTGATACTGTGATGAGTGGTCCCTTATCACAGCTGCACATGGCTTATGCACTTGAGAGTAGTTTACTTTACTTGGAGTCATACATTTCTTACGGGCAGCTGTGCTGTGATCCTTGTCAGATAAGAAGAAGTTGTGTGTGCTGTTTTTCTTTCAGACACTTTGCAGTGTCTGATTGCAAAGGTTGCTTTCCTGTGGCATAACTTTTGGGCAGGGTGAAAAATTCTGTCTGTGCAGAGACAGGGCAGATGAAAAAGTTTGCTGTGGTTTTATTTCAAAAGTCCAAAAGATGTAATAATAGTGTAGTAGTTCAGGTTGTCCTAGTAACTATATGAGGGCCACAGTCATGGTTCTGGGCATTTTCCCTATTTTTACTGTACAAAGAAATTACATTGAGGAGCTGTGGCTGTGGGCTGTGGTGTGAGCTCCTGGGTGAGTGTTGTGTGGGCATTTTACCACCTAGATGCCCTTCTTGTGTACCTACTACTGTTGAGCTAATCTGAAATGACAAGCTATTGACCCTTGCAGAGAAATGCAACTCCTCTTTCTGGTAACTGTGGGTGGCCTGGTCACGGTGGATATTAAAGATATTTGGCCTGGCCAACTGCAGTTTTGATTAGACATTCTTGCAAATGATGAGGGTCAGAGAACAGCGTGCAAGTTGTGCAGGGCTGGAGAGAAGAGTCCTGTGACCTGTGTGGGAAGGTCTGTTGAAGGACACAAGAGCTGTGGTTTGCTCTTTGCCCTGTTCGGTGCCCAGCTGTAGTATCATGGGATGTGATTTTCTTTTTCCCCAGTAAGTTTGGCCTAACAGATCTTACTCCAGCTGTATGGAGAGCCCTGGGAAGTTCCTCCTGTGTGTTTTCAGGTTATTGTATTATTTTTAAGGAATGGTTCAATTAGGTACCTATGCCAAGTGCCATAATAAAGGGAGTTTTGGGAGGAGCCAACTCTGTATTCATTGCCTACTACTAAGTACCTGAACTATGTGCCTACAGTTAGTGCATCATCTGGAAGAGGGTATGTTGATTCCTTTTTGCAGATGTAAAATTCTTACTTTTTTTCCTTTTAATAGAAGTGTTTTCTTAAAATGTTACTGGAAGAAATCCTCTTGGTAGTCACATATAGAGGTGCAGAAGTCAAATATTACCCACGATAATGGGAAGCTGTCTGAGGAACTTTTCTTTTCGTGGAGTTTCTCTGCCAATTTTGAAGATCTGTAATAATTCCGTGACTTGTGAAGGGTTTGAGGAGAGACTTGGGATTGCTGTGTGTGAGAAGCACTTTCTGATTGCCAGGGTTTCTTCATGGCCTCTGAAAATTGTGTGAAGGTGTCTTTTTGTTTTGGTGCTCCATCATTTACGTTCCAATGAGCAGGCTGTGGGTTCACCAGTTTGGTTTTCCACTTCACGATGTTTGCTGTGAATGGCAGTTGTCAGCACAGATGGAAACTTTGCATCAAGAGTCACATACCTTCCAAGAAATTTCTGTGCTGGAGAAGGAGGATGTTGCCTTTGAGTGGTACTTTGATGACTGGATCACTGAATGAGCTGCCAGCGTTTTATACCCTTTATAACACTTCATAACTGTTCAAAATAATGCATTGAGCAGAAAAATCTCTGTGCCTTCATCTGTGTTGTGATCCTTGGGATCTGAAAGGTGGGCATGCAACTCTTCTGTTAGCAGTGTCTGTCTTCTAAATTTGCTTTCCTGTTGTGTGATGACAGAGGGAAGAAGTCTGTCTATCCAGAGACAGAACCAGTGGAATAGTTTGAAATGGATAGAAGAAATGTGTCAAGCTCTATTTGTCCTAGTAGTTTGATGAGGCCCTCACGTGTGGTTCCAAGCATTTTGTTTTTTAGGTTGTTCAAAGAAATGACTGTGGCTGGGGTCTCTGGTTTGAGATCCCCTGTGACCCTCTTGTGTACTTGTTGCAAAACAGTTTCCTTTGTTGCCACCAAAGACAGAGAATGTAGAGCGAGGAAGCTGAAAGACTGGATTTGAACCAAGAAAATAGGTGTGTCCATGTGGTTTTGTTTGGGCAGTGGTTACATTACAGGCCTGGTGTCAAGGCCTGTGCGGTCTGTAACCTGTGATCCTGCTTTCATTTTCCTGAATTTCAGTGACATTCATGCAGCAATAACGAGCCATGTTAAATTCCTGTGTGGAACATCTTTTCTTTGATTCTATGAAAGACTCAGAAATGGCTTTGCACTTTCCTATTGTTGTGTTCTCAAACATGGAGGCCCAAAAGAAGGAATTTTGATGAATGGGACACAAAACAATGGGTGTTATTCTGCTATATTAGCACAGAGATATAACAATTGCTGATCTATTTTTCACGGTAATTGGCCCCGTGGAAGGAATGCAAGAATTCCAAATAACTGACGGAGTGCAAAAAAGCTCTTAAAGTCTTCAATACCTAATATAGTTTCTTGATCTTATAGTTGTACAATGATTTCATTAAGAGCTGTGGAATTCCCTTAAGTATTGCTGTGCCACGAATCTTTGCTTGTGACTATTCAGCGAGACTCAAAAGCATTCAATAGAGAATCGGAGCTGCAAATTCTTTTGGAGTCGAATTAAACAAGTGCTTAAGAGGGAGAGACCCCAGGGCCGTTGCAGCCCCAGCCCGGCCCAAAGTTGGTCCCCGCCGAGCGCGGCCGTGAGGCGGCTGCAGTGTTGTGTCGGCGCCTCCGGGTGCCGCTGTTGGGCCGCCGCCGAGCGTTGCTGGAGCCGCCGCCGCCGCCGCCTGTGCGTGCTGTCCCCGCAGGCTGCTGGCTCGGGCGGGCAGTGCGGGCCAGAGCGGCAGCGGCACGGGCAGCAGAGGCGAGAGGCGGCGCGGGCAGCAGAGGCGTGCGAGTTGGAGGCGGCGGCGGGCCGGGTTTGCTTTGTCGGGCGCTGCTGGGGCTGCGCAGAGCGGCTGCGAGGGAGGCGGGGCAGCGGCAGGAGCCTTGCGAGCTCGGCGAGCGAGCGCCGTGGGCGATGTCGGGCGGGCGGAGGGCGAGCGGCGGGCCGGGCGGCGGGCGAGCGCTGGGGCTGGGCGCTGTGCTGCTGTGGCTGTGCTGGCGGGCGGCGGCGGAGCGGCTCCGCTACTCCATGGCCGAGGAGCTGCCCAGAGGCTCGCTGGTGGGGCCGCTGGCCCGGGACCTGGGGCTCAGCGCCGACGAGCTGCCGGCGCGCAAGCTGCGGCTCAGCGCGGACAAGCAATACTTCACGGTGAGCGAGGGGAACGGGAACCTGTACGTGAGCGAGAGGCTGGACCGGGAGGAGCTGTGCGGCGAGTCGTTGTCCTGCTCGGTCAGCTTCGAGGCGCTGGTGCACAACCCGCTCAATGTTTTCCACGTCGACGTGACCATCCAGGATGTGAATGACAACTCCCCAGCCTTTAGCAAGGCTGTTTTGGACCTCGAGATAGGTGAATGGTCACTTCCAGGTGCTCGTTTTCCTCTGGAGATGGCCCAAGATGCGGACGCGGGCAGCAACTCGCTGCTGACGTATGAGCTCAGCAGCAATCCGTCCTTCAGTCTAGCCTTGAAAGAAAACACGGGTGGAATGAAGCAGCCTGAATTAGTGCTGGAGCAAGCGTTGGATCGGGAGAAGCAGAGCTCCTTCGAACTTGTGCTGACGGCAGTGGATGGCGGGGACCCTGCAATGTCCGGGACTGTTCAGGTTCGTGTGAACGTGTCTGACGCCAACGACAACCCGCCCGTGTTCAGTAAAAGTGTCTACGAGGCGCGAGTGGGAGAGAATCAGCCGGTGGGGTCGCTGGCGATGCAGGTGCGGGCCACGGATGCGGACGCGGGGTCCAATGGGCGGGTCTCCTACTCCTTCAGCAACGTCCCAGGCGGGATCCGTGAGTTGTTTGCTGTCGACAGCGAGAGCGGCGAGATCAAGACTGTGGGTCCCCTTGATTTCGAGGAGAAAAGTAAATACAGCTTCACCCTTGAGGCGAGGGACGGTGGTGGTCTGACCGGTCATTGTCAAGTGCAGATAGACGTCACAGATGAAAATGACAACGCGCCCGAGATCACCATT
The DNA here is from genome assembly GCF_036250125.1 of Pseudopipra pipra. Classification (NCBI taxonomy): domain Eukaryota; kingdom Metazoa; phylum Chordata; class Aves; order Passeriformes; family Pipridae; genus Pseudopipra; species Pseudopipra pipra. Next base: position 2,707,204 of record NC_087563.1, on the reverse strand, counting down.
CTGTCACTGTCGAGCCCCGTGCCAGAGGACGCGCCAGCCGGCACCGTGGTGGCCCTGCTGAAAGTGCGGGACCGGGACTCCGGCGAGAACGGTGAGGTGTCGTGCGAGCTGTCGGGAGAGGCGCCGCTGTCGATCGTGGCGTCGTCGGGCGGCTCATACAAGGTGGTGACGGCGAGCGCGCTGGACCGCGAGCAGGCGTCCGAGCACCGCGTGACGGTGGTGGCCCGGGACCGGGGCAGGCCGGCGCTGTGGAGCAGCAGGGAGCTGTTGCTGGAGGTGTCGGACGTGAACGACAACGCGCCGGTGTTCGAGGAGGCGTCGTACAGCGCGTACGTGCGGGAGAACAACGCGGTGGGCTTGCTGGTGTTGCGCGTTGTGGCTCGGGACTTGGACGCGGGCGCGAACGGGCGCGTGAGCTACTGGCTGTCGGGCGGCAGCGCGGGCGCGGCGGGCGCGGCGCCGCTGGTGTCGGTGGAGGCGCGGAGCGGCGCGGTGTACGCGCAGCGCTCGTTGGACTACGAGCAGTGCCGCGAGTTCTCGGTGGCCGTGCGGGCGCAGGACGGCGGGTCGCCGGCGCGCAGCTCGACGGCCACGGTGCGCGTCTTCGTGCTCGACCAGAACGACAACGCGCCGCGGGTGCTCTACCCGCCCCCGCCGGCGGCGTCGGGATCGGCCCCGGGCTCGGTGGGTTCGGCTTTCGAGGTGGTGCCGCGTTCGGCGTCGTCCGGGTACCTGGTGGGCAAGGTGGTGGCGGTGGACGCGGACGCGGGGCGCAACGCGTGGCTGTCGTACGAGCTGGTGCAGGCGTCGGAGCCGGCGCTGTTCCGCGTGGGGCTGCAGAGCGGCGAGGTGCGCACGGCGCGGGCCGTGTCGGAGAGGGACCCGGCCAAGCAGCGCCTGGTGGCCGTGGTGAAGGACCACGGCGAGCCGGCGCTGTCGGCCACGGCCACGCTGCACGTGGTGCTGGCCGAGAGCTTGCAGGAGGCGCTGCCGGAGCTGAGCGAGCGGGCGGCGGGCGCCGAGGCGGCGGGCGAGCTGCAGTTCTACCTGGTGCTGGCGCTGGCGCTGCTGTCGGCGCTGTTGGTGCTGAGCGTGGCGCTGGCCGTGCTGGCGCGGCTGCGGCGGGCCGGGCCGCCCGCCGTGCTGCGCTGCCTGGGCGCGCAGCGCTTGTCGCTGGCCGGCGCCGCCTTCCCGGCCGACTTCTGCGAGGGCACCTTGCCCTACTCCTACAACCTGTGCGTGGCGGCGCCGCCCCGCGCCACCCCCGAGGCCGCTTGGCCGCCGCCGCCGCTGCCCATCGTGCCCGCGGAGGAGCTTGTGGCCGGGGAGCCCTGCGAGAAGCCGAGTCCGAGCAGCAGCGCCGTCCCGGGAGTGCCGCCCGCCGATCCCGACGCACCACAGGTCTGTAAGCCCGTACACCCTCTTTCTGAATCTTTCGTAACTCTTGCTGGCGGCAAGGGGCTCTTGGAGTTTGGTTTTTTTTTTTCCTCTCCTCGGGCTATTAATGCTGGTCTGTGTTTTCAATGAATGCGTGGAATAATTAGAGAGGGCGGATCTTAATTTTTTCAGAATGAGATGTATATGACGGGCTTGGTTGGAGATTTAACCTTCCCGATAGTTTTTTCTCCAAGCTGTGTGTTTGGACCTTGTAATAGGTGGACAAGACCCCCTTTGGCTGGTGTTGTTTCGGTGTTAGACTCACAAAGCAAAGTTGCATATGGCTGTATGAATATGAAAGTTACACCTCTGTGTGCATGCTCCCATCTTTTGAGGGAAGGCCTCTCCAGAAATGCTTACACTGCTGAGTCGGGTTAATTGACGATCTCAAAAAGCTCTGCACTGGAGCACTAATTCCCCTGCACTATAAAGCCTGTACTAAATAAGGTTTTAACGAAAATTTCGAGGTCGTGGATGGAGGATGGAGAGTAATGGAGGCTTATTCAGAGTTGTCTCCGATGTTCTCGTGCAAAGTAGCAGGGACCGTCACTATACCGCTGGATTCGGTGACCAGCGCGACTGTTCCTGAGCAGTTTCCTTACTCCAAAACACTGTTTTGATCTCTGAAAGACTGAGGAAAACGTCCTTCAAGCACGGGTGGTACAAACCTTTGCAATTGGTGGCCGAGTTTCTGCTTGTGCATATTAATAGAGGGGTTTATGCATGTTATATCACCACGATAAAAACATTTTCCCATGCGGAAGTAACATAACGCTTTGCTTCTGCCTGGTCGTCATAAAATGCAGGATTAAACCGTAGGTCGGCTGGACAAAAAGCGAGGTGTTCGTGGAGACTGTTCCGTCTCCGCGAGCTGCCCATGGGCGAGGCAAGGCGGGCACCGCTCGCTGGCGCTCGGTGCGTGCAGTGCCGGGAGGAGGCTGCGGGCGCCGCTGTTGACCGAGAGGAGCGAGAGGAAGGTCGGAGCGCTGCAGCCCCGCCCGCTGCGGCCCGGCTCGATCGCTGGATCGCTGGATTCCTGGATCGGGAAGCGGTCTGTTTCCGATCTTCCCCGCAGTGCGGAGCTGAGAGCGAGGAGCGAGGCGGAGCGGCGGGCGGCAGCAGCTGAGAGCAGCAAGCCGGAGCGGGAGCCGGATCTGCGGCCGGCGGCGGGGATCTGCCGGCGGTGTTGCGGTGCCGGCGGTGCGGCGGCGGCGATGTGCGCGGCGGGGAGGCGCTGGGGCCGGCGGCAGCGAGTGCTGCTCTGGGGCGTCCTGCTGGCGGCCTGGGAAGCGGCGTGGGGGCAGCTGCGCTACTCGGTGCCCGAGGAGATGCCCAAGGGCTCGTTCGTGGGCGACGTGGCCAAGGACCTGGGGCTGCAGATGCCGGCGCTCCCAGACCGCGGCGTCCGCGTTGTCTCTGTCGGTAGGACGCAGTACTTTGCTCTGCACGGGAAGACGGGACATTTAGTGACGGCCGAGAGGATCGACAGAGAGCAGCTGTGCCGGCTGGTGGAGCAATGTGTGCTGCGCTGTGAGCTGATAGTGGAGGCGGAAATGAAGGTTTACGGAATCGAAGTGGAAATCACGGACATTAATGACAACGTCCCGAGCTTCAAGGACACTGAGGTGGAGGAGAAGATAAGTGAAATGACAGCCCCCGGGTCGCGGTTTACACTTCCCAGAGCTCACGATCCGGATTCGGGACAGAATTCCCTGCAGAGCTACGAGCTGAGCGGCGACGAGCACTTCTCGCTGGCCGTGCAGACGGGCCCCGGCGGGGATCAGCGTCCCGAGCTGGTGCTGGCGAAGGCGCTGGACCGGGAGGAGGCGGCGTTTCACGAGCTGGTGCTGAGGGCGAGCGACGGCGGCGAGCCGGCCCGGACGGGCACGGCGCGGATCCGCGTGACGGTGCTGGACGCGAACGACAACGCGCCCGTGTTCAGCCAGGCGGAGTACACGGTGCGTGTGCCGGAGGACGTGCCCGTGGGCTCCGTCCTCGTCACCGTCACGGCCACCGACCCCGACGAGGGTCTGAACGGGCACGTGAAATACTCGATGAAGAAAGAGACGGACCTGGCTATTTTTCATCTGGACTCTGAGGACGGAGCAATCAGTCTATTGAGGAGCCTGGATTTCGAGGAAGGTGCCAACTACGAATTGGAGGTGCAGGCACGCGACGGAGGAGGGCTTTTCGACACGACAAAAGTTGCGATCACCGTGACAGACATAAACGATAATGCGCCCGAAATTTCGGTGAGATCGGCGCTAAAGGAGATCTCTGAGGACGCCCCGACGGGGACGGTGGTGGCCCTGCTCCACGTGCTGGACGAGGACTCGGGGGCCAACGGCGAGGTGCGCTGCTCGCTCGACGGAAGCCACGCTTTCCGGCTGGAGAAGTCCTTGGAGGGCTACTACCGTGTGGTGACAGCGAGAGAGCTGGACCGGGAGCAGGAGTCGGAGTACAACGTGACGGTGCGGGCGGCCGACGGCGGTCGTCCGTCGCTGCAGAGCAGCAGGGTGCTGTGTGTGCGGGTGCTGGACGTGAACGACAACGCGCCGGTGTTCTTGCAGGAGCGCTACAGCGCTCGTCTGTCGGAGAACAACGTGGCGGGCTTGCTGGTGCTGCGGGTGCGGGCGACGGACTCGGACTGGGGGGAGAACGCGCGCGTGCGGTACCGGCTGGGGGAGGGTGGTGTGCGGGGCTCGCCGCTGTCGTCGTACGTGTCGGTGCAGGCGGAGACGGGCGCGCTGTACGCGCTGCGCTCGTTCGATTACGAGGAGGTGCGCGAGGTGGGGCTGTGGGTTTGGGCGGAGGACGGCGGCTCGCCGGCGCTGAGCAGCAACGTGTCGGTGCGGCTGGTGATCGTGGACGAGAACGACAACGCGCCGCAGGTGCTGTACCCGCCGGCGGCGGGGGCTTTGTCGGGCTCGGTGTGGTCGGGCGTGGAGCTGGCGGCGCGGTCGAGCGAGGCCGGCGCGCTGGTGGCCAAGGTGGTGGCGGTGGACGCGGACGCGGGTCAGAACGCGTGGCTGTCGTACGAGCTGGCCAAGGCGACGGAGCCGGGGCTGTTCCGCGTGGGGCTGCACAGCGGCGAGGTGCGCACGGCGCGCTCGCCACTGGCCCGCGACGCGGCGCGCCAGAGCCTGGTGGTGCTGGTGAAGGACCACGGGCGGCCGGCGCTGTCGGCCACGGCCACGCTGAGCGTGGTGCTGGCCGAGAGCGTGGCCGAGCTGCTGGCCGAGCTGGGCAGCGCGGCGCGGGCGGAGGCGGAGGCGGGGGCGGGCGAGGCGGGCGGCAGCCTGACGCGCTGGCTGGTGCTGGCCGTGGCCGCCGTGTCGTGCCTGTTCGTCGCCTTCCTGCTGCTGCTGCTGGCGCTGCGCCTGCGGCGCTGGCGGCGCTCGCAGCAGCAGCTGCTGGCGGCGGGCAGCGGCGCCTTGCGCGGCGTGCCGGCCACGCACTTCGTGGGCATCGACGGCGTGCGCGCCTTCCTGCACTCCTACTCGCACGACGTGTCTCTCACGGCCGACTCGCGCAAGAGCCACCTCCGCTTCTCGGCCGCCAGCTGCTGCGACACCCTGCCGGCCCGGCCGCCGCCCGACGAGCCCGCGCCGCTGCTCGGAGACGAGGAACCTGCCGGTGCCCGCTCCGCCGATTCCGCCCCTCCCCCGGTGAGTTCCTCATGCAGAACTCGTTACGACGCTTCCTTCTGCTGCTCCTCTGTCCTTTTCCTACAGTGGCCTGTGTCCTGCGTAGGGAAATTTGCTAACAAATAAGGCAAAGCACCGTTCATTGAGGCGCTGTGGGCTGATGCCTCTCGCTGCGGTGAGGGGGACATGGGGTCGGATTTCATTCTTATGTTTGGTGGGTATCGCAGGAGAAATGAAGCTGTTCTTGTTGGAGCTTCAGTCTTCGGGTTCTACTGTTTTTATCAGGTGCTCGATTGTATCTCTTTTTGTCCATAACATTCTTAATTCCAGTTTTCCTATCAATATTAGCTCTGTTGAAGTGCTGTGTTGCGTTGTAAGGAAACGCATTTTTGCGTTGTTAGCAGTGTTCGGTGTGTTCCCGATAGCACATGTGCTTGAGTAGGTTGAGAAAGGGAACATTCGTGTTCCGTTGTATAAATTTCCATATGGGGATAATATTTTCACCTTTTTCACGCCATCTTACTTTTTTTGTTTTGTTTTTTTTTTCTTTGCCGTTTTTTGTTTGTTTGGGGGTTTCTTTGTTTGTTTCGTTTTGTTTTGTTTTTCCTTTGCATGATTATCTGCTGGTGGGTGTAGTCCCACCTGATCTTATATTGCTTATTATTTATTATCGTTGAAAATAGAGTATGAACTACACAGTAGTATGGCTTTTAAACAGCGGCACTTTTCTCAAGTCTGTCTTTGTATTTGTTCCAAATCCTTTTCTTCCAATAATATTTAGGATGAATGTAAGCCATTGTTGGAAATGAACCTGGAGCCACCTTTGCCTGCTTGGGGTTCGGTCTTTTACATTTCTCCTGTGTGAAAGTTCCTCATACAGCCTCTTCCTCGACCAGTAGTGACAGCAGCGTCAGTTCTGTGTAGCAGAATGCACTGTGTGATTTCCACATTGGGAACCACTCACTCCCTCAACCAGGAGACCATTCCCAGGCGTTCTTGCGAGATCAGTTGCGGGAATTTCTTTGGTTGGGTCATAAGTGAGCTCCACGCTCAGGATGGAGAAGAGACGGTGGAAGAGGGGTGAAAATTCTTGTTGCTAAGTGTTAATTCCAAAATACACGTGTTAATTCGAAAATACACCAAAGTACTGGTTCGTCAGCTTGATGGTGAGCCATCGCTGTGCTCTTCCAAAGGTGGAGTCCAGGAACTAAATTTTTCCAGATGGAATGTTCCGCTTAGTGACTATAAGACTCTTTTTAGGCCTTCACACTAAGGGTGACGTGCAAGAAAGTAGAGTGTATTGTCGTGGTTTCTGCTGAGGTGTGTAACAGACGGCGGGGCACTGCGAGAAATGTCAAGGTACACTTGCTGTGAGGGGTTTTTCACTTAAGCTCTTTATGTCGCCTTAAATCTCGTTTGGTGTCGTTCTCCCTCGTGTAGCAGCGCTCAGTCTTTAGATTCCAAGTGTTTAAAATCAATGCAAACTGCATATGAGAGAGCAGCAAACATTCTTAATGGCGTTAGTGGTTTTCTCCTTTTGTGCTCCTTACCAGTCGGTGAGCACATCCAGAGTCTTACTGCACCTGGAAGGATTTTGTGAGAATGATCTTGTGCACAAGAATCTCCTTCTGACAAACAGACTTTAATTTCCGAGGGATTGTTACTGTCCCGTGGGCACTTTTCGTCTGCTTTTACTCTTCAGTGTTGTATCTTTTTCAGAGAGATGTGGTTACAGGTTTAGAGAGATGTAGTTATAGGTAGTGCTGTAGCTCAGGTTGTAGTGACAGTACGTTCTCATGTGCCTAATGCCCATAAAATGTTCATTTCTTGCTCACAGCATTATTCACACGATTGAACTCTTAGACATACACGGGTATTGTCTCCATGAACGGCTTAGCTGAAGTTTTTTTAAATGCCTGTCTTTCTTTGCTTTATTTATCACTACTGTCTTACCATACAGAGTTTTCATCTAATGTTAATTATTTGAAATGCACGAAAGTGGTGTCTAAGTAATGCAATGCAACAAATGCTGAGGAACTGCGAGACTCTGCAGAAATACCTTCTCAGTATGGGCAGGCGTTCCTCTCGTTTGTGTCTCTCCAGCTGAAGTAGAGTGTGGCTACTTCTTATTGGGAGGAAGAGCTTGTTCTTACAGCGACGTTGTGGCCGAGTGATCTTTTGCTAATAACTGCTATAATATAATAATCTTTTGAAAGAGAAACTGAGTCCTGTAGTCTGTATCTTGGTTACTTTCGAGGCAGTGGCAAAGGCGGCATAACGGGGAACTGAGTTATCCCCAGAACGCTGTGAATGAGCCCCGTGGTAATCCATGGAGCAATAGAGTAATCTTGAGCAATAGCAGTGTTAGGAAAACCTGCTGTACCCGTAGTTTCCCAACTCCTGGTCTGTGTAGTGCTTGAAATGATTCAGCTGGTCATAACGTGCCCTGCTCTGTCCACAGTCATGAATCAAGAGCTGTTGATTTGCGTGGAGTCTCGTATTCCATTATTTGCTTTGACTGTAGCTGAGAGATGGTGTCAGTGCAAACAGGCACCGAGGAGGATCAAGTGCTTTTTCATAGATGGTGCTCTCAAGAGGGTTTTATCGTTTGTTTTCAGAGCATCCCACGCAGGGAGTGTTTTATTGATGCATCAGTGCGTTTGTGCTGCGGGTAATCTGCCTTTTCTAGTTTTGCCCTTCTGAAATTCCTTCATGTGACTTTTTTTTGTCGTCTTTTTTCCTCCAAGTTTCTGTCCTGGGAAAGGTAGCTGACAAGTTATGTATGCCTGGGCCACCAGTGCATATCCTGGGTGCATGGATACCTTTTTGCTGTCCATCCATGTCTAGATCTTACTTACTCCATTTACTGAAAAACCTTTATGAAGAAATGTTTTAACAGGTCATTTTAACCAATTCTAGAGCAGTAAATTGTGGTAATCCCCTTGATTCGTAATGGTGGGAGCATGTACTGATAATGCTGTTCGAGAGAATAAGGCTTGCCGTTTTTCCCCAGTCTCAGTCACTCTGAGAGAGATATAAAATAAAACCAATACAAACGAGAATCTCCTGAAAGAAAATGATGGTTCTGGTGCTTCCCTTCTACAAAGGCTTCTCTTTTGAAGAATTTTGTAGATGTTGATTCACAGAGATGGGAGAAAGGAATTAAAAGAGCTGGGTAAAGACAGCCCACAGAATAATAGAAGGGATTGGAGTCTGAAAGGCATTTGCAGTACAGTGGACCTGCTTCTAATTACCTGTACTCACCTGTCCTCCCTGCTACGAAGTCTGTGTGATCCTCCACTGCCCGGTAACAGGTTTCCCAGCTAGACTCTGCATTTTCACTTCCGAAAAAAGTTACTCGGTCCCATTTTCCATCGGTATGAGAAGATTCGTCAAACTGAACAAAAAATCGCGCTTCTCGGTAACCGATGGTGGCGACTCCCGGGAGGTGCTTGCGGTGCGGCTCCGGGCGAGACCCCCTCGGGCGCGGCCGTGAGGCGGCTGCAGTGTTGTGTCGGCGCCTCCGGGTGCCGCTGTTGGGCCGCCGCCGAGCGTTGCTGGAGCCGCCGCCGCCGCCGCCTGTGCGTGCTGTCCCCGCAGGCTGCTGGCTCGGGCGGGCAGTGCGGGCCAGAGCGGCAGCGGCACGGGCAGCAGAGGCGAGAGGCGGCGCGGGCAGCAGAGGCGTGCGAGTTGGAGGCGGCGGCGGGCCGGGTTTGCTTTGTCGGGCGCTGCTGGGGCTGCGCAGAGCGGCTGCGAGGGAGGCGGGGCAGCGGCAGGAGCCTTGCGAGCTCGGCGAGCGAGCGCCGTGGGCGATGTCGGGCGGGCGGAGGGCGAGCGGCGGGCCGGGCGGCGGGCGAGCGCTGGGGCTGGGCGCTGTGCTGCTGTGGCTGTGCTGGCGGGCGGCGGCGGAGCGGCTCCGCTACTCCATCCCCGAGGAGCTGCCCAGAGGCTCGCTGGTGGGGCCGCTGGCCCGGGACCTGGGGCTCAGCGCCGACGAGCTGCCGGCGCGCAAGCTGCGGGTGGCGTCTGCCGGCAAAAAGCAGCTGAAATACTTCACGGTGAGCGAGGAGAACGGGAACCTGTACGTGAGCGAGAGGCTGGACCGGGAGGAGCTGTGCGGCGAGTCGTTGTCCTGCTCCGTCAGCTTCGAGGCGCTGGTGCACAACCCGCTCAACGTTTTTCATGTCGAGGTGGCCATTCAAGATGTTAACGACAACGCCCCACGCTTCCTGCAGGACAAATTCCAGCTGGAGATCAACGAGTTCACTTCTCCCGGCGCCCGATTTGCCGTGGGCGTGGCCGAGGACCCGGACGTGGGCAGCAACTCCCTGCAGGGCTACGAGCTGGAGACCAACGGGTACTTTGCGGTGGAGGTGAAGGAGAGTCAGGACGGTAACAAGTTCGCAGAGCTGGTGCTGCGCCGTGCACTGGACAGAGAAAGGGAGAATAATCTGCGATTGGTGCTGACTGCGCTGGATGGCGGTGACCCGCCCCGGAGCGGCACCGCCCAGCTCTGGATCAACGTCACCGACGCGAACGACAACCCACCCGTGTTCGCGCAGGACAAGTACCACGCGACCCTACGCGAGAACGCGCCTCCGGGCTCGACAGTGCTGAACGTCTCCGCCTCTGATGCCGACGACGGAACTTATGCCCACATCACCTACAGCTTCGGGAAAATGCCGGCCAAGGTGCTCCAAAAGTTCATGATGGACGCTAAGAGCGGGACAATCATACTGAAGGAGGGGCTGGACTTCGAGGACACGCGAAGGTACACGCTGTTGGTGGAGGCAAAGGACGGTGGGGGTTTGGTGGCGCACTGCAAGGTGGAGGTGGAGGTGCTGGACGTGAACGACAACGCACCAGAGATCACGATCCTGTCGCTGTCGAGCCCCGTGCCCGAGGACGCTCCGGTCGGCACCGTGGTGGCCCTGCTGAACGTGAACGACCCGGACTCCGGCGAGAACGGTGAGGTGTCGTGCGAGCTGTCGGGAGAGGCGCCGCTGTCGATCGTGGCGTCGTCGGGCGGCTCGTTCAAGGTGGTGACGGCGAGCGCGCTGGACCGCGAGCAGGCGTCCGAGCACCGCGTGACGGTGGTGGCCCGGGACCGGGGCAGGCCGGCGCTGTGGAGCAGCAGGGAGCTGTTGCTGGAGGTGTCGGACGTGAACGACAACGCGCCGGTGTTCGAGGAGGCGTCGTACAGCGCGTACGTGCGGGAGAACAACGCGGTGGGCTTGCTGGTGTTGCGCGTTGTGGCTCGGGACTTGGACGCGGGCGCGAACGGGCGCGTGAGCTACTGGCTGTCGGGCGGCAGCGCGGGCGCGGCGGGCGCGGCGCCGCTGGTGTCGGTGGAGGCGCGGAGCGGCGCGGTGTACGCGCAGCGCTCGTTGGACTACGAGCAGTGCCGCGAGTTCTCGGTGGCCGTGCGGGCGCAGGACGGCGGGTCGCCGGCGCGCAGCTCGACGGCCACGGTGCGCGTCTTCGTGCTCGACCAGAACGACAACGCGCCGCGGGTGCTCTACCCGCCCCCGCCGGCGGCGTCGGGATCATCCCCGGGCTCGGTGGGTTCGGCTTTCGAGGTGGTGCCGCGTTCGGCGTCGTCCGGGTACCTGGTGGGCAAGGTGGTGGCGGTGGACGCGGACGCGGGGCGCAACGCGTGGCTGTCGTACGAGCTGGTGCAGGCGTCGGAGCCGGCGCTGTTCCGCGTGGGGCTGCAGAGCGGCGAGGTGCGCACGGCGCGGGCCGTGTCGGAGAGGGACGCGGCCAAGCAGCGCCTGGTGGCCGTGGTGAAGGACCACGGCGAGCCGGCGCTGTCGGCCACGGCCACGCTGCACGTGGTGCTGGCCGAGAGCTTGCAGGAGGCGCTGCCGGAGCTGGGTGACAGAGACGATGTGTCCGAGTTGACGTCTGATCTAAACCTCATTCTTTTAGTGTCGCTCTCTGTCGTGTCCTTGTTATTCGTTTGCACGGTCTTTTTTGCATTTTTCTTTAAATGCCGACGGTCGAGGAGCCCTCCCATTTTTTTGACTTCTGATAAGGAACTGTATTCCAGCCTTGGCTCAAAAGCACCGTACAACTACTGCAGCAGCACGCTCCCCTTGCCCTACTCCTACGAAGTGTGTTTAGCCTCCGAGTCGGGGCAGAAAGACTTCACATTTTTGAGATCAGGGACTGCAGCACTGTCTGCTCGTCTCCTCACCTGTGAACCTGGCTCAGGCACTCAGCCCGGGAAGGACCCTCCTAGCCCCGGGAGCTCGGACCAGGTGAGCTTCTGACTTAAGGTTTTTCCTCTGTGGGCTTGTGTGAACCTTCTTAGGGTCTGGAGCACAGGTCCTATGGGGAGAGGCTGAGGGAGGTGGGGTTGTTTAGCCTGGAGAGGAGGAGGTTCAGGGGAGACCTTATCGCTCTCTACAACTACCTGAAAGGAGGTTGTAGCTAGGTGGGGGTTGGTCTCTTCTTCCAGTCAACCAGCAGTAGGACAAGAGTGCACAATCTTAAGCTGCGGCAGGGGAGGTTTAGATTGGACATTAGGAAGAAGTTCTACACAGAAATAGTGACTGGGCATTAGAATGAGCTCCCGAGGGAGGTGGTGGATTCACCGTCCCTGGAGGTGTTTAAGAAAAGACTGGATGTGGCACTGAGTGCCATGGTCTAGTTGAGAAGGTGGTGTCAGGTCATAGGTTGACTCCATGATCTCAGAGATGTTTTCCAACCTAACTGACTCTGTCATTCTGTGATTGTTTTTTCTGGCTTCTGCTGTCAGGAATTAGTGGGCCACCGGCAGCGCTCATAGTCGCTTCCCGGCGCACTGCTCAATAGCTCAGGGAAGTTGGGGTGTGAATGGGGGGGGGTGTGTGACATCGACTGATCCTTTTGAACTGCCCAATTTTATCTGCGAATTGACGATATTGCCTCCATTTTTGCAGTGTTATCAGTACTTCTCTGTCCTGGAGAGAACAGACAGGCACGAGTTTCACCCAATCGTAGTGGTGGGATGGACATGGGATGGAGTGGGGACAAAAGTGTCGTGGGGTCCGAAGCTGAGACAACCCTTTCACCTTGATCTAGCGACTACACTAATTGCCTCTGCCACATTTAAGTGCTTTCATGTGATAATGATGTGTGTCTATATCGACGCGTTCACTCAGTGAGGGAGTAATTCCGTAGTTCTCTGCCTTCCTTTCAAGCTCTGTTCGAATAATGCCAGAGTAAGTGTCTTAGGCTGGGACTTGGCTTGAACCCGTCCTTGAAGGAATTCCTGGTGCTGTGGAAAGCGTCTTTCCCCTTAGCTGTCCTAGGTTTCTACTCCTCTTCCTGCAAACGGTGCTTTCAGGCACTTTGAAGCGTCATCTGCAATATTTGAGCTTCCCATCAAGGTGGAGGAGATGTAAGGGCTCCAGATTAATCGAAATGTGGTAGGTGGAAATGTTCAGCCTTCCATGCCTTTCCCGAGACCTCTTCGCTGTACTCATCTCTCGGTTGTTTGGGCGTCCCGCTACTGCCGGGATTAAACGAACAAGGTACTCTGCATACGGGTGTGTGCACTCGTATGGAGGGAAATTACTTGAGAACGGCGGTCCCCACGTTAGAGAAATTGTTCAGTAAACCGAGTTTAGGAAAGACACGAAATGGGCAGTGATTGGAAAAAGGATTCAGAGCTTCTCTCAGAGAAAATAAGTCGCTGGAGGCTGTTTAAAGATTTGTCTAGAAGAGCACAGGGGATTTTCTTTGGTTTAGATTATGTGTGAGAAAGAAAGATAATTCGGATTTGGTTGCCTATGAGAAAAGAAGTGCTCTGGGGACGTTGGATGACTAACATTGGATTTTATCGGTGTGAACGTTACACTTCTCTCACATTCTGCGGGCTAGTGATAAGAATGATAAATAGCGCTGATAAGGTTTATCTTTTGGCAATGATTAATAAGTAGAAAAGGAAATAGCTGAGCATGTAGAGAAGACGGACTGCGCCGACTTATTTGATATTACTGAGTCTTCATATAAGCGCAGAAATATTTAATCTCTGGGTGGATCCCGTGTGCTCACGGTAGTTATTAGAATTGTGCGGGGCGAGGACACGCGACAGAGTCGAGGTCATTCTCGCTCTGGCGAATGTCGCGTCTCCCACGTTGGTGCGGGTAATTTGCAGCCCCTACACAACGAGCTGAGCCATTACAAGTAGCGGGGTAACAAATAACCAGCCACAACGTTTCCCAACCGCTTCCGCAGGGCTTTAAAAGAAGGGAATGAACACGTGGGAGGTGATTTCAAGTTCGGTTTATTTCACGGACATCGCTGTCCCTTCTTTAGCAGCCTCGGCTGTGGGAAGACACACCTGGATGCTGTGTCTCAGCCGGGTTTTGACAGGGCTCCTGGCGCTCCCTTATCAGACTTCCTCGTCCCCTTCCCATTACACCGTGACAGCTGAGCAGTTGTGCGAGTGTCGGACAACGAGGGCCGAAATTGGGGTCTTTTTATCAGTAGGGGTGCGCGAGAAGTCGGAAAACCCGGAATATCACGGGTTGTTGATGACAGCAACAACCCCAAAGGCAGGCAGGCAGCTCAGGAAATGGCTGATTTTCGCCCAGGAACTGCCGGTGCCGTGGTCTACACGGTGCCGTGACCTGCTGGGCTTTGCTGCACGGGAACGGGATCCATTCCCGGCCCCGGTGAGCCTGCACGTCGCAGACCGTGATTTCCCTGAGTCTGGCTGGTGAAGAAGGGTACCAGGGAGCGAGCTGGGAGGTGACGAGCGCAGGAGGGCGTATTAAACCGAGATTTCTACAGTTTGTCGGGAAAGATGCCTGCTGGGATAGTGGTGGCGGTGGGGATCCCGCAGGAGGGGCGGTGCTCCTTGGAATCCTGCGGCGGGAGCCTCCCCGCGGCGTGACTCTGTGCTGCAGCCGGAGGAGCTGCTCGTAACTCGGCAGCACGAAATCAGTGTCGTCTCTGTGCCGGCGACGCTGCTTTGGTGACACACTGAGCCGCCACGTCGCGACTCCGTGGGATGTCAGGAAGGGGCTAACCAAGCACTTGGGTGGGATGACCGGTATCCTGAAGGTCCTGAGGGACACTGGAAGCTGGTGCCGGTACTGGCTCCCCCTCGGCACCCTGCGTACCCCGGACGACCCTCCCTACTTCTCCTCCCGCCTGCTCCACCTCCCCTTCTTACTCCCTCTGCCTCATTCTAACGAGGTGTTCTCGGGACACAAACACACACCAAAGACCCCACGTCTCCGTATCGCCCTTTTTGGCGTCATCCTCTCCGCCGACTCTTACACCTTCCTGCCCGCACACGCAGTCCCCGTGCCCGATCAACCCTGCCCCTGCCAGCGCTCTCCCAGCCCGCCTGTCCTTATAGCGGGGGTTCTGTCAGGGCTGTGCTCTCCCTTCAGGTTCTGCCGGCTCCAGCCCCGCTGTCCTCGGGCCGGGGTCGCCGCTCTCCCTCCGGCGGGGCTCGGCGGCGGCGGCGGCCCCGCGGAGGGGCTTTGGAGCCCTGCGCTCTGTGCAGTTATTGGACGGGACTCTGTGTGCCGCTGTCGGCCAATGATGGAGCGGGGGGGAACTGGCGGCCCGGCCCCGCTCGGAGCCGGGATGAGGCGCAGACGGTCTCAGAGAGACTCTGGGAGTGAGTCACCGCCGAGCCCGCCGAGCAATGCCCGGCTCCCCGCCGCCGCCGCCGCTTCCCGGGGCCGCTGGGCAGCGGCATGACGGGGAGAGCTGAGGATCTGTAGCCGGGGCGGGGGGGCGAAGCGGAGAGCGCGGCCGTCCTGTGCGATGAACGGCGTTGCTGTAAGGAGCCGCGGGGTGACGACGGGGCAGGTACTGAGCCTCTTGCTTTTGTTCGGCGTTTCCGACTGGGTTTCCGCCGCGATTCGCTATGCGATTCCCGAGGAGGCGCGGAGGGGCTCCGCGGTGGGGAATGTGGTAGCCGACCTGGCGCTGGACCTCGGGCGGCTGCCGGGACGCCGACTGCGGGTGGTGTCCGGCGGCAACAAGAAGTACTTCGGGGTGGATCTGACGAGCGGGGCGCTGCTGGTGAGCGAGCGGATAGACCGGGAGGAGCTCTGTGGCGCGCTCTCTCCCTGTTCCCTCAGCTTTGAGATCGTGGTGGAAAACCCGCTGGAGCTGTACAGCGGCACCGTAGAGATCCAGGACATCAATGACAACGACCCGGTTTTTCCCAGCAGCCAGGCGAGGCTGGAAATCAGTGAGTCTGTGGCGGCAGGAGCGCGCTTCCCGCTAGAGAGCGCGCAAGACCCCGATGTGGGAATTAACTCTTTGCAGACCTACCAGCTGAGCGCCAACCCGAACTTTGCGCTCGACGTGCAGACGAGGGTGGATGGCAGCAAGTACGCGGAACTGGTGCTAGAGAAGGAGCTGGACAGGGAGGAGCAGAAGGAGCTGAATTTGGTCTTGACTGCGCTGGATGGAGGCAGCCCACCACGGTCGGCCCATGTGCAGATCCACATTGACGTTGTAGATGCCAATGATAATGCCCCGGTCTTCAACCAGTCCACTTACAAGGCAAGTGTGAGGGAGAACACGCCCAGCGGAACCCTGGTCGCCAGGATCAGTGCATATGATCTGGATGATGGGCCCAATGGAGACATCGTCTATTCCTTCAGCAGCCACACCCCCGCCAAGGTACGGGAACTCTTTGCTCTGGACTCGGCCACAGGGGAGTTGAGGGTCAAGGGACAGCTGGACTATGAGGAAGCAAAGCTGTATGAGATTTACTTACAGGCTAAAGACAAGGGAGTCGTTCCTGGTGTGGCTCATTGCAAAGTGCTGGTGGAAGTTGTGGATGTGAATGACAATGCTCCAGAGGTGACAGTGACTTCTGTGTACAGCCCTGTGCCTGAAGATGCAGCTCCAGGGACAGTCGTAGCTCTGCTGAGTGTAACAGACTCGGACTCCCATGACAACGGCCAGGTGAACTGCTTCATCTCCCCTGGGATCCCGTTCATGCTCAGTTCCTCACTCAAAAATTACTACACACTGAAAACAGAAGGAGCTCTGGACCGGGAAAAGGCATCGGAGTATAACATCACTATCACAGCCAGGGACTCGGGCTCGCCACCCTTGTCAGCAGTAAAACACATCCTGGTGCAGGTGTCAGATGTCAATGACAACGCGCCCAAGTCTTCCCAGGACTCCTACGATGTGTATGTTCTGGAGAACAATATGCCTGGCATTCCCATCCTTAATGTGAGCGCCACAGATCCAGACCTTGGGCGCAATGCCCACCTCTCCTACAGCCTTTTGCAGGGTGACTCCACTGTGGGCCACCTCTTCTCCATCAACCGGGAGAACGGCACCCTCTACCTGCTCACCTCCCTGGACTACGAGGACCAGATGGAGTTCAGCATGATGGTACAGGTCCAGGACGGTGGCTTTCCACCTCTGGCCACTAATGTCTCGGTCAGTGTGTTTGTCACTGACGTCAATGACAATGCCCCAACCGTGCTGTACCCCCACCCCAACAGCTCTGCCACCTATCCCGATGTGGTGGCACCCGGCACTCCTGCCGGGCACATGGTCACCAAGGTGGTGGCGGTGGATGCAGATGCAGGGTACAATGCCTGGATCTCCTATACCCTGTTGCAGGCCACTGACCCCAGCCTCTTCTCAGTTGGGCTGCACAATGGGGACATCTTCACGGCCCGCCAGCTCCGCGAGGATGACCCTCCTCAGCACACGTTAGTCATCCTGCTGAAAGACCACGGGGAGCCCGTGCTGTCCACCACTGCCACCGTCTCCATCTCTGTGGCCGAAATGGTCAAGGAGGTGCTCACTGACCTCGCTGATGTGGCACCTGCCAATGACCCCAGGAAACATGTGACTTTCTATCTCATCCTGGCTGTGATTCTGGTCTCAGCAGCCTTCTTCATCACCATGTTGTCTGTGGGCATCTTCAAGTGCTACAAGTGGAGGCAGTCAAAGGAGCTGTTCAACAGCTCCAGGAGTACCACATACAGGACACCAGGGCCCTTCCACCACATCGATGCTGTGCGGGGTGGCTTCACGCCACCCAACTTCTACCACCAGGTCTATCTCACCACGGACTCTCGCCAGAGTGATCTCCTGTGTAAAAAGCCCTTCACCTCCAGCCCCCTGGGGAGCCGTCAGAGCACCATAAGGAATGGTGAGCCAGGGCTGTACCACCAGATCGTGGGCACTGCCAGCCGGCTCCCCGCACCTGCCGAGGTAATGTAGCTCCTTCCTTGGCATGTCCCAGTGCTGGGCAGAGCCACAGTTCATTTGTGCCATACGTGTTTGGTGGCGTGTTGGGGTTGGGAGGGATGTCCAGTCGCGCCGTGCCTGTACAGAGTGGTCAGCTATGGCTGAACAGGTCTTCTTTGGAGTCACATGAGCTGTCCTGAGTGTCAGTGACATTTGCACTGTGCTGAGCAGGATCAAGTGAGTCAGTTTGCTCAGGTTGGCAAACGTGTCTTTTGGATGCAGTTTTGGGTATGCCTTGCGTGAGTAACCGGTGGAGCCTGAGGTCAGCTTGCAACCACTTGTAAATCCTTGGCACAAAGTTTGTTGCTGATGGTATTTCCTTTCATTTGCAATAGGAGAGCTGAGGGGAGCACTTGCAGTGGGTGGGAACACAGTCTCTGTGCCCTGGTGGGGACTGAAGAGGTGGTGCTGCAAATGGGGCTGGGAGCCACCAGCTGCCAGTGGGGGACCAGGGTGTCACTACCCACAGTGTAGCACACAAAGCTGAAGGATGATGCTGGTTCCTCTGTGTGACAGACCGTGGCCACAGAGCATCCCTCCCATCTGTGCTGCTCCTCATGTTTGACTCCTGATGCTTCTGGTTTTGTTTCCATGGAAGCTCTGTGATGGTGT
This sequence comes from Pseudopipra pipra, assembly GCF_036250125.1. Classification (NCBI taxonomy): domain Eukaryota; kingdom Metazoa; phylum Chordata; class Aves; order Passeriformes; family Pipridae; genus Pseudopipra; species Pseudopipra pipra. Next base: position 2,689,265 of record NC_087563.1, on the reverse strand, counting down.
TTCCTTCAGGGTGGAGGTGTGGGACTGAAGATTGTCCCAGTTGTTTGCAGGGCTCCACTGAGCTGGACTGTGGCTCTGAGCAGGATGGGGAGTCCTCCACTCAGATGTTGTTCAAAAACCTTATTATAAGCTCTGCATGGTTTGTAATATGCTATCTCTGGGTGATGTCTGATGTCCTGACTGAGCAAACTGCAGGCAGGAAGGCGTTTGCGCATGGCAGGCAGCTCCTGTGCTTCTTCCCCGATGGGAATTGTGCAGCTTAATTGGAAAGCTTTCAATTACAGGAGTGCTTCAATCCTCAGAGATGAGGCCAGGTAGTGGATCCAGTGGATGGGGGTGGATCTGGTGGGTTTCCAAGGTGGCTGGTGCTGGTGATTTGTCCTTCCTGGGAGGCTGTGAGTGAGAGCGACCGGTTCCTCAGAGCAGAAGGAAGTGAGGTGCAGCGGAAGCTGTGCACGGGTGTGAGGCTGCGTGTGCCGCCTGCTCAGTGTGGCCAAATCACAGACGGAGGCAGAAACCTCTCAGAATTATTTTATGCCTTTTTTTTCCCTTTTTTTTTTTTCCCCCCTGCTTGCGTCACTGCTCAGACTCAGCACTTCTGGTTTCTGGCAGGTGGGAATGGCTGCAGCAGCTGCAGGAGCAAGTGTTCCTCTGCACTGTGCAGGCTGTGCTCAGGTTGGGGACAAGGATGTCCCCTCGACCAAAGGGTCCTGGCAAGATGCCTCTGGGGATGGGGGCAGCAAATTGTTTGAGAGTGGGGTGGAAGGAGGTGATACCAGGCAGGCAGGAAGCCTGAGCCCTAGCCATGACTCCCTCCTACTCCCCAGTACTACACTGGAAAGGCACTGGCAGTGAGAAATCAGCTGGGCTGGCACCGAGCCCTGGATTTTCAGTCTTTGTAGTGACAACAGCCCGTGTCAAGCCTGCAAAGGCTTTACACCTCCTTGCTTTGCAGGACACAGCCAGCCCCCAAAACTGATGCAGAGGGGAGGGTGTTGGCCCTGTCTGTAGCAGGCAGTGTGTCCTGCCATGAGGGATCCCACTTTGCAGGATCTCCAGTGATCCCTGGGTTGTCTGGGTTGGAGCCCTTCCACAGGGAAAGCTCTGGCCCTCTGGAATGGGGAACATTTCCTTGTCCATACTAGACACCCATACCCTTCCTAGACACCCCATACCCTTTCTGCCTTGTCACTGTCCCTATCCCAGGCTTTGACAGACTCAAGCAACAGCAGAATCCCCCGTGTGAAGCCCTTGCTCCAGCTCCTTGGTGATTGAGCCATCTTGGGACACTGGGTGGATTCTCCCAGACCATGTGGGCTTCACAGGGGGCTTCTGCTGAGGCACCACAGCAGCACCAAACCCACTACCAGGGGCACAGCACCCTGTATTGCCAGCAGCATTGTCTGTCACCCCGCTGTGCTGTCTGGGGCCCTGCCTGGGATGGGGTCAGGGCACATTCCAGAGTCAAGGCTACTGTGACAGCTTCTTGCCGGTGGCACTGCCAGACACACCCCGAAAATAAGTACCTCCAAACAGGTATTGGTCTCTATATACCTTTATTGGTCTCTGTAGATCCCTGTGGAATCTTAAAGAGCCAATGCAGCGTTTTGCTGCACTGGCTCTTTAAGGAAGCCTTCTCCCCTCCTCCGGAGCGGGCAGTAGGTGGGACCCGCGCAGTGTTCTCACCAGTCCTCGCTGTGTCTCTCCCTGACTGGCAGCAGGGTGGTCCCGCCTCACGGCTCTTGGAATAGGCAGGGAACTGCTGCAGAGGGGAGGGAGGACCCTCGGAAGCAGCACCTCCACCGTGTCTGTCCTTGCCAGAAGGATGGTGTCCCTGTCACCGTCCACTGTCCCAGGCACCGGTCCCCTCAGCCTCTCTCACCTGTTCCCTCAGGTCCCTTTGGTGCCCAGGTGGTGGGGGCAGGCAGGGTCCCAGGCAGGACCCCTGCCTGCCACACCACTGCAGACCCCAGCCCCCAGGGTCTGTATGCACCCAAGAGAGGGCAGGGTGGCCTTCAGTGCACCAGGGGCAGAAAGGTGGATGCACCAGGGACAGAAAGGTGGAGAGAGACTTTTTACAAGAGCATGTAGTGACAGGACATGAGGGAATGGTTTTAAGCTGAGAGAGAATCTTTAGATTAGACATTAGGAATAAATTCTTTACTGGGAGGGTGGTGAGGCCCTGGGAGAGATTGTAAAGAGAAGCTGTGGCTGCCCCATCCCTGGAAGTATTTAAGGCCAGGTTAGACAGAGCTCCGAGCAAGCTGGTCTAGTGGAATGTGTCCCTGCCCATGGCAGGGGGTTGTAATTAGATGGTCTTTCAGGTCCCTTCCAACCCAGGCCATTCTATGATTCTATGACTGCACAAGGCTTCTGCAGGGATGTGAGCTGAGTTAACACCCTGCAGCTTGCCATCATCCTCAGTGACAGGGAGAGGAGGCAATTACAGTTTGCTCCCCTCTGGGGAGGCCGAGACCTCTGCTTGTGTCCTCAGATTGCAGGGCTGCAAAGCCGTGTCTGCTGCAGAATGTCAGTATGTGTGTCTGCCAGGTGGGAGGCTTGGGCCTCCTTCCCAGTCTGACATCCTGACCTGGTGTTGTGATTCAGTGGTGTTCTAGTGGCCTTGTTGTCTCTATCTATTTGCAGTGATTTGGGTACTGTGAAGACTTATCTCTTCCTCGTCCCAGGGTGAGGAAGGGGTTCCAGTCAGGTGTGCTTTGGGAGCAGTTGTACTCTGGCATTGAATGGCTCACCTGTCTTTGCCTTCCCACCTTCAGCCTCCCACTCCCTCAGGTGGGCTGGCAGGGGTGGGCATCCCTGTTTCAGTGCAAAGTCTCCTGGCTGGTTGGTGGTGGTACTGGTGCCAGTGATGCCTCACTCAGAGAGGCAATGATGGGGTGCAGGCAGCAGCCCAAAGCATTAGCTGGGGGGGAGAAGAGGGGTGGGAGAAGAGCCCTTGGCACCTCAGGGCTCTAACAAGCACCTTTTCATCAGGCATGAAAAGTCCTTTGGCGTGCGTTCCTGACAGCTGCCCTTTGTGTGTGGGCACGATGTGAAGCCCCCATTGTGGAAGGGGGAGCACACAGGGAGGGTTTGTACCTAGCTTCCAGGCTGCCAGGACGTGCAGTTTCCCTGTGAACGCAAAGCGAGCTGTCGGAGCAAGTGAGTCAGGCTGGCAGAGGGGAGGCCGGGGGTGGCAGCCCCGCTGTTGCCGGCTCAGGCCCCTGCTTCCCTCACCTCCAGAGCCACTGCTGGCTGAGAGGGGACGGAGCTCTCGGCCAATTGGGTGCTGATCTGAAGCGAGGGGGGGAAATCTGCTTCTCCCCCCAACCCCCCTCCCTCCCACCTCCGCGCTGGGGCTGTGATTCAGTTCCCCTCCCCCAGCCCACCCCCTCTGCTCGGAGGCTGACAGCCGGAGCCGCAGCCTGCCGGAGCCCCGGAGCTGTTTTCCAAGCCGTGGAAGAGAGACCCAGGGATTTTATCGCAGTTCCTCAGTGCCTGCCGTGTCCCGGGCCAGACGCGCACGGACATGGAGAGTGTCAGCCTCCAGCGACCCGCCTGGAAATGGCAAGTACTGAGTTTGTTTTTGCTCTGCGGCTGGGGCCGGGTCTCCGGGCAGATCCACTACGCGGTGGTTGAGGAGTCAGAGGTGGGAACTGTGGTGGGGAACATGGCCCGGGACCTGGGCTTGAAGGTGGAGGAGCTGCCGGGTCGCAGGCTGCGCCTGGGCTCCGAGGAGAGCTCTCGCCACTTCGCCGTGCGCCTGGACAGCGGCACGCTGGTGGTGAGCCAGCGGCTGGACCGGGAGCGTCTGTGCGGAGCAGCTGCCAGCTGCGTGCTGTCGGTGCAGGTGCTGACGGAGAACCCCCTGCAGCTCTTCCGCCTGGAAGTGGAGATCCTGGATGTGAACGACAACTCCCCGAGCTTCCCCACCGCCCAGCGCACCCTGCGCATCGCCGAGTCTGCCACGGTGGCCGCGCGCTTCCCCCTGGAGAGTGCTCAGGACCCCGATGTGGGCACTAATGCTGTGAGCTCCTACAGGCTGAGCCCGAACTCCCACTTCTCCCTGGACGTCAAGCAGCAGCCGGATGGCAAACTCTTCCCGGAGCTGGTGCTGGAGCGTGCCCTGGACCGGGAGGAGCAGCCAGAACTGCAGCTGGTGCTGACGGCCATGGACGGGGGAAGCCCAGCCCGCTCGGGCACGGCACAGATAACAGTCCTGGTCCTGGATGTCAATGACAACGCTCCCACCTGTGACCGCACCACGTACAAGGTGCGAGTCCCAGAAAACACACCTGTGGGGGCCCTGCTCCTCCGGATCAACGCGTCTGACCCCGACGAGGGTCCCAATGGGGAGACACAGTACTCCTTCGGGGTTCACACCTCCGACTCGGTGCGGAGGCTCTTCTCCCTGGATCCCCACAGTGGTGAGGTCCGGGTGAGTGGGGCCCTGGACTTTGAGGAATCACCTTTCTATGAGATCTATGTGCGAGCCCATGATGGAGGGGTCCCAGAGATGGAGGGCAATTGTGTTCTGCAGGTGCAAGTGGAGGATGCCAATGACAACCCCCCAGAGGTGCTGCTCACCTCCCTGCTGAATCCGGTGCCAGAAGACACCCCACCAGAGACTGTCGTGGGGCTCTTCAATGTCCGGGACCGAGACTCAGGGGCCAATGGGGATGTGAGCTTGCAGATCTCCCCTGATGTGCCTTTTGCCATCAGGTCCCTTCAGAACCACTTCTCCCTGGTCACCCGGGAGAGCCTGGACCGAGAGTCCACCTCACAGTACCGAGTGGTGCTGATCGCCCGGGATGGTGGGTCTACTGCCCTCACCACAACACTCACACTGCTCCTCAATATATCTGATGTGAATGACAACCCCCCACGCTTCTTGCAGCCCTCCTACGATGCCTTTCTCGAGGAGAACAACCCGCCTGGCTCCCTGCTGTGCACTGTCTCTGCCTCAGACCCTGACGACGGGGATAATTCCCGGCTTGTTTACTCCATAGTGAGTGGCCAAGTGCAGGGTTCCCCCATCTCTTCCTTTGTCCACATCAACCCTGACAATGGCAACCTCTACGCTCAGAGCACCTTTGACTTTGAGCAGCTGCAGGTTCTGCCGGTCTCTGTGGCCGTGCGGGACTCGGGGTCCCCCCCACTCCATGCCAATGTTACTGTCTACATCTTTGTGCTGGACCAGAATGACCACCCCCCCACCATCCTGCACCCTGCCAGGGACAGCGATGTCTCGGCACCCCAGAGGGTCCCGCTGTCTGCCCCACCGGGCTCCCTGGTCACCAAGGTGACAGCAGTGGATGCAGATGCCGGGTACAATGCCTGGCTCTCGTACCGGCTGTTGCCACAGTCCACCGACCCCTCCTTGTTCCACATGTCTCTGCACACCGGGGAGGTGCGGACGGCACGTCCCTTCCAGGACACCGACATGGCAGTGCAGCAGCTCGTTGTCCAGGTGACGGACAACGGCGACCCACCGCTCTCCACCACTGCCACCATCACTGTGGCCCTGGAGGAGGCAGCCCTGGAGGAGAGCTACAAGCCTCGGGACTTCCTGGCTGGTGCCAAGGAGAAGCCGGACCTGACCCTCTACCTGATCATCGCGCTGGCAGCCGTTAGCACGGTGGCACTGGCCACTGTCACCGTCCTGGCCGCCAGGTGCCTCCGGCGCAGGGGCCGCGCTGCCGTCTCACCCTACTGCTGCTGCTGGCTCAGCGAGTCGCCCTCCCGGGACTTCTTCAAGCACTCCAGCCCCAAGCTCCAGCTCAGCTCCGACGGCACCCTCAAGTACATGGAGGTCACGCTGCGACCCACCGACACCCAGTCCCAGTGCTACAGCACCTGCTTCTCCCAGGGCTCCGAGGGGAGCGACTTCACCTTCCTGCGGCCTTGCCCACCCTCCGCGACCTTGCCGAGGGAGCGCGGGGCTCTCCTGCCGGCCGGCGGCACGCTGCGGGAGCGCGCCCAGGTGAGCGGCCCCGGGTCTGTCCTGCCGGCCCGCGGTACGCTGCGGGAGCGCGCCCAGGTGAGCGGCCCCTGGGCGGTCCTGCCGGCCGGCGGCGCGCCGCGGGAGCGCGCCCAGGTGAGCGGCCGCGGGAGCGCGCCCAGGTGAGCGGCCGCGGGGTCGCGGCCCCGCCGAGCGCGCGGAGCCGCCGCGCGGGTTCGCGGCTCGCGGCAACGGCCCGCGGGCCGTGATTGGCCGCCGTGTTGCTGTCCGGGCAGAGCGGCGCGCCCATTGGAGGGCGGCGCGGCGCCCGCAGCCAATGGCGGCGCGGCTGCGCCGGGCCCCGGCGCGCCCCCGCCCCGCCGAGCCGCGTCCGCCCCAAACAATGAATGGGAGCGGCGAGCGCTGAGCGCGGCCCCCGGCGCGGAGGGCATCGCTGCCCGGCCGGCCACCCGGCAAGGATGCCGAGGGCAGGGCAGGCGCGCCGGTCCCTGGGGCTGCCGCGTGTCTTCTCCTTCTGTTTGTTCTTGCACAGCTCCTCCGCTCAGATCCGGTACAGCATCCCGGAGGAGCTCACCCGGGGTGCCTTTGTGGGCAATATCGGGAAGGACCTGGGCACCGATGTGGCGAAGCTGGCAGCAGCTAATCTGCAGGTACTGTCAGATTCGGATTCCCAGTACTTCTCTGTCAACGTGAACACCGGTGTTATAATGGTCAGCGAGCGGATAGACCGGGAGCAGCTCTGCGGGCAGAACCCACGCTGCTTCCTCCACTTGAAACTTGCCATCGAGAACCCAGTGGAGTTTTACCGCATTGAGGTGGAGATCCTGGATATCAATGACAACCCCCCGGAGTTCCCCAGTGAGGAGGTTTCCCTGCGCATCTACGAGCTGGCGTCTCTGGGTGCCCGCTTCCCCATCCAGCCTGCCCAGGACCCTGACGTGGGCACCAACACCTTGCAGACCTATCACCTGAGTGCCAATGACAACTTCAACCTCAACGTGAAGGCGCGCACTGATGGTGGGAAGTTCCCTGAGCTGGTGTTGGAGCGGGCCCTGGATCGGGAATTCAGAGCTTTCCATCACTTGGTCCTGACTGCTGAAGACGGGGGCTCTCCCCCACAGTCCAGCAAGATACGCATCACTATTCAGGTCCTGGATGCCAATGACAACCACCCTGTCTTTGACAGACCATCCTATGGAGCCCGCTTGGTGGAGAACTCGCCGCTGGGCACCCTCGTGGTGAAGTTAAATGCCACTGATGTGGATGAAGGACCCAACGGAGACATCCGCTACTCCCTCAGCAGCCACAACTCGGCTGCCTTACGCCAGATCTTCGCCATCGATGAGCAAACTGGGGAGATTCGTGTCCAGGGCAACCTGGACTTCGAGGAGGCGACGGTGTACGAGATCGAAGTGGAGGCCAAGGACATGGGGTCGCCCACGATGGAGGAGCACTGCAGTGTGGTGGTGGAAGTCACTGATGTGAATGACAACGCACCCGAGGTCATTCTTACCTCCTTCTCCAGCTCCCTGAGTGAGGACGCCCTGCCGGGCACAGTGGTGGCTGTGATACACGTCAGGGACAGGGACTCTGGGGAGCAGGGCAAGGTCCTGTGCCACGTGTCTCCGGATCTTCCCTTCCAGCTGCGCAAGGACTACGAGCACCAGTACTCGCTGCTAACCAGCACCCGTTTGGACCGGGAACATGTTGCCTACTACAATGTCACCGTCTCTGCCTCGGACCTGGGCAATCCCCCACTCTCCCGCCACACCATCTTGCCAATCACCCTGACAGATGTCAACGACAACGCTCCCCAGTTTGAGCAAGCATCCTATGAAGTGCTGGTGGCAGAAAACAACCCAGTGGGCAGCGTGCTGGTTACGGTCTCTGCTGCTGACCCTGACTCCGAGCAGAATTCCCGCCTCTCCTACTCTATCCTGCGAGCTGGTGGGACAGATCCAGGCCTGGATCCTACTCGCTACCTCTCCATACATCCCACGAGTGGGCAGGTCACTGCCAAGCTCCCTTTTGACTATGAGCAAACCACCTATCTCCAGTTCCACGTGGAGGTCTCTGATGGTGGCTCCCCGGCCCTGAGGAACAGGACGCTGGTTCATGTTTTTATAGTGGACCAGAACGACAATGCCCCACAGGTGCATTTCCCCAGGGCTGGGGAGGACTCTGCTGCTCAGTTCCGAATTTCCCCCTCCATCGCCCCTCCTGCTCTCATCACCAAGGTGGTGGCAATAGATGCGGACTCGGGGCGCAATGCCTGGCTATCCTACCACCTCGTGGAAGCCACAGACCTGGGGCTTTTCAGCGTGGCCCTGCGCTCCGGGGAGGTCCGGCTCACGCGGGCTCTGCAGGACACGGACGCCTCTGCGCACGAACTGCTGGTGGTGGTCCGGGACGCCGGGGAGCCCCCACTCTCCACAGCCGTCACACTGGTGGTGCTGGTGGAGGAGAAGGGTCCAGAGGCCCTGCAGGGCTCCGAGGGTCGGGCTGCTGACGGTGGGGGATTGCCCACTATCACGCTTTACCTGATTGTATCCCTAGTGCTCATCTCCACCGTCTCACTGGTGGGACTGGCAGTGCTGGGCGTACGGTGCCTCCGGCGGGGCTCTGCACCTGCCAGCCAGGGCTGCTGCGTGGAGAGCGTGAACACGCTTCAGCCCCCTCCCAGCCACATTTTTGGGCACTTGCACTATGAGCCTAAGCAAGGGGACACCGTGATGGGCGTGCAGGTGACAGCAACAGCTCCCCCCGCCCCGCGTTACCGCTCCTGCTTCTCGCCGGTCTCGGATATCAGCGAGTTCATGTTTGTGAAACCCTCCGCGGATCCTCCTCCCCTGTACAGCGAGGTGAGATTGGGAGTGTGTTCTCCAGCCTGACCGCAGCCTCAGTGTGTGCGGGGCTCGGCACCGAGCCGGCTCGGGATGCGGGACCCCAGCCGGCTTTGGGCAGGGGGTGCGGCCGGTGCCCTCTGCCAGCAGCCGGGCAGGGCGGAGCGGGGTTCCCGCTGCCGGGAGTCCCCGGCGCCCTCCCGGCGCTGCGGGGGCGGAGTGGCGGCGGCGGGGGAAGGGGGGGGCTACGCCGTGCGTATTTTGGGGAAGGCGGTGAGAAGGAGAAGGGGAGGAGGAGGGAGAGAAAAAGGAGGAGGAGGAGGAGGAGGGGGCTGTGGAGAGACGTAAAACTGTCACTCGGTCCATCCCCTCCGCTCGCCGACTTTGTGTGTCTTTGCGTACCGAGAAGCGGTTCATCCGGCCGGGCTGCGCTCGCCCACCTCCCCTCCCCCTCCATCCTTCCCTGTCCGGCTCCGGCGGCTCCGGCGGCGGCTTCCTCCCTGCACAGCCCGCTCGGACCCCCCCGGGGCGCGGGGGTTCCGGCGGCCGGGGCCGGCAGCGGGGGCGGGGAGGCGGGGGAGGCTGCGCGGAGCCGCCGCCGCTCCGCTCCGCGCGGCTCCGTCCGCACACCCGGCACGGGATGCTCGCGGGACGGAGTTTGCCATGGCAGCTCCCGCTGCTGCTCGCAGCTCTCTCCTGCTTGGCGGCTCCCAGCTGCGCCCAGCTCCACTACTCCGTGCCCGAGGATCGAGAGCCGGGCTTCTCTGTGGGCGACCTGGCCAAGGACCTAGGGGTGGAGGTGCGGAGCCTGGCCGCCCGCAACCTGCGCCTGGTGAGCGAGGGTGGGCAGCGGCACTTCCAGGTGGACCTGGCGGCAGGCGTGCTGCTCCTCGACAGCAGGCTGGACCGGGAGGCACTGTGTGGGCAGAGCCCCACGTGCTCCCTGCACCTCCAACTCGTCATGGAGAATCCCCTCCAGCTCCACCGTGTTGAGGTGGACGTCCTCGACGTGAACGACAACGCGCCCCAGTTCCCCAAGCCGGAGGTGGTGCTGGAGATCACTGAGGTGGCCAACCCTGGGACTCGGCTCCCCTTGGAGGTAGCAGAAGACCCAGATATGGGCTCCAACTCCATCTCCACCTATGAGCTCAGCCCCAGCAAGCATTTTGCCCTGAGCATCAATGTGAGAGGGGATGGTGTTAAAATGCCTGAGATTGTACTTGAAAAAGCACTGGATAGAGAGAAAGTGCCTGTTCATCATCTAACACTGACAGCCCTGGATGGAGGGAATCCAGTGAAATCTGGCACTGCCAAGGTTACCATCCATATCCTGGATGCAAATGACAACCCTCCTGTCTGTGACCCACCCGTATCCAAGGTACATCTGGAGGAGAATGTGCCAGTGGGCACTCTGGTCACCAAGTTGAATGTCACCGACCTGGATGAAGGTCCCAACGGGGATGTGGAATATTCATTCAAAACCAGCAATAACGCACCTGGTAAATTCACCAAGCTGTTCTCCTTAGATCCCCGGACAGGGGAGATCAGAACCAAAGCCCTGCTGGATTATGAGGAATCCAGTGCTTATGAGATTGCGGTTCGAGCCAGGGACAAGGGATCCCCAGCCATGGAAGGCCACTGTCACCTGCGAGTGGAGTTAATTGATATCAATGATAACAGCCCAGAGATTGTGCTGACCTCTGTCTCCAGCCCAGTGCAGGAGGATGCAACCCCAGGCACTGTGATTGCCCTCATCGGTGTGAAGGACAGCGACTCCGGTGACAACGGGCAGGTCCGTCTGCAGATAGCAAAAGAGCTCCCGTTTAAACTGGTGTCATCTTTTAAAGAGCATTTCTCACTGGTCACAAGTGGTCCCCTTGATCGGGAGAAGGCCAGTGGATACAACATCACAGTGAGGGCTGTGGATTCTGGGTCCCCCCAGAGGGCCACACAAAAAACCTTTTACCTCCGCATTGCTGACGTGAACGATAACGCCCCGAATTTCTCCAGCCCTTTTGATACAGCTCACGTTCAGGAAAACTCCCTTCCTGGAACGTCTGTCTTTTCAGTGTCAGCGTCTGATCCTGATGAGGGTAGCAATGCCAAGCTGTCTTACTCCATCCTGGATAATGGGATGCAGGATGTACCCGTCTCAACCTACTTCCGAATAGACCAGGACAACGGCACCATCTACACCGTGCGAGCTCTGGATTACGAGCAGGACAAGGTGTTCCAGGTGCCTGTGCAGGTGAAGGATGCTGGGTCTCCTGTGCTGAGTAGCACTGCTGTGGTCCATGTGTTCGTCCTGGATGAGAACGACAATGCTCCCAACATTGTCTATCCCTCTGTTCCCAAGGGCTCTGCCTTCCACCAGGCCATCCCGGCCTTGGCAGAGCCTGGCTATCTGGTCACCAAAGTTGTAGCAGTTGATGCTGATAGTGGCCATAATGCCTGGCTGTCCTACCAGCTGCAGGAGACGGCTGAGGCTTTGCCTTTCCAAGTGGAACGCCGCTCTGGAGAGATAAGGCTTGCACAGGCTCTCAGGGAGTCAGAAGATTCCCACAGGCTGGTGGTCGAAGTGAGGGACAATGGCACACCGTCCCTCTCGGCCTCCGTGGTAATAGTCATTTCTCCGGAGGAAAACAGCGTGCAGGACTTCTCCAAGTCCTTGGACCTCCCACAGTCTTCTCCCAAGGATACCAACCTAACGCTTTACCTCATCATCTCCTTGGTGTCCATTTCCCTTGTGTCCTGCGTGATGTTTGCTCTGGTGGCTGCCCGGTGTCTCAAAGCTGGCAGTGCCAGCTGGACCTTGGCGGGTTGCTGCCGGGGGACTGGCCGCAAGCCCGCCTCCCATTTCCGAGGGCAGATGAAGCCAGATGGCTTCATCAAGTACCTGGACGTGGGAGGAGCGGGTTTGACCTCCCAGGCACAGAACTACACCTCCTGTTTCTCGCCCATGTCCGAGCAGAGCGATTTCCTCTTTGTAAAGCCTTTCAGCCATTCTAGCACTGCGGAGACCGTGGCTGCCTATGAGCAGGTGACCAGCACCTTAGCGAGTCCCTGCGATGGGGTAAGAGATGGGTGTTTCTTACTGTCCTCTCTGCTAAGTGCAACAGTCTGTAATATCCAGGCCAGCTGGCTCTTCTCTGTCTGCCCTTCCCCCTAAGAAAGTGGCCTCGGGGAATGTGTGTCACCGTCACCTCCTGGGAGGTGGCAGGTGAAAGTTTTGGCTGGGCTGGGTGGAGCTGGGGGACGGGGCTGAGCAGCACTGTAGAATCAAAGACAGCGTGTTTGTGGCAGTGGAGAGTTTCCTCTTGGCCCCGTTCGTACTCATTTCTTTTTGAAGTGATTCTTAGCGTGGTCAGGGACATGGTTTTGGGGGGGGATTAACTTCTTGATTCCATTTAACCCCTTTGTTCTGCACGGCATACAAACCATGACAGGGGAGATGTTACGTGGAAGAAAAGTCTGTCAGTGTTTCTTTTGCTCAGTTTTAGAGATGCACTGTAGAAATTTCTCATTTCTTAACCTCCAAGTGTTATTAATTACTGACTGTGCCCCAGCAAGGGATCATTTTTCAGCTTGAGCAAGGGGCTGAATTCACTACTCAGCACTGAACTACTGAAATGTCAGTAGTGGCATTATTCACAAAGATCCTGGTAACCTTATGTGCCCTTGGGCTTGCAGAGGCTGAGGCAGCGGCAAGCTTTGAAAACTTGAGCTACTTGTACTCAGATGCCTAAATATAGATGTAGGTGACTGTGTTTAGCTGTAGCTTTTATAACTTGGGGGTATAAAAAGTAACGCAATTTTGTGTCACAAATGCCTGCCCTAAATTTGAAAATGGTAATTACAACAGGAACTCAAAATATAGATTGGGAAGGGCTTCTTTGGTGCAGGATTGTGTGTCAGCGTGTGCAAAAATGTGTATCTGAAATCTGGAGGGCAAGTATTTAAACAGCTTCATTTGCATGTGGCTTGGGGACCACTGGGGCATCTATTTCAGGGGAGTAATTTATTCTAATATCTTCTTTCATGAGGATCATCAAAGCTGCAGAGAAATTAATAAAAGCACATCTACTAAATAAAAAATCTAGGTCAGCTCTGCCCTGTCTTCACTTTGCCTTAGTAATTGCATGTACAAGCAGAATAATCCCATAAAACTGATGTTCCATTGTGTGGACTGTGAACGGCTCATTCCTAAAATAACTGAGAGAAGTGTTGTCCTTTCCAGGTAGTATGTCATCACTCTGGAGTTAATCAAGATTCAATTATTATTATTTAATTATTTAATTAAGAGTTCATTATGATTTTCGGAAGTGTGTGTTTTCCAGACAGAAAACAGCTCTGCTATTTAGTGTTTTCCACAAAGGCGTAATTCAAACAGGAATAAGCAGGCATACTCCATGTCCTTCCTTATTTACAGAATGTTCATTGTCTGGTGGTAAAATAACATGGGCAGAAAGTGATACGGGGGCTTCTTAATGAGGTTACAAAGTGTGCTGTTGTGTCTGAAGGTTATTGTGTCTCCTAAACAAATAATGCTTTTTCCTCTTGCTGTCGGAAGTTCATTCTTTTCTCTGTGGACAGAAAAATATTGTCGTGCTCCAAGGCCACAGCATCTAGGAAAAGTCATTCAAATACAATGTATGAAAATAAGATCTCAGGCAGGCTTTTTTAAGGACAAGAAAGAGGAGAGATTAGGAAGGTCTGTTGCCATTTTACCTTAGAGCATTAAAAGCATCTTCCTCGGTATCAATTAACTCTGCCACCCCCACACCCCCCCTTCCTCCTCCAAGCTCATTACTGTGGTACCACTGCTCCTGCTGAATTGATGCCCTTATCAGTTTATTTCATGCTTCATTTCTTTCACAGCCTGGTTTCCTGAGCTGCTTTGGAAGATCATTCTCTGAACAGTTTTTGTCATGCTTTTCAGTATTCATGCTGGTTCAGAAATACTCAAGAAAGAGGGAGGGGGGAGCTTTCTCTTTGTTCTAATTGATTTGCTTCACTTGGAAGGAACATGCTGATATTCCAGACTGAAATAATCCAGGATCAGCTCGCTTTCATTTTTCAAAGGAAAGAATGGAGGTATTAAAACTCTTATTTTTCTCTGCAGCAAGCTCAGCCCAACACAGACTGGCGCTTCTCTCAGACCCAGAGACCTGGAACAAGTGGGTAAGTGCCTCTTTCTCCATTTTTGTGTGGGGTGAAGGTTTCTTTCCTTTGTGTGTGCCACTTCCAGTGATGGAAAGTCCCTGACTGGCATCTCTGAGAATGGGTGTCCCCTGTGGATGATAGAGTCAGAAATGGAGCTGCTCCTGTGTCAGCTGTGTGTGGTGGGGTGTGACAGCTGTTGTTGGCAATGGTGTGTCTGGGTTTGGTGTCTACACCTCAAGGAGGACAGTCAGGAACTGGAGGAAACTCCAGGTGAAGTTGTGAGATGGTTAAAGGACTAGAAAATATGTTTCACAGAGAAAGGCCTCTTCTCTAAAGCAGATTTTGAGCATGTAACTAGATTCTGAGTCCAAATTCTTAATTCCTCTCCTTGCACAGAGGCCACTGCAAATCCCTGGAAATCACTCCCCTTACCAGTCCTGGAGCCTTGAGCTCTGTGCTGCTGAAGTGCATTCCCAGAATCACAGAATGGGTCAGGTTGGAAGGGGCCACAGGGGGTCACCTGGCCCAGCCTCCCTGCTCAGGCAGGGTCATCCTAGAACACATGGCACAGGATTGTGTCCTGACAGTTCTGGAATATCTCCAGGGAGGGAGATTCCACCACCTCTCTGTGAGGTGTGTGTGAGGTCAGAAAGGATGAGAAGCCCCAGCAGCAGAGCAGAGACCTGCCTCCCAAGTGAGCATTCCTGTCTTGCCTCTGGCCCAACAGTTTGCTTGTCTTGGGCCACAGTGAGAGGCCACTGACAACCAAATGTTCTTTGCCTCTCCCATCCTCCCTCCTGGTTCATAAGCAGGGCCAGGGCTCCTCTTCAGAGGGTGAACTCCCTTCAGTACCATGAGGATAAGGAAGAACTTGAACTGGGAGCCCACCTTCCTCCATGAATACCCCAGCCAGAGGTTATTGTGCGTGAGGAGGTGGCTCCAGGATAATTTATATGTGAAAAGGTTATACCTTTTGGGGCATACCCAAAGATTATACCCTTGGGAGTAAATTTGGATGATGTGCTTCCTTGTCTGACTGGGTCAGGGAGTGTGTCTCTGTGCTTTGTCATTCCTGGTGGCCACTTGGGCAGCTCCCATGGAGGTTTAAATAGTGTCCTGGAAGTGTTGGGTCCTGGATTTTGGTGTCAGAGCTTGCAGTTAAACATCTGCAGTGGCTGGTTCTGTCTGAGCCTTTCCCTGGGTCTGGCTCAATAATTTGGCTTATCAGAAAATTAAGAGATTGCTGTAGCCAACTTGTTGAAGTGATTAAACTTTGCTATTAGGCTCTTCTAGCTGATAAAGCTAAAATGGAGTGAGGGTTTGATGTAATTAGATAAAGTGCTCGTGCTAGAAACCAGCCATGGACTTTAAAACAAAGCTATGGCTGGAAGAGTTTTCTCAGAGGTCTGTTGAATTCCCCATCAGTGACAACATTTTAATCAAGGAAAATCTCTCTAACCATTTCCGCTCCAGTTCAGATGACAATTAACAAAGCCCTGTTAATGCAGAAGTGCACCACGGCTGCTGTAATAGTTTTGTTAGGAGAAGGCAGTAAATGAGCCCCACCAGAGCAAGCTCTCCTGCTCCCTCTTCCAGCATCCTGCCGGGGCTCTTCCAGGCACAGAGCTGATGCAGTCCAGACTTCCTCAGCTCAGTGACAGGGGCCTTTCCTCAGGTCGTGGGACAGTGACACTCACCCCAGCTCCCAGCCTCTGCCTGGAGCTCTTTACAAGCTCCATCCCCTTCCTAAGGGGGAGCAGCAGCATGTGGAGTGGGAAGAGAGGGGACAGGAGGAGAGACAGCCTCAGACTGTTTGTGGGGAGCTGAACTCTCATGGCATGTTAGTTCTGGTGCATGAGCCATGATGTTACCCCTGGGTGCCCATGATAGTCCCTGAAACAGCTGCTCTTAGAATCACAGAATTATTTGGGTTGGAAAGGGACCTTAAAACTCATGTCATTCTTCACTCTGCCGTGGGCAGGGACACCTTCCCCTAGAGCTCAGAGTCCCCTGTCAGTGCCTGTTGTGGCAGGGGATCCCATAGCACAGGCTAGACCCCTGGGTTTGGACAGAGACTTTGCCCAGGCACAGGCTGGTGCTGAAAAACTGAAAAAACTCAGTGGATTTGAATCCCTGCTGGTTTTCCCACTTGCCTGTGTCCCCATCTGCAGCGAAACAGCTCTTGCTGATGTTTTTTCCCCGGTTCCTTTCATCCTGTTATAAGTCAAATCAAGGGGATGTTTTTAGTCTAAACCTGTGGGACAGTACTAAAGGATAGAAATAGAAAGTGCTCCCATATGTTCAGTGTCCAGCCCTGACATCTCTCTAGTGATCAAACAGGCAAATCCTGGAAAGCAGCCCACTCCCCTTTGTGCTCTTCCCGTGCTCTTCCCTGCGTTTTGATGCCTGGTGTGTGAATTCCCCAGGCTCTGGTTGGTAGTACAGTTATTAAAGAGGGGGCAAGGGCAGCTGCCTGAGCCTGTTGCTCTCTGTTAAATCCTGTACAACTGCTTCTCCTGCTGACAGGTGAACCTCTGAAGCACCATGAGCTCTCTGAACTGCAGGGCTCTGCTGGGAGCTTGGGGAACACAGCCCACCTCTTAGCTGAAAGGAAAAAAAGTGTGATGTGCTCTTAACTCTATTTGACCCAAATTAAACAGCAATACAAACACAGCAGCTTAGGCCAGTGGTTTGGATGGATCCCAGAGGGAGTCCAGCACTGACCCTAAGCCAGAAAGCAAGCTTAAACCCATGTTGGGATTTCTCCCTTGCTGTCTCCATGGGAGCTGGAGAAGAAACAATCCTGTCTTAGCACAGCCCTGCCCATCAAAACAAATCCCACATGTCTCTGAGCACCTGGAACCAGGCAGAACAGGGAAAGCTCAGTAAGACAGGGACTGGCTCTTGATCTGGAACGTTGTTGCTACGGGACAACAAAGGGAATCTGCTCTTTGTTCTGAAACGCGGGAGAGGAGCTCTGGTGCACATGCTCAGGAAATAGGAGCTCAGACAGTCTGCTCTGAAAATGTGGTGGGGAGGCAGACCTGAGCAAAGCAATTCTGAGTTAATCTTGTTTGGGAAAAACAGGAGGATAGACTAATGTAATGATGTTTGTGGTTTGTTTCCTAAGAAAACAAAGCACCCGTGCTGTCGCTGGGCAAATGCAAATGAGTCCAGGCTGATTCCGAGCAGCAGATGCCACTCCCAGACAAATCAGATCAGTGGCTGAAGTGGAGATTACAACAATGAATTGTCCAATGAGGAGTAAATGTACAGTCCAGCATCGTGGCAGGATATCCCTGTGGGGTCATCAGTGTGGGGTTTCCCTGCGAGGAGGGGGATCGTGTATGGGGGGAGAACACAGGGACTGGTACGAGGGACCCATCTTGTTGCTTTGGTTTGTTTTTTTTGTGCCTTGCACATTCATGGTGCTTGCCTGACCCCAGCTGCTCTTTGTTTTGATCTCTGTGTGATGGTTTGTTCAGGAAAACACCTGGCTGAAGTCAGGATTTCCTTCCTGGAGGAGCGGGGAGGGCTCTGTGTCGGTCACAGGTGGGCACAGGAGGGTGGGAAGAGCCGGTATGTCCTGGGCATCTTGTGGGAGGAGTGAGGACGATTCTGGGCTGTATGGACAGGCTGGAAGGAGACCCCGGGCAGAAGACACCCAGAGACTGTGGCAAGGGACTCACAGGAGGTGGGAAGCTGTGTGAATATCCCTAGCAAGCCCAGGGGAGGGAGGAGCAAAGCATGTAAAGCAGATACAGAGTGCCATTTCACACCCCCTTCTACTTTATCTTCTCCAATCCTGAATCTCCCTTTGTTAATGCTTCCCAAAGCTGTTGCTGGCCAGGCTTCCCCTCCCAGGCTGAACACAGCCAATAGTGATGTTCACTTCACTTGCTCATTAAGCAGCATCTCAGCTGCTTTGTCTGACCCCATCCATCATTTCCCCCCACGCCCAAGGGGTTTGGGGCTGATAGTGGAGATGCTGCAGCAGTGCCCACAGGAGAGCTGGGAAGGAAAAGAGGGATTTTTTTTTCATTCTTTATTTTGTTTTCATGCAAGAACTCCAGGAGTTGGTCTTGCAGGACTAACCACAGCCTGCCTGTGTGTGCTGGGAGACAGGGAGGGGAGTAAAGGCATCCCAAGAAGCTCTCAGGAGCATTCTTGGGGCTCAAAGCAAGTAACACCAAGGGGGGGATTGTGGTGTGGTTTTGGGGTGCTCAGGATGTCCTACATGTCTGGGTGGGACATCACAGAGCAGGCAGCAACTGGAACCAGAGGATGAGACAGAGGGAGACAGGGATGTTCGTGGGCTTACACAGCACGGGGGTGGATACCCAGCACAGAGACAACTGGCCACAACTTCAGGCTTTACCCACATCCTTCCTAAAAATAAACACTTGCTAACCCAGGAGCCACAGGGATGTCTGTGGGTGTTGTAAACCTCTAGGAATTTAAGCTGTGAGTTTGTGTTGTGTTCTAGTGGAGCCAGCAGCAAGCGAAATGTTTACTCCAAAGCACATGCACAGGGCCACCAGTGGGGCTGTCCAGGTAAACACTGAACCCTTTACCTTCTGCTGAACCTTTACCTTCTGCTCATTCATGGAAAACACGTGGAAACATGCCAGGGCATATGCCAGGCAGAGGTGCTGGACAAGCTGCAGCTTCTCATTGGGGGGGCAAGAGGAGCAGCAGAGAGAATGGCCACTGTGGGAAGTTTAGGAATTAATTATAATCCTCAGGTTTCCATCCCAAATGCACCCAAGGGTTGAAGCCAGCAGTGGTGTTTGCTTTGCCTGGTGTGGTTCCACATGTTTTGCTGGTGAATTAGAAAGGTCTTTGGGCTGAAATTCCTGCTTCTTCTGACTGGGTTGTTTTTGCCTGCCTGTTTAGTGTTGAGTGTTTAGTGACTCCTCCACAGCTCCTGCAGCATGTGGAGTGTGGGGCTGCTCTAAACTGCCACCCCAAGGCCTTGGGAAGGTGTGAGTGGAGCTCTGCAGCCTGAAAAATCACAGCAGCCTCTGGAGATCCCTGTGAGGTCATGTGGGGGAACAGCCATAATCAAACTGACAGTGCTCTCCTAGACTGAGAGCTGCTGTGCTTTGTGGGGCTGTGGATCTCTGAGTGCAGGAGGAGTTGTGCCAGTGAAGGAGCTCGGCTCTGAAGGGAGGGTTTTCCCCCCTGCCAAAGCCTCTGGGGTTGTGGAGCTCAAATCACCAGCTCCTGGGGAGCCTGGGAGAGAGAACTTGCCTTTTTGGGGAGTGTTTGAAGTGGTTGTTCATGCCTGATGATGCAGCCCCCAGCCTGTTTGTGTGACTTGCTCAGCAAACAGCTCGGAGGGAGCCACAGAAACAACAGCCAGATGGTTGTATCTGTAAAGTTTGGTGTTGCCCTGGTGGGTCCTGAAACAGGAAAGGTTGAAGACCACTCAGAGGGTCATTGTTTTGAGGGGCTGGAGCATGTCCAGAGAAGGGAACAGAGCTGGGGATGGGTCTAGAGCATCAGGAGCAGCTGAGGGAGCTGGAGGTGCTCAGCCTGGAGAAAAGGAGGCCCAGGGGAGACCTTATAATTCTTTAAAACTCTCTGACAGGAGAGTGCAGCCAGGTGGGGGTTGGTCTCTTCTTGCAGGTAACAAGCAACAGGACAAGAAGAAACGGCCTCAAGTTGCACCAGGGAGGGTTTAGGTTGGATATTAGGGAAAGTTTCTTCCCTGAAAGGGTGGTCAGGCACTGGCACAGCTGCCCAGGGCAGTGGTGAGTCACCATCCCTGGAGGGATTTAAAAGCTACGTGGATGTGGCATCTGGGGACAAGGTTTAGTGGTGGCCTTGGCAGTGCTGGGTTAATGGTTGAACTCAATCTTAGAGGACTTTTCCAGCCTAAACAATTTTGTGATTTTGTGACTGGGGTTTCCTGTCAAACACTGCAGAGAAAACGCTGCTTTAAAGGACTGTGAGGCTGCTCAGAGCCTGGCTTTGGTCTGAGCAGGGGCTGCAGCCTCGTGGTGCAGTGTTGGAGTGGATTTGGGGTGCTGGGACAGGCAGGAGCTGTTTTGATGCTGGGAGCAGGACTTGTCTCTGGATAACTGCTCTCCTTCCCCCTCTTCCTACGGAGCTGAGCTGATCCTGGGACTGGAAGCTAAAGGTTTTGTGGTGATATGTCCTGGTCCCAACCCCACCTCCCCTTCCACATTCAAGAGACCCCAGAGCTGGTCCCCCATACCACCTGTGAGCACTCCTGCTTGCAGGCTCCACCCTTTTGTCTATTAACAGCCCAAATCTCAGCAGATTCGGTATTTGGGCTTCTTTCTACATCACGTAGCCCTTTTCAGCTGAGTGTTTTCTTCCCTTTGTTTCTGTCCCTCATTGACCATCCTGGGCCCATAATCCCTTTATCTACATTTGTCATGGCCATTGAAGTCTGAGCCATCCAGATCCTGCCAAGTGGGGCAAAAGCTGTAAAATCTTTTATGGAGAAAGGGAAATATCCAAGCAATTGGGATGCATTTCTCATTCTGGAGAGCCCTCAGAATATCAGGAGTTTCATCATCGGGGTTTTATGCATAGAAATGCTATTTTAGGTAATTTAACAGGTGCTACATGTATTAGTTTAATTTTTCTCCCTCCATCTGCTTCCTGCACAGCTGAGCACGTGCCATGGCTGGCTGCAGAGCCGATGGATCCAACAAACAGGCACAACAACCTTTCCAAAGAATCTCTCAAAATATCCTTCCTGGCGGGTTTGGGACACTGGTGGCTGTAGGATGGCCCAGGGGAAATAATGACTGATCTCAGCTCCATCTCCTTCACGAGGGTCCCCAGGAGGGGGGACCCTGCCTTGGTCCTCCTTTTAGAGACATTGTGGGCTTTTGTTCTGCCTCCATCCAGCAGAGCAGGTACATCCCAGCAGCTCCACTGGCTGGAAGTAAAGACTCTGCCGTGCTTTAGGAGGCTGGAAATATTCCCCCCCACACACACACACACTTCCCCACTAACGTTTTCAGTCCCATCTTTGCAAAGTCACGATCTTAAAGCTGGGCCTCCTCCAGGCTCTCTCCAGCCCCTGTAATTGCATTACAGAAGTGGATGGGAATGTGTGGAGCCGGGGGAGCGTGGGGGAAGGGCTGGCAGCATCCTCTGTCAGGGAAGGGGAAAGGACGGGAAACTGGGGCAATTTTGGAGCTGACTCCGTTTTTTTCAGAGGCTGGGGGAGGGTGGTGGGCTGGGGGATGCTGCCATGGGAAGCAGGACAGAGGGATGCTCGCCGGGGCTGTGTCCCCAGCCAGGGGCTGTGTCCCCACATGCCTTGAGTGCAGCTCAGGCTCAGCACCAGCAGGGCCGGCTCTGTTCCCTCTCACTTGTCACTTGGCCAGCCTGGGAACATGCAGGCTGAGATTTTACTGCTGCTGCTGCCTCCGGCTGGAGCTGTGTGTGGGAGGCAGCAGGGGGGGATGGGGACAGCTTGGAGGAAGCTGGGAGAGAGGAAAGAGCAGTGCAGGGGGGCTCTGACAGGGGGGCAGCCTGGGGGGAGCAGGTACTGCCTGGGAATGGGGCTGGAGGAGTGGGCTTGAATGTACCTCTGGCTCTGGGAAGTGGATGAGAAGGGGAGGGCAGGATGTCTGGGGGAGGTGATGGGAGGGTGGGAGCAGCATCCGGAGCTGGGGTGCAAATGGGAGTGAAAAGGGGAGAGACTGGGAGGAGAAGTAAATCCCAGTCACTCCTCCCTGGAGTGGGGAAGCCTGGGAGCAGCTTCTCGTGGGGTTTGGGAGGGGCTGGCTGGAGAGCCACTGCCATAGGAGCCAGACAGCCCCAAATAAGAGAGAAGGGAGGATGCTGAGGGTGTCCCGGGAAAATCCCCAGCCCGAGCACTGCCCACAGCCCTGCCAGACGTCTCAGAGTGCCAGGGTCTGGTCTGCAGGGCACTGAGCTGCCCTCTGCGTCCCTTGGGGCTCTTACAGCACTGCTCTGGCATGAATAAACTTTTCCAGTTTGTTGTGGCACTGCTACTGGCTCGTGTTACCAGCTGCAGAGCAAGGAAAACAATTTTTCAGGAATCCATGGGGCGGTTGTGCAAATAAATGTTTGCAAGGCCTTTGGCTGCCATAGTGACGAGCTCCATGGCAACCCTGCAAGGAAATGAATAATTCCGTGCCCAAAGTGGAATAATTCCCTGCTGGAAGTGGAAGATAAAAAGGGACCTGATGGCTGAGGGTGCTGCAAAATAGATGATCAGCAAATCACCCAGGTGCACCCATCAGGGGGGTGCTTGTGAGAGCCCTCAGTAATGGGGCGGTGTTGGGATGCAGGATGGATGCAGTGGGGCTGTGTCAGGGCCTCCACATAAGCCTTTTGTCTCGGTGTTCCCTGATTTCCATGTAGCCACGTTTATTGAAGGCATGTGCAGGTTGTGCCTGGGCTGTACCTGCCTCTGCTGACACAGCTCTGTCTCCACCAGAGCCCCTGAGCCCCTTAAGATGCTGCACCCCTGGGTTTGTCTCAAATATGGATTTGATTCCTCCTCTCCAGCTCTGGCTATGCTGGAAGCGTTCCCGAAAATGAAAGCCAGCTCTTTTCTGAGCTTTGAAGTGTGGAGTAGAACTGAACAGAGAAAAAAAAATCTATCCCATGGGGGATGGGTTTTTAGAAAAAAAAACACCCTATTGAGTCAATGGCATTTGTATTAAAAACAGCGAGTCCTTGGAGTCATTTCCATAGGAATCAGCCCTCCCATTCCGGGCAGGCTCCCTGCAGCAGCATCCAAGGCTGCAGCTGAGTGGGGAGCAGTGTGAGAAGGGGGGGTTCTGGGGTCTGCCCACCCCAGGAAAGGGAAGCAGGGCAGGGCAGGCTGCCTTCTGTTGAATCAGTGATTCACAGCTGTGACTCACAACCCCATCCTATAGTCATGGAAAACAGCCAGGTCTGGCCATCAGCTGTGTGCCTTTTCCACTGTGAGAAGTTATTTTTGGGTGTTTTTAGATTACAGCCCTTGTATTTTTTTTTTCTGTGCCTCTGAATTCTGGATGATTGCACTGCAAGTAATTGAGGCACTTGAATTTCCTGCTTAGAGAAATGAGCTCAATACCATTTTTTTGCAACTCTAAGGCATTTCTAAAATAGCTTTTCTGCGTGGCGTCATGGGGAGCAGGCACACAGCTTTGGGGCTCTTTGTGCTGAATTTGGGAGCACTGGGTGCAGGAAGGTTGCAGAAAAGGATGTGGGGGCTGTCAGCTTGAACATGAGTCACCAGTGCACCCTTGCTGTGATGGAGACTGGCTGGGTTTACTGGTAAGGTTGTAGCCAGCAGGTCAAGAAAAGAGATGGTTGCCTTCAATTTGGCACTCACAGGTCCACACCTGGAGCACTGTGCCCACTTTTGGGCATAGCTTTGGGCTCCCCACTGCAACAAAAACAGGGCCATGTGGGAGCCACCAAACTGATCCGAGCACTGGAGCCCAAGGAAGGGGGGGAGAGGCTGAGAGAGCTCCTTCAGCTTGGAAGTGTGAGAGCTGGGAGCACTAGATGATCCTTAAGGTCCCTTCCAACCCAAATCATCGTAGGATTCTATGATTCATGTCCCTCTCCAGTCTGATTTTGTGATCCCACAGGACAGTAAGGGGATGTAGGGCTTTGTCTGTCCGCCTCACAGTGGGGTATTGACATAACACAGGGACCAGACAAGCTCATCACAGAAGTTCACAGCAGGTCTGAAATGCTGCCCATCCTCTGGAGGTGACCTGAGCTGGCTGGTGATGCACAGCCACCCCTCCCTGGGGCACACAACTCTAACCCAAGAGCTCAGAACACCTTGAGCAAAATTCACACATTTCTTGGTGCTGCTGCTCCCCCTGTGCTGTGCACTGGAGGGGTTGGGCCGTGTCCCTGAGCCCCTCTCAGGCTGCAGGGACCAACCACCCCCCTTCATCCCTGCCTTTCCAACCCAGCCCTGCCCAAGTGTGGTGCTCAGTGGTGCCAGCTCTCCTGTCTGTGCCTGCATACAGCCCTGGGGCCAAGGCTGTTGTGGTGGGGGAGTGAGGACCAGCTGGTGAGGGAGCTTAATGAGGTCTGGGGTCCTGGTGCAGGTGAATGCCCTGAGCACAGAGTGAGCCTTTCCCCCCGTGCATTCCCACTGTCGTAGGGCACAGAGCGTGGCTTTGGCAGGAGGCAGGAAGAACTTCTGTCCAGGGGAGCCTGGTGCCTGAAGGAGGGGTGGGAGGGGAGAGAAGTCTTTTGGGAGGTGGAAAATGTGATGCCACATCAAAGAGAGAGTTGAACTTGGGCCTCTAATTTCAAAACAGAGTTCAAACCACCGGAATGTTACAGTCACAAAAATCCCAAAATGTATTTGGCACTTCCTTTTGCTTTCTCTTCCCTCATCCCTGGGTGCCACCATCATACTGGGGAAGCTCCCAGAGCCAGGACCAGCACCTAGGAGGCTCAGGGTAGTTTCTGGACAGCTTTCCTGCAGCCCTGAAAAGCCTGGGAACTTCGGCTTCCAACGGGGGAGGGGGGCCAGGAGCTGCTGGGGTTGACTTGTGGCTGAATGAGTTGTGCTTTGCCACGGAGTGCAGGTTCCTAAGCCCTTCATTGGATCTCGCCCAGGGCTCTATTCCCAGCCCCGTTTGTGACATTAACAGGTCACTGCAGCCCCAGGGCTGTCCCCACCTTGTCCTCACTGCCTGCATGGCACTGGCAGGACACTGAGGGCAGGGCAGAGGGACCCACAGCCGAGGAGCCTCAGCACCCCCGGCACGCAGGCGCTGGGATCGATCTGGGAGGCAGGCACGCCTCATTTCTGGCCTCCTTGAAACTGTGCCACCACACACGGCACTCAGGAGGGATATAAATAGTGCTCAGGACGCCCTGGGATGCGGCAGACAGCAGGTATTTCAGGAGTGATGCTGCTGGCAGGGTCGTGCCGGGGCAGCTTCTGCTACATTAGTGGTTATTTGCATCCTCTGGAGATGGACGGGTGTGAGCACAGCGGCTGGGGATGGATCCCCAGGGGATACAGAAGGTGGTGTGTGGTCCTGGCACAGGTCCTGCATGTCTTTGGACAAGTTGCTGAAGACCAGATTTTCCACAGAGTACCTGTGACAGCCCCCCCCCATCCTTACAGTCGGATATTGTGTTTCAAAGGGGGTTTGAACATATATTATAGAATCCCAGAATGCTTTGGGTTGGAAGGGATCTTAAAGATCATCTCCTCCAATCCCCCTGCCAGGGGCAGGGACACCTTCCACTAGCCCAGCTTGCTCTAAGCCCCGTCCAACCTGGCCTAGGACACTTCCAGGGATGGGGCAGCCACAGCTTCTCTGTGAAATCTGTGCCAGGGCCTCACCACCCTCAAAGGGAAGAATTTCACAGGGGCAGGGAAAGCTTGTGTGCATTCAAGGCTTCTCTCCTTGCAGAGCTTTGATGCAGCTGGGCACGGAGCTGCCCACACTGCAAGGTCACTGTGGCAGACACAACCTCCAAGAATGTGCCTGTGGGTGCATCCCAATTCCAAAGTGTCCATATTGAGCCTGTTCTGTGTGTGAGGGCTGCAGCAGGCACAGGCAGCAGGGGCACTCGGGCAGTGGGGTGCTCAGCATGGCAGTGAGGAGCCCATCTGCTGCCCAGCACATGGCACTGAGTTGGCACCAACACTGCCCGTGCTGGCATTTGCAACATGTGGGGTGCTGAGCACTCAGGCAGGAGATCCCAGAGCTGGGGGTGTCAGCTTCTTGAGCATGTCTGAGCAGGAATTGAGGGCCTGAGTAGGGTTTTGGGGTCTGAGCAGGGCATTGGGTCTGAGCAGTGCTTCAGGGTCTGGCAGCTCCTGGGCATAAAGGCTGGGACTACAGCAGTGGAGGAGGCCACTTCCATGCCCTGTAGCCTGGTGGTTTGAACTCTTTCCTGGGAAATGGGCTTTCCAGTGCCCCCCATCTCACTTCAGGAGAGCTCCCAGCTGCAAGAGCACAGCAGCCCTCATTCCAAGGGAGCCAGCACACAGCCAAGGGGCAAATCTTGGCATCCCAGTAGGTGGCAAGAGCTGTAGGTGATCAGAGCACTGAGCTGGGAGAGGAGGGAGAGGTGCTGTGAGCGATGAGGTCACTCAGGGACAGAGCAGAGGGGGACCCAGGAAGCTGGTGAGATGTTTA
Source organism: Pseudopipra pipra (assembly GCF_036250125.1). NCBI lineage: Eukaryota > Metazoa > Chordata > Aves > Passeriformes > Pipridae > Pseudopipra > Pseudopipra pipra. The sequence continues at coordinate 2,663,157 of NC_087563.1, read as the reverse complement.
GGAAGCGTGGAGGCTCTGGAGGGGCCCTGTGAGCTCAACCCTGACCAGTGAGCAGTGGCTGAGCACAGCTGACACCTGGCAAAGATGAAAGCAGGGCTTGTTAGACTGCACACAGACTGCTGATTGTAACCTCAGTCACAAAACCTCCTTAGCCAAAGCCTGACAGCATCCCCTGAGTTTTCCCAGGCGGATCTGTGATGCTCAGCACCCCCATCAGCCAGTCCCAGGGAAACAAGGCAGGTGCCCACTTCCCTTCTCTCCTCTCCCTGTTGCTCCAGCCTCCCCAGCACTGTTTGGTGCCAGCTCTGCAGAGCTGGCAGCTGATCTTGGACTCTGTTCAGAGCACCTTCTGTGGTGCTGGGCAGCTGGCTCCATGATGATCCCAAAGCCCACCATGCCACGGGTTTTTCTCACCCTCTGTCTTACAAACGAAGCTGCAGAATGGAGCTGTAGCCTGAAAGGTGCATCCACTCCCATGGCCTGCAAGAGGAACAGAGGATCTGGTTGTACAAGGGTGCATACACCTCTGGGGATTTAGGACAGCAATTTTTATGATATTGCAGTATATTTTTGGGAAGGGATTACATAATATCCCTTGGCAGGGGTGTCAGAACTAGATGATCTTCTAGTTCACTTCCAACCCAACCCATTCTGTGATTCTCTGATTCTGTGTTGGTGGGATTTTGAGGTGAGGAGGTGCTGGCTGTAGCCTCTGAAGTCAGCAGGAGTTAGGTGGGTGTTGCTGGAAGCATCACTGAGTCCCCAAGTGCTTTTTGTGGTTATTCTTCAAAAGCCCAGTGAGGGATGGACACCTCTGAAAGGCTCTTGACTCCTGAGTTTTATTTAATAGAAGGGTTTGAAGCATGCAGTGGACAAACCCTCTCCTCCAGACTGAACTGCAGTAACTTGCTGTTTGTTTTCTTTTCCCAAAGCTCCCAGAATGGAGAGGAAGCTGGAGCCTGGCCCAACAACCAGTTTGACACGGAGGTGCTCCAAGCCATGATCCTGGCTTCAGCAAACGGTTGGTGTCCATCACGGGTGGGAAAACCACGACACTTGCTCTTGCAGGGGCATCTCGGGTTCATGCTGGTAGATAAAATGCTGGTGGGATTGGTTTGTCTGGCTTCAAGAGTCCTTCTTCAACAGATCCCAAAGCTGGTGGGAAAGCACTGCAAAGAAGGGGGTCAGATTCAGGCAGATTGCTGTAGACAGAGACACCTCTTCCACTCAAACTTTATTTCCCATGTAGTGGGCAGAATGTCACCTGGCTCATGATGTGGTTTTGTTACACGAGAGAGCCAGTCTTGAGGTGATCTTTTATAAACTACCTGGTTCCAGAAGGTCACGCTAAATGAAACTGCTGTGTTGCAACTTGCTGTGAGGTGAGGAGGTAGAAAGGCTGGATGTTCTGCATGTGGCAGGGCCAGGGAAACAGTAAATGCCTGAGTCAGTATTCCCAACAAACCTTGTGTCCAGAGGAGCCCCTGGGTTCCTCTGCTGAGCCATGAACTCACAGAGGTTTTCCCCACTGGCTGCTGCTGCCTCTTTGCAGTTGTAGTCACAGGGGGGTGGTTTGGGGTCATTTTGGGTCGGTTTGTTCTGGTTTATGGCTGTGTGGAAGTGGTGGGCAGGGAGGGTGTTCCCACACACCCACAGTCTCCATGGCTTTGAATAAAACAAGTACAATTATCACTCCATGCAGCACCACAGATAAAGAGGCTGGTTTTCATACAGCCTTTATTTATAAATACCTCCAAGTCTTTCCCCCCTTGATTTAAAAATAGAAGCAACAGCACAGCCATTAAAACCCCGTGCAAAATGCTTAGGATGTTTCCTTTGAGCTGTTGGGAGGGAAGGAATCTGAGGGATGGCTTTGGAGTTGCTTTCTTGGAAAGCTGCTGCAGCTGAACTTTGCTGCTCCTCAGACACCAGGCAGCCTGGAGACAGCTGCCCTGGCTGGGGAAGGGGACCAAGGTCTGAGGCGAGGGAGTTGTTTACACTCAAGGGAAAGAAACAACGTGAAAATGTGTCTTTGCTCTGAAAAAAAGACCATGGAAAAACAGCCTTTGGGGGTTGCACGTGGTTATCATCACCCAGGGCCTCCAGATCCGGTTTCCTTGCTGGCAAATAAAGCTGTTTTTTTCTAAATGCTGCTCCAGCAGTCCTCAGGATCAGAGCTGAGGGGTTCCCTTCCAAGTTAAGCACTGGCTTCTACGGAGCCCCCGGAGCCCCATTTCAGCAAATCTCCCCCAGTCCACGAGTCTCAAACAGCCCTGACCTCTCCCACGGCTTCAGTCATCCCAGGGGGTTGATGTAAATCAGATCCATCCTCTAGATAATGGCTTTTCCTTATCCATCCTCTTCTTGCCCTTTCTCGTTCCTTTCTGTGCTGGATGGATGGATGGGGACACAGCACAAGTTTTTTCCACTAGCACAGTGTTTTCATGTCAGCCCTGCTCTCTGTCCCCTCTTTCTGCTCTCTCTTTAAGGCAATGGTGTTGATTGGAGCAGGCTTTGTTTAGGGGCAGCACTAATTGCCCATTAAACTTTGTGCTGCCCATCCTTGGCTGATGTTTCCTGGCTATTTAAATGATCCTTATCTCTTACTGAGCTCTCTGTTAGAGCTCTGTCGTGGCAGGTGGGACACAGTGACACAAGTGATGCCCTGGATGCATCTGTACCCTGTACCAGGTGTTATCCTTCACTTCAGCAAGAGGCAGAGCTGGCCCTGCCATCCCAAGCCTGTGTGATCCATCTCCTCCAAGGATTAAATGGTTAAATCACCCTCCCAAGTCAGAGTACCTGGGGAGCTGATTTCCCCACAGGGCTGTGACCTTCCTGTAGGGTTTCTGTCTCCCTTCCTGGGCATCCTTCCTTTGGATTTTCCTCCCTTGCAGCTGGGAATGACATGAAAAGCCAGTGCTTTTAGCCATCTGAATGGGCAGAAGCAGCTGCTAAGACATGCCAAGGAGCACAGATGCTCCAGGACACCAGACACTAAAGGGCAGACATCCTGTCCTTAAAATACTCTGGCTTCCAGGGGGAATTTATAGAGGTGCCATGAGATGGTGGGAGAGCAGATGGAAAGGCAGCCCGAGGAGATCCTTCTCCCCCTCAGGCAGGGCAGACACACTAAATTGGGGTCTCCTGAGAGCCCCACCAGCAGCTGCAGCAGCACGTGCTCCAGGGCTGCCTCTGGGGGATGGAGCCCTGAGCTGGTTATTTTTGCTGAAGCCCAAATTCTTGTTTTCCTCCTCAGGACCGTTTGGGACAATGTCTGGCTGCTGGTGAAGGCTGAGCATGACCTTTCCAGCAACAAGAGCTGAAGTGCCTTGCTTGGCAAGAGCACCTCGGTGCCCATTTATAACCCTCTATTGTTCCTGTTCTCTCCTCTTTTCAGCCTTAATGTCAGTGTTACCTAGAAACAGCCCTTCTCCCTTACCCGGGACCCACGGCCAGGCTGGGAATTTCACCAGTGGCTTTTTCTGCCTGGTGAAAGCTGTGCTGAGACTGCAAATCAATTCATGAGGACTTGAATGGTGCTGGCAGCCCCCAGCCCCTCCCTGCTCAGAGCCCTGGTCATCTGGGATGGCCACAGGGCAGCAATACCCGGGGAGGAGAAAGTTTCCAAGTCCACCAAGCCTCTAACTGGGCTGTTTCCAGCTGGGACAGTCCAGAAAAAGCAATTTTCATCATGGCTGGAGTCTGTAGTGCACCTGTGAGATAATCCCTGCACATCTCAGTCCTCTCATCCCATGGGGATCATTTGTAACACCCAGTGGGTGTGGAGTTGAGTTGGTTGTTAATGAATTAAGCTCCTGCTTATAGACATGCATCTCCCCAGCCCAAGGTCTTCAAAGGCCTGCTGGGTCTGGAACCCATTTAATGGGGACTCTGGAAAAATCCTCCTGCAGTGAATTCTTCCCCAGGGGAAAGGGAAATGGCATTTCCCCACGCTGGGTCCCTGTGTTTGTGCACCACCTCCCCCCACCCCAGTGCACAACACTGTGCCTGTTTTTGGCCTCGCTGTGTTTTTCCCTCCTCCTGCTCCAGCAGAGCAGCTGTAACTTTTCAAACTGCAGTTGCTTCATACTTCTGACCCCTGCGAGGGAATGTGTACACAGCCATGTTTCAGGGGGCTGGTGGGATGTGGGCCAGCTTTTTGTCCAGCTTTCTGCTTGGCTTAGTCACCCCCATCTGCTTAGGGAAAAGCAAAAGCAACACAGAGACGTGCACAGAGCTGATCTGGAGTGAGGAGAAACACGAGGGGACCAGCCCACCACCTCTGCTCGTTGTTTTTCTTTATTCCTGCAGTGTCTCTGCCTGTTAAAGGGGGGAGCAGCACCCCTGGGCTCTGCCTTGGGCTCTTTGGGTGGCCTTGCTGGGTCTCTCCAGCCTCCCAGGAGAGCCTGTCCTTAGCCATGAGCATGAGGCACTTAAGGGCTGAGATGGGAACCTCTGATACAGAGACTGGGTTTTAGCAAATCATTTCTGAGCAGGGCTGTGCAAGGATCCCCCCCCGAGCCATGCACAGGCAGCTGCACCGGAGCAGATCATGCAGCAGCTCATGGCAACAGCATCACTTGAGCTTTACCATCCCCCCCTGCTCGTTTCTGCCCCTGCCTCACGCATCCCCCACCTCCATCTGGCCTCCACCATCCAGCAGAGCCCCGGCATCCCGGGGGGGCCCTGAGCCCCTCCCCGCTCCTGCTTTCTCTCTCTCCGTGCTGGAGCTTTGCATAGCGACAGGAACGAACCTGCCTTCCCCTCCCCCTGCCCCCAGACCTGGACCATCAGCCGCTCTCTGGCACGGATCTCCTTCGTGCTCGGCTTCCTAGAGCCATTGGGCGGTATTGCAGGGGAGAGATTGTCTTTCTCCTCTCCCGCGCCCTGCTCCCTGAATAAACCTGGCCGGAGAAACACCGGGGGCAGGGCTTTAAACGCGGCGGAAAAATAAATAAATATCGGATTTCCCTTAATGCATTACCACCGATTGCGGCTGCACAACATGCCTGGGCGCTTTCGGGGGGGCGGGGGGTGTCTGTGCCGCGCTCCCCGGCACGCACGGTGCGATGGTTGGAGGCACCCAGGTGTGGGTTTGGCACTTTGATGCCCCGGGGGGGCTGCCGGGGCTCGGGGTGGGCTCCGACCGGCTTTAACAACGTGCCCTCCTCTTTGCCCCCTCCCTCTGGCGTTCCCCACAGAAGCTGCTGATGGCAACTCGACCCTGGGCGGCGGGAATGGCACGATGGGGCTGAGCGCCCGCTACGGCCCCCAGTTCACCCTGCAGCACGTCCCCGACTACCGGCAGAACGTTTACATCCCGGGCAGTAACGCCACCCTCACCAACGCCGCCGGCAAGCGCGACGCCAAGAACGCCGCCCCCGCCGCGGGCAACAAGAAGAAATCCGGGAAGAAGGAGAAGAAGTAGAAAAGAAGAAGAAGAAGGAGACCTTAGAGCTACAGGGCAGCCGGCTCCAGCACTCCCCCCCAAAAAAAACCCCACAGCCCAGGCCGGAGGACGAATGTGAATTTTTTATTTTTTTTTTTATTATTTTTTTTTTTGTGATGCAAAAGTAGGAAATGCTGCGAATGTATCTCGTCATCATCAGGTCTGGGAGCAGGGACTCGCTGCTCTTAGACCTCGTGATGGAAACCAATCTGGAAGCTCAACCGAACACAAACAAGTGCCCTGTGAATAATGTTTTATACGATCCCTCGGGTGTTAGAATATGCAAGGGCGGAAGGTCTTTTGCCACGTCTTTGGATCCGATTTGCTCCCAGGTAGTCCGAGGCTTTGTGCTCGGCTTTGCCCAATGTAAATAATTTTAACGTGGATCTTTTAATTTATGTAGCCCTTCAATCATTTTTTTGTTTGGAATGGAAAAGGAAGTTCTTAGCTTAGAGCCCACGCTCCAGTTCTTCGCTCTCAAATTTTCCATTCATAAAATTCACCCCCCCCGCCCTGCCCCAGATAATGATAGTGATGGATTTTGGAATTTGGAAGTTGGTAGGGAGTGCTTCAGTTCCTGCTTACCTGTCACCCAGAAAAAAAAAAAAAACCAAGTGTTTATATTGCATGAATCAAAGGGAATATGGCAAAGCTGCATCCTAAACATTTTTTTTGTTTATTTGGGGTTTTTTTTAAAGTGTAACCACTAATGGCCTGAAATATGAGAAAGTAAAAAGCCCTCCCGATGTCTGAGAGGCAGGGAATTGGATAAGGAGCGTTGCCGAGGTGTGCGGCAGCTGCCCCGGCGGTTCTAGGGGTCTCCGAAGAGCAGACACATCTCAAACCTTCTTTGCAGTAAATATTTATATGTACAGTCGATGTTCTTATGGAATTAAGGCTAAGAGAGCCTCGCTCCCCTGCGGCCGGGCGGGTGCCCGGCCGGGTCCCCCGCCCCAGGGGACACCCGGGGACGACGCTTCCCGTCTCTGCACAGTGTCTGCATGCACGTCCCTCACCTCCCACCTGCACTAGCGCAGTAGCTCCACACGGACCCGGAGGAGTCCTCGCATGCCCACGCAGCGTGGTGTGAACGCGCCGGCAGCCGCCCGAGCCCCCGCGCCGGGGCTGCCTCGGGGGGAAGGGGTGGGAGGGGGTGGGGTGGGTCAGGCGGGGTGGGGAAACTCCTTGCTTCTTGTTTGGGCCCCAGAAGGTAATTTGGGGTAATAAGGCAGTTTTTTATAAGGCGGTTGTTTCGGGGGGTCTCGCCCGAAGGGGCGGGATCCGCAGAGCTGCCCGTGCATGGCTTTGGTGCAGAGTTGGTGATTGAGTAAGTGATGGTTGTTTTGGTGGCGTTTGGGGACCAGATTCAGAGAAGGGACCCAAAAGCAGGGGGTGATGCTGCAAAACTGGGGGCAATAACTGAGGGAGTGTCAAATGGGACCGTGTAGGGCCAGCCTGGAATAAGTGATGCTCCCGCTGGCTTTGGGCTTTCCACCCCATGGAGAGAATCAAAGGATGAGGAATAAAGTTTCTCCACACGCCCATCATCCTTGCACCAGGCCAGCTTCCCATAGCAAAGCAGCTCTGAGCCCTCCAGGGAGGCAGAGGGGGGCTTTGTGTAGCCAGAGTGAGGAGAGGGGCTGTGGGGTGGCCAGGAAGGGGCCGCACCGAGTTTCCCAGGGGGTGTGTGTTGTTTTTTTCCTTTTTTAATCACTAACACGTAACTCACCCGAGCAGATCCAGCCCTCTCAGCCAGGCTCACCCTACCCCAGCCCCCTCCCCAAACCCAGGGCAGCAGGAGCATCCTCCGTGTCTCATCCGGATCCAGCCACCTCCAGCTCTGGCTGCACTGGGAGCGGTTCCCACCCTGTCCCCTGCAGCTGCCACCTGCCCCCCCTTCCCTCTAGAAATGCTGTAGCTGAATCGTAGTCTTTATATTTTCTTTTTAATCTGCAATCTGAGGTAGCGTAGTGAGTGTTGTGTATTTAGTGGCGTGTTATTTTTAATTGCAGTAACTAACTTGTGGACATCAGTATTTTCAATTTTCTCTGTATCTTCTTTCCATGTGGTCTGTGCTCCGAGTGTACGTGAAATGAAAACACATTTGCCCTTTCAATGTGTCTAATATTGAATTATACTTATATATTATATATATGCTTATATCCTTCTTATACCCATATAGACCAATGTCGATGTGTTACACGCAAGTTTTATACTCTAATATTTATATTGCTTTTTTTCTTTGGGAAAAAAAAATAATAAAATGGTTTCTTCTGAATAAGTGGTGTTTATTCCAGTGGGAGGAGGGAGGCACGGATGGGGCCTGTCCATCCCATTTCTGCTGCTTCTGGTGGGGGTGGGAGGGATCAACCCCAGCCTGGCTCCAGCAGTGGGGATGGTCTTGGGGCACCCCAAATCTTATGTCCCCTAGGGCTGCTTTTGGGGCACCCCCATCCTCTGGTCCTCCAGGCCTTTGAGTGGAGGGTGACATGGCTGTGGGTCATGACTGAGGAGATGGTGGTGTCCATAGCTACAGCCCCTTCCCCACACCCAAGGGGATCCAACTGCCCCTCTCCATCACTGGCAGGGATCTGATCACTGTTCCCCAGTCCTGGGGGGATCTGATCACGCCTCTCCAAACCCAGTGGGGATCCATCCCATCACCTTCCCCATCACCAGCAGAGATCCACTCTCCCTTCCCCAAGCCCGGGATGATTCCCTGTTCGTGGAGCCCGGGCTCCCCTCTCTGTTCTTGGGGAGGGTGGATGGGAGGAGGGTCAGGAGTTGTGACCAGAGCTCCCCGGCCAAGGAGATCCCCCCCACCCTCTCCCTGTGGGGGGTCCAACACACGCTGAAGAAAAACATCCCGTGGCTCTGGGTGTCGTAACTGTGGAGGGAAAAATAAGCTGCTGCTGGCCAGATGTGAGGGGGAGGGTGGAGGAGGCGGGGGCAGAGCAGCCCCGAGAGACAGACAGACCGAGCCGGGGATGGGGGCGGGAGGCGGCTGGGGCTGGTCCCTGCTGTCAGCAGAGCACAGGAGGCTCCAGCTGAGCAGGGAACAGCTCCCCCTTCCTGTACTGCCATCCCTCCCTACCCATGTCTCCATCCAGGTGCAGCTCTGTGGCCTCCACCCGCTGCCCCCCAGCAATCCCCGAGCCTGCCCTCACATACAGAGAGCGTCCCCCGAACCTCCCTTGCTGACTGACAGACATTCCCCAAATCCCCCTGCACCCCACAGAGACCCCACTCCCCCCATCCTGCTGCACTTCCACGGAGACCCCCGGAAATCCCCGTGCACCTCTCAGATGGACACCCCCCTCCCCAGATTCCCTTGCACCCCTCAGACCCAGCCCTCCTCTCCTCCCCGTGCACATGGGGACAGTCCTGGTCACACACACGTGTGCACCCCCGTGGGAGGGGGTTCCAACCAGAGCATCCTCCTTTGGGGTAGGTGGTCCCAGACCACAGGGGAGGCCACGGGGGGCAGGGTGGCGACAGGGCACAGACCTGGTGCTGTGGGGCCCCCGTGACATCGTGCCCTCTGCCCCCAGCCCAGGAGCTGCTGTCCCTTCCACACAGGATCACCTGGAGCACAGTAGGGGCAGCTCCAGGAGGGTGATGGTGGGGATCAATCACAGTGACCCGCAGCTGATGGGGAGCAGGGCTGAGCACTTCCAGGTGCCACCTGCGGGCTGTCCCCACTACCTGCCCGTCCCAGGGCACTGGGCATCGCTGCCCTCTTTGCTGGTGATGCCACTGGGCACCTAGAGCCTGGTGGTGGGGGCTGTGGGTAAGGGAGGAGAGGATGGTCACCACTGGTGGGGAACAGAGGCTTTGCAGAGCTGTGGTTTGAGGAGTGGCAGCCTCACCAGTGCCCTGAGCCCCACGGTGTGCCCGTGTCCCCAGCTGCGGGTGTGGTGGAAGGATGTGTGCAGAGGAGGCACGCTGAGTTCCGTTTCCTTTCTCTCTCGCACTAAAATCACCCAAGGGCAGTGCGAGAGCCGGGAAGGGAAAGGCACAGCCACAGACCTGGCCAATTAGCGCTGATGAAGGAAAGCCGGTCAGCCGTGCTAATTAACGGGGACGCGCGGCAGCAGGAACACGCTCATTCCAGCCCAGCGAGCAGAGGGAGGAGTTGCCGAGCTGAGGTGCCGAGACAAGGGAGGCCGGCAGAAACACAGCCCCGATCACAGCCCTGATGAAAAGGATGCAAATAGGGTGGCAAAACGGAGCCCCCGGCAGCTGCTGGGGCTGAGACACCATCAGGGCATTAGAGGCATCGCCCCCGGGCCTTGGAAAGGAGGGGACGGTCATGGATGCGGGATGGGAATGAGTGGGAAGTGGGGGGGGGGGTCTTTCACCTCCAGCCATTGGAAGGACTGAGGGACTCTCTTAACTGGTGTGGGGCCATGGTTACAGCCCCTGGTGTGGGGTGTGAGGGGCTGTATCTCCCTCAGACCAGGCGTGCCTGGGGGGTGTGTGTGTGTATGTGTGTGTGTATGTGGGTGGGTGGGTGGGTGTACCAGCAAACTCTGAGGTGGCCCAGTCACCAAGCAGAGGGGGACCTTGTATCTGGGCAAGGATATCCATCCTAGAATACTCTGAACAAGCCTCAACAGCCAGAAGGGGCTCGTGTCCTCCATCCCATTGCCCTCCTGCTTCTCCCCCTCCTCCATCTCCTTCTTTCCCCCACTCTGGGATCAGCTCAGCACCTTTTCTCCCCCTCCCTGCTGTCCCTTGTCACCCTCTCAGGTGACAACCATGGCATGGGACCAAGGGAACCCCAGGCTGCTCCACAGGCAGCAGAGCTGGAAGCTCTTGCTGGTCCAGGAACAGGTCCCACAGTGGTGGAGATGCCCCTTGTCCTTCCACTGGGGATTGTCCCCAGCTCACCTCCTGCTCCTGGCAGGGCTGGAGCATCCAGATGCCAAAGGCAGTGATGGCCCCGTGTCACCAGCTTGTAGGGCCCTTGTTCACAGCAGTCATTTTTTGGGACCAATTGACCTTGAAAATCAAACCAAAACAACAACAGGAAAAAAAAAAAAGGAACTGAGCCAACCCAGTTTCCCATTGGATCTGTGAGCTGAGCTGAGCTGACCTGTCACTTGGCCACATCCTGCAGCAGGCTGTGGTCACGGGATGAGTCCCATCAGGCAGCTCCTCCAGCCATGACTTCAGCCAGCAAAGCACAAAATGGGGAAAATCACCAAAAAAGCTGAATTTTCATATAAGTCTCTCTCACCCGTTCCTTTGGGGTCCCCAAAGGCAGCCAGGAGGTTCGACACAGACACTGGGAGTTGGAGCCTGCCCCAAGCAGAAGAAAATCCTGGGAGCCAGTGACAGTGGGGGGCTTGTCCTCCTATAAACGCCTCAGAAGGGAGGGCAGCAGATGCAGTCAAAAAGCAATTGGAAATCTCAGTACTTGGGATACAAAAGGTCCTAAAGGGACTCACTGGGGCAGCGGGTGCAAAAAGCCAGGCAAGGAGAGTGGGTGTCTGTAGCTGGGATGTTTGTGGGAAAGTTCCCACAGCCCCTCTGCCCTGCTCTCCTCCAGCCCCCCCATCACATCCCCCGGGATTTTATTTTCCCCTGACGCAGCTGGCTCCTCTCACACCTCACATTCCTGGGTCAGAGAGAGAGGTGTCTCACCATGCTCCACATCCCTTCCTGCTCGATAAATCCACTTCCTGACGCTTTGATTTATTATTATTTATAATCATAATAAAGCGTGTGCGTAGACGGAATAAAATCTGCTTTTTGCTGACTGAAACCTCGTGACCGCGGTGAAGGAGAGGGCGGAGGGCGGGCACTGCCTGCCCTTGGCCGGCCCCGTCCGGACTCGGGGGCTGCCAAGACCTCATCCATCCCGTGGAGGAGCAGGACCGGCCCTCAGCGCTCTCCAGGCTGTGGGAGACCGGACAAAATAGGATGTGGTGGGATTTTGCCCTTTCGCAGCCTGTGTGACCTCGCAGTGGCCTCTGCTGTGCGGCGGCAGGAGCTGCTGGGAGAACACTCTGTCTGTCTGTCTGTCCTTCCCGCAGGGCACAGCCCTCCTCCCAGCCGTGCTGGTGGCAGGGTGCCGGAGGAGATCAGTGCCGGGGAGCCAGCCAGGACCTGAAGTCATGGAGCTGGGAGAGGGCAGGGAAGGAGAGCGATGCCAGGAGGGGTGAAGTCAAACCAGGCAGACACTCCACAGGCAGTGCTGTTGGGACACGGTGTGGCTGGAGGGGCTCAGCTCCAAGGGGACACTGCTGTGTGTCCACCCCGGTGCTCTCCTGCCCTCCTGGAACTTTTTGTAGCCCCTGTGGTGCTGTGGGTGGGACTTGCCACGGTCACTGTCACCGAGCTGCTGGTGGCAGAGCCAGCCCATGGCTTGGTCTCTGTGTCTGACACTGCCTCTGTCCCCCAGAACCCAGTGCTGGCCTCCCCAAACCCATCCCTGGGGAGTCCCTGGAAGCACAGAGCCAGGCAGGGCTAATTCCCAAAAGGGATGCCCTCAGCCCTCATTAGTCCCAGGGAGCTGGGGCAGAGGCAGAGCTTAGGAAAAACCCCAGCCAAAAAAAAAAAAAAAAAAAAAAAAAGCCAAGAAAAGCCACTCGTGGCCAAAATGTTCCCTGGGCAGTGCTCAGGGGCTGCCCATGCCCAGCTCTGCCTGCCCAGTCCTTGTCCCTTCAGCACGTGCCAAAAGTGGCCATGCCCAGTTTAGGGAGGCGATTTTGGACCCCCTCTCCATGTGAACACTACCCAGAGCTTTGCCAGAGCATTTGGAAGAAGGAAAAGGAATGGAATCGCTGTGCTGGGGCATGTTTCCCCTCGCGGGGGACAGGAGTGTGGATGTCACAGTGCCCATCCCGCTGGCCAAGGTTTGGAAATCGCTGGGGAGCAGAGACACAGCCGGGGGAACTCCCCTCCTCTCCCACACGGTTCATGACACATCAGGATTTGATTCGGGATTTGAGGGGAGCCCTCCCCGGTGAACCCCAAGTGACACAGCCCGGAAAGGCAGCCAGTGAAGCCGAGTGGTGCCAGAGGGCAAGGACACCCCTGTGACAGCGGAGGGCTTTGGGGAGCAGTGCCCACCGCTCCCTCCAGTGGCAGCTGCACGAGCGGTCCCCAGGATGTGGGTGGGTGCCAGGTCGGGGGTGGGGACCCTGCCACCCTCCCCATCACCCCCAGAGCAGGGCACAGCCAGGGGGGTCCCTGCGAGCTGCAAGGGCAACGTGGGGGCTTGGACCCCCCCAGAGATGAATGAGAAGGAGGGTCTTTGCTCTGCAGAGAGAGACGGGACGGGCGCCAGGGAGGGAGAGCGGCCAGATGGGGGGAGAGGAGAGGAAGAGGCAGACAAGGCTCCTTTGTGCAGGGCAGCATCCGGTGGGGGCAAAGAGGGGGAATGGGGAAGGGGCTCATGGGTGCCAGGTAGGGAGGGGGCCGGGCTGTCTCCCTCCAACCCCGTGGTCCCCACAGAGGGGTGCATGAAATAGTCCACTGGGGTGCAGGAACAAAACGGGTTTTGTACTGCTAAAACCTTCAAAAATACTTTAAAAATACTGTTTTTTTCCCGTGTCTACCCCTTCCTTTTATAATTTGTGTTTTAGTTTGTGCTCTGCAATGTACTCCTTGCCCAGCAGTGCGTGTAGGGAATTTGTAAATCAATAAATACACTGGGGAGGGTGGAATAAGAAAATGTGGAGCCCGGAGCTCCACACGGTGGTTGGTGGGTGCTTCATGTTGTTAGAACCCAAGTGTCCTCCCCCACTGCTCAGCACCCCAGGGCGATGGGACACATCCCCCTGCTGAAGCTCAGGGGGTCTCTAGCAACCCCTGCAGAGATTTGGGGTGTCCCCACCCCCTCAGTGAGCACCAGCCCCACGGCCCCTCTGAGGCCACCCCAGCCTGGCCTCTCTCCATCCTCCGGGTCCCTCTGGCCAGGCCCAGTGCCAGTGTTTAAACAATTATTTTATCCTGGCTCTTTTTTCCCCCTGTTTTCACAGGACAGCACGGGCCTCCCACTCCCCAATTAGCAGCTTGTCATTGACAAGCTCATCAAAAGGCTGCTAAAAAAACCCAAACTGAGACTTGACACAAACTAGGGCAATAATCAGGTCTCTGCCCTCGTTTTTAAATTATCCCAGCAGTCCCCTGTGTGTCCATGGTGGTGGGGACCTGCTCCCAAAAGCCCCATGGAGCCAGTGCTGCTTGGCTGGCCCCACCCCACACCTGCTGGGGGACACCTCAAAGAGAAAAGGGGAGTGGGGAAGAGGCAGGGACATTTTGGGACACAGGCCTGGCTGGTGGCCATACCCCCCCAGACTGCCTGTGGGGGGATGGGGAAGGCACAGAAGTTGACTGAGGATGATGAGGAGGGGCTGGAACAGCTCCAAGGGACATCAGGACCTCTCTTGCTGATGTGCTACCCCCACTGTGGAGGCAGGGACAGGAGCAGGGGCTGCTCCCCACCACGGGCAGGGGGTAAAGGCAGCGCTGCCTCAGCAGAAGGGGGACAGGGATGGCCACTGATGGGGTTTGGACACACCTTGGGGTACCTACCATGAGATGCCAGCAGGACTTTGGTACCAAAACAGCCTCTGCAATGTGCACTTGTCCCCAGGAGCAGGAACACAGCCCAGGCTCAGCTGTCCGTGCACCAAGGACGCAGCCTTTCCCCCTTGGCTCCAGCCTCCCACACAGGACCAGTCCCAAGGACAAGCTCCTCCTGTGCCACCAAGCCAGGGCCACGTGGATGAACATTTGTCCCTCCAAAGTGGCCATCTGGGAGAAGGTGTCCTTCATCCCAGCAGAGCAGCAGGGAGCTGCAGCCTGGCCCAGTTCTGGCTGGTGTGACCTCTAAGCTCAGCCGGCGGCTGGGCTGGTGCTGCTTCTGTGACAGCAAAGGAGAACCCTCTGTGGGGCCCCAGGAGGGACACAGCTGTCACAGAGCTGCCACACAGGCAGGTACACTTCTGGGGACAAGAAAGCTCAAGCAGTGTGACCAGGGCTCTCCTTGTTGGTTTATCCCTGGGGGATATCCCTCATGGCAAGTATTTGGGCAGTGAGGGCAGCTCCTGTACTCCCCCTTTCCCACCTGCCTGGCAATTGGGTGACATTTGGGCAGGGGGGACACCCCCATCCACCAGAGCCCACTTTATATCTGGACCCTCAGACACCACACCAGGTGTTCCAAGGTGGATTTTTGGTGCAGGGAACAGGATTTCCAGCCTTCTCCTGAGATGTGGGGTAGCACCACAGGCAGCTGCTCCAGCCCAGATGAGATCCCTGCAGTTCAGTGCCACAAGGCTCCAGGTTCACCTCTGCACCAGCAAAGTTATCATATGGAGGCAAAAATCACATTTTTGTACCAAAAATCGTGTTTATTTCTCCATCTTTTGTACACACAAGCTCTCAAACAGCGCTCCAAGAGCACCCCTTTCCCACAGCTGCAAAGCCATGAAAAAAGGCTTTAGATGAAAGGAACTGGTACAAGAAAATACAGAGCTCCCAGACAAGGCTCCAGGCTGGCCCAGATGCAGCTCACGTATCCCAGTTTCTCCCTCAATTTGCAGATTTCCGGACATTTGGCAGCTCCTGCCTGCCCTGATCAGCCTGGCAGAGCCCTCCAGCACCCCGAAATGAGGGTGGCACAGCCCCACAGGGAGCCCTCTGATGCCCCAGGCCCTGGGAGAGCAGAGACTGATGCTTTAATTATCCTGCCTGCCCTTGTTGACTCCCTCATTCTTTCCCGGGGGGTGGGAAGGGGTCAAGCCTTGTGTCTAGGGCTCCATCCCACACTTGCTGCAGCAACAGAACCACAGCTCACCCGCGTTGGAGGGTGGGCAGTCCCTGGACTGTGAGGCTGAAACAGCAACACTTCAACACTCCTCCCCTGTCAGAGCAGCATTTCTCCCCCTTTTCTCTGTCCAGCACGAAGCTCCTGTGCACAGGCAGCACCCACCTCATCCCAAGGGCTCCTCTGCGGTTCTTCCCCAGGGTTCACGCTCCGCTGGGTTTGCACAGCCCAGCACCTGGGATGGAGCGGGATAACAGCCACGAGGTGCCTCTGGAGCAGGGAGCAGGCACCGTGCCCAGCACAAAGAGCCTCCCCGGGCGCAGCCGCTGCCGGGGGGGGAGTGGTGGCCGTGCCACGTGCCGGGAGGGGCTGCTGGGCTGACCTGGCACAGGGGGCACGCTCTGCTCAGCTCACTCGGCTTTCTGTTAGTGCTTCCAGCCCCGGGGTGTGATAACAAACCCCGGGAACACCCAAAATGCTATGAGAAATGGAATTATTATTACTATTGAACAAGTATTGTTATTGAATGTAACGGCTCTGAGCAACCTGGTTTAGTGGAAGGTGTCCCTGCCCATGGCAGAGGGTTGGGAAGAGGTGGTTTTTAAGGTCCTTTCCCACCCAAACCATTCTGAGATTCTGTGAAAAGTGCATTAAAACTAAAAGCTGCGAAGTGGGACTCCAGGAGGGAGCAGTGCTCCCAGCAGTGCCCTGGCACACACAGGTTCCCATAGGGAAGAGCCCTGTGCTGGGTGACCCCAGCAATGCCCCCCAGACCCTGCTGCAACACCTGTGCTGGCTCAGCCCTCCCTGGGTGGCTCTCCCAGACTGGAAGGTGCCAACCTGCCTTCTCTCACAGAGCGTTCCCAGCCACCCTATTTCCTTCTCCCCCTTCCTGACACCCCAGCTCTTACCTGGGCTGGGATCAGCCTGTCTCCTCCCTCAGGGATGTGTGACAGCCAGGCTGTGTGTCAGTCCCAGATGATGCTGGGCTCTTATGGATCACTCTATTACTTCAGTGTTATGAATGTGTTAAATTAGAACAAGAAAACAATTCAGCACTTGGAAGCCACAAGCTGGGGGCAGAGCTGTTCCCACTGCAAACTCCACCAGGATCCAGCACCCTGCAAGACCAGACCTGGGGTCCCTGACTGTCACCCCAGCACTGAGCTATGTGTAGGTGGGGCTGTTCTGTCCCTGCCTTTCTGCCCAATCTGCTCCACCATGAGAACCACAGATGATGTTCCTTCCCTTGGCTGAAGCCCTTGACCCTTCAACTGTCTACAGGGACGGACCAAAGATGGGTCAGGAGAGCTAAAATGATGTAAAAACTGCCACTAGCAGTCCCAGGAGGAAGAAGGAAGATAAATTATCCTCTATATCATGCACAGATCCCAGAGTGAAACTGTATTTTACTTACTGAAATCTCTCACAGGTCGAGCAGCGTTCTGCCTTTGTCCAGGAGGAATGTCCAGCTTGAGCAGCTGATGGTCTCCACAGGGATGCTCCTCCATCTCTTGTCACCCTGCTGGCTTTGCTGGTCTTGCTTGGTTCTGAAAAGAAGGGAATGTTGAGAACAGGGGTTGAAGCTCCTCCAGGCCAGCTCTGGCACAGACCACCTTCCTCAGGGGCCGCAGCCGACTGGGCTGGAGGAGCCACGGGAGCTCAGGACACTGGGGGGGCTGAGACATTCTCACCACGGGATCAAGGCTGCAAAATGCATCCCATTAAGGGATCAGGCATCCACCTGCTTTCACCCCAACCCAAGAGACAAGGTGCAGTTCTGACAGTAGCACCTGATGGGCAACACTGTGACCCAAATGGGACTCCAGAGGTCAGGTTGTGCCTCCCATGCCTCCCCCGTGCATCCCACGGGAGAGGACAGGCACTGTGATGGAGGATGCTGCCCCCAGGCTCTCACAGGGCTGTGCTGGCAGTGATTACAGCCCCCAGCCCCCCGCCCTCGAGCCCCCCCCATGCTCCACACTTCAGCCTTATCCATTTAAGCCTCCCGGTGCTGGTGCCCCAGTAACGAGACACGGACAGTGTCTACCCTTAAGAAGCCTTCGCGGCTTAAAGCCTGAGCTCATCCAGCTCACGACGCCGCGCTCCAGGCGCTAACCCCGAATCAGAGCAGCGCCGGGCGACAACCGGCACCGGGACACCCGGGGGACGAGGGCACGGGGTGAGCGTGGGGGCTGAGCCCTGGCACGGCCACGGGGCCAGCACCGGGACGGCCCCGCTCCTGCCTGCAGTGCCTCGGAAGATGTATTTTTACGGCTGGGAGGAGACGGCAGAAGGGAGGGGAGCGGCTCAGGAATATGAAGCAGCATCCCAGTTACTGCCCAGGCGCTGCAGGAGTGATGGATTAACTGTTTCGGGGCTGCAAACCTTCCGTGCTGTCATCCCCAGCTCCTGAAATACCAAAGGCAGGCACACGAAATTGTGCAGAGACAAGGTACAGGATTTAAGAGCTTTTTGGAGACTCTGCTAAATAACGACCACAAACCCAGCACCCCTCTCTTACCCTCCACCCCTGAAACTCCCCCTCACCCCTCCTTGGGGTCCTGCTCCCAGCTGCAGCCCCACATGGAGTTGTGGCACAGTGGGCAGGAGATGTCACATATGGGTCTGTCCTCTCCCCCAAAAACCAGCAAAGCAAGAGAAACGTGGGCTGTGCAGAGGGGATGGCTCAGACAGCACTTGTTCCCTGTGCACAGCGGGTCTGACACACACAGCTCACACACACAGCCCGGCTGGGAAGGGACCGACAGCCTCCAAACCTGGACACCCACCATCTCCCCTCCCCTTCCAGGTCTGCTGGCAAGATGTCCCTTGCTCAGGGTGGGCATTTTTTTGGAGCTGGACCTCAGTATGTGGGCCCTGCGTGGGTGCTGCTGCTGTGTCACAGCCCCTCGGGGGTCTGGCACTGAGCAGAGATGAAGCATTTGGTGAGCGCAGACAACACAGGGAGCATTCAGAGCTGCCAGGCTTTGTGCACGGATCCCCTCGGGGCTGCAGCAGGAAGGAGGGGGTGGGGGTGTCCCCCCAGCTGCCAGCTGGGCTGTAGCAAAGCTAGACAGGGCTGAAAGGAAGCGGGAGCCTGTACTCAATGCACTGCTTGTCCTCCTCCCTCTGCAAACCCTCCTCTTGATCCAGCAGCCTCTTCTCCCCTCAGGGCCTGCTCTGCACCCAGGCTCTCCCACACTCCCTATTCCTCTCCTGAGCCCCAAATTGCAGCAGCAGCTTCTTGCTCCTCTGGGCAGAGTCATCCTCCTCCCATAGCCCGTCTCTCCCCCCAGCCCCCCCCGCCAAGCCCCTTCCCAACACAGCATGAACCCGGCAGACTGCTTCCTCCCTCCTTCCCTCCCTCCCTCCCTTCCCCTCCGCTCCGTGCAGCTCCTAATTGCTCCCTCACGCCCCCACCGACACTCTCTCATCTTTCTCACCAGTGAATTTTCTCACATCCTCCCACCTTTTTATTCCATGAATGTATTCCGTGGCTTTTTTTAACCTGGGTAAACCATAAGCAACATCCTGTGAAAGGGAGGGCTGTGAAATGACAGCTTGGCATTTAAGGCTGCCCCTCCCAGCTCCATTCAAGCTCTTACAATGGGGGAAAACATCTCCAGTTTATCTTTTCATGTGAATCCTCCACATCCCTTTTCTGAGTTAAGCCTGCAGCTGATTTAGCTCACGAGGTCCCTCCTCAGGCAGGGGAACCAGAGCTGCAGGCAGCTCAATGTGTTTCAAACAAAAAGAAAGCCACTGCTGTGGTTTCTTTTTTCTCTTCTTCCTTTCCCAGGGATTTCTAGATCTCAGAGGAAATTTGGGGTTTAAACTGCTGCAGAGCAATTGGCTGACATTGCACTGACACCCCACACACCCCATGCTCTGCTCCAAGTGGAAATGCTCAGCTTGGAGCATCCCTGTGTTCACAGAATTAAAAGGGAAAAGCAGAGAGGGCAGAACAAACCCTTCAAGATCATAAAATCACAGAATGGTTTGGGTTGGAAGGGACCTTAAAAACCTTCCAGTTCCACCCCCTGCCATGGGCAGGGACACCTCCCACTAGCCCAGGTTGCTCCAAGCCCCGTCCAACCTGGCCTTGGACACTCCCAGGGATCCAGGGGCAGCCACAGCTTCTCTGGGCAACCTGTGCCAGGGCCTCCCCATCCTCACAGGGAACAATTCCTTCCCAATATCCCATCTAACCCTGCCCTCTGGCAGTGTGGAGCCATTCCCCTTGTCCTGTCCCTCCAAGTCTCTCTCCAGCTCTCCTCAAATCCCTTTAGGCCCTGGAAGGGGCTCTCAGGTCTCCCTGGGATCTTCTCTTCTCCAGGTGAACACCCCCAGCTCTCCCAGCCTGGCTCCAGAGCAGAGGGGCTCCAGCCCTTAGAGCATCTTTGTGGCCCTATAAGCCACCAAGCATCCAGGTGAGGACCTTCTGCATCCCTTCACAGTCACATTTGTTTTTTCCTACTGAAATACTGTCAGAAATATTCCTACTATTCTCAGCCTTCCTGTTGTGTTTTGTTTCCTGCTTTTTAGCCAGTTAAATACCGGGTTGCAGCCACGTAGAAACCTCCCTCTCCTCCCACGGGAGCTCAGCTTCTTTAGGAGATTGCAAGAGACCCCTTTGGAAATCCAGGTGGGCTTTATCAATATGCCAGCTGCAGCAGGAGGACAGGAAAACACCAAAATTATTGATCATTAATAGCATTTTGGGCAAAGAGTATTTATGCCTTGACCAAGGGATTGTTGGGCTGGAACCCCCTGCCCAAAGATGCTATTTTTGGTCATCCCCAGCAGATCTGCTTTGAGATTTCAGTGCCTTTGTACAGGACTGACAAAATATTTCAGGAAGATTTGTAAATTGCTGCCTTTTACCCACAATACGTGGATTTTTGTCCCAGTGTGGTTTTGCCCACCGGCAAAGATGAAAGCTGGCTCCACCTCTAACCTGGGTTAGAGATGAGCATCATCATCTCCTCTCCCACATCCAGGGAACAGCCTGAGCACTGGGACAAGGGGGATGTGTCTGCTCTGTGCACCAGAAAGTCCCCCCTCCAGCCCAGGCCTGGCTCTCTCCTGTGGCTGCCCGGGCCAGCGGTGATGGATTTGGGATTGATTTCCTGCCTTCACTTCCCCGTGTGCCGGGGAGCAAATGGCAAAGCTGTGACATCGAGGTGACACAAAAGGACACTGGTTGAGTCACTCCAACCACAAACCAGCTCCGAATGATCCGGCTGAAGCTCTGAGGGTGGGACAAGAGCTGAGCCGGACCGGGGGAGGACACTGAGCTATTGTGCGAGTGCCCTGCCGTGGTCCCTCAATGAGCTGCTCAGCATTCCCCTTTCCCTGACCTCATTTCCCGACAACGGCTCCTTTAAGGAGAAGCCCGGCGGCTTTTCCCGTTCCTTCACAGTCTAGGGACGGAGCTGCTCGTGGCTGAATAGACTCAGCTGCCTGGGCAGGATGGGAATCAGAGATCAGAGCTGGCAGGGCTCACAGGCTGAGCTCTCGATTTCCTCGGGAGCCGTGACAGGGGATGGAGAAATGTCCTGACAACTGGGGATGGAGGAAGACAATACATCCCACCGGGAGAGCTCCTGGAGACCACAGAACATCACACAGGAGGTTCATGGGGAGGAGGACTCAGGGAAGAACTGGGTCCTGCAGGATCCTCTGCAAACACATGCAGCAAACCACTATGGGTTTGGGACCTGGTGTGGGTTAATCCCGGGGGGCAGCTCTGCCCCACACAGCCCCTCAGTCCTCACAGAGGGATGGGGGCAGAACTGGAAGGGGGAGGGTTGAGATAAAGGTGGTTTAATAGGTGAAGCAACAGCTGAGCATGCAAACAAAGCAAACAAGGAATTCATTTGTCACTTCCCCTCGGCAGGCAGGTGTTCAGTCATGGAGCAGCTGGTGGTGTTTAGCTGCTCGCCAGGGTTCAACCATGACAGGACCACAGTGCACTGCACTGAAATCACCTTCTGAATGGAGCAAAAAAGGGGGAAACCCACAGGGCAGGGGAGGGAAATCCCACAGGGATGGGCAGAGTGCCTGGTACCCCCTGCCCCAACTCCTACCTCCATGAGCAAGGTGTAAGTGGAGCCCTCGTGGCCCTTGCACCCTGTAGGCAGTGAGTCAGGGCCCCTTGTTTTTGCAGGTGTGGAAGGGGAAATCCTCCTCCTCTTCCAAGGGAAGTTGGGTCTGGGATGGCTCTGACGGGAGTGAGTGTCCCCCCAGGGTTTGGATTACAGCAGGAGAGCTTCCCGTGGTCAGAGCACACAGAGCTCCTCTGGGAAAGGGCTGGAGGGTGAAACCAAGTGGGGGAGATGTCAATGGGGCACAGGGCACGCTGTCACCAACAGAGGAGGTGCTGTACAGGAGCCAGGCTCATACACACAGGGTTTGGGCTGGTGCTGCTCACGGACACCCAGCCCGACACCGGAGGGGGACACGGACACCCCGGATGTCACAGCACCAAGACACGTCTGCCACACAGAGCCCAGGCTGGTGAGGGTGCAGCAAGGCTGTGGTAGCCAGGGACTAGCCTTGGACCCTGCTGAGGCCAAAAGGCAGAACAGCCTGTTACAGTCACAGAATTGTTTAGGTTGGAAAAACCCTCTGAGATCATCGAGTCCAACCATTAACCCAGCACTGCCAAGGCCACCACTAAACCATGTCCCCAGGTGCCACACCCACATGACTTTTTAACACTTCCAGGGATGGTGACTCCTGTGCCAGAGCTTAACTACCCTTTCAGTACAGAAATTTCCCTAATATCCAACCTGAGCCTGCCCTGGCACAACTTGCAGCCGTTTCCTCTTGTCCTGTCCCTTGTTCTCTGGGAGCAGAGCCTGATCCCCCCCCAGCCCCCCCCTCCTGTCAGGGAGCTGTAGAGAGTGAAAAGGTCCCCCCTGAGCCTCCTTTTCTGCAGGCTGAGCCCCCCCAGCTCCCTCAGCTGCTTCTCATCAGACTTGCACTCCAGACCCTTCCCAAGCTCTGTTCCCTTCTCTGGACAAGCTCCAGCCCCCCAGTGTTACTTTAAATCCCTGCCTTTTTCTGCAAGTAAAAGATGACCAAACACCCCAGTGCCACTGAAGGCTGTGTGAAATCAGCTGGAGATTTCTCTCCATGCTTCTCCCATCCCTCCTCCTGTATGGGAGAGAGAAAAGTTGTACCTTCACCTCTTCTACATCTCTACTCTGGTTTTCTTTTTCCAAATACTTGGCTCAGAAATCTTCCTCCCCTCCTCTTCTGCCCTGGTCACCCGCTTGTGGTCACTTGTGTGGCACAGATCTGGCACCGCCTTTCCTCACTCCCACTTTGGGTTCTGCTTTTTTCTGCTTTCTTTTCCACCCTGAGCACATCACAATCCCTCTACTCAGAATCTCCCATGCAGGGACCACTTTCAGCAGCACAAGAGCTGCTTTAACATCTCTTCACACTGGGATTCTGCTTCCTTAGCCTGGAAGACTTTTTAGTAGGACCTGTAGTAACAGGACAAGGGGGAATGGTTTTAAACTAAGAGGGGAGATTCAGACTAGATATAGGGAAGAAATTCTTGGCTCTGAGGGTGTGTGGGGAGGCCCTGGCACGGGTTGCCCAGAGAAGCTGTGGCTGCCCCTGGATCCCTGGAAGTGTCCAAGGCCAGGTTGGACAGGGTTTGGAGCAACCTGGGCTGGTGGAAGGTGTCCCTGCCCATGGCAGGGGGTGGAACAAGATGACCTTTAAAGGTCCCTTTTACTCCAAACTACTTTGTGATTTTATGGTTCTAAGAAGAAGTTTGCCATTCTGAACCACATCCCTGGGCAGGAGAACAGACCATGGCACGGTGGAAGTTGCTCTGTGAGCCAGCACAAATGGAGGGGTGGAGAAGCTATTTTGGATATGGATTAAAAGGACAGTCCACGTCAGCAACCACAGCAATACCAGCTGGGTATGTGGACCGTGCCATGGTTTCCTTGACAGCTGAGAGGAAGGAACAAACAGCAAAGAGTAATAGTAGGTACTGTTTTTTCCACCCCTTCCCAGCCCTGGAGCTCCCTGTGGGAAGCAGCAGAGAGGAGGCACAGCTCGGTGAGCAGCACTACCCTGCCATGCTCCCCTGCTCTGGCAGGACACGCTGCAGGACTGCAAAGCTTCCTGTAAGATATCCACCATTCCAGCCCTGTTACCCACCAGCAAGGAAAACACAGGACCCCGTGACACTGATGTGGCAGGAACAGGGAACAAAGCCCAGTATCTGGACTTTGTAACAGCCTCACACCCTGCTCTGCTCCAGAAAACAGCATCTTTTCTCGATTGTATCATGGAAAAGGACAATAAATATTCCATGTCCTGGTCCTCCACAGGGTAGGATCCAGTGGGTCTGCACTCTAAATATGCTTTGAGGGAATGTTTTCATGCCCTGTGGGTATGATGGGGGGTGGGAAGGCTTCCACCTCCCCCGCTCTGGATGGGAGGAACTGAATTAGGATGCAGACTGCCTGGCAACGCCTTCCTCCTGGGGAGGAGGAGGGGGGACAGCTCCACAAGGGTTTCTGGGCACGTTGTCTAAAGCCTTTCACTTCCTCAGAGCCCCCAGCTGTTGGGTTATTTGCTGCCCGTGGAGGCCTCTCTGGCTGCTCCACTGATCTCCCCCGGGCTCTTCTCCCTCTCTGCTTGGCCCAGTTGTCTCCTCGTGCCTCTCCCCTGAGCATCCCGGGCTGCTAATGCCCCCCTGCCCTCTAATCTCCCTTTCACTCCCGTGCTGGTGCTCAGGCCACTAAGGAGATTATCCCGGTCACAGCTGCTCGTCCTCCCCGGCAACAGGGGTGTCCCCCCGGGGGGAGCCACGTGCGGGGGTGACACATGTGCCACCACCACCCGGGTGGCAGCGCAGCTCTGGTGCCCCCTCCTGTCCAGCCCCAACCCCAGAGGAGGTGCCGGGTAGGATGGGATGTGCTGGGATCAGGCATTAGTAGGATATTTGCCTCCCACAAGCTGGGAATCCGGGAGACCTGCACCCATCTGGCCCCTCTTGTTCGTGTGGGAGTCTCCCAAGCTTGAAAACGAGAGAATCAGGACACCCAGGCAGGATATGGAGCATCCCCCTTGGAGCACCGGGGCTCAGCCTTGTGCTCCAACAGCACAGAGGCAGATTCTATGAGGCAATTAAAACTCCAATCCCAAATAAACCAGCACCTTCCCGCTGCCCCTACCAAGCCAGGCGGAGTTTGGGAGCTCCTGGCACCAATCGCTCCCCTCTCTGTGGATCCTCCCCGGCACCGAGGGGGTTAACGCCGAGCCCCCGGGCTCTCGCAGATCTCCGTTTCCGTGACAACAGCTCCCGATGAATCCCAGAGCTCTAAAATCCCATTAAACATCTGCGAGAGGCTGCCCGTGCTGCCTGCCCAGGCTGCCACCTGCCGGCACCCCCAGCCCGGCCCCACGGCACCCCAAAAACACGGCTCGGGGGAGCAGGGACAGCCCCAGCACGCTGGGGTGGGGCACGAAACCTGGCTACCAGACCCGGCTGTTGGGCTAGCGAAGGGAGGCTGCAAGGATTGAGGGTGCAGGGGTACACCCACCCCAGTCCCCAGAGCCTTGGGGGGCTCCTGGGAGGGACACAACACCCATCACCATGGGCTTGGCTGGCAGGGATGCTCCTCTTGGAGCAAACCAGTCCACAGTCACTCACAGAGGGGGGCTCAAAGTTTTGGGGGTAGGTTTGAGTGACAGCAGTGAGCCACTGCAATCTAGTAGGGCTTTTGAGGGTTTTACACCGACCCCTCTGCTTGTGGAGGGCCTGGGGGGCTGTGAAGGGTCTCTGAGGATGAGACAGGCCAGTGGCCCAAAGGGGACTTTAGGTTGAACTCATCCCAAGCCAGAGAAGGTGTGTGGAAGCTGAGGAAGGATGCTGTGACCAGGATAATTAGGGTTCCTGCCTCACCTCCATGCTTCATTCGCTCCTCTCCAGCTTTACTGATTGATTTAAAAATCAAGGATTTTTAAACAGCCTTTATATTTGATTTGAGAAATTTGGGCTTTTCCCTCTCCTTGCTTCCACCACTGCCTGCAATAAGAAAAAGGCATCAGGAGAAGGAGAGGAGGAAGCTGGGGAGGTGCCACATTTAAGGTGATCACAGAATCATTGAGGTTTGAAAAGACTTTTAAGCTCATCAACCCAGCACCACCGTGTTCACCACTAAAACATGTTCTCAGGTGCCACATCCACACTCTGTGAACACTCCCAGGGGTGGTGACTCCACCACTTCCCTGGGCTGCCTGTTCTAATTCCAGGGGGGAAGAAATCCAGGAGAGAACAGGCACCATCCTTGAGGGAAGCTCAGACAACAGCACAGGGACAACCCATTCCTGTGTGACTGGTCCTGGGGCTCAGTGACCTTAGAGAGAGAACCTGGACACCGTGTCCAGGCTTATTATAATACAGCTTATTACACAATATATAATATCTATAAAAGTCACACATATACAACATATAAACCTTATCATACAATGAGGCTCCTGCAGCTGAACCTGACTGTGGGACTGCTCAGATGAATCCCAAATTGCTCCCCTGCAATCCTGGGTTCAGAAGTGCAGCTTTTCAGCTGTTCCTTCCATTCACAAGCGCTGCCAAGTCATTTGGGTCCTGGGAAAAAGCCTCTCCTCTGCTTGGGGAAGGATAGGACAGGAAACAAGCAGGGAGGAAGCAGTGCCTTCTTCACCCCCCTCCCCATCTAACTCCATCCCTGGGTATGGGAGGGAAAAGTCACAGGGACCTGCAGCAGCAGGAGCCCTGGAAAAGCTCTGGCATCTGCAGGATCCAGGGGAATCCAAAGGGGCCACGGATGAAAGCTGACACAGAAAGAAAATGCTCTTTTTGAGCTACAAATGCTGGCACAGCTGCTGGCCAGACCCCCTTCCAAATCCTGAAACATGCCAGCAAGGGGATGGGAATCATTAACTGGCTCCTTTGTGTGATTTAACCATTTCCATCTCCTCCTGCCCCCTGAAAAAGCTCAGATTCCTTAGGGTTTCCAGCCCCCCGATGCTGCAGTGCCTGGGGCTCCCCCCCAGCAGGAAGGGCCTGAGAGAACCCCTGATGGAGAAGACAGGGCTCCCTGTCCCCTCCTCCAAAGCTTTTAAAGGCCAAAGCCATGGGCACAGGGCTTTTCTGCAGGGGTAGATGCCCAGGAAAGATGCCAACCAGCACCCAGGGGAAATGCAGAGTGGTTTGATGCTCCTTTCAAAGCACAGAGCCTTGGAAAGCCCCCAGCCTCAGAAGGGAATGGGAAAAAAAAGAAGCCTGTGTCTTGCAACTAAAGCAGTTGGCTGAGAGCTACAGGGTGATGTAGGATGGATGCTGAGCAGGGTGGGGACCTCTGTCCAGGGGAGCTGGGACACAGCCCTGCCAGACACTGGGCAGGCATTAATTTTGCTGTGGAGAGCCAAGCCCTCGGGGTTCCTGGGCTCAGGAACAGCAACGTGGGGGTCTGCAGCCTTATCTGTGCGTGCTCTGGAGCAGGACCCCCTTGTCAGAGGCAGCAGAGCAGCAGGAGGGAGGGAGGGAGGGAGGGAGGAATGTGAGAGCTTGCAAAGCATCTCACTGCGGGAGTGTGAGCTGCCAGGAGGAGGGGATGCATTTCAGGAAACCCAGAGAGGCAGGAAATCAAGGGAGAGGGACAGTAATTGAGTCCATATGTTGGGAGCAAAGAATGCATCTGGTAGCAGGGAGCAGGCAAAGGGAGAAGGCTCATGCTGTGGGGACAGCACAGGACATGCAGAGTCACATTAACCTCCTGGACCAAGCAGAAGGTTGAATTCAGACCAACCACAACTGCTGGGAGGGGTCACTGGTCTCTTGTTGCAGGTCTGTGCCTGTAGTAGCTACAGGCTCAGGAGGCTTCCAAACTTAAACTCATTAATATCTTTAATTTAATGGGTAAAGTTGCAAAAAGGTGAAGGAAATGGCTGTTCTATCACAAAGTGACAGGGTTTGTTCTACATCCATGTCCCTGAGCATGTCTGGAGCTGGGAAGGAAAGTGGACAACATGAAAACATGGGCAAGAGGGATATCAGGTCCTTCTGCTCCCCAAAAGCAGCACAGCTCTGGTGCAGGAGTACCTGCTGATGCAGGATGGACTCAGAGGTGAGGGCACAGTCAGGGGGATGAATGAGGAACCTGGGGCTGCACAGTCATCACAAGGCTGTCCCACAGAGCCAATCCCACAGAGGCCATTCCCCTCATTTAGGTATTCCCAGGTTCAGGCTCCAGAGCTGGGAAAGCTCATAAAAATATTTATGGCCTCCCCCCCTCCTCCCTTTTCAAACACATTTGCAAAGAAATCTGAAACGTATGTGGTTGGAACAGAGGAGTCTGGAACAGCACCATGGCTTGGGAAGGGGGAGAAGAGCTCTGGTGCCAACAACCCACTGAGCCTCCCAAGAAATCAGGGGAAGGGATGGAGCACAGGAATACAGGGCTGAATGGGTGCACAGGCTTTGGTGTGTCATGCAAATTGCTGCATTTTATACAGCCAAAAAGCCTCTCAGGAAGACCCTCAGGTTTAAGAAGGTTCTCTGTACCCAAGCAGGCTTTGCACATCGCTGAAGGTGGCTGTGCTGTGAGGTGTCCCTCAGCCACATGTAAAACTCCTCAGGCAAACCTGCAAATTGCTGCTCTCAGGACTCGTGTTCTCAGTAAATTGCAACACCACTTGTGCTGTCCCAAGTTTCCATCCCTGGGAATCCAGCTCCAGAGCATTTTTCTTTCATCTGTAGCTCTCTACACATGCTACTTGTAGGGCTTTGCATCCAGACCAAAACTTCTGCTGCCCCAAACACCCATTTCATCCCATACCTGCGTTTGTGCCTGTTCCCTGCTGCTCTCACTCCTGGGGCTTCTCCTCTGCCTCCTCCCTCACCAGCTTCAAACAGCAGATCATGTTTCATGCTGCTCCTGATTCTCCATGGCAGCTTCTGCAGCACAGGAGACACAGCTGCTGTGGGGCTGCAGGAGGGGAGGGAGGGGGGAAAAAACACACAAAAGTAGTTAAAATCCTCCCTTGGAAGGGGGAGCGTGAGGAGCAGGGCAGAGCTGAGCAAAGGGGCTCTGGTGTAGTTGAAGATGTCCCTGTTCATTGCAGGGGGGTTGGAAGGTGGTATTAGGAGGCAATTCCTCCCTGTGAGGGTGGTGAGGCCCTGGTACAGGTTGCCCAGAGAAGCTGTGGCTGCCCCTGGATCCCTGGAAGTGTCCAAGGCCAGGTTGGACAGGGCTTGGAGAAACCTGGGATGGTGGAAGGTGTCCCTGCTCATGGCAGGGGGTGGGACTGGATGATTTTTGAAGTCCCTTTCAACCCAAACCATTCTGTGATTTTCTATGATCTGGGCAATAAAGTTTTTCAGAGTTGAGAGGAAAAGTCATTTTACTCACCAGAAACCTCTTTCTCAAGTTGTTAAACTCTGTGTAGTTGCTACCAACTCACCTTCTGGGGAGCCAACAGGAAGCTTTTGCTTCAGGACTGTGCAAAGATGCTCTGGTTTGAGCACATCCTTTGCAGTTTCTCACGCTGTATCTTGGCATCCTTAAAGCTGTAAAACCCAGAAGTCAAGGACCATAACCCAAACATGAAGTGGAAAACCCCAGAGGAACGTCAGACTGCAACATTGCACCCCACCCATGGTTCCTCCCCACTCAGAGGTTTCAGCAGACCATGATGCTGAGATGGACCCAGCCCAACCTGCTCAGTGCCTGGGGGACACTTACACCTCCAGTGTCAAGGGTGGACAAGGGGAAACAGCCTCAAGCTGTGCCAGGGGAGGGTCAGGTTGGACATCAGGAGGAATTTCTGCCTGGAAAGGGTGTTCAGGCACTGGCAGGGGCTGCCCAGGGAGGTTTGGAGTGCCCACCCCTGGAGGTGTCCCAGGAAGGCCTGGCTGTGGCACTGAGTGCTCTGGGCTGGGGACAAGGTGGGGATGGGGCACAGGGGGAATCCACGGGCTGGGAGGGCTTTTCCAGCCTCAGTGATTCCGGGATTCCAAGATTCCGTGGTCCAGCCCTGACTGCTCCAAGTCCACCAGAACACTGGAACACCCAGGCACCCAGAGCAGCCCTTGGCAATGCCACAGCACTGCCAGCAAACCACCAGGCTCCAGGCAGTCCAGAAACTCCAGGAATGCAGTCAGGCAACTCATTTTTAGATGGCAACTAAACAGAGCAGTGATCCATTTGCACAAAGATGTCAAAGAGGCTCAGAATGACAGAATTCCCTGTGGATGGCAAACAGCATCTCTGCAGCACTTTGAGATCCCCCCCCAGCTGCAGAGGAAGATTCTATGGTCTGTACCACACCAGAAATGTCTTTTCCCACATAACAGACCCTTCTACTCTCTCTCCAAACTTTACTGAGACCCATGGATCCCTTCTGCCACAGCTCACATCCACTTTGAAATATTTTTTTTTCCTAAAAGCAGAAGGATATTGTCAATTTTCCCCCACAGATTTGTCACTCTTATCTTAACTGTGTCAGCTGGGAAGTTCAGAATATTCCACTGCACATTAAAAATCTGTCCTTTTGTCCTGTTTAAGCCTGTCCTCAAGTTCTCAGCAGACACTGAAAAAAAAAAAAAGACATAAAAATAGAGAAGGACATTCCTAAAATATTTGCTTTAAGCAGGAACAGTTTCTATCCTGCAACTGTCTCCAGTTGTACCCACTGAAAATCCCTTTGACCTCACTGCTGGGAGTGTGGCTCATCCCCCCTGCAGAGATCCAGGCAAATAACCCCCCAAAACCATAATTAACTGCTTCAGGCAATAGCTCAGTGCTCCCTCAGGAGCAGATCTGCCAGGAAACATGGTCCTTCCTGCCCCTGGCTGGTGTGTGTGTGCTCAGAGCCAGGGCAAAGCTCATCACACAGATGCTCATGTGCATTTTCCAGGCAGATCTGAGAGCTCTGCAGCATAAATACACATGAAAGCTGAAAAAAAACTCTGCCCCCTCTTTTTTTTACATTATTTTGGTATGGGACACACACCCCAGGGAAGGTCTCCAAGCTTTAACAGTCTCCAAAGTGAGGGGAAAAAAGTGGATTTCGTTGGATTTATTTTTTCCAGCTCTTTCAGGACTGGCAGCTTGAACAGTGAAAAGACCCTGAGAAGTGACTGCCCAGCTCCAGTGCAGCTGGAGGGCACTGGGTTATACTGGGGGGTTACTGTATGTTAGAAGAGGGTTTATAGCTGAATATCAATATTAGACCAGGTAAGACATAGATGGATAATATAAATTTAACAATAACAACAAATATATAAATATAAATATAAATATAAATATAAATATAAATATAAATATAAATATAAATATAAATATAAATATAAATATAAATATAAATATAAATATAAATATAAATATAAATATAAATATAAATATTAGACTGGAGCAGAGCTTGAGGGGGGGCACAGTCAGTTGTTCAGCAAGTTTTCATGCTCTCAGGGACGGATGCATCTGCACTCCATATCCTGCCTCCTGCTTTCCTTCCTCCCTGGACACTGACTCAGCACCTCCAGCCTTTTACCACAGGTCAAAACAATAGGTATCCTTCCTCCCAGCCATCACATCCGCTCGATTCATCAATAATTCTTTCCCTCTGCAGTCCAGCACAGCCACAGCTTTAAAAGGAAAAGGCTTCCACTGCAACCACACAAATAAAGCATCTTTAGGAAGCAGCCTCAGGCTTTGCAGACACAGCAATGAGCCAAAACTGTCTTTGCTCAGAGCTGCTGAGATCCAAAACACCCCCTGTTCCTGAGCCACAGCAAACACCTCTCCATCTCTGGGATAACTTCTGAGCCCAGGACTGTGTGTCTTGGAGCTGGACATGAGAAAATCTGCTCAGGAAAAATTCTGGTCAGGAAAAAAGAGCTCACAAGAAGTATTGAAAGCCTTGTCAGCAGGTATTTCCAGGTGCTGGAAATCCTCTGGATGTACTTCCTTGCCACCCACGTGCTGGGAAAAAAACCTAGAGGGCACCAACTGCTTCCCTGAGCTGCCCAGAGACAAAGACTCACCTTGCAGAGAGATGAATTCTCTAGTTCTGTGCATCTCTGCTCCAGACTCTCCAGGCTAGAGCC
This sequence comes from Pseudopipra pipra, assembly GCF_036250125.1. Taxonomy (NCBI): domain Eukaryota; kingdom Metazoa; phylum Chordata; class Aves; order Passeriformes; family Pipridae; genus Pseudopipra; species Pseudopipra pipra. The sequence goes on along the minus strand of NC_087563.1, from coordinate 2,631,795 downwards.
ATCCCCCTGAGGACACCCACACGTTAGGACCTGCTTTGAGCCAAGGAGATGGAGCTCACACACAGGATCATACTCAGGCCACTCTGCCAAGCAACAAAATGAGGATTATTTTTAGTGACAGAGGCAGCAGGTGTTTGGGACCCACCTACAGCACTGCATCCAGTCCTGGGGCCCACAGCAGCAGAAGGATGTGGAGCTGTTGGAGGGAGTCCAGAGGATGCCATGGAGGTCCTCCAAGGGCTGGAGCTCCTCTGCTGTGGAGAGCTGGGGGGGTTCACCTGAAGAAGAGAAGGCTCCAGGGAGACCTGAGAGCTCCTTCCAGGACCTAAAAGGGCTCCAGGAGAGCTGGAGAGGGACTGGGGACAAGGGATGGAGGGACAGGACAAGGGGGAATGGCTCCACACTGCCAGAGGGCAGGGTTAGATGGGATATTGGGGAGAAATTCCTCCCTGGGAAGGTGGGGAGGCCCTGGCACAGGTTGCCCAGAGAAGCTGTGGTTGCCCCTGGATCCCTGGCAGTGTCCAAGGCCAGGTTGGACGGGGCTTGGAGCAACCTGGGCTGGTGGAAGGTGTCCCTGCCCATGGCAAGGGGTTGGACTAGAAGCCTTTAAAGTTCTCTTCCAACTCAAACCCTTCTGTGAGCCTGCAGTAGGTGCAGGGGGTGTGCAGGCACTGGGCACTGGCAGGTAGAGATCTTCCCTCTGCCATCATCAGCCCTCACTTGTATGATCAGAGGCTGAAAGCATTAAATGATGCCTGAAACCCCCAGGCTTCAGAGCTATCAAAGACTTGTCTCCTGCTGACCTGAGGCAGAGTCCAGCAGGGTGACAAGCACAGAAATCAGCAGGAGGATGAGGCAGAGAAATGTGTCTGAGCAGAGATCAAGAGATGCTTCCTGAGACGAGCATCACTGAGCACAGCTGTGCCACGGGGTCCTGCAGCAGCACAGGCACGGCTGGAGCAGCTCATTGGGCAGGACATTCTGCTTTTTGGGCTCCCACATGGCAGAAAACAGGCAGTTACTGAGAAACAACTGCTCTCATGCTGCTTCCCAATTTGTTACAGCAACCAGAACTATTTTCTGAACAGGTTCTGCCTTCAGAGCAGTTTTGCCTTCAGACGCCATCCTTGGGCCAGCTCGCAGGAAGAAGAATCACAGAATGGTTTGGATTGGAAGGGATCTTAAGGATCAACTTGTTCCACCCCCTGCCATGGGCAGGGACACCTTCCACTATCCCACATTGCTCCAAGCCCTGTCCAACCTGGCCTTGGACACTTCCAGGGATGGGGCAGCCACAGCTTCTCTGGGCAACCTGTGCCAGGGCCTCCCCACCCTCACAGGAAAGAATTCCTTCCCAATATTCCATCTAACCCTGCCCTCTTTAGAAGCCCTCAGACCAAGTGTACGTTTTCAGGGCCAGGAATGGGCTTATGAGGTTATCCAGGAGTTGAGGAGGAGGAAGGAGAATCTCAGGTTACACACACCTGGGAGCAGGAGATGCTTCCAGAAGGATCATCAGCAAGGGCAGAGTCAGCATCCCTTCCAGAGAGAGTCCTCTAAGCCCCAAATGCATCTGAAATATAAAAATAGTGCTCTGATCAATAAAAGGAAAAAAAAAATTACAGGAACAGGCATTCCTGAGCTATTCCATCCATCCTGTATTTTCAAACTTTGTAAAGGTTCCAGCGTTAGGAACAACATCAGATTTATTTTCCACTCCCCTGTTTCTCATTTGAGGTGGTGGCTTTAGGGAGCTCATCCTCCCTGGTTCACAGTTCAGACACGGGGTGCTGCTCTCCCAATTCCTCCCTCACTCCCTTCCTCCCCATTATCCCACAGCAAGGCTAAACAGGACTGGGAAAACTTAACAGTTCTGCTGCAGGAGGCCTTTTAGATCTGAGCATTTAGATCTGACTTCTGGAACTGAAGAAAGGAAAAAAAAAGATCGGGATGAGATTTTCCTACTGACATTGCACAGCCAAAATTTTATTAACTTGGAATTAAACGTGTCCGGAGAAAATGACTTTTTCCACTGGAGTTTTACCAGATGCATTTCAAACATCAGATTTCTCCTGTATGGACAACCCAGAATTCCCTGCCTTAAAAAACCAGGGCAACTGAGACCTGCTCAGGGTATTTTGGGAAGACAAATGGGGAGTTCTTAACTCTTCTTTTTTTTTTCCTGCCTTTAAAAAAAGCAGGATGGGGGTGTGAAGCCAAGCAACCACATTTATGAATGGGAACAAGGACAAGGAGCACAGATTTTCTAGAACATATATATAAAGAAAAACATTGTTTGGATCTTAAAGATCCATCAAGTCCAAACTTTCCTTATGTAGATTCTCCCTAAATCAAAATGAGATGACAAAGCTGCCTCCCATACAGGAATGGGGGCAGTTTACCCAGAACCTTAGGGAATAAAGCTGGAATTTAGCAGGTCTAGGGGAATAACTGTTGTCCAAGGAGGTAAAAGACACTGGTAGCATGTTTGGGTTTTCTCTAGAAATTAAACACAGAATTTAAACCCATGGCTGGCTGGTCATTAGGATGCTAAAAATCATTCCCAGGAAGCAGGATAAGGAAGAAAAGGAGACTATGGAAAAAAGTCCCTACTGTCAGACAGGGTGTGGAGCAGACAGAGCAGGGAGAAGAGGTTTTCCAGCGTCCTTTTCCTTGTGAGAGCTGACAAATCCAGACTAACCCTGAGCCCACACAGTGGCCTAACCTGCAGACCCCTAAGTCCTCTCCCTTATCTCCCTAAATGAGCCCAGCACTGTTGTGCTGTGTGGTAATTAGAAGCAATTACAATAGAAGAGTTAATTACAACTGCTGGGAATGCCGATCTCCCTTTTCCTGCCCTTTCTTCCTGCCGTGACCTCGCTCCAGGACCCTCCCGGGACAACAAAAGGGGACAAGGGTCGTTAAAACATCCACTAAACATCAGCGGGGCTGGGCAGAGCTGAGCTTAACGGGCAATTAGCATCTGCCCCTAATCAAAGCTGCCTCCAGTCAACACCCCCAGCGTCAGGATTGACAATGGGAAGGTTCAAGGAGTAGGAAAAGTGCCTGGGGGAGTCCCTGCTGCACTGGAGAAAGTGCTTGTTGGGGGAGACTCCCCCTGTGGTCTCATCCCAGGTGGCCACTGGGGAGTTTTCCCTTTCCCTTTTCTCTCTTTTCTCCTGTTAAATCCCCCTCCCCACACCCCAGAAAGGAACTTTTACTGCTGTAGTTGATGTTTAGCTCTGGCACCAGGTTCTGAGGATAAATCTGGTGTGTGTGAGCCTGTCTGGTCACCTTTTGTGCAACACCAGACAGGGAAAACTCTGCAGGGAGCATGGAGGTGGAATCACACAAGGAACAAAGCAATGATAAATGCAAGTTTTTCCTAGGGGAAGATGCTGATCTCTGCTTAGAGGAAAAGTCACTCAAAATCCCAGAGTGGCTTAGGGTGGAAGGGACCTTAAAGATCATCTTGGTCCCACCCCTGCCATGGGCAGGGACACCTCCCACTAGCCCAGGTTGCTCCAAGCCCTGTCCAACCTGGCCTTGGACACTTCCAGGGATGGGGCAGCCACAGCTTCTCTGGGCAACCTGTGCCAGGGCCTCCCCACCCTCACAGGGAATGATTCCTTCCCAATATCCCATCTAACCCTGCCCTCTGGCAGTGGGAAGCCATTCCCCCTTGTCCTGTCCCTCCAGACTCTTGTCCAAAATCCCTCTCCAGCTCTCCTGGAGCCCCTTTAGGCCCTGGAAGGGGCTCTCAGGTCTCCCTGGAGCCTTTTCTTCTCCAGGCTGAACAATCCCAATTCTCTTAGCCTTCCCTCACAGAAGTGCTCCATCCACAGAAGTCTTTAGCAAGGTAACCTCATTAAAGACATCTATTGCCTTAAATGAATGCAGAGATGATCTCCACAATATCCACCCACACATCAAAGCTCGGTGCAAGCCACTGAACTCCAAAGGATTTATGGAGTGGCACAGGGGGAAGTGTTTCTGGAGATCTGTTTGCAGGTTTGGGGCTGGAAGGATGACAGAAAGATACCCAACAACATCACAATCCCTACACTGCCCCACCCCTTGTTAATGCCCTCTCCTCTGTGTTGCAGTGGAATCAGGCTGCCACAGACATCCCTTCTCCAGGAATCCCACCAGCATTCCTGGGACTCACTCGTGGAAAAGCTCTGCACCCTTCCTGTGACTCCATCAGCTCCACACCACGGGAGGGGTGACTGGGGCATCCCACTGCTCAGTGCCCAGAAACTCACTGCTTCTCCATGGGCTGGGATAAGCAGGGGGGGTCTGTGCCCATCCCAGGGTGACCACAAAAGCTCAGAACCCCAACTGTGCCGGGCAATCCCACTTCAACACGGGGGTGCTGCACCCCCAGCACTGTCCCCCAGCCCATCAGCATTCCCTGGAGCAGGAAGCTGCCCAGTAACAGGGCAGGGAGGATGAGCATCCCTCCCTCAGAGCTGACCTATGGCTGTGCTGCTTCTCCGTGGTGCCTCTGCCGCAGCCGGGCTGGCGCCTGGGGCCAGCACGGAGTCACTGACCTATTTTCGTATATGCAGGCATGCACAGGATCACAGACAAAGGCAGCTTTAGCTTAGGATATTTAAAGGAAAAGATACTCATCTGAACTACCCCCAGGAACCACAGTGGCTCTCGTGACGTTTGTTTTCTTCCCGAGCAGCATCTTGGTGTGGGGTTCTGGGAAAGGCAAAAACAAATCAAAGAGCTCCACTGAGCTGCAAAATCACAGTTTTTAAGGAAAGCAACAAAAGGGATGTGAGAATTTGGGAGTAAACCGGGCTTAGGACTTGATAAACACAGGGGGAACCAGGACTCACTACGTGGAGGGAACAGAGCTGAGTAAGAAGGAGCGGTCCTGCAGGACATCCCCCATCTCCCTGACACTGATGGATGAGCTGCCTGTGCAGACTCATCTAAACGGGCTGGAAACAAGTCAGCTTTCCCAGGGAACCTTTTGTTCAGGTTTGCTGATGGACTTGGCCCAAATTTCAAAGTATTTAATCCACACCTCAGGCAGGTTCTGGAGCTGGGTGAAGTTGGTTGCATTGACACCAGCTGCTATCTCTGTGCACGTACCTGTAAGGGGGAGGGCCCTGCAGTTTGGTTCTCAGCTTTGAGATGCCACAAAAAAAAAACCCCCAAAGCCCTTGAACTGCACTCCTGAGCCTGGAAAACCCACAGACAATCCCAGGAGCCCTATGGAAGTTCACAGACCTCTCACAGAAGGGAGAGATGTGCCGTGCAGAGCAAGAGCCTGCAGAGATGCAGGGACCAGGAAGGCACCACAGATCCCTCAGTCTAGCTCTGAGCCCCCAGCACTTTTTTTTGGTTGGTTCAGTGAAGTGGAAGAAGCCTCCAGCAGTTTGGATCACTGGCTTGCTTCATATTCTGGATTGGGAAACGCCTGCTCACGCCACAGCACTGCACAACATGAAGGATGCAGTGATGAATAACACAGAAAAAGTTCCTCCAAATAGAGATGATGACAAGAGTTGCTCAATACCACAGGCTGGCAGCTCTCCTGGGACTCTCCACACAGCTGGGAAAGGTGCTGTTGCCAGGATTTGTTGGTGACAGAGCAGAGGCAACAACCTCCCCCCCCCCCCCCCCAGACATGCACGGGCAGGAAGGAAAGAAAGAACAAGGACAGATCTCAGCGTCCCGAACAATGAAAACAGGAAAGTCCCTCTCGGCTGGGGAACCCGGACAAGGGCTGAAACCTGAGCTCCATCCTGCTTCCAGGCAGTCTGGGGGGGTCTGCTCAGCCTCCTGTGGAGAGGGGGTTAAAAAAAGCACTGTTGCAGCTGGAGCATCCTGTGGAAGGGAGGGATGAAGGGAGGGAGGGATGGAGAGAGGGATGGAGGGAGGAGGGGGGCACCCCCCAGCCCTGGGGGCTGCCAGGGGGGCTCCAAGCAGCATTGCAGCTGAAATGCCACCTCTCTCTGCACCCCCCCTCCCCAGTCCTGGCATCCCTGCCCTCCATCCTCTCACCCTGCATCCCCCTGGGTACCAGTCCCTCACTGCCTCGCCCCTCCAGCCCCACATCCCGCCCTGGCTCCCAGGAAACCACCGCCAAGCTCTGCTTCAGCGCATCCCACATCCCCCCCCAGCCCATCCTCCCTCCTCCCTGGGCTGACCTGCTTATTTTCTGCGTCAGAACCATAAAATGGAGACTGCAGGGATGGAAAACATTCCTCCTAAGATGGCTGAGGGAGGAGAAGGATTTGCACGGCAGTGCACGAGCACCCTCTGCTGTTGGATGAGCCTGGGGGGGGCAAACCAGCTCCCCAGCCCTGCTCCAGCCCCACAGGCTCCAGGCAGGAAAAGAACCCCCAACCAGTCCTTTCTGGGTCATTAAAATTCTTCTAATAGCCAAAATATTTGTTTAAAAATCTTCAGCAGCCTTTTCACCTCCTGAGCTCTCCTGGTTGCCTCTCCCTGCCACCTCATTTTTACTTATATTTTCCTTGCTGTGTTATGTTCAAAATCCTTAGGAAAAGGACAGTATTTTGTATTAAAACCAGCATATTTTACACACACAGCTCCTAAAAGTTAATGCCACAGCCCTGCACACTTGTATAATTTTCCAGGTTTGAGAAAAAAATATTAAATTTCATTTGTATTAAGTTGCCCATCAGGATGAGCATCCAAAACTTTGTGTTATTTCTTGTGGGATGGGAAAAAGGGTTGAATATAGACACGAGGGGAGAACCAGCCCCTACCTGTGGCCAGATATTGTCCCTAGGAAAGGTTTAGAGATGAAAAGGTACGTGGGAAATCCTTTAAGCTTCCCCCTGAGTATCCAACTTTAGGGCCAGGAGTTTGTCCATGTAGGGCCAAATCCAGCTGGATCTGAGGCTAAAATTCTTTTTGCTTAAAAAGTTTCAGCAGCCTTGTCACCTCCTGAGCTCTCCTGGTTGAATCTACCCCCCCTTTTTTACTTATAATTTCCTTGCTGTGTTATGTTCAAAATCCTTAGGAAAAGGACAGTATTTTGTATTAAACCCAGCATATTTTACACACACAACTCCCAAAAGTTAATGCCACAGCCCTGCACACTTGTATAATTTTCCAGGTTTGAGAAAAAAATATTAAATTTCATTTGTATTAAGTTGCCCATCAGGATGAGCATCCAAAACTTTTTGGGATGGGAAAGAGGGCTGAAGATGGACATGAGGGGAGAACCAGCCCCCACCCGGAATGAGGTGACCAGATATTGTCCCTAGGAAAGGTTTAGGGCTGGAAGGGTACATGCAAAACCTGCTCCCTGAGTATCCAACTTTCAAGCCAGGAGTTTGTCCATGTAGGGCCAAATCCAGTTGGATCTGAGGCTAAAATTCTATTTGCTTAAAGTGCTTCAGCAGCCTTGTCACCTCCTGAGCTCTCCTGGTTGAATCTACCTCCACTTTTATGCTTGTATTTTCCTCAAATTTTACATTCAAAATCCAATGGAAAGGGACAGTATTTTATATTAAAACCAGCATATGTTACACACACAACTCCTAAAAACTGATGCCACAGCCTTGCACATTTGTAATTTTTCCCAGCTTTGAGAAACACCACTATATTTAATCTGCATTAAGTTTCACATCAGGATGAGCACCCAAAATTTGGTGTTACCTCTTGTGGGAGGGGAGAAAGGGCTGAAGATTGATATGAGGGGAGAATCAGCTCCCACCTGAAATGGGGTGACCAGATTTTTTGTCCCTAGGAAGGGTTTAGGGGTAAAAGGGTTCGTGCCAAACCTGCTCTCTGAGTATCCAACTTTTAAGCCAGGAGTTTGTCAGTGTGGATCCGAATGCAGATGAATCTGAGGCTAAAATTCCCAAGTGAATATTGCAAAATGTTTTCCCAAGATCAGTTCAAAAAGGGCCAAAAGGCATCACTCAGGTGGGAGGTGAGGAACACAAACTGATCCAGGATCCTGAGACTTTTGAGTTAATTTAAACACTGAGGAGGATGACAAAAAAAAAAACCAAGGAGCTTTAGAAAAGGAAAAGACAGAGAAAAAGCACCCATAAAGATGATGGCAGGTAAAATGAAGGGTTGGATTCAGGCAGGAATGGGTTGCCCAGCACAGTGCCAGGTGTGAGGTACTAGCACTCACATCCCCAAAACTGCACAGAAAGTCTCACTGGTTATATAACAAACTGCAAAAATATCTCTGAGGGCTTTTCCTGGGAGAGAAGAACCCCTTTTTGTGGGATCAGGGCGAGGCTGAGCCAGAGCTGGAGCCCTGAGGTGCTGCTCCTGCTATTGCAGGATGGCTGGGTGTGGATGGAGCAGGGAACACCCAGGATGGGACACCCAGAGAGGCTCAGCTGTATTCCTGTCATTTATATAGATATAAATACTGTGGGCACAGCCCTCTGCATGGCAGGGGACAAGTGAGGGTGGCACTGGGACAGCAGGAGCTTGGCAGGGCAGGGGCACCTGAGGAGGGGGTATTTTTGCAGTGTTGCTGCATAAAAAGGGGCATCAAAAGCTGAGGTGCCAGGACACCTCATCCTGTGAGCAATGGGGACTGAAAAGCTTGCAAAACATGGCTCTGGGGCTCCTGAAGCCGGGGGTATTCCCAGCACTCCCTGAGTGACTCAGCATGGGAGCGCTGGGAAAGCACAGTGACACAGCAGGGTGGACCCAGCCTGGGCAGGAGCAACGGGGTCTGTGGGAGCCCGGGATCGGGGTACACCGGCACTGCTGGGGCTGCAACTCCAGCAGGGAAGGAGGTCTGGGGGGGACAGGAGCAGGGGAGCACTACACCAGCCTCAGGAAGGGGCTGAGAGCACCGGGCAGAGTGGGGGGCACTGGAGAGATGCACCGGGAGCCCCCCAACAGAGAGAGGGGCTTGCACAATGTTTCATTTAATCCCTGTTTCATTTAATAGTACAAAACACTGCTAATCCCTGTTCCTGCTCTCAAAATGCCTGATAACTAAGCACCCAAAAGCCTGGTGATGCCAGCTGAGGGGGGCAAGTGCTGCCTTTGTGTGCCAGGACAGGGGATTTCTCCCTGGGCCCCCCCTTTTCCCCCCAGCAGCAGATGGAGACCCACTCCCAATTATGTTCTTGTCACAGGCAGAATAAAGAAAGACAAATGTCCCAAAGAAAGCTGTTTGGGAGGACAAAGGCTCCTTGAAATAGAAGCTGAGCTGTTTTTTCCAGGTTCAGAGCAGGGGATGGAGGGAGGGGGGGCTGGATGGGCAGGATGCGTGCGCAGCCAGCACTTCCCGTCTTTGTCTTGGAAAAGGAGGTCACGGGGAGGGGGGACGTGAGGGGGGTCGGGGGATGCAGGGGAGGATGCGGAGCCGCGTCAGCAGCGCGTCAGGAGAGCAGCTGATCCCGGCTCCCAATCCCGATGCTCTGAGCTCATCCCTGGGAACGGAGCCAGCGCGGCTCAACTGCGCACACCTGGCGCATGGAATCGGTACTGCGGGGACCTGCGGACACCCGCACACCGAGAGGGGGGCACCGGGGAAAACCCCCCGCTTCCACCGCCACAATTCCCCCGACACCCACGTAAAGTGAAAAACCCCTTAGGGAACCCCTTGCCCTAACTTGGGGCGCAAGCAGGGGCGTCTCAAAGCTCACAGTGCAAATAAAACCCGTCCCCAGCGCTGGTGCCCCCTGTGAATGTGATGGGGGAGTGTGGTGGGCACTGCCCGGCTCCCAGTGCCTCCCAGTAACACCACACGCCGGCGGGCAGCCCACCAGTGACACCCCAAGTGCTCCTCGCAGTGGCAGCACCCTGGGATGGGCAGGAGCTGCACCCCAGAGCTGGGGGCACGTGGCACCTGCAGCTCCCCCAAAAGCGAGGGGTGGCAGGTGACTGTCACCAGGTGATGCCACCACGGTGCCAGTAGTGATGGGGACAGCAGCAGCTCCTCACTCCCAAAGATCCAGCCCTGGGACACAGCCTGACCTCGCTCCCACTGACTTTTGCACATGGCCTCTCTTAAAATTGCCACTTCCACCCAGGAAAACACCCGGACCAGGGTGGCTGCTGCAGCTGGACCAGGCCAGGTGCCCCAGGGGTGGCACTGAAATGGCAGGAAAAGTGCTGCTTGCCCTAAAACGTCAGGGAAGGTCAGTCCAAAACACACAGGCAACACCATCACCTGTTGTGAGGTGAAAACAGCTGCTAAAAACCACAGCTGGGCTACAGAAAGTTTATGAGGGGGGAGGTTCTTCTCTCCAGGCTCTGATCCACAGGTGGGAATAAAAGGGGGAGTGGACAAGCACCTCCCAGACCAGCCAACACTCCACCTGTACTTACAGACTGCACAGGTGAGGTGAGGAGCGACTCCAGTTTCCAGGAACTCCAGGGAACAGGCTCAAAACCCTCTCCCAGGGCATGACACAGGGGGTGGGTACCCCACGTGTCCTGCAGAGATGAAACACAAGATCTAGGGAGAAAGTTCTCCAAACAGGCCTCCAAACAAGGGAATGTTCATTTTCTCACCAGCACCCCTCCCAGAGCCCTGTCAAAGCCCTCTGATGCTGTTAGTGTGTGTTCAACACCACTCCAGGAGAAATGAGGAAGCAAGAGCAGGTGAAGGGATAACAGCCACCAGCTCCAACCAGGGGAATCCTGACTTACTTAAGGAGAATATTTCACCAGGGTGGTTAAACACCAGAGAAGGGACCACAGTTACATCAAGAGGGCCAGGGAAATTCCTGTCATTGAAAATCCTCCAAAATGCCCTGAGCAATCCCTAACTTTTGGATTAGCCTTACTTGGAGCAGGAGGATGAACCTGAGACTTCCAAAGGAGCCTTGAATGTGAACTGTCCTGGAAGGACCCTGGTGAGCTCCCCTTACTCCTTCTCTTCAGCAAAAACTTTTTGATTTACCAGCTCCCTGGTTTGTGGGCAGATTTCTGCATTTTGTCCCAGGATATTCCTGAGCAACAGAGGAAGAGAGAAGTTTCTGTCCCTGTTTGCTGCTGCTTCTCAGCCCATGTTGGCACAACAGGAACAGAGGAGCTACAGCCTCAGAATTCCAAAGGCCTCTGCCTCACCAGAGAGGGGTGACAGAGCTGGAGGCACTGGGATGGACATGGAAAAGGGAAGGAGGTACTGGCTAGAGGAGACACTTGTGCCAGCAATCCCTGCAGAAAGATATCCATGAGCAAGAGAATGCCACAGCACCCTGGGAATCTGAGGGCATGCAAGGAGCACATAGGGATGTTGTAAATGCATCTGTGAGCACCTGGAGGGGGCAGAGAACCAGGAATAGGAATTTTGTGACTGTTCTGCGGCGCTGTCAGGAAACCCCAAAGTTTCAGTCTCAAGAGAAGCTTTGATTTGGGTCCACACAAGGTGCCCAGGGCCCTGACCCCCAGCTGGGTGAATAAAATCCCACTGTCTGTTAATTGTGTCTCCATATCCATGTGCCAGGAGCTAAATACTCTCTGGATCTGGCCTAGTGGAGCTCTGGAATCACTGTCTTGTGTAGCTGATCTCACTAGATGGGTAAGGAATTGGCTGGATGGTGGATCCAGAGAGTTACAGGCAGTGGTTCAAGGTCCAAATGGAAACCAGTAACGTGGGTCCCTCAGGGGTCCACACTGGGACCTTCCCTGTTTTATGTCATCACCAGTGACCTCAGATGGTGGGACTGTGCCTGGTCACATCCAGAGGGACCTGCAGAGCTGGAGGAGAGGGCCCTGCAAACCTCCTGAAGGTCAACAAGGGCAGGGTCCTGCTCCAGGGTTGGCACAATCCCCAGTGTAAGCACAGGCTGGGGATGGATGGACAGATGGATGGATGGATGGATGGACAGATGGATGGATGGATGGATGGATGGATGGAGAGCAGCCCTGCACAGCACTGGGGGATGCTGGTGGGTGACAAAAGGGACATGATCAGTCCCTGTGTGCTGGCAGCCTGGAACACTGAGTGCCTCCTGGGCTCATCCCCAGCTCTGGGCAGCAGGGTGGGAGAGGGGATTCTCCCTCTCTGCTCTGACCCCTCCTGGAGTGCCACATCTGGGATCCCTGGCACAAGACAGACATGGACCTGTTGGAGCAGATCCAGAGGAGGCCACAGGAATTCTCCACGGGCTGGGACAGCTCTGCTGTGGAGACAGGCTGGGAGAGCTGGGGATGTTCAGCCTGAGGAAAAGAAGGCTCCAGGGAGACCTCACTGCAGCCTTTCCATACATGAAAGTGTTTATAAAAGAGGTGGAGAGAGACTTTTTACCAGGGTCTGCTGTGAGAGAAGGGATGAGTGTTTTAAACTGGAAGAAGGTCAGTTTTAGAATGGACATAAGAAATGTTGTATGATGAGGGTGGTGGGGCTAATGCTGAGCTCAGTTAATTAAGGCTGTGATTGTAAATGAAGGGAGGTTTTAACAGGCAGAGGCAGCAACAGGAGCTAATGATGGGTGTTAAGGCAGGGGCTTGTAGGGAAGGTGGAGAGACACCTTGTACCAGGGTCTGTCCTGGCAGGACAAGGGGCCAGGGAAGGGATTCCCACTTCCATAGGGCAGGGTTAGATGGGATATTGGGATGAAATTCCTCCCTGTGAGGGTGGTGAGGCCCTGGCACAGGTTGCCCAGAGAAGCTGTGGCTGCCCCTGAATCCCTGGAAGTGTTCAAGGCCAGGTTGGATGGGGCTTGGAGCAACCTGGGCTAGTGGGAGGTGTCCCTGCCCAGGGCAGGGGGTTGTGTAGATGATTTTGAAGATCCCTCTAACCACAACCATTCCTGGTCACTCAGTATCACTACCTCCTGCCTCTCTAGATTACACCCACCAGAAAATAAAAGAAATAAATACAGTCAGAACTTTTCCACAGCCTGTTCCACATGGAGACAATGCTGTGGGGCTCCTGAGTGAGGTGTTTGCAGCAGCCACCTGAGGCTGAGGCTCCTGAGTTGCCCTGTGGGACCAACACAGCCAGGGCAGGCCCTGCCCCAGGGCACAGCTCAGCTCTTCTGGGTGCAGCATGGACAGAGCCAAATAAAACAGGAATAAAAATGTGTTTTATGTGATTCTTTACAAGCAATGAAGACAGAAACTTCCTTGCTCCCCAGGAGGGAATACCCCGAGTGTGAGGGCTGCTCTGCCATGGGAGTGAGAGTGCAGAAAGGGCAGTGCCAGCCTGGCCACGCTCCTGGTGCCAAGGGCTTTGCTGGGCCAGTGCAGAAGCTCACACAGGGGAGCCACAGATGTGCAGCAGGAGCAAACTCTGCTCCTCTGCAGCTGGTGACAGTCAGGCCACAGACATACCTCTGAGGGGCTCTGTAGAGGCTGGAGCACCCCAGCACCCCCAGAGCTCTCTGAGAGCACAGCCAGGACCCTGAGCCCCCAAAAAACCCACTCCCAGGAGTGCAGTTGGCCCTGCCAGGCTCTGCAGCAGGGCTGCACACAGGGACTGCAGCAGGGAATGGAGCCTCCATTGGATCCCAGAGATCCAGGTGCCACCTGGTGTCCAAACACAGCTCTGCACCAGGACCCCCAGCGCACAGAAACAGGGAATTTGGCCTGTTTGAAATGGAAATAATATCCCCATCAGGGACTTCCAGGCATGGGGTAACTACAGCTTCTCGCAAAACCTGTGCCAGGGCCTCACCACCCTCACAGGAAGGAATTTCTTCAGTGTATCCAACCTAACCCTGCTCTCTGTCAGTGTGAAGCCATTCCCACTTGTCTGTCACTGCAGCTCCTGCTGCAGAGTCCCTCTTCAGCTCTCCTGTGGGCCCCTTCAGACACTGGAACTTTCTCTTCTCTGGGCTGAACAGCCCCAGCTTTCTCAGCCTGAAGGACCTTCCAGCCCACAGAGCCTTCAGAGGTGGCAGAGGAGGGCAGGTGCCAGGCCTGCCCATGGATTCTGGAGAACTGCAGGTCCCTCAGTGCTCTGTCCTGTCCTCTCTGCTCACTGAGGCAAAGAGGGAATCACCCACTTCTACCAACCTTGTGTTTTCTGTAGAGTACAGAAAGCAGGGCCTTGACAGCCCTCAGCCAGGGTGACGTGAGGGGAGACACGAGGGTGAGCTTTGCTGGGCTGACAGATCAAGGTGTGAGGTGGCCCTTAAAAGGTAGGTCCTACCTTAGTCCCGTGTGTGGTCCAGCTGGCGGAGAACTTTCTTTGGAGACAATCCCCGTGGAAGCAGTCGAGGTGCACAGGCTCCCTCTGATCCAAAGCCGAGGGCAGGAGAACATTCCTCATTCCAGAACAACCAAGGAGTGGAAAAGGTGGTGGGAAGGAGCTGCTGCAGGTGGCTGGACATTCACTGAAGTGCTTGGAGTGAAGCTGCAGGCAGGGAACAGGAGCATGAAGCCTTTTCTCTCAGTGCCTTCAAGGCCTCCTCTCAACCTCTCCCCTGAAGCATTAACTGCAGTCTTTGCCAGCCCACCCCGTGTTTTAGGGGGCAGCCAAGCAGTTTGGTGCCAGTGATGTGGAGTTTCAGGTGTGCCACCTTACCTGGGGTATCAAGGAGTGTGAGGGTGTCAGGTTCACCCTGCTCTCACCCTGGAGCCCATGACAGGGTGATGTCAGGGATAAATGTGGCTCCAGCAGCCCTGAAACACCGGAGAACAAGATCTCTGCAGCCCAAACTTCTGTCCCAGCCATTTCCAAAAACAGGGAAAACAAATCCACCTTTAAAAACCCAGGTAAGATGATGCTCCAGAACACAGGAGTCAGTGGAACTCTGAAAGGACAAAGCCTGGGCAGTGCTGGGGGAAGAGGTGGCTGGGGGGTCTGCAAGGTGAAGTCGTGTCCATCTTCATGGCTAAGAGAATTACAGGGGGAAATTCCCTTTTTATTCCAGACACAAGGTGGGAGCCTGGATTCCTGCTGTGAATCAGTTTTGCCATAAGGGTGGTGACAGCAGCAGAGGGAACACACCAGCTCTGTGACATCAGGGGAGATGGCAAGCTAGGAAGAAACCAATTTATATTCTATTGTTTTCTATTATGCTCCAAGTCTGGCCAGTGAGTGGAGCAGCATTTTGTGTCTCCTGAGCTGCCAAGAACATTTTCTCAGGTGCAGAACACTGGGAACAAATACAGCTGATCAAACAGGGGTCAGAGTAAGGTCTGTGGAGCCCAGTGGCCAAATAAATGCAGGAATGGCACAAGCCCAGGGTCAGCACACAGCAAGGCTTCTCCAGAGTACTCACCCACAATCTGTGCCCAGAAGTGTCTTTGTATTTACAACCTCGAGTCTTCTTTCCCCTGAGACCCTTTTTGGAACCATATCCCCAATACCTGGTGGCAAAACCTTCTGTGGCTCAATTTGGTGTGTGCAAAACCACTTCTGAACTGGCCCTTGGTAGTTAAATCACATGGAATCATGGAATCACAGAATGGTTTGGGCTGGAAGGGAACTTAAGGATCACCTCATTCCAACCCCCTGCCATGGGCAGGGACACCTGCCACTATCCCAGATTTTAGTTACATGAACCACAAACCAGCCACCACCAAGGGATTTGGGACAGTGAGAGTGCAAAAAGAGCAGGCTCTTATGGGCACTGCAACACAAAGAAATAATATTTAAAATAACAGCAGGAAAGATTTCCTGCATCAGCTCTGCAGCTTCCTGCAAAGCTTTTACTGGATTCAGAGGCATAGCCAGGAGTGTCCACTACACTTGGCCTCTTGTAAGGGAGTTCAGGGTGCTCTCCTCATGTGCAGTGAAGCTGAAAACTCACCAGCATTTACTCTGAGGAGAATTCCCTCCATTCATTCAGACAGTGGATGACACTACCCTGCCAGGGATGTGCTTGATCCTTGGGAAAACAGGAGCCAGAAAGGTGTGAGGATTAAACAGACAAACAACAGGTCAGGTAAGAAAAATACTGCCTCTTATTTAATGTTTAAAGACATCAGTAAACAAACAGAACCGTACAGACAGAGGCTAAACCCTCCCAGCTCCCCAAACAGCACTTCCAAACCACCACAGGTACCAGGTGACAGCTCGGGAGAGGGAGCAGCAAAGTCTGGGATTTGAGGGATGGCTGAGACAAATCTCTGCTGTGTGAGGGCAAAAAGACACAGGACTTGGAGGAAGCAGCTTCCCTCACCCATGTCTGCTGGGTGCAGTCAAGAGGGAATGGTTTCCCCTTGGAGCAAGCAGCCCAAATCTCTTGCTAACACACAGAAGGGCCATGTGTGAACGTGGAAAAGACAGCAGGGAGCTGTGTTAGAGGTGTGAGACACACCATGTACTGACCTTGTTCCACAGGGATTTTAGCCTCTTGGAGAATAAACACACCAGGGAAGTTGGGTCTCCCAACTCAGCAGAGTGTTGCAGAACTCGTTTGTGAATGCAAGTCTGGGTGTGGGGGGAAGGAACAAGCCTACGCTCTGCAAACACCCTTCCATCCCTTGCTCCCTGCTCCAGGGACACTCCCCACCCTGACCTCACAACTGGCCTGGTCTCCCATAGTTTTCCTCGAGCTGTGGAGCATCAGAGGGTTGGAAGGGCCATCAGGAAGCAACTCAGTGCAGGCTGCAGAGCACAGTCGAGTGGTACCTGAGTGGAGGGCTGGGGAGGGCAGGAGGGATCCGGTGGTGCTGAACAGAGGCAGAGATGGCAGGCACAGCTGCTCCAGCTCCTGGCTGGCAGGAGCCTGCAGGGGAGTCACAGAGCACAGGTAAGTCTCTGAAGGCAGTGCCAAGGCTGCCAGCCAGCACACAGCATGGATCCCTTTTCCCAGAGCAGTGACAGCTGGAACCGTGACACGTGGTGGAAACTCAGGAACACGTTTCACTGTTCTCTGCCTCTCCGGGTGGCAGAATCCTGCAGTGGTGCTGTTCCTGCTGCCACCATGTGCAGTCTAAGATGAAGGGAGGGCTCCTACACAGCCCAGTTAAGTGCTCCAAGCATCCCTGTCCAACGTGGGATGCCCAGCAGTCCAGAGCCTCAGATCTCCACGTCACTCTCTTTGTCGTTGTCGTGGTCACCGTCGTAAAACTCGTTGGCAGCCTCGGGCCTGGGCAAAGAGAAACCCCTGTCAGGGAGGAGAGGGAGCCCTGGCACCCCTGGGGCCCAAGGTCAGAGGATGCCCTGCACCCAATCACCCTGTGGAATGTCATATAAGGACACCACATGTTCCTAGAGAAGCTCTCTAAGTGAAACTTGAGACCTGGAGGTGTCTGCCGAACTATTTGCACATGACAGATTTCTAGACACTTTTTGCTGCTAGTTTTGTGTAATATTTATTGAACATTTTTGACAAATAATTTATTGTTGTAAGCCTAAAAGTGCTTCTTTGAAAGTTTAAAGAAACTTGACCAAAAGACAGTACAAAACCACTGGCACTCGAATGTTGAATGTCACCGTGTGAAATTATATTTTCTGGGGTACTGAGAGCTTTTAATGTTTAAGTCATATTAAAGCCTTCAGTCAAACTAAGCAGACCTAGCATTGGCAGTATAGCCATAACTTTCTGATAGGAAAACAAAAGTTGGCAACTTAAAATTAAACATGCCAAGGTTTTGATACACTTAAGATGATCTCTGAGGTCCCTTCCAAACCAAACCGTTCTCAGATTCTATGACTTGTTAGCTGTTCTAGGAAACACAGTCTCCAGTCTATCACCCACCCATCCCAGCAGGGACAGAAAGGGAAGCCCATTTCTCCAGAACAAGCTCTGGTACCTGCTGTAGTTTTCCTCAGAGCCTCTCTCCTCAGGATCGGGCTCATCCGTGCGATCGTAGCTGAGCAGGTCCGAGGGCACGTCGTGGATCTGCACACTGGGAGCGTGGTTCAGCATCTTCAGGTTCTCAAATATGGTCTGCCTGATCTGATCCAAGTACTGCATGGAAAAAACAGACAGGGATCACCCCAGTGGGGCCGTCAGTCAGCACTGTTACCTGCCTGCACCACCTAAGTGGAGAAAAATCTGTGCGAAAAGCCATTTATCAGAGCAGAGGAGGTGGGAGAGTTACTTCAATCATTGATGCTCAAGCACACAGGAAACAGTGAGACAACCCAGCAAGGGTCTCAAATGCTTTGGGATTTCCTGACATTCCAGAAAGGGATGGTTCTTGGTTTATGTCCGTTTTCTGCCCTTACCTGGGCTCCACCTGGTTTCACAGGACAGAGCATCAACCCCAGGGTTCTGGAAGTTCATAGCTGAGATTACAACACAATTTTAAGCACTCACCTGCCTGGAGTTCTGGTTTTCAATCCTTGTGCTGACATCAGGGTGGAGGGTGAAGTCTGGAGCGAAGTATTCAAAGTACTCTGTGGTGGGAGGAGGCAGAGTTAGAGCCCAGAGGGACAGGAGCTCTGCAGGGAGCACAGCTCAGCCTCCCCCTGCCCACCAGAGACAGGGCCTGGACAGCACAGAGAGGTACAGCCCTGACTGCAAGGGACTGCACAGCAAAACAGAGCAAACAACAGCAACACTGGGCTCACTGAGTAGGAAATGATCCAAGTTAAATGATCCAGGATGTGTCTGCCCAGCAAAGTCTACAGAGGGTGGTAGATCCCAGAATGGTTTGGGTAGGAAGGGGCCTTAAAGCTCATCTCATTCCACACCCCTGCCATGGGCAGGGACACCTTCCACTAGCCCAGGTTGCTCCAAGCCCCATCCAGCCTGGCCTTGGACACTTCCAGGGGTGGGGCAGCCACAGCTTCTCTGGGCAACCTGTGCCAGGGCCTCACCACTCTCACAGGGAAAGATTTCTCCCCAGTATCCCATCTAACCCTGCCCTCTGTTAGTGGGAAGCCATTCCACGCTTCCAGGGATCACTAAGGCCATTTCCAAGATCAGAAGGTGCTGTCACTTTGGCCCTGGTCAATGCAGATAGAACAAATTCTTTAGCTCAGCTAACGAGGTAAAAAGGGAACTCCAACTTACCACTGTATGGCAGCTCTTCACTAATCGCTTCATCTACGAGCAATGACGTTTCATAAGTCCTGAAAACGTGGAAAAAGGTGATCTTAGTCCAGAGGAAGGGACATGGTAAATGCAGGGACACATCCCACAGCAGCTGCTCCCCCAGTGCTCTTCACCAGGCAGAGAAGAGACTCACCAGCACCGTGCCACGTTCCGGACTGTGTAACCACCTCCTCCCAGGACCAGCAGGGGGATGTTGAAGCTCTTCACGTACTCCACACACTCCCTACAACCCCCAAAAACCAGAATGTCAGAGCTGGGAACTGCAGCACAGATTCCTGGGGCAGAAATGCCCCCGTGCAATCAAACACCACCACGGCTGGTGAGACCCACCCCGAGCTCAGGGCTTCACCCAGGGGGCCTGAACCACAGAATCATCATCACAATGGTTTGGGAGGGAAGGGACCTCAAAGCCCATCTTGTTGCACCCCCCTGCCATGGGCAGGGACACCTTCCACCAGCCCAGGTTGCTCCAAGCCCCGTCCAACCTGGCCTTGGACACTCCCAGGGATCCAGGGGCAGCCACAGCTTCTCTGGGCAACCTGTGCCAGGGCCTCCCCACCCTCCCAGGGAGGAATTTCTTCCCAATATCCCATCTAACCCTGCCTTCTGGCAGTGGGAAGCCATTCCCCTTATCCTGTCTCTCCATGTCCCTCTCCATCTCTCTTGGAGCCCCTTTAGGCCTTGCAAGGGGCTCTCAGGTCTCCCTGGAGCCTTCTCTTCTCCAGGTGAACCCCCCCCAGCTCTCCCAGCCTGGCTCCAGAGCAGAGGGGCTCCGGCCCTTGGAGCATCTCCATGTGCTGCCCTGAACCATTTGTACAAAGTCTCATTCTCAGACCTACTCCTGTCACACAAACATTAAACCCTCCCAAAAAAACTGCTGGAAGGCCAAAGCCAAAGCTCAAACCTCACAGCAGAGACTCACTAGAGCCCTTCAGATGGTCTTTCTCTGCCCAGCCCCCTGCACTTACCCATGGCCTCTGATACTGAGGTTAAAACAGCCCAAACGGTCACAACCCAGAGAATCAGCACCACACTGGGGAACAGAAAAACAAGAGAATTTTGGCACTGCTTTCCAGATACACACCAAGCCTGCTACCCCAGGAACAGCAGGGAACACTGGGATAGCCCTCTCCAACCTACAGGCTCCAAGAGGGATGGCTGTGTGCAGAGCTTGGCCTCCTTACCTGCAGTACTATGCAGGTGGGCTGGTAGTAATCTACCACCTGGTTAATGACTGGCTGGAAGAGGTGTTTGTAACCTTTGGAGAGAAAGGTAGATCTGTCATGGCTTTGGAACAGAGGACCAGGAAACACCTGGGCAGGGGGAAAGGGCAGGAACACCTACTCTGGTCATCGATGCCGTCCCGCAGGGGCACGTTCAGACAGTAGTAACGGCCACTCTCTGCACCCACCTCGTACATGTCACCTGCAAAACAGGGCAGTCACAACAGCTCTGACACTTCACAGGGATGGAAAGGCCAGATCAGGCCTGGGCTGAGTCTCTTAACTTAGTTAGGACCCCTCCTTCTTACAAATAACTACAGTTCTGTTCCTCTCTAATCGCTTCCTCCCACCGTTTCTCCCTGCGGCTCTAATTCTGTGATTTACCCTCTTCTACTCCAGCAAAGCTTCCAAAGGATTCTGAAGCAAGCCCACACTAAAAAGGAAAACACATACCTGTACCAGGAAAGAAATAGTTGCCATATTTGTGAAATGACACTGTCATGACACGGTCTGTCAAGTAAAAAGCCTCCTGCACCCCATCCCCGTGATGGATATCGATGTCGATGTACAGGACACGTGGGTGATACCTGTGGAACACAGGAGGGAAAACAGCACCCACCTGAGCATATCATGCTTTGCATATGAGGCATTTGTCTACAGTCAAAACACACTAAATCATTTCCTTCTGATGTGCTTGGAAATCGATGTTTAAAACATTTCCTTCTGATGTGCTTGGCAATCGATATTTGAAACGTTTTCTTCTCATGTGCTTGGAAATAGATATTAAAAAAAAAGGGTTTTCAGATGAGGCCTTGGAAAGCACATGATGAAAATAACTTGTTTTAACCACCTGGGGGTTAAAAAGTTGCAGGTTTTTGTTTCCAACATGCCCTTGGTTAATCTTTGAGAGCTGCAATGATTTTTATCATACCAGCAAATGAAAGGCAAGGAGGAGGTGGGAACACTCATTTCCTCCACATGCCAGAGTACTGGAGCACTCTGTCCCAGCTGGTGAGCACCAAAAATTCCAGGCTGGATTAAATATGCTGTAGAAGCAGCCAGAGACACAGAAAGAGGGTGAAGAAGGGGAGTTCATCACCAGTAAATGCTCCAGAGTGATGGTCAAACTGCTGCTGTGGAGCACTGAGACACAGCCCTGAGCCAGCCCCAGCTCCAGAGCTGCCTGCTCAGCTGGAGAGAACTTCTCCAGCTTTTCCCAAGGAAATGCTGCACCTGGTCAACCCCCAAAAAACAGGGGATCCACGCCAAAACCCTCAGGGAGTGTGGAGGGCCCTGGAAAAACAAGACAACACCAAGACAGAGAGAAGGAGTGTGTGGTTCGTGCCTTGGAACCAGGGCTTTAAAGTGCCCGCAGGGATCTGAGCAATCTGGCTGATGGTCTTCCAAGAGAGACACAAACTACTTAAATTTCCAAGATTATTCATCCCACAGACAAATGGCAGCAAGGAGAGAATGGGGATGCAGGGACACAGCCCTTCCACACTGGGAAAAGGAGAAAGGGACCTTTCTGTACTCCCACGGTGGGAAGCAAACTCAAAATACAGTCCCCTGCTGCAGAAATGGTTCCTGGAAACAAGGAGTAAAAGGATAGGGACATATTATCATCTCCCATGAGGAGAAACTGGGCTGCATTTGAGGCCTCTGGTGTATGGGACTCGTGTGAGACTAGAAAATGGGTGTGCAGAGATACACAGGGAAATCCTGAGGTTCCAAACGTGGGGCAGGGATGACAGGCAGAGAGGAAGGAGGCACAAGAAATCCAGTACATCCCATAGATCTGACTTTGAGAGCAAGCAAACTTGCCACCAGCCATGTAACTGCTGTCTGGTCAACTCCAAATCCTTTACAGTTCCAAAACAATTTCTCTCAGATTCAGTGACAATTGAGAGTACAAAAAAACCCCCAAAACCACTAAACCAGATTAATTTAAGAAATTGAAGGTATTTCTGTAACTCTTCCTCCCATTCTGAATTTAATTTTCATTTTTTGAAAACCAAAATAACTTGACTCTTTTCTACTGAGAGCAAGTGTCCTTTGATCATCCATGTGTAGCTCAAGTCCTGTTCTCCACCCAATCGAGCAAGTCAAGAAAGGTTTGAGTCGTTCCTCTGTCTCCAGTGAGCCCTAACATGCATTTCCCTACAAAAGGCTCACTGTGGAAAAAGGCTGAGGCCCAGGAGACTCTGAAATGAGTCTTTTACAGCTGGATGAGAAATGGGGTGGAAGAACTCCTCTGTGTCCCTAAAGCTTCATGCAACAACACTGAGGCAGATACTCCAATTCTCCAACACTTTCTTGTGTCTAATGAAACCAGGGGAAAAAAAGAATAATAATAATCAAGTTTTGGGGCTTCCTGGATGCCAGAAAGTCAAATGAGGTGTAGAAGCAGAGAGAGAACAGTGAAGCAGCAGAGGAAAAGCACAACCAGGCAGGACAGGTCAGTCCTTGCCCGTGTCCTTACTTGAGCAGCTCCAGGATGCCGATAACGATGTCATTAACATAACAAAAACCAGAAGCCTGCGAGAGAGAGAGAAACCCAAACAGGGTTAGAACGGGATCAACACAGAGCCCGGGCCCCAAAGACAGAGGAATCCACAGATTTGCCTCATTACCTCGAACTTCTTGGCATGATGGAGGCCCCCTGCCCAGTTTATGGCGATGTCACAGATCTGAGAAAGGAAAGAGAAGTGAGTTGAAGGTGATAACAACGACCCTGTACCCTCTTCCTCTCTGCACCACTTCCACCTGTGGCCCCCAAACACCCTTCTGGCCCTTCCTCCCATCCAGAGCTCCATCTGTGTTCTGAAAGCTCAGCCCCTCAGCCCCTTACCTTGTTGTTCAGTTGTGTTGCTCCCTGCAGGGAGGCCCCAGTATAACGAGAGCAAAACTCAAAGAGGCCTGGAAACACTGGGCTGGAAAAGAAACCACGATTCAAACACCCAACATCTCATCCCTGCCCACTTCTCCAGAGCAAAGCCAGCAATAAAACTGTCCAGGGATATTACCTGAGCAAGAGCAACACCCAGTTCTCTGTGAAAGAGTTAATTTGGGATCACTGTGACCCTGCAGGTGAGAGAGCTGGCTGCAAACACAATGGGAAACTCAGGGAATGTGATAACGATTCCCTAAGCTTCAAAGCCAGTCCTGAAAAGGCTCCCCTGCTCCCAAAACGTGCCAGAGTCTGTCCTGCAGCCCTGCTGGGATGTGCCCAGAGCTGGGACATGATGAGAGACCTGCCTCAGGAGAGGGGAGGATTGCTGTGGTCCTGCACTGGCTCCTCTCTGGCTGTGTCTGGAACATCGTGGAATCACAGACTGGTTTGGGTTGGAAGGGACCTTAAAGCTCATCTCACTCCACCCCCTGCCATGGGCAGGGACACCTTCCACTATCCCAGGTTGCTCCAAGCCCTGTCCAACCTGGCCTTGGACACTTCCAGGGATGGGGCAGCCACAGCTTCTCTGGGCAACCTGTGCCAGGGCCTCAGCACCCTCACTGAGAAAAAATTCTTTCTAATATCTCATCTAAACCCACTCTCTGTCACTTTGAAGCCATCCCTCCTTGTCCTGTCACTCCAGGCCCTTGGAAATGGTCTCTCTCCATCTGTCTTACAGCTTCTTCAGGTACTAGAAGGCCACAATTAGGTCACCCCAAAGCTTCTCCTCTCCAGGCTGAACAATCCCAATTCTCCAGCCTTTCCTCCCAGCAGAGCTGCTCCATCCCTCTGATCATCATCTTGGTGCCTCCTCTGGACTCTCTCCAGCAGCTCCATGTCCTTCTTGTACTGGGATCCCAGAGCTGGAGGCAGCACTCAAATTATTAACAAAGATAATTGAACTGGAGGCTCTTCCAGAACAAGTAGAGTCAGAATCTGTAACCCAACAAGCCAAAATCTAGATTTAAAAAGCAGGACTGAGCCATCTAAAGGAAAGGAATCGAGGATGTTCCGTGATCTGACACACCCAGGAAGGACACGCTCCTCATTCTGGTTAAAAACAAGCAAGAAAAGGGACATTCTAAAAGAGCTTTTGGGACATGAGCAGAGCAGGGCCCCCCTTGGTGACTGCAGGGGGCTCAGGGCACTCACCAGTCGTCGCCCACGTTGAAGGCGTTGAGGCTCTTGGTGAAGCCCTGCATGTTGTTGGGACTCACTCTCTGCAGGAAGTCGATGTAATCCTCGGAGTGGAAGCGGCACATGTCGTGCTGGGACGCCTGGTATGGCTTGAAAACCTTCCAGAGACAAAGACAACACTTATTTCCCAGCTAAAGTCGTGTTTGTTTGGGCTGGAAGAAACCTCCAGCCCAGTGACCTGCATGAGGTACATTAAAAACATTCCAACATTGGCTTCCTGGTATTTGTGTTCTTTTAAATTCATCAGTTGTTCCATGAAACTTTTTCCTGCCCTCTTTCAGCCCCAAACCCATCTCCAGCCTCTCCTGACTGCAGCTGTTGCTACGAACTCTCCAATGCCCCCCCTCCTTGGGAAGGAGCAGAACAAATGGGCCAAGTCCAAACCACAGCTCTTCCTTCACTGGGGGGATTATTCCCTCCTCAGTCACCAGCTTTCCACTATTTTAAGACCTTGATCTAGGGGGTGGTTTCAGTCCCTCTGACAGATCTGCCTGGAATGGGTTGATAGGTCCAAAATTGTTTGGTGAAAGCTCCCAAACAGATGGAAGAATTGTGTAAGTCCTGTTTCCTTTGGAAAGGAAAATGGTGAAAAATGGTCATGGAGCCGGATGGACTCAAATTCAGGATCTTGTGACAACTCAGCCTCGCCAGTTTGGCACTGAGGGCACATACCTCAGTAGAGGGGAGGTTAAAAATTAACACCGTGAACTTGGGAGAGCAAATTAAATCGATAAGAGATCTTTTTGGTGTCTCCCAAATTCTCTTATTTAAAGTAACCACTTTACAGGAAAAATGGGACATGGAAATAAAAGCAAGATGCACAAGCTGGTCTCCAAAGGGAATTTATCACTGCACCAATGATCCTGTTTCCTGTTCGTTTTTGGAGCCACAATACACCCAGACAAGCCCATCCCCTCCTCTCCTGGTGTTTTCCACAAGGATGTGGAGTTTGGTGTTTCCATTCCCCAGGAGGGCTCCAGGAATCCAGAAAGTCCATGAAATCAAACAAGATCAAACCCAAAGCTAAAGAGTCGCCACAGAGAAGAAATGGCTCTCACTGGATATCCAGAGGTTCTCTTGGACAACAAAAAGTAGTGAGAGGTGATTCAAACAGAAAGGCAGGGAAAAAAAATAGGCCAAAATCTACCAAAAAATAGACCAAAACCTGCCTCCTTCCACCTTTCACCCAGTCCCAGCAATCCCACCCACCTTCCCAAGCTGGGAAAGGTGGGAAGAGGCAAACCCAGCCTGACAGGATAGCAGCCTTTTATTTGGGGGAGGCAGAGAGAGCAGATGGTGCATCCACAACACAAAGTTAACAGGGCTTTTTATAGTCCCAGCTGACCACAATTCCTGCTTTTATGTGTTCCCAACTTTGCCAGTCACTGACTGTTCAGGATGAAGCTGCCTCTGAGGTTTTCAGGTGGAAAATGTAAATCCCAGAAAAAGAGTTTCAAGACTAAAAATGTGGCAAAATGTAGAGCTCTGCCCACTGCCTCCCTCAGACATGGACTTGACCTTTAAAAGTGTTAGGTCTGAACATGGATTTGTTTTTTTTTTTTGCTGTTCCTGCAAGGAAAAGCCCAACTCCAGGGAAGCTCTTTGTGGAAGTTCACACATTGACAGGAAAAATCTGAAAGGGAAAATCTGCAAAGGTTCCCCAAGTGCTGCAACTCCATCCAGGGCAGTGGTCACCACAATGGATGTGATTTCACCAGGGAATTATATTAATTAGGAAAGGTTTTCTCATGTTTAAACATCCCCCATTCATTTCATACATTGCATCCCTACAGCTCCCTGACAGGAGGGTGGAACCAGGTGGGGGTAGTGACAGGGTGAAACGGCCTCAAGTTGCACCAGGGGAGGTTTAGCTTGGATATTGGGAAAATTTCTTCCCTGAAAGGGTGCTCAGGCCCTGGCACAGCTGCCCAGGGAGGTGGTAGAGTCATCCTGGAGGGATTTAAAGCCATGTGGATGTGGCACTTGGGGACATGGGTTAGTGGTGGCCTTGGCAGTGCTGGGACAATGGCTGGACTTGATCTTAGAGGGCTTTTCCAATCTTACTGATCCTCTGATCAAGAAACTGGTCCATTTTAGCACCTTCCTTTAAAACTTGACACTGGGCTTTGGCTTTGGGACAGCTGATTTTTTGTCTCCTTTCACTGAGCCCACAACTCTCAGCACAGAGCAGGTCCAGCAGTGGAAGAGCTTGAACTTGAGCCCATTCCAAACTCCAGGCACTTGTACAGAGCTGGAGACAACAACCAAGTTCTGCAGCTGCAGGTTCAGAGCAGCTCAGACCCAGCTTTTCCCTCTGCCCCTCTTGTACTGGTTTGGCTGAACAGACTTTGGCCTAAAAAATAAAAAGCAGGAAGATTATACTGCACACACACACCTACAGGATTTGGGCACCTTGTCCTGCCCAGACACTGTCCACATGGAGTCATGGAATCACAGAATGCTCTGGGTTGGAAAAGTTTAGGATCATCTCATTCCACCCCCTGCCATGGGCAGGGACACCTTCCACCATCCCAGGTTGCTCCAGGCCCTGTCCAACCTGGCCTTGGACACTTCCAGGGATGGGACACAGAGGGGAAGGAGGGGGAATGTCCTACATCCCTGACAGATCAGAGCACTGCTGGTTTGAGCCCTTCCTCTTCCTCCCCTCCCTGTGTGCCAGCTCTGCACAGTGATGGCTCTGACAGGGGCTCCTCAGCTCTTTGACAGGGCAATTCCCATGGAAACACACTGCACATGTGCATCCCATACAGGGACAGCCAGACAAGGAAAATCCAGAGGTGTCTGGAGCTGTAGCCTCCTACATTTACACCACCATTCCAGGCACAGGTCCTTCCCCAGGGCAAAGGGATCACAGGCTGTGGATCAGATAAGCTGACCTGGGACCGTGCCAGGCAGGAATTAAATCAGTTCAAAGCTCTGATCTCAGCCCACTGAAAACAGGAATCAGGAACAGAAGACAAAACAAGTTGCCCCTAACCCATCAGCAGCTGCTGGTGGCACGTTCTGCACCTCAGAATGGGAAAACCCCACCTCAGAATGGGAAAAACCCACCTCAGAATGGGAAAAACCCACCTCAGAACGGGAAAAACCCACCTCAGAATGGGCAGAATGGTAGAAGACTTTTACTATTCTCTGCCCAGAGAAGCTGTGGCTGCCCCATCCCTGGAAGTGTCCAAGGCCAGGTTGGACAGGGCTTGGAGCAACCTGGGACAGTGGAAGGTGTCCCTGCCCATGGCAGGGGGTGGGACTGGATGGGCTTTAAGGTCCCTTCCAACCCCAACCATTCCAGGAGTCTATGATGATCCCATTCCTGCCCTGATTGTGTATCCTGAGGCATTAATCACCTGCCCCACCTTTCCTGAGAGCTTTTCATTTGCTCTGTGCTGTGAGAACGGGCAGAAAAGTACACAAGGATTCCTGAGAAAGGAGCATGGCTCATCCCACTGCCAGCAAGAGAAGGAAAACACTTCACAATAAAACACTGCACCTCCACAGTGATATTCCCTTATCCCAAAACCAGCTCATTTCCCAAAAGATGGAGGATTAAGTTTTCCTTTTGACTTTCACTCTGTGCTGATCATGGTTTTTTAGCAGGATTAACACGTCAGGTTAGGAAGGGAAAATCTTTCCAAGAGCCAGGAGTGCCCTGGGCTGGGAGAGCTGGGTGGGCTCTGAAGGGCAGGTGGGACAAACACTGCTCAGGAAGGAGAGGGAGGAGGGAACCCCTGTGGGGCAACAAGGGGAATTAGGAAGTTTCTGGAGGATTTGTTTGCAGCTTTACTATTCCATGATCACAGCAGTCATGGAATGGTTTGGGCTGGAAAAAGGAACTTAAGGATCATCTCGTTCCAACACCTTCCACTAGCCCAGGTTGCTCCAAGCCCAGTCCAACCTGGCCTTGGACACTTCCAGGGATGGGGCAGCCACAGCTTCTCTGGGCAACCTGTGCCAGGGCCTCCTCACCCTCACAGGGAAGAATTCCTTCTCATTATCCCATCTAACCCTGCCCTCTGGCAGTGGGAAGCCATTCCCCCCTGTCCTGTCCCTCCAGACCCTTGTCCAAAATCCATCTCCAGCTCTCCTGGAGCCCCTTTAGGCACTGGAAGGGGCTCTCAGGTCTCCTTGGAGCCTTCTCTTCTCCAGGTGAACAATCCCAATCCCAGAGGTCCCTCCCAGCAGGTGCTGCAGACAGAGAAATGCCACACTCAGAGCCAGGGCACTGTCCCAGCCCCAGGGATGGCACTGTCACCCAGGTGTGACCAGGGCACTGTCCCAGCCCCAGGGATGGCACTGCCACCCAGGTGTGACCAGGGCACTGATAACCAACAGTGGGACCCTTCAACCCAGCCCTGGATGCTCCAGGGGGGGCTCAGGACAATGGGAATGCCTGAGGCTGCTCCAAGCCTGGTCCTGCTGGGGCAGGAGTGGAGCTGGAGATGGGGCAGGGACACTGCAGAGCTGTGACCAGCCCCTGACAGGGGGGGTGTTCATGTGGGGCCCACAAGTGCAGCGAGCAGCTCAGTGCTCAGCTCTGCACCTCTCACATGTGCTGGAGCCCCAACCAACCACCACAGACCCCAGCCCCAAAACCTCCTGTCCCAAACCCTCAAGCCCCTTGTCCCAAATACTTTGTCCCAAACATCGTCCCAAGCACTCAAACCTCCTGTCCCAACACTCCTGCCCCAAGCCCCCTGTCCCAAAAACCTTGTCCCAACACCCCTGTCCCAAAAACTCATAACTCTCTGCCCTAAAACCCCCTGTCCCAACACTCCTGCCCCAAACTGCCCTGTCCCAAACCCTGAAGCCCTGTCTTAAACCCCTGTCCCAAACGCCTTGTCCCAATCCCCCATGCACACACCCCTGTCCCAAACCCCCTGTCCCAACACCCCTGTCCCAAACCCCCTGTCCCAACACCCCTGTCCCAACACCCCTGTCCCAACACCCCTGTCCCAACACCCAGTCCCCAATCCCCTGCCCCAAATCCTCTGGCTCCAACAGCCCCGTCCCAAATTCCCATCCCAACACTCCATGCAAGCACCCGTCTCAACACCCCTTGCCCCAAACCTCATCCCAAGCACCCAAGCCCCCTGCCCTAAACACCTTGTCCCAAACTCCCTGTCCCAAATGCCTTATCCCAACACCCTGTGCAGACATCCCTGTCCAAAAACCCCTTGCCTCAAACCCCCTCCCAAGCACCCAAATATCCAGTCCCAACCCTCCCGCCTCAAACACCCTGATCGAACACTCCTGTCCCAAAGCCCCTGCCCCAAACCCCCACCTCAACACCCACTCCCCAACCCCCTGGCCTCAAGTCCCCCGCCCCAAACACCTTGTCCCAACACTCCGTGCAGACACCCCTGTCCCAAAACCCCTGTCCCAAACCTTCAAGCCCCCGTCCTAACCCCCTGTCCCAAAGGCCTTGCCCCAAAGGCCTTGCCCCAAAGGCCTTGCCCCAAACCTTCATCCCAACACCCCGTGCAAGCACCCCTGTCCCAGACCCCCTTAATTCCCTGCCCCAACCCCCCGGCTTACGATCATCTTCTTGTAGAGCCCGTAGTGCAGCACCAGGCTGTGGGTGAGCGCCAGGCGATGCGGCTTCATGGGGTGCCCCGCGCCTGCAACGGAACCGCGCGGGGATCAGCGGGGGGGCGAGACCAAACGGCCGCACCCGCCGGGCAGGGCCGGGACCCGCGGGCACCGCGGGACGGGACAGGTCGGGAACGGGGACAGAGGGACGGGGAGAGGGGCAGTGGGGAATGTGGGGAGAGGGAAGGCGGGGGGGGTCTAGAGGGGAACACCGCTGGGCTGGGGCACACCCTCGCCCCCCGAGCCGGCCCCAGCCGTTCCGCCGCGCGGCCCCGGCGCTGTCCCGGCCCCGGTGGGCCCAGCCCGCACCGTAGTGGAAGTTCCCCACGTCCGGGTCGTAGAAATAAGCCACGGTCTTCGCCATGGCGGACAGGCCGCGCTCCTGCTTACGTCATCACCGCGCGACACCCGCGCTAAGGGAGGGGCTGGCGGAGGGGGTGGGGCTAAGGTGGGTAAGGGGCGGGACTAACGGGATAGGGGCGGGGTTATGGGGAAGGGGCGGGGCTAAGGCCCCCGCGGCCCTAGTGCCCGCCTCCGGCACATCCCAGTTCCCTCCCGGCTCATCCCAGTACCCTCCCAGTCCACACATCGGCCTCGCAGCTGCCCCTTGTCCTGTCCCTCTAGGCCCTTGTCCAAAATCCCTTTCCAGCTCTATTGGAGCCCTTTTAGGCACTGGAAGGGGCTCTAAGGTCTCCCCGCAGCCTTCCCTTCTCCAGACTGAACAATCCTGATCCCCCAGCTGCTCACCTGATACCTGCCTCCCAGTCACCCCAAATGCCCACAGTGTCACCTCGCTGCCCACTACCCACCCACCCACAGCTGCCTCCAGGCAGCCACAGCTGTCCCCAGTTTCTCCCAGCTGCTCCCAGTTACCCCCACTTGTCTCCCAGTCAATCACAGCTGCCCCCCAGTCACCCCCAGCTTCCCCTAGTTACCCCCAGTTGTCTTCCAGTCACCCCCAACTGGACCCCAGTCACCCCCAGCTTCCCCCAGTTACTCCCACGTGTCTCCCAGTGCCACCCCAGCAGGGTGCAGGTCCTCCCACCCCCGAGGTTGGCAGGGAGAGGGGACAGGGAGGCACCGAGGGCAGGGGGAGGACAAAAGCCAGGTGGGAAATTGCCGACTGGGAAGAGGCTCCATGTGGAATGGGGGAAACCTGAACCTCAGCTGGATGCAGGCAGTGACTGGGAATGAGCAGGTGCCGACTGGGAACGGTGGTAAAGGTCTGTCCCCTGGGGGCTGGAAAGAACGAAGTGTGAATGGAGCACCCAAACGCTTGGGAAGGGAACGAGCTGAAATCTGGGCTTGGTCCTGCACAGCATCCTGCCCGACCCACTGGAGTCTCAGAGAGGAGCAGGACCCCCAAGGGGCACCCCAAGAGCTGGCTGGGAATGGAGGCCGTGGCAGATGGGCACTGGGATGTTCCCTGGCTTCTCAGAGGATCCCGGGTAATGAATGTGCAGGAGGAAAACACCTGGATGTGCAGCAAGGGGGGCTTCCCACATGTGTGGTGGGGCAGCAAGGTGACAGTGGGATGATGTGGAATTTTGGGTGTTGTGCTGGCTGCAGATGGATGAGAGAATGTGCCAAGGTGTGAGTAAATGGTGGGATTATTAAATGAAACTTCTGGCTGGCTCTGCCAGTTCCTGCAGGAATGCTACTCCCCCTGTGTGGGTTTCCATTCAGAATACCAGTTCCTGAGCATGGAGCAAGGATCATAGGACGGTTTGGTTGGAAGGGACCTTAAAGCTCATCTTGTTCCAACCTTCAGAGGAGACCCAGGGCCCTGCTGGGGTCACTCAGAGCAGCCACCCGGCACAGTGGGCACCGAGTCCAGCACCCACCACCGGAAAAAAATTTAAAGGACTTAAATTTAAAGGATTTAAGTTGAAAGGATATAATTTTAAGGGATTTGAACGTGCTGCACAACACGGATGTGCTGGGAACTCATGGAACACGGTGACGTCTCGGTGTGACAGTTGTCCTGTCACTGCCCCTCAAGCTGCTGCCACCAGATAACGCCCAGCCGGGGACACAGAACCACCCGGGGAAGCACGTCCCAACACCCATCTGGGGGAACTGGGTGAGGGAGGGAGAAACACATCCCTGCTTCCAGCCAGGATCCCTCTGCTGGCTGACCTCCCTTCTGGAGGCTGGTTGCTGCTCCGGGCATCTTCACGGCTCTCGGAGCAGAGCAAGGGAAGCATCAGAGCAGGATATTTTTAGATGCACTTTGTGCTCAGAGAGCAAAACCACACTGTGGTTTAACGGCCATCAGCTGCTGGGCATGTTGGGAAAGCTGAAATAAGGGCTCAGGATTCAGGGAGATGTTGGACACCATGGGATGGAGCAGCTTTGCAGACACGACGGTGATTTTTGGGCTGAGCGTCGCAGCGGAGACCCCCGGAGGAGCCTGCCTGTGGGATTCCAGGATCCGGGCAATCCAGCCTGTTTAGCTGCCACGTGGACAGTCAGCGGGGCTGGGGTGGCCCATCCCCTGAGCGGGTGCATTCCCATTGTTTGTGGGGTGACATTGGCTCCCATGGCTGTGGAGGAGGTGTGGGAAGAGAGCAGACGAGAGGTAACGTGGCACCACGGTGGGATCAAGGCTGGGTGAGGGATGAGGGGACAGGGACAGAGTTGTCCCTCCACTCTCTCCTTGGTCACTCTGTCCCTCCCTCCCCAGCCACCTTTTGACGTGGAAGCTTAAAATTTAAGGGCTTCCAGTCAATGCCATGAGAGGGACCAGAGCCTCCAAGGGCCCTCAGGATTCAGGCCCAGGAAGGCCCAAGTGGGTGACACGGGGAGGAAGGGCGGGGGATGGTGGTGCTGGATGCAGTGGGCAGGCAGGAAGCAGGCAGCTGCCTGTCCCAGACATCTGGATGGATTGTCCTGTGTGTCAGCTCACGCTGCCTTTTTGGGGTCACACAGGGTGGGGACAGGAGCTGGGATGGGGTCAGGAGGGGACAGAGGATGCAGAGCCCACACTCTGGAGATATCACGAGCATCCAGCCCGTGGCCACGTCCACACCAACCTAACTTGGTTTGGGGCTTCATCCCATGTGGAGACCATCCCCACTGGCCAGGATGGACACGGCAGCCTGCTCGGGAGGGAGAGCTCAGCTGTGTGGATTCATGGCTGCCAGGCTGGCTGCTCTTGGGGCAGAGAGGAGCCCTGGTGTCCTTTTCGGGTCACCTGTGAGGGGCTGCGTGGGACAAGGCTCATGTCTGACCACTGAAGTGCTAATGGGATTCCCAGTGGGATGAGGACTGGGAAGCTCTGGAGGGATGCTGAGACTGAGGTGGTGGAAGCAGAATGGAGACTGGGAGCACACGACCCCTGCTGGGAAATTAGGAAGAGAAACACTAAGAGAAACTGGGATAACCTGGCTGCAGAGCCAGGAGAGACCCCTCCTCATCCTGGTTCACCCTGTGGAGGCCAGGATCTGTCTACAGGTCATGGCTGCTGTGCCATTCTGTGCCCCTGAGCTTGTGGAAATGCTTCAACTCCAGAGGCTGTGGGAAAATGAGAATCTTCCCTCGAAGTGGGGAGTGCTGAGCAGCTCGGGCTCGTTATGCCCTGCACGGCTGGAGTCTGGAAAGGGGGTGGGGTGCTGGGAGGGGGGTGGGGTGCAGCAATGCATCGGGTGGGCGGGAACAACGATTTATTGTGCAGGACAGCGTGCGTGGGCACGAGGAAAAAAGCTCCCCATGACTGCACCCCCTCAGGGCTCTGCAGAAACCCAGACCTGCCAGTTCCCCCCCTCCGAAGAAACAAGGGCAAGGAGTAAACTGCCTTTGAGGTTTGCTTTTTGAGGTCTTCAGCAGCGGAGACTCCCGTGATGTGGCAGCTTGTTGGTCCAGCATTTGGAGATCTCTCCTCTTCTCTCCTGTGGCCCAGCAATCCATGGCAGGAGGAATAAGTGTTGCTGCCTGTGGTGTTTTCCTGCTGTGGATGGTCTCTCTTAGGACCTGTCTCCCTGCCAGGACAGCAGACAGATGGGTGGCACCTATGGTGTGGTGACCTCATGAAGTCCCAGTGATGGAGGAGGCCCCTGAGAGGTGACTTTGTCACCTGTGCAGAGGGACAGGAGCCCTCAGCATGGCACAGTGGCAGCCTGGAGGGGTTGTGGGTTGTCTCAGGGCAATGCAGAGTGTAGTGGGATAATTCCCACGAAGGAATGTGTGTTTGGATCGGTGCTCAGCTCAGCAGAGACGGGGTGGGAGGGATTTCAAGGGTTGCGTGTGCTCCTCAAGGTCTGGGAGGAGAACTGGCAGGTGGGTGAAGGACAGAGAGGAGCAAACCTAATGTGCAGCAGGAAAACAGGGCTGGGTGAAGCCTCCCAGACTGAGGATAATGTGGTGGAGATGAAGGTTGTGGGACCATCACAGCTGGAGTTTTCAAATGGCTTAACCACCCCTTTTTTAGGAAGGAGGGAGAGAGAGGGATCTCCCTGAGCTCTTTTCCCACCATCTACTCAGTGCTGTGATCCCAGTGTGGGTGTCTGCACCCCTCTCCCCCTGCTCATGCTGGTGTGGGGTCGGTCCTGGTCTTACTGAACCCCATTCCACCCTTCTCCCTCCCATCGCCAGGGCTCAGTGCGCTAAAAATCACGGAAAGGAAGGTGGCAGGGGAATTCGGGGCTGGCACGCGTGCGGGTGAGGTTTATTCACCCCGGGGCGGGCAGCAGCTTGGCAGCGCCGGCTTCCCTGAGCAGCGCTCCTGCTCGTCCTGCTGCAGCCGCCGGCATTTCCCTGAGCTCCTCTCCGCACCTTCATCCGCCAAAACCGCTTCGGAGAGGTTTTTTTCCTGGGATCGGGACGGGCTGGTGCTCTTGTGGCAGAGAGCGGCAGAGAGCGGCAGGCAGAAGCAGCTGGCTCCTTCCCGGGGAAGGCAGGCAGGGAGCCGGGAGCCGGGGGCCGGAGGATGCTCGCCGCGGTGCCCGTCCGCGGGGATGCGGGGTTGCTAGGAGGCAGGTGAAGGTGAAGGTGAAGAGGAGAGCGCTGCGGAGGACCGCAGGCCCAGGTACCGCCGCAGTGGGGCTGGGGGACAGCGGGGGGGACCCTCTGTGTGCCGGGAAGCGGAGCCGGCGAGCGGGAAGGCGAGCCCTGAGCCCTCGGGAAGGGAGCCGGGAGCGCCGGGGGGAGCCGGGGCGGAGGGAGCCGGCTCTGTCCTGCGGGAGGACGATGCGGGAGATGCCGGCGGCTCGGCCCTCCGCCAGCCCGGCTGCCGCGGCTCCATCCCCGCCTCTGCCAGTGCCGGCGGAGGCCCTCGGCCGTGAGTACCGAGGGCTGCGGGGGGAGCGGGGCGGCGCGGGAGGATGCTCAGCCATCCTCAGGCAAGGGCGAGCGGGGGATCGCCGCCCGCCGCAGAGCCCCGGGCAGGCCGGGGCACCGGTGCCCTTGGGAAGCCGCCTGCAAGGGCCAGGGGAGCGCCGCAGCCCGGGGCCGGCGGGCCTGCGGGGACGCTGCCGCTGCCGCTGCCCTTGGGATGCCTCTTGCCGGGTGCGTGCGGGGCAGCAGTGTCCTTGGGACACCGCGCCCAGACACCTCCGGCTTGTCCTCGCCTTCCCGGACCTTGCGGGGCAAGAGATGAGCCCCGGGCAGCCCGCCCCGAACTGGGAGCTGGCTCTTGCCCGGCAGGAGGGAGAGGAGGATGGGCACAGGGACCCTGCTGGGGGGGAGCGCCGGGAGCTCTGAGCTGCCTTCCCCCTTCTCCTAGATCCGCATGTCAGACCAGAACAGCACCGACGATGGGGAGTCAGACCCCCAGCACAGCCTGTCTATGGTCTTCCTCCTCGTCCTGGTCTTCTTCATCATGGGGCTGGTGGGTTTCCTGATCTGCCATGTCCTGAAGAAGAAGGGTTACCGGTGCCGGACCTTCCGGGACGATCTTGACCCAGATAACAAAGATGTGCTGGCAGAGCTCCAGGACAGTGAGTGCTGGGGCCACGGGGGCTCGGGGGGGCTGCCTTTTGTCCAGCATGGACTGGTGCTCCTTATACACACTTCTGGGATGTGGGATGGGACTGGGAGAGTTACCTGTGACGTGTGGCTGGGTTGGGAAAAAGTGATGGAGAGAGTGTTCCCTGGGGATGGGGAGTGTGTGGCCCGGGGATCCCTCTGATCTGCTGGCTCCACAAGCTGGTGGTGACAGGGAGGTGGAAGCCAGTGTCTGGCTCTTTCCAAAGGAACATTACCACCAAAAGGTAATTCTGATGGACCTGCTGAATTCCCAGTGCCTGATTTATAATCCATGCTCCCCAGGCAGGGATACAAGGTGTCACCTCTGCCCCTTCAGCATTAGGAGGTCTGGCATGGGGCCAGCATGGTGCTGGTTTTGTCTTCTTCCAGTCCCTGCTGTGCAGGCCAGAGGAATAGGGATATTTCCTTGATCACTGTGCTAGAACGGGACCTTTAGGGAT
The DNA here is from genome assembly GCF_036250125.1 of Pseudopipra pipra. NCBI lineage: Eukaryota > Metazoa > Chordata > Aves > Passeriformes > Pipridae > Pseudopipra > Pseudopipra pipra. The sequence goes on along the minus strand of NC_087563.1, from coordinate 2,595,500 downwards.
TTTTTCCCATTGCTTCAGGCCACAGTAAGTTACTCTTGGGTGGTTGGGTTGGGAAGTCACTGCAGCATCGAGCGTGGGTGCAAAGTAGAGCCCGGCCCAAGTTGGTTTCATGAGTCTCTGCTGAAATGGGGAAGGCACATTCCTTCAGCTGCTTCCTTAGCTGGAAACAGCCACATGGTGCTGCATAACTCCTCCAGCTTCCATGTGCCTGGGAGGATCAGCACCTCCTGCTGCCGTTTCTCGTGCACGGGGGGGAATGTGACTCCTCCAGCTCACCCACGGATGCAGCAAGAGCTTCCAGGTGTCCATGGATCTGCTTCTGTGGCTCTAATGACCTGGCTGTACACGACGTGGAGACAGTGAGCCTTCCAGGATTGGCTTTGCCCTCTGGAGATACCACAGCCCAGGGAAACATCTCCATGGACTTCCAGGACCATGGTGGCAGCCCTTGACCGTGTTCTTTGAGGCAGCTGCCTGCCAGACCACAGCTCCAAAGAGCTTACAGGAACAGCTAACACAGCAGACTGTGCTGGAAGTCCATCCTTCCAGGCCTCCTGTCTCCAGCAGTGTTCAAAAGCAGGTTGTAATAAACGTTGGAGAAGAATTCCACAAGCAGAGCAAGCATCAGTCAAGTTTCCCCTCTTTTAAGCTTCTAACAGTGTGCAGCTCTGGGGCTTTCTCCATCAGAGGTGTTTTTTCTGTGTTTAACAGGCCCCAGTGGGTTTATTTTCTGTGAACATGTCCTGTTTACCCTTGGAGACTCGAACACTCTCAGCATCCTGCATCCAGGTGCTCCTGGGCTGGACTGTCCCTACAAGGAGCCTCCTCTTTCAACTTTTTGGGACCTGCTTCCCACTCATTTCTCCAGATGTCCCCCAGTTCTGAAGGAGCAACACAACCCCCCTCTCCCTGCACACACAGCAGCTGGCTCAGCCATTTCCTTTCCAGGGTGAGGGATCTGGTGTTCCCCAGCGTCTTCCCAGCATAACGAGGAATATGAGGCTTCTCCAACCTCTCTGTGGTCGTGGCTGCTCCTGGGGAGAGAACTCTGAGTAGAGTCTCCAAACCCCAGCCCTCAGTGCCCCGTTGTCTCTTTTCAGATGAAGAGGAGGAGCTGAACGAGGACACCGTGGAGAAGATCGTGAGGTGCATCATACAAAACGAAGGTGAGCACGTCCATGGGCCGGCCTGGAGCCGTGCTGACCACTTTGGCTGACACATCCCTGTTTTCCTCTCTCTTCAGCAAATGCAGAGGCTCTCAAGGAGATGCTGGGGGAAAATGAAGGGGACCTCCCAGTGCCAGTGAGGTGAGGGAAGCCAATAGCAGCTTGTGGCTGATGCAGAGTGGGGGAGAAGCAGCCTTTGGGTATCCCTTTGGTCTGGAGACTGCAGCCAGTCCCCTTCCAGCTGTTACAAAGCATCTTCCCCATGAGAAGTCTTGCTCTCCTGAGGGTTTTCAGGAGTGCTTCACCCCACTGGCAAGGGGAATAGCTCTTTCTCATTCCGATCCTCAGTGGAGGTCCCTTCCAGAGCTGCTGCTCCCAGTGCTTGCTGCAGTGGGGCTGCACCAAGGTTGGGATGACTCCTATGGATAACACGACCTGTCATGTCCTTTCCCTGTTGCAGCCTTTGTCCCCACAGCCAGGATGGGGGCCCACCACACCACCACACGGTGCACCTGGGCTCCACACAGGCCCCCTGCATCCACTGCAGCCGCAGGAAGAGGCCCCCGCTGCAGCGCCAGGGACGGTCCAAGGAGGGCAAAGGCCGGATGCATCCCGGAGAGACCACTGTCTTCTCAGTGGGCAGGTACTGAAACCAGCTTTGCCAGCCATGGCCCTGATGGAACAAGCACCATGGGCTCTCCTCAGTCCCCTGATTCCTTTCCCCTTCCTCCCCTGCCCCAGGCTGGGCTCCCTCTTGCTCTTCCCTGCTGAGATGCTTCAGCAGCAGCTCTGGAGCTGGAAGTCCCAAGGACCCAGGTGGCTCTTGCACCTGGAAATGCCTGTGGTGTGTGGAGGGCTGGGATGCACCCGTGGCTTCCCTCCTTCTCTGGGAAGGTGACTCAAGCCTGGCTTTTCCTGCTGAGTCAGTGCTGGGCACAGCCCCAGGTCCGTGTCCTTTCAGTCTGCTGTCCCAGCTCCATTCAAGCAGGGCTCCTGCTGCCCAACTGGGGGCTTTAGGAACCTCCTCAGGAGGAGAAGGAGGGGGCAGCGTGCCCCAGGTGCAAGTTACCTCCTACCACCACCAGAATGAAAGAGTGGCTGTGCTGCCCCAGGTCGTTGCCTCCAATGGTGTCTGTAATTAGATGACACAGCAGGAATATAAGAATAGGGGAGTGCTCCTGATACTTCCCACAAATACTTCTCCAGTCCCCACCTGGTCTCACCTCAAGGGACTTCCTGAGCTTCCTGTGGTCTCTGTGTAATCAATAATCTGCAGGACAGTCTCTAGGCTCGCCCAGGTTGCCCCATTCCCGAGCAGAAAGGCTTAGGAAAGTCTCCCAGGGCTCGGCTCCCCACAGCAATGGTGACTCGGACAGGGTGACAGGCAACTGCCAGTCCCTGGAGGGCCATGCTGGTGAGGCACAAAGCTCTGTCATGCTCAAATCCTGCAGCAGGACTTCATTCAGAGACTGAGCCTTGATAAAGCTGCATGTTGGGATCCAGAGAGACAGTCCTTCCATGGGAATGCTGAGCTGGAGTGGACATGGAATCATGGAGTTGTTTGGGTTTGACGGGACCTCAAAACTCATCTTATTCCAAACCCCTGCCATGGGCAGGGACACCTTCCACTAGCCCAGGTTGCTCAAGCCCAGTCCAACCTGGCCTTGGACACATCCAGGGATGGGGCAGCCACAGCTTCTCTGGGCAACCTGTGCCAGGGCCTCCCCACCCTCCCAGGGAAGAATTCCTTCCCAATATCCCATCTAACCCTGCCCTCTGGCAGTTTGAAGCCATTCCCCCTTGTCCTGTCATGGGGGTTTTTCCACTGTCAGAGCCAGGAGCTTCAGTAGGGAGGTCCTGGGGCTTTATGGGGAGCTAGAGAAGGGGGAGACATGGTGGATCTCCCCATGCTGAATTCCAGCTCAGATCACATCTGGGGACTGACAGCTCCTGGTGTTCTGTAAGCCAGGTCTCTGCACAGTTGCGTATTCATGGCTAATTCATTCCCTGGCTGGTGTCCAGCTCCATCCACTCCTCCATGCCCTTTGTCCAGGCCCTTCCCAGTCTCCTGTCACTCACCTCTGAGTGCCAGAGAAGATGGTCTCCTTTCCTAAAGGCACCTTCCCTCAAATCTTGGTTTCTCCCCTTATCCCTGTTCATATCCCATGTCCCACCAACCTTCTCCTCAGGACAGTCATCCCATTTCTCCAAGGCTGTATTTTTAAATCCCCAGTCTCCTCGGTACAAGGACCTATGTGCCCACGAGGTACAAAACCACCTCCAGATTCTGCTTCTTGTTTCCAAACTGACCCCGTCTCTTCCAGATCTTTGGTGACTTTTCCAGGACTGTCTTTGCTGTGTCTTATTTATGACAAATATCTTGATTGCACGAAGTACCTTGACTCAAGACTGACCCTACATAAACCAGCTTCTTTAACCCACCTCTTGGATTAAAGGCCCAGCCTGAGGTCTTTTTCTCTTTTATTTTTTTTTTTTTCCCTTGGACACTGGTTGAGAGTCCAGCCCCCTCCTACATGGACTGAGTCCTGGTCCTGGTAGACACAGGTCGTGGCTGAAGGACTGGAAAGGATGAGAACTGTGGAGGTCCACCAAGATCACCTGGGGCTGGAGAATGTGGCATGTGAGGAGGCTTTTTTAGCCTGAAGAATTATAAAGGGAGTATCTAATTGTTCTCTAACACTACCCAAAGGGTGGGCAGAGTTTAAATGAAGATGGAACAAGACTCTTCTCAGACATGCACAGGGAAGGGCAAGAGGCAAAGGCCATAAATTTCAAGAAAAGAAAACCAGAAAAGACAAAGTGAAAAGCTATTTCACCATGAAGTGCAGACCTGGGACAGGGTCCTCAGGGGTGGAGAGATCTCCATTCTTGGAGGTTTCCAAATCCTGACTGGATGGGGCTCTGGGCAAATTGATTGAGGGTGGAAGGTAGCCCAGCTTTGAGCAGGGGATGTGACTGGAGACTTCCTGAGGGCTTTTTGCCCCTAAATTATTCTGCACTTCTGCAGCAATCTGGAGTGCTGCTGATCTGCACTTTCATATCACAGGATGATTTACCATTTCTCTCAGGGCTTTCCCTAAACCAGCTGTTGTCAGTGGCAGAGCTCATCCACCAAAGCATCTGAATCTGACTGCCTGTCCTCAGCCTGATCAGCCACAGTGTGTCACATCCTACTGAATCCAAAGCCTCAGTGATGCTGATGAGGCAGCCAGCCAGCGCTCTCTGCCTTCCCCTCACCAGCTGGAGGTTGGTTACGTTACCTCTCGTGTCCTCTCCGCTCCAAACCTTTCCTGCACTTTGAATCCATTCAGCTCTTCCAGGCTGACATTGCTCAATGGCATCACCAAGATGTGATCCTGCCACTTGTGCCTCCTCCCAGTCCCTCTTTGGGACCAGAACATTCTTTGGTCTTCCCAAATCGCAGCGCTGGTGTCTTGTCTCCCAATACCTGGACAGACCTGAAAGGCCACATTTGCTGCTGCTTGGCCTGACCTGAGCAGACCTGTGGGTACCTTGTCTGGAGCTGGAGCATTTCTCCTCTTGACCCTCCCAATCCTGAGCAGCATTTCTGGCCATGCTGAGGGGTCGGTGCTGTCCATAGGCTGGTCCTCAGCCTGCTGGTGGTCTCCATCCCACCTGGCATCTGTCCTTATCTCTCAGACCTCTCTGCTCCTCCCTTCAAAAGCTGCCACTCTTGACCTTTGGGTCTTGCTCTTCTTTCAACCCCAGCAGTGCTTGAACTTTGCTGTGGAGTTGTGTTTTGCCCTGATGCTGTCTCACAGCTGAACCTCAGCACATCCAGGGCTGTCAGCAGCTTCTCCATGTGTGAGCCAAGCGCAGGGAGAGCGGGAGTGGGTGAGTCATGGGCTGCAGGAGGTCCCTGTGGTGGGATTGGCGTGCTCTGGCTGGTGGACACAGCTCACCATGGAAGAGATTTCCTGTCTGCTGGTCCAGCAGTGGCTGGCAGTGCTTGTGAGGAGGAGTCACGGAGTGAGTCACAACCAGCTGGCTCCCAGATCAGTTTACACTACACTTGCCTACACTTGACCCCTTACAAGCTCAGGGAGTTGGGGTTGTTCAGCCTGGAGAAGAGAAGGCTCCAAAGAGACCTTACGGCCCCTTCCAGTGCCCAAAGGGGTTCTGAGAGACGTTGGATAAGGGCCTGGAGTGCCAGGACAAGGGGGAATGGCTTCCCACTGCCAGAGAGCAGGGTTAGATGGGATATTGGGAAGGAATCATTCCCTGTGAGGGTGGGGAGGCCCTGGCACAGGTTGCTCAGAGAAGCTGTGGCTGTCCCATCCCTGGAAGTGTCCAAGGCCAGATTGGACAGGGCTTGGAGCAGCCTGGGCTAGTGGAAAGTGTCCCTGCCCATGGTAGGGGTTTGGAATGAGATATCTTGAAGGACCCTTCAAACCCAAACCATTCTGTGATTCTATGATCCCTAACTTCACTCTACTCCCCATGTGAAATATTGCATCACCTCTGATTTTAAACACACCCCTTGAGCTTCTGCAGCTGTTCTCCTGCCCACCTGGGAGCTCTGAGCTGTTACCTGGTCATGGTGGAACCTTGGTGAACCACCCAGGTACCATCCGTCACTCCAGGGGATGGTGCAAAGTATGCTCTGGCAGATTTTAGCTAAACAACTCCTTTGCTCCCTGTACCCAAATCACTGCCAAAACCTGTCCCTACCCTCGCTTAGGGCACACTGTCACCCAGGCTGTGTTTCAGAGCATTTCCAGCAGCTGTGATCCATCTTGTGCTGAGAGGACAAGCTGGGAGGGTCTGCACCAGCTGACATCTGGATTGGACTCTGCATCCTTCTCTTTCTCTTTATTTTGCTAAAAATGCAGGGGAAAATGGGATTAAGTCAGTGTGGCCACTGCTAGAGCAGGGGTGGTGCTGAGCGGGTCTGAAATGTTGGAGATCCGAGGCTGGAGGTACAGGCAAGCTGGGAACACGGCTGTGAGAGAGGAGGGGAAGGATTTTGATCTGCCCTGCCCCCCATTCCAGGTTTCGCGTCACACACATCGGGAAGAAACCCGCTGTCCCAGAGCAGCAGGACGGCCCCCTGCCCGACGGCAGCCGGGAGCTGAGCACGGAGGAGCTGGAGCACAGCAGCGAGCGGCTCCAGCGGGAGCGGGCCCTCAATGGGACTGTCCCCACGGGGGGCCTGCAGAACGGAGACATCCAGAGCGGCAAAGGTGTGGAGCAGAGCCTCTCCACCACCCCGGCCCCCAACACACCAGCCAGCTCTGGCACTCGCGACAGCCGTCGAGCGGGCACGGGGTCCGGCAAGGCGGGCTCGCCGCAGGATGCTGGCACTGCTCCCGGGAGCGTGAGCCGCCAGAGGAGGCTCCTGAGCCATCCGGCGCTGGGAGGGTCGAGTCCCAGCATCCCGGGAGAGCTGGCGCGGGAAGGAGCCGGCATGTGCCTGGAGGAGGTCGGACTGGGGTCGGCAGATGAAGTGTCGGATATTCACGGGAGCCTGAGTCTGCACGAGCAGGCTGAGGAGTTGGGGAGAGACGACAGCAGCAGGAGACAGCCTGGAGCGGAGGACGAGGAGCAGCAGGTACGTTCCTCCTCTTCCTTGTCCCTGCGTGGTCCCCTGGGCTGGAGGGGATTGCTTTTTCCCACCCATTTTCCATGTCTGTGGCACGTGGAGTCACCATGACAGGTCCCACCCTGGTGGTACCCGTGCTTCAAGGGGAGTAGGGGATGCTGCAGACCCAGCTGCCCCTCGAGCAAGGGATGTTTTCCTCTGTGGTTGAGCTCTTTGGGGATATCCATTTCAATCTTGACTTGGTGGAGCTCTACCACACATGGTGTCCCCAAAACTGCAGCCTCAGCATGGCCAGCAGTGAACAGGCAGGGAGAGGTATCTCTAGGAGCCTTTCTTGCCCTGAAATCTAGGGAGTTGTGAAGCCAAATGGTTGGCTTTCTCCGCTCAGAGAGGAGAGCTCACTGCCTGAAGCTCCAGCACCCTGGTATCTCCTAATCTTCCCACCCAACCACCTTGCTGGAGGAGCCAGGGAGCTCCAGGGTGATGACATGGTTTGCTTGGCCACTGGTGGCCCCCAGTTTGGGGGATTTGCTCCCTGAAACTGCCTCTGGGATCTTAGCACTGAGCAAACGAGGCAGGTGGTGGTGGGAGCAGACACCCAGCATTTCACTCACACTCACGACATGGTTCTGCAGTTGGGGTAAGAGGATTTTTGTGGAAGGGGGCTGGGGAAACACCCCTGGTGTGATGTCAGCAGCCCCAAGAAGTGGCCTTGACTCGCCCCACAAAACCAGCATGAGGGCACTCCTGTAAAGTCCGAAGTCCTCGGAAGAAAAAGGGAGTCAAACACCTGGGTAAAATTCCTGGCATGCTTCAAGGCCAGGGAGATCCCCTGGGGCTGGCTCTGCTGGAGTTCCACGGGCATGGCACATACCAAGAGCTCTTGGCACAGGCTGAGATGGGGCAGGACTGGGTCAGCGTGGGAGAGCCCTGGGAAAAGCTGCCTGGCTGGATGCCAGCCTAAGGAAAAAGCAGGATCCCACTGTTTTGCTGTTTCCCTCTTTGCCTTCTGGTGTCCAGGCTGGAAGGTTTGAGCTGTTTCATGGAGAAGGGCAGCCCAGGGCAGCCAGGCAGGATAGAGCTGATGGCTGCAACCATTCTCCAGACACCTGGAAAGGTGGTGACAGGTCCTTCCATGGCTCAGTACACCTTGGGTGATGGCTGTGGTACCTCTGATCCCTGGGGAAGCAGTTACCTGCAGGGCAAGCCCAGGGACAGGGTGATGTGTGTCCCCTCTGTGGCTCCAGACTCTTGCCTTGGACCCTGCATGTGGTGTTGAGGTGCTCCAGGACATGGGGTCCCAGGAGAACGGTGATGGGACCTCCTTGGGATGTTTGTCACTTGAACCCTCCCCTACCCCCTCAGTCCCTGTCAGGCCACCACAAGGCTTGTTGGCTGCTGCTCATCACGTCCTGCAGGCAATGGGGAAGGGCAGAGGTGATGTGTGGGCTGTACTTGCTCCTGGAGACTCAGTGGGGTTCTGCCCACTGGCCCAAAGGTTGCTGCTGTGGCCAAGGGAAAACTGGCCCCCACCCCAGCACCCTGCCTCTGCTGACATCCCTCCCCATGCACATCCCTCCTCCATCCCACAGGAGCCCAGCGCCGCGGAGAAGGACTGGAGATCAGCGGTGTGACGTGAGTGCTTTGTCCCTTGTCCCCTGGGGCAACGTCCGAGGTGGGGTGGGGTGAGGTGGGAGGGCGCTGGCAACGTCCCTGCCCTGCTGGATCACAGCTTGGTGATGGAGACGGAGAGAAGGTGAACCCCTTCTCCAGGGGGGTCGGTTCCCAGTGCTCCAGGTCCCGCACGGGCAGGACCACATGCCCAACCACGGGCAGCGATGCCAGCGGGCAGACACGGGCCTGGGGGCGGATGGGGGGATGCTACGGTTGGTGGGGACAAGTTCTATCCTGCCCCTCTCCCCCACAGCTCCTCTCCGCTCCCGGCTGGAGCGTGGACAGGAGGCGCGCAGCCCCCGGCCCCACGCCGGGCGGGGGGCTCTGCCGTGGGGCAGCCGCGGGGCAGCCGGCCCCGGCCCCGGGTGGGCAGCTACGCGCTTGGCATGGCCGGAGCGACGCGCCGGCGTTACCGACAACCGCGCTCGGCGCCAGACCTCATCCCATTGGCAATAGGTACCCGATCCCACCCACCGCACCCGCCCCGGAGACCCCCCCGGGGGGCAGGCGGGCAAGGCAGGGGCAGGACAGCGCCCTGTCCCCGCCGCCCACCCGGCCCCTGCAGCCCCCCCAGCTCCGGGGCAAGGATCAGAGCGGGGGCTGCAGCGAGGGGCGGGGATGGAGGCAGCGGCTCGGGCCCCCCCGGGCGGGGGGTAGCACCCCCCCACCCACCCGGCACGTTCACTGCAGAGCACAGCCCCCCCGGGCACTCCTGCCACGCAGAGCGGGCACAGGCACAAATCCTGCACCGGCGAGGGACCCTGCCGGTCCCCGGGGGATGCTGGCGGGGACAGGAGCTTCCAGCCCCATCCCAGCACAGGAGGGGCCGGAGCCCGGCCCAGGGGCGGGATCACCCCCCGGCCAGGCCAGCGGGCAGCCCCGGTGCCTGCCCGAGCTTCGGTGTAACCGCCCTGTACATAGACGAGCTACAATCATTAAAGCTGCTGAACCCCTCGCCAGACAACTGGATTTATTGGGAACAGGCCCCCCTCCCCTCACTCCTGCCTGTGGGGGGCTGGCAAGGCCCAGGGATGAGACCCCCAGGAACCAGGGCTGTGCAGGAGGTGCACGGGTGACGCCAGGCAGAAAGGGCAGAGGCAAGAGGTGGGTGAGATGGGGCCTGGCTGTGGCACTGAGCACCCGGAGAAAGGGCTAGCCAGGGTTCCTGGTGCTGCACTGGGATGCAGGAACACTCTGCAAGTGGCACTGGGTGGGTTGTAGCCCCTGGAGAGTCCAGCTCGGGGCGTGGGGCAGTGCCAGGGACAGCAGCCTGTGGTGGTTTGCTTGGGCAAAGCTTTTTGGGGGGCAGAGAGGGATGAGGGGGACTCGCAGGGTCAGCTGAAGTGCAGCTCGGGGTCGGGCTCAGGGACTCTGCCGGGTGGTGGGGGCGGCGCACGGAGCTGCAGAGAGAGGAGAGGAGAAGCAGTGCCAACATGCTGAGGCCACTCATGCCCCCTGACACCCCCCAGAGCACAAAGGTGACACCATCCCTTGTCATGGGAGAGCTGGGGGAGGACTGGGGGGTCTTACCGGCCGGAGTCGGGTGGCTGCCAGGTCCGGAGAGCTCTGCCCGCTGCCCGTGCCATCCTGCCGGCAACCTGGAAGGGCCCAGCAGCTCAGCCTGGCTTTCCAGGCCCTCCCAGCCCCTTCCCAGCCCTCCCCCCCAGCACTCACCTCCCAGTGATGTCTCAGGAGCAGGGCTGGGGGTCAGCATGGCCCCGGGGGCGAGGCCAGGAGGGGAGAAGGGTGGAGGGGATGGCGACGGCAGCTCCTGGGAAGACACGACCGAGAGGGATGGGAACAACGGGAAGGGGGTCTTTTCCCCCAGGAGACAGTGGGAACAACGCCCAGGGGACACAACGACCCTCCCGCCACTGACCTGCCCTGCCACCTCCCGGGCCCCGGTGAGCTCCTCCACCACCAGGGAGGGGAAGACGCCGACGCGGCCGTCGAAGTCGCCCGTCCAGAATCCGTCGTCCACCTCTCCAGCGGCACGGGGCAGCACCCGGATGATGGCTCCCTCGGGGAAACTCAGCTCCTCGGGGCTCTGCCCCTCGTAGTCGTACAGGGCCCGCACCAGCCAGGCTGTGGGGACGATGGGGAGGGCACTCAGCACCTTCTACAGTCCAGTCTCCCTCCCCGAGGTGGGGGTGATTGTCCAGCACCCACCTCCAGGCTCCAGCACCAGTTCTGCTGCCATGATGCTGGAGAGCTGGCGGTGCAATGCCGAGGGTCCTGGGGGGCCGAGCCCGGCCCCTGACTCGCACCCGAGGGACAGCAGGTACTTTTCGGGGACGTAGCCGACCTGGCCTGCCTTGTTCCGAGCCTGAGGGGGCAGAAACCATGTGAACATCCCAGCCTATGGACAGGGAACAACCTGGGGACCTCGAAATGGTGGGACTCAGCCTGCTCCCACCTTCACCCATTCCTCTGCGTCCCCATCCTCGATGACCTCCAGCTCCTCGCCCTGGGTGATGGACAGCTCGTCCGCCTGGCAGCCCTGCAGGGCAGAGGGACAAAGTGGCAGGGAGGCTGAGATGCCATCCCTGGGCAGGCAGGGTGAGAGACAGGCAGCTGGGGCCGTACCTGGTACCCAAAGATGACCCGGCAGGTGTAGGGGTAGGTGCGAGCAGCAGGACCAGGCTCATCGTCCCCGTCTGGCTCGTCACTGTCCTCGTAGTCATCGAACTCGGCCGGATCCAGCCCCGTGGGTGTCTCCTCGCCTGTCCCCACCATGGCCCCCGCCAGCCAGGCATCCACGTCCAGCCCTGCTGCCCGCAGCAGTGCCAGCCGAGCCTCGGCCTTCACTCGACTGACCTGGGGACACCCACAGTGCCAGAGTCTAAGGGGACACCCACGGTGGGGGGACAGCCAGTCCCAACCTCATTGTCCCCATCCCCAGCGTGGTGGCCACGGTGGTGGAGCATCCCCAGGGACACATCCCCGGCACCACATCCCAGCCACCACACCTCCCCATCCCTGTGTCCCCCACCCTGGGGGTGACAGACCCGCCTGGGGGACCCACCTCCGCCTTCCGGATGTTTTCCCTCGCTTCTTCCATCTGCCGCTCCAGGGTCGCCGCTTCCCCCTCGGGGACCTGCTGCCGCCGGGCCTCCAGCCGCTGCAGCACCTGGGAGGGCACCCGCGGGTCAGAGGGTGGTGGGAGCTGCTGAGGGAATGGAGCTGCTCCTTGAGCCCCCCATCCTGTCCCATGGGGCAGGACAACACCCACCTCCTCGCTGTGTGCCTTGTTTTTGCGGTCCCGGGTCACGCGCGTGGCCCAGCGCCGGGCCTCCTTCTCCAGGCTGGCTCCATCATCCCCTGGCGGCAGCAGACACACCTGGGCAAGGACACGGGCGTGAGAAAGGCTTGGCTGCACAGACCCCCACACTGCTGTAATGTGTCCCCCTCACCTACCTCCTCCACCCCGGTGAGCTGGAAGCGCTGCTCGGGGGCCAGGGAGAAGGCGGGGTGGTCCTGCAGGAAGAGGAGGAGGTCCTGCTCCCGGCACACCTGCGGCAGGGGAGTGCTGTGGGGCCGGGGGGCTCACCTGTGCCCTCCTGTCCCACCCAGCTCCTGGGATGGTGCCGTTACCCGCGCGGATGCCTCTGCAACGCCCTGGAACCAGTCCCGCGTGGCCCGGCAGGTCTCCACCTCCGTCCGGCTGGCGGCCGACAAGTGCTCCCGGAGCCGCTCGTAGAGGTCCCCGTCCAGCGCCTGGGGGAAAGGGGGTGGAAACCCCCCCAGCACTGCCTGCATCCCTCCTGGAGCATCCCTGACATCCCTGTGCTGGCAGGACCCTCCCTGCTGCCCCCCTTGCAGCAGCACTGGGGAGATGCTCCTGGTGGGACCCTGGGGAGGGGGCACAGGGGGGTCTGGGCAGCTCTTACCTGCATGGCTGCGGGCAGCTCCACGCGCTGGTAATGCTCCAGGTGGGCAGTGGCAGAGACCAGGGCAAAGCTGTACTCGTTCTGCACCCCCGCCAGCTGCCTCGAGTGCTCGGCCAGCCGTGCTGAGAACTATAGGGATGGGGAGAGCAGGGCTTGGTTGATAGTGTGGGGGCCACCGCTCTGTGTCCCCCTGCATCCACCCGCCTGGGTACCCCGCCAGCCCCCTGCGCTGCTGACCTTGGCACTGAGCTTTTGCAGACTGGCCTTGGTGTGAAATATCCGCCGGTCGCTCTTCCGGAGGCTAGGGAGGATGGGAGAGGGCTGTGAGACCCCTCCACAGCCACAGCAGCCCCCGTATTGTCCCCCACACTCACCGAGCCTCCACGTCGGCCGCCTTGTCCCTGGCCACTTCGCTGCTCCGCTGGAGGTGTGTGAACTGCTTCTTGGCCTTGTCCAGCTCCTTCACCGACTCCAGCAGCTCCGCCTGCGCCTTCTGCAGCCGCTCCATGCCCTGCGGGGAGCGTCAGCCGGCGGGGGGACAGCTGTCCCCACCGCCCGGGCACAGGGGACACATCCTCGCCCCGGTACCTTCTTGAGCATCCTCTCCTTGGAGAGGCGGGCGGTGCGGGCAGCCTCGGCGGCCAGGGCACGGTAGCTCTCTGAGGCGGTGACACGGACCTGCCCGGCGTGCGCCGTCCCCTCGATGACGCCCTTCCAGACAGCGGCCACGCTCCTGCAGGCACGGGGTGAACGCAGGGCAGGCGCTCCCTGCCCCACTGCCAGCTTTTGGGGACAGCCAGCAGGACAGACAGCACCCCCAGCCCTGGTGGAGCCCTCCCAGTCGGGCAGCGCACCCATGGGGACATCCCACCCAGGACTGCATCCCTGGACCTGAGTCCCGGTTGGCATTAGGCATCTCCCAGCTGGGAAGCCATAGTCAGCCCCGGCCCCTTGTCCCCACCCCTGTCCCTGTCCCCAGCCCACCTGGAGTCGCCGGCCTCACCGCGGCCCCGCTGCCAGTCTCTCTTCACGAACTGGCTTGCCAGCCTCTGCAGTGCCTGCGGACAGACCCGGCATTGCTGGCACTCCCCAACCCTGCCGAGCACCCCAGCACCCACTGTCCTGCTCTAGGCCTGAAACTGGGGTCCCCCGCACTGGCTGCCCACCCCATGAGCCCAAGGACACACATGTCCCACCAGAACAGAGACACCCCCCCCCTCCAGTGGCTCGGTGTTAGCAGAGATCCCCTCATGCTCCCCATGAGAAAACCTTTTTGGGGAGCAGCCACCAGAAGACCACCCTGCTGTGGCTTTTGGGACCAGAGGTTCTACAAGGGGACACCACCAAGGGACACTGGCTACAGACACAGAGCAGAGGAGCCCCCAGGAAAGCCAAGCACAGAGAGACCCCAACCCTGGGGGAACAGTTTCCCCCCACCTCAGGAGGGTGAGGAGTGGGGTGGTACCGTGCCTGGCTGCAGGAAGGGGGGACACAGTTCTTCTGCAGTATGTCCCCAAGGGATGCTGCGGGGACATCTCCCGGCAAAACCAAGCTCTGACATTTCAGAGCACTGCCCTGCAATGACCCAGCAGACAGCAGAGCCCAGCAGTTTCCCCCCCACACAGGGTTTTCCCTCCAGGCTCCCAAAACACCCAAGGTTCAGACCATGCTGTGCTCAGCAAAGCTCCCGGTGAGTGTCAGAACATGGTTGGGGTCCCCTCAGCGAGGGACATCCAACTGTCCATCTGCTGCCACCCCCTCGGGCAAACAGAGAGCTGCCAAGTCTGGATAATTCCTGAGGCTGCCTATCACCTGCATGAGGCTGTGCCCAGCTCTGGACACCCCAAACAGGCAGGATGGGGCCCATGGCTCCCCAGGACATTGGTCCTGGATCTGGCAGCACCTCGTCCTTACCTGTCCATACTCCCTGTCGATGGTGGCCCTCTGCTTGCTGTAGGACCTGGGGGGAGAGGGGACATGGGGCAGGAAAGGACACAGAGAGGGGCAGGGACAGGCCACCCCTGCCATCCCCCCTGCTATCCCCCCTGCCACCACTCCTCTGCCATCACCCATTGTCATCACCCCCTGCTCTTGTGCCCCTGCCCTCATCCCTGATACCACCCCACACCTGGATGTCCCCATCAGGCCACCCCAGAGGCTGGTGGAGCCTGTGACCTCGAGGTGCCAAGCTCAAGGTGAACTGTGCCCGGTCCCTGGGCCACACATGGGATGAGCTGCCTGGTCTCCGATCAGGGACACACACACACCAGTGGGATGAGCTGCCTGGTCTCAGCTCTATCGGGGGGTGTCACACACAAGCGTGGGGCCGTACCTGATGTCCTCCAGCAGCTCGGCGTCCCGCTGCTGCTTGCTCTGCAGGCCCGAGAGCTGCTCCAGGACGTGGACCCGCAGCTCCTGCGTGAGCTTGACCTGCGAGACCGCCCTGCTCAGCCCCGGCCCCGCCGCGGCGCCGGCCGCGATCGGCTGCGGGGCTGGGGTGCGCAGACGGGGTGCGGGGATCGGCTGCGGGGCTGGGGTGCGCAGACGGGGTGCGGGGATGGGATGCGGGAATGGGGTGCGGGGATGGGGTGCGTGGAAGGGCTGCGGGGATGCGCTGCCCCCCCGGCCCGTGTACCGGTCTCCACCGCCCCTCCTCCTGGGTGCCCCCCAGCCACAGCTCCGCTTCCCCAGCCCCGGGGAGGGTCCGCCGGCGGCGAGTCCCGGTCGCGGCTGCAGGACGCGGCAGCACGGGAGGACACGGTCCCGGTCGCCTGCCCCTTGCCCCGGCCCGGCCCCGCGCTCACCTTGCGCGGCGGCGGCTGCATCGCTGCGTTCCCCCGGTGCCGTCCTGGTCCAGGTCCCTGTCCCGATCCCGACCCCGATCCCTGCCCCCGATCGCGTGCGCGGAGCCCGGAACTGCCGGGACGGGCCCTCCCCCGCCCCCAATAGGCCACGCCCCGAATAGACCACGCCCCATCAGACCACGCCCCATCAGACCACGCCTCACAGGCCCCGCCCCCTCCCGAGGACACGCCCCCATCCATTACCCGGGTAGGCGCTCGGAAAGCCCCGCCCACCGCGCCGGCCAAGCCCCGCCCACCGAGGTGGCTTTCGCGCCCCCTGGCGGCCAGTGCGGCACCAACGCGGGGAGCGGCGGACACGGGACAGGGGGACACGGGACAGGGGACACGGGACAGGGGACAAGGGACAAGGGACAGGGGACAAGGGGACACGGGACAGGGGGACACGGGACAGGGGACACGGGACAGGGGACAAGGGACAAGGGGACACGGAGACACGGAGACACGGACACGAGGATAGAGGGACACAGGATAGAGGGACACGGGACAGGGGGACACGGGACAGGGGGACACGGGGACACGGGACAGGGGGACACGGGACAGGGGGACACGGGGATATGGGGACAGGGATGGGGAACATGGGACAGGGGGACACGGAGACACGGACACGAGGATAGAGGGACACAGGATAGGGGGACACGGGACAGGGGGACACGGGGACACGGACACCGGGATATGGGGACATGGGGATGTGGGGACACGGGGAGACAGGGATATGGAGACACAGGACAAGGGGACACAGACACGGGATATGGGGACATGAGGAGGCAGGGACATGGGGAGACAAGGATATGGAGGCACGGGGATGTGGGGACATGGGGCATAGGAACATGGGGATATGGGGACACGGGGAGACAGGGACACGGGGACACAGGGATATGGGGACACGGTGATATGAGGACACAGGGAGACAAGGATAAGGGGACACAGGGAGACAAGGATAAGGGGACACAGGGAGACAGAAGGACAGGGACACAGGACATGGGGACTTGGGGACATGGGGAGTCAGGAGGACAGGGACACAGGGATGTGGAGACATGGGCACATGGGAAGACAGGGACATGGGACACAGGGATAAGGGAAGCAAGGAGACTGGGGCCCAGGGAGACAGGAGGGCAGGGATGCGGGACATGGGGACATGGGGACACAGGGACATGGGGACACAGGAGGGCAGGAGGACAGGGACATGAGTGACACGGGAACACAGGGAGATACGGAGGAAGGGACATGGGAGGGAAAATGTGGGCATGGAGACACAGGGATATGGGAGACAGAGACATGGGGATGTGTGAAGGCAGGGACATGGGAACATGGAGACATGGGGACAGGGGGTCACAGGAAGATGGAGAGACAGGGGAGCACAGGGATATAGGGACATGGTGGGTTCTGGAGCACAGGGCACTGGGAATGCTGGGGACCAAGTCCTTGTGCATGAGGACACACAGGGCACTGGTCCCAGGACATGGTGACACGTGGGGTGCTGGGGCACTGGTTCTGGGGCACGGGGACATGTGGGGCAGTGGGGCCTCAGCCCTCAGGCACAGGGACACACGGAGTGCCACGTCACATGGGAGATGCAGAGCCCCTGGCATGGCAGGACCCTGCCATGGGGACACGGGCACGGTGCTGAGCAGTGGTATTTGGTGGGGGACACCTGGAATCATGAGCTGTCTCCAGCCAGCCCTTGTCCTGTCTGTCCCCCTGTCCCCCTCCTTTCCCTCCCATCCCTTTCAGCTCTCACTTCCCTGTTCTGGTTTTCCTCTGTGGTTCCTACAGAGCTTGTGGCTCACTCCACTGTCCCATTTGTCCCCTTCTTGCTCTTTCCATGACATTTTTGGAATCAGCTGCACGTCCTGGATCCCCTGGTGCGTGACAGTGCACGAGGCTGGTCTGGGCTGGAGAAGCGTCACTGGGTCTGTTATGCCCCTCCTTGTCCCCTCTGCTGCAGGAGGGAGCTGGGAAAATGGATAAGGGCCACCCAACACCCACTTTGGTGACGGGGAGGGGACAGCAGAGCGGGACAATACAGGGTGGCCCCATCTACAGGGTGACATCAACTGGTCATCCCGACCACAGTGATGGATCCCTGGGGGTGTCTGGTCCTGGCAGGGCTGAGCAGGCAGGTGCCCTGTGTCCTGGGGGTGCTGCAGTGGGGCAGGGACACACATCACCATCTGCCTCCTTCCTGTCCCACATGTGGGGCACAAACAGCTCCATCTTCCCACTGCTGTTCTCTACTGTCTGCCGGTGGCTGGAAATCCCCCCAGCCTCGATGATGTCCCCTGGATGCTCGGGGGTGGTGACAACTGTCTGACACCTTGTGCTCCTGTCTGGCCGTGCACACCACAGGGACGTGGGCAGGACGCTGGTGGTGACGTGGTGGAGAAAGAGGAAGGGGAGCAGGGGGAGGGGGCTGGGGCTGGTCCCACCGCAGTGACGTGCAGGGGGACCAGCCCTGCCTGTGGCATTTGTGCAGACCCGGCTGGCGCAGCGGCCACTCGGCAGAGATGTCCCGGCCGGTGCCATCGCCCGACTGCGCTGCCGCCTGTGTCACCCTCCTGCTCAGCTGCGCCTGGCTCGGCTCTGCCACACAACCCTCCCCGAGTAAGTGCCTTGCTGGGTCTGGGGGTGATGGGACAGGGCAGGGAGGCCTTGCTGGGACACCCCAATATCATGTGCCATCATACTTGGAGGGGATATCTGGGTGTCATGGAGAAAGCTTGGGGCACCGCTCTGCTGCCTTGCCTTGGTGTTCACACTGAAAATCTGAGTGAAGGCCTGAAACCCAGGCAGCATTTCCCCTTTTGGCAGCAAAAATTCAGATTACTGCTCTTGTAACCTGAATTTTCCCATTCCCTGGATGTGGAGAGGTGGCAGAGATTGTGGGAAACCTGTTGGATGTAACCTAAGCCCCCCAGGATGAAGCGTTCTGGGGACCCACCTGGATGGAATTTTTGGAGCCAGGGGTGATGTGTAGGGAAGCGGAGCCTGGCTGCATTTTGTCAGCAAGCCAGAAAAGGGATCTGATCTGGAGACTTTTGTCCCTTGTCCCGGGACCTTCCTCTTCTTTGCGTTTGTTCTTCGCACGCAGCGAAAAACCCCCAACCGCAGGAAGACAGGGACCCATGGAGGGCAGCTGAGCTGGGGAGGAGGAGGCAGGAGCTCCCATCTCCCATCCCGGCACGGATGTATCCCAACCCTCTGCTGGTGTGGGTTTCCCATCTGCCTTTTTGATCCCGTTGTGCTGGGCTTGGTAGGACGAGGGACGTCAGCAGAGCTGCGTGCCCCTGCAGTGGTGCGTGGGAGCAGAGCCCAGCTGGGATGTGGGCAGGGTGCCCAGCTGGGCTGGCACTGCGGCTGTGGTGGATGGCACAGGATGTGGCACAGCTCAGATTTGCCAGGGCAGCAGGATGTTGGGGGCTCCCGTGTTGGAGCTGCCCCTGCTGTGGGACAAGGAGACACCAGCTCCTGTGTTTGCTGGCGGCTCTGCAGGGAAGGGGGACAGCTCCTGCGTGGTCCCCAGTGGGAGGGGGCTGCAGGGAGGGGTGACAGCTCCTGTGTGGTCCCCAGTGGGAGGGGGCAGTGGGAGGGGGCTCTTGGCAGAACATGATGCCTCGTGTCCTCCTCAGTGCCTGCCAAAGGGCGATCCTTCATCCCCCTCACGCCCCGAGAGAAAAACCTGTGCCCCGGCGCCTCCGAGGAAGCTTTTCTCAACAGCACCCTCAGCACCCTCCTCCTCCCCGCCCTCTACTCCGTGGTCATGCTCGTGGGGCTGCCAGCCAACGCTCTGGCCTGCTGGGTCCTGGCCACCAACTTCAGGAGGTGTTCCAGCACCCTCTTCCTGCTCAACCTGGCTGGTGCTGACCTGCTCTTTGTCCTCCTGCTGCCCTTCAAGATCTCCTACCACCTCTTGGGCAACCACTGGCTCTTTGGGGACTACCTGTGCCGCACCATGGTGGCCTTCTTCTATGGGAACATGTACAGCTCCATCCTCTTCCTCACCTGCATCGGCCTGGAGCGCTACATCTCCGTGGCACACCCGTTCCTGTGGAAGGGCTCCAGCTGGACCAGGGGCAAGGTGGGCATCTGTGTGGGCATCTGGCTGATGGTGGGGGCTGGCATGAGCCCTCTGCTTTTGCACTCCCAGACACAAGATATCTCGAGCCTGAACATCACAACATGCCACGATGTCCTAGAAAAGGGAACACACATGTTCTTCCGCTACTATTTCCTCTCCCTGGTGGGGCTGGGCTTTGGTTTGCCCTTCACGCTCATGACCATCTCCTACAGCTGCATCCTGGCACGGCTGCTGGCCAAGGGAAGGTGCTATGGGCAGGTAGTGCGTGTCCTGGCCCTGGTCCTCCTGGTCTTCATCCTCTGCTTCACCCCCAGCAACGTGCTGCTCTTCATCCACTACGTGCTGGAGCCCACGGGGTGCCACAACATCACCTACTTCTGGTATGCCCTGGCCCTGGTGCTCAGTGCCTTCAACAACTGCTTTGACCCCTTCATCTACTTCTACATCTCCCAGGATTTTCGGGGCTGGGTCCAGGATGCCAGAGGTCGCTGCCTGCGGGGGCTGGAGTCCTCCATGGGGAGGTCCACGGAGAAGACAGCCTTGCCCCTGAGGTCCAGTGAGCAGAGCCAGGGGCTGCCAGGCTGTGTCCTCCTGCCCAGCGAGGAGGGATCCTGCAGTGTGGTGCCCAACACGAAGGGCTGGCAATAGACTTGGGCAGAAAATCCCACCTGGATCTGAGGTTCACTATGACTTTGCCCCAGTTTTGCAGTTCCTCCGACGGTGCTGGCACTGCCCCATTTCATGGGTCCCCCAGCTGGGTGCCTGGCCCTGGCACCTTGATCTCCCCACCTGCCACACCCTGGCATCCCTCACCACTCCTCCTGCAGTGAGCAAACCCTCCAGAGTACAAATAAACCTTTATTTCTCCCTGCTGGTGGCAGGAACAGGTATAAACCCCCTCCCTGAGCAGGGGCTGTCCTCCATTGCCGGACTACACGCTGGGCACACACGGCCAGCCCTGCTCCTGTTGCCCCCCCACCAAAATATGCCACAGTAAATACAAGAAGGGAAGGGGGAGTGACTTGGGTGTCCTGACCCTGCCCCATGGGCCCAGTGCTGGAGAGGGGACATGCTGTGTCCCCCCGTGCTGGCAGACACCGTGTGCCTCCCTGCCTGACACGGTGCAGTGCTGCCAAAACATGCAGGCACCACGTTTCCACTTTCATTTTCCCTTTTACTTGCTTCCCTCGGTGCTGGGCTCCATGACAGATGTGCCACTCGTGAGTGAGAGCACGTGTGGCAGCATCCCCAGTCCACCCAGGAGGGGGTACCAGGGCTCAGCATGCCGGTCTCCACTAGTCCCTTGGTGGCCACCAGTCCCCAATCCTTGCCCGGCTCCAGTGTGAGGAGGAGGAGAGTGTGGATTCCGTGATGTGGGAGCGTGGGGGACCCATCATCGCTGCCACCCAGGTCCGTGGCTGCCCCTCTGGCCCGGCGGGTCACGGCTCACGTCACCGGCTGGCCCGGCCCCGGGGTTTGGCCATCGCTCTTCCTGAGGATGACGCTGCTGAGCTCCTGGATGAGTTTGTCATTGATGGGCGAGGGAGGCTGCAGGCTCCTCTTCCTGGGCAGCTCCAGGGAGCTCTCTGCACCAGGACTGCTCCCCGGTGTGGCTGCCTGCTCCCAGTCCCTGTCCAGCGCCAGGGAAGGCTCCACATTCCTCTCCAGAGAGGCTGTTTTGGTGGGTCTGAGCCCCTGGGTCGGAGCTTTGCCGCTCTCCAGGTTCAAGCCCCTTTCGAGGGACACGGCTTTGGTGACAGAGGGACCTGTCACCCTCTGGGCCGGGCTGGCAGGCAGCGAGGAGCGCAGTGGGGTGGCTGGGGGCTGCTCAGGGAATGGGGCTGGTTTCTTGGACCTGTCCACGGGGGGCACGGCCGACAGGTCTGCCAGCAGCCCCTGCCCCAGGTCCAGCACGGCCAGCTCGGGGAAGTTCCCCACCTCCTCGTACACAGGATCAGCGTCCACCTCCTTCTCCTGCTGCTCCTCCAGGGAGTCCTGGTGAATCTTCATGGGCTGGGGAGGGCAGGGGGTCAGGGTGAGGGGCACTGTCCACACTGCTCAGCTAGACCCCTCAGTCCCCCCTCACCTTGCCCTCCCTGCACTCGGGCACTGCCTGGGAAGCTTTGCCCCTCACTATGGGGCTGATGCCTACAGAGGACCCACCCTCCACCAGGTCTCTTGGCTCAGGCACTGCTGCCCCTTTCCTCCCCATTGCTGATGGAGGGGGAGCATTTTGGTCCTTGCCAGGCACAGTCCATGCTACCAGCCCAGCAGCCCTTGGCAGAGGGGCTCTGGGGTGGGGAGGGCAGGTGGATGCCCACGTAGAGCTCAAAGCCAGGTGAGGTGAAGTCCAGCAATAACTTGATGAGGAGCAGGACCCAAACCTGTTTCCTTGCATTTCTTATACTGATCCCCTCTGGGCAATGTGTGCCCAGTGAGAGAGGCTCTGGGAACTGGGCTGGACTGTTGTGGTCTTGCTTGCCCACAGCGGGACCATGCAGGGACCCCCATCCCCAGGTGCAGGACATGCAGAGCAATGGGCACCCCCTCTGCCACACAGCACGTGCAGCATGGCCTGGGCATAGGTGGGATGCTGTAGGTGAGCCCTGGCTGCTGTAGCCAGCAGGAGCAGTGCAAAGCCAGCCAGGGACATGCTCCACGTGTGCAGGTACTTACAAAGAACATGGACAAAGTCCTTCGTGTGTGCAGGCGGCGCTGGAAACAGAGGAGACGGGCACAGGTAAGCACAGAGGGCACGGGGCAGGGTCAGGGGGCCTCGGCAGGCAGAGGAGGGGCAGTGGGGTGCAGCACCCCCCATGTGGGGTCTGCAGGCACAGAGAGCTGCCATGGACACGAGCACAGCACCCAGCACACAGCACCCAGCACCCAGCACACACACCGCCGAGCACAGGGACACACACCCACAGCACCCAGCAGTGCCAGGCAGCACACACCCACCCCACGGGCTCTGGGGTGGGCACACGGTCTTGGGATGGGTGCAAGGACCAGGGTGGGTGCAGGAGCACCCGTGGGCAGGGGGAGCTGCGGGGGCTTTACCAGGGTCTGGTTGGCAGAGAGCATGGTGGCGTCGGTGCTGTCCCCATGCAGGGGCACCAGTGGCATCGTGCCAAACTTCTGCTTGGCGAGGTCGGAGGAGGAGCGTCGGCGCAGGATCACGGGGTGCCGGTCGTCGTGCTGTGCACAGGGACAGGGTGGGCACAGGGGTCAGGCCAGGCTGCCCTAGCAGCTCCATCCCAGCCCTACCACCCCCATCCCAGCCCTGCCCAGCCCCATCCCAGCCCTGCCCAGCCCCATCCCAGTCCTGCCCATCTGGGTGGCACAGCCAGCCCTACACCCACCTGAGCCTTGAGGATGCTGGTGGTCCAGTCCCACAGCTCAGCTTGCCCCGAGCACACCAGGCACCTGCAGAGGAGACAGCGGAGAAGTTGCCAGAGATCAGGGCCAGTGGGACCCCTGTGCCCTTGTCACCTTGTCTGTGAGCCTGGGGTTGTCAGGCACAGCTGCAACCCGTGGAGCTGCACCTCTGAAACTCATTGCATGCCCAAATCACTGCTTCAGGGCAAGGTGAGAGCTCGTTGGGCACCCAGCATGTCCCAGGGGTGCTGGTTGGGATGGGGAGGTGGGAAGGGTGTGTAGTAGCGAGATGGATTACTCCTGGAGCCTGGCTCCCCCCTTGTGCCAGGGAGCTTGTGGCCCCATCACTCTGGCTCTGGCATACCCCAAGCTCTGCCAGATCCCAGGGCCCTGTAGCACTGCCCCTGGCTGCCCCAGTCCCACTAACACTGGGGATAGATCTTGACATCCCTCCAGCCCCAGGATGGCAGGGGCAGATACTCACAGCTGCTGCTTGTCCAGGGTCAGTGTGAAACCCCACCTGGGAAAGGAAGAGGCAGGCTGTGGGGCAGCAGTGCCAAGCTCAGACACAGCCCAAGGGCTGTGGGCAGTGGTCCCACAGACCCAGCTTTGGTTCCAGGTGGAGCCTGGCATGCTCCCAGCAGGTGGGTTCATGTGCCAGGTGCAGGGATTGAGGGATTCATGTCCCGGTGCCATGGCCAGGGAAGGACCCACTTACTGGGCTGGTGGCTTCAGCTTCTTCTTAATGCCCATGTAAACCTTGGCTGCATCCAGGGGCCACTCCCGTTCTGGCTTGGAACTCTGGGGAGGGAAATCCAGTGGGTCAGCCCAGCTTGGTGCCAGCCTCCCTGCCAGGAGGACAGCCACCACCATGCCACTGCTGTCCCCAGGCTCCCTCTCCCTGCCTCTCCCCCGCCCTCGGGGTGCAGGTCCATGCCCTGGGTACCCTCTTCTCCTTGAGCAGCAGCAGCCTCCGGTCCCGGATCACGAAGTAGCGCTCCTGGAACTTGTTCCCCAGCAGCTTGGGGGGCTCCTCACGGCATTTCAGCAGCCCACACTTGGGGCTCTCACGCTTGACACCTGCCCAGAGCGAGGAGATGGGGGTGAGGGGGGCTGGGAGGGGCAGGAGGATCCCACTGTGGGTCTCGGGGATGTGACCCTGATGGCTGCAGGGCAGTGGCCAGGGCAAGGGGAAGTTCAGGCAGAGCTGTCCCTCTCTGGGGACACCCCCAGGGGCTGGGACTTTTTGTGACTGCCTTACCTGTGAACAGACAGCTGCCCTCGCCAATGGGGACCTTCCTCACCAGCAGGTACGCGGCGCTGGGCTCCGGGAGCTTGCACCACTGCAAAGCTTGCTCCAGCACCTTCTCCTTGGGGTGCAGGGGCCTCTCTGGGGATGCAGAGACACTCTCATCTCTCTGTCGCTGTTCCCCATGCCAGTCCACATTCCTCCTGCCACCAGCACAAAGCCTCCTCCCCCTGTCCCACACCTCCTTCCCACCAGCCCAGCCATGCCAGGGGTATCCCCCCGTGCCATCCCACCAGGCTCACCCAGCTCCCCGTTCTCCAGTGCCTCGAAGGTCAGCCAGATGTCCAGGCTGGCTGCCACGTTGCGCATCTCCAGCACCTGGTTGGTGAGTTCCTCGGCCGTCATCGTGGGGGACACCTGGGGCCAGACACACGGGGAGCTGCGTGGGCGGTGGCAGGATGGGTCCCAGGGACAGGCTGCACCCAGAGCCTGAGTCCCTCCTCGCTCCCCCCGGCACAGCCCTCCTTTGGGACTCACCTTCAGGGTGACACAGCAGTCGGGCAGCTTCTGCTCCAGGTAAACCTCGATGATGAGGTCACCTGCCTGTGAGAGCTGGGGAAGAGCCGGTGGTGTTGGTGCCATGCTGGCATGGGTGCTGAGCACATCCCATCATCCCAGGGGCTGGTGATGGTGTCTTAAGAAGCTGGGGCTGCTTCTCCCCTGGGCAGGAGCCTCAAGGTGATGGGCAAAGGGAAGACAAGTGGGGAAAGTCCTTTCCCAAATATCTGGTGTGGGACAGTGGGGACCCAGGGTGGGCAGCTGGGAGTGTCCCCACCCTCCAGTCAGTCCCACCAGCCCGGGGGTCCCTGGTGTGGTGGGGGCCAGCAAGCACATCCATAGTACCTGAGTGTCCTTCCAGGTGGTGATCAGGCTGTTCTCCAGATCCATCTGGGATACCTGGTCCTCGTCAATCTGCCGGAGGAAGGATGAGCAGGGTCAATGTGGAGCGGGATACGGAGGACTCAAGGCTGGGATGGAAGGATGCAGAGGAGGCAGAGATGGGCAGTATGGGGGGATGCAAGGGGAGCTGGAGGGGGCTGGCAGGCCCCTGCTCACATTGAAGATGCTAACGTAGTTGTCGATGAGATCTTCCATCACCTTGACCTCGTGCTCCCCTTTGCCGTCGGTCTGGAAGAGGCTGGGAGCGAAAAGCAGCGACAGGTTCTTGGTGCTCATCTGGTTGAGGTCTGCACATTTCTGCACCCTGGGACAAGGAGCCGAGAGGTGAGGGGCTGGTCCCACTCTGGGTTTCAGCCCCATCTACCCTCCCCTGCCTCATACAAATTCTCCTGAAAAACAGCTCGAATTTACCCAGCCCACCAGCAATGGGAACTTCAAGCCAGGCAGTTCCTGTTATGAGAACTTCCTGCTGCCATCAAACCAGACAAGAGCCCCACCTCAGCCGCTGAGTCAGGAATGGGAGTGTAGTGTTCTGTTTGGGGCATTTAGTGAAGTCTACATCCCACAGGGGGGTGTCCCCTAGTCCCAAACCTCCTGTCACTCCCCCTTGCTGCAGGATGACTTTGGGAACATTCAAGGTGTCCCAGAGTAGCGTGTTCCAGCACCATCCAGAGGACTGGTGTGGCAGGACACGGGCATGGGGCTCCTCCTGTCTCTCAGGGTTGGAAGGCAGCATTCCCTGGGGAGCAGGGAGACCCCACATACTGGCTGGACCAG
Source organism: Pseudopipra pipra (assembly GCF_036250125.1). Taxonomy (NCBI): domain Eukaryota; kingdom Metazoa; phylum Chordata; class Aves; order Passeriformes; family Pipridae; genus Pseudopipra; species Pseudopipra pipra. The sequence continues at coordinate 2,569,886 of NC_087563.1, read as the reverse complement.
GGGACCCTGCAGGAAGGTGGCCCACTGACCGGTAGAGGTGCCCGATGAGCGCAGCCAGGGTCTTGTGGTTGAGGCGGGGCAGGCGATGGATGAGCTCCTTGTACCGCTCCAGGCGCTGGGGCTTCGAGGGGATTTCTGGAGGGAGGAACCCATGCCATGGATCATTGCTGAGACCAGCAGATCCAGAGATGACCCAGAGATGACCAGGGTTGGCACCAGGATCCTGTGGGATACCGGCCCCAGGGAACCCTGGCAGGTGGCCCAGCATGGGAGCAGCGTCGGGTGAAGGAGGTACCTGCAGCCTCCTTCCACTGCGGGTGCAGCTCCAGGGTGAAGATGGGATCTTCCAGCTCGCGGAAGAACCTCTTCAGGACATCAGTGACGTCCTCGATGAAGTTGTCGTTGATGCGCAGCTTGACGTTGCGGGCGTCCCGCCGGAACTCCTCCATCAGCACCTTGATCCGCGACTTGGCTCCGTTCTTGCGGTAAATCCCCTCGTGCCGCAGCCCTGGGACAGGGACACGGGGTCACAGGGGCTCGGTCCTGCTCAGACAATCCCCAGTGGGGCTGGTGGCCCCCGCGGTGCGCTGGGGGCTGTTCCAGCCGTGCCGTGCTCACCGTACTGGGTGATGAAGGCGATGCAGCTGTCCACGATGATGGGGATGTCCCCCCGGCTCAGCTGCTGGTCCCGCAGCGCGTTGCCCCGGCCCCCTGCCGAGGCCTGGATGTCCGTGTACCACGCTGCCGAGTCCACCCGTGACAAGCCCTGCAGGTAAAATGTCCTGAGAACAACAAGGCAGAAAAGAGGGAATGAACGTTGCCGGAGGGGCAGGTTATCCCCTCCTGCCTGGGACAGGGAGCAAGGCACAGCCAGGCTGAGCTGAGGGATATGCTACCCCATCAAGAGACCCAGGCTGGAGTGACCTCTGCAAACCCCTTGGTCACAGCTCTGCTGTCCCAGTAGCATCCCCACCATGGGGTTTGGATCAGCATCGACCCACGCATAATTGGCTCTGCCCTGGGCAGCCTGCTGGGCTTGCCTGGCTCATTCCCCATCATTCCCACAGCCAGGACTCACCTCCCCATCTCCACCAGGATCAGCATCTCCTTCTTGTCTGGAGTCTCCGTGGGGGGAACCAGACCTGCGTTGGGGTGAGAGGTGGAGGGGTCAGAGCCGTGCACGGCCACCACCACACGGTGCCTGTGCCGGGCTGTGACAGCACTCACTGAGCTCCTGCAGCCGCCGCAGGTTGATGCTGTCCTCAGCCCCGTCCTCCTCGGCGGGGCAGATGAAGAGGTGAGCTTTCTGGAGGATGAAGAAGGCCTGCTGCCACCTCTCAGGGTTGAGCATGCACTTGTAGCGCAGCTGGCCCACGCGCTGGAACTCGTAGCCCAGCAGGCAGTGACAGCTCATGGGTGTGAACCACTGTGGGACGGAGCGAGAGACGAACTGGGTGAATTCAGGGCTCAACCCCCGAGTGATGACTCCCATGAGGATGGGGCAGGTCACCAGGGAGGATGAGACCCCCTGGAAAGGGAGGAGGGTGCTTCCCACAGCAGATCAAGAGGTTGGGAGGAATCAGTGAGGACAGATCCTGGGGACACAGCAGGGTGCTGGGGCTGGGGCTGGCTCACCTTGCCGATGGCACTGGCCCAGGCCTGCAGGGTCTCAGGCCCATCAGTTCCCAGCTGCTGCACTTTTTCCCCAGCAAGGAACAGCTCGAGAGTGAAGCGAAACCTGCAGAGGATGAACCAGCCCATCAGGGCAGCCCCTACCCCGACCCTGCACCCAGAGCCAGGGCAGACCATCGCACCCAGCAGGAGCAAAGCCCTCTGTGTGCCCCCAGGCTCTCTGGGCACGTGGTGGGGGCACGGCTGGGGTACCTTTCGGTGGGGCAGGGGCTGGTGAGTGCTTGAGCTCTGCTGACACCCAGGGAGAGGAGGTCCCCACTCTCAATGTGGCCCAGGGGCTCAGTGCATTTCTCTGTCTCAAAGAAGAGCAGGGATCTCTCCAGGGAGCACCACGTGCGCTGGAAGTCTGTGGGAACATGGGGTCAGTGGCACCGGGATGGACACCCCCTGGATGCCCTCCTGCACTCCCCACACTCACCCTCTTTGCTCTTCTTGGCACCTGGGAGCTTTGGGGGGGCCGTGGCCCGGTGCAGGTACCCGCTGTGTGTCACTGGCTGTGTGATCTCGTTGTAGACGCCCTCCGGACCCGGTTCCCGTGTGCGGGGGCTCCCTGTGGGGCACGGCACTGAGAGTGGGGTGGGAGCAGGCACCCACCAAATTGTGAGTAACAGAGGGGTCGGGAGACCCCACTCATGGAGGTGTGGGCAAGGGGGTGTGCCAGGCATGGGGTTCCCTGAAAAGGGGCTCCAGAGGAACTGCTGCCTTGCCCCATCCTAAAAGAGAGTCCCAGGCGGGGTCCCCAGGGAGCCTCAGCACCTGATGATGTCCTCAGCCTTGGGGTGTGCCGAGGGGGACAGGAGCAATGGCAAGGAGGAAGTGTCCCCATCACAGATGGGGCTTGAGGGTCCTCATTACCTGAAAGGTTCCTGGGCCTTTTGCTCTCCAATCCCCACCAAAGGTCAGCCCCTGGGGCCCCCTCGCTGGCAGCAGGGTCAGATGCCAGACCAGCCTCTGAGGACGAGAAGAACTGCAGGATGGTCTTGAGGAGGGTTGGTCCTGCCACTGCAGTGCACAGTGCCTGGGGTGAGATAGTGCCTTTAGGGACCACGTCCCGGCTCATGGAGACCCCAGACCACTCCTAGGGACGTTTGAAGGCAGGCAAACCGGGGCACAACCTCCCAAGATACGCCTGGCACAAGGGTGTGTGCACGCACAGCCAGGCAGGAGGTGTTGGCATCTCAAACCAGGAGCTCTGGGATGGTTCCCAGCACCCCAATACCCCGAGGTGGCCCCTACCTGGAGCACGTCCTCCTGGGTGGGGCAGTGGGGATGGGGCAGGCGGTACCGGCCCTCCCGGTACTTGCGGGAGATGAATTCCCGCCTCTGCTCGGCGCTGCTGTCCGGGTGGATGGCCTCGCTCGCCGGGAGCCGAGCGGCCCAGAACCGGTTGGCTCGGTCGTTTCCCAGCACGATGAAGAGCTGCAGGAGAGCCCCGTGGTCATGGTGAGCACCAGGGCCAGCGGGAGGAGCAGGATTCCCAGTGTTCCTGCACCCCTACAGAGACCATGGGGCTGCTGCCCTGCTAGAGGAGCAGCCTGGCCCCTGAGCACACTGTGCCAGCCCCGGTGCCCTGCCCTGAGTGCCTCTACCTGTACGATCTCGTTGGACCAGACACTGGTGTCCAGCTTCAGGCTTTGCACCTTGGAAATGTTGGAGCCCAGGCTGCGGTGCTGCCCTGCGGGGAGCAGGAGAGTGAGCACCCCTTGACCCTGCCAGGGAACTGGGACCCAAGCTGTGCCCATACTCCAGCCAGCACCTGCCTGCCCAAGCAGGCCCCCATGTGCCCCCCGGGGAGATGTCCCCACCTGCACACTGCTTGCAGATGACCACGCAGAGGTTGATGGATGCCCAGTCGGGACTCTGAGCCCAGCAGTCTGCACAGTATTTGTTGGCTTTGTTGGACCAGATCTTCTCTGCCACCTCGTAGTCATAGAGCATCTCAGCCATGGCCTCCTGCAGCGCCTCCATCCACTCCCGCTTCTCCCGCTCCGACTCCGCCACGAAACTGTGGGCGCCAGCACAGCCAAAACTCAGGGCACTGCAGCAACCAGCACCCAGCTCTGGCACCTGGCTGCTCCTCCCACCTCATCCCACCTGGGTGCCGGGGATACCTGAACGTTTTGGAGGGGGTGATGAGCTCGAAGCTGCGGTTCTTGGCTTCGCGGATGGTGGAGCCACGCATCTCAATGAAGAACATGCCAATGCCCATTTTGAAGAACTGCAATTCAGAGTGACAGTGCTGTTGGTCCTGCAGTGCCACAGCTGTGGTGGACACACCACTCCGGACACGCCCGTGATGTTGGGGCCTCCAGCACCCCCATCATCCCATCCCTGCTTTGCCTGGACGAGACCCTGCCACGTCTCTCAGCCACCTCACGTGGCCTGACATAAAGCACCCTGCAAATATGTTATGCCTTCAAATGAAATGCAAGTTCTGCCCACAGCCCCCGAAACCCGGCTATCCAAGTCCTTCTGTTTTCAGGATTTGAGTCAGGGACACCCATAAGACAAACATCATCCTGAGCCAAACCCTCAGTTGATGCTGATTGCTGGGCAACCTGGAAATGAGGTGATGGAAAAAAACCCCAGAAAGGTGAGAAAACTGAGCAGGAAGGAAGTGGGGGTTCTGTGGGCAGCAGCAGGGTGTGAGGTGACAGTGCCCTGCTGCTTCCCATGGGGCAGATGCCCCTTGCAGCAGATGTGTTTGCTGCTGATTCCGTGCTCAGTGACCCACCCACCCTGTGATGGATTGGGATGCCTTGGTGTGACTGAGACCAAAGCACCCAGCAGAGATGATGATAATTTGGTGACAGCGAGGAGATGAGGAGGGTGGTCCACTCCTGGTATCCAATACTGCTGCCCTGTGCAGGATCTCCATCTTCCTGCCCTGCCATTCCCTTTCTTCTGCCCATCCTTTTCCTCTCTGCTCCCTCTTTGGCACCAACTCTGGCTAAGCTCCCTCCATCCCTGCCATCCCATCTGCCATTGGCACAGCCCTCTGTGCCAGCTGGGGGGCTGCTCTGGCCACGAACCTGCTCACTCTTGTACAGCCACATCTCAGGCAGGCTCAGGGCTGCGAACACCTTGGACTTCTGGCCCTTCAGCTCCAGGGTCCCCGACTTCTGGCAGTGAGCGGTGTTGGCGGGCCGGGGTCGGGACCCCACCAGGCGCTGGTCCATCACCTTCTTCTGCAGCGTGGAGCACCACTCATTCCTCTGGGCTGGGGACCAGGCATGAGGGAGCAGGGCTGAGCCCTTCCCAACAGCCCTGGCATGGAGCAGAGCACCCGGCAGGCATGGCAGGGATGCGGTGAGAGCTGCCCTTGGGATGCTCCGGATGGAGGAGGGAGGCAGGGATGGTTCTTTGGGGACTGGGGGCCTGGGTTTTCACTCACCCTCGTTCTCAGCACGGAAGACAAAGATCCGATGGCTGGTGACAACCTGGAACTTGTTGTCCTTGTTGGAACGAGCCATCTCAATCACGGACAGCGGGATCACCCCCTTGGGGTAGGGCTCCTGGAACGGGCCCCAGGCAGGGTTAACCCCCTTTGCCCTCTCCACAGGGCATCCCCATAACCTGGCATATCCTCCACATCCCCTGGGTGCTGCCTCATAGCACAGCCCGGGGGGCACCAGCAGCCAGGCGGGAAAGGATGGATCCATGGCTGGCATCCTATTTTCAGTCTGCCCCAGGGTTTGTGAGCCAGCAGGACCCCCCCTTTCCTGCTCCCTGTTGGCAGAGGGCCCCTTGCTATCCCGAGCTTCCCATGGCTGAGGCTGTTTTAGGAGCCCACCAGGCATCAGGGCCATGGCTGCTCCACCTTGGGGATGGCAAAGCATTGCTGGCTCCTCACAGAAGGACAAGGGGAGGTAAAGGGGGTATAGCAGCCCCTGTGGTGTCAAGGCACGGTGCAACCTCCCCACCCTGCCCCATCCTGTCCCTTTGTACCTTCTCACTGCTGAAGTACATCAGGTTCTTCCCGTCGAAACGGACGTAGCGCCTCTGGAAGACATAGTTCCTGTTGGGACGGCAGAAAAACTGTTGGGAAGGGGATGATCCCCCCGAGGACCCCACATCTGCTCACAGATCCCCCCTTCCCCCAAGGATGGCTGCACAGACACCTTTGCAGCACAGCTGGGGTACCCAAGAGGGTTCTCCTCCCACAGGGAGGTCTGGCTGCCCCAGCAGCACAGTGACCAGTGTGGCCACCTCACCCAAGGGGACTTTACCTATGGAGGCTGCCCCATCCCACCCCTGGAAGTGTTCCAGGGCAGGTTGGACACAGCTTGGAGCAACCTGGTCTAGTGGAAGGTGTCCGTGCCCATGGCAGGGGGTGGGAACAAGATGATCTTTGAGAAAGTCATGGCAGCTGGGACACCCCAGCACCCGCAGGACAGCTTTGAGATCCCTCCCAACCCAACCCAACCCATTCTGTGACCCCATGGCTGTCCCACGTACCCCTGTGGGGAGAGCTTGTCCAGCCAGCCACTGAGCATGGTGGGCCGGGGCTCGGAGAGCGACGTGAAGCTGGCGTAGGGGGAGATGGTGAGGTCGTCCAGGACCTCGTCTGGGTAGAGATGGGCTGGGAGGCTGAAGGGGGCCCCCTCGGCCCGCGGTGCCTCCACGGTGGAATAGCCCTCGGTGTCGTTCTGGACGATGCGGTCGATGAGCCGGCTCCGGGTCTCCTCGTCCTCGCTCCGTCCCTCGCTGCTGCACTCGCTGCTTGTCCTGTGGCACATGGGGCTGTGAGGGAGCCAGGCTGCTCACCATGCAGGCTCCTGGCTAATCCCATCCCATCTGGGGACACCTCACACTGCCCCTGTCCCCGTCCTGAGCGCTCGGGGCACCGAGGGATGTGGGTGTTTGCGTCTCCAAGAGCAGGGTGGGACAAGGGTTCAGTGCTCATGAGGCCATCAGCAGCCTGAGGCTCAGCCAGTCCTACATCAAAGCAAGGTTGGGGCCACTACACACTCCAAATCCCTGGCATTACCTCCTTCCCCTCTTCACAGGCAGCAAACCAAAGCCAGGCAGCTCCCCAGACCCATGTCCTGTTCCCTGCTCTACACCCATCCCAGCTCCCTCCTCACCAGGGCTCTCAGCCCCTCTCCCTCTGCCCCTCCAAACTTTCTGGAACCATGAAGATCTTTCTGCCACGACACCTTGTGCCTGCTCTTGTGCCCAGCCAAAATGCCCTGTAGAAGGATTGAGATGGACAGATGGGCCAGTGGAGCTCCTGCACCTTGGGAATCCAAGATCTCTATCTCCTTGGGAAGCCATGCTAAAGCCCCCAGCCAGGCCTGCTGAGCCTCTCCAACCACAACAATAAAAGGAAATTATAAAAATAAACCAGGGCTAAGGCTGCCCCTTCCCATCAGCCCTCTCATTTTTCTTTCCAGCCATTTTTCTTTCCCTGAAAAGGAAATGTGCTGGAAAATGTCTGACAGTCCCAGGAGCTCACAGGGGAGCTGCCCAGGTGAAATGGTGATGGGCAGGAAGAGAGCCATGGAAGGCAGAACACGCCAGCACCCACGGGAGAGCACCCAGGATTCCACTGTGGAATCCAGTGCCAGCATGAAAGAAAGGCTCCAAGAAAGGCAACAAGGAGGGTCCAAGCCCTGTCCCAGCTTCTGCCTGAGGAGCACCTGAGTAGGCTGGGCATCTCCAGGGGCACAGGGTGAGTGATGGGGGCGGGTTCACGAGGAGAGCACACAGGAGCTGGGGGACATCAGATAAAGCCAGTAGGAGCAAGGCTCAGGAGCACTTGGGAAAGGAGCACCTGACCTGTGGGACTCCTCCTTGCAGAAGGAGAAATCTGTGAAGGAGAAACCCCCTGAATATGAGAAACTGCCTCCAGTGTGAATGCATGACTAGAAATGCTTTTGGAGCAGAAAGACCTCAAATTCTCCCAGCACCTGGTTTTGGGCACTGACTCATCCTAGGAGCCAAGGCTGTGCATGGATCTGTGCTTTGGCCCTGGACAGGCACCTTGTGAGGCCATGAGGCATCAGATGTCCCTGATCCACACGGGACAGGAGTGAGTCTGTCTGGGAGGATGCTGGGCTGGACCCACCCTGGCTGCAGGTGGGTTCTTGGAGAAGTGGGGTGGGGTATGGGATGAGGAGGTGATAGAGAGGGAAAACAGCCTGTTTGGCTCTAGTGTCTGGAGCCAAAGGAAGGGCAAGAAATGGCCAGGGGTGGCTGGAAGGCTCAAAGCACAAGGAAAATTACTGTTTAATTAGCATAACAGAGCCTTGGCAGGGTGAGTCATCTGGCTGCAGTCCCAGCCTGGTCTGCAGCTTCTTCAGGAGGGACTGGCTGGGCAACAGGGCAGCTGGAGGACTCAGTGAGTCAGAGGCAGACATCAGCCTTGAGTGACAGGGCTGAGGGGGAGACAGACCCAGGGAATGGGTCAGAGCAAGAGAAAAAGCAGATAAAATCCATAACAGCCCCTTCCTGAGCCATGACTTACAGCCAATGAAGCTGTAAAGAGCTGGAGGACAGGGAGCATCTGCCAGGGACAAGCAGATGGGGTCTGGCTGGAGTGGGGTCTCTCAGCATCCCGGGAACACACTAAGACCCAGCTCTGGCCTCGAGGACAGGGCTGGTGGATGAAGCCTCCAAACAACAAGCCAGGTCATGTCCCCTTCCAGCTGGTGTCAGGCAGCGAAGACAAGTAACCCTGGGGACAAATGAGTCCCCAGGGCCAGGAGAAGGTATTTCCAGGCCAGCTGAGCCTGGAGGGTGATCCCTGAGGTGCACTGAGTTGGGGCAATGTCATCCTGTCTGTGCTCATGTGGGAGATCTGGTGGAGGACGGAGGTTGGGCGATGGAGGGAAGGGACCTGCTGGTGGTGAGGGGACCAAGGAGCTGATCCTGGATCAGCTGGTGGTCACAGTCAATGAACCTGCGAGTGGGCACCGGGGAGGGAGGGAGGGAGGGAGGGAAGGAATAAGCTGTCAGGGACACAGCATTCCCAGCGTTTCTTTTCTTGAAGAGAAGATGCCTTGAGGTGTGAGGAGCAGCAGTCCAGGGTCTCGGAGCAAACCAGGGCAGAGTCCATCCTCACAATGCTGCCTGGTGAGTCTGACCCAGTCCCTCGAGCTCCACAGGGTGACACAGACACTGCTGTGCCACCACCTCTCTCCTGTGAGACTGATGTCTGGAGCAGGGCAGGGGATGCTTTTGGCATCAGCATTTCAGGGGGCTGAGCATCACCAGCTTGCATGTAAGTGGTCAGTGTGAGAGCAGGTAAATCCCACCCTAAACTCCAGGCGCTGCTGGACCCTCAGAGACTTGGCTCTCAGTTTCCCAGGGAATTTTGCATTCCTTTTCCTTTTCCTCTTTGCTGAGGATATTTTGTTGCTGGTGAGGTGGTTGTGCCCACCCCTAACACTGGCACTGCCTAGAAAGCAAGAGGGCTCCAGGCAAAGCTCCCCCACAACAGGGTGAGAAGAGCTACTACAGGTAGAAGAAAGGGGAAGAAGGGACTCTCTGAAGTTTGGGAGTGGGAAATATTTCCCATAACAAGCAGATCTGTGGGCTGCAGGAGACCCTCCTGTTATTCCCAGTGACCAGCTGCCAGTCAGCAGGATGAGGACTGGCTGAACTGGAGAAACATGAGTGCTGAGGAGGAGGATCAGGAGGTCCCACAGGACCAGGGCTGGCCAGCAGCCCCTCAGCAGCTGAGCAGGAGCCCATAGCTCTGCTCCAAGGGATCGTGGTCAGACCAGTGGGGCGGGTTGAGGGAGGAAAGCGTTGGAGCAGCTGGATGTGGAATGGAGCACAATGCAAAAGGTCTTCAAAGGCTTTTCTGTCGCTACTTCCACTCCTCACACCCCAACCACACTTGTGCTCAGTCTGGGAGGAAAAAAACCTGTGAGACACTGCCCCTGACACTGCTGACAGTCACATCCTGCCTCTTCTCAGCAAGACCAGGCTGCAGACTCCCTGGTAGGTCCACAGCTGCAAGTGCCTGACTAATGATCTTGGGATATTCTGGATCCCAACTCCTTGGAAGCCACTGGATGGAGACTGTGACCCACAGGGCAGTGCCCAGCTCTGCTCTGAACTGTTGGTTCAGAGGCTCCACGGGAGATTTCAGGATTTCTCTTTGCAAAACTCCTGTTCCCAGGTGTTTGCAGTTCCCCGCCCGTGGCTGTGTCAGCTCCGTGCCACTGGATCAGTGACAAACACCCACAGCAGGAGATGGGCTGGACCAGCACTGGGCCAGAAAGGGCCATGGGCATGCACTGGTCAGCAAGGCCATGGCCAGAGCTGAAGGACACAGAGCTGCAGCACACCTCCTCCTCTGAGCAACACAGGAAAAGGAACCCTCCCCATCCGAAATGGGAAGAGCAGCTTTCCTTCCTCTTTCTGAGATGCTATCAGGAGGTATGGAAAGTACGTTTCAAAAGCATTTTAAAGGTGCCCCTCACAATTTCAGTGTCTAACACAGTGTGACTGAGCAGCAAATGCTGATCTGATGATGCTGGACCCTTCGGATATTGCACATCCCTCCATCAGGAGCTCGGAACTATCTCATTTATGAGTAATCCCTGTCGCCTGTGGTGTTTTCCCACTCCCAGAGGCCAAATCCAGGCTCCTCTGGGTGTGCAGGTGTCCATTGCCACTGGTGCTGCCTCGACTGTGCACCCACAATGTTTGTTGCCAAGCCCTGTCCCCCCAGGGGCCACCCACCAGCACAGCTCCTTCTCCTTTCCAAACCCACCAGCTCTCCTGGAGGCTGCTGACCTGATCCCAGACACTTCTGATCAGCTCCATGGTGGGGGAAAACCCCCCATTACCTCTCAGGCTGTCCCCAGAGGTGTCCCCTGTCCCTGGCATGCAAACCCCTGACCCTGAGCCCAGCCCAGCCCCTGTAGCCCAGGGAGGTGATCCCACCTGCGGACTTCTCGCTCGAGGTCCAGCTCGGACACTGCCTCATAGCTCTGGCCAGCGGAGATGCCAACACCCTGTGGGGAGAGAACAGTCACATCTCCTCTCCCTATGCCCTCTCCCATCCCAGATCTCCACATCCTGCCCAGCCCACAGTGCAGGGGGCTCAGTCTGTGACCCCCAACCCAGCACAGAATCATAGAATATCCTGAGCTGGAAGGGACTCACAAGGATCATCCAGTCCAATTCCTGGCCCTGCACAGACACCCCAACAATCCCACCCTGTCCCTGAGAGCATTGTCCAAACCCTCCTGGAGCTCTGGCAGCCTTGGGGCCGTGTCCACTGCCCTGGGGAGCCTGGGCAGTGCCCAACCAGCCCCTGGGGAAGAACCTTCACTGCTGGGCATCCTGGTCTCACCAGTTGCAGCTCCCAGCTTTGCAGCAGCTGGTAGGATACAGAGTGACAGCAGGGGACAGCCACCATCCCCACAGTCTGCCCTCACCTTCAGGTCCCGGGATGGGGCTATGTGCCCGAAGATGGTCTCGCTGTAGGGGCTGACGGGCTGCTCGTTCACCTCTGCGGGAAGATGTGGGAGGGAAAGGCAGTCAGTGGTGCCTGCTGTGAGGGAGAGACCAGCCAGGACCCCCAACATTGGAGGGGGACCCCCCCGAGCCCACAGTGCACCCCAACATCCAGGGCACACGACATGACAGAGATGCCAGCCCAAACACTTGTGGGGTTGGGCACTGCCTTGGAATGGGGCACCCCAGTCCCTGAGCGAGGCAGGAGCACTGGGCAGGACCCAGGGGAAAGGCAAGGTGTGTGTGTGCCCCCCTCTCCCCCCTTCCCTGGGACACCAGGAAGTCCCCAGTGCTCACCAGTGCCCTGGGGCTCTCACCTGGCTTGCCGGTGGGTCTCTGTGGGATGGGGGGCAGGGCCCCGCTGGGCCAGGCAGGACTGCTGGAAAACAGGAGAGGGGTTACTGGGCTGGGCTGGGAGCCTGCAGGGTCCCATCTGGCTGGAGGCTGCTCCTGACCCAGGCTGAGCCCAGCTTTGCCCCCTGGAACGTGCAGCAGCCCCTCCCTGCTCCCAGTGCCCTCCTTGCTCCCTTCTCCTCTCCACCCTGGGACCTGCCAGGCTCTGTCTCCTGGGCATTTCCCAGCAGGAACCAGCCCCAGAACCCTCGCTCAGTCACCCCCTCACCATGCTGGGGACCTCCAGCCCTGCTGCTGGGGAGGCAAGGAAGGGGCAGCAACTTCTCCCCACAACCAGAAGGAGCCATCCAGGGGCCCAGGGCCACCCTGTCATATCAGAGGGATCCCAGCTGCTGTATCCAGAGCTTGGGAAAGACACTGGGAAAGTGGGGAAAGGGCTTTGTCTGGCACCTGGAGGCAGGCAGGCACAGGCTCTGGGGTGGGATGGGGTTCCGAGGGTGGGGGGCTCTTTGGATTGTTGCCTCTGGCTGCTCTGCACCCCCTCCACTGCCAGGGGCGAGGGGAAGCATCTGCTTACTCAGGCTTGTCATCCGGCTGGGTCAGCTCCTGCGGGGACAGAGCCGGGGGCTGAGGGAGAACCTCACCCTGGGGACCATCCTCCCCTCCCGAGTCCTCAGCGGGTGCTGCCGGGCGCTCCAGTCCTTCGTAGATGACATTGGACACCATCTCCAGCCGGCCCTGCCCTGCTCCTGCCCTGGGGCACGGCGAGGGATCTCTCCTGGCTGGGGCGGCTGCGGCGAGCAGGGGAGGGTGGCAGCGGGGGTGACCCTCCGGCACGTTCCCAGGGCTGGGCTCAGCTGCCAGGACCCTGTGGCTGTGCCGTGGTGGGACAGACGGCACGGACGGGGGGGATTTCTCCGACGGCTCCAAGGTTTGTCCATGATTCGGAGCTGGGGACGGCCGTGTCTCCTCCCGAGGGCTCTCCCGAGCTCGCAGTCGGGATGTTATCACACCCATGGCCGCGGCTGCCCCTGGATCAGCCGGCGGGGCTGGCCTGGGCTCCGGGCGCTCCAAATCCGTGGAGCTCTCCCCCGGCACAAACCCCTCTAGTACCACAAAGGCTGCAGGTGCCCTGCCGCTGCCCGGGCCGCGTGCTGGCACTGTGGAGCGTGCTGGTGGCACGGGCACCAACCCCTGCTCGGGCTTTGAGCGAGGGAAAACCGTCCTCGGCTTGGGGACCGGCTTGGCGACGGGAGGAGCAGGGTCCTTCTCTACAGGCGATGCCTGGCTGGGCGCAGCAACACGTTGCTGTGTCCTAAAGGTGTCGGTAGTCCCTCCTGGCTGTGCTTTCATGGCATCCTTGCCCGCCTGGGGGGCATCCAGGGCCTCCGTGGCTCGGGAAGGGGTGTCTCCTGCTGCGCGTCCTGTGTGGGGTTGACTCAGCACCCGCGTCTGCTGCGCCAGGCTGAGGATCCTCTTGCGGTGCCCGGTGGCGGTGATGCCGAGCTGCTGCAGGTCGTGCCCGTCCAGCGAGGCGGCATCTCTGGCCACGTGGTAGCCGTGCTGCTTGAAGACATCCCGGTACCTCTGCAAGTGGATGGTGGCCAGCCAGTCTGCGATATCCGAGTCAGGGCCGCACGGGGAGCTCATGGCCCTGGGGTGCCTCTGCAAGGGGTGCTCAGTCCATCATCTGTGCAAGGAGGAGAGAAAGGGGGTGAGGGGGCAGCAGCCAGGGAAGGGGGTGGGTTCAGCTGCCGTGAAGGGCACAGATCCTGTGAGTGGGAGCGCAGGATGCTTCTTCCATAGGTCTCCCCACCTCGCTGCTCTCCCCGGAGTCGCTCACCTCCCAGCTCGAGGAGCCGGCATCCTGTTGTTCCTCAGCCCAAGCCTCTCCACCCCTCCCCAGAGCTGCCGGATCTGGCCCCGCGTTGTCGGCGAGGCCGTGACCTGAGCCCGGGCAGGAACCGAGCGCCCGGGGGCTCACGGGGGAGCGGGTGGTCGAGCAGACGCCGAGCGCTGGGACATCCCGGGCTGTGCCGAGCGCGGGGCTGGGCGGGAGGACAAGAGCCGGCGCAGCCGCGGGGGTGTCCCGGGCAGATAACGGGGGGAGCAGCACGGCCCCTCCCAGGGGATGAGCTCCTGTGCCGGCCGGCTCGGGGAGGGCTCTGCAGCCGGAAGGGCCAGACCATAATCTCTCTCTCTCACTGCTGGCGAGGGCATGGGAGAGGTCAGCATGACTCACGGGCAGGCAGAGGGGGGACAGCCTCCCACCCATCCCCGGCCGGGACGGACCCCCCACCGCCAGCACATCGACACGGACGGACGTGTTCCACCAGGCTCGTCTCCCATCAGGGACCCCCGTCCCCAAACGATTTGGCAGCACAGCCCCGGGACAGAGCCGCGGGCTGCCCGCGGGGCGCTGAGGGCCTTTTTCCCATGAATCATGCGGCTCCGCACTAAACCATCTGTGCTGACTGTGCTGCCACTGGGTCTTTTTCCAGTTCCTCCATTTCCCTCTATTGTTCGGCGCAGGCTTCCTTCCTGCTGCCTGCACGCTCCCACGCATCCCCTGCCCCCTCCCGCAGGAGCTGCGTCCCAAACCCGCCGAGGGACAGCCGGGCTGAGCCCCCGCGCCCCGGCACGGGCAGCTCCGGCTCCCCAGCGCTGCCCGCCCGGGTGCCGCGGGTGCCACGGGGAAGTGCCTGGCAGGGGCAGCGCTGTCACTGCGAGCACGTGGGAGGGATGCTGTCAGAGAGGAAGGAGGGACAGTCACGGCAGGAGCTGGGGGAGCAGGATTTGCAGAGCAGAGCACGGGCACATGGCAGCTGGAAGGCTGCTTGTTGATGCAGGACCTACATAAAGGGCAGGGGGAGCCCAGCACCGATGTGGGCTGGCTGTTTGTGCCACAGGGTTAAAGGGCTGTACCCACTTCTGCCCAGCAGCCCAGCGATGAAATGGGGCAATTTCCTCCTTTCTCATGCCTGTATCTCCCTGAGGGATCTGTGGCCAGCTTTGCTCTCTGCCTGTCCTGCCTGGGGCTTCAGCTGGCTCATGAGACCCCCCCCTGCCCAGGCAGGCAGTACCTGGGCTGTGCCGGGCACCAAGTCGTGGGGTGGCACTTTGGGGCAGTCCAGCCGTGCCCATGGGCAGTGGCACCTCACAGGCAGGTGGACACCATCCCATCCCTACAAACCCACGTGGACCAGCCAGTGCAGTGGGCATGGACTGGCCCAGTCCCTTCCCCACCGTCCCCAAGTCTGTCCCATCCATCCCCTGCCACCCTCGGGGTTCGCCCTCACCTCTTGTGGTCTGCAGCCCCCCAGGGCCGGCTCTGGTGGAGCAGCATGGTGGTAGTGCTGCTGAGGGCTCCAGGGCTGCCCTGCTCTGGGCTCCAGGGTGATGCCAAGGCAGTTCCCTGCAGGAACTGCTGCGGGTGCAGACGGGCTTCACAGCACCCAGCCTGCGCCTCCCACTGCCGGTCCCTCCTCCAGGCCAACCCTCTGGTCCCCATCCCTGTCCCACCCTCCTGTCCTGTCCCTTCCCAGGCATGATGCTGCCCTGTGTCCTGTCCCTCAGCCCTGGGCTGAGGCTCTGCCCTCCTTTTGGGGGCTGTCCCCCACCCTCCTCGCTCACTCCTCATTCTTCCCTTGCCTTCCCAGCAAGGGTCCTGCTTCCCACTGCCAGCCCTCAGACATTCATTGCCATGGGGGACCAGGATTCCCTGAGACCCACACTCCAAGGATGTGCTGCCGAGGGATATCTCTGAAGTTCTTGGATGTATTCAGCTCCATCTGCTGTTTCTGCCCCTGGCTGGAGGCAAGAGGAGATATTCACTGTCCCTGCCATGGCACAGGACTGGGAAGGGTGCAGCTGCTGGGAAGGTGCTGCCAAGTGGGAGGAAAGAGGGAAAACTGTTCATGCTTATGAGGGCACTTGGGAGGACTGGCACTGGGGCTGGCTGGGAACATCAAAACCTCCCTTGAGCTGCAGGGAGGCTGGGGATGCAGCACCCCATCCTACTCCTGGTGCCCCATGGCAAGGGGGATGCAGAGTGAGCCACAGCCAGGATAACAGCAGGGGCTGGGGTGGAAGGGGGATGTCCAGAGGGATTCTCTCCTGCAAGGAACCTGAGCTTTCACCATGGACCAGCCCAGCTGCCTTTAAGAAAGCACTTTTCACAAGAGTCCCAGCAGGGCTGGCAGTTTGTCTGGCTCTGCCCTTACTCAACCTTGCACACAAAGGATGTCCGAGCCTGGTATCTCACAACACCCTTCTCTGCTCCTGATGCCACAGCTGATAACCTCTCCCTGCCCTGGAGGGTCCAGATCTGAGGACACCCTTACTCCAGCTCAAGCTGGTCCTTTCCTGCCCCAGTGATGCCCCCAAAAGCCACTGCAGGGGTTTGGGAACATTGGGAGCCCCTGGTGTGGGAGGGCCACCCTGTACAAGCCTCTCTGCATGCAGGAAAGGCAGGTTCTCCTTATCACAGGCTGCTCCTACAAAGCAGAAGCAGAATTCAGCACGAGTTTGGCACAGCTTTTGCCTTCCTCCCCCTGCCCTGCCAGCTGCTCCGGCAGGGAGTGGCACATCCCCAGGGCTGGGGATGGCATGGGTGGTCCCTTGGACCACCTTGCAGGTGGGGTGTGGAGACAGGGTGCACAGGGACCCTGAGGGTGTGCAGGGACCCTCTGGCCCTGCACTGCAGACCGTGCCCTCCCCTTGCCTCTCAGAGGAAGCTGTTTGGCACCGCTGCTTGTGGGAAGGTTGCTGAGGTCTGTGGTGTGAGCAGGAGGGATGGAGCAAAGGGTACTGGCAGTGCTGGTGACAGATGATGTGTCACCATTTCCATCCTGCCCTGCTGGAGGCATTGGCACCAGTGAAGTCCTGAGTGGGGCCGGATCCTGGCTCACCGCTGTTGAGCCCCCAGCAGCACCTCCAGAGACAGAATTCCAGGATGGGTCAGGTTGGAAGGGACCACAACACCTCCCTGCTCCAGCAGGGCCATCCCAGAGCACAAGGCACAGGACTGTGTCCAGACAGCTCTGGAATATCTCCAGTCAGGAGACTCCACACCCTCTCTGCTCTCTCTCCAGGGCTGGGTCACTGCCCAGCAAAGAAGTTCTTCCTCCTGTCCAGCTGCAACTTCCCGGGCATCAGTTCCTGCCCGTTCCTCCTGGGCCATTGCTGGGCCCCCCGAGCAGAGCCTGCTCCAGCCTCTGCCCCCTCCCTGCAGCCCCTGACACAGCCTGGGGAGGGCCCCTCTCAGGCTCTGCTCTGGAGGCTGAACAGCCCCAGCTCCCTCAGCCTTTGCTGCTCCCAGAGCTGCTCCAGCCCTTGGGCATCTCCGCAGCCTGCGCTGGCCCCGCTGCAGGAGCTCCCTGGCCCTGCTGTGCTGAGGAGCCCGAGCTGGGCCCAGCCCTGCAGATGTGCCTGCCCAGGGCTGGCCAGAGGGGCAGGATCCCCTCCCTGACCTACCGGCCCCACTTTCTGCAGCACAGGTTTCAAAGCCTCTGCCAGGGTTTGCCATCCTGCTGATGGGATCTATATTTAGACAGCAGCATCCTTGGGCAGAGGTAGAGAGCCCTGTCCTGGCTGTGGTGTTCACAGAGCAGGAAGGTCTTGCCTGCTCCCTGGAAGAAGCAGATGGGCAGGATCAGAAAACACCCCTAGGGCTGAGGGATTGGGCTTTGGGAAGATGCTGGAAAGGGCTGGAGGAAGCTAACATCAAAGTGAAGGTTAGATCCTTCCAGGGTAAAGGCCTGTGTGGTCCTTCCCCTTTCCAGGCAGTACCCAGGATGACATTGTCCCTCAAGGTCCACGTGTCCAGATGCTCATCCATCCATCTCTTTATCCATTCTTCCCTCCCTCTCTCCCTCCCTTGCTCCTTCCCTTCCTCTCTCTCCCTCCCCCCTTCCTCCTTGTCTTTTTCTAGCCATCCATCCATCGATCCATCCATTGATCCATCCATCCATCCACCCCTAGCCATCTGCTTTCACTGCACCCTGGAGCAGCTTTTGCTTTTCCTTCAGCCCTGCCCATGCTGGATCATGCTGGGGGATGTGTGGGGTGATGGTGGGAGCATCTCTTGGGAGCAGGCTGGGGTGAGGGACACTCAAAGCTCATACCTAGAGGGTAAATGTCACATTTAACAGCTGGAAATGTGGGGTGGGGCCTGAGCCTGGGGGCTTTGCCAGGGCACAGCTGAGAGCTGAGCCTCGGGGAGGGCTTGGTGGAGGAGTGGGGAGGGGGAAGCTTGAAGTCGTTGGGCTTGGAAACCTGCTGGATCTCTCCAGCAAGAGCCCAGCTGAAGGTCAGTCCATGAGGTAAGAGGGGCTGCAGGGGGGCTCCTTGCTGAGCTCAGGGTCCCGGTGTGGGTGGTGCGGCCAAGGGCTGCCCAAGACCTATCCATGAGCTCAGGAGGTGCAAATCAGGAGATCCAGGGATGGAGTCGCATCCTCCCCCAGCCGGGGCACGTTGGACACTGCGTGTGGCCAGGACGGGGGGGCCCATGCCACGCTGCCCCTGCCCCCCATCGATCATCAGGGCTGACATCACTGCCTCCGGGCTAATCTCTCGTCCAGCAGCAGCTTCCCGTTTCCTTTCCAATCTCTGCGCGCGGGCGGCTCCTCTCCGCTCGGGGCCAGGCAGGAAAAGCCGTCCAGCTGGGCTGTCCTGCTGGGCTGCAGCCCCCACATGCCTGGCCCTCGCCCCACTGGGCCGTGGGCCACCCGCTCCCCCAGAATCCCCAGGAGGCACCCGGGGGGGCTCGGAGCCCCCCACCCCCTGCCTGCCCCTTCCCTCGCTCGGGACACCAGTGCCCGGCCCCCTTCCTGTTTGTGCCACAGGAAACCCGGCGGTGGCACATCAATCGGAAAGAAATCCCCGCACTGGGGGTGCTGGGGAGGCAGCCCCCCGCCTCCCCAGGCCCCCAAATTTCACCCTGCTCCCTTGCCGGGGTGATGCTGGGGGCCAGGAGCTCTGCTACAGCTCAGTGCTGGATGTGGACCCGTGTCCCTGCCACCCCAGCAGCCCTTCTTCTCCCCGTGCCACCACCATTCCGGTCATTTTGGGCCACATCCTGGGCTGAGGTGTCACCCGTGCCGGCACAGCGTTCCCTGGGGCTGGCTGAGGAGCAGGGACTCCCCGCCGGGCTCTCGGTGCTCAGGCAGCAGCTCCTCACACCCACTCAGGGCTGGCTAAAAATAACCCCACGGCAGAGCTGCAGCCTGATCCTGCAGAGAAACATCCGGGGAATGAGGTGGGATGAGGCTGCTTCCTGCAGGACTGGGGCTGTCAGGGGTGGTCTTCACCCCATTACCCCAGGGGCTCGGGATGCCAGCGGGCTCTGCCCCATGAGGGTGTTTAATGCCCTTGCTCCGGCCGCAGAGCACAGCTTTTCAAAGTGTTCTGGGGGCGATTTGGGTTTGAGATATGTGTTTTCACAGGTAAAATCGTCCCTGCTGAGGGTGCCCTCCGTCTGCCACCATGGCGGGAGCAGCACGAGGAATGGGGGCTGCTCCCCTCGCCAGGAACCCGGAGCACCGGGAGGAGGGAGCTGCACATCTGCTGTCCTTGGGTTTTCCTCGTTTTCCTTGCGGAGGCGGCCGTGCAGCCAGCCCAGCTGCAAGCCGTGGGAGCCGGCTGTCCCGACAGCCAGGGCCTCCTGTCCCCTCCCCAGCACTCTGTATGTGAGTGCTGTCCCCCTGAGGCAGCACAGGGGACACAACGTGACCTAAGGGGGTGGCTAAAGGGGGAACAGCGAACATCCACACCCGGGATGCTGGAGTGGGTGTCTGGATGAATCAGAAAGGCTCCAGGTGTGGGGAAAGCATGGACAGGGCAGTGGCACTCACAACTCACAGCAGGTCAGGGGGACCAGTGAGCACGAGCCAGGTCAGAGAGGCCCCAAAAGCCACAGAGGCAGGGTCTCAGCAGGGACATCCTTGCAGGAGGCAGGTGGCTCTGGGCAGGCTGCAAGCCCTGGGTGCTGCCAGGGTGTTGTCCCACACCACTGCCTCGATTGTCCCCCATGTGCTGGCTGTGTGACATCCTGGCCATGTCCCCTAGTTTTTACCTTGCTGGGACAGGTCTGGAGCTGAGCAACCCAGCACCATCAGCAGTGACAGCCCCATTTGCACAGGTCAGGCTTAAACCCAGCTGGGGCAGGAGCCCAGCAGCCACGGGCAGCCTCGGAGTGTGGGGGCGAATAGTGGGTGGAAAATCCCTCATCTGTCAGCGTATTCCCACAGCAGTGTCTGTCTAGACCAACTTCCCGTTGGTGGGAGCTGCCCCGAGCCCACACAGCCTCACCCACGCACACGCAGGGGTGCAGAGCCCGGCATCCGTCTGTCCTGCCCTGCCGTGGCCACCCCGCTCCCTGCTGAGGGTCACCCCGGGCTGCTGGATGGACCAACCCTCCTGTCCCACCCACACCAAGCACCTGCACAGCCTCTGGGTGGGCTCGGTGCCAACCTCATCCCATGCCAGCCCGAGGCTCTCTCGCACACACACCAACCCCTTTATTGTTGTGCCAGAAACCACAGCAGCGGCAAACACCGGGAGAGTGGGGACACAGCCTGCCCAAGCCCCCACTGCCAGGACAAGCCCCCCCAAACACCACCTGAGGGAGGGGTCCCCAGAGCCAGCAGGGCTAGAGCCAGCCTGCAGAGGCAAGCCTGGCACTCAGGAGAGGACCTGGGAGGGCTCCCTGAGGTGAAGGGCTCACACAAAGGGTGGTGGGGCTGCAGTGGGTCCAGCCTGGCCTTGGTTGTGGCAGACCTTGGGCCAGAGCGGGTCAATCTGAGCCCTGTGCTGCTGCAAAGCCTTGAGCAGAGCCCCCACAGCCCCCCACTTCTGGACCTTTGAGGGACACCCTTGGAAGATCTTAACACGGGAGAGGCATATCCTGATGCCAGGAAAGCTCCTATTCACTCCATGAAGGGTTCCCCCTCTCTTGCTCTGCCCAGCCTCTCCTTGGGGCACCCACTCCCACTGCCAGCACTACCTCCTGTGGGGACATCTCCATGGGCACAGGGGGCACCAGGGTGCCCATCCTCCCTCTTTCCAGCATTTTGTGACTCAGATTCCCATGGGACAGCACCCTGCTGCCCGGGTAGGGGGGTCTACGATGGAGTTGGAGAGCAGATCTGCCTATTGGGGGGCACGGGGCCAAATTCCCACCCGTGCCCCCTGGCTGCCAAGCCTCGGTCATGAGGGTGTCCCCCCACAAGAGCCCGTGGAGAGGGCTCAGGCCTCGTGGTCACTGGTGCTCAGGTGGTCCTCGGACAGCCCCGTCTCGTCGATGTTCTCCAGGGAGTCGGCGTGCTGCACCGACAGCTCGGCCAGGCTCACGCTGGGCAGGGTGTTCTGCTCCGGGTACACCCAGGGCTTGTACTCGGGGTCGTGCTTGCGTTTCCACTCCGGGTACTTCAGCCCAGCCTTGTAGATCTTCTTCATGGCCTGTGGGCAGAGCAGATCTGGGGATGGAGCCCCAGCTCCCAGCTCCCCCACTGCTGGTTTTTGGGGGTGTTGGGAGGGGATGTGGGCCTGGCTTGGAGCACACAGCCCCAGCAGCACACCCAGTGCATGCCCAGTGTCATCCAGCAACCATCCTGTGTGTCACCCAGGACACATCCTGGGAGCTGTGAGCCACCCAGTACCCATTCTGGGAGCCCTGGGTCACCCAGCACCCATCCTGTGTGTCACACAGAACACATCCTGTGAGCCCTGGTCACTCAGCACCCGTCCCGGGAGCCCTGGGTCACCCAGCACCCCTTCTGTGAGCCTTGGTCACCCAGCATCCATCCTGTGTGTCACCCAGGATACATCCTGTGTGTCACCTAGGGTACATCCTGTGAGCTCTGGGTCACCCAGTACCCGTTCTGTGAGCCCTGGGATACCCAGGACCTGTCTCATGAGCTCTGGGTCACCTAAAACCTGTCCTGTGAACCGTGTGTCACCCAGCACCCATTCTGTGGGCTCTGGGTCATCCACCACCCATCCTGCCCCTACCCAGGGGCTCTTAGGGGCAGCTCATCCCTGCTGCCTGTGCATCCCCCCACCAGCCACGCACGCTGCTTACCTTTGGTGCCACAAACTGGGAGACACGGTTCACCACCCACTTTGGCAGCGACCCTGCAAGAGCCCAAAGCCCCGTCACTCGGGCAAGCAGGGCCAGCCCCAGGGGAGGCACTGTGAGCCTGCAGTGCTCCCTGCCAGCCTGAGCAACCCCAGGGCTGATGGGGGAGGGACCCCCCTCTTCCTTGGGTTGTCCCCACTCCCCAGAGTGATGGAGAGCCAGCGGGTGAGCTCTGGGGGCACACTGGGCACGGTGCCCCCTCCCCTCCCGCTGGCACTCACCGCGAGGGTCCACCTGGGTGAGGTAATAGAGGACACAGGCACCGGCGCCGTTGGCCTTGATCAGGTAACCTGTCTGCAGGGACACGGCCCTCACGAAATCCTTCCGGGGTGGGTAATTCTGCAGAGAGATCCCGTGCCCCTCAGAGCCTGCCCAGCCCTGCCCGTGCCTGCTGGCACCCCTGCCAGGACTGAAGGGCAGTGGGGGGCTCACCGGGTGCTTGACGCTGTAGTTGATGATCATGTAGTCGTTGCCCAGGGGCAGCCAGGAGCGCAGGGTGACGAAATCCCGGTTCTTCAGGGGGCTGGGGCACTTCCCTGCGGGCAGGGAACAGTTACACCGCCAGCCCCACGGCCCCACACGTGCTCACAGGGCTGTGGGGCTGGGCAGGGGGAGTCTCCAGGGGCTGGGGGCTGCTCACAGGAGTAGTATCCGACGTCAGCGTTCACGGTGAGGCGCCCGATGTCGTAGGTCTCGATCATGTTGGAGTCCCATTTCTTGCGGTAGCTGGTGTCGTGCAGCACATCGTAGAGGGTCTCGGCAGGGACATCCTTGCAGGAGATGCGGGTCTGTGGGGAGACAGGCAGGGGGTCAGCACTCAAACCCAGACCATGGAGCTTTAGGCTGTCCCTGTGGACAGTGGTGTGTCCCTATGGGCAGTGGTGTGTCCGTGTGGGCAGTGGTGTGTCCCTGAGGGCAGTGGTGTGTCCATGTGGGCAGTGGTGTGTCCCTATGGGCAGTGGTGTGTCCCCGTGGGCAGTGGTGTGTCCCTATGGGCAGTGGTGTGTCCGTGTGGGCAGTGGTGTGTCCCTATGGGCAGTGGTGTGTCCCTGTGGGCAGTGGTGTGTCCATGTGGGCAGTGGTGTGTCCCTGAGGGCAGTGGTGTGTCCATGTGGGCAGTGGTGTGTCCCTGTGGGCAGTGGTGTGTCCCCGTGGGCAGTGGTGTGTCCGTGTGGGCAGTGGTGTGTCCGTGTGGGCAGTGGTGTGTCCCTATGGGCAGTGGTGTGTCCGTGTGGGCAGTGGTGTGTCCCTGTGGGCAGTGGTGTGTCCCTATAGGCAGTGGTGTGTCCCTGTGGGCAGTGGTGTGTCCGTGTGGGCAGTGGTGTGTCCCTGTGTGCAGTGGTGTGTCCCTATAGGCAGTGGTGTGTCCCTGTGGGCAGTGGTGTGTCCCTGTGGGCAGTGGTGTGTCCCTATAGGCAGTGGTGTGTCCCTATGGGCAGTGGTGTGTCCCCGTGGGCAGTGGTGCATCCCTGTGCTGCTGTAAAGCACGTGTGCACGGAGGATGCTCTGCACACATGGTGCAGGACACGTCTTTGCTTCAGGACAGCCCAGGCAGAGCCCCTGGTCCTGCATCCAGAGCAGGACTGGAAAGACCCTCTGCCCTCAAAACAGAGATGACTGGTGGTCCAGGCTCTGGGGACGCTCAGGGACAGCAAAGGGATGCTCCTGCCCTGGCAGGATGGTCTCGGGTGTGGGGTCCAGCCTGGGGAGGCTGGAGGGGCCGTGGCTGTAACCTGAGCCCTGGAGCTGCCCACCCTGCCCAGCCGGTGCATTATTGATGAAGGCAGCGGCCCTGCTCCTCTCAATGCCGGGAGGAAGGAGATGTCATCTGCTCCTCGTTAGAGGCCTTGCATCTTTGATGAGGTGCTGTGTAACTGGAGATGGCCCCCTGAACGTGGCAGGCCCCATCAATCTCGGGCAAGCTTTCCCCGGTGGCCTGGGTGGTGGTTTGTGCCCGGCGTGCTGGACTCGTGCCCAGGACAGGCCTGGAGACGTGCTGCAGTCCCCCGGGCACCGTGGAGGAGTGTGGGAGCACCCAGCCCCCTCCTCCGGCTCCCCCGCCCCAGCCACCGCCTCCCAGCTGGGTCGGAGCTGCTGCTGCAGGGAGAGGGATGTTTCCAGCTGTAGGTGGAGCTCATGGGGCTCCTGGAAGCTTCACTTATCACAGCAGGAGCATCTCATCCTTGCACCCCCCAAATTCCCCACTAAAGCCTGTGCACCACCCCCTTCAGCCCCGGATGAAACAACAGACTCACCAGGCATAGCGGGTGATCAGCTGGAATGGGGGAAACACAGAGCCCAAAACCATCCCAAGGGATTTCAGGTGGAAAAAATCCAAAGCTCCAACTGCTTGGTGATCTCTGGGTTAATTAACTCCCTCAGTTAATGGAAAGACTGCGGCTCCTCTGACCCCAAGTTCCAGAGAGCTGTGCAGCTCAGCTCTCCCATAGGACTGGGTGGAATCCTCCATCCCATATTTCGGGAAGAGTCCCTGGGCAGTGCTAACCCCTGTACTATGCCCAGACCCTCTCCAGGGTAGGGAAAAACCACATCAAGGAGGTACCTCTTGCAATGAACCAGGCTGGGTGATGGTACCTGACCCCCTGGACCTGCCTGGGGTCCCCTCTCTCATGGTGGCAAGGGGGACGTAACTGCACCCCCTCTGTCAGGCAGTGTGTTTGACCTTGGCAGGACTCCAGGGCTTCCTGCCAGCCTGTCCTTCCAAGCCTGCCCTGGCCACACAGAGCAGCATCCACTTCTCCACTCCGGATCTCAGGGATGTGGCGACATGGAGACTGCGGGACACCCTGTCCAAGGCTGGGCTGAAGTCCCAGCACAGGGCTCTCCCAGACCTCCCAGCACCCACAAAGCCAGACCTCTCTCCCTGCAGGAGGCAATCAGGCTGCTCAGGCATGATTGGGCCTTGGTAGGTCCCTGCTACTGTCACCACTGCCCTTCTCCTTCAGGACATGGCTTCAGGACGATGTTCTCCACCTCCTTCCCAGAGATGGGGGTGACACAGCAGCCCATAGTAGCCTGGACCTCCCTTCTGGGAGATGGGTGTGATGGATGGCCTCTTCCCAGATATCAGGGAGCTCCTGCAGGCACCAGGACCTTGGCCAGACCCCTCAGCACCCCTGGGAGTGTCCCTGTGACCTGTGTGTGCCCGACTGGCTTAAGTGCTCCCTGATTCTAGTCCAAAAGCTCTTCCCTGGCTCGTGGCAGCAGGGAAATACAGCTGCTGCTCCTCCTCCTCCTCGCCTTGGCCCCGAGGGGCCTCCATCCACGGCAGCACTGTGTGCCCAGCTCCTCCTGGTGCCTCCTCAGCTGCATGTGCTGGGGTGCAGGCACCTGAGATGTGCTGCTGATTGTTCTGTGCTCAGGAGACTGGTGCAAGAGCCTCCTCCAGCGTGTTGTATCCCTCCCCACCACCTCCCCGTGCCTTCCCTGCTCCTCAGGTCACGGTAACCCTCCCCTAACACTCCTAGCTGAACACTCTCTCAGTCAGGTGGGCTGTCCTGTGGGTAAGATGCTCTGCCCCTCCCTGTTTTGGTGGATCCCGTCCCTGCCTGGCAGTTTGGATTCTTGGTGGCCAGAAAAACCAAAGCCCGTGACATCCACCATGGAGCCAAGCATGGACCCGCGGGATGCTCCCACACAGGGAGCCCACCTAAGATGGGCTTCCTGTGCCCCTGTAACCTCTCCTGATATGCCCAAGGTCACCTGGCAGTGCCACTGGGGCAGCTTGGATGAGCAAGAAGGTGTAACAACAACCTGAGGGGCACGGGGCCTTTTAAACTGTCCGAGATGCTCATCCAGTGAGGATAGGAGGTGATGTGCCCCGGGATGGGGGAGCCAGGGAAAGGACACCAGGGAGGGATCCCATCAGCCTGTCTCACGTCCGGGGGCTCCAGCAAGGCCATCTCCGTAACGTAACTGATCCCAGGGCCTTCCCACCTGTGCCCAGACCGAGGGCAGCGCAATGTGAGCCCACATGGCAGGAGGCCTTGGGCATCCCGGCAGGTCGAGAGGATAAAGCAGCTGGAGAAGCACCTTTGGGGGTCTAACCCTGCCAGCCCTGGGATTTGGGGCAGAAATACCCTAGACAGGCTGGACTGTGCACCCCAAGCGTGGTCAGCACCCCAGGGACCCTCAGGAGTCCCACAGCTGGGGCAGGGAAGGTCGAGGGTCTGCTTACCTTGATTTTCTGCACGGTGCAGCTTTCCTCCTGGCCCTGACTCCACACCGTCACTCCAGCCTTGTTATACCGACAGTGCCAGCCCTCCAGGCTCTCACACTGATCCCTGAAGGAGCTGAAGTCGGAGTCATCTGGGATATAAACCATCTCCCCTCCTCTGGACATGAGGCTGAGCTGCTGGACCCCGGGCGCGGGCACTGGCTGCAGGCAGGCTCCTTCTGCCTCACCTCTCGGGAAACCCGGCTGTGCCCTTGAGCTCTGCCTCGCTGGGTGCCTGCTGCAGCTCACATCATCCTCCCAGCCCCGAGCCCGTGCCCCTGGAGCGGGCACCGGTCGCCCAGGCACCCCGGGATGGGCAGAGACCCGCAGCCACCCCGGCCACGCTGCGCCGCACGGAGCAGCGGGGGGGAAGGCTCCCTCCCTGCAGTTGCTATCGCAGCTGCCGGGAGCTCAGATGTCTTCCCCGGCCGGCTCTCCGGCATCACATTTCTCTCCGCTGGCTGTCAGCTCCTCTATTATTCAGCAGGTAGCAGCACGCAGGTGGCTCGGCTTTCAGGGCAGAGCTGCCCTCGGCTCCCCGAGCCCCTCGTCCCTCTGCCCCTGCTCTCCCCTGGCAATCTCTGTGCCTGACTTTGCAGCACCAGCTCGCTGGCAGGATCAGCTGATGCCGGGAGCAGGGGCCAGGCCTCCCGGCAACGCCAGCACGGGCCCTGGGATGGGGCCACGCTCCAGTGCACAGGAGCTTGGCTGCCGAGGGGCTCTGGGTGTGTGGGGTGGGCTCCTGGCCCACCTGGGGATGGGAAAGAATTTGCAGATGGGAGGTTGCCCCCGCTGGGCTCACAGGATGATGCTGGTGGGGAAAGGCCCCTGGGGGTCTCCAACCCTCCTGCTTGGAGCAGAAACACCACCAGCACAGGAAAAGTCACCCACGGCTTTACCCCATCTTGAAGGATGGACTTGGCCACCTCACAGGTGCCACAGCTGCTCCGCCTCTCAGGGGAAAACTTGCAGTTCTACTGCCCACCCTGAAACTGCAATTCATGCCCCTTGTCCTTTGGTACATCTCATGCCCTACCAAGAGACACCAGCTCTGTCACCAAGGCACCTGCCCTCCAGGTATGATGCTGGTAAATCCCAACCCATCCCTCTTGTAGCCCCAGGTCCCAGCCCTGCCAGCAGCATCTGCTCCCTCTGCAGCTCCTCTGCCTCTCCCTGAACTGGAGGGGCCACTCTGGACACTCTGCACCCAGCTGGGGGTCCCCTGGTGCTGCATGGAGGGGACAGGCT
This sequence comes from Pseudopipra pipra, assembly GCF_036250125.1. Lineage (NCBI taxonomy): Eukaryota > Metazoa > Chordata > Aves > Passeriformes > Pipridae > Pseudopipra > Pseudopipra pipra. Next base: position 2,542,740 of record NC_087563.1, on the reverse strand, counting down.
GGTGGCCACACTGTTCCTCGTGCCACCCAGGTTGCAGCTTGTCCCATTTGTCCAGCCTCTTGTCCAGAACCCAATCCAGGGCCTTGTCCCAGACAAGAGACCCTGTCCAGTCCCTCGGTGCCCAGCCTGGATGAAACCTGAGGTTATCTTGCCCATCTTGTTGATGTTCACAAGGTTTCTCTTGACCTAAATTTTGGATTTCTCGGGGTCCACCTGCACTGAGACTCTGCACACCCTTTCCCCAGGTTTAGCCTCACCTGCAAGCAAGGCTGCACTTGCCTCCTCATCCAACCCTGGGACAGGGATGGGGAACAGCCCCAGTACTGCCCCTGGGGTACCCCACTCGAGACCAGCATTGACTGGGGAAAAACTCGTGGAAGGGCCAGCAGGGAGAAAGCTGGAGAGCTGCAGCTGCTCCCAAGGCCTTGCCTGGGCAGGAGGGCTGCCTGCACTGCCTGTGCTCCTCCTCCAGGCACAGGATCATCGTGGGGCCATGTGTTTCCGAGCTTGGGATGCTCCAGGTGCCAGAGGCAGAGCTGCCAAGTGCCACACTTGGTTAAAGAGCTGCCGCAGTGGGCAGGGAGTGGCAGATCCGGAGCTGGAAAGACCTTGGGGTGGCCTTGGGGCTGCAGAGCAGGGGACGAGTGTGGCCGGACAGATTTATGGCCTCAGGCTGTCTGACACCACTGCTGTGGTGTGCCTTGGGGTGCACAGGAGCGTGTGTGAGCTTGTGCACCCCTGTGTGTCCATGTGCAAGAGGGGACAGCCACCCCCAGCCCCTGCAGGAGCCAGACACAGCCTGGAGTGGAAGGACCTGAGCCTGGGGGCTTTGTAGCCTCAAAGTGTGTCCATGGGGCAAAAGAAGGCAGGACACTGAGGTCCCCGGGATGGAGGAGCTCCGACAGGCTCTGTGGGAAGGAGCAGGCTGCTGGCACAGCAGCACTGAAGTGGAACCAGCCCTGCCTGGCCGCGTTTCTCTCTGCGCCTGAGAGACAGGAGCATTTCTCTCCCTGGCTGGACAGGCTGGAAACTGGAATGGAAAGTTCTTTCTCCTCTTCTGCAGCAGCCCCTGGGGCCACTGATCAAGCTGGAAAACAGTGTAGCTGTCCAAGAGCTTGCTGGTCACCATCACATGCCCCCTGCAAGCCACCAGCTGAGCTGAGCTGGATTCCCATGACCCACTTGAAGCACCCAGGGCTCGAAACAACCCCGTTTACTACTGCCCTTGGCTATTTTGGAACCAAGGTCTGGATCTTCGTGATGCTGCTGGGAGCCTGCTCACCCCAAAGGAGAAGAGAGGAAGGTGAATGTAGCAAATGTGAGCCACACATTAATGTGGCCTTGGCTCTGTCACAGCTTGATTAACTTCTCTTCATTGACCACGAACCTCTTGGAGTGAGTCCAGAGGAGGCCACAGAGAGGCTCTGAGGGCTGGAGCCCCTCTGCCATGGAGCCAGGCTGGGAGAGCTGGGGGGGTTCACTGGGAGAAGAAAAGGCTCCACAGAGACCTGAGAGCCCCTTCCAGGCCTAAAGGGACTCCAGGAGAGCTGGAGAAGGACTTTGGACAAGGGTACAGAGTGACAGGACAAGGAGGAATGGCTTCTCACTTCCATTATGGGATATTAGGAAGAATTTCTTCCCTATGAGGGTGCTGAGGCCCTGGCACAGGTTGCCCAGAGAAGCTGTGGCTGCCCCATCCCTGGAAGTGTCCAAGGCCAGGTTGGACAGGGCTTGGAGCAACCTGGGCTAGTGGAAGGTGTCCCTGCCCATGGCAGGGTATGGAATGAGATGACCTGTAAGGTCCCTTCCAACCCAGACCATTCTGGGATTATGATTCTTTGACCTCAGGAGCAACTTTGTCATGTACCCCTAAAGTACAACAGTCCCACCCTTCCCTGTGGAAGAAGTGTCAGGAGCTCAGCAGAGGGGAGGGAGGAAATGAGGGATCCTTCCCTGGAGGCATCAGGGCTGCCACCTTAGCAAGGCCTGAGCCTGAGGGACATGGACTTTACAGGCTCATTTTGCAGGATTATCTGTTAGCAGGGAGCTGGATGGTGAGTCCCCATTGTGTGGTGCCTTCCAGACCCTGCTTTTGGGGCTGGCTGAACCTGCACCCCGGGGTTAGGGGGAGTGGCTCATCACACCTGGTTCAGTGGGACACTGGCTTTCCTTGGCTATGGGATGCTGGCAGCTCGTGGTGGCCCCATGACTGGCATTCCCTGGGCTGCCAGGGGCCCACTGTGAGCACGCAGGGTCCTGCTCTGGCCACACCATCAGTGTGTGAGGGTGGTAGGGGTGACACGGGGGCCTGTCACACCAGCAGCCCCAGGGGTCCCTGTGTGCCCCACGGCCACCAGCTTGATGAGTGGAGCCTCTGCAGAGCCTGGTGGGGCTGGTTAGGGTACAGCAAGGAGCACTCAGCTCCTGTCCTGGCTGTGTCTGACTTACTGGTCCCTTCCTCCTTCTCCTCCTCTTTTCATTCTCAGGTCAAATTCTGAAACCCTACAAGTGTCTTTACACACTCCAGAGCTGAGATATGGCATTTACATGCTGGGAGTGGGGTTGCAGGGCATTGCATGTGGGTGTTCACAGTTCCATTAATGAGCTTGGATGCCTCAGCAGGTCGGGCTTCCAGCCTCTCCAGAGCTGCAGAACATCCAATCCCCTCCACAGCCACCACTCCTGCTCCTCCCAGAATCGACTTTGAAAGCCTTTGCAAATTGAAAGGAAAAATGTTTTTCTTCCAGAAAATGGTTCTGCTTTGGCTTTGTGTGAGCCACAACACTGGCTGCCCTCAGATCCTGGTTCCATCAGGGTTTATCTCCTGGGGAATTAACAACAGAGTTAGGAGGAAAAGCTGAGAGGGGCTGAGAGTTTCTTGTCCCAGAGGAAGCCAGATGGAACAATCAGAAAGGGTTACAGCTGCCATACAGCATCAGGAGATGGTGGCTGGGGGGTGAGGATGGTCCCAGGATGGGAGCAGGAAGGTGGTAAGTACCTGAGAGACATCAGGACATGCTTTGGCTGGGCTGCCTCACCTTTGATGCCTTGTACCACTCCTGGGTCAGGATCTCACTTTCCCCTGTTTTTCCTGCCTTTCACTGTCCCTCAAACACCCTAGGGCTGCAGGGACCACTGGGGATACTCCAGAACCCCAGGCCTGCAGGGACCTCTGGGTGCCAAGTGTGGTCCCAGAGTCCCGGGACTTCAGGAACTGCCTTGGAGTCCCAGGGCTGCAGGGGCCCACAGGGGCTCCAGTGAGATCCCAAAGCCTCGGGGCTGCAGAGACCCCTGGGGCCCCTGAGAGACTCCAGAGCCCCAGTGACACCAGAGCCATGGGGCTGCAGTGAGCCCTGGGCCACAGTGGGACCCCAAAGTTACAGGGACCTCCAGGATCCTGAGGAGATCCCAGAGCCCTGGAGCTGCAGGGACTCACATGGTGGGGGTGGTAGTGGTGGGGCAGTGATGAGACTCCAGAACCCTGGTGAGCCCCAGAGCTGCAGGGACCCCTGAGTGCCTGAGGGACACCAGAGTCCCGGGGTTACAAGGATCTGTGGGTGCCTGGAGAGACTCCAGAGCCCTGGTCCTGCAGAGACTCCCAGATGCCTGGAGACAATGCAGAGCCATGGGGCTGTAGGGACCCCCGGGTGCCTCTAAAGAGCCCATAGTCTCAGGGCTGGAGGACCCCCTTGTGTCTGTGACACCCCAGAGCCCGGGGAATGCAGGGACTCCCGGGTGCCTGGAGAGACCCCGAGCCCCGGTGAGACCCCCCAGCCCTGCAGGGACCCCCCAGCCATGACCCCGTCCAAGCCACCCAAGTTCAAACCCACCCACGAGCCCTTCGGGCAGTGCCACCCCATTTCACACAGGAGGACCGTGTCCCCCACATGGGGGACATCCCCGGGCCAGCGCCACCGTGCGCAGGGACCCTGCTGCCGCGGGTGCAGTCTGCTGTTCACCCACCGGGTGTCACGCGTGCTCCACGGACGACAGCGAGAGACACAGACAGGGCCAGCACTGGGGAGCGCCAGGGAACGGGACAGCCGAGGGACGGAGGGGAGCCTGAAGTCGTGTCCCCCTGCTCCCCGCTGATGCCACCACGGAGGTGGAGGTTGGGGCTGTGCCTGACCTGGGTCCCCAGGCGAGTGCTGGCTGTACCCCACCGTGTCCTCCTGGGACAGCTCGTTGTCCCCTGCTGCTCTGAGCTGTTCAGTGGCACCCCAGGGACAGCTCAGCCTTGGCAGCTCGAGGGGGTTCGGGGTGATTGGCACCTCCGTTTCAGGCTCGGTGTTACTGGTCCCAGTTAAGGGTCCCCGGGGCAGTGCTGGGGGCACGCTGCTCTCAGTGCCTGTCAGCCCAAAGAGGGGACCCCCTGTGAATTTTACCATTAAGATGAAGCCCCAGAAAATGTCCTTTTCCCCCTTGCTCCCACCTGGCATTCCCGTTGCATCCCTCCTGCTCCTGGCAGTAGCCTCAGGCACCCTGAGCCCCCCCAGTGAGAGGGACAGCAGGACATCCTGCACCCGGGACCACCAGCTTTAACGTGGAACTTTTTTTGCCACTTTGGGGTTTTCTGGTGTCAGGGAAAAGTGTGTGTGTGTGGGGTGCTCCCCACAGTCCTTCTTGGAGCTGGGATGTGGCACAGCCGAGGTATCCAGCACTGCTGGGTCTCTTCCCTGCCCCCAGGTCTCATCCCTGGCACCACTTCAGAAGGGGATGGGCAGGGGCAGCACCAACCCCCCAGACAAAGGCAAGGAGGGAACTTGGAGCAACCAGGTGGCAAAGCTGGGTGGTACCAGTGGCAAAGCACAGGAGGGTGTTGGGGGAGGCTGCCAGGCACATTTCCAGGGGCTGGCAGAGTTGACAGGGGCCTGGAGAGGTGGGATGAGGGTCCCCTGCTCACCCCTTCATGAGGTTTGGCCTCAGCTCTGCCCTCCAGAAACCCAGTGGAGGGCAGTGTATGGGGTGGGCTCCCTGGGGTACAGCCAGTAGGGCCCTACAGCAGCTCTGCCCCATTGCAGGTGGGTCAGAAGGTCCTGTGGGTGATGTGACTCCATGTATTGGAGTCTTGGAATAAGATGGTCTGTCAGGTCCCTTCCAATCCAAACCATGCTGTGATGTATCTCCTGAGTACCCACGTGCCCCTCTGCCACCTCTCTGTGTCCTCCAACAACTGGGGTCATGCCAGGGCAGGGTCCTGCCCCAGGATGCTCCTCCAGCTGCATGTATCCCACCTATCCATGGAACATGTCTACACGGGACACAGCCCAGCGACACACGTGTGTGACACACGGCATGGGAAAGGCAGCACCCTGGGGCAGGCACATGTGTGGGCACAGCCATGGAGCAGCGACATGTTCACGGGGTCCTGCCACACACAGGGACATCCAGCAGGCACCTGTGCCTCCTCCACACACTGTGGCATGGAAGCCACATGTCTGGACATGTGTGTTTACCCACCTACACGTGCCCAGCTGGCAGCACACGTGTGTCAGCACATGTAGCTGGCACACTGCCCATGGCTCCAGCCGGGTTCTGGGGCAGCTCACAGTTACTGGGCACCCCCACAGCCCTGCACACACCCCTTGAGGGGTGCAGATGTGCCCTAGGAGTGTGCAGATACACCTGTGCACACTGCAGCTGCTTTGGGGTGTATTTGATGCTCCTCATGGGCCTCTCCTTAATCCCCTCCCACTCCATCTCCTGAGCCTCCTTGTTGCATCCTGCTCCCCTTCTCCCTACTGTCACCATCCCTGTACTGTGAGCCCGTGTCTGCCCTTTCCTGTCTCTCCTACCCCTCTACACTGCTTGTTTTAGCTGAATCCTTCTCCCCATGTCGTGCTGTGTCACCCCTTGGTTGCCCTGGAGCATCCCTCCCTGCCCGCTGCCATCCTGGAACCCTGCACCCCCCCTGGCTCCCCAAACTCCTGCTCTACTCCCCCACGCTATTCCCAGCCTGGCAGACAGGGATGTGGCACCAGCAGCCCCACGGCTGCCAGGCCAGGGCTTGCCTGCACAGTGCCCCAGCCGGGCATCAGGATGATTTAAAAGGACTGTGAAAAATGTAGTTATTTTTTCCCCTTTCAGCTGCAAGTCAATACTTGGGGAAGGATGTTTAATTATCTTTGTCACCCTCCTAAATCTCTTTATGAGAAGGTTTGGCTGCAAATCTCCACATCATTTCAGAGTTATTGGCTAGTGCAGTGCACAGCGACACAGTAAATTAGCCGCTCGGAGCAGGCGTGGGTGCTCCCACCACTGCCAGTCCTGCACGTGGCTGGTCCCCCTCATCCTGGGGCTGTGACAGGCTGGTGGCAGCAAGGAAGCCCTCTGATAGCTCAGGAATTAGGGCTGGTGTCCCCTCAGGTGTGGGCACCACCTGGTTGTCATGGCACAGCACATGCCCCATCCCTGGGGACATGGCATCTCCTGTGAGTTGCCAGGACCAGGCAGGATCCAGAGGACAAGGGACACCCCAGGGTGACCTCCTGCACCAGGAGGTCCATTGTTCTCACTGTGTGAGACCCCCAGCACCTCCTTCAAGATACTCTCCCCAGCCCTGGAGCCAGTCTGCCCAGACCCGGGGCTGTGGTTACCTGGTGCCCACTACCCCCACAGCTGGCAGGATTCCACCGGGGTGACTCAAAATCACCCTTGGCTGAGGGATGGATGAGGCTGAGGCATCTAGAGGTGCTGGGTCCACCCATCTGCTCTGAACCCCCCCAAAAATGCCCATGTTTGAAGGCAGATTGGAGAGGGGTGGGTGGGTTGAGATCCAGCACTGGGTCCTGCTGCCATTCCCAGGGCAGGACCCACCCTGGGTGCGGGTGCAGGGCTGGGTGGGCCAGCGAAGGCGACAGATGGAGAGCAGGCACAAAAAGTGGGATGCAGCCCCCCACCCATCAGCATCCCTGGAGGCAGCACCCAGCACCCAGCACGCCCTAAACTCCCCCATTCTCATGCAAAACCGGTAGAGCTGGGGCTGGGCTGGAGGACCGAGATACGCCAGAACGGAATACCACCTTCCCGATAATGCCTTTTATTGGACTAGGTGACACGCAGGCTTTAGGGGGATAGCAGGAGAATCCTCTCGGCTCATCCGCAGAAAGGATTTCCACAGCCCTCCCGGCGGCTTGTCAGCGCTCGGCGCCGAGTCCCTGAAGAGTTATTACCTCCCGACGCAGGGCTCTGTCTGCCGGGAGCTCAGCGGCGTCCCTGCCCCTCTTTGCTGCTTAGAAAGATTACGCCGCCTTGGAATAAGCTCCGTGGAGCGCTGCTGCCGTCGCATCAGACACAGGCTAATCAGAAAATTAGCAGGGAAAGAAAACTTTGTGGCAGGAAACTTATCTCCGGCGCGGGCGCGTTGTCGCTCCGGCTGCTGCTGCTCCCGCTGCTCCCGCTCCTCCCGCGCCCAGCCCCGGCCCTCGGGGCAAAATTTCCTTGGTTTGCAGTGATTAAAGTGGGGTGTGGGGTGTGAGGGGGTGTGGGTACACACACGTCTGTGTTTCAGCGTGTTGGTGCATCTTGGCGATGGTCCTGTGCAGGGCTAAGGGTTGGGCTCGGTGATCCCTGTGGGTCCCTTCCAACTGAGCATATTCTGGGATTCTGTGCTTGGCACAGGCTTCTGTGTGTGTGAGTGCACACACACACACTGATCTCACATGACTGGACTTGCACGTGCATCGTACAATCACAGAATCCCACAATGGTTTGAGTTGGAAGGGACCTTAAAGACCACCTAGTTCCACCCGTCTGCCATGGGCAGGGACACCTTCCACTAGCCCAGGTTGCTCAGAGCTCCATCCAACCTGGCCTTGACATTTCCAGGGATCCAGGGGCAGCCACAGCTTCTCTGGGCAACCTGTGCCAGGGCCTCCCCACCCTCACAGGGAAGGATTTCTTCCCAATATCCCATCTAGCCCTGCCCTCTGGCAGTGGGAATCCATTCCCCCTTGTCCTGTCACTCCAGGTCCTTGTAAACAGACTCTCTCCATCTTTCTTGTAGCTCCTGGCTACAAGTGCCTTGTAGGCACTGGAAGGCCACAATCAGGTCACCCCAAAGCTTCCCTTCTCCAGGCTGAACAATCCCAACTCTCCCAGCCTTTCCTCCCAGCAGAGCTGCTCCATCCCTCTGACCATCTTGGGGCCTCCTCTGGACTCTCTCCAGCAGCTCCATGTCCTCCCTGTGCTGTTCCCCAGGGCTGGAGCAGCTCTGCAGGGGGGTCTCAGCTGAGGGGCAGAGGGGCAGAATCCCCCCTGCCCTGCTGCCCACGCTGGGGGATCAGCCCAGGGTACGGGGGTCTCTGGGCTGGGTCATGTCCAGCCTCTCCCCCACCAGCCCCCCCAAGTCCTTCTCCCCAGGGCTGCTCCATCTGCTCATCCCCAGCCTGGATTGATCCCAGGGTTGCCCCGAGCCAGGTGCAGCACCAGCCCTTGGCCTTGTTAAACCCCGTGTGATTGCCATGGGACCACTGCTGGAGCGTGTCCGGGTCTCTCTGGACGACCCCGTCCTTCAGGCGTGTCACCTGCACACCTGAGGGACACAGGGGGACACACTGGGACATGTGTGTGCACACACGGCCACTTCTGGGCACCTTGGGGACTCTCCCAGCCCGGCTGTGTGTGTGTCCCACCCTGTGCCACCGATGCCGTGCCCACCCAGTGCCTGTGCTGGCATGACACGAGTCCCCACACCACGGTGGCATCCTGGGAAGCAGTGCTGGACACCCTTGGGTGTTCCCAGTGCCATCCCATCCTGTGCCACGGGGGCAGGAGCTGTGGGGGGGGGTGCAGGGATCGGTGCAGGGTGATTAAAATGTGCTGTTCATGTTATTTCAGCCCAAGCATCAGGGACAGTTACAGGGCACTGAGCTAGAAAATGGCATTTACAGAACCCACCTCCTGCCATCCCCAGCCCCGACCTTTGCAGCCTTCATTAGTGCCATGTGGGCATGGGCACATCCAGAGAGGGGCACACGGGGGGAAACTGGGACCCCTCCCCACTGTTCCCAGCCCCACAGCCTCTGTGAGGGACCCCAAAAACAGACAGAGGGGTAGGCATGGGACCCCTCTTCACTGTCTTCAGTCCTGCAGACCCTCTGTGGGACTCCAAAAACAGCCAGAGGGGAGGGGAGGGACCACCACCACCACCATCTCCAGACCTGCAGCTGCTCTCTGGGACCCCAAACATAGCCAGAGAAGGAAGGCAGGGACTCCTCCTCACCCTCCCAAGCCCTGGAGCCCCTCTGTGGGACCCCAAACAGTCAGAAGGGAAGGACAGGGATTCTTCTCTGTCCCCTCAGCCCTGCAGACCCACCGTGGGACCCCAAACACAAGGAAAAGGGGAGGGCAGGAACCTCTCCTCACTGCCCCCAGCCCTGCAGCCCCTCCCTGAGACCCCAGACACAGCTAGAGGGGGAGGGCAGAGACCTCTCCCCACCACGTGCAGCCCTGCAGCCCCTCTGTGGGGCCCCAAATGCAGCCAGGTCCCAGTCTGGGCGCTCTCAGTGGGATGTCTGAGCCCCCTGTGGCTCAGCTCTGGGGCACACAGGTGTTGCTGGCACCGAGGGCAGAGGGGCAGGGACCGTGCTGGGACCCCCGTGCCCCCTGCCCCGTGCTGGGCAATACCAGCGGCCCCACACGGGCTCATTTTGGGGATAATGGGTCCATCCGTAGCAACAGTTACTACGATTCCCTTTTCCCATTCCCTTTCCCCGACTCCAGCGTCTTCCCATGGCAGCTATGGCGCTGCCGGGGATGTGTTTACAGGCAATTAAAGCTCATTAATTGTGCGCAGAAGCAACAGAAACCCCGCGGCAATGTTGGAGGGGGAGGTGAGTCCCGCAGGGGACAGAGCCAAACCCGGCCATCCCTGGCTCATCCAGGGGAATGTGGGGGGCGAGTGGGGGTCAGCACCCCCCTGGGGTGATGCTGGGCTGAGTTTGGCCCGGAGGGGGTGGGGGATGTGCGGGAGCGACTCATCTGCTCCGAGTCCCCATGGGAACATTAACCCAGGCACCGAGTGCTGCCGGCAGCAAACTGAGGGGCCGAGGGGGTCAAGCCTCCTCCTTCGAGGAATACGAGCCCCGTATTCCTCCCTGGAGCCCAGTGCTGTGCCCTGGGGATGAATTTGGCTCTGCTCTCGGCAGGAGCAGAGCAGGGTCTTGCTCGAGGCTCTCTCAGCACGTGTCTGAGCAGAGCTGGCAGGGGAAGGGACTGAGCCGCTGCTCCCCAGCTCGGAAAAACAATAGCATTTGGTGGCAGGAGGAGAAAAACCTTCTCTGGGATTGAAAGGATGCTTTGATTGGGAACAGATGCAGGAGATGAGGGAGGAGGCAGGTACCAGCACGGATCCGGCACAGGGCCAGCCGCCAGCCTGCTCCTGGCTCCTCGCTGCAGGGAAGGGCAGACTCTCAGGAGGCAGCTGGTGTTAAGATTCCCACTGTCCTGCCTGCTCCAGGGCTGCTGGGATACACAGGGGCTGGGCACGGGAGCAGGAGGAGGACACAGCGGTGCCAGAGCAGGGAACAGGAGCAGGGGGAGGATGGAATGGTGCCCGGGATGCACCTGACTGCAGGATGCAGCTTGTTGGGTCCAGTCCTGGGTGTCAGGGTGTGATCAGGAGATCCCACAGAATTCCTGGGTGGAGGAGCTATCCCTGGCTGGGTGGGGGTCACTGGCAGGGGGGATTCATGAGGAGGGTGCTGCAGGCTTGGGATTTATCCTGCTGGGAGGGATGTGGGACTGTGTGTGAGCTGAGCCTGGTGCCCCATCCCCTGCTGCAGGACCAGCACGAGAGGTGCAGTGAGGATCCTGCTGTGGCTTCCAACTCCTCTTCCTCTGCTTCCTCCTCCTCCTCCAGTGCTGGTAGCAGGACCCAACAAGACAAGCCACAGCTCTGCCAGGCTGAGGCCAAGGGCACAGCTCAATGTAAAGACTAATCATGTTGCTGCTGCAGCTCCATGCCCCCCGCCCTCCTGCCTGCAGAGAGGCTGGTCTGGGTGGCGCTGGGTCCCGAGGTGTGGGCAGAGGTGTGGGCAGAGATGCTCGGGGGCACACTGCGGGCAGCAGGAGGTAGAGAGTGGCTTGGCAGGGCCTGACCCTGTGCCGGCTCTCCCTCCCTCCCTCTGGCCCTCCCTCTTTCCTGCAGGGCCGTGGCAGAGGCTGGTGTGGGGAACAGGAGGGTGCAGGAGGGCTGTGGAGTCACCCACAGCAGGGTCTGGACTAGGGTGTGCAAGAATGTCCTGCCACGTGAGTGGGGGAGAAGAAAGAACCCACCTGCCTTTGGAAAGCTCCAAATTCCCCTGGCAAAACCTGCAGAGGGTCATCATCCACCTCCAAGCGAGTAAAAGGCTTTTCCCCCCTAAAAGCAGCTCCTGAGGCTGGGAGGCGGCCGTGCCCTCATTCCTGGGAGGGCATGCAGAGCTCACACACCTTCCCTGCCAGGCTGCAGGCACCCACCCAACCCCACGTGCCCCCGCTGCCCCACCATGCTGGGCACAACAGGGCTGACATGGGGCTGCTCGCTGCCCCCCGGGAGCCAGGCTGGGGCCTGCAGGATCATACTTACGTGAGCCAGAGAACCGGAGCACCCGGCACCCCGCGGAGATGGGAAGGGGGTCCGTCCCGCCTCTCGCCCTGGCTCGGTGCCAGGCAGCACCGGCGCCGGTGGGAGATGCTTGGCCCACCTTGACCCTTTCCCTGGCACTCCCGCTCGCCGGCGGGCCGGGTCCCCGCGCCCCCCGCCCTGCGCGGCGGCTCCGGCGGGAGGCAATCGGCAGGCGCGCGCTGCGGAGCGGCGCCTTTCTTCTCTAATCTTCTTATTTCATTTTAGCATTTACAATACACCCAGCCGGTAATCCTGACATCAAACACGCCACGCGCACTTCCAAGCTGCGCCGACGTCAGGCTGCGCGAGCGCTGGCAGGAGCTGCCAGCTCCGACGTCTCCAGATAACAGGCGGGAGAAAGACAAGGAGAGCTGTTCTGCCGGCGGGGTGAGCGGGCACCGGGCTCCAGATCCTCCAGAGCCCTTTGGCCACCTACAAGGTGCCTGTCGGGGCTGTGAGGGCGTGTCCCGCGCTGGGATGAGGTGGGTGCTGGTTGCTCAGGGCAGGTTTTGTCTCTAGGGAGAGGTTGGGGTCAAGGTCACTCACGGTGGCAGCCCAGGGGCAGGGGCTGAGCTGGGTGGCCCCGCTGGTGCCCACTCATCCACCTCCCTCCCCCCTGGAGCTGGGTAGGCCTCTGGGCAATCCCAACACTGGAATGTGCTGAAGGCTTTTCCCAGCCACCATCCTTTGGTGACCGGGCATGGCAGCTGGACCTTGGCTGGGGCACATGGGGCACCCCTCTGGAATGCTGGGATGTGCCCCCTCCCCAGGGGGAGGGCAGGCAGGGGCACCTGCATGCTTGGGGTGGATGGAGACAGTGTCTAATACCCAATATCCATTGGCATCATCCATGTGGAGCTGGTGACAGAGACCCAAAGGCTGGACAGCCAGTGATGCTCCAGAGTCCCCTTCCCTACTCCCCTGTCCCCGGCTCTTCTCCGATGGATACCAGCTGCTGGGACAGAAATTCCTGAGGCTGGTGAGGCCCTGGCACAGGTTCCCAGAAAAGCTGTGGCTGCCCCATCCCTGGAAGTGTTCGAGGAGCTGAAATGCTCAGCAGGGCTGGACTGGGGAGAGGGAAATGAAGGTCAGAGAGAGGCAGAAAAGCCTGAGAAATCATTTAGTCCACCCTCAGACCCTGGTGAGGATGGGAACCCTGCCTGGCTCCCCCTCATGGATGGTTCTTGGGGGCACCACAAGGCTCAGGAAGGCTTTGCCATGGCAGAGCACCCTGATGCCCTGTGCCAGGGTGATGTCCTGTGCCCACACAGCTTTACCATCCTCTTCCTCAGCCCAGGCAGGAGGAACGAGCCCAGCAAACACGTGCTCTGCCCGGTGCTGGCAGTGCCAGGGAATGTGAGGAACGAGGAGGAAGAGAAGGAGAAGGGCAATGACTCCTGTCCCTGTGCAGACCTCAGTCCCTGCCAGCCCCTTCCTCAGTGCCAGGTGGGCACTCCCTGGGAGCCCCTGGTGAGGGGTCACACCCCACGGAACAGTCTTAGATCAAATCCATGCCTCAATATTTGGGATTTAATCAGCACTAAATAAGTAGCTTTTTTTTTCCTTTTCTTTTTAAGGCGGGGAAGGGATGCGACTCAATAGGAATTAATTTGCCTAATTAGCGTCTTTGGGAAGCTCTCCCTCCTGCGCATGCCCTGGCAGGGGGAATTCCAGGACCCGGCAGTGAAGGCTGTGCCTGGTGGGGTGATGTCCAGTATCCTGCCTGCCCCTCTTCCTGCTGGTCCACACAGCTCTGCCCTGAGCCCACAGGATCCAACTGGGATGCAGCTGTAGAGCTCCGGGGGATGCCCATCACCGTGGTGGCACCCACCAGCCCCACGGGGGTTGGCCACAGTGGGCACGGGGCGGGGGCCAGCCGGGGGGTGTGGGAGCGGGCGCCTGACAGGGAAGATGAATGGTTTTAATCACTCCGCTTACAGGGCACCATCTGAAGTTTCGTGTAAGTTATGATAGCGACAGTTTGCACGAAAATTGTATTTCCAGGCTTCATTGACTGGCTTAATGAGAATCTTTACGTGTCAGATATTAAATTAAGAAATTAAAGAGCTGTTTCGGTGTGTATAGACTCCTTCCCTCGCACTGAGCTGCTTCTTCCAGATCAATCAGGAACGCGCCTCTAGAAAAGATGGGAGAAGCCTTTGATTTTCTGTCACCGGGGAAGTGAATCTAATACGCGTTGGCACCTAATTCATGTTTTATTAAAAGGCATGAGGTGGATGCTGCCGGCCCCCGCCTCTGCCCGCTGCCCTCTCTCCGCCTGGGCTGCTCCAGGAGGAGGGAGCCCCCCCAGCTCCGCCATCCTTGGCTCCCAGTGCTGCCTGGCTGTCACACCGTGTCCCAAATGCCAGCGTCCCCAGGGATGCCGAGCACTGAGAGGGCACAAGGCCCTGGCTCTGCTAGCCAGAGATGAAGGGCAGTTTGGAAAGAGCCGCGTGGGAATCACCACACTGGAAAATATTGCTGCTCTCCTGTGTTGCCATCCCTGCTTTCATTTTCATTTCTGCGTTGGCTGAGCTTGACCTGAATTCCCTGATCCCTTTGGTCTTCCCTCAAATTTTGCTGGGAGCGGGTAGTTGGCCAACAGCTCGCCAGCTGGTGGGGAATGGGGAAGATGTCACAACCGTGGGAGGGACTCAGATGGCTGGAGGACGTGGAGAATGCCATGATCATGGACAGGCTCCCGGGCATGGTGGGCTGGATGGGGGCAGAAAATCAGTGCCATGGACACTGGAGATAAACACCTGGGACAGGGACGCTGAAGAGTAACTCCTGGGTCAGGGACCACAGGGAAAAATGTCCCAGGGCACGGGTATCCAGGGACAACAGGGATCAATGCCCCTGGGTGGGGACATCTAGGGACACTGGGGATAAATGCCCCTGGATGCGCTTATCCAGGGACACCAGCCATAAATCCCTCCTTTCAGAGGCACGCAGGGACACCAGAGATAGCCCCTGGAGCAGGGCCATGCTGGGACAGTGCAGATAAGTTGGGGACACCAGTCAGCCCAGTGTGTTCGGGGAGAGAGTCCAGATGGGATGTGTCTGTGTTTCCTGATCCACCTGGTCCCTGTCATGGAGGAGCTTGGGGACACAGTCACCATCTCAGGACTCCCCAGGAGGGGGACAGGGGTGTTGGGCTCTCTCTGGATGCTTGGATGAGCCCCAATCACTTGTGGTCAGCACATCTGGATGAAGTCCCACTGCCTGGGCGCTCTCCCAGTCCCCTCACCACAGCTCCACCTTCCAAAGTCAAAGGTGAGGAGAGGAAGGCATCGCTGTTTCAAACTGTCTGTCAGGGCAAGGAAAGTCCCACCTCCAGGTCCCTGACCATGCCATCCATCTTCAGCTCCCCACGCCGGCCCTGGCTTCTCCTTGTGAGGGCACCCTTGGAGTAAACAGCTTAATTTGGCACTAATATGAGCAGTGACATGGTCTGCCGTGTCAGCTATTGATTCCTGTCCGCACGGCCCCATCAGTCACTCAGGCTCTTTTTATTTTTTGATATTACAGTCGGGAAGGATCAACCCCCCAGCAGTCCTGGATTGGGCTCATTGTGTCCCTGCAGGAGCCTGGTCCTGGTGTCACCAGTCCTCTCCCCACTGCTGGGACTCTGGGTCCCTGGCAGTAGGGAGAGGGGTGTGACATCAGGACCAGCCTCATGTGGGGACCCAGTGTCCCTGCAGGAGCCTGGTCCTGATGTTGTTAGCCCTCTCTGCACTGTTGGGACCCCACATTCCCACAGGAGGCTGGTCCTGGTGCCATCTGCCTTCTCCCCACTCCTGGGGGCCTTGTGTCCCCACGGGAAGCTGGTCCTGTGCCACTCACAGCATTTCTCCCACGGGACATATGTAGGTACAGAAGGGGATGTGGGGGGAGCTGGAGCCACAGTGCCCCTGATTAAGGCTGCCAGGATGCCTGCAGGAATGGTGCCCCCAGGATCCTTGCCCAGGAGGACAGGGGTGGGTCAGGACTGGGACCATCAGTGCCACTGTCCCCGGGCCCCGGCCAGGCTGGCCGAGGTGCTGCCACCGCCCGTGCCAGCCCACCCCGGCAGCCGGGCGCCCCGCTGGCCCTGCCTAAATGTCTCATTAAAGGGATTTGCGGGGCTGCTGAGCCGGCCTGTAATCTGGCGCTTACCGTTCATTTGTTCCAGCGTCTCAGGCAGTCGGCAAAGGTCGTTGGATCTTTAATTACCGGGAGGCAAGCGGCGGGCACAGCGGGGAGGAGGAACAGCTGCGGGCGCCGGGCAGGCAGCCCGAGAGCGGCAAGCGCGGCCGGCTAACGAGGGAGATGCTTTCTGCCCTCGAGACCCGGCAGACGACACGAGCAGCGCTGTCACAGCGGCGTTGTCACAGCCAGCCAACCCACGGCCCGGCTGCGCAGTGACCGCAGCCTCGCCTGGCATTACCCCCTTCCCCCTCCTCCTCCTCCTCCTCCTGGGCGGTGTGTCACCCGCCCCGCAGCCCCAGCCCAGCACGGTTTGTCTCTTTGTCGCTCCTGTGAGCTGTGAGACACGAAGGGTGCCCAACCCTGGGCACACGGGGGTGGCTGGGCACACCCTTGTGTGCACGTCTGGGGGTGCCCACCCCTCCCTGGGCAGATTGTCCCTGGGCTGTGCCTGGGTCAGGCTGAGCGGGATGGCTGGAGCTCAGCTAGGACAAGCCAGAATTCCCAACTGGCTGAATATCACTGGGATGTGTTGATACCTGGTGTGCCCAGGCAAGAGCAGGAGTGTGCTCCCTGCCCACAAATCCGTGTGGGATGGAGGGACGGGGGTGGGAGCCCTGCTGGGGTGTTGTGTGCTCGGTGCTGAACGTGGGCTGTGTGTGCAGGTACATCCATCTCCCAGGGCTCAATATTCACATGTGTGTGGGGGGAGATGAGTTTGAGCACATGGGGGTGTCTCTGAGTGCTGAATGCCCCCAGCACAATGGATGTGCGTGTGTGTTGGGGGTGTGTGTGCAGGGACACGGGTTAGATGGAGCTCTGAGCAACCTGGTCTAGTGGAAGGTGTCCCTGCCCATGGAAAAAGATGAGCTTTAAGGTCCTTTCCAACCAGAACCATTCTGTGATTTTGTGATATGGGCTGAATTCCACGTGTGCATGCACGTACCTCCCTGCACACCCTGTGCACATAGATGTGCATGAGCTCCCACGGTGTGTGTGTATGCTGAGCCATGTGGTGTTTGTGCTGCAGAGGGGCCTGGGGGTGCTGTGTGGGTGACAGGGCTGCAGAGAGCGAGTGACAGCAGGACGGGCAGTAAAGGAAGTCACACAATTATCCCTGTGCTGCGTGCGGAGCCATCCCGCTCCGTGAGGGTCATTAATGGACTGTCATATCCTGTGCTGACAGGTGGGATCAGTGCCTGACACGGGGAATGAGATGCTCCAGGGCTGCGGTGGTCTTGGGTGACAGGCAGGAACCGTGGCTTGTGCTGCCACCTCCCCCTGCCCATGTGCTTTGCCTGGCCCCGACCCCCCTCCATCCTGCCCGGGTGCCCAGGTGATGCCGTGCAGGCCCCCCACTGTCCCCACGGGCTGCCCAGCGTGCAGGGGGGATGCAAAGGCTCTGCCCTCCGCTGCCGGGGGTCCCCGCAGCGCTCGGAGTGCCCCCGGGGCTGGCTGCAGCCTGAGTGACAGCCTGGCGCGTTAATGAGCCCCGTGCCGGGCGGGATGGCTGACACCCGCGGCCACCTCCTCGGGCCACCCCTGGGGGCTCCCAACCGTCAGGCACGGCCGGGGGAGGCCTGGGGGTTGACACTGATGCCGTCCTTTCTCCTTAACGCCACTGGGATCTGCCTGGCTTTGCCTGACCCCTGCAGTCTGGGGGCTCCAGGATGTGCAGGGGGCTGGCTGTGCTCCCCGGCGTGCAGGGTCAGCTGCCTGCAAGGACTGGAGGCACCTGGAGCGTCCCCTGCCTGGCCCCAGCCAGCCTGGGCAGGGCAGAAGGGGATGGAGAAAGGATAAGCCAGGCCAATGTGGACACTGGGTGCTCTGCAGTGGGTCTGGAACGCAGCATCATCCTCCTGCCTCAGTCCCAACGTTCCTGGGGCATCTTCCTGCCTTAACCCATTGCTTTTGGAGCATCTGCTGCCTCAGCATCACCATTTTGGAACATCTTCCTGTCTTAGTCCCACCATTCCTGGAGCACCCTCCTGCCTCAGCACCAGCATGTCTGGAGCATGGCCCTGCCTTGGCACGGCAGTTCTGGAGCATCCTCTGCCTCAGTCCCACTATTTCTGGAGCACCCTCCTGCCTTGGCCCAGCATTTCCAGAGCATCCTCCTGCCTCAGTATCACCATTTTTAGAGCATCCTCTTGCCTCAAAACCATCATTTGTGGAACATCCTCCTGCTTCAGTCCTACCCTTTCTAGAGCATCGTCCTGCTTCAGCACCAGCATTTCTGGGGCATCCTCTGCCTCAGCAACACCATTTCTGGAGCATCCTTTGCTCAGTTCCTGCATGACTGCAGCTCTGCCCCCTAATTCCAGCTCCTGGCCCCATCCTTTTCAACAATGACAGTCTTCATCCCTTGTTCCCCTGTCTCCTATCTCTCTTCCTTCCTCCCACCTCTCGCTCGCTCCCTTGAAGACACACATGCCTAATCCTCTTGTTAGCCTATCCCTTCATCTAAAACCAATATGCAGCTGAATGCTGGAGATAATTAATTGATCAATTAGATAGAGAACTGCCTGTGCTCATGGCATTGAACACATGGGGGGGGGGGACACTGGGCTAGCACACCTGGCAGTGCCCGTGCCCATGGGAGGGGGTGCTGTGTCCACACCCGGGTGCTCTCAGTGTGTGCACACCCAGCCGTGCCCGTCGGTGCTGAGCTCGGGGTGACACACACCCTGCGCCCCCCACATCCCTCTTCCTGCCCCAGTTTGCTCCACAGCTGCAAGGACACACCTGCAGTGGTCCCACCGGAGGGGACAGGCCACCCAACAAGGTGACCACGGGGCACTGGCAGCTGGCAGGGCCATGGTCACCTGCCTGCCCCACAGGGTCACAGCGGGTGCTTGTGCAGTGGGGACCCCAAACCCTGTCCCCGCTGCCCCCCCAGCCCAGCCTGGGTGTGGGTAAGGGATGGGGCAGTGCCAGCTGCAGGTCTGGGTGCTGCTGGCACCTCACCACTGTGCCATGCACACCGTGTGACATGATGACATGGTCTGCAAAGCCGGGGAGGTGCGAGTGCTCCAAACCCTACCCGGGGGGTTCCTGCAGCCTGGCATCCCCTGGTCCCCAACACTTCACTCCTCCTGGGTGCCCCCAACCATCCCAGAGCACGTGGTGGGATGCTGAGCGCCCAGGGGTGTCCCAGCTGTCAGGGTGGGGGTCCCAGCTGTCAGGGTGGGTGCCCTAGCATGCCAAGGAGGGGCTGCCAGGCAGGCAGGCAGGCAGGGCGCCGCGGAGAAGTAAATAATGCAGCAAACCCATGTCTGCCAACCCCCTCCTCCCCGGGCTTTGAAAAGCAACACATTACCCTGATCTCCAGACATGAGTTTTTGTCACCAAACAGGGTGATGAGGAGACTTTGAAGCAAATACAAACACCGGGAAAGGGAATACATAAGAAGAGAGTCGTGTGTTCTCTTCAGAAAACAATTGTGGTGTCAACTACACGGAGCAGCTCCGCGGAGGGGGAGCTGCTAACCAGGAACCTGACAGCCCCAAACGCCGGGAATTATCATTAAAATAATGAAATCATCCCTCTGCTGACAGGGCTCTGGTGCCTTCCCTGTTCCACATCACACAGATGCCCCTGCCCCTCCTCTCCTTGCACCCCCACCTTGCCCCAAGTGCTGTGCGTGCCCCTGTGGTGGTATCACTGTCCCAGCTGGCGACAGATCCCCTCTGCACCCACCTGTGCTTTGTCACCTGCATGCCCTGAGTGCACGGTCCTGTCTTGCACATGCACACTTGCACCACCTCCTGCTTTATGGATATCCTCACACCTTGCTCGGGGCACTCACACCTTGCACACTCGCACCCCACGCACTCCCACACGCTCTCCTGCCCCACAAATGCCCTCACACCTTGCACACTTGGCCTCTGTGGTCCTGTGTGCCCCCTTCTCCCTGACACCCTCCCTGAAGCTCCATAAATAACATAAACCTGTGTGGGGATGTAAAGGCAGTGCTATGTATAGCCTGGGAGATGGTGGCAGGTACCCCTCTCCATCTGGATTTCACTTGGGCATTTAAGGTGAACTTGGGAGTTCAGCCAGGATTTGGGGGGTCTGTCTTTGAGCCAGGCCCTGCATTGGAAGGGCTCAGGACAGCCCCTGGGAGCTCGGCATGGGGTGCTGCCCCTTCACATGCAGGGCTGTTCCCGAGGGTGTGGGTGTGCCTTGGGGTGGGGGTGCTGCCACGAGGACCCCTGGGAGCTTGGGGGAAAGAGGGGGCACCTTTGTGTGGCACACAGGCACCTCCTTGCCTTCAGATGCACATGCACCAATGCTCTGCATGAGCACTCGCACCCCGTGCACACTTGGAACAATCACCCCCTGCACCAGCACATCCATCCTGCTCACAGTCACCCCTGCACCAGCATTCCCAGCCTGCTCACATCCACCCCTGCCCCAGCACTTCTCTGCTCACATGCAATCCCTGCACCAGCACTCCTATCCTGTTCACACTCATTCCCTGCAGAAGACATCCCTCCTGCTCACACTCACTCCCTGCACAACTTCCACGCTGCTCACTCTCATCCCAGCAGGAACAAATCCACCTGCTCACACTTATTCCCTGCACAAGCAAATCCAACTGCTCACACTCATCCCTGCACCAGCACTCCCACCCTGCTCACACTGATTCCCTCCACAAGCACTCCCACCTGCTCCAAGTCATCCCTGCACCAGCACTCCCACCCTGCTCACCCCTCCAGCCCTGCACTCAGGCCTTGCACCCCCCCTCACCTCTCAGACACACTCGTGCCCTGCACGTCCTCTCACACTTTCCTTGCCCTTCCACACCTTCCACGTGTGCCCAGACACGGCACACGGGATCTCCCCTGTGCCTCACACACGTGTGTCCCGGTGCACGCTCTGGGGGTGCCCCTGGCATGACTCCAAACGTGCCTCTTCCCAAACGCAGCTCCAGGCACTCCCTTCCTGCACCCCACGACCCCAAACCTTGCTCAGCCCCTCACCCATGGGGCCACCCTGGGCACACCGGCTCGCTGCCCCCACATCCCTGCAGACACCTCTCCCTGCTCCCTCCATCCCTCATCCATCCATCCATCCATCCATCCATCCATCCATCCATGCATCCCTCCGTCTCCTGACACCTTCCCGCGCCCGGTGCTGTCGCCCTTCTCCTCCCTCTTTATCTCTGGCTCCCAGATGCCTCTCGCCCCTCCCCGCTGCTCCCTCCATCCCTCCTCTCCCCATCCCTCGCTCCCGCCGCGGTTATCGCTCCCTCGCACACATCCCTCCTCCCTCCCTCCTTCTCCTCATCCTTTCTCGCTCCTCGCACGCTCCCCTTCTCCCGTCTATCCCCACCACTTATCCCTCCATCCCCGCGTTTCATCCCTCTCCATCCGCCAGCTTTCTAGGGCACCTCGTTGTCCAGCCCCGGGGCTGCCACCCCATCGCGCCGCCCGTGTCCCCGCGTCCCCCGGCTCACGTGTCCCCTCGGTGTCCCCGCCGTGCCCCGTTTTTGCCGCGCTGCCGCAGCCTTTAAAGTTTCAATCAGGCTCGGCTGGGGGAGGCGGGGAAGGCTGCGCCTCCCGCTCCCAGCCCCGCGACGCCGCGCTGCCACTCTGAGTGCTCCCGCCTTATAAATTTTACATTATTACCCTCTTTAAAGTATATAAAATAACTATTCATAAATTATTGAGGGGAAATTTAAAATACTACAAATGTTTATAAATGTTTATCAAGAGGTCTTCAGAAGTGAGCGAGCGGAGCCTGAGTGACTTCCCACGGCTGGCAGGAGCACGGCAGCCCCCCCTGCCCCTGCCCGCAGGGGGATTTCGGGGGGACCCTCAGCTGGAGCCCGGCACGGGCTCCCACAGCCTCGTTAATTCATGTTCCCATGGATGGTGAGGAACAAATTCACATCCGTGTGCTGTCTCCCGCTGCCAGCGGTGCTTGGGGTCGGGGCGGCCCCATCACCTGCTGAAGTGTGATCCCACTCTGGGGCTGTCTCTGGGCAAGGACAGATGGCCTGTCCTGTTTGGGACATGTCCTGTCCAGCTGGGAATGTCTTCTGCCCTGCTGGGGACACAACCTGACCCACTGGGGATACGTTCTGACACACCAGGGACACGTTCTGTCCTGCTGGGAACCTGTCCTGACCCACTGGAGACAAATCCTGACCTACTGGTGGCATGTTCTACCCCACTGGGACACATCCTGTTCTGCTGGGGACATGTCCTGCTCTGCTGGGGACATATCCTGACACAGGGGGACATGCCCTGCCCCTCTAGGGTAACATCCTGCCAAACTGGAGACTTGTCCTGCCCTGCTGGGGATGAGTCCTGACCCTCAGGAGACGTCCTGCCCTGCTGGGAACACATCCTGCTCCTCTGGGGACATGTCTTGACCCACTGGGGACATATTTTGCTCTGCTGTTGACATGTAACGACCCACTGGTGACAGGTTCTATCCCCCTGGGGACACATCCTGTACTGCTGGGAACATGACCCACCAGAGACACATCCTGACTCACTGGGGACATGTCCTGTCCCTGGCAAGCACAGCACCTCCAAGGCTGGGCAGCTGGCATGGTATGGCATGGCATGGCACAGACCTGTAGGAATGGCATCACTGAGCCTGGCTCAGCATGGCACAGCATTGCAGGGCATGGCACAGCACATTCCTGCAGGGATGGCACTGCCAAGCAGGGGCAGCTGGCATCGCACAGTCCCTGGAATAACCATGGCAGAGTCCCTGGAATAACCATGGCACAGCCCTGATGTAGCCATGGCACAGCCCGGGGAGGGCACAGGGATCCTGCACATCCTTTGCTCCTCTTCCCAAGGTGATCCAGGATCCAGGTTTCACCTGTAGGCAGGGTGTTACTGCCAGGGAGGTGCCAGGGTAGGAACCACCTACCAAAGACCAGTGCTGGGGACATCCTTGTCCCTGTGCAAATCACAATCATAGACAACACCCAGGCTGCAGGACACGGGCACCACGGCTGCTGGGAAGGAACAAAGCACTGGAAATGTCCCCAGGAAGCCCAGCACAGCCTGGAGACTGTGCCCACCACGGGGTGGCAAAGGAGCTCTGCTTAACCCCGGCGAGTGGGTCTGCCAAGTGTGCACAAGTGGTGCGTGGATGCTCAGTGATCCCATAGCCCCCAACGAGAGCTGCCTGCAGGGATTGTGTTTAAAGCGCCGGCTGATTGGGGTAATCATGGGAGCAGAGAGTGCATTAGCTGTGAAGGTTTATAAAGGGAAATTAAAATAAAATTGGATGTGACAGAAAAGTACATGGAAAATTAGTATAAGAATATGAATATTTATGGCTGTGGGAGCACGCAGGGGGAAAGCTCTCCTCTGCTCCAGGCCACCCTCCCTGATGTGGGGCTCGGGCAGGCCCTGGGGCAGCACCGGAGTGCGGGGTGGGAACATCGTACTCCACCTTCGGTCATCGTTGTCACCACTGACGCACCTTCATGGGGTGATGGAGGTTGTGGCATCCCAGCTGTGTGCCCACGTGCCCCTCACCTCTGGGGGTGTCTGCAGGGCTGGCGTGTCCCGGTGTTGGAGGTGGCCACAGGGACAGGGAGAGGCACAGAGCGGGAGCATCGCTGGTGGCAGAGGGGAGGGGGTTGGCACCGTGAGGTGCTGGCATGCCCGAGGCTGCTCGAGCAAGAATTAGGGCACTAGGACAGAGCTCAGCCCGCCAGGATGGCCGGGCACAGCCCTCCTCCTGCCCGCTGGGGCTCTGCCCACCCAGCCGGGCTCCGCAGGGTCTGCACCACACCCAGCGGCCCCCCGGCAGCGTGTGAAGATGCCACCACCCTGCTGGGGACAGCACGAGTCCCCCCACCCCACCTTCCCCCAGCATCCCCGCCTGCCCTGCCGCGGGCGCGCTGCCGGACCCGGGGGCAGCCACCCCCCCTGTCCCCTCCCTCTGCCACACTTAGAAGCCATTAAAATAATTGAATGCTTTAAATATTCAGCGCTCGGCTTAAATATTCATCAGCAAAGTTATTCTGATTGCTAAACAGCATCAGCGCAGGCTGGGAGATGGTTCCTCTCCACGGAGCTCCCCCCGCCCCCCGTGCACAGCCCTGAGCACCCCGACCCTCACGTGGGCACACACGGGGGCAGACACACCTGCACACGCGTGTGCACACATGTGCACGTGCATGCAGACATCGTGCGTGGAGGAGGATGTGTGCAAACACTCCCAGAGCGGTGGGTGCAGGCACTGGGAGCAGTGGAGGGCACTGGGAGCACGTTTAGGCAGCTGGTTTTACCCCCCTGACCTGAGCTGGGCTCCCCTGGTGAGGCAGGGGGAGGTTCTCCGTGTCCCCATCACTGCCCACCCTGGCACCAACAGCTTAAATCCCACTCCAGGGCCACTCTGGTCATTCCCAGCATCCCCATACTGGTGTCACCAAGGGCCCAGGGCAGCAGCACTCACCTCCACCAAAACCCACATGAAATCCGTGTGATGTGCAGCCCCAGAACTATTCCTGGGCAGTCTCTGCTGCAGGGGTGCCCCACAGGGTGCAGGGGGGGTATCCCTGAGCCAGTGCTTGCATTATTTAGGTGTTTGTACCACAGGCAAGGACACGTTAAGGACTGATTCCTGACTCAATAGTAGTGAGAGATGGTCCAAGTGGACCCCACTTGGCATCCCAACATGCCTGGGAAGGCATCACTTTGAACCCCCTCCCTGGCTCCCCAGGTACCCCAGCCCTTGTGCTGCTGCCAAGCCACCATTTGCTGGAGACCGGTGATGGAGAGGTGCCTTTGAACATGAAAGGAAGGTTTGGTGATCCACCCAGCTGGGCCTTTCATAGCCCCACCTTTATTATCCCTAAGTGTCTTCTGCATAATCCCTTCCCTCAGGCTGGCTGATGGGGGGATGTTCTCTGCCAGTTCTGCAGATGTGGCACCACGTGCCACTTGCCAGGGTGATCACAGAGTCACAGAATGCTTTGGGGTGGAAGGGACCTGAAAGATCATTGAGTTCCACCCCCTGCCATGGGCAGGGACACCTTCCACTAGCCCAGGTTGCTCCAAGCCCTGTCCAACCTGGCCTTGGACACTTCCAGGGATGGGGCAGCCACAGCTTCTCTGGGCAACCCGTGCCAGGGTCTCACCACCCTTAAAGGGAAGAATTTCTTCCCAATATCCCATCTATCCCTGCCCTCTGGCAGTGGGAAGCCATTCCCCCTTGTCCTGTCCCTCCAGACCCTTGTCCAAAGTCTCTCTCCAGCTCTCTTGAAGCCCCTTTAGGCACTGGAAGGGGCTCTCAGGTCTCTCCAGAGTCTTCTTCTCCTGAGGTGAACACCCCCAGCTCTCCCAGCCTGGCTCCAGAGCAGAGGGGCTCCAGCCCTCAGAGCATCTTCATGGCCTCCTCTGGGCTTGCTTCAACAGGTTCACATCTTTCTTGTGCTGAGGACCCCAGACAGAGCTGGATGCAGCACTCCAGGTGGGGTCTCACAAGGGCAGAGTAGAGGGGGAGAATCCCCTCCCTTGACCTGCTGCCCACTCCTCTTTGGATGCAGCCTAGGATGCACCCAGTCTTGGCTATACCCCTGTGCCCTTGGTTGTGACTCCACTTTACCCACTGCTGAGTATTTCCTGGGTCCCCAAATGCCACCCATGATGGCCAGAACTGGGCTGTGGGGAGAAGAGCACCAGTGGAACATCCCCTGCAAAACCAGGGGTCAAAGCGGGACTTCAAGAGCACAAAGAGCTCTGCACTGTGCTGAGGCTCTCCTCATCCTCTGCTGAGCTTGACAGCACTCTGGTATAATCTTCCATTAGGAGACAAAAGATCGTTGCTCGACACCTCTATTCCTGGAACTGAGTGACTCGGCTGAGAGAAGCAAGAGGAAGAGAATCAAGAGCTGATATAACCCATGGCTGGGAACAAACGATGCTCTGAAAAGAGCAGTGGCAGTGCCAGTGGCAGCAAAACCTCTGCCACCCTCTGGAGGTGGGTGAAACCAGAGCCAACAGCTACTTTTAGAAGGATTTTCCTTCTTCACTGTGATGCACTGCAGTGGGAGTGTGGGGAGAGCCTGCACATCCCCAGCCAGGAACCACCTTCCTACCTGGAGTCTTGTGAGAGGCAAGACCTGAAGCTCAGCCCCTTCAGGGATCCCATCATGAGCCCCCAGTCCCTCCAGGGATGGTCTGCAGGGCCCAGAACCTTCCGGGGTGAATCCTGCCGGCAGTCCCGCACCCACAGCCCTTGTAGTGAGTGGTGTTGGTGGATAAAGAGCTTTTGCCTTTCACCCAGGGCACATTTTCTCTCCAGCAGCAGCTGGCAGCGAGATTCCACTGGTGTGCCAGTGCATCCCCACCCTCACATGGGCGCTGGCATGTGCAGGCACACGGAGAGGTGGGAACGGCCCCGGCAAAGCTCTGCAAACAGCCCCGATAAAATTGTTCCTCAAATACCTAAAGCAGGCTTAGGTTTAAGCAATCCCGCTCCAAAGACGGCTCCCGCAGACGTGTCGCAGGCTGGAGCTGCATCTTTAATCCCGAGGAATCACAGACTTTGCATCCGCATTTGCCATTCAGATTTGCACAGCAGCAGGCAGAGGTGGGGAGGGGGGGGTCAGGGGGCCTTTGGGGGCTCCCAGCCCCGGGGGGTTGGACCCTGCCCACGCCACAGCTCAGCCAGACCCCGAGCAGAGCAGAGCCCGTCGCTCCACGCGGCTGCCGAGCACCGGGAAGGAGTCGCTGGTTTATCTGATATGATTTAATCAGCCCTATAATTAGATTAATTTGTTGATTTGATAGCAACCCATTTCTCGCTGTTTGATTTGTTTATGTGTGTTTTATGCTCCAGTTTGGCAATAAAATAGGAGCTGAGGAGGTGGGAAAGTCCCTCCGTGTGCCTGCGCTCTGCCCCTGTGGCTGGAGAGGCACGTCCAGGGCTCCTGCTGGTTCCTTGTGTGGGCAGGGAACGGGCACAATGGGCAGCTGCAGGGATGCCAACTTGATGGAACAGTCTGCCATGGGGTGGGTGCATCCCTGTGGTGACAGTACAGGGGACAGAGGGACCCAGGATGGGCCCAGTCCCACTCCAGCCACCTCCCCCTGCATCCTAAAGCAGCAATGCCTGAAAGGAAAAATAAACCCAAACCTGCTCGTTCGAGGGGGGAAGAGATGGGCT
Source organism: Pseudopipra pipra (assembly GCF_036250125.1). NCBI lineage: Eukaryota > Metazoa > Chordata > Aves > Passeriformes > Pipridae > Pseudopipra > Pseudopipra pipra. The sequence continues at coordinate 2,515,793 of NC_087563.1, read as the reverse complement.
GTGGGGTGTGTTGTAAACCACAGGATGCTTTTGCTGACTTGGCAATGCAGGGGGAGAGGGGGTTTTGCAAAGGCTCTGCTCCCTCCTCCAGGCTGTGCTGTTGGCAGCACTGCCCAGCCTGGCCCGGCCCGGCCCGGCAGCTGCTGGTGATGGATGCAGAGGGACACGGACCTCACGATGCCTTCAGCTCCAGCCTGTGCACGGCCCCCTGCCCTGCCTGCCCCCACCAGCTCTTTTCCGTGAAGCTCGAGCAGCACAAGGGCACGCACAGGGGCAGGGGTAGTCCTGACCCTCCTCCTCCTCCTCCTCGCCGCTCTGCCCAGGGCAGGAAGGGAGGTGTTCCATCACCCAAGGTGGCTGCTGGCACCTCTACCAGACAGGTGCTGCCTGCTCCCAGGGTGGGGGACAGCCGTGGCACCCCCTGCCACCGACTCAGGGCCACCTCCCCCCGGGTGACTCCTCCACCGACGCGGCGTCACCCTGTGCCAGCCCCGCAGCCGCCCCGGCCGCCCAGCAAAGGCTGAATAATTAAAATTAACAAGGCTGGCTCGGGGAGGGGTGCGGGGAGCAGGCGGGAGGAGGGAAGGCGGGAGCGACACGGAGCGAGCGCGGGGGTTTGCCGGCGAAGCCCGTGCGAGGAGCTCTTTGATGGGCAGCTCCTTTGATCAGAGATCTGAATACAGCCCTCACGTTCCCCCCGTGTGAGCCCGCTGCCTAATTACCACACGGCAGGGCCGCTCCGAGTCCTCGGCACGTTGCTGTAATAGATTTCCCCGCGTCCAGCCTGGAGAAGGACATCGATTCCTGCCCACAGCCGCAGGCTCATGCTAAACATTGCGTCCTATCGATTTTTTTTCTTTCTCCCCCTTTTCCCTTTTTTGCCTTTTTCTTTTTTTTTTTCTTTTTTTCTTCTTTTTTTTTTTAAAAAAAAAGAATTTTCTTTATTTTCATTAAATCATTAATCAGGGAGAAATCTACATTTTTATCATTTCTATGGCTGGAGAGGAAGAGAGGAAAGTTATATTGCCATAGAAACCGTTCCCTACCATTCTCAGCCTCCGAGCAGTCCCTCTTGTGCTGTCTCTTGTCAAAAGGCGTAATTGTTGCTCCTGATCTTCACTGCTCAATTAGCAGTGATGTCTCCCTTCAAGTTAATTGCTGGAGATGGGAGGAAGTAGGACAAATGTAACCTTTTAGATGAAAAGATCTCTCCCCCCCTCCTTCCCCGCCTTTCCTCGCTTGCAGGCACTCGAGGGCCCCTCTGCAGTGAGCTGTGGTGGGGGGAGCACCACTGGCCCGGGAATGTTCCATCTCCCCCCAGCTCCCCACTGGGGACCCCTCCCCATCTCCCTCACCCCGTTATCCACGGCAGGACCCCTTTTTATCCCCCCTTGGTTCCCTCTGCCTCTTCCAGCAGCATCACCACCAGCTCAGCCTCTCCCCAGTCACCTCCACACCAGCAGTGTCACTCACCCCAGCATCTCCTGGGCTGGGACAACCCTCCTGGACACTCTGGGATTGCTGGCCCAGCTCCCGTGGCACGTGCCCATGGTGCAGCACCAGTGCTGGGTGGGCTCACAGTGATGGGGTGGCCCAGGAGCAGGGGGACCCCTGCACATGGCCAGGGCTAAAGCCTGGTGACAAAACAGGGCAGAGTGAATGTGGAGATGGAAAAACAAGCAGGAGGGTTTCATCCTGCAGAAATAACACCAGGAGCACCAGTGCAGCTCACAAACCTGTTGGGTGGGAGCAGTGACCCCGGGCAGGAGGAGGGGTCAGAAATGCTGCCTGGGCAGAGGGTTTCTCACCCTGGAGGGATGACAGACAAGCCACACAATACATTAAGGAGCAGAGAAGTGTGGCAGCTGCCTGTACCTTTGTAGTCAGAAGAACAGCCCTTAAACACTGACTGGAGTGTCTGTAAGACACAAATCACCCCAAGCAGGCGTGATGTGCAGGGCACAAACCCACACGGTGCTGCCAAGTGGCATGCCAGGGAAATGGGGACAAGGCAGCCTGGTCAGACCTGTGGCACAGGGCCCCCTCCTCATGTGCCACATGATGAAACAAATGAGCTCTCGAAGCTCAGGACGGTGGTGAAGGCAACGTGGACAGCTGGAGGATGGAGGGTGTGAGGGCATCCAAAGGGTTGTCTGGCAGGCAGGAGCTGGACATGAGGAAAGGGAGTGTCACCACCTGTGGGGGACACTGGGCCACCCTGTCAACAGTGGAAGACCACCAGGAAGGTCCAGGGCAGATCCATCTGGCAGAGACTGACACAAGGAGAGTTGATATTGCCTTCTGACAGCCATAGAATTGCAGGGGCAGAATGGTTTGGAACGGAAAGGACCTTAAAGCTCATCTTGTTCCACCCCCTGCCATGGGCAGGGACACCTCCCACTAGCCCAGGTTGCTCCAAGCCCCGTCCAGCCTGGCCTTGGACACTTCCAGGGATCCAGGGGCAGCCACAGCTTCTCTGGGCAACCTGTGCCAGGGCCTCCCCACCCTCTGAGTAAAGAAGGTGTCACGAATGTCCTTGGACATTTCTCCTCAATATCTCCCTGTAAGGATCCTGCTGCTCCAAATAGAGCTGGAGCAGGAAGAGCCCTGACAGCTCACGATGCCTCCACCTGAGCTGCATCCCAGGAGGTCTCAGCTCACCGAGGACCAAGGCTGCACAGCCAGGGCTGAGGGCACTTTGTGGAAGGGGCCCCTCCAAGGAGGGGGGGGGTAAGCTCTTTTTTAGGGCAGCTCTGTTCCAAGTGCTAGATTGAGGCAGAACCACTGCATAAATGCCCCAAGGATGCTCTAAGCATAGCCCACGTCACTCCCAGAAGGTCTGGAGCTCAGCTGAGAGAGTTCTACCTCCACCAGCAGGCCCAGGGCAGCAGGAGGCCAAGCCAAACCTGTTCAGCATATGAGCCCTCGTTAAAAGCAAAACTTTGCTGTCACTCAGCAAATCACTGGCAAGAGGCCCCTGCTGAGAGGCAGATGAGTGCAATGTTCATCCCTGCTCCTGCTCGTGGGCTGACACCAGCTCCACGCTGGTTACTGCTTGGGTAGAGCTATCAGGGAATCAGAGGTTATCCTGAGCTGGAAGGGACCTCGAGGGTCATTGAGTCCAACTCCTGGCCCTGCACAGACACCCCAACAGTCCCACCCTGTCCCGCAGAGCGTTGTCCACACACTCCTGGAGCTCTGGCAGCCTTGGGGCTGTGCCCACTGCCCTGGGGAGCCTGGGCAGTGCCCAGCCACCCTCTGGGGGAAGAACCTTTTCCTGATACCCAGCCTAACCCTTTCCTGATGCAGCTCCAGCCAGTCCCCCAGGTCCTGTCACTGGTCACAGAGAGCAGAGATGGTGCTGCCCCTGCACAGCCCCTCGTGAGGAAGTTGCAGTGGTTGGGTGGGAGCGAGGTGTGATGGTGGTGATGCAGCAGAAATCGTGAAGCAAGGGGAGCCCTCACCTTGAGGTGATGGTGAGGGATGTGGATACCACCACTCACACCCTGAGCAGGGGCAGGAGCTGCTCTCCAGCCCACAGAACAACAGGCCCACCCCTGGTGGCCTTGGCCCCTCTGGCTCATCGTCTCCTTTGCCTTTCTGCCAAGTCAGGCAGTAATGACTCACTTTCCTCTCACAGAGTGGAGACTGGCTTCTCCAATCTCACAAAGCCAGAACTAGGTTACTCCCCTGGCTCCCATCACTTGCTGTATTGCTGAGCAGACCCACCCTCAGCCCCTGCTCCGTGGCAATCTCCACGTTCCCAACCCAAGGCCACCATCTCTCTGCCTGGATGCTGCTGGCCTGAGCTCCTCCTGCTCCAGTGCCATGTGTCCTGGCTCCTCCTGGGCTTGATTTGTATGTCCAAGACATGGACCCACCCCACCTCTGTGCATCAGCCCTGGGGCCACCTCGCAAACATTGCCCTGGCCACGGATACAGCTTCTCTAATGCCCAGGATGCTCCTTCTCTAATGCCTGGGATGCTCTGAAGAGTCTTTCAACTGGGAAAAAACCCACCATGAGAGGCTGAAAAGAGACATTCTGGGGACTGAGGAGTCACTCGAGGATGCTTCCCTGTGTGGATGAGCACTTCCCTGTCTCCGGAAGGTACGGAGGAGCTATTGGCAAGCCGGGGCTCAGCTCCCGCTTCCCTTCCGCTGGATGCAAACAAGCCCTTAACATTTAAGCAAGCGCCTCCGCCGGTGGAGACACGCGGGGTGCCGAGTGCTCACTTCAGAGCTCCTCGTGACTCCCGCCCTCCGCGGGAAGGTCGGGGAGGGGGTTGGCAGGGGGAGAGCACCCAAAGGCACCGGGAACGTCCCCTCGAGGATGCCCTCACCCCGCCGCCGTCCCCCGGCTCCGCCGCTCCGGCTGCAATTAAAGCTCACCCTGAACGCCGCATTAATGTCAGGTTTGCATCTCATTTCCCCAGCGCCAGGTAAGGAGGGGCCGGCAGGCTTGGAGAAGGATCACACGTGGCAGCTTTTAATAGAAACCCGCCCGCCTGTCACCGCCGTCTCATCATCCCTCTTGAAACGTTTGCTAATTACCAACAAGCCGTGTTTGTGTTTCGGGTGTGACATTCCCCTCTGCAGCCCCACTCCCCCTGCTCCTGGCCCACACCCGAGCCGGCAGCAGCACCTGGGGGGCTTTGGGGAAGGTGGGAGTTGCAGGATGGGCTCCAGAAGGGCCATAAAGACCCAGTTCCTTCTGGAGATGGACCCAGGGGTGGGTGAAAAATGGCTCTTCCAGTTACTCTCTTCTCCCTTCCCATTTTCCGTGAAGGACAATTCCTCTGGAAGATGTCCACAGAGTTAAACATGATGAGTTAAAGCTTTTGGGATCACCCCTGCACCTCCTCCCATCCTGGTGGTGCTCTGCTGGACCAGGACACCCCTGCTGCCAGCTCTGCCCCAGGATCAGCCTGTCCCACACATCTCCCCTCTGGAGCCTTACCATGGGCCATGCCCAGGCTCCCAGGGCACTGTGACCTGAGTGGTGCCACATGTCAGCTGCTCTCATCTCCAGCTGCTTCCTGGGGACATCCCACCTTTTTCTCCCGTGCTCGAGAGGGCTGGTGGGGCAGGGTTGAGATGGGGACCTGCTGCAGTGATGCCCTGTGGGGACCAAGAGAGCCAGTCCTCGGGGCTCTGACCCCATGGGACATCTCCTTTACCTCTCCCCCTTGTCTGGGCCCCCTCCTGGGGCAGCATGAGCCAAGGGGCTGAGGGGAGGCAGCGGGGAGGGGAAGGCAGGGTTGGGAAGGGGCTGGAGCCTTGTTTCAGAGGGTGTCCCAGGAAGGTGGAATGCTGAGCAGCCCCTGCCCTGCTGTGACCCCACACACTGGGTCTCACACGCTGTCCCACACCCCGGGGCTAACCCAGGCCCCTCTTTGTGCCCAGTCTGATGTGGCAGCAAGTGCTCGAGCATCACCACATCGCATTCAGAGCCTGGAGAGGAGCTGGAGAGGGGGGATATCTGCCTGGCCCAGTGCCAGCCATTCCCAGGGCAGGGATGACACTTGGGACTCCCCGAATTTGGGAGACCCCTGTGAGGGCTCCTCCTGGTCTATGCCAGACCTGACAGCTCCCTGTTCCCCTTCACGTCCAGTGGTTCTCCAGTGCTCTGAGGGCTCGGGAATGCCCCTTTATCCTGGTGCAATCCACTTCCCCGCTCCCGCTGGCACCAGGGACGGTGTTGGGGCAGGAGAAGGGCGGGAGTTACATGGGAGACCCCTGGCTTTACCCACCCACCTCCTGAATGTCAAGGCAGCTGCAGTTTCCGTGGTTGGAAGGGGGCCAAGGCAGGTGCCTTGCTGGCTGGGAAGCCCACCCAGCACAAGGAGAGGCACCCAAGGCACGCACTTCCCGGGGTCTGGCCAGCTCCTGCTGCCACCCGGGTGAGTGACAGCTCCCAGCCCCCCAGCCACCTCCCCCCTTGTCAATCCACTGGGGAATTATTTATCCTGACAATAGCAATTGTCTGCACGGGCCCTTCCCCCTCCCCAGCACCTACCCCAACAAAGGAAATCATCCTGATATGAAAGGGAAAATTAAATTACCCCAATAAAGACTTAGCGCTGCTTTAATGACATCACCAGACTCAGGCGCTAATTAGCTGAGTACAAAGGAAGCTAAATGTGAAAACGTGAATTTCTGTTCCCTTTTCTCCTGTCGTACAGTCTTGGGAGTGGGAGTCTTGGCAGGCATGGCAGGAGGAGATGCTCCCGCCCGGCTGGGCGGCTGCGGGCGCGTGCCAGGCTCTGGCAGCTGGGTGATGCCACTGCCGAGGGGGAAGAGCTCACGGAGGTTTTGGGAGCCCGTTTGGATCCAGCCAGGGATCCCTGGGCTGCCCATGCTTGAATCTTGCTCTGTGCCATCCCTTTCCACTGCAGTCTGTGCTTCTCTCGCCGAGTCCGGGCAACCACACACCTGGTGTGGTGTAAAGCACTGCACGGCTCACACCTCCCTGCACTGCACACACCCCCCTCACACCGTGTGCAACCCACAGCTCAAGGTTTGTGTCCCCTTGCTCTGGGCCAGCATCCATGGCAGCGTGTCCCCAATCCCTGTCTGCACAGCCCTGGCACTGTGACAGTGCCAGCACCTCCCTCTGCGCTGTGCCAGCCACCCGCCCTCCCCGCAGCCCACCACGGCATCGGTCCTGTTTGCAGGTCCCAGGCTTGGCCACGTCCTGTGCTGTGTCCCCACCGTGGCTGAAGCCCCCTGGCCCCCAGGGTGACCCTTGGACCCGGAATCCTCCCAGGCATCCACTTCCCGGTGCAGCTCTGCCGGTTTCCTTCCAGCCCCATGGGGACTGTGACAGCCCCGGGGAGAGCTGGAGCATCACGGAGCTGCTCAGCCTCGGGCTGGGGGGACCCCCGAAGGACCAGGGGACAGCTGGCCACGGGGAGGGACAGCAAACACCCCAGGAGCAGCGAGCCCTGGCCCTGGGGCTGCCCGCGGGGACCAGAGCACACCCAAACCCCCTCCTGGGCGAGGGGAGTGTGTGTGGGGGGTCATCTTGCAGCCCCTCTTTGCCTTTATGTTTGAGGCTGGTTTATCCAGTTGGAAGTGCTGCTACATCCAACCCCACCCTGGATAATTCCTCCCTCCGGTGGGGCCATGGGAATGTAGAGGGGATTCCAGCAGCTACTCACAGGCACCGAGAGGCTGAACAGCAGCTCTTCTGCAGGTCACAGGAAAAGGGGGGGGCTGCTAATACAGAAAGCTTCATTTAAATTACAATTGAAATTATCAAAAAATCCAAGATATTACTGCCTTCACCTTGAACCTCACCCCAGCTCCTCGGTCAGCACCTCTCCCCAGCACAAGGGGCAACCCCAGAAAAATTTTGGGGGCACCTCTGCTCCTTGCAGGCTGTTCCCCATCCCCTGCCCAGGCCAGGCTGGCAGCAGCATCACTCTGCCCCCGTGCCACCAGTTGCTCCCAGCTGTCCCCGAGGGAGGCCCGCCCCGGGGCACGCCCTGGGCAGGCAGCCCTGCCTGCAGCCTTGCTGCCGGGTCCCATGTGAGGTGACACCACCGGGGACCAGCCGACCCACCTGGGACTTGAGGGGGTGCTGGTCACCCCCCTGCCCCCCGCTGCCCTCACCTCCCGCCGCAGGGCTTCATCTGGGAGGGATGGGTGTGAATGCCTCCGTGCCTCCTTAAAATGACATAGTTGGTCTCCATGGCAACTCTTCTTTGCCTTTCGCCTCAGACCAGGAGCATCATCTGCTCCATCATCCCTGCAGGCCAGGGCCCAGCTTCCCTGGAAGAGGGCTGATGGGGTGCTGAGGCTGCCTACCCCACACCTCTGCCCAGCTCTCCTGGCTCCCTGGCATCTGGTTGGTGTCCAGCTGGTGGGGACCCACCTGGCTGCAGCATCCCAGTCCCCAACTGCCTCCACCCGTTCCCAGTGCAGCCAGTGCCACGGGATGCCCGGCACAGCCATGGCACAGCCATGGCACAGCCTGCCAGTGCTGTGGGAGCAGCAGGGCTGTGTCTGATGGATGGAGCTGGGACCGCTGGTGGCCTATGCCCGCCCAAAAGGCTTGGAAATCCACAGCAAAGCCCTTGCTCCATGTCCACCTCCACCTGTGGGCGAGCTGGGAGGCCGGAGAGCGTGGGTGGAGGAGCAGAGGGGGTTGAGCCAGCGATACCAACCTGCCCATCAACCACTCATCCCCCCGCCATGAAAATGAGAGGCCGGAGCAGAACCGCAGGGAAAGTGCCCCGGCACTCCGGCAAATCCCACCCCCTGCCTGGCTCGGGGGCCGGCCCTGGCCTCGGGCACGGCCCCGCCCTTCCCTTAAACCTTCCCGAGCCTGCAGGGATGGGCCAGGCTGGCAGAGCTGCGGTGGCATCAGCCGTGCCCAGCCGTCAGGAGGCAGGACCCCAGGGACCCCAGGGACCCCAGGGACCCGGGCTGCCAGGCTAGGGCGCTGTGGGGGTGATTTTCCTTGGGGGTCATTTTCCGTGGGCGTGATTTTCCACGTGGATGTGCACGTGGGGAGGAGGGAGAGGGGCTCACACAGAGGTGCACAAGGGCTAAGAGGTGGCACGAGGGATGGAGGCACGGTGGAATAGAGGTGTGACTGCCCAGGGGGACACAAAGGGGTGTGGGGTGAACACAGGGGTGCAGGGGGGTTGGCAGGCAGGGATGGAGATGTGTGTGTGCACTCACATGGGGGGTGGAGAGCACGTGTGTGTGTGTGCTCAGTGGGGCTGTGCATGTCTCCTCGGGCCATATTGTCCCCTCCAGACAGGGGTGTTGCCTCAGACACCCTCCTGCCGGGGGGAGTTCCAGGGCCACCACAACTCTGCCTGTGCCCCACAGAGCCAACAGCACTCCTGGCTCCCCAGGGAGCTGCCTTCCTCCTCCTCATTGCTCCTTGGGCAGGTGACTTTTCCTAATCCCTGCACAGCATCTCCCTGTGCTTGGTCTCATCCCATGTCTCCCCCCTGCCCACCAGAGAGGCACGAACCACTCCCCCCCAGCGTGTGCATCCCGGTGTGTGGGTGTGGTTATTTATAGGGCTGCTGCAGAGCCCACGTGCTCTGTGGGGCTCCCACCCCTCCTGGGCTCCCTTCCCACTTCCCAGCCTGGGCACACACGGGCCGCGATGCCCTGGTGCCCACTGGGGTGTAAGTCACAGAACCCTGGAATCAGAGGTGGGAAGGGACCTCAAAGCTCATCTCCTTCCACCTCCTGCCTTGGGCAGGGGCACCTTCCACTAGACCAGGTTGCCCCAAGTCCCATCCAGCCTGGCCTTGGACACTTCCAGGAATTGACTTGCAGAGGGAGTCCATAACCAGGGCTGGGATGGCTCCAGTGCTTTCTCCCAGCAGTCCCATCCTCATCCATCATTCTGCCTCTGCACTGTGTTTCCAGCTTGCTCAGCCCTGTTGCAGCCTCCAGGCTTGACTGGGGGGGTTAAACATCCCTCTCTGGAGGGATGTGTCCTGTGGTCTTCTCCTGCAGCCCCTCCTCAGGCCTCACTGAGATTTTTGGAGCACACCTGGTGCTCCCCAACTTGTCCTAACGACCATGTCCATCTGGCTTCCTGCTCCAGCAAGGAGCCTGCCTGTGCCCAGGGGCTCAGGGATGTGCTCAGCCGAGGACCCTGCTCTGTTTGCCTTCAGATTACAGGGAGACATGGAAAAGCCACAGCAGGAATCCTGAGGAGAACAAGTGCTTTTGGGTCCCGTGGTGGAGCTGGAGGGGTGCTGCCAGGGTGAGGGCACGGAGGTGGCAATCCACATGCCACAGGATGCCCCAGGGGACACTGGCAGCTGTCGAGCCGGTGAGACGACAGCTGGAAAATCAAGAGATCCACTTGGAATCATGGTCCTGCCTGCAAGGGGATGGGCCACAGGGGGGATGGCAGGGCAGGGCAGGACCTTGCTTTAGATGGAGCATCAAGACCCAGCTCTCAAAAGGACTAAGAGAAGGAGCAAGGGGATGGGAATGGGGCTGCTGCAGGGGGGCACAGTGGGACTGGGGCTGGGACAGGGCTCCCTGGCACTGGGGGTCGAGCTGCTGCAGCCACCCCCACGTGTCCCAGTGACAGCAGCCACCAGATCTCCGAGGGCACCGGGCCAGAGCCGGCACGTGGGACAGGATCCGGGGGGCGCGGCCCAGCCCCGCACTGGCTGGCCTCTCATTTGTTCTCATTAAGGGCTGGCAGGGTGTCTAATTAGGCGGCGTGAGTGCCAGCGCCCTGCTGACAGACACCTGTGCAGACAGACCTCCTCCTCGGCCTGCCTCGTAATTAGCTTGCAGGATGCTGCCGAGCCGCCCGGCAGGACCTGCTCATCCTCGCCGGGCCGGGGCGCGGTGCCAGGCCCCGGGGCTGCCGGCACGGCTGGCACCGCGTCACACAGACCCGCGGCATCCTCGGGGGGCATCGCCTTGCGTCCCGCTCCCACGGGTACCACCATCCCCCCGCCGCCCGCCGGCACCTCCGGCTGTCCCGCGAACAGGGCACAGTCACCCCACCCACCTTTTGTGCCCCCTTGTTCCCCGCAGGGCTGTGCCCTGGGCACCCCGGACCCGCGGATGGAGCGAGTCCTGCCCGTCCTGTCAGTGCCCACCCGAGCAGCTCCTGGGCAGGGGCACGGCAAGGACGGGGTGCCTGTGTAGCCCCGTGAACTGTGCAGGGATAACGAGCCAGCGGCCTCTTTAATTAGATTAATTGGCTCCCATTCGACTCCAGAAGAGCTGTCAGGCTGCAAGTGTGTTCCTGCTGTACCTGGCTAATTACGGCGCCGCGGCCGCCACTCTGCAGCGCTCCCGGCCACCGAGAGCCGGCCCCGGGAACAGCCCTGCGGGGCAGGGAAGGGGCACGTGGGCAGGTCTGGCTGCTAAAATACGGGGGAGAAGAGGGTGAGGGAGATCAGGGGGTCCTAAGGATGCTGCAGGTGAGCTAGGGCTGCAACCCTGTGAGGAGCTGGAGCACACGGGTATAGTGTTTGGGGGGGATGGGGATCAGGGCTGGGGAAGGTGTTGGGGCAGGAGCCAGAGGATGGGGTGCTCCAGGTGGAGGGATGGGGAGCACCCAGGTGAGCAGAGGCTCGGGGGGAGCTGTGCCCAAGTCCCGGGGGCTGGCAGGGAGGGGTGGCACTGGGATCAGTCTCTGTCCCTGCTGCCCATGCCCTGAGGAAGAGGAGGCTGATGGCAATGGAGCAGGTGGGGTGAGCAGGGTCTTTCCCAGATATGCCAGGCACAGCTCCTGCCTGGCACTGGAGCCGCTCTGAGGCCCTGGCTATTTATGAAAGCCACCCACGAGAGAAGCAAGGAGGTGACAGCCTAAAAATAACCACCTGGGCTGGGGGGGTGAGGCGCCGCTTCCCCACAGACCGGAGAGTGGGAGGCAGCACTGGGGGCTATCTTTATCCCTCTTATCCTGAGGCTGTTATTACAGTGCCCACTGCAGAGGGAGCTGAAGCCTTTGCCCACGCAGATGACCTGCACTCCAGGGCACTGTGTTTTCCTGGATAGCCAATGCTGGGAATGCAAAAAGGCTGGTGAGCAGGAGGCAGATAATGTGCCAGACCCCCTTACACATCCCCAACAGACACCACACAGCTCCTCTGAGGATCAGAGCTTCTGGTACCCCCAGGATTTGCCCAGCTGTGGGATGCCAGCAGCTCCCAAGGGTGACTCCCAAAGGAAAGACACCTGCACACGTGTATGTGTTGGGAAGACACACCTGCACATACGGATGTGCAGAGCATCCAGCTGATCCCACGCAGCACCTGTGGGAGGCAGGGGGATGGGCTGGACCCTCTGTGCTCTGGGAATACCCACCTGCTTGCAGGTACAGGGGGGCATCCCTGTGTGTGCCACCTGCGCTGTCCTGGCATCCCGGAATGAGGGGACACACTGCGGGATCCACGAGGGATTGTGTGGGAGGGATTCATCCTGCAGCTCAGCAATGAACCCCAAAACCCCATCGTGGCTCCCTGGGGTACTCCAAGCCACCTGTATGGACTCTGCAGCCCCAAACCCTACATGACCCTGTGAGATACCAACCTGCAAATCCCATGACCACAGAGCAGGTCACCACACTCCCCCGAGTGCCAGTGCAGTGCCCTGGGATGCTGCCCAGCCTCGGAGCTCCAGCACGTCCCTGAGTGATGCCCACACAGACCCCACTGCTCCCCACAAGGGGTGTCCGGCCGAGGTGCTGGCGCTGCCGGGAGGGCGGCTGAGGAGAGCAGCTCGGAGAAGAGCAGGGAGGAGGCGCAGGCAGCCGGCTCCATCCTCAGGTGTGTGTAGGACACATTCAGTTGGGAGCTTGTTAGCCGAGACATTAGCAGCCCTTGCAAAGCGCTGACGCGGCTGCAGCACACGCATCCCGGGGCTCCCAGGGGATCCTGCGCTTCCATTCGTGCCGCACACGAGGCCCCCGGAACAGACGCAGCTTGGATGGAGTTATTTTTTCACCGGTGAATGTTAATCCCGGCTCAGCTAATGCCTCTGCAGCGGCTCGCCCGGACCCCCCTCCAGGCTGGCTCCCGGAGGGCAGGGGAGGGGGAATCCGAGGGGCAGCGTCCTCCGGGATGCTGCTGTGCCCCTGGCAAAGCGCCCTGCCTGGGCTGGGGGGCAGAGGGAGGAGGGTGGGTGAGCTGCACACGCCCCAAGGGGCTGGTGTGTCCCCGGGTCTGCTGTACATGGGGGGAACACCCTCAGGATGGGGTCAGGGGGGTGTCCCAGGGCTTCTGTGGGGTCAGCGGTAGGGCAGGGAGGTCTGGTACAGCTTGGATCTGCTCCTGTGAGGGATATGGAAAAGAGCGGGATGGTGGGAGTGGAGAAAGGGCTTCCCCAGCTGGCGAAGAGGAGGAGGAGGAGGTAATTGCACGGTACAGATTGAGCCTGTCAGGCGCCCCTCCGACAGCGCATCCCGGGGCACCTTCACCGTAAATAATAAATAACAGCCCGGAGAGGAGGGGATTAACAAGGACAGGCGAGGCAGTTATTTCCTAATTGATGGGTTTGTATTCCTGCGGAGGCTGGAACCGCAGCCACCCTGATGCCATCGCGGGGAGCCCACGCCTCCTCCCCGCGGCTGCCGGGGAAAAGCAGGCAGGGGAAACGCGGGGAGGGAAATACAGGCAGGGAAAATGCAAACAGGGGAAGTCCAGGCAGGAAAAAATAAAGGCAGAGAAACGCAGGCAGGGAAATTCAAGCAGGAAAAATGCGGGCAGGGGAAATACGAGGAGGAGAAATGCAGGCAGGCAAATGCAGGGCAGAAAATGCTGCCAGGGTAATACAGGCAGGGAAAATATAGGCATGGGAAATACAGGCAGGGAAAACTCAGGTAGGGAAATGCAGGTGAGAGAAAGGCAGGCAAGGAAGTGCAGATAGGGAAATACTGGTTAGGAGAAGTGGAGGTAGGAGAAATGCAGGCAGGGAAGTGCAGGCAGGGAAGTGCAGGCAGGGAAACCAGGAAGCTCCAGGGCAGGGCAGGCAGCTGGGGCACAGCACGGCCAGAGGGGCAGTGGGACCCTCCCCATCCCACCATTCTCTAGAAGTCCAGCCAGGGCTCAGTGCTTTTCCTCTCATCCTCGACTTTCCTACTAAATCTTTAGAGGAGGAACCAAAATCCCAGTGTCCTGCCCCATTCCCTGCTCAGGGAGGCTGGGAGGCAGGTTGTTCCATCTGCTTTGCCCGGGATTTGGGGCATCCCAGCCAGGCAGGAGAGGGGAGCAGGATGGGGTCTCAGACAGCTTCAATTTGCACGTGGGTTTAGCCGAGCTAAAAGCAGCTCTGGGAGGAGGCTGGGCCGCTTTTGGAGATATAATTATGTATAAAAAAAGCTTAGCCTTGTCCCTGTGGGGAGGAGCCGTGTCCAGCTCTGCCACTCGGGATGTGCTGGGAACCCCTGGGACCCCAGACCGGGCTTGGCCAGAGTGGGGGTCTCCCCCTCCCCTCCCTGGGCAGGGGGATGCCCAGCCATGCTGCACACAGGGCTGGTGGCCCATTCCAGCAGCACGGCCTGGATCCCAGCCTGGATTACCCTCTCCCCACCGGCGGGAGGGGGAAGAACTCCCCAAGTGCCAGATGGTGCCATTTAATTTTTTTTTTTTTTCTGGGTGAGGCTGGAATCTGTTTGTGCCTGTGTGAGCAGGACCCCAGGAGACCTGCACAGGGAGCCCTCCTGCCTTTGGGCACAGCTATTCCTCCTCTGGAAACAGGAGCTTTGCTGCTCCCCAAAGCGTTCTCCTAGGGTTTTCCTCAGCAAACCCCCCTCACTGCATGGGTGTGCTGACCCCATCCCCTTTTGGGGGGATTTTGCCGGGTGATTCAGGCTTGCCCTGCCAGCTTCCTGCCTTTCCCAAGAGCCGAGGAACCAGGTTGGGTTGCCCGAGCTGAGGAGGAGGAGGAGGGGGTGAGGAAGGCAGGGAGGTGTCCGTGGGGGCAGTGGTTTCCCAGGTGCTGCCTGCCAGATTGCTGCCCGTGGCCTGCACTCAGCTCACAATTATCTGGGGTAATGGCAGGGGAGGGTGACCCAGATAGAGCAGGGAGGAGGATAATAAGGAAGATGTAAGCGAGGCTTTGGGAAAGGGAAATGGGGGGGGGAGAGGAGCTCCGGGATGAACCCTGAGCTGGGAGGTTGACCCAGCACAGCCTGTAGCATCCCCGTGGCCCAGGTCATCCTTAATCCAGGCAATACACCCCCTGGGAAGCAAAAATATCATTTCCTGGATCAATGACCCTGGATGATGTGGGGTGGAAAAAGGAAGAGGCAAAGAACAGAGCTGGCAGCAGTGTCCCAAATGCAATCCTCCTTCCCCAGTGAGCCGGGAGGAGTGGAGGGCTGGGGGCTGTGCATCACCAGGCTGCAGGATACAGCTCTCAGCAGGGACCATCCCTTGTCCCCAGGTGTCACACACCCACGGGGACTTGGCTGGAGGGCACCTTCAGGTCAGCAAGGAGGGGCCTGGGGCTGCTGCCCTTGCTGAGCACATCCCTCCTCACAAAGGGCCCACGCAGCAGCTCTGGGGCCCCGCTGGCACACACCGACCGACATTCCCTTGGGATTCTCTCAGCCCTCTCCCATCATCCCTTCTCCACGGAGAGCTGAGGAAGCAGAGGTCTGAGCCAGCGCTCGTCCATCACGTGGAGAGGTGTCCCCACGCTGCTGCCACCTGCTCTGGCCACCTTGGCAATCTGCTGTGGCCACTTCCCAGTGGGAATGCTGCCTGCTCCTGCTGCAGCTCCTCTCCGTGACTCGATTTCCTCCTGGCCCACCCTGGGCTGAGGGACAGCTCGCTGTCCCCTCTCCAATGGGGCTTTTGAGGTGATCTTCTGAGCCCAGGAAAGCAGAGGACCAAAAGTGGGGACTGCCCCTCCCAGCACGGTGCTGGTGACTCGCCAACAGTGCCTGGCTCTTTATTTAAAATAAAGGAAGCTGGGAATGATGTGGGATCAGGACACAGATCCTATAGTGGGAGGACAACCTTTGAGCCACCCTCAGCCAGGGATGCCTGTCCCCAGCCAGGGCCAGCACAGGGACTTGGTGGTGACATGTCCACAGCACAGAGCGAGGGTTCAGGATCTTTGGTGGCTCCGAGCTGCAGAGCCCAGTGGGGCACAGGGTCTCATTCCAGGCTTTTTCTTGGAGTGGAGCATGCCCTGATCCTGCAGGGGGTACAGGAGGAGCAGCCCCAGGGAGAAGGGGACCTGCAGGAAAGGGACCTTCTGCTCCCTGTGTGTGTGGTGAGGGTGCTGCTGGTGACCCCACGTGAAGATTTTGGCCAGGAAGGTGTTTGCTGGTGCAGGGGAGTGCTCTGGGCATGGCAAGGACCCGGCAGAGTGGCAGCAGCGCTTCCCAGCACTCCGAGCTCACTGTCGTGTGGTATTTAAGTGGCAGAAAAGAAAATAAAGCCGACAGGGGAGGGTGGGAGAGAGGATGAGCTGGAGGGAGGGGAGGAGCTGCCCCCCCTTCCCTCCCACACAGCCCCACGGCTCCAGGGGAGCGGGGTGGGCCGGGGTGTTGCTGGTGGGGGGCCAGGCTGGGTTTGGAAGGGGAGGACACCAGTGAAGGGAGCATGACGTCTTCTGTGACAGGTTCGAGCATGACTCTGCGTCACCTACTTTCCACCACGGCAACTTGTGCCACTTCATCTTCCCCGTGTAAATCTGGGGCTCAGAGAGCTCCCAGCGTGGCTGTGGAGGGGGGCTAAGGGTGGAAGCCAGGAGGAGGAGGAGGAGGATGAACTTCTTCCCCCTTCCCTCCCCTCCTGAGCTGTCCCTAAGGGCGCTTCCACCCCAGGGAAGGGAGCACCGAGAGCCCTGCAAAGCCACTCTTTCATTAATTGAATATTCAATTTTCAAAATAACCTTGAGGAACTAAATGAAGAGGCTGGGAAGAGATAGCTAATTGTCAGCTGCACCTGCTCGGCACACAACCACAAAAATGCTGCTTCGAGCTTCCTTCCAGCCCACTCACACAATTTAGATTATTTTTTTCCCCGAGCCGTTACGTCAATGCAGAGGGCACGGCAGCCTGGCAGGGCACGAGGAGCGTGCCAGGCACTGGTGTGGGGTGTGACAGGGGGACTGGGGCTGGGACAGCTGGTGAGTGGTTTGTCTGACCCTGGGAGATGCCTCTTTCCAGGGCTGGGAGGGCAGGGTGGGGTGTGCAGGGGGATGTGGCCCGTCAGGGGTGCAGCAGTGCTGTGAGGGTGCTGCACCTTGGGGTGCCGTGGTGCCCCCGGACTGTGCTGCCTCCATGGGGGCATGCAATGGGCTGCAGGGGCTGGCACGGACTGGAGCATCCTGAACCCGTGCACAGGGGCTGTGCATGTCCCAGAGTCACCAGGATGGGTCTGGGGCTCAGCACCTTTGCTCAGCACCCGGCTCTGCTCCACGGCTGCCCACAGTGCTGGTGCTGCCTTCTCCCCCCTTCCTTTGGGCAACCTCCTGCCCCTGCATCAGAGCCACAGTGTGAGAGCCTGGCCTCTGGACCACGAAAGTCTCTGGAACAGTCCTGGTGTCCTAAGGTCCCTGTGTTTTGGCTGTCCCAACACATGGGGCAGCAGGAGCAGCATGACTTGTTCTTCCTGGGAGTCCTGAGCCTCCCCAGCCTAGGCATCCTGGGAATTCTGACCCCCCCCCCCACCTGGGCATCCTGGGAATTCTGAGCCCCCCGCCTGGGCATCCCAGGGCATTCTAAGTGCATGCAGCTTGGGCATCCCAGGGGTGCTGAGTTCCCAAAATGGGCATCTAATGGGTTCTGAGGCCCCCAGTCTGAGCATCTGGGGGGTTCGGAGTGCCCCCCTTCCTGGGCATTCAGGGGTTCTGTGCCCCCCGTTCTGAGCATCCCGGGGCAGAGGGTGCCCTGCAGCCTGAGCTGGGAGCTGCAGGGGCGGGCAGGACCCGGGTCCCCTCTGCAGCCACTGCACGGCTGCCTGACGCACAGGGACAGGCAGGGCTCTGCTCCCACGGCGGCAGGGATCGGGCAGCATCCTCTGGGAGGGACCGGCCCCGGGGGCAGCCGGACCGGGCCATATGCTGCCTTTCAGCAGCCCCGTGTCTCCGAATCGCTGGCTGCTTCCACACTTGGCTGCATTAATAATCAGCCGGCTGATGGGGAAGGATTTACCAGCTGTTTTTCATGACTCCATTGGCCTCAGATAAATCAGGGAGGGGGTGTCGCACGGCGTTTGCCAGGGGCCTGATGGATGGTGCCGAGCGAGCGGATCGCTCACACGCTGACACTTACAGACTCTGTCAGGGTGGCGGCGAGCGCGGGATTAATGGCCCCAATCAAGCAGGGAGGAATCGCCGGGGTGGTACCCGGCGCACCCCCCACCACGGCACCGCGCCTGCCCCGGCTCTGCCCCACGCGGGGGCTGCCGGTGGGACCCCCCTCCCCTTCCCCGGCTCCCCCGGCTCCCCCGGCAGCCGCGCTGTCGTGGGCAGCTCCCCAGCCCCGGCTGCAGGATGGAGATTAGCTCTAAAGAGCTGAGCACACACAATATTTCCAAAGCAATTGCAAGCGAAGCAGGGAGCAGCTGTGGGCTGAGCAGCCTTGCCTTCCTCAATTCCGGCAACATCTGGACGCGGCAGCTGTGCCGGCGAGCGAAACCTGTTGGGGTGAGGGGGAAGGGTGCGGGACCCCATCCCTCGGCGCGGCGTGTGAGGAGAAACCTGCCTCCGGCTCCAGGTCCCAGCTGGAGGGATAATTCTCCAGAGGCAGCATCCCCTCCCTGTGCTGCAGGGCAGGGTGCTGGGGGACCCCCTCGTGTGCACCCATCGCCTTGGGAAGGCGCTCGTCTCAGTTCCAGGGGGTCTGGCTGGGGGAAGATGCTGCCCCGGGACCGTGGCACGTGGGAAGAGTGTTTTCCTTCACCCAGTTTGCTCGTGATCCCTGTGGTGCAGGACCCCCCCCCAATGGTGTGGGTGCCCCAAGAGGGGCTGTGGGCCTCAGTGGGGAGTCAAGCCCTGCTCCCACCCTCTCGGCAGCATCCCTGGAGCTGGAGCTGCGTCATGTTTCAAAGGAGAGTTTTTAAGTGAGCCCAGACCTGGGAGGGCTGTGGGTTTGGGGGTTGCAGTTGGCTACCAGGGGCTGCTGCAACCCACCCCTGGGAGCGAGGGAGTCCTGAAAGGAGGGTCTCCAGCACAGCCCTCCCTGCCCACGGGGATCTGCTGCTGGTTGACCCCGATGTGTGCACTGCCCGCTGCACATACACGCAGCCCGTGCCATCCTGCCACTGCCCCCAGCACACTCTGCCCCCCCAACCCCCCATATCACCCACCTTCTTTACCCTTTGCCATGTAGGGCCATGTAGGAGCAGTGGGATGGGGTGAGTGTGGTGGCACCAGGAGCACTCAGCAGCCCCCTTGGCACTGGGTCCCTGGTGTCAGGGACAACTCATGCATTGGGCACACGTGTCACTGGAAATGTGGCCACAGCCCAGTTGTGCCAGTGCTGGTGGGATCCTGCAGCAGTGCCAGTGGGGCTCAGCACAGCTCAGAGCACTGCTGGGACCTCCCTGGCTCTTCTCCTGTTAATGGGAATACTGGAATGGAAGTGCTGGAGGGCTGGTGCAACCTCCCAGCCCGGCGTGGTTGTGAGGACGGGCACAGCAAGCTGCTGGCACACAGGGTGCTTCTCTCTGTCCCTCTGCCCTGGGCTGGCCCAGGGAGAAGGGGGTATGGGGGGGGCAGCCCCACATCCCCACCGAGCCCCAGTGCCCTCCTGAGAACGGTCCTTAGGATCACGAGGCAAAGAGACCATCTCCTGGTGCCAGTCCTGTCTGTGCCAGGAAACAGCATGGCATCAGGGCACGGATGCACTTCACAGGGCTTCCAGCAAGTGCCTCTTTGAAGCCAAAACAAATGAATTATTCCGTTTAATTTGGGGGCACGAGCAGCAGCGCAGGTGGCAGCGCTGCCTCTCTTGGCACAGCAGCTCCCAGCTCTGCAGTGTCCCGTGCCCACCTGTGCCCCACAGCACCCTGCTGGGCTCTGTCCGTGCCTGTGGGACCTTCCACCCCTCTGGGGTGTGATGATGTCTGTGTGGGTGCAAAGGGGAAGGAGGGGGAGCTGGAAGGGAGCCTTTTTCCCGGCCAGGAGGAAAACGGATCGAGAGGAGCAGGGGACAGCAAGGGGACAGCTTCGAGCAGGCAGCTCCGTGCCCACCTGCTGGGCTGGGCAGCAGCTCCCCGTGGGGCTGGGGACACAGGCTGCAGCTCCTCCGTGTCCCCGGCTGCGGGCAGGCAGTGCCAGCCCCTGGCCAGAGGGGCTGAGCTGTGCTGGCCGGGTGATTTCCAGGCCGGGCTCCTGCCGGGCGCTTTGATCCCCCTCCCCTGCCTGCTCCGGGCGGACGTGCCCGGCTCTGATCGCTGCAGCCTCGTGGCTCTGCACGGGCTCTGGTGAAATATTTACACCTCCCTGCCCTTTGAAGTGCGCCGCGCTCGCAGCCCCGCTCCCCGCTGCCGGCTCCTCTCTGCCCAGCCACTCGGAGCTCTGAGCTCAGCCCCCCGTGCCAATCCCATGGGATAAGCCAGGCTGCATCCCACCTAGCCAACCGGCCCTGCTCCTGGCCTCCCGTGCTGCTCAGCTTCCTGCAGAGGGGGAAAAGGATGCCCCAGTGCAAGCCAGGGGTTTCTTCTATCCTTGGTGTGATGTGCCTGAATCCACAAACGAACATCCCTGCTGAAACTCGTGCCATGGTCCCTTCCTGCTCTCATCCCGTGGAGATGAGATCATCAGCCCTGGGCTCCACAGCGAGCTGGGAAAGACCCAGTTACACGGGGTAAGTTTGCCCTGTGCTGTCAGCAAGTTCCCACTCCAGCAACAAGGCCAACACAGCGGGAAATGGGAGCTTGCTGAGGGCTGCTGGGCTGGACACGCAGCCACCTCCCGATCCCTCTGGGGGCAGTGGGAGGACAGCCCCGGGCAGTGAGTGTGGCACCACTCCCTGTAGCACCACTCCCTGCCCCTGCCGTGGCCCATTTGCTGCTGGCTGTGCTGGGTGGCACTGGCTGTCCTTGTCCCTGGAGTGCCACAAAGCTACCAAGAGTGTCCCCTGAGCACGGGGGCCGGGGGGGCTGAGGTGTGCAGGGTGCACTGTCCGTGGTGTGTGGCTGTGCCGGTGTCAGGCAGAGTCCCTGCTGCAGGATGGACTGGGAGCCACGTCCTCACAGTGGGAAATCATGGAATTGTTTAGGCTGGAAAAGCCCTCTGAGAACATCGAGTCCATTAACCCAGTGCCGCCAAGTCCAACACTAAACGATGCCTCTCAAATCCTTTCCTTTCCCTCTCCCCCAGGCACAGGGGGATTTTGGAGAGCCTGGGTGCTCTCCATGAGGGTCCTGCCTCTGCCATCTCCCCGGTGGCTCTGCAGAGACACCAAGCACACCCTGACAGCCTGGGGACAGGGTGCTCCAGCCTGTTGTGGCTTTGGCTCTGTTTCGGTGCAGGCACCTTCAGGGCGTGTCACCAAACTCCCCTTTAGCTGCTCCAGCTCCCTGACAGGGGTGATTTTGCTGGAACACCATCTCCCTCTTCAGTGAGGAGGAAAACTGGACACACTGGGAAGCTGCATTTGGCAATCCAGGTGCCAAATGGGCTGTGCTCTCTGCCTGCCTGCCAAGGGCTCTGCTGGCACAGGGACCCTCACCTTCTCTGGTGCTGGACCCTCACCTTCTCTGGAGGGGCTGGTGCTGCTTCCAAACGTGAGACCCAGTTTCCTCCACCCTGGGAGCCTCAGTGATGCTCTTCACACTGGGGGGAATCTCCCCTGCTCTCACTTCAGATCCGAAAACACAAATGGGGACCCCCTGAATCATTTGGGGTACAATGGCTGTGCCTGGGGGCAGTGTTGGTGCAGGGCAGGGGGAGCACTCGGGGCTGCCCCATGCCCATCCTGTGCCCTACGGGTGGCTGTGGCTTCTCCAGCCCTCTGGAATGCTGCAGTGAGGGGCTCTTCCCCACCTCACCCTCTAGCCTAAGCCTCTGGATTTTGGGAGGGCTCTCCCAGTACCTTGCCTGGGGTGCAGGAGGCTTCTGCCAGCCCTGATGCCCTTGTGGGGTGGGAAGGGCGTCCTGTGCAGGGTCAGGCAGGAGTGGGATTGCTGCTAATTTCAATCCTCTGGCATCGGAGAGGAGCGAAACTTCCTAATTTATGGGTTGGCGGCAATAAAGCTTCGCTTCACTGCAGAGGGAATTCACCCGCCTCCAAAACAAGGTTAAATAAATAGCTAATGGGAGTGCTCAGTAATCCCACAGCGCACACACACACACACCCCCCGGGGGCATTCCCTGTGCCACGCTGGTGGTGACACAGCCCCGGTGTCCCAGGGGTGTGCACACACAGGGCTGAGCCCCCAGCGCTGCCCCCAGACCCACAGGGGTGCTCGCACACACTGGGACACCCTTGGTCACACCGGCACCCTGGAGGGTGGCAGGGACCCCCAGACCCCCCTGCCTGGATCAGGCAGCACCAGCCCAGGGCTGTCACCTATTTGGAGATGAGCAGTGGCACTTCCATGAGAGCCTGGATCGGCAGAGGATGGAGATGTTATGGAAGGGCTGAAATGCATCCGGACACATCCTGCCAGGCGTGTGTCGGGTGTGATGCTGGGGATGCAGAGCTGTTCTGCTCCAGGCAAGACTCGAGCTGGTGTCCTGGTGACATGGAGCTGAGCAGTGGCAGGGCACAGGGCATGGCATGGTCTGGTCAGCTCCAGCTCCGGACATATCTCCCAGGGATGGGGTGGTGTCCCATCCATATGGGGATGGAGCAGGTAGACACAGGGAAGGATGCCCTGGGAATGGTTTCCATCCCACAGACCACCAGCTGCTCAACCCTGCCTGAGGTTCCACAGCACTGCTGGGGCTGCTGCAGCAGGATTTTGGGAGAAAAGGGAATTGCCTGCATGGTGCAGGGGGTTACAGAGCATCCCAGCCCTGCAGGAGGGGAAGCCCTGGAATTCCGCTTGGCCCTCTCTAGTCAGCCCCCAGCCCTGGCAGGGGGACACCAGCACGGATCTGCTCAGCAGTGGGACCTGCAGCACCCATGGGATCATCCCCAGAGGAAGCAGAGGTGCCCTGGGGGTGAGGGGCAGGGAGCCAGGCTGCTCCAGCTGCACATCCGCGGGGGCCGGAGGGGCAGGAGGAGGGGGAGCACCCCCGAGCCGGCTCCAGAGGCCCGGCACCTGCGTGGGCTGTGCATGGAGAGCCTTCCCAGCAGCGCTGGCACATTTTTAGACGTTTTGTTCTCCGTGTAAATCCGTCTCCGGGAGGGAGTGTGGTCGGTTGGTTCTGTGCCGGCAGCCACCTGCTCGCGCTCCATGAGCAGGACCCTGCACCCAATACTGGGCCTGGAGCACCCACTGGCACCCAGAGAGGGGGCAGGCAGGGGACAGGCACTGCTGGGCCTCTGTGCCGTCACCTGAACAGGCTGGCAAAGCGGGGTTCTCCCTGGGATAGGGGAGAGAGGGATGGGAAGGAGGGTTTTGCTTCCCAAATCCACAGCTGAGCCGTGGGGTACGGAGAAAGCCGGTGTCCCCAGCGGAGAAGGGACCAGGAATGACAACTGCCCCGAGCTGAAACTGGGGACGGGGATCAGCTCCTGGAGACGCTGGGAGCGTGGGCCGGGCAGGTTGGAGGTGGAGCTGAGCGATGCAGGAGAGGGGCTGCGGGTGACCCATCCGGGCAGGACGAGGATCCTGTTGTCCTTCATCCCGTGTCACCGCCGTGCTCGGCACCCACCTCCTCCGCGGGCGGCACGAGGCGGGTGACACCCCGGGGACAAAAGGCCCCGCGGAGAGCTGCCCGCACTCGGCTCCGCGGGCATCGCGGGGCTGCCGGGGAGCCGCTCCCCCTGTAATTGCGGTGTGTTTGCTGCGCTCCCGCTTCGCCATGGCAACGCCTGCCTGGCGCGCCGGTGCTGCCTCGCAGCACATATTGTTTCGGAAAGGTCACCGCCGAGTGGTGGTGGGCTCGGCACAGCGCTGCTGCTATTTCTACATATTTATGAAGGGGGAGATGGAAGGTAATTACGGCCCCTTCTCCGGAATTAATTTCACGATGGGTTGGTGGCGGCGCTGGGGACGAGCCCTCCGCGGTGGGTGCGGGTGGCTGAGCTCTGCTGCGGGGAGACTGGGCACTGGCACGTGCCAGGCAGTGGGATTCAGCTCTGCAGGGCGCCCCGGGGTGTGGGGCAGCATGTGGGGCATCCTGTGGGACTGTGGAGCACCGGGGGTTGCCGTGGAACGGAGCACCGTGGGGTACCACGGCCTGTGGCATCACGGAGTGCTGTGGGACAAGGACAGCCACGGGCAGTGCCAAGCCCCAGCCCTGTACTCCCAGCTGGCTGGGAGCTGGGAGTTAAAGATGACCCAAAGCAGCATCCCTGGATGGGTGGCAGTGCCACTGGTGCCTCTAGTTCCTCAGGGACCCGGGGACTCCCTCCCGTCCCCAAGGTGGACCTGGCAGAGCCCTGGCTCCCAGCAGAACCGGGGATGGAACAGCATCCCAGTGCCCACTCCCATCCCAACACTGCCAAAACGAGACAGAAATAAGTTTGGGAGGGATATCCCATCCCACACTGACGTGCCACCCAGTCTTGGGAGCCATCCTGTCTCTGGATCAGCACCAATCCTGCCAGCCCAGCACAACTGCCTGTGTTTGGGTGCCCACCTGGGGAGGAGGGCACAGAGAAGGGGCCTCCCGGGCTGCCAAGGTCCTCACATTCCCTTTTCCAGGATCGCCTCCACGCCCCCCACAGCCTCCCCAGTGCCTGGGGAGCCACCGGGGTTAAATATTCAGGAGCACTCGCTGTGCACATTTTGTAAAGATCAAGCGGCTCCCAGGCCCGGCAGTTCCCTTCCCCTGCTGCCGGGGATGCGCCTTAATGAGTTTGCAGAATGATACATTTTTAAAGTCATTATTTCCGGACATGTTCAAAGTTCCAGCATTTCCTCCGCTCCAGTTGTGCAGTAGGGCATCCCACTGTGCCCCCCCCGCGGGGACCTGGATCCTCACCCCACAGGGAGGGGGCACGGGGGGGGTTGTGGGGGGCACGAGGGGCTGTGGGGATGGAGCAAGGAGGGGTCTCTGAGGGGATGGACCCCCGGTCTCCTCGTGGCTCTGCCACAGGTCTCTGCACGGCCTGGGTGTGCCTGGGGACACTGATCCCTGTCCTGCCTGGGGATGTGGGGACATGGATCCCTGCCCTGCCTCAGGGCAGTGGGGATATTGATCCTTGTCCTTCCTGGGAATATGGGGGCACTGATCCCTGTATTCCCTATTGGAAATAGGGACACTGATCCCTGTATTCCCTATTGGAAATAGGGACACTGATCCCTGTATTCCCTATTGGAAATAGGGACATTGATCCTTGTCTGTCTTTCCTGGGCCATGGGCACACTGATCCCTGCCCTACCTGGGGCATGTGGGACATGATCCCTTCCCTGCCTTGGGACACGGTGACACGGATCCTTTCCCTGCTTTGGGACATGGGAGCTCTGATCCCTGCCTTGCCTGGGGACATGGGGACATGGATCCCTGACTAGTAGAAATGGGAATATTGATCCCTGCCCTGCCTGGGGCCATGGGAGCACTCATCCCTGCCCTGCCTCACGGCGACAGGGAGGGGATATTGATCCCTGTCCTTCCTGGGGCCATGGGAGCACTGATCCCTGCCCTGCCTAAGGGTTTGGGGACATGGATCCCTGCCCTGCCTGGGGCTGTGGAGAGATGCTTATCCCTTCCCTGCCAGGGGACATGGGGACTCTGCTCTGTGCTGTGCCCAGGGGCAGCCCAGCAGCAGCTCCCGTTGCTCGCTGTGCACAGGCAGGTGCAGGGGCAGGGCCCCAACCCCCTGCAGAGCCCACCAGCAGCAGCCCCCTGGTAATTGTGGGTCTGCCTGCACTTAATCACAGCCTTCGGAGCAGGCAGAGGGAGCAGCAGCTGGGAAGTGCCATGGAAGCCACCCCAGAGCTGCACCCCGGGCTGGGCAGTGGGCTCCTGGTACCCACCAGCTGCCTCCTCCTCCCTTCCCACAGCACCATCCCGCCTTCCCAGCGCTTCTCTCCACTCTCCAGTGCTCCCTCTCTCCCCCTGCCCACCCTCTGCTCCAGTCCCTGCTTCCTGCTTGGGAACACACAGGATTTTTTTCAGGTTTCAAGAGGTATTTCAGTTCTGGGAGGGATGAAATGTGAGGCACCGGGGTTTGATGAGCTGGGGGTGAGACTTGGGGTAGAAATTTGGGGACTGGCAATGCCTACCATGTGCCACCCCTGATGTCCTGACGTGCTGCCCTCCTGTGCCAACTGCACATGTCCCAAGCCTGTGCCAAATCCTCACCCTTCACCTGGGTGTGGGCAGCTGCCCCTTGGCCACCAGCTTCGTGCTGCCAGGTTTGTTCCATGACAGGGGCTGCGTCTGTGACTTCAGGACTTGCATCCAGGGAGGATTCCAGGGCACCAGGTGCCTGTGGTGCCAGCCTGGGTGCTGGGTGACCACTGACTCCTGCAGACTCACCTCTGTGCTGTGGGACATGATGTACCTGGGGTAGGTGCTGCAAATCTCACCCATGCCATGGGGTCCCCACGGGGTCTTGGAAGCTGCTGGTTCCGTAGTCTTCCCCCACATGGAGTCTGGCAACTTTGGAAGAGGTTACTGTGGACATGAGGATCTTTGTAGCCAGCCCACCTGCCCTCCCTCCAGCCCAGAGAGGGCACCTGGGGGCTTCCTTGCCATCCGCGACCCCACACACGTTGTCCCCACTCGTGGTCATGGAGGTGGGAGTGCAGGAATCCCCTGGGGGATGCCAACAAACCAGAACTCTGTGGGAATCCTGACCCCATGGGCTGTGTCTGGTGGTGTGACCTGGGGGACACCAGTGGTGTGGCCACCAGAGTCAGCAGCCCAGGTGAGCAGAGCTGTGGGATCGATCCCTGGGGAGATCCAGAGGGAGAGGGCGGGGGGTAGGACACAGACAGAGCCAGGGGTGATGATGATGCCCTGGAAGGGTGGGGGGCAGCAGGGCTTGCCCTGGATTCCTACCTGGAAGACTCAACATGCAGGACATCTGGCAGATGCTTGGACTCCACTATGCACCCAAAAACTGGGCAAGAGCATCAGCACCGGTGGCAGGTGGGGAAGCCTGTGGGGGAGTTTTGGGATGCATTCCTTCTCACAGCATCCCATTGCTGCCTGGACACCTCGGTGTGGCTCCAGATGGGTCAAGTCCATCAGGTGGGGGCTCTCTTCTCCCACGGATTGGGGTCCCTGTGTGGTCTCCGACCCGGCTTTGTCAGGACAGGCAGCAGGAAGGCTCTGCAGCCACATCCTAAACTGCACCGGGAGATGGAGAGATAACGGTGCCTCCAGGCCCTCGGTAAATTATCTTGCCTGTATGTTCATTAATCAACAATTCTTATGTAAACAGACACATCCCCAGCCCTCTGCTTCCCATCACCCTGGCAACCCTCTGCTCAGGATGTGCTCTGGGCTCCCACCTGCTCTGCAACTCCTTCCCTGTCTGCAACTTTTTTTCCTGCTGCCTTTGCTTCCACACCTTTTCATCCCCCGGGACTTGAAAAAGTCTTCAGGTGCCTCTTGCCCAGCGTTGGATCCTGGACCTCCCCATCATTAGATCCTGAACCTCCCCATCCTGGGATCCTGGATCTCCCCCTCTCCAGCAGCTGCTGGGGCAGGAGCTGGGAAGCAGTGGGGTGATGAGGACTGGACTTCCCTGCCATCCTCCCTGGCCAGTGCCAGGCCATGTCCCGGAGAACACAGCCCTTAGGGGGGAGTGCTGGATGCAGGAATCATGGCAAGGGCCAGCCAGACCCACGGCAATGCTGCCAAAACCTCAGCTGGGCTCACGCTGTGCTGTGGGTCCAGCAGTGACCACGACGTGCATCTCTGACCCCCCCCCCGACATCCATCACCTTTCCCTGCCTTATTCCTGTCCAGATGGTCTCTCTGGGAAGCTCTCACAGTGCAATGGGAGGATATCCCATCCTGCTGACTCCATCAGGACCCTCTACCAGGACAAGGAGAAGTCCTGGAGCTCTCTCCGGATCCAGGCAGGAGCTGCCAGAGGAATGTGCTTCAGGCAGGGCACTGCTGCCTCCCGGGGCTGCCCCCCAGCAGGACAGCTCTGCTGTGGAATAGAAAAGCTCTGCATGGAAGCTGATAGAAGCCAGAGGAGCCCAAGTCATTTAAGGTTGAAGAGAAATGTTAAAGACAGCAGGAAAAGCAAACATTAGTGGTAGCCATGAGGCTAAGGGGAATAGGAAGGGCTTTTACAAATATATCAAGGGGAAAAGGAAATACTGGAGAGTCAAGACAAAGTGGGCCCATTAATAAATGAGGAAGGATATTAAATTAATGATGATTCTCAAATGGCTGAGTTAGTGAACTACTTATTGAGATCTGCCTTTAACAAGAACAACAAGGGAAAGTGGCTGAGACAATCAGAAAGCAGCGAAGGATGCTGGAATTGTCCTAGATGGAGCAAGGGGAAGGGGACAGCTGGGCTATGAGCCCCGGATGGCAAGTGCCTGGGGTCAAGCAGCACTAGGAAAAGCCCACCCCATCCATCTCTTCCTCGGCAGGAGCAGAGGGAATGTGTGCTTGGAGCAGACCAGTGCTTGGCAAAAGGCCCAGAGTAAATAAGGGGTCTGTGGGGACCACGTCCCCTTGCCTTGGAGTGGGACAGGACCACGGCAGAGCTGGAAGGGAGACTCCCAGGAGCCCCAGGCACAGCCTGTGCTGCACAGATCCGGGCTTGGAGACTGCCAGGGAAGAGCCTGGATGGAAACGGGGAGGGGGAAGAGGTCCAGACAGCTGGACCTGGTTCATTAGAGTTTGTCCTTGTACAGTAAGATCCTCCAAGATGCCCTGGTGCTGTTTATCCTCCCATTTCATTGGCACTGAACAAACAAGTGACTGCCCAGCCCAAGGTCGCTCCTGTGCCCAGAGGAAAAGCTCTGGGAAGAGAATTTTCTGTCCTTCTAGGAAGCCTGAGAAATCCCCAAAGATCCCTCTGCTGCCACAGCCTGAGGGATGGCTGGGAACGGTGTCCCACAGGTGGGATGTCTGTCCAGATGTGTGGAGCATGTCCCATCCACGGGGAAAGGTGTTCAGTGTCCACCTGGAGATCCTCAGCTGGGATGGAATGGGATGGGATGGGATGGGATGGGATGGGATGGGATGGGACAGGAGGGGATTCAGTGGGATGGGATGGGATGGGATGGGATGGGATGGGATGGGATGGGATGGGATGGGATGGGATGGGATGGGA
The DNA here is from genome assembly GCF_036250125.1 of Pseudopipra pipra. Taxonomy (NCBI): domain Eukaryota; kingdom Metazoa; phylum Chordata; class Aves; order Passeriformes; family Pipridae; genus Pseudopipra; species Pseudopipra pipra. The sequence goes on along the minus strand of NC_087563.1, from coordinate 2,487,009 downwards.
TAGGATGGGATGGGGTGGGATGGGATGGGATGGGATGGGGTGGGATGGGATGGGACACGAGAGAATTCAGTGGGATGGGATGAACTGAAGTGGGATGGGATGGGATGGGATGAGGTGAGTTGGAGTGGGATGGGATGGGATGGGATGGGATGGGATGGGACAGGACAGGAGGGGATGGGATGGGACAGGAGGGGATTCAGTGGGATGGGATGGGATGGGATGGGATGGGATGGGATGGGATGGGATGGGATGGGATGGGATGGGATGGGATGGGACAGGACAGGAGGGGATGGGATGGGACAGGAGGGGATTCAGTGGGATGGGATGGGATGGGATGGGATGGGATGGGATGGGATGGGGTGGGATGGGATGGAATGGGATGGGATGGAATGGGATGGGACACGAGAGAATTCAGTGGGATGGGATGAACTGAAGTGGGATGGGATGGGATGGGATGAGGTGAGTTGGAGTGGGATGGGATGGGATGGGTGCATATCCCTCAGCAGGGCTGGGCAGACATGTGGGGCAGACCCCCCGCTCCTGAGATCTGGGGGCTCAGCACACCCCACTCAGCCCCTCCTGCCCCTGCCTCGACGAGGTGCAGGAGCCCCAGGGCTGCATGGGGTGGGCACAGGGACAAAGGACGATCCCTCTCTGTCCCCCCCACCCCAGGAGCTGCACGGTGGCAGTGCCCACCCTCAGCCAGCCGGGAGCAGGCGTCCCGTGGATGTGCCATCTGACAAAGGGCTCTGTGGGGGACAATGTCCGGGCAGTGAGGGCCCTTGTCAATGTTTTATGGGCCCAGGCATCCCCAGGGTGTGTTTACGGGGCAGTAAATTAAAGCACTCAGCCAAGTGACATTTGTGTTCTGCAAATGCGATTATTATGCATGATTAGCAGCCAAGTGCACTGAAAAACCCACACTCAGGGCGGGCACGAGCGGGACGCCCGCCTGGCCCGCGGCTCCTCATGCCAGAGATGCACCCCGGGCAGGCACCTTTTCCCTGGAAAAGCCTTTCTGTGGGACAACAGCGAGCCTGGCATGGGCAGAGACCCTGGAACCACCACCTTACCCCTCAGCTGGCTGCTCCCCCCCTCCCCAATCCCAGCCTGCCGGAGATGGACCGTGCCAGCCGAGGACTTAAAAGATTTCCTTCCCAGCTGCCAGCCCGACTTTCCAGAGGAATGCATCCAAACCCACTTTTATTTTTAATTATTTATCTGTAACCAGTTTGGCAGGAAAACCAATTAAACGAGTGGGTGATTAATGACCTGCTGATTTGCACAGGTACCTAATTTAAATGTCTATATAATATATAAGCACATTTTGGAGATGCTTCGATGGCTCGGTTCAGTCCCAGCTGCTCGGACGTGTGTTGGGAGGATGACTCCTGGGTGAGCCAGTGCCACCATCCTGCTGGAGCATCCCTTGCTTCCTGACGGCTCTAGGAGCATGGGGTGTGTGTGTGTTTATCCCAGAAATCCCACTGTACTTGCCCTCTGGCCAGTGCTATGCTTGCCATGTCTCCTTTGCTGGTGTTTCTCACTTGGAAAAGTCTGACCCAGATGGGAAGAAGGAGGATTTTGTCTCCTGGGAAGACAACATCCCTGTGCCAGAGACAGGGAGAGACAGGCTGGAGCAGCTGCCTAGGACAGGATGGAGCTGGTGTCAGACTGTCCCCTTGGCCCCCAGGACACTGGGAAGGGGCTTTTGCAGCTTAAACCAGTGTTCACACCTCAGTCAGGTGCAGATTTGGGTTGTCACCAACTGGAGCCATACAGGCTCTTCCCTCCTGCTCCATGTGGCTCAGAGCATCCCTGTTCTCCCCACACCATCCATCCATCCCACCTCTTTCTTGACTGTGCTGTGTCCAGGCACTGTCTGTGAGGTGGGTGGGTCTGCAAACAGCCTCCTTGGTGTCCCTGATGCCAGCAGGCTGGGGACATGGCTATGCAACACCTTTCAGGTCTCAACCCTGGATCCCAGAGGGAGAATTTCCCTGGTGATGGACAGCAGGACCTGTTTCTCCACGGCTGTTCCCCACTGCAGCCCAAGGCTGGGGCCAGTCAGAGCCAAGGCCAAGGGCTGCCAGACCCCCAAGCCTCCCTGTGTCCCTGCCAAGCAGGGCTGTGCTGCTGGCTGAGACACTTTGGGGATGGAGGAAGGGGGATGCTCCTCAAGGAGCAAGGGGCCAGCGCAGGGAACGGGCCCATTGTTGCGATAGAAATGGTGAATCCATTAATCTTTACGGATACAATTCAGCACACAAAACAGAAAAGGGAGAGAGACACCTCATTTGTTATCAGGTGCATTGTGAGAGTCAGGTTCTTTAATTATCTCACCAAATTCTACAGCCCATTCATCAAGTCGCCACCACCAACCTGCCGAGATTGCCACCCACAGACCATCTGGGCCCCGCCGAGGGAGCCAGGGCGCTGCCGGCCCCCGGGCACGCCGGCACGATGCTGTGCAGGCACGGGGGCTGCTGGGGGGGCTCCTCACCCCCTGCACATCCCTCAAGGCTCCCTGCCCGGGAATTCACCTCCTCTGGTGCACAGGGCAGCCCAGCACTGCCCGTGTTGTCACAGAGTCACAGAATCATGGAATCTCATGGTTTGGAAGGGAATCATCGAGTCCAACTCCTGGCCCTGCACAGGAAACCCCAACAACCCCACCCCGTCCCTGAGAGTGTTGTCCAAATGTTCCTTGAGCTCTGGCAGCCTTGGGGCCATGACCACTGCCCTGGGGAGCCTTGTCCCCTACGTGGAGAGGTGGCAACCAGGCCAGGGACATCATTGTGTCCATTGGGACTTACGGAAAAGAGGGAGAATGATTTTTTACACAGGCAGACAGTGATAGAACACAGTTTTAAAGCAAAAGAGGAGAGATTTAGATAGGATTTTAGGAAGACATTCTTCCCTATGAGGGTGGGGAGGCCCTGGCACAGGTTGCCCAGAGAAGCTGTGGCTGCCCCTGGATCCCTGGAAGTGTCCAAGGCCAGGTTGGACGGGGCTTGGAGCAACCTGGGCTAGTGGAAGGTGTCCCTGCCCATGGCAGGGGGTGGAAAGAGATGGTTTTTAAGGTCCCTTCCAACCCAAACATCCTGTGATTCTATGATGATTCTATGACATGGCAGCATTCCCAGGGGAGAGGCCAGAGGCTGGGGAGGAAGGTGATTGGGAGTGATGTCCTGTGCTCGTGTCTTAGCAATTACTGTGGGATGAGGGAATCATCTCCCTTCCCAGGGCAGAGCCTGGGACTTGCACATCCTGGGGCTGGTGTGGCTGCAACACTCTCATAGCTCCTGATGCTTCTGTTTGGCTGAAGCTTCACCTCCTTCCTGCCTGGCTCCCAGAGTCCATGAGCTCCCTGTCAGGGTGTCAGCCACAGCTCTGCACCAGCAGCAGCCTGGGTTTTGGGGGTCCACTGGTTTTCTCTGGCACAGCTGCATGGAAGTCTGGCTCAGCATTCCCTGCCACGGGCACAGTGCTGGGCGGGAGGGAAAGCTGCTGGGATGGACCCAGGGAAGCAGAGGATGGTCACGGCAGCAGGTACGTGAGCGAGAAAGATGGAAGGGAAAGGGACCTGAGATGCTGAGAGGTTGGAAGCCTGTCTGGGATACATCAAAAGCAAAGTCTGAGAGGTTTTTATAAGAGCAGAGAGATCTGAGCACCCAGGGGAGATCCCTGCTGGGAATAAATTATCCATAGGAATAAATCCAGAAAGGCAAGTCGTGGCTGCACCCAGGGTGTGTGGGTGAGGATGGGGTGCACAGCCTTGGACTCCTCTGTCCCCAGGCAGGACTGCTCCTCCTTCACCCTCTGCCACTGCCCTCCTGGGGACTGAGGAGCATCCCAGCTCCTGGCAGCTGTGGATGGAGCAGAGGGAGCAGGTCTGGGAGTTCCTGGGGTGTGCTGTCCCATGGAGGGCTGGACAGGGCTCGTGGCCCCCCCACACCTTCCCCCAAACCTCTTGGGAGGAAAACTGGATCCGGCCCATCTGGAGTCCAGATCGGCTGCGGTGAGTAATCAGGGAGTGGGAGGGAAGGCAGACGTCTCCCTGCTCTCCCAGCAGTGTGGAGGAGAGAACAGACTATCCTGGGAGCGCAGATGGGGTGGCACTGCACCACGAGTGGGGTGTGCTTAACCCTGCCGTGGCCAGGACGAGCAGGGGAGAGGGAGCTGTGATCCCCTCTGCCTTCATCCCCCGTCACTTTTCCAGGGGGCCAAGGAGGAGACAACCCACCCTGGGCACTCCAGCTGATGGCCATGGGCTCCTCCAGTCTGGGTGACCTTCCACAGCACAACCCACAGGCTGCAACTCTGTGGCTGCACTTCAGCTGAAGCCACGGCTGGGGACAGGAGAGGTAAAAGCGCCGCGGGTGCCCTCAGCAAACACTTCACTCGGTGTGAAATCTCGAGCAGGAGCCACCTCGCAAAGGCCACGCGCAGCCGGCGCAGGCAGAGATGTTCCGGCAGCGCTGTCACTGAAATCACCTCCTTTTTCCCCGAGGTGCCAAGTGAGTTTATTTTAAGGCCTGACAGAAAGCCAAGCTTCCCCTGGGTGCAGCGATCACACAGCAGCCGTGCCAGGTCCCGGCAGGGCGAGGAGCAGGGACCAGGAGCAGGACGCTCCCCCCCGCCCCGGGAGGTTTTTATCCCTCCATCAGCACCGCTTGCCCCGGGGCACTGCCCCCCAACCATGTGCTTGGTGCCTTTGGGAGAGGGCCACGGAGCTGCCACGTGGTGTGTTCCAGCCAGGCAGGTCCTCACACAGCCCCCAGGAGTGCGATATCCCGAGGGGGATGCCCTTGGCCAAGCACTATCTCCTCCAGCCTGGGCTGGAGCGGCAACGTGATTCAGAAGCCAAGTGTCTTTTGCTGTGAATATTTGTTCTTTTCTCTTTATATTTTTTTTTTTTTTTGGTCAAACGAAAACATTTCTGCAGGGAATGACTGTGACTGATTACATTTGTCAGGGTTTTTATCAAGCAATTGAAAGAGCCGGAGATTTTTTGGAAACCAAATAAGTGAAATATTTTGGCTGGTCAAAATTGTTTCCAGTAAAAATCTCCAGAAAACGCGGAGAGAAACGGTTGTAGGAAATTTGCAGCGCAAATTAAAATGTGTTTTTTCCAAGGGAAAACAGCTACTGGGAAAATAAATTTCTTAGCACTGTTGGTGGAAGGATGTTCTGCGCCAAAGGCATTGCTCTGTGAGAGCATCCTGGGGTGTTTGGCCCTGGGAATGTGGTGCCAACCCAGGGAGTGGGTCCAGATTTTGCCTCACTGCTCCCCCAAAATATCACCTCTAGGCCACAGTTAAGAGGTTCCAGGAGGAGTGTGGTCTCCTGAGCACAGGGGAGTGAGTGGAGGGGATGTGGTGAGGAGCCCCTCGGCTGGATGCTGGAGGAAAGCTCAGGAGGTGCCTTGGGAATAGGATGTACAGTAGGCAGGATGTTGAAGGAATCTGTGCCATGGCCTGGATGCCCTGTGCCACCCCACTGTGGAGCTGTGCCATGCACTGGGGACCCTGTACCACCATGCCATAGGGATGTGAAATTCCAGCTGGACCTCATCTTAGATGTCCAGAAATTATGGGGCAGCTAAACAGGGTTGAAATATTCAGCAAAGTCAGGCTTGAGCCTGTGGGGGAGGAACACGGACCAGGAGGCAGCAGGAAGGTGCTGGAGGCAGAGTTTGGAGCCTCACTGAGCCCGCTGTGGGCTGTGGTTTGGGATATCTGTGTCCATTTGGGATCTCTGCCATGCTTCCCATTGCTCCTGCTGCTGTCCCAACAGCTTTGGGGCTGTGAGGATCCTCCTCCTCTCTAAACCCTGCGTGTCCTCGGCGTGGCACAGACCGGGTTGATCCCTGACCCTGGAGCAGGCTGAGCTCTGTGAGGAATGAGCTGAGCTCTGGGTTAAAAATAGCTCATGACCATGCAAATCTCTGGCTGGATATTAATGCAGATGCAAATAGGTGCTGGCAAAGCTGGCAGAGACGCCCTGCCCAGCCATTCCTACCTGGAATTTGCAGTGTACAGGCTGCTGACATCGCTGGGAGGGGGGATTTGTTGGGCTGGGTGGCAGAGGCTCGGAAAGTCACGGTATGTGGGTCAGAGCAGTGAGGGGAGGCAGGTTCCCTATGGATCACTGCTGCCCTAGGCTTGGCTGGTGTCTGGGGAAGCTCCCATGGGATGAAGAGGAGGAGGTGGGTCTGGGGAGGGCTGACCACCCTTCTCACCATGGCTTCCTGTGGGTGCTGGTGGTCAGCACCCCTGAAACCACCAGCACGGGGACAGGTGATAGCAGAGCCAGGTTGTGCCTCTGGCCCCGTCAGGGTTCCCAGGGTGATTTGACCACCCCTAAAATGCCATCCCAGGTCTGGGCTGAGCAGCTGTTTGGAGCAAGGCAGATTCTCCACCCCTGAAACGCCTCGGTGCCCCGTGCCCCTGAGAAAAAGCCATTTGCCATCTCTGTTGAAACACTGTGCATGTCAGAAATACGGCTCCTGCGGGCACAGCTACAGTCAGGAAGAGCCAGAGCACTCCACGGGCAGAGAGAGTCATGTGAAAAATGCTCTTGTTCCCTCTTAAGATGCTTGGAAGCAGCCTGAGGGCTTTAGCACTGTGCCGCTTTGGTTTAAGTTTCTCTAATGAGGTTTGCCTTCTATTACTGTCAGGGAACATTTTTCATTGTTGAAGCCACTGTAAATGCAAAGCCTTAAAAATGAGTTTCCATTTCAGATCTGACAGCTCAGCTGCTAATGTAAAATAGAGAAAAACCACAGATCAGGCTGCCTTTTAGTGCAATTAGCCCTCCAAATGGAGCAATTTACATTGGCACACTTGTGTATCTTCCTGCAGAAGGGGGAAAAAAAAAGGCTCATTACTTAAGCGCAGACCTTTATGAACAGAAATGAGGGGAAGAGAGGAAAAACACAGCAGGGCTGGGAGCGCTGGGATGTGCTGCCTTCCCTGATGCTGGGCTGGGCCACGAGGGCTGGGCTGGCTCTGCACAGGGAGCCCTTCCCGGTGCCTCTCCGGGTGCCTGTGCCTGTCCCGGTGCCGCTGGGCTGTCCCTCGCCGTGGGTGTGGTGAGCTGGCACTGAGCACAGCCCTTCCCTGTGCCAGAGGCTCCGCTGTCCCTCCTCTGCCGGAGGGTTTATGGATTAGAGCATCTCATCAATTTTTCAGTCCCTGCCAAAGCCTGCAGTGCTCCTGTGCTGTCGCTGTCACCCTTTCTGTCATGTGTGCAGGTGATCCAGTGCCACCTCATCGTGGGGGTGTGCCATGCACTGGGGGTTCTGTGCCGCCTCACCACAGGGCTGTGCCATGGCTCGGGGACTCTCTGCCACCCTGCCAGGTGGCTGTGCCATGCCCTGAGGACCCTGTGCCACCCCAGGATGGGGCTGTGCCATGCCCTGGGGACTCTGTGTCACTTCACCATGGGGCTGTGCCATGCCCTGAGGAGCCTGCACCGTCCAAGAATGGTGCTGTGCCATGCCCTACTGACTCTGTGCCACCCCAGAATGGGGCTGTGCCGTGCCTTGGGGACCCTGTGCCACCCTTTCATGGGCTTGCCATGTGCTTGGGGTACTGTCAGCCTGCCCACTGTGGGCCACTGTTCAGGATCCCAAAATACATTCCCAGAGGAGCTGCCATTTGCTTGTCAACACCAGCCTGGTTTTCATCCTCACTCCCCTCCCTGGCTCCGTGCCTGCATCCTCAATATCCACCCAAGGCCACGGCCCCACGGCTCCAGCCTCTCTCAGAATAAAATAAGGTTTGTTTGAGGCCTCAGAGCTCTGATTCATGCATTGCCCTGGCCTCCTCCTCCTCCCCTCCCTGCTCCATCCCTCTGGCTAATGAGGCTGGAACAGCTCCGTCCAGCAGGTCTGGGAGGAACCCCTTGCCTGTGAGGGGAGAGCAGACCTTGGGCCACAATCCAGCTGCAAACAATTCCAGAGGCACCTCCACGCATTCATCAATACCATTTGCAAGGACAAAACCCAGCTGCCTCCAGAGGAGGAGGAGGAGGAGGAGGAGGAGGTGGTGGCAGGAGGACAGTGGTGAGAACTCTGAGAGCATCCAGGGCTGGAGCCTCCTGGCAGGCAGGGATGGGGATGAGCTGGAGGGATGCTGAGCGGGTGGGATGTGCTGTGGCCCTGGGCAGTGATAAATCAGCACACACTGAAGAGCTTGGGAGCTGCTTTGAACTGGGAGATGCCCTGGCTGTGCTCGGGTGCTCCCTGTCCTCTGGTTCTGTGGGGAGCAAGGCTGAGCCTGGAGTTCTGCAGCCTGGCATGGTCACCAAGCCTGGGATTCCAGGCTTTCTACCCCATCCCATCATCTGGCCTCTCTTCCCAGGCATTCTACACCCAAATCCATTGGCGTTTTCACCCTTCCAGCCCTCAGCACAGGATTTTGATCCATGGGTTTCCATGCCAAGCTGGCTGGGGCTGCAGTACCCATCCCAGTGTGGGAGCAGGGGTGTGGCTGCGGATCCTGGCAGGGTCAGCTGGACACATCAGGGGTTTCAGCATCCCCTAGGGTGGCTGCAATGGCCTGGGAACTCTCCTGAAAGCCCCTGTGTCCCCTTCTGGGCTTGTGTCTCAGCTGCTGGGGGGCACAGAGGGGTGGAGGAAGGGTGGATGATGGCTCTGGCTCATAAGCAAGGAGATGCAACCCCAAAGGTCTGCACTGTTCTTTGGCCATCAAACATGTCTCACAAGCAAGGAGTTGCAACCCCTACACTTCCCTTTGGCCATCAAACCCACCTTCCCCCCCCGAAATGATCCTGTCAAGCTGACACCACACATTTCCCACCAACCTGCCGTGACCGGCACTGGTGACACCACCTTCCTCTGGCTCCTCTGACATCCAGCCCTGTACAAACCTTTCCATGGCGCTGCCCAGGAGGGATGTCAGGCCGACCTTTTCAAACACTGGCGTGACACCCACCTGCCTCCTCTCACCTGAAACCTCCCGGCTGCTCATCCAGCAGGACACAGCGCTCTGATCCCAGCTCTTCCCACCTCCCCGTTCCGTGTCCTCACCTCTCTCCCCCCCACCAGCAGAAAGCACGTCTTCATCTCCCCCAGCCAGACCCCCGTGGGAGGACAGAACACATCCTGAGCCACCACCCACCCCCCCCCCCGCCGGCCCTGCTGCTGCTCCCGCTGGATGCACGGGATGTCGCAGGTGTCCAAACGCCGCTTCCCATTGTCTCCCACGGTTGTTTTGTCGCTTTGCAAGGTTGGAAATGATCGGCTTCCCGTCCCCCGATTGCTGTGTATCGCCGCTTTCATTCTCTACAGCTGCTTTCACTTTTGTCTAACGCCGCCCGCTTTTCTTAACGGGCCCCTGCTCTCCTGATTGAGGGATTGTCTCCTCGGGTAGCTGGTGAAGTATTCTTCACAGCCCGGAATTATGATTCAAATTTCTCAGTTTAAATGTGCTCTTCCAGCTGATTCAGCTCATAATTGTTCTCAGCTCGGTGCAACTGGCCCGCTCGATGCCGCAGGCGCGTTTGGCGTCGGGGGCTCCGTCGGAGCCGCGGCCGCCCACACCTCAGCAACCACTGCTTTTTAGCTCGGAGATCAATTCCTCTTTATCTGCCAGGAGTGGGCTGATCCCGGCTCCCCTGGGCCACAGGGAACCTTTTTTTTATTGAGGGTATCGATTTATGAATCCACAGCCCCTTCAGACAGCGGCGAGCGTGAGGTGCTGGCAGGACACGAGATTACGAGTGCTCTCACGCTGTCCTTCACCTGCTGCGCCAGAGGCTTTTCAGGAGTGGGTTGTTTGGCTCCTAGCATGCCCAGCTCCGTTACCTGGAGCAGCCTGGCCTGCAGGGACACGTCCCACTAGCCCAGATTGCTCCAAGCCCCGTCCAACCTGGCCTTGGACACTTGCAGGGATCCAGAGGCAGCCACAGCTTCTTTGGGCAACCTGTGCCAGGGCCTCCCCACCCTCACAGGGAACAATTTCTTCTTAACCTCTAATCTCTATTTCCCCTCTATCACTGGGAAGCCATTCCCCTTATCCTGTCATCATTCCTTGTCCCCAGTCCCTCTCCAGCTCTCCTGGAGCCCCTTTAGGCCCTGCAAGGGTCTCTCAGCTCTCCCTGGAGCCTTCTCTTCTCCAGGTGAACCCCCCCAGCTCTCCCAGCCTGGCTCCAGAGCAGAGGGGCTCCAGCCCTCGCAGTATCTCCGTGCCTTCTTCTGGACTCATCCCGTTTATGCTGGAGCTGGCAGTGGCTGCTTCTCCTCATGATTTATTGATGCCCAGAGGTGTTAGCAATGGGTGTCAGCATCCTGAAGGGAGCTGCTGAGCTCCATCCACATTTGGGCATGGACTAGAGAGTGGAAGGTGCCACATGGTCCCATCAGTGTGGAGTTCATCCTGTCCTGTCCAGGCACAGAGCTCCCTGCCCTGGGAGGTGCTGGTCTAGGGGGGTCACCTGGCTTTGGAACCAATCTGGGGTGTCTGACACCAGCCCTATTTCCTGGACCATGTGCCCAGGAGAAGGCAGGGACACCACCATAGGGTGACAGGGCACTCACCCCATCTCTTGGGACCACACTGGGGCTCCCATTTCTCCAGCTCTCACTCCAAGGGCTCAATAAAATCACTGATGTAGCTCATCCCCTCGTGCCCCAGACCTGGGCCAAACCAGTGTGCAGGCTGACTCTGCCCTCCCTGGGGGCTTTGCAGCTTTTTGAGGCTCCCCATCCCAGTGGATTCAGCTGCCATCAGTCCCTGGTTGGCACCTGGCTCAGGATCCCCCATGTGCTGGTGTCCTGCTCAGGGTCAGATGGGGCATGGAGAGCCAAATGGCTTTGCCTTCCCAACACTGCCCTGCACTGCTCATGGGCACTGTTGGAACCCCCTCCCAGGGGATCCAGCATCCCACCCTGTGCCATGGGCACTGCCAGAACCCCCTCCCAGGGGATCCAGCATCCCACCCTGTGCCATGGGCACTGCCAGAATACCCTCCTGTGGGATCCAGCATCCCACCCTGTGCAATAGGCACTGTTGGAACCCCCTCCCAGGGGATCCAGCATCCCACCCTGTGCCATGGGCACTCCCAGAACCCCCTCCCAGGGGATCCAGCATCCTGTCCTGTGCCATGGGCACTGCCAGAACACCCTCCTGGAGGATCCAGCATCGTCCAGGAGCCATGGGGGGATGCTGACACCCCTTTCCCACAGCTCTGGGGTGCTGGGGCCAGGGGGGCTGGGCTGACAGGCAGGGTGGGGTGACACCATGTGTGAACACGTGTCCTGTGGGACAGGGCTGGCACAGCTCCGGAAAGTGCTTCCCGTGCCTTTTCTGTTATTTATGAGGGCTCCTCCAGCAGCATGGCCTGGGAGGAGGCTGGGAACGGGATGAGGCACAAGGCTCAGCCCCTGTGTGACCCCCCAGCAGCCCTGGCAGGGCTGGGGCAGTGTGGAGGGCGAGAGGATGGGATGTGCAGCAGGGGGTTTGGATGTGGGGACCTCCCCACCCTGCGCCTTCACGCGGAGCTGGCTGCGGACGGATCTGTCCCTCTCCCGGCACCAAACCTGAGAATCCTGAGCTAAAACCAATTCCATGTACAAGGCAACGGGCAGCTGCATTTTTCATGAGCCAGATGAGCAAACAAAACAAGGCTTTTCCAAACGGGGGTGGCCGGGCCCGTGTTCGGTGCCGCTGCCGGTCATGGTCACTAAGCAAATGAGTGAGGAGCAGGTTTGACAGGCCGTGGTGTTCCCACCATCCACTGACAGGATCCACTGACAGGATCCCTCCTCTCTCCCAGCCTCCAGCCAGCTTTTCACACCAGCAGCCAGCAGCAGTGCCCACACTGGGCTCCCTGGAGAGGCAGTGGGGACACCAACACCGGCTCACAACCAGTGGCACATCCCTCTGCTTCACACCCTCCTTGCCTTGTCACCCCCAAAGCAGCTCCAGTTGCAGCTCCAGGCTAGGCTGCCTCAGGGGAAGAGCTGCGGTACTTGTTGCTGGTTTATTTCTTTTTTTTTTTTTTTTTAAATCATTTTAACACAATTAATTAAAACCTAGTGATTGTGCCCCAAAAGACATTGAGGAAAAGCAAAAGCCCAGGAGTGGCCGGGCTGTCAGGAAGCTCAGGGATGCCCCTCTGGGTTTTACCATATGCACCTCTGGGGTGGGCTTTGCCAGCCAAGGCACAGATGGACCCTGCCAGCATCCCCTCAGCCCTGATGCAGGATGCAGGCAGCTCCCAGAGCTGCCCTCAGCTCAGACTGGGTCTCTCCAGACCAGCAGAGCTTTGATCAAGTCTCCAGCAATGGCCTGGAGCTGTATCAGGGCAGGGTTAGGTTGGATCTCAGGAAAAGGCTCTTCCCCCAGAGGGTGGTTGGGCACTGGAACAGACACCCCAGGGAAGTGGTCACGGCCCCAAGGCTGCCAGAGATCAAGAAGGGACCTTAAAAATCATCTCATTCCAGTCCCATGTCATGTGCAGGAGCACCTCCCACTAGCACAGGTTGCTCCAAGCCCCATCCAACCTGGCCTGGAACAATTCCAGCCACAGCTTCTCTGGGCAACCTGTGCCAGGGCCTCACCACCCTCACAGGGAACAATTTCTTCCTAAAATCCTAAATCTCTCCTCTTTTACATTAAAACCATTCTCCCTTGTCCTATCACAATCTGCCTGTGTAAAGAGTCATTCTCCCTCTTTTATATAAATCCCAATGGACACAACGGTGTCCCTGGCCTGGGTGCCATCTGTCTGTGTGAGGGACAAAACTCCCCAGGGCAGTGTCACGGCCCCAGGGCTGCCAGAGCTCAAGGATCATTTGGACCATGCCCTCAGGAACACGGTGGGATTGTTGGAGTGTCCCGTGCAGGGCCAGGAGTTGGACTTTGATCCCCGTGACTCCCTTCCAGCACAGGACATTCCATGATTCTGAACCCTCTATGATTTCACAGCAGTTTTGAGCAGCCAGGCCCATCCCTCTGGAGCTGGCAGTGAGCGTGGGGACGCAGTGGCAGCCGAGGCACAGTGAGACCAGTGACTGTGAGTAACCACCACGCTGCCAAGCCTCGAGCCTTTGATTTTGGTGCCGTCTAGACGGGAGCCCCTATCAAAGCCCAGCAGCTGAGTGCATTTGCAAGGGGACCTGCAGAGAGCACACAGCACACCCCCTGCTCTTCCAGAGCTGCCTCAAAAGCCTTTTGACTCAGAAACTAATGAGCAGGTTCCCTAATGACTTCTGGAAACGCTGCCAGAGCCTGAAGTGAAGTGCTGGGAACCTGGGAGGGGACACCTGGTGGGTTATTTTTTCCTGCACAACAGGGGATTTGAGCCTAGGTCTCCATGGACATGGTGGAGATGTTCTCCTGGGTAGATGGGACTGGGATGTGTGGGATGTGCTGTGGGGCTGGTGGGGTTTCAGTAGGGGTGTGGCTGTGGTCTGGCCCTGCAATGTGTCCAGAGGGATCATTGCAGAGCGTGGGGTGACTTCACCCTCCTTGCTCCTCCCCTTCATTGAAAGGGATGTCTGAATTGGTATTTTAATGATAAATAGGTCACAGGGCCATACAGCCAGCAGGGAGTGATGGACCCCCATCCCTCCTCTCCTGGTGCCAGCCCAGTGTGTGCCCAGCACACCCCTCGGGAGAAGGGCCTGCTGCATAAACCAGCAAGGCAGGATACCCAGGGAGCCAGGAGGATGGATCTTCTCCCAACCAGCTTGGGGGACCCAGGGGTACCCCAACCTGTGCCATGCCCACAATCACCAGCATCAGCCGTGAGACCAGGCTCTTCCCCACTCCGGGTCTCCCACCAGCACTTGATCCATTTGGAGGCATGGAAAGAGCATGGTTAAGCTTGGAGTTGGGGTCCCTGATCTAAAACCAGTGCTGGGTGGTGGGTGATGGCCCCACGACTGCAGTGGGAATGGCTCAAGCCCTGGGAATGGGCCACTGGAGGTGACAGGCAGCATGTCCCCAGCTGGCAGCACCTCCAGGTTGCACAGCCCCCATGGGTGTCCCCAGCCTTGGGTGCCTTGTCTTCATCCCAGGGGCAGTGCCAAGGCATGGGTGGGTGAGAAGGCATCCAATGAGAACTGCTTCCTAAGCTCTGGTGAAATCTTGCTGCAAAGGGCTGGTTTTGTGACAGCTCATCCCATTCCCTTCCTGAGGGATCCTGGTGCAGTGACCAAGGCAGTCAGCCCCTTCCTAAAAGGCTGGGATATGGCTAAATTTGGGGCTACTCTGCTGCCACCTCCTCCCCAGGGGACACAACCCCTCTGCCTCTGCAGTCCCCAGAGCAGCAGAAAGGTTTTCAGTGAGGTTTTCTGGGAGTTTGGATGGTTTTGGGGGACACGGTGGTTTTGGGGCCAGCAGTTGTGCACGAGTGCCCATGGTTGTGGTGGGTACAGTGCAGCAGCCAGAGCAGGGAGTGTCATGGGTGCCCTGGGAATGGCAGGGATGCAGGAGCACGGCTGGGTGCCAGGGCAGGGCTGGGAATGCTCAGAGTGCACATCTCTGTGCCTTGCACAAGCTGGGGACACCCCAAATCTGTGACACCCCTGTGGGCACCCATTCCAGCTGAGGGGCCATCCTGATGGGAGTCCCAGGAGCCTGAGGTCTTCTCCTGCCCTTTCTTGGGGCAGAGGTGCCACCACAGCAGCGGGTGCTGTGCCTGGAGCCTCAGGGACTCAGTTTACACCTCAGTGCCAGCACAGCAGGCCTGGGGAGGGGGGGGGGGGCCTTAGCAACAAGCAGCAACTTTGTGCCCATTCGGAGGGAAATGGAGCTGCTGGAGTCGGAGTAAATAATTAAAGTTGTTAACTGTGTAGGAGAAAGCAGAGATAACGCAGGGAGCTCAAGCAGAAAACCCGGGATTCGCTGCAGTCAGCTCTCCTGGGCACGGCCGCCCTGGGAGCTGTCCCTGCTGTGTCCCCCTCCCCGAGCACGGCTTTGCCATCTCCCACCCACTTTCACACCTCAGCCGCGGGCTTTCGCACTGTGGTTGCCTCCTAGTGCTGCTGTATCTTGCCCCATCTGCCTAGAACCCCATGGGGGCCTTCCAGGCCATCACTCCTCCTCCTCCTCCTCCCCCTCCTCCTCCTGCCTCCCTCGCACAGGGAAGCCCCTTCCCACGTCCGCGCCTATTGATCCGGCTTGTTTTGCTGCTCCCTCCTGTGCTTCATAAATGTCAACTTTTTTCCCTGACAAAGAAATTTTGTGGTAATGACTCTTTGTGCCACTTCTAAATCCCCAATTACATAAGGAGCAGCAGCACAAAGCCATTCCCTTTGGTGGAAATCTCCGCGTAATCCCTTTTCCAGAGAAGCAGCCCGCCAGTGACACGCTTCTAACTCTTTGTTTGTTCTTTTGGATCAAATCTAACTGATTGCCGTGACTAATTAACTTTCCCTTTCTTCGGGCCTCTGTTGTCTTAATTAATTTCACAAATACCGCACTCCCAGCTCGCAGCCAGCAGGCTCGGTGGTGCGAATCACCGGGAGCGGCAGCGTGGCGAGGCGGTGCCGCCGGCGGGGCCCGCGGCGTGCTGGCACATGGGGCAGCCATGACCTCGCTGTCAGCACGGTTTCGTGGCACAGAGGTCCACCTGGCCGTGTCCCCAGTGCCACCAAGCCCCTGTGTGGGCAGCGATGCTGGGGTGGTGCATCCAATGTGGCAGGGCAGGAGGGGGTTTGTCAGAGGTGTGGATGGACCATCTCCTCCTGCTGCCTCTGGGGCTGCTCCTTGTGCAGGGCTTGATTCAGGAACTCTGCACCTGCCCTGTTCTAATTTTTGCCCTGGGGTATTTTGCCCCTGCCCTGCAAGCCCTTCCCGAATCAAAACCCAGGCATGGAGAGATCCGGCCCATAGAATCATAGGCTCACAGAATCATAGAATGGTTTTGGTTTGAAGAGCCTTAAAGCTCATCTCATTCTACTCCCTGCCATGGCAGGGACACCTTCCACTAGCCCAGGTTGCTCCAAGCCCCGTCCAACCTGGCCTTGGACAATTCCAGGGATCCAGGGGCATCCACAGCTTCTCTGGGCAACCTGTGCCAGGGCCTCACCACCCTCACAGGGAACAATTTCTTCCTAAAGTAAAGTCTGGTGAAATCTTGCTGCAAAGGGCTGGTTTTGTGGCAGCCTGTCCCATTCTCTTCCTGTAGGATCCTGGTACAGTGGCCACCACCATGTCCCTCCCCCCAGCTGCCCCTCCCACTCGGATCCACAGCCCTTGTTTTGCAGTGATGGGCACATGGATCTCAGGGTTAGTCCTTCTCTGGGATCGATGTACAGCTCTCTGTGGTTATCCCCCAGGCTGGGTTTTTCCCAGACAAGGGCTGGGTTGAGATCAGCATCACAATATGTCCTGTTGTCCCAGCCAGGGCTGCACAATGGAGTTGCATATTCATGAAGGCAGCACATTACACAGTGGCTAATGGTACTCTTTGAGATCCTATCTGCTGCTTCCAGCAGCCCTTGTGGTGGTTGTTATCAGTCCCTTGCTATCTGGGGTCTGCCCTGGATGAATAAACATGGGAGCTCTTCCACTCAAAGGCTCTTGGTGTGTGGAGTGCAGCAGGAGATGCTGGGTGGAGATAAAGGGCAGCAGCCTGGAAGCAGTGGCTGCAGCCCAGGCTGATTCCTGCCAGCCTTCCTGTGTCACCCGTGGCCAAAAACAGGGCTGATTGTCCTTCTCACCCCACGGGGAAGGCTCTGCTCCATGAGAAGGTCACAAATCTTGTGGGAACCTGGGACGGAGATGTGGGGGAACACACTGCTCCAGCCCTTGACGTGTCAGAGCTGTGTGGCCACTGTGCCCCACAAGGCAGGAGGTGACAGAGTGTGGCAGGAGTTGGAAAATCCTGTTGGCTCGCAGGATATTACCACAGGGCAAGAGGACATGGCCTCAAGCTGTGCCAGGGGAGGTTCAGGCTGGACATCAAGAGGAATTTGTCCATGGAAAGGGTGGTCAAGCCTTGGAAGGGGCTGCCCAGGGAGGTGGTGGAGTCCCCACCCCTGGAGGTGTCCAAAGAAGGACTGGATGTGGCACTCAGTGCTCTGGGCTGGTGACAAGGTGGGGATGGGGCACAGGGTGGATTTGATGACCTTGGAGGTCTTTTCCAACCTCAGTGATCCCATGATTGTCTGATCTGTTGGAGGTTCTCCTGGCACAGACCAGCATGGCTGGCAGAGCTTCAGCATCCTGCACCACACAGGGTGGGCAGAGGGGGCAGGAAGAGCATTGTGAGCTCTGAGTCTGCACTGAAGGGATGACCCTGTTTGCCATCAAGGCCTCTGGTAGGAAATGAGTGAGCTGGAGGAAATCCAGGAGCTGGGAGGGGGTGCTGAGGGAGCCAATCACCCCATCAGGTTCTGGGATCTCTGAGGGACCTGCGCTTTGGGAAGCACGAGGCATTACTGGAACAGAAGATGGCTTGTTTTGAAGGCTGCCAGGAGAAATCAGATCCTCTGCGGAGGGTGGATTGAAATCCATCTGCAATTAAGCCCAGGCAGTGCTGCTGTGTCTCCCCAGGATTGACCAGCCTTCGGAAATCAGGGACTGCGACGCTGGCTGGGGCAGCCCCCACCCCTCACCCAGGAGCGATTAGACATCCACTCCCACTCCCAGGAAGCTTGTTTCTCTGTCGCAGTGCTTGTAGCTAAAAAGCTTCTCTCACTAGACACAAGGAGATTTGGCCTCCAGGGACAGCTGCTGAGCTTGGCTGGGCCGCTGGCAAACGGGGGCTGCGGCTTCAGAGGAAAGGGCTAAGGACAAAATTTAAAAAGCTTTGCTCTCCCTTTGTAGAAACCTTTGATTAAACCTTGGCAGCTGGGATCGAGCTGGTGCTTGTCTCCCCAGCCTCCCACCCCCTCCTACTTCTTCATCTCCCTCTCTTCTGGCTTTTTCTTCTTTCCTCTTTTCTCCCTTCGCTTTGGAAGGGAGCAGATCAATAAATAAATAAACCAACAGAAATGTTATTTTTCCGGCGAGAGGCGCCTTGAAGTTCATCAGAAATAACAATCCCAACCCCTTATGCCTGCGCAGGGGAGGGAGAAGGGATGGGATTAGTCCCTGGGGAAAAACACCAGCGCAACACGTTGGGCCTGTTTCAGAGGGCTGACAATTTAACAGCAGCATTTGAGGTCTTACTCAGTGGCTCGAAGATTTTGACATGAAAGGGACACCAGTCAAATGAACGGGGGGATCATCTTGCAGGATTAAATGTCCTTGTCACCGACCCATCAAAACACAGCATTATTTCGAAGGGACAAATCGTGTCGAGGTGTTTACAGCAGATTAAACCTGAAATTCCAGGGGATATTTGGCAGATAGCACAGCTGCAGGTGGCATCAGTGTGGCAGGAACACGGGGTGACTGCACGTCTCCAGAGGGATAAGGATCTGCCTGGCCCTGGGGGGGCCCCAGCCGTTCATCTGCCATGCAAAGGAGTTGCTCCCAAATCAACCCAAAGCTTTGTCCAGAGGATGGGGGAGTTTGAAATCCATAGTTTACAGTGAGTGGTGCGATGAGTCAAGATCTGAGCACTTTCATCTTGGGACTCGACTGCGTCAGAACTGCCCCAAAGTGCCACCTGGGAGAGTTTGCAAGGGGGACGCTCCTGCAGACATTCCTGAGCAAACACATATGTCCTGACAGAGGCACGAAGCTGTCTGGGTGCATTCCTGAGGCCAGGCACGTCCCTGTGTCCCACCGGGGGCCCCAGAGCTGAAGCCTGAAGTGCGGAGCCAGAGGATGAAGGGTGTGTGTGGGACACAGCCCCTGAGCCCCCTTCATCCCTTTCTCAGGGAACACTGGGAGTCAAGGCAAAGGTGGACAGGACCCTCCTGGTCCTTGTCCCGCTCCAGCAGTGCCACAAGTGAGCTCTGGGTGTGTTTGGCTGAATGAGGGAGCAGGTTTGAGGAGGGAGTGTCTCTCAGGACAACCTGCATGTGGCGGTGCCAGTGAGGAACCACAGCACAGCAACCAACGTGTTGTGAGAGCTTGAGAAGAGGGAGAAATAAGGGATATCTTGGCTCTGAAGTGCTAAACCAGCTCCTTGCCAGGTGCAGGTGTTAATGGGAGCTCGGCTTGGATAAGAGTGGCACACAGGCCACAGGAAGCTGGTCTCAGTCACTGGCTGTGGGTCAGCGGCAGTGGCCGTGGCTGAGAGGGATGGAGCCAGCGTTGGAGAAGCCATGGTTTCTCACCCCAGAGCAGGCTGCAGCTGATGAATGCTGTGAGTTCCTCTGCTGCACACGATCCTTCATGGGCTGCAGCAATAACAACCCAGTGACCTGTGCCTTCACCCCTGCACGGCCGAGCTCGGGCGCTCACGGGCGCCAGGCTTAGTGGGTTTAATGGCCCCGTTAAGTGGCACCCAGGGAAATCAAACACAGGGACAGGTGCTCCATCCGGAGTGTTTTTTGTTATGGAGAAACCACAAGGATACACCACAGAGGGAATATTAACTCCTTATCCAGCCCTTGCCTGCAGAAGGAGACAGCAAGATGTCTCGGTTAGCAGCTATTGCTGTCAGTTGGTTGACAGGAAAATACTTGTGTGTAAAGCCTACCCCACAGCCTGTTCCAAGGGACGATGTCGGCAGCTTGAGAGGGAAATACAGCAATTGCTAAAGGTCCTCCGTGAAGATTGTCACAGCCCAGAACAAGCAAGGAAGAGACACGGGAAGAGGCAGTGGGAGTGTTCCTGTGTCAGCGTTGCAACATCGGTCGTGTTTGGGTAAAGAGAGGCTGCAGGGCGGGGAGAGCAAATCAGAAAACTGGAAAATTTCAAACATGTAAAAATCACAGTGAAGGAACAGCAGAGGTAAAATGCAATCAGCCTGCTGAAGGCCTGGTGAAAGGAAATTGTGGAAATTCTCACCTCTGGAAGTGTTCAAGGCCAGGTTGGACAGGGTTTAGAGCAACCTTGGCTAGTGGAAGTCATCCCTGCCCATGGCAGGGGAGTGGAACGAGATGAGCTTTAAGGTCCTTTCCAACCCAAACCATTCTGGGATTCTGTGATTTTATGGGAGGATGAAGACCTGCACATGGTGTTGCTTGAGCCTGTCACACAGAACCCCCAAAGCCAACAGAATAAGCCCTCACAGGGCTCCTGGAGAGCCCTGGAGCTTGTACCCATCTGCTCCGTGCAGAGAGAGAGGGAGGATGTCAAAGGTGATTGTTTCACTGACTTTGTCCCAGCCTGCCATCTCTCTGGGAAATCACTCAAGGAGGGGGGGTTGTCAAGCAGCACCTGCAGTTATTGTGTTTTAAAATTCTCCTTCCTGCAGAGAAATTTGGTGTGACCAGGCCGGCTGGTTCCCAAATCACTCCCCCCCAGGTAATTCACTCCCAGGAGCACTGCAGAACCCGCACGTCTCTCCTGTCCCCTCCCTGAGCCACCTGCTCGGCACAGGGACTCAAAAACCAGCACACATGGGGCAGACAGAGCCAGAACCGTGGGACTCTGCTGGGGCTGGATGTCCTGCAGATCCCCTGGGTTACAGCTGTATTGGTGCTGCAGGACACCTGCATTTGTGCTCTGACTTAACAACAAGCTGCCGGGGTGGCTGCATCTCCTGCCTGCACCCTGCAATACAGGCAGCGGGGAGAGGAGCCTTCCCCGTGGCTCTGGTGAGGATCACGTCCACACGGGCAGACAAACAGCCCGGAGGGCAGGGAAAGGGCTGGGAGATGAGCAGGCAGCTTGGGAAGCCAGGCAGGACCAGCAGGTCCAACCAGCGCGGGGCAGCACGAAGGCAGCTCGGCGGCTGCGGGGCTGTGCCCCAGGCGGGCTGTTCCCTGCCTGCTGTTATCACAGATAACCCACCGAGGCAGTGCACGGCTCCTCCAGCCCGTGGGGGTGCAGCCGAACTGCTGCCGTGCTCTGGTTTGAAGAAAAAAGGGCTGAAGACAGACAGTTAAGGCTGCTGAGTGCTTTGCAGCATCAAAGGGTGGCCTGAGCTCCTCTCTGGTCCCTCTCTCTCCTGCCCAGCTTGTTTTGGTGCCTCAGGGATGATCACAGCCCCCTCCTCCACCTGGCTTTTTAAAGAGCTTTCTAGTCCATCCCTCCAGGGAGTTCGTAGCTAAATGCTCAGCCTGGTGTTTGCTGCCTCCATGTTTCCAGAAAGGTGGATCCCACAGGGATGCTGTGATGGGGTCCCTGAGGAATGGTGCTACAGGAGAAACAAGAACCATCATCACAGAATCGCAGAATGGTTTGGGTTGAATGGGACCTTACAGCTCATCCAGTTCCACCCCTGCCACGGG
Organism: Pseudopipra pipra; assembly: GCF_036250125.1. Classification (NCBI taxonomy): domain Eukaryota; kingdom Metazoa; phylum Chordata; class Aves; order Passeriformes; family Pipridae; genus Pseudopipra; species Pseudopipra pipra. Next base: position 2,465,732 of record NC_087563.1, on the reverse strand, counting down.
CAGGGACACCTTCCACTGGCCCAGGTTGCTCCAAGCCCTGTCCAACCTGGCCTTGAACTCTTCCAGGCATGGGGCAGCCACAGCTTCTCTGGGCAAACAAGGGGTTGTGACAAACCCTGGACATCCCATCTCTCACATCCAGGCCAGGCTTTGACCCATTTCCATGCGTAGAAACTGCATCTACACAAAAAAAGTGGGAGGTGAAAGATGTGAAGGGTCCATATAACCAGATTGCAAAGTATTCTTCCATTTTCCACGTTCTGACAAGGAGAGGGAAGAGCAACAGCATTTCATGCTGATAGGCAAGGCCATCTGTGGCACAAACATCTTATCCTACCCTGGAAAATGAGGATGTGGAACCTGGAAATGAGAAAAGCACTCATTAGGCTAATGTGACATTAATGCTTCATGTCGAAGAGACTGTACTGCCCACGGTGAGCCTGCGACCTGAGAACAGCAGGGGGAGAGGAGGCACTGCCAGGGCAGGGGCAGCAGTTGATGGGACACCCCCAGTTGTGGCAGCCTCATCCCTCTTCTGAACACACACACGTTTGGGGTTCCCCATTCCACCCCCCGAAGCCCCCGTTCCTTCGCAGGATCGCTGTCGTAGCAGTAAATGAAATGCTCTGTCCCTATTACGGTCAGGATATCGCTCTAAATTGACTGTTTTATAGCCCTGGGTAATTTAATTTTGTTATTTAGCGAATGGTTTGCCATATGCCCAGTGCCTGAGCAGTGCAGCCCGTGCACGGATCACGGCAGAGCTGCTGCCTGAGCACAGCTCCCGCCGCCCTCCGGGTCTCTGCCACACTCAGCCCCTGCTGCTGCCTTGGGGTGGTGGATTCCTGCAGGGAATCCCTGCCTGAGTGGGCAGAAAAGCCACTCAGAGACTCTCCAGGGACACCAAGACCTGTGGGCGGATGGTCCAGCAGTTGGACACAGGGTCCGAGGCTGGAATTGTCACCTCGAGGATGGGTGTGGCTGCTGCCAGGACGGGCAGTGCACTGACTGGGCACCTGAGGTCCACCCAGAGCTCTGGCACAGGGCTGGGAGCCCAGGAAACAGGGATAGAGGCTACATTTTGGGCTGCACGTGCTTAATAAAGCCTCTGGTTAGGCATTCATCCAGCTTATCTCACTGCAAGCACTGCCACCCTCCCCCGGGGCGGCATCCCCGGGGCTCGTGGGGAGCCAGCCTGGCTTACAACACTCTGCCAACAGCAGAAGGGTTTTTCAGGCAGGCTCTGATCCTCTGAAAACCTGGGATGGGTGGTGAGAAAGGAAAACAGCGGCGTGGTGAGACCCCCCTCCGTAGCAGTGCTAAGTCTCGCTCAGCCTCGCTGCACCACGGGGCTCCCCCTCCCAGTGACTCAGACCAGGATTCGGATCATTTTCTCCTAAATGGCCTGGCTGTGTTTTTCCAAGTGGATCCCACTGTGCCTCCGCCTGCCTGCCGGCTCAGCGGGACCCTCTCCCTGTGTCCTCCATCCTCCCTGGTATTTTGATCTCTTCTCCAATTTAGTTTCATCTGCAAATTTCAGGAATGTGTTATTTAGGAGAGTCGTGTGTCTTAGTCATTTCAGCAAACACTGCTTGGAAATATGGCTTTTGTTTCCATTTTATAAAATTTCCTCTACATTTCTGCAAAACCTCCTGATTTTCCTTTTATTGTTTTTTTCACTAAAGTGGGAGAAAATGTTTTGGATGGCACTGGTCATAGTGCAAGTTATGTGAACAAGGAGTCCCTGGGGACTCCCTGCTCCATCTTGGATGCTCTGCTTCATCATGGGATGCTTCAAGACCCAATATGAGATTCCCTCAAGACCCAAATCCCTCTATGCTGGGCACTGCTGAGGCACCTCCAGGGCTGTGTCCAGTTTTGGGCCCCTCACAATAAGAGAGACACTGAGGGGCTGGAGCGTGTGCAGGGAAGGGAATGGAGCTGGGGAAGGGGCTGGAGCAGCAGGAGGGGCTGAGGGAGCTGGGGGGGCTCATCCTGGAGCAAAGGAAGCTCAGGGGGGACCTTCTGGCTCTGCAAGTCCCTGACAGGAGGGGGGAGCCGGGGGGGGTCGGGCTCTGCTGCCAGGGAACAAGGGACAGGAGGAGAGGGAACGGCCTCCAGCTGTGCCAGGGGAGGGTCAGGCTGGACATCAGGAGGAATTTCTCCATGGAAAGGGTGGTCAGGCCTTGGCAGGGGCTGCCCAGGGAGGTGTTGGAGTCCCCACCCCTGGAGGTGTCCAAGGAAGGCCTGGCCGTGGCACTCAGTGCTCTGGGCTGGGGGACAAGGTGGGGATGGGGCACAGGGGGGACTCTGTGGTCTGGGAGGCCTTTTCCAACCTGTGGTTCTGTGAAAACCTTGTGGGAAATCCCACGTAAAAAGGTTTTTTCTCCGTCATTTAACTCACCCCATGTCCTGTGTGAAGGACATGACACCTCTGACAGTTCCACAGCCAATGTCAGCCGTGGGCTTGGACGTCCAGGGCACTGCGGGCACAAGGGTAACTCCATCCCTGGAGCAGGTCTGGGTGGAGTCAGTGAGGATGTGCCACCTGGGTATCTGCAGAGCAGCAGAGTCCCTTGGCACTGGGAGCTGCTCCCCATGCCCGAGACCTCCAGGGTCCTTGAGGGAACCTTCTGGTGATGTCCCCAAAGCAGAGAAGAAAAAGTGATGAGTAAAATCATTGTCCTAAACCTGCAAGACCTTTAGGACTCAGAGCTGCTTTTGCAAGTGCCCTGAGGGCTGTGAAATATTCAACCCCAGCAAAATATTGCTTTCAGACTGGAAAGCACCTGCAAGTCCCTCTCAGCTGCTGCTTCTGTTTGCTCTCTCTGCCAAGATTATTAACAGAGGTGTTAAACAAGCAAGCCCAGCATTGGTCCCTGTAGCTCCTCTGACACTGCCTGATCTTTGTAACTGTCCTTTGTTTGGTCAGATCTGCTTTTGGAATGGTCAGATCCCACACAGAGGTACAGGCAAGTCCACAAGGAAAGACTTCCCCATGGAGATGCAGATGTGGACAAAGTTCCTGAGGTGACTGTGGCTTTGCTGGGTGGGATGAGCATCCCCACAGCAGTGTCTCCTTCCCTGGGGCTGTCTGGGGGTGAGTGATGCCTTGAACTGCTGCTGTCTGTAGGACAGTGCCCGTGTGGCACCTTTCTGGATCTTGGAGCCATCACATTGCTGTGTCCTGTGGGAAGACAAACCCTACATCTGCCCTTCCTCCACACAGAATCATGCAATGGTTTGGGTTGGAGGGGACCTTAAAGCCCATCTTGTTTCCCCCACCCTGCCATGGGCAGGGACACCTTCCACTATCTCAGGTTGCTCCACCCTGGCCTTGGACACTTCCAGGGATGGGGCAGCCACAGCTTCTCTGGGCAACCTGTGCCAGGGCCTCCCCACCCTCACAGGGAAGAATTCCTTCATAACATCTAATCTAAATTTCCCCTCTGTCAGTCTGAAGCCATTCCCTCTTGTCCTGTCACTCCAGTTCCTGATGCAAAGTCCCTCTCCAGCGTCCTTGTAGCCCCTTCAGATACTGCAAGGCTGCTGTGAGGTCTCCAACCTTCTCTTCTCCAGGCTGAGCATCCCTGACATCCTCAGCCTGTCTCCCTCAATAGGGGAGGTGCTCTAGTCCCCTTAGCAACCTTGTGGCCTCCTCTGGGCTTGTTCCAACAGTTCCATGTCCGTGCAGGACATGGGGAGGTGATGTTACAAAGAGCAGAACAGCAGGAGAGGAGGAGCAAAGGATCCCACCTTGAAAGGGTCTCTCTACAGCAGCTCTGGGGTAGAGGGGGACCAAACTTGAGGTGATCCCTCACTGAGAAGTCAAGCAGTTGTGAGGATGCACCAGAAGCCTGGGAGATAAACCCAGCTGCAGTCCCATTGCATGGCCCCTGGCTAGGCTGGCTGGTAGGACTCTTTCCATGTGGGAAGGAGAGCGAGGCAGAATCTCTCTGCAGGAGTCCCTGGCTCCAGCAGTCAGCTGTGACCCTGGGAGCAGGAGGGGAAATCCAGGGGGTGCTTGTTGTTCCACATTCCAGGGGTGTTTGGTGGGGGCTGGAGCCCGGGGACCTCCATCGGGTCCTCCTGCTCAGGTTTTCCCAGTCACCACGGGAGTCTGAGTACCCACAGACGGGAAAAGAGGGGTCTGTCCCTTCGCCCCATGCCTGCCTGCCCCCAGCCCTGCATCCCGAGTGCCAGGGCAGTGCCGGGAAGCTGCCAGGCACCTCTGGGCTCATTACCGTGGAGAGGCGCGTGCCCTGCTCCCCGCGCATCGATCTGGTAAATGAAGAGCTGCCCATGGTATTTTCTACCCTTTTAAGTGTTAAAATAACATTTTAGTGAAATATGAGCAGGTCAGAGCCGAGCTGCCCCCTTTCATCTCGCAGCACAAAGCAGGCTGGATGGGGAGGGAGCCTGTGCAGGCATGTGCTCCCACGTCCATGGGGGAGGTTCCCGGGAGCTGAGGACAGATGTGTTTGGGGCTGTACACAAGCAGTGTCTGTGTGTCTGTGGGACAGGACCAGGAGTCAGTGTGGGGGTGGAGGTGTCAGTGCTGCACCTGGGTGGGTGCAGAGGTTGAGCTGTGCACAGCCCTTGGCACAGGACAGGGAGGAGTATCCATTTCCATACATACCATAGTGAAAACTTCCACATTTCCAACAGGTGCAGGGCCTTTTTAGAAGCTTTAGAAACACACAGAACTTTAGAAAGTCCTTCAGTCATTCTGTCTCTTCCTCTTGCAATTCCTTTGTGGAAATGCAATGGCTTGTGTTGAGGACTGGGAAAATGAGATGACGTGGCCCTTGAGCTCTGCTCTACCTGCAGGGACCCCTGTGCACTCAACCTCTGGCCTATCCCTGTCTGGCAAGGAGGCGAGGGCTGAATGCAAGGGAAACCAAACCCCATGTGAAAAATGTGGGAATTCAGCCTAGTTAAACTAATCTATAAAATGGATTGGATGGGGAAAAAAAAGAGACAAATGCTCACTGGACTGCGAAATGATCCGCTGGAAATTGGAGTGTGGCACTGACAGCTGCTCTTGATGGAGCCCTGTGTGTCAGGAAAAGAAGTGGTAGCAATAACAGGTTTGGCAGGTCCTGGGGGATCCTGGGGGAGTGATGGCCTGACCCTCCTTGTCTGGGGGATCCAGCCCTTTCCAGGCCTGAGGGATTAAGTGGATCTGGTGACTGCAGGGGATGAGTGCTGTTTTCACCCCCCCCCCAGTATAAGTGGTCCTGTCAATGCCCAGGATTCCTGTGCATGCCCTGTGGCCTGCCTGGGGCTGCCTTGGCCATCATTACCCTGCCCATCCTGTGCATCCTTCCCCTGCCCATCCTGTGCCCACTTTCCCTGCGCATCTCATCCACCATTCGCCTGTTCATCCCATCCACCATTCCCCTGCTCATCTCGTGCACCCTTCCCCTGCCCATCCCAGACATCCTTCCCCTTCCTATTCTGGGCATCCTTTCCCTGCCCATCCCAGAGATCCTTCCCCTTCCTATTCTGGGCATTCTTTCTGTGCCCATCCCAGACATCCTTCCCCTTCCTATTCTGGGCATTCTTTCTGTGCCCATCCCAGACATCCTTCTCATTATGGGCATCCTTTCCCTGCCCATCCCAGACATCCTTCCCCTTCCCATTCTGGGCATCCTTTCTGTGCCCATCTTGTACATCCTTCCCCTGCCCATCATCATCCCTCATGGTCCTTTGTTTTCCCTCCTTCCCCTGCCTACAGGGAAGCAGTTCTTCTCATGTCTTTGCATCCCCTCTCTCCAGCCAGCCGAGTCCAGCTCCTCCCCAGGCCCCAGCCCCTCTTTTCCACCCTGTTGCCCAAAGTCTCTTCCCTCTCCACATCTCTGGAGTATGATTTCTCCGCGCCCTGGGTGAGAGCAAGAGAAATATGTGCTGAGATGACATTTCCGTTATACATGATGCTATTAAAATATGATAAGAACGCTATTAACATTAATAATCCTTTTCATTGTATCATTTAGGGAGCAAAACAAGCCATTAAATATTACGGAGTCATTGGTGCTTTGATGGCTTCAGGGAGGGGAACATTTGGCCGTATTTGTCTACATGCACTCTGGAAATGTAACATTATCTCTGGGAAATGGGTTTCTCTGGGCTCGGCACCTCCCCGCGGCTCCGTGGATCCAGGATGGTCTCCGATGTGCCGGGGTGGGTGGGAGTCATGGAAAGGGCAGGGTGGGATGGCTGGGTCCCAGATGAGGCAGCAGAGTTGGACGTGGCACCTATGCAGCCTTCTTGGAGCCCAGGGAGAGGGGACAGGCCAGGGTCCCCCTGGGCAGGGTGTAGGGGGTGTCTGTGTGCGAGGAGGCTGAGATGGAGGTGCCTTGTGTTGCTCATACCCGTGGGAGGAGATTTCGTGGGTTGGGAAGGGCTGCTCAGCCCAGTGCAGGGTTGCAGACAGTTGTGGATACCTCTTTTCAACTTCCTTCTCCAAGGTAACTGCAGGAGTTACAGCAGAGGAACCCCTTGAGCTGGGATTAGCTCAGTTGGTCAGAGCCTGGTGCTAAGAACGCCAAGGTTGTGGGTTTGATCCCTGTATGGTCCATTCGCTTAAGGGCTGGACTGGAAAATCCTTGTGGGTCCCTTCCAACTCAGAATATTCTGTGATTCTGTGAATTTCCCAACTTGAACCACGTGGTCCAGACCAGAAACTCTCAGCTCGGAGTAGGCAGCTGTGTTTGCACACCGAGTCTGCTCCTTGGTGCTCCCAGCCCTGTCACACCACCTTCAAACTCACTGCAATTTACCCAGACCTCAGCATAAATCTACCTACTCTCCCTGCTGCCGTGCTCAGCCCCGCAGTTCATCCGTGTGGGAGTTCCCTGGACATGGAAGCATTAGCTCTTAAACGCTCTGAAAGGCACCTCCCTCCAGGCACATCCCCAGAGAGGACCAGTTCCTGCATCCCTAATGCTCTGCCTGCACTGGTTATGCTCAGTCTGAGGCCTGGCAGCTCCATCCCCTTTCTGCACAGCCACCCACTGGGGACAGAGCAGCAGGGACCTGAAATCCTTCTCTTTTAGCTGGAAAACCCTCTTTTTGGGACAGCTGTTAAATTCCTGAATCATCCTTCACTGTATGGCTACAGCTGGGCAGGAACCTGCTCCTGCTCCTTCCCCAGCCCATCCCCTGGATCAAGTCATCCAAAATCCAGGCTGTGAAGTGGCATCAGGGCATGGGATCAGCATCATGCTCTGGTCTTGAGAGCTGGGAAACCTTTTGAAACCCACAGGCTCACTGGTGATGCTGCTGCTGGGGGCCAGCCAGGGCGGCGGGGAGGCCTGAGCCAGGCTCAGGATGCATCCCCAGGCTCACCAGACACAGCTCAACATGCTGGGCAGGGATGAGGCAGCCAAGCCAAGGCCCCTGAGCTGATCAAATGCCACCAGGGCCGTTGTTATCTGGATATTTTCCCATGGTGACAGGAGCAAATGAGGGAGAGAACTGAAAAATGTGCAGAAGCTTTTGACAGGACTGTCAGAGCACTAACAAGGACGAGTGTGGGCTCTTTAAACAAATCACTGTCATGTTGCAGGCATATCATTGTTTAACACAGACACCACAAGTCACCAGAAAAGGTTAAAGCAAGAATGGAAGACTTAGTCCTGGGAAATGTGTCATAGGAGAGCTGTCCTCGGGACTGATCGCTTCCTCCCTGCAGCCAGGATGGCTTTAGGTCTGGAGCCTGGAGTCCTTGGAGCATCCTTGGGATGGACCTGCCACAGTGCTTGGTGCTGGAAAGACTTCCCTGTGGGTGTGGGCACACCAGCAAAAGCACTACCAGGAACACCTATTCCCTCTGCCCTGCCCTGGTGAGGGGCTGAGGGAGAGACTTGGCCCTGTGCACTGACAGCCAAATGCAAACACAGACCTACAGCAACACCCCTGGGATGCTCCAGGGATATGACCCAGGCAGCTCTGGGGTGGACACACTGCTCACTAGGCTCTGAGCTCCCCAGGTTTGCCTGGAGAGACCTCTTACTGTGTTATGGTTGTCCAGGATCCATCATTCAGGAAGTCTCAGGTGGCTTTGCCATCATGGGCTCACTGAGTTCTCCGTGAGGACCAGTGTCCTCCTCACAGCTGTGCATGGCAGGACCAAAGGTTTGGGGGTGTGACAGCAGGGTCCTGTCCCTGGGCACTGTTCTGCTCCATCCATCCCATGGGGAAGGGACTGGAGCACAAGTGCTGTGAGGAGAGGCTGAGGGAGCTGGGGGGGCTCAGCCTGGAGAGGAGGAGGCTCAGGGGAGACCTCCTCACTCTCTGCAACTCCCTGACAGGAGCAGGGAGCCGGGGGGGGTCAGGCTCTGATCTCAGGAACCAGCAGTAGGACAAAAGGGCTGAGTCTTCAGCTGTGCCAGGGGAGGTTTAGGTTGGATATTAGGAAGAAATTTTTTACAGAGAGAGTGATCAGCCATTGGAATGGGCTGCCCAGGGAGGGGATGGATTCTCCCCCCCTGGAGGTGTTTAAGATGAGACTGGATGTGGCATCAGTGCCATGGGCTGGGAACCACAGCGGGGTTGGACCAAGGGTTGGACTTGATGATCTCGGAGGTCTTTTCCAACCTGGCTGATTCTGTGATTCTCTGATTGGTGGGAAAGGGAAGGGGAGAGGGGTGGGATGGGCAGGGGGCTCCTGGGTGGGATAAGCTGCTGTAAACCCAGTCAAAGCTGCCTGTGTCCCCTGACACAGGAGTCACTGGGGGAGATGAAGGCATCTCTGTCCTTGGAGCGTATCCAAGGCCTGAGCTAGTACCGGATACAACCCCAGGGAGGAGCAGGGATCTCCAAGGAGCCTTCCCACCCACCACTGCAGGACTCTGTGCGGAGAAAACATCCCAGTAATGTGAGCCATAACTCTTTCTAAAGTGTGAGGAATGAAATAAGTGAGGTTGCTCGCTGACACCCAGGGTCACTGCCTGCAATTCATGAGGAGCCGCTCACGGCGCAGAACCGAACGTTCCTGCCTATGAAAATCATATGCCAAGGTCACATCAGCAATCCGGACTCGACCTTAGCACTCTGCTCACGTGCAAGCCATTAGGCAAGGAAATATATAACAAACAGCCCCCAAAGATCCTAAAGGCCCTCCACTGCTCCTACAATGCCGAGGAAGTCTTCTGTATCCATCACGTAGCGTCTCCCAGAGCAGTGCATCAAACTTTAATATCTTACTCGTAGTCACACAAAGGCTGTAACAAGCCTGGCCTTTCATGCTACACAATCCACCAAATCAAAGGCTCTCTGACAGAACAGAGCACCTGAATATAATCCTTCTCTCTCATCTCCATCTCATGCATTTCGGGGCTCCGCAGACCCCTCGGCGCTGCCATTTCCAGCCAAAGCAGCCCCTTCTCCTGCTGAGTGAAACAATTGGGCACGGTCCTAATTAGACAAATGTCATTAGGCATAAGGAGAGATGAAGGAAACCCTTATGTGAAAGCAGAGCCAAGCCCACTGTGCTCCAACACCAGCCATTTATTCCTCCATCCCTCCTCGGCTGCGCTGCTCGGGGGCACTCTGTCCATGCTTCCAGAGATAAAAGCACACGGAGCCCACTCCTGGGGGTGGAAAACATTGTAGGGAATCCAAGCTAAAAAAAAAAAGAAAAGAAAGAAAAGAAATAGAAGGAAAACGCCTCCAAAAATGGCTGCAATATAGCAATGCTGAGCTAATTCCTGGCAGGCAGGGATTTCCCAGCTTAGGGGAGATTTCAGAGAGGAAAATTTGGGAGGCTGGCAGTGACAACACGCTTCCCTACAAGAAGGGGTGCTGTGGGATATTGTGCTGCTGGGCAGCTGGCCACTGCTAGGCACTGATGGCTCCCTGACCTCTGATGTCAGGATTTTCCCCTTGGATAATGTGTCCAGAGAGGGAAGACGTGACTCAGACACACCAGGAGCTCGGCAGGGTCTGTCCAGCCTGTCCCCTGCTTTTGTGCAGACATGTCCTGTCCAGTGATTGCTGGGGCAGGAGCAGAGGAGGGGATGAAGTGGGTTTGATGTGTTTTCTGGGGTCTGCAGAGGGCATGTGCCATAGGGTGCAGCTTCCAGCAGCCTGGAGATGCTTCCAGCTCCTTGCCTGTCCCTCTGGTGCCCACAGCTGCACCAGTGAAGCCATCTCAGAAGGAAGATGTTGTGCAGAGAGGGTGTTGCACAGACCCTGAAGGACATGGCTGGCACAGCAGAGCATCCCCTGCCTTGTTTTCCATCCCTGGCCCTGATTTCCATCCCTCTGGAAGAGCTCCTCACAGCTGGGATGTTCTGGAGCCCACACAGCACCTGTGTCCCAGGTCACCATCCCCTCTACATCCATCACTGGGCACCAGCTCTGGCCAGGATGTCCTGTATCCCATCCTGGTTCCCAGAGGGATGTCTGCACTCTGTGCTCTGCCACTGGAGCCTGGGAATGTCATGGGATGTGGGAATCTCTTCCTGTGTAGTGCCATGGCTTTGCTTTACTGGGCCCCATGGGAGGGGAGCAGCAGGACTGGGGTGGTGCTGGAGAGCAGGAAGGAGTCTTTAAGATTCACCATCTGCATCCATTCCCATCTGGATACCCAGGCAGCAGCAAAGCATCTGGATTTGTGCAGTTGGCAGAGCAATCCCGTGATCCCAGCGAATCAGAGATTATCAAGGGGGAAAACTCGGGGCTTAAGTGGGATCGGGAGGAGGAGAGGAGGATTTGGAGCTGGTCCGATGGGTTAAGCCACTTGTACTGGCTGAGATTAGGACAGAAGGAGTCTGATTTAGATGTGAAATCTGCTGCCCCCCCTCCAAGCCCTGCCCATGCGCTCCGGCATCTCGTGGTGCAGGAGTGACAGCTTGTCCCAAACAAACAGGTCAAAGGGCAGGTATGAGGCCTGGAGGGGCTCCTCTGTCCTCTCTAGGGCTTCTGTGTGGGGTTAGAAGTGTTCCCTGCCTTCCTCAGTGATCCTTTCTCTGATATGCCATCGGTCTTAATGGCTTCCCATGGGGTCCTGCCTCTCTTCCCTCTGGACAAGCCCCTTGCTGGGCCTGCAGATGGAGAGAAAGCAAGTCATTGGCATTTACTGCTTCCCTTTCCCACAGGGACCCATCACCAGCAGGGTCACAGCTCTCTCATCTCCAGCCCTGTCCACATCCATGCCTAGAGATCCCTCTTGCCCAGGATGTTTCCCTACTCTGATGGGATCCGGTTCCCTTATTGCCTTGAAATATTTCCTGCAAGGAAGGGCAGCACTGAATCCAGCCCTGAATCCCACAGAGATGCTCCACTGTCCAGAGCTGCCACTGTTCCCAGGCCCTCTGGTCTCCTCTCACCTGGTTGCATGGTCAGTGGTTGCTTCTGAAGCCCCCAACCCCACCAGGCTGGGCTTTCCCTGCTCTGGGATCTCTGCTGGGATCAGGATGCTGCTCCACACACCTCTGCCCCTTGGCATTTGGCTGCTGGGGCACAGCACAGCCCCCTCAAGGCTTCAGAGCAGTGCTGGTCCTGGGACCACCCTCCATCCCAGTAGGTGCCAAGACCTTGGAGATTTGAGGGTCAGGACAAGATGACAGAAACCTAAAAAGAGGCAATGATGTGAGACAGCAGCTGGAAGCAAAAAGAGCAGTCAGGAATGACAACACCTCCTGGCACTGGCCTTTTCCTGGTGCTTCCAAGAGGTGTCCCCCTGGGCTGCTGCACAGACACTTCTGGGAGTAGGTCCCAGGCTCTGGGAGCAGCTTCCCCGGGGTGCTGGCAGAGGAAAGAAAAAGGGACCCTGTGTGGATGAGAGAGGAGATGCAAAATCAGCCTCTGAAAATAGTCCCTGGCCCTGCTCATGGCCACAATCTCCAGCCAAGCACAGCCAGGAGACAGCCTGGAGCCTGGGCTCAGCCTTCCACACCCTCTGGAGGGTCAGGATCCAGCACAGGAGACCCCCAGGGAGGCTCTGGGTGGCAAATCCCCAAGTGCAGCCCTTGGCCTCCTTTTGGACTCACTATGGCCCCTGGAGGGTGGTGAACCCCTCTGCCCTGTTGCACTGGCACTGCCTGGCAGCAGGGCTCTCGTGAGCATGGGGAGGAGGGCAGAGAGAGCCAGGGGAGATAAAGAGTCTGCTTTTGGTTGGAATCAAGCCCCAGGAGTGCAAGATTGAAGTGTCAGCAGCCCTGAAGAGGCTGTTGGCTCCCACCCAGCAAATGGGACCTCATGGGCAAAGCAGGGCAGGTCCTGGTGTCTGCATGGGGGCAGATTCCCTCTGCATCTCCCCCTCTGGTGATGGATTTGCATCCTGCTTGCCCCTCTCTGTGCCCTGGGCATGAAGAGCTGTCCTGCAGGATCCTGGGGCTGTGGGACCCCTGGGCAGGACAGTGGTGGGATAAAACCCATCCAGGCACCAGCCACATTCCCAGAGCAGCACCCTGGCAGTGCCATCTCCAGGAACCTGCTGCCTCCTGAGAGGAAAAGGAAAGCAAAAGCATCTCCTGGGAGTTGTCTCCTTACTGGGAGCAAGAGCACCAGACCTGCACGAGCCGGTAGCGGGAGCTGAAGGCTCGCAGAGGGAAGAGACCTAATGAGGTGCTTTATTAATTGCATTGTGAACTTTTCCTTTAATGATTCTCCCTGCAACTCCCTCTAGTTAAAGCTAATGGCCTGTAGCATGTTCAGCAGATGGATTATCCATAGGTGCCCAGGCAGCCGGGCCCAGCTGAGAGAGGGGTGTGTGGGGGCTGCCAGCCAGCCAGCCACACTCCCTGCTGCCCTACAGCCCCACAGGGGCTCTGTTGGACCCCAGGGACCAACAGGGTGCTGGGGCACCCCATCCTTGCCTGTGCACCAGCCTCTGCTCCCAGCATCTCTCTGGAGCCCTCGGTGGTGGAATGGGCAGCAGGCAGATGGGCTCCCCATCTCTGGGAGTCACAGGGGTGTTTGTGGGCTTGCCTGCCCCATGGCATGGGGCTAGCTGGGTCCCTGCTGCACTGCAGCTTCTGCTTCTTTGCTTCTGCACAAGCTGGCCTGGAGATGGCAGGAAGAGGGAGCAGGAGCAGCAGTCCCCAGGCTGGAGGTGGCAGGAGGAGGGAGCAGGAGCAGCAGTCCCCAGGCAGAGCTTGCAGACCTGGGTGCACCAGGGCATCAGGGTGGCACGCAGTGGTCAGTGACTAGCCACCTCCACTCATCCCAGGATGCCAGTCTAGGAGCTACCCAGAGCCTGTTTGAGTTCAGTGGGGATTCAGCCTCATTATTTATATTAAATGATAGCAGATGCTTCCCAAAACGACCAGCTTATGCTGATGCCCAGCCCCTTGAGAGCAGTGGGAGCAAATGGCTTGTGCCTCCCCATCCCAGGATAGCCCTGGCAGAGCAGGATGGCCTTTCCACAAAGTCAGCAGTGCACATGCCACCCCATGGATTTCACAGTGCCTGGTGAGCAGATATTGATTTCCATCGCCTGCGGAATGTGGGGTCACAGCCACAGCTGCATTGAGCACTGTGAGTTAACACAGCCAGCCACTGCCTGCTGGGAGAGCAGAGAGCTGTGATCTATAAAAACCCCCGTGGGTGCCACGGGACTCATGATCCGGGAAAGATTGGGGCCACAGTGGTGCAGTGTGGCCCCCTGTACCCACTGGAGCCCTGTGTGGCTTAGCTGGGGGCTGTTCTTCCACAGGGCTTCTCCATCTCCTCCATCCTCTGTGTCTCAGAGCTGCATCCTGCCCTGCATCCTTCACAGGCTTTCAGCTCTTCCCATGCTCTCCCCTTTTCCCCTGCCCCTTTCTGGCATCACAGCTGCTCTTTTCCTGGTGCACAGCAGAGTTGAGGTGGGCACGGGCAGCTCCAGAGCCGGCTGTGGGCTCATCACACATGCTGGGGCATGTCTGCAGGCTGAGCAGCAGGAAGGGGAATAAATTAGCAGATTCAAGTGGAGCTGGAGGTTTCCACGTGGGAGTTTGTTTCATTTTTAAAGCGAGTGCTGGTGAAGGCTCCGCATTTCAGCCCGTCCACGTCCCATTAGTGACTAACGTGGATGTGTTTGTATTTAGTGTTGGCATTAATTAGTGGTGGGAGATGGGGTGAGTGTGGGCTCTCCACAGACGAGGTGACTCATCCCCTCCCTCCTCAGCACTGCAGACTTTGTGCTGTGCCTCCATCAGCCTCAGCCTCCCCCCTGCTCTGGGGCACTGCCACGTGCCCACCGCTCCCCCGTGCACTGTGCCACGGTCAGTGCCTGATGGAAATTCCCTTCCCAGCTCCAGCTGCTGCCACATGATGAGCCTGTTGCTTTGCTGCCAGAGTCTGCATTGAAAGGTGAGGGTATTTTTAGTCTTGGACCAATTTTCCTGCAGAGGCACCAGCCGGTGCTGTGGGTCTCGTGTAGCACCATGTCCTCTGCCGTGGTTGGAGCTCTCCTTGGGCTGTATTGGGGCGTTTGGGTTGTGAAGATGCTCAAATCAACCCTCCTTCCGAGCCAGGAGCCACCTCCCCAGATGCCAAGGGATTTGCCTCCCTCTCCAGCCCCCCACCATGCTCACCATGGTATTCCATGCAGGCAAAGTTCAGGAATGCTGGGCACTGCCAGGGTCACCTCAACCCCTTCTGCAGCAGCCCATGGTCCCCACCCAGCACCCAGACCAGGGGATGGGATGGACACGGGGGAGAGATGGGGCAGGATCCACCAGCCTGGGGGAACCTGCAGCACAGAGGGGCTGGGGGTGCTCAGAGGGGCAGGGAGCTGAGCAGGGGGGCTGCACTGGTGCAGGGGAAGTGACATTTGTTGAGATGGAGGTTCAGGACCACAACAGATGGGCAGGAGGGTGTTATAAAACACTGTTTCCTCTGTACTGCCTCTCCCCGAGGTCTCTGTGCCTGAAGCCAACCTCATTTCTGTGGAAATGGAGCCTGGAACGGATGTTCAGTTGCTCTCTTGGCCACAGAGGTGCTCAGACCCGCTGCAGGCAGAGAAGGGTTGAAGGCTGGCTCTGGGGCAGAGGACTGCAAGGCTGTGGGAGCAGGCTGGCATCCATGGCACAGGCCAGGGATGAGCCAGGAGTGGGCTGAAAGCTCAGACACTGCCCTAGGTGGTAGGCACCACGCAGGGCCTTGAGCAAGTGTATTACAGCAGCTCCCCAGAACTGATGTCTATGGGGACCCCTGAGCCCCCCGTGGTTTCACAGATACCCCCCCAAGATCCTCATCAGCCATTCTCATGCCCCCTTTAGCTCCCCACTCCCCCTGTTTTGGGGCTGGGGGGCTGTAGGACATCTCAGCAGCTCTGTGGTGAGCAAGACCCCCATCTCTGTGATGGACATCTCAAAGCACTCCCCCAGACCAGCTTTGTGCTTGGGCCATGTCCTCAGAATTCCAACAGCTCGTCCACACATGGTGACCAGTGCCATGGGAGGTTCCTGCAGGGCACAGACCTTGGTTGTTCTCGAGCTCCCAGCCATCAGCTGCTCTGAGCCCCACCAGGGATGCCACCGACCTGAGGACCTGCCTGGTGGTGGCCTGGACAAGTCAAACCCAGCTCAGGACTTGGCAGTAGAGCAGTGAAACCCCTCCAACCCTCTCTACACAACAGCAGAGGGAATGGAGGGGTCGTGGCCACCAGCCCAAGGGGCCCTTGATTCGCCTGCATCCCACGAGAGCCAGTTTCCTGCCTCTTGAACACAAAGCAGCTGTGTTGTTGGGTTTTCTTCCTCCCTGTAGCTGGAATTTTGCTGAATGTTTTGTCCTGGATCAGCTGAAAATAGCTCCAGTCAATGTTAACAATTCATTAGCTCGGTTTTGTCGGGAAACTGTTGTTGCTGCTGCCTCGCACAGGAGGGGGACGGCTCCGGTGGCGTTCCCTGCCCAGAGCTGCCCGAGGAACTGCTGTTTGCTGGGGAAAGGGCTGCAAAGGCAATTTCCGTGGGCTGAAATTGCAAATTTCCACTTGCCTGTCCCCGCCCTGGCATTTGTTATGCGGCGGTTTGATGCGATGCAATCAGAGGCAATTAGCTCACCCATCATCCCGATGCCTGTCCGAGTACCGGAGGGGCACTTTTCCCTCTCCTCGGGACTCTGTGGGAGCTCAGGACAGCGCTGTGGTCGGCATCCTTAGCGTGGTGGGCTGTTTTATTTCGGTTTTGAAGCCTCTCAGTGTAACACCATCAATTCAGAGCAGGGGTGAGCGAGCCCAGCACACGCTTTGCTTCTGGCTGCCCATTCTGGCTGTTCAGCTGTGCCTCCTGACTGAGCACAGCACGGTTGATATTTTCCCATCTCCAGCTCTGTGTCTCCCCATTTCCCGCGTGGGGAGCAGGGGTTTCATTACCAGCAATGTCCTTTCCTGGCTGCCCTTATATTTATGGCAGTCCTTCTTTTTTATAGCCAATTTTGTAGAGTGCCCAGCAGTTAGCGCAACTGCTTCCTTTCATTTCTGCATTATTGCCAATTTCCTGTTCCACAGGCTAAATTTATCACTTCTTTAATTGTTTGATAACTCCTAGAACCAGCTGAGAGTCACCCTTCCCTGTGCCAGCCCATTCCCTGTGGGAAGGCTTCATGCTCCCACCCTCAGCACACTCTTGACATGTCTCTGCAAAGAAGGTTCCAGCCTCAGTCTCAGCCTCTCTTGGGTGCTTTTGGCCTCCTTTCTCTCCTTTTAATTTACCAGCCTCAGCCTAGCTCAGCATCCACACTTTGGTTCATTGCCAGTTTATCCCAGGAATCCGTGTGAGGGTCTGCCTGGAGGTCTTCCTCCTGCCAGCCAAGGTGGTGTTATCTGAGCTGTATCCTCAGCTGGTGCCTGTCCCAAAGTGGATGCCGGGACCCCATCCAGGCATGAAGAGCCTCTGGAGGTGGAGGAAGGTCCATGGCACCTGCTTGCTGCCTGACTTTGGGTGTGAGGTGAGCAGGAGGAGGGAGGAAGGATGTTGTGATGTTGGGGCAGCCTGAGCTCTGAGGCTCCAAGTGCAACCCAACGAGACCATTTTTCACTTCAGTGCTGAGTGCCTCGTGCCTGCTCAGATCTGTGAGCTCTCCAGAGCCCCTGGGGACTCTCTGGGTATCTGCTGTCCTGCTCTGCAGAGCCAGGGAGATCTGCAGACCGGCTGTGCTGGGTTCTGCTCCAGCAAAGATTTCCCTCCTGACTGCAGGCTTTGCTGGGAAGCTTCCAGCTTTTCTCCTCGATTCAGTTTGAGCCGGACTTGTACCACCTCCAGTTATTGCTGGGGTTTGTGTCGGTCCTGCCAGACTTCTGGCCGCTGGCAGTTTGACTGCTCTTGGATCTCTCCTCCCTCCTGGGGCCTGCAGCACCATGGATGGGTTTCCATGGGATGCCCCAAGCCGTGCAACCCTGGACCTCCTTCAGCAGGGCACCATTTGGCACAGGCCACCATCCTGCTCCCCGGTGCCCTTCCCCAGATGCTGCAGCAAACCCTCAGCCTGGGTGCTGGACGGGCTGGAGGCCTGAAGCCCATCCCCAGGGCCAAGCCCCACATGGAAGTTGTGCCTCTGTGCCCTCAAGAGAGCTTAGGGGGCCTCCAGGAAGGGCAGGGGCAGCTGGAGGTATCAGTGAGAAGAGAGGTTTGGGCAGTGGGCAGAGCCACACGTGCCCCACAGACCACCCAATTCTGGGTTCCCCATTCCAGGGGCTCCTCTCCAGCCTGAATCCCAGTGACACCAAACAAACATCATGCCAAGACTTTCTGGTGAATAACACCCAAACATCCCAACATCCCAAGCATGTGCCCCACTCCAGGGAAGTGGTCACAGCCCCAAACCTGCCAGATCTCAAGGAGTGTTTGGACAATGCTCCCAGGCACAGGGAGGGATTGTTGGGGTGTCTGTGCAGGGCCAGGAGAGGGACTTGGTGATCCCTGCGAGACCTTTCCATGTCAGGATGTTCCATGATTCCCCAGCCTGGCTGTGCTGTCACAGAGAGCTGAGCAGCCCTGCTGTGCAGAGCCCAGGAGCACCACACCCTGCAGGAAGGATCCTCATCCAGTAAAACCCTCATCTGTCCATGTGGGGCCAGTTTGTTGTCCTTATTGCTTCAGGCTGCCTTTGATGCATGAATTAGCTGGGTCTCAGTGCTGTGCCCTGTTTACACCTCACTGTGTGAAATCCCCCAAGCCCAGGGGGGAGCAGCAGGTCCTCAGTCGAGGTCCTGCCCCAGCCTTTACATCTGCCCTGAAGCCACCCTGGTCCCGCAGTGCTGGAGGTGACAGCTACCTCTTAAAGGGAATTTGGAGCCACAGAATTACCAGGGGGCTTCACGCCTTGCATTGTTAGTGCTTGTCAAATATTTATGAAAAAACAATCTGGGGATAATTAATTCAGCAGCGATGGCAAAGCCCGGCTGAGATTTATTTGATGGATATGATTGGAGCACGGACAGAGCTCTGCCAAGTCCAGGAAAGTATATCATCAATAATAGATTTGTCAATAGATGAGAACATCAGCAGATAAGCTAGTCTTGAGTGCCACCTGGCCAGCACATTCCCGCAGCCATCCGTGGCCAGTGCCTGGCAAACAGCTGCCACACAGCTCCCTGGTCACCCTTCCCGGCTGGAGTCCTGGTGGCCAGTGGCAGGGGACCATCCAGAGCGTCACCAGAGCCACTGGGCACAGCTGGGGACAAGGAACACAACCCGCTGCAGGGGGGGACTGGGAGCAAAGAGCCCCAGCGCTGGCCATGTGCCATCATTCCTCCCTTTGGTGTTGCCGCCGCCCCCGGGGGAGCCCCTGCTCTGGGATTCATGGCACAAAGGCGACCTTGAGCACTGGGAGGTCCGTGCCCTTTCCCTGAATATGCCCTGAGTAGCTCCGTGCCCGCGGGGTACCCCTGACCCCGGCCCTGCCGCCCAGCAGCGGCTGGTCTGGGGCTGCGGGGTCTTGCCGGGGGCTGCACACACTGAGCCCATTCACGGGGCAGAAAGGGGCCCTTGTTCCCGGCAGACGAGCTCCGGGGCCCGGAGCAGCTGCGGTGACGCGGGTCCACCCGGGGCAGGAGCAGCCCCGGGCGCTTCACAGCCCGACTGGCTCCGGCAGGGCTGGATCGGGAGCCACACCATGTTCCCCAATTCTGGCAGCTGCAGGAGCAGCACGGGCAGGGCCCAACGGCCCCCAGCTCCTCTCCCGAGGGTGAGACAGGCTGTGCTGGGATTTCTCATCCCGTTCCCAGGGAGCAAACCCCGCTGTTGCAGTGAATCTGTGCAGCCAGGGCGCTGTCACCTTCCCCTGGCACCTGCCAGGCTGGGTGGGCACGGGGCAGCACAGCCAGGAAGCACGGTGGGCTGGCTCAGGTGGGAGCAGGAGGGATGCTGAGGGCTGATGGATGATCACCCCCTCCAGCCCTGCAGCCTCTCCCCTGGCATTGCTCCGGCTCTGAAAATTCCCAGAACTCCACTTCTGCAGAACCCTGCGGTCTTTGGCACGTGGGGCCATGAGTGGGGCACATTCCATGGGGCAGGACCAGGCAGGACATACCAGGCTGGGCTTGACCTGGGGGTCTGTGCCTCCCTGGGCAGGGGTGCCCCCTCTCCCCGTGGGCACCAGGGCTCCCCGGCCGCCCAGGTCGCTGGCTCAGGCTGCCTCTCATCCATCTGCTCTCCTGTCACATCCCCGTCTCCCTGATTATTTTAATGAGGATAATGATTCACACCTGGGCAATTCAAACCCGCTAACAATAACAATTTTAATTAGTTTCCACTACAAATCTGAAACGTCGTCATTAACATTTAAAACGCTCGCGATTGGCAACTCCGGATAAAGCCAGGACTGGGCGGGCTGGGGGGAGCGGTGGGAGGGGCGGGCAAGGCTCGAGGGTGCAGGTGGGACAGGGAAACTGCTGACTGGGGTCAAGGACAAGTAACCACACGCTGAGGTTGGCACTGAGCTGGTTCCCTCTGCTCCTGCCAGCCCCACGGGTGGCAGGGAAATGGGTCACCTGGTGAGTGTGGGCAGGGACCAGCACATGGCACTTGGTGGCACCTTGGTGGCATCTTGGCTGCTTTTGGGGACCTGTGCAGGCAGGGGGTCTCCACGGTGGGGACACCCATCACCCAGGCAGGGACACCGACCTGCCAAGCAGAGCAGGTCACTGTGCCTCACACCATGCCCATGGAGAAGGGTCACACCCCAGGGGCTCACCCTGCTGCCCAAAGGCTCTTTTGAACCCCAGAAT
This sequence comes from Pseudopipra pipra, assembly GCF_036250125.1. Lineage (NCBI taxonomy): Eukaryota > Metazoa > Chordata > Aves > Passeriformes > Pipridae > Pseudopipra > Pseudopipra pipra. Next base: position 2,445,565 of record NC_087563.1, on the reverse strand, counting down.
ACATTTTTTTCTCCCTCAAAAAAGCTTCCCACAGCCATCATGAGCATTGGGGTCAAGCCTCTCTCAGTCCTACACCCACTGTGTGCCCTCAACAGCCCCTGGTGCCTCTCCTGCCAGGCAGTCCCTTCCATCCCTCTGCCTCATCCTTCCACCTCTGCCCAGGGAGTACTGAGAAGATGGGGAAGGCCTTGAGGGGATCAGTCAAACATGCTCCTCTGACATAAAGTGTGAGACTGACCAGGGAAGAAGTGATGGTGCCCTGGAAGTGGATAAAGGGGATTTTGATGGGGATGGGAAGTGCCAGTGCCCTGAGGGTGCAGAGTGGGATGAGCAGGCTCTGGCTGGTGCAGCCTGGGTGCAGATCCCCGTGTGGGGGTACCTGGGCAGTGCTCTCTGGACCTTTCTGACCCAGACCCTCCAAACTCTCCCCATGGTGCATCTCTTATCCCAGGGTGCAGCCACAGGGATAAGGGCAGGGGGGCTTTGGGGAGGCTGCCTGCAGTTGGGGCAGTGCCTGGGGCTGGGGGGTGCTGGGAGCAGAGCAGGATTAAACAGCTGCCAAAGAGACCTGCTGCTGTCACCCAGCACTCACTGGGGTCCAGGGTTCCTCCTGCCCCGACTCCTCTGCAGCCTGACACAAGCCAAGGCAGCTCCACGTTCCCACTGCTCGCTTTTCCTCCACTGGAGGCATTTGTGGCTCCACTCCCGGGCTTCCCCCTCGCCTGGCTCGCTCAGGCATGTGTGGCTGGGGACCACACTCCAAGAAGTTGCTCCAGGCGCTACAGGGAACAAGGGGAAAACACAACAGGGGTGATGCTGTGGTCCAGCTGCTGCCTGTGGGATGTGGGGAGCCCAGCTCAGTTTTCCCTCGACACCAGCTCTGTCTTTGCAGAGCCGAGCCCTCCCCGCCTGCTCCAGCTGCTCCTGGCGCTGCCGCTCGCCTGTCCCTGGAGGCAGCTGGAGGAAGAAACACTTCCCCAGTGCCCAGCTCAGGCAACCTGTCAGCGATCACATCAATCATTCAGCCCAGCCTGGCTTCACGGGACGTGTTCAGCAGGAGGATCTGGAATAATGCCGGGCCGGGATGTCGGGAGGCACATGTGAGGCCCGCGTGTGTGTCGCCCCGGCGGCAGGGCAGGGAGCTCTTCCCAAGGCAGCAGGAGTGAGCAGCAGGGCTGAAGCTGTGGTTTGAAGGCAGCAGGGACTCAGCATCCCCCCTGAGGATGCCCTGGCACAGGGGGGAGCAGGCAGAGCTCCTCCCGCCCACGGTGTCCTGGTGCCTAGGGTGCCACAGGTCACGGGAGCTTGCAGGGTGTGGATGGAGAACGCAGAAGCTCAAGGGATGTGGCTGCTTGGGAAGGGACACTCACAGCCTGGGCAGCGACCTTGGGGTCAGACTGGGGTCCTGAGGCTCTTGTGCAGGGGTATAAAGGACTCCTCTGGAGCCATGAAGGAGCCCTGGGCTTGGGTTGCCTGTTGTCTCAACAGTGCAGTGAGGGGCACCCAGGTGGGAAGGGGCAGGGCCATGTCTCCACAGCAGCTCAAGACCAGGACAGACCCTGCAGCCCCTCACCTTGGACCCCCACACTGGGGAGGAAGAGCAGGTTGTGCTAGCAAACTCCTCAGTCCAGCTGGATCTCAGTGCCAGTGCCCTCTTGGCATGGCCAGATCCTGCCTGGCTCAGCAACGCTCAGGGGACCCCTGGGCAGATTTGAGAGCATCCTGCTGGCCCCCAGCAGAGAGGGGATGATGCAGCCAGGACACAGGGCTTGAGACAGGGTGGTGGCATCGCTGCTGAGAGCCCTGGACCATCCCTGCACCAGAGCCTGGCCAAACCCAGGCTCAGCAGCTTCCTGAGGGGCAGAAAGCTGAAGTGAAGATTACAGCCGCCTCCTCTCCTTCCCCCAGCTACACCGGCTGTTGTCTTAGTGTAAACAAGGTATTTAATATGCAGAAGAACTCATTAGCATCTCCTGGTTTCAACGGCACCGTGTCTGCAGCTGGACTCCCGGGACGTGTCACAGGAAATCTCTACACACAACTTTTAATTACAGACAAATGGGTGGACACGTTGTCATTACCAGCTCCCGGTGCTTCCTGCCAGTCCGGCTCTGCCTCACCTCCGGAGGAGCCCCTGGCCAGGCTGGGGCTGCCTGGGCTGCAGGGGGCTCCCAGGGCAGTGGGGATGGGGAGGACACCGTGGGTGGTGGGAAGCAGAGGGATAAACAGGGACCTTCCAGCAGCAGAGAGGCAGCGGCGTCATCACTGGCTCACTGCAGTGTGGAGCCGGGTTTAGGAGCCCCATCCCTAATTTTAAGGTGAGTCAAACTCTTGTGAGTACATGAGATGACATGGGTGAAGCCCCCTGCCCTTCCTCTGGATCTTCCCAGGCCCTGCTTCAGGGTGTTCTCCATAAATACTTGGATGGCAGCCACCCCTGTCTCCCTTTCCCATTCCTTGGGGACCTGTGGCTCATGATTACAAGGGACAAGGAAACACTCAGCCCTTTGCTGGGGTCAAACCAAAGGATCCTGGAATGGCCCCTGCTCATCCCAGTGTTCCAACAGAGTGGCAGCTGTGTGGGCTTGAAGGCCATTGTGCAGACAGATGGCTGCTGCTCAGCCATCATTCCCCAAAATCAGTGATGTTGGCCCAAGATGGATTCTCCAGCATCCCAGAGCACTTCCAGAGCCTGGAGCTGCCCATCTGTGGTGAGAACAGCCAGGTCCTGCTGGTTGGCTGCAGAGAGAGCAGGGAGGGCAGGGTGGCTGGGTATAAAACCCTCACATGGCAGGGATGGCAGCCCTGGGCTGATCCAGCCTCCAGCCCGATCTGCAGCCAGGTGTTGGAAACCAGGAACGGGAAAACCACAGGAGCAGGACGGTTGGGACCCCTCCTGCACAGCCCTGGGCTGCTGAAGCCTGCACAGAACTTCCCTTCTCTGATCCATGCCAAGAGCACGCCCAGGGCAGCAGCTTGGCCAGGACATGGGCAGGTGTGTCCAACACTCCTTCCATCACACGAGGAAACCACCTGAGATCCAGGCCTGGTTTCAGGGGCTGGGCTGGTGTAGAAAGCAGCTCTTGTCCTCCCAGGTTCCCCTCTGAGCTCTGGGCTATCACCCAGCTCGCCAGGCTCAGCTCCAGCAGGGTCTGCCTGCTCTGGAGTGATGCTTTTGGGAGCCAGTGCTGGGCAGGTTTGCTTTAGCAAGCGACTCACGGCTGAGGATTTCTCACTTGCTTTCCCTTGGGGCCACTCCTGTGCCCAAGGGAGGGTGGAGGGGGGTGCTCAGGCACTTTGCACACAACGTTTGGATGTTTTGGAGGCTGCAGTGAGCAGTGCTCGGGCTGTGGGGCACAGCAAACAGCTGGCACTGATCACCACATCTGCACTGGGGCTCCCAGACAGCTGCATCCCCAGGGGGGCAGCTGGGCAGGTTATAACCTCTCATCCATCAGAGTTTTTATTCAAAGCCATTAATTGGCTACCAGAGTTACCATGCAGTACCATCCCAACCATGACATGCCCCTCTTGAGGTGGGCAGCAGGCAGAGAGCAGCAGCTTCCCGGGCAGCTGAAGGGGTGCCCTGCTCACTCCAGCACCAGCCTTCCCATCCCTGGCCAGGGATGCTAAATCCTGGCCAGCTAATGCAGGCTGGGATCTGTGTGGAGTTTCAGGGAAGAACCAAACCAGAAAACCCAAACCAAACCCAAAAACAATTCTCAAGAACTAAAGCCAAAACTTAACCCCCCTAATCATCTACAAAACCAGGGAGAGTCCAGTGCTGGGACACAGCTTATTCATAGATAGTTTGGGCATCTCCAGGGTGCAGGAGAGTGCAGGAGGCACCCTGGAGGAAGAAGGTTTTTTAAGATGAGACTGGATATGGCATCAGTGCCATGGTCTGGTAACCACAGTGGGGATGGATCAAGGGTTGGACTTGATGATCTTGGAGGTCTTTTCCAACCCAGCTGATTCTGTGATTCTATGATTCTGTGATTCTATGATTCTATCCTTCTATGATTCTATGATTCTGTGACTCTGTGATTCTATGATTCTGTGACTCTGTGACTCTGTGATTCTATGATTCTATGATTCTATGATTCTGTGACTCTGTGATTCTATGATTCCATGATTCTGTGATTCTCTGATTTTCTGATTCTATGACTCTAAGAACCAGCTCGTTCACGTGTACTTTGGGCATCTCCATGGTCTGTGGCAATGGGACAGCTGTGCCTTCTCCTGTTCCCTTGGAGGGGCCAAAGAGAGAACAAAACCATGGGCCTGGGCTGGATTTCAGGGGTCTCTGCTCCTAGGAGGGCACAGAACACCCCCTGAGCAGTGGGGCCAGGAGGGAGTTACAACAACCCTGATCACCCACAGCACCCCAATCTGTGAGGCTGCCAGGCTTTGTTATGTGCTGAGCCCAGACCTCAGAGGATATCTTATCCTCCCCCTCCTCCCCCCAGCCAGGGCTGGGCGTGCTGCTGGCACCACTTTGCTGCATCCTCCCCAGGGACCCCCCAGCCACGCACAGGCAGAGCTGCTCTGCAGCCCGGGGGTCACTGGAGGTGAGCAGAGAGGTGACGTGTGGGCATGTGTCCTCTCCTCCTGACGTATCCCTGGTGCCCTCCCCTTCCCTACTGCCCCCCCTTGAACTGCCAAGCGAGCTGGGATCCCCTGGAATCATCAGAGAGGCCGGATAAAGGGATCCCGCCCATCCGCCCGCTCCTTCCCCTCTCCAGCTGCACTGTCCCATAAATTGCTCTGGCCCTGCAGATCCTCACTGCCAGCCACAGCCTAAAACCAGCTGCCTTAAAAATAACCCTCTAGAAACCCCAGCCTGGCTTGGCAGGGGCTGGGAGTGAGCAGAAGGAGCTGGGATGCAGCAGCCTGGGATGCAGCAGCCTGGGATCCCGCGTGCCCTCTTGGCTGCCCAGATGGGTGTGCACAGTCGGCCGTGTAACCATGGATTTATAAATAGCCTGGGATTTCTGCCCCACCACGGGTCAGAGCTGCCATTTCCACCCCAAAATGTGGGCACTGGGGACACGTAGCCACGTCTGTGCCAGGGTGACACCTCTCCAAGGGACCACTGTCCACACGTGCCAGCCTGGCAGGAGGTGGGATTTGGGATCAGTGGGGTGGTGTTTACACAAGGAGGGCTGGCACAGGGTGCTGGGTGGGGGGGAGATGGCTGTGAGATGTTTGGGGGGGAAGCACGGACAGATGTGAACTGTCCCAGCCAGGAGGAAGGGCAGCAGATCAGGAAAACCAGGCTGGAAAAAAACTGAGTGCTTTCACAGAGATGCTGTACTGGGGAAACCGTGAGGATTTACACCTGGAATGGGAAAACTGCGAGAGGGAGGGCTGGGAGGAGGCTCTGGCCCAGGGCAGGGGGTGACAAGAAGTGCTCCGTGGCGCTCTCCATGGCAACTGCGGGGCTGGGAGGAGGATTAAGGGATACGCTTTGGCTGTGCTGATCCTAAGCTACTGCCTGAAGGGCCCTGAAGCTCCGTGGGCGTCCCTGTGCCTCCTGCCCTCTGGAGCACTCCCGAGGGCCATCTGGAGTGGCATCCAGCTGCTGCCTGGCAGGGGGCCCCCAACATCTGACCTGACAGCAGAGATAGGGCTGGTTTGGTGGCAAAAACACCCGGAGGTTCCCAAAACCCACCAGCAGGGCACCTCCAGCATCCTGGTGCCCCAGGTTTAACCCCTGCCCTGATGGGGATGGGCCTGCTGCTCCCCTGACTCCTTCCCAGCCAGCGCTGTGGTCTCGCTGGTGCCGGTGAACTCCGCGAGGAGAAAACTCTTCTCCGGGAGGTGTTTTTAAGCCTCCCCGATGCTTCCAGCCTTTCAGCATCGCTGCTCCCTGAAAATTGGGGTGTCTCCCGTCCTGGCTGTCCTCAGAGTGTGTTTTGGGGTGTGTGTGTGCACCGGGAGGCAGCGAGTGTCACGTGCACTCCACGCAGGAGCAGAGGTGTCTGAGCCGGGCAGGGAGTGCCTCCCTCGCCCCACGTCACCGCCACCGGTGACCTGGATTCCTCCCTGAGACACGAGCTGGTGACCTCAGCAATCAACAAAGAAGTGGAATAAAACCAGGGCAAGATAGATGCCTGTTTTATAGGCTTTTTAAAAGCCTTTGATTCGTTCTGGCAGGCAGGACTAACCTTAAATTGCCGTGTGATGGAACTGAGGGAAAATCTTCTGGCAACATCGACGCCGTGCACCAATCCATCAAAGACCAGGATAAAAATAAACAGTGTGGAAACGGGCCCTGGGGCTGGAAGGGTGAGCAGGACCCCGGTGTTAACCCCTGCACCCCAACAGGGCACCCTGCCTTCGCCTTCAGGGCTGAGCATCCTCAGCCTCCTGACATCCAGGAGGGATCAGCCCCGTGCAGGAGGGGGGTCTGAGGGCTGGAATCTCTCCCTTACAGGATTTTCCAGTGGAAATGTCCTTGGCTGGGATCCCACTGCTGCACCTGGGCCTCTGCACGGCCCTGTGGGACTCAGGGCTGGCACACTGGCATCCCTGGCAAGGTTTATAAAATAGATCCAGGGTAAATGTCCTGCTCTGAGGAGGGAGGGGGAAGATCCCTAAACAGAGCTGGGATGTCTGCTCTGGAGAGGGGGCACATGCCAGCTGAACACACCCTCTGCCAGGGTGCACAGCACAGAGCATTGCTCAGTGTCCACTCGATCCCTGGCTGGAAGAACAGGGCTGGATGTCCCTGCATGTTGGAAAGATGGATGGAAACCCAATGCCAGGAGCCAGCCCAGCTGTGTGGTGAGGGGCTGGATGGCATCATCTGTCAGCTGCCCATCTCCCAGCTCCCTCCCTGCTGGAGCACCTCTGGAAGAACAGACCTGCTCCCCACTGCAGCCTCGGGTCACAAACCCCGAGCGTGATCCATGAGCCAACCAGACCCGACCTGCCCCCAGCACCCAGGGGGGGCTTCCCAGGAGCATCCACACACACCTGCATCCAAGGAAAGGGCTGGGACCTGCAGGGAGCTGGGTGCTGGGGGGTCCATTCCCCTGGCACCCTTGGCGTGCCCGTGGGTGCCGGTGGTCCTGGGTCATTCCTGGCATGCAGGGAGCACAGGGGAGGCACAGTCCTGGTACCAGGGATCCTGTGTCACCCTGGGGACACAGGGCTGGGGGAGCCCGTGTCACTGCCTGCTCTGCCTTTCAGCAGAGAGCATTTGCAGCATCAGACGTGCTGCTCTGATCGGGAGGGCTTTGAAGCGGCTTCCAATGCATTTCTAATTCCTGCTTATCGCCAGAGCCTGTCGGAGCTTGTCTCCCAGCCCCTCTCCAAGTGCTCTGCTCTTACAGGAACGTCTCAGCTTCAGAGCTGTGGGGTTTGCCCGGAAAACCTGCCCACCAGCCCCTGCCCCACTGCAGAGAGGGAGGCTCACACGACGTCAGCTCCCCGCCTGTCCCTCTCCCGCTCCCTGGATCCCTTGGTGCTGGGTGGGATGAGCTAATCCGGCCCCTGCCAGGCTCTGATGGCATCTCTGGGCTGGCAGGTGTCCCTCTGCACCCTCTCTTCCACAGGGAAGAGGGAAGACCTTGCAGGATGAACCATGCCTGGCCTGTCCCTACCTTTCCCGTGCTCCCAGCTCAGCCTTCACCCCATTCCTGCCCACCCTTGGCCACAGACCCACACAGCAGGCAGGGAGCAGGGGTGACACGTGGGAAGCCTCTGGAGAGCAGGGAAATTTGAAAAAAAATGATATTATCCCCAACCCCGGAGTCCCTGAGAGACCTTTTTGGGGGTGACAAAAAATCCTTGTGGGACAGGACGAGTGAAGTGCCCCCCGTGCTGGAGCTCTGGCTGCCCCAGAGCCGCGGCTGGGGGGCAGGAGCTGGGTCCCAGCCCCTGTGCCCTCCCGTTTCAGCGCTGGAAGGGCAGTGGAAGGAGCAGCCTTGGCATCCAGCGCTGCGGGATGAGGAGCCTCTCGGCGCGCTGGGGAAATGGCTCAGCGGCAAAGTGCTCTGAGGCTGCGGATGGGAAGTGCCCTCTGCACCGCGCTGAAAGCTGTTATTAGCGCTAATGGCTCTTTTGCTGGGGATATTCAAATAGCAACCACTCCATTTTCATTGCAAATCTTCCCCCCCTCCCCTCGCCCGCTCCGCTGCGAGGAAGACAAAGGCTCCTCGCTGCATCCCCGCCTGGCTGAGGCTGCTCAGCGACCCTCGGCGCTGGCAGGAGCTGCAGCCACGGGGAGGGATGTTTGCACAGGAAAGGGCCAAAGCAGCTGCTAAACCAGCGCTGGGGGAGCCAACAAAGCTCCCTTGTGCGCGGAGCAGATGGAGCCAGGTAGAAAGCGCGGCCACCGCGGCCAGGAGTGACAGGGACAGTGTGGGAATGCGGAGCATCCCCCCTTCGTCCCTGCATCCCGAGGGACGGGCTGGGTCGGGGCTGGCTCCGTGGGCACCCAGCCTGCCTGGCGCTGGCTGCTCGATTTGCATTTCTGGGATTCACGGAAAACCAGAGTGATTTTTTTTCCCCCCTTAGTAAGCACAGAGTTTATGTTAGTTGAAAATTGACTCGATAAATATTTCAGCCAGTGTTTTAACTGCATGTGCGGGTTTCAGAGGCTATTAGGGAGCAGATTTATCCAAGCAGGCACTGAATCACACTGGCCAGAACACAGCACGGGTATAACACTGCTCCCAGGGGAGCTGTTCGTGCCGCTGCCCGGCTCGGATAAAGCAACTTCCCCTGCAAGCTGCTCGGGATGGGAGGTGGGATCCACATCCCTGGAATGCCAGTGGACAGCACGCACCGGGGAGGATGCCGAGCTGGGAATTTGCACCATGGGGCACAGGAACCATGGGAATGCCTTACTCTGGGAAGCCTCGTGAGACCAAAGTCTCTGCAGGGTGGTTTGGGAGGATGAGGAGCCCTGGGTGCTGCTGCTGCCCCAGGATCCAGCACTGCCGGGGTGCTCCCTGGTGCTGCGGGAACGAGCCCAGCAGCGGCAGGGGAGGGCACGAAGCCCTGAGGGAATCATCTTCTCCCGTCTGGTGGGAGAGGGAGGCAATTACCGCTGGCAGAGCCCTCCCCGTCGGCCCGTGCACTGAAATGGCCCCCCGGGCAGGCTGCCAGGCATGCGTGGCTTGGCTGGTTCGGGCTCTGCAGCTCCCGGCACCGTCACATCTCCGAGCCGGCGAGGCACGGCCAGCCCCGCTGCAGCAGCAGGGATCTGCCCTTGGGCACTTGTCACCCCCATCACCCCCAGCAGGCCCTCTGTGCCCCCTCCCTGCCCACCTCCCCGAGGTGCCGGAGCCCGGCAGACCTGGAAACGCTCGCAGCCAGCCAGACAAGTGGAAACCACTCCTCTCCATTTGGAAATTAAACGGGAGCTTTAAATACTGCTGAAACCAATCGATGGGGCGGGCAGGAGCCCAGCGTGGCCCTTGCCAAGAGCTGTCCTGCGGGGAGAGGGAAGGGCTCCGGAGCCCCACTGCCTCGGCAGCGTCACCTGCGGTGTCCCCAGCCCTGTATGGGACAGCCCACCCTCCCGATCCCTCCCCGCGGTGACAGGGAGCGTGGTCCTGGTCCGTTGGCATCCCTGCCCCGGGGTGGGATCGGTTACTGATCCGCTGGCAGGCGGGGGCAGGGAGCCTTGCAGCGGGATTAGAGCAGTTTGCTCTGGGATTAGAGCACTGTTTAGCCGTGGCACGGCGCAGTAACCCCGCTCTGCTTTACTGAGCTCCCCGGGATTAATACTTTGTTTCAAGGGATTAGGGCGATTAGGAGTGTTGGGGGGGGGGCACAGGATGTGGGGCTGCTTTTACTGGGGCCACACAGCAAACAAGCCCTAAACCAAAAGGATTCAGTCCCTCAACTGGATTGGAGGGATCCAGAGATGCCCCAAAGTCATGCTCCCATCTCCAAGGGCTGCTGATCCCTCAAGGGTCCTTGCCCAGGGTGTCAGGGCCATGTACAGAGCTGCAGAAGACACACCTTGCCCAATCCCTTTGGTGGGATCCAACCCCCTTGGTGAGATCCAGCATCCCTGGTGGGATCCAACCTCCTTGGTAGGATCCAGCCTCCTTGGTGGGATCCAACCTCCTTGGTGGGATGCAAACACACCTTGTACTGTGCCATCTGAGCCCAAGCCTGGCTTGTCCCCACCTTCCCTCTCCTCACAGCTCAGTCTTCACCCCATTCCTGCACACCCTCGGCCACAGACCCACACAGCAGGCAGGGAGCAGGGGCAACACGTGGGAAGCACTTGGAGAGCAGGGAAATGTGAAAAAATGACATTATGAGCTCTCGCCAAGTCCCCACACCCGTCAGGGACCTCTCATCCCTGGCAGGTGCCAGCAGTCTCTGGCACTGGGACCATACGTGCCACCCCACCAGCACACCGGGGGCACAGCAGTGCCAGCACAGCAGCTCCTGGCTGGCCCCAGGCAGCCCCCCATGGTGAGGCTGCAGTTGTCCTGTCAGTCCCTTGCTCCCCAAATGTCCCCAGAACCCCCAGCTCCCTCTCTGAAACACCCTCCTGGCACAGGAAGTGCTGGAGCCCAGCACACGGAGTTCAGTGGGGCTGGGGGCAGGACCGGGGGGAGCAGCTCTCACCTCATCTATCAGTGCAGGAGTGAAGCTAAAACTGCAACTCCCACCCAAGGTTAGAAGCTGGAATAGCCAAGGAACAGCAGCTGGAGGTTCAGCCCAGTCTCCAGCTGGGATGATGCCCCATGGAGCCCTGCACTGTGGTGGCAGTGCCAGGGATGCTTTTCAGGCTCCCACATCCCAGCCCTGATCCCCTGCCAGTGTCTCTGCTTGTCGTGTTGTGCTGCAGCCCATCAATCCAGCTATGGCAGACTTGGCTCCATTCCTGGCAAAGCCCCACCAGTGGCACAGCCCAGGGTGAGCCAGGGGGGTGCAGTGGGACCCCCATCCTGCAGTTCCTCATGGCTGATGCTCCTGGGCCAGCAGCACCAGAGCTTTGGGGGGGCTACAGGGAGAGGAGCAGCCCCCAGATCTTGCAGACCTTGCAGTTTGTACCAACCCTTGCCTGCAGCCGAGACCCCAAAGTCCCATCCAGCCATCCCCCCCAGCTGGGATGGACACAAAGCCCTCTGCCTGGGTTCCACCACCCTTTTCCCCCCCCTCACTCCCTGCAAGGGGCTCCAGATTCTTACTTGCCCCACAATCCACGTGGCAAGAGGTGAGGCTGTGGGGTCTGGGCTGGTTTAGCTGCAAAGACCTGAAGGGAGGTGGCTGAGCTGTTGGAGGTGACCATCTCCATGTTGGCAGGTGCTATCCCAGGCAGCCAGAGGCTGCATCTTGGCAGCTTGTGCTGGATGTAAGGAAAAATGCTTCCCCTGGGGGAGGTTAATAGAGAGGAGGGAGGATTTGCCTCTCTGGAGGTTTGGGCAGACAGAGCCAGGGCTGACCTTGCCTGGTGAGCAGAGACTCATGGAATGGTTTGTGTTGGAAAGGACCTTAAAGATCATCTCATTCCACCCCCTGCCATGGGCAGGGACACCTTCCACCAGCCCAGGTTGCTCCAAGCCCCATCCAACCTGGCCTTGGACACTTCCAGGGACCCAGGGGCAGCCACAGCTTCTCTGGGCAACCTGGGCCAGGGCCTCCCCCCCCTCACAGGGAACAATTTCTTCCTAACATTTGGTCTAAATTCCCCCTCTATCCGTTTGAAGCCGTTTCCCCATATCCTATGAGCCATTCCCTGGATGGACACCCCCAGCTCACGTGTGCTCCCCTAGGGAAGCTGTGTGTGTAAATCCACACTTGCAGAGACACAATTGCACACACACAGTGTGGGAGGGATGTGTGGGATTGCTGGGACTCTCCCAGCCACGGGGGTTTTGCAGAGGGATAAGTTGCACCCAGGGAAATTTTCTTCTTTATGAAGCAAATGTGTAAATGCTGCTTTGGGCACGGCCACGCTCAGACCCCCAGAAAAGTGGGACAACAGGTCTTTCCTGGCCACGTGTCAGTGCCTGGCTCCTGCCCATTCCCAACCAATTCTCTGGGAGAGGAGCAGGCTGTGCTGGGCACTGGCCATGCCAGGAGAGAGGAGATTTGCAGGTCTGGGGTTGAGCTGGAGATCTGCAGAGGAGGGAGGACTGGGTGGGTTGAGGGGGGGTTAGTGCCTGGGGTGAGCAGAGCTGGTTTTCATCCTTTCCCCTCCTCCAGCCTGTGAGCAGAGCTTTATTTTAAATCCTTTTCCAGCGCTCCCTCCCTCCGAGCTCGCGCTGTGCCGGAATGGTTTAATATTGAGGAGAGACAAATGAGTGACTCACACACACATGGGGAGGATAAAAATACTGAGCCCCATGTGTCCCATGGCTGGACCTGTGTGGGGTGGCCGTGCAGAGGGGTGGCTGGGCATGCTGGAGGTGACATCCCATCTCCCACGGGCAAAGCCAGCTCCTCTGGGCACTCAGCGAGTGCTGCCAGTGCTGCTCTTACCTGACTCTGCTGCCCAGCAATGACAAGGGTGCCATGGGGATCTAACCAGGGCTCACGTGGACTTTGTGCCCTTCATCAAGCAGAGGAAGAGGCGGCTCTGGCAATAACCCTGTTCCCAGAACCCTGAGAGCACCGAGCCAGAGACAGCACATCGTGAAAGCAGCAGCACATGCACTCAGGTTGCATCCAAGGGGTGGCCACAGGGCAGGATCTTGTGTCCTGTGGCCTCTGGAGATGTGACACAGCCTTTTTGGGCAGTGTCAGCAAGGTGTGCCCAGCTTGCAATGCCACCCTGCTGCTCCTTAGCCTGGCATGTGCCAGGTCAGAGCAGAGCAGCTCGTACTAACCCTCACTTTCCTGTTCCCAGGGAGAAGAAGGTTTGAAAGCAGAGCCTGAACTTCACATTTCTGGTCTTTTGCATTGTCGTTTTTGAAAACAGGACATTTTGCAATGGTTCTTTTTCACCCTTCATGCTGCTTTTTGCGTGTTTTATGATGCAAGGCTGTCATGTTGGTGAGTGTACACACCCAGGGACAATCCATGCCCATCTCTCCCTTCTCAGAGGCCATCTGTGTCCATCCCTCCTGTTCCCAGGGACCATCTGTGCCCATCCCTCCTCTTTCCAGGGACCATCCATGCCCATCCCTCCTGTTTCCAGGCACTATCCATGCCCATCCCTCCTGTTGCTTTGTCCCCTGATGCAGAACTGATGGGTGACAGTTGTCCCACACCCTTGCAGAGCCTGCTGATGGGTGTCTTGGTGTCAGGAAACAGCAGGGTTGGGAGGAGACATCACCCAAATGTCTCTGGAGCCTGGCATGGCCCTGCCCAGAGAGCAGGAACACACAGGGCTCCCAGGGCTTTGCCTGTGGGATGGGTTGTGCAGGTCACAGGGAACCTGTGCTGTGACTTGCAATCCCTTGATGGGCAGCAATCAGTGAAAAAAATGTCAGAGAAACACAAGGAATGGTGAGAAAAAGGAACAAATTGGCAAAAAAAACCAACAAAAAAAAGAGGAAGAATCCTTGGTCCAGCATGTTGGCAAGGAGAGGAAGTGGCCTTTGGGTGGAGGTTCCCACAACAAAGCCTGAAGGAGCTCCCTGCCAGAGCGTGGCTGGTGGTGACTGATCCTCTGTTCCACACTGCTGCCTCTTCCAGGGTGGCTGAGAAAGAGGATGGCAGCCAGAGGAGCACCACAGGGGTCCATGGCACCCTCAGGCAGTGGGCACTGCCCTGGGAGTCACCAGTGCTGCTGTGCTCCATCCCCAGGCCCACGCAGCATCCCATTCCCAAAGGCTTCCCTGTGCCCCCAGCCTGGAAGGCAGTGGGGGGCAGTGGGAGTGTGGGATGGGGTCTGAGCACCCCAGGGTGCACCCAGCCAAATCACCCACCTGCTGGGTGTTATTGTCCAGCTGGTGATTTTCCAGTGAGGGGGATGACCACCATGGATGTGCCCAGGGGAGTGTCAGACGAGGAACAGGAGACTCTCCTGACTTGGGAATGATCTCAGCTCTCTTCAGGCTTTTTAGGGTCCTGCTCCATTCCCAATACCTCTGAACTGCCTCCCTCTTCATCCCTGCCAACAACAGGGTTCCCTTGCAAGTAGCTCTGAAACTCCAGAGGCTCTGGTGGGTTTTGGTTCACCAGAACATTCCCAAGCAGGGAGAGAGGGAAGATCCCCGTGCTCACAGTAGGACCACTGGTGATTGACCCCAAGGTGACGGGGTCCAGCCTGGACCACCCCACCCACCCCACTGCCGGGGCTGCGGGCGGCAGAAAACCTCCCTCCCGTAACCTGGCAGGCTCCGGAGATCACGTTCCTGGCATTTCGCTGGAAGCTGAGGCGCAGGAGACGGGGCTCTGGCAGGGATCCCAGCACTCTGCGCTTTCCTGGTAGCGGGGTGGGAGCTGCCACGGCTGGGCGGGGGCTGGGGCGCGGGGAGAAGGAGGAGGAGGAGGAGGAGGAGGAGGAGGAGGAGGAGAAGGATGCTCTTGCTGGGATGCAGCCCTGGGAGCCGGCTGGAGCGGGAGAGGGCGGAAAGCAGGGTGGCAAAGCGAGGCAGGGTGCCAGGCAGGGATGGTGGGTGAGGTGGGAGCCCCGCTGCAGGCGGGGGCTGTGCGGAGCTCGGGCGCCTCAGCGGGTGCGAATCGCTGCAGCCCCGCTCGGCTCCGTGCGCTCGCCTGCGCTCCCGACGGCGAGTGTGACAGAGCAGGGGCTGTTTGTCACCCCCTGCACACCCCTGTGGGACTGCGGGGACATTCTCCCGGGCTGAACGCAGCTCACCCCCCCCGGAAGGTGCTCCCCGGGGGATTCCTGCCATGTTGAGGGTCCCCTGTGTTAGAGGGGTCTCTCCCCACCGCTGCCCCGGCTCGCTCCGCTGGAAATGGTTACACAGGGCAGCAGGGGCAGTGGTGGGACAGCGCTGGGCTGCCCCGCTCCTGGCTGTGCTCCCAGAGCGCTCCAGCACACGGAACTGGAGGGAACTACCTCACAGAACCGAGCCGGTGAAAATACACAATAAAAGAGAGGACTATTTTTAGCCCGAATTAGTTCCTGGATGTGGATCTGATCCCTGGCCGTCCGTGTGGCTGTGCCAGAAGAGCTGGGTGGCACTGGGGCAGGAGTAAGGGGATGTGGGACGGGGTACCCTGACCCGGCAGGACACACAGCAGGACACAGGGTCACCTCCCAGAGGTGTTTACATCGGACTGCAGCCTGGCCAAGCCAGCCAGAGCTCCAGGAGGGGCAGAGACACCCCATCCCTACCTGCATGCTCATGGAATTACAGAATGCTTTGGATTGGAAGGAGCCTTAAAGATCATCTTGTTCCCCCCCTGCCACGGGCAGGTGCTGCTGCCACGCTGACTCATGGCAATGCAGACATGAGTCAGTTTGGAGAAAAAAAATCCTCCTTTCCTCTTTTTCCCTTTGCAGTATCCCTTCCTAGCTGGATATCTCACTGAGCTCACTGCTCCACAGCCTCCCCACGGCTGGTGCCAAGGAGGGAGTGGGACTGTGTATTCCTGGAGGAGATGGGCATTCCCTGCTGGTACAAATGTTTCTTTTCCCCAGGGCTATATCCAGTAACAACCCCCCTCTCACTGCTCCCATTGCTTCAGGACACATTTATCCGTCTTTCACGGGAATTTAAGACCACCTTAAATTGTGGACAGCCAGGGCCTGTCCAGTGCTTCAAGGAGGGCAGGAGCCTCCTGCCCACGGTGCCAGGGAGCTGAGAGGGTCTATTTGAGGGCACTGCAGAGATACCTACAATCCTTAGGGTTGGGAAAGAGTCCAACCATTAACCCAGCACTGCCAGTTCCACCACTAAACCACATCCCCAAGCCCCACATCCACACGTTTTTTGAACACTTTGAAATCATCTCCCATCAACCATGCCCAGCTCATCAGCAGGCTGTGGGACTGTGTGTGCCCCTTCTCCTTGTCCTTCCCTGTGGCTGGACAATCTCCCAGCCAGGCAGGGGGTTCACTGGGGCTGCTTTTGGGAGAGCCAAGAGCCTCACCTCGGGCAGGGGCTGGGGGAGGTTCAGCATTTCTTGTCACACACGTGAGCCCCCAGCAGCAGCTCTGCCCTCCTCTGCCCTGGGCCACAGCTGCCCTTTCCTCAGGGCTTGCAGGGCTGCTAATGCTCCCTTGCTATGGCTCCTGCATATTTCTTCTCCAAACAGCAGCCTGAGTTTGGCAGGAACAGCCTGCACTGCTTGTTCCTAGTTATAACTCTCAGCTGGGGTATGAAATAGGACGGTTGGCTCGGGCTCTGCTGGGCTGGAGGCTGCTGGCTCCTCGGCACTATTTACTGCTCTGCCAGGCTCGTGTGGCAGCTGCAAATATTAGCAGCAAGATTGTAGATTTACTTCCAGACCGCTGATGAAAACGTGGCACGGCAGCGAGCAGCACTTTTGCTGCCCTCCACATCCACTGGGGGAGTCTCCAGCGGGAGCATTTTGGGGTCCAGGGGTGGATTCACGAGTGAGGGGACCCCCCCACACCACAACCACCTTGCCGGGTCGCTGTGGGGTGACCCTGCTGCCCGTGCAGAGCTGCTGTGGGGCTGTAAATCACCTCCCGGCACGTGGAGGAGACGCGGGGCGTGTTTTCCATGGCTGTGTCCCCGTCCTGGAGGTTCAGCGGCTGCTCCAGCGGCACAACCAGTCCGGCAGCGCAGGAGGAGGGTGGAGCCGGGAGCGGGGACAGGAAACTGCCCTCAAATTAGCCCACCCCGGCGGTGAATCAGAGCCTTTCCTAACCCCGGCTATTCAGCCACGGCCTGATCGAATAAACATGCCATAAGAACAGCTCAGAACCTGCCGTGTGGCACCCATTGCGTGCGGGCGCCCCGATCCCGCGGCAGATACCGGCGGAAAGCATCTCACCTGCTCCCTGCCTGCTGAGGAAACCCTGGCAAGGTGAGAAAACCTCCAGACAGCGAGAGGAGGCTCTTACAGGCTTTGCAGGGTTGAGCCTTGCCCCCGAAGGAGTCAGGCTGGTCCCCACTGTGCCACCAGCACACATTTCAGCATCATCGTTGCGTGAAAGAACAGGAAACCTAATCCTTGCTGGTTTTTTTCCTCATGTCCATTATATTCGACGTGAGACAGCAGGAAGACTGTATGACTCAGTCCTTTGCAATGCAGCTCCTCTGCGGCTTCCTGTGCCTTGAGAACTGCCACGGGCTGAGGGTCCTACCTCGCTTTTGGCTCTCTGGATAAATTCCTCCTTGGTAGGAAATGCGGGATCCTCCAGGCTTGGCTTCCCCTGGGCAAACTGCCTGTGCTGCTGGAGAAGGGGCTGAGCTCGTGTGAACCCCTGGATCTCACAAACACGGGCAGCAGGACAGGAAAGCCTGAATCCATGGAGGATATACAGGGCAAGAGGGATCACATTTGGGTGCAGTGCAGCCCAGGCAGAGCCATCCTGAGCAAGAGCCTGTCTGCAGCTTTCAGGGGGGCTCTGGGTCGCAGAATCACAGACTGGTTTGGGTTGGAAGGGACCTCACAGCTCATCTTGTTCCACTCCCTGCCATAGGCAGGGACACCTTCCACTAGCCCAGGTTGCTCCAAGCCCCATCCAACCTGGCCTTGAACAGTTCCAGGGATCCAGGGGCAGCCACAGCTTCTCTGGGCAACCTGTGCCAGGGCCTCCCCACCCTCATAGGGAAGAATTCCTTCCCAGTTTCCCATCTAACCCTGCCCTCTCACAGTGGGAAGGCATTTCCCCCTGTACTGTCACTCTATCACTTGTCCCCAGTCCCTCTCCAGCTCTCCTGGAGCCCCTTTAGGCCCTGCAAGGGGCTCTCAGGTCTCCCTGGAGCCTTCTTTTCTCCAGATGAACCCCCCCAGCTCTCCCAGCCTGGCTCCAGAGCTCAGAGCATCTCCAGGGCCTCCTCTGGACTCGCTCCAGCAGCTCCACATCCTCCTGTTGTTGGGCCCCTCAGAGCTGATGCAGCACTGCGGGTGGGGTGGGTCCTGCTCCTGAGGTGGTCAGTGCTGCTGGGGGTAGCTGTGGGGGCTCTGGTGCCACCAGGACACGCAGGGACACTCTGCCCAGGGGGCTGCTGGCAGTTCCTCACCCTGGGAGCAGGTTTGCTCCGTGGGTCTGGAGCCGAGTGCAGCAGCGTTTTCACGCACTGATAATCTGTAAAAATAGGGTGAAAATCTCTCCCGCATTGTTGTCAAGTTTCAGATCTCTGATGGGTTGGAACAGAGACAAAGCTCTTCTGGTTTTGCTCCTTTTCCATCGCTCCTGATTCGGGCTGAGTGGGCAGATCTCTCTGGAGCTAGGCAGGCAGGGAGCTGCGAGATGTTTTCTGCTTTCATGCTCTTTACACTGGGATGTGTCCTCCAGGACCTCTGGGTTCATTTTGCTGGCTGAGAGGCAGCCTGTGGCCCGTTGCTCCCCATCCCATCCATTCCCTGGGGTCCCAAGTGTTTACCTGAGCAAGGGGAGCTGAAGGGAGCAGTTCTGGTGTGCTCAGCCCCTGCGCTTCCCACAGCTCCTGTGGCACTGCCTGCCCAGGATCAGAGGAATTTCAGCCCATATTTTCATCCCTGAGAGTCCAGGAGCTTTCAAAGGGAGAGCAAATCTTACTCTTTATGGCCACTTTGATGAGTGCTGGAGGGTGAGGAGGGGAAACTTGCAAGGTATCTGGGGATGGCAATGCTGCCCACGCCTTCCTGCTTGATGGATCTCCACAGGACACTGATTCCCACCCTGGGAAGGTGCCACCACCACCTAGAACTGGAGATAACATAGTGCAGGGTGATGGAGGCTCAGGAGCATCCCTACACCTCCATCCCTACCTCCAGAGCAGAACAGGCTGCACCAACAGAACATCCCTACCTCAACCCCACAGCCTCTTCTGCAGCCCCCCTCAATGCCCCAGACCCACCACCAATGCCCCCCCCCAGCAGTGTCCCCCAGCTCCCCCCCCCTGCCATCAGCCCTCATGGCCTTGTTGATGTGTTTCCCCCTGACCTGGTGATTCCTGGGGGAGAGGCAGGGAAGGATGGAAGGATGTAACACTCCCCCCCCCCCCCCGGGATTTTCCCAGCCTGTGTCCCCAGGATCTGTGCCTGCCACTGTGTCTGGAGGCAGCACAGGGAGCTGCCAGCTGGGCTGGGCTGCCTGGGCACCCCTGTGTGCTGCGAGGGCCGTGTGTGGTGCCCACAGTGGCAGCCCCAGTCACGCCACCAGACTGGTTTCTGTTCCTGAGCATGCAGGAGGTGCCCGGCTCTGCCCCGGGTGGCTCTGGCTCCCCGCTAGCAGGTGGCCCGCTGGGGTTTGCTGGCAGCCGCAAGGGGAGGGTATTTTTAGCTTTCCCCTCCCTCTTGCTGTGGGCGGTTTGTGGCATTTATTTGTGGTTAAAGTACCCGTAATTCGGGTGGCAGGCTGCTGGCACGGCAGGAGCGGTGGCACGGAGCTCAGGTGTGCATCCTAACCCCAAATCCCTGAGGTTTGGGGCAGTGGTTGCCCCCAGCCCTGGGCCCAAATTTCCAGTGGGCTCAGGTCAGAGGGAAGCTTTGGGTCACAAATGCAAGAGACCCAAGTCAGCTGGTCATAAGGTATAGGTAGAAGCAAAGGTGAACTTTCCAGGTCACAAATCATACAGTCATAGAATGGTTTGACTTGGAAGGGACCTTTAAGATCATCTCACTCCCACCATGGGCAGGGATGCCACCCACTAGACCTGGCAAACACAGGCAAACCTGTCAAAGCCACGCTCAGGCTCTCTGTGGAAGCATTTGGGTGCCCTGCCACTCCACACTCCTGGGAGCTGCCTCCTCTTTCTACCCTCCATGTGCCCATGCCCAGGTTAGACCCAGTTTTTCTCATACTTGTCCCTTGACTCAGCCCCTGGCATTCCCAGGCCTGCATCCAAGCTCCCTGTCTGCCTGTCCTGCTCCTCTGTGCCAGCACAAGAATCTCTGGGGAGAAAACACCTTGGATTTGTGAAATGATGCCCTGCAGGAAAATGCTACCCAACCTGTCAGGGTAGGTCTCTGCAGGGAGCCCTGTGCCTTTCCTAAACCTCCTCAGGCTGCTGGAGCCTCCCTGGCACACGAAATCCTCCCTGCAAGGATCCTGCATTCCCTGGCATGGGGGAGAGCCCTGCTGGAGGCCT
Organism: Pseudopipra pipra; assembly: GCF_036250125.1. Taxonomy (NCBI): domain Eukaryota; kingdom Metazoa; phylum Chordata; class Aves; order Passeriformes; family Pipridae; genus Pseudopipra; species Pseudopipra pipra. The sequence continues at coordinate 2,425,460 of NC_087563.1, read as the reverse complement.
CTCTGGGGTGTGGGGCCAGGAGCAGCCCCAGGAATCGGAGCAGGAATGCTGTGCCTGCACGTGGAGTCCCCACTGGTGCCCAGACAAGCTGCTGGGATGCAGGTGGGTGAGTCCAGCCCTTCTGCCAGCCTCAGCTCCTTCTTGCATGGATGTTCCACCTCTGGATCCACACGTGCTGCTCCCCCTCCATCCCCTCTGTCCCCACCTGCCTGCAGGGAATGATTTCCTGTGAGCATTCCGAGGTGCAGCGTGTTGGAGCCGGGCTCCCAGCAGCTGGCACAGGCCCAGGTTTTGCTGCTGCAGCTCCTTGTGTTGGCATCAGACACCCGGAGCAGAGGCAGAGGAGCATCAACCGGCATTCCCGGCTGCGGGAACGGTGTGGGAACTGAGCACAGGGAGAAAACACAGGCTGGGGGAGCAGATGCCAAAATGAACCTTGGTGACACCTCCCAGGGCTGAACAGGAGGGTGTTCCAGCTGGTTTGCTGCCCTGGACACTCTGTGCCTCACCCCGTGGTAACATCATGGAATCTCAGACTGGTTTGGGTTGGAAGGGACCTTAAAGCCCATCCAGTTCCACCCCCTGCCATGGGCAGGGACACCTCCCACTAGAGCAGGGTGCCCCAACCTGGACAGTGGCTCACACACACCTTGCACACATCTCTGTGCACACACACGTGTGCCTCTGTGTGTGCAAGTTCACGGGCAGTGACACAACCCCGGGAATGCCAGGCGTGGACAACCACCTCAGACAGGATCTCTGCAGTGCCCACATGGCAGAGAGCAGACAGGAGGGGACTGACTCACTGCAGCCCAGACACCGTGGGAGGGCTGGTTTCGGGTCCTGGCTCCACCAGGCTCCCAGTATAACCAGTGACAGCTCCTGGCTTGTGTCTTCCCTGCCAGCTGTAGCAGGAATCCAGGCTCCAAGGTGGTGCCTCACAGTCACACTGCTCACGTGTGGCTCCACCTAAGAGCCTTCATGCTGCCTGGGAAGAACTGAGGGCAAAATTTGTGCCAAATTGCAGTGCTTTTGGCTTCTGCATGCCCAAATGATATCCCATGTGGGAATGGATCCATGTGTGTGTTTCCTCAGGAGCTCAGCCAGCGGTGCTGCCTCAGCCCCACCGGTGTCCCTCCACATGCAGTGGAGGGGCAGAGATGGAGGCATGGCCAGGGCAGGTGCCTGCGTGTTCCCAGCAAGCCAGGCTGCATCCCAGGGCACACAGGCACCCTGAGCAGCCAGGGAAGATCCCGGAATCACAGAATCATTTAGGTTGGAAAAGCCCTCCAAGATCACTGTGTCCAACCATTCCCCCAGCACTGCCAAGGCCACCACCAACCCCTGTCCCTGAGCACCACATCTGCATGGTTTTTGAACACTGCAGGGATGGGGACTCCACCACCTCCCTGGGCAGCCCCTTCCAATGCCTGAACACCCTTTCAGTAAAGAAATTTTCCCTGATATCCAACATAAACATCCCCTAGTGTTCCCTTGAGACTGTTCCCTCTCCTCCTGTCCCTTGTTCCCTGGGACCAGAGCCTGACCCCCCCCGGCTCCCCCCTCCTGTCAGGGAGTTGCAGAGCCAGAAGGTCCCCCCTGAGCCTCCTTTGCTCCAGGCTGAGCCCCCCCAGCTCCCTCAGCTGCTCCTGCTGCTCCAGCCCCTTCCCAGCTCCGTTCCCTTCCCTGCACATGCTCCAGCCCCTCAGTGTCTCTCTTCCATGAGGGCCCAGAACTGGGCACAGCCCTGGAGGAGCCTCAGCAGTGCCAGCACAGCGGGATGGGCACTGCCCTTGTCCCAAAGGCCACTCTATCTCTGACACAAGCCATGTGCCCTTGGCCTCCTTGCCCACCTGGGCACACCTGGGCTCATGTTCAGCCACTGCTGACCAGCACTCCCAGGGCCTTTCCCACCAGGCATTTCCCAGCCACTCTTCCCCAAGCCTGGAGCACTGCATGGGGCTGTTATTGGCATTCCCAGGACCCAGCACTTCACCTTGTTGAACCTCACTGATCCTCTCCCCAGGCCCCTGCAGCCCCCTGCCCCTGTTGCTCGGGCTGTGTGCAGCTCTGGGGCTGCCATGGACGGGCAGGCAGAGAAACCCTCCCGAAGCAGGACGAGGCAGTAACCGTGGAGACCAGGCAGGTAATTGGTGAGAAGGGAAAAAACTCTGAAAAAGGCACCTGCTGCTGAATTCAGCCATGGAGAAGCTCTTTGAGGTAGCTCTGCCGATTTACACATCAAAAGAGGAAGCTGAGCAAAGCCTGCCCAAAGGTTGAGGCTGAACTGTGCTCGGGTCCTCACCCAGATGGCTGCTGGCCTCAGCAGATGGGGTAGGACGAGTTCCTTCCAGCTCAAACTGCCTCCCCGTTGAGCCTGCTCTGAGTTGTCCCTTTATAGGCTGTGGGGAAGACGGACACCTTTGGAAGACAATTTGTGACATTCCCAGGCAGCCCCAGGACAAGACTCTAGATGGCTTTTGGAGCTGCCTGTGGGTGCAGATCCCAGGGCCTGGCTCACTGAGGGAATGAGCAGTGGGGTGAAAGCACCACTGCCAAGTTTTCATGGCCGGGGATCCCGCATGTGTGGGACAGCCACCACCTCTGCTGCTTTGTCTGCCGTGGTGGGGGGTGTTCTTTTGGCTCGTGCTTTGCATGGATGTGCTTTCCCATGGATAGGAATGGGCACTGGAAGGGGAATTCCCCACCCAGCAGTGTGGATACCTACAAAATCTCACGGTTCCTTTCTTGCCCTGCCACCATCAAATGTTTCCAAAAGAAAGCCGGCATCATGTGCCCATCTCTAGCAGGATGGAGGGAATTCTTTTGGAGCCAGGAAGAAAAAAAGCTTTCTGAAGGGTTGGCTGGAACCAGCCAGATGTCACCAGCAGAGTTTTGCAGGCCAAAGTATCTTCTCTGATAAGGCAGGTTTTGGACCTTCATATCATCACTCTCAGCTGCAGCTCCCACTGCCCGTGGAGTTGGGCCTGGAGGGGACAAGAATGGGGAGCAGCTGAGGAGCTGTTTCAGGAGGGATCTCTCCTTGAACCTTCTTCACCCTGGACATGGCTGAGCTGCTGCCAGGTGGGAGTGGAGGCTCAGCTGCAGCATCCCGGGATGACAACAGCAATGTCCAACAGTGTTCCACAGGCTGTCAGGGGGTGATTGCTCCTGAGGTCCTGCTGAAGAGGACAGGCATTGCCTATCCCCATCTGCTAATACATCTGTCCATCCAGCTCCTCTCCTGTCTCGTTTCCCGGTTGTCTCCACACACACACTGGGTTTTGGACCTGCAGCTCTGCCCTCTCTGGGCTCTCAGGGGGTGTTGTCCACCAGCAGCCTGCACTGTCCTTTTCCAAAACCCACAGAATCACATATCCTGTGTTGGAAGTGACTCCAAGGATCATCAAGTCCAACTCCTGGCCCTGCACAGACACCCCAGCAATCCCACCCTGTGCCTGAGAGTGTTGTCCAAACCCTCCCTGAGCTCTGGCAGCCTTGGGGCTGTGCCCACTGCCCTGGGGAGCCTGGGCAGTGCCCAACCAGCCTCTGGGGGAAGAACCTTTTGCTGAGATCCAACCTGAGCCTGCCCTGGCACAGCCTCGTGCTGTTGTTCCCAGGACAGCTGCTCTGGCTCAAGGGATGGGGTCAGGGTGAAGCCCCCCTGATGTCTTGGTGCTTGCAAGGGATGTGCTTTCTGCACTTTCCCAGTGGCTCCATCATCCCTGGCCACGGCATTTCCAGCCAGGAAGCCTCAAGGAAGCTGTTTGCCAAAAGTGCAACAAAACCACAGCTGATTATCATGGAACCATAGACTCACAGTCTGGTTTGGGTTGGAAGGGACCTTAAAGCTCATCTCATTCCATCCCCTGCCACGGGCAGGGACACCTTCCACTAGCCCAGGTTGCTCCAAGCCCCATCCAGCCTGGCCTTGGACACTTCCAAGGATCCAGGGGCAGCCACAGCTTCTCTGGGCAACCTGTGCCAGGGCCTCCTTACACCTCCTTGTCCTCCTCCAGGGATGTGGGGGTGAGGAACACATCCCACACCCACCATCCAGTCTCACAGCACAGGGAAGAGAGGAGCATCCTGTGTCTCTCCCAGTCCTCCCACAGCAGCCCAGTCCAGGGGCCCCGCCCAGGAACCGGGGCGAGGCTGGAGATCTCGGCATTCCCAGGGATCAGGGGGAACAAAGGGGTGGCCTGGCGAGGCAGGAGCGGCGTGTGGCCCCGCCTGGGACCCAGCCCACATTAGCAGCCTGCCTGGAGTCTGTGTATTAGCCGTGAATTAATGTCCTGCAGAGACTGGGAACCGGGATCATGCGGGGATTAAAGAGGCATTACCCCTTTGTTAAGGCTGATGTTTTTGGGATAATCTGGAAGCTTTAGCTAATACATTATTACAGAAACTCCTTCAATCACAGCGGCAGACAGTAAGCAGATTTGGATATTACTGCATAACTGCGCAGGGCTGCTGCTGTTCCTCCCTTCCCGGGCAACACCACGGCCCAGCCGGGCGTGTCCTGCCCTGGCAGCTCCGCAGGGACCCTGTGCTGGCCTTGTCTCCTGGAAAAGATCCCTGCCTGGAGATGCTGCATGCCCAGCAGAAGGATGGATGTGTCCTGGCTGAGGTGCTCAGGGCTCCTCTGGGGGAATCAGCAGCTTTAGAGACACTCAAGGGGCTTTGTCTGTGGAGGGGAGCACTGGGAGCTCCAGCCTGGATAACTGGATCACCACACCAAGCCATGGGAAGCATCTCTGGAGCAGGGGGAAGCCGTTGCTGTTGCTGTTGGCACATATCTCCCCTTGGGCTGTTTCCCCACTGGATCTGCTGCTGCTTGGACCCAAAACTGCTCCCTCTTGTTTTCTCAAGAACCTCCACAGGTCTGACAGAAGGAAGCCTTTCCTCATCCCAGTGTGGACAGCAGTCTCAGGATTCAGGGCTTGTGGAAGAAGCCATTTGGAAGATGCCCCTGCTTCCAGTGGTTCTACATGAGTGGCTTCTTTGGCACCACGTTGCCAAGACTCGTTGGGTTTTTGATGGAGACACATTCCCAGTTTTCTGTTACTCCACACCATACTGTGTCTCCCCAGGTGTGACCCCCAAGAGTCACTGTCAGGGATAATTCCCTAAATCCCAAGAGTCTGGAAGGCTGTGGGAAGCTTGTGTGTTCCGACCTGCACAGGTTCCTGCCTGCTGGCAGACCAAACTGGAGCTCAGCACTTCCCAGCCCTCCATGAGGGCTTAAGAAAACGGGAAAGGTTGTCACAGGATCATGGAATCCCAGACTCGTTTGGATTGGAAGGGACCTTAAAGCTCATCTTGCCATGAGCAGGGACACCTGGACACCTTCCACTAGCCCAGGTTGCTCCAAGCCCTGTCCAACTGCCCCATAATCCTGGCACAAGCTAGAGCTGGGTTTAACCTCAGTCCCTGCCCTGCCTTTGCCTCCGATCCTGCCTCTCAGCTGTGACTCCCACAAAGCAATCCCAGAGACATGGAGGCAGTATCGTGCCTGGGGTTGAAGGAAGGGCAGTTCTCACTGTGCCACAGCTCCCAGGAGATGGAGGTGGCTCAATCCTGGCCCTGCAGATCTGCAGGAATGGCAGGGACTGGAATGTGATGGGACCGGGGCTCGAGCCTGCTCAGCAGTGCTTTGGGGATGTTGGGAAGAGAAATAGGGAAGGTTCATATTGCTCTTATGGCAGATGCATGAGATTGTTTGAGCCAAATGCTGTTGAGAAATTAGAAATTAACCTCCAGAGAGCCAAGGGAAAGGAAGAGAAAATGCAGCGGGTAAAACATGGGATGGAAACAGGGAGGCAGAGATGGTTGAGAGCACACAGAGCCAAGGCAAAGTGTGCCCTGGGGGGACAGGGCATGGAGGAAACGTGGTGAAGCTGTGGGACCACAGGGCCAAACATGGGGGCATCCTCATGCAGGAGCAGGAGCCACGTTCCCAAACTCCTCCTCCTCCTCCTCAGCAGGGGAAGCAAAGGCAGAGATGGAGGAATCAAAGCCGTGATACTGGAATGCACAAAAGGTACCAAATCCCCGAGCCCGGATGACACATCTGGAGCCCTCCAAGAGCTAAAAACCAAGTGACTAAGCTCTCAGCAATAACACACAAATTCACATCCTCCAACTATTGGACCGGGGGCAGTAAACGCTGGGCCTACATTTTAAAGAAGGCCCCGGGGTGTGCTAGGGATTACAAACCAATAAGCTTTGCTTCAGCGTGAGGAAATGGCTGGAACAATTATGCAGAAGCGTAATTAGAAATCTCGTAGAGCAGGGGCTCCTGAGCTGCCATATCCACCACTTCAAACGAGCACACACCGGCCCAGCAGCTCCTCTTTCCCAGGGCTGGGTCGTTCCCGGCTCCTGTGGACACACAGGCTGTGCCCCTGGAACAGGAGGCACAATTTGGGGCTGGGATGGCAGCAAGGAGAGCTGTGAGGGGCTCAGGGCCAGCAGGACCCGTGTCAGATGGAGGGATTCAGGCTCTGCCAAGTTGTTGGCACCCACCCTGAGAGCACCAGCCCAGGGCACTGTGGCTTCACCCCTGTGCTCCCGAGAGTCTCTGCCCTCTCCCCTTCCCGAGGATGCTGCACCCAGCAGGGATGTTCTGCACAAGAGGCTCTTGGTGGGAGGAAGCAGCACAGGCAAGCATGAAAGGGAACCTGCTGTTGATGCACAGACGAGGAAGATGCCATGGGAGCTCTGAGCAGCTCCATCCCTGGGGGTTTGGCACATCTGCAGATCCAGCCCCTGACTGAGACTTGGCCCCTGTCACCAGTGCCACGGCTCAGAGGTGCTGGGAAGATCCTGGCAGCCATGCCAGGGGTTGTTGTTTGCTTCTGTTAGGTCTTTTCAGGGCACCTTTTGCATCTCCCCACATCCAGCCACCAATTTGGGGACACCTCAAGGAAGGTAAATTGGCAGTGGGTCCCTGGAAGTGTTCAAGGCCAGGTTGGAGGGGGATTGGAGCAACCTGGTCTAGTGGAAGGTGTCCACTGGAGGGGTTGGAACAAGAGGTTCTTTAGGGTCCCTTCCAAACCAAACCACTCCAGGAATCTATGGTTCTAAAAACTGTGCAGATGTGGCACTTGGTGAAAAGATTTAGTGGTGAACAAGGCAGTGCTGGGTTAATGATTGGACTCCATCACTTTGGAGGTCTTTTCCAACCGAAATATTTCTGTGATTCTATGATTCTAAATCCTGAAGACCTTACTTCCATTGTTGAAATTAGCCAGGAGCTAAAATCACCTCATTGCCTGAGAAAAACAGGCTCAAACATAAGGAAATTAAACCAAACACTCAAGTGACAAAACACCCCTCAGCCACCAGCAGCCAGCCAGGGTGTCTCTGAGTCCTGCAGGGCTTGGATGTGCTGCCTTCCAGTGCTGCTGCTTTGGGTTATATTTCTTCACTGCTAACAATAGGATTGCAAAACCAAAACTGTATTATGGGATCTGCAGTATCACTTCCTCCCCTCCCACTTTCCCAAATAGGTGGAGGGGCAGGGAAAGGTCCACAGGGTTTTAAATACCTGATTCAGAGTGAAAAACACCCACAAAAAAAAACCAGCTGAGAAAGGCTTTTCTACAATACTTTTTGTGAGAAAGCCCTCAGGCCCTTGGGACCCATCAGCAGAGGGTCTTTGTGTGCTCCAGCCCCCCCTGTGCCCCCAAACCAGCCCTGCTGAGCCCCCGTTGGTACGAGGTGGGGGTACAGGCACAGCTGGCACAGAGGAGTGTTTCTGCCCCAGGCTTTTCTTGGCAGAAAGAAGAGCAAGCACCTCCCTCAAGGGCCTCCTCTGCCTGCCTCGTGCCCCGGGGCGTTCGTGCACCTTTCTCTGGAGCATTGGCACGGGCACCACAGAGACTGGGGCTGGTCTGGAGGGATCCTGGTCTGGGAATCCCCACTGCAGCTCCCTGCAGCATATGCCAAGGGGCCTGAGCACTAGAAATCAGGAGGGACCCCCGCCCTGGCTTTTCACTGTTGGAAAAGTAGGCCAGGTCTCCCAGGCTCTCCTGTGCTCCTTCCATCACTCCCAGCATCCCTCCAGTTCGCTCCTGCTGACCCTGCCCTCTCTGGCTCCACCAGTGGGATCCTCAAACTCCACAAAGCCCCCTGATGTACCCGCACCCCCTTCGAGCTGGGCCCGGGTGGTGCCTCACAGGGCACTGATGCTGCAGGGCTGGAGTCACACAGCGCACAAGAAGGGCAGGGCAGGGGAGAGGAACGGATTGCCCAGCCTGGGAACTGCCCCTTCAGCCCACCTGAGGCAGCTCAGGAGCCTCGTGGAGGGCACTGGCACTCTCTGGCATCCCCAGGAAGGACCAGGAGGTGACGAGCACCACGAACATCACTGGGAGGTCTGGTGCTGGTGTCCCTGCAAGGGCTGATGTGGTGGATTGATGGTGTCACACTTGCTGTGCCCTCCCCACATCTCCTGTGCCTTCTGCAGCTGCCCCATCACACTCTCTGCAGGGTGGCACTGGAGCAGTGGGTGCTGGACAAGGGCCATCAGCTGAGCTGTCACTTGGGACCAGCTTGATGGGCTTTGAACCCACAGTGCAGCCTCTGCACCGGGCAGGGGAGTGAAAAGGGGAGCACAGGTGCCCTTCTCCCTTGCATTTCAGCAGCCTGTGTTAGGGCTGTGCCCTCCACCCTCCCTTCCCGTGCCACCACCTCCTGTCACCAAGCACCCCGGTGACACCAGCGCTCTGCCCCCTCACCTTCCTCAGCACTCAGGAGGGGCCAGCAGCTCCCTCTCCACTCCACAGTGCCTGTTGGTGCAGCTCTCCAGCCCACTCCAGACCCAAGCCACGCTGCTGTAATCAGGCCAAGAGGTTTAATTTTGTGAGCACAACACAACGTGCTCAGGTTTGCTCAGAACACCTCGCCGTGAGCCAGGCCAGCACTCTCCAGTGTTTTTCCTTCCTCTGCTCCTCTCCCACTTTACTTGAACACGTGTGCCTGGCACACACAGCCCTCCCTAACCCCTGTGGCCTTTCCCATGCTTGGTCCCATGTGTGGCACAGTTGGATTTGCTGGATGAGGGAGACCCTGGGTTCTTGCCACGCAGCACCAAGTTCGCTCTCCTCTGGCTCTTACCAAAGGCTGCAGCCCCCTGTGCCACCCCTGTGCCTCACAAAGCCATCTCCAGACTCAGCTTTGATTTCCAAAAGGCTTTCCTTGCTGCCTGAGGGCCCAGGGCGTGGTGGCTTTGCCAGGGATCCCAACCTGAAGTGGCTGAGGGATCTGGTTACCTTGAAATGGGATCAATGGATTACCAATGGGATCTCATCAGCCAAACCTCCCCTCCAAATTGTCTAGGGACACCAGTTTTTACATCTTGCTATGGAGAAGACCTGGACACCAAGAGTGCTTCTTCTTCTTGGCCCTTAGATCCTGCAGCTCAACATCTCTTGTGATTAAAGTCTTGGTGACTCTGAGCCAGGATGAGGCTGGAGGGTCAGGGAAAGGCTCTGCCCACGAGAGGGGTGACAGGAAGAACATTCCCCCCATGATGAGACTGTCCCAAGAGCCTGGTCCCCACCCTCTCCAGTCCCTGCATGGCTCTTCGCACACATCACTCCCCACTCTCAGTCCACCCCATCAACCTGTCCCTCTTGCACTTTCTTATTTCATTTCTCTCACATCCAGACACACTTTACCTTTTCCAAAACAAGCCCCTGGGCAGCGGAGCCCAGAGCTGGGCACAGCACCCAGGGCACTGTGTCATCATCCCTGAGAGGCCAATGGGACATGGCCTCACCTCCTCCCAGACCCTGGCCAGGAGTCACCTCCCTGTCACCCATTTCCAGCCCTGTCCTGAGTGCCTGGGGGTGTCCCCCCCATTTCCCAGGGGCTCAGACGCCTGTCTCTGGGTCACCCCAGCTCATTGCTGGCTCTGGCAGAGGTCAGGGCCAGCTCCTGTCCTGTGCCAGGCCACCAGTGGTGCTGCTGGAGGTGGCCATGGGCTGGTTTGCCTGCCCTGCTCTCTCACCCCCTCGCTGACAGGCTCACAGGCATGTGGGCTGCAGTCCCTCCTGGGGGCCCTTGCACCATGCCAAGGGAGCTTTTCTTATCTTCACAGGAACGAAAACCTTTCTGAAATCAAAGTGCTTGGGTGGCTTTGAAGAGTTTCCTCTGGAGATGAAACAAGGCTGTTTGCAAGTGTGAGCAATCCCTGCCCAAGCTGGAGCCCCTGGTGAGGCTGGGCTGCTGCTGAGCTCTGGGCAAGGGCAGCGGGGCTGGGGCTGCCCCAAGACGGGCACTTTGGCCAAAGGAGCCACCCTCCAGGCTGGAACCTCCCCCTCATGCAAAGCCCACCAACACAGAGCTTTTCTAATTTGTTTCTGAGGGGTGCACACTGGGAACTGTGTGGCATGAAAGGCAACCAACAAAGGAATATGTTTAGAGGATTATGTGGAGATGCTGGAGGTGTTCAAAGGACACCCTGCACTGGAAGGGGCTGCTCAAATCCTCAAGTCCCCAGGACCCACAGGGTCCATCTGGAGGGGAAAAATAAATTCAAGGGCCGGTGCTGCAAACAAGTCTGAAGAAAACCTCCCCTCCTGGAGGAATCCACCCACACTGCTCTGCTGTGGGATGCTGGATGGAGGGTAGATGTGGAGGGGCCAGAGACAATTTTGCTGTGGGTTTGGGGACAGGCAGACATGTGATCTGGGACTCACCAGCACAGGTTGTACCTGTCAGCCTGCCCTGGGGAGTAGAGATTTCCTGGGAAGCCAGTGTGCATGTAGATTATTTGTTGTTTGATATTTTCCCTTTAATGCTTTTGTCCTAAAATAAATATACAAAAGTTCAGGGCCCTGCAGGTTGTGTCTGTTGGGGGGAGAAATGGATGGCTGAGTCAGTTATTGCTTCAGAGCAATCGATGCTGTTTGTTTACCAGGATGGGTAAAGTCTGCTCTCCCTGGACACATGTTGCTCACAGTTCCTCAGGAACTTGCCCCAAAGCTGGCTTAGCACCCTGCCCACACAGCCCTGCCTCCTCTCCCTGCCCACACAGCCCTGCCTCCTCTCCCTGCCCACACAGCCCTGCCTCCTCTCCCTGCCTCCTTCGTGGGTCAGGGTGGCTCCTGGGCTTTGGGGACAGAGGGACTCTGGAGATAGAAGGAATTTGTTAAAGGAGCAGGAGGAGGGAAGATCCACCCTGGATCCCAGCCTGGGAGGGTGATGCTCAGGCACAAGGGGAAGCAGGGTGTGCTGTGTGCTCTGTGCCAGCAGTGTGCCCAGGCATGAGCAGGGAATGATGCTCAGCACGTGCATCCCATCCTGCTGCATCCCAGATCCAGCTGATCCCCACAGCAGCACAGACACCCTGACACATCCATCATCCTCGTGTGCCCCATCCCCAAGTGAAGACCCCAATACAAGGATCCCACACTCCAAGCCTCCAGACATCCTAGCTGAGGCTCATTCCCTCCTTAGGGATGGTTGTATGTGATCAGGGCCACCATGGCCAGGAATGCTGGGGACTGCATCCCTTGGGAGAGAGTCTTGGTTGGCCTTTTCCACATATGCCAGCTCGTCTGCCACTTGTTTAGCACTGCATTCCCCTTGGAGTCTCGCTCCAGCACCTCTGGATTTTGCCCTGAAAGAGTGTTGGCTTGAGGGTATTGCAGAGCAAACACAGAGCAGAGGGAACAGGCAGCCTTGTCCCCTCAGAGCAAACACAATCCTACGACCTCCATTCCACCCCTGCAAAGGTCACAGGGGTCCCTCACTGCCACTACCTCCCCCAGCCCCTTGCTGGCCCCAGGCCTGTGCCTGTGCTCCTGCCACATGCCAGCTCCACAGGCAGCACCCCAACCTCCCACCAGAGACTGAGGCATGGGCTCAGTGCACTCCCTGCCCTCTCCATCCATGAGATCCCAGTGCCAGGGCTGCCTGTCCCTGCCCTCCGTGTCCACAGGGATCTTGTTCCTACCCTGCTGATGCTCATGGTCCCTCCAACCTCCACCTCCCTTCTCCTTTGCTGCCTCTATTCACTAACCTTGCCTTGGGCTCCCTCTCTGTCTGTCCCTGCCATCTCCTGCCCAATCCAGGCTGAGCCTGATCTCTCCATCCTCTGCTGTCCCTGTGCATGGTCTGTCTGTCCCCACCACAGTCCCTGTGCATGGTCTGTCTGTCCCCACCACAGTCCCTGTGCTTGGTCTGTCTGTCCCCACCACAGTCCCTGTGCATGGTCTGTCTGTCCCCACCACAGTCCCTGCACAGCTGCTGACACCCAGCACCCTCCCTGCCATGGTCCCTGTTGTGATGTCCCCCCGAGCCCCACAGAATTTGGCTGGCCATGGCTCCCTGACCTGTGCCTGTCCTTCCAGGAGCAGGGATGAGGGAAACCCTCTCTCCGTACCCAGAGCAGCTCCTGTCCTGCCCTGCCCAGCCCGGCCTCCACGGGCAAGTTCCAGCCTGAGCCGAGGTTTTTGCTGCTGTGTGACCCATCCCCCGTGTCAGTCACGCTGGGCAGGGCAGGTCTGATCTGGTCTCCTCTGCCTGAGTTTCCTCCTGCCTCCCTCAGACTGCGGGATCTTGTGGGGAGAGGTCACGGCTGCCCAGCCGACAGCTCCTGCTGGGAGGATGTGGAAATCTCCCTCCACCAGCGCCTGCTTGCTTGTCCCCAGGGCTGGACCATCCCCCAGCAGCAGCTGGAGGTGGGTTTGCAAGCAGGAGGCCGTTGGACCCTAACAAAGGCAGGAAATGGGTGTCATTCTCCTTTCGGAGGAGGTGGGAATAGCAGATCCCCAGAGGAGGAGAGGCCAGCTCAGAAAGCAGCAGTAATGTGAGAGATTCAGCTCATTGCTTGCAAAACTGGGCTTCCTGAGATCTTCCCTCTTCTTGCTCCTCTCCAGCCTCCTCCCCCTTCGGGCCACCTCTGCCAGACCTTCCAGCAGCCCCAGCACTGGCAGGACATGAACCACCAGTGTCCCAGCCAGGTGCTGTTCCTAGACCTGCACCCTGCCAGGTCAGGGGGTGCCCAGGTTGGGGGGCAGCCAGGGGGGCCAGAGGACCTGAATGACTTGATCTAGTGGGTGGCATCCCTGCCCATGGCAGGGGTTTGGAATGAGATGGGCTTTAAGGTCACTTCCAGCCCAAACCATTCTATGATTCTATGATTCTATGACCTCACTCCCCATGCACAGAACCACTCCCTGCCTCCTGCCCAGGATCCCCCACGCTAAGCCCCATGAACAAGAATTTGAGTATTTAAGGGAATAAAGAGAGTGCCAGAGGCAGGGGATGGGAGGGAGGCCACCACAGCCCAAGTCCCTGGCATGGGACTGGGAACAGCAGGAGCTTCCCCTTGGGGGTGACTCACAGCCTGGGGAAGCTGAGCATCCCACAGGCTTCTAATAGTCCCTGGGAAGCTCCTCTCAAGTCTAAATCCCAAGATCAGCTTGGGCACTGAGCACCAAAGCTCAATCTGCCATCAGGGTTTCATTTGGGGGGCTCTGCTGCTGCTTCTTCTTGAAGAGATGTCTGGTGCTGCAGAGGATGGGTGGAGATGGGAGAAACCTTCCTGCTCTCTGCACAGGTCTGTCTGAACCCCGAGGCAAGAGATTGATTAATCATTGCTTGAATAATTGCAGGGCACTGCAGACAATCTGTTCCCAACGGCCTGTGAAGGGAAGGGATGAGGTGGAGGACTGAGCCAGGGGAGGTCACTCACCCCAGCCCATCAGTGCCTCAGCCTCAGAGCTGCTCCCAGATGCTGGATTAAAGGGTTTCTTTTTTAAAGAGAGATCTAATCTGTCGACAAAAGCTGCAGCAATGCTGTGAGCCCATCATCTCCCTGAGAAAAGCTCTTCCAGCCTTCAAATGCTTTCACCACTTGGATACTGGATTTCAATTCAAGGCTGAATCTGCCTCTCTTCAGCTCCAGCCCTCTTGGTACACCTTGCTGTGGGATTTAAGGGTCTCCCACTATCTTCTCCACGTGGGAGGACAGGTATTCAGATCACCTGATAACATACTTTTTAGCAAGCATCACATCATGAGGCCTGGCTTTCCAGCCTGTGATCGGGTCTGTGGTGCTCCCTCAAGCTCTCCTGGTATTTCCCTGACATCCCCTGGGTGTGGGTGCCAAAACCAGTGCTCCAGCAGTGAGTTAGTCACTAACTTTCTCCTTTCAGACCCCCACAGAGGGACATACCAGGTGCCTTTTGGGGTACCTGTCCACACTGATCCTTAATTACTCTTCCATGGACAAATCTGCGTCACTGGATGAGGCAGATATTCCCGAGAGGGCTTTAAATGAGCTCCCTTGGTTGCTGGTTAACAGCCAGTGTTCCTATCTCCAGCCTGTATAGACCTGCCTGGAGTCATTGCTTTCCAAGATCCAGCCTGCAGGCTTAAAATCCAAACTTCATTTCCAGATATATTCCCATGTTTATCTGCATCCAGATACACCCTGCCCATTTCAGCAGCTGTTTCAGTGTGAAACCATCCCCTTCCCTTTCTATCTCATCACTCTGGGTGTCATTTTCAAGCTTTCCCAGCAAAGATTTCATATCTTCATCTCCATCATTGATAAAAACGTTTAATAGCAGTGGACGAAGAGCAGGGCCCCGGGGGAGGGAGGTGGAAATAGTGCTACTTACTGATATCTCCCCATTAGCAGCTCCTCTAAGATCTGCCAGGGAAGCATTTTTAATCCATCTAATATGTGCCCTGTTAATTCCTTATAATGCAAGTTTTAATCAAAATGTCAGGTGGAAGTAAGTCAAATGCCTTGGAGAGATCCGAGTGTGCTGTATCAACACAACTGCCTCTCTCCACCAGCCCAGCAATCCTGTCAGGGAGAGACAACAGGTCTGTGTGACAAGCCCTGCTGTCCCTGCCACCACGCTGGCTGCAGCTCCTGAGCCTGGGGACATCCCAGCACCACCTGGTCCTCGACCCAGGGATCCATCTGTGGACCTAAAACCCACCAGAAAGCAGCAACCCCCCCTAGGCAATGCCCTCACCATCTTCTCCAAGCTCATACCCACATCTCATTATTCTGGGGATGGTGGTCCCTGAGGGGGATTGAAGGGGATGAGCCTTCAAGGCTCAGATGCTCAGCCCCAAGGATCCATGCCAGGAGGAGCTTCCAGCGTGGGAATGGTGGAGCCCATGCAGCCCTGAGGGACAGAGGACAGTGGTCCCTGAGGAAGAGGATGAACTTTCAAGAGCAGACAAGGAGGTCTGAGATGCTCAGCCCCAATATCCATCCCAGCAGGAACTTCCAGCATGGCAATGGAGAACATGTGGCCCTGAGGGACAAGGGATAGTGTTCCCTGAGGAAGGGGATGAGCTTTCAAGGCTGGATGGGGAGGTCTGAGATGCTCAGCCCCAATATCCATCCCAGGAGGAGCTTCCAGCCTGGCAGTGGTGGAGCCCGTGCAGCCCTGAGGGACAGGGGATGAACTTTCCAGAGTAGACAAGGAGGTCTGGGATGCTCAGCATCAATGTCCATCCCAGGAGGAGTTCCAGTGTGGCAATGGGGCCCATGTGGCCCTGAGGGACAAGGGATGGTGGTCCTTGAGTAAGGGTGGATGAAGGGGTCTGAGATGCTCAGCCCCAGGCATCCGTCCCAGCAAGAGCTTCCAGTGTGGCAATGGTGGAGCCCACCAGCCCTGAGGGACAAGGGATGGTGGTCCCTGGGGAAGGGGATGAGCTTTCAAGGCTCAACAAGGAGGTCCAAGATACTTGGCCTCAATGTCCATCCGAGGAAAAGCTGCCAGTGTGGCAATGGTGGAGACCATGTGGCCCTGAGGGACAGGGGATGAACTTTCCAGAGTAGACAAGGAGGTCTGAGATGCTCAGCCCCAGTGTCCATCCCAGGAGGAGTTCCAGTGTGGCAATGGGACCCATGTGGCCCTGAGGGACAAGGGATGGTGGTCCCTGAGGAAGGAGATGAGTTTTCAAGGCTGGACGAGGAAGTGTGAGATGCTCAGCCCCAATATCCATCCCAGGAGGAGCTTCCAGCCTGGCAGTGGTGGAGCCCGTGTGGCCCTGGGACACGAGGTGGGCTGAGGGCTGTGGGAGGACCAGAGCTCAGGGGCTTCCCTGGCTTGCAGGATCTTTCATCCTCCGTCACCACGAAGCCGGGCCAGATCTGCCTTTGCAGCAGCCCACAGAAGCTGCCTCTGTTGTCTTATTTTTGTTATTTTTGAGAGGATATTTTAGCGCCGAGCACATTCCCTCCTGTTGCCATGGCAGCCGTGACAGGGGTTATATACCGTGAGAAAAATACCAAAATTAATGAGTGAGTGAAAGAGCAGCCAAGAGAAAAACAAGGTTAAAAAAAGAGTTAAAACAGTAATAAAAACAATCTCCCAATAATTCGGCAGCGAGTGTCCCACAGGCAAGACAGGCAGTGAACATCCGAGCCCTCCAGCCCTTCCATCGATCCCAACGCGGGGTTGGCCGCCCGGATCCCATGGTCAGAGCATCCCTGTGGTCCGAGGGACGTGCTGCTCCCTCAGCATCCCACTCCCGCTCCGGATGGGGCTGAACCCGCCCGGCTCCTTCCCCCGCAGACCCGCAGCCCTTCCTGAGGCGGGAGGCGTGCGGGGGAGAAGTCCTTTAATGTGCTCATTTCCTTGCATTTGGGTTTTGAGGATCTTTTTGTTTTTAATTGTAGAAACAAGCGAATTGTCAGAACATCTGTGTTATTAGCATTTGCTGCCCAAATCCGAGCTGCTGCTTCTCCTGCAGAGCCCAGAGCTGATGAGAGAGAGAACAGAGGAGCCTTTGAACTCCTTGCAGCAGACGGCAGCCAGGTTGCTGCGTGTGTGTGTTGGGGAGGGGGTATTTATTCTCTTGTAAGGTTCATTTGCTCTCCGTGTTTCCCTTTCTTCTCGCTTTCCCCAAGATTTAGCTGGATGCTCTTCCCTTGCAGGCTTTGTTCTTCTGACAAGGCCCCACTGGCACCACGAAGCTGCTGTCAGTGGGTGATGCCAGAGCATCCCAGCACGGGGTACCCGTGGCACGGGGCAAGGCAGAGCCTCCAGCAGCAGCTCTGGGGGTGGTGGCACTGCCAGCACTGGGACAGGCAGGTGGGAAGGGTCTGGAGTGCCTCATGAAATAACTGTGCAGCCAAAGCTGCAGTTTGATGGTTTCTTGTTGCTCAGACTGGCTCTGCTTTCTGGGAAATGGTGAAGACAAGGTGAGGATGGGTGACTCATCCTGTGACTGTTACATAGCAGGAAGAAATTCTTCCCTGTGAGGGTGGGGAGGCCCTGGCACAGGTTGCCCAGACAAGCTCTGGATGCCCCTGGATCCCTGGAAGTGTCCAAGGCCAAGCTGGATGGGGCTTGGAGCAACTTGGGCTAGTGGAAGGTGTCCCTGCCATGGCAGGGGGTGGAATGAGATGTCTGTAAGGTCCTGTCCAAAAACCATTTTTGATTCTATGCTAACACCCAGGAGAAGGAAGTGCAGGGAATGGCAGTGCCCGTATCAGGCTTTTTGTGCTGTCAGAGGGCAAGGAGCACCCTGGCACTCTGGGAGGGGCCTGGCTGCTTTCAAAGGCAGCAGGGTGGAGGAGGAAGGCAGAGACAGACCAGGCAGCCCTGGGCTGCCAGCTCACCAGTGGCCTGGACACAGCTCCCCACCAGCTCCCAGGTCACTGGCACTGCAGAGGGCTCTGCCAGAGAACACACCTGGGCTGCACACAGGTGGTTCCTGCTGCCAGGACACTTTCGCCCTCACTTTTGTAGAGCCTGGATCTGCCCCTCAGAAACATAAACGTGCCTGAGCAGAAGCTGTAGGTGTCGGGCACTGGTGCCCCACAAACAGGCGGCATCCAGTGATCTGTGTGCGTGCCCAGGGCACTCCCTGCACAGCTGCCTCCCGCCTGCCCCGTGACTCTTGTGAAATAGAAACCTTTGGTCCCCAGCAACCTCTGAAGTTTGCCATCCCTGCTCCACAGGCAGCCTTGGATCCACAGGGTCACTCCTCAGTTCCTCCCATTGCTCCAGCTCTCTGTCCCTCCAAGGAGCGTTGCCAGTGACTGATACATGAAATCTTGCCAGTGACTGATACATCAAATCTCACGTTGTCTCCGGAGATTTTAATTCCCTCTCTCTGCCCAGATCCCCAGCTCACTCTGTATCAGAAGGGCAAACCCTGACAAACCCCACAGCTCCTTTCCCTGCCCCAAAGGTGGGCTTTGACCTTCCCTGGGTTCTCACTTCACATCTTCTGCTAAATCTGCTTCATGAGAATTGACACTCTGAAAAAAACCCAACACACGGACGGAGAAGCCGACATCTCTGCAGGAGCAGAAAGTCTGGGAGGAGAGCTGCGTTTTCCATCCTGAGGGGATAACTCTCCAGCCCTTTTTTTCTGCTCAGCGAGACGAAGCCTTGACAAGGGCTGAGCTCTCTTGTTGCCAGGGGAAAAAAAAACAAACGGGGCGATTCAGGGGGGGAAAAAAAGCAGTGCAATTTGGGGGAGAAGCGGGGTGATTTGGGCTGAGATGGAGCCAGGCTCCTCCGAGCAGGCGGGCGCAGCCTCTAGATGGTGCAGTGATGCAGCCGAGCTGAGCATGTGTGCGGCGAAGGGAGCTGCGCAACAGGTTGGCGTAGCTCAGCGGGAAGCAACGCTCCCATCCCCGCGCTGCGGCGGAGCGGAAAGGACTTTCCAGCATCCTGGCGAGAAATCTGCACTGCAACCGCCCGGGAAAGTGGGTGCTGCTCGGTGAGAGGCTCCACGGGGTGCCTGACCCTCGCAGGGTGCTGAGAGCCACCGCGGCATCCCCCTGGGAGAGCGCTGAGGCCTCTGGCGGGGCCGGGCTGCAGGTCTCGCTGGCAAAAGGAGCGCGGCCGCTCCTTGCAGGAACACAGGGGCAGTGGAGGCATCCAGAGAAGGGGCACCCCTGGAACACGCTGTCCCCAAGCCCCCGGGGACTTTGCTTGCCCAGCTGAGGCAGAACAGCTTGTGAAGGCACCACAAGGGCACTGGGAGCTCGCGGGTGCTTTTGGGAGTCGCAGGTGTCCCTGCACCCTGCAATAAAACCATGATTCACCGAGGTGTGACGGGAGGGGACAGCCGCCGCTCCGGGCCCCGCCACCTCCGGGAGGAGAGGTTTGCAGCCTGCCACCAGCCCTACTGGGCTGGGGGGTCCCGCTGACCTCGCTCCCACGGAGGGACCCTCCCCACAGCACTGCCCGCCGGGTCCCTGTCCCCGCGGCGGGGCACGGGCTGTGAAGCGCCGGCTGGAAGAATAAACGAGTGAATTAATTATTAAGAGCACCGAGAGCGGAGTGAAAAGGGAGACCCGAGCCACACGCGTGCGGGCAAGGAGCGGAGGGGTCGCCGGGGTGAAGGCGTTTGGGGGCTGCGAGGACTCCCCCTCTCCACGGCCACGGGGCTGGGCGCGGTGCCGGCAGCCCGGAGACAGGCGGCTCTGCCCAGCAGCCGGTGCCCGCTCGTCCCGGCAGCCCGGCCGCGCTCGGGATCTGATAAGGAGCCGGAGCTCCACCTCCCCATGGTGGCGGCGAGAGGCGGAGGCATCGGCGGGCGGGGGGGGGAAGGGGCCGTGCCTGCGCTGCGCTTCCCCTGCACATCCTCACACACACCGAGGGACGGAGGCGGGCACGGACCGAGCTGCCCAGCGGGGCTGCCTCCAGCCTGAGCCGCCGCTCCGCCGGAGGAGCCGCAGCCCCGGCCGGGGGAGGGGGGCGGTTCCCACGGAACATTTATATATTTTTTGCCCCCCCCTCCCCTTTTTTTTTTTCTTTTTTCCTTTTTTTTTTTTTAATTTTTTTTTACATTTGGTTTTCATCCGTGGATAACGCTCGAGAGGAGCCGGGGGGGTGGGGGGAGCCCGGTCCCCGCGGGCAGGAGGCGATGGAGACGCCGCGGGACCAGCGCGCAGGGGCTCGGCACGGAGCGCAGCGCCGGCACCATCCAAGTAAGAGCTGCGGCGGGGCCGGGACCCCCGCCCGCGGCGGGGGAGGACCGCGAGGGGGGGGGGGGGTTGCGGGATGCCCCGAGCGGGAGCCCGCCGCTGTGCGGGAGCGCGGGGCCGGGCGGCGGCGGGAGCGGCGCTGGCGAGCATCCCGCTCCCGAGCATCCCGCATCCCTCCGCGCCGGGCTGCGCGGGGCTCCGCGGGCAGCGCGGCGGCTCCCGCTTGTCCCCGGTCCCGCCCGGCGCTGCCACTTGTTGTGCGGCGCGGAGCGGGGCCAGCCCCGCGCAGGGCAGGGCGGGCGGCGCGGGGTGGTTACGGGAAGGCGGCTGCGAGGTGCGCGCGTGTTTCTGTGTGTTTATTTTTCGCCGCGGGGGCGACCCTGGGTGTGTGTCCCCCGTCCAGCCCTGGGTGTGTGTCCCCCGTCCAGCCCTGGGTGTGTTTCCCCCGTCCAGCCCTGGGTGTGTGCGCCCGCGGGCTGCGCGGGTGCGTGGGAGCGAGAGAAGTTGCGGGTGAGCTGGGAGCCGGCTGGGAGCGGGGCTGTGCGTGTGCGTGTGCGAGAGGAGCGGGGTGCGGGGGGCCGGTGGGTGCCTGTGCCCGTGGCGGGGTGTCTGCGTGGGTGTGCGTGTGCCAGCGGGATGCGGGTGCGGGAGTGGGGTGCGTGTGTGTGTGCGGGGAGCGGGGCGTGCGGTGATGTGTGTGTGCCCTGCGCGGGCTGTGCGTGCCGGTGAGTGTGTCACGGGCTGTGCGTGCCTGCGCCTCGGAGAATCCCTATTTCCCTGTACGCGACGCTGAGCGCGAAGCCGGTGCCGGGAGAGCGGCTCCCGTGGTTTTTCCGCGTGTGCGTGTATGTGCGTGTATGTGCGGTGTGTCTGTGCGTGTGTGTCTGTGTGTGTGTATGTGCGGTGTGTCTGTGCGTGTGTGTCTGTGTGTGTATGTGCGGTGTGTCTGTGCGTGTGTGTCTGTGTGTATGTGCGGTGTGTCTGTGCGTATGTGCGGTGTGTCTGTGCGTGTGTGTCTGTGTGTGTATGTGCGGTGTGTCTGTGCGTATGTGCGGTGTGTCTGTGCGTGTGTGTCCCTGCGTGTGCGGTGTGTCCGTGTGTGTGCGTGTCAGCGGGGCTGGCGGAGGCGCCCCCCGCTCACCCCCGGGGGCTCCGCTCCGTGCCCGCAGCCGGAGCCGGCGGCTGCGGGAGCCTCAGCCCGGGCAGCTCCGCGGGGACGCCGGAGCTTCGGCCGCGGCGGCCGGGAGCGGAGCCCGGCCTCCATCCACCCTCCCAGCCGGCGGGACCGGCAGCAGCGGCTCCCCTGGCGCCCTGCGAGGCCGGGGGTACCTTCTCCCCCCTCCCCTAGGCGCCTTCATCCCTCCGGGCTGCATCCCTGGAGCGGAGCCGCTCCCGCTGTTCCCAGCTCCCTGCGGCCCTGCCGGGGTGTTTCAGGCCCCGCGACATTTTTGTCTTCCCCCAGGGCCCCCCTCCAGCCGGGGTGGTGGGTGGGACGGTGGCAGGAAGGGACAGGAGACCGGAGGGGCTGTGGAGGACCCCTGGGTAGGAGGATGGAGGCTGCCACCCTAGGGAGGCTCTGACAGGTCTCTGCCTCGCTGGCTGCCAGAGTTGGAAAGGATGTGGAGAAGGCGGCAGGAGGAGGGAGGGCCCTGTGCTTTGCCTGCTTTTCATCGCTGCACAGCTCCTAGAGATGATTTTGGGGTAAAGCTGTTGACAAGCCAGTGGGGTTCCTCGCGGGGTGCTCCGGCTCGGGCCCAGCCTGCAGAAACGCTGAGCAGCCGCAGTGGCAGCCGGAGCTGGAGGAAATCCTGGGATGTGCCACAAAATACCCAGGATTCAGCCCATCCTTGCCTTCGGTGCAGGGCTGACCATCAGTGGCCGTTTTCGCGGACAACACGATCCCCGATCTCAGCGCGGAGCCGATCGAGCCGCGATGAGCTGATGAGCCTTTGCTGCTTGCTGGGATGTTGCTCCAGCTCTGAGTGTCAGAGTAGAGCTTTGAGGGGGGGGCTGTGGGGGGGATTAGTACTTGTGTGCTCAGTACAGGGTTTGGACAGACTTGTAAGCCATGGCTCCGAGCCACGCAATCAGCCGTTGGGAGCAATGAGAGGGTGGACTTTGGTGCCCATTCCCGAAGCGGTGCTGCCTTCCGTGGAACGGGGCCAAGAGGCTGTGGGAATCACAGGGAGCACAGGCTTGTTCAAGCAGTTGCTTAAATTCTCGGTGCTTTATAACCTCTCTCTCATTAGGGCTTGTTTTTTTTGGTGGGGATGGCTGAATTCTGTCGGATTTTGCATGCCACTGTCCTCCGAGAGCTTCCCAGTCATGCATTAAGCAGCGTGACTAACGCCTCTCTCATGTGGTTCAGTCTCTCTCACACTCTCCCCGTAGGGAGAATTATGTGTGCGGAGGAATAGTTGTTTTGGGAGGGGTTTTTATTTTTAAGTGCTCTGTGCTCTGCCAGCAGGTTGGTGAAAAGGTGCCTGGCACCGAAGAAGAAAGTGTGGGATGGTCCTTAGATCCCATGGGAAAATAGCCTGATGCCTTGGACTGGCCCCTGGGAAGCCTCTGTCTCCTGCACAGACGTGCTTTTCCCCGGTGGAGGAGGCTTCTTCCTCCTCCTCCTCCTCCTCCTCCTCCTCCTCCTCCTCACGCCCAGCTCTGGGCTCTCACGTCTGCGCTGTGTCATTCGCACCCCTGGGTGCTGAGCAGGATTCCTCAGCCCGCCGAGCCCCGGGCCCCTCGTGCCTGCCGGCAGTCCCGCTCAGGTTCCCAGCCCCTCTCCTCCTCCAGCCTCCCTGCTTTGGAGGGTTCCTTCACCTGCAGGAACGAGGCTTGGGTTCAGACTCCAGCCCCATTTTTGAAGCAGAAAGCGTGGGTGCTCGGCACCTTTGGGTGACACCCTTCCTCCTCCAGGCTGGCACAGGGCTCCTGGCATTTCCAGCTCCTGGGCCCTCCCTCCTGGCTCACTCAGAACCGTGTGAGACATCACACTGCGTTGAGTCTTTCCCCTTTACCTGCGATCTTTCACCTCACACCAAGGCTTAGTCAGGACGGTGCTACGTCATCGGCAGCCACGGCCCAGCCCAGGGCAAACAGCCTTGTGCAAACAGGCTGGTGGTGGGTGCAGGTGCCTCTCCCGGCAGGGCCATCCTCTGGGAGCCCCTTCCCAACAGCTGGAGCTGCCCATCTCCCCTGTCCTCACTGCACAGCCACCTCCAAAGGGCGCAGGGGGGACGAGGGCTCACCCCACGGAGGCAGGTGGACACGGCGGGGTCTGGGGTGAGTGCCCTCCTCGGGTGTGGGCAGACACAAGTGTCACCCAGCCGGGGTGTGCACGCACACACAAGTGCTCCCACACGGGGTGACATCACACAGACACACACCCGGGGGGACGGGGACATGTGCACACGCGGCCCCCGCGCTGGCACACGCGTGGCACGGCGCGCACACACGTGCGCTGGGTGCGGGGACACGGACCCACGGCTGGTGCACAGCCCCGGCGCAGGCACAGATGTGCTCCTCGCCATGGGTGTGCACACCCTGCCAGTGCACACGTGTGACATGCTTGGTTTTCCCTACAGGCACAACCGTGCTCTGGGCGGGTGCACAGCCCCCAAATCCTCCCAGTACGCACACACACACGTGTACACACGTGTGTGCACATAACACACATTGCCTGTGGTGGTGCGGAGATCTGTTGTGTTTCTGCTTCTTGCCTCCTTCATCCTCAGCCAGGTCCAGGCAAGGAAGAGCTCTTGCTCTCCTCTTCCTTTCCCCCTGGAGACATAAATCCCAGGAACCACAGCAGTGCTGGTGTGGAGAGTTCTGCACGGCCTCAGCCAGGCGGGAATGGCTCTTCTCTGCTCCTGTGGCAGGACAAGGGAGCAGAGTCAAGCTCAGCTGCAGGGACATCGTTTCATCTCCAGGCATAGATGTATTTTCACCTGAGGAGGGAGAGCTCCTCTCTTCCATGTCACTCGTCCATGGGGAAGCCGAGGGGTGGAGGGACCAGGAGCTGCTGGCTTGTGGGAAGCACCAACGTGGACAGTGCAGGATGCTCCACTTGTTGGTGATCTGTACAATGCCAGGTAACCAGCAAGTGGGCATTTTCTGTGTGGCACCATGGAGGGGACATGGTGATGGAGCACTCACCCACCCCACAGACTAAGTGCAGAGTGTGGAGAGGGGGAGCGATGGGAGCAGGGAGAGAGAGTTGATGCTGCGGGGCCTTGGCAGATGTTTGTGGCTGTTGATTTTAGGACACCCAACCACTGTGTTTTCGGGTGCTGGTGAGCTGAGCTGCATCGCTTCATGCTCACAGCTCAGCCAAAGCTGTGTGGGTGCACCTGGACCCTGGAGTAGTAAGATGTGCTCCCAGAATGGAAAGCAGGGGACGGGAAAGCTGGTGGCCAAGCACAGCACCAGGCAGGGGCTTGGTGACAGGGCATGTGGTTTGGCACAGGTCTGTGGGGCTGGTGGTGCCTGGCATTGCCTGGGCAGTGTGTGGGTACGGGAGGAGGTTGCAGTGTTGGGGTGCCTGCGGTGCAGCCGGTGTCTCTGCAATGCAGGGGGGCAGCACGGGGTGGGCACCGGCACGGGGTGGGCACCCAGTGCCTGCATGCAGTGTCCCAGACTGGAGTGGGAGGGAATGGGAAGGAACAGTGTGTCTGCAGTGAGCGAAGGGAACAGGATCTGCTGGCGCAGGGTGTGGGGTTGCCTAGTGACTGTGCAGCGAGGGGAGATGCTGTGCCTGCCGTTGCAGTGTGCCGGGGCTGTGCAGTGCCGCTGCTCCGGGGGCTGTCCCTGGGTGCTGCCTGCACTGCAGCACACAGTGGGCAGGGGGTCTGTGTCCCTCTGACTGCCAGGGGCACAGAGGGGTGGCAGTGCCCTGTGTGCAGTGCAGGATGGATGATCTGAGGGGCTCCTGCATCCCTGCAGTGCTGAGTGGGTGGTGCCTCCGTACCTCGCAGTGCGAGGCTGGCAGTGCCGGCAGTGCAGCGAGGGCAGTGCTGCTCTGTCCCTGCCATGGCAGTGCCCAGTGTCCCTGCAGTGAGGCATGGGTGGCAGTCCTGCAGTGCCCCATGTCCCTGCAGTGATGGAGGGGTGCTGTTCCTGCAGTGCAGGCAGTGCCCTGCATCCCTGCAGTGCTGGAGGGGTGGCAGCCCTGCAGTGCCCCATGTCCCTGCAGTGCCGGGTGGGTGGCAGCCCTCCATTCCTGCCGTGTCCTGTGTCCCTGCAGTGATGGATGGGTGCTGTTCCTGCAGTGCAGGCAGTGCCCTGAATACCTTCAGTGATGGCTGGGAGGTAACTGTATCCTGGTAGTGCCCCATGTCCCTGCAGTGCCAAATGTGTGGCAGCCCTGCATCCCAACAGTGTCCCCTGTCCCTGCATCCCTGGATGGGTGGCAGCCCTGCATCCCTTCAGTGTCCCATGTCCCTGCAGTGATGGAGGAGTGGCAGTTCTGCCCCCCAGCAGTGCCCCGTGTCCCTGCAGTGCTGGGTGGGTGTCAGCCCTGCATCCCTGCAGAGCAGGCAGAGCTCCTCGTTCGGTGCTCCCGTTTCTGCGGGGCTGGCAGCTGCGTTCAGTGCCTGTGTGTCCCTGCCGTGCATGGCAGGCAGTGCCCCTGTGCTGGTGGCACACAATGCTCCTGTGTTTGGGTGGTGAGAAGCTGTCTCTGAGCCTGGCCGGCTCCCATCGGGTTGCTGGCAGCAGGCTGCCTGCAGTCCACCCTGTTAGTGTGCCTCGTTGGGTCTAATTACAGTTTGTGTGGTGACGAGGAGGGTGGACAGTGGCAGGAGTGGCTTCCTGTCCCTTGCAGGAAGCCAGGGCTGAGGTTTCAGTGACTGGGTTGCTCACCCCAGCCGGGCGGTGCAGGAACTTTGCAAGGTGGGATTGGTCCTTCAGGGCACTGGATGGTGGAGGCTGCCAGGAGCCCACGGCTGGGCCAGCCCCTGCAGCCCCTTCCCTCGGGGGGCTGTGTCAGGACCATGTGCAGTCCCACATGGCACAGCGGGTGCACCCAGAAGGATGTGCCAGGGAAGTGGGCTGGGGTGGAGTGATCCCTAACCTCCGGTTATCTGTGTCTCCTCCAGCTCCCCTGCAGCGCAGCATGAACCCACTGGCATCCTGCCTGGGCCTGTGGCTCCTCTTCCAGCTCCCTGCCCTGGTCTCTGGGACACGTGTGCTCTACAAAGTGCAAGAGGAACAACCCCCCAACACCCTCATAGGGAGCCTGGCCTCCGACTATGGCTTGCCGGATGTGGGGCACCTCTACAAGCTGGAAGTGGGGGCCCCATACCTGCGTGTGGATGGCAAGACTGGGGACATCTACACCACCGAGACCTCCATCGACCGGGAGAGCTTGCGTGAGTGCCAGCACCTCCTGCCCGGAGAGCCCTGCTTCCTGGAGTTCGAAGTGTCCATCACCGACCTGGTGCAGACCAGCGGCCCCCGCCTGCTCGAGGGGCAGATAGAGGTGCTCGATATCAATGACAACACCCCCAACTTCGCCTCGCCCGTCCTCACCCTCTCCATCCCCGAAAACACCAACATTGGGGCGCTCTTCCCCATCCCCCTGGCCATGGACCGGGACTCGGGCCCCAACGGCGTTGCCTCCTACGAGCTGACGGCTGGTCCGGAGGCGCAGGAGCTCTTTGGGCTGCAGGTGGCCGAGGATCAGGACGAGAAGCAGCCGCAGCTGATTGTCATGGGGAACCTGGACCGGGAGCAGTGGGACTCCTACGACCTGACCATCAAGGTGCAGGATGGGGGCAACCCCCCGCGGGCCAGCAGTGCCCTGCTCCGCATCACCATCCTGGACATGAACGACAACGCGCCCAAGTTCGAGAAGGCCCTGTACGAGGCGGAGCTCTCCGAAAACAGCCCTGTGGGGCACTCTGTCCTCCAGGTGAGTGGGGGGGCTTTCTTCTCCTCCCCAGCTCCCCTCCTACCTGCCTGCAGCAGGGACAACGCAGGGAGCATCATGGCTGCTCCTTGCCATGAGGAGGAGGAAGGGATGGATGGAGGAGCCCACAGGCTGGTCCCTGGGATGTCACATCTGCTCAAAAGAGGTTGGAGAGGATGTGCAGGAGGGCACAGCCGGAGCGGGGGCTGCAGGACGTGGCTGAGGGGCAGCAGCAGGGCTGGTGGGTGTGTGGGAGCAGGGAGCTGGGTTACTGGGAGGGCTGGGACCCGAGGTCCACAAGGAGTCTGGCTTCAGGCCAGACCAGTCTCAATGGTGCCTGCAGACAAGACATAGACCCTTTCATAAGTTGCATTCCCTTGGCTGCTCCGTGGAAACTCAGGCTCGCACAGGAGGTGGGGGGCAGGCAGCATCCCTGCTGTCCATCCTGGGGGAGCTGCCCATGGCTCTGCAGGTGCCTTACTGTCTGCAGGGAGCAGGGGCTCTGCCCTGCCTCAGACAGTGGTGCAAACTGTCCCAGGGAGCCCAGGGGGTGGATCTTGGTGGATTTGGCTTGGAGGGGGCATTGAGATGATAGTAGTCGACATCTGTTTATCTGCAGCTGCCATCTTAATAAGCGGAGCGCGGCCAGCTCTCATCTGCCTGCTAATTCTGATGTGAATTTTTTAAGAATTCATTTTTCACTGTTAAGAGAATGGAAGTTGGAAGCAGATAAGGGAGCTGCATGGCCGGGAGGAGAATGGGCTGAGACGCCGCTGCTGCCATTGCTCAGCTTTTATCTTTCAGGGGGAAAATGACTTCCGCCTGTTTTGTGAGTGGAGGTAAAAGGTGGAATTTACATTTAACAACTTTCGTTCTCCATCCAAATCTGCTGAGCAAGATAACGGTGGAGCAGCAAATGGTGCAGAGAAGAGGCTGCTCAGAGAGCCGATTAGGGAGGCAAATGTTAGACAAACCTCATCTTCTTTAGAAAGCAAATAATAGGCGTAGAGGCAGGTTTATGGGAATGCAGAGCCCCTGACGGGCAGGCAGGGATGGACGGTGCTGTGCAGAGCTTAAACAGCCCCAGTTCCCGTCGGCTGCATCCCTGGATGCCGGGATGGATCTGCTGCAGCTCCACACACTGTTGCCTCCCTCCTCATCCTCACCTCAGCCAGGCAGCTGCTCGAGCCCCTCCTTGGGGGCACAGCTGGAAAGGTTCCTCCCCGCTGCTGGCTGGGTCTCAGTGGCACGGTTCCTGAGGATTCCCTGCGTGCCGGAGCCGGCGGGAGGGGAGCCCAGCCAACCGGCCCAGCCGGTTTCTCCGGAAGAGCAAGGCAAAGCCTCCGTGCCGGAGGGCGGCTCCCAGCTGCTCTGCCGGTCCCAGGCTCTTTGCCCCATAGTCCTTGGCCCCAGAAGAGGAAATCCTGGTTTTTCCCCTCCGGCTGTCCCCAGGGAAGGCTGTGGTGGTTTGTGGAGGGGCTCACTCCACCAGGCCCTCCTGCTCACCGCTTATCCCTCTGTCCCACAGGTGAAAGCCAACGACTCGGACCAGGGCGCCAACGCCGAAATCGACTACTCCTTCCACCAGGCCTCGGACGTGGTGCGGCGGCTGCTGCGCCTGGACCGCGCCACGGGGCTCATCACCGTGCAGGGGCCCATCGACCGCGAGGACATCGGCACCCTCAGGTTCTCCGTCATGGCCAAGGACAAGGGCGCCAACCCCACGAGTGCCCGCACCCAGGTGGTGGTCACCATCAAGGACATGAACGACAACGCGCCCTCCATAGAGATCCGAGGCATAGGGCTGGTCACCCACCAGGATGGCATGGCCAACATCTCGGAGGACGTACCAGTAGAGACAGCGGTGGCTCTGGTGCAGGTGTCCGACCGAGATGAGGGTGAAAACGCTGTGGTGACCTGCGTGGTGGCTGGTGATGTCCCATTCCAGCTGCGGCAGGCCAGTGAGACGGGGAGTGACAGCAAGAAGAAGTACTTCCTACAGACCACCACGCCGCTGGACTACGAGTCAGTGAAGGAGTACACTATTGAGATTGTGGCGGTGGACTCGGGGAACCCACCCCTCTCCAGCACTAACTCCTTGAAGGTGCAGGTGGTGGACGTGAATGACAACGCTCCCGTCTTCAGCCAGAGCTTCACTGAGGTGGCCTTCCCTGAAAACAACGAGCCCGATGACCTGGTGATGGAGGTCAGTGCCACCGATGCTGACAGTGGCTCCAACGCCAAGCTGGTTTATTCCCTGGTGACAGACCCTGCCTCCAAGGGCTCCTTCACCATTGACCCCGACTCTGGGGAGATCCGGGTGAAGGCAGTGCTGGACCGAGAGCAGCGGGAACGCTACGAGTTCGCGGTGGTGGCGACAGATAAGGGCAGCCCCAGCAAGACGGGCACAGCGACTGTGGCCATCAACGTCATGGACAGGAATGACAACGACCCCAAGTTCATGCTGAGCGGCTACAACTTCTCGGTGATGGAGAACATGCCGCCCCTCAGCCCTGTGGGCATGGTGACAGTGATCGATGCTGACAAAGGAGAAAATGCCCGTATCCAGTTGTCGGTGGAGCAAGACAATGGGGATTTTGTCATCCAAAATGGCACTGGCACCATCCTCTCCAGCATCTCCTTTGACCGGGAGCAGCAGAGCACTTATACATTCCGACTCAAGGCGGTGGACGGTGGGGATCCTCCCAGGTCTGCCTACGTGGGGGTGACCATCAACGTCTTGGATGAGAATGATAATGCCCCCTTCATCACTTCACCCTCCAATGCCACCTACAAACACATCCTGCCCCACACCAGCCCCGGCCAGCAGGTGAGCAAGGTGAAGGCGGAGGACATTGACTCTGGTGTCAACGCGGAGCTGATCTACAGCATCACAGGAGGGAACCCCTTTGAACTCTTCCAGATCTCCCCGCAGAGCGGAGACATCACCCTGGAGAAGGAGATCCTGCGCAAGCACCACGGCCTGCACCGCTTGGTCGTGCGCGTCAACGACAAGGGCAAGCCCTCGCGGCACGGCACGGCGCTGGTGCACTTCTACGTCAACGAGACGCTGGCCAACCGCACGCTGCTGGACACGCTGGTGGGGCACAGCCTGGACACCCCGCTCGACATCGACATCGCCGGGGACCCCGAGTACGAGCGCAGCAAGCAGCGGAGCAACATCCTGTTCGGAGTCATCGCCGGCATCGTGGCCGTCACGCTGGTCATCGTGCTGGTCGTCCTGGTGCGCTACTGCCGGCAGCGGGAGGCCAAGAGCGGCTACCAGGCGGGCAAGAAGGAGACCAAAGACCTGTATGCACCCAAGCAGGCCAGCAAGAGCGGGAAGAGTAAGAGCAAGGTGAAGAAGAGCAAGTCTCCGAAGCCGCCCAAGCCCACGGAGGACGAGGAGGAGACGGGGTTGCAGAAGTCACTCAAGTTCAACCTCATGAATGACTCTGTCAGCGACAGCCCCCGAATCCACCTGCCCCTCAACTACCCGCCGGGCAGCCCAGACCTGGGTCGCCACTACCGCTCCAACTCACCACTGCCCTCCATCCAACTGCAGCCTCAGTCACCCTCTGCCTCCAAGAAGCACCAAGTGGTGCAGGACCTGCCGGCCACCAACACCTTTGTTGGCACCGGGGACAACAACTCGACGGGCTCCGAGCAGTACTCGGACTACAGCTACCGCACCAATCCCCAGAAATACACCAACAAGCAGGTAGGAGAGCTCATCCTGAGGCCGGCAGCGGCCCCCCCGCTGCACCGGGGAGCCATCTGGACAGAGGTGTGGGAGTGAGCGTGGACTGGCCTCCAGCCCTGCATGCGTGGCCCGGGGGTCTGGCGGAGGACTACCCTGGAGCCGAGCCACGGAGCCTGGTCGTGGGGCAGGGAGGGGACGGGGATGGTGAGGGGGAGGTCAAAAACTGTCGGAGCCCTTGTCAGAGCGCCCGGGGCTGGGTCCTGGTGGCGCTGCCTGGGTGATGGTGATGTGAAGGGCGCTGCATGTGTGTTCCTCTGCATGTGGGGCTCTGGGGATGGAATCCCACCCACCCGTGTCCCCTTTGGGGACTGGCTTTTAGAGCACTGGGGAGGGCGATGCCCACCCTCCCATCCATCTCTCTGCTTGGGCTGGCTCATGGGGAGGAGGGACTGGTCTTGCTCTTGCCACAGCTCTGGGCAGCCGGTTTCCAGCCCTGCCCTGGTTCAGGGAGCAGTGAGGAAGGCACTGGCCTCGCTGTTGCCAGCCCGGCTCTGCTGGTGAGGCTGAACCTTCCACCATCCCTGCGCCAAGGCACCTCAAAGGGAGTTCAGCGCCCGCTGCGGCTGCCCGGGCAGGTGGGGATGGGTGGAGGAGCAAAGCTCTGCCTTTTTCCCAGGCTCAGGCTCTGGCTTCCCCCAGGCTTGGGCCCCCTGCCATAGCCGGCGCGGTGAAAGCCGGGCTTCCTGAGCGGGAGCACCGAGCCCGGAGCTGCGGCTCCACCAGAGCCGCGTGGCAGCGGCTGCCGGGAGGGAGAGCGGGTCCTGGTGGCGTGGGCACAGGGCCGTCCGTGTGCCAGGGCTGGGTCTTGTGCTCTTGGCTGGGCGAGCGGGGCACTGGGGTCTCTGCGGGGTCACTGCTCGTGGTGTAGCCGGGGGTCGTGCTGCGTGCGGGGCGGGGCGGAGGCAGGTCTTGGCTGCGGGCGGGGAAGGGCTGCTCGCTGGTGTGCACTGGAGCTTGGAGCTGTCCCGGGAGGTCATGGGGTGAGCACGGAGCTTACAGGACCCTCTTTCTTGGGCTGTCTCGCCAGTTAACTTGCACCACATTTCTGCTTTGGCACCTGTCGGGCCTATCCTTAATTAGCTAGGGAGGGAGAGGGGGGATGAGTGCCTGTGGCTTTGCCTTCTTCCTGGGGCCCCTTGGGTGAGGAGCACCCACTCCCCCCGAGCTGTACACCCTATGGAGACCCTGCTCCTTTCTTTGTACCCCGGAGAGCGGCAGGCTGGGCTCCTGCCATGGGGCTGAGCTCAGCTGCCCTGTTGGATTGACTTCAATAAAGTTTTCTATTTTTGACCAGTTGTGCCTTATTTTCCCCGCTGCCCCTGAAGGTGCTCTTGCTCCCAGCAATTTCCCAGGCGTATTTTCCATGTTCTCAGCCTCTGGAGCAGTCAGGCCCCGCAGAGCCCAGAGCTGATGATCACGTGGGCTGGCCATCTCAACAAACCCTCCACCACACGCCAGCATGGCCAGTCCAGAGGCCTCATGGTGCTGACCCCTCATTCCCAAGTACATCTCCCATCTCCAGTCACTGCCTGGCCCTCAAGGATGCAGCTTCCTCCAGGACATGGTTCACAGCACATGCATGTACACACACACACATGCACAGCCACGGACCAGCCAGCCCGGCTTTCTTCCACCCCAACATCCTCCCTCAAAGCTTCTCCTGGTGGATCCTCACATCCTCTTGCGCCCCAGCCGTGTCCCGCAGCCGGTGCATGGAGGAGCAGATCGCTGCCATGCAGTGCCCTGACCCAAATCCTGCTGGGAGGGCTGGGAGCCGCAGTGCTGCAGTGAGGATGCACTTGGCGGTTGCAGATGGAGCCTTGGCATGTCAGCAGCGCCGGGGGGAAGCACCCGGATCAAGGTGCTCCCCCACCCCGGGATGCGTCGGGAAGGAGAGGTGCTCCCAGAAAAGCTTGCTGGCAGCAGGAGGGTGATGGAGCCGAGCAGACACGCTCCCCATAAAGATGGCTCTACCCCTCCTGGCGGGGTGGATGGGGGTGATGCTGCTGCCGTGGGGCTTGCTCAGGGTCTTGTCTCCAGCTGGCTGGAGAGAGGATGGATCCTGGTAGGCAGCAGCAGCACAGCACCCCTTCCCCAGGCTGTGGATGAGTCCATCCTACATCCCCCTCCCACCATCCAAGCATCACATCTCAGGGACCCCCTCCCTGGCCACCCATTCCTGTTTCTCATGGTTTTTCTTTCAAACTGGGGCAGACATCCCTGTGCCCGTCACACCAGCTTCACCTCTTCCCCAGGGCCTCCAACTGGCTGCACCAGGCTGCCGGGGCAGAGGAGCTCTGGCGCTGGGAGAGATTAGATCATCTGGGGAAACCAGTGGTTCTGGCTTTGGTGGTTTCAGCCCTGTGCCAGCCTTGACTCTCACAACCTCCTCGTTTGTTTTGCTAACAGCATAAGGTTTTATCTTGAACCATCCAGGAAGTGTCTGGGCCTCCTGGGCAGGCAGGGCTGGGACCCGCGGGGAGATGTGATGGCTGCAGAGGAGGAAAGGAGACACCAGCAACCACCTAAATAACTAGTCCCTGCAGGGCTGGGCAGGGCAGTCTGGGGGCTTGGCTCAGCCCTGCCATCTGCTTCCCTTTGGGAACTTTCTGAGAGAAGTTTCCCTTCCTTCCTTGTGCTCCGCAGCTCTTTGATGAGCCCGGGGTGAGAACACAGACGTGTGGGGAGCGGCTCTTTCTTCTGCCCGTCTCCCAGGCTGCATCCTTTCGTACCGGGGGGGATACGCTACATCCTTTGCTGGCTGCACAAACCCAAGCCTGCCTCGGGTCCTTGCAGCCCCCCACCATCCCAGAAGCTGGCTGGAGTGGTGTTAACTTCGGCGAGCTCAGCAGAGGTGCCTGTACCTGCCCGCGGGCTCCGGAGCGCGGTGCAGCATTAATTACTCTCTGCGGGGGGGGGGGGGGGGGGGATAAGAGGAATATTGTAGCTGTAATGGACAGAAATGAGATTGTCTTGTTTTAGTAAATTTAGCTGGGAGTCTCCATAAATTGCAGGTTTGGGTGTTGGCAGATGTCTGGGAAAGTCTCCTACTGTCCTGGGTCAGTGGGTTTTCTCAAGGTCGTTCACGTGGAATGAGCTGATAAATGGATCCAGCAACGAGCTGCAGATGGAGCTGAGGGTTCATGGGGGACCTGCCCTGTTTTTCCCCAGTTTCAGAGACACGCTGTGCTGGGAGCAATTCCTGGGAACTGTGAATCAGCTCCTGCTCCTGGGTTCAACTGGACTTGGGTCAGATTTGGCTCTGCTGTGCAGAGACCAAATGAGGGAGCATGTTGGTGAGGTCCCGGGGGCTGCAGATCCCTGATTGTGCTGGGAGGAGTGGCTGGGCTTGTCAAAACAACAGTCTGTGAGCTTCACTGGGCGCTTGGGGGACCTGGGGCAGCACGAGAGGGGGTGAGGAGTGGGTGGTACACCGTGCTGGCTTCAGGGGCCTTGGTAAGGATGCTGAGAGTCCTGTGGGCAGGGCAGGAATGTGCAGTGGCTCGCGGCAGGTCTGTGCTGGGGGACTTCGCTTGGTGGCAGGGAGCGGTGCCTGTACCTGGGAGAGCAGTGTGGGGTATTTGGGACCTCAAAATGAAGAGCTTCAACCACGGGAGATGAGGATCCCCGTGGTACGGGCTGGTCTGCACAGCCCGAGGCAGCGTGGGTGTGTGCAGGCTGTGCTGCAGGGGGAGGTGACAGCGGGGTGCTCACAGCCAGCACCCCACAGAGGGGTGGCACAGAGGGGTGAATGATGTCTGTGACGGGGTGGCAGAGACACGGACAGGCTGTTTGTCAGGGGTAGGTGATGCAGGGGGTGCAGCCCTTGGCAGGAGGTGGCACAGGGAGGGGTACAGCCCCTGTCCCCCGAGGAGGGGGCAGTGGGGTGTGTGCAGCCTGTACTGCAGTGGGAGGTGGCGGGGGGGGTACACAGCCACAGGGAGAGGTGGCAGTGGGGTGCACACAGCCTGGACATGGCAGGAGGTGACAGTGGGGTGTGTGTAGTGTGCAGCCCAGGGCAGGTGATGACTCCTCTGTGAGCAGCACATCTGCAAGGAGGCAGTGGCACTTGCTGTCCTTAACTCATCCAGGAGAGCATCGAGTCTCTCCTGCCTGACAGTCCCTGGCCCCACCAGCACTTGGGACCTCATTCTTTGCTCCCTTGAAAGATCACTCAGCATGTGCCACCTCCTGGGGCTCCCCACATCGGGCTGGGTGACTTGCAGCACTGCCCAGTCCGCTCTTCTCACCCTGCTGAACAAGATGCTGCTCATTCCTCCCTACCCTCCTCTTCCTCTCCGTTCTCAGACCCCCTGCCTCTCCCCTGCCAGATGCCCTTGGAGCCAGTGTTGGTCTGTGGTGAACACGGGCTTTCCTAGCTTGGATCTGGGTTACTTCTTTTTTTTCCTCCCCTATCTCCCCTCTTTTTCTTTTGTGTATCTGCTGCTCTCCACCCCCCTCTCCTGATCTCTGTGGCTTTCCCCTCGGCACCAGTCTCTCCTGACGGGCTGTGTGCTGGCCCTGGGACAGAGGGATGGCACAGAGGGATGGCACAGCGGGATGCTGAGCCCTCTGCAGCGCAGAGCCGAGTCCTGGCTGGCTCTGACGGCCGAGCTGTGGATCCCCTGTGCGATGAAAGCCCTGGCTGTGTGGGCAGCCGCCCACTCCAAGCCACGCTGATTGATATTCCCAGCACTGCTCTGCCCGCTCGGCCGGGCTCTCAGCTGCAGTGCTGTTCCCTGGAGCGGGGCCCAGCCCTGCAGCCTCCGTAATCCGACACCCAAATCCCGGGGAAAAAACCCGGCGCTGTGACGGGCTGTGTCCCCGGGCACTTGGTGGTCCCCGGGCACTTGGTGGTCCCCGTGTGTCCCTGGGAATTTGGAGGTCCCTGTGTGATCCCGGGCACTTGATGGTCCCTCCGAGGGTGAAGGGAGAAGGGTGGGATGCAGCTGGAGGGGGAGGAGGGTGGAGTGTTCCCAGGTGAGGACAGAGCTGAGATGTTCTGGGATGGGATGGAGAGGAGGTTGGGGTAATGAGAGGCTGCGTGATGTAGGGCAGGACAGGGAGGGGTGTTGTGGAGGAGGGCGAGGGCTGAAGGATGCCTGGAGCAAAGGGCACACAGTGGCTCTGTCCCTGGGAACTGTGTCAGCTCGGGGTGGGGAGGGCAGCCCTGGTGGGGTGGGGAGGGCAGCCCTGGCAGGGTTTGGGGCAGCAGAGAAGAGGTGGATCCTTTGCCCTTGTGTCCCTGGAGCTGGTGTCTACCAGGGACCCCTGGAATGAATCCCCCTGTGTGGGGCTGTGCAAAGAGCAGGATCCCCCTTTTTGGCTCGTGGGGTGTTGGACATTCAGCCCCTGTGGTGTCCTGCCAAATCTGAGCACTGTGCCAGGCCCAAAGCATCTTCCTCCCCCTCCACCCTCATCCCCACACATCCCTGTGGTGTGAGAGCACCTGCCCATGGCAGAGCTGTGCTCCCTCCTGCTGCCAGACAAGCTGGTTCCTCCAAGCTGCAGTTGCACAACCCCAGCTCTGCTCTTGGGAGAAACCAAGATGGTCAGTGGAAGTTCCTCCAAAAGGGACTTCTCCTGCAGTGCCCTGATCCTTCAGTGCCCCAGGAAGCCCCACAGTCTGCTCAGCTAGGGCAGAGGAGGGTTGAACATGAGTGAGGAGGCAACAAAGGTCACCTCTGGCATCTTGGTTCCCCCATTGTCACCTCTGACACCAGTTGCAAGGTCCATCAGTCCAGCTGGATGAGGCTCAGTCTTGGCCTCTCATCTGGGAGCCTGGGTCATCTGTGATTCAGACCCTTTCAGCCTCCCCCTAACAGGCCATTCATCGACCTTTTCTTCTTGACTTGACCTTTCTAGTACTTCAAGAAGGCTTCTAAAAAGGATGGAAAGTGACTTTTAACGTGGGAAGATAGTGATAGGACAAGGGGGAACAATTTTAAACTAAAAGAAGAGGGATTTGGGTTAGATATTGGGAAGAAATTCTTGACTGTGAGAGTGATTCAGGTGGTTCAACCCTGGCACAGGTTGCCCAGAGAAGCTGGGGTTGCCCCATCCCTGAGAGTGTTCAAGGCCAGGTTGGACGGGGCTTGGAGCAACCTGGGCTAGTGGAAGGTGTCCCTGCCCATGGCAGGGGATTGGAACAACATCTTGCTGTAAGGTCCCTTCCACCACAACCATTCTGTGATTCTGTTCTCTCTTGACTTTCTGGAGGTCTCAGTTTGCACCCTCGAGGACCTGCTTTCCATATCCCACCAGCAGTAAAGGTTTCTTTTTCCAGTGATGTTCCCAACTCAACCCTGTGGCTGAGAGCACGAGAGGAAGAGGAGGTCAGGCAGAGGACCAGAAAGAAAACAACTCCCCCGGAACCCTTAAAAACAACCCCTATTTGTTTTGCATCAGTGTCTTGTGTGGTGTAAACTGTTTACTCCCTCAGTCCTTCAGATGCTGGCAGGAAAGCGTGGGTGGGTTTGTGGTGGGAGAGTGGGATGTGACCTGCTGGCAGAGCAGGAGAAAGCTCGTACACCATCTCCTCATTTACATCCCTTTTGGCACTCACAGCCGTGCCTCGTGGGTGCTGCCCAGAGATCCCTGAAGACGCCCCTGCCCCGGGAGGTAAACATCCTTCTGAGCACCTCCTTGCTTGCAAAATGCCCACCTGTGATCTCCCCTCTGCACGTGGCACGGGCGGATCCTGGCGGGTTCCATCAAAGCTGTTCAGAGCCATCACTTGGGGCGGGCAGCAGTCACCTCCTCCCTCCCTCTGCACTGATCCTGCTCCGTGGCGAGGCTGTCGGAGCAGAGTGCCCTGATTCAGCTCCTCTGAGACATCTTTAAAGGCCCGAGCAATCTGAAAGCCTGCAGCTATTTTGCTCCCACACGGCCTGGTTTTCACATCCTCCAAACTCCCCGATGCTCTGGAGCAGCTGCAAAGCTGCTGCCGAGGAGACTCTGACAGATATCCAGCCCTGCTTGGGGGGGGAACCTCTTGTCTGAGCTCTGGACGGAGATCCTGCTCGAAATGTCTTGCTGAAGTGATGTCTGATGTTCCTCTTACACTAATCTATTAATCTTTCTGCTTCTTCATCAAAAGCACTCAAGCCCCGTAGAAAGCAAAATCAGTGTTTCAGATGTTTGAAGAGCCCTTCGTTATTATTCAGGCTGGGCAAGACCTTTTGGGGTGTTGTGATTCAAGGCTCTGCAAGTGCCTGGAGGAGCTTGGGCTGGTTTTTTTTTTCCCAAGGATTTCAAGTGGATCACAGTTTATTAGGGGTGTCTCTTGCCAAGAGAAGAGAGCTCTAATGTTCGGGAAATTCGTCTCGAGCCGCAGCCTGCGAGGTTTGACCCAAGGACTTGACAGCTCTCCCAGGATCTGAGGACAGCTCATCCATACCAGGGGTTCTGTGCCAGACCTGGTAATGCCAGAGCAGTGCAGGCAAGAGAAGTGGCTCTACCAAGCCTCACACTATTACTTGTCCTACCTGTTTGATGTCTCCAAATGAAGGCTTGACTTACCCAGTATCACCGTCCATCAGGAGCTGCAGGTTGGTTGCAGACCACTAAAGGGAGGGCTCTGCCCAACAGAGCATGTTGGTGCACAGACTTATGGAATAGGCACAATTCCTTGGGCAAACAGGAAAAGCTTCTGCCCTTTGCCAGTGAAAATAGAGGTGGTTTGAGAACAGGTTTGCCCTCAGAGGAGAAATTTCAATTTGAAAACAAATCAGGAAGAATCGGCATTTCCCCCCCTATTTCCCAAGTCAATCAATATACATATAATACATAAATATATTTTTTCCTAGTAATTTCCAAAGGCATGATTCCCACTGACCTTCTTGAATTTGAATCATAATTAATACTTGGCTTGAATTCTGAAGTGAAAGGTACCTTTGCAAGAGCATCATTTTTTCATTTTTACATGTCAGCAAAGATCTCCCCCCTGCCCCAACCCTGAAACCAGAAACTCACTTGAATAATGATCTGAATTCAGCAAATTGACAGGTTTTCTGTGCAGAGTCTTCCCGTTGCAGTGTTCCTGGTTGTCTCTGTTTTTTTGATAGAGTCCTGAGTTGATGGCTCAGGACCCCCTGCTCCCCCCAGAGCTTTCAATGCTCTCTGTCAGCTCCACTGGGTGCAACTGGGAGCCAGATTAGCTCATTATTTTCCCAGCATTATTTTCCCACTCTACAGCTGTTGGATTCCTCGAGGGCTTTGTTCAAGTGTTACTCCCAGTCCTGGAACCTTTTTCTCCCTGGGATCTTCAGATGGTTTTAATGTGATTATGAGACCTCCTTCTGTGTCCTGGGCAATTTCCACTCTACACCAACCATCTCCAAAATAGCTCTATTATCAGCTTGATAGTGATAGACATTTCGGGACACCACGGCCAGTCCAATTGAGACATTATTCCATAAAGATTATGACCCCTTTAGATTTTATGAGTCACCCTTCAGATGATTTATTTCCATATTTTCCTTTCCAATCTTCATTTCACCCAAAGAAAAGCCAAATTGCACACCCTCCATGGGCTCAGAGCTCTGATAGGCTGAGGGGTTAGGCAAGCTCTGTCCTGGGGCTGTCTAAATGGGTTTCTAATTGCGTTAGATCTTGCTATGAGTTAGATAAATTCGATCTGACCAGGCAGGTTGGCACCGGGCTTTGGCGGCTTCTTTGAGCATCATGCAAATTTCAGGAGGCTTCAGGGCACCTATGTGGAGTCAGCCCACATTTTACCCAGATTTATTCATTAAATAGTGCCTGGGGATGTGATGTCCATTTTAGGATGGCTGTTCTGCTATCATTATTTCGGCAGGACTTGGAGACTGTCTCTTCTGTCTGCAAGGTCAGCACTCGCTAATTGTCAGCAGTGGCAGCCATGCGAGCAGCCACTCACAAGGGTGAGCAGCTGCATTTAGGGTAATACCTGGTCTGGGGAGCTGGAATCATATGGATTCCTGTGTGTCTTTCCTCTGGTTGCAGATTCCTTCTGTAGTATTGTTTGTCAACAATGGAAGAGCTAAAGGGTTGTTGGGAGCAACCCTCGTGTCAGACACTGGGATGGACAAAGAGCTAAAGGGTTGTTGGGAACAACCCTTGTGTCAGACACTGGGATGGGGAAAGAGGTAAAGGGTTGTTGGGAATAATCCTTGTGTCAGACACAGGATTGAGGAAAGAGCTAAAGGGTTGTTGGGAATAATCCTTGTGTCAGACACTGGGACGGGGAAAGAAGTAAAGGGTTGTTGGGAACAACCCTCCTGTCAGACACTGGGATGGACAAAGAGCTGACGGGCTGTTGGGAATAATCCTCCTGTCAGACACTGGGATGGGGATGGACACAAGGATCTGTGGGCAGAGCACAGCCATCAGGTGAGACTCACGAGCATCAGGTGGACCAGAACTGTCAGCCCCATGGCTGATGTGCCCTGTGTGACCCCAGTAGCTGTGATGGTGACCCACTGAATTGTCAGAATGGTAGATCAGAGAGCCGAGCCTTTAATTCTCCTGGTAGTCCTGTCCAGAGTTTTCAGTGTTCTCTTGGAGACAGCACCTTCAATGGAAGATTCTTGAGAAGGTTGTTTTGAATGCAGGAGGGGTCTTACAAGTGTGCACAGCCCACAGCTCTGCTCAGAGCTGGGTCCATCTGTCTCCCTCCTTTGTCTGTGCTGGCTGCAGCTCCTGCCTGGGTGCTCCATCCCTCCCTTGTCCAAGCAGGGAGAGCCCCTGGGACCTGTTCCCTTGCTCTGGCACAAGATCTTTCCTCAATTCCTGCATGTTGTGCTAACAGGGAGCAATCCAGCACTGCTGGGAATGCAGCTCTGGCTGTCTTGATTTGCTTAACAAAGAGAGAGCCTGTTCTTGTGCCTCTGAACATCTGGAGATGCTGTGGCAGGGCAGGGAGGGACCTCTGGGGCAGACAGCGTGCCCAGGCCACTAAGGGGACCAGGGAGACACGGGAGGGAGAGGCAGAGGAGCTCCTGGAGGAGCAGAGATGCCAGAGATTCCTGTAGATGCCAGGAGGTGACACCAAGCCAGGGCAGTGTTTGGTTTGCAGTGTTTGCCTTTGCTGCTGGTCTGCAAACACCCTCCCTCCCGCTGCTGCTGTGCCAGGTAACGCCATGAGCTCTTCCCATCCCCTCCAGGTATGGCAGGGTGGGTGCAGAAGGAGCAGAGGAGGCTTTGGGAGGCTTCTTCTCCAAAAATCAGCGCAGTGGTCAGCCAGTGTGCTGCTGGGGAAAGGACGGGAAGAGCTGCCTGTGCTCGGATCCATCCCCACCCCAGAACACGGGCAGGAGCACGGGCTGTTGTCAGGGGAGCTGTAAAATGGTTGGCTGTTTACAGCCACGAGCCGAGCTGGTGTCCTGTTTCCTAGAGCTTGAACGTTTCCCTGGGTGGTTTTGTCAATTCAGGTCCAGCTTTCCTCGAGGCTTGCCCTGGTTTCCATGGACAAAATATTCCCCTCAGCCTCCTGCTCCGAAGCCTGTGTAGCACTGGACTGGAGCCGTTGCTCCTCTCCAGGCACGACCCTGGCAAATAAAATAATTCCCACACGCCACAAAGCCTCCCCACAGGAAAAGCTGGGTCTGTGTAGTTCAGAGCGTGGTCCCCTGGGCTCATCTTCTCCTTTTTCTCTCAGTAACCGGGGATGTTGCCTCGCTCCAGGTTGGTTTGTAATGGAGAGGGGTTCATGAATTAGTCTGAAGTTGACTAACTCCTGCTCCACAATGGCTCCCTTGTCACTTATTTTTATATTCCGGGCGTTGGGTCTGACATTGCCTTTCACTCTCAGCCCTGTGAGTTGCTGCATTGTGGCGGCTGTTGGGGAAGCAAGCTCCTTTGGCAGCTGGCTGAAAGGCCGTTGAGGCTTCTGGCATGTGGGGAGGCGCAGGAGCCACTGGAAGCTGCCAGATGAGCCCGTGAGCCGCGGATCCTGCTTTGGGATCAGCAGCGAGGGAGTTAACACTTGGGGTATTTTCACCACTCCAGCGTTAATCGGCGCTCAGGGGGGGAGCAGGGTGGCTCACCTCGGTTCCCGGCAGCAGGAAAAGGGTGCCCGGGGCGGATTTTACCGTTTCCTTTGTGAACAATGGAATTTCGGGACCGCATCTCCTGCTGCTCCATCCATGCCCTCTGCGCAGGGGGTGATGCCGTGAGTTTGCAGGGAGCCACTGTTCCCTCCTAGCACTGCTCTCGTTTGGGCTGAGTTTGTTTGCCCCGGGTTTAGCAAGGAGAGTCAGTTTGGTGCAGGTCCTGAGAGCTGGGAATGTTTTCATGAAGGGAAGAGGCAGGAGCGAGCAGAGTGGGGCTGCGGAGAGAGTGGATTTAGTCCCCATCCAGCATCCGTGGGTGGAATCCTCATAGAATCACTAAGGTTGGGAAAAACCTCCAAGATCATCAAGCTTTGGCTGATCCCCACCTTGTGCCCCAGCCCAGAGCACCCAGTGCCACATTCAGTCGTTCCTTGGACACTTCCAGGGATGGGCACTCTCCCACCTCCCTGGGCAGCCCCTTCCAGTGCTTAACCAGCCTTTCCACGAAGAAATTTTTCCTGATATAATGTTTTTCGTACCGTGTCCTCTTGGTAGAAGGCACCAGCACAGGCAGGGACTGGTGCTGGGGGGTTTGGGGTGTGCAGCCAGGACCAGGCAGGCTGGGGAAGGGTGTCGGGGGCAGCCCAAGAAAATTCCTCATCAAAACAAGGTCGTGCTACTTCAGACAAGCCCCAAAACTGGAACCATGGGTGTGACCCCAGCCTCCCCGTTGTGGGAATGCTGTGGCAGAGCTGGAAGAGGCAGAGAGAAGGGCAGCAGGGCTGGCCTGACCTGCCTGGTGTCT
Organism: Pseudopipra pipra; assembly: GCF_036250125.1. Taxonomy (NCBI): domain Eukaryota; kingdom Metazoa; phylum Chordata; class Aves; order Passeriformes; family Pipridae; genus Pseudopipra; species Pseudopipra pipra. The sequence goes on along the minus strand of NC_087563.1, from coordinate 2,383,013 downwards.
GCAGGAGGACAACCTGCACGTCCCCACACGCTCAGGAGAACACACGGAGCAGGATGCAGCATGGATTTGTGGAACTGGAAAGGAGCAGAGCAAGGAGCAATTTTTTTTTTTTTTCACAACCCTGCAGGTAGGAGAAGTTCAAGGCAGAATTACCAGGCAGCAGATACAGAACCAAAGGGCTTTTTCCACGGAGCAGGGAGTTCATTGCTGCAGGATGCCAGGGGCTCAAAAAGGCAAGAGAACACTTCACAGAGGATGGGGGGTCATTAAATGTGGAGCTGCAAACCATTCCATCTCAGGAAAAAAACCCTGAACTGTGGCAGCACAGAAACCCACAGGACTTACCAGGGGATGAACATCTTCATCAGAGCATCTGCCGGTGCTGGAGGCAGCTGCTGGTGCTCCCTGAGGAAAGAGTGGGATGGGGGCTTGGTTTGTTCCTCCGATTTAGAGGCTGGCACAGGTCTCCCCATCATCTCCCTAGCACTGGGGAGCCCTTGAAAGGAGTTTTTTTCCAGAGCCACAATTTCTCAGCTGAGAAAATAGACAGCTTTGCCCCAAATCCCATTTTGGCGCGGTGGCAAAGTGGAGGCAGCAGAAATAGAAATAGAGAACCAATAAATACTGGGGGAAAAGGGAAGGAGTGGATAGCAATTAGTAGAAATGAGTAGTTATGGAGTGTAGAAAATTAACAAGGAAAGCCAAAGACATTGGGGGGAAATCAATTTTGACAAGGTAAACACAATAAGTAGTTTAAAAAATGTGCTGGGAAGAGGTGGAATCCAGTAACTGTCAATTCCAACTGGAGATTGCAAAATTGTTAATTATGTAGAAAACTGCAAAAGTATTCAATGAATAGTTGTAGTAATTTGGACTGAGACATAACAACGTAGGATGTAGTACCTGCCCATGCATTGGTAACCAGCAAAGTCATTCAAAATCGCCTTGAAAGAGTGAAACTTGATATAATTGAATGAAATAATTAGTACCAAAGAGTATTCAAAAGTCTGGAGTAGGATCTCTCTGATCCGGGGGTGTTAGTGGAGCTGGGGAGCCCAGGCAGGGCCAGGAGGAGTGGGAGGGCGTGAGCCAGCTGGGACAGTGCTGGGGATGTTGTGTGCAGCGCACACTGTCCTCGCCAGCCCCGGGGAACAACTGGATTAATAGCTAAAGCAGGCAACTCGGTGATGGAAATAGCATTGACGTCAGGCACCGCAGCTTGATGGCAAGGGGTACTGGGCAGTGTCATTACATGACAGGTCCAGCTTTTAAACCTTTCCTTAGGCATCTGGGCCTGGCCTCTGTAGGAACAGGATCTGCTCGAGGCGCTCCTGCGGGTCTGAAGCGGCAGAGCTGGTTTGAGGTTACAGGGCTTGGTTGATCAGCTCGGGGTTGATGGATGTGCTGAGCTGATGATGTGTTTTGTTGTTGTTGTTATTATTATTATTATTATTTTGAATGAGCACTGCTCTCAGGGTGGACATCAGGAAGGATGGAAAAGGTTGTCAAGCATTGGAAGGAGCTGCTGAGGGAGGTGGAGGAGTCCCCATCAGGGAAGGCCTGGCCGTGGCACTGAGTGCTCTGGGCTGGGGGACAAGGTGGGGATGGGGCACAGGGGGGACTCCATGGACTGGGAGGGCTTTTCTCAATGATTCTGTGATTCCATCTGAGATGGATGAAGATCTGGTTTATCCTCAGCTGGGCGAAGAACAGTTTGTCTGGAGTCCTGGTGGAAGGAGGTTCTCCTGGAGGAGCTCCCCGGCGGCGGCACCGCTGCCATTCAACGCCGCAATCAACGATCTGGAAGTAAATATAAAATCACCGCTGATAAAACCTGCAGCTGACATGGAGATTGGTGGAGTGGGAGATCATGATGAGGATAGAGCAGTCATGCAGAGCAATCCAGATTGCTTGGTAAACTGGGCCCATTTAAACAAAGTGCATTTTAACACAGCCGAGTGCAGAGCTGCGCGTTGAGAAATGGGGAATGCTGGTTTATATCCCGGGAAGCACTGACTTTAAAATGGATTTAAGGGTCACACTGCATGAGTAGCTCAGCGTGAGAACTCCTGGCGCTCACACTTAAGGGCTAGAACAGACCTCAGGTGAGAAGAACCTGAGAGGTAGGAGAAGGAAGGCTCTGCAGGAAGCCCTGGTGAGATGGCAGCGGTGCTCCTGCGAGGATCACCTCCCATGAGGAATGGGGAAAAACTGGGGCAATTACACATGAGGGCCACAAAACTGATTTGCTGGCTTGCAGGTTGTGACTTGGTCCTGGTTTGTTTGACTGGAAAAGAAGACTGAGGCATGCCTGGATTGCACTGTACAAGCAACTCCTTGTGTAGAGGATGCTGCGTGCTGAAAGGCTCTTTAACCTACCAGAGAAAGGTCAAACAAAACCCAATTTCTGTAAGTCAGTGCCAGACAAATTGATTCAGTGTCTTTCCGTGACTCCAGAACAAGGCTCTCCGGGCTGGAGAGCTTCACAAGGCACAAGCTGGTCGGGCTGGGCAGAGAATGAGGGGGGCACTGCCCACGTTGGGCTGGGGGGGAATGGGGTTGAGCGCGGGTTGTCTTTCCCCCCCAGGGAGGAGAAGAGCCCTTTCAAGGGCTGCCAGGCAGGATGTGACATTTAAAGGAGGTGTTTTTCAGGTAAAAGGGATGCTATTTGGACGGAGACCCCTCAGGGGAGGGATAGTAGCTGTCACAGGCTGGGTTTCAGAGGCTGTTTGTTTGTGTTATTGCAGGCACCCCGAGGAGCCCGGGTTGTTTGGCTGAGGTTTTACAAGCACAGAGTGAAAGCAGGAGCTTGGAGCTCGGGATGAGCCTCGGTGAGGGAGGAAATCATCTTCAGGCAGGCAGTCAGGATGCAGGAGGAGGCTGTGGGAGAGCAGCTCCTGGCACAGTGGGCAGGGATGTCTGTGCAGTGGTGGCTTTTGTGGGCTTTACACAGCTGGGCAGCCCTTGGAGCGGGCTGGGAGGGGGCTCCAGAGGGTCATCAGCACACAGCTCTGCTGTGGGTGAGACTGCCTTGCCCTCAGGTGGGCACAAAGTCCTCCTGAGAGGGCCTTGCCTGTCCCTCCATGACAAAGATTGCACCTTCTGCTTTGGCAAGAAGGTTCTGGCACAGGTTGCTCAGAGAAGCCCCACCCCTGGAAATGTCCAAGGTGAGGTTGGACAGGGCTTGGAGCAACATGATCTAGTAGAAGGTGTCCCTGCCCATGGCAGGAGGGTGGAACGAGATGATCTTTAAGGCCCTTTCCAACCCAAACCATTCCAGGATTCTATGATTGGACTTGGCCAAAACTACCATTGGTTCTTTTTTCTGTAGTGATTAACCTCAGTCTTCCCATGGCTGAGAGCCTCTCCTTGTCTGCCCATGGTCCAAAGCAGCAGCTTTTTCTTTGCAGAAGACTTTTGCAAGCTTCAAGAGTGCTGCCTCTGCCAGCCTTACCCTTCTCCTTCCTGAACTAAATTCCTCATTTCTATTTTTAATATTTTGTTGTGGTTCCCAACAACCGCTTGTTTCGGTTTGCCTCGGGAACGGCACCAAGCTGGGCACAGCTCTGCCTCCAAAGCCTGGCTCAAACTGAGCAGAGCAGAGAGATCCCTGCGTGGCTCAGAGGCTGTTTACACATCCCAGTAGAGATGCATTTTTTGGGGCGAGGTTGATGGATCACCCAGCCCTGGTGTGCTGCAGCCCCCGGCCCCACTGCTCGGGGGGGGGATCATTTCTGGCAGATGTGACACACACATCCCACATCTGTCACCCCAGCAGTTAATGAAAATACAGGCTAGAGATGGACCCGGGACACAACCCGGAGAATTTCATTTGATCCGTGGTCCCAGCCTGTCTGCAGTAATGACTTTGTGAATGCAACTTTCTAAACGCTTTGCATCCACCCTGCAGCGAGTTGCACTACATTACCCAGGCAGAGATGTACATGCTGCACTACACTGTTTTCTTGCATTACTTATGAGAATGTCATCGAAAATAGTGCCAAAAAAACTTCCTAAAGTCAAGGTAGAACATTTACTGCTCCTCCTCCATCCACCAGGTCTGCTGTCTTTTCAAAGGAAGAAGTTCAATGGCTTGACATGTTTGTTTGTGACAAACCTACAGTGGCTGTTACTCATTTCCTTGTTATCTTGTAGGTACTTACAAAGAGTTCTTTTATCTGCTTCAGTATTTTTCCAGGAACTGAAATTAAGCTAACTGTTTTATAATTCTCCAGCTCTTCTTTTTTCTCATCATTAAAGACAGGCGCTATTTTAGCTCGCTTCCAATCTTCTGGAAGCTCCCTGATTCTCTACGAATTCTTCAAGAAAAAGAAAGTATGGAAAAAAAAAAACCAACAACCCAGCCCTAACAACTCTGAAGTTACTTAAATCAGGTCTCTAAGCATCTGGGATGAATTTAATCAGGTCCAACCAACCTTAAAGCAGCTAGCTCATCTAAATGCTCCCTGTGTGTTCCTTCCCTCCGTTTGTCTCAATTCCTTCCCTTTCCTGGTCGGTGCTCGCTGTGTGGGACGCCTGATTGCCACTCATTTGTAGTAAAGACACCAGCAAAAAAAAAAAAAAAAAGAAGGTATTCACCCTAAACGATGTGTTGTCTCCACTTATCTCCTCATCACCTCCAGATTCCCATCAAACAGCTCCTTTCTTGGGCTCCTTCTCCTACATTTATGGGCGCTGTGGTGTCCTTTTCTCTCTGCCGGTGTTTGTGTTTTGTGTTTCATTCTCCGCACGCATCATCCCACTCTTGCCCTATGAACTCGTGCTACCCTCTCCACTCCTCGGCAATCACGACAAAGAAGGATTTTGTGGAAGGATTTGGAGGAGGATAATGATGTAGCTTAATGGCTGTTTGCGGGGAGCTCCTCCCGAGCATGAGGCAAAGCTGGGGAGAGAAAGTGTGAAGTAGGGTCTTTGAAATGCTTAACGAGCAGACAAAAGCTGCGATGGTGACCCTTGGTGCAGAAGCTCTGAGGATGAGCGATGGGGTCAGGCCAGAGGCTGGGAGGTGAGGGATGATGTCACCGTGGCTCTGTGCTGGGCAGTGATCCCATTAGAGGGGCTCTGGGCTGGGTTTGGCCACGTGGGTCTCTGGGTTGGGTCTCTGAAGACACCAAGGGGACATGTAGAGTGGGGACCCCAGGTGAAAGGGGGGGAGGGCAGTGCTTCAGGATTCAGGGGGGTGTTTCCAGAGCCTTCCTGCCATGGGACAGGACATCTGCCCAGGGTTGTCTCTGGGTGAAAGAAGAGGCTGGGACAGGAGCTGCGGGGGGAGCTGGTGGGTTGGGGGAGCACAGGGACCGTGCAAAGTGTGCTCCCCACGTGTGGTGGTGTCTGATGGGGGGCTCTTGGCTGGGGAAGGCCCCACAGTGTGCCTGTCAGGATGGCTGTGGGGGGCTGAGGATGGACCCTGCTGGTGTTGGCAGCGCCGGGCAGGAGCTCTCTGCCTCTGTTTGTGGGTCAGGTTTGATGACCCCCCTCTCTGCCTTCCTCTGCTTGGGTGGGTGATGCAACAGCTCTTCTCTTCTCTCCAGTTACCTCATCGCCGAGTGACGTTCTCCGCAGCCAGCCAGGCTCAGGACCTGCAGGATCCCTCCCAGCACAGCTACTACGACAGTGGGCTGGAGGAATCAGAGACCCCCAGCAGCAAATCATCGTCGGGGCCCCGCATCGGGCCGCTGGCCCTGCCCGAGGACCACTACGAGCGCACCACGCCCGACGGCAGCATCGGGGAGATGGAGCACCCCGAGAACGGTACGTGCCCGCCCACCCCGGCCCGCCCCTCCCTCCCCCGGGGCCCGGGGCTGCTCATCCCCGGCCCTGCACCTCCCCCGGGGGGGGGAGATGGGCCGAGGAGCTCGGCTGGCCACGCTGGGCTGTGGTGGGGAGGGGAGGGTGGGGGAGAGACGAGGCTCAAAGCAGGTACAGCGAGGAGGAGGGAGGGGAGGTCTGGGGGAGGCAAGGGGATGTGGGAGCGGGAAGAGTTGAGGAGGCAGATGGGTTTGGCAGGAGGTAGATGGGTTTGGCATGATGTAGAGAAGGGGTCCAGCAGGGTGGTCCAGGGTGGCAGCCCAGGGGCACCCAGCCCAGGTGAGCTCGTGTGCCATGCTCAGGGGGTCCCACGGGCGCCTGTCCCCACGGCAGGGCAGGGTGGGTGGGTGTGATGCAGCTCTCCACGCTGTGGTGGGGGTCAGAGCCGTGGGAGTTTCCCGGGGAGCAGAGGGGAGAGCAGGTTTAGGGGCACAGGCCGGGGTGAGGAGACCCATGGAGTGGAGGATCAGAGAGCATGGGGGTGGCAAACCTGAGAGCGACGTGTCCTGCCTTCACTGGGCCCTGAGGGTCACCTCCTGCTCGGGCCCAGCTTCCCCTGAGAACCCCCCAGGAGCTGTCTGTGGTCTCACTGCAGGCTTTCCCCTGCCCTGGCACAGCTTCACCCCTGGTTCTGCTCCTTGTGCTGCCTCTGTGCTGCCTGCCTGACTGCCCTCAGCAGCCCACTCCCAGCTGTCTTCTCTGGCCAGCTTCAGTTGCTTCCTCAGACTTGGCTCTCGCTGTGCATACAACATCTTCTGTCCTGCACCTGCTGCCTTCTGTGCTCTTGTGCTGAGGGGAGGTTGCTGTGGAGCCAGAAAGTTCAGTGAAACCTTTGGGAGGGAAAGGGAAGTGGTGGCAGAGGGTTCTCCTGAAGTCTCCTCCTACCTCTGGGAGCATCCTGGACTTTGGGACAGGTCTGTATGTGGTGTGAAAATGGTTGAGAACGTGTTCAGCTGGTTTTTAGGGAGCTGCAAGCCTGCTGGATCCCTCTATTAAGGAACCATGTGAGAAGTTCTCATCCTTCTTCCCTCGTTAGTTCCTGGAGTATTGCTGGAGTTCTCTGTGTTACCATTGAAGCCCCATGGTGGGGCCAGGTCTGGCAGGGCTCCCAAATCCATTTATTGCTCTTGCAATATGAGGCACCCTCTTGGCTAGGAGTGTTGTGCAGATCACTTTCTTCCCAAAAGTACCGGTCAGGCAACTGGGAAGAGCAGTTTGGAGAGGTTCCTGGAACCCTGGCACACAGTGACAGTACTGGACTTCCCAAGTCAAGAGAGGCTTGAAGGCCATACGGGCAAGGAGATTCCATGTGGCTGTGCTGAGGCATATGGGGAGGCAACGGTGGTGGGGGACCTGGAAGAGGAAAGTTGGAGTCCTGGAAAGTGCCAGGCAACTTGGAGATGGTGAGGGAGGAACAGGACTGAAAGTAGGAAGAGGAGAGAGAGAGAGGAGCACTTGGGAGGTCTGCAGCAGGAGATGGAGGGCAGAGGGGGCTGTCTGTAGTCCTTGGGATGTTCCCTGTCTGCCCCAGGTGATGAGCAGAGCTCAGGAAGGCTGAGGGACAGTGTCCAGAGCAGTGGCTCTGACTGGGACAGAGTGCAGGGCACGGCTTCCTGCCCCCAGCATCACAAACCCCAACCTGCCCTATAAACCAGGCAACTCCCTCTCTTTGCACGAGGCTCCCTGTGTACATTCCCATCCCAGGAGGACAGGAATCACCCCACACCCATCCACCAACAAATGCACGTGTGGTACAGAGAGGTGTAGAGCTCCCAGGGGAGAACCAGAACCAGAACCAGAACCCTGTTCTGCTCACTGTCCCCCAGCCTGGCCTGTCTCAGCTCCCTTCACACGGCAGGGGATGGGAGGTCAGGCCCCAGTCCTGACCCATGTAAAGCAGGTGGAGAGCAGAGGCCCCAGCGGGCCAAGGCTCTGGGGAATCCACCAGCATTAGCCCAGCTGGTCCTGGTGCCCTGTGGATAATCTGGCAGTGGCTGTTCGAGGGACCTGAGGAGCAGGGGCAGGGTCATGATCCTTTAAGCAGACCCTGGCACCGGGACAGGTGATTTGGGGATTAGCAGGCACTGGTGGTGTTAGAGCAGCTCATCAGAGCTGTGTTTCCCACGCTTTGCCTGCCCAGGGTGTGGCACGTCCGACCCCTCTGTGGCTCCAACAAAACCTTTCCGTCTCGTTTGTCCAGAGAAGGGTCATGCCTTGCTTCCAGCCATGTGGGATCACCATGACCTTTTGGGGACTGTCTCACCATGCCCTTGTCTCAGCTCAAGCAGCACCAGCCCCTCAGAGAGATCAGATCTTGTGTTTTTGTGAGGCTGGGAAGACTGAGCCATTCTTGACCTTATATTAAACTGAGGAGACGAATTGGGTCCCACACACCCTATCTCGTGGCACGAGCGCAAGACTGACACGACTGTGCATTTTCTAGGCTTTCATCTAGTTATAAATATCCAACATAACAGGGCTTCCATTGCTTTCTCCAGGAGATTATCCCTGCAGCCGAACCAATCTGATAAGCAAGTATGCAAGGCTATTTATAGCTTTTCAACTGGAAGACAGATCCATGCCTTTTCTTTGTAGATGGTTCTTCACTTGATTAACACACATATCAGTGTCCTCCTTTTTTGGACACTTTTTGCTGTGCAGACTGCAGTAAAATGCTGTATTGCAGGGGCTGAGCCAGGTCCTTTTCAGGAGGAATTATGATGTTCCTGACAAAGACTTCTCCAGGATCTTGGCACTCGTGTGCCAGCTCCTCAGCCAGCCCAGGTTTGCCATCCCTGGTATTTTACCTGGCTGCCCACTGTTTCCTCCCCAACATTTTGCAGTGGTGTCACCCACTTTGGTGGGGTGTGCTGAGCTGGGAACGGAGCTCACTCTCCCACCTGGCCACCCGTTGCTTTCTCTGGAGACATCTGTTCCCCCTGCATCACAGATTTGCTTTAGTTGGAAGGAGCCTGGGAGTGATTGTGCTCTGCAGAGGATCTGCCCTGCCATAATGCACACAGAGCTTGGATTATGACAGTGCCAGTCGCTCTCCATTGGCAATGGAGAGAATTTAGTAGGATTACAGGACCAATATGTGCAATTTAGGAAACGTTACACGGAGGCTGCTTCCCTCTGCTCCTGTGTGGTCCAGACGTACCCAAGATTATGATATATTGGATGAAGCCTTTTTGATTTGTGTTCTTCAGCCCTCAGAACAGGGGCAAACATTTAATCTGTTTTATCCCTGTTATTTAAAGTGGGGACCCCGTGCCATTTTTAAATGCATTCTGTAACAACCCCGCTCTGAATATGTAATTAACAGTCATCTCCTGAGCTTTGGCACTGCACTTAGTGTGGTAGTATCTGTACTTCACAGGTGTTAATGAGTTTATCCTCGCAGCTCCCCTTCCAGGGAAGAAACTCCACCGTAGGTGGGGGGATGAAACAGGAAATTATATTCTGCATTTTGGAGGTGTCTGCAAGCTCTGGGTGACCCCCAGATGAGCTGGCAGCTCCTCTGTCCGCTCTTTTCAGAAGGTGAGAGCCTTCCCAGTGCTCCAGAGCCACGAGGCAGGTCTCCAGCTGCTCTTGGATGGTGAAGCCAAGGCTGTGCCGGCCGCCTCCAGGCAGCTGCTGACGTAGGAGGCGCGAGCAGCTCGGCTTTGGGACTTCGTGGCAGGGCTGCACGTAAAACCCTCTCGTCTGGTTCATAGCCACGGGCTTTTCTGACAAGACCAGCCTTCTCCTCGTGGTCCCCCACCTCCTCTGTACACCTCAGCACAGCCTGAGCAGATGAATTGAGATACCACTTCCCGGCTTTGACTGCTGGGCTTAATAAAACCCCGTCAGTGCAGATTTTTCTTTGTTTCAAGAGAGATTTAGGTTGATGCATTGTGAAGCCAGAGGAGCAGCTTCACAGCCATGAAATTCCACCCTGTGATTTCTGAGCACTCCTTTGGGAATATCCCACTTTGAGAGCAGATGGTGGCAAGTGTGTGAGACCCCAGGTGAGCCCTTCCAGTGATAGGTCCTCTCTGCCTCCAGTTTCACCAGTCTACACTTAAATTCTGCTTCAGCTGCTCTACCTCCCACTTCTTTCCGTGGAGTCCTGTGATACTGGTGTGTACTTGTAGATCAACATTCAAGCAAGTCACCAATTAAAGTTCTCTTTGATACACTCGAAAACTGAATCAACTCCCTCACTGTGAGCAGAGCCAAGGCAAGCTATTTTGGCAGCTGGGTCTCTCTTCCTCTCCTCCCACCCTTCCTCGTGCTCCTCCCAGCCATTGCCATCTGCTCCTGACACCACCACAGACCTGCAGCCCCTTTCCTGGGCAGCAGCAACATCTGGCACATCTTGGGTGTAATGTGCTGCTTTTTGGCAACCCTTGCAAAGGCAGTCTGGGGAGCATTTGTCCTCCTCCTCTTTGCTACACTTCTGATTATAGTTCAAGTCTTCCCTTCCTTTGTATTGTTTTTTTTTCTCTGCATGACCATCAATTTGCCAACAACCTCTTGGCGGTGTGGACGTGTCCAGATGATGGTCCACAGCCCTCCAGCAGCACTCAGTGACATCTGTAGCAGGGATAATGTGCTTGTGTTTGTCTTCCTGGTCTCATGGTGCTCATGTGTGTCCATCGCATGCAAACGTGGCGGCTCCCGGCTGGCACCGGGCTGTGTGTGCACCCTGCAGTGCCAGGGAACCACAGAATGGTTTGGGTTGGACATCAGCTAATTCCACCACCCTGCTGTGGGCAAGGACACCTTCCACTAGACCAGACATCCAACCTGGCCTTGGACACTTCCAGGGATGGGGCAGCCACAGCTTCTCTGGGCAACCTGTGCCAGGGCCTCCCCACCCTCACAGGGAACAATTTTTTCCCCTACTCTCTGTCAGTGGGAAGCCATTCCCCCTTGTCCTGTCCCTCCATCCCTTGTCCCCAGTCCCTCTCCAGCTCTCCTGGAGCCCCTTTAGGCTCTGGAAGGGGCTCTCAGGTCTCCCTGGAGCCTTCTCTCCTCCAGGTGAACCCCCCCAGCTCTCAGTCCCTTGAGAAGGTGGGTGGCTCAGAGGAGGACTCCCAAACCAACAGTCCCTTCTCCCTGCTCATGGTGAGGATGGATTTGCAGCACTGGGCAGCCACCACCTCCTGTCTCTGCTTAGTGCCAGTCCAGTCATGAGCTTCTTTTTAAGGCTCACACTGTGATTGTTGTTCAGATCCCTCCCGGCCAACAGATGGGACAAAAAAATTACTTTCTGCCTCCTTCTCTGGCACAGCCACTTGTCTAGATCTTAAAACCTATTCTTTTTTTTTTCTACATTATCTTTAAATGTGCCTTTTGTCTTGCAGAAAGAGTTCCAGGCACATGTTCAGTCTGCAGAGCTTTTTTTCCAAACGTGCCCTGCAGCGGTTTTCCTTTGTAGCAGAGGGCTGGGAAATGCCTTGGATTGGGCTCTGTCTGGGGTGTGGGATCTGAGCTCCCTGCTCTTCCTGGGCAATGCCAGGGTGCATGGACAGGTTGTCTGGTGCCCAGACCTCTTCTGTTACTGAAAGATCTCACACCTCGTGGGAGAAAATGGAGGGTATGGCATGGGATGGGATAAAAGCTGCCATCCCTGGAATAAAGCTGGTCTGTGGCTGGCACTGGGCACCAGTCTGCCCTTGCTGACTGAGGGCCAGCAGGTCACACATCTGGCCAGCTGAGAACATCAGGTCTGGCTGGTGCCTGGACTCATCTCTAGCTGAGACATTGTGGTTTTGGGTTTTTTTAACTCATCTTCAGCCCTTTCCTTTTTAACACGTGACTTCAGGGCTGGAATTCCTTGCTGTTGCTGTTTTGTCCCTATTAGCAGTTTCCAGTGCTGCTCGGGTTTAGGGTGTGCACAGTCTCTGTGACCATCTCATCTGCCTCTACAAATCATGACTGGCTTCCTCAGTGATCTTCAACTCTACAGGCACCTGCATTTCTCCATAAGAAATTGGGAGCTTGTCTTGCTTTCCACCCTTAATGTTGGTTCATCCCCAAAGACAGCTCGTGATTTGCCTAATCACTGCTGAAGAGAGTTGTGGGAAAAAGATGTTTATCACCAGAGACAGCATCCAACAGATTGCAAATGGCCATGGATTACACCACCTTGGTTTCAACACCCCATTTCTGCCTGAGCTGTAATTTCAAACTCGTTCTCGCCCCGTGTCTTTATTTTCCATGGTTTCCAGCAGCCGTGTCTGGGTAAACTCTTATGAAAGAGCTGCTCAGGTCAGAGCAGTTGTGTCACGCCACGTCAACCAGGTCACCTTCCTTAATTGTCCCAAGAATCCCAGGGTAAACAGGGTACAGCTGTTTTTTCCTCCCCGGACTGAGTAAGGAGTACATTGCTACCAGCTACAGAGAATGCCTTTAATCCTCTCAAGACCTTCTAAGAAGGATGCTACTTCCTTCAGACGTTGTCCAAAATAGCTTTAATAATTTATTTGGCAGTGTCTCTCCCGCCTCACAGGATTATGTGGTAGTACACATATAAGATTGTCCTCAAGCTCTCCAAAGATCCTTTGCAGATCTTGGACACCTTTAGAGGAGTTATTTGAAGAAACCAAATTTCCCTGTTGGATTGTGATTTCTTTTTCCACCCTTTCTGTCCCTGAACTGTGGTTCCATTATGTGATTATGAAAGACCTGGGCAGTGCAGTCATTCTGAGTCAATGCCCAAGAGACAAAAAGCTCCATATTTCAGTAGGAAGGTGCCTTCTCTTGTAGAATATATGGGTCCCTATGGCTGTGTGTGTGCCTCCTGCATTCAGGATTGAATTTTTGGAGTTTTCTGCTATTCCTTGTGATCCTGTGAGCTCTTCCATTCCCTCTTGCTGTCTGTGGCAAGATGATGGAAATTAGTGAATGTCCTCTCTCTTGTTTTATGCCCTTCACATTCTTCCTGCTCTGAACTTACTGGATGGAGAAAATCCGATAGTTTTTCTTAATCTTTATTCTTTCTTCCATCTGGAAGCCCTACCCAATGTGATCCTCTCCCTGTGCTGCCAAGAGGGCACATCTCAGGGGGGTGACCCTGCTCTAAATTTGCTGATTTCCAGGGCAGTACTGCAGAGACCACAGGCCTGGAGAACACTGGAGAACAGCTGAAAGCTGCTGACCCCACACTCACCTCACTCTTTAAAAACACTCTTCCCTCTTCACTAGGCTTGGTCAGCTCCATGGCAGACTTTGAGACTTTTCTTAAAGGAATCAGCTGCAAACAGATTGGAGAACATCATTTTTTATCTAAGAACTACAAATGAGCTCATGCAGGGATGATGACTTCTGCTGGCCCAGGGAAGGGAGACCAAACAGCATCAGGCACCTCTTCCAGTCCAGGGCAGGAACACTTTCCACCACCGTTTCACCTCAGCAGACCTGGGGAAGGGTTGTAGCTCTCCCATGGCAGGACATGCCCTCCTGTACCCTGGTGGCATTAAACCAGGGAACTCAGTCCACACAGGACTTGATATTTGACTTTTGCCTGGAAACGGCTGCAAATTCCGATGCAAATGCCCATGCAAACGGTCATGCACAGCTATTCTTATCTCTGGACCAAATCTAAACATCCCTTCTTTGGTATAAAGCCTATTTTCCAAAAATACTTTATGTCATCCTCAAACTATTCATGGCTTCAACTCAAGTTCATTAAACTGTGTTACAGGAAGAAATTTTCCAAATTAGAATCCGCGATGGGAACAAGAGGGTGGGTCCTTCCCTTGTGCCATGTTGTTCTCCAGAGAGGACATTTCCTCAGAGTGGGGGGTTGGATGAAGCTCTGTCAGACCCTTCTTTTGTGTTTTCTACCACATTTTAGAATATGCACTCGAGCAGGCCTCGAGCCCCAGTGTCCCACCTTTGGACAGGTGCTCCGTGTGATGTCCACAGGGAAGAGCCAGGAATGGGAATTGTGAGCCTTTCTGTTGATGAGCCACAGCACCCCCCCATGTGTTTTGGTAGCAGAAGTGCCAAAAAGAGGCAGGTCCCCTCCTCTCTGTCCTGGTTTGCTCATCCCTGTGCCCTGTTGTGCCAACACAGCTGCCTGGCCAGCTGGACCGGGGAGCTGAGCAGGCTGAAGTTTTTGCTGGATGAATTTGTTGTTTGTTTTTTTTTTGGGGGGCCATATTACTCTTCAGGCAGAGCAGTTTTCCTAACCTGACTGCTCCGTGGCTCCACGAAGCGCTGAACTAGCAGGAGCAGGGCTTTTGCAGGAGCTGAGGTCGACGTTCGGGTTTCGAACACGTCTAAACCAGAAAAAGCGACCAAGTGTAAAAGCAACAGACAACCAGGATCCCTCAGCAGCCCCAGACTATTTGTTGTTTTCAAAGACCTTCTTCCTTAGAAAGCTCCTTTTGAAGTAATTTGACGTGCCATTTCCAGCTCCTGTGTGATCTACCGCAGTTATTTCCCCTTTATCTGCCTCCAAATGCTCCTGGATGTCTCTATAAACCTGCCTGGCAGTGCCTCTGCCCATGTAAGGGGACCTGCATTAGTGGGGGATTTAAACTTAATGCCAGAGAAGCTTACAAAGTCTCCCATTTGAGCTTCTCGAGGACTTCACACTGCATTTTCTTTCTCATAAAAATAGCATGTGTCTGAGTTTGAAGGATCGGTCAGATCCCTCACATGGAAAATCCCTCTCATCGGCATGAGATAGAGGATAAGGGATTCATCCCTGTCCCCGGTGAAATCAATGGGAGCTTTGCTACTGAGACAGGTCAAATGTCAGTCTCAGTTGTTCGCTCTTCCCCAGGATTTTATCCTTTGTGCTCTCACTATTAAAGGATCTCTCTTCCTGTCTCCTTCCCACAAGCTCTCATCCATCCTGATTTGAAGTCACCTCCATTAAGTGCCTGTAACGCCGGCGCTTTGCTCTGCTCGCGGAGAGGACACTCCATAAATCTCACATTAGTCATGGCATGTGGAGAGCGATCCCAGGGATAGGCTGCTTTGACTCAGAGGTTACCAAACCGTATCAGCCCCTGCATTTGCCTCTCCTTTCAGAGAGAGCTGAGTGTCCCCAGCAGGAACCAGGGCTCATTTCGTGTGAGCTGATGCAGCCACGGGGATGGGCGTGGGCAGGCCATGTGGTGGGCTGGTCCTTCTTCCCTGGGCTTCCTTTCCAGCACCTCTGTCTGGTCTGAGCAGGACAAGGATCTTTCCCCCCAGAAATGGGGGAAATTTGTGTGCTTTATGGCTGAAGGGCTTTCTCAGGACAGGTCTTGGGAACACACAGTGACAAGTTGTCCCTGTATGTTGTTACTGGGACCCAGTGGGATGGAGAAGGGGCTGTGCCTTTGCACTGGGTACAAGGCTTCCCAAATAATCTCTGTGGTGCACTTCAGCCTGGTGGAAAAGGAGGGCTGCACCTCGCTGGTGGAAGCAGCCCAGGGGCCTGATGGAGACTTAGTGGGGGCTCCTTCCACTGCTGTGTCATGGAAACCAAACAGCCACATCCTGTTCTTGGGCTTGGAGGCCAAGAATAGGGAAATGTCCCTCCACAGTGCTCACCTCCAGGTTGTGCCAGGGCTCTTTTCTGGCAGGGAGCTGCTCTGAACCAGGTGAAAGCAGATCAACATCAAGATGAGCCAGACAATGAGGACAGTGCTCGTGGTGGGTCTTGGAGATGCTCACATTTACACTTGTGACCCCTACTCCAGTGTAAAACTGGCATTATCACGTTAAAATAACGTTAAAATAATTTCACTTTTAAACTAATTTTGGGTAAACTGGTAGAAAGGCTGTGAGTCAGGAAAAAATCAGCTCAGATGGCCCATGTGTGAGACGTGTGCCTCTGTTGTAGCCTGTGCTCTGTACTTATTCAGATATAAAAGGTAAAATGTTCTTACATGGATGGCCATGAACCCTCTGTACCAGGAACAGTGGGAGAGGCTGGGGAAGGGATCCAGCAGAGAAGGGATCCAGGGTGCTGGAGGACAGGGACTCAGGTCCATAGGAAGGAGCAGCAGTTCTCCATCGGTTTTATGTCTGGGGCTGGTTTAGAACAACCTTATTTTGAAGTGGAGAAACAGGGAGGCAGTGAGAGAAAGGAGGAGAGGGTTAGGATCTGATATTTGTTCAGGGATGTGTCAGAACGGCATGTCGAGTTGTTTTATAGCTGCTGAGGAAAGAGAAGATGGAGTAGGGAATGTAAAATGACAGAGAGTGAGTAGATGTGATATTTGCCTGATGTATTTTGCTGGTAATTAGTGTAATGCCAATTAGACATAAGTAATCTTTTTTTTTTTCTTCTTCAGCTGTATAAATTATTGCTTGAAAATATGCCAACTAAAACCAAGATATTAAACTTTGAGTGATATGGAGATCTCTGTTCCTTGAGGATCTCTAGATGAAATTACCCAGACAACAGGGATCTTGACAAAGGCAAGACTTATTATATCTAGAAAGAAAATGAATAAAAGCAAAAGGAATTGTGTATTCCATGTCTAGCATCTTGCTGCTTATTAACCACACAGGAAGGGGCCCCCACAGAGATGCAGCTACATCAGTGAGAGAAGGCAAATATCTTGCCTTTCCTGCAAACAATGCGGCTTCCAGGCTATTGTTCCCCCTATCAGCTTCCTCAGCAGCCAGATCCTGAACCCTTCCCGTGTTCAGGCAGCTCCCTGCTGCAGGTAAACCCTGCCACCCACCCACACACATCCCATTTTTCATCCCCCAAGCCCTGTTTTCTCTCTGTGCTCACCCACATCGTGAGGCACAGGACCGGTGTTGTTCTGCCTCTCGCTCCCCGGGGACATAAACCTCTTTAATGATGATGAACAGCTTCCTTCAAAGGGTCAATTGCTGATCCTGCACCTCTCAAATCACGCTTCCCTTCCAGCTCTCTCCCTGTCCAGCTCTGGGCTGCTCTTTCCGACAGGTACAGGCAGCTCTGCCTGATGCTGCACACGTTTTGCCACGGACGGTGCGGCGGGAGCAGAGCTGCTGGTACCAACCCCTCCCTGTCGGAAAAGAATGACTCCAAAAACGATGCCCTTGGACCGGTTCTGGACGTTTTCACACCTCTCTCTTGGACTGTGAGATCGAAATCTCCTCGTGATCATCCTGCTGCCCCCCTCCTGCTGCACTTTGGGGGTGGCAGAGCTGGCACATCCCGTCTGCCAGTCTGCCTCTAACGGGGGGTGCTGATGGATCCCGGTTGTCCCACCTGGATCTCAGGCACTGGGATTAATCCTCGCTCGCTCTTTAAAGTGTGTTTTATTCATCTGCTGCCTTTAGGACAGCCTCTGGCAGGCCTCCCTCGAGTGGTGCAAACTTTATTGCATCTAACCTCCAGCAGCCTGTAAACTGCAGCACCCAGGGGCAGCTGGAGGTTGATATTCCCTATCGGAAGTGATTATCTGTCTTTTTCCCACTTTCCCACAAGAGCATCTTTCTGCCACCCTAATAACAAACATAAGGCAGAGCAATATTCATCAGGATCTGGGTTTTTTCCCCAAATAACTTGTGTGCCTCCATTCCTAAGCCTCCCCATTATCCCCGTTTTCTCCTTTCACCAGCTGCATTGGTGTTGATACCTCCTGATTTTCAGGAGGAGGTGACTTCTCCCCAACCCTGGCCATCAGGGCAGCAGATCCTTTCCATGCTCAGGTGGGAATGGTGCCAGAAGCATGGCAAGTGGTCCGATTGAGAAATGTTAACCACCTGGGTTGATTCCTTGGCACGTCTTTTGGCTGCACCACAGGAGGATCTGACCAGTGCATATGCTGCCTCTGCCACGTGCCAGCCACAGAATCTCTCCCCGTTTTGCTTCCACTGCAGATTTTCAGCCTGTGACTGAGTCTGTGGGCGTTTGAGGCGTCAATAATGAGCATTTTCAGCTGGGTTTGTGGCACGTCTCCTCACTGCAGAGAAAGGGGCTGGGCAGTTCAGGGGTTCAGGCTCTCCTGCATGGGCTGCTCCTGATCTTTGAGCAATCAGCAGTCAGACGTCCTCGTTTGGTGTCGGATCATTCCTCCCAAGTTTCCTGGCTGTATCCCTGGTCTAATGCTCACAGAACTGCTGCATGTTGGATTTCACGTGGGTTTGGTTCCCTGGGGGCTGGCTGGGGTGTCCAGGGCTGTGTGTCCACCCTCCCTCAGCGGACAGGCAGCTCCCTCTCAGGGCAGCCCAAGAGCACCAGCCCTGGATTTCGTGCCCATCCCCTGGTCCTTCAAACAGCCACCACGAATTCGGGCAGGGGTCTGACCTCTTCCTCCTCGGTGTCTGCACTGTGGCTCAGGCAACCAGCACGTTCCTGCAGTCAGAACAGACTGTAAAAGAGCTGAAATGACATGTGAGTGTGCTCACTTCACTCCCGAGCAGCCCAGGAAAGATCCATGGGAAGAAAACAAAGCATCCGCATGCAAATCCATACTGTCATTTCCTCTCCCAGTTTCCTTGGGGTTTGGCTTGACTCTCTTCCAAGGGCTCTTCCTTCTGCCTGTTCTGCTTCTCTCCGAGTGGTCTGGCTTTCCTTTGTTTCCAGATCCCCTTGTTGAGGGGAGCCCTTTTCATAAACTTGTGATTTCTTTTGTCAGTTAAACACCTACATGACTTCAAAGGCCTGGAGCAGAGCTTTGCTGAGAGGCTGCCGGCCCCCCTGCACGAACAATTTCCCCCCATCCATTGTCCTGCCAGGGAAAGATTATTAAATTGTTGATGGAGCTTAACAATGGTTTTGTTCAAAGGCAGACATGCGTATGCCGGGCTCTTTTCTCCTTGACACAAGAGCTTTAGTAGGGGGAACAATGAAAGGCAGCCACCAAGGAGCGAACACAGAGAGGGCTCATAAAGCCACACCAGTAGTCCCCAGTCCCTGTGCACACGACCTGGTGCTCCTTGCAGTTCACTCCTTGGCTGTGGGTGTGGCTGCCTGGCTGTAGGTGAGGTGAGAGAACTGGCCTCGCTGAAAATGAACTAAAAATAGTTAAAATATTGTGTGTTAATACTTGCTAATGTGATTAGGGCACGAGGAGGATTGAGGAACTAGCAGGTGGTGGGAGGTGATCACCCTTTCCATAGAATCACAGAATCATTAAGGTTGGTAAACCTCTAAGATCATCAAGTCCAACCGTTCCCCAGCACTGCCAAGGCCACCACTAACCCCTGTCCCCAAGTGCCACACCCACATGGCTTGTAAATCCCTCCCAGGTGACTCCACCAGTGCCCTGGGCAGCTGTGCCAGGGCCTGACAACCCTTTCCGTAAAAAACTTTTCCCTGATGTTCAACCTGAACCTTCCCTGGCACAACTTGAGGCCATTTCCTCTCCTCCTGTCCCTTATTCTCTGGGAGCAGAGCCCGACCTCCCCCTGGCTCCCCCCTCCTGTCAGGGAGAAGAGAGGGTCCCCCCTGAGCCTCTTTTTTCCTCCAGGCTGAGCCCCCCCAGCTCCCTCAGCTGCTCCTCAGGAGACTCGTGCTCCTGGTCCCAGGAGCAGGGCAGGCTGGGCAGTGCTGGCACGGGGCTGAACCCACGGCTCCATCCCTCCTGCTCCCAGCGTGCCAAGCACACACACACATCCCCCAGCCAGGCTGTGCCTTTGGAGCAGCCCTGGGAACCTGCAAGGAGGATCATTCCAGAGGCTCTGCAGCCTGGGGCTGCCTGACATTTTGTATTGTACAGACTGACTTTCGATTGCTTATCACTGCAGCTGATTTCCAACACTAAAGCTTCAATTTTCCATGCTGGGTTTCCCTCAGGTTGATTTCTTTTTCTGTTTTTCTTAAGTTTTAGCGGAGCTGTTCCAGCTGGTTTCTGAGAACAAGACATGCTGCCTGAGCCCTGCTAACAAACTGATTATGAGAATTTCTTTTCAAGACCCATTAGCTTAACCATGCTTTGGAAGAGAGGTGTGGAATTTGGCATGGAAGCTCTCAGTATCAGTTGGGGGTTGCTTGCCCCAAAATGACTGAGCCTTTCATTGATTGTACTCCAGCACCATTCCCTGGGGAGCTGTGCCCACACACCCTTGCGTGGCCTTCAAGCAACAGCTTTTCCAGGGTTTATGCATCAGGGGAATCATCAGGGGAACACATTCCCACTGACAGAGAGTAGGTTTAGATTAGATGTTAGGAAAAAATTGTTCCCTGGGAGGGTGGGGAGGCCCTGGCACAGGTTGCCCAGAGAAGCTGTGGCTGCCCCTGGATCCCTGGAAGTGTCCAAGGCCAGGTTGGACGGGGCTTGGAGCAACCTGGGCTAGTGGAAGGTGTCCCTGCCCATGGCAGGAGGGTTGGAACGAGGTGATCTTTCAGGTTCCTTCCAAGCCAAACTGTTCTGTGATTCTATGATCCATGTCCTCCTTTGGAGACCTGGTGCAGGACTTTGCTGCTGTTGCTTGATGGACATCCCTCCTGGTTCTTGATGACCATCCATCCTGTTGCTTGGTGGCATCCCTCCTGGATGTGCCCCTTCCCCAGTACTCTGGGGGTGTCCAATTTTCTTTGGTAACAACAAAGAAAATTCTTTCCTGGTACAGCATGGCATAGGTTGCCCTTTTCCTCTGGGAGGGTCGAGCATGGCTTGCTCTGCCACAGGGGCTTGTAGCTCGCCTGGGCTCTGGTGTCAGGGTGCTCCTGGGGGTGCCTCGCTGGGAGCAGTGATGTGATTGAGCAGCGTGTGCCCAGATGGGCAAGAAGGCCAAGGGCACCTGGTTTGTATCAAAAATAGTGTGATCAGCAAGACCAGGGCAGGGACTGTCCCTGTGCCTCCAGGGACTGTCCCTCCAGGGCTGTGCCCAGTTCTGGGCCCTCATGGAAGAGAGACATTGAGGGGCTGGAGCGTGTGCAGGGAAGGGAACGGAGCTGGGGAAGGGGCTGGAGCAGCAGGAGGGGCTGAGGGAGCTGGGGGGGCTCAGCCTGGAGCAAAGGAGGCTCAGGGGGGACCTTCTGGCTCTGCAACTCCCTGACAGGAGGGGGGAGCCGGGGGGGGTCGGGCTCTGCTGCCAGGGAACAAGGGACAGGAGGAGAGGGAACGGCCTCCAGCTGTGCCAGGGGAGGGTCAGGTTGGACATCAGGAGGAATTTCTGCCTGGAAGGGTGGTCAGGCACTGGAAGGGGCTGCCCAGGGAGGTGGTGGAGTCCCTGGAGGTGTTCAAGGAATGGGATGTGGCACTGAGTGCTCTGGGCTGGGGGACAAGGTGGGGATTGGTCAGTGGCTGAACTCAGTGACCTTGGAGGTCTTTTCGAACCTCAATGATTCTGTGAATTTTTGGTTCTGTGGGAAACCTGCCTTGGGGCAGGTGGGGGGTCCAGGATCCTGTTTCTGCTGGGAGATGGAGCCAGCCTTTAGTGCCTCCCAGCCGAGGCAGCTTCCTTGGCTCAATCCCAGGCTGGCACTGTGGAATTCCACCTGGAGCACAGAGGACTCCGTGTCCCCCCCAGCACCAGGGCTGGCAGCCTGGGGTCCCTCTGGCCTCCCAGTCCCTGGGCTGCCAACACAGAGGGACACTTTCTTTGTCTTCTTCTCCCTTTTATTGTCCTTCCTGCGGCCTGTTCTCTGCCCTTCTGCTTCTTCCCTGGCGAGCTGGCAGAGGCTGCCTCAAGCTCCAGTGCCCTCCGTGATTAGCTGCTGCCAGGAAGGGAAGCACGACTGCAGCTTTAATTAAATGATAAGGGCAGAGCCCCGGAAGTGGGGAGATAAGTGCAGTGGTGTCTGCCACCACACTTGCCCAGGCTCTTTCTAATTAGCTTTGAGAAGCTCTGGAGAGGAGGATTAACCCTTGGAGGGAGGCTGGGTGGAGCGGTGGGCTGCAGCACATGGAGGGTGCTGTGCCATCCCAAGGGATGGGGGGCTGCAGTTCCCCTGGAAGCGTGTGTGGGATGTGGGCTGGAGGGGATCCCTCTGTGTGCTCCCCCGAGCCCCGGATCCTGAGCAGGGGGGAGAAGTCAGGGAGGATCAGACCCAGCCTTTCACAGGCTCGGGCACAAGGCAGAGCTCAAGGATTAGGTGCCCAGGTTCCTTTTGTAAGAAGCATTTTCTGCTCTAACACACCCCATGGGTGTGGGGTGAGTGTCCCCAGCCCCGGGAGCAGGGACAGGAGTGCAGGGCACAATCCTGCCATGGGTCACATCTCCAGTCCCCTCTGGAACCACGGTGTGTCTCAGTGATGCTCTGAGAGGGGGGGACTTGGGGAGATGGGATAAGAGGAGCACTGTATGTCACCAACCCATAATGACATGGACCAGGAGCTCTCCAGGACCTGGTACCACAGGGTGGCACAACCTGCCCCTCACCCAGATGCAGCTGGAGAGTCTGGAGGGCTGGAGGAGGGCACCTCGACTGTGGCACTGTGTCACTGGGTCAGGGGGTGGCCAGAGCTCTCAGTGGCACAGGTGACAGTCTCCCCAGTGGCCTCTTCTGGCCACCCCCTTCCCATCAGCTGGCAGCACACTGGCACCCTGAGCATGCCAGGGAGCCCTGGGACGGGCATTCCTGTGTCCCCAGGGAGCCTCTGGCTGGAGAGCAGGACAGGTCACCCCCCCAGAGCCAGGCTGGGACCCCCACCGGGAGGAATCCTGTGCACTGGAGGCATCCATCAGCAAAGGCAAGGTGGGGATGGGGAAGGAGCAATTGTGGAGGTATTTGGGCAGCAGGAATGCGCATACAAGGCATGCATGAGCTGGCAGCCCCCGGGGAGAGCAGGTGCTGCTGCTCCCCCATGGCATTTACATAACCATCATTAGCTCCTGTGAGAGAGGCTCCAAAGCCCTCTGTGTGCTCCCACCTGTCCCTTTTCCACGGGCAGGGCTGGAAGAAGGGCAGCTCCACCGACTCCTTGTCAGGACCTTTGTGTGCTCCTAAAGGTCCCACAGGAGTTGTCGCTCGCTGGGGGTGGATGTTGCAGCAGCAAACAGTGAGGAGGGGAGATGGTTTGGTTCCTGCACACTTTGGTTCACAGGTCTCCTCGACCTTTCTGGTGGCTATTTGTGCAATGTCTGTTGTCGGTCATGATTGACCAGAGAGTTTGGATATAAGGATTTCATTTTGGAGCTGGGTTTCTTCGTTTTATTTGTCAGTGAAGAGGATTGCCCAGCAATGCTTATCACCCGGTTTCAGTTGCTGGAAGTTTTAACTGCAAGGACCCAATTTTTCACAGTGGACATGTGCCACATACCAAATATTTTGAAAGGTGCCAGTGAAACCCGCCCAGGTATTTCACTTCCAAAAGGAGGTAGGAAAGGAAATTGCCAGTTTTTCCTCATTAGGAAAACAACCCCCCTAACCTCCAGCCCCTTCTTTAGAGGAGCAATTTTCTGTGATCTCTTGACCCTTTCTTTGTACCTTCCCCAATTTCTGCAGCCTCTGGGGCAGAGTCTCACTGAGAAAGCATCTTCTTCCTGAAAAGCCTGTTATATCTCCAGGTGGTTCTGTCCTCTCTGTGGGAGGCACAAAGTGTGGGAGGCACAAAGGGACCCCAGGAAAGTATTTCCCCCCAGAGTGTAACTCTGGTCTGCCTCATGAAGCAGGCTTCCATGAAGTGAATTAAGACTGCATGGACAATCCTAATTTTGGCATTTCCTAACCTTTGAACCCTGTAATCCTATTAAGGTACTTCTTAACATAATTATTCAGTAGTTTAATGTAATAATTCTGCTTTTTATAGTCCAGTGAAGGTTGAAGCCCCACTGTGCCAGGGTAGAAGATCATGTAAGTGGCACCACAAGCACAAAATCTGTTATAGGAGGATTGAATTTGTTTTGCTGGGTATCACAGGGATTGCAGTGAAGCTGGAGGGCAGGTGGGGATTTTGGGAGCTCTGTGGGTACCGCAGTGTGTTGCTGAGCCCTGTGAGCCCTTCCTGATCCCTGCAGGAACACGGTCAGTGTCCAGAAACATCCATCTGAGAGCTCTGCCTCCCGTTGCTGTGGCGATGTGGCCGCTGTCACACAGCTGCCCGTGGTGTAACTGCAGCAGGGAGGTGGTTCCTGACGCTCCAGCCCCGGCAAACACGGGAAGAACACGTCCCCTGGGAGCCCGGGCTCGGGCCCTCGCTGCCGACAGAGCGCTCCAGCACTACCTGTGCCGGTGCTGCTGAGGCTGGTGGGTGCATCTATCCACATTCATTACGTGCTGGTTCTGCTGGGATACCCTTGGCAGGAGCTGGGAAGTCGTTTGCCGCGGAGCTGCAGCTCGTGTGAGTGTTGTAATACACTCCAGAGGCCACGGCTTGATCCGTGTGCGCATCTGGGGGCTGACAGGCCATTAACTCCGGAGCCAGCTGTCTCTGCCGGTACAGCTATTGTTCAGCAAGAGGGGAGAGATGCTCGGTGCTGTAGGGTCTGGGGGAGATGGCTCTGTGTGTTATATCTCATGACTTCAGTGCCGAGGAGAGACCCATCTGCGTGCTGGCACCAGCCCGAGGACGCCTCAGTATTTATTGGAAGAGCGGGTGTTGCTCGTTATTGCCCCGAGAGCTGTAGGTGTGGCGTGGAGCTGCAGTCACCACCTTTCTGGGCAGTGGCAGGTCGGTCTCTGGTACCAGGAGCCATCTGTCTGCGTGCTGTAGTGACGGTGGTAAGTTTGGAAAGCCATCTGTCTGGGTGTTGTAGTGCTAGAATTGGTCCCCGAAGCCGTCTGTCTGGGTGTTGTAGTGCTAGGAATGGTCCTGCAAACCGTCTGCCTGGCTGGGGGGGATGATGTGAGCTCAGACTGGGAAAAACAGGGGCTGACGTGGACTGCAGGGAGCTCTCTGCCTGTGCTTTCAGCTCCCGACGTTTCTGTGCTCATTGATCTCTGGAGCATTGCTGTGGGAACAGGCAGCGCTCCAGCAGCCTCCCCCAGGGCCTGGAAAGTGGGATTGGTGTCGTGCTCCTGCTGCTCCGGAGGTGGAGAGCTCTGGGCACATCCACATGGGAGGTGGGAACCTGGAGGCAGAGATGGGCTGAGGAGCTGTGGGAGGCACTCTGTGTCCAAAGGGTGTCCAGCCGTGTCCTGGGGGCATCAGGGAGGGGATTGTCCCGCTCTGCTCTGCCCTGGACGGCCTCACCTGCAACATTGGGGCAGTCTGGGACACAATGTCAGAAAGATTTAAAGCTGTTAGAGGGGGACACGAGGATGGTGAAGGATCTGGAGGGGCCAGATGAGGAGTGGCTGAGGCCCCTTGGCTTGTTCAGCTGGAGAAGGGTAAGGTGAGACCTCACCGGGGTCTGCAGCTCCTCCCGAGGGGCAGCTCCATCTCTGCTCTGTGTGAGCAGGGACAGCACCCGGGGAAATGGCTGGAGCAGTGTCAAGGCAGGGTCAGGTTGGATATTAGGAGAAGGTTCTTCCCCCAGAGGCTGGTTGGGCACTGCCCAGGCTCCCCAGGGCAGTGGGCACAGCCCCAAGGCTGCCAGAGCTCCAGGACGGTTTGGAAAATGCTCTCAGGACCAGGGTGGGATTGTTGGGGTGTCCTGGGCAGGGTTAAGAGTTGTACTTGAGGACCTTTGGGGTCCCTTCCAACTCAGGATACTCTATGATTCCCTGCTGGGATAACACACTGACTGTGCCCAGATCATGTGGGGACCCTGAGGGAGGTGCCTGAGCTTTGCAAAGGAGGTCACGGCCCCACAGCCCCCTCCAGCACAGCCTCCCTCTCCCGAGAGCACTCGGAAGGGGAAGATGTGTTGGGAAGGAGCCACTGGGCTCCTGTTCCCCAGAGGAAGCTGAGCCACGTGGGGATGGGCTGGTGAGCATCTCCTGGTGCCAGGGTCGAGGGGGCTCCTCCAGGCTACTGGGTCTGGCACAGAGAGGGCTAAATAAAGGGGTGGGATAATGCAGGACATTTATTCCAGCAGTGTTGGGATGCACAGGCATGAAGGACAGAATGGGATAGGATAAGATGGGGTAGGATAGGATAGGATAGAAGGTAGGATAGGATAGGATAGGATAGGATAGGATAGGATAGGATAGGATAGGATAGGATAAAATGTAGGATAGGGTAGGATAGGGTAGGATAGGGTAGGATAGGATAGGATAGGGTAGGATAGGATAGGATAGGATAGGATAGGATAGGATAGGATAGGATAGGATAAAATGTAGGATAGGGTAGGATAGGGTAGGATAGGGTAGGATAGGGTAGGATAGGGTAGGATAGGATAGGGTAGGATAGGATAGGATAGGATAGGATAGGATAGGATAGGATAGGATAGGATAGGATAGGATAGGATAGGATAGGATAGGATAGGATAGGATAGGATAGGATAGGGTAGGGTAGGGTAGGATAGCAATGGGGCTGCTGGTGTAAGGAAATGGGATGTTGGTACACACTATCCAGCATTGAGGTGTAGCGAGGAGGGAGCAGAGCAGCAGCAGTGGTGCCTGGAGGAAGAGGAGGGAGCAGAGCAGCAGCAGTGGTGCCTGGAGGAAGAGGAGGGAGCAGAGCAGCAGCAGTGGTGCCTGGAGGAAGAGGAGGGAGCAGAGCAGCAGCAGTGGTGCCTGGGGAAGCAGCTCGGCAGGGGAGTGGTATCTGGAGGGAGCAGCGCTGTAAAACATGGCACCTGGAGGAAATGGCACTGGAGCAGCAGCGCCTGCGGGGCACACAGCAGCGGGGGGAGGCAATACCTGGAGGGAGCAGCAGCTCAGAACGTGGCACCTGGAGCAGGTGGCACCGTGGGGGAGCAGCACCTGTAGGCAGCAGCGCCGGGGGGGAACGGCGCTTCCCGGGAATGCGCCACGGGGGGAACGGCGCCCGTGGGGAGCGGCACCGCGGGAGAGGGGCACCTCGGGTGGGCACGGAGGGGGGGACAGCACCCGTGGGGACACCTGTGGGGAGTGGCGCCGCGGGGGAGTGGCACCTGTAGGGAATGTTGGCACCGGAGAGCGGGATCTGTCGGCAGTGGGGCCCGTGGGGAGCGGCGCTCCGGGGAGCCCGGGGGGAGCGATGGCACGGGAGAACAGGGGGTAGGGACACGGGAAGGGGAGCAGGGAATGGTGCCCACTCCCAGGAGCTGTGCTGTGGGAAGGGAGTTGCTGGAAAGGGCGGCATCAGGGAGGCTGCTCCCATGGCACAGGGAGGGAGAACAGTGCTGGGGTGGGATGTCGGGGGAGGCACCACCATAGGGGATGGCCCAGGGTGGTCTGCAGAGCCCTGAGGGCTCCAAGAGGGAGAAGGGGTGTTTCCAGGTGTCCACAGCAGGACAATGAGGTGGCAAAGCTGCCTCTACTGGAAACACTGCATCCTTCCCTGGCTGAGAGACAGACCTTTGAAAGGGACCCCTTGGACATTTGAAAGGGACACCTTGCACCTCAGTTTGTGCTCTGGGCCACCCTCCATCCCTCTACCTGCCTGGGTAGCAGAGGTACAGGGCTTTTGGGCTCTGCTTTTGGGGTAGCTGGTTAAAATTAGTGGCTGATGTTCTCCCCAGGTAGGGAAGGTGAGACTTTCTGATCTAACGCTTTGGGAAAACATCCTGCTTTGCCTCTGAGCTGCTCTCCCCACACTCATATCCCCCATTTCTCCATGCCACCAAACCTCTCCAGTCCCTCCTAGCATGCTGTGCTTCCCTCCTCCTCCTCTCTCCAGGCTTCTCTGTGTCCTCTGTCTTGCTCTGCTCTGTCACAGCCCCACTGCCTCCCCTCCCAGAGCTGCTCCACCACATTCCCTCACCTGCAAGGTCTGGCCTCCTGTGCTGCATCAATCCTGCTCCCCTGGACAGTGCTGATGTCTGAAGACAAGGGAGAACCAAACCAGGCTGTGGATGGTTGCAGATGGTGGCATAAAAACTGTGCTTGGGGCTGGCTCTCAGCCTCTGCTTGAAGCCACCTGGCTTGGAGTGGGCAAGGGAACCTCTGCAGGGCTCCTGCAGGAGAGGGAAGTGCCTGCTTTTGTCTCATCCCTCACAGTGCTCCAGAGCACTGCTGCAATCCCCCACGAAGAGCAATAATGTCACCAGAGGAGCCCTTGCAAACGGCTGCAACAGGATGTGTTCCTGCCCTGGGTGGGGATAGAGAGAGAGCAATAATTAGCAGCAGCACCAATATGTGCCTCTTCCCGGAGGAACCAGCCTGGCACGGTCTCCTTCACAAAGAGCAGAGGTGCCCTGGATGGCAGGAGGTGGGAACAGCCATGAGAGCAGTGCCACGGCTCCAGAGAGCCTCCCCTCCTCCAGCCAGGGAGAGAGGGCCCCGGGCGCATCCTGGTGTAAAACCCCAGCCGTGCCCCCTTTTCATCTGCAGAAATCAAGGGTATCCCACTTTTCCTACCCTGGATTCATCCCTAAGCAATGTGCTGAGGAGAGCTCCGGAGGCACCTGACAATGGGATGGATGCCAGAGCAACGCAAACCTGTAGGAAGGGGGGAGCCAGAAGGCTGTGAGGATGCCCAGCCAATCCCACGGCCCTCCTGGCTGGGCAGTGCAGCCTTCTGACTTGGAATGAGGATAACACAGGATGGGCCAGCCCTGGGAGCCGGCAGAGCTCAGGAAAACACGGAGTCTGCGCAGGCACAGCTGCGCTCTGAGCAGCCAGGATGCTGTGATGCTGGAGAGGGCACGGCCATCCTCTTCATCACCTGGGAACTCTGACAGATTTCAGGGGTCCAGAGGCACAAAACCGCATTTCTGGGGTGGAGAAGGGATCTGAAATCCCGAGTACCCTTTGTAGGGTGATGTGGGCACCTCACCACCCCACAGGGCATCCAAGGTCAGCACTTTGTGGGCAAAATTTCCACCAGAGAAAGATTCCTGCCTGTGTGCGGTGGCACATCAGAGTCTGAAGCACCAGCATATGCTGAGAATTAGGCCATAGGGTCGTGTTTGCCCTAAATCACAGCTATTCAGGAATTACACCCTGCCCCGTTCCCGGGCTCTCAAAGCAGAGCTCATGGCACATAATCCTCCCTCCAGCAGCTCCAGTGCCAACATCCCACTGCAAACGAGGGGACAACGCTGGAAAAAGGCTTTAGTGCCAGCAACAAACAATGAGAAAACCAGAATAAAAGGCCCTGAACACAGCGTTCCTGCTTGATCCTGCCATTTCCAAGCTGCCGCTGGCACGAGGAAATCGCCAGGGCTTTGTGCACTGCAGAGGTGGGTTTGATTTTGGTCCTGCCAGTCCCTTTTGTGGGCTCAGCAAAGCACCTTGTGCCAGAGGAAGAAGGGATGGCACCCATCCACTGCCTGCCCTTGGAGCCCAAGGCATTGCTGGAGGAGGAAATGATGTCCAGTAGGAAAGCTGGTGAGAAAGAGATGGCAACATTTCCTCTCGGACAGAAGTGGAGAATGACATAACGCGACCTCAAAGTGACCAAGATGTTGTGTTGTCCTGAGAGGAAGACCTGGTGGATCATCCTGGGCTCAGGCTCTGTTCTCTGCTTTGACTTGCACAGAGCAGAGATGAAAACCAAGCTGTCGTGCCTCTGGTGTCACCTCTTGCTTTCCAGCTGCAGCCAGGAGAGAGAACCGAGGCAGCTCTGCAGGAAATAGGAACTTGGTCGGTGGCCAGCCCCGAGGATGACCCCACAGACATGCCCTGCCAAACTCTGCTCTCGTGCTGCCCTGTGCCAGTGCCTCGTCCCCTGTGATGCTTTGAGCTCCTGCTTCTGTCCCCGCAGTGTGAGCGTGGCTGTCCCCTGTGCTCCAGGTCGTTGTCCCGCTGGTGGTGTGTCCGTGCGTGTGTGTTGTGGGATGCACGGCCCCTCTGCACGCCTGGACTTGGGGTGCCACGAGCCAGGTGGCTCCAAGCTCTGCCTCAGGGTCACGTGTGAGGCCAGTGGGCTCAGGGAAGGCTTGGGATAAGGCTGGAGAAAGTAGTGAGCGATGAGCAGCGGTGGCCCAACAGCCTGAAGGAGGCTGGAGCAGGGCCGGGAGAGGCCAAGGGACTCCTGAAGGCAGCGGGGACCAGGGGGATTCTCTGGGACTCGGGCTGGCAGAGGGTCAGGGGTCCAGGAGGATCCTGTGGGGGGTGTGGAGGTGGGGGCTGTGCACTGATGTGACCCTCTCGTCCTTTTTCTGCTCCTCATTAGAGTCCCCTGAGCGGAGCAGGCTGTGAAGGGGGTCTGCACTGAGGTATGTCCCCGTGGCTTCTGCCAGGATATCACAGCTTCCGTGGGTGCCAGGGCATGGGATACAGGAGGCGGCTCCCAGCACGGGGGCCAGAGCCCCTGCAGGAACCAGGGGAAACATCTGGGGTGCCTCAGCCCCCAGAGGAGCTGAGAATTTGGGATGCAGTCACTGGGGGCTGTTTTAGGGCAAGATATGCTCACACTCTGGTTTGCTGCTAACTTTGCCCCTTCTTCCATTCCCCTGTCACTTGTAACCCTTGTCAAGCATTCCCAGCATTGTGTGGAGCCTTCTCCTGCAGAGTCCTTCCCTGAATCCCGGGGTTGCCTGTGTGTGAAAGCTGTGCCAGGGTGACATGGGGACATCTGTGTCTGAGGGTCCCAAACTGGAGGCAGGAGGAAGTGTTGACAAGGGCAGAACTCCCAGCATGGTGCTCTGGTTTCCTTCTTCCCAGGGCTGAGGCAGTGCCACTGGGTCTGTCTTTTTTTTAGGAGAAGGGAACTGTGTGTACCAGTGTGTGTCTGGTGGGAAGGGGGATGCCCTGTGTGCCTCAGGTCCCAGAGCTCCTCGGCAGCTCCCTCTGTCAGTCTTTATCAGTGAGGTAGTGAACTCCTGGGTGGAGAGATGGACAGGACTTCTGGGAACCACAAGGGACATCTGCAAGTCTCAAGGTCACAAAGAGTCCCCCCCTTTCACTCCAGCATCAGCACCAGGCTTGATGTGCCCACAGGTGCTTGTGGTAGCAGGCAGTGATGGGTCCCAGGCAGCAGCAGGGCACTGTGTTGTGTCCCAAACCGGGAGAGAAGTCAAGGAATGGCTTCTGTCTGGGATGGCTCTTGGAGGGACACACTTCTGGATGGAAATGCCAAGCTTTGGCTTCTGAAAACTTGTGACAGGTACTCCTTGTGTCAGGGACACATGGCCAAGGCTCGAGAAGACCTTGCAGTGCCTGGGGTAGGGGGTGGCTGGTATGGGAGGACACCACACCATGAACTGGTGTAACTGGTGGTCAGTGTCCTGCGTGTGCCAGGAGCAGGGAGCTGCTGGTGCCCTCACATACCAGGCTCCCCCAGGGGCAGGTGTTTGGTGCACAGAGAGGCTTGGGGACAGGGTCTCACAGCAGGTCCAGCCTCTCTGGGGCTGGACATGGGTTTGCCCACGTGTGCTTTGCTGCGCTCAGGGATTTCAGACTCTGCAAGAGACCAGAAAATGCCTGAGGACTTCTGGCTGGGCTTGTGGCTCCTGCTGATGGGTGCCTGGGGAGGCTGGCAGGTGGCCTGCCATGACTGATGTGAGCAGGGCAGGGCTGCCCAAGGATCCTGCTCAGGAAACACGGTTGTGCCTCAGGGTGGTGAAGAGCTGGGCTGTGTTTAGGGCAGTTCTGTCTCTGCACAGTGAAGCCATCGGTGGTGCCCAAAGGTGCCAGACCAAGGGAGTTCCTGGAGCCTTGCAGGTCCAGGTGGTGCCCACAGCTGTGGGATTACAGGTCTGGGGGCAGCGTGTCCCCTGCTGTGCAAATGCAGGCTGTGGAGCACCTCCTGTGCCATCCTTGTCTCCCAGGGGGTGGGCTTGGTGAGCTCTGCCCAGCGCTCTGCCCCCCACTTCTCTACATGGACCTGCTGCAGGGCGGTCCTTTGTCCAGGGGGAGCTGGAGCTGTGACCTTGGATGGGAGCCTTGGGTTCCCCTCCCAGCTCTGCTTCACTCCCGGGGTGTCCATGGGTCCAGCTCCGTGGGTGTCTGTGGGTCCAGCCATTCCCTCCCACCGCTGGAGGGTGAGGGCAGGACGGAGACCCCCAGTCTCTGCTGCTCATCCCCGTGCCCCGGCCCGGCCCCCCGGGTGTGTAACGCTGCTCTCCCTTCCCTCCCCGCAGATCTCCGGCCCCTGCCCGATGTAGCCATGACTGGGACCTGCACCCGGGAATGCACGGAGTTCGGCCACTCCGACACCTGCTGGATGCCCGGCCAGTCCTCCCCCAGCCGCAGGCCCAAGAACGCCCTCAAACTCTCCACTTTTGTGCCTTACCAAGACAGAGGGAGTCAAGAGCAAGTCGGGAATGGCAGCCCCAGACTCTCAGAAGAGCGCAGCACCAAAATGGCCAACCTCCGCCTGCTCCCCACGTACAGTGCCTTCTCCAATAGTAGCCATGAGCCCTGCAAGGACTCTCCCATGGAGGAAATTCCTCTCACCCAGACCTCGGACTTCCAGCCAGCCACCACCCCCTCGGCGCAGACCACCAAGAGGGAGATCTACCTGTGAGGCTGGGCGTGAGGGGCAGGGAGCAGCCGCGCTTCTGAGGCCAGTGCCCAGAGGAACGTTTTAAACCTTCGATGCTTTACGGCTCCGGCCGGTCCTCCAGGCAGTGGGCTCTGCGGAGAGCAGGGCGGGGCGAGGCAGGGATGCGAGGAGCGCCTTTTCAACCCGCTGTTTCCCGGGGCTGGGGGTGGGTGGGAAGGCTGAAAAGCATCCGAAACCCGATTCCCGAGCACTTGCGGGTGCATGTCTCCGAACTGCTGCGTCGCCGGGGAGGGCTGGGCAGGCTCCTGGTGCGGAGGGCACGGCTGGGGAGAAGGGCTTACGTACCAAAGGTCCGCGCAGAGCTGGTGGAGTTCCTGGGGCATAGGACGAGGGGTGTCCCCGCACACGGGGAGCGAGCTGCCTGTCTCTTTGCTGTAGACTCCTGTAAATACTTAGGAATGACATTCAAGTCCTGCCTGATCGAAACTTTTTATTGTCCTTGAAACAAAAAAAAAGACGTTTAAACAAAAACAAACAAACAAAACACACATAAAAAAAAGAGGAAAAACAAAACAAAAACAAACAAAAAAAAAAAGAAAAGGAAAAAGAAAAACAAACCACAGGGAGCAAGTTCCAGCTTGGAATGGTTTGCTGCGTGGAAGAGCCCCTGGGAGCGCAGCGTCCGGCCCGCACTCATGTTCTATATTGTAAATAGAGATGTGACCAGTCCCTGAAACAACAGCTGGGGAGCTGGAGGAGAGGGGCAGCATCCCTGCTGGACTGTAGGGACTTTGCTATTTTTCAGCCTGGATCTCTTTCTGAACGTTGTCACTGTGCCCACAAGCTGCAGGGTCCTTAGGGACTGCCCGGTGCCATAGGTGGGGTCTGCTTTTGGGGGGCGGGGGGTTCCCTGGTGGTGGCCGGGCGCCTGGCGGGTGGAGGAGGGATGGGGAAGCCCCCAGTGAAGGGACCGGCTGGGTCCGGGGAGGGGATGTCCCAGTGCAGGGACCGGCTGGGTCCGGAGAAGCCCTCAGTCCCACTCTGCTGGCAGGGAGGTCGTCACCGGCTGTGGTGTCTCAGCCCGTCCCCTCGTGCCTCCTCGGGGCAGGGGATGCCCGTGAGGCGGCTGTGCCGTGCCCTGGACCTCCGTCCCACCCGCCTGTAAAGCCACCATTGCCTTTGTGAGGAGGAGCTTTGTCTCAGGGTCACACCGGGGGCCACCGAGCCCCTGCCCACTGGACTCCCGCTGCCCTTAGGCCACGGGGCCACTCTCACGGGGTCCAGCTTTCTCTTCCATTGTCAAAGGTCCACCGGTCTCCCCGGCAGGTCCCCGCTGCCCTGGCATCCTCAGCTCCCTTGCAGGGCACCCAGCCAGGGCAACTCTGCGTGGGCAGCGAGGAGAGGACCCCCTGCCCCTCCAGGGACTCCCCAGAGGGGCCGCCTGGGCACTCTCTCTACTCCCTTGGGAGCTGGGGCACGGTCCTGTGTTTGGGGGCTCCACGTGCCCCCCTGGCGGGAGGGGTCCGGGCGACTCGCGCCTCATTCCCGGGTAGCCCTTCCCGGCCCTCCCCCGCCGGGGCGCGGGGAGGGGCTGTGCTGCACCGTAGTTCTTCCCGTACTCGCGCGTCTTCATCTCTGGCATCTTCCTTAGGGAGCGGGGCCAGCGGTAACTGCGGGATGGTTCCCTCCGTGGTGGCTCATCTTCGGACCACGCGGTCCGTCACCGCGGGGCTCCGCCGGCACAGGGACACCCCCGGGGCTGCGGCTCAGGGACTGCCCTGCCATAGCTGTAGTGCCTGTCGGGGTGCAGCGCGCCGGGGCCCCCCTGCCCAGCCTCCTCCCTCCCTCCAGCATCCTTCTCTGAGCAGCTCCTCTCCCTCCGCGGTGGCAGGACGCGGCCAGCTCGCGGGTGCGGCTCCCGCTGGCCGGAGGGGACACGGTGCGAGCCGAGCCCGGGTGGCAAAGGAAGGGCGGCAGAAGGCGCCTGTTCGCCCCCGTTCCCTCGTGCCCCGGCCCTGCCTTCCCCGGGAGGCACCGTGCCACGCACCGCCCGCGGCCCCGGCACCCGAGGTGCCCCCCGGAGGAGGCAGGACCCTCCTCCCGGCCTCCTGCTGCTCCCGCCCACCGGCCGGGCGTCCCTCCCGTCGGGCGCGATGCTCCCGGTGGACCAGCCCGCCCGTCCGGGCATCCCTGCTCTCCCCTCGCCCGCGGGGGCCCGCGTTCCCCTGGTCTGGCTGCCTGAGCAGGTCCCGCTCCTGAACTTGTTTTTATTGTAGCTCTGTAGTTTCAGGGCCAAACTGGGCAGAATGTGCAATTTGGCCGTGCTGGCCAGGATCTCTGACCCCGCTGCCAACCCGGCTGCTCACGCCTCCCCTGGGCTCAGGCAGTGGCAGTGTCCAGTGCCCCTCGTGGGGACCCCCTGGGACAGCGGTGTGGCCCCATCTGAGGGGTGCTTGTCCAAGACCGACCTTATCCTGGCCCCTCAGCTGCGGGTGGGCTCCCTGCCTCGTGCCCGGGCTCTCCAGAGGGCCCCTGAGGTTGGAAGCCCCGCGGCTGGAGGTGCTGTTCTTGTCTCCTGGAGCACATGGCAATGTCCTCAGTGCGAGCACGGTGCGAGGGGGGAGTGCAGAGGGGGTCCCCGAGGGGTGGGTGTGGGCACGGGTGCCACGGGGAGGGAGGGTTGGGGGGGATGAGTCTCGTGGGGGGTGCACAGAGGGATGGTGGGGCTGGGGGTTTGGAGGGCAGCACAGTGGGGAGAGGGCACGGGGGGCTGGGGGGTGGAGAGGGGCTGGGGGGAGCATGGAGGGGAGGGTGGGTGTGTGGGGAAGAACAGAGAGGGCAGTGGGACTGGGTCCTCAGTGGGGTGCCAGAGGGGTAGGAGGCTCTGTGGGGCGCAGCAGGGATGGGGCCCTGGGGAGGAGAAGGCCCTGGGAGAGGGGGTGCTGGGGATCTGTCCCGGGGTGAAGTTGACAGTGTCACTGGGGATCAGTCCTGGGGGAGGGTGAAGAAGAGGTGCTGTCTGTCGGAAAGAAGCTCATTTGCACAATTATAAGCCAGAAGGATAAAGCCTCTGTGCACGTGGGGAGGGGGAAGCTCCCCACGGGCTCCAGTCTAGACAAGCACAGGGAAGAGGAGGGGGTTGGACACCTCTGAGGAGGGTTCACTGTATCTCACACTGCACTAGGACAAGCCAGGGGTAAAACCAAAGGTGGGAGCCAGGGAGCAGGCGGGCTGCGTGGGAAGGATCTAAGCGACCCCTTTGTAGCTCTTCAGTGTTGGTTCTATTTATACGAGATTTCATTTCCTTGCTTGTGATGCCTTGTTTTTTGTACAGTTTTATGTACATGCAGGTGTAGCTTTTCTAAAGGAGAAATCCTACGGCAGAGTAAAAGTACCCAACTATTTTTCAGATGGTGACCTATGTCTAAGGCGACGCCTCTTGCTAAGGTTGTATTGCTCTCAATGTGTGATGCATTTCCCTGTGCGGGGAAGGCTTTGGGCCTTGGGCTTGGTTTTCCCCGGGCGCTGTGAGCACAATTGATTCCCTTGTAACTCTTTCTGTTCGGAGCAGTGAGCATGACACCGTCGTGATCCCCTTTCCGTTCTCTCTCCTGTTCTGTTTGTTTGCTGAGCTGTCAGATGACCAACTCCATTGTAATTAGCCCTTCCTAAAGCTTTACAATAAAAGTGTGAAAACCCAGCTGCCTGTGCCTGGCTGGTTCTTCCTGTGTCTCATCCTTACATGGAGGCTCTGGAGAGCCTTGGATTTACCTGCCTTCCCCCAGGTGCACAGAGCTCTGGGGTGGCTGCTCTTGTCTCCCCACTCCTGTTTTCCAGTTTAAGGATATTTCTGCACAGATATGAATAAAATAACCCCCCAAAGCAGTTTGCCACAAACCAGTCTCCTTTAAGGCCAGGTTGGATGGGACTTGGACAGCCTGGACTAGTGGAAGGTGTCCCTGCCCATGGCAGGGGGTGGAATGAGATGAGCTTTCACATCCCTTCCACCCCAAGCTATTCTATGATTTAAAACCAAAATGTTTCAATGAAAAGACATCTTCAGTCCCGAGGCTGCCTGCACCTGTCACCAGCTAAGGTAGGAACCATGGGAAGTCACATCAAGTGCTCCAGATTCCCTCCAACCTCCATCGCTGCTCCTTGGAGCCCTGATCCATTTCCCACCGTTTCACCATCTCCTTTACCAAGCATGGCTGATGGTTTTTAGGTACTTTGGACCCTTTGGAAACAGCTGGGCCACTTCAAACTAGAGCACATTTGTGGCTGCTTCCCACCACAGCTGCAGGGAGCTCTCTGAGCCATGGCTGTGGTGTTTCCCTGGTTGCCTTCACACAGGACTAGGCAGGATCAGGAGCTGTACAGGGGGGGTTCTTGGCTCAGAGTAGAGTTGCTGCCCTCGTTAGTGGGTGCTGGGCTCACACACAGCACTGCACCTCTCTCTGCTGAGCTGTGGGCACTGGACTCCTCTGGTTGTGCCACCAGGCAAAGGCAAGACTCACCCCAAGCTTGGAAGACCCCAGCAAGTGTCCCTGGGAAGGAAGGAGGAGTTCCCATATGAAGATGTAGCCCATCCTCCCCTCCTCTATGTAGAGACTCCCTTTCTACCATTGCCTTCTTCCCAGGCTCTCCTCTGGGCCATGAAGAGTGGGACTGATGCCCCCACTCCTGAGGGATCACTGCTCCTGGGTGAGGGGTGGGGGCTCTCAGCTGCCCCTCAGGGCAGGCACACTCCAGCTGGGCAGGGATGTGTCTCCAGGGATCCTGGGGAACTGAGCAGCCTTTGCTGCCTGCTGGTGCCCCATCCCAGGGAAAGAGGACCCACACGTTGAGGATGGTGCCAGGCTCCCACAGAGGGGCAGGTCAGAGCTGTCAGCACCCACCTGCCTTCAGGAGAGACCACCAAATGGTGTCTTCCTAAGCAAAGACACAGTCCCAGGATCTCCCTGTCCCTCCTGAACATTCCTGGCCTTGTGCCATGCCCTACAGTTGCTCCTCATGCTCCCTCCTCCTCCCCATTTATCCCAGGATGTGCCCCCTCTCCATGTCCCCCATCTGTGCCTCTGTCCCCTCTCTGCTGTACCTTTCCCTGCCCATCCCACCCATTCCCTCCTTGCCTCTCCTCTCCTATTCCACTGCTCTCCCCTCACCCCACAGCACATCAAGCCTTCCCGCTCCTCCAGCACAGCCCTGAGCCTCCCATGCAGCCAGCTCAGTGCTGGGCTGGAAACCCTCTGGTTTCCATGGCAGCACACATCAATTACGGGGTGGGAAAGGGCCTCGAGGATGCGGAGAAGGAGGAGGAGGAGGAGGATGCAGCTTGGGGCTTGGACACAGGGGCTTGGACACAAGGGCCTCCCGGGCAGCACTGGCCTTGCGATGGGTTCTGGTGCCCACTGAGCCCTGCAGGTGGATGTGGAAGGGGATCCTCCACCCCAGGATTGTCCCACCTGCCTGGGCTCCATGAGCAGCTGAAATGCAGCGGGGTGACAAGGCCTCGGTGTCCCCACTGAGCCCGCTGAGCCCTGGAGATTTGGGAATCATTCCTAGCTGAAGGTGGAGGGCATGGAAGCTGCTCCTCCTGCCCACCCTTTGGTGGCCTCCCCTGGGGTGGGGACATCTGCAAAGAGGAGTCATGGGCTGAATGGCTGCCCAGTGGGGATGGTGTGTGATGGGAGGGGGGCTGGGCAAGGAACCACTTGTGCATAAGCTTTGTTCTGACCTGGGTTTAACAAGTACCTCTGGTTTAATTGGGTCCTCAGCTTACAGCAGGAACTGGGAATGTGCCAGGCCAGGGACATCCATTTTGATGGAAAATTTAATTCTTGTGTCTCCTGAGGGCCTGACCTTGCAGCCTCAGCTGTCCAGCTGCCTGCACAGCTCTGGCAGATTCATCTTCAGTTCCTGCATGGCAAGGGGGATGAGGTTTGGGATCTCTCCCTGGCTCAAACCAGAAGTGACCAGGTGCAGCAGCACCATCTTCCTCACAGAGGATGACTTTCCTGAGGGTTTTCCCAGCATGACTTTGCTCCATAATAAGCACCATGAAGTTTTAAAACACTGTTGGCAATAACCATAGAATCCCAGAATGGTTTGGGCTGGAAGGCATCTTGAAGATCATCCAGTTCCACCCCCTGCCATGGGCAGGGACACCTTCCACTAGCCCAGGTTGCTCCAAGCCCCATCCAACCTGGCCTTGGACACTTCCAGGGATCCAGGGGCAGGCACAGCTTCTCTGGGCAACCTGTGCCAGGGCCTCCCCACCCTCCCCATCTGTGCTCACGTGTTTCCTTCTCCAAGTTCCTCACTGCCCGAGCAATGGGCATTTCTGCAAACTGGAACCAGGGAACCAGGTGGGAATCTCAGAACTGCCTGATCTGTTTTCACTGAACCTTTAAAGAAATAAAAGGATCCTGAGAAGGCTCCTGGGCCAAGGAGGTTTGGTGGGAGGACAGAGTGAGCCAGCAGAGCTCTGCCCAGAGCTGGCTGGAGTGGTGGCTGAGCAGTGGGATGGCACAGGGATGGTGGCCACAGATGCCCTCCTGGCATGGGAGTAGGGCACTGGGCCACTGCTGTGCCAGCCTTGGAGCTTGGGGTAGGAGTTCCAAGAGAATTTAAAAGCTGACACCACCTCTCCAGGCAGGGGATGTGTTTTATGCCTCGATGCCTTGCAGGCAGCTGTGGACCCCCGAGAGCAGGGCTGGCCACGGAGAGGGCAGTGGGGGGCTTCCATAACCAAATCAGAGCGAGAAACAGAGCCCACCGTGCAGGAGGAGCGGGACCAGGGCACGAGGAGCTGCTCCCTCCTTCCCCGGCTGGCCCCGGGCTGTGGGAGGTGGCTCCGCCGGTCCCTCCCGTGCGCTGCCGTTAATGGGATGAGCGGGAGACGAGCCCGCGGTGGCCACGGAGCCTGGCCCTGCATATGTTGTGGTGGCCTCTGGGGGAGATTGGATGTTGTGCTACAGGAGAAGCCCCTGTAATCACCCCCAGGATGATTGGGATTTGCAAGCAGCTCAGGGGAGGCAGGGGGGGCCCGGCCCCAGGCAGTTTGCTTGGTGTCTCTGCCTGTCTGGCAGTATGATGAAGGGGATTAGGAGATTTAGAGCAAGCCCAGCCCCCTCTCTGGGGGGCTCTCGAGCTGAAACCCCAGCAGAATACACAGCTGGGTTTATTCCCATAGGCAGATTGGTA
Organism: Pseudopipra pipra; assembly: GCF_036250125.1. Classification (NCBI taxonomy): domain Eukaryota; kingdom Metazoa; phylum Chordata; class Aves; order Passeriformes; family Pipridae; genus Pseudopipra; species Pseudopipra pipra. Next base: position 2,343,735 of record NC_087563.1, on the reverse strand, counting down.
GAGAGGAGGCCGGGGTGCTGCTCACAGCAGCTAATCTGAGAGCAGGAGCTCTCCCTCCCTCTGCCAGTAGGGCACTGCCATCACCCCAGACAGGCAGAGTCTCTCAGTTTCCCCCAAGCAGCTTTCGCCCCACAGTGCTGCCCCCATCCCCTCCTTGCCCAGTTCCCAGCCCCTCTGCAGTGCCACAAGCCCCCCTTGGCCCGGTGTGACCCTCCAGCACAGCCTGGCATCACGTTGGAACCACAGGAGGAGGCACAGCTGCTTGGACCCTGCTCCTGTCCCCCACCTGCCCCTGGCCTGAGCTGAGCCTGGCCCACACAAAGGCAGACATTCTCTGGCCAAGGGAGGTTTAGTGCAAACAGACCTAATGGGATTAGCAGGAACGGGAGCCACACTCTGCTCTGCTCCAGCAGAGAGGGAAGTGAGCCTGCCCTCCCTCCTGGAGCCCAGCTCTCCCCCACCTGTCCATCAGCCCAGGGTGGGTGCCAATCACCAGGTATCTCAGCACCCACACTGCTCAGGGAAGGCAGCTCTATAAACCTCACTGTCCTGTGCTCCTCCAAATTAACAGCTGCGGTGCATCAGACAGCTCAGCTCCCCCAGCCCACCTCTGCACTCTGAGCTCGTTATGGACACCCAGCTGCTGCTGCAGGACATGGCTGAGTCCCACCTTCACCTGGGAAACAGCCCCAAATTGCAAGGTTACCAACTTGGACTCTGGAGAGAGGAGGTTTTTTCAAAAGGCTTTAAAAAGGTTTGAAATGTGAGGATGGAAACCAAACCCCTCCTCAGTTCTCTCTTTGCAGCAGCTTTGTCACAGCTCCAGTGCTGCAGGGATGCTCTGGAGACCCTGTTTGTCTTTATGGGCAGTGTGGGAAGGGCCAGGAGGACCATCAGGTCCACTGATTAATTAGCTTTGCAAGAACACCGAGGATCCCACCATAAACCACTGTGGTGTTACCATGTAACCATGGACCAGAGATGGTTTTCACATTGCCACACGTGGAGACAGAACCTGGGCAGCAGGGCCTGTAACTCCACAGCTGAGATGAGCCCTTGGAGGTGGCACAAAGGTGGCTGTCAGCTGGAGGGGGGATGTAACCTGGACAGGAGGTGGCTCCAGGGAGACCTTAGAGCACATTCCAGGGGCTCCAAGAGAGCTGGAGAGGGACTTTGGACAAGGGCTTGTAGCGACAGGACAAGGGGAAATGGCTTCCCACTGCCAGAGAACAGGGGTAGATGGGATGTTGGGAAGAAATTGTTCCCTGTGAGGGTGGGGAGGCCCTGGCACAGGTTGCCCAGAGAAGCTGTGGCTGCCCCTGGATCCCTGGAAGTGTCCAAGGCCAGGTTAGATGGGGCTTGGAGCAACCTGGGCTAGTGGAAGGTGGCTTTGGAGCTGGATGAGCTTTAATGTCCCTTCCAAGCCAAACTGTTCCATGATTCTATGATCCTGTGTAATCAGGCAAAGCTGACAGTGGCTGTCACACAAGGCCATCATGGGCAGGGGGTGACCTGATGGTGTAGTGCCAGTCACCCTCTCCTGGCTGCTGCAGCTTGGGGAGGACACAGGGATGCTGCTGCAGAAGCAGGAGAAGGTGTCTGCAGGCAGCTCCTTGGCAGGATTGTGGGCAGGAGCTGCACCCATCCAACATGGGCTGTGAGCCTCTTCACAGTCAGCAGGGGAAAATCACAGATGTCTTGCTTCTGGTCTCCCAGGCTTGTCCTCAGTTTCTCTTCCTGCCCTATGAAATAATTCCAGAGCTGAGGAAAGGGCTGCACAGGCTGTTTTCCAGACCTAGAAAGGGAGCCGGAAGTGAATGACTTAAATGGATTCTCCAAAGACCACACAGATCTGGGAGAGTCCTTCTTTTCTGGTCCAGAAGGTGAAGGACTCTCCCAGGAGAGTCAGTGGGAGCAGGTCAGGCCTCAGTTTCCCCATCTGGATCTGATCTGGAGAAACCACCAGGACAGGCTGTTGTGCCCACTCCCAAGTTGTTGGTGACATCACAGCCCAGTGGCACATCCTGCACCCAGGCAAAATCATGCAAAACCCACTCATAAAGCTGAGGAAAGCCTCAAAACTCAGTGCTTTCTACCCAAGCACAGCAGAGGGGTGCCAAGAGAGGATGTCCATCATTAGGAAATGGATAACAAAGGCCCCCACACGTCACCCTCAGGGTGCATCCGATGTGCTCTGCTCGAGCAGCCACTTCCACCTGTGCCCTGTGCTACAACAAACGTGAGGCCACAGGAGAGCCTTGAAGGAAGCAGAGGGCTGGGTGCCAGTGGGATTTGGCTGTAAGGGAGCCAGGACGGCAAGGATGGAGCTGCAAAGTGCTGGGAAGGGTTTGTGTGCCTGGGAGGGATGGCCAGGGGAGGCAGCGAGGAGGTGGGAAACTGTCAGGAGGGGTGGAACCTTCTTTCCCTGCCTTATCCTGCCTTTAGCTAAAGCCTTCCCCGTGCTCTCCCTCCCACCCCACACCCTGGGATTGCTCCCTGAGAGCAGAGCCATCCCTCCCTCACGTGTGGGGGCCCGGCAGCACCACACCCCTGTCGTATTTATATCAACAGTCACCCCCGACCTCGGCTGTGAGGGCACAGCATTCCTTGCCCTGAGATAAGCTATGCTCATCCCAGCCCTTTCCAAGCTTGCTGGAAAGGATGGCATCTTTCCCAGGGTCTCTCTGGCTGCCAAAAGCAGGTCTGCCATGGCACAGCTCGCTCACCGTGTGGACAAGCTCACCCCAAATGCTGCTGACATCATCTGCACCCCAAAATGCTTTGCTGGGGGTGAGGGAGGTGAGGAAGGACTGGCCATTTCCAAGGACCAAAAAGCCAAGGAGAGGCTGTTTTCCCCTGCCCAGTGTAGCTCCCCGTAGCCTCAAACCTGCTGAATTGTGCTCATGACTCAAATTTGAAGGAGATGAAGAGCTGATAAAATCCCACCCGCTGTTCCGGGGCTCCGCCTCCAGCCCGGTGGATGCTGGAATGCTGGAATCTGCTCCGGCAGCTCAGCCCCAGCCAGGACGGGCAGCACACGGGAGGCAGAGCTCGGCCCCTTCCCAGACTGTCAAACAGCCTTTGGGACACGGTGAGACCCCAAAGGGGTCACAAACGCGAAATAAAACCAGCCCCAGCTGAGCCTTCTGGGCGCTGGTTTTCCCCGTTCCTGGCAAAGGTGAGCACTTGCTGGGTGAGATCCTCGCCCTGCCTGGGAGCTACCAGGAAACCCCAAATCCCACAGTTCTCACGCTGAAACCGTGGGCTGTCCCATCCAGCTTTCTCCCTCCTTTCTCCAGCCCTCCAATCCCTCTTCCTCCAGGGCAGCCCAGGTCCCTGAGGACCCCCAGAGCCTGCCTGGTGTCTGGAGGTCCTGGGCACCTTGGCAGTGTGTCCTCAGCCATGGTGCCCAAGAATCAGTCACCAGATCCTGGCCAGCCTGAGGTCTGCCCTTCCTCATCCCTGTGGCACCAGACTTATCTCAGCCATCCCACTTCCCCAGGCCAAAACCAGAAACACAGAACTCCCACATGCTCCAGAGCTGGACTCACTTCACCAGCTCCTGCCTCATCTGGAGCTGGACACTCTCTGGGAGTTTTCCAGAGCCAGAGGTGGGTGGCAGGAGATGTGTGATGCAGGGGAGACGTTGCTCCAGGAGCAATCCTTCTCGGCAGAGACAGCACAGGAGTGGGAGGCTGAGCCTGCCCTGCCAGCTAAGGTGGCACACAGCCCCTTCTGGGACAGCTCTGTAGCATGGCACTGTGCACAGGGAGGGGCAGCCAGAGCTCTCCTCTCCTGGCCCAGGAAGGGTGTCCAAGGGAAGCACAGGGAGGCTGGTTCTGAAAAGGGAGGAGCAGCAAGGGCATGTCCACATCCCTCAGCACCCCAAGCTGGAACGGAAACAGAGCAGTGATGCCAGGACCAGCCAGTGCATGTACCTGCTCCAAAGATGGGCAGAGCCCAGGTGGCATGTGCAGGTCCACTGAAGGAAAGTGTTGAACAGAGTAGGACAGGTCCTGTGGGGCTTCATTCCCTGTCCAGGCCACCCAGCAGGACAAACACCTCGAGGGCAAACCTTCCTCCCAGCACCCTTATCCTGCCCCTGGGCTGGGCTGGGGCTGGGTGCTGTGAGGGGCTCAGGGTGCTCTGCCTGTGGCACATCCTGGGGTGGCCAGTGCCCAGCACCAGGGAGTGCCCAGTTTTGCACACACACTCCCCATCCTCCTCCATGGGGACATGGGCAGGGCTGTGCTGTCAGAGCTGCTCCGTGTGGGGCCGTGTGTCCGAGGGGGGCTGTGCACGTGGCCGGGCACAGAGCGTGTCCCTGTGTGTGCCCCCGGGCCGGGGGCAGGGGGGGCACGGGCTGCCCGTGCTCACAGAGGCAGCCACAGGCAGGTGCGTGTGCTGCACACGGCCAGGGGCCGTTATTATTCTTTATTAGTTTTCCTGTCTGTCTGACATATCCTTTATCACTCTGTCTCAATCTTTCACTCATCCTCCTTCTCTCCCTCAATCACTCTCGATTAGTTTCTCTGTCTGCCTCACATTCCTGTATTCTTCATCAGCCGCTCCCTCTCCTGCCCTCCCCCTTCCATGTCCCTTCCACGCAGCTTTCCTCCCTCCTGGCTCCTCTCCCCCACTGCCCTGGGAGCCCACGAGCCTGGCGTGGTCAGGAATTGTGGGGCCATCGTGGCTGGTGGCTGCTCAGCTCCTGCAGCTCCTGCTCCAGCTCCATCCCTGCCCTGGGAGCTGCCGGGAGCATCCCGGGGGTGCCGAGTGCCTCCAGCCCCCCACTGGGGTGGATGCTGCTGAATCAGCTGCACATTAAGCCCATGGCTCAAAGCAGCTCAGGAGTCAGTGACAGGGAGCAGATCCACTCGGATGTTCATGCTTTGCCCCTGCTTCCCCAGCCCTCTGCTCCTCCTCCAGTCCATCCCAGCACACATCCACCAGCAGGGAAAGCTCTGTCTTGTGCCTCATCCCAGTTCCCCTTCCAGGCTGGTAGTGGAATTCCCTGAGTAGGCTGGTGCTGTAGGACTGTCTGTGAGACTGAAGGCAACTTGCCAGTTGCCAGAAGAGGCCCTGGCTGCCAGCCCCAGGCCAATTCACAGCCTTTAATGCCTCTTATTCCAATGTCTGTGCTGCTCCTGCAGGGATGTCTCTGCCTGTGTTGACCTGCAGTCACCCCCCCCACAGGAGGGAGATCAGAGCAGGGGCTGGGATGGAACCACATGGTCAGAGACCACAGAGACCAAAGAGAACAGAGCTGCTGGTGCACCTCAGGCTCTGAGACACAGGGGAGAAGGCACAGCATGGAGGGATGCTCTGGAAGGCACCTTTGGCTAAAGACAGGGAATGGATGAAGACATGCCTGGATCCCTCAGCAGGGCACAAATATTTTACCTCATCTCCCTCCCCTGTGGGGCCAAAGGTGAAAATCTGCAGTTCTGGAGGACTCAGGTGGGTGAAATGGGCTGGCAGTGGCTGCTGTGCCCGAGGCTCCCAGAGGGATCCATCAGCCCAGACTGATGGCAGCTCCTCATGGGGATGGGATCTGCTGGGCTGCTGCCACCCCTGAGCCTGGAGGAAGGGGATGCCCACAGGTTGGCAGCTCTCTGCAGCCTTGTCCCTGCCCCCAGCATGGAGAAAATCAGAGCTGGCACTGCGGGAAAGACCCTCAGTGCCACAGCAGCCCCTCTGTGCTGTGTGGGGTTGGTGAGGGGGGGTGTCCTGACCCACCAGCTGGGACAACCACAGGACTTCTGCCACTGAGCCCCCACGGAGCTCAGTTTTGGGCGGGAGCCATTCTCTCTACTCTGATTTCCCGGCACTGTGTTTGCTCCTGTTGCTGGCTGGGAAGCCCTGTCGCTGCCCAGTGCCGGGGCTGCCTTTCCCAGCATCAGAAAAGCCCATTCCAGGGGCTGGTGGGGCGCTGGGTGAAGCCACATGGAATGGGAGAGCTCATTAACACCCAGCGTGGCCCCAGGACCCCCCTGGCAGAGGGGGGTGCAGCAAGAGGGGATGGGTCCCGCGCCGCAGCCGCCGCTGCTGCTGATGGATGTGACAGGCGCGGGGTTGCCAGGAGATAGCATCCTCCTCCTCCTCCTCCTCCTCCTCCTCCTCCTCCTCGGGCGCTGCAGCCAACGCGGCTCGGCGCTGGTGAGGTAATGCTCCTCCGGCAGCCTCCCTGCCGGCCGGCCCTGCCTCTCCCTGCCAGCAGCCGGGGGAAAACGAAAAACCCTTTACAGACATTCCCTTGGCCGCGGCGCCCCGTCTCTGCCCCTCCTACGGCAGGGTTTGCGTAACCCGGCCTCGGCGTCGGCACCCAAAAGTGCTCCCGTGCCCTCCTTGGCATCTCCAGTCCTGCCTTCCCAGAGGTGAGGTCCATCACGGACCCCCCGCCCGGGTTTTGCCTGTGTGCAAACAGGATGAGAGGTTTTCGTGGATGTGGGAGGGCAGGGGGAGAGGCAGATGGCCCCTCACGCACACAGAGGCTCATTGAATAAATATCTGGCTACAAATTATCTGCTGATCTAATAAAAAAGATATTACCTACCTCCACAAACCTAGTTTCAAATTATTCCTTCTGCTGTGCTCAGTAGCCTACTGGGAGATCACTGGCAGGTTAATTTGCTATTGAACGGGTCCCAACTGGAATTAGGCTCCAACCTGCCTCTGCTTTCACTTGACAGTTAATGAAAGTCGCTGTTATTCACTCCTGGCTCTGAACTTTATGCACTGCACCATGTTTCACAGGTGGGAAAGAGCTGACCAGGATATTTTCCCTCGGATTCTCAAGGTATTCAACACTGGCAAGGCCCAAAAAGGTGCTGAGATAGAAAATAAACTGCCATTTGTATGCTTTTACATGAGAACTTGGTGTGTTCCTAACAGAAGTGGCCTTTATCTGGGGACTGTCACTCTGATTATTTTATATCTGTGCAGTGCCCCAGAGGTGTGCATAGAAAATGAAAACAGATAAAGAGCTTGAACGAGGCAGAGCTCTGCCAGAGGCCCTAATAAACCAGCAGGCCAGGCTGATGGGGGAGGTTGGCATGGTGGGGGGGCACGTTAAAGTGATCCATCCTGTGAGCCAGAGCTCCTGCCTGCTCTGCAGCCAGGGCAGGGGGCATGGAGGGCAGCAGGACTGGTCCATGGCACTGGGAGAGGTGCCTGGTGACAGGCACTGGTGGGAGTGACAGCTCTTCTGTGCCAGGAGGGCACCCAAAACCAGCCCTCCCAGCACCCACAGGGCTGATCTCTCGGTGAGGGCAAGGGCTTGGGTGACCTCCATCCTTGGGTGCTGGAAGACCTCCCTCCCTGTGGCTGGGACTGTGTAAGCTCTGCTGCATGGGGGGACCACCTTCCTCTGGGCTGGGCTCTCCCACCACAGCTGCTGCCCAGACTTCTCCAGGACACACTGGGAATGGCTGGAGCTGTGTCAGGGGAGGCTCAGGTTGGATCTCAGGAAAAGGTTCTTCCCCCAGAGGCTGGTTGGGCACTGCCCAGGCTCCCCAGGGCAGTGGGCACAGCCCCAAGGCTGCCAGAGCTCCAGGAGGGTTTGGACAATGCTCTGAGGAACAGAGTGGGATGGTTGGGGTGTCTGTGCAGGGCCAGGAGTTGGACTGGATGATCCCTGTCAGGGATTATCCCCAGCTCAGGATATGCTGTGATTCCGTGGTTCTGTGGTTCTGTGACTCACCCCAGTTCCATGCAGGTTTGGTGGCAGCATCCCCTGGGGCCAAAGTCAGGGTCAGCAACAACACAGACACAACAGCAAATGGTCTTTGCAGTTTCTTGTCCATCCCATCCCACCTTCCACTCCCCACTGCTCTCCTTGCACAGCCCCGTTATCCCACCATGTTCTCCTTGCTCCATCACCCTCCCCTCACCCCACACACAGTTTCTGCAGAGCTCCTGGACTGCCACGGCCCAGAAGCTTCCTTTACTGTCCAGGCATGGTTTGCTTGGGGCTCAGTCCCATCCCCTGCCCCTGAAGACCCGTCAGGAACAGCAGGAAGAGCTGAGTCAGCAGCTCTGACATTCTCCTTCCCCCTCTGGCACCCCAAGCCCCGTAGGTAATTCCCATCTCCCTCAGTGTTTGCACCCTCCAGGCACTCACAGACAGTGATCCGGCTCCTGCCTGCGTGAGTGATCAGCAAAGCTAGACAGATTTAGTTCATTTAATCTGCCTCCTAAATCCCATCCTTCAGCCTCTTCATCATCTCCCCTGTGTCTCTCCATTGTGTCTGTATCTCCTCGGGACAGCAGTGCCTCCAGCTGTGCCCAGGCACACGGATCCACGCAGGGAATGCTGGTGCCAGCACGACTCCGGGCAGTCCTGGGGAGAGTGGCACTGCTGCACCTCCACGGGCTGTCCCTGAGGGTGCTGCCCCAGGGTCCCTAAGGCTGTCTGGGGACACCTGGCACACCAGGCACCCTTTGGCTCTGTCCCCTCTTTGCCAAGGCTGCTCCAAAGCCAAGACCCTCCGGTGTGCCCAGTGTCCTCAGTGCCCTCATCAGACCCCTCTGATACCTGCTCCATGGTGAGTGCTGCAGAAAAGAGCTGGCAAAGCACCAGGGCAGGAAAAGGAGGTGTGGGACATTCATGTCTCCAGGCTGGTGCCCCTTGTGCTGCAGCATCCCCTCCTTGACACAGCCCACTGTGTGTTCCAGCGTCCCCAGCCAAGCACTGGGCACTGGAGAGCTTCTTCTGGACAAACCCAGGGCTCTGCCCAGGAGTCACTGCTGCAGGGCTTTCTCCCTGCAAAATTTGGGCCAAATCCCTGCTCTGGGCTAAATCCAGCAGTGTTTCTTGTACTTGTGGAGAAAAATGATGAAAAATGGCATGAATCCTCATGGAGATGAGGGATCATGGCTGCTCCAGCAAGGCTGGCCCGATCCTGTAGAGACAAAGCAAGTTGGAGAGTGGGATCTGTCCTGTCCCTCTGGGTCAGGGTTTTGGGGGCTCTTGGCTGAGGCCACTTGGTTTGTTCAGCTGGAAAAGAGGAGACTGAGGTCAGACCTCACTGGGGTCTGCAGCTTCCTCCCGAGGGGCAGCTCCATCTCTGCTCTGGGGGGACCAGGGACAGCAGCCAGGGAATGGCTGGAGCTGTGTCAGGGCAGGCTCAGGTTGGATCTCAGCAAAAGGTTCTTCCCCCAGAGGCTGGTTGGGCACTGCCCAGGCTCCCCAGGGCAGTGGGCACAGCCCCAAGGCTGCCAGAGCTCCAGGAGGGTTTGGACAATGCTCTGAGGGACAGAATGGAATTGTTGGGGTGTCTGTGCAGGAGTTGGACTGGATGATCCTTGTGGGTCCCTTCCAGCTCAGGATATCCTGTGATTCTATGGTTCTCCCATTCCTGTGCAATGAGGCCCTTTGTCCAGAGGATGTGGAATTCAAGGTTTCCACCCCAGAACCATCCAGCAGATGTACCTATGATTGCTGTTCCTGCCTCTGTATCCAGTTAGGACCTTCCTCTCTGGTCACCTCTGACCACCTGGATTCCCCAATGTATTTCCAGCCCCAGAAGCCCAGTATGGCTCCATCAGAAGCAGCAGGACCATAGCACAGTCTCCCACATTTGGCAGCTCCCAAGGGAAGAAGGAAGGAAGACCTTTCTCCCCAGTTCCCTGGGCTGTGTTTTGCTCTGACTACTGGCACAAAACCCTGTGTGGGGAGAGGGCAGGAGTGCCAGGGGTAAGTCACGGGGTAAAACCTCCTGTGGGTGCTGTGTGTGGCCCCCTCTGCCCTCACAGTCCCGTGGGACACTGCCACAATTCCGCTATTTTCCAGAAGTCTCCCTCGCTGCCGCCTCTATTGTTGGGTTGAAGATGGAGCCGTAAAGTTATCGCTGCTGGGATCACTGTCTGTTCATGAAGGCTGGTGTACTTCCTTTTTCCAAATCCTCTGGTAATTTCCTGCTTCTCTGTAACTTAAACAACTCTATTGTCGGGCTCTGCTTTATTTCATAAGCCCAGTCCCACCCTGGTCCCTGTTCCATGCCCCCAGCCCTGCTCAGCCACACAGGTTCACCCTGCCTTTGCTCAAGAATTGTATTTGACAATTTGACAAGCTTTTCTTTGTTTTCTTGTTGCCCGTGGACCGTCTTTAGCTTTCCTCTTCTTTTTTATTTTCTTGGTTAAAGGCAGATTTTAGAAGGCTCTGCAGTGGTTCAGCCATTTGAGAGTCATCATTAATTTAATCTTCTTCCTAATTTATTAATGGCTCCTACTTTCTCTCCAGTATTTGAGACTCCCCTGGTATATTTGTAAAACCCATCTCATTCCCCTTAACCTCTTTGGCAGCATTAGTTCATCTGCCTTTCCTCCCCATCTCCATCAGGATGAAGTCAGTCCCTGTCCCCCTTGTCTCCAGGACGTCACGTCCCATCCCATCACATCTCCCAGCAGCTTTGCTGTCTGCTCTTTGCCTGCTTTTTGTTAGGTGACTTGCTGGGAGCTGCCCTGTTGTTGAGAGGATATGTCAGACTCTCCTCACACCACCCCAAAAATACCCTCCTTTCCTCCTCACATCTCCACCAGCAGCCCAGGGAGGGAGGGGGGTGATGCAGGGTCTATTGCTGGTTTATTAATCGCAGCCCAGCAAAGGTGCCCCCCTGCCTGAGTGGTTGAGGCAGCCCTACATGGGAGGAGAAATGAGCCTGGGTGTACCCAGGGGGGCAGGAAGGCCAATGGCACCCAGCTTGTGCCAGCACTGGTGCGGCCCCACCTCGACTCCTGGGGTCAGTTTTGGGACCCTCATGGCAAGAAGGACACTGAGGGGCTGGAGCGTGTGCAGGGAAGGGGAGGGAGCTGGGGAAGGGGCTGGAGCAGCAGGAGGGGCTGAGGGAGCTGGGGGGGCTCAGCCTGGAGCAAAGGAGGCTCAGGGGGGACCTTCTGGCTCTGCAAGTCCCTGACAGGAGGGGGGAGCCGGGGGGGGGGGGGGGTCGGGCTCTGCTCCCAGGGAACAAGGGACAGGAGGAGAGGGAACGGCCTCAGGCTGTGCCAGGGGAGGGTCAGGAGGAATTTCATCACAGAAAAGGTGATTGGACAATGGAAGGGGCTGCCCAGGGAGGTTTGGAGTCCCCACCCCTGGAGGTGTCCAAGGAAGGCCTGGCCATGGCACTGAGTGCTCTGGGCTGGGGACAAGGTGGGGATGGGGCACAGGGGGGACTTGATCGTCTTGGAGCTCTTTTCCAACCTCAGTGATTCTGGGATTCTGTGAAATCTCTCCTAATCAACCACACCCTGCAGGCAGGTCCTGGAGCTGCTGGAGCACATCAGTCACACGTGATAAATGGGGGAAATGGAAAAGGCAAACAACACTTAAGGAATGGGGGAAAAGTGCTGAGACCGACCTGCAACAGCAAATACATTGGGCTTAATCCATCACTGGCTGGAGTTCCCTGTAGGGCACAAGATCCCAGTGGCTGTAAATCCCTCTGAAGTGCTCCAGGAATGGCTAGAAGGGGGTCCCCAAAGCTTCCCATTGCTTGGATCCACTGTCACCAAGCTTGTAGGACTGAACATGGCCAAGTTGATGGCTGGGAGAAAGATGGGTGTCATCTGCCTGGGTGGCTTATCATAGAGTTATGGAATGGTTTGGGTTCAAAGGAACCTTAAAGCTCATCCAGTGCCACCCCCAGCCATGGGCAGGGACACCTTCCACTAGCCCAGGTTGCTCCAAGCCCTGTCCAACCTGGCCTTGGACCCTTCCAAGGATGGGGCAGCTTCTCTGGGCTTCTGCTAAAAGCATCTTGGATCAGACTGGGAGGTCCCACTGCTGGGAACGGGGCCACCCCAGGTCCTGAGAGTACCCCAACCCCCCAGCTCTGCCCCTGCACCTGCATCCCCACCACTGTCCTCATCACACCTCAGCAACCCCAGCTGCTCCCATGGCTGGGACACAGATGGTCACCCCATGGACACGACATTCCTTCCACATCAGCCCCGTGAGTCCTCAGAGACCAGGGAGAAGGAAAGGAGATGCATTTTCACAGGAAATGCTGAGGATGTGACTTTTTTTCTTTTTTTTTCCCCCCTTCATTTGCAAATGAAACAGGCCCATCAAAGTCTCAATGTTTTCTAGAAATGAAGTTCTGGAAGTGTTTCTTTTGGATTAGTCCAAATGTTCAGTGTCAACAAAGCCAAAATACGTCACTGCAATTTGGACTTTTTCAAACAGAAGTAGAAAGAACACTTAGATTGAATTTTGTTCCTAAATGGCATTTTGAACAAAGAGAGAAATTCCTCAGCCTGGAAATGTTGAAACAGACATTTTGATAGCACTAGGATAGTTAATCCTATTAAAATAAGATGGGAATAGACATATTTTATTCAGTTTTTTTGATTTGGCCAAATCACCATAAAAGATAAAATCCCAAATTGTTTGAGAGAGCCGTGTGTGCTCCAAGCAATGGAGCTGGAGCTGCTCTGTGCTGGAGGCCTTTGGAGCTATAGCAGTGACTGGGTCATAGAATCCCAGAATGGTTTGAGTTGAAAGGGACCTTAAAGACCAGATCCAACCCCTGCCACGGGCAGGGACACCTTCCACTAGCCCGGGTTGCTCCAAGCCCTGTCCAACCTGGCCTTGGACACTTCCAGGGGTGGGGCAGCCCCAGCTTCTCTGGGTGTCTCATTCCAGTGTCTCACCTGGGTCGAGGGAAGGGAAGCAGCTGTGGGGCTCCACCACCTCATCCTGCAGGATGCTGTGCCAGGAGCTTCCAGCTCAGCCCACGGTGTGGTGGGTGCAGCCACAGCATCCTCTCATGAGTGACCACGTGGGCATCCCACGCTGTGCTGCTGAAGAACCTCTGCAATAACCTAACCTGAAAAGCATTCCTTTTTTGGGACAGGCCAGGAAATGCTGATCTGTTGAGCAAGAAATGCTTTTGCTCAGAGCACCTTGGACCTGCCAGATTTTCACCAGCTAAATTCCTACACGCCCAAAGCCGGGCGCCCTCAAAGCCCCGAGTCTCACCCTGGAGCTGCCTCTCTAAGTCAACTCCAGCCTTGGAGGACTGATGAACTTCCGTGTCAGTTCATTTCAGAGCACAATCAAGTTAGGAGAGAAAAATATTATCATGAACTGGAACTGTCAAAGCAAAACTGTGTTCTCAGGTTGCCAGAGATAAGCAGAACGGAGCCTGGCCGGCAGCAGCTGGGGCTCCTTCCCCGGGTGTTTGCTCAGGGTGGTGTCAGATCTCTCCCTGTGATGCCACTGCCCTTCCCCACGCTGGGAATTTCCATCTGTGTGACAGCCCCTCACACTTGCAGTGCCCGTCCCCCCACCAAGGTTGGGTGGGTTGTGACCCACCAGGTCTTCTCTTCATCCCCTCTGTGGGCTCAGCCACCCTCACGAGCACTCCTGACCCACTAAAAATCCCCATTTCTCGTGCCTCAACCTCCAGGCTCCCCAGGTTTTCTATCTGTTGGCCAAAACACTACTTAAAATATCTCGCAGGGTTTGTTTTTTTTTTGCACTCAGAATTGCACAGTTTTTAATCCGACGTGTTTTGACTGCAGTGATGAGGTTTTTCATCCAAACTGCTGGCAGCTGTAAAATGCAGACCCTGCAGCCTGAAAGGCTGTGCACCCGCCAGCCCCAGGGATGGCAGGCCAGGAGCATCCTGCTTCCCTGCCTGATGATGTGCTGGCAGCTGCCTGTATCCCCCTGCCCCATCCCGGTGACGGATCCAGACGGGATCCTGGTCGGGAGCCAGACGTGAGCCCATCTCCCACGTGAGATGCTGTAATTTCATTACTGGCCATCAATGCACTTGCAAATCTCCTGCCATCCTCTTTCCCATTCCCAGAGCATCCAATGGAAAGGCAAGTGGGAGTGGGGATGAGCACAGGCACTGTGGGTTGGGGGTGAAGTGGCACAGAGCATCTCTTATTCCCACAACCAGCAGCAGAGGTGGCTCTGGTGGCCTGGGGGCAGATTGGCTTCCTCCCCTCCCGGCACTCCCAGAGCCAGGCAGGAATGTGGCTGCAGCGTGGAGCGGGGCCAGGACTGGCATGTCAGAGTGTTCATTCATTTTTTTTCAGCTGAATAAAACCAGAAATCAGCAGCACTTGGACTGGAATGCCCCGTGGTTGCCTGACAGCACAAGCCAACCTCGGCTACGGTCACACAAGCACCGAGCAGACAATGAGAAGATCTAATTATAGAGAGGAGAAGAGCAGCCATCTCACCAGGCAAGGAGCTGTGTTTCCAGCTGCAGGGGGACAAAAGAAACAGGAAAACACTGCTCAGGGCTGACTCACGGTTCACTTGACCCCAAGGAACAAACGTCCCCGTCTGCCGGAGCGAGCACCCGGTGATGACAGGCAGGTGTCACATCAGTCCACCTGGGTGCTGGCAGGGCCCTGCGTCACCAGCAGTGCTTCGCTCCGAGCAGCCCCTGCCCTCCTCCAGCACAGGCAGCCAGACGTCATCTCAGTGCCTCCCAACCCAGGAATCAATATTTAACGCTGTGGAAAAACATCCATCTCTGCAGGATGGGCTTGGGAAGCCTTGGAAGGGCTCGGTCTCAGCTCTCCTGTGCTCTCGGGGCAGACCTGCTGCTCCAGCTCTCAGGCACACCGAGGGCAGGGAATTGCTTATCCACTGAGCGACTGCCCTGCTTCTCCTCACAGCACGTGCTTGGGGATATACAGCGAGGAATGAAGCTGAGATTGTGTGGGACTGACTTCTCAACCAGGCCTCGAGGATCTGGGGATTCCAGAAATCCAGTTTCTGGATGCTGTGATAACAGCAGGAACACAGAGGGATCGCTGAGGTGTCAGGAGAGAGCTCTGCCCCTGCAGCACTACCTGGGTCACCCCATGGAGACTGGGCTGGTGGAGCTGCAGGAGAGAATGAGAATATTTTGTGACCTCATCACCAGGGACCAGAAACACCCGTCAACTCATTGCCAAACTCTCCCTCTGTAAACAGGGTGATGGCATGGCTGAGCTGGGAGCTGGAAGCTCCTAAGGACAGCTTAGAGACTGGGCAAGATTCAGCAGGACCTGGAGCTCCTGTTCCAGCTGATGTGCCTCTCCCAGGACCAAAGTGGCCCCCCCAGGCTGTTTGGAAGCACTTCTGTGCCAGTTGCCTGCTCTGGCTGTTCCCCTGAGCAGGTCCCGGGCAGCCCACGGTGCTTTAACCAAGGACGAGTTTGGGTTCCCTCTCTGCTCACAAGTAGAGGAGCAGGACTGTGTTTTCAGCCTAAAACATGGAATAAATGTCCTTCAGAGAAAGAGTGAGAGGCCCTGGTGGGGAAGGTGAAGGAAGGTTGCCTTGTGGCTTGTCCCCAGTAGTTCATCGGGAGACAGGAGCATCTTCTGCCCAGAGGAGGTGGCCATTCCTCCAACCTGCTGTGGGGCATCCCGTGTCCTCCAGGCTGGTGTCCACACACCCAGGCATCCCAAGAGCTGTGGGCACCTGATACCCTCTCCTGGCAGAGTTTCCTCTCCAGCCATCCCACCTGCAGGCTCCCACCCTGCCCAGGCAGCCGCAGCAGTGCCGTGTCACCGTGGGCTGCCTGGCAGTGCCTGTCACCAGCCTGACACAGACACACGGCCCTTCTCCAAGAGCTGACGTCCGCCAGGACTCGAGTCAAGGAGCTGCTGCTGCTGCCAGTGCTCAGAGCTGGTCCAAGAGGAGTGATGAAGTGGAAGCAGAAACAGCTGGTGCCAGTGCCGGGCCCCGCTGTGGCGCGTGTGTCCTGCCATCCCCACTGAATTTCCTGGGCTGTCAGGTCGGATGGAGAAGTGACACATCAGCCTCGTCAGGTCACATCGTGGGGGGAACACGGCGTGGCAGCAGCAGCATGTGCAGCTCCTGCCAGCCTACAGAGCCCTGTGGGCTTTGGGGAGGCCAAAAGCAATGACACTCGGAGGGAGGAGGCACAGGGAAGGGGGGTTTTCAGCGAGGGTGGGTGACGTCTGCGCTTCACACCTGCACGGGCCCACTGGGGCTTTATCACCCACCAGCAGAAGCCAAGACACTCCTGCTCTCCATGAGTGGCTGGGAGGAGGTTTGGCCACTACCAGCACTGGGACTGGGCCACTGGGGGTGGTCTTGTCAGGTTTGGAGCAGGAGCCAAGTGGGTGGCAGGTGACACATTCTGATAGATGTGCTTCTCACCCAGCTCAGTGCCAAACCTCTGGGCAGCAGGCAGGGAAAGGAGCAGTGATACAGCATTAAACCAGCTGGCTCAGGCCCAGAATCCCAGAACCACTGAGGCTGGAAAAGACCACCAAGGTCACCAAGTTCAACCCGTGCCCCATCCCCACCTTGTCCCCAGCCCAGAGCACTCAGTGCCACGGCCAGGCCTTCCTTGGACACCTCCAGGGGTGGGGACTCCACCACCTCCCTGGGCAGCCCCTGCCAATGTCCAATCACCCTTTCCAGGGAGAAATTCTTCATGAATTTGTGCAAATCTGGAGCACAGGATGCAACAGCTTTGCATGGTCACAGGGCTGGAGATCTCGGGGGGTCCCAGACCCCTCCCAGTGTTCACACAAACTGTTCAACAAATAAATATTGCTGTGAATTTTCCTCCTCCTGCTGTTGCCAGGTTATTCCAGGGACTCACAGCTTGTTTGAACCTGTTTTCCTTTGTGCCATATCACTCATCAGCTCAAAGCATTCTCTTCCATCACCCTCCACGGAGCATTTGGGAGATCATTCCTGGTGGGTGGGGGCACCAAAGGCTTCCAAAGATGGGAGGGGGCCGTGGTGGGAAAGTCTTGGAGGGAGAGGACTGGCAAGACTGATCCTGCTGAGGCCTCAGTAATGCACTGCCTGCAGTGCTGATGGGTTTCTCTCTCCAGGATCTCGAGCTCAGCTCAAACACACTTGTTTCACGGCTGAACCAAATTGACAGTTTATGGCCCTTCGGTGACTGACTCCCCCAACAAGCTCCTTGTGCTTTTTTCATTTACTTCCAGCTGCAGCTGGAGTTCCTGCACCAGTTCCTGAGTACCTGACCTCACATTTGTACTATTGAATTTCCTTCCAGGTCTCTTACTGCAGTCTTTAAGGTCACCCAATCGCTTCTGTTTGATATTCCACTGCTGCCATGCATTGCCTTCCTCCTTTGAATCCTCAGCAGGTTTTATCAGCAGTCTCCTACCTTTTGTGCAAAGATCATTAGTGGAAATATTAAGCAAAATCAGACCTCAAATGGATCTTTGAGGAACTCCATTAGCAGCCTGCCTGCAGCTCAGTGCTTGCTGTTTGAACACTATCCATTGCTACCTCCCCTCCAGCCATTTCCCATCTTACCCTTGTTCCTTATCATTTCTCCATTAATCCCCATCTTCACCAGTTTAATTAATAATTTCTCCTGTGCGTTACATCAAATACTTGACTGAGGTTCGGGGAGATGAGATCTGCTGGAATTCTTTTGTCTGGGAAAGCAGATACTTTCTTTAAAAAAGCTATCAAGCCAACCTGCCACGGAGTGCCTTTGGGAAATCCATGTGGTATTTAATCCCTCTTTCTATTTACTTCAATGCTTTTAATTACAATTTCCTTTAAAGTCTGTTCTAAAGGCTGGTATATTGCTCAGGTCAGGTCTCAAGTTGTCTTTTCTCTTGTTTCTGGTCAGTCAGTTCTTCATCTCAGTGAAAGACTCCTGTGGGCACGAGCACCGACGTGCTGTGGGAGAAGGGAGTTATTGGAAAGAAAATTACAACCATATAACTTTCACAGAGTCACAAAATCACAAAATATCCTGGGCTGGAAGGGACCCACCAGGATCATCCAGTCCAACCCCTGGCCCTGCACAGACACCCCAACAACCCCACCCTGTCCCTCAGAGCGTTGTCAAACCCTCCTGGAACTCCTGGAGTTCAGTGCTCAACATGAGTTTTCTGTGCCAGAGGTTTCAGAGGGCACCTGAAGGCTTTGGGCTTCGTGGGATCAAGGTTGGGATATTGGACAGGGTCAGTCATCGGGTGCCACCATTCACTGAAGGGTTGGACTCGATTTGAGTCCCTTCCAGCTCAGAATATTCTGTGACTCTGATGGCTCTGTGACACCAGAGCAAGGCTGGAAGGACCTGCTTCACCTCTACAGCTGATTGCAAGACCCAAGGTGAAGAAATTAAAAAAAAAAAAAAAATAAAAATACATGGGCATCCAGGAAGGAGAAAGAGTGGACAGTCTAAGGACAGCATCCAGGTGGATCCCTGCTGAGGATCCCCACCAAGGAATGTCATGTGTCTAACCCAGCAGAGACCTCCAGATCCTGGAGAGAGGGACTGATATCAGCACACGGAGACAAGGAACCGATGGGAGGAGCAACGAGGGCAACCCGTGCAACTCCTGAGATAGGACACCACGAATTTACCCTCCTTTCCTGCTGAGATTCCTGCCCTGAGCCCCTCTCCAAGCCAGCACCTCCTGCAGACGGGTGCAGGGATGCACTGTGCCCACGGAATTCTGGTTAGAAGTGGGTGGCACTGCTCTGCTCCTCTGTGTTGGCACGGCAGGAGGCTGCTGAGCCCCGGGATGCTCCTCTCCCTGGGCACCCGAGGCTGCCCAGTGCACGTGCTCTCCAAAACCTCTGGCCCTGCAGGAGCCTTTTCCTGGCTCAGCTCATGTATAAACCATGGCACTGCCCCACAATGCTTAACCCAGAAAAAACGATGGCTGGGAGATGTGATAGCCCTCTATAAATATTTTGGGGAGAAGGAGAAGGGAGGGAAGGGTAAACATCAGCACGGCAGCTTGTTATTTAAACTATAGGCCAGTGTTGGCACAAGAGCAAATGGGATAAACTATTCATGAATATATTTTGAGTAGAAATTGGAAAAACTGCTGAAGCCATCAGAAGATCAGGGTGGCTGTAGAAAAGCCTCCCGAGAGGAGCAGGGAGGGGTTGGCTCAGAGCCTTTTCACTATTTATCAAAGAGATTTGGAGCCTCTTGGTTGTGCAGGTCGTGCTGCCCCCCAGGGCAGGGAGGGAGGGTCCCCCACAGGAGGACTCCCAGCATTCCCTGTTGTCTCCCCATCCCTCTGTCCTTCCCAGGCACCATCAGTGTCCCAGGAGGCTTGTGCTGTGCCTTCCTGTGGGGCTCAAAGCTTTTCTCTGGAGAGCTGGGAGAAGACTTGTGGGGAGCAGCACCCCTGGAATTCCCATGTCCAAACATTGCACTTTCTTTATTCACCCAGCTCTTGATTTACTTTACTCAAGAAAAAGGAGATTGTCTTTCCTGTTAGCAATTGGAAATCACTTCCCACTAAGCTGGGCCCTCTGTTCAATCAGAGCAAGCAAAATTATTTTAAATTCCTGAACCTTTTGCAGGGAGAGGGTCCCCTGAAGTGCAAGAGAGTGCAGCAGGGAGGGACAGAGGTCCCTCTGTGGGAGAGGAGCAGGGCTGGAGCTCCCAGCACTGTCACAGAGGGGGGACAGAAATCAGTGCCCAGGAGCTGTTTGGGTTTGGTACGAGGCACTGTGGGGTTGGTAGGGGTGGAGGGAGCAGAGGACAGGGGTGTCCCACAGGGCAAGGTACAGCCTGGGCTCTGAGGTGACTGGAGGTGTCTCTCACACCACCTCTGTGCCCAGACTGAGTGTCCCCACACAAGGACAGGAACGAGAGGGCAGCTCTGGGTCCCTCCCCAAACACAAGGTGTGTTTTGCCATGGACACTGGGGGTGCAAAATCATATCCCTGTGCACTCCTGCCCTGGTTTCATATGGAAAACAGGGACACAAGTGTCTGAGCAGCAGCTACAAGCCCAGAAGATGTGCTCCAGAATGGAGACCCAGGTACTCCCCACTCCTGAGCTGTGCCTGCCCCTGTTCCTCCATCTCCCTCACCCTTCTCCAGGCACTCTCATGCTCTATTTTCCTGGAAAGCTGGCACAGCTGGGGTAGGTCTTGTCTGAGCTTGCTCCTGACCTTCAGCTGATGGATCCATGGAGAGGTTCCACTGATCCAGCTCCCAGCAGCTTGAGTCTGACACTGACAGGTCCTCTCCCACCTCCCAAGCCCCCTCTCCTGAATTTACACAAGTGCCTGTGAACCAGAAACAAGCTAAAAGCCTGTGTTTGTATTTATGGGCTGGGTTTTATTCAGCAACATATGTTTAGTAGCAGATGCTTCCTGTGGGAACGGGACCAAAGAAGGGGTGTCTTTGCCTGACCCTCTTTCCACACTGTGCAGACCCAAGGGGAAAATGGAGAGCAAACATTTGCTTTTAGAGGTTCAGGAAGCTGCATTTCCACCCTGACAGCCCCTTCCCCCTGCACTCTGTGTTTGCACAGCTCTGTGCTCACCAGCCCTGGTGTATAAACAACTGTGTCCTCCTGCCAGCCTGGATGTGTCCTGGAGCAAAACTCAGATGCACATTGTACACAAACGAGGTGTAGCCTTGGAATTTTTGGTCAGTTCCCAAAGCAGCCTGAAGTGCTGAGAATGTTACACATCTTTGAACTAGGAAATGAGAGTCTGGAGCTTCCCCAGAGCCTGAATTTTGGACATCAGTTCCTCATATGTGCTCTCCAGACACCAAGGATTTGCTAGATCTTCCTAATGAAAGCCTGAAAGTAGCTTTTAACTGGACCAGGTCTTGGGTCCTGAAGTCTGGGAGCTCCAAAGCAAAGGCTGCTCATGGGGAGCAGCTCCTGCCCTGCCCCAGGAGAACATCTCCATCTGTGGGCTGGTGTCCCACTCCCCACGTGGATCCTGTCCCATTTCTCCTGCTCCCCATCATGTGAGGATAGGGAAGGTGGAGGCAGAGAATCCCAGAATCATTAAGAAAGGTTGAAAAGCCCTCCCAGCCCATCGAGTCCCCCCTGTGCCCGATGCCCACCTTGTCCCCCAGCCCAGAGCACTCAGTGCCATGTCCTTCCTTGGACACCTCCAGGGATGGGGACTCCAAACCTCCCTGGGCAGCCCCTGCCAGTGCCTGAACACCCTTTCTGTGATGAAATTCCTCCTGAGGTCCAACCTGAACCTCCCCAGGAGCAGCTTGAGGCTGTTTCCTCCTGTTCTGTCACTTGTTACCTGGGAGAAGAGGCCGAATTCACCTTGTTCCAAGCTCCAACTGTACCAGTACAGAGCAGTACAGAGCAACTGGAGAAAATCCAGCCTCCGTGTCCAGATCCCAGCCAGCCCATTCGTCTCCTCTGGAGTTTGTCCAGACGACTTGGTTTTCTCTGGAATTTCCAGCCATGCTCTGGGGCTAAACCATGTGCTCCAGGCTGAAGGCACAGAGCCCCTCAGCATCCTGGTGGGTGTTATGTGTCGGAGCACATGTAACCTGCTGGATCATCAGCCCGGCGTTCCCTGGGAGCGACGCCCGGATCCGCACGCGCGTCCCACGCCTGGCTGGCTGCAGGAGCAAACCTGCTGCGAGGGGAAAAGGGATTCTCTGCCTCTGCCTGTGCTGCAGTGGCAGCAGCTCCAGGGCAGGGCCTCCAGCAGGGAGCTGCAGCCGGGAGAAGTGCTGAGTGGACCGTCGGTGCCAAGAACATCTCTCTCCTCGGCGAAAGGAGCCCGGCTTTTGTCACTTCCCATTTCTCAGCTCTCAAAAACTGGACGTTCAGCTTGAAGCCTTCAGACTTCTCCTGCTGACTCCTTCGTGCTCCCTTTTGCCACCTCCAAGTAGGAAGCAGCTGAACCAGCAGGTCAGCAGGTCTTGTGTCCCCTCCTGAGTGTCCCCATGCACAGTCCTGGCTCTCGAGGATGTTTTCGGCTGGTGCAACTGCCCAGCGTGCAAACAAGGAGCAGGAGCTGGGTTTTTAAAGCTAAAAGTGCTCTTCTGTGGAGCTCCCTGGTGTTAGATGACAGTGCTGAAGTGTGTCAGCTGTGCTGCGACAGCCCCTCACCCAGGTAAACCCTGCAGGCATCAGGAGAGCTCTGGGAGAGGGGACAGTGGGATCACACGATGCCCTTCTTGCAGCAACAATTCATGGGCAGAGCTGTGCTTAGAATCCTGGAATCATCAAGGCTGGAAAAGACCTCCAAGACCATTGAGTCCAACCATCAACCCAGCACTGCCGGGTCCACAACTAACCCGTGTCCCCAAGCACCACATCCACGAGTTTCTGGAACACTTCAGAGACATTGATTCCACCACTTCCCTGGGTGGCTCTCTGTGGTCTGGATGGGTTTGCTTGCTTGGTTTGGATTTCTCTGCTTGGTGTAGGTTTCCCATGGTGGGGATGGAGTTTTGCTGGTATAATGTGGGGGTTTTGTGTCCCAACAAGGTCTTCCTCTTTTCCAAAACCCCCAACGAGGTTATTACAGAACTAGGAGCTTAACTGTGCTGCCAACCTCAACCAAGTGGTTCTTCTGCCTGCTCAGATAACCTTTACCATGTGCCTTAGTCTCTCTGCTTCTCACTGATGAATTAGGATCCAATAAAACCAGCCTTACAGCTTGATATTGCAGCTACTCGCTGTCTGTCCAAAGGGCAGTTTCCCTGGTGGAAAATGGCTGGATCTGTGGGCCTGGGGAGGAAAGAAGCCTCCTCCTCAACAAGCACCAGCTCCTTGAACCACAGATCCAGCACCCTGAATCACATGGCAGCAACCAGCTCCCAGGAGAGAAGACAGATTTCTCAGCTCAGGTCCTGGAGACAGATTTTGGAAAGAAAACTCCTCTAGGGTGCCTGTCAAAGCCTATCTGTGACATCCAAGTCCCCTGGCTCAAGAAGAGCATCTGAGGAGCCTTGCAGCCCAATGGCCAGAAATAGAATCCTGCCAGGAGACAACAGCCTTGCCTCAGAGGGGCAGAGCAAAGGGCTCCTCTGGCCCTGTGACACTACCTGGTCCTCTCTTCCAAGAGATCCAAAGGTTTTTTGCTCCTTCTCCTTGGGCAGGTATTGTTAAAAGTCAGGGTCCACATAAAGAATTGGAAGCTGCAGTCACTGCAAGCCCGGGAGGAGTGGCTGCAATCCTCGCTTCAGGTCTGGTGGTTGTAATTAGCACAAATTGTACATCCACGAGCTATTTTAGATGGAGTCTCCTCATGACAATCTGTCAAATTCTGAACATAAAGTCCTCCAAGTCACTGAAGCTGCTGCCAGCACAGAAACCCTGTGTCTGTAGAGCTGTTTGGGATTCAGAGCTGAGGTTTTAAGGTGCTCCAACTCCCTTTTCTCTGCCCACGACTTCAATCCCACAGCCACCTTTGCCCACTGTGCACCCTACAGCTCCCATGTGCCTCGCCTCCACAGCTACAGAACGTGGTTCTGTGGGGTGGTCCTACATCTCAGCAGTGGTACAAACCTCTTTTCTTACTTGGAAATGCCTCGGGTGTGCTCATCTCATCCATCCAAGCTCTTGGTTAGTGTCTGTCAGTGAGTGTTGGAGGCAGGTCCCCCTCGGAGCAGAGCCAGCTCTGGGATGACAGGACAGAGCTGTTTGTGGGGGATGAACATTCCCAGGTCACGGGCAGTGAAGGGCAGTGTGAGGAGCTGGGAGTGCTCAACACAGGTTGGTGTTTTTCTGCAAACTGACCTCAGACTCCTGCTCTGCTTTCCAGAGCCTCCAAAGCCACCAGGAACTCCCCAGGCCAAGCAATTTGCTCGTCTTCCTGCAGGAGCTGACAAGCCCAGGTCCAAAAGACATTCAGAAAGACACATGGCACTTAAAGGGATGCAAAAAGGGGCCTTTCTGCCTTGATTCCTCCATAATTTGGAGGGCAGAGTGTTTCACCTTTCCTTCAAACCTGTTCTCTGCTTCACGTCACAGACTGCAAACCCAACGTGTCCAACAGACCCCCCCGCTCGCTTCCCTTGGGCAGGACAGTAAAGGCAGTGCCCACCCTGCCAGGATGGAGCCATCCCTGGGGGTTCTGTGGGCACCACACATCCTGGGGATCGCTGTGTCCTGCCAGGCCCTGCCCTGGTTCTGGCAGTGGAGCCCCGTGCCAGCAGTGGGACATGGACTGAGGAGATCCCTTGGCGTGGAATCGCCACCCGTGGATGGAATTTGGATCTGTGCAGCTCTGCAGTAGGGCCTGCACTGTGGAGGGGTTGGATAAACTCATGGGCAGGGCTGAAAACAAACTGCCACAGGGGATTTTAATATCCATTTTGGGAAGTCCAGGAGGGACCATCCCACTGTTCTCAGGCTGGGAGCTTCCCATGTTCCCTCAAACCCTGCTGGGGTGCACTTGGAGATTATGTGTGAGGGATGCTCCAGCACACAGGTCTGTGTGTTCCCCAGCTCTCACTCCAACACACCCCATCCCTGCACAGGGAAGAGCATCCCTGGCACCTTCCAGATGTCCTGCTGCTCTTGCAGATCCCTGCTAGAGGAGTCCATTGGGCACCCTGGGAAATGGCTGCTGCTGCCTTCCTTTTCATTTTCAAAATGCTGACAGTTCCTCTTTGTCCCTGGATGGTTTTTTATTCACTTTGGGCTTTTTTTTTCAGTTCTCGTGGAACTGAATCCTTTGGTGACCAGCCTGGAACCTGGACCTGCTCTGAGCTGACAAACACAGCAGTGGCTCTGGGCTCCAGCCTGGCCCTGCTGCCCACGTGTGTCCCCACTCTGTGTCACCCGTGCTGGAGTGCCTGGGGGTGGGACAGCCTGCTCGTGCCAAGGGTGGTCACTGCCAACCTGCCCCATCACCCACACGTCGAATCCAATGAAATCTGGGACAGTTCCTGGTTCTCCCCCATCTCACCACCTCCTCCTGCAGCATCCCAGGGGCTGTGTTACCTCAGGCTCTGCCTCAGCGCTGTCCTGCCAGAGCATCCCTGTGCTCCACATCCCAGCCCTTGGTGTTTCTCACATGTCCACTCTCATCCCTGTTACCCACACGCTCCCAGGCACTTCCCAGTGCCCCTGGCATGTGCTGTGCCAGGCTCCCACCCCTGGTGTTCAGCTGCCCGGACCCACGGGCAGCCCACGGGGCCGTGCCCACATAACCAGGCCGTGCTCTCGCTCCCTGAGCAGGGCAGTGCTCGGCCGGGACGTTTGTGACACTCTGGCCTGGCTCGTTTTGAATTAATTATATTCATTTCACAGTGCCAGGGTTTCACTGAACCCTTTTCCTTATTTCTCACATGATTGCCAATCTCTTTTGTTGCGCTGGCCGAGTCCAACAATTTCTCTAACTGTCCAAGAGGGCCATTAATCAAATGAGCAGCCCCAGCTCCGGGCTGCCCGTGAGCACATCTCTGTGCACGGCTGGGTCGGGCTCTGCAGCACCTCCCACAGCCCCACCACGGGCCTGCTCTTCCCTGCTGCCTTTGGCTGCTGGCCTGGCTGCTGTTCTGAGCCTGTGAGCCCAGCCTCCCTGCTGGGATCTGCCTGTGCCACCCCACAGTGCTGCCCAGTTCCCCAGCTAAGGCAGGGAGGGTCCTGCTGACCCCCCTCACTGAGTCCCAGTCGGTGCTGACCATCAGCTGTCCCAGGCAGCACTCCAGGATCTGGGCCAGCTCTGGATAGATCAGTCCAGGGGAACTTCTACACCAGCACCAGGGCTTGGCTGCTTAGATTAGAATCAACCTGCTCCATCCCCTGCCTGCTCCATCCCCTGCCTGCTTCACCTCTACCTGCTCCATCCCCTGCCTGCTTCACCCCTTTACCCGCTTCATTCCCCTGCCTGCTCCATCCCCTGCCTGTTTCATCCCATTTGCTTCATCCCCTGCCTGCTCCATCCCCTGCCTGTTTCATCCCCTGCCTGCTCCATCCCCTGCCTGTTTCATTCCCTGCCTGCTCCATCCCCTGCCTGTTTCATCCCCTGCCTGCTCCATCCCCTGCATCTCCCTGTCTCTTCATGCCCCTGCCTGATTCCTCCCCCACCTCTTCATCCCCCTGCCTGCCCCTGCCCCCTTCCCCTTCCCTTCTGGTTCATCCCCCTGCCTTGTCCCTCTGAGCTGTAACGTGGGCCTGAGCCCCCCTTGCCCGGGGGAGGGGAGCAGCAGTGGGAAGGGAAGGGGGTTCCCAGGAACAGCCTGTGCTCCCATGGGATGCAGAGGGGGCAGGAAGAGCAGGGGTTGTCAGGCCTTATCCAGGCTCACCCGTGGGCTGTGCTGGATGGCTGCCTGTGCTCTGCCAGCCCTCAGCTTTGGGCACGAGGCAGTTCTCTGGGCCCCTCAGCTCTTAGCAGGTGCCAGGGAGGCCAGGGCATGTTGGCTTCTCTCTGTTTTCATGGAGCCTCCTGGTTCCAGTGAGACAAGACCCCCCTTTGCCAGCCTTTGTTGGGCAGTTCGAGGCTGCACTTGAAACTCTGCCTGAACATCTGAGCCCTCGGCAGAGCTTCTGCTCCCAGGCAATTGGCTTTGACCCCTTGTAGCTGTAGGGCATCACTCTGTGTCTCCCAGAAAGCCTCCAGACACAGCTTGAACTCCTTCCAGCTCTCCTAGATTTTTTTATATGCCTCAGCTATTTGCTTTCCTCTCCATTTAGGACTGAGAGCTCCCACTTCCTTGGACATGGTGTTTGTACAGCATCTTTTTGTGTCACTGGGCCATTGCAAAATGCTTCCTGAGAAGATGAAACCAGACACAGGGTCAGTCTAATCCGACCAGAGGCAGGATCTTCACCAGAGTTAATCACCCTGAGCTCCTCCTGCAGCAGATCAGGGGTGTGTGCCAGAGTATGTCAGATCTATCTGGCCTGGAAGTTTATTTTTCTCTGCAGTGAGTGCAAATGAGACGGGAATGAGTGGCCCAGCTGGTGAGAAGAGCACTGCAGACATCTAAAGCCAAATGAGAAGATCTCTGCCCAGGTGTCTGAGCACACCCCTTCTGCACACTCACACCCTGTGCACATCCAGGCAGGGCAGGAGCTTTCTCCAGGAACCATAGAAAGTTATCCATACCTTCAGAGGGGAGCTCAGCAGCAGAGGATTGATTTTGCTGCAGGGCTCTGAGCTAATAGATGTCCTGCTCTCACCCACTGCCATCCTACGTGTCCTTTATTCCAGAGGCACTGCCAGCCTTCCCAAAGCTGAATGTTTTCTCACTTGCTAGGGAATATCTGAAAGGCTTTGTCTGGTGGCCCAACTCAGCTGTGGGACAAAGCCTTGGCTTCAGGGGAAAAGGGCAACTGTGACCTTGCCTGTGATGCAGATTATTAAGGGAGTGAGGCCTGGAGAAGCACAAGGAAAATGACCTGAGAGTGTAAATATGAGCACCAGCAAAGGAAAGAGCATGGAAAGGGCATGAACCTGAGCAAGGAGGTGGGCATGACTGTGAATTCATGTGCCATGGCCACAGCTCACCATGGGCACCCCCCTCCACTCACACCCTCTTTGATCAGGGCCCCACCGACCACACCAGGGTGCAGGAGAAGTGGGATAATAAATGCTGTGGATCTGTCTTGGTGTTGGAGGTTGGGCCAAAGTTCCCACAGGCGAGTTCTTGAGTGCAGCTGATCACAGGTGAAGCTCCCAGGTTTGCTTTCTTCCAGGTAAACTGTAAGAAAGAGTGAGAGGTTCCTTTTTTCCTGTCACCTGGAAGCAGACGTGCTGGGAAGAGGCCAGGGTCAGGGTGATGGAGGGGCTGCACTTCAGGGACTTGGTCTGCAGGGAGCTGGAAAGGAATTGCCCCTCTGTCCTGCCCAGGTGAGACCCCCCTGCAGAGCTGCTCCAGCCCTGGGGAACAGCACAGGGAGGACATGGAGCTGCTGGAGAGAGTCCAGAGGAGGCACCAAGATGGTCAGAGGGATGGAGCAGCTCTGCTGGGAGGAAAGGCTGGGAGAGTTGGGATTGTTCAGCCTGGAGAAGGGAAGCTTTGGGGTGACCTGACTGTGGCCTTCCAGTGCCTGAGGGAGTCAACAGGAAAGATGGAGAGAGACTATTGACAAGGGCCTGGAGTGTCAGGACAAGGGGGAATGGCTTCAAACTGCCAGAGGGCAGGGTTAGATGGGATATTGGGAAGAAATTCTTCCCCATGAGGGTGGGGAGGCCCTGGCACAGGTTGCCCAGAGAAGCTGTGGCTGCCCCTGGATCCCTGGAAGTGTCCAAGGCCAGGTTGGACGGGGCTTGGAGCAACCTGGGCTAGTGGAAGGTGTCCCTGCCCATGGCAGGGGGTGGCAATAAGATGGGCTTTAAGGTCCCTTCCAACCCAAACCAGTCTGTGATTCTATGACTGGGATCACTTTTTCTGGGGCAGAGATGCTGAGTGGGGACATGGTGCAGGTGCCTGTTCATCACAGGTATCAGGCCATGAACAACCCTTCCCCTGTTTGCCTTTTCTCCAAGTGAAAAGGAAAGTGCCAGACCATTAAACCAGAAGGCAGCCTAATTAAAGCAGATAAAAGGAAACAGTTTCATATGTACAGCAAAAGCTTAGCTGGAGGGACTGATGGCCACAAGGCATGCCCAAGGATGTGGATTTAGCAGGGATCAGGAGAGGGTTAGATCTGTAAATGGGTTAGATGAGGTCCCTGGTGGCCACCCTTGGACAGGATCACACATTTGCCTTAATCCTGCATTCTTTGGGCCATAAACCAACCACTTGCTCATGCTCTCAGAGATCTGAGGGAAAGGGATCCCTGCCTGGGAATATGGGAGGAGTTTGTCTGGAGATGAGGTCAGGTAACAGCCCAAAGAGATGCAGCTGTGATGGGACCAGTTCAGACTGGGAAAGAAACAAGACAGTCTTGGAGAAAAGAAGCAAACTGGAGAGTCCCACTGGAGACAGGGCCTGACCAGTGCTTCCCTGCATCCACCAGGTGCCCTGTCCTTGCTGTGGGATCCCAAGGCCACCAGCTCCTCTTTCCAGAGAAAACTGGTTGCTGGCTGAGATGTGGAGAGAAGAGAGCTGGAATCTGCTTCTGACTGCGGAAAGCAGGAGGGAACAAGGAGCAGGAGCTGGTTTCTGAGCAGGATGTGGCTGTCCCAAGCAGGGGCACTCTGGGCAGGGTGAGAAAAGCCTGGGTGGTGCAGGAGGAATCAACCCTTTGAGAGGGGACAGGGTGATGTGAGTGGGAGATTCCAGCCATGGATGCAAAGCTCAAAGAGAGGGAACCCCAGTGGTCAAAGAGGGCTGGAAACACCCCTGGCACAGAAGTCAGGCTGCAGAATTTTCGCCTTGTAGCTGCTGGTATCGGTGCCCATTTGTCCTGCTATCTCTGGGAAGAGCCCTGAGACATCCTCCTGGGTGTCTGGGACCCTGGAAAATCAGTGCTGCCTTCAGGTCCCTTGGCAGAGAACAGTCCCAGCCCCAGTCCCACAGCCCCTCAGGGGGGGTGCCCAGTGATCCCTCCAGACTGAGCAGAGTCAAAGGGCACCATCAGCCCCAGCCCAGGGAAATCTCCACACAGAAAGGGCCACATTAGTGAGAAATCCATAAAAATCCCTTTCCAAACACCAACAGACAGAAGGTTCTATGAAAGAGCTTTAAAGAACAGAGGAAGGCACACTAATAACTCTTGGTGGGAGCCGTGACCCCAGCGATGGGAGCGTCAGGCTGGCTCTTGGAACTGCAGGGATTTTCAAAGGGACTCTGAGTGTGGCAGGGACCCCCAGGCATTCCGGGAAGGGGGGAGATGGGAATGCTGAAGTTTGGGCTGCTTTGGCACGGCAGCCTCTCTCGGGGATAAAGGATCTCTTTCTAATCAGCGGCGCTGGGACCCGGCAGGGCACCCGCAGAGCGGGGGCTCCCAGGGAGCATTCTGAGCATTGAATTCACACACCAAACAGCCACCAAAGGGAAGGGAAAAAACCCAGTTCGGAGAATTAAACTGAGAGCGAAGAGAGAAAGGGTGAGCTGGGGAGTGCTGGAGTCAGGCAGCTGGAAAAGAGGGAATGAGGGGGCGGGGGGAGTAATTGCGGTAAAAACCCTGGAAAATTCATTTTGAACAAACTCGTTAGAAAGATTGCAGCCCTGTCCTCAGAGGGGCAGAGGAAGAGCTATTGTGGAGAGCTATTGTGCTGCTCAGGAAGGACTCGGGGCTGCAGTGGCAGCAGACTCTGGGAGGCCGTGGCAGGGCTCCAGGGCTCTCTGTGCTGCGAGTGTTAAGCCCTCCCAGGCCAGCAGCTCCAAGGAGCAGGTGGATTAGGACTTTCCTTGGCTGCAGGGTAACCACACGTGGGAGATTTGTCCTCTGTGCTGGCCAGGGCTGAGCCCTCCCACTGGCAGACACAGAGGATGCCCCTTTGCCACCAGTGTGGGAGTGTGGGTTTGATCCAGAAGCTTTTCCAGCACCCCACGGGCACGGGGGCAGTGGCAGAGGGGAAGAACAGAGCAGGACCCCAGAGGGAGGCAGTTGTTCCAGTTTAACCTGCAGGAACCAGGGCTTTGCCCCAAAATCAAGCTAGTGCTTGTTTTCCTCCTTTTTCTCACAGCAAAGCTCTGAGCCAGGAGGGTTGGCAGCTCCCCACACTGCTCCGAGCTGCCTGCTCCAGCAGACTGAGGAAAGTGGAGATCCATCATCCCAGACCTCTGCTGTTCATGCTTGGGTTTGGTTTGGACCCCCAAATCACTACAGCCTGGCTGCCCTTCCCACTTGGGGCTGCAAGGCTGATTTAATTTTCTTTTTTTTTTTTTTTTTTGGTGAGGTGTCCATGTCCATCTCTGGTTTTGATGTGTATATGAGTATTCAGAATATATACATATGCATTCCTGTATGTTTAACATAAGAGTATTCAGAAAGGCTATTTGTGCCAGACCAGGTCCCCTCACAGGCACCAGTGTCACAAGGGCTCTCTTTTTGCCACCCGAGGGCTGCTGAGCACCCAGGGTACCACCTAAGGAGCCAAATCTCCTTGCACGTGGTGGCAGGAAGACAGGACATTTAATTCCTGCCTCTAAAAGGTGCTGATGTGGTGGGGACCTTCCACTTCACCCACCAGCAGTGACCTGCACACAAACAAACCCCCACCCCAAGCACTGTCCGTGCCCTCGGCAATGACAAGGAACTCAAGGAACTGTTCCCATGGCTCTGCCTTCCCTCAGCTCCAAACAACCTGCAGGTGAGGAGCACAGCTGGCAGTGCAGTGTGAGCTGCCCTCTGCTCTCCTGGTGTGGTTTATAGGGGCAATAAACGGGGGAATGGGGCTGGTTTTAGTGGCCTGCTGCTCTCTGCCACGAGGTTTCTCACCGGGGGCAACTCAAAACATGCTTTATGTGGCCACGTGTGCTGGCTCCTCTGTGCAGCATCATGAGCAGGAGATCTCGTGGAGGCAGCTGGGCTGGGAGCACATGGAACTGTCGCTGAGGTTCAGTGCAAAACTTTATTGCCAGCAGAAGCTGCAGAGCAGCTGCTGTTGCTCTGACAACAGTGCAGTCCCCGGGCGAGCGGGGTGTGAGCTCAGCCTGAGCTGCACCACCGTGTCACCAGCACCACCAGTGGGGCTTTGGAGGCTTTTCCTGGTCCCAGCAGATGATAAGGTCTCTGTTCTTATGGGTACCCGGTTTTTAGAGCAAAGCCATAGCTCAGGGGCATTGAAAAGCTCCAGTCTCTGGAGCAAAGCTCATTCTGTGGAGGGGCCCAGCTGCCAGCTCAGCCCCACAGTGCTGGGTGGGGCAGAAGGGACCCTGTCGAGGTACATCTAAACCTGGAGCAGGGCTTTGAGGACTACTGCCTCCCACCTGGGGTGCCTGCTGGAGAAAGGGAGAAGAAACACAAAGATCTCAGCATGTGGGACCATCATTCCTTCACCTGCACACGTTGCCAGGTCATGTGGAGATTCCTGCCAACCAATATCCCCACGTCCTTCTCCTCAGGGCTGAGCTCATCCATCCTCTGCCCAGCCTGTACTTGCAGCCCACAAAGCCAAAGGGATCCTGGGCTCATCCCCCAGCGTGGGCAGCACATGAGGGGGATTCTGCCCCTCTGCCCCCTCAGCTGAGACCCCCCTGCAGAGCTGCCTCCAGCCCTGGGGAACAGCACAGGGAGGACATGGAGCTGTTGGAGCGAGTTCTGAACAGGTGAAGAAGATGCTCCAAGGGCTGGAGCTGCCCTGGAGCCAGGCTGGAAGAGCTGGGATTGTTCAGCCTGGAGAAGAGAAGGCTCCAGGGAGACCTGAGAGCCCCTTCCAGGGCCTAAAGGGGCTCCAGGAGAGCAGCAGAGGGACTTGGGACAAGGGAAAGGAGTGATGGGACAAGGGGAAATGGCTTCACACTGATAGAGGGCAGGGTTATATGTGGTTTTGGGGAGAAATTCTTCCCTGTGAGGGTGGTGGGGCCCTGGCACAGGTTGCCTAGAAAAACTGTGGCTGCCCCTGGTTCCCTGGAAGTGTCCAAGGCCAGGTTGGACGGGGCTTGGAGCAACCTGGGCTAGTGGAAGGTGTCCCTGCCCATGGCAGGGGTGGAACTGGATGATTTTTAAGTTCCCTTCCAACCCAAACCATTCCATGATTCCCTGATTTCCATTCAGTTTTCCTTCCCTGCAGAGCCTGATGCCTCCTCAGCACGAGCAGGGCCTGACACAGAAAGATGGGGAAGCAAATTCCAGCCTGCCTGCTTTCAGCCACATTGGGAATGGCTGCAGGGATTAATCCTCTCTGGAGGGAGGATGTGCCTCTGGGAATGTCATTAAGAACGTGCTCATGTGCCCTCAGTGCTGAAGTGGCCACTGCCCACGTGGGGGACAGGAGGCAGGAGGGCCTGATAGCGACTGCCTGGGTTCCAGGAATGTCATTTCCCTTTTCCCAGGGGACAGGAGGCAGCTCGGATGGCAAATGTGTCAGCACTTAGTCAGAGCAGTGCTGGCTCTGTTACATGTGAGCCTGTGAGACACCACGACAGGATTTTGGTGTCCCAGGGGTCTGGGCCATGGGACCCCCTTGGAAACCTCAGCTCTGAACCCACTGTGAACAGACAACTAAATGTTTGAAACGAACACCTAAATGTTTGAAAAAACTGATGATGTGCACATGGCAGGAGGCTCTGCCCAGGTCAGAGGGAAAGGGAAATGTGATGGCAAGATTGAGGAAGAGAACAACAAAACATCCTGCATTTGGTCACAAAGTTTGGGGAGAATAAAAAGCCACAATCCAGGATGAAAGGACTCATCTGATTGAATTGCAGCGTGGACGTGGCTCCAACAGAGACCTGCTGAGTGGACAGTTCCCTTGTCCTCAGGTAGGTCAGGCAAACCATCCCCTGCTCCTTTGCTGACTGGGGAAGCCGAGTGTGACCAGCAGAGCTCTAACCCAGCATTAGCAGGATGAGATCCCATCTTACCCTGGAGCTGGCAGGGAGAAAAGGGGATACAGGAGCAGCACATGGGGTGCCTGCCCGCCCTCCCTGCCACCCACCCTGTGCCACAGCTCCTGCCAACCCCCCGGAGCCACGGGCTGGGCACTGGGGTGCTGCTGGCTCTGCTCCAGGGAACCCCTGAGCACCTCTCTGCCTGGCCTCTCTGCCTGGCACTGCAGCTCCCAGAAGGTTTCTCAGTCCTTTCAGCACCATCCACGCTGCTCCACATCCAAATATCCATGGAGACAAGACATCACCTTCGCCAGCTTCCCTGCGCAGAAGACAGTGCCCTCTCCACTCTGGCAAGAGTGAGCCGCACATTTCTGACCTCCGGGCTCAATTACTGCAGCTCATTATATCTGGGAATGGAGCCAAGCAGGCTGAGAAAGCTTCCACTGGTGCAAACTGCAGCAGCCTGTGTGCTCAGACGCCCGGGGGCTGTGATCCATCAGCCTGCAGCTCCTGCTTCTTCACCCCTATTCCCAACAAACCCAGCATCCCTGCCAGACTCCAGCCCAGGACCTGAAGAGTCTCACACTTGCTGAGACCAGCATTATCCCAGCAGCAGGATTCCCAGCTGGCACGGCTGGGGCTGAGAGGAGAGAGTAAGGCAGCAGACAGCCCTTCCCAGGGAAGAGGCACAACATCCATCTCTCCTGGTGGACTGTGATGTCTCTCGCTTGCTCTGGAGGTCTTTCCCCTGGAGATGTGGCTCACTGCTCTGCACGTGGGGTCAGGCTCCCTGGCAGAGGAAGAGGAAGGCACCAAGGGCAGAGGAGGTGGCCGAGAAGGGCAGAGTGTCCCTGTCCTGGGAGGATCCACCTCCCAGCCAGGGCAGCCAATTCCCTCCTCCTGGGTCTCTGTCCACTTGGGAGAGCAGGACCCACCACGAACCCTCCTGGGCTGCCCTCCGGGATGGGGATAGTCCAGATTGGATGTGATGCTCTGATGGAGCTTGGCAGGAGGATCTGGATGCTCCCCTTTGAGCTTCACAAGCCTGGATACCTCCCTGCCTTCAGCTTCACCTTCCTTCTGCCTCCTGCCTTGATCTCTTCCCACAGGCTCTTCCGCTGCCCTGGCGGGGAGATGGGTGAACACATGGAGCAGGGGTGCAATAACAACATCCCTCACACCCCTTCCCTCCCCTCTCCTTCCTCCCCTCCCCTCCCCCAGCCTCACTAACTCACTCTCCTGCTAGTTTATGGCCAGAACATTTTGTTTGCAAAGTGCTGTCAGATGCGACATTAAGAGGCGCCGTAAATCAGAGCACAGGGGCCTCTCCAGCCTCCGCAGATGAAAACCTTTTATCACAATTTGGATCTGTTTGCACTGGTATGAAAATTATGGCTCCAGTTTAGCATCAACTTCCCATTATTCATGTCCCTGTGAGCAGCGCCTGCTAAATTGGATTGTTTCAAGCCTCCCCTCCCTGCTGGCCCTGAGAGCCTGGCAGAGCCCACCCGGCTTCCCGGCCGCACCTCGATGCCTTGTCCTGGCGGGATGTGAGCTGGGGAGGAGGCTGAGGCACACTGTGCATGCTGCTGGCTGGAGGAGGGCTTGGGAGTCAGGAGAGGAGGGATGCCAGGGAAGATGGAGCTGCTTGTGCATCAGCCCGACAGCACCTCCAGCTGAAACAGGCCCAGTGCCCGCCCTGAGCTGCCACCTCCAAAGGTGCCTCACGTCCCTTCCTCTGCTCCTCCACGCCCAGGCACTTTCTGGTGAGTATTTGGAAGAGGGAAGAGAGTTGTTGGGTTCAGGAAAGAGGGAAGGACAAGGCAGAAAGCTCTAGCAGAGATGCAGAAGGAGCTCAGAGGGAAGCGAGTGATTTTCAGCCACGCTTGAATCCTTATTTATATCATAAAAAATCAGGAGGTGCCTCCACCCCATCCCGATAAAAATGCCAGGGGAGGATTCCTTGGGCATCCTGGCCAAGCACAGGCTGGTTAACACAGGTTGTCCCAGGGAGCCTAAACCAGCCCAGCCTTTGGGATGTGATGAGGGGGTTATCTAAGCTCCCCTGAACATCTGGAAGTGCATCTCACACCAGTACCACTGTCCTGGCAAAATGGAAAACACTTGGTGTGTTGGTTTCCACCCGAAACACTGAGGTTTGTGCTAATGAGCCACAAGATTTTTTTTTTGCAACAAACTCACACAGATCACACAGAATATTCTGAATTGGAAGGGACCCACATGGATCATCGAGTCCAGCTCTGAAGTGAGTGGTCTCTGTGGGGATTGAACCCACAACCTTGGCATTATTAGCACCATGCCCCACCCAACTGAGCTCATGCCAGGAAATTTAAGATAGAAACCTCCACTGAAAGGTGGCACTATCAAGCCCTGGTTGGAAGTGTTGGACGTTCGTGCCAGACTCAGGCTCCACAGAAAGAACAATTAAAATGTCCCCTGAACACCATTAGCTGGAACAGAGTGCAAGGATTGTCCAAGGGGATGATCCCACAAAAGACTCCTGTGGAGGGTGACACCATGCAGGGAGGGTTTGTGGTGGTCAGTGGGCAGCTGGGATGGAGGAAGGGCTGGCCTTGCACACCCGTGTGATTTCCAGGTGTGTGTGGGAGGTGGAGCAGAGCCAATGCACAGTCAGGAGTGAGCAGCCCAGAGGAACAGCAGCATGTGTGATCTCAGGAGAAGGGGAGGAAGAGCCTCTCCCAGAAGAGTTTGGCAGCCACACAGGTTGGTTGCAGGCAGCTCCCTGTGAACCTTCACTGCTGAGCTGAGCGATGCAGAGCTGTGGGTTTGTTCTCCTACCCAAGATGGTCCCATGTCCCTGTGCCAGGATGACACCAGAAAACCACTCAGCCACAGCCCAGCGCTGCCCAGAGAAGCTGATTTGTGAAGAAAGATGAGTCTTGTTACCACAGCTCAGCCACCTGAGGTCCCCACTGCAGGAAGCCCTCACAGACCTCTTTATTTTCTCCCATTGTACAAGGGAGTTCAAGCAGCAGCTGCAAAGACCTGGTTCTCAAGAAATGGTGAGCTGCCACAAGGGCTCTCACATGAACAGCCTTCCTGACACAGCTGGGAACATTTATTTTCTTTTCTTGCACCTCACTGCAATCATAATTTCAATTTTTTTTTTTTTTTTTTTGATAATATGGCCAGATGCTCTCCAAACAAACCTTGGAGTCTGTTGTTGCAAGTCAATAGGTATTTTAATTTTAACTTAATCCCAGTGTGACTGCTCAGGAGGAGACAGTGTCACCGTCCAGCAAATCCCTCGGGGGGTTATCTGCTGCAGACAGATTTGCAGGTGACCATCCCAATAAATCTGGAGATTTCTTGTGTTTGGGGCTTTTTTATTAACACTCACCCAGTGCTTGGCCCCCAGGCTACGATCTGGCTCCAGTCAAGTCCATTCTAAAGATCCCCATCTCCCATCAGGAGCAGGGAGATGACACTGATAAATAAGCTGGAGATGCTGCTGGAGTCTCTGGTGCTGAATTCTCCCTTCAGAGAGACTGAGGCTGTTCAGAGCAAGCCTGGCTTTATTTCTTTCTTGTACATCACTGATTTGCTACACTGTCAGAGTTCAACAATAGCAGTAATAATTAACCATTTAATCTGAATCAAACACTGGGTCTTGTTTGCTCTTTCTGTAGATCAGATGGAAAACACATGCAAAGATCAGATTCTGATGTTCCCCCAGTTTAGTGTTAAGTGTCTTGACTCTGCAAAATTGCTGGGAGTCTTTCATTTTGCTCTTTAAGCTCGTTAGTCCAAATTAAAAACAGCATTCATTCTAATTTCAGCTGCTTGAAATCCCTCCAAGATCAGTGCTATTATTCTTTCAAATGTCTTGGGAGCAGAACTAACACCAAAAGACATTCACTTGCATTCCTGATGTCCAAATGGTTTAATAAAAGCCACCAGGTTCAGCTTGGTGACCCTGTCATCCACCTTGCCAAGGTGCATGGTGTGGTCTTCCTGAAAGGAGGAAGCTGCCACTTCTGGGGTGTTCTCAGTGCCTGACACTCAGTGCTTCTCTAATTGTATTTACCACCTCGGAATTAACCAGCTGTGCTGTGCCTTTGGCTTTTCTATGGCTCATGATTCCTGAATTTTTTTGTGTTTGGGTTTAAGCTGAGCTTGTAGGGAGAAGGGCTGGATTTCTCCTGGTCACTGGGCTGCTTGAGCCATCTGCCCTCCTGAGGATCCCCCCACTGGGACAGGACCTCCAGAGCTTGGCCAAGCTTCTGCTGCTTCACAGGCCTTTACACCCTGGCTGTGTGACCTGAGGGCCACAAAGAGGGTCTCAGGGAAGCAAATGCAGTCTCAAATGCAACTCTTTTTCCACCACAGCAAACACCTCCCTGTTATCTTCCCAGGCATTTATCTCCTTAGTCTTGAAATGCTCCATCAAGCCTCGCACTCACCAGGTCTTGCATGCCCAGTTTACAGCAGAGGAAGTTAGTGAGTCAGGCAGAGTTTACAGTCTTTTCCTAAGGGATGTTCAGCTTCATTTCATGAACTAATAAAGCTGGGCAGTGAGAGAGCAGGAGAAAAGCTGCACTCAGGAGTCAGCCCTCAGCAGGCAGCTCAGGAGACACCCCCGACAAAGGCTGAAGGGAGAACAGTGTCTGTTCACTGTCAGCACCAAACTCCTGCTGTGGGGAGCCAGGAGAGCCCCAGGGATGCCCTTCCAAGCTAAACCCTCCTTCCCTCTCCCACAGCAGCTCAGCAGCCCAGGAAAGGGTCCTGATGTTGTCCAGCCCGGGGATCACACCCAGAGTCAGCAGCCAACGCACCACTGGGAGATTGTGAAAGAGCTTCCCAGAATCCCACACATGCAGCCTGAGATCCCACAGCAGGGAGCCCCTCCCTGGGAGCCATCCATTGCTCCGGGATGTTCCATACCAGCTCGACAGGCAGCTGTGGTTCCTCACCCCCTCCTCCTCCCATTGAAGAGGCTTCCTGGCAGCTCCCTTCCCACCAGTGAGATTTGTCCTGGCAGAGGAGGAGATTGGATCAGAGGTGGCTCTGCAGCCTTGCACAGCTCCTGAGCAGCTGGAGGAGGAGGAAGCAAGCAGCAGGGAGGTGTTGGAAGGGCATCTGCATTTATTCCCAGCTCAGTGCAAGAGGAGCGAGGGTAGGGGGTGAATGGCAGGAAGGTCTTTTTCTCCCCAAGATGCACCAGGGAAGGTAATTTGGAGAGCAAGGTCTAAAGTCACATTTGCCTCCAAGTCTTGTGTAGTCTTTGGAGAGCTCCACAGAAGATGGGAATTATGAGTCTAAGAAGATATAGATGCAGTTAATACCTGTTTTACATGTGCAGTCTATAATATGTTGCCATAGTCTTGAAAATGTTGTGACTTGGAAGCCATAAAAGCTGGAAGGAACATGCTAATTGAGAACACAGGCAGGCTATAAATCCAGGGAAGAAACTGGGGCTGGCAGAAGAGAAACCCAGTCCCAGAGAAAGGGAGGGGGAGGAACTCAGCTAGAGAGTCACAAGGAAATTAAAGAGAAAGGGGAAAGAGGGAGAAAATGGGTCTCCTCAGTTCCCCAAGGCTGGCTCAGCCTCAGGTAGCACTCCAGGTTGATATTAGAAAATCAAAGGAATTGATTCAAATGGAAGTGCCATTAGAGGAAAGAATTTAGAACAAACTGGTGGCATGAATAGGAACTAATTGCCAGAACCAGGGAGATTCACCCAAAAATGGTACAGAAAGAAAGGATGATATTTCCCATCTCCTAAGTGTGGTACATCACCTATAGCTGAAAATTCTCTCTGTAGTAAAGTGAGGGAAGGCGTCAGATGTGACCCCAGGGGTTTTGTGGGGGATTTTTTTAAGGTATAAAATGGGATGTAAAGTCTTACAGAGCAGTAGGTCAGATTTCTTTGCCAAGAAAATAGGTGGAAATTGTAACAAAGAGTAGAGCTGTTGGGTAAATGAATAAATAGGATTTAATAGGAAAAAGTTGCTTCAGTTTCTCTGGAAGGAAATTGTGCATCAGAAATCCATTAATGTTCACTGAAGGGATCAATATGTGCACAGGGGGGATCTGGTCAATATAATCTGTTAGGATTTTCAAAATGCTTTTGGGTAATGTCCCTCATCGGAGACTCACGGGGAAATTAACTTGTCATGGGTCAAAAAGGAAATTCCTCTCGAGGGTAATTCTCCTGGTTGAAAAACAGGAAAGAAAGGGGACAAAAATTAGTGGTTTTTCACAGGTGGGAGGGAGTTGGGCCATGAAGTCAGATGAGGAGCTGGGCTGAAGTGCTCGGTGTGGGCAGGAATGGTTGGGGAGCAGGGAGCAGTGAGGCTGCAGAACTCACCCATGGCATAAAATTAATGTGGGCAAACAAACCAAACCTGACTGTGAGGAGCTGCCAAATACTGTTGTGGGCCAGCAAATGATCTGGTGACATTTAACTTCAGTGGAAAGCCACGAGCACGGGAGAGAAAACTGTCTCACCTGTACGTGCAGAGCACAGGGAAGGGGCCTTGGAGCTCCACCACCTGCTTCCAGGAAAACATCCCCTTGATCCACAGTGGTGGCAGGACAATAAAGGCAGAGAGGAGAGCTGGGAAAGGAATGAAAAGCAAAATGCACAACATTTGTTTGCTGCTTCAGAAATGAAAAGTGGAGCCAGTTTTTGAAGGGTTGAAGGGGATGGAGAATTCAAATGTGACATGGGAAAGGCAAGCAGCAATTACCACTCAGAAGTCAGAGTTTTAGAGAAAATGTTAAAAAGTGTATGTGGCACGAGCAGAACTGGCCCAGGACCTGGCACATCAGTGAGAGGGAGGATCACCATGCTCAGCTTGGCCTTTTGCTGCTGAAGGGTAATCATAGAATCATGGAACGGTTTGGGTTGGAAGGGAGTTTAACTCTTTCCACCCCCTGCCATGGGCAGGGACACCTTCCACTAGCCCAGGTTGCTCCAAGCCCTGTCCAGCCTGGCCTTGGACACTTCCAGGGATCCAGGGGCAGCCACAGTTTCTCTGGGCAACCTGTGCCAGGGCCTCCCCACCCTCACAGGGAACAATTCCTTCCCAATATCCCATCTAACCCTGCCCTCTGGCAGTGGGAAACCATTCCCCTTGTCCTGCCCTTCCACCCCTTGTCCCAAGTCCCTCTCCAGCTCTCCTGGAGCCCCTTTAGGGCCTATAAGGGGCTCTCAGGTCTCTCTGGAGCCTTTCCTTCTCCAGACTGAACCCCCCCAGCTCTCCCAGCCTGTCAGTTCCTCTCTCTCATACTCCTGGTCCTTCAGTGAACCTCCGTGCTGCTGCTGTGTCTCCAGCCCTCGGTTAACTCGGGGTGGTTCAGCTCAGTGACTCAACCCTGCTTCCCGACCCCAGAGGTGCTGCTGCCTCAGCCCTGTGCAAACCCCTCGGATGCCACGCTGGGAGCCTGTGCCGCTGTTCTGCAGCGCTGTGTTCTGAGCTCTCAGGTCTTGCCCTGCCCCGGGGGCCGCTTATTTCCCAGCCCGAGCCAATGTCGCAGCTCCACAACCCCCCGCCCTGGATCCGCCCGGTGCGGGGCGAAGCTGCTGCGCACCCCCCGGGGCAGAGCCTGCACCCCGCTCCTGCTGCTCCCTCGGGCTGGATCCCGCCGGATCAGCCGGGATGTTGTTCCCTCCGCCCCGCGTCAGAGCCGCGAGATGCTCTAATAGCTGTTGGCAACATCCCTTCCCTGCCTCCCATTTCCGCGCTCCGCTCCCACCAGGGACCGCCCGCAGCCCCTCTCCCAGGCTCTCTGAGTGACCCGCTGCTGTTCCTGCCTCCCTCATCCCCGCTGCTTCCCAGGCAGCCCCAGCCCTGCCGCTGACCCCGCGCCCCCTGGCACATCGGGACCCCAATCCCAGGGCAGCTCCGCGCTGACTTCACATCCTCGCTGGCACGAAACAAACCCCGGCCTCGGAGCCTGGGAAGTGCCTGCTCGCTGTAAGCTGCAGGGCATTTGTGTTGCAATAGCGTTTCGTTCATGCTAAATTAATCTGCCTGTGAGTTCAGGGCCGCTGGTTTGGGGGAAATGGTGCTCTTGGTCCTCTCCCTCTGCTTCCCCTCCCAAATCCTGAGTGGAATGAGGGGTGTCAGGGCACCCACTCCGCTCCCAGTGCTGGCCAGGCAGAGGGATGGGGAATGCCCTGGGAGTGGAAACGGGCTCTGCACC
Organism: Pseudopipra pipra; assembly: GCF_036250125.1. Taxonomy (NCBI): domain Eukaryota; kingdom Metazoa; phylum Chordata; class Aves; order Passeriformes; family Pipridae; genus Pseudopipra; species Pseudopipra pipra. The sequence continues at coordinate 2,302,478 of NC_087563.1, read as the reverse complement.
AGGCATTAACCCTCGTAAGGCAGGGATGCTCCAAGCTCTGGCTGCCTCCGAGGTCCCTGGAGCACCTGGGAAGGGGCTGAACGCTCGCCAGGGACTCGCGGGGATGCTGCTGCTGCTCACGTGGTTTCCTCCCCATTTCCAGCCACCAAATTGCATTTCCTAGAAGCAAAACATACATTAAATAACTCTCGGATGTCAGAGCAAGCGACTGCTGTGGGGGATGTTCTGGGAGAGAGGAGGAGGAGGAGCAGCTGGTCCGTCCAGGAGCAAGGAAAGGGGAGGGGATAGTGGGGGGCAGGGGGTGGGTTGGGAAGGGGCTGGGGGTGGCACTGGGGTGGAGGAGGCTGAGGGCAGGGGCAGATGTCCTGGAATGGACATGTCCTCTGCTGGGTGAGCAGCCCCCAGCGTTGGATGCCTCATTGCAAGAGTCTCTTCCTCAGGCTCTGGGTTAGGGAGCTGCAGGAAGGGTTGGATGTAAACACTCAGGATCTCGGATTATAAATGCCAGCAAGGCGTGATGGGTCGGGAAGGTCAGTTGGCACTGCCATCCTTCCCCAGCAAAGGCTCCAGGGCAGGGACAGGGCTGGGATGATCCGCACGTGCCCCCAGCTCGTCCTCTGCTCCCGCTCGGAACAGGAAACAACGGCCGTGCCAGAAGTGTCCCAGGGGAAAGTGGATCTGACGGGGCTGAACGTATGGACAAATCCCAGCAAATGTCTGCTGCCTTTCTGCAGAGGATAATGACACGTCCTTGGAGTCCTCCAGCGATGATCCCAGGAAAGCCAAGCCTTTGAGAGCCGAGCTGAGCCTGTCCTCGGGTTCCTGCTCTGAATTCCCACGGTGCCATTTATCCGAGCACGCTTCAGGAAGCATTTGGAAATTCCCACAGGCAGCAGCAGCAGCACTGCTCCACCACAGCCTGCACTGTGTCCTGAGGCAGGGGCAGGCCAGGGCAGGGGGCTGCTCACACGGATGGGTGGGAGACCACCTCCAGATCCATAGATTCCTGCTGTGCCCTTGCAGATGTGGAGCAGGTGAATCCTCCTGCTTCCCTGCTCCTTCCTCACCACGTTCAGGCAGGCTGTTCCCATCTCAGCCCTCCCAGCAATGAATCAGGAGCTTTTATTTTTCCCCAGGTGGCTTTTGTGTTTCATTGCTGTTTGATTCTCCTTACTGGGAGTTATACAGGCAAGCGCCCGAATTTCCACCGCTGCAGCACCTGGGGGGCCGAGGGGAAGGCAGGGCAAGGAAACCGGTGTGGAGGTGAGCAGCTCCTACCTGGAGTGCTGCATTTCCTTAGGAGGGTTTGCCGTTGTTTAAGAGAAAATTTGAAAAGTAATAACCTGAGCAGAGCAGAGGGAGAGGCCCCTGGAGGCAGCTGAGCAGCAGGGAGGGAGCCCTGCCCATCTGCATGAATGAGAGCAGGGCAGGGAGGGGCGGCAGGAACAAAAGAGGGAGGAGGAGATGGAGGGGAACGTGTGAAAGAGGCTACCTGGGATGGGTCCCTGACAGGCTCTGCAGTGCCATCCGTGGCTGCAGGCGGGGCCTGGGGCAGCCCAGCATCATGGCTGCAGCAGGAACACTGAGCTGTTTAGGTAGGAAAAAACCTTTAAGATCAACAAGTCCAACCCTTCGCCCAGCACTGCCAAGGCCACCACTAACCATGTCCCCAGATCCTACATCCACACATCTGTTCAGGAACGGTGACTCCAGCACTGCCCTGGGCAGGCTGTTCCAGTGCTTGACAACCCTTTTGGTGAAGAAATTTTTTCCTAATATCCAACCTAAGTCTCCCCTGACACATATCCTGAGGTGCCTTGTGCTTCCTCCTTCATGGGCTGAGCAGGACAGAGGGGCCAGCTGCCCTCTGCATGGCACTGCCCCACCACAGACAATCCCACCCAGGGCACCACCACCACCACTTGCTTCTGTCCCTGCTCCCAACCCCTGCCAAGGTCCTTCCCGCGGGATCTGCTCCCTGTCCTTGTGGAAAGGCATCTGCTTGGGAAGCCTCACCTGTGCCCCGAGGGTTCAAGTCCTGCAGCACCTGGAGCACAGGGAAATGAGTTCCCATCCCCCTCCTCCAGCATGGCCAGCATCCAAGAGAAGGGGCTGCTTGGAGACCGTCCCAAGGCGCACGGCGAGGGATAGGAAGGAGGGAGGGGATGTCTTCCTGCACGGACCCTGCCTCTGGCCCTCGGCTATTGTGCTGCTTCCTTCCTCCTCCCCGAGGGCTGCAAAGGAGCTGGGCTTTATCGGGGCACTGAATGGGATCAGGTAATCCAGGCCACAGCTGCTTCCTGCTCCGCCTGGGACGTCGCTCCCCGCGCGGGAGGGAAGGAGATGAATAAGACGCTCTGCGGCTGAGAAACCCCGGCGAGGAACAGCGTGTGATTTCACTCCCCCACACCAGCCAGAGCACAAATCCTCCTTCCTGGGGCTTCCTGCTGCCTCTCTCCCACCCTGCTCCCATCAGTTATCCCAAACAGGGAGCAGTCGGCTAAAACCCTGCTAATGGACTTCAGCGGGAGCGCCGTGCTGGCTCTAATTACCCGCCTGACAGCTCCTCTGTATAGGCCAGGAACGAGCCTGTCGCTGAAGAGGTGTGGGACCCCCTCCCCCATCTGCCTGGGGCCTCCTCCGAGCGCTCCCTGCACCCTGTGGGTTCTGCTGCTGGAGGGAGGGTGGGTGAGTGGGATGGAGACCCCGTGGCTGGCTGGGAACAACAGGTTTGGGAGCAAGGAGGAACTGTACCGAGGCTCTGGTGAGGGTGGGTGCCTGTGCTGGCAGCTGTCTGGAGGTGGGAGGTTAGCCCTGGTCTCCTGCTGTGGGAGGTGGTCGCAGGTAGAGAGCCTGGAAGTGGAGGCATGACCCAAAACTGAGATTTCTGGGGCTTGGGTAGCCCCAGGACCACCAAGAAGGAAGGGGGAGCCAAGAGCCAGAGTGGCCTCCACCACTGACCCTGTTTGAGCAGGGACCCCGGGGAATGGAGCAGGCTGGAGCCTTGGCTTGCAGGATTTGGGGTGGCTGCAGCATGGCCCTGTGTCCCATCCCATCCAAGCTCAGCACACAGAGATGTGCAGAGGAAAAGCGAAGTTCCCCAGCCCAAGGGAAAGCAGAACACTCCATGTTAGCCTGACTGAACACCACCTCTGGGTTTAGCACTGGTCTGCCCTCATCCCAGCAGAAGGGGAGTGTAGCACACACAGGAGCACCTGCAGTGGTGGGGGGACTGGTGGGTTTTCCTCCCCACCAGAGCTGCCCACAAGCAGCCCCATGGTAAACTAGAGGACAGCTGCTGCTTTCTAGTGGGCTCATGGAAGAGCCAGGTTGCCTCCAGGCTTGTGAAGGTTAGCCAGGAACAGCATTTTAATTGCACTAAAAAGCCCTCACCTCCAAAAAAAATCAGTTGTTAGCCTGCATCAGAATGACAATAGAGCCTTTCAAGGCTGTTCCAAAAGAAGAGACACCACAAATAGTTCAGGAGTCAGGCCATTCCTCCAGGCCCTGGGAGAGGATAGTTTATGGCCCATCCACCCAGTACCCCAGTCACTGGGCAGGGGAGTCCCTCGTGGAGACCCTCCCACTGCTGTTTTGCAGAGATAAATAAGCTCTTGCTGTGGTAGAGAGGGACAGACAGCTCCCACCAGGGGTTGAACTGCTATCTCCACAATTTGGCTGACAGCCTGGGCCACTAACAGGGAGTGTTTCCAAGATCCTCCTTCCCCAGCCACAGCACCCACCCCTCAGGCTGAAGATGTGTGTCAGTGCTAAAAGCCTCGAGAAATTCTTGGGCAGAACATTGCCAAGTCAGATTGAGCACAAAACACAACCACCCTCTTGGGGAGTTGTCTGTGCACAACCTGAGCCAGAAAGGTCAGGGGAAATCAGAGAATCCCAGAATAGTTTGGGTTGGAAGGGACCTTAAAAATCATCTCATTCCACCCCCTGCCATGGGCAGGGACACCTTCCACCAGCCCAGGTTGCTCCAAGCCCCGTCCAACCTGGCCTTGGACACTTCCAGGGATCCAGGGGCAGCCACAGCTTCTCTGGGCAACCTGTGCCAGGGCCTCCCCACCCTCACAGGAAGAATTCCTTCCCAATATCCCATCTAACTCTGCTCTCTGGCACTGGGAAGCCATTCCTCCTTGTTCTGGCACTCCAGGCCCTTATCCAAAACCCCTCTCCAGCTCTCTTGGAACCCCTTTAAGCACTGGAAGTCTTGTATACTCATGGAAGCTTTCCAGGACCCCCAGTAAATGCCTGTTCCCTCCAGCCCCACCCGATGCCCTGCTCTGGGTGCCTATTCAGTGCTCACTCACGTGGGGGCATCACCCAGAGCCCTTCCATGTGCCAGCCTGGGGTCCTGCTCCTCCCTCCAGCCCGGGTGCAGGGTATTTTTATCCCCTCCCCGATGATCTGTGCATGGATTCAGTGTTGTCAGATGATTTTCTGCCCGTTTCTTCACGTAGCCTTTTTTTTTTTCCCCATCTCCGAGGCAGACAAACACCTCCCTCAGCCTGTAATTGAACATCTGGAACCATAGATACGGTCGCTGGTTCTGCTCAGGGAGGATCCAATTGGGCTTTAATGGATTACGTGTCCTGCTGGTGGTGCTGTCGCTGATGTGGGGGCTCCTCCAGCCGCTGTGTCCGGGCGGATGGGATCCTGGAGCAGTGCAGGGCTGCATGTCAGCATCTCCTCTGGGCCTGAGCGAGGGTCCGGGGCTTCCTGCGCTGTGCCGGGCTAATGCTCCCGCATTGTGTCAGCCGTCCCAGGAGCAATCAGCGGCGTATTTAAGTGGCATTGTTTTTCCAAGGGTGCTGTTTTGTTCAAGGGTCAGCTTTCCGGGTCAGATTCCTCTCAGGAAGGTTGGGCTTTGCATCCCTTTGTCTGGTTACGTTCTTCCTAGAAGGACTGGGGGAGCTGGTGCAATGTATTTCACTCCTTTTTTTTTTTTTTCCCTTCTCCATTCCTTGTTCTCTGCCTCTGTTTTTCCACGGGACTATTGATCTGCAGCCCTGCGGGGTGTTGGGGGAGCATATGGGAGTCCCTGTGCTGCCTGTTGGAAAGAGCACTTGCTTTTCCCCAGCTGTGCCTGTATCGAAGCAATTGTTTTCCCCTTCTCCTCCTTGTTTTGGGTTCCTTCCCACCCCATTGCCACGGGCTAAAGAATTGCTTCGCCGCCCTCGCGAAAACTTCTGTGGCCGCGTTAATGCCGTTTGAAGCGCTGCCATAATGTTTGTTTAAAAACATATTAATTAGGTTTTCGGTAATTGGGGTTTTTCAGGGCTCTCTCACACATTGTTCTGCTGCTATAATTTGTTCTATTGATCTTCCTGGAGATACAGGAGGGAGCCAATCCGCGCCGAGGCCGCGGCTGCCGCTATTCGGCAGCGTTTGTTTACGCGCCGGGCTGGTGGCCCGTGTGCTCCGATGAGCACGGCCGCGTTCTGACTCTCAGCCCATTCCCATCACGGCAAACCGGGCACATCCCGGCAGCCGATCGCTTTCCCCCCCCCTCCCGGCTCCCCCCGGTTGGTTCCCGGGGCGCAGGGCCGCGGCCGCCGGTGCCGGTGGGCAGCCGGGGTGTCTCGGAGCATCGCCCTCGCTCCCGCAGCCCCGGAGACACTGTGGCTGTGTCTCCTGCTGCGGCAAAGCTCGGCGATGGGTTTCCATGGTAACCCCGAGGCTCGTTCCCCGACTCCAGGTTTTTCAAAAGGGAAAATTTTCGTTTCCATCAAAAGAGCCTTTTCTGCCGGGAGACCCAGCGCCGCCTCCCCCAGCCAGCGCCGAGCCTGCCAGCTAACGAGCCCGGCCCGGGGAGCCGGGTGCCCGCAGCCTGGCCCCTGGGAAGCTGTTCCCGAGGGCTCTGCCCTCGTCCTGCCACGGGAATCCTCACCCAGCGCCCGCCGCCAGCGGGGGCCGCAAAACTGAGCTGACACGGCACGGGGGCCATCGGGAACCTCTCGCTCCCTCCATCCTTTCCCCCAGCGTTTTCCATTTACTGATCTATGTGGCTGGGTATCCCAGTGTCCATGTGTCCAAGGACCAGGATGGGATGGTTGGGTTTGCAGTGAGTCCCTCTCTCCAACAGAACTGAGCTGATGTGGTACAGGGTTCATCAGGAGCCACTCTCTCCCTCCATCCTTTTCTCCCAGCATTTTCCATTTCTCTCTCTACCTGGCTGGGTGCCCCTTGCCCACGTGTTCCTCTTCAGTAGGATCAGGGCTGGGTGGTGGTGCATCCTCAGCAGCCACAGCAATGGGCTCCTCATGAGCCTCTCGCTCCCTCCACCCCCAAAAAGCTGCTTTCCCCAACATCCCCCATTGTTGGATTATCCAGCTGGGTATCCCCTGCCCATATCCCTCTTCAGCAGGACCAGGGTGGGATGGTGATGCATCCCCAGCCCCCTCACCCCCCACCCTGGCAGCAGCAGCTGCTCCTTGCATCCCTTCTGTGCGTCTTCCCACCTGGCAGTTGTGTGGTAGAGATGTGACCATTTTTCTGCCAGCAGACACAATGCATTCCCAAACAATAGCCATTGCACAACTTATCCCTGCATTTAACAGAATTTTACTGGCAGAAAAAAATCTCAGGGACTCTATAAATCTTGTTGCTGAGATAAGGAATGTGCATCCAGAGCCTCGCGTGGAGTAAATCCTGCCCAGGTCCAGGACACACGAGGAGCATCCTGTGTTTCACACCTGCCTTGGAGACCAACGGGAGATTTATGAGCTCAGAAATGAAGCCACCACACTTTGCCAAGGCTCCACATTCCCTGCCCTGCACTGGGACCCTCCCAGTTGTCAGGCAGATGGAAAATGAGATTTCCCAGACCAGCTGGCAAGATCCACTGGGCTTTGCAGGGTTGAAAACTCCCTGGCTTTTGGCAATTCTGGGCCAGTTCTGCCACGTTTGCATTCCACAGAGAGACTTCAAGCAAAGTCTGAGTGGATGGGTCTGATCCCTGTGGTCCCACATCTCCACATGTCCTTAGGGCTTCTGAGTCTCAGCACAGCAATTGCCCTGGATCCAGGGATTTCTGGCGGGACCACCAGGATTTTTGGATGTCCATGAGCTTGTTTTTCTGGCTTTCTCAGTAGGGAAACACCCAGGAGTGCCCCCTCCTAAATGGCACCAGCACATCCCCGGGTCAGCTGCACAGAGGGGGAGAGCTCTGGGAAACACTCCTTCCCAAGAATTAACAATAGTACCATTAAAATAAAAAGGAAGCTCCATGGAAAGAGGTTGTGGAGGTGTTCTGAGGTCCCTACCTCTGCCCCAGCATCCCTGGATTTGTGGATCTCAGCTCTGAGTAACATGGGCAGGCCAGGAAAGGTTTTGTGGCACAATCCTGGGAGCTGCTACCCCCTGCTAACAATGCATTGCAGGCATAGCCCAGCTAATGCTCTGCAATCCCAACAATGTTGTGGTTTGTCCTGTGGCTGAGAAAACATTCTCATTTCCCAATTTCTCCAGCCCAATGTCTCCCCTTTGGATACAACAAATGACTGGAAATCTGAGCCCTTCCACAAACCACCCCAGCAGTGAAGACCTGAGCTGACCCACGGGCTGGGTGTGCTTGTAGGTAAACTTGGGATGCAAACTTGGGATATACACTTGGGATATACACTTGGAGAAAGGTGGTGGTGTGTAAGGAGGGATGGAGAGGGAGCAGAGAGATATCCAGAAGGGGGGATGGCACTTCAGCCTTGCTGCTCCAACATTACAACTGCTGAAAGGGAAGGATGGAGGACAAAAGACTGAGTGGCAAAGAGACAAAAAAGAAAGTGCCTGGATCCAGGAGGCTTTGGGAAGGTGAACAGGGAATGGGAGACACCTCTCTGACCCCAGAACCATTTCTTATTGAGAGTGGACACGGGTAAGAACCAGATGCTGGTGCAGAGCCTGAGATGAGTCCAGCCAGCACTGGAGCTGAGCCGTGGTGTGGGAAGACTTCTCCCAGTGCCAATCCTAGGGAAGGGAGGGTGTTTCCAGGCACTGCATGTACCTGTGGGAGCAAAAAGCCACAGGAAAGGTAGAGGTGCCTGGTTTATCAGCTGGGAAAGAAGCTTGAGGCAGGTCCTCTCTGCTCAGGGACACGGGATTCGGAGCGTTTTTTGAAATAGGATTACAACCAAGAAATAGGACTTCCTAATCCATTCTCTCCCTGACAAAAATAAGACTCGGTGAGCTGCTCAGGTCAGGAGAAAGCACTAATCCCTGCAGCACCCCCGTGCCAAGGTCTGGCAGACCTGGGCTGCCTGGGAGCAGCTGGAAGTGCCCTGGCTGTCTGTGGCAGTGGGAAGGCAAAAGCCCTGTGAGTGGGACAAAGTTGCAGCAGCCAAAGAAGAAAATCCCATGGGGTCGTGATCCTCTCAAACAGCCACTTGGAGCTGGGCAGGGGGCACTTGGAGCTGAGCAAACTGGTGTGGGTGAACCCAGAGCCCCACAGAGCTCCTGGGCAGCCTGCTCTTCCCACAGGGAGGGTGGGGTGATGTCCTGCAGCTCCTTGTGCTGATGGGGTGGTTGGAGTTGCTGGGAAAGCCAACCCCAGGAGGAGCACTGCTGGGGAGAGGTGTGGGAAATAGCACCTGGAACATCCCTCTGGCTGTGGCTGGAGAGCAGGGGCTGAGCTGGGCATGGGCAGGGCGGTGCTTCTGCCCTCCTTCACGGGCTCTGTGGTTCCTCCTGAGCATGCCCTGAAGGGGCAAAGATATTTTTCTCTGCTTTTTACTGCTGAAACCTGACCCTGTCAGACACTGAATGCAGGCGAGAGTCTCCAGGGTCTTATTTCAACCCTCCCTCTCCACCCTCAGCACCTCCACTATCTGATGCCACTCAAATGTTCCCAGGCTCCAGGAATCCTGTGCCTCCCTCAGCCCCATCTCTGATCCCACCGTGCTGCCTCTCCCGACCTCCCTGCCCTGCTCTCATCCCGACCTGCCAAGGGGGAGTGCAAAGCGTGCAGAGAACAGAGGTAAGATTAAAAATCCCCACAGGTTCAAGGGCAGATGGGATGGCAGAGGAGCCCACAGAGGGTGATTAACAGCTCGGTAATGATGCCTGGCCCAGGAAGTCCCTGAGCTGCAATTTGCAGGAGGATGGGGGGTGATTAGAGGGGAACATCGTGTCTGCTTTGCCTGCTCTTTTTTCCTCTTCCCTGGCATCTGCTCTGGGCTCTGTAGGAGAGAAATACTGTGTCATCCAGCCTGTCCTCTGTCCTGCTCAGCAGCACCACACAAGAGAGATCCCAGAAGCCTCCTGTGCTGGGAGGAAGAAGCAGATGAATGTGAGGATGAGCATCATCCCCAAACTCTGCTGGCTGAGAACCCCCCACTGCCCATGGCTGCAGTAGTGACAGGACCCAGCACCTACCAGGGCTCCCTTTCCCAGCACAGTTGTGGGGAACAATCACTAAAAACTGGGGGGTTTTAATGATCTTTCTTATTTTATCCCAGATCAATGGTCCATCCATCTAGAGATGGCCTGAGGGTTTGTGTCACTGCCTTTGTGCACTCCCTGCACTGAAGCCCTGATAGGACATCCTGGCCTTGTCCCTTCCCTCAAACAAATCTCTGAAATAAGATGCACTTTTTCTTGGGGGAAAATAAGGAGTTAAGATGCCAGGAAATGGAAACTGCCCCAGGCCCAGGATGTGGTGGTTAATTGCCCTCTAGACCTCTGTATCTATTCCAAATTTACAGATATACTGCTTCTGGCTCTGGACTTGTTTTTGCTTTAGTTCCTAAATTAGAGTTTTATTCCCCCAAAGGCTTTTACAGACTGTACAATTTACCCTTCCCCCTCCATTTTTTTAAGCTGATCATCCTGGAAGTGTCCTAGGCCAGGATGGACAGGGCTTGGAGCAAGCTGGGCTAGTGGAAGGTGTCCCTGTCCATGGGATATGATCTTGAAGGTCCTTTCCAATCAAGTCATTCTGGGATTCTATAATCCAAATTCCTAATTCACCCACACTCACTTGGTTGAGCCTTGCTGAGCAGCCAGGGGTGGGTTGGGGCAGTTTGGCAGCCATGAGAGAGGGACTGTTTGCATTTTGGTGGCAGTGCCTGGACAGGCTGGAGGCAGGATGTCCATCAGAGGTGCCCAGGGCCATGTGGGGGATGATTCCTCCCCAGGATCCTGGCAGCAAGGCTGGCTGGACAAGGTGGTCCACGTGGTGCACCCCAAAGGGGAGGGTCTTGCAGTGCTGCTGTTTGACCCAGGCCTGAGTTCTGCCTTTGCAAAGCCCCAGATCTGGCAGGGTGAGCACGGGCTCGGTTCCCAGAGCATTTTGTAAGGGCAGATGGCTCGGAGGCAGGAGGCACAAGTGTCAGCACAGCTCGGCACAGGGATGGACGGGGGGAGGCAAAGCTGGAGGAGGTTTCAGGGCAGAGAGCAGCTCCTGTTGCATCTGCTACTGGAATCCCCTCCTGCCCTCCTCCACACCCTGCAGTGCTGACCTTTTCCTGCTCTTAGACTTGTCGACATAACCCGTTAAGTGAACTAGGAATGGTTTCCCGCTGATCTGTGAAAGGTTCTTGGGAATGTCAATGTTTTTTCTCCTGTTTATTGCTGTTATCCGCCCAGCAATTAACTGCATTTCAGTGAGTCCCTCCATTTAGCAGGAGCTGTTGTGCTGCTGCTAAACCTGCCAGGGCCAATTTGACCTGGATTATGTTTGAATACACGATCATATTTCTGTCAAATTTGCAACAGCAAACAAGGCGCTATTTACTCCACATTCACCCCGGTTCCACACTGGCTGGGAAAGGCCAGGCAAGATGGGAGATGGCAGGAAGTTTGCTGGGGAAAAGCAAATTCCACCACATGCTCTGAGCAGCTAAACCATCAGAGAGGGTTTGTGCTGGGGTTGTGCTGGCTCAGTGCTCTGGAGCAGCCCCGGTGGTGACATCAGATGTGGCACCTCACACCCTCCTCTTATGTCATCAGCAAAACCTGGGCGGTGCAGCCTCCTCAGTGCTGTTATACTGCAACATATGAACCACCAAAAGCTCTTCTCCAGGCACCAGGTGTGATGAAATCACAGTATTTTGGCTTTGCTCTAGAGCAAAATCATCCAACAGATGTCAGAATTAGGGAAAGGCCCTCAGGCCAAAAGCATCCAACCCTCCTTTCCCACTGAGGAGTCTCCAATCTCTGAGCTGCACAATGTCCACCTTCCCAACAGCTCTGCTTTGGCTCAGCTCCAGGACAGCATATTCTTGGAGAATCATCCCTTGTTACCTGAGAGATCCCAAACACTTCCTGAAGGCTCTGGCTTGCTGCAGACATCCCAGGAATTCCCCACGTGTATCTCACCTCCCCACACAGGTTTACACATCTCACACTTTGCTTGGTCTGCCTCCCTCAAAAGCAGGTGCCAGGCCACCCCTGGAGGGATGACAAGGTCCCAGTCCTCCATCTCCACCCTCCCAATATCTGCACAGTCTGTGCTGCTCCAGCCCCAAATATCCTTCCTTTCTGATGCTCCCCAGTGCGTGTCTGTCACCTTCCCTCACTTCTGGGGAACAAAAAACCAGCTCTGATGGAGGGGTAGCTGGAGCAGGAGATGCTCTGGAGAAGGGAGGAACCTTGTCACTCTGCAGGGAACTCCTGAGAAGGAGGTAATTTAGGAGAGGGGGCTGTCAGTGCCCACTGGTTCCTTGGAAATCCTGCCAGCCTGGGCAGTGCTGGGGCTGGGAGCCCAAACAAGCACTTCCAGCAGAGACCCAAAGGGTGAAGCCAATCCCTTGGGACAGAGCAGGGCCAAGGCCACCCTCCAGCTGCAGGGATGACAACAGGACCATCAGGACTCCCAGGGTTTTCCAAAGGGCACAGCCAGTCCAAGGGCAACAAGCCAGCAGGTGCCTGGCTGCTGGGAAGAACAGGGAGCAGATGCCCAGCCAGGCAGGAAACAGGGATAAGACACTCAGGAGACACCATGGAGGGTGACTGGAAACCACTGGAAGCTGCCACACTGAGAACAAGCCCAGGAGAAAGCCTGAAGCCCCTGGACAGTGGGCAGTGCAAAGATTCTTTACGACCTCTTTGATTTTTATTCTCACTCCAGGAAAGCAGAATTCTCACCATGTTTTAGAGCTCTCCTGTGTTTTGCTAAAAGCTGGCTCTTAAACACTTCAGCCACCTCCCCCTCAAAGCTCTGGCCAGCTCAGGGTCCTGCCTGCTCTGCCCACAGTGTGCAAACACGGGGTGCTGGGGCAGACACCCCAGCTTGGGACATTCCCTGACATGGGTGAGGCCTCAGGGATTCTCTTTCCAGGCAGGTCCATCAGCTGGCAATGATCCATCATTCCTTCCTACTTTCTAATTCCTCCTCTGATGGATGCAGCCAGCCCTTCTCCAAACCTGACATTTATAGCACCAGTTTTCTCCGGGTATAAATATAACCTGAATGCGTTGGAGTAGCAGGAAAATCGTTTAAATGTTCCCTTTGACAGCGAGTTTGAAGATTGCTGACACTAAAACCACTTACTTATATTGTTCTGTATCATCCTGCACTCAGCCTTCAATCATCCTCATTACAGGTGTGCCAGGCACGCTGCACAGGGATGAGTGAATGAGCTCACCCTCTCCTGCCTGATGCCCAGCCTGTGGCACCTCTTGCCAGGCCAGAGACCCTCATATTCCCACTGGAATACAGGGCAGAGCCAACAGGATGAGCCTCATGTGCCTCAGCCACTGCCCAGGCCTGTCATGGGGTGAGCAGGCACACAGAGGTGTAAACCTCAGGTAAGTGTGGGATGGAGGGAGGGAGGGATGGATGGGTGGGTGGATGGGTGGGTGGGTGGGTGAGAGGGGCACACAGACACACAGGACATGCCTGGACACCTTTGGTCTCTCATGGTGCCAGCTGGGGAGGGCAGCAGCTCTGGCTGGTTTCGGTACCCAAAGTCCTCAGCTGTGTCCAGCCTCCTTTCTTGGGGATGGAAAGCTGGACATGAGCCAAGAGTGTGAGCTCACACTGAGCCCAGAAACCCCCCGTGTGCTGGGCTGCATCCAAAGAGGAGTGGGCAGCAGGTCAGGGGGGATTCTGCCCCTCTGCTCTGCCCTTGTGAGACCCCCCTGCAGAGCTGCCTCCAGCTCTGGGATCCAACAGCACAAGGACGTGGAGCTGCTGGAGAGGGTCCAGAGGAGGCCACGGAGATGCTCCCAGGGCTGGAGCCCCTCTGCTCTGGAGCCAGGCTGGGAGAGCTGGGGGGGTTCCCCTGGAGAAGAGAAGGCTCCAGGGAGACCTGAGAGCCCCTTGCAGGGCCTAAAGGGGCTCCAGGAGAGCTGGAGAGGGACTGGGGACAAGGGATGGAGGGACAGGACAAGGGGGAATGGCTTCCCACTGCCAGAGGGCAGGGATAGATGGGATATTGGGAAGGAATTCTTCCCTGTGAGGGTGGGGAGGCCCTGGCACAGGTTGCCCAGAGAAGCTGTGGCTGCCCCTGGATCCCTGGAAGTGTCCAAGGCCAGGTTGGACGGGGCTCTGAGCAACCTGGGACAGTGGAAGGTGTCCCTGCCCATGGCAGGGGGTGGGATGAGATGAGCTTTAAGGTCCCTTCCAGCCCAAACCAGTCAGTGATTCTATGACTCTGTTATTTGGGTGACAGCACTAATGACACTTGTACGTGCTAGAAAGGTTCAAATTTGGATTCAACATTCATAACACGTAGATTGAGGAAAATTTACAACTCCTGATGTGGATCAGCATCCTCTGACCCCTCTCTGAGGTCTGACTGAATAAAAATCTTGTGGTCCTGTAGGAGCACTGGAAAGCCCAACATGCAAAAATCAGATCTGGACCCGTTTCTCCCCAGCACCAGTGGCTGCTGGCACATGCTGAGCAGCATCGCTGGCAGCAGGGAGGATGAGGTTCCTCTGAGGACCTGGGCACCTTGAGGAGGCCACATTCCCATGGACCTGTGCAGATCCACCCCGGGATGCGAGTCACCAGCGACGGTTCCCACAAGACCTTGATCTTGCTGTGATGGAAACGAAAGCAGAACAACTCCTTCCACTGGGATATTAAAACAGCCCTCAGGCAACTGGTCTGTAGGAGGAGGCTCCTTCCCTCCTTGCTCTCCCAGAGCCTGTCACTGCACGAGGTGGGGGCTGCAGGAGCTGAAGGAGGAGCAGGGAACAGGCAGGTAGTAACACACTGCGCTGACGCACCGGCTCCCGCAGACATGAGCTGGTGATGAGACAAGAACAGGGATTTAGAAGCTGAGGAGAGGGATGAGCCCTCAGGTACTGTGTGTTCTTGTGACTGAGACAAAAGCCAGCCACGGTGTGATATGTGATGGGAATCTGAAGATCTGAGGAAAGATGAGGATAAATGTATTTCCCTGCCCAGCTGCAGGGGCTTTCTGGAATGGGAGTGGGGCTCTCCCAGGGTTCCTGAAGGAGAAATGCTGAAGGGTCTCAACCAGAGCTGTCCAGAGGTCACAGAATCACAGGATTACAGAATATGCTGAGTTGGAAGGGACCCACAAGGATCATCCAGTCCAACTGGCCCTGCACAGGTCCATCCCCAAGAGTCACACCCTGTGCCCTCCTGGAGCTCTGGCAGCCTTGGGGCTGTGCCCACTGCCCTGGGGAGCCTGGGCAGTGCCCAACCAGCCTCTGGGGGAAGAACCTTTAGCTTAGATCCAACCTGAGCCTGCCCTGACACAGCTCCAGCCATTCCCTGGCTGCTGTCCCTGGTCCCCCAGAGCAGAGCTCAGTCCCTGCCCCTCCTCTGCCCCTCCACAGGACATTGTAGACTGTGAAATGGTGTGAAATACAAGAGCAAAACCACTGCAGGAGAAGCAACTCTAAATGATAGAGATATTAAAGGAAGAGTTTGTGATGCAAAGGACTGCCAAGCACCTGGTGACACTGAAAAGAGATGAGCATTGCATGGAAAGTTTGCAGCCAACTGCTCAGCAATTAAAGCCTCCTTAGGAGCAGACAGATCAGGCTGGGCTCTGCTTTCAGGTGTTATTATGCTCATGGTGCCCTGGAGAAATGTGGTTTTGCCTTCTGAGTCCCAAGATGATGGAAATGGCTGTGGTTTTGTCCTGGTACAAGGCTCAGGAAGCTCCACCTGCACGCAGGGCTGGCAGGGGGATGTCCTTGGGCTGCTGGAGCTGCGGCACCGTCGGGCACCGGCTCCCAAGGAGGAGATCACTCAACGTGTGCCCTTGTCTCTGGTGATGCCAGGTGATGTTCTCTCCTGTAAACACAAGGAGAGATGACATATGCTTTGCTTTCTGCTTGGCTGGCTCCAGAGCTCTCCGTGGTTAATCCTGTGCTGAGGTGACACGCTGCGCACCATGGGCCGGGATCGGAGGTGACACGAGTGCTGTGGGAGTGACATGTTGGTGAGCCAGGGTAAGTGAGTGGAAAGGGGTGTAAAACAGTGTTGCTGAGATGCCAGTGGGCAGGGAGGGGCAGGGAGCAGGACACACGACCACCTGGAGACCGGGAGGAGAAAAGGAAGCACACACAGAGCTTCTGGCTTGGAAAATGCTCACCAAGAGCCAGCACTGGATCCCTGCTGGAGTGTGAAAGAAGGGGATGCCAGTGTGCACTTCAGGTCCCATCCTTGGGGAGGAAGGTCAGGGGAAATTCTTGCTCCCCAGTGTTTAAAATGGCAGACCAAGATCATAGGATAACAGACTGGTTTGGGTTGGAAGGGAACTTAAAGACCATCTAGTTACAACCCTGTGCCATGGGCAGGGACACCTTCCACCAGCCCAGGTTGCTCCAAGCCCCATCCAACCTGGCCTTGGACACTTCCAGGGATCCAGGGGCAGCCACAGCTTCTCTGGGCAACCTGTGCCAGGGCCTCCCCACCCTCACAGGGAACAATTCCTTCCCAATATCCCATCTATCCCTGCCCTCTGGCAGTTTGAAGCCATTCCCTCTTGTCCTGTCCCTCCATCCCTTGTCACTAGTCCCCCTCCTCGTGCAGGAGAACTCCCCAGAGAGCTCTCACCCTGCAGCCTCCACAGGGGAGGAGCGGGGAAGGTTGTCCCAGTGATTCCCTGGTGCCAGTGTCCCTGTCCCTGCCCCTCCTCACAGCTGGCTGTCCCCCAGCAGTGCCCAGGGCGTGTCCCCTCAGCCAGGCCGTGTGCTGGGGGCTGGGGGTGGGTTATTGACCTCGGCTCCAGTGGTTTCTCCTCACTCACAATATTTCAGCCAAATCCGTCAGGTCGGTTTAAAACCAGCCAGACTTTGTGCTGTGGTTTTCCTGAACTAAAAAACCCCAACACCTTGTAGGCTACATAACCTTACAGAGGAGACTTCAGAGAGCCCCTTGTTAGCATTCCTGGGCTATTGTGCATGAAAGCAGTGCTCTCTCTAATAACACCAGGGTACCCATGTCTGCCCACGCTGCTGCTGGGCATCCCCTTCCACAGCACTTCCCTTTCTTTAAGGCAGCTCATGCTAAACACCTCTGTAACCCATATTCTGCTCTCCCCATGCATAATTCCCCATCTACAACCAGAAAAATCCCCATCTTCTCTTAACACAGAGGTGTTTTCTTCACTCAAGCTCTGTGCCCGTCGTCACAGTCCCCCCTCCAAACCCTCCTCCACAGAGCAGGGGCACCACGCAGGGAAAATCCAGGTATTGCTGATTCTTCTCCGTGGGAGGCAGAGCTGTGCCCACTCCACCAGCACGCTCTGCACCAGCCTGGATATTATTTTGCTCCCATTTCTTCAAGGAGCTCTGCAGAGCGGGGCCTGGTAAAAACATTTCTTTCTACCAAGCTCAAGGAGGGCTCTGCTGCCTCCAAAGAGCGTCTTCTCACCATCCGAGGGGCTGCTGCTGCCTCTGCCCGCTGGCCCAGCACTGCTCAGAGGAGAGGGAGCACAAAGGCATCTTGGTAGTAACTAATGTAGGGTGCAAGGATGCAAGAAGGAGAATCTGGGAACATCTTGGGTGGCCTGGATGCTTCCAGGTGTCTGTCGGGGGTTTTAGGGTAATTTTTTTGCCCTTATCATTCCCAGGGCACTCGGGGAGCTGCACGATGCTGTCCCTGTGTTTCCCAGGCAGATGTGCTCCACTTAGTCCAGGACACTCTGTGGAGCAGAGGATCCCAGCCCTCCATGTGGGGCAGTCATAGAACCATGGAATGGTTTGGGTTGGGAGGAACCTTAAAGCTCATCTTGTTCCACCCCTGCCATGGGCAGGGACACCTTCCACTAGCCCAGGTTGCTCCAAGCCCCGTCCATCTTCTCCTGGTTTGCTCTGCCATGGGGTGATCCCACAGGCTGCAGGTGTGTCCCCCACTAACCCTAACCCTCTGCCTCACCTTGTCCCCTCTCAAACCAGAACATCCTCACCCCACACCTGCCCCAGCAGAGCCACTCCAAGGGACACGATCCAGGGGATGGATCCAGGCGGCTTTAACTGCCCTTGGCCAAAACAAGCGCTGGTTCCTTAGAGCCAGGGACTTCCTTGGCCCCATTGGGAGGTGCAGGAGCGAGCACCAGACCCCCAGCTGATGTTGCCATCAGGCACTTTGCAGCACAGCCCCTGCCCTGGATGCCCTCTGGGCACCAGCTGCACCCAACTCTCGGCTGCCACATGGCAGTGATGGTGCTGGGAGGAGAATTCCAGAGCCTCCAGCACCAGGACAGGGCTGTGCCCTCACCCCTGGCACACTCCAGGACTGAGCTGTGCCTGAGCATGTTTCCCTGGGGCACAGGACACCAGAAGCCACCAGCTCAGGGCCACAAGTGCATCCAGCTTCCCTTTCCCCTGGGACCATCCCATCATCTCTGTTCCGTGCCTGCACTCAGGCTCCTCTGTGATGGAGAGGGAGATAAAAGCCATGTGAGACCCTGACAAGGGCTTTGAGGCATCCAAAGGGGGGCAGGGGCGAGTTTTATTGCTGGATTAATAATTAACCATGACAAAATGAAATTCAGGATGCTGAGAATTTGAGAGATTCTCCCAGAGCTGAAGTTGCCCACTTCTCACCCAACAAGCGGCTGCTCCCATCACACAACTGTCAGACGTTTTTGGGGGTTCCCCACCTCGTTCCTCCCAGCCCCCTCATGTCCAGTTTGCCCTCCAGGACAGCCCCTCCACCCCACAGTGGGTATTTCCCACAGCCACGTGCGTTCCCCACCCTCCAGCTTTGGGAGGAGCTGGATGCTGCTGCTCCCGAGGAGTGATATCCTGGCCAAGCAGACTTGGCACTGAGAAGGGGACAATTCACAGCCAAGACAACTTACCTGGATTGAATTAATCCAAGGCAGCAGCAGCCCCTTCCCAGCCCTGTGACAGCGTGTGCGTGCACGGCTCGGTGCGTGTCTGCCAGCACGAGCCACGAGCAGGAGATTGGCACAGCTCTCTGATAACAAATTGTGCAGAGAACAGCAAGAAAAGGGAAAAAAATCCTGACTTTGATGTGCACTATCTCCCATCTCCAGCACAGCGGAGTGGCCCTCGCCAGCTCCCTGCTCTGCACAGATGAGGATGGATACTGCAGTCCTGGAGGAAAGGGATTGGGCTGGAAAGGTGTGCAAGGTGCATATCTGGGGGGAAACTGGGGGGACTTGCTCTCAGCATCTCATCTGATTCGTTGCCTAAGAGAGGGCTCAGGTGCCACTGCTGATGGGCACTGGAAATTTGGTTGAGCAAGAGGCAGAGAAAACAGCAAAGTGTCCCAACTCATTATGGTAGAGGAAGGAAACTCATTGAGAAAGGATAAATGGGAATATTAGTTGCTGATTAGTGGGTAATTGTTAGTTGTCAGTGTTAGGGTATGGAGCCCACTGCTGCAGATCACAGAAGAGAATCACAGAATCACAGACTGCTTTGGGTTGGAAATCTTAAAGACCGTCTTGTTCCATTCCCTGGGACACCTTCCACTATTCCAGGTTGCTCCAAGTCCCGTCCAACCTGGCCCTGGACACTCCCACGGATGGTGCAGCCACAGCTTCTCTGGCAGATCTTACCCCCAAACTCAGGCCAAAGGGCTGTCAAGGTTACAAAATTCAGCTTCCAGCAGCGTCAGCTCATTTCTTTCCAGGATGAAGGTTTATCATACGAGAAATTTGGTTTCTTAATCCCACTTCTCTTATGAGGGGGCAGTTTGGGAGCTCATTGCTCCAGAGCTAGAAAGGCAGTACCAATTTCTAGCTGGGATTTCACAGTCCCTTCACCCCCGCTCAGTGTCATATCAATATTCTCCTTAAATGGCACTGGGGTTTATTTTCCTTGTGTTATAAACAGCAGCTAAATTCCTGCTCAGCCTCTCTGAAATATGGCTGTGAAAATCAAGGATATGAGCTGACTTATCAGGGGAGAAAAATACCAGAAGGACTAATGCCTGGCTCAGGGGCTGCACAGCCACAGAATAACAGTGTTTCTGCTGCCAGGCAGGAGCCTGGGGCAGAGGGGGACTTTGGGAGACTCCTGGCATTACCAGGAAGGCACAAATTCCAGCCAAGAAAAGTAAAGGCCATGCAAGCATCTTCCAAGAGCAAAATGCAGGTTTTTCCAGCCCTGGACAAGCTGCCAGTCTTAGG
This sequence comes from Pseudopipra pipra, assembly GCF_036250125.1. Taxonomy (NCBI): domain Eukaryota; kingdom Metazoa; phylum Chordata; class Aves; order Passeriformes; family Pipridae; genus Pseudopipra; species Pseudopipra pipra. The sequence continues at coordinate 2,282,937 of NC_087563.1, read as the reverse complement.
AAAAGGCTCTACAGAGATGCTGAGTCCTTGTAACACCCAACCTGTATCCATGGGGTTTTCCTTTTGGCAGCCTGTTCCTTTGGTCTGAGGCAATTTTTATTGTCTCATGCAATATACAGCTGAGGAAGTTTGAGGATTGAGTACAGTAAAACATCTTTTTAGAGCACATTCCTACCAAGATGCTCTTGATGTTCCTCCCTTGTGCTTGTTGTAGCTGAAGGAGGTCACAGCAGCAGACTTTGTTGTGGGTTTGTGTGCTCGTGTGCAGGCACATAATGCAACCAAGATTTGAGAGTACAGCCTCACACAGAGCAGGAGCAGGATACATTATTCATCATCAAGGTAACACTAACAAGATGAGAACATTTAGTTGTTAAATGTTGGAAAATGGAATCAAAAAAGAAAGGCCATTCCTGTGTCAAGAACTCTGTGACTGTGTCCTGCAAATCCCTGCAGTTGCCACACAGTTGTGTGTCAGTATTAAAATGAAGCTAAAGCATTATTTTAGAGAGGCTTTTGGGGGGGTTGGCCCCTTCCAATCCCATGGGACAATCCAGCTTGTGATCCCCAGGCAGGGTGTGGGAGGAGGGGGAAGCCTACAGTCCGTGGGTTGGAACTCAGCCCTGACCAAGGGACATTCCTCCAGCCCCAGGGGTCCCTGGGACCCTCGGGGGGGCTGTCCTTGCTCCAGCAGCAGGAGCCCTGGCCGTTCCTCTTTCCATGACCCAAAGGCAGGTGAATCCCAGCCCGTGTGCCTCACACACTATCCTTGACTCCTGTGCCTCCGTGTCCCCATGACACAGCTCCAGACAGCGACTGAAGCGTCTTGTATTTCCCAGTCCAGCCAAACTGCAGCGTGTCACTGAGTCATTTGCTGGAATCAAACCAGATGACACTGTTGAACCAGCTGCCAGGTCACTGCTCTGCTTTCTCTGAACCTGGGGTTTCCAGCTGGGTATCCCTCATCCAGGGACCTCTGTGTCCATGGGGCCAGCCCAGCGTGACAAGAACAACACTGCAGGGACATCTATCCCAGGACTGCCAAGGCCAATGGTAACACAACAGTCAACAAGACATATGCCCTCAGGCAGGCCTCAAATATTAAATTCCCCAGTGGAGTGGAGTTCCCAGCTTTAATAATTATACTTATCCAGTTCAGCAAAGGCCCTTGAAATCTTCTGATGGAGAGTGCATAATTTAAGTGCAAGGTACTTGTATTGTTGTTAGTGGTTAGTGGTTAGATCTGTGCCAGGTCTGCTCTCCTTTAACATCTTCATTTGATCTGAAAGAGGGAGGGTAAAGAGCATGTTAATTAAATTTGCAGAGGATATGAAATGGGAAGGTGCTGCAAATCCTGGTGAGGACAAAGAGCTAAAAGATAATGCACTGGGAAAGAAGGGTCAGGCATAGGAAGGAAATAGCCAAATGAAATTCATTCTGAACAAATGCAAAGTAATCCAGCTGGGGAAATATAATTTAACACCATGGAGACTGGGAGAGAGACATTTGGAAAGCAGTAATACCAAGGGCCTGAGGGACAGCAAATTACATTGGGATTTGTGATACCTTGTGGTGGCTGCAGAGCAGGAGCTGTGAACAGGCAGCTCAGGCTTTTCTGACCAAGAAAGAGGGCAGGTTTTGTGTTCTCATGCTCGGGCTGCCGCTCAGTGCCACACTCCCTCTGTGTGCCAAGTGTCAGGGGGTCAAAACATCCATCACTTCAGCAAAACCAGAGATATTTGAGTTTGAGGCAGCCCAGGGTGTGTTCGGGGCCAGCACAGCATATGGGGTCTGTGAGAGCATCCAGAATCCCCAGTGCACCCTTCCCTGCACACCCATATCTGCAGCCCCACACTTGGATCAGGCTATGGATCAGGGAAAGCATCAGCTCTGTGCTGGGGGGTCTCAGCACCACATACAGGTACGTGGGCTGAGCACTGGGCTCCTATCCCACCCTCAGGAGCACAGAGCCAAAGGCAGCTCCTCAGCCACATAGAAGCACTCTGGAATTCCCCACTGCCACCATCTCTCACCCTGCAGCCACCACATCAACACTCTGGCATCACCTGCCAGGGAATTCTGCTGCCAGCACCTCCACGTTCCCACCATTTCCTTCTCCATCACCTCCTGCATCGGTGTCACCACGGCACTGCTGTCCCTGGCTCTGCCTGTCCCACCATCCCAGCACCAGCACCAGGCACTGGGAATATTTTAACTTGGGACCAGGTGCTCCCAAGGCATCACCTGCAGTGGGATTACGGCCCTGCACTGTCCCCACAGCAGCGTGGCCTCCCCGGGGGCTGCTCCCTGTCCCCCCGGGAATCACCAGCGTGGGCCATGCTCCACACCCCCGGGTGTGGTGTGACTGTCTCCCCGCAGAGGTGGGCACTCCTCCCGTGTCCCGGTGTCCCTCAGCCCCGCAGGACCCGCCTGCTCCCGTCACGCCCAGCCAGCCGTGCCGAGCCGACAGCTCCATTTAAGACAAGCAGCAAGTTTCCAAGAAATCCTGCTGCCTTCAAAGCCAGCTTGGCATGAATATTTCAGTGCATCTGCCTGGCCCCGGGTCCCACACCGGGGCAGCGGGAACTGGCATTGCAGGGGCACCGTGTGCAGGGTCGCCGTGTCCCTTGTACACCGTGCTCCGTGTGCTCCGTGTGCTCGGTGTGCTCCGTGCCCCCGGCCGTCCCGTGCCGGGGGAACCCCGGGGTCACCGTTCCTGCCCTGCACAGCGGGATCCAGGAGCTCCCAGCGCGCACGGAGCCCCGGGGAGATGCCCCGCTCCCGCCTGCCCTCCCTGCACACCAGAGCGCCCGGGGCAGCGCACGGGCTGTCACTCGTGCTCTGCAGACAAGTCCCCTTTGCCAAAGTCGCAGCTTGGCAGCTCGGCCCATCCCCGTCCCCATCCCCCTGCCCGCAGCTCCCGTTCCTCACCCTCGGCTGGATGCGCTCGGCGCATCCCCCCCTTCCCCGGCTCCTCACGGCTGGGCTGCCCGGCCCCGGGGGGCTGTGCTGGCTGTGCCAGCCCTGCCCGCGCCAGGACGGGCGGCTCGGGAGCCGATCCACACGTCTGGGGGGGCACGGAGGGGGCCGGGCAGCAGGGCTGGGGGGGGAACCAATGCACCGTTCATTAGCCTCACTCCGCCTGTCCTAATTGCCTGTTCAGGCTGAAACAATTGTGTTAGAGGCTGCTCTGCCTAATTATTATTGTTCTTTTAAAAATAATGGGGGAGGGGGAGGAGGGGGAAAGCGGAGAGGGGAAGGGAAGAGGGAAGGGAGGGAGCAGGCGGGCAGGGGAAAGGGCAAGGCGGGAGGAGCGGAGGACGGGATCCAGCAGCTTGTAGACTAGGTGACTTGTTTAATGACTGTGAGCTCGGAGGCTGGTAGGGAATAAACAGGTCTGGAATTGGTTGGCCCCCACCCCGCCTCCCGCCTGCCCCCCCGCTCCCTCCTGCTCACACCGTGTTTATATCAGAGTGATCAGAGGGAGAATAAAAGCCCATCTCGTGTAACAGAGGGAGAGGATTTAATCTGTGTGCCTGGGACTTCAGTAAACTGCGAACATCGATCCGAGCCGGTGGGGAAAGAAAAGAAATTTAGAGACCAATAAAAGTATATTAAAAAAACTTCCCCGGCCCTCTCGCCTGGGTGGGGGCGATGCCGCGGGGCTGCAGCCGGGGAAAGAGCCCACCCGCGGGGCACGGAGGGACCCAGGGGCTTTCTGAGGTTCCCGGGGGGCTGGTTCCAGGGCCGGGGGGCAGCAAACGGCCCCGAGAGCCCCCCGTGCTTGCCTGGGGGTGCTGCGGGGCCGGGGGGCTGAGAAGCGGAGGGTCTGGCAGCCAGTCTGACACTTAAGGAATTAGCTCTGCATCATTTGGAGTTTTCTGCTCTACTAATTTTCAGCCGGCTCCTCATTTGTGTCTTTTCCCCCCCACATTTTAAAGGGGCAGCATCCCGGTTTCCCGGGACCTCCCGGGGCCGGAGGGGCAGGGCTTGGTCCCGCTGCTCTACTGGTTCATGTCCTCTCTTGGCAAAAAATGGCACATTTTTCCCTCTTCTCCAGCGAGCTCTTCCACGGGCTGTGCATTGTGTGTCGTTCCCTTGCTGTCGTTGTCACAGCACCGGGATCCTCCCCAGGACAGCAGCTCACCTGTGGCGGCATCTCTGCACCCAAAACCTCCCGTGGAGGTTCCAGGCTCAGCAAACAAATCCACCCAGCCCTGACTTTGCCCTTTGGTGTTTGCTTTTGGCTCACATCTGAGGTCTCATCTGCACTGGCCTGGCGGTTGATGAAAACAGACTTTCAGTCGTGTGGTGACTGTGCACTTTAGACTTTTGTGGGGGGGAGGAGGAGGGAATATTTGATCAGAGGTTTGTATTCACCACACCCAGCTCTCTGTGTTGGGCAGAGGAGCGGGAGAGAAACGTTGTCCTGGCCTGGGAGGGAGGGAAGCAGGGGGCATGTGCACCAGTTGCTCAGTGTGATGTGGACAGTGCAGCGATGTGTCTGCCTGTGGCAGGGTTAGAGGTGAGAACATCCCAAATCCCCACTGCCCATCAGCAGGATGGCTCTGCTTTCAGGACACAGCTGGTGGGGCAGCATCCAGTCACCTCTGGTTCCAGCTACAGCTGCCACAAGCACATCAGTCCTGGCTTCAGCCCCCTGTGCTGGCTCCAGCTCTTATCCTGACTTAATGCTTGGTGAAGTGGAGGGACCGTTCCCAGCTCTGCTGTCCCAGCCCGTCGTGGGCACAGCGGCGCGCTCCTGGCACTGCAGATGACAGAGCCCAGGCACTGGCAGGAGCCTGCCTGGCAGCAGGAAGAGGCTCCACGCCAGGCAGATGGGCCCAGGGGCTGTGTGACCTTTCCAGCTTTGCTTTTCCAGCACGGGAGCAGGCCGAGGACACAGCGTTCCAACAGCCCTATCGCTTTCCTTCCCTTCCCAGCAGAGCCCGGCACTGATCATCCCATTAACAGTGACCAGCCAAGCTAACAAAGGAAATCAATTAAATAAAAAAAAATAAATCAGGATCCAAGCCTGAACCCAGGCCCAGACACAGCTGTTATCCTGCACAGACACAGTTGTTATCCCACATGAGGAGAAGTACCAGAGACTCCCCCCAGCCGGCTCAGGGCTCTGCAGCTCTCTATCGATTGGCCATCGATGGCCTCCAGGCACTGCTGTCATGGGCTGGCAGACACATAACCCCACCCCAGCTCATCCTCCTGGACCTCCCAGGCTCCTCAAACTGCAGTCTGGGGACTCTGACCGTTGCCAAAAAAATCCCATCAGCAGCACTGACCCCTTCTAGTGTGGCTACAACCGTGTGGTTGTTACTGGAACATCCCACCCCTCTGGTGCCAGCAGGTCCCCTTCACCCCAGCCCTGATATCCCCTTTAAAGCCAGAAGGTAACTCTGTGCATCCCCAAAGCAGTGCCTGTGTTGGCTGAGCCTGCTGACCCCTGTTGCAGGAGCACCTGTGGGCTTGCATGGATGCGGTGTGATCCTGTTTGGATTTGAGCCCACCAGTCCATGTCCTGGGCATCACCCTCACCCTCACCTTGTGCCCACCTTCATCCCCAAAGGTACTTTTCCTCCCCCCTAATGCTTCCAACCTCCCCCGCCCCACCACTGGTGCCCCTGTGCCTCTGACACACTCAGTCCTTACCAGTCCCCCAACCCTCCCCTGCTCTGACCAGGTGAAGCCCCCCTTGCATCTCAACAGGGCACATGAGCTGTTCCTCCTCCCACATGGACAACATGAGCACTTCCCTCACACCCCCACAGACCCCCACAGCACAGAAACACCTCTTTCCACCCCCCACACCACGATCTCCCTCGTTATCCCCTCCAGCCCTGCTCCCCTCCAGTGCTGTGACAACCTTCCCCTTTAGTGGTTCCTTCCCTGCTGCCAGCTGAGGTTGCTTTGCAAACCCCCCTGGCCCAGTCAATTCAGCAGGAGCCACTGTGAATATTCCCAGCAGGATTTCCTTGGTGTGAAGCTGCAATTCCTGTGATACCCCCCACGCACAGACTTGTTTCCTAGCACTGTCTGCTGGCTCTGGTGCCATCCCTGCAGGGCCAGCCCTCCACAGGGCGCTGTCACCAGGGCTGACTTCTGCCCCATAGGAGAGGGAAAGAGAATTCCCCCAAGGGGAGATGCAGTGCTCCCTTTCAGTGGAGCAAATGCTCTTTTATTCCCCACTTAAGGCATGTTTCCAAGCCATTGTCCCTTCTGTCTGAGTGCTCTGCTCATAGCCAGGGGCAGCAGCTCCCACTCCTGATGGAGCAGCAGGCACTGGCTCCAGGCTTTCCCACCACCTCTGTGTGTGGGCATGGAGGGCTGGACCTCCTGCCCTTCCTGACACCTGCTCTGGCAGTGCCTGTGGAGCTGCACCATGGATCACCCTCATCCTGCTGTGTTTGGAGACCCAAATATGACTGCAGAGCTCATCCCGTGCCTCCTCACCCAGGCTGGGAGCTGGCAGTGTCTGGGTGAGGGGAACCAGGTTCTCCCACCAGGAGTGGCTGGGAGGGCAGTGCTGCTGGGCATGGCAGTGCTGAGGCTGCCAGGGACACACCAGGACTGCTCTGTCCTCGTGTTCCTCCTGAGACATGGCTTTTGGGACCAAACTCTGCATCTTGACCCAACCTGGGCTCTGGGGTGCTCAGCACAAGAAAGATGTGGAGCTGTTGGAGTCCAGAGGAGGCCATGGAGATGGTCTGAGGGTTGGAGTCCCTCTGCTCTGGAGCCAGGCTGGGAGAGCTGGGGGGGTTCACCTGGAGAAGAGAAGGATCCAGGGAGAGCTGAGAGCCCCTTGCAGGGCCTAAAGGGGCTCCAGGAGAGCTGGAGAGGGACTGGGGACAAGGGATGGAGGGACAGCACAAGGGGGAATGGCTTCCCACTGCCAGAGGGCAGGGATAGATGGGATACTGGGAAGAAATTGTTCCCTGTGAGGGTGGTGAGGCCCTGGCACAGGCTGCCCAGAGAAGCTGTGGCTGTCCCTGAATCCCTGGAAGTGTCCAAGGCCAGGTTGGATGGGGCTTGGAGCAACCTGGTCTAGTGGAAGGTGTCCCTGCCCATGGCAGGGGGTGGGATGAGATGAGCTTTAGGGTCTCTTCCCACCCAAACCAGTCAGTGATTTCTCTGGTTTCAGTGATCTCTCCCTGGGCAGGGGTCCCTCCTGACATCCAGACACGAGCTGGGGGTGAACACCACGGGGTCTGCTCTGACTGTCCCAACAAGGGAACTCAGGGATTCACCCCAGAGCAGACCCCAGCAGGAGCTATGACACCTCCAGGGTGGCTGGTGACAGACCTGGGGTGACAGGGAGGAAGCACTGGGTGGGTGCTGAGAGTGCAGGGGCTGTGGGAGCACCAGGGAGAGGGGGAACAAGGGGAACATCATCCCCAGCCAGAATAATAGATGCTATATTGTGTGGAGACTAAACAATAAGAGCTCTGGCCTTGAACAGAGATGACTGTAGAGGGATGTGATTAGAGTTTTGTAAAGCCATGACTAGCACAGGCAAAGTGATTACTGAGTGATTATTCACAACTCCTCATTATGTACGAACAAAATGAAATTGTCCTGCAACTCATTTAAGGCAAACAAAAGGAAGAACCTTCCCCTGTGGTGCATTATCACGTTGAGGAGCTCATTGCCATCAGAGAGACCCACAGCTACCAAACATCAGCATGGGAAACTTGGGATGGGCAGAGGAGGCATCACCCCAGTTTCTCACCCACTGCTGGCTGCTGCCTGACCAGAGGAACCTCTGCTCCGAGTCCATTGCTTGCTGATGTGATTATCCCTGCATGAGTGGGTCGGGAAGGAGGCAACAGAAACCCAATGGAGTGGGATGTGGCCAGGAGCAGCTCTCAGGATCACCCAAGTGACAGTAATCAAGATGTTAAGTGACAAACGCCTGACTGTGCAGCTCAGCAGCCGAGCAGGAGGGTCAGGGGGGTGGGAGCAGCTGCTTGGCACGGGGCACTGGGCTGACACTCACAGCTACCTCGGGGACACGGGCATGGAGGAGCTGCCAGCAGGTGGAAAAAAGAGGGATGGTGAGAGCATGGGCAGAAAGTGCTCTGCTTTCAGGTGTTTGCTCTGAGTTAAGAAGATCTGGAGATACAACTGCCTGGGCAGGGGCAGAGGAGGGGCAGGGACTGAGCTCTGCTCTGGGGGGACCAGGGACAGCAGCCAGGGAATGGCTGGAGCTGTGTCAGGGCAGGCTCAGGTTGGATCTCAGCCAAAGGTTCTTCCCCCAGAGGGTGGTTGGCACTGCCCAGGCTCCCCAGGGCAGTGGGCACAGCCCCAAGGCTGCCAGAGCTCCAGGAGGGTTTGGCTGATCCTCTGGGGCACAGGGGGTGACTCGTGGGGATGGGCCTGTGCAGGGCCAGGGGTTGGACTGGATGATCCTTGTGGGTCCCTTCCAACTCAGCACATTCTGTGATTCTGGGTAGGTGGATGGAGCAGGCTGGAAAACTGAACAGGAAGGAGCAGCACGTTTAAAGGAGAAGTAAGGGGTGGTCAAAGTTAAGTGACATAGGAGATGAACACATGCCAAAAAAGAAGGGCTTGAGAGGGCTGCTAGGAAGAAATGAGGAAGCCAAGGAGGCAGGAGCAGCTGAGGTGCCATCAGTAACATGAGATGAAGAGCTGGGAAACCAGGAGCTGCAGGCAAAGGGGGTCTCTTAGCCCTGTGTCTCAACTGTGCTAGGGAGTATCTACAGCCTGGTTTCCAGGAACACAAGCCCTGGCTCAGCTTTGCAGCAAAGCTGTGGGAGCAGCTCTGCAGGCTGAGGAAGCAACACGAGGACTCTGCAGTGTGAAAAACGGGATCCGCGCCTGGCGGGGGAAAAGCGGAATCGTCGTGTCCTTCTCCCGCCCACGACACTTGTGTTGTGGCGCCGTCATCGAGGGATGGACTGACCCAAAAAGATGGGAAAATGGGTCAGAAGTAGTTTGAAGCCAGCCTGGAACATGTTGTGGTGCCTGGGGTCCTTTGGGAGGTGGCAGAGGGACACATGCACTCAGCACCACCTGCACGGACGGCTCCGACAGCACCTCCCCAGCTTCTGCTGTGGTGTGGGCTACAGACAACTGGAATGCTCTGGATCCAGGATCAGCAGAGTTAGGCCTTTGAATTTCTTCAGTTTAATCCAAAGGTTTAGCATATTTTAAATTATTTTGCCTTTTCAAGTTAAAAAAAACCCCAAAAGTCAATATTTTTGATGTTACGAGATGCACAGGAAATCTAGTGCTGACCAGCTTCCTAAATTTCTTTAGCCCAGGTGCTTTTCCAAGGATTCAATGCAGCTTATTTCACTCCGGATTTGAAGAGAGAGTTTGCCTTTAACTGTGTTTGAAACCTTTTAATAGATTGGTTAATGATTGATTGATTGATTTGGGTAAATCTTTCAGCAAGCTGGGTGCCCCAATTGATGCTCACCTTGCCAGGATGCCCACTGTCCATTGGAGGAGGCAAGTCCCAATGTTCCCAAGGCCCTTTGGGACAGCTCAGCCCATCAGGGCCCACAAACCTTCCAAGGCTGTTGGTGTTTCGTGGGGGAATCACACGAGAGGGTGGTGGGTCCAACGGGGATGAAAAACATACATCAACCATCTCAAAGAGATGAATCCATGGAGAAACCCAGAGTTTGTCCTCCAAGAACTGACAGCAGAGAGATTTAGTTCACTTCAGAAAGTGATGCTTTAGCAAAGTGACATTCCAGATATTTAGCTGCTTTCCCGGAGTGAAAGGCTTCCCAGCTCACTTCACCGCCCGGCTCCGTGGCCGCAGCAGCAGCAAACAGCTCTGATAGGGTTACAAACTGAAATCTGCGTGTTGGGGACCGGTTTTCCTAAATGTGGTGTGATCACAGAGAGGGTGACTGATTAATTTGTAATGGGAAACCGTGGAGATGGGAGTGCAGGATAGAGGGAGCCCAGGGAGCCGCGGACGCTGGGAAGTGTCGGCAGCTTATCTGACGTTCCATCAGGTGCCTCTGCAGTCCAGCAGCTCCTGAGGTACCAGAGGGGCTTTCAAGGGCTAAATCTCCAACAACATTGTGAAGTACACAAATGAGAGAGACACTTGATACAATAATAGGTAATAGGGAAAGGACATTGTAAAATAAATACGGAGCATCTTCAGGTAAGTGGAGCATGTTCAGCTCAGCAGAAATCCAGGCAATTAACCCACCACGGAGGTGGTGGCTGAGGTGGATCCATTAGCAATTACACACGAGGAGCTGTGCAGGACACTGGGCTTCAAGGACCTGCAAGGACAAAGCCCAGTGTTTCACCTTGCAGCAGCCCCAGTGGTCGAACACTCACGCCCAGCACATCTCAGTCCAGCTCCCGACGGCGCAGAAATCGCTGAAACAATTAATAGACCTTGTGCCTGGCAGCACCCACTGGAGATGATAAACATTGCTCAACGGGAAGACTTCAGCAATCAATATCCAAACGAACCTCATTTGTTTCTCATTTGAAAATAAGCTTACTAGGTGACAGATATCCTCCAAACAGTGAGGAATAACAAAAGATTGCTTTCATCTCGGAGGAGCCCTTAGCAACTGGCACAGGAGGGGTGGGGGAAGGCATGGCAGATCTCTCTGCTGAGGCTCTGCAAGAGCTGTAGGGAGGAAAAAGATGCTACAGCTGCAGTATTGGAACTTCAGGCAGCAGGAGGGAATCACAGAGTCATGGAATGGTTTGGGTTGGAAGGGAACTTAAAGCTCATCCAGTCCTACTCTCTGCCGTGGGCAGGGACACCTTCCACTAGCCCAGGCTGCTTCAAGCCCTGGCCTGGCCTGGAACACTCCCAGGGATGAGGCAGCCACAGCTTCTCTGGGCAACCTGTGCCAGGGCCTCCCCACCCTCACAGCCAGGAATTCCTTCCAACCTGCCCTCTGGCCATGGCACGGCAGCTGATCCTGCTCAGGGAAGGGGAAACCTCCCCTAAACCCAGCACAGTCACAGATGGAGCAGCTCTGAGGCTGGATGTCCTCATCACCCACTCCAGGATCTGCATCCTCCTATTCTCTTGTCATTCCAAACCTGTCTGAGCCCTGCTGCTTAGCTTGCAAAATTTGACAATGGTAGTACGGATGCAAATAAATTTGGCAGGATTTATAGGGTTTAGTGTCCATGTGTGCTCGAAGGGAATTCATGTTTGAACACGGCTCCTGCAGATGTAGGACAGGGCCCCAGGAAGATTTCTAACACATTTCCCTGCAACACACTCTCAGTAAACAAGAGGAGGTGTGGGCACAAACCAAGATCTTCCCAAACAATAGCAGCAGGGCTGCAGGAGCCCCAGCTCTGGAACTGCATCCTCAGCAGCCTGAAATGGGTGACAGAAGGAGGGTGGAACAAGATGATCTTTAAGGTCCCTTCCAACCCAAACCATTCTATGAATTACCAGGCAAAGTAATTCCAGTGAAATCCTCACGTCCCTTCAACGATGGAGAATCACCTGTGGCACACAGGGCACCAGCATTCACAGCTGCCCTGCCCTGAGACCTCCAAAGTGCAGACACAACATCCCACAGAGGGACAGAGCTTCCAGCAGCCCTTCACCGGCCACCTCCATCCCCACCAGACCCTTCAGCGTCGTGTTCCCAAAGGGAACATCCTTCTCCTGCATGGAGCAGCAAAGCCCCTGAATGTGTGTGAGGCTGAGAGGTTTTTAAATCTGCTTCCCAGCAATGGCAGTCACCCAGCAACTGGAGGGCACAAAGGGATAAAAGGCTGTTGGGAAAAACAGTGATTGGACTGGCCCAAAACCCATTTCAGCTGTTTCCACCCCGGAATTCAAACATCCCCTAAAAATAGGTTGAGAAGAGACACATAGGTGGTCTGTAAGAGTTTTTTGGGGGCAAGCACTGGGGAGCTCTGCTCCATGTGACCCATGACCAACACCCCCAAGGAGCTGGGAGGCAACTGGTGCTCAGTCCCTACCTGGGAAGCGCTGGCAGCTCGGGAATGCTCCACGGTTCAGTGCTTTTTGGCACATCCCTAACAGTATCACTGCAATTATCCTGTTGTTTAGGTGTCCCTGAGGAATGGAGAGAACCTCATTATCTGGCAAACTGAGGATTTGGATGTGCAGGGGATGTCAAGGAGGATTTTGAATGTGGAGCCCCATCAACAGAGAGCTGCCCATCCATCCGCCAGATCCTTCCAGCTCCCACTGCCCCTCCAAAGGCAGCAGCAACAAATCAGTCCGAGCCAATGGAAAGGAAAGAAGAGGAGAAAGCTCTGGAGGGGTTAACGTGCTCTTGAGCATGGTTCAGTGAAATTGTCAAAAAATCCCTTCTGACAAATTGCCTGAGAAGAGAGAGAAAAATATAAAGAGCCGAGTGCATGGTAATGATTTCTGAAAAGTTCCCCAGCACCAAAATGGCAAAATACCATTAGCAAAGCAAATTGTATTTTGTGTGCATAATTCACACCAGGACACGGGATCCAGGCGGCCCCGCTTCCCATTATTAATGGGACACCACTCCAAGGCTTCTGCAAAGCTCTACTCGCGCTGCCGGGAGCGCAGGGCAGGGGTGGGCTCTGCTCCAGGGAGGGGAGGGCAGCCCCAGCCCACATCCCTGCGCTTCTCCGTGATGCACGGGCTGGGAAACGCCGCGGGATTCGCTGTGCACGGCTGGGCTGTGTGTGCAAGGCTCAGCTCCAGCCAAAAGCGCATCAGAACCCTCCTCCCCGAGCCGTGCCCGCCGTGCCGGAGTCACCCCGGCTCCCACCGCTCCTCTCCTGGCCTTGGGAGTGGCTCCTCAGAGCAGGTTGCTCGCAGGACACCGGCTTCAGCGATCTCATTTCCCCTCTCTTTTTCATCCCCCGCTGCCGGGCAGCCTGTGGGTGGCTCTTTGCATGTGCCGGTGCCTCCCGAACCAGCCCAGCCCGACGGAGCCGTGCCCCACCCCGGCTCCCGAAGCTCCTTCCCAAGCGCTCCCGGGTGACTCAGTGCCCTGCTGAGCAGCGACCAGACGGATTGACTCCACATGCTCACGGACAAACCTGACCCGTCCTGCTCACAGCCCTGGCTCTGACACATTCCTGGCGCCTCCAACACCCCGGGACAAACAACGAGGCTGGGGGGCGCCCAGCTGGCTTTTAGAACCCCCATCAAAACATTCCCTGCGTTACCTGCCTGCTCTGGGGGTGCTCTGGTGGAGGCTGCTTGTTGAACGCACGGTGGATGTGCTTTTGCAGTGGCTGTTTTATGGGAACCAAGAGGCTCAGGCCAGTCCACGGGCAGGGCTGGGATGCAGCCGCCGACGCTGCTCTGCCCGATTTTCCAAACCAAACGCCATGCAAATCCTGCTTTTGTGATGAAATAAAAGGGAACCTCCGTGGCACCACAGATCCTGGCACCTGTGGCGGGGCTGTTGGCTCTCAGGGGCACAGCCCAGTGAGACCCTTCGGGCTGCGGGTCACGGAGCGGTCCCACTCCTCCCAGAACCCATTGTTGGGTTGTTTCTGTTCCTCCCCTCCCAGTCCCGACACTGGCACCCCGACACAACAGGGCAGCAGTGTCTGGCACAGCGGTGTCGTGCCAGGACGCCAGCCCAAAGGGCGAGGAGGAGCGCGGGCCGGGCAGCACGAGGAGCCAGGCTGGATTTTGGTCATGGAAAGGCTCTGTAATTCATTACCCATGCCCCAGGACAGGCAGGATTGTAATAAACACCTTCTTTGAGTCCTGTAGAGAGAAGTTACATGAAAATTACCTACTTTAAAAGAACATTAGCATTTCAAAGTCAAACATTAGGAGACGGTGGAGCTCGATGACTGTGCACTGGCAGGGTTGTGCTTTGCCTCTTTGTACCCTGCATTGCTTTTCATCTCCCCTTTGTGCGTTGTTCCCGACTGGATGGGTTGGATACGGGACCTCCCAGACCACTCCCCAGGCTTCCACTGTTGGATCAAGAAGAAATGACTAACAGCAGGTTGTGCTCCTCATTATTTGGCCTCAAAGGAACAGTGGAACAGGCTCCTCCAGCACATCCTGCAGCAGCAGAGGTCGAGCCAAGGTTGTATTCCCGGGTCTGGGTGATTAAAAAGACATTTCCCTGCCCTGGTGTAAAGCCATGGAGTGCCCACATCCCAAGTGGTCCCTGCAGTGCTGGTGCTCTGATCTCCAAAACACTTGTGAGCAGCAGGACAAGGATGGAAACGATCAGGGACATGAAATGGCCTTTGCAGGGAAGAAGCTGAGCAAAGGAGAGCTGGAGGGTGACCTGGGAATGGGTTTTACTCATTAAGCAGTGAGGAAGAACCAGGGACATCCAGTGGGACATGATGGAGCAGTGGGACTGACCGTGCAAAACCCTTTTCCCTAACAGGCAGAGTGTGACCTTGGGGATCACAGGACTTTGCAGTCCTGCAGGGGTGGGCCCAGAAGGTGGTTACCCAAACTACCAGCACACAGATCCACTGGGGAACTGAACACAGAGAAACAGATGCAATCTCTGGCTTGGGAAGCCTTTCAACAGAAGCTTGCTGGAGGCTATAACCAGGGGAGCCCTGGGCTTGCCCCATGATAAACCCTTCCTCAGCACTTTCCAGCAGCAGCCCGTGCCCAAGCCAAGAAGCAGGATGCACCTTTAGCACAGCTATTCCCACGAGCTGAGGAGAGAGTTGAGGCTCCTGAGGAGAGATGGAGGTGCAGATAGGACAGTGCTCCAACCCTGGGGAGGGTGTGGTGTCTTAGCAGGAAACAATGGAGAAATATCTTTGATCGGCACAGCCAGAAGCTGGAATAAATCCCCAAGACTTAGAGGGAATGTAGAGCCCTCCTGGCTCTGGTCCTGTTGATGGGGAAGGCAATGACCAGCAAACCTCAGTGGTGATAAGACCCAATGATGCAAAATGAGACCAGGTTGTGGGAGCTGGTTTGTGTCTAGACTATCACCAGGTGAGTGTTTGCCTTCCCTGCTGTTAAAGGGTTTGTGCTGTAAACCTGCCTCGGACAGATTAAGCCAATCTCACATTGGTAATTGAAGAGAAAACAATCCCAACAGCACAATGGGATCCACAGTGCTCCCAACCTCACTTTGTGTGGAGATGCCACTGGCAGGTCACCCAAACTTCCTTTGCAACCCAGTGTCTAAACCCAGGCAAGGAAAGTGCGAGTTATCTCCTGACAGGCTAATTACTTCTTGTTTTCCAAGATAATACCCAGAGTGTTTGAATATGGCTATTTTCCCTGCTCCCTGCTGCAGCTGTGAAGATTGTGTTACTGTCATATGTGAGTTCTTATCGCTTATCTGTGTTCTTTTATCTTTGCCACTCATTTAAATGTGTTTAAGGTTCTGTGCAGAGTCTTGTCTCTGCTCCAGGGAACCTGGTTCCTCTGCACAACCCCCAGGAGCATTCCTGGCTCTGGGCCCGGGGCGGATCTCAGCAGCCTCTCCAAGGTGCCAGGACTCCGGCATGAACTTGGGATGTGCTCCCAGACCTTCAGCAACTTTCTTTATCCAACAGGCAATAGTCTCAGTCCTTCCCCCTGGGATTCTTCCTGAGCCATTTGCTCTCTGGGCTCTGGCAGTTCAGGTTTGCACCAAGGCAGGCACTTGGCATTCCTGGATCTGGAACGTGGTGCTGGAGCTCTGGTGGTCCTGGTAGCTGGAAAATTAGTATTTTGAGGGGGAATGGGGCTCAGCCCAAGGCGTTTGTAGGGCCGAGGTGCCAGAGCAGTGCTTGCAACAGCAGGAGAGTGAAATCCAGCTCTGCGTGGAGGCAGGTGGGGCACAGGGGGCTGGCATGGGGGGCCAAGCCCACCTGCAGCCCCTCAGACAAGCTGCAGCTCCAAAGCTGGGTCCAGCTCCACTCCCTGCCCACCCACACATCCCTCTCCCATCTCAGTTCACCTCTCTGCACATCAAAACCTCTGGTTGCAAACCACCCCTTCACTCTCTGCAGTTTGTCTGCTCCTGCTCTCTTGCCCTGAGGACTGGGGTCGGTGCTGCCCAGGGGTCCAGAGGAAGATCCAAACCAACAGTGCCATGGGGTTAAACCCCCTCCCCATCAGGAATGCAGGACCCACACACCCTGACAGGCTCTGATCCCCCCTGGGATGTGAATCCCAGGTCCCTGTGCTCTGGGAGGGCTCCCCCAGCTCCCTGTGTCAGGTCAGATCTCTCCATGGGGAGCCAGGAGGCAGCTCCTGTTGCAGGGGATCGTTACCCACACTGTAACCCTGACACACAAACCGTGGGCAGGCAGGTTTCCCAGCGCTCCCCGTGCCTGTGCTGCAGGGCTGGGGGCTACAGATCCCACAGGGAACAGATCTGAGGACGCTCTGGCTCGGAAGCAGGATGGTTTTATCCCTCCTTCAAATTAAAAAAATATCCTGTGCATCCATCTCGTCAGCCACGGGAGGCATTTTATAGCCGCCATAACAGATTTAGAGCCGGGAACCAGAAGATAAAATAATTTACTAATTGGAAGTGGCACCAAACATTTTGCCTCTTGCCCCTTCTGTGATCTCGGGGGCAAGTGCCTGGCAGCTGGCCAGGAGATGGAGCAGAGGGACGGCAGGGACCTGAGAGGTGGCGGGGCTGCGACTCCAGCAGACCCACCCTATTGTTTTCCCAGCACCCTGTCACCTCTGATTATGACCAGAGATGCCCATCAAAGGCAGAGCCGGGTGCAAGGCTGAGGAGGAGTGACAGGGCTGGTGCAGAGGAATTTCACACAACGGCCCAGGCATTTTCTAGCTCACTGACTCGTTTTCCCTGGGTTTTTTTTTCGGATGGCTCTGCACTTGGCAGCCCTCAGCAGGCTGGCACGTGGGGACAGCGCGGCCTCCTCCACTGCCAGAAGAAGCCAAAAGTCTTCATTCACTCATTTAGTCATTCACTCGCTCCACAACATACATTTATTTACCGAGGGTGCCCTGCCATGTGCTCAGCCAGGGCCAGCAGAGCAGCAGCCACCCGGCACCACCAGCTGTGGTCACAGCAGCTGGTGGCACAGCCACCCGGTCTCCTGCTCTGAGGAGGGGGCTCCAAGGCAGCCTGGCAAGTGTTGGGCACCTGGGGAGTGGGATCTTTAGCTGGCATTGCCCTTCTGCATCTGTACAACACGTGGCAGGGCAGTACAGCTGCACTGTCCCCACTGCCGTGCCCATGTATGCCCATGGAAGGGCTGCCTGGCATCTCTCACCCTCTCCTGCTGCTCAGAGATCCCTCTGATCCCAACTTTTTGGGGAAGACCTACCCAAATCTAGTAATTTTAAACATTTAACCTCGTTGCCTTGAGGCTGTTGCTCTGTAAGTCCAGGGTCTACCTGGAAAAACTGGCTGTGCCCCATTTTCAAGATATTTCAGGGTGTCTGCTCCAAAGGTGGAGCCCCACAACTCACCCACACACTCCCCTGTGGGATCCTCACCAGCTCAGGGAAGGGCAGGACAGGGATGAGCAGGAGATGAAGAAAACAGTGGGCAGAGCAAGGGGAGGCTTTGCCAGAAGAGATGCAGCCTGGTGGGACATGCCATGGGACACGGGGACATCCCAGCCCCTGGTCCCAACACTGCCATTGCCTGTGGGAGCCAAGGCTGGGCTGTGGGGGCACCTCTCAGAGATGCAGAGCAGGAGCACAGCCCAGGATCTCAGAAGCATCCAAGAAACAGGACAAGAGGAATGGGCAGGAACTGATGCCCGGGAAGTTGCAGCTGGACAGGAGGAGGAAGAACTTCTTTGCTGGGCAGTGACCCAGCCCTGAAGAGAGAGCAGAGAGGGTGTGGAGTCTCCTGACTGGAGATCTTGCAGAGCTGTGTGGACACAATCCTGTGCCATGTGCTGTGGGATGGCCCTGCTGGGCAGGGAGGTGGGACCAGATGAGCCACTGTGGGCCCTTCCAGCCTGACCCAGTCTGGGATTCTGGAATTCCATGATTTCCCGGTCCCTGTTTAGACACAACGATGAGACTGATTGGGTTGGTGGCTCTGTGACATTTCTGGTGAAGCAAAACAGGCAGAGACTCAACGTTCTGGTTTGAAGGGATGAGAATCCCTCCCAGAAGGCTCACCCACAGCGGGGCCCTACCTGGCATTTGTCTGGCTCAGGACAGCACTGTGTTAATCAAGAGTCAGTCCATCATCTGCTCTGACTCCCACGCCTCCGTGCCCAGCCAGTGCTCCCTGAGCCACGCCACTCTCATGGATAAATACTTGTCTTAAGTTGCCATCTAGGGGAGCAGAAAAAGCCAGTTGCTTTGAGGGAGGTTACGAAACCGAGCACATCAAAAGCCTCGAGGTGCTTTATGTTTAGAGAGAAACTGCTACCACATAAACAGCAACAAAGAAGGCAAATAAGAGACTTAAAATGCCCAAAATACAGCACAGCAGTGTAATTACAAACACATGCCTTTGTTTTGAAAGCCTGAGAACACAGAGGGAAGCGTGTGTTTATGAACTCTTACAGAGCTTGTGTGGTGGGGAGAGGAGGGTGTTCTGAGCAGGGATTTCCCCCAGGAGAGGACCAGATTTAGGGTCTATTACTGGAAAATACTTGGATGCTGGAGCAGAAAACGCTCTTAAGTGTCTCCCGGGATGTGCCCCTTGCCTTCCAGGCTGCCTGGTGCTGCTGCAGGGAGGCAGAGCAGCCCGGAGCAGAGGCACAGGGGGAGCTGGTGTGGAAGACGTGCTCTCATTTACTGGGGGAGCTTTCCCCAGACCGCCCCCAGCACATCCAGATCAGACAGGGTGTGTTAGCGCGGGCTTTTGTACCCAGCCGTTTTGTTTTGTTAAAAGGGGAAGATAAAGAAAGAGATTGGATCAATGCGAGCTCTCCAGCGAGGCTAAATCCAGGTTAAATCCAGGGAGGCGCAGGATGCAAACAAATTCTGTGGGTCTCGGGGAACAGAGGGAAAAAATACGAGGAAGAAGAGCGAGGACGAAGTGTGGGGGAAGGGGGGTGAGGGTGGATGGGGCACATCCCTCGTGCTGCAGCCGCCCCGGGAGCCGAGGCCCTTTTCCAGGTCTCACATTCCCGCAGCAGCCTCTGGAGCTGAGCTGCTTCACTGGAAGCGGCTCCCAGCTCCTCAGACAAAAGGTTCCCTCTATCTGCATTTATAAAGTGCTTATCACAGTGGTGTCTCGCTGCTCCCAGCCCTTTCCTAGAGAAGGGCAGAGTGTTTCTATTGTTGTTATACAAATAGCTTCCCCTGCCAGTTCCTTTCCTTCCAGGCTACTGAGTGGAGCTTGGCTCGGCTCCCTCTGGACTAATTTGATGAGAGATAATTATCTTGTTAATATCATCTTATTTTCTTAAGTCCCAGCCTCTCTTTTATTAATTCTGTCAGTCGCTGGTTGTGTTGCTCTTAGGTCCGTGTCTTTTCAAAACACTATAACAGGCACTTATGGGAGAAAGTCGAAAAAAGAACAACTTAACTTAGAGAATGTAAATATTGACATTTTTCCACAATGGAGATTTTTAATCTGTTCCTCCTCGCAGAGCTGGCCGCCGTGGGAACCACTTGGACACTGCCTGCCTCTGGGTGGGATGCAGCTGCAGTGGGAGATGCTCAGGACCTGGTACCCCCTCCTGAGGGACAGAAGAGGAGCAGGGGCAGGAATTCTGCCCACAGTGACCCGGAGGTGCCTCAGGACATGCCAAACAAGGTGCACCCTGGCACAGGTCCCTCCTGTGGCCCGTTTTAGTGCTGAATCAGCTGAATGCAGGCAGAAAACGGGAAAGGAGCATGGATGGGGTTGGTTTGCAGGGAAGGGCTCAGCTTCAGCCTTTCAAACAGCTCTCTGTGAGCAGAGGGATGGGGCTGATGTGTCTGTCTGTCCTCGTGGGAGCTGATCCCAAGTCAGGGGAAGCCCGTGCAGGGCCACAGTCCAATGCAGGACAGTCCCCCTCCCCAGGGTGCCCACAAAACCCTTCCAAGTCTTTCAGAGCTCATTATCCTTCGCAAGAACATTTATGGCTCTTCTGAACGTTAACAGTGCAATTGTATTATCTCATATAATCGGAGGACATGACTCATTATGGAGCCACAGCCTGGATCTGCAGTGGATGCCCCAGAGCACTGTCCCTCTGCCCTTGTCCTGCGCTTCCCAGCAGGGATGCCAGGGAGGATCCCACCTTCCCTGGCAACACACCCTGCTGTCATCTCCCCACATCCCTCACTCTAAAGGGAACAGCCTGTGGGGCTGCTGGTGCCCTGGGCAGGCCCCAAAAAAGACCCAAAGGGTGTCCTGCTGTCTGGATCCACTGCTCTGGGGCATTGTCAGGGATAAGAAGCTTTTGGGATTTGTGAGGGGAAGAAGAGACATTTTAGCATCAGCTAGAGGGGGTAGAGGTATTTTCCTCTTGGGGCAACATGAATAAGCATTTTAGAAAGGCTTCATTTTGGATGAGAAACTGCAATCTTCCTCCCAGCACCACTTCGGGTACGTAAAGACTATTTTTCCCCCCTTGGACCGGCGCCTCAATCCCTGTAAAACAAAGCCCTCGTGTGAGTGCTCAGCTCTAACGAGAGGTTTAAAGTTAAGTATGTTCTCAAGCGATTTTCTGAATCAGGATGGAAACTCAAACCTCTTCTCTCTGACTCTTTTTCTCCTTTTTTTTTTTTTATTTTCAATAACACAGATATCAAACTCATTCGAGAGCGAGGGAGAGAAAATGAGGGGGTCGGGCAGATTTCCTCTCTGCGAGGAACCGAATTACATTAAGCCTGCTCATGCCTTGCTGCAGGAAGGAGCTTTTTTGTTCTAGTTTGTACAAGTGCTCACACTGTGCTTGTCGCTGTAGCATCCAAGAGCTTTCCAGTGTTGCATTAAACAATGTGACTAATATCTGCAGCACGCTCATAAGCTGCGGATTTCGAGTCCAGAGCTTAGGCTCATTTATTCCAGGGACCAAACTCATTCACTGACAGGGCAGGGGAGTGTGTTTGCTGTAGTGGCAGATGTACTTACAGCATTTAATCATGCAGGCAAAGAAGGATCCCATTCTTTAGCTGGTGTGTCAGAGCCCGGGGTGGAGTGTCCTTTCACTTGGCTGTTCCACACGGTCTGAGGTCACCCCACGGGCTCTGCTGTGCAGAGGCAAAACTGATTAATAAGCCATGAGAAAGCAACTCATAAAAACCCTTCAAGTCATATCGTGAGGAGACTCGGGGGGTTGAAACATTCAGATAAACAGCCCTGAGTCAATAATTTGGTCCATCTCCATGGTGAGAGCAGGTAAAGAGGGAAAGGAAGATGAAAGGAGGTGCAGTGAGATGATGGGCAGGGCAAAACAACAGAGTGAAAAGGGTAAGAAAGAAAATAAGATCGATGGTTTCTTCTGCTCCTCTGTGGATGCAGACATGGAGGGAATGTTGGCTGCTCCTTGCTCTCCAGGCAGGTGGTGGGGCTCTGTGGGAAGGCTCTCTTTGCATGCTGACTGCTGCCCTCCTGGGATACAGGGGCTGTGGCTCAGCCCCACAGCTCCAGAGAGCCTCAAATCCAAGGGCAAACAGAGAGTGCCCTTTGCCAGTGATCAGGCCCATAAAAGACCTGGTAGAAAGGATATGTGGATATATTATTGCAGCAAAACCTGCATTTCTTGTGCACACCATTTAAAATAGTCCACGACATGTGAGAAAATGAAGGAGGGTCTGGGCTCCTGGCTGAACCCCTGTGTTTGCTGAAGCTGTGCAGAACACATGTGTTGATCCCACATCCCTGGAAACAGTGTTCAAGGTGGGCGTGGAGTCATTGCCACTTCGACAGCAGCAGAGGTGACACCACTGATCCAGCTGCTCAATCCTGGTGTCAGGAGCTTTGGCTCCTCCAGGCAGAGGATCCCTGGGAGCACCTCCTGTCTGGGAAGGGCAATCCCTGCCTGCTTTGAGGTGAACCAGGTGAGATGCTGAGGATTTGCCTGTTGACAAACTGAAATCGTCACAGCTCAAGTCTCTTTTAACCTGAAAACTTTCCCCCAGAACTGGAAAGTGGTGTTGAGATCCCACAGCCCCTCTGTGCTGTGCTCCAAACTCACCTTTCCTGCAAAGCAAAGGGCAGCCTGAGAGCTCCAAAGCAGGGGATGGGGGCTCCAGACTGGCCAAACCCCCAGCAGCTGGTGATCCCTGGTCACCCCCACATTTCCAGGCTCCACTCCCAGGGATATGAGACTTGTCCCTGCTCTGTCTGCTCCGTGGCAGGGATTGAGCATAGGATCCACTGAATAAACACCCTAAATATGGAGCAAAACCCACATGTAAAGAGCAGTGGCTGCTGCACAAGTGGTGCTTCCTGAGTGAGCACCTCTCTCCTATTTTTGTTTTCTCCTCATTTGTAGCAAACTGCCTTATTTACTGCCTGCTGTCCCAGGCCTGCAACCAGCCCAGAAATATTAATATCCTCATCTGCTCTCCTGTGAAACCCATCACTCTGGGATCCAAGAGCCTCACAGACGTTCAAGAACTCATTTGCACAAGATTCTGCATTGTGAAGGGGTTTATGAAGATTAAATAGAGTCATTAGTTTGAGATACCCAGGCTGAGACACCTGGTCCTTGTTTTGTTTTTCTTTTATGTTATTACTGAGATTTTTTGTCTTTATTTTTTTAAATTATATTTTTAATTATTTTATTTTTTAATGTATGTTTATTTTTTAATATATATTTTCTATAAAGCTATTCCAAGGAGGGCTTGTATGTTCAGAGCAAGGCTCCCACTGCCTCCAATTGTAACACAACCCCTCAGCCTTAAGCAATTCCAGCAGTGGGGTCTCAGCCAGATGCCAGGAGATGAGGAGCACATCAGAAATCACCAGTGAAATATCTGGGGCTCGGGACTTGCTGCCTATCAGATGGGAGCTCTGCAGCACAGGCAGGCATCCAGTCATTTAAATCTTTCCTTTCCCACAAGAGCTTGTTTTCTTTCCTAATATTTTCCCAGTTTTCCAACAAATGGAGGGTCCCACAGCCTGCAGGATAAGCTCTGGCTGACTCCACACCACAGGGGGTTGGATCCAGAGAAGAAAGGGAATTATGACCACACAACTTTCACAGAATCACAGAATATCCTGAGCTGGAAGGGACCCACAAGGATCATCCAGTCCAACCTCTGGCCCTGCACAGGACACCCCAGGAATCCCACCCTGGCTCTGAGAGCGTTGTCCAAACCCTCCTGGAGCTCTGGCAGGTTTCCAGTGCCCAACCACCCTCTGGGGGAAGAACCTTCTCCTGACACCCAACCTGAACCTGCCCTGACTCAGCTTCACAGCTTTATCACAGCCCTGCTCCAGAAAGCACAGACTCAAGGGGTGCTGATCACCTTCGCTGCTGAATTCAAAATAAGGCACCAGAAGCCAGTGAAGTCTTCATCTTCCCGGCTGACATTTGCTGTGGTCTTTAAAGAAGACGCCAACAAAGGATAATTCAATCATGCATCACCACATTAATCCCCCAGGCTCCTCTGGGGACTTCTCCATGTGCCACACGGTGCTGCCCCTCCTCCTTTCAGGCACCCCCTCTCCCTGGAAAGCAGATGCCCCCCAGGGCTCTGCCACATGCTTGGTCATTTCAGAGCCAGCCACTGTGGATTCCACACATTTTCCGGAGTCTGCTCCTCGAAAACAGGGGGGGCTGAATTAATTCCAGGCAATTTATCACACGGGCAGCACGGCAGGTGGCAAGTACAACAGTGGAGACCAGTGATCAAAGAGCACCCAGTGGGTCTCCACGTGCCTGTATCTGAAGAGCCCAGGCATCTCTCCTAATAACACACACTGACTGTTCCAGCTCCCTGTACAGGGCATCAATCATTTTCCTGTTGGTTATCATTTTCTATCGTGTGTCTCTTGTGCATTTTTAATTGGTTAATTACTTTATTCATACACTAAGCACACCCTCAAGCTCCAATTATTATCAGCATTAAGTGCTCGGTTCATCCTATACATCTCTTAAAAGCTGCGTTTGGCTGTTTCCTGGTCCACACTTCCTCCCTGTACAATACCATAGGGGTCCTGCAGATACCTTGGCTGCTCCTTTGACAGACTCCAGCCATCCTGCTCATTAGTCTATTATCTTGCTGCTTATCAGCCTCACTCCCAAGCTCCTCATTACCGCAGTTGCAATTACAAGAGCCAACATTCCTCCTTTCCGGCCCGAGTAGCTCCGCTCCACTTACAACAGGGCACAGTTATTCAAGTTAACAGCTCCCCACAGCACTCCTGGGTTACTTTGCTACATAAACCAACACCTCCACAGCGTTAATGAACAGCAGAGCTGTTTGTTCACACTTCACTATGGGTATTGTGTGTTATATCTTCGCTTAAAGGCTCCAGCTGGGCCCCAGGGAGGAAATCCAACTCTTCCTTCATCCTCACTGATGCTTTCTGCTCGGTTTGGAAAGGAATTGAAAGTGCTGCTTATTCCAGAGGAGCTGAGCACCTTCACCTGGAGGAAGGATGCACAGATCGGGGTGGGATGACTGGGAGCAAGGGAGAGGAACAGGGACCAAGGGCTGGTGCTGCACCTGGCTCGGGGCAACCCTGGGATCAATCCAGGCTGGAGATGAGCAGATGGAGCAGCCCTGGGAGAAGGACTTGGGGGGCTGGTGGGGGAGAGGCTGGACATGACCCAGCCCAGAGACCCCCTGTGCCCTGGGCTGATCCCCCAGCGTGGGCAGCAGGGCAGGGGGGATTCTGCCCCTCTGCCCCTCAGCTGAGACCCCCCTGCAGAGCTGCTCCAGCCCTGGGGAACAGCACAGGGAGGACATGGAGGACTCTCTCTCTGCTGGAGAGAGTCCAGAGGAGGCACCAAGATGGTCAGAGGGATGGAGCAGCTCTGCTGGGAGGAAAGGCTGGGAGAGTTGGGATTGTTCAGCCTGGAGAGGAGAAGCTTTGGGGTGACCTAATTGTGGCCTCCCAGTGCCTGAAGGAGCTACAGGAAAGATGGAGAGAGACTATTAACAAGGGCCTGGAGAGATAGGACAAGGGGGAATGGCTTCAGACTGATAGAGGGCAGGGTTAGATGCAATTTTAAGAAGAAATTCTTCCCTGGGAGGGTGGTCAGGCCCTGGCACAGGTTGCCCAGAGAAGCTGTGGCTGCCCCTGGATCCCTGGAAGTGTCCAAGGCCAGGTTGGGCAGGGTTTAGAGCAACCCTGGGCTAGTGGAAGGTGTCCCTGCCCATGGCAGGGGGTGGAATGAGATGGTCTTTGAGGTCCCTTCCAACCCAAACCATTCCATGGTTCTATGATAAAGCAAAAGGGGCAGCATAAGGGCAGACTGGGGGGCTGTGGGGGAGCAGGCACTGCTGGCACAGACACTGCAGCCCAGGGTTGGTTTAGTTTTGGCTCCTTTAACCTGTTTCCCCCAGGACTTCTCCCTGCTGGAAGAATTGCCCTATCCAGGGGAGAGTGGAGGAGTTGCACTGAACATCAGTCCCTTTGTGCAGTGCTGACATCCCGAGGGGAGCTGTGTCCCTGTGCATTTATCCCGGCCCAGCTGAGCGAGACCTGACCTTTGACTTCCCCAGCATCAGTCTCTGAGCTCTTGGCTGCACAGGTGGGGCACCCAAAGCAGGTGCCACGGCTTGAATGTACAGTCAGAGGCAGTGGAAAGGCAGAAGGAACCTTTTGGTGCAGGATCAGAAATCAGATTGCAAAATGCACTGTCTGAGCCAGGGTCCTGCTGCAGGAGCACAGGTCAGTGCTGGCTTTGGCCCAGTGCTCCCAGTGCTCCCAGTACTGGCTGAACTGCACAGGCAGCAGCACACCAAGTGTCACCCCAACACACAGAAAGCCTCCAATCCCTGTCTCCAGGGTTGCCCAGGTGAGACACAAGGGCAGCAAGGGGATTTTTACCTGCCAGAGGGGCCAGCACAGGGGTGAGGGGCAGTCTGAGAGCAAAGCAGCTCCTCACCATGAGCCTGGGGAATAAAAGGGCTGCCAGGGGTGGCTTCAGTGCCCTGGGCTCTGTCCCCCGTGCCAAGCAGGGCCATGGGCACACAGACCTGTGCCCAGCTGGCTCCTCTCCCTGTGCCCAGCCTGGGAAGAACCCAGAGCAGAAGGCAGTGGGGTGTTTGTCCCAGACGTGCCTCCCACGCCCTCCCTCCTTCCCTTCAAGGTGTTTCTCCAGTTTCCTCTGTGTCTGCAGACTCTAAAATGCTGCTGGGCAGTGCAGGAGTGGGGAACCTGCCCCTGCTCATGGATTTGGTCTCCAAGAATGGAGCAGAACTCCCACAGAGACAACTGAGGGAATGCACCAGTGTTGGAGGGGCTCTACAGCATGTTCCCAACCTGCCACCCCCCACTGCCAGAGATCTGCTGCCAGAGCAAGGCAGAAAAATGTCCTGTCAGGCTTCCATGCCCTGCATGTCCCCTCACCTGCAGGACACATCCCAGAGAGCTTTTTTGCCCTGACTTCCCACCTTTCCTGCTGCAGGTTGGAGCTCAGCACCCCCTGCCCACCTCCCTTCACAGGCTCGATGGCTTGTGCCAGAAATAGGGTCAGCTGGAGCACTGGATATAGGTGCCCTGACCTTTCCCAGGGCTCTGTGATCCTGAAATATCGCAGGCCCCACCCAGCTGGGAAAACAGGCTCAGGCAGAGGGGCATTTTATGGATTTAAAGCGCTGCCTTCTCTGCCTGTGCTATAATTCTGTGTGCAATATTAATTATCCAGCTTACACTGTTGCCATGACACTCCTTAAAGCCATCAAAGCCATCACAAGCACATCAGACCTCCACCCCACCCTTCCCATTTGCTCCTGGACTTCAGACCAAGTCCCAGTGCCAAGTGTTCCTGGCAGGGGGGCACAGGCACCGACTGTCCCAAGGGTCACCTACCCCTCTGCACAGCAAAAAGTCCAGATTTGGGCTTTTGGAAGTTGTGCCTAATTCTGAAGCTGCATTCCAAGAACCGACTGACTCCAGACATGCCCATTTTTAGGTCAAATTGCAAAATTACTTTTTCCTTAGCACAACATTGCCCTATCTTTAGAAGCTAAAAGGGATGTTTAGAGTTATAAGGAGAAAGGAAGAAAGAAGTGAAGGGGGGTGGGGTGCATAAACAGATCCAGAGCCCTGGAAAAGACACAAATATGAGATCAAAAGAGAATGAGCCAAATTCTGAGTAACCTGATGTCTGCAGCATTTACATCCCTGAGTGGCTGACACTTAAGAAACCCCCCAGGCAGTGACAGAACAGAGCTGGGTGCTTCCCCCTCCTACCCAGAGCACAGCTCAAATGCTGAAGGAAAACCTTTCATACCTCCAAAAACTGGAAGGAGGTCAATAGTATTTAACCTGATACGAGGGTCAGCGCAGGAGAAATCCTGGTGAAGGGTTTGTGCCAGGGAAAGCTTTTTCCAGCATTCCAGAATGGTTTTCCCTCGATGTGACAGCACTGTTGAGTCCCTGCAGGGTGTGGAATCTCCTCTGTGGGGTCTGTGATCAGCACAGGATCCCCCCTGGCTTGTCCAGGGGCACAGGACTGGTTTGGGCCCAGGATGATTCCAGGGTTCAGTCCCACATATGATGAGAGGGATGGAGCACCTTTCCTGGGAGGAAAGGCTGGGAGAGTTGGGATTGTTCAGCCTGGAGAAGGGAAGCTTTGGAGTGACCTTATTGTGGCCTTCCAGTGCCTGAAGGAGCTACAAGAAAGATGGAGAGAGACTATTGACAAGAGCCTGGAGTGCCAGGACAAGGGGGAATGGCTTCCCACTGCCAGAGAGCAGGGTTAGGTGGATATTGGGATATTGGGAAGAAATTCTTGGCTGTGAGGGTGGTGAGGCCCTGGCACAGGTTGCCCAGAGAAGCTGTGGCTGCCCCTGGATCCCTGGAAGTGTCCAAGGCCAGGTTGGACAGAGCTTGGAGCAACCTGGGCTAGTGGAAGGTGTGGTTAAAGAACTTCTTCCCAAAGCACCTCATCTAAATCTCTCCCTTTTTTAGTTTAAAACTGTTCCCCCTTGTTCTCTCACAGTCTGCCACATAAAAAGAGGAGATGTCACCCCCTGAGGGCCGAGCCTTTCCTTTGCTGCCCTGCAGGTCTGCCTTTCCTCCTCTGCCTGCATCCAGGCACACGCTCCCAGACGGGAAAGGGGAACAGGAGCCGTAAACCAGGAGCTGCTTCCTCTGCCGGAGAAGGAGACACGAGCGGATCTGTTACTTCTGCTTCTGAAATCCCATTTATGACAATATTCACACCTACGAGCAGCTGGCACCCTTCTCGTCTGCCAGAGGCTCTGCTGGTGATGAGTTTCTGGCTGGGAGCAGCACCACTCACAACTGATATGTTAATGCAATTAGAGACAGTGCCAAGTGCAAAGCAGTATTTGTCCTGATATTATTGGTGATAAAGGAGCCTCCTGTGTGAGGAGCAAGTCCATTTCCAATCCATCTGTATCTATATCTAAAAAAGCTTTCCTCTGCCCGAGTGCTGCCGCAGATCCCCGTGATAAATGGCTGCCACAGCTTAGCTCCCAACTCCATTACATCCCATTCAAATCCCCTTCATTATAACAAGCAGCAATATGACACCAAAAGCTCGTCTCAGGAATTTATGACCCAGTGGAGACTCTTAGATCCACTCCACCCCATTAAAACCGTCTCCCTTATAAAACATGCACCTTATTAGGCACCTCAGCAGCAGGTTGGCTCCTGCCAGGGCTCTGATTCCCCGGGCAAGGGAGGTGTGAGGAGCACGTGCCAAGGGTTGAGTCTCCACCAAAACTGTGGCATCTGTGTCTCCTGCCTGGCACACGTCGAGATCTTGGGTTGTGGGGAGGGCTTTGTGCAGTTATCTTTTATTTCCAGTTTGCTTGCTAAGCCAAAACAAAAGAAAATGCACCCAGGTTTTTTTTGGTTTTTTTTCTTTTCAGGGTTTCTTTTCTGACACAAAGGGCTTGAAAAACGGATTTGGGGAGGAATGAATTTGTTAAATTAAATCTGAAATGAAACAGCGTGTTTTGTTTTGTTTAAAACCATTTGATTAAAGCAAATTTACTCTCAAAAATATCTTTAAAAAGAATGTAACCTGGGATTTCAGCAATGGAGTAGCACCACTTGCTGTGTTCCTGACCCCTTCTCTCAGACATGCTCCCTTGCCTGCAGACATGTGTTGTTTCAGTCCTCATTTCACAGAGTGATTTCTGTGCTGTTCGCTGTTCCCTGGACGTGTTTGTAGCACCTTCTCGAGCTGGGGAAGCAGGAGAAGAGGGGAGAGATGTGGTGAAGTACCCAGCCAGGCTGCTGTGCAGGTTCCTGCCTCGCTGTCCACCTCCATCCCCTCTCCACACCCTCCCTGCAGCTCCCACCAGCTGGCTCAGCTCTGCTGGACAAGCAGACGCCAGCAGGCAGTGACACAGAGCCCTGGAGCAGCTCCTGCCCTGCACAGCACTCGGACAATCCTCCTCCCACAGCCCTGAGCAGCCCAGCAGACATTCCTAGGACGGCTAACCCCTTTCCAGCCTGCAAGAGATGTCATCTCTCACCCCTGAGAAAGTGGTTCTGCTTTTCTCCCACACCACATGGACTCTCTTTCCCCCTTTTCACCTCCCAGCTCTCCCAGCCCGTGCCAGGCTGTGCCCTTCAGGAGTCCAGGTGGCAGCTCGGAGTGCTGCTCATTAATTTAGGTAAATATGTTTGTGTTTTCCTCTTTTTGCCCTGTTTAGTCTCATCTGACTGTGTTGTTTGCTGTACTGGATTATGCAAATGGGAATATAACCAGCATTGGAGGCAGAAGGTAAGCAGAGCTTGCACCCACAGCTCTGGACCGTGCCAAGGACGGGGCTGCAGGTTCCTGCTGTGTCACTGAGTGACCTCTGTGCCACTGCTGAGCCTGAGGCAGGGGTGGCTTTGTCCCTCTGCTGCCCTGGGAGTGATCCAGCACTGACCCTGCCCCCTAAATCAGCCAAAGCAGGCAGCACAGTCCCCGTCACACACAGGCTGTTGTGGGGCCAGCACGCTCAGCCCTGTCCTGCTGCTGCTTCCCAGAGATCTGACATCCCTCAGTGGTGCTTCTGGGAGCGTGCAAGGAACACAGCAGTGCTCAGTGCATGAGGACTGGGATAAATCTCCTTGAAGAAGGGGAATTTGCCTGAGGAACTGGGTTAACTCTGCTTTGAGGTGGGTGGGTTTGTGCCAGCGGTGCCAGGAGGAAGGTGAAATCCCGGAGGAAAGAGGAACAGACATGCATGGAACTGAAGAACTTGGTGCAGAGCTGTTCCATGCAGTGGAGTCACCTGTAAACACCTCAGGGTAACTCAGCCAGACACGGTCATGTGGCTCTTCAAGTCCTGGAGATCAAGATGAGCAAACGTGTCCGTGGCAGGATGTCAAAGGCCCCTCTGTCCTCCTTCCTCACCAGGGCCAGATAGTTTTACCAACTGATTCCTGTGTCAAACCGATAATTTCTGGCTGAGTTAGGGCAGCTCTCTCCAAAATTTCAAGTGAAAACTCCAAGTGAGGAGGAATCAACCATCTCCATGTGTTGTTTAGTGGCTGATTCCCTTCACTGCTGGAATGTGTCTTCTTTGCAGGTCGAATTTGTCTAATTTCAGCTTCCAGCCACCAGACCTTGTTACACCTTTTATCTCCAGATTAAAGAGCTCTCTAGTCCCAAATATATTCTCTTATGCTGCTACTTCCAGACTTGTGCCAAGGAACTACTCAAAGTGCTTTTCATTAAGGACTTTGTTATAAAACAAGGTGTTTGGGTTGGTTTCTTTTTTTCAATTTCACTGACTTTTATACCTCTTTCTTGGACTCTTTCCATGTTTTCATTAAGTGTGACCCTGGAACTGGACACTGAGCACACCAGAACTCTTAATAAAGCCATGCATGGTCTCATATGACTGTGAAGCCAGTGTGTGTTGGTCCTTGTTGTTCTCCTCTTTAGGGACTCCAAGTTCAGAAGGTTCCCACCTGCTCCCACTACGCTTTTCTAATCCATGCTCTGTTCAGCAGTCCCAACTTGTGTATCTATCTTTGTTCCTAGAAACCTGGATCTTCATTTCATTGTACCAAAATTGAGGCTTCTGGAACAAATTCAGCCTACCAAGTGATTCATGTGGCCTCGGCCACATTTGTCTTCCTGCTGGGCTTTGTATCCTCTTGAATTCTTATCTCTAAAGCCTGTGCACTCTCCTCCAGGTCAGCATTAAATACTGTTGGCTCTCTTCAGGAAGAGCTGGCACTGATGTGAGGATTGTCCCTGGAACCTGCTGAGGATGGTGTCCACAGCCCTGAGGGACAGAGCATTCCCTGCATCCAAACAGCACCTTTGGACCATCATCAATGCTTTCACCTGCCAGAACATCCCACAGCTTCTGCATGGACAGACTGAGGGGAGACCTCAGTGCAGTTCCAACTGCCTGGGCAGGGGCAGAGGAGGGGCAGGGACTGAGCTCTGCTCTGGGGGAGCAGGGACAGCAGCCAGGGAATGGTTGGAGCTGTGTCAGGGCAGGCTCAGGTTGGATCTCAGCAAAAGGTTCTTCCCCCAGAGGGTGGTTGGGCACTGCCCAGGCTCCCCAGGGCAGTGGGCACAGCCCCAAGGCTGCCAGAGCTCCAGGAGGGTTTGGCTGATCCTCTGGGGCACAGGGGGTGACTCTTGGGGATGGGCCTGTGCAGGGCCAGGGGTTGGACTGGATGATCCTTGTGGGTCCCTTCCAGCTCAGCATATTCTGTGATTCTGTGAAAAGACTGAGCTGGTGGATGGAATGGCCCCCAGTGTTTGGACAGAAGGAGATGGATGTGTGTGCACAAGTCCTGCACCAGCAGGAATCAGAAACATGGCTGTGATTTGCCTTGGACCTGGAAATTGCTCCCAGGCTCTGTAGGACAGATGCAGGTTTTTAATTACAATTCAGGAAAACAAAAAAAGGTAGAGGCTCTAAAGAAGGGCAGGAGGGGCATACAAATAAGGTCTGACAAGTTTGTCTGGAAAAGAAACAGCTCAATCTGAGTGAGCTGCTCTTAAGTTTAGAAATGCAAATCTGGGATGGTGAGTTTGCAGGGGGTGTAGGTGTTGTACACCAGCCCCACACAGGGTTGGGCACCCAGAGGCTCCTTCTGCAGCCAGCAGGGAGGTGGGTTCCTCCAGGGGCAGGTCCAGAGGCAGGAAATTCCAGCAGCATCCTGTTAATACAACCAGGAAACCCGTGTGTTTCTGGAGGAGCTGGTCCTCCTGTCTGCTTGGTGGTACATTTTGGGATTCCTCCAGCGTGGCAATGGAAGATGATTTCTCTGGAAAGTTCCTCTTTGATGACTTCTGTTATTCCACAGTTAAAGAAGCAACTCCAACAGACCTTGTTGCAGGAGCAGAAAAAAGATGCAACCCCTCAGAATCACTGGAATAACCCTTGAGGGGTGGTGGAGGAGGTGGAGGAAGAGTCCTCTGGAAGTTCACACCAAAGTTCAAGAGTCAAGAGGCACAAATACAAGGGAAACCCCATCCAAACATGAGGAAAAGGTTCTTCCCTATGAGGCAGGTCAAGCACAAGGCCAACAGCCCAAAGAAGTGGAAGCACCTTCATCCCTCGAGGTCTTCAACGTTCAGTAGGACAATGCCCCGACCAAACTGACTTGGTCTTGGCCCTGCTTTGGGCAGAAAGTGGGACTGGAGACCCCCTGAGGGCTCTTTTAAACTACAGAATTTTGTGATTCTACAACAGTTTCAGGAGCAGCTTTTCCAGCAGTTTTCTAGCAGTGGTTCTGTGCAGGTATTGAGGTGCAACCTGGGTTACTCTGGATATTCATCCCATGTTCCAGCAGGCACATTCAGATCCTGCACTGCCACACAAAACAGACCTAATGATGGTCTCCAAAGCATCCTGGCACCACTTGCTTCTCCAGTCCCTCCAGCTGGGACTCCAAACTGGGCATTCTGCAGCACAGTTTGCACAATAAAAACTCATTAAAAAATTCGAATGCCCACTGAATTTGAGGCAGAAATTTTGTATTTCCAGCTGCAAAATTCTAACAAAAATTCTATGTGTTTTTTTTTTTTTTGCCTCATTGCCACTGCAAAACTCTCAGCTAAAGGTTACTGGGTCACTTCAGCATTGCCCAAAATGGCTGGAGCAGCTCAGCTCCCCTCAGGAAGTACAGGAAGCAGCTTGTAACCAAAGAAAAAAATAAAAAATAAAACCCCCACAAGCTGGAGATTTTCCTGAAATGGCTGCAAGTGATGAAAGTTAATTTGTCATTGTTATACTTCGGCGTCTACATCCCTTTAGGTGAATCTGAGCATTTCGAGGCAACCCCCCAGACAAACCTCGCTCCCAATTCTAAAATGTTCTTGCTATGTAAAGATTAAAACAATAACATTTTAAGCCTGGGAGCTGAAAACTCCGAAGCAGTGGAGGGGGGGGGGAGGCTCCACAGCAGCGCCGGAAGCCCTGCTAATGATGTCAGTAAATTGTATCAGAAGGATTCTCTCATTTTGGGAAGAGAGATGTAATAGTGTGGGTTATTCTCACTGGCACTAAACTCATTACTTTGTTTACCGTGTGCCTTCTTGCACACGCTGAAAATCTTATTTTGCCTTTGATATTTTGAGTCAGAAAGAGCAGGGAGAACTGAAAGGTTTCTGGTAGCATTTGATTCCTTCCATGTTTTTTGTTTTTTGGGGGTTTTTTTACATGGTGTTTGTTAAGGCAGCGCTGGGGAAAGTCCTGGTTGCAGAGAAGGGGGGTGTGGTGGCTGATAGTGGGTGACACCACGTTGGGGATGATGGTGAGAGGCCTGGTGGCAAAGGCTGATTGATAAAAGAAGAAGGTGGAAGGCATGTTTTGGCCTTGTGATGGTCATGGGCAGGTAGAACCACAGAATCAATGAGGTTGGAAAAGATCTCCAAGGTCTGGACAGTCTGGGAGGGAATGGAGAGACAAAACCACCTCTGGGGTGGGACTGGACAAAAATGCTCTGACCCATGTGGGATGCTCAGCCACACCTGGACCAGACTTATGGAATCAGGGAATTATTTGGGTTGGAAAAGCCCTCCAGGAACACTGAGTCCACCCTGTGCCCCATCCCCACCTTGTCCCCAGCCCAGAGCACTCAGTGCCACAGCCAGACCTTCCTTGGACTCCAACACCTCCCTGGGCAGCCCCTGCCAGTGCCTGAACACCCTTTCCAGGGAGAAATTCCTCCTGAGGTCCAACCTGAGCCTCCCCTGGCACAGCTGGAGGCCGTTCCCTCTCCTCCTGTCCCTTGTTCCCTGGGAGCAGAGCCCGACCTCCCCCGGCTCCCCCCTCCTGTCAGGGGGTTGCAGAGCCAGAAGGTCCCCCCTGAGCCTCCTTTTCTCCAGGCTGAGCCCCCCCAGCTCCCTCAGCTGCTCCTGCTGCTCCAGCCCCTTCCCAGCCCCATTGCCCAGAAGATGCCAAGGGCTGGGTCAGGGAGGTGCCTGCAGGAGGTGGTGACCTGGCACCAGCTATGGAGGAATCTGCTGGAATGTGGATCCCACTAAGGGCACCTGATGGCCAAAGTTAAGGCTTCAGGTGGCCTCAGATGAGAGGCACCAGGGCTGAGATCTGGCAGAGGGAGAGCTTTGGCTCTGGCTGTGCAGTGAGATCACACTGTGCCACATCCCGGCCTTGGGGCTACACCAGCTCTGCCACCTCCAAGGCAAGCTCTGCCTGCACATCCCTGCCTGCAAACCTTATCTGCCTCGCTCAGCCTCCGGCTTGGTGCTCTCCCAGCACTTCTCCAGCTCCCCATTTCTCATTCTGTTGGGAAGCAGGAGGTGGGAGCTCATGTCCAGCTGCAGGGACAGCTCACCATCCCAGAGCTGGCTCTGTCACACAGCATTTCTGCCACCCTTTTATTCAAACCTGGGTGCCCAGGCAGGAATTTGGTGGGTCTCCAGCATTTGGAAATAATTCTTCTGGCCCCTGCAGGTGCTCAGACCTGAGGACATTGCAGGGAATGAGTGTCACCCAACAGCAGTTTTCCACCCTTGAAGAAGCTCTGGTTGGGCTGTGTCTCACACAAGCTGCATGAAAGAAGCTCTGGAACGGACCCAGATGCCAAGTCCTCCAAGTCCTTGCCCTGGGAAGCTCAGCCTGTCTCACCAGGGGAGTGGAGCAAGGGATTAAAGCATCTCTGACCATCCCAGCAGTGGGAAGTTGATTGCTCTGCTCAGGTCCCCTGGTACCTCCCTACACCAGACAATAAAAGGCCTGCTGTCATCATCAAACCAGTCCCTGGGCTCTGGAGGGGTGACCCCTGCTCTGGGGCAGCTGGGGTTGCCTGGGGTGCAGCTTTCCTGGGGGTGTGCAGTCACAGCAGCTCTGTGGGCTCTGCTCCTGCTGGGGCCTCCCAGTGCTCCCAGTTCCAGCCACCCAGTCCTGCTCCATGGCTCCCTGGTGTATGAAGAGCCTTTCTGCCATAGCTCAGGGGTGCCAGTCTGCTCCCAGTGTGATCACTGGGCTCTGTGGCACCAACAGCAGGCAGTCCAGGCTCTTCTTCCCACAGGAAAACACTGCCAGTCAGGGCACAATAAAAACCTCATTAAAGAATGCAAACACCCACTGAATTTGAGGCAGAACTTTGTATTTCCAGGTGCTGGGACTCTGCTGAGGCTGTCTGAAAGAGAATGTGAGATTAAACAACACTGGAAGAAGGTGAATGGGATATGTTGAGTGACCTGGGTGAGCCGGAGAGGAGAAGCTCTACCTCCATCCCACTGGCACCTCCTGGCCTTTGTGAAGCTCCTCTTGGATAAGTGTCTGCAGTTGCCACATGTGCCCCCCCCCAGTGATGAATGTCATGTTTCCTTGGTCCAGGACCACATTTCTCTTTGGTCTCCCTGACAGGCTTTCCTCAGGGTCGTGCTCAGGAGGGAAGATTTGCTCCCAGGCTCCACCATGGCCATATAACAAATCAGCCTGCAAGGTTACTCACTCATCTCATTATGCGCAATAGAAACCCCAGGCAGACAAATGTAAAGCAAAGTAAGGTTTATGCCTTATCCAGAAAACTTATTGCATCTCTTAAATGGGAATAAAGTATCTCCATGTGAAATACATCACTGCTGTCACAACAGTGCTCTCAGGGGTTGGGAAGGGTCTGCTGCAATGGGACCAGTAGGGTTGAGGACCAGCCAGCCTAGTGGTGGCATCAGAAGAGTCCCAGGCTGTGTGAAGGGGAGCAGTGTGACCTGTGGTGACAGTGGGACATGGCCATGGTCGATGGGGGATTATAGAAACACAGAATATCCTGAGCTGGAAAGGACTCACAAGGATCATGGAGTCCAACCCCTGGCCCTGCACAGGACACCCCAACAATCCCACCCTGTCCCTGAGAGAGTTGTCCAAACCCTCCTGGAGCTCTGGCAGCCTTGGGGCTGTGCCCACTGCCCTGGGGAGCCTGGGCAGTGCCAACCACCCTCTGGGGGAAGAACCTTTTGCTGAGATCCAACCTGACCCTGCCCTGACACAGCTCCAGCCATTCCCTCGGGTTTGTGTCAGTCCATTGCACTTCAAAACGTGTAGGAAAATGCCCACCAAAAACCACCTTGAATATTTGTTCAGGTGTAATGTCTGATCCAAACTCTGTGCAGTAATTGCAGTGCCTGGCCTGACCAGTGCTGACGTGCTCTTGGTCGCTTCCAAATCCCTCGGCCTGGAGTCGTTTCTCAGGGTTGCTCAGAGCTACAAAAGCATTGCCTATTGTTTCAAATGTCTGCTTTGGTTACCTGAGCTGCACAGTCTGTGCCTGCCTCAGTTTCCCGACAGCTGGCTCGGGATGACAGCACTTGCTCCCATGCCAGCAGTTCCCGGGATCGTGTTTGTACACGGCTCTGAACGCCGCTGTCTGTGCAGCGTGTCACTGCTAAGTGCTATTAGCAACTAACAGCAGCTCTCCTTTGGTACAGGGCTCTGCTGCCTTTGCCTGAGGCCATTCCAACCCAGTGAAGCATCACCTGTGCCGTGCAGACCTCCATGGCAGCCAGCAAAGCACAGGATGCACTGGGAAGCGGGAGGAGCCGGAGCTGGGAGTGAGGAAGGAAGCGCCTGAGGGGTGATGGGGCAGGAGCTGCCTGGGAGGTGGGAGGGACACCAGCACTGAGCAGGGGGTGAAGGAAGGCATCCCACCAGCCAGAGGGTGCAATATGGAGCCTCCAGGTCTGGTTGTTTGGGGAGGACACGGTCAGTGCTCTATGAGCTGTTTCTGTGTGCAGACACCTGTCCCCAAAGCAGTGCCAGATCACCAGGCCATGCCCCTCTCCAGGCTGTGCTCTCCCTGTGTGCTGCCTGTCACCACCCACAGCCCCCGTGCCCACAGCCCCCGTGCCCACCCTCAGCCCCCTGCTCCTCTCCATCCTTCCTCCTCGTGCCACCTGATCATCCCTGTGCTGGATCCTGCCCGGAGACAGATGATGTGCTGGGCAGGAATGGCAAAGTTTATTAAGTTGGGGTGGGAAGCTCTGGCAGGCTGGGTTCACAATTAGGCTCCCAAAGGCAAGATCATAAAGCATCCAGACACTTGGGATACAGGGCTGATTACCAGCATCTTTCATCATTAAATATTAACACCAAGGCTGCTTAAAGGCCAGTGAAAGAATTATAGAATTTAATACCTATCACGCTCTATCAATAGGCCGGGAGAAATATGGTCCTTTTGCCTGTGTTTTTTTTTTAATGCTTCAGTGTAAACTAGGAGACTGGCAAAATTAAACAGCACAATTCTTGGTTAGGAGCCACTGGGAATTGCAAACAGGGAGCACCAGGGATCAGCCTTGTTTGATATGCTAGGGGAGCGAGCTCATTAAAACACAGGCATTGGTACCAGAAGGAGAGGAAATTAAAGCATAATTTAAGAAAAGAAATCTATCTACAGAGACTGGCTCCAGCCCCCAGCACTCCCTGTGTGCCTGGCTGCTCCCTGCCACCCCACCCAGCTCCACACTGCTGGGCTGGGCTAGAGAAGTTTTTGCACCCCTCTGACCGTGCTGAGACACAGGACACGGCGTGGAATCCTCCCTGGGATCCACACATCCCTTTTCCATCCTATGCGTGTGGGGTGGGATGGCAAGGACTAGTGTGGGGCTCCCCATCATTGCTCACAGAGCCTTTACACAGAGCAGAAAGCTGGGAAAATCCTGGCAGCCCCCAGAAAGTTTGTGTTTTGGACAGGGTAGTTTTTTTTTCTTTGTATTGTATTATTATTGTGCTGACAATAATATATACATATATATATATATATATATATAGTGTTATTGGGAAAAGGGTGTCTGGGTTGTGTGGCCCTTTTGGGATGGGTGGAGACAGAATCCAGGATGGAAACATGGGATGGGACAGGCTGCTGGGACCACCCTGTGAGCTGCAAACCCACCATCCCCAGAGCTCCAGAGCTGCCATGGCAGGACCACCCGAGACTGCCCGTGGAGGAGAACTTTCCCACCACATGGGGAGAGCTCTGCACAGCCCAAACAGCTCCAAAAACCTCACTGGGTGCTAAAGAGCTGTGGGCTTCAAACCTCCCGTGCCTTGCTCAGTCATATCATCCATCATCACATCACAAACTGCTCCTGATGGAGCTCCAGGAAGAGGCTGAAAGGATGTGCTGGTCCAGATGCATGTTTTGCATGGAAAAACAGGGACTTGTGCTGCTCTCTCCCTTGTTGTGGGCACGGCAGTAGAGCCAATCAATACAATAATCAACTGTATGCAAAATATTATATTCAATTATATTCAAAATAATCAAGCGCCAGAACAAACCAGCCGAGTGCCTTCCTGCCTCTCCTTTAGCAAACACGGGGGGCACGTGGCTTGTCCTGCTGCCAGTGTGGGCACAGGCAGGTCTCCAGCCAGGCTGAGATCTCCCCTGCCCTCTGCTTTTCTCCACAGTCCCTCTGATGGCTGCACAAACATCTCACACAGCCAAGTCCACCTGCAAAGCCACAAGTAAAACTGGAGCTGGATCAGGTCACATCTGTGAGGCAGCACCTCCCTCAGGCTGCCCTGGCTGGCTTTTCCCTGTGGAAAGACAATCCTGGCTCTGTATTTGCTTGGATGGGACAGTGTCACCCTGCTGAGACCGTTTTGGCTGCTGTTGGACACGTGGTATCTCCACGGTGGGATGCTCCCTCCAGCTCAGAGATGGGATGTTACTACCCTGATAAAGACTATGCTGGCCCATTCCTCCTTTTCCATATGGATAAAGATCATAGAATCACAGGATAATTGAGGTCAAGACGATCAAGTCCACCCTGTACCTGATGCCCACCTTGTCCCCCAGCCCAGAGCACTCAGTGCCATGGCCAGGCCTTCCTTGGACACCTCCAGGATGGGGACTCCAAACCTCCCTGGGCAGCCCCTGCCAGTGCCTGAACACCCTTTCCAGGGAGAAATTCCTCCTGATGTCCAACCTGACCCTCCCCTGGCACAGCTGGAGGCCGTTCCCTCTCCTCCTGTCCCTTGTTCCCTGGCAGCAGAGCCCGACCCCCCCCAGCTCCCCCCTCCTGTCAGGGGGTTGCAGAGCCAGAAGGTCCCCCCTGAGCCTCCTTTGCTCCAGGCCCAGAACATTTTGCTGCACAAAATCGATGCATTTTCCCCAGCTATACTTTCTATGGAAACATGAGGACTGGTTTGACTTGCCAGCTCTTGGTCAGCAAGGTGCTCAGCCTGAAGCTGGAGGAGTGAAACCATGAGCAGAGCTCCCATCCTACCAAGAGTTTTCCAGGCTTTGATTCCTTATAGCCACACTTCAGTAGTGAATCAGACACAGGGGTTTTTGGATCCAAATGGTCATGATCACACATGACAAACATCAGGTCAGTGTAAACTAAGTGCTGGCTTGTACCAGAAAATATTGATGCACAGACCAGAAAGTGGCAGGTCACAATGTCACCTGTCCTCCCACAGACAGCATAAACCTGGCCTAAACCCACCCATCTGTTCTGTGCTCCGTGTCACACACAACAGAAAGGTGGTTGTGTGCCTGTGTATCTGCAGGAGCTGGTTTAAAATCCACAGGCCCGTGTCCTGGGTGAGTGAGTGACTGAAATGACACTCAAAAAATTGCAAAATTGCTTCAGTTGTGAGGGAAAATCGGTGGGACCATTAGAGACGTGACTGTCCAGCAGTTTCTGGGATCTCATTGCCCTGGGCTGTGTTCTCTGCAGGGAGCAGGAGACTCCTGGGCTGTTTCCAGTCTTCCAAGTGCCGAGTCTGACCCTCCAACACGAACCAGAGCAGTTCAGGGCCTTGTGTAGCTCATGTCAGGCAGCTCAGTGAATGCTTGAGCACGACCAGGGTGGGATTTTCCACCCTTTCTGCGTGCACACAACTGGAAATAAGAGCACATGAGCCCAGAGGTGACAGAGACCAGAGCAGTGGGACACAGAGGCTGGAAAAGGGGTTGCACAGAGGGTGTTCACGTGGAAAAGCTGCAGGAATCTGCACCAGGTATCCTTTATTCCTTCAGAAACCTCTCCCTGCCCTCCTTTTCACGCCACTGCTGTCATCTCTGCCTTTTCCTCTTTCCTCATTACTCTCTGCCCCCGAGGCTCTGTGGCACCGCTGCCCTGCACCCTCCACGTGCCGGTGCTGCCGCAGCCCCCCGGGGCTCCCCCCTCACCCAGCTGACCCAAAATCGGGGAAGAAACTGGTTGCAGAGTCAGAAAGGCAAATGCAGACACGACTGACTCTGGGGAGCTTGATTGAAATAACTAATTAGGTTCTCACAGCCGCTCGCTTTGCCAGAATAAGAGCGGATCCCACTCCATATTTCCTAATGAATCCCGCTCAATGTTTCCTAATGATTTGTTTAACCGAGTTTTCGGTGTCTCCAGGCTGCAGTGCCAGCGTGGCCTGATGCAGCCCTACCCCAGCTGCTGGGGGAAGCTCTTGCTGCTCTCTCAGATTTACCTTTCCCTGCTGACACGCGGGTTTTTTAATGTTTCCCATCACGGCGCCGCAAATTCCATCTCCTGGTGCCAACCCAACGATCCCCCCTTTTCCCTGTTTATATTATTTAGATGCACACAGATGGTTATAATTTTTCCTTCTCTTTTGAGCATCTCTCAGGGAATTTAAATAAGTGAGAGCTCCTCTCCCCCCAACCCACCATGGCACCACAAACCGAGGCTGGAGCTCTGGACTCACGTTTCACATCCCGGGAGCTGCATTCCCATGACCTACAAGTCCTCTGATCCCACAAACATTTACAGATGCAAACATCTTTCCCAGCTGCAGAAAGTTATCCTGGGCTCAGGAGAACTGCCTGGAAAATAACACCATTCCTGTGTAGAAGTATTAGGCATATTTTGATGAAATCATCTATTTTAATTGTTATTTTTGAAGACAGTCACTCTGTGGTGATTTTTCTTTTTAAATTACATTGTTTATTGCTTCTTGCTCCATTATCTCTTAGCTGTGTGGAGATAGAGGGTTTTTCTCTCTTGCTGTTATTTTACTAGTGGCTAAGGTCATCCTAACTTATGAGAGTTGCTAAAATCATGTTTCTTTCTCCATATACATTTTAATACCCACACTTGACTTTTCCCAGTGTTTTATTCCCCTCCATTGCACGTATCTTTCCCCGGGGAATTGCCAGCGTGGCAATAAATCACTGCTAATTCTCTTCCCTGCTACTCACACCTCTTCTTCATCCAAATTTAATTTTTCACACATTCATTTGTGTAGTGTTTATGAAGAATGCTTTGTTTCTTAAAGAAATTGGTCTTTTCCTGCTCGCTCCATTTTACCCCTTTGGAATGGAGTCCCCCAACGACTTTGAGCTGACATTGGTTCCACACCCCTCCCTGCTCTATTACAGTGCTTTTCTTTGAGATACTTTGGCAGAACGTCCCTTTTTTGTCCTGCACGCCCCTGGCTGTCCCATTACCCTCCACAGCTTCTTTTGCCCGTTATTCTTTTCCTTCAAGTCTTAAGAAATTCCAAGTCACCTCCTGCTATTCCATTTTGCATGGAAGTTTTGTAAACCTTGGCTCCTTGAGTGCCAGCGCTGAAGTCCCACTGCCTGTGCCTTTTCTTCTGGCATCTCTCACTCGCAGCGGGTCTGAAGTCTGGGCTGACTCAATTATGGGGCCTTTTAAGATTCCTCTGGGAGCTGTGGATTTTAATATCCCACCCAGGACAACATTGTCTTTAGTATTATTACTTCTGCTGCTATGATTAGTGTAGCACAGGCAGAACAAGTGGCTCCATCCAGGTCTGGCACATCCCTGGTTCAAGCAGTTTAATCCAAGATATCAAATGTGGGCAATAATTGCACACAGAGATGCTGTGCCTGCAGCCTGGAACACCAGGAGAGGTTCAGGTTGGCTATTAGGAAAAATTGCTTCACTGAAAGAGTGGTTAAGTGTTGGAACAGGCTCTCCAGGGAGGTGGTGGAGTCACCATCCCTGGAGGTGTTCAAGAAATGAGTGGATGTGACACTTTGTGATAAGGTTTAATTGCCATGGGGATATTTGGTCAAAGGCTGGACTTGAAGATCTTGGAGGTCTTTTCCAAATTTAATGATTCTGTGATTAGGAAGAGCCTTGGAGCAGGGCAGGGAGGGGATCCTGCCCCTCTGCCCAGCCCTGGGCAGGCACATCTGCAGGGCTGGGCCCAGCTCGGGCTCCTCAGCACAGCAGGGCCAGGGAGCTCCTGCAGCGGGGCCAGCGCAGGCTGCGGAGATGCCCAAGGGCTGGAGCAGCTCTGGGAGCAGCAAAGGCTGAGGGAGCTGGGGCTGTTCAGCCTCCAGAGCAGAGCCTGAGAGGGGCCCTCCCCAGGCTGTGTCAGGGGCTGCAGGGAGGGGGCAGAGGCTGGAGCAGGCTCTGCTCGGGGGGCCCAGCAATGGCCCAAGAGGAACGGGCAGGAACTGATGCCCGGGAAGTTGCAGCTGGACAGGAGGAAGAACTTCTTTGCTGGGCAGTGACCCAGCCCTGGAGAGAGAGCAGAGAGGGTGTGGAGTC
Organism: Pseudopipra pipra; assembly: GCF_036250125.1. NCBI lineage: Eukaryota > Metazoa > Chordata > Aves > Passeriformes > Pipridae > Pseudopipra > Pseudopipra pipra. Next base: position 2,240,040 of record NC_087563.1, on the reverse strand, counting down.
TCCTGACTGGAGATCTTGCAGAGCTGTGTGGACACAATCCTGTGCCATGTGCTGTGGGATGGCCCTGCTGGAGCAGGGAGGTGGGACCAGAGGTGGGACCAGACCTTCCACCCTGAACCACTCTGAGGTTCTGTGACAAGCACTTTTGCCATTAATAAATTGTACAGGCCTTGAAGCAGGGCTGCTGCTGCTGGGGCTCCTGGTGGGGAGGAGCAGGTCTGGAAGGGAAACAAGGAGCTGGGGATGCTCCAGCAGGACAGAGGGTGGCAAATCCACCCTGCCCAGCCACAGCTGGGGAGGGCTGAGTGTCTTAGGGATGAGTTTTAAGGAGTGTATTTCAATGAGTGACATTCCCCATGTCAAACAGGGTGTTCTGTGCCTGGATTCAGCACCTTTTAAGGTGCTTTCAGGGCCCACCATCAGAAGTTCTGGTCATACCTTCATGAAACCTGGGTGCTGCTCCTGCTAACTCAGTTCAGAGAGCAGAAGTGGCCAAATGGCCTTCAGGGAATGAAAACATTCACGATGTTGCCAGATCATGTGTTCTGCCTCGCTCCAGCACCACAGCTCCACCACCCCCAGGGAACACAGCTGCCACTCTGGGCAGGACTTGGGCACCTTAAAGCATTCAGAGTCACCAAAACATGAAAAAAGAAGGTCAAATGCCACCTCTTGTTAGTCTCCACATTCCCCCAGGGAGGTTGGGCTGGAGGCAGAGGGGGTGTGTGCCCCGTGATGCCACCAAAGGAGCCCAGTGCCCCTTCCTGTGCTCCCAAAGGCACCAGCTCTACAGGAACACGCTTTGGGTTTCCAGACCCGTGCCCACCGTGCAGCTGCTGCCCCCTCCAAGCTGTGGAACATCCAGAAATCCGGGGAAATCCGCCAGATTTCTGTTTTCCCGAGGAACGGTTTAGCCGAAGTGAAGACGTCCGAGGAAATCCTCACGTGGGATAATTTGAGAGCAGCGAAGCAAAGACTTGTATTGGCTTGAGACTGTCACAAAAAGGCAGCGGCAGAAATTGGGGAAAATCCCGTTCTGAACAATGTGGTGCTGCCGTATCTCCCGGCAACATTCCCCAGAAATTAGCGGCCAAGGTGAAGAGACGCTAAGGAAGAAATTCCATAATTGCCTTCCATTTCTACGAGGGAAAAATAAATATGTGCAGTCAAAGATTAAATGCCAGTTTGAAGAGGCATTCAGACGTACTTCAAGGAACAGCTCCAATATAGAAAACAAGAAAAGAACATTTCTGAGAACTTCAATTAAGTACAAGGTAACTTGGAATCATTCCCATCCGTTCCTTAAATTTTCCAGACTATCTTTTCTCTTTTAATTTACTCACGGCTCTCAGAAAGGCTTTGCTACATCAAAGATACTTTTTGTCTCCTTTGTTCAAATGTATAAATTTGCCTACAAAAATTAGAAATATCATCAACAGTGAAAAATAATTTATTTGTAAAAGGAACTAACTTTTGTTTGAACTAGAGCTGGGAATTGAGATAATGTCTATGAATATGTGGGATGAATAGATGGAAGTATCTGAATTTATGGAAATACATGAATTCTCCTTTGCTGATAGAAAATTACAGTCAGGGCCCATTGCAAGGCAAATTAATATTCAGCATAATCTCATTCCCACACAGGAGCCCAAAGAGACAATTGATCTTGTTTGCAGTAAAATCAATGGGAAAAACTCACCGAGTAGGTCTTTCAAGAGAGGAGCAGAGCCAGCGTGACACCTGAGCTAACACAGATTCACACCTTCCACTGGCAGCCAAGAGCCTTTGCATCTTCCCGGGGTGGATCTGAATTTGTGAGCCCACGCCAGGTCCTTATTTTTCTGCTTTAAGTCACATCCATAAAGCTCCACGGGAGCATCAGTAATTATGCTTATCACCCAGAGGTCACCTTTTGAGATGTATTTTCTAGGTCTTCCATCTCCCTCTCGAGTAAGATGTTTTTCTTCATCAGGGTTGCCAGGAGAGGCTCAGCGCTGGCAGTCGCGCGTGGAGGAGTATTAGCGCTACCAGACATTATTTTTTATTTCTCTTTCAAATGCATCGATTTTTTATCTGTTTTATTCCAAGAAGGAGCCGTGGCACCTATTTTACATTCCGAGGCTGCCTCGGGAGTTGTAATAACTCGAAGCTCTGGATGCTCAAGCCAGTGTGGAGCGGAGAGGAGCGGGATCCGCGGCCGGTCCTGCCAGCTCGATGTCTTCAGCATCTGCTGAGCAGAGGGCAAGTGTGGCATCTCACAGCCCCCTGGGACAGCTGGGTGGTTAAGCCCAGGAGTCAGTATCTCTGGGCACACAGGGGGCATGATCAGCATTCCTCCCCAACGGGGCTGCTCTTGCTGATTTATTAATGTAGCACTTAAAGTCAAACCAGCGCGGGAGAGTCTCTAAGCCAGCAACAGCCAGGACAGGCATGCTAAAGGCAGGCAGCTCTTTTCCCTTGGTATGTGAGCAATCTCCACCTCTCAAAACAGATCCCAAACTGTGTAACCCGGAGCAAAAAGAAGCTGGACAAAAATTACACAATTCAACGTCGGCGTGGTAGAGAGTTACACTTGCCTAAGAGGCACAGAGGAGAGCAGGGCTTCTCTGAATTGGGCAATGATGCTTGTTTGGGGACAAATCAATTTAGAAACCACTTGCAGTGACCCAGAATTACAAAACAGACAATGACAGTCACTGCAAACTCACAGCAGTCTCTGCAGCTGCTGTGCTTTGTCTGGGAAGAGGCTGCTGCTGGCAAATGGTTCTTCTCGTGGCTGGGGTGCTCAGTGTGGGGGCAGCAGCCGGGCAGGAACCTCAGTGCAGAGAGACAGAAACACAACAGCACCAGGAAAAAATAGTGCTTAATGCACCAGCCTCGTTGTTTAGGGAATATCAGGCTGGGGCAAGGCACAGCTTCTTCTGGAGTGGGTTTAGATTAGATGTTGGGAAGAAATCCTTCCCCGTGAGGGGGGGGAGGCCCTGGCACAGGTTGCCCAGAGAAGCTGTGTCTGCCCCTGGATCCCTGGAAGTGTTCAAGGCCAGGTTGGGTGAGGTTTGGCGCAACCTTGGCTAGTGGCCTCCCCAGTAAAGAGAGGGAACTCCAGGGAAGGTATCCAAGCCTAAAAAAAAAAAAAAAAAATAAAGGAAGAAAGGAAAATGTGAATTCCCCTGGAGCTTGAGGAAAAGGAAAAGAGCAGGAGTTTGGAACAGACATCAGAGGGAAAGCAGACCTGGAGTGAGAGTGGGGAGCTCCATCGGTCACTGCTCATGTCACTTTAACTCGACATTACTTAGAGACTGGTGGCTTTGGGAGAAAAAACCACAAGTAATTAACCTTGGTCAGCTAATGGGTCAGCTGAGCTGAGAGCAGTGGTGCTGCTGACAGGGGTTATGTAAGGGGTCTGACAACCTACGGGGACAGACACGGCTGAAAAAACTGGAAAATGTTCCAAGGGTGATCTGAAAGGAGGTTTGGGATGGGGAAACATTGCTGGAGAAGGTCATTGTGGCTGGAGCCACTGAGGCTGTCACACCTGCTGTGGATGTGGTAGGGACATTTAGGAGGGGCCCTTCTTCTGTCAGGATGATTCCAGTGCTGCTTCCACTGGTGCAGGTCCTGAGGCCAGACAATCCCAGTCTTCCCACCCCCAGGAAGAGTGATCAAGGTCTTCTGTGCCGTGGTGTGTCCACTCCAGGAGCTCAGGACAGATCCAGAGGCAGGTTGCAGGGAGCAGGCAGGATCTCACTTACCTTGTATCAAAACCTTTGAAGTCTTGCTCAAAGGAGCATTTCAGGTTGTGCCCAGGGTGTGTGAGGAGCCAGCCCAGGGTGGGTACCATGGGCTTCAGGAGCAGAATTCCTGGGGACACCGAGCAGCCCTGAGGTCAGGAGCACCTACATGACCCTCCCCTCACCCAGGCCAGAAGTCCAGGGCACCTTGTCTTAGTCTAAGGACCTCTGACATTGCACAAGAGCTGCTGAGGTGGAGAAGACCTTCTCCTGACATGAGGGAGGTCACCAGAGTCGTGACAACCACTGAACACAGGACTCCAGAACAGAAGGATCAGGGGTCTGGGTCATCTTTATCCAAAGCTGTTGGCAGCAAGGGGAAAACATAGAATCATTTGGGTTGGTAAAGACCTCTGAATTCATCAAGTCCCAACCATTAATTAATTAATGACCTAATTACAGCCTTTCAGTACCTGAAGGGAACCTACAAAAAAAAAGATGGAGACAGATTATTTACAAGGGCCTGGAGTGACAGGACAAGGGGGAATGGATTCAATCTGACAGAGGGTAGAGTTAGGTTTGAAGTTTGGAAGAAATTCTTCCCTGTGAGGGTGGGGAGGCCCTGGCTCAGGTTGCCCAGACAAGCTGTGCCTGTCCCATCCCTGGAAATGTCCAAGGCCAGGTTGGACGGGACTTGGAGCAACCTGGGCTAGTGGAAGGTGTCCATGGTAGGGGGTAGAACTGGATGGTCTTTAAGATCCTTTCCAGTCCAGGCCCTTCTATGATTCTAAGATTCCCCCAGCACTGCCAAGGCCACCACTAAATCATGTCCCCAAGTGCCACATCTACACATCCCTTGAACACCCCCAGGGATGGTGACTCCAGCTCTGCCCTGGGCAGCCTGTGCCAGTGCCTGACCACCCCCTCCGTGAAGATTTTTCCCCAATATCCAACCTACACTTCTCCTGGTGCAACTTGAGTCCAATCCCTCTTGTCCTATTGTTTGTTACCTGGGAGAAGAAACTGATGTTGGGATACCAATAAAATAATCCACAGTGGCATGTTCTGGGCAAAAAACTCCCTTAAGGACCTTCTGCAGCTTCTTGGGCACAGTTCTTCATAAATCCTGCTTGGTAAGTGGTGAGACCACCCACGTGAGCAGCTGTAGACTTGTCTTGATCAGGGCAAAAGGTCAAGTTTGAGAGAGTTGGTGCCCTTGAAGGTGTCAGTGCACTTCTCTTACACCTCTTCCCAAGTCTGGTTGCTTTAAACTGATCTTGTTCTTGCCCTTGCTGTGTCTTGACCTGCTCAGGTGGATGTGAAGGTGCAAACCTGTGCCTGTGTTGGGTTTGACAAACTGCATTTCTTCACTGGCACGACCTGACTGAGGGGCTGCTCGTTCTCAGGAGGCCACGAGATAAAATCTACCCCCCTGTCCCAGCTTCCCTCCCCTCTCCTCTGATGTGGCACTGAGTGGGGTGGGAGGCAGCAAATACGACATTGTTCTTCTCTAAAAAGGGCAGGAGGAGCTGGAAAGAGGGGAGGGTGGTTTTGGAGAGAGGGGAGGCTGGTTTTGGAGAGAGGGGAGGGTGGTTTTTGTGGCAGGCAAACGGGAAGGAACTGTAACATAGCACGGAATTAGCGGGAGCAGAGCTACATCTGGATATACTGGGGAAGAGACAACGTGGTTTCTCCAGGGGAAGTCCTATCTCATAAATCCATTATCTTTCTTTGAAGGTGTCAACACTGGTCCAGGCAAGGCTTAGTTGGCTGCCATAGTTAAATCACATTTTCCCAAAATTACATTCGGAGTCTCTCACAAGAGGCATTGGAGACATTGTGATGTTATGGAGTGTGAGAGGGAGCCCCTCCACAGACTTAAAAGTGGTTAAAAGCAGGAGACCAAGGGAAGGATGTCTGATTGGTGTTTGTGTTGGCCAAAAACCAGCCCCGGGGTCCCCTGGAGGCCTGTCCTGGGATCTGTGCTGTGTAACACTCATCAATGATCTGGAAAAGTGGTGAATAATGAAGTGACAGTGTTTGCCTGTGCGACAAAATTATTCAGGATCATGAAATCTAACACTGACAGTGAAAAGCTCTGGAGGATCTTCTGAGACTGAGTTACTGACAATAAGACAGAAGATGAAATTCAGTGTAAATACATACAAGGTAATGTCAGTGAAGGTGAAAAGAATCCAGAGTGGCAATCAAGTTTAAACAGACAACGATTAGCTCTGAATTAGCTACCAATGCTCATCAAAGGATTCACAGAGCGCAGTGGAAGGTGCCCTGGTCAAAAAGCAAAGAGGATTTCAGACACCCCTTGAGACACAGGTGACTGTGCAGGAACTGTCACCAGACCCAGCATCTTTGGTTTGATTCCCCAGTGTGTGGCTGATCCTGCATCTCATAAAGGACACACCAGGAAAAGAAAATAACAAGTGAACAGGTTGACCCAGGGGTGTTCCTGATGCTGAGAGACTGAACAGGCTGAGGTTTTCCAGCTTGGATGGGCCGTGGGAGTCTGTCCCCTGTGCTTGGAGAATGAGAATTGGAGCTGGTGACTCACTCCTTCTGGCATTGCAATAAGGAATGAAAACACAAGGAAGCTGATTTAAAGTGATGAAGCAAAACCTTTTAAAATCATCCAGTACTTAAAGGGGCTCCAAGAGATCTGGAGAGGTACTTGAGACAGGGGCCTGGAGGGACAGGAAAAGGGGGAATGGCTTCCCTCTGCCAGAGGGCAGGGTTAGATGGGATATTGGGAAGAAATTGTTCCCTGTGAGGGTGGGGAGGCCCTGGCACAGGTTGCCCAGAGAAGCTGTGGCTGCCCCTGCATCCCTGGAAGTGTCCAAGGCCAGGTTGGAGCAGCCTGGGCTAGTGGAAGGTGTCCCTACCCATGGCAGGGAGTGGAGCTGAGTGATCTTTCAGGTCCCTTCCAACCCAAATCATTGTACAAACCCACCTTCTGGTCACTGCCTAAAATGAGGGATCCTCAGACCCAGAGAGTGCAGCTCAAATGCTCTTGTGCATTTGGCACCCAAAGCAGAGCAGAAACACTGCAGAATCTGCTTCAACTTCCAATCTAATCCAATGTGGGAGGAGGCAGCTGAGGAGCACAGCAAGGGAAATCTTTACTTTTGTCCTGCACACGAGGCAAAGAGAAAAAAATAACATTTTTTTTTTTTTTATATACAAAGACCAGAATTATTCAAACACAAACGTGCCACAGGAGCGAACAAAAACTCCAAGGAACAGATGAAAGTGTGCAGAGCCAAACACTGAAAGGAGGCACAACAAGAGGCCACCTTTGCTGCCCCATCTCTGGAGGCAGAACCGAATTCCAAAGGGTTTTTTTGGGATGCCCAGATATCCCTCATCTCCCCTACGTCTTGCTCTCCGGTAAGTGTTTAATTCTTTCCTTTCTTCCTGTTTTTTTCCGGAGAGACACCATCCACCAGAGCAAAATAAAGCTCAAACTCACATTCTGCAGCAAAGCCTGTTTCAAGAAGAAAGAAGATTGCATGTGAGGGAAGCGCTCACCGGCGAGGTTCCACATCAAAGGCATGTTTTGCATGGGCTAAATCCAAGGATTCATTTTTCATACGGGCACAGATTGGTGCTGACACCAAGGAAGGCTTTCAGGCGGCCACACTTTGTTTACTTAAAAGCTTGAAGGAAGGGAAAATGTCACAAGTGCTCATGTAAGGCTGTGTGTGCTCCAATCGGACACATCCAGCACGGCTGTTTGTACAAGCAAAAACCTCCCAGTAGGCCACGGGGCGCTCGCAGAAATCATCTGCCCAATCATTTAAGAGGATGAATAATTCATAGGGAGGCAAATGTGTTCACAAGCAACTCCTCTGAAGAGCTGGGAGCTGCAGTTCAAGGGATGGATGTGCTGCTGTTTGCTGGGAACCTGAACGTGCTTTTCCTCGGCTCCTGCCTCGCGTGAGCCCGGAGTGGTTCTGTGGCTCCATCCCTCCAAACATCACTGCCTGTCAGCCACCCGGAGCTGTTGGTCCACTCCCTGCTCCTGTCCCAACACAGGGAAACCCCAGTGCCTCCCCCAGGTGCTAGTTCACATAACACACACCTGAAGTACTTCCAGGCTGGTGATGGAGGCACAGAACTGAGATGTGCAGTTCATAAAGACGTGTCCATGCTCTGCCCTGTGGTTTCTCTGTTTCTCCAGCTGTGAAATGGTGAAGAAGATACTGGAAAACTTTTTGATGTTTGGTGGAATATGGGTTTTATGTCAGCCAAGCTCTACTTCTTACCCTGCTTCTATGTGAAACGGAAGGTGATGGCACAGGGACAAACAGACAGATGTGCTCCTTGCAGTGCTGGCTCTGTGTTCTCCTGCCCCAAGCCCTGACCTCCAGCACCACAGCAGGGGGAAGGGGGATCTATTGCTGTCCCCTCATCTAGAATAACATCCTTTCTGGGGAGATGACAGGGAACATCAGCCAGGCAGGAACCCTTGTGCTCTCAGGCACCCTCAATACCTTTAGTCCCAGAATCACAGACTGGTTTGGGTTGGAAGGGAACTTAAAGACCATCCAGTGCCACCCCCTGCCATGGGCAGGGACACCTTCCACTAGCCCAGGTTGCTCCAAGCCCCGTCCAACCTGGCCTTGGACACTCCCAGGGATCCAGGGGCAGCCACAGCTTCTCTGGGCAACCTTTCCCAGTCACATCTTTTGGGAAAAAATTGTTTGTTTCTTCCTCAGTGTCAGGCACAGCAGAAGGAGCCCAGTTCTCTTTAGTCTTGCATGAGATGCAAAATATAAATAGAAGCAATAGGTTTCCTATAAATATATCTCTGTCCTCAAAGATATTTGCTGTACAGCCTCAAGTAATATTGCAGCCATCAATTCTGCTTTCCAGGACCCCCTCACAGGATGATTCCTCAATCTTCTGAGAGGAAGTATTGCCAAGAGAAGTGTGTTTATCCTGCAGCTGCCCAGATCCCCAGGAACAACCATTTCAACAGATCAAAACTGCCTTTCAGCTGAGGAAACTCCCTCATGGAGTAACGTGGCTTCTCCAGAACTTTTCAGACCTGGTGCTATCCGTGGACTGCAGGAGCAAAATACACCCCTTTTCCTGACCCATGGCAATGATCTTCACCAGCCTGAAAGCTGCACTGGTCCTGTTGTCCATCTGAATGACCATGCACAGACTTCTCCCTCCATGTCTCATCCCTGATGCTCAGAAGCACTAATTACACCAAGAGCTGATGAAATACGATTACATTTTTCTCTTCATTAAACATGATATAGGCTCATCATTCACACATATAAAATTGTTTTATTCCTTTTTTTCCTGTTTGCTTTGGAATGATTTCATGGTCTGGACAATGTGGGTTTAGCTCTGCTGTCTCTCCTGCAGAGCCAGTACCCTGCAATTTTAATGATCTAATCCGACAGCGAACATGCTTTAATTTAAAGTTTTATTAACGACCACTTTCTACCCTCAAAGACTATATTAAAATTTGTTAATGGAATTGGAGATTATAAATGCCCCACTGCAAGGCCCACTTGTGCTGTTCTGCACCACCCCCTTTAGAATTCAGAGCAATCCTATTAACTCTTCTTTATGTTTTGTATAGGTCATTTTGATTGCAGCTTTTTGTGTACCTCCCTTATGAGATAGCGTTCCCCGAATCTCAGCATTTGAAAGAATATAATTTTGCCAAAGATCACATATTTCAGATTCATTATCCTTCGACAGCCGGCTTAAAATTTAATTTCTTTGACTTATTGCAAATTTTTTTTTCTTCCAAGTCTACCGGGGGGGATGGAAACGAATTCCGTGAGTAACATCAGACTGTGTGACAGAAATGACAGAACTCACCCCAAACACTGCTGGAAAAGGGGAGGAAGAAGAGTGAGAGGATGCCAGGACGTGCCAGGCATAGGTGTAAGGCTGCAGGAACGGGACAACCACTCTGGAAGTGCGAAGCCCCTCCTGTCCCTTTCCACACTCCTGTCTCTCTTAGTTTTGTCCTTTAATGGGCATCTCAAAACTCTTCACCGAGTCTCCCAGACTGCTCTTGTGAGTCGGGGCCCCACATTCAATGTGCCGTGAAGGGGATCCCCCACACCCATTATTTATTTTATTTAAGGAGTCAGTAAAAGCATCCCCAGCCTCCAAACCTCCCCAAATCCCAGCCCCCACGGGCATTGTTTGTCTCAGGAAATGCGCTATTAATCATCTGTTGGATAGACTTAATTTCTCACCATTCTCCCCTCTTTATTTTCTGCTGCTATTGTTCCTTTCTGCTGCCTAAACGTTTCAGCCACCCAGTGAAAAGGCAGAAACAACATCAGGTTCTCAAGAAACCGAACAATCAATCAGTTCCCGGCTTCACAAAGGGAGTCAGCCGGGCAGCTGCCTGTTGTTCGAATATCACTCTCCCCCCAAAAGCTTGACCAGCGTACAGAAAAAGCACTTATTCACAGGAAAAAGAGGTAGGTGAAGGACACAGAGGGGGATTTCTAAGCATTAGAGATGTTTACACTTGAGCAACTCTTCTGGTCTCCTTTCACAGCTGGGGAAAAGGCGATGAAACGTGGGGTGCAACTCATTTGAAATATCAACCCCGGGACTGAACAAACCAGCCACGCTGGGAAGTGTCCTTTTCTCTCCAGCCTTCCCTAAAAACAGCCTGAAGAGTTGAGTAGGGCACAGCAAAAACCTCTAAAGTTAGAGAAAATATACTTCCCTCTCTATAGGCAGTGCCACGGTCAGATCCCAAAGGAAAGGGTTTTCCCACCCGGCAGGGAAATCCTCCTGCCACAATCCCTGCTTGCTCCAAGCTTCGTAGGTCAGCGAGGTGTGATCAGTGGCAGGGAAGAGCACTGGGCTGGGGAGCATCTTGGAGTCAAACGACCCCCTTTACAGCAGATTTATAGGATTTATTGTTTGCCTACCTCCTGCTTGGCTGGGACGGGTCATGGTGCCAAAATAATCAGTGCTATGGTGGGTCACCAGTTCCTTTCCACCTTTCCTTCTTCAGCTTCATACTCATGACCCTTCCAATTGTTCTTCAGTCCAGCCCTCTGCACTGCTGATGAGTTCCCCGACCCCCATGGCACTGACATACCCAGTCCTTGGATGTCTTTTCCCTGTCCCCACCCCTCCAACCACCAAGACTCTTTGCCCTCTTTTCTTCCTCTTTTTTCTTCTGAAATCCTTCCAAATTTCCAACACCTGTGCAGTGTGAGGCCTCCAAGCCCACCTGGGACCTGTTCCTGTTCCTGAGACACCCTTCCCTTGGGAATGCTCCCATTGCTCAGTGGGTAGGATTTCCCCATCCCTAGGTCCTGACCAGACTCTGCTCCTCACAAAGTGGCTTTGATCTTCTGGCTGAGGGTGCTCAACCCACTTTTGGTTTCATGCAGGAGATTTGCCATGAGGGTGTGCAGCCAGGAAACACTGGACCAGGAAAATCACCTGGACCTGCTGCAACAAAAGGCTAACAGAATTGGGATTGTTCAGCCTAGAGAAGAGAAGGCTCTGGGGTGCCCTAATTGCAGTTTTTCAGTTCCTGAAAGAGCCGACAGGAAAGATGGAGAGAGAGTATTTCCAAGGGCCTGGAGTGACAGGACAAGGGAGAATGGCCTCCCACTGACAGAAGGCAGGGTTAGATGGGATACTGGGAAGGAATTCTTGGCTCTGAGGGTGGGGAGGCCCTGGCACAGGTTGCCCAGAGAAGCTGTGGCTGCCCCTGGATCCCTGGAAGTGTCCAAGGCCAGGTTGGATGGGGCTTGGAGCAACCTGGGCTAGTGGAAGGTGTCCCTGCCCATGGCAGGGGGTGGAATGAGATGAAATCTAAGGTCCCTTCCCACCCAAAGCACTCTGTGATTCTGCCATGATCCTGATGCCTGAAATCCATGGCACTGGAATGCTCAGTGCTGGGATACAGCGGGTTGGGTGTTTTGCCTCTCTCAATGATCTCAGTGTTCCCGAGTGTTGTTTCTTGCTGCCGACTTCTCCCAGCCCTTGCAGCCCCATCCATGAGTTTCCTCACTGTTGGATCCAGCCCGTTCCTGCCCTGTGACCTTGCCCTGTTCAGGCTGGCAGGCTGTTCCATGGCCAGGAAGATGGAGCAGCTCATCCTGCCGGGAGCGCGGCTCACCTGCCTCGGCACCCCAGCCTGCACACGCCACAACTCGGGCTGTGATTTAATGCTCTGCCCCACACCTAACAGGCTCCATTAAATTGGAATATTTGTTTCCTTTGCTGGCTCCTACCACCCAACCAGGGCATGGAAACAACAGCACACGACTGCAGAATGCAAGGGAAGCTGGTGTGAATGGTGAGCACGCAGCTCAGAATTTATCTTTTGTGAATATTTGTGTGTTAAAGTTACAGATACGCTTTTTCGCCCTATTTGCAGTAGCACTGCTCAAATATTTGTGGAGACTGAACACAGCCTAATTGAAATTCAGCTGAATTCAAATTAATATTCATGATTTTTTTTTTTTTTTTAATGCCTTCCACTCTTCACTCGGCTCTAAAGGGAAGCAGCTTCCTGCTGTGGAGGGGACAGCTGTGAGCTGGGAAGGCTCCTGCGAGGGTGAAAAGTTTGGCAATCCACTTGGAATTTCTTGAAGCAGCCACACGCTGGATGTCACATGTATTGACAGGCAGGTCTCGAGCTCGGTCGGTGCCTTTGCCTGTGGGTGCTGATTGCTGGGGGTTTGCAGCACCTCACTCTGCAGCACTGTCACACCACCTGCTCCTTGTCCTTGGCACCCAGCTCCCATCACACTCCTGCTGCCCTCGCTGCTGCCAATCTCTCCACCTCACAGCTTCCATCAGCCGCTCTCCCACCAACTCACCACCGGCACAGAGCACCTGGGACTCCTCCAGGAGGGATTTGTGGCTCTCTGGAAGTGGAGAGGGATTTGGGGATGTTTGGAGCTCACCGAGGCCTCAAACCCATCAATTGCTTTCACACTCGCAGCTCGTGTGATTTCTATCAAAGGTGATGAAACCTCACATCTCTCTAAAACATCATTTCCAGTCCTTACCCACTTCTCCCTGTCTAGTCAGCCTGCTGCTCTCTGTCTGCCGCTGAGGAAATCTTGCACAGGGAGATTAGAGATGCCTGGCACAGTAAAGCCTTCCTCCAGTCACCCAGGAAACATAAGACATTTTTCTTCTTCTCTGGAAAAATGTGGAAATTAAATTGGAAGCGCTACATGGAAGCAGCTCTGCCCAGATAAACTCACAGGCTGTCAGGATGCAGATGTTCCTGTGCACTGTTGCTGCTCTCAGGCTTTGCAGAGCATCCCAGGTAGTCTGAAAGTGCTTTTCATGGGGTATTTATGGTCCCAGTAAAGCACTAAGACAGAAACATTATAAACTGCATATTTAACAAGACAAATACAGGAACAGTGAAAATACCTCGGGACGCTGCAATGCTCTGGACAATCTTAGGAAGGAATTCTTGGCTGGGGGGAGGGTGGGGGGAGGCCCTGGCACAGGTTGCCCAGAAAAGCTGTGGCTGCCCCTGGATCCCTGGAAGTGTCCAAGGCCAGGTTGGATGGAGCTTGGAGCAACCTGGGCTAGTGGAAGGTGTCCCTGCCCACGACAGGGGGTGGCACTGGATGCTCTTTCAGGTCCCTTCCCACCCACACCATTCCATGATTATATGATCTTGGAATCATCTCAGATTATTTTTTCCAAAGATGGGCTTTCCTACCACTGACCCTGTATAGAGCCATAAATATAGTTTGTTTTCCACTTGATTTCTAACTTTTGGTGTGCCTCATAGCTGCAGCTCCTGAAGTAAAGGAAGGCAGGTGCAGCAGGAAGCCAGTTCTGCTCCTCAGGAACGGGATCAGCAGCAGACCCAAGGTCCTTCAGCACAGACACTTTATGGCTCCCAAGTGCTGAATCCCTTCCCTGCCCTGGCAGAACAGCTCAGCCAAATTTATCACACCTCTAAATACCAGCGTAGCTGAACACGGATTTAAAAAGTCACCGAAGTGCTCCAGCCCCTCTCCTGCCTCTCTGGCATTATCATCCCCACAAATCACTGCCAGGGTGTCCCAAGCACCATGTTTGCATTTCCATACCTGAGTGTGCTCCTGGACATCACTGTGCTGCCCTCGGGCTGGAAAACTCCACATGAAAGGGCACAGCAGTGCAGGGGACAGCCAGGGGGAAGGGATGCCCAGGGTTCATCAAATATCCTTTTTTTCAGTGCTGTGATTTTATAACAAGGTTTCGTGTCTGAGTGCAGAGTTTCTACCCTGGTTGTGTCTCATGAAAGTCATTGTCTAAACCAGGGCAGGACACCACTGGGCATCAGCTGAGGAGTCCCTCTAAGCCAGAAAAATCTCTCTGGCAACAAAGGCTTCGGGGAAACGTGCAGGACCTCTAAAAATAAGTTGTCTTTTCAGCAAATAAACTCTCTTCTAACTCCTCAAATGCCTGTACCCCAGATTCAGGGTCAGGACAGTGGCAGCAGTGCTGTGGGGAACTGTCACAAGCTGGTCTGGGGTAAAGCAATCACCTGGAATCAGGAATATCTGGATGGATATCTGGGTATTTCTGTAGCCAGAGACCTTTGGAGGAAGCCTCCTACGGCTGTGAGGTAATCCAGGCTCTTTGGGAACTCTGGGTGTCTCCTGGCCAGACCCCTTCCCACTTTTCTTAGTGACCCACCTCAAGGTGGGAGGAAATGTTGATCTCACAACCTTGAAAGTTATGAAATGGCACAGCAAGTTGGCTTTTAGGAAGGAAACTTGAGGGGAATTGAATCCTGCCCTGTTCTGTGCCACAATATATGTGCACAGAGGGTTGAGCACACAGCCCCAAATCTGAATGATTTTTCTGCCTCAGTACATTTTCTATCTTTCCACTTTAGCTGCTCTGCCTTCTCCTCTGGGGAGATTCCTGCAGCAGTGCCAGGCAGAAGGTGCAGCACCGAGACATCTCTTCAGCTGCTGCCACCTGATCTCTGTCATCCCAAAGTCCTACAAATGGTTTTTACAAGGGCACAGAGTGCCAGAACAACCGGGAACGGCTTTAAAAGGAGGGAGGGTAGATTTAGATGAAATATTAGGAAGAATTCCTTCCCTATGAGGGTGGGGAGGCCCTGGCACAGGTTGCCCAGAGAAGCTGTGGCTGCCCCTGGATCCCTGGAAGTGTCCAAGGCCAGGTTGGACGGGGCTTGGAGCAACCTGGGCTGGTGGAAGGTGTCCCTGCCCACGGCAGGGGGTGGAACTGGATGGTCTTTAAGTTCCCTTCCAACCCAAACCATTCTGTGATCCTATGATTCTGTGAAATAGGGTAAAAGGAGTTAGCAAGGAGCAATCCAAGGTGAGATGGGTCCCCTGTGCCCATGGTACCCTCAGCATCCCAAGGATGGACGGCAGCCAGCGGGAGCTTTACCCTCCTGCCTGCACTGTCCAGGTCTCTTGTACCCTCCCAAGGCTCCCCAGGCAGCAGTTGCTGGATGTCTCAGTGTCTCTTTACACAGGCAATTTCTGCTGCCCTCCAGCCCCTTGATCTCACACTTGCTTTTCCAGGGGGATGAATACTGTTGCAGCTCACCCCGCAGCTCAGCCACTGTATTATGAGGTTTCTTCAAAGCCCCTGAATGTCCCATCTAGACCCAGTGACTTAATATTTTTTAAATTACCTATTTGCACCAGCGCCTCTTCATTTGATACCTTAATCCTTAATAGCAACTCACCTTTATTACCAGAAAAGAGCAAGTCAAGAGCAGATTTTTCCCAACATCCCCTGAGGTGAGAACTTATGAAATGAAATCATTTCACTTCTCAGCTGTGTCCTCATCTTCCTTAATTGTTCCCTTTAACTCCTGGGGAGCCAGCAGACCTGTCTCATTCCTTTGCAGGCTTTCCTGTTCCTGCCAGACTTGAATTATCTATTGTTTGTTTTTGTTCCTTCCAAGTCTTGCTATTCCTTGCCAGCTTCCTGTTTCCCCTCTTTCATGGTGTATTTTCTGCCCTCTGTTTGTCGACCCCGGGAAGGTTGGATTTCCATTTTTTTGAAGGCCCATTGTGTGGCCCAAACACCTTCCTGATCTCTGCTATTTACCTGCCTTCCTCCCTCTCTCACTGCTCCGGCCCACAGGGACAGGTCAGGCCCCTTCGGTGCTGCCGGGTCCTGCTGCAGCAGCTGCTGAAACCTCCTCGATGGCAATTAAAATTGAGCTCGTGGTTAAATACCTTGAAGAAGGTCACTCCTTAAAGAGCATCCACACCAAATTTTAGCGCTTTAATCCCTTCCCTCCTGACTCCTGCTGCCGGGGGCCGGCGGCTGCACTCCGTCGGAATCTCTCGGTCGAAAGGCTGGCGTCGCTGGGATAGGATTTGATCCTCTTCTTTCCCAAGGATAACGAATGTAATTACATTCTTAACAAGTGAATTAAATTACAGCCCAATTTCTCCCACAATGAGAGTCCTCCCCGCGATGTGCTGGAAGTGGAGCCGAGCCGGGCGCGCGCGGCTTCGGAACGAGGGAATCTCCTAAATTCCATTCCATGCATTATTGGGACTTTAAAAATTATGTCTTATTCATCTATTGATGACAGTGGCCTCTTGGGTGTAAATTGAAGCAATTACGAAGGATCATGCAAATTAATCAATTATTTTCAGATTATTACACTCAAGCAGTAGTCTTGCTCTTCAATTTAGTTAAACTTTGCCTCTGAGTCAATTTTCAAACCTTCAAATTAAGCTATTTATTAGCTAAGAAGATCTGGGAAAAGGAAAAAAAAAGTTACACTCACGAATTGGGCAGCAGAAAGGGTCATTTGAAAAAGGGTTTAGCAGAGAAACTGTGACATTTGAGGATGTTCCAAAGGGCCAATCCTGACCCCACTGTGAGTGGGATGTTTGGGATCGTGTGGCATAATCCCAGTCCATGCACAGATCTCGGTGCAACCCCAGTATTGAGGCTGCAGTGTTTTACCAGAGTGCTGAGGCTGCTGGGAGGTGAGGGATGGAGGGGACCATGGTG
This sequence comes from Pseudopipra pipra, assembly GCF_036250125.1. Taxonomy (NCBI): domain Eukaryota; kingdom Metazoa; phylum Chordata; class Aves; order Passeriformes; family Pipridae; genus Pseudopipra; species Pseudopipra pipra. Next base: position 2,223,298 of record NC_087563.1, on the reverse strand, counting down.
GGACATGTCCCTTCTGCTCCTGCTTGTTTTGAGTGGATGCTTCAGGAACCAACCCCGTTATCAGCTCTGGGGTGTCCTTGGCTGGAAGCCTGTGGAGAAGAGAGCCCTGGGCAGGGGATGGGACCCCCTCAAAGCACCACAGATGCTCCTGCCCTGGCTCCTCACTTCCCTTCTGTGGCTTTAATTGCCCATCCCTAATGGATTAGCACGGCTCTCCCAGAGTAGCCCAATTAATGCAAATACCGATGACAGAGAAAAGGGAATAAAATGGGAATTAGGAGGCGAACTGAGGGGCTCCTCCCTGTGATCTCAGCTCCGTGGATGCTGTGCAGGCAGAGCAGGAAGGGCTGCATCCCACCAGTGCCAGCTGGGGAAGCTGCCTGGGAGGCTCTGCCCATGGCAGGGCAAAGCCCACTGCCATCCTGTGCCCACCATCCAGGCATGGGGCTTGCAGGGTGGCTGAAAGATTTTGAGTTTTAATTTAAGTGATTCTAAACCAGCTTTGGCTTTATAGCTAATAAGACATTAGTATGCTAATTAAATTATCCATGGAGTGGTATAAAGAGGCCTTCCTGAAGTTTAATGGCTGTGTAAAAGGTAACTCTACTTGCGATGTAATTAATTCATGGAACAATAAATGTAAAATTAGATTCTTATTAATATCGGAGAGGTTTTTCCTGCATCAGGAATGAGGTGGGGGGACTGGTCATTTTTGCTTTCGATGTGGGAGAGAGGAAATGGCAAGTCCTGACTGCAAAACATCCACATCTTCTCCATCCTGGCCACCAAGAGCCAGGCAAAGGTTTGCTCCCTGTGGAATGCTCCCACAGCCCACAGGTTTCCACATTGCATCACACAGGACCAAAGGAAGCACCCACACCATGAGCTTTCCCATTCGTGCTCTCCTGGGAGTGCTCAGATGAGGGATTATGATTTTTTAAGAGCAGCAGGACAGGAAATCTTCCTCAGGAAAACCAACTCTGCCCTGGATTCAAGTGACCGGAAAAAAAAACCAGAAGCCCCTCTTGAAAAAGCAGGCACTCCAGCTTATGCCAAGGATCTTGAAGGCTTCCAAGTACACAGAGAGATGCAAACCTGTGTTTCTTTGCTGGAAAGTGAGAGGTGTGACCCCACAGCTCCACAAAACCTCTGAGGAGCTGTTGTGTCCATCAGCAGAGCAGCTCTCCCAGCACATGTGCTGCCATCTGCTCCCAAATGTCCTGGACACGTCACCCCACCAGCTGCTCCACTGCCCAGACAGCCCCACGGAATGGGAAGAAATGTGACAAATCTGAGGGAATTCTAAACTCAGAGGCTCTGTTTCAATTGCAATATCAAGAGGGAAGCACCAGTTTTTGAGCAGAGAGACTCAGAAGATGTAGGGTTTGGCAGCAGGGAAACAAAACCACCTTCCCCTACCATGTCCTCCTGTCCTGGGCTGCTCACAGCCAACACAGGGGCTGAAGTTCCCACCCCAGCCCTTCCTGCAATTCCTGGGACCTGCAGACTTTGAGGGCCTCCCCAGTCCCTCCACTGGGCTGGAACACCCTACAGAGGTGGGACAGCCCCAGAGGAAGTAATTACCCACCTTGCAGGGGCTTCTTCATGCTCAGAGTGGCACAGCAAAACAGATGAAATGTACCCTCTGGCCTGGACCTGGATGGAGGGAAAAGGGTCACAGAATCCCAGAATGGTTTGGGTTGGAAGGGACCTGAAAGCTCATCTCATTCCAATGGCAGGGACACCTTCCACCAGCCCAGGTTGCTCCAAGCCCCGTCCAACCTGGCCTTGGACACTTCCAGGGATCCAGGGGCAGCCACAGCTTCTCTGGGCAACCTGTGCCAGTGTCCTTGTGTTGGAGGGCACCAGTTCTGGGCAGTGCCCTGCCAGGCTGAGCTCTGGATCTGCTCCCAGCATCTCTCCTGGCTGTGGGTACCACCTCTGTGCCCAGGGAGGTTTCCTCCACCTGCACAGACCTGTCTGCTCACCCACCATCTGCAACAGTCCAAGCAGTGCCAGGACAGAGCTCTTAACCTGCTTGGATCAGAATGGCCAAAGCCCACAGTGCCAACCATCCTGCCTGCAGGAGAGATGATGTGGGGGTGCATTACCTCTTCCAGGGGTGCTTTTGCACAGTCAGAGTAAGGGTGAGCTCCAAAATTCCTTCTCTCTGGAGCTGAACTCCAGAGTTTCTATAAGTGTGACTTGCACCAGCTCTGATCTGGGACAAACTTTCTGGAAAGGTGGGTGAGGTTCAGCAGATTCCAGCTGGGCAGAAAGCTCTTCAAAATCAGCCAGAGTTTACCAGGGATCTCACAAGAAGAGAGGCAGAAAGCCCAGGGCAAATGCCACAAGTGAAAGGCAATTTTTGGATTTTATGAAGGAAATGAAATGGCTGAGGTGCCTGTGGGGAAGTGGAACAGCACCTACAGGTGGTGGGGAGCTCCTGGAACACAGCAGTCATGGAATCAGGATCAAAGACTATCCTGAGGTGGAAAGGACTCACAGGATCATTGGGTCCAATTCTGTCCTGACCCTGCCCAGGACACCCCAACAATCCCACCCTGTCCCTGAGAGCGTTGTCCAAACCCTCCTGGAGCTCTGGCAGCCTTGGGGCTGTGCCCACTGCCCTGGGGAGCCTGGGCAGTGCCCAACCAGCCTCTGGGGGAAGAACCTTTTGCTGAGATCCAACCTGAGCCTGCCCTGACACAGCTCCAGCCATTCCCTGGCTGCTGTCCCCACTCACACAGAGCAGAGATGGAGCTGCCCCTCAGGAGGAGCTGCAGACCCCGGTGAGATCTGACCTCAGTCTCCTCCTCTCCAGCTGAACAAGTGCCCTCAGCCACTCCTTGTGTGTCTCCTTCGGCCACAGGAGCATCCATGGGTTTGGTGGGATCCAGCCACTCCAGGAGCGAGTCAGCATCCCTGGGAGCCCTGCTGAGAGCCAGGAGATGAGTAACAGTGTCCCCCCCCACACAGCTGGTGAGTTTGTCCCACAAGGATGCAGGATGGGAAGCTGGTGATGTCTTTCTCAAGGTACAGGATCCTGCTGGTTGATGCTCCTACCCCAAAACTCTGCTGCCCTGACGGTGACCTGGCAGGGCAGTGATGCAGGAGAGAGCTGAGCACGTTCCCAGACAGTCCCATGCCATCAGGAGCTGTTGTGTTGCTGGGATCTCCAGGCCCTCCCTGGGCTCCTGTAGAAACACCTCGAGGGAACTGAGGGAATTCCAGCAAGACCAGCAACCTGCAGAGCCTTTGCTCGGCTCCCAGCCCACAGCCCCACTGCTGGGCACTCAAGGCTGGTCATTAGCAGTTAATTGCCTCTGTGGCTTTCTCATCCCCCAGCCCCGGGACACAAAAGCTGGAAGTTGCCCAGGAGGTGGCTGAGCCAGACACAGCTCGCTGCTCCACAAAGGGGAAATCTCGTGCCCTTCCAGCCCCTCTCCCCATTCCCTGGTGCCTCTTGGCATGCTCAGGAGAGCCTGGCAGACAGTGTTGGCTGGAGAACGAGCAAAGCAAGGTCTATCCTCTCACAGGGTCACTGGGACAGCCCCTTTTCATGCAGCCAGAGTGGTGTCTGAGGCAGCTGGGGGGGGGACAAGGACAGCAGGACACCTTCCTGTGGCTGCAGCTCAGTGAAGCTCATGCAAGAGTCCTTTGAGTTGTGCCCTGCAACCTGTTCCCAACTCAGCAAAGGGAAAATCAAAACAGGACACAGGTGGCAGCCATCAGAAATGACCAATTTGAGGACATTAATCACACCAAGCTTTGCAGAGTCCTGCCAGCGATGGGGAGACAGCACAATGAGTTTTCTTCTCAGTTTGGTGCCTGCTCCTGCTCCACACCTGCTTCAGCAGCTCCCCATGGCCCCTCTGATCCATGCTCCAGGCAGGGTCATTTCTGGAGCTAATCCCTGTGGAGATGGGTCTCAGTGCATTGGCAGGGGCTGCCCAGGAGGTTTGGAGTCCCCAGCCCTGGAGGTGTCCAAGGAAGGCCTGGCCGTGGCACTGAGTGCTCTGGGCTGGGGACAAGGTGGGGATCTGGCACAGGGTGGATTTGATGACCTTGGAGGTCTTTTCCAACCTCAGTGATCCTGTGATTGGCAGGGCAGCCCTTGGGGCAGTGTTGGCTCCAGGAATGACACTGTGCCTGCAATCCCTCATGGCTCCCAGCCCTGGGGAAGAAGAAATGACAGAGACACACGAGTTCCTCAGTCATCACCAAAACCAGAGAGGTTTGCAGTTAAGGAGGTGACAGCCTGTTTTTTCTGACCCTGAACTCAGCTGGATCTGAAGCTCACTCAGACTGCAAGAAAATCAGCTGTATTGCAGGGCAGGGAGTGTGACAACGAGAAGCACATTTGGCTCCCAAGGCTCACGGTGCCATCAGCAACCTGGCAAAGGCCCAGGGCTGATCCAGGGAGGGCTGGAGCAGGTGGGCTTGCATAAATGTTTACAGAGTATTTATCAGACAGGCTCTCAGTGGGAGGATATCTGCAGAGGGATCAGTGCCCAGCTTGCTTCAACCTGCCCCAGGAACTGCTCTGCAGGGATACAAGGGATGTTGGTGTGGGATAAATTCCTGCCCCAATACCTTTGTGGCCCCACAATGGCAGCAGCAGTTCCGAGCTGCCAGGGAATCTTATTTTTTTCTTTTCTCTTTTTTAATTTTGCTGTCCCTACTAATAAATTATCCTATTAGGACATAACCATATTTTCTGCTTTCAGAGCCTTTCTCTTTTCTCTCCACAGAAAGCCTATTCAGGCAGATTTAAAAAAAAACTATTACAAATCCCCGGCAAATCATTCCCCCATCTCAGAGTGGAGAGGAGAAGCAGCATTCATTTCCTTTCCATTTCTGCACACATAAAACACTTCCCAGCCCTGGTCCAGCCCCAGCTGACTCAGTGAGCTGGAGAAATGTGCATTCAGATGCAAGTCTGAGCCAGGAGTGCTGGGGGGCCGAGGCAGCCTGGGGATGGCACTGGGGGGGACAGGGATGGCTCGTGGGTGACAGTCCCTGCCTCGCTGCAGGGAGGTGGGAGCAGGTGCTGTTCTCCTCTCCACGAGGTTTCTGTGCCCCTTGAAAGTGGTTTGCATGGTGTTTCTTGGCTGGGCTGGACAGGCTTCCTGGAAGAAGAAGGGTGGGGAAGGAGATTGTTTGCTGCTGTGCATCCCTTTGCCCCATCAGCACCACTCCTGGGGATGCAGGAGGAGCAGGAGAAACCCCTGCAGGGGCTCTCGCCCCAGAGGGATGGTCCTGCTCCCATCCTGAGCTGGCAGAGAGCAGCAACAGCCTGATGGGAAGTGCCTCTCCCCATCCCATCAGCTGGGGCTGAGCCACATGTGGGGACAAGGGATGGGGACAAGGGATGGGGACAAGGGGTGGCACCTCTGTGCTGCCCATGGATCTCCTTCCCGGAGCTGCCAGCAACAGCAGCAGACCTGTTCCTTTAATTTTGGGTTTCTTTATGCTGCCCTGAATCTGTAGTCAGGCTCAAACTGGAGACCAGAGGAGCTGGGGCTGGTATCTGCTCAGCACACCTTCCTGGGGTCTTCTTCACATGGCTGAGCTCATCTTCTCCAGAGGCACGAGGGACCTTTCAGGTAGTGGTGAGTGCTGAAATTCAGGGAGATGAAATCTCCTGATTTTGCATTTCCCTTCCATTTTTAAAGATAAATAAATAAATAAAGCAGTTATCATCCCCAAAAAGGAGACAGCAGGTTTATCTCACTTGATCTTCTGCTGGCGAAGTCACATTACATTTTATTCCACTTCATCACTTTGTTCAGGTCCCTTCCTGCCCTTTCTCTTACTGTTTCCTCTGTCCCAAACCCCACATATCATTTTAGGCCAGCACAAAATAGGACTTTGGGGTTAAATTTTTTCTTCTTCCTTAACAGTGAGGCATTTGTTCTTCAGTCAGATGACTCTAATTAGATTATATCAGATTTATTATAAATATTTGCCTCCTTGTCCATGCACCTGTGACCCCGTTCTCCCCTTTGCTTCTCCTCTGCAACACCTCTGTGTCCCTGCACCGCCTGCAGAGGGAAAGCTCAGACACCCTCAGGGCTTCCAGTCCTCTGGAAATAACTTTAAAAGCCACAGGGTCTCTTTTTCTGCTGCTTGTTGTAACTTTCCTGCCTGCTGGATTCAGGCAAGATGCTGCTCCCTCTCTGCAGGGCAGGGGGGGATGGTTGTCACCGTGTTTCATAACAGCCACGCTGAGCTGGACTCTGGTTTGGAGGAGATTTTCCTCCTGGCTCCTGCAGGGAAATTAATTTCTCTTAAATGTGCTGATGTGTGGATAATTCGGGGGTGGACCAGCAGATCTGCAGTCAGCAGGCTGCTCTGGCCAGTGCCAGGGAGCAGAGTGTCACGCCAGCCCACGTCTGACGCCTCCGGAGCGACGGAGCTTTGGGCTTGGAAAGGCACCCGCTGCCATCAATCCTTCAGGAACTCCTCTGGACACAGTCCAGGGATGAAGAAGACCCTTGTGGACCCACCTGCCAGCAGGGAGAGTCACAACCAGAAGCCCAGAAGTCCCACAGTGCTCAACCCCCTCCCCAGCCAGGAGCTGGTTTCTGACACCCCCCACGAACACCCAGAAGTGCCCCCGCTCAGAGAGGGGGGCTTGGACATCACTCTGACCCCACATGGGATGGAGTCCTGGGGAGATTGGCCAAGTGGGAGTCAGCAACAGCTCTGCAGATATTCCTGCCAGAGCCAACCAGCTTTCCAAGGCCCTCTGGAAGCAGCAGCTGACTCCAGTCAGGAAGCCAGCTCAGCAGAGCCCTCGACGCTGCCATTTTTGGATTCCTCCAAGTGCCTCTGCCTCTAAGGTTTCCACTCACCCAGCTGGTGAGTCTTCAGCATCCTCCCATCTGGTAGGTGCTCTCTGGAAGGTGACTCTCCCAGGCATCTTGGGACTCCCATGTTCCCAGTGAGCCACGACTTCACCTGAGGAAAAACCAGCAGAGACCACTTAATCCTCCACCTTGAAACACACTTAAGAAAACTGGAGAAACAGAGGGGTTTGGAGTAATTATGAATTATTCTCTGATTTTCCAGTCCCTTCACCACTCTGCTCAAAGTGAGCCCATCTGGGAGATGAAGATTTACTAAATATCATGTCCCCCAGCTTGGCAGCACGAGGCACGCTGAGGCTCTGCTGCTCCTGTTTGCACTGGGGTTGCCCTGATCTTCTGATCACAGCCATAACTCCCAGCTAGCCCGAGGAGAAATGTTTGCTATGTGATCTTCAATTAGGAGCTGTTAATTGGCAGGTAACCCCCTGATTCCTGCTCCTGGGATACCCTGGCACACAGACTTGGCAGGATGCTCTGAAGGAGTACAGTTCCAGGGAGAACTGGAAGGCAGTGGGAGAAGACCAACCCCCCCCCCAGAGGGTGATTCTGATGGAGAATCTGCCCAGGGAATTGGTAGAGACATCATCCCTGGAAGTGTTCAAGAAAACGTGTGGATATGGCCCTCGAGGATGTGGTCTAGTGGGGAACATGGTGCTGTTGTACTCAATGATCTTGAAGGCCTTTCCCAAACTTAATTCCATGATAGATCGAGAAGGGTCACACCAAAGGCAGAGGAAGATCCAGGTGTGTGGGAAGGGAGCACATCCCAGTGTGACCAGTTGAAGGAAGGGGATGCTGGTAGAGCAGGTCCAGCCCCAGCTCACCAAGAGCCATCTGAAATAAAACCCAGAGCAGAAATCCAGCCTTTTTATCCAGCTGTGCTTATCCAGGTGAACCCCCAGTGCACACAGCGGTGGGTTTGGTGCTGCTCTGTGCTCCCTGACCTTGAGAACTTGCTGAGTGTCCTGAAGTTGGTTCTTAAAGAAGTCCCAAAGGCAGAAGGGGTGGAGGAAGCAGCTGGAAGCTGTGATGGATAGACCTGGTCTTGCCCCTGGACACCAGAACTAACATGGGAATACCAATGTTTTGGCCCTGAAAGGTGGGAATCCTCTGTTTCTGTGCTCACTCTTAGTTATCCGTGAGAAGGATGGTGCATATGGTGGCATAAAGGATTGTCCCAGCTCCATAGGATTGTCCCAGCTCCATAGGATTGTCCCAGCTCCATAGGATTGTCCCAGCTGTGCAGCCTGAGCGCTGGGAACTGTTCCACCGACAACAAAGTGTCCCTGCTTGACATGACAAAAAAATGAAGGGAATTCCAAGAATAAGGTAATACAGAACCTGTCAGGGAAAGAGCTGGTTTTGGTTTTGGGGCTTTTTTATTTCAGTAATTGGACAAAAGATGTTTGTTCTACTCCGAGACCTCATGGCACCAGTCAAAGCAGATGAAACCGGGTTTAATGTTCTCATTAAAGCGTTGAGATATTTTTATTCACCTGAGAAAAATGTCTTTTCTAATAGATTTTGAGAGCCTGCATGGGGTGAAAAGTTCTGTGAATAAAGAGAAAGCTGAAAGGTTTCCCTTTAAGTTCTGGTGTGTTCCTGCCCCTCTCTAGGTCGCTTGGCACTGGAGGAAGGCAGGCAGCCAGCGGAGGGGGAAGCCCTGGAGCACAGAATTATGAAGAATACTCCAAAAGCAGTACAAACAGCAGCACAAATTTCTGGGTGGTGGCCACTGCGGATCTACAGCACTGTCACAGAGCCCATTTTAAGTTGTCACATGAAAATGCTTTGAATAGACAGGCTGCCTCTCCAGGAAAGATCAGCTTTGATCCTGCTGGGGAATCAAGCAACTCTTGCGAAGATGCAAATTTCTGAAATTCCAGTACCTGGTGTGTTCATGCGCAGGGAGCACATTAAGGAATCACAACATCTGAGAGCACTCCCAGCAGTGGGGAACCCGACCAAATTGTTCCTGTGTGCTCCCTTCCCCGGAATCAGCCAGATCTGAGGGGTTTGCTGAGCTCCTGCCCCAGCTCCCAGCACAGACCACGGCAGCTCCCAGAGCTGCTTTGCAGTGGGTGTCCCCAGACAACAACTTCCACACACCCCCCTCGCCCCTCCTGGGGGATTTCTAAACTGAAAGCTGCGTTTGATTTGAATATCAAGGGAAAGGCTTCACTTTGTAAGCAGAGAGCCCCCAGTGTTGCAGTCTGGCAGCAGGGAAATGAAACAAAAAAGGCTTTTCTGCTCAGCTCTCCCCTTGTCCTCGGAGGTGAGTCCTCCTGCTCTGCTCTGCTCTGCTCACACCCGACACAGGCATTGGGTTCCTACCCCAAACCTTGAGGGAGCTGCTTCTCCTTCAGTCCCCGGGGGCTGCAGCTTTTGGGGGTGTCCCTGGGCATCCCCCCACTCCCACCACCGAGGGGACCACCACCTCCTAGAGATGCAGGTTTCCTTCTGCCAGGTCCTCTTGGGAGATCCCAAAGCACAAAGGTAGAGGAGCCCAAGGCTGGTCAGGCCTGAGCAACTTCCCTAAAACACAGGGAGGAAGTGTAACTGGGAAATAAACCATGAAGGGTCACCGGTACCAGTCAGAGGAACAGCCAGGAAATAGTAGGGGTGAAGTGTTTGGATCCTGTGGGGTGTCTCATATCTCATGTTCTCTTCTCAAGCGAATAAAAACCCTCCAGAAGAAGGAAACACCACTTTTCCACTGACTGCCTCAATACAGATATCAACAGCCCATTGGATTGCCTCCTCTTTCAGGTAGGGAGCAAGTCTGCCCAAAGGGTGCAGGGACATCCCCTCCCAGCTGGGCCACCCAAAAACCCCACACACATCCCGCTGAAGGCACTCTGGGGCTGCCTCCCAACAGGCTGCTCTGAGCCCTCCCAAAAGCCAGAGCACTCAGGGAGGGTGGGATGGAAAGGGCAGATCCCCTCCTGCTCCCCTATGTGGGGGGCAGAGGGTGGAAACCAACTGCTCTCCAGGATGGATGGATGGAAACACCTTTTCCTGGGAAGGTGACCCCATGAAACATTGACACCCCACCCCTGGAAGTGTCCAAGGCCAGGCTGGACGGGGCTTGGAACAGTGTGATCTAGTGGAAGGTGTCCCTGCCCATGGCAGGGAGGTGGAACTGGTTGGGCTTTAAGGTCCCTTCCAACCTAAACTATTCAGTGACTCTGAGATCCTCCTGTTCTTGTGCTGCGGGTGGGAAGGGTGGTTGTCTTCTCCCGCCCTGCTCCAGGCTGACCAAACAGCTCTTCCACACTTCCTGGCCCTGATCCCAGCTCCTTTTCAGGGAGCAGCCTGTTCCTGCTGGCAGGCATTAACACCCAAGCCTTCTGCAGGCACGGAGGGACTGATTAGCTTTTGCCCTGCAGGAAGCAAAGTGAAGCCACTGCAACCTCCCTCTGCTTCCCCAGGAATGGACTTGGCCCACGTTTTGTGAGCAGAGAGGGGCAAACACACTGGGAAGCACTTGCTGCTGAACCCACCCTGCTGTTGTTTGCCCTTGGAGCAAGGTCAGCCCACGTTGCCCCTGCCAAGAGAGAGGGAAGGCAAATCCACGGTGTTGAGCAAATCTCTCCGTATAACAGGAATTCATTTCAGAGGGATTCAGTGGCATTGACAGAGGTGGCACTGGTAATTTCACTGCTCATATTCAGGATGTAACACTTCATCCTTGGCTCTACAAGTGGGCTACCCTGTGAATTGCTCTGTGCTTTGAGTTGCAGAGCCTGAATTATTTTGGCTGCGGGACACGGGCTGTTCCCTAGAGCTCAGACAGTTTGGAGATTGGATCAGGGTACACCAGCACACTGGGAGCTTATAACTCCAATACTGGGTTCAGGCTGCAAAAACAAAATCCTCAGAAAGTTTCATTTGGGTGCTGGAGCTCCTGACATAAGCTCTGAGGAAAACTGAGACCTCCTCCAACACAGCACAGCAGGTGCAGAGTATGTCGTTGAATTCCAGGTTAAAAAAATGGGAAAAGGATTTGAAATGGCACTTGCTGCTTTTGCTGACATGAGGAACTTCTTGGTGAGAGAAGGAGTCCTGGCAGAGGCAGGAGTCTGTCACACACAGGGTCCTGTCCTCAAACACACAGCTCTTCACGTGCTCAGCAGGGACACCCGGCACAGGGCAAATCAGGTGGAGAAGGAAACCCCACTTGGACTTGTCTGGCAGGTCCCAGGGACTTCTGTGAACAACTGGAGCTCCCAAAGGGTCTGGAGGTGGCTGCAGCCAGTTCCAAACCCTGCACAGCCAGCAGGGTCCTGGGGTAGAGAGGGACTCACTTGTGCCCCATGGGCAGATGTTTGGATCCAACAGCACTCTCTGCACTGCAGGACCTCCTGAACGTGCTGCCAGGGGGCAAACTGGGCTCTCCCAGCAGTGCTGGACAGAAACCAGACACGTGCAGGGCAGAGTCTGCGGAGCCACCCATCTGTCTGGTCCCTGCCTGCTGCTTATTTCTTGACGTGTCCTTATTGCTGTTAATCCCTTCCTAAATACTTTGTTTACATGGACTTGCAATCTTGTAAGCTCTCACCAAACACATCTGTCCACCCCTCTCTCTCTCTGGGTTTGCAGGGCTGGTCCAGCATCTCTGTGCTGCATTCAGAGCCTGCAGTGCAGCTCCTGCATCCCACAGTGCCTGGGACGGGCTGGGGAAGATCTTCCCTGGCTAGGAATGGGAGACTGTTCCACCCATCATCCTACTCTGCTCGGGGCAGCTCATGGCCTGCAGGTATCTGTCATGAGAAGCCCCTGGGGATCCCATTTATTTCTGCAGCAAGGCTTGAACTACGGCTGCTGTTAACTGCAGCCGCCCAAGGATTGGTAATGGCAGGATAAAGTACATGGTGCAGCCTCGGGAGGGCAGCGGTTTCAGCAAGCACATTACTGCGTGTTAAGCCCTTGCTATCCCTGCAGCTCTGTCCCAGGAGGGCTCCTGACAAACGGATTTCACAATTATAGGAGCGGGAGAGGGAGCTGAGGGCTCCTGGAACACAGGCTTGTGCTCTGCTCTAATGAGCTGAGGGGAGCACACAGCTCCTCCTCAGCCATGGACCCTGTGTGAGCAGCAAATCTGCTCCTCGGGCACTGCACAGGATCCAGTGCCCTGGGTCTGTACCTGCACAGTGCCCTGGCACACCTGGATGAGGATCTGTCCATTCCTGGTGTGATGGGACCACTGGGGGAAATGGAGGTGGCTCATCTCCTGCCACGTGCCAGGTCAGAGCTGCTGAGCATCCCTGGCATCACCAGCTCCTTCACCATGAATGTGATCACAGAATCACAGAATCACAGAATGTGCTGAGCTGGAAGGGACCCACAAGGATCATCCAGTCCAACCCCTGGCCCTGCACAGGCCCATCCCCAAGAGTCACCCCCTGTGCCCCAGAGGATCAACCAAACCCTCCTGGAGCTCTGGCAGCCTTGGGGCTGTGCCCACTGCCCTGGGGAGCCTGGGCAGTGCCCAACCAGCCTCTGGGGGAAGAACCTTTTGCTGAGATCCAACCTGACCCTGCCCTGACACAGCTCCAGCCATTCCCTGGCTGCTGTCCCTGGTCCCCCCAGAGCAGAGCTCAGTCTCTGCCCCTCCTCTTCTCTCTCTGATCCCTCAACACTCTCTGGGTATTCAGACGAGTCAGAGCAGTCCCAAAGTTCGTTGGGCCAGCCCAGGGGCACTTCCAAAGGGTGCTCCATTCACAGCACAAGCCCAGGGGGAAGCAGAAGGCAATACTGGGTTTTTACAGGTGGGTCTAACCATGACAAAGATATGAGCCCAGAAAAGAGCTCGGGAGCAGGGCAGCCACTGACTTCAAATCCTGGGCAGCACTGAAGGTTTTGGCCTCTCCCCAAGCTGGCACAGCACATGCCAGGGTGGTGGGCTGAGGTTATGGCTTTGGCAGAGCATGGGTTAACAAATCAGGCTGGCCCCTGTGCCATCAGGCAGGTGTCCCCTTCCTTTGCTGTGAGCTCTGTCCCTACTGTCCTGCCTGTGTTCTTCAGCAAGGAGGACACTGCCTCAAGGAGTGGGGAGGTCTGAGGCTGAGAAAGCACTGGATCTGCATGCTGGGGAACCCTGCTCCATGCCAGGGAACCCTGCTCCATGCCAGGGAACCCTGCTCCATGCTAGGGAACCCTGCTCCATGCCACGGACTCCTGCTCCATGCTGGGCTTCCACACTCCCTGTCCTCCACAGTATCAAGCTCCAAGGGCTCTTCCAAAAACTCACCCCACTTCTCCAGGTGACCAGGGCACAGTTCACTGCAGCTGCAAGGGTTACCTAAAAATAGCAAAGCACAGGATCTGCTGTCAGGCATTTCCTCTTCTCTCCCTCCCTGCAGACTCCTAGTCTGTCACCCCTGCTGTCCTACTCACTCCCTCCAGCTCTTCCTTTTTTTCCCTCTGTTCCCACTCCTCCACCATGCCCAGCACTGGGATGTCCCTGCACAAGTAATAGGGACAAGGGGAAGTGGCCTGAAGTTGCACCAGAGGAGGTCAAGGTTGGATATCAGGAAAAATTTCCCCACTGAAACAGTGGCCAAGCATTGGAATGGGCTGCTCAGTGAGGTGGTGGAGTCACCATCCCTGGAAGTGTCAAAAAAACATGTAGATATGGTGCTCAGGGACATGGTTTAGTGGTGGACTTGGCAGTGCTGAGTTAATGGTTGGACTCCATGACCTAGGAGACCTTTTCCAGCCTTAATGATCCTGTGAGTCCGTGACTCTCAGCCCTGTCCTCGCCCTCTGCTGCCGTTTCTGTCCCAAGCAGTTCCCAAGGGCCCGGCCCTGCACACATTATCTCAACCGCATCCTCCTTGGGATTCAGGGAGCACACAGGCCTCTTCCTTCCATGCAATTCCTCTGGGTCTGCAACACACAATAGCAGCAGCTACAAGCTCCTACCTGGTAGGCTGAGTGCTTTCTGCCCCGGGCTACTGCTCTCCAGGTGCTTCTGCTCCCACTGAATTTGGCTTGGGGTTATTTTCCCCACAACACAGGAACTGCATTCATCAGGGATGGTTTGCATTGTCACAGCCCCAGCCTCCGGATTCCTCTGCGTTTCCCTTCACACTGGAGTTTGCATCTTCTCCCAGTTAGGAGTTCTCTGCAAATGTAATTAGTGAGCTGCTGACTCCCCTCCTTTACACCAATCACTGCTGCACCACTTGGGCTCCAGCACCCCCCCCATGACTCCTGACTGGCAGGAGACTTCAAAAGCCTGTTGAGATCTGTTCATGGAAGGGGGGGTTAACCCATAAATCAAGCCACAGCAATTATTTATTGCCATTCTTCCTATTTCAGACAACTTTTCCTCTCAAAGATGCTCCTGCCGGTTGCCAGGCTGCAGCCTGGGTGTCAGTCCCACCTTGGGAATGGCTGGAACACGGCTCTGAGCATCCAGCACCACCAGCTTTTGTCTCCAGGTCTTCACACTAGGCTGAGTCCAATTTCCCTAGGTTTTCCTGCTGGGGTTTGAACCACTGGACTATGCTGGGACAAGGGGGTCAGCTACTAAATCTGGGAAAGGCAAGCAGGCATCCAAGAGTTAAAATTCTGCATTCCCACCAGGGCCCCAGCACAGCTCATGATAAGCAAGGCTGGAGCCTGGAAGAGTTTGTACCAGGATTTTGGAGCAGCTATTATTTCCAAAAATACAGAGTCATTCCTTTGAAGGGGAAAAAAAAAAAAGGCAAAACACAAGAGCTCTAATCTCCTCTCTGCAGAGTTTCACCTTCTGCTTCCCAGCCCTTCTCCCAGCACGCTGCCAGCTCGGAGGACGCAGGGAGAAGGGGAGCACAGCGTGGTCCTGCCCCAGCACGGCCAGGCAGCGCCGGCAGAGCTCGGGGACAGCGCTGGCAGCACACGAGGTGCCCGGGCAGGAGCAGGAGCCCGTCACAGCCAAGGCCAGAGGAGGATGTGCTGCACATCCCATGCTCCGAAGCTCGCGGGCGTCGGGCTCGGTGCTGCCCACTGACTCCCTCCCACGCCGCGGCCTCGAGCAGCTCCGCAAAGAGGATCTGAGCCGCCCGAGAGCCCTGCACGGCTCGTCCTCCCACACAGCTCCTCTCCGAGCTGCGCGGCACAGCCTTTTCTTAAGCTTTGGAGTTTGTAAGGGGGGGGCGAGGCTGACTCAGCCCGGCTGGGAGCATCCCCGGGTGAGGTGCCTCTGCCTGCCCTCCCCGTGGCTCCCTTGGAGCCTGTCCCCGCGGCTGGGAATCGCTGGGAATCGCTGGGAATCGCTGCCCGGGGCTGATCTGGCTGTGGAAGAGCCCAACTGGTGGGTGGAGGGCAGAGAGACAGAGGTGCCCCCAGCTGCAGCCGCGGCTCTGGCGCTCCGGTTCCCTGCCCGTGGGCAGCACCAAGCCCTTTCTCATAAGGACATCTAGTGGCACCATGACAGACGGCACGTTTAACCTTGGCTGGAGCTCGGCCACTTCATCTCTTTTTCCCCCAGACCATCTTAACCTCTCCTGCTACCTCTTGTCAGTCCACACCCTGCCTAGGTCAGGGAAGAGCCGGGGTGGGTGAAGTCAGGATCGCACTGATGGGGCTTCAGGAGCCCCCTGGGACACGGCTGGTCACCCAGGTGAGGGCATCTCCATTGGCAAGGCATGGCCAGGGCCGGGTGGAGCTGCTGCAAGGGAGTGCAAATCTCAGGGTCATTTAGATTGGAAAAGACCTCTGAGATCCCAATAGTTGGCTCCTGCACGAGGGGGATGGGAAAACTTGTAGAGATCCACTGGAGACATGAGAAAATTTGGGAGAGTCTTGTCCCCTTGCAGAGGTTTGCACCCACCCCCCTGGTCCTTTGGGGGAAAAGTGCATCCCAGGCAGCCAGAGCAGCATGGGAGGGTGCTGGGGGTGTCCTGCTGGGGTGGTGTCCTGCTGGGGTGGTGTCCTGCTGGGGTGGTGTCCTGCTGGGGTGGTAGCACCACACATCAGGACAGCACAGGACACCTCACTGTGCCATGGAGAGAGGAGCCCAGTCCTCCTTTGCTCCAGCTCCTGTGCAGCCAGAGAACTGGAGGAAGGATGAAGGGAGAGGTGGGGAACTCTTGATCCCTTTACAAAGGGGGAGGAAGAACTTAGAATCACAGAATCACAGAATCGTTATGGTTGCAAAAGACCTCCAGGATCATCCAGTTCAACCTGTGAGCAATCCCCACCAGCCCAGAGCACTGAGTGCCACGGCCAGTCCTTCCTTGGACACCTCCAGGGGTGGGGACTCCACCACCTCCCTGGCAGCCCCTTCCATGCTTGCAGAGACTTGCACTGGATGCACTCCAGTGTTTGTATTCCAGCTTTCAGAGACCTACTAAGGACAAAAATGGGTTTCAGCAGCAGCAGCTCAGGTGCTCCTGGATGGGGTGTGCAGGGAGCTGGGGAGAGAGAGGGGACCACAGCAATGCTGCTGCCTGTTATCTCTAGTACAGCCTTTCCTTTAGTCAGTTTTAGTTTCTCTTGAGCTTTTAAAGTGCCTAAAAACACCTCTAGAAAGTCTGGCAAGCAGGACTGCAGGGGCATCCTGCACAGACCACACCACTGGACCACTGGACAAGCAGGCAAAGGTCTAAGATGGTCCAGAGCAGAACAACACACCCCCAGATGTGGATATTTATAGGAAAACAGGACCCATTTGCACCCAGCCCCACACACTGAGGTACAATTTGTCCAGCTGAGGAACAAGCAGGGGCAGTGCTGTGCCCCAGGCAGGAATCCAACTCCATATATCTCTTTCCTGAGCAATCCTCTTCAGATTGTAATGACCATGGATAGCTTGGACCTCAAGAGCATTTCCATTACAGAGAGGGCACATCATCTCTTGCCTTTATTCAAATGAAAGCCATAATGAAATCACTGCTGCCTAATTCAGCCTCACTCCGTTAGAGATGTACTTGCTTTTTGTTTTGTTTTTCGCTTTCCCGTTTCATGGTCAACGTTTACGCATTGCTGTCAGAAAAATTGCTTTAATTTTCCATTCTGTTTCAACACCCTTTGCTAAAAACAAAAAGTATTATCCACTGAAGAGCTGTGAATTGACTCCATCTAATATCCTTGGAGCAGAGCTAACACCAAAAGGCATTCACTTGCATTTTTAATGTACAGATGAAGTCATAGGAATCACTAACTTAGAGGCTGGTTCATCAAATTTTTCTTGCTAAAGCATATCCTGTATGTACCACTCTGACTCCTTCTCCTCTGGAGAACCCAGCTGTCACTTCTTTAATGATTTCCATTGGCTGGCATGAACATTTTAAGGCTTAACATGAGTGATGCGGATGAATGAATTTCTAGACTTCATTTGGCTTTTCATTTAGAGCGTCAGAATGAGCCTGTTCTGCTGGTGTTTTGGTTTCTTTTCTTTTTTACCTTTTCACTGGTTCCTAACACTCAAATCCTTCCTAATGTATGTGTGACAATGATTTAATGTGCATTTGCAGCCCAGAACCCCCCCGTGCCCTGGGCTGATCCCCCAGCGTGGGCAGCAGGGCAGGGGGGATTCTGCCCCTCTGCCCCTCAGCTGAGACCCCCCTGCAGAGCTGCTCCAGCCCTGGGGAACAGCACAGGGAGGACATGGAGCTGCTGGAGAGAGTCCAGAGGAGGCCCCAAGATGATCAGAGGGATGGAGCAGCTCTGCTGGGAGGAAAGGCTGGGAGAGTTGGGATTGTTCAGCCTGGAGAGGAGAAGCTTTGGGGTGACCTGATTGTGACCTTCCAGTGCATGAAGAGGCCAACAAGATGGAGAGAGACTATTGACAAGGGCCTGGAGTGACAGGACAAGGGGCAGTGGCTTCCCACTGCCAGAGGACAGGGTTAGATGGGATATTGGGAAGGAATGCTTCCCTGTGAGGGTAGGGAAGCCCTGGCACAGGTTGCCCAGAGAAGCTGTGGCTGCTCCATCCCTGGGAGTGTCCAAGGCCTGGTTGGACAGAAGCTTGGAGCAACCTGGGCTAGTGGAAGGTGTCCCTGCCCATGGCAGGGGGTGGGATTTGATGATCTTTCCTTAAAGATCTATTCCCACCCAGGCCATTCCATGATTCCATGGGCTAAATGCAGCCTCCTGGGCCAACACATTCACCCTCCTCCTAAGCACAAACCAACCAAGGCTGTTGTGTTGTCCTGGAAGCTGCAGCAACCACCCTCAAAAATATAATTTGTACAGGTTTCTTGATTGCATCTCCCAGCACAGCCCCCTGCACTCCCAGTGGTTATTCAGCACACAGTCAGGTTTCCATCTGTTACACCAAAACTCTCCTGCAGGTTCAGCAGATTATTCTGGGCAGGAGTGTGGTCCCTCCAGACAACACTCCAGACAGCACTACAGAAATATATTCTCTTGTCTGAAATAGTTGGGCAGCCCTTGCCCTGGAGGAAATCTGTTGTTTTTGCCTTGGGGAGCAACTTGCTGGAGTAAGAGCTGTCTGCAACCCCCTCCCTAGCAGAGGAATTTGCTCTGAGCAGAGCCTGTGGGGCTGGTGGGTGGGAGAACAATTCAGCTGGGGAGCATTCATTTCCTTCAACAAAACACGGATTTGTCTCAAAACAGACTTTTCCTCAATTCGCTTAAAATAGTGGAGTTTTTCCACTAAAGCACAAGGAGGATTGTGTGCCTGAAAAGCAGTTATGCACCAGTGATCTCCATCTTCACCCATCTCTGGATCCAGGTGAGGGTCCCCCAGGTTTCCTCCCTGCTGGCCTGGCAGACAGAGGTCCCTGAGTTCCTGGGGCTCCAGCAGGCTCAGAGGAACATAAAGAACAAAAGCCAGGACATCAAATTTGCTCCCCTTTTTTACATCTTTTCTCCCTGCTTTGGTTTGAATGCTCTGGTTTGAATGACGAGGATGAGCATCTGCTGGGTGCTGGGTCATGGTCCTGCCCTCCCAGGGCAGCAGGAACAGGAGGGAGCAGCACAGCCCTGCTCTCCCTTGGGGCTGTGGCAGGAGAGACATCGAGCAGCTGCAGAGTCCTCAATAACTGAGCAGCTTCTCCTGGTGCCCTGAATGACCAAAGGATAAGGAACGTGGCCAAAAAGCTCACTGCCCAGTGAGGATGGAGGAACCAGCTCTGAACCATCCAAAACCCTCATCATGCTGCTGATGCATCAGCTTTGAGGGCCCCAAAACAACACAGAAACCCACAAAACAACAATCACCCCCCAGGCCAGAGTGTTCCCAGTTTGTGACCTGGGTCAGCAGAAGGTCCCCAGGGATGGATGCTGTGGGAGCAGAGGAGGCTGAGGGGAGACCTCAGTGCAGTTCCAACTGCCTGGGCAGGGGCAGAGGAGGGGCAGGAACTGAGCTCTGCTCTGGGGGGACCAGGGACAGCAGCCAGGGAATGGCTGGAGCCGTGCCAGGGCAGGCTCAGGTTGGATCTCAGCAAAAGGTTCTTCCCCCAGAGGCTGGTTGGGCACTGCCCAGGCTCCCCAGGGCAGTGGGCACAGCCCCAAGGCTGCCAGAGCTCCAGGAGGGTTTGGACAATGCTCTCAGGGGCAGGGTGGGATTGTTGGGGTGTCTGTGCAGGGCCAGGGGTTGGACTGGATGATCCTTGTGAGTCCCTTCTAACTCAGCATATCCTGTGATTGTGTGACTCTGTGATCATTGCAACAAAAGTGAGGGGTATAAACCACTCAGATTCACGTAGTTCTGGAAACTCAAGTCTCCAGACTGGAGGCACTGGAGAAACTCTGTGTGAGGGACATCTGACTCTGAAACCAAACCCACAAACACCCCGAGGGAGCCAAGTACCCCCCCTCACACCCACCAGTGCAGTGGCCCCGAGCTCAAAGCACATCCTCACCACAAGATCAGACACCTGCCCAGGGCTGAACAAGCAGGACAATGAGTGTAGACAGGGTGGAGGGTATTTCCCTCCACTTCCACATGGATGAAGGCTGTGGAGCCTATAGCTTTTGTTTAGATGAGAGCAACTGTCTTCAGTTATCACTTACAGATGGATTGAGCACATCCCCAGGTAAGCACTTTCAGAAGTTAATTACCTCTCCTATGAAACATTTGTGTCTTAATTCCAATTTGAATTTTTCTTACTTCAGCTTCACCTGTCAGCCACTGAGTCTTGTCTTTGTCTCCTGGATTAAAGGACCCTCTGCTATCAGAAATCTCCTCCCTGGAAGTACTTAGAGACCATGATCAAGTCACCTCTCCACTTGCTCTCTGATGAGCTAAATAGATTGAAGTCATTAAGCCTATCATCACACAGCAGGTTTTTCAGACCTTTTCTCATTCTTCCAGCTCTTCTCTGAGCTCTCTCTAATTTTTTTTTTAATCCATGATAAAAGTGTGGATGCTGGAATTTGATACAATATTCAGTAATGCTCTCCCCACACTTTTCCTTCTGGCCTAATAGCCCCTCAAGATGTGTAACTGTCACATCCATCCACGTGAATTAGAAATCGGACCCGTGTCCTGCTTATCTGGCTTCCTGAGACCCCATCAGCACCACTGGTTTTGGTGAAACACCCCCAAATCTCCTCATGTGGGTGATGTTCTTTGTTGCAAGAACTCCAACGTTGTCTTGAATTCCTACAAGGTACGTGGCTCGTTCATATCCCACCCAACAAACCAGTTCAGAACTTAGTTCATGGAAACAGTGTTTATCTCCCACTGCTGCTGTTTCACAGCTGGATGTAAATATAAATCATACAATAACAGAACATCCTGAGTTGGAAGGGACCCCCAAGGATCATCCAGTCCAACCCCTGGCCCTGCACAGGCCCATCCCCAAGAGTCACCCCCTGTGCCCCAGAGGATCAGCCAAACCCTCCTGGAGCTCTGGCAGCCTTGGGGCTGTGCCCACTGCCCTGGGGAGCCTGGGCAGTGCCCAACCAGCCTCTGGGGGAAGAACCTTTGGCTGAGATCCAACCTGAGCCTGCCCTGACACAGCTCCAGCCATTCCCTGGCTGCTGTCCCTGACTCCCTAGAGAGCAGAGATGGAGCTGCCCCTCATGAGGAGCTGCAGACCCCAGTGAGGTCTGACCTCAGCCTCCTCTCCAGCTGAACAAGCCAAGTGACCTCAGACACTCCTTGTGTGGCCCCTCCAGGCCCTTCACCATCCTTGTGTTTCTCCTTTGGACACTCTCTAATGGCTCAATCTCTCCCTTCCATTGTGTTCCCCCAAACTGCCCCAATGTTGAGGTGAGGCCACCCCAGGGCAGAGCAGAGCAGGACAATCCCCTCCCTGATGCCCCCAGGACAGGGTTGGCCCTCCTGGCTGCCAGGGCACTGCTGACTCAGGGACAACTGGGCACCCACCAGGACCCCCAGGGCCCTTTCCCAGCTCTGCTTTCCAGCCTCTCATTCCCAGTCTGTACAAACATCCAATTTGCCCCATCCCAGGGCAGAATCCAGCACTTCCCCTGTTGAACTTCCCATGGTTGGGGATTCTCAGCCCTCTGATCTGCCTGGGTCTCTCTGCAGGACCTTTCTGCCCTTGAGGGAATCAACAGAACCTCCTAATTTAGTATCACTGACAAACTTACTCCCTTTGAGTCCTGCATTTGAGTCGTTTGTGAAGATGTTGAAGAGAACTGGGCCTAAAATGGAGTTAATTTTGGATTAAAAACCCTTCTGCTGCACTGAGCTGGTTCTTTCTGTCAGTGCCTCTCCTCCTCAGCCCCGGTAAGTTCATGACTTATGAGTGGAAACACAACAGGAAGGCTCAGCCAGCACCACCATGGGCTTGCCAACCACCGTGCTGGGAAAACCGCGGTTGTGAGCCGGATTATCCCAGGGCTGGGATTCAGCCTGGGTTAAACGAGAGGGCACAACCACAGCCATGCCCACTGTTCCCAGCACGAACTCGTGCACTGCAGCCCTGAACACCACCACAAAATGAACAGGAAAACAAGACTTTTCCAGCTGCTGCCTCTCCTCAGCTCCCCCCCAGCAAGGCTATGTAGGACACACAAGCAGGGCATGAAATCACTTCTTCCGTCTCCTCTCCAAGGCCAAGGTGGCCCGTCCATCCCAGGGAGGAGGAGGAGGAGGAGGAGGAGGAGGAGGAGGAAGAGGAGGAGGAGGAGGAGGAGGAGGAAGAGGAGGAGGAGGAGGAGGAGGAGGAAGAGGAGGAGGAGGAGGAGGAGGAGGAGGTAATTAGTGGTGCTGCCTTGGGCCCTGTCACGCCACTCCCGTGTCCAGCCTGGCTCCAGGCATCCCGGGGAACTGGGAGCAAGAGGCAGCTGTGGCAGGTGCAGCTGGGCTGGAGCGCCTGAGGAAGAGCCGGGCTGGGAGGATGCACAGCCAGAGGATGAACGGGAACACGGAGTTAGATGGATTCCCACCAGGGAGGCCGGAAAGTGCGCTCGGTCTGTGCATCTCCGTGACCCACTTCCAAACCTTCCTATTCCCTAAATGGAATCTCCTTCAATTTAGAGCCACTCTGCCTCTCCTCGGGCGTTCAGGAGCCATTAGCACCGTGTCTACCCCGAGCCCTCACAGCTGACTTTAGATGCCACTTCTCTTTACTGTCACGTTCCTGACCCGGGTGTGTGGCCACCCAGCTGTGCCTGTTGGCAGGAACGAGGGATTTAACACTGCAGCCATCTCCTGCAAGGCAGCAGGAGCACCAGAGAAAGTTCTGGAGTGCTTGGATGACCAGTTATTTGAACCCAGGCTCCTCAGTCCCTGTCAGCTGGTGATAATCCCATGGGACTGACAGAAATCCCACCAGGAAATCCCACCAAAATGTAAAGATTTGATTAGGGAATGTGGAGACTGGCAGGTGTGGTGATTGAGTGGGATTTCTGGGGTGTGAAGGGACCAGAGGGAAGGGCAGAAGAGGGACACAGGAATGGCAGAGTTGCTGTCCCCGTATGAAGAGGTCGCCAATATTTCACATCTCCGTGGTCTTCAGTGGGAAAAAGGGCCAGCCTTAGACAAAAGCCAGATTAAAACAAAGTCCAGGCAGAAGCCACTGAAGAAGCAAGAGTGGGAAATGCCCCTGGATCCCTGGCAGTGTCCAAGGCCAGGTTGGACGGGGCTTGGAGCAACCTGGGATAGTAGAAGGTGTCCCTGCCCATGGCAGGGGTGGGACTGGATGATCTTTAAAGTCCCTTCCAACCCAAACATTGTGTGATTCTGTGAGTTCTGTGAAAATACAGACAGGGATTGGAGCCATGAGATGCCCAAGGAGGCAGGGAAAAGGCAAGGAATCGATCAGCACTGATGCCCAGTGACTCCAGAGGTGGCACAGGATGGATGCACACATCAGCAGCATGTGAAGGGTACCAGAAGCTCACCCAAAAATTAGCATGTGTCCCATCCTAAAAAGCTGGAAGGGAATCTCACCACCAGCATCTGTAATGTCACTTTTGTCCCAGCAGTGAAATACAATGGATACACAGATCCTGGAACTTGGGAATATGTGGGCATAAGGGAAATCAGTCTCATTTCAAAACAAATCTTCCTCTCCTACACGGGCTTACACTGAGCTTCACAACACGAGCAGAGCTTTGTTCCAGCAGAGATGCTTCAGATTCCAGATGTTCTGAATTTTCTGTCTATTGTAATAGACAGGTAATGATAACAATAATACATAACAAAATAATTCTCACTTTCTTTTTTTTTTCTTTTCAAACCTAAATTGAAATGTCCCCCAAATGTTTTGTGGATGTGTTCTAGTTCTCATTATGCACATCAAAGCAGTGGATATGTACTGTCCTGGCTTCCTCCTGCAGGGCACCCACTCCTCAGGAAAATTATCTTCCCTGTCTAAAAGAGATTCCAATTGCAAAGATGAAGATGGGGATGGTGATTTACGATAACTGTTTCTCCAAGGAAAAAGAAGCATTATATAGAAACATGCTGAGGTACAGTCAGATCTGAGAGTGCATTCCAGTAATAATTTAAATTAAAAATATTAAGGACATATGTTGTTGCTACCCAAATACTGCCAGACTGCAGCCATACCATGCAATAATCAATTATAGCACTCAATTGAAATATAATTAATTGGTTATTTCATCTCTGGTTTCAGATTAGCATACAATTGTTTTAACAATTCAACAATCTTGTGAGATTGTTTTCCTTGTGGTGCTTTGCCCTTCCAGCATCCAGGGCAGGCTGGGCAGAGCCTCAGTTGTCGGGCTTATAGACATTCCCAAGAGGAGGATGGGATAAGGCAAGATGTCACCACTCCAAATCATCGTCCTCCCTACCCAAGACTCTCTCCAAGCCCACCCCCAGCCCATGAAAAGCTGGGAACTCTCCTGGCTCTCCTGTTTTAGCTACACCTGGTGAACAGGCCATTTAGACAAGACAGCTCCACTTCCAACAGCTTCAGTCCCCTTAACAACATCAACATCCCTCATTTCCTGAAAGTGCAGCTCTTGATGGATATGGCCCAATAAAAACAGTTCCCTCATTTGCAGACGATGGAGCAAAACCCAGTAATGAAGAGCAGCTGCAGAAAATGACCATCACTGACTTTATTTCATTTCTAACTTAAACTCAAGCGTGATTTTAGAGAGTTCCTACTCCAGGAACTTTGAAGCATCTGTATTATTCTCCAGTGAGGGCACGAGACACATGAAATAGCCCACACATAATGCCACATTTGTTAGTGGATGTGCCATTAATCATAAAACCACTTTGATTGGGCAAGGTCAGGAGCCTGTTCTGCCTTCAAACAGCGAGTGCTGCACGTTTGGGCAGGATGGAATCTGTTCTTTGGGGAGATGTGTCCCACTGAGGACAATAGGAATTTGCTGCTGCCCAGAGCTGCAGAAAGAGCTGTCCCATAAATCCTTTCAGACACCAGCCCAACAAAACCCCGTGTGATCACACAACTGAAGCAATAAGAGGAGAAAAGTTACAGCAGGGTAATGACACCATTCCAGAGGCACTTTGTGCAGCCCCTCTGTCCCACACAAAGGCAATCTGGCACACAGGCAGGGGCTATTTCCCTCCTATTATAGTTTTATATCATTAATTCCAGAGTCAGATGTGTCCCTCGTACATACTCCAACACATAGCAGTGTTTTCCATTATGGCCTTGCCATTGCAGGAAAGCCAGAGAGGGAGATTTTCAAGGGCAGGCAGTGATAGGACAAGGGGAATGGCTTCAAACTTAAAGAGAAGAGGTTTAGATTGGATATTAGGAAGAAACTCTTCTCTATGAGGGTGGGGAGGCCCTGGCACAGGTTGCCCAGAGAAACTGTGGCTGCCTCTGGTTCCCTGGAAGTGTCCAAGGCCAGGTTGGACAGAAGCTTGGAGCAACCTGGGCTAGTGGAAGGTGTCCCTGCCCATGGCAGGGGGTGGAACTGGATGATCTTTAAGCTGCCTTCCAACCCACACCATTCCACGATCTCTGATTAACCCTCTGTTAGACTGTCTGCCTCTAAAGACTCCTTCCCAACCCAAAACCAAGGCCCACAGGACTTGCAGACCAGTTTCTGTAGCTGCTGTTTGCGAGCCCACCTTGGTGGTTTTTTGGCTGGCAAGTGCAGGAGCCAGAGAAACACGAGGTTTTCGTGGAGAGCTTTGCCATCCTGAGTATTTCATCTGCTTAATCATCAAGGACTGCAGGTCAGAAACCAGGCTCCAAATGTGTTACCTACTGCTTGGCATGCATTAGTCATCCTTCCCCTCTCGAAATCACTGTGAAAGGCGCCCGATGAGAGGGCATGAATAGTAAATAGCTGTGCTGGAAGGGAGCAGGCAGAGCGCAGGGGGAGGCTGCAATGTGTTCATCCAAAGTATCAGGCAAACATTCCCACACCAAAGAAATCAGGGTGCATTCACAAATGGAACAAAAGGTGGAAATTTGGGATAAATTACTTCCCTTGAGGGCACGTCATCAGAGCCCTCAGTCTACCTTTGCTCTCCTTGTGGTGCTCCGGGGCTGGGTTGCTGATGGCCTGCAGCTCCTGTCTGTCCTGGAGAGCTGCTCCCTCCTTCTCCAAAGGTCTCAGCTTGCCCAGGTGGCCTCCACCTCTGCAGAGATGCTCCTATGTGGTCACTCGACTTTCCCCAACTCAAGAGAGATGTTTTCCCCTGCTGATGGTGTCAGTGCACGCTGTGCTCTGCTGGTGCATCCCACACTCCCTAAAAATATCTGATTCAAATGCCACCTTGGACCCAGGCTGGGGTGAAGTACCCTCCAGGCCAGAGCAGGAGCTCAGCCAGATTTGGGGGGTCAGCAGCTGTAGGAGGATGGGAATTCTCATGAGTGACAGGACAAGGGGGAATGGCTTTAAACTCAAAGAAAATAGGTTTAGATTAGAGATTAGGAAGAAGTTTTTCCGTGTGAGAGTGGTGAGGCCCTGGCACAGGTTGCCCAGAGAAGCTGTGGCTACCCCATCCCTGGAAGTGTCCAAGGCCATTTTGGAGCATCCTGGGCTAGTGGAAGGTGTCCCTGCCCATGGCAGGGGGGTTGCTCCTTGGAAGTGCCCTCCAAGGCCCTGCTACCCCCTGCCAGTGCTGAACCAAACATTGAGAGCTCGTTATTGGGCTCAGAGCATCAGTAAAGCTTCCCCCTGCTCCTGCACAGAGCCTGAATCACAAATGAGAGGAATAAACAAAGACAGGCCCCCAGTGAGTGCTCTCACATGAGCCATGGAGGAGTGGGGCGAGGGCTGGCAGCACCAGCACCATCTGCTGCTGCAGAGCCAGCACCAGTGAGCCCTGTCAGAGGGACTCCGGGCTGAACCAGCCCAGACAAACCCCCTTGGCCCCACACTGCTGCCCGTGGGCTCTGCCCAGTGGGTGCCAAGGGGTGACTGGTGTCCCTGGGCTGGGCAGGAAGAGCCCTGCCATCTCCCAGCAGTGGGAAGTGCACACCCGTGGGTGCTGCAGTGCCACGAGCCAAACGTGCTGTGCCGGGAGTGTCTGAGCTGGGAGCCCCTCCCAGGCCCTCTGCACAGCCTTTTACACCTGACCAGCTTGGTACCATGGCACAAGTGTGTTCCCACCCAAAACCAACATGAACATCACTCCAGAGCCCTGGAATCCTCTCCCAGGTGTGGAGGGAGCAGCCAGGCTCAGCTCTGTCTCACACAGAGCAGCAGGGGAAGACAAACCTGCCCTGGCTCACCAGCAGCAAGGCAGCAGAGCAGCTGGAACTTTGGGAAGTGGAGTGTCCAGAGGACAGAGTGTCCAATGAATAACCACTGCTGAGAGAACAGGCATTAACAAGCAGCACACTGCACTTCCCATCAGTTCAGAGATGCTGAAGGCACAGGGGTCAGCATTCCCCCCACCCAGCCTCCTGCAGGGCACAGGCCAGGCCAGCTGAACCAAAGCACTTTGCATCCAGCCCATGTCTCCCAGGTCAGCTGGCACAGGGTTTATTCAGATGCAGTGCAGCCCTAATTTACAATCCTTACTTGTGTGGAAACCTGACATTTCTCAAAATGGCCCTTTCCAAAAGGTAATTCTGCACTTCATGAAAATTTGTTTGCCCTTCCTAATCTTCATTGCTGGTACAGCCCTTTGTGTGGCTCTGCCCAGGCTGCAATCAGAGCACTTTGCTCCGTGTCTGATCCCAGCAACCTTAACATTTGTCAGGGCTCTGCTACCTGCCTTTATAATCTCGCCTCGGAGTCCTCGAGTGGCCTGTGCATGTGGATGAGCCTCCTTTGCCTCAGAGCAGA
This sequence comes from Pseudopipra pipra, assembly GCF_036250125.1. NCBI lineage: Eukaryota > Metazoa > Chordata > Aves > Passeriformes > Pipridae > Pseudopipra > Pseudopipra pipra. The sequence goes on along the minus strand of NC_087563.1, from coordinate 2,195,792 downwards.
GGCCACAGCTGTGTTCACTTCCACAGCGACCTAAATCAACTCCCAATGAGGGCTCTTCCTTTCAAGGAGCCCCATCAGATACCCAGCAATGAATGCCAGCAGCCTGACAAGGCAGCTTTTCAAATCCAGGGGCTGTGGGTCACCTGGGCTGCAGGAGGCAGGAGTGTGGGTCACCCTCTGTGAGCACAGCACACTTGAAGTACCTGTCTCCAGTGTGTTCTACCTCCATAGCAAATTATCATCCTTTTCCTTTAACTTCCCACTCCTTTTTTAAACAATTTCCCTCTCTGGGTTTCCTTTCACTCCTTGCTTTTGAAAGTGGAGATTCACAGACCAAGGGCTCCAGCAAGAGCATCTTCTTCAGCAGCTGCCTCATCACCCCTTGCCCAGCTGTTTGCAGCTGCTCTTCTGGTCTCCTCAGGAGCTGTAGGTGTGGTTTGGTGGTGCAGGGATGGTGTGGAAGCCCCCAGATGAGATATCCACCCCTGTGCCAGTTCCTCAGCCACCAGGACACCTCCATCTCCTGCAGGGGAGTGCTGCAGCAGAATAAGCATATGTATAAATAAATCAGCAGGGCCCCAACCAGAGGGCTTGAGCCCAGAACAGCTATCAAATATTTATATGCAAGCAGCAAAATAAATAGGTGAGAAAGCAGGTGGAGGACGTTCTGTCTTCACATCAGTCCCTGGGCTGGGCCCTGTGCTGTGCCTGGGGAAGCACATCCAGCCAAGGGGGACACCAGCAGTGGTGGCCCAGCAGGACACCAGCCAGGAGCCTCCAGCCCTCTGCAGAGAGGAGAAATCATCCTCCTGCTTCCCAACAGCCTGACAAGCAGGCTCTGCCCTGTTCCTGACTCACCCCTCATCACTGCTCCCTCCTGGGGTGCTCCAGGCTTTGCTCTGAGTTGCCCAGTTGTCTGACAACCCCATCAGCGTTAGCATCAAGCTATTATTGGTGTGATGTTTTAATTGAACTCCCCTCACTGAGAATGAATCCTCACTGGAGAACTCCTTGGCCAGAAAAGCAGGGATCCATCACTCCTGGTGGTGGTACCCAGGGAGAGGCACCCCTTCCCCTCCTGGAAAAACCCAGCTGTGCCCCCACCTCGCTGAGGTCACGGATTTAACGAGGCAAATGGATGGTTTTCACTTCAGGACTCTTGAGGGTGTGTATGGTCAGAGCCAGGTACACAATTCAGTCCCACTCCAGCCTGTCAGGAGAATAAATCTCCAAGCAGACACGGAATCAAAGCCTCCCTGCCCAGCTTGCAGTGCCTATGGTTATTCAGGAGATCAATCAGGGCTATGAAATGCTGTCTCTCCCAAATCAATGAACACAACTGAAAGGTATCTATTCATTATTTGAGCTCAAGCTTGGCCTCATTGCACCGGTGGAACAAAAACCTGTCTGATAATGACAACGACAAGGCAGAGGCTGGGGAAAAGAATTGTCCACCCCATGCAGGGGGCTGTGATGGGAGGCATCAGCTGCACCACAGGTCCTGGGGCCTGAGTGCTGCTCAATCACCACCTCATGCTGCTGGAGACAGTATTTCACACCTAAATATCAGCCTCTTTCCCTTCAGTGCCTCCACAAATCGTGTTAAATACGGACACGTTGCATTTGTTTCATTTAGGCACGAGGAACTGGGAAACTAAATGCAACAAACAACCAGGAGCTGCTTCTCTCTGTTTATTGCTTGTGTGGCAGTGGAGCAGTGAACACCACCCTCATCACCTTTTAAAATGTCCTAAAAAAACCCAAACATTTTAGTTCTGCAAAGCTGGTACTGGCTTCACAGGAACAGATTTCCTAGGGGTGGATTCACCTCTACCCCTTCTCCAGGCAAAAACCTTGTCTGGATTTTGATGGAACACCACCTGTGTCTGCTCACAGGAATTTTTGGTGAGGCATTTGCTGCTCTTCCTCAAACGCTCTATCCTGGTGATAAAGCAAATGAGTAAAAACCTCATATTGATTTTTTTTTTAAATTTATAGTTGTATTAAATTTATAATTGCATTATTGTCTGTCACAGCTGCAGAAAAAATATTTTAAGTGGAGTCAGGACATCCTGAAAATCTTCTGCTGTTGCCTTGATTTGAAATCTTCTGCCTCAGCTTCTCTGAGAGCAGCTCTCCAAGGGACAGCATCAGGCATTTCGTGGGGCAGAGTGGGAAGAACCAGGATTTGCTGGTCCCTCATGGGAAGATCTTGTACAACATGTGATTTTACTGCATTCTGCAGCACCCTTGGAGTCCTCTCCCTCTTTACACCTGCGCTGTTCTGTCCTCTCATCCAGACACTGCTGATCTCCTGCCCTCAGTCTCTGATCACACCCCAGCATCTCCAAAAAACCCCCAAACCAAACCAAACCAACGAACCTGGTCCCTAAATGATTTACAGCCATCCACATCCCAGCTGGCTGCCCCCATGGCACATCCTGCCCACATTCCTGGGGCACTGAGGATGCAGGAGAGACACCTCACACTCGTGCAGGGGGAGCACCACTGAAGGAATTCGTGCAGACAACTGGACAAATTAATATTGCTCTGGGTCCACGGGATCTCGTGGATACAGTGGAGGTGTTGACCCTTCACAAGGTGCTCACTGAGGTGACAAACAAATGCCATGAAGCCACTGAGACCACACTGGGAGTAATGTCCTGTTTTTGCTGATTTATGCAAAGGCAGATATTTTTGTGTTGGAGAGAGCACGGTGTAAAGTCATTTAGACAATAAAGGAGTGACAGGATTTCCACAGGAGAAGAGATTAACCAAAGTGGGATTATTTTGTTCTGAGGGAAGATGATTAAGAGGTGGCATGATTGAAGTATTTAAACTGGCTCAGGGTTATTATCAAATTAAGCTGTATTGGAGATCTCTGGGCAGCCGTCACTCAGGGGCAGAGCAGAGGCCTTTGCAGCCTCTCCCATAGCACAGGGCATGGTTTGGGCTCATCCAGAGGACAGTCATGCATGGAGAAAGTAGATGTGTGGGTTTGGGTGGGCTGGAGAGCTGCCTGTTACTTACAGATCACCTTAACCTTGGCACCACGTTGATTTGAGCACCAGGATCCAGCACATACCTATTTATTCCCCTCAGATGGATGTTCTCAGCACCCTCAGTGCTGCTGGCCTTCACTCCTGCAAATTACTGCCAACTCCTGCCCCTGTGCCACCTCCCCAGGCTGACTCCTCGTGCAAGAAAACACTTGCCAAGTGAGGGGACGTGCCCAGGTCTTGTACCTTTTCTGTATCCCAGGCCCAGCCCTGCCCTGTGCATCATTCTGCTGCTCTCCAGCACCACCCCTGCACACATTTCTGCCTCACTGTTCCTCTGGTGCCACCTTGGATTCTCTGCCATGCCCACCCTGCCAGTCCTCTGTAACCTTCAGAGCAGACTGAGTGTTTTCCTTGGATTAGCATCAGATAATTGCTTTGTAGAGGGTTCACTCAGGGCCTTCCTGTCATCTCTGTCTAAGATTTTCGTTCCGGATCACAATCAGGTTGCAGTCTCTCACTGAAGCTTCAGCACCCATAATTACAAAATTGGCTCTTCAGACCTTGATGAGCTGCAAATTCCTTTATGGTTTCACCTTGTTTCATGTGCTCCCTCTCATCTGCAGCATTTTCATGTCAAGTGCAGCTCTCCTCAGATTTCTTCAATAGGACTTCAAAATTAGTCTCCTCTTCCCAAGTGAACTAAAGAGAGCTCAACCAGCAAGTACTTCAAGCCCCACTATTGTCAGTGCAGAAGTTACTTTTTGGACTCTTTTGGCCCCTGTTTTTGATCTCCTGCAGCTGTTTATCACGTTTCCAGGGAATTTCATCTCTGACTGCTCAGAGGGTTTCAGACTGCTCTTTCTTCCCACCTTCCAAGTTACCTCTGGACCCATTTGGTGTCAACAATCACCACCACTACAGCTGTTCTCAAGCTGCCTTCTGTGTCCAAATCCCACAGGCTGTGCAGGCCAGGACACTCACTGCTGCCCTGCTTTTCTGGATGGAGAGTTCAGACTTCAGAGGCTGAACTTCCAAAATGCTGGCTCCAAAACAGCTCCCATAAATCCACACTTCTTCCCTGGGGTGTCTGCAGAGAAATGTATTTCACTGTTATCTATACAGAGGTGATTCTGAGTTTATGCCCAAATAGATCTGCTCCTCCAGGCCAGGCTACCACCAGACTCCTTCTGTTCCTTTCTACCCCTCCATCACTCAAGAAGGTGCTGCTGCAGCAGACCTGGGCCACGCTGATGTCACCAAATTAACTGCTGGCTGCTGATGGGTGAGGAATGAGGACAAGAACACAGGAGATGGAACACTGTGAGTGCTTCCCTGGAGCAGATCTCAGTCCTTTTTCGGTGAGGAGCATGGATTGAGTGCTGGAGGACAGGCAGGATCTGCAGAGGGATCTGGACAAGTTGGATTGATGGGCCAAGGCCAGTAGGATGAGGTTCAATAAGCCCAAATGCTGAGTCCTACAGTGAGTCACAACAACCCCTGCAGCTCCAGGCTGGGGCAGAGCAGCTGGAAAGTGCCCGTTGGGAAAGGCCCTGGGGGTGCTGGTGCCAGGGGCTGGACATGAGCCCAGGGGAGCCCAGGGGGGCAAGAGGCCAATGGCCCCTGGGCTGTGCCAGCCATGGTGTGGCAGCAGGACCAGGGCAGTGACTGTCCCTGTGCTGGCCCTGCTGAGGCCCCTCCAGGGCTGTGTCCAGTTCTGGGCCCTCATGGAAGAGAGACATTGAGGGGCTGGAGCGTGTGCAGGGAAGGGAACGGAGCTGGGAAGGGGCTGGAGCAGCAGGAGCAGCTGAGGGAGCTGGAGGGGCTCAGCCTGGAGCAAAGGAGGCTCAGGGGGGACCTTCTGGCTCTGCAACCCCCTGACAGGAGGGGGGAGCCGGGGGGGGGGTCGGGCTCTGCTCCCAGGGAACAAGGGACAGGAGGAGAGGGAATGGCCTCCAGCTGTGCCAGGGGAGGCTCAGGTTGGACATCAGGAGGAATTTAAACATTGGCAGGGGCTGCCCAGGGAGGTGTTGGAGTCCCCACCCCTGGAGGTGTCCAAGGAAGGCCTGGCCGTGGCACTGAGTGCTCTGGGCTGGGGGACAAGGTGGGGATGGGACACAGGGTGGACTCAGTGATTCTGGAGGTCTTTTCCAACCCAAATAATTCCCTGATTCCATAAGTCTGGTCCACAAACCAGGCGTGGCTGAGCATCCCACATGGGCCAGAGCATTTTTGTCCAGTCCCACCCCAGAGGTGGTTTTGTCTCTCCATTCCCTCCCAGGCTGTCCAGACAACCAGTGTGCAGGTGACAACACACTGCCAGCTCCAGCAGTGTCACACCAGCTCCATCCCTGGGCTCAGACTGCAGCAGGTTTGTCCCGTCCTCCCACGCACACACACTGCCCCTGCCTGAGATTACAGGTCCCAAAACACCTTTGGGCTTTGTCTGAGGATGGGAGAAGCTTAAAAAAAGCCTTCTTCTTGATTGCCAGGAGAGTTTTCTTCATGAGAGCACGAGCAAAGGGTCCAAACCCAGGCACTGAGGTGTCCTCCCAGCCTCCTCCTGCCATGTGTGGAGAGATCCCCCCTGGTGCCTGGGAGGCTGGGGAGACAGTTCATCAGAGCTCATCAACATCTGCACAGCCCCTCTGGGAAACTCCCTCTGAGTGCTTAAAAAGGGCACCAGAGCACAAAAACCGGTTCTGCCCCGTTGGGCTGGGAACAAAAGCAATTAACTGGCAGAGGTGGGAGCAGGGACTTTGGGCTCTGCTTATCCTCCTGATTAGGGGATCATCTGTCAGCCTTGGCCTCTCCTCCAGGCAATCCCCAGGCACAGCTATGAGCCAGAGCAGCCAACAGCTCTGAAAGGCCAGGCCTTGGCACCCCTCTGCAAGGCTGCAGATTTACATGGGCTCTCTGGCTCCCTGGGAGGGACCAGCCAGTGCATCTCCATGCTTGGAGCTGCCAGGAAGGAGCTACCAAGGGTGGGGTTTTTTGGTACTTCTTTCCTCAAAACTGTTATATTTTTTTGCTAGGACACTCATTGCAGTTCTTTCCAATCTCACTTTTGTCACCAAGTTTGATAGAATTCAAAGAGAGTTTGAGTGATACTCTCAGCCCCATGGTGTGGCTCTCGTGGATGGGTCTGAGCAGGGCTGGATGATCCCTGTGGGGCCCTTCCAACACAGCACATTCTCTGGCTCTGTGACTGCCACCCTCCTGTGGACAACAGCTCCAGGATTCCTTCTTGCAGAGCAAGGCAGGAAAAGCCATGCCTGGTGCCTGCAGTGATTATTGCCTGACAAATGCACTCCACACACATCCATCCTGCTCCTCTGCTCCGTGCTCAGGGACCATCTTGCCTCTTCCTGTTGGGACCCCACCACAAGGACACCAAACCCCCTTCAGTGTCTCTGAATCAGGCAGAAGGCACTGCCAGGGCAGCTGTTCCTAATGGGCATGGAATGAAACCATCCTCCAAAAGACCACTATTAATTCTGCATCAGTGTCCCGCTGCCCCTGCCCTCTCTGCCGGTGATGAGCTTGGACTCTGCTCCATGTCTGAGTCCCCAGGTCTGGCTGTGTGGAGGATGAGGGGCTGGCAGGCAGGGGAAGCCCACGCTGGGGAAGCAGGGCTCCCTGCAGGCTGCCTGGCACGGGCTGTGCCAGGGGATCCTTGGCTGTGCAGGTGGATGGGCAGAGGGCTGTGGTGCAGCGGCAGGGCCAGCACAGCCCGGCTGCTTCCCAGCCTGCACCAAGCCCAGCTGTTTTCCAAAGTGCTGGGGCTGGGCCCGGGGTTATGCACTCAGTGCTGGGGCTGGGATCCTTGGGAAATCCAGCCCCATCACCCTGGAGGTGACTCTGCCCTGCACATGCAAAGCCATCCCCATCCACCACGCAGTGAAAGCCCAGCCTGCCCTCTCCTGATGGAATCTCCAGCACTCCAGCCTAGCAAAAGCTTTCAGAAGAGGTCCCAACTCAACCTCCTGCCCACCAGGAGCTCCCATGTGTGCTGTCCCTCTTCATTGTAATCCCAGTTCTGGAGTCACTCAAAAAGAAAGGCAGCTGGATATCCTCTTATCCTCCCCATGCACCCTGGGGATGCTCTTGGCCTCTTTCCATGGAGGGTGGAAGAGCTGTTTGCCAAGAAGGTGCTGACCAAAAGCTTGCTTGAGGGAGGGTCTTCTGCCATCCTCTTCTGGAAGTTGGTCTGGGGGTGGCCTCTCTCATCCATTACTAGCCACAAATTAACCTGTCTCACCACCTCCAGGGTGAAAATGTCTGGGGCTTATATATATCTTATATATAATACATGTTATTATATATATAAATATTTGTACTCTTACTGGCAGTCCACTCCCCCAGTCACTCCCAGCTGTCATGGGTAAGTGGACAGACAAGCTGGCTCTCTGAAACCCCAAAGGCCATGGGCAGTGCTGAGGCCCCCTCATGCCACATCCTTTTTGTGCCCAGGGAATGTTTCCTGGGAGCCAGAGTGAAGTATTTCCAAGGCAGAGAACCCAGCAGAGGGCCCAAGCAACACCAGTGTCTGGGGGACAGCTTGACTGGACAGGGATGAAGACACCAGGCCAGGAAAAACCTTCATTTCTGGGTTTGTCAGACAGGCATCACTTCTTCTGGGAGCATCTTAGTGTTTCTTGGGAGTTGGATTAATGCTGAGCACTGGGAGCTGGACAACCTGGAGCTTCAGGAAAACTCAGAACCTTGTTCTGGAGCAGTGGGAAGACCTCAACACCGAGGCATATCAACAAGGGGACATCCTCTGAGATCTCCCAACACCTCCCTGCTGAGCCTGTGCTGGCTGGGCTGCTGGGGTGGGACAGCAGCATCTTTGCCCAGAGGAAATGGAGACTAAACCACAGAGAAGAAATGGGGAGAGAGTGAGAAAGAAAGAAAGAAGCGATGAGATGAGCCCAGGGGTGTTGTAACGAAGGAAAACCCAAGGGAGAAATGGGCTAAAGAAACCAGTGAAGAGATCACTGCACTGTGGGGGATCAGGGAAGGTATAATCCATACAAGCCTGACCTGATTTTGGTCTGGGACATGAGGAGAACAGTTCTAACCCTGAGATAACTTCAGAGCATCCTGCTGAGAGGAAAAGGCTCTGGCAGAGGCACTGGCACAATCATCACTGTGGTTATTTGTGAGGACACCCCAACTCTTGGGGGTGCTGCCAAGCAGCAGAGAGTCCAGGGACAACACAAGGGCTCCTCAGGCTGGGGGAACCACAGCAAGGAATGGAGGGAAGGACCCCAGAGCCCACGGGGGTGAGGGCCTGTGGAGAAGCCCAAGGGGAACAACCACAGTTCACTCAAACCCCCCTGGAGGGTGGAAGATGAGCAGGAGGAAGGGCTGCCCTTGGAGCCACAGACCTTTCCTCTCCCCCTTCCCCCACTTGACATTTGGAGTGTGAATGTCTCCGTGTTTGGTGCTGGCAGAGATCATTTCTCCTGAAGGAGAAGGAGGTGCCGACAGCAGCAGCCGCGGGGACGCAGCTTTCCTCTAATGAACTAGAAAATAGTTTCCCTTTAATACTGATTATCCTGGAAGCCAGCTGAAGGGAATGTGATTTCCATAAAGATGAACCTGCTCAGCACCAGCTTCCTCAGCAGCACCAGCAGCAGCAGCACAGTCTGGGCCTCAGCTGGGACATTCTGCAGCATCCCAGGCTCGGCAGCACTGCCAGGTACCTCTGCTCCCCAACAGGCAGCAGGGAGCTGTGCCCCTCTCCAGCAGCTCTGTCTGCCTCTGAAAGCACTTGCAGCCCACCAGGAGGGATTGCTGAAGCTCTTGAGACTGTTAATACATCCTGCCTTTCCCACCTCAGCCCGGCTCCCAATTCACCTCTCCCACCTCAACCTGGCTCCCAGTTCACCTCTCCCACCTCAGCCTGGCTCCCAGTTCACCTCTCCTATCTCAGCCTGGCTCCCAGTTCACCTCTCCCATCTCAGCCTGGCTTCCCATCCCACCTCTCCCATCTGACCCCAGCTACTGGTTGCGCTGAGCACCTGGGTGCTGCTGTCACTCCTTTGCCACCCCATTCTGGGGCCATTTTGGCAGTGGGACTGCAGCAGGCAGATCTGTGGCCATGGAAGAAACCAGGCTGGAAAGATCCATCTGGGACAAAAAGCAAGAGGCCCTGACCCAGCTCCCTGCATGGGCACCAGTGCACCCACAGGAGGGGGAGCAGCAGGTCCAGCAGCAGCTTGGTTTGCACCATAAGCCAAGAGTCCAGTTCAAGTCACTCCCTGGGGACCAAGATTTGCAAAGGGCCGAGCTCCTCAGGCTCCCCATGTTCTATTCCTGGCCAGACTTCCATCGTGTTCTTAGATCTTCCACAACTGCCACCAGTTTGCACTGGGAATCCCCAGGCTGGGGATGAGCAGATGGAGAAACCCTTGGGGAGAAGGACTTGAGGGGGCTGGTGGGGGACAGGCTGGACATGACCCAGCCCAGAGACCCCCCGTGCCCTGGGCTGATCCCCCAGCGTGGGCAGCAGGGCAGGGGGGATTCTGCCCCTCTGCCCCTCAGCTGAGACCCCCCTGCAGAGCTGCTCCAGCCCTGGGGAACAGCACAGGGAGGACATGGAGCTGCTGGAGAGAGTCCAGAGGAGGCACCAAGATGGTCAGAGGGATGGAGCAGCTCTGCTGGGAGGAAAGGCTGGGAGAGTTGGGATTGTTCAGCCTGCAGAAGAGAAGGCTCCAGAGTCACCTTATTGTGGCCTTCCAGTGCCTGAGGGAAGCAACAGGAAAGATGGAGAGAGGCTATTTCCAAGGGCCTGGAGTGCCAAGACAAGGGGGAATGGCTTCAAACTGCCAGAGAGCAGGGTTAGATGGGTTGCCCAGGTTGCCCAGAGAAGCTGTGGCTGCCCTGGATCCCTGGAAGTGTCCAAGGCCAGGTTGGACAGGACTTGGAGCACCCTGGGCTGGTTGCTGCTGTCTGCAGCAACAGGGATTGGAAAGAGATGAGCTTTAATGTCCCTTCAACCCAAGCCATTCTATGGTTCTATGATAGTCCCACCAAAGAGGTGGCTCAGAGGTGGCTCAGAGGTGGCTGTCCCTGCCAGCCCTTCCCATGTATTGATGCTGCTTCTCCCTGGCCCTGAGCAGCTCCACAGCACCAATACATGCCCTGAACACGTGTGTGCAGGCTCTGTGCCCTCCTGCCAGCCCACACTCTGCTTTCCCAGGCTGTTTGCACAGCGAATACCTGCACAGCACTGCCCTTCTGCATTCCTGAGCTCTGCAGTGTTTTGCACCTGAAGAAAGGTCTTCAATATTGAATTTTCTCCTCTGGAAAATGCCAGCCAGGATCCTCCACTGTGCATGTGAGTGCTTGCTCCCAGCTGGGGTGCAGATGGCTGCAGGCTCACAAAATCTGGCTGAAGGGAAGCTTTGGGTGCATAGTTTCTGCATGTTCACATTCATGTTTGTGCTCCCTGGTACTCCTGTGCCTCACCAGCATATTTGTGGCTAACATGTTATTAATCATGTGCAGAGCATATGTTCTGCACCAAGACACATGGACACACCATTCCCATGCCATATGTGACAAATTAAGGGAGGGGAGGGATGTATAAATGAGAGAAACAAGGAGCCTGGCTGCCTGTGAGTGCCCATGGGCGAGCAGCACATGCCAGGGAGAGCCACCAGCCCTGGGCAGTGGGAGCACCTGCACCAGGCCAGAGTCAGCACTCCCTGCCCTGGTGCCACCACCTGGGTCAGCACTTCTGCCTCCCCTCACGTGGATTATGTTGTCACTAATAACCACATAAAATATTCAGGAGCTTGCTGCTCTGCCAGAGGCACTGCGGGGATGGGAGTGCCAGGAGATGGATGGATGGAGGCCTGGGTAGCACCAAGAGCTTGCAGGGCTCTGCTGGGCTCAGCTTTTGGGAAGGGGGTTTATGCTCCGAGCAGCAGCTCAGTCCTGCACGGGGAGGCATCTTGTGCCTCATCCCACCAGAGGGAGAACAACTGGCAGGGACCTGCTACTGGAGGGGACTAAACCATCCCAATCCTGCTCCCTGGATCCTTGTCCATGTGAAGTGCACACATGGTTCTGCCTTAGAGACAGGAAACCTGGGAAAACTCCCTCTGACCCCTGGGAGGTGGTCCCCACTCTCCAAGATGCCATGTGGATGGCAGCACCACAGCTGCCTCTGTCCAAGCCCGGGATTGGGACCCTCTGACCACCTGGGGAGTCACACAAACACAAGGGGATGGTCTTGGGTGACTTTCCTTTCTGCCAGGACCACAGATGTCTTGAGGGGCTGGAGCCAGGGACAAGATGCCACGGGGACAGGTGTTGTGACAGCCTTGGCACAGTGCTGGTGGCAGCAGCCTGGCAGCAGCTCTGGAGAAGGAATGCAGGCAGGAGCCCAGCACAGCACTGGGAGCCATGTGCTGTCCCCAACCTGCTGGGAATCACTGCCCACCTCAGGCAGGAGAAGCCCTGGAGGTGGCAGGGCTGGTCATGCTCATGTGCTTCTCCATGGGAGCCTTCAGAGCTGCATCTCCTGTGAGTGTCTGCAGGTCACCTGCTGCCAGTGCCATCAGCTCTCCTGTCACCCGGGAGCAGCAGCAGCTGGCACAGCTTTTGGCACAGCTGGGCTCCCTATCCTGAGGCCCCCGTGGCCTCTGATGGCCCTGGCTGTGTCCACCACTGCCCACGGGGCTCACCATGGGTGGCTGGTGAGGCAAGACAAGAGCCAGTGCTCTGCCCAGCGTGGGCTCACACGCTCAGCAGGTGCTGCTTTTTGGAGCAGGGCTCCTGGATCTGAGCAGCACGAGGTGCCTGAGGGGAGGAGACCACGGACAGAGCATCTGCTGCACATGGGGCAGAGGTGAGGGAGGGAGAGAAAAACTGGTCCCCTGCCTCCCTCCCTCCTGAAAGCAACAGTGACAGGGACAACTCTTTTCCTGGTTTCGTTTGGAATCCTGGAAGGATGTGGTTTGGGGCAGTTCTTTGATCTTTCCTTGGTCACAGCAGGAAAGACATCATAGTTTTCACATCACAAAAGGCTGCAGGGGCTGTGCAGGGCACAAGCTCTCCTTGGCACTCCTGGAGTGGGGCTGTGGGGCTGATGCCCCCATGGTTCCATTTGCCCCCTTGTGCCCAGGTGCACTACAAGTCCCCACACTTGGTGTTTAGGCAATTCCTCTTGTCCAGCCCCAGGATCCCAAAGGAAAACAACAGGAAACTCTCAGCATTCCCCACGCTCTGCCTGCATCTCTAAATTCCCTTTTGAGTCAGTCTAGCTGGAGCTGTCAGTGCCACAGTCACGTGTGGGGCACTTAATGCCAGGAGGGCTGGGGGCTCGAGCACCTTGTGCACACTGGAAGCAGACTGACCCTCTTCTTCTCCCCTCCCCTGATGCCAGAAGCTCCAAGGGATGCTTATCTCCACATCCAGGTCCCTTATGGTGGCTCTCAGCCTTGCCAGTGCATTGGCATAAACAACAGCAGATGCCACCCCGGAGTGAAGTCCATCAGGATCAGCCTTAACCTGTCCATTGCTCCACACGTGGCTTTGCATCTCTCACCCACAGCTCCTCCACAGAGACACAAAACCCCAAAAAACCATCCCACCTTTCTTCCCTGTGCCCCCAGGGGAGAGGGGGATTCTCCAGGTGGCTTTGGAGCTCCTTGGGCTGCTCTTTGCAGTGGTTGGTCTGTGAGAATCAAGGCTGATCATGGTCAGAGACACACCAAAGAGCCCTGGAGCTTCCCAGTGTGCTGCCAGCGAGGAAACACCGGAGTCAGACAGAATTCCAAGGTGTGTGGTGAGCCAGGAGACACCCCATGGGCTGGGGAACAGCCGAGGGGATGTGGCAGCTTGATTTTGGCTCCAGGCAAGCACGAGCCCCTCTCCCCTGGGAGAGGGGGCACTGGGATTTAGTAAAACATATCACCCACCTGTGGCTCTGCAGGGGGATTTTGTTTTGTAAAAGGATTTATTCATAAAGCCACGGCAGCAGGAAACCAATCCTTGTCCTGCGGGCCCTGCAACGTGTGTATAAAGTAAATTAGAACAAGGTCTGCGTGTGAAGGTTATAAACAAACATAACATGGGTTAGGAGTGGGGAGGGAGGGAAAGAGTTGGAGGGAGAGAGAAAAAGGCAGAGGAAGAGGTAGGGGAGAGCCCTTTCATAATTCACAGTTCCTGAAATAAAAATAAGGCTGGAATCATGTTTTGGGTAGAAGGGAGAGCGCGTAGGAAGTGTGTACTTGCCAATCTGCCAAAAGAAAGTTGCTTTTTATTTTCTTAAGAAGGCAATTATGTATTTTTGTCATCCCCTTCCTACTTTGAAGCCGCTGAACCTGCTTTGCTCAAACTTTCCAAACAATTTGCCCTCAGGCTGCTGCCAGAACTGCAGCACTTACACCGGGAGGATGAAAGCGGGCGAGTGCCGCGGCGTGCGGAGCAGAGGCACCTCCGGCTCGTGTCTGCCTCTGCATCTCGGGGGGCTGGAGCCACCAGCTCCCCTCGCTGCCTTCTGCAAAGGAAGGGGGCTTTTGAAGCTTCGGTGTGCCTCGACTCGGGTCAGAGGCTCGTCACAGGCACGCGGGGATGCTGAAATGCCAGTGCGACTCCAGAGCTGCTGCTTCTCCTGGAAGTCCCACCGTGGGAGATCGGGGTTTGCATGGAGGGCAGAGCACAGCTGAATTCAGGTCCAAGCTGGTGCTCAGCAGACCCTGGACAGGGAACATATATGGGCTTCTTAAGATCCAGTGTTGACCTCGTCATTTACAGAGGGAAATTCCATCCCCTCCTCAGTGCCTGCTCCTCTCCACCTCAAATCCCTGACACATCCCTGGGCTTCCTAACTCTTTAGAAATCATTGCAGCACTTGGGTAGATACTGAGTGGCTTTGGGATAGATCCCTCAGGTTGTACCTGAGGTTCACAGCCAGTTGCAGCCCTGGTAGGATGGGCAGAATATCAACAAGTTTTGCTCTCTGCTGTGCTCCTGTGCCTCCAGCTCTGCTGTGTCGGTGTCCCTCACTCCTGGAGATGTCTCCTGTTTCAAGGAAGCCATGGATTCTCACCCCATAGGTGAGAAAGGCATTTGAGGCAGCAGGTTGCCTCGATTTAAGGCTCCTGTTTCACTTCCAGTAGCAAATGAAATTTTTTTTTTGGTGAATTTAATTCACAGCTTTTCCTGCAGGTTGTTTGGACTCTGCAGAGTTGTTGCAGCCAATATGAGGAGGATAAGGCTGCGTGCAAGAGGAAAGGGATCATTTTGATCCCACCTGAGTCAAGCCAGCATCCTAAGGCCTCCCAGTTCCATATCCACGTTGCCATGCTGACAGCATTCCTGCCACTGCTCCTTGCCCCACCCTGTCAGCAATATCAAATGCTGCCTATAAATTACTAATAAGAAGGATATGTACCTTGGAAAACAAGGTAGTGCCTGTGGGTGGGATGGGATCAATTTTCTAACCCAATGTAAACAGTGCAGTAACTTTGATATTCATGATATTCATACCCAGGAGGCAGGAGCTGGGCATTAAGGTCACGAGATAGCAGCATTACAAGTAGCACATTACAGAGATGCATGGGCTTGGAGCCCCTGGAAGCAGATAGGAGTGACCCAGCCATGGCCAAATGTGCTCCTGCCTGGTGTGATAACTCCATCATCTGAGGGGGTCAATAATGCTGAGAGGATCCCAGGGGAGGTGAGAAACTGGAACCCCTCATTGGACTCACAAGTTCATATTTAAGGGGTTTAGGGTTTACATATCCATGCTATTAAAATTGGGGGGGTTCATGAGGATGACATAAGGGGAAAACCCAGATTAACAAATCTTGGGGTGTTACAATCACATCACAGGAAAAATCCTACTTTTTCTTGGGGGATTTTACAGGGGGGAACAGGTAACACAAAGGGAGAGAGAAAACACAAAAGGTTTTCTGCACAGGTTTGATGAGATCAGGGCATGTTTTCTCCAAGCCTGGGCAGGACATTCCAAATCCTTGTCATCAATGGATCCTTGTCTGGACTCCAGATGGAGGTTTTCCCCCAGTCTCTGTCAGCCCAAGGCTTTGTTTAAACTTAGCAGTTTTTCTTTTTCTCATATCCAATTTTTGGAATCCAACAATCATCCTCCTTCAGGTCCCACACTCAGCCTTAACTTCGTCTTGCACTTATAAATATGACAAATATGGTCATGACTGGGTTGGTGTGAAGAGAATCACACAAGCTCATCTTGTCCCACTCCCTGCCATGGGCAGAGACACCTTCCACTAGCCCAGGTTGCTCCAAGCCCTGTCCAACCTGGCCTGGGACACTTCCAGGAATCCAGGGGCAGCCACAGCTTCTCTGGGCAACCTGTGCCAGGGCCTCCCCACCCTCATAGGGAAGGATTTCTTCCCAGTATCTCATCTGGTGAGGAACAGTGACAGGGGGAAAAAGCAAACCCGAGTCAGTTCAGCAGCCACATCTTGAGAGGACCCACCTGTCCCTCTGCTCATCTGAAAGACAAACTGGCAAAGATGCGCCTTGATAATTAAGAATTGCACTAATTAGAGCTGCTCTTCAAATGTGACATGACTTGCAGATCACATGTGATGCAGACCACTCATTTATTTCACAGTCCATATTCTCGGTTTTCTTTTCCATAAGACCCTTTTTTTCTGGTGCATCTGCTCTTTGAAAAAAATGAAGCCTCAGAAGGAGCAAAACTGGTGAGCAGAAGGGTGTGACCACGAGTATCATGATGAGGGAAAGGCAGTTGTGAATGCTCTTAATGTTTGCAGTAATTAAGTAACTGTCTAAATTCCTAAATCCCGATTTTGAAATCATTTGGTTGACTTGACACGTCCAAGTCCCAGAGCTTTTAATTCAAATATAAAGCTTGATTGGCAAATTAATATAAGGCTATGAATGAAATTAATGAAAGATTAAAGACCAACAGCTCATGCTGATATAAAAATTACCCCTCCAAAATAGGTTATGCAATAATTAGAATAAGTTACCACTATGTTAATATTAATACTGATATAACATTTGTTCATCGATTAGATTTACTGATTCCCAACAAAGTTCTAAACCCTTAGATGTGTGTGTTGAGTCTTTCCAGGCCCTGTTAATCATCTTTATTTTCAATTCCATAATTTTTAAAATTGCTATAAAGCGAATTTTCATTAATAAATTGTATAGTGGAGCACTCGAGTTCTCAGTTGCACTGAGCGAAATGAGATCTAAAGAGCCATTAGGACCATGGAATGGGTAATTGATTATCCCAAATTACTTGGTCAATGTGCTTGGAATCCTCGAACTCACTGTTTCCCTGTCAGCCTCTGCATCTCGTGTCAGCCTGGAAAACTGAGAAAGGGACAATACCAGGGAGTGTCCAGCTGGGTTTTGCTCCCAAAGTGCTGCAGACTGTGGAGTTTTGCAAGTTGTCCCTGAATCAGCAGTGCCCTGGCAGCCAGGAGGGACATCCCTGTCCTGGGGCATCAGGGAGGGGATTGTCCTGCTCTGCTCTGCCCTGGGGTGGCCTCACCTCAACATTGGGGCAGTTTGGGGGGACACAATGGAAGGAAGGGATTGAGCCATTGGAGAGTGTCCAAAGGAGGGACAGGGAGATGGGGAAGGGCCTTGATTTGAAGGTGTGTGAGGACACTGAGGGCACTTGGTGTGTTCAGCTGGAGGAGACTGAGGGGAGACCTCAGTGCAGTTCCAACTGCCTGGGCAGGGGCAGAGGAGGGGCAGGGACAGAGCTCTGCTCTGGGGGGACCAGGGACAGCAGCCAGGGAATGGCTGGAGCTGTGTCAGGGCAGGCTCAGGTTGGATCTCAGGCAAAGGTTCTTCCCCCAGAGGCTGGTTGGGCACTGCCCAGGCTCCCCAGGGCAGTGGGCACAGCCCCAAGGCTGCCAGAGCTCCAGGAGGGTTTGGCTGATCCTCTGGGGCACAGGGGGTGACTCTTGGGGATGGGCCTGTGCAGGGCCAGGGGTTGGACTGGATGATCCTTGTGGGTCCCTTCCAGCTCAGCATATTCTGGGATTCTGGAATTTGTGTCTCTGGGTTCACAGGCTGTGTCAGAGAAAAATGGGACTTATTATTCAGTAGGTTGGGATGTAGAGCAGGGCTGGGACATGCAGAGATTTCATGTGTCACATTAATTGGGCCAGATGATGTGTCAGCCACATATTCAGAGAGTATGGAAAGGAAAACCCCTAGTACTCCCTCTCCTAAACATGACCTGTGTAGGACTTGTTTCCAAATTCAGCCTTTCTTCTCCTTTCCTCCCCTTAATGCCAAACTTATTTCATCCAGCCAACTAAACCATAGATCAGCAATGTTTCTCAGCTGAGAATATTCCAGTATTTTAAAATAAATTTTTTCTTCCATAATTGTGTTCAGCTTTATCATTACTTGTTGTCTGCTCTGCAGCACTTTGGTTAATACTCTGGAATTTTTTATGGACTCTGCAATTTATTGCACTGCTTCTCTCTCTGTCTTGTTTTTGACAGATGATAACTAAATTCTTTTGTTTCTGATCACTTATTCTTGTTTTATAGTGTAATAAAAAATAAAAACAGCCCAGTAAAATAGTGTAAATTGAGTGTGTGCAGCTGCATAGACCTGTTTTTCCTTATTGAATCAATGCATCCCCATATCCTGCATCCTTGGCCCTGTGCATCCTCCCAGTTCCAGTGATGGAAAGAGCCTTTCTGCTGCTGCTACAGGGAAAAAACCATCAGATACACACAAATGGTCCTTGGATGTCAGCTCTGTCTTCATGGAATCAGAGCTTGGTTTGGGTTGGGAGGGATCTTAAAGCTCATCTCATCCACCCCCTGCCATGGGCAGGGACACCTTCCACCAGCCCAGGTTGCTCCAAGCCCTGTCCAGCCTGGCCTTGGACACTTCCAGGGATCCAGGGGCAGCCACAGCTTCTCTGGGCAACCTGTGCCAGGGCCTCCCCACCCTCACAGGGAAGAATTCCTTCCCAATATCCCATCTATCCCTGCCCTCTGGCAGTGGGAAGGCATTCCCTTGTCCTGTCCCTCCATCCCTTGTCCCCAGTCCCTCTCAGCTCTCCTGGAGCCCCTTTAGGCCCTGCAAGGAGCTCTCAGCTCTCCCTGGAGCCTTCTCTTCTCCAGGGGAACCCCCCCAGCTCTCCCAGCCTGGCTCCAGAGCAGAGGGGCTCCAGCCCTCAGAGCATCTCCGTGGTCTCCTCTGGACCCTCTCCAGTAGCTCCACGTCCTTGTGCTGTTGGATCCCAGAGCTGGAGGCAGCTCTGCAGGGGGGGTCTTCAAGACCCTCTAGTCAGAGACTTGGCTGACCCTGACTGCCTGAATCCCCTTTGGCTGGCTGAGCCCTTCAAAGAGCCCACAAAACAATCCCCCAAAACCCAACTTGTTCTGGGTGTTCATCTCCTCTTCTCAGCACTTTGACACCCCCCACACACAGTGTGGGATACATGACAAGCAACATATCCTGGACCCAGCCAGCCCCTGGGGCCTGCCCCTGAATGCTCTCCAGCTGCTTCCCAGCTCCAAAGTCAGATGCTAAAACCTCTGGTCTCCAGTCTCAAGGCTTGGAGCATTGCCACATTCCATATTTTGGAGGGGACAGTGGTGGAGTCCTGGAAGCCACACACCTCCTACATCAGCTCAGACAAGCCCTGGCTCTCAGCTCTCCACCTTCTGCATCAGGACCTGCCTGTCTTCACCTGGGAGAAGAGCAGAAACCTGTTGCATAAGACACACAATCATCTCCCTGCAGCTTCCTGCTGCAAATCACATTCCAGCAGATGATTTTCACCTTCCTCGTAACTAATGAAAAACCCTTTAATTCAATGTGTTGACATTAAAGCTCAGGTCTCTTCCCTGGAATATAAATGGAAGTGGGACCCAGGCTTTTCCAGATAAAGGCAGTTTGGAAGGACAGGTTTGCTTTTTTCTGTGGATTTAACCTGCATCGGTTTGTTTAGTGATAAAATAGCAGAGAGACTGTGATTTCTCAGCCTAAAATTTAGGTCAGATCTGTCCCAAACCCTTGGCAATACAGATGACTAAAATCCTAAGATGGCAGAGGCTTGGTTGGCACGAAACAACCCCCCAAGACTTTTCCAGGACACCTACATGCCTTTGTGCTGAGGCAATTCCCTGGGAAGGCACAGAGCAGCACATTTAGTCCTGCCAACCTCCTCCCTTTCCCTGCTCTGGCATCTCCTTTCAGCTGCAGAAGACCCTGCCCACCAAAACCCCACCCAACCTCTATTTCAGCCTCTGATCTGCCAGAGGATCTTCTCTTGGGAGGATCCCTTTACCATCTGCTGCAGAGGGGGTGGTGGGAGGAGGCCAGACCCCTCTAGCAGTGTGAGGAAATGAATGGTGACATCACCCTGCATCCTTCAACTCGCTCACACCTGGGGAGTGGTGGGATCATGGTCCTGAAGAAGGTCCCACTGCTTCTGTGGTGAGGAACAACCTGCAGTGTGGGTCGTGTTGGTGATGCCAATGGAGCTGGGGGTGTCTGGGCAGCCTTGCCCTGTTCCTCCACTCCTCCAAGCACCACATGTGATGTGGAAGGGAATAACTGGTGTTTTCGCCACCTCTCCAAGCAGCCTATGTAATGTCACCTGTCCCCCTCACTCTGTCCCTGCTCTGCAGATCATGTCCTAATTCATCTCCCACCCACTCCCACTGACTCTGCTCTGAATCACAGAATCACAGAATCACAGGATCACAGGATATCCTGAGCTGGAAGGGACCCACCAGGATCATCCAGTCCAACTCCTAGACCTGCACAGGCCCATCCCCAACAGTCACCCCCTGTGCCCCAGAGGATCATCCAAACCCTCCTGGAGCTCTGGCAGCCTTGGGGCTGTGCCCACTGCCCTGGGGAGCAACCAGCCTCTGGGGGAAGAATATCTCATATCTAATATTCTAATACTCTAGTATCCAACCTGACCCTGTCCTGACACAGCTCCAGCCATTCCCTGGGGTCCTGTCCCTGGTCCCCACAGTGCAGAGCTCAGTGTCTGCCTCTCCCCTTCCCCTCATTTGGAAGAGTCATTGGGAATCTCACACTCCCAAACTCTGCACCAGTCACTCTCCAGAAGATCTGGTTTTGTCCTGTGCTTATCCAGCCTCAGGATCCCACAGACTCCCTGAGCATCTCTCCTGTTTCCTCCCAACATCCTGTCACCACCCCAAGACCGAGACCTGCATGTGTGTGCTCAGCACACGTGAGGAAGCTTTGCTGCTCTCCCAGGGGCTCATTCCAGAGGTGTGTCTCAGAGAATCCCCCTGGAGATGCTTCTGGTCCAGAAGGCCACAGAGGTGTTGAAGCTGGAAGTCGGTCCCTCAGGCACAAGCAGGATCCATCAGGGAGCTCTCCAACGTGCTGATGTCCGGGGGGCAGCACGTCTGTGTTTTGCAATCCGAGCGCAGATCTCAAACCCAGATTTGACGGCGTCCTCTTGTCTTCAGGTGAGACACGTGGCAAGTGCTTGGCTGCTTTCTCCTCACCCTGTGTGAAAAACTCACAGTCACGGAGGAGGGAAGAGATCTTGTGGTTTTGGAAAGGTGCTTGGGAGCAGTTGATGTGAGTCACTGCCAGGCATTGAGTGGCTCTAGATACCTGCCAGATTAGGGAGATGAATCACAGTCGTCGTGACCCCTACATGTGTCTGGCAAGTTGTTCTCTTGTTACCTAGTGAACAATCTGTTTTTCATGATCCTAAAATAACAATGTTTAGGCATAAATTTCGTTTTTACTTCTCAGCTCCGTGTGAGTCACTGGCACGGAAGGAAAAGGAGGAGGAATCCTCTATATAGCCTGCACATGGCTCAGGAGCAGGGAATTCGGAACAGGGAGCAGTCCAGCTCTGCTGGTGCCCCAGTGACGTCCCCTCCTTTCCTGGGGTGACTGACTTGGCCCGAGGGGAGTGTGCTGAACCAGGAGCCTCCACTGCAGCTCTTCATCCCAGATTATCTCCTGTGCTTCCTCCTGTCATCTCACTTGCCTCCCTAAGAAGTGTCTGGCTTGGATCCCGTGGTAAACTTGCTGGCTGCTGCCAGCCCTGTGCCAAAGCTTGCCTTTCAAATCTGAAACAAGAGCAGGTTGTAGGCTTGACATTTTTCAGTAACTAAGCCAAAGTATACGGCAAATGATATTTTTACCTTTTTTCTCTGTGCCCTTTTCTTTCCTTGTGTCTATTTGCTTCTGTCTTCAGTTTGCCTCACTAAAAGAAAAAAAAACCAACAAAAATTCAAACTCAAGTGTCACCAACTCAATAATTGCCCTTTCAATATGTCCCTGTCCAAGATGACTCTGAGCAACGAGGCTGCAGGGTCAAAGACTTGCCCTTGGAGGTTCTTTAAACTAAAGGGAGCGTGTTGCAGTGATATATTTAATGCTGAAAGCTGTGTTTTTCTCCCTTCTCTTCATAGGCATTTCATAGGCATCCACTGACAGTTCAGCTCTTGCACGGCTGTTTGTTTGCAGTGGATGTGTGCCAGCTGTAACTTAGATACAGTTAAATATTTCATGTCAAACCAGGATTGCTTCCCTTCTGTGACCACCCCACAACAGCCAGGGGCAGGGTGACTTACAGATGAGATTCCACTCTCCAACTGCCAGTGCCTTCAGGAGCCCCTTGGGTAGCACGGAGGCAGGAGCTCACATTTCTGGGAAGGCTTATATCTTATATATCTTTCTTTTTTTTTTTTTTTTTAACTTGTTCATTGCAAGAATTAAAATAATCTGAAGCAACCAGGAAGGTGAATGTGTCTGTTTAAAAAAGGGTTAGAGCCCCTTCCAGCACCTAAAAGGGCTCCAGGAGAGCTGGAGAGGGACTGGGGACAAGGGATGGATGGACAGGACAGAGGGGATGGCTTCCCACTGCCAGAGGGCAGGGATAGATGGGATATTGGGAAGGAATTCTTCCCTGTGAGGGTGGGGAGGCCCTGGCACAGGTTGCCCAGGGAAGCTGTGGCTGCCCCTGGATCCCTGGAAGTGTCCAAGGCCAGGTTGGACGGGGCTTGGAGCAACCTGGGATAGTGGGAGCTGTCCCTGCCCATGGCAGGAGGGTGGAGCAAAATGAGCTTTAAAGCCCTTTCCAACCCAAACCATTCCATGATTCCCTGATTTGATAGCAGCAGATGTACAAGGAAAAGGGGAGAAATGCTGAAATGGAGCAAACTGAGCAAGGCAACTGTGTGAGGTCCAGAACTACACTCTGTGCTTGTGGGTCTGCATTTGAACAGGGGACTGGACCTTTGGGGGTGCTTTGACCTCCAGCCACTGCCCCTGCAGGGCCCATCCCAGCAGCCCAGAGCCCAGAGTAGATGCTCAGGGACCACGACTCCTGCCCAGTCCCACTGTCCTGATGACCCCTGCAGTGCAGGCAGTGGCAGCAGCACAATCCCATGGGGAAACCCCAAAGCCCCCCCCAGATCCCTTGTGCATCCATTTCTCCTGCACAGAGGACCTGGCTCATCACCCCCAGACCTTCTTCCTCATCCCAGTGAGGAGGAGCCAAGCTCTGACCTTCCAAAGGTCCTGGCAAACGGGCTGAGCTGTGGCTCTGCTCCCTGGGGAGGACAGAGGCTGTTTCCATCAGGACAACTCTGGCAAGCAGGGAACAGGTTTCCCAGGAATGAGGCACCAAAGGGGACCAGCAACAGCACCAGCCAGGTCAGGGGAGCCCTGAGCCAGCAGATCTCCCACCGTGATGGGCAACCACAGCCAGGGCCAGCAATGCTCCTTATTAACACAGAAATTTATGCTGCCTGTAAAGTACATTCACAGTGACATATTTAGTAACCCAATTAATACTCTGCGACAGACATTTTAGTGTAACTAATTCTGCTCCGTGTGCTCCCTTTAGAGGGATATAAATGGCTTTGTGTTGTGCTATTGATTGCTGTGGCCACGGGATTTCACATCCCACCAGCCATCCACCATACCTCGGGAAGGTCCTCAGGCTTCAAACCCCTCTGCACCTGCCCCTGGGGTGGGAAAGGGGATTCCCAGTTAAAAAAAGCAGCATTCTGCCCTGTGGAGGATGTGGGCTGTGGGTTTGGTGGATGGGATGGGGTGGGATGGGATGGGATGGGATGGGATGGGTGGGATGGGGTGGGATGGGATGGGATGGGATGGGGTGGGATGGGATGGGGTGGGATGGGATGGGGTGGGATGGGATGCATGGCTTCAGCCCCACACCCTATCCTCTGCAGAACCAACTGCAGCCCACAGGTCTCCAGTCCAGCCTCTCCCCTGGTGCCAAGCAGTGCTGGGGGCACTGTTTTGTCTAAAACCCATCACCCCTGCAGGGCCTTCCCACCCGGAGCAGTGATGGGGCCGTGGTGCTCCATTCTGGCTCTGGAGCAGGGTTGCCATGGAAACTGATACTGTTGATTTTTTTTCTGATCTCCAAACCCAGCCCGTGGCATCAGTGCTCCCATGCACAGTGCCTGGTGGGAGCTTCCTCCAACAGCAGCTGATGGGGGGCAGCTGCTCCCCCTGTTCCCACCACAACCTCCCCTTTGCCCACCCACCCAAGCCCTGGGTGTGAGCACAGCCACGCTGCTCCCGTGTGCTTCCAGCTTCCCAAGGCTTCCCAGCAATGCACACAGGTGGATTTCACATCCCACCTCTACTTCTTGCCTTCCAAAACACCCCCTTGGCAGACATCACCTCCAGGAGCCTGCAAAGCTGTTCCCTTCCCTGCTCCATGTCCTCAACCCAACACCGGGTGCTTGGGCAGGAGGGGCAGCAGAGGAGACCAAACATCCATGAGCATCCCTCTGGAATGAGAGGCCCTGGAGATGAGACAGAGGCACTGGAGGGATGTCAGGGGAAGGGCAGACGTGCTGTGGAAGGAGGACAGGGTGGGTGTGGTGGTGGCTCTGGGCAGGCAGAGGCCAGGAGCCAGCACTGGGGCCTGGGAGAAGGGGACATGCACTGCAGAGAGGTGTCTTCAGGCAGAGCAGTCACTGCTTCCCTGCTTTCCTACATCCAGAGGCTGCGTTTTCATTATTCATCCCCCTTCAGGGGAACTATCTCATCCTAATAAAAATGTCAGAAGGAATACACAGATACACACACACCCCAGACGAGGGGTTGCCACAGTGCAGGGGCAGACGTGGTGATTTGTGGCCTCCTGGGCTGCCACAGCCCTGCCCCCCGTGCCGTGGCCGTGGTTCCTGCCCCAGGCCCGGGACGTGGCTGCAGGGAGGGCAGAGCAGATGGCCATGGTGGCCTTCAGCCTCGAGGCAGGATCCTGGTACCTGCTACCACAGCTCCCTGCACCTGAAGCTCCTGTTTGACTGCGGGCTCTGCTGCATCCCAGTGCCTCTTCTGGCCTTTTCTCTAGCATCTTTTTTCCTGGCTCAAGCCTGGGCTGAGTCTCCCAATGTGTCCATGCTGCAGCAAAGCTCTGCATGCAAGTGTCCCCATCAGCCATGGCAGATTCAGGATCACCAAAATTCACTTCAGCATTGGCTCACCAGGGTTGCCTGGAGAAGCTGAGGCTGCCCCTGGATCCCTGGAAGTGTCCAAGGCCAGGTTGGATGGGGCTTGGAGCAACCTGGGCTAGGAAGGTGTCCCTGCCCATGGCAGGGGTTTTGGAAGAAGATGAGCTTTAAGGTCCCTTCCAACCCAAAGCATTCCATGGTTCTAATTTTGCAATAGCTGCTATTTGATTTCCTCAGGAAATTCATGACTCCTGCTCGTGAAAGCTCTTTCCTTTTCTCTTCCCTTTCCTGTGGAAACCCCCTCCTTCCCTGGGGTCGGTGGGCTGCTGCAGCTGCCCAGATGTGCAGGTGGGTGCTGTTTCTCCTCAGTTCATGCCTGTCCCTGCCCATCCCAGGGTTCTCTTGGCGTGCTGCTGCATCCCAAACCCACGTTAGGAGCGTGGCATTGGTGCTGCAGCTCCGTGGGAAGCGCGAGAGCTCCGATTCCCCCGCGATTGCTGGGTGGCAGTTCTGATAAATCAACTGCTTTATCACCAACACAGGCACTCAGCATTAACTCTACACGTGCCCAGCTCTGGGTGGAGAGGTTATAATTCACCAGGAAAGGGACAGGGAGATCCTCAGCAAGTCCCTCTGAGGAGCTGCCCCATCCCCGCCCTGGCTCCTGCAGGTGCACACACGTGTGTCCAGCTGTGGGATGACACCAACATGGACACACGGGATAAACTCTGTGTGTTTGAGCACCTGCAGGCACAGGACAGACACACCACATGCCCCCCCACAGCCAGGGGGCATCCAGGGTGGTGAAGGGCCTTGAGGGAAAGCTGAGGGCACTGGTTCTGTTCAGCCTGTGCCAGGGCCTGCCCACCCTCACAGAGAAGAATTTCTTCCCAATATCTCATCTAACCCTGCCCTCTGGCAGTGGGAAGCCACTCCCCCCTGGCACTATCTGCTCATACAAAAAGTCCCTCTCCCTCCAGTTTATAAGCCTCCTTAAGCTCCTGGAAGGCAGCAATGAGGCCTCCCCAAAGCCTCCTCTTCTCCAGGCTGAACAACCCCAGCTTTCCCAATTTGTCAAAAAAAGAATTGTTCGGGATAGGGATCTTGAGAGTTCAAAGTTTGGGTTTTCCAGTGGCTTTGGCTGCAAATCTGGTCCTCTCCATCAGGCAGGGATCACCCTTTCTCTGCTCCAGTGGCGATGGAGACACCTGGACACTTGGGAAGGATCACAGTTCTCACCATCAGCTCTGGGGACCAGCAGATCCTTGCAAAAATGAGCTTTGGGAGTGCCAGCCCTGTGCCTAATGCAGATTGCTTGTACTTGAGTAGAGATCATGTCAAAATCCGAGGGGAAAAAGCCTTTGCCAAGCAAACCCTCCAGCACATCCGAGGTCCTTCCTGCTAAATCAACATTGGCAATGCCTGCTGCTCTCCACCTGGGATGGCAAGAGAGAAAATCGGGGGCTGATTTCCTTCTAATATTGCTTTGGATGTCATCTGTTCCTCAGAACAAACATCTCATAATTCGAGGTTTCTGTGAGAACTTCAGTTCTGTCGTGAGCAAACCTCCTGCCAGGAAGCACAGATTTCCTCTGCCAGGCTCACACTTATTTCTTGAGTAATATTCCACTGCATTTCCAGGCCCTTCAGAAGTAGAAGGCTTTGTTTTATCCCTGCCTGGAACGAATTGCAATGTCTCTTTGCCAAAGAGTGCCCTTGTACCAAACTGTCCGTGCATTTGCCTGATTTCACTGTTTTTCCAGCCTGTTTTGCCGCTGACAAATGCTTGGTCTGAGCACTGGTACCACAGGATGGACTCTGGGCCAAAGCCTGGTCCCAGCTGATATTTTTCTCCTGGAGTGTCTCTACTTCCAGCAGTGTAAACAGCATAAAGACCTGTGAGGGTGGCAGAGGGGATATAAGCTGGGATTTGATGGGCTGTTTACAGTTCCTCAGCCTGTGAGTGACAGCACAGGGCCACACAGCCCTGGGAATAGACTTTGTGAGCTCTTGCCTTGGCTATGAGAGGATTAATGGCAGGGGGAGATTTGCTTTGTCTTAGTGATTTTTGGACAACTTCAGTCAATCGTGGTAAGCCGGGATAATTGCTGCGTGTGGCTCTTCCCCGGGTCCCATTAACAGCAACTTTAGCAATTTTCATAAGCAAACAAGGTGAAGATGACCAGTTCTGCTCCTCCTGATGCAGCCACTGGAGCAACAGCAGATGTTGGGGGACATCACACTGCATCAACACCCTCCCTGCAGGCTGTCAGTGGCTGCTTCTCCCTCCAGACCATCACAGACACTCCAAAAACCTCTTTGCAGCAATCCCATGCCCACTAAAATGCACGTGTACCTTTGCTGCCAGGGCTGGTAATAAACCACCTTCCTTTTTGGAAGGCTTTTCTTTGTGCTGGCTTTTTGTTCAAAGCTTCCTGCTTGCAGGCTTTTAGGTCCAGAAAGGCAAGCAGAAATGATTAACACAAGTTTTAATAAATCCTGATGGGGTCTTTTAGACTGATAGATCACCAGGGGTTGTTTATTACCATGTCTTGTAGCTCAT
This sequence comes from Pseudopipra pipra, assembly GCF_036250125.1. Taxonomy (NCBI): domain Eukaryota; kingdom Metazoa; phylum Chordata; class Aves; order Passeriformes; family Pipridae; genus Pseudopipra; species Pseudopipra pipra. The sequence continues at coordinate 2,168,769 of NC_087563.1, read as the reverse complement.
ATAACATGTTTTATTACTGTGCTTACAGTTATGTATAAAATGTCTGCAACGAGCTTCACCATGGACTAAATCTTCAGGGACTTGCTGGGTGGTGAAAGTAGAAGTTTCAGCCTTAATTTTTGGAAATACAAGGTTTATAATCCATCAGGCTCAGCGTGGACCCCCAGTGTGCCATTCCCATGGTGCTGCTCCACGTGCCCACACCAAGGGCTGCCATCACTCCATTTTCCAGGTGGGAAGAACAGTCCCACACCCACTGAGGTGGTTTTTTTTTTTACAGTGGACACCCTGTTTTGTATTGGCCGTGTGTGGTCACTCCCAAAGGCAGGGAGCACCTTCCTGGGGGTGCTGGGGCAGCTCGGGGAGCTGGTTTTGCAGTGAGGTGAGAGGCAGTTGTTCCTTTTTTAGTGTGACTAATGTCAGCACTTGGCAAAAATAGCAGCAGCGCCATCCTGGCTCCCCAGCCCGACGTCTGGAGCTGCTGCTCGCGTTGTGCTCACAGAGCAGAGAGAGGGAATTGTACGGCGGGGCTGAGACATGAATTCAACTTCTATTTTTTATGCCGTGGCTCCAGCGAGAGACTGCAGCTAAAACAGCCACCGAGGCAATTAATTACCGGTGTCTGTCACCCGGTGCAGGACCAGAAGGAGAGACAAAACAAGGCAGAATGTGCCGCATTCCCCACTGATGGGGGAAAGGACTGATGTGTGCTGGGGCTGACACGCTCCGGCATCACAGAGCCTTTGTTCACACGGGCTTGAGAGGCAGCCAGGCTGGGCTAGGCAGGCAGAAGGAAAAGGAAGGAGCTCATAAAGGCTCTGCAGGCTGCTCATCTCCCAGGATCCCTGGGGTGCTCCCCGGCGCTCCGGGAACGGGAACATCCACACGGTGTTGGGGCTCTGCAGTGCCCCCCGTCCCAGGTCACAGCATCACACGGAGCAAGGATCAGGGGGCTGCAACCTCTGGGTGGTTCTGGTGGCAGGATTTGGAGAACAGGCCATCAAAAGCTGTAAAACACAGTCAGAGCCTCCAGGTGTGACAGAGAAGATGGTTCTGAATTTTGTACGTCTCATTAACTTTGCAGGCCCTTCCATTAAAGCACTGAGCAAGCCTGCAAGAGTTTGTATAAATGTTGCATATTTTTCTGACTGTAAACTCAGTTTCTGGCTTGCCAGCATGGTAAGTCACCCATTTCCTTCAGGAGCAGTGCACACCTCACTGGGCAGGCTGGGTCACTTCCAGGGTGCCTTTGGATTCAGCAGGAGTTAAACCAGGCCATGTGCAAGAAAAATAAACAGCACAGAAGTACTAAAAATCCTAAAACCATGTTTGTATTCACAGAGACACAGAATGGTTTGGATTGGAAGGGACCTTAAAAATCATCCAGTGCCACCCTCTGCCATGGGCAGGGACACCTCCCACTAGCCCAGGTTGCTCCAAGTTCCATCCAACCTGGTCTTGGACACTTCCAGGGATGGGGCAGCCACAGCTTCTCTGGGCAACCTGTGCCAGGGCTGCACCACCCTCCCAGGGAAGGATTCCTTCCCAATATCCCATCTAATCCTGCCCTCTGGCAGTGGGAAGCCATTCCTCCTTCTCCTGTCACTCCATGCCCTTGTCCAAAGTCCTTCTCCAGCTCTCCTGGAGCCCCTTTAGGCCCTGGAAGGGGCTCTAAGGTCTCCCCGAGCCTCTTTCTTCTCCTGCTGTAACAAAGCACCTCTGAGTGACTGAAGCCAAAGCCCCAGACTCCTCCTTTGAAGGCAGCTTATCCATGGGGTGAGTTAAACCAGAGTTTTTCCCCTTCCCAAGCCGGTGCTTGGATGGCTGCTGGGCTGCCTGATCCTCACAGGGAAGGCAGAAAAGAGAGGAGAAGGGAAGATTAAAGCCTGTGGAGCTGCCCATATTAACTGTGAGATGTGTGACAGATGTTTCTGGATCCCTGGGTGGTTTCCTGACCATCCAGAGCTGAGAGCCCAGCTGCTCAGAGCACTCAGTGCTGACACGTCACAGGACGTGTCCACCCGGAGTTTATTCACTGCATCAACTCCAGGATGGAAAATCTTGTCAGATTTTTAAATAATAGCAATTTTGTATGCAGTTGACTATTTCTGCCCTGTATGAGGCAATATAAACTCCATCTCATTTATCAATTAGCATTTATAAAGTCCTTATCACCATGGAATCAAAACACTGTAAATGGATTAAAAAATAAGCAGGCTGCCTGGAGGAGTCAGTAACTTCATCTCCTCTGGATTTTGTGAAGCAGTGTGATCTCATTGGGGTGACAGGGACAGGCACAATTTTTAGATATTTCCCAAAATTTGAGTAAGGAGTCATTGCAAATAATTAGAGTAATTATTCCAGAATTAAGAGGCTCTTTATTCTGGACCTGAAGGTTTGTATGGGGAGCTATTCTGGAAGAATTCATTCTCTGCTGGTTCTGCTTCTGATTTACACTAAATAATTGGAACAGCCTCACCTCCATTTCAGCTCAGCATTGTGGAGCCATTTGTATCCATGCAAAGTGTCCATGGAGCAATGCCAAAGCAGGATGCTGGTGTTTTCCTGCCACTTTAAAGTAACTGACTGCAGCAAAATGAAGGTCCTGCTGTCATCAGGAGGAGCAGGAGATGTCTCCACGTGCTCAGTAACTTCAGGTTAGGGTGAAGCATTTCCTCCAAAGGTGGCTGACCGTGGGCTGCATCCTCATTCCAACAGTGGGAAGGAGAAATGGGCATCAGGGGGAGTGACTTCCCACTGCCAGAGGGCACAGTTAGACTGGATACTGGGAAGAAATTCTTGGCTGTGAGGGTGGTGAGGCCCTGACACAGGTTGCCCAGAGAAGCTGTGGCTGCCCCTTGGAAGTGTCCAAGGTGGGGCTTGGAGCAACCTCCTGGGACAGTGGAAGGTGTCCCTGCCCATGGCAGGGAGTGGAATGAGATGAGCTTTAAGGTCCCTTCCAACCCAAACCATTCTGTGATTCTATGATTCTATGACTCTATGATTCACCTCTGTCACCTGTCCTAGGGAACTCCCGGTGTGTCCCACTTCAGCAGGAAAGGTGGAACTGCCACACCATGGTGCCACACAACAGTCATTCCTTGGCCCCTGGCAAGGCAGGAAGCAGCCACAGGGCTCCTGCATGTCATGGGCTGAACAACAACCAGCCAGCCTCACTAGTGGAAGATTTGGGGAGCAGTCCAGGTGCAACTGGGCTGTGGCCACCAGGATTATCAGGCACTAAATTAATGATCCAGCAGCCCTGTCGTGGACAGGACTGTGCTGGATGCTCATCCTCTCCCCCGTGCAAGAGCAGTAACTCTGATTATTTTTATCTATTGCTCAGGGTCAAGCAGAGACCAAGAATTGTACAGCTGAACTCTGCCCTGGACAAGTGACCCTCCACAGTGGGACACTCGTTTCCTGTGCTAACAAAGTGCCCCACAATGTCACCTCCAACCGCCAGCGGAAGAAAAAGCATAATGAGACTATATACAAGACATATTACTATGCCAGGGATGTGTTAAAATAAGAATATTCATGAGAAGCCATTTGTTTATCCAAGTAGCCTTGAGCAGTCATCAGTGAAAGGATGGACCTGCAGTAGCCAGGAGTCAATATTTGTCCAGCAGCAGCCGAGCAGAAACAGTCGTTCTGGACATCAGAGCAGCCATCAGGCTTTGATTCCAGAGAAATCTGGATGGTTCCCTGCTGGGGCATAAAAAAACCCAACTTTGGTAAATAGTGAATGTCACGCCAAGGACAGAGGGCCCAGGAGCTAAGAGGCTATTCTGGTTGTGTTTACACACTGAGCATTTTCATGCTAAATTGGCTCTGGGCTGCAGGTGCCAGCTGAAAATCACCATGGCCATGTGATGCTAATTGCTTACGCAGAGCAGGAGCACGCTGCTGCTTTAAATTTGCTTTCAAGACGTGCAAGGGTTCACCACATGCTGGGCCAAACACTGTGTCCACACCAGAGCGCTCTTTAATCTCCCTGTTATCCCATCAGCTCCTCCACCAGCCCGTTCCTGCCCGCTGGGTGCACCAGGCTTGATGTCTCCATCCCCTCCTGGACGTGGGTTGGACACCCTGTGCTTGGCTTCTCTCCTCTGGGGCTCTTTTCCTCCTCTTTGCAGCGGGTCTGCATCAGCTTTCTGAGCACGATGACTTTGCCTTGGATGCTCACTCTGGCATTAACTTCTCCTGCCTTGCTCCACACCATCACCAGACCCCACTGCTCATCATCCAAACCCACAGCAAGGCACCACAGCAGAGCCAGGCTTCCCTGGAGCAGTTTTTCTTGCTCAAAAAGCATCAGCAGGCAGGAGCAAACCCAGGCAGAGGAGGAGATGGGCACAAACCACCACCTGGAGAGCTGCTCTGCAGTGGCACAGTGTCAGGGGCAGGGAGGGGAGCACAGCAGGGATGAGCAGGTCATGGGCAAACAGCTGTAAAGGGGCTGTAGCCCAGCTGCTGTGCCCCCCAGCCAGGGGGCAGGAGCAGGGGAGGACACCAGGAAACAACTGAGAGTGCTGCAAAATCCAGTGCTCCTGCTGGGAAGCCTCAACAGCTGCCAGGACTGCTGCCTCTGCCCATGCCCCACATCCACACACATTGCACCATCCCAGAATCCCAGAATATGCTGAGCTGGAAGGGACCCACAAGGATCATCCAGTCCAATCCTCAGCCCTGCACAGGCCCATCCCCAAGAGTCACCCCCTGTGCCCCAGAGGATCAGCCAAACCCTCCTGGAGCTCGGGCAGCCTTGGGGCTGTGCCCACTGCCCTGGGGAGCCTGGGCAGTGCCCAACCAGCCTCTGGGGGAAGAACCTTTGGCTGAGATCCAACCTGAGCCTGCCCTGACACAGCTCCAGCCATTCCCTGGCTGCTGTCCCTGGTCCCCCAGAGCAGAGCTCAGTCCCTGCCCCTCCTCTGCCCCTGCCCAGGCAGCTGGAACTGCACTGAGGTCTCCCCTCAGTCTCCTCTGCTCCAGCTGAACACACCAAGTGCCCCCAGTGTCCTCACACAGCTTCAAATCAAGGCCCTTCCCCATCATCACTGCCCTCCTTTGGACACTCTCTAATGGCTCGATCCCTTCCTTCCATTGTGTCCCCCCAAACTGCCCCAATGTTGAGGTGAGGCCACCCCAGGGCAGAGCAGAGTGGGACAATCACATCATGTTCCCTTTTTCCAGGCACCTGGTCAGCACCAGGCTTCTGATCATCCCACACCCTCCCTCCTCAGCTGATGGATCACCAGCCCTTGCCCAGCAACACAATGCTTCACCCAGGGCCTCCCTTCTCCTCCTGCCTCGGGCCTGTAGTCCATGTTTTCTGGGCTTACTCTTCGTGCCCAAGCAGGACTTGGCTCTCAGGAAACCTCTGCATGGCTGGAGAGGGGGCAGCAGGTCAGCCCTGGGAGGAGGAAAGGCACAGAACACCTTTATTGCCTCCCTTAATGCACAGTGGCCATTTGTGCTGAGGTGAAAGATGGGACAGAACAGCGTTAGATCTTCCCTAATGCTTTATTTTCCTTTGTGGGTGCATGATCTTTGCTCAAACCTCAGGTCACTCAGCTCCTCTGTGAGACACCTCTGCTCCTTGTGCCCAAGGGGGCAAGAACACGGGGTCCCCACCCACGGTGCCTCTGCCTGCCCTGCTGTGGCAGCAGTGCCTGGGTGCTCAGCACTGAACCCGAGGGTGATCACTGGGTGCAGGGACAGAGCAGTTGCCAGGGTCACCTTGTGGTGGGCACTGATGAAACCGTGGTCTGCCACATCAAACCGTGATGCCACAGGACCAGCCAGTGCTGCAGGAAGAGACATGAAGCCACAGCATCACAGCAGGGTGATGTGGAGTGCCATGGAGGAGGGGGAGGACAGGGGGTGGGGGGCACAGCCCTGCTCCCTGCTGGGGAGGGTCTGGACACAGAGGTTCTGATCCCTGCTGGCCAGCAAGGAGGCAATTCTGAAGCAGATTATCATTATTTCCCAATTAGCACAAATGAGCTACTGTGCCAGGCTACAAAGCAGCAAAGAAAGGGGTTATCCAACTCCAAAATCTGGTGCTCAGCTGGGCAATGCAACAGCAGCACATCCTTCCCCTTAGCCTGGATGAAGAGCAGCAGATCACAGGTTTGGGAAGTTTTTCCTCAAAAACTGTCCCAAGAGGCAGCATCACTGGTGGCTGGGCACTCTGTGCCTGGCAACAAATGCTGGGAAAAGAGAAAACAACCCAGCAACACACTGCCACATCCTGCACTGCCACTGTGACCCTGCAAGCACAGCTTACATTGACACTAATCCTTTGCAAAAGGTGACCCAGCAATAACCACGGGGCTGAGGAGCTCTGAGCAGCAAAGCACAGCTCTGGCAGACTGATGGAGGAACTATTAGAGGCACAAAGACCTGCTCGGTCACACTGGGAGCTGGAGGGAATGTTTTGGCCTCCCCTCTCATGTTCCTGATGGTTTTGCTGCTGGTTCTGAGCTCTCACTGTGGAGCCCGTGTTCCAGCCAGCTCTCATTTTCTTCCCCTCTGTCCTGTCACCGGCAAGCAAACGCTGTCAGCTGAGGTGTGTGCGTGGTTGGCATGTGCAAAGAGCCTCCCTGGCTGGGGCTGGGCGTGCTGGGTCCTGCTCTCCAGGCTGGCTGCACACCCAGCTCCCAGCACTGTGATCCAGCCCTTCTTCCCTCGGCAGGCTTCTCTCTCTCACACTGGGCTGGAGGCTTCGGTTCTCTCTTATCTGCCACAATTATCTTGGCAGACCTGATTCATCTGCACTGCCTGCAGTTCTGGTTCCTCTGGGAGCAGCATCAGGGATACCCGGTGACAAACAGCCTCCTTAAGGCAGAGTGTGATTTTGAGCAAAAAAATAGAGTAGCACTTGGGAAAAAAAATCATAAACCAAACAGGCACCCCTCCCTCCATGCCCTGAAACCAAAACCACTCTGCACATGTGCTGCTCTCCTTCCCAAGCCACTGCTGGAACTGGGCTCTGAGGCTCTGTGTCTGCATGGGGAGGGTGAGGTGTGATGAGCCCAGGACCAGGGAAGGAGCCTGCTCTGCATGGAGGGGAGGTGCACCCAGCACCAAATATCCTCACCAGGCTGAGGAGAAACAGTAAGAGGGTGGCACCAGCTGATATTGAGATCGTAGAATCATAGTTTGGGTTGGAAGGGACATTGAAGTTCATCTCATTCCATCTTCTGCCATGGGCAGGGACACCTTCCACCAGCCCAGGTTGCTCCAAGCCCTGTCCAACCTGGCCTTGGACACTTCCAGGGATCCAGGGGCAGCCACAGCTTCTCTGGGCAACAATGAAATGAGAGGCTGCATCTCCAAGTATGAATCCCCACCCAGTGTCCCTCCCTGGCAATGGCCAGGGGCAGTCATGTGCAGCATCAATGGGTTTGGAGGGTGACTCTGTGCTTTTCCCACCCTGATGGAAGGCAAAAGCTCCTTCTGATGAGTTACCAGGCTCCTACTTTGCTCTGTGTGGAGAGAAGCGTGTGTGAATCCACCAGGCTCCTCCTCAGGAGCAGCCTGAGGGGAAAACACACACTGAACTCGATGGAAACTGCATTTACTTTGCAAAGCCTGGATTGGACCCCAGGGCTTGCACCATTTAATGCTCGAGAAACTCCATCCTTTGAGGGGTCAGTAGTTTCCATGCTCAAGTTTCACTGTGGTTCCTCTGAGTCCCTGAGCTACCTCTGGATTTAGTATCAGAGAAGCTCTCTGGACCCAGTTGAAGGATAATAATTGAATAACATGCAACATTACACTCTTAGGTTTCATTCATTTTCACACTTATAGGATCTGTAAAATCCAAAATGAGGTATCACCTTCAAACTGTCATCCTGCCCAGCAACAACAAATTTCAACAAAAAGGTAGGATATTTCAAATCAAAACCTGTGAATTAACTCAAACAACCTCATTCAGGATTTTATTCACATTTCAGGGTACAGCTCCCACAGTAAATTAATAAGACATAAGCTTGCAATATTTTCAATGGCTTGATATGGCAGCATTTTTCATTTCAATTAGGAAGAACAGCACAATTAGATTCCTCAGCCTCAGCTGGAAAGGAAACACGTTCTTTCCTCAGGGTGAAGATCTTACCAGCACTCACATCTTTGGGATCTTCTGCCAGGTGAGCCCTTAAGCAAACTGGTTGCCAGTGGAAGCTGCTGGCACCAGGGAAAGAATGTGTTGATGTGTTTTCCAAAGACTCCCCTCTGCCCTGGCAGGGAGAGAGGAGTCACACCTGGCACAATGATGTTATTCTTTCTCTCCCAGTTTGCTGAGGTTCCTCCTTGCAGGTGCATTCCAGGCCTGAGGAAGGTGGAGGAGCTGCTCTGGGAGGTCACACTGTTTCACTCTTTCTCTGCATTAACCACCAGATTCCTCTCCAAAAGTTTGGATGAGCCTGCTCTGGGACCAGGACAATTTTTGGCATCCAAGACCAGAGGTGCAGCACCTTCAAGGGCCAAAATCAAGGCCAAGAAAACACTGAGGTTATTTTTCTTTTTAAAATTGTTTTCTTCAACCCTCACATGAGGACCCACCCTGGCCCCCACCTTGGTTCTCATGTGGCACACGAGGCTGAATGCCAGCTCTTCTCCTGTCTGCATTTGTTGAGCAGCAGGGACATTGGGCTGCCTTGTCCCTGTTTTCTCCCCGTTTATTTTCTGTATATGAGGTGCCCTGGACTCGTCAGAAACCCACTCTGGGATAGTGGGAACACGGGGAGGAAGGTGGGTGTGAAATAAAGAGCAGGTCAGAACAGCTTCTCCAAGCAGGGAGGGAGGGCAGCAGGGGAAGGAGGCACCAGCCAGAGCTGCAGATAAAAAGCTTCCGACTCATTTCCTCTTTTTCACAGAAATGTCAGAGTCTATCTTTGCTTGTAGTGCAACTGCATCTTGTAGGACACTTTCAAGCTGGATCCTTTGAACTTCGTTAATCTCAAGCAACATTTGCTCAGGAGAATTCAGACTTTCCTCAGGTCTGAGCTCAGCCAGTTTTGCAATGGTTTTGGCCATAAATGGTGTAGAGAGAGGAGCTTATGGAACTTGTAAGTCACAGAAAAAAAATCACGATTATCAAAAAATCCCTTCTCCGGTTCAAGAAGTTTAGTGCCTGGCAGTTGGAGCTCACAAATTTAACAGAAATAAAGCAGAGCTTTAGATTTCAGAAGCTGGGCTAAGCTAGTCTCAAGGCTTATATTATGAAAGTTGGCAGAAAGAAGCTGCCTGTGAAAGTCCTGGCCTTGCACAGAGGGGTTGGGAGAGCAGGGAACAAAATTCACAGAGAACACAGCAACCAGGGGATTCTTTAGTAAAGATAAAACAACTGCAGAAATCCAACCTCAATACAGCTGTGGGGCTGAGGCCAATGGCTCCTGCCATCCCATCCGTGTCTGCTTGGCCAGGGAAGTCACCTGGCCCCAGGTGCTGAAGGGGAGTTTGGCATCACTGAGCATGGGAGGGAGGCTCAGCCAGGACAGTCAGAGGGTTGGTGCCAAGACAAGGCTGAGAACAGGTGATTTGGGATCTAGGGGACAAATCTGACACAAATCAAGACAAGCCACAGCAAGTAGGACTTGAAAAGACAGTGAGGAAAAAGCTGGGAGATGTGGAAGAGCAGGATGAAACCACAGGACCTCGGTGTCATCCCCTGGAGGAGGTGACAATGATTCTATGGAAAAGGCAAATATTTAGACTGAACCTCTGCAGGATGCAGAGAAGAGACACAGAGGTTCTGGACAACACTGTAAATCTAAGAAATAAATGTGGTAACCAGAAATACCGAGGGGAAGGCAAGGAGTGCAGGGAGTGGAACATCCCACCTCCCAGCAGCCTGGAGGGCAACCACCACTGCTGAGGACTGTCACTGCTTTGGGGTTGGACACACCAGCTTAGTGCCCAGGCAACAAAAAACCCAAACAACTGAAATGCTGGGAAGGACCAAGAGAGGAACTGAGAAGAAAACAACAGCAGTGCAATTCTGTCTTGCAGTGCCAGGAAGGAACAAGAGAACTATCACCCTCAGAGAGAGACAAAGGGGACAGTGATGAGCAGGGAGAAGGGACCAGCACACATCTCATGCCTGGAGATATCCCACAGGACAGCATCCAATGGCCCACACCAGCTCTGGGTGTGCTTTGGGGAAGCAGAGCACATTGAGCATCTCAAGCAGTGTGGTACAGCTTGGCATTGGGAGACACAACCTGGCGTGCTGGGTTTGTCCTTTCAGGGCTGCTCTGAGACAGAGATGACTCAGCCAGACCTTGGCTGAGGCCTTGGCTCATTTGCTGCAATTACCTGAACAGGAGCATTTAGACCCAGAAGTGATTCTGGCAGAATTAACACCTGGGCTTGTTTCAGGCTAGAGAATAACCAAAGCTGTGAGGTTACAAGACCTTGGTCTTGAACTTTCCAGTCACAGAATCCCAGAATATACTGAGTTGGAAGGGACCCACAAGGATCATCCAGTCCAACCCCTGGCCCTGCACAGGCCCATCCCCAAGAGTCACCCCCTGTGCCCCAGAGGATCAGCCAAACCCTCCTGGAGCTCTGGCAGCCTTGGGGCTGTGCCCACTGCCCTGGGGAGCCTGGGCAGTGCCCAACCAGCCTCTGGGGGAAGAACCTTTTGCTGAGATCCAACCTGAGCCTGCCCTGGCACAGCTCCAGCCATTCCCTGGGTGCTGTCCCTGGTCCCCCAGAGCAGAGCAGAGATCAGTGTCTAACCCTCCTCCTCCCAATCTCAAAAAATCCTAAAAAAATACATTTTCACATGACCACAGCTCCTGGATTTGAGTATCTGGATCCTTGCACTGCTGTTGTGGGTCTGGTCAAGTGGCTGAAGAATGTCTCAGGCACTGGGACAGGGAAAGTTCTGGGATCAAAACAGACCATGGAAAACCACGAGCCTGCTCCTCCCATCCAAGCCTCTCTAACCAGCAGTCAGGCAGCAACAACCTCACCCTGTTTTTCACATTCACCCACAAAGATACACAGGCAAACAGATCAGGAAGTCAAAAGTGGGGCATTTTACAGTCAAATTTGATTCAATCAAGCAAACCAACAAATTAAAACTAGTTCTTGGGCTAAATAAGTCAGCCTTTATTTCTGCCTCGGATGGTGACCATTGGGAACAGAGCGGCGCTTTGGGAATGGCCTCTCCAAGAGCCACTGCTCCAGCTGGATTTTCCATTTCCCCGTGCCTAAATAATGCTCTGGAATGCTTTACAGGAGCGGCTCAGCGGCGCAGCTAAAGCTTTCTCAAAACATCAAAGAGCCAGAAGAGTAAAACCCATCAAAATTTTACTAATCAAAACTACGTGTAATTGTCAAGCGAAGGCAGATAACAGAGCTCGGGCAGTCTCTGTGAACCCACAGCTTCACTCAGACTTAGCAATTAAGCATCAGCTGCTGCCGTCAGAGCAGTTTCCAGGCTGGGGGGTAAAAGTCGCAGCTCTCCAGCACCAATTAGCAGCTAATGAACATCAGCAATCCCCCTGGTGAAGGGAGCTCGAGACAAAACCGGCACCAAAATACCACCCACGCTCTGTGCCACCCCAAACTGGCACCTGGGCTGCGGGAGGAGGCTCCGTGTCCCTGCCCCGCTGTGTCCGTGTGCTGAGGGAGTGACCAAGAGGAGGGAGCCCGTGGAGTTAAACCCGGCTGGAGGAGGAAAGGTTGGGTTTGAAGCGTTGCTTTTCCCAGGTCAGTCAGCTGCAGGAGGGAGGGAGGGAGCCAGCCTGGAATAATTTCAGCAGCTCTGCCATTACATGTGAAATCACAGCCTGAAAGGAAGTCAGTCAATTTAAACCCGTTCCTGAAGGGGAATAATTAAACACTCCAAAGATGTGGGAGAATTTTAAGCAGTCAGCAAGGATTTAAAGACAACATATCATTCGTACCCGGAATAATAATAATAAAAAAAGATAAAATGTAGGCAGGCAAAGCAGACTTTGCTGACTGAAGGGAGATACATCAAGAGAAGCCTCAGTCAATCAAAACAGGCTTACCTTTCCAGACTGAAGAGATGGAAATGTTGAAGAAAGGCCTGTGGTCTCATGGTCCAGCTCAACAACAGTGGTGTGCCACCTGGAAGGTGACAAAAAAGTCTCTGGAACAGGAAAATCTAAGCATAACTCCAGAAGTGGGCGGAATGACCCTTAGGAAAGGAAAGGGGCACAAAGCCAAAATGTTTCCCAGGAATTGTTCCGTGGGTGGTGCAGGTGTGTCTGGGGGCAGGTCTTGCTGGCACAGGAAAACCCAAGAGCTGTGTGGGACCACCTCGTGCAGGGACAGTCTGCAGCTGAGGCAAGAAAAGCTGCTAGTGTGGAACCAGGGTAAGAAGGTTTCCAAGCCTAAGAAAACCCTGGAGACTCCTGGTTTTGGTGAACTACAAAGGGAATTTCGGATCCATCCCGGGCTCCCAGATGGGAAAAGCCACGAGGGTGTAAAGCACCAAACATCTTCATTTATAAGTTGGTCTGGATCAAGGGGAAAAGATATCTCTGAGTACACGCTGGAGGCATCTAAAGTACCCCATCATTCAATATTTTCATTATCACAGAATCACAGAGTGGTTTGGGTTGGAAGGGACCTCAAAGCCCATCTCATTCCACCCCCTGCCATGGGCAGAGACACCTTCCACTGTCCCAGATTGCTCCAAGCCCCGTCCAACCTGGCCTTGGACACTTCCAGGGATCCAGGGGCAGCCACAGCTTCTCTGGGCAACCTGTGCCAAGGCCTCCCCACCCTCACAGCCAAGAATTTCTCCCCAGTATCCCATCTAATCCTACTCTCTTTCATTAGCCATTTTCAGAGAACTGATCAGCCTGACTACATCATTATCCACATCCGTGGAGCAGAGGAATGTTTGCAGGGAGAGGAGACGAGCCAGAGGTCCCAAGTGAAAATGAGAATAAAACAGTCAGCAGCTTCAGCGTTCCAAAGGATTTCTGTGTGCAATATGGATTATAGAAAGGTGCCTCTTTGAGCATTATTCAGTGGCAAGAGTTCAATCTTACAACTACTGTGAAGGATAGATCCAAGGCTCCAAAGATATCTAAAAACTTATCTCAGCACAAGGCACTGTAACCTGTAAAGAAGAAATCACTGAAAACAAGAAAATCTCTACATTTACGGGATCAAAGCTCTGGGTAAGCTTTTTTAAGGGTAATTAATATATTTTGGCATGTGGTCACGTCTGACACAGCAGATAAAGTGCTGGACTCTGGGAGAACCAAACTGTTGTGTGGGGTGACCAGAAAGGCAACTCACCATGGTCTGAGCTTTACACCCCAAACAGATGTTGACCCAGACAGAAATGAGGAAATGGCTGGAAATATCAAAGGTTTTGTGCTCAGGGAACTTTTGCTCTTTCAGAATCTCTCAAAGCACCACAGAACCGTTAAAACTGGTGAATAAGTGAGAATTCTTGGAAAAGGCATGAAGGAAAGAAATTATGCAAATGTGCAGATCCCTGCAGAAGATAGAAACAAAGATCTTGTGGGAGGATGGGAGGAAGGAGCATGAACTCTTAAGAAAGTCAATGACTTCTCCTTCAGAGGGGTAAAAGCAATCTATTAGAAGATCACACACACAAAAATAAACACATCAGACATTTCTTGTTGATGGGAGATGAACATCTCACAAGAGCTAAAAAAAATATCTCCAGGCATCACCCAATTCAGAATGCCTTCAGAAAGAACATGAAGCTGAAATGGTAAAAAAAAAAGCAGCATTTTTGCAGGCAGTCTAAGGACACGGTCCAAGACCCATCAGCATTTACTGATTCTTCAGGAACTCTGAAGTTTTCTGTCATGTTGCAACATCTCGACCTCGCTGATCTCCGGCTCACATTCAGAGGTAGTCAAATCAAAGGCAGGGACAGCCCTCAATGAGACTGTGACAGGACTAGTAACAATTATAGTCCACCCCGACAGCTCAGCTCAGCTGAGCCCGTGGAGCCACGAGGGAAGGACTCAGGAGAGGGCTGGAGGAATCCCTTCCTGCCTCCCTCCCCTCCCATGAGCAGCAGGAATTTTTCATTGGAGGGGAATCCCTGCAAGGCTGCACAGGGCCCTTCAGCTGCTCAGCAATGGCATCCCAGCCCTGCTGCTGCTCTTTCCTGCTCCCTCACAGAACCTCCCTTCACTTGCAGCAGTCTGAGCATCACAAACAGCCTGGCAAGGCCACCGTTGGCCAGTGGGGCAAACCTGGAGCCAGGGCTCCTCACACCAGCTGGAAAGCACTGCAGCTTTCAGGACAGACCACTGATCTGACACAAACCCCCTGTGCCAGGCCAAATTCATTCCAGAGGGTTTGATGGCCTGACAAAAAGCTGCTGATGGGTTCCAGGCTGGCCTGGTCTCCTCTGCCAGGGGCATTCCATGCTGGACACAGGTGCCATAGAGCCACCATAAAATCCTGACCCTGCTGTAAGGGCTGGGCTGTGTCTGCTGGTTCCAGCTGCAGTTTGCACACAGAGATGTTCCAGCAATGCAGAGGTTTGGGCTGATGGGACAGAAGATGGTCAGGCACTGCTTGTGTTGGCTCAAAGCTAATGCAAGACATAACCCTGGTGAGACCAGAACATCTGGTGAACGTGCTGCAGCACAGGAGTGCCATCAGAGAATTAGGAAATGGCCTGGGTTGGAAGGGACCTCAAAGATCACTCAGTTCCACCCCCTGCCATGGGCAGGGATACCTTCCACTAGCCCAGGTTGCTCCAAGCCCTGTCCAACCTGACCTTGGACACTTCCAGGGATCCAGGGGCAGCCACAGCTTCTCTGGGCAACCTGTGCCGGGGCTGCATCTCCTTCCTACAGGGAGGAATTTCTTCCCAATATCCCATCTAACCCTGCCCTCTGGTAGTGTGCAGCCATTCTCCCTTGTCCTGGCACTCCAGGCTCTTGTCCATAGTCTCTCTCCACCTTTCTTGCAGGCTCCTTCAGGCACTAGAAGGCCATAATTAGGTCACCCCAAAGCTTCTCTTTTCCAGGCTGAACAATCCCAACTCTCCCAGCCTTTCCTCCCAGCAGAGCTGTTCCATCCCTCTGACCATCTTGGTGCCTCCTCTGGACTCTCTCCAGCAGCTCCATGTCCTCCCTGTGCTGTTCCCCAGGGCTGGAGCAGCTCTACAGGGGGGTCTCACCTGAGGGGCAGAGGGGCAGAATCCCCCCTGCCCTGCTGCCCACGCTGGGGGATCAGCCCAGGGCACGGGGGGTTCTGGGCTGGGTCATGTCCAGCCCCTCACCCACCAATCCCCACAGGACTCCCCAGTGCCTTTGGGGACTGTCCCCTCCCTTCGAGGGCCACATCTGGCACTCAAGTGCCTCATTTCTGCAAGCACTGGGGCTCAAAATTTCTAAGTACTGTTGGCAGCATCCGTGGTTGCCATTACCATGGACTCTGGTCCAATTTTTTTCCTGTCTCCCACTCCAGAGCAATCCAAATGCTTGTGGAAGGGGGTTAATTTCTTAATTTAGGAATCATTAGTGAGAGAAATTGCACCGTGCAGCTGTCTCAGGTCTTTACTAAAATGCCTCTACCAGCTGTGGATTTGTGATTCAAGTTGACCAGCTTTGTTCTCATATCTTTGACACCAATAGCAATAGTCATTTGGGGTCAATTAAATGTTTTCTTCTTTGTTTGTCGCCATAAGTCTTTATAATATATCTGGCAGCACGAGTCCATCTGAATGGGAGGCCACAACATCCATAATGGATGGGAACTTGCAAATCACAAACAAGGGGATAAATACCAGAAGGCCTCCCTTTCCCATCTGAATTCCTCATCTCCCCAGTGGTTTGTTTGCTCACCCAGCTAAGGGCCTCACAGCAGCATTAGGTACAAGGTTTGACTTCACATAATGATTTCAAAGACAGTTTTTAATTGCTTCTTTATGTCCCTGAGAAGGCAGCTCCGTCAGCACAAAGCTCAGGAGCTGTGATTACACAGCAGAAGCAAAGGGTGCTGCTGCCTGTGCCGACGTGCCCGTCCTCGCTCCACCAGCCTGGCACAGGCAGCAGGAGCAGGGCCTGCAGAGACACCCAGACAGATCAGGGGGCTGGGAATCACCAACCATGGGAAGTTCAACAGGGGGAAGTGCTGGATTCTGCCCTGGGATGGGGCAAACTGGATGTTTGTACAGACTGGGAATGAGAGGCTGGAAAGCAGAGCTGGGAAAGGGCCCTGGGGGTCCTGGTGGTGCCAGTTGTCCCTGAGTCAGCAGTGCCCTGGCAGCCAGGAGGGACATCCCTGTCCTGGGGCATCAGGGAGGGGATTGTCCTGCTCTGCTCTGCCCTGGGGCGGCCTCACCTCAACATTGGGGCAGTTTGGGGGGACACAATGGAAGGAAGAGATTGAGCCATTAGAGAGTGTCCAAAGGAGGGACAGGGAGATGGGGAAGGGCCTTGATTTGAAGGCGTGGGAGGACACTGAGGGCACTTGGTGTGTTCAGCTGGAGCAGAGGAGACTGAGGGGAGACCTCAGTGCAGTTCCAACTGCCTGGGCAGGGGCAGAGGAGGGGCAGGGACTGAGCTCTGCTCTGGGGGGACCAGGGACAGCACCCAGGGAATGGCTGGAGCTGTGTCAGGGCAGGCTCAGGTTGGATCTCAGGCAAAGGTTCTTCCCCCAGAGGCTGGTTGGGCACTGCCCAGGCTCCCCAGGGCAGTGGGCACAGCCCCAAGGCTGCCAGAGCTCCAGGAGGGTTTGGCTGATCCTCTGGGGCACAGGGGGTGACTCTTGGGGATGGGCCAGGAGTTGGACTGGATGATCCTTGTGAGTCCGTCCCAACTCGGCACATTCTGTGAGTCTGTGCAGAGGCAGGAGCCTGGACTTGGGTTTCTGCTCGAAAGCAGCACTCAGGAGTGTAATTCCTCAGGAGCTTTTACTGTGCTTGTTAGCAGCAGCTAATACCCATGTTAATGCTATTGTTCCTGTGCCCTAGAGCCAGCATGGCTACGGCAGCAGACACTGCAATCACTCCTTCATTTGGTTGTGGAGGCATGTCTGCTGTTTCACTTAATAACCTCAGACTTGGCCTTAATTCAACACAGCCAGGTTGATCAAGCTTTTGACGCCGTCTCCCCTCAGCATTCTCATTTGGAAGCTAAGGAAGTACTGGCTGGATGAAAGGGCTATTAGATGGCTTGAAAATTGGCTGGGCCGCTCGGCTCAAAGCGTGGTAATCAATGGCTCAACATCTGGTTGGCAGCCAGTAATAAGCAGAGTGCCTCGGGGGTCAATACTGGGGCTGATATTGTTCAATATCTTCATCAGCTACCTGGCTGATGAGCCAGAGAGCACCCTCAGCAAATTTGTGGACACTACTAAATGAGAGAGGATGATTGACACAGCAAACAGGAGAGCTCCAGTCCAGGGGGACCTTGAGAAACCCGAGCGTGGGGCCAACAGAACCTCCGCGGAGTTCAACAAGAAGTGCAAAGTTGTGTGGATTGTCATCGTGCCTGGCGCCAGGCCAGGCTGGGGCTGAGGGGCTGCCAGGGCAAACAAGCCTGCAGCACACTCCTGCTGAATAATGCAGAGCTCATCCTGCCTGTGGTGAACAGGGCCAGGAGGCTGCAAAGAGTCACCACCCCCTTGCTGGGGGCTGGGGGAGGCCACACCTCGTGCCATGACCACTTTTGGGCCCCCAGGTTCAAGAGTCACATGGGAAAAGCAGAGATGAGCCAACAGAGGCCATTAAGATGATTGGGGTCAGTGGCTTATGAATTACAGTCCATGCAGTCCACATGCTTTTCTTTTCCACGTCCTTTCCTTTCCATGAGGAAGGGCTGAGGGACACAGGTCTGGGCATGAGCAGGCTCAGGGGTGATCTGACTGTGCCCTTCCCACACCTGAAGGACAGGCAGGAAGATGGAGACACTTCCCAGAGGTGTCAGATGATGCTGGACACCACAGCCTGGAGGCACACGCTGGACCTTGGGCAGTCCACATCCCCGGGAAGGTGCTGGGCTCAGAGGGATGGGGGGAACTCCCTCCAGAGGCTTCCAAGACGTGGCTGGACAACACCCTGGCCTGATCTGGCATGAGCAGTGGTCCTGCTCCCAGCAGTCAGAGATTCCTTCTCACCAACACCTCCACAACTACTCAGTTAAAGTCTAAATTTCTGAGTTTTTACATAAAGGTGGCACATTACTGTGTGGGCACCTGAGAACGTGTGAGTACCCTCTTGCAGTGCACCCTGCTCACACATCATCTCAGCTTTCAAAAGTACAGCCCACTTCCTGCTCATAATCCTCACCTAAGTGTCCTCTACCAGCCTTTCTGCCAGAAATTGGGATAGTAATATGCTGTAATCACATAATTCCTGTCAGTAAAAGTAAACAAGAATGGCTGAGTGATTTCCAAACAACACACTAATGGCCGAAGTAGGGAAAAAAAATTCTCCTGTTTCACTTCTCCTCAAATTTTTCTTCAGCCAGTCTTTTGCTGCTCATATTTATTGTAGGATTTCTCCTCATTTTTAGGTTTATTTACCCGGAGCTAATGAATAACACTGTGAACATATGCTATAAACCACCATTAAGATGAAATTTGGAGAAAAGAATATTACTTTGGTGTGAGAGCTGAGAGGATGTATAACTATTAAATGCCCAGCACAGATATTTGAAGGCTTCTTAGGAGAGGTCTCTTGAGATTTCTTGGTTAAATAAAATGAGGTGTTCCGTAGGAATTCTCTCTGCAAAGTTATACTCATTTTTCTAACAGTCTGATGCAGATGCTGCTCAGAAAAAAAGAGTCAACTATGGACTTTTTCCACATTGAAGTCTTTGAATCTCATTTTTCCTGATTATCACAGCTGTTAAAGGCAGCAGGGTAAGCAGTACCAGCAGATGATACCTTCTCCACCGATTTTAATGGGGGCTTTGACCATCTTTCAGCAAACTCGTGCATGCAAATACACAGATGCAGGAAACACTCGGGGAGGATTTCGTACAACACGAGCACAAAACTTGCTGAAAACTTGGGTTTTCAGAGGAGCTGTGAATGACTCTTTGTCAGAATGAAAGACACCAAGGAGGCTTTTCCAAAGCACATCTGTCCAATGTTATTCAATTTTTCATTAGTGACCTGGCTGCTGCCCCGTAGAGGATGCTCATTAAATTGGCTGGTTTAGCCTGGAAGGAGCTACAAACATCTTGAAGGTTGGGATTAGAGCCCAAAATAAGTCTGAAAAGGATGATTTTTTTATGAAAATGTCACTATCCAACAGGATAAGCGCAATATTCTCCTTTGTGCTTGCTTAGATTACCCTCACCTCTAAGCAAATGCTGAATAATGGAAGTACAAGCAGGAGCTGAAGCCCATTTCAGCAACAATCTGTTGACTTCCAACAGACCTTGAGAACCTGGTGGCCATAAAGGAAAAAAGAACGTGCGGGAAACAGGCAGGGAAAGCTAATCAGCTGGAACCAGCTCCTGAGCCTGCCAGCTCTGGAGACAGCCAGGGAAAATGTTCCAGTCCAGGCCCAGGCATCTGAAGGAATACAAAACACCACGGAGACGAGGGACCGGGAACGCCAGGAGCAGCTGGAGCTGCACATTAACTCCGGGAGCAGAGGTGAGGCTGCCACCAACCCTTCGGAAAACACCACGAGGAAGCAGCCAAGCACCAGCAGCACGTGTCAGAGGAGGTGAGGGCAGAGTGCTTGCCCTCAGAACTCAATCATCCTGGCAGGAACAGCTTCTGGAGGACACCTGGAGGCCTCTGGGCACAGATCGGGCTTCTGTACATGTAACATTTTGATAGAAGACCTGAAGGCAGTCCCCAGACACAAGTCCTTTGCCTCCCTTCAGAAGTGCAGCACGTTGGAGCACACAAAAACCTCTCCTGACCAACCAGAGGCATTTACTGTTTTTAGGTGGTGAGTTCTGAGCTGCCCTCAGAGCGAGATTTAGAAAGAGTTACTCCCTGCTTTTCCTGGGGGGGATAAGCAGGGAAATCCCTGAGGCTCTGAAAGGACAGGCTGCACTTGCCTGTTGAATTCAGAATGTATTTTGGTATGATCTCAACTATTGATTAGTTTCTTCAGCCTAATATTGCTGCTCGTGCTCCCGGAGCCACATCAGTCACGGAACAACAAGTGCCTTTCAAACAGAGCTGCATCTTCTGGCACTGGAACCGAGGCACAGGAGCTGGGAGAGGGGAAAGTCCCAACACCTGGGGTGTGATTCAGGTTTTCTTGGGATTCCAGGGGGCAAAGTACAGGAAGTTAAATGTGTTTGACAGCTACGGAGGAGCTAAATGGAAGAATATCTTTTTGGAGTAACCAGTGGTTATTCCAAAGGGTTTAAAGGAGATGGCAGACTTAACTTCTTAGGCTTAAAGGAGATATCAGACTAGTTTTGCTCACTGCCAGCCCAATGGCCAGTCACTTCCCAAGGGTGGGTTTTGCCATGCTGCTGGTAAAAATAAAAGATAAAGTAACTCAATCCAGTGAAAGCATCTGACAGCACCCTCGGGGGATCAGCAGCCCTGAGCTTCAGCCTGTGTGAAGCCCAGTGACTGACCTTCAGAAAGCCAGGGACAGCACCACGGAGCAGAGAGGTTTTCAGGAGCCTCCACTGCAGCCCCTCCATGTGCTGGGGCTGCTGAGGTAACAGGACTGGAAGTTGTCCCTTCCCAGGTCACTGTTCCACCACACAAACCATGTGTTTGTCCCTGTGAGTTCTCTCCTTCCCTGCATCCAACAGATGCTCATGTTCCCAGCCCACCTCCCGCTGCCTGGGGGCACTTACACTTGTCTGCCTCAGTGCCCCGGTGTTTCCAGCCCTTCCCTAGACAGCTCAGCTGGTTTTTGCCTTTCAGAGCACGTTCTCGGGCCACCTCTGGCTTTGTTTATTGCAGTGAGAGTCAAGTCCAAGGATAGAACAAGTGACTGCGAAACCTTCTGTGTTTACAGAGATGCCAGAGCTTTCAAACAACAAACCCAATTTCAGACATCTCTGCAGTCTCATTTGCTTTATGTCCAGCTATGATGACTGTAGTACCAGCTGTTTGTGTTTCAAAGTTTATTTCTGCCAGCATTGTTTCCTTGTCTTTTTCCTCAAGCAGTATCATAAAAAGCTCTAGTTTCATTTTCTCCCTTTCATCCTTGCATTAGCTCTGTAAACAGACTCCTTGCTTCCTTCTCAAGTAAACTCTTTGTCTAGAAACCTCAGCTGTCTGGGACCAGCATTTTGTTTCCTCTGGTCACAGTTGCTGCTTTGTTTGTTCATTAAAGACACTCTGCTCTCTGCTGTGATCCCACATCACTTTCTTCTTCACCAGCAGGGTCCTAAACTTAATGACTGGGGAGTTTTCTCTCAAGGCTGAACAGTAGAGTCATGAAAAGCATCCAGCTCAAGAGGTGCTTGCACCTGGAGAGGCATTCAGGAGTGCAGGGCTGGCTGTTCAGGCAGCTCTGAATGGCCAAATGATAAATCATTTCTTGGTTTCCTCTCAGTGATGGGGAACTCAGTTTTCCCTCAGAGCTGCTGTCCCAGCTTGCACATCTTACACCACTTCTGCTTCGCCTCAAAACATCTTGTGCTCCTCTTGAACCAGAGAATGGTTTGGGCTGGAAGGGACCTGAAAGACCATCAAGTCCAATCTCCCTACCATGGGCAGGGACACCTTCCACTAGCCCAGGTTGCTCCAACCTGGCCTTGGACACTTCCAGGGATGGGGCAGCCACAGCTTCTCTGGGCAACCTGTGCTGGGGCCTCACCACTCTCACAGGAAAGAATTTCTTCTCAATATGCCATCTAAACCCACTCTCTGCCAGTTTGAACCCATCACCCCTTGTCCTGTCACTCCAGTTCCTGAGGAGCTGTATGCTCAGTGTGTTTTAGCCTCTTGGCATCTGAGCTCCAGGGACACCATCAGGTCTCTGTTAGAGGCAAAGAGCATTGGCAGCAGGAAGAGGGTGAGAGGCCCCCTCAGAGGTTCACCCCCTGTCTGCAGCTCCTCAGCTGAGCTTCCAGGGACCCTGGGTGTCCCCTCACCCCCTGCAAACACTCCCCTCTGGTTTGTGAGCTCTGTGAACCCAGTTTCCCCCTGCTCCCATCTGAAAGCTGGTCTGACCTACCACAGCTCTCCATCAGGGATATGGAGTTGTGCCATCCTATGGAGACACACCAGGTTCCTTCCCAAGCCCATAGACACCTCTGATGTGCAACATCCCTTCCAGAAAGGCCCTTCCTTTCCATGTGTCATCCTTCAACAGCAACTGATGCTGCCTCACCCCTATATCTTCTGCTGCCTGGATCTAACTGTAGGTAAAACCCACCTTGGCAGCTTCCCTTGGCCCAGAGGGGCAGCTACTGCCCTTCCCTGGGAGCCAGGGGCCCATTAATGTGGGCAGAAGATCACGACACCGTCAGTGCCCAGACCCTGCACTGGGCAGTGCCACCTTCCACTTCACCCAGTTTCTGTGGCACATGTGCCCACCGTGGGCTCCTCCTGTGATCACATCTCGGTTCTAGAACCAACTAGTTCAAAACACCCTAAAGTCCTCAAAAACACTGTCAACATCACTGTGTCTTCTCTTCACTGTGTCACTGCCTCCCACCAAAGAGGACCTCCTCTGTCCCCTGCACTCAGACACCCCCAGTGAAGGACATCAGACGCAGGTGCTGCCCTGACAGATGGGATGTACCCCCCGTGCTGTGACAGCCAGCCAGGTCTCACCAAGCAGTGCCCACTGCCCCTCAGAGCAGTTTGGTCACCACTCACCCCCAGCTGGTCCTACAACACACTGCTGCTCTTTACACAGGAGAGGAGAAAACATCTCCAGCAGTTCCCCTGCTGTGGAACCTCGAGGCTTTCCTGGGGCTGATGTGTGTGTCTCATTTCCATCAGCCTCATCCCCAGTCAAATTCCCATTGCTATGCAAGCAACACCTTAAACCTCCTGCTATCCTGAAAGGAAGATCAACATCTGCTGGGTCATTATCGAGGCTTGTAAACAGTCCACCTGCTACAAGAACAGCCAGACTCTCCCTGCCACTTCAAACACCTTCAGAGACTGGTTTTAAAACCTACCCCAGAGCCCAGTAATCGTCCCAGCCTCTGCTACAGCAAAACTCACTGCAAGTCTCCTGTCAGAAGTCCCATCCCTCTGGGTCTTGCCTCAGCCTTGGCACCTCAGAAAGGCTCCTGCAGTCCCTGGAGAGCCCTGTTGTCACCCACAGTGCAGACAGTGTGCTCTCACCTGGGTGTCACTCACAGCACGAGCTGTTCTGTGCATAACTAGCACTTAGGCTGAAGTTTGACTGCATCAGAAGCTCTGTTAAACCCTTTGCAGCTTAGTAAATAACTTGAGTTTAGTGTGTAATATTGCCACAGCTCCATTTCATCTTCCTGCCAGGGCATGAAACCATCAGACTAATGAATTCCAGCCAGCCCTGGGAGGTGTCCTGCTTATCCCTGCCTGGCCCTCACCCTTTGAAACACTTAGAAGCCAAGCAGGCTCTGAGCAACTCATTAGCATGGCCCTAGTAAAGAAACACTATCCTGGAAATTGCAGCCCAAATTGATATTACAGGGATGGAACTGCAGGAGCTGAAATGCCCTTGGCATCCCTTTTTCCAAAGCCAGGTTAGAGATCAGGCCTTTGTGCTCCCGAGGTCAATCCAGTCCAACACACCAGTGTCCTTCAAGTTCAAATGGCTACAAGTTCATTCTTTCTGATACTCCCAGCAGCATTCCTGCAAAAAGGTTCCACAGCCCCCAGAAAGGCCAAAAAGCCTCGTCACCCGTTAATTTGCCTTGTACTCCACTCCCAGACCAGTTTTTTCCTTCAAACACTTCCATACCACTGCAAGGCACCTCCTCCCTCTGCCAAAGGGCTGCACCTTGTTTCCTACAGTGGCCTTGTGGAAGGGACCTCTCTGTGTTCTTCCCCATCCCCAGCACTCCCTGCTCACCCCCCCACCTTCCAGCCCCTGGCCACATGTGTTTGCCACCTCACTAAGTGTCTGTCCAGGGGTCCAAGATCAGGAACTGTCTCCTGTAGGGGCTGGGCTCCTCCCTGTCCTGCTGATTCCCACCCACTCCAGGTCCAGCATGCACTGGCTTTACCAGTTATCCTCTACCTTCCCCCCTTCCCCCCTCTGAAGTGGTGCCCACTTCCACACCCACCCACCCACCAGTCCCCCAGCGGTGGCTGTGCCTTTTTTGGTGGCTTCCCATCAGCAGCACCATCCAAATGTTGAGTGACACACCAGCTTGCTCAGTTCTCAAGGTCCCCTCCCTCTCCCTGCATCAAGAGGTGCTCCCTTTGTACCTCCCACCTGGTTTTGCTGCAGCATCTTCCCAGTCCAGTGGGAAAAACATCTCAGTGTTCAGATGGCTTCTTTCTGGAGCCCACCAGCTGCACTTCCTTCCTCTACTTCCTCCTTCTTGTTACTCCAGGTAACAAGAAACTCCAGTTTCTCTCCTACCCCTGCAAGACTTTCAGCCCCATCCTGCTTCCTCACCCCTCATTCCATCCATGCTAAGAGAAGTCAGATAAGGAGACCTTCCTGACCTACTCCCTTCTCCCACCCCAGGAGGGTGGGAAATCACAGAAACAGAGAAATGGAAATCCCACTGCCCCCCAAAACAACCTGGGATGCTTTGGGAAACAGCACAGAGGGATGGAGGCTCAGGGAGATGAGTGAAGAGCCACGAGGGTCGGACACTCTGAGTCACCCCCAGGGGATGGTGACAGGGATATTTAGGGAGAAATACAGAGCAACACAAGCTGAGATGTGGAACCTGTGGGCTGGGACTGGAGGGTCTCCAGGTACCTCAGGCATCCTGGAGACTCTGTGAACCAATGGGAACTGCAGGAGCAAAGCTGCTCTGGATCCCACCTGCTCCAGGCTCAGGGCAGGAGACTTATCCCAGCCAACAACCTCTACCATAACAACACCTTCCCAAAACACCAGCCCCCATCACTCCATCACCTTTTATAGAGCCCAAACAGCTGTTCCTTCCTCGGGCCTGGGTATAACAAGCCTCCTTTTTCCACCCCGGTTTTCCTCTCTCTTTCCAGCAGATATCCAGCATGGTTCACAGCAAGAAGGTCACCCTGTCACCTGTGGGTGGTTTCCCACACTGCCCCAAGCCCCCCAGGATGGGGAAGCAGCAGGAAAGGCTCCCACCTGGCTTGCAAAACAAGCGGGAGTTGGTGGCTGTTCTCCTTCTCCTCTTCTCTGGATATGTGCTGCTGGAATTTTAAACAGATTATATAAGTGGCTCTCGTTTAATCCATCTGAACTATCCTCTTTTAATCGCATATGAGATCAAAGTAGCTGCCTGGGAGATGAGGAGGGAGCAGCAGGGGCTCTCCCCTGTGCATCTGGCCTGCAGTGGGTGAGGAGGGGACAGGCTGGGGGGAAAACGTGCCAGGGAATCACACTTTAACAGTTGCCTCTTTAAAACACTCAATATGGGGAATTACAAGGGCTGCTGTCACTTCCTATATATTCCTTGTGGCCCTTCCTTTGTGCCTCTGCACCTCAGAGATGCAGAAGGACAGGGATGTGGGGGCATGGAGAGTTCCTGGGAAGCTGTTCCTCAAAGAGAGAGCATCTCCCTCTCTCTCCCTCTCTCTCTCTCTCTGCGATTTATATAGTTTACCTTTTCCGCTCCTTCTCCTGAAGTCTGACATTTAAAAATGTGTAATTGTGTTTATCCCTGGCAAGCTGTGAATGGCTCCCCGGGCTGCCCGTGCTTCCTGCACCGCTGTATAAATTACACTGACAACCCCTTATTACAAAGGGAAAAATAAGTTAATGGAAAAGTGAAGCAGAAATAGATGCATAAAAATCCCAAAGTGCCCGAGTCAGCAGAATTGCCCCCACGTGACAGTCATTGCCAGTATTTAATTAAACAGAGATCGATCGTGTGGCTGAGTGTGAGCTGGGGGGTGTGCACGTGCAGGGGAGGAATTGGCACATTTGGGTTGTATTTATTTTTTTGATGGCGAGGAGTTATTGATATTTCACCGAAGGCTGCCCTGGCAGGGCTCGGGGAGGGAGGGGCAGCTTCCCCATCCCTCCGTTCAGCCCTGGCAGTCTCCCCTGGCTGGCAGGGAGCTGCAGAGCCCGGCTGCCCCTCGGGAAGGGCGCTGGGCGCTGCAGAAATGCCAGGGCTGTGTTTCCTCCGTGCTCGGCGAACTGCAGAGCCTTGAAATCCTTGTGCCCCAAGGCGTGAGCAGCAAATCTGCTCGGCAGCACTGAGAGAGAGAGGAATCACCGGCAACCCGGGGCGTCTGGGAAACGGCACATTCGGGTGGAGATGAGCGAAGAGCCACGAGGGTCGGACACCCCGAGCTGCTCCCAGGGGATGGGGACGTGGAGATTTGGGCAGAAACGCTGAGCAACACGAGCTGAGATGTGGGACCTGCAGGCTGGGCCTGGAAGGTCTTCAGGGAGCTCAGACATCCTGGGAACAAAGGGGAACTGCAGGAGTGAAGCTGCTCTGAGCTCCAGGGGTACCTGCAACCTCCGTGGAGTGTTCCAGCTGGATCAGAGCTGGGGAGCTCTGAAGGGACCCTAAAACCCTGCAGGGTGGCTGTGAGGGGACAGGGGTGGAGGCAGGGCAAAGCTGTCCAGCTCTGCCTAAGCTTCCTAATTCAGATTATAAGGAAATACTGGGACCTCAGAAGGTCCTGGCTATGGGATTGGAAATTGCCTGTTACTTGTGGCTGATTTGGGTCTCTCCTGAAGACCAGGGGACTCTGTAAAGGCCCTGTGGCCCTGTGTTTCTCCAGTAGTCACCCAGAACATGACCTCTGGGATAAAATGCCAGCCACCAGGCAATATCTGAGCAGGCTTCTGGTGGCAATCCAAACCAGATCCTAAAAAGTGCTGTGTTTCCAGCAAAATGACCAGGCAGAGGTGGGAATGCTCAGTTGGAAATGCTCACCTCTGCCAACAGGAGCTGGAAATGTTTCCTCCTGGGAGCCTTGCCCAGGAACTGCAGCTGCTGAGTCCCCTCCTCTGACCCATCCCTCACATGGCCAGTGGTCCTTGGCCTTTGGGCTTTGGCCAAAATGTTTTGTGAGGCACTAAGTGAAGATGTTCAACCTCCAGCGTGGGCTCCACAGCCAGATCAATTTAAATTCAACCATCTTGGGAGCAGAGCAAAGGAGTTTAACAGCTGCTGGAAATTGCACACAGCTCCTTTCATTTCCACACATTTTTCTTGCCTAATTGGAGCGAGGCGAGTGGTTGGGAAGGAGCTGGGAGAGGTTGGGGAGCCGGACATGAACATTCCATGACTCATTCCTGAGGGAGGGAGGGAGGGGTGGGTGGAAGGATTGCTCCCTGGGGTACCGGTTGCACCAATCTGCTCTTACTGGGTCTAGAAGAAGAAACCCCTTATCTCATGGCACCCACACATGTCATTTGGACCACATGGGATGTGTGATCCAGTCCTCTCTCTGGCCATGTGTTCTCGTGCTGATTCTCAATCCCTCCCCCTCCACAGCAGGTTTGATCCTGTAAATGTTACCCAAGAACTCAATGCCAAGGAAATAAAAACCCCAAACAAACGAGAGGAATAACTTCTATTTCTGCTCTGTTTTAAGATCAGTCTCATGGCCATGACACCTTCCAGATAATGACTGAAAATCCCTTTTCCCTGCAGTCTGGACACCAATCAATACTCCACGAGCAATTTCCAGTGCTCGGCTCACTTGTTAAAGACCAAACATTCCCTTTCCTCGAGAAGTGGGTGGCACAGTGAGTCACAGAGAGCTCAGCAGGATGCTGCTTCTACCTGCTGCAATGCTGAAGACAGCCTGGAAATCAGAAATCACCCAGAAGAGCCATTTTCTCAGCCTAGGGCTGAACCTCAGTACTAGACTGGGAAGGATTGAGGGGAGGTTTTGGAGGTCCTGGCATTGCAGCAGCAGCAGCAGGGACAGGATCACAAGTGATGGGGAACCCACTCTGATCTCCAGGGATTTCAAAATGTGCTTGGGGCACGTGTCCATCACACGTGGCCACTCCTGCCCCTGTTTGCTCCACGCAGAGGCACATTGTGGATGTAGATAAGAAGGGCTCCAACATCATCCATCCATCCCTTGACCAGCCCTGCAGGAATCCTGGCCCCTTCCTCACCCTCACACCTGGATAAGGGGATAACACCCTTTGCAGGAGGAGGCACCAAGCTGGAGCAGGAGCTTAGTTCTGCTCTCAGGGGTGGTGGGTTCATCAGCTGCTGGGGGGGCTTTTCCAGCCCCCGAGCCTGGGCCTGGCAGACGGTGTCACAGCTGGATGTGGCCATGGCAGGGAGCCTGTAAAACACCTGCCTTGCTGCTGTGATCAGGCCAACCTTCTCCTCAGCAAGGAAGCCCCCACAGGAGCTCCTCAGACTGCCAAAACGCCTTTCTTTTTAAGTTGCTTTGCTTAATTACTCTGGGACACGTTTAAAAATATGATGTGCCATGAGCCTTTGAAGTTCAGAGAGACTTTAGCAGGTGCAGTAATCCCCTTATTCTAATCCTGATGGCCAAGATACGTTGGCTGCCCTTTCTCATGGTCTAGGGGGACTGAGGTGGTTTCAAAGCCGGAGTCTTTGTGTGTTTTCCTCGGATGAGAGTTTCAGAATCCCACTGACCTTGGGCAGACTGAGCACCTTTGGTGTTTATGCACAGCTTTGGTTGTTTGTTCACAGCTGTGGTTTATTTATATCTCCCTAAAAATCTTATGTGAGCACTCAGATTGTGCACTTTGTTCTTCCAGCTCTGCTGGATTTTGCTGAAGGAGGAGAAAGCCTCGATCCATCCCTGGGAACGGCACATTTGGGGCGGGTTGGGGGGTGCAGCCTGGAGAATGCAGGGGCACGAGGACCTTCTTGCTCCGTGAATGGTCAGGAGAGCACTCCAAAAGCTGGGAGTTGCTGCCATCCTTCAGTCAGAGTGAGCAGGGAAGGAATTAATTTCCTTCACACGACCAAGGGGAGCGATCGCCCCAAGCAGGGGCCGCGCGCAGAACTAATTAAGGACACGGCAGAGCTACAGGGCTGGGGCTTTGTCTGACAGGTCTGGGGGCTTCTCTGGGGCTGGGGAGGCACAACAGAAATAATCAGAAAGCCAAGGGTGGCCAAAGCAACGCTTTGCAGCCTTATGTTCAGGGAAAGCAGGCTCTGGAAGTCTTGGTGGAATCTCCATCCTGCCAGGGCTCGAGGGAAGTGTCACTCCCAGCCGTGTTTTTGCATAGAGGATGAATTCCACCAGAAATACCTGGCTCTTTTGCAAGTTCCCTCCACGCTGGAAATAGCTGCCAGAAATCGAGGCTGAATATTAGCTAACAGCTTCCATCAAATTCCATAACTGCCTGATGGTGAATAAGCTGAGAAATAAAGTCGATTGTGGAGTAACGAATGATGTATTTACTGCAATAGAGGTGCCCGAGCTCTCACAGCTTACAAAATGTCTTCTCTTGGCTTTTTTTTTTTTCCCCCAAATTAAATTTCCTTGAAATCAATGTATTCCCATGGAAATTCTTTATTACAACAAAATGCCATTTAAATGCCATTTTCTGGTGGAAATGCTCTGTTGGTGTATTATTGACACGGTTCAATTACTGCGCTCGCAGTCACAACGTGCCAGACAAACAGCACCCAGGGCACATTCCTCCCTTCCTCCACACAGTTCCTGTGTCCCCATATATTCAACTGCAGGAGTCCAGGCTGGCAGGATTCATCTGGCATGTCCTGGCACATCCTGGGTGCAGAAATCCCTCTAGGGAAGCTCTCCAGACTCCTGAACCCTCTTGTGTTGGTTCACCCAGGATCATTCTCCTGAGAATGTCACCTCCTCTCCCAGGACCAGCTGAGCCCACCTTGGACCCCATGAGAGATACGAGGGCTCAGTCCAGCCCTACTTAAGGAGAGGTTCCCAGACCTGTTGAGTTCCTTCTTCAGGCATGGGAATTATTCGTTTGACTCCCATCTCATGCTCCTCTGGCAATGGATTTGCATCTTCTGCCTTTGCATTGCAGCCATGAGATTTCTCATGCTCTGGGGATCCCAGTGAAGCTGTCACCAGACTGGTTTATACCCAGACTGTCTGATTTTGTCCCCAAATGCCCTTGACCTGTGGAAATTACAGCACTTGCACATGCCAGGCTGTTCAATGCTCTGCAGCTTCAAGCTTAAGGCAGCTGCTCCCTGTGTCCTTTAATCTGGTAAACCTGGATAAACACACTACCTTCTTTGAAGGGCATCCCACCAGCTCCTGCTCCAGCAGGAACCCACCATCTGAAGGACCCTGGTGTAGCTGTGCAGGCAGAAAACATCTCCAGTAGGGTCAATGTCTCCTTGATATGGAAGTTGTTGAACTCGTGGGTGAGAGCAGAAGGTTCCTGTTCCCCAGGACAAGGGGACTGGTCTTAAGCCAAAAGAGGGTAGACTTAGATTAGATATGAGGAAGAAATTCTTATGTCAGGCCCTGGCACAGGGTGCCCAGAGAAGCTGTGGCTGCCCCTGGATCTCTGGAAGTGTCCAAGACCAGTTTGGAAAGGGCTTGGAGCAACCTGGGCTAGTGGAAGGTGTCCCTGCCATGGCAGGGGATGGGATTGGATGTTCTTTATGGTCCCTTTCAACCCAAACCAGTCTGTGATTCCATGACATACCTGATGGGCAGATTGTCTTTCAGAGGGACATCAGGCTGGAGAAATGGTGGGAGCCCTGTGGAGGTCAGTAAAGCCTCTCACTGTTGCCCAGTGACAGGACAGGAGCCAAAAGACACAAACCGAAACACAAGAAATTTTGTCTGAGTGTCAGAAGATTTTCCTGTGAGGGTGGTTGAGCACTTGGAGTTCACAGAGTGTCCCAAGAGGTTATGATGCTCCCATCCTCGGAGATATTTAAACCCCACCTGGATTTGGCCCTGGACAACCTGCCCTGGGTGACCCTGCTTGTGCAAGGGCTGGACTAGGAGATCTCCACAGGTGTCCTCCAACCTCAGCTCTCCTGGGATTCAGGGATTCTGGGCTTCTGAGTGACAATCCCTTGGGCAAAGCCTGGCCCCAGCAAGATGCCCTCTGGGCTGCCCTTTTGCCTCCCCAGACACCTGGAGCAGGAAAGCTTGTCCTGGCCACCCTGAGCTGGAGCAAATATCTTGGTACCACCTCAGTCCTCCAGGTACAGAATGGGAGGAAACTCAGGGTGAGAACATGAATTGGTGCCCTGGGCTCTCAGCTGGGGTAGGATGGGGCTGACTTTGCCCTCCCATCTGACCAGGACCCCCAGGGGCAGCAGGAGGGAATGCTCAGGGGTGCTCCTTCCCCAGGTGTATTCCTTGTTTTGCTGTGGAAGCATCCTGGGAAGTGGAATAACATCTTTCCACTCAGATCACCCAATTTCCTTCCCAAATTAAACTGATGTACACTTTGGCAGCCAGTTTAACCTCCTAAAATGCTCCCAGGAGGCTGCATGGCTCACTCTGCCCTTCCCCATCAGTGAAGGCTCCCCGGGAATCAGGGCTGGGGTGTTTATTCCCTGCAGCATTTACCCTGGAAATGCAATCCGTGTTCTCCTGCAGAGTGCTGCCAATGCCAAGCTGCCCTGGCTCCTTGGGTGCCACCAACCCTGTGAAGTGCCAGCCCTGGGCTTTGGCTGCTGTTCCTCCCTCCTGCAGAAATCTGCCCAACCTCCTCTGCAGCCCCCAGGACCCAAACCCAGCCCTGCAGCCTCCTCTGGAGCCAGGAGATGCAGAGGGATTCATTTTACCCATTTCAATAATTTGCCTGAAATGGTCAAAACTAGTTTTTTCTCTCCATTTCCCATCTTTCACCCGATTCTCTCCTGCAGCACCTCTTTTTATTGTCCACAGCTCCCGTTGGAGAGCAAGGGGCTGGAAGTTTGTCCTCACAAATAAACTGAGCAACCTGTAGACCTGAGGCAAATTGAAAGCAGCTCTTTAGCTATGCAGATACACTCAGCTTCATTTTTTTCCCCTTGTGTTTGGCAGTTCATTAATAACAGCCCAGTGGTACAGAGAAAAATATCACACCAAGCAATCAGCAGCACACAGCGAGGGTCCTGGGGCTGGGGCAGTTCTGCTGGAAGGAAAAGGGAACAAAACAGCCACTTTGGGCCCCAGAAATGCAGCTTTCACTGCCAGGCAGCCAAGCAAGTCTCAGCAAACACTTTATTCGATTCATTTAGCCCCTTCTCTCCTTATGAAATATTTGCAGTCTTCTTTTTGATCCACGTGTGTTTGTTGATGAACCAGCTCTGTTAATCACCCGTGTCAAACCACTTCAGCCTATGTGTTCTTAGCCCAGTGCTTGCTCTGTTGCCTCAAGAATTGGGAATTCAGCTCTGCAGGCTGCAGGTGACTTACAGCTCCCTTTGTGCATCCCCGGGCAGAAAAATGGACTCGAGCCATTACTTGAGGGACAGGAATGAAAAGGAGTCAAAGGGAAAGATTACAGTGTGGAATGACTGATTTTTATTTAACACATTAACCAATATACTTTTTCAAATATAGGCTCAAACCTACTTAAGGCAAAGTTCAAGTTAATATTGATATTTGAAGGAAGAAGCACTTTCATATTAATCACCCACCTATTAAATGTCTGTTATGAGACAAAGCTTATGGGCTACGTCTCCAGACACATTTTCAAATGGTTCAGGATAACTTTGATCCTTCTTAATGATGGAGAGCAATTATATAATGGGTTCAGAAACACTTTTAATGCACCACTTGCATGGGGTTGCTTTTTTGTTGGTTTTTTTTAGTGTTGTCAGATAATATCTCAGTAACATTTCCAGGAAGCAAAAAATGACCCTCCTCAGCTCACCCTGCATTTTTGCTCTGCAGTCCCAGGTTTGCAGCACACCAGAGGCTGAAGGGGAAATAGTGACAAGAAGAGCTGCAGTGGTGCAAAACCCTGCAGTGGTGCAAAACCCCTCAGCCAGGGGTGCAGGGAGTTGTCCATCAGGGGTGGGAAGGATCTGGAGAGGTTATCCTCCACAGGAGCTCAGCTCATGGATTGCCATGGCAACTGCAAGCCATGTCAGCAGGGATGGGGAGAAAACCCATCTCGTGCCAAGCCCAGCATAGGCTGAGGATGCAGTGGGGCCTGACAGCATGGATGGGGGAAATGGTGACCCAACAGCCTGAACTTCCTCCCAGAGGAGTCTGGAGGGGACTATGAATTTCTGGGTGTCAGAACCTGTTAGAATGGTGAAGGGTTGTACTTGGAGCCAGAGGTGAACAATGGCAGAACTGCCCGTGGGGAAGCCTGGGTGTGTGTATTCAGAGAATCTCAGAGTGGTCTGGATTGGAAAGGACCTTAAAGCTCATCTCATTCACCCCCTGCCATGGCAGGGACACCTTCCACTAGCCCAGGTTGCTCCAAGCCCCATCCAACCTGGCCTTGGACACTTCCAGGGATCCAGGGGCAGCCACAGCTTCTCTGGGCAACCTGTGCCAGGGCCTCCCCACCCTCAGTGCTCCCGTGTGTGTCTGTGTGTGTGCACTGGGTGTGTTCAGGTGTCTGCACACACAGACAGGAGCAGGCAGGGGCACAGCAGGACATGGATCTCCATGTGTGTGCACTCCCAATGCATGGTTGGAGGTCTGTGTATTTTTGGGGAGGTCTGGGGGTGCTGCATTCATATCTGTGCTCTGTCCAGCCAGAGGGTGCTCAAGCAGAATAGAATCACAGAATCCCAGAATGTGCTGAGATGGAAGGGACCCACAAGGATCATCCAGTCCAACTCCTGGCCTTGCACAGGACCATCCCCAAGAGTCACCCCCTGTGCCCCAGAGGATCAGCCAAACCCTCCTGGAGCTCTGGCAGCCTTGGGGCTGTGCCCACTGCCCTGGGGAGCCTGGGCAGTGCCCAACCAGCCTCTGGGGGAAGAACCTTTGCCTGAGATCCAACCTGAGCCTGCCCTGACACAGCTCCAGCCATTCCCTGGCTGCTGTCCCTGGTCCCCCCAGAGCAGAGCTCAGTCCCTGCCCCTCCTCTGCCCCTGCCCAGGCAGTTGGAACTGCACTGAGGTCTCCCCTCAGTCTCCTCTGCTCCAGCTGAACACACCAAGTGCCCTCAGTGTCCTCACACAGCTTCAAATCAAGGCCCTTCCCCATCTCCCTGTCCCTCCTTTGGACACTCTCTAATGGCTCGATCTCTTCCTTCCATTGTGTCCCCCCAAACTGCCCCAATATTGAGGTGAGGTCACCCCAGGGCAGAGCAGAATGGGACAATCCCCTCCCTGATGCCCCAGGACAGGGATGTCCCTCCTGGCTGCCAGGGCACTGCTGACTCAGGGACAACTGGGCACCCACCAGGACCCCCAGGGCCCTTTCCCAGCACTGCTTTCCAGCCTCTCCTTCCCAGTCTATCCTTACATCCAGGGCACATGTGTTTAGATTTAAAATAAAACAATAGATATCTTTCTCAGCTTGCCAATAACCCAAGGACAGCACTGGACATGTCAGGGATGGGCTCACACTCAGCTTTTTCACACTTTTCATTTCTGCCTGTTCTAGCTGAGCACTGCCCTGTGTCTGAGAGGGGGAGGAGGGTGCCAGAACCTGCAAGGCTGTGGAGAAGCCTCACCCCCCCAGCCAAGGTGTGGGAATGTCCATCCCAGTGTGCCAAGGTCGGTGTGCAGCTGAGAAGCCGAAGCACGCAGGGTGTGGCAACATCACCCCTCAATAAAGCTGCTGCTCCCCTGTGACATACAGATCATGGACGTGGGAGACACCTGTGCTCCAAGGAGTACCTTCTGGATTTATATCATCCCTGTGCTGGGGTGCATCAGCTTTCCCTGTCCTTGGGTTTCCAAAGGGATAAACCCAGTGGCAGGGGCTGAGGGGGAGCAGAGATGTGGGTGAACCAGGGAATGCACTTTCAATACCCACCTAAGCTGGCAGTTCCCTCCTTTTCTGAGCCCTTTTCCTCATCTGTGTCTCTCTGTCACCGCTGTGTCACTGCTCTGTGACCACCAGGTCTGTGCTGCCTTTGGCTGCAGGCACGAGCTGCAGCTGCCCCTCACACACCTCAGCCTGATTTCAGCTCTGCACAGGGCACCAGCAAAGAGCCTCAGCATCACAAAACAAGGAGGAATGGGTTAAACCAGCCTTTTACAGCACTTGGCCCTGCCTGTCCTTGAGGTGAATGCTGGATCAAGGGAGGCTGTGCAAGGAATTGATTGGGAATCCAGAAAATCGCCTCCCACTGGGTCGGAGAGCACTTGGGAGGTCAGAATGGTCCTTCTCTGCTGAGGGTGAGGCTGAACCTCTGCCAGTGGCTCAGGCATCATTAGAGTAACTGCACATCCAAGGCACATCCTCCTCCTGACAAGGTCTCTCTTGTCCAGCCCACGGGGTCACGGGAAGCCTGTGACTGCAAGCGCAGGGGGCGGTCAGGGGGATGAGCCAGAAAGTGAAAAGCTTTGGGGGCAAAGCTCCTTACAAGCAAGAAGACATCAGAGCTGCCCACAGCTGACTGCTGCACTTCAGCTGGGTAGAGGTGGCAGGGAGTGCAGACATAAACAGAGCATGAAGCTTTC
This sequence comes from Pseudopipra pipra, assembly GCF_036250125.1. Classification (NCBI taxonomy): domain Eukaryota; kingdom Metazoa; phylum Chordata; class Aves; order Passeriformes; family Pipridae; genus Pseudopipra; species Pseudopipra pipra. The sequence continues at coordinate 2,133,211 of NC_087563.1, read as the reverse complement.
ACCTGGAAAATGTGGTAGCACATTTGTGTGAACCGTCTCTGAGGAAGAGGACACAGGAGCTGGGGATGTGCCTCTGGTGCAGAGGCAGGCACTGGATGCTGGGGTGCCCTGAACTCCCACAGAGATGCCCAAATGCTGCATTTACACGTGGTGGGTGTATTTTTGCCTTTACAACTGCAGGGGTGAACCTTCTCAGTCAGGGAACCTCACCTGGGTGAATCCAACACACGGAGCAGGTCCTTGGTGCCAGCTGGGGTTCAGGAGATGGGAAAGAGGGATGTGAAATGAAGGGTTGGAGGAGGCAGGAAGGATGCACAGTGACCTGTGTTGGCAGCACAGCTGAGAAGAAAGGTCCAGCAAAGTCTGTACCTTCTCTGGGCAAATCTCAGATGTGCTGGCATTGAAACCTCCTGCAGGTCCACCGAGATCCAGTTGGTCCCTAAAGATGCAGCAGGGAGTGTCCAGGGTGAAACATCCACGGAAAAACTCAGGCACCTGGAAAAACTTCTCACCAGGATCATTGGGACTTAGTGGGGACTCCCATTCAACCCAGTCCTCCTCCTCCTCCTCCCCAGCAAGAGCACAAGGACAGCCAGTCTCAGAGCACCTCTCTGAGCCTGGTTTGGGTAAACCTGGCCCATCTGAGGTGGTGAAATCATGGAAGTGACACAAAACAGGCTGGAAGTATCTCAGGAAGCCACACCATCTAATCTTCCCCTCACTCCCCACCCAGGCCTCCAGGTCCATGTCTCATTTGGCAAGAGAGCCCCGAGCCCGTGGCAGCCCCTGGGGAGGTGGGATGTGCAGTTGGATGCCTGGAAAGCAGTTTTGTAGAGCTGATCACATGGAGCCCTTCTGTATCTGTTCTGTTGAGCCCTTCCAAATTTTTCCCCTTTGAAAACTGGAGTGTTTCATTTTGCTCAGTTTTGGCATCTTGTTAGTCTCAGTTTCCCTTGACTTGCTGGATGGCTCATTAGGGAGCAGATAATGAGCTTTCTCTGCCCACTGCAGGTAGGGGTTGGTGCAAAATCACTGATAAATATATTGGTTTTCCAAGTATTTCTCGAGGATTTGGTCTAAATTGGTGTTAACAGAACAGATAAAGAATTGAAATACAAATAAAATCTTTTCATTAAGCAGGGTTTTTCCAATGAGGTGTCAGACACACCCCACTGCCCCTCCAAGGGCTGAAAATGGTCCAGAGGCAGCCACATCCTGCTGAGAGACACCACAACTCACGTGCAGAACCTCCTGCCCTAAAAATCCAGTAGGTGCAGCCAGGTCTGTTAAAAAGACCAGAATTAAAATCACAGGAGCCCAAATTCCACCCACACTGAGGCACCTGAAAGAGCAATTTTGGTTTGCCAGGTGCTCCCAATGTTCCTGAGCAGCCTCTGCCACTGCTCATGGCACAAAAGCTGCTCATTTCAACTGGCCAAATTAGCAGAGTGAAGGGAAAATGATGGTTATTAAACACTTCTTTTAAACCTGAAATGCAACCTTTTATTTAGATAACAAATACATTTTTGTTATATATATTACGGGCACTTTCAGGTGTAGCAGTTTGAATAGTGACATCCCAGCATGAAAAATCGAAATATATGAGTGACTCCGAGGGCCTCCATGCACCTCACAGTGCAATTAATTTAAAATCAGGTCTAAATAACGTGGACCTGACTCAGCTGCCTCTCTCAGGACCGTGTGATAGCACAGCTGGGCTGCTGGCCCGGGAGCTCCACGCTCAAATTCCACACGCTGGAGAAATAGATGGGTAGGAAAAATCCAACGTGGCATTTGTCAGAGGGGGCCACTCACCTCACCTGCTGTAACAGCAAACAAGGCCCCTGCCAGGTGCAGATTTGCAAGCCCCAGTTTCTGTGTTTCTAAAAAAAGGGGGGTCTGGGAATGCATTTTAAGCAATTTTGGGTCACAGCTGCTTTGTTTTGATAACTTGCTCACTTCTCTTTTGGTGGGAAGGACACAGGAATGCAGAATTAACAAACTCACCCACTGCCTGTGGCAAAGCAGGGGGATTTGCAGGGCTCTGGTGTTTATGAAAATGTTGCACCCTCTACAGAGTCCAGAGCTGCCCAAAAGGAAGGGAAGGAACATCCAGCCTGTGCAATCCAGATGGGCATTGCAGTGGCACACAGGCACTTTTGCCCATGGAATTTCCATTCCTGGAGCTGCCCAGGCTGTGTGACCCATGCCCACATCCCAAACAGCTGCTTGTGGGGCTTGCAGCCCTTCCAGTCCAGTGTGCTGAAGGGATGATCCTTCCTGAGGTGGGAATTGTGTGGGAGGATCTCTGATGGATATCACCAACCTCATCAAGTGGTGAATTTGTATCTCAGCCTGAACTTCTCATCTGACTTTTTAAGAGGGGAGGAACCCAACTCAGTCCTCCTGTCATCAGCCTCTAAAAGCAGCCTCAGCAGCTGATGGGAAGCAATAGTTGTTGCCTAAACAAAAGGGATTTCTTGGATGCTGCTGCTCCTCATCCTACTTGAAGATCTGAGCTTGGAGAGACAACTAGTAACAGGACAAGAGGAACAGCCTCAAGCTGCACCAGGGGAGGGTCAAGTTGGACATTGGGAAGAATTTCTCCCTGGAAAGGGTGGTCAGGCATTGCAAGGGGCTGCCCAAGGAGGTGTTGGAGTCCCCACCCTGGAGGTGTCCCAGGAAGGCCTGGCCATGGCACTGAGTGCTCTGGGCTGGGGACAAGGTGGGGATGGGGCACAGGGGGGACTTGATGGGCTGGGAGGGCTTTTCCAGCCTAAATGATTCTCTGATGTTTAGTGCACGATGTTATCAGTGGCAGTAATCCATTTTCACAAGATCCTGCATCCCAGGATTGATGCAGCTCCCTGGGAGGGCCTGGGAGGGGCTGCACACCAATGACATTAAAAACTGCAGCAGACGCGTGGAGCACCGGGAGTCCCCGAGCTGCAGGTGGAGGAGCCAGCCTGGACACTGCCCACCCGCCTCCCCCGTGCCCTGGCCCCGCAGTGCTGCTGCCCCCCGAGCTGGGATCAGCTCCCTGGCTGCGGGATCGAAGCTGACACCTGTCACCTCCGATGGCCAGCGAGCCAGTGCAGAGCCCTGGGCGTGACGGGGGCTCCCAGCCTGGCCCCGGAGCTGCTCTGGCTGTGCCTCCCCGCACGGAGCCGGCGCTGCTCCCGCCTGACCTGAGCCAGGGCTGGGCAGGGGCAAAGCCTCCCCTGGCCCTGGGTTTGTAAAGCCATGCCCGGCTGCTCTCTGAGGCTGAGCTCTGCTTTCTGGGGGGCAGGATATGGAATAACCCAAGTTTAGATTCCTGGTCACCGTTTGGGACAGAGGTGGGACAGGACATGGGAAATCTGCTTCATCTGACTGACTGCTGGGCAGCAGAATGAGCCCAGAGGCCGTGGTTGTCTGAAGATATCAGTCACCTGGGCTGTGTCAATAACTGAAAGTGTCCTCTGGACAATGATTTCACCAGGCTGGCATTGGACATCTCCAGTGCAGGGAGGGAAAAGGCTCTGGAAGGACCTGTCTGTCTCCCTGCATTATTGTGGGATCCCAGAGCTGGGGCTTTAACCACTGTAGAGTGACAGGTCACATGTGATGACAGTACCAGTCATGATGAGAGGGTGCAAAGTACAGCCAGGTGATGGTGAGATCCTGGGCTCTGAATCCCCTTCCCCAGAGGTGGGATGCATCCATCCCACGGGACTTTAGTAACACTAAAATACTTCTGAGGGTTGTTTCCCTCCTGTCTGAGCACGGACAGCACCAAGCACAGCATCACAAAGCCCAGCCTTGCACCTACACCCTGAATGTCTCTGTAGGGAAGTGTCCTACCCCCTAAAAAGTGTTAGAGACAGGTTATTGTCAGAAACACAGGGTTATCCCAGCTCTGATCCCACCAGGTATGGAGGAGAGAACACCTGGAATTTGTTTGATCCAGAAGATCTCCTGTGATGCTCCTGGTCACCAGTGGCAGTGAGGTGTAGGTCCCCCGGGGGAGAGCACTGTCCTCATCTCTTCATGCTCAGAGCTCATAATGTTGCCTTTGGTAAAAGACTTTGGGCAGCCTGAAGGGCTCTTTCCCACCCTGCCACTCCCTGCATCCTGCAGGAATGGTGTGGTCACGGGAACGAGACCCCAAAGGTAGTTCTGCAGGGACCCTCGTGGGTGGCACCTCTGGAGACAAGCCCTCATTCCATGAGGGGTGCCCTGCCACCCCCTGACTTGTGCCAGGAGCTCTGTGTCCCGCCTGAAAGGTGAGAGAACATTTAAGCCCCTTTTAAAGCTGGGTAAGACCTTAAACCCTCAGTGTCACACGAGGACTTAAAGGCCTTAAGGCCGTAGCGAGTCACAAGGCAGAGTTAAAGCAAGCTAAGCCTCCTTCAGCCTCTGTGGTCCTTGAAGGGCAGTCCTACAGCATCCCAAGGGCTCCCAGTTTAAAGGCCCAGCAAAACCAGGCTCTCAGAGAGTGTTCCCTTCTTCTAGGCTGCTCCAAAGCCTCCTGTTTGTCCCTGTTGGGCTCAGCCTGCAGAGTCCACGCAGGAGGTGTCTCCTTCCTTCACTGGCTTTGGGTGCCTCATGAAAGGGCTTCTGGAGCTGGTCAAACTGAGCTGGCTTTCCCCCTTTCCTTGAAGAAGCAAGTCCTTGTGGTGCATCTGGGAGAGGAAGAGGATGGTGCAGGATAAAGGAAGAGTTCTCTAGCTGGCACAGACACCATGGTCCAGCAAAGAGGCAGGAATGTGCACGTGAGGAGGGATGTGCAAGGTCAGGAGGAAGCCCCTGTGAGGCAGGAGATGAGTGTGCCCTATGCAAACATACATCCCCTGATCCATAGGGCTTATCACGGGCTATAAAGACACATTTTGTGGAAAACCCTGTTAAGATACTGGCTGCACATCACTGCTTTAAGCCCCTACAGCAACTTAAACTGGCTATAATGTTAAGCCTTTAGAGTATTTTAAACTGCTTAGATTGCTCAAAAGACCAGCTTAATCTTAAACTGCAGTGCAGCTGCTTAAACAGTTTAAGCTGATCTAAAAGCTCGCAGGAACAGAGGGGGCTTGAACTGTGCTCAGCCCTGTTTGTTGGCTGAGGCACCGTGCTGGCCCTGTCACACCCCCTGTGACACCAGGGCTGACACATAAGCTCTTCTCCTAAACAGACCTTGCAGAACCTGAGGGGAAAAAAAAAAGCCCTTTTCTTATCCCTTCCCAGCTCCAGGTGTGATTCAGGGCAGGTTTAGATGTGCCTTCCTCTTGCTCTGGGTGGAGCACAGTCTTCTGCCTTGAATCATCTCAGTCCTGTGAATCTCCCCCCCAACAGGCCCATTTTCCCCATTCTCACAGAGAAAGCCCATTGTTTGGCTGGATTTTTTAATTAAACTTTGGGTTTTTTTTAATTGCTTTGATTTTTCTCTTTTTAACACCCACGAATGCAGCCAAGGACTCGTGCAATGAGTGCATTGGCTTGGGAAAGGGAGGTGTTTCTCCCTCATGGCTGAAGTGTGGCTGAAAAGCCTGTCCAGGTAGAAAAAATGGGTAAATGAAGTGCCCACAATAAAAATTACACTAGATTCAGCAGATGCTTTGCCTAGGGGATAATTCACCTGATAAGAAATATGTTAGTAATGATTTTGGTCTTTCACGTGAAATTGTCAGTTTTCATATCATCATGATATTAAAAATAAAAAGAAACACCTTTCCAAGTGTACCAAGCACCGATGGGAGACTGTGGAACCCCACCTCGTGTTGGAATTTTTGCCCCCTGGAATATTTAGCATTTATATTCCTGTCTGTGGATGTCGAAAGTAGAGACTGTACAAATTGCAAAGGAGTTTGCACCTTTTCCTCCATGTGTGACTTTGACAACCTGCAAGTGCACAATTTGTAACTATTTTGACATATTTATCACTCAGGGAGTTTGAATTGAATGTGCCTGTGATTTCCTAATGGATGTCATTAGGAAATGTGCAGTCCTGTTCCTCCTGCTGATGCTGTCACTGGCCTGAAGGGTTTCCTTGTGCTTCTGTGACACCATCCATTTCCTAATAACTGATTGGAATATAATCATAGGATCATGGAATGTTTGGGTTCGAAGGCAACTTAAAAATCATCCAGTTCCACTCCTGCCATGGGCAGGGACACCTTCCACTAGCCCAGGTTGCTCCAAGCCCTGTCCAACCTGGCCTTGGACACTTCCAGGGATCCAGGGGCAGCCACAGCTGCTCTGGGCAACCTGTGCCAGGGCCTCCTCACCCTCACAGGGAACAGCTTCTTCCCCGTATCGAATCTAAACCTGCTCTGTCAGTGGGAAACCATTCCCCTTGTCCTGTCCCTCCATCCCTTGTCCCCAGTCCCTCTCCAGCTCTCCTGGAGCCCCTTTAGGCCCTGGAAGGGGCTCTCAGCTCTCCCTGGAGCCTTCTCTTCTCCTGGGGAACCCCCCCAGCTCTCCCAGCCTGGCTCCAGAGCAGAGGGGCTCCAGCCCTGGGAGCATCTCCGTGGCCTCCTCTGGACTTGTTCCAGCAGCTCCACATCCTTCTTGCACTGCAGACATTCAGCAGCACCGTGGTGTGGTGGTTGAATGCCAAATGTTGACACACAAACACATGGAGGGGTCACTACTGAGGAAAATTGTCCAACACAGCAAAGGTTGTGGAATGCTGGAGGGATCTGAGAACTTGGGATCCACGGACTCCCACACCGGGCTGGAAGTCCACGGCAGCATCTGAAGCGATTTCACAGGGCCTTGTTGAGAGATGAAAATCTAAAAATAGGACTCAGGATCTGCAGAGGGGCCTGAAGGAGCCAGAGAAAAGGCCATGAGTGTCCCTGGTCCTGCTGACGAGCTCAGCATGGATTAGATCCCGGCACAGAGCCCTCCTGCCCTCCCGGCGGGGCTCGGCGCTCCCATCAAACACCTCTGTGTGCACACAGGGGGGTCGTGCCTCGCAGGAATTGCCTCCCCCCTCCCTTTCCAGCTGCCAGCCCCGGAGCCCCGGTGCTCAGCACTGCCCTGCGTGTCCTCCGGGAGCTCTCCCCCTGCGCCGGGAGCATCTGGGACTCCTGAACTCGCTGCTTGGCTTTGTGGCTCGGGAATCATTATCATTTATTGATAAGATGCCTTTGCAAGCCCCAGGGCACCGGTGCAGACTTTCAGGCTGTGCACGTAGGACCCGGGCTCACCGTGGCAGAGGAGCAGTTGCTGCACACGGAGATGATACAAAACTGTCTTGGCCGGGAAGCAAAAAGCAGTTTCTCGGTGTGAGCAGCCACTGCAGCAGAATTAATGGCTCTCCAGCCTGAACAGCCTGTGCAGGAATGAATGACAACGTTCCCGTGGCCAGAGCAGGGCCCTTGGGAAACACCCCAGGCTCCTCTCAGCACAGGGTGCACCGTGCACAGCATAATTCCAACAGCTTTATTCCAACCTCATGGACAGTATCCCCAATCCTGGACACCCCATCCCTGCCCACACACATCCCCTGTGCTTTTCTCCCCTGGACAGACACACCAGTCCTGTCCAGTCCTCTTTGGAAACAGAGCTGGGGAAGGGGCTGGAGCAGCAGGAGCAGCTGAGGGAGCTGGGGGTGTTCAGCCTGGAGCAAAGGAGGCTCAGGGGGGACCTTCTGGCTCTGCAACTCCCTGACAGGAGGGGGGAGCCGGGGGGGGTCGGGCTCTGCTCCCAGGGAACAAGGGACAGGAGGAGAGGGAATGGCCTCCAGCTGTGCCAGGTTGGACATCAGGAGGAATTTCTCCCTGGAAAGGGTGTTCAGGCACTGGCAGGGGCTGCCCAGGGAGGTTTGGAGTCCCCACCCCTGGAGGTGTCCCAGGAAGGCCTGGCCGTGGCACTGAGTGCTCTGGGCTGGGGGACAAGGTGGGGATGGGGCACAGGGTGGACTCGATGGTCTGAGAGGGCTTCTCCAACCTTAATGGTTCTATAATTCTGTCCCAAAACCCCACACAACCCCAAGTGTCCCCAGGGAGCATCTCCACCAGCTTTGTCAGCTTTTGTTCTACCTTCAACTACTGCCATGGGCAGAATGAGAGAAACCCATTTTATAATCCCAATTCCACATGTCTCTGCCTCAACAGAAGGACTGTGGGGTGTGGTGTGATCAGAGCAGGTTTTCTGGGTAGTTTGTGGCCCCAGTATAAGGTCAGTATGATCTCTGTGTCTGATTGTTAGAACACAAATGCAACGTCTCTCCTCTGGATGCCTTGAGTTCTCCTACGAAAAGATAAGGCAAGAACCAGGGATCAGAAATGGAGTTACTAAAGGAAATGCAGCATTTCCAATAAAGGGGCAATCTTGAGGTCAAAGAGAATCATAAAACCACAGAATGGTTTGTGTTGGAAGGGACTTTAAAGCTCAACTCATCCCACCCCCTGCCATGACAGGGACACCTTCCACTAGCCCAGGTTGCTCCAAGCCCCGTCCAACCTGGCCTGGGACACTTCTAGGGATTCAGAGGCAGCCACAGCTTCTCAGGACCTCCCCAACCTCACAGGGAAGAATTTCTTCCCAACATCCCATCTAACCCTGCCCTCTGGCAGTTTGAAGCTATTCCTCCTTGTCCTGTCCCTCCAGTTCCCGATGCAGAGTCCCTCTGGCTTCCTTGGAGCCTCTTCAGGCACTGGGAAGTGCTCTGAGGTCTCCACACAACCTTCTCTTCTCCAGGCTGAGCAGCCCCAGCTCCCTCAGCCTGTCTCCATAGGGAAGGTGCTCCAGTCATCTCAGCAACTTTGTGTCCAAGTTGGCAAGAAGCTGCCAACTCTTTCTAATGGGTTGCTCCAAAGTGCAGATTCATCCTTGGGACTGCTGAAGTTTTAAGGGTTTAATGTCTTTTCTGCCCGTGGAAGGCTCCAGTGTGGAGGTGCCAAAGCTCTTGAGATGCTTGACAAAGGCAAATGCCTGAGAGATCCTCCTGGCACTGGAGTGGGCCATGTGGAGATGAGGATGGCAGCCCCTTGAGACAGCAAAGACATGGATGGCACCTGAGATAAGCCAGTTCCAAAGGCAAGGTGTTCTCCTGAATAGGCTGTAATTCCCCCTGTGAGGGTGATGAGGCCCTGGCACAGGTTGCCCAGAGAAGCTGTGGCTGCCCCTGGATCCCTGGAAGTGTCCAAGGCCAGGTTGGACAGGGCTTGGAGCAACCTGGGCTGGTGGAAGGTGTCCCTGCCCATGGCAGGGGGTGGGAATGGATGATCTCTAAGGTCCCTTCCAAGCAGCTCCTCATCCCTGAGAACCCCTCCCCGCCAGCAGCACGTCCTCTCCCAGGGCCCAGCTCCCTGTCTGAGCAGCACACAGACAGTGTCCTCCCCTAACTGGGTTATAGGAGATTGGATTAGCAATTTCTGAGTTAGTAAAAGTCTAAGAATGGAAGATAAAACAAAGTGTGACAGGCTAAGCAGCCCCTGTCACCGGGGATTGATCACAGTGCTAATAGCCAGCGACAGCCACACATTAATAACACAATAACCCAGCTTAGGATATTGGCACTATCACAACCCTTTAACCTGGCAATAACTCATTGGGAAAATGCTAACAATGTCATAGCCAACATGTCTGCACTGCTTCCCTCCCCCTGCACCTGCCAGGCAGCAGGAATTCCAGGGGGTCACGGCTTCTGCCCCCCCTGTGGGTGCCAGGGCCCACCCACAGAACCCCCTACCCGGGCAGGGACAGGGCATCACGGCATCATTTAGGGAGATGTTGGTCAGGGAGGGCAGCTGGGCAGGGACAGAGGTGCAGGGGTGATCCTATACTGGTGACAGGAAGGCAGGGAATGGGGAAGAACTGGGCTGTAGGTGCCGGTGGAGTCAGGGAGTGTGGGACTGAGCTCAAGCTCAGAGCAGTCAGCAGATCACAGAGTCACTGAATATTCTGAGCTGGAAGGGACCCACAAGGATCATCAAGTCCAGCTCTTAGTGAAGGCAGGGTTAACTGAACAACAAGTAATTTGGGGGTAAATTTTTGAATTTTTAAAAAATATGTTGAATTTTAGTGACACAAACCATTCCAAATTTCCCTTAGAAGCCTCCTGCTTCCACTTCAGGCTGAGGTGGGAGAAGAGACACTGAGGAAATTACAAAAAAAAAAAAAAAATCAGGCTTGTTTAGAAAATGGAAAATGGAATTAGAGATCGAGGTATTTTAAAAATGTAACTCAAAATTTGGGGGAGGGAGGGTGGGAAGAAGCAAAGCCTGTCTTAAGGCAGAGAATACCTTGTTTACAAAGGCATTTCTGGAGGCTGCTCAGTGTCAGGAGCACGGGGAGGGAGGAGAGATGGAGAAATATCACTGCTGTTTCTCCACCCCCGAGCACGAGCAGCGAGAGGCATTTCCCTCCCTCGGCTGTAGCCCAGGATCTGCTCTGGCACCCACCCAGCACTTCCATCTCTTGGATGTGCTCGGCAGAGCAACGCCGGGAGAAACCGATTTCCAGGGGATTCAAAGGTCGGCGAATCCCGAGTGCCGGGACTGCGGCACCGGGACACACCTCTGCAGAGGAGCCCTGCCCTGCCAGGGCCCAGCCACTGTCCCTGCACCCACCAGCCAGCTGGGCACGGACCCAGGGCTGGTCTACCAGCACCTTGTGGAGCAAGAGCCCAGGATAGGTGTGGTTCCTGGAAAATCCTGTTGCTGCCCCATTCATCCAGGTCAGGGATTTGGGATTGCCTATGGCTGGTAACACCCATGGGCTGCGTGGGGCAATCCCCAGGTCATCCTTTCCAGCAGAGCCAGCTGGTTTTGGCTCAGACACTCCTGGGAATGCCCGTGTGTGCCAGTGCAGCCCAGACATGGAGGAGGAGATGCTCTGTGGAACGGGACCCCGCTCCTTCTCCGGCAAGGAGGGGTGTCCCTCCATTCCCAGTGCTCCCTGCAGCCCCTCAGCCCTGCCAGCTCCCAGGCAGATGAACCCGCTCCTGCTGTGTCCAGCAATCCATTTGCAGGGCCCAGAACCCCCCAGTTGTCACACGGAGCATTAGTTCCCAGCATGGATTGCTCTGCTCCACCTCCCCATCCACGGCTGCTTCAACCCTCCTTTGGAGTCACGACCACTTGTTGCCCAGAGCAACAAGTCAGGGGGAAATAAGAGCAAAATTTGGGGCGTGGGGGGTGATATCTAGGGATGCAGTGCCCCAGGAGAGCACAAACCCCTCCCAACCACAGCTCCTCTCACCAGCAGAAAGAGGCAACATTCCCTCCTTCCTGAGGGGCTCCTGCCCATGCAGTGCCAGCTCTCCCCATCTCTCTGGGGCAGAAGGCAGACCTAAAAAAAAAAAAAAAAAGACAAAAAAAAAAGGGTGGAAATGCAATCTGGCTTTGAAGGATCCCCTGACTAATTAGTTTGGGAGGCCAGGCTGGCTGAGATCAGCTGAGATCAGCCAGCCTTGCCTGCAATTACTCTGAGGAGAAAGAACCCCTTGGAGATTTGCTGCCAAACGGGGGCATTTCCCCAGGGAGCGAGGACTGGAAAGGTGTTTGGGAGACAGGACAGCCCAGTGATCCCATTGTCCAGCTGTTTTTCCCTCCAAAGGTGCCCCAGCGAGGGGGGTTGCTGCAGTGTAGCCGTGCTGCATGTGAGCGACACGCATCGCCAGTGAAAAAGGGAGGGCTCAGCTTGTTTGGCTTAATTAGAATAATGAAGCTGTGAGTCTAATAGGAGGAGGTTGGGAGTGCTGAGGCTGTAATTGGCAGAGATTGGGAAGCGTGAGGCTGTCGGCTGGCAGCCATATGGAAGCAGCAAAGTGAGGGTAGTGAGTGACAGCCCGAACCTGTGGCGCTCTCATTAATTCCAACAGCAGAGCCGTGATTGATGTGTCAGCTCCCTGCTGCTCCGCGATTCGGGCGGCTGATTCCACCTCACTTCTGCCGCTCCTGCTGCAGCCCGGGCTGGGGAAGGGAAACGTGGAGAAGGGGATGAGGGCAGGAAAACGCAGAAAGGAGGGAAAGAGCAGGAGAGGAGAAATAAGGAGAAAGGTTCTGAGGTGAGATGGATGTTAAAATCTAGGCATTGATGTCTGCCAGATCTGGTCAGCCCCAAAGACAGGCTTCAGTTCAGGCTTTCAATTCAGATTCAGGTTTTCCCGATTCAGGAATTCCTGATTCAGGGTTCACTCCATGTTGGAATAACAAGTGTTTCAGAGCCCCCAAGACCTGGCTCTGTTCCTGCTTGTGCTCCTGGATGTTTTTCCAGGAAAACTGGCAGGGCCAGGCTTTCCTCCTTCGCCCCTCTGCCTGCACAGCAGAATGAGCTGCTCCATCCTCATGTTCTTGTGCTCCTGCTGAGGCAGCCCCTGACCCACAGACACCCGTGGGCACAGAGCAGCAGCTCCCCAGCATCCCCAGTCCAGGCTGAGAGTGCACAACTGGTGTGTCCGAGGTGTGGGGACCTACAGACCCACCAGGAGCTTGCTGGTAGAGTCCTAAATTTGAGGCAGGAGAGACTCTCCCTCTCTCCCACCACAAAGAGGGTGGGAACAGCCCTTTCAAGATTCACTCTGAGATGCAATAACGCTCTTCAGAGCCCCTTTCTTGTATCACCCCAAAGCTTCTGACACAATCCTGGCAGAGTTATGGCGTTGCCAGAGCAATTCCACATGGAACCAGCTGAGCAGATTTAGCTGCTTAATCTTTCTGCAGTTTCTGGTCTGTGAACACCAGCCTGGGCAGTCCCTTCTGAACTGGAGCGATTACCCATCAGTGGGCAGAGGGTGGTTATGTACAAACCCTGTCTAATTTCTTTTCTCTCTGGCCCAGTAATTTTGAATCTTTTCCATTGGAACAGCTAATTATTGTAGTTCTCCACAGGCCAGGTTTAATAGTCTAAATGTCCTTTTACCTCTCTTGAGGGAAGGGAAAATGTCTGGGCAGATCCACCTCAGCGCTGTGACTAAATGAGTGTCTCAGCACATCACACAACCAGTTTTCCTTCATGGAGTAAGTCATAACCACAGGAGGCTGTGGGACAGAAGGCCAGGAGAGTCCTGTCTGTGTCACCACGATCTGATGTTTCACCCAGCATTGCCTGCCTGCAGGAATCAAGACTTCTCCTCCCTCCCTCTGAGGGAAGCAGCTGCCCATGAAGGGGAACGGGGGATAAACTGCCGAGATGAGAACTCATTTGGGGAAGGCTATCAAGGCTCATTTGTTTTGCCCCGTTGCCTTCGTGAAGGAACATGTAAAATGAAGTATTAGTGTGTGGAGAGCAAAACTTCTGCTTTACCCTCTCCGTAGTCCCAGCTGGGGAGGAGCCCAGGTGATGCCTCACTCCAGGGCTGGCTCCTACACACTGCAAAGCTAATGGGGAAAAATGGGTTGTCTTATTCTCTGCCAGCTCCTCTGAAAGCACACGGCCACTCCACTAATTTGAGGAAGCAAGAAAAGCAAGATGGAGAAGGAAAAATTGGTTTTGATTGCAGAACTCGAGCTGTGGAGTTCCTGCAGCAGGGAAAGAAGTAACAGTCGGAGTAGCCAGAAGCTTTGTATCCAGTACAGTCGTTTTTTATAGTGGGTATTCACGATGAAGACCATTAGGTAAAGTACCTCAGAATAACTCTCATTTGCAGACTACATGGTGAGGAGGTGGTTTCTCAGCAACTGGTACCTCCTACACAGCGGCTGCGACTTTTCCTGGAGTAGGACGAGGCTTCTGCTCCTGAGGATGCTGAGATGTGTTCCATGCAGCTCTGCTCCGGGCTGGGTGGCTTCCTCAGTGTCCCTGTCATATCTGGACAGGCCAAATGTCAAGGGCCACGATGGAACTGAAGGAAAGGCCTTCTGCCTGCACAGGAAAGGTGCCAGGCTGACCTCGCCTCCCTCAGGCAGCGCCTGTGGGGAGCCACAAATGCGGGAAACTCCTGGGTGAGTTTGGGTCCAGCAGGCTGTTCTGCAGTCAGTTTGATCCTCAAAAAGTGGGTTTTCCAACTTCACCTCCAAGCCAGGGAGAACAGAGTGTCCCAAGCTGCTCTCCCAGTGCTGTGCAGTTGTTATCAGGGCAGCACTGACCCCGTTCCTCTTGGAATAATCATCAGAGCAATGGTTGCACAGTGTTCAACCCAGCCTCGGGTAACTCCTGTGGGGACTGGCACCTGAGCTGGGCCATCAGCCCATAGCTGGCTCTGCTCCCACCTGCCAGAGGCCAGGCTGTCCCACAGCTTTTCCCTGTGCTCTGATGCTGCTCCCAGAGCGTTTGGCCCAGAAAGCAGCACCAGGCTTGGCTGATCCAGGGCAGAGCCAGGCACACCTTCAGATCCCCACTGGGAGCTGCAGGTCGGTGACTCAGGAGTTGCTGGGGTCCTCAGGCCAAGTGAAAGCATGGCATGAATCCCGGGGCTAAGCAGCTCTAGCAGAAAGCAGCACTGATCCTGGACAGCAGCTTTGCTTTGGAAGAGCAGCAAAGAAATTAATTAGAAGTATGTGCCAGCAGCCAAACACAGCAGCTCTGTCAGCTTTTCCCCACACATTTCCCTTCCTACAGGTGTTTCCAGGGGCTGAAATGCAGAACTAAGCCGGCTGAGAGTGTGTGTTGCTGTTTCCAAGGCTCTGTACCCGCAGCTCTGCACAGAGTCAGCCTGTCTGTGAGCTCCTGAAGCTGAGCAGATGAGGTGAGTGCTGGTGCTGAGGTCTCTGGAGCTGCACAGGTCCTACATGGGTGGTAGACAGCAGAAGGCAGCATTTGTTGAGTGGTCAAGAGAAGAGAAATAGCTACATGGTGGCCCATGATTTGTCCTCTGTGTCCCCCTCAGCGTTTCTAACATTCATGAGTGAGCTGCAGGTGGATGTGGAGCTGGGATGTGCAGGAAGAGGCAGCTGGTTTGCATTGGCCAAGGCACAGCTGGCTCACCAACCCCAGCTGGGATGCTCTGAGATCCCTCTGGGAGGGGAGGTCCAGGGCTGGAGAGGATCTAAGGGCTCATGGGCAGGGTGCAAAGAGCCCCTCATGCCTTGTGGCCAACAGAATAATGAGCCAGAGGATGAGGTCGGGCCCAGCATCCCATGTGGTGACTCAGGGACAAGCCCCACGTGCCTGGTGGTGTCTCCCTCTGTGGCTGCAGGCTCAGCATGTGCTAAAGGTGAGAGGACACAGCCTCAAGTTGCACCAGGGGAGGGTCAGGTTGGACAACAGGAGGAATTTCTGCCTGGAAAGGGTGTTCAGGCACTGGCAGGGGCTGCCCAGGGAGGTGTTGGAGTCCCCATCCCTGGAGGTGTCCAAGGAAGGCCTGGCTGTGGCACTGAGTGCTCTGGGCTGGGGACAAGGTGGGCTTGTCCACAGGGTGGACTCAATGGTCTTGGAGATCTTTTCCAACCTCAGTGATTCTGGGATTCTGTCAGGGTGGCCAGAGATCATGGCCTTAGGACCCCTCTGCCTGGTGACAGGACAGGCAGGTGGGAGGCAGCAGGTCCTCAGAACCATTTGCAGAGCTGCCAAATGCCAGTGCTGAGCTGAGCTGGGGGTTCGGCTGTGAGAGAGCTCTGACTTCCCCTTCTCCATCCTGCCTTGCCCTGACACAGGACAGAGGAGCAGCACCTGCAGAGCAGCTGTGTCTCAGCTGGGAGCTGTGTTCTGTGACAAGAGAAATGGTGCAGCTTCCCAAACTGCTGGGAGGAGTCCAGATGAATTCCTTGCCCCTGTCCCTGCACATCCATACACCCAAACACTTCCCCTGGCAGTCCACTGCCCTCACTCCTGCCTCAAAGGATCCTGTGCCAGAGGTGTCACTGAGCTGCAAGCACTGCCCAGTGGCAGGGTACACACACCCTGAAGGCACCTGCATGCAGGGAATGAGCAGAGAAAGCAGTGCCAGGAACAACTCACCCTACACAGGTTTTGGATGCCAGGCACTGGAACATGGTCAGCAAGGCTGAGGCACCCAGGGATCCTACCCTGGCTCTGGTCCATGGTGCCAAAAGCTGTGGATTCACAGGAATTACCACCTGGCTGTGAGCTGGACCCTCTGAGGGGCATGGAGCAGACTCCAGCCTCGCTGGCCAGGGGCTTTCCAGGCACGTCCTATGGCCTTAGCCAACATCAAGGCTCTGCCATGCTTTGTGTCCCCATTTTAAGTGACAGACACGCTGTACCAGCCTGATCTCCCTGGTCACTATTTCACGTGGATCATTTTCAGCTGTAAAGGTGAGGACCACTTGTAAGAACAACCGTGTGTCCTCCTGGCAGAGCTCCCTGGAAAAAAACATGGCAAATCCCTGCAGGGGCACCACAGTGGGTTCTGAGGCTGCCTGATGAAGGGCAGCAGAGACCAAGGAAACTTTATTACTCTTGGTTGACCCTTCTGCCAAATATCACCCACCTATTGTATTTCTCACAAGGACATTTCTCTGCCAAAATGCCTAAGTGGTGCCACCTAAGTGACCAGGAGAGAGCCTACATTTTCTTTCCTGCAGTACCAGCACAGTGGGCTCATTTTCCATGTTGGCACAAGCAGCACTACTGAACGTTTCTTCTCTGTCTCCTCCCCATTTCTTCCCAGCACAGTGTAGTTTCTCCTGCTTTGAGGGCTTCCACACCCAGAGGTTCAGAGCCAGTGGTGCCTTTGCTGTAGCATAACTGAGACACACTGAGAAAAGCTCTGGGGAGGGTCACCATGGGGCCCAGGGCTGCTCAGGGATTTTAGTTCAGAGCTTCCAGGGCAGGCTTGAACAAGAAATCTCCATCCTACTAAACCCAAGCATGATTATGACCAACCACCACCACCTTGCTGGGCCTTCCCCAGCATTTCCTGCAGGCTCAGCATCCCGCAGGGATCCCGCAGAACATCTTTCTGCAAGCAGTAAAGCTTTTTTTCCCCCACTTTAGAGCTTCCCTCTCCTCAGCCTGGGGTTTTATTAGCCTCACTCTCTGTGCTGAATAACTCTGTGCTCAGAGCACTGTGCTGCCTTCTCTGCTGACCTGGGTTGGGGTGGGTTGGTGCCGGGGTGAACTCGGGAACGGGGACACACGCCCTGCCAGGAGCTGCCGGCCGATCACGCCCAGGCTTAGTGATTTTCCTAATTCAGAACTGGGACTGTTTTGACTGCAAACAAGCCATGTGATGTGGATCTGCTTCTTAATCACATCAGACTCCTCAGGTTTCCGACGTGGAATGCTCATAAGTTCAAAATTCGTGTCTGAAACACATGCTGCTGCATCTTTGTGTGGAAAACATTCCTGTTGGCAAGCTCTGCAGGAGTGCTTATAAAGAACAAATATCAAAGTGTGACAACCACGGCTGATTACAAATAGCAGGAACATTTGCAGAGCACTGCTCTGCAGAGCTGGCCCCACACAAGAGGCTTCTCTGGCTGCCACCAACGTGCAGCCCGGGGGCTCCCAGGGGACCATCAGACTCCTGGCATTGATGCCCATGAGCTGCAGAGCTGCCTCACCAAAGCCAGGAAAAATCACATAAAAGTTGTAAGCAGGGTGGTGAAAATGGATGAAGGATAAATAGGCAGCAGCAAATGGAAGCAGAAAGGATATTACATAGAATCACAGAATGTGCTGGGTTGGAGGGGACCCACAAGGATCATCCAGTCCAACCCTCAGTCCTGCACAGGCCCATCCCCAAGAGTCACCCCCTGTGCCCCAGAGGATCAGCCAAACCCTCCTGGAGCTCTGGCAGCCTTGGGGCTGTGCCCACTGCCCTGGGGAGCCTGGGCAGTGCCCAACCAGCCTCTGGGGGAAGAACCTTTTCCTGAGATCCAACCTGAGCCTGCCCTGACACAGCTCCAGCCATTCCCTGGGTGCTGTCCCTGGTGCCCCCAGAGCAGAGCTCAGTCCCTGCCCCTCCTCTGCCCCTGCCCAGGCAGCTGGAACTGCACTGAGGTCTCCCCTCAGTCTCCTCTGCTCCAGCTGAACACACCAAGTGCCCTCAGTGTCCTCCCACGCCTTCAGATCAAGGCTCTTCCCCATCTCCCTGTCCCTCCTTTGGACACTCTCTAATGGTTCAATCTCTTCCTTCCATTGTGTCCCCCCAAACTGCCCCAATGTTGAGGTGAGGCCACCCCAGGGCAGAGCAGAGCAGGACAATCCCCTCCCTGATGCCCCAGGACAGGGTTGTCCCTCCTGGCTGCCAGGGCACTGCTGACTCAGGGCCAACTGGCACCACCAGGACCCCCAGGCCCTTTCCCAGCTCTGCTTTCCAGCCTCTCATTCCCAGTCTGTACAAACATCCAGGGTTGCCCCATCCCAGGGCAGAATCCAGCACTTCCCCTTGCTGAACTTCATCAGTGGAGAAGCAGAAGAGTTTGGGTCCTGCCATGGCCTGCACAAAGGCAGTGGTGGACATACAGAAGTTATTCTTGTGCTGCCTTTTTTAAGCTGGAACAAGGAGCAGGTTAAAGAACCTTTTCCCATCAGTGCTGCAGAACATGCTCTTCCACTCCAGGACAGCAAATCACACCTCAAAATACCACAACATGTTCCTGCAGCCAAACAAACCACCTCATTGTCATGCTAAGTTTTAATATCTTTGCAAGGTATGATGCCTTGGGTCCTCTATTTGCATCCCCAACAACATGAAGCTGGCCTTCCTCACATCAGTTACAGGATGGTCTGTGGGGTTTATGGGAATCAGGAGGCAGTCCAGAGAATTTCTTCCTGGATGTCACTGCTGAAGTGGTGATGCAGTCAGAGCCCCACAGCCTGCTGGCAGTCAGTGCTCTCAGATATTAAATAAATGTTCGTGGACAATTTTCAGGGTGCGTATTGTACCATCTGTCAGAGCAGCACGGGGAGCTTTTAATTACGGTTTACACTCTGTCTTTAGGCACCTGGATTCATTTTTTCATCCTGTCTATTACTGATGATGATTTGCTAAAAAGTGCTTTACTCCTGTTTTCTGCTCTTCCCTTGCAGCAGCTGGGCTGGAAATGGAGATGGGGAGGTGTCAGAGGTGTGCAGTGGGTGAGGACACCTCTTGCTCAGCCAATTCTCAGTGCAGGGGAAAAACCATGACCATTCTCAGGTTTATCTTTGGAATAATTTTCCTAGAGACTCACTTGCAGAGGGAAAATGGATCACAGCAACTTCCCAGAGGAAGGAGATCTTGATGGGCTGATCCCCCAGCGTGGGCAGCAGGGCAGGGGGGATTCTGTCCCTCTGCCCCTCAAGTGAGACCCCCCTGCAGAGCTGCTCCAGCCCTGGGGAACAGCACAGGGAGGACATGGAGCTGCTGGAGAGAGTCCAGAGGAGGCACCAAGATGATCAGAGGGATGGAGCAGCTCTGCTGGGAGGAAAGGCTGGGAGAGTTGGGATTGTTCAGCCTGGAGAAGAGAAGCTTTGGGGTGACCTGACTGTGGCCTTCCAGTGCCTGAGGGAGTCAACAGGAAAGATGGAGAGAGACTATTGACAAGGGCCTGGAGTGTCAGGACAAGGGGGAATGGCTTCAAACTGCCAGAGGGCAGGGTTAGATGGAATATTGGGATGGAATTATTGGCTATGAGGGTGGTGAGGCCCTGGCACAGGCTGCCCAGAGAAGCTGTGGCTGCCCCTGGATCCCTGGAAGTGTCCAAGGCCAGGTTGGACAGGGCTTGGAGCAACCTGGGCTAGTGGAAGGTGTCCCTGCCCATGGCAGGGGGTGGCACTGGATGTTCTTTAAGGTCCCTTCCAACCCAAACCATTCTATGATTCTATGGCTCTGTGATGTAGAAGGAACTCAGCCCAGCTCCAGTGTTTCCACCCATCTGTTGGCAGCCCCTGCAGTAACAACCCCCCTCACTCACTCTCTCCCCACAACCTGGATATTTCAGACCAATTTGCTCTTGTCAGCTCAGCCACGAGACAGGTACTGGTGGAGGTTTGCAGCTCTGTTATTGAAGTTACTGCCTGTGGGTTGTGAGCATCAAGGGATGGCTCTGAAATCATCACTAAGCTGCAGTGAATAATGTCCTCAAGCTGTGCTTGCTGGAGTAGCTGTAATTCCACTCCGGAAAGCAGAGCACGGGAATGGCAGAGGTCAGAGAGGACCTGCTGCCTGCATGTTGGGGCCAGGTGGGATTGCATCACCTTCCAGTGACTTCTCCAGCGACAAAGCACTGCTCTGAATTTTAGCATTCCATGCCCACCACCCTCCAGGGCTCACAGAAGGAAGGTGTGGTCTCCTGATGCACACAGAAAACCCGAATCTGTCTTTCATGGGGGATAAAACAGACACTCAGCCCATTTTCCCAATAAAAAAGTGCCCATGGAACAATAAGGGCACAGACCCAAAAGAGGTGGGAAAACCCAGGCTGCCAGAGATAGCTGCATCCATGATATGGCAGTTTCAATGAGTAATCACTTGCCAATACATATGGTGTTTTGTAGATGTGAAATGTCATGGAACATAACGTACTGATATGTTTAAAAATAAATTGCTGGGATAGCTTAAGAAATAAATGACTGAAGTGGAGGGACTTGTGGTGCATTTTGCTGTGGATTAATTTTGTCGTTCGATTTGGGTAAAGCTTGATTCAGGTGTCAAACTAAGTATTGACTTAATAAACTGGGGGGGGTTTGCTTGCTCTCTGAGGAGTACTGGGGAACGAGGTCAGTTTCTTAATTAATTTATGCAAATTGCTATTTCCTTCTACTCCGTCTAAATGTTAGTGACACCTGTCTTATCTCCTTACAGTTAATTGCATGGCTACAAACAGGGAACCACGCACAGGACTTCAGGAAAGTCACCAGCAGGGACGACGACACTCTCAAAATGGACCCAGAAGAGCTGCAAAATGACCATGATAATGATTTAGGTGGGCACACCCAGTTTGAAGCATCGATCAAAGCCCTCAGCCCAGTTCAGCATCAGGAGGTGTTACCCGAGGGCACTGGGCCCCCATCACAGATGGAGCAAAGATAACCCTGCAGGAGCCTCGAGCATCAGGGTGAGCTCCTGGCTGCCTGTCACACTGACCTCCCAAATCCACAGTTTGCCCTGCAAGGGGGTTGGAAGTAGGTGATCTATAAGGTCCCTTGCAGGCCAAACCATTCCATGATTCTGTGACTAAGAGTACCTTCCCTGAGCCTGGTCTGGTGGAATGTCCTGCTCACTGCAGGGGAGTTGGGTTGGATGTCCTTTAAAGGTCCCTTCTAACCAAACTCTCTTCTGATTCTAAGATTTCTCCATCCATAGAACTGTGCTAGAAACTGAGAGATTAATTAATAGAGAGCAAGGAGCTGTGAGATGCCCTCCACCTCTGGGAACAGCTGTTGGGAGAGAAGGGCAGGGAGCTGTGGAGATGGGCAGGATGGCACCTGGGTCTGCTGAGGTCACTGGAATAACAGTCACAAGGAAGCTGGAGAGGGATCCTTCATCAGGAACTGGGGTGACAGGACAAGGGGGAATGGCTTCAAACTGGCAGGGAGCAGGTTTAGATTGGATATTGGTAAGAAATTGTTCCCTGTGAGGGTGGTGAGGCCCTGGCACAGGTTGCCCAGAGAAGCTGTGGCTGCCCCTGGATCCCTGGAAGTGTCCAAGGCCAGGTTGGACGGGGCTTGGGAGCAACCTGGGCTGGTTGAAGGTGTCCCTGCCCATGGCAGGGGGTGGAACTGGATGAGCTTTAAGTTCCCTTCCAACCCAAACCATTCCATGATTCTATAATTCTATGAAATAGTATAAATTCCTGCCCCATTGGGATTGGGATAAGGGAAACAGTCACCTTCAGCTCCAGTTACTTCAATGGGAATGGTGCACCCAAAATCTTCTGATTTTTCCTTCTCCTATCCCCTACCTACGGGTTATTTGTGGAAGAGCAAGTCTTCAAGATACCCAAAAAAATCACACCTGTGTTCATTTTGCTAGTAACACTCCAAGTAGGTTTGTTTTTTTTTTTTTTAATTTCACGTGGTTTGATTAAGGCACAAAGAAGAAATCAAAAGTGGTACAAAATCTCAGCAAAGGGAAGGGAGTGAAGGAGATGCTGGTGCAGCTGCACAGAGCAACCAGCTTGGTCTGAATGCCAATTTTTGGGGCTTCCTAATGATTTCATCACAGACAGGACAAACTGGATCAGCTGCAAGCTGGGTCCATGCAGATGTACCAGGAAAATTTGCCTGTTTTCCTGGTGGAAGATATTCCAAAACCACTCAGTAAATGGCAAGTGCTTATTTCCAGGATAATTTGTCGCTATTTCCTTTGGATCTTTTGCTTGTTTCGTGAGAGAAAAAAAAATACAAGTTCCATTTAATAAAAAACATCATTGTTTGGGCACAAAACTTCGATGTTCTGCAAAAAAAAAAAAAAAAAAAAGAAAAACCAAATGTACAGATTTTAAAACTGAGTTCTAGGCTGCTTGTTTGGTTTTTGGAGGGTTTATTTTTTTGGTTTTTTGAAGAAAACCTGCTCTTTTCAAAACTCCAAAGTCTCTAGCATTATTTCCAAGAGGTTCTTCATGTTTTATTCCCTTCCTTTTTTTTTTTTTTTATTTATTTCTGTAGGAGAACTATTTGAAAATTTGGCCAAGGTGAAAAAAACAATAATCACGGAAGCCATGTCTGTCATGAAAGTTACTTTTACTGGCAAAATCCAGCTGAGATGTGAGGACACAACATCCCCTTGGCTGCACAGAAGGGGACCAGCCTCAGCCCAGTGGGAGGGCTGCAGGCAGGGCTGGAGCCTGGGCCATTCCCACCCCTGTGGCACAGCAGGTTTCCTCCCTCTCTGTTGCTTTTTGATGAGTGGTGTAAATAGTGGAGGCACTTTTCCCTATGAAAATATTCCATGTTTTTGCAAGGTCACACAATGACAGCATCACAGAATAGGTCAAGTAGGAAGGGACCCACAAGGATCATCCAGTCCAACCCCTGGCCCTGCACAGGCCCATCCCCAAGGGTCACCCCCTGTGCCCCAGAGGATCAGCCAAACCCTCCTGGAGCTCTGGCAGCCTTGGGGCTGTGCCCACTGCCCTGGGGAGCCTGGGCAGTGCCCAACCAGCCTCTGGGGGAAGAACCTTTGGCTGAGATCCAACCTGAGCCTGCCCTGACACAGCTCCAGCCATTCCCTGGGTGCTGTCCCTGGTCCCCCCAGAGCAGAGCTCAGTCCCTGCCCCTCCTCTGCCCCTGCCCAGGCAGTTGGAACTGCACTGAGGTCTCCCCTCAGCCTCCTCCTCTGCTCTGGCCAGCCCTGCACACCCCAGACCCCACAGCTGGACTGCACCAGGCTCAGTCCTGAGCAGCCTCTGCCCGAGCCCTTCTCCTCTGCTCCAGAGCCGACTCCAGCGGCTTCTCCCAAAATAAATCCCAGTGCGGAGCCACTGGCATGCGAGGAGGAGCCCGGCCCAGGCGGGTACCTCAAACACGGCAGGAAATTTGGTGTTTGAGGGAAGTGTGAGACTGTGGGAAGCGTCTGGAGCGCCGAGGCTCGGCGGCTGGCGGGCGCGCGGTGCCAGCCTGGCAGCCAGCTGCCACCGTCCTTATGGCTCTGCCTACATGCATCCCCTCTGCAGCGAGTCCCAAATGTGCAATATCAACATTGCAGTAGCACGGGGCTTCTGCATGTAATTATCCCGAGGTTTATTTGAATAAAAAGCGGGCGGGGAGGGGGAGGCAGAGCCCATCTCTCTCCCTCTCGCAGATCACGGGAAGTCTGTCAGGGCTCGGGAGCGCCGACAGACAGCGGGAGCACAGACACAGCCATGGCTGTGTTTGCTTTGAAGCGTGCTGCTAAAACATGTTGCCATTGAGATTCCCAAGCCCCACATTTTAAAATATTCATTGCCACAGCCCAGTTTCTCTCCCAAGGAGCAGAAATCCAGGCGGAGACGAGAGTCTATCTGGCATCCCCTTGTGGCTTTGCTTCTCCCTGCTGCGATGGGAGAGCAAGTCACACAAGCAAAGGACACCCCAGACCTTCGTGGACTGGTGCCAGACCTCGTGGAAGAGAAGAGAGTGTCCTCACATCGTTATCTCTTCAACATCTGTAGCCTGGAGTTCTGGGATAAGGGATCAATAATGATGAATCCATAATAAAGGCTCTGGAAGGAGTAACCATAGTCTTATTAAGAGCTGCAACGAGGAGCAGTAGCAGTTTGGGTAAACTCCTCTAGTGACACCCTCAGAGCCACCTGGGCACTACTAGAGGTGTCCAGTGTGCTGTGTCCAGGGGCAGGATGGACACACGGGTGCAGCTTTCCAGCACAGGCCCTGGATCTGCTCTTCCTGAGGTCAGGAGCTCCAACTCTCTGCGTGCTCTGCTTGTCTTTCGGGATCTCATCCACTGCCTCGCTTGCTGCTGCCACCCAGAGATGTCACAAGTGGCCTTAAGTAAGAAAAACACACACTCTCTCATGACCTACAACGGTGCCAGTCAAGTTTTATTCTCCCAGAGATTCCCCTGAGGTCCTGCTCACAAAGACCACATTTTGGAAGGACTCAAAGTGCAGAGCATCCCCCCAGGGCAACTGCAGCTGCTTCAGAATGACCTGGTTTGGGGGCAGGGGTCCTGTTTCAAAGAGCCCAAGCACTTTGCTGTGTGTGCAGGGACCAATTCAGCAGCAGCCCCGTGAAAAGGCTCGGATCAGGAGGTGCCCCAGGGCTTCAAACTGTGTCTGCAAATTGCCAAGTGCAGATGTTCTTTGCACACAGTTCTCCCAGCAACCTGCAGACCAAACCAGCATTTTTTGTGGGTCAAATTTCATTAAGGAGGGCCGGATGCTTGGAAGACATTTACCATTTGTCTCTGGTTATTGTCCTGGTGATTTACATAATGGATTAGTACAGATTAGCCCAGCGTTTGGAGAGGCCCTGAGTTGCTTTGCATGCACCATAGGCAAAGGATTCAGGCTGTAAATGGGATGATCTAATAACAAGCATAATTGCTGTTTTATAGACTATAAGTACTGCCATGTCAGTAGCTCGTCTAACTCTACAGTGAGGCCATTGTACAAATATAAATCCCCCAGTCACCAAACAGCTCTTCAGAGGCTCCTCCGAGCTCCAGCTCCAGCAAGTGGCCTCACAATGCCTTGGATGCACAGGGGACACTGAACACCTGCACTGTGAGCCACCAGCAGCAAATTAATTGATCCAATCCTTTAAAGCTTCTAGGCTGAGCATCAGGAGATACAGGGCTCCCTTGGTGCAAATATTTCTGCTTTCCCAATGCCCAGAGAGGGGGAAACTGAGGCAGGAACACAGTTTCCTTTTGCGCAGAGTATAGGAGGGGGGTTCTCTTTATCCTCCCCCGATCTCAGTGCTTTTATCTTTGATTCTCTTGAAGGTAAATTCAGGGTTCAACAATTAATTTCTCTCAGGTATTTTGCAGTGCTCTGGAGCAAGGCAACCTCACACTGTTAATATTACAAAGCTGTTGGGAGAAGGAGACGTCGGCACTTGCGACAGCACTTTTGAATCATTCATAATTTTGCACAGGGGCAACTTCTGTAGGTGTCTCGTTTCCTCTATGTTCATAATGTTTTAGGGATAAAAATAACAAGGAATTGCTGTTCAAAGTGTAAGTGAGGAACCAGAATTGCCAAGGAACCCGAGAGTCAAGCAGTAGTGGGGACATCAGAGCTTTCCAGAGCCGCAGCCACAAACCCAATTAATCCTGGCTTAGGCAGGATGAAAACCTGCAGCTGCAGAGATTCACAGCCAGTGCTCAGAAACAGCTTCAGCTTCCCCATATGCAGATTAGAGGGGGAAATTTTGGGGGGAAAATTAGTTTGAGCTCATTTGTGACCACAAACAGTGAAAAGCTGTGGCCACCGGAGTGCCTGGATTGCATCTCTCTGGAATTTTGATGGAAAAAGTAAGTGATGCTTTGGGACATCAGAGCTGCCCCCATTGCCTGGGCCAAAATACTGAAGGGGTTTTAAGCTGTTACTGTTCTTGGAACCTTTCTTGCAGGTGGGCTTTGTTTTCTTTGCTGGAGCTGCCTGGGCTCAGCCATGGAGCCATCCAGCTGGGGTTGGGGATGGGAACCAAGGCTGCAGGAGGAGCATGGCCATTGCTTCCTCAGAGGCACCAAAGCTTTGGGAAATCACCCACCCAACTGGTAGAGCTGTTGACCTAAAGCAAAGGCCTTGGTCTTAGGATGAGCTCAGCTTCCTTTACAACAGGTCCCTGCTCGTATTCTCCCTGCATTTCCCAAGCACAATGCCTTGCCCACCTCCCCTGAGCCCTCCCCCATCCTGGGGGTCTGTTGAAGCTCCTGCCTAATGATTTCTGTGCCGAGCCCTCCTCTGAGCCGGAGGGATGAGAAGAATTCACATCCTGGAAGTTTCAGCCTCTTATTTCGGAATTAATTTTGCAAGCTCCTCCTTGGACTGAGCTCTCTGTGGGCTCAGGCATAACAGGGCCAGCGAGAGGGGAAAGTCATGTTGCTGGTTAAATCTCCAAAGCAAAAATAATCCATTTTAATGAAGGTTCACAATCTGCAATGAATGTGAAACAATGTTGTCAGCTAAGCTGTTGCATTATTCACTTTTATTTGTACAAGGTCCTTCCATTAATATTTGACTACAAGAGAATGCAATTAAAAATTTTCTACTTGAATAAACCTCTCACCACTGTGTTAGTTAAAGGATAAGAACCTTTAACGTTCGTGTAGAAGAGAGTTTAGCACACTGGCTCTCTGCACGGGGGTCACACAGCAGCTCTTTTAGCTCCCCACACCCCCTTATTTTGTTCTCTATTTCCATTTCTTCCCTTCGATCCTCACCCCAAATCAGCTCCTCTGGGCTTCGCTGCTCCCCCTCCCTGCCATTTGGAGAATCCCAAAGCAATCATTTCCTTCAGAGCAGAGCCAAAACAAGCAGGGAAACGGGGGGAGGTTGTGCAGGCAGGTGGGAAGCCCCAGAATCCACAATTCCCAGCATTTGCACAAAATTAATGGCAAGGCTGTGACAGAGCCCCACTTTGCCAGAAGGAAGTGAGGCTTTGCATCCCTGTTCATGGGTGTTCGCTGGCAGGGAGAGATGATTTATTATTTAAATTTTTGCACGCATGGATGGGCACTGAATTACTTGTAATCTCCCAGGAAGGGAGGAAAAAACCTTCTAGGATCGTGGAAGAGAGTTCAGAGGAGCCACGAGCTCAGCTGGCAGAGCCATCACTAAAGGGAAGGCGTTGGGAACAAGGGAAAGGAGGATGAGATGCAAAGTGTGGGGTGGCTGGATAAACACTGTGCACTATTCCCCCTTCCAGAGCATCCAAGAACAAAGAGTGTTTGGTGAAAATAAAGAAAGAGGGCTGATTCAGGGATTTGTGATGTGCAATGAGGAGATGAACATTTTATCCTGTTCTGATTCACCTCCCAGAGCCTCTGACATCAGCCTGTGACTGTTGCTGTTGGGAAAAGCAGCTGATGGCACAAGGGAAGTTTGCCCATGGTTTAGAAGAAAGGAAGGAAGAGCTGGATGGGGTAAAAGAGAAAGCATGTGTGCATGTGTAGGAGAGGAGCCTCTGGCCTCAGAAAGTGAAGTTTTAAAAATTAAGTAGAGTTCTGGAGCTGGGGATTTTGGAGTAGAAATTTGAAGGCCAAAAAGGTCAAACTCGGTGGCAGGGAGATGGTGAGGTGGCCAATGTGTTGGGTCATGTGAGAAGTGTCTCCAGGACCAGGTGAATAACAGGCACTTGGAGAGTGGCTTTTAGAGGAAAAGGACCCTCAAGAGAGGTTTCACAGCCCCAGTGATCTCCAGATAAGCAGAGGAGAAAACAGAAATGACTGTGGGGAGTGGATGCTCTGGCTCAGCAGGTCCAGCATCCTGTAGATCCCCTTTGCTTTTTGGCTGAAGATCTTCTGGAGCACACAGTGGTCACCCAGCTGTTCTCAGAGGTGCTGTATAACCCCATCACACACCAAAACCTCACTGGTCCCTGTGGGAAATCCATGCCCTCACTATTAACCACCCCCCCCCCCGGAACATTTGTGTATCTACACCTGTCTAACAGCTGCACTCGATGATCTTAAAGGTCTTTTCCAACCTAAACAATTGCATGATCTGGACCAAGCAGGCACCTGCTGCTGTGCCACAAAATCCATGCCATGGTGGAAGAAGCTGTCAGCACTGTCCTCCTCTTCCTGTGATGAACATTTTCCCATTTCTGTGACAAACACAGCTCCACTTCTCCTGCACTGGGCAACTGAAATCCATTGCTGAGGTTGGAGCAGCCCATCCATGTGGATCCTGGAGCAGGGGAGCACAACAAACAACCAGCAGCAATTTTAATCAGTATTTAGGGAGTATTCTGTGGAATGTTCTGCTCTCCCCTCCTCTTCTGGGCTCAGAGATGGGCTCTTTCCTGGACGTTGGTGGGGAAGGTGGCAGTGATATCCAGAGATCAGGAAGGAGCCACTGGCACCATCTGTGGGCTCTGAGGTGCTCTGGCTGCACGCCTGGAGATTCCACATCCCACAGCTGCTGCTGCAAAAGGGGCAGATTTGCTCATCTAATGCAAAGCAATCCGTCCATGGAATCCCAGGCACCACCTCAGAGCTGTGAGTGCACACCCATCCAGGGAGGAATCTTTGGACCTTAAATGCGCCACGCTTCAACTCTTCCCAGATAAAATGAGGATTAAGAAGCCCATTCATCTTAGGGAGTGTTGTGAAAAATCAGTCCATTAGTTTGTGTCCCATTAATGTTATCTAGGCCAAGGAGATGAATAATTCTGTCCCCAGCAGAAGATTTGTATAGCCAGCAGTCTGGAAGACAGGGGCCCATCCCAAACAATAAAGCTGGAGGGAGATGCTGAGGGATGGCTCATTAAGTGGGTGCCTTTCATTCCAGCCCAGGGTCAGGCTGTGCCTCCCAGAGCTCCACGGGTTTGCCAGCACAGGTTGTGTGTGGTGCCCACACGTGGGGGCTTCGTTAAGGCTTTGCAAAACCCCTTAATTGAGATGTGTCCCCCCCCGCCTGCCATCGATTTGCGGCCGAAGGGTCACTCTGGTTCCTTTAAATGCTGTGTTTTCCTGGGTAATGACTCCAAGAGCTCTGAGCCTTGTGAAGCAGCAGCTGTTCACCAGGGAGAACAGGGACAAGCTCGTGGAGACCAGCCATCCTCTCCAGAGAGCAGCCACTCCTGGAATATCCAGGCAGCACTG
The DNA here is from genome assembly GCF_036250125.1 of Pseudopipra pipra. Classification (NCBI taxonomy): domain Eukaryota; kingdom Metazoa; phylum Chordata; class Aves; order Passeriformes; family Pipridae; genus Pseudopipra; species Pseudopipra pipra. The sequence goes on along the minus strand of NC_087563.1, from coordinate 2,104,176 downwards.
AGACATGGTGGGGGCGAGTGCAGCTGCACACCAATCCCACCAAAGCAATTCCACAAAACTGTGGAATGCTTTGGGTTGGAATATCCCATCTAACCCTGCCCTCTGGCAGTTTGAAGGCATTCTGTTATCCTTTCCCTCCATCCCTTGTCCCCAGTCCTTCTCCAGCTCTCCTGGAGCCCCTTTAGGCCCTGCAAGGGGCTCTCAGCTCTCCCTGGATCCTTCTCTTCTCCAGGTGAACCCCCCCAGCTCTCCCAGCCTGGCTGCAGAGCAGAGGGGCTCCAGCCCTGGGAGCATCCCCATGGCCTCCTCTGGTTTACTCCAATAGCTCCACATCCCTCTGATGCTGGCAACCCCAAATCTGGACACAATTTGCTTCCAATGCACAGAGATCTCACCATTATCACCCACCTTTGTCCTCCACAGTGGGTTAGTGTGACTCCTCCTTTCCAAGGCTGAGTCTGGAGGCCAGTCAAGTGTCAGAGCCCATGAAAACGCAGGAACCTGAGGCTTTACCCCTCCTCAAACACACAAATCTCAGTCTGAGTAAGGGTGAATGCTGCCAGATGACTGCAAGGAAGTCTCTCTTTGACTTCCAAACATGCCCATCTCAGGCACCCTGAGCTGGAGCCCTCTGCTCCTTGAGGTCCCTGAGAGCATCCAAGTGGGTGACAGGAGCATCTGCTGCATGGGCAGTGCTTGTTTTCCCACCCTAAGGCAGAGCAGGAGAGGGATTTGGAGGAGGACGAGTTCATTCAGTGAAGGGGACAGGTTTTCTGATGTTCTCCTGGCTGCTCACAGAGACTGGTTCTGTGCACAGCTCCTTGTGCACTCCATCAGTAAAACCAACGAAATCCATGGCTTCCAGACTTGTTTTTAGAGGTGAAATGCTCAGATTTCTTCTTCTCCCTCCTGAATTAGTGCGTAGTCAGGAAGGATTTCCATTAAAATATCCCATTTTCGTCCCTTTCCCCCTCAGCTCTGCAGAGAGCTGGGGTGAACGCAGGCTTTGATAGCTCAGCTCAGATCCTGAGCCAGAGCCAGGCTGCAAATCCTCTGCAGAGTGTGCAAACTCCTCGGGCTTCCAGCCACAGCTATCAGAGCTTTGATTCAATCAGAAATGCAGTCTCTGAGTGTCCAGGATGTACAAGGCAGGATGGAAATACGTCTCCACCCAAGCTGTGCAAGGGAAGTGCCCAGATGTGCTCAGGGCTCCTCAGAGCAGCCGACACAGCGCCCGGGTTTGAACCTGTGGGGTGTAAAGGCACACCCACGGTGCCCAGGCCAGCTCTTGCATTTGATGTGTTGCACACAAGAAATGGACCATGAAATGGCTGTTTCTGACAGTCTCCAGAGTACTCCTGGACAAGGCTTCTGAGGATCTAAAGAAATTTGAGGGGCTGGAGTCCAGAGAAGGGAACAGAGAAGGAGAAGGGTCTGACAGTCCTGCGACTGACTTGTAAGAGGAGCAGCTGAGGGAGCTGGGGGGGGCTCAGCCTGGAGAAAAGGAGGCTCAGGGGGGACCTTCTGGCTCTGCAACCCCCTGACAGGAGGGGGGAGCTGGGGGGGTCGGGCTCTGCTGCCAGGGAACAAGGGACAGGAGGAGAGGGAACGGCCTCCAGCTGTGCCAGGGGAGGGTCAGGTTGGACAGCAGGAGGAATTTCTCCCTGGAAAGGGTGTTCAGGCACTGGCAGGGGCTGCCCAGGGAGGTGTTGGAGTCCCCACCCCTGGAGGTGTCCAAGGAAGGCCTGGCTGTGGCACTGAGTGCTCTGGGCTGGGGACAAGGTGGGGATGGGGCACAGGGGGGACTCTGTGGTCTGGGAGAGCTTTTCCAACCTCAATGACTCCGTGATTCTGTGAAATATTTTCCCTTCATTCAAAAGCCCTCTCCTGGTTACTGCCTTGCCTTTGAAGCAGAGACCAGTGTGGAGAAATCTCAGTGTCAGAGAAAGAGCCTGAAAACACCCGAAGCAGATGGAAACGGCCGTGGCTGAACAGGAGCTGGCAACAAATCCTGCCCTGGGTGAGCCCCTCTTGTAACAGGCACAGAGCTGCCTGGGAAGGACTAAAGGTGCTAAAATATGATGTTTATTGAATGATCAAGGAGTGCTGCACTGGCTGTTCAGGAAGATTTATCCTCCATCTGTGCTTGTTTTTATTCCACTGGCATGCCTAATAAATATCAACTCTTTTAAACAAAAGCACCTCCATTTACAAAGGTGTTAGCAAACCTTTGGCATTTCCCAGGGATTTTGCCTCAAACCTCCCTGCCTGGAAGCTCATGTGTTTATCCCCAGGATTTCTCAGGCTGCAGGTCTCTCAAGTTTATTCCTCTGCTTGTTGTCTGGAAAAAAAAAAATACAATGAAAGATCTTCCAGATGCCCACACAGGTGAGCACCAATAATCCCAGGAATCTGAGAAGGGAATTATTGAGTGAAATGTTCATATTACATGAACACACCCAGGCTCAAAAGCCTCTGTTGGGCATCTGGGGAAGAAAAAAAATTGAAAAAAAAATCAAAAATTCCCAAATCCCAGCACCCTGGGAGGCAGTAAGTAAAGTTTGGCAACTTCCAAATGCCTAACCCGTTGTTTCAAGCTGTTCCATGTGGCTCCCCAGAGGGCTGGTCCATAAAGGATAACAACCTTTGCCTGCTGGGAGCTATTAGCTTAAATGGGAGCGGGCTGCTGCAGCATTTAAGCCTGATTATAATTGTGTCATTGGATTTGTATGCACCGGGATCCATGCAGATGGATTTCACAAAAATTCTAAGAAATTACATCCAGGAAAGGGAGTTAAAGGGATGCCTCTGTGCATGGCAAGCGCTGGCTGACAGAAATTGCAACTAGAGGATCACCAGGAAAAAGAAAACCTCGAGGAAGTTAAATGAGGTTCAACATCGTGAGGGGGAAGTAAGGAATAGAAATGTTTTCCAGCCCTGGAATCTTCTGGAATGGGTAGATATATTAGTGATCAAAATGCCCATGTATGTCTTCTTAATTTTGCATTAAATTCATATTATTTTATTATGACAGGCTGTGGGTACCTCTCTGATCATTAGATACATGAGCACATTGAATTGTTTGCTGTGTTACATGGCATTCATCGAAATTTGGGAGGTATGGGAACCATCCCCCGGAGGGGTTCTCTGTGGATTAGCACTTCTTCCTTCCCATCATTTCTAGGGATTCAGAGGCCAGATCTCAAGGCAGGAAATCTCATCAGATCAGAGAGCAAAACCCGAATTTCCACACCCTGGAAACAAGCTGGTAATTTATACCTGGCTAAAGCACCTGACCCAGAAAAGCATCGATCTCTTACGATTCATTTGTCTCTCTTTGACTTGCAGATCTCAGGGCATTTACGCGCTGCAATCAGCTCACCTCTCAGCCTCCCTGCTGGGAGGGTGAAGGGCTCTGCTCCTGCAGCAGCTCCTGCTCGAGGGTTTTTTGTTTCTCTTTTACTTCTGGCTTGCACACTCAACTATTTAGTGGATCCTTTCGGCAGTTTTCTCACCCGCGGAGCTGCCAGAGGCTGTTCCAGGGCTGCTGAGATGGGGCTGAGGGAGCCACGGGCACAGCAAGTGACCTCAGCAAACCCCAGAGTGCCCAGCACGGGGCAGTTGGAAGGCACTGAGCTTTCCAGCGCCTTCTTTGTTTACAGAGCCATTTGTAAGCTTTCACTTAATTCAAATAATCACTAATAAGTGTGGCAGGTAGCAGGAGCAGCCTTTATTCTTCAGGCAGCTTTGGAGGGTCGTGTGCTCCCAGTGCCTAAAGCCATCCCCTTGGTTTCCCAGGGATGCTGGAATGAAGGAAAGACAAGCAGGAGACACATCTTTAGAGTGCCTGAAACAACCTGATGATAATGTTCCTTTTCAGAGCACCCCAGCCCCCATCTGCAGCGGGCACAGAGGGGCACAGTGCCCATAACTCCTGCTGCAAGAGGAGCAAACAGCTTCCTAATTTCACCCCCACTTATCAAAATCAATATTCCTTGATTTGCCAGCCTCATCCAGGGCCACTTACCCAGCTTCAATAGGTTTAACCCTTCCTTACCTCTCCAAACCCCCCACTACTTGGACAAACTGTGCCTCATCACCCAGTAATCCTTTTTTAACATTTAACAAAAATCTTTCCCTCCTTCTTAAGGCTTAAGGAGAACAAAAAAAAAAAAAAAAAAAAAAAAAAAAAAAAAAAAAAGCACAATCCCTATTTAGAAACATTCTTGTGATGTTTATTGGAACCGGCTGAAAGAGCTGAGGTTTGAAAATTAGTATCTGGCAAGGAAACAGTGTCCTCAGGGGCCACAGAACAAGCCGCTCTGGGAGGAAAGTGATGGGACCAGCCTTTAAAGGCTGGAAAATTGCAAACCAAGTGTGCTCAGCAGTATTTTCCTTTATGCAGTTCTTTTATTCTTAAGATGAAAATTGCTCAGGACAAAGGCATCGGCCTGATCCGTGGGACAGTGTGCTCCTCACTCTCCTTTTCCTGTGAAAATACGTGGTTCTTTGAAGAGCAGAAATGTTCAGCAAGAAGCAAATGCCAACGTGACCATTTTTAATGCAAATTCTCCAAGATCTCTCCCTGCTCTTCTAAAGCTGCACAGGAAATCTGTGACAGTGCCTTGGCAGGGCTGTCAGTCTGCGCTGCCTGGAGAGGAACAGGGGCCTGTGGTGGTTTTACATGATGAGGAACTGCCCTGTTCGGTCTCCAGCCTCTGATCCCACCTTGACACGACAGAAAGAGCCACATCCACCCCTCCCTGGGACTTGCTGTCCAGTCACTCGGTGCTTTTAATGAGCTACTGCTGGTGGTGTCACTGCGAGGATGCTCCTGTGGGCAAGGGCATCCTCGTGCTCTTTGCTCGGGTAGGGGTGTGCAGGGGTGTCCCTGGTGTCCCTTGCTCGGGTAGGGGTGTGCAGGGGTGTCCCTGGTGTCCCTTGCTCGGGTAGGGGTGTGCAGGGGTGTCCCTGGTGTCCCTTGCTCGGGCAGGGGTGTGCAGGGGTGTCCCCAATGCCCCTTCCACAGGTCGGGGTGTGCAAAGGTGTCCCGAGTGCCCCTTGCTCAGGTGGAGATGACCAAGAGTATCTGCAGTGCCCCTTCCACAGGTAGGGATGTGCAGAGGTGTCTCCAACACCCCTTGATCGGGTAGAGCTGGGCAAGAGTGTCCCCAGTGCCCCTTGCCTGGGTAGGGACAGGCACCGAGTCACGTCCCACAGCCCCAGTCCCAGCCTAGTTCAGCCTGCACAGGGTTAAACCCCGCTCTGGTAATTCCCAGGGGGTCTCTGCTCGAGCTGCTGCTCTGCCCCCGGCTCCGGGGGGACTCGGCCGTGCCTTTCCCAGCAGTTCTTCCCACGCTGTCCCTGGGCCGGGAGCCGGGAGCCGGGAGCCCCGAGCTCGGGGGAGCATCGCCCCGAGCGCGACCCGCGGGCTGTCCCCGCTCCCCGCCCGGAGGTTCCCACAGCCCACGCCGGGGAGGGGGAGGAATCACAGCCCCCCAAAGGCAGCCTCTGGGAGCCACGGCAGCCCCTGGCGCCCACCCCCCCCGGGCCCGGCCCGGCTCGTACCCCCGAGCACACCCACAGCTCCCGCGGGGTCAGAGGGAGGAACGCAGAGCACGTGTGTGAGAGGGTCCACATCCCTCCTCAACATCCTCCTGCCCCCACCCTCCCCCAAACAGCCCCATCCGGGTGGAACTCTGCCTGTCCCCTGCCAAACGATGGAATCATGGAATCACAGAATGGTTGGGTTGGAAGCACCTGAAAGATCAGCTCGTTCCAACCCTGCTTGCCATGGGCAGGGGGACCTTCCACTAGCTCAAGTTGCTCCAACCTGCCTTGGACACTTCCAGGGATCCAGGGGCAGCCACAGCTTCTCTGGGCAACCTGTGCCAGGGCCTCACCACCCTCACAGAGAAGAATTTCTTCCCAACACCCCATCTATCCCTGCCCTCTGGCAGTTTGAAGCCATTCCCCCTTGTCCTGTCCCTCCAGGCCCTTGTCCAAAGTCCCTCTCCAGCTCTCCTGGAGCCCCTTTAGGCAGAGCTTCTCTGGGCAGCCTGTGCCAGTGCCACCTCCTGAGCGATGTTCCTGTGCCCATAAACACACCTCAGCCACAGTCCTGACCTGTCCTGCCACACACCCCATGGTGCAGAGCATCCTGACAGGTGTTGGAGGAGCACGGGAGTTCAAGCACCAGCCTTTGGGGGTCTGGAGCAGTTTGTGCCAGCCCTTCTCCAGCTCTGCACCCTCATACTGACCAGGGGTGACTCCTCTGCTCCAGAAACGTGCACACTGGCTGCAGCTGCAGAGGGAATGCAGGGTGTAGAGGTTCAGAAACTGTTGATCCATTGTTTCCAAGTGCTTTGGTAGTATTAACTAATTGTTCCTCATTAATTAGCCCCATCTGGGCAGCATGTGGAATAGTGTGCATGCAGGAAAGGTCATTTCCACCAGGTGCCCATACACCTTGTCTCTGCTGTGGAGACAATAATCCCAAAGCAAGGAAGCAGTGGGGTGGAGAGAGAAGAGCCTGTGGACATCATCCACTGCTCCCCCTCAACTGGAGAGAGTCCTGCCTGTGGGACGAGATGACTCCACCACAGAGCAGGGACACTCAAGCTGATTTTCCCTCCTGAGATGCACAAGAAGTGTAAGAGAAGATGGGAGGAGAGTCCCAGTGACCACTCCCCATCCCCAGGGTGCCCAGGCTGGTGGGAAGGCAATGGGAACCCGCTGGAAAACCACAGCCGAGCTGTAATCCAGCACACTTGGCTATTTAATGCTGCTTATTGCAGCCCTCAATTCTCCATCTCCCTGCAAGACAAATGTGATCACTGCTCCGTGTGCTTCACCAGCCTTCCCAGCAACATTCAATCCACCACTGAGTTTTGCTGGGGGGCAGGATAAGATTGTGCAGATATAATAACTCCATTCATCACCGCCGAGCAGGGGGGGCAAACAGCGCTTTGTAAATGACTCGGGAAGTTTGGCAGCTCAGATCCCACCAATCTCCCTGACAGGCAATACCAGAGTGCCCTGGAGCCCTGGAGCAGCACAGCCAGGGGAGCCAGAGCCAGCACCACCGTGCCAGCATGGATTCTGCCACCCCATGGAGCACCAGCCTGGATAATGCCCGTGGGAGATGATGAGGGGAAGGCTCTCACTGCCTTGAGTCTCCCAGGAGAAACACTCAGAGCAGTGGGAGAACAAGCCAGGGGGGTTCATACCCCAGCCATGAGCTCCCAGGGGAGACCCTTGTGCGGCTTTCCACAGATTTGGGGAGCTTTGCACTTGGAATCAGAGGTTCACAGAAAAGCTTGGATTGGAAGAGACTTTAGGGATCATCAGTTCCAACCTTCCACTAGCCCAGGTTGCTCCAAGCCCTGTCCAACCTGGCCTTGGACACTTCCAGGGATCCAGGGACAGCCACAGCTTCTCTGGGCAACCTGTGCCAGGGCCTCCCCACCCTCACAGGAAAGAATTCCTTCTAAACATCCCATCTATCCCTGCCCTCTGTCATTTGTCCTGGGACTCCAAGCCCTTGTAAATACTCTCCATCTTCCTTGCAGGTTCCCTTCAGATTCCTGGACCCTGTGTCCCTGTGGATGTGTCATCTCTGGCAAACCTGAGCACCAAAGGCTTTTGGTGCCTTCCCAACACACCCCCACACACAAACCCCCCACACTGGCACACACTCAGCCTGGCACTGGGCAGTGCATCCCTCCTGTTCTCTCCTGCCTTAAATAAATACCTTCCACTGGCCAAAATACAAAAGAAAACAATGGGTATTTTGAAAAGAAAAGGTGCAGACGCAGAGGGCAGCTCCAGCTCCATCCCACTGCCTCCTCAGTGCCCCCACACCTGGGAACTGCAATCCTGCTGCTGACACATGGCTTTAATTCAGCAGCTGTATCAGCCCTAACTCCCTAATTCCCATGGCCATCCTACAACCTTTCCTGCACCCCACGCTGGAGATTCCTGGCTTGCATGCTCTGCAGAGGCACCACTGAAGGACAGGGCTCAGTGTCCTCCCGAACACACTGGCCTGGGAATTCAGTTTTTAACTAAATTTTTGGCCTACACCTGTTTTTTAATTTTTTTGTACTGGTTTTGCAAAATTTTAATGACCACATTTGTACAGAAGGAGCCTTTTGAAAGCCACTATTTTGGTGAGGGCTTGTTGCTGTCTAGGCTTTTCATTAGCAGCCTGGCATGTGTGAAAGAAAATCCAAGGGGCTGACTTTGTCTTTCTCGACACAAAACATCCTTCCCAGAGCTTAATAGAAATTTGAGTAAGGCACTTGCTGCCAAGGATACAAAAAAAATTGATTTAGTGTGTTCAAATTCACCCATTCTTTTCTGCAAAATATTTTCCAGGGTGAAATTCCCTGCGTTTGTTTTCAGCAGACTTTGCAGGAATGTGTTAAGATGCTTCTCAGTAGAACAGTGATTACAAATGTTCATTTTCAGGATTAAAAAAAAAAACAACAAACAACCAAAAGACCAAGTTCCTACGATTATTTTCATTTCACAAAGAATTAGGAAACCATTGCAGCTTCCTACACAGCCCCCTATGGTGTGAGCATCTCTCCCCAAGATCCTTAGTGCACCCAGTCTGGTTTAAAGTCAGAATAAATAAATAAATAAGTGGATGACACAAATAATTATCAAAATGCCTTCGAGCAGTCTGTATTTCAAGAGAGTAATGAAGTCAGGTGTGCATTGTACTCTGTCAAACCCAACAACTCACTTTTAGTATTCCTGCAGTGCTCTCCTCCAAGGAAGCACTATATTTACTTATATATTACTATATAGGCACTATATTTACTTATATATTTCCTCTGCTTTTCATATTTCAAGGGAATGGCATTACAGGCACATCATGTTAGAGGATGGAGAAGCATCTCCCAGGACGTGCAGGTCAGCCCTTGGTGGGTTCCTCTCATCCTGGGAGTGCATGGTGAGGGTCTTCTGCTCAAGAGTGTCCCAGCAAGGACAGCCCAGGTGCTTGGATCAGCTTCCTCACCTTAACATGTTAGAGGAGCCACAAAGAGAGTAGAGAGAAGAGGTTTTCAGGCATAGGAAAAGGAATTGGCAAATTCTTCCCACAAACCACTGAAAAGTCACAGAATCCCAGACTGGGTCAGGCTGGAAGGGCCCACAGTGGCTCATCTGGTCCCACCTCCCTGCCCAGCAGGGCCATCCCACAGCACATGGCACAGGATTGTGCCCACACAGCCCTGCAAGATCTCCAGTCAGGAGACTCCACACCCTCTCTGCTCTCTCTCCAGGGCTGGGTCACTGCCCAGCAAAGAAGTTCTTCCTCCTGTCCAGCTGCAACTTCCCGGGCATCAGTTCCTGCCCGTTCCTCCTGGGCCATTGCTGGGCCCCCCGAGCAGAGCCTGCTCCAGCCTCTGCCCCCTCCCTGCAGCCCCTGACACAGCCTGGGGAGGGCCCCTCTCAGGCTCTGCTCTGGAGGCTGAACAGCCCCAGCTCCCTCAGCCTTTGCTGCTCCCAGAGCTGCTCCAGCCCTTGGGCATCTCCGCAGCCTGCGCTGGCCCCGCTGCAGGAGCTCCCTGGCCCTGCTGTGCTGAGGAGCCCGAGCTGGGCCCAGCCCTGCAGATGTGCCTGCCCAGGGCTGGCCAGAGGGGCAGGATCCCCTCCCTGCCCTGCTCCAAGGCTCTTCCTGATGCCCCCAGGATCCCATTTATTGTTGCTGTTCTTCCCTGTCCTGGAATGGGAGTGAATTCCTCACAAAGAGCATGAATTAGGATGAGGAGTGTGATGCTCCTCCCAGATAAGACCTCCCATGGCAGAAAGTGCTGGAAGCCCTCACCTTTCTGCTCCATGATGGGTTGGGGTTGCAAACAGCTTGGACAAAGGTTCTGGGAAGAAAACTCACAGAGCCTGTGGCTGGTCTGGACTGGGGAGATTGGAAGGAAGAGCTCAACAGCAGGCAGGGCAGGAGCCCAGCTCCAGGAAATCCACACAGAAGTGGCCACAGGACATGCAGAAACATTGTGTAAAGGCTTGTCCATAAGCCATGAACAACTGGGAATGGCACATAAAACCCCACATCCTGTGAGCACCCTTGGAAAACAGCAGGATACAAGGGTCATTAGACCAAAATTCAAGGACTTTTGGCAGGGAAACTTCATTTTTTAAGAAAACCTTACATTTTTATTGCTACATGGAGTGTACTGAGCACATTTATTGTTTGAAATAGGGGAACACTTCCCCAGGGGCTGGGGTCTGTCCTGAGCACACTGACAGATGCTGGGAACATCACTCTCATCCCTGTCCTGGAGTCCTGGAGCAATGCAAAAGGAGAGCCCAGGCTAAGGAGAAGTGAGCTGGGACCACCATGGGGGCAAAAATAAGGGCCTGAGGGTACTGTGATACCCAGGACCAACCTGGGGTTGACTCCATTCAGCCTTTGCAATTATTGTTCCTCTCTCACTGGAGCTGTGGATGGTTCATGGATAGAGACAGAGCAGCCTGGCAAATAACTCCATGTGTAGATCTGGGGCCCCAGTGGGGTCCTCAGCAGCAAGGAACCTGTCCAAGGCTTCTACAAACTCCAGAAAGGAAAACAACCATTACCTGGAAAACAGCCTTGTCTCTCTGCTGGGGAGGATGCAAATCTCAGAGCCTGCACTGCTGTGTTCTGCCAGTGACCTAATGAAGCACAGGTAGAGCTGCATTTCTGACTGTGGCTGGAGGAACATTTCCATAGTGCTGGTCTGCAGCTCGAGGGGTTACTCTGGGATGTAAAGGAAGGACAGACTCTCCTCCTGAAAGTGGCACTGAAAAATGTGCTTTCCTGAGGGACAGTGTTTGTATTCCGTGTTTGGTGGGAAACAACAGCCCAGAGGCTGCTTGGGTGAGCCATTCATCAGGTCAGGGTGCCTTGGGACAGCAGTGAGGGTGCAGGAGGGTGGCCAGCACCTTCCCAGGCACATCTCACTCTGGAAGGAGCTGGGACCATTGTGCCAGTGAGGTGCCAGAAGTGGGAGCAGTAAGGGGGTAAACACAGCTGAGAACAGGAGCCCCCAGCCCCAGGCAGGTAAATGTGGGGACACAGAGCTCCAGTGGACAGTGAAAGGTGTGTGTCTGACCCCACACCATGGGGCAGGGGGTTTTTTTGTCAGCCAGGTGTCAGGAAACCAAGGCAGCTGAGCAGGTTGCACAGGTCACCAAGGATGAACATTCCTGTGATGACCATGATGGTTCTGTAGGAAATTATCTTTTGATCAAATTTTGCTTAATGAAACTGGATAGAAACATTTATCTGTTCGATTGAGGAGTGTAACAGAGAGAGAGCTAATTACTCATGGCAACCTGAGGCTTAAAAACCAGCCAGAAAGTCAGTGTTTGAAATGCTGCTGTCACTGGCCTGGCTGCCCCAGGGAAGGCCATGGCAATTCCACCAACCCCATCCTCGGGAAAGGACGTTTGTCCCTCCCTGAGCTCCAGGAAACAGGAGCCATGTCTAGTTCCCACTCTCATCTGCTGAACTGCAGGAGGGCTCAGATTTACAAAACTTGAGCTTCCCCACAGATTCCAGCAAGAGAAACACAGGAGCTGAGAGCGGACACCAAAATGAACTTCTTATTTTAATTTTTTAAAGACTTCTATACTTAGAAGTCTCTTGTTGGACCTCAAAGTGGACCTGTTACTCTCTGCTCTTTAGATGATTTATTAATTACAGGCAGAGTTACGGCAGAGCTGCAGTTCCCTCAGTCCTGGTGATTTGTGTGAGACTGGAAAAAACTTCACCCTTTGCAGAAATAAACCCCATATGCACAGCCAAAAAAAAGGGAATGTCGTCCTTAAAAGACTACACACACCCAGACACACACACACAAACACAAATATCTATTCACATATATAAATATATATAGCTTGTGGTGATGTGTCTCATGCTTCAGGACTGAATCTATTTTTATGCTTTCACAAATGACCATGGAAGAGCATTTCAAATGAATCTGGAAGAATAACATCCTTTTGTTCCCAAGAACAGATACATACAAAATGGACTTGGCTGAAAAATAAAATAAGACTTTGAAAGAAGGAGACAGAAGAAAGTTACTTGAATAACTACAGACTTAGACCTTCTTGTCACCTCACGGGGTATTTCTCCAATTGGGAGAAGGAGATCTGGATTCCCATCTTAGGAAGGATGTAAAGAACAATATAAAATCTCCTTCAAATTCTGAATGAAAAGAGGCCTTTGATGCTGTTTTGGAAGCAGTTAAATGCTGTGAACTTTTCTAGAGATGTGTTAATTATGGACAACCCACTGCTGGCCACACGGATGCTCGGCTGTGGAAGATATTTTAGTTACAGCAGGAGCAGACACACCAAAACTCCAATCAACACATGGGTTCTTATACTCCTTCTTAAAATTAATGGTTTGGGTTGGAAGGGACCTTGAAAAACATCCAGTTCCACCCCCTGCCATGGGCAGGGACACCTTCCACCAGCCCAGGTTGCTCCAAGCCCCGTCCAACCTGGCCTTGGACACTTCCAGGGATCCAGGGGCAGCCACAGCTTCTCTGGGCAACCTGTGCCAGGGCCTCACCACCCTTACAACCAGGAATTTCTTCCCAACATCCCAACTAACCCTGCCCTCTGGCAGTGGGAAGCCATTCCCCCTTTTCCTGGCACTCCAGGCCCTTGTCAATAGTCTCTCTCCATCTTTCTTGTAGCCACAATCAGGTCACCCCAAAGCTTCCCTTCTCCAGACTGAACAAACCCAACTCTCCATGCTTTCCTCCCAGCAGAGCTGCTCCATTCCCCTGATCATCTTGGTGCCTCCTCTGGACTCTCTCCAGCAGCTCCATGTCCTCCCTGGGTGGTGGGATGAACACAGTGGCAGGGATTGTGTTCAGTACAAATATTTGTGGTGCTCATGGTGTGACATGAACACCAAACAGGCTGAAAGAAGCAAAAGGTCAGGTTAGAGAATGTTTTTGGTGGCTTTCTTGCATTATTAACCACCAGTGTGGTCTGTACCCCCTTGACAGCCTTGACTGGGTGCGGGCAGGGCCTCAGCTCTTCCAGCTCAGGGCACCTCTGCACATCCCCAGGCTCAGGCCCTGCTGCTCCAGCTTCATCAGAAGAAACCACTTCAGACAATGCATCTTTGTTTTGGAGGAATTCAATTTAAATTCCCAAAGAAATTTAATGAAACTCTATAAAAGACAGCCCAGAGCCCACGAGCCCACGCTCCGAGTGCCTTCAGAGCAGAACATCCATCTTTTCAAATCTCGGGTATTACAAACTGAGAGGAGGTTTTTGTGAGAAAGATGCCTTGACTTGAAGCAGGTCTTGAACAAACAAGGGCACAGCCTGACCTAAGCAAAGATTTAGAAATTCAGTTACTAACCAACAAAGCTGCAAAAACCCAGAATATGTGAGATCCAAAGTCGGGATCTGAAATTCCTTTTCAAGAACATCAGCAGGAGGAGGACCAAATAAAAGCTGTCACTGTTATTTTTCTTGTTGTCATTATACGGTTACAAGTGAAAGCAGAATGGGGCTTTTGCATGTGAGGATATAATATAATCTGGAGGTGTTGTTGAAGAGAGAGAAAAGAATCAGCAGAAGGGGAGGTGAGGAAAACTGCAAAGTTGAAACCATTTGGAGCAATCTCTGCTCTGGGGGGACCAGGGACAGCAGCCAGGGAATGGCTGGAGCTGTGTCAGGGCAGGCTCAGGTTGGATCTCAGCAAAAGGTTCTTCCCCCAGAGGCTGGTTGGGCACTGCCCAGGCTCCCCAGGGCAGTGGGCACAGCCCCAAGGCTGCCAGAGCTCCAGGAGGGTTTGGATGATGCTCTGGGGCACAGGGGGTGACTCTTGGGGATGGGCCTGTGCAGGGCCAGGGGTTGGACTGGATGGTCCTTGGGAGTCCCTTCCAGCTCAGCACATTCTGGGATTCTGTGAACACAGTTATCAGGAATCTGCAAAGCCATGAGGGTGGGAAGGACTGAGCTGCTGTTCTTGGTGACATCCACGTGGTCCGTGTCACATGGAGATACCCTGCCCCAGAGTGGGAATCCTCACAGGGCCTTGTCAGGCACCATGTCCAGCTTGGGTTGGGATGATGAAGAGGATGGGAGGATGGGAGCCCCTGTCAGGTGCCCTCAACCTGTCTGAGCTCCAGGAGCTTCCCAGCTGCTGGGTCTAGCTGAGGTTTTCCAGTGCAGCACCAAAGCTGAGGGGAAAGGTGAGGGCTTTTCCCTCCAGGATAACATTTCTTGAAGCCTAAAATGCTGATTCCACTCTCACTGCCAGCTGCAAGGTGGGGCAAATCCCAGTGCTTCTCAGCAAGAATATCTGCTCTGGTGACACCAGGCGAAGGGACAAGTGTTGTCCCCCTCAGGACGGGGTTGTTGGTGCTCACCCCTCACCCAGGGTCTGGCATTAGGGCAGCAGCAGAGAGAAAAGCCAGAGTCAAACCACAGGAGTGCAGAGCGTGGCTGAGCCGTGGGGCAGAAGGGAAAAGCACCACACGAGAAATTGATTCCATTAAAAAGTAATCTCGAATTTAATAAAAGTTTTGATTTGATTATAGCCAGAGAACCGCAGGGCAGGGGAGGGAGCGCGGGGAGAGCTGGGGGGAGGCACCGGGGAGGGGGAGAGCAGCTCTCAGGGCTGGCTGAGCCTCCAGAACGGCTCTGCCAGCCCCCCTGGGCACACAGCTGGCCTGGCCTGGCCCTGGCATCTCTCCTCCTGCCTCCATCCCCCTCTGCTCCTGCCTCCATCCCCCCCTCCCTGTGCTGAGCTCCTCTGTCCCCACTGCGGGATTCAGGCACGGCAGGGCAATGCAGCTGGGGAGCTCGTCCAAATAAAGGCAGCATTTATGGAATCAATGCCTCAACGTGCCTGGATGGATGCAGAGAAGCCCTTAATCATCCCAGAAAACGCTGTTGCTTTTTGAAGGCTCTTGGCACAGTTTCTCTGGGCAAACCCACTGCTCTGCTCCAACCTGGCTTCTCCAGCAAGGCAGAGGCAGCCCCACCTCCCCCTACATATGAGTTCTGTCTTCCCCTAAAAATGAGACCCACCTCCCCATAAAAATGAGTCCCACTTTCTCCTAAACATGAGTCCTACTCACCCCTAAATATGAATTCTACCTTTCCCTAAAGATGAGTCCCACCTCCCCCTAAAGATGAACTTGCCCCTACTTGCCCTTAAAGATGAACCCCACCTCCCACTAAAGATGTCTCACTTTACCCTAAACATGAATTCGACCTTTCCCTAAATATGAGTTCTACCTCACCCTAAAGATGAATCCCACTTGCCCCTAAACATGAGTTCTATCTCCCCTTAAAGATGAGTCTCATCTGCCCCTAAAAATGAGCCCCATCTGCCCCTAAAGGTGAGTTTTATCTTCCCCTAAAGATGAGTCCCACCTCCCCTCTGTGTGTCAGGGCTGCCAGAGGGGCAGGCAGGCTCAGTGGTTTGGGGCAACCCAGACACCAGAAGGATCTGCCCACAGCAGGACCGGCAGATGCTGAGATGCACCAGGGAGCTGTTGGTGGAGCCCAAGTGCCAGGAAGGAACTGGAAAGGAGCTGGAAAAGCTCCTCATTTCAGTGGCCTCAGCTATGACACATCTGCAGCCTTTAAGATTTGTCCTTGCCCTTAAAGACTGTTGGGTCCAGGAGCATCCCCTTCCTGTGTCTCCAGTGGGGAGACAACTCCTGGCCACAGTGTGTCCTGTCCTGGTCAGCTGGGGACACCCTGGGGGCACAGTGGGCAGGGATGTGCCAGGGTGGCACCAGCAGAAGGCTGATGGGGGGTATGGGATGGGTGGGTCCCACCTGGGGGTGATCCAGACCCAACATTCTCACAGGGGATGGAAAAGGTTCCCCTGATTTTTGCTGGGGCACCAGGGTGGGGAGGTGCTCTTTTGCTTCCTCACTAGTGCTGAGCCAAAGTGGAGTGAAGCAAAACTTGTTTGTTCCCGGAGAGGTGTTTCTGGCGTGTTCAGTTAGACACCAAAGGCCACGATTCTGCTGTGTAAAATATATAAATACAGATCATTTGGCCTGCTGGAACCTGTCCTGCCAACATAAATCCTGCCAAAAAGGAATAACTGGGTCTGTGAGTCGACATCCACGCTGAAACCACTGTTCCCTCTCTGGTTCCCCTGTTCCTATGGATAAGGTTGGCAGCTGGGTGGCTGCCAGTGCCTTGACACTAAATGCACATGAAGGATCTCTGTGCATTTATAAGGTTGTTATGGGTAAAGATGTCCCTTTAAGTGCAGGTGACAGGCAGTGGCTGTTAGTGCAGACACACCTATGGAAAGGAGGGAAGAGAAAATAATTAATATAGCACCAATTATCTGGGCTTTAGCTCTTAAGCTGAGCTATTGTGTTGTTTGAAAGTATGTGGTTAGGGAAGCAAAGAACAAAAGAGGAAGATAGGGAAGTGTTAGGACTAAAAGAAATCTGATAATAGGAATTAAAAGGGATCTAATGCTGGTGTAAGGCCCACAGCTAAATGGGAATGATAAAATTGATGGTAGTGTTGCTGAAAAGTTAAATATGTTCCAAAAATATTTCTGCTTAGTAATTAAAAAAAGCCAAAAGGACAGTATATTGCAAGTTTACAGAGCTAATGAGGTATTTTTCATTCTAAACTGTAACTACGGTAGTTATTAAATTGTATTATTGAGTCAAATGCATTTAAATTAGAGATGCTGTGCAAGGGGCTTACAAATGTTTTGGAGAAACTCCTGGGGAACTTGTGGCTTAATAATAAGTACTGTGATAATGTGGAATACTGAGAGAGCTGCAGAGGAGGGGGAGAAGGGATCTCTGGGCAGAACAAGGAACAGAATGAAATTGCTGAAGTTATTTTGCTGTTCCTACATAAAATAGCAGGACAGCTGGTAAAAATACAGGTAATAATTAATTGAGAACATTATTAGAACAGTATATTAGGGCCACTCAGCAGGCTTTTCTGAGTGTTCCTGGTGAGGTCTTGTAAATCAGGGAGGATAACTCTGGCAGTGGCTTTCTTGGGTACCTCTCTCAGTCATCTGATGTGTCGTGAGGCTGGAGGAACAGGAGGGTGGGTGACTGCAAGGGGCTGCCAAGCTCAGGCAACTCTGAAATAGAAATTAAATCCAGGGGTTCAGAGGAACATCCCCGAGCTTCACAAGCCACAGATAATCTTCCAAGATGCTTTAATGTACTTAACTCCAGGTCTAAAATACCAAATGCTGCAAAACCCAATGACTCAGAGGTAGAAAGCTGGAGAGGCTGTGAATGTGTCACTGTTTGGGGTCCTGCAACAAGAGGGTGTTTGCCCAATAAAAACAGGCAGGTGACCTTTGATAGTGGAATTCTATCTTACAGGAGAAGGTGGAAAATGGAAAGGCATCCCTATGATTCCTGCTTTAAGGAAAAACTCCTTCTTGATCCCAAACCTGGTGATCAGGTGAATCCTGGACACTATAGCCAGATGCATCTTCCCATGCCAGACCCACCCGTGGCTGCTTGCTGATGTTACAGAAGAAAAAAACAAACCCAAACCCCAAGTTACACATCAAGGGGCAGAAATAATAATTCTTCCTGATCCCTGAGACCTCAGGATCATACATAGCCTAGTGTGGAATACTAAATACACCTCCTTGCATCCCCTGTTGGATACACCAAGGTGTCCACTCAACCCCTCACAGTGAATCCAGAGGTTCAAGGGGAACATCCTGGACCTTCACAAGCCACAGATAATCTTCCAAGGTGCTTTAATGCACTTAACTCCAGGTCTGAAATACCAAATGCTGCAAAAACCAATGACTCAGAGGTAGAAAGCTGGAGAGGCTCTGAATGTGTCAAAAAAAAGGGATTCCTTGATTTAAGCAAAAACTCCTTCTTGATCCCAGACAGGTTAATCCTGGACACAGGAGCAAGGTGCATCTTTCCATGCCAAATCCACCCTTGCCTGTGGCTTCTTGCTGATGTTACAGAAGAAAAAACCAAACCCAAACCCCAAGAGTCAGAAATAATAATTCTTCCTGATCCCTGAGACCTCAGGATCATACATAGCCCAGTGTGGAATACTAAATACATCCCCTGTGTCCCCTGTTTGACATACCCAGGAGGTGGCCACTCAACCCCTCAGGATCAATCCAGGGGTTCAGAGGAACATCCTGGAGCTCCACAAGCCACAGATACTTTAAGATGCTGAACTCCAAGCTGAAAATACCAAATGCTACAAAGCCCAGTGAGTCAGAGGTAGAAAGCAGGAGAGCCTGGGGTGTGTCACTGCTGGGGGCTCCTGCAGCAAGAGGGGATTTGCCCAATAAATCCTGGTGGCAGTTTGTCATCGTGTCTGGAGGAGGAGAAGGGCTGGTGTGGGATGTACTGAGGTGTCTGGGTGGATGGGTTTGGGGGCTGAGCAGGTCTCACTGCTGGGAGCTGAGCTGGTGTGTGACAGCCCTGGGGTGTGGCCACAGCACCCTCGGAGGGAGGTGGGTGCCTCACCTGCTGTCAGGGTTGGTCTTACCACGAAATCAGAGAGAGAGAATTAAAAAGCTCATTGCTCTGTGCTGGCAGAGAAGGAGCTGGTTACTGCCTGTTCATCACCCCAGGTTTTCTCCTCCTTGGTCTCCAGCTCAGTGCTGCTCTCAGAGCTGACTCACCACCCTGAGTGGGGGAGAGGAGCTCCTTGTGAACTCCAGCTCTTTAATTGTCACATTTTGAGCGGGACTCAGTGTTCGAGGAGGGCTGGAAACCAAAGCTGGCCTGTGGGTGCAAGCTGAGGGTGAGAGCTGGTCCTTCACATGCTGGGCCAGCTCTGCTCCAGCCCTGAGAGCCATCAGAGGTGCTGCCAAAGCAGCACAGCTCCTTTTAAAGTCGTGGGGTTGTGGGGTTTTGGCATCAGTTCCCAATTCTACCCCTTTTCTTCCTTTTTTTAAATTTGTTTTTCTCAGATAGTTGGGGCACAAATGTTCTCAGCTTTGTACAATGGATTCTTAGAAGGCTTTGAATTAAATCCTCATTTGGATGGATTTGCATTTTATTCTTCTGCTTGTGGCTGAGTCACTGAAACTGTAAACTGTGGTCACCAAAAACGTGCTTCTGTGGTTCTGTTTTTATCTGTGAAGATGATACCTGCTTTAGGATTAGAGATGGCACTCTAATTAAGTGACAGCTCATAATAATGATGATTTCTGTGGTTACTGAAGCCCTGGCAGCCTGAGAGCTCAGAGATGAGCAAGGTCTGGGCTCGTGGATGTGGCTGGTCCAGCAACTGGGCTCAATGTTTGGACAGAATTGTGTTTGGTTGTGTCTCAGCAAGAGCTAAGATTGTCCTCAGAAAATCAAAGGGCTGTTCTAGAGAAGGAACAGGCCAGCCCCTGGGGACAGCTCTGCCTGATGGGTCCAGAGAGTCACAGGGATCTGGAGCATCTCTGCTGGGAGGAAAGGCTGGGGGAGCTGGGATTGTTCAGCCTGGAGAAGGGAAGCTTTGGGGTGACCCAACTGTGGCCTTCCAGGACCTGAAGGAGCCGACAGGAAAGATGGAGAGAGACTATTGACAAGGAATTGGAGTGACAGGACAAGGGGAATGGCTTCAAACTGCCAGAGGGCAGGGTTAGATGGGATATTGGGAAGAAATTGTTCCCTGTGAGGGTGGGGAGGCCCTGGCACAGGTTGCCCAGAGAAGCTGTGGCTGCCCCTGGATCCCTGGCAGTGTCCAAGGCCAGGTTGGACAGGGCTTGGAGCAACCTGGGCTGGTGGAAGGTGTCCCTGCTCATGATAAGGGGTGGAACTGGATGTTTTTCATGGTCCCTTCCAACCCAAACCATTCTGTGACCTTTTTGGACCTTCAAACTCTTTACATACAAACTTTCCCACCACTGTGTGTGCTCCACAGAAGCCTTTTGGACCACAATCTCCTCTCACATCTCCTCCCCTTAGCTCTTTCAGGCAACAGGTATGATTGGTTGCTGAGCTGGGACCTCTCAAGACAGGTGGAGGAGTTGAAATTCAGATGTGCATGAGCTGTGAGTCACAAATGCCTTTAGCAAGTGACAATTAAATCTTGGCATGGCCCCAAAACGCAGAGAGGAGGACGGGCTGCACGTCACGAGGTGGTTCAGATGGTGAAGGAGCTGGGTAGGAGCACATCCCACCTCTGGTCTCACCCCCAAGGGTGATGATCAGGAAGTCCCACATTCTGCTGAGGCTGGGATTTCCATGGAGCATCTCCATGAGCTTGCACCCTTCTCCCAACACCCTTCGTGCACAGATGGAGCTGCCCTGGTCCTTGGCACACCCAGTTTACTCCACCCATCCTTGCACCCACGTGCCAGAGCTGTGGCTGTGCAGAGCAGCAGCTCTGAGCCCAGTAAAAGGCTCTTGTTTTGGGGGGGGGGTGTAAATTTTTCCTCCTCTTTTCCAGTACCTTTCGAGTCCTGGGGAAATGTGATGTTTTATCAGGCCCTGATTTTGCTGCTGCAGCAAAATCCTTGCTGCCACTCACTTCTGTGCCACGCTGTCACAACACTTCTTTGGACCTGACTTTTTTTTTTTATTCATTATTGATCATGGGAAATTGTTTCTAGAAGAGGGATGTAATTTATTTATTACTAAGTCTTCCAGTGGAGTGTGATTTGTGCTGAAGTCCTTTTCCCTGAATTGTGCTTTGGCAAATATGATAAGACTCTGGAAGTAGGACAGCTTTGATGCTGAAGAGTCACTCTTAACATCCAAAATATTCTGTACCCTCCCTTCTGTGCTTCATTTTTGCTGGTGCCAGAGGCTTCCATCCCTTCCTTTGGAAACCTCAGCTGGCAATAGGTAGGGCCTGAAGCATTTTGGACCCACTCATATCATATCACATCAATATCATTACCCTTGATAAGCTCACAGGAAATATTTTAGGCAGAATAAACTTTTTATGGAAGGAAACGAGCAAATGAAATTATATGTACATAGTAAAGGCTGTTTGCTGGCCAATAAATAGATATTTTTAAGGGCAGAGTGTGGTGTGTTATTCTGTTTGTCAGAACTATCCCTGACTTTAAGCTTCAAAATATTTTTGTGTGTCAGTTGTTTATCCTCACTGTGAACTGAGGGACAGTGGGTTGAGATGGAAAAAGGGATTTGAGTACTCCCAGCTGACCAACATTCCCTGACATGCCCTCCTCTGAGAGCGTCCACAGGAGCCTATTCCAGCTACAGACATTACGAGCTCCAATGATTGTCTGGGTGGAAGGGGAAAAGATCCTAAAACTGGAGTTATAATCTGTAACACCAGCAAAGCTTTCCTGCTCTGGCATTGATCATATATTTTTTTACACAGGGGAATGCCATCCTTTTCATTTCTTCTGCTCTCCCTCTCTTATGATTTACTTTCTTCCCCTCCATAAAAGCCTGAAGTGTCCTCTTGCACTTCTGCTGCTTTTGTACCCAGGATTTTAGTGGGAACATTTGAAGAATAAATAGTGGCCAAGGAGCACATTCCTTTTTATTACAGCCATTGTCTCTGCATATGCAATGGTGAATTAACTCCACTTCTACAACCCTCTCGATTTTTATGTATCAGTGGAGGGAACCTGAGGCTGTAAAGCTTGTTTGGTCCTGTCCACATTTGTGTTCTTAAATATGTAAAGGCATCCCAGTGCAGCCCATCCTGCTCCTCTATTTCCGTGCAGCTCTGTTTTAGTTTGTGCATTGCTGCTGATTTCCATTTTGTTTAATTTTCTTTAAAAGCGGAAAATCTCCCCAAATCTGCTTCTTTGCCCATTTCTGAGACTGCCTGTTATTGTTGGGGAGTTATAGCATGACACTGCCTGAATAGGGGCAATTTTCTCCTGCAAACATGTTATCATTACTCTGCCAATACATTTACTGCTTCAGAACCTCTGGGGCAGTGGCTGCTCTGCTCCAGCGAGCACCAGAGATAGACTCTTGTTAGTCCTAAAGCTTTTGTAGGTGCCCTATCTGGGGCATTTTGGCAAAACCTGGGTCTGCTGAAGAAACATTTTCCCCTTCCTTGAGCTTTTTTGACCTGATCCTAATATATCCCTGGTTTTATAGTCGTGGGATGCTCGAGGATGCACAGGCTCGAGCTCAGTGTCTCATTTATTGAGTTACTTTTATGGTAGTACCTTATATCCTTCTGTCTTAATCTCATTTTATGTCTTTTTTTCCTCACCCAGCCTTCATAGCAGGAACTGCCTCTGATATTTAAATGCCCACACACATGATCAGTAGATCTTAAGAGCAATATTTTCCTCTCACCCATGCTGTAAATGCTGGGCCTGGCTCCCTTTACAGGGGAATCTGGCTGGTGTGATGCTCACACCGCGTGGGCTCTTTCTCAGTGGCCACAGTAGTAATAAATAGGTTTATTGCTCTTGTCAGAGACATATGTTTTAAGGCCAGCAGGGCCTTTATGATTATTTGGTTGAAGATTATGGATTGCTCAGAGCAGAATTCGGAGCACTGAGTCAAAATTAATAACGTGGAGGGGAGTTTGTGTGATCCGAATACATCACTCGGGGAGACACGGCCCTTCTGGAGGTGTCACTGGAGCCTGGCTTGGCTTCAGCTGTATGAGCAGCCACCTCCCTTCTCTGAGCCCACAGTGCCTTCCTAAACCTGCCAGAGCGGGGGGGATGATATTCCACGTGCTCACAGTTTTCTTTGCACCATGAAAATGTCACACATAATTTGCAGTTTGTATTCCTGCAGCGGCAGGACCTGGGTGTGATGGGGTCTGTCAGCAAGCTGGCTAAAATCCCTGAGCCATTCCCTGATTCCCTGCATCCTTCTGGTCCTGCAGACTTCAAATTCTCCTGGAGGAGCTGCTGTTCCCAGAGATGCCGTGTCCAAATGCCACATCTCCCCCAGAAAAGCACATTGCTCAGGGGGTCTTTAAAACCACTCTGCTGCACTTAGGCCCTGCTGAGCTGTGAGGCTGATTATGATGCTCTGCAAAGGGTTGTTTCACAACTATGATTTTCCAATTACTTAAATCACCTGGAACTGAGAAATAAACCAGAGCTCCCTGTTATTTCTTTTTTTATTCTGTTTGTTTTGAGCAGAGCTTTAGGTCCTGTTTTGATTCCTCCACAGATGCCTGATGCCAAGTCACTCTTCCCACCCACTCTTCCATTGCAGGTGGCCTTCAGTTTAAATTTAGGGCATTACTGAAGGTATCTAAGTGTCTGAACTGCTGCTGAAATGACCACAGTAAGGTCCACAGGGCACACAGACACATCAGGAAGATAAATTTCAGCCCATAATCTCCAGCTCAAACACATCTTTTGTGTATGGGCTGTATTTCTCCCGTGGAAAGTGAGGGGGATGTTCTCAAAACCTGCCAGACCAATTTTCTGGGGAGGTCAGAGCCAGAGGCTCAGTAAAGTGACCCAAAGGCACAACCCACAACAGCATCCCTGCCCACTCCAGGCTGCTGGGACACAGATCCTGAGCTGCCCAGAGCTTTGAGGTGGATCCACCCAGACCTCCCTCTTGTTGAAAAGAAGACTCAACCTAAACATGAGGTAGAAAACACACAAAGTGATTGAAAGGAAGCAGATCAGGCAGAAGAGAATGTTTAAGAGGCTTATTAACAGCTCTCCCCCTGCTCAGGGTGTCTTTGAGGCAGATTCTTGCTTCCACACTTGGTTTAGGCAAATGATTCATTGATTTCAGGGTTGCAGCAAATTCTGCACAGCCCCTTCTCATCCCAGATCTTCCCTTCCCACTTTTTGCCAGGTCTGGCTCCTTGATCCCTGTCCCTGTGGGCTCTCTGACACTGATTGGGTTTGGAGGTCCCCAGCCTTGCAGCCCAACCCTGATCCCACCCTGTCCTCCCCAGCACCTTCTGCCTGGAGCAGGGATTTGCCCTCTCTCCACCGTATCCCCCCTGATCCAAACTCCTCTCAGGAAGGGGAGACAGCTGTGAATGTGACTTTTCCACACAAAATGCTTCACACAGGTCCTGCAGTAGCAGAGGGTGGTGGGTGTGCAGTGGGTAAATTCCCATGACAACTATAAATTGCCTTTAGTGGATAAGGAGACAAGACTGGATAAGGATTTAATACAAAGCAGCTCAAATCTGTTTGAGATAGGGAGCCTAGTTATCTGAATTTGATAATTACCAGCCCTTTTATAGTACACACTCATAAAAGGCAGCTGGAAGTTGGAATTACCTTTCCAGAGCATTTCACCATATTGTTGCTTCTGTGAGAACAATATGTTATAAACCACATACCAGTTAAGTTGTTTTAATTAACCAATTATCTATTCAAAGTTTCTTGTAGCTCTCTTTATCTCTGTTCTTTAGCTACAGTACAATATGGAAATTAGAGTAAATTAAAGCACTTTATTAGACAAAATAGCATTAACAAAGAAAATAAGAAGTTACAGTGTACAAAACACGGACCACCCGACCATGATTGCAACATGTAAAATGACAAGTGTAACTCTGGTTAAAACAGATGGATAGAAGGAATTAAATCAGTTCTAAGGAATTAAATCAGTTCTAAGGAATTAAATCAGCTGCATAGCCAGGGTGAGCTGTACCTGCAATCTGCTGGTAGGACAGGGACTTCTGGAGAGATGCAGAGCCCTCCCCAGCACTGTGTGGGCTCTTTGCTGTCCCCAGGAGACCCTCTGTGCCTGCACACGCTGTCCCACCTCAGCCTGGCACTGCAAGTGGGACCAGGACTGAGGGGGCTCGAAGCTGTGCCACCAGTTTGTATCCAAGTGCCATTAAAGCCATGGTTCCTCCCCAGAGGGACCAAATCTGCGGGTCCTGCAAATAAAATAAAATATTTCTTCCTAATATCCAACCCAAACCTCCCCTGGCACAGCTGAAGACCCAGCCCTCTTGTCCTACTGCTGGTTCCTGGCAGAAGAGCCTGACC
The DNA here is from genome assembly GCF_036250125.1 of Pseudopipra pipra. Lineage (NCBI taxonomy): Eukaryota > Metazoa > Chordata > Aves > Passeriformes > Pipridae > Pseudopipra > Pseudopipra pipra. The sequence goes on along the minus strand of NC_087563.1, from coordinate 2,079,272 downwards.
CCCCCCTGGCTCCCCCCTCCTGTCAGGGAGTTGCAGAGAGTGAGGAGGTCTCCCCTGAGCCTCCTCTTCTCCAGGCTGAGCCCCCCCACCTCCCTCAGCCTCTCCTCACAGCACTTGTGCTCCAGTCCCTTCCCCAGCCTTGTTGCTCTTCTCTGGCCCTGCTCCAGCCCCTCCAGGGCCTTCCTGAGCTGAGGGGCCCAGAGCTGGACACAGCACTCGAGGTGTGGCCTCCCCAGTGCTGAGTACAGGGCAAGAATCACTTCCCTGCTCCTGCTGCCACACTCTTCCTGAGCCAGGCCAGGATCCATTGGCCTTCTTGGCCACCTGGGCACACTCTGGCTCCTGTTCAGCTTCCTGGCCATCCCAACTCCCAGGTCCCTTCCTGCCTGGCTGCTCTCCAACCACTCTGTCCCCAGACCGTGGGGCTGCCGGGGGTTGTTGTGGCCAAAGTGCAGGACCCAGCATTTGGCTTTGTTGAACCTCATCCCCTTGGAATCAGCCCAACTCTCCAGCTTGGCCAGGTCCCTCTGCAGAGCCCTCCTGCCTTCCAGCATGTCAACACTCTCCCCCAGCTTAGTGTCATCTGCAAATTTGCTGATGATGGACTCAATGCCCTCATCTAAATCATCTATAAAGACATTAAACAGAACTGGGCCCAGCACTGATCCCTGGGGACACCACTGGTGACCAGATCCCAGCTGGATGCAGCCCCATCCACCAGCATTCTCTGAACAGGTACACTGAGCAGGCAACAACTATGAAGAGATAAAAGCAGGCAAACTGAGGATGTGATCTCTGCCAGCTCCAGGTCTGCAGGTCCTTCTCCACATCAGAATTGCTCCCTCCCAGCAGCAGCTCCTCTCCTTGTAAATCAAGGGCACTGTTAAAACCTGAAGTCCCTGGCAAGGCTTTAACTAAGGTGTGTGCTTTCAGAGAAGCATTTGGACACAAAGAGTCGTCTTGTCACTTGGGTAAACAAGACACAACTATCAGGCTCAGTTTGGGGCTTATCAATTGGAACCAGCATGAAAGTGAGTTCTCCTCTCCGGCTCGCAGTCACAGTGACTGGTTTCTCCAGATAAACCAGGAGTGCATTCAAGTATTTTCTTTCAAAGTGATATGAAAGTCACATTGTTGTTGCTCCACATCTCATGAGGCAGTTCCCTAAATAGGATTTTAGAGGAAGTTGTGGGGATGCTGGTCCTGGATGGGATTTAAGGCATTACCAGGTGGATTGATGGCTTCTCCCCCTCGCTGCTCCCCCGGCTTTCACTGGGATGTTTTGTGCTCCAGGGAGAGCAAAGAGCAAGGGCTTTTGTCAGTCTCTCCTGGGCAATGCCTGTTGTTCCTGGCACTTGTTAATCAGAGAGTGATCCGAGGGGTTAATTTGAGGAAATGCCCACCTGGGATCCATCCTCTCTTGGTCCTTCCCAGGAAGGGAATAAAGCACGTGCTGCATTTTGGCTGCTCTGTGTTTCTGGGAATGTGAAAGGAGATACATCCTGCCATCTGGGTAAGACAGCTCCAGCCATCTCTGACCTCTAGTTAATTGTACAGCTCCAAGTTATCCTGGAATGGCTGTTAATTGAGGCACTGACCAATAATGATCTGTGCAAGGGGCAGCCTCGATGACCCGGGACATCCTTCAGACACCGGGACAGGCCCAGGATCTCCATTTCAAAGCCATAACAAGGTCCCCTGATTATTGTCTCCCAGTTTGCAGGGATCCTGGAGCTGAGTCTGCCCTGCTGCCCCTTCACCTGCCTGTTAGACCCAAATTGTTATTAGGGGTAGAACAGGCACATCTCTTCTGTGGAGCTACAGATTTGCTGTTGGTCTGATTACAGCCTTAACAGCCTAATCAAAATTTAACAAACAGTTATTATTCCAGTTACAACAATACCAGCACTCAGAATTAATATGGAAAAGATCATTAATAAGGTAGCCATAAAACCCCTGGTATCTGTCTCAGGTTATGATCACCCTTCTGCTGTTCCCAAGCCTGGTGGCACCGGTGCTCCTGGAGCAGAAAATGAGTCTTGGTGTCAAATGGGGGGATGGCAGCTCAGGAACATCACCAGGATGAGCTCAAGGTGGCTGCAAGAGCCCCTTCCCTGAGGTTCTTGGAGTCACCTTCACACAAAAGCCCCCTGAGGTTAAGTTATTGTATTTGTTGGTTGGTTTGGAATTACCACAGAGGTTTGATGGACCCTCTGGTAGCATTTGATTTGGCAAGACCGGGTTGGACAGGGCTTGGATCAACCTAGGATGGTGGAAGGTGTCCCTGCCCATGGCAGGGGGTGGAATGAGACAGTTTTAAAGTCCCTTCCAATCCAAATCAGTTTGATTCTGTGATTTGCAGAGTTAAGCTGAAACCAGTCAGGCAACATCCACAGATCAGTGGTGACTGCAGCCAAAACCAGCTCATGGACCAAGCTGAGCCCAGCAAGTCCCAGACATTCCCAGGCCCTGGATAGCAAAAAACATGTTGGAAAACCTGCATTTGGCCATTTCTGTAGCAAAAGTACTAGTGACAATTTTTATTGGAAAGCTCATTGCAGTAAACCAGCCCTTTTACTGTGCCATGAATATCCAATGCTGCTTTGGATATTGGTCCTTATGCTAATAATAATATAATATTTTTGTTCTGCTTAACATTTTATTGCTCATATTTAATGGGTTATATATTAAAATTAATATAAGCACTTTATTTTCCTGCCCTTTTATGAGTTCTCCACCATTGGAGCCAGCTAGTTTTTAGAAGATATTTTTCCTATCAAAATGCTGTTTTGCTAAAAATGAAGCTTTAAACTGGAGTAGGGCTCTTTAAATGCTGTGAGGATTTAATCAAGGAAAGCCACAATGGTGGCTTTTGGGTTCCAAAATAACCTTTTCTACAATAACTTTTTATTCGTGGCCAACAATAACACAAAGATATTTTTTATACTGAAATCGTATCGAGATGATTTGTTGCAGATGGTTTAACCCAGTCCACGTTTCGGCTTTTAAATATGACAAGTGCTGATGTTTTAAAGGTGCAAAGACATGATGGGAACTGCCTTTTGTCTGAAGTTCTCCTGCCTTTGGGCCTTGAGTTTGCAGCGTTAGTTGATGCTCCACAGGGACCCAGCTCGAGCGATACAAGATAATTGTGAAATCTGAAAGGGCTCCCTTATGCCTCTGCTCTTCCCCTCCTGCTCTAAAGGCTGCAAGAGGGATTAGCTGTGGCTCTGCACCAGAATTGCCATCAGCTCCCTGATTTTAGAGCTGGAAAATTACATAGTCTGGAGCTCCTCTGCTTGGGATCACAAGAACTTCCAAAAAAGCACGAGAAGTGGGACAGAAAGACTTGTTTGTAGCTATTTCAGAGCAGAGGGGTGAGAGCTTGTTTTAATAACATATTGCAAGTGCTCACACTACCCAAGCATCTGCTAACTGCCCTCCATTTTAGGGAAAAAATAATGGACTTTTTCCAGGGAGAAGTGCATGTTTATAACTGCAGGCAATAATTAGAAGCTGGTGATTCAAGGTACTGCAGGAGGAGTAGGGAAAAAACCAAACCTGTGGGGAAAAAGAGCTGAAAACTGCTCCAATGCTTGTTCTAGGAAAAATTTAACCTTCCTGAAATGGATCCAGGCTGAGCTTTTCCCACCTCTAGAGAGACACCACAGGGTTGTCTTAAGCCAGTGTCTGTTCCCTGTAACTCATCCTGCCCTGCTCCCACCTGCACCAGGTGGATAAACGAGCCTGTTGGGCAGCAGCTCAATTTGTGGTGACTTTTCCTTGTCTCCTTGGCAGCTGAAAGAGGTGGGTGCACACAGGGACCCCCACCCAGCCCCTCTCAGAAAGAAAGAGCTCTTAGAAATCACAGGGTGTTTGGAGCTGGAAGGGATCCACCAGGGTCATCAACTCTTAAGGGGTGGGTCACCAGACAAAGACATTCATGCTTTGTCTCCACCATGAATGTGGGAGACCCCTGGGATGGAGACCCCAAAACCTTGTTGGGTGGATCCACACCTCCCTGTTTTCTCCCACAGGTCACTCAGTCCCCAGGAACAAGGCTGCCCTTGGCCTGTTCCTCTCTGCCAGGCACTTCCAGCCTTCCCTCTCCTCCCACAGCAACATGTTCACAAGTTTCCTACAAACTTTTAATAGCTGATCCAAACAGCCTGGCAGGAAGGTTTCTGAACAAGCAGCCAGGCTTGACCAGCACTATTAAATAGTGATTTTATCCATGTTCACACAGGTGTTGGAGGAGGGAATGGAAAGTACGTAGCAAAAAGACCCCAGATTTTTACTTTTTACTTTACAGGAGTTTTAGATTAAAGAGGGTTGTGGAAGCTGGTGGGACAAATGAGATGGGAGCTGGTGAGAGATAGCAGGGAGGATTAGTGGCAACTCAGCAATAATGCAGAGCAGGTCTGAGGTGGGAATTGTCACCCAGTAAGTTGGGGAGAGCACCCCTGACACTGAGGTTGGGGAAGGATTAGCCTAGAGATAATCTCTTTTCTACATGAGCAGTGCTGGCCACCATCTGTTTTGCATATCAGTGTGGTGGTGACATCCACTGTTCCACTCTGCACCTGGAAATTCCCTTTTCTTTACTTTTTCTCCAGTGATGTGGAGCAATTCAGCAAAATCCTGCTTGGTAAATCTGTGAAGAAATCCAGGCAAGAACATTAATTCTGTATTTCTTCTCCTCATCAGATCACTGCCCTTTAAGTACACTCATAAACTCATTTTGTTCTTGCATTTCTTTGCAATATCTACAGAGAGAGGCACTTAGGCAAAACTATTTCTTTTTCCTGTGCACTTCTCCATTGCACTGTTATCATTTGCACATTAAAAAAGTGTTTGTCCCCCGTTTCTCTTTGTATTTCACCTTCACACTTTGAAGGAATTTCTTCAGTCCTCCCTTTGCTCAAGAATATTCTTGTTTCGGGAAGAGTTCTCGCTAATCCTGAAGAGGTGCCGACCCTTTTTCTGTACCTGTTCTTCTCTGGCTGCCCCTCCTTGACCTGGCTGGGCAGAGCAGACAAGTCACTCTAGGCTGTCTATTAACTGCTCAAACTCGTTTAGGGCTGATTAAACAGCTCTAAAGAGCTGCACAGTTTTTCTCAAGGAAAGTCTGCCTTTCCCAAACTGTTTTCCCTTTGACTGTAACATCTGTGACAAGCAGAGCCATTTCCTAAGGAACACCAACATGTGCTCCAGACCCCTCGATGCCTCCGGGCTTGCTCGTGGCCTTGAGCACAGGGACCTACTTCTGTGGTGGTGTAGCTTCTTTAAAAAGCACTAAAATACACCAGAGAAGAAGCAGAGTGCTGGCATGGGCAGATGATTAGAGTGCCTACAGTCCCTGCTGAGTGCTGGCAGGGTGACTCAGGGCTAGACTGGGTGAGGATGACTAACCTAGAAAGCCATCACTGACCTGCTCACTGCTGTGGTAGGAGCTGCTCACATGGGTCAGGCCAACCTTTGATCTTACTGAGAAGGTATTTGCTCTTTGGTAGGTTGCTTGTTTTTTTTTTTTTTAGGCTTTGTGTATCCAAACAGCTCAAAGCAAAGCTGGGTCCTGGAGCCGGGTCGTGCTGTGGTTGGGTGGGTGACCCAACGTCCTGTGTCCACCAGCATAAATCTGCTGCAGAGAAGGTGGCACTGGCATTGCTCCTCCACACCCACAGCCCCCACAGAAAGCTGACTTCTACTGGCAAGCCTTGGTTGACCTGCCTTATGGCCCCGAGACCATAATTCCCATAATTCTGCAAGGACACATCCCCACACTTTAGGGTTGGCAGTTGTGTGCACAACACAGGCACAGCCCAAAAATAAAAGTGGTTTTACCAGTGCCCATGACCTCTGTGCTCATGCTGGTGGACCTTCTAAGTCTCACCCCTCTGCTCTGCCTGGGGCATGGTCACAGTGGTGACAGGACAGGGTGTCCCTGCAGAGTCTGACCATGGAGACTCTTGGCTGGGTCGGTTTTCAGTGCAGCAGTTTTGTAATTAACAGCTGGGAAACTTGATTATCAAGGGTATTTAAAGGTGCTGCTTTGGGCTTCCAGGAGCAACATGGCCAAAGAGTCACATTGTGTGGTCCCTTTTCCCAGATCCCCCTTTGCCTTTGGCAGAGGGTCGTCCCTTCGTGAAGGGGGTGGGAGGGCAGAAAGCCCACGTGATAAATGGAGAGCAGTGAGGTTTGAAGGTACAATCACAGCTCCATGGCCATGCCTTGACATCAAACCTTTAGTTTTCCACCTCTCCCGGGGTGTTCCTTCAGCAGAGGCTGCAGGAGGCCCCTCAGAGCTCTCCATGTGCAGGTGTCAGTGCGGGATTCCCAAAGTCTCACCTCCCGGAGCACGACGGGCACGACGAGCACGACACCAGCCTTTTTCTTTCCCTGGCACTTCCCCTGCAGGCTGCCCTGACAAGCTGGAGGACAGGAACTATTTTGGGTGGTGAAAGGCTGCCTTGACACATTCCTGCAGAGAGCCTCCCCCAGCACCCCTGGAACTGTCGGAAAGAAGCCGCTAATTAGCCCAGCTCCTCGTGTGCAGCCGGGAGCGGGAAGGGTGGCTCTGAGCAGCTCTGCTCCAGTACTGACAGCTCCAGCTTTGCTTTTGTCCTGCCTTGTTTTTATTGAAACTTTGCGTAGATGTGAAAAATGCAAAAATTAGAGGCTGTTACGTGATTGATTTCTGGGCGCAGGGGCCTTTCCTCCTTGCCTGGAAGGTCTGGCAGGTATTATTTAAAGAGCTAATGAATGTTAATGGGCACATTATTTGCAAATCTTGAAGTGGAATATTAGATCAGGGCTCCTGTGTGTCATGGTAATCAGCTTTCCCTCGCTCGCTCTGGCTCGGGGGGGAACACCCTGCAGTTGCTTTGTTGTACGCTTTGCAGATTAATATCCTTTTCCCAATCCAGCAGCTTTTCTCCGGGTGTTTTAGTAGAAGAAGCAGATGGCTCACATGCTGCTATTTGATGCCTGACCAAGGGATTGTCCTGCTCAAAACCACCCTGCTGGGACCATAAAGAGAGTTTCCTGCTTTTTCCTCTCCTGAGAAGGAGGAAAAGGTGTTTGGAGGAGGCAGGGAAGGGCTGGGCTGGCTGGTCCACCCCAGGGCAGCATCCCTGTGATGGAGAGCAGCATCTGCTCTGCTCAGTGCCTGGCACAGCCCACATGGACCCTCCTCTGGATGGGGGCTGGCTGTGGGAACACCGAGGTCCAGCTCTCACAAAGAGCACCTTGCAGGGCTCCCTGCTGCTGCTCCAAGCTGCCTTTTCTCCAGTGCTTCCCAAATTTAACTTGTCTGCCACCACTGTCCACTGCCCCACCTCCATCCACGTCCTCCAGATGCCCACATTGATCTAGAGCTGGGGTGAGGCCAGTCCAGCTGTCCAGCCAGGTTGGTGACCCACCAGCTCACACTCTCCTGGATATTGAGCTGCTGCTGAACACCACAGGCAAGGCCTGAGTCTTTCCCACTGTGTTTTTAACAAGAACACACATAAAGGTTCAACTTCTGACCTTCCCATGGCTTCTGGACACGTGTGGATGCAGGACTGGTGCCCCTCTCAGCTGTGGCTCTCAGTGCCTGGCAGATCTCTCCACAGCACACACATGGTTTCCTTTAGGAAGCCAAAATAAATAAAAGGAATAAATCACAGGTGGTGACTTCCCAAATGTCTTTGCTGGAGCCTTTCCTGAGCACCAAAGAACCAAAGCTGCTGCCCAGTGAGAAGCAGCACCTTGGAGGTGCCCAGAGATGGTGCTGCTCCTTGTGTGCAAAGTGAGCCAAAAAAGGGATGATTTGGGAGCCTGGACAATGTCTGGGTGACACCAAATTGTGCTTTGGGTGTTACCCCTGCCCAGTGCTGCTCACAGGGAGCTCCAGGGAGTGTGCTGTGGGAGCTGCTGCCCCAAGGGAGGGATGGGGGGAGGCAGGTACTGCACTACCACAGGAAATCAGCAGCTTAATGATGAAAGAAGATTCATCATCTGCTTATACATTTCCAGCATCCTTCTGGGTGAATCAGGAGGGGTCCTGTCTCCAAAGGGCAAGTTTTCTGCTCTGTAGTACCCCTGCTCTGTTGGCTCCATCCTCCTCAGCATCTCCACACCCATCCTCCTCAGCTCTCTGGTGCCAACCTACTTTGTATTAACAGTGACTCAAATGTTAACAGCTGCTTTCCATGTTCATCAAAAAGCAGGTTAATACAAATATATGATTATTGTATGAGCATTGTATAAAAGACACTTGGTTGTGTCTTAAGCTAAAATAACAATATACACTTTTATCCAATCCTGATACGTTTATAAATATATTTAAATGGCTATAAATATTTATAAATAGTTTCTGTAATCTTCTGTAATTAGGCTTTAAGCTCTGTGACAGACAGCATCTGTTTGATCTGCGGGCGCTCTCGGCGTGTGTGTGTGGCAGGTTCTCTAATAAAAGTGTGGAGTCAGGCAGATGCCTCTGAAGGGAGCCAGAACACCTTGCTCCTTCCCTTGGGAGAACAGGGATCAGCCTCCTGGAGGCAGGAGGAGGTGAGGAAAAGCCGGGCAGAGCTGGGAGTCTGCAGCCTGTGCACGGGGGCTGAGGGGGGAGGGCAGGGGGATGGAAGGAGGATAGAGAGGAGAGGAGGAGGGAATGATGGAAGGATGGGCTGGAGGAGAGCAGGGAGGGATGGAAGGACAGACAGGAGGGGAGCAGAAACAGGTGGAAGGACAGACAGGAAGGAAGAAGGGCAGGATGGAAGGACAGACAGGAGGAGAGCAGGGGGTGATGGAAGGACAGACAGGAGGAGAGCAGGGGGTGATGGTGGAAGGACAGACAGAAGGGGGGAAGAGGGGGATGTAAGGACAGGCAGAGGGGAACAAGAGGTGCTAGAAGGACAGAGAGGAGGGGAGCAGGGGGATGGAAGGAAAGACAGGAGGGAGCACGGAGGGATGGAAGGACAGATGGGAGGGGAGAAGGGGGGGATAGAAGGATGGACAGGAGACAAGCAGGCAGTGATGGAAGGACAGACAGGAGGGAAATAAGAGGTGTTGGAAGGACAGACAGGAGGGAAGCAGAAGGTGATGGAAGGACAGACAGCTCAAGGCTCAGTGGGGCTGATGCTGTGGCTGCTGCAGCTCTGAGTTATTGTCAGCTGGAAGCAGGTCTGGGAGGAAGGCCCAGCTAGCAAGGACGTGGTAGTGGTGAAACTGTTCATAAACCCTTTTTTATTTCCACTCATAACTCTCTTTATTTCCCCTCTGTTTGACTGTTGCTTTGAGCTATCTTTGTTTCAGAAGAAAAGGAAATAACCTAGCATAGAGTCAAACAAAACTGGCCCTTTTTGCTCTAAGAGCCTTTTGGGAATGCTCCTGACACAGAGGAAATGGGGTAGGTTTTTCTTGGGAACAGCTGATGAGCTTGGTGGCAGCAGGGTAGGATAATTCATGGCCCCATAAAGCCACCAGGAGTTCCTGCCTGTTTGTCCAACCAGCCCCTCTGTGCTCCTGCTTCTGGTGCATGAGAAGAGCAGGTTCTGCCTGTGGGATTGGGGAAAAATTCTTCTGGGGGAGATGGAGGGATCTTTGCTGTCATTGGGGCTGAAGAAAGGACATGGAGGAGGATGGAGAGGGATTGTATGTGTTGGACAGAGACCAGTGCTGGGAATGGAAGGAAAAGGGAAGGTGGAGCAGATCAAGACAAAGCCAGACTGAAGCAGGAGCCCAAGGCTGTGTAGGAGTGGGAGACTATCCAGCAGAGCTGTGCCAAAACACCAGGAATAGTTCTGACCAGACTGACTCTCCATGTTCAGCTCTGCTCTGGAGCAGGGGCACTGGGTTGCTCTGTGGTAGCTGATCGTCTTTTCTAATTTATGTATTTAAAAATGCAGAAGAACAGATTAAAAAAAATAAATAAATTATCAAATTGCCAAGTGAAAAGTTGTGGAATGATCTTTGCTTTGCAGCTTTGGCTTGGGCCCTGGCTGTGTATCTTTAATCTTTCAGAAGTCTTTAATCAGGAGAAAATATGGCTTATCCCTAAAGCCCAGGGTTTGAGCCTGTGCAGAGCAAACAGAATCCTCCAGAGCCTCCAGGAGGAGATTGCACAGATTCCAGGGAAGACTGGCTGGAGCTGTCCAAGGATTCCAGCACATCACTGCACAGCAACAGCCACGGGAGGGAAGAGATGCTCGAGGCATGAACGGGGGGAAATGGAACTCTGACAGCTGTGAATGGACAAAGAGGCTGGGTGTTTTAAAAGGGAAAACTGAGATGCCTGGGAAATGTTGTCTGCACTCACCTGGAGGGGACTTTGCTGGGGTTTGTAAGCCTGGATTTATCACAGAATCACAGGATGGTTTGGGTTGGAAGGGACCTGAAAACTCACCCAGTCCCACCCCCTGCCATGGGCAGGGACACCTCCCACCAGCCCAGGTTGCTCCAAGCCCCGTCCAACCTGGCCTTGGACACTTCCAGGGATCCAGGGGCAGCCACAGCTTCTCTGGGCAACCTCACCACTTATTTAGGGGTGACACTGAGGATTTGCAGGCTTTTTTTAGAGGTGTTTGCAAACAGATCATACGGAACAAGCTGAAAACATAACAAGGCAGTGCAGCCTGTGCTGCCCCCGTGATATGAGCAAAGCTGATCCCACCAGCACTGCCCCTTTAGAGCTCAGTCTGTCTCCTTCAGACCTTGCTGGGACAAATGTTTTTGGCAGGAACAAGGCTTTTCCCACTGTCTTAAAGGAGAGCAGACTTGCTTTACAAATGTTTGCAGGCAGAGCTGGCCGGGGTAGACAGCAGGTTTCCCTTTCCTCCTCTCCCTCCTTGCTGAGTGTTCCTGGCACTTTGGAGCTGTGATGAAAAGCTCAGAGGAAATGATGAGACTTGGAAATAATCCTGCTTTCAGCCTAAAACATGGGAGAGGCAAAAGTGCTTGGATTTTCAGGACTTTCCCTGCTGTGATCACACACTCCTGGCTCCTCTGTGGCAAATATTCTCCTTTAGCAAGAGCTGTGAGGTTTTGGGAGGGTGAGGAAGGATGAAAGGCCTCTTTTATCAGTCTGAGCTTTCCATTGCCAGACAAAAATATATTTTGTATTGTTTTCCCATACAGATTTATTTGGCACCACATACGAATCCAGGCAAAGCTGGAGGGTCATGGACATGTCCATGATTAGGAACAACAATCCCAGCTGAAGTGGGCAACTGTCCCAGAGAATTATTTTGGGAAAGGGGTATCCTGGATGTGCCTTTCAGCCAGTTAAGAAGGTTAGTGTGGGTTCCTAGTGAGGTTTTATCCCAGACTTTGGGTTTTCTGTGGAAATCAGAGGGATGGGGTGACCACCATGGTGCCCACAGACCCCAAAGCTTTGGAAAGCCAGGACAGAAAGCACGTGAACCAGGGGGGCAAGTGCAGGAGAGGGCTGGGAATTAATTAGTGCAGAACAAGACAATGAGCAATTAATATTAGGAAATAATAGATGCCCTTGTGGGTTTAAATTCAAAGGCAAAGCAGAAGGCTGATGTTACATCATCACCCACCCAACCAGATGAATCTTAACCATTATAACCATCAGGATGATGGCAGGGACAAGGGAATGGAAACCTGCCCAACACTGAGGAGATCTGAAATACTTCCATGGATAAATAGATGGATGTCTGGAGACAACACTCCTCCTTGGGACAGTGAGGAGAAGCAATGCCAGAATTAATCCTGAGCAGGCCACAGGGCTAATTTAAAATGCTGTTACTGGAGAGCCCCTCTGTAAAAGTATCTGCAATGGGCTTAAACTCAGTAACATTGCAGGAATTTAAAAATAAAACTGCAAAAGTTCATTGCAGCTTCATTTCAAAAAGGTTCTCCACATAAAAGGGGAGAGACTTGTTAAAAAGAAATTAAAAGCAGCCACCAAAAGGGTGACATTTTTCCAGGGGACACAGACATTGTTTAAAGATCTTCTATTAGATGATGAGAGCAAATCTATACAATTATCAAAAGAGACTTTAAAAGGGCAAAAAATTAGCTGTTCTCATTAAAGGACCAACCAAAAGAGCCTGTCAGAGGTAAAATAGTATCCTTCAAACAGCAGAAGTAGTGTTCAAATGAGGCAAAGGAGGAAAGGAATGTGAGATGACAAATTAGGCATAAAGCTGTGACAGAGGAGACAAACCCTCTTTTGATGAGAAGCTTTCTAAGGTGTAAAAATCTAATAGTAGACCCTTTTTGTCAGCCCCCTCAGCAGCTGTGGCTCTTCCCACTGTAGAGGACCCATCCCAAAATCAGTGGCTGGTGGAGGAGGTTGGGGAGCAACCTGGGAAAATTCAAAGTATTACAAGGAGAGGATGGAATTCACCCCAGAGCCCAAAGGATGTCTCATGTGAAGCAGCTGTTTAGTGGTGGTGAGAACTAAAAAAATAAAGTTAAAAGTAACGTGTAACCAGAGGAGCTGGAGATGGGAAACGAACTGATGATTCCAAGGAATCCAGGGGATGGCCCAGCCCATCTCTGTGCTGGGCAAATACTCAGAAAAATATCACAAAAACATCAATAAGCACAAGAACAAATGTGAAAGAGTGGGGAGGAGTCACTGCAGGTTTTTCAGAAGAAAGTCCTGCACTGTGAGTTCTTGGAGCTGATGAGCTTCCAGAGCAGGAGGTGCATCCAGCAAAAACTTTGGAAAAGCGTCTTCATCAGAGGTTCTTAAAGGTGTTAAACCTCTGAGGTGTAAAGGAGAAAGTCTTCCTCTGTTTAATAACTGTGTAAGAGTGTGAAACACAAATTATGAAAAAATTAGCCCTAAATAAGCTCTTCCTGCTCAGGAAAGGGAACATTTTCCTTGCAACCCCACGTTGCAGGTGGTGTTAAGAAAATGTTGCCTCAATGATCTGTGATGGCCTAAAAAGTAAATTGAGTGTGGAAATTTTTAAGGGAAAAAGTGTTAAACAAAACAGAAGAGATCAATTTGTCATTGCACAGATCAATATTTCACCTGCTACTTAACTGCTGTTTGCAGATCTGTTCCCTTTACTGGAGGAGAGGAAAAAAAAAAGGAAAAAAAAGTAGAAACTAGAAAAGATGAAGAGAGAAGTGGGAAAGATAAGGGTTGAGGAACAGCCCTGCAGGTGGAGAGATTACATGGACTGAAATTCTTCATCCTGAGGGAAGTGTGAGTGATGGGCAAGGGCTGGTACAGGAGAGATGACTCACAGCTCCCTGCAGCACAAAACCTGGGGGTATCACCCACTGGATCAGGACATTCACAGGATCACAGAGTGGTTTGGGTGGAAAGGGGACTTAAAGACCATCCCACCCCACCTCCTGCCATGGGCAGGGACACCTTCCACTAGCCCAGGTTGCTCCAAGCCCCGTCCAACCTGGCCTTGAAAGGGGCGAGAAGAAATGTCTTTGTCCATATTTTGTGTCACTAAACCCCCTCCCCAGCTATGGAGAGGTTGGGGTGGGCTGCAGGACCACTGACAGCTCGAGGGGGAGCATCTCCTGGGGGACACAGAGAGGTGCTTTGGGCCCCACTGGCCTCTCAACACCTCCCCAGGGGAGTGGTTTGCTTTCCTGAATTGTATTTCTGGGTTTGAAACTCCATGTAGGAATTCTTCAGGAAAATCCTGAAACGGGTGACCTGGGCCAAGCTCTAATCTGAGGTCAGAGGAGGATGAGGGGGGGTCTCCATGCACATTTTTCTGCATATCTAGTCCAGCCTGGAAACTCATTCCGCCTTTTATGCAGGACAGTGGGATTTGAGGTTGAAAGACAGGATTTTCCTGATTGTAGGGGACACCCAGCTGCTTTTTCAAGAGGATTCTGCAAACTGTACATCATGCTCACCTTCCACTATTGTACAGCACCAAATGAAGATGATGGTTTATATCCCTGAACAGCCTTTGAGGAAGATGATTTAAAATTCACCTCACGCTCCAGGGAAGCTCCAGATGAGCATCAGTGTTGCTGCACCCACGGAGGGAGGTGGCACCTCTGGGATGATCCTTCCACCTCTGGGATGAGGTTTCCGTGGGATCCTCTGTGGGGCTGTGCTTGGTGCCAGCTGAGGGCAGGAAAAAGAAAACAAGTCACAGCTTCAAAGCCAAGAAGAACTCAAAGCACATTTCCACTGCAGCACTGAAGGGGGGAGGAAATAACTCTGTTTTGCTCTCAGCCTGCAGTTCTGCCACGTTCAGGTTGGAACCCTCAGCCACAGAGCACTGGGGCATGAAGGCAGCACTGCCATTTGTCACCCGACTGTCCTGAGAATGGTTAAACCCTCATTTGTTCAAGGTGAAACAACCCAGCAAAAGTTCCTCTTGTGCTGAGTAGAAACAGGCAGATTTTCTGCATGAGAAGTGAAACCCATAAAGTTGTGAGCGGTTCAGATTTGAATGGAAACGCTCCCGGGTGCCGAGCCCCGCCGGTGACGCGCTGTGCCGGGGAATCGGGGCCCGGAGCAGCTCCTGCCTGGAGCCCACGGGAGAAAAGAATTTCTTTTCTCAGTGGAAATTCATTTCAGGAAATGTCATTATTCTCAAATCAACGTAAACAAATGGAATGGCAGATGAGAGCAACCCTGCAGCACGAGGAGCAGCAGCACGGGCAGAGCTGGGGGGACACGGAGGGCACCGGGGCAAAGGTTTGGCTCTGTCCTTCTGGCCTGTGGATGTCAAAAAACACATATTCTTATTTTACCCCCTTTTCTGAGCTTCCCAGAGCATTTCATGGTATGCTCTGGACAGGAATTTCAGAGAATTATCGAAAAGCTTGGGTTGGAAGGGATCTTAAAGCCCATCCAGTCCCAATCCCTGCCATGGGCAGGGACACCTTCCACTAGCCCAGGTTACTCCAGCCTGGCCTTGGACACTTCCAGGGATCCAGGGGCAGCCACAGCTTCTCTGGGCAATCTATGCCAGGGCCTCCCCACCCTCACAGGGAACAATTTCTTCCAAATATCCCACCCAAATCTCTCCTCTTCCAGTTTAAAGCCGTTAAAGGTGTAAAGTGCTGGTTTGCACCCACTCTGCAGGGTAACACCCATCCAGATCTATGAATTTATAACCACTCGAGATCATGACTGAGGAAATGAGGGTGATTTTTGGTGCTGAGCCCAGGCCAGGGTGCAGGAGAGCCCCCCCCCGGATTAACCATCCCGTTTGGATGCAGGAATTAGGGAGAAGCCCATGGCAAAATCTGCCCAATTCTCACACACCCAGCACTTTTCTATAGCTCTCTCCACTGATTCATTGGAAAGCAGAAATTTCTCAAATTCTCCCTGAAATAAATGCCTTTTGTTTCGCCTCCTCCTTGACAGGCATATTTATGATGATCACAAAGAAAAGATCACAACAGAGCCCAAAAAAAAAGGCAAGAAGAGCGAGCCGACCTCCAGATAATAAGTAACAAATCAGGAAAGGGAGGAAGAAAATGGCTGTGATTAAAAATTAGACACTATGAAGTAAAGAACAATGGATATGAGAAGTAAAAGTATCCATTAAAGAAAAAAAAAAATCCATCTCTAAATGTGTTATGGACAACAAGAAAATACTTTGCATTAGCTGGAACAAAAGAAATTTTAGCAAAATGACAATGTTATAGATCTGTCTTTTGATAGGTGCAGTAATGCCATCAATAATGGTGCAGATGATGCAGAGGAGGCCAAAAACCTGCTCTGTGAAACAATGAAGAGAACAGATTTCCAGCTCTCATCCCCCATCATTTTCTATCCCAATGCAGCAGCTCCCAAATTGTTAATGCTTTAAAAAATGTTAAGCTGCAAGCTTAATTAACCGAAATAATTATTAAATTTTAAAAGCTCGTGATTAATTTTTAAACTAGTTTTCACCTGCAAGATCAGCCAAGTTGTTGCTGAATTTCTGGAGAAAAATCACTAAATATTTTAAAAGAATAAAGCTGGTGTCGTGGTAGTGTTGAGACAGTGAAAAATGGGGCTCTGGTGTGTCATCAACCAGCTTGGGTGTCACTGTCCCCCCAAGGCTTCTCCCCCTCCTCCTACTCCCCTGCCTCCTTAGGCTGGGTCTGTGTTATAAACTCCCCTTCTTTGTTTTCCCCTTGGCATCAAACATATTTTTTTATAAGCTGTGGAAAAAAAAAAAGGTGTTTCCAAAAGCATCTTGTGTTCCCGAGGTTTCTCTTTGATGCAGAAGTTTATTGTCCTTGTTATTCCAGAAGAAGTTTTGAGCTGGTTCAGTTTGTTGGCTCACAGCATGTAAAGGATGATGCAGAAGGTTTGATTCAGGATTTGTGAGATTTTGGGGTTATTTTGGACATTCCAGGGGTTGCTCTCAGTTAAATCATCACAACTCCAGAAGAATATCAGCAAAGTAGTTGCAGAGTCACTGTGCCCCTAATTTTAATTATAACCCTGAAGCCACCCCAGTGAACTGATGTTTAAACAGGGAGATGATGAGTTCTGCCCCTGACTGTGAAACATGAGTAAACAAAGTGAAAACCAAGTGATTTGGGTTCAAAAATACCGTTTTTAAGGAATAACTCCCTCGAGCCTTCAGAGAAACACAGAATGGTTGGGTTGGAATGGACCTTAAAACTCATCTCATTCCACCCCCTGCCATGGGCAGGGACACCTTCCACCAGCCCAGGTTGCTCAGAGCCCCATCCAACCTGGCCTTGAACACTTCCAGGGATGGGGCAGCCACAGCTTCTCTGGGCAACCTGTGCCAGGGCCTCACCACCCTCACAGCCAAGAATTTCTTCCCAATATCTAATCTAAAATTCCCCTCTGGCAGTGGGAAGCCATTCCCTGTGTCCTGTCCCTCCATGCCTTGTCCCCAGTCCCTCTCAGCTCTCCTGGAGCCCCTTTAGGCCCTGCAAGGGGCTCTCAGGTCTCCCTGGATCCTTCTCTTCTCCAGGGGAACCCCCCCAGCTCTCCCAGCCTGGCTCCAGAGCAGAGGGGCTCCAGCCCTGGGAGCATCTCCGTGGCCTCCTCTGGACCCTCTCCAGCAGCTCCACGTCCCTGTGCTGTTGGATCCCAGAGCTGGAGGCAGCTCTGCAGGGGGGTCTCTTCCTCGAGTGTGTCCTTCCTTCCAGCACAGCACTTCTCCTGTTGGCCTGGCTGGGGAGGTTTTGCTGTAGGAGAGGGATGACAAATCCCTGGCAGGACTTTGCTTTGCCAGGGCAGTTATTTGGGTGAGAAGGAACATTTTGTTGCTGCTTTGTTTTTGCCCAAGCAAGCCTGGACCGTCCTGTGACCACTCCAGTGTGCCCAGCTGGAATCCAGCTGCCAGAAGCAGCATGTTATTTAAGATTTGCCTAATTGGTCAGTGAACTGTTCTGGAAGGGTCCCTGCACTGCTGGAGAAGGAATTAACCCCCACTGGCATCCGTACCTGGAACAGGAGGCTCTTGGCACTGCCTGTCCTGTATCTCAGCTGGGCTTTGCACAGCAGGTCCTGCCTGGGAGCACCACGTGAGGCCTGGAGGGACATCAAACATCCCCAGGGCAAAGCCAGGGCTGTGGGAGGGCACCACAGGGAGCTCTAAGCCGGGAACACGGAGCCCTCAGGACCTGGTGATGTTCCATGACTCGGGCAGTACAGACCCAGCAGGGTCTTTGCTACACCTGCCCTGAGGTTTTAGATAAACCTGAGCCCAGGCCCAGCTGCAAGTCCACCCAGGTGAGGCCTGGAGAGATGAGAGCAGGGATGCACATGCTGACACCAAAACTTCAGCATGCACTGGGAGGCCAGACCTGCCTGAAGCACAAATGGGACAACAAGGCCCACACGTGGATCCCAAGTGGCCACCAGCCCTGTGATCAGGTCCCCAGCACCTTGAAATCAAAGCAGAGGATGCTCCTCAAAGGAAAATGCACCAAGAGCAGCACTAGCTGGAAAGTTTCTCTGGTTTTAGCATCTTCCTGCTGGTTGCTCTAAGTTTATGCTGAAGACATTCACCCTCTTTTGGGAAATGTGAACTTCCCAAGGCAGCCCAGGCACGTGACATCCTTCACTTGGGTGCAGCACAAACATTAGAGAGTTTTTTCCTTCCTTCATCATAATGGGTTTCATTTGGAATAGAATTTGCTGAGTCAAGATATCGTTCCTAGCGTGCAGAGATGTTTTAGTGCACAGAAGGCAGGAGAGGAGGGGAGGGTGCATTTCACAGAATCCCAGAATCCGAGAAACCTAGAGGTTGGAAAAGCCCTCCCAGACCATGGAGTCCACCCTGTGCCCCATCCCCACCTTGTCCCCAGCCCAGAGCACTCAGTGCCACAGCCAGGCCTTCCTTGGACACCTCCAGGGGTGGGGACTCCAAACCTCCCTGGGCAGCCCCTGCCAGTGCCTGAACACCCTTTCCAGGGAGAAATTCCTCCTGCTGTCCAACCTGAGCCTCCCCTGGCACAGCTGGAGGCCGTTCCCTCTCCTCCTGTCCCTTGTTCCCTGGCAGCAGAGCCCGACCCCCCCCGGCTCCCCCCTCCTGTCAGGGGGTTGCAGAGCCAGAAGGTCCCCCCTGAGCCTCCTTTTCTCCAGGCTGAGCCCCCCCAGCTCCCTCAGCTGCTCCTGCTGCTCCAGCCCCTTCCCAGCTCCGTTCCCTTCCCTGCACACGCTCCAGCCCCTCAATGTCTTTTTTGAAGTGATTTCACCCCCTGCACCCTGGGCTGATGCCTGGAGCTCCAGCTGTGGCAGAGTGGGGGGATGTGTGGTGGGCAGAGCTCTGGGGTCCCCAGTGCTGGAGGGGATGGATCAGCAGTCCCGGCCAAGGGATTCATGGAGATGCCACTGGATGAATATTTGATAAGGAACTGCACAGCCTGTGTGCTTCAGCTGGTCCCCAAGGAGCAAATTGATTTCCCAAGATGATCCTCAGTGTCTATAAAAGAGCTATTTGTCATTATTGCAGCTTCTCCTTGCAACTTGCAGCACTCTCCAAGCTCTGAAGGCAGAGAGGGACATTTCCTGGTGCAGAGGGACCATTTTTTGGTTTGTGGACCTTTGTGCAAGACCCCTGTCCCCAGCCACCTGTGCCAGGGCCTCACCACCCTCA
This sequence comes from Pseudopipra pipra, assembly GCF_036250125.1. Taxonomy (NCBI): domain Eukaryota; kingdom Metazoa; phylum Chordata; class Aves; order Passeriformes; family Pipridae; genus Pseudopipra; species Pseudopipra pipra. The sequence continues at coordinate 2,060,241 of NC_087563.1, read as the reverse complement.
CAGCCAAGAATTTCTTCCCAATATCTAATCTAAAATTCCCCTCTGGCAGTGGGAAGCCATTCCCTGTGTCCTGTCCCTCCACCCCTTGTCCCCAGTCCCTTTCCAGCTCTCCTGGAGCCCCTTTAGGCCCTGCAAGGGGCTCTCAGCTCTCCCTGGAGCCTTCTCTTCTCCAGGTGAACCCCCCCAGCTCTCCCAGCCTGGCTCCAGAGCAGATGTGGTGTCACATCCCAGTGCTTTTCCAGAAGGCACAGGCAAAGCTGTGTCCAGAGTCCTTCCAGGTATGGAGAATCCCAATTCCTTGTCCCCAAACCTGCCCCTGGAGGGAGATCTGCACTAAGTCTTCCCCACGGTAAAACCCTCTTTCAACCCCTACCCCACTAGTATTTGAAAAGTGGACTGGCTTGGACTCTCCTCTCCCCACTTCCAGAAGCCCAGGAGAAGAGCTCAGAACACATCAGCTTCTGCACTTCCAGCCTGGCCAAGCTCCTGGAAAAAAACCAGCAAACCATAAACCCCATAAAAATGACAATAAAAATCAGAAGTTATGCAGCCCCTGCAGCAAGGGCTGTTCCTCCCCATCCCCAGTGGGGACCTCAGCCCAGAGGCCCTGCTCAGGTCACACTCCAGCAATGCCCACGTGCAGCACCAGGGAGAGCAGAGCTGGCAGAGGGCTCACACCCTGCACGGTGCCACACCAGGGACACTGGGGTCATGCCAGGGACATTGCTTTTCCCTGGCACTGCTTGGGCAGGGTAGAAGTTCTCCAACTGGGAAGGGTGAGCAGGGGGCACTGGTGCTCAGCAGAGCCCTTAAATTCCCACCAGTGGGGCACTTTGAAGTAAGTTGGGGCAGGTGTGGAAGGACATGCTCCCCTTGGACTTGCTGAAATGTTTATTTTGTGCTCTCAAGGACCTGGCCTGGCTCATTGGCCTGTTTGCCCACCTGATGATGCCCGATAGCTGCAGCAGGGAGATTGTTAATTGAATTCCAAAGGGACTAATTACAGCAGGAATAACAGAGCTCTCTGTCATCTCACAGGTTTTTCCACACATCTGGATTTAAAGGGAGCTGCAGCAGCTGGGACCCGTTGGCAAGAGGAGCTGGAGGAGCTGTGCTGCCCCAGCCAGTGGTGCTGGGCACCCAGAGGGGCAGATGATCCAGCTCTTTCCCTTCTCCAGGCACTGCAGAGGTGCTCAGCTCACTGGGAACACTGTGGTGAGTGGGAGGAGGTGGGTGCAGCACATGAACTCTCTGGCTCTGGGGCATTCCAAGTCCTGCCAGGGGGCATTGGAAGTCCTGTGGTGCTGTTGGGGGCTCCTGGCCAGCTCCTTTCTGCTCCTTTCAGCTCTTTTGGGTTCCTCAGCTAAAACCAGCATGAGAAAAGCAAGCAAGGAGGTTGTGTAATGCCCCAGGTCCAGGAGAAAGGGCACCTCTAGTCAGGGGGATTCCTGGAACCAGCCTAAAGCACAGGCAAATCCATTAAAAATTGATTTCTTTTGTATCTCTATACCTGTCTCTAACTTTAGTCCTTTCTCTGTTAAATGTTGGCTGAAAGTAAATTCACCTTTTGCCTTTCTTTTCTCCAGCAAGGTTTTTCCTGCAGGTTTGAGATCTATCCCTCTTACTGCCCTCTGAATACAGGAATCCTTTTGGGACACAGCCCTTGGCTCCTGGGCAGGGCTTTTGTGGTGCTGGATGAATGTGGGGGGCCCTGGAGTGAGACCCCTGGGCTGACCCTCATGGTGACAACGACCAGCCCCGTGCAGATGGATTTGATCCCCCCTGGAATGACTGGGGGGTGACTGGATATGACACAAGGACCCCAACAACAACAAAGGCTCATCCTACTGGATCACTGGATGTTGCAGAGTGTTTGCTTGTCCATGAGCTCCAGTGTTGTTGCTCTCCCAACCCCTCTCCTTGCTCTGCATCCCCCCCAGCCCAGCTGTGGAGCTGAACCCCAGGGATGCAGAGAGAATTCCCTGGGTTTAAAAATACTTGTTTTGTATGTGCATACATATGAACACAATCATTCCTCCTGCTCCCACCATTGACTCCAGCTGTGCCAGCGAGGCAGCTCCCAGGGCAGACCTGCAGGCACAGAGGTGTTGCCAGGGAAGCAGGGGAGGGGGGGAAGGGTGTTCCCCAAATGTACAGGGCTGCTGCCTCCTAAAGCAACCCCTGACCCTGCCTGTTTGACAGCTGTACTGACTGACAAACCACGTAGAATGGCATTCTGGGTCATCAAAAGGTTTTAATGCAGTCAAGGGGTCAAATCATACCCAGGATATGTGTTTTCACCTGGTCCTGACTTTGTTTTAGGGGTATTGTGGCAATTTGGGTGCCTGGGGGCAGGTGCCCTGTGTACCAGCCACAGAGTCCTCATAGAATGGTTTAGGTTGGAAGGGACCTTAAAGCCCACCCAGTTCCACCCCCTGCCATGGGCAGGGACACCTTCCACCAGCCCAGGTTGCTCTAAGCCCTGTCCAGCCTGGCCTTGGACACTTCCAGGGATCCAGGGGCAGCCACAGCTTCTCTGGGCAACCTATGCCAGGGCCTCACCACCCTCACAGGGAACAATTCCCTCCCCACTGCCCAGTGCTGCTGCTGAAGAGTGCAAAGGGATTTTTTCCCATGGGATAAGGAGAAGACTGCTCCTCCCATATCACTGGAATAAAACCGAATTTCACCTCCTTCCACCAAAGTCTGTGGCAGCCTTGGCCATGACCCCACTCCTGACCCTGGGCAGGGTCAGCTCCTCTGCCAACCTCTGTCTGTCCAACCTGAGTGTGCTGAACACAGCAGGTTGGGGTCCTTCCAGTGACTTCAGTCCTCTGGAAGACACAAAAACCTTCCATGATTTTCCTGTGTCCCTAGGAGTGACAGCAGGGCTAAAATATGGCTCCCTTTATGCTCCTGCCATGTCCAACCTCATTCAATGTCCCTGTTCCTCTTAAGAGCAGGTTACAAATGTCTAAACAGCTTGAAAAGTGAATTGCTGGAAGGTTTTTGGGGTGTTTGGCAGTGGGGATTGTTGTAGGCTGCTGGTCCCCCTGATTTCAAATGTTTGGGAAAAGAAAAGTGCATGATACAGCCCAAACCACTCCCAGCTGTGCTTCCCATTTGCACGACCATGATGGATTGGAAGTCCCCAGATGAGGCAGATTCCAGGCTGTGGAAGCAGGGTGGGGAACTGCAGCAGCTCTGGAGAAACCTCACGGCAAGAGGAGTTCTCCCCAGAGGCTCAGATTTTGGCAGAAGGAGCTTTGGTGCAGTGTAACCTCCAGCAAATCCCCCAGACCGTGGGTTTGGGGTGCAGGGGTGTCTGGAATTGCCTGGTTTGTCCTGGGGTAGAGGCAGAAAGGGCTTTATAGGCCTGTTCCCAGGAGCTGCAGTTCCCAGTGACCCCAGGAGGCTCAAGGGCAATAAGAGGGATAAATCCTAAAAATATAGGAAACACCTTGCTGGGGGAAATAAGACAAAGGGTGAATTTACTGTAGTCAGAGTTTAACAGAGAAGGGACTAAAGTTAGAGACAGGTATAGAGAAATAAAAGAATTTTTTTAATGGATTTACCTGTTCTTTAGACTGATTCCAAAAAGCTTGGAGTAAGGCAGCAAATGGGGTAATAAGTTGCTGAGATATTTTTACTGCTGGACAGGACCATGGCCAGGATATTCATTGGATTTGGAAGCAGTGAGAACTGCGGATAAGCTTCCATTTCTTGCTTTGTGGTTATAAGGAAACTCAGGTTATTTTTTCCCCAAAGGTTTCCTGTTATTTCTGATCCAGGGTTTTTGCTCCAAAGGCAAGAAAGGGGCTTTTTCTGGGAGCCAGTGGGGCTCTGTGGGCACCCAGGGGAGTTGCAGGATTGAAAACCAACCTGAGAGAAAGGACCTTCCTGCCAAGGGAGAATATTCTCTTCTGTCTCATTCTGTGTTTTCTGTAATTGAGGAGGTTCAGGTGCTCAAATAACCCCCAGCTCTGGGGTTTTGTGCTTTCCCTCGGGGAAAGGTCCAGGCTCAGGGACCCAGGGGGGTTTGCTGTTGGGAATCAGTCACAGAATTATGGGAATGAAACATCTCCAGGAGCTTCAGGTTTCATTGCTCCTTCAGCCCTCCTGTCCCAAAGGTAAACTGAAGCATTGCCAATATTGAGAGCAGGGTTGTTTGAAAGTATTAAGGCTGCAGTTCATCAGGGGTCAGGTTTTATTGGATTTTGGCCAATTGGCAGTTCCCTGTGTTTGCATCTCCTCCTGGAAGTAAATGTCTCCTCAATTTCTGTGCCAACGCCAGCAGCAGCCGAAGGCTTCCCTTGGGTGTGTGGAGGGGGATCTTTACCCCCAAGGGTGGCAAACAGGAGACCTGACCCCCAATTCTGTGTCAGATCCTTTCCCAGCACCTCTGGCTTCCAGGCTGGAGAACCTGAATCCAACCCTCAGATGGAGCAAAGCTTTTTGAAAGCAGCAGGAAAACTCAATTTTGTGGCCAGAGCCCTCAGCTCCCAGCAGGAATCTGGGCCACCACAGCCCTCTGAGGGACCTGGCTTGTCGTGGACACGGAGCCAAAGCTCCCAGGCACCTGGAGGAGGAGTTGGGATTAGGAATTTTCAGCATCTGTGAAGGCACCTTCCAGCACCCACAATGGTCTTGGAGGTGCCCAGCGTGTTTCCTGTCCTGGGAAATGCTGGAGTTTTTCCAAACCAACTGTCTGTGGGCAATTGTTCCAACCTGAGTGTGCTGAACTCATCAGCTTTGGGTCCTGCCAGAGAAGTCAGTCCTCTGGATGCCAGGAAAACCCTACAAGATCTTCTTTCCATGTCCTTAAGAGTGATAGAAGAGCTAAAATAGATTGATCAGAAGCCAAGAACAGAAGTGTTTCTGCCTCTCCATCTGAAGAGGATGATTTCCAAGCGTTGGATTTCAGATTTATTTAAAAAATCCTTATCTGAGAGAGGGCAGGTATATTCCATAAATTCAGTATTGTCCAAAACACAACAGGAATTCTCCATTTCAAATAACCAGCACAGACCACTCTGGAGCAGCCCTGCTGTGTTCCCTCCTCACAGGACTTCCTGAAATCCCAACCACTGCACTGGGAACCACCTCTCCATCTCCATTAGGGCTCTTTTCATGACACAAGTTATTGTCAGGGCCACTTTGCATCCCTTAATTTCTGACTGATGGTTGTTGCTGTCAGCTGCTCTTATCCCATTTGTTCTATAGGTTGTTTTATTTGGTTTTATGGCCTCTTCCACCTCTCAGCTCATCAAGGTGCGTTTCCTCGTTGTTTTTGCAATCAGTGTGGCTTTTTGGAACACATTTAGGGCATCTTATAAAGAGCTCTTCAACAGCTCTAAATTAATCACTCCAATTACTCTGATAATTTCCCTCCCAGTCCCCAAATGTTCTCAGCAGGGCCTTTCCCTGGATGTATCAGAGCCCAGGCATGGATGTGTTTGGGCAGAGCAACAAAAATCATGGGAGACAACTGTGAATAAGGAGTTTTGGTGATCAGTTCACCCTAAATCATCAATACCCTGAAAACAATGAATACTTTGAGCTGGAAAATAATCAGGGTATGTCTCTGAAGCTTCAAGGGGGTGGCATTAGGAGCCACCCCTGATGCCCCAGGAGCTCTGCCTGGAGCCACCACAGCAAAGAGTCTCCTTATTCCAACCTCCAGCCACAGTGAAAGCAGAGTCAGCGGATCTCCACCCCTCCCTTTAGGCCACAGTGTGGGGACAAGGAGAAAATCCTCCTCCTTTGGAAGAGGTCACTCAGCCCTCCCCAGCCCACGGGTGCAGGCTGAGGAGCTGCAAGTGCCTGGGGGGTGTTTTAGGGGCTCTCTGGGTGTTGTCTCCTGGTTTAGAGACAAAATAACTCTTGAATTACATTGTTTTCCTTTCCAATAAAGCTGCAGGTTCCCAGATGCCTTGGAGCTGATAATCTGCCACGGTGCCGTGCTCCTGTGAGTGTCTGTACCTGGGTGTGCTGGCTCTGCTCTCCACACTGACAGTGCTCTGTTGTTGTTTTCCTACCACTCTGGTGTGTTCCCAGAGCATCACAATAAAAAGAAACACGAAGGTAGGCAATTCATCATAATACAAAAATAAAAGGCATAATAATGTAAATTATGCACGTCGTTAACCCCAACTGTTGCTCTAAAATGGACACAAATTCGGCAGGAAAACCATCTTTAGGCTGTGCTGTGACGATTTTCTCTGAAGAGTTTTCTTTCAGAGCTGGAGGAGTCCTGTGTTCTCTTCTCTGGAGGTCTGGAGCCCTGTTAATGCTCTCACAGCAGGATGAGGTGCCTGCTCCTCCTCGGGGGCTGCTCTGTGATGCCATGGAGGGGCTGCAGGACCCCCAGGCGTGTTCCTGCTGTGCCAGTACCTCAGCAGCAGCTCAGGGAGCACAGGCAGTGTCCCTCAGGCCGTGGTGGCCACGGACCTGCCACCCTTATCTGGTCTATTCGGGGCAGATGAACCCCCCCAGCTCCCCCTGCAGCAGGTGTCAGGTGAGGACAGGTGAGCCACACCCCCCAAAAAACTGCATGTCCCCTCTGGCCCTGCAGGACCCCCAACTCAGACCCCTCATTTGATGTCCAACCTTGCCAAGGTGAATCCCAGCCCACACTGCCGTGGTCTCCAGAAATATCAGAGGAGGAGCTGAGGGGAATTGGTCGTGAATCCTTCCTCCTTTCTGATTTCTCCCGCTCCTTTCTGCTCACCCTTTTTCCCTCTTCAAAGGAGGAAGAGCCACTTTAAACTCTTTCATCAGCTCACCCTCATCAAAGGCAAATGGGCTGGAGCCTGAGTGGGATTTCCCAGCCCCCTCCCATTGCTCAGACTCCTAAAGCTGGTTTAAAGCGACTTAAAAAACCTTCCTGCGTAGAATTTTTCCTTGCAAAAAAAATTAGACCTCATGAAAATAAATAATTCCCAGAGGAAATTTCAATTTGATTACAAATATTGACTTGCTTGAGGAAAGCTTTTTTTAAACAAAAATCCATTTGGAATCAACATTTTCAAATTAAACATGTATGTTCGCTCTGTTATAGTACTTAACTAGGAAAAATACCAATTTTCTTTCCAGTGGTTGGGGATTTTAGGAGTTTCTTCCATCCATATTTTTCTGCAAGAGCTGAACAAAAGAGAGGCCTGAAAATTGGGCTGAGTGGGGAAAAGATTTGTTTTAATTTTAAAGGATTAAAAAAAACGCAATATGAAATGTTGTAAATCATTTTCACGCTTCTAAAAAAACTCATAAAAATGCATAAATATGTTGTATTAAAGCTGTAGCCCCAGGAGATGCCTGAGCTGCAGAAGCACCAGGCAGAGCAGGCACAGCGGGTGCTGTTTCCTCTTGGATGGTCTCCATCACCTCTCTGCTCCCAGCTCCAGCAGGTCAGGAGGGGTTTTGCATGGATTTGGAAGCCGAGAGATGTGGGATGTGAGCAGACAGGTGGGAAAACTTGGTGGTCCACCAGCTTGGTGGTGACATCAGGCTTTGCATGGGCTGGGTTGAAGACCATCAGCATCCATGGAGACCATCCATGCAGACCATCAGCATCCATGGAGACCATCCATGCAGACCATCAGCATCCATGCAGACCATCCATGCAGACCATCCATGGAGACCATCAGCATCCATGGAGACCATCCATGCAGACCATCCATGCAGACCATCCATGCAGACCATCCATGCAGACCATCAGCATCCAGGCCCACAGCTGTCTGTGCACAATCCCTGGGACTCACGGAATGTTTGGGGTGGAAAGGACTTGAAAGCTCATCTCATTCCAACGGCAGGGACACCTTCCACTAGCCCAGGTTGCTCCAAGCCCCGTCCAACCTGGCCTTGGACACTTCCAGGGATCCAGGGGCAGCCACAGCTTCTCTGGGCAACCTGTGCCAGGGCCTCCCCACCCTCCCAGGGAGGAATTTCTTCCTAAATCTCACTTAAATTTCACCTCTTTCAGTTTGAACCCCAAATGACCAGTCTGGGTCACTGCACTTGGTTCAGGCTCCACACCCCACCCCAGGTACTTCAGACACCCCTCAGGCCCTTCTGGACTTCAAAAGAAAGCAAATCCCAACTGCTTCCAATGTGTATTTGTGTATTTATTTCTCTCCAGATTCTCCATTTCTCTGCTGGGATTGATCCTTCTGCTCTTGGAAACAGTGAGGCTGAGCTGAGACACTTGAGACACCTCACACACTTCAGGACATGGGACTCTCAGGTGTGAATGGGCTGCTTTTGTCACTTTATGGATTTAAAAAGAAGATATCAGCCTCATGCGACGTAGGAGCTGTGTCAGGGGAGAGGGGCAAACTGTGTGTGAGAAGAACATGGTGAGCTCTGTGTCCTGCTTATTTTTGGAGGGGAAGGAGTGGGTAGGAAGAAAAAGGAGCTGGAGGAACAGCAACTTTTGATCTAAACAAGGTTTCCACACACTGACACTTGTCCTGAGAGAAGTAATGAGGGGACCCAGCTTTCAGCCATTGCCTCTGCCAAAATAAAACAAACCTCTTGATTTCAAAGCATCGTAAGTGAGCCTGTCCAGATCTGGGGGCTCTCTTGAAGCCTGAATTGAGGGGCAGAGGGGTTAAGTGAGGGATCACCCCAGCTCCACGTCATCCACAGTTTCTCTGGACCCTGCTGGGGATGAGTTTCAGCAGAGATGCTACTGGCTGGAGGCATCCAGGTATCCACCAGAAATGACTCCAGACAGCAGCAGTGCTTTTAAAGAGCATTTTATTAAGAGATGCACATGAGAAATAGCTGATAATAAATGCAGAAAGCCCTGGGACTAAGGGCCTGTTTGCCCAGGCAATATCCCCACGGGGAACCGCAGCCATTCAGTGCAGCGGGAGGTGCTGGGGGCAGCTCCTCCTGCACTCCCACATCCGAGCAGGAAAACAATGCTGAGCTGGTTATTTACCACAGCAAAGGTGCAGTTTCGGCACCTTCCCGGCCATATCTTACAGAGTCACAGAATGTGCTGAGCTGGAAGGGACCCACAAGGATCATCCAGTCCAATCCTCAGCCCTGCACTGGCCCAGCCCCAAGAGTCACCCCCTGTGCCCCAGAGGATCAGCCAAACCCTCCTGGAGCTCTGGCAGCCTTGGGGCTGTGCCCACTGCCCTGGGGAGCCTGGGCAGTGCCCAACCAGCCTCTGGGGGAAGAACCTTTGCCTGAGATCCAACCTGAGCCTGCCCTGACACAGCTCCAGCCATTCCCTGGCTGCTGTCCCTGGTCCCCCCAGAGCAGAGCTCAGTCCCTGCCCCTCCTCTGCCCCTGCCCAGGCAGCTGGAACTGCACTGAGGTCTCCCCTCAGTCTCCTCTGCTCCAGCTGAACACACCAAGTGCCCTCAGTGTCCTCACACGCCTTCAGATCAAGGCCCTTCACCATCTCCCTGTCCCTCCTTTGGACACTCTCCAATGGCTCAATCTCTTCCTTCCACTGTGTCCCCCCAAACTGCCCCAATGTTGAGGTGAGGCCGCCCCAGGGCAGAGCAGAGCAGGACAATCCCCTCCCTGATGCCCCCAGGACAGGGTTGGCCCTCCTGGCTGCCAGGGCACTGCTGACTCAGGGACAACTGGCACCCACCAGGACCCCCAGGCCCTTTCCCAGCACTGCTCTCCAGCCTCTCATTCCCAGTCTGTCCATCCATCCAGGGTTGCCCCATCCCAGGGCAGAATCCGGCACTTCCCCTTGTTGAACTCCCTGTTGGTGATTCCCAGCCCTCAGATCTGTCAGCTGTGAGCCCAACATTCAAACCCTTCTGCTCCCAGGTCGAGCGATGCCCGAGCCTGTCTCACACCACAGAGGCCCAGCAAAGCCTTGGGACCCATTGTGGTCTCTCACGGTGCTTTCTCCATGATTCCTCAATACTTTTCCCAAATAATTGTGCTTTAGATACCCCCTGCAGACATGATGAAGCTGTTTAGGACAGCGGATGTCGCCAACGAGGAGAACCTCTCTTAAGGTTAATTAATCATTTGTAAACTGACCTTTGGGTGGATGCATTATTCATCAGTGCTCCTCAGCTAACGCAACACAGAATTTTCATCCACCTTTTTTTTTTTGTCAAAGTCTTCAGGTTTTCCATAACTGAGGTAGAGGCAGAGCAGTGCCTCCAGGTGCCACTTCCATATGGGATGCTCCTGCTCACCCATCATTTAGACCACAGCCAGGGCTTAGGCTGGATCACAGCCAGGGTTTAGGCTGGTCTGCCCTTGCTCTTCCCCACCTGCATTTTTCTTCCTTGAAGCCTGACTGACCTTAAACTTGCTTGAAGACTCCTCTCCAGGAGCTTGACATTTAAGAGTGCAGTGACAGGAAATAAGTTCCTCTGAAAATACGTGTAACTTATTTACCAGCACAAGGAGAGGGGGAGAGGGATTCAGATGAAGACATACATATACATCACTCTGCTTGGTTGTGACTTCTCACTGATGTTGTGTGGTAGCATCACCTTGCCCTCCAGCAAAGCTGCTCCCTGTGTTGTGGTGACATTCAAGGCCTTTTCACCACATCCAAACCTGGGACTGGCTGAGCAGGAGCAGGGATAAGGAGAAGAAGGGTCCTCACGTCCCATCCTGGGCTGCAGGCTCCAATCTTGGGGGACACAGGAGATGATTTAACATCTCACAGCCTCCAAAAGTGGAAGGCAGGAAAAGACAAGCCACTCAGAAAACATCTCATGCATCATTCTTTGTCAGGTTACATAAATGAAGAAGGAAAAAAAAGAGAAAAAGGGAATCAAAGATTAAACACTGCACAAATCTGTGAGTGCAGTACACAGGAAACTGCTGATTTCCACAGGGAACAGCTTCCTGCACCCCATATTCCCCCAGGTGAGAACAGACCCTGCCCAAACAGGCTCTTCACCCCCTTCCCCATCCAAAACTCCAGTGTAGCCCTGGGGGTGTCTCCCGAACGTGAGGCGTTCATGTATCTTTAATTATTGTTTCAGCCACATAAATCCAAGCCGAATTAAAATTCATGATGGTTCTAGGGTACAAGTGCAAACAATTTGTTCGGTAAACTTTGCTCTAATTGCTATTCTGAAAATTTCCTGTTAATCAAGCCCCTTGGGCTCGGTTTACCAGTGTAGTTGTGCCTGGGAATGTCAGCGCTCGGAGGGTGCAACGCGTGGATGCCGATTTCAAGGGTCTTTATACGATATTAACTCGTACACTTTGTCCTCACATTAATTTGCAAGTAATTTTTTAACAACCTTCTGTGGCCCTGTCTTTTATCTCGCTGCTTCATTACTCGAGGCGGGCGGGCGAGCGAAGAGCATTTGTAAAACCTGAAAGGAGGTTGCACTCGGAAATGTTTGGGATCTCAGAGTGGAACGCCCCCGAGGGCGCCTGGAATTCCTCCCTGTGGGAGCTGCCTTTCCAGTGTCTCCTGACTGCAAGTAGTGACAGGAGACATGAGAAGATATTTGGGCCAGCCTGGTAATGCTGGGTGTGTGAGCGGTGACACTGCAGGGACGGTCCAGCCAGGCCCCCCCAAAAACGTGGATACAGAGGTTGGGAACACCTTGGTCCTCCTGAGCTGAGGATACAAATGTCACCTGAAAAGCCAAGGCACGAGCAGAGCTTGTTTCTCATCCCATCTCCACGTGCACGGAGAACATCAGAAACAACTCTGGGAGATGCCAGGGGCAGTCCTGCTGCAGATCCCCACTTCCCAGATTTGGTCCTACACAGTCCAAGTGGTCAGTTCACAGAATCACAGATTTATCAGGGTTGGAAGGGACCTCTGGAGATCACCCAGTCCAACCCCCTTCCCAGGCAGGGGCATCCAAAACAGGTGACACAAGAACATGTCCAGGTGGGCTTGGAATGTCTTCAAATTGGAGACTCCACGTCCTCCCTGGGCAGCTGTTCCAATACTCTGCCATCCTTAATGGAAAGTTCTTCCTCATGTTGAGGTGGAATTTCTTGTGTTTTGGTTTATGGCCATTATTCCTTGTCCTCTTGACACCTGACTGGATCCACTTCTGGATCTCTTTCCCCCAGGAACACCTCTCCACAGAGATGCCCAGTCAGTCCCACCCAGGAGGATTCCAGGAGTTTTCAGACCCTTTAGTTTTGTGCTGTTATCAGACTAGTCCTTAACTTGAATCCCCAGAGATTTGGGAATAGGAGAAGCTCTGAGACCTGAGTGTCTCTTCCCACCAGCAGAGTAAGGTGGAAGAACAGAAATAACAAAATAATGAGCATCTGACAGCGATCAGGGGCGCGGTGGGGGAGCTCTCCTGGATGGAAATATGCAATAAGGAAACATCTGAGAACTGGCAGTTCCCAGAAGAGACCAAAGATGGTGCACAACAGCAAACTGCTTCCCTGGGAAAGCAGATAAGAAGCATAATGAGGTGGCATTAGAGCAGCAGGGCCTGGAAGCTGGAAAGCAGTTGTATGGAGAGTGGAAACTGGTACATGCCTGGGGGGGACAAGAGAGGGATAATCCAGGTTCACAGCGTGAGAGCAGCTGAGATGGGCACACAAGGTTTGGGAGGCAACCAGGAGGGTCTGCAAATACATTGGATGCAAAAGGAGAACAGCAAGATGGGTAGGAGTGCACAGAGAACAGACTGAGCACTCAGAGCAGGGATCTGCCCAATCTCCATTGCTCCATTCTTTCTGAAATTGTTAATTGTGGGTGAAGCTTAATGAAGCAGACTTTGAAGGAAAAGGCCAGTGTAAGGAAAGGAGTTTAAAGCCATTTGGATATGTCAAATATATTCAAAATGAGAGGATCTGATGAAATTCACTCAAGAATGCTGAACCCTTGGTCGTTATCTTCCAAACTGATGAAGGTCCCTTGAGATGAGAGAAAGCACCTCCCTTTGAAGAGGATACTTGGAGTTAAAAAATCCTGAATAATCGTCTAATATCAATTCCCTAAAAGAGGCTGGAAGAAAGTCTTAAATGAGCAACTTGTAAAAGGATGAATAAAATCAAAGGACATGGGTTGGTCAAGAGCCAGTTGTGTCAACCCAATTTAATTTCCTTCTTTGATAAGGCAACAGGGACGCTCCATGATAGGGAAGGAGAAAACAGGAATGGGGAAGTCTTTTTCATTTTCCCACTGGAAAGGGAAAAGAGGGACAGGGAAAAGAGGGACAGGGAAAAGAGGGACACCCTCTAAAACAAGTCACAGCTCAACTGGCACAGAAACCACTCTCAAAGAGGAGGGACCAAGGGAGAAGGAGGTTTCTGCAGCCTCCACCATGGCTCAAGAGGAGACGATGTCAACATTCCCCTCTTCCAACAGGTCACCTTTCTCCAGTTTGGCAATCCACAGCTTTGCCCAAGGACAGCTCCTTTCCCAAGGAAAACTGAGATTAAACCTCAGTTATGCTGATTTCCAACATCCAGCATCAGTTTGCCCTTTCTCCATGACATCAAAACCCCTCTGTGTATTTAACTAGAACCACCCTGACACAGCATTATCATGTATTAACCTCAGATACTCAGCACAGAGAAGACGCTTTTGGTGGAGTTTCAGTCACTCCACCTGGTTTGGAAATGGTACAAATCTCTACAAAGAGCCTGTGAAACCTGAGTGTGAACCCGGAGGCTTTGCCACCCCACTCCTGGCCCTCTGGATGGACCGATGGACTCAGGGATGGGGACTCGTGCAAGCCCCAACCGAGGGACTTTGGGAGCTGTAAGAATGGCTGCTGGAGGATTGCAGGAAGGAAAGCTTTTGATGTCGTTTCAAACAATGTGTAATTATCAGGTAGCTGAAAATTAGCCCATCTGTGCCTCGGGAGAAGACAATGTGAAGTTGTGTGTTACTAATGGCTGAAAAGCGCTGGCAGCACAAGACAGGGAATTCTCAGGCAACTTTTTTCTTCAGGTAATGTAATTACACGGCGTAATCCCCAAATCTCTTGACTTTTTGGTGGGTTTTGATAAAGCTTATGAGGTCTCCATCCTCCTTTCTTTTCCTCTCCTCATCAGCAGCATAGTTCTGGGTGTCCTGGCCAGTGCCACCACGTGTGGCAGATGTGACATAAACTGCCTTTAAAACACAAAGCTAAACACAAGTCCCAGCTTTTTCTAAAGCAGATTGTAAATTCTCATTGTGCCTTTGCCACAGCCTCATCATCTGAATGCAAAGCACCAGAGCCTGTAATAGTATTTGGGATAAAATTTCTGTGCTGGTGGAGTTGGTCGGCCAGAGCCCGAGTCCCCGATCCAGGTCAGTGCACACACAAGCAGCAGCGTGGTTCAAGATTTAGGACCTGATTGTTTTCTCTGCTTTTGGTCCCTGCTGATCCAGCATGCAAAAAAAAAAAGAAAAAATAATCCCCCAAGCCCCACGATTTCTTGAAATGCCTCGAGGATCTGGTGATAAAGGTCTTTGGGGGTCAGTGAAGCAAAACTGGGATAGCACAAACCTCGTGCAAACAGTCCAGGCAGGGTAAATAGCTCATGATTTTTTTTATTCATACTTTTGTCTGCGGAATAACTGGGAGCAAATTGCTTTTTCCTTGCCTAGTCCAAATTATTCAGAGAATTTTTCTGCTGATTTTTGCTCTTCTGCCTTTCGAGAGCCTTTGCTCTTGAGCAGGGCCCGCTTAGCTCTGAATGGAAAGCAAATGTTGCCTTCACCTTCGGTGAACTTCGAAGCAATTGATTTTTACCGGCGCGAAAGAAAAGCTGCGAAGTGACAGCTCGTGGGCTTTGGGGAGGATGAGTTTTGCCATTTCAGGGCTGTTTGCAGGAGGACTCAGCCATCCCAGCAGCAAGACGACAGATGCTCTTTGCTCTCCTCCCTTCTCAGCCACCAGCCCTGGCCTCTCTCACACGTGGGGTCCCCGGCCCGGCAGCGGCTCTGTGGCCACCCAACAGATGCTTTAAGCAACCCATAATGGGGAGGACTGCGAGGGAAATCATTCCTGCTCGCTTTTGTCTGGTAATCCGAGGTCAAGAAAACAAACTGCTTCCTCTCCAGTGCTGTGGTGAGAAATGCAGCCAAGCCCCGGCACCGAGAACAAAAGCCGAGCTGGCACAAACACAGGAGCTCCTTAAATGGGTTTGCCGTTCGCCGGAAGGGCTGCAAATTGAAGCGAAGATAAGCCCCTTAGCATTTCCCTTCTTTAATCCCGGCCTCATAAAAGCGGAGATGTGTTCCTATTCAGCGGGCTTTATACAGAGGCAGGTATTTCATTTACCCAAAAAACCCCTGGATCGGATAAATTATTAATGTTATTTATAAAGGCAATTCTGCCATTCAGCAACTTCTTTTGGATGCCTACGCTTAATCTCGCTGCTTAGCATAAGATACACTCCAGTTAAAAGGCAAAATCACATTCCCTTACAAGGCCTGCAAAATAACGCAGCGCTGAGGTGCCTGGAAAAGGGTTGTAGTTTAAATTCCGCTCTAAAGACTAATACATTTATCAGTGGCAAACATAAGCCCTGATTTCCACTTGCTTGTACCCTCCCTGTGCTGGATGGGGCCTCACTCACACACGTCGAGAGCTGTTTAAGCTACTCAGCAACACAGTGGTGCTTATAGAGCCTCTGCAAGGCTGGGTGGTGGTGGAGTCACAGGGGGAGAGGGGAATTGTGGAATCACAGAATCACTGAGGTTGAAAAAGCCCTCCAAGATCATCAAGTCCACCCTGTGCCCCATCCCCACCTTGTCCCCAGCCCAGAGCACTCAGTGCCACAGCCAGGCCTTCCTTGGACACCTCCAGGGGTGGGGACTCCAAACCTCCCTGGGCAGCCCCTGCCAGTGCCTGAACACCCTTTCCAGGGAGAAATTCCTCCTGATGTCCAACCTGACCCTCCCCTGGCACAGCTGGAGGCCGTTCCCTCTCCTCCTGTCCCTTGTTCCCTGGCAGCAGAGCCCGACCCCCCCCCGGCTCCCCCCTCCTGTCAGGGAGTTGCAGAGCCAGAAGGTCCCCCCTGAGCCTCCTTTGCTCCAGGCTGAGCCCCCCCAGCTCCCTCAGCCCCTCCTGCTGCTCCAGCCTCTTCCCAGCTCCGTTCCCTTCCCTGCACATGCTCCAGCCCCTCAATGTCTCTCTTCCATGAGGGCCCAGAACTGGACACAGCCCTGGAGGGGCCTCAGCAGGGCCAGCACAGGGACAGTCACTGCCCTGGCCCTGCTGCCACACCATGGCTGGCACAGCCCAGGGGCCACTGGCCTCTTGCCCCCCTGGGCTCCCCTGGGCTCCCTTGGGCTCATGTCCAGCCCCTGGCATCAGCACCCCCAGGGCCTTTCCCAACAGGCATTTCCCAACCACGCTGCCCCAGCCTGGAGAGATCCATGGGGGCTTTGTGACCCAGCTGCAGGACCCAGCAAAGTAACCCTGTCCTCTCCCATAACGTGTCCTGTGGCACAGCCATGACTTCAGCCTCTGCAGGCTGAGCCCTGAACCCACCCCAGGGCCCAGGGCATTGCCAAGGGCAGAGACACCACAGAAGGAATATCCAAGTGTCTCATCGAGCAGAGGGATGGGCAATGGAGTCAGGATGTTCAGAGTCCCAAAACAGTCCTCAGAGACCCTGGCAGAGCTGCCAGCACGGTGGCATTGTGGATCTCAGCCCCAGCAAAACCAGTGTAACACAAAACCATGAGGAGCAATTGAATAAACCATTGGGAGTCCTGGTGCATGGCCAACATCACCATTCCAGCCCCAACAGTGGGACATGATGGACCAGTTCCCATGGCAGAGTAAAGCAGCACTCCTCCCATCAACAGGGCAGCAGTCTTGGTGTTAAATGCCCACACTGAGGAACAGGAGAGCATATAAGAGATGTGCTCCAAGCCTCTAGGAGGGGAAAAACAGCTCCTTGCTCCCACATCAGGACTACAGTGGAATTACCTAAAACATATCCCACCCTGTGACCCTAGATACATCCTTGTCATTGTCACAGCACAGCCACCCACAGCCACCAGCCATCCTCCAAATCTGAGGGTAACACACAAGGCTGTGCATGGGAACTGCAGGGAGCTTTGGAAAATTTCTCATGAAATGTTTTCTTCCCATAATACAAATGTTCCCTGAAATCCTTTTTTCAGCATTTTCCTCTTCCAAGGCTGCACAACAAACTGTTTAATTGAGCAGCCAGAACTGGCTGAGGTTTTGTTTCAGCACAATTTCACAGATCACAGAATGTGCTGAGTTGGGAGGGACCCACAAGGATCATCCAGTCCAACCCCAGGCCCTGCACAGGCCCATCCCCAGGAGTCACCTCCTGTGCCCCAGAGGATCAGCCAAACCCTCCTGGAGCTCTGGCAGCCTTGGGGCTGTGCCCACTGCCCTGGGGAGCCTGGGCAGTGCCCAACCAGCCTCTGGGGGAAGAACCTTTGCCTGAGATCCAACCTGAGCCTGCCCTGACACAGCTCCAGCCATTCCCTGGCTGCTGTCCCTGGTCCCCCCAGAGCAGAGCTCAGTCCCTGCCCCTCCTCTGCCCCTGCCCAGGCAGCTGGAACTGCACTGAGGTCTCCCCTCAGTCTCCTCTGCTCCAGCTGAACACACCAAGTGCCCTCAGTCCCTCCTCACACCTTTTCTAATTGATGTACAAGGTCCTGGCAAGGCACTTTGGAGCACAACCAAGATCACAGATAGGAAAATACATAATAAAATGATAACCCATGGATCTTAAAGAGAAAGGAAGAGGAAAAAAGTGTGGTCATCCCTGCCTTGCTTGGTCTTATTTTCAGAAAAACCACTCAGAGAGGACAAGGACTTTTCCAGGGAGCAAGGAAGAGCAGGAGGAGCCCAGGACAGGAAGGATTCATTTTGGGTCAGTGCCACTTTCCTCCCTCCAGACTACATGACATAAAAGAGAGAGAGCTCACATGAAAGAGTCATGAACTAACCCCGGTGCTGGAAAGAGTAACACAGGGATTTATTCCTGATATCCTTCTTAACAAATGTCTCGAGCTTGTCTCTGTGGCACTGTTGCAATTCCATGTTTTAAGCCGCTGCGGTTTTGTTTGCTAAACTCACCCAACCTTCTCCCAGCAGGGTTACGACAGGAATATGTGTTTTCCATCGATGGCATCAGCCCTTGGGATGTTCAGGATCCCGTTTTTTCCCTGGGCTGGGTGGTGGGGCCGAGCAGTGGCTCACGGGTGGTTTGCCTTTGATCAGCCCTGAGCAGGGAGGGCTCCTGCAGCTGCACTCCGAGCTGGAGATGTCTCAGCCACGGGCACCACAGAGAAACACACTTTCATGTCAAAATGACTTATAATAAGATTTTAAGTTGGTTCAGGGAGCTGGAATGAAATATTTAAACCCAGCATCACAGTAGCATTTTATTCTCATGAAAATGCTGAAATGCCATTTGCAAATCAGAGACGTTTTAAAATTTTGCTTTGAAACAGCGGCGTCTTCATGCAACTGTTTTGTGGCTTTTTTTTTTTTTTCCCTTTCCAGGAAGAAACAAATCGTGGGGAAAAAAGCTGAGATATTGGCCATTTCCTCCCAGATCAGATGTCTGCTCTTCAGTCTGTGCTGGTGAGTCTGTTTGGAGCCATCCTTCCCATTTGGAGCAGGGAGAATCAGCCTGGAGAGCAGCCTACGCTGTTGCATCCAGCATTCAAATTACATTACCTTTGTTTCTTCCACTGACAACGAGACATTTAGGCTGGAGAACTCCACTGGGCATTAGTGCTGCTCTGAAGGGTCTGCATGATATGAAATAAATGTCATAAAAGAAACAGCAAGTTCTGGTACAAAAGCACAGCTGTCCTACTTTTTTTTTATTATCAGGGCAGTTTTCCCTTTCTTTAGGTACAGTTTATTCATTTGCAGTCCTTCATTTCCCTGTATATATATATAGTATCTTGTAAGACACAAGAAACCAGTCTCTCCTCAAGGCTCAGGTAATTCCTTATCCAACTCCTTGCTGTCCCCAAGCAGCACATGGCTCTGGGCAGGTGGTCCAGAGCCACCCAAACTCTTCAGTGCCTGGGTCAGGATGATGTTTTGGGCCATACTGAAAATAAGTCTCCGAATTTTGAGACACGAATTAAATTATTTTCTATGAGAAAAGCAGGTTTTTAGGCAGTTATGGCCAATTCAGCATTTGAGGTTCAAACTGTTATTAAGAAAAGGTTGTTCTATAACAGTGACCAAAATATAATCGAATTCAGTATCTTAGGATCAAAAAGCCCCAAATCCCTTAAGATGATGCCTGACTTGAAAAAAAAAAAAAAAATCTTGTGGTTTGTGTACAGTTTGCTCATGGGGAGGTTTTAATACAAAATTCAAAGAACTGTAAGGAGAAAATGTTGGCAAGCAGCATAAAAAACTGCTTAAAAATAACATACGAATGTGTCAGAAGAAATGTGTATCATTTATCCAAAACACTGAGGACCCAAAATAGCTGAAAGAGGAGCACAGCAGGAATAAGAAAAATCCTTCCAAGCTGAAGGCAGGTCTAAACAGAGGGTGTACACATGTCATGATAGGATAACGTCACGATAGGATAAGATTTTTAGGCACAAAACGCCGATATGGGAAGGACAGAGCTGGGAATTTTCCAGTTCTAGGAGAAGCTCTGGTGGTCCAAGGGGGTTCTCTTTGGATCAAGCTGTTCCATACAGAACCAACATTTAGGAAGGCAGCAGATCTCCAGCCTGCAAATGTTGCTCTGCTAAGCCCTCCCTCAGATTTGATCCAAATGAGCCATTGTGAAGTCTCTCAGGAGTTGTAAATGCAGAGAAATAAGAGAAAATCATAAAATCAGTTTCTTTCAGCAATACAATAATCAGCTCACACTGTCTCCAGCTGATCCCCATTTCCCCCTTAGTTCACCCTTTCCCTGAGGGTTCAAGCCCTGCTTTTCTGATGATGATGCTCTCACAGCTCCTTCCAGCCCCCAAACCTGCACCAGCCTCTGCTGCTGCTTCTCTCAGAGTCCACCTGCACAAAAGGACCCCAAGGCAAGTAAATTCTCTCAGCCTGGAGAAGGGAAGGATTTGTGGAGACTCTATAGCAGCATTTCAGTCCTTATGGGGGGCTTCCAGGAAGGCTGGAGAGGGACTTTGGACAAGGGCCTGGAGGGACAGGACAAAGGGGAATGGCTTCCCACTGACAGAGAGCAGGGTTAGATGGGATATTGGGAAGAAATTCTTCCTTCTGAACTTGGTGAGGGGCTGGGATGAAATTCTCAGAGAAGCTGTGGCTGCCCCTGGATCCCTGGAAGTGTCCAAGGCCAGGGGCTTGGTGCAACCTGGTCTAAGGAAGGTGCCCCTGCCCATGTCGGGGGGGGGGGGGGGGGAGCAAGATGATCATTAGCATCCATTCCAACCCAAACCATTCTGTGATTCCATGAAATCTGGCTGTGATTCCTTCTGCCCTAAAAGCAGACCCTGCTTAATGTTCCCATCACACTGATGGATCAGCACTTAAGGCACAGCCACACCTGGAAAGCTCCACACAACTGTGGGGCGTTTGCTTCTGTGCCTTCCTCCCTCACCTGCCTCTTGCTGCTCCAAGCAGGGAGGCAGAACCCCCCTGAGCCTCGTGCAGGTGATCAGAGGGAATTGCTCTTCCTGGATCCAGCTCCTGCCTTTTGCCTGCTGGGAAGCTGCCAGGGAGAGGGGAGTGTAGGCACAGAATGAATAGCAGAAGAGATTGCAGGTAATTATGTTTCTTAAGCTGTTAACAGGATTGGCCATTTGATAAATGAGAGGATTTGGGAATGTTTTGTCACTGACAAGCCATTGTAAGATCCGAGTGGAAAGGGGAAGGTTTCTCTTGCGTAGCAGGAACAAGAAGGAAATTCTCCCAGGATGTTTATGCACCATGAAATCCAGCTGAAACCTGGGTGCCAGCACATGGAGTTGAAAGAAGAGATACAGGAATCCTGCTGAAAAAAACCCCACCAGGTCTCTTCCACGCAGGATTTGGTGCCCCTCCCCTGCCCCCGGAGGCTTCTGTTCTTTTATGGTGAGCCCCCACCTCCCTCCATCTGAAATTTGGTGACATCAGGGCCCCTCCAATCCCTCCATCTGCTTTTCAGTGCTCTGAATCCCTCTGTCTTCCCTCTGGTCCCCTCAAGCTCTTGGTTTGCTTTTGTGTTCCCTGCTGAGCTGGAGAGGCAAGAGGGAAACCAGCCCTGCTCTGTTGGTCCAGCTCCAACAGTGCCCCTCGGGCGGGTTTGGGCACCCCTGGAGCCCCTCTGTTTCTTTTCCAGTTCTCTTATTTGATGTGACTTTCAGGGGGCCTCAGAGCTTTCAATCTTATTCTGTGCCCCCCACTCTTGGAAATTCATGCTTTGGTGTTCTCAGGAGCTTTCCATGTGCTCCGTGGGCCCTTGGGACTATGGGTCTCATCCCTCAGCAGGGAGGGAAGGGCAGGACCCAAGGCAGCTCCTGTTTGTGTGTAAGAGCAAAGGAAAAGAGGAAGGCTCTTCCAAATCTCCACCACAGCTTTTGACTTCTTTGCTTCACCTATTTTTCAGCAGCCAAACTGAAGCAGGAGCTGTGGGACAAGCTGAGGGCGAGGAGCAGGGCAAGTCTTCTCCAGAGATCAAGTAAACAATGCCCTGAATAAACTAAAAGTCATCTTATCTCAGTTGTGGCTTGCTCCACTTCTGATTTCCAAGAGGAAAACCATCCCAGTGTGATGCCAGCACACTTGATTCCTGCTCAGCACTTCCTGTAGTGTGACCCCCCAGCAAGGGCTGCAGGGAACTGGTTTCACAGACCTTTCCTCCTGTGGCAGCTCCTTAAGGGGTAAATGAAGGCAAGACCCAGTTCCTGCCCCTTCAAAAAAGGTCTCTGGAAAACAAGGTCACTCACTCTGTGCAGCTCAAGCTGAAGTCTGAAATGCTGCCCCAAGCAGCTGGTGGAGGGCAGGCATGAGGTGAAACAGCAGCTATTCTTAGTAAGAAACACTTAGGAAAGCAGAGAAACAGCAGGAAAGAAACTCCAGGCACTTTTCCTCTACAAACCATAGGACTCAAAGCCCTGTTTTCACCCAAGCAGGAGCAGATGTGCCCACTGGATTTGTTTGCCCCCTTGCTCCAGCACCCCCCAGCCAAGCCCAGGGCATCCCTTCTGCACACACAGAGGAGACAGAGCTCCAGTCACAGCTGGGCAAGGCAAAACCTCTCCCAGAGCTCAGCCAGAAGCCCAGGGCAGCCATGGGCACTCAGGTACCACGTTGAACGGGCTGTAGTTCAAGCACAGAGGTGACTGTTCTTGCCAGCACAACTGGGAGAGGACGATGGTTTGCCAACCCCCTCCTGGGGCAGCACATGGATGAGGGAGAATTCCCAAAGTAACCTGACCCACAGGGGCAGCCCTGGCCATTTATAAAGCCATTTATAAACCCCTTGCCAGCCTTGGAAACTGGAATGGTCAGGAAAAGCTTTCACCTACAACGAGGAGCATCTGACAAGGGAGGCTGAGCCAGTGCCACCTTTGGTCAGAGCCAGCCCAGGACAATCCCACAGGTACCCCCAGTCCAGGAGATGGTCCCAGTCCAGAAGGCAGCTCCAAACAGCCCCAGTTCAGCAGCCCCCTGCAGCCCCACCAGGCTGTTCCCCTCAAACAGAGACTGGCAAAGGAACTCTTCAGCTCAGATTTAACTCTGCTCCTCCTTGTTTAACCCACACCAGCCTTTCCCATGGGGACAGCATGGTCCAGCTCCCACAGCTGCAGGGTGATTTCACTGCAGAGACCTGGAAACAACCCCACTGCCACCACCTCAGTCGTGGGGGGCCCTGCAGAGGCAGCTGGGATCCCCCTGCCCCTGGGACCAGCAGGGGATCCCCTCCAGGTCCCCTCCTTCGGACCTTCTGGGCACAACTGACTCCCCAGCAATGGGGTACAGAGGCCCCCAAAGCCTTGTTGGCCTTTAGTTTTGGTCACTCTCCACTTCAGGACACTGATATGACATTTCCCCTGCCCAGATCCAACCTTGCTGCCCACATTACCAGAGCTCTGCTCCCACCAGGGATTTCTGAAACTTTGTGGCAGCAAAAAGCATCATTTGTGCCAGAAGAAAAGCTCTCAGGGCACATCAGAGCAACACAGGTCTCTCCCACACCCCAAGGCCCAGGTCAGTCTCCTGCCATGCAAACTCCAAACTAAAAAGTGCTTTTTGGGAAAGGGACTGCAGGTGAGGAAGAGCCTAAAATCCCAGCAGCTTCCCCAGAAGGAAGGAGCTCTCCCACTCCAGTGCAAAGCTGCCCATGGCAGCTCCATTCCCATCTCAGGGACCAGACCAACTGCCCTTTTGGAGAAGAGGATGATGTTCCTTGTGCAGTCATTCCTGGGCTCATCCACCCTCCTCTCTGCCACATATCCCTGCAGTCCAAAAGTGCCACAGACCCTAAGAGAGCACCAAGCATCACACACAGAGGAGTTCAACTCCCCATGTCCCAAGACAAGTTGGGGAGAGTAATACACCAGTAATCTCTTTGCAGCCCCCCAAACCCTGGCCCTACATCCCCCACTCCCTGTGCCAGCACATTTTAATTGTGCTGTAGAGTCCAGGCACCTTCACAGCCCCAGAGAAAAACTCTGGAGAAAAATGTGAGGGGCTAAAGAGCCTCAGGCAGGGAGGGAGAGCCCCAAACCGCAGCACTGGATGAAAAATGGGAAGAGCCTGTGCCAAGACAGAGGGATGTCTGACCCTGGGAATGGAGAAGCTGCTCCAGGTCCAAGGTGAGATAATTAAAATTATTACATTTTCCATAGACAGAAAGAAAAGGACAAGCACAGAGCCCTGATGCTGTAGCTGCTCCAGAGGGGCAGTGGGAACTCAGAGAGGACATGGATGGAGGGGAGAAAGGAGCCAGCCAGCAAGGCCTTGGAGGTGAGACAATTATTAGGTTAATTTTTCACAGAGGAGGGAAAGGCAATAAAATCAAACTTGCTTCCAACAACATATGAAGAAAAATACAAGGACTTGAAAGGGCACAGGACAGACTTACAAACATCAGGGCTCTTTCCCTTCAGCAGTTGTTTCTGGAAAAGAAGGAAAAGCCCCCTCACCTCCATCTCTCCCACCAGCAGCTCTGCACAACCAGAGCAACAAACCCCACTGGAGGATGTGGCTGCTGCCTCCAGCCCTCAGTGCTGTCCTTGGCCTCTCCTCAACCACAGCAGCTCCTGCTGCAAAAATCACATGGTCACATTCTATTCTCTTTCAGTAAAACTGAGGTAGCATTAAAAAAAAAGAGCTGCAATTAAACTCCTTCTTTTTCTCCCTCCACATCCACCAGCACCACTGCCAGTTCTGGTGCTGGAAACCTTCTTTCTTTCAATTCCCCTTGTGGTTCTGTTCCAAGATGTGAGTTCCCTTCCCTTGGAAGTGCTCAGTTCCAGATTTGTGTGTGTGTGTTTCCATACCAAGGTCTGTAAGTAACTTTACTCCAATCTATTTATAGTTTTTTGAAGCCATTGCCCAGGTTAAGCTCCATGTAGTGGTCAGAACTGGGCACTGAGATTAAGAAAGGACTTCGGCTTTTTAATGTTTACAAAGAGAAAAGGGAGGAATTCAAAGTATTTTCTTCATTTCAAGTGACTTTTGGTGCCCCCCCAAACCTTCTCTGAGGCTCTGAGCACAAAGCAGAGCCCTCTGTCTCAGTGTCTACCCCTCCAAGGCTTCTGTGTCCATTATGGGTTCCAACACTTGTGTATGAATATTTTTATGCCCCATGGAAAATCAAGGTATCACAGAATCCTGGAATGGTTTGGGTTGGAAGGGACCTTAAAGACCATCTAGTTCTAACCCCTTAATTAAAGGGCTGTCTTAGCAAATAGGCACCGAGCTGGAAGCCTTTAGTGAGGTCATAAGGCAGGATAATCTGAGGGATGAGCAAAATGAGACAGGAAAGAATTACAATTTCATAGAATCATGGAATGGTTTGGCTTGGAAGGGACATTAAAGCTCATCCAGCTCCAAAGCCACCTTCCACTAGCCCAGGTTGCTCCAAGCCCCATCCAACCTGGCCTTGGACACTTCCAGGGATCCAGGAGCAGCCACAGCTTCTCTGGGCAACCTGTGCCAGGGCCTCCCCACCCTCACAGGGAGCAATTTCTCTCAATATTCCATCTAACCCTGTCCTCCTTCACCTTAAGACTATTCCCCTTGTCCTGTCCCTCCATCCCTTGTCCCCAGTCCCTCTCCAGCTCTCTTGGAGCTCCTTTAGGGCTCTAAGTTCTCCCCAGAGCCTTCTCTTTTCCAGGTGAACCCCCCCAGCTCTCCCAGCCTGGATACACAGGAGAAGTGCTCCAGAGGAAGGCCCAGCCAGGGCAGCATTCCTGGTGCACCAACTCTTTTCCAAACGCTCTTCAGCCGAGGCTGGAAAGGCCGGGATGGTCCCTCCCTCCGGCACCGCAGCACTCCCCGGGATAACGGAGATTCTCGGTTTAATCTACTGGAAAGAATTTTGAAACAATGAGAAGGGAGCCCCATGAATATGCAGCAAATACAGTGGGACCCTGCTGGCTGCTGCAATGGCTCATTACTGCTGCACAGCCCAGCCAAGGATCCTGAGCTGCTGCTGCTGCTCTTCCCAGGGAACGTGCCTCGGTCGGAGCGTCGGAGCAGCGCGGAATGTGTCACCCCATATGGTTTGCCTGAAGAGGCTGTTTCACTTAATGGTTCTCATGTTTCCATGGAGCCTCAATATTCCCCAGCAGACACTCACTGGAGCACTCTGGAGCAACCTTGGTAGCAGCAGAGTGCTGGGTACTTACAATTAAAAGTGGATTACAGAAAAATAAAAATGAAGTTGAAATTCAAAGAGAAGGATGCACGAAATGTCCTCCCTGGAATAAGGTTGGTACACCTAACTCCCTACAATTTTATTTTTTTTTAATGGCAAGTGTCACTCACAAAATAATTTTATGTGCCTGAAAAAAATTAATCAAAATCACTGGAAGGAAAGCGGTGCAAGATTAAGTATCCACAAAATACATCTGGGAACCAGAGACCTCTTGGCAGAAGGGATGGAAGGAAGGAACTGGGACTCACATTCCATCTGCTAATAATGAAAATGAAGAGATACACTGGTGTGAGAACAAGGGAAAGGTTCACTGAGGAAAAGCCCTGCAGCTTGGAAGTTATAAGAAAAGAAAGCCATGGGGCTTTAAGGTATAAAGAACACAACAATCATCCCACTCAGACAAACCAAAGGGCCTTGGACTCTCTTTGCTCACACCTGTAGTGGCTGCTATGGGAAAACCTTAAAGCAGAGGAGAAAAATAAATCCCTGGAAGTGTCCAAGGCCAGCTTGGACGGGGCTTGGAGCAACCTGGGCTAGTGGGAGGGGTCCCTGCCCATGGCATGGACTTGGAACAAGATGAGCTTTAAGGTCCCTCCAACCCCAACCATTCTGTGGTTCTGTGATTGTCTGGCAGTGGGGTCAGGTGGGAACAAGAGGTCACAGCTCTGATCAAGGAACGAGGCCCCTGCCATGTTGTGAGGAGGCCCCAGGCACAGGAGGGCCTGGGGAGCAGGAATGGCTTTTGAAAGAGAGGGCAGATGGGCCACCTGAACTTCAGTGGTCACAGTCCCTGTCCTGCTTGCCTTCCCTCCAGCCTGCTGGTGTTGTCCCAGGGTGTCTCTCTGGGTGGGGGAGCACAGGCAGCCCTGCCTGGACAGAGCTTTCCCCACCTGCTGCCGGGGAAGAGAAAAGCATTCCAGGATCCTCATCCCCTTCTGTGGCCTGGGATCTACAAATAATGAGGTTTATGGTAACAGCATGATGTTTTCATCCTTTATAAAGACCTCAGTCTGAGCACACAGGCTGTGCTGGGGGTCTCATGTGTTTACTGCCAGCCCTGGCTGGTGCTGGGCTCCATTCCACCCTCTTAACAGGCATCACTCTTGAACAAGCACCAATCTCTCCAGCTCTATTTTCCCTGGTCCCACCTGTGCCTGTTCAGCTATTTCTGCTTCTCTTCCTACCTTGCATCTGTTTGCCTTCCAAGTCCTCCCACCTGCCTTGCTTCTGAGCTCTGGCAGCACCAAGTCTGGCTCCTCTGCTCAGGACTGCAGGGAAAACCTGCACCAGGAGTGGTGCCTGTTGTTGGACAAGGTCTCTGTAGGTACAGAGCTGAACATACTGACACAGAGGGAGACTCAGGACACAGCAGATTTCAAAGGAAAAGAAAGAAATGCACATTTTTTCACTGGGGTTATTCCCTTCTTAAATTTCAAGCCCTTAATTCAAATACTAAGACTCTGATTTGTCAAAAGTGGATTATATGGCATTGCTGTTGGGGGGTTTATTTATATACATATTCAATATTAAACATAGAATCACAGGGTGGTTTAGGTTGGAAGGGACCTGAAAGCCCACCCAGTGCCACCCCCTGCCATGGCAGGGACACCTTCCACCAGCCCAGGTTGCTCCAAGCCCTGTCCAACCTGGCCTGGGACACTTCCAGGGATCCAGGGGCAGCCACAGCTTCTCTGGGCAACCTGTGCCAGGGCCTCCCCACCCTCACAGGGAGCAATTTCTCCTGTATATCTGACCTAAATGTCCCTTCCTCCAGTTTGAACCCATTACTCCTTGCCCTATAACTACAGTTCCTGATGAATGACATATAATAACTTATAATACGAAGAGAGATGTATGTATTTAAAGCAGTGGGAAAATGGTATCTTTTTCCTAATCCTCTTGCCATTTTACCTGACACTCTAAAAAAATATGAAAAATATCACAGAGTCAAACACTCAACATGAAACCTTAAAAAAATTGACTGATGTAGTCAAAGTTTTGTAGTGACATCAGCAAAGGAAAACAAAGCCCAAAATGTCAAACAGCAGAACGACACAGAACTGGGAGTAAATCAATTGCCAGGAAAACTCCTGACCTATATGAACAGGAGCAGGAAACAAAGGAACCTCAGCCTAAAATCCATGGCTGACAGAGCTTAGCACAAGAAAGTTATGTTTGCAGAAGAAATCCTAGCAACAGTACGGGGTCACTGCTCGGTGCAGGCAGGAGAATTGGGGAGGATTATGCAGAAAATGCAGAAGTGTTCAAACAGACTTTTAGTCGGTATTTGGAAAGAAGGATGATTTGCTTTCATTGCTTGAAGATGATGAAATACTTTCCAGTCTATTAGTAACCGAGAGAGATGTTGGAACCCGTCAGCAATGAACATTTTTAAATCAGCAGGCTCAGGAGCCCCAGACTGTTGGCAGAGGAGCTCTGGGGCTGCTGATGGTGAATGTTAATGGCAGCAGATCTGTAAA
The DNA here is from genome assembly GCF_036250125.1 of Pseudopipra pipra. NCBI lineage: Eukaryota > Metazoa > Chordata > Aves > Passeriformes > Pipridae > Pseudopipra > Pseudopipra pipra. Next base: position 2,032,021 of record NC_087563.1, on the reverse strand, counting down.
TGCCCAACTTATCAAAATCTATTAAACCCGAAGGGAATCAATGAACCGTCAGAGGAAAGAGCAACTCTGGGTCAGAGCAAGGGAGGGGATTTTTTTCATCCTGTCTGTCATTAGTGTAACTTGGAGTCACAGAGAATCACAGGCTGGGTGAGGCTGAAAGGACCACAGTGGCTCATCTGGAGCCACCTCCCTGCTCCAGCAGGGCCATCCCAGAGCACATGGCACAGGATTGTGTCCACATGGGTCTGGAATATTTCCTAACAAACCAGAGCCACCATCTCTCCCAGGTTTGCTTAACCTGACAGCTCTGAGGCACAGAGGTGTCACTCAGGACTCACTCAGACCAAATTTTTCTTCTCCAAAAGGCAACTTTGACTTCTGGGCTGGACTGAAACCCACTGGAGACAAGAAAGTCAAACAAAAAAGGGATCTTGGCTCAAGCCCTGCTCCATCACTGCCCACACACCAGTTTTCTGACCAGGATGTAGGTTTTGTGAAGCTTTTCCTGGGGTGTGACTGGGCACGAGAAGAGCTGGATTGTGGCCCTAAAATGGCCCAAAAGGACACACAGAAACCCAGGAGTGCTGAGATGTGGCTCTCCAAGCCAGGAGCACTCCCTGTCCCAAACACACAGGAATCCACACCTCTGTTGGCTTCAAGTGCCAGCAGGAGATTTATATTAAAAAAGCTTAACTCCCTCTTCTTTCTAGTAAGCAGAGTTAGAAGGGAAGTGAATTAAATCAGTGTATACTTTACACCACTGTGTAAGTTACTCACAGGCCTAAATGGGGCTAGGAAGCCTTATTAGTACCAGATTCCCTTCCTGCTTCAGAGGACCATCAAAGACATCACAAAGGCACAAAACTTTGTCTTTGGAACACACTGATGTTTTCAACCCCTCCCAAAGAGCGTTGCACTAAACAAGCTTGCTCATAGTGAAGTTGTAATACTCTGTTGGACCTCCCATAATGTAATGAGGCCTCACTGGAAACAGAAGAACAGAAAAAAAAAAGATTAATCAAAATCCTGCGTGAATTTATTTATGGATCACAAAAAATGTTTCTGGAATATCCAAGACATGGTCGAGGGATAAAGTTAGATCAAGTTCGGATTTATCTCGATTACCTAACCTGGCATTAAAATCCTTTCCACTGATCAGCAAACAGAGGGATAAAAAGATTTCAGAGACATTATGTAGGTCTGGAATAATTCCCAATACGGGTTCCTATAAGAAGAGGAATTGTGGGAGGAATACAAATATTAATCAGAAGAAAAGGTTCTAAATTGGGAAACTGCTCTGGCAATGAGACAAAAGGCTAAGTCATTAGTGTAACAACCTCTAATCCCCATCAGAGCAGCCAGTCTCATGACAGAGATGGACGTGAAATGGCTTTCTCCATAAATATTTCAGTTTTGATTAATTCCAACATTCTATGTCTGGACGTAACAAATATGTTGTGAAACATATCATGAAAAAACAGAGACATTTGGCTGAACAATCCAAAACCGTGTAGAAAACTCATTTTCGAGGAAACGGAGAAACACATTTTAAAGCTGTTTTCTTCTTAACTTGATGCAGAAAATTCCCCGGTGCCCAACTCTTTAAAATAACTTCTGCCCAAAAAAGCAGTCTATCTAATTAAGTCCAGAACCACGCTACCGTTTTGACCCTGATTTCCATTGGCAACTCCCTGACAGGCACCAAAATACCTTATTAAATTTTTCTAGGGATGGCAGTTCGGATTTATAAAAAAAAAAAAAAAAAAAAAAAAAAAGTAAATATTTTCTAGGTCAGAAAAGGCAAGAAATGGCAGGAACAGTCCTGCAGTCCCAGAATTCACACTGAGCATCAGGCAGTAAGCTCGGAGTCCTGCTTTGGTGACAAGTACTCATGTAAAGCAGATCATCCCTACCCAGAGACTGAAGCACATCCATATGCATAGCAAAGCTCCCAGATTACTCCCAGCTCTCTCTTTTTCGCCTGTAATTACAAATCTTTTCCTTTCAGAGGCTGTGCCTGTCTAAGAAGCTCCTGTGACAGTACAACTGTGTTGGGGTTACAGACAGAAGTGGATCAGAGTGGATCCCAGGTAAGAATGTGTTTTAGGAAGAGTGTTTTTTAGGCAGCTCCTCCTGTCCCAGGTTTCTGGGTATGATTGTGATCCAAAGGGACTGGGGACAGAAAAGGGTGAAAACTGCTGGATTCTCACTCTGGCAGTGGAAGAAATGGACCTGTAATGGTGGTCTGTGCTTGAGGTGCTTCATAAAGCAGGAATTTCCTGGAGGAGAGGGAAGTTGCAGCGCTGTCTGTGAGCAGGGACAGCAGCCAGGGAATGGCTGGAGCTGTGTCAGGGCAGGCTCAGGTTGGATCTCAGGCAAAGGTTCTTCCCCCAGAGGCTGGTTGGGCACTGCCCAGGCTCCCCAGGGCAGTGGGCACAGCCCCAAGGCTGCCAGAGCTCCAGGAGGGTTTGGATGATCCTCTGGGGCACAGGGGGTGACTCTTGGGGATGGGCCTGTGCAGGGCCAGGGTTGGACTGGATGGTCCTTGTGGGTCCCTCCCAGCTCAGGATATTCCATTATTCTATGGTTTTATCATGTTGCAACTCGACCTACTTTACAATAAAGGATATAAAAGTTGCCATCAAATTTTCCCTCACGTAAAGGTTTTCCACTTCTGACGTTATTATGGGCTTCTTATGTAATGCTGAAGTGTATTTTGAAGACAGATGCATTAGCTTCCAATTTTGCTTTTAAGTAGTGCTCCCAATCTAATTAAATCATCATTCCCTGAGTTTGCACCCTGCAGATGAGCAATGCTGCTTTCCAGAGCACTCCATGTCCTGAGCACTGTGAGCCGAATTCATGGCTGCCTAAGCACACAGAAAATACCTGCAAGCATTTAAGAGCCAGGTGGAAATACCCTGGGGAGAGTCAGCAGAGTAACTCAAAACAGAAACAAGTGTTTCTCTAAAGCATGAAATGAAGGAGGAAAATATATCTGAACAAACTGGAAAATGAAAGCAGGATTGAAAGAGGAAAGTTTGGCACCACTACACACAGTTTTATACTAAACTAAACTGAGCTACAGGGGCAGCCACATTCATAACTCAGTTGTCCCCCATATCAAAGAGCTGGAGATGTTCTCCAGCTGCCTCTCCACAGCACTGCATATCTTGTCAGCTACTCCTGGGAGCTAATTCATCCAAACTCTCCCTGTTTGGGTCATTTCTGATGGCATTCGGGATCCCCTCAGTAACAGGAACTTTGGGACAGGCTCCCTGGGGCAGTGGTGGAGTCACCACCCCGAGGTGTTCAAAGAACGAGCAGACGTGGTGCTTTGTGACATGGTTTAGTGGGCATGGGATGGCAGTTCTGGGGCTGTTCAATCAAAGGTTGGACTTGATGGCCTTGGAGGTCTTTTCTGCCCTTAATGATTCTGGGGTTCAATGACTGAAACACCAGAGAAACCCAGGGAGTTTGGCCAGAGGGAACTGACCCGGCTGAACACGGGTTTTAGCAATTCCAGCCTTCAAAAACCACCAGAGCATTGCTCTGGCAAAGACTGGAGTCAGCAGGGGATTCCAGGACCTCCATTTCAAGCCCCAGGCAGGAGGGCATCCAGCCAGGAGCCCTGGGAGCAGCTGGACTGCTCATGGCCTCCAGGACTCCTTTCCTTCAGGGAGCTCTGAGGTGCTGGAGATCATGAGCTGCAAAAGCTGGTCTCTGTTCCCTGTTCTGGACATTACCTGTGCTAGTGAACATTGGTTTATGGCTATCAGCAGTCTTCCCTCATTTTCTAAAATTTCTGCACAGGATTTTTCTCCCTCCCTTTCCTTCTCCTTCTTCCAAGTCCATGTTGGAGCATCCCACACTTCTGCTCCTGAGATCCCAGTCGTGGTTCTCTCCTCGTGGTGCCCCACTGACAAAAGGACAGATGGTGGTTGGGTGCACACCAGTTTCAGGCTCACAGTCTCTGTTCTGGCTTAGAAATTGTCTTTATTGTCCTCCTTACCTGCCTGGAAGTCCTTCCCAGGTACCTCCACCTGGCTTTTGACAGCTGAAGGAGCCTCCCTAATTCCGTTTGGCAGGACAGTGACTTCCCAGCAGCCTCCCAGCAATTCTTAATTCATTTATACTTTTGACCTCCACAACAGCCTCAGGCAATAAGTTCTGCAATTTAATAATCAGTTATATGAGAATGTATGACTTTCTGATTTAGACCTGATGCCCCATAATTTTATGGGTTATCCTGCACTTCTCCTATTCTTAAAAAAAGTAGCCACCCTCTCTTACTGTTTCCTAACTCATGGTCTCTGTCCCATGGCTGACTGTTTTCTGTCCTGATTCAAAAACCATTCTGTCCTCATCTACTTTCTGTGGGTGGAATTCAGATTAAAAAAATTTGATTTAGTGCTGGAGTTTAGGTATCTACCTCATAGATTGACACCTACAGGTAGAAACCTAAATTTAGGTGTCTAAATCTCTGAGCTAAATAACTCCCACCCACCCTTTTTAGTTCTATTTTATTCTGTGTGAAGACAGGAAGAACAGAACTGCAGATATTAATCAATAGGTGGGTTTGCCAAACATTTATACAGTGACATAATCACATAATGGTGTTTTCCTGTTCCTTTTTCCCTTTTCTGAAAATGTCTCTCATTCAGCCGGAATGTTTTATTGCTGTGGCCGTTGTACCAATGTTTTCATGGAGTTTTCCTACAGCAGCTCCATTTCTGGGTGATAACAACGTTCTGTTCACTCCATAATTGAGGGAATACAATATAGAATTGAGTATGTATATTCCCAGACAAACTACTTTGCATTTATTAGCGTTGACTTTCCCATCCGCTCCTGACACGGTCCCTCACTGCCACGGGAACCATCTGCTTCTCTTCCCAGGGTCAGCCTGGGCTGTCTCAGCTCATTTCTTGCCATCCACAAATTTTATCACTGCAATATTCACCCCCCTTTCCGAATCCTAAATCAAAGAGTTGCATGACTAAGCTGCAGAGTTCCTTTCACCGGGAAAACCCATCTTTTCTCCCACTTTTTGTCCCATTTTGTCTCCATCTTATTTACTTACAAGAGGACATCTTATTATCCCAGCTTAACTACTTTAAGAGTCTTTGAGGAAAGACTTATTGACATTTGTTTGGGAGTCCATGAGCACTTTATCAACGAGATCAGCCTTACCTACAAGCTTGTTGACATCTTCAAAGAGTTCAAATAGATTTATGAGACACAGGCTCCTTCTGCAAGAACTGTAATGACTTTTTCCAAATAAATCACACTTATGAAATTGCCTACTGGTTCTCTTCTTTATTATTGTAGTTTTTACCCACTTATTCAGTTTGGAAGCGAGATTTACTGATCTCTGCTTTTCCACATTTGTCCTGGAGACCTTTTTCTCAAGGCTGAAGACACATTTGCCACTTTCCATCCTTCTTGCAGTGTGGTCAACTTAAATGACACTTTTCATGCTACATTTAGCTTTCTCTTAATCTACTGTTTGAGGTCTTTCAGAACTCTTGATTGAGTATCATCTTATCTTGGTGCTTTCTGACTGCTCATTTTATTGATTTGTTCCAGAATGTCCTCTGCTGGAACTTCATTTAGGGACAATTCCTCATGCTCTCCACGGCTTCACCACTAATGCACCCCTTTCCAGCCTCCCTCTGTAATTTGTTCCCTATTATTACAGTTTCCTACCCTTCTGCCAAGTTTCTGAGGCATTTATTATGTCAATAATTTCCTTTGAAATCAGTCTAGTTCACCTCTTTCGGGCTTCAGAGTTACAGCCCTTGTATAGATATACTTTTACATTTTTTATTGATCTAATTGCCCATTTTTCAAGGGACCTGCTTAACTGGGGCTTTAATTGCTGAGACCATTCTCTGCTATTTCCTTCCTGCATGCTATTGATTTCAGTTCTTCCATTTTTCTACATTACACGAATTTCCTCATTTCTCTGGAAGAGCAGTTGGATCTGGAGCCATGTGCAGTTGTTTATTTGGTGAGTTTCCACAACTGTCAACTATAAAAATACCTCATTGCTTTTGAATGTTAAAGCCTAGTTTGCAATCTAGTCCACGTTGATTTATGTAGCTTATCTCTCTTGTAAAAGCCACCTCACCAACGACTCAGAATCTGCTCGTCTGGTACCGTGAAAATTTATAACAGTGATTCCACTTTCAAGTGTCTTTCCTATTCACTCCTCTCCTCAGTACCCACATCACTCACACCACCAGCTCCCTCTAGCACCAAGTGTGGACACAAAAGTCCAGCAGAGGCCTCAACAGCACTGCAGAAAATGAGATTTTCTCCCGTGTTTTATAATACATTCCATTAACACCTCCCAGTATGAGACTTTTGTGATTGCTCACTCATGTTTAATTTTTTATTTTCTCTAATTCCCATATCTGTTCCTGGCACGCTTCAGGCAGACAGTTGAACCTTTTTTTAATATATTTTGGTAGATGTTTCCTCTTTCCTAAGTGTGGCACAGAGCAGTTCTTTCTATTTATTTGTTGATTTCTGCATCACTGTCTCTGGTTTCTCAAGCTCATTAGAAATCTGATCTTGACCTTCAAAGTGCACCCCAGTTTCCCCAGAAATTTTATGAGTTAAAACATACAGGTCATTAATTAAAAAATTGCATAGAACTGGGGACAGGACACACACCAGCAGGGCTGCAGTAAAACAGCCTCCCAGTCACAGGGCAGAGTTGCCACCCACATTATCACCAACCATGGGAAGTTCAACAGGGGGAAGTGCTGGATTCTGCCCTGGGATGGGGCAACCCTGGATGTTTGTACAGACTGGGAATGAGAGGCTGGAAAGCAGAGCTGGGAAAGGGCCCTGGGGGTCCTGGTGGGTGCCAGTTGTCCCTGAGTCAGCAGTGCCCTGGCAGCCAGGAGGGACAACCCTGTCCTGGGGCATCAGGGAGGGGATTGTCCCGCTCTGCTCTGCCCTGGGGCGGCCTCACCTCAACATTGGGGCAGTTTGGGGGGACAGAATAGAAGGAAGAGATTGAGCCATTAGAGAGTGTCCAAAGGAGGGACAGGGAGATGGGGAAGGGCCTTGATTTGAAGGCGTGGGAGGACACTGAGGGCACTTGGTGTGTTCAGCTGGAGCAGAGGAGACTGAGGGGAGACCTCAGTGCAGTTCCAGCTGCCTGGGCAGGGGCAGAGGAGGGGCAGGGACTGAGCTCTGCTCTGGGGGGACCAGGGACAGCAGCCAGGGAATGGCTGGAGCTGTGTCAGGGCAGGCTCAGGTTGGATCTCAGCCAAAGGTTCTTCCCCCAGAGGCTGGTTGGGCACTGCCCAGGCTCCCCAGGGCAGTGGGCACAGCCCCAAGGCTGCCAGAGCTCCAGGAGGGTTTGGCTGATCCTCTGGGGCACAGGGGGTGACTCTTGGGGATGGGCCTGTGCAGGACTGAGTGTTGGACTGGATGATCCTTGTGGGTCCCTTCCAACCCAGCATATTCTGGGATTCTGGTAAAATCACACACCTTCTAAATGATGGAGTGCAAGCTCTGAGCTGCACAGGGCAAGCCTGGACAAGGAATTTGGCTGTGGTTTCTCCCTCATTCCTGGATCCAGAGTCCAGCAGGGGGGCTGCTGCTGGACGGGCTATTTTGAGCACAGTGCAGATCACTGTTGCTGGGAGCTCACTCAGTGCCTCTGATCATGGCACTGTGAATCTGCCCACACAACTGCAATAAATCTCCTTGCCCCAGGACACTCTGGCTTTTCTCTGCTTGCACAATGCAACCATCCATTAGAGGAAGGGCTGCAACAGATGGGCTCTCCCTTCTCCAGAAACAAGGTAAGTGCCTCACCCAGCCAGAAATACTGGGCACACTGATACAGACCATATTTCTTTAGTCTGCTTCTGAGAGAATCATGTGGAACAGTTTCAAAAGCTTTCCTAAAGCAAAATATGTCCCATCTGCTGCCTCGTCTTCATCTACTAGACATTATTTTCTCAAAGAAGGAAATTACAGTAAGATCGCACAATTAATTCTCGGTAAATCTATGTCCTTTTTTTTCCCCCTTTTATCTTCTATTTGCTTTAAATTGATCATATAATATTTTTTCAGACTTATTTCTGGGAAGAGTGGTCTCTCATTCTCTGGTTTCTCTTTTTTTTCAAGAGAGTTACACTGTGTTTGCCTCTCGACAGCGCTCAGTGATCTCACCTGCCTTCCACGAGGCAGGGCAGTCACTAATGCTCCAGTAATTGCTTCAGCTCCTGCCTGCACTGCCCACATGGCTCTCACAGCACATTCCCAGAGCTGTCTGAGGCCAGAGCTGCTGATCTGGAGAGACAAGGAGAGAACAAATATAAAGCACAAAACCAGTGTAAAAGGACATGAGGGATAAGACCCAGCTCAGAGTGTTTGCTCTGCTCTCACAATTGATGGTTTAGTACAGAATCATGGAATGGGTTGGGTTGGGAGGGAGCTTAAAGACCATCTCTGCCACGGGCAGGGATAACTTCCACTACAGCAGGTAGCTCCAAGCCCCGTCCAACGTGGCCTGGAGCCGTTCCAGGGACGGGGCAGCACATCAGGACACTGTATGGACACAGCAGGACGGTGCCTTCCAGCCGGGGAAAATCAAGCTGCCAACTCCAGGAAGGCTGCACCTTGAAAACACATTTTCAGTCGAGAATCTTCGCTCCCCTGTGCTGCCGGGGGTTTAAATACCAGGAGCACTGGCGGCTGCACACGTGATGACAGATTTGCTGACTTACAGGGAGACGACGCCGGGGCTCTCACCAGCCAGCCGGGAAGTGCCGGGGAGGAGCACGAGGTCCCGCCGCATGTCACACATTTGCAAGGGAAATGCGAGTGAAGGATCCTGGAAGGCAAAGTCAGGCTGCTGGCTGGAAGATTTAGCCCCAGGGTGCTGTTGACAGTTCCTCTGAAATCCTTCCACTTCAACACGCAGCTCCAATTAGGCACCGGGGAAGGAGCCGCTACCGGGGGTGATGGGCTCCATCAAAACTCCGCAGTGAAATCAGGCTTTTCGCAAGGAAAACATGCATGATGAGTTTAATTAAGTGGGAGCTGGGGGAAATCTGTCATGAGTTAAGGGTAAACAGATTGCTAAGGGTTGGTACAACACAAACACTCTTTGTATCCCTGTAGTTCAGAGAAAGAGCTCAGTACAGGGGTGGAAGAGCTCCCAGGTGAAATTTATTGTATCAAAATGGACTAAGAAGCTAAACAAAGCTGCCCCCCAAATTAAGAACTATAAATCTAAAAAATTGAGGGGTGGGAGGGGTTAAATTAAAAAAAAAAAAAAAAAACACAAAACCAAACGAAGTAAAACACAGGTAATAAAATCAGCAGCAAATAGTAAATCCCAGTGACAAAACTAACAGTATACTACAGTATATGGCCATAAACTACAGAAAAGACAGTATAAGTCATAAAAGGGAAAGGTTCTTTTTTTATATCAAAGAGAATGTTTTAAGGAATCTAGTCAGGCTAAAATTCTTACTGGAAAAGACTATACACTGAATGTGTCTGGCAGTAAGAATGTAAATATATGAGCCCAGTTATCCCATCAGTCACCAGAGAAAGAAGACTGAGTGCTTAATGCTGAGAGGTGAAATACTAAACATGGGCACCTCTATTATTCATAAAATAAATCGATATAATGGCACAAAGGGAAAAAAAAGGTTAGAGAACCAATTTATAGAAACAGAGGCTTGCTGCTCTGCAGAGCTCTCAGAGCCTGAGCAGCCACGGAGAGGCTGCTCTGCTTAATCTCATGCAAGGTGCAAGAGGAGGGAGTTCAAGAAGAGGCAGTCAATGAACCAGCAGAGAATATGGAACACAAGACTCCATCTTGGAGTGCAATGGTTATGACTCGAGAGGTGTCAGTGGGCACAGAGCTCCCCACGAATGCTCAGGTAGAGCGCGATGAGACGGGAGGAGTGCTCAGAAACAAGGAGCCCACTCCCCCAGCACAGCAGCACTGAAGGCACCAGTGGATCTAATTCTGGTGTTCCCATTTAATGCTGTTGAAAGATTAGACTGAGGGCAGAAAAGAGCCATAAAAAGAATATGAGGAGAGAAGAACATGTAACTGGGAAGCTTAAACAGCTCAATTGAGGGGCCACTCGATAAACACCTTCACAAGGGGGAAATATCAACCAACGCTTTTTAATCTCACAGAGACAGAAGAAAGACTAAGGGCTGAAAAATGAAAGTGATTCAAACCAGAAATGAAACACACATTTTTTAACAGCAGTGATGATTAAATTTGGGAACAAACTACCACCTGAAGTGATGGATTTTGCAACTCTTGACATCTGGAACATATGTTCCTGTGAAAAGTTCAAGTTTTGATAAATAAGAATTTTTTCTCCCCTGAAAAACAATTTTGTCAGAAAATTCCTAGCCACTATTCGGGTTTCTTGTCTACTTAAAAAAGATAAAAGATGAGACAGAGAAAGAGCTTTGTACATTGAAAGTTGGTCAAAATGATAATAGAAGCAGAATAATGGAATTCCTAGATAAGGAGTATGATATGGTAGGAGTTAATTATCACAGTGTCTCTAATGGAAATTTTGCATCACTAGTCTTTCAGAATTATTTGAACATATCTTTATAATAATGATCAAAAGGGAACTGCTTGACATAATCTACTTGAACACTCAAGAGCCTCCTGATAGCGTTTTTCAGGCAGGGCCTATTCCAGAAGAATCCTGCATGGATACTGGGGATGCCCCAGAAAGGCAAAGCACAGCCCAGTCCCCTGCCTGGTGTCCCAAAAAGGTATTTCCCTGCAAGCTTGGGCTCTTCTGGGGAGGTGCTCAGTGGCATCATTCCAAGTCTAATTTCTGTAATTTCAATCAAGGCCCCAAGAACTCCTGCAGAAGTGCTTTTAATACACTACAGGAATGAAATATGACACAGAAGGCGCTGACAACTTGTAGAGCATCATTAAACATACCACAGCCATTAACAAATGTGCCAAGGCAGGCTGGTACATCTGTATGGAAGGCAGGCGGAGGAGCTGGGCTCCACATTGCTTTATTTTTTGACTAAAAAACACTTTAGAAGTCTCCAGCTTATCCTGAATCAATAGAATGTGAAGCATCACTGCAAAAAAAAAAAAAAATCCTCTTGGGAATTTTTAGTGGACTGAGAATTGTGGCACTTCTCAGTAAATGTCAGGCTTATCAGAGTTGTGAGTAAGCATCAGTTAGCTCTCAAACAAGCTGACTGTGTTCATTTCTCTCAGAACTGTATGTAATATTCTCCTGGCAAGGAACAGCTCTTTTAGTAGACTGCAGCACAAATTTGTAAAAGAAGCTTGTCTCAGCTCTGATCCAAAAAGCAAAAGAGATCTCGATTAGATGTCTGTGGAAGGAGCTGTTTTTTGACAACAAAGCCCAGATCATTTGGAGTTAAAGGGATGCAAGAAATACAAACTTCTCCTTTTCAGATCATAACAGATGCAGCAATTGTAAGAAAACTTTCTTCCTAAGCCTGGTTTACCCACTTCAAATTACATCAGTAGCTTCAAGTATATTTTGACCCAGGAGTGGTTAACGACATCAATCTTTACAGCACACATTCATCCCTTTCTAAAGCCCCTCTCTTTATTTCTACCATGCAGCTTTTCTCTTTATATTGCTGGATGAGACTCTGCAGCATCGTGGTGAGATCTTCATTAGCATTCAAATCAAAATGCATTGTTTGCTGATGGAGTGGGGAGAGCAGTTCAGCCTTCCCTGCTCGTGCTGACTGTGCTCACCGCTACCATCACAAGTGTTTACATCCACAGATGGGTTTCATTTTCTTTTGACAGAACACAGCAAAGGCTGTGCGGGGTCAGAGTGAAGGTTCCTCTGCTCCAGCAGCTGTTTTTCAATCCAGATGCCCGGGGAAGGAGTTTAGGAACACACCAGGCCTGCAGCGGTGCTTTCTTGGAATGTTACTCTGTTTTCCAACAATATGTGTCTTGGGACTTTTTGAGTCACAATGCCTGGTTTTACTGTTTAACAGGTTATGCTTTAACTCCTCTCCATTAACTTCTTCTGTTACCCCCGGAGCACAAGTAAACTTGGAGCATCCATAATATCCCATGGCAAGGGATTTTACAGCTCAATTACAAGTTTTGTCAAGAACCATCAACCACATTATACTGATTTCTAGCTGTTGCTTTGGAAGAGACTCTAAAGGGGCTTCTCAGTTTGGAGAGAAGGCAGCAAGGGGGATGAGTGAGACTTAAAAAATTATGGTGAGGCCATGGTGAGGTTGCACCTGATGTCCTGTGTCCAGTTCTGGACCCTCATGGAAGAGAGACATTGAAGGGCTGGAGAGAGTCCAGAGCTGGGAATGGAGCTGGGGAAGGGGCTGGAGCAGCAGGAGCAGCTGAGGGAGCTGGGGGGGCTCAGCCTGGAGCAAAGGAGGCTCAGGGGGGACCTTCTGGCTCTGCAACCCCCTGACAGGAGGGGGGGGCCGGGGGGGGTCGGGCTCTGCTGCCAGGGAACAAGGGACAGGAGGAGAGGGAACGGCCTCCAGCTGTGCCAGGGGAGGGTCAGGTTGGACATCAGGAGGAATTTCTCCCTGGAAAGGGTGGTCAGGCACTGGCAGGGGCTGCCCAGGGAGGTGTTGGAGTCCAAGGAAGGTCTGGCTGTGGCACTGAGTGCTCTGGGCTGGGGACAAGGTGGGGATGGGGCACAGGGGGGACTCTGTGATCCTGGAGGGCTTTTCCAGCGTTAATTATTCTGTGATTCTGTGATTTTTATGGTCACAGCCTGGAAAGGTGAGCACTGCAGACACAGAGACCATGGTCTGACCCACCAGATCATTCCTTATGTATTTATGACTAAGTTGTCTTAGTGCCCCCTCAGGACCCTTCCACGAGCTCTAACAAATTTTTGAATTGTGGTTTCTCAGTAGAAAAACTTTCCCTAATATGTTGGGGTTTATCCATTTCTGCTTTTTTTTCCTTACAATTTCTCCTCATTGCTCAGCACAGACTCCAGTGTGACTGTCTGCAGTTCTCCACTTGGTTCCTGGGGACTTTCTCAGGGATTGTTGTCACATTTCCCATCTCCCATCCCTCCTGCAGGGACACTGATTTAAGTGACATGTTACACACTATTGTAGCTCCATAATTGCGTATTTGTTTTCCTTCTGAGCTCTTGAGTGATTACCAGATGGTCTTGGTAATTTCTGACTCTTCATCTTATCAATTAGTCCTAAAATGAATTTTATTGTCATTTAATTTGAGACGGTTCCTTACACTTGTCCCCATAAGTTTGGCTCTCATGGGAGAAGAACCTGCCTCAACTACAGTGAGCACCAACACAGAGCTGAGTTTACTTTAAAGCACCAGTTTTCTCTCTAACTGTAAATCCTTTCAGAGACTGGTCATCTGTTATACCAAACCTCTGCAAATACAGGATTCTGGCAATTTTGAAGATATTTTTACTAGTATTTTTATTATTATGTCAGTGAGTTTGCACCTTAAAATTTCCCCTTGCCTGCCCTACAGGTTTAGCTTCACAGTTAATGCTTTTCTAAATTTTTTTCCAATAGTTTCTTTATTTGCTCAGAAATCCCTGATTTTGAACACTCTCCTCCACTCTGCTGTTAGAATATTGCCTTTTGGTCCCTTGTAGAATTATTTCACTTAGTGATATATTGCTCTGAGCTTCAGATAGGGTGGTTTTATCTAGTTTCTCATCTTCTTCATCCTTAAAGCAGCTGCTTTTAATTTCCTTTTAAGAAGCTCCCCTGCTTTTGAATAGGTCCCATTTTTAAGTGAGGTATTACAGTGAGGTGGTTGGGGGGAAATCAAATACTCCTAAGATATTCTCATGAATCCCTCTGGGAAAAATGAGAGGTATCCATCAAGATTTTTCCAAAGAAGGGAAGCTGTGGATGTGTAGCACCTCCAGCTGGAAGGGGAAGGATGGGGAGGGCTCTGCAGGGAGCAGGGACTTGGATGCTGGGAGAGGTGGGCAGAGGAACCTCTAGCACCAAGCTACAAAAGGGCCTGGCAGGATGCTGTCTAGGGCCAGGTAAAAGACAGGGAGGGAATGCAGAAATCCCAAAGGAAAATTCATATTCGAAGGCAGGAATGGACCTGTGTCAGCAGAACGATGTGAACTCGCTCGTTCAGAGAAGGGAGCTAAAAAGACCTTCTGTAACTGCAGGCTCCCTGCACTCACCCAGGCAGTGTGTCTGGAGCAGAGCTGTCACACGTGACCTTTCCTCAGCATTCCAGGACTGGATTTTGTAGGCAGGCTCTGAGGAGGCCGTGGGGAGCTTGGGGTGAGAGCCCAGGAGCATTTCCCCACACCACAGCTCCTTATGGCTTGTGGGAACCAGTGACTCAGGGATGATGGAAAAGCACCCAGGTATCTTTTTGGGGTGGCTGGCATCCAGCTCCTTGGAAAAAACAACCTTCCACCAAAAGAAGAAGGGCCAGCATGGGATGCAGTGAGGGCCATGCACCTCTTCTGCAGGGCAGGACAGCTCTCCAGGCTGTCACTGGCTCGTGTCATCCCACACGTGGGTCACAGAATATGCTGAGTTGGAAGGGACCCACAAGGATCATCCAGTCCAACCCCTGGCCCTGCACAGGCCCATCCCCAAGAGTCACCCCCTGTGCCCCAGAGGATCAGCCAAACCCTCCTGGAGCTCTGGCAGCCTTGGGGCTGTGCCCACTGCCCTGGGGAGCCTGGGCAGTGCCCAACCAGCCTCTGGGGGAAGAACCTTTGCCTGAGATCCAACCTGAGCCTGCCCTGACACAGCTCCAGCCATTCCCTGGGTCCTGTCCCTGGTCCCCCCAGAGCAGAGCTCAGTCCCTGCCCCTCCTCTGCCCCTGCCCAGGCAGCTGGAACTGCACTGAGGTCTCCCCTCAGCCTCCTCTGCTCCAGCTGAACACACCAAGTGCCCTCAGTGTCCTCCCACGCCTTCAAATCAAGGCCCTTCCCCATCTCCCTGTTCCTCCTTTGGACACTCTCCAATGGCTCAATCCCTTCCTTCCATTGTGTCCCCCCAAACTGCCCCAATGTTGAGGTGAGGCCGCCCCAGGGCAGAGCAGAGTGGGACAATCCCCTCCCTGGTGCCCCCAGGACAGGGATGTCCCTCCTGGCTGCCAGGGCACTGCTGACTCATATGTGGCAGCAGTTGGTCACATTTGGAGTACTTGGGATACTGGTGTGTCCAGGCAGCCTTTTGCTCCCAGTTGCAGGTGTCCCAGCCCCGCAGGACCCTGCCCATGGGGACAGGCTCCCTCCTCCCACAGACAAGCTTTACAAAATGCAATGGAAATGGAATATCAAGCAGGCAGCTGGCACATCCCAGGCAGGCTGCAGAGCCACGATGACTCACAGAAACAAATCTGCCAGATGTTCCAGCCCCACAAGGGAGCCACACGCTTGTCCTACTGCAGGAATTGTGGTTTGCCTCCTGTCGTGTTGCTTCCTGCAAGAACGCTGGAAAATGGTGCTGGCTCGAGAGTTACTTTCCCTGCTTAAAACTGGTGCTGCCATAGGTTTGTGGAGTTGGTGACTATCAATAACTCAGAGCTCAGAGAAATGCTGTGCTCCCCTCTTCCTCCAGCGTGGCTTGTTTACACCCTGTGCTGCAATCTGAAAAATGCCATCTCTAATGAATACTAAATAGTGGGAGGCTTTTCCTCAGCAGCCTGTTACTGAACCTGATTGCTGTGCAGGATAATGTGCTGGGAGAGAGCGGGGGCTTGGCTGTGTCTCTCTGTTTCATGCAGTCATAGAAACTGTCAGGCTTAGGTGGCTCTGTGATCTCCAGGCAGCAATGTCTCCCTGCACCCTTTCCCGGCTACCCATTTATTTTTAAAATGTTCCATTGTTACTGTCACTCAGCCCTTTCAGCCAATTTTCATGTCATTATTATTTCCGTCTCTTTAAAATTTATCTACTTATGCAATTTTAATCTTTTTTTCTTTTTCCAAGCCAATTCATAGTAATATGTTAACAGCTGCCTTGTAGTGGAAGTCGCTGGGAGTTAATACTCCAAAGCCCTCACTGTTAAGAACTGACTCACCTCAGTGTTGTAAATCTGCACTGCCTTGCACCCCTCTCCTCAGAGCATTCTCATGTGTCTGCTTATCACCAGGAACATTCCCGACCCTGCCTGTGGAGGGCACAGGAAAAAAGCAAAGGATACCAGTGAGCAAGGAATCTTTCCCCACACAAATGACATCCGAAATACTGCTACAGCTCCTTAAGCTCAAAGGACCAGGAAGCAGAAGGGGATCTGTATTGCAAAAGATCAGGAATGAAGGAGGGAGAGGAGGAAGAGTTGTAACAGGGTCCTTGCCCACATTTCAATATTCCTGCAGCCAACATGGAATACAGCTGCCTCTATTTTGGGAGTTTGATGACACTGTTGATTTCCCTCCTCTGCCAGCAGTTCCATCTTCCCTGTGAGGGTGGGGAGGCCCTGGCACAGGTTGCCCAGAGAAGCTGTGGCTGCCCCTGGATCCCTGGAAGTGTCCAAGGCCAGGTTGGACGGGGCTTGGAGCAACCTGGGATGGTGGGATGTGTCCCTTCCCATGGCAGGGGGTGGAATGTCTAAGGTCCCTTCCAACCCAAAGCATTCTGAGATTCTTGCAAACAACTCAAGGCATGACCATGATGATAATTCTACATAACAGCACAGCAGGAAAGGTACTGACCCAAAGCCTTGTTAATGCACAACACAGGTAAGAGTTTGTTGGGTGGTATTTTTTTGACCCTTTTTAGATATTGAATTCAGGCAAAATCAATGTTTCTGAATAACAACAAATCATTCATACCCATTGCAATGGTGATCTTTTCTCCCTTGACTCATACACAGGAGTGCTCACATAAATATACATCCACTTCCCATCCACACAGTATCAAACACCCCAGAAGTGCTACAGGACCCAGCATAACACGTTGGTTTAGGAAGATCAACCCTGCAGTCACGTGTGTGCACTGAGAGGAGATACTAAAGCTCAGCACACAGGCACTGCTGGCTGAGCTGTGCAAAGGTCACCCTGTGCTGTGAATAAGCTCATGTCAACACTGTGAGTTTATGAGAGTGCAGAAGACACTTTGCAAAGGAGATCCAGGCTCTATGGGTTAAAAGGTTATGAAATTTAGTCTAATCTCTATTTCTGTTTTCTTAGACGTTCACTATCAATCTATTATAGGCAAAGAAGTCAGTGCAACCCAAAACTAGGTTTCCCAACTTCTTTTACGTGACCCTGACCATATTTATCATAGAATCACAGAAGGGTTTGGGTTGGAAGGGACCTTAAAGATTCCACTCTCCTACCACCCCCCTTCCACCAGCCCAGGTTGCTCCAAGCCCTGTCCAACCTGGCCTTGGACACTTCCAGGGATCCAGGGGCAGCCACAGCTTCTCTGGGCAACCTGTGCCAGGGCCTCCCCACCCTCACAGGGAAGCATTTCTTCCTAATATCTAATCTACAAGACAACTTCTACAAGACTGTTCAGACTTGTAGTTTAAACTGCTCAGAATTCTCCCATGCTACCCCAAAATCTCTTTTCTAAATCACACTGATTTGCATCATCATTTCTCAGACTGAAATGAAATAATTTCTTTTTGCCAGAACATTCCTTCCACCACCCCCTTGAGAACCACTTGTGTCTCTGTGCTTTATCACAGGAGTTTCACATTTGGCACAGGGTGAAAGGTGAAAGGTTTGTATCTGTTGCCTTCACAACTGTCCACAAAGTTCTTATACTGGAACACACTCACAGTCAGCTACAAGTCAAACAGAATAAGCAAGATACCAAAAGATTTAACACCCAGGAACAGAAAATCACCAGAATAATCAGCATGATTTCTAAGTACATAGAAACTAATAAGGAGATGAGCACTTGTCAATGTGAATCCCTCAGGAACAAAACAAGCTGATTCAGTCTAATATTGCTCTCCAGTGCATGAGACTTTGTGGGTGAGGAAGAAGCAGCAGATTCCACACACCTCAATGTCACTGAGGCTCCTGACATTGTCCCACGTGGGTAAAGAATGCCCTGGCTGAAGTCATGACACAAATCTGGTTGGAATCTGCAGTCTGAAAGCAGTTTCCAATGGTTCACTGTGAAATGCAAAGGACAAATTGAATGGTTACTCAGCTGTTCATAAGATCCACTCAATATTTTATTGATAGGCTGGATGAGGGAATGGACTGTGTGTTTATTAAATCTGCCAAGATTAAATCTGCAAAGAGTGGCTGCAAATATATGGGGGAGAGTGGTATTAGAAACTTTTGACAACTTGGACAACTCTATAAATACAGGAGCCATCTCAATGGTAAAAAGCATTGTGGTTTCACTTAGGCAGGAGTAAAGTGCACAAATACAGGATGGACATCAGCTGGGCAGAGAGCAGTCTGGAAAGAAAACCAATCTAAAGGTTCTGATAACAAGCTGAACAGGGGTTATTGTCTGAGCAGAGAGAAAACACTCCTCAGGCATATTAGCAGAAGAATTACCTACAAGACATCTTGCAGGTCCTTGTGGTGTTCTCAGTGACACCTCAGTGCAGAGGCACATCCAGCTTTGGGTGCTGCTCCTTTGACAGGATAAGCAGCAACACGAAGGGTTGGAGGGCTGGGAAACATGACCTGAATCAGGAGACTGGGAACAGAACATGCTCAAAAGAGAGAACGCCACGGAAAGATGCAGTAACAGCCCTGACAGAGCAGGATCAGTGCAGTAACAGTCCTGGAGCAGATCAAAGTCTGCTACAAAATGGAAGAGAAACAACCGCTCTGCACACGCCAAGAATATCATCAGCAGATCTGACTGTGTGTGGAAGGAGGAGATGGAATAAGTGATCAGCTGAGATTTCTTCCAGCTTCACTTTTCAATGATTCTGTGCCCAGCTGAAGACAATTAGAGTTTGTCTGTACCCAGTTTGCCCTGATGTCCCCCAGTGCCTTCACGCAGCAATTGCTCGTGCACATTTGCATCATTTTTAAATTAATGTCTTCATTAAGGTTAGTGTTTTACGTTCATCCTACCATCTCAAGACTATCTGTCTTACAAATACCTTATCAAAATGCTATTTGCCAAACCAGTCTGACTCACAACTCATTCATCAAAAGCCATTTTAATAATTAGTCCTCAAATCCTAATTCAATAAAATCTTCGTATCTTGATTTTCCCTCCCACCCAGCACAATGGGCAAAATGGTGTGTAATCCTTTGGCACCGTTACTTTCAGACTCACAGAACCCAGATTAGAGCTGCTGGTGCCAGTCCCCCTTTCCAACGACATAATTTTAGAAACTACTACAATTTTAGAAAAGAAAATGTGGACATCTTGGGCCTCTCAGCTGCAGATTCTTACAGAAGACACTGCTAGGGTCATTAGTATCCAGTCCAATCCCTGGCACAAAGGCAGGTGTAGCCCTACCTATGTCCATTCTGACACCAGAAAAAATCTTAAAATACTTGAAATCTTCCCAAACTACCCATTTCAGTGATTCTACATCCTGTATTAACAACTGATGTCCCTGTTAGTGCAGTTCAGCCTGTTATCTCCAGCCATTTTCTCATGGAAAGCAGTTAGAGCTGCAGTGGCCAGGCAGGGCAGCTGATAAATAAGACACTTTCTTAGTGACCATGACTTCTCAGGGTGCCAGGGGAAAGCTGTGCTGCCTTATCAAATCACTATAATCAATGACCAATATTGATATAGCTATAGTCCAGCTTCCTGCAGGATCCATCAAACTAAATGGTTGGAAACTGCTGGAAGGACAGCAAAGATCCTTGTGAAATTGTGCAGGTTCTGAGATTTATGGAAGCACAGCTCGATTTCACTGGCATACATTCAGTTAAATCAACATTACATAAAACTTCATATATAAGGTTTCTTATATAAAAGAAATCATGCACGCCACAGACCTCGTTAGCTCTGTGTACCCTGTTAAATTGAGTTGATATGTCAGAGAGTAGAAACCCAAAAGATTCCTGATTTATCATCTTAATCCTTTACATTTCCTCTCAAGAATTCACACTGCTGTCATTTTCTCCTCCATTCCCATTACCTTCTTCGTAACATATTGGCCTTCTTACTTTTACTGAATAATTCCTGGTCTATTATATCTATAATTATACTAATAATTAAGCATGCCTTTTCATCAGCTAGCAGCTAATTACTTCTGTTCCTACCCAGCTTGCTCAGAAAACAGTCAATTCATCTGCATCCCCATCACTCTCCCCGTTGCTAAGCAGTCAATGCCACTCAGCAGTGGCACTGCAATGGGGTGGGGTGGCTCACCCTGCATTAAAGGTGCTTTGTGGCACCTGAGTGGAGCTGCCTTTCACCCTCAGAGGAGTTTTTCACCTGAGCAAGCTTTAGTCACCCTTGCTTGGCAAAGACTCCTTATCCCAAACAGCTTTGGAGCTGCCTGGAAGTAGCTCCTGCTCACTGCAAGGAGTAGTTTGTCATTGGAGAGACACAAAAAGAACTGCACCCTAAACCAGCCTCTGCCAAATCAGTCTTAGGCCTTTTTTCGGTCAGACCATACCCAAGATTTTGTTAGATGTGCACTGAAGTCATGGAGCCTTCTAAGCTCTCCATTATCTGGACTCCTGTAAAGCTTTTCACGTGGTCCCCCACAACATGATGATCAGAGGGATGGAGCAGCTCTGCTGGGAGGAAAGGCTGGGAGAGCTGGGATTGTTCAGCCTGGAGAAGAGAAGGCTCCAGTGTGACCCAACTGTGGCCTTCCAGTGCCTGAGGGAGCTGACAGGAAAGATAGAGAGAGACTATTGACAAGGGATGGAGTGACAGGACAAGAGGGAATGGCTTCAAACTGCCAGAGGGCAGGGTTAGATGGGATATTGGAAAGAAATTCTTCCCTGTGAGGGTGGAGAGGCCCTGGCACAGGTTGCCCAGAGAAGCTGTGGCTGCCCCTGGATCCCTGGAAGTGTCCAAGGCCAGGTTGGACGGGGCTTGGAGCAACCTGGGCTGGTGGAAGGTGTCCCTGCCCATGGCAGAGGGCGGGACTGGATGGGCTTTAAGGTCCCTTCCAACCCAAACCCTTCTGTGATTCCATGACTCTCCACTGGCACTCACACACTGTCCATCCCATTTGGATCATTCCTGTGTTTGCTGCTGTGACAACTGGACATTGTCATCCTGACCCTGCTGCTCACTCTGCCCCAAATCACTCATGCTAGTTAGTACCAAACTTCAGTGACGTGATGAGAAATCAGCTCAGATTGATTTTTTTTCCCCAATTACCTGTCATTTTGTCTGTTGTAGATTGGAGAGAGAAGCTGCTGTTCCAGGGCAGGAATTCCCACCATCACCAGCCTTGGCAAGCTGCTTCCTTCCCTGCTTCTCAGTTAATGAAATCAGGTAAATTAACATTAGTGAAATGTTAATGGCTGATATTTGTAGGCTTCCCAGAGACTGGGCTGGGCCAAACCCCTTAATCCTTTTAGCTGATTCATGACTGCATCCTCTGAAATGAAAAATGTTGGCAAATGCAGTGATTGTGCTTGATTCCAGAGAAAGGGAATTTGAAAATGAGGAAATTTGTTAAAGAAAACGCTCAGAGTGGCAGCCAGAAAGGTAAAATGTTTTCAGATGGCAGGTAGACTATTTTAGGATTCTATATTGGAGGCTCAAAGCAAATGCATATAACCTGTCAAAAAAAAAAGACTTGAGAGGAAAACAAAAAGCTGGCATCATAAAACAGCAGGATCAGGGAGGCTCTTGGAAGTTAAAAGGTATCCTGCAAAAAGCTGAAGTTGTGTCTGAAAAAGGAAAACTAAAAAGAACATAAATTCTGGCAGACTAAATGTAAAAGCACAATAACATAGACTGAAGAAAGAGTTTAGAAGCAGTTTGCTAAAGAAATAGAAAAGTATGCTATAAATCCTTCCTGAACACATCAAGAGCAAGAAGCCTTGGAAGAGTCAGTGTGAGGAAGAAGGCTCAGAAAAGATGATGCCATCACAAAAAAATCCCAAGCACTTTTTTTTTTTTTTTCCCAAAATCTCTGTTCACCTGGAGAACCTTGAAAACTCTCCAACCAGCACCTTGTTTGTAAGGCCTTCAGAGAAGGCTTGTCTTAATTTCAGGGTGTTAAGTGGAGATTACAGACCAGATAAAATGAATAACAACGTATCACTGGGCATGGATGGAATTCAAGCAAGGTTTTTATTGAATGTTAAATATGAATCATCTGACCTAACACCCTCAGTATGTATGTAACCTTTCGCTGAAAATTGCTGTGATTTTCAAAGGGCTGGAAGGTAACGAGTAAGAAATCGGGTTTTTTAAATAAATCCAGTGGCAATTCAAGAAACCACAGATCACTAAGTTTAATGTCCATTTGGGTCATATTGGCTGAAGCTGTGGCAAAGAACAGAATTAGCAAGCACATGAATAAAAGTAACATGTTAGGGAAAAGTAAACATGACTTTTGTAAAAGGAATCTGAGCCTCCTAAATCTGCTGGAATTCTCTGAAGGACTCAAAAGCATGTAAATAGCAGAGCTCCAGCTGAGAAATTTTCCCTGCATTTCCAACTCACCCCAAGCTTCCAGAAACCTCATGCATAGAAGGTCCCATCAAAGGCTCTTAAATAAACTAAACAGCCAGGGATTGCAGGTGAGGACCTCACAGAGTTAAATAAGAATTTAGTGCTGGAAAAAGAAGATTATACTAAAGGATGAGTTTTCACAGTAGAAGACGATCATCAGGGGAGTCCCACAGAGATTATGGTCCATGGTGCTCAATGTGCTCAGGAATGATTTGGAAAGTTGGTGGAACAGGGAAGATGATTTCTGATAAAAACTAAATTAATTAGGATAATATTTACTACAAAAAACTTCAAGATCTTACAACACTGAGCAAGCCTTGTGATGAAGTGGAAGATAAATTTCAGCCCTGACAACCATAATCTGGCTATCCACAAAAAGCAACACTAACTTTACACGGGGACTGATGGGCCCTGAGCTAGTTTGCACAATTTAGGAAATACATCTCAACATTGTAACAGCTTGTTCTATGAATATGTGACCCCACTGCTGAATAGCAGGCAAAAAAAAAATTCCAAAGTTCAGCACAGTTTGGAGAGAAAAGCACAACCTTGCTCCTGTACGATTTATGGTGTCTCTGCTTCTCCAAAACAAAGCACACTTCTGGTACCTTCACCTGAGACAAACTGTAACAGGCAAAAGAAAAGCTACGTGGCAGGATGACAAACATGGCAAGTACAAAACCTCTTTCATGTGAAAAACAAAGTTAGCAGGAGAAGTTGAATGGGAAGGGATCACTTGGCGTTTGTCGTTCCCAGCCGTGCCGAGCAGGCCAGGTGCCAGGGAGGGGGACGGACACCGTACAAGAGCTCTGTCTCGTGCCTCTTTGTTCAGCTGCTGAAGCCTTCTATGCTGTCAGACAACGATTTCAAGGGCTGTGGGAGAGCTGTGACAGCTACACTTCATACATAATCCCTGCATGTTTTCAGGAAAAAGAATATAAAGGGGGAAAGGAGGAATAAACAATTGCTGTACTTGCAGTACTTTCTGTGCCCATTAATTCTAATTCATCATTCACTAGAGGTCTCTACTTCTTTTCCCATCTGCCCTCCTCCTACCACATTTTCTGAACTAAAATTTAAAAAAATAATAATTAAAAAACCACAATTAGGCAGCATTTATTAACATCTGCCTGTAGTGACCCAGCTGTTGTTTGCCAGCCTCTACAGTGATGTATTTTAACATCCTCCTCTCACCTCTCTACACTTCTTTCCCAGCTCCTTTGAGCATGGGGGTTCAGGCTGTTAACTCAGCTCCTTCAGGGACAGCTCTACCTTTCAGTCACTTGTGCAGTGACTTGTACCAATTGGTCCCAGCCCTGATCACAGCCTTAAACTCCTGGCGAGCCATTAATAATACACAGCAATCATTTTAATTGCAACCGGGTGTCTGGAATTTAGGAGCTGTGCACAGACTTCCTTCTATCCACAATATTATTGTCCCATTGTGCATTTTGGAGTTTAGCTCTCATTAAAAGTAATAGAGGGAAATAGTCTGTAGCAAACTGAATGTGTTTGTTTTCACAGTTCACCTCCTGCTCCTCTGCACTAAAACACTCTCGCTCAGTGACAAGACCACAGCTGTTGCCATCGTTTCCTTACCTGCAGAGTGCAATATTTAGCTGGAGGGACACTGAAGTTTTCTGTTTGTTAGTTATCATGTCAACAACTCTCACCTTATCACTTCAGTTTCCATTCAGTTGATAAAACCTGTCAGCCTTCCTTGAGTGGTTCCAGGCCCTCAGAAGAAATCACATTAAATTGGCACAACCAAGTAAATCTGGAAGGGATGTGCTCCTGGCTTACCAAAGGAAATGGGGGAGGGCTTGAATTTCTCTCCCTCTTCCTCCCTGCACAGCTCCAATGTCCGAGTGCTCGGAGCAGTGTTGAAATCCTCCCTACGGACTCAGCAGTTCAAGTCAGATCAGGTCTTTGAATATGGCCCAGAGGAGACGTCTGTGGAGCCGAAATTGATATGTTTAAGTGCAAGAGACAATAATCATTTCTTCAAGTATAAGCTAAAAATACCCGGAAAAAAATGGAATTCATAATGGAGATTTTAAAGATCTGTGACACACCAGAGCCTGCACAAGGGTTTTAATGAGAGAGAAGCCAGTTTAATTGGTCAGTGTGAGCAGATGCTTTGCTGGGTGAGTGGGCTACGAGGTCTCACAGCCCTGGTTAACGCCAGGAGCATCAGCCCTGTCCTCAACATGGCTGTGACAAGCCCGTGTCACAGCAGCGCAGTGTCAGAGCCAGGGAACCTCGGTCATCAACGTCTCCACGGTGTCAGATCAGAGCCACGGGGAGAGAGCACTAAAAGGAGGAGGCAAAAGCCGACAAAGGAACGTTCCTGAAGATAATTGCAGGACTGACCATCTCCTCTTGTCGCTTGCTTCATTATCACTCTGGGCATGAAGCTGAACCAGCCTGTTAAGTTCTAACGCTGTGTTAACAGGGAGCTGCCGAGCACCAGGGCTCAGGTTCACAGGCCTCCCCTGTGAAAACTCTTCTGCAGTGTGTGTCACCGTCCTAGGAAAGCCAGGAATAACTTCCGTGGCCCGTTCAATTACAGACACTCCCGCCCAGCTCCCTCTCCTCGTGGCACAGCTCATCAATCAGGGCCTCTGTCACCGTGTCTCCTCTCATCGCAGTCACCAGAAGGCTCTGAGCTCCCCCCCAGCCCGTGCGACATTTACTGTCAGGGGCTGTCAACACCAAGAGATTCTCCCAGGGCCTCCGAGTTCATCACAAAGCAACAAGATCTATCCCCAAAATGCGCTCCCAGTTCCAGCTCTGGATTACAGTGACTGACTGAGGGGCTTTGCAGCACTCAGGGAAGAGTGAAACAGCAGCACGAGCTGCAGCTTATGCCCAAATACCTTTGTTTTCTTATTCTCTTGTTAGAAAAATACAACTGCTCTAAGAGAGGTTTCGGGCTAATGATTAATTAAGCTTCCTCAACACCATCCCTTATAAACTTATTAAGAGAAAGCTGAGATTGTTTACTTGGAAATTTAGTCTTCCCATCTTTAGCATTGATCCTGCCTTCACTCTCTGTTTAACAACACAGTGACCTAGTGGAAAAAATTTATAAAACTTAATAAATTGCAGTAGGCAATATTGACAGAGTGTGTATATGCACATTTGGGTTTGTATGAACGTATTATAAGAAATCTAATAAAGTAAAACAAACACATTTGCTTTGTTTGTAAGCTGTGAAACAAGATCCCTGTAATTACAATGTTTGAAGCGTACTTGGTCAAAGGGCTATGGTGAGATTTTTGGCCATATATTTCTGGTTTGAGATTAAAGAACAACTATTGTTTATCAAGGGTTACATGTTGCACAAAACTGCTTTGCTCAAGATGCAGAAAAATAAAAATGTTGATGAAAACCTAAGTTAGCAGAAGACCTCTATGAGACCAGAGGAACCAGCACCCAGAGAATAAAGTTCCAGTGGCAAATGTGTCTCGAAAAAACAATGAAGGATTTGGAGATATGTTCATTTTGTCTGACTTTTAAGGGGGAATGGGCCTTGATGAGTGTTTAATCCAGTGACTGAAAGAGTGCTTTCAATTGCAAGGTTTTTAAAAGACCATAGAATGTATATAACCTTCTAGAACTTTGATGTCTATTTTTAACTTGCTTTCTACAACAAGCCTGGTTTCCTCTTCCAACCAAAATAAACATATTTCTTAAGGAGCACAGTATTTATTTCCCTAAGGAGCAAAGTACTTATTTCCCTAAAATTACCGTGGTAACAAATAGAGTTTTCTCAGCCTCTTCTGGTACACTCACTGTGCTCAGCCATGGATCACCACCATCTGAGTCCAGCAATCCAGGCCATTTTCCATCCAATTTATAGCCCATTTACCCAATCCATACCTCACCCACCAGGTTGGTAAGATGACACTATGAGTGCCCATGTCAAAGTCTTGGTAGATTCAAGGTAAACACCATTCACATGTCTCCCCTTGTTCTCTGAGCCAGTTTCATCATCAGGTTGTTTGGGCAGATTGTCCTTGTCAAAGCCATTGTGGCTGTTCCAAAACACCTCTTGCTTAAAATAGTTTCCAGGAGAAGATGCACCATCACCTTCCAGAGAGCCAGGCTATATCAAGTGGCATAGAGTTGCCCAATCTTTCTCCTTACCCTTCTTATAGAATCACAGAATGGTTTGGGTTGGAAGGAACCTTAAAGATCATGTCATCCCACCCCTCTGCCATGGGCAGGGACACCTTCCACCAGCCCAGGTAGCTCCAACCTGGCCTTGGACACTTCCAGCAATAGGACAGCCACAGCTTCTCCAGCTTCTCTGGGCAACCTGTGCCAGGGCCTCATCACCCTCCCAAGGAAGAATTCTTGAATAAGTGTCTGGTGTTTGCCCTCTTTCAGTCAGCAGAATCTTCTCCCGATTATTGTGGCATCAGCCACTTCCCCCAGCACCCTTGGGTGCATGGAACAAAATCCCACCATCAGCACCCAGAAAAGCTGCACTGACACACTCTGCACCTGCAGCAATTCCTCATGGCTTGTCACCTCTTCCTTCTCAGTGTCCTTCCCACTCTGCAAGGACACAAACCAGCTGAGCTGGTCAGACCCCACAGCAGCCCTCACCGACCATCCTCCTGCTTTAGCTTGAGCCACTCTCTCTTCAACATTTACTCCTTTACCCACTCTCTCTTCAACATTTACTCCTTTACCCACGTTACTCCACAGCAGCTGATAACTCTGGGCTTTGCCATCTCAGCTTTGTCTTGCTGTGACAGTTCCCTTCACAGAATCACGGGATTCTAGAATGGTTCAGGCTGGAAGGGCCCACAGTGGATCACCTGCCCCACCTCCCTGCTCAGTCCCAGAGCACACGGCACAGGATTGTGTCCAGACAGGTCTCAAGTGAGGAGACTCCACACCCTCTCTGCTCTCTCTCCAGGGCTGGGTCACTGCCCAGCAAAGAAGTTCTTCCTCCTGTCCAGCTGCAACTTCCCGGGCATCAGTTCCTGCCCGTTCCTCTTGGGCCATTGCTGGGCCCCCCGAGCAGAGCCTGCTCCAGCCTCTGCCCCCTCCCTGCAGCCCCTGACACAGCCTGGGGAGGGCCCCTCTCAGGCTCTGCTCTGGAGGCTGAACAGCCCCAGCTCCCTCAGCCTTTGCTGCTCCCAGAGCTGCTCCAGCCCTTGGGCATCTCCGCAGCCTGCGCTGGCCCCGCTGCAGGAGCTCCCTGGCCCTGCTGTGCTGAGGAGCCCGAGCTGGGCCCAGCCCTGCAGATGTGCCTGCCCAGGGCTGGCCAGAGGGGCAGGATCCCCTCCCTGCCCTGCTCCAAGGCTCTTCCTGATGCCCCCAGGATCCCACTGGCCTCCTTGGCCCCCAGGACACACGGCTGGGCAGGGACAGCTGGTTGTCCCCCAGGACCAACAAGTCCTTCTCCACAGAGCTGCTTCCTCATCCCTCAGCATCCCCATTTCATCTTCATCTGAAGATTTTCCCTTCTGCAGTGTCAGACACAAACACACCACTGCACCACGGACAGTGTGCAGCTCCTGTGGAATCCTCACAATGTAAATCCAAACAGATCAGCTCTGTTGTTGCCTTGCTAGTTGCAGAAAAGACAGAGAGCATCACTCATCAACTGGTTGGGGACTTGAAAGGAAACTAGGACTAACAGCCTTAAAAATACAGTGATTAGCTGAGCAGACCTTGGAAGAACCAATACCAGCAAATGCAGGTTCAGATTTTGGAGCATTAATTAATGGTATCAACCTGATGAGCAAGAAAATTAAGGCAAGATTATATAGTGGAGATGCTGATATTTCTATTTTGCATGTAATTTTCATCCCCAAACAAACTGTAGTAGCTTAGCAAACACTGGTCTACTAACATGAGACAATTACAGACACATTTAGTAAAACAGGCAACTAAATTACTTTGTAATTACACTATTAAGCCAAATCTGAGGTGAAAAGGATAAAGGATTTGTGTCCCATATAACATTACCAAAAAAAAAAATAAAAGCTGTGGAAAACCTAGAGAAACTTGGTAGTCTAAAGCAGGTGTTTAGGCTGATGAAGGAGAGTGATTATGGATCTCTGGGAAAGCCACACTTGAAGCTAAATTTGCAGCTATTGAAGCATAAACCACAGATAAAACTGAACAAGAACCCTGAGTTCATAACAGGAATTACCAGCACAGATGGCTTGAAAAGAGAAAGACCAAGAATTTCTGTGCCTCTGGAACAAAGAAATAAACAAGAAAGTGGAGTGTTCAGCTGGAATGAGCACGGCAATATTCCTACTGCTGAAGGAAACCACCAGGGAAGGACAACATAAAGCTGATTTTTCCTCCCGCTAGCATGGCACGGTCTCCGTTGGGAACTCTGCCATCTCCTGTTGCAACACTGCTGGAACAAACACAGCACATATAAACCAAGGGAGCCCCTGTGAGCACCATCAGCCACAAAGCCAGGCTGAATGGGACCAGAGGTGGGGGGAGATCCACACACAACCCAAACCATACCCACGCCTTAATGCATTTATTGCACTTTTCCATTCACAACTGAAACAAATGTTTTGCATTTATACCCATGTCCCAAATATAATTAATCATGTCCCTGATTACAGGATGAGCAACTGATGGAGTTTCTGATCACACCTGAAACGACCTTCTTGTGTTGCAATCTCCCCTTGTCCGACTCGGGTGGAGCACCCAAACACCTCCCTGCTCTGCAGGTGCACCATGGGTGAGGAGTCACAGACTGGGTCAGGCTGGAAGGGCCCACAGTGGCTCATCTGGTCCCACCTCCCTGCTCCAGCAGGGCCATCCCACAGCACATGGCACAGGATTGTGCCCACACAGCTCTGCAAGATCTCCAGTCAGGAGACTCCACACCCTCTCTGCTCTCTCTCCAGGGCTGGGTCACTGCCCAGCAAAGAAGTTCTTCCTCCTGTCCAGCTGCAACTTCCTGGGCATCAGTTCCTGCCCGTTCCTCTTGGGCCATTGCTGGGCCGCCCGAGCAGAGCCTGCTCCATCCTCTGCCCCCTCCCTGCAGCCCCTGACACAGCCTGGGGAGGGCCCCTCTCAGGCTCTGCTCTGGAGGCTGAACAGCCCCAGCTCCCTCAGCCTTTGCTGCTCCCAGAGCTGCTCCAGTCCCTCGATCAACTTTGTAGGAAAAGGCACAGTTTATTTGGTTTATAATCACAGGTTCAGGAATCCTTCAGCACTAATGTGGTCCCTATATTTAAGGCAGGGCTCATCTCTGGGCTCAGGGTGTCTTCAGGGACACCTCAAAGCTGCAGGTACAACCTGGGTCCAGCTGGCTGGAAGGG
Source organism: Pseudopipra pipra (assembly GCF_036250125.1). NCBI lineage: Eukaryota > Metazoa > Chordata > Aves > Passeriformes > Pipridae > Pseudopipra > Pseudopipra pipra. Next base: position 2,002,122 of record NC_087563.1, on the reverse strand, counting down.
CTGTGCGTCCCTGCTTGTGCTTTCCATGGGGTGTTATCCCCCCACCCTGAGCTACAGCAGATCCCTAGGGACCTTCCCTGCTGTTATCCCACCACTACCAAAACTTTTCACTATTTATATATTTTAGCAAACACAGGCATTTCTGGTTATTGGCTACAAGTTGCATAGTTCTCTTATTAACAGTTCTATTTTTTGTTGGTTAACGATTCTCTCACTTCTCATTGTAATTAGTCCACATGCTCAGTCTTCCTTTCCTTTTGTTTGGGTGGGTTTCTGGGGGTTGGTGGCCATGAGATAGTAGTCACAATCTCCCCCCCAGAATTACCTCTAACCCAGTCGGAGCTGATTCAGCACAATCACTGAGTTGTCTTTATTAATTTCTTCCTTATCTTGGGGGTTCTGCCAGATGTCCTTGTAGCCTGCAAATTCTGCATCCTTTGTGTCCACTTTCAGTGGTCCATCCTTCTTCCCAAGCTTTGTTAACCTCTCTTAGGCCTGAAACCATTGAAACATGTCAAACCCCAAACCTTAACAGGGCAATTCCACCATCAAGTAATTTGTACTTCTAACACTTGGACATCACTTCGAGCTTGTGAGCTGCTCTATGTTTCGCAGACTAAATGTCCCTTCTTGATAAGGCTTGAAAGTACACTAAGATCAAACACCAAAGAACAGCCCAGCCTTTCTTAAGAAAATTTTTTAACATTCCACATTTTGCAACAATACGGCAAGACCCTGTTTCACAAACCCCCTTCTGACTCCCTGTAACACTCTGGGCAAATTGTTAACTGTTTCTGACTTTTGAGATGCCAGCACCCTTCACAAGGCAACTCCACCAACAAGTAATTTGTTTTTCGAACACCTGGGCATCTCTTAGAGCTTGCTGGCTGCCGTTTTAAGGGTTAAATCTCCCTTCTTGCTCAGCAGGCTTGAAAGCAAACAAAGACCGAACACGAAAGAATACAATTTCTTAAGAATTTCTTTTTAATAGTCCACATTTTGCAAGACCACGACAGCCGCCCTCGGGGCCCACTCCGGCCGCGCCCTCACGGCCCCTCAGCGCGGGCCTCCCGGGGGCGGGGGGCGCTGTGTGCCCGCCATGGCGGCGGGGCCGCTCTGCCCCGCTCTGTGCCCGCCCGCGGCCCCGCCGCCCTCACCCGCCGCTTGGCCCCGGCCCCGCGCGGCCCCCGCGCTCCCCGTAGCCCCCCGCGCCGTCCCCCCGGCCGCTCCCCGGTCTCTATGCCCTTGGCTGGGCGGCGGGCGCGATGTGGCGGCTGCTGCTGGGCCGAAGCTGGGGCCGCTGCGGGCCGACCCCCGCCCGGCCCGCCTGCGCCCCCGGGCTGGGCCAGGGCCGCGGGCACAGCCCCGAGCGGTGAGTGCGCGCCCTGCCCGGGCTGGGGGGCCCCGCGCCGCGGCCCGGCCTCACGGGGCCCGTGTTTGTGGTTGTTGCAGGGCGCCCGCGTGTGAGGATGGCCCGGAGCGAGGAGAGAGGCGGCAGCCGCTGCCCCGCCTGGTGCCCCGCTACTCCGTGCTGGAGGCTGTCACCTGGGTGAGGAGCGCGCCCTGTCCCTGCCGGGGACACCCCGGGGGTGGGAGCCCCGAAACAGAGCCGGGAACGAGGGGCTGGGTGGAAGCGGGGCGGGAAGAGGGATCGGGGCTGCTTTCCGTGATTTTGTGTGTGGTTCTGTGCAGGGAGCGCTGGGCGCGCTGCTCCTGCAGCTCGTCAGGCAGGTGGCGTGGCTGAGGTCGCTGCCGGACGCCCGCAGGGAGCGGAGGTGTCCCTGGCTGTCCCCGCTGCCCCCCCAGCACACAGGTCAGCTCCGGCCCGGGGGGTCGTGGGAGGCAGCCGGGTAGGGTTTGTGCCTCGTGGTGTGTTAACTAAGGCTCAGAGGGAGCTGGGAGAGGCTGACAGATTTCAAGCTCTCTGGGAGGAGTGAGAACTGGTATCTGTCGGGGGAACCTCTGCTTCTTAACGATTTGATGCAATCCCACTTCGTTTATCCTTTTGTTACTCCCTTACCTTTGTTTTCTGCCCTGAATTCCTCTCCATGAACTCTCCTCCTGCTTGGCTGTGAGAAGGACACTGAGTAGATCCGCTGTTGTCGCCTAAAGCAGACAGTTTCTGTGCTTTGTGTTACAGTGGTGACTGAAGCCTCAACCAGCTGTCCCAGTGAGCAGCTGGGGTCCCAGTTCCTGCAGAAAGCAATTCCAGAGGCCACAGCAGAGAATTCATCCTCAGGCATCCCCTCAGGGCAAGGAGAGAGCCAGCCCTGGGCAGAAGTAGGTATGTGCAATGTGCTGCAGGGCAGGGTACTTGTGGCAGGAGGACTTTGGAGTTTCCCCAAGGCAAAGCTCGAAGCCAAGGAGTGTGTCGCCACTTATTGACCCTTGAGGAGGTAGGTGAGAGTGGGAACACAGAATTTCAGAGGGATGAATCAGGAGTCCAGAGACAGGAGGAAAAAGTTCTCCTGAAGGCAGTGACAAGCCTGTGCTGTAGCCGCAGGTGACAACACCTTACCTACACTGCTCTGCCTTGGTGGCCTGATTATAGCTCCAGTTCTGTCCTTTTATTATTGTGGACAGATGGCTAGAGCCAGAAGGATTCAGGAGGATACTGCACCACTGATCTGGGAGACTTGTGTACATGGTGTGAAACAAGGAATTATTTCCTTCCTGCAAGATGAGGATGTATCTCTGAGTGCTTATGCTGTAGATAAGACAGTGGAAGGAGGTATCAAAGACATTATTAAAATGAGTTTTATAAAAATAGAAAGATATACTCCAACAAAATTGAAGTGTGTCCTACATAGGAAATTCAAAGTCACACCAAGGGAGATCAGATGAGACCTACAGTAGGGCTACTCACTAGATATATAAATACTAATGATGGCCTCAGGAAAGTTGTTAGAAGCAGGAAGCCTGCTGGAGCAGGGAAAAACGGGGACAACATATGATCGTGGTGTAGAAGAGGCACGTGAGAAAACCAGCCAGGAATGTTGGCTAAATCATAGAATCACAGAAGGGTTTGGGTTGGAAGGGACCTTAAAGCTCATCTCATTCCATCCCCCTGCCATGGGCAGGGACATCTTCCACCAGCCCAGGTTGCTCCAAGCCCCGTCCAACCTGGCCTTGGACACTTCCAGGGATCCAGAGGCAGCCACAGCTTCTCTGGGCAACCTGTGCCAGGGCCTCCCCACCCTCACAGGGAGGAATTTAAATAATGAAGGTGCTGCAGAAAAGGTCAGAGGTGTTCCCCATTTTTTTGTTTTCTTTCAGAATTTTGGCTTTCTTCTGTGCTCATTTAAGCTCTTGCCCATCTCTGCTTATCGAACCCTTCACCTGCCAGAGGTTACCATTCCCATCAGTTGGCAAATGGAGCATTTTGTTTCCATGTCTCCTAATTAACTCCAGGAAAACAGCCAGGTTAATTTACCTAAACTGCCAATTAGGCTGTTTAACCCATCTGCTTTTGCCTGGAGCAGATTAAGAAGTGCTCAGACACTGCCAGGTGACTGGACATGGACCTCTGGGAGGAGTGGTGGGAAGGAGTGGAGACAGCAGTGCCTTCACTTGGCACAGCTGAACATTCCAGAGTGAATGTGTGTCTGACAAACAGTTTCCTGCTGAGAGTCAATAGGAAGAGCTTTTAGGCAAACTGATAAATTGAACAGTGACAAGTCACTGAGGCCACGTGCTCTTTGCTCAGATGTTCTTCAGAAGCTGTGAAATGGCTGAGCCTCCAATGATGATCTGTAATCCTGTGCTCAAATCTGCTCCATGAGCAGAGGAATAAGCACTGACAGATTGGACTCAGGCTTTTAAAGTGGGTGTGTGTTTGTTAGAGCTACAGAACTGCAGAAAAGGTAATTCTAATTTGATGGAAAATCTGATAGGGAGTAGAGGTGTCAGATACCAGGATGAGATAGATACCTATGATGTGCTGAATCAAAGGTTTTGGAAGGATTTAGGAAGCCGTTTCTCAGGCCAACTTGCTCCACTGCAGAGACTTAAGAGAGTTGTAAATCTATTAAGAGTTCTTTGGAGAAGTCAACAGGCATGTGGAGCAAGATTATCCAGCTTTTAGCTTTCTGAAAATCTTTCAGACAGGACCTAAACCAAAACTAGCTGGAGCATTCAAGCTGATGTGAGGGAACACGGAGGGGCTGCTCTTGAGCTTGTAACTCCTAAAAGCACAAGGAATAGTTTTCACCATGCAGAGCTGCTCCTGGTGGATTCCCCACAGTCCTTTGTTGAAACCTGTTCTGTTCAGCACAGTCAGCAGTGATTTGGGAAAAGGAGGTGACAAGTGAGGCGACAGAAGCAGCAACTGGTACAGAATTATTCAGCACAGTCAAATGTGAAAGTCACAGCAAAAGACTGCACTAGAACTAAACCCAGGGTAATCCCAAGGGGGATTAAATGAGTGTACACAGGGGAGTGTGCCTGTAAATACACGTGCAGAATGAGGAGTGTCAAATTAATAATTGTGTTGCAGAGGGAACATTTAAAGTCACTGTGGATGTGCTTTTCATAAGGTTAAGTCAGTGCTCGGCAGCAGTGAGGCCAATTAAATGTTAATTATGGTAAAGGAAGGAGCTGAGGACAAGGCAGTGTCGTGGGTTTGTGTGATGCAGCCATGTCTTGAACACTTAAAGAAAAGACACTGAAAAACAGGGACAAAATTGGCAGAGAAAAGAGTGACAAGGAGACAATTACATCCAAATAGAGACTGACTCTTCAGCTTAAAAAAAAGAAGTGGCAAAGGGTGTGTTTGCTGGTGCTCTGTGAAACCAGAAGTGTTGAGAGAAAGTGAATAGGAACAATATTTTTCATAATCCACACAGTAATAGCAGCACAGAAGTGGACAGCTAGCAAGTTTGGAAAAAAGCAAAAGGCAGTAGGTGCTCGGTCAGTGCACAGGTAAATTGTGGAAGTCATTGCTACAGGCCAAAATACAAGTGGGTTCCAAGAAGTGATTAGGTAAAATTGCACCTTCAAATTAGACTTAATTGGTCCAGCCAAACCTCCTGCTCAGATCACAGAACAGCTGATTGCTGGAAAGTTCTGCCAGGGAGAGCGTGACTTTATAATCCCTGTTCCTTACCCTTTCTGCCCAAGCAGCTCCAACTGGCAGTTGTCAGAGATAATATATGTCAGAAATAATTTGATTTTGCTCAATACGTAAGTCCTCAGGTTCCATTGCACATTATGCTGTGCACCCATTTTGTGGGAATTTATTGAGAGAAGTCAGGGTGAAGAGATTTGGTAATTTGCACTGAAGAGCCTGAAAAATTGCATAGTTTTGTCACGTGAGAAGTCCTGTGAATCTTTCCATGCAAAGCAAAGCTTAGTGATCCCTTTCTCTCAGAATATGTTTTGCTTTCTACAGGAAAACCTACCCAAGGTACAGGATTTTTTTTTTCTTGGTGTTTAGCTCCTGAAAGAGGATGAGGCTGGCAAAGCCAGAGTGTGGCAGGAAGCTGGGGAGAGCAGAAGGAGGGGAAGGACAGACGCCTGGCAGATGACGCAGAGGAATCTGGTGGCAAAGCCTTGCCATGAGAGAACAGACCTCAGAACTCTCAGTGGAGCAGAATGTACCTTCCCTGCCCCAGTTTGCTGTTGCCAGCAATGGCAAAGGATCTTCTGCAGAGAATTCCATGTCCTTCCCCTTTCTCTCAGGGTTTCAGTTCGTTTCCAGACCTGCTGGTGCTGCTCTCCATGTACAGAGACAATCTGCTGTTGCTGTCACTACCTCCAGGAGCAAAGATCTGGGGGATGGATCCCAACATTCCAGCACTGCAGATGAGCCATTCCAGTTTTAATGTAACAAAATACCATAGAATTTATTGCTTCAGTGTGTTTTAAAAGAAAACTTTGGGAAATTAACTTAAAAGTTGCTTTAAATAACACTCTGGCTATTGCTATCAGCAAGTCCTCAGCTGTATGTTTACATCCTTTCTTTTCATGCAATTCCTGCCTCACTTGAAGCCTTTTTGCTGGAAGTTAAAGGCACAGAGTGAGCAAGCAGGTGATTACAGCCAGTCTCAGTGTTACAGCAGCTGAATGCTGCCCTGGGGAGTTGTATTTTACCCCTGGCAGAACTGTAAAATTCGTTATTTCAATTCTGAGATTACAGACATTACAAAAGTGTGTTTTCATTTCAAAGCACAATGAAACCAATTGGAAACACTGAAATTTTCCATGAGGCAGAAATGCTGGATTTTGTCCAGCTCTTGTTGTGACTTCATTCTCATGAAGCCTTTGGATGTTTTGGGATGAGCAATCTAGAACTGTCTCTGAGAAGATTATTAATTCCTCATTTGGAGCTAGATGTGAGCAACATTTCATTAGTCCAGGATGAACAGTGGGGAAAGACAAAAATATTTATTAACTGCTGAATATGTGAGCGTTGGGCATCCAGAACACTAAAAACAGGATGTGTAGTCATGTTACATCACAGCATATGTTTGTAGAAGTAGAAATCAAATTGCACAGAAAGTCCCAGCTGTGGAATTCCCAGCTTTTGCACCTCCGACCTGAAGAATAATTTGACGTGGTCCTGTGTGAGCAGTGTAGCAGTGGGTTTGTTCAAAGGCTGGGAAGTTCTGCTGGAAGCTTGAGAAATAAGAAACAGTTGGGTGAACTTGTATTAACTAATGCCAGGTTGAAGTTTAATTTCAGCTGGTTGTCTCATTCTGCTGAAGGGATTCTTTGCTGCTGGGGGTGTTCTTGAAGAGTTTTGATTTGAGGCTTGCCCAGCCTCAGAGGTGAGTTCTGAGGGAATTCAGGCACAGGTTGCCCAGAGAAGCTGTGGCTGCCCCAGCCCTGGAAGTGTCCCAGGACACATTGGACGGGGTTTGGAGCAACCTGGGATTGGAAGGTGTCCCTGCCCATGGCAGGGGTGGAATGAGATGATCTTTCAAGTCCCTTCCAACCCAAACCAGTCTGGGATGCTTCAGGAGATGGGGCTGGGTGTCAGGATCAGTTGGTTCCTGTGTTTTCTTCCAAATGCTCTCTGGGAGGGGTTACCCTGCTCTGGGGAGATCACTGGGGTTTGAGTGAGGAGGGGTTTCCAGTGGGAGAGAGGAACAAGGTGGTTCTGCAAGCTGACAGAATTCAGAATTAGTGGCTGTTTATTTTTCATGGTTTAATGGTTTGTCCAAATTACAGCATGCTTTCCTCTGATTTAGGAGTAGATATCTGTGCAAAATGTAAGGTTTCCTAAAAGCATGGAGGTACTAATGTTGTTTAAACAAGTACTGGGAGAATTCTTAAACAGACTTTTTTTTCATGGGATTTGCAGTTGTATATGTGGCAAAAACCCAAATTACATCACAAGGGAGATACCTGCACAAGAGATAGAGCCTTGCAGTGAGGAAGATCAGATAATTTGGTGCCTGATCTGAAAATAAATGGAAAGCACAACTAATAAATTCACAGATTATGCTCCTTTTGGTGGAATGATGCATAGAAATCGTGTTTGCCAGAGCAATGTTGCCTGTTGGGTGAGTGGGGCTTGTTCAGATAAAATACATTTTAATACAGCCAGAGGGGAATTGTTTGTCTGAGAATAATGAGGCTGCAGCTGGCACAGAGGCCACGGCTTCCTGCACATTGTGACATGGTCCAGGCACTGCAAGGAGCAATCCTGCCTGTTGCACCCCTCATTCCTGCTGCTGTGCTGGCACAAGTGCTTGAGTAGCCAAATAGTGCCAGGAATTAAGGAATCAGGCCCTAAAAGGACATTTTTTTTTGCTTGTGTTGGCTCCCTGCTCTGCAGCTGCACAGCTTGAGAGGGGACAGGAGGATGTGGGGAGGGCACAGCTCGTGTGAACAGCTCTGGCTCAGAGTGATCCAGGGTCCAGCACCTGGTGTTAAATGTCCAGCGGGATCCAGGGGGGTTGGGGATTCAGGTTAAAAATACTTGGCCTTGCCTGAGCTCTGTGTGGAGGTCACTGTCCTCTTAGAGGAGCTGGAGTAAATGCCTGTGTAATCACTGCCAGCACAATTCTGTGCCCAGCAAGGTGGCTTAGCTTGTGCTGGAGATGCCTCTGTTAGATAATTCTGATTGAAACTGGGCAGACAGTGGCTGGACACGTGGTTGTACCAGTGTATCTGAACTGATAGAGCCCTGAGCTGGGGGGATAGGGGGGTGATAACCAGAGCCTGCATCTGATGCAGCCAGATAACGTGTCTGATCATCCCCTGCATCCCCTGGGAAGAAATTACCTGGGAAAGGAGGTAGGGAGGCAGGAACCTCAGCTGAGATGCCCTGGGCATCACAATGGGGTTCCAGTGGGAATTGGAGCACAGTTCTGATCTGTGCAAACCAGGCAGCTAGGAATTTGCATGTCCCCCTGTGACACTAGTAAGAGGGTCTGTACTTCAGTAACAATGCTCAAAATTCAGGAATAGTGGTAGAAAGTCATAAAATTAATCAACTCTGGCAGAAAAGTACTGCAGTTAAAAGACATGAACTGCACAGACTGTTTAGAATCACAGACAGGAATCAAGAGGGGTTGATTAGTCGTGTCAGGGCTTTCAAAAGGAGGAATTGGCTTTTTAGTAAAGAGGAGAAAAAAACCTAGAAGAGCCAGTGCCTGGGAGCAGAAACCAGTTGTATTTTAATTTGAAAGGAAGCACAGAGGTTTGAAGCAGCAATTGCAAGTTAGTGGAACACACTTTTAGAAGAAAGGGGCGATCCTCAACCTTTTGGTGTCTTCAAACCAAAACCAGGGCCTTTCTGGAGGAGCTCTGTAACCAGCTGCAGCCACAGGGCTGGATTCCTGTGGCACTTGGTTGCTTTGCTCCAAAGGTCAGATCGGTTGGTGTTCTCTGTTTTTTAATGTCCCTGACTGATGGGAGATCAGTTCTTCAGGAAAGACCTATGGAATAGAGAGGATGAGAAGAGGCAAAGATGCAGCACTGCTTAACCTTGCTTTTTTTATCCTGTGTTTGTTTTTTTTATGTAGGGGAGTTCCAAATCCCTGCAAGCTCCAGTGTGGAGCCACTTCTCCACAGTGCAAAGGTATTGTTTCGTTGTTCACACCCTCTGTCTGCACCCTCCCTGCAGGAAAAAATCCCAGGGCCACCCCAAGCACAGCCTGAGCAATACACTCACAAACATGACTGTTTTCTGGAAAAAGAAAGGGAGATGTGATATGCTGCCCTCTGCTTCAGCCAGAACAAAGTTCCAGGAACTGCACTCTGGCATCCCCATCCTTTCAAGTGTCTGTGTAGAAGGGCTGCTGGTGGTGAACCACTGAAGGAAAATGGAGAAAACCACCAAACAAACAAACAAATAAACAAAAAAAAACCACCCCCAAAAAAACCTAATTCAGCAGCACTAGTCTGTGCTTGTGTATTTGCATTTTGATGCAATCTTTCACTAGGTGTTCCTGTGCTGTTCCTGTTTTGGTTTTTACCAGACAACCCAGGACTGGAGAAGGTGGTGTCATTCCAAACACTGCAAATCAGGGCCGGCTCTTGTCTGTTGTAGAGGGGCTTGAAGAGAGTGCATCATCTTGAGATCACAAGGCCATAGATTATGTTATTGTTCTTGTGATTAAACCTGCTAATTCCTTGCAATTCACAGTCTTAGATGCAGATAATTCCCTGTTTTAATCAGTCAGCTGAACAATTGCTCAAGGACGCTGGGAGCAGAGCAGAGGTAAATTTAGCATTTAGCAGAGTAGGTTCCTGAAAAAGGCACCAAAAAGGCTTTTCCTTGATCTGCTGAGGGGGTGAGTGTGGATGTGCCCCTGCTGGGAGGTGCCAGTGGTGCAGGGCTGCAGGAAGGGCCTGGAGCAGGTGGTGGAGCAGGGAGGGGAGCCCCGAGTGCTGGCTCAGCGGTGGGGCTGTGGTGCCGAGGGGCAGTTCCCTGTGCAGTGAGCGCTGCTGCCACTCGATGGCACTCGGGGCGTGCGAGCTGCGGGCCCGGCTGAGCCTCCTCCCACCTTCCGGGGCCGTGCTGGAGGGAAACACGCTGTTCATTGTCTGTGCCGGGCAGGGTTTCATCCCTGTGCAGTGTTCAGGAGGGCTGGGCTCGGCTGGAACTGGGGAAAGCACAGACAGATGTGTGAGTGTGTGTTGGCAGGGCCTGTGCTGTGGGCATGATGTGGGAGAGGGAACAAGGGGTAAGGTTAATTTTGGAGGGGGAAGTTATCACAGAATCACAGAATAAATGTCCTGAGTTGGAAGGGATCCGCAAGGATCATGGAGTCCAAAACCTGGCCCTGCACAGACACCCCAACAATCCCACCCTGTCCCTCAGAGCATTGTCCAAACCCTCCTGGAGCTCTGGCAGCCTTGGGGCTGTGCCCACTGCCCTGGGGAGCCTGGTCAGTGCCCAACCAGCCTCTGGGGGAAGAACCTTCTCCTGAGACCCAACCTAATCCTCCCCTGGCACAGCTCCAGCCGTTCCCTCCATCCTATCCCTGCTCACACCGAGCAGAGATCAGAGCTGCCCCTCATGAGGAAGCTGCAGACTGCAATGAGTAGTATCAGGTATTTGCTGAATTCTGAAAGATCTGATGATGTCCATGAGGCTGCACCAAGCTTCCTGGCCAGAGGGGAGGTGAGCAGTGTCCATACAGCTTCCCTAGGTAGATGGCTGTGTAGGACAGGGAGATGTCTTTTGTGGACACATGACACCAGATGACATCACCCCCCTGGTAACTGTAATACAGCACAAACTGCTCTCACTGCTCTGTTTCCGAGCAAGAATCTCCTGTAGAGTTGATATGATTTTGCTGCCTTAACAGCTCTCTTCTTTGACTCCTCAGGGTGACCCAGCTCAGCGAGGGCATTTAGAGGAAGCCGCTTTCCAGTTGCAGCAGATTTTCCGGATTGATATTTCCATTGCCTTGAATATCCTCGGTAATGTGGACTTGGGTTTGTTTTGCCCTTAAACCACAGGTTTCTCATTTTGGAGGACCTCCAAAGCATTGCAGGTCTTGTGTGAAGGCAGAGATGGCATATACCCAAGCTGAAGCCTCCTTTCAGCAATTTTAACTGTGCTCCGAGAGATTTACTGCCCTATGTCCCATCCTGCCACCAGATTTATATCAGCATATTTCAATCCAGGCTTGGTTGAAGCCTGCACTCTTGTCCTGATATCTGTAGTGGGAAATTAAGCCATCTCTGTCTTTTCTGCAACACAAGATGTCACATCCTTGTATCCTTTTTTTATTGTATGAGCTCATGGTCTTTCTGGCAAGCTGGAAAAGCAATTGCAGAATTGCAACTCTAAGAAAGGCTGAGGGGAGATGCAGTGATCTACGTCCCTGTCCCTATATACAGCACTAGTTGCAGCCCTGAAGAGCAGTGTGAGCCATACACTGTGTTAGCCCGTGATCCCTCTTTGGAACGAGGCTGGAAAAATCCCTGAAATGCAGTGTTGCTGTTTTTCTTGTGGAAACTGTGGAGTGAGGGTTCTTGAGCCAGCTGGAAGTGGCCCAGAGCCCTTGGCATGAGCCAGGGAAGGCTCAGTGGCTGAGGGGGAGGTTGCTGCCTTCGGGGCTGAGTTGTGGCTGTTGTGTTTGCCCTTTTGTGACGTTGTGTTCTCCTCAGGGATCGAGAGCATGAGGGCAGGGCACTGCAGGACAGGCTTCACCTGCTTCAAACTGGCTGCTGATCGAGGCTACAGCAAAGCCCAGTTCAACGTGGGCCTGTGCTATGAGCATGGCAGAGGCACAGAGAAAGACCTGGAAAAGGTATCCACGGCTTGTGGGGTTGTGTGTGTGCAGCACAGATCAGGAGTGGTCTCTCTTGGGTGCTCAGGAGCTTTTTCCTTTGAATGGGTGTGACAGTCATGGAATATCCTGAGCTGGAAGGAACCCCACAAGGATCAAGTCCAACCCCTGGCCCTGCACAGACACCCCAACAATCCCACCCTGGCCCTGAGAGCGTTGTCCAAACACTCCTTGAGCTCTCTCAGCCCTGGGGCCATGACCACTGCTCTGGGGAGCCTGTTCCAGTGCCCGGGCTCTGAAGACTTAGTAGAAACTGCTGGAAATAATATAAATTGTGGGTTTGCAGAGCTGGCTTCAGTGCCATCAATCCCCTCAGGGATGTGCTCTGAGATCCCCTTTCCCACAGCTTCTGAGGGCTTCTCCAGGTGCACAGGCTGTGCCACCAGCACCCAGGAGGGCACCAAGGAGAAACTTGTCATGTTACTGTATTTAAGACACCACTGCACATCCCAGGGCTTCCTAAATCTCCAGTTTGGGAATGGTAACTACAGCCTGCCACCTAGTGCAGGCTGGCTGCAGCCAGCAGCTGCTGGAGCTGGGAAGAGCTGCAGAAGCAGCTTCTTTTGAGTAATTGTTGGCCCAGTGCCACCCCCTTCAAGTTGGGGAGGTTTGAGTAGAGCAGGCAGGGTGGTTCCAGGGCTCTGGGGCAGTCACAGCCCCCTGTCTGGTTTAACCAAGCTGCTGTTCCTCAGCAGGGAGGGGTGGGAGAGCTGTGGGGGGAACCATGTGCAGCTTATGATGGATCTAAACAGGGGTTAAGCTTGACCTGTCCAGAGAGGGGTCACATCATGTTCCAGGGCATGTATTACCTGGCTCACACGGGTGGGTTTCTCTCTTTTCAGGCAGCTCTTTATTACTGCCATGCTGCCAGCAGCTGCCACCCCATGGCCCAGTACCGCTACGGGAGGTACCTCCTGCAGCACAGCCCTGGCCAGCAGTGGGACAGGCTCCAGAGGGCCCTGACGTTCCTGGAGGGAGCAGCAACGGCTGGGATCACAGAGGTCAGTGTCTGCAGCCTGGGGGGTCACAGGAGAGAGCCAGCAGAGAACCCTGACTGAAGGGCTTGAGCCACAGGACATCCTAGAAAGTATCGTTTGTGGGACTAGAAGCAAAATTCTTCCAACATGCTTATCCCTGCTCACAGCAGGGGGGCTGGAATAGGTGATCTTTGATCCCATCTAACCCAAACCATTCTATGATTCTCTGATTATATATTTATATTCCTGACAGTGTCTGGGAGACAGCCCTGCCTGCACATGGGAGCTGGGAACCAGCTGTATCAGCACACTGAGTGTCTGTTTTTAATGTGGCTCTTAGCTCAGAGCCCTGGCTTAAGAGAACTGACCTACAGTTGAAAACATTGCTCAATGTTCCATCTCCTCTCAATTCCAAGCGTTGCTTTGCTGGAGGAACTTCCACGAAATGCTTGAAGCGAGAACAGATCCTCATTTTGTAGCTGTGACTTTGGCAATGACTCATCCCTGTGGATCTGTGTACCCTGCCCTCCTTTCCCTCTCTCCAGGAGATACATTTAGGCCCATGTGCCATCTTCTGCTGGGAGTGCCAGTCATGCTGGCAGTGCCTGTGCCTCCTGTGCCACCCTGTTCCAGGAAGTGCATCTGCTGGATCTCATGGACAGTTCACGAGTCGGAGCCATTCCCTGGCTCTGCCTCCCACAGTGCAGTTTGAAAGGATATTCTGGCTTTGACAGTGTTGGGATGGTGATGAGAACTGCATGTGTGGTGGACTTGATAGATAAATGGGATTTCTTTGTGTGTTTACCATGTCAGGCTGATTTTTCCTAGGACAGCCCCCCTTCTCCCAACAGCCTCTGCAGCAAGCAGGGTCCTTGGGACACTTGTCTTGCCACAGCATTTGAGCAACTTGCAAAATCAGCAACAGAACTGGAGTAATTAAGGGGAAAAAAGCTGGCTGATCTGTACCCTGTGTGGTTTTGTTGCAGGCACAGGCTTATCTTGGAGTGTTCTACATGAGGGGGCTGCAGCCCCAGGAAAAGAGGGGTCTGAAGTACCTGCTGCTGGCAGCAAACAGTGGTGTAAGTAATCCCTCTGTAAACTCTGATTGTCCTCAGTTTGGGATTGTTTCAGGTTACAGGTGGCAGATTCCAGGGCTTCTTGGAAATGGGAGTGAGTGTCAGGATTTTACTGCACAGTGTGAAAGGACAGAGGGGAGTCTTGGTGCATCTGGGAGAGGAAACAGGCCCCAGGCACAGACCCTACAAAGCATGAAGGTACAGACAGCCCTGTTGGAGTTCTTAAAGCACCAGTGCTTGTATCCATCCAGCAGAATGGGACATGTTTCCCATTATGGAGCATCTGCACCCTCTTCAGTCAAAATCTTTCATTACTTCATCATTTTTAGAACTTCGTTGTGTCCATCTCAAATCTGTTCTTCAAAACTGGCCCATTGTTTCTTGCCTTCTGTAGAGAGGATGAAAGGACTATTTCTGGATTCATTTTTTTCTTCAGGGACCTTTAACATACTTAAATACTTGACTCTCCTTTCACCCTTCCCCCATTATTGCAGTTTCTCCTCACAGGTCATGTTGTCTAAATCTCCAACAATTATCTTGCTTCCACTTTCTCCAAGTGACCCAGGCTTGTTTTGTCTGAAGGGCAATGGCACAGTGTGGGCACAATACTGCTCCTGAACCCTCAGCAGCACTCAGAGAAGCACAAGTGTGCTATCCCACGTCTTGCAGCCAGGTTTCTGCATCCCACAGTTCTGTTTCCTTACAGCACTGCCATACTGTCCCCTTGTTTTCAGCTGCATTGTGAGAGCAAGTTTTTTTTCTGAAGAACTTGCTCATTTTAACTTCAGTTCCCACAGCTTTTGTGCAATGGAAAATAATGAATAGCCATTCCCTGTTCTGCTGGCTAATAGTTCTGGTTGTGGTGCCCTTTAGTGTGTCCTCTCTGAGTCATTTCTTTTGCAGGCTGCACAGCTCTGGTTTAGTTTGTCTCCCCGTGCAGTTATGCTATTTTACTTTCCTTGTCAGCCTTCTCTCTATTTTTCTAATTCTCCTTTGACCATTTTAAGATGCTTGGACTAAAATTGGACTCAGGATGGAGGTATGCCATGGATCTCACATAATGAGATCCTCTGCTTTGTTCTGTATTCCCTTCTAATAATTCCTAATACTCTTTGCCCTTTTGCCTGACACTGAGCAGTGATTAGATGGTCTCAGGGAACTATCACAGTGTGATATCACAGATTTCTTTCTATAAGCACTACTTTGCATTTGGCAATACTGTTTCTTTTGTGACTCTGTTGCCCACTCTTAGTCTTGTGAGATCTTCTCTAGTTAATTCTGTATAGTAAGTTGGACCACTCTGAACAACATTACATCACTTGCAAACTTTGCCACTTGGGTTTTCACCCTCTTTTCAGAGTGCAGACACTGTCAGATCACTGGTGGGACTAGGCCTGACCAGCCACAGCAGCTCAGACATCATGGTACACAGTATTTAGTTCTAAATCTGCTAAAGATCTCTCAGAAGCTGCATCACTGGCTCCTTTCTTCCAGCCAGATGTGTGTGCTGCACAATATCACACTGAATTATTAAACAGATGATTGTCGTTTACTGGTAAACCCTTAGCAACACGAAATCTGTCAGGTACCCCCCAGGAGATCAGTGTTTGGCATGTTTTGGTCACAGCCATGGCAGTGACCCCATCCACCCTTCCCCCTCTCTGGTTCCCAATGGATGCTGGCTGTGGATGTACCAGAGCCTCAGCTTTCAGGGCCTGGGCTCCCTGGGGTGGAACCCCACACGTTCCCCTGCAAGAAGGGTCCATGGGTGTGTTCCTTTCCCACTACCCTGGAGTATGAATTGGTGTTTAGTTGGTTAAAAGGATGCTGGGTACGGGTGAAACAAGGACAGCCCCGTTTAGTACAACTCCAGAGAAAGGCACAGGAAGTCCTGGATTCAGTGTTTCCCTGGTTGTTCCTGGGTGCTGGAGCCGAGCAGGGAACTCTGACAAGTGTCCTTCCAAACACTGCTCTGCAGAGAGCTCTTTTCTGCTTTGGTTCCCACTTTTTATCCTCCCTCATTTCATACATACGGCCATGGAATATCAAACCCGTGTTAAAGAGTGCTGTGGAGAACTGAGCCTGACCTCCACATTTCCAGGGATATCTCAGTCACTTCTGCCGTGCTAATTTGGGGATCTCCTCTCCTGGCAGCCTTGTGTCTGAGGTGCTCATCCTGGGAGAGATGGTTGGTGCAGCACTTCTGATTGAACCCTGTCTCTTGTCACAGCTGAAGTGCCAATCCTTCAACAAGTTTATCTCATCTCTAAAGGAGTTTATTGCTGTCATAAACTGAGACTTGCAACATTTTGCAAAGCACCCACTCACTGAGTTCTTCACTTGCCTCTACCAGCTACGTCCCAGACAGCAACACTTGCAATATGTTCTTTTCTCGTGGCTTTATTAAAAAACCTGCTACTTGATTTTTTTCCCTTCTTTTCTTATCCTCTCCTTTTTTTTTTTTTTTTTGCAAAGCCTTGTTTAGATCATGTTTCTGGCAGCCATACTCTTCAGGTTGTGCAGCTGGAAAGGTCTGTGTGACCACTAGCCCATGCAGTCTTTTTAGTGTCATCATCTTTTTAATGTCTTGATTTCCTGCCACCTGAGACCCTTTTCTTCCCATTGGATCTCAAAGATAAAGTGCACAGTCAACACATAAACATGGCACAGGTTTGGATTTGGCTTCACTGACCCATCTGCAGTGACACCCTTTAGTTTCTGGTTCATTCTCAGCACTTACCCGTGTCTGAGTGGTTCAGCTGCTTTCTCTCTGTGTTTACTTGCTTGATTTCATTTCTGCTGCTCGAGATTTCTTCTGCAGTAGCATCAGGTGGGGCTGAGCAGGACAGTGCAGCACTGGTGTGTTAAGGGCTGCCAGGGGGAATCTTCCAACCCTTGGCAGCAAGCACCTCTGTGGCATTTGTTAGTTTTTACAAGATTTCAGTGTGAACTGTTGCAGGGCAGTCCCGGGGTGTGCTCGGAGTCTGGGTGGGATCAGGATGTGGGTGCAGCCAGGGCTGCCCAGATCCTCTCAGCTCTGACCCCTGAGACAATCAGGATGCTCTGCAGACCCAGCTGTTCCTTTGTTCCCCTGACACAGACCTGAGTGTTGAAGGGAAATCGGTGAAATTAATTGGAAAGGGATGGGAAGGAGCAGAGGCAGAGATAGCTGGGGGGAAATTCTGCTTTGCTGTGTGCTCAGAGGAGGGACTAAAATACTAAATTACTGAGGGATAGAGGGGTAAACTTAAGAGGGTGACCAAAGATAGAGCAGTAAACTTTAAAGAAGGTGTTAAAGACTCTGTGCTCTCCTTTCCTGTGCTGTTGTCACTTCTCCCTGTGCTCTTTCCTGTGCCAGGATGCCCAAAGCAGGTACCACGTGGGTGTTTGCTACGAGCAGGGCCTTGGGGTGCAGCAGAACCTGGCAGAGGCACTGAGACACTACAGGGAGGCAGCTGCTGCTGGGAACAGGCACGCCCAGGAGAGACTGAAGCTGTGGGAAGAGGAGCTGGAAGGTATCACAGGGTGGTGGAGGGTGTGGGTCTCCAGGGGGACTGACCCCATAATAGTGGGGCCTGTATTGCCAGAGGAAGGGTCACATAGGGCCATGGCACTAAGGAGTTCTTTTGACTGAAGGGAAGGGACTACTTTTCAGTTACTTACACTTCTGACCACCTCTTTCTGGCCCAGCTGAAGTGGAGAAGCCATTCCCATAGTCTGATGTGTCACAGAATCATTTAGGGTGGAAAAGACCTCTGAGATCATTGAGTCCAACCTTTCGCAGGTTGGATGGGGCCCTGAGCAACCTGGTGTAGTGGAAGATGTCCCTGCCCATGGCAGTGGGGTTGGAATGAGATGATCTCCAAGAACCCTTCCAACCCAGCCCATTCTGTGATTAATATCTCGTTTTTCTGTCCTTTCAGATGTGCGGGCAAAGCATCCGTTCCCTTCAGGAATACGAGCCTCTTCCTCGAGCCCCAGTTTCTGGGCTCTGGAGCCTGTGTCTGCAGATGTCCACAGCACCCAGCCAGGATGTGCCCTCACCCTGCCCCACTCTTGGAGCACAGACAGACTCCATGTGATGCTGCTGAGCAGTGCAGGATGGAGCCGTGCCTTCGGACACAGGACAGTGCCTCTGGAAAGGCAGTTCTGGGAGCCCCACAGCTGCTGTTCCTAGAGCAGGCAGTAAGTGACACCAGCACAGGAGAAGGCAACCCTTAGTCTGTGTGGGGCTGGAAACCCTTAGTCTATGTGGGGCTGGAAACCCTTAGTCTGTGTGGGGCTGGAAATCCTTAGTCTGTGTGGGGCTGGAAATCCTTAGTCTGTGTGGGGCAGGAAGCAGACTGCAGGGATTGGAAAGGGAAAGCTTCCTGTTCATGAACAGGAGCCATTTTTAAGTCTCAGGGGTTTGAGAATAAACTTTGTGATATTCCTACACCACCATATCATCTGGTCCTCTTACCTTCCAATACAAGGATGTTGCTTTCTGCACCTACATTTCTGGATAGAGCAATGTATAGACTCATGGCACAGGGTGCCCAGAGAAGCTGTGGCTGCCCCATTCCTGGAGGTGTCCAAGGCCAGGTTGGACAGGGCTTGGAGCAATCTGGGATAGTG
This sequence comes from Pseudopipra pipra, assembly GCF_036250125.1. NCBI lineage: Eukaryota > Metazoa > Chordata > Aves > Passeriformes > Pipridae > Pseudopipra > Pseudopipra pipra. The sequence goes on along the minus strand of NC_087563.1, from coordinate 1,983,699 downwards.
GAAGGTGTCCCTGCCCATGGCAGGGGGGTGAATGAGATGAGCTTTAAGATCTCCTCCAGCCCAAACCATTCTCTGCCAGCAACCATTCACTGTGATGTGATTTGGGGTTATAATTCCAGTAGCCCTGCATGTCCTGCGCAGTCCCCCAGTGAGGTTTACAAGCCACCATATGGTGATGTTGGCAACTAACCCTGTGATGGGTCTGGCCCACACTCTCTGAGGCAATTTGCTGTCTCCTGAAGGCAAGTTCCCACAGTGGCTCTGCTACCAGCACAGTCTGAGCTCAGCTCTACGTTGCCATTTTAATCTGCTTCCAAACCTGTGCAAGCAAGAGAGTGAATTCTCATTATTAGGACACAGGTTTTTTGGGATATGACCTGTACCAGTGAGAGTGACAGCTGCCCTCAGCCATCCTGCACCGTGGCCTTCAGTCCCCAGTTGTCATTCCTTCAGCCCTGGCAGTGAGCTGCTCCCATGGGTACCACCCTCTGAGTCACAGTGAGCAAGGTTTGCTTCAAAATGTACATTGGACATGTTTGCTGAGCACGCCAGCCTGTTTCCAGTCAGTGGATAAGGGATGCTCCCAGCGGGAAGGCACCACTGGCAGGCAGCAGCAGGCAGCTGCTGGGATAATTCCTTCCACTGGGGCAGCTGGATCCGGAAAAAGGCATTTGTCCACACCAGTGTAAACTGGTTCAAGGGCATCTGTGCAAACTGCCCAGCTTCCTGTGGCCGTGGTGCTTGGTGCTTTGTATGGATGAGGCTCTGGAAAACAAAGGCAATGGCCCCATCCTGAACTTGCTGTGGTCTCCATTCAGCAAGGGAGGGGCACAGCCAGCCCTCAACACATCTGATTGTTCTTCTAGTCTGGTCTCTCTTTCTGCTCAGACCAAGCTTTCTTCGACCATTTCCTTTATCAAGCAGGATACAATTAGCAGGAAGTTCCTGGGGTGGATTTCCTATGCTGTGATAACCCACAGCGTGCTTACGCACTGGGCAGCTCGGGGCAGGGGCTGGGGGGTTGAAAGCAGGATCAGGAAATTGAACCAAGAGGGAGGAATTTGTCTCCTTTTTAATCTGCTTATTATAAGGTATTTTGATGTAAAGATTGTCCTTTAACAGGCACATCGAAGCAACTCTACAGAGGAAGGTGTGAGGTTTGTCCTCTGCGTGTGCTCCTGAGATGCTCCCACAGGGCTGCATCTCCTCAGTCCCAGAATGCTTCCCTTGTGGTTTGCACAGCTGCAGCTCAGTTGGAATTTGGCTCCCTGTCATTGTTTTGGTGCAGGAACCTGTTTTGTTTGTAAAACAAACCAGCAAGAGATTTCTGTTAGCAAACCCAGGACGAACCCATCCGTGTATAGATGCCAGAGATGGGCTCATCTGTGCAAGCATTTTGGAGGCTCCAAACACAACAGTGGATATTTTGGGTGTTGAACAATCCACCTGGGGAAATCTTACTCTGTTTCTCTTGTCATTTGGTTCCAAGAGCAAGAGAAAGGGATAACTTTCTCATTTACCCTGCTTTAAATGATCTGTATGATTGTCTGGTGCTGTGTATACACCTAAAGCTGGGAACTGTCACCTCCAGGTGAAGGGAAAAGAACACGGGTTGGACACTGTTGAGATGGTCCAGGATTGTGGTACCTGTTCTTTTTCAACTTAACAGCAAAATGCAAGCCAAAAATATCACCCAAAGACCCCTGATGTGACAGCAAATGAGCAAATCTGCTTTGGCCCTGAACACGTTGTGAGCTGGGGTGTCTGTGGTGAAGTCAGTGTAGTGTTTTTGCTGTGAAGATGTGAAGGGAAGCAGGCAAAGTGGTGAGAGCAGTGCCCTGTGTCACCAGTGACACCGCAGTGCTGGCAGGGAGGTGATGCTCACCCTCATTCCCATCTTTGACCCCCCTCCCACCTACACAGCCCCTTCTCCAGCATGCCCCAAATCTTTTCTGGTGTTTTATACCATAGCTGGAAGGCCCAAACTCTGGTACAGAGAAGAGTCCCCCGTGTGTGCAGGATCCAAAATCCCTTCCCTGCCATCCACACACTGCTGGGGAGCCTGTGGATGCACTGCAGCTGCCTTCCCATTCTCTGTGAGTGCAGATCCACCCTGGGGAAGCACAAACACCTGTGTGCTTCCTCCTTTGTTACCAGTATCTTAGTTTTCCCACCCATGCAATTATCCCAAAACTGTCTTACAGCTCACACACAGACAGATCAAAGTGAAAACCCATAATAAGGGTGAAGCTGGAGACTGAATATTTCAAAACAGTGTTTTCACGCTTCCCTTTTCCCAGGTTACCTTTGGCAGACTCCAGCCATCTGTTGTCTGCTTCTGGATAAGGAGTATGCTCCAAAATCCAATGGCCTCCAAAGAGAATCGAATAGAACAGAATCATTAAGGTTGGAAAAGACCTCCAAGATTGAGTCCAACCTTTGTCACCACCTTGTCAACCAGATCAGAGCACCGAGTGCCATGTCCATTTGTTATGGGGAAGGAATTTGTGAGCACCTGGTGCAGCCATAGGAGAGATGCCAGTGCTGATTTTGGGGTGTTTAACAAAATGCAAATTCACAGTGGTAGAACCACAAAAGCTGGAAGGATCAGTGGGAGACAACAGGCACATCCTCTCCTTTCTCAGCTGCCATTCCAGGCTTCCTGCACATTTGTCAGCTACACTGCACCTTGTTCCAGAGAGGGTAATGTTAGAAAAAAAGAGTTTTATTTAAATAACTGAAATCCTGGAGCCCAACTCTGCAGCACATGTCCGAGTCCATGACAGTATGTGGACGTCCGTGGTGCACAGTCTGATCATGTGGACGTTTCTTGCTGTGCTGTTGTTCCAACAGCCCCCATCCCCTCATAGCCTGTCCTGGGAGGAAGGGGTGACCTGAGTGTGCTGGGGAGCTGGAAGGGGAGGAAGGCAAGGACAGGGAGGTAGAGGGCAACTAAACAAGGTGAAATCGGTGATGGAGAAAGTTGCTGGGGCAAGGCAAAGGAAGGACCATGCCTCTTGTGATTGTCTAGACATGGGTGATACAGTGACCTGCTGGAGCCCACGTGAGCACCCAAAGCTCTGTCTGACTCCCATCTCCTTCTGACAGGCACCAGCAGAACCTACAGAACAGCAGCACTGTCCTCCAGCCCCAGGCCCTTCCCACGTGCCGACAGCTGCCGCAGGAGCCCCGCGCCTGTCTCGCTGTGGACTTGGACCTTCTGGGACAGAATCATTTCAAAGAGGGTGCTCATCTCCGAGAGGAAGGTGCTGGTCAGCCTCGTCCCAGCAGCGCTGGAGTCAGCCCCAGCACCTTTGCCAAAGGTCTCAAAGGTCCTTGGTTTCTCCTGCCTTGCAGCCTCCTCCTCCTGAGAGGAGTGGGGGTTGTTGGGGGAGAAGACGTTGTCCTTGTAGCTGCTGGTGAGGGGGAAGGAGAGCCGGGCCATCCACGCTGGGTCTGCAGCTGTGAGCCTCTTGAGGGCCAGCTCTGAGGGAGACAGGGAGCAGAGGAGACCACAGGAGAGAAGAGAGGGAAAAAATCAAGTAAATAAAATTATTGATTAATAAGATCTCCTGAAATCAGTGAGAGAAATGACTGTAAACAGGTCTAGGGAGAAACTACCAAATCATACAACCCAGCAGCTTAGTAAAACCAAGCAAAATAGAACTGGTTTAAAACTACTGGGGTTTTTTGTTTTGTGTTATTGTAATAACCATTAGAATCACTTTGCTTCCTCATTTGTTGCAGCCTGGAGTGGCACTTCACTAAATTGTTAGCAAAGCCTGAGAGAGGGAGGGTTTAGGACTGGCCAAAGGGGAGCTGACAATGGAAAGCTTGCAAGGGGGAAGTATTGGACCCAAAGATAGCGGACTTCCCTTCAGGGTCACTCCAGGGGGGGAATTTGCTGCTAAGCAGGCAGATTGAGACTGAGAAGAAATGGGTTATTGTGAAAACAATAATAGCAGAATGAAATTCTGGATTATAAAATGCACAGCTGGGTGGTTGAGCACTAGTAACAAACAATTGAGCTATAAAGTGGTTGTTCCTCGATTGGAAACAGCTGAGGAGCAGTGGGAGCCTGGGCTGGGGGTTGGGGCAGGCTCCTTAGTGCACCAGTAATGTGATTTTGTCCCAGAAATGGAATCATCCAGTGTGTTGGTCAAGGTATGAAGGCATATCCATGGTATTGTTACCGGGTCTGGCGAGACCTGATTAGGAGAATTACACACAAATCTGATTATCCATCCAGAGGAGAGAGGAGCTGGAATGACACCAGGGTAGGGAAAACTCTGGGGATGAAAGCAGGAGTGATCCAGGACGACATGATGGACACTCCAAGAGTGGGGGTTACTGCTCCTAAGGAAGCAAGTGCTCCCCAGGGCCCTGCTGCAACCTGCCACTATTTTGAGGAGACAAGCACCGGCAAAGGAAATCTTTAGGCTTAAAATAGCGCTGGCAAAAGAAGAAGTGATTACAACTGTCCATGAATAAACATCTCCTGGAAAAGAAAGGAAGGACCCCATAGCAGGGAGAGCCTGGAATAGCTTCCCCGTCAGACGGCAGGAAAGGAAACGGGGGTTCTTGTTTTTTGAGGTAGTTGGTAAACAAGAGTCCGTGCTGAGGAGCACAGAGCTGCCTTCCAGCCCCACGTTGTTCCTTCCCAAAGCATATCCCAGAACCCCTGGGGGGTCGGAAGCGACCACCTGGTTTGTGAAACACTTTGAGAGCAGTAAAACAAGTCACAGGTGTCTGGTAACAAAACACAGCAGTCCCAGGGTGGCCAGAGCTGGTGTCACTAATAATTGTGTGGCTCTGACTTGTACAGTGACCTCTGGAAGGAGGGCCTCCATTCTGATGCAGTTATCCTGCTGCTTCCAGAGGATAATCAGTATCCTCTCCCAGCCTGGGACACAGGGTCCCCACCCAGTGACTGAGACAAGGCTCCTTCCTCAGCCAGCCAGTCCTTTTTCTCTGAAAAACTGCTTTCCTTGCGTGGAATGGGGGTGAGAGCTGGGACTCAAACCTGGTAAGGAGAGAAGGGCAAGTACATCACTTAGGTTTTTGTTTCAAAATTCTTTTGCGTTGCTTCACTTCCAGGATTTCTTTCTGCAATCTCAGTATTCTTTCAGTCACAGTGACTGTTCCTTAACACATCACCCAAGAGTGCTGCAGCCCCATGGTTTTGCTCTTAAAACACCCAGTTTTCTCCTCCCAGTCTGCAAGAAGCCACTGCATTCCCTAAATATTTGGATGCCTCAGCTCTGGAGCAGGACACAACCAGTCTGCTCCCTGCTGGGAGAGCCACGACTCTGTGGGCTGATGGTCCTGTGGCCATGAAACATTTTGATTAGGTTTGTTTAATTTGACTAATAACTCTTTACTGCCTTGTTTTAATGGTGCTTTGAGAGCAGGGGTTGTTTTTATCATCAGTAAAGTTCTATCTCTCATCTGCTGCTGGGAGAGGCTGTGCTTGGCGGGTGGGGGTCGGCATTAACAGAGGGGGCCGAGTTCATCCCGCAGCATAAACAACCCCAGAGCTGCCTGGGACTGATTAATCCCACAGTTCCTCCTGCTGGGAACAGCACAAAGGCCCAGACAGCCTCAGCCAGCTGTTAAGATACTCCTGAGCACAAGCAAAGCTTCCTTCCTCCCTCTCAGGATGCAAGTCCACTTCTCTGTTTGTGTTTGGGAGAGGAGGAAGGAGCCTGGCAGCTCCGGCGTCTGCGCCCTGTCGCCTTCTCGGGAAGCTCTGGGCTCATGGTGAGGGTTTTTCACCACTGGAACAGGGCAGCCTCCTTGGGAATGGCCAGCAGGAAGCCACATGGGCACAGCCTCAGCATTCCCTGCTGGCATTCACTGAGAAATGGAACACAGTTCCTTCCAAAAAAACCATTGTCATGATGGGGAATCATGCTCTGCAAACCTGTCAGGGTCTGGATGAAGAGTCCTGGATAACTTTGGACAAGGGCATGGAGTGATAGAACAAGGGAGAACACACTGACAGACAGCAGGGTTAGATGGGATATTGGGAAGAAATTCTTCCCTGTGAGGGTGGTGGGGCACTGCCCAGGGAAGTGGTGGAATCATCATCCCTGGAAGCATTCAAAAAACATGGATGTGGCACCTGGGGACACGGGTTAGTGGTGGACCTGGCAGTGCTGGGGTGATGGATTCGATGGCCTGAGAGGGCTTTGCCAGCCTTAATGATTCTGTGAGGTTCCAGTACTTTGGCAAAAGGGTTTTTTCCTACCAGATCCAAGAGTGATGTGAGATGTTATTTCATGGATCTGCCCCACCACAGCATGGATTTTCTAGGATGCTCCTTGTGGGCAGGACTGGATCCAGACAGAGATCCCTTTAGTGGGATTGGTGCCTGTCAGTGCACCATGAGATGCACCATGAGATGCACGATGCTCCTGTTCACTCCCTGCCCTTGGCTGCAGGACCTTTAAATCCAAAAACCTTTCAGCTCTCATTTCACCCAGCCTTTCCTTCATTTACTCCTTACCAGAACAAAACAGCAGGGAGGCAAATGGGGAGAAGCAGCAGGTTCTCTCCCTAAGGAAGAGCACCAAAAATGCCCAACTCTGGAATTAAAACCACCCCAGCAGCAAACCTCAACGAGTTCCTCTCCTTCCACAATGAAATTTCTGCTACAGGACATGAGTCAGCCCAACTCTTTCAAATTGAAATGCCAGTAGAGGAGATTTTTAGAACAAATCAATAAAAGGAACATGTAGAAAATGTCAGGCCCAGATGGTATTCACCCCAGAGAGCCAGAGGAACTCAGATATGAAATTGCCTGGTTTATTAGCTGCTGTTGGTTAACTACTGCTTCAAATGAACAGGGATCAGAGGAAGGGAAGGAGAAATTGTGACAGGAGTTTTCAAGCGTGTGAAGGTGAATCTGGTGTGGGCAAATTCATAGAAATCCTCCTGTGCCTGGCTCAGCACAGGGACAAGGAGGTGCTGTTTCAAAGGGAACCAACGTGACACTGTCAAGGCGGGGAATTGTGTTTTGCAAATTTGTTGGAGTCTTTGGAAGGGCTGGATGAACAGTCCTGGGTGACTTTGGACAAGGGCATGGAGTGACAGGACGAGGGGGAATGGCTTCAAACTGCCAGAGGGCAGGGGTAGATGGGATTTTAGGAAGAAATCCTTCCCTGTGGGGGGTGGGGAGGCACAGGTTGCCCAGAGAAGCTGTGGCTGCCCCTGGAATCCTGGAAGTGTCCAAGGCCAGGCTGGACGGGGCTTGGAGCAACCTGGGCTGGTTGAAGGTGTCCCTGCCCATGGCAGGGGGTGGCATGAGATGATCTTTAAGGTCTCTCCCAACCCAAACCATTCCATGATTCAATTCTATGATGACAGGACACCTGAGCTGGTGGAAAAGCACCAGCCAGGCTCTCAGGGACCTGAGCTGTCCCTGAATCAACAGCCAGGGACTAATGTGTGTTAAAAGCTGGGAAGTGAGGGTGGGAATAATTAATCTTCCCCACCAAGGGAGGTCATTAGCAGAGTCCCAGAGTATCTGCTCATCACAGTGATAAATGACATGGAGAAGGGGACAGTGTTGGTGTCGACTCTACTGAAACACCCAAAAGCAGAGGGTTGTGAAGGACCTAATAATGCTGAGAGCTGTGAGTAACACGTGGCTGGTGGATTTCTGTGTCACCAACTGTTGGACAATTGTCCCAGGGAATAACATGTCATGTACTGATGACTCTCCCACCATGCAGAGGAGAGGTTTGGGAGTCACCCCAACAGTCTGGTGACAGAGCTCGTGGGGAGCTTGGGCAGTACAGGAATGAAGAACAAACTGGAAAACCTTCTTGTACCCCCAGTGGCTCCTAAACACTGGACACAATTCTGGTCACCACATCTCAGTAAAGAGACACTAAAATTAGCAGCAGGTTGGTGACCGGAGATGAGACTGGATTAGAGGAAAGGGGAGCCTGATGGGGCTCGACAAGGACAACTCTCCACCTTTCTCACTCTGCATGGACTAGGAGACCATGAAAAGGAGGGGCTCGGGTCAGGGTGGAAAGCAGATCACCAGCTGCAATGTTAAACTGGACTTCAGCCCTACACAACAACAGAGCTCAGCCTCACACATCAGCTAAACAACAGCAGAGACATCCACGGGAAAGGAGATCTCCCATAAACACAGGAACAAATCCAACGTGAAGCTCAGCAAGTGCCTTTTTGCTGGGCACTGCCTGGTACTGAAAGCCTGGGATGGTCCAGCCATGCTCTCCCAGGCATCTGCCACTGTCAGAGACACTCCAGGAGATGAGATGTCCCCCCAGTTTGACCTGAATGGGGTTAGTGTGTTATCTGAGGAGACCCCAGTGCCGTAACTCCCACCAGCCCCAGCGTGCTCCCAGTGGCGAGGCCACCTCACCTGCCTGTGGCTCCAGGAGGGTCTCCAGCTCCTCTCCCACCAGCTGCGGCACCGAGAGCTCGAAGCCGCTGTCGGAGTCGCGGTCCTCGGCCTCGCTCTCACCGTGCCCGCTGTCCTTCGTGCTCTGGCAGTCAGTGTCCAGCCCTGCAGCCCTGCCAGGGGACACAGCACCCGAGTCACTTCAGCTCCCACCACAGCCCCTTGGAGGTGTTCGTGTCAGTCCCCCACGAAATGACCCAAGGAGGGGGTGTGGGCACCCTCTCGGAACCGAAGGCACACTGATTTCAGTCCCCACTAAGAAATCCATTTGGGGGTTGTTTGGGTTACACAAGGGGCTGCTATACATTTCTTGCCCGAGAGGGGTTTTGTCCTTCTTCAAGGAGATCATAGAATCACAGAATGGTTTGGGTTGGAAGCGACCTTAGAGCTTATCACAGTGACCTTCTGCCATGGGCAGAGACACCTTCCACTAGACCAGGTTGCTCCAAGCCCTGTCCAGCCTGGTCATGAACACTTCCAGGGCATATCCATAGCAAACAGGGAGCTGGCTCCTCTCTATAAATTCAGAGGAGCTTCCCACCTGCAGGATCAGGTGAGGAGCATCACAGCTCTGACCCAGCAGCCCCAGACCCACTGTCCCTCCCTCTCCATCCTCAGAAGATCCAGAAGGTGGAGAAAGTTGTGTCTGCCCATGGCTTGGGCAGGTGTGGATGGGAGGACATCTGGCATCTTCAGGAGTGTTCACCCAGAAATGTCAACAGCATAATTTAATGGGAACACCATGAAGTTTGGCTCTGGGAACATCTTTGGCACACAGCTGGCATATCTCAGTTCTTCCAGACCCGCTGGCATTGTCTCCCTCTCTTGCCTCCTGGCACAGGGAGAGGTGCCCCAAATTCATGTCAACAGCAACAGCATCTCTAAGAAAGTGCCCAAAACCATGGGAAAACTCATCCTTGTGCTGCTGCCTCCAGAGCTGGGACCCTCTGTGCTCCTGAGTGTCCTTGTCCATTACACTGGAACCCACTGGTTCCCTTACATTGTCCATTACACTGGAACCCCTGGCAAGGATGGGATGGAACTGCCAAAGGTGCCCCAGGAAGGAGGCCAAGGGCAGTGGAATACCGCCAGGAGCACGGCCATCCCCTGCAGGGAGGACCTACCTGCCCAGTCTCAGGGTGAGGCTTTGCTGCCCCAGTGCTGCCCTCGGAGGCTGCTGGGGCTGGTGAGGCCGAAGCAGAGGCAGCAGAGACAGGAGGGAAGGGGGCGTGGGAGAGGGAAGGGCCGGGATCCAGCCTTACCTGCTGCCGTTCTTGGCCGTGTACTTGTTTCCCCTGTAGTTCGTTTTGGGCTGGAACTGGCCCTGGTGCAGCAGGGAGAGCAGCTGGGAGATTTGCTGTAAGGCAGGAAGAGCCTGTTGAGCCCCGGCGGTCGCCACTCAAGCTGCTTCCTGCCAGGACGTCCCCGCGGACCCCCCGGCCTTTTTATAGCGTTTCCTCCTCCTGCAGATGGTTCGGCAGCCCCGGGCAGGGGGAAAAACAAGCGGCCGGGAGCCCACCTGGCCCCCCTGCGCCATCTGCCTGCCCTTCCCTGCCCACACACTCCCCTGGGAACGGGAGCACGGGATTGTCCCCTTCTCCCTGGGACAGACGCCCTCCCTCCCAGCTCCCAGGGTGTTCTGGTGAGCGTGGGGAGACCCTGCCCGTGGTGGGGTGGATGTTCATCCCACCCAGCACCTCTGCCCAGGGCCGGGGAAGGAGATCAACCAACGACCATCAGGGTGCACATTCCCACCACCCCAGGGTGGGCGAGACTCATGAAAGGAAGGAGTGTAGGGGTGCACAGCTCTGGGAATGCACAGGGCAGCTCTCACCTGCACTGGGGGTGACTCCATGGCGAACTCCCCGGTGGGGCTCTGCTCTGCCAGGGCCACCAGCGACAGCCGCACCAGGCTCCGGAGGATCTGCTGGTGGGGCTGGGGCTGCCCAGGCCCTCCAGCACCCACGGGCTGCTCGAGTGGCAGCTGGGGCTGTCCCATGGGTGGCTTCACCAGGCTCTTGCTGTGCTTTGGTGCATCCGGGGGGCTCGCGGCCTCTTTCCCCAAATGTTTGGGTCTGTGGGGCTGGCAGGGCCGGCGCTGCAGGATGGGCAGCTCGAAGGTCTCCTGCTGCTCCTCTGAGTCTTTTTGAGTCCTCTGATTTCTCAGGGTCCTGTAGAGAGTGGGGGTGAGGTGGAGGGGAGGCTGTGGGTAGCCCCCTGGCACAGGGGGGGCTGTGCCAGGTGGATCCTCCTGGCAGGGCTGGGGGGGCTCAACCTCCCGAGGGCGGCCCCGGAGCAGCGGGATGAGGTGGATGTCAGTCTTCTGGATCTGCCTGGGCGGCTTCTTGAGCTGCTGCTGCCTGCGGGCATCCTCTGCCTCCCTGCAGTTGTAGGCCATGCCATCCTTCTTCTCCTTCTTCCGCAGAGACAGGGTCAGAGCCAGCAGGAGAAGGCACCCGCCCAGGAGAGCAGCCAGACAGATCACCACCACCATGGAGAGGCTCAGCCACCCGGGGTCCTGGGCTGAGATTTTGGAGAATGCCCCGTGATGCCGGAAAACCAAGCGGAGCCGGGCCAGGGTGTGCAGGGGGGTGTCCCCCTCGTCGCTCACCCGGACCAGCAGCTCCCGCTCACTGCCGGCCAGGCTGCTGGCATTGCTGGCATTGAGGAAGACCTGCCCAGAGAGAGGGTCCAGGATGAAGAGCCCAGCATCATCCTCCCCCACCAGATCATACCGGAGAGCCCCATTGCTGCCAGAGTCCACGTCCCTGGCCACGATGGTGAAGAGGAAGGGACTGCCAGCACACGACACGAGTGTTGTGTTGGTCTCTGCTGCAACCCCTTGGGTGCTCCTGTTCCCAGGGACCACCCAGAAGCACCCTGTCTCCACACTGACCAGGACAGAGAGCGTGGCTGCACCTCCCACCAGCACTGGCATGGTGATGACGGGCGCGTTGTCATTGCGGTCAAGCACGGCCAGCCTGATGGAGATGTTGGATGCCAGCTTGGGGTGACCTCCATCCTCCGCAGTCACCAAGAACTCCAGGCTACTCACCTGCTCGTAATCAAAAGCCTGGAGGGCAAAAACATCCCCAGTGGTGGGGTCGACTGAGACCAAAGCCGAAGCAGAGGAGTCTGGGATGCTGTAGGTGATTTTCCCGTTGAAGCCCAGGTCGGGGTCAGTGGCACGGACGGTGAGCAGGAAAGCAGGTGCTTCGCTGTTCTCAGCAACAGCAGCCTCGTAGGTGGCCCTGTCGAAGGCCGGGGCGTTGTCATTGACATCGCTGATGCAGATGGTGAGGTGTTTGAGCACGGCCAGGGACAGGTCCCCCAGGTCCCGCACCACCAGCGTCAGGTTGTACTCGGCGCGCAGCTCCCTGTCCAGCGCGGCGTTGGTCATCAGCACGTAGCTGTGGCTGTTGGTCCTCTTCAGCCTGAAGTGCTCGTCCCCTTGGCTGAGGGAGCAAAGCACTTGCCCATTGCTTCCTGAGTCAGGGTCACTGGCTGTCACCAGAGCCACGAAGCTGTCCTTGGGAAGGGCTTCGGACAGCACGGGCACCCGCGCGGCCCAGGTGACGTGGACGTCGGGAGCGTTGTCGTTGACGTCCAGGACTTTGACCAGGACCTTGCAGTGTGCTGGGATGGGGTTGGCACCCAGGTCCCGGGCCTGCACATCCAGCTCGTAGGTGTGGGTTTCCTCGTAGTCCAGAGGGTGCTTCAGGATGATGCTGCCCGTGCGGGCGTCAACGCTGAAGGTGCTCAGCACCTCGGGGGGCGCGTGTTTGCTCAGGCTGTACTCAATCTCCCCGTTGGGACCCTGGTCGGGGTCGGTGGCTGTGACCGTCACAAGGAGGGTCCCGGGCAGAGCATCCTCCCGAACCTCCACTGTCAAGGAGCTCTCTGCAAAGACGGGGCTGTTGTCATTGGAGTCGAGGACAATGACTTTAATTAAAGCAGTACCTGATTTTGGTGGCTCCCCGTGGTCAGTGGCCGTCAGCTCGAGGTCGAAGGAGGAGTGCAGCTCCCGGTCCACTTCTTTAACCACGACGAGCTCCGCGTGCCTCATCCCATCGGAGCTGGAGATGACCTCCAGAGCAAAGTGCTCACTGGGGGAGAGGGCATAGGAGCAGCGGGCATTGGGGCCAGCATCAGCATCCAGGGCTCGATCCAGCGGGATCCGTGTCTGCAGGGACGCGCTCTCCGAAATCTCCAGCTCCAGCTCGGGCGTTGGGAACCGTGGCGCGTTGTCGTTGACATCCAGCACTTGAACCTCCACGTGGATCAGCGCCAGGTTTTGGGCAGCCAGCACGTCGAACGAGACCCAGCAGGGATCACTGTGCCGGCACAGCTGCTCCCTGTCCACCCGCCCAGCCGTGCTGAGCGCCCCGTCCCCGCTGCCCACGCGCAGAGGGAACCTCCCGGGGGTCTCCATCAGCTGGAAGGTCTCCGCTGTGTCGCCGCTCTCGCCCCCCTCGAAGTGCTCAGCCAGTGTCCCAATGACTGTCCCCGGTGGCACCTCCTCGAACACCCGGTACTGCACCGTGAACGTGGCGACCTCCTGGGCGTCGGCGCAGAGGAACAGGTACCACCAGAGCGCCGGGAGCTGCAGGGCAGAACGGCCCAGCAGGAGGATGCTGCTGGCAAAGCTCAGTGTCCCCCTGCCCCGGGGCACTGCCGGGGCCCTGCCCGCCCGCCGCCGCATGGCCATGGAGTCCTCACGGCGACCGCGAGTCCTCGGCATCCTCTCCCATCCCCAAGTCCCACGGGCACCGCTCAGTGGTTGGAAAGGAGAAGAAATCACAAGCCAGTCTGGTGGCTTTCCCCCTCCCTGCCATCACCGGCAGGCAGTGGGTGCTCCCAGCCCAAGGTGCTCCCCAGGCTGGAATGCTCAGCCCCGAGCGGAGGAACCGCCACCGGCGCAGCGTCCGGCCGGCTGGGAGCCCGGAGCTGGACCAGCCGACCTTCCTATGGAAACCACACCTACAGGAAAAGGGAGGACCGGGCTGGTACAATGCTGGGGCGGGGTGGGGGCTCATGGGGCAGCACATGGCCCAGCTGGGAGAGGGGTGTGGATGTGCCCTCCATTCCCAACCCGCAGGGACCATCACCTGCCTGCTGCCACCTGTGAAACACACTGCACTGAAGGTGTGACTCCTGCAGACAGTCCTTGACCTCCCACGAACCTCTTGTGCTTTTGGAAGAGGTCTGTGTGTACCAGCTGTGATGGACAATGCTCCTGCTTTGCCCCAAAGCCTTGCTCCCCACACTGTTACATTTCTGACTTGGATTTGCTCTCATTCTGTCCAAATCCCGAGTGCAATCCCTGCTCCTCGCTCTGTCTGTTGAGGGCCGACATCACCTTTCCCAGCACACAGCTTTGGATGATGTCACAGCTTCAGTCTCAGCTGGACACACCAAATTGAGCTGATGAATCACTGGGAGTGTGGCCACAACAAACACAGGCAGGAGGGCACAAGGGAAGGAGGGAGGTGCTGGCAGACACGAGCTGTGTCCTGTCAGGCCTCTCCCATCCCCTGCATCAGTCTGTCCTGGCCAGTCCTGTCTTGGCACGTGCTCCATCCCAGCCTGGCTCAGCACTGATTTCCCCAGCATCACTCCTCGCTCAGCACTGATCCTACACCACCAAATCCCTTCTTGGCCTTATTTCAGCCCCTTACCCCCAACCCCCCTTGGAGCAGGCAGTGCGAGGCTGCACAGCTGTTCCACCCATACCACCACATCTGGCCAGCTGTGCACAGCCTGAAGTCGTTCCATGTATTCCTCCTAAGCAGGGGCTGCAGAGCACCAGTACCCCAAGCTGGGTTTCCTTTGGCCTCAAGGTGATTGAAGGCATTTGGGACAGGGAAGGTCACGTGGAACTTCTCTTGGCTGTTATGGACTGCAGAGCATCCTCATGGTGTGGTTGGAGTCCCAACAGCCACATCATCTTCGTGGCCCCCACATCTTCCAGGCAGCCTCCAGCAGCCCTGTGACTGCCATTGGTGCCCTGTGCCCACCTTGCCCTCTCCTCCTGCTTTTCCAGCCTTGATGGGCAGCCCCCCATATCACCATCCTATTCCCATCCCTCCCAGCTCCCCTTACCGCTCTGATTTTCCCAGCTGAGGTTCCCCATCACCTGCATCCCTGATTTCATCATTTGTCTTTATTATGGTGAATTTTAGTGCCCCAACAAGTGGCAAAACCAACCCCCCCCCCCAGTGCCACCAGCCCGGCCGGGTTTGCGCCAACACTCAGCGCTCTGGGAGGAAGGGACAGTTCAGGGGGGTGGCAGGAGAGCCGGTGCTATTCCTGGGCTCCATCCCAGCTCCAGGTGACCTTTGCCAAGTCATTTCCCTGCTTTGTGCTGTTGCTTCCTCCCGAGCCGACCACAGCCAGCCCCGGGCTCTCCGGAGGGATGCTCCTGCTCCCGGAGCTGCAGATGGAGCAGCGGATGTCTCCCAGCCCATGCCCTGCTCTGGGGGGTGGGAAGGCTACTTCCTTCTGGGGGAGGCTTATCCTTCCACCTCCTTTATTTTTTTTTAATGCTTTCCCTTTTCAGGGATGGAGAGGAGCAGAAGAACCTCACTGAGACATCACGAGGGAACTGTGATGGTACATCACACCCCAGAACTGGGGGGTTCCCTGAGGAGCCCTGCACAGTGTATCCTTCTCCCATCACCTCCCAATCCAGCTGGAGAACAAGCCAACCTCACTGAGTGCCCTGTGTGCACTGATGTAGCCGGAGGTGAATCCCCCCAACAGCAGCACCCATGTGCTGACCCCATCCCCACACCCCAGCTGGAGGGTTCCCCTTCGGGCTGCTGCAGCCCCAAACTACTCCTTTTTCTCCCCAAAGGCGGGATTTTGAGCACCAGTTTGCTCAGCCACCCCAGGAAAGGCTGGGAGGAGAAGTCACTGTCACCGACACAGGAGCTGTGACCCCCCAGCACTGAGCCCAGTCTGGCTGCACAGACACAGCACTGGTGACAGACCTGCACAGCCCAGGAAAGGAGCTGGAGGAGCTGCTGCTTTAATCATGACTAGACTTAAGGAATAAATCCCTACAGACCAGGCCCGTGACCCCCAGCCATTGGAACGTTCTCAGCTGGCAGGAAGATGCTGCAGGGCTGCAGAAGCATCACTGGGCTACAAACCAGCAGTGCAGGGAGATGGACAGAGCAGTGCTGCAAAGAAAAAAGAAAAACGGGGTCAAGTGAGACTTACCAGGAGCACAGGCAGGAAAATAAGATCTGGTGCTAAAAACAACACACATCTCCTCCCGTTTTCTGTTCACACCCCAACAGGTTCCCACCATGCAGGTGCTTCAGGACCTCCATGGGCAATGTGGTGCCTATGGACATAAAATTCCCCCCCCCCTCGGGTTCTAGGATGCGTGGGAATCTTTTCATTTAAAGCTCAGAAAGTGCATCAGTTACATTCAGTTATTGCAGCACTATTCTTCAGCTCCTGTGTGATGCTGTCAGTGCCCAGAGCAGCTGTAAATGCCATTTCTGGGATGGAAACCTGGCTCCTCTGTGGCTCAGGGCTCTCCAGGCTCCAGAGCAGACACGGGGGACACCCCAAGCTCTCAGGGGTGCAGAGCTGTGCTGGAGGCACCACACTCACTGTCCATCACATGGCAAAGAGCAACACCACCAGATTATTTTGAGGTCTTCAAACTCTGGCATTTTGGGCTGGTTTGGTGTTGGGTGGGAACCATGAGCTGTGCCACAACACAGCAGGGAGTGTAGGGCAGCTGAAAATGAGAGGGAGGAGACTTTTTCATATCTAATAATCATCCTCTGCTCTGGACCCAGCTGGGAGAGCTGGGGGGGTTCAGCTTGGAGAAGAGATGGCTCCAGGGAGACCTGAGAGCCCCTTCCAGGGCCTAAAGGGGCTCCAGGAGAGCTGGAGAGGGACTGGGGACAAGGGATGGAGGGACAGGACAAGGAGGAATGGCTTCAAACTGCCAGAGGGCAGGGATAGATGGGATGCTGGGATGGAATTCTTGGCTGTGAGGGTGGGGAGGCCCTGGCACAGGTTGCCCAGAGAAGCTGTGGCTGCCTCTGGATCCCTGGAAGTGTCCAAGGCCAGGTTGGACGGGGCTTGGAGCAACCTGGGCTGGTGGAAGGTTGCATGACAGGGCTGGAACCGGATGATCTTTCAAGTCCAACTCAGACCATTCTGTGGTTCCTTGACTTTAAAAAAAAAACATCAAAAGGAGAAGAGTTCAAAACGAGCCCCACTGACGACACATCAAGGTTTGGCCTCATTACTGTGTTCAGGGTTTATAATATCCTGTGGACTCCTCTTGGAAGCAGGACTTGGTCCAGTCTTGGCTCTACAGCTCATCCATGGGGTGGGAAAGGGTGTCCAAGTGTCACAGAGGCCTAAACACAGGAGGGACCCTGAGGAGAGATGGGCTCTTCCAGGCTCAGCTCCACATCAGAGCAGCGTCCTCAGCAGGAGAGCAGCTGGAAATGGAGGTGGAACAAGGAAAGGCACGGCTGCTTCTCACCAGCTGTGCCCTCGCACCAGGATCAGGGGGTTTTCCCTCCACTGGAACAGGCTCCCCAGGGCAGTGGTCACAGCCTCAAACCTGCCAGAACTTAAGGAGCATTTGGACAACACTGTCAGCACATGGTGAGGTTGTTGGGTGTCCTGTGCAGGGCCAGGGGTTGGACTCGATGACCCCTGTGGGTCCCTTCAAATAATCCCTCTCTCTGCAACAGGTGTGTGAGGAGCTGGGTACAGTTGCAGCTGCACAAGGTGGCCCAGAACCTTCCCCATCCTCAGATTTGGGAGGCTCCCAGGGACCTTCCTCCACATGAAGGAGATGATTCCCCCTCACACCCAACAGCAAACACCCAGATCTGCAGGAGATGGAGGGACCTTCTCTCGGGGGGGCTGGCTCTCCCTGTGCTCATCCTCTCCGTGAAATCAGAAGGTGACACTGGCTGAAGGTGACCTCCACGTGCCACCCAGTCCAGCCTCCCAGAGCCCGGTCCCCTTTGGGCTGAGCTGCTCATCCTTCCCCACAGTGAAAGCTTCTCTGTGTGTCCTCACAGGCCCCTCCAGCGATGCCTCTCTCACACCGGGGAGCCCCAAACCAGGCACATCGTCCCCCCGGGGCTGGCGGGGCAGGAGCAGCCCCGTCCCCGCGCGGTTCCTGCCGTGTGCAGTTGGCTCCCTCCACCACTGGAGCCCACTGCTGCTCCGCGCTGGGCTGCTCCGCGCTCCCCGGCCCGACCGCACCGCCCGAGGGCAGCGGGGTGCGGACCCCCGGCCCTCCCAGCAGAGGGGCTGCCACCACCGGGGGGCTCAGCCGGCTCCCTCCCAGGGATGCTGCAGCTCCCTCCCCTCCCTCCCCTCCAGCCTCTGCGGATGCTCCGGGTGCCTCCCTCGGGTTTGCACAATTTTTCGGTGCTTCCCTCAATTTTGCACAATTTTAGGCAACCCTGTGGCATCATGAGCAGAGTCACCTCCAACCCCCCCCCACTAAACCCTCCGGGGAGCCACGGGCCTCTGGGAGGGTGATGAAGGTGCAACACCCTAATTAGAAGGGAAATAAAAGGGGGTGCAGGCAGTCCCTGATCAGGGCAGAGTTAATAGGTGGTGCAGCAGCTCCTGAAAGCTTCCCAAACCTGGCTTTGAGCAAAGCAAAGCCTCTGCAGCTCCTGCTTGGGGTTCTCCAGGAGCTGCCCTGTGCAGAGGGGATGATAAGGAGAGTTATTGTTGCTCTGTGTTCATAAAAGGATTATTATTAAGGAGGGAAAGAAAGTTTTAAGTGAAGTAAATCGGGACAGGCTCGGTGTTTGAATAGAGAGGAATAATGTTATGGTAATGGCATGCACAGCTCTGCTGCTCACAGACCCTGATGTATTTTATAAAGCCCTATGCTGGAAAGAACAAATTCTATGAGCTGAGAGCTGGACAAAGAGAAACAAGGAGAATCTGTAAAAATGATGTTTTATTGTGCAGGGGAAAGCAATGAGGAGCAGAGTTGAGATCTAACCCTTGATGTCCTTCTGGAGGAGAAACCTGGCAGCATATTGTCACTTGCTTGTATGATTTAATTTGCTATTCTAAGCCTTACAGTAATTTCTTTCCTGTATTCCAAAAGATTATATCTAAATATCTATTTGCAAATGAAATACAGGGAAGAAATTTTGAAGGCTGGAACTTCAGTACTACATCTTTCCAGAGATGTTTGTGTAGGAGGGAGCTGCTGGCAGCTGCTGGGCTGGAAGGATCAGAGCACAGGACAAATGTGAGGCCACTGGAGCCCCAGCAGCACCACCAGTTTTATTTGCTTTTAGTCTGACAGCCCGAAGTACCTGAGCAACAAGCACAGCAGTGGGTTCCCAGAAGTGATGGATCTGGGCCACGGCACAACGCGACATAAATCAGACCTTTACGAGTCCCCAGCGGCTGCAAATCAATGAGTGCCAGCAATAATTACCCATTTTATCTCTCTCTTTATTAATATTTAGACTGTTTTAATCTTTTCTTTCTAAACACACTGGTCCCCTGCTGTGCTTGTCCTTCGGTGGGAGCTGCCACAAAAGCTCCCGTTTCTCCCGTTAAAGGTTTTGTCTCGATCCCAGCTGCTCCTGATCCCAAATGGCACAGCCACAAAAGCTGGGTGACAACTCCCCTGCTTCACCCCGGGTGGGTGACACCTGTGTGTGCCCCCGAGAGGTGGGTGCAGCCTGTCTGGGGCCACAGGGCAGATCCTGTGATGGCTGTAGGGGATTCTTCAGCTTCAGACACTTGGTGTGGGTGGCCACAACCTACAGATGTTGTTTGAAGAGGTTATGGAATGGTTGGGGTGGGAAGGGACCTTAAAGCCCATCCAGTCCCACCCCCTGCCATGGGCAGGGATACCTCCCACTAGCCCAGGTTGCTCCAAGCCCCGTCCAACCTGGCCTTGGACACTTCCAGGGATCCAGAGCAGCCACAGCTTCTCTGGGCAACCTGTGCCAGGGCCTCCCCACCCTCACAGAGGGGAATGTCTTAATTAGGAGAAATCCTTGGAAGGTGATTATCTCTTCAGGGGGTGCTAATTAGGGATGTACACATTACAAACTAAGCCCTGTGTTGACATGCAAAGCAGGGTGGGACTCTGATTTTCAATGGAAATGAGAGCTCTTATCTCCTGTAACTCAGGAGTGGGAAAGCTAATAACTGCACCATCACCTCTGGAAAACAAAAAGGAAAAAAAAATCAAAACAGAAAATACCCCCCCAAAGGTAATATAAATTATGTTTATTGTTGAGACAAAAAGTTTCCAGCAAGTCCAACCACTACCCAGCTTTAAAGTAAGTGAGAAAAGAGCTGGAAATAAGTGAGAAGAGGGATGCTGGAGCATCTGCCATGTCAGAAATACTCCCAGTGCCTGGAGGAACAGGTAAAGCCCCATTTTTTGTCCACCTGTGCACAGAGGGATCTGTGCTGGGGATGCAGCAAAGGGTGGACACAGACCTGGCTTTTGTGGGAAGGGGAGGGCTGGGAACCATATTTTGACTTCTGGGACTGCTCAGCAGCATAAATCCTTGTGGGTGACCCCAGGGGCTGTGCTGCTTCCCCAGGGAGTGTCTGCTGAGCCCTGCACTGAAGACAGGCCTTGATGTCCAGCTTCCACCTGAGGCCAAAGAGATGTCCTCCAGCAGCAGAAGGGCCCCCAGGGCTCAACAGCTACCACAGTCTGATACCACCAGGAGCCTTCAGGGCTCAAGAGGTTTAACCTCTCTGTCTGCTCCCTCTGTGCCACCTCAACGAGCTCCTACCCAGGGTGATGGAGTCACATCAACATCCTCCTCCCTGTGGCTGACTGTGCCAACCCCACCATCACTCCCTCCTTGGCTGGGACATGCCTGGCTGCTTCCAACCACCCGAGTCCCCATGCCCTGAGCAGAGCTGCCCTTGGCCCAGGGACAGCAGCCAGAGTTGGGGACAGTGAGGATGACCCCAGTGAGGATGATCTCAGTGAGGATGACCCCAGTGAGGATGACCACAGTGAGGATGACCTCAGGTCTCCCCATCCCCATGCACAGAGATGCTGCAGTCTCTGCCCGTCTCCTCTGGTGCCAGCACCTCCAGATGTTCAGCCAGCTGTGATGTGCCATTATCACCTCTCTTGCCTCTGCTGTGTCACCACTCTTCTCTCACACACCTCCCCTGGGGAAAGGACACATTGTCCCCTGTCACTGGCTCCACCAACACGGGTTGAGGAGTTGCCTCTTCTCTTCTCTGGCTGTTTGTCCCAAGGGCTGAGCCCGCTGCCAGGGCTGCCAGGGGGGAGGATGATGTTTCAGCCCTCTGACAGAGGAAAAGGGGCTGTGGCACAGAGGAAAAGAGGGATTGGAGGCTTCTCCGTGACATACAAATGGTGTAATGAGGACACTGTGAATGAGGAAACATCTTTCATCAGGAAAACAATTCCAGATGACGTAACTTCCAGCTCCTGCCAAGGGGCCGAGCAGAGCCCCAGAGCTCCTCAGCTGGGACAAGGACCAAGACAGCTCTCCTGGCCACTCCCAGGCAGTGTGGGACAGGTAACACCAGGGTGAGGAAAGCCAGAACTGATGCTAATGCTGTCCCATGAGGGCTGACCCAGCCCCAGAGCCCGGGCTGGGACCCAGCTCCTGCCTGGGGACAGCAGCAACCCCCAGGCTGGACTTCTGGGGGCTGGTGATGGGTCACTGCAGTGACACTGAACCTCCTGGCTGAGCCCTCCTGGGGCCAGACACAGACCTGGGGAGGTACAGCCTCTGCCTGGGAACCGGTGAGTCTCGGGATACACTGACATCCAGTCACTGCTTTTCCAGTGGGACACAGCCTCAGGTGTCCCGGGGCCGGGTCACAGGTACGTGACCTCGATGATGTTGGGCTCAGCGCTCCCGCCGGGAAGGTGGTGCTTGCAGGAGCACTGGCAGCTCCCTCCAGCCAGATCCATGCCAGGCAGATCCCACCTCCTCTGGGGGTCCAGCTGCTTCCAGTGCGTGAGGTGCACCCCGTTGTGCAGGTCCTGCGGCAGGGGCTCGTGGTACAGGGTGATCTGCACGGTGCGGAGCTGGGGCCCGTAGTGCACCACGAGGATGATGAACACGGCCAGGAGCACGAAGAGCACCACGATGACCGAGATCATGGGCAGCGCGTCCGCCTTCTTCGTCACGGCCCTGGCGACCGACACGGGAGTGACGGCGGCCACGTCCTGCGGCCCGGGGTGTCTCAGCTGGCTGCCGGGCACGGAGCTGTTCATGGCTCGGCAGGCTGACCTGGCACAGGGAAACCCGGGGGGGAACAGGGTGACCCCCGAGCAGAGGCTGTTCCTGTCCCTATCTCCTGCCCTCGAGGCCGCAGCTCCTGCCTGCACTTGCAGCTGCCAGGGAATGGGATGATCCCATAAGTGCTCCCTCCCTCGGGCTCGTGGGACAGGATCAGTTTTGGTGGCTGTCTCTGGGCTTGTAGGATGGTCCCCTGGACACGTTCATCCAGGGAGGAAATGCCCTCTGTCCCCGTCACCTGGACACCTCTGGCGTGGGGCTTTTCCTCCCCACTACACCCCCTCCACCCTCCTCTCTTCCCCCCCGGCCCCACGGCGCTAATCCAGGACCAAACGGCCCCACGGGGGCCACCCTGGGACACCCAACCCCGTGAGTCGTCCCTCGCCACGGTGGCAAAATCCCGTGGGAGCCAGCACGGGTGGGAGCAGGGGCAGTGGGGGGAGAGGAGGGACGGAGAGCCCTCTCAGCTCCTCAGGGGTACCTCGGCTTTCCTGCTGCCTGGGAATCATCGTCTCCAGCGGCGGGGCTGGGAAGCGGACGGCGGGAGCAGCAGGAACAGCTCCGGGATGATCTCCGGTGTAGGTGCAGCCACACTCACCTCGGAAGCTGCCACGTCACTCCTCGGCCCCACACCCCCCCGGGATGCCCGGGGCACACGAGGAAGCGCCTGCTCACCCCGGGGCAGGAGCTGCTCCCAGGCCCAGCCCGGTGCCACCTCAGCGCTGCCGCCCCCTCCCCGCTCCCGCCGACCCTCCTCTCACCCCGCGCAGGACAAGGGCCCTTTGTTTGGGGACGAGCGCCCACCCCCCCTTCAGCTGCACTCAGGGCAGGAAACCTCCCCGAAACCACCGGCTCGGCGTGAAAATGTAACGTGGGGAAGAAACAGGGGTAAAAAAAGCCCCTCTGCACGTGAACTCTGCACAGCCCGGGACAGTGAGTGTATCCACACAGGGAGCCGGGTGGGAAGGACCCTCGTCCGAGGGAGGGAGCAACCCCAGAGGTGATTTTCTCTGTCCCACTGCTGCGGGAGGAGCACTCCCAGCACGGCTGTGGCCAGAGGTGGGAGTCCCTGGGGAAGCTCTGCACCCTTTGGACCATCAAGGTTGGATGGTCCAAACCTCTGTGCAAGGTTTTCTCCAATGATTCTGTGATTCCGTGACCAGTGCCAGGGCAGGGCTGGCACATCTGTCCCCTTGCACGGCAGCTGTGCCACAAGGCTGGCAGGGATACCCTCCAGGAACGTCCTCCAGGGATATCCTCTAGGGATGCCCTCCAGGGATACTCTCCAGGGATGCCCTCCAGGCTGGTACATCACCCCTGCACTCAGGTGGGTACCATCCCCTGGCCCAGGGATGCTGTGTGTCAGACCACTGGGAATGACCCTGAGCACATCTCCGAGCGGAAAACATGGATCCCCTGGAGTTTTAGCCAAAACAAAGCACGTCTCCCCATCCTCCCTTCCCAAAACACCACTGCTCTTACCTGCAGGCTCTCAGCACAGAAGCTGGGGTGAATATTTGGGCTCTGTCCTTCCTGCACGTGGGAAGGACGGGGTGGGAAATGCCTTTTCCACCATCCAGCCGAGCATCCAGAAGAGATTTTACTGCATGTGAGAGCTTCTGGGAATTTGCACTCATTTCAGGATTCAGTAAAACCTTAATCTACAGCATAATCTCTGAGCGTCACATCTGTGCAAGGGACAGAGGAATGGGGGGAGCTGCTGGCAGGGGCTTTGTCCCAGCAAAGGCTGCTGGAGAGGCCATTGCCAGGAGGCTGGTGGTTTGCTTGGGGGGCTGGAGGGGTCTGAAGACCCCCAGAAACATGAGGAGCTGCTCAGTGCACGGGGGATCTCTCCTTCCAGGCCTGCCACCATCTCCCAGCTGTGGGAAGAAAGGACCTTGGCAGCAGCAGCAGTCACCCCTTGATGCACTCAGTGCTGTGAAGGAGCAGCTCTGTTGCCCTCAGATGAAGCTCTGTGGCTTTTGGGGGGCTGTGGGAGGGGGTTGGACCAGCCCCTAGAGCAGAAGACACAATCCTGTGGCTTGCATCCTGAACACCCACATGGACCCTCCAAGACAGGCAACCTTTCCCAGATGGGGACACTACAACCCTTCTCCTCCCCCAGACATCCATTTAAATCAAATTATTCCCTCTGGAGTTCAAACTATGGACAGGCAGGACCTGCATAGACCAGCATGTCACAAGGCTGGGGCCAAGAAACGGCCTGAACCCCTCAGGCTGGATGGGGGCCAGAACTGGCCCAATTTTCCAGTTCCTCCCCTTCTCAAGGAGCTGGGGAAGGGGTAAGTCAAAGCTGTGTGTCCTGCGGGAAGCGATGCTGCTGCTACCTGGAGAACTGATCCCAAAGGTGGCACATCCCGGTGCCAGACAGGCTGGAGCTGCACAGGGAGGCACAGGGTACAGGGCAGATCCAGCTGCTGAGTTACCCTGGCCCCACAAGGAGCAATTATTCCAAAATCCCTCATGGAGGTACTAAGAAATCCCTCCTCAGGTGGGGGGGAGCACCAGCTCCTCCTGCAGCTCTTATCCCACACAGCCCTCACAGCTGATGCGGGGTGGATTGGAGCTGGGGACACATCCTACCACAACCAAAGCATCTCCCCAAAAACCCAGGCACCATAAGGAAGCTCCTGAGGCCCAAAGCAGGGCTGTGACTCCGCTGTCCCCCACCAGAGGAGCCGAATCCCCCACCAAAGCCACGGCGAGGTTTCCTTTGCCGCCTGAGCCATGTCTCACATCCTCCCCGACCATAATGGGCTGAAAAACACAGTTCCCCTGTGGATTCAGCCCGTTTCCTTCTATTCTTTAACAGGAAGCTCTGTGAGAGTCAGCCCAGGCAGGCAAACCCTCGCCCTGCGCTCCTTCCCGGCATGGCCAGAGCCTCGGCGGGGCTCCGGAGCCGCAGCCGCCGCGGAGATGCTGCTCCCGTCCATCCCTCTGCTCCTCTGGCTCTTCCTGCTGCTCCCAGGTGAGCTGCTCCACACTCCAGGGAGCGGGAGGTGGTGCTGGATGGGGGGATCTGGGGAGCTGGGCTTCCCAGGGGGAACCAGCCAGAGCTTTGGAGCTGCCGTTGGAAAGCTCGGCCGCTCAATTCCGGGGTGGAAGGAGGCAGGTTGTTGGGAAAAATGCAGCCATGCCAGGTTTGCAGGGTTTGCTTGGTGCTGCTGGAAAATAAGAACTTGTTTCCTGGTTAACCAAAGGAGTGTTTGGGCTGAGGCATCTGTAGTAAGTGCCTTTTGTCAAATAAGAGTAAATGTGGAACATTTAAATGTATGGGACATTATTTTCCTCAAAAATATTTTTTCCTTGACTATTTTCCATTTTTCCTCTCATTGATATAAATACAAACCCCATGTGCAAGAACATGCTATAATAACTCTGCTCCTTCAGGGTAATTCTGCTCTGACTTCTCTTTCCCATGTGAGTCGAGGTGTGGGATGAAGGAGCTGGTTTCCTGCTCCAAAGGGTGACAGGTTGTTTTTTCCTGCATCATCAGACACCTCTTGCACTGCTGACAGCTGTAGTAGCTGAAAGCTGGAATACATTCAAAGGAATATGAAATAATGTGTCTCCAATTCAAAGGTTTTATCATTAAACCATAGAAGTTGCCCCGGGTTACAGCCACTGTGCTGGTGATAATGGGATTTTTTAAAAGGCAGAGAATCAGGGAATGGTTTGTGTTGGAGGGGGCCTTAAAGTTCTTCTCATTCCATAGAATATAGAAACCAATTCCAAGAAGTAAGAAAATGTCTCTCTTCATTAGAGGGCAACGCTGGCTTCAGCAGCAGGGGAATGTGTGCCTGGGATCAGCCTCAAGGGGCTTTGAGGCCCCTTGGCCATCCTGTGGCTTTCCCTAATGCCCACCTAGAATGCTCTTTTCCTCTTAAAACCATTTGGTAGGGTTTTTATGGGACAGGGAGGGCAGGAAAGTGTCAGGCCCCCTCTCTGGCTTGGCTGCCCCATGCCAACATCCAGCCCCTGCACGGAGCAGGACTCCCAGGAGCACTGCCCAAAGAGCCACCTTCCAGGAGGACCTGGCTGCTGCAGCATCAGGTGGACGGGATGTCACCCTCCATCCTTCAGTCCTGAGGGCATCACTTGGTCCTCTCAAAGCAGGCTGCCCAAAATCAGGGGGCAGAGACCGTCTCGTTGATGGTCAGGGCACTGCTGGTGCTCGCTGGGCATCGTCACCTCTCCAGCCTCCTCAAACCCACCCCCTGTCATGTGTCCTGCCTCCCTTTTCTATGCTGATCCAACACCTCTGAAATGGCTTTTTTTATTTAATCAGTGATTTTACAGCAAGTCCCTGAGGTGCTGCAGTACCTGGGGGGAAGCTTCAGCACAAGGCAGAGCAGCAGCTCAGCGAGAGGGGCAGTTGGGTCTGTGGTGCTGCTGGTTCCCCGGCACACAGGCACCTGGAAAAGGGAATTAGGGGCTCTGGAACAAGACAGAAGAGCTGAGAGGTCTCCCTGCACCTGGGGAGATGGAGGCCACCTTGAGGAGAGACACAGTTATCTTTGGCTGGACAGTGCCTTTCGCCACACAGGCCTTTCTTGCTTTTACTTTATGCAGGTTCAGTATTTTATTAATTTATCGTTTCCTAAATTAAGCTTCTAAGCTCTCATGGTTATTTCTAAAGGGAGGTTAAGATACTGTTATTTTGAAATAGCTGAAGTGGGAAGGATTGGAACATTTCCAACTTGTTTTTCCTCCCCCCAGAAACACTTAGCAGAATATTTGTCCAAACAAACCTCTTCCTATGGACCGTTTCCATTACAATGGGCAGGCAGTTTCCAGACAAAAGATTTCCACTGAAAAATTCCTCCTCAAAGCTGTTGAAAACCCAGCAGGATTTTCCCACTCTTGTTCCATCCACTGCTCTCCTTATCTGTGCCACAGCCTGTGGGTGGATAATGCCATGAGAAATGTGGTGTATCCAACCCAGACATGTATATTGGGATATATTTTTGATATGACCAAGAAGACGCGGTGCAGCTAAAGGACAGGCATCCAGATTCCAGATACATCCTTAAACCAGGCCATCCAGTGCATCCTAAAGCCAATTCCTTGGCCAAAGGAGGGGCCAGCCCAACCCTGTCGTGGTGGTGAACAAGGAAGAGAAAGCAGGAGGTGGTTCAGGGAAATGTTTGTTCACACAACAAACTGCTCCCTTCGAGTAACACGAACCTCCTCCGATGACTCTGCAAATCTCACCAGAGCAGCTTCCAGGAATTATGTCCCATTTACAATAAGTGAGTCAACAGCAGGTGTCCTTGGAGGAGATGGTGCTGGAAACCCAAAGCTCCTGCTGGAAAAGCCAAGCTGGGCAGGGGAGAGCTGTGGGTTGTGTAGCTGCTAAAGGCCTCAGCTGGGAGCTGTCATGGCTCCACTTCCAGAGGAGCCCCCTTGGAATGACCCAACCTCCCATCTGAGTCCAGAGGAGGCACCAAGAGGATCAGAGGAGCAGCTCTGCTGGGAGGAAAGGCTGGGAGAGTTGGGATTGTTCAGCCTGGAAGAGAGAAGCTTTGGGATGACCTGACTGTGGCCTTCCAGTACCCGAAGGAGCCAACAGGAAAGATGGAGAGAGACTATGGACAAGGGCCTGGAGTGACAGGACAAGGGGGAATGGCTGCACACTGCCAGAGGACAGAGTTAGATGGGATATTGGGAAGAAATTCTTCCCTGGGAGGGTGGGGAGGCCCTGGCACAGGTTGCCCAGAGAAGCTGTGGCTGCCCCTGGATCCCTGGAAGTGTCCAAGGCCAGGTTGGACAGGGCTTGGAGCAACCTGGGCTGGTGGAAGGTGTCCCTGCCCATGGCAGGGGTGGGACTGGATGATCTTTCAGGTCCCTTCCAACCCAACCATTCCATGATTTGGGCTTTGCTGCAGACTTATGTGGAGCTGTTTTGGCAGCAGGGGGGGTCCATGGAGGTGTGGAGTGTGTCCATTCACATCCCAGAGTAACCCAGGCAACCCCTTCTGGCACTGGGGACAGCCATCACTGCTCTGGACAGGAGAAGAGATGCAAGGTGGGTGTCCCCTACATTTCCCACCATTGTCAGGCACAACTGCAGGCTCATCACACTCCTGAGGGCAGCGCAGCTCAGAGAGAGCAGCTCCACACATACAATTCAATCCTCTTGTACATTAGCTGGAAGTGACTCTGGAGTTGCTAAAAATCTTGGAATCACACTGAAATTAGTGTGGTGAGAAATGTGGGAGAAACATGTCCCAGCTGACGATGCACTGCATGGAGACACAGGAACACTGGGGCTCGTGTCTGCCTCTTCTCACAGCCATGCAACACTCCCTGCCTTGTTTTCCCCAGGTATGAAATAGGGATAATAAAATTACCTGTTCCATAAATCAGAGAATTACAGGATGTTCTGAATGGGAAGGAACCTTACAGAACCACAGAATCCCAGAACAGTTTGGGTTGGAAGAGACCTGAAAGATCATCCAGTTCCACCCCCTGCCATGGGCAGGGACACCTTCCACCAGCCCAGGTTGCTCCAAGCCCCGTCCAACCTGGCCTTGGACACTTCCAGGGATCCAGGGGCAGCCACAGCTTCTCTGGGCAACCTGTGCCAGGGCCTATCCACCCTCATAGGGAAGGATTTCTTCCCAATATCCCATCTAACTGTCCTCTGGCAGTTTGAAGCCATTCCCCTCTGTCCTGTCCCTGCATTCCTTGTCCCCAGTCCCTCTCCAGCTCTCCTGGAGCCCCTTTAGGCCCTGGAAGGGGCTCTCAGATCTCCCCAGAGCCTTCTCTTCTCCAGGTGAACCCCCCCAGCTCTCTCAGCCTGGCTCCAGAGTAGAGGGGCTCCAGAGCATCTCCGTGGCCTCCTCTGGACTCACTCCAGCAGCTCCACGTCCTTCTTATGCTGTTCCCCAGAGCTGGAGGCAGCTCTGCAGCTGGGGTCTCACCTGAGCAGAGTAGAGGGGTAGAATCCCCCCCTCACCTGCTGCCCACTCCTCTTTGGATGCATAAAGTGCTTTGAAATCTGGGAGTAAAACCCAGGTGATCTCACCAGGTCATTCACCTAAAATCTGGGCTCACATGAAGGTTGTCAGGCCAAGATGCTTCACCTGCTCTGGAGCTGCTGCTCCTGTGAGACTCAGCACCTGGGGCAGCAGCTGCACGGTGCCTTCCCAGCCCTGAACAACTGCTTCCAGGCAGGGACATCCTTCTTCTGCTCCCCTGAAGCTCAAACCAGGACACTAAAGAAAAGCAGGGGGAAAGAACAGGAGTTACAGAAATCCCTTTGCAACCAGCCCCTTGCACACCTTATGTCCTGAACCAGTCCCAGGAGACCACACTCGTGCATGGTGGTTCTAAACGCCACACAGCAACACTGCAATAAACCTGGGGAGTCTTGGAATTCCTGGAAAGAACTATCAGTTTGGGAAGAAACTTGGAAAGTCTCCTCTGTAAAGTGCTTTGAGCTCTGCTAATGAATAATGTTATTTTTAAAAGCTGTAGGAAGGCACAAAGCACAGGCCAGGCTCCGGGTCCCAGCCAGCCAGGATAGGTGGTTCCCCCATTTTCCATTTGCAGTGGGCATGGAGTGATTTCCCCTCCAAAATCCCAGCCCCGGTGCCAAGCCCAAGGAGCAGCACAACCAGGAGAAGGGCAGCACTACAAACACCAGGAGCAGACACAGAGTTGTAAAACAAGCAGGTCACAGAGGAAACTGGAACCAGTGCACAGCTGGGAGGGTGGCAGTGCAGCAGCCCTGGGGAGCAGGTGTCTGTTCCCCAGACACCACAGAGCAGTGGGGGTGCAGCCAGGAGAAAAGCCATATTCCTTTTTGCTTCCAGGAGCAACCACCTTACATGATAAAACCAGCCCCTGGCACCTCGTTGATGAGGCAGATCCCGCTCCGTGCTCGTGGTTTCCCCACATTGTTTGTCTCCCGGGTTGTTTTCTACATCCAAGTGGTTTTTAATTGCCTTCCACTAAGATCTGGCTCTCCAGAGAGGACCATGGAATGTGATGCTTGGAGAGGATGCTCGGGCCTGGGCACAGCCCTTGAGGATGGGCGGAGGAAGGCAACATTTTAATTTTTTAATTTTAATTGCTGATGAAATCTGGGATTAATTCCTGCCTCTCTAAACTTTCCATAACACTTTGGCTGAGTCATTACAATTCAGAAGCACTTGGCAGTGAGTTGCCAAAACCCGGCGTGCCATTTGGGAATTGAGACACTTGGATGCCTCTGTGGATGTGGGACCTGATTTAGGCTGTCAGTTATCCGGCACTTTTCTTCTCTCTCCTCCACAATTTCCACCTCCTCTGTTCTGTTCTGAGACCCTCAAGGCAGAGACACCTTATTTAGGCACTTAATAAAACAGGACCTAGGCTTTTGGAGAGCTCTCTGCTTAGGTTTCCTAGCAGAGGATTTTTTTCCCACAGGAAAGTCCTAACAATTGGGTGTTGTTGCTTCTGCTACCGTTTGCACCCAGGAAACAGCTGCACCTGCATTAAACGGTCGCTGGTTTCTTTCTCATGGGTTTTTTGACAGAAGTGCCAATATACAAATTGAAAAGGCTATTTTTAGGTCGCTGGATTTCTTTTCTGTGAGTTTTTGTCCCTGCAGCCTGCAAGCACAGGGGGACACCGAGGGACAGCACTGCCCACGGGCTCTGCAGCTCCTGCTGCCACATCCCCCCAGAAGTGCCAGGGAAGGGAACAGTGCAGGGCTGCTCATCATCAGGGGCAGACCATCCCTCTCCATCAACAGTTCTGAGTGGACAGAACCAGTCCCTGCAACCCCACAGTTGTGCTAGAGCTCCTCCCTGGTGACTCCATCCCTCTGTGGGCACAGATTGGACAGCATGAGCCCTTCTCGACCCTGATCTAAACCGTGCTGAGGCCTCTCCAGCTGGCCCAGGTCTCTATAGGAGGCCCTGGCAAAGTCTGGGGTTTTTAAAGTCAGTCCATCTCTTTGGTCAGCACCTGGAGAAACCATGCTTTACATGTCTACAATTGCCTAAAAAAAATACCAAAGCAGAAATGCCTAAAATTGACCTTTCTTTTGGTTTTACATCATCCTCTTTTTGAGCTGAGGAGTGAGGTGAGCTGCTGGCTCTGGGAATATCTCAGGTGCCATGAGAGAAGGCTCCACGGAGAGACCCCTCTGCTCTCAGTCTAACACACATCTGACCTCACAGAACTACTGCAAATAACAGCAATCCAAAATTCACAGAATCACAGAATCATAGAATCATAGGTTTGGGTTAGAAGGGACTTGAAAGATCATCCAGTCCCACCCCCTTCCACCAGCCCAGGTTGCTCCAAGCCCCGTCCAACCTGGCCTTGGACACTTCCAGGGATCCAGGGGCAGCCACAGCTTCTCTGGGCAACCTGTGCCAGGGCCTGACCACCCTCACAGGGAAGGATTTCTTCCCAATATCCCATCTAACCCTGCCCTCTGGCAGTTTGAAGCCATTCTCCCTTGTCCTGTCACTCCAGGCCCTTGTCCATAGTCTCTCTCCACCTTTCTTGCAGGCTCCTTCAGGCACTAGAAGGCCACAATTAGGTCACTCCAAAGCTTCTCTTTTCCAGGCTGAACAATCCCAACTCTCCCAGCCTTTCCTCCCAGCAGAGCTGCTCCATCCCTCTGACCATCTTGGTGCCTCCTCTGGACTCTCTCCAGCAGCTCCATGTCCTCCCTGTGCTGTTCCCCAGGGCTGGAGGCAGCTCTGCAGGGGGGTCTCACCTGAGGGGCAGAGGGGCAGAATCCCCCCATCCCATGCTGGCCAAGCTGCTTTTCAAAATTCTCCTGGAAAAATGAACCAGGAGCACTGAGCTGGAGCTGAAATGCAGTGGCAGATCCAAGGTGCTGCTGTGCAGCTCTGGTGGGTGATTGGGAGTTTCCCAGGACAGCAGGAGCAGAAATCCATGTTTCCCATCATAAATCCCTCAATCAGCTCCCCGTCTCCACCTAGAACTGTGAATCACTGGCACCCAAACACACAAGGAATCTCTTGGCGCTCATTGAATGGCTTTGATGTTTATTGCAATTCCAGCTGCGTCCTGGTTATTACTGGGAGCTGTTTATATATCCAGGGCTCTCTGTGGAGGGAGCAGGGCCATGCTGGCAGCAGCACTTGCAGGGAATGTTTTCCAACAGCAGAGTCCCCCGGGATGTCTGTGTGGAGCCGCGACACGTGGCGCTGTTTGTCTGTGCCCGTCCTGCTGCCCAGCCCCACAATGGGACTTGGGTCCCTTCCTGCTCTGCACACATCCATCCCACTCCAAAGTAATCCAACCAGGATGCTGAGCACCCTCCCCTAAAGAAAACACCCCATTTAACAGGAGTTTTGATTATTTGAGTTGGCAGGGAAGCCATAACATGTAGCAGTGGCCAGAAGTCAGAGCCAGAGCTGCTCTGCTTGGAAATGATGTGTGGATGTGTTTAGAGAAGCCAAGGCAGTTTATTCTTGAGCAAAATACCAGAAGGGGATCTCCATCCCTTCACAGCAAGGCTGGGCACTTCTCTGCAGCAAAGCTCAAACATGCAGACCAGGAGGAGCACCCCTAGTGAACTCCAGGACCAGAGCACTGGGAAAAAAGTGCTTATTTACAACAAACCCAAGGTTTAGGTCTGCAAACTTCTCCAGTTCTCCAGTGTGTCCCTCAGCAGCAGGCTGAGCTGTGGTGGAAGAAAGCATTGAATATAATCCTCTACCTCCTGCCCCAGCACCAGGGATGTGCCAGGGATGTTGGACCTGTCCCATGGCAGCACAAGACAATGTCACCTCCCTTGCCCTCAGCTTCCTCCCATCCCTAGAGGCTCTGTTTAAGCTTTCAGAATTCTCCTCACCTGCGCCAGAAATGGTGGAATAAACAGCCAGATCATCACCTTTATTCCCCTCTTCCTTTGGCAAAGACTAAGTGCAGACAACAGCTCTTTCTTCAGCGATGCTTTCATGTGCCACATACATGAAAAAGCACCTGTGATCATTTCAGTTATCACAAGCAGCTCCTTCTCCCCACAGGAAAACAAGACAATGGCTCCTGCAAGGGAATTTTGGAGAAAGAGGAGCTGTTTGAGTCTGGCAGTGGCTGAAGGATATTGGCCCCCCACGATGATCTCAGCACGTTTATTTTTGTGCTAAATGTGTGGAGTATCTTAAGGCATTTGCAAATCAATGTCCAGAATCACAGACTTGTTTAGGTTGGAAAAGCCCTCTAGGATCCTCAAGTCCAACCATTCCCCCAGCACTGCCAATTCCACCATATCCCCAATGTGACACATCTACCTTCCTCAAAAGAGGTATCTCTAACTCTTTAAGAAGGGCAAATGTGTGCCTAAAACATCCTTTTTCTCCATTATATTAGTGGATTTAGTATCTGTCCATA
This sequence comes from Pseudopipra pipra, assembly GCF_036250125.1. NCBI lineage: Eukaryota > Metazoa > Chordata > Aves > Passeriformes > Pipridae > Pseudopipra > Pseudopipra pipra. The sequence goes on along the minus strand of NC_087563.1, from coordinate 1,950,582 downwards.
ACCCTGTCTGTTACTAGTGTGATGCTCATTTAACCTGCTCTTCAAAACCCCTAGAGAAGGCTATCCCACAAATTATCCAACACAATTCACTCCTAGAAACTCACTGCCCTTATGTGAAGGCAGTTTCCTATTACCCAGCCTTCCTTTTCTTTACTTCCTTTTCTGGTCCTGTTCCCAATGGATTTAGAAAACCAATCAGTCCTTTCCTCTCTGTGAAATCAAAGATCTGATCATGTCTCCCCTTTCCTGGACTGACAAGGACAGTTTTGCCAGCCTGCTGCCCAGTAAGCTGGAAGACAAAAACACAGAAAAGATCTGAAAAGTCACGTCTGATTTTCACAGCCAAACCCCGTCTGGAAATAAAACACATTTTATTATGTAGTCACCATAGTTTACACACTGTTTTACTTCCTGTTTGGTTGAGATCATTGTCATAAAGCCTCAGACACAAAAACAATTATGGCTCCAAAGTAGTTACATGAGGAAAATGGGATCAATCAGGAGCTCACTGCACCCAGAGGGTCCTGAGGGGTGAGCTCTGAGCTCCTGGGAACCCCACACTGGGTGTGAGGGTCTCACTTCAGACACACAGCACTGCCAGGACACTCAGACAGGCTCTGCTGGACACCAACAGCATAAGGACCAACCACAAAATTCACCTCCATCACCTCTACAGCTCCGGTATCAAATCATGGGATCCCAGAATGGTTTGGGTTGGAAGGGACCTGAAAGATCATCCAGTTCCACCCCTGCCATGGGCAAGGACACCTTCCACTGGCCCAGGTTGCTCCAAGCCCTGTCCAACCTGGCCCTGGACACTTCCAGGGATCCAGGGGCAGCCACAGCTTCTCTGGGCAACCTGTGCCAGGGCCTCCCCACCCTCACAGGGTGGAATTTCTTCCCAATATCCAATCTAAACCTATTCTCTTTCAGTTTGAAGCCATTATGGGGTGTTGTAGGCAGTGGCTTCTCCAGCCACAGCTGGAGAAAGGTAGAGATCTGAGGTCAGAGCAACAGCATGTCAGGAGTTCCTGGTCCCCTCTTTGGTGACAAATAGGGTCTGGAGATGCTCTCTGTCCCAGGTGGCTCCTGAGTGATGTGCAGAAGCAGGTGAGATACATCTCACCCCCAGGAAGGACAGGTCCTGGCTGAAAACAGGCACATGAGCACTGCTCTGCCATGGCTGGTGCTGCCTTGCTCCCCATGTCACCCCCTGCAAGGGCACTGCTCCTCACAGACCCTGTGGCAGTGCAGCCACGTGGCATCAGGAGGGGACAGTGTGCTGGAAGGATTCAGCCTTCCCTGCTGTCCCTTTCTGTCCAAAACCTTTAACTCCCCTGGTGAGATGGATCACCGATGGGATCAGACTCAGCTGCTTTCTGTACCTGTATTGTCATTTCTTTCATTAATCTTAACCACAGAGAGCACCAGGGTCACCAGCAATAACCATTTTAAAATCCCAATTAGCTTCTGCCTTTCAACAGTAGACTCAAAGTCACCTTCCCAAAGTTAAACCACAGAATCACAGAACATTCTGAGTTGGAAGGGACCCACGAGGATCAGTTGGGTTTGATTTGAGCATTTAAAGTGCATTTTACATTTTCCAGGACTTGTCCCCAAGTGTGAAAACTGGACATATCTTTTTCCCATTTTCAAGGGCAGCATTTGTAATTGGCATCTCATCTCACCATTGGGGGTTGGACTAGTTCACCTTTAAAGGTTCCTTCCAACCCAAATTGTTCTATGTTTCTATGGTCACAGGAGCTGGGGCTTAAAGAAAAATACCCGGGATGCTGAGAGCAGGCAACATGGGGCACTGGGGCAGGGATGCCTTGTCATGAACCCAAAAGAAAACCAACCAAACAAAAAACCCCAAACAAAACCACCTTTCAGTTGAGAAACTGAGGACTCAAGAGCAACACCTACAACCTTGCATGGACCTGCAAGACTACCCAATCCTTCAGGGAAGGCAGCACCAAGTCAGTCCCCAGGGCTGCAACCCCCTCCAGACATAGCCAAGGCTTCATCCAGCATCCAAAGGTACAAATATATGGGACAGAAGGACCAGAGGTAGGAGACAAGAAGGTGAACAGCCCCACTGGCTACTGGAAGCCTTTACAAACCTTGTCCATCCATGCCTTAAGGTCTTAAGGGAATAAAGCCTTTAAACATGTACTCCAGAGTACAAGTCACATACCCTTCTCTGCCAAGACTGAGCTGGAGGCAAACAAGGCAGGGAATGACCCCATGGATTTCTGTGGCCTTCCATGTTTCCCCTGTAACAGAGGCAGATGGCTCCCCAAAGGGTTCAGCTCCAGCTGGGGAGGAGGACACTCATCCTGGCTGGATAAACTCCAGTACTAATTTACTCAGAACCTGCACTCAGTGTTTGCTGCTTCTTCCTCACAAATGCTTTTGGGAGAACTACCTATTCCAAAGTCATTCCCACAGAAGATCAGGAAAAGCCAAACCACAAAAGGAACAAGAACACCAGTGCAGTAGTGACAGTCACACATTAGCACCACTAACACTCTTTACTCTTTCATTTCAGGTTCCACAGCCTCCACAAACTCCTCCATCGATGCTGTAACAGGTACCTGCCAGGTTGGGATGTGCTTTATGTGTCTGCTTGGATGTGGATGCACATGGAAACATGGGGATGCAAATGGAGAGCCCACAAATGGGGACCTGATTCCAAACTGCTGAGGCACCTTCTCCCAGGATCCTGCTCTGTGCACATCCACCACCACTCACCTCCAGATCTCCAGGGACATGGGGGCCACTGTGCCCCAGAGGGTGACCAGGTTTGGCCCCCTGTTTGTCTGGAAGAGAGCAAGGCTGTGTTCCAGAAAGCCTGGAGAAAGAGGGATCCTGCCTTGTCTTTGCTCCCTGTTTCCCTCAGCTGTTTCCCAGCACGTTATCCTCTAGGGATCCATGGATCCTCAGCCATGGTCCCTTTCCCTGCTGGTCCCTACAGCCACACCAGTGACAAACCCTCTCCACGGCATCTCTTGCCTCCCTCACCCTTTCAGCTCTTGTGGCCCCACCCTCCCTGTGGGATCACCAACATGGAGCACGTGTAGGACACGTCACCTCCATGTCCCTCTGCTTGTGTTACAGGTCCACCCCAGCCAACAACACACAGCCCTGAAGTGAAGAACCACACCTCAGGTAACACCCAGCTGGAGACCCAGGGAATGGCTGGAGCTGTGTCAGGGCAGGCTCAGGTTGGATCTCAGCAAAAGGTTCTTCCCCCAGAGGCTGGTTGGGCACTGCCCAGGCTCCCCAGGGCAGTGGGCACAGCCCCAAGGCTGCCAGAGCTCCAGGAGGGTTTGGATGATCCTCTGAGGCACAGGGGGTGACTCTTGGGGATGGGCCTGTGCAGGACCAGGGGTTGGACTGGATGATCCTTGTGGGTCCCTTCCAACTCAGCATATTCTGTGATTCTGTGAGCAGAGCAGCTCAGGGCATCCCAGTCTGTAACTGGTCTGACCCTCAGTCCAGCTGGGCCATCCAGCAGGAAATGGGGCTGTGCAGTGGCAGGTTAGATGAGGACAGTGGTGGGGAACAAGGAAGTTTTATGGTGTAAGGGCTTCTGATCCAGCCAACTCACCCCAGAGGGATCAAGGCACAGGTGTGAGCAACAACAGGGGAAAAAATAATTAAATTGAATAGGGAGGATGAGATGGTTGTAGAGTAGAATCATAGAATGGTTTGGGTTGGAAAGGACCTTAAAGCTCATCTCGTTCCACTCCATCCCATGGGCAGGGACACCTTCCACCGGACCAGGTTGCTCCAAGACCCATCCAACCTGGCTGATCTTTAAGATCCCTTCCAACCCACCTTTCTGTGTTGCTGTGCCATGTACACAAAACCAATTACACGAGAAATTATCTCTGCAACTCCAGATCCACATCTGTTAGTCCACTTGGATCTTTGGAGATAGATCTGTTCCTAATATGTTTGGGGAAAAAAAAAAAATCCAAGTTACTCTTCCAAAAGGACCCCAAAAATACCCAAGGAAAAATATCTAAAAATATCTGATTATGCTTCCAAGCCTTACAGGAAAAAAAAAAAAAAGAAACTTAGAAGAAGCTTAATCCTAAATTCTAATATTTTGATGAAGCATTTGGATAAAAGGACAAAAAAAAACCACACTAACCTTAAAACCATTTTCACCCTTTTCTCATTTTATCGAAAAGCCAAGAGAAGTCTAGACAAGGAACTTGCCTATGAATTCCCAGCTGGTGATCCTTGCAGAGGGATTGTTGAAAGCTTTTTCCCCCACATCTTGCTCTGGACCATGCTCTTGCTGTGCAGCTGGGAGTAGCAGGTTGGGGCAGATGATGGAGCCTCCAGACCACTTCAAGAGCTGAATTATTTATTCTTGGAAATTCTGAGTGCAATGAAACGTAAAAGTTGGCATTTCAGATAACACGCAAATGACCACGTGGGTGCCAGGCAGCTCCAGGCAGTTCAAGTGTCCAGTGACAAAAATGCCTTCATTTCTCAAAGCTGGGAAAAAAGCAGTGGCAAAAACCCGACTTCCTCCATGTGTTTGCAGAGCTCTGCCAGCTCAGCACCTCCTCAAAAAAAAAAAGCAGAAGTTAATCCCAAAGTACAAGAGCTCCTTGACTCTCAGCAGCATGGAGGCTGTTTCCATGCCTGTGCTTTCCCTAGCAGATTATTCCTAACTCTCCAGGGCTCTTGAGGGTTCTTTGTAATAACTGTGCCCTCCTCCAAGCTGTTTCTGAGCAGGGCTCTTTGAGGTAACACTTCACTTCCCCTGCAGAGCCTGCGGTAAAACCAACACCACCCACCAGCCCCAGTCCCACCTCTGCGGGTCAAACTACTACAGCCACACCCTCCACCACCACCACCACTCCAACAACACTGCCAGCCTCGACTGGGCAAGGTAAGGATGGAAAACTCAACCTTTTGCTCATGCAGGACCTGTTTGTGCCTCCCTCCTTATCCAAGAAAGACTGGGGACATCAGAAACACTGGGCTAAGTCCACACCATGCTGATTATTCAATAATTCAGCCAATACTGAATTTCTTTGAGTCTTTGCTGAAAGAGCAGCTCAGTTCAGCTCCCTAAAAGCCCATGGCTGGACACAGCCAGGACAAGGCTGTATCAGAAAAGCCAGGTCATGCTTTATCAAACAAAGCTTCCCAGAGGAACTCCAGCCTCCCCAGACCTGTCCCAGCTCACCTCTCAGGTACACTCTGAACTGGCAGCATCCCTTGCTAGGTGGGCACCTTGATGTTTGTTTGGAGGAAAAGTTCCATGCAAGCAAAGGTTTTTACCCCCTGGACACCCAACAGCTCCCCATAGCAGAATTAGTAGCAGCTTCAAGAGTTAATTCTCCTTCTCCGTGTTTTCTTTATCTAGATGATGAGTCCAGTGGAAACAGAAGCCCAGCAGCTACTTCTCCAACACCTCAAGGTACTTTGTCCTTCTGTAGAGTAACAATAACTTAGATAATGTCATGGCAATCAGCTTGCTTGGCTCTCATGGCACAGGTTATCTGAGCACTAGTCTTTTGGGGTTGAGCCACCACTTGCACCCAAAATCACATCTGGTATCCTTACAAGCAGTGATAAAACACAGGATCAAATGGTCTGCTGGGATGAACTTGAGCAGTCAAACGATGGATCTACGTGCAGGAAAAGGGAGCCCTTTTAACATCCTTTTAAATAAATATAACTTTGCTTTTGACAGTTTAACACAACCTGTAAGCACAAATTAAAGAATTTAGTAAAAGTTTTCTCAGGAATAAGGGCAGAATCCCAGAGGTTGGGAAGACTGGAATCTGACAACTGAGCTGATTTCCCATTAATGGTTCAGCCTCAAAAATCTGCAATGGTCAAGACAGAAACTGCTCTGCCTCTCCAAGTGCCTCTCAGATCTCTAACACAAGCAAGATTAGAAACCCATGGTCAGCTGTGCCCACCCGATGTCTGTGCCTAAGGCAGGAGCCCTTTGCCTCAGAGCAGCTTGTTCCTCATCACAGCCCTGATTTATCTCTGAGAAGCTCCATACACCTTTGCTGTATGGCTGCTGATGCTTCCAAAAGCCAGATCTCCTGTTGTGTGAGACCCAGCATCTCCCAGGGATGGGGTGTCTGTGCCAGGCTCAGCAAACCACAACTTCTGCCCATGGCTAGAAGAGCTATTTCAGAATAAACAAAGACTGTGATGAGCTGTGAAAAAACTGTACAGCAGGAGTCCCTGTTTCTCCAGACTGTTCTGCTCCACATGGCTTCTGATCCAGTTAGATTTGTTATTTCACGCCTTTTCCCCTTTTTCTTCTGGCTTTTGGCAAAATCAGATTCCAAAACAGTGATGTTTTGTGCGGGACAGGAACCCCAGGGCAGTGCCAGGAGCTGTGCACACCCCTCCAGGCACCACACACTTTTGGCCAGTGCTGCTGCTGGGAAGGTGGGGATGGGAAAGGAGGGAAGAAGATCCTACTTGACCTGCAGGACGTGCAGCTGTTCCTTGAGGTCGATGCAGACACTCAGGCCATTCAACACCCAGCCTGGAGGCAGCAAAGGATGTTTTTTCTCTGTACAAGTGAAACACAAGGACTGCTTTAAATTTCCTTGTACAGGCACTGGAGCAGCTGTCACAAACCAAACAGCTTCCTAGAAGCCAGTTTCTCCCACTCAGAACTGGAGTCCTTGCTCAGACAAACCGCTGTGCTGCCACAGCTAGACTGCATGTGGGATACACGTTAGCCCAGCTCAAATGAGCTTAACTGCTTCTAGATAACCCAGGACAGCACACCCACCCACTTCAAATCCAAAGACAAGCCAAACAGTCAATCCACACCCACACTCTGCAAAACTTCTTCCTCTAAGTGGATATTTTTCTTTTAAGTCTCAATGTTTATGAGCTATAGAAAATCTATAATCTTCCCAGTTCACTCTTCCAGCCTCCCATTGGTGTTTCTGCCAAAAACCTGCACCTGGGATTGCAGAACCTGCAGAGTTTATACAAGGGCACTTGAATTTTGGTTCCCTGGATTTCTATTTGGACATGGGCAACAGTACAAAGTATGTTTGGTGGGAAGCTTTTAGCCTGAGCATGAATTCCACGTTTGTCCAGGTATCACCAGCATTGCTGTGACTCCATTCTCCTCTCCAGGTGCCCATTGATTCCTTTGGTTATTAGATGACACTCAAGGACAAGACTCACATTCTGTGTTTCTCTCTGCAGGTCAAGAGCCCACGAGAAGGGAGAGAACCACGACACCAGTGCCTCAAGGCGTTCCCTCCTCCCAGAGAGGTGATCCCTGCTATGGATTTTACAGCCCTTTACTCAGCCAACAGCAAGGCCATCACACCTCTGTCTTCACGGCAGCAGGAGAACAGCCCACGAGTCCCTGAGGGCTGCTGGCCATCCCATCTTGCCCTTGAAATGCCTGTAAAGCTCTGCAGAAGCAGCATTTGGGGGCAGCCTGGGAACAGCAGGTGTGGGTCTCAGCAGGAAGGGTGCCATTATGGGAAAAGGCTGGAAAAGGAGGTAGAAAAGACAAACTCCACCCTCAATCACACTGCCAGGGCAGATCTTCACCTGCCACGCTCAGCTTCCTCCCTGGGGTCCCAGCAGGGCCCTGTGGGTGTTCTCAGCTTGTCCATAAAAGGTGCTTCACCAAGGCAATGGTTTCACACAATCTTGGTCACTTTGCTGTTAACATTGATGGGCCTGGCCAGGATCCAACCTCAGTCTGTTCAATAAAGTACAGGTGTGAATTAATCCTCTAGCATTGCTGGGAACGCTCTTCCCAACCTTGGAAGGAGGACTTTGATGTAAAGTGCCTCTTTCCCCTCTGTAGGCCCCTCAGAGCCTGTCACCCCCACGCTGAACTCCTCTGAGCCCACCCCGACAGACGATGGGTCACCACTGACAGTGGCAGCTTTTGGTAAGTTCTTGTGCAGCCTGGGGAGAGCAGGGGGGGCTGTTTTGCCAGGACACATTGTTTTGGACACTCAGCTTCATGAGGCCCTGGCACAGGTTGCCCAGAGAAGCTGTGGCTGCCCCTGGATCCCTGGAAGTGTCCAAGGCCAGGTTGGACGGGGCTTGGAGCAACCTGGGACAGGTTGTGATAGGGGGTGGGACTGGATGAGCTTCAAGGTCCCTTCCAACCCAAACCATTCCATGATTCTAAGTCCTGGACCAGTCTTAGCAGGACAAGATTCCCATGCAAAGAATAGTTTGATTTACTGAGGGCTGGTGTCAGAATCCAATCTGCACTTGGCCAGAGCTTTATGAGACACATGACATCACCCACAGCCTTTAGCTTGTCTCTCCCTGGTGCTTTGCTTTTGATCTCACTTTACACACCTTTAGGATAAGATTTCCCAACTGCAGTAGGAACATACTGACTCCTGTCAATCCCCACTGTAATCAGCTGACTTCTGCCCTCCTGGCACTGCCTTATCAATTAAGTATTCATCAATTAAGTATTCATCAGCTGCCCTTTGAAGTCAAAACACAAGAAGATAGTCATTCACTCTAGTGACTATTCACTTCTCTGCCATGCTCACGTTAATGAAAATATTGATTTCCTACCCAAGTTTTGATGACAGTCAAAGTCTCTCTGCTACCCCAGGATCCAGGATGTTGTTCTGTCAGTCTCAGACAGTTCTTTGCTCCATCTCCAGGTGTCATCAGCTTCATTGTTATCCTGGTAGTGGTGGTGATCATCCTGGTCAGCGTGGTCAGCCTGAGGTTCAAGTGTAACCGCTCCAAGGAGGAAGGTATTTGCCCAAGGGGATCTGTCTTTCCCTAATCCACAGGTCACCAGTTTCCATGTTGGATGTGGCAATTCCTAAAAGATGCATTTGAAAAGGTTTTGAAGCCAAACTGGAACACAGATGCAGCAGTCAGGAATGCACTGTGACCTCCCCTCTAGAGCCCCAGCCCAGCCCCATCTGCACAAGGACAAGTCTCAAGTTTGCTGCAGCTCAGTGGGCAGATTCACAGACGAGGCAGCTCTTCCAGCAAAAGTCATGGAGTTTGACACTCCTTTTCCCTAGGAATCCCACTTTCCACTAAGCAGTGCCCAGCAGAGGGCAAGGCTGCTCTACAATAAGACAGATACCTTCCTGAAGTCCAAAGGACACTGGTGACTGAACAGGCAGCAAGGCCATCAGGTCCTGCCTGTATGTCCCATTCATTGAAAGATTTTCCCTAATCAGCTCTCAGGTTTGCCCCATGGTGTCTCTTATCTCATTCAGATTTTCTTTATATCCCTGTACAATGTAATTCAGAATAGAGCTGACTTATTCTGTGGCTTAGCTATGATGTTTCTCACCTGTATGTCACCAACTCCAGTTTTTCTCCCTCCAGACAAACAGAAACCAGGAAGCTCCATGGTATCAGAGAGGTAAGGCTGCTCATGCTGTCTATGTCCAATTCAAAGTGCCTATTTTATTCCAGAGCTAAAGAATCTGCTTTGATTATATCAGGTGGAATAAAGCATCTCAAAACATCTTTGAGACATCTCTGAGAGCTGATAGAGACAAAGGTAGATGGTCAATATTTTGGGGCCTCTTTTCAAAGCTGCCCTGAGATCTGCAAAGACTCATCACCTTCCCAAAGCAGTGTGCTTGTCTTTCTTTGCCTAGATACAGACTTGAGGTCTAAACTTGAGTCTCTGAATCTCAAAGCAGTCTCAGGTATCTTCCAAGATGCTTATTATTACTGTTAACCCAGAGAGAGTAGGATAAGGGGGCCCCAGTTTAGAGACCTTTGAAAGAGAAGCATCAAGTGGAGAATGGTCTGTCAGAACCCCATGGTCCATCACTGCTACCCCAGAAGAGAGGCTGAAGGTGGGAAAACAGCAGGAAACAAGAGCTGGACGGGACCACAACATGTTGCTCCCACTTCTCCATCTGATAGTTTCCTACCAAAGTAATAAACCCTGATTTGGAAAGGGGCAAGGGACACAAAGCAAAGTATTTAGGTGGCAAATTTGCATCACCAGCAGTGGTTCCTAAATATCCTTAATGATCGTGATCCAAGTGATCTGAAGCAGAACATGCCAGAGCAACGGACAGAGCCCTGGGGCACCTAATCCCCAAAGTCATCCAGTCTCCACTGGCACTAAATGTGTATCCCATTCCTCAGGGTAGGAAGAAAGGGGAATTCCACCTTCCTAAGGCTTGTAACTGACTCTTAAGAGAGACACTGACAATACATGAGCAGCAGCATCAGATGGAACAATATCCAGGGCTCCCTCTGTGTGACAAATGACCTTAAGGGCCTCGTATGAGAAGTAAATAATCTGGTTTTATTACAAGCAGATGAACTGAGTGGAAAGGTGAAAGGGGGGAGGGGCTTTTATTAACTGAAGAGGAGTTCCTTTTTCTTTTTTAATTAAAAAAGGCGTGGCACGGGGTAGTAAGATGAATGGTTCTGTCTGAACCTGACACCAGGGAACTTTTGCTGCCGGGAATAGGGAAAAACACAAAAAGTAAAGATGTAACTAAACAAAGACCTTCTCTGCCATGCAGTAGCCTATTGTGTCCAGGAGGTAAGTGACAAGAAGGGTAACACCCCCTCCCTGGTCAGAGAAATAACCTTTTAAGGTAAAAACAGCGTTTAATGAACATGTAACAGCTTATGTAACCAAAAGAACTACAAAAGGTGTGGTTTTCAAACTGGTCCTGTGCTTCCAGACCCGAGTGGCTTTGGGACACAGCTTGCTGAAATGAAACCTTCCGTTACCTTCCTTTGTCTCGCGGGTTTTTGCCGTCTTTCCAAATTCGAAACAGGGATTTTTCCCACACTAGGACAGGGCTCCCAGTAATGCTCTCTTCTGTTCCAGTTCTGGTGAGGGCTGCAGGGCTGGCAGGAAATCCATTCACTGGGAACCAAAACCAAACTGCTCCCCGACTCTACCTACAAGTAGTGACGCAGGGGACAGTGGTGCTTTCTGTAGGGCACACACAGCTTGTTTGCCCAGAGATCTGGGAGTGTGGCACCAAGGATGAGCCTGAATCAGGACAGCAGCTCAACGGGCAATGGAAACCAATCCTGGTCCTGTGTACCAGGCTCAGCCTTGCCTGTTTGCCTCCAGCTGTGTGCAAACAAACTTTGTCCTTGGAGGTGTCCAAGGAGCGACTGGACATGGCACTCGGTGCTCTGGGCTGGCTGACAAGGTGGGGATCGGGCACAGGTTGGACTCAATGATCTTGGAGGGTTTTCCCAACCTAAATGATTCTGTGATTTCCTCTCTCGTTCCCCAGAGCAGTTAATACCACCTTCTCTCCCTGACAGCTGCTCAGCAGACACGAGCCAGAAGGACAACAGCATCACTCTGATCTCCATGAAGAACATCAACATGAACAACAGCATGAGTTACCCACCATCAGAAAAGGTGTCCCTTTTCAGCCTTGCTTTTTAGGGCGTTAGCTGGGGATCATTTCTGTGGCTGGATAAGAGCATGCCTTTGAGGTATTTCTTTGCTCTCTTATTCCTTCAGAAATATAACAATAAAACAGCTGCCATCAAACTCCTTAAGGTTCAAACTGGTTCCAGTGAGCCCGGTGAAAAGTTTGGGTGCCCATCTCAGGTTTACCTGAGCTGCCTGAACTCGAGGTGTCAAATATACCTCCTGTATACAGGTGACATGGCCTAGGGCCAGCCAACAAAGCTGGAGTGGCTTGTCATTAAATGAAGAGGTCAGCAGCCTTTGAGAAATCAAGGTCTCACCCTCCAGCCCAAGTTCACCCACTTCAGCTCCACAGGTGGTTGAAGCACATTCCCTTCAGTGCCCTCACATCCATCCCACATGAGGATTTCACATCATTTTCACTTGTTTTAAAGCTGGGATTGAGTTTGGGAGAACACAATGCTTTGAACTCCCTCTGCCAGCCCAAACAGGCTGCTGATGCACCATGTCTTGTTCTTTTGCCAGGTGCTATGAAGAGCCCAGAGAATGAAGCTGAGACATCACAACCAGCAGTGACTTTCTAGGTTCTTTTTCTTTTTTTTTTCCTTTGTGGAAAGAGCGAGGGTGGATTTTATATATAAATTATTATGTCCTTTCTGATCAATACATATAGTGTCCTACATAGCTTCCCCACCTGGGGCCTAAGGGCTTTCTCCAGTTACAGCCTGCCATGCTCAGTGGTTGATATCTAACTCTATTTTTGAGATGCCTTCAAACACTCAGAATAAATCCAGCAGCAAGAAGCACCAAGGCACCACCTACTTCACTAATGGCCTTTACAGTCTGTGCCAGGCAGTCACGGGCTCGTTAATCAGCGTAGCCCCACGTCAAGTCAAAGCTGCGTGTTAGGAAAGCCTGATCTGAAGACCTGAGGAGACTTAAATGGCCAAGTTCTAGGTCAAATCCCAGTATGATACTCCAAGCCCCTTATCCCTGGTGCCCTCATTGTCCCCACAGTGGTGGGGATGATCACACCCACCTGCCTCACAGGGTTGTTGTGAGGCTACATTAGTCCATGTCTGTACAGCATTTGGAGAGCCGTGAATTAAAGGTGCTGCTGAAATACAATTTGCTGTCTTAAAGACTTTATTATTAATACCTGAACTTCGGGCAGGCAGATCACTGCCTTCCTACGTGCTTAAACACTCATCTGAAGTGTGAGGAATGAAGTCTCTGCATAAACAGGGGTTTAGCTGAGTGTAAAACCCAGTGGCCATATGCAAAATGCTGAGCTACTTGAGCTCCTGGAGTCTGGCAGCACGAGTGTGCTTGGGAGAGCTTCCATCGTCTCCACCACTGCTTTCCCAGAGCTTCCTGATAGACCAGGAGAGCAGCATCCTCATTCAGCCAGAACCCCCAGCTCAGCACAGCCCCAGGAACCACTAGTGCACCCCCAAGGCTGCAGGGGTAAATACCCTTTTTCTGGAAGATTTCACTTTGAGGACATTAGAGCTTAATTAGATGTTTCGCTTAAGGAGACTTTCTGCCTAAGAAGAAACCCCTTTTTTCAAAGATAGTTGGATGTTTCTTTTCCTTCTGCATTCCAGAGAAAGCTACAGTCTTTCTCTCTGGTCTGAGGAGAAATAAACCCTCACAGTGTTACAGGCCTTTGCTTTGGGGAGGGCCTGGGGGAGGACAGAGAAGATAAGAGGCCTGGAAGGGAACAGGAGGCTTTCTCAGGCCCAGCACTTTTGCAGCTGCTGCAGGTTCTCTTTGGGAGTTTTTAGCATTCTCGACTTCAGAATAAACCTTTTGGATTCTTTCCACTGCCTTGGCATTTTTGGGAGTACCTGCATGTGTCTTACCACACAAAGGCACCCCAAGGACAGCCTTTCATTGGGTTCCCCAGGGCAGTAGCTCCTGTTTGGAGCCTGCTGGTCACAGCCTGAGCTGGTTCAGCGCCAGCCATACTCACTCACCACCTTCAGCAAAATCCTCACAGGAGGAGAGTGGGGATGTCCATCCCCAGCATCCACGTGAGAGAAATGATGCCCCATTGGGTATTTCTGGAGGTCTCAGCTGCCTCATTCAGCAGAGTAAGTAATGAAGCACTAACCCTGCACTACCTCTGCCCATCTTCACCATGACTCCTGCTTGGAAGCTGCACCAGTTCCACCAGCACAGACCTTGGGAGAACCTTGTCTGTGCAGCAGCAGCACAGTGAGATACTGGCTCCCCTAACAGGAGCAACATCATCCATCAACCCTGAAGGTAAACTGTGACATTAGGGAAAAAAGGACCTAGCCAAGCACTCAGAAGGGGTATTGCTGCACACATTCCCCTGCACAGTTCAGTGAAACTTGTAATTGAGCCTGATTTAATCTAATAGGATGGATAAGAGATGTTTGCTGGCATGTGCAGTGTGGGAGGTAGCTGTGCTTTGCAGCTGGCAAGGAAGTGTTCAGCAAAATACAAGCAATGTTTTCACAATTCATGCTAAGAGCCAACACGTTTTCTACCTTTAACATCTGCACCAGGGAGTTTGATAAGTTGTTTTTTAATAAGTACAGCTTTTCTGGTAACATTCATGAAAAGTAAAATGCCATCACTCACCCAGCCTCTGCCAGACTGGTGAATTTGCTTAAGCACAAAGTCCCAGGTGATTTCCAATTAGGTGAACCCAGAGCTCCAGATCCCAGAGACATGTGACTCCACGCATGGAACACCACAAGAAGGTTTTTGGTGAGTATCAAGCTTTAACACATCTCTGCAGACCTCTGAGATCCCATGGGATCTCGCCACTGCTCAAGTTTTCCTTCCTTTGACCTCCTTCTTTCCACAGACCCTTGAGAATCTTACACAGAGGGTGAGGCCCTGGCACAGGTTGCCCAGAGAAGCTGTGGCTGCCCCTGGATCCCTGGAAGTGTCCAAGGCCAGGTTGGAAGGGACTTGGAGCATCCTGGGCTAGAGGAAGGTGTCTCTGGCAGGTGGGATGAGGGAAAACCAGCAGCAGTATTAGCAATGATAAAGGCAGCTGGGAAATGTCTTCCTTGCCGTGAGGGGCCCAGAACTGGACACAGCCCTGGAGGGGCCTCAGCAGGGCCAGCACAGGGACAGTCACTGCCCTGGCCCTGCTGCCACACCATGGCTGGCACAGCCCAGGGGCCACTGGCCTCTTGCCCCCCTGGGCTCCCCTGGGCTCATGTCCAGCCCCTGGCACCGGCACCCCCAGGGCCTTCTCTGCTGTTGGAGAGTGTGCAAAGGAGGGACACAAGGATGGGGAAGGGTCTGGAGAGACCACACAAGAGCGGCTAAGGGCACTTGGTGTGTTCAGCTGGAGCAGAGGAGACTGAGGGGAGACCTCAGTGCAGTTCCAGCTGCCTGGGCAGGGGCAGAGGAGGGGCAGGGACTGAGCTCTGCTCTGGGGGGACCAGGGACAGCAGCCAGGGAATGGCTGGAGCTGTGCCAGGGCAGGCTCAGGTTGGATCTCAGCCAAAGGTTCTTCCCCCAGAGGCTGGTTGGGCACTGCCCAGGCTCCCCAGGGCAGTGGGCACAGCCCCAAGGCTGCCAGAGCTCCAGGAGGGTTTGGACAATGCTCTCAGCGATAGGGTGGGATTGTTTGGGATGGTCCTGTGCAGGGCCAGTGGTTGGACTGGATGGTCCTTGTCAGTCCCTTCCAGCTCAGGACATTCCGTGATCCCATGACATCCCCAACGCTACCCTCTCGCTCTCAGCGCTGTCCCCGCCCGGCACACGCCGTGCCCGGTCCCACACAGGGTCCCCCCGCCCCGGGGCCGCTCTGACGTCATCCCCCGCTCCCCTCAGAGCCGCTCATTACGTCACCGCCGCGCCATGACGTCACGCCGCCATTCCGGCGGGGCCGCTCCCGGCAGCCCCCGCGCACAAGATGGCGGCGCGGGGCGGCGGGCGGTGAGCGGGGGCGCGGCCCCGGGCAGACATGACCTACACGGCCGAGCAGCTGGACGGGGTGCGGCGGTGAGCGGGGCCGGGGGGCGGCGGGGAGCGGGGCCGGGGGAGCGGGCCCCGGGGATAACCGTGTGTCGGCCGCCAGGATCAAGCGGTGCCGGGACTACTACGAGATCCTGGGCGTGAGCCGGGACGCCGGCGAGGAGGAGCTGAAGCGCGCGTACCGCCGGCTCGCCCTCAAGTTCCACCCCGACAAGAACCGCGCGCCCGGGGCCACCGAGGCCTTCAAAGGTGAGGGAGCTCCGTGAGGGGCCCGGGGGGCTCCGTGAGGGGCCGAGCGGCCGCATCTGCAGAGGCCGCGGGTGCCGCGGACACACCGGCGGCCACACAGAACCCCCTGCGGCTCGACAGGGTTTGCATTTTCCTCTGCAAAATACAGCATTTCTATCAGAAACAGAGGGAAATGTACCTCAGGTCTCATTCCGAGAACTTCTGAGGGATTTTGCAGTGGCACGAGGTGACAGGCCAAGGAGGAATGGGTTCACACTGACAGTGGGGTAGGTGGGGTATTGGGAAGAAATTGTTCCCTATGAGGGTGGGGAGGCCCTGGCACAGATTGCCCAGAGAAGCTGTGGCTGCCCCTGGATCCCTGGAAGTGTCCAAGGCCAGGTTGGACAGGGCTTGGAGCAACCTGGGCTAGTGGGAGGTGTCCCTGCCCATGGCAGGGGGTGGATGAGATGAGCTTTCAGGTCCTTCCCAACCCAAACCATTCCAGGATTCTGTGAAGGGTTCAGAACGAGGCTTGGAACTAACACTGGGCATGCAGGAGAATGGGGTGTTGTGTAATCAAAAACTGCTCCTTGTCAATAAATTTATATGTGTATCTATGCAAGCCTATAAAATTTAATCCAATATGCTGTGTCTGGACTTCTCAGAAAAAATTCAGTTCTGTACTGACCCTGTTGCCTTCTAAACTCTTACATCCTTTGCCCTTTCCATGCTGTGTTGCAGCACAGCACGAGGAAAGCAAGTGATTCATTCATAGTCTGTTAAGGAGCTTTTGAAGGGCTTTTCTTTGTTTGTTTGTGTTTGGGTTGTAGTTCTCAATGAACTCGTTCTGTCAGAGTTCAAAGAGGAAGATGAACCAAACAAATACTTCTGGGTGGTTGGGTGTGAAGTGTGAAGTAGATGTGCTGCACAGCTTCAGGAGCACCTCTGCCAGCAGGAAAAACTTGGAATATCGCTCTGCATTTTAATTAGTCTCTCCAGTTATTAACTTTGTGTTGACTGTGTGTGGTATATGGAGGTGCACTTCTCTAGCAGGGCTTGGTTTGAGCTGAGAAAATGTTGCATTCTCACCCACTTTCTTGGCTGAAGTGGAGACTCACCTCGGTTTTATGAATATTTCAGGTCTCTCCATATACTTTAGCACTTTCTCTTGGCATCAGGGGCAGCAGGAAGTAGTTTCCATCACAGGTAATTCCAGTGCTGTTTTTTTCAAAAGTGACTCAATCTTTGGTCAAGCATGACTTTTCTATGCTTGTTTGGGGGTTTTTTTGCTGCACTGCTTATGAAAGTCAGAGGTCTGGAAATGTTGATTAAAATGCTTGTTTTAATTCCCTCTCCAGCAATAGGCAATGCTTTTGCAGTTCTGAGCAACCCTGAGAAGCGACTGCGATACGATGAACTGGGGAGCGACCAAGAGCACGTCAGCACTGGCCAGGCCAGGCACTACAATTACTACACAGAGTTTGAAGCAGACATTACACCAGAAGAAATATTCAATGTGTTTTTTGGTGGGCATTTTCCTACAGGTCAGTGGTTTTGAAGTGCAGTGGGCTGACACTAAACCCGAGGGAATGGCTGGAGCTGTGTCAGGGCAGGCTCAGGTTGGATCTCAGCAAAAGGTTCTTCCCCCAGAGGCTGGTTGGGCACTGCCCAGGCTCCCCAGGGCAGTGGGCACAGCCCCAAGGCTGCCAGAGCTCCAGGAGGGTTTGGATGATCCTCTGGGGCACAGGGTGTGACTCCTGGGGATGGGCCTGTGCAGGGCCAGGGGTTGGACTGGATGATCCTTGTGGATCCTTTCCAACTTGGGATATTTTGTGATTCTGTAAACCATAAAGGAAGGTCAGCTTCCCTTGGGGACTGCTCATGGAATTGATTATACATTTGAAAAGAGCAGAAACCTTTCTGGAATTGTTTTCTGCCTTTCTTTTATTCCCTCCATCATCTGAAGCCAGCAGTGGTATGGGAGATAAAATAAAGTGTGAATGGGAAGGGATCAGAGGTGTCTTAGGTGATGGCAGGACTCAGTCACCTCAGAGGTCTTTTCCAGCCTTAACCATTCCATGATTGGGTTGTACTTGAGGCACCTTCCAGCATTCCAGGCCGGCATGGCACAGCTGCTGGAGTTGTGATCTCAGTGCCTCTCTAAGCAGGGAAGCTCCTGTGCCTTCCTGGCACGTTCCTGTGTGCTGGAATGAAATTCAAGCTTGGGAGCTCAGCAAGTGCTCCCTGCCAGGATAGACTGCCCATGGATATGCAGGATCCAGTGGATATGCAGGATCCAGTAACACAGCAGTGGAGCTGCACCTGTAGTAGCTCTGGGCATGTCTCAGTCCAGCCTTGGCTTTTGTATTTGTAGGAAAAATAGAAAGATACCACAAGGTCTGTGGATTAAAAGTAAATCTGAAAGGTGTGGTGAGCTCAAGGGTGTTCCTGGCAGCATCTAAGGAATTGCTTTAGCATTCCTGTAAACTTTTCCCCTCCCAGGTGTCACGTAAAGTGACATACACACCACTTACTACAGCCTGAAGCCACAGACACAGGTAGTTACTTACAAGCTCCCCATAACCTTAGTGTGAGTGCTGCATCTTGCTGCCAGGGGACTTCAGGTTGTTCCTAAATTTGCATCAGTAAATGTGCAAAGTGAGCCAACCCCAGCATGGTGTAATTCCATCCAGAGTCTGCAAGTTTTCCATTCCTGGCTGTGCAAGGAATTGCACCTGTGTGTGCCTTTTGTGGAACGTTGTCCTCGTGGAATGGGACTGCTTGGTAATGTGGGGGACAGGGATGCTTGGAACTGAGGACAGGAAACTGAGGAGCTGCAGGAGGAATTTGGGTACTGGGCATGGCAGGTTTGTCAGGGAGAGTGGCACAAAGGAGAAAATGGGAATTTTGAGCCAAATGGCAAAGAATAAGGAAAGAAACAGGTATTTCATAGTAGTTGGTGTTGGTAGTAAACAATGGTTTCCTCACCAAAAAAGTGTGTGGATGTAAATTTATGTACATTTTCCTAATGAAAAAGTAAGTTTTAAGTTATGGAAAATTACCAGTTTAGCAATTTTCCAAAAAGGGAAAGTCCTCACGGATTCTATTTAGCAAGAGAATTGCTAGTAAGAGGTGGTTGATATAAAGAGAACATTTGTTTAAACCGTTGTAGCACTAAGTAGGACTTGCCTGAGCTGAAGTTTGTGCTGGTGTTTGTTTTGTGACACTTTGCTGTCACCAGGCTCTCTGGAAATCCAAATTAGAAGTGTTGGTGTCAACTCATTTGTATGGCATTTGTGGGCAGGTTTGTGGCTTTGGTTTTACTGTGCAGTTTTCCTCTGTGGATATTCAGTGGAAAAATATTAAAAGTTAAAATGTTAACTGTGATAAAACTCAAGGGAGACTCCACATGGCACAGTTCTAATGGGGAGAGGCTACAACTTGAATGTCCTTCTCATGAAAAATAAATGCACATCGAAGGAAAGAAACTCCCGGCAGAAATTCTTGGAGAAACTTGGAATTTGGGATAACTCTTCTCTAGGCACCCTGTAAAAGCCATTCTTCTATTCCAAAACTTGCTTCTTTTTTCATAGCTTGATAAAATACTGTCTTTTTACCAAAAAGAAACTTCCCTCCTTGGAGACAGCCTGGCTTGGAGCTCTGATGGCACACATGCCTTGGAAAAATCCTTGAGCAAGCACTGGAACAGAGGTTTAACACAACAGCAAAGGTCACCTTCGCCCAGGTTTCTTGCAGAATTCTTTGGGAAGCTCGAAAAAGGACAGTGGAAGAGTATAAAATAATGTGACATCTTTCCCAGGGCTTAAAAATAGATTTGCATTTCTGTTGTGATGATAAGCCATAGATTTCCAATTCTCTAACACAAAGACATGCTGAATTTCAAAGGAGGAGAGCAAAGCTATTATTAAGATATTCATATGGTGATAAAATCAGAGTTAGAGCTTCAAATCGAAGCAGCACATACAATTCTTTCCTCATTTTAGAATTTTTAAAAATAAATCAACTGCATTCCACGTGCAAGAAAGGAAATCCTGAATTGTTCTCCTTTTTTCACTCAAAAAGCTATTTTTTAAAATCTCTCTCCTTATGATAAAATAATTAAGTGAAACCATTAATGGCTTGAAGGCAGAGGAAATAGAAATGAGTAGAAAAGCACATTCAGTAATTATGGGAGGCTGTAATTCATGGCCTGAGCCTGGAGAAGCAAATTCATTTTCCTGCCACAGCCTTGCAAGTGAATGTGACAAAACCAGCATTAAAATATGAGATACAATCATAAAAATCAGAACATGTCTCTGCAGTTTGATTTAAATTAAGATGGACTTGGAGCACACTTTACAGTTTCTCTGGTAGGCTTTTTGGAATGACATGTTGTTTTGTCATTTCAGTCAGAGGTTGGCTGTGCTTTTTGGTGTGAGGTCTCACAAATGTCATCAGGCTGTGTAGTATCAACCTGGATAATTAAACAGAAACTGAGGAGTACAGGTGAGTGCCATGAAACATGACTTTTCTTTTACAGGAAATATCCACATGTTCTCAAATGTAGCCAGAGATGCACATTATTACCCACGGAGGCACCGGACTGAAAGGGCATGGACACAGGAGCAGGAGGAGGAAGACAACAGGCCACAGGTAGCCAGGAGGAGGGATCTCCTGGGCTTAAATATCTCACCAGGCTGAGGGAGACCTGAAGCCAGGACACACCTTCCCATGCTTGAGTGCTCAGTGTTTATTCTCAAGCACTGCACCCACAGGGGATGTTTTTTACGTGACTGGATTGGCTTTTATTAATCACTGCTTTAAAAATACTTCGTATTTATAGGATTACATGCCTTCCAGTTTCTGTCATCCAGGGGTTTGCTGCTGCTTCTTTTTTCAAGCTCTAATGTTTGGTAATCCAACAACAATTAGTCCAAATGGGGCCTGGTAATGGGTGTGGAAGCCCTGGCTTTTGCTGTTTGTCCTCAAGGTGTATTTAAGCCTTCAGTAAATGAGCACCCAGGTGCTGCACAAGCCTCTTCCAGCCCGGGGCAGGATGGCTCTGGGATACATTTCTGCCAACTGAGACCTCCAGGTGAGACAGGGTGTCTTTTGTTGCCAGTGCACATACACATGTGCCACCTGTCTTGGCAGAATCTCCCTCTGGAGACTGTCTGTTAACCTCAGGGAATCATTCTCCAAGGAAGATGAGTTTTCCCTTGTGAGTCTCTTAGCCTCTGAAAAAAGAAATGGATACAGGAGACAGCAAACAGGGCAAATGAATCCCACCTACATCAGGAATCCTCGTTGCTATCCCAGGGCAGAGGGCAAAGCCTGAATAGCTGCATGCTTTATTTTCCTCCTCCTAGCATTTTAGAAGCCTGTTTAGAAAGAAATCAAAAAGCAGGAGGAAAGATCTGTGTTTTCCCTTTGATACTTTTCCACTCTCTTGTTGCATTTACATCCTGTCCCAAGTTACAGCACATGTGGCCTCTTAACTGTTTACTGCTCAGCCATTAAATCCAGTGCTCGAACAGAGGTTGAGATCCTTAGAATGGGTGTAGCAACCTTCAGAGAGTGCCTGGAAAGCTGTAGGACATGGGAATTGCAGTGTGTTCCTGCAGGTTGGATTGTCAGCTGGGCACTGACAGTGCTGTGGGTGTCTATTGCCTTGTGAAGGAAGGGGTAGAGGAAAAGATAATTGAAAGAAAATGGTTGTCAAGAGATGTCTGAGATTATTAATAAAGGTTATTTTAAAATTACAGTGTCACCCCTCTCAAAATCCCATAGTACTTCCTCTTTTTTTCAGTTTACATGTAATACATTGTTGATCTGTGATAGATAGCCTGGTTTCTGTGAACAGATGCCTCTTTTACCGTCTCTATCTTCCCTTGGCTACTAATTCTTGTTCTTTTCAGAATTCCTATTCTGCATTTATCCAGTTGATGCCAGTTTTCATCATCATAGTAGTGTCAGTGATAACCCAGCTGATGGCCACCAACCCTCCCTACAGCTTATTCTACAAGTCGTAAGTGCTTTAAAAACACGTTTTTCTGTTCTTGCTGTGTGCAATAGGGAGGCAGAAGGAAGTTGGATTTGATAGCAGAATTCATGTTAATGTTCTGCTCTTTCCAGCAACTGTTATCAGTTCATAAATAGGGAAATAACAACAGTCTGCCCTGACGAGTTCCCCTGAGCTGTGAAGTTACCTGTGGTGAGCTTTATTGCTGAACAGAGAGAGGCACCAGAGCAGAAACCTTCCTCAGCTGGTGTGAAATGGTTTTGCACTGTGATACAGGAGGATAAATGTGGGTGTAGATCAGCCTCTGGTCTGCCCAGCTCCTGGAATCTGTGGACCACCACTGAGGTTCCTCTGGAAAGCAGTTAAATAATGAAGCCTGTGGTGTGCAGTATGAATCCAAATCCGCTCTGGAGCATGAATTCCACTGGAAGCTCCACAAATCATTAAAGCCTTGAAATGCCCTGGTTTAATTTCTGTAGAGGAGCAGGACCCTGGGGAGCTGGTCAGCTCTGGAAGCAGAAGGACCACCACCAGAGCTGCTGTAATTTGAGTTTGTGAGGCAGAGGAAAAAACAGTGCTGGGAGGAAGGAATCTCTCTAGTGGGAAAGAGCTCACCTTCACTGGCTCTTACTGAGCCAGAAGTAGGATTGGCAGGTTTTGGGGAACCAGCAGAGAGCTCCAAACACACCCCTTGCTCCCTTCTAGGAGTAAAACTCCTCAGGTCCAGGTCTGTCCCCTCCCTCTGCTGTCAGAGTAGCCCAGCACCCCTCATCATTTTGCCACAAGATGTCAGTGTGAGGCCCTCGCAGAAGAGCAGGAGGGTGGTTGTTTTTTGGGTGGGTTTTTTTTTTCCAGGGAGTGTTTTTGCTATCTGCCAGTCCCATGTGGAACCTCCCACGCTGCCCCCACAGCAGCTGATCTCTTCTGCTTTTCTTCACTGCCTCCCCTTCTCCTGCTGGTGTGAGATAGTCAGGCCTGAGCCTGGCACACAGTTAGGTCATTTCTCTAAATCATAACCTTAAAAAACAGCTTAAAAACTAGAAGCAATTGTTTCTTTAAAGAGAGTGGACACCTCTGAGACAGTGAGAGAGTCCAGGAAGAAGGGGCAAACAGGATTCCATTGAGTAGAGTGTAACCTTTGTGTTTTGGCTGCCTGCCTCTGTCTGTGGGCAGTGATTTGAGCAAATGCCTGGGTATCTTTGCTCAAATAAGGAAATTCGGTCTAAGAATGGAGTTTGATCCAGTGGCTGTGTCAGAGGGGCTAATTCTTCCCCACTTTGCTTACTGATGATTATAAAACCCTGAAGAAAAGTGTAATTAGAATCTCCCCTGCTAATTTTTAGTTCTACTAAAGGATCCAGAAAACAGGAAAATCCAGATCCAATTGCATTGTGCCCCAAGTCTTTATAATCTCTACCTTAGTTATCAATCCCCATGGATTTCTGGACTGAGTTTGCCAGGAATCCCCAGCAAACAGAAGCAAGTGTCTGGAGAGTTCACAGTTAAAATTTGCTCTGATATTTTGGAAGTGTCATGAGTGAGCTGTTGGGAACAAACACAGTATTCAGAAGGAGCAGTGTCAGTTCTTTGTAGGTATTTCCAAACATTAGATATTTTCCTGTGGTTTTAGCAGGGGGTGGATTCTGTTTGTAATGCACAGCTTGCTGTGCCCGAGACTTGTAATTTCCTTACTGGATGGTTGAGGGAGCCATAATCCTGCAGAAATTAACTGTAAAAACATGGCTCTAAATACTGTCCTCTGGAAATGCCAGTGTGGAGAAGCAGCTCTTGATTTCTTTAGGGTTGAACTGCTCAAACATCTGGTTTCTCTGTGTGCCCACAGGTCCATCGGCCACGTCATTATCAGAGAAACAGAGAACTTGCAGGTGCCTTACTATGTCGATAGGAACTTCGAGAAGAATTATCAAGGAGCAGAACTCCAAGAGCTCGAGAAGACAGTTGAAAAGGATTACATAGACTATATTCAGACCAGCTGCTGGAAGGAGAAACAGCAAAGTAAGTTCTCTCTGTCCCAGGTGTGTGCCCAGGACCCGCCGGGGGCTGGGCGGTGGCTGCGCCCAGCAAAGTGCTGCTGGTTTTAGCCTCAGTTTGCAAAGCTCACAACATCTCAACCTTGCCCTGCTCTGAGGTGTCTCACATCTGCTCTTAACACTGAATTGGCTTTTCTTGAGATCTGTCAAAATACATTTTAAGTGATGAGTGGAAAGTAGATTTCACCATTTGAGATGTTTTTTTCCACACGGTTTTTATGCTCGAATAACCTTTAGTGATGATGTTTTCAACACAGAACCCACCACGTTTATCTAGCCCTGACAGATGGTTAGGCTAGAAAAGATCTTGAGACATCACCTATTCCATGTTTCCTTTGCTGGAGCAGACTGGCTCCATGAGAAGTTTCTCTGACTTTTCCCTTAAAACTTCCCCAGGAGAGCCCGTAGCCTGTCCAGGTGCTCTTGGCTCTCTTGAGTGGGCTGTGTTCCTGGTATCAGTTTCCAGAGCTGTGCTTCTGTGCTCAGTTTGTGTGTTATTTGCATTTTCTATCTTTAGATGAGTTTGAGATCATGCTTTTCACCACAGTCTTTTAAAAACAAGAATTGAGTGCAGGAAGGGAGAACACAGATGTGAGCATTCAAACTCGTTATTCTCAATCAGCCATGAGTCACTCAGTGATGTGAATAAAGGCATGTGAACCCCATATTTTAAGGCATTTTACCCACATATTGCATTACTTACCTATTAATTACTGCTAATCTGGTTCATTGAAAACAGAGCAAATCCCTGCTTCTTTGGCAAGTAACAAAAATAAAATTACCAGGAGTAGCTGATGTTGGGATGTTGTGACAGATTTTTTTTTCAGCTAAAAAACTCATCACCTTTAAATGAGTAAACACAAAGTGCTGCTGTGTATAAAGGAAACTGGAACAAGTTGTGTCTCTGAGAATGTTCAATAGCAAACTGCTTTCACATACTGGTGGGGCTTTCTAAATTGCTCTGTGTGAAACAGTCCTCAGCACGCTGCTAAAAAGTGCCTTTGCATTTGTTTTCAGTTTCTTTACCAGTTGCATCATTATGGAAACACAGTTTGTCCAAACAAGACTTGTTTAACCCTAGAGAAGAGGTAACAACAGTGTTGCTGACTCCAAACTCGTCACAGGTTTTTCATGGGAAGGCTTGTTTTGGTTTAAAACTTAAAAGTTACCAATCCTGCTTTAAAGAGAAATAAACAGACATAGGTTCTGAAGTTAAAAAGGAAAAGAACCCATAACATAAGACCACAAAAATCCTGAAGTTTTTAGTGTGCTTGACTTGTGACCTTCAAGCATCTGTGGCTGGCAGGAGCAGCCTCTGAGTGTAATTTGGCTGTTAATACTCATAAATGTAGGCTTGCACAAAAATCCTTTTAACTGATCTTGTGCAACTGAAAGTTGCCTCTCTCACGTAGACCTGGAGCTAAGGAGAGCCAAGCCCCAAAATAAGGACAGGGTTTGGGAGTCTAAGGGAGACCAGTTGTCAGAGAGGGGGAGATGATCCAGCAGGGAATGCCAA
The DNA here is from genome assembly GCF_036250125.1 of Pseudopipra pipra. Taxonomy (NCBI): domain Eukaryota; kingdom Metazoa; phylum Chordata; class Aves; order Passeriformes; family Pipridae; genus Pseudopipra; species Pseudopipra pipra. Next base: position 1,925,389 of record NC_087563.1, on the reverse strand, counting down.
ATGCCTGCCAAGCCCTGCTCCTCCTGAGCTCTGTACACTTAGGGATTGTATTAGTCACCCATCTGCAAATACATTTACAGTGTCCACAATTAGCAGTAGCCTGAGGACACCACTGTAATTCAAACTAAGCATTTTCAGTGATTCCATCCAGGCCGGTGAGCAGGTAAGGGGCTCAGCTGAGGTTGGGCTCACTTTGCAAAAATAAACTGTGAATACGGTGTGGAGTGCTGGAGAAAAGCTCTGGAGATGTTGAGGCAGTTCTCAGTCAGCTGTTGCTCCACAGCATTGGTCTCTTAATCCTTGTTGAAGTGTTTGACTTAGTGTGCTCAGCTTTTTGTCAGTTGAATGCCTATTAATAGTACATTTGTTGTGTTTACTGAGGGTGCATTTCTCTTTAGCACCAGCAAAATGGACAGAACAGTTTGGTTTTAAAGTCCTTGATTTTATGATTTGGAAAGTGCTCCCTGCTGTTCAACAACCTGAAGGAAAATTTTAAAAGTAACGGGTTGGCATCTTGTTCAGCCAGTTGCTTTTATAGTGCTGCACCAAACAGGACTCCCCTTCTCAGCAGAGCAGTGTGTGAAAGTTGTGTGTGCTCTGGGTTTGGGTCTTCTGAAACCTCTGGCACAATTAAGTACAAAAAGCAGATCCCAGGTTTTTACAGGAATGTTTCAGCTGGATAGCACAGTTGTAAAGTGAGGCTCCAAAGAGCTCCAGGTCACAAAGAGGCAACTGAAAACAGGGAGAATCAGGATACGTGTCATAGAATCATGATGATTTGGCTTGGAAGGCACCTTAAAGCTTATCCAGTTCTACCCCTGCCATGGGCAGGGACACCTCCCACTGGCCCAGGTTGCTCCAAGCCCCGTCCAGCCTGGCCTTGGACACTTCCAGGGATCCAGGGGCAGCCACAGCTTCTCTGGGCAACCTGTGCCAGGGCCTCCCCACCCTCCCAGGAAAGAATTTCTTCCCAATATCCCATCTAAATGTAACAGAAATTCAGTATTTTAGGATGTCCTTAAAGAGAAAAGTTCAAAGGAACAACTCTGTAGAAGATTGAAACCCACAAGGAGCAGATGTGATGGAATAAACCCTGTCAAAAGCGCAGGGAATAATTTTTCCCAATTGGATAAGTGGAAACTGAGATTCTCCACTGCACAATTCCAGGGACTCTGGACTCAGAGACAATTACCCAAGTCTGGTTTTGCTGGAGGCTTGTCAAGGCTGTGTGCCCAGCACTGCCTGAGTGGCATTTGGGTTATAAACCTGCCAATGGGTTCCTGCTCTAAAATGAACTGTTCATGCCTGACAGTTTGGGAAGCTTTTCAGTAAGTGGGTGGAGGGTTAAATGGCTTTAAATTTCAGTGGGACAGGGACACAGGACGTAAGGCATGAAAGGACCTATTGAAGTTCTTTCCACCCTGAATAATTTTGTGAAATGAGGGGTTTGTGAGGTGTATAAAAGCTCTTTGAAAAATTGAGTGTCATCAGGTAGCCTGTGCTTACGGAAAGGTTGACCTTTTCAGAAGTAAATTACTGCTTTTCTCCTCAGTGCATCTAATCCTGCAGCTAAATTATTCTTCAGGGAGAAAGCTATATTAAGACTTCCTCAGCTAATCAGCAAAAGAAACTTCTCTGAATTACTGGGGGGAAATAATTTAAACAATGGGATTATTTCAGTTTTATGTTGCTTTTGAGAAGAAGGGGAACAAATATGCAAAGTACATTTGAGATTGTTAATGAAAGGGCACGGAGGCCTTTCAGACAAGTCCCTCGGGTAACTCTTCACCTCCCTGGATTCAATACCCAGCAAAATTAGAATTAACAAGTGCCACAAGGATAACAAAGCACTGAGAAACAGTTCTTTAAGGATGCTCATGGCTTCATCCTAATACATCTTTTTTTTTTTTTTTTTTTTCATCTTTCAGAGTCTGACTTGTCCAATTTGGCCAAGCTCTACAGAGATGAGAGGTTAAAACAGAAAGCAGAATCCCTGAAACTTGAGCACTGTGAGAAGCTCTCCAGTCTGATTGGGATGCACAAAGGGGGCTGAGCAGAATGCACACGTTCCATAGTTTTATTTATTGCTGTTTTAAGTTATGTTTTTATTTTCCTTCATATAAAAAGGGAGGGAGTCTATTGTAAGGAGTGGATATTGGAGTCCTTCTGCATGTAGTGCAGAGAAGGGCCAGCACGAGCTGCAGAGCTGCTGTTTGCTGTAATATATCCTGTACATTAGATTCGGTTCCAAGGACCAGTGGCACTTTGTACATTCATTCCAGGGAGATTCTCTTAGTTTGGAACCCCTCTGAATCCAAGCAGTGTGTGCTTCCCAGGAGAGCACGCACATGCCTCGGCTCTCCATGTTTTCTGTGGAGCTGCAGTGCAGTGGATCCCATGGACAGTGTTGTGCTCAGTGCTGGCTGTCAGCTCCCCTTCCCACTGCAGCACCCAGGCTGTCCCTGCCTCCACAGCGCTGTGAAGGAATGTTGGGGTGATTGCAGTGTCCTGTGCAGTGCTGAGGGCAGGAGGGACAGGTACCTGCCCCAGGTGAGCACCTGAGCACACTCCCAGCCCTCCCTCTGTCCAAGGGACTGTTCCCTGTGCTGCTCCACAGGAGGGCCGTGCCCATCCTGCTCCGTGTGACACCAACACAACCAAGAAGATGGGAGTGTGAACTGCACCGATTCCAGTGGCTGCAAAACTGTAAGGAAAGGACAACCATGTTGATTTTCTCATCTGTTTTCAGTGGCATATTTTGAAGCTGGCTGTTACATTCTGACTTGGATCTGCACACTCTTCCCCAGCTGCTCCAGGGGCCCTGCTTTTCCTGGTACAGTTCTCATGTAGCATATTTTTACTCTGCTGAGCAGTCATGAATGTTTCACTGTAGCCATCAGTACTGCAAAGAAAAAGACTCATGTGGTAGTGTCCTGTTTTTCCTTGATCCTCCTTTCCAAAGTCAGGCCTTGAGGAGCAGTTTGAGGCTGGTTGTACCCGTGAGCAGCAGAGACCAGTGTTACTCCAGCTGAGCACCAGTTTCTCTGGTGGGTACCACGGGTGTGTGCCAGGCATGGAATGACCTGTTCTTCCAGGGTGGGGGGCTTGGGGCAGCCACAGCACAGCACTGCTCCCCTCTGACCTTGGGAATAGGTGTCAGTGAGGTCTGAGCAATGCTCTGGTGTGGCCCCATTCCTAAAACCTGCTGCAGGATGCACAGGTGGCCTTGCCTGAAACCTAGGGAGCAAAGTGCTCCAAAGTTTGGGAAATGCCAGGATTAAACCTGCCTTTGAAGCTTAGACTTCAGGTGTCCGTGTGCCTGGTGGAGCAGTGTTGTCCAGGTGCTCTGCTGAGGGGCCCTGTGGGTACCACAAAGTGTCCCCTCCGTGTCCCTGTCCTGTTCACACAGTAGGGGGAGGTTGGGCAGCAAACAAATTGGGAGGTAAAGGAGCTTTTCTGGGGTGTGCACTGGAATTTGGGGGTTGTATCAGGGATTTGAGGCTTGGTGCTCCTGCACATGAGCCAGACACATTCCAGATGTGATGAGAACATTCCAAGTACAGCAATGGTGCTGCTGTGGGGTGGTGGTGTGTGAAAAAATGGAGGGGGAAGCATCAAAGTAACTCTTTAAATTACATATTAGCATTAACATTTGTATCTCATTTGCAGGAAACCTTATAGGAGCAGGTGGGAAAGTTGAGCAGAGTTTGTTGGGCACCTGGGATGGGAAGAGCACCAGTGGGCATTTTGAGTGGGTTGGTTCCAGTCTGCAAAGGTTCATTATTCCAGGATGGTGGCTGGATTGGTTATTAAGGGTTGATCATTCCAGGATGGGGGCTGGCAGAGCAGGCAGTCTTAGTTCTGGTATTTCCCACCTTTGAGCACGAGTGTGTACAGAAAGCAAAATTAATGTTGCTTTTTATCTACTAAATAGCTTGTAGAATATATTAGACGTCTGTTCAAGTGGTTGGACCTGGTTCTAGGGTTGGTATCTTCCCTGTCCTTCCTGTGGGAGTCCCAGAGCTGTAGAGGGATGCAGGTGGGGAGACCAAAGCCAGTGACTTCTCTGGACCTGCCGTGTCCTGCATGGAGCTTGAACTCATACACAGCATTTTGCACTGGAACCAGATCACACCTCTCCATCTAAGGATCTCCAAGGACTTGATGGAGGTGGGGACCTCCTGTGGGAAGCACAGTCATACAGAGTCTTCTCTGGAACTAGGAAGGGGGCTGGGATGGAGCAGGAGGTGAGACTGGGAGGTAAAAACATTTCCCAAAGCAATAAGTGTTCTTTGTTTATCCTGGGGGGTGTCAGGTGCTGGTGTGTGCTGGGAGAGGGTGTGTGGCTCGGGGTGTCTGGTGACAAACAGGACAAGCTGTGTTTGTACAGCACGGGCATCCTGCTCCATAGGGAAAAGGAGAGTCCTCTCTGGAGCCCGTGGGCTGGAAATGTATCCCTGCCCTTCTCCAAAGGGTGCTGGGGCTCCTTGTTTCTGGGTCAGAATAAGAGAGGGAAAGGTGTTCCTGAGCAGGAGGGTGGCTCGGAGCGGGGGGTGCCCCTGTTCCCTGGGAACACCGAGCACTGGGAAATGGGTCTGTGTGTGTGGATGTGTTTGGGGTTTTTAAATTAAAGACGTGACCCATCTCCGTGCCTGTACGTGCCGTGGTGTGGAAGGAGGGGCGGTGGGAGTGTGCCAGGCGGGATGGCGGGGCCGGGCCCGGCGCTGGGGGAGCGGGACGTGGCGACGGGCGGGCAGGGCTGGGGCTGCCGCGGGCGAGCCCGGGACAGGGACGGGATCGGGACCGGGACCGGCCCGTTCCTGTCCCAGCACCGGGAAGGGGCGGGGCCGCGCTGGGGGCGGGGCTTGTTCAGACCTCGCCTTCCGGGGGCGGGGTCTGTTCAGGCCACGCCCCTTGGCCGGCCCACGGTGCTGGGACCCTGCGGGAATGGGAATGGGAATGGGAATGGGAGAGGGGTAGCGGGGCTGGGAGTGGGATAGGGGGCTGGGAACAGGACAGGGGGATGGGAGAGGAGCAGGAGTCTGGGAGTGGGGTTCGGGGCTGGGAGTGGGAGAGGGAGCTGGGAGCGGGGCAGTGGGAAGCAGGGCAGGGAACTGGGAACTGGGACCTGGGACTGGGAAACAGGGCAGGAGGAACAGGGCCGGGCCCTGCCTGTCAAAGCCCTGCCGTGGCACCTCTTGGTTGCAGAACCCTTCTCCCCTGCTGTTGCCCAGCCTGGGCCCGCGCTCCGGGCCGGAGCACTCTGGCACACAGCCCTGGTGCCTGCCCGGGCAGCACCCCCTGCCCTGCAGGGCAGCCCCGTGACATCCCCACACGGGGGGGAGGTGGAAGGGTCCCTTTGAGCTGTTCATACCTGCCCCGGGCTCACACAGCAGCCCCGGGGGGTCGCAGTGCCCGAGCTCTGCCAGGGCTGCCGGCGTGTCCCGGGTGCCCAGATCCCGACTGAACTCCAGGGTTGGCTCTGAAAGCCAAGCTGGGCCAGTGTTTCCTGCTCTTCCGGAGTTGCAAAAAGCAGCTCCAGCGTGGGAGAAGCACGTCCTGCTTTGGGCAGCTCCCACCAGCTTCTTCCTCCTCCTCACTGCCTCTGTGCTGAGCGTGCCAGCGCTAAGGTGAGTGAGCACACACCGACCTGGCACCAAATCCAGGTTAATAAGCAAATGCAGTGGTGAGCTGCAGGCAGGATCCCGCTGGCTTAAACATAAATCAGTGTTTAATTAGCAAGGCTGGCTCAGCCTGGTCCACCCGCTGTTCTGTAACGTGTTTGTGCCCGAGGCTCCCACGCACACCCCGACCTGCTCTGGGTGCTGGAAGGTGCATCTGCAGCCTCTGACCCTAAACCTTGGTTGGCAAGAGGACCCCGGGGTCTCCATGCCCTCCTCTCTTTGCTGTTTGCAAATCAGGAGCCACACTGAGGGTGGGGAGGACTCCCAGGACCAGGAGGAGGAGATGCAGGTGCTGGAGTGTGGCCCTTGCCCAGGAGTTCTCCAGCCGGGGTGGAGAGATGGGACTGCCCGGCCCGTTCCCACTGTGTTCCCACAGCACACTCAGATGGGTTGTTCAGGGCAGGATTGCGATCACCACCCTCACAGGGAACAATTTCTTCCCAGTATCCCATCTAACCCTGCCCTCTGGCAGTTTGAAGCCATTCCCCCTTGTCACTCCCGGCCCTTGTCCCAAGTCCCTCTCCAGCTCTATTGGAGCCTCTTTAGGAACTGGAAGGGGCTCTCAGGTCTCCCCAGAGCCTTCCCTTCTCCAGGCTGAACAATCCCAACTCTCCCAGCCTTTCCTCCCAGCAGAGCTGCTCCATCCCTCTGACCATCTTGGTGCCTCCTCTGGACTCTCTCCAGCAGCTCCATGTCCTCCCTGTGCTGTTCCCCAGGGCTGGAGCAGCTCTGCAGGGGGGTCTCACCTGAGGGGGCAGAGGGGCAGAATCCCCCCTGCCCTGCTGCCCACGCTGGGGGATCAGCCCAGGGCACGGGGGTCTCTGGGCTGGGTCATGTCCAACCTGTCCCCCACCAGCCCCCCAAGTCCTTCTCCCAAGGCTGCTCCATCTGCTCATCCCCAGCCTGGATTGATCCCAGGGTTGCCCCAACCCGGGTGCAGCACCAGCCCTTGGTCTTGTTAAAGATGTTGGGAGAAGCCCATTGAGCTGACAGTCCTTGTGCAGCCCAGCCCTGCATCCTCATGGAGCTGGAGCAGGGGGTGTGCAGGTCATTCCCCTCCCCAGCACTGCCAGGAAGCAGATGGATGGATGGACAGACAGTGGGTGTCCAGCACAGCTCCAGCCTCCCATGCAGCCCCCAGTGCTGTTGTGTCACTTGCCACAGCTGTTGGCACTGTGATCAGTCTGGGTTTGGCAGTACCTGGGTGTCAGAGATGCAGCAGCAGCAAGGACTGTGCTGAGAGTAGGAGAGCTGGGGGTGTTCACCAGGAGGAGAGAAGGCTCCAGGGAGACCTGAGAGCCCCTTCCAGGGCCTAAAGGGGCTCCAGGAGAGCTGGAGAGGGACTGGAGACAAGGGCCTGGACAACAGGGAATGGCTTCCCACTGCCAGAGGGCAGGGTTAGGTGGGACACTGGGAGGAAATTGTTCCCTGTGAGGGTGGGGAGGCCCTGGCACAGGTTGCCCAGAGAAGCTGTGGCTGCCCCTGGATCCCTGGAAGTGTCCAAGGCCAGGTTGGACAGGGCTTGGAGCAACCTTGGACACTGGAAGGTGTCCCTGCCCGTGGCAGGGGGTGGAAGGAGATGATCTTTCAGGTCCCTTCCAACCCAAACCAGTCGGTGATTGTGTGACTCTGAAAGGTTTACAGCAGTTACACGAGTCATTGCCCTAAATCTGCCTCTCAGCACTGCCAGGACAGCAGGACCTGCAGGGAGGAGCACAAGGACCTTTCCCTTTGTGCCCGCAGGGATCCTCCTGCTGAGTTCATTATTTTACCTTATCCAGAGCTTCCCCACTCCCACAGCTGTCCCTGTGCCCTCCCTGCCTCCTCCTCACCCCCAGCACTGGTACCCAGATGCACCAAAGGCATCAGTGAGACACCCTGGGAGGCTCAGTGGGACACCGGTGAACCTGGGCTGGACAAACCTCCTGTTCCCATCAGCTGCTGGTGGCACTGGGATCCTGGGTATGACCCTCGGCAGAGGAGGGAGAATGAAAGAGCATCCTGCTGGAATCTGGAGCAGCTGGGATCAAGGAGTCAGCTCAGCTGGAGGGGAACCACATCCCCCGCTGTGCTGTGCATCTGTACATCCTCTGGCACTGCAAATCCAGCAGCAGGCAGGGGCTGCCCGCACGTCCCCAGGGTTGGAGCCAGCAGTGACCCAGCTATAGAATCAATATTCCACAGAATCATGGAATCACTTAGGTTGGAAAAGCCCACTAAGACCACCGAGTCCAACTGCTCCCCCAGCACTGCCAAGGCCACCCCCAACCCTGTCCCCAAGTGCCACATCTACATGTCTTTTAAATCCCTCCAGGGATGGGGGACTCCACCACTGCCCTGGGAACCTGTGCCAGTGCCTGACCACCCTTTCCATGAAGAAAGGGTGGGATTTAGGGATTTGGGAATTTGAAATCACACACACATTCTATTGCCCAAGGCCACTGTGCCAGTGAGTGCTGCCTATGGCAAGGTACCCTCTGCTCCCCTGGGTACAAATGCCACCTGCAAACTCAGCCCAGCAAAGGGTTAAGCGCCAACCCAGCTCTCTGGGAAGCTTTCCTCGCCTCCTTCTCCTTGCCAAGGTTTAAATTTAGTCTCTGCATGAACCCAGAGGACTTGGGCATCAGGTTGCTCTGGGGCTGGCAGCACTGGGGAGCACCTGCTACTGCTGCTTCACAGCAAAAATCCCCACAAAAGCTGAGACTGGGCTCCACCGGCAGTGATTTGGGCCAGGAAGCTGCAGAGACCCTCGTGCCACACCAGCCACCCCAGCTGCTGGCTTTGGGTCTCCCCAAAAAAGACACATGGTAGCGGTCCATCGGTCAGCTCCTGTGAGTCCCAGGGGTGTTCCATGCCTGGGGTCATCCCAAGGCTTCAGTTTGTTCCTGGCCACTTGGATTAGATCTGAGGGAGCCACTGCTTGGGGCAGGGTGGGGTTTGGGGAACCCACAGCATGGGGACGCAGCATCCCTGTGGCAAGGTGGGCAGAGGGGCTGGGAAATGAGCCATGGGGGGAGACAGAGCTGCAGCTTTGTGACCCTGCTGTGCCCTCAGCAGCGGGGATGGGGCATCATCCCCAGAGGGGTCTGCAGGTCCCCCAGCTCCTGGGCAGCCCAGGTCGTTCCACGGGATCACACACCCGGGGACCCGTGTGGGGTGTAGGGATGCCCTGGGACCTCGCCTGGGGGTTTGGGGAGCAGCGTCGCAGGGCGAGGGGGCAGGGGGTGGTGCCAGCAGCCCCCCGGCAGGTCCCCGAGGCCGGGGGCGGCCGTGGCATCCCTGCAATGCACTTGGCATCGGCTCGCCCGGCTGGCGCTCGCTGAGTCCATGTGATCGAGGGGCTGCTCTGCCCCGCCGGGTCCAGCCGCCGGCACGGCGGGCGAGCCAGAAGGACGAGCCAGCGGCCCCGGCGGAGCGGCCCCAGCACCGAGGAGGGTCCCCCGGCCCCGGCTGGCTCCGCCGGGGCCCCCCTGCCGTGATGCCCCGCGCGAAGAGGGACCCCGGGCCGCTGTCCCCCGCCGAGCTGCCCGGCCCCGACGGCGACGGTCCCCGCCCGGGGGGGGACGGCCGGCGGTCCGCGGAGGAGGAGGAGGAGGGAAACCTCCCCGGGCTGCCCCGCGACGACCTCGCCAAGAGCATGTCGGGGTCCTCCGTGTCCTCCTACCACTCCGCGCTGTGCTCGGACGGCACGGAGACCTTCAAGGACTGCCTGGAGTATCTGGACGAGGAGGGGCCGCCCCCCCGGGCTGCCCCGGAGCGCTGGGCTCCGGCGGGGGCCCCCGGCGATCCCCCGCCCGGCCCCCTCGCCCGCCCGCAGCAGGCTCAGCTGTCCGGCCCGGCTAAGAATAGCCCAGCGCCGGGGCAGGGGGGCAGGATGGGTCCCCGCGGCGGGGACCGGCAGCCCGGGACGGCCGCGGCGGCGGGCGGGGAGCCGGCGGTGCCCCGGCAGCCCGGGGGGATGCTCGGCGGGGCGCCCAGCGACTCGGACGAGCTGGACGGCGAGGTGCAGGCGCTGACGGCCAGGGCTTTCCGCAGCCTCTCGGGGCTCCCCGGCGCCCGCCTCGACATGTGCAGCTCCCACACCTCGTCCAGCCTCTCCAACTCGCTGTCGGAGGACGGCGGGCGCCCGCGGCGGTGGCCGGCGGCCGCCGGGGAGCCCCGGGGCGCAGGGACGGCCCTCCACGGCAGGGTGGGCTGGCCCTTCCCCGCCGCTGTGGACGGGGAGCTGCTGGGGAAGGAGCAGTTCGAGTGCGTGGACGTGGAGCTGGAGAGTGGAGAGGCCAGGAAAGGCCACGGCAAGAAGAGGACGGTGCCCAAGCGCCAGATCCTGCTGAAGAGGAAGGAGAGGAAGGAGACGGGTTTTGGCCCCCGGGGAGACGGCCCGGCGCCCCAGCCCCAGCCCCCTGCCAGGAAGGAGCCCCCCAGCAAGGGCAGGGCCATCGGCGACGACTTCAGGCTCAACTACCAGCAGTTCATGAAGACGGCCTCCCTGGACAGCGGCACCGACAGGACCAGGGCGGCCTCATGCCTCGTGAAAAACGTCCTGGCCAAGAAGATGCAGTACGAGCAACGCATCAAGATGGAGCAGAAGGGGCTGCGGGGCAGCTCCACCTCCTCGGGGCCGTCCTCCGCCGGCACCGACCTGCTGGGGGATGGTCTGGAGGGCAAGTCCAGCTCACTGTCGCGCTCAGACTGCAGCTTCTCGGCCGAGGACCTGCGGGGCGGCGGGATGCCCGTGTCCGTGGGGAACACCACCACCACCCATCCCACCAAGGGGGTGGTGCTGAGCGAGGCGACCAGGGAGACTGTCTGCAACCTGAGGAAGACCTTCAATGAGCTCAACCAGAGGATGAAGTACCAGGAGGTGCTGGAGGGCCGCTGGCTGCCCAGTGCCAGTGAGGAACAGACGTCGGAGAGGATCTGCTACCAGCGAGCGCGCGCCTTGTTCGAAGGCCAGCCCGGGGTGGGGAAGGTGCTGGATGTCGCCCCCAGATTTGGGAGAGCACCAAAGCCGTGGCCCAGCTTGAAGGAGCGAGCCATCGGCCCCATCCGCTCTCAAGCCCTCCCCTTCAAGGCCGACAGCTGGGCACTCCCCGCCACGCCACCGCGACGTCACTTCGCCCCCCGGGCACAGGAGATGAGGAAGCTGCCGCAGAGCCGGCCGGAGGAGAAGCCACCGGCAGCGCCCCGCCGGCCACCCAGCCCTGGCATCCCGGCACCCCGGAGGTCCCCACCGGCCGTCCCCCCCAAGCCGGAGGAGAAGGGGAAGGGGCGCGTCCCGCAGCCCCGAGACGTGCGCAAGCTGGTGAAGAGCAGCTACAGCCTCAGCTTCGGGACTGCCGGCGCATCCCGTGGCACTGCGGCACCGGCGAGGAGCGGGGACCCGCTCCCGGCCACCCCGCTGGTCATCCACTGCACCTCCGTGCGCCGCCGGGAGCCCGCGGCCGAGCCGGGCGGGGAGGAGGTGCCGGCAGCCGCCGGCCGAGAGCCGGCCCCAGTGTGTGCCGAGGGGCCCGCAAAGCCCCCAGGCAGCCAGCCCTCGCCCACCCACAGCTCCCCCATCAACATCACGAGGGTCCAGGCCACGCGCAGGGAAGCGGCCACCGTGGAGGACCCGCCGGTGTCCCCCCCGCGCCGGGAGCGGAGCGAGCTCAGGGTGCCACCGCGGGCGCCGGTGGCCGAGGGGGTGCCGCACGTGGAGACCCACCTGCACGTCCTGGTGGGTCGGCCGTCCCCGGTGGCCAGGGAGGGCTCCCCGGCCCAGAGCAGCGCCCTGCTGCGGACAGAGAAGACCGTTCTCCTCCCTCCGTCGCCACCCGGTCCCACGGAGGGAAAGGAGGGACGCAGCCTTGGTGGCACTGGAGGGCTCCACGTGGCCAAGGGGGGCGAGGTGACGGGGCAGTGGCTTGGCGGCAGTGACAGCGGGGACCCCCGGGCAGGGCCCCCGGCCGGCGGCAGCGCCCACCCCCGGCCTGCGGAACCGGCCGCGAGGAGCCTGGCGGAGCCACGGGCCGGCGAGCACAGGCAGGAGCCGCTGGGCAGCCGGAGGGTGTCGGTGGGCAGTGGCGGCTCTGCTGGTGGCACCGGCCCCTCTGCCCCTCTCCGAGCCGGGGAGAGAGGTGACGGTGCCCCCGGGCAGCTGCCAGAGTGGAGGGAGCCCTGGGAGCTCTCACCGCAGTGGCCGGGAGCCACAGAGCCACACCCGCCTGACAACTCCAACTACTTGGCAATGCCCGAGAGAGCCCCCAAATCCTCACCAATGCCAAAGCTGCCCTCAGTCCCCTACCCAGGCACTGCATCCTTTGGGACCCCCTTGGTCCCCAGCCCAGCCAGCTCATCCTTTGGGACCCCCTTGGTTCCCAACCCAGGCAGTGCGTCCTTTGGGACCCCCTTAGTCCCCAGCCCAGCCAACACATCCTTTGGGACCCCCTTAGTCCCCAGCCCAGCCAACACATCCTTTGGGACCCCCTTGGTTCCCAACCCAGCCAACACATCCTTTGGGACCCCCTTGGTTCCCAACCCAGCCAACACATCTTTTGGGACCCCCTTGGTTCCCAACCCAGCCAGCACATCCTTTGGGACCCCTTTGATCCCCAACCTGGCCAGCACATCCTTTGGGACCCCTGCAGTCCCCAGCCTGTCCAGTGCATCCTTTGGGACCTCCATGGTCACCAATGTGACTAACTCATCCTTTGGCTACCCATCTGCCTCCAGCCTGGCCAGCACATCATTTGGGACTCCCTTGGTCTCCAACCACAGCAAGTCTTTCGGGACCCCTTTGGTTCCCAACCTGTGCAGCACATCCTTTGGGAACCCCTTGGTCTCCAATCCAACCAGCGTATCCATTGGGTCCCCCTCGTTCCCCAGTCCATCCAGCGCATCTTTTGGGTCTCCCTTGGTCCCCAATCCATCCAGCATATCTTTTGGGTCCCCACTGGTCCACAATGCACCCAATGTATCTTTTGGGAACCCCTTGGTGCCCAATCCATCCAGTGCATCCTTTGGGAACCCTTTGATGCCCAATCCATCCAGTGCATCCTTTGGGAACCCCTTGGTGCCCAATCCATCCAGTGCATCCTTTGGGAACCCCTTGGTCCCCAACCCCACCAGCTCATCCTTTGGATCCCCCTTGGTCACCAACCCAGTCCCAGCTTCCCTTGGGCATCCGTCAGTCTCCAGCATGTCCAGCTCTTTCTTTGGATCCCCTCTGGTCCCCAACCCAGCCAGTGCTCCGCTGGGACCGGGGCTGTATCCCCTGGCTGGTGGGGAAGCGCCCTGGAGCAAACCCAGCCCTGAGCCCCCCCTGCCCCGGCCCCCCGAGGGCCCAGCCGCTGCAGAGCCCCCGGCCCAGCCCCCCCTGGAGGACGGTCCCCACTTCCTAAGGAGGACTGACATTGCCTCACCGAGTGGCAGGAGCAGGCAGAGCCCCCCCAAGCCCCCGGCCGCCCCCCTGCCCCCCCAGCGGAGGATGCTGGTCGATCCCAGCAGCGGGAAGTGCTACTACGTGGAGCCCCCGCGGCAGCCCCAGATGAAAACACTCTACGACCCCGAGACCGGGCAGTACCTGGAGGTGCTCGTCCCACCAGTGGCATCTCACACCGGGCTCTACCAGGCACCTTTCAACCCCCTGGTCATGGCCCCGGGGGTCTATGGCCCATCCTACACACCCTACGGTGGCTTCCCGGGGCTCCCGGCACCGCCCCCACCCTCCGCCCCCTCCCCGCCACACCCCGACCTGCCGGCTGCCGACAACCCCGGCTCGGCCGGGACCCCCAGCTCTGCTCCCAAGGGCGAGGGGGCTTCTGCTACCGGGGGTCCCGACTGTGGGTACCTGGAGAGCCTGTACTACATCCCCACGGGGATGCGGGCCAGCCCCAGCCCCGCCCAGCCGCCTGCCCGCACCAGCCCCGAGAAGGGACCTCAGCTCCGGATGTGACGGGACGGACCCGCCTGGAATATCCCTTCCCGTGGCTGGGCTTTAGTCCCACAGTCAGCATCACCCCTGGCACGGGAGTGCCCCTGCCCACGGCTGAGTGGGCACCGGCTGGACCTCGCTGGCTCCTCACGAAAACGGGGAGAAAAAGGGTATTTTCCAGTGTGAGCACCTGACAGCTCTGGGGGGGACATGGAGTCATGGACCCCTGCCGGCAAAGGGACAAGATGCCAAGCCTGTCCTCTGGTCCCATCCCAAGGGTGACCCGGGCTGGTCGGCACAGGGGGTAATGGCCCTCCTAGCCACAGTGGCAGCACAGACACCCTAAAATAGTAATAAAAATGCTGATACAGTGTTCAACCTGCTTAGTCATCCCGTGCTTGTAAGGTCTGTAAGGGGGGTCGGGGTGAGAGGCTAAGGCACTCGGAACCTGCAGTCCATTTGTCTGTCTTGGAGTGTCCACCAGATGAATCCCAACCCCTGGAAGCAGGAGGGGACTCTGCAGTCATCAGCAAACCCTGATCCTCAGCCCTGAACCCCAAACCCCAGCCCTTAACCTCAAAGCTCAGTCCTGAACACCAAACCTCATCCCTGAGCCCCATCCCTGAGTCCCAAACCCCCACCCAGCCCCAGCCCCGGTAGGTCCACACCATCCCGGGAAGGATTTGGGGGGAGGAGGAGGGATGAGTCGTTACAGGACTGAACGACACCACAAACCTCCCTGAGAGAGGGTGCTCGGGGGGGGGGGGGGGGGGGGGGGGAGACACACACACACACCCACGCACACACTCCCCTTCCTGCCCCGGGCCGGATGCAGGTGCGTTGGCCCCGGGGTGTTTAAAGCCGCCCCGCAGCTCCCCCGGCGCTGTGAGCAGCGGGGCAGGATGGGGCCGGCAGGGAGAGGCAGGATGGGGCCGGCGCTGGCGGCGTGGCTGGCCCTGAGCCTGCTGGGGGGGCCGAGGGCCGAGGAGATGTGTGGGGACCCCCCCGCCGCCCGGTCCCACTCCGTCCCTGCGCCCCAGCTCAGCCCCGAGGAGCAGCTCTCGCCCCACATGCCCGAGTCCCTGCGCTGTGACGCCTGCAGAGCCATCGCCTTCCAGGTGGGGATGGGGGAGATGGACCCCCAGGACTGCGAGTGAGAACCCTTACAGGGCTGCTTCAGCCTGGGGAGACACTGCTGGCTCCCCTGGGCACCCCACTGATGCACATCCCCGCATTGGCACCCCGAAGGGCTTTTGGGGCTCCTCGTGGACCCACCAACTCCTGCAGAAGTGCTGCAGGTGCCAGGGCTGCAAGGAAGGGGGTGCAGATCCCACTCCTGCTTGGGAGCGGGGTCATGGAGAGGCTGCCACCCTCACTGCCCAGATTCTGCTCTTTTTCAACCCAGATTGAGGAGCAGCTGAGCAGAGCGGAGGGGAAGATGGGCAGGAAGGCACTGAAGGAGTCCGACTACATGGAGGTGCTGGAGAGGAGCTGCTCACAGGGCTGGGAGAGGTGAGTGGTGTGTCCCTGGAAATGGGGTTGACCCCAGGGATGGAGTTTGTCCACGGATTAAAGTGTCACCAGGGACAGGTGTGTCCTCAAGGATAGAGGTCTTCCTAGGGATCAGAGTCCCCAGTGACAAGGTTGCCCCAGGGACCAGGGTATCCCCAGGGATCAGAGTCCCCAGTGATAAGGTTGCCCCAGGGACCAGGGTATCCCCAGGGATCAGAGTCCCCAGTGACAAGGTTGCCCCAGGGACCAGGGTATCCCCAGGGATCAGGTTGTCCCCAGGAACAGGAGTGTTCCCAGGGATTAGAGTGTCCCCCAGGATGGGGATGTCCCAGGCATAGATAGATATGTCCACAAGGATAGGGGTATCCCTAGGAATCAGGGTGTCACCAAGGATGGGGGTGTCCTCAGGGATGGGGGTTCCCCAGGAATCAGAGTGTCCACAAGGATGGGGGTGCCCCAGGGACCAGGGTGTCCCCAGTGATAGGGGTGTCCCCAGAGATTGGGGTGCCCCAGGGATCAGGGTATCCCCCGGGATCAAGGTGTCCCCAGGGACAGGGGTGTTCCCAGGGACCCTTTTTTCTCCCGCTCCCCCTCTCCCCGCAGTTATGGGGTGCAGGAGCTGGACGGGCAGAAGCGCCTGGCGGGGCCGGGGCTGCCCAGTCGGGAGCCCGTGAGCGTGATGGTGTCGGGGGGACCGTGGCCGGGCAGGTAAGTGCGAGTTTGGCAACGCGGGGGGGTCCGGGCACTGTCCCCCCGGCAGGGCGGGGGATGCAGCGTGACCACCCCGGCTCCTCGCAGGCTCTCCAAGATGTGCCACGGCTACGTGGGCGAGCAGGGGGAGGCGCAGATCTACGAGAGCCACCGGCGGGGCCCGGCGGCGCTGCGGGAGCTGCTGTGCCACGGGGACAAGGGGCCCTGCGGCGGCGGTAAGGCCGGGGCGCCCGCCCGCCCCAAGGCGCTGCAGAACGAGCTGTAGCCCCGGCGCGGTTAATGCTTAATGCCCCGGCGACCTTCGGAGCCGACTTCGTCCCCGGCGGGAGCCGACACGTGCCGGGCGGTGGGAGCCCTCCCGGTGTCGCCTGTCGCCGCTGTCGCCGCTGTCCCTCGACGCGCAGCCCGGGGAGATGCGGCAGCAGCCGCTGTCCCGCCCGGCCGGACATTACCGCCCGGAATTACTCTGTAACCCACCGGCTCCAATGTTTCACCGCGCGGTGCTCCCGGCGGGTGCAGCCCCAATTAAAGCAGTTAATGGCTGACCCGTCCCGGGGCTGCGCTCCCTGGTTTCACAACCCGCAGCCAATGGCCGCCCTCCCGCCCGCCGCCCCTGCCACGGCCACCGCCCGGGAGGTGACTAAAGTCCTTCCCACGGCCATAAAACCCCCGCGCGGTGACATCGCCGCCGGGGACGCGTCGCCGGAGAATGGAGACCCGCTCGGGGGACCTGGCTAAGCCCCAGGTGAACGCAGCCTCCATCCCTGTCCCAATCCCCATCCCTCGGTCACATCCCGGGGCGGCGGGGAGGGAGGTGGTGACCAGGGGTATTGACTCACACCATGGCCAGCGCAGGGTCAGGATGCCCTGCTGGGGCTGGCAAAGGGCGGGATGAGCCTGGGAACTGCGGGGAATCCTGGGACCAACGGGACATGCAGAGATGCTGTGGCTCGGACTGGTTTGTGCCAACTTTCCCAGCACCTGCAGGGTGGTCTAGGCACCCTAGGGCCAGCGGGAACCCCCCTCCACACTTTCCAGGGACAAACCATCACAGAGGAACTAGTGGGTTTTGGAGCCTAGACCCCTTTTGAGGGTCAGAGGTGGTGCCGGGTGGGACTGAGCAGACACACAGGCTAAGCTATGGCCTGGTGTCCCCCCACATCCCCAGGGCAGAGGGCAGCCCCGTTCCCATGGGACACCCAGGCCCACACTGACCCAGCCCCCACCTCACCCTCACTGCCAGAATGGGAACTTGGCTCTGGCTCCTGCTCCTGCTGGCTCCCCACAGACCCCCGGGAAGGAGCCGCCTGCGGAGGGCAGGGTGAGTACTGGGGCACCCCGTGGGCAGCACAGCACCCCAAATCCATCTGTAACACACCATGGGATGCAGACCAGCCGGCCAGGACCCCTCACCATCCCTGAGGGCACAAAGGCTCCCACGGGGCAGCCTGTGCCACCTATGGGGACAGTGTGGGGTGCCACTCCCTGCCCCCAGTCCCCAGGGTGAGCCAGGGCTGAGCTGTGCCCCCACACAGCAGGACCCGAGGGGGGGCACCAGGCCCCCCCAGCCGGAGGTGGACATGCTCTACAAGATTGAGGACGTGCCCCCCTGGTACCTCTGCATCCTGCTCGGCTTCCAGGTACAGCCTGGAAAGGGGGGAGCCCCACTGGCAGATCCCAAGCCCCTGCTCCCTGTGCCATGGGGCAACCATGGCCCCCCCAACCCTGCTGAGCCCCCCTTGCCCCCCAGCACTACCTGACCTGCTTCAGTGGCACTGTCGCCATCCCGTTCCTGCTGGCCGAGAGCATGTGCGTGGGCAAGGACCAGCTCACCGTCAGCTACCTCATCGGCACCATCTTCACCTGTGTGGGCATCACCACCCTCATCCAGACCACTGTGGGCATCAGGTAGAGCCGTGGCCCCGGTGGGACCCCCTGCCCACCCCCGGGTCCTGCCCACCCCTGGGCCGTGGGCACAGGATCCCCTCTCGTCCCCCCAGGCTGCCCCTCTTCCAGGCGAGCGCGCTGGCCTTCCTCATCCCTGCCAAGTCCATCCTGGCCCTGGAGAAGTGGCGATGCCCTCCTGAAGGTGAGGGCAGAGGGGGTGCAGGGGGGTGTCCAGCTGCTCCCTGCCCCCCCCGGACCACTTCACCCCCCTCCCCCCCCAGAGCAGATCTATGGCAACTGGTCACTGCCGCTCAACACCTCCCACATCTG
The DNA here is from genome assembly GCF_036250125.1 of Pseudopipra pipra. Taxonomy (NCBI): domain Eukaryota; kingdom Metazoa; phylum Chordata; class Aves; order Passeriformes; family Pipridae; genus Pseudopipra; species Pseudopipra pipra. The sequence goes on along the minus strand of NC_087563.1, from coordinate 1,907,350 downwards.
GCAGCCCCGCATGCGAGAGGTACATCCTGCCACCACCGCCGGGGGACCCCAAAACCCCTGGCAGGCCGCTGACCCCCCTCCCTCCACCTCTCCATACCCTGCAGATCCAGGGGGCCATCATGGTGTCCAGCCTGGTGGAGGTGGTCATCGGGCTGCTGGGGCTCCCTGGGGCGCTGCTCAGCTACATCGGGCCGCTGACCGTCACCCCCACCGTGTCCCTCATCGGACTGTCCGTGTTCCAGGCGGCCGGCGAGCGCGCCGGCTCCCACTGGGGCATCGCTGTGATGTACGGCACAGGGACGGGGGGACAGGGGGGTAGGGTTGTCCAACGCAGCCAGGAGGACGCCAGGGGCACGAGGGACCCTGTGCTTTTCTTCCCCCAGGACCATCCTGCTGATCGTGCTCTTTGCCCAGTACCTGCGGCAGGTTGCCATCTGCCTGCCTGGCTACCGCCGGGGCCGCGGCTTCGTCCTGTTTCGCTTCCAGATCTTCAAGATGTTCCCGGTAGGGACTGGCTGGGAGCATCCTGGAGTGCCCCCCAAATCCCTCCTTTTCCAGGCATGGGTTTGTAAGCACTGTGGATGCTTCCCTGGTCTCTGCCCTGCAGATCATCCTGGCTATCATGGTGGTGTGGCTGTTCTGTTACGTGCTGACCCGCACCGGTGTCTTCCCCAGCGACCCCGAGGAATATGGGTACAAGGCCAGGACGGATGCCCGGGGGGAGATCCTGTCTGTGGCCCCCTGGTTCCGGGTTCCCTACCCCTGTGAGTGCCTGGCAGCCCAAGGGGGCTGGAACTCCTGATACCCCTTCGCCCTGGGGGATGTGGGGAGCTGGTGCAGCATCACCGGGGCTGGGGAACACCCGTGGGGGGCCCCAAAGTGGTGAGTACCAGGAGGGCCTGAGGTGGCCCCCAACCCTGACCTCCTGCTATGACCCCGGGCAGGCCAGTGGGGTCTGCCCACAGTGACCTCGGCGGCCGTGCTGGGCATGTTCAGTGCCACGCTGGCGGGCATCATCGAGTCCATTGGGGACTACTACTCCTGTGCCCGGCTGGCAGGGGCCCCCCCGCCCCCCGTGCATGCCATTAACAGGTACAGACAGCTGTTTCCCCTCCACGGTACCCCGCTCACACCGTGGCATCCCTGGAGACCGGGCAGGGACGCCGCAGGAGAGTGGGATGGGAACCAGCCCGACCGCGTTGTTCCTCAGGGGCATTTTCACCGAGGGCATCTCCTGCATCATCGCGGGGCTGCTGGGAACCGGCAACGGCTCCACCTCCTCCAGCCCCAACATCGGCGTCCTGGGCATGACCAAGGTACCGGAGCTGGGGAGGAATCCCGGCTCGGCCGGGGGGCGCGGGCGCCGTCACCGCCTGCCGCTGTCTCTGTGCAGGTGGGGAGCAGGAGGGTGATCCAGTACGGGGCCGGGATCATGCTCGTGTTGGGGACGGTCGGCAAGTTCACGGCGCTCTTCGCCTCCCTGCCCGACCCCGTCCTCGGCGGGATGTTCTGCACCTTATTCGGTAACTGCGGCGCAGCCGCCCCCAAACCCGGAGCGCTGCTCTCAGCAGCCCTGGGCCATGTCCCCGCAGATTTTGGGGCTGGTGAGCCCAAGGGATGCAGGACAGTTTTGGGTGGGACCGTGACCACCTCCCTGCACCCCTGCTGGGGCAGCCCCTCCCTGTGCCCGGCTCCCGCGGGCACCTCCGCCTGCATCGCCGCGTCTCTGCCGACAGGAATGATCACGGCCGTCGGCCTTTCCAACCTGCAGTTCGTCGACATGAATTCCTCCCGAAACCTCTTCGTGCTGGGCTTTGCCATGTTTTTCGGGCTCACGCTGCCAAACTACCTGGATTCTAACCCCGGGGCCATTAACACAGGTACCCTCAGCCGCGAAAAGCCCTAATTTGGGGTATTTAGGGAGAGAGGAGGGGGGACTTCCCGGGCGGTCTCCCACCCCAGGGAAGCACTGATTAATAAGCTCATGACAGCACAGCCCGGCTCCATCTCTCGCTCTCACAGGTGTCCCCGAGCTGGACCAGATCCTGACGGTGCTGCTCACCACGGAGATGTTCGTCGGGGGGACCATCGCCTTCGTCCTGGACAACACCATCCCGGGTAACTGCCACACACGGGGCCGGGGCAGGGGGGGAGCAGGAAGGGCTGGGGGCAGATTCGTGTCGGTTTGGAGCTGTCAGAGGGCCTGGCAGGGCGAGGGGGTGACACTGGGCATCGCGGCTGCCGCAGGGACGCAGGAGGAGCGAGGGCTGGTGCAGTGGAAGGCGGGCGCGCACTCGGACAGCACGGCGGGCGCCAGCCTCCGGAGCTACGACTTCCCGTTCGGGATGGGCGCGGTGCGCAGGGCGCGGTGGCTCCGGCGGGTGCCCGTGTGCCCGGGGTTCACGGGGTTCAGGGCCCGGGCCCGCGGCGGCGGCGCGGTCGCAGATGGGCAGGACGGCGCGGACGAGGTGTCGGTGTGCACCAAGGTCTGAGCGAGGGCAGGGCTCCTGCCCGGCGCTGGAGAGGCCCGGCCGAGCTCCCAGGGAGGCTCTTGGGATCCATCAGCACTCGCCAAGGCCAAAGCCAAGGCTCGGCTCGGACACAGGGATAGGGAAACGCAACCCTGCTCCCGGGGGACACCCTGAGCTCCGGGGGCACCCGCCTGGGAACTGCCACCCCCGTGCTTTGCTCCACCCCAACCTTCAGCCGGCTGAGGCTCATCCAGCGCTTGCTGAAGCCTGTCTGCCACCACTGGAGCCAGCCAGAGCCCCGGGGCCACCAACTCCCACCCAGGGCCATGGATTTCCACGCTGTGCCCTCACTCTGGCCGGGTGACCCAGCACTGGTGCAGGCTCTGTGTGGAGCAGTGTCCAGACCAGCCTTAGGAAGCCTAATTTAAGATTATACATTAAAAGTAATAAAATATTCAAGCACACAAGCCCTACCAGCGTCTCTGCTGCCTCCTGCACCATTCCCTCAACCCTTCTGCGCTGCATCAGCACCTTTCTGTACTCCCTGCCAGGCTGCCCGACACGGAGACACGCTGGATTTCATCCAGGTGGGCTCTGCCTTGACCCGGTGCAGCGGGAGAGGCAGCTCAGCACAAGGCCTTGGCAAACCCCTCGTGCGTGGGGAGCTCTGCAGAGCTGGCTTCGTCCTGGCTGTGCCGGTGAAACTGCCTGGTGCCGGCGACACTGCCTGGTGCCGGCAGTGGGTCCCCAGCTGCAGGCCCAGAGGTGGCTGATCAGGCCTGTTCCAGCTTCTTGTCCCCACAGCCCACTCCTGGGGCTGGAGCAGGAGTGAGAGGAAGCCTGGATGTGGTAGAAGTGCTGCTCAGCAGCAACCTCAGCACCAGGTGCCACCGACCTCTGCTCCAGTCACATCCCAAACCCAGGGACAGGACAGCGGCAGCTCCATCCCAGTGGAGACCTCTCCAATAAACATCCTGGAGCTGGCTGGGATATGGGAGGGTGATAACACCAACGCCAGGAGAGCAGCCCACGGCCAGGCAGGTGCTCCACACGCTGGCTCCTGGCTGCTGCACTCAGCTGCCACCCCCCCAAGGTGACTGTGGACAGGCCGAGGTTCACGGACAAGTTGCAGCCACGCAGGGCTCGCTGGTGAAACTCTCCCACTCCGGATAAAAATCAGCTGTGGAACAGTGGTGTGTTATTTCCTGCCTTTCTGTGTTTAGGTGCTCGAGTCTAAACCATCTCCAGTGGAAATGCCAGGGTAGTTCTGCTGGCTCTGGGAAGGCTGACTCTCCGGTAGGGAAGGCAGAGCCTGGGATAACTGCAGCAACATTTCACAGAGCAACAGTAAAATGAGTTCATGTGCCTGAACTCCCCCACGAGGGAGGGGTTCTCCCCCCTGGAGTACAAATGGTGTAGTTCTGCTGCAGGACACCTGAGGGAAGGCTCTGCCTCCCCCTCCAGCCCTGCAGAGCTCCAGCTCCTGAGGTGTTCCCGTTTGGTTTAATCGGAGCTTAAACCCAAAAGACATCAACAGCAAGGCTGGGGCTGTGCTGTGCAGGGCCAGGGTTGGACTCTGCGATCCTTGTGGGTCCAGCTTAGGATATTCTGGGATTCATGGACAGTTAGGAAGCAGGAATGGACGGGACTGTTGCAGCCACCACATGATTCCACAGCTCCAGAGTTCCCACAGCTCATGCCAAGCACCAGGAGCAGCTTTATTGGAGCCATGAGCTGCTCCCAGGGCTGCCAGTGGGGCTGAGCCGGGATCAGTCATTGGGAGAACGAAGGGGGAACACAGGGAGCATGAGGAAAGAGAAATTCCTATGCCTGGAAGTGTCCATGGCCAGGCTGGATGGGCAACCTGGTCTAATGGAAGGTGTCCCTGCCCATGGCAGGGAGTGAAAATGAATCTTTAAGGTCCCTTTCAACCCAAACAGTTCTGTGATTCCATGAAAAGATCAGAGCCCAGCTTCATCCAGGATCCTGGGCCATCAGGTTCCACAGCCTTCCAGGCACCACATCCAGTGCCAGCCCTCTCTGCAGGCGCTGCCAAGCGAGTTCCCGTGCGAGATCCCATTCACGAGACAGCCACCACATCAGTTCTACTATTATTTATTTTTTTAAATATTTTTGAAAAAATATAATTTTTTTACAATATTTTCAACTTAAACACTATTCACACTGAACACGTATGGCAGCTTAACCTACCCAAATATGAAGTTTAAGAAGCCAAAACTGTTCTAGCTTTATTAAAAGAGGAAAAAAAAAACCAACCAAAAAACCAAAAAAAAAAAATAACCCCAAAAAAGTCGTTGTGCTGTAGACTATTGTGTAGTGATGATTAAACAAAGCAAGGGAAAAGCACCACTCAAATCACTAATGCTGGGGGTTGCCTGGTTAAATCCAGCTATGGAAAGTCGGATGCTAAGGGTTACATAGGCAGTGCTATGTACGGCACCGGGGGCTTGGAAGAAACTGTGATGAAAACTCACATTCCTTGAACATCATCGGGAAGTGGAACGTTTCTAATGCGGGAACACGCTGCAAAGTACAGGGAATTTCTTCCTCCCAATCACTTGGCTGTTAGTTCAGTAGCTGAGATCTACGACTCTGTACAGGTCTGTAAGATTTGGGTTAAAGCTCACGATTTGGGTTAAAGCTTGAGCTGCTTCCCAGGAGCATGTTTTGTAAGGGGAAAATCGACATTAGTAACAACACTGATACCTCAAAGGAACATTAGCTAATTTGCATAACAATCAGATCTCCTCACTTTCATTTGGAAGTTAAGGCATTATCAGGTGCAAGCTAGCACCAGTTAACACATCTTTAGGTAAAAACAGACCATTCACCGCAAATTCCAAGTCCTGTTTAAAAAGTCAGAGTCTGCAGAAGGTTTTATTAACGTGGTACTTTGTCTCAACTTGACTGGTGCTTCTTACCTCACTGCCTCCTTTGCACAGAGCCAGGCCCGATTATGTTTCCATTAAACTTTTGACAGATTTACTTAATAACAGTCTCAGCACTTTTATTGAGCATGCAAGACTAACAAAACTTTGGCAATGCATAAGTGTAACACAGTGACAAGAAGAGAGAGCTTTTACAATTAAATCTTCTAATACTGGCTTCACAGTGTGGAAATTGTGCTACATCCACCAAAAGAGGGCCCAGTCTACTCAAATGTTTAAGTACTTCACCCCAGGAACAAACTCCTTTGCGTTTGGATTCAGATTACTCTTGACCTGAGGAAGGGAAAAACAGACATCGAGCTCAATCATTATTTTCATCTTCCATTTTCAAGCTGAAGACAAATCAGAGGCAGAGAGCATCAGGAACAGTCAGCAGATTTAGAGGAACACTCAGGCATACATTTATCAGCAGTCTATGATGCCAAGAAAAGTCCACTCCCATGTGCTACTCCCTGAATTATCCATCCTTCCTCAGCTCCACCTGAAGTTTCAGCCAGAGGAGGGCTCAGGGAATAAGCAGCAAACCACAGGCATGCACCCAACACAGCAGCTTCCCCTCGTGCTGAAATAGCCTTTTCTCAAGCTGAGCTGTTAAAACGTGCCATGAGGTTTTTTAATTTTGCTTATTTAAGCAAGAGGTGACTTGTTCCAGGAACTTCAGCCACTTCTGGGAATTTAATGTGTATGAACAGTGTATTGATTTTTTACATGTCTGTGACTACCCTGTCCTCCCCCTTGGCAAGCTGCTGCTGCTGCCCAGTGTCCTGCAGTTAGAGGTGGGCACCAGCACCTTCAAAATGAGCTCTTCATCACAAAGAAATTGAGGATTAGGTTTTTCTGTTCTTAATTGAGTCTGAAACTGCTGCCTGCAGCTGTTTTAGCTTGAAAAAGTCGGGGTCTGCATCTGAATCCCACAGCAATTTTGTGACAGTGTGGGGTTTGTACTCTGTATCAGGAACTTCGTATTCTGTGAGGGAAAATAAGTACACGCTGCCTTTTCCTTTGAGTTAAGCTCTGGACAGAAGTCAGACAGCAAAAGAGGGAAATATCACAGTTTGGCTGCTTTGCCCTTCCTTAGAATTTCTACAGTTCTCCCAGTCCCAAGCAGACCCTGGGCCAGGGCTCAGTGAGAGGTGCCCAGTGACCCTCTCACAGTGTGCTTTCATAACCCTCCCCACACCCAGAGCCTCTTGAACTTGTGCCATGGACTGGGAAAGGCTCCACGTGGGCATGAAAAAACACCAAACAGGTCAGGTCCCATGAGGACACATCCCCCACCCACACATCCCACCCCACAGCCAGGCACCTTTAACAGGCTCAGCCCTCCTGTGAAGGACTCTCTCTTGCCCTTAGCAGCAGTAAAACCCAGCCTTGGACAAACACTCAAGTTTTAGAAACAGGAGAAACTGAATTTACCACCAGATCCTCCAGCGATGAGCTGTCACTGATAACAAGGTCATTGAACTGGTCCTGGATTTGATCCATTGTTTGTGGGAGATCACGGGCTGGAATAAACCACTCGTGCTCCTCTTCCTCTTCCAGCATCTCCTGGAAACAGCGCTCGATAAATTCTTCTTCCCACAACTCCTCTTCGATCTGTCCAAGAGAAGGATCTGCTTCAGCAACAAACATTGCTGACAGCTTGGGGGGGTTTTATTCCCAGGTGTGTGCCCCCAGCTGACCTTCTTCCCAGCTATCCAGCAGGACCCCAGCCTAGCACCATGCCCAGGTGGCAGGAAGGCCATCAGCTGGCATTTAACAGTGTAGGAAAGTGCTTTGTCCCAGGAACTTGGGAAAAGGGAATGGCATGAGAACAACCCCAGCCCCAGCTGTTTTGTTTGCAGCTTATTATGAACTCAAGGAGAAGGAAAATGTTGGTTCCAAGCAAAAATTTCAGTTGTACCAACTAGTCTGGACTGAACTTGCTGCAAGTATGAGGAAGGGAACTGTGCCAACACACACAGCCAGGCACACTCCCCAGGAAAGTGTCCTGCGGGACTCCTGGGGGGAAAACAACCACTGCCTGTCTCTTGGAACAAGCAGCATCTCCTTGGCTGTGTGTTCACCCACTGTGGTTCTCCTTGGGAACCCCCCCGATCTCAGCAGTTGTCAGGAATGCAGCCCTGCTGTCCTGAGAGCAGGACAAACCAAGCCATGCAGAACTGACCAGTGCAGAGATTAAAGCAAAGTTTTGTTTGGTTGTTCAGTAAACAAGCTTTGGAGGGAGTTCATTCCATGAGTTTTCCATGTCCTGCATCACAGTGCTTAGCACTGGAAAGCAGGGAAATAGAAGCTGGTGTGAATGACTTCCCAGACATAAGGGAGTGGAAAAATGATTCAGGACAGATTTAGAAGTTCACCCAGTGGAAGCTCAAACAAGTTTTCCTATCTGTCCTTCACTCTGAAATCAAACACCTCCTCAAATTTCCTGGAGCAGAAATTTGGCTACACAAACACCAAACTGAAAATGTTAACGCCAGAATTCAAGATTCCTGTGAAATCTGTGTCCCTGTCCATGGGGCAAACACACCCACGAGCTCACCTGGTGCTCTGGGGAAGAGGGACTCATTGCCATGTGCTCCCAGCCACTGCCCAGGCACTCCAAAACCCGCCTGGAATGCTGACTCAGTGCTTCCCCAAAGCAGCACTCCAGGTCTGGATGGCACCTCCCATCCATCCCAGTGGGATGGCACTGCCTCTGTCCTGCACACTGTGGGCACACAGCCACAGGCTCGTGTTACAGCAGGGCTTGCCCAGCTCCTGGGGTTTGGTTACAGCCTGTACCCCTACAGGTGCCTCAATGGCAGCTCCTGGAGTACTAAATAACATTTAATTCCCCAAATGTCTGGAAATTAGCACTGCCTGTTGGTGTTTTCCAGCCCAAGTTTAACTTGCTCAGGCTCCCAGAGGGCTGTGCCTGCAGCAGGTGGTGACCAGGCTGCCAGTGGTGTTTGCCTGCCTGAGATGTCCCTTCTCCTGTCACGCTCCCACCTCTCCTCTGCTCTGCCAACGGAGTCTGCGCCTGAAAAATCAGCTCCAGAGAACTACACACCCCATTTGCCAACTACAGCACAGTTCCCAGGGGCAAAAAGCCACCAAACAGGAAACAATGCACAAGAGGATGGAGTTTTTGGGAGCACACCTGACTTTAGATGAGCTCAGTGCCCCTCTGCAGAGCTGCTGCCATGTCTGATGTTGGCAGCTCAGCCACAGCTGCTGGAGCACAGACACAGAGTGCACAGAGCATGGTGGAATGGGAAAGGGGCATGGAATGAGCCTCCACGGGAGAGGGAATGGTGGCCTGATGCCAGGTGGCAGAGGAAGGGAAGGCTTCCTCCCCACCCCATGGAGAAGGCCAGCTCAAAGGCACTTGGGCACTAAACAGTGGGCAGGACCGTCACCCAACAGCTCTGTCCTCCCACTCCCTGTGGAACAGCAGTGCTGCTCCCGAGGCAGCTGTGCACCTGGAATTTCCAGCTCAGGACTATCCCAGCCAGCATGCCCACACACATCCAGCTCCCGGCCCAGCCCTTCCCAACCACCACACACATCTGTCAACACTTTTTTTTCCCCCTCCCTCCTGGAGAAGTACAGAATTAATGGATGCATCAGAACACGCTGTACCTCCTGTATTTTCCACCGAAACTACAGAAAATCAGTATTTATTGCCAGAGAAAGGGAGGCTTGTCTGTTCCACAGGATGACTCTCAGGGCTGATCTAAACCCTCCTCCCCCAAGGACTGCCAATCTCATACCCCAGCTGCCAAGCCCTGGCACTGCCCCTTCAGCCAGGCAGTGACCAGGCAGGTGCCAGGCCGTGGAGGAGGGGGGACTTGCCTGCCTGTTGAACTCCTCCTCGTTCTCCATCCACATGTACTCGGCGAAGGGGTTGTCGTCCTCGTGGGAGTGCCCGTTGATGATCACGTCCTCGCTGATGATACTGGGGCTGGTGCTGCTGCGACTTGGGTCCTTCATGGCTGCGACCTCGATCCCAAACCTGCAACTGAGGGGCACAGCAAGTCAGCACGGGCACCCTCCTCAGCCCCTGCACCAGCCCAGCAAGGCTGCACCTGCATTTGAAGGCTCCAGGCAGCTTCTCCCCCACTGCAGCAGAGCTCCGATATCATAAGCATCACTGACACCATTCCCATTGTGTGCACAGTCCACTGACAAATTAATTTCCCAAATTAAACCTCACTAAAGGCAATGAAAAGTGACAGGAAAAAACAGGAAGCGCACAGACTTGGCAGTAGGAAAGTGTTTAAGGCAACATTCCAAATGAGAATTTGTTTTCCAAAGCACTTCTGAGTGTTGTGTGTGATGGCACAAGCCAAGTTTCACTGCTGGGAAACCTCACAGGGAAAGAAGCAACCAGGCACTGACCCCGTGCAGGGCCAAGTTCTCAGAGCTGCTTTGGGAGACAAAGGCCACTGCCTGGGCAGCTCCAGGTGAAGACAACATCAGGAGGCACTGGAAGAGAGTTCCTGCCTCTCCTCTCACTTTCCACCACAGACTGAGCCTGGAGATCTCTCAGCATGCCCTGGATATGTGATAGGCCTGAGCTCCAGGAACAAAGGTACAGCTGGCAAGCAAGGTCTGTTCCACCTAGTGAGGGTCCAAAGCAGGATAAATCCTAAATTTAGCCTGAATCCCTGTCCCAGGAATGGCTTGAGCCGCTCCACCAGGCCATGAGCTGGAGCTCATCACCCTGGGCTCAGAGCCCCAGGGCTGCTCACACAAATCCTGGTGTGTTCTGAGGTGAGTGAGACAACACTGCTGCCCTTCCTGTACCTGCTCCAGTACAGAGATCAGTGGTGCAAAAGGTGAGTATTTTTTGGATACTGATCCTGCTAGTATTAATTCTTTTAAAAACAGTACACAAAGTGAGGCAAGGAGCTCAAAAAAACCACCCAAATTTCAATGTTTTTCTTGTGCTGAAATTCGCAATGAAACCATGCAGCAGAGAGGGAAAATATTTTTATTTTATTTTCAAAACAACATTTTAGCTCCTTGTCTGCATATCAAAGAGTGACTAATTCAGAGAAGGGGGTGTCAAATTACAGCCTTGTCTTTTAATTACAGTTCAAGGGCTTATCATGTAACACCTCACATTTTCTCTTTGGATTCCACTCAGTCCTGTTATCTAGGGAATTAATGCAAGTTTTGGGTCAAAATTCTTGATAATGCCAGGTCAAAAACCTGCCACATCCAAAGGACCCATTAAGGAAAGCACGAAGGAGGAGGAACCTGCCTGGATTCCTGCTCTATTCCAGGTTTTTAAATCAAAGGCAACCCCCAGCATGGGAAGTCACTGCAGCTCCCTGGGAAGTGCCACAAATGGGAGCAGTTCCCGGTATTCCAGCAAGGGAAAACAGGTTCCTTTTGATGTTCTTTCAAAACAAACTTGCTAAGGATTATTGGCAGCGTTTAATATAAAACAGGAAAGGACAGTGCATTTATCATCCCAATTCAAGCTTGAAATTGCTTTAAGCCACTTCAGCTGTTCCCAGGCCAACACATGGGATGGAGTGAAGGAAATAGAGCCTAAAAAGCTTAATTTTTTTTCTTTTTTTTTTTTTTTTTTTTACTGACAGGCATTTCCACCTTTCCCTTTGTGTAGCTCATCTGATATTCCTACTCCCCTGAAGGAAAGTGCCTCAGCAGTGTGTGAGGAACTCAGGCAGCTCCTGCACAAAGGTGACTGTACCCAGACAAGTCAGAAAGGTAAAAATAATTAAAAAAAAAACAACACCCAACCCAAAACCAGCAAACCAACCCTACTTGTTTCTGTAAAAGCTTGGAAGGTTCATTTGTTGAATCATGGGCTGCTTTTCCCATTCCTGAAGCGTTCCTACAGAACACAAGCTACAGCTTTGGGAGGGAGGGAGGGAAGGCCAGCTTGGACCAAACCAGCTTTGTCCATCACTGCCCCAGGACAATGGGGATGAGGAGGTTCCAGCAGCACCTCAGGCCCAACCTGAATATCTGATTTTTTTCTGATGAACCCCCAAGGCCATTCATGTTTTTCCCACAGGAGAACATTCCAACCAACATTTATCCTGCAGGAACAGTGAGGAATCTCCAGGCCAGTCCTTCACAACACTCCTAATTTCATTTTCTGCAGCTTCCAATAAAACAAATAAATCTTCCCATTTCTACATTTTAAAAGACAAACCAGCTGCTTTCTGTGATCACGTGTGAGGACAAGATCAGTCCTGTTTCCCTGGTGTTGGATACAACATTTCAGTCAGGAGCTGTAGGGAATTCTGAGGGGGAAGAGCCAAATGCCACTTCAGTCTTGCAAAAAGTCCCAGTCTAGGCAGGCTGCTGCAGAAAACAAACCCAGTGCCAGGCTACACTGCTGGGAACAAAAATAACACCTTTTCCATCTGGAAGTAGGTGGGAAGCAGAAGAGCTCAAAGCTCCTTACACTGGAAGAGGAAATGTAACACTGGTAGTGCTGAGGAATAGAAAACAGGGAGGATTCTGCCACAGGGACACCCTGGGAGGTTCTGACCCAAATTACTCCAGGATTTTGGTGGGGAGTGGGAGTGAGGCAAGAAAAACACTCCAAGTGCAGAAGGAAAGACATGAAAAAAAAGGATTTTTATCTTAGGAATTAAATGACAAATTAGGAATCCTGTAACAACAGGGCTTTCAGTGAACTCTGTTTCCTGTATGGAGGGTGCAGCTCGTTGCTCCACAACATCCCTAATTTACCAGTTTCCCTGAATTCTGCTGCAGTTACAGCCACGAAGAGCCCCGGCCCGACCATCATTAAAATTCAGGCCTTTGTGACTGAAGATTCTGCATTTACAACCCAGTCACGAAAGAAGATTATCCACCGCCCACTCCGGAGGTGAGATCAGGCCTAAACCCGCACAGGGCCCTGGGCCTCACCCGCGAGGGGAAAAACTGCAGTTAAAAAATTAAGATATTTGCTTCAAGCACCCAAGAGCAACACGTGAGGGGTTTAGTGGCCGCTGAAGATTAAAGAAAGGTGTTTTAGAGCCCTGCGAGTTGTTTATCAGGCGGCGATTCCTCCCGGTACCAGCAGCGCGGCCGAGCTCCCCTTATCAGTTTAGATTAGCGCAGTTATCGACGTAGCTCATTAAACCCGTCTAATAGGCGCATTTCTTAATCATTTCACGCGGGGCGCGGGTTTATATCGGATATAAAGGCCTCCGAGCGCTGCGCTGAGTTTTACGGCCCAGCGAGGCGGTGTCTGTGAGAGCAGCGTGTGTCAGACCCCCCTCACGGTGCCGCTGTCTCGGCCCCGGGGCCGCCCCCGCTTTGTTGCGGCCCGGCGGCCCCCGCAGGCCCCGGATGGCGCCGCAGACAATACCGAGGGGCGGCCCCGCCGCGGGGGGTGGAGGCCGCGGCCCGGCGGCGGCGCCGCCTCAGGGGAGGGGGCGGCGCCCTCCGGCCGCCCCAACCAGCCGGGGCCGACCCCCGGCGCTCACCTGCGGTGTCAGAGGAGCCGCCGGCGCTCCGCCGTGTCCCGCCCGGCCGCACCGGCCCCACCGGCCCCGCTCGGCTCCGCGCTCGGCCCGGCCCGGCCCGCTCCGCCACACACCGCGGCACGCGCGTCACTTCCGCCAACGCCGGCGCGCGCACGCCACGCCCCCGCCCCTCCCCGGCGCGCGCCCGGCCGGGCCCTCGGAGGTGTGGGGTGGGAATGGGGAGGGGCGGCGCGAGGCATGCCGGGACACGTAGTCTTTTTCGCGCCTACCCGGCGCGAGGTGTACCGGGAGTTGTAGTCCCGCGCGCGGCGCCTAGCGGCCATTTCGCGCGGCGCCCGCTGGGCACGCCGGGAACAGCAGTCCGGCGGAGCGGCCGCCATCTTGTGGCGCCGGCAGTTGGGGGGGATTCCATAACATCCCTCGGTGCTCAGAGAGCGGTCCCCACACACCCCGCAGTGCTTCGAAAGGGGGTCCCCAGCACCGCCGGTGCTCACTGAAGGATCCCCGAACCCCCTCCGGTGCCCATTGAAGGGTTCCCGAACCCCCCCCGTGCCCATAAAAGGGGGTCCCCAAACACCCCCCAGTTTCTGGGACCCACGTTGCGTGCTCAGGCTTCAACCCCATTTACCAAACGTGCTGAAAAGCAATTTTTAGTCTCTCCTTTCCTCAGGACAAGGTGGGGATGACTCTCGTGCCCCACCCTGCCCACGGTGCTCAGTCGCTTCCAGGCTGGGCTTCACAACCTCCCTGAGGCAAAGAAACCACATACCAAGGGAGTCAAAGGCCCTTTGAGCCATCGAAGTTAGCAGGGAATAAAATCTGGAGTCACCAACCCCCTCAGGACACCGGCCCCAGCTGTAACATGGGAAACGTGTGGCACAAAAACATCTCGAGGTGCAATTGCAAAGCCCCAAAGTGTGTGTTAGTGACAGGAATCAGTGGACAGGCACCAGAGTCTCTGGAATTTGTTAGTGGTTAAGGGGTTACCAGACGTGAGCAGCTTTTTAGGCTCAGCCCTAGTCAGTGAGCTCAGCCAAACTCTTAGAAAGGCTCCTCTGCCATCAAACCCACCCCTTTAGGCTGCCTGGGAATCAGGACAGGGCTATTCGAGGATAACAATCTCATTAGCATTCCTCTGCTCAGCCCTTTACTTCCTTCATCCTAAATTTTAGTAAGGGACAACTAACCCTACAGGATTTTCTGGGGAGCGATTCTCCCTTGAATAATGTGTTTATACTGATTTTATTGGTCACCAGCTTGTTCCTAGGGCCTGTCACACATTTACTGCAAAAATACCTCTGCAAGGGTCATCATTAAAAAGAGCAGTACTATGCTCTTCCTACTCTTACTTTCACAACAACTTCCAACTCTACAAATCCAGCAGGATGTGATTTTTCTCATCTCTAACAGAGGCTTTTCTTTCTACTCATTTCCACAGCACAGAGCACCCTCCAGGGTTACTCCTGCTGGAAGCTGGCAGGTAAATTGCAGAGCCCAACACTTCCTTACTCCTTCACAGTGCAGATACAGTTATTTCAAATAATAAGCAGCCCATAGCACCCATATGTGTGTCTGGCATCTGTCCTCAAGATCAAGTTCTTCTGAAACCTTTTTCTCAGGAATTAGGGTAAGGGATGTTTTCTCTCTGACCTCTGTGTGGAGACAGAAGACACTTTGCAGAAGCAGAGTGGGTTTGACTTATTTTTCTGATGTATAAAAGCATCCTGGTGCAAAGGTACAAGTGAGATTTACACAGAGGTGACCAGGGCTTTGAAGTACCTGCTTTAGGTACTAAGAGCTGCTGCTACCAGAGCCAGGGATTTCTGGGCTCTGAAGTTGGACTGTGCCACAACCATTTTACACCTGGGAGTGGCTTTACGTTTAGACACCTAACATGATGTACCACCCTCCTGCAGTGAGACAGGGCAGGCTGAAGACAAGGGGCAGAGCTGTTTAAGATGCGGGTATTAGCTAAGAAAAGGCTACTATAAAAATTAAATTTAGTATTTTGATGTATTCATTTCAACTGCGCATTCTAAGGGAACTTAAAATACTTGGGGGAGATAGAGCCCTTCAAAATAGTTAACTGTTACCCTCAGAGAGAAGGAAGTGACTGCTCTGCAGCCAAGGCCTGGCCTGGCTGAGGGACTCAGCAGCCTCTGGTGACAGATAAGTGACAAATGCCACCATAAGTGGGGCTCCAAGCCCATCCTTGTGACTTAGAACTTGTGCTTTCTTTCAGCTGCAGCGTAGCTGTAAGGTTATGTCACTGCCTGACATTAATCCATTTCATACAAACCCAAACAAAATCTTGCATACTAATGAGTGTCGTGTACAGAGCAGTAACTTATCTCTGCACAAGAGCAAGAATGAGTCAGTGCATGGCGAGATTTTATAATCTGGACATGCTGTTTAAATAAAATCTGTACCAGTAGCTGCTTGTTAGCACTTCACCACTCCACAAAGGCCCCAGAGAAACTGCTGCCAGTGCAGCAGGAGAAGGCTGGAGTTTTATTAAGGGATTGCACCCTCTTTGTTAGGGGGATGCAACAGAAAGTCACAGCTGGGAACACAAGTCATCAAGGCTTGACTTCCACACAACACACAACTTGTGCCTGCTTAACTACAGTATAACTTCATCCAGACTCAGCCTCCTGCATCCAAAACCCTTTAAAACCCCAAATCCTCACTGGTGGAGGCTCAGGCTGGAAGAACTGGCCCCAGCCAGTTTTATCCATGTGAATGGGGATGTGGCTTGAATTTCAGCTGTGATGAAAACACCCCAAAACTCCAGAAATAAAACTGTCAGCAGAATATACTTACCAGGGTTTTAACAAGTGATATTTTAATTTGTTGGGGAAGGCAAGAGGGTTTGGGGAAGAGAAAGAAACGTTATGCAGGAAGCTGCTGAATCACAGGTGTTAAAACATGCACATTTTCAAGAGCTGGAGTTTCAGTGTGGTGACATGACACAGATCAAGAGTTTAGCAGACACTGGTTAACATGCCAAACATCTATAACAAACCACTGTGGCCTAGCTTGGTTTATTGGGAATCACTTTAGTAACCTGAAGTCACAAATAAGCAGTAAATAACAAAAACTACAGATAAACACAGGTTACACATGCAAATTCCTGTTCACATCTCACATGTGCAGGTACATTAAGAGCACAGTTCTAAAGAGTCTTGACAAAACCAGATTTTAACAGAAAACGGTGTTAAAATGCGGGTATGAAAAATTCCACATGGAGAATATAAAGATACCTTTGTCCACTTTGGGACTCCAATGCTGCTTTTGAGAAACCAGAGATGTACAACAGCAACGAGATTCAAGTAAAAGCAGGAAGAGCTCAAGGAAATAATACTGGTTGGAGAGAATGGGCATTTACTTCTCACTAAAAATACACAGAATAGCTGAATAGGAAAGTCTAGCAAGAGCTTAGGAAAAAAAGTCACAAAGTTGTAAAGCTGGCTAATCACTAATTTTCCCTATTTGCTATAGATAACAGCAGTGACATTAAAAGAAATTGCAATTCAACATTTAAAAATGCAACTTACATTTAAAGACTTTTCCAAAGTGAAATGCAATGACAGCCTTACTCTCAAAATTAAATAGCTGCTAGGCTCAGACCAAAATATGGAATGTTCTAGATAAAATAAAAATACAGTGTTACTTTTCATTTTTTATTCAGAATGGAATTGAAAGACAATTTCTGAAGCTTGAAAGTATTAAATCTCATTTGAACAAGGTTTTCTTCTCATAGATGAGCTTTCCACGAGGGTGCAGGATTTTTTTTTCTGTAATAGCTTGAAGTGTCAAAACAAAAACTTGTTGCCATTCTCACATTAAGAACAAATTGTTGTCATTAACTTAACTGCATATGCTTTTTGCTACAACATTTAACACATGAACAGACCTATAATGCCTACTGTATCTCACTAAAACAAAAAAGAATACAGTATTTCATCTACTACTTGTACTGCTTTTAAAAAAGATTAACATTAAAAACAAAGCCACATTTTCCTTACATCCTTCCTTCTTTTTAAGCTTCTTTTTTTTGCCTGTAGTCTTCTGCCATTTTATCCAGAATTTTCTGTTAAAAGAAATTATATTTGGGATATATTTAGAGAGTTTTTCACAGTCACAACATCAAGAATAGAAACATAAATCCAATTTACAAGTTTAACATCTGTGAACATCAATTGCAAAGGTCACAGCTAACAAGGCTGGCACTTCTCCCAACCCTGAAGTGGAGTTTGAGCTCCTCTTGGCAAGCCAAGGGAATTCCTTTCCATTTTGTCAGGGACTTGTGACAGCGATTGTGCCACTTACCTGGGTGGAATCTGCCACCTACAAAGGCAGGGACAAAACACCTCCCTCCCTGGAGAAGGGTTGTTTTGGAAGTTTGAGGAATTTGTTACCACTCTGACCATATTTGGTAGCAACATCAATTCACCTATTTATTTTTTCCTGCTCTCCAAGGGAAGGAGACTCCCAGCTCCAGAAGTGCCATTGTGAGACAGAAGCTGCATTTCCCCCCTTCCCTCCCCAATTCCAAACCCCACCAATGTCATACAGTCACTCACAACTTGCTAGCCATGTGTGCCATGGAAAGAGCAAAGCAACTCATGTTTCATTTAAGCAATAAAGTTAATAAATTGGCATGATCCCCCCTCCCCTTTTTATATCAAGGCTTTAATGTCCCATAACCTGGTACCTCAATGGAAAAAAAAAAAAAAAGAAAAAACACTATGGTGATGGATGAGGTGGGATTTCTTTCTACAAGACCCTGCATGGGAACTGATTACCTGATCTACTTCTTGATAATGTTGTTTGCTTTTTTGTGCCATCTGCCTTCCTGGGCCCTGTATTTATTTAGGGTTTCCTGTTATTGCAAGGAGAAGGCAAATGTTTGGAGTCTGAGGTGCCACCTCTTCCTTTTCTGTGGAGTCCCTGGGGTTTGCTCTCAGCTCAGGGATGGACTGCTATAAATCCATTTCTGATATAAATCCATCAACACTGCATGACTACCAGAATTTGGTTTAGCACTGTGCCCTTTCCTAGAGGTGATATTTAAAGCAGCTCACAGTAAGAGGATACAGCAGCAGCATTATCACTCATGCCATGCAATCATGTGATACCTCATCCAGTTAGAAAATTGAAAAACTGCTCACAAAATCAGAAGTTGCAAATGTTTGGGGGTTTTAAACACAGAAAAACTTCATCTTAAGCTTTGTTGATTGGTTAAAAAGCATCCTGAAGGGACAACTGGAAGGGATCTGAGCCATCTGTATTTAGTCTGCAATGCTACTTCTAAGTCTGGTCTTTACTCCAACTGGAATTCCCTCTTTAATCCAAATTTACAGGAAAAAAATGCTGAAGCCCAACTCTAAGCTGTGTATTCTGCATATTATTTTCACAAGATGAAGTTCTGAGAGGTCTACCTGGAGTTAAAAGATAGAGAATAAGCCAATTTCCCCTGCCTGAAAGGTATTTTTTCTCCTCAGTCCAGTCTCGTTGAATTCTATTCCCCAGAAAGAATCACGCCAGTTAAAATGAACAAGTTTTTGCCTTACCTTCAACTTTTGATAATGAGGAAGGCTGCTGCAATGGGTCTTTTTTGCAACATCTTCATTTGTGTAGAACAGGGAACACAATTTGCAATAAAACCCTGTTTTGGGTACCACATAATTCACACCTAGAGGAGTAAACACCACAAAATAAACTAAGAGATCTACGCTACATCATTTCTTTTAATGTCATATGTCATTTCAGCTAAATCTTAAAACCATAATTCACTTTACATTAAAAAGCTGCTTTATCTTTAAAAAGTCCTTGTTTTAGTTTAGTCAAGCCAGGGCCTAGTAATAACTAAATATGTGCAGGCTTTTTTGTATTTTTTTTAATTTAAAAGCAACCTTTCAGATTAAGGGTCCATTTTATTGGTTCCTTCAAAAGAACTCACAATGTTCTGTGATCAGTTTTGGAGTATTTAGTATGACTCTAAACTGTTACCACTGTTGTGCTTTGAGCTAGTAATGGAATTTGTGTTGCTAAAATACGCCTCTTTCAACTTAATTTCTGCCTAAGGAAAGTGTTATGGAGAACTGTATGAAAATAAGGGGAAAAAAAAAGAAAGAGAATACTCAGGTTAGGGGAGGACTGAAGAACAGGGAAGAAGGGGAAACCCTAAAATGAAAGGCTATGGGGCAATGTGTTGCCAAAAATAAAAGTCAGATGAAATGAGAAATGCTACTGCAATGCACAGAGAGTATTGGAAAAGAAATGGAAGCAGCCTTACCAACAGGAACGTTTGGCTGGTACGGCCCAATCCTAAATTCATCTGGAACTAGAGGTTTCTCTTGGACGTTCTTGGTTTCCTGCTCGTCCTGGGGGTCTGTGTTTTCCTGGGCATTTTTCTCAGCATCCTGTGCTGTTGTGGCATCTGAAGCTTCAACAGGTTCAGTCTTCTCGGTGACTTCGGTTTTCGTTCCGTTCTCTAACATCTCGTTCTCCTGCTCCGGCTCCTCGATCTTGTCCACCTTGATCTCTGCCAAACTGTCCTCGTTCTTGCCTCCTGCCTTCCCCGCCAGGCCTGACTTGCGGAGTTTCTGGTGATCGGAGTCCTCCTCGTCCCCCACCTCGTCCAGGGTCACAAAGCCCTCCATGCTCCGTGGGAAGCCGCCCACATAGCGCTGTTGGGAAAACGGGGGCCTTAGGTCAGCTTGTGCTTCAGTGTTCCCCTCAAACTCTCTCAAAGAAGAGAAATATTTTCTCCGAATTCCCTGGAAAAATGCTCAAGCTCTTCCTTCCAGACCTGCCTCCCTCATTCAAACTGTTACTCAAACAAGCTCTTTGTGTACCCACTGCCCCAGAAACAAGGATCCACTTCAGAATCATTATTTTTTTGGCACCGTAAGGGGCCACTGTTTCATCATATCAACATGTGATTTCAGTTCAAGAACAGAGCAAAAAGATACTGAAATTCTCAAGCTGAAATTCCTTTTAACGTGAATATTTTAAGTGAAAGTCATTTTGGAATGCACAAGTTTTGTTTCTATTTGAGACAGTCACACAAGATCCTCAAATTCATGCCTGAATAGAAGGTAAAACCTTACCAGAACTATTCTGTGCCCACCAATGGTATGAAGCTTCATTTAAAAAAAATTAATTAAAAGCTCTTTTTCAACCAGCTTAGAGTGTCCACAATAAAAAACCCAATCAAACAAAAGGAAACAAAATCAAACCCAAACCCCACAAACCACCCAAAACTGTGGAGGCCTCTTAAAATTCAGGTTTATTAAGAGTGACTGTCTAAAATTCTGATTTTTTGGAGACATTCCTCTGATATGAAGACATCATTATTACACATGCTGAACAGCAATCGTGAGGAGGACTAAATCAGCATTAACTTTGTGAATGTAGGTTTACAAGGAAGCAAGTTTGGGTTTGAGGCAGTCTATCACAGTGGGCACCAACATACTAAGAAACAAGGAACACTAATGCCATTTGCACTGCCAGCATTACTCCTGGCACCATATAATTAATTAGCTTCCTGACAAAAAGATCCCTCAAAACTGAAATCCATGCACACTTCATTCATTAATAAGGAACAGGCCTTGCTTTCTTGCCAAACAACATTCCAAGTCAATAGTTACTAAAACTTTGCACACTCCTCCACAGAAGGGAGTATGATTAACAAAGCAGCTTGTAGGACATAAAAGCCATGAGAATGTGGGATCATCTGGTGAGAAAAAGGGAAATCACAGCAAGCAGCCTGTGACTACAACACCTTGAAAGCAAGTATTTTCTTTCTCCAGTAGGAAAGGGGCCCTGGCTCACCACAGATGGCCTGGCCCACCTCTTGGGCTCAGTACACACAGCCCTGCCCAAGCCTAGATTAGCCTCAAGTCCCCAGTACGTTATTTTGTGCTCTGTGCTCAAGGGTAACTACAACCAGTGCCCTGAGAAACTGCTCAGGAGAAAACAGTTCCTGGCTGCTCAGTGTTAATCAAAAAACAGTGAAGAGAAAGACAAGCAAACCCCCAGGAGGTGACAGGGTAGAGCCTGACAAGTGAAAGGTTTCTGTCAAAACAGACTGAGGGATTCAGAACTGATTCAGTGACAAGCTGCATGTGGTGGGATCTTCCACCTTCGTCACAGGAGCTCTAACACCCGTTTCTCCTCAGACAGGTGTTAAAGACCCACAGGAAATGCTCTGCACTACAACATACAAGGTGTGCTGCCTAAGTTAGACAGGGCTTCCCCCACTCAGTACCTCACTGTATGATTTACCTTTTTAAGCTTTTTCTTGGCTGCTGGAGTGGCCACAACGTTCCCCCCCTCAGTTTTTACTGTGACATCATCAGGGGTGTCCTTTTTTTCTTCAGTAGCCACATCGGCTAAATTGGCAACATCTGCATCCTCTCCTGCTGAGCTGCCACTTTCTAACAGTGCTGCTGCCTCCTCCTCATCCACCAGCAGCTCATCTTCGGATTCCAGGAGTAAACTGGGCTCGTCTTGCTCTGCCTGTTCCCCACTTTTGGCACCTGAGGGCTCAGCAGGATCCTCTTGTTTCTCCTCTTTCGCTTTTTCTTCTGTAGTGCCACTTTCAGGTTTCTGAGCAGCTTCTGTTTTAGACTTCTTATCACTGGGAGAATCTTTGCTGTCTGGAGAATACGTTCTCTTTCTGTAAAGAACAAAGAACACTTGTTGCTTGTAAACTTGGAGAGAGCCCAGAAATTACTTAAAAAAAAAAATATTGTGTTTCAGTTCAGGAAATGGAAAGCTGAGGGAAACCTGGAAGGACACCATTCTTCAAGCAGACAAAAGGTTGCTGCAAGGAGAAATTATCCTTACAAGACAGGACAACTGTTCGTGGGTTTAAATTGCAGGAAGGCAAGGCTAATTAGAGACTGGAAAGGATTTCCTGAGGAGCCTGAGAGGCTGTGAAATCTCCATCCTTAGAGGAAGAGGGTAGGCAGCATATTAGACACAGCTCATCTCCGGGCACAACAAAAAACAACTTGATCTCAAAGCTCACCCGACTCTTTTGTGCCATTTCCGTGCTCTGAATAAGGTATTTACATATTTCTTTTAAACAACATTATGCTTTAACAATAGGAAATTACCTGGTTTTATCCTTTTTCAGCAGCTCAACTCCTTTGTTGGGAATCTAAAATAAAGTTAAAGAACTCTGTGAGTGACAGCAGAGCATGAATTCAGAAGCACAGTGCAGCCAAGTGCTCCCAGTTACATTAACCCACAGGGACTCTTGTACCACACCCACCTACCAAGCCATTAGTAAACTCTCATTTGAGACAGGACCTGACCAACCTAGATATACCCTGCCTTTACTCACAGTAATTATCAGTTATTCAATACCAAAGAAATAGGATATCCTGCTCCAGAATATTCACATACAATTCCTCTTTTTAGGAACTGATACAACGTGGTGCAGGCACTGGCACAGATCAGTCCTACTCTGTTTTCTCCCTATCATGAGTGGAAAACCTTTAGCAACCCCCCAGCACTAATTTATGAGTTACTGAACAGGGAATGTCACTTGCAGGCAGTAACACAGAAATCTATTCAGTGCACTGCTGAAGTATTTGAATTTGCCATTGAGTGTTCATTTTGCTGCATGAGCATGTGCAACAGTAAGATTTCTTCATATTCCACAGCAGAAACCTGATGTTTTCAGGAGACAGCTTGACAGTCCAAATTTCTCCTGCTTTTCTACCTGATGTTCCACTCTAATGGAGAAAGTCTTATACCTGCAGGAGCATTATCCTGGTGTTATGCAAAAAACCCCTCAGGAACCTGTCCCTCCCTTGTATGAACTGCACATGCAGAGATGCAGTTCTGATGTATCATAAGTTTTCACAAAGCTTATTAATTTTCAGAGGAGGGGGAGAAAAAAACCCCTCCGAATTACAGCATGTTCTAAATGGAGCCATTTGAATTAAAATCGACACAATTTACTCTAAAATCTGGATTCTAGAAGTTGTTTGGGTTTTGTTTCATCTGAGAGGAAAATCCTTTAACTTTATTCTAGGCCTCTTAACACAACTCTCATGCCAAGTAATTGCATTAAGGAGCCAGAAAATATTAAAGCAAACCCCCCCTTCATTTTACAAGCAACAGTGAATTCTCATAAGTGATTGCTGTCTTCTACTTCACACCTTCAACTGCAATTAAAAAACTAAGAACACTTCCTACCCTTAACACCAGCTTCTTGTATTTCTCAGATAAATCCACTTTCACACATCTGCCTTGGAACCAAAGTGCTTTGTTGGCACAATGCTCCACCATGGCCAAAGCATCTTCTCTGGTCTCCATCTCAATGAAAGCCTGAAAAGATTAAAACACATTAAAAAGGACTGCAAAACACACAACACACTTGCAGGCAAAGCTACTGAACTTAAAACACAGCACTTCCGAACACTGAAACAACACTAAAAGGTTCAATTATATCTGTCCTCTCCAAATACTTTAAAATTTATCCAAGTGCTCTATAACTCCAGCTTTTCAATTCAGTACCACCTGTGCCATAGACAGTTCTGAAATTAAACAGGCTTTTAAATAATCTGCAAAAAATATCACCATAAAGTAAAATATGATTTAAATAAAAAAAAGCATCTGGACAGTGAAATTCTTATTTAATGCTTATGTACTTGGGAATTCCAGGGGAGAGGAGAAACTACCCTGGTATTTTATTTTTGGTTTTTGAGAGAAGCCTGAATCAAAAAGGCAGCAGTTGCTGGTCTGTAAGCCCAGCTTTTGGAGGAGTCCCTCCTCAGAACAAACCTATGGAACACTAAGGTTGCTGAACAAGATTTAAACAACTCCATGAGCTGGAGTATCCTTGGCAGAAAGCTGAAACCTGTTTCTGCAGCCAGCTTAGACAGCAAGGGTTTTCATTCTGCCAGTGAAATAAGGTCAGGGAGTTCTTCCTAGGGGTCACACAAAAGATTCTAGTAATTTTTCACTTCACAAGTGTGGCATTAAGGGATTCAGGCACTCATCTCTTTGAAAAGGCAGTGGAATTTCCTATTTAACTCAAGGGAGCAACAAACTGGGACAGTAAAGCTTAAAAAAATTAGAACTAGTTTCAGCTCCTATGTATTTACAGAAATCATGTCCATGCACATCCAAAACATTTTACTACACACATGCAATATGCTGCCTTCAAACCTTTCTTTTTCAAGCTAGAGAGCCACAGCAGGACTGCTTTTGTTTAGTTTTAAAGAATGAAAAATAAAGGGTAAATGAAAGAAACGTGGAATAGTGGAATATTGTTGTTTCATAGGTAATGGTCTTTCAGCCCTAAGAAAACAGTCCCAAGGCTCCAAGAAATCTGCATAACCCAATAATTAAGCCTCAATGCTAAAATATCTTTTTCCCAGCTGAGGCCTGTTCCTGTTTTTAAAGCAGCTCATGTTATAGGACATTTCACAGGAAGCTCCAGAGCAAAATCCCACCTACACAGAGCCCCCAGATCATTTCCACCGCTCTGCTGGAGCACAAAGTCTGCACACAAACCAATTCACAGCACAGCATTTCCTCACAGGTGAAAACCTCAAGTTTCAAATGCTCACACATGTGTTCCCAGTGAGTTACCTGGCTTTTCATCCTCATGAGGATGTAGTTCTTGATCTTCCCGTAGGGCTCAGCCAGTTTGAGCACGGCGTTGTCAGAGTACCCCGAGTGTGGCAGGTTGCTCAGGTGAATCACACGACCGAGCTCTGGTTTGGGGGGCTCAGTCTTTTGGTCAGGTTTACCCTCAGGTTTCTGGAATTGAAAGGGAATGATGGTTTTTTGAAGACATATTACATAAAATATACATGGGTGACTGTCCCTTGCTTAAGCTGATCCAGCTCAGAAGCACAGAAATTAGGAATAACTTATATGCAGCCACCTCGCAACACTGACTGCCCCAGATTAAAATAAGGCAATGCTAAAAAAAGCAGGAACGTTTTACCTTTATTCTCTTGTATTTCTGTGACAAGTGGACTCTGACTGGTTTACCAAACACCAGGGCAGGTGTTGTTGAATAGTATTCAACTGCAGCCTGGGCGTCTTCGGTGGTCGACATTTCGATAAATGCCTGAAACAACACAAAATGAATGAAGCACTGCTCCTTCAGGACTCAGGGCTTTTGTTTCACATAGCAAGCTCTTCACTGCTTTCTTGTCAGAACAGCTGCAGCAAAAATGGGAACTGCTTTTTGATTACAACATGCACTGACCTGCAGAACTTGGCATGAATTTCACATACTTTATTTAGGTGCACAAACAGAACTATTTGGTTTGTTTACATTCCACCTAGATTTAGATTCAGAACATTAAATTGCTTCCTGCTTTTTCTCTTTTATGATACTGGTTTTTTCCACACTTCAAAATACGACACACTGTATAATACAAATTGAGACCAAGTTTTCAGATTATACTGAAACAAGAACAGCATGTGGTATTGTTAAGAAAGCTATGAACAACCAGCAAGAAGGATTTTTTAATATTTAAGTGAAAATGCAGTAGTACAGCATTTCTAGAAACATACTGTTCCTTTCCTACAAGACCTTGTGGTGAGGTATCATCTCACTTGGTAGCTGAGCAGGTGCTTTTAGAAAACCAAAGCTCAGTTACAGGCACCAAGCAGCACCAGCAGTGACCCAGGGCCCCAGCTTACCTCATTGATTTTGTTCAGAATCAGGTGATTTGTAATTATCCCAAAGGGTTCCACGAGCTGGAGCAGCTGATATCTCAAGTTCTTTCCCCTCTGGAAATCCATGATGTGCACAACTCTGCTTGTTTCCTGTTGAAGACAAAGCATGTGATCACAGTATGAAAAGATCCAAGTGTACCAGTAAACTTAAAGAGTCCGTCAAGGCTCTGTTTGATTTGTATTTTTTTTTTAATTTTTAAATCTTCAGTAGTAACCAAAACAATATGCACATAGAAAAGGCTCAGAACTTCCCACAGCTTCATTAGAAAATGTTTAAGAAGGTTCTGTACAGTTTTGGACTAAACATTTTGTAGAGTCCTTGGCACAACAAACCCCTAATCTTAGGCCAAAGGTTCAATATTTCCACATAAATGCTAAAATCTCACTTTTAAAGACAATCATTCAATTAAATAAAATAATCTTAAGAAAGCAAACAAAAATTATATAACAAAATATACGAGTACAAAATATATGGGTACAAAAATAATGACTTTTTAATACTAACCACTCTGCCCTTCTGCATGTGCCTCGGTCCTTGCATATTGCCATTGCCAGCTCCTTTAACAAATTAAAAGAATGAACAAGCTCAGTTCAACCTGTAAGACTGGGATTAACAGTCTTAAGGGTATAAATCACTTGTAATATCAAACCAGAATGACACCAAGTTTTAAAAACTAGCTATTTCATTACAGCTGTGCAGAAACAGCAGAGAACAAGTAAAGCTCGTTGGAAAAGAAATCTCTCCTATTTTAGAATAGGATTTGCCACAGCAAAACATCCTTGTACACAAAGGATGTGAAGTCTCTATATCTAAGACACCCTTTTTACAAGTAAGGGTTTAATTTCTAAAACATCACCAATTCTATCACAATGCCCATTTTACTAGGAAACACCTGAAAAAAGCCTTTTTGATCATTTTGCTCATAGTCAAGTTGGAAACGTTTTAAAAATTAATGGTATTATTTTAATGAAATTAAGTATGAATGCATTTATCATCTAAAAAATCCTATGAAGTGTCTCAAATACTTCTACTCTGCCAGAACAACCAGGTACATTAATTAGTTTTGCTCTTTTAGTCATTCAAAGTATTTAAAAGGTAGGAAGTAGCAACATCAGGCAAGAACCTAATTCTTAGCCTCCCTTCCTGAGAGGAAGAGGCATCATCCATCTTCCCATTTCTCAGTTGCTATTCAAATTTATTTCTCAAATTCACTTGAAATTAGGGGGAAAAGCCACTCAGGGCATTGAATTTTGCAAGTTTCATCCAAAGAATTCCAGCAACACGTGGCTATTCCCAAGAGAGATACAAAAACCTCCTAGGGAGGAAAAATCCAAGTCCCAAACATGTTAAAAATCACCAGCCTTAGAACAAATGAGTTATTAACAGAGTACCAGGCTTTGGCCAGGGAAGGACTAAAGTATTTCAGTTGTACTGCTCAGAAAAGTGTTTTCTTTGGTTGTTCTCAAATACTGATAACAAATTAAAACAAGAAGGAAAAAAAAAACTAGCAAGAAGTTAAGCCTTGTAAAAGTAGATGCTTATCAAGGTTACCTCTGGGCCCAACAGGGGGTCCCCCAAGGTGGAATGGAGGTGGGGGTGGTCCCAGAATTCCTGGTGCAGGGTTTGTGGATTGCTGCAACATAAAGGGATCACCCCTACAAAGAGAGGAAAACACACTGGAATTTTAAACCAAAAAACTGTGTGGCTTTCATTCTCAAAACCCCCTAATTTCTGCAGAGCTTCAATGTAGACAACTTTAGCTACTTTTACTGCTGCCCTTCAGCTAAAAACCAAAGGAGGAATCCATTTGGTGTGTTATTTCACACAAATCGTTAAGAACATCCTCTGCTTCAAATAAAAAAATTATAAATACTTCAAAATTAATTACTACTTACATTCCATGTCCTGAATCACTGTCAGGATTCCATTCAGGGTATCTTAAAAGAAACAAAATTAAAAGAAAATATAAGAAAAACAATCTCCTCTACCTATGTAACACCTGTCCCAGAAGCTGTGATACCTGAAGATGTAACACAGCTGAAGCACAGGGCAACACTCTGGGCCCACTGCAAGAGCCAGGAACAGCACTGACACAAGTGCTGTTCTTCAGGACAAACTCCCTACACTGGTTGCAGAGTGTCTGCCAAGTTTTATTTCAAATTGCACTGTTTGTATCACAACAACAACAAAAAAAATGTAGAAGTTGGTACCAGTGACTACAATTACAACAGATTCTCAACCATTAAGATCCACTGCTAAAATGTTACCTATGTTTCTGCAAGATTTCAAGGTTGTGAACCTCAATCCCTTTCTGTGCATAGGATGCTCTCAAGTTGGTTTTATTGCCTATAAGGCACAGGTTGGGACCTGCTTTGGGCAACATAATTGATCATTACTTAGAATCCAGAGAATCTCCTGAGCTGGAAGGGACCCACAAGGACCATGGAGTTCAACTCCCGGCCGTGCACAGGAACCCAACAATCCCCCCGTGCCCCTGAGCCTTGCCCAAAGGCTCCCTGAGCCCTGGCAGGGTGTGTGCAGTGCCCTGGCAGGGTGTGTGCAGTGCCCAGGCTGACCCCAGTGCCCCGTTACTGCAGTTGGGTTCATACATTTCGAGCAGCAGCTGACAGCGGCGGCTGTGAGTCGCTCCATTGATGTGGTGGTTCCACTCCTGCAGCAAAGTAAAGAATTCACAATTAACAGCCACATATGGCAAGTCATTCTAACAAGCTTCTCCTCTAAGCTGGAGTGCTGCAGATACACAGATAATGAAATCTTTTTGTAGTGCTTTGAAGGGCCACTGACACTGGCCCTGCCTCTTCCCTCCTAAGCTGGGGAGCAGGTGTGTGATGGGAACTGCACTGGCTCCTGCCTCAGAGTGCAGAGCTCCTGCAACTGCTGCTGCACAGGCACCACTGCCCTGGCAGCCTCTGCAACTGAAGGCTGAGGGTTTGTCTGGAGTCAGTTCAGAATTTCCTCCCCTCTCTCTGCTTCGTTCCTCAGACTTTTACAGATTAACTCGACACTCAAATTTTTAGAACCACTAAGAGGCCAAGAAATTGCAAGGAATTCAGAAAGGAAAGACTAAAAGAAATGAAAGTGCATAGCTAGGACAAACTACAAGTATACAGGTGAAATATAAAAATATGTGACCTTTTGAGGGGAATAAAGGATGTCTAAATGGTAAAAAGGAAGAATAGTGGAATTAAACCAAATCATCCAGGTAAAACTCCTGGTTCTGGCTTTAGCATTAGAAAGGAATGAGGGATTTCTGCTTTTTCTGTAGACTGTTTTCCAGTTCTGCAGCTTCCTGTTCTCTTAGATCAACAGGCTTATTTTGGAAATTCTGATTACTACTTCCTTCTCCAGTTTACCACAGTGGTTATACTGTTAGCACATACTGGACTTCACAGGCTAATCACAACTGAAACACTGGAACTGCTTTACGTGGCTCTTCTGATTCTGCTCAGCACCCACAGGGGATTTTTTCCTAATCCCTCATTTTTCCTGATTTTTGGTTTCTGCCACACTACAACCACTCTTCTGGATACAGTGAGACACTCCCCAGGCTTACTGTAGTGTTTCCATGTTACATGCCCACCCTGAACTTTCCACAAAGGAAAAAAACTGGATTTAAAGTCTCCCATAAAGTGCTGCAATATTACTCCAGGATAACATGGAGCAAGATGAAACCTTCATCCATTTTATCAAGATGGAAAAGGAGAGCATCGTTTTTTCCTGTTAACTGCACAAGATGCTCTGCAGCTATAAATAATTAGGCTGGCAATTAGGATAAAAAAAAATCCCACCAAAACCCCAGATCTATGAAACATTCAATACAAAGATTCTTTACTTCAACACTTGCTAAAAAGTGTTAGCACTATAAAAAATCCAGTCTTTTGGACACCAAAACCCCTCTAAATTTGGGTACACAGTCAGTAAAACCTCAGTGGCTGATTCCACCAGACATAGTATGCTTTGGATCTGTCTTAACACATAATTTAAAATTATTCTAAACCGACACAGAAGCTGTCTGCAACTCAGAGGCAAAGTCTGGAAGATCTAATTCTCATTATACTTCATATGCTTTTAAATTGGCAAAAAAGGGAGCTCTGACATATAACTTTGGATTTTTCTCCTCCTCCAAGGAATATGATGGCTCATCTATATTAACTTTTTATTGAACAATTCTTAATCTGGATTCCCTTTACTGCCTGCACCCAGTCAGAAATGTCCCTTCTCCAAGGTTTTGAGGCACCAGGTATTTATATTTACACTCATTAACACGAATGCCCCATGTTAAGGCAGAGAAAATCTGAACTGAGTTTCTTCAAACCTAGATTACCCTTTGGCTCAGTTGATACCAGTGAGAGGACACACTGTTCCTCAGGAAATTAGGCCAAACTCGAGCACCTAATTTTAGCCAGCCATCTATTAGGGCCACAGCCAGGTTTTCCCTCCGAGATGTACCACGGGTTCAAGTGTTTAACCTCCAAATTCATCTCTTCATGTTCCATCAGCCTCTGTCTGGCAGGGAAAACAATCCCTCCACATCCAACACCTCGTTCCTTGATAAAGGGATCAGGATTGACAAAATGCCTGAAGTATTTGGGGCACAATTTACTTCACAGACAGAAAACAAACTGGTCTTAAAATATGTACACAGCAAATTAAAGAAGTAATTAAGAACATCATTAAAATAAAAAATTGGACTAGTCTGCCAGTTTAAGTTATAGTGAGGGTGTTTAACCCCCTGTTCAGGTTTAAAATACACACTGCTTTATCAAACAGCCTTAAAAATCTACAATATTTTATTTGGAAGTGGGGAAAATGAGATTTTGATACTGCAGTCATAAGTTTACATTGTCCCAGCTAAGAAAAGCATTCCCTTTCTGCTTTCCAGAAATTTCAGTTTAGATCGGGTTCCTTTAAAAGTCAAGTTTGACTTGATTTGATTTCATGGGAGATACAAAATCAGGAATTCTGTAACAGTTAGGTATGCAAAGCAGAGGAAAGAAGGAGAGAAAGAGAAAAATTCTTGTGGTGACATGATTTCTGAACTTAGAAACAAAGCCTAAACTTGGGTCATAAGAAACAGATGATCCAATCTCAAATAGTTTATGGTGTAGTAGCAGTTTAAGTCAAAGTATATTCCTACAAAAAAAAAAAACCCAAAAAAAAAAAGGTTTTACATGTTACAGAAGAGGTCAGCCACAAGTTATGCTGTTAAAAGAATTTGGTATTTCTCATACCTGGAGAGCTATTCCAGTGTGGATCCTTTCAACAGATCTGCACTCCAAAGCACACTAAGAACCACAAGCCTTTAAAATAAAGAGCTAAAAAGACCCCTACTTACAGGATTACTGGTTGCCATCGTCAAGGGCCTCAGAAGTTTATGTTTTCAATCTAACCCAATGAAGTCCTTTTACAGAACTGAGCATGGCAGCTAAACTGTTAACACTTTAACCTTGTGTGAAAATAAACAGCAAATACAGGAGACAAGAAACCCAGATTACTGTGATTATTTTATATAAAAAGTAATTAAAGCAACACAAGTTCATAAACTGTCAGATCAGCTGGAGCCATACAGCGTGTGCTCTAAAACTGGTTTGATCGTTTCCTTGCAGGGACAGAATAATTCTCGTGTTTCAAAAAGACCAGATGTACAGAAGCAGCACTTTTTTGAGAGGTAACTGTAAAGAAATGGTTAGTAACAGCAATTCCACATTGTATCAATTTTACAGTAATAGCATGTATTATGTTTTCAATTGAAGGCCTTCAAGCTAATTAGCCACTAATTGTGACAAGAGGGGCACTGTATTAGCCAATTAGCCAATTAAATTGCCTAGTACACTGAAAACCAGCAAGATGAGTAACACTGGAAAAGCTGAAAGTGAGAAGGCTCTGAAAATAACGTCTGAATATAAACAGGCCATTTTGAGTAACCTGCTCCCTTTGCAGAGTTGGACTAGTCATGGATAACTAAGAGGGAAGTCTCAGCATCACCGAATACACCCGAAGATCCACTCCACTTGTGAGCCGAGTAAGAACACTACTAGGAACACAGAGCAGGATACTGCAACAGCAGATTGATTGCTCAGAGAGTCTACAGGGATAGATGCAACATGTGACAATAAAAAGTGAGTCTGAAGTGTTCTAAGAAAGTTGTGAAAAAAGGAGAAAAATGACGACAAATTTCAGCCATAGTATGAGATAGAGTGTTAAAGTGAAATTAAAAAGGCAAGAATGAGCTAATCTAAAACGTGGCTTTTACTTTTGCAAATAAGTTCCAGGGCTCTACATTAACTCTTTCCCTTTGGACAGGGAAAAAGCAGAACTGTGCAAGAATGCATCTTAACTACATATAAATCAGCAATCAAGACAGATGTGGAGGAGAGCTGAAACTAGCTTCCAGAATGGCACAGTAGATACACTGCAAAAAACCCCCAAACCAACAAAAAAAATAACAGAACCCACCCCAAAACTGCTTGAATGCCAGATGTTTGTGGTTAAGAGAACATGTAGATGTAAAATACAAATAAGATATCCCAGTAGATGATAGCTGTTTGACTTGAAGTTAAGCAATCTGGGCAAACAAAATACATTAATGTAAAGCCCTGGTTTACAATGTTTGTTAACAATTACCTTGCAAATAAACCAAGTGCCTTTTTCACTCTCAAACCAACTTTCAGATCATTTCAAAAGCAACCAGGCTATAGAAATCATTAAAGAAATAGGTAAAAACAGAACAGAAACTACAACGTAAAGGAAAATAGAAGTATCTGGTGCGTAACTCACCTTATTAGAATGAACTGGCATATCACATATAGAGCACAGATGGGGATAACCCTTCGGTAAGAATCCATGGAAGTCTTCAATATTGCTATTTGGAGGAGCACCTCTCTTTTTCTCAAAGAGAGATCTCTCGGGACCAGGACCACGACCCATTCTGTCATACTCACTGTCAAATTTATGATAGTTATGCGAAGTCTCACCATAAAAAGATTCATCCCTACACCTTTCTCCATCTCTCAATCTGTCATCTTCATAATCCATTCTGTCATAATAACCAGATTCTTGAGAACGACTTCCATGGTCATAGTCAACCACTGGGTTGAGACTAGGACCACGATCATCAAAGCTATCTCTTCTAAAATGCCTTTTTTCTTCCCAATCATCCCTAGGTACTCTGTACGGTGGTTCCCGTGTGGATGATCTGCCATCTCTACCATAACCTTCTTCAGCTCTCCTCCTTTTAAGTTGTAGAAGGATCTGAGGCAAGTTTTCAGGAGTGATCTTGTCCTCGGGATAGCGACTCAGTTCATCTAAGTCTCTAGCAGACAGACCAAAGCTGGCCAAAATGTTAGTGGCCTGGTCTGCATCTCCACGGTGCTGAGAAGACAAAGGGAGCGGACCTCTACTTCCAATGTTAAATATAGACTGCAAATTATGGGAAGAGGTACTACCAGAAGACAGTGCACTATGAGATCCTTGTTGGTTCAATGAAGAACTCATTCCAAGATTCATTAAGCTAGCAAGGCGTGCAGTACCCTGGTTCATCCTTCCAAGAGATGCTGGCATATTTAAAGACTGGGTAGCAGCAGCAAGAAGGCCTATTCCTGCAGAGAGGTCACGCCCATGACCTTGTGAATCCCTACTCAGAGATGACTGCTGGAATGACTTGGACATTGTAGAACTAGAGCGTGTCTACTTTATGGATCAAAAAAAATTCCTTTTTTTTTAATATAGTTTTTTATAGTTTTTTTTTTAAGATGGCTGCAAAGAGAGCTTTGCCTAGAAAGCTAGGCAAACTTCACTTCAAAAACGGTAACGCCAAGAAAGAGGATCAATAATGACTGCAGATCTTCTTCAAGCTGAGAAACACCAGACAATTCTGTAGAAAAACAAGCAGTTTTAGTCATAAATCCCTTTAAACAGATGCAGTTTTAAACTTATGCATCATGTTGATCTAAAAAACATTAGAGATCTCAATCTTACAAGGCTTTTATCACATAACAGATTCAAGAGGTACCCAGAGCCTACATATATTATTGCAGATAAAAATACAGCAGTGTTTCCTATACATACTCCTTCCACAAAAAGCTACTTTCATACTGAAGACAAGTGAATTTCAGAAGTGGCTGATGTCTAAAAGCATCTGTAAGTTTACTGACATGTAAGCCTTGATCTCTGGTTAATGGTTTTGTTCATACCCTACATTACTGTACTGTGTCTGTGAGAAGACCACAAAAAACTTAAGCCCATAGAATCCAAGATGACTTTGGCATATAACACATATTTGAAAATGAAATCTGTACCACCACAGAACAGGACGAAAGGAAGTTAAAAGTAACTGAAGTTTGGGCAAAAAGTTTCTGCTCTAAGATCTGTAAACAAGACCAAACATAATATTCAATCTTTATGCAGTAAAATTCCAATTACCGATGTGAAGACAGATGTGAACAAGAAAAACAAGTTTTACATTTTGCAGGAAGTAAACAAGACCTCTTGTTCCAATTGCAGTTACACTGCTAACAGCATTTCAGAAGTGATTTTTACTCTGTTGTATTGCAGCTGTGACATCAGCTGTTTTCTCAGACTCAAGCAAAACAAGGTCAGGCTTAGTGCTGGGATGGGAGACCCAAGGAAAACCCTGCTCCTGAAGGAAAAGACCCCAGGTGAGTCAGGAGATGGCACATCACCCCAGACAGCCCTGCCTTGTACCAGCACTGCCTGGCTCAGGCCTGACACCATGACCACATGTGGGAGTTAAAGATCCTACAACACTGCTCACAAGAGAGGGATCTGCCTCACGTCCCACTAAAATACTAACCTGATATTCAAATATTTGGTTCCACTGCATTTACCTGAAGTTTTAACTAAATGCTATTAATATCCACAGTATATTTTTTGCTGCAATGAATATAGTTCATAAAGTGTTTTGGTTTTTAGTGCAGAAATAAACCATAACACTTCTCCCCCATCCTCGGGACAGACACACAAAGGTTAAAGCAATTCAACACAAGTGAGAACATTCCACCAGGAATTCCTTGTTCTTGGGTCCCCGCCGCTGGAAAGCCCTTCCCAGTCTCCGCAGAGCGGTTCTGCTTCTCCAGCACTGCCACTCAGGAGCACATCAAACACATGAGCACTTGGAAAAGAAACAGGCACACACTGCACAGCTGCAAATGAAATCAGCTCCCAAGAGAACAGGGGGAATGGAAAGGATAAAATGAAAGCAAGGACTTTTCCTTGAAGAGACCAGTTCTGCAGGAGGCAATGGCTCTTGTACTGGAAACAGAAGGAAAAAGGTCAAGGTTAGGAGCAGCTCTCCATCCCCACTGCCTGTTCCAACAGGGCATCAAGTTGAAAAGCACCTGGGTTTTCTTTCTTGGTAGCAGTGTGTTACAAAATTATGCATTTATGTAAAAAAATAATGGATTCTATGAAAAATACATAAAACACACAAACCTCACACAGCTCCATCTTTGCAAAGGAACTCCTTTATACAGTATCCTGCATGCTCTGTTGTCAGTACATCTGAAATCATATTTCACCTACGTTTTTAAGATCCACACATGCTGGAGTCAAAATAACCTTAATTGTGTGACATTTGGTTAAGAAAAAGAGCTTGAGAAAATTGGGTATGGCAATAAGTTTAAAAGAGTGTGAGGCAGAAGACAGAAAAGCACTGCAGAAAGCTTCAGAGAACAGTAATACAAGAACACGGGGGAGCAGATGAGGCAAGTCCTAAGGGAGATGTCCCAGACAAGGGGGCCCTACTGAGGACATCTGAACAGAACCCATTTAGGAACTACATGGTAAAAATCAAGACTTTTGAGTTCAAAAATGACAGAAATACTAATATTCACCCGGGTACCATGCTTTATCTTACATTCATTCAGGAATCTTCAAAGCACTTTATTACAATTTTTAAAATTAATCCCTACTCCTTATATTTTTACACAAATTTCCTCCTAGTTCATTCACACCCTTACAGAAAGGTCTGAAGCTGAACTTACTGGGTTCTTCATAAAATCAAATGCTCCAGAG
This sequence comes from Pseudopipra pipra, assembly GCF_036250125.1. Lineage (NCBI taxonomy): Eukaryota > Metazoa > Chordata > Aves > Passeriformes > Pipridae > Pseudopipra > Pseudopipra pipra. The sequence goes on along the minus strand of NC_087563.1, from coordinate 1,871,667 downwards.
GGCTTTGCAAGCTTGAGCCTGCAGCGATTCAGCAGACACCCCTGTGGCAGGAGAGGCTCGGTGTGCCCTGCTCTTAGTGCAAGCACCCCACTAGTCAAGTTTCTACTAAATCAGGAAAGTTCTCCACTCTTCCAAAACACCCTTTCTCTTTGAACAGAAGCTCCCTAATCCTCTTGTCACAGCTTTCCATTGGCAGTTCATTGTCTGCTGCTCTGGAGATTAGCAGGGAACAAACCCCCCGGCATCCCCGGCTGGCAGGGACCCCGCTGACACACCACTGATCCCACACACAGCAGGCTTTACAGAACCACACCGTGCTCCTGCTGCAAACACCCAGGGAAGGAGGAAGGGAAGGGAAAAATGAAAATAGGAAAGATGTGTGAAAAACCAAGACAAAGACACAAAGAAGGACAATCTTATGGAGAAGCATGAAGTGGGACAGTAAGACAAGTGTATGATGAGGACAGAACACAGGCTGGCAGTTGGTGCTAGTCAGGAAACTGCCCTACACCTAATTGGGCATTTGAGTGGGGTACTTCAAAAAAACAAGTGAAATAGCCTCAAAACCCCACTATTTATCATCTTGCAATGGCTGCTGTACTCCACTCTAACCATCCCCGTTCTTTAAGATCAGATGACAAGGAAACGAGGTGGGGGGAAGAGCCCTACGATCACACCCAAGGACGTTTAACTTCCACATGGTCAGGTTTAACGGGATTCTAAGGCAGCACTTCCTGTGCTGATCACTGATTCCAGGGCAGTATCTGATAGAGACAGGTTCCCATGGAGCAGGGCCAGCCTTGGAGCGAGGGTGCCATCAACTGAGTCACAGCAACAAGACAGGTAGGACTGAACAAAGCTGCCTCCGGAGCCAGACATGAGTTAGTTGAAAGGGTTATGCTAATTGTTCTCCGTGTAACTCCAGCTATACTGGGAACAGACTTTCATATACAGGTTTTTTTAAGATCTGTGGACAGAAATCGGCCATGTTAAGATTTGAAAATATATAATATAAAGCAGTCGTGAAATAAGTTGAAAAGCAAAATGTCATTGGATTTCCAGACAAATGTGGACAATGAAAACAATTTATATCTACAAGTTGCAAAAGAGTTTTCTGTAAAAGCAGACAACAAAAATAAGAAATTTGAATCCTACAGAATACACTGCTACCAAAAAAAGGCCCAAATGAGGCTGATTTTCAAACACTACAGAAGGTTTTCCTTTTAGTGCAAAACTGATCATAAACTCTTTTCAATAAAGCTTACAGAACTCTCGCTCCAATATTAATTTTGTCGTAAGAACAGTTTAATTCAGTCAATTCTTGGAACACACTGATCACGCTGAACACGATAAACTTAGCTTGTCACCTTTTATGGAACACCAGTCCCTGGCTCCCTATTCCTTCTGCCACTCTCAGGGGGTTTTAACCTACGCATAGTTATTAGTTTAGTGTTAATCTTGTTCTTACAACTCATCTTTTACCCATTCCTCTTCCACTATTTATAAGAAAAAGGTCTCAAAACTGTTTTCACTTTCTACTCAGTTTCACTTCAAAACACATTGAATTTAATCAAATAAACTCGATTATGGTAAAAATATGAAATAATCTATAAGCTGAAAAGCACACTCTGGGTTTGTAAGAACTCAACACTTTGGCAGGTCGTACACCCTTGGGAAAAAAGTTTTAAAGAAGTTCTACATCCACAGTATTTGCTCTTTGGATAAAAACCTACAGGTTTTCCTTCTCCTTCCTTGGGCATTGTACTTGGTGCAGCGATCCTTTCTGCCACGGAAGAATTCCTGTTTCTTGGCAAAACTGGCTGCAGCACATCATGGCAAAAAGGGTTATTGATGGAAGAGATCTGGAATTTGGACAGGCAGCTCCCCAGGCTACTCCAAGAATTAATGGCAGTAAAAACAAGAACTTCAAGGAAATTAGAAGCAGATGTTATCTAGTTGCTGAATGACCAAGTACAATGGATTTCAAATCTACAGGATTACACAGAAAAGGCAAAGGCAAAGGAGGAATTGCCCAGCAACCTCAGAGAAAATGCAGGTTCTCACCCATTTCAGGTCCCAGTATTCAGGATGGTTATTTAATATTGCTGTTTCACATGCAAGAAAAGAACTCATCTTGTTCAACCATCTTCAAAGGTCATGCCCTCAAAACCTTCAGGGGCACCTGGCACACAGGATACACTCGCTTTTTTTGGGCACAGATTAGACAGTCTGTTTCAGGCACAACAACTGGAAGAGTTTCAATTCTTAGGATTATGTTTAGCTTCATCCCAGTGACTTCCTTGATCAGAGAACATAATAATCTGAGATCTGAAGTGACTGTAACAGAGGATTGCTACAGAACAGAGGAAAGGTATATTTATAAATGGGAAAATTACTACTTTAGCAATTAAGAATTTTAAAAGAACTTAGTTTTCAACATCTGAATGCAGAAAGGAACACTAAGAGAGGCCAGTTTCCTATTTCTGCTTGTTATATAATTTAATATATTCAAGCATCCCTCTTTTGTAAGAAGTGCATGAAAAAAGCGCATTTATTCCTTTACAGAAACAGAAGTGAAAAAAAAAAAAATAGTACAAGGAATAGAACAGAGAAGGCAAAACTCGTGTATTTTTAGAGAGGGAAAGTAGTAACACCCAGAAACAAACAGATAACTGCTGTCACGTGTGCTGACCACCCACAAACACATGGTCACCTCTGTGGCTTCCAGCCATTCCTTCCTCCTGCTTCCAACCCACTGTGTGTCCCCTTCAGAGCCCCAGCTCCACAGTGAGAGATGCACACAGGCTCCTGCACCTGCAGAGAGCTCTGTGCAGCCAGTACCAGAAGGGCTCTGCCAGCCCCCGGCTCTGGGTGGGATGCTGAGGGAAGCTCTGACAGCACAACTGTGTCCCTGCCCCTGGACACCGAGGAGACACTCGCTCTCCACTCCCATCAGCTTTGGGGACCAACAGCCCCATGGGCACCAAAACTGACCCCAACACAGAACATACCACAATTTTTTCACAGAAACAGGTCATACAGAAAGTGATCCAGAGACAGACCAAACCAGACTACCCACTGTAACAGAGAACCAATTTTACTCCTCTTCTTTTTTTTTTCTTTTTCAAAAAACCAAACAGAACAGTTTTGTTTCTGATCTGGTAAGTGATTAAAAAGCCTTCTGACTAACCAGTCTGCCTCCAGGCATTTCCAAGGCTGGGATAAAATCCCATTCTTTCCCAGATGAAATCCTGCATGAGGTTGCAAGATGTATTTTAGCTGCAGACAAGAATCAAGGGACTGTTTGACTGGTTTAGTGCTCAAAATAAAAACTTCTTGTTTAAGTTATGACTGCACAATATGGTACTTAACCACTCACAAACTAAATTAGTTCGGAAATATTGTGAGGTATTTGCTTTTGTTTTCAAGACTTGTTGACTCAGAGCACTGATGAAGAAAGGAAGCAACACTAAGGGCACAAAAATACACTCATTAATTAACAAACTGAACAGAAAGAATTTCTTTGCAGCTTTGCAACAGCTTCTCCCCCAGATTTGCTGAGCTACCCAGAAGCCTGTCTATAGATTACAAAACACCTTTGCATGCACCAAAACTTTCAGCAGAGTCATATGCAAATCCCAGCCAGGGGCAGCACAGAGCATTTCTTTATTTCTCATCAAATTAATGAGCACTTTATTTAACTGCAATCCTGAATAAACCACATGGCAACAGTATTACAGTTGTATGGAACTTCAGTTTGGAGCCTCAAAGGCTGACTCTTCTTTCCTCCTTAACTGGTTTTTAGTTTTTATCTTTAAGAACATGGATATTCGCATTTTAAGGATGCATTTAGGAATTTCTGTGGGATTCTCTTCCCATCATTTAGTTCTGGGATATGTGTAACAGCTTTTAGACAGTGCAGAAGGACAGACCCTACACAAACACATGTGCAAGGTTCGAGTGGCATTTAATTCTGCTATGTAATTCAGTAATGAAGCATTTGGTGGGGTTTTAGATGGAATTCAAGACAGAAGTTCATTAATTTCCTGGTAATACATTAGAAATGTTAATATGTTCCACTACATTTCAAAAAAATACATAAAAATCTTAAATATATAAACATATGTCAAAATATAGGAAGATTAAGTCACTGGATCAATAGATTCTTTATAAAGAAGTATGGGAAAAAATTACCTTTTCCTCTTCTCAGAAAAACTCCACAGATTGCATTAAGAAACTTATGTTTTCAACCAGAGCTGCTTCCTACTTATCTGACTCTAGGACGTCAGGACCATCTACAGCTCAAAAAACCTGACGAATTTAAGGCTCACTAAAAAGAATAAAGACTATTAAATTGTTTAAACCAGTATCAGATACTTTTTTCCCAAAGGTCTGCGTCCTGGACAGAAAAAAAGCCACACATTTAGAAATCCGAAGGACGGTTCAGCTTTCTTTCAACAGCATAAATGCCTCATTTATCATTTAACAAACCAGTTCTTCAGGCTCCCAGAAAGTTCTTTTCAACTTCTACTTATTTTCAGCATAGATGAACTTTGTATCTCGTTACTCTGACTCTGGAAACAGAGTATGCACATTAAAAAAACCGAACAGGAAGAAAAAAACAACCCCGCAGCTCGATTTGTTACCAGGGTTTGAATTATATGAAAGTGAAACCGAGTAGAAAGAGGGGTCAAGCGGATGCCGCACTGTCAGGATTCCCGATTCATTAATTTTTAAGGCCAGATTAAGATGAAAACGCGAAGGTTTTGGCCCTAACGGAGCGGTACGGGGAGAGGGAGGGGCCGCGGCCGGAGGCGGCTCGGGGCGAGCTCCGCGGGGCCAAAGTGCGGGTGCGGGCGGGGAGGGGGCGCGGGGGCTCCGGGGCTTTGTTCGGGCCGGGCCGCTCCGCCCGCAGTGCCGCCGGGGGGCGCGCGGAGGCGCCGCGGGGCCGCGCGCCGGCTGGGCCTGCGCGTGACCGGCCCCGCCAGCGCGGGCCCGCGCGCCCCCCCGGCCCCGCGCGCTCCCGCCTCGCACCCCCAAACCCACCCCTTCATCCCCCCCGCGGCGGGGCCGCCGCCGAGCCCCGAGGGGGGTTCCCCGCACGGCGGCGGGCGCGGCGCCGCTCCGCTCCTACCTGCGGGCCCGCGGCAACGCAGCGCGGCGGCGGCGGCGGCGGGGGAGGGACGAACGGACGGACAGACGGACGGCGGGGCCGAGGGAGGGAGGGAAGGGACTGAGGCGGCTGCGCGAGCCCCGCGCGCGCCTCGCCGCGCTCGCGAGAGCACGCCCGCCCCGCTGCCCGCTGCTCGCTCACGTGCCCGGCGGCGGCCGCCCCGCTGCGTCCGGTAGCGCCGCTGTGCCCCCGGTGCCGTGCCCGGTGCGTGCCCCGGTGCCGTGCCCGCGCCGCTCCCGCCGCTTGCCGGGGCCGCCCCGCCCGCCCTGAGGGGTGTGGGAGTGGGGGGGGCGCCGCCACCGCCGCGGGTCTCGCGAGAGGTGGGGGTAGGGGGGGCCCGCTCACCCTGCTCTCGCGAGAGCGCGGCCGCGCCGCGCGCCGCCAGCCCGCCGCCCGCGCGCCGCTCATTGTCCGCGCTCCCGCGGGGCACCATGGGAAAGGCGCGGGGGGCGGGGCGAGGCGGCGGCCACGCCCCCTCCTCGGCGGGCGGGGGGTGGGGTGTGCTGCTCTGGGTCCCCCCTCAGCCCCCGCCCGGGGAGCGGCATCGCCAACAGCGATTTTCGGGATATCCGGGGGATCTAGAGCATCCGGGGGGATCCTCTGATTCCCGAAGCACCGTTCCCTGTGCCCCAGGGTACACACGGTCCCTCAGCGCCCGGACCGGCCCCGCGCACCCAGCCCAGCCAAGGCGCGCTCTCCTCAGCAGAACGCTGGTGGCACCATCGCTAAAACAGTTAAAATTATGGGCTCCCTGTGACTCTGTGGTTCTTTAGAAGATTCTGGTAAAAAACCGCCGCAGCCAGCGTGCGAGGCTTTGCTGTTCCTCTAATCCAACATTGCCACCTGGTGCTGGCTGAGGAGAGGTCCCCTTGCCTCTGCCCTCACGAAATCGGTGCTTTATCACCAAAGTACTTGTACAACTGGGCAATTATTTCTTATTTGGAGTTCTTTCATAGTGAATATCTTTATTCCCTATTTAATTTTGTGGCTAAAGAACCAGTCTCTCCATCATCGCTTTACAAAGGGGAGGATGTGTGTATGAATTCAGGGAAATCTCCAAGGGAAAGGAAAAAATCTGCCTTTTTAATTCATCATAGGCTGGTTTTTTTTCTCTACGTGTGGCTGCAGAGCACAATGAAACAATAACACAGAAGGTATTTTTAAAAAATGGGATTAGTACAAAATACGTGTTGAACAATACTCAGAACAATCACAAGAAATTCAGCTCTTAACAAGCTCAGAATAAAAAACAATTAAGTGTTTAAAAACAAGCACATAAATCTCAGTTAACAATCCTCCTGTGCTCCGGTACTGCAGAGCAGTAAAAGCAGAGCCAAGGTAAAGCAATCCAGCCACTTTTGCCCAGTAGAAGTCATATATGGATTGCAAAATGTATGGTGCTAATAAACAGAACCATATATCGTGTTGGCGTTTCCAACATGCAAAATGCGGGTACGACTCCGTTTCCTGGCTTTATTTCAACGCCAGTCTTGGACTACATGGCTTTTCTCCCAATTTTCTTTGTTGTCCTTCAGTCAAGGCACCAAAGCCAGGGAGAGGTGAATCATTTTGACCCTTATTGATTGTCTTTGTGCTGCAGAAGGAGCTGCACAGTGCTGACCATCATCTTCCTGCTAACACAGGCTGCAGGGGCACCCTGAGTTCCACATCCCGGAGCCTGTGCTCGCGCTGACCACTGGAGAAGCTTTATGACATCCCTGTGTGTTTTATTTTCCAGTTGTGCACAAAGCCTGGACATGACCCAGCTCAGAACCCCCCGTGCCCTGGGCTGATCCCCCAGCGTGGGCAGCAGGGCAGGGGGGATTCTGCCCCTCTGCCCCCTCAGCTGAGACCCCCCTGCAGAGCTGCTCCAGCCCTGGGGAACAGCACAGGGAGGACATGGAGCTGCTGGAGAGAGTCCAGAGGAGGCACCAAGATGATCAGAGGGATGGAGCAGCTCTGCTGGGAGGAAAGGCTGGGAGAGTTGGGATTGTTCAGCCTGCAGAAGGGAAGCTTTGGGGTGACCTAATTGTAGCCTTCCAGTGCCTGAAGGAACCAAGAGGAAGGATGGAGAGAGACTATTTCCAAGGGCCTGGAGGGACAGGACAAGAGAGAATGGCTTCAAACTGCCAGAGGGCAGGGCTAGATAGGATATTGGGAAGAAATTCTTGGCTGTGAGGGTGGGGAGGCCCTGGCACAGATTGCCCAGAGAAGCTGTGGCTGCCCCTGGATCCCTGGAAGTGTCCAAGGCCAGGTTGGATGGAGCCTGGAGCAACCTGGGCTAGTGGAAGGTGTCCCTGCCCATGGCTGGGGGTGGGACTGGATGATCTTCACAGTCCCTTCCAACCCAACCATTCTGTGATGGGGGAAAAGCAGGACTCTGAGAGCTGCAGGTGCTCAGCAGAGCTCTGGTAGTGCGGGAGGCATTCACTGAGCTGAGCTCTGCAGCCCTTCCCAGCTCCTCTGATGGGATACTCACCACTGCCAACACTTTCTCCATCCTTTCCTCCTGCCTTTTTGTACAGCACAACCAGGCCTACAAGTCCTACCTTCAGCCAAGATGAATATCATAGAGCTTTATTGCAGAGATTTTTTTTTTTAGGAAATAAGCCTGTCAGCATGTATTTGTTCTATAAAACACTTGGCTTTATGTGGCTGACAGAGCCCATATTCCCCACTTTTTGCCACTTTTGGAATCACCAGGTCCAGCAGCAGAGCCCCCTGGCACAGTGAGTGTTCCCTGGCTGTCAGCAGGCAGGCACCTTGTCCTGGGGCACCCATCTGGGATAGGGGGAGATCGCTGGGCAAAATGTGAACCCATGGGAAATTACAGGCAGGATTTGTTCCCACAGGAACAGTGAAATTCATGGATGTCATAGGTTTCAACTAAGAAAAAGCTTTTTTCCCAATAATCTTGAGTATTTTAACAATTATTTCCATGCGCAGTATAAAACCTGTGTATTAAGATCGGGATATTGAGATGGCAGAAAGGCTCATGGGTAAACAGGGATATTTAAAAATTAGGAAAGCCCTGAAAAAAAAAAATCTGCACTGCAATTCATTTTTCCAAACAGCACAGAAGCACCTATTTGATATAAACCAGCAGTACCTGGGGAACCAGCCTGATGTGGTTCATCAACAGCCTCAGCCTACTAGCTTCATCCTCAACAACCTGAATTCCCTGAGGCTGTTCATGCTTGTCCTAGTTAGGACAGCTGAGATCAGTTCATCATGGTATGGGTGTAACCCAAAACTGTGTATTCTATAGCCTTCCATGCCATTTCCCAGAAACTGTTGTGAATAGGCTATTTGCACCCTCTGCCCATAGAGCCTGACTCCTCAGGCTATAAACTAGGTGTTAAGAGGCCTGCGAGATAGGAGGATGCTCTTGTCCTCACACCCTTTGTGGAACTCCCCGCCCTGAGGGAAGTACTGAACATTCCTGCCTGAACTGGAGGATATATAATCTTGGAGTCTTGGAACATTTTTTAACCACTCTGTGGGATCCAGAGAAAGACTGCAGCTCATCGCTCTCAACCAGACTTAGACCACCCTCAACTGGACTGCAATCACCCCTTTTGACCAGACTGCAGCAGCTCTCCCACCAGCAGGTTCTTCCCCTCTCCCTTTACTTTGGACTCAAGTGGGGCCCAAGGAACACCACTTTGTTCATGCCCCAGGGTACTGGATTATACATTTGGGTTTTGTGGGTTAAGACCAATTGTTTGTTTGTATGATTGTACTTACTGTATTATTTTAGTAAATTGTTATTCTGATTTATAATCTCTCCTTTGAGTTGAGTTAATTTCCCCTGCTGGTTAACTCTTAAACCAGCACAGTGCTCCTGAAGCAGCATATTGTCCCACAGCAGCCTGTGTCCCTGCTTCCAATTTTACTGGGCTATATAGACAGCACTGCAGCCACAGGAGCATCTACAGCAGGGTAACTGATGTGACCAAAGACTACCGAACTATTTCTTAAAAACTAAGTTTTAGCCTAAAACACTTCAAAAGTCTGGATTATTTCACAAATACAGACTGTATGGAATCCAAATGGAAATGAGATCCAATCTCTCATCTCCATTTTAGAGGGAGCAATACACTCCTTTGTTCTGACTTTTGCATTTAAACACCATTTTTGCCTGAATCCCTGATGACAATCTTGCCCTCCTCACCAGTTTCCATGGATTTTACATATTCATCAGCCTTTTCCAGATGTTTTTTGCGGGCTTCACCTCCCCCAAGCCCAGGGAAGGGAGTAGGTGCTGCACTGTGGCCTCTCCAGTCTCCAATAGACAATATTTCAATGTGACTTTCAAAGCCTTATAAGATATTGAAAAGCAAACTGAGCAAGTTTAAAGACAAATAAGTTTAATTGAGGTCACATAAAATATATTTTAAACAAGCAGTGAGAAGGGATTAACAATTAAAGAACTGTACAGATAATTCTTGTTATACCCTGCCCCAAACTACCTCTGATGTTTGAAATTCCTACATCCAGATCCTGAAAATAAATAATTTTCTTATAGCCCCGTTTCAATTGTGGGCTTCCAAGTTTCCATCTTCCCAATCCTTTCCAAACAGGGATTTTCAGAGCAGCACCAACAGCTTTTTTCTTTTCTTCTGGCCACTCCTGCTGCTCCAGCAAGCCCCAGGACACTTGCCTGTAAATAAAAAAACAGCAAAGACAGTTAATAGGAGGATCCCTAAAGACCTCAAACTCAACCTTTACACTGAGCAGTTGAGTAGCTGACCTTTATTTTTATATAAAAGATGTACAATAAACAAAGTGTCTGCAATAGATTTTTCAGTTTTCTGTGTGTTGTCTGCATCCAATCTAGGCTCTAACTCCACAAGCAGGAGTTACTCCACTCTCAGGCATGCAGAGCACTGCCAAAACCCAGCACCACCGAGCACCAGGACGGCACCGGCGGTGCCAGGAGGACTCGGCAGCACCTTTCTCTCCCAGCAGCATAACACTGGCACAGGCACCGAGCAGCCACAGGCAGCTGACTACCACTGGGAGAAACAACTCAAAACTGAGGGTTTAAAGGACTAAAGGAAGTGGAGGCACAAAGTACAACCCTCTGGTGATACCTCCTCTCATCAGGGTTTCCTCCAGCAAGTGGAATAATGTAGGTTAGGTAAACCTATTGCTGGATAAACCAGGTTATTCTTTCCACCCTCAGGACCTGAGGCTGGTACAGGACCTCGATTACAACCAGAAGAGGACGTTTAGTTTACTAACAACAGAACGGAGTGTTTGCCCATCTCCCCTCGTTGGCTCACGGTCACAACCTCATCCACGCTGCCTGAGATGCTCCCGCGATCTCCCTGTGTCTCATGCACCGGTTATCCCTTTACATCTCCTCTCCACAGGCACCGGTGTTCTCCTGGAGGGGCCTCACGCGGCTGTTCCCCCTCAGCACAACTCGTGGGAGGCGGCTCGTGCGGACCCGTCACCCGAGGTTTGTTCCCTTCGAGGTTTGTTCCCTTCGCACGGTTCTCGGCCACCCTGAGCTCCGGGTGCGACCCCCTCACACGTGCCCCAGCCTCCCATCAGGTGATGCCCTAAAGAGAGCACAGGAGAAACGCCGCTAAAAATATTCAGTTAAATCTGTATGCACAGTTTAACACTTGGGCCCTGCCGTATGGGAGGGATAAAAAGATATCCAACCATAATCACGAGGAGCTAGTGCCGGACGGCACAGCGGACAGAACACCCCCTGTGCCGGGGGACCCGCGGGCCCAGCGCCTTCCGGCCGGTAGAAACGAGTAAATAAAAAAAAAAAATACGAATATTTCAGGTGGCGGTCTGCGTTCCCGGAGCTCCGGGGCGCGGTGAGGAACCGCCGGGTCTGCAGTCCCGGTGCCGGTGCCTTCCCTCCCCCGCTCCTCTCCCCTCACGGCGGCCGCGGCGAGCCCGGCGCCTTCCCCTCCCCTCACTGCTGTTACCTCATGGCGGCCCCTCATGGCGGCGGCCGAGGGACGCCCGGCCCGGCCCAGGGCCGTTCCCTCCCCTCACGGCCGCGGGTCTCTCCCGTTCCCCCACGCGGCGGCGGGCGCAGAGAAAGGCCGGGCCTCGCCGCGCGGCCGAGGTGGTTCCGCAGGCGCCGCCCCGCTCGCCTCAGCCGCTCCCCCGGGGCGGGACCGCCCGGCAGGCGGTAGAAAGACCCTCGGTAATGGCAGGCACAGGAAGATACGGGCTGGTTTAATGATCAGCTCGTCCCACCCCGTGCCAGGGTGGGGACACCTTCCACTAGCCCAGGTTGCTCCAACGTGGCCTTGGAAACTCCCAGGGATCCAGGGGCAGCCACAGCTTCTCTGGGCAACCTGTGCCAGGGCCTCCCCACCCTCACAGGGAACAGCTTCTTCCCCGTATCGAATCTAAACCTGCTCTGGCAGTGGGAAGCCATTCCCCTTGTCCTGTCCCTCCATCCCTTGTCCCCAGTCCCTCTCCAGCTCTCCTGGAGCCCCTTTAGGCCCTGCAAGGGGCTCTCAGGTCTCCCTGGAGCCTTCTCTTCTCCCGGGGAACCCGCCCAGCTCTCCCAGCCTGGCTCCAGAGCAGAGGGGCTCCAGCCCTCGAAGCATCTCCGTGGCTTCCTCTGGACCCTCTCCAGTAGCTCCACGTCCTTGTGCTGCTGGATCCCAGAGCTGGAGGCAGCTCTGCAGGGGGGTCTCACAAGGGCAGAGCAGAGGGGCAGAATCCCCCCTGACCTGCTGCCCACTCCTCTTTGGATGCAGCCCAGCACACGGGGGGTTTCTGGGCTGCGAGTGCACACTGCTGGCTCATGTGCAGCTTTCCATCCACGAGAACCCCCAAGCCCTTCCCTGCAGGGCTGCTCTCAATGGATTCTTCTTCCCATCTGTACTCGTGCGTGGGATTGCCCAGCCCCAGGTGCAGTACTTCAGAGGGCTGAATCTGCTGAAAGAGAGGACAAGGCAGAGACGAGGCCGTGCCCACCAATGCGGGTGTTGAGCATGAGCGTGTGGCTCATGGTGCACAGACACCTGCAGTGTGTCACCAGCGCAGTGCCTGGCTGTGACAGACACCGAGGGCATCAAAGTGCTTCTCACCAGAGCCCACCTAATGTCCAAACTTGCTTGGCTGTCGGGCTGGAGGTGACCACCACAGTACAGGCAGCAGCAGTGACCACAGCAAATGGGTCCAGCTGATGCTACACATCCACAGAAGTTTTCTTCCAGAGATTTCCTAAATTTTCTCCTTCCCAAAGTGTTACTCTTTCTTTTGCTCTGGGGACTGAGGGTGTGGCACAAATGTTGAGCCAAAGTCTGATCAGTATGGGAGGATCATGTATTGACCCTGCAGTGCCACAGCTGGAGGTGAGCAGAGACGTGGAGCAGTTTGGAGCTGAGAGAGCAGTGAATCAGCACTCTTGCTGCCACCAGAGCTCCAGACATCGGTTACACCAGGGCATGTCCCACACCAGGCTCGTGGCACACGTCCTTTGGAAGCATTATAGCTAGTGCAAGTCCCTTGAGTGGATGCACTGTGCCAGAAGACAGTGGTTTTGTCCTGATTTAACCCATCCTGCTAATTTATGGGAGCAAAATCACTCAGATGTGATCCTTCCTTTGTTCTGTAGCTAAGCATTCACTCAACAGGGGTTACCCAGCTTCTGGAGCCTGTTGAGTTGCTTTGAACACAAGCTGCAGGACTGTGCTGGGATGCAGGCTGCTCAGGGGAGGCTGTGTCCAGACTGGAGGAGTTCTCCGAGCACTGGCTGTGCCTTTGTTTTGAGGTAACTCATATCTCTAATCTGCCTTGGAACAAAGTTTCTCAGTCCCTTTAGTCCCCACCACAATGCTTGCAGGAGAAAAGGAGGATCTGTTTAGCTTCCACCAAGCCAAGATGAACAATAGGCCAAGCAGGTGCAAGCCTTTGTTTGAGCCACCCTAACAATGTGCTCCAAGGCCAGCAACCAGAGGGAAAGCTGTGCACACACAGGGAAATCTATGCTGGGAAGTGAGAGGCTGGTCCTGGCATCAGGAGTCACTGAGTTCTGGTATTTGGCATTCAGGAAGCTTTTGAAGTATCTCCCTGATCCTACTGAAAATGTCTTATTAAAAGAGACAAAGCATATTAATTTGGGACCCATGCTGTGCTAATGAGTTTCACAGCTTCCAAACCAGAGCTGTGGCTTAAGGTCTTGGCAGAGTCATCACCCATCCCTGTCTGTGGGCACGTGCCCCCAGGCACAGGCAGAGACACCTCCAGGAACAAGATCCTGAAGTGCTCTGAGTCTGCTCTCACCTGTCCCCCCACCAGACAGCTTTTCATCTGCTGAATTGGGCATAGCTGGGAAACGAGGCCCTCCCCACGTTCACCACTGACAGGGAAAGCACCGAGCTCCTTGCCCTGCTCAGCACCCAGCTCTCTCCCCACGCACAGCCATGTCCTGGGTGCTTCCTGGGATGAGGCAGGATCAGGCTGTGCCAGGGAGGAACCCCCCACATGGCATGGCCTGTGTGAGCACCCCCACATCCAGGCAGAATAGCTGCCTGCCTCGGGCTGAAAACAGACCAAGAGAAGCATTGGAAGAACACAGAGCTGGAGTGGATGATTGCCCGAGGCCAGAGACAGCTCCAGCTGAGGATCATCCCCCAGCTCTGGGAGCCTAAGCACAGGAGGAGCGAGGGGAGGGATCCCAGCCTTTCCAGGAAGGCCTTCAAATGTCTCACTGGAGCACAGAGCCCAGCGAAAAACTTCCTTTGAATGGGTCCCAAGTGAGAGATGTCATGGTTACACTGCTGTGCCTGGGCATGGACACAGGGAGCACTGACACGGGGGTCCAGCAGAGTCCAGGGAAGGTGTAGCTCATCTCTCTCCCAGTAAGGCTTGGCAGCACTACAACTCATTTTCTGCTTGTTTCAGGGCAGGGTTTTTTGCTGCTGGAAGCTGCTTCTGAGCTGGCACTTCTCCCCCATGTGCCTGAAGTGGGACAGGGCGAGCAGAGAACCAGCTCCCTGGCCCTCTGGTTCCCATTAGCTGGCACTGGAGTTCAGTTTTCCCGGCTCCACAGCTCCTGTGTTTCCCACACTGGTTCTCCATGCCCCTATGTGTTCACCTCAGCGTTGAGGATGTGGATATTCACAGCAGAGGTGATCCTGCTGAACTCTCCAGCTTCAATCTGGGAAGAAAAGTACTTTTACTGCTTGGATATGGCATTTTGAACAAGAATTCCTTCCCCTGCAGCTCATGACACAGGTGGGACTCTGTCCCTCCATGCTGAGAAGGAAAATTAGCCCTCAGCACACAAGGAGAGATACAGGTCAGATTATTCAGCCTGGAAGAAAGTGCTTTTATAGCCAGATAATTCAGCTAGAGAGAGAAATGTTAATGGGAGGAATCATTTGCACTCTCTCCAAGCAAGAGTAGGGAGTTTTCAATTGGAGACAAATTTTCTCTTAGCTCCTGGCTTGTTGAACTGGGGTGCTCTGGGCTGTCTATCCATCCAAACCACATCCATACATCACATCCAGGGTGGACATGAAGCAGTTAGAGCGAGTCCAGAGGAAGACATCAAGATAATTAGAGGCATGGAGCAGCTCTGCTGGGAGGAAAGGCTGAGAGAATTGGGATTGTTCAGCCTGCAGAAGAGAAGGCTCCAGTGTGACCTAATTGTGGCCTTCCAGTGCCTGAAGGAGCTGACAGAAAAGATGGAGAGAGACTATTGACAGGGGCCTGGAGTGACAGGACAGGGGGAATGGCTTCAAACTGATAGAGAGTAGGTTTAGTTTGGATATTGGGAAGAAGTCTTTGCCTGTGAGGGTGGTGAGGCCCTGGCACAGGTTGCCCAGAGAAGTTGTGGTTACCCCTGGATCCCTGGGAGTGTCCAAGGCCAGGTTGGACGGGGCTTGGAGCAATCTGGACTAGTGGAAGGTGTGGGGGTGGGATTGGATGAGCTTTAAGGTCCCTTCCAACCCATTCTGTGCTTCTCTGACTCTGTGATTCTATGATTCAATGATCTCCTCTGACTCCTCAGAAGGGTCCCTGGCATTTCCACTTCCCCACTGCCATCACAAGATGGCATTCCAGGCCTAAAAGCTGAGCCTGCTCAGCTGATGCTTGGAGGTCTTTTCCAGACCCCGAGGTGTCCAACGCCAGGGGAAGCTGTGGATTTAACCCTGCCTGCTGAGCTCCTCTGCCAGCTCTCAGCCCCGATATTGCCTTTTAATCACATCCCTTAATGTCAAGGCTGCACTTTAAGCACCTGGAATGAAACACTGCAACCGTTAGTGCTGTAACCTCTGAGCCACCTGATTGCACTGAGTGAAGCCAGTCGTAGTTGTGACAGTTAATGGCACGCAGAGCACTTTAATCTTGGCCTGCGGCACCTCTGGCTCTTGCAGGGTCTCCTCTGCCCCGAGGAGACTCTGCTAATCAGACCAAGCCAGGAAGTAGTTTAAGACATGGCCAAATGAAGCCAAGGGCAAACCATGAGCAAAATGTGTCTGACTCATTTTGTTGCAAAGCACTGTCAAAGGTAGAACTGCCTTTTGTTTGCCTGAGAACGATTTGAGAGAGCAATGATAAGCCTTTCAATAATTTATACCTTTAAAATAACAACAAGAACAACAACAAAAAAAGAGAAATCACTTGTCTTAGATATGATTTTTAAAAAATAAAGCCTATTTTGAGTTAGATGCATAAAGCCCTAGTGTGGTGTGTATCACCTCTGTGTACCCCCTGCTACTTCTGCCCTCGTGGGGACACAGCTTGTCCTGAGCCACCTGCCCACCCAGGGCAGGACCCACAGCCAAGAGCCGTGGATCAGTGTGGCCACATTGGTGAGGGACTTCAGGATCACCTGACACCCACAAAACTATGGGACAGGAGCCCCATTTAGGCTCAGCCCTGGAGCTTCCCTCATCCCATGGCAGATGCTGCAGGAGCACCTTGGCTCGTGGGCATACCCCTGGGTTCCTGGACGGGCCCTCACACACAGTGTAGCTGTGTCTCTTGCTGTATTTTCCAGCTGAACTTTGGATCCGTGCTATAGCTGTGCCTCCAGCCCTTGGCTCCTCTCTGGGCTCTGGACTGGGGTCATTGCAAGCTGTACCTGGGATGGTGACCCTGTAACCAGCCCTGGCCATAACCCTGTAACCCTGGCTGTGCTCAGAGCTGGTGGGACTCTGCCGAATGATGGGACATCTCTGCTGAGCTCATTTTCTCTTCCCTTCCCAAATGTTCCCTTCCCTTCCCAAACCTTCCCTTCCCTTCCCCTTTCCCTTGCTGGGCCCAGCAGACAGTAAGTACCAGACCTGTTCCCTGTACCTCTGTACATCACCTTCTCCTCCATGGCCCTCCCCAGGTGCCAGGGAGGGAGCTGTCCTGCTCTTTGGTGGCTGTATCAGATGAAGGCACAGGGCTGGGATAACGTGAGGCTCACTGCTCCCACGTGTGAGTGGGTGTTCCAGGCTTCGTCCACTGGTTGCTCCCCACAAGAAGAACCCATGATCCAACCATTTTCTCTGGCCAAGGGCCTGCAGCCTCTCACCAGGGCTTAGTATTTGCCTGTCTTGATGGATTGGTGGCTGTGCTGTGTGCTGGGTGACAGCTCTGCCTGGCACAGCTCCCGGGGGGTGGCAGCGGGGCAGGATCTGTTCCTGAGCTGTCTGGGAGGCTGTGCTGGACGTGTCCCTCTGGGCAGCTCAGGGGAAGGCTGGTTGGGCTGTTCCCTTCTCTGTGGAGCTGGAGAGCAACCTCGCTTGTTCTGGAGGGAAGAACAGTCAGAAAAGGTTATACAAACCCATATCAGCCTGCTGGAGGGCTGGAGGCACCGGCACCCAGAGCATGTCCTGGGACTCTGCCTGCTGGGACCCTGCCTGCAGCCCCTCTACCACTTCCCTCCCTCCAGGCCCACGTGGGTCTCCTCTCTCCCCCAGAGCCTTGGTCTTTTTGTTGTTCAAAATGTGCTCAGGCAGCACAAGAGGCCTGTGCACTTCCCTCTGCTCTGGGCTGAAACTGCTGCAGAGCAATTTCTTTTTCCATTAGGTCTCTGGCAAAACCCTGGAGCTCTGCTCCCTTCCCCTTTCATCCCTGCTCTCCTCCTGCTGAGCTCCTCCCTGGCCTGGTCTCCTTCCCTGGTGTCCCTTTCCCCTTCCTGCTCCTATTTAACCTCCATTTTTTTGCTCCTCTCCCTCCTTCAGTGCTCCCATCCAGAAGACAGATCATAACCCACGAGCTCTGTTACTCAGTGCCTGTCATCCAACAGATCTTAAGCCAGTTTCTCACTGTGATAAATGTGATCTCCTCCTATAGAGAGGATCCCCCAGGTCACAAGTCACCGCTGGGGTCTGTGGCAGTCCCACAGCATCAACCCCAAAAGTACAGGGGGTGTAGCAGCTGCCTTGCCCCGAGCATGGGCACCACAACCTGCTCCTCTCCCCACTGTGGGCTCCCTTTAGGAATTCAGATCCACAGCAAGTCCCACCAAACACACCTGTGTCCTTCCAGTGGCCCACCAGGTCCCCTGGCAGCAAGGAAAACTGTGGGACAAGTGACCAGGGACAGGGTTAAGCCTGTGGAGCAGAGCTGGAGGGGCCTGGCACGGCCAACCTGAGCTGTGCTGGAGCTCTGATGGCTCTAAATTGTAGTGATGGTAAAACCCACTTACTCTGAGCTGTTTTGCTGGTGCTGGTTTAAACCTGTGAGGTTTCATAAAGCCTGACTCGAGTCCCGGGGGATTTTAGGCAGTGAATTTTAGGGTGGTGTGAGCACAGCCCACATGTCCTGGGGATGGATGCTGGGGAGAGGTGGGTGGGCACATCAAGAAAAGCACCAGCCCAGCACTTTAGAGCAGAGCTAATGGGGAACAGCTTATTCCATTTACAAAAAAAAAAAAAAAAAAAGGGAAAAAATAATCGTTCTTAATTAGGACAGAAACCCCGAGATAGACTTTTTTTAAAGAAAAAACCTAAAAATATCATTTTTGCTTTGATTTGAAAACTATTTTGGCTCTTCAGACTGTAAGATAAAACACATTGGAATTGACGATGCATTTCACAGCAAAAATACAACCCTTTTCATCTTGAAAATGCTGAAATGGGTTGTTACGAAATTTTCAACGTTTACCCCCTTTTCAAAAAACAAAATTTTTAATTTAGCTGAAATGGTTTCTTTTTCCCCTCCTTAAAGGAAAATCTTGATTACATTTTTTTTCCCAACAGCTTTAATTGGAATTAACAATTACAGCTGATTCTTGGCTGGGTGATAAACAGCTGGACTGTGCAGCCCTCTCTGCTCTGGGACTTCCAAACAAGCCCCAGCACTGGCAGTTTAGCCCTCTGCAACATTCTAGGCTTGTCTAGTCACTGGAATTTATTTTTCTTTCCTTTTTTTCCCCACTCTTTCTCCTCTGAGGGTTAGTTTTTACCAGTGCAGCATCTCTAACAGTCAGGGAACTTCACAGTGAGTCGAGGTCTCATTGATTTCTCGAGGAAGAAGCCGCATACTAATTTTTCCTATTTTTCTCCCTTGAGGAATGCAGGTAACAGCCTCGGGAAGGCATCTGGGTTTGTAGATATTATGTTCACCTGCTGGCTGACAGGAAGGTCTCAGGTCTGTGGGACCATCATGGGACACAAGGAGACCTCGGCTGGCCTGGTGCAATGTCTGGAGATGACGCTGCTGTCGCTGGTAAAGCTCGTGGGATTAGAGCAGAATAGGTTAAGCCTGAGAAAAGCGTTAGGTGAGAATCAGGGCACGGATCAGGTCATGCTCCAGCCAAGAAAGAAGCCAGGAAGGGCATCCTGCTTAAACCAGCCCCTCTCAGGCTGAGGAAAGCCTTTGCTTGTCATGCCCAGGGAGAGGCTTGTTGCAGGCAGCAGCTCAGCCCCAGGGCAAGGGCTGGCCCTTGGTGCCTCTGCAGCAAACCCATCCATCAGCTGGGGGGTTCCCAGGCTCGAGCCCACCCTGCAGGCCCCAGAGCCCAGCAGAAAGTGCTGCAGGAAATCCCAGGGCTTGTCAGGGCTGCAGGCCAAGTCAGAGCCTTCTTGGATGGCACGTCCAGGTTTGTCCAGGGCCTACTACCCTGTGTTGGGGGGCTGGGGGTTCAGCTGCCACCCTGACAATGCTTTCCTCTGCATTGAGGAGGATTTTCATACACCCCAGCCCTTTGGGGGCAAGGGAAGGAAAAGCTCAGCAGTGTGAATGGGGAGGAAGAGCACAGTGGTAAAGAGAAAGGGCAGATATTACAGTCTGCTCTTAAACCCCCTAAACCCTCCATTTCAGCCACCCAGGCAGGTCCAGCCTTTGCAGGCAACCTCCAGAGAGCCAGCAGGCACTGGGGCATCCTCCTTCACCAAAACCAGTGTCCCCAGTGCCCCCAGTGCCCTCTGCCACTCCCCTGCTGCCGAGTCCAGTGCTTTCCATCACTGCTCATCCCTGTGCTGGCTCTGTGCTGTGAGGGCTGATCTCCTCTCCCTGGAAACAAGCCCATGGCTCCAGCCTGTCCCACCTCATTCCTCCCACTCCCCTGCCAACAGTTATGACCATCCTGGACAATCCTGAGGTAGCATTAAGCAAGAGGGAGATTTCCATACAGAACCATCCATGTGATGAACAGATTAAGAGATTTTGTGTAAATTAAAGCCTTTCTTCACACTTCTCACTTCCAACTCTTCAGCTGTTGCTCTTTTCCTTTTAATCCTGTACAGAAATTGCTGTGGGCCTCATCCCCTTTGCTGCTGTTTTCTCCCCATGGTGACCCAGGGACGTGGCTGGCAGCCCCCACTGCTCTTTGCCACCCAGTTTTCCCAAAATCTTCACTGTGCTGAGTCCTGGGCAGACCCTGCTGCTCCGAGGCCAGTGCTGCAGAGAGGAGGATGCTGTGAGCACAGCTTGTTTATACACAAACCAACCCAGGAGAGGGGCTGTAAATGCCTCTTTATTTCCATATTTATCATCACACTTCAGATGGATGAGGAACCCGATGGAAAGTTTAGATGAAACAGGGAAGAAATGAAAAAGTGTCAGCAAGAGACAGCTCAGCTGAGAGATTGGGAGCCCCAAGGGCTTCCAGGAGCAAAAAGGCTTTCAATTACCACTCTGCTGCTCCATAACATCCTTGTTTCCCCGCTGCACAGCTGGGAGGGATGGGCAGCTGGGGAGCCCTGCCATCCTGTGAGCCCACTGTTCTCCCAAAGACTGCAGCCTGGTCATTGCAGGGAGATGGACCTGAGACCCTAAAGCAGCAATTTTGGTCTTGGTGGTGTTTCATGGGCTGATTCCTTCCCAGATTTTGGAGGGTATCAGCAGATAAATGGAGAGGCTCCAGAAGTATCTCCAGGTAACAGGTGCCATGGCCACTTGTGCCATGGTGGAAAGGAGCCACAAAGCTCTGCACACCTTCAGAACACCCAACACTGGGCATTGGTGATGGATGGAGATTTAAAGCCCATTTTTGCAGGGAATAATGGCTCATAACCATCCCCTCTCCTTTAAGTGTGTGACACTGCTAAGGTGGTCTCCTTGTTTCCACCTTATGGGACGTGTTTTATGACTTGTCCCTGCCCTTGCTCCAGAGCCCACGTGTGCTGTGGTGTGGAGATGCTTCAAGTACAGTGCAGAGGAGGTGGCAGCCGGGGTGTGGCTCCTGGAGGAGGCAGCTGGAGCAGCAGGGATGGGGGCTTTCCAAGGATCTGAAACCTTCAGCCCTGGGAGGGGACTGTCAAGGGATCCTGGCTCTGCTGAGGGATAACCAGGGCTGTGTCCTGCCCAGGGCCCCTGGTCCCTGGCTCACCTGTAAAGCCTCGTGCTTCTCTGGCAGAGCCCCTCTGAGGGCAGGGATGGCCCCTGGGCTCATCCCACTTCCCACTCTGGAGCCTCTGAGGGATGAATGGCAAAAGGCCTGGGATGAGTTGGGTTTTTTTGACAGTGAATGAAATAGGATTTGTGCTGCTTGTGATGAGAGGCTGCAAGTGGGACCCCCCTGATCCTCGTGGCAATTCAGAGAGGCCGATGCTGAGGTGGCAGAACTGGTCCTGCCATAGCCCCGTGTCCCAGCACACAAAATGGGTGAGAAAAAGCATTTTAGCAGTGAGTGAGGTGACCCTGCAGCTGTGATACCCTAACCCATCTCATCTCAAGCCCTGGGGTCCCCTCTGGGTGTACATGCACTGCAAAAGCACTCTACTCTGGGCCGGGCTGGGTCGTGACCCGCTCCTTGGGCTGTAAAGACACATTTCATCATGTCAGCATGGAAAGTGGCTGCTGGTGAGACTGGGACAGGCTGGAGGGGATGCACAGCACTGGAGCTGCAGGCTCTTAAACAATTACAGCTACTCGAGCCCAGATTTCATCTCATATTTTGCTACAGCACAACTAAAGCAGTAAAGAGGAAGGAAAGGCTGGGGGGGAAATCTTTCAGGCAACAATCCTGATAGGACTCTGTTTAGACTTGTCTGGCCACAAATCCATCTATTTTGGTATAAAGCCTGGACCTGCCACTTGCAAATGTGAGCTAATGAGTCTCCTGCAGCCTGTGGAGTTTGCTTCTTATCCACTAGAATGACACCTCTCGTGCTGGTCCTGGTGTCCCCCCAGAGGGAAAAGGGCAATTGAACCCTCTGGACTTCTCTGCCTTGTTGTGTTGAACAGCATCTCATGGCTTTCCTCCGGGTCTTCCCCCAACCAAAACTACTTGCAGGTACTTCAATATGAAAGAAAAATCACAGAAAATTAAGAGTTACCTTGTGAGGGGCAGTGGTGTGAGGCTTCCCAGCGATGGCACCTTGTGGCTTTATTTTGCTTTTGGACTTAAATTGAATGTCCAATTATGTGTCTGGGGGTGTTCAGCACAAGCCAGGTAAATCCATTTCTGACCAAATTTGGGACACGTTGCCATGGCTGAGCTCCTGGAGAAGCCAAACGGCCCTGAGGAGGGGAGGTGGCTCCAGCTGAGCATGCAGCGCTCCCAGGCACAAACCCACATGGCCTTTTCCTGAAGAAAATCTGAATCTGTGTTGGCCCAAGAGTCACCTTGTGGCCCTCAGCACCATCCTCACAGTAATGGCACTGTTTTGCCTCTGGATAGGAGCTGGAAAACAGTAATCCTTGAAATCAAGTAATTAGGGCAGCTGGAAAGGCAAGGGGAAGTTTTATCAGCTTTATTGTGATAGTGAATCCCAATGCAGTGTGAAGCTGCTGATCTGGGCTTGTGCAGAGCAAGAACAAGTTCTGTGCATCCCTGGGGCCTCAGCTCTCCCTGCTGCACCACTGCTCCCCAAGACTGGTCCAGCTTTTCCCAGCCCTCGGCCTTGTTCATTGTTACCTTGTGAAGCTGTTGATGGAGGAGCCATCAGTGCTGTTTCACAGGGAATAACCCAATTCTGCACTCTCAGCTTCTCTTGGGCATCCCAGGGAGGGGATTGTCCTGCTCTGCTCTGCCCTGGGGCGGCCTCACCTGCAATATTGGGGCAGTTTGGGGCACCCCAATATAAGAAAGAGATTGAGCCATTAGAGAGTGTCCAAAGGAGGGCAATGAAAATGGGGAAGGGCCTTGATTTGAAGGCGTGGGAGGACACTTGGTGTGTTCAGCTGGAGCAGAGGAGATTGAGGGGAGACCTCAGTGCAGTTCCAACTGCCTGGGCAGGGGCAGAGGAGGGGCAGGGACTGAGCTCTGCTCTGGGGGACCAGGGACAGCAGCCAGGGAATGGCTGGAGCTGTGTCAGGGCAGGCTCAGGTTGGATCTCAGCAAAAGGTTCTTCCCCCAGAGGCTGGTTGGGCACTGCCCAGGCTCCCCAGGGCAGTGGGCACAGCCCCAAGGCTGCCAGAGCTCCAGGAGGGTTTGGCTGATCCTCTGGGGCACAGGGGATGACTCTTGGGGATGGTCCTGTGCAGGGCCAGGGGTTGGACTGGATGATCCTTGTGGGTCCCTTCCAGCTCAGCACATTCTGTGATTCTGTGATGAGGGAAGACAGAGGTGCCAGTTCCTGGTGTTTGGGAACGCTCTGAGCTCACAGCAGTGCTGGGCAGTCCCTGCTGGCACAGGGCAGCACCTGGCACACCTGGGCAGGATGCTCTGGCCAGGGAGACCATCCCCAAATCCCACCCTGCACTAGGGGCCAGCCACTTTGAGCAAAGCTGGCCCTTGAAGGAAGTTTACCATGAGGAATCAACTCCATGAAGTGCAGTTCCCCAGGATGCTGCAGGATCAGGGCTCTGCGCTCATTAACCCCCAGGGCCACTGAGGAAGCCCAGGAGTGGCTGCAAACAGACAGCTGAAGGCTGATGGATTCCTGCTGCCTCCCACCGAGGCTGCCCACAATCCATCAATTACCTATCTGCTTAGTCCTTTTCTCCAGCCTTTTACAATCTAAATAGCACATTTTATAGTCGCAGCTAAGTGATGTGATCAACATCAATTACCTACTAAAAGAGAATCAAGTCTTGATTTAAAATTAAGTGCCGCATTTTGCCATGTTCTTTATATGTAGCCAACAGAATAATTGCAGTGAAATAAAAACTAATTACACAACTCCACAATTAGGCCTCCCTCCTAGTGCTGTGATTGTCTTTAAGTACATTGATGAAAAATTACTCCCAGCCCTAAATTACTCTCACACACCCATCTTCTCCAATACCTTTGAAAAAAACCCTCCACCCCATCAGATCAAACAGAACTTGAGATACACAAGATAACACATGCAGAGAGTGTTTCCTCATCTCCTGGATGTGGGAGCAGTTTCAGACGCAGGATTAGGTTGGGATTGTCTGAGGATGCAGCATTGCTGCTCTGTGGATGGACTCAATATCTCAGCAAGGCTTCCCAAACCGCCTGGGCCTGCCACAGCCAGGGAGAAAATCCTCTTCCCTGTGTTCCAGCTGACATTTGACTCCTGGGCTGGAAGCAGAGGCCAGTCCTGCCCAGCTGCCAGCCTGGGGCTCGCTGTGTGGAGGGGTTTGATTGCTGTGCCTGAAAGAGGGGGATCACGCGGCTTCAGAGAGATGGGGATCATCCCATTCTGTTCCAGCTGGCAGAAACAAGGGGCAGAGCTGGATCCAGCTCACCTGCCCCACTGGAGAGATGACAGCAGGGTTTGGGCAGAGCTGGAGCCATGTCCTGAGCTGTGGCAATGCTGCTCCAGGAGCACAGAGGGCCTGGAGCCCAAGGGAAGAAGGAAGCGGCTGGAATAGGGCAAGGCAAAGGCCAGGAGTTACATGGAGCCAGAAAGCACTGCTGCCTGAGAAACCACAACCCCCAGCAAAAATCATAAACCTCAATAAAGCTCCTGATGGGCTTTGTGGGCTTTGATTCCAGATTATGTTTTTGAGGTGTTTACAACCAACCTGGAAAGACTGAAAACATTCAATTACTCGAAAGGGAAGCTGAGATTTGCTCACAGTCAATCTCCTGCCTCCAGGATCTCTGTGGGTGCCAGCAGCAAAGCACAGCACATAGGTGAGCAGAGCCATGGGGGCACCAGCCCAGGGGTCTGTGCCACCCCTTCAGTTGTCACCTGCTGTCCCTGAGCAGCCTCAGCTGGATAATTAAGCATTGCAGGTTTAATTTTGGGGTTGGCAGGGTGGGTTTGGCTGCTGTGTGGTGGATCCCATGGGCTGCTCCTCAGCCACAGCCCAGCTCTTGCCAGGGAGGGTTGCACAGCTCCTGGCTGTGGATTTTCCATCATTTCTGCAATGCCATCATTCAGTCACCACCGGGAGAGGGGCAGGAAGTGCTTTGGCATCTGATTTTAATCAGCACAGTGCTGGAAGTGAACAAGGCACACGGAGTTGTGGGGTCACACTTGCAGCAGGCCAGCATTCCCTGTGCCTTTTCTGACTTTCTCACCTCATTCTCGGGCCAGGGGTGCCAAGCCTGTGAATTGACACCCTTGTATCTACCTGAAACCTCACGACCTCCCTCGGAACACGTGAAAAATAAAGGTGCTGAAGCAGCCTGTGGCAGAGATGTGATATGAGAGGTGTGAGTCCAACAATATCTCCTGATCCTTGTGAATATCCCTCCTGTCCCCCAGCACACATTTCAAATATCCCCTCCTGTCCCCCAGCACCCATCCCAAATTTTCCCCCCTTCTCTCCCAGCACCGGAGCCAGGGCATCTCAGGACACCCCAACACGGGCAGCTGAAGCCCCCCTGGCCCAGCCCCCCTCCCCGGCTGCACCCCCGTGCCGGGG
This sequence comes from Pseudopipra pipra, assembly GCF_036250125.1. Taxonomy (NCBI): domain Eukaryota; kingdom Metazoa; phylum Chordata; class Aves; order Passeriformes; family Pipridae; genus Pseudopipra; species Pseudopipra pipra. Next base: position 1,846,331 of record NC_087563.1, on the reverse strand, counting down.
GCTCAGGGCTGTCCTCACCCTCCCGTTTCCCCCCCGCTCCTGGGGCTGCTGGAGCCCATCAAGCCCCGGTGCCACCACACGGGTGAGGGTCCCAGAGCAGCCCGAACGGCAGCAGCGCATGTTCAGCAAAGCCGCTTATTCCACACAATTTCCCTAACATGGAATCATGGCTAGGCTTCACGAACGAAGGAATCGCTGCGGTTGGAAAAGTCCTCCCAGCCCATGGATCCACCCTGTGCCCCATCCCCACCTTGTCCCCAGCCCAGAGCACTCAGTGCCACGGCCAGGCCTTCCTTGGACACCTCCAGGGCTGGGGACTCCAACACCTCCCTGGGCAGCCCCTGCCAGTGCCTGAACACCCTTTCCAGGGAGAAATTCCTGATGCCCAACCTAACCCGACGCGGAAGGGTCCCTCAGCCAGTCCCTCCCTGAGGGGAGAGCTCCTCCAGGCCTGCACACCACGGCGGGGCCGGTGCCCGCTGCCCGGGACAGGCCGTTCCCACAGTTAGGGCGGCTCCTGACCCGGCCCGGGACAAGGCTTGGCCCGGACAACGCTAGGCCCCGGACAAGGCCCGGCCTGGACACGGCTCCGCTCGGACATGGCCCGGACAAGACTCGACCCGGCCACGGCTCAGCCCAGCCCGGTCCAGCCCCAGCCCTCCCAGGGCGGCACGGCCGCCGCCTCACGGGGCGCGGGCGGGGCCGGTGGGCGGGGTCAAGAACGGAGCTGATTGGGCGTGGAGGGGAGGGGGCGTGGCCAAGGGTAGGAGAGAGGACAGGGGCGGTGCTGATTGGGCGCGGAGGGGTGGAGGCGGGGCCGAGGGGAGGAGAGAGGGTAGGGGCAGTGCTGATTGGGCGGAGCGTGGTCAAGGGGCGGGGCGTGGTCAAGGGGCGGGGCCGGGCCGGGCCGGGCGGAGCGTGCGCAGTGCGGAGCGGTGAGTGGGGGGGACGGGGTGGGAGGTCCCGCCGGGGCCCTGAGGGGCCGTGCCCGGGTCGTGTCCCGGGGCAGGGGCGCGGCCCGGGCACGGCCCCTGTGGGCGCGGGCCGCTGCCTCCCCTGCGCTGCCGCTGCCCTCGTTCGAGCGGAGCCGGCGGTGAGGCCTTGACGGGGCCGGGGCTGCCCCGCTTCGGCTCCGAGCGGACGTGCGCGGGCCGTGAGGGACGGCAGTATCCGGCCCCGGGGGCTTGGGCAGGGCAGGCAGCCGCTGGGGCTGCAGTGCGGGCCCTGTGGTGGCACTTACCCACGCTCTGGGGCAGGACAGGGATCCCTTACACTGAGGCGTTTCAAACATAAGTATCTAAACGTAAGTTCCCCCAAACAGGCGCAGTTTGGGTCCTGCCTGGAGCACACTGACCTCCCAGGCAGCTGTGGAATAGAAACGTGCTGGTACCGCTGGAGCAGCTCCAGGACATTAAAATGGATTTTTCTTCAGGGCCTGAATTTTAAAACTGTTTAATTATTTTGGTACAAGCCTGCATATGGCTCTCTGGCTGGAGAACTCGCAAAATTACACGTTGCACAAGGCCGGGGAGCGAATGCTGAGCAAATGGGATTTTGTGTATAAACACTGTTTGGAGTGTTGCCTGAAAATGTTTAACTTCAGTGGTTGACTAACACTTGGGCGAGGAGTGATCTTTGACAGAGCACTGGCGCTGCCGCCTCTCAGCATGGCTGGGTTTACACTAACAAGTTTTGTAGATACAATTTCTTACGGGCAAGTTATTTATTCTGCAGTGTTTGGCTGCTAGAACTGAGCCAGTCCCAGTGCGGGGCGGAGGCAGAGCTGCCTGCACCGGCGCTGTTGGGTTTGCCTGCCAAAGGAGGGTAACGTGCAGAGGCATTGCCGTGGTGGAGTGTCTGTGGAAGAGCCTGCTCCGAGCACAGCCCTGGCAGGAACCTTTGAAGTGCAGATAAGTCTCTGGAGGACGTTAGATGATGATGACACACCCTGTCATTTACCGAACGTGCTGCCGCAGTGTCCCTGCTCCGTGTGAGCCTTTAAATTCATTTGTGCTCTGGGAGCAGCATTGTTAAGGGATGGACTTGTATTTTTCTGTCTTTTCTTAACCTCAACCCTGCCTTAAAATGACCAGCCTGGACCACGTTGTTTTTCAGCAGACTCCAGGGCATTTACAGAAACGGTGGAAGTATCCAAAATATTATCCCAGAAACTTTAGTGTAGGAGTGCAGCTAATGCAGGTGACAGTAGTGCTGGAATCCCTGGCTGTGTGACCACGTATTTACTAGTTTTGAAGGGATACAAATACGATCCTTTTAAAGAAATCAGCTGGAAACAATTCCTCATGAGTTGTCAGAACAGCCCTTGAACCTGCAGTGCTGTCCTCATGCCCTAAAGCAGCACAAGAGCAGTGCTGGTGCTACCACCACCTCTGTTCTTACTGTTGAGAATTTCTTTAGCCTGAGCAATAAAACACCTGTAAAACTTTCCAGCACCCCCAGAGCTCTCTCTGTGTGCTCCTGCTTGGGCTGGGTAGGTGAAAGCACATCAGCCATACCTTGAGAATTTGCAAGGCAGTGAATTATTGGGATAAATTTAGGGATAACAGTCAGCCTTTCTGTGTGCTAATCCTCTCTGCTACTGACTCCCTCGGTGGCTTTTATAACCCCCCTCAGCTCTCCCCACTTGTTCTCCTCTGAGAAAGAACATTTAACTCACGCTCGTGAGGGAGGTGAATCAGCTCTAATTAAGATTTGTTCAGTGCTTTGTTGATAAGTTCTCTGTAAAGCCAGTTGCTATTTTTTTATTAACACCCAGATATTCTTAGCACCTGAAGTGAGAAATGACACAACACTGGGGATCTCTGGGAAGCAGCTCTGCGAAGGGAGACAGTGCCTGCTAACCAGGGCTTTGTCAAATCCATTCTGGCTGCGGTTTACAAGGCAGCTCAGAAAAACCCCAAATCCCCTCGAGTCATTGGGAAATCTTAAATGTTCCTGGAAGTTAAGCCCTGCTTTTGCATGGGATTTGTAGCTCTTACCCCCTTGCTGGATTTCTCCCAAGCTGTCGGTGTGCTGATGGCATCAGCTGCTCTCACCTGCTTTGGAACGCCTTGTTGCAATTACTTCAATTCCTTCAGCAATGAGCCCCTCAAATTATCCTGTCTGGGGTAGGGAGGGCTGGGTGATGACCCTTACAGGCTCCAGCCAGTCCCAGAGGTTGGTGGGGCTGTGTGGGGTGAGAGGGGAGGAGGGAAGCTGGGAAGCCCTTCCCCAGGGGTGCATCCCATCCCCCTGCATGGGAAATGAAGCTGAAGAGCTTCGTTTGTGAAAGATAATGAAGGTGTGAATGGAAATGGTTATGGTGCTGTATGGTGCCTGTAGTGTGTGGGTGCCCCTGCAGTGGGATGAGGAGCTCTGCTGTATTTTGGGGAAGAAGAGGCTGTTCATTTGGCTCTGTCACTGCTGTAGGAGTGGCCAGATGGAGGATGCTAAAATGAAATGCAGGGCTGGAGCAGCCTCCTTGTCCATGTGTCCTGAGCCAGGTGAGAGATACTTGGCTCCAGGCTGGGCAGTGCTGGATGGTAGTGCAGATCTGGGCAGGGGCCAGTTCCCTCTGGGCCCTGATGGAATCCCAGGCTCAGAGAGCCTGACTGCTTGTCTAACTCTCCCTTGCAGTGAACTGAGCAGCCAGGTCAGCTCTTGCTGTCACAGAATGGGGAGCCCAATGGATGGTTGTCCTTCTTGTAAACCCTGTTAAAGTCTGAGAGCAGGTACCAGCCCTGGAAGGAACGAGATGGAGAAACCCCTCTGCAGGTGGTATGGGGTGCTGTGTTTTACACTGCTGAGTGCTCCACTAGTTGCCCAGATTCTCTGGTCTGTCTGTGACTTAGAGGTGATACCTGGCATGGAGCCCAGAACTGGGAATTTTATGTTCCCAGACCACGGAGATGTTTAGCTCCTCACAGCTGGAGCTGTGGAGTCACAGCACTGGCACATTTAGGCCCGTCCCTGATTTTCCTCAGCATTCCCCCCACCTGGAGAGCTTTCCCCTGGCCTCTGTTTGTGCTCCATCTCTGTTTGTGCTGTTTCCAAGTGCATTGTTTTCTGGCTTTTCTTTCTATTGATTTGTGGGTGTTTTGGGAACTTTCCTTCAGTTTATCAATTCCGATCATGACCTCCAGAGTGCTTCCAGCTCTTAACTGCTGGGCATCCTTTCAGGTTTTAGAAAAGTGCTTTCTCTGTTGTTCAGGCATTAATGAAAAGGATGAACAGAAGCAAACCTGGGCTGAGCTCTGAGAGCCCAGACACGAGGATTTCTCCTGTGGTGACATGGAATTGCTGGTAGCTACCCCTAAAGTGTGTGGGGTTGAGTTGCTTTGGTTGGTCTCTTTTTTCTTAGTTAGTAATGAGCACTGGGCTTCATTAAGGTGAGCTCACCTAGACTTAGTCCCAGCTCCTCTGGTTTTTGAAAGCATTGGATGGATAGAGTGAAAAGCCTGCTTTGTGCTGGTCAGAGGTGTGATGGGCAGGTCTCTGTATAGGGGGATTTGTGCTCTGTTTCTGAAAGCTCAGGTGGTTTTTGAGAGCTTTCAAGAACTTTATTTACATGGGGCTTCTTGCTGGTGCTTGCTGGGACTGGGATGGCTCTGAGGCAATCCCAGAACTCCCTGAGCAGCAGGATATGTGTGGGAGGAATTTGTGTCCACCATGTTCCACTCCCCTTTGTTTGTCCACAGGTCTCTCCTCAGTGAGAGTTGGGCTTGTCCGTGTGTGACTAAGGTAGTAAAAATACATTTTTCTCCTCAAGCAATTCCCAGTTCCTTGTGTGGTTGCTCTGCTCTGGAAGAATTAAAAATTACTTGCTCTGGAGAAATTAATGACACTCATTTTTATCCCTGACTAGTGTCACTGGGGGAGAGGTTGCAGGATACCTCATTCCACCAGGGCTCTGCCTTAGTGCCAATTTTGCTTAAGGAGGAGGAATTCCTTGAGCTGAAATAGATTTCACTGAAGAAAATGTCACTGCCCAGACAGGGCCAGCTCTACCCACCCTGAGTTCTGTAAGGACTGAGCTGCTGGGTTCAGCTGTTGGAATTTTAAGAGGTTGGTCCTTTTCTGAAATACTCTTCCACTCCATCTTTCTTTGCACATTGGTGTCACTGTGGGGTGAAATTTGGGCCCCACTGAATTGAAAGACAATGCAGGGTTCCTCTGTGGGAACCCTCCTCTCCAGGGTGGTAACTTGGGGTACCTGTCCACAGCTGTTCCCTCCAGCTGTGCCTCAGGGACACCATCGCCGGGGTGGAGATGCTGTGTTCTGTTTGTTCTCCTGTGTTGGTCCATGCCTGATGGTTGAGTCATAGAATTGTGGAATATCCTGAGTTGGGAGGGACCTGCAGGCACCACCCCGGTGGGTGCCCTGACCAAATTCAGTTCCAGGGGAGAAAATTCCGGCCTCCCTAAAGTGTTCCTGTGGTTTTTGTTGAATTCTTCCTTACTTGTCCCTCAGGGGCTGTGTGCTGTAGTTAAATATGGGTAGAAAGGTTGTGTTCCACTCTGGATTACAGCAGAATCTCACTGATGGATAAATTGCATCCCAAGCCCAGTTTGCAAAGCCCTTTGGGCTTCATGGGCTGCAAGAAGCTGTATTTTATTCTAGATGTGTGCTTGCTGATAATTCTATAGGATTTGCAGTCAGCAGGTTGTAAGAGCCCTGATTATACCGGTTCCCTGTGCAGTTAGACTCTGCCCAAATAATTCAAGTGCCTGCTGCAGAGAGACAAAAAGGAAAATGGGAGGATGATCCAGAAACCTCTGGATCACTGGAGCAGGTGGGAAGAAGATACATATGTTGATCTGAAGAAAATACCAAGCCAGGTATATGCCTTTAAGCATCTGAAGAAAACTCAGGATTTTCTTAATGGCTGCCTACTTTAAACGCAAATAATTCCTTTAACAAGGGGTTTTAAGGGTATAACTTAATTTTAGAATTTTTATTTCAGGCATACGTCCATAAAGTTAACTTCTTTATCGCAGAATGCTGTAATGTCTTCCATGTTGCTGCTCATTTGCAAGAAATCTCTGCACAGTTATTTCTTATGTACCAGTTAAATCTATGAGCCAACAGATGTCAAGTGTAGCAAAAATGCTATAATAATATTATGGTCTAATAATAGTTATAATGATTCTAATTACCTGGTGCAGCTTCTGAGAGAGGCAGTTCCAGAAGTCAGTGCAAAGGAGGTGTTTAACCTTGAACTGCAGGAGCAGGGCATTCCAGAGGTGCCTGGGCTGCACCCTTGTCTCCATACTGGACATCCCATTCCCTTTATTTCCTTCGGCAAACTGGGATTGGCAGTCTGGGGTGCTTTAGATGTTCAGACTTCATTTTGGCTATGTTCAGAGGAGGAGAGGAGTTTCTTGGAATGCCAGGATGTGAACCTGCTCATTTTCACCCTCTAGTGCTCAGCTGCCTGAGGACAGTGGTACCCCTGGATTGCTCCCACCTCAGGCAGGCTGTGGGGCCTCAGCAATCTCCATCCTTGGTGCCAGCTGGTTGTGCTGCTTTGAAGTGTCGGGGAGGCTTTGCCACAGCCTGGAAAGCACAAAGCCAGCCTGAATCTGCCTGATGGGAGAGCGTTTGGGGGTGTCCAGGTGAGCGGCCTGGACTTGTTGATCCCAATGGAGCCTTTGGTGTGAGAGGAGGGCACTGGGCTGTGCTGGCTCTGCCTTCCCAGTCTGGCCCCCACAGCCTCATCACAACCTCTTTCCCCACATGCTCCATGTGCCAGCTCTGTTATGTCACTCCCAATGCCCCTCTACCACCCTATTATTCCTTTAGAAAGGATCCTGGGCTGTATTTTTTATATTCCGGTGGGTTTTGCCCAACATTTCTACGTGCTGCTAGTGCTGTGGGGTCCCAGAGCTCGTTACTGTCGTAGGATAGATAAGGCAATGTGTAAGGGATCACCTGATTTTGTGACATGAAGTTGCTGAGGAGTCCCTGGGTCCCAGAGCAGAATCATTTCCGCAGAGGAAGCCCTGCATGGGCTGGAATTTGACAGCTTTCAGTGATTATGTGCCAGGCTGAACGTTTTTCCTCTAAATTATAGATTCACGTGCTGATGAGAACTCAGCAGGACCTACGGGAACGTGTCTCTTGCTTGCTGGTCCCTGGTATGGGCAGCAGCTGGGAGTCTTCTGTTTTCCTGTAAAATGGATGCAGAGGTGCCCTTGGAAGGTTTTTTCTTTGTTTCCAGCCTGCTTGTAGGCTAGGCTAGCATGCTCTGCTTCTTGGGAAAGCCAGCACCTCAGGCCAGGGCTTGTGCTGATGAGAGCTTGGCCACCTTCAGCCTGTCCTTTGGGGGGAGGTTCAGCCTGTCCTTTGGGGGGAGGTTCAGCCTGTCCTTTGGGGGGAGGTTCAGCCTGTCCTTTGGGGGGAGGTTCAGCCTGTCCTTTGGGGGGAGGTTCAGCCTGTCCTTTGGGGGGAGGTTCAACCTGTCCTTTGGGGGGAGGTTCAGCCTTTCCTCAGGGGGAGGTTCAGCCTTTCCTCAGGGGGAGGTTCAGCCTTTCCTCAGGGGGAGGTTCAGCCTGTCCTTTGGGGGAGGTTCAGCCTGTCCTTTGGGGGAGGTTCAGCCTTTCCTTTGGGGGAGGTTCAGCCTTTCCTCAGGGGGAGGTTCAGCCTGTCCTTTGGTGGGAGGTTCAGCCTGTCCTTGGAGGCAGGTGCAGCCTTTCCTTTGGGGAATTTTGCCTTCTTGCTGGAGGCAGTACCTGAGCTGGTGCATCACCTTGGAGATGAGACCATAGGAGGTGCAGGGCACAGCCTTTCCCAGGCTCACGGGAAGAAGGATGTGGTAACAGGCTGCGCTTATTTAGGAGAAAATGATTTCTCAGAGTAAATAAATTGTCAGAGAACACTTGGCGTCACCCCAGGTGCTATTAAGGAAAAAATCTCTTCAAGCCAGAGCTGTAAGGCTCATGCAATATTCACTGGCTTTTAACACACGTTGTTCCACACCAGGCGCTGCCGCCGTGCCCGGCGCTGACTCACTAACCCACTTGTGCTTCTGCTTACCCTGAGATGCCAAACCTCCTGCTGCTTTCCTTCTCCCTGTATATATATTTCTCATCCTGCCACAAGAGCGCCTTCCTTGTGGGTGACAAGTTGACCATGAGCTGGCAGTGTGCTCTTGTGGCTGGGAGGGCCAATGGGATCCTGGGGGCATCAGGAAGAGCCTTGGAGCAGGGCAGGGAGGGGATCCTGCCCCTCTGGCCAGCCCTGGGCAGGCACATCTGCAGGGCTGGGCCCAGCTCGGGCTCCTCAGTACAAGAAAGACAAGGAGCTACGGGAGAGGGTGATGAGGGGTCTGGAGCATCTCTTATGAGGAGAGACTGTGGGAGCTGGGCCTGATTAGTCTAGAGAAAGGAAGACTGAGGGGATCTCCTCCATGCATATAAATATCTCAAAGGTGGATGGCAAAAGGATGGTGCCAGACTCTTCAGTGGTGCCCAGTGACAGGACGAGGAGTAATGGCATAAACTAAAACAAAAGAAGTTTACCTCAACAAGAATTTTCCAGGGACAGTGGCAGAGCACTGGAACAGGTGCTCAGGGAGGGCCTGGGGTCTCCCTCTCCAGAGACATTCCAAACCCACCTGGATATGTTCCTGTGTCACCTGCTCCAGGTGACCCTGCCTTGGCAGGGGGGTTGGACTGGATTATGAGGCCCCTTCCAACCCAAACTATTCTGCGATTCCTGCATCCCTTTTCTCATCCCACTCTGTCCAGGTTTTCACTGCTCCGAGTTGGTTGCGAGGCTTCACTTTCCCATGACTGGTTGGGTTTCCAAGGGATGTGAAGGGTGTGTGGGTGCACTGAGCTCTCCTGCATGCAGAAACACCTTCCGGTGTTGGCAGGCTGTTCCAACACACCCCAACCCCTGTCTGCTCATGCTGACATCCTTGGGGGATTGGGGACACTGCCTTTTCCTCTTGCCTCCCTTGGTGCACTCTTTCCTTGTCTAGTTTCTGGGACACAGAGAACTGTCCTAACAAGGTCTGGAAGAGCCCTCTGGCCCCTCTCTGCCTCACTGCCTCCACATCTCATTCCAGACTTCATCTGTAAACATTTCTTTGCCCTTGCTAAACACTGTGTCTCTTAATTTCTCTCTGCAAGAGTATTATTTAATTTGTAACTGTTTTAGGACATTATTTGAAAAATCCGATATGAAGCTGTATTTCATTTACTGTAATGATCCACTAATGCGGGCATATTTCAAAGGCAGGCCATGCAGTACTGTGGGATTTAATTAAATTTTGTTTTTCAAGTAAGCATCAATAGACAGACAATAACAAATGGTGGACAATATGCATACAGAACAAAGTCACTCCATTTTCTTTTCCAAGACCATGGACGTGAAAACACATAGCCCTTAAAATGGACTTGGCCCACTCACAACTGCTGCAGTTAACTCACTTTAGGAGTTTTTTCTTCTTATTTTGACTTAATTAATTTCCTTGCTCTCTTCCTGCCCACAGAATAAACTGTTACACTGTGGAAAATTTCCAGAAGGAGCTGTGGGTGCTCAAAGTGCTGCTGCAAGCTCTGGACTCAGTGTTGTTGAGTAGCGTGTGATGGCTTGTCCAGAAGGGCCCTTGCCAGGGTGACAGAATAGAGGGGCTGGGTGTGAGGTCCTTGTTCTGTCTCTGGTGACTGGACAGGGAGGGTGCTGGGAAGGAAACATGGTGTTGCTGCATCCAGCATTGTTGTACCCAGATCAGGAATCACCAAGTGGCTCTTGAGTGCATTTCATTCCTTTTCTTCCAGCGAGTGTGGGGTAATCAAGTACACAATAGATGTGGAGAAGCTTGGGAAGCCTGTTCCAGGTCAGCAGGAGGCTGCTGGGAATCATCATGGCACTCACAGCTGACACTTGTCCATGTGCTCTGGGGTAAAGGAATTCATGGGTGACACTGTAAATGGGCTCCTTTGTTCAGGCTTGAGGAGGGGGCGAGATCACAGAATCATAGAATCAACTGGGTTAGAGAAGACCTCTGAGATCATCAAGTCCAACCCTTGATCCAACCCCACCGTGGTTCCCAGCCCATGGCACTGATGCCACATCCAGTCTCACCTTAAACACCTCCAGGGATGGTGAATCCACCGCCTCCCTGGGCAGCCCATTCCAATGGCTGATCACTCTCTCTGTAAAAAATTTCTTCCTAATATCCAACCTAAACCTCCCCTGGCACAGCTGAAGACCCAGCCCTCTTGTCCTACTGCTGGTTCCTGGGAGAAGAGACCAACCCCCACCTGGCTCCCCCCTCCTGGCAGGGAGTTGTAGAGAGTGAGGAGGTCTCCCCTGAGCCTCCTCCAGGATGAACAACCTCAGCTCCCTCAGCCTCTCCTCACAGGACTTGTGCTTGAGATGGTTCAGTTCTGCCTGGCTCTGGTGGCTGAGGTAGGTTTGGTTCTTTCCAAGTGTCTGGAGAATTTGCCATTGTTTAGAAAGAGAACCAGAACTTGCTGAGGGAGTCGGTGCGGGTGCCCTGGACTCCCACAGCGCTACAGCTCTTTGATTCTCTGTGAAGTATCTCTGAGTCAGAGAGCTGAAAAAAGCATAAATTTTTCAGAGGAAGAGCCTCCGTTCAGAGATGTGAGTTAAGCCGTGGCCTGGGTTGATGGCTAAAGCTTTGCCTGCTTAACCTGCCTGCAGAGGGATCGTGGGCTGGGGGTGAGGGCTGTGCCTGGGGCTGGCACTGAACCAGGCTGGGTCACTGTCCACAGGGCTTCAGGGTGGAAATGGAGCATGGAAACCTGGGAATCTGGGAGACCCTGGCTCCTGACTGTAAGTTCATGAAAAACATCGCTGTCGATGACAGACCTGTGTCTGCTCACCCCCCCCCCTCCTCCTCGGGATCTCGGTGTAACACTTCCCGCACTCCGGGAACAGCCTGTGTTGTGCTCCTCGCTGGAAGCAGCCCCGCCAGTCCTTTCCAGCTCTCCCGGTGCCTGGCTGAGGGGGTGTGCTGTGCCCGTGGGAGGGTCCTAGGGAGGAAGAATCCTGCCCAAGGAAGGCTGGCACGATGGGGTCCTGTGCTCACTGCCTGTGGCTGGAGAGGAGTCCTGGTGCAGATAAAAGGATCGCTAAATAAAACTTGTCATTGGGCATCAGATGCTCTTTAATTAAACTGGATAAACCCCCACACAGCTGAGGTTTGTGCTGGTACTGCTTGTGCCAAGGGGAATGCCCTGTGCCTGATTTTGTTCTTCCCTTGTGCCTTGCTTTAGGCTGCCAGATTTCTCATTTTTTCACTTCTTTTTGTTGCTGTGTAGTGTCACTCGAGGCTCTGTTGCTGAGTTTTGGGACAGACAGTTGCTTTTTGGTGACTTAAAGCAATGTGTCCTGCTTCTGCTGTCCCTTCTTTGGATCTTCTGCCTTTTTTCCCCAGCCACTCTTGCTTTGCCATAAGCAAAAGCATCCAGGAACCTCGGGCCTCTTGCAGACTCATTTTCCTGGGGCAATTTTTCTGGCTGTGGCAGGGCTCAGGTGGCTGCTCCCAGATGGAGCACACTGGAACATCTGGAGCCAGTGGCTGAGCCATGGGCTGAGAGATGTGCCCTCAGTGCAGACCAGTGAGTGCTTGAGCCTGGTCTTTGCAGGAGCAGGTGAGTGGTTTGTGTTCCCTACAGTACTGCTGGCATGATTAACCCTTGCAGATGTGCCCAGAGTAGTTTTAGGGGCTTGTTCTCCTGCCCAGCAGGAACACAGAGAAGGACATTCCAGGCTCTGTGCTTTAATGGTTCTTGCAGGACTGTGCAGCGAGGAGGGTGACTGCGAGGGACCTCGACACGAGGTCTGGAACGGCACAAGTCCAGGGCATGGGAAACTGCAATAGTGCTCAGGAATGAACAAAAAAAAGGCTCTAGGACTATTTAAAAGGAAAAATTAGTAATCTGTAATTCAATTTTGAGGGAATTCACTTGTGAGAGAGCACGTGCTGGCTGGGAGGGGAGGGCCATTTGCTCAGATGGGTGATAATCCATCGCAGCACGTTCCCGCACTGAGGCTCTTTGACAGGCATTAACCTTCCTCAGGCCTCCCGAGGATGAGCGAGGAGCTGTGCCACTGGATGAGGAGTTTCTGGACTATGTGTGATAATTCAAACACCAGACTCTTGTTAGTCATGGCTGGTGCTGGTGGCTGCCCCACGTGGGAGTGCTGTGTGGGACTGTGCTGCCGTGCTTCACAGTGAGGAGTGTGCTGGGCCCCGAGAGCACTTGGGTCTGACACCGGCCGGCTCGCTTTCTTGGATTTCTCCTTTGGAGTTTGGCAGCCATCTGCTTCAGGGAGTACAGTGGCCTCATAAGAGTTTATTTGATCTGACACATGACAAATTGTTTCTGCTGGCGGCTACTGGAGGCACAGTGTGTTCGCTGGCAGCTGCGGCTCTGCAGGCACTGGGAAGTTGAGGAAGGCAGGCCTGCCCTCCTCCTCCCTCAGGAGACATCAGTGGAGGGAGCGTGTCTTTAACCCCCCTCCCATTCCAGCCTCCCCTTTGCTGTTGTTAAACTGTGCTGTTTGCATAGATTATTCATGTTTGTGTGCTGGGTGTTGCTGCAGGTGCTGGCTGTGGCTCCTGTTGTGCATTGGAGTGTGGAGCAGAGGAGAGCCTATGTTCTGGAACAGGACCCAGGTGCCATTAAAGACACTTTGTTAAGTTGCTTTTTTTGGGGCACCCTTTTAACTCTGCAATGAGGAGTGGAAGATTACACTTCTCAGCAGAATAAAAAGTACACGTTCCCCGTGAGATACTGTAAATCCATTTTATCTGTTCTATTACCTGCAGTTTCAAGAATATGTCCCCTAAGAATTTTAATCTTGTTTTCCAGAGTTGTCTCAGGGTGAGGAATCGCTCCTATTTGCAACTTTGGGAATGATTACCTGTTCATTAATTTCTTCTCTTTCCTGCTGTCCATCTGTTATTGCTTCCAAGAGAAAAAAGCTCTCTGTAAATCTCCCCCGGAGCAGGGCTGAGAGCTTCATTAGACGGAGAGTTATGTGCGCTGGGGAGGTGTTTGTGAGGGAGGATCCCGTGGCTGTGCTCATGGACAGCCCCACGGCGTGCCCTGGCTCCTCTGGCACTGTCCCAGTGCCCTTGGCCATGCAGAGCCCACCCGGTGCCCAGCCTGGCTCACGGCTCCCTGCCCTGAGATGAAGCGAGCACGGCAGGAGCACATGTCAGGGCACACCTGGAGCACTGTGCTGAGGCACAGGCTGAGGGTCAGGGCAGCTCAAGCACCCGAGCAGTGCTTTGCCTGACGTGCTTTGCCTGCAGTGCCAGGCTGCTGTTATGAAACAGGAACGGGATGGGACAATGTGGAGCAGTTCCTGCTGCCCTGCTTTTGTCCAGCAGCTAAAAGCCAGTTCAGAGGTTTTTGTGGAAGTGCTGTTTGCTTTGGTCTTTTTTTGCTTGCTCTTTAAGTACAGAGTTGAAAGAGCTGGAGACTGCAGGCCACTGTAATTATTATTTCTTCCTGAATAGCAGAATAAATGTGCCATTTATTGCATAAATGACAGGGTCCTTGCCTTGGGAAACATATGCAGCCTGTTCCCACTGCTGGCAGCCCTTCGACATGTGAGTAACTGCCCCTGCCCAGTTCTGGGTGCAGGGAGATTTCTCACTCCCTGGTTGGGGTCGGTGCCAGAACTTGTCTTTACGTGTGACGTGTGTGGTCACTGGAAGTCACTGGGGAGGCTGTCACTGAAACAGCCTGGATTCACAGGGCAGCTGCATTTAGATGGCAGCTGATGGAGAAGCTGTAGAATAGTTTGGGATAAAATCTGCATGCAGGAGGGGACAGCTGAAGTCTGTGGTTGTTGTGGCCACTCTGAACAGATGTGGCCTGGCAGTCCTGGTGTGGATGTACCATGTCCCCACCTGCCGTGGCACTGCTGGGATGCAGAAGCAGCTGCTCAGGGTGTTCTGCTGCCTCATGGCAGAGAGGAAGGTGCTGCAGGTGCATCTTTGATCAGAACTGAGAGTGTTGTGGCTGCCAGCTCTGCCAGCAGGCAGGGAGCATTCGTGTCCTTGGCTTTGCCAGTAGCCTTACAGCAAAGGCCAAAAAATGGAGAGTGAAGATCTCTGTGTCCTTTGGCTGCTGCGTTGGGTGTCACGGTGTCTGCAGAGGCAGCAGATGCAGCGATAGCCAGGACTGCCTAAGGAAGGACCCTTCGTGGACTGGTGCTGCTCAGCTACTGAAATGTCAGTCCATGAAATGGCTCTTTATAGGGTGTTCTCACCAAAAGGATGTTCCCTTTGAGTGTCTGATCTCCTGCTGTTGATCCGAGCTCCAGATGAGAAACAGTGCAGAGATGAGAAGGTGTGGAGGTTGCAAACACATTCATTGTCCCTTGGAAGGGAAAATCGTGGAGGAAACCCACTCAGTTCTGGTCATGTCTCTGTTGTCGTCCTTCCCCAGTGCAGGTTTTGGGCTGCTGTGGCTGAGGGACAATGGGATGGAGCCAAGGTGCTGCTGCTGAGTGAACCCCATGTCTCTGGGGAGCAGGGAGCATGGTCCTGGAGCTCAGGAGGGACCTGTGGCCTGCGAGCTTTACTATTACTACTTTACTACTGCTTTAGTTCTCTCTTCATGACCCTTCACTGTGCACACCTGCATGGCCCAGCCTTACAGTTCAGATATCTGTAGCTGAGCACTTGCTGGAGCCTTCCCTGTGCAGAGGAGCCGTGCGGACCCCACAGCCCTCGAGTGCAGTGGCTTGTGTGACTCTGGCACATGCAGGGTCTGTGCTGGCAAAGGCATTCACAGAAGTACTGTTTCACAACTCCACTGGGATCCAGGGGACATTCAGAGGCAGGTTCTTCGCTTTGTCACCGTGTTACAGCGATTTAAGGCTGAGGAGCTCTTTGAAGCACCAATGCAGCTTGTTCTGCTGTGACAAGGTGGATGTGAACGCCGGCGTAACTTCCATTCCCCAAGGAAAATGCCCTTTTGCACAGATCACAAGCCATGGCTTTGCTGCTGTTTGAAGAGACCAGAGGAATCTCAGAGCCAGGCACTTTGTGCCACATCAAAGCCTTCCTGTCTGAAGCCGAGGTGCTGAGGAGCTCCAGCTCCGTGTCCTTCATGTCTGGGCAGCAAAAGGAAAGAAGATCCCTGAACCAGGAATCACTTGGGGGATCAAAGCTCAGCTTAGCAGAGGCTGACGAGGCAAAAAGCAGGATGGCAACAGGAAGGACACAAATCTTGTGGATGATCTGGGCCATCTGATAACAGCAGTCAGGCCTCCAGAGGGACCTGTGAGGCCTTCTCTGCTGGAGGAGTGGGGCTGGCACCTACCCCTGAGGAGGCAAATGTGCAGTGTCCTTCACTTGGCTGGAGCAATTCCGTGGTGCCTGAGGGATTGTTTAATAAGGATGGTGCACCGTAACATTTCAAAGTGTTTTTTCCATGCAGTGCTACAAGTAACATATAAATAGCTCTAAAAGGCAACAAATCATTCCCCAAAGTAGAGGTGGCAGATGACGAACAACAGGAGAGGGAAGGAATTGTGTTCGCTTTCAGCTTTCTATGTCTGTGCATTTACTTCTGCATTTGCAGCCCTTGGAGCTCTTTTTATTTTAAATTTCCTTAGGAAAATCCCTGCTGAAGGCATGCTGCCTGCTGTGACTGGCTGTTCTGCTTTGGCTTCAGCCTGGGGAGGCTCTGATAACTGGGGAACAGGACTCGCTTTTCAGTCTTGGTGGGAAAAGCCTGGGTACAGGAATGGAAACCACCATGTGTGTCAGTTCTAGATGATGGCAGTGGCAGTCTCTCAGCTCTCCCTTCGTGCTCATTCCTGTCCCAGGGCTAATTTAATTGCTTAACAAAGGCATCCTCTGAGACCACTGTGAAGGCACTAATGCAGTGAAAAAAATAAACAAACTTGGATTATGCCTTTCATCCAAGCACAGAAAGACAGTGATGGAGACCTCAGTGGAAGGAGCCCCACAATTCCCTCAGTTGTAACCACAGTGTCCATGTTACAAATGGAGCAACTGAGCTCCAGCGTGGGACTTGTCTGGATTGATGCAGGGATCTGGGACAAAGCCAGGAGGGAACCTGCTTAGTTATGTTCATCCCCAGGGAGCTCCTTATTCCCGTTAAGGGGAGGGTTTGACTTTGGCTTCTTAGGGCTTTATTCTGAGTTTTGGTGCCAGTCTGGCAGGTCCTGGGTTGGTTTAGCCCACGAGATGGTTCCCAGTGGTCTTCACCTTTTCAACTGGGACCTTGCCACAAAACTGGAAGCACTGGGGAGCCCAGCTCACTTGCAAGGGAGGTGCTGAGCTGGACATCCAGCCAGGCATCCCATTAAATGAATCCTGCAGGTTGAATCCATGCCATGTTAACCCTGGCCACACAGCTAGGCCATGTTTCCCATGGGTGAGCCCCATGTTTGCTGCCCACATGCCATGTGCTCCCTGCTGTCCCTCCTCTCCCTGTCCCCCAGGTCCTCACGGGCAGTAAGAGCTGTCACCATGCCCGGTGCACTGTGCAGAGGTGAGAAAATGCATTTGTCATAAACTTCACAGCTCACTGTTCCCGCTGGATCAATAGGGCGGCTGGAGAAGTCCTTCACTGCCTGCTGTGGGGACACCCCTGTGCCAGGGCCTCCACAGGGCTGTGGCACGGGGTGTCCTTGGCTTGGCCATGCCCATGGGAAACCTTTCAGGAGGTTCCTGGTGGATGTACAGCCACAGAGGATGGATGGTTGTCCTGGGGCTGCAGAGCAGTGCTGGTGCTGCTGTAGGACTTGTGTGCCTGATCCATCACCATGGGATTTCTATAACATGGAATTTTGCAGGTTTTTTTAACCTCTTAATTGAGTCCCTTTATAGGGAAGGTGACATCTGACAGGAGAAGGAGGTTGGTATTTCATGTGAGAGCCATAAGTGAACAGCAGGAACTTGGAAAATACAAAACCTGTTTCCAGAGAGGCTGGGAATATGCCAGCTAAATCTTTGGCTCTGTCCCACCAGCAGTGGGACATCAGGGTGCCCTGGGGCCTGGCTGGTGCAGTGTGTGCTTTCTTTTCTCTTAGATTTCCAAGCTCAGGAAAGCAGAGGGGGTAAAAAAACCACACTGAACACTGGCAGACTCCTGGGTTAGTGTGAGCCAAGGTGTCACCTTGCAAATAGGGACTGATTGAAGTGATAGATCTGAGTGGGGGGGGAAACATCACTCAATTATATGTGCTGTGCATGGGAAATTGCAGCAAGGAGGGGGAGAAGGGAATGGGTAGGGGCAGGAGGAGAGGTGTTTCCAGCTGGGGTTTGGGGAGGTGAGGAGGAAGGGGAAAGCTCTTTCCCGTGGTTGAGGTTAGGCAGTGTGGCAGCTTTCAGCAGGATGTCTGTCCTGAAGATCTCTGCACATCTCTTGTCTCCAGGCAAATCTTAAATTGGTGCAAATCAGCCCCTGTGCTCTGGTGTGGGTTTGAACGTCCTTGCTGGCCCCAGAGCTCTGCGGAGTGAGGGAGTGCAGGCAGTCGCAGAGCCCTGCGAGAGCAGCTGCCAGGAATTCAGAGAGATGCGTTTCTTATAAATAATAAATGACAAACTCAGTCCTCTGATCTCTGAGGCACGCTCTGCTTTTGTGCACTCCGTGCTGGACTCAGCGGTCGCTCCCTGGCGCGGAGGGTCTGAGGGCTGCTGGTGGCACACCCGCTGCAGCCCCGGGAATTTTGGGATCGTGCTGAGCCCGGGCGGAGCGTGGCCCCTTCTGCCGGCGCTGCTGAGGAGCGGTGGGGAGGGTGAGGGCAGCCTTGCTCAGACTTCAAACCGCCGCAGTGCAAAGCTGCGCTCCTGCCCTCTGGAGAGCAGCGTTTTGTGGGAACGCTGCTTCCTGAACGAATTCATTAAGTCAATTGAACAGACTAAACGATGTTTAGTGTTAAACTGCGCGGGGTTGGATAAACACCAGGGGCGGGGTTGTGGCCGGGTAGAAGGGGCAATTCCAGCTTTATCCATAAGTGACCCACAACAACCCCCTGCTCTGCTCCCGTGTCAATGTGCCAATGCCGAGAGCTGCCCTCACTGTGCCCGGGTGCCGCTGTGCCACCTCCTGCCCTGGAGATATCCATGTCCTGCTCCCACTTCCATCGGCACCTGGCAGCGCTGTAGGAAGAGTAGCTGAGCTGCTGCTGGAGGGGCTGGTGTGAGCTGATGGCTGTTAGGGAGCCTGGAGGGGTTATTAATATTTATTGTTATTATTTGCTGGTGGCAGTTATAAAGGCTGTGTGATTGCACGGGACGTGCCAAGCTCTGTAAACACGTGTTCGTGCCATGGTTATCCTGCTCCTCCCGCCCCACTGCCCATGTCACAATTCCTCCCCTTGGAATTCCACCACGGTTCCAAGTGGTGCTTCTGCCACAGGACCTGCTGCTGGGGTTGGGCTGGGCCCAGCCTGCAGAGCTCGAGCCATGATTTATTCCTGTAAACCTGAAAGCGTGGCCTCCGTGCTGTGTGGGTTCTCCGTAGGCAGCCAAATATGAGAAGGTGTTCCCGCAACTTTTCCCTTGTGTAGGAGTGTTTTTAACACGCCAGAGCAGAGTCCCAGTAGGAGTAAATGATGAGGAGCAAGCAAGAAGAATAAATGTGGTTTTTTAAGCTATTTCATAAGCGACATCAATGGGATGGTCTGTATGGCAGCCGTGCCCTCCCTGCTGAGATCATGGAGGTGGGAGGGTGTTTGCAAACAGCCTGTCCTGCCTTCCACCCAGGGCTTCGTGCCCAGGTGGGACCCTCGGGCAGGGGTTGGGGGCTGTCAGTGCAGTGGGCTCCTGTGTGGGTTAGTGTATCTATGGATCTGTTCTGGGGATACTCACTGGAGGCAGGAGTGTGCTTTCCCAGTGGCAGGATGCCTGGAGGAGCAGAGCTGCTGAGACCGCCCTGGGCATCAGACCTTGAGTGAGGCTGTGTGGAGTCTGTGCCAGCCCAGTGAGGGGGATCTGTTTGGTTGGAAGGAACCTTAAAGCTCATCTCATCCCACCCTTGCCATGGACAGGGACACCTCCCGCTATCCCAGGTTGCTCCAAGCCCCGTCCAACCTGCCCTTGGACACTTCCAGGGGTCCAGGGGCAGCCACAGCTTCTCTGGGCAACCTGTGCCAGGGCCTCCCCACCCTCACAGGGAACAATTTCTTCCCAATATCCCATCTAACCCTGCCCTCTGCCGGTGGGAAGCCATTGCCCTTTGTCCTGTCCCTCCAGGCCCTTGTCCAAAGTCCCTCTCAGCTCTCCTGGAGCCCCTTTAGGCCCTGGAAGGGGCTCTGAGGTCTCCCTGGAGCCTTCTCTTCTCCAGGGGAACCCCCCCAGCTCTCCCAGCCTGGCTCCAGAGCAGAGGGGCTCCAGCCCTCGGAACATCTCTCTGGACTTGCTCCAGCAGCTCCATGTTCTCATGCTGAGAGCCCCAGAGCTGGATGCAGCACTGCAGGTGGGGTCTCACCAGAGTAGAGTGGAGGGCAGAAGAGTGGAGTAGAGGAGAAGGACTCTGTTCCTGCCTGGTTTGTCCTGGGAGAGTTGAGGACAAACGAACTGGGGCTCTGGAGCATCACGTGGGTCCCTGAAGGAAGCTCTTGATTCTGTTTGGGTTTGCTGTTCTGGGCTCTTCTCCTGCTTTGCATAAGGTGATAGGTTCACAATTATGATTTTATTCTGTTTTTATTATTAATTTTTATTCAGATCCAGTTCTTCGATCAGTCAAGTGTATTCAGGTCTCCTCGAGGATCTTTGTAGTTTTAATACTGGCTTTAATGAAGGGGAAAATTCACTCCTGCCTCCTTTTGGAAATGTTGCTGACCAGGACCTGTCCATGGCAGGAGGGAACTCTGATAGGTGCCCAGAGCAGGGGGTCCCTGGAGCCCCTCAAGTGCCTGTCAATCAGCCAGCACGAAACCTGGGCACTGCCCCTGGGGCAGGTGCAGCCAGTTACTAGGCCTCATCTTAGGGAAGAAAAAGCATGAAAAGAGGATGAAGATGGGTTTTAAGAGGGGGAAAAGTGGTATCAAAGACTCACAAATCCTGTTCTTGGTGAAGGCAGGTGCAGGGGTTGGTAGCTTGTTGTGGTTCTTGCCTCATCTTTCTCCTTGGCTTGGATCTTCCATGAAACTGTGCTGCAGGTGACTGTCTCCAGGTAAGTGTGTTTGGAAGGACAGGACCTCTGCTCTCTCTTATGAGATCAGTTGGGTCTTTAGTATGGGCAAGTTGCATTTTCATGGCAGTTTGTGGAGGAAATCCAATTTGTGCTAGAATCCATGGTGCAATGTCCAGGTGCTGTCAGGGCAGGGAGAGCTGAGGTGGGTCGTCAGGAGTGAGGCCTGCCAAGCAGACACATGGTCTTCAGAGCCTGTGCTCCCCAGTCCATGGGTATTTCCAGGCTGGCTTCTCTTAGCTTGGGATGTGCTTTCCAGGAGCCTTTGTGTCTGTGCCCCGGGAAGGAGAGAATGATGGTGGATGCAGGTTGGTCTTCTCTTTGAAAGCAGAGGGTTGTGCAGAGCCAACTAATGAGTGGGGAAGGCGCAGTGTCCTGTGGCCTCCCAGTAATCCTCTGTTTGTCCACCAGCTCTTTTCTCTCTTATGCACAGGCTGAATTTCAGCTTCAACCCTCCTCTTTCTCCTGCCGGTGTAGCTGTGCAGTCATTGAGCAGGAGGGACTGCTGGCCACAGGATGGCCCCAGGGCATCTGACTGACACTGCTCTGCAGCACATCAGCAAAAACAGCTGCTCATCACAGAGCTGGGGACCCTCTTGCTCAGGGGAATAAAATTTCAGGTCAGGTCAGCTGAATTTCCTTCTCTTTCTCTGTGGCATCTCACATCCCTTAGCCTGTCACATACTGGATGCCAGTCATTACAATGGCCTTGTGTGAGAAGGGGATCTCAGCTCTCATCTGCTGGTGGCATCTGTGTCCTCCGTGCCCCTCTCCAGTCACACAGCCACCTGCAGGGCTGGCTGTAGGACAGTTCCAGAGCTGCTGTTGCCCAGCACAGTTTGCCTTCAGCCGAAGAGGGTGTGAGTGCTGGCAGTCTTTGTGTTACAGTTCAGCTGAAGGGTAACTTGAGCTGTGTTCCTCGAGATCTTCCATCACTGAATAGCTCTCCAGTGCTGCCTTCACTCAGTCAGGGAGCTCTGTCAATTATTTCTGCCTGTAGACACACAATGTGCTGTTGGTACTTCTGTTACCACTGGCCACCTCCGTGGAGGGTGGCTGGATAGATACCTTCCCTGAACCAGGAAATTTGCAGGCAATTTTGCAAGACACGTAATTCTCCTCCTGTTCCCTAGCTGAACCCTCAATGAGAACAAAGAGGTGACTTATTGTTATAGCTTATTGTTATTTTGGTATCAGCCATAGTGTGACAGCAGGACCAGGGCAGTGACTGTCCCTGGGCTGGCCCTGCTGAGGCCCCTCCAGGGCTGTGTCCAGTTCTGGGCCCTCATGGAAGAGAGACATTGAGGGGCTGGAGCGTGTGCAGGGAAGGGAAGGGAACTGGGAAGGGGCTGGAGCAGCAGGAGCAGCTGAGGGAGCTGGGGGGGCTCAGCCTGGAGCAAAGGAGGCTCAGGGGGGACCTTCTGGCTCTGCAACCCCCTGACAGGAGGGGGGAGCCGGGGGGGGTTGGGCTCTGCTCCCAGGGAACAAGGGACAGGAGGAGAGGGAACGGCCTCAGGCTGTGCCAGGGGAGGGTCAGGTTGGACATGAGGAGAAATTTCTCCCTGGAAAGGGTGTTCAGGCACTGGCAGGGGCTGCCCAGGGAGGTGTTGGAGTCCCCATCCTGGAGGTGTCCAAGGAAGGCCTGGCCGTGGCACTGAGTGCTCTGGGCTGGGGGACAAGGTGGCCCAGGACAGGCAGTGCAGGCTCTGAGCGGGGCCGTGGATGAGCACTGCATTCCCAGCAGCAGAGGCATTAATGAAACAGCTCCTCGTGCTGACGTGCCTTGAACTGTCACCTGTGACTACAGGAGCTGTAATCCTGGGGCTGTGCAGGCTCAGCTCGTGGGATCAGTGAGGATGTCCCTGCAATGGGAACAGAATGCTGTGCTGTGCTTTCTGTGGCTGCTGGGGCAGACGGGGCTTTCTGGAGCCATGGAGCAGAACCTCCCAGCTCTGACAGGAGGAACCCTGCCGGGAACAGAGGCTGCTTTGAGTCTCACCCTTTGCTCTCTCCCTAATACATGATCTTCTTTGACAAGATCCGAGGGAATGGCTGGAGCTGTGTCAGGGCAGGCTCAGGTTGGATCTCAGCCAAAGGTTCTTCCCCCAGAGGCTGGTTGGGCACTGACCAGGCTCCCCAGGGCAGTGGGCACAGCCCCAAGGCTGCCAGAGCTCCAGGAGGGTTTGGCTGATCCTCTGGGGCACAGGGGGTGACTCTTGGGGATGGGCCTGTGCAGGGTCAGGGGTTGGACTGGATGATCCTTGTGGGTCCCTTCCAACTCAGCATATTCTGGGATTCTGTGAAAAGATGATTATTAGGAAAAAATCCCACTCTGCACAAGAGGAGTTTGTGGCCTTCCTGTTGCAGTTCTGGTGCTTCCCAGTTGCACCTGTAGGTGGGTACAGCTGGATCCTCAAATGATGTCCTTAAATCAGAGCAAATGCTCCCTGTGCAGGTGGGGTCGCCATGACCACCCTTTCTTCTTTGCAAGCTGCAGGGGTTGTTCCCAAAAATGCATTGTATCCACAGATCATTCCATGTGGGAATCCTCCCATGCCCTCTGTGTGCATCTGTCTTGTAATGAGATGTCAGCCTGCCCAGGCTTCTCTCCAGGAGCTTCAGAGCCCCGTGTTGCACATGCTGGCTCCTCCTGTGGACCTGGGACTGAGGCAAAGTGCTAATTGTTGTGCAGATGTCATTTGCCAGGCAGGCAGGAGGCTGGAGGTTTGGAAGAGGCTGTGCTGTCATTTGCCACCAGCCTCCTCGGTACACGTGAGCTCTATTTTTATGGGAGTGTGCGTTTGCTTTCAGCCACTGCTTTGTTGGATTTCTTTTTTCTTTTTATTTCCAGGCTTGCAGGTAAAGTTTGAGGCATACATCTATTTTTCATTATCCCAGTTTTGCTGCTTGTTTTGTAACTAAAAAAAAAAAAAGGAAACAAAACCAAACCAACCCCAAAACCTTTTTCCTGTGCAAAAAGCAGCAGTTTGTTCTGACACGAGGGGAAATTATTTTGTGGTCACCCTGAGACTGAGGTCATGACTGTGGCATTGGCCAAAAGGGCATGAAGATCAAGGTCTTCTGGGAGCAGATGGAGTTTGCAGCCATGAATCCTGCTCCGGGTGTTCCAGCTCAGGAGCCTCAGGGTGTTGGTTACAGCCTGATCGTGCTTGGCAGCGTCCAGGACAGAGATGGAGGCTTTGGCCACAGGTTGTCTCTGCCTGTCTGCTGAAAATG
This sequence comes from Pseudopipra pipra, assembly GCF_036250125.1. Lineage (NCBI taxonomy): Eukaryota > Metazoa > Chordata > Aves > Passeriformes > Pipridae > Pseudopipra > Pseudopipra pipra. The sequence continues at coordinate 1,822,925 of NC_087563.1, read as the reverse complement.
GAGAGCTTTTCTTCTACTCTAGCTGTAGTTTAAGAAGGGCTTATGGGTTCCTGAGGTGGTTCTTTGACCCTTTAGAAAGGAGGAGACACTGAAGGAGGAAATGCAAAGTGATGCTTTCCTGCAGGGTGTGAGTTAAGCGGGGGAACTCATTGCTCAGGGATACTGTGAGTGTCAGAAGTCCAGATCTTCTCCAAAAACAATTAATTGGGAAAATCTAGTTGATGTGGATTTGAGCTCAGAGATAGAGGCTGCTGTTCAGGAAGACCCTGAGTCAGGAGTTTTTGGAATATGCAAAGTACATCAGATGTATTATCTGTGCTCCCTGCTCTGTTTCTCATGTCCACCATTGACCACTGTGATGTGGTGGTTTGCCTTTTCTTCTCTTTTTTGGCAAAAACCAATTAGGAGGAGAAGAAATAACATAATGGAGTGCGGAGACGAGAGCAGTGAAGGGATGGAAGGAGAGGAGCTTCTCCCTCGATGTTCCTGAAGGGCTCTGGGGGCAGAGGCTCTTTGGTGGCTGGAGCTGGTGTTGGGTGCTCCTGTGAGCACATTTTCTGCCTTGTGGAACAGGACATGGTTGCTTTGAGGAGGGAAAAGTGTGCGATGTGATGTGCCATCCTGATGGACAGCAGAGAGCAAGAAGGATATTTCGGACTGCATGCATGGGAGGAAATTCTTTAAAACCTGGATAGGAGTAGGAGCAGACTTGATGGAGGGATGAGTAATGAAGGAGTGTTTGAACGGAACTAATCAGTCCCATCTTCTTTCAAAAGACCTCATTTAGTTTAATTTAGCAGCGTGTAAATTTAGAGCCAATCAAAGGAAATACTTGTGCAGGCTGTGTGCTGGCAGGCTGCTCGTTCCCTACCCCAGCAGTGAGCTGGAGGCTGGAAGTGGGTTCAGAGCCTCGTGTTGCGAGGCAGTGGGGACACACGTGTGTGGTTACACACGCAGGGCTGGAGACACGAGCTCTGAACCAGGGCACTGGCACCCACGAGAGCAGGACCCTTCATTTTTCCCCCTCCCTAGTTCAGCAGGAGGTCTGTGGTGGGTCAGGGTGGTTCTGTGCCACGGGGCTGCTCCGTGGTGCCCTGTAAGTGTGGTCAGAGCCAGCTCCTGAGCTCGTGGTTTGGGTGAGCTGGTGCTCTGAGCAGCGGGGAAAGCCTTGTGCTGCAGGAGCCTCCAAGTAAACCCTGTTGACCTCCGCAAAATGTTGTTTTCCTTAAGAAAAACCTACATATGGATTAGATAAACCCCTGATCCTTGGACAGCTGGTCGTTTTGTTTAATTTGAATTAATGCAGTGACTTCTGTGATTAAAAAGAGGCACAGGCAGAAAAAGCCCTGTCAGGATTGCACTGATTTTTATTTTCCCCTGTAGTTGTCGTACATGGCACTAACACAGTGATTTCAAACAAGTCTTGCAGGTCTCTTCATATTTTCCAGGAGAGATATAAGCCCCTGTGGGGTCAATATGAGCTACTTTGGCATTACCTGTCACTAACCCCATTAGCAGTGAGACCAGCTGCCCCCAACAGGACCCGTGTGCTCACACCTCGAGGTGTTCTGCTTCCAGCAGTGTCACACCCCTGATCCCATGCCGTGTTGCAAAGTGTTGTGTAAAGAGTCCTGAAGCCTGTGAAAACAAGGAATAAAGTACTGTTGGGTTTGTTTTCCTTTGCATTTCAGGCTGGTGCAATGTCTCACTGGGCTGGTCTCCTCTCCACTGCTGCCAGAGTCAACCTGCTGGTGCTGCTGGTGTCTGTGCTGTTCTCCTGGTCAAGCCTGAGCGACAGAGTTCCTGTGAGTGTTGGCTGCTCTGGCTGGGAGCCGTGCCACTAGGGTCTGTGGTGGGGTGACAGCATTCCCTGAGCCTTCTCTAGAGCCCAGGAGGGTGTTGCAATGATTGGTGAATCACCTCTAAGAGACAGGAAGGGGTGGCTTCAATTAGGTTCCTGGCTGTGCATCTGTTGAGTCACCACAGGTGTCAGGCTTAGGAGAGCATCCTCTCAGGTCCTCAGGTGCCACATGCATGGATTTTGGTACTTGATCTGGAAGCTGCAGTTGAGGTGAGTGGGGTCTGTCTGCCCCTTTGCACGTGTACTGAGTGTGAAGCTCCCCAGGTTGGATCCTGCTGCTGAGCCCTGGGTGCCAGGCCCCAGGAGAGCTCCCTCAAGGAAGCTCAGGCAGTAGAGTGTGGTGGTTTTTTCATCTAATTAATGCTGTGGTTTAAACTAGGGGGTACCCCCAGAGCACTGACATAGGGGACTACCAGATCCCATGTCCCTGGACACTCCTGCTCTTGCACTGCAGCTTTCTGGGCTGTTGGTTTTGGATGCAGCTCTCTGAGGGCTGGGCTGTTACCCAGAGCAAATCAAGGGACAGATCACAGTGTAGGCACTGTAGGTCAGTGCCTCAGGCCCACCTGGAGTCACATAATGACTTTTGTACCAGTCATGGTGTGGCAGCAGGACCAGGGCAGTGACTGTCCCTGTGCTGGCCCTGCTGAGGCCCCTCCAGGGCTGTGTCCAGTTCTGGGCCCTCGTGGAAGAGAGACATTGAGGGGCTGGAGCGTGTGCAGGGAAGGGAACGGAGCTGGGAAGGGGCTGGAGCAGCAGGAGCAGCTGAGGGAGCTGGGGGGGCTCAGCCTGGAGAAAAGGAGGCTCAGGGGGGACCTTCTGGCTCTGCAACCCCCTGACAGGAGGGGGGAGCTGGGGGGGGGTCGGGCTCTGCTCCCAGGGAACAAGGGACAGGAGGAGAGGGAACGGCCTCAGGCTGTGCCAGGGGAGGGTCAGGCTGGACATGAGGAGGAATTTCTCCCTGGAAAGGGTGTTCAGGCACTGGCAGGGGCTGCCCAGGGAGGTTTGGAGTCCCCAGGTGGCCAAGAAGGCCAATGGATCCTGGCCTGGCTCGGGAACAGTGTGGCCAACAGGAGCAGGGAAGTGATTCTTGCCCTGTACTCAGTGCTGGTGAGGCCACCCCTGGAGTGCTGTGTCCAGCTCTGGGCCCTCAGCTCAGGAAGGCCCTGGACGGGCTGGAGCAGGGCCAGAGAAGAGCAACAAGGCTGGGGAAGGGTCTGGAGCACAAGTGCTGTGAGGAGAGGCAGAGGGAGCTGGGGGTGTTGAGGCTGGAGAAGAGGAGGCTCAAGGGAGACCTCCTCACTCTCTGCAACTCCCTGACAGGAGGTTGTAGCCAGGTGGGGGTTGGTCTCTTCTGCCAGGAACCAGCAGTAGGACAAGAGGGCTGGGTGTTCAGCTGTGCCAGGGGAGGTTTAGGTTGGATATTAGGAAGAAATATTTTACAGAGAGTGATCAGCCATTGGAATGGGCTGCCCAGGGAGGGGATGGATTCTCCACCCCTGGAGGTGTTTAAGGTGAGACTGGATGTGGCATCAGTGCCCTGGGCTGGGAACCACGGTGGGGTTGGATCAAGGGTTGGACTTGATGATCTCAGAGGTCCTTTCCAACCCGGCTGATTCTGTGATTCTGTGATCATCCAGTCCAACCCTTGATCCAACCCCGCTGTGGTTCCCAGACCATGGCATTGATGCCACATCCAGTCTCATCTTAAAAACCTCCAAGGATGGTGAATCCACCACCTCCCTGGGCAGCCCCTTTTGATGTCTTATTACTCTCTCTGTAAAAAATTTCTTCCTCCTTGAGTGCAAGCAGTATCCCAGACCCTCCCTAATCAGGCTTTTCACCTTATTGCCCTTGATTCCAGACTGGTAAAGCAAGGAAGCTTTTTGCCTTTAAGGAAATGCCCATTGTTCTTTAGAAAACATCTTTCTCCTACTTTTAGTTATTGAAACAGACCAAAAAGGATTTTACTTATTTCTGTGTAAATGAAGAATCGCTTGTGTTGAGTTGCCCATTTTTGCCAGAAACACTGATGAAAATGGGGTGTTGCAAAGCAACTGTGGCCAAGCAGTGACAGTAACACTTAAATGAACCAAGTCACATCCTTTTATCCTTGCTGAGCATTTAAGTCCCAGCACTTGTCCTCAGCAGAGCTGGTAAACATCAGCTGTCTCCATTATGTGTTTGAACAGCTCCAGCCCTGGGAGGCCTGTTGGTGCATTTACAATAGCCTGTATCACTGAGTCCCTCTCGGATAATCACAGAGCCGTGGAAATAACCTAAGTAATAACTGCTCCACACACTCCTTCTTAGCCCCGTGGAGTCTTGGCTCGGGAAATGTTAACATTGATTTTCATCTGCAGAACCTGGGTTTTTATGCCTGTGATTGTTCTGAGTGTTAACGTTTGTTATAATTTGGACAATTTTGAGCCCCTGACGCACTCAGTGAAAGCGGGAGTTAAGCTCTGTTTTCTCATGCATTTCGGCAATCGCGTTCCTTTCTGGCAGCTCAAATATAAATATTCTATAGGTTTGTCAGCCACATTCATAAGCTACCACAGTCATGGAAGCATGGAATTCTTTAGGCTGGAAAAACCCTCTGAGATTGTTGAGTCCAACCATTCCCCCAGCACTGCCAAGCCCACCACTAAACCATGTCCTGAAGTGCCACATCCACGCTGTCATTGCTCCTGTTCGTGTTTTGCTCAAGTTGACATTTCTCTTGCTCAGAAACACTCTCCTAGGCTGGAAAATGGATGTTTCTATGCAGAGCATCCAGATTCTGACAGAAAATACACATGCATTTTTTTCCAAGGAGTGGAAGAAGAGAAGACAGAACGTGGCCCAAAATTTCCAATTAACCTCCAAATTTACTTTTTTTTCTTTCCCTGTGAAAGCATTCAAAGGATTAATATCCAAACACTTCATGAAGTGAGCTGTAACTCTGTTCTAATTGCCAACAATTAGGAATAATCTTTCCCTATAGGCTGGTTATCTGAAATTATTCAGTGGTGGCTGAACTGGTGATCTCGGAAGCTGATAATATCCCCTCCAACAGGCACTGAGCTGTCCAGATGATAAACCCAGATCAGTTCATCTGTTCCTGTTCAAACCAGAGCAGCACAGAGCTGCTTCCTCTGGTGTGACAGTACCAGGTCGTTACTATGCACTCTCCATAATCGTATCCATTGCGGTTTTACATGACTCCCACCAGCTCCCTAGGGAGACTTTCCATTGAGCAGTGAGGTTTCCCTCGCAGCAAGGGTTTTTTTTCCCCTGCTTTTCATCCCTGTTTTTCCCTGTGCGTAGCGTCGTACGACTCGTGCTGGCTGCTCTCCCACACCTCTGCCATCCCCATGCTGCACTTGCCACGTAGGTGGTGATTAAATCCCTGCCTCATTGTTTTAAAAGACTTGGAGAACACTGGGAACATGTGGAGAAGAGGATCCTCGCGTTTGTATCGTGTGGGCAACTCGGTGTGCTTTTTCTCGTGTCCTGTTTTGGAAATAGCTGAACTATTTTAGCTGAAATCTTCTCCAAGCCTGAAATAAGTGCATTTAAGAAAAAAAAAAAAACAACCAAACATCAACCAACGATCCTCGAGGCGTTCCACTCGTGTGGAAAATTTCAGCTGAAAAAGTTCGAAGTTTGACATATTTTTAGGCAAGGGAAAACGGGGTCTTACGACGTTACGCAACCCTAATAATAGCCAGGGCCCCTGGCTCTGAGTGAAATACAGGTGAGGCTCTGTGAAAGCTGGTTTAAAACCTGCAGCCTGCCCTGGAATAGGAAATCAGCTGCGTTGCTTTGTTCAGCACAAATGTCATGCTAGTTATGCATGTTTAACCTTTAATATACTTTAAATCTAAATTTAACCATGTGGAAAGAATCTCGGATGTCAAAAAAAAAAATCTGCTGGCGAGGGAAAAAATTCTGTATTCTCAGCCAGCACTAAATTACCCAGATGCAATTGCTAATGAGCTGAATCTCTTGTCTCCAAAAGGAGTTTGCCCTTACAAAAATAGAAGAGAGCGACATAAAAGATGACAGTGGGAACGAGCCGGTGACAGAGGATGACGCTGATCCTGAAGACCTGGAAGTGTTTTACCCCACACATCAGTGGCAAACCCTCCGTCCAGGTAACTAATTATAGCATCTCTCTGGAGCCCCACCTGTCAGCACTGACAGCAGCCTTTCAGACACTCCAATTCCTGCCTGTTCCCATGACAATGTGAGCTTTTGCTGATGTTCAGATAAAGAGATGAGGACTCAGTGACCCAGTACAGGGACCAGAGGCCACGGCCAAAGCGCCTGGCAAAGGGGAGTGGTTGCTAAAGTGCTTTCAGGTCACTTGAGCAGAGAGAGCGGGCTGCCAGCCCTAGGGTAGGTAGTGGGGTGTCTCTGTCCCTGCCTCCACAGGCCTTTTTCTCTTCCATGCTTGCCAAGGGACAGATTTTACAACATTTGTTGGCATGTGCGTTCCCAGGTCTGCTGTGCTCCGGTGTGGGTTGGTGCAAGCTGATTAGGAACTGTCACTGTAGCACTGCACAGCATTTTAACAATGGGTTTTCTGTTCCTTGGCTGTTTGAAATCCAGCTTTTATTCCTATCTGTGCAAACCACAAAAGTAAATCTCTTCCTATTTTTTTGGGTTGGTGTCTTTTATTAGACGTGCATGGGACACGTGTGGTGAGAGGAGCCCAGTGGAGCAGACTGGCTTCACTGCAAGGGCCCGAGCACTGGGAAGGCTCTGGAGGAGCCAGGCCCATGCAAACACACGCACAGATGCATGTGTGCATACATATTTCAGCAATTACCCTGTCTCTGGGGTCCTGAACGAGCTGTTTAATCCACTTGTGCTTTGGTGTCCTCATGTATATGCAGGTGTAATACCTTCCCACCTCACAAGGGTGAACTAAGTAGTAATTAATTTTTATAAAGTGCTCTGAATTTAAGAGCTTTATCCTGTGCTCAGTATTATCATTGAATGAATAAGTATGGGTTCCATTTGTCTTGAAATTTCTGCCAGATATAGCAGAACGACTTTTCCAAGTGTAAATCTTTGTATAACATAAATGGCTACGAAAGCCCCTACGTCTCTCAAAGCCGCAGTATATACTTATATTCCATTTCTGTACCATTATGTATGGAAGGCATGTGGTGTCCCTGCTCATTATTCAGCCTTGCAGATCCCCAGCACCCTTGTTGGAGCAGAATATGTATATCCTTGCAGTCATTATGAACCTCTCTGCAGGGTTTGTTCAGAAGCACCTTCTCCATTGCTCGAGTGCCTTATTCCACTTTATTTTTGTAGTAATTCCATGTTGGGCACTTGCAGCGCAGGGCTCGTGGAAGTGGGGAGCTTGTCAGCATTCATAGAGGAGAATAATTTTGGTTACTCTTGGGAGAGCTTACATGGTGCTCTGTCACCCAGTTCAGGTGTGTGGTAAGTTTGGGTGAAGACATACCAGAAAGAGGAGTCTGCCTTGGTCTCCCCCTGCCAAGCTGGGTTTCTGTCTCCTGGGGGTTTCTCTGAAGTGAAATCTCTGTGTGGACTGGGACTCTCACTTCTGGCACATGTATTCCCGAGGCTGGGGAACCAGCTGCCAGCACGAGCCCACCCCTGCAGCCTCTGGGCTCCCAGTGGGAGCACAGGACAAGGACCCACAGGACGAGGGAAGCAGCTGGTGTGGCTGCACCAGGGATGTCCCTCTCAGTCCTTTAGCAGAGGCACATGCCTTGGCAGTGTGTCTAATCCAGTGGTTCTGCATCTTCCCATGTTCTCTGAAGTGGTTCCACTCGCTGGCAGCTGAGCAGAGCCTTGGCTGGGCTGGCTGGAGTGTGCTCAGCACAGTGCTCAGGAGTTTGCTCTTGGCCACCTCCAGGGTGCCCCCGTCCCTCTCCCATTGTACCCCTGTGGCAAATTGGCCCAGTGTCTCCTAGGGAAGCAAATGTTTTGATTTAAAATCTGAAACTTCAGTTTTGAATAGTGTAAGGGAGCTCGGAGTTGTGTTTCTCCTCATCTCATCCTGTTTCAGCTTGTTCCTGTTCTGAGCTCACACAGGATTTCTGTGCCTCTCCACACTTGTGCGGTAGCTCATCTTTTATAGATGTATCCCCAGTTTTCCTCTGCTGTGTTTCTAGTTCCCTGTTGCTAATTGCATCAATCTGTGTTTCCACTGAGACTGCAGCAGTGTCATCAACCTGTAACCTGTCAGATCTCCCCCCCAAATTCGATTGTTATTGTATCTGTAACGCTGCTTTGGGTGCTTGTTCCTCCCTGCCTGCAGTGTGAGCTGGATTTTGATCAAGTGCTTTCTTGCACTTTGAGCACACTTCAAGCTGCTGGAGGTAGCTGGATGCAAACACAGAGAGACAGTTGCCCTAAGAGCTCTGCCTCCTGTAATCTAGAAGCAGGATCAGTTGTCTCTTCTGCCAGGCAGCCGGAGAGCTGATGGCTCTGGGAAGGTTGGTGAAACTTCACAAAGTCCTTTAACACTTTGTTAGGCATTTCTTCTTTCTCACTTGGCACTAAATAATGCACCAGGTGCGGCTGGCTCAGACAGAAAGGAGATGTGTGCCTTGGAAAGGCTTCCAGCACCTCTGTTATTGTTCTTTTTTTGGTATAATTTGTAGGGCTTTTCCTTCTGTCTGTCTTTGGAACCTGCAGGTTACCCGGGTTTTAATGAGTGGGATTGCAGTGTCCTCTGCATGGAGGTTCACACCCCTGCTCAGACCGTTCCTGTGCTCAGGTAACTGTTCCACCACAGACACAGAGTCTTTCTGAAGTTGTGCTTCCTCTGCTGTCTTTTTCCTTTTGGAATACACTTTCACCAGGTGATAGTTCCCTTGGGAGTTGGAACCTCTGTGGGGAAACCTAGCAGAGGTGACTTTTGTTGCTGTGTACGTTGAGCTCTGCCAAGCACGTGGAGTCAGCGCACAGAAACACCTGCTGCCCTTCAAGGTGATCTTACCTGATGGTTGTGGCAACCAAAGGCTGATCCTTAGTCTTTGGGATGGCAGAGATGAATGGAAGTGTTCAGAAAACAGGTAGATGTGGTGCTTAGGGACATGGCTTAGTGGTGGCCCTGGCAGTGCCAGGTTAATGGTTGGACTTGATGTTCTGAGAGGGCTTTTCCATCCTTAATGATTCTGTGATGGTTTTCTCCATCATTTTCTTGGGGGTTCTGTGTATAAAAGCATTTCCTTCACGTTTCTGGTGACCTCAAATCTGCCATGCAACATCCCAGAGCACACAAATGCTTTGTTTCCTGGGAATTCTCTACTTTTGTAATTTGGGCACTGTTTCCCTCTGTTTTGTTTAGCATTCCTGATGATGACTGGAAGCTGGATTGCTCCAGCCAGCACTGGGGTCAGCAGTGGCTCCTCTGGGAAGACCCTGCCATGAAGGTTAAGAAAAAGGATATAAGAGGCACAGGTTTAAATGGGAAAGAAAAAGGAGATTAATCAGCCCCCAGCAGTGACGAGCACTCTGGGGATCCAGGGCTGTGTGGGGCCTCTGCAGGTGGGATCTATCTCTTCCCTGCTCCCTGATGTGGCAGAAACCCACTGGCAGGTTTCTCAGCTGGGAGTTGGGAGTTAAGGAGTCCAGTTTCTGAATCCAGATGGACCAAGCAAGAGCCTCATCTGCCCAAAATATCCAAATATTTACAGCCAGCAGTGGGGCACAGAGAGGCTGCCTTTGGTGCACAGCAGCTCCCTGCAGACTGGAGAGATGGAGCAAAGCCTTGCATTGGCAATGGGAACGTTGCAGCATGGATCTCCCTGGGGTTTGGATAGAATATCCCAGTGTCTCAGGGCAGAGCATGGGGCTTGGCTGGCTGTACCCTCAGCCAGGGTTACAGTTCTGCCTTGCAGAGCCCTGTGCCGGTACCTGCAGTGGCTCCACAGCATTTCTGCTGCCCAGAGTCATTTTCCAAAGGTAAAAACTAAGGAGCCATGGCTGCTGCTGTTGATCAGCCTGCCAGAGTGAAGGTGATGTGAACATGCTATTGTTGCTGCTTCTGCAAAGATGAAACCATCTTATATTCAGCAGGGAGTTGATGATATGTTGCTTAGCATTTAAATATCCGTGGCTGCAGCTTCCAAGGATCCTCGGGCTGAGATCTTTGCTGTTCCTACTTGTCTCAGGTCTCATTTGCTGCACAAACAAGGTCTTGCACATATGGAAGCACAGTTCTCAAGGCACTCACATTGGGGAGGTATTTTCAGAAGCTGCTTTGAAGGAAGGACTTGCTGTGGTTTTGGAAAGAACAGGACTTTGGTTGGGGAATAACTCAGTCTAGTTTTGTGGCCAGTCTTTGTCTTTCAGATTTCAGTGGCCAAATGAGCCAGCACTGCTCTGAGCCAGAAGAGCTTTTTAAAGCTGGGAGAAGAAGGCAGTGGCAGAAGGGATCCCTTTGGCTCGGGAATCCTGTGCCAGGGCCTGTCCCACAGCCCGTGGTGCTGCTGAGGGTTCCTTTACACCTTGTCTGGGGTATCTGGCTCCTGCTGCTCACCAGGATGTCCTGAGCTACAGCAGCTCCTGCTAATTGCTTTGCTGAATTAATGACTGTCCAAACCACTGGCTTCTGGGTGACCTAGACCTAACTCTGACAGTGGTGGGCAGGTCTCTGAAATATTTATGTCAGCATGGTCAAGAGAGGGCTGTGAAATACGGAGTGAAACCACCAGGGTATGCCTGCTTTTGCAAAGTTTGACGTGTGTAATCCAGGAAATAGGAGCCTCATCAGATCAGCACACATTTGCATATAGAGGGAAGGCAAATGGAATTTTAAAAACCTCATTTGTACCAGATGAAATGCGTCTTCTCTGGGTTTTTTTATAAAATGACTTGTTACTGATGTGCAGAGGGGACAAATCTTGACAGTGGAGTTGTTATATTCTTGTCTGGCCAGTGACAGGAGAGCTGCAGGGTGATTACAGCAGGTAGGAGAGGGCAGGCTGGCTTGAGAGCAATTGCCAATGTTCTTGGAGGCTGAGTTATGGCCACTGGTAGCTCTCCCTCGGCTTGTTTTCCATCTGACCTCTTGCATATGAGGCTTTTCATCTTTTAAATGTATCTTGTGCCTGTCCTTTTTATTGCCATCTGCCTCCATGGTCTTCTCTCTCAGTTTCCTCATCCTTGTGGGCTTTCTTTTGCCTCTCACCTTCACATCTCAGGATGCACAATGTCCCTGACACTGGTCTGTGCTTCATTCCAAGTCTTTGGCACAAGTGCCAGGACCAAAGCTGCATGTGCTGCTCCTGGCTCTGGTGTGGGGCACTGGCAGGGAGATGTGTCACACAAAGCACACCTTCCCTGCCTTAGTCCTGGTCTGTGTAAGAGGCATAATGGTGTTTCCCTGTCTGTTGGTGGTAAGAGGGCAGGGCTGGGGCTGGGGAGATGCTCAGACACGTGCAGACAGGCGGTTCCCAGCCCCCTGTTTGAGCAGGGAGTGTTTGAAGGATGCCAGCTTTGGACATGGAGATGCTACCTGTATGAGTGACCTTCCCTGCAGCTCAGACAGGGCAGTGCTGCTCCTGTCTCAGCCTTACTCCACATTATCTGCTTGGATTTCCTTTACTGGCAGGTTCCCTGAGGTGGGAGGTCACAGAATCACAGAACATGCTGAGTTGGAAGGGACCCACAAGGATCATCCAGTCCAACTCCTGACCCTGCACAGGACCATCCCCAAGAGTCACCCCCTGTGCCCCAGAGCATCATCCAAACCCTCCTGGAGCTCTGGCAGCCTTGGGGCTGTGCCCACTGCCCTGGGGAGCCTGGGCAGTGCCAACCAGCCTCTGGGGGAAGAACCTTTCCCTGAGATCCAACCTGAGCCTGCCCTGACACAGCTCCAGCCATTCCCTGGGTCCTGTCCCTGGTCCCCCCAGAGCAGAGCTCAGTCCCTGCCCCTCCTCTGCCCCTGCCCAGGCAGTTGGAACTGCACTGAGGTCTCCCCTCAGTCTCCTCCAGCTGAACACACCAAGTGCCCTCAGTGTCCTCACACGCCTTCAAATCAAGATCCTTCCCCATCTCCCTGTCCCTCCTTTGGACACTCTCCAATGGCTCAATCTCTTCCTTCCACTGTGTCCCCCCAAACTGCCCCAATGTTGAGGTGAGGCCACCCCAGGGCAGGACAATCCCCTGGGGGGAGCAGAGTGGGACAATCCCCTCCCTTGACCAGAAGGCTCCCACTGGGAATGCTCTGCTGGTCCCAGTCAAGCTGCTCTTGAGTGTGCAGCCAAGGGCTGGCTGTGCCTGGAATTCCAGCCAGGGCTGGTGCTGGGAGTGTTGTATCTCAGACCTGTGTCGCTGAAACACTCAGGAAACATCACAAGTGTTAGTGAGTCGAGTCTTCAGGCACACAGCTGGCCCATTCCAGGAGAGTTCAGAGCTGCAGAGCCATTGTCATTCACACTGGGAAATGGGAAAATATGGCAAATAGCAGACTTTATAGGCCAGTCACTGAATATGCACATTAAAATTAAAACAAAGACTCCCACTTTATAAAACCCCCTCTGCTTCTCTAATTTGACAAGTGTAGTAATGGAGTTTTGATGGTATATTTTGTAGCACAGTGTAAGTGCAGTATATTTTATATATGTATATAATACATGCATTAGATATGTTTTTTATATCTTATATATGTGTATGGAATGGCTGAGAGAATTGGGATTGCTCAGCCTGAAGAAGAAAAGGCTGTGGGATGATCTAATTGCAGCCTTCCAGTACCTGAGGGGAGCTATGAGAGAGATGGAGAGAGACTATTTCCAAGGGCCTGGAGGGACAGGACAATGGGGAATAGCTTCACTCTGCCAGAGGGCAGGGTTAGATGGGATATTAGGAAGAAATCCTTCCCTGGGAGGGTGGGGAGGCCCTGACACAGGTTGCCCAGAGAAGCTGTGGCTGCCCCTGGATCCCTGGAAGTGTCCCAGGCCAGGTTGGACGGGGCTTGGAGCAACCTGGGCTGGTGGAAGGTGTCCCTGCCCATGGCAGGGGGGTGGAACAAGATGGTCTGTAAGCTGTACCTTCCAAACCAGGCCACTGTATCATTATGTGATGCTGTGTTTAAATTTAGGTAATATGAGACCTCAGAACTGTGTAGCTCCTGGTAGCTGAGTGTGCCTGGGAGCTGGGCAGTGATGGATTGTTGTGTGTCAGTGCTCTGCACCTGCAGGTTTTGATTAAGCAGCATCACAGGGCTGGTGGCTGTGCCCAGCCCAAACACAGCACCACTCACAGCAGCAGAATGGGCAGCAAGGTGCCACTGAGTGGGACACTTCAGCATGGCCAGATGCTGCTCCAACTCACAGGGTTGCTCCCTGTGTTTTCTGTCTGCTTCTCCTCGACCTGGGAGGTTTTGCAGCCATTGTTTTCCAGCACATCCATGAGGGTATCAGGTTCAGTATTTGTGAATGAACTGGGAGCCAGTTTTATTCCCCTCCAAATGCAGGTAAAACTTGTCCTCTGTCATCTCCAGAAGTACTGGTACCCTGGCAGCACCAGTGTCAGTGTGAGAAAGCTCTTCATTTACTGCTTGGATTGGTTGGGTTTAGGAGCAGAGTGGGGCTGGGGTGGGTTTTTGGTGTGTTGGGTCAGTCCTGTCCCTTACTGGGCATGATGTTACTGGTCTCCTCAAACAAGCTGGTTATGAAACTCTTCTGCAGTGATGCACATACTGCCAAAAGCTGATTGTGCCTCTGAGCAGCTGAGATAAGTTTGCAGCATTTCTAACACCGAGCCATGGGCTTAGGTGTGGGGCTTTACCAAAACAAGGGTGCAGTGGTGGGTTTTCAGGAGCCAAGCCATGACTCTGGCTAATGGTGAGTGTGACTCTGGGCTCTGCAGGGTGTTCTGGGTGGTCTGGAGCAGTTATAACCAGGGGATGAGGTGCTGAGAGTCAAGTGGCAGTTTTAGTGCAACAGGAGGAATTTAAGCTGCAGCTTTCAAAGTAATTTCAAATTTAGCTTTAATGATGCTCGGGCTGGTGGTGGCATAATAGCAGTAGACATAAGCAGTGGGAATCATTCCCATGGTTAAATTTACATTGTTTGGAGGGGGAAAAGTGCTTTGAAAGAAGAGAGACTGTTTCCCAGAGAAGACACCTCTCATTCCTCTCTTTTATCTTCTTCCTGCCAAGCTGGGGATGCTGTGAGTGTGTGAGCTGCTGAGAGGTGCTTAAATGTGTGCTGGGTGATGAGGAATATCTTGCTCTGGTTTTTATGTGCAAACAGGCTGTATTTTCTGCAATAACTTTAATAACCTTCGTGTGGCTGTTTAGAAGGATGAACCTCATTAAAGAAGAGGTATTTAATAACAGGCCTATTTTTATCTCTGTCTTTATCTAACAGTCTGCACATTTATTTCAAGCTTGTAACAGTGCTTTGCAAGAAAAATGTTTTCTCTCCTGGAAAATGTTTTGGGAATTCATCCAGTCTTGGTAATCTTGAGTTTCCAAAGTGTCTGTCATCCCTCCTCCTTCTTGAACCTCCAAGCCATACCAAGACCTCAGCTCCAGCATTTTTCTTGGGTGTTATGGGAAAGTGGTTTCAAAAAGTGTGACTTGGGTTCCAGAGTCACAGAAGTGGTTCTGAAGGTTTGACCAGATATAATCAGAGCAACTCCCTCACACTTCAAATGTGTGATCTTGTGTTGTGGGACAAACATTCCAGGGATTGCAGCACGTTCCTGCTTAGCCATGGGTCACACCTCCATCCCTGTGGAACCCTGGAGGCTACTCCTGTGACACCAAATTCCCACCAAAGCACCATCCAGAGGCTGGAGATCAGGAGAGCCACCCAGCTGCTGCTGCACACTGTGCAGCTCCAGTTCTTTTCCTGCTTTGGGAATGATTTCCTGGGCTGTGTCAGGGCAGCAGTGCTGGGTTTGCTGCAGGTGACAGTGTCCACACGCTCTGGGAGAGCTTGGCAGCTCTGGGGTCAGGCATTCCCACAGAGGTTACTCTTTTCCAAAATTTGCAGTGTTATTCGGTAATTTCATGAATTACACCCTGACCCAAGATCTCCTGCAGACACTGTGTTTTCAGAGCACTGTCCTGTATTTGATCCTGTTTGCTGGCAGTTGGAGGCAGGTGATCTGCCCCAGCCCCGAGGGATGCACCATCTTTCCAGTTCCTCCCACATCCATCTCTTTGGCATTGCTGGCTCTGCCTGCCCTGACTGAGGGTTTCTTGGAGCAGAAGTGCTGTTCAGCACCGTGCAGCCTGTGGCCAGGATGACCATTTCTGAGCCCTTTTCCCAGGACACGTGTGACCATGTGCTGGCTTTGGTTCCTGGGATGTGTGTGACAAAAGCTCCTGGAGCTAATCCCTCCTTTTCCTTGCCATTCAGTCTGGATTGTGTACATCCCTAAAACACAGTTTTGCAGCGTTATCTTTCTTTATAATGAGGAAGAAAGTATTTCCCATGGCCTTGCTCAGGCTGTTCCTCCCTGCAGTCTCCTCCTGGGCTCAGGCCCTGCTCACTGAAACTTCACCAGAACTGATTCTGGGTGGGTGAGGACACAGACAGAAGGTTTTTCAGGCTCCTGTGAGGAATATTTCACCTGGTTCTTCACAGTTCATGCCTGCAAATTAGTGCTCTTGCTCAGATGGGACTGCAGCTTTTTTTTTCCTTTTATACCCCCTAATTTGTTTATTTTTCCATATATTTATTTATGGGGTCACACTAGCAACAGGTCTTCTTTTTCCACACACTCTTCCAGAGCCACGTGCTCTGCCTGCTCCATTCTTGTGTGAAAGCACCCTGCTCCTCTGAGGAAAACTCTGAATATCCATCCTACTTTCCTGATTGAGCGAGGCATTTTCTCTGATCCCTGCCCTCTGTTCATTTCAGAATCTGCAGGGAATTTGGGACATAAATTAAAAAGCTATTTCAGGTTTCTTGAGGTCTAGAAGCTGGTTTTGCATTTGTTCTTACTTGAGCACACACTGAGACAAATGGCTCTGCTTTACTGAAGCAGCTTCCTTTGGCATCCTGAGGAAGCTTCCGAGTTAAAAAATAAATATGGCTCTGTTTTCCAGCTCTGCTTAACCAGCAAAAGCTTGGGAAAGAAATGTAATCTCCTTGGGTCTGTCCTGATGTTTTGTAGAACTAATTCCCATTTATTGCAAGAACTCTTCCACGCTAGATTCATGTTTAATTTTTTATTATGTGTTTACATTTTAGAGGTGGTGAAGGAAATTCTAATGAGAGAGAACATTTCTGATTCAAAAGATCTTTCTTCAGTCCAGACATTCTTCTTCCTCTCTCCTGATTTTTCTGCCTGCTCCTTAAGGCTGCAGGAAGTTTTGCTTGGGTCATTCACTTGCAACAGGATGTTATCTGAATACAGAATTAATGTATGCAGCCTGTCACTTGGCATTGCTGCTGTTCTGCTGCTGCAGAGCTCCCAGGGTTGCAAAGTCCTTGCAGGTGGCAGTAGCAGGAATGTGATCCTGCAAAGTGAGAGAAGGAACGTGGAGCTGTGTGTCTCTGCCATTACTGCAGGGTGTGAATAAATAGATCTAATCAACAATTTACATGTTAGCCCCAGACCAGGGTCTATTTTTAGGATTTGTCATTCAGCCCAAGCGAAACCTCTCTGTTTTGGGCTGCTGGTGTTTCTAAAAGCACCTTTAAGTGCTCACTGAGTCTGTATTTTAAGCTCCATTTACATTTTGATAGAATCTGCTGCTCTTCTTGTTGGAAACAAAGCCTACCTCATCTTCATTAATTACACTATCATTTCACCTGCTAACCAGGGTGCTACTAATTACAGTTATCTCCCTGTTCTGCAGCAGATAGTACACAAAAAATTGTTATCCCTGGGTGTATCTGGATTAGCTGGAGCTGTAACAAGGTGGCACATGGTGACAGGTTTTACAGGTGTGGTGAAGGTATTTATAGACTGTCTGATGTGAAGCTGGAGGAGTGGCTGTGCTGCCCTTCCCAGGCACCTCCACAGCAAAACGTTGTTTAAACATAGGAAAATCTGGTTTACTGCAGGGTGATTGATCACTGGGGCAGGTCAGCTCTGCCACAGAGGTGGTGGAGTCTCTATCCCAGGAGGCATTCCAGCTGGACACAGTCCTGGGCAGCCTGCTGGAGGGGACACTTTTTGAGCAGGGGTTGGACAGATGATCCCGGAGGTGTTTCCAACCTCAGCTGATCGGTGGCTGTCCAGCAGTGCCTCTTTTGGTGGGCTTCACAGAGAGCTGCAAACCCTGCTGGGGAAGCTGACTGTTCTCCCTGCTCACATCAACTGCAATATGAATGCAGCAAACATGGGAAGAGTCTTCTTTGAAGAGAGACAGTAGAAAGTAATGCCTGAGCCCATGTGCTGGGGACTGTGGGGCTGGAGGGCTGGAGCCAGGAGCTGGAGGCTGGAAGGAAAGACCCTCTGGGACCAGGGCCTTTCCTGGAAGACAAGCCAAGAGGCTTCTCATTTGACTCCTGTTTTGTCATCTTTCCACCCACCTTGATCTCTTCAGATCCTCCCTAAACCTTTGGATTGCATCCTGAAGTGGAATGGACTTGTCCTGAAGGAGGAGCAAGGCAAGGCTGCCAAGGAGAGCTGGTATCTGCCCCTGTGGGGAAAGCCCAGCTGGGAAGCAAGAGAGGAGGGATTCCTGAGGCTCCTCCAGACCAGGCTGTGTCAGTCAGAGGTGTGAACACTGTATGAGGAGGAGATGTACACTCTCCTTCATCCACCGTGAGTGTCCTCAGATCAGGTCAAACTGCCTGCACTGGTTGTTTGTACTGTTTGCTCTCTGCTGTACTTTATAAACTGATTCGTGTGGGGGGTTTTTATTGCCCTTTTTTTTATTCTGAAGAATATTAGAGATGGTTCTTTTGTGTCCTCTGCAGTGCAGGTGATGCAGACAGGGATGGAATGATAGAACCTTTATCCTTGTCAGGTCTCCATCCACACCCAAGGCGCTGCCCAGGTACAGCCTGAACGCAAAAGTGATTTTCTTGGAGGCTTAGGAGTACTATACCAGCAGGTAGAACAAGAAGCTCAATGCAAACCACACTCAAGAAAGATTGTATCCATGGTCTGAAAGGCAGATACGGAGTCATGGAAGTGCACCTTGCAGTGGTAGCAGAGCTGGGAACACTGCCTGGAGATGTTTCCTGCAGTTCTGGCACAAGGAACCAGAGGACTGCTGGTTCTCCATGGTCCCCCATGAGCACCTCTGGTTCTCCATGGTCCCCCATGAGCACCTCTGGCTCTCCATGGTCCCCCATGAGCACCTCTGGCTCTCCATGGTCCCCCATGAGCACCTCTGGTTCTCCGTGGTCCCCCATGAGCACCTCTGGCTCTCCGTGGTCCCCCATGAGGACTTCACAATGCTTTGCACAGAGCTTGCTGTGACACCAGGCAGGAGCTGCTGGTGGGGCTGCTGTGCTGGCACAGGCCATGGTGCTCCTGGGGACTGTGCAGCAGTGATGCTTGGCCCTTCTCAGTGTGTTTCTGCTCCAAAATGTCACTGGGCCTGAAGGTACCTTCCTACAACAGCTGCATCACTTCCCTTGGTGGAGCAGGGAGAAAACTCCCCCCTGCTGCATGGCAGGGAGCCCTGTGAGCCAGCACAGAGGGGACAGCACTGGTTTAATCATTTATCCTTCTTCATGCCACCAAAGCTGTGTCCTGGGTGGAGGTGTGTGTGTCTGGGGGGGGAGGGTTGGCCCCAACTTGTCAGGGTTTGCAGCACTGGCAGCTGGGAAGAAAACTGTTATTAAGTGTAACACAGCACCTTGGATACTGAAAGCATGGGGAGAGAATAAATACAGCCTTCCATAATGCCATTTTATAGTGTCACTCTTCAGAATTTATTAAGACCTAGTTGCAGCCATGCCTGCAGCTTCTTCTGCTTGAATCAGTAAATTTTGTTCATTATCGCCAGCACTCGCTTTGACCTCCTGTGTTTGAAAGGAGAGGAAACATTGGAGGCGTAGGGACACCCCACTTACTTTCTTTGGCAGCTGGTTTTTTTGCTGTAAATCCAGCTTTTCTTGGGTTTGCTGCTGGCACCCCAGCCAGGGCTCATGTGGGATGGACCCAAAGTGTGACTTGTTAGTTGATGAGGACACTGGGGCACTGAGGACCTGCCACAGCCACCACGGCCCCCACAGGCAGCAGGGAGGGAGGAGGAGTGTGATGGGCATCTCAGAGCCAGCTGGCACATCTTGTCACCCACCCTGGGACTACCCACAGTCTTGGATGGGCTGAGGATGGTTGGAGGTGGTGAGGGGTTCACAGGAGCTTCCTTAAGTACAGCCGGGGGGTTGCTGAAGTGTGAGCTCAGAGACAGGTCAGCATCACCTTGCTGTGGCTGTCACCCCTGGTTAGCTGTTGGGACCTCGCTGCCTGATGGCTGCTGAGAATGGCACAGGATCAAGTCTTCAAGTGAAACTGGGCCCTGATTTTTTTGTCAGGACAAATCACAGCAGCATTGTGGCTGTGTACCTTTACCCCCACCCTCAGCATTTAGCTCTCCTGCATGGAGGAATACGAGCTCAAGCCCAACCTTCTGATAATTTGTTATGTTCCTTATGCTTGAGGGCAAAATTTAAGTTGCCAAAAGCAGATGTTTGCTTGCTCCTTTTTTAGCTCTCAAAGTACTTTCTGTGTGCTTGATTGATGGACGTCCCTGTTACATTAATAGCTGGGCTTTGCAGAAAGCTGTTATTACCAGGAGAATCTGGTGTGGGTTTCAGTTTTTCTTCTTGCATTGAAAATCCATTATTAATGTCTTTTTTTGGGGAAAAAAAAAAAGGCTTCAATTCAGGCATTTTGCTTTGCTTTCTCAGGCTCCTTCACAACTGTCTCCTCCGCGGTGCTTTTAAAATCAATATTACAAGTGTTCTTTATATTTTACTGGGTGGTTGAGGGTTTCTGCGTCTTGCTATTGATTTCTAATTGTGTTGCAGGACATTTGGGTGCACACAGATTGCTGTGTGATGGATAGCTTTATATGTGTCTTCCTAAACATGACTGAGTTGGCTTTTTGCATGTTGCCTCTTGCTGGATGCTGCTGCTGAGCCTGGAAGCTGCCAGGAGAGCTGTGAGTGCAATCCTGAGACACTGGACTTGTGACCATTCATTTCATTTTGGCTTTGGTTTTGGTTTTAGACACGGAGGTCTTGTGAGGTCTCCTCTTTTGTGCTGTCTTTGCAGAGTTGTTCTGCCCTGGCTTTTCATCCAGCTTCATGTTCTGCATTGTAAGAGCATAACAAGTTGTCCTGGTTTTGTGGGGGGAGGTCACAATGTACCTTCAGCTCTTTGGGTCAGCTCTGCTGGCAGATCTTGGCGTTTCAGAGGTGCAAGTCATTGGATCACAAAATGGTTTGGGTTGGAAGGGACCTTAAAGATCATCCAGTTCCACCCCCTGCCATGGGCAGGGACACCTTCCACTAGCCCAGGTTGCTCCAAGCCCCATCCAACCTGGCCTTGGACACTCCCAGGGATCCAGGGGCAGCCACAGCTTCTCTGGGCAACCTGTGCCAGGCCCTTACCACCCTCCCAGGGAAGAATTCCTTCCCAATATCCAGTTTAATCCTGCCCTCTGTCAATGTGCAGCCATTCCCTTATCCTGTGACCTCATGCCCTTGTAAAAGTCCAAGTCTTGATGAAATAATATGGAAACACAGAGCACATCTGTAGCTGCTGTAAAGTTGGATTTACAGACAGAGAAGCACATCAGCACTGAGAGAACATGGGCACATCTGTGTGAGTATGTTGGCACCAGAGGAGGATGTGATGAGTGACACTACTGTGGCCAGCACGGGTGCTCCAAAGTGCTTCCATAACTCCAGCTGGCCTGCAGCAGGGAAAGAACATACAGTGATAAGGACAAGGCCCCATGCATGTGTGTGTTTTGGGCAAGTCCTAAAAACACAAAGAAGAAAGGGGAGAATTTTTCTGTGCAGGGAGCAGGGAACTGTCCCCCTCTGGGGCTCTCCAGGCAGGAATGGATGTGTTGGTGCTTGCCCTGCCTGTGGTCAGACTGCTTCCCAGCCCCCCATGCACTGCCAGCACAGCTCCCCGTGTGCCAGGGCTTTGCTGTACCCGCAGGCAGTCTGCAGGTGGTCTGGGGGCACAGCAAATCGCTGCCGGCTGGATTGGGGTGTTGCTGGTCAGGCTTGTCTTCAGCAGGGTCCTGGACCTTAAAAGATGCCTCCGTGGAGGCCAGGTTTGGCCTGTAAGGAGTTAGTTGTTGCAGGGGACCAGAGCAGACAGCTGGCAGAGGTGCTGGTGCCGTGTCCCTGGGGAGCAGCAGAGCACGGGGGTGTTAGAGCTGCTGGCAGAGGACACGGCATTCCCGGCTCTCCTTGGTCCGGCAGCGTTTGCCGGAGCCGGCAGTCGGGGAGGGAGGACGTGCATAACTACGGGCGGGCTGTGACCTTGCCGCTGGAACTTAGTTAGCAATTCTGTTGATGTTCTGGAAACAAAAATATAATTCAGGCCACCTTCTCCTCCAAGCTGACCCTGAGAATCTGGGAGAAGAGCTACTGAATAATTAGGTGCCTTTTTTTTTTTTTCCCTTTTTGCCAGAGTTACTGCTCAGTGTTGAACTGTGCTGTAAAGTGTCATTAGTTCCCTTGAACTTGTTTCTCCGAGCGTACTTTGCATTAGTACAATTATGGAAATTGCAGTCTCATTAATCACTGTGGGTTGCAGCACATCCCTGTCACACCCTGTTTTGGGGGTGGTTTGGCTGGTGGGACCCCTGTAGCCCTGGCTGGGGTGGAGGCTGTGGCTGGAGCACTCCCCCTCTGCCCTGTGCCTGGTTTAGTTGTGCTTTGTATTTGCATGCCTCACCCTGTAAGATCTGGAGTGTTTTTGCCAGCACTGCAGAGAGCAGCCTCCTGGCTGCAGAGGGGAGAGAGAAAGGTGGTTTTGTCCCAAGGGAGTTTTGCTGGACCACATCCCTGCTGCTGTCACTCCAGTTTGTATCCATAGAGGTCCTGGAATGGCAGAGCCCAGACTCGTGGCTGGGCAGGGAATACCTGGAGCCTGAGCTCCTGCGCAGGGGCTGCTGCAGGGCTGTTTGATGATGCTGTGGCTCTGTCTCCATGGCAGAGCTCTCAGCCTTCCTGGCAATGTAAATTCTCCTGGCTGCATGCTAAAATTACACTGAGTTATTGATTTATCTCTGAGAGGATTTCCTTCCCGAGGGACATTTCTGGCTGTTGTAATGATTTAGTTCTTGTGCAAGTGCAGAATCCGTAGCAGAGCAGAGCCACCCTCCTACCCTCGGGTCTGCAGCTCAGGGTCATGCTCCCTCTGCAAACTCATTTCTGTTCCAAGGCTGGCACAAGGTTACATGGCTGTTATTTCCCTCTAACAACTGCAAATAAAAGGGCATTTTCAACTTCTCAGTGAGGAAGCTGCAAGACTCGGACAAGCCTTTGTGCCACGGCACTTGATAATCTTGGGTAATCTTGGATGTGTTGCAAACACAGCTCCAAGCCTGGCACATGGGAAGCATGAAGCCATGCCAGCATTAATGCACCCAGGCTCCTGGGAATGTTTTAATTCCTTACAGTGGGGTATGATGGAAGCAGGATCATGTGAATGCTTTTTTCCTAAAGCAGCAGGGTACAGCCTCTCTTTTCTTTACTTTCTACTGAGTCATCCATAGAGCATCTCTAAAATCAGGCCAAGCAAGTTCAATTCAATCTCCTGCTTGTACTCCTGAGGAGGCAAAGCCAATTCTCTCCTATTCCCATTGGCACTGAAACCACAGTCCACTGGTTGTGGTTCAGCTGGTGAGCACCACCAGCAGGAGGACCTGACCTGGAGCAAGTGTTTCACCCACTCTCTGTGGCTGGGAAATGCACAGTTCTGTGTCCCTGGGTGCCCATCAGAAGCCCCTCCCCGTGTGTTCCTGTGTCTCAGCCCACAGTGGATTTGGGGCCGATCTCAGCTGCGCAGTGATGAAATGTGAGGCTGCTCACCCGCGTGGTGTTATAAAACAGCATCTCCCAATTAGGCCCAGGGAGAATGTGAATTTATTTTCCCATGAACCAAATGTGGCACAGCTACTTTCTTTCTCAGTGATCTATCTGTGAGATAAAACAAGTCCTCAGCGTCTGTCTTAAATACTGCAGTGTTGACAAGTTCTCTTGACAGAAATTAGGCTAATGTCCCTCACGACTGCCTGAGCTGTAGAAACGAGGCTTTCAATTGGAGCTTGGGAAAGCACTATACCAACGCACTCTCCAAGGCATCTTCTTATTCCAGCTTTTATTATCCAGATTTGTTCTCGCTCTGCCTTGGCAGCGTGGCTGGAAGACTGGTTTCTCCAGCACGTCCTGCTGGTCTCACAGCCAGGCGGGTCGGATCAGGCACCTTCCAGTGTTGAACCAGGGCAGTGTTGGCCAGCTGTCTGCAGACCTGGGTGCCCTTGGCTCTGGGGGATGCTCTGGGCTTGGGGAGGTGTTGGTGCCAGGATGGGACTGGTGTGAGGTGAGCCAGCTGACAGGCACTGGGTGGAGATGGGATCCAAGGCAATAAGCTGCAGCCTTGCCAGCAGTACAGCGTGTCCTGAAACGCTCCCGGTGCGAGCTGGAGCTGGGAGAAGGGACTGTTTGTGGTACACGTCTATCTTTGCAGCTTCAGCCTGGACTGAGTTACGGACTCAGAAGCTGAGGACAGATCACTCAAACATGGACATGAAGACCCCTTCTTGAACTTCCCAGCCTTCCCCTTGACAATAATTTCTTTTATTGTCCCTTTGCCATCTTTAAGTTGCACTTCAGCTCCTCGTTTCCAACCACAGATTAACCATGGCTGGCTGGGACCTCCTGATTCTCACACTGGTGTTGGTCCTGGTGGATTATCCTTCTGTAGAGAGCCGTTGTGTCCTTTCCATGCCTCCACACTGCCAGGTTCTTTGGTGGCCATGTCACCAGTCCCTGGAGGGAGGAAGAGGGGCTCTCTGGGAGTGACAGATGTGGGAGACATAGTGGTTGATGATGTTCTGGGGGTGCTAATCTCCATCACAGTAAAGGAGCTGGTAGTGCCTGGCTCAAGAAGTTATTAAATGCCCAAAATTGGGCAGGATGGATATCATCCTCAGTTCCTTTCGTTGGGTTCTCAGTTCTCCTGGTCACCTCCCTCGTCCTTCTCTGCCTACGTCCTGCATTGATCTTCTCTGAATGCAGCCAAGCCTTCAGCATCCCAGATGGGCTTTCTGGAGTAACAAATACACCTGAGGGATGACAACTATTGAACAAGTTGCGGTAACACTACGAAGGCTTGGGGATAAATAATGTAGTGAGTTGGAGAGGGATTAAACCTTGCTTTTGTAAGTAAGTTTCTCATGGATGTTGGCTTGGGGACATGATGGGACGAAGGTCACTTCAATGTCTGTGCAGCCTGGCGTGTTGTTGGAGAGATGAAATACCAGAGTGTGTCTGGACACCTTTGCTCTCCGTTTCTTCTGCTGCTCGGACCTATGTGGGATTAAACTCTCTAAAGTGCTGCAGTTCACAGACTTGAGCCCACTATCAGAAGAGAAAATAAACCAAGTTCCTCATACTTAATCCCTGAGCACATGGCTCCTGCTGTAGCCAGGGGCTGTGGTAACACTGCAGTGCCTGGCTCAGAGTTGGAGAGAAGGGTTTGCTTAGCAAGTGAAAACATGTTTGTGCCAATTTTAAACAGGGCAACCCTTCCTTTTTCTTCCTTGTGGCTGCTTTTTCCTGATGTGTTTTCTGCTGTTGCAGTGCAAGGGAGAGCAGCCTTTGCAGAGGGAGGTGGAAGGGGGCAGAGCACTTGTTGTGAGGGGCCCTTTGCCTTATGAAGTGTTTCTCTGCTGGAGCAGCAGTGGATCCATCAGCAGGTGCTGCAGCAGCACCTCTGTCAGAGAGGCACCACATGTCCCTCCCGAGCCCTCCTGTCACCCCTTCTCTGGGAAGGAAGGTACCTCCCAGGCACAGGTTTTCCTCCCAGGCACCTCTCTAGCATCTGCCTTTACTTCCATTGCTTGTTATCTCAGAGCATCCCGGGAAGCCGCAGGCACCTCCTGGGAGGAACATGCTCTGCCCTGTGCATGGTGTCTGGTCCTCTCATCCCTGGTGGTTCTTGCCATGAGAGGGGTGAGGTTTGGTGGGTTTTTGGCGGGAGCTGGCTCAGCCCTGGGCACAAGGCTGGGCTGTGTGTGCCATCATCGGCACCAGCCCATCAATCCAGAGAACGTAAATCCCAGTGCCACGGGAGAGCACTGGCTGGGGGAAAAGTGACAGCTGTGAGTGTTGTCCAGCCCAGTGTCCAAACTGAACTGGTGCTTTGGCATCTCTAATCAGGTGTTACTCACTGGAAAGCCCCTTCCCCACAGCCCTTAGTTCTCCACTGGCTGTGGATCGAATCGCAGGAGGAGGGATTTGATTCTGGCATCGTTTTAAAAATGTTTTCATTCTATCTACTGAGGGAAACAAAGTACAGAGAAGATTTCTCAGCACTGGGACAAAAGAGTGGCTCTGAAACCCTTTTCAGACAAACAAGTGTTTGAGCTGTAGGACTGATGGATGGTGCTTAAAAGACATGGTTATTGCAACAGGCAAAAAATCCTAGAGTGCAAGGAAGTTCTCCCAAGGGTTACTCCCGGTGAGTGTCTCCCTGGAATCCTGGTTGTGAGGAGCACTTGGCACCTCGAGTCCACCCAGTGGCATCAGCCATAGGAGAGCAGTAGCCCAGCAAGCACCAGTAAGGTGCTTCTCTCTTGGTAAATGAGAAACTGGAATGGGATCAGCCCTTTTGGGGTGGCTTTGCTGCCTATGGCAGAGGGGTTGGAACTGGATGATCTTTAACATCCCTCCCAACCCAAACTGTTCCACGATTCTTGCTCTTCCCCCTGTTCAGGTGGGATTCGAGTCCTGCAGAAAGTTGTGCTGCTGCTTTGGGACCCATGAGAAGCCTGGGCAGGAACAGGGATGTCTCAGCATAGGACAACTTTGGGGTTTTCCAGGGATCACTTTGCTGCCAGGGGCAGTGCTGAGTGTTGAACTGGGAACAGATTCACTTTTGGCAAGCTTGAAAGCATGTCAGATGTCTTCTGTCCCTGCTCTACTGCAGCATGGAATAAAATCAGTGTTGAAGAAGATGCTGTAGTTAGACATCACCATTTTGACAGGTCACATTGCAGGATATTTATTAGCATAGCTTGGAGTGTTACAGAAAGATTTGTCAGATAAACTAGCAAACTCAAGTGCCTCACGTGGAACTTCCAGGATTTTGTTGAGGTTCTTTTAACTGTTCTTCAGTCTCTCAACAATTGATCCCATTCAGGCATTTCTGGAAGACCCTGTGGGAGTTGCTGCTGTGGACTGAATGTCTGTGGCTTGGGGATCCAGCCCTGCCTGCTCCATGTTTGTCTGGGTGCTCTGGGAGGCAGAAGGCAGCAGCAGTGAGAGACATTTGCTCATGTTTTAAGGAAAAACTCTTCTCTTGTGGTTTCCTCTGCAATGCCAGGAAGAGAAGGACATCTCTTTGTCCTTGTTGGCCCTCTGCACAGCAGGATGTTTGTCTGGATGCAATGATAAGACAAAACAACAGCAATGGAACCATGCTGACACCCCCAGGACTGCTCACTTGCTGGCAGAGGTAGCACAGTGGGACTGGCCAGGGGGTCACCCCAGGGCTCCATCCTGCATCCCATCCCCTGCAGTGCTTAAGGAACAGTTTATGAACAAGAAAGCATACAGTGATTTTATAAAAGAGTGTTCTCTTTAATTGATTGCAGTAGGTAATTAGAGCCCCCATTGTCACTGATGGTGTGGACCTTTGAGGATGTCCTGTGCTCCTTCCCAGCAGGAATACAGAACCAGTGGGAGTAAGAGCTGCAAATGCAGTGGATTTGTAAAGCATCCAGTGTCACAGGAATCTGTACTTGGAATGTGGACACCAGTGTCTGAGCTTCCTCATGGCCTGTGCTGGGAGTGAGGCAGTGTGGGAAAT
Organism: Pseudopipra pipra; assembly: GCF_036250125.1. NCBI lineage: Eukaryota > Metazoa > Chordata > Aves > Passeriformes > Pipridae > Pseudopipra > Pseudopipra pipra. Next base: position 1,796,095 of record NC_087563.1, on the reverse strand, counting down.
GCTGGGGAATGCCAAGGGATACTGGGACTGCTGCTGGGGAAGCTCTCGGGCTTGGTGCTGTGAAACCTCTCCCAAGGCTATCAGGAGGAGGTGACATAGAGCATATTAATGACCTTTTCCAGTGGCACTTAACTGAGAGGAGCAGTGAGTGCCAGAAAGTGAACTAATACAAAAAGCTGTAGCTGAGTGAAAAAGGGGCAGAAAGAAATAAATGAGATTCAGGCTCTGGGCCTCCTCTTCCCATCAGTAATCCATCTCTTCCTTACCTGTGTCTGCTACACATCTTCCCTTCCTTTTGTATGTAAAAATGTTCTGTTTGGAAATAACAAGCAATCCAGGGAGTGGTATGACTTGCCTTTATAGGCAAGAAAGGAAAAAAAAGGAGACAGGCTTTGCTGCTTCCTTATTCAACAGTGCCAGCTGGAGAGTGTGGGGTCAGAGCTCACACTGAGCCCCCCAGCACTAGAGCTGCCTCTGTTTGCCCTGGAGCCTGGCATTCTACATGAGAAGCAGGCCACATCTTCATGCTGCCAGTGTGCCAGGGTGTGGGATATCCCATCCTCTGGCCAGAGCAGGCATCAGGGCAGTGTCCCCCTGTGTGTGACCAGCACATGATGCCCCAGCCTCGACTCACCCCTGGCACTGGTGATTCCTGGAGCTGTTGATGCAGCAGTGGGGAGCTCTGCTGCTTCCTGGGATTTATCTCCTTGTGTTTTTTAATCATTATTTTATTAAAGGAGAAGGTGCCATCAGATAACTCATTGTGGATGCTCTGTCAGTGTGATTATTTTAATACTGCAGCACCGCCGGTGTGTTTTGCTGGAACATTCACTTATTGATTCCAGATTCCTTTGTTGCCTGTTCCAGAAAGAAAGTCCCTTCCCCTCACTCCCTGTTCGAGGGAAACAAAGAGTAAAGGAAGGTAGATGTTATCTGAGGCTTGCTCACATACCGAGGTGATTTCTGAGAGCTGCAGAGCCACTTACTGACTCAATAACTGAGGTTTGTTTTCACACCCTTAATAGATTTTTGAATTGTTTTGCAATGGCAAACAAGAATGCTCACTTGGGGACAAAGCAGGGATCTGCTGAGCTGAATCACCTTTGTTCTGCTTTCAGAAACCTTCCCAGGGGACATTCCTGTGCCACAGGGGACAGAGTGGTGCTGGAGGGGGGGAGTTTCACGTCCCTCTTGGGCCCCTCTTGCTGGGCAGTCAATGGATGAAAGCTTGGGGGTCCAAGAGCTGGGGAGGGCCTGGGGAAGCCACTGCCAGGAGAGTAGTGAGTTACTGCACAGTCTCAGTGGGAGTTTGCAGGTCTGTGTATGAGGTACAACTTACCTGGTTGTGTTTAACGCTGTTGCTGTGTGGTGTGTCAGGGCTCAGCCTTGTTCCCACGCTGAAACTCAAAACCACCTGTGGCCAGCAGTAAATGGAATAATCACACAGGATATAATGGAATAGTCCACAAGAATCATCGAGTCCAGTGTGCTGGAAAGGAGCTGGGCAGGATGAGAGCATTCTCCTTTTGAGAGGAAATGGTTGGTCATTTGGTTGATCTAGAAGAAAAGGGCTGGAGTTCCTTGGATATCACCTGGATAACACTATTGAGTGTTGCATATTCCACACAGCACCCTTGTGCTTTTACTTAGTGTTGTATAATGCACCTGATCCTGCCTCAGTTGTGAGTCTGTTTTCCATTTGTTTATTTATTTATCATCTTGTTTTCAGCCTCTGCAAAGCTTGATATAGGCACAGAGCCTGGGAAGCGTACCCAGAGCAGAGTAACAGATAGCTGTGATTTGGTTACAAGGCAATAATTTAAGCCGACAGGTTTAGCTGATAACATAAAGCAGGCGAGAGGAATCGCTTCGCTTTATAAATGTCAGCAGAACCCCTGCGAGGGAGCTGCTGCCTCGGAGCTGGCCCCGGTGCTGCTGCTCCAGCCAATATATTACAAGGAGATATAAACAGGTGTCTGAAAAAATCTGGCTGACCAAGATTAAAAGAATGGGGCTATAAATTAAAGTCTTCCTGGGCGTCACTTTAAGCAACTTTCAGGACAGAGCATGTCCGAACAGATCGAGTGCTAACGCAGGGAGGGAGCTCCAGGAGGCCGGGAGCTTTGGGATGCAGAGGCTCGGACACGTGGCTGCACCCAGGTGTAGGGATGGTTTGTGAGAAGAGCAAAGCCTGTCCTGGTGCTTCTGCAGCTGATAAAGGGATTAAATGGAGAACAGGAATAACTCCATCCCTGCAGCGTGTTGCCACAGGATCAGTGTCTCCCACCTGGAAAAATAAATGCTGTCATTTTGCTTTGTCATCTATTCCCAATAAAGACCTTGTCATTCCTGCAGTCACAAGGGGTTTTTTATTCTCTGGAAGTGCTTTACCTGTTGGACACTATCTTTCTGGTTGTGAGGCAGCTGAGTGATTGAGTGGCAGGTGGGTGGCATGTCCCTGTCAGGGATACTGGGTGAGCTGCTCAAACCCCGTGGCTCTCTCTCTGAGATCCATCAACCCAAGGAGATGCAGGGACACATATTCAAACTGAAAGATTAGATATTAGGAAAAATCCTTCCCTGTGAGGGTGGGGAGGCCCTGGCACAGGTTTCCCAGAGAAGCTGTGGCCGCCCCTGGATCCCTGGAAGTGTCCAAGGCCAGGTTGGACAGGGCTTGGAGCAACCTGGGCTAGTGGGAGGTGTCTCTGCCCATGGCAGGGAGGTGGAACTGGATGATCTTTAAGGTCCCTTCCAACCCAAACCATTCTGGGATTCTATGATTCAAACAATTTTAATTGTGGTTTAAGAAATTTAATGTGTGGGATATTTTTTAAGTGGTAAGGAGCACAAACAGGTTGTGGGGGCAGGGGTTTGCTGCTGCCTCCACAGCTGTAGCCCTTTCAGCAGGTTCACAGAGGGGATTTCACAGCTATTTCTGCTCACTGGGTACTCGATTTAGAGGTGGGAAATTAATTAGAATGGAAACTCCTCTTTCCCTTTATGAGGAGTGAAGATCTAGCAGCTGTCTGGGAAGTGAGACCATCCAGTAACACGTATATGCAATGCCTACCTGTGGATACACATCTTTGATTTGTCTAAGGTGTCAAGGAGAAAAAATGTCACAAAATGGCTTAAATATAAACATGTTTTTATATTTTTTTAATTGAGTTTTATTTCCCAAATGCAACTTAATGCAAACAATAAGTAAAAAATTAATTTCTCTCAGGAAAAAGCTATTAAGGATATGATTGTTTTTTAGCAGCATGTGAAGCTGTGTAATTGCTTACATATGTATTGCTCCAGAGCGTGGTCCCAGTTGTTGAATAGTATCAAATTACAGGAATCAAAGAGAATCGACTATTTTTAAGGGAAATGTCTAGACACTACATATTGAAACATGATTAAAATTCAGGATTTCCAGCTTACTCGTTTAAATCAGCAATTTTAATCACATTATTCAAGTCAACCCACCCTCAAACACACTTTATGAATAATACTTCAAAATACCCCAAACTACATAAGACTGGGGACCTGTCTTGAGCAGCTGTAATATTTTGAAGTGACAATGTCAGTCTCTTTGTTGAAAACAGGGATGTTTTTCATGGTTTATGTATTAAAGCAGCATGTTTGTCCTGCTGTGGCATGAACCTGTGTTCAGAGCGAGGAGAAATCCCTGTAGCCGCTTAAATACATCAAGGCAGAGATTTTTGCTCTGGGGTTTGGATGGTCCTGGTCAAATCTCGTTTAATGTGCAGAAGCAGAAGCAGGGAAGGTTTGTGCCCTCTCTGGTGCCGCCTCCTTAGTTTGGCTGCGCTGGGTTTGGGAGCTCGTGTGCGCGGCGGGTTCGTGTTTTGTTTTATTTACCGCTCGCTGAAAATAGAAACGGCAGGGCCGGTCCCCCGGAGCCAGCCGGCCCTTCTGGAGCCTGCGTTCCGTTTGGATGGTTCAGTCAAGCACAGCCCATCCTCCTCCTCGCTCTCCCCCGCCAGCCGAGCGGGTGATGCGGCGGGAGCGCGGCGGGAGCGCGGCGGGCAGGGCACGGAGCAGGGCACGGAGCAGGGACACGGAGCAGGGCACGGAGCAGGGCACGGAGCAGGGCACGGAGCAGGGGCACGGAGCAGGGCATGGAGCAGGGCATGGAGCAGGGCATGGAGCAGGGCACGGAGCAGGGGCACGGAGCAGGGCACGGAGCAGGGCACGGAGCAGGGCACGGAGCAGGGCACGGAGCAGGACACGGAGCAGGGCACGGAGCAGGACACGGAGCAGGGCATGGAGCAGGGCACGGAGCAGGGCATGGAGCAGGGGAACCGAGCAGAGACACCGGGCAGGGGCACGGAGCAGGGACACCGGGCAGGGACACCGAGCAGGGGCACGGAGCCGTGCTCCTCCGGCGGGGACGGCATTCCTGGCTGTGTCCGACAGCCCAGAGCTGCTGCCGCCACTGCTGGGGCTGTGCCCAGGCTGTCCCAGCGCTGGCGACACGGCCAGGAAAGCCACTGGCTCCGGGAGGGGAAGGACCCAGCTCGCCCCTTGCCTTCTCCCCGGGGCGGTGTTTGTGTCCGCGGGGGAGGGACATGTCCTCGTGCATCCCTGTGTTGCATCAGCACGCGATGACATTTTGTCCTAGAACAGTTTGGGTTGGAAGGGACATTTAAGCTCATCTCATTCCACCCTCCACGGCAGGGACACCCTCCACCAGACCAGGTTGTCTTTTACTGTGTGTTCCTTGCTGGCAGACCCCTGTCTCTGTGTCTCCTAAACCAGGGAGAGGAGATGCAGTGTTGTCCTTTCCATGGACATCCTACAGACTCCTTTCTGACCAGCATGTCCCAGCTACAGCACCTGTGAGGGGCATGGCTCCTCCATTCCTGCAAAACCTTTTCAGCGTGGGAAGATGCTCCTCTAGATAGACATAGGTTAAAGCTCCCATGTGTCACAAGTTAAAGGAACAGGAGGAGGTTTGGATCTGCTCAAAAAAAGTGGAAAGCACTTCAGGTGTGGAGGAGGCATATCTGGCCTGTCCTTGCATAGTTTAAGGTGGGAAGATAATCACATCTGTCCCCTTGCATATCCAACCAAGGCAACTTCCTATGGGCAGGATGTGGTGGAGTGAAAGAAGAGCTATCAGAAATGCACCTTGTTTTAATAGGAAATCCTCCAAAATGGATTTTTATGGTTTTTCTAAATGCATGTATACCTGCTGTGGGCTTTGAAATGTTTTTGTCTGAGTTGTGACAAACATCCTAGTCTTGTGTAGGAAGCACCAGGTCCTTTGATCAGGGAAATGTCTCTTTGGTCTTGAAGAGGGAGGGATCAATCCGGTCGTTCCTGAGACTAGAGCTTTTTGTCTTTGAGTACATGTATTTATTGTACAAAATAATTACCCTTGCCTTCACTTGCCTTTGGTGGGAGATGCTCCCTGTCTCCTGCATGCTGTGTTATGTTATCTGAGGTGTCTTTTTAGGTAAAAGGGAAGAGATAAAGGAAAGGCTGAATAGGGACTCCTCATCAAGAGGGAGGAAGGTGAGCAGCTGTGTGTCTGTCGGTCCATCTGTGACAGCTGAGGTCTCTGCAGTCATTCAGCTGCAGCCTCACTCTCCTAAACAAGCAGATTTCTTGCATCAAAAGAAGAAGCACCATCAAGAAGAAGCAACCAAATATTGCCTCCTGTCCACCCCAGTGCTGGGCTGGCCACCGAGATGTGTTTGTGGTGAACTGTGACCAAGGAAAAACACTTTCAATTCCCCATCTTTTCTGTATTTAAAACCAAAGCTTAATGTATTCTGTGTATTTTTGTTGGCAGATAGTAGTGATCATATATTCCTTTTAATACAGTATTTCCAACTCAGCCCAGCCTTGATGTTCAGTGTACCTGGCTGGACTCTGCAGGATGCTTTGATTTCCCTTTGGCAGCTGCATTTTATGCCCCAATCAGCAACCAATTCCCCTTTCTCCATATAGTCTCCAAATCCACTCCTGCTGTGGAGTTTTAGTGCTCTCCTAGGAACTGGTCTGGAAGGGAGGAGGGAGCTGATGCTCTGCTGGGCTCAGGGTTCCACCTTAGCTGTGGCTCAGAGCCAGCCTGGCAGCACAGGGAGAAGTTTGGTGGCTCAGGGTGGCATATCTGGGAGGGTAAAGCAGCACTTGTGGTTCAGAGGTGCTGCTGGAGGGGAGGGCAGTTGGTGGTGGATATTCTGCTCCTGGTGCAGGATGCGGCTTTTCTCCCTTTCTCTGGGGGAGGAGTGTGTGCCTTCAGCTCCCAATTCCTCACAAAGCTGGAACATTGCAGATGTTCTGAGATAACCCCACCTTTGTTTGCAGGTCAGGCTGTTCCTGCAGGGTCACACGTGAGGCTGAACCTGCAGACAGGAGAGAGAGAAGCCAAACTCCCAGACAGTGAAAATGGGAGAAGTGACACGAGAGAAGAGAGAAGAAGAAAAAGGTACAAGAGGTGCAGCAGGGTGGGTGGGCTGCAGGATTCATGCCTTTTATTAGAGGCTATGTTCCCTGGTGCACCCAATTATCGTCTGTTCCTGAGACTTAATTGCTGATTCAAGAGTTCAGCAGTGCTCAAAACGGAGCCCTGTCCTTTGTGATCCCTTCAGGATGGCAGTGGAAGTGCCCTCAGTGCACATTCAGAGACACCCTCATGGCTTCTCATGCTACGACACCGAAACTAAATTGGCAGTGTGGCTTTTTAAATGAGATTTAGTCCTTTGTAATATCTGCAGCAGTTGGTCTGAAACTGCTTTCTGAGCTCAGCCCCTGGGAACAGCTGTGAGGGGCTGTGTGACCTGAGCCAGGTGCCCTGTTCCAGCTGGGAGCAGGATCCCAGCTTTCCCTGGCCCATCAGACGCTGCCATGGTCTCCAGGGATCACACTGCCTTCCTGCACCCACATTGTTAAACGTGTTCTAAACGTTCCACTGGTGCTGACTTTCCCCTTGGCACCCTCCTAACCAAGACAGGTTTAGTTTCTGTGGGGAATCTCTTTCCTGAAGTGTGTGGGATTTCCCACTTCTTTCCTCGCTCTCCCACTGACTCCTGCTCAGGGCATGGAGATGCTCTTTATCTTCATGGTGCCTCAGCAGCTGGATTTCCTTTTTATCCATGCAAGAGTGATTGTGGCCCAGATAAACCCTCCTTGAACCAATGAGAAAGGCGTAAAGAGCAGCACAACATGGTTTTTAGCATTTCTGTGTGATTTCTGTGTGGATTTACCCTTGCTCTGACTGATGATGCTCATCAGAACTTCAGCTGAAATCTCCAGGTTAAAGCTTGTGAGTCCTTAGCAATGATTTAGTGTCACAGGGGTGCTTTCTGTATTACGACATGAAATTCTGAGGCATAAATTAATCAGCTATTTTTATTGTGTTAGAACTTTAGATTTTGGGTCGGAGGGTTTGATTACAGAGCCTTTCTTGATTGCCAGGGTGAGGTGTGTGCAAACCACTCACAGAATACAGCACTCAGACTAATCTTTTCTTGAGTGTGGTGCTTTTTTAATCCCTTTCCTCCTGCCCTTAGCCATTGCTAGTATGTCACAGTGAAAACAGTATAGATGCAGTTGTTTACTCAAAACATGTTCTGGTTTGTTTTGTTTCTTCTGCAAGACTGGGCAAGGTGGATGTCGATGCAAATTCATTCACGTCCCAGGAGCTCAAAAAGGCCTTGGCGAAAATGAAGGAAAGTGAGAAGGCAGAAAGGAAGGTAAGGAGAGTTCCCTGTTTGTAAAGCAATGCACAGTGCAGGGCTGTGAACACACCTTGTGGTACACATTGCAGAAATATGATGGTTAAAGTGATTGCTTGGGAAAATACTGGGCAGACTAATCTGGTGAACATAAACCTAAAGTACCATTGGTAACCTGTCAGTGATACAGTTCCCTGGCTTTTCTGTATGATTCTATAATTCTGTGAATGGTTTGGGTTGTAAGACACCTTAAAGATCATCTCTTTCCAACCCCCTGCCATGGACAGGGACACCTCCCACCAGCCCAGGTTGCTCCAAGCCCCATCCAACCCGGCCTTGGACACTTTCAGGGATCCAGGGGCAGCCACAGCTTCTCTGGGCAACCTGATTTATTTATTCAACTGCTGCTCGATTCACAAAAATCTCTGCAGACCCCAATGTGGCCAGATTGCAGTGTAACAGTATTTATAAAGGGAGTTCCTTTCCCTGTTACTACTCTCCTTGCTTTAGGTTTCCAATCTCATGCCCTGGGTAGCAAAACCCGAGTGGCCATGGTGAAGCGCAGGCTGAAGTTTCCTTACACAAGCTCCAACCCAAAGTAAAATAGAATAGAAGTGCTGCTTCCAGCCCTCTCCAGGCTTGGAACTGTCCCCAGCCACTGGTGGGATGATATGTGACTCCTCAGGGGGGTCACAGCCTCTTTGCCCTCTCCCCCTCAGCAGCATTTCCTTAGGCCTTCACTGCTCCTGCTGCCTTGGCATTGGCTCAGTTGAAGGACAACTGAAGTAGAATTCAAGGCTTTGAAGTCTTGAAGTCAGAGTAAGGCTTTTTTCCCCTTATGTGGCAGCAGGGCAGTATTTCATATGCTCTAAGATTATTTCATTGTTGCTGGAAATGAGGATCATTGAAATGCAAAAATTAGCGATGCTCTATTACATGAAAATAAGCCATATTTTAAACCCCCTGTTAGAATAGCTTTTGTCCCATCAACTGGGCTAAAAGCAGCTACATCTAATGGACCTAAAGTATTCCATTTACAGTCACTCCTGCAGGGAGCAAATTCATCCTTGAAGGAACTGTGTCAGAGGAAATTCAGTTACACCGAGCCTGTGCCTGTCTGTGCTCCGGCAAAGGCAGTTTGGAGTGGTTGGGTGGGGGTGGCACTGTGTGTGGTACCTGTGGTAAACTGGCCAGCAGTCATTAGGCTGACAGAGCTTTCACTTCCATTGCTCACTTGTTTTTCCCCTGATGGCTCCAGCCCTTGGCTTCTGTTGCTGTGTGAGGAGCAGGGCAGTGCTTGCAGGGGACTGGGGCTCGTGGAAACCCTCCCGTTGGGGGTCACTCCTGGGTACAAACATGGCTTGGTATTTGTGTTTGTGATGAATCCCTTTGAAAAGGGTCTTTCTGGCTTTCTCCTGCTCTAGGGAAGCCCAGCTCCAGCCTGGCCTCTCTGCTTCATCCATGCCCTGCAGCACCAGGCTCTGTCTCCGCCTGTCCCAGTGCCACCAGTGCTCCCGTGCCTCTGGGGCTCTCCTAGATCTCTGACAGATCATTTTCCTTCTCACCACATGTCTTTTGTCAGCTCTCTTGGTTCGTGGCAGCGCTTGGGGTGCTGTTACTACCAGGGAGATGAGCCCTGCTCAGGACAGGCTGTCCCCTGGCCAAGCCCCCTGGCCTGGCACTTCAGCTACCCCCAGCTTATCACCACTCCTTCTGCTTCCCTTTCTGACAGCTTCTGTCCCCACAGTGAGTGCACCTTTCCCTGAGAGATAAAGCCATCCTGGAACGTTGGGATGGCAAAAGCATCTTCATCCATGTTCAAGGAGATCATGGGTGTCACTGGCATGGAGTCACTGGGCACTTCAGGCTGGATGGGACCTCTGGAGCTTTCCAGCCCCATCTCCAGCTGCAGGCAGGGTCAGCTGTGGGTTCAGGGAGGTTGTTCAGGGCTTTTTCCAGTCAGATCTTGAGAACATCTACTTGCAGGCGAACAGAGAACAGCAATGCTGCCTCTGGGCCCCATGCACTGGAAAGACATGGGGTGTAGAAATGGTGTATAGATGTAGAAATGGTGTACAGACCTAGAAGTGGTGTACAAAGCCCTGGTGCTCACTGGTGCTGCAGGTATGTCACAGATAACTGGGTTCCTGGGCTTCTCAGAAGGACCCTCCAATGCTGCCCCTGCCTCTCTAGTGCACAGCACTAAATCCATTGGCATGGACAGCCAGGTTCCCCTTGTAAATTTGAGGCTGGGATTTCTTTCTGTGTCTGTCTTGTCTCTCTTTATCTCCTATCTTCACATGTGGTTTCCTCCTCCTGCTTTCAAGGCTCAAGAGGAAGAGGTGAGGAAGAAGTTCCGGCCCATAGAGCAGCTGAAGGAGGAGTTTGAAAAGCTGAACATGAAGATGGAAACAGATTATGAAATTATGGTTAAATTAATCAGCAAATTCAACAGTTCTGCCTCCACGCTGGATGAAAAAGTAGCAGCCCTTTATGATCTCGAATATTATGTTCACCAGGTAACAAGAATGCATTAGTAACTACCATGTAAAATCCAGGGGATGTGGTGTCAGAAACGGGGGTTTATTTTTCTTATCAGTATCAGGTAATACAAATTGCTTAATTACCATAATCCTGGGACAATAACAGACAGCAGAGGGCTAGTGCAGGCTTATTTTATATCCAGGTTTGAATTAATCATTGCTTGTGCCAGGAGCCAGAAGTTTCCTAGGGGCTGCCTGATCTGTTGTCTGTTCTCAGGTGGGTTTTCTTATCCTCTCTTTTTCTTCTTTTATCTGCTTAATGTTACAAAATGGGGTTTTATGTGCCATATTTGGGTAAGTAGAGTGGTGGCTGCTAAGAAAATAATTATTTTCTTGCTGCTTCCATGGAAAGCTGCCGTGGTTGCAGGTATGTGCCCTTACATCAGTTCACAGGGAATGTTTTTAAACCAAGGAGGCAACAAACACCTAAAAACCTCTATTTTGTCTTGGCTTGAGTAAGCAGTGGCATGTAGAGCCTCACTGTGCTAATTAGCTCTGTGTGAGGGTGAATATATTTCCTGAAGTCTTTCTTCCTCAGGTTTGGGCTCACACTTTTCCCCCCTCCCTCTGATCTCTCTTGCTCTGCTCTCAGCTGACACATTTCTACAGAGCTCCCCTCCCTTGGGCTTGGTGCCTTCCCTGTGCCACCCCTAGGTGAGTGTCTGGGCATCGAGGCTCTGTTCTGCCTCATGGGAAAGGACTTGGCTTCTCCCTCCCCAGTGACTGGGATAGTTGGGAATGGTCTGGGAGAGTTTCCAGTGTCACTTTATCATTTCAGAGGGTGAATGGGACAACTCTTGGGAGGTGCCCTTTCACTGGAATGTCACTTGTTAAACCAAATGTGGTACTTTAGGGGCAGATAGCTGAAGGAATGTGTTGCTGAGAGAGGGAGTCCATATGCCAGCTAATAGAAGTGTTATTTCCAGGGCTCTTTGTCCTGAATTTCACACTAAATCCCTGTCCTGGGCATGCAGAAGCTTTTGTGCTGTTTGTTCTCCCTGCTTTTGTTTCACTGATGGCATCCACCTGACTCAGAGAATAAGTGTGAACAATGGTTGCCCAAAGAGCTTCATATCTGTACTCAGGGCTAATCCTGCCTGGTTAAGGGTTCCAGCGTGCTGAAAAGCGGCCCCCAAACACCCTGGGATGCTTCAGATTCCAGTGTAAGGATCTGCACTATTCCAGCATAAAATCCCGCCTGCTTGTCGTAGCACAGGATGGGGCAAACAATTTCAGATTGGTGAGAGGAGCAGGGACTGGAGCATCAAAGGGAACCACATCCAGCATCAAAGGGGTCAGAAAGGGGGACTGGCAGGGAGGCTGGCGGGAGCACAGAGGGCTCCTTTGTGCCGTGATCACAGCGCTGCTCTGTGCCCGCGCTGGCGGGGCAGATGGCTGGGCAGCACCTTCTCGTCAGGCAGGAAGCTGATAAGAAATATGACTTGTCTCTAAGCCAGCATGGCTTTTCCTCCTCTTTCTTCTTCCAGTCAGTTGAATGCGTCCAGAGCATTATCTCTGCTTGGGACTGACTTTAGCGGCACTGGCTTAATGTAATTACTGAACAGCAGCCAAATGTGCTTGTGCCGCATAACCCTGGAAGGGCTGAACTGTCAGGAGTGCTCTGCAGTGAGTCCCAGCCGAGGGAGGACAGGGATCCTTGCAGGTGTGGCTGGCCCAGAGCAGCTCCCTCCTCATGTGGGACCAGTGACGGCTCTGCCGGTCCCGCTTCCCCCATCCTCCATCTGAACGGTGACGTGCCATGGCTCTTGATAACTGTTTGGCTCCCGGCCATCCTGCTGCTGCCTCCGGGGCACAGAGTGCCCTGTCGAGTGGAAAATGCTGTGCCCTGGAGGGTGTGCAAGCAAAGGATGCTCCCTGCTCCGTGGTGTGGTCATGAGCCCCCCGAGCAGCGGGATGTGAAGCAGTGCTTGGCTCCGAGCGCGCTGCAGGGAGCAAAGGAGCCGTGGCCAGTGCCCAGCCCATGGAGAGATGCTCTCCCCTGCTTTTGAAGAGTCAGCCCAAGGGCCCTGTGTATGCTCAGATTTGTGTTGCCAGCTCTGGTTTGCTTCTCCTCAGTCAGGATTCAGCTTGGCATGTTCAGGAGCTCGTCTTGGAGAAGGGGCAGGAAGGTTTGGCTTGCTGAGTTATCTGTAATGCATAAAACCAAATGCAAATGTGAGGAGGGCAGAGCGTAACTCATAAACAGCATTCATGGTGCTTGCACAGCCGTGTGTGGAGCCAAGACCTGTTCTCAGGCATTGCAGCCTCTTTCTCTCAATTATTTACTCTCCTTATCTTCCTCTCTCCCCTCCTCTGACATGCTACACCATCTCTCAGTGCTAATTTCCTCTCCATCTCCTATGGTTGACATGCTGCTTTCCCTGCTCTTGTTTCCTAATGTTTTCTCTCTCGCCTTCCTTCCCTGTTTTCTTTCTCCTCCGATTCAAAGCCGCTCCCTGAATAACTGCTGTCATATTTGCTCTTCTCCCATCCCTCTCCTCTCCCACTTTGCCTGTGTACTTTACTCAAGAGCTCTTTTGATCTTTGGTTTTCCTTCTGTGCCGATTCCAGTGGACTGAAGCGAGGCACGAGCTGCTGCCTCACAGCATCTGCCGCTCCCCAGAGAGGTTAATGCCTTCAAGTTGTTAAGTTTGGGGATTTTGTTGGTTTTAAAACGGTGGCTGAGGGAAGGAGCTCTCACAACAGGCTCCAGTTAAAAAAGATAAACACATCTTCAAAACAGGCTCTACAGCACAATTTATATTCTGCAGCTGAGGTGTCTCACTGACGCTGGAGCCGGTCTGAAGGACTGTACTGGTGAGGTTACAGTGGGGGTTGGTTTTCCCACACCTGATGTGGGATGCAAACTCCTGCCTGTCCATTGTGCAGAAGTCAACGTCCGATTCCAGCCTTAAAACAGTTTCTACACAGGCTGAGCAATAAAAGGACCCACTGACAGCCGAAATTAGGTTGCTGCATAGACTTCTTTGTAGACAAAGGTGGGTCTGCAGAAAAGTGAGAGTTCTGGCAGGCCTGGTTTATAGGGACAGTTAAAAGAATGGGATCTGAAAGGATACAAAAGCTGCTGCAAATCCTGAATCAGCCCCAGCAGACCTGCAGAGACCAGCTTTGCAGAGGAACAGCAAGTGGTGGGTATTGTCCCTGTGGGAGCAGAGATGAGCTGGAGCTCCCCAGGTCCTGCTTTGGTTGGTAACAACATACCCGTAGGACATAAAGCTTCTTCCTTCTCTTGGGTACCTAAAATACCTGACTTATGGCCAATTTTGGTGAAGGTACATGGTTGGATAAATATAACACTGAGCATGAAGTCATGGTTCACTAGAAGAGCGTTCCAGCTGGAGCATGGTGCTGGAGCCTGACACACCCTGCAAGCCTTGTGGCACTTGTCCTGTCCCACCCCATCAGGGGGTCGCTTTGCCTGGCTGATAACTCATTTTTATATTCTGTTCCCATCCACCAATGATTGCTGTTTTCTCCCTGTCTTTCAGGGAGGAGAAATGTCGAATTTCTAACCCTGATTTTTTTGCACAGGCAGTTCTGAGTGTTCATCAGATCCCCTTTTAAACTGTGAAAAAAAAAATCCTTGAATACCAAAATGCATTGATTTGACTTTGGATTGAATTTTGTACTTGAAGCACTTTGTGCTGTTTCTCTAAATTTTGTTTGCAAGCACTCAGAGCCTTTTCTGATCTCCTCTCCAGGAGCAGATGCCCACTGGGACTGTGCCTGGTTAGCCCCACATCTGGTTAGAGTCAAAGGCTGATGAATCCCCCACCAATGTGTAAACTTTTTCCTTACTGGCAGTTAGTCCAATATTTTTTGTTTTAGAAAAATAATTTCTCGGGCTGCCCTGAGGGGAAGTTCCTGGCTGGCTCCTCCAAGCAGGGACTGGCTTTTTCTTTCCTTGTCCACATGAAGTTGTTGATGGTACTCATGGAAAATTCCCAGAACTGCCCGTGCTCCTCACCCCAGGCAGCACAACGTGCACTGTTGGTGCTGACAGGCTCCTAAACATCCCTAACTCCTGGTGCTACAATTGCAGCATCAATTAATTAATTGCATTTCCAAATGTGGGGTTCCCTGGGTTCCCAGTAAAGGCCTGCTCAGGTGAGAGAGCAAAGAGCTGGAGTTTTCTGATCAGATGTACTGAATTTTTGACCCGAGTTACCAGAATTCATGTCAGGAACAGTTTTGGTGGCTATAATCAAAGTATTTGAGTTTCCAGCAGTGCCTTCTGCATGTGGCAAAGCCACCCATCAGGACACTGTGCCTCTGCAGCCACGACATCGTGGCAGGACTGTACAGAATTCAGCTACAGCCGCTCCCTCTGAATTTTTAATTGCTTTGAAACTGTGCTGGTTGGACCAGGAGGGAAGGGATGCTGTGCTCTCTGAGGGGTGGTGTTCTCCAGGAGCTGGGGGTTCGTGCTGATGGGGACCTGCTCTCTCCCAGGTGGACAATGCCAAGGATTTCCTGTCCATGGGAGGGCTCCGGCTGGTGATCGAGGGGCTGAACAGCTCCGAGGCGGCGCTGAAGGAACACGCTGCCTTCGTCCTGGGAGCCGCCCTGTCCAGGTGAGCCCCGGCCACCCCGGGACACCAGGTGGGCTCTGTGCTTCTCTTTGTCTCTCTTGATTTATTTCTGATAGCAGAAACTGAGAGCTTCTCTTGGCGTGTGACACACCACATTGTCTTATCCCCCAAAATTGTCTTCTCCCCTTTCCTTGCCACAGCCCTTACCCTGCTCTTCTCCTCAGTCCATCCTCATCCAGCTTGTCAGACTTACCCAGAGTGATTTGGTGTTGAATCTCTGGTTGTTTCTTGATTTCCCTCAACTCTTTGTTTGTACAAAGTCCAAGGGGGGATAATTCTGCCTCCCTCCTCTCCCCTTGACAGCCCTCTCTTGGGGAAGATCTGAAAGAGGGTGCAGTTACAAGTGCCACCTTTCTCCCTCCTATTCCTTTCTCCTGGGCTGCTTTAGGATAGCAAGATGCTGGCTTCAGAAATATAGCAACTGCCATGGTCTTTGGAGGGGGGTTTTAGCCCCACAGACATGGTGCTTCTGACACCAAAGGGGAACAGGGTCAGAAGCTGAATCAGGAGGAGACTGGCCTGCAGGATATTGCAGGTTCAGGGGAAGGAGCCCAGTCTGCCTCGTGCTGGGGCATCACATTTAGTTCTTCAGGTGGTACCATGTGGGCTCCATTTGCTAGGTGCCCTTTTTGTTTTGTGGGGTTTGGGGCTTTGTGGGATGTGCGTTGAGAGGTGCAGAGGCTTTAGAAATGCATTGTATGGTCCCAAACTCCAGGGTCAGAAGTGCAGAGTGCAGATTGAAAGTCAGGACTGTTTTATCTGCATATTTCCACACCTAAAAGTGTAGTTGCCTTCTCCAACATCATAAATTATTTATGGCTGAGTCTAATACACGGTGCACACATTTCTTGGCAATCTTGTGTCTGATGCAGTTGGCCCTCAGTGTGTGTGAGGTCATACAGCCTCATGGACAGGAGCAGGTACCCAGATTTACACCAGGAAGGGATCCAGCTGCTGGCCTGAAGCAGAGCCTGACTCACTGATCACTATAAGATATGCCCTTACACATCAGAAACACAGACCTGCTCTTCATATTCTGGTGTATCCTAATGTTGGAAACAATACTGGAATGGTTTCCTCAGGGTCTTCAGTTGCATGTAGACTCTTAATTTTATGTTTCATACAGCGAAGATTATGAAGAGGATCTGGAAACCTTTGCAGGTAACTTGTGAAATAACAGGAACTGTTAAAGAGCTTCTTTCCAGATGTAGCTGACATGTCATGGTCAAGACTCAAAAACTTCATTGTCACATCATATGATGTGTAGCAGTGGCCACAAGAGTCATGCTTTTGTGTAGCATTCCTCACTCGAGTGCAAAGGCCTTTCCTTGGACAGAAACAACCTCTCATCTGATATGACTCAACTGCTGCTTCAGGAACTTTTAGACCTTTTTTCTTTGAAGGACATTCTGGCAGATGGTGATTTTGAGTGGTTTGGATGGTACATTATCTGAGAGCTCTGTTCCAAAATATGAAGAATATTATGCCTGGGCTTGGGTTTGTTTTTTTTCCCCTTGCTGTCCTTAAGCTTTCTCAATAGACACCTACATGCCAACTTGTCTGCAGTGTGCTCTCTGCTTAATTTATTTGTTCATACATTTTCTCAGCTTACTCCATGCTCTAGTTAAACTGTCAGGGGCATTTCAGGTACTTCACATTAAGCATTTCCTGATGTCTCGTGTTTTTCTGAGGGCTTGTTGTTTATTTCTTTCACACATGGCTGTTCCTAGGAGCATTGGTTAGGGGGTAGGACTTTCCAGTAAATTCCCAGAGGTGTCACAGTTCACTGGGCTGTAGGGACATGATCTGCTTGTGTGCCTGGGGATGGTGTCAGATCCTGCACTGGATGCTGAGCTGTGCCTGGGCTAGAGGTGATGCTCTGCTGCTCACCAAATGGGTCTGTGGCCACCTCCTGGGTCTCTTCAGCCAGGCTGGCTCAGGCCAGTGGTTCCAAGCCAGGCAAACATTCCCAGAGGAAAATCATGGCATGATGATAGCAGCTCCACAGCCTGGCACGGGAGGTCAGTAACTCCTGGCACAGCTCAGGCTGGAGGAGGGAGTTTGGCTGTAGGCAAGTGTTTAACACAGGAGAAAACCACTGGACATAGAGTGATCTCAGACGTGCTTGGGTCACATCCAGAGCTTTTCAACTCTTAAAAATACCCAGGACTTCTCCAGATTTGCAATGTCCTTAGCTCTGATCAGGTAGTGAAGCAGGTAAGGGATGGAGCAATGAGCTGCAGCACCCAGGTCTGGCCTGCACACAGTCCTGCCAGGACCTGGCTCACAGGTCTGGCTGTGCTGAAAGCCCATTTGGGATAAAAGGTTTTTCCAGGGGATTAGCATCTTGAGCCAACAGGCCAGGTGGCTGGCCAAGATTTGGATCAGCAAAGGCAGGAGGAGGAGAAAAAGGCACACCAGGGCCAGCTCAGGATTTCTCCTTCCTGATATTGCTCCTATTTATTTGGCTTAAACCAGACTTGAAAAGCAGCTGCAGCACAGTGTGATTTGGGCCTCAGGGCACAGGGTCCTGGGGTCCAGCTGCCAGGATCTGTCCTCCCAGCATCCATCTCTGCCTCTCTGAGCCTCTGCCACGGGAGACCGTGACCTGACAGGGAAGAAATCAAGGTTTTATCTCTTGTTTCTCTTATATGTCCTTCACTTTAGGCATTTGGGTTTGAATCGCTGAGTCTGTGACCAAATCAAACATCGTTCCATCTGGTGGAGTTCTCTGAGCAGTGCCCTTATTGCAACTCTGAAACCTCATCACAGTCTTACTGTTTTTAAACCTTTAACAAAAATGTTTTCCGTTCTGCAGTTTGTGAAAGTAAACTTCATTTGAACAATCCTCAAGTGCTCTGATTGGAAATAAAAGTTAAATGCACTAACAAAAATAATTGCTAGGCATGTGGGGTTGTACATTTAGGTATCCATAATTCACTAACAGTGTATGCCAATACACAACATTATCTGGATTTCCAGTGATTGCATTAGCATAAAAGCATGTTAGCATTTATCCTGTGGTACTAACATTTAAATATATATAAGTATGAAATATTAAGATACAGCATTTTGGAGGCAAGTGAAACTACTGTCTCTAAAATGTTCTTGCATATTTTGAAGGTACACTCCAGTATCTTCAGATGACAATCAGCATTCGCACCATTGGGTCCCAACATTACAAAAATGTCAATGTTTTATGCAAAGAGGAGCTATATTAAGCTAAAAAAGATTGCTGATGAGAGAAGTGTCTTCTGATGTCCTCTGAGCTATTTACAGGCAGCATCTTCCTTTGTTTGTGGCACAGCCAGGCCTCTGTGCAATCTGTATCTCCACGTTTCACAAGACTGGAAATGTGAGCCAGAAAGGATTATGCTTGTGATTAAAACCTCCATTTTTAAAAACTTTACCTTCAGGAAACGTTTTTCCACACCAATAATTTGACCATTTTAGTATTTTGTAATAAAAGGATTTTTGTAATCCGTTTAGAAGGGGAATAATAATTTATGTTGAATGCATTCTTGAAGCTTTATCCCAAATGCTCCCCGTGCGCTTAGGGGTGAGTTGGAGGTGAGGATGAAGAAAAGTTAAGCTGTGGGACCTTCAAGGCAAAGGGAAGCAGTTTGTACTTCATTGGGAGAGGGCAGAAGGTGAGATTTTGGCCTGGCCAAAGTGGGGAGCTGGGAGGAAAACCCTTTGTGGAGCTGCAGTGGGAGGCTCATGGTGTTTTGGCCAGTCCTTTAAAAACCCACGTGCTGTTCTGAGGGGGTGGCTGGGGACGGGATGTCACACTGATGGTCCAAGCTGGTGTTTGCCCTATGGCCTAGGGCACAGGGCAGTCCCAGCACAACCTCTGCCCACAGGCCCAGCACTGCTGGGGTCTCGCTGTTCCCTTTGGCCCTGAGAGCTAAAACAGGACTTGATGAAGGCTCAGGAGTAAACTCATTCCAGGTGATAACTCAAACATCATCGTGCAGCAGCACTCAGGAGTTGTCTAGAGATGGATTTTCTTAACCATTTCCCAGAAGATTAAACAGAATGTCCATGTGCATCCTGAACATCCCAATCACCATTATTTGTGTTACCCAGTTCTGAGGCTCACTGAGAGCTTGCACCACTTTGGTAAAGGAAGGAGAGGCATAAACCATGTATCTGCTTCTCAAGTGAAGCCTAAAAGAGGCTCCCCAAGTGATGGGCTCCGTTGCCTCCTGCACAGTGCTGGGCTGGGGTGTCCCAGCAATGCTCAGCATTGTGGGGTCCAGCTGGTTTTAGTTCTGCTTTCCCATCTTCTTTTCTTAGGGAAAAAGGATGGGAGAATGCTGTCCCCTTGCTCTGTCCATCAGTTCCTTGGTGGTGTCCATTCTCCCAGGGTGCATGACTTCCATGCTCTGCTGGAGAAGCACCAGCTTCTTCAGGATGTGCCTGTCAAGAGGAAAGAGCTTCCACCAGATTTAACGGTTTTGAGCCAGGTCCAGCTGTGCAATGAAACTGGTTGGCACTCACTGCTGTTAAATAACATTAGGGCCCAAGCAATAAACCCAGGAAAAGTAAAATTAAAGACCTTCCTTTGATGCTGTCTTGTAAGGACATAAGAATTTCTGGGCAGAGAAATAAATCTAGTTAGCTTAACAAGCACTGTCCCTACCCATTTATTTCAAATCCATCTTCATCCCTTCCTCCTCCAACTTCCCCTTTACATCCTTCAGTCTTTGCCCATCTCTTTATTAATTTTCCCTGATTTTTTCAGTGGCCCTGTTTGCCCACACCATGTGTTTGCCATGTCCCAGTCGCAGTAATTTCAGCTCCACTCCTTGACCGCTTGTAATTTCTTGCTTTGTAGGTTGTCTCTTCTATTTTTATTTGAACTCCTGACTTGTGTGGAGTTATCAGCCTCGCTGCACTTAATTTCAAATTAATTTGATTGGGTCACCTCAATTTTTTTTCTGTAACGATAATGAACTCAACCTATTTAGCCTTCCCCCATTATGAATAACCTTAACAAAAACTGCACTGCGGTATAAATGAGTGTTTCATCATTGTGGTTAATTACACAGAAGAATAAATCCCTAAACATTTTTCAGCCTCTGAAATCTAACAAGGAAGTGTAATTAACAATTAAAGAGTAAACTGCCATCCTTGTGCTCTCTGGAAGACTGGGAGAGAAAAGTCTAGAATGGAAGGTTTGCCCCTGGGTTTTGGGGGGAGTTGAAATGCTGGGGAAGTGCTGGTGTCTGGAAGCAGCAGGTGCAGCTGTGCAGGGTCAGGTCCTTGTCCTGTGCCACGTTCCTGCAACTGCTGGAGAGCTGACAAGGTGGGATGGACACCTTGGCCTCACTCTGTGGGACTGGTTTTAGTCTGAGGATGTTGTCCTTTCTGTAAAGGGTGGGAATTCTGGAGTGAGTGATCGCATCCAGGGGGTCTGGGTTGGGCAGGTGGTGAGAGAGGTGGGTAGAGAGGCTGAGCAGTGAGGATGCAGATATCTGAAGGTGGAGTGTCTGGCCTCACATCACACCTGGGCAGTGAGCAGACCTGCCCAGCTCCCCCAGCACTGAGATCCATTGGGTTCTCCCAGTTATCCCAGGGCTCAGCCTCAGCAGTGCAGGTGGCTCCTGCTGTCCCAAGACCTGTGTGTGGTGTCCTTCCCTGAAGACCCAGCCCCCCAGACCCACTGGTGCTGCCTGGGGCTGTGGCAGGGATCAGGAGCACTGGGAAGCTGCCCCAGCAGAGCTTGGCAGCGGCCTCTCCTTAGCAAGGAGGGTGGTGACACAACCTGCAGGAAGAACTCATCACAGCCAGGTCATGCATTATATAAAACATGTTGTTTCTGTCTCCTCATGTTTAGTAAATGCTCTGTGCTGCAGCCTTGAGTTATTGTGGTGGTTTCCATTTAAAATACACAGTCAGGCTGGTTACTTAATCACTTTCTGCCACAAAAAACAGCCCAAACTTGCTATTTCTCAGTGCAGACCTGGTTCCACAGCTGGACACAACATGTATTCCTCTGTCTCTTCAGCCACTATTTATTCATCCTCCTTGCTCTCCAACTCCCTGACAGGAGGGTGGAGCCAGGTGTGAGTCGGGCTCTGCTCCCAGGGAACAAGCAGCAGGACAAGAGGAAACGACCTCCAGTTACGCCAGGGGAGGTTTAGATTGGATATTAGGGAAAGTTTCTTCACTGTAAGGGTTGTCAAGCACCAAACAACCCTGGAGGCATTTAAAAGATGTGCAGATGTGGCACTGAGGGACCTGGTTTAGCAGTGTGGTGTGAGATTAACAGTTAGACCTTATGATCTTAGATGTCTTTTCCAACCCATATGATTCTATGTTCTCTGTTTATCCTTTTACTACAGCCTGTACACTCAGCTAATGGCTTCACAGGCTTCAAAGGTTTTCCTTGCTAACCACCCACATTATTTTCCTGACCTGCTGTGACGTTCCCATGTTGTGTGTTCTCCGCTTCCCCTCCAAGCAATAGGTGCAAAAGGCTCCACAGAGAGAAGGCATCTGCCTGTGCTCTTTAATCAGGGTGTGCAGGAGGCTGTGGCAGCCCATTGTCCTGTGTTCCAGAAGGGAGGTAGAGAAAGTGCATTGCGTAGAACAAGGAAGCAAAGAATGGGAGATGAACAATGAGAGAGAAAATGCAGGATGCTTGGTGATGTACCTGCTCCCAGAGGGTTTGGGGTGGACAGCACTGAGCCAAGCATTACAGCTATTGTCTGAGCTCCCGTGGGAGGATGCAGATCCCATCTCCTCCTCTGTAGGTCCCGCTGTGTGCCCCCTCCTCCTCCTTCCTGATTGTGGCTTTTGTTGGATTTAATTGCTGACAGGCTGCACACAGCCAGAATGCAAAGCCAGGCTTGGGGCTGAATGGCAGTGGCAGAAATGGGCTTTTGGAGGGCTGTTGGGGGGCTGCCCTTACCTCTTGTGAGCTGTCTTCTGGATTTAGCTGTATTTGCTCCTCCACTCTTCCCGCTGTGCTGAGGAGAGGCTGGCAGAGCTGCTGGTCACAGAGCTTTCATAGGAGGCAAAATAATGCAGGTTTCCATGGCATCCAAGCCCTTGGCTGTCCTGACTGAAGAGGGACCAAGTCTCAGCAAGAGACCTTGTTTCCAGGTTGTCACCTTCCACCCTACCTCTTCTCTTGCTACAGTGTTTTAGTAAGATTTTTCTCATCTGTCTCTTCATGTGCTTAAAGATTCATTGAAACAAGTGATTATTCATCCATGAAGACAGTTCCTCAGGCCTTCCACCAGATTGCTGCCAACCTCACCCCTTCAAGGCTCTCCAGGTGTTTGAACGGGATGATGAGAGAAAACAACAGCTTACTGGAAATTGTCTCTTTCTGAAGAAACTCAACATCACTGTTAACTACTTGCTCTTCCCTGAAGTGCTGACATTCTGTGTCTTCTTGTGAGCTGGGTTTTAATCTCCCTTTATTTTAGATGATCTTTTTTCTGCTTGAAAGGAGATGTCCATCAGAGGCCCTCGAAGCTGCCTGGCATGTTTGGAAGGGCATGACTCACTGGCTTGGCTGCCTGAGAAGCTCTGCAGCCCTGTGAGCCCTGAGCTGCTCAGGGCAGCTGTCTGTGGCCACCCAACATCCCCAGGTTGCTGGGTTGGTGGGCAGGCCCCTCCCCATGGGACAGCTTGGAGTCACCACATCAGCTGGAGGAATGCTATCACAGCTGCTTCCCACTGAGCCTTGGCCCCTTGATGCCACTGCATGAGCCCTGAATAGATTTGAAAACTAATTTGCTGCTCAGAGCATCAATAGATGTACGTCACTTGTCCTTTCTGCTGCATTTAATGAGCTTCCAAGGTGCTGCAGCCAGTTCCAGGAGGATTGTGTCTTTGCTTCCATCAGAAGTGCCCCTCCAGCACATGGCACGCATGTCTCTCATGAATTTAACGTGGAGCACATAGTATACTTTCTTGCATCCATCCTTTCCAGACTGTTTCTCCTCTTTGTTTCTGACTGCCCTGAAAGTCGGGGATGAGAGAGAGGAAGGGCTCTTCCCACAGTCAGATGGTGTAGCTGGAGCCCAGGTGATACGTGGGTCATGGTGAATGTCCTCCCACAGAGCTTCTCTCCACATCTGTGACTCCCTCTGTTATTCCCTACTGGTGCCCAGCCCTACCTGCTCCCTTCTGTCAATCATCCTGGAGCTGGCCTGTGCTTTGGGCATCCCTGCCTGCATCAGTCTCGTGGAAGTCCCACGTGGGACACGTCTCTGTGTGGGTGAGGAGTGAGGGCACATGTTGGTGCTGCCGCCTCGACAGCCGGGAACGATGGGCACAGCCCCGCCAGGGACAGGTCATTAATCCTTAACTGCATCTGCTGAGATCAATAATTAGGGCTGTTGCTTTGTATAAACCACCAGATCAACACAGGAATTGCCTTATTAAAGCAGACGTGCGGGCCTGGCTGGTCAGAAAGCCCCTGTGGCTGGATTGCAGAGGTGGGAGCACAGAGCCCAGGTGGGACTGGTAGGGTGACATGTAAATGAGGTTTCCCTAAGCCTTGAGCAGCTCAAACCTGCCATACACAAGGAACCACGAGGGTTCTTGGGTTTTACCTATTCCTGTCAGTGCAGCAGGGAGGGTTGAGGAGGGTTTCTGGATTCTGGTCCACGCCTGGTACAGCAGGGTGGCTGCACACAGGAGTGTGTCTGATCTCCTCTGCATGTTCCTCCTCTCCTTGTGGAAGCAAGTTGTGTCACGTTTCCACACATACTCTGTCAGAAAAGCCTCTTAAAATGATTTTAGTTTGTTTGCATGTCTTGGAACAAGCAGGAACTCACTCGAGTTGTTTTCCAAATTAATACCCTGCTGTTTTTACTTAACAAGCTCTTTTTCCAAGCTGAGAACAGTAACGACTCTGAGATTTCTTTTTAAAAAATGCATTTTCTTCTGAGGCATTTCATATTAAAATCTGTGTTAATTTCAGTTCAGCTAATATGTGAAAACACACAGTAAGGCATTATTAGTCCCTGAAGGAAAAAAGACAGATGGAACCCAAAATGGAATTGGGTTTATGATTGAAACCTTCAAGAGTGCAATGGAGTCAGGGCGTGGTCCTGCCCTGTCAGCACCTGGGCAGCAATTCAGCTGGTGTGAACCTCCACGAGCATAGGCTGAGGAGAAATACAGATGTCCCCTGGTAGAGCCAGCCCTGGGTTGTCCCCTCTTGGTGAGACCTGTGGCTGGAGGAGGGCAGGGGTGAGCAGGGGGGTGGTGAGGGTGGTGTGTGGGACAGAGGGGACGGAGGGCGTTGGGGCCCTTGGCGTGCTGACGTGGGTTGGTAATGAGCTGCTATTTCTGCCTCGAGCTTCCCACAGCTGTGCACGATGGCTCTTGTGTCCCTGTGCCGGGAGAGCTGAGCTAGGAGGAGGGGAATGCTCCAAAAAACTTGGGAACGGGAATGTGGAGGTGTGGAAGTGCTGTAGGGGGGCCGCGAGTTTGGGCTCTGCTCTGAGTTCCTGCTCCACGGGCGACCTGTGCGATTTCCTCAGGGCTGGCATTTCCCATCCTGGCTGTGAGAGGGAAGGCAGTAGTGGAGAAATATCAGGCAGTGTTATCTGCACTGGCTTCAGCATTAGTGGATGTTTCTGGGGTCTGTAGCCATAGACATTTACAGCATTTCTGCTGGAGAGGAGAAAGAAAAGGTGTTGCAGAAAGCAGAGTTCTCCACTGTGTTTTGGGAGCAAGTCCTTTCCATGCAAACTGGCTTTACAGCTCAGACCATGACCGTGCTTTCATGGTCAGCAAGTCCTGAGCAGCTCTAGAGCTGGGGAGATGCAGCAAGTGAAGGCAAAGATGCTTTGCCAAGGGAAATCCACGTCAGTTATGGAGCTATGTCAGCACATCTGCTTGGAGAGGGTACAAAGGGGATGGGTGAGGGCAGTGATGGCAGCGCCAGGAGATGCCCAATTTCCCACCCAGTGCTCGCTGCTGATCTTGCCTCTGTGCATTGACATGGGGCACACTTGCCAAAGAGAGGGCTGTGGGTGCCTCCCCCTGAGCTACTGAATAGGGCTGAGGGGGTCTAAAACAATTTAAGGAACGATTTGGTGTAGAAAGTTAAAGTTTGCCTGTGGAGATCATGGTTTAAGGTGTGAAAGTGGACAGGGGCCCATGGCTCTGTGTGTGCTGGGCAGGTGTGTGTCCCTGAGAGCAGGGTTGTGTTGAACTGGTCTTTCTGGAGCAAACTGGACAACGAGCAGCATCCATGGGTCCATCAGCTGGGAAGAAGGTGACAGACACGTGTCTCTTCCTGTGGTACAATAGCAGCATATCCCAGTTAAGAACATGACTGGAACCTTGCTAATTGTCCTGATGAGTTGGAGCACTGCTGGAAATGACCTGATCCTGCAGATCTATGGGGAGCTGAGCAAACTCCTGTAACATGCCCAGCACCTCACCAAACATCCCCTGTTCACTCATTCTGACAAGTGCCGTTTGATTTTTGTTATCCCTGATCCCCACTAGCATGGTCAAGTTTGCTGAGGTGTATTCTGTACAGAAAGAAAGGCTCCTGAGCTTTCTGCAGGACCTGGACAGGAAATTGTGGAGAAATACTATAAAGCTGCTGTGGATTTTCTTTCCTTTCCCTGGGGACTCTGGGGATTGCAGATCAGCGGATTGTGGATTAGCAGATCAGGAATTAGAAGTACATTTTTCATTCTTAGGTTACACACTAATGAATTGAAAAATTTAATTTCTTTAAATCCTGCTATTTCAGATAGAATTGGTGAAGTCATCTTGTGTCTCTTCTGGTACCTCAAGAATGGCTGAATTGTGATCTCTCTGGGGTCACACCATGCACATTCACTTCTTTGTCTTTAGCCTTGGCTGGTACAAAAGTGCACTCTGCTTGCAAGAAGAGCCCTTCCCTCATGGGTGTTCCAAGTGGGGCAGTGGGGGTGTGTGTTGGAGGCTGCAGCTCTCTGCCAGCCCTGGGTGCAAGGAGGTGAACTGAGCCCTGGGGAGCAGCCCTGGCACCAGGCTGGGGGCTCCAGTTTGGGTCTTTGAGTCCCCTAGTAGCAACTCAAGTGTCCTTTCCAACTCAGTGTATTTTGATTCGAGATGTAAGCCAAGCACACCTCACACCTGGAGCCAGGCAAACCTGCCCTGCTGTGCCATGGAGGCCCTTGGCAGAGCTGCAGCACTGGGTTTAACAGGGTGTCTGCCCAGTAACAACTGATAGGGAGGTGAGGATCATTGAAGTCTAACTCCATCCCTGCCCAGGACACCCCAACAGTCCCACCCTGTCCCTGAGAGCATTGTCCAAACCCTCCTGGAGCTCTGGCAGCCTTGGGGCTGTGCCCACTGCCCTGGGGAGCCTGGGCAGTGCCCAACCAGCCTCTGGGGGAAGAACCTTTTGCTGAGATCCAATCTGACCCTCCCTGGCACAGCTCCAGCCATTCCCTGGCTGCTGTCCCTGGTCCCCCCAGAGCAGAGATGGAGCTGCCCTTCGGGGGGAGCTGCAGACCCCAGTGAGGTCTGACCTCAGTCTCCTCCTCTCCAGCTGAACACACCAAGTGCCCTCAGCTGCTCCTTGTACAGCCCTCCCAGGCCCTTCACCATCCTCATGTCCCTCCTTTGGACACTCTCCAACAGCTTTGGACCCTTCTTACATTGTGGCACACAAAACTGTCCCCAGGATTTGAGGTGAGGCTGCCCCAGGTCAGAGCAGAGCAGGACAATCCCCTCCCTGGCCCAGCTGGTGATGCTGGGCCTGATGTACCCCACAAAAATGGAAATAAAAAATAATAATTTCTTCTTGCCCTTGGACTCATTCCTGTGAATGAAGCTGAAGTCTTTCCCCCCTTTTCTGGATCCCTCTGTGGGGAGGGTCCTGGTACCTTGGGCAGCCCCTCCACTGTAACGGGCTGGGGTTTGGGTGATGCTGGTGCCGGTGGATGCACAGACTGCAGTGGGCTCCACGTGCCTCTCCTCTAGCTGCACTGCTCTTCGGGTCTGAGGTATGCACCTCCCTACCCAAAACCTGTGCCAGGGACAGCACGGAGCAGAAAAAGGCATTTATGTCGTTAAAAGCCTAACGGCTGCGCTGTGGGACCCTGCCGGCGGGGGGAGAGCAACTCCTTCATTACCCAGAGCTTTAAATGAGAGCTAAACAAAAGGGCCCAGGCTCTCCAGAGCCGGCTTTATTCACACACCTTGTGATGCTGAAAGTGGGTCTGGAACGCGGCCGCCTCTCGCCACGAAGCACCGGCACCCCCGGCAGAGCCGTGGGCTGGCGCCTGCCGGGGCAGGAGCACGGCACTGGCACATCTGTTACTCCCCTCGACTGATGAACGGATTTGGGGCTGTGCCCATAATACCTTGATTAACAATTAACATGATGGAACTGGGAAATACATCTCATTCCCCGCCCGAAGCCGGCAGGTGAGGATATATGTTACTGGTTGATTGCTGTGCCTTGTTAGAGCCTATTTACGGGTGATTGAAAAGCAGAGGCTTTGTGTGAGGAGAGACCTTTAATCTCCTGGCAGAGCCAGTGTGTTTCCCTTCAGGAAGCGTTCCTTCTCTCCTGCTTATCTCTAACCCCGCTCTAAACCTGAACCTGGCAGAGAGCAAAAGAAAGGCAGGATCAAAACAAAAATAATTGGGATTGCTGGCTTTTGTGGGCAGTCTGAACCCGTTATTCCTACTTACCAGCTAGTTATTCCTAAATAACTCTTGCAAGAGACAATTCAGCAGTTGCAGCATCTCCTTGATGAAAAGCACTCCAATGTAATAACCATGGCAACAGTTGCTGAGGGCCGGGGTGGTGAGGGATGGGGACGTGCTCTCTGAAGGACACTGGCCCAACTTCCCTGACAAATGGCACTACCAAGCACCGAGGAGGTGATGTATGGAGAGCCCCTGTGCTGGCTCTTGTCCTGGTGGGGTCCCAGCCACACGTGCCGTGCTGGGGATGCAGGTTGCCCCAGTGGACCCAGGAACAAGTCACATGTTGTTAATGGTGGGCATCTTCCTCTCTGCAGGGAAGGGGAGCTCGTAACCTGACAGCTGAGGGGGAGTCGTGGGCACATTTGATTGGGAGGGAAAGGCCAGGGAGGGAACCTGAGCGGAGGACACCACCTCTGATCCCCAAGTCACAGAGGATTTCCCAGGGTCTGGATGCTCTGGGAAAGGCTGCATGTGTCTCTCTGCTCTTGACCTTCACCCAGCCTGGTTGGTGCCAGACACTGGTATCAACAATAAAGACATGTCTCATCTCAAGAGCTTCTTCTTTGTAAGCCATCTTTAAGACCGTGTTTGAAGCTCTACAGGAGAGGTGACAGAAGCCATGTGGTGCTGCAGGTGGAGGAGTTTGGGCATTTGCCTTGAAGGGTTGGCCCTTGGTGCATGGCAGGAACCAGGAGAACCTGGACTGAGCCTGGAGAGTTTGCTGTGAGGGTCCTTCATGCCTGGGTCATGCTCTTCCCCTGCCCAGGGGCCTTCTAAGTGCTCACCATCAGGACTGCCCTGGACAGACCTCTCCAAACTCTCTGGTCTTAATCTTGGCTGGGGAGCTGGTGATGGGATGAAGGCCTCTCAAAAAGCTTTGTGGGGTGGTGGTATTTTTGTTAGGCACTTTTCTCTCGCTATTGTCATATTTAATTGGATGTTTATAAGCCTGAAAAGTAAAAGAAGAAAACTCTAATGTTCACCAGAAGAAAAGAGGAGCCTGTGAAAAAGTAGCATTTGTACAGATTTCTGAGAAGAGGACAGTAAATACTCCACCTCTGCTTAATAATAATAATAGGCATGCTAAGTATGTCTAAAAATATAAAATAATGGGCCTGTTTGGAATAGTCAACATCCTTATCACCCTGCTGCCACCTCTGCAAACAAGTTTCACTAGAGATTCTGTGCATGATTTTCAATGGCTCGGAGCAGCTGTAGCTTCTTTGACTTCAGTGAAAAGTCTGAGTGCTTGGCACGGCGGCAAACCAAGCCTCTTCCTTTCTGCTTCAAATTGGGGCTTGATTCTAAGTGAGATGAATTTTCTCCTCCTGATAATTCTGTGCATCTGAAGTGATTACAGCTCCGCGTGAGTGCTCTTTTAGGACATTTGAATGCAGCATTTTCTTCCGTCTTAAAAAGGTTCCTCCAAGCCTCATGATGCTGGAGAAGAGGGGGAGAAATAAATCCTGGTGGAAGCCGTCACATCTTCCTATGCAGATTAGAGATTAAAACTCGTATTTTTATAAAACACATACGGGGGCTAAATCGGAAAACTTCTGCTGAGGCGAGAGGGTTTTGGCTGCTGGGAACGTGCTGCTAAATTCTTATCTGGCACTGGGGAGGCAGAGCCAGGGAGTGGTATTATTTGGAGTTCTTAGAGAGTGAGCTTTAATGTTTGCTTAACTCCACTAAAAATAGACGCCACCCTCTTTTCCTAATAGGCGGCATTTGTCACACTTGATTCATTTCCTCTCCCAAACTGAGTTCCTTCATGAATATTCATCTCTACTCCCCAGGAATCTGCCTGTCCTTAGAAGTTGTACTCACGGCGACCGTGCCATAACAATCCAAGTCAACCTTTCAGGGCTCACCGAATACCTGGCCCAGTCCAGCAAACTGTGCTGGTATCAACAGCTCTCATTGATTCCTGCCTTCTCTCTGAGCTGTGATTGCTCGTTATCCCTCTCGATGAGACCCTTAACGAGTCTCCCGTTCCTGTTGTCATAGCAGCACCACATTGCCCGGTATAGCAAAGTCTCTGTCACTGCTAATTGTGTGATGGGAGGATCATTTTGGCAGTTTTTCTAGTGGGGATTAGGCCAAAAGGTCCCTTCTGAACTGTGATGAATGTGGTTTCCTTCAGAAGATACTAAAACTTGGTAGTTAGGGGAAATTTCTGAAGAGGGAAGGTTTCCATAGCAGAGGGAGGGAGAGCAGTCCTTACAGAGCTCTTCCATTCATGCTCTGTCATTGCTTAAAGCAGGAGGAAACCAACCAGAAATGCCAGAGGAGAACATAAACTGGTTGATTTGTAGTTAAGGAAATCTGTCAGTGCCTCAGACCTTCCAACCTCAGAGATCCAGAGCATGTCACAGGTCCTGCTACTGTTGTGCTCCAGGTTGCTGCTGGAAGGGGAGAAATCTGCCCCTGCCTGGTGAATATCGAGGAAGCAGAGGGTCAACATGATGCTGGAGGACTGTGAGGCCAGCAGAGCTCCCTCTGAAGCCTTTGGCCAAGGGTGTTTGAGGAGGTGTGCATGGAAGGGCTTCTGTAGTATCTGGTGATAGGTGACCATGTGTTTCACTCAGGGACTGAGGAGAAGACTTGAGGCCCTGGTTTTTGGGGCACTGGTATGGGTGACATGTCAGTTTGCTGTGTGAAGGGATGCTGGTGGTCACCCACACCTGCGTGGTGCCTTTCAGCACGTCGGGCTGCAGGTTTGCTCCCTGACAGTCACTCCATCCTCACTCCCTTTGCTCACTGTGTCCACATCTTTCAACATTGCTAATTGTTAAAGGAATTCAAGGACTAAAATAGATGGAATCTCAGCAGGATGCTGTCTGCTGGGCTTGTGAGGACCACCCCTCGGGCTGGCTTGTGTTGCCAGTGGGGTCTTTGCCATCAAGGAATCACAGAATTGGTCAGGTTGGAAGGCACCACAGTGGGTCATCTCGGTCTCCAGCAGGGTCATCCCAGAGCACATGTGACAAGATTGTGCCAAATGATTCTGAAATATTCCCAGTGAGGAGACTCCACACTCCCTCTGGTCTCTGTTCAGGACTCGGTCACTGCCCAGCAAAGAAGTTCTTCCTCATGTCCAGCTGCAGCTTCCTGGGCACCAGTTCCTGCCTGTTGCCTGCTGTATCATTGCTTGGCGAGAGAAGATTTTCAGCACCGTGCTAGAAGAGTCTCATGGGGTTGCTCTGGTGCTGTGGGTGAGAAATGTGCACGGCAGAAAGAATGATCTCATCACACCTTTCACCAGTGAGCCCCAGAGCGGCGGCGTTGCGGCCACGGTTGGTTGAGGAGGGCAAAGAGGGGCAGCACTGCTGTTTGCAGCTCGACCTGAAGGAGTGATTTATCAGCCAGGATGCCACTGATAATTGGCAGGACCTGTGCAAGGCCCCAGCTCAGCACCTCTGCTCTCACACGGAGCAGCACCGCGGGGTTTGCCCAGAGCAGCAGGGCCGTGGTTGTGTCTCATCTCATCTGGGGGTCGCTGCTGGCTCAGCACGGAGCAGGGAGGAAGGGCTGCCTGCAAACAACTGACTGCTTCCCACGTGCCAAAGGACAGGATCAGCTGTGCTTGTTCCCAGAGACCTACTCTCGGGACACACAGGGCAGACTTGTCCACCCTGCCTGTCGCTGGGTTATTCCCAATGCTGAAATGGAGCCAGAACAATCCGTCACCTAAACATAGGCATGAGTGGTGTTTTTACAGAATGAAAAGAGAAAAAATAAATCCTCACCCACCTCAATCTCTCCCCCAAAATGAAAAACTCCCCTGGCCAAGCCCTGCAAATGAGTTTTTGTTGTTTGTGCAGTGAGGAGCCAGATTTCTAAAGGCTGGCTTTCAATTTTACAGTCGTTTATTATAGGCATGAATAATTGCTGGCACTGTGCTACCACTGCTGTTGTTTGCTCTTACCGTTGGGCCAATTACATATGTAAGCCCCTGATTTACAAGCAAAAGCTACTTTGTGGCCTGCATTTCAGGACTGAGTAATGTGTCCACAGTCAGCTGTAAGTCCCCAAATTTGTGGTATGGAACACAGAGGTCCATGGCCATAAATGTGTGGACCCAGATTGTCCAAGGCAGTATGTGACATGCTGTCACAGCACAGCGTGAAGGACATAAACATGGAGCAGCATTTGAGCACCAGGAACCTGCCCAGACTCATCCCATGGCAGGCATGCTAGAAGATTCCTGCTGCATTTGGGAAATTCGCAGAGAACACACACAAAACAAAGAGAATTTGAACTAAACATAACCATTTCACCCACCTCCTGCACCTTCCACTGGCCCAGGTTGCTCCAAGCCCTGTCCAGCCTGGCCTTGGACACTTCCAGGGATCCAGGGGCAGCCACAGCTTCTCTGGGCAACCTGTGCCAGGGCCTCACCACCCTCACAGGGAAGAATTCCTTTCCAATATCCCATCTATCCCTGCCCTCTGGCAGTGTGCAGCCATTCCCCCTTGTCCTGTCCCTCCAGGCCCTTGTCCCAAGTCCCTCTCCAGCTCTCTTGGAGCACCATTAGGCACTGGAAGGGGCTCTAAGGTCTCCCCAGACCCTTCCCTTCTCCACCCCATCTCTTTCAGCCTATCTCCAGAGCAGAGGTGAATCCATGCAATAGCTGACATCCATTGCTAAACTTCAAAATGATCAGTTGAGATCCCGTGAGATTTTTTTTTTCTTGCTTTTGCACAAAAGGCAGAGAGTGGGAAGGAGGAAGGTCAGTGTGATGAGTATTCTCCATGGGGCGATGGTTTCCAGACAGTTGCTCAGTAGGTCACATCACCCACAGTACCTGTGACCTGTCCTCTGCATTGCCCAGCATGGGAACACCTCCCCTTGCTGTGCTGGTGCCACTGGACACCCTCAGCTGTGGGTGAGGTCAGAGCTGGCCTGGTGGCGAGCTGGTGTCCTTGTGCTGGGGAGCAGAAAGGGAAGGATGTGAGTTAGGACGGGAGCAGGCAGGATGTTTGTGGATGCTGATGTCACTGTCCCAAATCAGTGGTGGATGTTGTCAGCAGGAGGTAGCAGCAGCTCTGCTTGGGGAGCAGCCCAGCGTGTGACATTCCAGGGATTGGCCAAGCGAGGAGGATGCACAGACCTTCATCTCAGAGGGTTTGTGTGCTCAGCTGGGTGCCACGGCCACCCCCCCTGTGTGAATGGCCTGGGATCAGTCCAGCTCTTTGTGTGGAGCTGTTGGAATTGGCACAGAGATGCACCAGCACAGGGTGCTCCCATGTGGAGTCACAAATGCCCATCCAGGCAGGAAGCATCGCTTTACGACCTCGGTTTCCGAAGTGATTTCCTTAAGTGCCCACAGCTTTTGAAGGCAGACACAGCACCCCGTCCCCCCAGGGCCACAGACCACGTGTCAGTGTGCCCTGTGCCCTCAGCAGAGCCCCTGGGCATCAGAGCCATGGGAGGGCAGAGCCAGGTTTGTTTACGAGGCTGCGATCCCAGGGTTTTACATCCCAGCAATTACTGGCAAGTCTTCCCTCCTCCTGCGCCTTCGCAGCACATGTGTGAACTCCTGGTTGTGTCACCTTCCCGTGCTCTCCTAGCGCAGTCTAGCAGTGGGAAGTGATCAGCACAACCAACATTTGCAGAGCGTATGTCTTTCCACAGTTCCACAGTTCCGGAGCGTTGAAAGTGAACCCGCTTCCTCCTTCACCCTTCACATTCAAGCTGTTCCCAAATCCAGGCATCTCAGCTTCCACAGCCACTCTCAGCTCTCAGAGCTTTCTATACCCTGCTGATGAAGCCCTTCTCTCCTGCCTCACAGAACCTGCTCCATGCTCTGCCTTACAGACATGGTGTTTGTCTCAAGATCTTTCAGTCTTTTCCAAACCATTTCAGTGCCAGGCTAAGGCTGTCTGTGGGCTCCCTCCCCCACCTGATGGCTGAGGAGGGCTTTTTCTCTTTGCCTTTAGGATCATTAAATCTTAATTAGCACGTCGGCTTTCTTTGTCCAGGTATCCGCTCTCTCCATCCATCGGTGATGTAGGACACGCTGCTGAAATCCCCTTCTTCTTGCATAATTATTTTATTCCACTGCATCTTTTATGCAAAATGTTCCCTTCTCAAAGTGCTCCTCTCCCTGCTCCAGCCCTTCCTGAGCACCCAGTTTAGCTGTGGTACCTGCCATGGCTTCATTTCTTATACTTGCATATGAATTCTTTGTGTTACTCCCATATTTTATTAGCTAGATTGATCATTTTAGCTCTTTGACAGCTTGATTCAGGCATTCGGAGGTGTTTCCTTCACCCTGACTCTGAAGATGGGATCCATGTCACCCAGCTTCAGTCTCCTACATGAGTGTCCACCTGAGCTACCTGTCCAGACTCTGTCTCCAGACAGGGAGAGGGACTCCTCCCAGAGGCAAATCATCCCAGCTAGGACAGGAGTCAGAGGCAGCCCCATCTCCCACCAGACAAATCACCTTTTCTGCTCCCTGTGGGTGACCTTGAATTCCTCAGATGCTTTTCAGAAGAGCAGCCCCCTTTAGGGTGAACCTAAAGCCTTGGGCAGTGGACTTGCCTTTCTGGGTTAACCAGGGCAAGTCCCATGGAAATACAGGAACAGGAATAGGGATGTGCAGATCACAGGTCGGAGCATCTTATTGAGTGAGCCCAGGAAGCTCCTCTGGGATGGATGTTTTAATTGTAGCTGTCTAATGTTAACAGAGATGAATCTGACTAAGAAAGGTTTGGGGAAATGTTTTCATCTTATTTTGAGTGTAGAAAATATAAAGGTATATAGTGAATGTTTAAAAACCAACTGCAACAGTAATAACAGTAATTATAGGTGGGCACAATTTTCCTTTATCTTATAAATGAAGTTGCTAGAAAAATTACTGCTGTGCTGATACTTGGCAGGGACACTGATGTGAGTACCCACTTGTTTCTGAAAAATGCTGTTGGATTTTTAATGACCATCAGCAGCACAACCTTGATTTTTAAATGTCATACTAAATGTAGCAGTTCCAGCCTCCTCTGCCGTGGCATGTGGGTGGGTAGGGATGAATCAGAAAGCAGAAAGAATTGCTGGTGCTTTCTGTGACTCTCAAGTTTTCCTCGAGGGCTTCTCACCCAGGCACTGGCTGGAATTGTCTGTGGGTTGTGTTGCAGTGTCGCAGTCCCTGGTCCTGTGGCATCTCCTGCTGTCGCTCTCCCTGCTATTAATGTGTGACTAAGTTGCTTGGTGCAGAGTGAGTGCATCAGGTTTCTCCAGGAGCTGGTGTTCCACAAGTCGTCCTCTCTGTTTGTCAAAACCAGATACATAAAAAAAAGGTTTCCCAGCTTTTGCAGATGCAGCTTTTCCATTCTCTCTCTGGCTGGAAGCGTTCCCCAGGCTTCGCTTTTGGAGCAGAAATCTGTGCTTGGCATTTGCAAGATGGTGATTTGCTTTTGTAAATGGAGCAAAGTCTTGGTTTTGAGTCATGACTCAGTGAAACAAATCTACTTGTATAGACTAAAATGACTGTAATTGCACCGTTAAACCCCGTGGGACTGGGAAGAGCCAGAGTTTAAAGGGTGACACTGCAGTGGGGGTGAGTCCCCCTGTGATCCAGCATCTCCCCTTGCCTGCTGAGGAGTGGGGTGGGGTGAGCTGAGGCTCGTAAGCGATGAGAGGATCAGTGTTTGGGAGCAACACCTTCCGCCGTGGCACCTGGGGGTGCTCCGGGGCAGGGCCGGGAGCCAAGTGGGTGGGAGATGACGGGAAGATTCGCTCTGCCTTCCCTGGGAACGGCAGGAACGCGGAGCTGCGAAGCAGATGGCAGGGTTAAAATAGGACAGAGCTCCGCCAAGATGTGCTGCAAGGGAGAGGAGTGAAGTGCCTGTTCTCACACTTCGCTTTGTGTCTCGGGGAAGAGCTGGAGAGTGCCTGCGCTCCGCTGGCATTCCCAACAGGAACACGCCAGGGAAAGGCTTGCTTTGGTTTTTGATATTATTAGCACTTGTCTTAAAGAAAAATCAGCTCAAATGAGCAAGCAAACAACTAAAGTGAAGAACAATTGAAGGGTTCAGCCTCGAGGCACCTTTAGCATCTCTCAGGATTATTAGTGGGATGCGTCACATCAGCACTCGCTGAGCTGGAGCGTTCGGAGCCTCGCGCTTCGCACCAAGGCTTTCTCTTTCTGGGGCTTTCAGACAGCTTTCTGCAGTGTTTGCATCTCACCTAAGGCATGTGAATAGGTTTTGTTGGAGTATCTGAGTAACTTTGCATGCCTGGAATTACGCTCAGAGCGATTGGACAGACTCATGGGGAGGTTTCTGTGCAAAGCTGCCTCACTGCGAAGGGCAGAAGGGGCTTGTTGGGGGTCCTGCAGGAGCAGCAAAGAGCTGGGTGGGACCTTGGTTGTTCCTGCCACCATCCTGGGCCAGGTCAGCTTTGGAGCCAGGAATCTGGAGGTGTGCAGGGAAAAGCAGTGTGAGGAAGAGGAGGAGCAGGGAGGCAGGAACCAGCACTCACACTCGCACCCTGCAAGGCTGCTGATGCTCTTGGGAGAGCTTTCAGTCTCCTGTCTGTAATCAGGGAGGCTTTGAAAAATCTGTAAATCAGGAGGGCTCTGGTGAAAAGCAGGGTGAAAACAGGGTGAGGTCAAGGCTGTGGTATTAATCCTGTGGTATTGTTCTTGTTTCTTGCTGTGTGGTGATTTTTTTTAAAAAAGAAATCAACACAATTTTTGAGGGCTGTGGGTAAAATGTCACAGAAATAAATGAGCTCTGCTTGCATTGGGAGAGAATCACTCACTTTTTATTAATGCAGTCTCTGATGAAACAGAGCCCAGCCTTCAGCATCTGACCTACGGTAAAACACCAGGCTTTCAGGAATTCCTAGAGAGTGTTTTGTAAGTGTGGCACATAGGGCTGTAAGGTTGATTTACCCTCTGAAACAAAGCATCAGTTTGGGTGATTGAGCACTGAGGGGATTTTCTGGAATGTCCTTCTCCATGCACCTTGGAGCACTTGCCTGTGCCTACCTGGAAGGATCAGTCATTCAGCTGAGAATTCCCATGACTGTTGCAGATGGGACACGAGTCACCCAGTCCTTAAATCACAGCAGGGTGACAGACTCTGCAGAGTGGCCTGCAAGGCCCGTCCTTCACCATCACAATGGAGAAGCTGGACTGGCCTTGGTGGTGCTCCCTGTGCACCAGCTCCATGCTTACAGGGTGATGGCAGTCACCCCAAGAAACCTTTGCTTTTTAATCATAAAATGGTTTGTGGGTTGTTGATTAAACTGGTGTCTGAGGCTCTTGAAGCTTCACCCCCCCACTTGCCCTGAGAGCCTCGGGTGCAGAAGCCCCCCCAGCCCAGCCCAGTGTTCACAGAGATGGGGGTATGTGCTGGCACTGAAATGAAGCTCAGAGCTGGCAAAGCCAAGGGCCAGGAGAAGAGAGGGGCTCTGGGAATGTCCTTGGGGGCTTCACTTGTGCTGGGGTGGTGGGATTCCTGCCTGGGCTTGTTTTGGTGTTGTGTGTTTTTGTGGGACCATTTTTTCTTACAGATATAAATAGAGCCAGTCAGTTTGTTGTTTGTGTGTGCTCAGCAGAACAATCTGGCGTGGTTGGTTTTGTTCTGGCACCTCAGATTTTACTGCCAGAGTCAGTATTCACTCTCTTACTCTGCTCCACAGAGAGGTGAGGAAGAGGAGGGGGTTTGCTGCACGCTCAGTGCCTGTGTTCCCATCGCTCCTCTCTGGAGCAGCCGTGCTTTGGGCAGCTCCTTGGTTTTCTTTGCTCACACAAGTGCCCCAGCTCTGCTGCCTGGTCTCCTGCATCCCACACCTGGAATGCTGGGTCCTGGCTTGGCGGGCTTCCTGCATCCCTGCAAGGTGTCTTGCTGCAGCAGATTTGCTATTTTTATTTAATTGCTTACTTTTACACCTCTTTGTATAAATCCAGTTGTCCATCTGTTAGCTGGGTTACAGCACTGCAGCTCACTAGATTTTTTTCCTGTTTCTAAAACACCGACCTTGCCCTGCCTGG
Organism: Pseudopipra pipra; assembly: GCF_036250125.1. NCBI lineage: Eukaryota > Metazoa > Chordata > Aves > Passeriformes > Pipridae > Pseudopipra > Pseudopipra pipra. The sequence goes on along the minus strand of NC_087563.1, from coordinate 1,758,549 downwards.
GCTCAGGTGAGCTGGGTCTGCTCCCCACAGGGCTCCCAGTGCCTCCCAACCCCAGCCACATCATGCTCTGTGCTTCCAGCTCAATATTGTGACTGCAAAGGGCCAGGAGCTCGTGCGAGATAATTCCCACTTCCATCGTGTGGCTGAGAGCAGAGTTTTCCCAGTTAAACCCGATGTCACTGTGTCCCCATGGAGCTTGGGGCCTGTCCAATGGGGTGTCACAGCCCTGCTGCCTTCAGAGAGGGCATTGCAGGGCTCAGAAGAAGCTCGACTGTCTCCTGCCTGGGACACAGATATGAGAGCCAAGTCAAGGTTCCCTCAGCTTTTCCCAGACAGCCTTCCACGCTGCTCCTGCATCTCTGGATGATTCACACTCCCTCGGTTTGAGTATCACATCAGCCCAGCAAAATCGCAGAATCACGTACTCAGCTCCAGCTTATTCTCTCTGCAGTTCTATTCTCATCTTAGCAACAAATACTCAATAACCTAATTGCTCATTAAACCCCGTGCCTGTGTCCCTGTAATCCAGGATGTCACAGGGAGACGTGTTGCTCTCCCAGGGACGTTGCTGCTCCCGGGCTCCGGTGAGGAGCGCCTGGCTCGGCAGAAAGGGAGAAGGCAGCATTGCATTGAAGTGGAGATTTTCATCTTCTGGGGATTTTTTTATATCTCTCCTATATTCTGGGCTTTTGAACATCTAACATCTCTTTTATGCTTCACATCTTTCATATGAAATTGTTGCATTGTGTTGCCCATTGAAACCTGGTTTTCCTTTTGTCAGGTTTCCCCCCTCACCCCTGCTTTCTTTTCTGCTGTATTTTGATCGGTGTAACTACTTAGGGCTCCATTTTTCTGGGTGGTTTTTAATCTCCTTAAGTTGGAGCTCTGAAGGCCTTTGTCTGTGATAAACTCAGGTCTGAGCTGGTGCTTGGAGAAGAGGATTTCTAGGCCAGTTCTGCTGCATTCAGCCCTCGGGGGTGACTGTTCCTCATGCCTCCACCTTCTCACTCCAAATAGTCCCAGGCAGCCTTGGTGGGGTTGGGGGTATTTTATTACTATCCTGCATGTCTCATATTGTTTGTGCAAATGTCCTTTTTGATACCATGGGACTGTGCAGTGTGGAAAGCCTCTGTTAAATATGTATTTTGTGAGGGATTCACCCGCCCTGAGCTTAAATGTCATTTGCTGGCAGAGCTGGGGAGTTGTTTGGAGGGTGAGGGGGCTGTGGGGTTGTTGACATTGAGTTGTCCCGGTTTTCCTCCTCTTAAGAAGGAAGACAGGAAGTTTGGAAGGAGATGTATCTAACCAGTGCACACCTAGGAAGCTGCAGATTCGGAGCTGTTTGAGCTCTCTGCTCCATGGTCATTTCCCAGGGGGATAGTTCGTGCCATAGCCAGTGCTTGGAGGGCAGGTGGAAACCACGTTCTCCCCATGTGTCGCTTCTCACTTGGAGTATTTTAATGCTTTTTTTTTATTCTTAAACCTGCAGTCTGAAATTCAGTCGTGCAGGTATTAATGAGCTGCTGATCATCCTGCCTCTTTTCTGCCCTTATTTAGGAGTCTCAGACTTACAGATCTAGTTCAGGCTGCAATTACTGACATTGTAATGATCTGTTTTAGCTCTTTATCTATTATTTGTTAGGTAATTTTAACACGACTATGCTTACAAGAGCAGAAATCCTCCAAATACAGAGAAGGATGAAGAAGTCAGTGGCCTTTTCAAGTGTGACCCTGCTTGTGTGGCTTTTGGTTTCCAGAACTCACAAAAATTACCTTTTCCATTGCCTGTCAAATTGTGACTGAGGTGTGAGGTTTTGAGAGGCCCCAGGAGCCAGGCAAGGCACATTTCAACTCCGAGCACTCCTGTTGGTGATCTTGTTTTCTTCATGGACAGATTTTGGACTGAAAACTGGGGAGGGGGATGGACACAGGGGGAGGGCAAGGTAAGCCAGGCTGCCTTGCTGCCTATTTCTGATCCTCAAGTTATAGCACAAGCTAAATAGACTACACTAAATTTTTTAGGCTGTTTCACAGACTTACAGACTTTGATCCCCAGCTTTGATTTCCCACGCGGCCTCGCAGAGCGCTGGTTCTGAGGAGAGAAGAGACCCATTAAGCCCTGTCTAGCCCGGTGATTATCATGCCTTTCCACCATCAGGCTGGGCTTTCATCAAAGCAGGAGCTCTGCAGCCTCCTCTGCCTGTGCCTGGGGAGGAGATGCTGGCATGGCTCAGCAGCCGTGGCCACGTGAGTGGGGCACGGCCCAGCCAGGGCTGTGCTCAGCCCCTGCTCCTGCCAGGCAGGGCTGACCCCTCCAGGCACAACTCTCCTTGGTCTTTCTCCCCCTGGCTTCAGCAGGATGCCCAGGTAAGGAGGTGACCCTTTCTTTCCTAGAGTCTTGTGCAGTTCCTACAACAAGCTGGCCACGAAATAAATATTCTGTGTGTGTCCTTGCTAGAGCAGTAGAGAGACAAGGGCATTTGCCTGCCTGCCCTGCTCTGTGCCTCTGAGTCCCCGGGTCCCTCTGCACCACTTGGCTTGCTTTATTTTTTTTTATTTTTAATTTAAATCTAATTTTGCTGCCGTATTGTAAGTTCCCACCTAACTCCAGAGCTGCTGTCGCCTCAGGGCTGTGTTGCTGCTTTTCAGTCTTCCCACACCCCTCGCATGTGCAGTCTGGAAAAACTTTGAAAATTCTCTCCTAAATTTTTGCACTTGGGATTGTCCTAGGAGGAGTAGGATAAGGGTATCTTTTAACAGAGAGTGCTCTTAAAAAATCCCTTCTTCAGCAAAATGGGAGCTGCTTCCATGTCATGAAAATTTGCCAGTGAAAATGGCAGAGAAGCCCATGCTGAATTTTCAGGAGCAACAGCTGTGTCCCCCATGCCAGTGCTGCTCCACAGCATGTCCAAACCAACATCCAGGGATAAAGGGCAGCCATTCCACAAGCAGATCCCTAACAGCCCAAAGCCAGGGACAGGTGCAGAGGCCGTTTGGAGGGCTCTGACCCCACCCTGTGAGACCACCTCTCCTCCAGGAAACCTCCATTGTGCTGCTCGTGGGTCCTCTGTCCAGTCATCCACAGCCTGAGGTCTTGCTGCTCCCACAAAGAGCTTTAATGGAAGAAGAAAGGAAGAAGGGCACAAACATCCCAGCCTGGCAGGTTGGGGAAGGTGCTGGATCTGTCTCTGCCTTCACACCCCCCCCATGGCAGGACCTGCCACCAGCCAGGCTCTGCATCAGCTTCATTTCAGTTGCACTCCCAGAGCTGATCCCAGAACACCAGCCCTGGATTTTATTGCCTTTGCTTCCCTCTCCGTGTCCTGTTGAGGCTCACGGTGCTCTGGCAAAGCAGCTGTGACTGTAATAATGTCTGGGCCCTTGTGGGAAGTTCTGACTCCAACTCAGGGAGATGGGAACTGGCAGAAAACCGAAGGTCACCTTCCCCAGCCACCAAGAGGGAAGTGCTGGGCTGATGAAATGGCACTTTAAATTTGTGTTTGCAAAGTCACCTCCCCAGGAGCCAGGCTGCACCCTGGGAAAGGGAGTATCCATCTCCAGGGTCCATACTGAGGGAGTCTGGTGGCCTGTGCCTGAGGCTGTCCAGGGGTTCTCTCCCAGTCTGGGAGAGATGGCACATGTCCCACAGAGTTCAGGAACTTCCACCACAGAGCAGAGCCCACCTCTCAAGGGACAGAGCTTCCTCAGGAGCTGCTCAGGGAGGATGGTGAGGTCAGCTGTGGGCAGTAGAGATTACTGCTGCTCTTCTCAAGCTCTTCACCCCTGCTGCACACCCCCTGGCCAGCGTGAACACCAGCAGTGTTCCTGTTACCCCCAGCCTGCCCCAGTGCCTGGGCAGTGTCTTGCATGGATCAGTCCCATGAGCCTGACCCAGCCTTGTTTGCTACTCTTCAGCCACAGACTGAGAGATGGTTGTGATGGACGTGAGCAGCGTGCCTGGAAGCCACAAGGACCTCGGATGTGCAGTGAGGGCCACATCTGGAGGGGATGTGGTGTGACCCCATAGCTGGGGGGGGTCCTCCCAGGGCAAACCGGGGCTGTTTAGCACAGAGGGTCTCTCTTGGGAAACTGTTTGAACCCAAGCACAGTGCTTGTGTCGAGTCCCTGTAGCCTTGTGGCTGTTCCTCACCCAGGATGAGAGTGGTTAATCCAATCCTTAGAGCACATCCAAATCTGTGCCATCACTGCAGCATCATGGGATGTCATTGCAGGCTGTATTCCACCCCTGTCCCAGCCTCAGAATTCCATTTCAGCAAATTCTGTTGCAGGTGCCACCATCCCATATCCATTAGCAGATTAACAGGTTGAATTTCCCATGAGAGCACTCCACAGTCTGTCTCACTGTGTTTATTTTGTTCAGGCTGCTTTTCCCTGGGCTTGACAGTGTAATTTGTACAGATCTGGGCTGAGTTTTCCAAACCTTCAAAGGAGCTTTTTTTGTTAGTTTGAAGCCAGGACTATTGATAGCAGAGACATTGAACAACAGGAGCATTGAGAAGTGAGAGCAGCACACCTACCAGCCAGGAAGGCTCCCTAACCTCCAGAGCTGCTCCTTGCCAGAAGCTCCATGGTTCAGAGATTTTAATTAGATCAAATCCTCCAGGTGACCAGCCAAGCATTAAAGGCATACCAATATTTCAGTCGTGTCCCTTGCTGTAAGGGTTCTTATTATTTATTTTAGAGAGATGTGACAAAAGAGCTTGGACATCCCAAACTTACCATTTTCCTTGAATGGCAGTAAGAGGTCTCCAGCCCAGGAGATTGTCCTTCAGTGCACTTACACTCACAGAGTTCCTGCCTGCAAGCTTGTTCTGCAGTTGCTCTGGTCTCCATCACGCAGAGTGACTTGCATGTGAAATTTGGTCAGGCTTTTGGACCAGGACTTGTGTTTTCTGATTAGTTGGATTTGCCAGCTCTTCCCTGGGGTCTGGAACTGCATCTGGAGTTTCTTCACCCCTCATTCCCACTGCTCATGGAGCCCTGGCATTGAAAACCTTCTTGGTGGTGTGGCTGATGGTGTGCTGGGCAAAGCCCAGCTGTGACTTCCCCTAGATGAACTTGAAACAGAAACAAGAACAACCTGGACAAAGGCAGAGACCAAAACTCACTGCTGGAAACCCCTCTTTTTCCTGCTCCTGCCGGCTGGGCAGCAGAGCTCGTCCCAGCATGAGGGCTGTGTCTGTGTTGCTCCTGCAGCCACTGGGTCAGCTCTGGAGATGCCCAGGGCTCTGACCACAGCCCCACAGCTCTGCTTGTGCTGCTCAGCCTCTGCAGGAGGAGGTTTTGTGCTGTGCTCAGCCATCCAGCACTGGCTGTGCCCAACTCCCTGCCCAGGGCACCTCCAGTGACCTTGGGACAGGTATCACTTCTCACTGCTGTGGTTCCTTGCTGCCTTCTGGTGCTGCATCTCCAGGCTCCCAGAGGATCACAGGCCCTGGATGTGTCTGATACATCTGTCTGGACCAAAGGAGGTGCAGGATTTGTTCAGTTCTGTAGGCTGGATGTTCCTTATCTCTGGCTCTTCTGAGGTGGGGTCACACTTAGGCCCTTTCCACTGGCTGGGGTGTATGAGATAGGTCTTCAGCCCACACTGGGTGCTCTGGGAGCTGTTGGCCCTCCATCCCACCTGTGTGCTCATCCCACCTTTGCCCTGGGAGAAGTTGCTCTGGCTGGATGGGGTGGATGAGATGCTACAGGGCTGCAGCACTGTCCCTGGGGTGTCCCTGTGCTATCCCTGTGGGGACAGCTGTGGCTGTCCCTGTGCCTGCAGGTATGGCTGGAGGTGAATGAGAGCAGCAGTTGTCAGCTGGGAGAAAATGGCCTTGGGGCCAGAGGTGGTCTGGGAGCAGCTGAAGGTTTTAGGGCTGTTTGTCTCCATTTACTCCTGACTCCCCAAATCAGAGCCCAGCCCAGGCCATCAGAGATGCCATCGCTGGGTCCTTACACAACATACTGGGGTGAAAAATAACATCTTGTTTCTGCAGGAGGAGACTCTGCTGCACCTCCTGGCACGGGGAGGTTGGGGATAAACACATCATGGTAGGTGTGTGAGATCCCACCTGGACCCAGGCACTACAGAAGCTGGTTTGCTCCCAGGCATGCTGGGGCTGCTGCAGGGCTGGCACACAGGGTGGGTCTGAGGACCAGGCTATGAAAATTGCATCTGCAGGAGGATCCTGGAGCTCCTGGGTTTGTTCTTTCTCCTTCCTGCCCTGTCTGTGCAGGTCACAGATGCTCCTCCTCGGCAGGGTGCCTGTGCCAGGGCTCTGCCTGGATGTCTGCTGCAGCAAATGGGTGAGGAAGGAGAAATCAAAGGTGGCTTTCAACAAACCCCCCTTGCCCTGCCCTGAGGTCAGCCTGGTAGTGGCAGCTGGGAACCACCCCCCAGATCTGCTGCCTCAGAGCCCTGGGTGGCTCCTCCTGGTGTGAGAAACAAAGCCTGGATGGAGCAGGGAGGGGAGGCTGGCTAACAGAGATGAGTGTGGTGCTTTGCTGTGTGAGCCATGGGTTTAACTCCAAGCTGCTCCCTGCCCAGCTCCGTTTGTCTCTGGTTTTGTTTCTTTATGACCCTGTCTGCCTCTGTCTCTCTCATTTCATGGAGGGGGCTTGGACTGGCTGCTCCAGCAGCTCCCCAGGAGCAGTGGGAGCTGTGGGTGTGTCACAGCATCACTGACCTTTGTCTGGGCACTGTGCAATTGCTGCTTCAGGGGGGAGCAAAGGCTGAAGTGCTGGAGCTGTTTCTCGGAGCATGAGAGACCCGGGATCAGGGATGGAGACAGTCAGTGTGCTGTGCTCCGACTGTGAAAGCCCTGCCAAGGAGGGAGCCTGTAGCACCTGACCTCTCCTCCACCTCCCAAGATGTACCAGAAGTGGGTTTGCAGTGTGTCAGTGTGGCTGGACCCAGGGCAGTGCAGACGGTGGGCAAGGCCTGCCTGTCTGTCTGTCCCTGGGCAGCTGCTCACATCCAGACCTGAGATTCCAGCTTGTCCTTGCAGGCAGAAGGATGGATTTAGCCACTGCAGTCCTTGGAGAAAAGCACTTGCTGTGGGAGTTGTGTGGGTGGTGGCACCAGGTGTAATTTGTGGGGGCAAACAGGACCTTGCTCCTGGTGAGCTGGAGGCAGGGGCTGCAGCACCACAGCACTTCAGTCACTCAGCACGTTCACAGTGAGCGAGGAGAGGAGGAAGCAGGAACTGAAATGTAAAGGCTGTTGAGGAGTGGGTGTGATGGGGAGTGAGAGGATTAATGGCTGTGAGGGAAATCACGGTAGAGGGCTCCTTGCTGGGATGTGGGATGTGGGGCTTGTGATGGGTGGCCAGGATGGCTCTTCCCAGCCCCACTGCCATCATTTTAGGTCATGTGCTGTGTTTGAGGTGGCTGCAGGGGTTACCTGGAGAAGGGGGTACCTTGTCCATAACCATGAACTATGGTCAGTGGGAGCTGGGGGATTTGTTTTGGGATCAGGGTAGATTGACCCTCATTCATGTCTGCTGTGTTTTGTAAATAGAACAGAATAGAACCACTGATGTTGGAAAAGACCTCCCAGATCATCGAGTCCACCCTGTGCCCAATCCCCACCTCCTCCCCCAGCCCAGAGCACTGAGTGCCACAGCCAGGCCTTCCTTGGACACCTCCAGGGACGGAGATTCCACTACTTCCCTGGATGCCTAACCATCCTTTTCATGGAGAAATTCCTCCTGATGTCCAACCTGAGCCTCCCCTGGCACAGCTGGAGGCTGTTCCCTCTCCTCCTGTCCCTTGTTCCCTGGGAGCAGAGCCCCACCCCCCCCGGCTCCCCCCTCCTGTCAGGGAGTTGCAGAGCCAGAAGGTCCCCCCTGAGCCTCCTTTGCTCCAGGCTGAGCCCCCCCAGCTCCATTCCCTTCCCTGCACACGCTCCAGCCCCTCAATGTCTCTCTTCCATGAGGGCCCAGAACTGGACACAGCCCTGGAGGGGCCTCAGCAGGGCCAGCACAGGGACAGTCACTGCCCTGGTCCTGCTGTCACACCATGGCTGGTACAGCCAGAGCAGGCTCCCTCCCACCCTGCCATGGTTGTGTTGGTGACCTGCCTTTTGCTTTTGTCCCTGCAGCAACCCCAAAGTCCAGATTGAAGCCATTGAGGGGGGGGCACTGCAGAAGCTCCTGGTTATTCTGGCCACAGAACAACCCCTGGCTGTCAGGAAGAAGGTGAGTGAGTGGGGCTGCCCCTCTGGGCAAAGCTGTTTTTTTGCTGAACTCCATGTAAACATTCCTCAGAAACTCACTGACATCTGGAGAGTGTGGGACCTCATGCTGCTTCCCACACTGGGTGGGCTTTGCTCCCAGGAGTGCAGGAGGGTGGCCCTGGGTACCAGCCCACCCCCAGCAGTGCTGGCTGCCCCCAGAGCCAGCAGTGGCACACACAGCGGGCACAGCCCGCGGGGACAGGGCGTGGTGCTGCAGCCCCTCGGGGGGACAGACGAGGGTCCCCATGACAGGCAGAGCAGTCAGAGTCCAACCAACACGGGAGCTGACGTTTGGAAGGAGCTAATTGCTGGAGCCAGCCCCATGTCCTGCCTTGGGCGGAGGCTTTGGAGCCAAGCGAGCAGCGCCGAGAGCCCCCAGCCAAATGTGCAGCGCTGTCCGTCGGGCCGGGGCTTCCTGCCCCTCCCGCCCCGCCTCCTGCTGCACTCCCTGGAGCATGAGATCCCATTACCCTCGCTTTAGCGTGTGATGCCACCTCTGGAACGTTACCTGGCTGCTCCCCCCAGCCCTGCTTAACACAGGAGCCTCCTGTGTGAGGGGTCCGGCAGGGTGAGGGCACCGTCAGCTCCTCTGTTCGTCTGGGACGTCGCTCACACCACTGGGCACTGCCTGGGCTATAACAAGCTCCCAAAAACATGTTCCCCTTTAATCCCTGGGAAGAATTCTCCATCAAGCAAAAAGCATGGGAGAGGCTGGAGAATCCCATTGCATTTGGCCATGGATATGAGGAAATCTGTCTAGAGTGCACCACAGGATTCTCCATGCTCAGAAACTCCTTCCAGGAATGCCTCTGGCTCAATCCAGAGCTTGTTTTGGGGTGGAGAGGGATGGCTGGGCATGCAGGGGCCCTCACCAGCATCACTGTGAACCCCTGGGTGCTGCCTCCAGAATAATTCTTTCCACTGAGCCTGAGTGCATCCCGCTGGCAGCCCCTGGAGAAGTGAGAGGGATGGGCTCAGTGCTGCCCACACTCACATGCAGCCTTATGAGACCCTCCAAGGGTTGAACCCCCTTTTCCAGGAGGACAGAGGCCTTTAATTTCCAGTTCCTGTGCTGTGCACAATCTCCTGCCTCTCTCCAGGCAAGGATCCCAAGGACAGGTCAGTGCCCCAGACCCTTCCTGCACAGGGCAGCCGCCCCCAGCTCTCGCTCCGGTGGTTTTTCCGCCCCGGTGCTCACAGCAGTGCACGACAATGAGGCCAAAAGTGCATCCCTTCCCTCCCCCGTTCTTTGGCCTGTGATTAAAAACGGAGACAGAAACATCTCAAATTCACCAGCGGCAACTCGGAAAATGGAAAATAGAAACAAATGGGACTGGGGAAGACATGGCTGTCAGCTCGGATCTGTCCGGGAGCGGGGCCCAGCCCGGTGTGCGGAGGAGCCGGCTCAGCTCCTGGCACGCGCCCAGATGAGCATCCCCGTGCCCTGCCCCGGGCAGGCTCAGCCTCCCCTCTGCCACCACGGTTGTCAAAGCCAGACAGTGTGAGATCCAGCGGGATTAGAGTGGCTCCTAATTGCCTCCTCGGCACTAACCCTGCGCCGCCTGAGGGGTGCTGGGCCTCTGGCTGTTGGCACGTGGTGCTGCACCCTGACAGGCCCTGTGCCAGGGCTGGGTGCTGGAGAACATCATGGTCTTCTCCTCTGACTATGTAGGTACAGGGGCATCACCTCAGGCATCCAAATTATCTCACAGGGATCGGGCTGCTGAGCGGTGCTGGACCCCCCTCACCCCATTCCAACCCCATAACTGGGCTCTGTACCAAGGACTGAGAGGGAGAGCAGGGAGAAGTGATGGCATTGGGTCTGTCAGGTGCTGGTCGCAGGTCCCTCTGGGTTACTGATCTACCAAGCACGGTGACTGCCCAGGTTGGGGTTCAGGTGCAAGTCACCCAAATTTGGGCAGCCTCGTGGTGCTGGAGGGGGGTTGGGATCAGGAGCAAAGGGGACTGTTGGAGATGCCCCTTGACAAGGAGAGATTGGAATGCATTTTCCAGGGAGTTCTGCACAGGTGGGCTGGGGTATTGCTGCTGTCCCCATGGGTGCCATGAAGAGAGGCCATGCCATACGCAGTAGCCATGCCCGCTGTGTTGATGGCCCTCTCTCTCTCCACCAGGCTCTCTTCGCCCTGTCCTCCATGCTGAGACACTTCCCCTACGCCCAGCAGCAGTTCCTCAAGCTGGGCGGCCTCCAGGTGCTCAGGAGCCTCTTCCGGCAGAAGGGGATGGAGACCCTGCACGTCCGTGTGGTGACACTGCTCTATGACCTCATCATGGAGAAGGTGAGGAGCTGGGACAGGACCCACGGGGGTCCCCACCTGCTCCCCTCACCGAGCTAACGCTGAGCATCCTCACAGGACGAGGGTGAGGAGGGGCCAACCCTGCCTCGGTGCCGTGGGGCCGAGTCCCCTCCCGCCCTCTGGCCACACTGCGGGGCTCGAGAGCCTGGGAGAGCCCAGAGCGAGCTGGAACCTTGACATTTCTTTAAGCCACTGCCACCCTTTCCTCCCGAGGGTGTTTAAATGACACAACACCAAGGACAGGAGCAGGGAGTGCGGGCACTGGGCTGTGGTGTGCAGCTGCTGGTGTCCAGCCCCGAGCCGAGGGCGCGGCTGTGCCCCTGTGTGTTGGAGAGGCCCTGCCCTGCTGCACGGCCCTCGCTGGGGCCCAGCCTGCCATGTGCAGTGCTTTATTTTCAAATACCCTAGATTACAGCTGTAAATGTCAGTTTAAAGCCCATCTTTCCTTGGCATGGCTTGTTGTTCAGTCCGTGTGTTTCCCTGACTCCAGAGTATGGGAATTAAATCCACTCTGGCTCAGTTTATGGCCAATTTGCCCCGCGGATTATGGCTGCTCTAATACCTGGGTTGCAGGCACCACAGAGCAGCACCTCTGTGTTAAATCAGTCATTTTCCAGGAGACTTTGTAAAGGTGCAAATTATTTTTGCAGGTCTGAAATCTTATCAGGTGCTGACTCTAACATGGTCCTGTTGGCTCCATGGGAAAGGAGAGGACGTGGGCATTTTGACTCAAACCATTCCCACTTGATCCTGCTGCCCATCTTCTGGCAGCCCCCCCCAGCAGCCCCATCTGTTCCTGGCTCTGTGGGGCTGGGGCAGGGCACAGCCCAGCAGATTCTCAAGTTTACGTTAAAACAATGATTTTCCACTGTCCTTTGGACTGGGAATTCCGTGCATCAATCCCAGCGCTTCATGGGGGAGGTGGCACAGCCCTGGGTGCCAGTGGGGGTGGCAGATTTGGGGTGGGTTGAGTTGGAAATCATAAACCACCTTGGCAGCTCTTGGTGCTGAAACATGAGTCACTGGGGCTCTGAGTGCCTTTTTCTGCCACATTCTTTCCTTGTCACCCCAAATCCTGCCTGCAGTTCATCAGGCAGGGGGATGAGGAGAGGGGAGGTCTCCTTGGCATTGTCCCTCACTGTCCCCAGTGTGTCATTCCTGTCAATCCTTACGACCAGGCTCCAACAGTATTGGGGTGTTTCTGGACCAGGCTGGGAGGGGAAGGTCTGGCTGGGGCTGGAGGACACGGAGATCTCCATGTCTGTGGTGGGAGCAGCACAGACCCCAGTGGTGGGTGGTGTTTGTGAGATGCTGCAGGTGCCCAGAGCAGACCAGAGACTTTCCAGGTCTGCTGAGCTTCCTGCCCTTTGCATGCCCTTTCAGGGCCATGGGACACAGAAACTCCCAGTCACTGGGAGTTTTCCAGGGTGAGCAACCAGGCCCTGTGGCAGGGAACCAGGACACAACCTTGCCTTGGTCTTCTGTGACAAGTCACCGTCCAAGGCAGGTGTTACCAGGTGTGCATCCTCCCCTGCCACCACGTGCCACCTCCTGGGAGAGTTTCTCTCTGACAGGGATATTAATCTGTGCTCCACCACTTCCTGCAGATGCTACTTGAGGACTCACAGCACGGAGAGCAGATGGAAGAGAAAATCCAGCAGTACCGGGAGGTGAGGCTGGTGCCGGCGGTGGTGGAGCAGGACTGGTGCGCGGTGGCTCCCAACCTGCTGGCCATGCCTGAGCACGACACCCGGGAGAAGGTCCTCAAGCTGGTGGGTGTGCTGATGGCCTTCTGCAGGGAGCACTACCGGGGGGACCCTGCCCTGGGCACCACCCTGGGCCTCCTGCGCAGCGAGTACGAGGAGCTGGCGGCCGAGGAGCAGCGGGAAGGGGACAAGGACGGCTACTTCAGGGAGCTCCTCGGCTCCATAAACACCATCATCCAGGAGCTAAGGTGAAAGCAACTGTAGGTTCAGTTCAACTCCAGATAATTCAGGGTGACAGTGTGTTTGGATGGCACCGGTGTAAAAGCACTTTGGAATAAACTGTTGGACAAAATGAGATCCCAGCACTGGGCCAACAGCTTTGTTATTGAAACATCTGGGGGTGCCACGTCTCGTTTTCCATGTGGTAATGCTGCAAAAATGGAGGTGCATACTGTGGAGGGAACAAGGTGGAGGCTCAACTGACATAGCCCCTGCCATGGCACCTTCTGCATGTTCTCCTGCAGGATTTGGGTGGGAAGGGCTGAGGGATGTGGGGCTGTCTGTGAGAGGCAGCTTTGCTGCACAAAGTGTGTGTTCCCACAGCTCTGAGCTGCCTTTGTCCATGCCCAGTGATGACCTGCCATGTCTGTGATCTGTGTTTGCTCCTGTGTGAGGCCCTTGGACAGCACCACTGGGATGGGGATTGCTCAGTGCTTGTTCAGGAGGGCTGGGCACTCTTTCCGTAAGGCCCTGGTTGGAGGGGCTCTTATCCAGGCTGTGCTTGGAGCAGGACTGTCCTGTGGTCATGTCCACCCCTGAGGCCCAGCCCCACCACCCCTCAGTGCAGTCACCCAGCCCCTCTGTGCTCAGGGTCAGCCACAGCCCAAGGGTTTGGAGTCGGAACACCCCTGAGCCCTGGTGTGACACAGCCCCAGAGCCGCTCCAGCCATGGCTGGGGCTCTCCTGCTCAGAAGCACACCCTGCCCAACAACAGACCACTGAGCTTTCCCACTTGTGTTGTTCTTGTCTTTGGAGGTGGCTCCCAAGGGATTGAGACTGGCCAGCCAAGGGTTTTCCACCCATGCTGTGCAGAACTCTGTCCATGATGTGCTGGGCTGGGCATCTCCCTCCACACACCTCCTCCAGCTGCAGCTTCTCTTTCCTCAACTCATATCCCTTCCCCCATGAACCTCCTTAAGCTGCTTCTCCCGCTGGATGGTCCACTGGGGATGTTCCACCCTCTCCTCATTGAGTTCATTCTGTCTCCCCACATCACCCATCTTCAGGTGAGGAGAATCCAAAGTCTTGCCCAAGCCTCTGGCTGCCACCTCACTGCAAGCAGCAGAGAGTTATGAAAACTAAATTTATTCATTATTTTGTCTGTTTAATTGCATAGGATCATTACAGAATCACAGACTGGTTTGGGTTGGAAGGGACCTTGTTCCACCCCCTGCCATGGGCAGGGTCACCTTCCACTATCCCAGGTTGCTCCAAGCCCTGTCCAACCTGGTCTTCCGTCCAAACCCCTCCTTGTTCTGAACCCTTTCTAGGGAAGGTTTGGGTTTTATTTTAATAAAGAGTGATGCATTCTACTTCTCACAATTCCCCTGTGAGAACTGTGCAGGGTTGGACACTGCAGAGAGCCCAGTGAGCCTCACACTCCTGCCCTGTGCCTGGGGACGGGCACGTGTCCCCTGGCCATGGCTGTGCCAGGACAGCCTGACCTGGGCCAGCACTGGGGTGCTGGCATGGAGGAGGAATGGGCCCTGAAGGCTGGTTGGTGGCCACTGATGGCTGGGACAGGGGGAGGAGAAGCTCAAGCTCCACCTTGCTGTCCCCTCCTGGTGCCGTGTGCCCCATGTGCACACTGGGACCATTCACAGCAGGCCTTTGCCTTCCCTTGCCCCACACAGGTGACAGGTGCCCTACATGGGGACTGTCCCCAGCTGAGGGGCAGCTGCTGTTCCCCTGTGGAGGGAAGCCCCTCACATCCCATGTCCTGGGGGAGCAGGAGGGATCTGAGGTCTGCCAGAAGCGATCGAACACCGCGGGCGTTTGGGGGGGGCTGTTTGTCTCACTCCCACCCTGCAGCCGTTGTTCCTGTAAAAAAACCTCTCTGAACAAATTTCACAGCCTTGAAATGTGACGGCAGCCAGGTGCTGGCTACTGCCATGGGTGGTTACCAGCAGCTTTCCTGCCAGCCCCTCTTTGCGGGCAGTTTTTGGGCAGCAGCGTTTCCTCCCAGCAGCACACGAGGTGGAGGCAGCACAAGCACGGGGGGGTCCCGGCTGCGGAGCTGCCCGTGACCGCCTGGCACCGGCGGCTGGGGGACACCCTGGGGACATCCGAGCACACCCTGCTGCCAGCGCGGCCAGGAGGTGATTAGAGGAGCTGTTATCCCGGTATTCCCTTCCAGGTCTGCTTGCAGCGCTGCCAGGAGGTGATTAGCTGTAATCCCTGTGTTCCCCTCCAGCTCTGGCACAAAAGGCATCTCTCTCACCGCCGCTCCCACCGCGGCTCCCGGGCCCCGGGGCGGCAGCACCGGCGTTAAGACATGTGTGGAAAATAAATTAATAGAAGAGCCCGGCTGGTCCCTCTGTCCCCCAGCCCTGAGCCGGGGCTGGCACAGCCTTGCAGAGCTTTGCATTTGGTGCCCAAATGCCACCAGAGTCCCCACTGTGACCCCAGCCAGGCACCTCCTTGCAGCTGGTTCAGGGCCACCAGCCCTCCTTCATGCTGAAATATTCCTGGCTGCCATGCACAGCGTGTCGCTTGTCACTGTTAAGTAGCAGGGCTAATTATAACTATTGATTTTTTTTTGGTCCTTCTCAGCTTTTGGTTCAGCCTGTTTTGCTGGCATTAAAAATGATTTTTTTTTTTTCGTTTTTCTCTGAAATGCGTTTCCCAGCCTGTGATGCCAGGGCTTTACTTTGTAGGTTAAAAAAAAAATACATATATCTGAGGGTAACAGGCAGGACAAACATGGGAAGGGGCTTTTCTGCTGGAAACCTAAGCCCTTGGAGCCATGCCAGGGGGAAGCAGAGCTCCAGCAGAGCCGGGGGATCAGCACAGGGATTTCTCTGGCCCTGCCTGGCCTCGTCACTGTTTCAGCTGGATTTAACAAGGTGGGGATGGTCTAAAACCTGGTTAAGGGCTGAGCCAGGGAGAAAAACACCACCAGCCCTGGCTGTCCAACCCCCAAAGCCAAAACTCCCACTCTCTATTCTAAAAGCCTTTACACTGCCATGGTTTTGAGCAGGATCTGGTTGGTGCTGTGACACCTGTGCTGGCCAGAGCCTCTGGTACCCTGGGGACGGGGTGAGGGGCTGGGAGTGCCTGTGTCCCTCACTGAGGGGGGTCTGGCAGTTTGGGCAGCTCAGGGACTGAGAGTGCTCCTGGTCTGTGCCAGTCTGTGCCATGGCCCTGGGGCCGAGGTGTTTTGGGACACAATGGCATTGGGGGGATTGCAGCCCTTGCCCCCGTGGGGTTGTGCTGCTGGTCCCTTCCCTGTGCTGGTGGGTGGGGGTCTCTGCCCAACCCCCAAGAGCTGGCACTGGCAGGAGCTTGGCATTGGGGTTTGGCTGCCAAAAGCCATTTTGGCTCTTTTCTGGCACAGTTGCTCGTGGTGGGGGTCCTGCTGCCGGACACAGGGCACCCCCGTGGCCCAGCTGCCTGTGTTTTAGTGAGACCCCCTGCCCACCTCCCTTGCCCAGCCCTCTCCTCGTCCCACGGGGGTCCCTGTGGCCGTGGGTGCTCCCTGGGGCTGTGCTGTGCCACTGCCCCTCCAGCTGCCAGCACTCCCTGCTCCCGGGGCAGCTCCCTTTGGGGCTTGAACACAACAAATAAACACAAATCACCTGGAAATACTGAGCACCAGGAGCCTTAAATCAAATGCAGACCCAGGGCAGTCCCCCTGCAGCAGCCAGACACACTCCCTCCTGGGACCAGCCTGGTGAGCCCCCCTGGCCAAAGCAGCCCCCCTTCACTAAAGTCAGAGCAGAGAAAGCCCATCCCCTCCTGGCACAGGGGTGGGCACGATGCAGGCAGGACCAGCAGAGCTGGAGGTGATGGGCACTATGGGTGGCCCTGCTCCACACAGGAGTGGCCATGAGGGACTCCAGGGCTGTAGCCCCCAAGCTCCCCCCCCCGGGCCACCACTGGAGCTCCTGCAGGTCTCAGGGGTTTCCAAATGGGAGCACTGTGAGTGCAGCCAGGGCAGTGTTGGGGGAGGCAGTGGCAGCCACAGAGTCCTAGAGGGCACCAAAAGCTGTGCCCTTGGCAGCCTGGCCAAGGTGCAGCCTGGAGCTGGAGCCCAAAAAGGGGCAGCCTTCCCCAGTGTGCATGGCCGTGTGTCCCCAGGGGTGACGGAGAAGCGCAGGCGAGCACGGGGTTGCTTTCCCTGTCCATAAATCCCAGCCCGGGCCAGTGTCCCCACTACTGAGGGGTTTGCTCCCCAAATGGCGCTGCTGGTCCCCAGCCCGGGGCAATGACAGGGCTGCTGCCCGCCCTCCCTCGGCGCTGTGGGCAGGAGGGGACAGGGCCAGGGCCGAGCCTGTCCTGCCCCAGCTCCTGTGCAGAGCCAGCCCAGCCGTGCTGCCCCGGCACAGGGTGTCACGGGCACATCCCACTGCGGTGACTCACGGCCCACTGACCCAAATCCCTGCAGCCTCCCGTCAGAGCTGGAGGGGTCCTGGGGCAGATGGAGACCGTGGGTAGGGCTCACTGAACCCCCTCCCTCTGCAGGTCTAGGGGAGAGGAGGTGGCACTTGTTGATTTTGGAGCCAACCAGGTCACCCCCACCCGCCATCCCCCAGCAGGGAGTGAGGCATTAGACAGCCTGTCAGGGCTGGAATCACACACGTGGCCAGGCCAGCAACAGCCAGTTCTTTCCCCTTGCACCCACAAGAGCATCAGGAGGGTTGTGCTGGTTCATCCGGAGCTCCCCCGATCCTGGCAGGGAGGAGGCTCAGAGCAGAGCCCACGGGCGGTGCCTCCCGGATACTCACCAACCTCCAACACGCAAACACAGGAACTTCCTGAGCCTTCAGCGCTGGAGCATCCGCTGTGCCTTAATGGATTTCGCCTTTCCCCACCCATTTGTTGGGGGTTTTGAACCCCCCCAGCCTTCCTTGCCCCCTCTGCCCTCCCCTCTAATTGCACATTTGAGATTTGGCTGCCTCGGGTTGCTTTGAAAGTACCAGTGTTAGAAAACACAGCTCAGGGTGCCCCGCTCCGCACCCATCCCGTCCTGCCCCGGGATCCCCCGGGCCCCCCCTGCTCCCTGAGCCCTCTCAAAGCCGCTTGGGGCACAGGGAGAGCACCGAGTGGGAAAGGCATTCATTAACCACCATTAAACCGCGGCGGGGAAACCTTCACACGCAATTAAAGCGGCATAAATTCAGCGCGGCTTGATTCACCGCGGAATTGAATTAAGAGCACTTGAATTTTGGAGTAAGACTATCTCCTGGGGATTTAATGTGGTTTCACTAATACACTTAATGTGGGTTCATCTTCCCGAGCATCCCTGCACAGCCAGGTCTGCAAAAAAACCCCCAAATCCTTCCTCTTCAGGTACTTTGGGGTGTTTGAGGCGGTGCCTGGGGAGCAGGCGCAGGGAGCTGGTGGTCAGAGGAGCCCACAGCCCTTCCCTCCCCAAAGCCACAGCGAGTCCCCTCCATCCCCAGGCCCTGGAGCCCCGTGAGGGGCTGGGGAAGGGGAAAGGGGGGCTCAGCTCCTCGCACACCATCGGGGAAGGGGCCGAAGGACATTCCCACCTCGCAGCTTTTACCACCCCACACGGCCGCGTTCGCTCCCTCCTGGTAGCGGAGTGTCCTCCCTCCAGCAGCCGCAGCGAGAGCGACCGCACAGCCCTTCCCCACGCTTAATTACAGCGAGCAGCAATTACTGTAATTCTCTTCAATTGGCTCCCTAATAAAGTCACAGCTCCGCTGGCGGCCGGACCCCCTCGCGGTGCCGCTGCCGCTTCCACGAGGGGGTTGGTTGGGGCTGGAATTTCCTGACACGGGGGTTGGTTTGGGCAGGAATTCCCTGACACGGCAGCATTGGGGGATTTACGTGGGGTTTTGAGCTCCTGCCCCTCCTGAGGCTTGGGCTGGTGCTTCAGGAGCCGGAGGCCCCGCTGGCGCTTCGGGCACCGCGGGCAGGGCTCGGAGCTGGTGCTGCCGGAGGGGCTCCAGGATAACCCACCTGCCCTTCCCTGCCCTCCTCCAAACACCATTCCTAGAGGGGCAATTCTGGGATTCCCAGAGGAGCAATTCTTGGGTACAAGAGATGGGTGTGTGACTCAGGGCTTTTGTCCTCCAGTCCTGTCGTGTCCCCTGGTCCTGCCCCCCCCCGGGTGTTCGAACCACTTCTCGAACCATATTTTAATTTCTTGCCAACTTGATGCTCAAATTTTGTAGCATAAACTAAACTAACTTATTTAAAAGCTAAATATATGTAAATTTGTCTGTGCACCTTAATGTAAGAGTTGTTTTTTAAAGTTTATTAATAGATAATTAATAGACTGCATTTTGGGGGGCAGGGGGGTACTGGATGTACTCCCTGAACAGCCCAGGGAATGTTGCCTTTAAGACAACAATTAATACCAGGGGAAAAAAACCCCTGTATTGTATAAAAGCAGTTAATAATTGCCTTCAAGACAATTATGTAAATACCAGGAGAAAACAATTGTATGAAATCTGCTAATAATTATCTATAAAACAAGACCTACAGCCTCTCTGTGTCATTAACCCCCGAATGCCAGTGGAGGAGCACATCAGCTCCCCCTCCGAGCCTGTTCAGCTGTTAAGGGTGTACAGAAACTAGTCTATAATTCCACTGTTTAATATCTGTACTCAAGAGGCTAAAATGCTTGAAAACATAATAAATTTGGCAAAAATATCCCAAGAACTATTTAGCTTAATTCTGATCAGCATTACAGTAACATGACAGCAATAACCTTGATATAGTAAATTATAAACTGATCGAGATAAATAAAATTATAATGTATCAGTGCCAAGGCTCAGCTCTAAAATGTGGCTGCAGTTTAAACATGAACTAAAGCCCAGGCTGCTCCAGTTTGGTGGAGGCTTTACAGAAACAGCCACCACGGTGCTGACCCGAGCAGGCACTGCTTCTCCAGCACTGGCCTGGACTGGGACATGTAAAACACACTGAAATTCATAAAATTTAAATAAGACAGTGAAATTATACCTTGTAGCTATAGTTATCACAAATAATGTACAGTCTAAATTGCAGCCTGAGCAAACACGATTTCCTGGGTGCCTCTGGAAGCCCAAGGCGGGATGCAGAGCAATTATGAGGAATGAGCACAAAGCTGATTTGCATCTGAATGGCGAGGGGGGGCGAGGGGCGGGCTGGGCCGGCTCCATTCACTGCACCACAATACACCAGCTGGGAAAAGCAACTTTATTAGTGTCCCGCAGCAAAATACACTAGTAATTTGTAACCAGGCATTCAAATTCCGTCCGGTGTCACACAGAAGGGTCGCCCACACCACTGGATGTGTTTGTGAGGATTGGCTCCGGGATCCCGGGGGGAGAAGTGACCCCCGAGCCGATGGGAACCACCCGTCAGGAAAAGGGCTCCAGGGCAGCCCAGGAGAAGCAGCATCACATCCCCAACACACCACCAAGCACATCTGCAAACATGGTCCCCAGCAAAGCCCAACCCAGGCACAGGTATATGGTTTTTCCAGATGTTTTCCAGTTGTGGTCCCACAGCCAGTGCCTGCTGCACTTTCATACTCCTCTGAGCTTGTTCCCTCTCCACTCCAACCACAAGGATACACAACTAACACATACAATACTTCCACTAATTATTTTTTTGAGTGAAAAGACTTGATTCCTCTCTTGATCACCATGATAAACTGAGTCTCTGAGTAGCAGGATTCAATATTAGTGTTAACCGTTAGTGTTACTGTAAAATCCTCTTTGGTTATAGAATATTTCATTTAAAGCAAGATTATAAAAAACGATTTCCAGCTAGAAATCCACCCCTGGAATCTAAAAGCCATCTAAATTAACACACTTCTGCAGGCTGAAGATATACTGATAGGACTTAGAAATTTGAGTATTTCCCCATGTAATCTAAACAAAGTTATCAAAATTATATTAAGTAAATACATTTTGAGGAATAGTAAGTTTCTGAAAAATCCTTAGGGTATTAAAAGTAGAGTTCTGGAAGTAGCAGTAGTGGGCTAGAGAAAAACACACCCAAGCCAGAGGCCTCCTCTAGATACTCTCCATGGCCTTGAACTCGCTGAGAGCCTGCACGGGGTTCACGTGCTTCTTCTGGGACGCCCTCTTGATTTTAGTTTGGGTTTCGTCTTGTTTCTCCCTCTTGACCAGGGGTTTCTTCTCAGGAGCCTTCATCTTCCAGGAGACAGCGGGGAGGTTGAGGGAAGCCATGCCCTGGGACTTCTGGTACTTGGTGGAGGCCACGTAGGACGCCTTCACCGTCTGCACCACCGCGTTCATCAGGTTCTTGGCTGCCTGGATCAGGGACATGGCACTGTCCACCTGCCAACGGAGCACACACGTGTCACACCACAGACCCCCAGAGCACAGCATTCCAGAGAACAGGGCACTGCTGAGAAAGCAAAAGGGCTCGAGAACTGATTTATCTGGGTTTTCATCTGGAACCTGAGGTTCCCAGTTTGAGGCAGGATTTTTCTTCAGACACTCAGTGGTACAAACCTCACTTGTGCCACCAAGGTGGAAGCACAGTTTGCCCCATTGTCTGCATTTTCCATATCAACAGCAATGGGAATGATTTGTATTCTGCTGTCTGCTTTTGTGACTAAGCTTTAACAGTAGCTTATTCTCTAATGCAATTAATAGAGCTGTAGTAATATCTTAATCACTGATAATAAGTATTTAAATTGCCCTAGAATATTAAGTTGTATTGGGAAGGAAGAAACACAAGTGCATCATCAGCCAGGCCTGGAGCCCTTTCCCAGCTGGTTCCTGATTTACAAGAGCATCAAAATTTGGAAAAAAATGCATTTGTTGAAGCTTCAGGACACAGCAGGGTTCAAAAGCCAAAATCAGGGCCAGGTGAAAGAGAGAGGGGAGGAGCACTGAGGTGACCTCAGCTGGGACTCCCTTCTCCAGTGACCAGTGCCCTGCTCTGGGGGGATCCCTGGCTTGTCAAGGCCAAGTGGTCTGGGGCAGGGTTTGGTCTGGGTCAGTGTTTCAATCTGGGCAGGGGTTTGGTGTGGAGCAGGGTTCAGTCTGGAGCAGGGCTTGGTGCAGGGCAGGGTTTCAGCACCTCTGCTCAGCTTACACAAGAGCTCAGCAGCCTCTACACACTCAAATCCTGCTGTTGCAGACAGGAAGTTTCTGGGGGAAAGTTTCTTCTTGAAGCCATGGCTTGTCCAGCAGCAAACCCAGCTGGGCAGGGGGTGCTGGCTCTTCTCAGGTTGTTGGCACCTTCCTTCCCACCCACTGTGCTGAGTGCCACAGCAGCAGGTCAGGGCTGTGCCCTCCAGCAAACCCATGTGCTCTGCTGTCCTCACCCCAGCCTGGAAACCACTTCCACTGCACTTGACTGTTTCCATGAATCACCACAGCAGGAAGAATCACATTAAATGCAACAAGAGCAGGGAGGTACTTTAGTAAATGAATTGTCAGACTGCTCAGAGTGCAGCTCTGCCTGCCTGGGCTGTGGCTCTGCTCTCACAGCACTCTCTGCTCTATGGGCAGGGTGTGAACACTGAACACAATTTTACCCTTAGACAGGTGATGTCTCTGAACTGGAAGAGGTCTTCATCTGATTATCTGACAGAAGCTTAACACTCCTGCTGGCAACATCCAGCCCCAGTGGACAGACTGGAGGAGAAGGGATAAAACCAGGAGATCAGAGTACAGATGCCAGGCTGTTCACATAACTAATTTATGGCAGAGGGGATGTAAATCCCGGAGACACTGAGTAACTGCAGTGAAACCCTGGAATACTTATTACTGCATAATGACACTTCTACTTCTTTGACAGCACGATGCCTTCAGCCTTCCAGCTCCCAGGACATCAGGCACAGAACAGCAGCCACAGGAGCACGTTCCATCACAGCTCCGGGATCCCAGGGCTGGGAACACGAGCAGGGGACTGGCACAGCAGGAGGGGCAGCACAGCCTGTCATCCTCAGATGGGCTAAGATTGTGCAAGGGTGTTCATCCCCACCTCAGCTCCCTCTGCTCCAGCAGCAGCTCCTGCTGAACCCCCACAGCTGCTGCTGATCCAGAGCTCTTGTCCCACAGCTCCACCTGCTTTGTGGGGGAAACCTGTGCTGGGAAGTTTAACCATCTGAAATATGAAACTGGAAAATACCACTGGCACAGGTTGCCCAGAGAAGCTGTGGCTGCCCCATCCCTGGAAGTGTCCAGGTTGGACAGGGCTTGGAGCAACCTGGGATAGTAGAAGGTGTCCCTGCCCATCGTTGGGGGACGAGATGAGCTTTAAGGTCCCTTCCAACCCAAACCATTCCATGATTCTGTGATATCAAAATGGCAGAAGGTGGTAAGTTTTTTTCCATTTGCTGTCAAGGATTCAGGGAACAATACTGGACTATCAGCCACTTCTGCCCCTTCTCCAAACCTCCTACCTCAGTCCTGACAAATCTGGGCAAAAGCCCTAGTGATCAAACATGCCTGTCCTGGGGAAGGAAGACTACGCCAGGAGAAATTAGGAATTTAGCTCCACTGCCCTCCTCCCAGATATCCATCATACAGACTCCTCTTAGGAGGAAGCATTTCATGAACTACAGTGAAAAAATTAGTTGCAAAGTAATGGCTGGAATAAGGAAGCAGGCTGGCCTGGGGCAGCTTCCAGCTGTCAGAAACCAGAGCAGCCACTAAAAATCCCTGCACTCTTCAGGGCACAGCTATCCTGAAATATTAACGTCTCTGGAGCATTGCAGGACCCCAGTGTGTTCCAAGGCTGTGCAGAGATGTGGAGTAGGTTTAGCTGTGCTGATGAAAGTGATTTAACCTCACTAAGAGTGAAAAGCAGCCTGGAAAAACAGTAGATTACACAGAGGTGAAGTGAATCTGTCTACAAACACCGGTGAGTAAGGAAATGTGAAGTCTGTATTTTCACAGCAAGTGTTTCTTCCCAGAACAACGAGCCAGCAACATAAACTCTGCATACATTAAAACTCTGAATGCTCCAAAATCTCTTGTCTATATTCTACAGTGTTTAACACAAAAGCTCAGCTTGGAATAATTGTTCCCTCTGGAAGGAAGAGCCAGACACGTCAGAGCTCACACGTACCCCGGAGACGACGAGCTCCCCGCCGAGGTTCTGCACTTCAGCCTTCACCTTGCTGCAGATGTTGAGCTGGTGGCAGTACAGGGCGATGCGCTGCAGGTACGCCAGCAGGTCCTGCTTGCACGCAGAGTCGGGGCACTGCGGGACAAAGGACAAGTGAGACTGTGAGGGCAGGATATCGGGAACACAAACCACGGAGGGAGAAGCCAGACACCTCCTCCTGCAACAGGGAATGTCCCCAGAGATCACTCCCCTCCCTGCAGAGCTCTGGTTTTCAAGAGACAACTGAGCAATACCTGAGCAGCACTAAATGCACCTAAAACCCAAAACATGGGGCAGAGGACATGGGGGCAGCCCTGGACACACCTCTGGGCTCCTTTCAGCTGCAGGCTGCCCTTCAGCTCCTGAGGAGGAGGACAAGGGCTACCTGCCCTCTCCAGAGCAGGTTTGTTAACTATAAAAGGTCCTTCCTGTACACTGTGCAGGACACAGCAGCAATGCTTTGATATCCGAGACCTCAAGCTGTAACTAGCAGATGTCACCAAGTCCTGTCTTGATTTTCAATCTGAAGTATTTCAAGCTCAGAAATGATAAACCCGACAGCTACTCAATTACACGCAGCAAACAGATATTTTCCTGACTTCTGCTCCCATCTCTTAGCAGTGGGAAAACCAGGTTCCTCACCAGGCACAAAGTCCCATTTTTAAGGTGCTTGCTGGAGCACTCATCCATAAGGTAAAGGCAACTTTCTCAGCTTTGCACGAAAGACTCTGCAGGATCTGGAGCCTGCTGTGCAGGTTGGGAAGCTGCCACTGTCTGGGACAGAGCCAAAGGGCCACCCCGCTCAGTGGGGAGGTGATGGATGAGCCAGTCTCATGCTGGATTTCCCAACCAGAGGGGGGACCTGCTGAGGGGCAGCCACAGTCCAGAACAGGCTCTGGAAGCCTCAGACAAAAGGGCTGTGGGAAGGCTTTTGCTGCCCATGCCAGCCCTGCAGCCTCTTTGGGAGCAGCAGTGATGGGGTGCCAGCAGCACAGCTCCACAGGGGCCACCTCAGCCCCATGGGCTGCTGAGGACTAGGGAACAGAGCAGCTGGCACACACTCACCTCCACAGACCCTTTGCCCACCAGAGTCTGGTGCTGCTGCTGAATAAGGCCAAGGGCACGTGCCACACTCCTGCCCCTGCACCACTGCTGATGGGGCACCTACAGCAGCACCAAACAGCTCCCAGCTGGGCAACATTCAGACAGGCTCTGACCTCCAGACATCCCTGATGGTGCTGCAACCAGTGCCCAAGAGACAGACTTTTACCTCAGACTGGATATATTCCTGATGGCAGGAGCTATTGTAGCAGGGAGAGGGGATATCATGGCCTGTCCTGCAGCATTTCTGACCAGAGCAGGGTGTTCCACACACACAGAACACCTGCAGCTTCACATCCACCCCATTTACATCACATTGTGCCACACACACCTTCTGAAACCCTGCTCTGAACCCCTAGCTGTACCCCACCATGAACACACGTGCTTGTTCTTCCTGAACAAGCCACTGAAATGGCCACTCTGCCCATCATCATCTCATCTTCCCATCCTGCATCCACAGGTCTCCCGGACAACCACTATCAGACTCACAGTGATCCTTATTTTGTGCACTAAGGCAGGCTGTACCCAGCATTATTTCAGCTCTAGCACTGTATCAGCAGAGCAGGAATTCACCTGGCATTACCCAGGGACAGGACTACAGGCAGACCCTGCAGTGATCTCCATCCTTCCAAACAGCTGCACCCCATCCAGACTGATTTAAGAGCTTTTCTCCACACACCCCTGTTCACATCAAAATCCCATTTCACCCAGGACCCTGATCCTGTGCAGCAGACCATCCAGCAAGGACTCATAATGGACATGGCATGATTGGAAGATTAATCTCAAACGTGGCACCAGTTCATTACTTAATGCTTCACTCAAGCTGAGCTTTACTGCTGATGGCCACACAGCCTCTCCTCCCCTTTCAGACCAAGGTAAAAATCCCCTCCTGGGTGCCAGGAGCAGGGCCTGAGCCCTAATTCTCCCTGCAGGCCTTCTTTCCTTAGCTATGAGATGGAAGCAGGAACTGATGTTTCCCTGTATAAAAAGGCACCCAAGGAGGCTGGACCAGAAGAGATCGTTGTGTTGCCCAGGCAGGGATGTGCAAACAGGGGTCATGGTCACATGAACCATTTGCTTCCCACAACAGTTCACTGATCTGCCAGAACAGACATTTAACTCTGAAATGAAGGGGAGTGTAGCTAATACATACATACATGTGCTTTTCCAGGGCCAGAAGAAGTGGATTTTCTAAGCCAAAGTGGTCTCTGGGCACAGCAGAGGTAACCCAGCACTGTATGTGGGGGACAGAACTCACACACACACAGGGTACTCACTATATGGACTGGTGGCAAGCTGGGACAAGCACATCAGGCTGTGGAGATCTGCATGGCTTTATGGGCATCTGACCCCAGCAAATAACAGAAACTGCTTTCTCAGGCCCAAGGAAGGTGATGAAACACCCAAAGCCGTTGCAACTCTCACCGTGGGCACACTGCTTCCATCAGTGGAGTGAAACCTTGCCTAACGAAGCAGCAAAGCTTGCAGGTTAATTTTTTAAGCTAATCAATATTAGCCAGCAGTACAAGATGTTTTAGAGAAAGCCCACAAATAGCATTGGCCAAAGAGCTAATGAAAAGCTCCAATTACCATTCTGGAAACCACTCTCCATCTCCCAAAGAGCTCATCTAACACAGCGAGGGAGCAGCACAGCGGTGAAGGGGGTGAGGGCTGACAAATGCACAATACAGCACATCAGAGGGGTGGCTCAACAATTCCAGCTACTTTATGGGGTTACAAAAACTGTTTAAGGACAGACACTGTCAAGGCAAGAGGCTGCTGCACGTTCTGAAGGGAGCAAAACATTGGTGGGGGAAGCAGAGGAATGGGAATTATCATTGGGTTGTGTGTATCTATATGATGTGAGATGGAAAACCACATCCTCTCTCGTGCATGCTATTTCTGCAGACAGAACAGAGGACTCAGTTCAAAGACAGATGTTTAAATAGAGATGTAACACAGGATAAAAAGGAGCATCAACAAAAGGCACTGTGGGTGCCTGTATGAGCCCTGTCCTTTCCCAGGCAGGAGCACTCAGATAAAAACCAAAAAACCCAAAAGGCAACAATTTCACCACTGATCAGGAAAGATTATGTTATTGGATTAACCTACAGCAGGCACAGACACGAACCCCTGTCTGCAGAGCTGGCCTGGGAGGATTCCCACAGCATGGCCCTGCAGTGGAGATGGAAACAAATGGGTGTTGGGGGTCACCCCCACCTTCCCAAACCATCCAAACTGAGATGCTGCCACACACTCAGTGCTGGCTGCAGGCAAAACTGGCTGCTCCAAGTCAAACCCAGGGTCCCCCTGGACAGAACAAACACCCACATTCTCTTCCTACCACCCCAGCTGAGTCTGCAGAGAAGGAGAATCACCTTTTTTTTCTCCTTTTTGCACAGAAAAGGTGCAGGGGAAGACAAATTAGCTCTTGGTGTGTGCTGCTGGACACAAGCACACAACCCCCTCCCCAAGGGTTTGTTGGTGTGCCAGCAACCAGAGGTGTGTCCTCCCACTGCATCTCCAGTTTGGGGAGTGAACCTGCTGCATCAGGAATTCCCACAAACGCCCCCCCAGCCCTGGGTGCCAGCTGGGCCCAGGAGGAACTGTCAGCAGATGTTTTGGGGAGGCAGATCCCTGGCAGGATGGGCACTGGTGTCACATGCCAGCAGCTGCCACCAGCCTGTGCCCTGGGCACCTCCCCACACCAGCCCCTGGAGCCAGGAACCAGCCACCCCAGCAAGAGGCTGCTGGAGCCTTTCACTGGGTAGTGGGGCAATCCCTACCCTCACTCCCAGCTCCTTTCCACTGGATGATCTGAACTGATGCAACCTCAGCCTCCCCACACTATCAAAGAAAAAAAATGACAGAATTTTTCTTTGGCTTTGTAGGTATTTCGACACTGGAAAAATAAATCACCCAGAGAATCCTTGTCTTGCAGCAAATCATTGTCATTTCTGTGCTCATAACTGCTCTGTATTCCCTCATTCCCAGCAAGCAGCCTCTGCTCTTGGAGTGAGAGATGGAACACTGTGGGGAAAACCTGGGGCTGATGGTGAGACCTTTCCCAACAGATGGGAAATACATTTAGTAACAACTTTTAGGGTTTCAAAGGAAATGTGCTGTAAAAGTGCCCAACAGCAGAGCTGGGGAGCTCCTGACACAGTGACACATGAGGTCATGATTCACTGGTGTCACCCAGCACACAGGACACAAACCCCATCCTTTGCTCCCAGGATTAGGCACAGGAAGGCATCAGTGCTCTGTGCTCTGTAACTGTCACACCATTCCACATTAACATGTTTCCAAAGAGAATGTAAGCAGATCTAATGAAATATGCAAGCTGAAAGTATTAGTAGAGCATGGAGTTGGGGAAAAAGCTATATTCTTGTCAAAATGACTAACTGTACAGTGCTGCTCGTATTTATCTTCAAACATGTGCTTAATCTTTTACATTTTTAAGGACCTTACTGCTACTAAAAGGAGCCATTTAGTTTTCTTTCATATTTTGAAATGGCTTCGTGCAGAAAACCATATACCAAGTTTGCATAAAACATGTGAATGAAAAAAAAAAAAGCATTGTAAACCTTCAGCCCAAGATCCCCTGAGATCTCTAACACAAACTGCTCCTTGCTTCATTTGCCTACATCAGCTGCACACCTGCTTCTCCCAGAAACATGGCTTTCAAAATGCTATAGCAAGGAGACCCATTTAAAGAAACACTTTTCAAATTTATCTCCCCATTGAACATTTCTTCCTGCATCATTAATACATCAGGGTGTAGACAAGCACCTCTGGATGCAACATTAAAAGAGGGATCTGTGTTGCAATTATTTACTTGCCATGTGACATGGGTTCAGTTAAAACCTTGCATTACAAACGTCCATCCAGGGAAGGACTGCAAAGCAAGTGACAGCTGGACAAAACAAAGTTTAGTCCATGATCTCAGACTTAATCTCCCTGCATTTCAGAGTCACTCCTGAAGGTGGAATATTATTACTAATGCTGATGTTTCTCTGCAATTTGGGTGTGGGCTAAGACCAGAGGTGCTTTTGCTTGGCCCAACCCAGTTTCTAAGTGGCTCAGGATGGGCATTGCATAAACCCCCCAAGCTGGCCATGCTCAGGCAATCCTGCAAAAATCCCTTTTAAATATGGGACAGCACAGCCACACTTGGGTCACTGCAGGCCTTGCTCCAAGTCTGCATCACCTCTGACTGTGAAAACAATACCAGAGAGCTCTGACAACACCACCACTCAGTCTGTGGGGCATCTGAAAATTGTTAATATTAAAAAGCTGCCTCAAAAAATAAAATTAAAGGTTGTGCAAGAGGCCAGGTGCAATTCCGAGGGTGTTGTCCACGCTGACATTGCTTTGGGAAGCACTGGGCATGTTCCAAGTGTGACAGGAGTCCAGTCTCAGTCCTGCTCAGTGCCAGACACTGGCCTGGACTCTGTGTGACCTGAAGCAGTGCTGGCCTGTTGCTCCCCTGAAATGGCAGGGGCCTGATTTAAGCCAAGGAGCTGCTCTGTCACTGCTGGGCACCCTCAGCTGCCTACACTGCTCAGGGTGGCAGCAGAGCAGCCAGAAAGGAAAGGCTGGAATTTTCCAGCAGCAAATCTGGAAAATCAGTTAAAAACCCCCAAAACTAAACTCATTTTCTCTGTTCATCACGTCTGCAGCACTAAAAGATCTGCTATTGCTCATTTGTGCTGGAGGCTCAGGGGATGGGCTGTGACTTACATGGTCAGCAATGGTCCGTCCCAGCTTGTCCATCCTTGACCCAGCCTCTGCGATCTTCTTGGCTGCACTAATCACATCTGACGTGTTTTTCAGTGGACCTTTACCTCTGCAAAACACAACAGAGTTTACCTTCTAGCACCAGAGAACCATACCAGTGAACTATATATCACTTATTCTCACTCTGTTCCATGCAGTGCTGGAAGTGACTCCTCACCAAACTGCAGGAAAAAGGTTGGACAGAAATAGGCAGGTGCAACCATTACAGCACCTTTGTTTTCAAGACAGTTACCCCCTTTCAGCTCTTCCCCATATTCAGCTTAAATCTAGGAATAAAAACATCTTAAATTTTACTGCTTTAAGCAACCCAATGATGATGAGAGATAACATTTTAGAAGCCAGATTTGCAATTTTTATGGAATGGAACATCAAATTTAAAAAATAGTGTTGTATAATCTGGTAAATTAATTTCAAAAGGCATCGAAAAACCTCTCTTTCTTCTGCAAATAACTGTGCTAGGAACTATTTCTGCAGTATAGCAATACTGAGAAGCCCTTAGAATTTAATGTTGTAAAGAACTGAGCAAATATATATATATTCCTTGGGACAAGAATCACCCTAAAGAAAGAAAGAAAGACAGGCAATAACTGCTGTGTATCTGTAGATCAATTTAAACAGTTATTACCACCCAGTCAGTGCACAGTAATGCGTCTCCCCAGTTAATATGCAGGCTTGAATGGGGCAACATTTAAAGGAAATTATAAGCAGGCTCCTCAGAGTACTTGCACCATGTTCCATTGAAAGCCCAGCAGCCAGTTCTGAGTGTGCACAAATGAAAAAGCCTCACCTGGTGAAGTCTGTCATTTCCATCATAATCATACACATCTGTTTGGCCAGGACAATGATATCGTTGCCACTGTCATCCCATTTGGACACTTCAGCATCCAATTTACTCTTCTCTTCCTGGAAGCTTGCGACTTGCTCAGCAATCTTGGCTTTCTGCTCTTGAGGGAGCTGAGCCATGATAGCCTGAAAGAGAGAGTTGTCTCACATTGCCTCCTGCTGCCATTTGTAGAAGGCTTTTTGGAACATTTCACTAATAACCAATTTCAGTCATGTAGATGGGGGATAAAACTTTTATAGCAATCCTCTACCTAGAGGCTTTACAGAGCCATTTCCTTCCATTTTGAATCAAAGTTTATGCCCTTTCTTAAGAAACAGTGCCCAGAAAGACAAGCTGACACCTAAAATATGGGCATTTGCATGATACAACTGTTAAGACTCCAAACAAATCTGCCACGTATTACCATCCCTTGAAGAAAAACTGCATGAAGAGGGGAAACTTGTCTTTTATAGAAAATTTTAACTTTTTAAAATTAAGTTCCACTTGAGTATTGAGGATAATAACAAATATTACCAGTCTCTTCCCTGCAAAAAGCCAGTTGTACTGTTTTGAAAGACGTATACTGAGGATAGAGTAAGTAAAAACAAAGAGTATGTGCTTACTCCTGAACAAAATCTCTTAGACTGGGTTTACAGCCTGTATGAGGCACAATGCTCTTGCCTTCATAAATAACAGGAGCACTCCAGGAGTCTTTGTTATGAAAAATCCTCTGGCAGCAGCTGTGCTAAAAGGTAAATGAGCAATGTCTGCATTTAAATAAAAGGGGGAGAGGGTACAGGCTTGTACAAGGAAGGAGAGCACAAAAAATACTCTCAGTTGGTGTAATTCCAAAGCCATCGTGGCAGAAGTTTGATAAATAAGGCCTGGCTACGTCTTGCCTGGCTAAAAGAGCTTCCACAAAAAATCTGCTGTGGCACCTTCCCAAGAGTGTAAATTGTTATTGATCCAGAAGGGACACGTCAAATAAAAGCAATAGGTAAGGCCTGGTTTTCCTTCAATGTACTGATTTTAGGTTTTCACCTATTAATGACTATATATTGCCTGTCAATGCTTTCATTTTTACCAGTCATAGCAAATGCAGTTAGTTGAAATTATTTCATTTCTGAGCTCCTCTCAACATTGTCCCGATAAATGTTCAGCAGCCAAACACACACCAGCACGTGTGTGAGAAGACATTTTGTAACAATTTGTCGCCCATAAAGTTAGTATTTGTCTGTTGAAAATAGTTAATCCGATGGAACCATCTGCCCTGTACCTCCCTGCACTGTAGGCAGTGACTACAATGTCTGTGGAATCAAAATACGAAGCAATTAGTTGCTATTAAAAGGATTTTGAACTTTCAGAACATCCAAAATAAACCACAGACATTTCCCACATCCATCAGACCAACACGAGCTGCGTTTCACTCCACCTCCTTTTCACAGCGACACCAGAAACAAAGGACATCGCTTTTCTGATTCAATATTTTCATCACCACCCCCAAAAAATTCAACCTGGATTTTCAAAGCCACTCAAACTGTTTCTTGAAGGCGGGTCACAGTTTTCAGTGCTCAGATTTCTGCCTCACCCTCGCGCTCTGTCCGGCGATGAGCTGATCATCTTCGGTCTGGATGCTGGTTCTGCTTCGGACATCGAAATCCTCGGTCTCAAAGTCAGAGTCATCCAGCTCCTCAGGAGTCTGAGGGAAAAGCATTCAGTCAGAGTCAAACAACAGATTTCATGGCTCTGAAAATCAACAAGAATATTGTTTTTCAAGCAGAGAGAGTGGAAACCAGTGAAGGTAAAAATTATTCAATGTTTTCAACAAAAAGGTAAATACAGAGACTGTATCCAGCTCGTGAACACATGTGATTATACATGCTTGACTGCTCATGTTAAACACCATAGGGATCCCCAGAATTACACAGCAGTAACTAAACAGCTGAGATTTGTCAGGACACTAATGCACTCAGCAGCTGAAAGACAGAAAAAGTTTGCAGAACGAACAGTGTTTTTGCGACTCCATTAAATGTAAAAGCTTCACTTGAGATTCTGAAGCTGGAATTACCCACAGCTCTGAGGGCTGATTCAGAACCACAGACGGTGTCTTTAGCACAATTATGAATCAAAGCATCGACTAAATCAACAACAGATAAAATAGCTCAAAATTCACTCTTATCCCCCAGGAAAAGCTGACAAATTTTAGCTAGTAAGGGCCAGCTTTTATGCTGTAGGCTAAGCACATCTGACCCAGTTCTGGCTTGCCTAGGATTTATTTTTGCTGCTGCCAGTCTGTAGCTGGCAAACTTTTTATAAAGCTTATCAAGTTTAAACAGCATGTTTGTCAAAATAGTACATCTTTGTTAGAGTGGCACTTCATGACAATTCTGCAGAGCTGGACCAACAAAGAACTTCACTGATAAATGCAATAAATTGTGATTAACAGATAAGATGCAAATAAAGTCCCTGTTCCTTAGCTTTCTTTCCTATGATTTGAATTTCACAGACTTGTTTTTCAATATGGACACCTTGTGATACAGTTAAAATAGATATGGATACTCAAAATAGATGCCAAAAAGCAAAGGTGAATACACTGATAATCAAGACCTTGAGTATTCCAGCCACCATCTCCTCTCCAGGCCTTGGAGAACAGGGTATACCCACAAAATCACCAGAACATATGCTAAGAAGTAGCTCGGTATATCAATATTTAAAAAAAACATTAAAAAACATAAAGGAAACAGTTCTGTTGTATGTTTACAAACTGTTTGTGAGCTTCAAGCCTCCTCCCTCTGCCCATCCATCCCTCTGGGGATACACAAAGTGTAATTCTGCCTTTCAACCTGCCACCAAGGGCAGAGACTCCTCTGTGGTGACGACCGGCTGCCTGGGGCACAGGGAGAGAGGGAAGAGCTTCTCTTCAACACAGTGAGAGTGCAGCTTTGAAAATACACTGCATAGACACAAAAAAGAGGTGTCTGAGTGACTTTTCCTGCTGGTCCCTGTAAAGAACAAGTGCCACTGAAGCAGCTCCCTGGCCCTGCCGAGCTCAGCTGCACCCTGGCGAGAGGAGCTACACCGAGACCCCTGGGATCTCCACCCGGATGGCTCCTTCATCCTAAAATAAACCCTTTGGACGACAAATGCCAACATTTGAACTCCTTGACAGGTCGCTGCTGTGTCACCAGGGAGCTGCCTTGGGCTGCTGGCAGCTGCAGTGGAGCCGTGGCACCCTGACATCACCTCGGAGCCGCGGCACAGGGGAACGTCAGGAATCCTGGCACCGCCAGCTCGGCTAATTACTGCCATGTGGAATTGGCAGCCAGGCCTCCATGTCCTGAGTAACGAGGACTTCAGCAGGGGGGGAATCAAATTGGTTTGTCTGCATAGCAGGAAGGCACTGATATCTTCATCTAACATTGCTTGTTTATAAATCCTGAGTGAGTTTGAAAAAAATTCCACGCAGAGCGCATATGTGGTTACTGCTTTTGTTCTGTCATCTGATCCTTTGCTTTAAGCAGCAGACGTGGAAGACACTATTGCAATGGTTACTGTAATCACACATATTCTGGGGCTGTACAACCCTAATTTACCTATCACCAAACTGCATCTGCCATGGTTACCACTCTGAAAGATGAAGGCAGTTTCTCAGAGTCAGAGAAGTACAAGGGAAAGAAGGGGAAAAAAAGGAATAAACTCCCAGTATTTGTTTTTTCTGTGTCTGGCTTCTGCTCATTTTTGCCCCACTAAGATTCAAGAAATAGGCCCATAGATCAGCTTCAACGAGAACTTTCTTTTTTGCATCCCTTCAACCAACTGCAGGAGTCTTTCTGCTCCCAACAGCTGACCTGCCAGAAATTAGGGCTTCCAAGTCACACTCATTGCACCTGAACCATGTAACAACCCAAGAGACAAGGCCTCTCTGAGCTGCCCCTGTTCACCCAGGTTAGCCAATTAACAAACTACAAGCTCCAGGAACTACCCACCGACCTCATCTCAACTTGCTTTTGACCAACCAGCATTAATTCTTAAAATTTACTTAATAAAGAGCCATTAGGTTTTATTTCTAAGCTCTCAAACTATCAACAAGCATCTACAGTTCCGAATTCATTTGCTGTTGTTAACTTAAAGGTCACTGATTTTAGCACATTAACGAGCAAGGCATTACCATGAGATTACAAAAGATGCGTGAAGGGTATTTAGCATCACAACTCGGGCTATCATCGATGCTCAGATCTGGGTAATGAATTTGAATCAAACCGTACTGCTCAAGTGCTCCACAGTGATTAGCAGTTTTAGGACTCTGAATGTTAATAGGAGCTAAATGAAAATCTTGTGCTGTCTGCTCTCAATTATACCGCTGGCTGTCAGTTCGGTGCAGGCAGGGGAAGCAGAGGAAACGCGGGAAGCTGTCGAGGTAAGTTGTGCTCACCCGGATCATCAGCACGGCTTTCCTGATATCCCGGATCCCATCGTAGACCAGCCGGGAAGCGTCGATAAACTCGTTCTCATCCATTGGCTGAGCGGGGTCTGAGCTCAGGGCTTCCACAGCAGCCTCCACTTGCTCCGTAAACCGCGGCATAACTGAGCTCGGAACACGACACAAGTCAGTCCCCACCCCAGTGCCACCTCCTGCTTCACACTCCCGTAGCAGGGTGTGTGCCTCACTTCTAACTATCCCTGGAAGCTGTTCCGTTTAAATTCAAAACATTTGTTACAGGAGCTCAAGTCTTAATCCACTTCCATTTCTCCTTACGTTGCTGCTATTTGGTGTTTTCTCCACCAAAATTTATCACAATTGTGACAAGTTTATCACACCTGTCTAGTGGACAAGGAGGAAACACCCAGAGAAGTCCTTAGAAACTGTGGGATAAAATTATTAAGCTTTTATTTGATGTTCTCTGTAGATGTACATCATTTTTCTGGGAAAAAAATAATATTACCACCAGGAAACTCAAGTTTAAGAAGGCACTGGAAGGGGGCAGGTTGTACTGCTGCATTTCAGTGACTCATTGTGCCCCAGGAAGAACATCCCAGAGCCAGTTACAGTTTGCTGTTTCTTCAATGTCACCCTTGATTCTTCATCAAAGCAATTAAAGCAAAACCAACATCTAGTTGTTGGCAGAGCACTCACTGAAGCAACCAGAACCCTTCCTTACCCTGTATGGATGTCACCAGCTAGTTCAGAGGAAACACCCCAATTTGGTGTTCAGGTGTGGGGCACTGCAACCTACAATGCTTTTTTAAACGTTGTAAAGATACTCTACAAAATTTACCCATATCATTACCCCAAATTTACTCTAGTGGGCCAGTGTGATGTTCCTTCTGGATCCTGAACACCTTCAGACCCTGGTCCAACACTCCAGACAATCCCAGCACAACTTTCAAGCCATCACTCACCCTTTGGGACTCATTCCCAGTGTTTTTGCTTTCCCCAGCTCAGTCCATTACATCGAGCACACGCAGGGACACCTCCTGCACTGCTGAGCTTTAAGCCAATCCACACAACAAAATTACACTTCTCACTGTGAAACAGCTCTGCAAGTAACTCCCACTAATTTTCATTACAGTAAATTGAGCCTTTAACAGATTTCACAGGTACATCAGTACCCAGCTGCCCACATGTTTTCAAACAGCACGACTTGAGGACTCCTGGGAGTAAGCGACCCTTACCTGTGTTGGAGAGTAACTTGGTTGCTTCCAACACCTTCTCTGTGTAGACTCCAGGTTCGTAGTTGTCCATTTCCGACGTGACAACATGAATGACTCGGGCGGCGCGGCCCCGGATCGCGCCCGCTGTGCGGTCTAAGCCATCAACATCCTTTTCTTGGAGAGCAATCACACATTTGTTTACATCTTCTAAAATGTGATTCTCTGGTGGTAAAAGAAGCAGGATTTAGACAGCAATATCTTCTTTTCCGTTATCAGCATCACAAGTGCTCAGTCTGGGACCTGCTCTATAAAACCTCCATGGAGATGCTGTCAAGAATTGATTTTTAAGCTCACTATGACCAGCAAACAGTTGCTCTTCCAAAGTAGGTGTCAAAAAGTCATCAGTCCATCCCCCAACTGGCCCTGTTTGTACTCAATGTTACCAACAGGAAAGCTGAATTCTCCCCTAGTGTGCTTCTTTGTATATTCCTCCCCTGGACTGCCCAAGTCCAAATACCTGCAAACCACTCCCCCATCATTCCACGGGCGTGGGTTGATGAGGCACCTCCCCAGCACCACACCTAATCCACTCAGCACTCTAATAGACCAGGGCATTTGTTGCATGTTTCTAGATTCCTCCACAGTGTTTTCCAACAACCACACACATACCATCAGAGAATATTACACTGTTAGTCCCCCATTCCAATTTGAGACACGTCATGTATGTGATGAATTATGGGGAAAGCATTCCAGCCACTGAGTACTCACTGCCTCTTCAGAAAACAAAAAAAAAAATAAAGCCAAGACCTCTGTTTGCAATTTACTTTTCAATATTCGTTTTCTTTTTTATACAGAGATATTTCCCCCCATTTACCAAGTCCAAGAAGCCCAAAATGAGTAAAACCTCTTAAGAGATTTCTGAAGATGCCTAAAGAGATTGGGATCCTCATCTGGGGAAACCTATGCAAAAGATCTCCCAAACTGTCATGAGAGACTTGCAAACTCTGTTAGAGACCTCTTCGATGTATCAGTACCAGTGCTTTGATATCACCTTCCAAGACCAGCATTTGGGCTGCTTGGTAAGAAACCAACTTGGAAACATTTCTGCTCTGTCACTTAAAACAGTTTCCAGCGTTACTTACCATTGACTTAATCATTCTACACTGCCAACCCCTGCAAGTGGCTTTTATTCCCTCTGCAGGTAGTAAAAGAGCCATTTAGCAAGAGTTTGTAGAGACAAGAAGCTCACAGAGTTGGCTGATAGAGGATTTGGAGGAACTGCCTGAAAGGATTGCTGTGGGAAGTTATGCCTGATTTACATAAAATTAACAGAGCCAGGTGCAATATTGCAAGACTTCTGTAAGTACCCTGGACAAAAACGACACTTGTGAAATCCCTCTGAAGCAACTCAGCCTGAACAGGTTCAGCTGAGGGCAGAATGTGGCCCTGGGAGAGAGAAGCCCAGGTTCATTAGTGATGTGACAAGTCAGTGAACAGGCAGCCAAGGCACAGGAGCCTCAGCGAGGAGCAGGGAGGGTATTTAAAGCAGGAGACAGCCCACAGAAAAGGCTTCGGCGTCAGGCCAAAACAGACTGTTTATTGCTTCAATTCCTTAATGAATAAATTAAGCCACAGACCATTTAAAAGCCTCTTTGGATTATCTGAACTTTAATAAAAGGCACGGACAAAATGAAGGTGAATATTTAAATGTCTGCTGATCATTTAAAGTCTTTTGCAGATGCGAAGTGGCCAGAAAGTCACTTCTAGAGGAAGATAACCCACGGGGCAGCCTGCAAAGGGCCTGGGGAAGTGCAGGGCTGTCAGGTGCATCCACTCTGGTTACACTCTCCAGCTGGATGGTAACAGATAAGATCTGACACCCTGCCGTGTGCTTGTAAATACACACAGTGCTACCTGTCCTATAGGCACTGTAGGCACCCAGTGGCTGGTGCCAAATGCCATCTGCTGAGGCTGGGGTGGCAGAGCCCAGGAAATGCTGATGTGCAGGTTCACCACCAGCACCTCTGGGGACGGGAGAACATCACCCTGCATCAAAACCAACTCCTCCTGCTGAGCTGGAGAAACATCTCACAGCAACAGCACATAGCAATGGTGAAGGGAATCTGACCCATCAAAATAACTGTAGAGAAAATGGTGTGGTTGGGAAACAAGGTGAGAGAAAAGATATTTTTTCAACAGAAATGATTTTTAGACCAAACAAGGAAATAAATTAAACTGTGAAAAGCTACAGAATATAAAGTCTCCCGCGACTGTCAATCCTCAATCCACCCCCACCAAACACCTTCCACCTCCACCCACCTCCACATTAAAGGGACTAAGCAATCCCTTTCCAAACTGTCTGTGAAGGAGTCTGGGGGCTACAGGACATCAAAATGTAAGTGCAGCAGTTGGGAGATGAAGCCACAGATGCACAAATACAACTGTGCTCCTTTGCTGCGTCTTAGCACAATTTCCATGCTGGAGCCTCTGTTCCACGGGGCACTGGAGGAACCAGGTCAAGCAGCAGTGCCGGCAGACGCGGTCACGGAGCCAACCCTGGAGTGTTCATACACTCGTAAGGACAGTGTTCATCTTGTAACGAGAAGGACAATCAGCGGGCCCAGGCAATATTCATCGGGAGGCTCTTCAGGAAAATAGTTCCACTGAGATGGGCAATCTCTGGCATAAACCTCTGTCAGCAGCGGAGGAACAGAAGGCAGCAAATGGAATGGTTTTTTAAAAGGATTTCAAAGGAGATCCAGGTAATTTCAGAACACTGAATTTGACAATTACATGGTGCTATCAGCAACTGCTCCAAAGAACAGAGATAGCAGGCACACCAACACACCCAGAGTGCTTCGGGAAGGCACAGATAAGAGGGGTAAGAATTACAGAAGGTACAGAAGAGCTCTGAAATGAGAAATAATGAAACGGGCAAAGACCGTGCAGTCAAGAGACAGATGACTGACAAAGCAGAACTAACTGTGCATTTACAAACTGCATGAAGAAAGAGAGGAGGGAAAAAGCCTCTTCACCATCTTCTACTACAAGTAGGGGCATCAAATGAAGCGAAGAGGCGACACTGCCAAAACAAGGAGGTTCTTCACACAGAGCACACTTCCAGCTGGGAAACCCACACGGGAGGATGGAGGTGCCAGCGGTTTATAATGGTCGAAAGAACAACTAACACCAGCTTAAATGAGAAAAATCTGTCAAGGGCTGTTCAGTAAGCGGCACCTCTGATGCTGAAGCTCCCTGAGCTGCACATCCCTCATGGTTGGGAGCACATAGGAAAGATCTTTAGGCTACAGGGCTCCTCTGCCATTCATCTCCTGTGCCCTGACAGTGAGCCATCCCCAGACTCTGTCCTAACTCAACGGGGCCCCTCTGCTATACCCTTCTTAAAATGCTGTAGCCTGAAACACTGTGCATTGAAGGATCCTTCTTCCATGATGTACAGCTGTTATCTAAACCCAACATCTCTCTCATCAAGCCTTTACTACTATTCTGTAGCATAAGCTGAACAGTGAAGCATTCCTTTCATGATGGACAGCACACCACATTGTAGGAATGTGGGGTGGTTCTTATATATATTTATATATACACACACACATAGACTCACAAGAACTCTTTTGAATTCTGCTTACATCCCAGTTAGTAACTGATACAAACATTCTAATAACCCCAAACAGCACTTGGTATAAATCATATCTGCCACAATTTTATCCAAAGAGGAGTTCAGACTTTTAGCAGATGAATTGGACTTGTGGCATTTATATGGAAAACATTTATCAAAGTTCAAACAAATAATATTTAAAACAATATTTATTGCTTTAATATTTTTCTACCATCTCTCTGATAACATAGCACATATAAATAATTACTGAATGCATGTGAGCACCTAGAGTAGCTTCAAAGTACATTTCCAGGGCTTCATTTTGGGTGGTGAACTCTCCTCTGAGTCAGATTGTCACCACCCCAGAAAAGAAACATTCCCTGCTTATTGCCAAGCCCTTGGAACTCTGCAGAGCACCCCAGCAGGGCCAACACCACAACCCCAAAAGCAGAGCTCCCATCTCCTCGAGTGGCCTGCACAAGGATGCTGATCCCTCAGTGCCAGTGCCCTGATCCCTTTGGAGGCTCACCTGCCAGTGGGATGCAGTTCAGCAGCTCTACACAGGCTGTGCTTGCAGGGACTAACAGCTTCTCCTCTTTAAAATGTTTGTACAATTGTGGGCAAGCTCCAAGCAGAGCCTCAAACTTCAGCACACAATTCCCTCTAAATATACTTCCCCAGAAATAGGCTCCTCACAGCTGTGCCACTGCAGCTCCTGCTGCCCCAGCGAGCGCAGACAGAGACAAAGAGCTCAGCTATTCAATTGCCTAATAAGTTTATGCAAACTCATTGCAAAGAGAAATTTTTATTCAGAACCCAGGGAACCACAG
This sequence comes from Pseudopipra pipra, assembly GCF_036250125.1. NCBI lineage: Eukaryota > Metazoa > Chordata > Aves > Passeriformes > Pipridae > Pseudopipra > Pseudopipra pipra. Next base: position 1,718,130 of record NC_087563.1, on the reverse strand, counting down.
TACAACACGTGTGATAATGCAGGTGACTCATCACAGAAACACCACTTGGGTTGGGTTTTTTTGTTTCGCTTGGGTTTTCTCTCTTTTTTTTTAATAATTTAAAAAAAATAGTCTTTTAATTCAGGACCTTAATTTTTCAACTACATTTTCTACGTTCACCTGGTACTTCTGACTCCACACATCTTCCTGTGAAGTCTCTCTTTACAGCTGGAGGTTTTAGGTCACTTGAAATGCCCAAACCTGCTTGCACCAAGGAAATCAGACCCCCAGTTTGTAGTGGTGATTTGTGAACACAGTTGCAGTCACAATTCACACGGTTACATCTCCACGTCCTCTGATTAGAGTGGAATTAAAGGACATGGAAATAAAAATGCCTCCATTATTTTTAGGTCACGGCAGCTAATAGTGGGTCTTTATCAAGGATGCTGATAAAATGGATTATCTTGGCAAGCACTTTGTCATATGCAATTATTAATCTATTATAATGATCCAATCTTTTTTAAAAACTGTTAAAACTTTACTAAAGCTGACCTGGATAAAAACAAGTCACGTTTTACTTTAATTAACTTGTACGACCATGGTTTGATATTCAGTTTTGTTTACATAAAAAGAGTCTGAAGTGAACTGAGGGATCATCTTTTTTGTTAGTTCCTACCTTGGCCATAATTATGTTCTATTTCCCCCAAAGTTCCTGCTGAGGTTTGTCTGCAGTAGCTAGGTGATAATTCATCATTAGTTCAGCCAGCAATTCCAAATCTTGAGACATAAAGTGTCTTCTCCTTGAGCACAGATCTCCTGCTGCAGTCTCACACCTCGCTCAGCAGAAGATGACACCAGGTGAGATGTACCAACACCACCCCTTCCAAAACCCAGGAAGACTTCAGAACATGTCAAACCCACTGGTTTGCAAGAATAAGCTCACTTAGGAGACTGACTGTTTCTGAGATTGCAGGCCTGGTTACCTGATACAGCCAGGAAGTCATCAATGGAAGTGATGTCATCCACAGCATCCGTCAGCACTCGGACTTGCCTCTCCCACTGCTCTTTGAAGAGATCCATGTTTTCCTGAGCCAGCTTGCTTTGGGGCTTAGCAGCCAGAGCCAGTGCAGCATTAATGACCTGTAAGACACCTCTGGAGTTTTAAAACATATCCCAACGAAACAATTACCTTCTGTATGTTTATCCAATGAACTTCACAGCAAACAAAGCAAGTTTAATAAGTTTTGGGGAACATGATGTTTAAACACAAAAGTGTTTAATTTTGTTGCTCTCACATGCAACTCATACCTGCTTCGACATTTATTAGTTACTAGAAGCAAAATCACTTGGCAAGTGTTCACAAGAGCTGGTTTCACCTGTCTTTAACAGGTCATGGTAACAAGGTGTTGCTTTCTGAGTGCAGGCTGTGTTGTTAAGTATTTTAGACAGGATGACATTTAGTACACTGGAGGCTGCATTTCCTAAGCTACTTGCCAAAAACTGAGTAAAAAGGTCAAAAAAGGATTAATCTTATACAGTCTGAAGTAGAAACAATATGCAAATACAAAATTAAAGATAAATTTTGATTTATCCCTTTTTCTTAAAGCTTTACTCTGGATTTTGCAACTACTTGTTATATTATCTTCAGATTTCTGCTGTGGCTGTGAACGAGCCAGATTAGCCAGGGAATAGGAGGAGATGCTCCCTCTGAATATCCCCTACTAACCTTCAAACCCTAAGACCTTGTTTTCCTATGCATTATGTTGTGCCAACTAATTGGTCAGTTAAACGACCACAAAAGCCTCTTTGGGTGTGGGAAGGAAGCAACTTCAGCAGCCTGCTCCTGCTGCACTGGTCCCAGCAGAACCACCTGGAGAGGTGCCAGGTGTGAGAAACCATCCGCAGTCAGAGCGACGTGACAATCCCAGCCTTGTTCCCAAGCACCTGAGAGTCAGAGCTAATTAACTTCCAACTTCAATGTGTAATTTTTCTTCTCTAGGACTGTATTAATTTCACAAAGTTGCCGACCAAAACATGCAAGCACCAGATGTTCCTGCTTTTCCAAAATCTACTTTCTCTACCTGCTTCATTTAAAAGTGTCACAAAGCATTTAAAAAAATATATAACTCACTAAACATGAAAATGATGGTGGTGTCAAACGTGTTGGGATGGCACTGAATGAATCAGGAGAAGGAGGCTGATTCACCCAAGGGATGCCAGGAATTAGCAGCGACTCAGGAAAATCCACGGAAAAGCTGGGCTGCTCTCCACGCTGCCATCCTGCCTCTGGAGATGGAGGCTGTGAGTCTGGGTCACAAATCAAACCCAGCTTGATGGGTTTGATAACACAGACAAATGGGAGAAGCAATGTGACCTGAGCAGCATCTGTTCAGGGGCCTGTGGGGATGCACACACCTCTGACCCCTGTCCTGTCCTTCACCAACAACGTGGGGTCCCCTCTGCTGCTGCCCTTCCTCCTGCCACCCCTTCTGCATGGCACCTGCAGGAGTCAGGAGGTCCCTCAGAGGGGGACCTGCTGCCACTCTCACTCACACTGTCTGTTAAAATCATGGGTGTCCTGAAAGCCCCCTAAAAGCCTTGTGACACCTACGAAAATGATGCTTAAAATTTAAAATCAGACAGAAACAGAAGTTTTAGAAAGGTAAATCTGTCCTTTGCTCTAGAGGCCACAACAGGCAGCTTTAGCAGGGCTGACAAAACCCTTCACTCTGTGGAGAGCTTCACATTCATGTGGGCAAGCCATCCTGGCCACGTCTAGCCACTGCCATCTCTTGCCCCGGTCTGATGGATGTAATGAATTAACCACCTATCAATCAAAATCTAGACAGCCACAGTTTTATGAAGATAAATCCAAAAACCAAGTGTCCTGGAAATAGAAAAGATAAACCAGACAATGCTGCAGAAACCTGATCTCAGCTTTTATCCTGCTAGAAGCTGTGACTACTGAGACAGAGACGATGGTGATACCAAGGGTCAGGACATTTTCTCTGCTCTTCTCTAACTGCCTTGGCCAATATCAGATATAAAGTATCCTTCAAGCACTGAGACAGGGCAGCACTAATGCTGAAGGAACATATGGCCTGTGTACCTGCGAGATGTTTGTCTGGACGGCAGCATCTGTCTGGACAATTAATCTTTGCCAGCAGTGCATGTCAAGACCAGATGCCCACGTTAAGCACCTCATCACAGGTAATGGCAGAGCTGTCATAGATACAGGGCCCAGCAACTGCCCCTGAAACTCAACCTGTGCATCCTCACCACATCCAAATGCAGGAGGCACAATCTGCACCATCTTCCTCCCAGCAGGCAGCTTGTCCAAAAAGGAAAAAGTTTATTTTTTTATATATTACAGCAAAAATGTATGGCCAAGGCAAATGTGTTTTACAAAAATGACCAAGTAAAACTAGTGTGTAAGATCTCCCTCACAGGCAGACATGTCCTGCATTAGGAAAGCAATGCTACAGATGAGGAAAGCTGGTGGGGATATTGAAGGTTATCAAGGGATACCTCGGAGCTAAAGACAAGCCTACAGCTTAGGAAACCCATCCAGGTATGTGTGTGCTCAGGGAGAAATTCAGGGCAGCAAACACAGTTCAAGTCCTTTTTTATAGCACATACCCCATCTCAGTGTGCAGAGTAGCTATAACATGCAGCTTTAGCAGGGTGATAAAAGCCTGCACTCTATGGAGAGCTTTGCATTCATGTGGGCAAGTCATCCTGGATGTGTCTCACACTTCTGCTCGAGGAAATGTCCCAGGGATTAGTGATAACGCCCTGTACATGATCTATTCCAGTGAATACACTCTTACAGGGCACTTGGTATCCAGCAGAGTGATGGATTTATTTTCCAAAGATGCTTAGAGAGACATGGGAAAAGGAGAGGGATGCTGGATCTTAAATAGTCTGTATACAGAGCAGGACTATGATTCCTTTATTATCTAAAAATGAACAGTCAGGGGGAGGAGGGAACACTTTTTAAGGGCAAGGGAGTGATCACAGTACACTATTGCTTCTCCAAAAAACATGAAGCATTGGGGTAATTATTTTAAAATATGAGTAACTCTCACATGAAGCAGGTATATAGAGTTAAAAAAAAATAGGAAGACTGTGTCCAGGCTACCCGAAATGTAGCCACTTCCATGTAAAACATTTGGCAATTTCAGGGAAATATTCTGTATTTCAGAGCTTTTCAAAATGCTGCCAGAGCACTGCGATCACAATGACTCACTGAAGTTGTACAAAGAAAAGAATCAAACAGGGACATTTTGAGACCATCCAGAAGGAAATGAAGCATGGCAAGAAAACACACTATTTTTATCGGTGCTTTGTTTCATGTAGCGATTGCACTGCTCAAGTCAGACAGCTCCACACTCCATAACACGCTTCCAGAGGGTTCCTTGGAGCTGCTCTCCTGCACCTCACAGCTTCCCGAGGCAGCAGCCAGGCCTGGCAACACCCCGAGACTGGGGAGGCTCAGGATTCCAAAGACTTCCAACTGATGTCTCAATCTGTACCTCAAGTCCTCTTCTAATCCCTTGCATGGGAGGAAACTGCTGCTTTTTTTCTGGGTTTATTTTCCCTATTGAAACTAAGGATGTCAGATACTGGTTGTATCCTTATCCTTTTGCAGGGCAGGGCTCTCCAAGGCTCCCTGTACAGTGACTCCTGTCTGTGGAGGAGCTACTGCAGCTACTTTGCCCAGAAACTCTTAAAAAGCAAAACTATTCCAGGACAGAAAACACCTGAACCTCAGAAAAACTCGTGGGTAAATTAGAGCCACTGGGTCAGCCAGAATTCATTTTTTAAGCTTAATTTAGGATGGCTTCCTGCCTCACCTTTATAGCACCTCATCTGAAAGACTGAGAGAGGCTCGAGGAGAGCTCTTACACATGGTGGTGTTCCTCCAAAGAACACCTGGCTGGCACAGCCAAAGGAAGGAACACCCTTTGGGAAAAGAAAACTCTCACCCATCTATTTGCACGGCATTCCCACCGTTGGATCTCACTCCAGGCTCAGGGCACACCAGGGCTGTGACCCGCACTCCTCTCCATCTCAGTTACTCATTTTTCCTCAGTCTTTTTGATAAGGATCTGCTGCTCTTTCCAGGAGACTGTTCTTTCTGCAGCTGATTTAGCTTTGCCTGTTTCCTGCAGGGTGGGTTTCAGGATGTTACTGTGCCTCAACAAGGAGGTGTTTTTCAGTTTCACAAGCTCTAAAGCAAACACCCAGCCCTTTCCCCTCACTACACACCTTTTCTTTACAACCAAAACATCTGCAGTTCCTAAATAACTCACTTGGGTTGTTTCATACAAAGACTTGATTTACCAGATTTCTTGTGGCATTTGGGTAATGAGTTGGGAAGTAGCTCTGTGGCCCTCAAATTTGGGATAATTTGCATTTGTATAAAAGAAAAAGCTATAAAACAGGCCCCTACCCATCAGCTCTCATCTCAGGGGATGAGGAAGAAGTGACACACACAAACCATGCCCCCATGGGGGTGTGAAACCAGTTTTACTCAGGAGTATGTGGAAGGGAGCCTTGAGTGCTCCCTTGGGTGCTTGATTTCACTGCTGCCTCACAGAGCACTCCTGTGATAAGGAGATAGAGGTATAGCACAATTCTGGGATCAGATCTTTCCAAATGGTCACCAAACAAATTCCTGACCTTACCACCAAAGCTGCCACACCAGCTGAGCCCAGCCAGGATTCTGCCCTTGCCCAGGTGGGTTTTAATGCCTGCATTTTTCTGTAATGAAGAAAGCATGGCTTGCTTACTGGCAGTTCTAAGAAGCTGCTCATAATTTAATTTTACATACACAAGATGCCAAAGTTACCTCCATGTCACCCTACTCATGTCTCCTGCCCTGCTCCAAATTGCATTTTGCTCCGAACGGAAAAAATGGTTTATAAGCAGGACATTTAAGTCGCTTCCAGTTACATGCAAGGCCAGGTTTGCATCCCCCTGTCTGTGTGTGCTACCCCTCCATGTACTTGAATACAGCAAAAAGCACTCTGCAGGCTCTGATGAGCTGAAATGCCTGGGAGCAAAACACACAGCAGATTGTTTTACACTTTCAGAAGCTCTAATGGCAGTGACCAGCCAGTGCACAGAGGCTGATGCACCAAAAGAAGAAGGAAAAGTTTCCTTTGATTTCCAATACTTTGTTCCATGTATAAAGGCACTTTGAGGCCTTTCCTTTCCTGCAAGTTATGCACGGAGTGACTGCAGGGATCTCTGCAGAGATACTTGTGTTGTGGCAGTGCTGGAACGACCCACAGATACAGACTGGGATAACACAGAATCCCAGAATGGTTTGGGTTGGAAGGGGCCTTAAAGATCATCTTGTTCCAATGGCAGGGACATCTTCCACTAGCCCAGGTTGCTCCAAGCAACATCTAACCTGGCCTTGGACACATCCAGGGATCCAGGGGCAGCCACAGCTTCTCTAGGCAACCTGTGCCAGGGCCTTCCCACCCTCACAGGGAGGAATTTATTTACTATCTGACCTAAACTTCCCCTCTGTCAGTTTGAACCTGTTCCCCCTTGCCCTGTCACTCCAGTTCCTGATGCAAAGTCCTTCTCCAGCTTCCTTGTAGGCCCCCTCAGACATGAGAAGGTGCTCTCAGGTCTCCACACAACCTTCTCTTCTCCAGGCTGAACAGCCCCAATTTTCTCAGCCTGCCCCTGTAGGGGAGGTGCTCCAGTCCCATGAGCAACATGACCTTCTCCAGCTCAGCATACTGGCAAAGCAGCATTTGCTATAAAGACTATTTGCATATAATGTATAGATAATTATCCTATCAACTTCTCCAGATATGGAAAAAAGCATTTTCATTTGTGGCTGAGGACTAATATTGTAGTGCCAGTCAACGTAGACGCTGAAAGAATTTTGGTGCCATTTGTTCTGGAATCTTGCTATATTTTGCATTTTACTGATTTCAAGTGCTAAAGCTTTGGGGGTTTCAGGGATTCAGTGCCTTTTCTGGAAGCTGTTCTGCCTCTGCACTCCCCAGATCCTGTGCCTGTGATGAAACATGGGGCCCTTACCCACGAACACACCTTCTTCTACACAACTGAATTCCTTTCTCCTGTTCATTGCTTCCTTTTATGCATCAGTAACTGCTGAAGTTTCTAATATGGTATCTTTTCTGGTCAGTCTTGGCCTGTGCTGGCATTTCTTCCCAGCAAGGATACAAATGTGTGATACAAATCTGCAACTCAAGTGTTAAGTTTTTAATAGAAGCATTTCTACTCAATGCCAATAAAATGTTTCAAGCACCTGTAATTAAACAGTCTGGAGACAGATCTGCTAGTTAGAACATTCAAAAAATCTGACAGTCTTTCAAAGAGATGAAAAAAGGGGACAATTGTTTGATGTTAAGTCTTTACTGCAAGAAAAATTAAGATTTCTTCTCCAACAGCCACGAGGGAACTGGCAGTGACTGAGGGCTCAGGGAGGACAAAATCTGCTGGTCACATTTGGGTTTGGTTGATTTGAGGGGGTGGATTGGAGGTTTGTTTTTTTTTTTGTTTCTCTACGATACTCTAACTTTTAAACAAAAGTTTTTGGAACTCTCCATGGGATTCTTAGGCTTTGGTGTTTTGCTGTGTGTCCGTAGGTGTGATCACATATGAGCCATCTGCCTCATCAGAAATCTATAAGCAGCAAATGGCTTTTCAAGCATTTCAAAACTGCAATAGAAGGATGTGGAACAGCAATTATTAAAACAAGATGTTAATATGAGAGAAGTCAATTTATTTTTGTTTAAAATGTAATTTAATCCAGGAATTATCTGGAGTCAGTTTAATGGGTGACACTCGAGTGTTACGTGCTGACCACGCTCCGGGATGGAGGGAGCACGGGAAGGGTGGGCAGAGGTTCTGCCTGGTGTCCTCCCAGTATTTCTAAGGAGGATGAGCTATTTGGGCTGTGGAGGAGAAAGGCAACCAGCTTTGCCTTCCAGATGGGATAGCAGGTCCTGTGTGTCCACACCAGGGAGGTACAGGTCTCCTCCTGCAGCACACTTCCCAGGAGATGGTTAGACTCCAGGGCAATGGGCTCCAGCTTTAGCTGGCAGAAGCAAACACCCAACCTGATGGGAATTCTACTCCATAATTCCTTTTTAGAACTCCCAGCCTGACTGCACTTTGGTTAGGAGTCTATAGATGAACTTCATGGAGGCTGTAAAAACTGAGAAAGTCAACGTATAGCTGGTAAAAGGAGCTCAAGTGACAACAGACTGTCACATCAAAAGGCTGGAGAATTCTCCTCCCTTTCAAGAGCTGTGCTGGGGCATTCTCACTATTGCTTTTAACACCTACAGCTTGCATGATCAGAAACACTCCCATGGTTTAAGCTCTCTTCTCAGGCATCTTTAATGCAAAATGCTGTTACAAAACAGCCTTTGCAGGCTCCAAAGCAAGTACTTCTTGGAAACAGAGCTCAGAAGCCAGAGCTAGGAGCGAGGATCCAGGTTTCTGAGTGGAGATAAACAAAATCTTTCCCTAATTCACCATTGGCAGACTCTGTGTTTAGCAAGAAGGCAAAGAAAACTCCCCCCCCCGCCAGGCAAATGCATGCACAGGCAGCTCTTCCAAGCATTCCACAGCAGTAATTTTCCATTTCCATTATAAAGTCATGTTAAGCTTTTTTTTTTTTTTTTTTCTTCTTTTTTAATTTCATCTTAACACCCTCCAGACTGGCTTGGTGGTTTCCCCACCACCCAGCAAGGCATGGAGCTGTGGACAAAGGTGCTTCCCTTCCATGCACAGACTTTCAGCAAGGCATGTTCTCAAAAGAAAGAATTCAGGCAGGTTTGTAAGTCAGGGCTTCATGAGGAAAACATCAGTGACGCCCTGAAGCTGCCTGATTTCTCCCCTGTAAACCCAGGCTAACACAAATCACCCAGCTGGCTGCTCCAGAGCAGGCACAGCTCTTCCCAACAGCTCCTCCTGCACCGTCAAAAGGGAGCTCTAAATATCCCATTAAGTCTTCAACTTCACATTAATTTCTGTGCTAATTGGCTGGGGACCCACAAACAGGAAGGAAGATGTTACTCCTGAGGAAGAGCTGATTTCCAGTAACAAAGCCACACTACACAAATTAACTATCTGCTTCTGTAGAGACTTTTGGATGAAACATTTTCAGCATCTTCTTCATCCTCAAAGAACTAGATATCAAACATGGGAATGTCTGAACCCAAAGGTGACACTGCAAGGGACTCACTGCTTGTCCATACCAACAAAACTTCCAGGTTTTCCCTGGCCAGTTTGAAGGGTTGCCTGTTTCTTACTCCTGCTGCCAGATCAATGGCTCTTGATGGCAAGGGAGTGAATAAAGGCTCTATTTGAGATACAGCTTTTATAATTAACTCTACAGATTGATTTCTGCAGAAATCATTCTTTAACCAGGAATTCCCTACTCACAGAATGGCCTCTACTCAGCTAAACTATTTAAGAGGTTACCAGGGACTCAAGTGCATTAAATTTCCGTTCCATCCTTTCAACCACAGCAATACCTTGAATTACACTTCATACATCTTATTTCTGTGTGATATTGATACAGTCACTTGAGTTTCTGAGACTATCATAATTACTGACTGACTTGACTCATTCTGAATCCAGCGTTTTCCCAGAAAAATACCTCCTAAGCCAAAAAAAAAAAGGGGGGGGGGGGAAATATAATCTTGGGTTTCATCCATAGCTTATGCTTAATTCACTCATTTGTTCAGCATGGCCACCCAAAAGGAATCAAGCAGCAGCTGCAAATCCCATCAGGAATAAACTGCAAAATAAATAGGTAATTATGTAAAAAAGGAAATAAAATCCCAGTTTGCTGTTCTGGATATCTAGAAGCTTTTAGAGATTCTACAGAATAGCCGAGGTTTGGGGACTGTTGAGTGAGGCAGCTGAGGAGGAGGACGATGAAGTGCTGCATCACTTACACTGGCACAAGACAAACTATTGTTAGGAGAAAACACAGATGCCATTTGTAAAACAGCTTAGACAAGTGCCCCTAATTATCTCTCAGGATTCACAACATGTTTAAATACTCTCAGAGCATTAAAGAATCAACCCGAGAGCATGTAATGTAATATAAAAGCACTCTTTCAACTGCTATGAACATCTATAGTGTCATTTACTAATCTCTTGGTGACGACCCTGAAATTAAGGCAAGACTGTGCAGTGGAGCATCTAAACTGTAGGCTTGGAAGTTCAGAGATGTGACCTTTGTAAAGCCAAAATCCATCAGTTAAAGCCCTTGTGCATTTATAGATACTCAGAGCTTCCAACGTGTGTTAAATATATTGTCCATAATCCCTGAAGTCAAAGGTTAACAGCTGCACTTCAGGAGATGTGGCTCCACTGGTGACTAGTGACTACAGTTGGGTCATTATTTCATGCTGACTATTATGGTGCTTATTTTATACAGGAGTAGAGTTATTAAAATAGGCAGTTGTTGGAAAAACAAAGATAGAAGAGTCTGAAATACACACAATTTCAGCAATGGGGAGGAGAAAACACCCCCACAGAATTGGACACTCACCAAAAACATATTCAAAGGAAAACCTAACTTTCTTCAGATGATTATTTTCAAAAACACCAGCATTTGTTTGGAACACCATGCGTTAGACACCCGTATTCTTGGAGACAACTGGGAAAAAAATTACATCAGCCTAGTTGGCTACTTCAGGAAAGAGCAAGCCCTTATATTACATAAAATGGATTTTCAAAATCTTTTTCTTCCACATGCTTTGTTCCAACTGTAAAACTTGACCTTTGGTTTTGAGCAGCCCCAGATGTGGGAGGCAGAGAAGGGCACAGCCAGCACAGCTGATGCACTGGCCCTGGGGCTGGATGCAGGACTGGGAACCACACAAGGCCACTGTGGGATGCCAAAAGGCCTCCTGGATAGCATTTAGTGCTTTATCTTCACCTGTTTAACAGCACTCTTACTTGGAAGTAATGCAAAGGGTAAAACAGTACTGCTTTTCACACTAGCTTCACCTGTTCCCTCAAAATTCCCCTCCTGCTGAGGTGGGTACAGGTCAAAATAATTTTCTTCCCTTCAAGTGGCTTTAAAAAAGACCTGTATATATGGGAAAACCATACATATTCCAAGTAATCCTGAGACAATACACCTTATTTTCATAAAATGCCATTTCACCAGTTTTTCTGAGCACATATTTTCCATTAGTTCCTCTTTACCAACAACAGCTTATTTGGATGTTTTAGATCTGAATTTCCTGTTTCTTTAAAAAATGTAAATTACAAGAATCAACAGCTCACTGTAGTCTTCAGGGGTTCATCCAAGTATCTAGCTGTTGACATTTAAAACATCAGGCTGTCAAAAGGGAAGAGGATAGTCTAGTACTTATATAAACTTAATTTCCTTGTTTCCACTAAAAAGTTATTAATTAGAAGGTAGTCTCAGCCAGGTTCAAACTCTTCAGACAAATCCAGCTTCCTCTCATCCTACCCATCGAGAGTTTTTTGGTATATTTATATTCTACTCAAGCAAAAGAATAATATTCTATAATTCATCTTACAGCAGCACAGGAGCAGTAACACCTTGATGAGGCACCATACTGCAATATGAATGTGCACAGCAAACCACTGTAGGTTCCCTGCTTTACTGTGCTGCAGGTTACTGCAATCCCCTGGCCAAATGGAATTAGAGCTATGACATAAAAATGACCCATTCACATCATTGATTCCTTAGTCACGGATTTTAAAGTTTCTAAATACTGATGCCTTCACTGCATTTCACTCTCTATGTATGTTAAGGAAAAAGTCCATTTCTGCAGCAAGTCCACAGACAGCCACTAAGGGACCAGAGCAAGTCCCAAGTAGGACCAGTTGCCCAACATATTAGGGCTTGTCTTATGTTCTTATGCTCTCCCTTACCTGGGGACACAGGGCCTCCAGCTGGCTGGCTGACATGCGAACCAACTTCACTCCTTCTTCGTTGTTCGAGATGGAACAGGCCAAGTTGGCAACCTGTGAAAGAGGTGGGAGGAAACAAAACACACCTGTTGGAAATGGGGTTTATTTCCTTCTGTAGGAAACCTTTTGCCTACTTCCAGTAGTGACCAGTAACCCATCAGGAAACATGAAGCGTCCACACTCATTCAGTTCTAACCAATTTTGAAACCATTAATGACACCCGTTCCTTCTCGAGCCATCAAATCCTAACACATCAGATCATAGAATCATGGAATGACAGAGTGGTTTGGGTTGGAAGGGACCTTAAAAATCATCCAGTCCCACCCCCTGCCATGGGCAGGGACACCTTCCACTAGCCCAGGTTGCTCCAAGCCCCGTCCAACCTGGCCTTGGACACTTCCAGGGATCCAGGGGCAGCCACAGCTTCTCTGGGCAACCTGTGCCAGGGCCTCCCCACCCTCACAGGGAACAATTTCTTCCCAAAATCCCATTTAACCCTGCCCTCTGGCAGTTTGAAGCCATTCCCCCTTGTCCTATTACTCCAGGCCCTTGGAAATAGTCTCTCTCCACCTTTCCTGTCGGCTCCTTCAGGCACTGGAAGGTCCCAATTAGATCACCTCAAACCCTTCTCTTCAGGCTGAACAATCCCAACTCTCCCAGCCTTTCCTCCCAGCAGAGCTGCTCCATCCCTCTGACCATCTTGGTGCCTCCTCTGGACTCTCTCCAGCAGCTCCATGTCCTCCCTGTGCTGTTCCCCAGGGCTGGAGCAGCTCTGCAGGGGGGTCTCACCTGAGGGGCAGAATCCCCCCTGCCCTGCTGCCCACGCTGTGGGATCAGCCCAGGGCATGGGGGGTTCTGGGCTGGGTCATGTCCAGCCTCTCCCCCCAGCCCGTCAGACAGGACAGACATCACTGCCACCAATGATCCAGGTAAGGTCTCTCCAGCAAAATGTACAAGAGCAGCATTGGCAGCACTTGAAGTCAGGGTTTAAAAGCTCATTCCCACTTGGGTGAGACAACAGCAACCACACAATGAAAAATTCCAGCTCCCATGATCTGATGGTTAAATATCCTCATGTCCATAAGTGTAGGGATGCTCCCTTTTCCTCAAACACTTCTGTATCCTACTGGATGTCGACACAAAAGAGCTCGGAGGCTCACGGAGCGATTCACCTGTGCAGGGGTGGTGCAAAGCTCAACCTGGTTTGTTGGAGTTGCACGGAGCACCTCCACGACAGGATACAGGGATGTGATCCAGGTAAAGCCCGAGGTGCCAGGGAGGTTCCTCCAGCCCTCCGTTTATGCTGCAGTTCATCAGATAAAACCCATACAGGGGACCTTGAAGATGCATCCACAATCCTCCAAAATCTGAGCAGCATCTTGTGATGATAAAACTTTATTCCTTGACCTGCTGCACAGCAGCACCTCTAACTAGGTCAGCCTGAAACAGAGACCTCTGTAAACAAACACCTGCCTTTTAAGAGCAGAAAGGGGACAGCACAGAACTTCTTGGTAATTGAAGATATTCCTCATATCGGAGCTACTCTCTGGGGAAGGAAGTCTGAAATAAGTTACATTTCTCAGTTGACAGGTGAATGACAAGCATGTTATTCTGAGCCATTTGAACACAGAAAGCTGTAAAAATAGCACCAAGTGAACTGAGATGAACACCGAGTGCTGCCCTTCCAGAGGCAGAGCAACCTGCAAAGCCCTCGGCAAATGTGCTGTAAAAGCACCAACAGGAGCCAGCAGATGCTCAGTAACACCACTGAACCACATTTCTCCAGATATTTTTCTCTATAAGCTGGGGAATTTCCATTCTGTCTTTAATTAAACTATCCTTTTCATTCACATACAAGTGATTTTGAAGTAGTATCTGCAGCTCTACCACAAGCTTTCCCCCCTCCCCAAGCCTTTCCCTTACGACAGATGTTCCCACACAGAATAAATTACTTTCCCACAAGCCATCAACCACATACCATTACACTTGAATAGCATTTTTCATCGATCCCATTATCAATTTGGGGAGCAAAAAGCAAGCTTCCATTGCAAAGCACACAGCCTTTTCCTCCCTCCAGCTCCAAATCAAGTTTCAGTGGACAAAAAGCAAAGGGGTCAAGAGGACAGGTGTGTTTCTAGCACAGAACAACCAGGCAAGCAGATGCAACAGCTTATATTTGGAGGAAAACAAACTGAACTTGAGAGGAAGGCTGTGCAGCCTCAGCACCACGGAGAAAACTGTCAGCTTTCAGCAATATTAGTGCCCTACTCCTGAAGTTTCTCTTCCACTGGTCTTTGTATTCAAGTCCTCCATGTGAAGAGGTGAGCTGCAGGAGGTTTTCAGGGCAGCACCCAGTGGGGGCCAGGGCTCTCTTGTCCCTCCTCTCTGCCATGTCCAGCCCCCAGCCCAGCCCCTGTGCACGGCACCCCCACCAAACAGCTGGCCCCAGAACACCCTCTCACACAGGGACTGCATTTGGAACATCAAGTTTTTGTCCTGCAGACTTTCCATGTCTTAAATCCCGAGTTCACAGAGAGCAGGAGCACATCATGCTTTTGTTTAGAGGCTCAAAGGAATCAAAAGACAATCACATACCATGATTTAAGAGTCAAATAAAGATTTTGCTGTTGGTTTAAGCACAAGTCATATTTTTGAGAAACACCAGTTTGCCAATATTTTTTATGGTCCATATTTCCCCATCACTCCTGCCTCCACAGCAGCAGTTACAACCTCTAGGAGCAAGAAGAACACAAAGCTCTATTGAGTAGGGGCTGAATAAAAGCGACATTGAAGCACCACAAAATCAGCCTCTCCGATATCTGGAGATGTTGTGCTGTCTCTCAAGCCAAGTGTGATGAATCAAGCACACAGAAACCCTGCTCTGTCTGAACACAGAGAGGCAAAGAAGTTTATAATGGAGTGTCCCCACCACGGTATAATGAAATTTTGCTTTTTTGCACAGTCATTTTTGAACAGTCATTTTTCTTCTGAATACCCAACTGATGGCAATTCTTCTTTAGAAATCGCCCGACTGGGACTGCCAACCCTCATGAAAGAAGCGTGTGTGCTTCCCTGACTGAGGGTCTTTGGCAGTTTAAGACAATCCAACTGTTGGCTGCCACATCCCATCCTACTGCTGCATTTCTAAAGCTCAACACTTCATTTCAGCACGCTCATCCAAAAGAGAGCTATTCGCTCTGGCAGGTTGGTTTCTCTGCCAGATTAGCACACAAACTTCCCAGCAAACTATTTGCTGAACATCAGAGCGAAGCAGAGACGTGGCAGAATCTGAGATGACTTCAGAGTGCTGCAGACAGGGCTGTAAATTCACAGCAACGCAACATTTACTGCGCCCAGGGGAAGGCTCTGTCGAACTATTGGAAAACACTCACAAGCCTCTTAAAATTTGAAATTTAAGGAGAGCTATGTCAATTAATTGATCAAGTTGTGAATGACATTACAATGAGGTATTCTAAACTGTCAGTAATTATCAGGTGTTCTATAGCATGAGTTCTAAAATTGCATGTACCAGTTGAGATGAATGGCTGCATGACTAAGAAATTTAATTTTGAAAGTACCTGAAAGAATTCATCTTCAATAACTTCTGGGTGATATCTGACAAACACCTTCAAACTCCCTGTCTGTACAGAGGATAAGGTACTGCTGGCCAGTTATTTGATACATACCCATAACACACTGCATTTTGCAGCTGAGATGAAGATCAGCTCTTTTAAAGCTCGCAGAGCACTTGGAAATCATACGTTTCCAAAACTTCTAAATAAAATACTGCACCTCAAGTGAACAAAAATTTCCTTTAAATGAAATGTAAATTAAATAGTTTCTCCATGTCTCCAACAAAGCAGCTGAGTGACATAGTAAGTGGTCAGACTTGATTTAGAAAGAAGAACACTTGTGCTTGAGAGCAAAATAGCAATTGAATTCCCGCTGCATTTGTTCATTCTTACCATTCAATATCATCAAGTCCCTTTACATAAGCACTACTGGCACAGGCATCAAAGGAGACAAAACCATCGCAAATAATGTAATCAGCATAACGAGCAATCTCTTGAAAAAAGTTAAAAATACTCTGGGAATGAAGACAGAGCGGAGAACACAAACCGGCGCGGCTCAGAGACACCTCTCACAGCGACGACAGACCAATTGAGAGGCAGCTTTCTGCTGCAGCATCAAGGCTCTCTCAGTTCAGAGTCCACAGTCATGGTCCAGAGATGGCTTCAGGGACCCCAAAAGGCAGGACAGACCCCAAGCAGCTGCTGGTATTTAGATAAATGAGCTTAAATTTCCCCCCAGTGACAAATGCATCAGCGAGCAGCGCGCAGCCCCAGCCGTTCCCAGCACGGAGCTAATGGTGCCAAGTGAAACAGCTGGACAGACTCATCTGGAAGGGGCTTCCATGCACTGATCAGGTTTGGAAACTCCAGTCTCACTGGTATTAATGGTGACATCAGCACACGGCAAGATGACTTGATGTGAGCAGCTCCAGTGCCGGCACAGTCTGCAGCAGAGCACTCCAGAGCAGTGCACAGGGGGCTGCCCAAACTGGGGGCACCTTGGGGGATCCAGGAGAGTCACCAGGAGCCCACAGCTCATGGGACAGCAGCTGACAGGACCCGGGCAGGGCCAGGAGCTACAGCAGCCAAGTATCTCCACACACAGAATGATAGAATCAGCTGGGTTGGAAAGGACCTCCAAGTCCAACCCTTGATCCACCACCACCGTGGTTACCAGACCATGGCACTGAGTGCCACATCTACCATTAGGGAGCACTAGTGGCCAGGAGCACCATCAACAGTGCTGGGGAAGGGGGTAACTCCTGGGGTTTCCCTGGGCTCAGTTATGAGACCAGTCCTGCTTAATATCTTTGCCCATGACCTGGATGAGGGGATCACGTGCACCCTCAGTTTGCAGATGACACTAACTTGAATGGGAGTGTTGATCTGCTGGAGGGCAGGAAGGCTCTGCAGAGGGATCTGGACAGGCTGGATCCATGGGCTGAGGCCAGTGGTGTGAGGTTCAACAAGGCCAAGTGCCAGGCCCTACATATGGGTCACAACAAGCCCCTGCAGCTCCAGGCTGGGACAGAGTGGCTGGAAAGTGCCCAGTGGGAAAGGCCCTGGGGGTGCTGGTGCCAGGGGCTGGACATGAGCCCAGGGGAGCCCAGGGGGGCAAGAGGCCAGTGGCCCCTGGGCTGTGCCAGCCATGGTGTGGCAGCAGGACCAGGGCAGTGACTGTCCCTGTGCTGGCCCTGCTGAGGCCCCTCCAGGGCTGTGTCCAGTTCTGGGCCCTCATGGAAGAGAGACATTGAGGGGCTGGAGCGTGTGCAGGGAAGGGAACGGAGCTGGGAAGGGGCTGAGGGAGCTGGGGGGGCTCAGCCTGGAGAAAAGGAGGCTCAGGGGGGACCTTCTGGCTCTGCAACCCCCTGACAGGAGGGGGGAGCCGGGGGGGGGTCGGGCTCTGCTCCCAGGGAACAAGGGACAGGAGGAGAGGGAACGGCCTCAGGCTGTGCCAGGGGAGGGTCAGGTTGGTTATTAGGGAAAATTTTGTCCCTGAAAGAGCTGCCCAGCCCCGGCACAGACTGCCCAGGGAAGTGCTGGAGTAACCATCCCTGGAGGGATTCAACATAGGTGTGGATGTGGCACTTGGTAGCACGGTGCAATGGTGGCCTTGGCAGTGCTGGGGAATGGTGGGACTCAAGGATCTCAGAGGGCTTTTCCAACCTAAATGATTCCACAGCTCTGGGCTTTTAGAGGAGGCATTGCTTAACTGGTTTCTTCTGAGAGGCAGATGCTGTCTCAGGGCAAAGGGTCAATTGGGAGTATGTTATTATTAAGAAGGTGTAACTCCAACATTCAAAGAAATATTGTCACCATCCAGAGAGTGATTCCATCTCAAATTCTAGTTAGCTTTGACTCTTCAGAATTTCCTAATTTTTAAATCAGGAATAATCTTGACACTCCTACAGCAAACAGTTCTTTCTACCACTAGTAACAATTTGTCAGCCTGTCTGTGGTGGCAGCTGGGGCAGAGAACCACCTTTCCTGTACCTTTTCCACCTGAAATACATTTTTTGGTTGGTTTTTTATTTTTAACTTCAAATTTGTTCAGATCATGGCTATGGAGTCAAGTCTTCAAGCAATTATGAAGCTGCCTCAACTACACAAGTTTGGGGTCACTGCTAAGCTCCTTAAATTACACGCTATAACATATCCCAGCAATATCACTCCAGCTTTGTACTTGTTCTTCCTTCTCTTTGCACTGACTCTCTGGCTTAGGCAGAGAGGTTACTTTACCTGGAACTCTTTATTGAAGGACTGGCAAATTGCTTTTTCAACAGAGACAAAAAATGGAAGAGAAAAAAGGAACTGTAATCCCTAACACTTTAAATCTTCCTTTTCGAGGATTTCAAAGGCTGGCAATGAAAAATGCATTAAAGCCTTTGGCTCGTGCACCTGGACTGAATTCATGGAAACACCACCCAGGTTTTCCTCCTTGTTTACAGGTCAAGTTTTTAGGACAGCTTCTTCAGGAAGTTGAGAAGGCAAAGCCTCCTAAATGGGTGCTGGTGCAACCCAGAGAGGGCTCTGTAATGTGTTTATTGTTGCATAATTTAAGGTTGTCAGAGCTGCCCCTGCCACCCAGCATTGTTATAACTCAGGATTATACATCTTTACACAGCAGCCAAACATGCACTAATTGAATTCTAAGAGTCTGAGCACTCTCATTTGAACCTGCAGTTGGAAAAAGAGCATTGCAGAAGGAAGTTTTACAACTGTCTTAGATTGAAAAACTTCTCAGTTCAACATGAAGCAGCATCCTCTGGTAACTGATGCTCACAAGCCCTTACACAGAAATAACAAACCCCACCCATGTGTACACAGATACTTTGGAAATTTCAACACCCCAGAAACCAAGCTTTTCAAAGGTGTTCCTGGCATTTTCATTTCTGACTGAACTCCAAAATTTCAGCTGCTTATTATATTTTATTTGCTTTACCTTTTATGATTTCTGTGGGAATGCAAATTCCAACTTATAAGCAGCTTAAAAAGCACCCATTTTAAAAGCAAAAAAAGAGTGGATGGACAGGCAGCCATTCCACATTTTCCTCTGGAGGACCTGCTAAAGAAAAGTATATGATCTTCTCACAGAATTCAAATACAGCACATCTGATTTCTTCCTCCTTGATATTAAAAAAAAAGTCCCAATTCCCTTCCTGCTGGTCAAAGCCCAGGAAATTAATTTATCTGCAGAAACAACTGTTCTGACAAAACTAATGGCAACTGAGGACTCTCAGAAGAGATGTGTCGATTATGTAATCTCCATCCCTCTCCAAAAAGGCTTTCATTATTCACTAAGTCCATACATTTATTTATTCACCTGAACACTACGTTCAATATTCAAGACAAATGCGAGCGTTTTAACATCCAGCCCTAGCAGGCAGGGCACAGGGAGAAGTGCTGCAGCTCTAGATGTGTTATAGCTCTAACCCTACAAACCCCTCGTTTTACAGAGGCATAACTAGGTAGGAATTACACAAAACAGAGCCACTTCTTTAATGCAGGAGGACTTTGGATCAGATCCACAGGGACTGTGCAGCGAGTCACCAGAGCCACGCTGTCAACTGCCTTGTGATTTTATGTGACTTAAGTAGTTGCATGTGGCTGCAGCTCCACAGAAGGTACCTTGCAAGAGCTTGTTGTGAACAACAGAATCCCAATGTATTAACTGAAAATAGTCCAAGTCTTTAAATAAAACAAAGCATACACAGAAAAACTCCAGACGTAAAGAACCGGGGGGAATGAAGGACTACAATGAGAGAACTATTTCCAGAGCTCTACAATCTCACAAAGAACATGAGAATAGTTTGAATTTCCAGTCTGGTTATAAACACAAGGAGGGGAGGTTTCACCTGGATGGAACAAAACTGGCAAGTAAAGGGTTGGCATTTTTGATTCAAATGTTTGGGGCAATGAGAAATAGAGGTTACAGAGGTTTTTATTTCAACAGGTTGGCAAGTGATGGCAAGAAAAAAGGGATCAGAGACAAAATCATGGAATCACAGACTGGTTCGGGTTGGAAGGGACCTCAAAACCATCTACTTCCAGCTCCCAGCCATGGGCAGGGACACCTTCCACTAGACCAGGTTGCTCCAAGCCCCGTCCAACCTGCCCTTGGACACTTCCAGGGATCCAGGGGCAGCCACAGCTTCTCTGGACAACCTGGGCCAGGGCCTCCCCACCCTCACAGAGAATTTCTTCCCCATATCCCATCTATCCTTGCCCTCTGGCAGTGGGAAGCCATTCCCCCTTGCCCTGTCACTACATGCTCTAGTAAATAGTATAATAGTATAAAAATATATATATTGTGTACCTTCTGCTCCCTATTATAGTGAGGCAATTGCTTAATATTTTCATGGGTAACCACCTTTCATTTGGGATCAAATCCTAAAACTTCCCCATTTCAAACTGATCTGTGTGTCTAAAAATCTAGTTGAGGAACACAGCTTTGCACTTGGCTTTCACTCTGTCCAGAGCTGTCTCCAAACACCATTCCAGCTACCTGGTGCCATTCCAGGTACAGCTATCCTGCTGCAGCTCTGCTCCACACTAGTGAGCTCCTTCCATGCCCAGAGGAAATGTCTTCCCCAACAGCGTGACCACATGTTGCCAAGGTTTCCGAGGGAAGGGCCATTTTTCACACAGTTGGGCAAATCCAGACTTTGTGTATCATGACAAACCAAACTGGGCTCCATTTCCTGCACAGCAAGTGCAGCAGGCAGAGCACTTCTCTCCTGCCAACAGGGAAGTTTTTCAGTCAAAGAGGGGGAAGAGGTGTTTGAAGGGAATTAATACATCTATAGCATAAAACATACCCCCAGTAGGAAAGTGCTGGTAGTACAGCAATACCTCTATTCCCAGACTGGTGGATTATCCTCTCTAAAGACCTGAGAGAAAGCAGAGCTGGTAAAGAACACCAGTGTGCTATGTGGGCACCGTGCCCCTCGTCGATGCAGCTGTGGCAGCAGATGTAACTATTGGCACAGGAACTATTCCTTCCTCAGACAAACAAGCTAAAAGTGTTAAAATGTTGTTATAAGCACAAAACACATTAGTTACACAAGTCAATCTGAGCCATCACGACAGCAATGACACCACTGGTGTGTGATGGAGAGCTGAGCTTCAGCTGAAACTTTCAAACTCTCAAATCCTCAGCTGAGATGCTTCTTAGCAACACAAATGCCTTTCTTTAAAATAAAAGTGTTTCTAGTAGTGATATTTGGACAGTAACCAAATAATTACCCTTTTCCAGAAATGTCTTTATGTTTACCTAGTGGAAATGAAGACAGGCTGGGAGAGGTGGGGGTGTTCAGCCTGGAGACCTGAGACCCCCTTCCAGTGCCTAAAGGGGCTCCAGGAGAGCTGGAGAGGGACTGGGGACAAGGGCCTGGAGGGACAGGACAAGGGGGAATGGCTTCACTCTGCCACAGGGCAGGGATAGATGGGATATTGGGAAGAAATTGTTCCCTGTGAGGGTGGGGAGCCCCTGGCCCAGGTTGCCCAGAGAAGCTGTGGCTGCCCCTGGATCCCTGGAAGTGTCCAAGGCCAGGTTGGATGGGGCCTGGAGCAACCTGGGCTAGTGGGAGGTGTCCCTGCCCATGGCAGGGGGTGGGATGAGATGGGCTTTGAGGACCCTTCCAACCCAAACCAGTCTGTGATTCTGTGAAATTGTAATTCTTTCTTATCTCATTTTGCTCATCACTCAGAACATGCTGCCTTCTGATCTGACAAAGGTTTCCAACTTGGTGCCTATTATTAGCTGTTTAAACCAGTTTTTGGTGATTCAGACAACTGTTCATGGCAAGTGTAACTGTAATTGTAAGTACACTATGCTCTTGAAGAAGACGACAAAACAGTATTAGTAATGAGCAGATTTCAGGCAACTCCTTGATGACACTACATGACTAATAATCTAATATTGCTAATGACTAAGATGATGAAAATCCAGACATGCATCAAGGCTTTTAGCTAAATATCAAGAATTAAGACATTTATGCCACATCTATAAAAGCTGTACTCAAAAAGCTACTTAAAAATGCTGTTGGAATTAACATGCAAACATCTGGAAGATGAAATGGGGCTCTATCATTTCTTACCCACCTCTGAAGACAATACGTCAACACCACCACACTTAACTGTGCTCAGACTTACCAACCTCTTTTACAGATTCCCCTTCCCCAAAAGCTTCTGTCTCCAAAGGAAAAAGGAACTGAGTAAATACAGGGCTGTTTCTAGTGGGATAAAAGCACATTAACACAATCTCCCAAACCCTAAACTCGTTCACCTCCAAATTCTACACCCTTCACGTCTCCCCCCCGGCCCAAGTGTGTACACACCAAGCCCTTCCTTCTCAACAATCCTGCCCATGATGACTGGCCCTGTGGGGAAGGATGGCAGAAATGTCTCTCCTCCACGAAGCAGCAGCAAACTGAGATGATTTTCCAACAGAGAAATGTCTCCGAACAGCCAAGTCGCTGCCCAGACACGTGAGGATTCAATCCCTTCATCTGTGCCATCAGTGTCCCTGGCACATTACTGACTGCCTTGCTTCCCTGTGTGCACTTACAATGAAATGTGGACAGAAAGATTACCCTGAAGTCTCTTTTTCCTCTTCCAACATGATTTTTAAACTCTACCAGCATTCTACAGACCCTTTCATACATTATTTGGTGTAGCATTAGAAGATTGGCCTCAAAAATAACCTTACGAGAACAGAAGTTATCCTATTAAAAGGTCACTTGCCTTTACTTATGTATGATGTATTAAATTTGTATATCCAGTTTTGTTGAAAAATGTAGGAACATTTTTCTGCTGAGGCTTTCCTGCTTTCCTGATTATGAATGTAAGGAAAGCATGTTCTACGAGTAAAATTTAATTTATTTATGAATTAGTTGACTAATAAAATGAACTTAAAAGGAAAGCACATCGGTTGTTGAAGAGTGTCAGACTTTAGAGGGCACATTAGAGTTACACTGGTCATTTACTGAAGACATTAGTTTTAAATTGCTGCCAAGGTTATCTATAGACAAATTACAGAAAACGTGCTTGTGCTTTGCAAGAGACATTTTGCTCATTTTGGTCTCCATTTTAAATGGGGAATGAGTCTGGACTAACTCTTGTCTCTCTTCTTCCAGAGCACAGGGTAACAACATTTTCCTTGTAATAGACAATTACCTTAAAAATAAAAGCAATAAAAGACAAACCTGAGTTGGCAGATTTTTTTTTCCTCTGTAAATTAAGGTACTGAGCAGGAAAAACAGGTGCTGGAAAATGCTGGGTTTTGAGAGATTAACAGAATTCAGAAAAACATTTCAAGCCAGTATGTGATTTGGGTGATGACTCAAGATACCCCATGTCTGCCTGGCAGCACTGACCCACACGTGTGCTGGCAGGGGGGAAGAGATTGAGAGAATAAGCAAAGCCAGTCCACTCCCAACTCCAAAGATGCTGCTTTGAAGAACTCTGCAGGAACTTTGGAGATCAGGTGGCTGATAGACACAAAGGATAATCTTGTCAGACCAGATTAACTTCTGGATCTGCTGGACCCATGCTTTGTTTGTAAGAAATGGTAACTTGCCATGCCCAGGTAAGTTATCCCTCCTGAACACAGCACAGCCAAGCCTCAGCTTTTCAAAACCCTCACCTTGCCTCCAGTCCAAAAGCCAGTTTTTATTTTAAACCCAAGCTACGTTTCACCTAATTCACATTTTTTAAAAGCCTTTCACAAGTAAAAAACCTGCAGTTGTTAAGACTCTCTGAAGAATATAGGGGCTGCAAGTCTGAGCGAATCAGGATAATTGCAAGAAAAATGCAGCAAGTGTGCAAGGCCCCGGGCTCTGGGAGAGGGGTATTTTTAGACTGAGGGCTGGAGAATGACTCCAGGACATCGAGCTATTCAGTGAGGGCAACAGGAGGGGGAAATGTCACTGCAAGAGGCTACAGAAAGCTTATGGAGCTGCAAGTGCCCAAATGTGATTCTTTCCAAGCAAATAAATTTGCCGTCTGCATCTGTTCATGGGTTTTCACCGAAAATGAGAAAATCATCTCTCCATATGCAAGATGCAACCCAGTGCATTAAAAAAAGGCACAGAGCAGTCTTTTCAGATAAATTAAAGCAATTAGAAAAAAAAAATCAATGCTTATGAAACACCACTGAGAGCTTTTGCCTCCCTGGTCTTACCAACATTTCTCTGAGAAAGAGACTTATAAATAAAATCTAAGTTAAGAAAAAACATTTGACAAATAAGTAGTGGGTTCCAGAGTAAGAAGAGATTATTTATTCTTTTTAAGGAATTACTAACTCCAAAAATATTCTCCAAAATACTCTTCAGCAAGTAGCTACTGGAGGATTTTACCTTGGACCCTGTTCTTATTTACCTTTTAACTCCCTGATTTTGTAAGGCCTGTAAAGCTTTTCCATTAAAACTAAAAAGTGACAAATTGACAAGCTAATTTTTATTTTTCTCAAGCATTCAATAGTGTAGCAAAGGTTTCTTCTTAACATCTCTGGCTCTTTCCCTTCTCAGAGAGCAGCCAGGAGTGCCCCTGCAGTGACCACACAAAGGCAGCTGGGCACAAACACTCTTCAAAGGCTGGGAGGGACAAAAAGCCAGCGTGGTGCTAAGTGACATCATTAAACACCAGCACCGAGTCGCAGGGCAGCCCAGTTTCTTCTGGGGAGGATCTGAGGATGCCAGTGCCAAGCTGTCTTTCCTCAAGAGCAAAGTTAGAGGTTGGAGAGCCAAGGCTACCTCACCCAGCATTGGAAAAACCATTGGAATGTAGTAACTACTTCACAACCTGCAAATTAGGAAGACTTCCATAGTTCACAAGTGAATTTAACTTTTTCTTAAGCTGGTTCCCAAAATACTGTCTTTTCTGTTATTCTTGTGTGTTGCATTCAAATTGGCTTCTCAATTCCTGAATTAAACTCCTTCAGCCAAACCCAGGCAGAGTGCTCACTAGTTAAAGGTCTGTTAGCACAGAGCAACTTTGAAAGCTACCTTTGAAACTTAGTATTCAACTGAGACAAGTCTCATTCTACTATTTTACCATTACTCAGCTTTCAAAAGGCAGGAGAAAAGGGTTAGTATTTTACTACATGGGAAACAAATGAGATGGGAGCCCTTTGGGACATGGCTTTGGTATGGGCTCTCCAGAAGACACAGACCCAGCAGGCAAATCACATTTTTGTGGTTATTGCACCTTTTGGTCAAATTTGGCTGCCTGGACGTTAGGAACCACAAAGCAGTGTTCTGCTGCCAAGAAGGGAATGTTTCAAAATGAAATTATCCAAATCATGTGCTTGCATTTCCTTACAGGTAGTTGGAGGGCCCACAAACACCTCTGCACTGCAGGAGCAAGAACTCTCTGTGCTAACCCAGGGGAAAACCAGCACTGCCACTCCTCCTGCCTGGCCAACTCCTGTAACAATTTAGTATTTAAAAAAAAATAATTAAACATCTACTCTCTCAGTATATATCTCTCAGTGGCTGGTTCACCAGGAAAGCATCACTGACTCCTCCAGGGCACAGCACAAACGGGTACCGAACCCAGCGTGTAAAACCAGTCCAGAGGGGGATGTGCTGGGTTCCCTCGTGCACAGCAGGTCTCTCACACGCCTTTCTTCCCCTCACTCAGCACTACAGGGAAGGACATGTTCTCCTCTGCATCTGCAACACTGTCAATCACAGCATGATACACAACACAGCTCCATTCCGTGCCGCAGCTGTTTTGTCACATTTGATGTCTTGAGTCACTCAGCAGCACTTCTGAGGGTAGTTATGATAAGCTCCCCAGCACACTTATCTTCCACTGAAAGCAGGTGGAAGCAATCACTTCTCATCTCACCCAGTGAAACATCTTCTGTTTTGCTCTTACACAATCTTTTATTGTTTCTCTGGATACCTGCAGCCAAGTTCCCTGCCCAGGAGCAGAATGACAAGGGAACTTGCAAACATCCTTCTCCATTCTGACAGAGACACACCAAAACATTGTAAGTGCTACCCACTCTGACCCATCTTCCTCCACAGTAAATCTGACACCGTGTATGACTCCCAGGGGCTCTCCAGCCCCTCGGGACAAGGGCTCTGCAGGAGTACTACTCCCCTTCTGTCAAAGCTAAGCTTATATATTAATCCATCTCCATTCAGGGAAGAGGTTTATAAGCCATCTGGATGATGCTTCTCTATAGCTACAGTTACATTTCAGACAGCAAAAGCAGTAAGCAAGCCTTCAAAAGCAGCACATCATTCTAACAGAACCTTTTGATGTCAGTGAGATATATTGTTGAATGTGTCCTTTTTGGAAGACAAGAGTGTCTGGCTGTGCAGAGGCTCAGCAAAACTCCTTTGCAGCTTAGCATTTGCACACCAGGTAAAGCCAGTGCAAAGTGCTCTGAGGTCCCAGCAAGGACAGTGCTGTGGCTGGGACACAGCTGCAGAGGGGGCAGGAGTGTGGGCTCACCTGGCAAAGCAGGGGGAGAGAAGCTCATGGACAGAGCAGCACAATCCCTCCTCTGTAATCATGCCCAGAAACTTGGTGCATGGACACCAGGCATCCACTGAGGAGGTGGCACAGCTCTGGCAGAACAGGCACTGCTATTGTTACACCAGGCAACTTCTGTAAACAAGCCCTAAAAATAATTTTCTAGATAAATTAGGCTTGCAACACGAAGAAGGGAGGCTTAAATGAAACCCACTTCAAAGTGTTCCCAGGGCTGTATCCTGCTGCCAAGGCAGGGCACAGCAGCACTGCCTTCCATATGCTGCTTTGCAGTACAACGTGAGTTCCTTAAAACTGAGATTAGAGTAACTTTGAAACTCCAGGAGGATGGCACTGACACTGAAATGTGCCAGGCCAAAAATGAAGAATGGATGCCCCCAAAGAACTAAAGATTTTCATTGCTTAGACAGCAGCTCTGAAGAGCTGGACAAGCTTGATGCACCCCTGACTATGGGGCAGTTACTCACTGCACTCGGAGCCCCAAGAAAGTATATTGTGCAAGAGTCAGGAACTATTTTTACTGACGTCTGATAAGTCTTTTTCTTGAGCAATTTAAATCTGTCAAGCTGTGAGAGTATTCCCTATGAGCCCAGGAGACACATGGACTACATTATCAAACACAGAGATACGAAGAGAGCAAAAGCACATGAACCAGCCTGGGACTGTTCTCAGGGAGCTGCTAAGGTTAAACACAACCAGCCAATGCCTCAAAGCCCTGAAGAGCACAGGAGGGGTTTTTGAAGCTTATTCCTAGTGGCATGTTTCTTCAACAATACCTATAGCTGTTTGTTCCTTGCATCAACTGGCACAGAACTCTCACGCAAACACAGCGGCAAGAGGCCGAGGGTCCCAAAACATATCCATGAACACAGGGCATGAACTGCTGCTGCTCTTTATGGACACACCACCCTTGGAAATCTGCTTCCTTTGGCAGCAGTCTAATGACCTTTAATGCAACTCCCTGACAGGAGGGGGGGGCCGGGGGGGGTCGGGCTCTGCTCCCAGGGAACAAGGAACAGGAGGAGAGGGAACGGCCTCCAGCTGTGCCAGGGGAGGCTCAGGTTGGACAGCAGGAGGAATTTCTCCCTGGAAAGGGTGTTCAGGCACTGGCAGGGGCTGCCCAGGGAGGTGTTGGAGTCCTCATCCCTGGAGGTGTCCAAGGAGGGGCTGGATGTGGCACTGAGTGCTCTGGGCTGGGGACAAGGTGGGGATGGGGCACAGGGGGGACTCGATCTTGGAGGGCTTTTCCAAGACAAATAATTCTGTGATTCTGGTTAAGACAGTTTGGCCCCATTTAACCTGGTCTTCCCACCAATTAGAGCTTTGGTCTGCAGTACCACCAACTGGACAGCCTTCGGGTTTTCATCAGAAAGAGGTGGCAGGGATCAGTTTTATTGTCATTCCAAGTTTTTTGTTTGTCTGTTGTTTGCTCTTTACAAACACACAAGTTGGTTTCATTTCCATTTCATTTTCCTTTGTGTGACCAAGGCTTTCCCTGCACTAAAGGTCTTCCAAGAAAAGGTCTTTTTATCTTCAGTTGGATTTTACTGAAAAGAAAAAACCTCCAGGCTTCAATCCAGCAGGACAGTCTTGCCATGGTCTCCCTTACTCCAATTCACCACCTCCAAGTAACAAATCAATTTATCATATACTCAAATTGTATAATATCTACAACTACAGGGGTTATTTGATAGCTTTTTGATAAGCTTACATTTAAAATTATTTAAATATTAAATTAAACTGCCTTTAAATTCATTTAAATAAAATTTTAAAAACAAATTTATTACAGAAATTTCTGCATGTTTCAGCTGAATCAAAAAACGTGTTTTGCCTCATCTTGCCTTAATTTAACTGGCAATAATTTTATTTTAATTTGTACCATCTTACCTCAATCAATTTGTTGGCATGTTCACGGAAAACCTGGGCATATTCTTTAACTTCTTTTTCATTGCCATTCTTGGCAGCTTCAATCAATACTAAAAGTGGAACATTTGTTTCCAGAAAAGAGTCTGATACGTGGTCCATAACAGCTTTGCGGAGCTAAAATAAAAATAAAAGAATGAGTTATTCCTCAGCAGTTCCACTGCTGCTTCCTTCGACTGTATTAATACGTAAAGCTTAAACTACTTTTGTCATTGATCCTTTTTCCTTTGTGTGACCAAGGCTTTCCCTCCAGTAAGTCTTGTCTATACACTTTTTGCTTCAATTTAAAGTAAATCTCCTTAAAAAAATGGATTAGTTATAGAAGTGCAAGTCACCAGTTTGGCCACAAATATTGATTTAGCAGCTCATATTGGTTTTGTCTGAGTAAATTTGCTGCTTTCCCCGAGATGATTAAACAACACGCTGATTTAACTTTTTATTTTTCTACTAGAATAAAAACATTTCTCAACAAACTTGATCCATACTCCTGTTTACTCAAAAGGGGGAATATATTGCTTTACAACCAAACAGACAAAAGGCTGATGCTGCATAAATACAATCCTCAAATAAAATAGGCTGAGATGAACAGCCCTAGAATTATAAAATATATGTGATTATCTTCAAAATCCATGAAGTGGGAGTTGGTTTTGGGGTTTTTTGGGGATTTCTTCATCTCTCTTGCCACGAAGACAATTAAGAATCCAACATCTTTACCACAGAGGTAACATGGAATTACATTCCCACCCCATGCTTCGCTCTGAACCACACACTGGAAGCTTTTAGCTTTTAATTCACTAAAAACAAGCAGGCAAGCCCACTACCCACTAGAAACAAATCCCCAGGTAACAGTCCCAAGAGGGCAAACACGCAGAAATGCACTCCTTTGCCTCAGCTCTAACACAGCCATTACCTGTCTGCGCAGGTCTCTGGTCTTTTTGGTCATTTTATCAATGGCAGAGTTCAGGGCATCACTTCTTTCCTTGCGTCCAGCCTGAAAAACAAGAGACAAAGAGTTAAACACGCATTCAGGGGCAAAAAGCAGAAGTAGTACTATTAATTTCAAGTATATTGTCAACTTCTTTCTTTACTTTGGGGTTTTTTTTAAGTGATTATGCACACTGGAGGCAGAGTCTCCACCTCCCTGCTGGTGTGGGCAGGACAGCAGTGCTCCCTACACACCCTCATCCCCAGTGTCACACAACACTGCCCTTGAGCAGGCAGTCAAAAGCCCAAAATCAAAAGTATACAGTCCTTATAAAACATTTGTTGGGTATGAAATCCAACATTTCCAGTCAGTCCCCAGGCCCATCCCCAGGGAGTTGGACTTCAATGAGGTTTGATACAGCGCATTGAGTGAGCCCTGTTAGAGAGGGCAAAGGGCCAAACAGCAGTGGCAGCTTCTCTTTTCCATCAGACACTGGGTCAAAAATATCCTCATTTGTACCAAAATCAGAGTGTCAGATAAGACAATAGTGGTGGTCTGGTTTTGCTGGGAGTTTTTTCTGTATGACATAGCTTATATTAGGGTTTCAAAACACACTTCATGCAACCACAATCCAATTTCTGAAGTTCTAAGCCACAATCAATATAATTATCCAGTCGAGAAGCAAACCCATTTAGCAGCACTGCAGTGAGGGTATGCCAGGTATCAATTCTCCAGGTGACAGGCTGGTTTGAAATATCTGGATGAGCAGCCTTGAATCTAAAACATCAAGTCCACTCTACAGCACGAATAAAGAATGGGGGGAGTAATGAGGATGTTGTAATGTCATTACAGTTTAATGAATTATTGAAGATTTGTCACTCCCTGATCAAGTGATTTGCTTGTCATCACAAAAGGTAACTGAAAAGTGACTGAAACTACACCCAGGAGCTTGTTGTGACGATGCCACAGCCCTCGGCAGCCCTGAGCTGGCCCGTTCTTCACTCCATGTTCAAAAATCGGAGCTGAAGTCTCTAAATAAAGTGAAAGCTAATGCTGCTCATTTGCCCAACAGCTTGCTGCTCCCTGCTCAGAGGATGTGAGAGACAAGCTGCAGTTAAGGCTGGAAAGTCCCCATTGAGCCTGCCCTGAAGCCACAGCTCGGGTGCACTGGTGGTGGTGGGCACTGCCTGGACCCTGAAGGGGGCAAGGGGGCCATGCACCCCAAAACCTGCCACTGCACCAACCACAAGGTGCTCTGAGTCATCAACCCACAGAGGCAGCTCCTTGTTCTTCCTGGTGTTTCACACCAGTTTACCTATGGCAACGTGACCATGTTGCTGAACACATGGCACCCCTCCCTGTACATGTGGGGTTTTTTTCCCAGGAATATCTTTGGATTTAAGAGATACCTCATGCATTATGTAGAAAGCCAAACATTCAGCTGTTCCAAGAAGTACCATTTTACTTCTCCCTGGGTGCCCCCACATTACCATTTTAACATGAAGCAGGAGCAGGCATTTGAAGCAAGGCCACCCATCAATTCCACTTTGCTGTCCCCGGCTTCACAGCCCACAACAGCTCTAGTGCACAGCACCAGATGCCTTTTGGATGAGAGGAAAACCAAGAGATGGCTTCCACTAATGGACATTCAGTTCATGAGACCACTACGTAAAACACCCCGAAGAGCACATTAGAGCCTGAGCAGCACCGATTTCAGACGGCTGATCCCTCCCCATGAAACTACACCACCTATTAGCACTGCAAGAGCTGTTTAATCTAATCCCACTAGATTTTAGGAAGGCAGCCCCATTTTATTTCCATCTTGTTGGCATTCAGAAGTTTTAGTACAGAAGCTTGTCAAAAGCATGACCAGAATTTCCTTCAGAAGGTCGAGGATAAAGCTCCCTGCTAATTTAGCTGTGGTAATTCAACCACTTAGCACGTGTAGTTACTGATGGGGCTCCTTCGTTAGGACTGGTGAATGGGGCAGAAGAGGACAGACGAGGTGGACGACCCCACCTCTGTGGCTATGGAAGACCCTGCTGCCATTAACATCTTAAACCATCACAGCCAATTCTAACCAAGGTCCAGGCCTGGAGACAAGGATATCAAGTTTTGCCCCACTGAAATTTCTTTTTACAATCAAACATAAACACTAACGGTGGGACCAATCAAACCCCATTAGGTCTGAGTGGAGGCAGCCAGTGGGACCGTGGGCTCTGGAGCACATGAAGACCTGCACAGCCTGTGGCAGCACAAACCCTCCTGGGCACAGGAACACACCGAAGACCATCCCTGGCCACAGCACAGTCACTTTGTCCAGGCTCCCACAAATACCATGAATTTTACCCATTGCTTCCACCCTACAGCTCAAAAGTCCTGTTTGAGCTGGTCTCCCTCTCTTAAGTAATAAATCATGTTTTAAAGGCTCCAATTGACAGTTTACCACTTCTGGGTAATTTGTTCCAGTACCCAATTAGCCTTACCATTAAAAAATTGGTCCTCATTTCTAAACCTTCAGTGATGAGCCAGCTAATGACCCACAGCACAACACAGCCCAGCTCTCATCCTTTCCTGTCCATGGGATTACTAGGACTCACAATAGCAAAGCCTGAATATTCAGATTCCTAATAGGATTTTTAGATATTCAGCACAAAACGCTGCTGAGGGAATCACAAGCCCTGCAGTCAGTGAGCAGCTAATAGATTCAGTAGATTTAATAGGGTCATGATGACCACGTCAATCATTTTGCAGAATGACACCCCAGCTCTGTCCAGTATCATGGATAATAAATTTAGCCACAGTGCAAATTTACTTTAAATTAAATCAGATCTTTATCAAAGAGGATAGAATTGGTGTTAAAAATTGCTTCTTTCCCCCATCCCCTGTAATTTCTGCTCTTCCCCCACCATTGCTGCCCTGACTGGAGAGCAGCACACAAGCATTCCCTGTCACATCCCTTCAATCCCAGCTCACACCAGTGTCCCCAGCAGGGCTTGTTTTGGTGGCTCAAAGCAAAGAAAGGGGATTTGCATACAGGGAGGGGAGAGGAATCATCACCTCTGTCACAAAGCACTCCTGCTGTAGGTGTGCCAGCAGAATTTAAACAACTGAAAACCAGAATCTTTTCCTATAGCTACTGATAGAACCCAATCCCAACTTTAATAAAGGTACCAGAGCACAGCAGTAGCAGTTCATGCCACCAGGACCAGCAGCACAGGAATTGCAATGAGTTACTCAAAGACATGGTTTTGCAGCTAAACACCAAAAACTTCCAGTGTTAATATCAAAGGCTCATCATCAGTTTGGGTTAAGCTAAACCCACAGAGCTATTGAGGGAGACAGTGCCTCCTGCCCAGCACCAGCCCTCACAGCATCCCTGCAGAGCCCAACATCCCTCCCCCCCCAACCAGCACCCAGATGTGAGCCAGATGTGCCACTGCTGCGAGCTCTCACTGTCCCACCTGCCGCCCACCACACAATTACCCAAAAAAGATGGTTTGCAGAGCGGTTTCTGCTTCAGGTGATCTGTGAATTGTCTTCTGGGCTGTCAGTACAAGAGGCAGCACCATGGTTAATGATGGGGATTTCATAAGTGAAAAATGAGTGCTTGGCACACCTTCCTCTGGGCAGGCAGTGCTATGTCAGTGTGCTCCCACCGAGTTCAGCTTCGTGGGGAGGCAGGAGATTCAGTGCTCAGGTGCATTTTGCCTCGTGTTTGGTTTTGCCTTGCCACCTCGCCTAATTCCATGTCTACAGAGCACAACCATCCACACCCCTCCATCACTGTGACAGCAGGGCTGCAAACAAATTCCAGATATAACAGTGCTGATCCAAGGCCAGGAAGGGTGAGCAGTGAAGTATGACACACAGGAATTTCAGCAGTGTTTTCACATCCCAGCTCTGCCGGTTGAGGAAGCTGGACTGTACACTGGTTTGCTGCAGGAAGGAGTCTCCCACGGTGAGCCCACAGCTCAGCCAAGCACAGGGGCTGCATGGCATCATCCAGGGGTCAGCAAGAACCTGAATGAGAATAAAGATGCCTGCACTGTCCCTCCTGCACAGCTGGCCGTGCTACACCACTCCCACCCCACTGTCCCTCCCCACAGCCAGGCTGCACCCACAGTGGTCCCACACTCCCTGCTGTGCCCACAGAGAGGTTGGCTCCTGCACTCACCCTGGTACAAGGAGGAATTAAAATGTGCAACCAGTGCCAGGTGTAGACAGCTGCCAGACAGGGAGGTGACATGGCACATCATGGTGACAGCCACCATGCTCCATGGCAGCACACGTGTCCTTTGCTCCCAGGAAGACAAGGACACTCAACCTATGGTGCTCTGTCCCACTCCTCCCACTGCCCTCTCTGGACACATCTGCTGCTGCTGGATCATCTCAGACATGCCTTTTTCTCCTATGCCCACTTCTCAGGGCTCCCTGGTGACCCAGCCCCAAGGCAGCACATCCCAGTGACAGGACGTGCATGGGAATGCTGCAGCCACACACCCCTGCTCCCCCCCTGCCTCACAGCCCTGTGACACAGCACAAACACTGTCTTCTGGCAGAAAACCAGCAAATACTCCTGCAGTCTCTAACGTGCCAACGTCCAGCAATAATTACCACAGCCACTCCTCCAGGCAGAGGGCTGAGCTGGATGCCTGCATGGTGCCATACACGTGGCTGCACATCCTGGGCACCCATCACCTGCAACTCCAGGGCTTGCATCCTCCAGGCCCCCAGCACAGCAAAGTCACACAGCCCACATCTACATCAAGTAAAATTAGCTTATTTGTTGCTCTTAATACACTAGGAAGGCTTCCACAAGATGTCAGCCTAACTAAATGACAACACCAGCCTCAGGGTGCAATTCTACTTTCCCAGCGCATGGATTTAGCAGGAAAACCAGTTCTGCTGCTGCTCCAGGAGTGGGGTAAGTGAGAAGCCCCTGAAAGGGTTATCTGGTCCTAGCAAGCTTATTCCTGAGGCAGACATGCCAATTTGCCTCTCCACATCACATGTGAAGTTTCAGGCTGCCACATCAGAGCTCCTGTGCTGGCAGAAGTCCCCAGATGCCACTCAGATGTGCTTTTCCTCGGCAGGCAAGTGAGTTTCCAGTCTCAGAAGAAACACATTTACATGAGTTTTCTGGGCAGCTGGGATTTATTCCCAGCCTGTTACACCTTGACACCCTAGGCAGCTCCCAGGGAACAATGTGAATGTTACATTAGAGTTCCAGACTTCAGAGACTCAGATACACACTTGTGGTAATAACTGTTATTTCACAACAAGTGCACATAAAAACACGTCTCGCTAAGAAAAGCGCCCATAAAGTTCGTGTTAACAGTTTCCTAAACAGGAAACTCGCTGGCAAGGTGCTAAATAGCCCTTGTTTGGTTAAGGGCCAAAGAACAGGGAGCTTCAGAAAGGAAACAACTCACCCTGTTTGAACATTAACTCTTAACTCTGTGCCAAATTACACAATCTTAACATGGGAGGAACCTACCAACAGATACTGTTGCAAAAAAAGCAAAACGTTTCCAACGATACTTCATTTCAGCCTCCTGGTAAGAGCGAAAAGAGGCAGCGCAGGAGAGGGGGAACAGTTCACCTCAAATTACACCCTCTGGAACACCTTAAATGTTAACATGCTGAAGTGCTATTAAAATTCAAACCAACACTCCAGATGAGGATGTTGCAGATGAGCTGCTCGAGGAAGCCCAGCCGCAGGTACCCCGAGGTTCCGTCGGACAGCTGAGCCCGGCTTTCAGCTCCTGTGCTCTTTGTGCAGTGAACATTAAATGTGAACAAACTCTTCAAATAGGTTTATGTAATTTCTTTGCATGTATTTCTTTCACCCTAGAGCCAATGTGAAAACATTTACTATGGCACAGCAATTTAATATGTATTTAACATTTCCTAATTTGCTTAATCATTAAAGACAGTTACTCTCCTGATGGGTTCAGGGAAGGGTTTATTCATTTTCTTTAGGTTTTTTGGGTGGGTCTGAGGTTTTCTTTTTGTATGTTTATAAAGAGTCCACCTTCTCCATCCCTTTACTTTCCACTTAGTGCTCCCTTTGAGTCTGCCCACCCCAGAAAGGGAGCACCACACGCAGTGTTACCATTCTACCACGGGACAGCCAAGGGAGAAGCAGGCAGAAAACAGCAAGTCTTAGTTTAAGCAAGTGCCTCTAAGGAACCAAAGCAAAGAACCAACACCTAATAACAAAGGTAAACAGCCATTTTATTTTAAAACCTTCTTTAGACACAATTCATCTTCCTCCATCAGCATGGGAAGCTTGTTATTCTCAGCTCATTCCATACCTTAGAGGTTGAAGGCGATAGCTTGCCATTACAGAGCAAACGTTTTCAAGTGCCTCCTGCTACATTATTGCTTTACATCTCAAGGTGAAAATAAAAAAAGCTCATCCAAGTTGCCTGGAATGGGAAGCCAGCATCCCCCTGTATCATCCACATCAAGCCACGACCAGAGCAGTACCTCCGAAGGCTTTCCTGCACATGCATCCTAAAAACCTATAAAAATTTCAATCGAGCCTGTTAATTTACCTTTCAGTACCAGCTGTCCCTAAGGAGAGGTTGCTCCGAATAAGGGGGTAGTGAACTTTGAAACCAAGCAAAAAGCTGTATCAGCCCATTCTCCATCTCCTCCTCCTCGCTGTGGGTGCACGCTCCGGCCAGAGCCCGGCTGGGCTGGACCAGCACACACAGCTCTGCAGGGTCACTGCTCCTGCAAATGCACACCTCTGCAATGCTAAAGCCCACAGGGTAACTGCTACGGACCTACCCTGCAGGCAGGGGCTAATGGGAGCAGTGTCCCCCGATTCACAGGAGACACACAGCAGCAGGATGCAGGGTGACAAGACGGCAGCCCTCGCACTGCTCCAAGCCCCGACTGCGAATGCCAACCTCACCATTTCCTCTCCTGCACTCCAGTCCCCAGGAAAAAGCAAGTACAAAAGGCACCGTTTGGGAGGAGAAAATAGATTTTCTAGTTTCATAACCACACACTGTCAAGCTGGATTCCAATTAAATTTTTCCTGTGCCCTAATGCAAGCTTTGCTTTTTCCAGAAATTTCCTCTCGCCTGAGGCGTTCGCTCCTGTCCCCTGCTCCTGGGCTGTACTTCTGACACACCACCTCAGCCACTCGACTGCTCTCTGCCAGTTTTGCAGGGACCACAGCCACACACAGCTGTTCCACAGAGCTTTCAGCAGCCCAGACCCTCTCACCTCCATCAAAGCCGGTGCTGACCAGCAGCCTCTATTCAAACTGTGCACATTTTGCATCTAAAAGTTCCTTTCACGCAGGGATATTTAGCAGAAAACTGGGAGCAGCCAGCACTCAGGCACTTCCACCCGCAGCTCTGCACTGCTTTTAACCCCAGCTGAGCAGAGCCAGTGCAGATGTGGGGGGAGCAGGGGGGAGCAAGTCTGCTCTGCTCCTTCTATCGCGGGGACGAAGGACTCTTGCCGATGGATTTTTTCCTCCCTCTATCAGTGGTCTTTAACACGATCACAGTATGCAGCACAATGCTTTAAAACAGCAAAGCTTCTGGAAAACCCAAACAAAAGGAACGTCACCAGGTGACGTCAGCCTATATAGAGCCCTGTGTGGTCGCAGCGCATAAGCAAACCCATTCTTGTACCGCTTCCCTGAAAAGCTTTTCAGTAAATGCACTCATGCTACTACAGGAGCTTCTCTCAGCAATAAGCCACCCATCTGCCATCAACAAGTTAGGACTAAAGGAAGCCACAGCTGCGGAAAAGGAAAACCTGAGCTTCAATTAACCAGCTGAGCAGCCACGGAGGACGAAAACTTGTATTAAGATTTAAAAATTGCAGACCTGTCAGAGGAGATCAAGGCAGCGATTTCAAAAGGAATATTCCAAGAGAGCATCGTGGATTTGATTTTGCACTAATATCAAAGGACACTAAACCCAGTCAATTATTCAAGGCTGTCTTACATTAGAGCCTTTCACAGACTCACGGCGTTGAGTCTCAAACTACGACTGAATGCACCCTCCAATGTACTCAAAAGAATGGGTAAGTTCCTGCGTTTCTCTCTTCCTTGTATAATGAATGACCGGCTCTGCTTTAAAGGAGCACTTAGTTAGGTGCTAAAGCTGATTGCTCTGCACTGAACCTTATGGAAAAAAATGTTTTCTGATAGTGCCACTGTTAAACCCTCTGTAATCGAGATAAAGCCTCCTCCTAAGTGTAATGTCCAAGTATTCGGTTTGTGTAGTAAGTTGTTTCTTGCATTTAGAATTAGCTTGTCGGAAATGCATGGCAATGTTATCTGCAGTGAAATCTTCCACTGTGATGTTCCAAGTGTACTGATAAGGCTATCCTATCTTGTTGTTTTCCTAAATTATATTCTGCAGGCTTACATTTCAAGTGGCCATTAGGGGCTCGTATGCTGGCAGCACTATATGCAATGAGTATGGTTTTAAAAATGCTGCCTGCCTTGGGCATGGCTTGTCCACCAAAATGTCGCTGTGAGAAGCTGCTCTTTTACTGTGACTCTCAGGGGTTTCACTCAGTGCCAAACACCACTGAAAAGGGCTCGCTAGGTTTGTCACTGAGGCACAATTATATTTCTGAACTTGAAAGGGATCAATTTGCAAGCTTCAGTCAACTTACTTGGCTTCACTTAGATCATAATCAAATTGCAACAGTCAGAGAAGATTCTTTTCAAGGACTGTATAAACTTAAGGAATTAGTCTTAAGTTCCAACAAAATCTTTCATTTGCCAAACACAACTTTTAGCCAGCTGCTTAACCTGCAGAATTTGGACCTCTCTTTTAATCAGTTATCCTCTCTGCACCCCGAGCTCTTCTACGGCCTTCGCAAGCTACAGACCTTGCACTTGCGATCCAACTCCCTGCGGACCATCCCGGTCCGCCTGTTCTGGGACTGCCGTAGCCTGGAATTCCTGGATTTGAGCACAAACCGCTTGCGAAGTTTGGCTCGCAATGGATTTGCGGGATTAATCAAGCTGAGGGAGCTTCACCTAGAGCACAACCAGCTGACAAAGATTAATTTTGCTCACTTCCTCCGGCTGAGCAGCCTGCACACGCTCTTCTTGCAGTGGAACAAAATCAGCAACTTGACATGTGGGATGGAGTGGACCTGGGGCACCTTAGCAAAGCTCGATTTGACTGGAAACGAAATCAAAGCCATCGACCTCACCGTCTTTGAAACTATGCCTAACCTTAAAACCCTTCTCATGGATAACAACAAGCTCACCACTCTGGATTCCAAGATCCTAAGTTCGCTGACATCCCTCACCACCGTGGGCCTCTCTGGCAATCTGTGGGAATGCAGCCCAAAGATCTGCTCCTTGGCCACATGGTTGAGTGGCTTCCAAGGTCGGTGGGAGCACTCCATCCTCTGCCATAGCCCCGACCACACCCAGGGAGAGGATATTCTGGATGCAGTGTATGGTTTTCAGCTTTGCTGGAATTTATCGACTGTGGTTACACCCGTGGCTACGACGTACACGGCCCCGACTACTGAGTACACGAAAAGAATCAGCTCTTCTCATTTCCATATGGGAGACAAAGAGATTCCAACTACGGCAGGCATGGTCGTTACCACCGAAGAACATTTCCCCGAGCCAAACAATGCCATCTTCACTCAGAGGGTAATTACAGGAACAATGGCTTTATTGTTTTCTTTCTTTTTTATCATTTTTATAGTGTTCATCTCCAGGAAGTGCTGCCCTCCTACACTAAGAAGAATTAGGCAGTGCTCAATGATTCAAAACCACAGGCAGCTCCGATCCCAAACACGGCTGCATATGGCCAATATATCAGACCAAGGACCCTATAACGAGTACGAACCCACCCACGAAGGACCCTTCATCATCATCAATGGCTATGGACAGTGCAAGTGCCAGCAGCTGCCCTATAAAGAATGTGAAGTATAATACCTACAGCCCATCTCAAAGTAAATCAGATAAGTAACCTATTTTAAAATTGTAGGGGACCTACATCAGATTCTAATTTTTACAAATGTTGACATAAAGCCTAATTTTCCAAGCTACTTAATGGAAACATTGTTTATGGAGTGGTGCAGTATTTTTAAGTTTTTTAAAAAATAAATCCATAATATTTTCAGTGTTAAAGAAGCAATGATTACATTAAACTTGCACTCCTAACGTTTAAAAGTCTAAAGAGATGCTCACCTCAAACTATGTAAAATGTTTCATGTTATGTAATTATATAACTGCGTGTAAACATTTATACCCAAGTCTCCATATTCTACTTTTTCTAATGAAAAGAGTCCGAGGGGAAGGACACTGTACAGGGATCCGAGGGGGACGTACACTCCATTTGTTCCACTGCATCTGGAGGATCCCAAACGCTGCAGCTGGCTCGGGGCACTTTAAAGGCAGCTGAGGAGGAAGATTTATTTTCCTTCTCTGATAATTTCACTCCAGTAAGAGACGGCAGGGGAAACGGGGGAAAAAAAAGCAGTAAAGGTCCAGGTGGGAATTTCAGTGCACTGGGGATCGGTGAATTTGTTTTAAATACAGTTTTGCTCTCTGCATATTCATAGTTTGGCTCGGTGAAAGGGACAGCAGGCACAGAAAGGAGCAGTTCACATGAGCACACACACGGGCAGGGTGGGCACACACATGAACAGGACGACCCTCCAGGTGTTCCCAAAATGGCCACGTAGCTTCTTTAGGGAGGCTCAGCACGACGGGATCGATTCTAAATATTAAGTACATTCAATACTTCTCAGCTCCCTGGTTTGACTTGATGATGCTTTTCATGAATTCAGGCTAATTACTTAATGACTGTGAACAAACAGCATTTCGACACCTTTTCATGTGTAAATACCCTTAATGCAAGGTTTTCTTAATTAAAAGTAAATACCAATGATGAGGTTAAGAAGAAGAGGGAAGGAAGAAAGGAAGGAAGGAAGGAAGAAGCCTCTCTTTGTCCCCCTGCTGCTCCCCCAGCCGAGGCTTCCTCTCAACTGGAAGCTATTTTCATGCACTAACTCCACTGGTTTCTGTGGAGACAGAATCAGCCCCTGTAATATAAGCTCTCACTTGTCCTCCTCTTCCAAAATTCAAGATTAAAAAAAACCCTTCTGACAAGTTAGGATAATATAATTAGATTATAGAATAGTTCACTGAAAAATGTTTCATTTCTTACTTGATATGGGACAGACTCTAAACTAGTATGACTTTTTAAAAGATCGTATATAAATCTATATACACACGCACCTCATTCTAAGGAGTAATTTGGTTTCTTTAGCCAGAAGTACCATATTGCTATTTATAATCTATTATGAAATTATATGTAAATATTTGCAGATCTATGCAGCGATGGTGGTACTCAGATGCCACAAGGGTGGGGGGTGGGGGGTCTGCAAAGGATTACATTATTTTTAAGTCAACTACTCAATTATTGTAAACATTCTAACCAAAGCTAAAAGGTCCAGAGGGATGGAGAATTATTTTATATATATATACATGTATGTATAACTAAAAAATGTGTTGTGTCCAATGCTGCAGTGTTAAACAATTCCCAGCACATCCCGATGAAGAAACAAAATTCCTCACAGTGTTGCCATACCTTGAGCAAATCCATAATTACAGTATGCTAATTGTGATGTACTAAACTATCCTGCAAACTTTTTAAACAGAAAAAGCACTGCATAAAAATCTGTTGGCTATTTCACTCTGCTTTTCTCTATCTGTATTACCACTTGGTGAGGTATTTAGGGTGCAATTATACAACAGTTCAGTGTTTTCTTGTGAGATGAATTTGTCCAAGGCAATTATAGGAAGACAAGTGACTTCTGTTAAGATTTTACATAAAGGTTTTTCAATTACTGCGTTTGAATATATTAATTTGCATAATTTTACTTTTACATACAGTGCCCTTATAAAACCAGTATTTTGTTTACTTCCCATGACCCTGTATTTTAATGGAAGAGATCCAGTGAAGCCTAATGGTTTTCCACAGAGATACCTTTGAACCCTTGTAACTGTTAATACTACAATGAGTCCATTTACACCTATTCCAGGCAATTAATTTCTGCTTTTAACTGACTACAAAAAAGTCCTGCGGGGTAGGTGGACAAAGAGCAAATGTTCTGTATGATTAAATCCCACGTGAGGCAGCAGGCCAGACCTAAACTGAGAAATGCAAACCCATATTGGTATCCAGGGGGTTTTAGCTGCTTGTAGAAAGACCTGCTTCATTCCCTCCCACAAGTAGGTGCTCACAGCTCTTCCCTGAGGTCCAGGCTGCTGCTCTGCTCGGGCACTGCTGCCAGCAGGGACCTGCCCTGCCTGTGCACCTCCCTCACCTCACCCAGCCATCACGAGGGGCTGCACTGGGGGATTGGGAAGCAGCCACAGTGGGAATGACTTCCACGTACAGCTGCAGGGTACCAGCAGAGACAAAGTTATCACTGAGCTCATTAATTATCCTGGCAGCCAGATAATCTGGCTACGCTGTCATTCCCCATCAGATGTCAACACTGAACTCTGATGGCCCCAGCTGCACCTGCAGGAAGGAGTTCCAGCTCTGCCCTCCAGCCCAGCAGAAACCCTTGCTGTAGGACAGCTCAAAGGGTGCCATGTCAGTCTTCCACATGGGAACAAGAAGTGGCTGCTTCATGAAGAGCCGAGGTTTCTCCCAAGAAGGTGCTTTCCCAACAACCCAGCTCTGAGCAAAAACCACTCCATCTTCATTAGCTTTTAATTATGCCCAAGCAGAGCAAAGACAGATGTTCCAGCAACGCTGGATTGAACCCTCTTCTCCATCCCAGCCACTCACACTGACTTTCCAGGCATTAAAGTGCTGTTCCAGTGCCTCTCCAAGCAAACCCACCCAGGCACCCAACCTCTCTCCCCCACCATCCTTCCCAGTTTCCAGTGGTCCTGCAGTGCTTGGCTCCCAGAGAGCTGAGCAGGAGGCAGCAGCAGAGCCCAGCAGGCACCGTTCCCTCACGGTGACTCCCTGTACTCCACACTAATACGCAGCCAATCTCCCAAATGCCGTGGTTTATGGCTGCCATTTCCAAAATCATTTGTTGCCAGGTTCCAGGCATAAGCAAAGCAATTCTGCAAACATTACATTTAGGGTAACAGGTATCATAAAACTCGCAGAATGTCAAACACTAGCAGTGAAGTCGACTTGGATTCCCTGCGGAGGGGCAGGGAACGGCAGGCAGAGCCATTGCTCTGCACAAGGACACAGCCACAGGCTGTTAATATTTCTTATTTTAAAGTTACTGTCTTCCACTTGCAATTGCTTGTGACTCTTCCAGGCAAGGAGGGGATTGTAATAATTGTGCTACTCGGCAGTCTCTGATTTATTCTGTTTGTGGAACAAGAACCACGATGATTTGGTTTAAATTAATCGTATTTCAATACGAGCGCTGGCTGATGACAAGAGCTTGTTAACGTGCTCTCTCCAAATACCATCTCTGTTGCACAGCCTCAAGTTTCTACAGATGCTAAATGGCATTACAGGTGCTTCATTCAACACCTCTGGGCACAGCCTCAGGTGTTCAGGGCCTTTTAGAAAGGGAATTTCCTGTACTGCTCTTAAGGTCCTCGTCCCACCCAAAGATCTCCAGGCTTGCTGATCTCCAGCCAGCTTCTCCTGCTCCCCACCCTTGTGTCAGTGAAAGGCAAACCCAGCAGCACAGGTTCAGTTTTTGAGTCATCACCCTGGAACAGGGCTGAATTAATGCTCTCAGTTAGTCGCTCTGCATTAGATCAGTGTTTAAATGCACACAGCTAAAAATTACTCGATGAAGGGTAAAATGGGTTAGCGTTTAGTCTCCAGCTGAAGTGTTCCTCTGCACTGAGCTCCAATTCCCTATCAGATGGAAATGTAATGAATGCTGCTCTATCAATGTTTGGTTTTGTTTGCTTCTCCCCCAAGCAGAAATGATCCGATTCCTCAGCGATCAGCCGCATGCAAATCGGAGCATCTGAGCTTCTGTCCCATTACATCCCTCAGGAGACAGTGGCCTATTGCTAACATGTAAAATCAGAAACATCCAGTGGCTTTAAACCAGAAATCTGCACTGCACACTTGTTTTTAATGTGTCTAAGGTAATTTCTGTACTACTTTAATGGAAATAAAGTTGATTTAATTTTGTGATCTGTGTAGCTATCAAAATCCATCTGTTCAGACCTATGAAATTTACCCAGAAGCTGAATTTCATCTTTCTTATGAAGTTTTCCATAAAAATTTAACAAGTTCTAAGGGAGATACAGTTTTTCTTCTCCCCCCCAAAAAGGAAGAGACAAGGAAACAACAAAAGTCAAAAGTAGCAGCTCCTCCCTCCCCACACCTTCTTTCATTGCAAAATGTCCCAGATGCTAAAATTAGTGCTGGGCTCTGCTTTTTAAGGTGCCACATTAGCAGGATGCTTAAAGATTATTTCAGAGTCAGCTGGCAATTCAGCATTTCACATCTCATATACCTTTAGAGAGGTTTCTAGGGAAAGGTAACAGAAGCTTTGAGGGGTATAATAAAGCCTTAGATGGGGTAAAACACCATGCAGGTTGTACACCTCTGTGTAAGCACTGAGAAGCTATGCCTGCCATCCTCCAACTACTCCTTTGTAAAAAGTCAAACAAAACCCATCCCATTTTTGTTTTACTAATGAAAACACTAGTAAGTGAACTATTCTACCAGCTTAGCAACCTGAGATTACAGAGAGTCCTAGATGAGTCGTGTTTAAATTACGTTTCAAGAGCCAACTTCTGGTGGGAGGGGGTGTGAGTAATGGAGTAAAACAAGTGCAGTGTACAGAAGCATTTTGTTATTAAAATTGTGTATACTGTAAAACCGAATTTGCCTCTTTCTTCCTCCCTTTTCAAGCAGAGGTGTCAAAAGCTCACCCTTTCACAATATGTAAAGACCAGCCTACACCCACTGTCCCAAGCAGACAAGGCAGGTTTGGGCCAGTCCGTTTGGCAGAACCCCACCTCAGTGAGCTGGGCTGCAGGGTTCTTCCCAAACAACACATCTCTTGACTAGCAAAACTGCCTGAACGAGCAAGATGAGAGTGAAAACCGAAGCCAAGCCAAACTCGTGGCCCTGAGGCTGAACCCCTGTGAGTCCCTGCAGCAGAACAGCTCAGGCAGCACCATGAGCCCCAGCACCAGCTGGCAGAGCTGCCAGGCCCTGGCTCTGACCTGGGGGTCCCCCTGAGTCACCAGGTGGAACACCATGACCACCTGCTGCTCATGCTGCCAGCCAGGAGCGTGGCTTTTCCAACAGGACCACCCTGCCAACACTTTAGCGAGGACACACAGTCCGTATGGTTCAGAGATGTCAAACTAGCAAGACATCCCTTCAGCTCTGAGTCACAGCCA
Organism: Pseudopipra pipra; assembly: GCF_036250125.1. Taxonomy (NCBI): domain Eukaryota; kingdom Metazoa; phylum Chordata; class Aves; order Passeriformes; family Pipridae; genus Pseudopipra; species Pseudopipra pipra. Next base: position 1,673,375 of record NC_087563.1, on the reverse strand, counting down.
TCTGGGAAGTGTCACAGTGCCTTCCCTGTACAGAAAGTTTCTGTCTATGGGCCACCACAGCAAACACAACCTTCACAGCCAGAGTGCCTCAGTAATATGGGAAGGATTTCTGATTTTGAGAAGTGACAAGTTCACGGACACAACCCAGAAGCCTTGATACAAGAGCTGAACGAAAGAACAAGTTCCAGGATGTTCCAAGATGATTACATGCACCCAACTGCCAGCTAAAATCATTTTAGTAACTAAGCCTTAGCTGCATTTACTTTTTTTCCAAAAGGTTTGGCTGGAACAAGTTCTCAAGGGTTTTAAATGTCAGTTGGCAAACTGCCTCTTAAATCCTTCTAATACTTCAAAGCAGCACATGATATATCTATTTTCCTAAACTCTTAGAGAATAATTTTATGAGAAAAAGCATCTCAACTGCAAAACCAGTTGTTCCCACAAGCAAAGGTAAGACACATAAGAGAAAAAACAGTATTCTGAATATATTATGCAAAAGCTTTAAATCCAATAGTAACAAGGAAATGTCAACATCACTAGTAACTTACTTTTATAAATGTAGGCTCTGTTAAGACAACTGCAAAAAAATTGAGACTCAAGAATTTGACTGGAGAGGACTGTACAGATGAACTGAAAACTGCAGCACTGGACAACTCTGACTCCCTCCTCCACTGAGTGGCCAGGCTAAAACCCTGATGACAATATTTACTGTAATCTGTTCTCAAAGTAAAGTTTTACAAAATCATTGTTATCTAATCAAAAATTTAATTACCATGAAGATATTAGGAAAAAAACTGTACTATAATGAGTTAAAGCTCTATTTACCATATTTGACATCAGATCCACATGCTCTGGGTCTTATTTTGGAAGAAATCTTTTCCCTGTGAGGGTGGTGAGGCCCTGGCACAGGCTGCCCAGAGAGGTGGTGGCTGCCCCTTCCCTGGAAACATTTGAGGTGAGGTTGGATGGGGCTTTGGGCAACCTGATCTAGTTGAAGCTGTTCCTACTCATTGCAGGGGTGTTGGATTAGAAGGCCTTTAAGGGTCCCTTTCACCCAAAACATTCTATGATTGGGGGGGGGGGAAGACAACTGTCTCATTAACAAAATTGGTGTTTATTTCTGTGATGGTTTTGGCTGCAAAGGGCACCGAGCAAACCCTTCTGGGCTGACAGGTAACTAAATCCGGATTTTAGCTCCTCACCTGGTTTTAATCAACAAGGTCTATAATTTGACTTTTTCTCCTGTCTAAGTCTACTAAAAGGACAAGACTAAAGCACTAAATACACACAAAAATCATCTGAGACCATCTGAACTGGCAGCATAAGAACCAGGAGCCAGGAACTGAGCTGTGACCAGTAGGGAACACACCTCGACTTAAATCCAAGCTCTTCTCCCCAGTGTGACACAAACACTTCCAATACACACACAAGCAAAATTAAAGGCTATTCCCTACTACCAGGACATTTAAAGGAAGTAATAAATCTTTCTTTTATAAACCCAAATTATTTATTTTAAATGTCATTGAAGTAACTTACCTGTTTTCTCCCAGCAGGCTCTACTACTTTTATGTTGAATACTCAATCAAACTACACACAGACGAGGTGCTGGTTTTCTTTTCCACCATTCCCTACCCCAAAGGGTGGGCAGTGCAGCCACTGTTTGATATAGGTGCATCATGCTTTACACCAATTAAAAACCCAGCCATATTTCATAGGAAGTCTTCAAGTAAGTGGAAAAGGTTCATCCATCAAGAAGGTTCTTAAATAATGAATGAGTCATAATTCTTTACAGTCAAAAGCAATTAATTTTCTGTATTGTAATCAGGAGAATAAATCTGAAAAATCCATTCTAACGGCTCTGAATCTAAAGGTAGTGTTGCAGCTGAATTTTTAATCTTAAAATACAGGAGCAACGAGGACTTCTGCTGTTTAAACATACAATCTTCTACCAAACAGAACAGCTTTACTGCATATTTAATAGGTAGAACGGGTTTTGCAAGACCACATGAGACAGCATTAGATACAGGAAATGCATTTCAAGTAGAAAGGTCCTTCCAAGATACCTCTCAACTGTACAGACACTAAAATACTTGAAATATCTTTTAAGAAGTGTACAAAATAGTCAGAAAAGCTTACTGTGAAAAGTAGTTTTACTTATGTGTTTGCAAAGAGCTGAAAATATTGAGAAGAGTGTTAATGTGGAATCCAGCTCAAATGGATTCAACAGCAACTATTCCTATTAGGATGCATTTGCTCTCTTTCCTACTAACTCCTAAATAATCCATCACGTATCCAGAACCTCTGCCTCAAAAGCCATGTGCTGTTAGCTGGGACTCTCAATTTCTGCCCTCAAATGGATTGCTTCAACCCTGACACCACTTTAGGTTTTAAATCTTTTAGAGAAAAAAACCTGTAAAATTAATAGAGCTCTTAGTAAAGCTAATAATGACACAGTCTGTTAAGAGAGAGAACATGGGAAAGGGGACAGGGACACAGATTACAAGGGAGCTTCCATCTCTAAAGACACCACACCACAGCTAACAGGGGGAAACACACATTCCCCTGCACTGCAGCACTCTCAGAAGCTTGTTAACAACTTCTGCTTTGAGTAAAGCAAATTTTAGCTACCCAAGCAGCCCACCTGATCCAGAAGGGAGTCACGCAGGGAACATCCTCAGCACACGCCTATCAAAGGGTGTGAGCCAGGAACAAACCACTAAGTTGGGAAAACCACACAGCAGGCCCCCATTCTGCAAGCCCCCAGGTCTAACCACACACCTCTCATTTGAAGAGCACAAGATATTAAAGCATCATCTCTGATGTCCTCAGGAGAAGACAACATGCTTCAGTAAAGACATGTAAGTACCTATTGATCGCGTCTCGCCCTCAAGCGTGCCATCCCCAAATAAACACAACATCTGCTTGAAATTCTAGATGAATAATTCAAAGGTTAAAGAATTCCTCTTCAAGCTTTCCAGACAGTCCTGAAGATGGAAATAGCTGTGTTGCTGCTTCCAGGCAGGACAGACACCTCGCTCAGCACCCGGGGGGCCGCAGGAGGCTGCAAGACTGACCAGAGCACAGGCAGCCAAGCTGGGGAACTCCTAAGGACAGCCAGAAGCTCTCTGGGTCTCAAGTGTGTATCTCCAGGGCCCAGGCCTTCAACAATCTCACAGCCACGGGGCAGGCAGGCAGGGAAAGCTTCCCTAGTTTTATATTCTTCTCTATGGATGACGGGCTCAGCTCTGGGATGTCTATTAGCACCACGGCAGCTGTGGAGCCTGGAAATAACAGAGCTGTGACTACATGACAGATGCCTTTTGCCTGCAATTAGCATCCAGAAACTTCCAAAAAGGCTAAGGTTAGATATCTGATTAGGCTGAACTACAAAAAAAAAAATACAGTAAGCTCTGGCAGGTACTGCATCTCCAACGTGATGCCACACTGCTGAACAGAACAGAAATAAGGTACCTCTGACAATCCCTGAGTCCACAGTGACAGGGAACTTTCAGGAGGCGTCTGTTCATCCTTTACTGGAACTGCTCAACGTCCCACACGTAATGAGCTCTTGCCAGGTATTATTTCCTGCCAGAGAGTAGAGATCAACTCTCCAGACCAGCTAAAATATGTCCATCCTTTGGATGAGGAACATCTGCTGCCCACAGTCAAACTAATCCAACACCCACAGAGCCCAATGCACAACATCACAATGGCATTCCAGGTCTTTACAGACCACTCCAAAATACCTTCAGTGCTGGGAACTGCTGGACATGCTGCAGTGCCTCTTCAAGGTTAGGATTTGTCAGCAATGTAAATATTTATTGACAAATCTGAAACTTGGAGAAAACCCACCACTGCTCCAAATCCAAGAGGTGTTTATGGAATGAACAGCTCTTGCCCTCATGCTGCAGAGGTGTCTCTCCCCAGCAGAGACCAGGACAGCAGCCAGCACCTGACACGCAGCGAGGGTCCTGTGCCAAGAGCAGGGAGATGTTTACATGGGAGATGTGGGATGTGGAGTGCTCAGCATCCTCCTCTGAGGCAGCTGAAGCCTCTCCAGGCCCCTCCTGTGACTGAGAGCTGTCCAACATCACACCCAAATGAAGTACTGCGGAGGCAGACACAGCCTGCAGTGCATCCCACAGATAAATCCCAGGGATATTGCCCCTCGTGCCTACAGCTGTCTGTGGACAACAATTCACCTGACAAAGCACACCAGGGATGGTGTCCAGAGACACAGGAGAAAGGTTTATACCACATTCAAGTGAGCTGATGCCACCACTCTGCAGACTGCTTGCTTCTTCTCACTGGGCTCTCCATCACTTGAATATGTCACAGTAAAGCTGCACCATCAAGAGAGGAACTTTCTGACATCTACTTTTACTGTCCATTTATTCAAAATCAGTAGTCTTCATCAGGCAAATTAAGTGATCATCAGCTTTAAAAACCAGTTTCAATTGTTAATGCAGACCCAGCTCCACTGCAGCACATTGTTCACTGCAACTCCTCCAACTCCACCCTGGGCTGGAACAGTCAGGAACAAAACTCAGCCCTGCTTGGCCATCAGACACCCTCTGGGAGCCATGAAAATACAAGGAAACCACTCCAAAATTATGAGGTTATGCAAATAACAGAGCAACCCAACCACCCCATCCCTCTAAAACATTCATTGTGCACACATATGTGATTAATTAAAATATATACATATAAAATAGAGATGTTTCAGGTGGATTTACTGTGTAAAATATGAAATGTATGCAATCAGTGATCCTGGGGAGCTAACTGAAATCAGTATTTAAAAATGAGACACAAATCTCAGAAAAACCCCTACTGATGGTGAAGTTGAAGGGAGAAAAAAGTCTAAAGTTTCATTCTTTTTTAAATTACTCTCTGCTGTTTGCTACATTTGCTTATGCAAGAGAAATGTTTTTAACTACTGACAGGACTAGGACTAAATGACAAGTCCACACACTTGATGCAGACTGTTCATAGACACAAGGTGAAAAATATGATAAAGAACATGAACAGGTTTCAGTGAGCTGAACCAGGAAAAAAAACAAACCCACACCCCTTCTGAGTAGAAAATAGGACTTTTTCTGTGATTATTAAAACAGCTTCTACCAAAGCCAGTAGACAGCCTGATTCCAACTTTGAAAAGTGGTTTGGTTATTTCCTTTTTTGTGTGCAATGCAGCTATAATCAGGAAAGGCCTGCTTTACCACTGTTATCAAAAACATTCCAGAGCCTTTGAACTAAATATTTCAAGTTAGTAACATATTTCCAGTTGCTTCACTAATATAAAAAATGCTCCAAAAATCTTATTTCCTCCCATAAGAGCTATAATTTGCAACTTCAGTCTTGCAGTCTGTTCCCTAATGTAAAAGAAAATTCAGACAAGACAGTCTTCCCCCAAATTTCATAGCATCTTTTAACCTTAGTGGCAGCTGACCAAAAGCTTCAGGACTGCTCCAGGCTAAAACCAATTCCTAATCCCTGTAACTTGCTCTAGAAATCCCAGTTGAGGGCAATGCTGGGAGCAGCTGGAAACACTGGGACTGGTTTGTAAGAATTCCCATCTTAAGAACAACCAAACGTGGCTGCCCCATCCCTGGAAGTGTCCAGGGCCAGGTTGGACAGGGTTTGGAGCAATCTGGTCCAGCAGAAGATGTCCCTGCCCATGGCAGGGGGTGGAACAAGATGAGCTTTACAGTCCCTTCCAACTCAAACCAGTCTGTGATTCCATGAATCCCAGTTGTGAAGTGACAGAATTCACCCCCTGCCCATGCAGGAACCCAGTTACCAACCTGGACATATAACCCCCTCCCCACCTTGTGCTCCTGCTGGAGGGGTGAGGAGAGATTTAATTCCAGGATCTTCGCAGGGAGCAGTAACTGGGCAAGTCCCTGTCAGTCCCTGAGGCAGGGGCAGCACGGGGGACACAGGTAAGTGCAGGGCTGAGGGCTGGATTGAGCTGTTCGAGGGGTTCCCAACGTCAGCAAAGCTTTTGATACTGTCTGTGCCAGGATCCTTCTGGACAAACTGCCCAGCCCACAGCTGGATAACTGTCACACCATGGGTGAGCAACCGGCTCATGGGTCGGGCCCACAGGGTGACAGTGACTGGGCTGACAGCAGGCTGGTACCAGCACCAGTGGGGCTCCACAGGGCCCCATCCACAGCCCAGAGCTCTCCGACAGCTTCATCAACCACGTGGATGTGGGAAGGGACACTGAGCAAGTGTGCCAGTCACACTGAACCACAAGGAGCCAGTGACTCCCTCAAGGGCAGAAAGGTCCTGCAGAGAGACCTGGACAAATCAGAGGGTTGGGAATCACCAACCATGGGAAGTTCAAAAAGGGAAAGTGCTGGATTCTGCCCTGGGATGGGGCAACCCTGGATGGACAGACAGGCTGGGAATGAGAGGCTGGAAAGCAGAGCTGGGAAAGGGCCCTGGGGGTCCTGGTGGGTGCCAGTTGTCCCTGAATCAGCAGTGCCCTGGCAGCCAGGAGGGACATCCCTCTCCTGGGGCATCAGGGAGGGGATTGTCCCGCTCTGCTCTGCCCTGGGGCGGCCTCACCTCAACATTGGGGCAGTTTGGGGGGACACAATGGAAGGAAGAGATTGAGCCATCAGAGAGTGTCCAAAGGAGGGACACGGAGATGGGGAAGGGCCTTGATTTGAAGGCGTGGGAGGACACTGAGGGCACTTGGTGTGTTCAGCTGGAGCAGAGGAGACTGAGGGGAGACCTCAGTGCAGTTCAACTGCCTGGGCAGGGGCAGAGGAGGGGCAGGGACTGAGCTCCAGGAGGGTTTGGCTGATCCTCTGGGGCACAGGGGGTGACTCTTGGGGATGGGCCTGTGCAGGGCCAGGGGTTGGACTGGATGATCCTTGTGGGTCCCTTCCAGCTCAGCTATTCTATGATACTGTAAGTCCTCTTCTGAACGATGGTGAAATCAAACCTTTAAAATTACTGTCTAGTGCTATCAATATATTATTTCTTGAGGGGAAAAAGTGTTATTGCAACAGCAGACAGTAATTTTTTTTTACTATTATTTGCACCTGTGATGTGGGGGAGGAGAGGGAAGGGATGAAGAGAGATGGTTGTTGGGTCTGAAAAACAACAGATTCTCAAACATTTTGTACTACTTTTGTGTATCACTACCAGGTAACAGAGCTACCACTGTTCTCTTAAGGCTTATTCCTATATCTAAAAGAAGGCAATAGCATAGGTTTTATGATATACAGCACAAAGACTCTATACCTCTGCAACACACATCCACCACTGAAGTAAAAATATCTATTCAAACAGATAAGTAATGAGAGGAAAGTGCCAGGGTGCCAAGAAAGTCATCCTGCAACAACATAGATCTTTTCCTTAAGAGCTCAAAAGAAAACCCAAATTGGCAATAATATATCATATGCTAAACCCAAGTTTTCATGGAACTGACATTCCCCAGTTTCCATTAAATCGTGATGCTGGGGTGAAGTTGGGACCCCACAAGCCAGACCTGGACCCAGTGTTAGCAAAGCTAATGTACCTGAACCCTTGTGCAAAACAGAAGCAGCTTATGTTTCTTATTCCCCTGACCATGTTTCCCAGTTGAGCTCAGGCTGAAGGGCTCTGACTTGCCCTGGCTCAGTGTGCCTGGGCCCCCCGCTTCGAGCAGCACTTCCCCCTGTGATGGAAGTGCCTCAGCAACAGATGGGAGGCAGAAGAGTGTCTGAGCTCTATTTAACACAGCTCCAGATGTAAAGAGGTTATTTTGCAGTGAGTCTGGCATCCTGCTCCTCCTGGAGTGTGCCAGTCTGTCTTCCTCCTGCCTCCCTCCCCTGAGGTGCAGGCACGGGCAGGAGCTGGGGCTCAGAGCCCAGCGCCCCATCCAGGCTGTCCTGCTGTGCCCCCACACACCAAGGGCTGGCTGGGCACGTGTCCCCTCCAGGGTCACCCTGCACCACAGCCCCCACCCCACCCAGAAAGGAGCAAAACCTCTGTGATGGAAAAACAGCAGGACAGCACCATCAGCCTCCACAGGCCCTAGAGATGGATGGATCAGGACTACATTTTAAAAAGCTACGTTTTAAACCTACACTGTTTCTCCACACAGCACCCATGTCCAAATTTGAAAAGGTTCTTCCCCCAGAGGCTGGTTGGGCACTGCCCAGGCTCCCCAGGGCAGTGGGCACAGCCCCAAGGCTGCCAGAGCTCCAGGAGGGTTTGGCTGATCCTCTGGGGCACAGGGAGTGACTGTTGGGGATGGGCCTGTGCAGGGCCAGGGGTTGGGCTGGATGATCCTTGTGGGTCCCTTTCACCCCAGCCCGTTCTGTGCTCCTGTGACTGCTCTGCAGGTGAGGCCTGATCCAGGCTGTGAGTGACAACCAGGAGCTGGATAAGGGCAGCCCAACATTTTGTCAACACTTACAGCTGTTTCCTCCCAAGTGATTTTGTTGAGTGACGACTAGTTAGGCTTGGCTACAGGTCAATTCATCTCACTTTCAGCATGGCTGGGTAGATGGGAGCAGCAGGATGGATGGGGGAATGTCTCAGAATACCAAATCAGAGGGACAAACCACTTCTGCAGGAGCCACCAGAGAGCTCCTGGGGCTGGTGGATAATTCACTACTGAAGACACCTTTACAGGCCTGGGTTTTGGGGTTGATGTTAATTAGTAACCTTTTCTAACGAATATCTCATGTTTTTCCTCTATAAATTACATGAACTAATAGATGTATCTAGAAACATGAAAAGCAGGCTGAAGTTTACACCTGTAGTAATTGTAAAAGCCTTGAGATATTGTAGTTTATCATATTTTACATGTGTGTGAAAGACTTCAGAAATAGAACAACTGAAATTGGAACAACACAGACCCCTGCAAAACTCAAATTAAAACCAGTGAGCCAAGACAGCATATGCCCTTTCCAAGAGGAAGAGAATGCATTATAAATCTGGGAATAAAGCCACCTAACTCCTGGCAAGACAGCTTGGAGAAACAGATAATAAACCAATCCTACCAATACAGTCACAAGACATTAAAAGTTTGAATTAATGTATCCTTTATTCATTATTAGAAATATAAATAGCTTTAATTTGCAACAGACTTTTAAGTACTTCCTTTAGGAAGGGATTCAGCAGCCTTGACCTGCAATACAGCAACAAAGAAACCAGGTATCAAGTTGCCCTTGATGGGAAGCAATAGGCATTAAAAACCAGAAACAGCATCAAAAGCTGACTAAGAACCTCAAGCCTCACAGCACCAAGAACAGCAGTACCTCCTCTCCATCATAAAATGGCCTGGGTTGGAAGGGACCTTAAAGATCATCCAGTCCCACCCCCTGCCATGGGCAGGGACACCTTCCACTGTCCCAGGTTGCTCCAAGCCCCGTCCAACCTGGCCTTGGACACTTCCAGGGATCCAGGGGCAGCCACAGCTTCTCTGGGCAACCTGTGCCAGGGCCTCACCACCCTCACAGGGAACAATTTCTTCCCAATATCCCATCTAACCCTGCCCTCTGGCAGTTTGAAGCCATTCCCCCTTGTCCTGGCACTCCAGGCCCTTGTCAATAGTCTCTCTCCATCTTTCCTGTCGGCTCCTTCAGGCACTGGAAGGCCACAATTAGGTCACACTGGAGCCTTCTCCTCTCCAGGCTGAACAATCCCAACTCTCCCAGCCTTTCCTCCCAGCAGAGCTGCTCCATCCCTCTGATATCTTGGGGCCTCCTCTGGACTCTCTCCAGCAGCTCCATGTCCTCCCTGTGCTGTTCCCCAGGGCTGGAGCAGCTCTGCAGGTGGAGCATCTGTGGAGGCAAGTGAAGGTCCTGAGAAGACAAAACAGCTTGGAAGCCTGGCTGCCCAGGAGGGGGATGGCTCTGAGTGCACTAAAGGAAGCCAACAACCTTTTTCTCATCATCTCCACTTACCCAAAGCAAGTGACTCACCAGGGCACTGTGTGAGATTAAAAAGCACTGAGAACATGGCATGTGTAACTTCATTTCTTACAGAGGCATCACCAAGCCATTATTTACTAAGCTAACTAATTAGGCAGCCACCCTTGCAGATAATAAGAATGCATTAAAGTATTTAAAATTCCAGCACAAGCCTGACACATACAAAGTGGTTGCCCTTCTTCAAAAGAAAACGAATGTCAAAGGAAATAAACCATTTAGGAACAGTCAGCACATCTGAGGTGGAATGGGAAGGTGGCATCACCTAATTGTTCAGGAAAAGGAAGGGAAGGAAAGCAAAGAAGAGCACTATGGGATGCAGAGGCATTTAAGATTTTTATTGTATTAGTCTCTAATTGTTAAGAAATCATTAGATAGATGATTTAAATTAGCATTAGACAGATGATAAAGTAACAGCTACCCAAAAAAAAAATAGAAAATCTACAGAACTGCAAAATCTGGCACAGAAAAACCTGGAAATTGAAGGTGCTTAAACTGAGAGTAATCTGAAAAACCCAGCTGGTTAAACTCAGAAATAAGCTGTAACTGAATACACTTCACTGCAGTCTAGCACTGAAAGCACCCTTCCCTTTACACAGCACTGCTCCACAAGTGGGTAATATAACCAAAGCCATAGAGCAAGTTTACAAAACACATAGAGTAATTAATTCACTGGAAATAACACCAGGAATACTCCCAGGGGATACAAGTGCCCTGCGTACTTGATGTAGTTGTGCTCTCTAAAAAAACACTTCCTAAAGTCCAGCTGAGGGTACCCATAATTTGGGAGGGAGTGAGGGGACACATGTTTCCACAGCACTACAAAAACTGGCTGGGGATAAAAATTTAGAGGCAGTTTGGAGAATTCAGCACCTGTCACCAAAAAGCCAGTTTTACTGTCTCTGTGAATAAGCCTTCATGTGAGTACATGAGGAGTACCAGGACATGAAGATTTGCTTAATTATCACCTTGTTCCTCACAGGATCTCCCCACTTACTGCTCCCACAGCTGAGTCCCTGGGTATCTGCATATCCAGGAGCAGCCTGTCAGGGTGAGGAAAGCTGTGTGTGACAACAGTGGGAGATCAGCAGGAGCCCACAACACCCAGGTGAGCCTGGGCAGCCACCTCACCTGCAGCTACCAGAGAGCCCACCCTCACAACCCCAGAACATCACCTGCTGTATTTATTTGTGAAGACCTTGCCTTCCTCAGCTAAGAGGTCCCATAGGGGCAAATGTGCCCATCATGCAGGCCATCAGCTCCAAAGAGGTCAACTGCTCAGGTACGAGGCAGAAGGGCTTTTAGCTTCTTTCTCCTCAGTTATTTCTGCATTAACTTCTTGTTTTCTTGGCTTTTTTCAGTCCAGTGACCTCTAGAATTGGGATTCTTTGACTCCTGGAGAGATGCCCAAAAACTCATTCTGCCTCTAAGGAAATTCACAATTTGGCATTTAAGGGGAACAGTATCAAGTGATATGGCTGCAGTCTTATTTTGTGCTTGACATCAGAGCTCTTGAGTCACCTTCTTCCACCAAAATGACTCAATAAAGACAGTCCTCAAAGGAGAGCTTCAAAGGCACAGCAGGGGAGAGCAAGCCAGCCCCACATTACCCACTTCTCCCTTCACAATCCAAGGAGCTGAGTGGTGAGGTGGGGGGATACACAAACCCTTTGGAAAGAGAGAAATGAAGTTGAAGCCACAGATGCAGAAGCCACCTGGGCAATACCACATGGCCAGTTGCTCAACCTCTACACAAGCAGAATTAATTGCATTAATTCTGGGGTTTAGTCAAGAGGTTTTGAACAAAATTAATGCATACTTAAAAGCAGTGCACAGTATTGGGTTAAAAAACATGGGGACAGCATGGAAATGGAGGTATCTGACTTAGGAACATTCACAGCTGCAATTCAGCTGCTGGGAAGCCTCCATCCAAACCTGCAACACAAGACACAGGACAAACTCTGTGTGCTACAAACAAGTCCCAGGGTTTCCCACTCAGGAAACAGTTTTTTTAAAAGCATCATATGCCAGTGTTGCAGGTCATAAGTTAATATCAGAAAAGAAACTTCAAAATAGAGCAAAGTCTCAAGCACATAATGAGATGGGTGTCTTGAAGAAACTGCTGGACGATACTTCAGGATCTCCAGCATTCCTTAATATTTCTGTGTGTATTTTAATTTTGAGAGATATTATGCAACTACATTCATATAAAGACAACATGAAAAGAAATTTAACAGTATCAGAATTATTTGAAGTCTTGAATAGTTTAGGATAGTCAGTGTCTCCACACCCCTAAACTGTCCCTATGTCTCACAGACAAATCTTCACCTGTCATTGCATTAAAAAAATTCCAAAAATGGGAGGGAAAGGGTGCCTGCCTCACTTGCAGTGAGAACCTTAGTCCAAAATTCAATCAAAGGCAACAAAAAGTGTCTTTTTTCTTTAAAGGGATCCATCTTTTAAATACAAGGTCAAAATAAATTCCCTAAAACCAGCAGCAGAAAAGCAAGCTAGAAGGACACTCTGGAGGAGACCTGAAGCAGAAAGGGCTGGGTGGCCAGAAACCCCCACCCAAGGGCACCTGAGCCTTGCTGAGCTGATCTGAGGGTCTGCAAACACCCAGACTGACCTGCCCTGCACCCCCAATCTCTCTCCAGTTACTCCACTGCACATTCCCTCATCATCCATATTTCCTTTGCCCCACACATACTTCACTCTCAAGATATCACACCTACAAAGCTGAACCACTTCTAAACCTAGAACCTTCTGTTTTCAGAGCCTTTCCCCCCCCCCAAAGAGCTACCAGGCTTCATTTCCCCAGATCTTCCTGCAGGTTTCATACAGTAACTGATAACATCAATTCAAGTTCTCATATTCAGTAAAGCACAGCTGACAGCACCTCAGGCACACTGAAGGGATTCTGAGCTGAAAAGAAATGTGCTTTTTCTGGCCACATATGGCAGCAGTAGAGCACCCAAAGAAAGGCAAAAACCTTGTTTCCTGAGAGTCAGAGGTTAACATGAAAGCCAATAATCCATGAGCAGCTGCACATGGCACAACATTTGTGTTCAACCTGACACAGAGATGATAAAAAAAAAAACCCTCCACTTGTGAAAGGCACAGATATTTTGTGAAAGCAAGCTCAGAACCATCTGAGTTTGCTTCTTCACTGCCTTCTGCCAATTTTGCACATGCCTTGGTTTTTCCCTTGTGGCCTGATGCTGAGGGAAAACTTTTTGAGTTGGCACTGAGAAAAATGCACCTTTTAGCCCAGTTTTGCCAGGCAGCTCCTGGCCTGACAGTCTGTGGTTTGCTGTTGTGATTGTAAAGAAACCACTTTTCTAGAATGCCTGTTCAGCAAGAATAATTTTTGAGTATACAGTCTCCGAAGTCATAAAGTCAATGTTTTCATAGAGCTGGAGCAGAAGGTTTTTAACTCTGGCATACACAAGCTGGCTCTGCTGTTTGCCCTCTACCTCCTGTCCCTCCTGCTAAAGGAACGTGTCCCGGTGCCAAAGTTCTCTCCTCTATTTCAACAGCTTTCCAAGACACAGCTTAACCCTCATCCTTTCCTCAGACATGAGAAAGATTAAGTCACTCTTCTGCCTCTATTTAAATTCCAGAGGGCTGCCACTACTTGGATAAGCCACAAATGCTAATTATTCTATATTGATCCTGTTGACTTTCTGGGACAAAGAAGGTCTAAAGCTCCAGGACACATTATGAGCGTTCCAGAACATCAGCTTTTTTACACAGGATAAACCAAGTTAAGCAAGACCACAGTCTAGACAGAACAGAATATCCAGGTTTCCATCAAGACCTCTAACACCTGTGGCACGGTCTGTAAAAAAGATGAAGTGGTACCAGACACTCATAGGGATAGAACTGTCCTCATTCTCTCCCTTCATTATCTGCTGAATTCCATCTTGCAGATGGACAGGAACTACATCCAGAGTTTTTATTAGATCAAGGCAAAAGAGAAAAGGGGAAGTTCAGGACTTGAGATGCAAGTATTTTGTTACAACACAAGAGCCATGGTATTCCAGCTTTGTAATAATTCCATCATCCCTCTCCTCCGACAAGAGGAATTTAAAAGCCCAGTTGTGTGTGTAATACTTCTGCACACTGAGAGCATGATCCTGCTAGAGGCTAAAAGACTGTTTATCCACAGATCAGCAGACACTGCAAATGTACATGCTCCATTCCATCCATACTCCTTGATTTTGACTTTGAGAGACTACTCAAGTATCACCAAATGGAGTTTCATTACGGGTGACTATATATTTAATCTTACATGGGCAGAGAAAGTTCAAATATTTTCCTACAAAACAGTACAGTTCAAATGAATTAAGTCATAACCCACAAAATGTTAAAGCAGAATCAGTGCATAGCATTAGAGCATATTTATGTAAAATGATTTACAGCTCAACGGGAGTAAAACACTGCTAGATGCCAACCACCACATCACAAACAAGTGTGTACACATTATTTCAGGTCTTCTTTCCACCATCTTAAATGTTATTTCATCAACATAAGAATTAGAAAGGTCTGGATTCATAAGGTAATATGAGAAGATCAGATATGTGTTACATCTGCTAACATTAGAGATGGATATACGTCTAACAAGAAAGTTTCACCAGTATAAAACTAAAGGGGTAGGGGAGGAAAGGAGGGATCAAGTAGGTTGGAAACCTCCACTGCCACTGCAGGTATTCACAGGATTCAATTCCCACATGTAGAGACAGCATTAGAGTTCAGTTCTCCTGCACACATGGCTGCAGTGAGCACTGTAAGTGAGAGCAGCAACCTTCCTCCTTTTACATATATTAAGAGTCTACAACGAAAGTGCTGCAAAGCATAGAAAGGCTGCAAGGGTGAGTTCTGCTGTACAAGGCAGCTCAGACTAAGTCCCAACTACTGTCAAATCTATTCAACTCAACAGAGTTCTCTCTAGCAGTTCTGCACCAAGCGAGCAGCAAAGGCTGAAGGCAGTGAGTGGATGGAGAGCAGCAATAATTTAAGATTTCAATAGACTGCTAAGATCATGCTGGAACCAGACCTGAGGTGAATGCTGGGCTTTGCTAGGTTTCTTTCAGGAGGCACTAAGCCAGCCATAAGCTTCTTTAAACAGTGCATTCTCACTGCAGACACAAAAACTGTTTTGGGCCTGAAACAGGATCCAGGACTTCCAAGTTGTGCCACTGACATCAATGTCCTGGCAGCCTCAGCAGAGTCTGACACGTACCCCCACCCATGGCAAACAACTGGAGCCCACATGTGCTGCCCTCCCCCCATGCAGGGCCAAGTATCCCGAGTTGTTTGGCATCTCTAAACCAGCCATCTCCCACGCACATGCAGGGTAACCACTGGAATGACAGGGAGCTCCAAAGAGCTTTAAAACCCAGAGCTCACAAGGCTCTCAAATCTTTCATGAGCTAGCTTCTGTTTATTTCCATAGCTGCTGTATTGCTCCCAAAGAAGTAAAAGTTGCCAGAATGCCTCCTGAAAACACCCCCCACACTAAGTCCCAGAGCAGGAAGGTGTTGGGTGAACAACCTAGAAGCTCTTTTCTGTGGCCCGAAAATGCCCGACTGACGCAGTGAGAAATTCTAATCATCTTCATCAGGCTTCACTTCAAGGATGCTGAATTATTTACTCTGTGGCAGCCTGTAAGCATTAAACTTAAAACCTCTATCACTTCAGAAGTGTTCTGTTTTTAAAAGCAGCAGCTTTGTCAAACTGATAATGTCTATGGAAATTAGAGCCCAGCATAACAGCACGGCTCTCTACTGAGCAGCAAAGTCCATGACAGGAAAACCCATCCAGGCTTTCAAACCACGTCCATCACATCAGCATTCAGGCATCTTAAACTGACAAACAATATTAAAAAAGAAAGTGTAGATTATCTCAAGGCAGAATTTTTATCAGCATCTTTATCATCAACACAGATCACTGTGCCATTTTAATTCACATCTATTTCCACAGAAACAGATGCTTTCATTAGAAGGGCTATGCAAGAGCCCTTTCAGTATATAGATACTTGCTATAAATGATCTTTACCGTCATGTGAAAATTCACATGTGTTCCTTTCCAAGCTTGGATCCCTGATGGGCACAGAAAGCTGTGGATCAACATTATTAATAGGCAAGTTTATAATGAAAACACATCTCCATTCCGTAAATCGCAAGTGCGTCAGGAGTAGAAATAACCTTTGCTGGTAGTTCTGAAGACAAATGATTTCTCCCAGCAGATATTGAATAGATAAGCCAGGCACTTTGCTGCCCAATCACTTTCAAGCATCAGAGATGCTCAAAGAAGCTTAGGGAAGAAAAACAAAACAGTGCAATTAAGATCGAGGAAACAGCACTTGTTTGGAGCAGTACATTTCTGTAAGAGCACTGAACACAGATACAAGGGTGCAAAACAAGCATTTAGCAAGCTATGAGTTCACCAAGCCTAAAACCAGAAGTGCTGAGACCTCCCTTCAGATACCCCGAGATCCAAACCATGCTGGCCTGCAAGAGTTCCTGAGGCAGCCTGGGCTTCAACCACCTTCAAAGTTGTGCCATACCAGTGTAAGTTCAACTAAAATCTAACACTAAAAGAAGTACAACCCACACTCCCAAACAGATCCAGCTGTGGTACTCAACCACTTGAGGCCAAAGAGAAGATGGAAACTGGGAGGGGAAAAAAACCCCCAAACCATCCTGAAATGATGTGTGCCTGGAATGCCTGCTCTGAAACAAGCTCCCAATGGCTTTTCTCCATTTGCTGCCAAGCACCTCTAATGCAATCCAGACAGTCAAGGACACAGTCAGAATGTTAATATGAAAGCATTAAGATTCCCATTGAAATGGGACCTGTCAAGCTACTTTATGTAACATGATTTATCGTTTCCAAATGTAGTAACAAGGGATTTTATTGTACAAGAGCTTGTGGTACACTACGGGGCTCCAGGTTCGCATTCTCTACTAGCCAAACTACAACTCCTGACAACATTTATGCTGTGCATGGCCCAGTTACTGGTGTGTGTATGAAAAGGGTTGCTGTATGCATTAGAAATTCATGGGGTGCAGAACAGACTTAGCGTGAGAGCTCTCTGCATGTTCCTGTGCACATTAAGCAGGGCAGGACACCTCCGACCGCCGCTGCCGAACGGCTCGTGGAGAGGAGCCCACCCGTCCCCACCCCGCAGGGCTCTCACATCAAGCAATAAAAACAGACTGGCAAAAGCTTAAGGAAGTTTTTATTTCCAGTCTTACGTGTCAATCAGGTAACTGATGTCTTCTGCAAGCTCAAGGCACACTGAGAGCAGACTGGGAACTGCTGGTTACGTTTTGAGAGCACGGCCTGCGCTTCCTTACCCTACTAAACCCCAAAAACCAACTTCAAAGCCCAGCCCCAACCCACCATCTCCTGGGTTTACCATGTGTGACACAGCTGACATTGAGGTAAGCTGCCCCAAGTCCTGCCCTAATAACACCCCCAGAGAGCTACAGTAGAGAGAATGTACCTGTCATGACTTGAAGTTTGTGGATTTGTGTCAGTGGACACATTTTCTTACCTCTCTGTTCTACATACCAGCTTCTCAGAAACACAGAAATATTTCAGCTGTCAGCCCACTGTTCTTTTTTTATGCATTTGCTTTCAGTACCTCAGTTATCCATGTATATTCATTGCAGTTATGTTAACTTAGAGGCAGAGCTGAGTAGCACAGTACAGAAAAGCAGAGACGGTGAGTGTACCTGCTCTGCACTGGGAGAGGAATTGCACCAGCTGCCAGTGCAAAGGCAAAGTGGGATAAATTGGTAGTAGTATCTAAAAATACACTGCTTGATACTTTCTATTTGGGGCAAACTGCAACCAGTCAACATGTACCCCCACACAAGATCATAGAGTTAGACACAAAAAACTGTTTCCATTGTATTTTCTTGTATTTCCTATTAACTTCTTCATTGGTGCACTGTTAATATTGACATTACTCAATTAGATGCTTTACTCTGTCCTCTTGGCCTACCTAAGTCTGGAATCGATGTCCAACTAAACTCAAATATGCTTTAACGCTTTTTCATTTAATTAATAAAATACATACCAAGAATGCCTGACTGCCACAGATCACACAAAGATCTAGATCTGGCCATCTGTGAGTTATATTACAAACTTAGCTACAACTGATGTGGTCAACTTACTGCATTCTGGGCAGTTGATCCCAGAACTAAGACCTTGGACTACTCTGCTTTTACAGCACTAGTCAGAAACAGTAATGAATTCTTTTAGGCCTTCCCCTTCTTCCAAATGCAAATAAACATCCATGTTTGCTATTTCAATCCAGGAGGGATCTGCAGTGCAAGTTTAAAAAGGAAAACTATTTTCTGTTGGAATTGTGAGAAGTGAGCAAAATCTATAAAGGAAAACAGCTCCCCCCGGTGAAGTGCAAGAGGAGAGGAGAAAGCTATAGAATCAGATGCCACAATTAAGAGATGAACAGATGGCATTTTAAGGAATGTGGCTTACAAACCAAGGGGTTGGGCCATCAAGTGGCCGATGATGCCCAGTGGACATTGGTAATGAAAGCCCATCTCAACACCCACAGTAACAGCCTCCTGCCACCACGGCTCAGAAGCTAAATCCTTCTGAAGGCAGCTGTTCATGGAGCTCCCTCCGTGCTCAGCAGCTGTCAGTGTTAGGCATCATTAGTTCAGGACTACACAACAAAACCAGAAATCAAAACACTGCCCAAATTCTGAACAGCCATGGCAGCTCTGGTCCCTAAACCTCAACGTAAGTGTGAAGATCCAAACAAGGCCCAGAAGGAGATGGTGGAATGTGACCACACCAGCATTTTGGCTTACATCAGCCACACTTCTGAAACTCATCTCCCAGTCACTGTCACGTCACATGCTGCAATTCTCATCCCAGAACTTTCCTGGGCCACATGAGCTGGATTTTCCAAGTGGATCTACACAAGGGGACAGCCACTACCACATCAGATGCTGACCAGTCCACAGGACTTGGCTAAATAATAATGATAACGAGGACACAGCCAAAGCTGAGAGGAGGTGTTGAGTATCTAATTAAACTAAGACACTTCATTCTGGGGAAACTAAGACCAAAATGTCCCCTACATGCTATGGCTCCAAAACAACATTAAGTGGCATAGAAAAACATGGGCAAGGAGTAGCTGCTCAGGGTCTTTTCCTAACTGAGACGAAGGAAACATCCAACAGAAGGGGCACAAGGTTGTTCTGCTTGAAAACAAAAGATGTTTCTTCACACAGCACCCATTTACGCAGAACTCCATGTCAAGGAAGATTATGGATGCTGTAAGTTTATAAGGGTTCAGAAAGAAACTACACAGATTCAGTAGGGAAAAATCCATCAAGAGCCATAAATGCAGTCAGCAATGCCGGCTCTGGAAGTGCCCGAGCTGCAGAATGCCAGCACTTGGGGACACTTGGGGTAAGTAAAACTACACACCTCCCTTGTTCCTGTCCTTTTGCTTGTAGGATCCACTACTGACCACTGTCAAGATAGGATACTGGCCTTGATGTACCAAATTTAGTTGGACTGCTCTTGAAAAGGGCAGAATAGGTGTGTTAGGTGGGAAATGAAATAACAGACACCAATCTAAGAAAAAGGGGATTCAAACTTCTGTAACAAACCACTGAAGAAGCAAATCTTGCCCTTGCACAATCACAGAATTCATCACCATGCCAGCAGATGCCAAGAGATCCTACAATTCAGTTTATTACCAAAAACTGTTATTTAGCTAAAGCTTTGCCAGACACCGTAACACAGCTTCCAACGCTTGCAGACTTACAGACCCTCAAGGACAGGAACACAAACAGTTAAAGTCTGGGTCTAAAACATTAAACTGAGTTATAAGCTATCTAGGAAACAGTCTTGTTATTGCCAGAGATCTGAAAGAAAACCCAAAAGCTAGAGGAAGTCACTAAAAGAGAAGGCATTAAAAACTAAAGGGGAATCTGCCTCAAGGCATTCCTGTGCTTCTGCCTTTCCAGTGTACTCCTCATCCAATCCTCCCTCTGAATTTTTACACTTGGCCAATAAATACCTCTTACTCTAGCACTTGGATAGGATTTATGATGCACAGCAAGTGCTGTGCAATTAACAGATTTAATGCCCAATTCACTTCCTCCTTCAAAGGGAGACTGGAGCAAAGCATCCCAGGAGCTGTGGGTATATCACACATACACATGAAATGACATTTCCTCTGCCACTACTCTAAGTCAGCACATCCCTACTCTTCCTGTAGATGTATCACATCATTTTCACTGCTTAGATTCCCAACTATTAGTCATTCTTTAGCTTAATCATGGAGGGGTTTACAGTATGGATTTTTACACACCATCCCACATTTCCACCATAATTTATCAATTGCTTTTTCCACTCCATTTCACTGAATTTCTAATCTCATTTTCCCAACTACACTGTCTACAATCATAACATAGCAGTGACTTCAAAAAATTCAGCATGCTCCACTAATTTCACAATGTGTTAAAGGAGATAACGGAGGGAATACATTCTTTAACTTGGTATCAGAGACAAGAGCACATGGCTGAGGAGGAGGACAGGCATTTCTGGGAGAGGAAGTCACAGCTCTGCACTCTCACGTGGGTATTGACCAACTTTCAATGAGACAAATGCCACCGACTCTTACATGGAAGACCGAGCATTTACCTCTTCCACATGTTCAATTAGTCTTTGGTGGCTGCTCCATTCTCAGTCATGCTGACAGGGCTCCATCCAAACCAGCAGCACGTTTGTTTGAGGGATTTTTGCTGATGCTTCTTCACAGACCAATAAAACACCCTGCTCACTGGAGTTTAGAATGGCACAACCTCGTGCTTTGTTTCCCAGCTGCACTCTGAAGTTCTACAAAGTGTCAATGCTGAGCACAAGCTACTTTCACAAGCAATTAAGAGAGACTACACGAATTACCTTGCTCAGCCCGCAGGCTACATCAGACTTGCATCAGTTTTGTTCAATTACTTTGTCCTTGTCTTTGGTAAACAGAAATCCTTGTTTTCCTTTCTCTCTACCACACACTGCATCTGTTCTCCAAATTCTACCACCCCAACCCCCATATGGCAGCCTTTGGACCAGTTTTACTCTGCACTGAAGTAATTTTTTCCAAAAGATTTGAAGTTAAGGTACTTAACACACTGAGGCACCTACTGTCTAAAAAAGGTATCTCTGAACTTTCACCGCAAACATGTTCAAAAGCATAAATAAGACTCCCATTAACGTTTCTTCAGACAATTTTACTTGCCACAGTTCTACAAGTCATATAGTTTGCTTAAGTTGTTGCTATTTTTGCAACTTTATTTCCAAAATCAGCTTTAACAGTACTCAAGTTTAATGACCAGATATAGTGTCAATCATGATATCCCGAGCCACCTCTCAACACAGCAAGTTACTCAGATGAAAACTCGCTGGGACAAGAGCAAAGGAGCAATGGAGGGGAAGAAAGTCTGATATTATATCATGATGCCTTCAGATGCAGAAGCTCATCCACATGATATGATACTTACTCCAACTGCAGAAACACTCCCAGGCTTCAAATACTGTGTGTGCACATTCAGTGCCTAAACACTGGAAAAGAACTGCTCAGAGCCCAATATTTATACCAAACTGCTCTCAGGATTCTTCACTAAATATCTGACTTCATACATCACCTCTACTCAAACTGAGTAGCGACAATAACTAACTTGATTCTGACAATTCATGCCTTTAGCTAAAAAGATGACACAGTTAAACTTTCCAAGAGTCAACAGAAGCAAAGTACTACTTTTTGCGTAAGCCCTGTTACTTTACGTAAATCAAGGTGGAAAAACAGACTAATTCCACTGAATTCCTATAAAAACCAACATTAACAGTCATGAAATAAAAGCAGTGCCAAAGGGTTAACACTTGATGATGACAACAGTTGCTTGGAAGATTAGAGATCAATTTTAAGATAAGTATCACTGATGATTTAAGTAAGTTTCATCCTGCCTCAAGACAAACCTTCTGGGACTATTCTTTACCTTTCAAACTCTGTTTGGACCAGAACAAACCAGCTTTGAGACACACAGCTTCGATTCCACATTTTAGCTTGTGACACGGAGTTCAAACCCACCCAAAGGAAGCCAACAGATACTCACGTTGCCCATGTACTCGGAGAGCAGATCCTGCAAGGCCTGTCGCACCGCGTTACACTCGGCCACGATGCGCTCCCGCCGGTCATCACGTGTGCAGGATGAGTCAGCCATCAGCGCCGCGCCGCTAATGATGCTCTCCAGGCGCTCTTCCAGGGACGGCCTGAAACGCTCCTCGCTGAAGGTCGATGGATCCACAATAATTTGTTTCTAGTAAAAGAAAGGTTCTGCAAAATCAGTGATCGGACCAAGCAGCAAGCTACTGAGAAGTCACCAACACAACCAACACTCAGAGCAACACCCTGATCAGGCATTTAAAGGCAAACGACACTATTTTGGCACCGAGGAGGATTTTCATGAGTAGTTTTGTAAAATTACTAAGAGGTTCCCCAGCAGATTACATCGTCAGTCATTTCTTGTGCTGCTTTGACAGCTAAACAAATCTTGGCCACAGGAAGCCTTGTTACATGAATGGCAAAAATCGAACGTGCCAGCACAAATAAGGTTCAAAGTACAGAACTCTTCCTAACTACATGTCAATCCAGACATGCCTTCACTAGTTAACTTGTCAGATATAATTATCCCATCATGAACAAGAAAACAAACATCCAAAATTAGCCCTGTATATGGTGCTCCATTGTACTACTTTGTCCAGTCTTCCTTCTCTTTGCTGTTAGGCAGGTAAATACAATTCTATTCTCAAAAATTCCCCAGGAAAATATCAACACAAAGGTTTCAAACAGCACAGAAATCAATTTCTTCACGACGGAAAATTATCACAGTTTTATCTTGCCAGACTATTCATAACATACCAAGAGACTTAAGGCTGAAACAGCAGCACTGATGTATCTGCTCTCAAGGGGCCAACACACCACCCAGGGAAGTTCCCCAGGAAGCAGCTGTGCAGGATTTACCACCTTTGAGTACTTGCCTGTCATTTATTTCAACAGGTCTCTAATTTCTTAAAGAAAACTTATTTGGCCATTTGAAGGTTTGGTGGTTGGTTTAGGGTTTGGATGGGTTGTCTTCCCAGTACAGGGGCAAGATTTGCTAATTACAAGAGAATGCCCAAAGTCTTTCGAGCTGGGAGATCTCAGTTTGTCCACCAGCTAAGCTCAGCAGCCACGGCACAACCACTGCTTCTCCTGCCAGCCAGCACATTTCATATCCCAATGGAGTAACCACTCAGCCATCACAGCAGGATGAGAACACAACATGTGCTCTCCAACACGCTCCTCACTTTTCCTGAAGCTTTTAGCCATGTAGTTAATACAATGGTAGCATGGACTGCACTATCAGAAAGGAGAGATAACAATCAGCTTGTTATTTTCTGGTAGCCATTTAATATTTTACCGTCACTGGAGTATGTGGGGGCATGTGTGTGCAAAGCCTCTATTACAGGAGCACAATAACACTCAAGCAGCAGCAGGAAATGAAGTGAAGGGATAACATCTGCCAAGAACCTCACCACATTTGTTTTGTCAGCCTCCTTTGGCAAGGATGAGATGACAGAGCTATTGCACACACCGTGCATTGAGCTGGCCTGCTGATCAAGCACTGCTGCTAGCAGAGAGCCCCACAAAGTGGAATTAAAAGCTCACAAGCTTCATGGCAACTGCAACACTCAAAAAAGTAGTCTCCAGCCATATATTGGAGGGCTTGTATAGTAAAATACAGTGATATATCAGAAATCTTGTTAGATGGTTTGAGCTGGATAAGCCATTCCACAAACCTGAACAGAATTGCTTCTGCAATTCCATGTACCCAAGTCAGTCCCTGACACTGCTGCTGCAGGGCCTGCCTTCCCCTCCCACAGGTACCTGTGAGACCCTGTGGTCCCTCAGGGGAACCTGAGGCACACTCCTAAGGCTTACAGAGCACACAGCTGACAGAATAAGAAAGGCAGACTTCAAACTGAAGTCAGTCACAAGGATCAAGACAGCCATGACATCCTCTTGTTACCCAAGAGATCACAGAGAAAGGCTTCCCACCAGGCACAGGGAAAACTCAAATAGTACTTTATCCTGGTAAAAGAAACATGGCAGAAAGGGAGGAACAAGAGTGGTAAGAATGAAAAGGAGACAGTGATTAAAATCTGGCAAAACCACAACTATTAATTGCCTTTTGAGTGATGGCTTTGCAATATTAAATAGAGTTCTCGAGGTAAGGTTTAAAATTCAGAGGCTGAAACAGTGGTAGACACAGAATCCTGGCTTCAAAAGGAAAGAGATCTCAGTAAAAATGCATGGCTGTCCTCAGCAACGTGCTGAACATGAGACAAAGAACATGACAGATCAGTACAACACATCATTGTGAAATGACTTCATCCCCAACCAAATATCATATTAAACTTCCCACTTCATGTCCCTCTCAATAGGTAGTTTGGGCAATTCCAAAAGACATTATTCACTTTTAATAAATCATTTCTGTCACCTACAAGAATACATTACATAAATATATTATGAAATAATCAATTTCAAATAAACCAAGGGCTTACATCTAAGGTAGCAGTAGGCTAACTGCTATTTCAGAGCTAGTTTAATTTGACAGCCTTCAATCACCAAGAACCACATAGATAACTTTGTATATTCCATCAACCCTAGCTTGGAAAAAGACTTTTTTTTACTTTACCTATGACTTGCTGCACTTCAGCAGAAAATGATCTAGCAGGCAATATAAATAGAAGTCAGCTGCTGCCACTAAACCAGGTGAACAAACATCACAGAATCCCAGAACAGCTGGGTTGGAAGGGACCTCCGAGCTCATCAAGTCCAACCCTTGATCCAACCCTGCTGTGGTTCCCAGCCCATGGCACTGATGCCACATCCAGTCTGTCCTTAAACACCTCCAGGGATGGAGAATCCACCCCTTCCCTGGGCAGCCCATTCCAATGGCTGATTACCCTCTCTGTAAAGAAATTCTTTCTAATATCCAACCTAAACCTCCCCTGGCACAGCTGAAGACCCAGCCCTCTTGTCTTGCTGATGGTTGCCTGGGAAAAGAGACCAACCTCCCCCAGCTACAACCTCCTGTCAGGGAGTTGTAGAGAGTCTCCCCTGAGCCTCCTCTTCTCCAGGCTGAACAGCCCCAGCTCCCTCAGCCTCTCCTCATAGGACTTGTGCTTGAGTCCCTTCACCAGCCTCGTTGCTCTCCTCTGGACCTGCTCCAGGACCTCAACATCCTTCCTGAACTGAGGGTCCAGAGCTGGACACAGCACTCGAGGTGTTGAGTTACCACTTTGTTTTTCAAACGGAAAGGGTTCAAAACTTACATCAAAGTTGTTGAGAGCATAGGCCAGCTCTCCCCCCCCGCCCTGCTGCTGGGCAGCGTCGTCGGAGGCGGTGGCCTGGGCGGCGTTGGAGATGCCCGTCACCGCCTGCTGCAGCTGCTTGTAGATCAGGTCCCTGTTGGCCTTGTAGGCAGCCACGTCAGGGTGCTGCAGGCAGGCCTGGGATGCCGTGTACAGGATGGGAACGTTCTTCTGCAGAATTCCTCTGGCTGCTGCCATTTGGTCACGGTGACCCACATCTTTCAATTCCTGTTAGGAAAATTAAAGGGGAAAAAAAAAAAGCATTTGAGAACGTTCCCTACGTTTAACATCCACACGCCATCTCTGCACATCTTCAAAAGACAGGCAGGTTCTTTGCCTGGTGTGCTCAAATTTGTCTGCTGATTGAGTGTTCTTATTCTTGAGGGCTCAACTAATTGCAAAACACAACACCTTCATAAAGACAGAAACCACCATAACTGTAGGGCAATTCACAACTCCACAATTCAAAATCTGACGTTGGATTTTTGCTCCTCTCTGCAGCACAAGACCAGCATTTTGAAAGCTGCCCTGTCTTGCACTTGCAGATGAGAAGCAAGATCATCTTTAATTTAAACTCCCAGGCTCACAACCAGAATGTTTTCTTTAATTACACCTAGAAGATGACGTTTACTCTTCTCAAGAGACTCGGGGTACTTAATTTCAGAAGAACAAATATATCATCTCATTCAACTTCTTGTTCACCTCCAATGAGACAAAATTAATCCGATGATTGTAATTACTGCTAATTTAAGATTAGCGAGCAAGTCCATAAGTCTTTTCCCAAACACTCCCTGTTGCAATTCTCTAAAGCACCATCACCTCTGTTTTGGAACAGAAGCACTCTGATTAGATACAGCTTCTGAGTCCAGCACAAGCAGCAAGTTTATAAAAGGAAGAATGAACACAGTTATTGGCAGCATCATAATTTTAAAGTTACCTCTTAAATCTAACAAAGAGGTGACAAAGAGGAAGATGAGGACTGCCTTACTGAGAAAAGGGGGAAAAAAAAAAATCTGTCAGACTCTTCAAAATGAATGGGCAGTATGTGACCTCTGTAAGGTACACACCAAGCAGGGAGGGCACTCCAAGCAGGCATACAGATTTACAGATTTTGTACAACCACTTCCCATAGTGCAGAACAATCTATCACAGAGCAGTTTAGGAGCATTTATTGCATTGCCATCACAACCCTACTCCCATTTACTGCAATCAGATTTGAGATACATAACCAACTGGCAATCCATTTTAGACTGTACCCAGTTTATTTTCTAAGATAAATCTCTGCAAAAAGTCCCAAGAAGTGTCAGAGGTGCATAAGCAATTTGAGTTTGTACATATCAGCAGAACAAAGAGGCAAAAAATGTTTTACAAGAATTATGCTATTCCTGATAAGTGGAACTGCCCACACCTCTGCTTTCTTTTGAAAACTTACCTACACAAGAATGAGTCACACCAGTGCTGTTGAACAAAACAAATTTCACATGCAATTTAAGGTTATGTACAAGCCATCCAAACACAGAACATACCCATAACAAACAGGGATTTAAATCCCTTCTCAAATGGGCATTTCAGGCAAGACTAACGAGCATCACCACTCACTCCCTTGGAAAAGGCTGTGCCCAGCCATGACTTTTGCCCACTGCACATGGACACAGTCTGTCTGTGTGAACCACAACAACAACGTGGTCTAGGGGTGAGTGCACCAGGCACTGGGAAACAAATCACTTCTCCTTCCTTATCCACACCTGCACTGCTTCAAACTGGGAAGTGCAAGTCTTGGGGAGAAGCATTTCATTAAGGCACTAAAGCATTAAACATCAACAAATGCTACTAAGAACGAATTCTGTCAGAAGCAGCACCCTGCAGCCAAGCAGACTTTTCCTGCTTATCAAGGAAGTTCAGAGTTCCTAAACATGGCAGAGCAACACAAAAAATCAGCAATAAAAATAATAAAAT
The DNA here is from genome assembly GCF_036250125.1 of Pseudopipra pipra. Classification (NCBI taxonomy): domain Eukaryota; kingdom Metazoa; phylum Chordata; class Aves; order Passeriformes; family Pipridae; genus Pseudopipra; species Pseudopipra pipra. Next base: position 1,646,010 of record NC_087563.1, on the reverse strand, counting down.
AAAATTTAAAAAAAAAAAAGCAAAAAGTACTGTCCAAGAGCAGAAAGGCTCCCTTATTTTGAAAAAGAAGAAATAACATACAGAAGAAAGAGCTGCCACACTATACCTGTTGTCTTTTGGCTGCCATTATGTTAAGCTTGTCCACTTCTGGTTTGAGAGCTTTGTATTGGATACCCAAGTCCTGCTCCGTGCCAGCATTTCTCAGTTTCAAGATACCATCTTCCACCTAAAAGAAAATACATTCACATATTTTTCCAAGCAATACAGTCCACAGGTCAGGAAGCAATTCAGAATGTATTTCATGGCAGACAGAGAAAGCAATCTTCCTTTGCCCCTTGTTATTTTTTGGAGAGAGACACTTCAAAGGCTAACAGTACACAAGGGTTAGCTACTACTTCATACTCACCAGCTACCAGAGAGCCAAGTACACATACCTGAAAGAGCATGAAGGAGCCCAGGGCCCTGGCAGAGCTGTGGCAGCAGCCACTGAAGGGCACGCAGAAAGTCCTCAAAGCCCATGAGCAAAGGCAGGTCCAGTATCCAATCTCATTTCATTTCAAACTCTGCACAAACCACCCACCACCCTCTTGCTCAAGGGAAGAAAAGCCTTACTCAAATATTCCACTCTCATTTTACTTGGTCTGCCAAAGCACTCATCCCAAGTTATAGGAAAGCCAAATGATTTCGGTAAGATGAAAGGGCCAACTATCACCTACAGCCACAGAGCCTCAGTTTCTATACTAAAAGTTCAGAACAAAGTGCAACTCAAAGTCAACAGCTACTGACAATGAGTGTAAAAACAAGTGACAGGCGTCCACTACACACATTGTGCTGGGAGGAAAAACCCCAAACCCCTCCCTGCTCCAGAAGCAGGCACCGCCAGCACACACCCCGCAGGGTCAGCACGTGTGTGACAGACACCTGGCAGGGCACTCCTGGCCCGGCCGAGAACCACTCTTACCACTTTGAGCTGGACAAGCAGCTTGTAGACGTCTGCCATGTCGGCCAGGATGAGCAGGCGGGTGACGGCGGAGAGCAGGGCCCGCGCCGCGCGCACCATGTTCCCGCGCTTCACCGACGAGCAGGGGTCGTCCGCAAACTCCCCCGAGGCACTCTTCATCAGGTCACCTGCACGGGGGGACAGGGGTGGCTTTAACACCACACAGCACTTCCCAAGGGGCTGCCAGGATTCTGGCAGAAGGGCTTGGCAGGGAGGAAAGGTTGGGAAATGGCACTTTAGTCCTTATTTCCATTTGCAGATGTTTTAACATGCCAGAATCCTCTGGAGAGGCAAATTCAGCATGCCTTCGTAGGGCTGCAATTATTTCACAAGCTACAATGCTTTCAAAGCTTGAGCAAAAGGAGTTAAGCAGAAAGCAGCAGAAAGCACTGTAAACACACAGTGAGCTGCCACAGCTCCTGGGACTGTAAACAACTCGGAGCGATGACCTGGCTGGATATGCCCTGGTTTGAATTCAAAGCCAGGCACTGCTTCGTAAAATGCTTCAGCATTTCATAGCCTGTGGGTCTGCATCTGGTGCAGGAGGAAAGAATTCGGGTTTCAGATGGTAACAATGCCATTGGTTAACTATGAAAAGCAAAGGCCACTTTACCCAGCTAGAGCAATTCCTCCAGAAGGCATTTGGAAAGCATAAAAGTAATGTCTGCATATAGTCAGAGGAGTAAATTTTGGATTTCTCCCCTGCTTTTTCGAGCAGCTTCCAGTACCACAGTTCCTACACAGCAGGAAGTTTTGGAATCCAATTATTATTCTTGGATCTCTTTGCATCTCAGAAACTGCTGGGAGAACAGTTAGGACTTAGTACAGAAAACGTAGGTCCTCAAGGTCAGAGATGTGCAGGCAGCAGCAGATGACCAGAAGGGAGATGAACTGTTATAACTGCTGTGCCAGAGGCTTCCCAAACCTGTATGAAAAAGTGTGCACATGGCCAAATGCCAAAACAAAAATAGCCTGTCTCAGATGAGAAGAAAAAACCTCCAACAGTGCTTGACAAGTGACAGCTGACAGCAAGTCCCATGGAGCCCACTCCCAAACAGGGCTGGGCAAGGTCCACACCGAAACCTCTAGATGATGCAGTCCTGGGATGCTTCTCTTTATTTTAACAACTTATTTTTAACTACTCCAAAACACCAACAGCTGGAGAGTCTGGGGGTTAACCATCCCCACAGAGAGTTTCTAGCACCCAGGCACTCCACACCTTCATAGCTAAATTCAGCCCCAGCACAGCTGCCAGTCTGTCCAAGCAACCACATCGAGATACTCAATTTTGTTCAAATGTTCCCTCCTATGTAACACCCTTCCATCATCTTAAATAATACAACCAAGAGTGGCACATAACATTTTAAGATAAAAAAATATGCTACTTCAGTACTGTGAGAGAGGAAAAAAAAGATCTTCTGTCCAAGCACAGGCCAGCTCTGAATATCAACCCAAAGCTACCCCTTACCCAACTTTGGGGAACACGACTTTTTACTTTAACAAGGGATAAGAAACCCAGATTTCCAGATGGATGAAAGAATGTATCATCAATGCTGAAAACTGCAACCAGTCAGAAGATTACAAAACCCCTACATAGCTGACATGAACCTTTCCTTATTCCTTCTAGAAAAAGCTAATAATAAAATAAATGTCACCACTGCAAGCATGAAATCTATTAACAATCTCGGGATTTAAGGATATCTATTTACAAGAACATGATGTAACAGGACAAGAGGGAATGGCTTCACTCTGACAGAGACTGGGTTTGGATTGGACATTGGGAAGAAATTGTTCCCTGTGAGGGGGGGGAGGCCCTGGCACAGGTTGCCCAGAGAAGCTGTGGCCGCCCCTGGATCCCTGGAAGTGTCCAAGGCCAGGCTGGACAGGGCTTGGAGCAACCTGGGCTAGTGGAAGGTGTCCCTGCCCATGGCAGGGGGTGGGACTGGATGGTCTTTAAGGTCCCTTCCAATCCAGGCCACTCTATGATACGCCAGAACCAAAAACTGACTAAAAATATTTCCCCCTTTATTTACTTACATGTAAAATTCCCACATTTTCAACTCCTAAAATAATGTTGTTTTCATTTATTTTCTATTTTAAAAAAAAATTTAGAGAGGTGGCCACTTGCTTCACTTGAATCTCAGAAATTGCTAACGACCAAAATTATCTTCTACCCATCTCTTAAATTGCAACCTTTCAAGCCAGTCCTGAAATAAAATGCTATTCCTTTTTATTTTAACAGGAGACTTTAAAAGATTTAGTGAGTTTCAAACAGCTTGTCAGGGTGTCAAAAGATAACCAGCTTCCCAGAATTAAAGGAAGATTATATTTAAAGTTGTTGCATATATATATATTTCTGCCAATTAAAGAAAGCTGGCTTTCAGACTTTTTATAAAGGAAAAGCAACATGGGGTAGTTATTTTAGCTGGATTCAAATGGTAACAGGGCACTCTGCCCTGGCCTAATATGCAGTTACTGCACTGTGTGTGTGCATTAGCAGTTCAAAGGGGATCCAGCATAATCTTCCCATTTTCAAATTTGAACCAGAGGTAACACAAACTGGGGAGCAGATAAAGAAGAGTTAAAAGTAACACATGCTGAAGAGTCCAACTACGAGACTCAGATTATAAAGCTGGTACAAATTCTTACATGAGTAATCTGCTTTTCCAATATAACCTTGCATTTTCACTAGGTATTAGAAGGGAAAGAAAATGAAACAGAGTTGAGAAAAAAAGGGGCAACAGTAACTGCCCTATGATTTTGTCAAAAAAGCACTAAGAACTCAATTAAATCTAATGGAACAAAGCCCATTTCAGAAATAGTAAGATTTTAGTCCATCAAAAGAAAATTACCATTTTCTAGTTGCCTTCCCCCCATGCCCAAGGGTCTGAAGCACTTTCAGACAGCACTGTTAATGCTCCTTGCAGTGGTACACAGTGACCACGACACAGAGTTGCTCCCACCAACACTGAGGGAGGGGAGGGCAGAGGGACAGGCAAGGCAGCAGGACCAGGACACACAGGCACTGACTGATGCTCTTCTTCCAAGCTGGAAACTCGTGCCCACACATCACCTCGTACCCTTCAGCACCTCCCAGCCCAAAGCCTGTCCCCAGGCTGCTTTGCCAGCAGCACTGCAAACAGCACAAGTGCCAGCAGGCCATTCCCCCACCTGCCCAGAGCACCCCCCAGTTCCCCAGAGGTTGCCATTCCCCGCTAAACGAAGGCAAACAGGAAATCAGAGTTTCAAGTCTCTACTATTCTAGATACTGAAGCCCCATCTCACCACTAATGCCACCTTCAACACCCTGCCACAACAGGCTGCCTTGGCTTTCTGCTATAAAGGACAAGGCCCCACATCAACACAGGAGTTGATACTTATGGCAATAAAAACTTCTGTTAGTTCCTTAATCTTGTCTTCAATTAATTCTATATGCTGCCTACAACATTCCTACTGTTTTCCAAGAGCCATCTCTGAGCTCCCTTAGGTTACAGCTTTTCAAAGACCCCAAGTCCTTGGCTGAAGGATTACTTCTAATCCAAGTGCACACTCCTAAAGCATTGTTCTTAGAGGGAAACAACTGAACTCACCGCACCTTTCCAAGAAATTAAACTAACTGGTCACAACAGAATTTTCAAGTTGAGTTTTTCAAGAATAATTCAGCGTTTGTGTTCCACAACTGACCTCCTTCTGCTCCTTGAAAGTCCTTAAGCCATGCACCCTGCATGAAGTACAGTTGAAAACTTGTTTTCCCCTTTCATAATTGGTCTCACTGTTCAGTTTTGAAAAATCCTTCACTTAGAAACACAAGGCAGAAAGAGACCACACTGAATCAGTCAGCTCATTCCCCTGCATTTGCAACCTGAAACATGATCAAAGCCCACAGGATTCACAAGACCATTCATCCATTCTCTTACCTCAAGCCCCACACACAGGCTTAAGCTTTTTAATTTTAAGCTTTAATTTTTGGTCTGTTATGTTGAGTTGCAAGAGCACAGCTAATTCCCCACGCTCACATGCAGATACACAGAGACAGTGATCTATGGCCATCAGTACTCCAGGAAATCTGGGATAGTCTCAGTCTGACCCAAAAGAAATGTCATACTTAATCCCAGTTTGGAACCTGTCCCAGTACCAAGCACCTGGGTAAGGAACTGGTTCTGTTCCAAAACCCCTCCCAACAGCACTAGCTGAACAGAGCTGAACACTCCAAGACTTCATGGTTCATGAGAAGGTAGAACCCCACAGAGAGCTCACAGTGGAAGGACTAAGGCTGGGCAAGAGCAACATTGCCCCCTCTGTTACCCAGCAAACCCTCAATGGCAGAAATGACTGTAACAAACACTGCAAGGATGCTGAAATCCGAGGCATCCACATCAAATGTTTTCCCGGCACCAACTCCAGCAGGATCTATTGTGAAAAACACTGATTCTTTGCCTCCACTATTCTGCTCAAAATCTTAAAAAGTTCCACTGCTTTGTAAAACACTAAAAGTCCAAATCTTTAAAGGGCCAGGAATTTTACTGTAGATTTCATTAATTTTTTTAATATTTAAAGCAAGTTGTAATTTATCCTTCTATTGTAAAAAAACAGGAAGACTTTGAAGATCCGCTTACACTGATTTAGTATGTAGCCATGCTATTATTCATTCCAAATAGCTCTTTTCACTTCTTTTTTACCCCCAGCAAATGGGATTTTATGAACAAGCATGCTCACTAAAATCATGTACTCTCTCAATCTTCTTCGCGCTAGGCTAAAAAAAATTTTTTTAATTTTCTCTGATGAGACAAGTTATCTATTGTCCTAATCATCTTCATAATCCCTGTCTACACTCATTCATCTTTTTTTATTATGGTAACTAAACCTCCCCCTACTCTAAATAGAGGCATTATTAATTCTATTTTCCTGTCCCCTGCTGAAGATAAATTGTGCTCTATATCTGTAATCCCACTGCTGCTCTCAGACACAGCTCCTGATCACCCTGCTGCTGACCACAACACCCAGATCCTCCTCTCCACTCCTGCCCCCGTTGCAAAAGGCAGATAAAGGCACCAACACAAGGAAGACTTGCTAAGCACACAGACAGGCTTTGTATCACACTTCCCTTGTTTCTCCAGTTCATTGATTCCAACTGGTCTACCACAATACTGAGAGTGCTTCATAAGTGCATGGCATGTATATAAACACGTATGTTGGGAGGCTGTACCTCCCAGCTGTTATTAGCACTGCTGAGAACTGCAATCCTCCCAGGCACTGCTGGCAATAACCCTTCCTTCCCCCTCTGCTGTCTCTCAGTTTTTACCTCTTGCTTCTAATTTCCTCAAAGGCTGGTTTGATTTTCATTTCCTCGCCAGGAGCTGCTCTGCTAAACCTGGCCAAACACTAGCACCGTGACAGGGCACAGCTCTGATCCCTGCTCCTCACAAATGATGGGGGCACCACTTGTATCCAGGGGCTGCCTCAAGTCTGAGCACACACCCAGCCCCAGGAAACAGGCACAGCCACTCTCTCTGTGCACCAGACCCCATGCAAGCTGCAAACAGCAAAAAGGGAGGAGGAAGTGCAGCGACACTAAGGCGGGAAGTTCTTTCACTCCAGCTGCTCTCAGCCGTGCGCTTCACCTCCTCTGGCAGAGGCCAACGGAGCAGGGAGGCTTTGGCACCAAGCCCACATGTAGTCTCAAAACCAAGGAGAGGTCAAGAAACAAGTGAAAGGGCCATCCAGAAGGTTTTTCTATCAGTGTCTCCTTCCTACCAGCTTCTCACTGCAATACACAGCTACAAATCCAGCTCAGGGAACTTCTCAGTCCCCAGGGCTGAGCACAGCTCCCTTGCTCACCGATATCACAGAGTCACTTGGAGGCACTCCCAGAGGAGCTCTGACTCAGCTCTGAGCTGCAAGCACCAGGAATTAAAGCTTTGAGTCAAAGGGGTCTCTTTCCCTGCTTGTTGTTGTTAAATTAAGCCAACTCAATTAGCCTCTTATTTTGCAGCCTTCTTACCTTGATCTTTCTTTGGTCTGTCAGCCAGGATCATCCAGAACTTATAACCATTTCTAACTAATATTTCACCACTCTGCAACTTCAGCTACAAACAAGTAATTAATGCTAATGAGTTTTCCCTTTTTCGCAGGAGCAGTCGTCACCATTAATACCAGTTGACTGGGTTTCACTGAAGCATAGAAAAGACTCATGACTGGAAGAATGATAAATGATTTATGAGCAACAATATTTACTAGTGCATATTTTAGAGTAAGTCAGCTCCACAGGCTTTTCTTGGAAGTCTTCTCCAAGAAAGTAAAAAAGAAAATTATAAAAGTCAACACTAGATGTGGGGGAGGAAGCCTGGAATATTTAACCAAGGTCTTCACATTCTGTTTGTTGCTGTTTACATTTTGCATATTCAAGATACACATCTCTGTCAAGTCAACACTTGGCTCTTCCTCCTACAATGCTGGTCTGTATGCATTGAAATATTGAAGAAGTTATTGACATTTGAGATGTAGTTCCATAAACTTTGGGGTGGGTGGGTTTACTTTTAAGCCTAAACTGAGTTTTTAAATGTTCTTCAAAGAATCAGCCCTTCTGCTTCTCCTCTTAATCTCGACTTGGGACATCCAACTTCCAGATCTATCCAGTTCATATTACTGCTCAAGGATGCCAGGCAGGCAAGCTGAGAATCCACACAAGTGGAGAGGTGCAGAGTCAGAAACAAAGCAATGGGAAATAACAGCAAAAGGAACTTACTCTGAAGAGTCACAGTTTGCCAAGCCAGACACGCAGCTCTTACCTTGCTTGCGAACATCTTCCACCGCTGCCACCAGCTCCTCCTTGAGGAACTGGCTCTCTTTTGCAATTTTGTCTCCTTTCTCCAGGAAATTCTCTGTTGCTTGTTCAACTGAAGCAGCCAAAACATGGGCCTTTTTAGAACGTCCTCGCTTTTTATTAGAGGGGCCCTTGTTGCTAGTGTTAACCAGTGTTGTTACCTAAAGGCACAGGTGGAAGGGGAAAAAAAACAAGACAAGAAATAAATGAGGTGTTTATCAATTTGACACATGTCAATGTGTCACAGTAATGCCACATGTATTTTTTTCTAGACAGTGCATTGACAATACCTGCATATTGCCAGCTCCAACAGTTAACCTAGCAAGTGTTTTCCACATCTGTTTAAACATGACCATGCTTCTTGATTCTTTAGATGAGCATTATAATTGCAGCTAAACAGCTTAAAGTTTTTTCTTATCAGCAGCAGACCTGAAAAGTTGATTTCAGAATGGAGATCTATTTGTATTTTTGACAAACTGCAATCTGAGTTACAGGCAAGAGCTCTTTGGCACCACATAAAGGAAACCAAGGTGGGGATAATTGGTCTGGGATAACTCTCCAGTCATAAGAGACCTCAAACAAGGTTGAAATCTGGATCTACAGAAATCTAGAAACAGTGTCTTTGCAGTCCAAAACAGTACTACAGACAATGGACTGAATGCAGAGCAGAGGAGCCCCTAAGAGCTCATCATTTCCTTAACAGAACCCAAACTGAACTCTCACAATCCTCCTGCAATCAACAAATATCTCCAATTATATGTTTTAGACTGAAACCCTGCTGGGACCAGGGCCATCACCAGCAGCCAGATGATCACCAGGCACTCTTAGTTCAGGACCAGGATCCATCCCCTTCTATCAAACACAGACATTCACAAAATCCACACACACTTCTCTATTTGCCTTTTTTTTCCCCTCCTCTCCTTTTTGGAAAGCCTAGGAAAATGCACACAAAGCTACTTCAATGGGATGTTAAATAACACTAAAAAAATTACTACTCTGGAAAGCCTGAGGACTTCTGACATAAAGGTCCTCAGAGTTGAATCCATCTTCTCAGTGGGCTGATTCAGAGAGGGAAAGCCATCAGCTGGGAATATCGTGCTGGTTAACAGGGAGCATTTGTACTGGGTAGTCTCAGTTCCTCATGTCCTACAAATAAAGAAGCTGCAACACAACAATTTGCTCCATTTCCCTCTCTGTATTTTGCCAGTCACATCATTCAGAAAATTTGGGATTGCCAGTACAGCCTGTTTTCCTTAAAGAATAAGTTCAGACACTGAACTTGGAAAGGAAGGTCCTCTGAACTAGTTTGCTCAGTTAAGTTTGCCAAATTAAGACAACTTCTCTTAAGGAAAGACTGCATCAGTAAGTTCAGCTAAAAAGCCTTACAGCAGAACTGAGGATCCAGGGGAACAGCAGTTTGATGACTAAAGGGATATTAATACTGGAAATAAAACAAGATCGTTCCAGTCTGTGCTTCGCAGGAATTATGTCTAGTTTGTACTGTCATTTTAGACATCTCATATTCCAGGAAAACAATGTTAGAAGAGATGAGTGAACTGTCTTCAGTGTACCTACTCTTCCAAACCTCCTGGAAAGCCTCTTCCACGAATCTTCAAAATGCCCAGTGCCACAGCTCACATTTACAAGTCTTATTCCACCCCTCTTGTTCTCTGCAGTGCACTTCACAGGCACATGTACACCATGGAGAAAGCAGCTCTTATTCACAAAGCCAGGACAAACCATAGGCATGGAACATTAGTTAATAACAAGCAGTTCTGCACTTCCAATTGAAATACTGTGTCTTATCCACTGCTGAAGCAGCACAGTCTTACCACACCCCTGCCCAGTAACTCTTACAATAACACTGAACAAAGAAACTACTTGTAAATGTCTTTCCATCTTTAATTTTTTAGTATTTTTACTCTTGGAACTTAGGCTTTGCAAGTTACCTAATGGAAATAATACATCAAAACATCTTTATGAAGGTTTATTTTGTCCCCTTTTTTTCCCCACCTGTGTAACAAGAGGCTCAAGCAGCCTTTCAACCGCCAGTGTTCTTATCTCCAGGCTTTTGGGGTCCCATTTGAAGTTCACATTGGCTGCAGTGACAGCAGTCATTTCTAGAAGAAAAGAGTTGCATGAATAGAATTTTTTATTGTTAATGCTGTTGGAACGTATCTTTGAATTAAATGGAGATTATTAAATACAAACATCCATTTAGTGCAAGTAAAGGTTATACCATCTCCAGAAACAGTTTTGGTTCGACCGATAGTAACGTAAAAAATTGCTTGTTATGACAATATACAGACATTAGCTGGACATTTTGGTTAGAAAATAAAGCCAAAACCAAATAAAGCCACATAAAAACCTATTGAGAAGCCACACTATTTTATCAGAGCCATGACAAGATGGGCAGTGTCTGGGCTACTCATCAGGAGCCAGGTTTAACTCAACCCACCCAGCCTCCCCCTTTGCCCAATTCACCTTCTGGGAGTACAAAGGTAAAGCAGTGAATATAAGCCTTACAAAGCCAGAAAATCCAGCTGGTTCATACTTAACAGCTTACATATCTATTACACTTCCCCATAACATTTACATAGGAGAGAAAAGCAGATTTGCATGAAGAGATCTGCTCAAAGCTGTCACAGAGCCGTTCCTTCCCATTACAGTTTTATATCAACATCCCAATGGAACAGCAAACATGATTATGGAAAAAGTTGAGTGAAACTACTAAAATAGCTTTGCTGTTGAAACCAGTAGTCTAAAAAAAATAAAACTAAAAATAATGAACTACAGCGGATCACTGGATTAACACTGTGATGCTGTACAGCACAACAAAAGAATAAATTGAACCATAACCGCAGTAAAAAATGGATTTAAAGTATTTACAGATCCATAAAACCAATTCATATCACTTCAGACAGAATAGATTCTACCTCTTCCTGCTTTGCACTGCCCTCAAAATTCATCGTAGGACTAAATCCACATTTATAACTTTTTATTTTTCAAAAAGTCAGGAAGAGAAATACATTCCCCAAGGCCCTTCTACCCCTTTTCCTAAATACCTACTGTTGAAGTCATTTTAAAGCTTATCAGCCGATATTTTAAAATCTTTCTCTGGACAGGGCATTGCCTGCACAGCATCTCAGCAGTCACGTTGCTCTGACAGCACCAGATGTCCCCAAAGCTGCCAGACGAGCACAACGTGCCATTATTTTTAAGAAGCAGGAGGCAAGGCACTAATTTTGGTAACCAACCATGTTTACAACACGTACCAATAACCAACTGCTCTATCCCAACACAGTCAGTCAGCAGTGCAGGAGCGGCACAGGGGGGCTGCTGCTGCCCCAGAGCAGGGTAAAGGTGCGGGGCACTCAGGGGGCTCAGCACCCCTCCCTGGCAGGCTGAGCCCCAGCCAGCTCACAGCTCCCTCACACCATGGGCACCACTCAGGCATCGAGGACTCACAGCACCACTGCCCGCACGGCTCTGGCCAGCTGTCACCCTGAGGAGCAGCTTCACCAGGGCCCAGGCAGGAACACTCACCCAGTGCACTCAGCTTTCCACCCCGCCCACGCTCCAGGTGCCCACACTGCTGGCAGAAAGAAAACTTCAAAAGCTGAAAGCTTAAAAAAGAGAGAGACTGGGAAGAGCCCAATCAATGCTGGTATATGTAAAACCTTTCTGATGGCTTGAACTGAAAAAGCTCAGGGGTGCAGGTGAGGGCTCCCACATCACATTCCAGGCTGCAGCTCCAGAGCCCCGGGGAGCTGACTGCAGGAATGTGAAGGGTGGCCATCTCCTGTCCTGGCCCAGCCTCTGACACTGACCACTAAGCCCTTCGAACTCACTAATTAACCTTCTCTCCTGATCACCTTCTTTTCATTTCACAAATCCGTAGGCTCATTCCACAGCCCAGACACTGGCACAGAGCACACTGTGAAGTGCCCTTCACCTCCAGGTAACATCCCATTCTCCACAAGGAATTTCACTGGTTTATTCCCTTCCAATTAGATCAGCATGAATGTTTCCTACGTAAGCAGACAAGAAAATACACACTGAAAGCCTTTATGGTTTCTGAGAAACACACCCAGGGCTCTGGGAAGCCCAGGAGGTTTCTAGGTAAAGGCTGTTTCTATACAGTTAATGATGTTATGCCTCTCACAGAAACAAAGTGCAGGACAAGGTAACCAATACATTAATTGTATTAGTAGAATAATAAAGGCAATTCATCTGAAAATACGTTAGTATAATAGTTCATGAATTGGCCAGAAGTAATGGTCTATAAAACCACTTAGTAGCAATGTTATTGAAATTTATTTAAAAAGCATAGCTTGATACCAAAGACTGCTTGGCAGCAATGGCTTGGATATCATTTCTGCATTGCAATAAATAGGTTTATTCAATTAAATACTTGTGGAGAATACAGGAGCAGGCTACAGGTTACCTACACATGGGTGAGGTAGGTTTAGGGGACAAATGCCAGGGCTGCGATCTCACCACGAGGATGCTCCAGTGCTCTGAAAACTTGCCTTTTCCCTGTGACTGCTGGAGCTCTCCCCTCATTGAGTTCAAATCTGGTAACAGCAAACCCTATCAGAGGACATTGTAGCAGAGTGCTCCATCTTTAGTTCCTGGAGAGCCACCATAACCCCCACAAGGACCACAGTCACTGTAACATCTACCGGGAGAGGATGTCCCCTGGAAGAGGGACCCAGGCAGGCCAGGGGGCACCCCCGCTGGCAAAGAAACAGGCTGTCCATGCCCCAGCCCTGCCATACCCAGGACACAGCAGCACATGTGCTCAGAGCAGGAATTTCAAGGACAAGGCAGAAGAGTGAGTGACGCTGAATCTCAGTGCGGGAACATACAGAACATCACCAGTGCACAAGGAGTTGTGGTTGCCCAGCCTGTGGTTTCATAAGCAGTAGAAAAGCTGCTTAAAGACCAACGTTCATCCTCCCACACCCCTCCAGGAACTCATTCCCGTTCACACATCACACCCCCTCCGTCCTGGCACAGCTCTCCCCACGTCTGAGCGATTAACCAGATGGGGAAGAACTGATTTGGCTAAAGGGAAAGAAATCCATTTTTGCAGGGTGGGCTGAGATCCCCATCTGGCCCACTGTGCCACACAGACACTGCTGTGAGCCCAACCAGCGATGGAGATGTCACCTGGCACTGCTGGCAAAGCCTCCAAAGTGGGAACACAGGGCAAAGCTGGACGTCACAGCCAAGCTGAACCAGGTGCCACTGAAAAGTGAACATCAATCAGAGCTTCTGCAGGCAGTGGGAATGTCCTCCCCACACACCTAATGCTCAGACATGTAAAGCCCCAACTTTAAACCATGCTCACCATGCAGCACATTAACTCAAACCTTTGGGTTATTACATTGGTCACAATGGTTGTTCAACAGTAATGCAACATCTTACTGGGCTTTAGTGCACTTGCAAGGACACGAGGACAGGGGAAGAGCAGTTGTTTAAAGAAGCCACTCTTGGAGCTACTGCTCCAGCCAATGAGCAGCTGTGGGAGCAGAGCCATCCCTGGACAACTTGCCCTGCTTTCTACAAACACTCAAGGCCTGAACAGCTAAAGATTAGGAACAGGTCTCCATTCTGCTTCAAGCAACCACTACTGCCATTCTACTGCTCCTTTTCCAAACAGACACCCCCATTGGCACACACCTGTGAGCCACTGCACGCTCAGAGTAAGATGGGAACTATAAAGATTTCCTTTCCGGTCCTGAAGGAGGAGGTGAGACTGCAGCAGAACAGAAAGGAGTTCTGGTTCTGAAGCGCCCCCAGGGCAGTTCCCAGCCCTGCTCACAGAAGTGAGGGCACACCCCTGAGCAGAGGGATGGCTGAACTGCTGGGGCTGCACTTTGTACCCCACTACAGGAGCTGGCCTGCCGGGAACACACCAAGATATGCACACAGTGCTCCTTCCAAAAGCCACAACTAAAGGTCGGAGTGTTTTCAAAACCTGGTAATTCAAGGCTTTAAGAATAACTTCAGATACCTATTTCCACGATACTGGCATGCAAATGATTTCTAGACTTTGGCAAGCAGAGGAATGCAGCTCTGCAGCTTCTTTGCAGAAGTGTTCTGAAGGCACCCAAGGCTTTCCAAAAAGCCCACGAAGGAGCACAATTCCAACAGTGAGCTCTGCACCCCAACAAATCACAGACAGGCCTAGTGCTCGTGGTCCTGTTTTCCCAGGTTGCACTCCCACACACACCTGAAGGCAGTGCTGGCTGTACCTCTGGCACTTCTGAGCAAGTACATTCCACCTGCCCTGCACCAAGTGACCCTGCAGGAACCCATCCCTGGACAGAGCAAATCTCTTTGGGCTATGCAGTGAAAAATTTAACTGTTCATCTCCTGTGCATCAGTCTCACCACCTTGTGCTACCTGAAGGGTCTTTAACAGGCTATCTGCTGTCAGGCTTCATGTTTTAACTCTCCTGACAGGCTGGTTTCTAAAAGCTTTTAACTGCACTCATTGGTGCCTGCTGGTTTTTCTCAGAGAAGCCAGTATTCAAGGAACGGCCTGACTGGCACAGCAGGAGCTAACCTGGGCCAGGCACAACAGACCACATGCTGAATTCCAGCATTATGCTATCCACAATGCCCAACAAAAGAACATGGGTCAAGAACATTTTATACCTGGGGGGACATTCTCCATTTGGAGGACATCCTCCTAGTCCCCATCCTGTGCAGCTGATGGGCCCAGGTACAGTAATAGGTATTTGACTGCATTATTTTGCAGCTTTTTTATTTGTCATATCACAATCATTTTGAATGATAATCTGGTTTTCTACCATGCTGCTAGACTGTCTTTCTGTACCACATAATGAGAAAATCCCTTATTCTATCACCCAAGTCATGATGATGGAACATGGTGGGATTCACAACACTAACCCAGCTTCATCTTCCAGACAGAAAATAAACCAGCTTCCCTGTTCCCAAGGCTTGTCATCCAAATACCCAACCCACCTGATAACCAGCAGGGATCCTTTATCCCTGCTGAAGGCAGCAGACAAGAGACAAAGATCTTCAGGAAGTGGGTATCTAACACATACCATTACGGCAAACCTTCTGAACAGTTCTGATTTCCAAAAGGTTAAGGCACACTTCATACTAAATCCAGCTCACACACAGGGGTTTCATCATGCCCCACTGACAGTTCAAAATTGTTTTTCACATAACTAGGAGTATCCAGAAAATAAAAAGTTTCATTCTTTCCCTTCACAGTCTCCAAATTGATTTGTCTGCCATATTCCACAAATAAAACAACACTCCCCTTGGCAGACAAATGGCTGCTAGTCAAGGATGTTTGGTATATGTGATGCTCTTCAAAGAGGATTTAAGCAGTTTTTATTTAAGCTGGTTTTATTTAACACCAAGTATACACAACTAAAAACAGTGAGTCATCCTCTTCTAACAATGCCTTCAACCTTAAATTTCATCTGCTCAGCTACCAAATCTTCTCCCCCACCCTAAATGCCATGCAGGTATCACCTCCCTAGAAATCCTTACTGTTAGAATTTCACACTCAGAAATATTAACACTAACTCAGATGCTGCATGTTGGGGCAAAGCTTTTATTTATATTTACGGGGCAAGTTTGAGTTGAACCTGTCTCACGAGACTCAGATCTTGGTGGTAAAGGTGAGATGTATTGGCTGTGTCTGTATTATTAAACTCAGGAGTGCCTTCAAATTCTCAGGTCTGAGTAGATACATTGGCCATGTCCCAACTTGGTGTTGAGGTAAGACCATCTCCATCCAATCCCAAATTCCTGGTTTTCACTGAATATAATGATTTTACTAAACTTTCAAGCGTGGCATCTATATGAAACATGGAAAAATATATGGGAAACCACTGAAGAGAACAAACTTCTGTAGAAATCAACGACTATGTTCTTTTATTATCAAAGCATTTTCTGCCACTCAAGTATATTCAACTTTGTTACACCTTTTTTATCACAACTGCAGTAACCAACTAAGAGAAAAGACAATGTTTGGGCTCAGGCAAGCCTGTTTCTCACCAGTGCCATTCTAGTTCCAGCTCTCATAATCTGTTTCTCATATGTGTTTTTCCTCTGCTGCTCTAGTGGAGAGGGCCCACAGAGAGGCATCTGAAACAGCTCATCAGACAGCCTTACAGAACCAGTGAGAAACAAATGCTTCTCCCCTTCTCAGCTGGTTTAGCAAATCTTTAGACCTTGTTACTGAGTAAAGAGATGTAACCTAATCCAGCATCCCCACAAAAATCCATGGCATTTAGAACTCTTTCCTCTCCCACATGGGTGTTATCTCCTGCCCACTGCCTTGCCAGCAGAGGCACAGAGCCCCTCACCTTCCCCTTCTGGCAGCACAGCCACCCCACCCCACGCCCCGTCACACAGTGGGGATGGGGCACATCATCAGACTGAGATGCAACACAACCCCCAAAGCACTGTGTGCCATCTCCCAGCAGCTGCCAAACTGTCACAGTGCTGGGGATCTTGAGCGGCTCATTTGCCATCAAAATCAGGAACACACTCTGCAACAACAGGTTTTCACGCCTCCATGTCAGTCTAGCTGTCATTGAGGGGATGAAGGCACGCTCTGCAGTGTTCCTGGGACCACAACAGTGATTTCACAACCACAAATATGATGTTTTCTTAGCCCGTGCTAACAGCAGCCTCTTGCCTTCAGCTATGTAAGAGTTAAGCTCTGATCATTTCCTTTTTGCCAGCATTTTGTCTCAAAGGAGCTAGAAAGGAGGTGCATGGCAAGACACATCACAGCAGGCACGAGCAATTAGTGACTTATTTATGTCACACTAAGGCTCCAGTTCATGGATGACATCCTAAAAGAATGCAGGAACCAAACTCAGGCTTATACCCATGTAACTGTCCAGATGGATGTCCCAGTATGTCCCAACAAGCACCCAATTCATTTCTGCAGTTTCCAGATTCCAAAGCACACACAGCATTCCAATTCCACAATGACTGAGAGAGCATCAAGACTGCTTGAGAAGACACACACGCTTTTTCTAAGAAAGAGGATCTCCTATATAACCAAGATTAATTTTAATATTCTAGCTACAAAACTTTGTACTTGGGAAAAAGAAAAGATGTGTCATGAGCAGCAAGCTATTGCTGTTAACAATAAACCACTCAGTGTCCTTCACGATGTTTTTGCCATTTTTTGCTGAAGATCTGTGCTACTACCACCCTGAAAGCAAGCTTCCAAAATCAGAACAAGTAACCACTAGATTTCTAAGTGCTGTATTTTAGCTGTTCTGTGGGTCAGGTCATGGCTCTGGCCATGCAGAAGGGCAACACACCTGCATTTTAAGCAAACAGCAACATCTGTCATAAACTTACCCCTGCAGCAATGGCAACTTCCAGCTCCCAAAGCCAGCCCTCACACAGCCACATCTCTCACATTTAGCTGTAGGCTCAAACTGTAGGTTCATACTTTCAAACACAATGAGGGGACAGCCTGTAGAGAGGATGTTACAGCCCAGGCAGGGCTGGACCCCTTGAATTCAACTACTGAGAGCCCTCAGTGTCTCTTCCCACTCCTGAGGTGGAAAACTGTGTGAAGCTTCCCTGAAATCATTGAGAAAGAATGGAAGAACAGCTTACTGGCACTCTCTGAACCACAGCACACGTTTCAGACCCTAGGGATACACAGTCAGTGCAGATATAATAACTAGGCTGTGGCTACAGAGCACAGCTCTTCAAACCCCAAACTATGCCAGCACAGGTTCCAATTACCAACCTCACATTTGCAATGAATCCAAGAAGGGGCAACCTTTTAACAAGTTAATTTTTGCCACAAATATTCCTTAAATAAGAAAAAGGTTGTTATAAATTAGTCTACTTTATCAATTGGCACAAGAATTTGCCAGTGCAGCAAAACTGATTCTTGCTTAGCTTGCAGAAACCCACTGATGGCTGGCAATAAAGGGAAAAGAAAACCTGGGAATTTTTGTTCTGATCTTCTTCAGCACTCAACTTGCAATAAAAAGTGCTGTTTATGCTAAAGAATCAGAAATAACCAGAATCTGACCCCACTGAAACTGCACTTTCATTCCTAAATTGATATGTTGTTATGCAATACCCTTCAGTGCTTTTAGCTGACCACATCTTGGAAATCTAGACCTTCATTAGCAATTTAAAACAGTCAGAAGTACACAAATACTGACATGCATGTTTTGAAAAAAATGAGACTCCCTATAATTAGAGGTTTGATGAGACAATCTGCTTAAACATGGAGCAAATGGACAGTCTTGTATTAACAGAGACTAAATACCATACTCTTTCTCGCTTGCATGCTCAGCATAGCAGCAACTAAAGGCTACATAACAGAAACTCATGATGTTTTAAGAACAGAAAAAGTTTTCTCCATTTGCAAAAGCTACTAGAGCAAAGGAGTGTGAAGACTCTTCAAAGTAAAACATTTTCTAAGTTTCCTAGGAAAAGTCCTTTAGGAGTCCTTTCTTGGTCCTTCACTTTGATTCAGGAACACTCTGTCAGTCTTAGATAAAAATTACAAAGCAATTACCTAAAAAAAAAAAAAAAGTAACAAGCCCCACAGGTGACAAGGCTGAGAATTTCACTTTCTGTTCAGGGTAACCCTCAGCACCACCTCCCAGCTCCACACAATGAGTTACTTTCACAGGAAGAATTGCAGCATCCCCACACGCCCCCAGACAACTCTCAACTTGCAGAGGTAAGAAGGGGAGGGATTCACAAAAACAAACCCCAGGAAGAAGGAGTGAACACGAATGGAATGCACGAGTGTGGTTTGGATGAGTGAAGCATCTTTAAATGACTGCAGCTATCCGGGAGAGTAGGTAAGGCAGGAGGCTCTAACACACCATCTCCTCTCCCCACAAAGTGCCAGCCAGGCTGCAGAGCACAGCGAGCACTGACTGCTGAGAACTTTGCAGAAGAGCAAAGCAGGTACTAACGAAAACACAGCGGTGCCATGAATTTTTGGATGCTTCCCAGAGTTCCCTGCACAGCCACAACCACCTCCTGTCAAGTACAAACCTGCTAAGGGTGCACCGTGGTGCAGGAGAGTCAGAGCTAACAATGATCTGCCTGGACAGGAATCCTTTGGAGTCACTGCCTTCGCATATGGATGACCAATTAAAGCAGCTTCTGCTAAAAAAAAGAAAAGAATATCACTGTCCCACCCACATTCCACAAAAGCAACAGGACGGAACCAGAAGGTTTGGGAGGAAGGAGTCACTGCTTGAATGGTCTTACAGGAAAAAGAGATTTTAAGGTAGTAATACAGCTATTTACTAAGTGGAAACCAACCTACATCTGATTAAAGACACATTTTTCTCTCTCCACCCCTTCTCTCACCCCCAGGAACAGGAAACATGACAAAGCTACAGAACAAAAACCAGATGAGCCAAGAAATCCTGTTCCATTGGCTTTCCACCAGCACTTTGCCTCTGGTTCTGCTGAACACTGCATCTTTTACTGAGAACCACTGACTTCTCCCTAGGCCCACAGTAATATTCTGTTAATCAAATAATTATATTCAAATTGTCTTAACCAATTTTGTAAACTAAGTAAACCAGCTAAGAACACCTGATGCTAAAGTACTGATGCATAAAAACCAGAAATTAACTTCTCTCCTTGAGGTTATAAGCTTTGAACCCTGCACAACGCATCTGCATTATTCTGTTTTGCTACAAATAAACCTTCCAGCTTTTTTTTTTCCTACTCTTAGTGCATTTTATGTCATTATTTTTTCTTCCAAATCCAGCTAAGAGAGGGGGAAAAAACCACTCACACAATCATACTGCACTCCTCTCTGTACCCATACAAAATAAGAGAGCTGTGATTGAGGACTCCACTGGCAGTAGAAATGCCACAAAGTAACAAACACAGGCTGTCCAAAAAGCCTTACCCACATCTCTGCTTTCAGGATGCACTGTTTAATGTTACTTAGGAAATGTGTTTCCAACAGCAGTGGTTTGTAATTAAATACATCTTCCAAACACTGGAAGCGGCAGTAACTACAAAGCCAATACTTTGTACCAAAATTTAAACCACTCCAGAGCCCCTCAGAGCCGAACCAGATTCTTGCTTTTCACTCACTCAAAAAATATTTTGCATCTTTCATTTTACTTATAGTTTGTATGAAGTCATTGGACTCACAAGGCTTCCAAATGTAAGACACAGTGATTGAACTGAATACAGTGACAGAGCTGGTCTGCTCCTGCAGCCAGGCCGGGCAGTGCCCGCAGCCACGTGGGCTCCTGCCAGCCCTGGGCACACCTGTGGAACAGAGCTCAGCCCGGGCTCCAGCTCCTCCCTCAGGAAGCTCCTACACTGATGGAGCTTGGCACAGAACCTCAGGGAAGCAATGCTACTTGTCTGCCCTTCTCTCAGGGTTTTACTGCTTGTTTGACTGCTTGCCTGTTGGCTTCCCTTTTAGGGATGGCTTTATACACTGCCACCACCCAAGAAAAAGGGGGGGGAGGATATGGGGAAGGGAAGATAAATGATTGTGGGAGTCAGTAAAGTGGCAGGGGTCAATAGTTATGACCAGAGAACAAGAGCACAACACCAGACACCATCCAAGAGCATCCATCACTCCCCAAAGGCATCAAAGGAGCCAGAGGATACCGCTCAACAGAGTGACAAGGGAACGGAAACAACCCGCAGAGCTCCCGCCTCACTCCCTCCTTCTGTTGTTGATGACAGCTGGGCCAAGGCCAGGTGAAGGGCTTGTAATTTAGGGCCTCAGACAAGGGCTAGACTAAAAAAGAGTTGATGAGACCGGGATAACCAAAACATCATGACATGGGTAACGACAGGACAAAAGGCTGAATGGACCTCTCAACCTATGGCAATCAGATCACACTAACCCCCCTGCACACCACTTACAGTTCATTGTTCAACTTCTCCGTCTTTAAATGAATAAATAATTTAAGTGTCAGGTTGTTTAGACTCCAAAACACCTGGACATCAGGTACTGGTTGGAATGAACTGTATGGTAAATTGTAAGTGAAGTTTATACCAGATGTGTCACGTGCATACATGTCCACAGCCCATCATGAATTATCCAAGACCATGAGCAACTCTCCAACATCGAGCAATGACACTCATTAGGTCTCTAAGTCACTCGAAAAGAAATTAGTATTACAAGTATATGTTACAAGGACATACTTGCAAAAAAGAGGGTAAAGAACAGGCAGCTTGTACATCTTGATTAGTTGTGCTCACACCCACTTTCACCTTCTTGCTTCTGAGCATACCACAGTTCTGTCCTCTGCTGTTCAACAGCACTGGGTCTGAATTCAATATTCTAGTCAATTAAAAACAACATTTACCCACCTATGGCTTCAGCTGAAGATCTCAAGAGCACTTTGCAGAGATGAATTCTGACCTGCTCGGTGTTACACAGGTTAAACACCACTTTATAGGCACACGGCTCAGCCCTGTTTACATGAAAAATTAAACTGACCTTTGTGGCAGTGTAAAGCTACATTGCTAGTGCAGCCCTTGTGCAGCCCATTTATTTAAGTGGATCTTCTGGGCTGAGGTTGTATCATCCAGAAAAAGACATGGGAAGAATAATCTCCCTCTTAGAGCCTTAGATATGCATAGATATCACCTCTACAAGTGCCCAGGATAAAGCAGTGAATGAAAACTCTGAGCCCCTGGGGGAGTGGGAAAGGCAGTGGAAGAGGGAGCACAAACCACCACACGTGATCCTGGGAGCATTAGCTCCTCTTGACTTCAGTGAAAAGCAGCAAATTTAGTATTTACCTAAATGACCTCTTGACCTTCTGCTGAACAACAGCAATGCCAGAACTGTCTGGTCTACACTTCTCCCTCCCTTCCATCAATTAACCTCCAGATAAAAAAGTAATCTTTTTTCTTCTCCTGACCCTCAGCAGCTCCACAAGCTCATTAGTTTCAGTCCAGAACAGGGTGCACTAATGGGTTTATAGCCTCTTCTACCCTAATTTACACGAACATCTCATTTGCTCCCCAACATCAGCTCCACACATAAAACCATCAGCATATACAGCCACCTGAGGAACCATTCCATAACAGGGCACAGATAGCTGAGAACTGGGTGTTGTTTGGGGAAAAAAAGCACACCATGAGCTGAAGTTTTGTCTCATCCCCAGTGCAATCCTACCTGCCACACTGCTGCCAGCTTCCTGGCTGCTCTGCTCTCAACCCCCTCACTGCCTTAGAAACAGTACAGGAGTTTCATTCTCTCTTGGACTGTAACATGCATCAACACTCCTCCCTCCTTGTGTCATTCCACGTACTAAAACAGATCTGCAGGGGAACTGCCTGGCATTCAGCTTGGTTTCATCATCACTGTTCCACTCTCTGCCTTGGTAATGGTTTTCCCTTTAGCTACACCTGGCCTCATGTTTGCTTTTTCCATCCATAGAATCACAGAATGGCTTCAGTTGGAAGGGACCTTAAAATGCACCTCATTCCAAAACCCTGCCATGGGCAGAGACACCTTCCACTAGCCCAGGTTGCTCCAAGCCCTGTCCAACCTGGCCTTGGACACTTCCAGGGATCCAGAGGCAGCCACAGCTTCTCTGGGCAACCTGTGCCAGGGCCTCCCTGCCCTCATAGGGAACAATTTCTCCCCAATATCCCATCTCTCCCTGCCCTCTGGCAGTTTGAAGCCATTCCCCCTTGTACTGGCACTTCAAGTCTTTGTCCAAAGTCCCTCTCCAGCTCTCTTGGAGCCCCTTTGGCACTGGAAGGGGCTCTAAGGTCCCACTGGAGACTCCTCCAGGCTGAACAACCTCAACTCTATCAGTGTCTCCAGAGCAGTGGGGCTCCAGCTCTTGGAGTATCTCCATGGCATCCTCTGGACTCACTCCAGAAACTCCATATCCTTTGTATATTGGGGCCCCAGAGCTGGAGGCAGCACAGCAGGTGAGGTCTCACCAGAGCAGAGCAGAAACCCCTCCCTCAACCTGCTGGTCACACTTTCAGATGCAGCCCAGGACACGGGGAGAGGTGCCTGAACTTAAAACCTTCCAGAAGAAGCTCTCAGGAGTCTAAATGATTAATCAAGTAGCTGTCTTGTAAATTAGAAATCTTGTAACAGAAGGGCACATCAATAGACTGGGAGTGAACTTCCCTTTGCAAACTGCATTAGTTTAGATGTGTGTATTTAATAATTTCTATCACTTCACAAAGCACAGGGAAAAAAAGGTTACTCCAGAGATATTTATAAACACATATCAAAGGACTAACAGATGTTTCCATAGTACATCTGGGATTAACAAACAAAACTGTGTAATCATACTGAGAGAAAAGGTAGCTGGCTCTTTAAATCCATCAGTCATGAGGAATTATGAATCATATCTAAGTAACATATTTGCCAACAGAAGAGTCTGGCCTAATCCTCTGCACACCAGAAATCAGAGTTACACCCATTCTCACCCTGACTGGCAGATAAGGAGTCTCAATTTTTCCAGGAGAATGATCCCAACTCGAGTTGCAGTGACTGCATTCCTCCTGCAACTCCTTCACCTCAGCAAATCCATTTGCACCCAGTTCTGCTTTGTGGCACAGCAGGTCACTCTCAGTGCTTGTCTCTTCAGAGGAGCTCATCCAGTGAGGGTGCTGGCATGCAATTTTGTGGTAGGCTCTATTTTAAGTCTCATTCACTGGTTTAAAATAGTATGGAGTTAAAAGTAGTAATTATCAAACATCTGCACTTTCTCTGAAGCTGCAACACTGTTTAACCAACGCATGAGCTATAAACTCACTGAATGGAGCTATTCCAGATTAGCTATAAAACTAAATTAGGGTGAATTCCCAGAGCAGTAAAGGATCCAATTCCTCAAGGTTATATGCATTACAGTTCTGTAGCACAAGAATTGGAGTGTTGTCCAGTTAAGGCACAATAATAGGAAGTCTTGTCCCTGGAACTATTCAAGGCCAGGTTGGACGGGGCTTGGAGCAACCTGGGCTAGTGGAAGGTGTCCCTGCCCATGGCAGGGGGTGGAATGAGATGGACTTTAAGGTCCCCTCCAACCCAAACCAGTCTGTGATACATGATCATGTTGAATGACCATTTCATATTGCACTGTCCTAATAAAACAGTACTTAGTCCTCTTTTAATCATCATGTTCCCTTTAGTGTCCAGCAAAGATAAAAACCTCAGAAACACAGCAAGTCCTTGAACAGAAACATCATGGCCACGTAGGTCCTCGCTGCAGACCAGCCCCACTGTCCATTTATGATGAGCAGGCTGGTTTGGCCACTAAATATTTCTGTTCGCTGCATAAGAAAGATCATTTAGAAATCAAATAGTAACAGCAGACATAATTTTAAGGCAGGGCTGAAGTCCCACTAAAATGTATTTTCAATTCATAAACATTTCTACTAATGTGGATTCCTTTGCATGATCAGTTTCTCGATCTTACAGCTGCAGAAGGAAGATATTCATGCTCCTGAAAAAACACAAATTACTTTTCTATTACATCTCTCAGTTAACTTTATCAGACCAACAGAAGTCCTGCGAAGAAGCTGCACATTAATGTCTGCCTTTACACACGTCAGCACAGAAGTGCTGATGTTTCACAAAGCTTGAAAATTTATTGTGAGGTAAGTATTTACATTTGTATTTTAAACCATCGGTTTGAACACAGGATTTCTAATCTCTTCCCGCTGCGCTCCCCCCTGCCACCTTGTGTAAACTTTTAATCTCCGATGCAGAGGCCTATTATTAGAGCTGACTGAAAAAAACCCTACAGAGTGAAGGCACGTTGTTTGTCATGGAAAAGGTTAGGGCAAAGCCTTTCCAAAAACAAAACCTTATTAATAAACCTTTTGTCTGTTTCTGCTGATGAAAGTCAAAGAAATATTTCGTTGATATTTTAAAAACTGTTTCTCTGTAAATAAAAAACAGTGACTCAACATCAAAATATGTCCTTTTAAACAAAAAGTTTCGATTCAGCAGGGAGAAATAAGTAAACACTTAACATGGCTTTAGAGCCCCGAGACAGACCGAAAACTGCACGTCCTGTAAAGCGAGCTGGGCTTTCACCTCCATTTACACACAAGCCCGCCCCCAGACCAACCTGGGAACGGAAAACAACAACGCCCCAGCCTTTAGCCGTTTGGAAGCACTGGAAGCCCGGTGTAGCCTCTCCCACCTCCCCAATCCCAGGGCGGGAAAAACGCAGGAAACCAGTAACTCAAGCACCCAGAACACCTTCTGCACAACTCCCATCTCAAAAAACAAAAGACAAACAAGGGGCGGGGAGGGGGCGCAAAGAGCTCCCAGAGCAGTTCAATACAGACAACCCAGCCACGCCCGGAGCCAGAGCTCCAAAGCCGGGATGAGGACGCGGCCGTGGAGGCTCGTGGGGAGCGGGGAGGGAGCGATCGATGGCCCTCGCCAGCAGACACCCGCCAGCTCCGGAGCAGGGCTGCCGGCCAAGGGCAGGCAGGGAAATCTGCCTTAATCACACCCAATTCTTCATTAAACGTAACTTGGGACGCACGTTTTCCTGCAAACTTTCAGCCTGGAAGATTTCACGTGTTTTGAATTGGCACTAGCAATGAATTAAGGCCGGGTGCCCCTCACTGTCCAGGAACCCCACGGCAGCAGGCACAGGGGTCACACAGAACCCGGGAGCTCGTACGCTCTTCCTACTTCTTGTCTGTGAAAAGTACCACGAAACTTTCAGTCGGGGAAGGAGGAGCGTCCGCCCTACGGCCCAGGAGCGGGTGGAGGGGGTGTCAGGAAACGTGGCGGGGCCGAGCGAGGCGTGTTCCCGGCGCTCCTGTGCGGGAACAGCCGCACGGCCGGCACGGAGGGAGGGAGAGCTGCCGGCTCGGCTGCCCCGCCCGGGGGAACCGGGGCCCGAGAGGCGAGCGGGGCTCCGGGGGCTCCCGGCGGGCCCGGCCCGCAGCCCGGGAGCGGCCGCGCGGGGAGGGGCCTCGGCCCCGCCCGCCGCCCCGAAACTTCCCCGGAGCCGGCCCGGCCGCCGCCTCTACCCGGGAAACGGCCCCCGGCGACCCCAAACCCGGCGGGTCCCCCCGACCCCGGCCGGGCTCCCCCGGCCCCGCCCGGCGCGGCCTCCCCGCGCGGCCCAGCCCGGGCCCGGCTCAGCCCCACGGCCGGCGCGGCCCGCTCCGCTCCGCTCCCCTCATTTCCCCTCCTTCTCCCGCTCCGCTCCCGCCTCCCCCCCGCGTCCCTCCCGCGGCGCCGCGGCCACAGGGCCGGGCCCGCCCCGCCGCCCAAAAGTTTCCAAGTGCGAGAGCGGGGCGCGGAGGGGCCGCGCCGCGCGGCCCCGCCAACTTTACCGGGGCGCAGGAGGGTGCAGTGCGATGGGATGGGATGGTCGCCGCCGCCCTGGCTCCGCTCCGGGCCCGTCCCCGGCCCCGCCGCTTTGTCCCGTCCCGCGAGGAAATGGGCTCTTCCGGCGCCTCCCCGCCCCGGCCCGGCCGCTCTTCCCGGCACCGCCCGCCGCGCCGCCCCCGCGCCCTCCGGCACCGCCCGCCCGCAGGTGAGGGCGGCGGGGCAGGCGGGGGCTGCGCACCCCCGTGCGGGACCCCCTCATCCCCGGGCAGGAGCCCTCAGGAACCCCCTCACCTCCGGGCAGGAGCCCTCAGGAACCCCCTCACCCCCGTGCGGGACCCCCGAGGAGCCCCCCGGGCCGGAGCCCCCCGGGCCGGAGCCCTCCCTCACTGCTCGGGCCGAGGCACAGCCTCCCCTCACACCCTCCACCGGACCCGGCCCCCCCCCAGCCCAGGCTCTCAGGCCGCCACTTTTGAGGCAAAATCAACAGATTTGCGATCAAAACCTGGCTTTGTCCTCCTGAGGAGGTGCAGGGCACCAAAGGTCCCAGATGCTGTGATTTGAAGGAGTTGGAGAAAAAGTTATAGCTGGATTCCTCTTGTGTTTGTGAATTGTTTTGTTTTGGAAACCTGAAACCTTCGTGAGGAGCTGCTGCTTTTAGGAAAAGCCTTGTCTTCATGCAAATGTCTCTAATAGTAAGATTGCAGGTGAGAGGAAACCCCAGGGATGCAAGTGGGGCTAGAGGAGCCCCTCTCAGAAGAGGGGGCGGTTTTGGGAACCTGACCTTGGCTGGCAGAAGCAGGTCTGCAGCGGGAGAAACTTGTCTTTTTATGCCCTAATTTGTTTCAAAGTTTTCTTTGAAAAGTCTCAGTGAGCCTCTTGTGAGAGAGCGATTGTTTTTACCCTACAACAAATTACTCTGGGACTTTCTGTGGTGTGTTTTGAGATGGTGTTTGATACAAATCTCTCTACAGAACTCACACTTATACTGGATTGTAAAGACAACTGAATAAATTTAACACATTTCGTGACTCATTTGCCAGCACTCCTGAGATACCCGAAACTACTCACTCCATCCTTTGTTATTAAGCAAAAAACAGGGAGACTGAGTAACCTACCAGGAAGGTTCATTCAAGGTCCCACGTTCATTCAAGGCACTAATTGAGCCTCGGGGGCTGGCCTCAGGTCAGTGGCACAGCACTGGTGACCACACCATGGGCAGGACGGGGACTTTCCTCCAGGTACTGGTTCAATGGGATTTGCAGGGTCGTGTTTCCCACCTTTGCCATACTCCTACAAGCCTTCCCTGCAGGAAGACAGTGTCCTGCAGTGATTTAAATTGCATTTTTCCTTCCTGCGGGTTTAATCCGAGAAAGGGATCCAAGACTACGAAATAGACATAGTTTTCTTTTAATCCAGAGAGAAAATAGGGATCACGAGCCCAGCCTTGTCAGTGAGTGAAGTTATCGAAAGAAAGTGAAATCTGTAATTATGATACTGACTGAGACACATGTTATTAAAAAAATAGAGGGTCTTCGGTGCCTTAACAAACAAACTCTCCTCTGGAAACACAGAGAAAACAGATTTTTTAAACTCTTTGTATTTCCTGCTTGTACCAAACTATTAATATTTGGTGTCAATTGCACCAGGGATTCAAACTACTCATTTCTGATCTGCAGCATACTCTCAGTAAAATTGAGTTTACACTTCAATAGCTTGCTTTCTTTCATAACTCCTTTTAATATCATGTCTTGGCCTCCTGTGGTGGCTTCCACATTCGGCAGTTCTGTGTGCCTCACATCCTTTCAGGACAAAATGTCAGATTCAAAAAAAAAAAAAAATTCCCTTTTAAACCTACAGACTCAAAGGTAAAAGGCCTGGAGTTTGTGGAGAATCACACGTTCTGTACTGCACTGAAAAGCGAAGGGAAAAGTAGGAGATCAGCTGGCAGCTCTGCTGGTTCATGGAGTGAGTTAAAAGGCTCGGCAAACAAAAAACAAAATTATGTAAAAACAGAGCCAGCTAGGTTGAGATTGGACTTTGTCTCTTAATTAGCAGCTCTCTCTGAATCACGGCTCCGGGCTCTGTCAACAAGACTAAAATGCAGGGGGGTGTTCAGACAGGCACCCAGCAACAATAGCTCACACCTCCCATCCAGTGCATGTCATTACCACAGCACCAGGCTGTGCCAGCAGCTTGAAATCTAATCCATTTTCTGAAATGAGTTAGAGGTTTTATGCTTGACCTCAGATCTTCCTATGGCAGTGTTTGTGGGTTTGTAATCCCATTTTCCTGGATTTTATTTTTTTTTTTTAGTGTTTCTCCCACCTCTTTTCTCTGGGTGAAAACCCAAGGTAAGGCAGGGGAGGACAGGGAGGCGGGGCGGCCGCAGCGATACTGCGGGAGGTTGTGTGCATAAAGTCAGCAAAAGCTTTGGTCTCGGCTCCCTGAGGGCAATCCAAGGTGCAGCACGGCAGAGCAGAGCAGGTAGTGACTGTGCACTGCCGGCAGCGTGTCCGAGTTACTCAGATGTGTGCTCAGAGCAATCCCTGCCAGGCGCACCTGAAGACACCCGTGTGGGCGCAGCCACCGCGGGGAAGCTGCCCTTCCACTCTTAAGTCCTGGAGTAGGTCTGTGTGCCAAGCAAGGAAGAGGCTTGTTTATGTAGCACCTGCTGTAAATACACTGTCTGCCAGTCCCAGCGTACACGGGGTCTAAATGATGTGCTTCAGCTGGAACTGCATTTTCTATTTCTGTGACAACGTTGCTGACATGAAGCAGTTGCTCTGTGCATCCGTTTCTGCCCATTTCAAAATGTGTGTTTTTTCTTTGTGGTTTTATTTGTGGTGGGGTTTTTTGGTTTTTGTTTGGTGGTGTTTCTTTTTTTTTTGCAAAGAAAAGCAGTTTAGTTTTGTTATTTGTGAGAAGTGAAACAGAAGTGAGAGGTGCAAAGACAGGACTGCTGGGGAGGAGATGGTAATGGGATTGAGAGAAATGAGAGAAGGAAGGAAATTAAAAGAATGAGGAAAATATGTAGAGTATTGTAATGGTGGGCTGAAGTCCTTGCTGGAGAGGCCAAAGGGGCAGCAGGAACCAAACAGAGAGAAGAAAAACCAAAAATACGATAAAGGAATCTGAGGGTTCAAATACCAGCTGTTGAGGCTGTCTGCAGGCTGATGTCAGGCTGTGCAGTGGGGACAGCCCCGGGGCAGCCGTGCTGTGCCACCAGCTGTGCTGAATGCAGAGCAGCACTCACAGGGTGCAGCCCTGTCACCTCTTTGGTCCCTGCTCTCCCAGCCAGGGGCCAGGAGCAGGGCAGGGACCTCGCAGACAGTGAGCTTTGCTATGGGGGTCACCCCAAAATGCAGCTTCCCCTAAGGACTGCTGGCTCTGATGAAGTCAGCAATGTAACAGTGTCTAACTGAGGGTTTGGCACTTCACTTGTGCTGCGGCATCAAGTCCTGGGGGCTCCCCAGTATTTGTAGTGTTCCCATGCAGCTGGGAGGCATCACCGTTCCTCTTCAGGGCTCAGATACATAAAGAATAAGATTGTCTCCCAATATCCAGTTAGGAATCAACATCAGCGCAGCCAGAAAGCAAATCCCAATGTCCTGGGGCGATGCATGCCTCAGGACTGCTGGAAATGGTGGTGGGTGGTGCTTTTGGGGGAACTGCAGCTCTGCCACCTGAGCTGTGCACGCAGCAGAAGGACTGAAATCCCCACCTCGGTGGAACAAACCCCAGTCAGCAGGAGAACAGATTTACCAGTACACCTGCACCTACACTGGGGCTCCTTCTGGTACTGTTGGCTGCCCAGGGATCAGGCCTTGCTGCTCCAATGCCAACTGGAGCTGCAGCCACAGTGCTCCCTGTGCCAGGGCTTTTGGCTGCTGTGCTCGCCATCACTGCCCACCTTCTCAAAGGAAAACTGTCTGCTAGAAACATGCCCTGGTTCATACTCAGGAAGCCACTGGATCCTAAGCAAAACCTCTCTCTTCCTGCACCATCAAATCCTCCTGGGACCTCCAGAAAGAGATGTGCAGAACCCAAGCATGACCACGAGCAGAGGAACTGCTGGCCCCCAGCAGCATCCCCCCATGCACATACACTACAGCACAGGCATCCTGAAAAGCACAGGCAGAAGTTGTAATGAGGAGAAATTATGCAGTCCCAAAAGGCTCAGCGTGAACTGGGTTCAGTGGTTGCTGTTCCGAGCCAGAGTAGTTTGCATTCACCTCCAGGTTCACACAGCCTTTGAGTAATAAACTGTCATAGCCCCGGAGAAGGGAACATTCAAAAAAGTGCCCCGAGGCAATGCATAGCAGAAGCCTGAGAATCCTCCTGCATGAGTCACTGACCTCCACACACTGCATCTATTTCAGCCTTTAATTAATAAGGTTTTACATTTCTATGGCACTTTCCATCTAGAAAGGTCCTAAAATGCTGTGAAAACTAAGGGGTGTACAGCACCATTGAAATGTGGTTCCCAGGGAGGTGGGACTGTGCAGGGACGGCAAGCTTAGCCAAGGGCACTGGGGAAAAAGGTTCTTCATTTTAAATGGAGCCTCTGTTACATCACTGAGTATTTCATATCTGTGGAGAACAGACAATAAGATTTTAGTTTCTAAGGCACTGCTTGAGTAAATAGGCCTTATAGATTGCTTTTGTTACCCATGGGGGATGCAGTGCAAAACAAGTAGTGGGGGATTTTAATTTAGGGTGTTAAAGGACCACAATGTAAGCTACAAATTTAAACTACCCTTGGATCAAGGCTTTCCTCCCTCCAGATGAGTAAGTTATTCCCAAAAGTTGTAAACAAAGCAGAAGCCAGTGGAGGAAACAAATCCCATGCTGACAGCACCTGACCCTGCACTTGGAACACTAAACTCCCTTGCATGCTCCCTGGAAGCTCAGTAGCATCGAATGAAGTAAAAGCAAAGCAAAAACCAGTCTAAAGCACCAAATGGGGCAATGTAGAAAACCAGGAGGGAACAGTCCTCCTGTCCCGAGACTGACAGAGACTCTGAGGGGAATCATAGAATATGCTGAGTTGGAAGGGACCCATCAGGGTCATCGAGTCCAACTCCTGGCCCTGCCCAGGACACCTCAACAATCCCACCCTGTCCCGGAGAGTGTTGTCCAAACCCTCCTGGAGCTCTGGCAGCCTTGGGGCTGTGCCCACTGCCCTGGGGAGCCTGGTCAGTGCCCAATCACCCTCGGGGGGAAAAGCCTTTTTCTAAGATCCAACCTAAACCTCCCCTGACACAGCTCCAGGCCATTCCCTCAACTCCTGTCTCTGGTCACAAGAGTGAAGAGATCGGTACCTGCCCCTCTGCTGCCCCTCGGGAGGATGTTGAAGACCCCAATCAGGTCTGACCTCAATCTCCTCTTCTCCAGCTGAACACACCAACTGCCCGCAGCTGCTCCTTGTATGGCCCCTCCAGACCCTTCCCCATCCTTGGGCTGTCTTTTGAACACTCTTTAATGGCTCAGTGTCTTTTTTATATTGTGTCACCCAAACCTGCCCCCAGGACTCGAAGTGAGGCCACCCCAGTGCAGAGCAGAGCGGGACAATCCCCCCCTTGCCTGGTCAGCGATGCTTTGCCCGATGTCCCCCAGGACATGGTTGGCCATCCTGGCTGCCAGGGCACTGCTGAACCAGCACAAATCCCTTCATTTCTATTTCAAAAGAATAAACTGGTCGAATCGTTCTGCTCGGCTGACTTCCCTCAGCAGAGAAGCAGGGCCTGGCTTGCACGAGGGCAACTGAAATGACTGTCAGTCACAGCTGGCATCCCTCTTACTAAATACTTGGCCTAAGTAGGCTGGGAACACTTGACCACAAAGGGTTTTCAAAGGAATGTCAAAATTCTCTTTTTCTCAGTGTGATTCCAAACTATTTTTATCTACCTCTTTCTGGAAGAGAGACACAGGCATTGCCACGACTAGTCGTAAACTTTCATTACTTCCCAAGGAGAAATTGCAGGGAAATTATAGGCTAGTGCACTGTCTTTTATGTCTCTCCTGCTCTGGGCATGTCAGCACTGCTGCATTCCAGTCTGCCCCCAACACATTCCTCCCTGCCGAGTCCTGTCCTCTCCTTTCCTGGTGATGGATAGCAATGACCCTGCTTGGTAATTAACACATTGAGCACCACCACGGTCAGCATGAGTCCTCAGCACGTGTAGATGCTGGACAAACAGACATTCCTTGTGTGCAGAGTGGGTCAGTCCTGACTTCCACCTCCACCCAAGAGTGTCTCTTGGCCACACTGTAGTTGGGCTCCACCCGCTCCCCTAACCCAGAGTGAGGGAAGGGCTGTGGGTGTGCACTGATCCCGTGGTTGCACCTTACCTGGTGTGCCCCTCCCTGTGTGCTCCTGCTAACTCACACATACCGTATGGAGCAACACATTGCTCCCCCAAGCACACGAAGAGGTGGTGTGGAGAAACACCCTTAATCCATCATGTTTCAGTATTTATAAGGAGGCATCACTAGCAGATATTATTTATCCCTCTCCCAGTTTCTGTATTGTTGTAGTATCAGGGAAACTGAGGCAGAGCAGGTTAGTGCTCCAATCTCTGCAGTCCTGCCCCAAGCTCATATCCCTGCCATTCCTAGCCCTGAGCCCAAGCCCAGGAATCTGCAGTGCACCAGAGCTCCCTGAGGCCGGAAATCCTACCATCACACGGCCTTTTAGGCATCGAAACTTTGTACAAAGGGAGAAATCCTGTCATCAAGGTGAAAAGCATTGCTACTGAAATGTGATCAAAGTCAGAGTTATCAACTTAAGTGTACTCAGGAGTTTCTGTTCCAGGCAAGAGAATTATCAATGAGAAACCAATCTTATAAGGTAGCTGCTATTGACAGGGAAATAAAAGGAATACAGTTCTTACCAGACAGACCTAAGTTGCTCCAAATTGCTGTCAGCTTGAAATATCTTGCTGGTAATTTGTTTCCAAATTCTTTCTCCCTAAATTTGATTTGTTGCTGTACAGCGGATGATCTATTCTGCACAGCACCTCAAAGAGCATTCCCGTTGTCCTCTCCCTGATTGTTTGTGAGCTATCACTTCTGGGAGTTGGCAGCATTTATTATGAAAAGGGACATCATTGCTTGAAAAGCAGATTTTTATCTGAGGCTATGGTATCTGCTGCCCTTACAAACAGCAGCTGAGATTACTGGGAACAAAATCATTAGGGAAAAAACACTTTTCCTCCCCGTCTCTGAGCTTGTCCACCTGGGCAAGTGGCCATGCTGTGTGTCTGTACCTCGGGGTGGGGGAAGGATGGGGCAGCATTTCCTAACAAGACGCACATAAATCCTTTCACCAGGATCTTTTCTAACCAGGATAAAAGCTAGTAGGGTTTCCCACCTCCTGTGGTGTTGTAGTAAGAGGATGAACGTTGCATCCAGCAATTATTTTCTGGTGATCTCTGCTCTTTCTTACGTGAGGGAGGAAGAGATAAGTCTGACTTATGAAGTGTCCTGCTGGGTTCAGTGATGTCTCCTACATGGCATGTCCGAGGCTTTCCCAGGCCTCTGAGCAGTTGCCCTCAGCTCTCCAAAGGATATATTTCTGCACATTTGACACAGAGGTAGAAATGGGAAACTCCAGCCTCACCTATCCCTCAGGATCCATCCAGCCTGGGTGGGGGTGCCAGTGAGAAGAGCTGTTTTCTGCCCTGGCTTTCTCATTTAAGAACATACTTGTTCTTCTCCTCTCCTTTCTCTACTTAACCCACTTTGTCCAATGGTTTAAGCAAATTCAAAGAAGTTCTAGTTTTGGGATGAGGAGCTACCTCAGCCTATTTACATGGTTTTAGACTGTGGGCAGAACGGAGAGACTTGGCTTCCCAGAAAAAAAGGCTCTCACTCATCTTGTGTGTATGGCCCTACTAGATAAAAATAAGAAGATATTTCTGCATCTTTCTGGGAATGTATTGGCAATTCTAGCATATTTCTACTCTCCAGCTTATGGGTGGTACACATAGGTGACATTGCTGCAGATAGGGAGGCACCGTGTCAGGCACTTCAGGTCACCCCACGATTTTGGACAAGTCCTGGTCCCATCCAGAGCATGGAGAGAACTGGAGAGTTGGGAGCTGGAGGAAGGATTGCACTCCACCCACGTAGGCACTAGAAAATTAATAATTGTTGCAAATGCTTGAGAGCAGCACAAAACAGAGCACTAATTCAGCTGCTGTAATTTTGCCGCACAGTTTACCCCGACATCACATCAGGGAAAGCTCCACTTAAGCAATTGTAACATCACTGAAAGGATGGAATTAAGAAAAAAAAGAGAAGGAACATAAACCTCCCACTATTGTTTTTTTCAGAAAGCAGCAACAGGAAGAGCCAGTTAAAAGGCCTTGAGGCTCTGAGCTGTTATTCCTCCCTGGAAACCAGCCATGTGAGACATAGAACACCCTGAACTGTGGGTAGGGGGCTGCTCCATGCCCACCCTGGGGGACAGGGGCCCATTCCCATGGGCAGGCCCTCACAGTGGGCTACCTCCTTGCCCCAGCTTTAGCCACCCTTGGTGTTTGTTGTGTTGTGGGTTGACCTGGGCAGACAATACTGCAGCTGCTTCAGAGCAGCACATCTCCCAGGGGCCACTGCCAGGGCTGGACCGCCACTGTCTCCCCCCACACAGGTATTGCAGCAGGGCTGCTCAGGAACCAGCAATTTTTCCTCTTGCAGTAGAGGCTGAGCTGTTTCGAGGTGACCGAGTGCAGGTGTCAGCCAGGAAGGAGCAGCACAAATCAATCTCTCGCTGCTTAAAAATATATCTGTATACCAGATCTGAACCCTTTCCTCTAGAGTCTTGTGGCAGAAATGGAGTTTTAAAATGCTCAATTATTTATAGCTGAAATGCTGAGGAAAAAAATAACCTCAGTTGTCCTGCTGGAGCAGAATGTGCTGGTCTCCATCACCCCCTGATTCCACAATGCCCGGGAGTCACGAGGTCTGGACAGGGTAACGAGGAACAATGAGGAAGGAGTAGTGCCTGAAAGCAGGGTACCAGCACCTCAAAGCAGAGCCAGTTCACACAGGGACATGGTCAAACCCAAATTATCACAACCCTGAGGTGTGCCAACTGTTGCTTTCATGCCTGGGTGTTAATTATCACCAATTAGATGGGGTGGGTGGGTCCTTAGGTACAGACTTCTGGCAGAGCAGGGAGAAAGGACAGGTTTTGTAGACCCACAGATGTTGTGTCAAAGGGATGCTTTGGAGAATTAACAGCTTTTAGGAGGGAACCTGTGGGAGTTCCTCCAGAGGAGGACTGTCTGCCTAAACTTGGTTTTTGTTTTTATTTCCCTGTGTTTTGGAAGAGCTGCTGCTTGGCAAGGGCCCAGCATAGGGAGCGGGCACTGCGGGGCTCTGCCCAGCGAAGGAAGAGACCACAATCTGCAGTGCCACATGACAGGAGGAGCACCAAGAGGAGATTAAAGGGAAAGCAAAGATGAGAGACCAGAGGATGTAAAGACAGCAAGTGTCACATGGGTGCTGGACAGGGACTGGAAGAATTTTGCATGGCTTTAAGACAGAGCTGAAAAATTACAGCTGTCCAGAGTCTCTCTCCTTTACTGAGTTCCCCTCTGGTTTTGCCTAGTGCTCAGAGACAGGCAGGAGCATGGGGACAATGATGTGGAGGGATGGTTTGGAGCCCAGTTAAGTACCTTCACTTGTCTAATTTTGTCCAGGAGAACCACAAGTTGGGGGTCCCTTCTCCCTGCTCTGTCCTGAGGAACAGACTCCATTCTCCCCGTCCTGGGGACATGGGCATCAGGAAGGGTCTGAAATCCCAGTGCCTTTCACTCAGCTGCTTTGTGGTTATCACTATGCAGTGGTTAAAAACCACAAGGATGATGAGGAAAGTGCCTGTAACCATGGCAATCCTCTGCAGACACATCCTTCCCCCCTGCAGCAGGAGCCAGTGGACATGGGGCCACCCCTTGCCCTGTAGCAAACAGAAAGCGAGACCTGTATTTTCCAGGGACACAGTTACAATCTGAAGGATACAGCCACCCCTGATAACTTAGATAACACCTACAGCCACCCCTGATAACATCACCTACATTGCCAGGCAAGTGCCAACAACTCCCAGGAGTGAGGGACAGCCATGCCATAAGAGGACCTGCCTGGTGCAGATGCCAGCAAAAGGCCTTTTGAATCCAGCTCTAAGACAAGCCTCCCCCATCCCTGGGATCATCGCCCTGCTCCGGCACCACAGCATCTGTCCTTCTGTCAGGCACTCGGGGCAGTGTGGGACATCATCCAGAGAAACCAGTAAAAATTACAGCACTTGGCCACTGAGGAACTGGTGGTTTGGCCTTTGATTAGGATAAAGCTGTTTAATTCCTTCCCACCTCAGGACTGCCTTCCCGCACTGCTCTGTTAGTGAGGCCTGCACAGAGGATGTTAGGGATTAATGAGGCAGGTGGTTAAATACAGTTCTGCTTACATTCAATCCCAGGAGGGTGGATGTGGAAATACCCTGCTGCCAACTAAGTAATAAAGTGGGAAAAGGTAGCAAACATGTTAGGGAAGTAGTTCCATTTCATTAGCACCCTCATGCTTTACAGTGCCAGCCCCTGTGCCCACTGCTGGGGCAGCCCTGGGCAGCCCTGGACTTGGCTTGGCACAGCTTTCTATTGAACTACTCCCACTTCTTTGTGCTGATATTCTGTTTAAAAATCTCATTTGTGCCACACATTCACCTCCAGCACCTCGTCTAACCTGTACCCCTGGGGGACAGCACAACAGGTACATTGAGAGGCAGAGCAGCAGTATTTTTAGAACAGGCAGATCCCCACAGTATCTCCATACATTTGCAGAAGCTATCCAAAATCCTGTGCAAGTCTAAAAGTAGGGAAGCTGGGAAGAGCAATAGTAAACCCCTTCCAATGAGAACACTTCAAATCCATGGCTCCCAAAGGGCTCAGCTGTGGCAGCCAGCACCGTTATCCCCTCCTTACAGATGGGGAAACCAAGGAAATTATTTGCCTTGTGTAACCCAGCAGAGCTGGGAATACAGCAAAATCCCAGACTAGGGAAATCAGCCCTTGGGCCACAAGTGAGTCCTCAGGTGTCAGCATCAAAGGCTACAAAACCTGAGCCCTGCTGCCCAGCTGGCCGGGCAGCTGGGCATGTCTTACTGCTGGCAGGTCCAACCTCCAGCTGAGAGCACCCAGCCCCGTGCCCTCTGCTAGCAGCTTTGCTTTCCTTCCAAGATGCTGGGATAAAAGCTTCCCACGAGCATCACTGAAGTCGTTGAGAGCAGACAATGCACACCATCCATCTGCTGCCCCTCTCTGCTGACCGACAGCTGCAGGAGTGCCCACGGGCTGAGCTCCCTCTGCTCAGGGCAGGGTGCCCAGTAAGACACCTGGATTTGTGCTCTCCAAAACCTCGTGCTTGAATAAAGCTGCCCCTTGTGCTGACCGTGAAAAGGCTGAGTCTTGATTGCACAGTCCCTGAGGTTCAAATTCCCATTTTCTCCCCCACTGCCTGGCACTGGGGCATTTTATCCACTCCCTCCTCCTGCTGCCAGCTATAACACAGGTATAGGGGAGTACTCAGCCACTCAGGAGCAGAGCAACCTGCTTGTAAACTTAATATTACTTGAGGTTTTCTCAGAGTTCATGCCCCAGCTTGCAGTTGGATGGAGTGAGGCAGTCCCAAGTGCTTCTGATGGATATAAAAAGGATATGCAATCAGACGTGCACTTAAGCAAGTATATTACCAAGTTAAATGACTACAGTTTTACTAAGCTAATTAAAAAATGGAACAAAGCAATGATCAGATTAAGGTCATAATTAATAACTCTATAGGTTCAAATTATCCAGTCACCCAATAAACTCTCCATGTAATCAGATGGAGTCGCAGCTGATAACTGGAGGGAATTAGTATCCTGCTCAGAGGTCTTTGGGAGGCAAGAGCTGCCTTTAGAGCAGTGACCTCAGCTCACCGAGGTGACAGGCTAACCTTGCTGCCCAGGAGACCTTTTCCTAAGGCTTGGGTGTCTATCCCAGGTTACTCCCTTAAAGGGAAGCAAGTAGCCTCAGGATGGGTGAGACCCCCACTGTCCCCACCGCCCAGGTTACCAGGGCAAGGGCCACCACCCACCAGCAGAGGTGGCATGTTATCCTGTCACAGTTCATCTCCAGTTTTTAGAATGGATGAAGCTTTTTGAAGAACCAATGTTGAGTTTTGCTATATTCACACTCAGGGATTTTAAGATTCTCTTCCTGGGTGCTTTCCAAGGGGTGGAGCTCCAATATCCCTCCATTGGCTGATACCAAGCCCTTGGACCCAGCTGCAGGGGACAGAGAGGGCTGCCTGGCATCTGCCCTATCCTGCCTCAGCTCCATTAGCTCTTGGAAGTGCCCAGCATGCTGGTCTCCACCCCAGGATTTGGGCTGTTTCCCTCAAGGTAATGTTTTAGAGGGTTGTTTAAATGATCTGTTAATGTGCACAGGGTGGGTTTGTCTTCTTGTTGCTCAGGGCCTGGAACAGCTGTAAAAGAGGAGCCGAGAGAAGAAAGTTTGCCAATGACACAATCCTATTGTTAATTATCTTAATTATGAGTAGGCAGCTAGGTGACATCTCCACTGGAGGCTTGTGCTAAAGCATTCAGGTCCCAAATCCCTGAGGACTCCCCCAGAGCCTTTTGGGGGCTCCCAAGCAATGGGGAACAAGCCCTGAGTGGGGCAGGGAGGAGGTGGGAGATGGGAGTGCTGGGCATGCTGGGGACACTGCTGTGCCAGGGCTCCCCAGAGCTGACCCCAGGGGTGCACCCAGCACCCCACTGGGAGGGTCACCACAGCATCCCAGTGCTCAGGGATAATGAAGAGCATTTCTGGTGGATTCCTGGGGAAATTGGAGAGGTCCCCTCTGGTTCTCCCGTGCCTGCAGCCCCGGGGCAGCTCGCTGGTTCCCTCCCTTCCAGACGGTTTCATAGCCTGAAGCTGCTGTTTACAAGAAGCAAATGTTTTACTGTCAGCTAATCTGCCTTGTTTGCAAAAGCCCTGAAGGCTCATTTTAATTGCAAGTAAATGATTCTTAACGATATAAATCAGAGCCAGGGAGTGTTTGTGATATCTTGCACTGTAACCAGGAGTCAAGAAATGAATTAGTCTCAAATTGAAAAGGGGAAGGTTTCCATCTGAAATTGGGCAAATATGAGACTTCATCAAGGAAAGATAATCACTTGGCGGGATAATAATGAGGCTTCAGCTTATCAGTTTTGCATGGAGAATCCTTAATACGCCTGTAGCATGTTTTGCTGCCGTGAGCAGTGTGAGACAGCTCAATAAGAAAGGTAATGGAGAGAGAAGAGCCGTGGCAGCTCCGGCTCTTCCCCAGCCCAGAGGCTCAGACCCACCTGGCTTTGGAGAAAGAAGTCAGGGAAACAGAAACAAATCATACAGATGGCAAAGTATTTGGCTGGGGGACAAGGCTTTGCTTCCGTGGGGCCCCCTTTGCTCTGCCAGCACATCCCATGTCTTATTGCAGGGGCTAGGGGTGCTGATCCCCACCAGGGCACCCAGCTTGTGTTCCACCAGGAGCCTGTCCAAGCTCCCAGCTCCTGGCTGGGATCAGCAGGATCTTTCCTGTTGGTGCCAGCTGGGTTAGCCCAGGACCGTGGATGTACTAAAGCACAGGGACATAAAACAGCTGAGGTCTGGCATGTTTGGAGGGCTGTTCCCTGTCCCATTCCTCTCCTCCAGGGGGTTGCCCAAGCACAGGGAATGAATTCAGACTTGCAGACACTCAGCATCCCCTTCCGTCCCTTTGCCAGTGAGGAGCCTCAGCCAGGGCAATGCGGGGCTGTTTGGGAAGCAGCCAGCACAGCCACAGTCATGGGCTGTTCCCAAAGGGAGTGGGGGTGCCCCAAGGGGGACAGTGGTCCCCAGAGCCATCCTGGCCCAGAAGCTGGGTAGGAATAAGGGGCCAGTGGGAACTATGGCCGTCTCCTGTCCCTGTACAGCCCCTGCTCCCAAAAAGGGCCTGGGAACTCAGCCCTGATTCCCATACAGTCCTGTTGATTTCCGATGAAATGAGGCAAAAGATAGGGATTGAGTTGGGGACTTGGTTTTCTCAGGAGAAAAATGAAACTAAAAAGAGGAATCTGGAGCATTTGATTTGGTTTAGCATTGAGGAA
This sequence comes from Pseudopipra pipra, assembly GCF_036250125.1. NCBI lineage: Eukaryota > Metazoa > Chordata > Aves > Passeriformes > Pipridae > Pseudopipra > Pseudopipra pipra. The sequence continues at coordinate 1,605,687 of NC_087563.1, read as the reverse complement.
AACTTCCCTTTCCCAAACTCTGGATGAAAATGGCTCAGTAATTTCCTTCCCAAATCGCTCCCATCGTTTGCATTGATTCCCACTTCCTGAAGCCCAAAGCCTTGCTCACCCCTTGGCATGGCTGCTCTTGAGCAGCAGATGCTGCCTGTGCACTGAGCCAGCCCCCTGCCAGCTCCTCCTGCCCACTGGGGACACAGCCACTCACAGCTCCAGGGGGCCAGCTCCTGGGGCTGCAGGTGGAGGAGAACCAGAGGGAACATTTCCAGTTTCCCCATAAATCTCTCCCAGCATGCCTGAGAGCTGGGATGCTGTGAGGACCCTCCCATCGGGGTGCTGGGTGTATCCCTGGGCTCAGCTCTGGGGACCCTGGCACAGCAGTGTCCCCAACACCCCCACCTCTCCCCCCCGACTTTGGGGAGCCCTTAGGGTGATGGGATTCTCCCTGCACTGCTTAGGGCTTGTGTCCCATTGCCTGGGAGCCCTGAAATAGCCCAGACGTGTCTCTGTGCATGGCCACAGGGATCTGGGACCCAGGACCCGCTGGGACAGCTGGCAGCAGGGATGGGGGAGCAAGAGGAGGGTAAATGCTGGCGCTCACAGTGCCAGGCTCAGGGAGAGGCAGGGCCCCTGTGTGCCCACTGCAGGGGTGTCCTGGTGAGGGACCTGTGGGGACATCAGCCACAGCCCAGCTGTGCCCAGGGAGCACAAACAGGGCTTTGGGGAAGCTCTCAGCAGCACAGGGGCTGTGATGGATGATGGGGAGAGGGCTGAGGGGCTGAGCTGAGTGTCTTGTCCTGAAAACGAGGGGGCCAGACTGAGCACAGTGTCTGTGTTCATCCCCCCCGTATGAAGTCTCAGGATGAGCTGTCTGACCAGGGAATGCTGGCGGGATTAGGGCTCAGTTGGGAGCACGACAAGTTCCCCTTGTCCCAGGAGGGTGTCAGCACCAGCATGGGTCCTGAGGACAGGTGAGCTTGTCCTGTCTGGGTCAGCTCCAATGTCACCAGCATCCCCTGGATCCCCATCCCATCCCAGCCACGCACGAGGGTGGTGGGACTGCCTGGACACCAAGGGCTTGTGCAGCAGGAGGTTCATCACAGCAGAGCTGCTGGACCTGCTGGCCAACGGGCTCGTGTGTCCCGCTTGCTGTGCCCAACCAAATGGCACCCGATGACTCGAGTACAATTAGCAGTGGACTGTAATTGCTGTCTGTGCCATCTCAGGCCATCGGGAGGATAAAGCCAGGCTGGAGAGCCCGGCGCTGAGCCAGGCTCTGGGGCTGCAGCCACCGGGGCTGTGCCAGCACGTCTGGCTGTGCCCTGACCTCCCTGCTCAGAGCCCCAGACACAAAGGCACCTCCCACGGAGCATCTCCCCAGGCCAGGCCAGGGGTCCTGACCCCCCTGGGTGGGGATGGTGGCCAGGGCAGCCGGCTGGGGATGGGTGCAGCTGCTGCTGAGCGAAGCTGTGGGTTCATTACCAACCTTTTCAAAACCAGTGCTTAAAAATATCCCCCGCTCGCCTGGGTTGGCTCAGCTGCACGGCTGGTCCTCATCTCCCTCTCGGGATATAAATAGCTGGGCTGAATAGCAACGCTGGCCCAGCGCTTTTCATGCTGCTGCACGGGAGGGGATGGTGGCACGAGCCCCATGGGTGGCCAGGGATGTTGGCTGAGCAGCCTGACCATGTCCCGCCAAGTCAGGCTGTGGCTTCAGGTGTCTGACAGGAGCTGCTTCCAACCAAGAGTTCAAAACAAAATGCAATCAAGGGAATAGCCAGGAAAAGAGAGAGGTCCAGTTTTGGGGTGAGGGGGAAGGAGGAGAGCTGTTCCCACTGGCTGAGGTCTGCAAACCCCTCCTGTCCTCCTGGGACATGCCCTGGCGAGAGTGCTGGCAAGAGGAGCCACTTGGTTTTTCTTTCACAAGGTTTCACAGGCTTTTGGGGGAAATGGGTGATTTTGCAATGAATTTAGTGGCAAAGTTCAAAATCTGCCATCTGTAGAAGAGGGATCTCCTTAATTACAGTCCTTTGGTGGCATTGGATGAAGATGCTCCCATACCATGTGTCCTCCAGCAAACCCTGATATCAGGGCAGGAGGATGTACCCAGGAGGGAAAGAAATAGATACTAAAACAAAAAAAAAAATTCCTTTTTTTATCTTCTAATAAGAGCCTGATATTTAATAATGAAGGAGAGTAAGATGTTTAGATATGCCCTTATTAAATGAAAAGTGTACGTGTCTTTGCTTAATCCACAGTACAGCTCTCAGACTAAAGACAGGGCAAAAGATCTTAATACCTCTTCTAAACAAGTGGATGCTCTCATTATTCTCTAGTGCAGCTGCAGCTTCTCTGTCCAGGAAGCTTCTCAGCTGCTTCATCACAGTCTCCCCCACACTAATCCCTCTGTCCCACCAGGAATTCACCATTGCTCTCCACATACCTACAAGATGATCCATTAGGCAAGGGGAAGAGGAGAGAAAGCCCACGTGAAGTGGCACTACACCATGTCCTTGGAAGCAAATCAGTCACAGTGTCACCACAAGATAACTCTGGGTGCTCAGTGGGCTGAGCCAAGCAGGAGGAAAAATCCATGCCCAAAGGCAAGGTGAAGAGTTTCTTTGTGGTAAGCGATGTTTTTGAATTGGTGATGAAGTCTCTTCTGGGAAAGGGTTGGCAAAATCTGCTGCAGAGTCAGAAACCCCTCATTTCTCCATCACTGCCCATCCAGGCGGGGCTTGGCTGCAGAGCCCCCAGCGATGGCTTTGGTGGCACAGGCAGGGGCTGCACTGGAGGGTGACACTGCAGCTGGCAGTCCCTGTCACCCTGTGTCACTGCAGGTCAGGGCTCTGGCTGTGCCACCTCTCAGAGCGGTTGGGGACAGCCTCCATGGGGCTGCTGATCTCTGCAACCCTCAGGATTCCCCTGCTGCAGGGGGTCTGGATGGTCACTCTGGCTCTGTCTCATATTCATTTCCACCGGCAGCAGAAATTTTCTCTGTGTCCTCCTTTATTTAATCCAGAGGAGAGGGGCATTTAATCCCTGCATTTCCTCCACTCAAATGATCTCTCCTTCCAGCACCTCTGCTAGAGAAGAGGGGGTGCTCTGAGCCAGGCACCTCCTTCCATGGCCAAGGATATGTCATGCACACTTGCAACCACCCCTGTCATGTTTGGCCGTGCTACCTACACCCCTGAAAAAGTGCTTTTCCATGAAAAATGGTCGTCTCATAACCAGAAAAATAAGGCAAAGCTCAATGTTGGGAATTCCTCCTGGAGAGGAGAAAATCAGTGCCCACACTGGAAAAGGCTGTACCAAGGTACATCAGGAAGGGCCACGAGCCACTTCAAGGGCAGAGATGGCCTTTGCCTCTGTCCTCAAGCTGAAAAGAGCTGTGGCTTATTGTGATTTCATGAGTCATCCCCAGCATGAGTCACTGCTGCTCCATGGGCTATCATTTCGTTGGGAATGGGTTCTTGCTGGTTCCTCTGCGGCAGACACGGCAGGGGGGAGCCAGGGCAGGGTGGGAGGAACACCGGGGCCAGGCTCTGTGGCCACCCCTCTGGAGAAGACACCTCTCTTCCTAGCTAGGGCATCAGGCCAAGATCAACCCTGCCATTGAATCTCCAGCTGCTCTCAGGGAACTTGAAATGCTGGTGACACTCACATCACATCGTAAGCAGATTATTTCTGTTCTGTGCTGGGCTCTTTGCCTGCAAACAATCGGTTACTAATCGCATCTTTTTCACCAGTTAACTTGGGGGTTTATCAGTCTGAGCCCTCACCCTTATCAGATCCCAGCCTTGCTGGGCTGATGAGCATCTCTTACACTTTCCAGACTCCCTGGAAGATCTCTGCCACTTATTTGACATGCGCTGAAATGATGCCAGGTGAAACTGCCTCTTCTGGAAATCCCCGCAGCTCTGAGATGCTCCCAGCTCAGAGCACAAATGGGAGCAAGGAAGCCTCATTCCCACCGTGCCACAGCCCCAGAGTGTCCATCCTGGGCAAAACCTGAATCCTGGGGGATGCAAGGCCCTAGCAGGGATCAGGGAGCGCTAAAGCTGTTGCAGGGGGGAGTGAGAGAGGAGAAAGCTGCTCTGTACAATGTGCCCATGTGCACACACATGCACGTGCATGTGCAAACCTGTGTGCACTCATACACCCATGCACCCCCTAGACACACACCGAGTGTGCTGCACTCAGAGCTGCAGTTCTTGTCACTCATGATGTGCCCCGGGTGATGCTCTCAGTGTCCTGAGTGACCGCACAGTGCCCCAGGCGATGACTCCTGGCCAGTGGGTCCTCAGCAGGGTGAAGGTTCACGGATGTTTCACGCCCCTTTTTCATGGGTGAGCGGAGCAGAAGTCACCCAGGAGGAGGAGCCGCAAACCTCCTCCATCCTGGAGTCACGGCCAGGCCGCTGTCCCCGCATTACCCCGGGGAGAACGTTGTTGATTCGAGTCCTGGCAGCGCCACCGGGAGCTGTGATTTATTCTGCTGGCTCAGCAAGACACCGCCGGCTCCCGGGGCCGCATCTTCCCTCCCTGGCTTCTGGCAAGGCTCCGGCACTGCCTGTGCTGAGGGGTGAAAATGAGCGCGGGGTCCGGCGCGCAGGTACAGCCACAGCCGGAGCTCTGCTTTGCACACCCGGCGCGCCGGGAAGCGCCGCATCCTCCCTCGGGCGGCTCCAAGGGCCGTTCTCCCCGCAGCTCCTGCCTCAATGCCTCACTTACCAAAGGGAGATGGAAACACCTCAGGACATACTCAGGGAGCTGGGAAAATAGATGGGCTTTTGAAAAGCACCTCAGAGACTACTGCTGAGTGCCCGGGGGGGATCAACACCCTCAGCTCCACTGAGCAGTGCAAAAGCTGGGTACTGGAGTGATGCTCCCTGCCCTGCATCCTCCGCTCACGGCTGGTCTCTGCAGGATTCAGGCAGAGCAGCGTTCAGGAAAGGCTGGATCCCACCCCAGCTGGGCATTTCTCAGCTTGGCTGTGTTTGTCCCTGTGACCTGGAAATACTTTTAGGTAGGAGAGTGCACGGCTTCAACGGTGTCTTTGGGGGCATCCTCACCACCAAGGCCAGGACTGGATACACTCAAGGGTGTTTCCTTGGCTGCCAGTGCCAGTCACAACATGGAAGGCAGGGGTTAACCAAACCCCTGCTCGATTTATTATCTTAATTCAAAATAAGCTTTTTTCACAGAAAGCAGCTGGGTGTGTGGAGCGAAACTCATCACTCCAGGGATGCTCAGCGCTGCTGAAGCCAATTTCAGGAGTAAATACGTATTTTTAATGTATTTCTTTTTATGAAGCAGAAAAGTGACATGGCTGGATGGTGGAGAACTTACCTGAGCTAATGGCCCAGCTGGAGCTCTGCCAACCAGCCTGTTTAAGGAAATGGATAGTGTGGGGTTTAACTCAGGCTTTAAATGTTTTTAAATACAGCTGTGCCATTTACCTGCTCTCCCAGTCCCTGCTACAGTGAAGGAGACGGGTTCTGCTGCACTGGCCCATGAATGGGTGAGAGAAGATGCTGAAGTGGACCTGGCCATGGCAGAGGGCTCATCCCTCTGAGCTGTGTGTGATGTGCAGCAGCAGAGAAGCCACCAGCTCCTGGTCCATGGTTGGTCCTATGGGAAATGATTGTCTCTGCTAGGCAGAGACCAACGAGCTTGTCACCCTCCATGGGGGTCACTTCTGGCACAGGCTGCTTAGAGTGGGACTTTGGGCTCTACAAGAGGTTTTGAGACTCCTCTGTGGCTTCCCACCAGCTCTGTGTCTCCACCCAGGGGAGGAGCAGCACTGCCAGTGATAACCAGCCTATTCATTGGAGAACTGCCACATCCAGGCCAGACCAGGGACTGTGTGCTATTCTGCCAGGTCTGACACACACTGGGAGGTTGTTCATAAGCCAGAGTGGCTCCTGTTGGCCCTCAGCTGGAGAAGAGCCTCTCACCAGCCTGGATCCCAGATCCCAGTCTCCAGGATGCCATTCCCTCTCCTCTTAACTTGCCCAGACCTCTCACCTCCTGCAATGTCTCCTCTCTCTCCGAGCAACTCACAGCAGTTCCTTTCTTGAGCACTCTGGTAGAGTACACCAGGTCTGCAGCAGAAAAGCTCTGTCCCCATGCTGGCCTTGTGCCCGGGCAGTGATGGGGGACTTAGGCACTGGGCTTGGCCAGCAACACGTTGGCCAGCTGGGATGTGCTTTTCCAGAGCCTGTTGGGCATTATATCGGAGAAATTATCTCTCCAAACATCATGGAAAAGGTGAACGTTTCAGAGCCATGAACAGAGCTATTAACATGGGATCAAAATCCGGAGGGGCTCTGAATTTAGACCTTTATGAAGGAGAGCAAGGTTTAGTTTGATGGTGAGAGCCTCTCTCCATGGTGCCCAGAGGATTCCTGGATCCTTGGGCTGGTTGCACGTGGTGGGAACAGCCATCCATCCCACCCACAGAGGAGAGCTCTGTATGGGCACCATACAGAGCTTTGGCCGTCCTGTGAGGTGGCTTTTGGTGACACCACAATGAACCTTGAGCTGCAGCTGCAGCGCTGATCTGATCACAGAGATGGGTGATGAAGGTGCTGGCTTAGAGAAAGCAGCTCTTCAGCTAAATTCCCCTGCGAGGCTGTGTCCAAACAGCTTCACAACCTTTTCAGCCCCGTGACAGGCTTGAAAATAAAATGCCAGTAATGGATTTAAGGGAGCGTGCCTTTGTCAGGCAGGAGGATAAAGCAGCAGTGTGCTGCGAGCAGCTCCTGACTCATGGTCTGATGTGGCTTCCAATTAGCTCCGGTGCAGGATCGGCTTCTCCTGCCGTGCTGGGAACGACAGAGCCAAGATGAAAGGCACCAGCCCCATGCCAGGTGGGCTGGGGGCATGGCGGGGCTCCCCAGGACCCTCAGGGGAGCCCTGGCTGGTGAGTGGGTGCCTCAGTGCCCCTTGGGGTGAGCTGTGTGTGCTCCCCACTCACTGGCTAAGTGCAGCACCCATGGGTGGCCAACACCAGCGGTGTGGAGGGATCAGGGTGGGGATCAGCATCTTTGCTGCATGTCAGTGCCAGTTCCTCCTGACTTCCTTCTTCTGTGGTGTCCATGTTTGAGAAAAGGGCAGGGACAGAGTCTGGCTGCAGCAGGGAAGAAGGAAGGGTGAGGAAGAGGAGCCAGGAGCAGCCTCCCAAGGCATGCTGTGCCTTTCATGCACGGACTAGTTGGATGCACCAGGACCTGGAGAACTGCCTCAGTGTTGGTGCAAGGAGGGCCAGCAGTGATGTGCCAGACCTCCCTGTAAATGATAAGAAGGACCAAGACAGACTAGCTCAGAAACTCGCTCAAAAATAGAATATTTCATATATATTTCTAGATGAAAGGAACTTTATAACATAGATTCACAAGATGGTTTAAGTTGAAAAGGACCTTAAAGCTCATCTTGTTCCAATCCTCTGCCATGGGCAGGGACACCTTCCACTAGCCCAGGTTGCTCCAAGCCCCATCCAACCTGGCCTTGGACACTTCCAGGGATCCAGGGGCAGCCACAGCTTCTCTGGGTAACCCGTGCCAGGGCCTCACCTCCTAGAGACAGATATATATTTCTATACAATTTATATATTTCCATATAAATTTTTAATGATAGAAATATATATATTTATATTTAAAAAGAAAGATCATTTTAAAAATAATTTATATAGAGAAGGAAATCATATTGTTTACCACAATGTGACTTCAAGCCCTTGCCACCCTTCCAGCAGCATCTGCAGCTCCTGGGACACACATGCTGTGCCTGGTCCTGCTGCTCACCCTGTGCTTCCCACGTGCCCAGAGCCATTTTCAGGTTCCTTGGCATGCCCTTGGGATCAAGGGTTCTGGGGGGTTGACATCCAGCCCATTCTCATCACACCCATCCTTCCCACATCCTAACCCTGGCATCCCTACCCCAGTGGGCATGAGGTCCTTCTAGGAACAGGGATGTGATGGGATGCCTCACCTGCACTTGCTGACCACAAGGAGACGCTGGCCATGGGCACCCCATGGGACAGCAGTGATGCCAAAGGCCTTTTGCCAGCCCAGAACAGGGATGCTGGCTGTCCCACGGGGCACTCTGGGGCTCTGGGCACCACAGAGCAGTGATGCTGCTCTCACAGGCCTGCACTGGCACAGTGTTTGGGCACAGCACCCCTTTCCCTGCTGGACTCCAGCCTTGCAGGAACTGAATGTTTCCGTGCAGCCTGTTGAGGTCCACAAACATCTGCAGAGCTGGAGGTGAAAGAGCTTGGAGAAAACCCTGAACGTGGGAATGTGCCCAAACAGAGCCGAGCAGCACAGCAGGAGCCATCTGAGCAGCCAGAGCCCTGAGCCAAGGGAGCCTGGGGGATGCTCCTGTGCTCCCATCCATGGCACACATGGGGACTTTAAAGAGAAATTGCTTGTTAATGCGTGCAGTGCTTTGTGATTACTGAGTACAGCGTGGCACACTTTGCTGACACGTTACAGGGCTTACAAAGAAATACAAGAGACAACTCTTCAGGCGTGTGAGAGGGCTGCTCTTCTGTTGGGGGGGGGTGTCCTGTGGGCTCCCAGGCTGTGGCAGGCATGGGCTTTGTGCCTCTTGTGTGTGAATTAAATATCAGCTGAAATTGCTGCCTTGGGGTGGGGGTGCCACGTTATTGCCTGGTGGGGCTTGTTTGCTCTTTTCCCCCTTCACTCCAGGAAACCCCTTTGCTAGAGCTGCACCTCCCTTCTCCTCCCAGTTCTGCACAAAGCTGGCTGCTCTGGCACAGTGATGGGGACACAATCCACCATCCCAACCCTCCCTGAACAGCCCAGGGTGCCACCAAACTCCACCTCCAGCTGTGATGGCTCGGTGCAGGCAGGAATACGTGCAATGACCATGTCAAAATGCAGAGTTCATAAATTATTACAGGCAACTCTGAACCCTTCAGGACAGTTACCTGAACAACCTCCAGGTAGCTGTGAGTGAGACAAGCCTGGCTGGATGTACAGGGGTGGCAGGAAGGTCCCAATGGTTTCATCTGTGCTGATCCCAGAGCCCCACTGCCTCCTGCAGAGTAGGGGTGATGCACAACAGCCCTGTCCCAAAGCAGGTGGTCTGTCCAGGAGGGACTTCCCAGCACAAACTGTGCACAAAGGTGGCAAATAGATGGGGGGAATGGGAGTTTCACCCCAGGCATGGGGGATGTGCCCAGGTTGGAAGCCTCTTCCTGCATCCCCAAATCACCCCGTCAGGCTGCATTGCTTTTTCCACAGCTCCCTCCTTAGTTAACTTTGTGCTGTGGGTAATAACTGGGGTGATTGTTTCTGTGCTGCCTTCTTCCTCCTGGATATCATCACCTGCTGCAGCTCGCTCTGGGGTTACAACTTTGAGAGGCTGTGACCTGTGTCCCCTCGTGTCTGCCCTGTCATGGGCACTGCTGCTGTGGGCCAGCAATGTCAATCCCCTCTGGTTTGGACAGGACAGTCCAGACACAGTTAATCCAACCTGAAGTCTCCTGGGGTATTTAATCCAGCCTAAATCTCCTGTGCTGCAGTGGGACAGGTCCTGCCTCTTCTCTCAGGGCCTTCACAGGGGTTTAGCAGAAGAGGAAGGGTGAGAGTTGGACTAAAAAAGACAAGAAGGTGCTCGCAAAGGGGAAACCTGTACAAAGGACAGGCAGATGTGATGTAAGGACTGGGGAATGTTTTCCTTCCTGGGCTCTGTGGGGCCATCACAGCCATGGTTGAGCACTCACTTCCCTCTCAGCATGGCTTTGGCAAAGGTTCCATCCCCGGGGACGTTGGGATCTGCTTTCTGAGCTGCCCAAGGGGGCTGGCACAGCCTGCAGTGGGTCATGCCAGGGACCCCACCTGGGCTGGCAGCAGCATGAGGGCAGGGAGGAGTGGGGTGCCCTGTCCCAACCCGTGCAACCTCATCTGGGGGATCTGGGCCCAGAGGCTGGTGGAAGAGAGGGTGGGTTTGAGACTCAGGGATGAACAGGGCTGCCTACGAGACAGAAGAGACTCCATCCATCACACCCACCCTGCAGCTTACTCACCCAATCCTTCCCCTGCACTCCCAGGCACTCCCACTCACTCACCCCTGGGTGATGTGTCGGTGATTTGCCACAGGCACTTTGGAAGGAGCTGAGAAGCCAAGCAACCCAGCACTTCCCCATGGAGGCGGCTCCCATTCCCAGGGGAAATGACCTTGGCAAGCACCCAGACCTGTGCCAAGGGAAGAGGTTTGCTAAAGGCATGGTGAAAGCTGGGTAGGGACAGTGTGACACCCTCAGTCCTGCTAAGTCCCCTCCAGCCAGGGCCACCTCCTCTGGACGGTGCCGACCCCAAACCCAACCCTTCAGTGCACGTACAGGAGCTGAGCTGGCCCCAGCAAAATCACTGCCTAAACCAGCAGAGAGGCAGATGCTTCACTCCAGAAGGCCAGGCCAGAGCCAAGGCCATAACTCCAGTGTCCAAAGGGACCTCAGCCAGCCGGTCCTGCCTCTGGCTCCATCCCATGAGCAGCAGGGCTGATGGAAGCCCCTTGGGCTACACTGACCAAAGCCTGTGCCACTCTCTGATGGGCACTGGACCAGACTTCACCCAGCCAAAACACACAAGCAATGCTGCTCAAATGCATCTAGGATGGGATGATGCTGGGTCCCTGCTGGAGATCGTGTTTGAGGGGTTATTTAAGAGGAAAACCTGTGTTTTACTGGTGAAGGCAGAAAGACCAATTTTTGTCTCTTCTCAATAAATCTAAGTTCCACTTGCTCCCAAGCTGACCCAGTAATTGTAATTCTAAATTAAATGTAAATGTATTGGCTGCTGGTAAAGGTCATTCCACAGAAAATGGCTATGTTTGCCTCTTCTTCAGATGCATGAATACTAAACACATATAATTCACAGGATCATTAGCAGATAAAGACGTTTCCCACCTCTGCTCCCTAATCCTCCCACAAACCCATTTTATACGTCAGTAGGCAAAAGGAAAACTGTTCAGTCTTATTAAATGCTTATAGATCGGGCTGTCTGCTATGAAAAAATGCAAGTGCTCAGCATCTATCAGGATCCAGCCCTCCGGAAATGAAATCCATGTCTTGGAGGAGGCAGAATGACCACAGGACGTCCTTTAGGACTCTGTGCAATTGGGTCTCTGCTCTGCCAGATCTTCACCCTGGCTTGAAAAGGATGGGCTTGTGTCTATGAAACCTCCTCCAAGCCTTCTCTCAGGGGAATTAAGAAATGCAGGTCTAATGAGAACTTGAGTGGAAAGCACTGATTATCTCTGGGGCTCCTTGGGCCACATCGTGCCTGCTCAGGAAGGTCCTAAAACTCAGGAATAACAACCAGGTGCTGGTGGATCAGAGCTTCAAAGATGATGAGAACCTTTCCACCATCAAGTGCTGAAGAAGGAAACCCACAGCATACAGCAGAAGTTATCCCTTGGCAATGGGAGGAGGTGGCCAGGTGGTTTCCTCACACCAGACTACAGCAGTAATTCACAGCATCTTCAAAATACTGAGCATCTTGTTGTCTGAGAATGTCACAGTTTCCTCAGTTGTGATCAGGAGCTGAAATTACTCAATACTTTGGATTTTTTCTCCTCTTTGTTGACTGATTACAAACAGTCTGCCACAATCTGCTGGAGCTGCCACACTCTGGAGGCAGAATGAACAGTGGATGCTCATGGCACAGCTTTGTTCTCAAGGACCTGCTGATGGTTTCTGAGTCAGGTGGAGGTCTTGCAGTAACCCCCCCATTTGCAGGGTATTTCCCCAGGACAGCCCTTCCTGGGAGTCTGAGTGGCTGCCAGATCCATTGCCTGAATGACACAGGGACGAGGAGGGTCTGTGTCCCTCCCAAGCAGCTGAGCCAGCTCTGTGCTCTCAGGGCATCAGTGCCACCTGCGATTCACCCCTTGCAGTTTTGGGGTTGTCCTCCATCCCCACTGGATGTTCAATCCCAAAACACACCATCCTGGGAAAGCAGGTGAATCTTGTCAGCTCAGCACAGTGAATACGGCCCCAAATCACCACCCATTTGGCTGCAGATGGACACAGAAGCTGCTATTTGCCTTTCCTGCCTGTCTGAGACTTTCAGAGGTTCTCTGTTGTCAAGTTTCACCCACGGCCACAGCCCCCACATCACCAGCTCCAGAGCCCATGACAGTGCTGCCTGGGGTGGGGACAGGAGGGTGACCTGTGCAGGGAACACCTTCAAAGCTGTCTGTCAGCAGGCAGTGCTGGGCATGCTTCCAGAGCCCAGCTCCAGCACCCAGCACACCCCAACCCCAGCCCAGGCTGCCCTTGGACCTGCTCCCCAGCCCATCCCTTAGCACTGTGCTCAGAGAAAGGCTGCTCCAGTGAGGGGCACAGCTCTTCCTGCCCCAGGCACAGCAAGAGGTGCTGGGACCAGGAGCTGTGGCAGCAGTAGCTCCACTCAAAGCCCCTCCAGTGCCCAGGACCAAAGCCACATGCCATTCTCCAGGCAGTGCTCAGGGGTGTGGATGGTCTCCACTCAGACCAGGGAAGGTGTGCCAGGCTGGTTACTTGTTACTGGGCTCAATTGCCCTGACCTGGGCCCCAAACTCTAGATAAACTGCAGCTTTTCCCTCCCAGCTGAGCCAGTTCCCAAGGAGTAGTAAGGGCTAAGATGCTCTGCAGGGAGCAGTGTCCCCATCACCACAGGAGTTATCTCATGGGGTTGAGCAGTCGTGACGGCAACAGGTTTATCAATAGCCTCAAGAGCAGTGGAATAATACTGGGCAAGGCTACAGCATCAGTGTGAAACCATGCCTGGCACGAGGCTGGAGACAAGCCCACCCACAGCACGTGTCCACAATGCCCCAGGAGACCTGTCAGTAACCCAGGAGAGCAGAGGAAAGGACACAGGGCTCGAATCATCTGCGGATGATCTCAGCCATGGGCTGGACCTGTGGGACATCCCCCAGGTCAGGATGGGTGTTTGGGGGGCAGAGGGTGCCCACAGGGTGGAGCAGGACTTGGTGCCCGGGAGGCTCTCACTGAGTCATTGCTGCTCACCCAGGCGTGGCTCTCCCCGTCCCAGGGGTGGTGGAGATCTTTCCTCTGTGTGTTAAGGGAAAGCCAAGCCTTGCTGTGTCCTAGGGTGATGGAGCTCCTCCTGGGTGCTGCTCAGAGGTGCTGAGGTGCCTGCTGGGACGGGTGAGCTGGTGAGGGAGGGTTCCTTCGTGCAGTCACGGAGCAGGTGGTACAGTCCCTGTCTCACACAAGCTGTCCTCCCTGACCTGGAAGCACCTCCCAGAACCCTCAGGAAGCCTGGCAGGACCCGGGCACAGCTCCCAGGGGTTGGGCTGCTCCACCCCTGCCGTCCTTCAGCTGGCTGAGAGGTGTGCAGCACCGAGGGAGCTGGCAAGCCCTTCCTGGAAGGTACTCATTCGTGCACTGACATGTTTATTTGCATACAGACATTTTAGGCTTTTTTGTTGTTGGCTGACTTATTGTACGAGTTCTCAAAGCTGTGATATTGAATTATAAATTGAGACAGTGTATCCATAAAAGATTGCTCTTTGACTATAGGCAGCACTATCGAATTTGACAGTCACAATAAATGCATGCTTTAAAGCCAAGCTAAATATGCTCTGCAATCCAAGATGTGCAAATCAAGCAAGTAGAAAAATAACCATAATATTTTTTTCCACAAACAAATCCCAAACCTTGGGTGATGATTTTGTTTAGCTTTATGTCTTGGCTCCTTGGCAAAATACTCAGGCAGAAGATAATGAAATGACCTACTTTTGCTGTCTTTGTTCATGACAACACATAAATTAAGAATTATGCCCTTTCAAATTAAACTTATCGTTTTTGCAAAAATTAGAGAGTAATTTCTGCTTCTGGTTGGGGGTGAGGGAGGGGTAGGTGGGGGCTGGTCCTGCTTCTGGGGAGGTCCCCCTGTGCTGTGCCCACTCCCAGGAGTGGGGGGCTGAGTGTCCGAGTGGTCCTGGGCTGGTTCCCACCGCCAGCCAGGTCCCCTGCCCTCGGCAGCTGCTCTGACTCATTTGGCTTCTTCACCTTCTGGAGGTCTCGGGGGCTAAGCACTGCCATTTAGCTGATTATTTAACTAATGCTCGGGGTTTAACCTCAATGCAAACTTGAAAGCTGCCATAAACGTGTGTCGTTGGGAGCGAGCGCCCAGGGAGACCCTCTTTCTCCATGGGAATTGTTTTGCCTCCAACCGCATCCGATGTGCAGGGTGTTGTAATGCTTTCTGACTGGCTGACAGCAAAATAACGTTTGCTTTAATTGAATTTCAGATCGGGAGCGTGGGCTGCAGCCTGCGGGGCTGGGGGGCTGTGGTTCCTACTGGGAGGTGGGGGGTGCCCAGCCTGGGGGGGTCCAGGCTCCCAGCCAGGCTGGGGGTGATATCGAGGGAAACATAATTATTTGTTCAAGTGAATGGTGTGTGTCCGGCTACTGTTGCCTCCGAGCCGGAAGGCCGGGTCTGAGCAAGGTGGTTCAATAAGGCTGCGTGATTTCCCGAGGCTGCCGGAGGCAGGAGGAGCAGGAGCGTGGCTGGGGAGCGGTGCCGGCTGAGCCTGCGGCCGTGTGCCGGCGTGGGCAAGGTGGGCTGCTGGGCCTGGGGGAACTTCTGTCCTCCCCAAACACCTCAGATGAATTTAATAGCCTGCAAAATCCGTTAGGAAACCAAATCATGTATTGCCACAGAGAAGAGGCTAAATATAGGACTTGGAGCTTCCCATTCCTGGGGCCAGCAGGCACGTTATAAATCCCTGTGTTCCAGCTGCAGGAGTGGGGGTGGGAGTGATGGCAGGGTCCCTGGGGACCCCCCTGCCTGTCCCAGCCATGGTCCCTGCCAGGGCTGCAGAGCCACAAGCCCATCCAGGCTCCCTTCCCAAGGGCCACCATCGGGATACAGAGGTCACTGGGTTGGTCTCCATCCCTGGCAGGGATGCCAGGGCAGGATGTAGGGGATGTACAGCAATGCACTGCTGTGAGATGAGTGGGGGCACCTTAAATACATCCCCAGCCCCCTGCAGCCCCCCCCAGTGATTGCTCTCTCATAGAAGCCTCCTCCCAGCTTGCAAGTGCTGGGCACTCCTGCAAGCCCTGGATCTGGCCCTGAAGAGGTTTGTGACTCAGCTTCTGGGCCACTGCTGTGGTAGGAGCCTGAGAGGTGCTTTAATAGCCTCTCCTTGTGCTCTCCTTCCCAGTGATCTGCTTGCTGCAGGTGATTTCTTGGAGCTCCCACACTCTGGCAGAAGGATTTGAGGATCAGAGGATGCCCAAGCCCTCTGTGTACTGGGGCGAGTGGTGCTGGGGAGCAGAAAAAAACCCATCACAGATCCCAAAACACAGAGTATCCTGTGGTGATTCTGTCTGTGCCCATTGCAGGGGCTGAGGGGTTTGGGGGGCTGTGCCTGGCTCAGCCTGGTTCAGGTCCTGGTGCCATTTGGGCAGGTTCAGGGTTCATTGTGCTGGAGAGGGAGAGTGGGGCAGAGCCTGGGATGCTGCACCCTGCAGCAGAGACCCCACCCGTGGGGAGGGTGATCAGGGCTGGCAGCAGTGACCCCACACTGGTGGCACCTCTCCTGTCCCCTCTCCAGCACTCTGCATCGGTGCCCTTCATGGTGAGTCCCGGCCCTGGAGTGGTGTCTCTGCTCCCCCTCCAGGCTGGCTCCTCTCTCCTGCTGGTGAGCAGGACCTGGCAGGAGCACTTATCCTTCTTCCTTCCAGCCTGTTGTTTCCAGGTTCAGTGAGTAATTCCCTATGAGGTATAATTTCTAAAATTGAATCTTTAGGATTACAAACAAGAGGCTTGAATTAATATTCCTGCAGTGTGTGGTGTGCTGACTCCCTCTGGGATGTCTCACCTGACAGCTGTGCCTCCCCTGTAAGCCTGGCCCTCCTGCCACTGGGACCAGTCAGAGCAGAATGGGACCCTCTTGGTGCAGACCTAGACCCAGCTGACAGTGGATGTGTGTGGGTCACAGCTGCTCTCCACACTGATCTCAGCTTTGAAAATGTCTTATTTAGGTCAGATGGTTTTTTTTTCTAGGCAGATCTTCTGCCAGTCTTTGTTTAATCTGAGCTGTCTAATTGGGGGCCCCAAATTCCGCTGGAACATGCTGTTAGTCTCACTGAAGAGCTCTGGCCCCATGGGTTGATCTTTTCCCTTTTTGCAGCAGATTGATTTTCCTGCCAATGTGATCCCTCCCCACTGGAGTTCCCATCGCTGCAAAGTTCAGGCTCCTCTTTGTTCTAATTATCTCTGTCTCCACACAAAGTGAAAGAGGCAAATGCTCTGCTCTATTTTAGGTGTAATGGAGATGATAGTCCTGCACAGCTGGGAAGGCTGCAGGAAGCTCTTGCTCAAAGGATCCTCTTTCCTTGACCAGATGCAAAGGAGCAGCCAGTCTTTGCTGGGAGCACCCCAAGGAAGGCCACATCTACCTGGCCAGGCTGTCCTCAGCAGGCAGCAGCACCACTGTCCCCTGGCCAAGGCAGGATCTTTGTCTCCTTTGTGGAGAAACTGGAATTTTTATCATCCCTGCAAGTGCACTGGGGATGCTCCTTGTCCACCCATGCTAGAGGAGCAGATGCCCCATCCCTGGCAGCATTCCAGGCCAGGCTGGATGAGGCTCTGTTCAGCCTGGTTTAGTGAGAGATGACCCTGCCCATGGACTGCATGGTCTTTAAAGATCCCTTGTAATCCAAACCATACTGTGATAGGGACAGGAGCCCTCCCATGGGCTGCTACAGGGTTGCTCTTCTCCCAGGATGGAGAGCAGTGCTCCAGTAAGGAGGCCTTTTGCTGCCCTTAGTTATTTCTAATTTGCCCTAGAGAAGTCCCTAGAGAATTCGGGTTGTTTTTACTCTTTCCAGACTGCCATCAATTATGTTTCCCATAATAACACCATGTAGCAGGAGCAATGCAAGCCCAGGTGCCCTGGCTCCAGGGGAGGCCTGCCCTGCCATCCTGGGAGCTGGCTGTGCCCAAGCAGCACATGTGCAGCTCTCCTTCCCCCTGCACCCACCCTTAGCTCTGCCCACCTAAATCCCACTTGCCCCATTGCCCCATAAGTGCAGTGCCTGGGGGGCAAATGGTGCTGGCAGCCCTGAGTGGGTCTGGTGAGGGGTGAGCTGTGGCACCAGCACTGTGGGCACGTCCTCAATTCCGGAAGGATGGGATGAGATGAGATGCTGCTCCAGGGAAGGAAAAATAGCAGGGGATGTCGACGCATCAGCTATTGATCCTGTTGTGATGTAGGGAGCCAGAAATAGAGCCTGAGAACACCGGGGTGACTCATGTACCTGTGATCCGGTGTGTGCTGAGGGGGCCGGGCTGGCGCTGGAGCAGAAGCTGTGCAGGTGTAGGAGATGTGGGGCTGGGAGACTCGTGAGTCAGAGGCTGGCTCAGCGCAGGGTGTTGGGGATGGAGGCTGGGAATCAGGAGTGCCAGGTGCTGCAAATGCCCTGAATACCAGAGCACGCCGTGGGCAGGCTGTGTACCCCCAGGAAGCCTCTCCAGGGGCTCATCCAGACCCTGAACCTGCTTGCTGTGATGCCATCCCCATCATACATGCTATTCTAGTCCGTGCTGGGCAAGCTGCACATGGAACACAGGATAAAATCTAATCTGTCTAATTACCTGGGATTTTCTCTTTCTGAATGGCCTGAGCAGAGGGTGGCAATTCGGAGGGAAGGGCAGCCAAAGGGGGGCAAGTCACAGCCGAGTTCAGCTGGAGCCGGGAGCAGATGAAGTTACTGAGCCCCCTGAGCTCAGTGGCATTTTTCAAGTGAAATGCTCTTTTACTGCTAAGATTAACTGTTGATGAAAAGGCTATTTTTTGAGAAGGTTCTTCCTGACAAAATATTTGAAAGCGTTTTAAAATAGTTTGCGTGGAAACATGGAAAAGCTTAGGCTGGAAGGAGTTGTGGGATCATCTGTTCTGCCCCCCCTGCCAAAACCAAACCCAACCTGAGCTACATCCAGCTTTGATTTTATACCTTATTTTTACATTTTTAAGTGCAAATCTGAATTTTTCATCTTGATGCAACCTTCAAAATCTCTGTCAAAACAGTTTAACTGAAACTTCTACTAAAAGTAGCTGAAAAGGTTGGCATGGAAAGAAATGTTTCAAAATGAAATGTTTAGTGACCTCGTCTGGATTCCTTTCCGTGATTTTGAATTTATTTTTCTGTGTGGCTTAGAGTGGGAATATTTTCCAAGATCTTCAGGTCTGGAGGTGGGAATGGGCTGTGGCTGAACCAGCTTTATCCTGCCTCCCACCTGGGATACTTGGGCTGTGCTGAGCCCTTTTGGGAGTTGTGGGGAAGTGCCTGGTTGGGGGACAGTGGCACAAGTGGCTACAAGTCCTGCAGGGTGATGATATCAAGCACTGCCACAGGCTCAGCTCAGCCCTGTCTGCACGTTGATGGGCCCAGCAGATGAGGAGGTGTCCCACTGGGATTTGGGCTGGCCATGCCTTGCCCCAGTCCCCCTGCAGTGCCTCACTGGTCCTGTGCAGTGCCACTGGCCCCTCTTCAGCCTTTCACCCTGGCTGCTAATCTGTCCTTTGATTAAAAATGAATGAAGGAGTTTAAACCTTCTCACTGTGTAGGGTGAGAATGGGACTTCTAAAGGCAAAAAGACCTGCATGTGCATAGAAAGGATCTGTGTTTTATTACTCTTACCTTGTTTTTTTTCCCTGTTGCTAATCTCATTATGCTTAAGGGTATAAATTTAGGTTGGCACAAATCTGTATTGCTAAAATATTTTACCTTGAGTTCTTAGAAGCCCTCTCCATCTGTGAGGATAATACTAAGTATTAATTAACCAGCTAATCCTATGCAGTGCTTGGAAAACATAAAACATAACAAAGAAGCAAGTCCAAAGTGCAATTCCATTCAAAGCAAATCTGTCCTTTTGCCAGAGGAGAAGCTTTTGGGGTTTCTTTTTTCTCTGAGAACAGCGCTCGGCTTGCTTCAAGTATCTGCTCGAAGCTGCAAATCACTTTTTAAATCAGAAAGAGTAAAGCAAAGAGAGACCAAAGTGTGGCCAGGATGTATGAGCACATTGGGTTGCCCAAGGGAGGCCACCTTCCCATGGCAGGACAAGTTGCAGGCAAAGGGATGAAGTGCTGGTACCTGTGTGCCCTAGGCTGGGCGCTGATTTTGGCCCCCGACATGGGTGACTGTTCCTGACTCCTTATTTTGGCATGTTGCAATCAAAAATCTCATATTTAGCAACAAACTTGCTCCCCTGTCATCTGAGGGAGTGTCTTTTCAGCACAGTAAAGCCCCTCTGAGGAGGGCTGGGTCCTGGCTGTGTTGGGATCCGGGTGGTGCAGGAGGAGGGTCTGGAGGGAGTGCACAGAAATATGGACTGGGCTCCTGTGTGGGTGGCTGGCAGCCTCCCCATGGCATGTCACCAGCATGGTGTCCCCTGCCATGTCCTGAGGGTAACAGGCATCAGTAATGTGGGGCAGGTGCATGTTATGGAGAAAATGAGGAGTTTGGGGGCCTGGCTGAGGCTGGGGATGGGGAAAGGGCAGCCCTGTCTGACACAGGGCTCTGTGCAGGGAGCAGCAGGAGGCTGCCATGGCCTGGTGTGCCAAATTGCTTGTGCATTTGCAGATCATGGGAGCATTTAGGGGGATTCTGAAAAGTCCTGGGGGGCTTGTCCCTACAATACATGGGTGTTTTAGAAAGCCCTGCCTCTGGTGCTCATGTTGTCATGGCCTCTGCAGAACCCTGACTCCTTTTGCCTCCAGACAATGCCAAGTGAAATTATTGTCTCCTAATAACGTCTTGAGGTGCCAAGCTTGACATGAGCAGGTTCACTGCATTCACACTGTAAATTCCCAGCTGCTAATCTGGTCCTTCCTGTCTCCCTCTGTGTTCAAAGGAGCTGGGAACAGTGGTGTGGGCATACGCAGGGCCAGCGCTGATGCCCTGTATCCCTTCAGCCTTGGCTCCATTTGTTTTGCTGCAAAGGCACCTGTACAAACTCTAACGTTGTTTGGAGTGGGGTAATTGAGCTCCCAGCTCCTGCTGAAACCCCTCTCCACACAGCAGCACGTGTAGTCCAAGCCTGGAGCTTGCAGAGGCGGTGTGGGATGTGCAGCCCTGTCACCACACTGCAGAGTGGTGGTTATCACGTTGGCACAGCCCTGGAACACGAATCTGCCTCCTGTTCCCACTTTGTCTTATGTTTTCAAAAGCACTAATGCCAAGCCATGAATTAGGAGTTTACAGGAGCACTTGACTGGACTCTGCAAGGGGGTGAAGTCAGGAAGAAGGGTTGGACAGAGCATAGGAAGCTCACCCGTGAGGTGGTGGAGTTGATGTCCCACAGAGGGAACAGTGCTAGAGTGAGCACAAAACCAATCAGGTTGTTCTGCATCCATCCCAATACTCCATCCTAGTAGTCAAGTTATTTTTATCTCCTTTCTCATAGCAACACGGTGGTTCTCCCATTCTCTGCATCAGTGAAGGGCAAGCAGGTTCCCTGGAGGAGACCTTGGATTGGGTCTGTCAGGACTGGGGCAGGAGGGGCAGGAGCCTATGGGCACAAGTGCCCTTTTCCTCTGCAAGCCAAGGCCTGGTCTTTGTGTCCTTCCCACACACATCCAGTGTCCCAGAGGAGCTGTGGAGTTTCCCCCTCGTGTACACCTTCTGGTGCAGCACAGCAGAAACCGGGTGTCCACTTTGGTTGTGTTCAGCAGGGATTAGTCTGTACAGCTCTATGTGGCATTTCCTACTGAGGAAACGAGCTCTGGAGCCCAGTGATAATAAACTCTGTTGCCAGAGCCTGTGCCCATCCATAGTGTGGACACTTGCACTGTGCCCAGTCCTGCAGGGGAGGTCCTGGGGAAGCCATCCAGGCCTTCAGAGTCCAGAGCACAGCCATGGCTAAGCCAGAGTGATCCCTCTGAATCCCAGAATCACAGATTGGGTCAGGCTGGAAGGGACCACAGTGCCTCATTTGGTCCCACCTCCCTACCCAGCAGGGCCATCCCACAGCACATGGCACAGGATTGTGCCCACACAGCCCTGCAAGATCTCCAGTCAGGAGACTCCACACCCTCTCTGCTCTCTCTCCAGGGCTGGGTCACTGCCCAGCAAAGAAGTTCTTCCTCCTGTCCAGCTGCAACTTCCCGGGCATCAGTTCCTGCCCGTTCCTCCTGGGCCATTGCTGGGCCCCCCGAGCAGAGCCTGCTCCAGCCTCTGCCCCCTCCCTGCAGCCCCTGACACAGCCTGGGGAGGGCCCCTCTCAGGCTCTGCTCTGGAGGCTGAACAGCCCCAGCTCCCTCAGCCTTTGCTGCTCCCAGAGCTGCTCCAGCCCTTGGGCATCTCCGCAGCCTGCGCTGGCCCCGCTGCAGGAGCTCCCTGGCCCTGCTGTGCTGAGGAGCCCGAGCTGAAGGGGATGTGGTGGCCCAGGGTGTTTGGCTGTCACAGCTGATACAGTGGGACCCTTTGGTGTTTCCAGCCCTCTGTGGCTTAGCCCATTAGATTCAGATGGTAGTGGGGTGTCTGCTGTCCCCATGTGTTGGATTTAAGTGTCATGGGAGGTTTCAGAGGTCCCCGGGGTTCCTGGGGACCTGAGCTGTGCTGGTCATCTTGGTGTTGCCCTGGTAGCCATGAACAGGTCAGGTCTGGGGTGAACCCTCACAGCAAGTGAGAGAGGCTCTCCAGGCTGAGGAGAGGAAAGGAGGGGCTGGTGACTCCACACAGAGGTCATGAGCACTGCCAAAATACCAGGCCTGGAGTTTGGCTTGCTCAGGGTGTGATTTGGAGAGGGGACCCTCACTGAGCACCGGTGCTCTGTGCTCCATCTCACGCAGTGCTGGGGATGCTGGAGCAGCAGGATGGGTTCTCCTGCTCCAGAGCAGCCTGTGCCTGGCCTGTGCAGGACCCTGCTCTGCAGGTCAGTGACTCCCAGGCTGGGTGGGAAGCTCCTTTGGAACAGCTGGAGCCCACTGTGGAGAAGCCCGTGGGGTGGTTGGTGATGTCTGGCTCAGCCTCACAGTGCAGTGATGTTTGCCAAGACAAGGACACACTGGTGGGATGTCCCAGGCCAGTGGACTGATCTCAGCTCTCGGGCTTGCTGAGATGCTGATGGCACTGGTGGGTGAGGGAGCTGCCAGCACCCATGTCTGGGGACGCTCCACACCCCTGGAAGAGTCATGCCCTGTGCACGTGGCACAGGAGGCCTGTGGAGCCCAGCAAGGCCTGTGGGCTCTGGGGTCCAACTCACAGCACTCAGCCCTTGGCTGGCTCAGGGCTGGGGCACTGCTGGTGTTTGCCCTTCAGAGCTAATGTTGTTCTGCTGCAGTTACAGCAGAGCTGTGAGTGCTGACACTGTTCCTGACTTCAAATCAAACTCCCACACTCTCTCCTGCTTTCAGAGCTGTTTTTCTTCACTATTTTCCACTCTGGAAAATGCTGAGTGTAAATTAGGATGTACAGGGCAATAAACCGAGGCTGGGGACAGAGATGTGATGCAGACCATGGGTCTGGCAGTCAGCACAATGTGTGACAAGGCAGGACACCTGCTCCAGCCCCAGGCTCTGTCCCACCTTGTCAGCAGCCTCTGACCAGCAGGTGCATCCCCCTGCAGCCCTGTGAGAGCAGCACAGAGGGCGTTGTGGTGTGCAAGGAGTGGGAAGCACTGAGCTCCTGCACTGAGAGTGCACAACTGGACTGCCAGCAACTCTGCCACCCAGTGCCAGCAAAGCCCCTCTCTTCTTTGCAGGAACCTATTGCAGTGCCCCTGCCCATGGCAGTGGGTTGGAACAAGATGATCTTTAAGGTCAATTCCAACCCAAAACATTCTGGGATTCTGTGATTCCTGTGACAATCTGTCTACTTCAAATACTGCCCTGTAGGCCTTGAATCGGTGCTAGGATTTGAAAAACTTGCATTGCTCTTTGAAAAACCCAGATCAAAAGAGGTATGTTAAATAGCTCCAGCCAGGTGCACAGGGAGCAGGGAAGGTGCTTCTCAGTAGCACAACCAGAGGGTTATGATGCATGAGGTCAATTTTGGCCCTGAACACAGAAAGCAGAAAATCGAAGAGTGTGAGGAATTTTAAAGGAGATCTGAGGCCAAGTGTTACCTCTGTGCCAGGAGCTATAAAGCAAGGGATTGTTTCATACAGTGCTGTGTGAGGAGGGACTCGCTGCCCAAACAGAATGTTCCTGACCTTGCAGAGAACCAGGACCTTACTTATCTTGTGTCCTTGAAGCAGGGCTGGGTCCCCATAATGGGACCAACTTCTCTCCCTCCTCTTTCTCTCCTGTGTGTTCAGACTTGGCATGTGGCATCTGCTTGAAATTCCTCAGTAAAACTCTGATAATAGCCCAGGATAGTCCTGCACTACCTGCCTGGTCCACAGCCACTGCCTCAAAGCAGAGTCACTCCTGCCCACCAACAGCCAAGGCAAATCCCGGTGACAAATGTGCTGGAAAAGCTCCTGCTTTCAACCTTCACACTGGCTGTAAACAGCCCCTGGAAAGAGCAGTATCACCTTGGTGGCTCTTACTCAGAGAAGGCCCTGGGGGTCCTGGGGAACAACCAGCTGTCCCTGCCCAGCCGTGTGTCCTGGGGGCCAAGGAGGCCAATGGGATCCTGGGGGCATCAGGAAGAGCCTTGGAGCAGGGCAGGGAGGGGATCCTGCCCCTCTGGCCAGCCCTGGGCAGGCACATCTGCAGGGCTGGGCCCAGCTCGGGCTCCTCAGCACAGCAGGGCCAGGGAGCTCCTGCAGCGGGGCCAGCGCAGGCTGCGGAGATGCCCAAGGGCTGGAGCAGCTCTGGGAGCAGCAAAGGCTGAGGGAGCTGGGGCTGTTCAGCCTCCAGAGCAGAGCCTGAGAGGGGCCCTCCCCAGGCTGTGTCAGGGGCTGCAGGGAGGGGGCAGAGGCTGGAGCAGGCTCTGCTCGGGGGGCCCAGCAATGGCCCAAGAGGAACGGGCAGGAACTGATGCCCGGGAAGTTGCAGCTGGACAGGAGGAAGAACTTCTTTGCTGGGCAGTGACCCAGCCCTGGAGAGAGAGCAGAGAGGGTGTGGAGTCTCCTGACTGGAGATCTTGCAGGGCTGTGTGGACACAATCCTGTGCCATGTGCTGTGGGATGGCCCTGCTGGAGCAGGGAGGTGGGACCAGATGAGCCACTGTGGGCCCTTCCAGCCTGACCCAGTCTGTGATTCTGTGTGAGCTGCTGCTCCTCAAGGTTGGAGGTGCCACCTGAGCAACTTCAGTCTTTGCCCAAGACAGTCCCCAGCAGAACCAGACCCTGGAAGCCCAAAGCTGGTGCCATGGCTGTGGACCATGCTGCTTACTGACTACATGGGAATGGGATCTCTGCAGAAACTGGGATATAGCCCCATATTTTGGTGTTATGAGATTTTTTTTCCTTTCATCTGGAATTATCGATTCGAGTACCAACTGTCTGTTCTTCCACCATCCAGAACTGTGGAGTTGTGGAAAGGTTATATCATTATTTTAATTCCCTTGATATTGCAAAACTGTAGGGAAGGAAATACCAATGCAAGTTGCAGAGTGCCTGGAAAGTGTGTTGGGAAAAGGTTGTGTCAACCACAGGACTGGGAGATGCATCCCCAGCTCTGGGAAACAAAACAGCTCCAGGGAAGCAGCATCTCCTGGAGATACAGGATGGAAATGCTGTTGCATCCTGCCACTCTGCTGACCTTGGAGTGGGCAGCAGGGCAACCATTTCTGGGGTGGTTCCCATGGCTGGGAACCTTCTGTTCAGTCTTGTTGCAAGTCACTGTTCATGCAGGTGTGTCACAAGGGCTTGGAGCTCCGTGCTAATCCGATGTGACGTGTCACATCTGTCCTGCTCACAGGGTAAGCATGGCCCATGCCAGACAAGGTACCACCAGACCTGCAGAGCCCTCCTGGCACAGTCACCTCGCACCAGCTGGAGGTACTTTTGTTTCAGGGCTTATGCCAGTTGTCTCTGAGGTGTAAGCTGGAAGCACTTTTTTCTGCTCTAAATGCATAAGGACTTCTGCCAGTGTTGTAATGTCACACGGAAATCTGCTTCTGCATACATACCTGTTATTACTGGACTGGCAAATGATCCTAATGGGGACTTGGCCAGGCCTCTCCAGCTTGAAGAGTCAATGCAAGATTGCAGTGTATGCTTCCTGAAAGCCCTGTGCAAAGAAACTACAGTTACCTACATTCACTGGGGTGGGAGCACCTCTCATTCCAGCCTTGGAAATGCCACCTCCATTGGGGTGGGCAGTCCACACAAGGCATCACCTCCCCACAGCAATATCTGTGCCTCCTGGCAGACCCAGGGGTGTGGTGCTGTCCATCTGCAGTCAGGTCTGAAAGCTCTGCTCTGATCTTAATTGTTTGTATCTGCCAACCAAGCACTGAGCTTGGGGATGGTTCCTCCTCCTGGGGCAGGTGCTGCCCTCCACCTCTGTCTGCTGCCTGAGGGGTGTAACATAGTTGTGGGATCCAGCTAATGCCAGGTGGGATGGGGCCCTGGGCAACTTGATCTAGTGGATGGTATCCTTGTCCCTGGCAGGGGCTTGGAACTAGGTGTTCTTTAAGGTCCTTTCCAGTCCAAATCATTCTGTGATCCTTGCTGTTAAATGAGGACAGAAAACTAGCACCTTCAACAGGATTCTTGCTCATGGTAAAGCACCAGAAGCAGCCCAGATCAGTCGTGGGCAGTGCCTGCTCTGCTCTGCACCGGGAGGGGTGTGTACGAGCAGGCCCAGCTCCTGCCAGCTCCCTCAAACACTGCCCCAGCTCCCTAGGGTGAAAGCAGGATAGAGCCTGTGTTGTCCACACTCCCTGAGGAGCTGCCTCAGATCTGTTTATAGACACCTATGAAGTCCTCACCCTGCTGAAGTCAAAGACTAAACTCCTGTTGACTTCAAAGGCGGGATGGTTTCCCACTGAGTCTGCATCTCCCATCCCCTCCTCCTCAGATCCTGCTCCTGGACCTTTAGATGTCCTTCTCTTTTAACTCGAGATGATTTGTGCAGTCTGGAGCTATATTTGAGTTGGAATAGGCTGTGTTTGCCCCCTAACATCATTTGCTGAGCAATTTTAAGCTGGGTTTTGCATCACTTGTCAAGCAGCTATGTCACATGTAGGTGCTGTGTCAGATGAGCTTTCTACAGGGAGCTACTCGGAGGGCAGGTGTGTCTGAAGGCATCTGTGCCCTCAGGGCTTTTTTTCTTCTGGATTTTAGATTTCTTCCAGCTTGGAAAAAAAGCATATTTCTCTCCCTGGAGAGACACAAAGTTCTGCCCTGCCTCTGTGAGATGTTGCAGCCTGGAGAATCTGTTCCAAGGGCAGTCCTAACCCTGCCTGGTTTCCAGCTGAATTTGATTAAAATCCCAGTGGAGCTTCCCAGTTTTGACAAATCACTAATTTCTACCAAAAAATTGTTTAGCTCTAAATTTTTCTGGTTACTGGTAAAGTATCCAGACTGCAGGAAATAAGGAAGAAATGCATTCTTCTTTCTCCCTTGTGTCCTAAAGACAGCTGTGCACCAGCCAGGGATGCTGGGTGCCTCTGAGTAAATACAGCTTGTTCCTCTGGAATTATTTTCAATTTACATAGTGTCCCTGAAATCAGAATCTGAAATACTCTTTAGTAATCATTAAGTTTTCTTCAGATACTTCATACTTTCACTCAGCTTCACAATATTCTGATAATTGCAGCCTTTCCCCCATCCTAACTTTAATTTGCAGCCCATCACAGTGTTGGTGAAGAGAATCAATCTCTAAGTTCATTACCTCAAGCTCTTTCCCAATATGTTCTCCTGTAGTTTGGATAGATTGTGGTGTTCTTCCTTCAGATCTTTATTTTTCTCCTCTGTGGCTGATTGAGACAAATTACCCCAGAGTGAGGAACAAGCCTGATGCTGAGTCCTTGGCACTGAACCTCACCAGTGTTGGCTCCAGCGGGCACAAATGGCCCCAGCAGAGATGTGGAGATATCCACAGGATCACAGAATGCTTTGGGTTGGAAGGGACCTTAAAGATCTTCCAGTTCCACCCCCTGGCATGGGCAGGGACACCTTCCACTAGCCCAGGTTGCTCCAAGCCCCATCCAACCTGGCCTGGGACACTTCCAGGGATGGGGCAGCCACAGCTTCTCTGGGTAACCTGTGCCAGGGCCTTCCCACCCTCACAGGGAAGAATTTCTTCCCAATATCCCATCTATCCCTGCCCTCTGGCAGTGGGAAGCCATTCCCCCTTGTCCTGTCCCTCCAGGCCCTTGTCCCAAGTCCATCTCCAGCTCTCTTGGAGCCCCTTTAGGCCCTGGAAGGGGCTTTCAGGACTCCCTGGAGCCCCCACTTCTCCGATATTGTAGAGTTTCCCATTGCATCCCCATTAGGAAGTCAGCATTTCTGCAGCTGTGGTGAGGAGACCCTCAGGTGGCCCAGGGGTGGCCGAGTGGTGCAGGTCACCCCTCCTGGCTCGTTGGTGCAGCCCCAGCACGTGGGGCTGACGTGGCTCCTCATTTCCTCTGCCCTTCCTTGCACAGCATTGGGGCTTGGTGCAGTACATAATTGTAGCTGCACGGCAGGCAGGGCTGGCTCTGGACAGAGCTCTGTCCTGGTGCTGCCGATAAATCAGCTCTTGACTTCACCTGTAAAAGCTGAAGCTTTTCTCAGCGCCTCAGCATCCCCGGTGGGCAGTAACGCTGCACGAGGCTCCAGCTGCACTCAGACAAGCTCTTCAATAACTCTAGGTGTCATGTAATGATAGCTTTTTTATTTATTAGGGCTCAAACCAACTGTTTTGGCACGAAACTTGAGTGTATCTTTACCACCCTGGGAGCCTCGTTGCTGTTCACCCCGCAGCACTTCTGTCCTGCCCGGGCAGTGTCTGTGGGTCGTGATGCTGCTGCTGTGGGGGTGATGTTTTTATTGTCCTGCTGGCAGAGCTGGGCTGCAGGGCTGAGGCTCAGTTGTAATCATGGTTTTTTATCAGTCTTTTGGTTTGTCCCAGGGACTGGGAGCATCTTGTGTCCCACAGCTGTGTCAGCAGGTGAGAGACAAGTCCAATGAAAAACTGTCCATAACCACTAGCAATTATTTTTTTTTAGGTGTGTTGGTCTCTCACTAGAGACATAGAAAAATAAGGAAAAACATTTTAAGGACTTGAAACACAAAGTCTCAAGTGAAGTATTTGTTTTAACACCACCTCCTTATCCCTGTTCCTTTTAAGCAAAGTGAGCTTTCATAACCTTGTTTGGCCACTGTCTGTGTGGCCTTAAGGATGGCAGTAGCTGTCTTTCTGGAGGTGGAAAGAGAAAAAATTAGCTAATATGTGCTGGAGAAATTGTTGCTGTTCTTCTTCTCAGTGTCTGATCCCGTTTCCCTGAGGACAAAGCCCAGAACAGGCAGAACAGTGGAGAGAGCAGCAGTGTCTGCCTGGTCTGACCCATCCTTGCAGCCTGGAGAGCCCCCATTCCCACTCCTCATGG
This sequence comes from Pseudopipra pipra, assembly GCF_036250125.1. Classification (NCBI taxonomy): domain Eukaryota; kingdom Metazoa; phylum Chordata; class Aves; order Passeriformes; family Pipridae; genus Pseudopipra; species Pseudopipra pipra. Next base: position 1,577,202 of record NC_087563.1, on the reverse strand, counting down.
GGTGGCAGCAGCACTGGGCTCTCCCTCTGGGGATCCATCTACCCAGGAAGACTTTAGGAAGCATTTGGGAACTGGGGCACTGAAAGCCCCTGGGGTGGGGGGTGGCTGCCCCCCAGGACAGGTCTCTGCCCTCGGTGTCCCCTTTCCATCCTGGGGAACAGCATCACTCCACAGTTTGGCTGCCAAAGCCAGCTCTGACGTGGTGCCTCTGCTGAAATGTCAACGTTTGGACAAACCAGTAATTTTTCTGCAGAGTGCAAATCCCAGTGGATCAACTACAAAACCTGCAGTAAAGGACACATCCTCCTGGCCCTTTTACCTGTGTCTGTGCTGTCCCAGGCTCTCGTTAGTGGGGATTTATCCCTTCAGCCAGCCTGGCAGGATCCCTGCTGGGCTGTGAGCACTCCGTGTTGCCCCTGCCCTTTGTGCTGGGGTGGGCAGCGGTGCATTGGCTCCATCCTGGGACCCCTGTTCTCCAGGGAGCTGCCTCAGAGCTGCTTCCCAGCTGGGTAACAAATCACATTTGGACCTCATTCCCTGCTCCCCACCTAATTTGGACACAGGAAATCCGGGACAACGAGCCACACCCGTGCAGCAGCTGTGCTGGGTGTGCCCCTGTGCTGCCCATGGCGTCTCCTGCCCCGGGACTGTTACAGTTCACTTTCCCGTTGGATTATTGCCCTGCAGAGGTGCTTCCCCAAAGCTCTGACAGCTGCAGGTGCCATCCCACGAGCACATCCACGGGATGCCTTCCCCCAGGTGTGCCATGGCAGTGGCCCCACGTGCCCAGGGCTCGTGGCAGCCCCGCCGTGCAGAGCGGGGCTGGGAGGCTCCACAGGGTTTGTTTGCTTTCCTTCATTCCTCCTGTTGACTTTGCAGGAGCAATATGTGCACACAGGGACCTGCATACAGATGTCCCTGCCTGGCTGGGAGCTGAATCACGCCTCTCCTCCTATTTTTTTCTTCAAACCTGGACCCCGCTGACATTGAATTAAGGGCTTTTATTATCACTCGTGCAGGGATTTTTCTTTTCCCGACCGTAGCAGTGCCTGTGCAGCCACAGACAAGTGAGCTCCATCCCGACTGCCCCACTATTAATAGCTGCTTTTCCCTTTCATGTGTGAGGCCCAGCACTTTTATTGCAGCTCTTTGGATCTACTTCAGGTGTTTCCAATTCTCCCAGAAATGTCTTCTCCCGGTTCAAATTCTTGCTGCCTATTTTTACTTCCTTTTATATCAAATCCCTTTTTTCCCACCCAGAAATGATCCTGCCAGAGGATGATTTTGTTGGTAATATTGCTCTTGCATTTTAGACTTCTCAAGGACTAATGAACTTTATTAGATTATAATGAACTTATTACTCAGCGCTGCTGACCTGCTTTCAAAAGAGCTTGAATTATTATTTGGAACAGGCCTGTTGAGGGACTGTATTTTTTTTGCAGAGCAGTGTGGGTATATTAACTAATCAGAGTCACATTTTTTTGCTTTACTTTAATTATCTAAGATTCCTGTGAAATATGGATGCTCTGCACTGATGGAGAGCCAGGGAGCAGGGATGGAGCTGCTGCATCCTCTGAGCAGGCTGGAGGAGCTGTGCCATGATGGATTATTGGGCTCCCATCTCTCACCTCCCTCCAGAGCATCATTGTCCATCCCGTCCTTGACTCTCGTCCTCTCCAGCTTCTGGGCACCAGCTCCCACCCTCCCAGCCAGGGGATGCTCTTAGTGTAAATCTCCAGTGGATCTTGCACTCATGCTGGCTCTGAGAGTGTTGTAATGTCAGTTCTTAGATTTGGGGTGTCCCTGGCAGAGCTTGAGGGCAGGTGAGGTGGGTGAGCAGGGCTCTGGCAGACGACTGGCCAGTGGGTGGGCACATGCTGGGCAGGAGCATTGGGATTATTCTCCAGGGAGACCTGAGAGCCCCTTGCATTGGGATTATTCTCCAGGAAGACCTTAGAGTCCCTTCCAGTGCCTAAAGGGGCTCCAAGAGAGCTGGAAAGGGACTGGAGACAAGGGCCTGGACAGACAGGACGAGAGGGAATGGCTTCACACTGTCAGAGGGCAGAGTTAGATGGGATATTGAGAATAAATTCTTCCCTGTGAGGGTGGTGAGGCCCTGGCACAGGTTGCCCAGAGAAGCTGTGGCTGCCTGTGGATCCCTGGAAGTGTCCAAAGCCAGGTTGGACAGGGCTTGGAGCAACCTGGGCTAGTGGAAGGTGTCCCTGCCCATGGCAGAAGGTAGGAATGAGGTGATCTTTAAGGTCCTTTCCAACCCAAACCATTCTCTGATGAACTCAGGGATGCAGCTTGGTGACTTCCAGCAATCCCACATCCACCAGTGGCAATAACAGTGCTGTTAAATCCCACACACAGCTGTAGGTTTCCACCTTTCCACAGACCATGGTGCAGATCATTTGAGCTCCTTGCCCTCCCTCCCAGCTGTCTTCTCTTGCTCGGTGGGTTCTGCTTCCCAGTTTTCACCCTCTACCGTGCAGATGCTCGCCATTCCCTCGGTGTGCTGTGACTCCTGGCCAGCCCCGCTGCGTGGCCGGGGTGGGTGTCAGCGTTCCCTCATCCCTGTCAGCATTCCCGGCGGCAGGATGGTTTATGGGCGGCGGTGAATGGATGAGTCAGGCGTTGGCAGGGCACCAGTTCATTGCAAATCAATTTTCACCTGCCTGCAGCCCGCGCTGCCGGTTCAGAGGGGAACAGGGAGCGTGCGGGGGAGCCGGGGCTGAGGAAGAGCCTCCCCTGCCCCAGCCAGCCCGCAGGATTTGGCTGCAGCCCCGCACAGAGAGCAGGAAAGAGGAACAGCCAGAGCTGGGGAGGGAGAGAGGAAAGAGAGGCACTGGCACGAATCCCCAGCCACTGAGCAACACGAGAAAAGCACGGTCAGGAAAGAACAAGCTCTCCTTACTGCATCACTGACATCAGGGCCAGATCCCACGGGAAAGGCAGGAAAGGTGCCCAAAACCCTAGAGGGGTTTTGCTGGTGGATGAGGGCTGAGACTGCCTGATGCTCCCCCGGAGCCCACAGCTTACCCCAGAATGTCAATGAGTGAGGTACCACCCCGGAGAGGTGGCTGTGGGACACCCACCTGGGGCACAGCACCTGGGGCACAGCACCTCCATGGAGCTTGAAACACCTTCTTACCCCCGTGTTGTGGACACCTCTGGGGCTGGGGCAACACCTAGGGGACACTGGGAACGTGTGGGCAAGCAGGGGGTGAGAGGTGCTGCCAGAACCAGGGGACACCTGCAGCTCTTCCCTCCCTTTCCCCTGCAATGGCACCCAAATCCTCAGCCTTGCTCCTGTGCAGAACCCCACCCTTTTCTGGTAAACCAGCAAATGCTGCTGCTGTGTGCCCAGCACGTGGGGCATGTAGAGCCCAGGGGCTCTGTGGGAGCCTTGGAGAGCATGGCAGGAAGGAGCAATCAGCCCAGCTTTGGGACTCAGGTGCTATCAATGACCTTGGGATGAGGACTGGCTCTTGGCATCTCTGCCTTCACCCCCAGAGCGTGGCAGCTGGCTGCTGCCTTGGGGCAATGCAGATCCTTGTCTCTGTTTGCCTGGTTGCAGGAGCAGTTCTCTCCCAAAAGTGCTTCCATGTTGTGCTGGGAATGGTTTTCCCCAGTGCTGCCCTGGGAGATGGAGAGCTGTGACCATGGGGTGAGTGTGGGGCTGGCATGTGAGGTCACACAAGGGGGGGTGGACCCCCTAGCTCTTGGCAGGAGATTCCTGTGGTGTGTGGGGAGACAACCCCCACAAAGCTGCCCCATCCCAGGTGGAGACCCAGGGCTTGACATCAGCAGGGGCTGTTCTGAGCAGGGTTCATTGTGCCACTTCACTGCCTCAGGTCCACTGAGCTGAGGTGCCCTCACTGACAAATTCCAAGGCATAACAAGGCACCCCATGACTCTTTCCAAGGCCCTGTGCAAACCTTCCCCTCCAGCAAAGCTTTGCTGGGGACTCTGCTGAGTCCAGGAGTCATAAATCAAAGAAACGAGCTTTTTCTTTTTTGTTCAGCTGCTAAAGTTAGAACAATACGAACAAAAAGCCTCCTTGCAGCATCCCTCCATGCCAGCCCCCCGTGGGCACCAGCCAAGAGAGGTCAGGAGGGTCTCACCCCTCCCCTTGGCAAACACACCCCCATGCCCAGGCTGGCAGGACGCTGCTTTCTGGTAACATTGCTCTGGCAGGATGTCTTTGGGAATTGTAGGGATAAAATACTTGTGAAATGTGTGAGCAGATTCCCAGGCAGTGCCTGTGCCCACAGCATCCCTGAGCTGCTCCCCAGGCTGCAATGCAACGCAATAAACAGCCCAGGCAGTCCCTGACAGCAGAGCAAAGATAACAGTGACCTTTTCTTCTGCAATTATCTTTTCTCATAAAAACCACATGCTGACTTTAATAAAACAGGAGGAAAGTGATGGTTTCATATATGCTGCCATGGAGGAGCCTAATGTGTCCCTCCAGCCCAGGCAGAGCTCAGGAGGAGGCGATGCTGGCGGCTGCCCCGCTGAGCACGGCAGGGAATGCTGGCTTTAGGCACTGACTCACCTGGATGTGGGGACATGTGAAGCGGGCAGGTGGTTCCAGCAGCCTGCACACACATCAGAAACAGTCTTTGTTCCAATAGGACGTGTGGTTTGGCCATCACCTGTCTCCAGGAGCAGGGAATTCAACAGGGATCCAAGAGCCCAAGATGCTTTACTGGCACTGCCAGAAGGTCTGCTCAGCAAGGGCAAGCAAACAGGAAGGAATGCCCGGGATGTCTGTGTGCCTGCAGGACTCCCAGCAAGCCATGTCAGTGCTGGTGGTTCCCAGCCCCTGCCCTGGATGCAGCTGGGGTATTGGAGTCCATCCCTGCAGTGTCCAGCACAGCTCTGCCACTGCAAGTGCCTGTGGAGCTGCTTGTGTAGGTGGCTGATAAATAACAAACTGGAGATTTCTATGCCCCTGTGGCTATAAAGAGAAGGGGAAGGATTAGCACTGGGCCACTCAGAAATTATGGGGCATAAAAGCAGCCCCTTCCATGCTGCTGCTGAGCTCCTGGTGGGGAAGGATCCTGCTGGGAGGCAACGCCACCTCCTCCTGGCTGCAGGCTGAGGGAGGAGGGTGTGTGGCCAAGCTGGTCCTGTTAGAGGGGATCATAGTTTGGGAGATGGAGAAGGAACAGAGAAAGGGGCTGGGTGGTGGAAGGAGCAGTGTAGGTGCTTCCCTGCTCTCTGCCCTGCTGCAAACATGTGGAGAGGCTTGGCTGGATGCAGAGAGGTCAGCACACAGGGACTGGGTTTATTTTTTGCATGTTTTATTGAAACCTCACATTTCTCTTCAGTGCTGCCAGGGCAAAAAGGTGTCTGTGAATCTCCATAGGCTCATGGTCTGATCCCACCTCCCAGGTGCCATTAGAGCCTACCCAGCCTTTGCTCTGGGATGGTGACAGTGCTGGAGCTGGAGGCAGGGTGAGGGCAGAGGTGCCAGGCTGCAGGGATGGCCTGTTACCCATTGCAGGTGCTTCCCTCTGGAGCTATCACACCTCACTCATGTCCTTTACAGAGAGCATGTCCAATTTAGTGTCCTGCTCATCACTTGATCTCAGGTTGTGCTCTATTACTCAGTCTGAGACCTCTGCCCACTGCCAGTGGGATCATCAGATTGGCTGGCTAACACTGAGTTGCACTAGGTGAGATTTAGATTAAATATTAGGAAGAATTTCTTCACTGAAAGGGTGATCAGGCATGGGACAGGCTGCTCAGGGCAGTGGTGTAGTCACCATCCCTGGAAGTGTTCAAAAAACACATGGGGACATGTTTTAGTGGTGAGCATGGTGGTGCTGGGGGAATGATTGGACTTGACAGTCTTAGAGGGCTTTTCCAACCTCAGTGATTCTGTGATCCCACATGGAGTCCCTTTCTATCCCTGCCTGTCCACGCACACGTTGGTTGTGAGCACCTGTGCCGGGTGCAGGGAACAACAAGCTCCTCCTGTGGCCGGCAGTGCTGTGCATCAGAGTGACATCTCACCAGGTCTTTCCCAAAACAGCCGTGACCTTCACACAGGTGGCAGAGCCAACCTCTTGGACATGGGCAAGAGGAGCCCCAGTGCTGCTGGATGTGCATTAATGGATGGATATCACTGGCAATTACAATAATGGCTGGGATATCCAAACGTGACATCTTCCTCATGGATGATGAATACTTTGTATGACTCCTGTTCATTTTTAATTCCAAACTTCAACGCTGGCTAATCCAGAGCTCCTGGTGCTAAATGCTAATGAGAAGTGCATTGCCTGACTCCCATACTTAACAGCAAAGCAGCTCCCAGGATCAAGGGGGTTAAGTATTGAAATTGTCTCATACATTAAATAATTAGTAGACAAACAGACTGACTTCCCAAGACATCACCAGCCCCATCTGTTCCCTGTGTGTTTGCTCCCTCTGTCTTTGCTTGATCCAACAAGCTGTACCGAGAGGCACTTGCCTTGATTCAGGCTGTTGTGGGGTGTCAGGAGGGGTAACAGGGTGCTGTGGCTCTGCCTGAGGCTGGCTGTGGAGCTGGAGGGCAGGCTCACTGTGAGTGTGATGGCAGCACAGCCATGGTGGGATGGCTCGTGTTGGCTCTGGGGTTTGGGCTGAGGTGGGAGGTAAAAAGGCCAATGATGTGAGGGAAGTGGTTGGGCTTAGCCTGAATCTTTGCTGAAAGAAGGTATGAGCCCAAAGCTCTGTGTATGGGTACACTTGTGCATGGACACGTGTGTGGAGGGAGAAAGTGAGGGCAGAAATGTGGGAGAAATAATCACAAAATCAGGAGACCTCCTGAGTTGGAAGGGAACCACAGGAATCATCCAGTCCAACTCCTGGCCCTGCACAGCACCAACAATCCCACCCTATCCCTGGGAGTGTTGTCCAAACCCTCCTGGAGCTCTGGCAGCCTTGGGGCTGTGCCCACTGCCCTGGGAGCCTGGTCAGTGCCCAACCACCACCTTTCCTGAACATCCAACCTAACCCTCCCCTGACACAGCTCCAGCCACTCCCTCGGGTCCAGTCACTGGTCACACAGAGCAGAGACTGGTGCCTGATGTGCTTCAGCCTGGTGTGCACTGAAACAGTGTGAAACACAAACCCCGTGACCCACCCAGAGGGGAACGCTCCAAAAACCCATTTGCTGCACCAAAATGTTTGAGTAAACATTTCAAATGGGTGTTTGAAAGCTTTCATTCTTTTATTTCCTTTTCAGTGCTAATGCTCAAAGGTTTCCTGTAATTGCTTCCCTGTTTTTACTACTCTGTGGCTTTTCTGAAATATTTTTGTTTTAACTACAGTATTGATTTAGATACAATGCTAAGAAGACCTCTGAAAAAAGGTAAATGAAAAGCAATTACTAGAGAGTGCTCTAATGGAAAGGAGCCTCACATGGGGAATCAGTCCAGACCTCAGCAATTATTATTATTTATAGGGCCCTGGAAATGAGCACTTGGCCAGCCTGGCATGGAGAGTTATGGATGGGCAGGCTGGTTCCATCAGTAACACACCCAGGCATGTACCAGCACCTGCCCGTAGTCTCCCGACTCTGCCCAGGTCCAGGTCCATGTCCAGGACCAGGAGAAAGGTGCTCCTACCCCTCCTCTGCACACCTGCAGCAGCACTCCCACCCCAGATCAGCCTCAGGCACTGAACAGAACCTTTTCTTGGGCAAAGCACGGTGGGTCCCAGCCCATGGGAGCTCAGGAAGGTGCTTCTAAGGGCAGAGCATCCCAGTTAGTCCTGCCAAGGGGTTTTTGAGCAAGAAGCCAACCTTTTGTGGTGTGCTTAGTTTTGAAAGCCTCTCCCAGAAGGCTGTTACCATGACAGATCCCTGTTCAGCTGGAATGCTGTGTGAGGGTGATGTGGGCTGGGGAAGGAAAGGCAGGCTTTGGGAGAGGAGGGGAGCATCTTATTGTCAAGGTGTAAAAGAACTGAACAGGAGGTTTGCCATACAGGGGAAGTTGACTTTTACCTAAAACATATCAGGCATATTGCTGGGAAACCTCTATTAAGGATTTTAAAAGGTAAAAAACTTTCATCCAGTTGACTCCTGGGGAAGGTTCCTTGACACTGAACAGATAAATGGAGCCTTTTGCCCTTAGCTGTTCTAGCATGAAAGGGGAGTCTTAGGAATGCTCACCAGATTAATGAGACAGAGGACTCATAAATATGTCAGAAAAGCACAATAGTTGGAGATGAAATAGATGTCTCCTTGGGATGCAGATTAATATTCCCAAGGCTGAGGGGTTTGCCAGAGGCCATTGTCCCCAGGGAGGGCTGTGCCCCTGGCCAGCCATCCAGACAGGGTCCCCCCTGCCCATTGCCCACACCAGGCTCGGCCTGGAGGAAGGAGCTCGTCCTCTGAAGAAGGTTTCACCTTTCAAGGAACTTGGCCAGGGCAGGCAGAGGAGATGGACATGGCCTTGGGGACATGGGTTAGTGGTGGGTTGGTAGAGCTGGGTTGATGGTTGGATTTGATGATCTTAAACTTCTTTTCCAAACTAAATATTTCCATGATTCCACGGCCTTTGCTGTCCCTCCAGGATGACAGGGCTCAGCCATCCCACATCAGTGCAGCTGGATTTCATGTCTGCCATAAAAGCCCCCTCTTCATGGTGTGTAGATTGGGATGTTCACAGTTTGCCGAGGCAGCAGCAAATCCAGGCTGCAGAAGGAGGAGCAGCCCTGGTGTGTTCCCAAAATGCCCTGCAGGCAGGAGCCCCCACTGCCATGGTCCAGCATCCCACAGCTGCCCTGCAGAGACACCTCTTGCAGGAGCTCTCATTTGGGAAACAGCATCTGCTGCAGCTCCTGCACTGCCCCAGGCATCTCTGCAGAGTCTGGCCAGGGGGTGCTCTGCTTGAAACCAGGAGTTGTTGAGAGGGGAGGTGAAGAGGGAACAGGGGACAGTGCCCTCCGTGCTCCCTTGGGGACTGCTTGCAGAGAGGGGGCTTTCCTGGGGAAAAAAGATGTTTTATTCTCCTGGCTCTTTTCTTCTCGTGGGAAAACCATGCTGTGGGGAGGTGACACCCACAGTGACAACTCCCCTGGGCTACTCCTGCAGACCCTCAGGAACTACTTGCCCCAGGGACTGGCAGCTCCATATATTCAGTCTGGGAAAGGGAGATGAGGAGCTGCCCTGGACTCTGCAGCCATTTCTGCTGTGGGCTGCACAGAAACCATGTCATTTCTTGCTGAAAAGTGCCCACAGGATCCTTGCCCAGGACCTTGGTGTGGTCCCCTCCTGCCTCCACATCCCCCGGGAGTGACCATGCAGGGGGAGCAGGGACTGGCAGCAGGGTTGGCCTCATAAATACTGACTCGGGGCTGCTGGGGGGAAACCGGTCCTAAAGGATGCTGCGTGTACGACATGGAAAGGTACTTGATGTCGTTCAAGTGAGGCAGAGCCAGGGGGCTGTGCCGGGAGAACGGCATTCTAGGGAGCAGACCTGCGGCCAGGGCTGCACACGGGGCTGGCTGTGCTTTGCCACGGCCACCCTGGGGCCGTAGGAAGGTGTTAAACAGCGACGAGCTGGATTTTTGAGGCGCAGGTTGAAGGTGGTGCTCAGTGCTGACCCGAGGCTTGTGAGCATCTCCCCTCCTCGCACCTCCCCTGCGAGGAGCAGCACGGGAGCGGCGCTGACCCGGCCCTCACCCTCCCGCCCGCCTCTGGGTGCTCCGGGGATTTTTGGGAAACTGCCTGAGGGTGTTTCATGGCAAAGTGAAACGAGTCCCTGTGGGGCTCTCCAGGGGCAGGGAATCGGCCGGAGGGGATGCAGATGAGCGTGGGGCACAGGGAAAAAGGGAGCACAGACACGGGGAGCTGGGTGAAGGCTCCCAAGGGCTTGGGGTGCTCATCCCTGGAGGAAACAGCCCCGTGTGTAGGTGTTTAATAGGACTATTGCAGGGAGCGGCACTGCATTAATCACCATGGTAACACGGCGGCAGTAAACAGTCTGAAATCATCCCGGAAAATATCACGCCAGTGTTCACATCGGCCCTAATACGAATTAACAACCAAGTTGGCAATGACTCAGTGTAGCATAAAGCACAGCCATGGCCTCACAGGGGTGCCCCAAAGGGCAGTCACAGAGTGCCAGCTGGGGAGGGACCCCACAGAGAACCCCAGTCCCTGGTTTGCCGGGGGCCGTCCCGCACAGGCACCCCCTGCCCGCGGGCAGGGTGGGCAAGGCTTGGGCAGAGCAGCTGGGAATGCCCAGGGCAGAGCACTCCCTCCTGCCTGCCCCACGGGAGGGGATGTGGGACGAGGGCAGAGCCTCGGGGCTGTGGCAGGACCTGCCACCGGGCTGCTCAGGTGGCTTTGTCCCCTCGGTGCCGCTCATTGTCACTCGGAGTCTCTTGGTAAGCAGTTTCCACAGCAATGCTGGCCCTTCCCATTGCACTGTGGAGTCCAGTCCATGGCCAGGCTGCACCAGACTCTGTGTCCAACAGCAGCCCCCCAGGGTTTACACTGTGAATCCTCCCTCCTGGCACGCTGTCTGCATGTTGTCCTCCTCCCTGGCTGGATGTGCTGCTCCCCTCCACTGCTCCCAACAAGGCAGTGCTTCCCCAGCCCATCCTGTTAGGATCCCTGAGCACCCTGTCCCCAGCCAGCAACAGGAACAGCAGCAGCTGAAATATGTCCTCAGGCACAGGGAGTGCTGCTGGTCCCCAAGCCACCTCCACTGGCGGTGTCTCCAAGCTCTCCTGAGGTGCCAGAAAGCCCTACACAGGCTCTCAGGGCCTTTGGGGTGTCCTGGAGAACTGTATCTCTGGGAGCCCCTGTGGCAAGGATTTGCAGCTGATGGCAGCTTCACCAAAGCAGTGCCTAAAGTCTTTTCCCATCCTTCAAACATCTCTGCCTGAGGCCAACACCTGCCCTAGTGCCTACATGGAGATCATATCCCAAAACTGCTGGCAAAGGGGAGACAGGAGGGTTGGCAGGGAGCAGGGTAGCAGGCATGGGCAGCTCTGCATGGGGTGAGAGATTGTAAACCTCATTCTCCACCAAATAAAGGTACCAAAAGGGCAGCCCTTCCCTCCTGGATATCACCTGACTTATCTACTTTGCACCTGAGCTCCCCTCTCAGCCCCAGCCAGGCTCTGTGACAGGTGTGGGGGTCTCAGGGCTGCCTGGGTGCTGGAAGGGCTGACCCAAGCAGAGCTTCCTCTTGGGTTGGACAAGGAGCATTTTACTTTTCCTGCCCCATTTAGTCCCTCTTGGTCCAATAGCTGCAGGTGTTGATTTGTGTGGCTCCATCCTGCCGTGCCCTCTGCCTCCATTCTGTGTTCTGGGTGCTCTGGGAGGTGCTGTGTGGTGATTGCAGCAGTCATGCTACTTGTGAGGCACTTGTGTTACTGGGATGGCAGAGGGCTGGGGCTGGGACCTCTCCTGCAGTTTAGGATCTTCTTAAGATCAGCTCCAGTGTGGAAGTAGGATGGTACCCACTGCATCCCTGCTGTGGGTGATGCTCACCCTCAACCCAGCATCTCACATGGGGAGGGGGGGGGGGGAAACACCTGCAAGGTCCTGGCAGATGCTGTCACCCTGCTGGGCCTCTCCTGATGTCAACCACTGTGTTAGTCATTGTCATGGAAACCAGGAGCTGGTAATAAACAACACAAACCATCCCCAAAAAACACCAGGACAGGCCACCTGGGGAGAGGTGACTCAGGGTGAGATAGGTTGGACCTTTGTGGAAAAACAGCCCAGCAGCTTCCCTTGGAGTAAATTCCTGTCAGTGCCAAGGGACAAGCAAGGAAGAGTGATGACCTCAATGGATCACCTTGTCATGCAACAGCTCACACGGGCATGGAGCCACCAGTGAAACCCCAAGACCATGTCACCCCTCCCCACGGGGTCCAAAGGCTCCCCTGCGTCAGCTGTACCTTGTGCTGCAGCTGGCATTCCCAGAGCTGCTCCACAGGGACGTGGCTGGGACCCTGGAGCCACTGCCAGCCCCAGGAACCTGCTCTGCCACCACCACGTGGCCAAAACCTCAGAGCCTCAGGACAAGGTGTGTGCCAAACCCAACCTCTTTGTGTCATCTGCAGCCTCTGGGAGGTGAAACCCCACCAAACCTCCTTCAAGGGTAAAGGGACACTGTCAGTGACGGGGGGGGGGGCAGCTCTGCCAGTCCCCATCAGGGTGTCACAGACAGGGTGACACAGGGAGGGGTGGGTAGGACTGCTGACACCGAGCCAGGCTGCACGTGTTGGGGGGGGGAAGCAATGCCAGGCAGGAATCTGTCTTTGGCTTTATGTTTTGCCTTGATTTAGCAAGTGGAGATGGAGCAAGGGAAACCACTCAACAGCTCTGCTTGGGCAGAAAGAGGCAATGAGGACACTGTCACCCTCACAGCAAACCACTCCCACCAGGGATTCACATCCTGCCTTGTTTTCAACATTTCAGAAACCTCCAGGTTGGGTTTCCTGACGCCTTCCACAGGGTTTCGGGGTAGAAAGGAAGAACATCTTCCCTGTCAGGCACTCAGGAGTCTGCACCACATCCCCAGGCTCCACATCCATGAGCCCATGAGTGTGGTGCAAGGAAAGTTTTCTTGCAGAAACTCTTTTTCCACATCAACTTTTAGTATTTGTTTTTTTACTAAGAGCCCAAATCTCCTGCTCGTCCCTCTTAACTTCTACTGAGTTTCTTTGTGTTGTCATTTCAGAGGCAGTTTCAAGGTTAGAGCAAACTCCTCATGCTGCAGTGACTGCAGCTCTCTGGGGGAAGGTTAAAGGATGCAAATTGTTGACAGAGGGCTTTTCAATTTAGCATGCAAAGATCTGATGGTTGAAAGGTGAAGCCAGACAAATCCAGGGAACAGGATGGGTGATCGGCAATGGGAACAGTTTGCCAAGGCTGGTGATGGATTCCCCTTCACTGGTGATTTTAAAATTAAGGTTGGATGTTTTCTAAATGATGTGGTCATGTTCAAAAAGCATTAATTCATGGAAATGCCTCAGAGGAGCTCAGGCTGGTCCTACCTATGCAGCCACAAGCCCTGAATCCCTCTTGGGCTTTTCCGTATCACCTTTCTCAGCCTTGATCATACAGTTGTGTGGGGCTGCCACAGCCAACTGGCAGAGGCTTGCTCACCTTGCTGGTGCCTCTGGATGGCCTGGAGTGGTCCCAGCCTGTTTCTTCAGCCCCCACCCTGCCTCCCACTGCCCTGAGTCAGTGCCACTGTCACACCACAGAGCCACCCCCGGTGTGGTGCCTCCCCAGCTCCTCCTGCCTTGCCAGTGCCTGCTGCTGCCAAAGCTCCAGGAACGCCGGCTCTGCTGGGCAGGGTGAGAGCTTCGGGAGCCCACTGTGCTCATCAGAGGTGTCTCGCCTCTGCCTGGAGCTGTTCCCAGCTTCAAATGATGTATGGCAGCTCTGCCAGGGTCCCTCTCCTGGTCTCATCTGCTCTCCTGAAGTGCCAGCAGCAAGCACCAGCATTCCCCGTGGGGATATCTCTGTGTGGGAGGACAGTGCAGAACATTTTGGCTCAGCAGCCCTGGTGCACGTCGCTGGCAGCCTCCCCCCTGCTCACTCACACTCAACACTACGAGGAACTCGGGGACTTCTTACCTGGTTTTTATTGCTCAGTGTTTTCAGTGCTTGGGCTCCACAATGACTGTCCCCTTCCCTCCACTGTAACTCAGATGTGCCTCCTGGGCTCACTTAAACACTTTGCCTCGCTCTTTCATTTCTTTTTTCTGCTGGAATTCAGGGTCCAGCTGACAGATCTTGCAAAAAGCCTCCAGTGCTCCATCCTTCCAACAGTGCCTGTCCTGCTGCCTGTGGCCTGACGCCCTGCCCAGCCCAGAGCCACCACTCCAGGGGGAAAATGTGTTCCTCCTCATTTATCACTTCTATTTTTGTCTTTCCTACCTGCCTGGGTTCTTAGCATTAGTGAACACTGATTCTCCATGCTTGAAAATCAGCAGGACAACCACATCTAGTAAGTGTTGTTGTTATTTATTAGCAATAATTGCACATTACAATGTGCAATTGGCATCACCAATTGAACATCGGCATCACCTGCCAGGCAGTTCAGCCACTCCTGCAGGTGTGGCCAGCTGAGCTCTGACAAATGACCTCACATGAAATGCAACAGCCAGGGAGTGAGGATCTTTTTTCTATTTCTTCATTTTCTTGCATTTCATTTAGTGTGAAGCTGTGTCTCTCCTAATGCTCAGACCAACCACTGTGTAGCCTTCTTGGGCATTCTGATCTGAGAGATCTGAGATCCTTGTTTGGGCCATGTGCATGGAAATAAAATATGAATGTCTCTAGTTTAATGGTCTAAAAGTCTTTCTTGCTCTGCAAAAACCCAGCATCCCCAAATCCATTTTCATTTATAACACTATGAGTAATTCTACTGGCAGCAGTTTTTCTTTCCCATATATATTTATTAGAGGGAGAAATTCTCCATCCTGAAATGATGTTCTTACTTGGATCAAATAGTTTTCAAACTCAAACTCTGTGCTTAACCCTTTTGTTGCTTCCCATGTGCTATTTTATCCCATACTGTGAGGGGCAGTGTTCCTTTCAGAGAAGGCAACCCCCAGAATGCAGGAAGCAGAAAACAAAATTGGAGCAGTTTCAGAACAAGCTGTGTCATTTTTTCAAGAGCAGGAAGCCACAGGGACTTGCACCCCTCTCCCCAAAGAGCAGAGATCAACTGAGGACCATCAGGTTGCCATCAGGGTATTCCATGTGCACACAGACACCCTGAGCTCAGCTGGGCTGCTGTGGGACAGGGCTGAGCATCTGAGCCCAGCTGAGGGGACTCTGCAGGGTGGGATGAAGGTACCTCTGAGCTTTTTTGGACCTCAGTGTGGTGGTGGTTACAGGGTGGTTCACAGCTTCAATGCACAAGAGTCCATAGCTCCTGAGATCAAGTCCTCTGCAGAGGAGCCCCTCTAAAGGAGGGGATCCCCTTTGTTTTCTGATAAAATATTGTGACATCTATTTCTGGCAACATGGAGAGGGAGAGGAGTGGGTGTTGCCCAAAGGAGGAGAGTGAGGCCACCACGGTCGGGGGGGAGACACCTCAGCAGTGGTGGTGCCCTGTGGTGGTGCCCTCAGGCCGTGTGTTGGTGACTGGGGGCACTGTCTCCTCATGAGCAGGGGATTTTTCATCGTGTCGGTGACAAATGGCTCTCGGTTGAGTAGAAAAATGGTTTATTGATTAGCTGGCAGAGGTGCAGGCAGGGACTGCTCTGCCAGCTGCTCTCTGCGGGGAGGGGGGCCTGGCGAGGGTGGCCTCCTCCTCCTCCTCCTCTTCCTCCTCCTCCTCTTCCTCCTCCCGGGGCCGTGGGTGCTGCAGGGGGGCTGTGGGGCTGGGGGCAGCCTCGTCCTGCTCCTTGCTCTGCTTCCCTTCTGGGGCTTGCTAAGAAAGGACATGTCACTGTCCCCAAGGCAGAGGGGGCTTCCAGGGACTGTTGGTGACCGTCACCACCACACACAGGACCACCTTCAGGGGTTGCCTCTTGGCAGTCAATCACTCAGCTTTCCCATGTTTCTCCTTTCTGTGTCCCCCATCCAAACCCAGCTCCAGCAGAGCACTCAAACCCTGGGTTTAAAACAGGCAGCAGTGCTGCTGGACTTGGTTGGTCTGCTCCAGCCTGGTGTGTTTGGATGCTGCAGGGTAGGAAGCCACCCCAGTTTCAAAACTGCCTTTTCCGGTTTTGAAGGATTTTTGCCTTTTTAGAGCTTCATTGCTGGAAAAAAACAGCCCAGTTACTTTGTTTGGCTTTTTTTTTTTCTGCTTTAGCCTCTGTGTATCTACCCACAGCACACCTTGAGCAGGCTGAGCATAATTAATCACAGTTTGCTTCCCCGTGTTCGCATGGGATTCCTAATCCGCAGTAAATCCTTTGGGGAACAGATGCAATTATGAAAGAAATGCTTGTTAAAAAGAACGATATGTGCCATAAAAAAATGTCAGGACAATTGTCCTTTAGTTGTTTGTACTGTTGTCAGCTATAATATACACTCCCAGTGCCACGTCCCAGCTGTCCCTGTCCCCTGGAACAGCGGCTGCACTGACGGCTCGTGCTGGATTCTCTGGGCAGCTGCACCAAGCCTCTGGATTTCAGCTGTTCCCTCTCTCCCCATCCTGCAGGCACCTATTCCCAGCAAAATCCCATCACAGCAAGCACTGGATTTGATCTCTCCTGAGTAAAATGGATGATGAGCTGCCTGGAATTAGTATCTTCTGCACGTGTCAATGTGACCAGCCCCTGGAAGAAGATCTGTTTGACAGTGATTTGTTGGTGTGACTGGCTTGGCAGAAGACAGACCCCAACAACTGAGCTGCAAGTGTGTACTACACTTTTCCATTTTTTTCGCCTGGCAAAGAGTGAAGAAGGAGGTTACAACCAGAATCCATGTGTTGGGACCTTGTTCAACATTCCTGGGGTGACCGAGTCTAAGGAAATGAGGACTCTGAGGTTGTGCTCTTGGATTTGGTCAATCATTTTTTCACTCAATGGCTCAGCCTTTTCCCCAGAGGACTGGTGAAGTGCTGCCAGTCCACTTCTGTAGAGACTTTGAAGGAGCAGCCAAACAAGTATGGACAAAGAGATCTCCAGGAAAGCTCTTTAATGGCACAGTTGGGGAGCCCATGACTGGGCCAACTGATCCATGTGCATGGGATGGTGTTGGGAGAGGGAGTAACTTGTCTTGGAAGAAGAAACAGAGGACAAGGGAGATGGTTTTGCTGCATGTGTTAAGAATGTCCATGCTTTCTGAGAGCCCAAGAGACCAAGGGGATGTGGGACCTACTGACGAACTCGGGGTGGTTGGTAAATATGGTCACAGGGTGAGGCTGCTGATCTACGTGTCTGATCGGGGAACCATGGGGTCATTTAGGCTGGAAAAACCCTCTAGAATTCTTCGAGCCCAACTGCTCCCCCAGCAGTGCCAAGGCCACCACTAAACTGTGTCCGTAAGTGCCACATCCACATGCATTTTAAATCCCTCCAGGGATGGGAACTCCACCACTGCCCTGGGCACCCTGTGCCAGCCCTTTCAGTGAAGAAATTGTTCCTAATATCCAAAGGTCTAAAGGTGAAGGAAGTCTTATTGTGGGCAAATAGAACCATCCAAACCTTAGGAAATAGGACAGGAGCAGTAGCAGGGGCTACCTAAGTTCAGTTCTAACTCCTCACTGACCTTTAGGAGAGGAGGAAAAACTGCAAGAGCTAAAATCCAGGTCACATTGCCAAGGCAGGAGCAGGAAGGGACAAAACCAGGCAACTCAGTGTGTGAAATGCTGTGCCATCAACAGGGATAAAGGGCAACAAGGATCAGTTGCAGATAAGTATTTTCAAACTGACCAAAGCCAAAACTTTATCCTTGCTTAGTCAAGGAGTGGGCAGAAGCCATCTGGGCTGTTACGGTGCTCCAGGAGATTGGCAGAGGCAAAGGTAAATCTGTGTTTACAGAGAGATGAAAGGAGTAGACACAGAGGATCATTACTGGCATTATAATCTGACTGGTTTAAACTCAGGTCCCAGAAAAATATCACTTCTAAATTATATTTTCTAAATGAAAAAAAGAGAAGGATCCTCCCCAAAAGAGAAAGCCAATCTGATTTCCCTTTTTTGACGAGACTAAATATTTTGGATTGAGAAGAAGCCAGAGATGTCAGAAGCCTTGGCTTTGCTAGGATTTTGCTGTGTTTCACATGACATTCCTTTTAGCAAGGTTGGTAAGCAGGTCTCCCTAACACTGCTGTGGGAGAGGTGCAAAACACGGTTGGAAACCAGACAAGAGAAATCAATAACTTGCTGTCAAACGAGAGGATGGATTGAGTGACTTTCTGCAGGAATCCATCCTCGCTCTAATAGGAGTCAGTATTTTCCCTGACGATCGGAATGATGGAATATTCGCTGCTCATCTGCAGAGGTTCAAGATGGGAATTAGTGCTGCAATTGCAGGAAAGGCAATTTCTGGTCGTGTAACAGGAAGGACAATTAAGAGCTGGGTTGTTTTGCCTGGGGAAGGCTGTGGAGTTTCTGTCGTTAGAAGTGTTTAAGAAGAGTTTGGAGAAACATCTCCTGGGTTTAATAGACAGCTAACCCTACCCTGAGGCAGGGCAACCCCAGGATCCATTCCAGCACTATTTTCTGTGATTCTGCGTCATTCCAAAAGCAGTGTTGCATCTCCTGTGGCTTTTAGGGAAAAGTGTGAAAAATACCACAAAAATCTGAAAATACGTGATGAGTTTTAAAATAAAGCATTGTGCTTTTGTTTACCAAAATCCCAATATTTTAATCCAGTTCTTCAAACAGAAAATCAAGTAGCCAGGCTTCTAAGCCTCGTTGTCTGCAGGTCTGCTGGAGCACCTTCTGCTTCCTCCACCCTCCATTTGGAAAGCCTGGCTCAGAAGGTCTTACCACGGTGGAGAAGCATTGGATTTCTGAAACTGAAACACGAGCAAGGGTATTTACATGAAATGGGAATGAATATTTTTTTATTCCATCAGTTCCTCTGGCAAAGACAGCTGGGCATTTGGAGTGATGGTGTTTGAAATGCAAAATGCACCTCATTGGAGAGTTGTTTCATGCAATTCATCTTCAGAGTACACTCTTAGTGCTTGTTTGCGCTGTGCAGCCATAAACCAGTGCTGGTTGGCTCAGGGTGAGCAAGAGGGGAAGGATGGCGATATCAGGCATTTCAATCCCCACTGCAGCCTACATTGCTCAAAGCAAGATGACTTGCAAACATCTAACAGAAATGAGGAAGATGAATCGTATGCAAGGTCAGGCGCAATGCCAGGAAACCGATAGAGGCAAAAGCAGTTAATTGCTTTAGATTCCAACAACCCCAAAACGTGCCCTGTGTACAGACAGCCATTCCTTGCACGGCAGTGGACCTCACTGTCCAAGCCAGCAAATGAAATAGGCAATGGAGGTGCTTGTCATGATTTTTAATGTCAAAATTAGATTCACGGATGCCTTATGGTCTCTGTAATTACTAGACATCACTCATCATTTTTCCCAGCTCAAGGGATACTCTGTTATTGACCTCACTGGGAAGATATAAATACATTACTGAATGGAAATATCACCATTTACTATTGTGGAAAGGTCTACACCATAGCTCAAAGGACTCAGAAATCTTTCTCTCAGTGTACCTACAGCAGAGGAGAATGCCTGATACTGTTGATACGAAGCCAAACTGCTGCTACTAAAGTCTTACCTTAGTGAGAGAAACCTATTACAGGTTATTAAAGGAGAGCAATAACAGCAAACTACAAGTTCAAAGGAATTTACTCCAGTCAAACAGCTAAAAATACCTTGTTGGGCCAGCATGGAGCTGCCAGAGATGGAGTGCCCAGAGGCCATGGTGGCCTCACTGGTCCCAAGCTGGTGGGGCCTCAGAATTTCTTGGGAGCATGTCAGGACCACAGAGAGCCACAGAAGATAAAAGAATGTTCCATCTCCTGAACGTGATGAGGACTGAATGCAGGGAGAGGCCAGCGAGGTGCTCTTGTGAAGCCTCGTGTGGATCACGGTGGTGGTGAGGAGCTCCCGTGCACGGAGCATCGTGGTGATGTGCTCTGTGGGTCACCCCGAGGCTGCCTGGGGGAGATGAGTTACTCACCAGCTGGTGTTTGTCACTCCAGAGCCTGTGCTGGGAATGCTCTGCCCTTGTGTCCCTGATGGTGGCAGCCCCGGGGGTCTGGCAGTGCTACCTGAACCAGGACCCCTCCTGTCTTCTGGGGCCAGGAGCCTCTTAGAGACCATCTCCTCCTCGAAGGACAAGGTCATTGCAAAGGTGGTGTGTGCCACGGGGTGCCAGCTCTCACCAGGGAGGCTGCCAGTGCTCCCTGGGACCTGCTGGGTGAGGCCATTGCCCACTCTGAGCCCCCATTGCCCATCTCAGCCCTAACAAATCTAGGTAGGGATCTCTGGAGGAGATCAGCTGTCCTCATCCATGGGAGTCACACACTTTTGCTTTCTTGTCTTTGGGCAGCTGCAGAGTAGGTGTCTGTGCAGGCAGAGCACGTGTTCAGCAGGGCACACCTTCCTCCCCGTGCTCTGCAGCACCCTTCAAATGAGAAATCATGACTGATGATGCTCAGAGCTGAGGAGGTGTCTTTGGTTTAGTCCCCAGGAGCAGCTCCCCCATCCCTGCCCGTGACACCCCTGGCAGGGATCTTGCCCCCCTGGCTCAGCTCTCAGCCCGGTGCCTCTGGGATGAGGAGCAGAGCTGCCCTGCCCCAGGCAGCCCGTGCTGATCCACACGATCCAGGAGCCCCCAGCAGCAGGGCCGGGCTGTGGGAGCCAGCTGGCCTTGCCGAGCCCGGCTGACGCGCCAGGAGCTGCAGGGCTGTCAGCAGAGCCTCGCTGGGGCAGGGCTGGCACAGCTCCCTCACGGCTCCCAGGCTCTGTAAGAGGCCCCACAAAGCCCCATGCGTTTTGCAGGGGCAGTGGCTCTTTGCAGACAGGCAGGGCAGTGACAAAGCAGGGATGGGATCCACAGACTCTTGCAGGGACTCAGCAGCTGTTTGGTTGTTGCTGGTTTTCCAGAGGTTCATAGCTGTCATCCAGGAAAGATCAGTAGCTATGTGTGCTGGGCTAAAGTGGGTCCTGGCTGACAAGGACAGTGGAACTTGACAGAAAACAAATTTTTAATTTAATTTCATTTAATTTCTAGTGGCTTGGGTTGGAAGGGACCTTAAAGCTCATCTCATTCCACCCCCTGCCATGGGCAGGGACACCTTCCACTAGCCCAGGTTGCTCCAAGCCCCATCCAGCCTGGCCTTGGACACTTCCAGGGATCCAGGGGCAGCCACAGCTTCTCTGGGCAACCTGTGCAAGGGCCTTCCCACCCTCACAGGGGAGAATTTAATTTCAGTATCTAATCTAAATCTACTCCCTGTCAGTGTGAAGCCATTCCCCCTTGTCCTGTCACTCCATGCCCTTGTTTGGGTTTTTTTATGGTGCTTTATGATAGAACCAACCACGACTGAGCCCTTTGCACTATGATTGAGCATCTCTGGTGTGGGGAGCTGTAAACTGGAAGTTTCTCAGCTTTGGGCAGGGACAGATGACATGGAGCAGACTCTGGGATGTGGCAGGGCCCATTCTCCAGCCTGCAGCAGTGGTGGGGAGAGGAGCAGGACACCTCTGGAGAGCCACTCCAGGGCCAGGCTCCCTCTTCCCATCCTTGATGGACCAGGATGGGGGGATGCCAACCAGATCCCAGCCAACCCTGCATCTCATGGGGAGAGCTGGCCCTGCAAATTACAGCTTCTCTGCCTGCAAGTGCTCATTATAGTTTATTGAGCTAGGGAGGCCTCTCTGCTTTCTATTTTGGGCCAAGCTCCCCTTGTATTTATTTACAATCAGCAGAGAAGCTTGTAGCCACTGAAGTTGAAGAAAATTGCTGTGAAAAGCAGGAAATTGGCTTCTCACCTTACGAGAGTGGGGGTGGCTGTGCCCAGAGCTGTGTCTGCCCGAGGGTCCCCTGCCCGGCCCTGCCCGTCTGCAGCACGGGTGCCCTGTGCCATGAGGTGGCCCACAGTGTTGGCACCTTCTCTTGGTCCCTCTGGATTCAGGTCTCACAGGTGTGCCCAAAGCAACCTCCAGTGCTGGCTTGAGGGGATGTGGCAGCAAAGCTGCCCTGGGTGGTTGTTGCTGCATCTCACCCCTGGACACACGTTAGTAACCACAGTGGCAGCTCAAACGTGGCTTTGGCAGGTACCTCAAGTCTTTCAACAGGGCAGTAATTCTCAGGGATACTCCTTGGGAGGTGGAAGGAGCGGGGAAAGCCTCCAGAGAGGTCTGTGGGATGCACAACCCCATGTTCTGTGGGGTTCTGGGCTCTCCTGTGCCGCCAACTGCCCTTGCTGGTGCTCCCCACCAGCCCAGGCACCACTGCTCCTAAAGGCATTGCAGTTTCCCAGCTGGGAGATGAGAAAGCTGCTGTGTTCTGGGGTGGCACCCCCAAAAACCCCTGCATTCCCTCCAGTTTAGGGAAGGAATCACTTATTTGGCATCCCCATGCCAGTGGGGTGCTGGGCACACAGCCTTCCAGCAAAGCCCAGCTCCAAAAGCAGAGGGGCTCAGCCTGGCTCTGGCTGTCCCCAGCATAATCAAGTTCCTTGGAAGAGGAAACACTTGTGAGTGCCTGTGCAGCATCTCTCCCTGGCCCTGTTGTATCCACCATGGCAGTGCCTATAAGTGGTCTAACATATTAAAGATCAGGCAGCAAGGGGAAGGATGACCTTTTGCATTTTGCCCAGAGCAGGCACGGGGAATGTAATTATAATTTCATATAATTCATCTCCTGACACTGTAATAGCTGAGCTTCCTTGGCCAAATCAGGAATGGAGGGGAGAGGGACAGGAGGAGGGGAGCACCCCAGCCCCCAGCTGGGACAGCCTCCCCCAGGCAGAGCCCTCCACTCCCACAGGGCTCAGCTGCCATCACAGGGGTCCTCAGCCTGGCCTGGGTGCAGATGGAGCCTCTCTTCCCTGCAGGAAGCTGCCAGGGCCCTTAGCTCAAAGCTACTGTGTTTGCAGGCCAGCAGCTACAACACTGCCCAGCCTGGGGGAGCAGCTGACACAGGTGAGGCCACTTGCTCTGCTAGCCTCAGTCTGCTCCTCTGCCTGCTTTAAGCCCTGCCCTTCCCTTCCCTTCCCTTCCCAAACTTTCTCAAACCTTCCCAAATCTTCCCTTCCCAAACCTTCCCAAACCTTCCCTTCCTAAACCTTCCCTTCCCTTCTCAAACCTTCCAAAAACTTCCCAAACCTTCCCTTCCTAAACCTTCCCTTCCCTTCTCAAACCTTCCCAAAACTTCCCAAACCTTCCCTTCCCAAACCTTCCCAAACCTTCCCAAACCTTCCCAAACCTTCCCTTCCCAAACCTTCCCAAACCTTCCCAAACTTTCCCAAACCTTTCCATCATGGTTTCTGGGGTTGTGCTTTTGGAATACACCAAGCACAAAACCTCTCTGGCAGTGGGGGGAGATAAAGGGTTTTGTCCTCCAAGTCCTAGAGGATGGAGCAAATCCACTGCCAACGAAAACCAGCCACACTGGTTTTACTCTTGTCCAAACCTGAAGCCCTTGTTAATATTCTGGGCTGTCCCTGGGCTGGACCAGTTCACTGGGATCTGCTCTGCCTTGTCCTTAGGGAATGGAGGGATGGACCAGGGCACTCACAGCCCCTCTGAGGGGTGCAGGGTTAGCAGGTCGTGTCTGCAGGATGGTTTGTGAGCAGAGCAGGTACCGTGTTTTCAGAAAGAACATTACACCTGTTTAAAAGCTGCTGCCACCTGAAATCTATTTTTCAGCACTAACTGATTCAATTCTGCTAGCTGGAGTTTCTATCCTGGAGAAATCCTCCAGGAAGCTCTAATAGCAGAGTCAATCTTTATAACATCGGGGACAATAAAACAAGAGGCCTCGTTGTGCCGCAGGTTTTATCTGCAGGTGTGTGGTGCCGACCAACCCCATTATCATCCCAGCACCCAACAGGAGTCATTAAATATTTATTGAAAAGGTTTTCATTCCTGAACAGTGAAATACAAACCAGCAACAATTAAATGGGCTTGTTTAGATAAACAGTTTGGAGGAGGGAGCACTGTGTCGTGTAGCCCAGGGGACCAGGTAGTGGGGTGCAGGGGCTGGGGCTGGATGCTGTGTCCTTCCACGCTGCTCCAGGGAAGATCCCAAGGCAGCATTGGATAAATTAACCATGGGCTTTCATTACTGGATGAATATGAATATGAGCTGTGGGAGGAGCTGTGATAAGGGGACCTGGTACTCAGCACTTGTAGTGTGACAGCCATGGTTTGCTGTGGCCATTTGCCATGGGAGAAAGAAGCAAGGATACTGGTTAGGGAATTTTTGTCCTTGAGATTGTGGCACTCTGGACTCTCAATGGCCAGAAACATGCCCCAGTCCAGCTGCCACAAAAAACCCACCTTCATCAGCATAGAGCTGCTTGGGCAGTGCTGCAACAAAGGCTCCACCACCGGAAACAATCTCATCAGTATCAGCCTCTAATTCATCTCCCACCTAACCCCATGTGCCTCCTGCAGATCTGTCACAATAGTCATCTTGAAGCTCTCAGTAAATGTATTTTTTCATATTAAAAATGACCCTGACCTCAGTTAGATGAGAGATTTGCCAGCATTTCCCACCCTGCGCATGCTCCAGGTTTGCCTTCCTGGTGGCAGGGCGGGACATCCCCATTTTACAAGTTCTCCAGGCCCTGCATTAAAAAGCCTTTTATGTCTCTTAAAAAGACCCTGATGGGCTGCCCTCCTCCTCCAGCTTTCCTGTAACAGCAGCTCCAAGGGGCAGTAGACCCATGTGGGTGAAAGGGGCCCTGCCTTGGCACTGGGGTTTGGCAACTTTGGTGCTGTTGTGGGAATTGGATTCGCACCGGGAGGTTGGAAAGTGGGCACCCCATCCTTTCTGCCAGGAGGAGCTTCTGAGTTACACCCCAGTCTTTACCGACCCGTAGAAAAGCAGGCTGGTGTTGGGGTGGGCTCTGGCAGGTTCAGCACTGCTGAAGCAGGAACCAGCCCCAACCTGTTTGCACTCCCCCCCTCCCACCCCAAGCCCCTTTAAATGCAAAAACAGAAGCTCATGTTTCCCACCTTGCTGCTGACAGTTGAACTGATTTGCCTTTCCAAATCTATATTTGGCTTTTATCAGGAATTTTTTCTTTGTTTGAGTAGGCTAAAGGTGAAAGCATAGTGATTGAAACAACATAGTTCCTCCCATCCATGGATTGGATATAATACTTACCCTATTGCTTTGTAGCATTAAAAAAGGAAGTGTCTGACTTATTTTTGAAGTATAGATTTTTCTGGATGATGAATGGGAAGGAGTTCTTTTGGTCGATGTGATTTAATTATGCTACAAAACACTGAAGAGCTGAGCTGCCCTCCCTTGCCTTCCTGCTGCCCGCAGCTCACTGGGGAGGACGGAGCACACAGGCCAGTTTATTACCCTAAACACTTCTCTCCCCTGCTTGAGGTTCTCCAATTTCTTCCTTGTTGCAATTTAGAAAACATTTTGCCAAATGCCCTTGATCCCCCAGCCGAGCCCTCATGTCCCACAGAGCTGATCCAGTTCCCTGCGGGCATTTGATCCCCTGTGGCCACCACAGCCACGGCAATTTGAGCAGCTGAGTCCCACGTGGGTGGGACTCCCCAGTTCCCTCCTGAGCTGATTCCTCTGTCTGATGTAGGAGCCTGACCCTCTCATCCCAGCAGGACATTGGTCCCAGCTGTCAGGGACCATGAAGAGCCTGAAGCCCGTTTAACCTCCAGCAGGACCAGCAGTGCTGGCACCAGTGATGCACACACCAGAATCAAAGGGTGCTTTGAATGCCTCAGAGCATTTGCATTCAAAAGTTTTCGAAAGGTTTGGGATTTATCTCCATCCTGGGAGGGAGCCTTATTAGTGGCTTTTGGGTACACTGCTCCTGAATAATGAGGACAATCCTGTCTCGGGAAGATAAATCCCCATATAATGATGCCATTGTCTTTCCTTATTATAACTCTCAGTCAGCCCCTCATTTAACTGCTGGTTTACCCAAAGATTTTGACAGGCTGTTTTAGCACAGGAAGATAATACAACACTTTTTAATTGCCACCCAATCTAAAATTAGCCCTTTCTTCTTTGGCAAATGAGCCACAGCGCAGTCCCTTGGGGACCACGGTTTGAGCGTGGCTGGTTGTGTTTCCTCATCCTCTTTCTTGAGCATTCTGGATCTCCCACTGTTCTCCATGTCCCGCCAGGTCCAACACGTAACCCAACCCACCACAGCAGTGGATGCTCTCTGCTCGAATCCCTCTTTTCCTGTGCCTGCCTGCTGTGCATGGGAACAGTAATCCATGGGGAAAGGTTCTTTCAGCTTTGCAAATTCTCCTACAATTATCACATGAAAGAGGGTGGTTGAGAGAAACAACCTCGGGACAGAAATTCTGCTTGGAAATACATTTGTGCCGTGAGAGGCCCAGGGAGCGCCGGAGCCGGACTGAACAGGCGGGAGGCTCGTGGGTCATTATGAGTTCGACTCAGTTACCAGGGGGATGCAGAGGCAGACGGAGATGGATGTATTGTAAGAAGGTTTTCTGGACATGATTTGAGCAATTTCAGCTCACTGCCATAGTTGGGATCGACTTGGAAGTTTCCTAATGAATTTCTTTGTCAAGAGGAAATTGGGCTGTTGAGTGGAGGAACACTCAGAATAGAAAAGCAGGCTCTTTCTGTTGAAAACCCACCAGTGAAAAATCCAACTAAAGCTAAAATTCCTTAACCTCTTGGTGTGGATCCTCTGGGAGCTGTAGTTTGTCGTCTGTAATTCTCCTTGGGCACTCGAGGCAGCAGCAGGAGGAGCAGTGGGATGTGAGGGCAGAAACCTGCCCCAGCTCAGTGCAGAGGTGTGGAGGGAGCTGGGTCTGGAAACCACTACCATGCTGGGATGTGCAGGACACAGCCTGGGTTTTCCTCTGCATGGGGCATCCCCAAGACCTTTATCCCCGGGGTAACAGGCCAGTGACACGCTCACCTGGCCAGCAGCATCCCTGAGCTGAGGGCTCTCGGTTCCCAGGCACTACACCTGCAGTGCTCAGCTCACAGCTGAAAAGCCATGTGTCCCTGAGGAAATTTTGGAGAGTAATTTCAGTTTTCCAGAGGTCTGCAATCAGTGGTCAGCAGAAGCCTGTGCCCTACGAGCTGTCCCTGTGGGGAGTGTGGAGGAGCACTCACAGATGTTGGACCAGTATCCAGAAAGGGCCCGAACGCTGGTTCCCTCCCCTCTAATGTGATGTGCTGGTTTCATTTTGGTTTTTCCCAAGAGATTGGTGTCCCAGTGGAGGAGATTCAGAGCAGCCTTGCAGGGATTCACACCTTTCCCAGGAATGTGTCTTCAACTCACCAATGAGGTACAGCCCCGAAACCAGCTGATAGGAGTGCTGAGGTTATTGCTGCTGTGTGTGCAACCTCCTGGTCTCACAGGAAGAAAAGCCATGACCTGGCTTCTTGGTGTTGGAGTCCAAAACCTGCTGACCCTTTGGAAAGGGTTGTATGCAAATTGTGTGCTTTGGATTGGGATGGTAGTTGGTTAAAGGAAGACCCCTTGAGATTCTGAGCCACCTTCTGTATTTAGTGCAGCTTTAGTGCTTTCAAAGCACTTCAAAGACACTGTTTTCCTACTTGTGTCTCCACAATCCGTGGTCAGCAGGGATGGGTGATCAGAGAATGCCGCTTGCCTGGCGATGGCTTTGCTGTGCAGACACTCACAGAGCAGGGGTTTGTGGCACCTCTCTCGTACAGAGGCCCCATAAATCAGTTTAAGCAGTGTGATAATCTCTGTACCTTGGTGTGGAAGGTAACGGAGCCAATGGTGCATCCATGGGATGCTGTTAGTGTGTGGGAGGGTCCCTGCTGCTGTGGGAAGGTTGGGATGGACCCCATGATCCGGTGTCTGGCCCGGTCCGTGCCCGGCCTGTCCTGTCTGTGCCACGAGTGCCGAGCCCAGGAGAGCAGGTGTGATCCCTGCTCAGGGTGACGGGATCCAGGTGCTGAGGAAGGTGAGGAGCAGCCCTGTACCCACACCCTGCCTGTCTCCCTGCCCTGCTCACTGGCAGATGGAAGGGCTGCCAGACACCGGCAGGATGAGTTCACGGGAAGGAGTAGAAGTTTGTCCTCAGGATGCAGGGACAGCCTGGAGGCTCCTTCTGCCTCTTTCCCCCTCTAGTGTGATGCTCTATGAATCTTGCAATGAACACAGCTATGAAAAAAGAAAACTCATATATTTATGAGGCTATTTGATTTCGTCAGAAATGCCTCATCTAGCAGTCCCCCTCCATTAGAAACCCTCTGAAGCTGTGCAAGAAAAAAACATGGCTTATTATTTAAATTAATAAAGCAGCTGCAAATTTTTGCTTCATTTTAAAATATTACCATAGAAAATATTCTTCCATGGATCATTTTTTCAGTGGTTTTCTTCCTGAATATTCCTAATTACGGCCATAATTAATTTTAACGAGTCATCCACCATCAATTCCATCATAACTTGTAAGTGTCCTGCAGCTGACTTAAAAAAAAAAATTCCAAGCACTGCCTTCCTCCGGCTGCCTCTGTAATGAAACCTGGGATTACTTAAGGAATTGGCACTTGGCCCCAGCAATGCAAAATTGCCTGGTCCTCAGTCAGAGCTGCTGCTGTCCACCCGCTGATGGATGGCATCATTCAGAGCTTTTATAGGCCCAGCAAAAGAGGCCAATCTGTCCAAACTGATAAATCTAAATCTTCTGTAATATTTCACAGTTCTACCAGACATATGTATGAAGCCAAAGTGATGCTTCATTTTCCCAGGAAAACAGCTTCTCCCAGGCCAGTGGCCAACACCAAAGTCCTTGGACAAACTCTGATCTCTGGGGAAGGACATTGGGAAGGTCTGGGAAGGACATTGGGAAGGTCCAGATGGAGGTTGGGAAGGAGGTTGGAGGGTCTGGGAGGGAGGTTGGGAAGGTCTGGAATGAGGTGGGGAAGGAGGCTGGGAGGGTCTGGATGGAGGAGGTGGATGGAGAAGAGTGGAACAGTGAATGCTATGGAGCCTCATCTCCATCTCCCACACCAGGATCCCATCAGATATCTCTACAAGAAGAGATTCCAGCTGCTTGTAGACACTCGAGAGCATCTCAAAGTGCACCTGAGACTAAACTTCACCATATTGGTCTCATAAGAGCAAGGAAATAAAGTGAAATACCAAAGTCAACAGAATTTCGGAGCAGGGCTGGCAGGGTACAAAAGGGAAGGGAGGGGTCTGCAGAGCCATCTCACATCTTCCCGAGGACAGCTGCAGTGGAGAGCCCCGTGATGGCCCCACTGCCCAGGCTCCACTCCGTGCCAGGGCCTGGGGCACCCTTCCCTCGGCAGTGCTGCCTTCAGCCGTTTGTTTTACTAAAGAGCATGGCTGATGGCCTCGTTAGAGCCTCGAGCCCACAGCGAGGGCTGCAGGCCAGCAGTGCCTGCCCGCTCCCGGGGCTGGCTGCTGACATTTCCCAGCTAATCAGCCCTGCTGCCTCCAGCCAGGGCTTTGACACGGCAAATAAAAAACCAGGTAGCAACAAGATCCTCCGTATTATGGCATGGCTGGGGGCCAGGCCTCTCTTTAATTCCTGTACAAGTGTATTCCTGGCGTTACTCTCCTTTGATTTCCTTGCAAGCACAGCCAGTAAAGGTGGCCACACGTTTGGGCCTGTGGCTGTAGAGTTTGGGATGTGTTCATGCTTGGACCCACAGATCCAAGCTTGGGCTGTTGCCACAGGATGCTGCTGCTGGGAAAATGAATTCTTCCTGCTGAAGTGTTGCTGTGATCCTCCTGTGATCCTTGTTTGATCCCCACTACAGCCAAGCTGGGGGTGATCCCAGGTCTAACCACAGGAGCAGGACTGTGCTGGTAGAGCCATGAAGTTCTGCAGGAAGGTGGAGCTGGGAGGTGAATGGAAAATCCTGACCTCTTACGGCAGCTGTGCCAGCCATCCCTGTTAGAGCCTCTGGGAAAGCACTTATTGCTGGGTCTTAATCTTCAGGAGCTACAGAAAGGATAATGTGTCTGTCTGAGGGAGCACCAGGAGGCTTATCAGTGTTTACAAAGAGCAGCACAGAAAGAGAAAGGGTTCAGAAACCCTGTGCCTGTCCCTGGTGTTCAAGGGACTGGCTTGAAAATTGTGAAAATGTTGAAATATGATCTGTTTTTTATCTCCTGGTCCTCTGCTGCCAACTGTACAGGTCGTGTTTGCAGAGCGCTGTGCGCAACCAAAATGTTCCTGGCTGCTTCCAAATGACGTGCTGAGGTTTCTCTGCACTCATGGCCGTCATCCTGGGGAAACACTTGTCTCTCCTCTTGGGTTATGTCTGATACAGGTGCCTCAGGATGGCAACAGTTCCTGAAGGACAAATACCCGGGTTTACACTGGGAGATCAGAAGTAAAAGGGGACCCAGAGCCATAATTTCACTTCAAATGCTTGATTTGCACCACGTTTGATGTCTGCCGAGGCCTCCGATGCCCGTCTCAGTGGCATTGTGCCCAACTCCCAAGCACAGGGCAGTGCATGCTTTAGCATCACGAGCAAGGAAAGCAGGGGAGGGACCACATTAGAAGCATTCAATTGACTGCAAAGCCCACGAGGATGTGAAATACGCTCTTTACATACACAAGGTTTAGCAATGATAGCACAAAACAGTGAAAAACACATTTCCTCTTTACTGCAGCTTGAAAGGGTGAAATACGGGCTGACCAGCAGCCACGGCAACCGCTTTATCCTCCAATTTACTGCTCTCACTTCCAGGCTGGCCCCGAGAGCCCAGCTCCCTTTGTACCGTTTTTCTATTACGGGTTTTATTTGTGGCCGGGAGCTTTGTACTCGCAGAGCAGAGCCCGTCTTTGCTCCCAGAGCATCCTGCCTGGGCACCGCTCCAAGGCCCCGCGCCGGGGCTGGGAGAGCTGCGGTACCTGGTGGGGTGGTGCTGGGTGGTGTGACCATGGGAACTCTGCCAGGTTACAGTGCAGGGTTGAGCAGGGTTGAGCCATGGGGAGGTTTATGTTGTACCGTCATACCAAGAATAGGTCAAGGAAAGCAACTGGGTCCAGCAGTGCCTCAATTTCCCCATCCTGATTACCTGCCCCTGGAGGCATCCCGGGTTGAGGAGGGGTGCGAGAGGCTCAGAGACCCCATGCTCTGGCATGGCCACCCAGGAGGCACCCCACCAGCCCAGGGCACCCCGGGGCACCTGGGGAAATCCTCGTTTTCAGACAAGCTCATTTTTCCAACAGGCTCTGGTGAGATTTGCTGGAGGTACCAGACTTATCTCTAAGCATCGTATTCCAGCCTTTGCCTGACCTGGGGTCTTCTGCTCCTTTCCCTGGCCTCATTCCCAGTCCTCCCATTCCACACAGAACAAACCCAGTTGAAGTTGCCTTGTGCTTGGCTGAAGGCATTTAATCACTGTCTCGACGTGATGGAAATATGAGCTACTCCTGTGCCAGTCAGGACACGCTCCTCTTGCACAGGCGAAGATGAGCAAGTAGCCATCCGAGCATGAAATAGTTGTCAGGCTTCCAGAGGGTCACAAGATATATGGATTATGAAGTAGAGACTCCCACAGATCTCAGATTATCAAACACAAAGACTGCAGAAGATTGCTTCAACGTGTTAGATCGCAGGAGTGCTGTCCTGAATTTAGAGCTGGGCTGGAGCAGCAGCCCAGGGGCTGCCTGAGTCCATGGGGCTCTGGCTTTGGATTCATCCCAAATTCAGCCATCCCCGCACAAAACTCCTCAGTCATCAGAATCACCTTGTGGTTGTTTCTATCTGCAGCTCACAGGAACGGGTGGGTTTTGGGCATGGGTGTGCTGCGTGGAGCAGAAGCCACCCAAAGGTTAGAGCACTTGAAGGACTGGAAACTGGAGTTAAGCAGGACACTTTAGGAACAGAAATGAGCAGGATTAGCCGTGTTAGGTTCAGTGGGAGCCCTGTGGTGCGTGTGGATCAAGTGCCTGTGGAACAGGCAGTCACCAGGGGAAACCTGGCGGAGATGGGGAGCCCTGTGTGCCTGAGATCCGAGGGGATGTTGCTCAGGGAGGACACCTCTGTGCCCCTGAGCCTCTTTCCTAAGCCCAGAGCTAAGGAGTAGTGATGCCACCACAGGTGTTGGTGCGCAGAGGCTGAGGAGGCCTCCTTGGGATTTATCACAGCACTTGGCTCTGAGCCATGTAATGGCCTCTTATGGGTGACCACTGCCCCATCCCCCTTTTCCTATAACCTTCTCCAGGTTACAGGAGATTCAGTTGAGTGTCACCTCCCTGCCCTTGTGTCTCTCAGTGCCCCATGTGCATCACATGGCCGGGAGCATGGCCTTGGCCAGTAAAGCCACGGCTCGCTGGGCCGCTTTCCCCACTGACACAGATGGTGCCTGTGAGGTGCCAGGGATGCAAGAGTAGGGCTTGGTGACCCAGGAGGTCCCTCCCAGCCACGGATCCATTTGTCCCTGATGGCCAAATCCTGAGGTGACCCTCAGGCAGTCCCTGTTCCAGATTTGGGGGAAACAGAGGAAAGGCTGGATGTAAGCCGAGGAGCCAACAGAGAGGTGCAAGCATGTCTCCCTCTCCCTGACTCTGTTCTGCCCGTGCCCCTCTCTTTATTCCTCCAGCCCTCCCTAAAGCTGAGGAGTTTCCCTGATACATTTCTACAGGTCCTGAACACGACTTTTCGTTAAACCCAGCCCTAACAAGGAGCACAGCCACACCACCCTCCAGCTCAGTGCACGACTGCTTATTCTTCCTTTCACCACCGCCCACCAGTTATTCTTCCCCAAAGCCCAGGCTCAGCCCAATTTGAATTAATTGCGAGAGTCAGACGTCAGCTGCTTTTATGTAACGCTCCCGTGTAATTCCATCTACTCGTTTCCGCTCCCCCACTAATTTATTCACTCCAGGTTTCTTTAAATCAGCCCAGGCTTCTTTTCTTTTTTTTTTTTCCCTCACAAGGTCTCTTTGTCAATCGTGTCTCTAATCCAAGGACTCGGCATTCCCTAGGTAGCTGGGGCGAGCAGGAGCAAGCCCCAGGAGACTGGAAGCGCCTTCTTGTGGGTTTCGCTGTGCTGAGCTGCTCATGATTCCCTCCTTCCCTAATTACTTCCATTTCACTGTTTTCTTCTACTGCTTCAGCAAAGAGACAGGCTACACTTTTGAAACAGCCCCTCTTGCAGTGTTAACATATATATTTTATTTTTATTTTAATTCTTTTCAACGATATATTGCGGATTTTTCTAGAACTGTTATTGTTCTCCGATACAATACCATGAAGAACTATCCTATATACTTATTGATCTCCAGTAGGTCCAATACTGAGAAAAACATTCCTACCAGAGAAGTGGGACTTGCCCTTCACTCCCTCTCCCCAGCTCAGCCCCACTGTGCAGAGAGGTGCTGGGACACGCGGGCAGTGCGGGGCTGTAGCCCACAGATGCACCAGCTCACCGGCAGAGCCGCGATGGCTGCAGGGCTCAGCACCCCACTAACGAGCTGAGGAGGGCCTACGTCTCTCTCAACACTCCTTCTAACAGACACGGCTCTTCATTTAGCTCTTGTGTTGACAGGGCTCAAATTAAGAGGCAATTGAGGCGGCTCTCAGAGTGAGAGATGCACAGGAGTCCTTCAGAGCAGGCAGCGGGGCTCGTAGGGAACCCAGCACTCCTAATTCCTGCAGAACTCAGTGGATACCTTAGAGCTTCATCTCCACATCATGGTTCTCCCAGGCAACCAGCAGTAGGACAAGAGGGCTCGATCTCAAGCTGTGCCATGTGAGGTTTAGGTTGGATATTAGGAAGAAAATTTTACAGAGAGAGTGATCAGCCATTGGAATGGGCTGCCCAGGGAGGGGGTGGATTCTCCACCCCTGGAGGTGTTTAAGGTGAGACTGGATGTGGCATCAGTGCCATGGGCTGGGAACCACGGTGGGGTTGGATCAAGGGTTGGACTCGATGATCTCAGAGGTCTTTTCCAACCCAGTTGATTCTATGGTTCTATGGTCAACCCAATCTTGTACTCACAACTTAACCCACCTGTCAGCAAACATCCCAAGCAGAGTTAGGCATGGGCTATCCATCACCGTGCTGGAAGAGTCTCAGAGTGGGTTCAGCAACACCTGGGTCCTGCAAGAAGAGCTATGGAGGTATAGGACCAAAAAATCAGCTTATTTGTTTATTGATTTCCAATAAAATCTAATAATTAGAAAAATAGCCCTGCCAGCTTGTGTGCACCGTGCCTGTAGAGGAAGAAGTCAAAATCACTCAGGGGATGACAGTGCTTCAATACTCACCCTGCAACCCCTCTGGGCTGACAGACAAGGCCCCCTGCAGCTGGCATTAGTCAAGGGAGAAGCAGAGAGTGCCGGGAGCCTGGAGCATCCCTGATCCAGGAGAGAACTTCTGTGAAGTGAGGACTTGGCGCAGATGGGAGCATGAG
Source organism: Pseudopipra pipra (assembly GCF_036250125.1). NCBI lineage: Eukaryota > Metazoa > Chordata > Aves > Passeriformes > Pipridae > Pseudopipra > Pseudopipra pipra. The sequence goes on along the minus strand of NC_087563.1, from coordinate 1,543,164 downwards.
GCCAGTGCTGTGGTGACACTACAAATATGTGTGTGAGCTCATCTCTCCAGCATCACCCACAGCTCCTGTTTGCACTGGTGGGAGATATTGCCATGAAAATAGCTGGTGCTGTGTCTCTGAGTGTGTAGGGCAAGGCTGGTCCTGCAGTGAAAGGAGCATCCCCTCAGCCAGTGCCAGCACAGTGGTGATGGTGATGCTGCCGAGGATCAGCTGTGCCTCCTGTGTGAATAAACAGAGTATTTTGCTCTCTGCAGGTTCCTAATATAGTGCCTTCTATCATCTGTAAATAGAATACTGAAATAGTGGTTATCAAAACCAAGTCTTGGGGAATTATCTGAAATCAGCCTGTGAGATGAAAGGTGACGAGCTGGAGGAGGGACACATCCTGCACGAGAGGTGGAGAGCTGGGGTATGACAGCAGCACTGAAGTCAGAACACATTTGCTGCCCTTTGGTTTTGTTCTGCTGCCCAGACAGAGCAAAACAGCCCTGAGGCACCGACAGTACAGTGCCAGGCACAGTCAGGGCTGTAACCCACAGCTTTGCATGGGATCAACAAAGCAATAGGGAGGTTTTTGCAAGTCAGCTGATATTTTACCTTTTGAAAATTGAACTTTGTAACATTCTCATCCCAAACACCTGGTTGGTTGCTTTTTTTCTACTTCCCAACCTTCCTGCCCTACCCAATGGCTCCTCACAGCTGCTCTGTTGCACTTCCCATGTTGATGCATTTGCTTCTCTTCATCTAAGCAAGATGAAGCATTAATGCTGGAGGGCATAACCCTTGCAGGAGATTTTGTGAATCTCCAAAAGCTGGCACCCAGCAGGGGTGTGCAGGAAGCACAGGGCTCCATGCAGCACGTGTTAGCCCAGACAGGACAGGGCAGGGCAGGGTGTCAGCACCTCCAGCGATGGTGGGCACCATCCCTGGCCTCCAGGAACCACCTGTCCTGTTTGATAAGGAGGGCAAAGAGATAAAGCCTCATGGTTAGATAATGGACAGGTGGGTTCCCAGTCCATGGTTGTCGGTGGTTTCACACAGCAGGACAAGCACCACATCCTGTTCAGCACATGTGCCCCTCTCAGCCCCAGCCACCCATCCTGGCCTCTCAAGGCTCTCCTGTGTCCTTGCTATTTGTCAAAGGAGCCATAACCAGGGAAGGAACTGGGAAGAGGCTCTACCCAGTGGCTGGCCATGCTCTGGGACAGGAGCAGAGTCATTTGCAGAGAGACAGGCTCTCTGCACACTGGGGAAGGGAGGCTCCTCTCCTTCAGCTCGAGTTAACCCTTGTGTGGGTCCAGAGCAGTAACTCCCTCTTGCCAAGTCTGGCCTATTAGCATTCCGCACCAGTCTGGCTTTCATAAGCTGGTCTGACTTTGTAAGATAAAAAAGTAATAACACTGCCCTCTATTATTTATTAGCTGCCTTTATGCCTCCCAGCAAAAGTCCTTCCTCCTCCCTGGTTCCGTGCTGGGTTGCTCCAACAAGATGTGATGTTGTCATTCCACAGGGTCTGTCCCCCAGGGTTTCACAAGGCTCCAGAAAATCCATCTCGTGGCTCTGGAGTTGTATTCCAGAGATGCCAGGCACTTGTTCAGCTCCTGTCCTGCCTTCCTGGATAGCCAGGTTGGCCTCATGCTCCTGGGACAATTTCCTGCACTTTGCAGGGGAAAACATAGCAATTAGGATGCACCTGGGTGGGGTCCCCAGAGGAGCACTTGCCTTTTGCCCCAATTTCAGGGCTATTAAGCTCTTGCATTTAAAATTATTTTGCCTCCAAACTCTAAAATTACCCCAAACAAAGCATGTGTTCGTTGTTGAACCTGGGCTGCATGAGTACATCACACGGCTCCTGTTTCTGTGCTGGGACCTTTGGGGTCCTGTGAATGTTTTTTGGGTCTGTAGGAGTATCTGGTGCCATGGCCAAGCTTTTTGAGGGTGTTGTTTCCACTTTGGAGCTCTGCAGTGTTCCCCTCTGCAGGGGCACTCGAGCTGCCCGGCACGGCACTGCCGTCCCTGCATCACCCATGACTTGTGTTGACTGTATTGACTGAACTAATTACAGCTGAGGCTCAATATTGAAATTACTCAGACCTCCGGATGGCCAAGCTGAATCAATTAGTTTATTAGTGAGAGCCAAAGCCAGCTGAACAGCTCAGGGATGGAGAGGAGGCAGAGCAGTCGCCCTTCCTCAGAGATTGCCCCACGCTGCACATTTAAAGCATCCTTGTGGTTTTACCCAACCCAGTAGCTTTATTTTAGCCCTAATACCCCAGACCTGGTGAGTATGTGATTTAATCTGCTGGTTGCTGAGGCTGAGCTGGCTCCTCAGACAGCTCTGAGGGAGCACACAACATCCTCACGGACAGCTGCGGGCTGGGGGACTGGAAACTCAAACAAAGGGAGGCCTTGGTGTCTGGGATGTCTGTGATTCACATACATGATCTTTCTATGCACCAAATATGGATGTGGATAACAACAATATAAATATATCACTAGCTAATACAAAGGTGTAGGACTGGGGTTAGCACGTGGATGTGTGCTGTTGTCATGCTTCATCAAACACCCTGCATTTCCAGCAAGGAAAGACTCTAACATGCAAACACTACGTTCTTCTTGCTTACTGCAGCATACCCTGGCCGTGACAGTGGCAATTAAATGACTCTTTCCAGTTCTCTTGAGCTCCAGGCATGTCTCTGCCAGCAGGTACCAGGTGGGATTCGGGCTCTGCTTGGTGCACAGCCCATACTGGCTTTAAATCCACAGTCACTGCTCTCACGGCAGAAACAGTGGCACCACTGCACGTGCAAACATCTGACTGGAGATTCCCTCCGTTTTCCTGGACAAGCACCTGGAGGGCTGGCTTTGCTGGGGCACAGCTGGTTCCTCGCAGGTGGCAGGGGGTGGCATTGCTATAGCAGTTGTCACCTGGGAAACAGAGAGGTACAGACATGCCAGAGCAGTGGTGTTCTCTCACTTCCCTTGGGTAGGTTGTCTCAGTTTGGCTTCCAGCCCTGCTGAGGAGACCCAGAGCAGAGCCCAGAAGTAGCCCCATCTCCATGTCCCATCCTTGCAGTTGGGCAGGGGGATGGCACAAGGCACCCCACAGCAGATGGTCACCACAGCCCACCAGGTGTCTCTTGCAGGTGTAGAAGAGGCTCAGGACCAAATGGAATGGGCTGTGACCAAGGGAATAGATCCCAAAATAGAGAAGGCTGAGCCCCACTGAGGTCAGGACTTCAGCTCCTTTCCAAGCTTAGCCTCCTGCTGTGGACCAAAAAGCCTCTTTCCTCCTCCTGAAACCTCCAGGAGCAGAAACTTTCCAACACCCTAAGCTGTCAATGTGTGTCTCACTTAAATAAGATCTTCACAGGGATGCTCTTCGGATCCTTGCAGTTTTATTTATTTAGTTGGTTTAGTTTAAGATTAATCATAAATGGGGAAAGTGCCAGGGACATACAAAAGAGGTTCTAAATAATTCTGAGTGATTGAGAGCACCGTGATTAATGGGATCTGCCGATGCCATTCGGGTGGAAGCAGCCTTCCGAAAAATAGATTTATGTTAAATGGGAAAATACAATAATGTCATTCACAACACAAGAAAACATGAGGCGGCAGAACCCGCCTTGAACGGCCGTCACATACAATTCAGGCTCACAATGAACAAAACTTAACTTCTCTAAGCCATGTGTGCCCTGATTCTAAATTCATTCATTATATTTGATTATCTTCAGTCCTCCCCAAGTGTAATATATTCTTTCTTACAGAATTCACCATGCTTCTCATCAGGCATGGTTTAATATTTCATACAGTTCATTAAATAACACATTCAGTTCAGATCACAATGCCTCACTCGTGATCCCACATACATCCCCCTGAAACCTCCGAGAAACAGAAAAAATGGGGTTGGGGAGATGGAGGAGCAAAGTGAGAGGGTTCTGTGGAAGGACTCTTTGGAACCCCACCTGTTACAGGAGCTTTGCCAAGGGAGTGGGAGAGAGGACGATCCCAGGCTCCTGCCTGTGTCTTGAGTGGTGAGGCAGGGATGGGAAGTGTGGCCGTGGGGCAGGACAGCTTGGAAGAGGGTGTCTGGATTCTCCTTTGATCTGGTCACCTGAGCAGGGTTATGATTCCTCCCTCCTGCCACACTCCACTCATGAACCAGAGAGAGCTGCTGCTCGTCCCATGTTCACCTCACAGATCTGAGTGAAGCCATAAATACTGATACACCATCTCACTGGAAATGACCTGGGATGATGGTGAACTGATGTCCAAGCTTTCTCTGGGGCTGGGGGTAGTGAAGGCTTTTTACAGGCCCTGGGTGGGTTTAGACACCTATTTTGGTTTGGGGTATCAAATGAACCACTCTGAGTGAGCTGTACCAGCACAAGGCACTGCCTGGCCCCACCAACACACCAGGTTTGAATCCCACTTTCATGAACTTCAGCCCAAGGACAGCTCACCCACAGTGTCCCCCTGGAGCTCCCCTGCAGTGGAGGGGGCACAGGTGGCAGTGGGACCATGGGCTGTGCTGGCACAGGGCTGTTTGGGAGCACAGCAAAATGTCAGTGCTTTCTCACAGGCTTCCCCACAGCAAGCAGCATCTTCTCCTAAAGGCAGTTTCCTTGATTTCAGGGCAGGACTTTGACAGGAGGAGACTCAGGGGAGACAATTCACTCCACACACGAGAAACCTATTTTGTCAGACAGTTAGACATAGCCAGCAGTGGGTGAAAACTTCTTCCCTGCTCCAGAACATGGCCAAATAATCTCTCAGGAGGGTGAATCTAGTCCTTGCATCCACAAGGATGCTCTGTCTGATGGGCAAAGGCTGGTGTGCAGAGGAGTCTATTATTTCTTCATGTGACTAAAATTAATAATTTACTCGGGGTAGAAGTGACTTAGTTGTAATTTCTTGTTAACTGTGATTCCTCCTCAGCAGCTACAGGGATTCCAGAGGAGATCCAAGGAAGAAATAATGGGAATGGATGAAGATGCCCCTGTGAAGGGCAGAGGGAGCAGCCCTTGTCCTGCTTCCCCATGAACACGTGAGCTCTGTGCTGGGACCAGACAGTCGCCCCAGCAATAAATATCCTGGCTCACCCGTGCATACCGAATGAAGATACACATTACACCCAGCCCTCAAGAGCTGAGAATGTCATCAATGTTCCCCAGGTTTGTTCTGTCCTTGTCAGAGGGACCCTGTGTAGTGCCTGAGCTGAGAAAGGAGGACCTTGGGGACACATTATTCAAAGGCCAGGAAACAGCAGCACACCAGGCTGGGACTGTCCATGCCACTGCTCGGTGGGTGTGTTCTTGGACATGTCTCTTCACTCCTGCATCTCTTTTTTCCTCTCCAAGACCTGCTTTCTCTACCTGTGCACAAGCTGTCAAGGCGAGGGTGTTGTTCATTGTGTTGGCCCCAGCAGAAGGGGACCCTCATTCTGTGGAGGCCTGGGTAGTTCCCTCTCCCTGGAATCCTTCCTGAGTTCAGCACACCAGCCTGCCAGCAGTAGATAAATCCAGTCCTGTAAAACTGCTGGTTTGAGCTGTTTGTTTATGTCCATGTTCATGTTCAGTGCATTTTTCTCCCTTTGCAGAGGGAACCTGTGTCCCTGCTAGTGCAGGTGTGGTGGCAGCAGCAGCGTGAATGCAGGGGATCCCCTGGGGTCATGACACCCTGGCTGGGGACAAGTCCCCAGGGTGCAGCCTCAGGGGAGGCTTGTCCTCCTCAGTGCTGCTTTGCACTGTGTACCCTTTGCACAATTGTTCCCTCACTCTCATCCTTCTGCCTTTCTCCATCTCCCCCTCTCTTTTCAGCCACTGCCTGCCCTGATCCCAAATGCCAGGAGGTGTCTGGTGATGGGTCTCATCCTTCCCCTCTAGAAAGACGAAAATTCCCCCACTGGTGTACCCAAGAGTTAGAGCTGGGAAGAAGAATTTGAACTTGGGTATTTCAAACAGGAAGGGATGGCTTTAGCCCCAAACTCTCCCTGCTTTTTTTTCTTTCCAGTGCAATAATCCTGCTTCCATCACTGGGCTGGATCTCTGCCTTTTTTCCCTTTCCTCCTCCCACCAGATTTGCTAGCACAGAAGAATTACAAGAACAGAAGGTGAAGCTAGATCTTTCTCCACCCCCCCCCTTTTTTTTTTTTAATTTTATTTTGGCATCCATCACTTGCTTTTTGCCAAACTGCTCCAATTCCTCTTCCCCAGTGCCCACGCTGCCTGCCCAGCACGGGGGACACAGCACCAACAGAGGACAGTGCTGTGCGTGGTGTCCATCAATTCCCCCATGGCAAGAGGAGGGGGTGGCACAAATACCAACCCAAAACGCAGGGGAAGCACCTGTGGGGGCTTGAATCACCCTCTGATGAGGAGCTGCTGCATCAGGAGCAGAACTGTGGTCGCTGTGGGTGGGAAAGTCCTGTCACCATGGGTGGAACACCATGGTGGAGCTCAAGCCTTGGAGCTCTCCACCTGCATCCTCATTCCTTCTCCTAGAGCCAGTCAGTGTGTTGAATCATCCTTCCCACCTTTCTTCGAAGCTTTCCCAGCTTTCCTACATCCCTCTCCACCTGTGTGGTGTTCACTGTGTGGGTGCGTGGGGAATTTATACAGCGGCGGCGTGATTGGGGCTGTTTTGCTCTGTTCTCCTCTGAGTAATCCCTAGCATTCAAGATGCTTCTTTTTTCTTTTATCTCTGCTGAGCAATGAGCTGATGTTTTCGGAGAACTATCTATTATAACCCCGAGATCTTGTTCCTGAGAGTTAATAGTCAGCTCAGAGCCCATCATTTCATTTCTGAAGTTGGGAATGGCTTCTCCCACGTGCGCCACTATTTATCTGCACTGCATTTCTCTTGGCATTTTCTTGGCCAGTCACTCATCACAAGGTCCTTCTGCAATTCCTCACAGTCATCCCTTGTCCTTAATATCTTAAATAATTTGGGAGCATTAACAAAAAGCTCTCGTTTCACTCCCCACTCCCTTCCTCTCCCAGGGAGCCTCCTTATAGAGTCTAGGATAAATTTTTGGGGAAGCCTGTGGAACCACAGAAAAACTGACCCATGGAAGGGGGTGGGAGAGAAGAACCCCTATGGCTGCCCATGGTCCCAATGGGCATCAAACATCTGGGGTTCGAATGGGCTCCAGGCAATCCAAGTAAGAGGGACAACTTGTGTTTGACAAGTTGCCCCCAAGATTTATCAGTAAGTGGGATTGAAGAGCCTTAAATGACCACAAAGAGGAAAAAATTCCAGTGGAGGAACGGCCATGGTTTTCCTGCGTGAGCAGATGCTCGGCAGAATTGGTACTCTCCAGGGAATTGTTCCAGAAGGTGGATGGAATAAAGTGATTCACAGTATTAAAAAAATAAAATAAAAAGAGAGACATCAGAGCTCCTGGAAGCTGTTCAGTTGGCATCGCAGAGTCTGTGAATAACAGACGCCCAAGGGAACTAATGTTTTAAGCCAAAGCAATTTGGGTATCAGGACAGGCTTGGGGGGAAAAAACCCACAGTGCCAGATTTCGGATTATGCTGCACATCAGTGCTAAAAAAGAAGACACACATGTTGTGAATGTACAGCCGAGGAACACATTTTGTAAGCATATTCCTAATGAGCACGTGGTGTGCTCGTTCCTGTTATTGATAATAGCTAACTACAGCTTCTCCTCCTGCTCTTCCCTGTTCAGCCATGGAAAACAGGTGATCCAGATACTGCTAAACAGCTTTAACAATTTCTAAGGGAACATATTGGCTATTTTGAGGGTCTGCCTTGAAATGGCAAGGCTTACATTGCAGAGCAGCTGTGTCCAGGGAGGGATGAATCCATTTGTTTGCAATATTGGCATATAAAAGGGAGGGCTGGAGAGGCATGTTCCATCCAAGTAGCCCTGGCATTGGCTTTATTGGATCAGTAAGGCTGTGTGGCAGCAATGGCAGGATTCAATCTGACCAGAAGTACTTCTCTTAAAAATGTTGGATGACGCTTCAAGCCCCCACAGAGCTGAGAGTGTGTTTTCCTTCTGCAAACCAGAATCAAACCTCTCTGTTCCCCTTTATCTGTAGTGAGCCCAGAGGAATCCCTGGGAAGCTGATAAACCAGCTTTTCTCTGGGAGGAAAGGAAGAGATGTTCTCCATGCTCCCCTCCCCACCCCACAGTCCAGGCTGTGTGCTCTCCACATTTCTGTCTGTGTGGAACGACGAGGGGCACGTCACTGCTCCCACAGCCATGTCAGCTGGGCCCACAGAGCAATCCTGGCAAAAAAACAGGACATTTTGTAGCTCTGAGCAGCCCTCAGTGCTGCATCTGCTGGGAGTGCAGCAGTAAAAATGACTGACACCGGCCAGTGTGTCCCGTGATCCTCTATCACAGAATGGTTTAGGTTGGAAGGGACCTTAAAGCTCATCTCATTCCATCCCCCTGCCACGGGCAGGGGCACCTTCCACTAGCCCAGGTTGCTCTAAACCCCATCCAACCTGGCTTTGGATACTTCCAGGGATCCAGGGGCAGCCACAGCTTCTCTGGGCAACCTGTGCCAGGGCCTCCCCACCCTCACAGGGAAGAATTCCTTCCCAATATCCCATCTAACCCTGCCCTCTGGCAGTTTGAAGCCATTCCCCCTTGTCCTGTCCCTCCATCCCTTGTCCCAAGTCCCTTTCCAGCTCTCCTGGAGCCCCTTTAGGCCCTGCAAGGGGCTCTCAGCTCTCCCTGGAGCCTTCTCTTCTCCAGGTGAACCCCCCCAGCTCTCCCAGCCTGGCTCCAGAGCAGAGGGGCTCCAGCCCTTGGAGTATCTCCGTGGCCTCCTCTGGACTTGCTCCAGCACCTCCATGTCCTTCTGATGTTGGGGACTCCAGAGCTGGAGGCAGCTCTGCAGGTGGGGTCTCACCACAGTGGAACAGAGGAGCCTGCTGTGATTCAGGAGTGTGTTGGTCCCATTCCAGTGTAACATTTCTTGGGTGGACAGTAATATCCTCAGTGACCTTTCCATATCTGACATCAATTCTATCTAAAACTTCTGAAAACTTATTAAAGATTTTGGGAAAGTTTCTCAGGCTGGTAACACAACTCCATCTGTGTCTGTAATTGGGGGACCCGGGAGATTGCTGCCTGGAATGCAGATGGTCTGTCACCACTGGGAAAGCCCACATCAATCCTCTTGCCACTGGACTGTGCCTGTCCCTGGAGCTGCACTGTCCCCATTCCCCAGGGAGATCCAGTGCTGGAGTTTGGTGATGATCTGCCCACAGCCAGGTCTTGGTGCAAACTGATCCTTGGGGGTTCCCAGCCTTGTTGCTGCCGGTTGTGTCCTGGGGTTGTCAATACAGGCAGTTCTTGTGGTGTTTCTCCTGAAGCTTTCACACACAAACATTTCTTTCCACATTCACAGCAGTGTCCACCTGCTACAGTCCTCCGTAGCATCACAGGCTCTGACCCTGTCAGACACCTCAGACAACAAAAGTCAGTTCTCTCTGCTCCTACCCTTTTCCAGAGCATCCCAGAGATGTGCTGGGTGACTTGCAGACCAAACCCAATGAGTTTGGTGGTTCTGGTCCCCAAGAGCTGATGCATGAGCTGATAGAGTGGTGAGGGAACCCCGAGGAGCAGCCCCTTGGCTGGCCACAGGCAAAGTTTTGCAGGTGGGACGATGAGTTTCTCTGGGGACTGAAGGAAAGATGGGAAGATGGAGCAGAGCAATAGGGACAGAGCAACTCCAAGCTGAGTGTACATGGTGGATGGCAAAAACATCTTCAGATTTCAGATTATGCCCCAAATCTCCAGTTCCTCCATTTTTCATCACCCTATGTAGCAGCCCACCCCATCTGCTTAATCAGATGTCACTCTGGGCCACCATCAAGTCCTATGAGGAGAGGCTTAGGGGGCTGGGGTTGTTGAGCCTGGAGAAAAGGAGGCTCAGGGGAGACCTCATCACTCTCTACAACTCCCTGACAGGAGGGTGTAGCCAGGTGGGAGTTGGGCTCTGCTCCCAGACACCAGCAGTAGGACAAGCTGTGCCAGGGGAGGTTTAGGTTGGACATTAGGAAGAAGTTCTTTATGGAGAGAGTGATCAGACATTGGAATGGGCTGCCCAGAGAGGGGGTGGAATCACCATCCCTGGAGGTGTTTAAGAAGAATCTGCATGTGGCATCAGTGCCATGGTCTGGGAACCACAATGGTGTTGGGTTAAAGGTTGAACTTGATCTCTGAAGTCTTTTCCATCCTCGTTGATGCTGTGACTTTGTGATTCGGTGATTCTGTGATTCGGTGACTCTGTGATTCGGTGACTCTCTGATTCGGTGACTCTGTGATTCTTGATCTCCACCAGCCACGGCCAGCTGGGGCCGGACACCCCTGTCCCAAAGGCAGCTCCTCCTGACGCCATGGGAAAGCAGCCTGGGCAGCAGCTCATCCCGGGAGGGGGCGAGGAGCCGGGCGGGGGGACGGAAGCTGCGCTCACCCCCGTCCCTGAGTCACGGCGGGTCCCCGCGGTGCCGCGGGCTCAGCGTGACAGCTCGGCTGCCTGCGGTCGTCTATGGCAACTGAGCCACCTTGGAAGGCTGCGCTGCCTGTGTGGGCTTGAAATTGTGGTTGTTTTTGTTCCCTCTCGGGGGGGGGGGGGGGGGGAGAAAAAAAAAAAAAAAGACAATCTGATTTGTATGTAACTCCGAATAAATTCGCTGTTAACCTTTACAGCCATCTGGAGGGAGTCACTCCTCGCTGCAGAGCTCATCGCGGCTGTGGAGGGGAGCGAGGCTTCTGCCGGCAGATTTTACAGGGGCTGGCACGGAGGGAGCTGGAAACACCGCGCTGGGCGGGAGCCGAGAGCCCCGAAACACCCTCCAGAGCCAGGAGGTGGAGGATGTTGGGCTTTGGAGTGGCCTGGGTTTGTCAGGAGCCAGGTGGTGTGCTGGTCTGCCCCTTCTACTCCCAGTCTGGAGCACAGGGGGATGGAACAGCTTCTCACTGCTTGTCTTAGTTATGAACAGAGATGGAAATCCCCTTTCTGAGAGAGGGGTGTCCCCAGGCTGACGCCACGCTGGGGGTCCCCATTTACTCTCTGGGTCACCACACTCCCTGTGTGTCACTAACCTGAGCTTTGGGGTTTGAACTGAGGGTTGAGGATTCAGGTCTGCTCTGGGTAATGTTCTGCAGGAAGGGCTGGATCCTGCAGGAAGGGCTGGATCAGACCTGAAGGTCCATCCAGTCCATCCACAGTCCCAAGGAGCATAATTCAGCTTTGCAAAGACTTCTGCCTCCTCAGAACTCTCTGCCTTGGAGAAGTCCCTGATAAGTCAGCTGTGAACCTTCAGGGCATTTGTTCACCTCCAAATGCTTCTTGTGGAGGCACCTCTCTACTGGCACTGGTCTGGCAGTCCTTACCTGTGTCTGGCAGTCCTTACCTGTGTCTGGCAGTCCTTACCTGCCATTCTTGCTATTCTGTTGACTTTCTGGACTGACAAGACTGCAGAGTTTATCACCTCTCAGCTGCAACTGCAGCATCCAGCCAGTGTGACTGGTGTGAACCTGGTGCATCCCTTGCAAAGCATGTTTGGTGCCATCTCCTCCCACAGACAGCTCAGCACCCACATTTTACCCCTGTGTAGGTGACAGCTGTGAAATCCTTCCTGTGCTTTCCCCCTGGCAATGCTTGCACCCTGGGTGCAGTGTTGTCCCAGGGACACGGGGCAAACCAGCAGCTCCTGATCATGGCTCTGTGTCATGTCCCTCAGCACCCACCAGAGTGTGGATGCAGACACTTAATGGGCATTTCTGTAACTCCAAAAGCTTTCTTGGTTATTCACATCTGTGTCAGGCAAGAGGAAAAGACTGGTCTTCCCTGGTGTTCTGGGGTAGTGAAGGGCTGTGGGTGAGCAGAGGACCCCGTGTTGGAAAGCTGTTCATGCAATCACTGTGGGGGATTCTCTGGTACAGGGGTGTCCAACACCTCCTCTGGGATGTATGTGCCTGGGGTTGGAGTGAGTCCAGAGGAGGCACCAAGATGATCAGAGGGATGGAGCAGCTCTCCTACGAGGAAAGGCTGAGAGAACTGGGATTGTTCAGCCTGGAAAAGAGAAGCTTTGGGGTGACCTAATTGTGACCTTTCAATACCTGAAGGGAGTCAACAAGAAAGATGGAGAGAGAGTATTTCCAAGGGCCTGGAGTGACAGGACAAGGGGGAATGAACTCCAGCTGAGAGAGGGTAGGTTTAGATTAGGTATTAGGAAGAAGCTTTTCCCTGTGAGGGTGATGAGGCCCTGGCACAGGTTGCCCAGAGAAGCTGTGGCTGCCCCTGGATCCCTGGAAGTGTCCAAGGCCAGGTTGGATGGGGCTTGGAGCAACTTGGGATAGGGGAAGGTGTCCTGACCATGGGGTCAAGCTGATCTTTAAGGTGCCTTCCAACCCAAACCAGTCAGTGATTCTGTGATTTGTGTCTGCCCAAAGACCTCAAAGCACTTCCCAAAGCAATACAGTCACAACAACCCCCTTCAAAGAAGACCCTCAAGGTGTGGGTCATTGGGCACAGGGGTCTCTGATCCTTGGTGTGGTGGCTCTAACCCCAGTGCAGCACCTCATGCTTGGCTGCATCCCTGCCTGCTCCCCTGGCAGTGCTGCCAGGCAAGGAGGGATGAGCAGAGGGGAGAGGGGGCACTGCCATCCACCCACCTGCCAAAAGCAGCCCCGTGGCAGCCCAGATATTGGGAGGAATTACAGTTTCTGCAGATGAAAAAGAGCAGGGGGAGTCACACAATGCAACTTCATTTTCTTTCTTTCTCTGCTCCTTTTAAAATTTATAAATATTTTGAAAACTTTCCAAAGGGAGGGAAAAAACAGCAAGTTGCACATCAGTGACTCAATGCAGTGTCACTCTGTTCATTAAGAAAGAAGGAAATCAAATCATTACTGGAATGAATAAAGAAGAATCTCTTGGTTGAGTAGGAGAGGGGGATGCACTTTCAATGGGTGGGATATAGCAGGAGCATGGCTGCTTTCCAGCCGTGCTGAGCTGTCTGAAGGTCTTAATTATAAGCAGCTCAAAAAAAAAGCCAACAAGAAAAGGAATTTACAACACAAAAGAAATAAATTGGATCTCAGATGCCTCTATACATATTTAATCATTGGGATGCTGATGAAGAGGAATCTTTAATATTAGCTGCCACGATCCAGCTTTGCTCACAGAGGGCTCTGGGGCGGGCACTGTGCCTGCCCGCCAGCGGGTTTGGCCCGTGGAGAGGATGCCACAGCAGTGCATGGCTCTCAAGGCATGGCTGAGACTGGCAGCCAGAGAGGAGAAAAAACTGACCTTTGGGTCTGGAAACTTGGCTGGAACAACGCTGGGATCAGGCACCTCCTTGGAGCACTCTCCAAGCACGACGGCTCGGCCTTCAGAGACACTGAAGGTCAGCGAGATGCTCGCTGAGCCCAGGAGCATCTAAAGCCGTGCAGGCAGGGCACCCGAAAATCCTGGCTGAGGCCTCTGCCACTGGGAAGCACAAGGGATGATTGCAACCCTCTCTCATTTTTCTGCCAGCCCTTCTCTCATTTTTAAGCCAGTCTCACTAAGTCCTCTCTAAACTCATTTAATTCGTTTTGCCGTCTTGGCTCTGATAGCCGCAAAGATTATTCGCCTTTACCCCATGGCAAATTCTGACTCTCCTGAACCTTATTCCCCTTTATTGATCTCCCTCAACCTCCTGGGAAAATGTTTTCACTGTATCTTTTTAAGGCTGGGTTTAGATGTTATCTCTCAGCTTCTATTTGTGTTTGCATAGTGCATCCTCATTAATTAGGATGTCTTGTCGGACAGAGTGTAGTCTTCGGGGAGTTCCTCCAGTGATTTGTTTACAGATGTCAGGTTAGCAATAAATTGGGAGAAATAATTGACCTTTCCTGTAAGACTTTGCTAATCCTGTTTCTTCTTAACTGTTTCCAATTTTTAGTGTGCAGCGGTGTTTTCCTTAATCAATTGTTCAGACTGTGAGAACATTAAGGGAGATGCGATCAGGAACACGGCGCGGTGATGCAATTTTAATGATTCATTCTCCCTTTCTCATTAATTCATTGCATTTCATATTTCTTCAAGTGCTGACTTTGGAAGTTTTCAAGACTTAAATAGTTTTTCTTTTTTTTTTTTTTTTGACAATTGCAGTAGCCTCCTTGGTATGAGTTGTGTTGCTGTAGCAGGCTGTGTGCAGGATCACTCAGTGGCACAAGGTGGGCACGGAGCAAGGAGCTCATCCCAGCCTCCAGGACCTGGAGTGCCAAAGCAGATTCCATCCAGCATGCAAGGAGAACAGTCAGCAGAACATTTCTATTAAAAACTGTTACTTTTAAACAAGTTAATTTCCCCCATGAATCAAGCTGTTGTAAAGAGAAGTCCCGTGTGACAGTCTAAGTATAATTGTGATATTCTCATTAGAAGTGCTCAGACTGAATTCCTTTCATTTTTTAAATTATTTTTTTTTAACTGAAGAATTCAAACTTTTGGAAGTTAAATGACTTGGAAGAGATCCAGCTTTTGATTTAAAGGAAATTGTTCTGTTGTTATACTGCATTTCAGAAATGATAAAAACACTTCAAGTTTTGGAAACAAAATCCGCGGTAATGGAACATTGTATTCATGAAAAATAAAAATATGAGCCTTTTCCATGTCAGTTGTTTCAGGAGAGTGATAACATCCTTGATAAAGCAGCTGCACTAGCATCTAATGCTGCTATTAATATGCAACTGTGGGTCCTTACTCCCGATCCTTGGCAGTTAGCAAAACAGCAATGAAGTGTTCTGCAAGGAAATCCTTCTCCAGCTAATCTCCTGATTAGAAATTCAGAGATTGACTTAAACTGATCACTTACAGTCAATTCAACGCAGGAGCAGCAGCGATAACCCACAGCCAGGCGGTTTCTACTGTGGCAGGGCCAGATGTGATGGTAGATCAGGCACATTCACCCCTAATCTGCCTTTCCCCGGCTCCCACGTTTAGAACACCGTTAGACCCATCAGTTTATAAATTACACGTTCATTAGTACAAGCCGTTATCTTGTTTCACGCGAAGTTGTCAATTGAAGGCAACATTGCGAACGAGGTGTTATCTCCCGGCTGTAATTGCCTCAGGGATGCTCCGTTATCCCTCCGCCAGGTGGGGGATCCCGGCAGCGTCCTCTGCCTGGAGCACCGGCATGAGGAGGAGTGACGAGGAGGAGGGGTGCCGATGAGGAGGGGTGCCGATGAGGAGGAGTGACGAGGAGGAGGCGTAATGCATTTCCCGGTCCCTCCAGTTGAATCACGATGCCCGTGACTTTGGGCATCGTGGGTGCAGCTCAGCCAGGAGCAGGAGGACACATGTGAATCTCAATAATTCAGTTGCTTTAAGCCAAGTATGTTCTCTGTGATAGATCTTTGAAAGAAAAGCCAAGCCAGGGGAACCTGCCATTCATCAGGTGCAATGAGACTCCGGTTATTTAGCTTAGAATCAAAAAATCATGTGTATAATTTAAAAAAAAAAACACCTCTCCATGCATTTCAGGCAGTCTCTTGCCAAAGGCACTCTTGTACCCTTGGGTTTCCAGGCAAGTCTTGTGAAGAGGAATCAGTGGCTGAGCCTTTGTAGCCAGGAGAGAAATCTAGTTTTCTTGTTCTCCTTCAGGAGTTTTGGGCTTCAAGGGTACAATTTTTTGAATGTCACTCCCCGGAGCATATAAGTGTCACACAGACAGGGACCAGGCTGGCATGTCCAGCATGCACTGGACTCAGTCCCCAAAGCACGTCCTTAACTGGTCTGCACGGGGCAGTACAGCTCTGTGTGTCTGTCTGCACACTCACAGTCCACAGAAAACCAGCCCGAAGGTGGCTGAGCACTGGTGCCTGGGCAGAGGCTGCTCTCTGTGCTGCATCCTCAGCAATCCCTCAGCCAGGACTGCAGTTAGGGACCAGGGGGAGACAGGTGCTAGTCAGCTCATCTTGCCTGGCTGGGCATTTTATTTTATTTTATTTTACTTTATTTTATTTATTTTATTTCCTTTTCCTTTATTTTACTGTGGTTTAGTTTAAAGTTTTTCCCTTCTCTTTTTTTCTTTTTCCTTTTCCCTTCTCCCTTTTCCCTGCTCTCTTCTCCCTCGTCCCTTGTTTTTCTCTTTTCCTTTTCTCTTTTCCTTTTATGTTTCCCTTTTCCCTTTTCCTTTCTCCCTTTTCCCTTTTCCTTTCTCCCTTCTTCCTTTTCCTTTCTCCCTTCTCCCTTTTCCTTTCTCCCTTATTTCACTTCCCTCGTTTTCCCCTTTCCTTTTCCTTCTCCCTTTTTCCTTCTCCCTCCTCCCTTCCCTTTCTTCCCTTTTCTTCCCCTGTTCCCTTCCATTCCTCCACATTCCCCCATCTCCACTGGCAGAGTTTTCCAGACACCGTCCAATCAAACCCGGGGCTGTGCCAGCCCCTCCATGCCGATTGTTGCCACTTTGTACAGGGAAAATCCCTGCTCTGGGAATGTTTTTGCCCGTCCAGCTCCGCTGTCACCACGCGGGTCGGCGGCACCGCTCCCGCTCCCCGCCCCAAATCCCCGTGGGGAGGGACGGGCAGAGACACATCACCAGGGAGGCGCTCGCAGGGACAGATGGCACCATCGTCACCGAGATCTGTGCTCCTCGGGACAGAAAACAAACAGCTAAACACGTTTGAAACGAGGCCATTCCAGCTGTCGGGATAACGGAGCAAATCCCTCTGCCTTCCTCCGGCGCTCACGGCTCCGTCACGCCGCTCCCCTCCAGCAGGAACGAAACTCCCCTTCACTGCAAAACAGCCTGGAGAGGATCTCCTGCTCCCCCCCCTGTTAAAAGCAGGCTCTCCCTCCCATCCAAGAGGGTGAGTTTAATTATAGACTAAAACCAGACCCATCTGGTTGGGTGGGTGTGGGTGGTTTTTTCCCCAAACTGATGGGGTTTGGCCATTTTTCTCCTAATTTTAGGCACAAGGAAATGAAAAATTATTAAACTCTGGCATGGAGAAAGGCTACTGCAAACTGTCACCCACTCAGCTGCTTTCCTGGCAGTGACATCTCCGCTGCTTTGGGAGCAGAGAGTAAAACAAAGGTAATGAAATTCCAGTCCCACATCCCCATGCCTCTCCCTTGGATTAATTCTCACCCTTCCATCGTGGTGCCATGGTGAGCCATCAGGTTCTCATGGGAATTGTCTGGAGGAGCACAGTGGGAGCCATCACCCTTCAGTTTTGGGTTCATTCAGGGTTACTTTTATAAATTCCTAGTCAATACCTGTGGATGGATTAGACTCTTCACTCTCCTGCCTGGTCTATGTGTCAGTTGTGCTGTGACTATTTAGGTTAGTTTGAATTTCCCTCTGTACAATGGGATTTCTCCAAGGGAGGGGAAAGTCAGGCAATTGCACAAAGCTAAACAAAACCTGAGCTAAAAGAAGTTGTTAATAATATCAGTGAAATAACCCCAAACCAACAGGATAGACAAGAGGTATCTGAGTGCCATCACAATTTGGACAAGCTGCATGAGCCATCTGATCTGGAGAAAATTGCAGGCACAGCAGAAGGCCCTTAAAATATTTTGGATGAAACTATTACAGCTAAAACAAGTATAAAATATGCTCAAAATCAGACAAGACCTGAGAACTCCTCAAGCTGGCCTGACTAATTTCTGAAGGCCCCTGGCTGGGGCAGAGTGCTGAGTGTCTCAGAGGGTGCAGCATGAGGTGCCAGCCCCAGGCACAACACTCTGACTGGGGCATGGCAGAGACACGGGGGGGTTCAGACCCAAACCACACAAACAGCAGTTTGAAATGGGGATATTTAATGGCAAAAGCCTTTATTCACAGGGCTGGCAGCATTTCCCTCACATATGCATCTGAGATCTTGGCTGTATCCAGCTGCTTTCACTTGCAAACTCCATGATCCTGTAGGGTTATTCCTGTGTAAGGACCTTAGTGCCAACTTGCCAGCCTAAAAGAATGTCCAGGAGTCATGATGAGGAGGACTTTTTGAAGGAGGCCATTAAGCAGTGCAGGTGAAGGGATGGCTCCATCCACTCCAGGCTTCCCAGCAGGACTGACGGTGCTGCTGTGTGCTGTAGGATCCTGATCTCCCCTCTGACAAATGGAGGACCTGAATTAAGGCAACTGGGTTTAGAGTTCATTTTCTGAGATTGATCATATAGTAAATCTAATAGTGCTGAGCTCAGCAGCCTTCCCCAAGCACCTCCTGGTGCCTCCAGAGCAGATACAAGTGCAGCCCAGTGCGACGTCTGCGAGGCTGCAAAAACAGAATGTGCAGCTGTAAAACCCGTGGTGAGCTGGTGGTGGGAGCCAGCTCCTTGTCAGGAACTGTGAGCAGACCTGGGAAAAGTGCCTGAAACTCTGTGTCTTGCACGGTCAAATAGAAAGAGAGAGGGATGGACCATCCTGGGTGATGTTCAGCTGAACAGTCAGACCTCCATCCCCCCAACTCCTCCTGGCCATCTCCATCAGCGATGACACTGAGTGGAACCAGGGCCTTTCCCAGCAGTGGTGACACTGTGACAAGTCTCCATGTAGCGTTTAAAACCAAGGCCACCTCCAGTGCCTTGGGGTGCAGCCTCCCACTGGGATGGCCAGAGCCTGAGCACAGAGCCCTTGGAGTGACTCACTCTTGTTGGGTTGACACGATGCAGCTACAACAGGTAGGAGAGAACAGAAGAAAGGACGGCCCTGAGGCATTGCCATTGTCTTGGGACAACAGCCAAGGAACACCAGCTCCACGCCACAGCTCCTCCATCCCCCTGCAGAGCCCTGTTCCATGGCAAAGGCTGTGCCCCCTGCAAGGAGCTCTGCTGTCCCACGGACGGCCCCGAGGGGACCACGGCACCCGTGCTGGCTCTGCTCCCGCCTGCTGGGGGTGAGGCAAGGCCAGGCACATCAGAACTTGGTTTTTTTTCTGCTGCCTTAGAGTCCAGCAAAATTTTGGGCTGACTCAGTAGTGTTTTGGGTTGGATATGAGGGGGACGACCCTGTCTCATCATACCTGTGATACCTGTGCTCCACAGTGCCTGCTCCCCAGCCAGCCCCACCTGAGGGGGCAAATGAGCTTGATCTGCTGGTGGATCTTCTGCTGTTTGTTTGGAAATGACTTTGTCTCCTGGTAGTGGTGGTGGCAGGAATTGTGCTGAACCCCTCCCATCTCAAAATGTCCAGAGGCCTTCAGTGGGATGAGTGTTGGGGCTGTTGGGGCCGTGAGTCCCATGAGCAGGGTATGCACATGGCAAGGGGCACTGTCTGCATCCTGTAATTGGCTTTCTATTGTTTTTCCCTTTCCTTGTCACTACCAGCATCTGTAGGATCAAAGAATGTGAAAGAACATGGGGAGATTTCTGCTCTAATCCTGTCTCCACTGAGGAACCCATGTGTGGGTTTGGACACCTCTCCATTGCTTCTGCTCCTGCAGGCTTGGACCCCCCCCAGCAATGTCTGACATCTGCAGGTTTGCAGATTGATGACACTACAGACTCAATCCAACACTGTGCTCCAGGGTTCCCCTCCAAGGAAAGCAGGAAAGCCTCACACAGCTTTGCTGAGGGAGACCTGCCCTTCCAGGAGCCAGGGTGGACCATTCCCCGGGACCAGACGCTCACTTGGTGAACCAGTGCCCTGACCCAGCACAGCAGCAACCTCCTGGGCTGTAACATCATGGTGAGTGAGGTCTGGCCAAGGAAATGCCGAGTCCAGAAGGAAGAAATAAATTGGGAAAACCCAGCTACCCTCTGTGCAGAAGTGGAGGGCACAGCAGGGCTCCTCCCTGCCTCAGTGACAGCTTCTTCATTAAGGAAAAGCACCTAAAACCCACATAGTATCTACCAAGACATGATGATATCTATATTCAAAATCTAACAGGCTTCCACAAGCTTTTCCAATCTAAATTTACCCATTTATTCTTCTGAGTGCTGGCAGTCCCTCGTGCCAGTCACTCGTGCTGGAGGAGAACGAGTCCATCCAGCACATCCAGTGCTCAGCCAGGAGCTCTGACCCTGCAGAAATAAGAGAATTGATGCTCTTTGGTTTGCTCTGAGCCCGGCTGGGCGATGCCATGGCCATCCCTCTGTGTCACTGGCAGGAATTGTACCAGGGTGTTTGGCAGCAATCACCCCGTGCTCCACGTTTTCCATAAGCACTTGTGAAAGAAACGATCCGTTCGTCTTCTCGAGCTCTCCATGAGGACACAGGAAGCTGCAGGCAGCCTGTGCAAGCCCTGGAGCCAAATGCCCGAGCCCTGCTCCTTTGCCAGGGGTTGGAGGAGCCAAACCCAGCTGGCACAGGGTCAGTGGGTGCCCAGAATCACAGACCAGGGTGAGATCACCAGCTCTGACCCACCTACGTGTTATTGAAGGATGATTTGGGCAATTGTGCCTCAAAAAGCAAGATGATGGGTCTGTTTTTAAGGGCACTAGTCAATAACTGTTGGAATAAGTCCAGAGGAGGCCACAAAGATGATAAAAGGACTGGAACACATCCCCTATGGAGACAGGCTGAGAAAGTTCGGGCTGTTCAGCCTGGAGAAGAAGGATGGAGACCTGAAAGCAACCCTCCAATGTCTAAAGGGGCCTGCAAAGAAGCTGGAGAGTGATTTTGCATCAGGAACTGGAGTGACAGGACAAGGAGTAATGGGTACAAACTGAAAGAAAGTAAATTGTCAGGAAGAAATTCTCCCCTGTGAGGGTGGTGAGGCCGTGGCACAGGTTGCCCAGAGAAGCTGTGGCTGCCCCTGGATCCCTGGAAGTGTCCAAGGGACACTTGGGGCCTGGAGCAACCTGGGATAATGGAAGGTGTCCCTGCCCCTGGCAGGGGGTGGGATTGGATGGTCTTTAAGGCCTCTTCCAATACAAACCATTCCATGATTCTGGGATTAACAGACTGGTGCTGACGCTTTCCTGGAAAATGTGAAGATCCCCTGGTTATATTATTTTAGGCATATTGGGTTTTTAGTGTTGAGAGTGTGTTTATCTTCTGTGGACATGACAGGACCACTCCAGGGATGTTTTCATCTAGCTAGCAGAGAAGCACCAGGATTCCAGAAGGTCCCTGAAGCCAAGACTCCTTCCAGCTCCTCATTCTCACGTGCTTTGCTACCTTTGCAGGACATTCCTGGCTGATGGATGACCCCAATGCAGGCTCCACAGCACAAGCTGAACTCTAAGCTACAAGAACGCTAAGAAATAAGATTTTTTTCTTGAATCAGTCATGTGTAACCTTTCAGAGGTGATCTGCCTTTTGGATTGCCTCTGCCCCTCCATCCCTGGTATAGCAGTGGATGAAAATTAGAAGTTTAAGGTGTCAGCAAAGTTAAAGTGTATTTCTGTAGAAGCAAAGCTGGACCCTGAATTGTGCAGAGTAATCAGAGACAGCTTTTCTCTTTGCACTCTGCATGGTCGTCTTGCTTATCCTTGCAGCAAAAATGGAAACCAGGGCACATTTTATTACCCTGCCTCACCTCACGCACTGCACAGAGCTTTGGCAGAAGGGGCAAATGCCTCTTGTTTTTCTCATACAAGGCTGGATCTGAGATTGCCAGGAGCAGTGCTGTGCATGGCTTGTTTTCCTCACCATTCTCTCAGCTTTTCTCTTAAGACTCACCCCAGACCTTGGGTGAGCTTGTCCTGTTCATCCAGGAGAGGACCAGAGAAATGGGGTGGAATTCCTGGTTCCAAACAGTATGACCTGGAGAGGGATCCACCTACCTCTGCCCCTGCCCCCTTCCTTCTCCTTCTGAGCTCCCTTCTGAGCTGTGAAGACCTGCCCACCATTCCCTGGTGCAGTAGAAAACCTCAACACCAATCTGGAAAACCAAAAAATAGCATTATATCCATGCAGGCAAATGCTCCCCATGGAGCAACCCGGGTATTTTTTGGTTATAAGTGGAGACAGTGCTGCATGAGGTGCTTCACTTTTCATTCAAAAACATGTGAAAGTGCTTGAAGGGGCAGGGATGCCACACAGTGACTCACGGTGGGGCACGTGCTCTAGGAAACCACAGTTGCAAACAATTTGGGGCTCCCCACCCATTTGGCCACAGCTCCCTGGGGAAGGGGAGGTGTCTATCTCCAGCAAAAATGCTCAGGATGACAGATGAGCCCTGGGGTTTTCAGGAGTCCTTGGGCAGGTGGACCAGGGGATGTGTCTGCAGCTCAGCGCTGCAATTAATTTGCAAGGAAGCAACTGCAGCAAGAATGTGGGCACGGGGAGTTTGCAGTGCTCTGGCAAGGACAGCACATCTCTGGGCTGCTCAGAAGAGTTTCCACCTGAAGTGCTAATGCTCAGCAAAGCCTGTGTGTCCCTCTTCCCTGCCAGTGGGATTGGGCTGGTGTAGAGGACCTGGCGTGTCTTGTCCTCAGATCTTCACTTGTCACGGCCACATCCCAGACAACGCGGTCACATGGGCACAGAACACGGGCAGGGAGCGGGGACAGGCACCACTTGAAGGCTTCAGTGGCCAATTTTGTCTGTTTGTGAAATCTCAGTGCCTATTTTACCCCTTTTTGCTGGAACATAATAATCCTACATTGGCACAAAGGGACCCAAACCCAACTTTTTTTGTTGCATAAATCAAGACTGACACAGGACATGCAGAAGGACACAAAACACCAGCAGTTCCTAAGATCCTGGGTCCAGTATTTTGGAAGGAGCCTGGGGGAGATGTGATGCATTACTGGCACGTATCCCCCTGAGCAGGTTTTAAAATCCTGGCTTTAAAACTCAGCTTGAACAAAGTGCTCTGTTAGTACTTTTAGTAACAGCAATAAAGATGTTTTTATTGTTGTTTCATATCGGAATTTCACAGCATGTCCCTATTGTTATTTTGAGGTTGGTCCTCAGATCCAGCTGCTCCAGCTGCAGTAACAGAAGTGGCCAAGGCATTTGGGATGGGCTGCAGCCATCTATAAAAAGCTCTACTGGGGCAGGGAAGGATGTTCACATTCCCTTGATGTGGAAGTGCCTGTGGCTGCTTCCAGAGAAGGACTGAGCTCTTGGGAAGGAGCTACAAGGCTTTAGGCAGTGATTTCTCTAGCAGGGGGCCAGGAGTAATATAAGGCAGATATTGAGCCATTAGAGAGTGTCCAAAGGAGGACACGGAGATGGGGAAGGGCCTTGATCTGAAGGTGTGTGAGGACACTGAGGGCACTTGGTGTGTTCAGCTGGAGCAGAGGAGACTGAGGGGAGACCTCAGTGCAGTTCCAACTGCCTGGGCAGGGGCAGAGGAGGGGCAGGGACTGAGCTCTGCTCTGGGGGGACCAGGGACAGCACCCAGGGAATGGCTGGAGCTGTGTCAGGGCAGGCTCAGGTTGGATCTCAGCAAAAGGTTCTTCCCCCAGAGGCTGGTTGGGCACTGCCCAGGCTCCCCAGGGCAGTGGGCACAGCCCCAAGGCTGCCAGAGCTCCAGGAGGGTTTGGCTGATCCTCTGGGGCACAGGGGGTGGCTGTTGGGGATGGGCCTGTGCAGGGCTGAGGGTTGGACTGGATGATCCTTGTGGGTCCCTTCCAGCTCAGCACAGTCTGTGGTTCTGTGAGTGCAGAGGTGAGTGCCACAGCCACGCTCCCCATCGGCCCCTGTCCCCGCTGTGACCCGGGGGGCCGGCGGTGGTGGCACAGTGTTCACCCTGCTCCCACACTCCTTCACCAGCGGGGTTGGGACTCTGCATGAGCTGTTTTAACATTCCTGAACACAAATCCTTCCCCTGACACACTGACAGTCGACGTGCACGCTGTTCCTCCCGCAGCTCTGCCGCGGTCCCATCTGCCGGGGTGGCACCGAGCCCACGAGGGTGAGCCAGGAGCGGGGCTGAGGTGCCAGCGGAACAGGCGCGGGGGGAACAGGCTGCGCCACGCCGGGAGCCAACACATCCCCCTGTTTGCAAACAGTGCCAGCTCCGGGCAACTGGCTGGGCTGGGGAGGTGCAGCTGGAGCGGCTGCGGGCGCGGCACCCCTGGCACGGCCGGGAATGCCTGGCCGGGAATGCCCGGCCGCCTCCGCGGGCTGGAGCTGGGGGGGGGGGGGGGGGGGAGGGAAATGTGCTGCTCGCTTTTCAGACCAAGGGCAAGCGATAACTCGCTGCAGCACAGCGTCGCAGCCGGATCCTGCCAAGAGCTGGCTCGTCAGACGTTCCCGGTGCTTTTCCCGCCCCGTTTCCAGTTGCTCAGCTGCCCGTGCTTGGTATTCACTTTCACCAGGAGATTTTCACATCTGGGAAAGGGGAAAGGCAGTCCTTGGAGACCCCCTGTGCAGGCTTTGCAATCAAACGTGGCGTTCACCAGGAAGCAAGTGTGGAACCCACTACCTTTGAAATGGTGGGGAGGTCGCCAGGGTCATGGTGCCAGGAGCTGCTGCCTGCCCATGGCTGGGGCACTCTGGAGACCAGAAGGGGAGGCAGAGACAGCTGATGCTATTTCAGTGGAGACTTGAATTTCCCAGTGCACAGATACCCTCTTAAGTTCCAGATAACTGAAAGGGATCATCTTGCTGATGGTGCTTGTTCCTGGTGCTGTTCAGTGACAACAGGAGCTGAAAGGAGTCAGAGAGAGGATTTATTTGATATTAGGTATCTGTCCCAGATTATTAGTGCATTTGCACTAACCATGACTTCCCAGAAAGAGGTTATGCTATGTGGATGTAACGATGTTCAGATCATAGCTGGACTTAGGGAAATATTTGCCATCATGAAATCTATTTTACACGGGCACCAGTTAGTCTGGTCTTATTGCTGAAAGGCATGAAGGATGAGTGGGAAAGCAACTGTGACTAATGGGAGCTTTCCTCAAATGTATGTAGTCACAGGAGTTAATGAAAAGAGGGAGAAGAGCCAGTGAAGTGTAACACTATGCAGAAAAAGGAGCTGTCATTTTCAGATTTCTTTCCAGCAATTATTTTGTATTTTCAAGTCTCTCGGAGCTCCCAGCTCAGCTCAGGAAATGGTGTTTTCTGAATATTTCCTGGAAAGACCCACCACTGTTACAAGAAGTCCTTGCTCTTGCCACATTCCTACTCTTCCTTTCAGGAGCAGCAAGTGCAGGGGAGACTCAGCCAAACTCCTGTCCTGTGGGATGCTTATCCCAAATGCACCATTGGATCCCCCCAAGCCTGGCTCTCACACCACTCCTGCAGTATCTGGCTGCCCCTTCTGCAATAAGCAGCTCAGCTCCCAGTTCCAGTCACCCTTATTTATTATATTCTGCAGCATAAGTCTGCGTGGGTTAACTTCATTGCAGTGGGAAAGTTTGCAGGAAAGGCTCTTCTATGAAAGCAACTGGAAAAACGCCGGGTTTTTGTGGAGTTGCAGCTGGATTAATTATTTCTGTCTTTTTGTATGAGATTCCTTCATGTTGTACAGTGGATTTTGTGCTCTTGCAAAGTACAGCTCCCTTCCTTCTCTTCTTTGGAATAAAGTTTGGAGAATTACTGTTTCTCCATCCCGGGATTATTCAGCACTTGGTGGAGGCTCTGCCCTCAGAGGGTTGCTTGGCACAGGGGCCGAGCACAGAGCCCACACCCCAGGAGCAGCTCCACTGCTTCCCAGATCCTCTGGCTCAGGCACACGCTGCACATGCACAGTGCTCATGCCACACTGATCCCTCAGTGGGCATCTGTTCCAGACATTTCAATGGGAAATGCCTCACATGATGCATTTCTTTGATTAATGCAAAATACGTCCTCCAAATCTGAATTCAAACAAGCCAACTAGAGCTTTGCAGCAACCCCCAGGGGCAACACAAGCCTTGGGAGCTTCTGCTTTCCCAGACTGGAGGCAAAGCACAGTTTCCTCTGGTCTGGAGGGAGAGGAGCACTCAACCCACCCAGCACTGGGTGGGCTCTGCACCCCCCAGCCTGAACCCCCAGAGCTGCTGCTGGGGGACCACAGTGCAAGCAGAGCTCTTGGCACATCCCAACACTCCAGCCTGTGGCAGGGCAGGGATAAATTTAGCTTTTCCTTCCAGTTATATAAAGCTCTTACCCAGTTTAGCTGGCCTGTACCCTGCTGGCTTCAGCTTGTGTCTACCCTGACAGATGAGAGCAAAGACAGATGCCTGCTTCCACCCAACAGCAAACAGCCTCGGGACCACAGGGGTTTAAAATACCTGCAGGAGGAACATCAGAGAAAGAAATGAGGGGCTGATGGGGGGGCAGGCGATTATGGACTGGAGAAGGGCAAGGACAGGAGCTGGAAGGGCTTTTATGGGTGGGGCATGCTTGGGCAGGGTGGAAAGGACTGGGCTGGGATGGTGCTGTGCTCCCTGGCTCTGTGTGAAGGAACCATCTCACTGCTCCTCTGTGTAAGCTGAGCCCTTGGGCTCTCTCAGTCCCTTTTATCTCCCCTTGATCCCTTTTTCAGGTCTGGAAGGCAGCATGTTTGGAACTTGCCTGCCTGGGGTGCTGGTGTGAGAGTAGGGAGACCTACAAGGGCTTTCTACCTGCTTTAATTAAGCTGTTTTTTAACAAGAAATCTCCTTGGGTAAAATCCAGACTTGATAACAGTTAAAAGCAAAACTTTATTGGCTATAGAGGAGCTAGGCTTGTCCCTAATTAGTCTTTTATAAGGCTGTTATTTTTTTCCTGGTTCTCTGGGCCCAAGGGCTCTGACTGAAGAGCAGGGCTCACTAGATCCTCCCTACAAGACAAGCTCTGCCTTTGCTGAGGCTGCAGGGCTCTGGGAATGCACAGTCCCAGGTCCTGTCCCCCTCTGTAGCTTGTGGTGCAAGTCCTTAGGTCTGTGCTGCCCTCCCCTGAGCCTGGGGAATCCCTGTGGATGTGCTGGGAGCACTGGGACCCCTCAGCTCTGCAGCTGAGGCACAGCCAGGCCAGAGGAGATCCCTGTAACGAGGAACTGCTTGAACCCATCCCTTGTGTTTCCCCCTTCTGTGCCATTACAGTTTTTAACCTGCCTCTTGGTTGGAGTTTTGGCTGTACAAGCAGGATTCCTGGTGCTGGGAGGCAAGTGGCAGCAGGAGCCGTGGGCAAGTGATGGGTGAGGCTGTTTTGGGGAGGGCAGGGCTCCAGCAGGGCTCCAGTTTTACATCTCCCTTTGCTTCCCCTTCTTTAGTGCTGCTGAAAGAGCCAGGCTGAGCAAGGCTGGGGTCTTACTGCTGAGAGGTTTTGAGTGCTTCTTCCTTTTCCCCTTTTTATCAGTAAGATGGCTTTGAAGCTGAGGCAGTGAGTTGCCCAGCTGGGTTCTTTGGGGTACCTTGGTGACTGCAATAGCTCTCAGACACTTACACAGTCTTGTGTTTGTGTCCCTGGGCCTTCATCCCACTGCATGGACCAGACAGTGTGTTACATTCCATCTGTTTGTGTCATATTCTGGGTCTTCCTTGTTTTCTACCTTGCAAACATGTTGGAGATGCCACTGAAATCAGCAGCAGCATTGACAGTGTTTTGCTGTGGATCTGTTGCCCAGAGAAGCTGTGGCTGCCCCATCCCTGGAAGTGTCCAAGGCCAGGTTGGACGGGGCTTGGAGCAACCTGGGCTAGAGGAAGGTGTCCCTGCCCATGGCAGGGGGTGGGATGAGATCAGCTTTAAGGTTTCTTCCAACCCAAACCAGTTTGTGATCCTATGATTTCATGGTATTTCCCACATGCATCTCCTGTATATTATAGTCTGGAAAGCAACAATGTACCTTTGGGGGTCTCAGTCAGCATGGGAGGAAAAAAATCCAAAAAACATTCTAGTCCCTAAAATGAAGGGGGAATTCCTGGCAGCACGACATTCATGGAGCTCAGAGCCAGTGAATGAGACCCAGCATTTCTTTAGGTTTCAACATGCTGATATTTCAGATCCTCATTTTTGGGGAGCTGGCTGGTCAGTATTGAACACCTGGTGTCAGACACTGCCACCAAAAGCCTCAGTCCCCCGGGATCACTGGCTGGGGTGGGCTGGCCAGGGATGCACTTCTTTCCTGCCCTCTCCCATGGGCAAGGGGGGGTTGTCACCCCCAGGCATGAGCTGTGTTGGTGTCAGTGACTCTGCAGAGGAGCAAAGCAGTTGCTGGTCCATGGGCCCACTCAGTGTGTTCATCCTGGTGCCTCTGGGTGGCTGCAGAACTGGGGTACAACCCTGTGGTTCAGGAGGTGATGGCCTGGCACGGGGGGTGGGTTTGGAGAGCTCGTTGTTGCTGCCAGTTGTTCCAAACAATGCTGCCAACCTGCCAAGCCTGCCCAGCAGCAGAACCAGCAGATCTACAGAGACCAGGAATAAACTGTTTGGCAAAATGCCAACGTGAGCCTTAAGGACATTTCAGCCCTCTGCCCTGGGGGGATATTCACAGGCTGTTTGTTTGGGCAGCAGTTGATGCTGTGCTGGCCCAGCTAAACAAGCTGCTGAATCCAGGCCAGAGCTCATCACAGAACCATCCAGCTCTGTGAATCTCTGCACTGTCCCTGCAGCAGCTCTGTGGGGTGGGCAGCACACCCGGGCTGCAGCCAGGCTCTGACCACACACTGAGGGACAGCTAAAGCAAGACCCAGCTGGCTCCACACAGACCCAAAACTCAGCCCACTGAGCCCCAGAGGAGACTCGTCCGTGCGGGTCAGCCCGAGCAGTGCCCAGTGGGGTTTGCTGCCCTGAGCCCTGGCAGGGTGTTTTCCTGCAGGCTCTCTCCTGTGGAGAAGGAGTTAGTTCTCTTCACAGCATCACCCACGGTAGGTGATGCCCTCGCTGGGACCTCCTGTGCCCAGGAACGATGCCCCGAGCTCACTGGTCAGCCCACGTGTTTAGAGAGTGATCCCTGCACAGTTCTGTCCCTGCCAGGCAGCCCCAACACACTCCTTGGCTCTCTGGAGGTGATTAATGAGATCACTCCAGCAAATATCAATCTCACTTTCACATCTGCACGTTCTTGCCAAAAAGACTTTATTTCTCACAGTGGGTTTGGGGTATCCTGTGAAGGCTGAGCTGGGCTGCAGGGGCTGAGCCTGCCCGACCCAAATCCCTTGCTCTGGGTGCTGCCTTCAGCTGCTGAGTGCAGGAGAGAGCAGGCAAACAACAGAGACCCCAGGCTGGCCTGAGTATCTGCTGGGGTGTGGGGCAGCACAGGGAACCCTCTGCAGCTGCCTTCTGGGACAGGACCTGCATCAGGCTGCAGTGCTGGGGGGGTGAAGGCTGCATGTGAACAGCAGGACTTCAGTGGGACAGCCCTCCTGGGCTGCTGAAGAACAGACAGGAGATACTAAGGACCTCTCTAATGGAAAAATTAAGAACGCTCAAATCCTTCACAATCATCAAGTGCCTCTGAGACCCATGAAGATGTGTTCCTTTATGGCACACTGGCTGGGACACTGAGACAATCCATGTGACAGCCTCTCACTGAGCCTGCTCAGGCTCCAGGCCTGCCCTGAAGGTCACCTTTAGACATTTCCTCCTAGAATTCTCCCAACAACTTCATCCAACATACTGTAGCTGAACTACAACACTTTTGTCATGGATCTGCAGGTCCCTGATGTCTCTTGCCCATTGGAGACAGATGTTTTGGAATCACAGACTGGTTTGGGTTGGAAGGGACTTTAAAGATCATCTCGTTCCTACCCCTCCTGCCATGGGCAGGGATACCTTCCACCAGCCCAGGTTGCTCCAAGCCCCGTCCAACCTGGCCTTGGACACTTCCAGGGATCCAGGGGCAGCCACAGCTTCTCTGGGCAACCTGTGCCAGGGCCTCCTCACCCTCATAGGGAACAATTTCTTCCCAATATCCCATCTAACCCTGCCCTCTGGCAGTGGGAAGCCATTCTCCCTTGTCCTGTCCCTCCAGGTCCTTGTAAATAGTCTCTCTCCATCTTTCTTGTTGGCTCCTTCAGGTCCTGGAAGGCCACAATTAGGTTTCCCTGAAGCCTTCTCTTTTCCAGGTTGAACAATCCCAATTCTCCCACCCTCTCTGGCTCTTGAGGTTGCTGGTGGTTCCAAGCTGTGATGAGCTGTGGCCTTTGGGCTCCACATGCAGGTGAAGCAGGTCACAGCAATGACAAAGGATCCTGGTGGCCAAGAGCAGCCTCCTGTCCTGCCCTCACTCCCTGCACTGCTGGGAGGGGGCAAATGGGCTGGGAGAGGCCATGGCCAAGGCAGAAAAGTCTCCTTTCCAGTGTCTTGTTGAATTTTTAGGGTTTTAATAAGGAAAGCAGGCAGGGGCATCAGAGGCATCTTCAAGAGAGGAAAAATAGATTTTGTGCTAAAGAGAAAAAATTACAGATACCAAAGGCTCCTAAAGCTCCCTCTGGCCACTCCAAAGCCTCTGAGATGGCACTGTCATTAGTTACACAGGACAAGCATCAGCTCTGCCATCCCCAGCCGAGTCATCCAAAGCCAGAGAAGCCCCAGGAGGTGATCCCAGGTGGGTATTCCTGCTGCTGAGTCCTGCAGTGGGAGATGATGGGCACAGCTAGCCTTTCCTTGCTGTGGGCTGCCCTTATCCTGCTCTCCTCACCAGCCCTCAGTGTGAAGGACACTAATGCTCTGTGGTCACAAGAATTATTCCTGGTTTTTTCCCAAATTCAAAAGCATTTCAGAGGTTCTCAACTGCAAATCCCAATTGCTTTAAGGACTGTTTTTCATCAGTACCTGCACAGGCTGGTTTGGAGTCTCACGGCGTCTGAACCAAGGGGCTGCCTGGGAGAACGTGCCCTGCAAATTTGGCATCTGGTGTGCAGGAGTACAGTAAATATTTAAAGCCATCAGACTGAGGTTTCCAAAGGCCTCTAAAGAGATTGATTTCCCCAAGCCCCTGTGACTGCAAATGGAAATTTTGTGCCAGCTTCCCTTCAGCCAGAATTTCCCAGGAAGTCTAAATGCAGATCTCGGCTGCGCTGGAGGACGTGGGGACTCGAGTTCCCTGTTTCTGCTGTGCCGAGATCCCTCTGCTCCTCAGCAGTGGCTGAGGCACGGGGGCTGCTAGCAGAGACCTGCTGTTCTGCTCAGACATGCCATGCTGGAGCTTTTCCTGTGACAGAGGATGTCTGAGTGTGCTTTTCCTCTTGGCTCCCTCCATCCATCCTCCGTCTCCATTTTTTTCTGTCTAAGAGTAAAATCTGGTGTCCCCAGCCAAGCTCAGAAGTGCTGAGATCTGGAGACAAGGCTCCACCTCTGTGTGTTTGTGGGAGGATATGCTTGGCAGTCAGGATTAATGGGCAAACCCCAGGATCAATCCAGACTGGGGATGAGCAGATGGAGCAGCCCTGGGAGAAGGACCTGCAGGGGCTGGTGGGGGAGAGGTGGACATGACCCAGCTCAGAACCCCCCGTGCTCTGGGCTGATCCCCCAGCGTGGGCAGCAGGGCAGGGGGGATTCTGCCCCTCTGCCCCCTCAGGTGAGACCCCCCTGCAGAGCTGCTCCAGCCCTGGGGAACAGCACAGGGAGGACATGGAGCTGCTGGAGAGAGTCCAGAGGAGGCACCAAGATGGTCAGAGGGCTGGAGCAGCTCTGCTGGGAGGAAAGGCTGGGAGAGTTGGGATTGTTCAGCCTGGAAAAGGGAAGCTTTGGGGTGGTGATCTAATTGTGGCCTTCCAGTGCCTGAAGGAACTGACAGGAAAGATGGGGAAAGACAATTTATAAGGGCCTGGAGTGACAGGAAAAGTGGCTTCCCACTGCCAGAGGGCAGAGATAGATGTGATATTGGGAAGAAATTCTCCCCTAGGAGGGTAGTGAGGCCCTGGCACAGGTTGCCCAGAGAAGCTGTGGCTGCCCCTGGATCCCTGGAAGTGTCCAAGGCCGGGTTGGATGGGGCTTGGAGCAACCTGGGCTAGTGGAAGGTGAATTAGATGAGCTTTAAGATCTGTTCCAACCCAGGTCATGCTATGATTCCATGATTCTGTTACTAGTAACCCTGAAGTTCACTGCCACAGACAGGAACAATTGCTGCCATCACAAGGAGAGATCCAAATCCCCATGTGACATCTCTTCAGCTCAGAGCTGAGTTGGTCAGGGTGTCCCACACAGGCAGGGTGTCTGTCCTCAGGTCCTCATGTGCTGCCTGTGCTTGGAAAGCCTGATAAGCTCCCTGGCACCAGGTCCTTCCTCCCCAACATTAATACCCAGCCCTGGGCAAACACCACAGTTACACAGAACACAAATTGTCTGGGCAGGGACACAGAGGGGTGTGACAAACCAGAGTGGGAGGGAGATACCATCATCAAATAAAGATTTTGGAAATTGTCTCTCTCCATCTTTCCTGTTGGCTCCTTCAGTCAGGCCACAATTAGGTCACCCCAAAGCTTCTCTTCTCCAGGCTGAACAATCCCAACTCTCCCAGCCTTTCCTCCCAGCAGAGCTGCTCCATCCCTCTGACCATCTTGGTGCCTCCTCTGGACTCTCTCCAGCAGCTCCATGTCCTTCCTAGGACCCCAGAGCTGGAGCAGCTCTGCAGGTGGGGTCATGCTCCTTCCCCTCCTCGGGTGCTGGAGCAGACAGCACAGTCCTCGTGCAAATGGGGCAGGAAGGATGTGCTGACTCAGTCAGAGCTGGAGGCAGCTCCCTGTTCCCAGCTGGACACAGCCCCTGCAGCTGCTCCTGTCCCAGGCTCGGAGTGTTTGCCCATCTCAGCCCTGGAACACTGATCCAGGCTGTGCCTGTGCCTGCCCGAGGCCAGGCTGTGCTCCAGAGCCGTGGCACGCCAGGGAGTCAAACCCTGCAGTGAGGGCAGGGAGCACCGACCCCAAACCCTGCCAGGGAGCCTTGGAACAAGCGCTGGCTTGGAGGAAAACTGGGCAGGATGAAGAGAAGAAACATAATGATGTCAGTGCAAATTTGGGCTGAAATGATGTGAGCGAAATCCCCAAAGATGTGATGCCAAGAAAAATCAAACCCAGTAGAATGTCAGAAAACCAAATTACAACAAATAACATAGGGGGGATGGGGGGAGAGAAGAAAAGGGCTGATGGAACAGGCAGAAGCAAACACAGACAAGGGGCAGAGGTGAGTGACGTGAAACCAGGTGGTGCAAATGCCAACACCAGCCAGTGTCCATGAAAAAAATGCCAGAGGAGATGGTGGGACCAGGTGGGACCAGGCAGAGACGGGACCATGGGGAGGGACAACAGGCTGGGAGTGACCTAACCCAAACAGTGACTCAGGGGCAGGGAGAAATTTGTCTGAAGGGCAGCAGGTGACCTGCAGAGCAGGGCAGTGTCCTGCCAGGCACAGCCAGCCAGGGCTCCTGGAAGTGCAGCTCTCTGGGGTGGATCAGTGTGTTGTGCCAGGGATGGCAGAGCTGGGGGGTGCTGGGCACAGGAACCTGGCTCCCTGCACACCAGGGCATCCTGACTCCTAGGGCAGGGCTTGGGAGGTGCCTTTGCCATGGGGTGCCAAACACAGCACCCACCTCATGCAGCCACCTGAGGGACCTGAGCCACCCCACACTGCAGGTGGGGACACTGAGGTACGGGCAGGGCAGGCAGCACCACTGCCAGGTGCCTTCCCTGATGTACATGGACATTTCCCTCCCTGTCCCTGCCATGAGCTGTCTCCTTCCCTTGCAGTAGCAGTTGCAAGGTGTTTTCCAGTCTCTCCCACCCTGGCACAGCCACGCACACTGTGGGATTCTTGGGGTGTCCTGTGCAGGGTCAGGAGTCAGATTTGATAATCCTAGTGAGTCCCTTCCAAGTCAGGATATCCTGTGATTTATGAGTCTATGTTCTCCCAACCCTGCTGTCATCCTGGGGCCAGGATGGGAGCTGGAGCATCTCCCAGATGTTGCCCTAATGTCACTGTCCGGCCCCTGCCACCCCCTCCCATGGCTCTCCTCCAAACCTCCACCTGCCCCTTACTGCAAATCAAAAGCAAATTATAGAGCAAACCTTGATTTCTGCACTTGCCCTGGTGAAAGGCACCAGTAAGGGCCTGGCTGGAGGTTGGGCAGCACTGGGAGGTGGGAAGGGCAGTGTGGATGCTGGAGCCATTCCCACCTGCTCCCTCCCACAGCGCTGGAGCAGCACAGGCAGCCCCCAGCACCGAGCCCTTGACATTGAATTCATGCTGCATGCAAACACTGAATGGAGCTGCAGAGACAACAGCAACCCTGGGACATTTAGTACATAAATAACTTTAAAATATCAGTACTATGGAAGGGAAATCTCTGTCATTTCACTGCAGTACTTTTCCATCAACACCGAGCTGCCTGCCCTGTGTTTGTGCCGGCAGGGAGGGATGCACGGGAAAGGGGTGCAGGCAGGGAGGGAAGTGCAGGCAGGGAAGGATGATGTGCAGGCAGGGAGGAATGTGCAGGTAGGGAGGGATCACAGAATCACAGAATATCCTGAGTTGGAAACGACCCACAGGGATCATCCAGTCCAACTCCTGGCCCTGCACAGACACCCCGACAATCCCACCCTGTCCCTGAGAGCGTTGTCCAAACACTCCTTTGAGCTCTGTCAGGTGACCACTGCCCTGGGGAGCCTGGTCAGTGCCCAGCCACTCAGGCAGGGCTTGCACAGGCAGGACCAGGCTGTTTGAGTGTGACCAGGGCAGCCAGGAAGGCCATGGCTACATCTTCCAGCAACTTCATCCAATCTTTTGTGTTTGGGTTTATGCTGGGTTAGTTTTGCTCTGTTGCCCTGTAATGGGATGGGGAGAAACCCTCACCCCATTGGTGAGAGGGATTTGGGCTTTGATGAAGCCCTGGTTTGAAGCTACAAATATATCAGTTTTCCTTTTAATTTCATCTGGAAATCTTTGCTCTTGAGGGCTGAGTAACAGCGTGAAAGCTGAGAAGTCACCTGGGAGGGATCTGAACTGATGGGACAAAGCCCAAGGGAAGCCACTCCTCCTGTCCATGTTTTTCCTATGCTCCCACCAGCCTGTTCCTGGGAGTTTAAGGACCAAACCCTCCCTGTCCCTATCCCATCCCCTGCCTCTTAACCTCTTTGCAGTGGGGACAGACTCAAATTAGTGCTACCCAAGCCATTAGTCATGCAGGGAACATCAGCCTGCAGCAGGATTCATCTCTCCTCTGTAAATAACTCCTTCCTGCAACCTCAGTTGGAGGATTATTTATATCTGGCACAAATCATCCCCAGCAGGAGAGTGATGGGAGGCCACGATGCTCCAGAGGACACCTCGGTGTGGTGGCCCTTGCCCTCCAAGGGCAGATGTGATGGGGTGACTCTGGGCTGGAAACCCCCTTGGCTCCAGCATTGTGGGCTCCAGGGCTGAGCCTGCCTGGGGTCAGTGCTCCAAAGGAAAAGCCTCTCACGCTGCCAGACTTCCCAGAGCTCCAAACCCACCTTAAGGACAGGTTTGGGAGCCACAGCTCTCATCCTGCCCCAGTCTGGATGTGGGGAAATGTGATGAGGGATCCCTGCAGTGCTGGCACTGCCAGGTCCTGCTCCACATACACTGCTCCTCGAGTCACTGCTGGGGTTTGGAGTCAGTGCTGCCTTTCCACACCAGGAATTTCATCCCCACGGGTCCCCAGTCACCCAAGTCTCTCTTTAGGAGACAGTAGGAGATGTAGCTGTCACAGTAGCCAGGGAGAGCTCGGGTGGGGCAGCATCTAACAGCTGGAAATTACTGCCCTTCCCTTTAAATGCTGCACCTTGAAGCTTCTAAACATCGTGGCTTCTGCAAATTAAAAAAAAATAATCGAGAGAAAAGGAATAAATATTTAAAGGCTAAGAAGCCCATTTAGCCTCTCACAAACCTCCACATCCCGGGGCAGTGTCTCGGTGAGCAATTTGCGTTTCATTACCAGCAGAGTGGACATGTGGTAGCAAATGCATCCCCTGTTTCCACTTCCCGTGACCGCGCTCGCAGCCTGCCTGGCTCTTTACAGCCGCCTCCCACCAAATCAACTCGCTCCATGGCCCATTACAGCCTTTAATCAGCCACCTCGGCGGCAGCTGAAACACAAACAAACCCCACCAAGGTGTCAGGAGGACCCGGCACCAGGATTTTGGGAATGACTCCTGCCCCCAGCGGGGTTTGGTGTGATGGGGTCCCGGCAGCATCGCGATCCCCCGGTGCTGCCCTGTCTCTGCCTGCAGGGATGAATGTGATTCCCGAGCCCAGTGAGATGGGAGGACACATCCTCTGTGGAGCTGTGCTGGGATCAGGGAATTGTGGGAGGGGCTGTGGATTTCCCCTGGGAGTGAACCCTGTGGCCCAGGGCTTGGGCATGTCCCACTGATGCCAACAGGTTGGGGTGGAGGTTGGGCAGGAGCAGGTTCACAATCCCATAGGGTGTTGGATCTGCCCTTCTCCTGGTTCTCAGCTCCCAAGTGCAGAGTGATGCTCAGGCCAGCAAAGACTGGGACCCAGCCCAAATCCTGCTGTGGGGGAAGCAGGACTTGACCCTGTTTGTCTTCTGCAGCGAGGATGGAGAGGTGGGAGCGTGGCTGGTCACAACCCAAACACAGCTGCACTCGTCCCCAGCCAACAGCCCGTGCCTCAGCAGAGCCCCAGGGGAGCAGGCAGATGTTCCCCAGAGCCCGGATCCTCTGCCCCAAACGAGCAGAGTAACCAGCCCTGTGCTGCTGCCCACCTGCAGGCACAGCCCCTGCACACAGCTCGGCTCTGCCTGGCTCTAATCACCCTCCGTGCTGAAGGATTAACAGCAGCAATCTTGTTCCCAGACACCCTCCAGATGATACAACATAATAAGACATATAACAGCCTCTTGGAAAAGAGAAAGTTATAGTTCCCACAGCAACTGTAACTCAGCCATATTACACATATATATATATATATTAAGGCATAAATTTAACAACATATATTTTAATGCAAAAGACCAGCAATGCACACAGGGACAAATAACCGTGGTTGAGGGATCCATAACGTTTGGCTCTCCCTGCTTCCCACTGCTGGAATCTCCCCAGCTGCAGCACGGCGAGGAAGATGAAGCCATCCCAGCCGTGGCCCTCTTCCACCCTCTGCCAGGTTTGGCAGGGACACACCCACAGACACCCCCACGTGTGCCCCTGTGGGTCACCCCCGTGCACAGACACAGGACAATGTCTGGAAAAGGTGCACAGTGTAACAGCACATCCCACACGCCAGCAAACACGCCTGGATGCAGCAAGGATTTCTCCAGCTGCTCATCAGGCTGAATGCGGAATGAGATCCTTTTGACAGAGTTCTGGGGTTTTTTTCGACTATCTGGTGGAATTGCACAACGGGGATATAATTCTCGATTACATTTTATGAAATGGCTCAAATCCGTGTAGTTTCAGCTCATTTTGCCAGGCAGCTCCAGGTCGCCGGCAGCAAGGCATGCGCCGTGCTGTCCCTGCTACTGCCACCCCAGCTGCTCCCACAGGCTCCCAGGGCCAGCTCCAGCGGCAGGAACAACAATGCTGTGTGCTTCCTGCCTCTCTGGGTTCCTTGCAAATGTGGGTCCCTTGCTCTGGACCCCACAAATGGGGTGGTACAGCTGGCAGGATTCATCCTGCAATGCCATTCCTGCTTTCCCTCCCAGCCACATGAAACCCATCCCAGAGGAAATATTTCCAGCTGGGTTAATGCTCATCATGCAGGTGCCAAGAGGCTCTGGGCATCAGGGTCCTGACATGGCCCAGCTGTGCCCAGGGCTCCTGCTGCTGGGGCTGGTAGGTGCTGAGGAGGTGGGAGGAGGTCACTGGGGACACCCCCATTTCCCTGGGGGGATAGGGGATTTAGGGGATTCAGGCTGAGCTCCTTGCTCCCTGCCTCAACAGCCCTGCTTTGTGGCCAGGGCCCCCAGGTTTGTCCTTTCTTCTGCTCCATCACTGTGGCCTGGTGATGGCTGGGCTGGAGCATCCCTGCTCACCTCCCACAGGTACTGGGGGTCTGCACCCTGGGAAGGGGGGCTCTGCTGCTCCAGGGGGTCCCTGAAGCAAGGAGGCTCCTGCTTTCTCAGCTTGCAGCATTTTATGCCTCTGGCTTAACTCAACATGGCTTTATATCATCTTGGTATCGAGAGGAGCTGAACTGCGGTTATGGCTGGTGCTGCCTGGCAGGTTGTGGTAGAAGCACCTACATTTGCACTCCAATTAGTTTGCTTAATTGCTTCGTCCCCTCTATGGCTGCGTTATGGGCAGGGCTGGCCTGTGCTGTGTTGCTTTGCTGGCTGCTGTGCCCCCTCTTGTCTCCTCCCGGGGAGGCAGAGCCGGGATCTTGGCAAGCTGAACTGCATTGCCTGATTTAAAAATAATGTGTATATGTATGTATGTATGTGCAGTGTTTACAAAGCAATCCCAGCTAATCTCTCTATCCAGACAGGGCTTTAGGATGTCCTTTCAGCAGGGATTTGTGGAGTTTGCTACAGTTATTTCCCAAGAATGTATTACCCGGGGTTTCGGATGAATAATGTAGGTCCTTGTACAGCAACTTACTTACAAATGTCGAACCTTAAACCACTGAAGTCAATGGATCTACTTGTGCACTTAAAGTTAGGCACAGGCTTAAGTGTGGCAGTAAATCAGGGCCCTGCAGCCTGCCCTGGCACAGCTGGTGGGTGCACAGCCCGCCCTGGCACAGCTGGTGGAAACAGCAAACAGTGTTAGAATCATAGAATCACAGGGTTGGAAGGGACCTGAAAGCTCATCTCATTCCAATGGGCAGGGACACCTTCCACTAGCCCAGGTTGCTCCAAGCCCCGTCCAACCTGGCCTTGGACACTTCCAGGGATCCAGGGGCAGCCACAGCTTCTCTGGGCAACCTGTGCCAGGGCCTCCCCACCCTCACAGGGATGCATTTCTTCCTTACATCTAACCTAAATTTCACCTCTTTCAGTTTGAACCCATCACTCTGTGTCCTACAGTTCCTGACAAATAGTCCCTCTCCAGCTTCCCTGTAGCCCCTTCAGACACTGGAAGGGGCTCTGAGGCCTCCACACAACCTTTATCTCTCCAGGCTGAACATTCCCAACTCTCTCAGCCTGTCTCCATAGGGAAGGTGCTCCAGTCCCCTCAGCAACTTCATGGCCTCCTCTGGCCTCTCTCCAGCAGCTCCATGTCCTCCCTGTGCTGTTCCCCAGGGCTGGAGCAGCTCTGCAGGGGGGTCTCAGCTGAGGGGGCAGAGGGGCAGAATCCCCCCCTGTCCTGCTGCCCACGCTGGGGGATCAGCCCAGGGCATGGGGGGTTCTGGGCTACCAGAGCACATGGCCAGGGCATGTGGAGCTTTCCATCACTCATCACCCCCATGTTCTTCTCCACAGGGCTGCTCTCAGTCACTTCTCTGCCCATCCTGTAGGTGTGTCTGGAATTGCCCCGACCCAAGGCTGTGCACTTTGCTTTGTTGAACTACATGAGGTTCGTACAGTCCAGGTCCCTCTGGATCCATCCCTTCCCTCCAGTGTGATTGCTCCACACAGCTCAGTGTCATGGGTGGAACTGCTCTGGGCTGTGTCTGCAGCATCCCATGAGACCAGAGCTGAGGGTGACAGCGACAAACCCGACACGTGTGTGTGGCTCTGCTCGGGTGCCCTCAGCGGGTCCGTGGGGACCAACAAACACCGGGTACACCCCAAAATGCTCCCGGGCACTGGGCTGTGCTTCAGAGCCCTGGGGAGCTTTTCATTTTAAACCCCACTGTGAGGAGAGGGAGGGAGTCCCCCACTCCCCGAAGGTGATGGATACGGGTGCTGAGCGCCCTGCCAGGGCAGGGGGATGCCCCGGGCCGGGGGCTGGCTGTGCCCGGGCCCCTCTGCGCTGTGCGCTGCTGTTCCTCTGCCGCGGGGACGGGGCTCTCCGGGAAGGGTTTCAGTGCCGGAGCTGGGCGGATGTGCTGCAGAGCCCTTTGGAAAAGTGTGCAGGAGTAAAATCCCATCTCTGCTCCCTGCAAAACCTCGGGGTCAGGGTGCCCTGGCAGGGGGTATCCCCACTCCTCGACCACTGTGGTCCCACTTTGGCAAGTGCTGCAGGAGGGGATCGCTGGGCTCGCCCTGACACGTGCAGAGCTGCGCCCCCGGGAGCTGAGCTGGATAAATGGGAAGCGCAATAGATCTCCCTTGGAAGTTCCTGGCTCAGTGCCCTCGGCAGGGCTGTGGCTCTGCTCGAGTCAGCGGTACCATGACGGGAAATACTTCAGTCTTGTCAAATGACTTCTTTAAAAATTCTTCTTCCCTTTTGGCTCGTGTGTGTGCAGCGGGTGTGCTGCCGGTGGGGTGGCACCGGCACAGGGACCCTTCGGAGCGGGAGGGACCGCGGAGCACAGCCCGCGGGCACGGAGCAGAGGCGGCGTTTCAGCAGAGATCCAATTAGCAGTTCTAATTAGCCTCGATTTCCTTGTCACCTGCAGGTCTCTTCTACTGCTCAGGCTGCATTGCAGAGCTAAAACACCAAGGGGTACGCAAGAGTGGGGGATCCCTCCCGGTAAGAGCCCTCGAGGATGGCACAGCCCTCCTCACCTCCCCCTTTCCAGGTGCCCCGCTCGCCCTGCCCGGCTTGGGGACAGCGGTGGCCGCGGGGAGCAGGCGGGGAGGGAGAGGAGCACAAAATAAACTCTCCTCAAACCTCTGCCGTGCCTTGGCTGGCAAGGAGTGCTCCGAGGGGAATCGAGAGCATGGTAGAGTAGAAAAATGAGGGCATGGGGTAGAGGGGTAATAAGGCATAAAATCACAGCTGGGCAAAAAAAAAAAAAAAAAGGACAGAAAACACTTGCAAGCTGTGAGCTTTGCTCTCTGATTTTGCCTTCCCTGAGCGGCCCTGGGAAGTGGTGCTCCCAGGTCACAGCCAGCCCGTCCCTCCTGGCACAGCTTGTCCCCTACAAGAAGCAAGAACCAAAGTCATGTCTTTGCCTCAGAGCTGTTGGGAAGCAGCTGGGACAAGGTGTGTGGTGACCCTTTGGACAATGTAGAGTGGGAGAAAGCAAAGGCAAGCTTAAAGCATGTAAACCCATGGTTACTCCAGTGAAGAGGGAGTCACAGGCATGTCTGTGCCCCCCTTGGAGAGGTGGGTGGGCTCTGGCAGCAGCACTGGGAGCCTGCTGGCAAAAAGTCTTCATCCTCCATTACGCTCTCTGGAGAGACTTGTGCTTCCCATGATTGCTTGGACAAATTCTTGTGCTCGAGCCAGCAGCTCTCCTCTTGTCTCTTGTAATTACTGTCCCAGTGTTCTCCTTGAGAGAGACCATCTGCTACTCCTCCATCACCAGTCATCTTCCCATTTCCCCGGCGCAGCCCTTTCCCCGGAGAACACGGATAATCGTGCTGATGGTGCATGTCCCGGGGTCCCGCGCTGCTCGTTATGCTCAATCACATCAAAGGCTGCTGCTCCATCAGATGTTGCACCAGCCACGAGCTCGGGGGGCCCTGCTGGACCCCCCAGCCTCCAACAGGACACGCTGGCCAAGAAAAGAACAGCCAAGCTGGTGCTCCTCACCACGGGCAGTGGGAGCTGGTGGCCCCACAAACCCTTGCCCCTGTCTCTCCATGCCTTGCACAGCTGCTGAGCGAACCCCAGAAACTTTCTGGAAGTCAGCTGGAGGGTGGGATATCCCAGGAAGGCAGGGGCTCGTGAGAACGGGCAGCCTGTGGTGGACATATGGGGACCAGCCCAGTGCAGGGTAACTGGGAGCACTGGGGTGACACTGGGCGCTGTTTGAGGGGATAACAGCTGAAACAAGCAGTTTCTGGGTCAGAAGGAGAATGCATTTCAGAGAGCTTTGGGGCTCCCAAGAGCAGCAGGGCTGGGCTTCGAGGCGGAGCAGCGGTGTGGGGGAAGCGACACAGTGCTCGGCTGTACCGTGGTGCCCTGTGCTATTAGTCTCTTGCTTTTAATCAACAGCAAATGAGTCTCTGGGGACCTATTCTCTCACTGCAGGATACCAGAAACTTTCACTGAAGTCAATAGAAGTTACTCCCACCCTTAGGCAGAAGACTGTGGTCCTGGGAAGTTGCTAGGGAGCCGTGATTTATGCTGCGTGTCGCAGGCTCAACCAAAGCTAGCGCCTGCTTCTTGGTATAATTCACAACTAAATGTACATTTATATAAAAAATACAGTAAAACCATCACATTTTATTAGGGGAGGGTGCACGATAAATTTTTACGTCGAAGCTTCCAGCAGCCAAAGATGAAAAGCGTCTTCAGGAAAATCACTGCCATGGAGACAGGTTTTCATCCCGCCGTATCAGGCGGCTCGTTTGTATTTTTAAGGCATCTCATTAGAGCATTAAATGATCTGTAAAGGGTAAAACAGCGTTTTTCTCAGTGGCTCTGGTGCTCACCAAGCTTCGAGCCCCCATGGAGCACGGGGAGGTGGACATGCGGTGCTGGGCACACGCTGAGCCCACCGAGGCTCTCTCTGCCCCCAACCCCATTCCCAGCCTGTCCCCAGGGCCAGGCAGGAGTGCTCGTTTATTCATGCTGGCAGACGTCCTCCTAAAAGCCCCTATAAAACTGATTTCCTGTCTGTTAACCAAAATTATTGTCTACAAAAATAGACGTGCACCTCCTGCAGAATTTACCCAAAGCTTTAGCTGTGTATTCCCATCCCCACGCCCGCGGATGAGCCGGGTGCCAAGCTCCTCTGTCTGTCTTGCCTGTGGCTTTGCGCTGGCTTGTAAGTGTTCCCATGTGCTGGCTCCCTGTGGGCAGCCTCCAGCCCCCCAGGCTGGGAAGCCCTGCTCCTGGCTGCAGCTCCTGTGCTCTCCCCCAGCCCTGCTGTCGTCGCTTCGCTCTCTCCCATCCAAGAGCTCTCGCGCTCTCCCCTCGTGGCAGCGTCTGCTCCCCCATCTGTGAGGCTCCAAGACAGGCTTGCTGGGCTCTGAGTGGCCCTTCTGCTCCAGCTCCTGCTCTTCCTTCCCAAATCCCACACCACGGCTCTGTAAGGCGATGGAATGGTGCAAATGAATGATTTTTAGAGACAACCAATCACCTGTGATCAGAAATCCTTGCACTGTTCCAAGGCCAGAAATAAAACCTACACCTGAATTTGTGGTTCAGGTTTAAAACTGCTGGAGAGCTGCAAGGAGGGTCTGAGCTTCTACAAGCCAGTTTCCTCCAGTATGAAGGAAGAAATAAAATGGTTGGGACAGCAAGAGATGAGTGATTTTGCAGACATTTGTCCCTTCTTTTGGCAGCGTTTCAAGGACATCTGGCACCACCTGGACGTGAGCAGCTCAGTGAGCACAGCAGCTCTGCAGAGGAGCTGGGGGGCCTTCTGTAGCAAGATGATGCACCAAGGGGATATGCCTGAAGAAAGGATCAGTCCTGGAGCAAGGAAACTCTTCGCAATGAGCCCCAAAAGCTCCTGTGCATCCCAGTCCAGAGCTGCTGCATCCCCAGCAACTTGGGGCCACTGGCAGGAACCAGCACAGCTGGGCCAGGAGAGGCATGGGCAGGGACCGACCTGCAGAGCTCTGTGATCACTGTTATCCTCCCCAGCTCCCAGCAGCATGAGGGTAATTCCCATGAAAGCTTCCAATTCATTATTTCCTAAGAAGATTGGTTTTCACAAATGAGCAGCTCTGACTGTACCTAATCGGAGCCTCCCAAACTCAGCCGAGGTTGGACGTAAAATAAAGGCGTGTGGTTGCTTTGCTTGAACACATACCATCTTTTTTTAAAAATGAGTAATTCACAGAAAATTATCCCCATCCCTGCACAAGAAGGACTTGCAGAATTTGTGAAGTGCTCAATATTTTTTATGAAGTGTTTCTAACCTCTTTTTCTGCGAAGAAAAGCTTGGCAGGGGAGCAGCTTACCTGCTCATAAATTAGCGGGCAAATTAAAGAGGACGTACAGCCTTTTTTTTTTTTTTCACTACACTTAACCCAGCTCATGCTTCTAAAATATTTGGGAGTGGTGGTGCTGCAGTGGTGCTCCCGGAGGGGAGATTTGGAGCAAGCAGCACATCTGGCTGTGCCTGACTGGCCTCCATCACCCCTTCCCTGACCTGCATTTTCAACAGGGAAAGAGCAGTGCTGCTGCTGAAGCGCTGACTGAGGGAGCCCAGGAGCGTGAACCAAGGGCAGAATCACTCAATATGTGGCCTGGATCCTATATTTTTCCCCTGGCTTTTGCTCCCAGGCTCCATGACACTTGGCCAGGCCTGGCTTTGGCAGCCTTTGTCCTCCAAACATTGAGTGGTTGCTGGCGCTGCCCGTTACAAACTCTGTGAACTGGCATTTTAGCCTCTCATTAAAAAGGAGGAGGAGGCTGGGAAAAGGAACCTCAATTAAGTGAGGTGAAAGTTAAAGCATCAAGAAAAGCTTTTAATTGAAGCGCAGCCCTGCAGGGAAATGCAAAGGCAAGTCGCTTGTTTGGCAGTTTTACAGATGGTGATAATGTCACACTCTTTGGAGAAAGGAGAGGGAGAAAAGGGAGCTGGGGTGGTCAGGAGCTTTGAAGAAGTAGGACATGTACAAAAGGAATGGGAGGGAAGGCAGAAAGCACTGCTGCATGTTGGCTGCTGGCAGCCTGCCTGCCGGGGTGGCCCTGTCCTCCCTGCCAGGGATGGCCCTGTCCCTGGCATCCAGCATCTCCACCCCTGGGGTCCAGGAGCGCTGCTCGGAGCCTCCCACCTCAGCCAGCACACAGGGAAGCCCCCTTTACCCCACTGAGTGTGTGCTACTCCCCAGGCTGTAGAAAAGTTTCCTGTAATTAACTCAAAATGTT
The DNA here is from genome assembly GCF_036250125.1 of Pseudopipra pipra. Lineage (NCBI taxonomy): Eukaryota > Metazoa > Chordata > Aves > Passeriformes > Pipridae > Pseudopipra > Pseudopipra pipra. The sequence goes on along the minus strand of NC_087563.1, from coordinate 1,498,630 downwards.
ATGGGAAAATGCAGTTTCCTATTCATCATATCTTGTGTGGGAGCCCCATCCAGTTTGCTGTGCCTGCCTGGATGGCACCTTGACAGCAGGGACCCAAGGGAGCAGGACCTTGCAGCTCTTCTCTTCCCTGTTTTCATCTGACTTTTTTAACTTTTTCCTCTCTTTCCCAATTCTATCTGCATTTTCTTGTTCCCTGTCCTGTCCCTGGGGGCTGCCCTGAATGAGGAGACAGCAGTGTTTTGTACAGAAATATCATCCATGTCTCTAGTTTGTGACCTGGAGGAACAATCAAAGGAAGGCTTGAGTCCTCCCTCTACATCCTTAAAGAAACCAACCCAAAAGCTTCTTCCCTTTGCAAACGGGGTGGGAACAACATCTCTGGATTTTGGTGAGCTCAGATTTTTGCCTGCAAGGTTTCCCTGTTATAATAATTCCTGGTAGGCTCTCAGCTTTCCCTCTCTGACATCCCAGATCCCTGATTACCAGTCCCAGGAGATGTTACCCTCTGCAGGGGCAGAGCCCCTCCAGCAGTGTGAGGAACAGCTCAACCCCAGCTCAGTCAGCCTCGAGAACACCACCACTCCCAGAGGGAAGAGTTCCAGCAGGGAAGGTCCTGCAGCTCTGGAGAGTCACCGAGGTTTGATCTCGGCCCCGAACCGCCAGGAAGCACCAGCTGCTGCTCGAGTCAGAAAAAGGTTTCTCTGAAGGGCACCTCGCAGAGAGGAGGTGGAAACCTTGGAGCTGCTGGAATGGAGAGGGATGATCCCTTTGGCAGTGCCTATGCCCAGGGCTGGGTTTTCATTCATATCCTGGAGAACTGGTTTGCAGGCAGGAGCGTAACAAAACCGGGATGCTTCACCAATCTGATCCTGCCCTGAGAACCACGAGATGGGTGAAGATTTGGGAGGAATAACACCGAAATCCCAGAAATCTCAGGGCAGGCTGGGAGCCAATCCAGTGCCAGATTAGCGGCAAGTCAGATTTTAAGTCATCTTTTCCAGATTTCATGCTCATCAACTCAAGGGAGGAGACCTTCACATCTGCCCAGAACTAACCAGTCTGGCCCAGATCTCCAGTTCTTGCTGGCACACACTTACAGTGAGATGCTGAGGAACAACCTGCAGCTGGGGAGTTAATAGCAATAATTATTCCTTGAGTAGTTTGGAACAAGGAACAAACCTCAGAAACTTCGGCACTTGTTGGCTGATCACAGGGATAATGAAGAGAAAGAGCTCGGTGCCTGAATTATTTGTGATGAGTTAATTATGCTGGAAAAGGATGATGGAAGATAGAACAGCAGTCAAAATTTTCTGCCTTTTTTCACCCACACAGTTTTCTCAGATCCACTAAAAATTAATGTGGAGTTCAATATCAGACCCTCTCAAGTGCTGGGTGACTCTGAGCCTGAACACTTTTTGATTTACTACTCTGTCTAGTAGTACTGTGCCTTGCTTGTTTGGATCTCTCCAAGATGTAAATCTGGTGGGAAGTGAAAGGCTTTGATAATCCAAGGTCCTGCTTCTGCAGGGGAGGTGACAACCCTCCCTAGATGACCCTGAACACTTGGAGATAGGACAGAGCTTCCACCTTTTAAGACTAGCCTAGAAATAATGGGGTCATACAAAACCAGAAAGCAAAATGCAAAGACCAGGAGATGGTGGGAGAGGAAGATGAGGCACAAAAACCAAGAGCTGGGAGCTCCTGAGGACGTTTGGGCTTGAGAGACATGAAGTCATGAGGAATATCTCCAAGCAGAGTGATCCTTCCCACAGCCCTGGGCAGGTTTATCCTTGTTCAGCCCCTCGGGATTAACACTGTGGGAAGGTTCTTCCCAGATACTTGCAAGATTTACACAGCTCCAATTTTCCACCCCACTAAAAATTGCAGATCTCCCAGGAAAGATGCTTTCCCATGAGACTTCCCACGGAATCTTGCACATCCCAGGGGGCTGCAGAGCACCCAGCAAGCTCTGGGGTGTGTAGGCTAAGCTAAATCCAGAAGCACACAAGGTATTCTCCATGGGAAGTGCATTACCTGCTCCTGTGCACACAGCAGCTACTGCTGGAGTGGTGATGAAAACTCTGCTGGGATCAGCACACCTTTAATTAATGGCAATTTTGCAGAAAATACTGTGTGTCCAAAATGACCCTGTGACGAATTGAGCACGCTCTCTCACTCTGTTTTCTTTAATCACATGCATCAAGATTTATTGAGACATCCAGGCTGTTTTCTGAGCTTTAGGAGGCTCTTTTTATTGCAAATCCATGGATTTTTATGCATTTGGTAATGGATTTCTGATGGAATTCTGAAGCTGGAGAGAAGCCACTAGCGGGGACTCTTCAGGGCACCACTCTTGGCACGTAAAGAAGGAAAAAAAAATGGAGAGGAAAAAACTTAATGAAAATATATATTTGTATAAACAATCAATGAAGATCGTGTTTGTGTGTTAAACAACCACCTTGAAATTGGTCTGTCTCAAAGGACTGAGCAATTGCAGACTACCTTAGCATGAATGATTTATGACATTCATGAACTTGGCAACTGCATCAGTTTTCCTAAACCTGGCAGCAAACACCACCTGCATATTAAGTGAAGATTTATGATTTATAAAACTCACCTCATTATGCAGAGGAACATGAATTGTCTTATGTGTGCAGTCTATAACTCCTGGGACAGATGAAAAGGCAGCTATGACACACAATTTATGTGTTCTTGCAGCCGAGGTTGGTGAGGGAAAAGCAGGGAGAGTAACTGGGGCTTTGAGCTGGGTACCTTCAAAGCTGTCCACGTCCCTCTCCCTCCCCCCAGAATGCTGCCGTGGCTAAAATTGCCTGTTCTCTTGGAGGAATTAAAAAAAAAAAAACAACCTTGCAAAGATTAATGGTGGAGGTCATGTGAATCAATACACTAAAGTGTGCCCTCCCTCCAAAAAACACAGGGATAGGAAGCATCCCAGGTGCCTCCATGGAAATCATACACTTGGTGTTGAGCTCACTGCTCTTATTTTTCCCCACCTTGTCCTTTTCTGATCTTTCTCACCCAAGGACACAGATTCCTGGCTTCAGGGAGTGAAGGGTTTTGTTCTGGAAGAGGCCAACATGTGGCTCATGGTCAGGGATGGGGCTCATGGCCCCCAGAAAGGAGTGAGGCAACAAACACGTGAGCCCAGGCTGCAGCTGGTTCCCCTCACTGCAGGCCAGAGAGCATTGGAAAGGCTGTTTGAAAGGCAGGGCTGATGGACTGAAACAGGAATGACATGATCCAAGGAGAAAACACCTCAGGGCAGAATTTACCCCAATCAGCCACAGGAGTTTGAGCGAATCGTGGCTTGTGTGTCCTCGTTTCCTCATTTGCTTTAAAAATACACCCAGGGAGCAGACTGTGGTGCAGTTTGCTCGGCAGTGCTGTTGGGGGCTGTCAGAGGGTGCTGAGCTCTCTGGTTGCTGCTGAGAGCTGAAAAGCCACAGCCCAGGGTTCCCCTTGCATGCCCAGGGCACCATAGGACACAGACACCTCCTCCTTCGCTGCCCTGCCTCGAGTGGGGCTCCCACAGGCTGGCCAGGGGTGTCTGTGCTGTCCCCAGGCTCCTGGACCTGTGTCTAGGGAGTGGTTGCTGCAGCAGGGCTGGGACCTGCAGGGACAGCAAGGCAGGGACATCATTGCTCAGGGTCAGGGTGTGATGCCCACTGGCCCCACCAACCCCAGGCTGCTCCTGGACATGGCTGGTGGGTCACAGGCAGAACAAGAGTGCAGTGGGGACTTCAGGCTCCTGCACAGTAGGGCAGCCACGTGTGGGTACCTGATCCTGCCAGGCAGCACCTTCCCAAAACTCAGCAGAGCCTCCTCCTCCTCCTGAAGGAAGGGAGGTGATCTGGGAGCAGCAGTTCAGAGCATCTGAGCTGCCCCTCAGCCCTGAACCAGCTGCTAATTACACCCAGGGGTTTTGGCCTCTCCTGCAGGAGAAAAACATATGTCAGGACTTTGGGTCCCTAATTGGCTGCAGCGCTACTTAAATCCAATTAAGCTGCTTCCATCCCTGGCCTGGCTGCCTGTGCCCACCCTGGGCTGCTGTTGGCTTGGGAAAGTGCAAGGAGGCTCCAGCAATCCCAGTTCCCACAGCCAAGCATCCCCTGCCCCCAGGTAAGCAGGGACTGCAGGAGCTCCCAGAAATCAAGATATAGAGGTCTTGGATGTGTTCCTTTTCAGCAATGAAGGGGTTGGCTTGTGCCAACATGGCTGTAGTGTGGCTTGGTCAAGTGGGAAAGCTCAGCTGGAGGTGAGGAGCTGAGGCTGGAGGCAGTCAGGATGTTCTCCTGCTGCTGTCTGGGGGGACACAATTCACTGTTTATTTTCTGCAGTAAAAGCCTTCACTGAAGCTTTTCAAAATATATCTTGGTGCTGCTGGAGGGAAGGGAGTCAGGAACGTGAATGATTTTATGTTTTCCTCCCTCATTGTTTTACTGCCAAGGTAGCAGAGAAGGAGAATTTCTTCTGTCTGAGCACAAACCGGGAATTCTTCTCCTCCAAATGTTACCCCTTTGTTCATGCCTGTCTCATGAGGCTGATTTCAAAATGCAATTATTGTAACTGCACATATTAAATAAATCACAGGCTCTACCTGGGCTGGGTGTGTTGGCAGCAGCTGATCCAACAGGAGCTTCCTGGCACAGGCCCTGCCAGGCAGGGAAGAGCCTTTCTCTCCTGGCTCTGCCTTCAGACAGGGAGCACAAAGCAAAGTGTTTGCACAGAGGAGCTGCCGAGGCTCCCGGCGCTGCAGCTCACAAAGGGAAGGACAGGTACGTAGGAAATAACAAAGGGAACAGCGGGTACGTATCAATGGAGTGATTTATATTGTTCCCAGAACAAAAAGCTGCATTTTTGCTCAAAAGACAAAGACGCTGCCTCAGGACTTATGCGCTGGCTCGGGAGTTTTGCAGCCTCCAAGCTGCATCGGGAAGGGGGAGTGTGATGGTTCTCGCCGGGTGGAAACTCGGAGAGCAGATTAAACCAGCACAGGTCAAAGGATAGCAAGCAACAGGCACTGCAAGGAACGAGCTCAGAGGGAATTAATGGTGTGGTAACACACCCTTGTGATGGCCTGGAGGAGGGAGCACAGAGCAGTCAAACTTCCCCCAGCTGTACATGTGGTGATTCTGCAAATGCCAGAGAGGGCAGAAAGAGTGGGGAGGACAGGAGGCCAGCAGTGAGGGATTGATTAGTGCCAGCAGAGGCATGTGTGTCACAGGGGAGTGATCCTTCCAAAGCCATTGATAAGGGAAAAACTAGGGAAGCAGAAAGAGGGATGTGTTTGTGTCTCGTGCTGGGATGGTGTAGGGTATGTGAGACACCAGGCCAGAGCACAGGGCTGGTGTGTGCTGGAAAATCCCACTGTGAGCCAGCGAAAGTGGATGAATCCAGCCCTGCTGGGCAAAGGGGAGACTTGTGCCAATGCACATCAAGGTGTGCCCCCAATGGAGGGGCCCCCAGGGCCCCCCCTGCCCACAAGGTTGGCTGGCTGAGCCCTGACAGCCTTCCCACAGCTTGGCTATGGGTGACCTTCAAGCCAGCCCATCCTCTCAGCAGGGCTGAGACCAGCCTTCAGAGCTTTCCCAAAACCAGTCTTTGTACCTCAGCTGCTTCAGATCAGGGTAAAAAAAACATCTGCAGAGTGCAGCAATTGGAAGTTTTCATTTGTAGTATGCTAATTGCCCTCATTATTGTGGTTCCTGGAGGTACCTCGGATCCTTGTTATGGCAGCTGCAGTTGTGTAGGGGTCAGGTGTGACTTGCTCTCCCTCCAGTCAGCTGCATCCTCGGCTGAGGGACAGGTCTCTGCCACCTGACCTGTAGGAAGGAGGTCTGGTGAGCTCCGGCAGACTGGCAGGCAGCCCTCACAACTGCCTGCTTGCTGCCTCTGGGCTGCTTTCTGATTTGTTTTGTTACTCTACAGGCTGATGCTTGTTGCCAGCTCCGCTGGAATCACAGAGGTGACACCAGGGAAGCTTGGAAGGATGCTGTGGGGTTGCCCAGCTCTGTTGAATGCCCACCCCAAACCCTCCTGTTCCTGTTGTGATTCCCCCTGAGATGATCACCTGGCCAAGCATCTGACTGGTGGTTCATCACAACACTGGAACATACGAACTGTTAAATACCCGAGTCAAACAGCTGCATCCTTCCCACCCCTGCAACAGGCTTATTTTTGCCCTGCCTGCTGCAGCCCACCCTCCCCCAGCCAGCCCTTCATTAAGCATTTGAAGAGAACCCTGGATTCCAACAGGGCTCTCCCCTCCTGCACAAAGCACGGTGGGGCTCTGTGATCCAGCCTGGCTCAGGGAGCAGACTGATGTCGTGCTGTGTTTGATCCATCACTGCTTTTTCCATTAGACTCCCCTTCAGTGAGCAGGAAAGCAGCTGAAGTGTGGCTGTTTTGGCAGCTGCCTTGACGAGCCTTTTCACACCCAGTCACCTAAAATCACACAGTGATGGCTCAGGGTAACCCCAATGCACTTGGGAGCCAGAGAGCAGGAGCTGCCCTCAAATCCCTGCGCGTGGGGAACAGTGAAGGTGGAGGAGTTAATGTGGAGCTCCCTGCAGGCCTTGTCGTGCTGCCGGCAGCCCCGGATCATCAGATGCCTCTGATGTGCTTCTTCCACTGAAAACTGTGGAACTCCTTGCAATTTTGTCATTTGCAGTGACATCCTTCTGAGACAGATGCCCATGGAGCTGACAAATGCAGCCAAGTGGTTTGAAGGTTTGTAGGAAAGGACTTGCAGCCCCACTCTGCTCATGCAGTCAAGTAAATGCTCCAGTGTGGATCCCTGTGGGAGTGTGGACAGGACATCCCCATGGAACCCTGCCTTTGCACCCGCCAAAGGGCTGCCCTGCTGGCAGACCAGCCTCTGCAGTGCTGCAAAGCAGCCCTGTGTCTGCAACAGTTAATGGGGAGTAAAATTAATTGAGCCCCCCATGGCAGCTCCTCTGTCTGTGTCACTGTGCTTGTGCCCTGCTGCAGGTGGCTGGTGCCTGTCCTTGCTGTGGATTGTCCCAGAGGAATCTCACTGCCTTGCCCTGCAGTCCCCTCCCTGCCAGCCCCTCACAGATTTCCCCCTTTCTCTTGGAAGGCTTGGGAGCTGATCCTCCTGCTGCAGAGCATTCTCTGGGTCACCAAAGGCAGCAAGTGGAAGCTCTGGAGCTCTTGCAGGGGGTGCTCTGTGTGTCAGCCCACTGCCACCACGGGGGGCTTTGCCAGCTCTGTGGGCTGTGGGCACAACATGGGCAGCAGAGGGGAACACAGGGCAGGTGGGTCCTGAGGGATCAGTGTGTGTGGGAAGAGGGGGGAGAGCAGAGGACACTGCAAGTGGTGCAGTTGAGGGCAAGAGCTAACGGCCATCTGGAGCCCAAAGCTGTGGCTCTTGGTGAGCAGGTGAGCTTCTTGCACCGCAGGAGTGGAGGCTGGAGTTGTGTGCTGGCCTTTACTGGGGGGTCCAGAGGGACCTGCTGCCTGGAGTGTGGACACATGGGCACTGACACCCAGAGTCAGCCAGACCCCAAGGTGCTGTGCCCAGGGCCACTGCAGGTCACATCTGACTTAGAAACAGCCGGGGGGGATTTTGTGACCTCCAGAGCAGGAGATTATTTTTATTTTTTCCTCTTTTTACTATATCTGCAGAGACTGCTGAAACATTGGCTGTTGCTCTGTTGGCAGCTGAGCTGCTCCTATCCAGAGGGGCTCAATGTGGGATGGGACACCCACTCTGCTCACCTCGGAGGGGACGGACGGAGCTCCCAGAGAGCTGCCAGCGCTTGAATCGCTGCCTCGCCGAGAGCCGGGAGCTGTCAGTGAGGGAATGAAGCTATCACTCTCCGGGCTTAGAGCAGCCGCCGGGAAGCAGCGCAAGCACGGCCGGCTGCTGCCCCTGCCTGGCGAGGGGAGAGCCTGGCACCGGCACTGGCACCCTCCCACCCTGCGGGATCGGAGCTGGCCTGGCCAGGACTCCTATTTACACAGGCAAAGGTGGGATGAGGTCAGGCCGGTGTGAGCCATGTGGGAACACTCGGGTGGTCACGGGAGAGCGCTGGTCCTGCCCAGTTACACCGGCTGGGACTGACCCCGTGGGATGGACCCGCTCAGGCAGCACCAGGCAGGGCCATTCCTGGGGTGCTGGGTACAGTTCTGGTGTCCCTGACACGAGAAGGACATGGAACTGCTGGAGCAAACCCAGAGGAGGCCATGGAGTTGCTGAGGGGACTGGAGCACCTCCCCTGTGGGGACAGGCTGGGAGAGCTGGGGCTGCTCAGCCTGGAGGGGAGAAGGTTGTGTGGAGACCTCAGAGCACCTGCGGGTGTCTGAAGGGGCTACAAGGAAGCTCGGGAGGGACTCTGCATCAGGAACTGGAGAGACAGGACAAGAGGGGATGGGTTCAAACTGAAAGAGGGGAAACTTAGGTTAAACACGTGCTGGTTTAAAGGTAAACCGGCAGGAGAAATGAACCCAACTGGAAAGAGATTATAAGTCAGAGTTACAATTTAATAAAAATAATACAATAAATACAATTATATAGACAAACAAATGGTTTTAACCTACAAAACCCGGATGTATAACCCAGCACCCTGGGACACAAACAGAGTGGTGTTTGTTGGCACCTGCACTGAGCTCCACATGGTCCTGAGTCCAAAAGTAAAAGGAGAGGAAAAAAAACCTGTTGGTGTGAGTGATGGTCACAGTCCGGTTGAAAGTGGTGGTCTCACTCTGGCTGAGAGTGGTGGTCGCAGTCCAGTCCAGGTTCTGGTCCTCCTCTGGATCCAACGAATGGTACCAGAAGTCCCAAGACCCCAAGATCATATACACTCAGGTTTGAGTGGGAATGCCCAGCACCTCCTCTAGGGCAGGGAGTTCCGCAATGGGTGGTTGTCAGTCCTGAGGTATTTTTGGAATCCTTGATGTCCCGTTAGCAGACATGACCCCTCAGGCTGGGTGTGGAGGTGCTAATGACTCCCTGGAGGGGAGTTAACATCACCCATAACTATAGCCTGAGGGGTCAGGTGTGCTCTGGGCAGCTGCTGCAAATGGTCTATTGTTAACAGTTCCTGGGAAATGTTATTATAGAATGCACAGTTTGGGTTACACCCACACAGTGATGAACTGCTCCTGGCTGCTCTAACTAGGACAAGACATTAGGAAGAAATCCTCTCCTGTGAGGGTGGTGAGACTGGCACAGGTTGCCCAGGGGGGCTGTGGATGTGCCAACACTGAAAGTGTCCAAGGCCAGGTTGGAAGGGGCTTGGAGTAACCTGGGCAGGTGGAAGGTGTCCTTGCCCATGGCAGGGAGTAGGAACTGGATGATCTAAGGTCTATTTGAATCATGCAACATTCTATGGTTCGCTGTCCTGGCAACCCAGTGCCAGCCCAGGGGCACATCCCAAACCTGCAGCCACAGCTCATGTGTGGGGTGGGCTGATGAGCTCCCTGTGCCATGTGGGAGTCCCTGACAAACCCAGAGGCAGCCAGCTGTGTGAAACTGGGAGCAGTTGGAGCACCAGAGCTGGGCTCCAGGCTTTCAGGTTCCAGCTGTTAGCCTGAATGTGCCTTTGGGAAAAGGGCATTAAACCAACACAACTGGGATGGAGACAAGGATGTGCTCAGTCAGAGAGTGCCAAACTGACACAGCTTTTCTTCTGCTGTGCCTCTGGCATTGCCAGGAGCTGTGTTAGGGCTCAGCCCCTGCAGGGAAAGGCCTCACAGATGCCCTTGACCCACATTCCTGAGCCCTGGGAGTCTTTTTAGCCAAAGCACAGAATCATCAAGGTTGAAAGAGACTTTGGAGATTATCCAGTCCAACTATGTACCCACTGGAATCACTGACCCATCACCCAGATCCAGACACCTCCTGAACACCTCCAGGGATGGTGACTCCACCTCCTCCCTGGGCAGCCCCTTCCAGTGCCTGACCACCCCTGCAGTGGAGAAATTCTTCCCAATATCTAATCTGAATCTCCTCTGTCTCAGTTTAAGGCCATTTCCCAGCATCACAGAGTGGGTGAGGTTTGAAGGGCCCACAGTGGCTCATCTGGGCCCACCTCCCTGCTCCAGCAGGGCCATCCCACAGCACATGGCACAGGATTGTGTCCACACAGCTCTGCAAGATCTCCAGTCAGGAGACTCCACACCCTCTCTGCTCTCTCTCCAGGGCTGGGTCACTGCCCAGCAAAGAAGTTCTTCCTCCTGTCCAGCTGCAACTTCCCGGGCATCAGTTCCTGCCCGTCCCTCCTGGGCCATTGCTGGGCCCCCCGAGCAGAGCCTGCTCCAGCCTCTGCCCCCTCCCTGCAGCCCCTGACACAGCCTGGGGAGGGCCCCTCTCAGGCTCTGCTCTGGAGGCTGAACAGCCCCAGCTCCCTCAGCCTTTGCTGCTCCCAGAGCTGCTCCAGCCCTTGGGCATCTCCGCAGCCTGCGCTGGCCCCGCTGCAGGAGCTCCCTGGCCCTGCTGTGCTGAGGAGCCCGAGCTGGGCCCAGCCCTGCAGATGTGCCTGCCCAGGGCTGGCCAGAGGGGCAGGATCCCCTCCCTGCCCTGCTCCAAGGCTCTTCCTGATGCCCCCAGGATCCCTTTGGCCTCCTTGGCCCCTAGGACACACGGCTGGGCAGGGACAGCTGGTTGTCCTCCAGAGCTGCTCTTCCCAACCCTCCCCACACACATTCCCTGTTTCCCGTTTCCCGTTCCCGCTCTGAAGGTCCCGCCCTGACCCCTCCCGCCCCGCATGGCGCATGCGCGTGGCGATGCCCTCGCGCAGGTGCCGCCCCGCGCTCCCTGCGCATGCGCAGCGCCGTCCCTGACGCAAGGCCGCTGCAATCGCTGCGCTTTATCCTGGCCGACCTTGAGCGCGCGCCCGCCGTAGGACCCGGGCTGCCCCGCTCCGCGCCGGTGCGCCCCGCGCCGCTCCGCCGCCCCTCTCCCGCCCCGGCGCGCCCCGGCGGGCGCCGCGATCTCTCCATCGGTGCCGCCGAGGCCGCACGCAGCCGCGCCGCGGAGAACGGCGGGGCGGCAGCGCGCCCGGAGCGAGCGGCGGAATCGGGCGTTCCGTGGGGCGGCCCAGGGCGGAGGGTCCTGCGGCGCCCTCTCGCCCCCCCCGCGGCCCACGTGTGTGGAGGGTTCCAGAAGCGCCGCGCGCCGTGTCCGTGTCCGCGCGGGCTGTGCAGCCATGCTGAGCGCGAGCCGCGCCGCCACACTGCCCCTGCGCCGGGCGCGCGCCCGGCCCGCGCACCCCGCCCCGCGCGCGCAGGTACCGCGGCGGGGACGGGGGGAGAGACGGGCAGGCCTGAGGCGGCACCGGGGGGGCGGCGGGATTAGCGAGGACGGGGTGTCCGGGGCGCAGCAGGGGATGCTGTGGGGACGTCGCGGGGCTGTGCGGTCCCGAGGGGTCGGAGGGAGCGGGAGAGAGACGAGCAGGCCTAGGGGAGGGCCGGGAGTAACGGGCTGTGGGACATGGGAGAGCGGGAGGGGCTGTGGGGGCTGCAGGGGACCGGGGGATCAGAGGGGACGGGAGAAGCTCTGGGGGAAGGCCGGGGGATGCTGTGGGGACATTACGGGGCTGTGAGGCCTGGAGGGACTGGGGCACAGACAGAAGGGCCTTCGGAGGGGGGTCAGGGGACATTGCGGGGCGGGGGCGAGTCCCGATCCCCCCCGGACAGGCCCGGGCCGCGGCCCCTCAGGTGCTCAGGTTTTATTCAGAAAATATCACTGTGGGCGCGGCTTGGAGCAGCCCCAGGGGGCGCAGAGGGACCTGTTCGCGTGGCTGGGTCTGTTTTGTATAAAGTGAATTTGTGGTGGGAGTGGTGGGTCCCTCACTCTCCGAGTGACGGTGAGAGAGGGACCGCGCTGGGAAGGGCAGGATTTACGGACAGGCAGGGATGGCACATCCCACAACACTGGCCACAGCAGCCTCACCCACCCACGGGCTGTACCTGCGTCACAGGTCCTGAAAAATGAGCAAAATATTCCTGTCGTGTCCCTGTTTGTATTGAGATGTCTCGTTAAAAGCTCATTCTCAAACAGAACAAGGGCTAAAGCTCCCAGAGCCTCTAGGATGCTGGTTTACATGTGCAGAGGGGTGGCCACTGCAGAAGGGCTCAGAGTGGCCAAGCTGCTGGAGCTGTGCAGCAGAATCTGGAGCACAGATCCCTCAAGGGATGTAGGAGGTCGTTTGCTGCTGACCAGGCACAAAGCCTCGAGAAATGGGGTTAATGTTTATCTGGTGCTGCTGCTCACTGGAAGCTGAAGGTTCAGAGTTGACTTGCTGAAATGTCTCTTTGCTGGTAACACGTTCATAGGCTGTCCTGTCTGAGGGAAATGCTCCGTTCTGTCATAGAAATCAGGGGTATGGCAGATGAATTGGTGCAGTAATTGGGGTTTTTTAAATCAATTTGACTCTTTCTCAAATCCCTCCTTAGTCTGCGCCCAAGTTTTTAAAGATAAACACTGTAGTGGGACAGTGTAGCTTCAGACACTGCTTGCCTCTGAAAGCCTTGGTTTGAAGACCACTTGATGTTTTAAACTAAGTTTCCATCGATGTGTCTGTTTTCAGACGTTCTGGAATGGCCTCAGTCAGAATGTCCTCAGAGCAGCCTCCATCAGGAGATATGCGTGAGTATTCCCTTGGGGTTTGGGGTTTGGTTGCTTGATGTTGATATTTACTGTCCTCTTGATACCAGAACTGGTTGTTGTAGCCAGAGATGGAGTAACAGAGCAAACCCAGCAAAATAAAACCAGAACCTCCGCGTGGAACTTTTCTGAGGCTGTTTCTTTATCTCCAAGGGAACTTTGAGAACTGCTCTTTGCCTCTTCTCCCACAAAATGTGGATTGTTGAGATTTGTTTGATTAAAAACAAACAAACTAAAAAGTACCCTGAACATTGATGGAACAAGTTGTTTTACACTGCCATGGAATGAGTGATGCCTGGCTCCATTGCTCTGGGGATAAAGTTCATTTCAAACAGCTCATGCATTTGAATCACTTATTTTTCCTGTTCCAAGGTAGTGGGAAATGAGTAGCAGTTGGTTTTGCCTTAGTCAAACATTTGTGGCTGATGCTGATTTGGGCATTGGCTGGGAAATCTGCCTTAGGAAAACTGGTTCTGTTTGATGCAGACAACCTGAGCAGGTGGACATTCCAAGATCACTGCTTTGTTCCTGGAACTGGTGTTAGAGCCACTGACAGCCTGGGGAGGGAGATGATGATGTCCTGGTGATAAACACAGTCCTGCTCTGCCTGCAGAATGCCTTCCCCATCCCAGAGCATGGCTCTGTAAGGCAAAGCTGTGATTCAGGGTTCTCTGAGCCTCGAGAGGGCTAATATACTCTTCCTAGAAAGGAGGAGGAGGTTCCAATTTTTTTTTAATCCCATTTTCCAGACTTAAATTAACTTGTTGCTCCTCAGGATCAAAAAGGTGATTTCCTTTGGCTCTGGCTCAGAGAACCCCACGTGGGCTGAGCAATTTATCATTGTGGATCCTTCTCCCCATGCTAAGCAATGATAAATAAACAAATACCATCTATTTAGTAGTATTTTGACTCCAGGTGGCTGTTTTCAAACAAGTTGAAACATCAAAGTTGCCCAGAGAAGCTGTGGCTGCCCCTGGATCCCTGGAAGTGTCCAAGGCCAGGTTGGACAGGGTTTGGAGCAACCTGGGCTAGTGGAAGGTGTCCCTGCCCATGGCAGTGGACACCTCAGTGGTGTCCTCACCTCAGTGGAATGAGATGATCTTTAAAGTCCCTTCCAATCCAAACCAGTCTGTGACTATGATCAAAAGTAACCCAAAACAAGTCCGGTCTGTGTAGGGACAAAATTAGTTATGATTTTGTTTTATGTCAAAATCACAAGAGTTGTTGAGAAAATAAATATATATGTATATAGTAAAGATATTTTGGTGAAGAGGAATATTTTGGATGTTTATTCTAACAAACAAGGATTTACCTGTAAATGATCTGATTGAGAACAGAGGCACAAGATTAAATTCCAGTGTAAGAGTTGGAGAATGCCTTAGGTCAGGATGCAGCATGGATTTGCTTCAGCATCAGCTGGAAAATTGCTTTTGTCCTGTCTTCAGGGCTGGCAGTTTTTTTTACTATCTAGTTCTCTTTAGCAGTAATTTCATTTTCCCCCACTGTGCTTTGCAGTTCAGAAGCCATTAAAGGGGCCGTCATCGGGATTGATTTGGGCACCACCAACTCCTGCGTGGCCGTCATGGAAGGGAAGCAAGCGAAGGTGAGTGAGGAGGGAGCGTTGTTAGGATTGGAGTGTCCAGCTCAGTGCCCCCGGGGCGATTCCCTGCTCACGCTGTCCTGTGTCCCAGGTGCTGGAGAACTCGGAGGGAGCGCGCACCACGCCGTCGGTGGTGGCGTTCTCGGCGGACGGCGAGCGCCTGGTGGGGATGCCGGCCAAGCGCCAGGCGGTCACCAACCCACACAACACCTTCTACGCCACCAAGCGCCTCATCGGGCGCCGCTTCGACGACTCGGAGGTGAAGAAGGACATGTGAGTGAGGGGAGCGACCCCACTGCCAGCAAGGGGGGCAGACAACACCAGCCTCTTTGCTTTAAAATATGACCCTGTTGTGGGTGAAGTGGTTCTGCCCTCGGGTCTCATTGCTCCTGTCTGAGGGCCAAGCTTTCCAGGTTTTCAGAGCTTCAGAGAATGTCCTGAGTTGGACCCACAAGGATCATTGAGTCCAACTCTTAGAGGAATGGCCCTTCCATTGAACTCACAACACTGGTGTTGGTAGCACCATGCTCTGACCAACTGAGGTCATCTCAGGATCTCTTAGTTTTTGATCACTTAAGGCTTTCAGAGAAGAAGTAAAAAAGTCTTCCTGATGTGGAAGGAAAAAGTGAAGACTTTTCTCATTCTTGAGGGTATTTCTAATCAAAGCTGTAAGATCATACCTCAGGTTTATGATTAAATGATGTATAGCTGATTAAAAGCAGGAGCAGCATATTGGTACTCCTGGGCCTCTGGATCTGAGGCTGCTGCTGGCAAGCTCAGTGTTCTTTGTCTAGAGCTTGTCCATGTTACCTGGTGACAGAGCAACTGAGCGTGGAATGCTGGTGTTTTGCAGTAAGAACGTCCCGTTTAAGATTGTCCGTGCCTCCAACGGGGACGCCTGGGTGGAGGCCCATGGGAAGCTCTACTCTCCCAGCCAGATCGGTGCCTTTGTCCTGATGAAGATGAAGGAAACTGCAGGTTGGTACAGTTTGGTCTTTGTTGTCTGTGTGCTTTGTAAATGGAGGTGCTGCAGCCAAAAAGGTGCTTTTTTGGTACCAAAACCTCACAGAACAGGGCAGGTGGGGGGTAGGGTACAGAGTGGGCTCTTAGGAAGCCTCAAGGAAGATCATTCCCTCCTCAATCCCAGACCTTTGGCAAGATATTAGTGCTTTACTTAAAGGGTACTCTTACCAGAATTAAGTACTGCCTGAGCTGATCCTCACTGTGATTGAGTTCACACTCACTCAGAAGGGGGAGCTCCGTTTCCTTGGAAGCCCAGTCCTTGTGCCTCCCTGGCTGCAGCTGAGCACGGGCTGGGGCAGCCAGGCCTTGCAGTGGCTTTGTTCTCCCTCAGCTGCTGGGTGGAGAGCATGTAGGGAGAGAGGGAGTGTTAAGGGACCCCATTGTTGGGCTCAATGAATGGCTAATTAGCCAGTGGGGACTTTAAATGATCACTGGGGGAAAAGAGCCATTGACCTGGAGGATTTTTTTTTTTCTATTTCAATTCCTATAAAATGGTTTCTGGGGACACTGAGTGATACAGAGAGGGAACAGTCAGTGGCTGTCTTCTTCATCCTCATTGGTAAATATTGTGTCCAGTGATAGGTGTGAGGAGGGCAGGATTGAAGCTTCATCCAGAGGTTATTGTTTTTCCAGTGTTAGGTCCTGGACATTTGCCAAAGCTCCACTCAAGAATGTGTGGTATGTGAGCATCTAGAGATGATAATTCTGGCTTTTATTTGGAGGATGGTGTGCCTCTGCCTTAGACATAAAGGTGTTGGCTTTTGGCCTGGGTGCTCCATGACTCCACCTATGGAAGGATCTGGCTCTGCAAGCAGCAGAGAACAGTGCAATGGGTGAGCTCTGTGCTGGGGTAGTGCACAGCCATGAGTCCTGTCAGGGCACCCTGCACATTCTTTTCAGCAGGTCTGAATCTGCATTTCCTGGCATCCTTCTCTTTTTACTGAGAGCAGTTCATGACCTTAAATTGAGGTGTAATACGTGTTTTTCTGACTTGCTGTCTCAAAAATTAAACACAAACTTATTTTAATAAGTGTTCTGAAAATTAATTTAGTAAGTATTGAACTAATTAAATGCTTATAAAGTTAGTATATGTACATTATTTGTACTGTGTAAGTTACCAACAGCAGATTTGGTAATCAGGATGAAAAAGAGGAAATTTGAAATGCATCACATGTTGAACCCTCAAAAAAAGTGGAGAACAGCTTCAGCTTTGCACACTAAATAGACAAGTTAAGGTCAAAGATGAATTCACACCAGTGCCATCCAGTCACTGATGGAGTTGTGGAGGTGCTGCCAAAATAGGGCTGTGCTGTCAAAAGTCTACAAACTATTCCATGTTATGTGAAAGAACTGAATTTCTGCACAGCTCCCTCTGCATCTTCCCAGAAAACAGCAAGTCTTTCTTGTGTTGTTAATTCAGAAAAATGATTTCAAACTACTTAATAATGGAGAGAGACTATTTGCAAGTGCATGTAGTGACAGGACAAGGGGGAATGGATTCAAACTAAAAGAGAGTGAGTTTAGATTAGACATTAGGAGGAAGTTCTTCCCTGTGAGGGTGGGGAGGCCCTGGCACAGGTTGCCCAGAGAAGCTGTGGCTGCCCCTGGATCCCTGGAAGTGTCCAAGGCCAGGTTGGACAGGGCTTGGAGCAACCTGGGCTAGTGGAAGGTGTCCCTGCCCATGGCAGGGGGTGGAATGAGATGGGCTTTAAGGTCCCTTCCAGCCCAAACCATTCTGTGATTCTGTGAATAATGACTTGGTGTTCTTACAAGGATAACCTTCTGTTTTGTCTCCTTTTTCCAGAAAATTACCTGGGGCACGCAGCAAAGAATGCTGTGATCACAGTCCCTGCTTACTTCAATGATTCTCAGAGACAGGTACTCATCAAGCTATAAGATTTGGGGGCTTATAAATTGCATTTAACTTCGGTAGTCAGCACTGTTCCTCTTTATCCCTAAGGCTACCAAAGATGCTGGGCAGATCGCTGGCTTGAATGTTTTGAGGGTGATTAATGAACCAACAGCAGCTGCACTTGCCTATGGTCTGGACAAGTCAGAAGACAAAGTGTGAGTGCCTGTGCATTGCACCTCCCCTCTCCCAAATAACGTGCTGGGATTTGCTTTGGAAATGCCTCTTGTTCTTCCTGGTTTTTGGAGCGTTGGTTGGAGTTGTGCCAAGGTGGACTCACAGCCATGAGTCAGAGCTGTGCAATGTCACCTCTGCTCTGTGCCAGCCAACCTTGTTACAGAAGGAGAGTTCATAACTTGCAGCTACAACTTAATTATCAAACCTGATGTCAATTTAATGATCTTGCCCACTGGTGGCAGTGCTGGGTGTGGCAGGACAGCTGGGTGACAGCCAGTGGTGCTGCAGGGCAGCACAGGAGGTACCCTGAGCTGTGGCAGGTACCCATGGCCTGCAGCTTCCCTGCCTGCGTTCAGCCCTCTGCTGCTGTCAGGGCTGGTTACGTAAATGCAGGGCTTCTGTTAGAGATTGTGTATTTCTGATGGAGATGACAGTGCTGTGAAAGCCTCACATTCTGAAATGTGTTTCATAATAGTTGTGGTGTCCCTGCCCTTGTCATTGGATGTGGGTCTGGTTTTGAAGAGGGAGGAACTGCCCTCTCTGAAATAACGGGCAAGGTTGGGCATTGTGCAGCACAGCCTGAGAAACTGCCCCGTGGACTCACAGTGCTCAAAGGATTTGTGCACTGTGAGGTTTGTTTACTGCTGTCTTTAGAGGGGCTGTTAACTTCTGTGGGCAACAGAGTGAGTTCTGCACACTGCATCTTTTGGGGAGAGTGAGTTTTGAGCCACACAACTTTGTCTAGAAAGTGATGTTTTCCTGCCTTTCTCCCTGCAGCATTGCAGTCTACGATCTGGGTGGTGGCACTTTCGATATTTCTGTGCTGGAAATCCAGAAGGGGGTCTTTGAGGTGAAGTCCACCAATGGTGACACTTTCTTAGGTGGAGAAGATTTTGACCAGGCTTTACTACAGCATATTGTGAAAGAGTTCAAGAGAGAGGTAAGGTGTCTCTTCAGAGCAGAGTGTTACCCTGCTTTTCAAACTCACTTCTGTAGAAGAATGGAATCTTTAATTATTAGGACTTGTTTTGTCACTTATGGCACAGTTAAAATTTAAGAGTATTAGACACCTGTTGGCCCAGCTTCCAGTTCTTACATTTGTCTTCTTGAGGTGGATTATTCATCTTCTGGAAGACATGGAATAGCAGGACTTCTGCCTTTTTTCTCTCTTGTGTAGCAGGACTCTCCTATGCATAGTCTGCTTGCTTTTAAAAATCAGTATCTGGTGCAGTTGAACGTGATAGCACAGGTGTAAGACAGGGTTTGCTGGAGGAAACTGCAATGGTAATTCCAACTCCTTTGCTAATTCAGCCTTGTCTTTATATTCTGTGATGCAGCAGCTTTTCCAAGCTTTTAATCTGTACCTTACTGTATAATCACTTGCAGAGCAGAGAGGGCTGGCACATTTGAAATGCTAAATACCTCTGCCAGAAGTGAGAGAGCAGCAGAAGTGCACGTAGCAGGCTGTATTCTAGAAATATCTTTAGAGTCAAGAGTGGTGAGAAGGTGAACTGCGGTGAGGTGACTCCTGAGCAGAAGCTGAGTCTGTTAACCTGTTGTTTGTCACTCAGACGGGTGTTGACCTCACTAAAGACAACATGGCCCTTCAGAGAGTGAGAGAAGCATCAGAGAAAGCCAAGTGTGAGCTCTCATCATCTGTGCAGGTACGTGCCTGGGTCCAGAGCAGTCTGGTACAATGTTGTGAGATGCTGTGAGTTTTGCATTGGCTTTGTGTACAAAGCTCTGACATTGCTGATTTTTCTTGTGGCAGAACAAGCTCTTCTGTGTAACCAAACAGTGTCACTGTCACAGCAAGTCCAGTACCAGGATGAGCTGTTCTGGAGCACAGTTGCTTGTTGGGAGCTGAGAATGGTGCTGGATTTTGCCTTTTTTTCTGGCAGTGTGTTTTCTGATCCTATAGGGAATGTGACCTTGTTCCCAGCTTACTCTGTGTTTCAGAATTTCCCTGTGCTGCAGGGAATTCAGCTGCAGCCAGTGCTGCTGGGTTACTGGAACCACTTATTTGTGCAAGCTCTTCGAAAGCCTTGGAAAACCTTGATGCTACTCATTCCATTGAAACAGCTAATTTGTGTAGTGATTTCTATAAAGAATCTCAACTTACTTGCCTATAGAAGAGTTGTCCAGACATTGGGCAACATACACCCCCTTTCCTTTTTCCATCCACTTTGTGTATTAATGCATTCAAGCGTGTCCTTTATTCACTACTGAATGAGGAGCTTGAGAAGGAGCAAGTTGGGAGTGTAATAGTCCTGGCTAAGTGAAATTAAGGTCAATTATATAGTAATTGAAATGGGGACTCTGCCAATTTCTAGGTTCTGAATAAACATTTTTAATTTTATTTGATGGTGGTCTTTTTGTTGGCCAGTGGGGAGCTCATAGCAAGGAGTTTAGGCCAGTCACAATGGATGCTTAGTTCTGCCAGAGACATAGCAGGCTCTGTTTTATGTGCTCAAGAGCTGGCAAATCCAGTTTGTTCATAGCAGGAAAAACTGAATTCCTTAACTCTTTAGCAGTGAAGGGAAAACAACTTGCTTTTGGCCCCATTTTCCCCTCATGCTTTTTACCACACTGTTTGTAAAGTGACTGCACACCTCTAGTCAGTAACGTGGCTTTAGTTCTTGTTGTGTAAACTTAATCTCTAGAGCTTAAAGCACTAATGTTTTAATTGCTTTGATTTGTAGTGTCTTTTGATGTCAGCATGACTCAGCACTTGAATGATTTCAGTATAAGATTTGCTTTAAAAATCCAGCATGTGAATTTGTAAGAGATTCAGAAATAGCCATAGGAAGTGGGGATTATGGTCCCTTGCACTAATTAACTTTGGCTGTGGAACATGAGTTATTGGCATTTAGAAAACAGCCATGAGTTCTTTTCTTCAAGGAGCTTACCTGATATGGAATGTTAGTTGGCAGAATCTTTGGGAACTCTGAAGATGGGCTTTTTCCTGAGTTGTGCTAAAGGAACAGGATTAATGTTGTCACTTCCAGTGTTTCAGCTCTTACCTCTTGGCTATGACTAATGAATTTGTTTTTCTTAACAATGCAAAACCTTGCAGTAACACAGTATTAAAATGGGAGCTTAACAGTTGTAACCGTGAGATGTGGAACAAAATAACTGTCTCTTCTCTGAGAGAAGAGACAAACATAAAAGTGTTCCTGCTGCCACCTAAGGCCTGGGCTGTAGGGTGAGCAGTCATGCAGATGCTTCAGGACAGGCCAACAGAAGCTGTAACTTGATCTGACTGTGGAGCAGCCCTATTTTCCATTGCTGTGTTCACTCCAAGCCTGTTTCTGTGCTGCAGACTGACATCAACCTGCCCTACCTGACCATGGATGCCTCCGGACCAAAGCACTTGAACATGAAGCTGACTCGGGCACAGTTTGAGGGCATCGTGGCTGATCTCATCAAGAGGACGGTGGCACCGTGCCAGAAGGCCATGCAGGATGCTGAAGTCAGCAAGAGTGACATTGGGGAAGTCATCCTGGTCGGTGGCATGACCAGAATGCCAAAGGTATGAGCTCAGTCCCTACTCCAGGCAGAGCTGGCACAGCTGCCCTGGGCTTGCAGCAGAAAAGCTGAGGGTCTGGTGGCTTCAGAGCCCCAGCAGCTGAGGGCCCCCAGAGCAGAGCAGATGTGCTGAGGAGTCCCATGGAAACAGTGCTGAGGGACTCTCATCCTGTTAATTAGCTCAGCTTGGTCTGGGGGCTGTAGCTGAGTTGCACTTCACAAAGTGAAGCGGGACATGTCTGGAGTTGCATGTCCAGCTGCAGCCTGATGTTCTGGTATGGATGGACAGAGGCAGCACTGTGGAGATGTACAGGGTGTTTCTCTTGCTGTGGCCTCAGTGTGTGATAAAGGTACACTTCAATGACAGTCACCTGTCAGTAATCTTTGCCCCCCATGGGCTTTGCTCCCTGTATAGAGCACTTACAGCAGCTGGGAAGAAGCTGCAGGAGCAGAACTGCTCTGATACCTGCTGGCTGTGTGATCAGATACCTGTTGGAGGCTGGGTGTTGGCAGGCCCATTTCCCTGTCTGTTCCAGACACTCCTTATCTAATGCCTGGCCCTTCTATTCAGTGCAGATAAGCACCAACAGGTAACTTAAAAGACTGCTGTGCTGACATGCACAGTCTTGTAGATAAGGTGCTGTCTGCCGGTGATTCACTGCTCCTGTTCCAGCCAGTCAGGCTGCTGCTCCCCAAACCAGAGCTGAACAGGGATGTGCACTGCTCTCTCCAAGGGTCAGCGTGTCCTCTCCTACAGAGCATCAGAATCTCATTCCAGAGGAATCAGTCAGGCCTGGACTGTTTGTTTGCTGTTAAGATTCGTGATTTGCAGGTCCTCTCTAGGGCAGTATGTGTGTACATGGTCCTGCTTGGGGTTCATTTGGAGTTTGGTGAGAGGGTTTTTCCTCCCTGTATTAAATGACCCTGATGGCTGGAGGTGATATTTGTGTGAGCAGAAGGTCACCCAGAGCAACAAGATAAACAGAAGCTCCTGATCTGACCAAAACTTAAGTGGAGTAACTCTGCTATATGTTCCCAAAATCCTTGTTGTTCCAGCTGGATAAAGGAAAAATGGTGTGATTACTTACATATAAAGTGATGACAAACACTCAGTGGGAAAGCCTCTTCTGAAACATTATGTATCCTTTAGGGGCGGAAGACGGGACTTAAATATTGATTTTTATTTTTTTGTATTTACTTTTCCTTCCCCCCTCCTTTATAACCCCCAGCATCTGTGGCCTTATGCTTACAGAATGCTTTCCTGAGTGCCTGTAGTTACAGCTCTGGTTCTGAAATCAGTGCTGATGTGTTGTACACAGTCCAGAACCTTCTCTTCTGTATGTTGTTCTCTTCTCTTCACCCTGCTAGGGGGGAATGTGGCTCCTTTGGAGCGCTTCCATGGCCAGTACTCAAGGAGAAGTACCGTGGGTGGTTAGAAGTAATGTTTCTGTAAAATATGCCTCCAGAGGGAAAGACTTGCACTTAATTATATGCTCACACATAAAGAGTGTTCCTCTGTAATGAACACTCTGGGCAGGTGTCTCCTGGCTGCAGTGCAGAGCTGGGTGTTTGCTCCCAGCAGTTTTCCAGGCATGTTGTGCTCCCCTGTGCTGGTGTGTGCCCAACAGCTGTACTCGGAGAGGAGCACAAGTCCCACACCCTTCCCCTGTGGGGCAGAGCAGGGGAGTTCTGGGCTGTGCTCTGGTGCAGACCCTTGCTGCATTCCCATGTGGATGCCTCAGCAGTAAGTCTGTTGGAATCATGGGCACAGTCCTTCCAAAGGGGCCGAGCAGTGCAGTGCTAACAACGCCTCTCAGGCTGCTGACACGGCACATCTGCTCTGCTGAAACAGCCTGTTCAATAAAGAGTTGGAAAATTCTGGTCTTTACACAATTCCCTTTTTTTTCTCCTTTATTGCACACAAACAACATGAACTGTGCTTCTGGATTTGTTTTACCTTCCCTGTGTGTACCTCCACAGCTGTGCTGTCCTTGACAGCTGTGTTCTGCTCAGCGTTGGCTTGTGCGAGTTCCCAGGGAGCGTGGAGTGATCCCTTCTGAATATGGCTGGGCTACATAAAAGCACTGCTGTGAGTTGACTTGCAGCTGCAAACTTGATGGCACAAAAGCCTCCAGAGAAGGGGTTGTCTAGACTGAAACGAGTGCATTTCATAGGGTGCATGGAAGATGGGGCACAGACCTGAAGCTCAGTGTCTCTGTTGTGCCACAGGCTCGTGTGGCAGCAGGAGCCCAGGGATGCCAGGCTGAGCCCAGGCTGGCACGTTCTGTGGCAGTGGTGGTTCCTCCAGTACAGCTGTGCTGTCTCCATGCAGGTGCAGCAGACTGTGCAGGAGTTGTTTGGCCGTGCTCCCAGCAAAGCCGTGAATCCTGACGAGGCCGTGGCCATCGGTGCAGCCATCCAGGGTGGGGTGTTGGCTGGGGACGTCACTGACGTGCTGCTGCTGGATGTAACCCCCCTCTCCTTGGGCATTGAGACACTGGGAGGTGTCTTCACAAAGCTCATCAACAGGAACACCACCATCCCAACCAAGAAGAGCCAGGTACGAATTGACTCTGGATGGGGGACTTTCAGGGTGCTCTTGGACACCCAGTGAAGGCTTCTCAAAGCATCCCAGTAGATGGTCTTGTCTCCTCCTCATCTGGCAAGGAGAAGCAGTTGTAGAAATGAGGTTGAATGTCAGTCAGTGAGTATCTCTGTTGATTATTAGTGTGCCCAGGAGTGGAGGGGAATTGAATTAAAGGGTGCCAGGATAGCCCAGGATGATAGCTCAGGGTTGTTGCAGTGTGTGTGCCATGATGTCAACTGTCAACACATCATTCTGAAGAAGAATTGTGTGGAGACTTTCTGCAACTGAGCACCACACCCGCTGAACACCGCCTTTCTTGGGCTGCATGCCTCAGGAGGAGTTATCTTCTTTCCTATGTTTTAAGGCTCTGACAGACTTGGGTGTGATCCTTTCCTTCCTTGGCCTTGTCTGGGCCTGCTGCTGTGTGCTCACTGATAACCCCGGAGCTGCCTGGGGCGTGGGCTTGGGGCAGAGCCCAGCTGCTTCAGGGGGAGATGTTCTTGGGGGGGTGGCTGCCATGGAACCTGCTGCTGACACAGCATGGCCTGTTTTTGTGCCTCCAAGTGCACACAGGACAAGATGCCAGTGAGCTTGGCTGTTGCTAGTCTTGATGCCTTGAAATTTTGTCAGAGGAACAGGAGAACAATGAACATTTAGTGATTCTTTCTGTTCCAAGTAGCTTCCTTTTATTCCTTCAGTCAGTTTGTAACTGCATCAGTTCGTGTGTTCCAATTTATTAGCTGTACAGTAACACACTGTTCCTTTTCCATAGGTGTTTTCTACAGCTGCTGATGGGCAAACACAAGTGGAGATCAAAGTGTGCCAGGGAGAGAGAGAGATGGCGAGTGACAACAAACTCCTTGGCCAGTTCACACTGGTATGTGGGCTACTCTGGTCATGACCTTAGGCTCGACCTTCTTTGAGACACTCAGAGCCTTCTCCATTTCAGTTGACCCCTCAAGGCAGTGTTGAGGGGGAGTCACTTACAGAAGACATTTGATCCCATTTGTAGTAAAAAAGTAGCTTCCAGAGGTACGGCCCAGCTCTGGGACAGCCTTTCTGTGGCAGGGGAGCAACTAGCATTTAAGATGGAGGTGAGAGTCTCTTGAGCAGCCTTATGTGGCACAGGGGCTGCTGCAGCTTTAGGGCCTGCTGACCTAAAAGGGCTCTCTGGGCACAAAAGACCTCTGCAGTCCCAAGCCTGTGCAGCAGATAAGCTGAAGGCTGGCCTTTCCTCTGGTGTTGCAGAGACAGGACTTGGAGCAGGCTCCAGGATACCTGCAGTCCCTGTGAGCCAGGGTACCCTGGGAGGTTTGTGGCCTGGTTGGGATTGCGGTGTGTGTGCCATGATGTCGACTGTCAGCACATCATTCTGAACAATTGTGTGGAGCCCTTGTGAAGCTGAGCCCCACGCCCTGCTTGACTGGACAACAGATGTGCTCCAGGGATTGGTGTGCAGTGTGGGGCTGCGTGACAAACTCCCTGCCCAGAATGGATTTGGTCAGTGCTGGAAGAGCCCTGCAGAAAGGAAGGGCTTTGCCTTTTGTACTTTAGAAGGAAGCTGTGCTGCCTGTCACTGTCTTAAAATGGTTCCTTGGAAGTGGTGAGTGAAGTCTGTGTCCAGAACTGAGGAAACAGAGCATCCTGCCATGCCCATGGAAGAGGGGCTTGTTTAGCAGTAAAGCAGAACCTGTATCACTTTGAAACCAAACTTGGGGGTTTTCTCACATGGTTTCTGTGCAGCTGTCCTGGGTAGAAACCTGTATCCTGTTAAATCTGTCCAGATACTGATGCACCACATGATGCCAACAGGTGCTCAGAGGACTCAGCTCTGAGGGTTGGTTAATAGCTGATTCATTGTCAGATGACCAGGGTAACGTGCCCAGCCCTGGAGCCTCATGCCCTGAGCTCTTGTCCCTGTGGGAGCTGATGGCCAACCCTTGCTCTTCCCAGGTTGGGATTCCCCCTGCACCACGGGGAGTGCCCCAGATCGAGGTCACCTTCGACATCGACGCCAACGGCATCGTGCACGTGTCGGCCAAGGATAAAGGCACCGGGCGTGAACAGCAGAGTGAGTGCTCTGGGATGCCAGGGATGGGGAGGAAGGCCTGGAGGAATCGTGGCGGTGCCATGGCATGTTGGGCACTGAGGGGAACACCCAGTGACTCCATAGGTCATGGAATGCTGCCTTGGTGGGCACCCCACAGTCAGGTGGGGACTGCAGCACTGGTTTGATGAAGAGCAAGGATGACCCAAGCAGTCTGTTGTCAGTGCAGCACAGATGCAGTTGAAGTCATCTTCGGCTGAGTGCCTCCCCTGGAAAGGAGGGCAGAGTGAGCTGGGGAAGGGGAGAAGTGACAGAAGTCACCTGTAGATCCATTCTAAGGTGGTAAAGCTCCTGTGTGCACTCAGCACTGCCCTCTCCAGCAGCCTGCTGACAGATCCTGCCAGGGAAGTTCTCCTTGCACGTTAGGTGGAGATGAAGCCCCTGCCTATGCCAAGGTCAAGGCAGTCCTCACTGGCAGGGTTTTCCCATGAGTCCTTTTGCCCTGTGTGACAGTCCTTGCTCAGTCCTGCCATCTCCTGGGATCGCTACTCCAATGTTTCGGCAGAGTGCAGCTGTTTGTTGGGTTTCCTGCACAGGTCAGCCATGCCTCAGTGCCCAGAGGTTGGCTAACTGAGGGCTCACAGGTGTTTGTGGGCCGTGCTCCTGCTGCTTCCCAGGGTGTCCTGTGTCACTGAGATGCTCAGAGCAGTGACATCCTGCCCTGAGTTACCCTGAAGGGACAGAAAATCCTTGCTTGGCAATGCAGCACTAGTTGTTCTTGAGCTGTGCTGCTGGGCACACTGTTCCTTTGGGAGTGCCCTCTGCTATCACAGGGATTGCTGTCCCTGAGCCTGTCTGCTTGAAGGGAGAAATCAAATTACGAAGATCTCTGAGTCCAAGGTGTGTAGTGTATAGCTGAACAACTCAGCTCTTGCCAAGACTGTATTTGTTTGTCATTACTCCATTACAAAGGTCTGGAGAGTCAAGTATTTTTGAGCAGCAGGTATTCCCTGTAACCACCTTGTTCATTTTCATCCACTTAGGCTGGAAGTCTTGAACTGGCAGGAGGCTCAGGGACTTCAAGCTGTCAGTGTGTTTTGCTCTGTGGTGCAATGAAATGTCAGGCCTGGTGTTCCAGGGTAATTAATGCCACAGTTGACAGTTTCTAAAGCTCTGTTGTGGGCTCAGAAAATTAATTTGAAGCATTTACGGATTCCCCTGATAGAAAATAGATCTCTCTTGTTCCTCTAACTGGGAAGCCTCTGTACTGCCCTTCAGTTGTTTCTTGGAAACAACCCTTGAGCAGTGGAATGCACACTCAGCTAAGGAAAGTATTAACCCCGTATGCACAGCTCAGAGGTATGTGCTGCTCTTAATCACACTCTGGCTTCTCGGCAGCAACATCTTACCAAAACCACACTGCTTGTTACTTGATTTCCTTGTAGATTTTGGGGGTGTGGCAGCCTTTTGCTGCTAAGTAAAAGGCTTCTGATAATAGGCAACTAGAATGTTTTTTAGCTGCCTACCTGTGTGCAGATGTGGTCCTAATTACAAAGCTGAATTGCTCATCCCACATCTGTATCCAGAGGATTTGTGTATGTGTGTCCTTGTTCAGGGTTTTGCACCACCGGCAGATTTTACATAGAAAACTTACTTCATATGAGGATTTTAATAAACCTGGATGTCCTGGATATTGGTCCTCCCTTTCACAATGAAATTAGGCATTACTGCAGAAATTAGTTAAGTCTAGACTATGTTTTTTGACACTAATGGAAGGGGGAAAAAGGGACCTTTAAGAGCCTGCTCATAGAATCTCGCTACATTCCCTTATTAAGGGCAGTGTAAGGAGCTGGGTGGGGAACTTGTCTTATCCTGCCACCAGCCTGGGCTGTTTTCCAACAGGGATAGGAATCTTTGGTAAAACAATTCCTTCTCCTTGGATTTTTTTGTTAGTTGGGTTTTTGGTTGGAGGTTGTTTTTTTAAGTTCCGTGTTTTAACCTGGGATGCCCCTTTGCTTTGGGGGCTTTGGTGCTCCCTCACTTTCCAGGAGAAGTAACTGAAGACCAGCCGAAGTGACTTGCAGACCAGACCAGTGGGCAGGTTGTGGAGTTTGTAGATCTGAGAGATCAGGTTTTTACCTTGCCAGCAGCATCTCTGCCTCTGCAAACACCGGCTGGCTTTGTGCTGCCCACAAGACCTTCACAGGAGCAGCGTCCCTGAGCGAGGCTGCTCTTAGGTTTGGGAGATAATCCTCTCCTCAAGGTGAGAGCACATTGTTCATTGATGTTCCTCTGTGCTGCAGTTGTGATCCAGTCCTCGGGCGGGCTCAGCAAGGATGAGATTGAGAACATGGTGAAGAACGCGGAGAAGTACGCGGAGGAGGACAGGCGGAGGAAGGTAACGGGGGGCCACGGGGTCCCTGCTGCCTGTCACCCGTGTGCCAGTGGCTGTGCTCACCTCTGAGGGGCTGGGGGCTCTGCTCTGTGACCCCTTGAGCTGTTACCCCCGTATCTGCTTCCTTCCTTACAGTCAGTTCACACTGAGTTGCAAGAAGGTGTCTGCAGAAACATCTGGCTCTGGGGTTTGGGTTGGGTGCCTTGCCCTGTGTGCCTGGCATTTTATTGGCTCCCTGAGGAGTTCCTGGGCCATGGAGGCAGCAGTGGGCAAACTCACCTACCTGTTGCTCATGACTAACAGCTTTGCAGCTCTACTTATGTTTTTGCCATCACTGCTCTTTGCTGCCCACCTGCCTGTGCCTTTGGAGCCAGCCCCCTGCAGCTGGGTGCTCACAGCAGTGCTCTGGTTAGATGGAGACCCTGTGGGGGTAGTTAAGCTACTCTGAGTTCATTTGAAAGCTTAATTTATAGAACCTGCCAAACACAAGTGCACCTCAGCCTCTTCCTTGTTAAAGTGGGAGGTTGCTTTCCATAGTGGTTGAAGTCTCACTGTGGCATGTGGAATTCCATATCCATGTGAGCACAGTGTCCCCTCAGTGCAGGGGAGGCCATCAGGAGGTGCTGGAAATCCTCACTGGCTGTGTCAAGGAAAGACTGACACTTGCCAGTCAAGTGACTGGACCTGTGATACACACAGGATTGATGGTTGGAACTAATTGCTTTAATGAGGGTAATACTAATGAATTATCCAACTAAATATAGAGCATTGATTTTTAAGTAGACACAGCACAGGCTGACTCTGGGATATGGCATCAGCATATGATTAATGATTGCAGGAACTGGCACATGGGATTGATCCAGTCTGTGCTCTTCCAGTCTGTAGGAAGCTGCCTCAGGTGTTCAGGCAGTGCTGTAAATCTTGCCCTCAGTAGTGAAGGGATCAGAAAGGGACTGAAGGGGAGAAGGCAGGGAATAAATTCACAGGAAGCAGCATCACCTCAGAACTTGTAAAGCCACAAAGCACTGGCTGATGAGCATTTGTGGGTTAGATGGAGAACCATCAAAGAGCTTGGTGTGAAAGTCCCACTGTTAAATAACCTCATCATTACCATGAAGCATAGGGGAGGCATTGAAGAGACTGCAATGAAAACTTTCCTGCTGCCTTACTTTGTATCTTAAATTGCTGGATAAGTTCTTCCTGTTGTAGTCCTGAACTGGGACTCACCCCTGTTCAGTGAGCTCTAGAGGAAGGTGATTAGGTTACTTTAACACTTCTCTTGACTTGACTTGTGTAATTGTAATTGTCAAAATTCCCTCATTAACTTTTCAGATCATGGTTTTACTGCTGTGGAAATCTCATGAATGCATAAACGGGAGGTTTTGTGATAAGGGAACACAGCTAAAACAACCAAGCATTTGAGTTGTCTCTAGTGTCCTTGTTGCTGAAGAAGCTTCAAAAGCTTTTCCAAAAGCTCTGTTGCTTTCCCAAGGAGCAGAGTGTGCTGTGCTGTCCCTGAAGTTCCAGTGTGCCAACAGTGATACTGCTTTAGTACTTCAGCCTCAGGGAAGTGAGTTTGAGTGTGGCAGTGTGAGGGCTGACTGGCCTCTTTGGGCCTCTTGGTGCCAGAGTGCATCTAGGAATTGTTTGCTTGCGTTTCTTGCCCCCTTGACACTAAGAAGGACCCTATGTGGGAACTAGAATGGAGCTTGGCAGTTTGGGCAGAGAAATGTCCTCAGGTTGTGTCAGCAGTGGTGTTGCAGCAGCCCCTGACGAGCTGTGTCCCCAGGAACGTGTGGAAGCTGTGAACATGGCTGAGGGCATCATCCACGACACCGAGTCCAAGATGGAGGAGTTCAAGGATCAGCTGCCAGCAGATGAGGTAGGGAGTTCCTGACCCTGTAGTGTAAAGCAGGTAAGGTTCCTTATCCAGTCTTTGCTCAGACTCTCACTTAACTCACAGCTGGCTCTGGCCCCTGGCACCAGCTCCGGGCATGTTTCCATGCCAGGTAAAGGTGGCATAGTCCTCAATCTCTGCTTTTGGGACTTGGGATGAGTGTGGCTGGTGGGAGGCTGTACAACAAACTTAGAGGAGCAGGGTTTGGATAATGGCAAATACCCCATTTCAAAGTGTGAGTTCAGTGTCACTGAGGATGTCAGAGCCTGGGAGGCTGCTCGTGAAAGGTTTCTGCACGAGCTCTGTCCTTGGCTTGGCCTTGCAGGGGTTTGATAAGAACTGTGCTGGAGCTTGTGAGAGAGTTTTGCTCCAAAGCTGGAGATCCTGGACAGTGCCTGCCAGTGTGTTAACACAGGGAGAAAGGCAGAGCTGCTGTGCTGTCCTGGCAGTGCATGCACAGCACCCAGGAGCTGGGGGGCAATAAAAATTGTTGTATCAGCTTAGCTCCAGTTTTTCTCTCTTGGGAATGAAACGGATGTTTTAGTATCAAAGAGTGCTTTTCACACCACTCTGAGGTGGTGCACTGTGGATTTCAAAAGCCAGGTTCAGAACAGAGCGCCCAGTCTCTGGGAAGCAGAATAAAAAGGTTTCTGAGGCTCTGGGGTGTTTGGGGGACATGATTATAGTTTATTGGTAGTAGCCTCTGGTCAGTTAAAAGGCTGTTTCTCAGCCAGCAGATAGTGACAGGACAAGGGGCAGTGGTTTTAAATGGACAGATGGCAGGCTTAGATGGGATATTGGGAAAGAATTCTTCCCTGGGAGGGTGGGGAGGCCCTGACACAGGTTGCCCAGAGAAGCTGTGGCTGCCCCTGGATCCCTGGAAGTGTCCAAGGCCAGGTTGGACGGGGCTTGGAGCAACCTGGGATGGTGGAAGGTGTTCCTGCCCATGGCAGGGGATGGGACTGGATGAGCTTTGAGGTCCCTTCCCCCACAAACCATTCTTTGATTCCATGATACTGGCTGGCTCTCTGGGGTTATGGTCACTGGAGTTTTCTCATACAGGAGCACAAAGCCTATATCCCTGTTCCCTGCAGGGACTGTTCCCTATAACTTTTTTTGGGAGGAATACCAGGGGGAGGTGGGCAGCAGTGCTTGGAGCAGCCCTGTGCCAATGGGGGCTGACAGCAGCTGTTGTTCTCCTCCCCTCACCGTGGTGTGACCAGAGCTCTGCCTGTTCCTTGCACAGCTGTCCCCAGGAGCCCCCTGCCCCTCCAGCACCCTGCCAGGCTGGCAGGGGAATGCCAGCCTGTGTGGGGGTTGACAGATGGCTGCAGGGCTGGGATGAGCCCACACTGCTTTGGTTTGCCTCTCTGCTTCTCCTCCCACGTGCGAGGGGATTAACCAGGGTGGTGAGCAGCCTTACTCGTTGGCTCCCTGACAGTGCCTTAAATATCGATGAAAACCAGCTTTCTCTCCCCTTCCCCTGGCTCCTGGGGTGGCTGACTCATGGCTGAGGTGTGCCAGGCAGAGACACGGCTGGCGAGCTGTCAGGCTCTGCAGGGCTCTGTGTCCTTGGCACCTCTGCCCAGACAGCAAACAAGGCCCCATTAACGCCAACTGGGACACGGTTAGCGAAGTGGACAGGTGCCCACTGGGAACTGGGCACAGTCCTGGTCCCTGCAGGCTCAGTTTGAGGCTTAACTTCATGATTTCTGGCAAGGAAAGGTAGTTTTGCTGTGGCAAATAGGTGGGATGGAGATTCTCAGTGAACCAAGTGCAGCATTTCACTGTGCTTGTTGTGTCTTATTTGCAGTGCAACAAACTAAAGGAAGAAATTGCTAAAATGAGGGAACTTCTGGCTCGTAAAGATTCTGAAACGGGGGAGAACATCAGGCAGGCAGCAACCAGCCTGCAGCAGGCCTCCCTGAAGCTCTTTGAAATGGCATACAAGAAGGTAAGTCTGGGGGCACTTCCATCTCAGAGCCCTGGGATGGGGAAAGGGGGGGTCGGGACCCCAAACTCCAGGTAAGAGCTGGGCTGGGAGGGAGTTGGAACACCAGATTCCAGCTAAGGGCTGGGAGGGAGTTGGGATCCCAAACTGCAGAGAAGAGCTGGGCTGGGCTGGTGCTGAGCCTTGGAGCAGCTCCCTCTGAGTGACACTGGCTGAAGGGGCAGCTGTGGAAGGTCAGGGAGAGCTGGAGGCCTGAAGTCGTGGCCATGCTGCCATAGGTGCCCTGCATCCAGGCCAGGGCTTCTGGTACTGTACAGCATTCCATGGAGAAGTGCTGGGATCTCCTCATGAGGAGCATCAAGAAGAACACAGAGGGGGCTTTTCCCTCAGTGCGAGGGGTGCCTGAAGGAGAAAAGCAATGCCCGATCTTATTTTCAGGATGACTAAAACAGGCTTCCTGTTCAGTCTGCCCAAAGCCACAGTAGTAAGGCCATTGGGATTTTCTTCTCCATCTCCTTCCCAGTGAAAGGCCCCCCCATTTGAACCCTGTTACCTGTCCAGGGAGGTCTTGCACTGCCCAGGTGACCTTGGGGGTGCTGAGCTGTCCTTACTGTGGAAAGCTGCTTTCCTGATGTCAAACTGCAAATGTCCAAAGCTGCAGTATAAGCTTGTTCCATCCCCTGGGAAAGCAGAAATAATGGGAAGATCATTCCCTCCCTCTCAGAGCTCCTGCACAGGTGAGGTTGGTTCTGTCCTCCAGTGGACAGTTGCCCCTTGCCCTGAGGGAGGGGCTCTCCGAGCTGGGGAAGAATGTCCGGGAGCAGTTTGGTGTTACCACGACTAACAAACCAATGTTTTCACAGATGGCCTCTGAACGAGAGGGTTCTGGAAGTTCAGGGGATCAGAAGGAAGAGAAGCAATAAGTCTCTGTCTTGCCTTGGCTGGAGTACGATGAAGAGGTCGATTTTCTTGATGCTTGGGAGAGAAGGGACCTTCCTGAGCAGAAAGGGGCAGAATTCAGACTTACTGTGTTTTTGCAGTATTCTATATATAAAATTCTTTAATGTATAAACTTAGTGATGTGTCTGCTAGATAAATTGTCACTTGATGAAAGTTAATTCGTGCCAGACAGAGTTAGGCGTTGGGCCCTGGGGCGTTCACCTGAGGCACCTGGGCACTCGCTGATCATTTAATACTTGACACAATGGTGTATTAAATCTGAGATCCCAGTTTGGAAACCATGTCACTAAATTGAGGGTGGAGATGGAAGTCGTGCTGGAACAGGGAGGAGAAGAACTGCATGGACCCTCCTTGTGCATCTGAGGACCTGTGAGCAGGTAATGAGGCCTGTGAGCAGCAGGGCAAGGCTGGTGACGTTGGTAGAGACTGTTCAGCCCTGAGCTAGGCTGGTACCCTTGTTCTCAAGGAAAGGGGGTACTTCAAACTCAGCTGTAACAGTATTTCTTACACAAGAGGCTATGTGGAAGTTAAATACTTTGCTTGTCTGAGCCTTCTGCTCCATCCTGTGTCTGTTCTCTGCTTATGGTAAAACAATTTCCTTGATAATAAAACTGTTACTGGATCCACTCTGGATTTTTTTAAAATAAAAGCAGAAAAGTGTCCAACATGGAGTTCGTGGTATCCTGGCCTTTGATGGAGAACACGAGCCTGTTACTGCCTGTGAGAGCTCCAGGGGAACAGGCAGCCTGACTGGAACTTGGGCTTCATTCACAGGAAAAAAGGAGGTCTCTGGTGTCAGGTTGGAGTTGGTCCCTGCTGAGAGTGTCTCTGCTGCACTCACGAGATGCCTGAAGTCCTGTGACTGCAGTAACTGGGACTTCACCCTCAGGCACTCTGTGCTTGGGCTCAGCCTTAGCAAACCAGGTGTAGGCTTGGAGCAGCAGTTGCCCACTGTGGCCTCTACAGCCCACTCTTCCAAGGAGGTGTGTTCTCCTTGCCACAGTAAAGGTATCTGTGTCTCCTTTTTCCACATCTGTGTCTCTCTGTGTCATTGACTGAAAAGGAAACACAGTTTACAGCTGCTTTGTCCTGACACCTCAGCTATTTAGGAGGGAGGAAAGGATTTTTTTTCTGGCTCTAGACAGTTTCCTAAATAAGAGAAGCTATGGGGGAAGGCTACAAGTGCTGATTCTGTGAGCTTTCTGTTAGGTTGCAGACTGGAAGGGACCAAGGCTGGGCAGTGAGGGGGAGCTTGCAGCCTTCTGTCCTGGTGTGGAAGGGGCCCGGGGCAGCCAGAGGAGCAGGGGAGGGCAGTGCCCAGCGTGGGGTGCTGTGGGGGGCAGGCAGCTGTGCAGGGGGGTCTGCACAGCACTCGTGTTGTGCTGCCTTACTGCAGGGGGACTGAGGAGATCCAACCCACACTTCGGTGCTTTGCTTTCAGCAGGGGAGCTGGTGGGGCCTGGGGACCCTGGCTCTGCTGTGGCTGATTCCAGGGTGGTTGTGGGGTATGGTGCCAACTGCCAGCCCGTGGGGCTTCCACCAGGCTGGTGGAGTGAATGCGGGTCTCCCATGAGTGTACAAGTGACACAAAGGGTGTGGGTCCAGGCCCTGTTCTGTTGGGTTTTTCAAGGGGCAAGTCTGTATTTGTCCCAGTTTACTTGGATCACGTGGCTGGGGGCTTTCCTGGAAGTTTTGAGGAACAAGTGGCTAAGGACGTTCATGTCCACAGTAACTGCTGCTCCCAGGAGCCGTGTGTGTCATCGGGATGGGCGGCTCTGTGTGTCCTGAATGTGCTGTGTCCTGTCACAGCACCACCCTGCTCTGGGCTTGGGCAGGAGCACGTGGCTGGCCATCTCCTGAGAATTATTGTTACAAGGCTTGACTGCAGGTGACTTCTGTCCTGAATTCCCTTCTGCTGCTGCTGCTCCTGTCAAAAGTGATCCCCTGGATAAAACCACAGTCCGAAAAAGAGAAGGAATTCTCTGGCAGAGCGAGGTGGGCGTTTCAGGCGCTGAAAGGAAATGTCCTTAAGTGAAACAGTTTGCAAAGCATCCTCGGTGGAAGCTGTTCCTGCTGCCTCCCCCAAAAGGCAGCCAGCTGTTGCCAGAGCAGGGCTGGGGCAGCCCAGGACAGGGGGCTGCTCTGGGAGCTGCTCACGCGCCATTTCCTCCCTGCTGGGCTCACGGAGCTGTGGACGGATCCTCCGCTGCCTCCAGGGTCCTGAATCATTGATCAGGATTGGCCTTTGCTTCTTCAATGAATTATTTTCCCTGTCGTAGTTTAAATACATCTTTCAAAGATGTTTTTTATTTATTAATGTGCTCTTCTTAGCTCCTCCTTTATAAGCTAAATTATTGAACTGGGGAAGGAGCAGTGAAATGAGGTGATGTGTGTCATGCTGAGAACAGTTTCTTGCTGGCAAAACCTGCCAGGGAGGCAGGAGGTGCAGCAGCTGGGCTGTACCTCTCGGGGAAGAGTGACTGCTCTCCTGAGCCATTGAGTGTTGCCATCCCACCACTGGGAAGGCACTGGCAGCACTGGGACAGGCTGTTGGGGGTTTGTTTTCCACACAGGCCGATACTTATTTCAGGAAGCTCCAGTGGTGCTGCAGCTCTGGAATAAATTACTGCTCTGTGGGTGGTAGTAATCAAGAAAAATTTAGTAAAACTTTGGGGAAAATGCAACAGGATGATGTTCCCACCTACCTGTGGTGGGAGCTGGTCTGTGCCAGGCACAGCCCTCGGGCTCTGTCAGCCTCAAACACCATCCAGTGACACAAACAGGACTGAGCAGATCCCAGTCACAGCTCCTGCCTGACTAAGAGGGGAGGGGAGGCTGAGTTTCCAGCCAGGCACAGGAATCTCCATGTGCCTGCAGTGCCTTCTTTCCCTTTCCTGGGAGCCTTCTCCCCCAGCTCAGGACAGTGTGACCTGTTTGGGGAGTGTGCCTGGTGGGGATGAGGCTCTGCTGTGTTCCTCTGCAGGCAGGCACTCAGCTTCCTTGGGGAAGTACTTGCAGCACTGCCCAGGAGGAAAGAGAGAGTAGAGTCCCTGGATGGAGCTGGAAGGGCAGGAGTGCCTGGGAAGCACAGAGTAAGTTGACCTCCTGCCCCTCTGTGCACACTGTCCCTGGCACACTGGACACAAAACTTCTATCTCAGCAGATCAACTCCTAAAGCCACACCTAATCCACTGTCTTCCTGCTCCAAGGAGGATTAAAAAGGGCTGTGTGGGACTAGGTGCATGTGGAAAAAATACCTCTGAGGGTTGAAATTGGTACTTGCTCAGCCCCAGAAGAGAAGCAGGACTTTAAATCCGACCAGGTAGTTCAGAAATTCACAACATCCTCCCAGCACAACCCTCAGGGTAAAAAACCCAGCTTTGGGCTGAGTCCCAGCCCAGCCTCTGTTTGGGTGGCTAGGCTGCCCAGCTGGGCCCAGCTCCTGGCAGGGCTTCACTGGCGCTTTCCTGGGATGTGTCCTGTCCTGGGGAGCTGAGAGGCAGCACAGGAGGGAGAGGAGGCTGCAGTGGGCTCGGGCTGTGGCAGCACTTGCTGTCCTGGGAACACGATTGCCCCCTGACATGGCACAGCACAGGTGAGAGCCCAGGGGCAGGGCAGGGTAGGGCCCTGGCTGATGGCAAAGGGCAGAGCTGGCACGTCCCAGGGAGGCAGACTGGAGCTGGGGAGACACCACGGCCATGAGCCCCCCGTGCTCAGCATCCCCAGGAGAGCATCACCTTGGTGGGGAGGCACAAGGGAAGCAGCCTCCTGCTACACTTCATGAAAGGAACAAGGAAATGGCTTCAGTGTGCTTTCATCGTTGTGTTTCCAGCTAGTCCCATTTGGAACTGTCCTGGAGGCAGAATTGGCAGGTGCTCCCCGGTCCCTGGCACTCCCAAACCCCCTGCCTGGCATCTTTGGGGCAAAAAAGGCAGGTAGTGGGGTTACAAAGCTGCACACTGAGGCTGTGGGGGTGTTTGGCTGCAGTCCTGGACCTGTGCTCAGGCAGGAGAGGTGGGTGAGCTCCCCACAGTGCCACAAGGGTGGGCTTGGTGGCTCATCACTGCCATGTGCTCCTGAGAGCCAGGGACTGACAGCTCCAGTCCCCCCCACTAACAGGAGAAGCCCCAACCCAGGGCCCTGCAGGGGCACAGGGGAGCTCTGCTCCCCAGCCTCATCTGCCTGGGGTTGGTGTGACCTCCTGCCCTCCTGGGCCCAGAAGGGGGTCAGGAGGATGCCCTGGCCGAGCAGGGCTGTGGGGCTGGGCTGTGGGGCTGGGCTGTGGGGCAGGAGGCCCTCACCCCTCCCAGCCAGCCCAGTGCTTATCTCCCCTGTGCGGGGCAGGGCTGTGGGGCACAGTCCCCCAGCCAGCCACTGCCACCTCCTCCCTGGGCTCCTTGGGCACTATTCCAGCCTCTCCTGAGCCCCTGGGCCTTGCTGCCCTTCTCTGGACAGTCACCACTCCTTCAGTGCCTCTGAGGCAGTGCCTGGAGCACAGGGGGGCTTGGCCCAGACCCCTGTGGGTGACATGCAGACACCCCCAGCAGTGATGGGGCAGCAGGAAGGTGATGCTTCCCAGGAAAGGAGAAATGGGAGATAAACCTATGGCTCCATAAAACCCTTCCATCTCCCCCTGTCTCCCTTCTCCCTGCCTCCTGCCCTGCTTGACCTCCTCCAAATGATGTCCATGGGCCAGAAAGGGACCAGGGGCGTTTCCAGAACAGGGGCTGAGGGCTTTGGCTGCGCCTGGGACAGCAGCTGCTGCATGGACAGGGCACAGAAGAGGGAGGAAACACCTGGAGTGTGAGGGAGGCTGCAGCCCCCAGTACAGGACCATCAGGCACTGCTGGGTGGGGTCTGGCCCAGGGGAGCTGGAGGGGGCACATGGTCCATGCTGTGGCCAGGTGAGCTGGCAGGGGCTGGGGAAGAGGCACAGGGGTGGTGTGGGGTGTAGAACAGGTGGCCTGGGGGGACTGAGGTGGCCCAGAGTGTGATCAGGAGTAGTCAGTGTGGGTTCACTAAAGGCAAATCATGTTTGCTCAACCAGATTGCCTTCCAAGATGGAATGATTGCCCGGATGGCTGAGGGGAGAGCAGTGGGTATTGCCCACCTCGACTTCAGCAGGGCCTTTGACACTCAGGCCATGTGGGCTGGATGGGCAGTGGGCTGGATTGAGAACTGGCTGAGTGTCATATCCCAGTGGGTTGTGATCAGTGGCACAGGGCTTGGTTGGGGGCCTGTCACTGGTGGTATCCCCCCAAGGTTCAGTTCTGGGTATTGTTTAACTTGTTCATCAATGACTTGGATAAGGGGGTTGATGCCTCCTCAGCAAGTTTGCTGATGGCACAAAGCTGGGAGGCGTTGCCTGTGTACCCCTTCAGGAGGGTCTGGACAAGTTGGAGAGATGGGCAGAGAAGAACCCTCTGAAATTCAACAAAGGCAAATGCAGGGTCCTGCACCTGGGGAGGAACAACCACGGCACCAGCACAGGCTGGGGGGGACCTGCTGGAGAGGAGAAGGCCCTGGGGGTCCTGAGGAACAACCAGCTGTCCCTGCCCAGCCGTGTGTCCTGGGGGCCAAGGAGGCCAAAGGGATCCTGGGGGCATCAGGAAGAGCCTTGGAGCAGGGCAGGGAGGGGATCCTGCCCCTCTGCCCAGCCCTGGGCAGGCACATCTGCAGGGCTGGGCCCAGCTCGGGCTCCTCAGCACAGCAGGGCCAGGGAGCTCCTGCAGCGGGGCCAGCGCAGGCTGCGGAGATGCCCAAGGGCTGGAGCAGCTCTGGGAGCAGCAAAGGCTGAGGGAGCTGGGGCTGTTCAGCCTCCAGAGCAGAGCCTGAGAGGGGCCCTCCCCAGGCTGTGTCAGGGGCTGCAGGGAGGGGGCAGAGGCTGGAGCAGGCTCTGCTCGGGGGGCCCAGCAATGGCCCAAGAGGAACGGGCAGGAACTGATGCCCGGGAAGTTGCAGCTGGACAGGAGGAAGAACTTCTTTGCTGGGCAGTGACCCAGCCCTGAAGAGAGAGCAGAGAGGGTGTGGAATCTCCTCACTGGGGATATTCCAGAACCGTCTGGACACAATCCTGTGCCATGTGCTGTGGGACGGCCCTGCTGGAGCAGGGAGGTTAGACAGGTGATCCACTCGGTCCCTTCCCGCCTGTCCCCTCTGTCCATATCTCCGGGTCGGTGTCACTGTCACTGCCCCCCCTATCCCCTCACGCTCCCGGCCCCGCCCCCCCGGGCCCCTTTAAGCGCGCGCGGGCGGTGCCGCTCAGCTCTCGCGAGACCAGCCGCCCCTCCCCGGGACTACGCTGCCCAGCGTGCCCCGCGCGCGCGCGGAGGGGTGGTGGCCAATGGCACTGCGCCCCGCCGGCGGCGGCCCCCCCTCCCCGGAAGTGACGCGAGGGGCCCCATGTGAGGCGATTGCAACACATGGTGCGCGGCGCGGGGGAGCGCGAGCACCGCGTGCGACGTCAGCGCCGCGCGCCGGGGGGAGCGGGCACCGACCGCGCCCGGAGCCGCCGGGCCCGCACGGCAGCGCCCGGCACCCGCCCCGGCCCGCCCCGCCGCACCGCGCCCCGGCCCCGCCGGACCCGCCGCCGCGCAGAAGATGGCGGACGACCCCAGCGCCGCCGACCGCAACGTGGAGATCTGGAAGATCAAGAAGCTCATCAAGAGCCTGGAGGCGGCGCGCGGGTGAGCGCCGGGCCCGGGGCCGCCGCCCCCGCAGCGCTGGGGGGGGCCCGGCCCGAGAGCGGGGCCGCGGCCGGGGCGCTGCCCGGGCCCGAGCGGGGACGCGGCGGGGCAGCGCCGGGCCGGGCCCTTTGTGCGGCCCTTGGGGGGGCCGGGGGGAGCGGGACCGCGCTCCCCGCACGGGAGGGGCCGCGGCTGCCCCGGGCGGGGCGGTCCCGCACCCGCTCCCCCGCTTCTGCCCCCGCACTCCGGGCGGGCGAGGCCCCTCCGCCCCGCGGGCCGGCTCCGGTGCGTGTCCCGACCGGGACCCCGGGCCCGGTGCGGCCCCCATTCCCGGCCCAGCCGGCCGGCCGTGCCAGCTGGCACCGCGGGCGGGCGGATTCCAGCCGGAGGAGACGCTCCCGTGCCCCCCGTGCAGCCTTGGGCTGCTCCCAAGGGACCAGCTGGGCCAGGGAAGGAGCGGGGCGAGGGCAGGGAGCGGGGGCTGAGGCAGCGCTGACTCGAGTGCTTCTCTTACTGACACTCACTTGATCTGTCTCAGCCCTTCCAGGGAAGGGCTCGGCTCCATTCCCCTGAAAGCAACCTTTTCCAGAGTTTGGGTAGTGTTAAATTTCAGGTCTCTAATCCCACTTATATCCTCCTGGCACTTTGATTTCTTTTTTTCCCACCAGAAGTAAAATTGCTGGTTGTTCCTGCAGCTGCCTCATGCCAAAAGTGCCTGTTTGGGTGGGTAATTCAACAGTGTTTGGTTACATTGGTCGAGGACCCACTTGGGCTCGAGGAATTGTGAGATCTCAAGGTTCTGGGGCTGTAAAATAGCAAAGAAAGTGTGTCTAAGGATATACTTTCATAAAATAAAAATGAAAGGTTACTCCTTGGCCAGCCCAGTGGCTCCAGTTTCCACAGGCTCACCTGAGCAGGTGTCTCTGTACCTGGGGCACCACTGGCAGTGTTCTGTGCCCCTCAGAAGCCTTGGGACAGGCTTCTTCACAGAGGCCCAGCTGCCCTTCTGCCATTTCCTCAGTGCCGGGGCTTGTTCTGTGTGGAGCAGGGTGGGGAATCAGTGACTGAAAACTAACCCAGGCAGGAGGGGAACTTGAGCCACAGGTCTCCCTAAATATATTTTACTCTGATATATGATGCAGCTGTGCAGGGCTGGGGCTGTGGGAGAAGGGAGTGGGGAGCCTGGGCTGCCCTTCCCTGTGGCAGAGTGGACTTTGGCTGCCAGAGCTGATCACTGGGCTGTGCCTTTGAACAGCACAGGTTGTGCCCACAGGGGTCCCAGCAAACACAGAGCTGCTGCCTGGAAGTACAGAGGGCTTGAGAAGCCACGGGCACCCACTGCAGCCTGTGAAATAGGTGTCTGTAACAGCACTGGGGGAGGCTGGGGGGGAGTTGGGAAGTGTAGACTTGGCATTTTGGGTCTCCCTGATTAGGAATGTGCCCGCCTCTAGTATTGTTTGGGATAGGAGAAGGTTAAGGTATTGGAGAGCTCCTGGCAGAGGAGAGGCTGAAGGGCAGTGGCCGTTGGGGGTATCAGCTTCCTGGGGCCACAGCCCAGGTGCCTTCCCTGGTCCCCATCAGTGACCCCTGGCACACCTGCTTTGTGGTAAAGGTGCCATGGGCACCGTCAGATCCGTGTGGGAGGTTTAGCTGAGCCCCCTGGATCCAGCACCTCTCTTAGGTGTTGTGATCCTGCTGTTCCTTGGTTAAATATGTGCCAAACCACCACCTGAGGAAGGTGCTGACGGCAGCAGTTCTTAGGCTGCTTGTGTGGGAATGCGTGTCGTGCTTCCAGGGAGCCCTGGCTAAAATTAGTCTAGTTTGGGTCCAGTAAGGAGAAGAGATGCTGCAAGTTGTGCCAGCTGCCCTGCACAGGAGGTGTGAGCAGTGGAACAGGCTTTTCCGGCCTTTGGGAGAGTCGCTTCCTCTTCCTGTGGAGTAGGAAGACCTGTTCTGGGGTGGGTTAGGGGGCACAGCCTTTGAACAGGGTGATGTGGAGGGCCAAGGACTCCTTGGCGTCTCCACCTTCCCTTACTCATGTCCTCCTAATAGTGACCCAGCAGAGTGTCCCAGTTTCATGTGCTGGTTGTTCCTGCAGTGGATCAAAGGGACAGGAAATGGAGGAAGCTGGAGTTAGACATTCCGTTGGCATGTGGTGGTTGGGGCACCTCTGTTCTTATCCAGCTGTTTTGGGAAAATCCCAGTGAAGTCTGCAGGATGTTAACAAAATGTGAAGTGGGCAGGAGAGCAAGGAAGTGCTTTTATGGAGTGTGGGATAGATGAGGGAAGGGGCAGTGCTTGGTCAGAGCACTGAGGGGGAAGATTGGAGCTTCAGCTTTACCAGCTGGTCAGCTGGAGGCCAGCGAGGGTGGGACTGCCTCAGACTTTGAGGTAACACTCTGGTGGGAATGCCCTGGATTGTTTTCCCAGCCCTGCTAAGGGAAGCAGGCTCTTTCAGTGATGTCTATAGAAAGAATCTGTCAAGTCAAAATAATGAGAAACAATTTTTAACCCCCCAACCCCTGCTCAAAGCCCTGTCTCTGCTGGCAGGACTAGAAGGAGCTGGTATCTGTGACTTGCTTCCTAAACCAGAAATGTGTCTTATCTGCTCCCAGCTCTTTCAAAGTTGACTTGCAAATTGTCTGACCCTGCGCAAAGTTAATGAGTTGATGTTTGTGATTTGGGGAGGTGGGAGGGAAGTAGCTGGGTCCCTGCAGAGATGTGTGAGGGACAGCACTGAGATCCAAGTTCAGCACTGCAGGCAATTAACCTTCCTGGCCAGAAGAAGATGAGGTGAAAGGCTGGTCATGAGCCTGTTATGGCCTTGACAGAAGTCCAGCCTTGTCATTCATCTCTGAGAGCTTGGAGTGCTCAGACTTTCATCAGACATCTCTGCTTCTCCCCTACACAGGGATTCATTCTGCTTTCAGTCCGTAGGCAGGTTTTCCGGAACAGATTTGGTGAAACACTGTGCCCCCAGAAGTTGCAGCTGTGTCTTCCCAGGTGGAGGTTGCAGCAGCCCAAGTAGAGGCAGTATTAGCCACTGTTTTCCCCTTGTCCTCTCTCAGAGCTTTTCTGCTGTTGCTTCATGCAGTTTTCCAGTGTCAGTGCTAAACTGACAATCCCTTTTTGTTCCTTTGGTCTCTGCAGTTCTGAATAGTTAGCTGGGCTATGGGCAGGGTTTTTTGCTAATCTAAGCTGTAAATGCTTGGCAAAATCAAGTATCAGCAACAACAAGCAGTCTCTTTGCTAGGAGAGGACCTGGGGTGTCACATCTGAATTGTGTTTGGAAAACTTCAGGTCTTAGAAACAGGGGCTTTCTTTGTGGAATCAGAAATGGTACTGACACCTTCAGAACAGGTGGGCATCCTGACCCCAGATGAGCGTGCAGGGGGGGCTGGTGCAGCGTGTGGATCTCCCTTACAGTGGTAAAACCTTCAGGAACCCGTTCCCTGGAGACATCTCCTGCACCTGAACTTGCTCAGAGCAGTAGCCCTTGATTACTTCACTGAAACCAGGAAAGAGGAGGCAAAAAGCAGGGTGTCTCTGAAGGCTCTGCCTGCAAACACAACTGAGGCTGACAAACTGTGTGTGGAAGAGTATTTTTTCCAAATTAGGTGTTTTGGAAGGTGGGGGAACAGGGCAAATGCAGAAACTAAGTCTGAACAAGTAACTTATTCTGGTTGTAACTGGAAGAAATGTTTCCAAGCAGGAGAATGGTGAAATGGGAAGAGAAAGAGAAGTTTTGGTGTCTCCAAAGCTGTGGGAAAGCAAAGTAATGCTGTTTCCTGCCTGGGTTTGGATTCTGCCAGGTTGAGACTTGCATCTACTATGTGGGAGAAACCAAATGTGAGAGATATAAAAAGTCACCAGGAAGGACAGAGGGCTGAAAATACATGGGAATTCCTGCAAAGTGAAACGTAGTTCTGCTTGAGGGTGGACAAGCTTGTGTGTTTTTTGGACATAAAAGATTTGCCCAACTTGCTTTGCCCAGAAAGCATCATTTGCAGGTGAGTTCTCCTGCAGTCCATCTGGAGTCTTGCTGGTCCTGATGGAAAGGGCCCAACCTTGAAATTAGCCACACAGTGCTGCTGTTTCCCAGCCTTGTGCAACAGGGACAGGAGGCTGTGCTTCTGCACACCCTCCTCTGGGGTGTCCTGGGACGGTGTCGTTTTGTGACCAGGCAAGCTGGCAAGACTGAGAGCTGTCTGGTGATTCTGGAGAACAAACAGGATAGTCTGGACCTGTTCCACCGATGGGCCTTTCCAAAAGCGGCCCGAGAGCCCACCTTCCTGTGAGTTAACACCACAGCACCAGCTGCTGGGCTGCACCTGGGGGGTAACTGGGGCCAGTGACAGCCATGTCCTGTGCTGGTTTGCCTTGTTCCCAGTTTCTTTTGAACAAAAGCCTGGGAAACTGCTGGTGCTGGGGTTCTCTTGTGCTGCACTGGTGAGCTGGATTTCCCCCCTGGATTAGGCAAGGCAAATTCTCAGTCACTCCTGGGAGCACCTGCAGCACTTGCCTGTGGATGGATTGTCCTGCTGGTGGCAAGTGCTGTGCAGCTTCATGGTGCTGAAGGTGCAGCTGTGCTAGAATGACTTGGACTGCAGAATAGTTGATGTTCAACTCTGATGTGGATTCTCCTGCTCCATCCCAGGCAGAGCACCCTGGGTGCAGGGGTGTACTCTTGATTCAGTGTAACACCACCACCGGGTCCAGGCAGGT
Source organism: Pseudopipra pipra (assembly GCF_036250125.1). Taxonomy (NCBI): domain Eukaryota; kingdom Metazoa; phylum Chordata; class Aves; order Passeriformes; family Pipridae; genus Pseudopipra; species Pseudopipra pipra. The sequence goes on along the minus strand of NC_087563.1, from coordinate 1,454,493 downwards.
ATCAGTGCAGCTGTCTTGGCTTAAAGGGATGTCATGTACCAGGAGGAGCATTTGGTGTGGGATTTCATCCCTATGACTGGCTTCTAGCTGCACTGCCAGAGATGTGTTGATCCAGATGCTCCCTCCCCTGCTCCCAGGCTGCCAGCAGATCTTTTCTTTATCAGGATGTGCTTGTTGTTGTGGCTGTGCCTCAGGTCTGGGCTCTCTTGATATAGGATCTGTTTCTGCAGAGCTGGAGATTTCACCTTAGGACAGGGAGTGTGATGGAGACCTTGCTGGGTGAGCTGGTCCATCTGGGAAGGTGCTACTTGGCTTTCCAAGTGGTGCTGTGTGGTGGTATGTTAAGCTAGTGCCAGTCATGGCATAGCCTTGAGGGTCTCTCCACTGCAAACTGGTGTCTCCAGTGGACCTCTCTTTTAGGAAAGTCTTGCTTCAGCTGGAATTTGGAGTGGGCCAGCGCTGGGGTAACCTGCTGTTTGTCACACTGCTGGGAATGTGGGACAGATGTGGGGCAAGGACTGGAAGAGGAGGGTCTGCAGAGTGGCACGTGGAATTTATCTTTACTGACAGTGAGTTTTCTGCTTTGACTTTATGATCTGCCATTACAGTGTGGAATGTTTAGGGAAGAGGTTGTGATTTAAGGTCTTACCTAAGCCAGATTGCTTCCTCAAGGTGGTGCTTTCTCAGCCTGCTTCTGTCAAGGGAGTTCCTGAAGGAGGTAAAGGTTATCATTAATACTGAGCCTTTTGCTTCTGGTAGTGTGAGGAGAGGGAGATGTTTGCAGAGAGGGTGGAATAGAAGTAGTCCCAGGCAGAAGGGACAGCTGAGGGCTGTGGCAGCTGAGCAGGCAGGATGTGCAGCAGCTGCTTCCACGCTGTTCCCCTGCTCTGACTGGTGGAGTCTCTCCAGGCTGCCAGTCTCCATAGTGCTGGGTTGGAAGCTGAATACGCATTTCATGTGAGCAGGGCTGGTCACACCTCTCAGGACCAAGGCAGTGTCTCTTGTGTTTCAGTGGTGCTGAGGGTGGGTGGTCTGAGAAAGCCACCCCGTTCCTGTGCCAGGTGAGAAGGCAGCTGGAGCCAGGGAGAATGGCCAAGGGGTTGTTGATGTCCTGCTGGTTGCCTGTGTCTAATTGTTGTAAAACATTTCCTGGGCTCTCACCTGCCTGCTCTACCTGTTCCTTTTGAATTACAGCAGCAATTAGGAAGTGCTGTTTGGAGAGAACTTGCCAGTGAGTGGCTGAAAAGAACCCGAGCTGGGAGAGCAGCTCCACGTCAGAACTCAGCGAGTGTTTGACAGCCCTGGGTCCTTCAGCAGCCTGGTACCTCTTTACAACTGTGTGAATCATTAGTGAGCAGTGTGATTCATGCACAGATCATCATTCACATCGAGCTAATGAATGAGCCCCTGAGGAATGACGTGGTAGGAGATGGGAGCAAGCACCTCAAAAGAGGACAGACTTTTTTGGCTTGGTGGCAATGATTTCTTTTCCCCCCTGTTAGCCACCTATTCCCATGTAGATCTGAGGCATTAACATCTTAACAAGCAAATCTGGATTTGTTGTTTCAGTCCCTCAGTGTACATCTTGTACCCAAATGGCCCATTAGCATAATGCAACAAGTCTTTTAAACTTGGAGCATTAATAATTGGAGAGGGAGGAGGGAGAGCAGGGGAGCAGTGGCAAAACTGAGCCTCCCAGTGAGTCACAAATGTCTGAAGCGCAGAAATGTCTGTTCCACTTACCAGTAATTGGGTATCCGGGCTTTCCACATGAGGTCAGATGCAGCCAATAGGGCCTATTCCAAACATGGCCCTGCAATTATGTTTCGTGGTGTGTTTCCTTAAATCCAAGGATTTCGGGGTGGCATTGATTCACCTTGTCTGTGGGGTGTGCAGGATCTGCTTGTGCTGATTCAGTGCTCCTCAGCAGTAGGGGATGAGGTTGGGCTCTGCTCCTGGAGCTGCACGAGTGATTTTGGGATCTGGGTGCTGGTGGTGGCCTGAGCAGCAGCCACAGTGTTGGAGCTGCTCCAGTTGGGGATGGGGGGACTGGGAACATGGAGCTGCCTCTGTTGACCTCTGGGCAGGTGGTGCATGGTGGACCAGTGGGCAAGGGCTCACTGTTACCTGCTCCTGTGCACCCTCAGACACATGATAGCTGGCCAGGCTGTGCTGTGGAGCAGTAGAAGTCCGTGACCTGATTCTTCCCTCACCTCCATGCTGTCCCCGGGGAGGGAGGCCAGTGGAGCTCAGGAGGCAGGTCCTGGCAGCAGGCCAGGCTGGGGGGAAGCACTGCCTCACCTGACCCTTGGTGAGCACCAGCCAGGCCTGCCTCTGCTCCTGCTGGAGCAGCCATTTGCTGCCTCCCTGTGGGAAGCTTTCCCTGGCTGCTGGAGCAGAGCACTGAGGGGATTAGACTTGCTTTTCTCTTGGGTTCTGGCTTGGTGCTTCTCTTCCTAGCTGGCACTCAGTAAGCTTGGTGGCATCTAGGGGTTTTTCCTCTCCGAGAAGATCAATGGGTTAGGGTACAAGGCCAGGATACCTTTCCAGGACAGTCTTAATGTTTGTCTTCAAGCTCCTCTGGCTCTTTCTATCCAGTCTGCCAGCATTAGCAGAAAATGGTGTACAAGATTCCTGTCTTGGGCTCTGCAGGGACTACAGCAGGAGAGCTTGGCATTGTATGAGCCATGGGGGAGCAGCTGCATGGTCTCATGCTGTGCAGCTAAATGGTTTTCCTTTGTCCAGGGTAGAGGTGGCATTTACGGACTGATGAAGGAATTTGGTATCTGGGGTGTTTCCTCAGTTCAGAGGAGGGGGGCTCAATTTCTCCAGTTAATGCTTGTGCTGAAAAGGATTCCTGAGGAAAGAATGGCTTGGTCTCCTGACTCTGCAGTCCCCTCCTCATACCCACCCTGCCCCCATCTTGTGCTCTCTCTTTGCTTCGGAGGCGTCACTCGATCCAGAGAGGTGAACTCTTAATTTTGCTTGGGAACTGGACTCTTTGTTATCTTCATACCCTTCTTTGGATGACTTGGAAACCTTTGAGGAACAACTTGTGTTGGTGTTGCCTTTTAGTAGATGATCCAGAGTCCTGTGCAAGCTGTGGTGAAATGCAGAGCACCACTGAGGTGCGGGTTGTGAGGTTCTTGCTGAAATTGTGCTGTAGGAAGTTCTGCCAACAGTGTGGCTTTTGGCCCAACTTCACATTAAACTTGAGTGGAGCTCTGGTAGGTCCCACTCTGAGCTCACCAGTGCTGTGTGTTCTGTCTGGGTGTCTGTGCAGCACTTGTCTCCTGCTGAGCTGTGCTCTGAGCCCGTTGCCTGAGCAGGGATGGGAGTTCGTGTTTCTGATGGGGACATCACAAAGCTGTTGCCTCCAAGCAGCAGTTAGGTTGAGGCATGTTGGCTGTGTTTGTTGCAGAGCAGTCAGCTGATATTTTCACAAGCAATGCATCCTTTGGCTTCCAGGTGACATTGCCTCTGAAGCACTGGGAGGGATCTCAGACTCCTGAGAGTCCCTGCTCTTTCCTAGCAGGCTGACAGGATTTCCAGGAAAAGTTGTGCAGCTTTTGCATCTGCTGTCGTCTCTCTGGATTTGGCATCTCAAGTGGACTTGAGCCACTTTCTATTTGATGAAGGCTTTGTCTTATTAAAAGACATTAAGTTTTAAAGGGCACAGCTGTGACCTGTTTATGTCTTCACAGCCATAATTCATAAGTTGTGAGAGCATGTGCTTCCCTATGGCAAGGTCAGAGCTGTTGCCTACAGGGCAGGGATGGATCGGGAGTGTCCGATGGCCTGTGTGTTGTAAGAGAACCCAAACCAGCAATTTTGTATTCTCCTATACCAAAGGACACTTACTTTTTATAGCACTCCATTCAACATCTCTGCTCAGATACAGGATCAAAAAATATTTTTTACTTACATCACTGATTCTGTGGCCTGTGCCCTCGACTTTGGTGAAGCATCATGTGCCTGCAGCGCTGGGGATGTTTGTTCAGAAGCAGTTCTGCCCTTGGACCTGTGGCGTGTGCCTGATGGAGTTCTGCCTTGGATTACATGGATATTGCTGGCAGCTGTCTTGCAGCTGGCTGTGGATGTGTCAGTGATGGAACTGGTTTAGCCATCGTCTGACTTGGGTGGTCTTGGCTGTCCAGGCAGCTTGGGCTTCTGGGAATATATTGTGCCTGCCCAGTAACTCAGTCCCCTCTGGATGGAGACCAGCAGAGGTTACCTGGGGAAGGTAACATTGCTTGGAGCACCGTGTGGCAACAGTTGTTTCATGGAAAGCTTCCTAGCTGTGGAATGTGGTTAGGATCACGGTATCTGAAAGCTGTTTGCTCTGTGCTCCTGCCAGGCCTCATGCTGCCCTTGGTTCCTGGGGAAAGCAAGATGCTCATGAAGCTGTGCCCTGTAAAAATAGGCTCATTTTGAGTCCTAGAGAATGACTGGCCTCCCATGCCTCTGTATCCCCACATTACACAGTGTGCTATCACACAGTGTAAAATGTTTCATTGTGGAACAGCTACAGCTCAGCTGCTGTTTGTCAGGTCTCTGATACCACAGGGCAGGCCAGTCACTGCTATTTATATAGCATGTCTGTGAAATTACTGCTCTCCTGTGCCAGCAAATATCCCAAATTGCAGGAGACAGGTTGACTGTTCTTCTCACACTTCTGGCTGTGGCTGCTCTTGTCTGCCAAGTTGAGGGGAGCTGTGGCTGGTGCTGCTGGTTTGGTTTGTGTGGCATGTTCAGGTCACCATTTCACTGACACAACACTGTGTAAGGTAGTGGGAGCCTTTTACAATACAAGTTCTAGTTTCAGCTGAAAGCCTAAGGGTCTGCTCAGCTGTTCCTTCTGATGGGCATGGGAGTAGAAACCAAACCTCTGCAGGTGAGGATGGACACCCAGAGCAGGAGGCTCCTGTGCCAGCTGTAATGGAGCACTCGTGGCAGCTCATCTCTAACATGGGGCACTGCCCACTTTGGGCACTTGCCATCTGCTGACAGAAACACAGAATGTGCTGAGTTGGAAGGGACCCACAAGGATCATCCAGTCCAACCCCTGGCCCTGCACAGGTCCACCCCCAAGAGTCACCCCCTGTGCCCCAGAGGATCAGCCAAACCCTCCTGGAGCTCTGGCAGCCTTGGGGCTGTGCCCACTGCCCTGGGGAGCCTGGGCAGTGCTCAACCAGCCTCTGGGGAAGAACCTTTTGCTGAGATCCAACCTGAGCCTGCCCTGACACAGCTCCAGCCATTCCCTGGCTGCTGTCCCTGGTCCCCCCAGAGCAGAGCTCAGTCCCTGCCCCTCCTCTGCCCCTGCCCAGGCAGTTGGAACTGCACTGAGGTCTCCCCTCAGTCTCCTCTGCTCCAGCTGAACACACCAAGTGCCCTCAGTGTCCTCCCACGCCTTCAAATCAAGGCCCTTCCCCATCTCTGTTGCCTCCTTTGAACACTCTCTAATGGCTCAATATCTGCCTTATATTGTGGTGCCCCAAACTGCCCTAGCATTGCAGGTGGGGCTGCCCCAGTGCAGTGGATGATCCTCTGGGGCACAGGGGGTGACTCCTGGGGATGGGCCTGTGCAGGGCCAGGGGTTGGACTGGATGATCCTTGTGGGTCCCTTCCAGCTCAGCATGTTCTGTGATTCTGTGGTTCCTCTTAGACAGTGCAGGAGGACCTTGCAGGGAAAACAAGCTCCTTGGCTGCTGTAGTACCTGCTTGCAGGTGGAGTGGCAAGACTTTTCCCTTCAGCTTTTTGGGCCTATGTCAGCAGGGATTCAGCGCTGCCCACGCTGCCACTCGCTGTGATAACTTGTTAACACTTGCTCTGAGGTCTCTCTGTCTGGGAAAGCTGTTTGTTTTGTGATACAGTTGCCTGAAATTCCTTTATTAACGTCAAAGTTTTAATGATAAGAACAGACTGTCCTATACACAAAACTTGATTGTCTAAAGAACTTACTGTCTTGGGAGAGCAAAATATGCTTGTTCTTACTTCCCCTTTTTTCCCCAAACAACTCTATGCCAGGCTGTAGGAGAAAGTTGGAGCCTACCTGCAGTGCTTTAGGAAAAGTTGGAGGCTGGATCCTCATGTTCTATCCCAGAGATACCTAGTGCTGCTCATTCCAGGCAGTGATAAATCTGAGCTAATTGCCAGTTCCTGGCAGGGCTGGCACAGTGAGCAGTACCCACAGTGCCAGGCAGCACAGGGCTTCTGCCTTCCCAGAGCTGGCACTTAACTGCCCCCGTGGTTCTTACAGTGTGTGGGCTGGTGCCCTTGGTGCCCCTGATTGTTTTCCCCTCCCCAGTCCCACGTGCAGTGGCACACGTTGTGCTGGCCTGTGTCTGGGATGCCCTTTCCTGCAGAGCAAACATCCTGGAGCATCACGTCCTTGGATTACAATGGCAGCTCTTTGGCTGCTGTGCAGGCACTCCTTAGCCCAGAATAGGGACAGCAACTGTCTGGAGCTGCTGCCATCTCCCTGGCTCAGTTCTGTCGGGAAGCATTAGCTTCCAGCTGCTCTGGCAGAGCTTGGCTGGCTGTCCTAAACCAGGGGGAAACCTTAGCAGTGCTGTGAAACTGGGATTGTGCTGAGCAGGATATAATCTGGAACTGGGTCCGTCCTTCCTTCAGGAGCACTGGGGGTGATCCAGGGAAGAAGCAGCTCATTCCATGCTGGATCCCAGGTGCCAGTGTGAACACTGCCCTTAATCTGGATTGGATACTCAATTCACCACCGTACCGGGTGTGTGGGGCCGGGCTGGGAACATCCCCTGTGCCTCACACTCAGCAGAGCCCCCTGGGTTTGGGGTCTGCTCTCTGGAAAGACCCATTTTGGGAGGCCTGAGGATGATTCAGGGGAAGTATCTGACTCATTCCCAGGTTCACCTGCTGAACCTGGTGGCAGCTCATCTCCCAGCTGCCAGGGGGGCAGGATGGGATTTGCAGAAATACCTGTTGTCTTGTTGAGGCTGCAAAGACCCAGAGGAGACCTGGAAATTGTCTTCCTCTGCAGAATAACCTACTTTTTTCTGAGTGTTTTTGAACAACAGCTTTCTTAGAAACTCATTGCTGCGTTTTGTCTCACTGTGGTGAGTTCAGCAGATGCAACCACAGGGTTTTTTAGACCTTGCCATCCTGCAGGAAGGTCAGAAGGCACAAGCTTGCTTGGAGAGGGGAAAAATGCCCTTCCATGGTAGGATAGCAAGGTGTTAGTGGTGTGTGAGGGAGTTCTGCAGCCATCCTAATTCCTGTTGCCCATCTGCTTCCGCTGGTGTCTTGCTGGTCTCAACCATTCTGGGATGTTTAGTGTTTAGTCCTGACCTTGTGCTTGTTGGAGCAAGAGGGAGACAAGCAGGGGGTGCTGGCTGTCCCCTCAGTTTCCTGGCTGCCTAATGAGCCTCTGGGCTGGGTGGCTGGGCTGTGCCCAGCGGGCAGTGGCAGCAGCAGCACGTGGCAGGGGCTCCCCCCTTGGGTGTCCAGGGACACTGGTGACATGCTGGCTGGCTCCTGGTGCTCTGGGCTTCCAGCAGCCTGGGATGCCACGGTGTGCTCGGGCTGCTGCTGCTCCCGTGGCAAGCTGCACACCAGCTGTGTCCCTGGATTCTGCAGGAATTGGTTAGAGCCAAAAATAGCTTTGGCTCTGTAGTGGTGAAAGCATGCCAAAGCCAAGAAGTGCACTTGATGTTGGTAGTGGAAGGTGCTTTTGGATATAAATCCAGGCTGGAATTTGCTGAAGGGTTAGACCAAGCACAGTGCTGTGCTGTGTTGAACTAGTTTGAGATTTAAGTGAGGGGGAGGGAGTGCAGCATCTGAGAGACCCTTCTGGTTTGTTTGTTTGCAGTAATAAGTCACGAGGGCTTGTGAAGGCCACTGTGTCACCTTGGGCAGGGTGTTTCCAAGGGCCAGGGATGTGTCTCTGCTCTGTAGTTAAGGTGCTGTGTGTGGTACAAATAACCCCCAGTCTGATCCCACGGGTGCTCAGTGCTCAGTTCTGGGGCAGTGGAACACAGCACGGGGCCAGGGCTGGGATCTGAGGGCTGCCCTGCATTTAAAAACTGAAGGTAGCTTTACAAGGCTTTTTTACTGAAGGGTTGATCTTGGGAGGGCACACCCAGCCTTCCTTCTTGCTGTTCACAAAGCTGGAGAAGGGGCTGGAGCACCAGGAGCAGCTGAGGGGTCTCAGCCTGGAGAAAATGAGGTTCTGGGGGGACCTTCTGGCTCTGCAGCTCCCTGACAGGAAATGTAGGTGTCAGGGCTCTTCTCCCAGGCAGCCAGTGACATGACTCTGTCTGCTCTTTCCCCTCCGTCCTCAATTCAGGAAGAATTGTATGAAATCTCTTCCTAGCAGGAGAGCCAGGGAGCACCCAACTGCCACACTGGGATGCCCTTAGTTAATGCAGGAGGTTGTGATAGTCTAATCTCTGGGAAGTCTGAGACTTTCTTTGTTCAGAGGAAGAGATGAGTGCTGCTTTCAGGGAAGTTAGGAAGAGTTGCTTTCATTCTGATCAGCCTCTTCCTCAAAGGAGCCTGCTGGGGATGATAGGCCATTATCTCTCCCCTAAGGCTGGCGCCATTCTCTGGGGTAGCCAACTGCTTTAATTGAGCAGGATCTGGAGTGTTCTTGGCTGGTGTGACCTGGAAGCCTGAGAGCTGTCAGCATGGCTCAAAGCTCCTTCTGGGAATAACACGGGCAAGTGTCTCTGTGACTTTCTTGATTAGTGTGTATGGGGATCTTGGATATTAAAACCAATTAGTTGTCTTTAAGGTCGGGGACTTATTTGACCTACCAGCATCTGTTTCAACTTGGCCCGGATTGAAGATCTTTGGGAGAGGGCTGTCCAACTTCTGTAAAGAGGCTAATGAAGTGATGCTTTTTAAAGCACTTCCCTGCTGCCTCTGTAGCCCAAACACTTCAGGCAGGACATTAGTGCGTGACAGTCTGGAACAGCAGCAGGCAGGGGCTGTGTTAGTCTTCTCCTCCCCTAAGAAATGTAAAAGAGCAAAACCCCATTTTTTTGATGTCTGAAAAGCACTTTGTTGGTTCTCTGACTCAGAATCCTGAGAAGAGGTTTTTTCACAGAGCTTAGCTGGTTTGCCCTTGAGAGAGGGCTGGAGGATATGATGAGGTATTTGATTTTTTTGCCATTACTCTAATGGGAAGCATGAGGTCTGGGTTAAATTTGAGACAATGCAGAAGCAGCACTTCAGACATCTGAGATACTTCAATGGCAAATGGGAGGTACCTGCTGGAAGGCAGATGGGAACTTCCCCAGTTTTCCTTCTGGCTTTGGATGGATTTGAACCATGAGGCGGCTTTGGGGATTAAGACCTCTGCAGGATCCATCCCAAAGCCGTAGGAGAAATCAATATCAAACTTACTTATTTTCATGTAATTTAAGCCTTTTCTGTGATTTGTGGGGTCTTATCTCCTGACTCCATGCCTGGGGTTGGTGCTTGTGAACCAGCAGTCATGTACTTAAGCACAGTTTAGTTAAAGCAGCTGCCAGAGCCGGGGAGATGCTCTGGAGAGCAGAGTGCTAGTGGGGAAATACAAAAGGCTGACTGAGGCAAAGGGATCCTTCCAGTTTTGTTTTCTGTATTAATCTGAGGAAAACAAAGTGTTAAAACAGCACTTGGGCTGCCGGGTGCTCCAGCTGTCTGAGAACAAATGGAATGGTCCTTAAAGTATGTGGCTGCACTGTTTGAAATAATCTCTGCTGGGAGCTGCTTCCCTGCCTTCAGCTCCCAGCCCTTAGCCTGCACGGGTGTTCTTTTTTTCCCAGAGTAGCATCCCAGGTTTAACAAGCAGCTTTTGGAGGACGTGCTTGGTAGTGGCAAACCTGAACACTGGGTTATGGAGTCAAATCCTCTGAAGAGCCTGTTTTATTTTCTTTACTGTCCCATTACTGTCCAGCAGAAGGGGAATTACACTGGTAGCAGTGAAGAAGCATCCTTGGCGGGGCGGGAGGGATGGGAGACAATGGCATGTGTGGAATATCGTGTGGGTACACTTGTTGCTTTGGTGGCTGGCTGCTCACAACCCTTCTCTTTTCCCTTCTCAGCAATGGTACCAGCATGATATCACTGATCATTCCCCCCAAAGACCAGATCTCGCGAGTGGCGAAAATGCTGGCGGACGAGTTTGGCACTGCCTCCAACATTAAGTCTCGAGTGAATCGCCTTTCAGTACTGGGAGCCATTACATCTGTACAGCAAAGACTGAAACTCTATAACAAAGGTAACTTCTAGCTTGTATGGATGCTGGCACACTTCCCTTTCTTGGAAGCAGCCTTAAGTTCCTGCACTATGCAGTTTTCTGCTAATCAAATCTGTTGGCCTGTGCTGCTGTTTTGCACTGATATTCCAGGTATGTTGCCCTTGGATGGCTACTACAGGGGTGGACTTTGGGACTAGAATAGTGTGGTGGTCCTTGTCTTTAATAAGCAGGCTCATGATTCTGTCCTTAGCAGTGCTGATTCTGCTAAACTTGGCCAGATTTAGGAGCTATTTATTCCACAATAGTTCATTTGCATTAAAGTGATTTTGCATCAAGCAGAAACTTCTGTGTGCCTTATGCACTGTGCAGCTGCCATCATTTGGGAGGGAACAGACTCAGACCATCTAAAATGAGCACTGAAAGAGTTCATCATTATTGCCTTTACACTGGCATGTGGCCTTCCTTGGGATGGTCAGTCTGTAAATCACTGTATGAGCACTAGGAGAGCTCCATGGGGCTCTTCAGCCTTTCTCTGGGTCCTGTGAGTTTGCAAGCTCCTGGGTTTAACAGATCATTGTAGGCATAGGTGCACTAAATGAGTTTGTTTTCCATTGTAGAGCTCTGGGAGGGAATGAGGTGGGGAAAGGGAAACTTAAAGATTTGGGAACTTTAATTTCAACTTTGCCATAAGTCTCAAGGTCTGGCAGTTAGTTTGTGATGGGTGCAGCTTGCCATGTTTCTTAGTGAACTAAAACTGCATTGTGTTGTTTATAGTACCTCCAAATGGTCTGGTTGTTTACTGTGGAACAATTGTGACAGAAGAAGGAAAAGAGAAGAAGGTCAACATTGACTTTGAACCTTTCAAACCAATCAATACGTCGTTGTATTTGTGTGACAACAAATTCCACACAGAGGTAAGAATTCTCCTGTTGCAGCAGCCAAAGTCAGCCTGCTTTGCTGGGCTGCCTGGGCCCACCTGGGTGTGCTGAGCCTGTGGAACAGCAGGCTTCTGGGAGCACATGCTCTGGGGAGGGCTTGTGACTGGCCACAAATGTGTGATGTTTGCTGAAGGGAGTTGAGACGCTGCCAGCTCCTGCCACACTGATGTCATGGCCCAGCCCCTGACTGCTGAGTTGGTGTCACCCACAAACATAAGCTCCTCTCTGTAACTGGAGGCAGAGAGCTTTCTTCTTAACTGCAGAGGCCCATAGATCTTATTCCAAGCCAGGCCTTAAAGTACTGCCAAGATAATTATCAGTGTTGCCAGTCTTGATATCAGATGTGTTAACTGAGACCCTTGATGGAGAACTGGCATGTGCCTCATCTGTCTGGGATAAAGTGAGATTATTTTTATCCAACATCTAATTAAGTTAAATGAATGGTTTGAGGCATATTTAAAGTAATGTGGATTATAGCAGTCAGTTTGTTGCCTCTGTTTTGGCTCTGGCAGGTGCAGAGGTCTCAGTGTTTGCAGTACACCATTCCCCCCATGTCCAGGGTGTTCACCACAGTAGATCTGTGGGCTGAGACTTAATTCTGTTGTCAAACCCATGTGACATGGGCTTGAGAGGCCCTTCAGTGAGGTAGTTCTGCTTGTTTGCTTGGGTTTTTGGAGATCCAATCCATTACTGGCTTTCAAAGGGTAGGATTACAGGAAGGAACAGGTGAGGTACATCCCTGATATTCTGTGTCCCCACAAAGGATGAAATCCCAACACATCTTTGGCCTACCAGCAATACAAACCTGTGCACAGGTCCGGGTTTAGAGTTCTGCTGAGTCCATGTGTCCACAGGCAAGTGAAAGCAAGAGGTAGATAAGAGAATTCAGGAGAGAGCCAGGGAGGTGTTTGTCCCTGCCATTGTTGGCAGTGGGACAGGGGTGGGTTTCCTTCTGCCTTGTCAGGAGAGGGATTAATTTGGTGTCCTCTGCTGAGTATATTGCCTCAGGGCACTGACTCAATCCAAAAGTGTCCAGCAGGCTGTTCCCAGGAGGCAGCTCCAAGTGCACTGGTGCTGGTGTGTGGCAGTGACCTGAGAGGACTCTGGTCGTTGCTGCTCCGGGTGGTGTGATTGCTGACAGGCCCTCCCTCTGGGGCTGTGTGCTCTCCCCTTGGGAGTAGGGGATTATTTTACTTCTGCAGAATCAGATGGAGCTGTAAAGCCTGCTGTGTGATGTGAGCACCGAATTCTGGGCTTTGTCCATCTCTTTGGTTGTAGAGCAATGCCTTTAACCCCATGGTTCCCCCAGCATGCATCCTGAGCTAACAGACAGGGCAGCTGGCTCTGTGCACTCACAGATTTCCTAGGAAATCTGGAGAAGGGGATGTGAAGGAGCAGGGAAAGGAGGTGATCTTCACCTTCAGGCTAAAGCTGCAAAGAGGAAACTCAGTCCAGGCTGCAGGAACAGAACAAAAGCAATAGTCTCTTTTTGGTGCTTGATAGGTCAAACAGTGGAATTGCTGACAGAGGGGAGACTGAGGGAATCACTGATCACTGGATACTGTATTGAAATAAGAGGGAATCAAGACCATCAGAGCCGCAGTCATCTGCTCCCTGGCAAGAGTTATCTGATAAGAATTCCTCTGGATGTTTTATTGCCTGTGTGAAACCAAAGCACCTCCCCGAGGGGATCGGAGCCCGATGGGTCTGAGGGGCAGAGCTTACAATGACTTATTTTGATACCTTGGCTGGAGTGTTCATTCCAGTCACATGATTTGCTTGGCTCTATCCCAGTTGCAATGTAATATGCCACTTCCTCCTCTCATTCATCCCATTGCTGGGGAATTAATACAGAATATTTATTTTGGCCAGGAGATTCCATTAAACCTTAGTGCCTGTTTCTTTGAAGCTCGAAAGCTGTAGCTTGGTTTGTGGATTTTGGAAGAGGATGACTGATGGTTTTTATCCTTTCAGTTCAGCCCAGTAATCAGGCAGGCAGGCTAAAGGGCCTGTGCAGTAAACCAGCACCATCACTTTCAGTATTAAACTGGGGACTTAAAGCAATCTGGAGTTTGACAAGTTCTCCATCCTGCTGATGTGGGTTTGCCAGTTAGAAAGAGGATTCTGGCTATTAGTTTTTTGGGGCATGTATAAATGAGAAGGAGTGTGTGTGCTGGATGTTTCCACCTGCTCAGGTGGCCCTTGAGGGAGCAGTAGCTGACAGATTCCCTTGAAATGGGAGTTTAGGTTGGGGTGCTTGGGATGTCCCACACCACCAGAAGCAAGGCTGGGCAGGAAGGTGGGCAAAAGTAACTCAAACCCCTTGATGCTGTGCAGTGCTTTAGTTGTTGGTCAACTTAAATGATCTTATGGGATGAATTCAGCTGCCTCCTTTACAGGGAAGAAAATGGAAGGATAACTTCATTTTGCAGCAAATGTCACGGCTGTCTTCTCCGTAAGCAGTTATGCACAGAACAACTATTGCTGCTGTGACTTGTGTTCTGTAAGGCTGAATCTGCCACAGACACTATAGATTTAATCATTCTGCCTGTGGGGCTTGAAGTCAGCAGGTGCAGCAGCCCGGTAGTTGTGGTAGAGGTGAGTTGAGAGGCTGTGTCAGTGCTTTGGAGTGCAAAAATGAACTGACAGTCAACTGAACAAGTTCTGCTTTCCTGGCTGGAGTGCTGGGAAAATGACTCTTCCATCTGTGCCAGGCAGGGAGGTGCTGCAGCCTTGTAGGTGTGATCATTTCCCTTCTCACCTCCCTGAGCCCATCTCTGGGGCTGTGCTGTCACACCTGCCCATGATCTCAGGTGAGGAACTGGCAAGGCTGTGAAATAGTGATCAAAATTAAACTCGAGTTTCCTTTATGCTCTTGACAGTGTTGCATGAGATTGGATTGTATATGGAAGGAATCCTTCCCTGTGGGGGTGGTGAGGCCTTGGCCCAGGTTGCCCAGAGAAGCTGTGGCTGCCCCTGGATCCCTGGAAGTGTCCAAGGCCAGGTTGGAAGGGAGTTGGAGCAGCTTGGGCTAGTGGAAGGTGTCCCTGCCCATGGCAGGGGGTGGGAATGAGATGATCTTTAAAGTCCCTTCCAACCCAAACCATTCTGCAGTGGGCTGGAATAGTCACAGCTTCTGAATCTGCTGCTCTTCCTGTAGTTTATTTGTAAAACAAACAGCAATGACCACCTACAGAACTAAAACTGGTTGAGCTGTGCTGTCTGTGGTGAGCTGTCTGAGCCAGGGTCCCTCACCCCCTGTGCTCAGTGACACCTCTGCTCTGTTCCAGGCCCTCACGGCGCTGCTCTCCGACGACAGCAAGTTTGGCTTTATTGTAATAGATGGGAGTGGGGCACTCTTTGGAACCCTGCAAGGAAACACACGAGAAGTCCTGCACAAATTCACTGTGGATCTTCCAAAGAAGCATGGTAACACACTAGTCTGCCTCTAGACTGTCTGCAGCAGCATGTCCTGGGGTGGGATGTGGGAGTGGAAGCAGGGAACTTGGCCTGTAGGGGTTTAGCTCTATTCAAGTCTTTGCTTCCTTGGAATCTGACAGCAAAGCCTCTAGTCTGAACCTTCTGTCAGAATTAATGAATCATGGTAATATGCAGCTGATCCTAAAAGTGGCACTTTTTATTTCTTGGTGCATTTGACCCTTTACTTGGTTTTGGGACAGTTTTAATGAAATGTTAGTAGCACAGGTAGTAATCCCACTTGGTTTAAAGTTTGCATCCCGTGGTGTTGTGTGCAAACATCAGTGAAGAGCAGGAAGTTGTTCCCTGCAAGAAGCACAGAAGCCTCATGGAGCAAGGAGAATTTGAGTTCCACTCTATAATGCTCTGTGGTAGTAAGGCACTGACTGTTAGGTATTCCTGGCCTACTGTCCTGTGGAGAGTGGGATGAGACAAAATGAAACAGAAATGTGTCCCGCAGTAAGGTTGTGCAGCAGGGGCTGCTGGGCTCACTGCAGCAGTGCACCAAAGGAAATGCAGAATGTGCACAGATGTTCAGTTTCTATAGAGAGTTGTGAGTCTGTATAGAAAGAAAAGAAAATCACCATATTTTCCTCTATGGGATATGTGGAGAAAAATCTCTTGCTGTGAATGGACTCTCTTTGTTCACTGCCTGTGCCATGAGTGTCACGACTTGGCTTGTGGCAGACTGCTGCAGCTGCCTTGGCTTTGGTTCTTGAGGGCCTGGTTGGGCCCGTGTTCTGACAGCCCTCCTGGAGTGCAGTGGTGCCCAGGCTGGCTCAGCCCTCTCATGCAGGTCGGGGAGGTCAGTCTGCCCTGCGCTTCGCCCGCCTGCGGATGGAGAAGCGGCACAACTACGTGCGCAAGGTGGCCGAGACGGCCGTGCAGCTCTTCATCTCCGGGGACAAGGTCAACGTGGCCGGGCTCGTCCTGGCTGGGTCAGCTGATTTCAAAACTGAACTCAGTCAGTCTGACATGTTTGATCAGGTGAGTGGCCTTTCCTGAGCAGAGCTCCCCTGTTGAAGCTGTTGGTGGTAACGTGGTGATACCGACAGTAGCCCTGAGATGCTTCTCGGGAGGGGTGTAACTTGTGTCTGAAGTGACTGGATCAGAACTAAAAGTGTGGGGTATCCAAAGAGCTCTCCCTTTCCTAATCCCTCCTTGCAGGAGATCTCCTTTTCTTAAAACAGTACCAGTAAGAAATCTGTCCTCCCTGGTTTGGAAATAGCATTCATGTTCTTTGTCTCCCTAAATCTAAAGTAGAAGCTTTATAGGAATTAAACTCCAATAAACCAAATCTTAGTTCCTGTTGCCTGAAAATTGTGGTTCAATATCGTGCATTCAGAGGTCCCTCTGACTCAGAGCTTGTGCTTGCAAGTGAAGCCCAGCAGATGAATGCAGTGACTCTTGCCAGGCCTGTACTCTCGTGGTGGGATGAAGGAATCTGATGGCCCTGCTCTGGAATAGATTTAATTTTTCCTGTCTCCTCTTTCCCTTGTTTAGCGGTTGCAATCCAAAGTGCTCAAACTAGTTGACATTTCATATGGAGGAGAAAATGGGTTCAATCAAGCGATTGAATTGTCAACTGAGGTCCTCTCCAATGTGAAATTCATCCAAGAGAAAAAACTAATAGGTAAGTGCTGCACGTGCAGCCTCCTCCTGAGCCAGACACGTGTGACTGAATATGCTGGTCATGCTTCCAACCTCCTGGTAGTGCCTTTGGGCTGCCCCAGCCCTGCCATGGTGGCTGAGAGTGTGACTTGTGATCCTTTCTGCTACCTGGGCACCTCAAATACTGGGGGGGATGTTTGTTTATTTTTTTCTCCCCATCTTCTTTAGCCTTCTCCAGCCTTTCACCAGAGATTGCCTTAGTTCCAGGCCTTCTGGTGACAGTTTCTTCTTCTTGCATTCAAATGAAGCTTGTTTCAAGCTGAGTGTGGTGGGATGAGTGCTGGTGACAGTCTCTTTCTTTGTGCCCTGGCTGCAGGACGATACTTCGATGAGATCAGTCAGGACACGGGGAAGTACTGCTTTGGTGTGGAAGATACACTAAAAGCTTTGGAAATGGGAGCAGTAGAGATACTGATAGTCTATGAAAACCTGGATATAATGAGATATGTCCTGCACTGCCAAGGCACGGAGGGTAGGTGGCGCTTTGGGAGACCGGGTCCTTGAGGGTTTGACACCTGAACTGTGTCACGGGGAGGGGTCACTCTGGAGGAGCTCCCTGAGGAGATCTGATCACAGGGAGGTTGTGTGGGCAGGTCACTGACCTGCAGCTTCCCAGCTCCGGGGGAAAATCCTGCAACAAGCAGGATTGCCCTGCAGAGAGGGAATTGCAGTGCCAGGGTGGCAGTTTGTCACAGGGCCAGCCTGGAACCTGCCTTCCAGCTGTGAAAGTGTGATGCCAGAGGGGAGGCTGATGTGACCCTTAGGGCCAGAAACACCATTCTCACTGACTGCAGACAAACCCTGTGCCCACAGCAGGGCCTCTCCCTATTCTGGTGTTGGCACCACAGCTGTTCCCTGCTGCTGTGCCCTCCTTGGTTGCTGGGAGAGCTTCAGCTGGAAAGGAAGTCAGTGGCAGTGAGCAGACCCTCTGAGCTGTAATTGCTGGCTGTGCTCAGTCTCTTGCTGCCTTTAACCTGCATCTGGTACTTTTATCCAACCTAATGCTATTTTTTTTTCTTGCTTCTCAGAGGAGAAGATCCTGTATTTGACACCAGAACAAGAGAAGGATAAATCCCACTTCACAGATAAGGAGGTATTCCAGCTTTGGGGCTTGTGGGTTTATTCTCAGTTACTGGTGCAGGGCTTAGTTTGGCACAAGCACATGAGCGTGGTGACCTTCTGGCACTCATGTGAGACTTCAAGGCAGTAACCTGTGGCTCTTCTGTTCACCTCCAGTGTAACCCCTGGACTTGCTTTTCTCCAGTGTTCCCTGCTGCCAGTTCCAAGGCTGTGTAAGTGGGCTGAGGCGACAGGCAGTACAGGGGCTTGGGCCACCTTCAGACCATCTGCTACAGGAGTTTGGTGGCCACCATGCAGGCCAAGGTCCCAAACCATTGCTCCCTGCTCACTGTGCACTGATTTGGTCCGTGCAGAACCACTGTGAGGTTACAGAGCATGACACAGACTGAGGTGCAGGGCAGTGTTTGCTGTGGGCTGTGTTGGATGTGTGGAGCTGTCATTTGCTGCCTGTGCAGGTCAGAAAGCCCTGATGAGGTGGGGGGGGGTCTGTGTTACTTTGCAGAGTAAACTGGGCAAAAAAGTGTGTCCCTTGCCCAAAGGGTAGGCATCCCTGAGTCATCAGAGTTGTGCCAGGGAGGCCATTTCCAGCTGCTTTCCCTGCTGGAGGGAATTGCTGATTCCTTCTGTGCATGGAAGGTCTACAGTGTTACCTGCAGTGATGTGTGTCTATGTCAATAATCACTTGACCTTCTAGTTACAAAACTGTGCTTTTGGCCTCTGTATCTGCATGGATCAGTGCTCCTGACTGGAGGCAGTGCCTCTTTGAGTGGGCTGGAATCTTTGCAGGGTGTAGAACAAGTCTAAAGGAACAATGAAAACTGAGAGTGTAGCATGAGGTGACACTTGAGCAGAAGAACAAACAAGGCATTTTCTCTCTGGCTTTTGCCCCAAGTTCCAGATTAGAGAGGCCCAAAACAAGGCCTGTCAGTGTTTCATTTTATAGCACCAGGAGCCTTCTGCTTGAGCCAGCACTGTCTGACACAGTTGTCAGGAATGCCTTCCACCACGAAGCTTCCTGTGGAGCATTAAGGCTGCTGTCCTTCTTAGGAATGACAGAACCGTGGTGATTTTTAAGCCAAAGCCAACTTTTGGTGTGAATTTTCTCAATACCAAACAGACAGTGACCAGGACAGTTTTTATTATTCATTTCTCCCTTCCAATGTCTCCACAGACTGGGCAGGAACACGAACTGATAGAAAGTATGCCCCTCCTGGAGTGGTTTGCAAACAACTACAAGAAATTTGGAGCAACATTGGAAATTGTTACAGACAAATCACAAGAAGGATCCCAATTTGTGAAAGGATTTGGAGGAATTGGAGGTAAATTGCAAGAGAAAAATGTGGGGGTGGGGGTTTAGTGGTTGATTTGATAGTCTGGTACCAATAGTAGGATTAGTCTTAGTCCTGTCAGTCACGAAACTGGTTCAAGAAGAAATGGTGTTCACCAGGGATGTCCAGGTGAACTCATTCCCTGTGCAGCAGGATGATGATGCCTGGTGGGCAGCTGTCACTGCCCAGCTGTGTTCCTCAGTCCCTCTGTCCTCCAGAGTGCTCAGGGGGGGGCTGCCCTCCTTTCCAGCTGGGCATGTCAGGAGGGCCCTGAGCTGCCTCACTGTGTCTCTGCAGTGCCCAGAGTGCAGGGGGGTCTGACAAACCCCAGCCCAGCTCCTGGGGCAGTTGGATCCCTTACTCAGCTCTCAGACCTTCCCTGTGCTTGGCTCTCTGGTCTTGTGCTTCTTGTCAAAGTAAAAGTGTTTTTAGCCCAACTTCATGGAGCAGTGAGGCCCTGGAAGGCTTTAGTCCTTCTCCTGAGCTCAGTGACCAGGATCAGCAGAGGTGCAGGTGGATCCTGTGCTTCAGGCTGACAAAAATCATTGGCAGGGCAGGGCACAACCACCTGCCACGCTCCATGTTCTGCCCAGGCCAGGGATTCCAGGACAGAGCTGGGACTGCTTTGCTGCTAAGCCAGCTCTGCCTCTGGTTGTGCTTGGCTTGATGGATGTGAACCAGGGATGAATGTATTGGAAACAGGAATTTCTAGGCCCAGAGAACCAATCAGAAGGAAACAAGCTTGGATTCTCTGGCTACATAAGGAGCAACAGGTTTCTGAGTGTTCAGGTTTGTAATTCCAGGAGTCCTTAATTTCCTGCCAGATCCAGCCTCTTCACATGGTGGGATCCTCTTTGCTCCCAGGCCTGGTAGACTGGAAGGGAAATACCCCTTGAAAATAGCCTTCACCTCAGTAAATGGGATAAGGCTTCCCAGAACCCTGGATTGGTGTTTAGGGTGGGAAGAGTCCAGGAATACAGCCACTAAATCCTGCTTTTCCTGCACTGTAAAAGTAACCTCAGTGCCAGCTGCCCTCTGGATTTAACTGACAGGCCTCTGTCGGAGCAGTTACATTGGAACAAGTGATCTGCTACTGGTATTTTTTGGAAATACAACCCCAAAAGAAATATTAAGAAGAAAATCCTTCCCTGTGAGGGTGGTGAGGCCCTGGCACAGGTTGCCCAGAGAAGCTGTGGCTGCCCCTGGATTCCTGGAAGTGTCCAAGGCCAGGTTGGAAGGGGCTTGGAGCAACCTGGGACAGTGGGAGGTGTCCCTGCCCATGGCAGGGGGGGATGAGATGAGCTTTAAGGTCCCTCCCAACCCAAACCATTTCATAATTCTGTGATACGATTCTAGAATGGGCTCAGCTCTTCCAGGAGGAATCTGGCCTGGCTGGGCAGGTGGGCATTCCTTCCTTTTGGCCGTGAGTTCCCTGTGGATTTGTCACTCCAGCTGCATGTCTGCTGGCAGGGCTCAGCAGGAGCCTGAGCTGGCTGCTGAGCGTTAATTGGGAAGCTCTGGATGTGCAGCCAGGGCTCAGGAAACTGTTCAGGTGGAATTTTGAAGAAGCTAAAGCGTGTTGTCTTTGCCAGGTATCTTGCGGTACCGAGTGGACTTCCAGGGCATGGAATACCAAGGAGGAGACGATGAATTTTTTGACCTTGATGACTACTAGGTAGTCGACCTGGGTCCGGCAAAACGTGCCTCGCCCCTCCAGCATCCAACCCAAGGAGCAAACTCATGGTGGAAAACACAACAGATCCCTGCCTTAGAATTGGAACATTTCCAGAACTTGATCCACAAGCATTGGATTTAAGAAAGCAAAACCCTACACTTTGATTTGTCATAGTGTCAGTACAGCAGCAAACTACTAAGTTCCTATATGCCACTTTGGACTAATTTAAAAAAGAATCCCAGTTTTTACTTTTACTCAATGGTGAAATTGGTTGCTCTTGTATTTTATGGAAATGATTTTTTTAACCTTCATGATACATTAACTGCTGTAAACCTCTTCCTTCAAAAATTAATAGAAGTAAGATCCTACTGGTTTGTTTCTTTATACTTTGATTGGAGAAATCAATTGCTGCATTTGGCAGCGCCGTGACCCATTTACATGGCATTCTCAGCTTAGACTGCAGAAGAAATGTAACGAGGTTGGAGCCATTCTCTTCAAAAGCTTGAAGAGGCACTGACCTGAGTGCTAGTTCATAACGTGTGGCTTGCAAATTCCAATGGTTTGGGGAGGCTCACCAGCCAAACGTGCTTTAATCTGTTTGCAGAAACACTGCTCTTGTAAACTAGGAAATGCACTTCATGGATTGCAATGGAAATGCTGCTGAAGTCTCGGGCTTAATTTGGATTTGAGCAGTGCAGCCTTCAGGAATTCTATTTTTTTTTTTTCAGTCTTGACAAAAATAAACATGAGATTTCAGTGAAGTAAGGTACACTTGGCTTTTTGTTCCTCAGTAAGTTTTTCTTTTTGCTTTAGGACTGCGTAAGGTTTCCTTGATTATGTGAATTTGAA
Organism: Pseudopipra pipra; assembly: GCF_036250125.1. Taxonomy (NCBI): domain Eukaryota; kingdom Metazoa; phylum Chordata; class Aves; order Passeriformes; family Pipridae; genus Pseudopipra; species Pseudopipra pipra. The sequence continues at coordinate 1,433,255 of NC_087563.1, read as the reverse complement.
CCCACAGTTCTTTAAGGGAAGTGGGTATTTTACAGGAATACTGAGTCAGTGAAGGCTGAAACTTTAGTGCTGGGGGTGTGGAACGTTGGATACCAACCCTTGGAGCGCTGGCACAGGCCCTGGGGACACCATCTCCCAGCACTAAGGCAGTGTCTGTCCTGGAGGGGATGTGCCCTTCATGGGTTAAAGCCCCTGGGTGCCCCAGACCCCCAAGGCTGTGTCCTGCCCGTTCCCCAGAGCACAGCCCGACCTGCTCCGGGTGTTGGGGGGTCCTGCAGGCCAGGGGAGCACTGGCACAGATCATGCACATGCACATGCACATGTCCTGCTTCTTCCCGGGGCTCTGGTCCTGCCTCTTCCCGGGGTGTGAGTTCCTGGCACTCCCCTGGGAGCCGGGCCTGTCCTGCCCTCCTGGTGCGTCGCCGGCTGCAAACCTGCCTCTTGTCCCATGATCCTGGTTCACTTGAACGGAGGGGGAGCTTGTCTTAAAATCTCTGCCACGCTGTTCTTTGAGGTCCAAAATTCCTGTGAGCAATACAATTTGTAACCCTGGTCTCTAACCTGGCAGGTGGCTTTGCTGTCGCTCTCACAGCCAAGCTGGAATTCTCACGGAAGGTGGGGCTGGGTGTGCCGTGGCTGTGCCCAGAGCCAGGTCTGAGCACCCCCGGGGCCCTCACAGCGGTATGTTCTGGATTCTGCCATTGTAAATGGGTCTAATGTGACATGACAAGACCACAAAAATTGGATGTAAATTTACATTTTTGAATATACTGCTTGTTGTTTCACATGATACATTAGGGTATGCAGCTCCTTTTTGTAGTTTTTATTTTTACTATTTAAGTTTGGAAATGATGCCAAATTTTTGTATTTCTTTAATCAATGTGTTCTCTTCAGTGATATATATTGCATTATATATTGATGTGTATATCAATATATACTGATATGTATTACACTTACACATGCAAACACGTTCAACGGGGGTGGAAATTCCTAGCCTTCGCTACTATATAGCCTCTGCAGAGAGATCCCAAGCAGTGATATCTTGGTGTTGTGATGTACAGAAATGGAGAAGAGTATTAAACCATATTTAAGAATATAGTATGGACTCCTGATTTATTTTCTTCAGGAAACTCCTGCTTTTTACTCTCAGCTTGGTCCCAGCTTCAGGTCAGTGCTGGAGTGTGGAGGCAGCTCTTTCAGCTGGGCTTATGCTTCTCTCTGAACCAGTTTTTTCCCCTGTGCTGGCCCTGCTGAGGCCCCTCCAGGGCTGTGTCCAGTCCTGGGCCCTCATGGAAGAGAGACATTGAGGGGCTGGAGCGTGTGCAGGGAAGGGAACGGAGCTGGGAAGGGGCTGGAGCAGCAGGAGCAGCTGAGGGAGCTGGGGGGGCTCAGCCTGGAGAAAAGGAGGCTCAGGGGGGACCTTCTGGCTCTGCAACCCCCTGACAGGAGGGGGGAGCCGGGGGGGGTCGGGCTCTGCTGCCAGGGAACAAGGGACAGGAGGAGAGGGAACGGCCTCCAGCTGTGCCAGGGGAGGGTCAGGTTGGACCTCAGGAGGAATTTCTCCCTGGAAAGGGTGTTCAGGCACTGGCAGGGGCTGCCCAGGGAGGTTTGGAGTCCCCACCCCTGGAGGTGTCCCAAGTCCAAAGGCTGTTGTGCCATGAGTGTTACCTGTGGGGATCTCCTGAACACCTGAGGCAGGTGAAGGGCAGCCTGCAGGTGCAGAAACCTGCCCTTAACCTTCCAGTCACAGAACACCTGAGCATTTTTTTTCAGGGGCCTTTCCTGCCCTCGCTCCTGGTGCCGGACCTGCTCAGGCTCCGTGGGCCTGAACTGCCACCTCTGGTCTCTGCAGCCAAGCGCAGTGTAACCTGGGCTGTCCAGAGAGCACCTGCCTCCTGCCCCAGCTGGGAAGGCAATACGGGAAAGACATCATCAGTATCAGGAATTTTAAGGGATGTGTGAAATCATCTCCTGGCTGGTGTTGCTCAGCTGAGATGCTCTGGCTGAGGCTGAGCATCCACCTTCACAGCAGAGCAGCAGGATCTGGGTGGGAGGCTCTTTGCCTGTTGCTGTCACATGCAGGTTGGTGCAGCAAGAGTTGTTCTTGAGACCTGAGGCTTCCCTTTTTGTAGTCCCTGCCTCCCCCAGTGTTTGATCTGCAGCTGGAGCAGACGGGAGGGTCTGAGCTTGCTGTCCTTGGGTCTCCGGATACCAGAGTTTTGGAGATGTGCCATTTCTGCTGGAGCAGAAATAACAGTGATGCACAAATCTCACGCTGTCTGTGACCTAAGTACAGAAAAGGGATCACCATTCATCTTGTGGTACAGGTCAAAGCATTGAACTGAGGTCAGCACCAAGTGAAAAATATAAAAACGATCCCCTCAGTCAGCGCAGGCACAGGAGAAGCTGCTGCTGGCAGAAAACTGCCCACCCGTCTCCCCACTTGGTGTAACCAGGCATGTGGATGTGTATTGTTAAAAAACCCCAAATATTTCTCATTTCACCCTTTACTGGCAGCACCAGCAAGCCTGGTTTCTGCTTTCCAGTTTTGCATTCCCGGGGAAAGGAGGAGCAGCGAGGCCTGGCTGCTGTGGAGGGCTGCCCAGAGCTGTCTCCTCCAGTGTCACAGCTGCTCCACGCCAGACCTGCTTGGAAGCTGCTGTTTCCTCACTAATCTTGGCTGGTTCTCCTGTCTCTCCTCCTTCACGTTTCAGTGAGAAAACACAAGTGGGTCTCGTTGGCCATGTGCACTGGGCTGCCCTGAGGCGTGTCTGGGACCCTCCAGCTGCCCCTGGAACACTTCCAAAGGCACCTCACCCTGACAGAAGGATGAGGCCACTGGAGAGAGAGGTGGTGAAACTCTTTTCTTCCTTCCAGCTGCCGAGATCCAGTCGCTGGGTCCCTTTCACCCTTCAGAAAGCAGTTCTGTTGCAGCCTGGCTTTTGTTCCAGTTGCACTCAGGTTGTTTCCTGGCTAAAAGTGCTGATTTCCAGCCTTTTTTCACACCAAATATTGCAGCGGATCAGGTGGTTTTTCCTGCTGTGTAAAGGTGAGCATCACCCTTGCAGTGCTTCCATCCAGGAGCCTTGACTACCTTCAGCACATGGAATTGATACAGCTTGGACCTGGGAAGGGGGTTTGGGAGGGGGCAAGTGTGGCCACTTCCAGCCACAAGCGGTCGGGGGCTGCAGGTTTGGGTTTGGGAGCCAGGCAGGATGGCTGGATTGGATGGAAGGATGGATGGAGGGATGGATGGATGGATTGGATGGATGGATGGATGGATGGATGGAGGGATAGCTGGATTGGATGGATGGATGGATGGAGGGATGGATGGATTGGATGGATGGATGGATGGATGGAGGGATAGCTGGATTGGATGGATGGATGGATGGATGGATGGATGGATGGATGGATGGATGGATGGATGGATGGATGGAGGGATAGCTGGATTGGATGGATGGATGGATGGATGGATGGATGGATGGATGGATGGATGGATGGATGGATGGATGGATGGATGGATTTCCACCCACCTGCCTGCCGGACCATGGGCTGGGAAATCCCTGGAAGGGATCTGGCCTTGATCAGCTGGAATTGAGAGAATAAATGAAGTGCCACTTCCAGGCTGTCCCGTGGAGCTGGTGCTGGGCATCTCAGAGTGGCTCAGAGCACACCCAGGGTCCCATCCTGGTGTCCAGCTGAGCTTGGCCAGGCGCTGCCAGGGAGGGCTGGGGGGAGGCTCCACTGCAGCACCCACAGAGGATCATCAGCTCCTGCTGCCTGCCTGCTTCTGTTTCCTCACACTGAAGGCTTCAGCTCTTCCAAACGTTCCAGCTGCCCATGCCCCAACCCTCAGTGTTACCTACTCCTTTTCATGTCATGGGTAGTGAGCCCGCCCTGCCCTCACTGCCTGCCCTGTTTGCTCTGAAGCTGCACCGTGTGCTCAGATATTCTGATAATGCACTTTTTAAACACCATTTTTTTGTCTTGCCGTAATTAAAGCCAGAATTTGCCCTTTCTAAGCTGTTATTTCGGGAGCTGGAGCCCGGCCTGTGCTGTTGTTGCTCACGGGCTGCAAATGCCATTGTCCTGGGCAGCCGAGCCCGGCCCGCGGCGCTGGGAGGCAGCTCTGGAATTCCACTCGGCTATTTTTAGTCGGTGGTGAAAAATTGCACTTCCAACACTTCTGAGTCGTTGTCAGGGCTTAAATAAATCAAAGAGCAAATCCTGGCTTCTTGCTAATGAGTGAGACAAGGGGGTGACCTCGAGCTGCTGCGGAGGCTGAGCTGGGGAAAGGGTGGAATTGGGGGTGCGGAGACTCTGGCTGGGAAGGGCTGAGAGGGGCTGGGACATCCCAGCTCTGCCCCAGCCACTGCTCTGTCCTGCTCGGTGCAGGTGTTCCATGGCCACTGCTGGGGGCTGACTCCTGGCTCCTTGCTCTTCTCCCAGTGCCCCTCTCAGGGCTGGTCCCAATCCCCTCTGCCTCCCTGGGCTCCCCCTTGGCTCTGCCGTGGCTGTGGCTCCCTGGCTGTGCTGTGTGTGCAGGTCTGCTCCCCCCAGAGCCACCTCAGTGCCCACCCTGGATGTGGCAGCTCTTGGACAGCCAGGACTGGGAGGCAGGAGCTCCTGAAGGAATCTGTGTGTAAGTCCAGCTGTCTGAATGTCCAAGTGCTGGACTCTTCCCTACAACCCCAACCACTTCTGGAGCTCTTAAGGCACAACCAGTTTCTAACCCAGGTTCTTCTTTTTAATGCCAGGGCAGGGCTTTCCTGAGGAGCAGCTTCACCTGTTTGGCCACCAAGTTTCCACGTTGGCACAAACCCCTCCTCTGGCAATGCCCTCTCATGAGCACCACCTGTGAGGTGCAGCCATGCCGTGTCTCCTCTCCAGCTTTTCTTCTCCAGACTAAACAAACCAGCTCCTTGGTGCTTCCCCAGGGATCAGGGTCCTGGCCACACTCCTGCAGCCCCTGCCAAGGCACAGGGCACAGCTCGTGCTGCTCAGCCATGGGGGGCTTGGGATGGTTTGGGGGGCACAGGAGGGCACTGACTGGGTGTGCAGGAAGGATGTCAGAGGACAGACCTTACCCCCAGTGGGGAGGTTCTGCACTGTCATGTCTAAATTTACCCCAGATAGCAGAGGGGTTTGTATTGTCTGAGGACAGAGGGGATGGAGGCGGGAGACTTGCCTGGAAGGTAAAAGTGAACAAAAAAGCTGTTTTCCAGTGAGGAAAATGGAAACTGTAGAGGAACTGGGAGGCAGAAGAGAAGAGGGAGGGCTGCCTGGTCTCCCCTGGGCACTGCTGGAGCTGGATGCCATCCTTCAGGAACACTTGGCCTGGCCACAGATGTCCCCCAGTGTGGGGACACTCCCGCTGCTGGGCCTGCCTGAGGTGGAGGTGTCTCCCCTTGCTTTGTCCTGCTGCTGTGGTGCCTCCCCCAGGTGTGGGGGTGGGACACCCCAGTCCCTGTCACTGGGTATTTTGGGGGTCTCAGCCTTCCAGCACAGCACGTGGCTCCCACAGCTCCCAGGATCTCCCTCTGGGCCGAGCCTGGGTGGTTCTCAGAGAGATTGGAGCTGTTCAGAGGCCTGGAAACATCCGTGGGTGTGAAGGTCACCCCCATCGGGGTCCTGACTGTGGCCTTCCAGTGCCTGAAGGAGCAACCAAAAGGATGGAGAGAGACTATTTCCAAGGGCCTGGAGTGACAGAACAAGAGGGAATGGCTTCAACTGCCAGAGGGCAGGGTTAGATGGGATATTGGGATGGAATTCCTGGCTGTGAGGGTGGTGAGGCCCTGGCCCAGGTTGCCCAGAGAAGCTGTGGCTGCCCCTGGATCCCTGGAAGTGTCCAAGGCCAGGCTGGACAGGGCTTGGAGCAACCTGGGCTGGTGGAAGGTGTCCCTGCCCATGGCAGGAGGGGTTGGAATGAGATGACCTTTTAGGTCCCTCCCAGTCCAGGCCATTCTTGCTGGGCTGGACATCCCCCCCCATGGGCACAGACCCCGGGTGCTGCTTGGGAGGTGCCCCTGTGCCACATCACCCACTGTCTCATCTCCTGGGGTTCAGGCTACCAGAGGAATCAAAGAGCTGCTGTAAATACGTCAAAATATCAGAATACACCCGAGGCTCAGGAAGAACTGCTGTTCCTAAGCCTCTCTCCTCAAAAAGCTGCCTTTCCTTTGGTGTCTGGCCAGACAGGAGGTGTTGGGAGCTCCTGCAGCTCAGGCTGCACTGCACAGGACAAGAAACCTGGGGCTGCTGGGGGCCAGCAGGGATGGCAGGACCCAGGGGGACCCTCAGGGCATTAATCCTTCCCAAAGTCCACACAGCTGCAATTTGTGGTAAAAAAATAACCTGGAAGTAAATTCCAATGAAGACCAACAAAAGGGCTGGGGCTTTTCCCTTTCACTTGCAAACCCAGCAGGAGGTTTCATCCCTCACTGCCCAGTGCTGGGATAAAGCCCCTGTGTGAGACTTGCTTTTGTTCTCAGTTCTTATGATGGGATAAGTGGGCTGTTCTCGGTCCCTCCTGTTTGTTGGGATAGGTGGATGTGCCCGAAGGGCTCTGCAGAGTGAAGCAAGTCTTTTGTAGCTTTATTGTCATCCTCCAATCAATTACTGGCTTCAGGAGGTTGTCTTACCACTGGCAGGACACCAGCTGCCCCAATGTCACCTCCTGGAGCAGGCTGGAGAGCCAGCACTGCCCTCTGCCACACGTAGGAGCTCCTGTGCTGCTCCTGCAGCCAGTGCCGTGTCCTGGGTGGATCTGCCCCGAGCAGTCCCTGGGGGCTCTTCTGTCTTCTGGTCTGTACATTTAATTCAATGCTGAGGGCTGAGCTTTGCAGCATTTTCACCACATTTGATCCAGTTCTTGAGGGCACCCACTGTAATTGCAGCAACCAAAGCAAAGCTCAGTGAGTTGCTGTCACTCGACAGGGACAATCCCTGGCTGTGGTGGGAACATGGTCCAGTTCCAGCTGAGGTCAAGTGGAGTCCTTGGGGCTTGTGGTTGGCTCAGAGCAATGGCAGCACCACATCCTCTGCACTGGGGCACCTGCACCATTGGGGCAGTTTGGGGGGACACAATGTAGGGAAGGTATTGAGCCATTAGAGAGTGTCCAAAGGAGGCAACAGAGATGGGGAAGGGCCTTGATCTGAAGGTGTGGGAGGACACTGAGGGCACTTGGTGTGTTCAGCTGGAGCAGAGGAGACTGAGGGGAGACCTCAGTGCAGTTCAACTGCCTGGGCAGGGGCAGAGGAGGGGCAGGGACTGAGCTCTGCTCTGGGGGAGCAGGGACAGCAGCCAGGGAATGGCTGGAGCTGTGTCAGGGCAGGCTCAGGTTGGATCTCAGCCAAAGGTTCTTCCCCCAGAGGCTGGTTGGGCACTGCCCAGGCTCCCCAGGGCAGTGGGCACAGCCCCAAGGCTGCCAGAGCTCCAGGAGGGTTTGGCTGATCCTCTGGGGCACAGGGGGTGACTGTTGGGGATGGGCCTGTGCAGGGTCAGGGGTTGGACTGGATGATCCTTGTGGGTCCCTTCCAACTCAGCATATTCTGTGATTCCGTGATTCCATGATTTACGTTGCTCCAACCCCTTTTAGGAGTGACACCCCCAGCCTCAGCTTCAGGAAAGAAGGTTTGGATCTGGTTTTGACTCCTGCAGCAAAAGGGATGCTAAAGTTCCAGGCAAGGGATGCAGAAATCCTTTTTGTTATTGTCCCTCCTTAAAATCCAGGTGAGAGCCCTGGAAAAGCTGCAGAGCAAGGCTGGCTCTGAGGATAAAACAGGGATTTTGTGACTCTTTTTTGTTCTCTTCATCCAGTACAAGGTGAAAAAATTTTTTAATTTCTTAAGTGTCCAAAACATGCTGAAGGCATCCAGAGAAAATAAAGACATTGCTGGAATAACCTGACTGTGTGTCTACAGAGAGCATTTGCCAGGGACAAACCAACAGTACAAGAGGACACGGCTTCAAGCTGTGCCAGGGGAGGGTCAGGTTGGACATCAGGAGGAATTTCTGCCTGGAAAGGGTGGTCAGGCACTGGCAGGGGCTGCCCAGGGAGGTTTGGAGTCCCCACCCCTGGAGGTGTCCAAGGAAGGCCTGGCCATGGCACTGAGTGCTCTGGGCTGGGGACAAGGTGGGGATGGGGCACAGGGGGGACTCTGTGGGCTGGGAGGGCTTTTCCAGCCCCAGTGATCCTGGGATTCTGTGAGTACAGAATCAAATGCAGTGTAAACATGAAATAAATAAACAGAAAGGTGCATGGGGTCTGGGTTGGGGCTGGCTTTGGTTTTGATGTTGGGGTACCAGTGCTGTGAAACAGCATTTCAGTGCCCCCAGTGTTTGAACATTGTGGGTGATGTGGGGAGGAGCTGGCTGGGGCTGGGGGTGGCTCAGGGCTGTGTCTGTGCAGAGGTGCCCCCCTGGCAGGGCAGGGGGTGTGGGGGGGGCTGGGCATGCCAAGCCAGGCTCAGGTGGGGCTGGGGATGCTGAGTCAGGCTCAGGGGAGAGGCTGCAGGTGACTCCAGCCCCAGAGGTGCCATCCAGGACAGAGCAGTTCCCACCCCAAAAGTCCCCACAATCATTTTGCACCAAGTGGAACGGTGTCCAACAGCTCAGTGTGAGGGGTGTGAGGGCTGGGCAGCTCTGGGGACTCAGCCAGTTTCAAATATGGTTTATTACAAACTGAAGGGTTTTTTCATAGCACTCTAAAGCTGACACTGTATGAACTCTTCCCACCTTGTAAACACCTTTCTGAATTGTATGAGCTGATGGGTTTTTGTAGTTTTCATATGACTGGCAGTTTGAGTCCATATTCAAGACCAAATCCCATCATACCAGGGAGTATTTTTTTACTGACTTCACCTGCCTGTGTGAAGTGCAAAGAGCAACTACTGCTGTTTTCCTACACCTGGGAGAGGGTTTCTGGGCCTGGGGGAGACTTGAGGAGCAGTGGGCTGTGAGCAGAGGACAAGAGGCTTAATCCATACTTTGGAATGTGATTTTCTGCCTCTCTCATCTTTGGACCACAAGCCCATGTCCTGCTCATCCCGTGGGCTGTGTGAGAGCTGCACCCCTGAGTCACCAACACGGGCACTGCAGCTGCAGCCTCTTGCTGCCCACACTTGCCTCTCCCCCCCTTCCTTATATCCCAATCTTTATCCAGGGAACAAAGCCACAGGAAAGAATTGCTGGGCCCCATGCTTGGGAGTGTGGGTGAAGATCAGTGGGTGCCCTGTGCCCCAACACCCAAGGCAGCAGTGCCAGCAGCCCTGTGCCCACACCCTCGTGAGAAGCAGCCCTGGCACCACCCTGGGACACCACGAATCTGCTCATGAATCTTTTCCAGATCTTTAAAAAACCCATCGAACCCAGTATCAGCTCATTTTGGCTACAGATACTTCTTTGAAGGAAGAATAAATGTTTTCACGCTCCAAGTGCAGCCATCCCTGCCCTCACAAGAATGTTTATTTATATCTTACTCCTACCAGCTGGAAGTTCAATAATTATTCTTCCAGCAGGAGAATTTGGAATGGTTCTGCCCTTGCTTTTCTAGTGCTGTCACTGTTACTGGCCATTGAGTAACCCTTGATCCCTATCCAAACAGCCAAATAAACACTGCAAGATCCAAGATGAGGGTTTTAGTGAGTAGACTCTGTTAGGCTGGGGATTTCAGGAAGGCATCTGAAATTTGGAAACGGATACCCACAGAGCTGCTGGAGGATTTGAGCAGCTGCCTCCCACCAGCCCCAGAGCAAATCCCAGAGATTGTGTCATTTTGTCACTGCCTGGCTCTTACTTTAACTTGTTTTTCCCTGCCTCAGCCTGGACCAGCAGTGGCCCTGGGGGCAGTGGGTGGGTTCAGAGCAGCCTGTGTCCAGTTGCTCTGATGCTCATCTTGTGGGTGTTTAACACCCAAAGGCAGCCTTGGAATAAAGGTCCAAGCTGCCAGGATGATTCCCATCTGCCTGGGTTATCCAAGGCCTAAAAAAAATGCAGGAAATGGGCACAGGCTTAGAAATAGTTCACTTTATTATCCAGAAAAATGTGGTGAGACAAACTCAAGTGGTGTCTCTTCCAGTACCCCAGCCCAGGTGTGCTGTGGGGCTGGTCCATGGCAGTGTGAGCCACAGCCAGACCATCCCGCGTGGGAATAGAGGTTGGGGCGGATCAGGGAGCAAATCCTCCTGTGACAAACGAAGGTAGAAAAAACAGGGACTCGAAATGATGGCCAAGGCTCAGCAGGGTCAGCCCAAGGTGGTGGTTTGGGCCGGGGCCGTGCCCTGGTGCACGCCCAGACAGGGTGACCCGGAGCTCTCAGGGCAGTGCTGGGCCTGAGACCGCAACACAAGTTGTCCAGGGTTTTTTTAAACACCTGATTCCTTTTGCTTTGATGCAGTGAGGATGACATCACCCTCAATGGATTCTGTTGCACAATGTGGAGATATCTCCGGGTTCCTTGGCACCAGGACTTTCCCTCTTCCACTTCCCCTCATCCTCATCCTCACAGGAGAACAGGCAGAGCGAGTTCTCTTGGGCTGAAACTGCCCCACCGCCCGGGTGTGCTTCCACCTGAGCAAGGTCCTCATTAGCACTAATTATCAGCCGTGTCCCTGCGTGGCTGCTGTGCTGATGTGACACAGATCTGTCACACACCGGGGAGGAGCTCCTGATGCAGCCTTGTCTCAGCAGAGCACACGCCCAGAGACTGCTCCCCAAATTGCTGCAGCCTGGGGGTCAGGTACTCATGGGAATATCGTACTTGAATCATAGACTGATGGAATCACTGGGGTTGAAAAAGCCCTCCAAGAGCATCGAGCCCACCCTGTGCCCCATCCCCACCTTGTCCCCAGCCCAGAGCACTCAGTGCCACAGCCAGGCCTTCCTTGGACACCTCCAGGGGTGGGGACTCCAAACCTCCCTGGGCAGCCCCTGCCAGTGCCTGACCACCCTTTCCAGGGAGAAATTCCTCCTGCTGTCCAACCTGAGCCTCCCCTGGCACAGCTGGAGGCCATTCCCTCTCCTCCTGTCCCTTGTTCCCTGGCAGCAGAGCCCGACCCCCCCCGGCTCCCCCCTCCTGTCAGGGGGTTGCAGAGCCAGAAGGTCCCCCCTGAGCCTCCTTTGCTCCAGGCTGAGCCCCCCCAGCTCCCTCACATGACTGACTCTCTCTCAGTGAGTTTGTATCTCAGAAAAAATTTATCAAAAACCTGGTTTTTCATCCATCTTATTAGGTCTTGGACATGTTACTCACGAGGTCTTACTTTGGGAGCTGCTCAGAAACAATTTGAATTTACAGATGCAGGGATCAATATCCCCTCTCTTGCTTTTCCTGGTGTTCCCTGCTAAAGCCAAAATGTTTGATTTTTTTTATAATGCTTTCCTTAATTAATTTCAACGTTTTTCTCTTTCTCTCATATCATAGGAATTGTTTTTGTCACTATTACAAACAGATTACAGGAACTCGAGTTCCAGCTGACATCTCCTGCCACAGAGTGAGACCCACGGCCACTGCTGCACCATCCATTGGTGCAATGCATCAACTGCCAGAATGAGACACGGATTTACTCTTTCTACAAATAAATGGAAGATTTTTTTCCCCCCTTTTTTATCCTTTTTTTCTTTTTTTTCATGTTTTCCTCATTTCCTATGTCCTGGCTATGTCCTTTCCATAGTCAGGACACCAGCCTGGCTGTACAGCAGTACTTTGGAAAGCCCCAAGAGCATTGTGCTGGTCAGCAAATCTCTATTCTGTGTATATTTAGACTGAGACATGCTGATTTTTTACTTTGGTGTCACAAACAAATCTCTGCTGCCTTGGGTGATGTCCAGAGCAAACGTCTGATTACAGGGAGAGCAGAAGAGGCTGGATTTTGTCCCATCTCAGTCTCGGTGACACCTCTGTGAGCTGGCTGAGGGGGAGTTACACAACGGGTGTGATTTGACCTGCAAGTCCTTTGTTACAGGTCATGATGTGAAGGTGGAAGGAATTCAGCTCAGGTGCCCAGGGTTGACAGGAAAAGCCCTCGGATGTTTTTTCACCTGGAAATGGAGTGTTGTCCATTGAGGGTCAGCAGTGCTCACACAGCCCAGGCTGACGGGCACGTGTGTGACTTTGGGCTTCATGGCCCCACTCAGAGGGACTTTGGGGCAATGGCGTGTTTGGTGTTGGCTTTGTCCAGAAGAATGTAAATGGGGCAGCTTTTGAGGTACATCAAAGTTTCACCCCCAGACTTGGAGCAGTAGCAGTTGTTTGCTGGGGAGGGAGACTTGCAGCTCCTGCTTTACCTTTTAAGTGCTACAAAAAGGGTTTAGAGCTCACAACAAGCACTGTCCTAAGCAATTTTGAATGGATTAAAGACATTTCTGCTGACACCAATGTCCTGGGAGGCAGGTGTGCTGTCAATAAGAAAGGACTTTGCACCATTCCCATTTGTCCATACTCCATCTCTCTACCATTTGGCAGAAATTCAAACAGGTAACGGAAAAAAATGCTTAGCAGGAAGCTCTGGGTCCATTTCCATGGCAAGCCCCAGTGCTGTGCTGTCACACCATGCTGCTGTTAGGACAGTTTGGATTTCAAATTCCAATGCCTGCTGCTGCATTTGGTCCCTGCTGTGTCATCTGCTGGCAGCCTGTGTGTCCTTGGTCCCCGAAGCACCTGAGTGTCTCCCATCCTGCCCTGGCTCCTGGGTGCTCCTGCCCCACTGCAATGGGGGCACTGCAGTTTGCCTGCGGGGTACAGACCCTGAAGGCTGAAAAAGCTGCTCCTTGCCAAAGGTTGAGGTTAAGTAGATGGAAATGCCATCACCTGAGCCAGGTGTTTCCATGTCCCCTTGCAAATACGGCACATCTCCTGTACAGGCTTTTGTACCCCACCCTGTCTCCCTCTCACCTGCACGAGAGGTTTTCTCTGGCAAGGCCCATTGGTTATTTCTGGATGCTGTGCCTGCTGTCAGTGGGATTGTGGTAAATAATCCCATGTCAGTGCATCCATGACAGGGATCCCTCTCCTCCAGGGCTGGCCCTCTGAGCAGCTGGAGGAGCAAAGCTGGCAGGAACAGGCACCCTGCTCGAAGGGACAGACAGGACAACCTGAGCCAGCAATGCCAGCAAGGTCAGGCCCGAGGCTGGGGCTTCTTAAATAAAACTGGTTATTAAATAAAGAGCACAGTGTGCAGAACCAGCTCGTGATTCGGGGTATCACAGAATCCCAGACTGGTCTGGATTGGAAGGGACCTCAAAGCTCATCTTGTTCCACCCCCTGCCATGGGCAGGGACACCTCCCACCAGCCCAGGTTGCTCCAAGCCCCGTTCAACCTGGCCTTGGACACTCGCAAGGACAGCCACAGCTTCTCTGGGCAACCTGTGCCAGGGCCTCCCCACCCTCACAGGGAAGAATTCCTTCTCCATATTTTCACCCCTGAGTCCCAGGTGGTGGCACCTCCTCCCGTGACACCGTGGGCCGTGCAGGAGCTCGGAGGGGCAGGTGTCTCGTTTCCCAAGGTACCATCCTGTGTTGCAGCTCTTGGGTTTGTAACAGGCATTCTGGGCTGAGCGAGTCACTCCCAGCTCTGCTGAAAGCAGAACTGGGTCAGAGCTGCTGGGACACCTTACAGGGACAGCTACAACCCCACCCAAGGTCTCATTCTTCATGAAAACACGACCCGTCACACACCCCGGTACCGGTACCCAGTGACGCTGACGAGGCTCCCTCACCCCCTGAAGCTCCGTTCTCCTCCCCCCAGGGCTTTCTCAGCGTTAATCAGGTGGATAGAGCCCTCAGGTTGGCATCAAGAGGGCGATTCCCTCTCTGGGTGAGCCAGAAGGATCCCAGAGCCACTTCCCTGGGCACAGTCCAGAGCGAGGGAGGGATTCTCCCAGGACTGGCTGCTGGAAGATTTCAGTCTTCCTGTGTTGGTCTGGGTGCAGAGCAGGAAAAAGAAATTCAGCCAAGTCTGCTTCAGTAGTGGGATATTCAAACTGCCTGGGATTGATTTACTGAGAACAGGAAAGCGTCATCTATTTAAATCTGTTAATTTGCCACGGCAGGTGGGAGGGCAGTGGAGCAGGACAGGGTGGAGCAGAGGGAGAATCCCATATTGGTTTGGGTTGGAAGGGACTTTACATCCATTCCCACCCCCTGCCATGGGCAGGGACACCTTCCACTAGCCCAGGTTGCTCCAAGCCCCGTCCAACCTGGCCTTGGACACTTCCAGGGATGGGAAAGCCACAGCTTCTCTGGCAGCCTGTGCCAAGAGCTCGCGGCGAGCACACGCGGGTTCCCAAAGGCGTTTTTCCAGCGCTTTCGATTCCCCGTTTCCAGCACAAACCGCAGCGCGGCCCCTCCCACACACATACACGGACCGGCCCCACAGCGCCGCAGGGCCGCCCGTCCGCGGGAGGGGGACACGGCAGGGGGGCTGCGGGCGCTCCGAGTGCCGCACGGTCCCCGTGCGCTCCCGGGGAGCCGGGACAGCCCCGCCTGTGTCGGTCCCCCCGCTCCCCGAGGGCTCCGAGGGAGCGGGACAGCGCCGTCACTGCCGGTCCCTGCGGGAGCCGGGACAGCCCCGGGCGCCGCTCCCTCCGGGTTCTGCGGGGTCCTTCCCGTCACCCCCCGCGCGCGCGCGCCCCGCCCTCCTCCCCGCTCCGCGCGCGCCGTGACGTCACGGCTCGCCCCGGCGCGCGTGCGCGATCCCGTGCGCGTGCGCGCGGCGGGGGCGGGCGGGCCGAGCGGGGCCTGGCGGGCGCGGGGCGGCGGCGGCGGGGCCGGGCCGGGCTGGGCCGAGCGGGGCTGGGCTGGGCTGGGCAGGGCTGGGCAGCGCCGCCGCCGCGATGGAGCCCGACTCGGTCATCGAGGACAAGACCATCGAGCTCATGGTGAGTCACCCCCCCGCGCCCCGCTCGCCCCAGGCCCCGCGGGTCCCGCCCCGCCGCTCTGAGGGGGCCGAGCCGGGGCCGCGCCCCCCGCGAGGCCCCGCCGGGGCTCCCCGCGGGTAAATCACTAACAACAATTAACCCCGCGGGGGCCGCGCCGGGCCGGGGGCGCCGCTCGGACCCGCAGCGGAACGCCCCGGGGAGGGGGGTCCGGTCGCGCCTCCCCCGCACCCCCGGGCCGGGCCGGAGCTCCCGCCGAGCGGGGCCGGGGCCGCGCCGGGCCGGCACACACGGAATCACCTAACTGTGTGTTGGTTGTACTCCTAATTAACGCTCACGCCGCTAAATTCACCGTAGCGGAGAGGCGGTCTGATGGGAGCAGTAGGAAGAGATGTTTTTTCTTTAATATAAGGAAATTAGGTCTCTTCAGTCAAATATGAGGGGCCCTTCGTTTTGCTGCCTTTAGGCATGAATTAAATTCAGTTAGGAGCTGGGAGAGAATAATAATCCGTAAATATCTTCTAATTTATTTGCTATGAGCGTAACTGCTTTTTGTGCTAGGCATAATTTGGTCTCACATACGAGTTTTCATGCAGTTCTTCAGAATTGAGGGGCAGAATGCAAGTAATTTGCTGTTAAGGCACTCTGAAGGTGAGCTGGGTTCAGTGGAGACATTAAATGGGTTTTTTGGCCAGTGGAGTTCTTGCTAAATTACCTGATCTGGAAAATATGAACTTTCTTTAAATGTATCACCTGGCCTCAAAAAGCAGAAATAAAATAGAAAAAGGGGAAACCTAAAAACCCTTTATGTTTCTTTCATTATTTTTACTGGTCGCTGAGGCCAAGGGCTTAAACGCTGTTCCTGGGGAGCCCCCTGCCCTGGCCCCTGTGGATCCCTGGGGGACATCAAAGCCATCAGTGCCCTGCAGCAGTGAGGGGAAGGCTGGGGCCGCTCTGTGGGGTCCCTCACAGGACCAGGCTCCTCCAGAAAGATGCCTGTGAAATTCCCGAGGGGAAAAGTGAGTTCTGGTGGCTTTTTCCCTCCCTGGGGCTGTGGTTCACTGACACCCCTCTGCTGGGGGTTGTGTGAGGTGCTCAAATAGCGTTTGGGGCTGCAAGGTTTGGCTCCCTCAACTTTCTTTCTTGTTGTTTTCTAAGTGCTCCCCTGTTTTAGTCTCTCCTATTTGGGGCCAGGCTGTAGCAGGAGGAAGCAAATGGAACTTTTGCTGGTAATTGTTGTACCCTCCATTTACAGCTGGAGCTGGGAAATATGCTGATCCATGCAAATATCTGTGGGGTTAGTAAGAGTTTCATTATGTAGGAGGAGGTTTAAGAAACAAATTTTTCTCTCTTCCACAAGAAATGAATATATGTAAAGATTTTAATAAGATGAACAGTTCTGTAGTTTCTAGCAGAAAATGGTACTCTGCAAAATGTAGATGGTAGCTGAATTTAATGTTAACCTAAGTGAGGGCTTGCACAGAAACACTTGTGTTTGAGTGGAAATGTTTCACTAAAATCGTTGAAAATCATCCCTAAATGAAGACGTGGAGGTTTTGCCTTCTTGTGTGGTGTGGAAGGTGAGATTCTCCAGGAGATTTGTTTAAATCCACAGAGCAGAAGCTGTTTGGGTTGAGTTTCCCATCAGGGATTTCTGTGTGAAATGAAAACTCGGGTGTTAGTGCTGGTGGGAAACATCCCAAAGCCTGGGGCTTCGGGCTCATCCCAGCCTGGCAGACTTAGGGGGGTGCTGTTCCTTTTGAGAGTGCTCTTGGTTACTAAAAGCAGGATGTTTTATGCCTCTCTGATACAGGAGATGCCACTGGTGCTCTCTGGGTGCTCCATTACTTCCCTGCAGTGCCAGGATGAATCTGTAGTAAGTAGAGGAGCAAATGTGTGATGTGAAAGTTCTGAGGAGCAAACACAACCGGGTTCTGAGGGGCTGATAAACAAGAGATGATGTGTCAACACAGTAATTGCACGGAAGTTTCAGAACACGCTGTTCTAGCCCTCGACTTCCCTGGATAAATCATTTGCATTTATTTAAAGGAAAATCAGTCATGGAAATAACACTCTTCTATTTTTAAAGCTGGAATCTAAGAGAAATATTTTAAGGTTTCAGAGTGACAACTTTGATTTGCTGTATGAAGTTTTAGTGAGTGTTCCCAAGTCACTGTATCTCTTAGGACAGCTGAGGGCTTCCCGTGCCTGGTGCCAGTTCTGTATCCTGTCATCAGTCATTTCCAGGGATGAGCAGTGATTGAGTGATGCCATTCCATGGCTTCATTTGCCTGTCCAGCTGAGCTGCTGGTGCCTGCAGAGGTGGCTGTGGGAGGCTGGAGGCCTCCCAGGTTTCCTGGGGCTGACTGGGGTGTGCAGAGTCAGGCTCACGGTGTGTGCAGGGGGCAGGCTCAGGGAAGGGCTGTGTGACAGTGGGTGGGAAGTGAGGGGTGAGGAAGTAATCCAGAACAGATGGGGGGCCAGCTACAGTGATTGAAAGGGCTCTTTCTTCCTGGGCTTGGTTTTCTCAGTGAAATTAGATAACTGTGACCTTTCTGCTCTTTTAAAGAACCAACCTTTTTTCTTTCTTAAGGTGAAGTACTAACAATGCTTTGTGAAATAGGTTTTGTTACCTCTGGAGTCTGAGTTGTGTATAAAATCTATGGTGTTCAGTCACATCAACCCTGTGACTTGCCTTTGATACCTGCTAAAAGCCTTGTGTTCTTCATTTTCTCAGGAAGCTTCCCTGCACCATACTTCAGTTTTACCAGCAGCTTTCAAAGCAGGGGGTAATTAGCTGCTTAGTTTATATTAAAGTGGTTGTAAAAGAGTACATAAATATGACAAAGAAGGTTTTTTTAATACAGGTTAAAAAGTTAAGCATTTATGGGGTAAACTGTGTCCAGCATAAGATGTCTATAGTACAAGAAAATAAATCTGTTGCTCCCAGGCTGTGGTACCCACCAGACCCCTCCGGGCCATGGCTCCTGTGTGTAAATTCTCACATCTGTGTTTCACTGTGCCCCTGGTGCCTGTGCTGTTCTCCAGACACAGATCCCTGTGCTGGCAGTTCAAATCCAGCAAGGCACTGCTCGTGGCAGGAGCAGGAAAGGGTTATGGAAAGGCCATGCCTAGGAATAAAAGGGACAAGCACTTGTTCACACTGTGTTATCATTTGCATCTTGAAGTTCCATATGTGGAAAATAATCTTCCGAACACACTGCCTTCAGTGTCTAGAACGTCTCTGGCTCTCCTAAAAGCGTCCAGTGTTTAAGTACCTCTGTAAATAATAAATGAAGAACTCTAATTGAGTATCTTGCCAGAAATCTTTCCGGTTCTCATGGCAGGGCTTTGATGGGAGCTGAAGGTCTTCAAATCCGAAGGTACCAATTTCAGAAGGATGTGTTTCACACAGGCCTGCCTTGCCAGCAGCAGCTCCTGCTGTAAATCAGTTCCTTGGGTTACTGCAATTGGAGATGGTTGTGCCCCCAAACTATTTAAAGCTTTACAGTGCAAAATAAATCTCAGCATTCTGTTTGGAAACTAAAATACAGCTGCTGTGTGTATCTCAGGAGGACTATAGTAGTCTGGCTTTTTTCTTCCTTGTCTCAGTCTTTGCAAGCCAAACAGGCAAAGCTGTATTTGTGGGAATTTTTTTCCACATATTCTTGGAGGAATCCTTCAAAGAGCGGACTTTTGTAGTGATGGAGATACAGGCAATGATCATCTTTGCAGCTGAAACAAAGGAGGTGCTGTTCTGGCTGAAATGTCACTGGTTCTTAATCGAAGCCTGGGAGTAGACTGAGAGTTAGTAAGGCTTTTGTAAACCTGTGTGTAACCTAGTTGTGCTTTCTTCAGCAGGGTAACAATCTCTTGGCTCTGCAGTTATCATTTTTTTGATCTTCAGTAGCCAAACGAACAGAGCTGGGAGCTGTGTGTTGGACATTAAAGCACGCAGGGGTTCATACATGGACTGAAGGCAGTGGCTGGAGCAGACAGCTGAAGAGGTGGTGCTTGGATGGGTGTTAGGAAGGCACAGCCTTAGGATGAGCCTGCGGGGCAGGGGATGTGAGGTCTGTGCTGCTGCCAGGCTCCAAGTGACAGTCCCATTTCAGAGAGTGCCTCCGAGAGGAAGGATGCAAAGCTAAAGAGAAGAAATTGCTGTGACTTTGGCAGCCACGCAGAAAATGGGAAGGAAGAGCTTAAGAACATGAATTAGAGCACAGCTACTGCATTTGGAGCCAGCAGAGTGGGGAGGAAATGAGGGAAGTAGACAAAGAAGTGTGGAAAGCTGCACCTTTTGGGAAGGGTTAGGTGAAGGAGTGGTCTGACTGGGGAAATGGGATGGCAGAGGGAAGAAGGAGACTACAAAGATGCAGAAGTGTGAGGTTTGTGATGAGGGTGGCAGCAGCTGTCAGTTTATTCAGGTGAAGGAAAGCTGCAGTGTGCCAGTTGGAGGGAAAATTCTGAAAGTAAATTGCTTTTGGTTCTTAATAGAAAAGTTACAGTATCTTGAGGAGAGTCTGGTGTTTGACCAAAGTTTCACTTTTTCAGTCTCTTTCGAGGTTTGGAGGCTTTTTACCTCCCAGTGCAGTTCCATTTTGTACCATCAGTGAATTTTCCAGCTCTGCCCCACGTGAGCAGGGGAGGTGCAGCAGAGAGAGTTCCCTTGAGCTGGAACACGTGCAGGCTTCCTGTGCGAGAGCAGAGCAGGTCCG
Source organism: Pseudopipra pipra (assembly GCF_036250125.1). Taxonomy (NCBI): domain Eukaryota; kingdom Metazoa; phylum Chordata; class Aves; order Passeriformes; family Pipridae; genus Pseudopipra; species Pseudopipra pipra. Next base: position 1,413,665 of record NC_087563.1, on the reverse strand, counting down.
GGGCTGCTGCCCGAGCCCTGCCCCGCGCCTGGGGATCCGCATCCCGGTGTCCGTGAGGAACGAGATCCCCTCCCCGCGGGCAGGCTGGGCTGTGCACAGCTGCCCTCTCTGAAGTGCTCTTGGGTTGCTCCTTTCCAAAGCACGTGGAGCATGTGGAGCACGTGTCTGCCATGGCTGTGTCACATGGTGCTCGCTGTATCCCTTGGGATACAGGGCTCGGAGTGCTGTGGAAAATTTGGGTCGCTGAGGAGTGTTGTGAGCAGCATGTCAGCAAAACAACCTGCCTTGTTACGAGCTGTGCCCTCAGAGAGGCTGGGAACGTGCTTTGAAGGACGGCTGTACCTTTTCATTTCCCCTGTGTTTTCTCAAGCACCTTCTCTCCTTACACCACCGTGCTGTGTGTCTGCTGGGGGGTGTTGCTGTGCACTTGGAGGTCTCCGTTTCTTTGGCATTTCCACATCCCTGTCCCTGGGCAGCCCCGGTGCTTGTGCAGCAGCATGTGAAGGGAGATTGCTGATGGCCCTGCAATGAAATGGATGTTGCAGCAAACGTGCCAATGTGAGAGGGATGATGTGTGGGAGAGAGTAAGAGGCCGTGGTTATGAGAGGGCTGCTCCGTGACAAGGGGTTTTTTTGTTGCAAGGGAGAAAATAAATTGAAAGGAAATGAGAATATTTACTGAGTTGTTTAAACTAATGCTGATTAGTAACAATCCTTTCCTTCCAGCTTTTTTCTTGGGTGATGTCTTCTTTATACGAGTGCCACTGTTTATGTTGTTACATAATCTGATTTCTTGGTTTGATTTTTATGGCATCATTATTCACAGAAAATCCATTTTTTCTGGAAAATCCCTTCCTTCCCACCTTTATTGATGTATTTATGAGCTCAGTGGTGTGACATCTGACAGCCTACTCTGCTTTCCTGTACCACTTCCACACATTTTCCAATATGAGCAATGCATGACCGAGACCAGATAATGCAAAAGTAACATAATGCTGTTTGTGCTTTGATAACCAAAAAGCACTGACTCTTTTTGAAAACTTAATTTGCTTCTCATGCAGGCTAAATTAACAACGGGAACGTTTGAAGGCATGTTGTTTCTTCGGTGCTTTGTTAATCCAGGTCCCCGCAGGACTTGCATCCTTGTATTTGCACCCCAGGAAATTACCAGTTTTATTTGGGATCAAAGAGTAGTTCAGCTTCCCAGGCCTGTTTCTCATATGAATACAGCTGGAAATTTGTAAGGTGTAGTAGGGACCTGCTTGATAGGAATAGGGACTGATGTGGTTTCTGGGAAAAACAGTGAAAAAAAAGCTTTTGTGGGTCAACTTCTGGCTGTGGCAACACTACAATGTTTTGTTTTGCTCATTGACTTGGAGGAGAATCACAGCAATATATATGTGTATATTCAGTGTACAAGTTGCAGGGCTGCACTCTGAGTTTCATTCTGTTGAGGAGTTTGTGAATGTGGAGTTCTGGTACAGAAGTTGTGACACGTGCACTGTTTGCCTTTTTGAGAGGTGTGTGGTTGTATTTCAGGGTGGTTTGCAGGATGGGACTGTGTTCAAATCTCCCAGCCTTTTCAGTGAAGCCAATTTCAAGTTTTCAGACAAAAATACCTACAGCTGTTTGAAAATCTACACTTAGAATTTGCAAAACTTAGTAATCTGCAGTTTGGATTTGATAGAGAATCTCTTGGGGCATGGAAGGACTGGCCAGGGAAACTTGTTATTCAGGCTGTGTCCATCACACCAGTCCTTCTCCAGACCAAAATCAGACCTGTGCTGTGACAATTGCAAATAATTTTGAGGTTTGCCTTCATGGAGGAATGCCTCTCCTTCCAACACCCTGCTGGCTCTGCAATGACTTAGCAAATCAGTACATTTATGTAATTTTGATAGATGACTTCTTGCTGAGCTGTATTGTACTCTTAAAATTCTGACTCATATGCCTTAACATCTTAGTACTTTTCTTGGCAGCCTTAAAAAATCATACATTGGACATGGTACTGGGCCTACAGTGCTGCTTTGTCCTTGAAATGCTGCCCTGTAATTACTGTGGCCTTACCAGTGGTAGAAAAGCAGGAAATTGGCCCAGGATAAAGACGCTCCTTTCTTTGGGAAGCTGTGGGCAATCAGGGGCACTCATGTCCTCATGGAGCAGTTTCTTGACACAGCTGGGAACAGTGGCAGTTTCTCCTACCCTTCTGAGTTGCTGATGGCTTGAGATGTGGAGCACAGGCTGAGGAACACTCGATTCAGCTCCCTGGAGGGGCTGGAGGGCAGAGGGTGAGAGACGACCGTGCCGTGTTCATCTGGGGATGTGGCAGCATTTGGTTCTAGAAAACCTTGCTCTTGCTTCTGGCTGCTGGCAGGGGAAGTTTTATAGGCCACGGCCCAGACTTTTTGAAGATCTCTCTGAAAGGCTCACAGTTTGTTCTCTGTAGGATGTGCTTTCTGTGACACGTGTAGTGTGAGTTTTCTGCAGACTCCATCTTCTTTTAGGGGTTACTGTTCCAGCTGCTTTAAATGAGTCACCTAAAGTGTGCTGCTGACAGTACTGGCTGGAGGCCTTTTATCTCTTTGCTTAGCAGGAGGTGACATTTTCTTGTTTCAGGAGTAGCGGACTGTGTCCTCCTCTCTCCTGGTTCTGGATCAGGAGAAGCACGTGGGGCTGTTTGCCCTGTGCATGGCCCTTGGGGCAGCTCCTGGAGCGGCCGTGCGAGGTGTGAGCTGGTGCTTGGAGCTTTAGTATTTGTTTTGTTGTTTGCACTGTAGTTTCTTCTCATCTTCTTTGATCTTTGCAAAGTGAGCTGTAGCCCCAAAACACTTGTTCATTGGGTGATTCAGGGTAGGGGAAGGAGCAATTGTTGTCAGTAAATCCGTTTCTCTGTCTTAGATCCACCAATCCGCCGCCCCACTAACGCAGTCGGTGCCGGGCTGGTCAGTGCCTTGTCTCTAACAGCTTTAGCAGTAATTGGGCTTTCGTTCAAGAAAGAAGTAGATACACCAAGCTGAAGATGATTGGCTGCTCTCTTTTAACAGACAAGTCTGAGAAGGAAAACCCATTCGAATCCCCTTTCATTCTGGATTGGTGGATCTGAAGCCCAGAAACAAAGTTTCAGGTAAGATGTCACCCTGTACTATATCTTGCTGCTTCTGCTTAGATGAGTTTGTCCGCACATTCAGTCTCTTGCTTTAACTGCTTCATGTCCCCGAAGTGTTTGGACACAGGGAGTCAGCTGCTGAGCTCGCAGTCAGAAAGGGCATATCCAGGAGTTACAGTAGGACTGTAGGGAATTGCTGGTCTGCTGTGAAGGACAGGCCTAGGAACATGAGGCAAACTTCTGTGGAGCTGGAAAGCCGTGTGTGCAGGGGCATGGAGTGAGTGGCTGCCACATCCTGCCTCTGGAAGGGCAGAGCAGCCTTGCCAGGGACTGCATTGAGCTTCTTGGCGGAGTTCAGGGAGCTCCCAGAGCTCACCTGCTCCGAGTTCTGATGGCTTCAGCAGAAATGGAGAGAGTTTCTCTAGTTGTTCCTAGTACAAACTCCTCTAGCTTTTCCTGCTGAAATGCCATTTGAAATTCTGTTGTGGGCAGTGTCCTAAACCCTTTGTGGGATTTCAGTGGGAAGATCTGTCCCCAGCTGCTTTTGGAGGTATCTAAGCCAGGTGTAAGGCAGGGCCTTAGGGAGGAGCCTTGAAGTGATAACGGGTTTATTTCAGAGCAGGGGAGAGTGGTTGTATTTTGAGTCTCATTCATCTGAGGTTTTGAGATGACTGTAGAAGGCTACAAGATGTTGTCTCAGAGATGGGTTTGGAGGGTACTTTTGTGCCTCAGGAAGGAAAGCTGTGTCCCTAACTGGTAGGAAAATAAAGTTCTGCCAGTTCAGTATATATGGTGTGAACAGGAGAGCTGCAGCTCTCTGAGTGCCCAGCTCTATTGTCAGTTAGTGCTTTGATGAACTTGGCAGCTTATTTCCAAAGTCACTCCAAAGCAATGCCCCTCAATTCCTTTGGACAGTAGCAATAACACTAAGCCACTCGTGTGTTCTCTCTGGCAGGGAGTTGCTACAGCAGTTGGTAAGGCCTCAGTATTTAACCTCCTGTACCAGAGACTCTCGTGGGTGCCATTGGTTGTTTTAGCTCTGCGTTTGTCTTGCTGGTGTGGTATTTTGTGCAAAAGTTATATTTGAATTTAATTGATAAATACATGTGTAATGAATTATTTGCGCACAGGGTGCTGTTGGTTTTTGATTTGGTTTTTTGAGTAGTAGAATTTTATTTGGTTAGGGTGGAGAGGTGTTGGACATGCTGTTTTAGTGTAATTCTTTAAAATAAACCTGGGGAAAATCTAAGGGAAGTACTTACTAACCCTAGTCTGGCACATTTCTTGCAGTCTTATCTAATATCAAATTGAATTTGTCCCATGCACCTATCAGACTCACTTTGGAGTTAAAACTGTAAAATAACATCTTCCTGTGGAATATTTACTGTTCAGGGTGTGCCTTTTTCTAAAAAGAGAAAATAAGGAGGCAGAAGTGAACTTGGCATCTTTTATGACGAAACCTGAAAAGAGGAAATAATTCAAAATACACTGAGGGGGGGAAAAAGAGGAAGCATAAATGTGTGCTCCTGCTGATCAAGATCCCCAGTGTTATGATATTTAATATTGCTTAACTTTTGGAAACATGAAACAGCCCTACAAAGGCAGCAGTAGAGCTGAGCAGGTTGATGGCTTTGTTCTTGCCCGTGTTTTGAATCTTACATTTCAGAAAGTACAACATAAGGCAGCTCTCAGAGCTGTGTCAGTATTTCTGCACGGCCTCTGGTGTATAAACCCTGCATGTGAATCCTGAATTTTGTTATGTGAGAGCCCAGGCTTGGACCTCAGGAGTGTGTGTAGTTGGGGGTTAATATTATTGTTAGTTATGTTTGGCCTCACCCTTAAAAACTTAATACAGAAGAGAGTCTGAGACAACTTTTAACATGTTAGACAAGTTTCAGCCACATTTTTGTCCGTGTTTAACTCACTCAAAGTGTCTCCTGTCCGAGTTGGCAGCGCTGGGTCTCTTTTCCCCAGCTGTTATGTGCTCAGAGCAGGGGTGCTGCTGTCTGGGGGTGTCTGACCCCTCTGTTCCTGCTGCAGGAGAACAGGGGAAACCCTTTGCTTTGGAAATGGCCTTTTGAATGTAACACAGGGTGTGTTAATGGAAGGGAGTTTTGCAACTGGGGGAGTTGGGGTGTATGTGCATGAAGGAAGGAGGGTTAATCTAAATACTGTGTATTTTGGAAAATTTAGATGATTTCAGTTCATGTTCAGAGTGATTTACACAAACGAATTAGGATTTTCTCCCTAGTCCTTTGTGTCTTCCTGAAAATGAGCTACTGCATCTGATGAGTCTTATCCTGATGAATAAATTATAATGGAGTAAGATGGTTATTATATTCAAGGAAAGCATTTTATCTTCTCTCCACTGAACCCATATTCCTTTTGTAGCATTCATTTGGTGTAGAACACGTGTACTTTGATCTCCAGGAGCAGAGTGGGACAGCGTTATCCATCACCCTCCTGTGAATTCAGTGTCCTATCTAGAGCAACGGTGTGGTAATGAGGAGAATTTATCTGATCAATTATTTTCCCTTTGTCTTGCTTTAAGTTTCCTGATTCCTCACTTAGTGCTTTTCCCCAAATGCAAGAGCTCACGTGCAGATCTTGAATGGCTGTTGGAAAGTTGTTGCATTGAGCCACTTTTATTGGGAATGGCAAATAATTTGTCTAAATTGGTTTTCCTAATGGCACCATGACTCAGTTATTGGTTACCTATTTTTTTAGAATGATCTGATAATAAAGGAATAACCAAAAACATTTCACAAGTTAAAAAGAATTTGCTACTGTGTGGATAATTATTTTTGAGAAAATCACTTTTGCATTTGTAGTTCATCAAAGGACAGAAATGCAAGAGTAAATTATATCTAAGACAGTTTTCTTGACCTGAAAATATAGTCCTGCTTAGATTGAAGCAGGTAACTGGAACACGTGTACAACTCCATGGAGTTTGGAAACACGTTGTAGGGATGGTGCTCCAACAGCCTTCCCGTCCGGACACTCCGGAGGTGCCGTGAGGCTGCCTTTGGCCCTGGGAAAGGCACCAACTCCAGCAGACTGGTACAGAGCATGTGGACACCCTGCACCTCCAGGGGACAGCCTGGGCTCGCAGGGGGCTGGGAGGAGCCCGAGTGCTGCCCTGGGCTGGGGGCAGCGTGTCACTGCCCCAGTCCCTCTGCAGAGCTGCCCTGCTGGAGCAGAGGGGCAGGGCAGGGCTGGGCTGTCACCGGGGACACTGTGGGTGCTCCCTGCACGGCCCACACGAGTATTCACACACACCACACTGACATTCCTGCTTTCCCACCCCTCACATCCTCAGAGCACTCCTTCCTGTGCCCAGTGATTCACCACTGCTCTGCCTGGCACGCTGAATAAATGACTTACAGTAAAAGCTCCAGGTAAGATCTGGATGATATCCCAGCCTGCAAACCGGGATGGACTTCCAGCTGGCAACTGTGCCCTACCGAGTGTAAAATAATACTGAAGGCCTTGAAACAGTGCTACTGCTTTATGGTTTTCATGTCTTATGGTGGTTAATGCTGATTTTTGACAAACTGAGATCTGAGCTTGATATTAAATTTGAGTTGGGAGCATAAGGCTTTCCCAGGTGGTCAGACTGCCCTCAAATCCAAGTTTCTTTTCATAAACACCCCTTTGTGCAGCACTAAACTGAGCCCCCAGCTGTGGAGAGGGGATTAAGTAGCAGCAGTTACCCTGTAAATGTATCAATATTAATTGTTAATAATTGGAAATAAAGAAGTGTCAGTTCTATTGGTCCAGGCCTAAATCAAAGTAAACTAAGCAGTAAATCACCAATGGTGAGTAGCATGTGAGTTTCTTACAGCTAAAAACCAGTACCTTTTTTTGCCAGTTCAAATATCAATTTATAGCCCTATGGACATCCAGAGCACAACCTAACCTTGCTGAGGAACTGATCTGCTGTCCCAGGAAAGCTGGGAAAAGCATGTCAGACTTTAGGATTTATAAACTGAAAAGATTTGCTGGGTTCTGATGTTCAGTTTCTGTGTAAGAAAAAAGTTGCTGCAGGAGGAGTGAATTAATATAGTTAGCCATGCTTCCTGGAAAAAAATGAGGTGAATTAGCTCCTTCATTTGTTTTACTGCATTTTCCTTTGGAATTCCAAAATGCCTCCCCTTGCCAATCTTTTTTTGTATTCTGTCTAGAAACTGTAAAAAAACAAGGATATTTTTGCCTTATGACCCGAATTTCCCAAGCTATAAATTTGGATTCCAGTAAATTTGGATCCAATAAGTGTGGATTCCTTAAATTATCTTGTATAAATAAAATGAATGCATGAAAACTTGTGAGGTCATAATTTTAATACTTTCTAAGAGCTGCAGCACAAGGCTTGGTTATGGAAATGCTGTAATTCTTGATTCTAACACTGCAGTGTTGCCATCCCTGGGCAGCAAAGGGATGCTGGTTCCATCAGGAGTACCCACTGTAGTCCCAGAGGCATTTCTTGAGCAATTTAATGGGCTTTATAGGATAAATGAGGGATTTTTCTTTTTAAGGGATACAAAAGTGTGAGGATTTCCGTGGGACATCACTCTTTAATGATGCACTGAACCAAATGGTTTCTGGACATTTTACAGTGCTTTAACAAGACAGCGGTGCCGTAACCTGGGAGAAGTCCAGGGGGAATGAAAACTTTGGATGGTTCAGGGCCTGAGATGTTCAGGGCCTTTTTTGATACCTTCATCCTAAAATGTTGGTTTGTTGGGTGAACACTGCTTTGTGCTTTGCTATTAATATAAGAAGTTCTTAGCATCTAAGATTTAAAGGCATTGAAGCATGTTCCTTTTTTACTGATACTGCTGAGAATTTCCAGGTTTGAATGCAAATGCAGCATTTGCATAGGCTGCTTAAATTTGAGATTTAAGGTTGAAACCTAAATCTTGCAATGTAATTGCTGGAGCTTTGTGTATAGAAGTAAAATCAATCATCTAATAATAAAATTAGGGTATGAATCCTTCCAAGTGTAAGGCATGGCAAAGGTCAGTGGGAGTTTCTGTGTTCTTGCCCTAGAGCTCAGAGCCCCTCTGTGCCCTGCAGACAGGGCCTTCAGGTGATCCCACAGCTCTCCAAACCTCCTGAAATCCTGCTGCATCTCCCTGGGATCCTGAGGAAAGACAAGTGGAGAGTGAAGGCACGAGTTCAGGCTTCTGCTGGGCAAGGTTAAGTCTGTAGTAGCCATTAAACTTTTATTCCTGACAGTCCCTACGCAAGCAGGTCAAGCAGTGACATGTCGGTGAACACACAAATATTTGCACGTTCCTGTTTGGTGTGAAGTGGGAGGCAATATTTAATTTGTAGTGTTGTGCAATATGGTTTTATAAATCCTTTCAGTCAGGGTTTCGTAATCCTGTGAAAAGGCTTTTGTGGGGCTTCAACTTGGCGTGGAAACAGCCTCGCTGTCTAAAGTATTTTAAATTAAATTTAAAAAAATGTTCTTGAGTGACCCATCTTTCTTTTAAGTATTTAAAATTCAGCTTATTTAGGTATAAAGTAGTTCATAAAAGAAAAAGCAGTCCAACAACCTAAACTAGTGAAAAATAGTAAAACTATTTAGCTTATAATTTATGGACACCTACAGGTTTAGATTCATTAAAAACATTATACTTGGCTTTGTGCACCTGATCTGAACATCTTAGGAGACAAGTTTGCTGTGTTTTTTGATCAATGATTTTTATTAAGTCATGTGAGCAGAATGAAATTTTTTTTACCAGACCTATATGTTTAAAAATGCAACATTTTCATTGGGCTTTAATAAATACCTGCAATGATTCCCTGAATTTTAATGGTTCAGTGTTGCAGAAACACCATACAGGAGAGAATTCCAGCGTGTTTTGATGTTGGGAGTGGCATTCTTGTCCTGTTCTTGCTTTAATTTCTCTCCTTAGCATGGAGATGAAAATATTACACTTTCTTTTGTTTTATTCATAAGACATGAAATGAAAACAATTAGTTTTTAACCCCTTCAGGTGCTCTGAGCTCTCTCCCCCTCCTCTCTCCTGGCACAAACTGCTTTCCTGGAGGCTTCACCTCCCGTTGTTCCACTGTCAGCTTTGGCCTGTGTGGGGTTTCTCTTTTAAAGATCTGGTCTTTGTTATAACTAAATTGAAAGCCAGTGTGAAAAATACTGGAAGCTCAGTCTGTGCCAAGGGCTCGAGCTGGGTTTGTGCACTGCTTGATGCTGAGGAATTGAAGCCTTTTCCCCAACTTTATCTGGTGTATGAGCTACTCTGCCCTTAAAAGGAGCTGTGAAATAATACCCTGGAGCTATAAAAGGTTTGGGGAGTCTCTGCAGAACACTTCTTCAGCTTCAGAAAAAACCCAAAAAGGATTTCCAAACTTTTCCTAACTTCTCCTGTCAGCAATGGGGAGTCTGGTAGTTAAGCTTGGTTCTTTATGGCTTGGGTGGTGCTGTGAGTAATAACTGTAGTCAGGGTATAATTTGGCTTTAGGATATCTTCAACTGATAATTCCAAAGTTTTCCCCCAGTTTCTCAGGATACCATGTATCTTGACTAACCAGAACTTGGTCATGCAGTTTGAACTTAGAGGCTGTTCCTGTCTAAAATATACCCCAATTTTTTGGTTGTCAGTGTCCCAGAAGAGAGACTGGAACCTCAGACACTAATGTTGGTTTTGCTGTTGGAATAAAGCACCACAAATAGTTTGGGAAAGCTGAGACAGTGGGGAGGAGCAAACCTTAATTCCCAAAGCTCCTCCACTTCCACTCTCAAGATTTGCCACCCTAATGGGAACCTCCTGCCCTTGTGTCTCGGGGGGGACTATGAAGGGAACACGTGGTGCTGTTCCCTTTTTGGGGTGCACTCTGGGGACAGGATCCTTAAAAAATCCAGAGAGAGGAAAATAAGGCAGCAGCAACACTGTATTAAGAGAGAGAACGACACATGTTTTTATGAAATAACAGTAAAGAACCAAAAAACCTGAGGATTTTTTACACATGATGGTGTTTGTGGTTCTCTTGTCTAGTTGCTGCATTCCCTGCAAAGAGCATTTGGCAATGGGTATATAGCTTTGATCCAGAGCTATTAATCTGAGTTAAGCAATAAAGATGCTCAGTAACCTAAAAAAAAGCAGCTGAAGTTGCTGTTGCTGAAGGACAGATCCCCAGTTGCTCCACTGAGTGTCCCAGCGTTTCCCTCTGCTGAGTGAGGCCCCAGAACCTCTGTCAGCAGCAATGTGGGACCCAGACTGTGACAACTCCCAGACTACTGGTACTACGTTAAAACCTTGAGCTGGGCACTAAACCCAAGAGGTTACAAATGAGGCAGATGAGCTCAGGACAGAGGGGTGGCTTGTCCTGGACAGGACAGAGGGATGACTCCTTTGCTGCAGAGGATCTTCAGTGGTTATTTTACCCTTGGCCGCCAACCTGGTGACTGATGTAGAAATAACATAGATAAGTACCCACGTTATCTTACTAATGAGTTGCCTGCCTTGAGTGATTTGTTGTGGCATCTAACTGCTTCTTCTCTTCCTTCCTTTTTGTCACCCTGCAGTGTTCTGTGCCAAGGTCTTTGTGGCTAGGCTGCTCCAACCTGGTAGAGAGCATGTGCGCACTGAGATGCCTGCAGAGCATGCCCAGTGTCAGATGTCTCCAGGTGCCTTTCTTCTTTCTTGTTGTAAATGTTATGCCTATGCTTTGAACTTGTGTTAAACTCGCAGGACTCTGTTTAATCCAATTGTTAAGTCTGCTAAATGTTTGTTGTGCATCCTTTTCTGAAATCTTCTACTTAACTGCATTGGAGGAGTGACTCTTAAAGGGCTGTCTGTGCCGGAGGTGCTGGGGGGTGGTGAGGTTGTGTTTGATTGCCTGTTTACTCAAGTTGTGATATAAGTAGCACATAGTTCTGCATGTTGCCTGCTACGTTTTGCTTTCTCGTTTAATTTAAAAAAATAACATAATGAGCTTTACCATTTCTCTTAAATTGCAATGAACTGACTAGCCTGTGATATTTGTGTGATTCCATTTAGAAAGGATAAGCTTTTTGTTTGCTGCTGAGCGCGGTCCTGGGTGTAGCCTTACGTTGGTCTTTGCACGTGTTTGAATGCAGAACAGTGAGCATGGAGTCCTGGGGTCTTTGGGTTGCCCTGTTCACTTAGTGTTTTAATTTAAAGAAGTGAAGGGATGGGGGGGTTATTCTGCATAGAAAACCACTAAACCTTAAGTTCTCTGTTGTTTTTTTCTAGTAAGCTGTTGGAGCTGAGCCTGCATAATTTATAGATGGGGAATTGCTGCTGTTTCTTCACTGGTTTGGGAGGGATTGAAAATGATAAAAAAGGAGCTTTTGGTACCAGTTAACAATATTGAACTCCCAGGGGATTTACCTTGGAAAGAAAATGCCCAATTTGTGTAGTAACTGTGTGCCACTTCCTCAGGTGTTTCTGAATGTATTGTTTTTTAGCAGAGCACAGTGATTATTTAACATTTGTATATTTTATAACATAATAACATTATTCAGTGGTTCTGTCTTTCATGTGTACAGAGCGAGTACTTAAATTGCTTTTGTGAATGCAAACGAACAATTGAGTTTTGTTTGTCACTCCATTTGAGTTCAGCCACAGTCTTACCTTAGAGAGCAACCAGTTATTTCAAAGCCTCTCCTCCCACTTGCAAAATGTGGCCACTTGAGTTCCAGCAAATTTCAGTTTCAGAATTAGAAATTCCTTCAAAATTTCTGTTAAAATAGAAATGTTTTTTCTGTTTCAATGCTTTATATTTCCCATTTTGAAATAGTATTCAAAGCAAGGAAAAAACACCCTGAGATAAACACATAGAAGGATAATTCAAATGTATAGAAATTATCACTGTCTCATGGCCAAATAATGGTTATAGAAGGTGCCTATAGTTGTGCCAGGGCAGTCACTGAGGTTTGGTGTCTGTCTTGGGAATATTCGCAAGCTTGTTCTGTTGTAAAATCTTCCTGTCCCTTTTCCTGATCCTCAGCATTGACGCCCTCTTGGAAAAGTAAAGTAAAACTTTGTTTCAGTGGGAGTTCTGAATTTCTTTTTCTCCCTGGATCTTATCTGTGAGTGGCCAAAGGATGTCTCAGAATGTTTTAGCAAGTGATCATGGTTGGTTTGAAGCTGGACAGTGATGTTGGGAGTGTGGTGGGATGGGCAGGGATGGTTCCTGAGCCCTGCTGAGGGTGGGAGCTGCTGCTCTGCTGCCACGGCAGACCCAGGGCTTAATTTGTTACCTCCTCCCTACCTGATTTTGGAAGTTGTGGCTTCAGCCTAACTGTGTTCACCAGCTTGAGAACTGTTTCAGGACTTCTTAGTGCTGAGTCTGAGAACTTTGACTGTCCCTAGTTCCTTATAAATCAACTCCACTGGGTACATAAACTGTAAATTAAACAGGGGCAAAGCTCTGCTCAGGCTGGGAGTTGATTAACTGGTGCAGAATGTGTAGTATTACAAACTTCTGTTGATAATATTGATTACAGGATAAAATACAATCCAGTTTGTTCATGAACGTGCCGCTTTATACACGAGGTTTTTGGAAACTTGTTATCACACAGATGTGGTGCCATATAATTAAAACCCAGAGCTAAGGCAGCTGTTTTGTCAGAATGTGTCACTTGGAAAGATTTCTCAAACCTGTCTTGTTTTCAGGAATTATTACAGATCTGTCAGCTTTTATGAGAACCGTGTTGAAGTGCCAGTTCATTTGTGTAAGGCTTTCCTGCTCCATATGCCTGTGGGAATTGCACAATCCCAGAACATTTTTAGCCATATAATAGCAACAGTTATTAGGGTGAAGGAAGTTCAGTGATTAAGTACATGCTGCAAGGGCAGCCCCACTGTTCAGGCAGGTGGGGTTGCTCTGGGGCTGTGGGAGCTCAGTGTGTGCAGAGAAACAACTGTGTGTGTCCAGCCTATTGTACTGGTTAGATATTAGAAAGAAATTCTTTCCAGAGAGGGTAATCAGCCATTGGAATGGGCTGCCCAGGGAAGTGGTGGATTCTCCGTCCCTGGAGGTTTTTAAGATGAGGCTGGACGTGGCATCAGTGCCATGGGCTGGCAACTGTGGTGGTGGTGGATCAAGGGTTGGACTTGATGATCTCGGAGCTCCTTTCCAACCCGTCTGATTCTATGATTCTATGATTCTATGAGGAGGGACTGAGGAGGATTTCACCAGGATTTTGTTCCCCCTGCCTGTTGCAGGGCTCGTGCTTTGTTCTGGCTGCACCCTCCTGATGGGTTGTCCAGGCAATAAGAGGGATGAATGTCCTAAGCAGGCAGATCCCTGGGGGATTTGCCACTCAGTGGGGTGTGCAGGGTGCTTGGCTGGTTTGAGTCCAGTGGCTGAGGGCACTTGGTGTGTTCAGCTGGAGAGGAGGAGGCTGAGGTCAGACCTCACTGGGATCTGCAGCTCCTCCCGAGGGGCAGCTCCATCTCTGCTCTGTGTGAGCAGGGACAGGATCCAGGGAATGGCTGGAGCTGTGTCAGGGCAGGCTCAGGTTGGATCTCAGCAAAAGGTTCTTCCCCCAGAGGCTGGTTGGGCACTGCCCAGGCTCCCCAGGGCAGTGGGCACAGCCCCAAGGCTGCCAGAGCTCCAGGAGGGTTTGGCTGATCCTCTGGGGCACAGGGGGTGACTCTTGGGGGTGGACCTGTGCAGGGCCAGGGATTGGACTGGATGATCCTTGTGGGTCCCTTCCAACGTGGGATATTCCATGAGTCTATGAAGTATTGCTCCAAAATGAAGGCTTTTTTCTTTTCATTAAGGACTAATTTATTTTGTAGAACTGCAGCCAGAAGAGGTTTTGAATCTTTTGGAAGTATCTGTGGAGATTCTTTTTTTAAAGTTCTCCTTTTGGGTGTGTGAGCTGGTAACAGCTGAAGGGGAACTTGGAAGTGAAAGTGGCACCAGCTGCTTTTCCCCATTTTTTATTTTTGGCACCATGGCTTGCTCTTCATTGTTTCCTGAGCTGTAAGCCCACATATATATCAGGTGGGGCATAGATAGATCTTGGTTCTGTAGCACACAATCATTTAGGGTAATGATGATTAATAGGAAGTGCAAGGAGGGAGATACAGAAGCTCTTGAGTGATTCACAGACCTTATCTGGGAGATATATCTGTTATCTGTGTGGTGTCTGTGTGCAGCACGTGGTGAACAAGCCAGAAAGAGGCAAGAAAAGTCTTAAATCTGGATCCTTGTAGAATCTCTTCAGGAAGCTTTTATTCAGTCTTGGTGCTTTTTCAAACATTTAGGCTTCAGGAGTCATTTGGAACCCATCTGAAAGGAGAAGGCAGAGATTAGGTTTGTTCTTGCAAACCATCTTGCTCTCCATGATGTTGTTAATCATGAAACCTAACAAGGCTCTTCTAAAATGAGGGTGTAACATTAAGCAAATACCTCTGATGCCCATGGATTGGAGGTGGTGTTCCAGTTGTCCACAAATAGTCTTTGTGTTCTGTGCTTTTTTCTCATGCAGTCAAATACCTTCATAATTCCTGTAGTTTACTGGAAAATTATTTACTTTCTGCAGTCTGTGAGCTGTTAGTGAATGGAGAGGAGAGACAGATAATTTATTAAAAAGTATTTATTCCTATTTGTGGTACTTGGAGTTTGCTCTGATCTATTCTGACTTGCAATGTAATTGCTGTTATTTGGAAACAAAATCCTCGGTCCTTATCACTTGTTGCTGTTGCATTGAGAAGCATATATTAAATGCCAGTTCCTAATACTTGAAACTGTTATAGATTCCTAGGCCTTATTTTTAACTCCTTAATTATCTTTAATAATGCTATTGTACCAAGGAGCTCACCATTATGAATGCACAGGGATTCCAATGGCTCCTGTTTTCATCTGCTCCAATATGGATCTGACTGCAACATTAAACCATACTGGTCTCTTATTTAGGTCTCTAGAGGAACTGGTTCTATTACCAGTTGTGTAATGCAACCCTGTGGTACAGCACCTTCCATGGCTTCATCCTTGTGGAGCATTGCAGGGTTTGAAGCATATTTGTCACACTGATTTGGGAAATAGCTCCAAGAGCTCCGTCAGGCATCAGCCAGGGCTCTGTAAGCAATGTCTGCAGTGTGAACTGGAGACTAATCATTCAGCAGCAGGAGATAAGAGCCCAGACATCACTTTGAATTATTGCATAATGTAGGATGTGATGAAATAGTCCTTGGGAAATGAATTATTAGATAGATGTAATGAACTTAACCTAGTAACCAAATATTGCCCCACCAACTTTCTTCTCTGTTTCAGTTACACTTTTCCTTCACTTTTTTAAAAAAAGATCATTTTATCTCTCTTCTAAAACTCTGCTTAGGTTTTTTCATGCTTATTTAGACCCTCACAGGGTCTTTGGGGATCTTAGGAAGGGTTCTTTTCTACACCTTTCTTTCTATTTATTGTTCTTAAAATTCTCAGCATAATTGCATGTAGTGCCCTGCTCTATCCCTCCTCTCCTGTTCACACATAGGCTGTGGAGCTGGGAAGCTCTAACAGAGAACAAGGAACTTCTCTCTTCCCGAGCATCCAGTGGGAGATATCGACCTGTTCCTCCACAGGCCACGTCTTAAAGTTCCTGCGGTGGCTTTGTCAGACGTGACTCTCCCGACTCCTGCCAGCCCGCTCTCCCAGTGCTCCATAGGCTCGTGATGGTGCTCTTGGCTTTACCTGTCCCGTATCCTGGTTCTGCCCAATGCCATGTCCAGCTCCAGGGGCTCTCCTTCATCTGCATTTTTGTTTTCATGGAGTCCCCAGCCCTGGAGGTGTCCAAGGAATGACTGGCTGTGGCACTGAGTGCTCTGGGCTGGGGGACAAGGTGGGGATGGGGCACAGGGGGGACTCCATGGGCTGGGAGGGGTTTTCCAACCAAAGTGACTGTGATTCTTCCTCCACGTGTCCTGGTGATGGATGAGCAGTAGGAACAGGATGTTGACTTAGTTCTTGGTGCTCTCATTCCTGCTTACAGGTTGACAGGAGTGGATCAGTTTATAACTGGAAGCTGTCTTCACAGAAATCGTAGTCTTAATTTGAATTGGCCAATTTGTAATTTATTGCTGTTCAGAAGAACCTATTTGCCCAGGGGCAAGTGGAGTTCTGGAGCATTAGGGTGTATATATGTGTGTTCATTCCTTACACCAGCATTCCCTGCAAAGGCAGTTATTCATTAGTGCTGTCACAGCTGAACTGAAGCACAAAGAATCTCAGAATCCCAGAATGGTTTGGGCTGGAAGGGACCTTAAAACTCATGTTGTTCCACCCCCTGCCATGGGCAGGGACATCTTCCACTAGCCCAGGTTGCTCCAAGCTCTGTCCAACCTGGCCTTGGACACTTCCAGGGATCCAGGGGCAGCCACAGCTTCTCTGGGCAACCTGTGCCAGGGCCTCCCCACCCTCACAGGGAGGAATTGCTTCCCAATATCCAACATAAATTTCCCTTCTTTCAGTTTAAACACAGAAACTTCCAGAAGGAAGTTTATCTTTCTATTTATTGATGATACAATTTAGGATTAACTTGCTTAAGCTTCTGTTTGTTATTCTTTACTAATTTTGAGCTCCTTTTGGTTGATGTTTCTATTCTGATACCAGAAGGAAACACAACAACGGAAATTGGAGTTGGAAAAGTTTGTACTTGAAAGCCACGAATTTAACATCATAACTTCATCATCCCTTTTTCATGGTACAAATTCAGGCACAGACATGATGCAGTGTTCTTAAAATGCCAGCAAGTGCAGGAGATGCTTTTCTGCTCAAGCCTTTTCCTCTGGAGCATGAAATCCCAGATGGGAGGTGAGGCCTGGCCTGTCACTCTGGAGCCTGCATCCTTTTGGAAATGTTCTTCTCTGCAGCTGTTAAAATGAGTTGTCAGAACCAGGCAACTGCTTTGCTGCCTCTATTAGGTTGGAAGGAATTTACAAATACCTCTTTGGCATGTCTTTTGGTATTTTGCCTCAAGACAGTGGGACTGTTACTATTTCTTTTTGGAAACAGTCCAACAGATCCATTAAAAAGAAATACATATTTTATTCCTTTTCTTTAAAGGAACAGAGTGTTCTCTCCAATATCTGAAATATTTGTGCTTGTCCCTTTGTTTTAAATGGGCTTTTTTCAGAGACACGAAGCTTTCAGCCTGAGCCCCTCAGTGTAGAAGCAATGAAAGCTCTGCCCATGGTCAGCCTGGTGCTGGTTGGGGCAGGGGGATGGCCTGGCATCCCTAGTCCTTAAATCTGAGGTAAAAATGGCCAGTTTTCCCTCTGGTGACCAACAGCAGTGCTTCCCAGTATTGTTGACTCTTCTGGCTGAAGCTGGAGTCTGCTCTCAGTTAAAGTTAACAGGACTTTGGGGTTTGTTTTCAGCAGTTTCTTGTAACATCTTTTTTTTTTTTTTGAGTTCTTTGTGTGGGTGTAACAGATTTTGAGTGCTGATGTGACAGCCCAATTTGGTGGTAGTTGCACTTACTGCAAGTATTTTGCAAAGGGTAACATTGCATTTTATTCCCCCTCATGCTCCCGTGCTTGGCCATCCTGGTTGTCTCCACCAGGACTGTATCCCAGCCATTTCCTGTGGAGTGCCCCAACTGGGACGGGCACTAGGATGGGTCTCAGAGCCAGACACAGCTCTGCTGCAGCCCCTTAGGGGGACAGCAGCTTGTGGAGCTTCTGCTGGTGTGGCCATGGCTTGGTGCTGGCTCTGGACACCGGCTGGATCAGGAGCTGTGGAATGCAGGGATTGCTTTTTCCAGGTGTGATTTGTTCTCCGAAGGAAGGACTGTGATAAGCACTTTGTCCTTTGTGTGTGTGAGTGCTTCCAGCTTTATGGCTTCAATTATCAACTCGGCCTGTTCGTTGTTAGGGCAGAAGAGAGAGCTGCTCTTTAGGGGGTCAGTTCCTAGGGTTTCTTTTGCAGTAGAAGTGAGTGGTTACTCACTGGATTAACTGCAGCCCCTGAGCGAGGACTGAGCTGTGAACCAGAGCTCTGCTCAGTGCTTTCCTCAGCTGAGGAGAAGTGTGTCCCTGATGTCTAAAGACCAGCAAATGGAGTAAATATCTGTGAGTTTTGGTTCCTGATTTTCCTCAGACGTGACGTACGCCGGTCCCTTGGCCTCTGCCACACCAGTCCAGCTGTATTCCCTGTGGTCTGTGGCCAGCACGTGGTGAGAGCGGCCTGTGGAACCACGTGACAGGTTGGGGTCACCTGTGGTGGCCTCCCCAGCATGGGACTGTTTGAGAGCTGCCAACCCCCGACCTTTCTGCTCGTGGGGAAAAGGCTTTGCTGGTACAAACAACTTCATACACGAGTGCTTTTTTTGGGCTTGATGGTTCTCAGTGGTTTTTAGAGAGCACTGAAGATCATACACCTCATCCCTGAGCTGCACATGGGCTTGAACAGAGGAGTGACCCCTTTCAGGAGCCCTGCTCTCTTTCTGAAGAGCTTTTCAAATCATTTCAGCCATGGCTGTTGGCTGGTGGGCAGTTCTCTTCTTTGTGTTTTCCTCAGAAGTTGCAGCTAATCAAAAGTTAGTAATTTACTTAATCACTAATCTTGATGATCGAGATTAGGAGGAAGTGGTGATATGACTCCCTCCTGAGATACGTCACTGAGCTGCTGCAGAAGGGACTTCTGAACACAGAAAAAGTGGTGTGAGCTTAGAGACCTGGTTCCTATTCCTCTAGGTGACCTGCTGGCCTGCCTTTTGCTGGTGTTTCTCTTGTTCCACATAAAGATCTCAATCTATCCTCTCTCAGACTGGAAGGACCTGTCCCTGTGGAGACAAGTACATTTCTCTGTGATGCATTCATGTAACCCCACGAAGTACTAGACCTTGTCTCAGCAAATCCAGAGCCCGTTGCTCAGAGCTGCAACAGGGAGTGTAATTTTGACATAAATCTGTGTCCCTTAACACAGTCCCACTAAGCTTGAGAGATTTCACAGGGAGTGGGCAGGAGCTGTTATTGCTGATGCCTCTTAGGAAGCATCTGCAGCAGGCTGTGTGTGAGTGCAGGGCTGTTGTCAGCCACAGCCTCATGTTCGTGCTTTCTCAGCCTCCTTTGGAAAAGAGGATTTTTTTTTTTGCTCTCTGATCCTGTTACGGTGGAAAGCAATGTGCTAGGAAGTGTGCCCTGCTGTGTGCCTGCCTCCTGGCAGTGCCCTGCTCCTGCTGGCAGGGGAGGAGGGAAATCTGGAGAGAGGAGATGCCAGGCAGCGTCTTCTGGGTGGGTGTGACATTGTCCTCTTCCTTGCAGGTCTCTGGTCTCTCTTCCACAGGAGAATTTTCAAGGAAACAGGACCATGTAGTCATATATTCCCAGCTCAGGTTGAAATGACGTTTGTTCGGTGTCTTTGCACTGCCGGACTCCTCCTGGGACAGAGCCCTGCAGGAGGGGCTGGCCCTGGCCTGGAGGGAATTCAGCAGCTGTGGCAATGTCAGTGTTAGGAATGGTCCCACTCGCCCTTCCCTGTGCCAGGCTCCTGGGGGTTTAGCAGGTTGGCCATTCCCAGGTATCCCTGGGCCTCCATCATTTGCATCCCACAGGTTATTCTGCAGGCCTTCAAGGCCATGACACAGAAGAGTCTTCACATGGGTGGTTTGGTTCTTGTGAGCCTTGGAAGTGATGAGAGAATCCACATAAATTAGAGGAGGCCTCAGAGGGAAGGGTGGGACAGGACAGGTGGCTCCAACCACAGCAGCAGGACTGAGCAAACTTCACCAGTGCCCATCTGCCCAGTCTGGGGGAAGTGGCACAGAGAAAGAAGGAACTATAGCCAAAGCTTTTTACGACTTTACATAATATTTCTGTGGTAAAATATTCATGTTTGCAAAGTCCCCCTGGGGAAGGGCATTACTTGGTGGTGCAGAATGTTCTCCCAGTGCTTCCAAGTGGATTTTACTGATAGTTGAGAAGTTTGAGTTGACTTTGTTGCCACAGAGAAATACTAGAGGCTGTCTCCATCCCAGCCTTTTCACTTTGTAAGCACTGAGGTCTGTTCGGTGCCGTTGCACTGGTGCGGTCAGGAACTCTCAGCTGTTGAAGATCAACTCTTGCTTTTTTAATTCTTACATGGTTTTTGCATTCCTCAAGTTCACATGCATTTTTTGATGCAATTATTAAGCCAGGCTTTAGGGATGATCCAAACTATGTTTCTAATCTGTGTTTTCCTGCATCTTTTTAATATTATTTTTTAATAAATAGACTGCTAAATATTTAAGGTGTGCAAATGCAAGCATATTGGCATGTCTTTCATGCTGTGACTGATAAATGATGAATATCATTGTGCTAAATGGATTAGGGCTGTTAGAATCTAAATTTGAAGGAAAATACAGAAAAATGTGATCTAAAAGAAAAAGATGAGTGAATGAAAGTGGACCGTAAAGTTCTCTCTGAGTTCCTCAGTAGCTGATGATTAAATGTCCTACTTGAAAAATGACTTAAACAAGGATCAGGTGAAGTTATCTTTAAAGGTTTATACATGATGGCAGAATTCGAATGCATACTTGAGCTCTAAAAAACTGGAATGCTTTTGTTTGCTTTTGAAGATTCTTGAACTAGAGAATTTATTAAAGGCATATAATACTGAAAAAATATTTGCTGTACTGTTGCAGGAACCCACCTACAGTCCTGTACACTTAAGCCTGGGTTGTTAAAGCAAATAGAGTCTGAAAGTCTCAAACTTATACATGGGAACCTGAGACCTGGACCAGGTGTTCCTCCTGTTCTCAAACCCTTTCTGTGGAGTCTTACACTGATGTGCTTTTTGTGTCCATCAACTGGATCTTGAAGCTGGAGAGGGAGAAGTGGTGCTGACCGTGCAGGTCAGGAGCATTTCCCATCCATTATATAAACCATGTGAAGTCTCAATTATGCAATTGCACATGCCTTTGAATACCCAGATAGAATCAGCACTCAGTGCAGAGTGTCTGGCTCACCCCAGGCAAGGCTCAGTGGGGGCTGGAAAAAAGGGTTTGGGCGTTTTTTCCATTTTGTATTACTGAAGGGATTGTTCTTTGGCTGGTTAGTCTGCAACCCTTATAGAGATAAGGTTCTCTGCAGGTTTTGGGTTGCTTGGATGTCAGCAGTTCCAAAAACACACTGAAATTGTGTATAAACAAAAACTTGTGTTTCAGACAATTAGTGAGTGATTAGAATTTCCTGAATAATTGTGAAGGATTGATCCAGTTTCCTGAGTTGCCAAATCTGGAATACACTGCCATACGTCTTTGGAGTTAAAGACTGAACTTGGAACAGCACGGGATTCTTCCTTGGAGTAGCTCACTGGTTCTAGGCTGTAGTTGTATTCAATATTTCATTGCAGTGCTACTTCTATATTTCTTTTGCGTGCAAACACCTTCTGTTTTGCAAAAGATAAATAATTAAGGGTCACTGCAGTTTTAGTATTTCAGATTCCTCAGTGGTTTTGAGTAACCTTTTTGTAACTTTTACACTAAAAGTCTGTATAGAAGGCTCTTCAAAATACGCTTAAAATTTTGCTGATCCTTGGGGAAGAGCAAAACCCAATGAATGTGAATAAATTCTGATGTGGTCCTGGTGCCCAGGCAAAACAGGAAGGGTTGTAGAGGAAGAAGTGTCAGAATCTGGTTTAGAAAAATGAGAGAAAATATAGAGCCACGCTGGAGGAAATTACTGAACATTTAATTGAAGCTTATGTCTTCTTTTGGTTCTCCATTCCTGGTGCCATAATATTTAATGCCAATGAATTTGTGGCTGTGGGCTTGTAGTTGTTTGGAGTTGCTTATTTTTCAATTATTCCTCATTTATGTGTGCTTTGCTGTGTGGTGTTTGTTGCTCAGCCACTTTTCTCAGACTGGAAGTCGTGTCCACTCCTCTTCTCAGTGTTGTTCTGCTTGAGGGTTAAAGGGCTGCAGGGCTTCTCATGGAGTGGTTTGGGTTGGAAGGGACCTTAAAACTCATCTCATCCCACCCCCTGCCATGGGCAGGGACACCTTCCACTAGCCCAGGTTGCTCCATGCCCCATCCAACCTGGCCTTGGACACTTCCAGGGATTTTCTAGACCTTAGGGAAAGACAGAGGTATTAAGCAGTAGTGGATCTGAGAAAACAATGGCTCAGTGTGTGTGAGGATCCCGCCTGTCCCTGGCCATGGTGCCAGTGTGTCCATGGTGTGTCCATGGTGTGTCCATGGTGTGTCCCTGGTGTGGCCATGGTGTGTTCCGTGGTGTGGCCATGGTGTGTCCATGGTGTGTCCATGGTGTGTCCATGGTGTGTTCCGTGGTGTGTCCATGGTGTGTCCATGGTGTGTCCCTGGTATGTCCATGGTGTGTCCCATGGTGTGTCCCATGGTGTGTCCATGGTGTGTCCATGGTTTGTCCATGGTGTGTCCATGGTGTGTCCCATGGTGTGTCCATGCTGTGTCCATGATGTGTCCATGGTGTGTCCCATGGTGTGTCCCTGGTGTGTCCATGGTTTGTCCATGGTGTGTCCATGCTGTGTCCATGGTGTGTCCCATGGTGTGTCCCTGGTGTGTCCATGGTTTGTCCATGGTGTGTCCATGGTGTGTCCATGGTGTGTCCCGTGGTGTGTCCATGGTGTGTCCATGGTGTGTCCATGGTGTGTCCATGGTGTGTTCCATGATGTGTCCATGGTGTGTCCATGGTGTGTCCATGGTGTGTCCATGGTTTGTCCATGGTGTGTCCCATGGTGTGTCCATGGTGTGTCCATGGTGTGTCCATGGTGTGTCCCATGGTGTGTCCATGGTGTGTCCATGGTGTGTCCATGCTGTGTTCCATGGTGTGTCCCTGGTGTGTCCATGGTGTGTTCCCTGGTGTGTCCATGATGTGTCCATGATGTGTCCATGGTGTGTCCCATGGTGTGTCCATGGTTTGTCCATGGTGTGTCCATGGTGTGTCCCTGGTGTGTCCATGGTGTGTTCCCTGGTGTGTCCATGGTGTGTCCGTGGTGTGTCCATGGTGTGTCCATGGTGTGTCCATGGTGTGTCCCATGGTGTGTCCCATGGTGTGTCCATGGTGTGTCCATGGTGTGTCCATGGTGTGTCCATGATGTGTCCATGGTGTGTCCCATGGTGTGTCCCATGGTGTGTCCATGGTGTGTCCATGGCGTGTCCATGGTGTGTTCCATGATGTGTCCATGGTGTGTCCATGGTGTGTCCATGGTGTGTTCCATGATGTGTCCATGGTGTGTCCATGGTGTGTCCATGATGTGTCCATGGTGTGTCCATGGTGTGTCCATGGTTTGTCCATGGTGTGTCCATGGTGTGTCTCGTGGTGTGTCCCATGGTGTGTCCATGCTGTGTCCATGCTGTGTCCATGGTGTGTCCATGCTGTGTCCGTGGTGTGTCCATGGTGTGTCCATGGTGTGTCCATGATGTGTCCCATGATGTGTCCATGATGTGTCCCATGGTGTGTTCCATGATGTGTCCCATGGTGTGTTCCATGATGTGTCCCATGGTGTGTCCATTGTGTGTCCATGGTGTGTCCATTGTGTGTCCATGCTGTGTCCCATGGTGTGTCCATGCTGTGTCCCATGGTGTGTCCATGGTTTGTCCATGGTTTGTCCATGGTGTGTCCATGGTTTGTCCATGGTGTGTCCATGGTGTGTCCATGGTGTGTCCATGGTTTGTCCATGGTTTGTCCATGGTGTGTCCATGCTGTGTCCCATGGTGTGTCCATGCTGTGTCCCATGGTGTGTCCATGGTGTGTCCCATGGTGTGTCCATGGTGTGTCCATGGTGTGTCCCATGGTGTGTCCCATGGTGTGTCCATGGTGTGTCCATGGTTTGTCCATGGTGTGTCCATGGTGTGTCCATGGTTTGTCCATGGTGTGTCCATGGTGTGTCCCATGGTGTGTCCATGCTGTGTCCCATGGTGTGTCCATGGTGTGTCCATGGTTTGTCCATGGTGTGTCCATGGTGTGTCCCATGGTGTGTCCATGCTGTGTCCCATGGTGTGTCCATGGTGTGTCCATGGTGTGTCCATGGTGTGTCTCGTGGTGTGTCCCATGGTGTGTCCATGATGTGTTCCATGGTGTGTCCATGGTTTGTCCATGGTGTGTCCATGCTGTGTCCCATGGTGTGTCCATGCTGTGTCCCATGGTGTGTCCATGGTGTGTCCATGGTGTGTCCATGGTGTGTCTCGTGGTGTGTCCCATGGTGTGTCCATGGTGTGTCCCATGGTGTGTCCATGGTGTGTCCATGGTGTGTCCATGGTTTGTCCATGGTGTGTCCATGGTTTGTCCATGGTGTGTCCATGGTGTGTCCCATGGTGTGTCCCATGGTGTGTCCATGCTGTGTCCATGGTGTGTCCATGCTGTGTCCATGCTGTGTCCCATACTGTGTCCATGGTGTGTCCATGGTGTGTCCATGGTGTGTCCATGGTGTGTCCATGCTGTGTCCATGGTGTGTCCATGCTGTGTCCATGCTGTGTCCCATACTGTGTCCATGCTGTGTCCATGCTGTGTCCATGCTGTGTCCATGCTGTGTCCCATACTGTGTCCATGGTGTGTCCATGGTGTGTCCATGGTGTGTCCATGGTGTGTCCCATGGTGTGTCCATGCTGTGTCCCATGGTGTGTCCATGGTGTGTCCATGGTGTGTCCATGCTGTGTCCCATGGTGTGTCCCATGGTGTGTCCATGGTGTGTCCATGATGTGTCCCATGGTGTGTCCATGCTGTGTCCCATGGTGTGTCCATGGTGTGTCCATGGTGTGTCCCATGGTGTGTCCATGGTGTGTCCATGGTGTGTCCATGCTGTGTCCCATGGTGTGTCCATGGTGTGTCCATGGTGTGTCCCATGGTGTGTCCATGGTGTGTCCCATGGTGTGTCCATGGCGTGTCCATGGTGTGTCCATGGTGTGTCCATGGTGTGTCCATGGTGTGTCCCATGGTGTGTCCATGGTGTGTCCCATGGTGTGTCCATGGCGTGTCCATGGTGTGTCCATGGCGTGTCCATGGTGTGTCCATGGTGTGTCCCATGGTGTGTCCATGCTGTGTCCCATGGTGTGTCCATGCTGTGTCCCATGGTGTGTCCATGGTGTGTCCCATGGTGTGTCCATGCTGTGTCCATGCTGTGTCCATGCTGTGTCCATGGTGTGTCCCATGCCCAGCAGTTCTGTCCCTGTCCCAGCCCCTCAGCCCCTCCATGTACAGGGCTGTTCTGTGGGCTGGCTCAGCGAGGGAGCTCAGCTGGGACAGAGCTGCTGTCTCACGGAACCAGCAGCAGAGACCTGAACCTCAGTTCCCTGGGGGAATCTAGGAATAACCCTTGAAATATTTGAACCAGGCAGCCGAGTTGCACATGTGTAGTTAATCTTAACCGAGGCTAATTTATTTTTGATGAATCTGAAGTCATCTAATTACCACCTTACCTTGAAATTTGCTTCTGAGAAGTTCCTTATCCTGCCTTCAATCTGGAATACTGTTAACACATATTAATTGGGTGGGGTAGGAGGGTGTGTTGTCTTGTTTACCCATGAATGTGATGTAAAGAAAAATGTCCAACTTGGAGCTTTTGGAATTTGAATTCTGCCTTGCCCCTGACTCGGGGTGTCTACACAGCACCCCCACTTTTGGAAAGGATGCTCCAGGGGAACTGCTGGGCTTTTGGGAGGTGCATGGAGCAGGTTCAGGGCTGTGGAACATGTGTTGATGGAGCAGTTATGTTTGTAGGGATGCATCAATGGACTCTGAAATGCCTCGGCTGCTCCCAGAGCCCTGGCAGTTGCATATGCTGCTCGTGTGCTGAAGGCCCTCAGTTTGTGCTAATTGGAGAAGGCAGCAGTGAAATGCAACTGTTTAAATAGTTTGTTTTCCTTTTACAAGTCCTATAATTGATGAGTGGATCTGAAGAAGCTTCTTTACACCTGCTCAAAAAGAACAAAGGTGACAATAATCTTGAGTCAGTATTTTCCCCTCGAATTTTCATTTGTGGATTTTTTTAACACAGGAAATCAAAGCTAAAGGGGTTCTTTACTAGACATTGAGACAGTTTCTAAGGTAGTAAATACTACTTAATGCTTCCATTATACCAACCCCCCCACAAAAGCTTCCCATATCTAATCCTGCCTAACAAACTCCAGTTTTTTAGGGTGGCTTTTGGTATAGTTGTAGGTGCAAATGTTCTGAACAAGTATGTTGCACAAGACAAATGTCCATGGTGTAGTCAGAGCTCTAAAAACTTAAGCTCTGCATTTACTTCAGAAGTTTTAATGAGTTCACTGAGTAACATGGTTTGAAGTTCCCCTTGAGTCCTAAAAGTACAGAGGAAAAACTATTTTACTTTGGGATGGATTAAGATTGGAAGTGCAGATAGGTTCTACCTAAATAGGTTTATGTGGAAAATAGATGAACCATTGGTGCAAAACCAATAGTAATAATTGCAGCTGAGAACTTGAGGTAACTTCTCTTAATTTAAAAGAAAAACAAAATAAAAAAACAAAGCAGTACCTTGCTCCTGATGTCTGTGTACCTTCCTACTCCCAGTTTGTGAGGGCCGTATTTCTGATTGAAACATTTTGCAGTTAAAATCGTTATTTGCAGGGAGAAAGGATTTCTCTTATGAGGTATTTGTCCTCTGGAGTTGTGGAAGTTAATTGAGAAATGTTCTAGGAAAGTGACTGCAACTGTTTTCATTGATATCAATGATAAGCTTGATTGCTTTGATAAACAGTTTGAGTACTGAGGTTTGTCTGCTCTGGGCAAGAAGTGGAACCAAGAGAGCGAAGAACAAGCACCACTTGTAAGCTGCAGGTACAATGAAAGCTGCTCCAGGCTGGGAAGGGGCTGCAGAGCAGCTGCTTGGAAAAAGAAGCTGGTTTTCAGTTGAGGTAAAACATGACCACTGAGCCTCAGGTGAAGCTTTGCAGGAAGACTTGTTGGATGCTCTGTCACGAGCTAAGAGAGTATTATGATTATTTCATTGATGCGAAATGTTGCCGTGCCAGCTGGCGCTGAGCCCTGGGCGCTGGGGGGATGTCAGGGCAAGGCTCGACTTGGCCCCCAGGCCTGGCCTGGCTGAACTGCAAACTGCTTTTGCCATTTCTTCCAGTGAGCTGATTCTGCATCAAAGTGGTGCTTTCTGCTTTGAGGGGCAGGTGTAGAGGAGTGATTTCTGTCTCTATTTGGGGCTCAATGTATTTATATTCAGCAGAAGAGTTTGTGTGATGTGCAAGTTCTGCAAGCCCTGCTTTGGTACCCGGAGTGGTGCAGGGATGAGTCATCACACTGCTACAATTACACAATTCAGTGCTCATTGTCCTTGGAAATACAACATATTTTTATAGGATGGATGCAGGCAGGTTTTCATTACTGACTCTTTACTCCGGACACTCCGAAAATGAAATGAGAGTTTAAGGTGTCTTTGAAGCAGTTGCACAAGGGCTGTGTTGTGAGGTGCACTCCTGCAGTACCTGTTGAGGGAAGCCTGCCTTTAAGAACTAATAAGCTATTGCATATTTAAAAACCCAAACCAGCAAAACCAAACAAGAGCCACCCCTGAGTGTCTCTCGGGATTGCAGTAATTACATTTTTTTTCTAGTGACATCAGCTTGCTCAGTGGAGATTGAGACATGCTGGAAAATAGCTGCTAGCTTGATCAGAAGTAGAATTTTTTTGTTTCTTATTACAACCTAAATTGACTGCTAGTTTAGTCAGGTTTTTTATGTAAATCTTGATGAGAATATGTATTACACTGTTTCAGAAGCTCTGAAACCCAGGAGAGTGATTCTGTTGTTACAGTTCTCCATCAGCTGTTGTGCTTCACAGGTTGGGGTATGAATTAAATCCCTGCTCTGCCAGGCAGGCTCAGGCTGCAGTTTGGGCACAACACTGCCCATGGAAAGGATGTGCCATCACCTAAAGCTCAGTGGTGGAGTTGGAGTCCTTCATGTTTCATGGGTCAGGAAAGTTATCCTGAAGTGCTCAGCATTTTCATGTGTAATTTCATTTTAAAAACAAGTTACGTAGTGTAACTCTGGACACAGCCACAGTGACCTGACTGCTGAAGGCCACCAAGATGATCAGAGGGATGGAGCAGCTCTGCTGGGAGGAAAGGCTGGGAGAGTTGGGATTGTTCAGCCTGGAGAAGAGAAGCTTTGGGGTGACCTGATTGTGGCCTTCCAGTGCCTGAAGGAGCCGACAGGAAAGATGGAGAGAGACTATTGACAAGGGTACCAGGATGAGAGGGAATGGCTTCCCACTGCTAGAAGGCAGGGTTAGATGGGATGTTGGGAAGAAATTCTTGGCTGTGAGGGTGGGGAGGCCCTGGCACAGGTTGCCCAGAGAAGCTGTGGCTGCCCCTGGATCCCTGGAAGTGTCCAAGGCCAGGTTGGACAGGGCTTGGAGCAACCTGGGACAGTGGAAGGTGTCCCTGCCCATGGCAGGGGTGGAATCAATGATCTCTTCCAAAGGTCCCTTCCAACCCAAACCATTCTGGGGTCAGCTCTACCTGGAGTCACATGTACTGAAGATACACAGTTATGGATATACAGAGGATCAGCAGGTTAGTTTTGGGATGAGTTCAAGGCAGCTCTGATACTTCAGAACCAAAGTTCTCACAGTGGTACTAATTGCTGGTTATCAAGGCATTGGTGATTCAGCAGGATGACCTGTTTAGTAACTGTTTGTAGTCTTTGGAACCTGAAAAAATAACTGGCCTGGAACATTTAGGTGAAGAATGGCCTGAGATTTTCTTTCTCTGAGCAGAGACAGGAGCAGGCAGCTCTTGGTTTTGGGGAATTCACTGCTTTGGCCAAAACGTCATAAAAAATAGACCCTTGAGAGGTGTCAAACTGGGTATGTAAAGGCATTAGGTATCTTTTAAAAACTTCCCATCTACAACTTGTGGTCAAACTACACCAAATACTGTTTGTTTGTAGCAGCTTGAAGCACAAACTGGGTAACTGTGCTGGTGCTGAATTCTCCCTGTTTTCCTCTCAACTTTTTGGTGGTTACTCAGAGGCCGAATAAAAATTGATGCCTTATTTTCAGTGTGAGGGTTTTTTTCTAATTTTACCTTCAGCTGTTGGCTCTTGGTAGACTCTTTTAGTATTTGAAGTGTATTTTTGTTTGAACTTCCAGCAATAGCTGCACTAAAATAAAACCTGGCAACTGGGAGAGCAGCGAGCTAGGTAAGAAATGGAGCGTGTTCAGCCGAATTTGTGCAGATCTCTAGTGCTTACATAAATAGTTTGGTTTAAGCTGAAACAAGCAGTTACTAATACAGATGTCAAATATAGACATGTCTGTGGTCAGCAGAGTTAACTTTTATGTTTGGTGGACAACCAGCTGTCCCTGCCCAGCCGTGTGTCCTGGGGGCCAAGGAGGCCAATGGGATCCTGGGGGCATCAGGAAGAGCCTTGGAGCAGGGCAGGGAGGGGATCCTGCCCCTCTGGCCAGCCCTGGGCAGGCACATCTGCAGGGCTGGGCCCAGCTCGGGCTCCTCAGCACAGCAGGGCCAGGGAGCTCCTGCAGCGGGGCCAGCGCAGGCTGCGGAGATGCCCAAGGGCTGGAGCAGCTCTGGGAGCAGCAAAGGCTGAGGGAGCTGGGGCTGTTCAGCCTCCAGAGCAGAGCCTGAGAGGGGCCCTCCCCAGGCTGTGTCAGGGGCTGCAGGGAGGGGACAGAGGCTGGAGCAGGCTCTGCTCGGGGGGCCCAGCAATGGCCCAAGAGGAACGGGCAGGAACTGATGCCCGGGAAGTTGCAGCTGGACAGGAGGAAGAACTTCTTTGCTGGGCAGTGACCCAGCCCTGGAGAGAGAGCAGAGAGGGTGTGGAGTCTCCTGACTGGAGATCTTGCAGAGCTGTGTGGACACAATCCTGTGCCATGTGCTGTGGGATGGCCCTGCTGGGCAGAGAGGTGGGACCAGATGAGCCACTGTGGGCCCTTCCAGCCTGACCCAGTCTGTGACTCCTGTGGTGTCTCAGGCTGGAAGGGATCCGTAAGGATCATTGAGTCCAGATCCCTGCTTGTCACCGCACTGCTGAAAACTTAATCAAATTTAATTTGATGAACCCGAGAGCTTTTTTTTCCAACTGCTTTGTAGTGACTGTAGACAGTGGAGTTGTTTATCTACCATTGGGTGTTTTCAGAAGCTCTGTATTTGGAAAATCCTTTGGCCGTGGGCTCTATTTTCTACTTTTCTCAGGGGAATTATTCTTTTTGGGTTTTTTTTGCATAAAGCCACAACATGATTATCTCACTATATTAAAAATACAAGTTACATAATCAATGGAGAAATATTGGAAAGAACCATTTTCCACAGGGAACCTGAGTGAGGTTAAACCCGTAGCTGAAGGTGTGTTATTGCTCTGTGAAACCCAGTGTCTTTATTGACCAGATTTTAATAACTATCCATACCTTTTTATGCTTATACATGAATCTTTGATATTGTTGCTCCATATACAGCCCATGGCTGTGCTTCCAAAGATATTTCTTGTGGGGATGAATCTTTTCAGTGTTTAGGATAAGCACAGTTGGATCTCCTATTCCTGACCTGGCATTTGGAAGCACTGTAGTATTTTTGTCTTTCCTTGCAGACAGATAAGTAGGGATTTGGTCCTTGCTGGGAGATGGGTTGATTCACATCTAGTGCAGTTTAAGTTCTCCAATTTAATTTAATGTTTGTGCTACAGTATATTTTTATTAAGAGTCTCTCAGTAGTTAAAAGAGGAAAATCCTTGATCAATAACCATTGTTTACCAGGCTCCTGGTTTAGCAAATGTTGTCCATTGCACCCAAAGGAGAGGCTCACCCTCATTTAGAAATGCTCTAAAGCATTTGGGGTTTCTGGCTGTATTGTAGCAGGAAGCCCTGAGGACAGATGCTCCTCACTCTTGGATGGTACAGATGGATGCCCAGCTTTGTCCCTTCCTGCTGTGGCCCTGCTGTCCCGTGGGATGGGGACTCCTCTCCTCCTCTGGGAGTGTGTCATTGGTGCCTCTGGCAGTCCCTGGGCGGGCAGAGCTGGCTTCGGGAGGTGCTTCAGGCTCGAGCTCAATCTGCTGTGTTTGACTTCAAAGTATCCAAGTATGTATTAGTTATTTTTTCTTGTTTCTTCAACTTCTTCAAAGTCAGATATGGACATGATTTCTTAAAGGAGATCAGAGCCTGTTTAGCTGAACTGTTATGATTAGTTTTGCTTATTTTGTAATTTTAACTGAAATTCCCTAGTGCTTTCTTCAGAGAGTGGGAATCTTGTGAAGAGTTAAGGTTTTTGAAGACTTAGCTTGATCTTTAACTGAGATCAGAATTGCTGGTGTAATCTCAAGGGCAGTGGGAAATACAAGTGATTGTTTTCTATCACTTTCTCTTTCATTATAGCCAAAATATAAGACTGTTATTCTTTTTTTTCAAGGTAACAAAGCTGTTGTCTGGTTTTGTCCATCCATCCTTTGAATGCTTGAATGCTTCTTTGTTAGGGCAAAGTTTATCATCAGAGAAGCTCAGTGATGTTGTCTGCCCTGCTGGGTGCTCTCCTGCACCTCATGTTTCTGTCCCAGTTCCCAGGATCACCTGCTATCACTTCTGTAATTGCTCTCCCGATACTGGAACTAGAACTGGGTTAGAGAACAAAGCTGCACCGGGGCTGTTCCTCTTCCCAGTCAATTAAGTGACTCAAGGCACTCCCTGGGTGCAAACCCGGGTGTTCCCTGCCTGGAGCCAAGAGCAATCTGGTGGAAATCTGGATTAGCCTGTGCAGGTTTGATAGATTTCTGCTAGAAAAGGTGCAGCTTTTGCTGCCCCTGCTGAGGGAGGTGAGCCCTGCAGGCCCTGAGCCCTTCAGCTGCAGGAAAACATCGCTGCTTCTGCACCTCGTGTTGTACAAACACATAACGGGAAACTACTAAACTTTGAGATATTGGTTGCTACCAGGTATCCAGGGATCTTAATGGAAACTGTGGTTTATAGAGTTTTACAATACTGACAAATCTTTTGCCTCTGGGGATCATTGCTAGTTGTTTCTATCTTGGAAGCTTTTCATGATCTCCAAAGGGAATGAACCTGTTGTAATTAGGCTTGTCAGTACCTCTTTCTCCCTAAGTAATTTTTGAACCTGTTTGCCATGTTCATCTGCATCTCGTAGAAATCCCAAAGACTTGAGTTGTTGTGGAGCAGAAAGACTAAGGAAAGCCTGAAGTTACTGTGGGACTGAGCAAGGAATATGGGATGCAAAAGTTCAGGAAACCAGCTTTTTAAGCTTGCAGAGCAGTGTGTCAGCTTTACTGCCATTGCTGGGCCTTTCTCAGGCTAACTGGGCTCAGTGGGGTTTGAACAACTGTAAGGCACCAGCAGAACATCCCTGCTCGGACCCAGTGTTATCTCTTGCTGTTGCTGCCATTCCCAGTAGGGATGGAGAGCACTTACTCCAGGCTGACTAATTAAGGAATGACAGCTGGTTGGAAATAACCATTCTACTTTTGCAAGAGCTGTGAGCAACTTCACAAGAATCTCTGGAAAAAATGAACATATAAACAAGATGAATTGACACTCTTTAGAAGCTCTGCTTCCCTCCGAGGAGCTGCAAGACCCTCGTGGGGGTCCAAAATCACGCCTGGGCAATGTCTGCGAGGGCAGGTCAGTACTGCAGGGCTCGTGGCCTTGCTGGGTCACTGCAGTGAGATGGCATTGATGGCATCGGGTCTTGGTGCTGTTCAGCTACAGGGGAATAGGTTGAATTCTGTGTTGATGCCACTTTAAAGCCACCTGGGAAACAGGCAGAGGTGGCTTTATGTAGAGAATGGGTGGGGTGAACAAGGAGGTGCAGGGTGAGGGAAGAGTTGAACTTGTAGATGCCTATCTTTGTTCTTGCACAAGAGCTGGAGGCCTTACAGAGCAGGGACTGGTGACACCAGCTGTTAGGAATTCTGAAATTCTTTTGCCAAGTGCTGGGAATGGACAGGACAGGTTAGAGTTGTCTAATTGCTCCTTCCAGACAACAGGGCAGGATCCACTCTGTCATCTCCTGGTCTTAAGTTAGGTTTAAGTGCTGGAGAGAGAGACTGTAGTCGGAGCTAGGATGTATGTGACCTGGAGAATGACCCCAAAATTAGATGTTTAAGACAGAAGGAGAGTGAATTTATTAGGAAGAGAATATATAATAGTGAAAACAAACAATGTATTTGAGCGTGGAAAGGGAAAGGATGAAGGATTTAAAAGCTCTAAAGTATACTAACAGAACATGGAGTGAGGACAGGAAAAGAGAGAAAACACAAGAAACTGTAGCAATAGATACCATTATATTAACACAGCTGCTGCTTCCTGGTGAAATATCTACATAAACTGTTAAATTTCCACCCTAAAAATCAATCTGTGTCATCTGCCCTCACATTCATGGCTCAGATGTTGAGAGCTGGAAAGTGCCTGTTGGGAAAGGCCCTGGGGGTGCTGGTGTCAGGGGCTGGACATGAGCCCAGGGGAGCCCAGGGGGGCAGGAGGCCAGTGGCCCCTGGGCTGTGCCAGCCATGGTGTGGCAGCAGGACCAGGGCAGTGACTGTCCCTGTGCTGGCCCTGCTGAGGCCCCTCCAGGGCTGTGTCCAGTTCTGGGCCCTCATGGAAGAGAGACATTGAGGGGCTGGAGCGTGTGCAGGGAAGGGAACGGAGCTGGGAAGGGGCTGGAGCAGCAGGAGCAGCTGAGGGAGCTGGGGGGGCTCAGCCTGGAGCAAAGGAGGCTCAGGGGGGACCTTCTGGCTCTGCAAGTCCCTGACAGGAGGGGAGAGCCGGGGGGGGTCGGGCTCTGCTGCCAGGGAACAAGGGACAGGAGGAGAGGGAACGGCCTCCAGTTGTGCCAGGGGAGGGTCAGGTTGGACAGGAGGAAGAATTTCTGCCTGGAAAGGGTGTTCAGGCACTGGCAGGGGCTGCCCAGGGAGGTTTGGAGTCCCCACCCCTGGAGGTGTCCAAGGAAGGCCTGGCTGTGGCACTGAGTGCTCTGGGCTGGGGACAAGGTGGGGATGGGGCACAGGGTGGACTTGATGATCCTGGAGGTCTTTTCCAACCTAAATGATTCTGTGATTCAGTGACATGCCAAGGATGTAACATCTCCCCAAATCCTGCTGCCCAGTTTTCTTTCCCTGGGCAGCATCAGAGGCACAGAAGAATTGAGTGGGTGACAGAACAGAGGGAACCTGGCTCTGCAATCTGCCGGGGGTGGAATTCCCATCTGAGTGTGTGACCTTGCACACTGTTACAGGGCTGCTCTGCTGCAGGTTTATTGTATGTGCCTGAAATGAAAAGACACCACGTTTAGGAGGCAGTTCTTGGCCTCCATCCCAGGGAAAGCTGGCAGTGAACTGAGGTGTTTCCTGATAAAGGGAGAAGTGCAATGGCAGAGTCTGCTGTGACCTGCTGAAGGAAAGTTAGGCGGGGGCTAAGTTGATAAAATGTGGGATTTCTGCTGAATATGCTGACCCAAGCCACCTGTGTTTGGTATTCCCTGTGTTCCTTGCTTGTGGCTTACAGGATTGATGCATTTCTTTAGCCTTCAGCTGCTAAAGGAGATGAGATGTCCCTCAGCATTTAAGGACATACTAATTGGAAACACCATTAACATACATAACATACCATTAACAACATACAGTCACTGTAATGAAATTTCTACACATTCATATTGAAATCAAATCAAATCAAAGAAACCCTGCAGAATTCCCTGGTGGCGTGTTTGCTTTCCAGAATGGTTTAACTGGTGTCAGCTGGTTGGGTCCCAGTAGGTGTATGGCTGATGTGTGTCCTGGGCACCGTGTGGGGGACATGGTTTGTACCCCATGAGAGGGTTGGGGGGGAGCAGGGAGTAGTTTGGGATAACTGGGGTGGCCCTGAAGAGTCTGTCACTTTAAAAACTGGGCAAAATGTGATTTACTTTCAGTGTTACTGTTCTATGTATGTCCAGGAACACTTCAATATATGTATCTGCGGAGTCACCCAAACCCTTTCCTGCCTTTAGCCCTTTCTGGATTCCCCTCTAGCCATCTCCTAGGCTCGTGTTTGTCATTGTCCTGTGTGTCAGAACTGGGTAGACTTGAGTCTTTCCATCACCCTGTGGCCACAGTTTTTATGTCATCTGAAGTCCATGTGACACATGTTTTTCCATACCTGGCTGCAAAGCAGAAGAGGGTTCAAGGTAAATGTGAGCCCATGGTGGGGTGGGGGAGGAAGGCTTTGCTGTAGAGCTCATAGTGTTAACTTCTCCACATTTTCTGGGTTTGATGCAGTCCATCCTTATGGCAGAAAAAGGAGGAGATGAATGCTTTTGAGGTGGAACTGTGTTTTGAGTGGGAGTGGATGTGGTTGTTAAGGGGTTAATCCATAATCCATAGTGACAAGAGTGAAGGAATTGTGTGACTTATTCCATCATGTGTTTTACTTGAGGGTGTTGTTCCTCTTTCTGCTGAGGCAGCTGATGGAGGGGAAGGAGGCTGAAATAAATGCAGACAGTGTTTGAGGACACTGAGTTTATGGTGCTGACCCCTGTGCCGGTCAGCTGGTGTGTCCTGGGCAGAGGGATGGGCACAGGGCTGGGGCTGAGGGACACGGGGTGGGCAGCAGGAGGTGGGGCTGTGCCTGCACAGCACGAGGGAGCGGGCGATGAACGAGGCACGGGAGGAGGGAAAGCTTTTGGGAAACCAAGGTGAGCTCAAAGAACACTTGCAGCTGAATGTTCATAGAAATTCTTACATCTTCTGTTGGTGAAGAAAACAGAAGGGAGGAGCAGTTCTGATGTGGGGAGAGCACTGCAGTTAAGGCAGGGGGAGAAAGATGGGGACTGCCAAGGTGTAGAGACACAGAGTGGCAGTGAAGTGCAGAGTTGTTCTGCAGAGAGCAATCCCTATTCCTTGTGGTAGCTAGAGCTGGGAAAAACCCCCGTTCTGTTGCATGTAAGTAGTGTATAGTGATTTTTAATTTTTTTTCTACGAGCTGTATGCAGTTTAAGTTTGGCAGAAAGTGCTGGTTGAATACTTTGACAGGTTTAATTGCTTTGGCTTGAGTAGGATGAAAGTGAATTTATTTCCCAGTGAGAAAAGCGTTGAAAGGCTGCATGAAAACCTGTCAAAGGAAATTGAAGTGGGGTTGGGGAGTTATCTTTACAGTAAATGGAATTGATAAACATGTCAGTTAAAAGGGGAATTTATTTATAATATTCAGGTTTTGTGACCAGAAGTCTTTGATAGTTCTGTTCACTACAAAAATGAATTTTATAAGTTCAATTGATTTGCTTCTTCATAGTGCTTGTAGAGAGAGAAATTATCACAGAGTAAAAAAATTGAAGTGGTATTTCCTCTTTTTTTCTAGAACACGTCAGTAATGGAGGATCAGAATGAAGATGAGTCTCCAAAGAAAAATACCCTGTGGCAGGTAGGACTAACATTCTTGTAGAAAGAGAGTTGACATGATTTTGTGTGTTCCTGCTTTTGAGAAATATCCAAATCTTGTGTCTGTATAATCATCCTTGGACGTAGTTCACTGTATCATCCTAAAATTAGCCCAGCCTTGGAGTGAAGGATGACACCATTGGATAATCCTTGAGAAATTACTTGTTCTTCTCAGATTTTGTGGTTGGTGCTGACCTTGGAAGGACAATTGGGAATAAAGTTCAGCTGTGTTTCTGAGCATGTCACTGTTGTTTGAAAGGAGAAATTCAACATGGCAAGGACATGCAACCAATTTGCTTTGAAGGAGTTTGGGAATATTTCAGAGAGCTGACAATTGGTCCCCAGCAGCGTGGTGGCCTCCTGAAGGGCTCAGAGGAGCCTGGCATCAGTCTTATGTTCTACTCAGTAATTAGCAGTAACTCCTGGGGTGGTGTTCTTGTAGCATCCTCATTTGTGGCTCCAACTCCCAGGATTTTAATGAGGTATTTATGTGGATGTCCCAAACACTGACAGGAGCTGGTTTTCAAAAACAAACCAAACCCTGGATGTCATGTCATTCTCAGTTTTCACTTAGGGACAGGAAGTTCAACACTGACACGAGGATCTCAAATTCTTGTGTTAATTAGAGTATTAATATTCAGCTTTGGTGTGTTGTTAATTTAACTGCTGAAACCTGAGCGAAACATTTGTGGAGGCAACTGCAAAGTGCTGCAGAAACCACTGGGTTAATCTGGGGAAGTCATGGCTAAAAAGAACTAAATTCCTTGCTGTTGAAATGTTAAGAGGTGTGAGGGAATTCAAGACTTTCAGTGTAAGAAGTAACTTAGAAGCAAAGTCCTTTAATTGATCTTTGTCTATGAAAGATGAAATTTATCTGGTGTAACTCATATCTTGAAGGATGTGTTTTAAAATTTAGTTTTGATTATTTCTTTGCATCTTCCGTGTTTTTCCTTCAGAGAGTTCTTACAAAGCTGTTCCTGGTATTTATATTTAACAGTGCTGTTCTTTTTCTAACACCAGATAAGTAATGGAACTTCATCCGTGATTGTCTCAAGAAAAAGACCATCGGAAGGAAACTACGAAAAGGAAAAAGACTTGTGTATAAAATACTTTGACCAGTGGTCTGAATCAGATCAAGTGGAATTTGTGGAACACCTTATTTCCCGAATGTGTCACTATCAGCATGGACATATTAACTCTTACTTGAAGCCCATGTTACAGCGGGACTTCATCACTGCGCTGCCAGGTGAGCAGGGGCTGGTCACAGCAGGGATGGAGGGAGGGGCGGGTCAACACTCTGGAGGTGTGCAAACTTTTAGGAGCAGCCTCCAGGAATACATGGTCTCTTCTAATGGTGTTTCCTGGGCCAAAGAAGGGCAGGAGGGTAGTGAAGTCATTCCGTTCTGTGATTAATTGAGTTGGCCACTGGATGCCAGTGTTGTTCCATGTGAAAATAGTTGGACTCGCGGATCCCGAGGAACACGAGTTGGAACCGAGTTGTTGCAAAGGTTGTACCTCTGCAAGCTCTGCTCTAAATCCCTTTTTCATGCAAACCCCATGAGTGCAGAAAGTACTGCTACAGATGTTTATTAATTGATGAAGTCTTAAGTTCTGAGTTCCTTAACTAGAAATTTGACTGCTTAGATGGGTGGATCTAGTTTGTCTGGTCTTGTTGCTGACTTCAGAGCAAAAGCACTCGTGGATTTTTATTGTATTGTACAGCCATGATTCCTCCCTTCAGTTCCTCAGAACTTCTGTCACCCATCAGTGCCAACCTGTGTCACTAGTTCAGATGTGAAATCTGTCCTTACACTTGCTCTGTGCATTTCCTAAAAAAACCACGGAGCAGCAACAACGAGGCATAGAGTCTCTAGGTTGTGGTTTCCTGGTAAGGTGTGTGTATTTTTTCCATTAATTTTTGGAAGAAATTGTATCTCTGGATTTTTGCTGCCGGGAAGAGTGATTCATTTATTCCTTGGAAGGTAAATGTGTGGACATTGTTTCCAGAGTGGGAAATAAGCCAGAAATAAGGGTCAGAATGTTTGGAGTGCCACTTGCAGTACCACCAGCAAGAGTCACCCCTGCCGTGTGTGAGCAGCCTGGGATGTTATCCTGGGAATGCCAGGACACAGCAGGGAACGCTGAGGGTGGAAGAGGAGGTGATACAAATCATAAAAGGAATTGGAAACTGGTAGTTTTTCTGCACAGGGACATGGAGTAAACTCTCTCTAAAGAAGCTCTGAGGCTCTTGGAGGCATTGGTGTGCTCAGGTGGTGTGTGTGGGGCCTTCCTGGTCTGGGGGACAGGATCCTCCTCAGATGTCAGGAGTTCCTGACAGTGCTGGAATTTGGCTCCGGGAGCTGATGGGGAGGATTTGGGCTCAGCTGTCCAACATGGGTGAAATGAACTTCTGAGTCCTTGGATAGGAATGAAGAACACAGAGTAGGGCAGTGATGTGGAATTTTATATGTGCTCTATTTTCTTAAAAAAACAAGCTGAGAAAAGGTGCTGGAGGGCTCTAAAAGGGAGGAGGTGTCCTTTCCCCCACCTCAGTTTCACAGGAGTTATTTTATAAAACAGTGAGTTTGTCTGGAAAATGTGCTCCTCGGTTCCTGTGCAGAGCTGTCTCCTTTGGGGAGTGTGGATGTTGATTTCTCTAGGGAGTATCTGGGATTAACTGAAAATAAAGTGATGTAGAAAGTCATGGTGATCACAGAATCACTGAGGCTGGAAAAGCCCTCCCAGCCCACTGAGCCCACTCTGTGCCCCATCCCCACCTTGTCCCCAGCCCAGAGCACTCAGTGCCACAGCCAGGCCTTCCTTGGACACCTCCAGGGGTGGGGACTCCAAACCTCCCTGGGCAGCCCCTGCCAGTGCCTGACCACCCTTTCCAGGCAGAAATTCCTCCTGATGTCCAACCTGAGCCTCCCCTGGCACAGCTGGAGGCCGTTCCCTCTCTTCTTGTCCTTTGTTCCCTGGCAGCAGAGCCCGACCCCCCCCGGCCCCCCCCTCCTGTCAGGGAGTTGCAGAGCCTGAAGGTCCCCCCTGAGCTTCCTTTGCTCCAGGCTGAGCCCCCCCAGCTCTCTCAGCTGCTCCTTGTAAAACTGACTCTCCAGACCCACCATCTGCAAGTATGAGCTTCAATTATAGTTGTATTTTGTTTGCTTTTACCTCTCAGAGCTGATACAGAGTTATACAGTTCTTTCATATTATATATTTCTGCCTAAGAAATTTTTGGAAGCTTCATAAGATGACACTTGTTTACATCATGTTTATATAAATCAAGATATATTTTTACAACTTCTGTTGCTTTTTTACAATGTAAATACTGTGAATTGTTTCCATGTTCAGCCTTCCTTGAAGGTGATGTGGTGTGGTAAGAACATCTGTCTAAATTTACCCAGGAACTTAATCTGAGGTGATTGAAATCAATCCCATGTTGGGCTGCAATCACATTAAAGGATCACAGAGAAGTACCACTTGCAGGCCCTTGGTGGGATTATTGGGGTCATCCTGTGCAGGGCCAAGAGTTGGACTCAGTGATCCTTGTCCAGTTGAACTTAGTCATCTCTGTGATTTTGGTTATTTGGATCTTTAGGATGTTAATATTACTTGTATGGTCTCATCCCACCTGTGCCTTTTCCTCAGAGGAATTACACCTGTGATCTCT
Source organism: Pseudopipra pipra (assembly GCF_036250125.1). NCBI lineage: Eukaryota > Metazoa > Chordata > Aves > Passeriformes > Pipridae > Pseudopipra > Pseudopipra pipra. Next base: position 1,373,525 of record NC_087563.1, on the reverse strand, counting down.
GAGCACTGCCTTGTCACCCTTGGTTAGGAGAGTCCCTTCCATCCCTGTTCTGTGTCTGAACCTGTGAGAGCTGTACTCTGTGTCAGGCGAGTAAAATCCTCCCAGGTTTCCTTTGAAATTTGTTTCTAAACTAATAAAAGCCTGAGCAGTTGCTTCATCTGAGTGACTGTTTTGTGTCTAAAGTTGGGCAGTTTTATTGCATTGACATCCCATGTTTGAGTTTTGTTTTCATACAAAGTGATATTTACACACTGACCTTTGAAAGCCCTGTGAATTTTAATTGTTTTAATTTAATATTGAAATTCAACCAACCCTTCAGCTGGTCCCTCTAATCAACAATAGCTCTAACTTTTTCACCATTTTCTATAAAACTGCAAAAACTCTTGGAGAGGCATAAGAGATGGGTGTCATGTTTTCTTGTCTGTCCATGGATGCTACATACATTTTACTTAAGAAAATGGATAGGTTTTAGTACCTATTTCAGAAACTCTTTCTAATAAACACTTGCTGTCTTCTAATGTGAAATAGGGATATGCAGCTATTTCAGGCCTTGATGTGTCTTAAACTTAGTCCTGCATGTTGTCTGACACAATTGGAGTGGGCCTGTCCTAAGTATCTGTGCTTTGGACCTGTTCCTACTTTGTTAATTTGGGTAAATATTTTACTTGACATCTTTTTTTTAATGTAGCAGTTTAAAGGAGTACTTCTGCAAGCAGTGAAAGTCTTAGGAATAGACTTGATGGCAGAGCAAAGCATTTGTGTGTTTGTGCTCAGTGTGGGACTTTGAAGGCTCTGTGTATTCAGAGAAGATGAGATTGTCAGATTTTAACATCAGAAAACACTGCAGTTTCTGGCTCGTTAAAAATATGCTTTTAATTGTGACCAGTGTTATACAGAATTGTGAAAATTGGGCATCTTGATAAAGAAGAGGCTTTTGCCTAATAATTCCCAGTTGATCCTTAAAACTCAGTGAAATCCTGGCTTCCTGATGGGCAGGGTGCCCCTGGGGAAGGTGCCCAGCCCCAGGCTGACGTGCACGTGTGTGAGAGCTGGTGTGGGGGTGTGGGAGCTGCTTGCAGTGGGCTGTGATTGAAAACCTTGGCTCAGCTCAGTTAAACATTAACAAGACTTTGGTACCAGGATTATGCTGGAAGGAAGAGGCTGAAAAAGCCTTGGGTTGAAGTGAGTTGAGTCAGCAGTGCCCTGGCAGCCCTGGGGGCATCAGGGAGGGGATTGTCCCACCTGCTCTGACTGGGGCAGCCTCACCTCAAGATTGGGGCAGTTTGGGGTGTCACAATATCAGAAAGGTCTAAGACTCTTGGAGAGTGTCCAAAGGACGGACATGAGGATGGTGAAGGGCCTGGAGAGGCCACATGAGGAGCAGCTGAGGACATTTGGTGTGTTCAGCTGGAGAAGAGGAAACTCAGGTCAGACCTCACCGGGGTCTGCAGCTCCTCCCGAGGGGCAGCTCCATCTCTGCTCTGTGTGAGCAGGGACAGCACCCAGGGAATGGCTGGAGCTGTGTCAGGGCAGGCTCAGGTTGGATCTCAGGCAAAGGTTCTTCCCCCAGAGGCTGGTTGGGCACTGCCCAGGCTCCCCAGGGCAGTGGGCACAGCCCCAAGGCTGCCAGAGCTCCAGGAGGGTTTGGACAACGCTCTGAGGGACAGGGTGGGATTGTTGGGGTGTCTGTGCAGGACCAGGAGTTGGATTTCGGTGATCCTTGTGGACCCCTTCCAACTGAGGATATTCCATGGTTCTAAGTGAATAAAAATTAGCTGCACACTTGTCACTTGGGGTTTGGCTTGACCTTATAGTTCCATAAAACATCCTTCTGTAGACAAACAGTCAAGCTGAAATCTTCTGTAGAACTTTCCTAACCTGTGGGAAACAGAGGGCACCTTAAGAAGAAAGATTTTTTCCTTGTACTTTAGTTTATTTGCTCTCCTTGGGAACTGTGTTCTAGTCCTGTCCTCTAAACTCTTGGTATGTAGGTTATAGTGACAGGATTTTTTTAAAACGGAATCTTGAGAAAGACCCAAGTCTTAGCCCGGTCCTTCCAAGTTCTGCACCTGCCCCAGAAAGGCACCAAACACTGTAGTGCCCAGTCCCATGGGCTCTCTGGAGCGGAGGAGAGGCTTTGGTTCAAGTCACTGGGCCAGCTCTCCAGTGGCACAGCGAGGTGTGTCCCTCTCTGAGGACATGGCATTCATTTCTGCTCCAAATTGTCCTGTCAACAGCCAGAAGGCTTAGCTTGGGAATGGATTGCTGGTGGTGCCTTGGTCATTCTGGTTGCACTTCCAGACTTTGAGCATGAAGGGTGTCTCTGGATCCAGATTTTCACAATGTTTTTCAGAGGATTGTCATTTCCCTTTCCAATGCAGTTGTGTGAAAGACTGAACAACTGTAACATGTTCCTGCTTTGTCATCTATAATTTTTTTAATCAATTCTGGGCAACTGCATTTAATCTGGAGAAGTATGGAAAAATCTTTGTGAGAAATATGTTTCACAAGAAAGCAAACTCAAGTTGAACATAAGTGACTGAAGACCACATTCATTTCTAAATAGGAAATCATAAACCCATGGACTTTAACAATCCTGTGTTTGCCTTGTGCTGAAAAGTGTCAGGATGGAAGGCAAGCCCTGCTGTGTCCTGTCTGCCATTGGGACTGACTTCAAGTGCTTTTTTTATGGTGTTAAGATTGTGACTCAGTCACATTCTTCTGACACTGCTCAAATGACGTGTGCATTCTTACTCACGTGAAGGATTTCAAATTCAACATGGATTTCTAATACCAGAATATGCTGATATGAAACCTGTGAAGTGTTTGTGCTTGATTCAAACCCACTTACCCGCTCTGGAAACACAAGTGATGCAGTAGTGCTGACTCTGAAAGGCTTGTCAGGGGTGATTCTCAAACTGAACTGGTCGGTGTCTTCTGGAAGATAATCGGAGTGTGTGAGAGTAGGGGGGAAGCCCCAAACCCAACAGCAGCAAAAAACCACAGAACCAGGCACATGTTTGGTTAAAAGGATGCTCTGCAGTGTGGCCTTGGGTTGGTTGTGGGTAACTTTACAGCTCCTTGGAGTTCTCATCCATCTCTCCTTCAGGGCAGGAGGATTGTTTAGTTTGTTGCCAGGAGATGGCAGTAACAGATAAATTCTTACAATATTTTTTTATCCATGAATGTCATGGAATCACAGAATGGTTGGGTTGGAAGGGACCCTAAAGACCATCCAGTCCCACCACCTGACATGGGCAGGGACACCTTCCACCATCCCAGGTTGCTCCAAGCCCTGTCCAACCTGGCCTTGGACACTTCCAGGGATCCAGCGGCAGCCACAGCTTCTCTGGGCAACCTGTGCCAGGGCCTCCCCACCCTCACAGGGAACAATTTCTTCCCAATATCCCATCTAACCCTGTCCTCTGGCAGAGTGAAGCCATTCCCCCTTGTCCTGTCCCTCCAGGTCCTTGTCCTCTCCATCCTCCTGTTGGCTCCTTTGGGTACTGGAAGGCCACAATTAGCTCACCCTGAAGCTGCCTCCATGTCATTTGAGCATCTTCTATTTATCCATCACTTTCTCCTTTAGGAATTGTTGATTTCATATCTGACATGTTCATGATCTCTACATTTCAAAAGTTGCTCAGAACTATAAGTGAGGTGTGAGCACCACATTGCTGTGCCAGCGTGGCTGCCCTGTCCCTCCCACAGCCCCTCCTCAGTCCATGGCTGAAAGAAGGGCACAGTTAGGGCTTGCTCAGTGCTCTTTTCAGTTTCTCTCACCTAAGGAGTTCAGTACACATGTTATTGTTGGTTTATAAATTATGCTAATTGGGCAAAATTACACTTCTCACCTTGGGCATGACAACAGCATCCAGCAGCTGGGTCCCTGTTCAGCACTGATCCTGCTGTCCAACCTTCACTAGGGATCACTGTGTCCTCCACTTCCATAGTCAGTTTGTTTGCCATTATGATATCTGAGGATTCATGATTTTAAACTGACTCTTCAAAGTGACCTTGCAATAATTATATTTTCTGGAAAAACCTTGAGAATTGTTTCAAAACATGGGTAGTGTTTTGACCCCCATGTGCCAAGGACAGCTGTTCCTTTGGCTCTCCAGACATTTATGTGGTGAACTTTGCATCATTCCTTTGCTCAGTCTCCTACAATCTTAGGGATGCAGGAATAGAGAATTTGCCACCTGAAGAGTGCAGACATTGGCAGATTTGTCTGTCGTGTGCTCCTGGCTGTTCTGGAACCCAGCCATAGCTGGGCTGTGTTTTTCTTCTAACAAAGGGGAGTTCAGGACATCTGAAAAGGTTGGTTTGATGTGTGTGTGCTCCCCTGCCACACCACTGCTGGTTCTAAATGCCTGTCACAGGGAAGGGACCAGACAGCATCCTGGGATCTCCAGGAGAGATGGAAGCTGAAAGTCCGTGTCCTTGTCACTCTGCCCCATATTGCAGAAATCCTGTTGGCATCATGGTGTTCTCCTCACTTTTCAGTAATTGCTGGGTCTGCTGAAATTATCTGTAACTCTTTAGTGTTTACCTCTGGTTTCTTCAAACTTGTTCCAAGTTTTGCTGTCATTATTTTTTCTGTTTAATTAGTACCCATGAAATGTAGCAGCCTGATGGAACTGAGTGATCAATTCTGACAGTTCTTAGCACCGTAGTCTCTTTATTACCCAATGACTTGACTAAATGTTCCTGTGGGAGGTAAATAATACACCTTTAGTACATGTGCAGGACAGTGAGTGCACTAACAGCCTCTGCAGAGGGAGGGGGAGGTGAGCTCAGGTCAGATGGTGGATATTGGCTGTTGGAAGAAAAATGCTGCAGTGAAATGGGAGCCTGAAACACCTTTTGTCCAGGAACCTCGGTGTAGTGCTCTGCTCACATGGGGTTTGCAGTTACAGGGGATAATTGCCGTGTCCTTTGCACTGTTTGCTCTGGGAACTGCTGTGCTTTGTGTAGAAAATCCTTCCCCTTCACAATGTCCTGAACAGGGAGAGCTCTGTTGTGAGTGCAGGGTTAGAGATGGACCACAGAGTCACTTGCTCTGCCCAGCCGTGTGTCCTGGGGGCCAAGGAGGCCAATGGGATCCTGGGGGCATCAGGAAGAGCCTTGGAGCAGGGCAGGGAGGGGATCCTGCCCCTCTGGCCAGCCCTGGGCAGGCACATCTGCAGGGCTGGGCCCAGCTCGGGCTCCTCAGCACAGCAGGGCCAGGGAGCTCCTGCAGCGGGGCCAGCGCAGGCTGCGGAGATGCCCAAGGGCTGGAGCAGCTCTGGGAGCAGCAAAGGCTGAGGGAGCTGGGGCTGTTCAGCCTCCAGAGCAGAGCCTGAGAGGGGCCCTCCCCAGGCTGTGTCAGGGGCTGCAGGGAGGGGGCAGAGGCTGGAGCAGGCTCTGCTCGGGGGGCCCAGCAATGGCCCAGGAGGAACGGGCAGGAACTGATGCCCAGGAAGTTGCAGCTGGACAGGAGGAAGAACTTCTTTGCTGGGCAGTGACCCAGCCCTGGAGAGAGAGCAGAGAGGGTGTGGAGTCTCCTGACTGGAGATCTTGCAGAGCTGTGTGGGCACAATCCTGTGCCATGTGCTGTGGGATGGCCCTGCTGGGCAGGGAGGTGGGACCAGATGAGCCACTGTGGGCCCTTCCAGCCTGACCCAGTCTGGGATTCTGTGATAGGTTGTTCTTGTGTTTTTGAACACGACTCTTTGGTACTAAATTCTAAAATAACTGTTGGATGAGTTCCTGTTAGAATGTGGTGTGTGCCCTGTTCACATCTGGAACCTTCACAATCAGAAGTGCTTTACTCAGCAGACCTGTTTGTTCATTTTAACCATCCATGTCCTCCACTTTCATAATGAATTAATTTGTTGTCTTGGTACCTAAGGCTTCATAATTTTAGACTGACTCTTGAAAGGGACCTTGCAATGATTATATTTTCTGCAAAAGCCTCGAGAACTGTTTCGGATTACATGGCATCACAGTAAGATAAATACATCCCAAGTGAACAGCATCTAGAATCTCGGAGCTGTTTTGACTAGCAAGACTGGGATGTGGCAGACTGGCAGGCCACTGTTCCAGTGGATTTAAAATGCCCTGGTATTTTCCTCAGACTGCTGATGTAGGAGGTGGGGCAGCTTAAAGCTGCTCTGAGACACGGTGGTGTTAAGAGAGAATTTTCTTTTTTGGAAGTGGTGAGATTTGAGACCCACCAGTTATTTGGACATTGTTACGTTTCAGTTATTTGAATCTGTTATTATGACTGGTGTTGAAAAATTTGTATAAACCCAGTTTACATTGTAGGAGCTTTCACCATCCTTTAAAGCCTTTTTTTAGTTCTCTAAATTATGTAGAAGAAATGAATAAATGAATAAAACTACATGTATTGGCTTCTCCTTTCTGTTGCTGTTCATTTTTACAGAGGCCATGCCAAGTTTAGCATGCAGTGGAGGACTGTATGAACACACTTTCTTAATTCCTTCAGAAATTAACAGGAGTTCCTTTCGTTTTCCAGGACTATTTGAAGCCTAAAGTAGGCTGTCATGAGATAAAGTGGAAAATTAAAAAGGTCGTCATCTCCTGCTTTGACAGATTCTTTTCATGCTTGGCCAACTGGTGTATGTTACTCATGAAAATGGAGTTATTCAAGATCTCAGATTCAGGGGAGTTTTGGGGAAAGCAAAATTGCAGGTCCTTTGAAATAAATAACAGACTTACGAGTGACTTTTTGTGGGACCCATGACACTGTAGTTAGAACATGGACAAGAAAAGTTTGATTGCTGTTTAAATTTAGTGCAAGCACATTATTGAAGTGGTTTCTGTGTATGGACCTTTGCTCAACTGCAATCCTGTTTTTAAACCAGGCACCTGCAGCAGGAGACGAGGTCTGGGCAGAGGCAAACACGTGCAGTGTTCACCTGGTTGGTGTCCTCATTGGTCTGTGCTGGCAGCTCACTGCAATAATCCTATTTATTGGCGTGTTTATTTCTTGTGCCAGTTCCAGTTGAAGTGCCCAGTGCTCCTGGAGAAGTATTAACTGAGAGCTGTGAAATAATCTCTTGTAGCACGTTGCCTTATGTAGTCCTGGATCAACAGGCCAGGCCCCCCTTCTGGCAGTCTGGAATGTGCTGGGGTTGAGAGCACTTCATACCTAACTGTGACCCTACTGTGGTATGAAAGGATCACAGGGGTTACCAGGCTGCTTCTGGGATCTTCGAAGGGAATGGTGGTGTGTCCCTAGTCCCCAGACAGTGGGGCCTGGAGCAGCCTGGAAGGTGTCCCTGCCCATGGAATGAGATGAGCTTTGAGATCCCTTCCAACCCAAACTGTTCTGGGGTTCTGTGGTAGCTCTTGCTTGTTGACCAACATCCTGATGCTGCAGGTGGAATCACAGCGTTGGAGCTCCCAGGGGGATGTTCCTGGGATGAGTACTGGCCAAAGGCTTTTGCTTGGAGTCATGTCCTGTTACCTGGGAGTTCTCCTGTGGTTCCCTGCTGAGCTCACTCTGATGGGCAGTGCCCAAACTCACACCTCTGTGCCCTGAGAGTGGGAGAGCAGCAGCTGCAGGAAAGATGCCGAGATAATATCCATTTGTATGGCTGTTGTAAATACATTGGGAAATCTTTGGGAAGCTAACCTAAGTCTATTTTGCACTGGAATTTAGGATGCAGAAGCTGCACTGTTGCCCCTCATGATTTGAGAGTTACTCAACTGCTGCTGATCCTGAGGGTTCTTAACTGGTTCTCATACTAGAACCAGTTGCATCCATTGGCTCCTCAATAAATCCTTTATGGAATGTTACAATCTGAGTTGCTCAACTTGAAGTTGTTTAAAAAAAATTACTGCTTTTGATTTTATTTTTCCCTCTTGCTGAGGCGAAGCCTCAACCCCCCCAGCCTCTGGTGTAAGTAGTTCAGGAATAATTTCACTAAGTATGGATCTAGGAACAGTAATCCCTGAATTGGGATAAGAGCACCATTTGCAGTTAACAAATAACTGTTCAACTCATTATTTCCCCTCCTTACATCAGGCTGCAGGGCATGGTGCCTTTGGCATATGCTCTGCCACTTGAATCCTGAGGAAAATTAAGGAGTGGATTTGGCACCAGCAGATTCTTAAGAGGGCTTAAATAGAAAGGATGTCCCTGTGTTTGGTGCAAGAAAGTGTCTGCAGAATCTGTGCTCACACTTTCAGTGCTCTGTGTCTGTTTCTGTGGTGCCCTGTATGTTTGAGCCGAATTACCTGGTGTTACATGTGAGGGAATGGTCAAAGAATCAATAGTTTAATTTGTTACTGCTGCTACTTAGTAAAGTGTGTGCTGGAAGATGACCCTGTGCTGGGAGATTGTGTGCTCAAAGTGTCCCACATTCTGTGCCCAGAAGTAGCAAAATGCATTCTGCTGCTTGTGCACTCTGCTGAATTTTGGGTTCACAGAACCACATAGAATGGTTTGAGTTGGAAGGGACCTTAAAGGTCATCCAGTTCTGCCCACTGCCATGGGCAGGGGCACCTTCCACTATCCCAGGTTGCTCCAAGCCCCATCCAACCTGGCCTTGGACACTTCCAGGGACAGAGCAGCCACAGCTTCTCTGGGCAACCTGTGGCAGGGCCTCCCCACCCTCACAGGGAGGAATTTCTTTCTAATACCCAATTTAAACCTACTCTCTGTGAGTGTGAAGCCATTCCCCTTGTCCTGTCTCTACAGTTCCTCATGGAAAGTCCCTCTCCAGCATTCCTGTAGCCCTTTAGACACCGGCAGGTGCTGGGAGGTCTCCACACAACCTTCTTCCCTCCAGGCTGAGCAGCCCCAGCTCTCCCAGCCTGTCTCCACAGAGGAGGTGCTCCAGTCCCCTCAGCAACACCATGGCCTCAGCTCCAGCAGTTCCATGTGCTCCTTATGTTGGGGGCACGAGAACTGTGCCCAGTGCTCCAGGTGGGGTCTCAGGAGAGCAGAGTGGATGGGGACAGTCCCCTCCCTGGCCCTGCTGCCCTTTGGATGCCTTGTTGTGCTCATTCTCCCTGCAGGGCAGAGGGACAGTCCCACAGGCAGAGCAGGGGAGGTGCCAAACATGGAGATGCTGTGGTGTGTGTTTGCAGTCGTTTGTAGCTGGTGCTTGCCCGTGTGACAGGTGACTCTGGTGTCCCTGCAGTGCCCCAGAGCTCTGCATTTCTGGGCTGTTTGCAAAGCTCGTTCAGTTGTTCTCTGTGCACCAACTGACTGGTTGCCTTTATTCCTTTGCAGAGCAAGGCTTAGATCACATAGCAGAGAACATCCTTTCCTATCTCGATGCCAGATCCCTCTGTGCAGCAGAGCTGGTGTGTAAGGAGTGGCAGAGGGTCATCTCGGAGGGAATGCTCTGGAAGAAGCTCATCGAGAGGATGGTACGCACGGACCCGCTGTGGAAGGGGCTGTCAGAGAGGAGGGGTTGGTAAGTGCCTTCACAGCTAAACTCTCCTTTACAATGCTCTAATAATGAGCTTTGCCAAAAAGGAAATCTATACTAAATGGGTATTGCTGAGCTCCAGGGACTGGGGGGTAGCTGTGGGCAAAGCTGTCAGCTCCCCTTCCTGCCCTGCCTTGTCCTTTTGTGCTCCCGTGTCTGTCACACTTGCTTTCTTGCTTAAGGCTTTCTGCAAATTTGGAATTTCTGTTTTGCAGGGAGAACTAACAATTCCATCAGCTCACAAAAACTAGTGACAGCACGTTTGCAGGGCTTTTTCTCAAATGAAGTATTTCCAATTCAACTTTTTTGCTTACAGTGTAAAATAGCTGCTTGGGCTGCAGAAGCCTCTCGAAGAGAAACCATTTCTGTTTGTGGCAGTGGACTTCTTCTGTCCTTTCCAAGTATCTGAAGAGATGTTCTGCTTCAGAAACCTGTTTCCCTGTGCTCTCTAGTGGTGTGCCTGAGCAAAGCAAGGCATGTTGTACAGAGCAAGGGACACCTGCTGCCTGGAAACCTTGTGGAGCAGTGAATCCTAATTGGGAAACCATAAGGAAAATACCTGTTATCTTTTTAATCTTGGACATTTTAAATACTTGTCAAATTGCACAGTCACAGGGGTTGTAACAGCAATACTAAAAATTCTCCCAGGTATCCTGTGAGAATATGTTGTAGTGGTTTGTTCTGGGCAGGCTTTGCATCCCTTTGAAGTTTGGATTCTTGGTGATATAATGAAAACTGTGTTTCTGTTTCTTTCTAGGGATCAGTACCTGTTTAAAAACAGACCAACAGATGGGCCCCCCAACTCATTTTACAGGTCCTTATACCCGAAGATAATCCAGGATATAGAGGTAGGTGTTCTGATGTAGGTAGGTGTCTGCAGGACAGACAATGGTGCACGCTGGGGGGCTTTCAGAGGGAGTGTATGTTGGAGCAATGGATCTGTGTCACTACTGCTCTCAGCAACTCACTGCCACAGCACAGGCATTAACGTGGTGTTAACACCATCCTTTTTGCACTTAAAAATTTTTGGAACTCTTCTGGGACTATGGATTTTAATAAAATAGCTGATATAGAGCACACGACTGCCAAACATTTCCATGTATTGCTGAATGTTCAGTGTACTGGTCACACTCCCTTAGGAAGTGATCTGAAGGTTAATGCCTTAAAACTCCAGTCATTTAAAATGTAACTTAGTACTTCTAGAGCAGTGACTGACTTTTGCAAATCCAGCTTTGCTCACCATGTGGGATTTTTCCCCTCTCCAGTGGTTTGATGGGAACAATAACCAGGCCTATGATGATAAACCCACAGGGGCATCAGTGGCAAATTTTGGATATAAAATTTTGCTCATCTTGGTTTAAGATTTCCAGAGTTGGGCTTGCTTGGTCATTTAAAAGTATTTCTGATAAATCAGGATAATCCCAATATTCTGCCTGCGGGCAGCAAATGTGTCTTGCTCTGTTTGCTGTGTACCCACCACAACCCTCTGGAGTTACACCCCAGACTGTCATGGATTCATTTCAGGATGTGAAATTATTGGTCTGAAATTCATTAGTGGGGAAACACGTGTTTTGGTGTTGAAGACAGATGTGAACTAATGGAATCACTGAGCAATGGCAAATGGCAATTTGTGTTCCTTGGCACTCAGGAAACAAAATTATCCAGAGCTCTTAACTTGGCTGTGAAATGGATCTGCTGGAAGGCATAATATACTTCTCAAATATCTTTTTATAAACCTTGCTACATAATTTATTAACCTTCAGAGATAAAGAACTAAGCATGAAATGCAGCCTAGGCAAGATATGGCCAAACTTCATATTTACCTGTGAGCTGAATGATACACTTTGTTATTTGATGTCTTCTCCCTGTAAGGAATGAGAGTGATACTGCAATCAGCAGAAGCCCATGGGATTTAGGGGAACTCTCACTGTGATATTTTCTTGCTTTCTGTAAAGAAAATGGGCAAAAAGCAGCATGAAAACTTTTGCACAGACCACTGAAAGAGTTCGGTGTTAGTGTAACTCACACTTTTAAGGATGGTCTTCTGAAACTCATATATATATTTGTGTAAGTGGAACATTTGTGTAGGGATTGTTACTGTTAAAGATGGGAGAATTCCTTGAAGGTGTTCTGAGGACTTTCTGAGGCCTTTTGAACTGTCCCAATCTGCTCTTTAATGCTGTGATTCTTCAGTTGCTGTAGATTTGCTGGTGCAGTGCACAGAAACAAAGCTCCTGAATTGGACAGTTCTTGCTAGAATGAAATAAGTAGGAAAAAAACAAACCCTCCATGCTTTTCTCATCCCCAATATCAATAATAAATCTAGAAAAATGGTCAGTCTGAGAGTGGGGAAAGGGTGTGCCATTAAAAACATACAGTCATGAGCATGCTTCCTAAAAAAACCTCTGAATTTCATTAAATTAACAATAAATATATTAAACCCTCAAATTAGGAGAAAAAATTGCACTACACAGCCTGGTAAATAAGAGCTCAGAGCCCAGAGCTGAATTCCTGTTCAAAATGGAGAGAAAACACCCCAGTGTTTGGAAGTCAAGAGACAGAGTTGTGTTCTCTGCACTGCACAGAGCAAACTGGGAGCTGTTGCTGCAGTTTCTGCCCATTCCAAGCTGCCTGGTGATCCAGCTGCTTCTTCCTATGGTTCTTGTAGTTTCTGTCCAATGCTTCTATTCATAAGGAAGTGAAATATTCCTGGGGCACGCAGGGAACTCCTGTGTGGCTCAGGTGGAGGAAGACAGGAATAGAGAAGCAGAATCAAGGCTGTTCAGGGAAAACTTCCTGTAGTTCTGTGCTTTCCCTTCCGTGCTTGTTTCTATAAACCCATGAAAAAACTTCAGTTGTTGGTGGTTGTCATCACTTGGCATTTAAGGAATTTAAGGTGTTGGCAGTAACCTCAACACCATCCATGGCCTGGGGGCACTTGGGAAGTGGAGTAAAGCAGGGACCTGTCAGCTCTGGGCTCCTGCCTCTGACCTTAAGTGACCAAGAGGAACTGAAGCCTCTCTTTGCCTGAACTAGGAAATAAATCACAGAATCCCAGAATGTGCTGAGCTGGAAGGGACACAAGGATCATCCAGCCCAACCCCTGGCCCTGCACAGGCCCATCCCCAAGAGTCACCCCCTGTGCCCCAGAGCATCATCCAAACCCTCCTGGAGCTCTGGCAGCCTTGGGGCTGTGCCCACTGCCCTGGGGAGCCTGGGCAGTGCCCAACCAGCCTCTGGGGGAAGAACCTTTGCCTGAGATCCAACCTGAGCCTGCCCTGACACAGCTCCAGCCATTCCCTGGCTGCTGTCCCTGGTCCCCCCAGAGCAGAGCTCAGTCCCTGCCCCTCCTCTGCCTCTGCCCAGGAAGGTGGAACTGCACTGAGGTCTCCCCTCAGTCTCCTCTGCTCCAGCTGAACACACCAAGTGCCCTCAGTGTCCTCACACGCCTTCAAATCAAGGCCCTTCCCCATCTCTGTTGCCTCCTTTTTTGACACACTGATGGCTCAGTATCTGTCCTATATTGCTGTGTCCAGTGTTCTGGAGTGGAGAAGTCTGTTTGAAAACCAGTGGCCACTTCCAGAATTGCCAAGGCTCCATTTACACAGGGAGTGTGATTCCCATTCCTGCTTCTTGAGCACAGCTGAGCTGGAGGGAAGGCAGGGGCTTTGTGCCACAGCAGAGTTTTCCCTGCTTACATATTTCCTTCAAACCCTCTGAAATATTGCTGTTTGCCAGGTTTCCAACCTGCAGTGGGCTGAGTGTTTCTGCTGATAGTCAAGGGGCCAATAATTCTTCCACTTGCAAAGGTCTATTATAATTTTTCAAATAAATCTCCCTTTAAAGTACTTTTCACAAATTACTTCCCTAAAGGGCTGTCAAAAGAAGCTTTTAACACTTTTTAAAAATATAGAGGGTGAGTACCATAACAACCAAATTTAGCTTTAAGATTAGGAGCAGTTCTTAACTTCTTCCTCCTCTCATTGTTTTTAAGCCTAAAGTTGTGCTCTCCCACAGTTTCTTACTTTTCCCATTCTTTCATGTTTCACAGCCATGTGCAGAAGCTCTTAAATAAGACTCTCATCTTAACTGTGATGAAGAATTTTGTATCTCTGAATACCAAAATGTTTTTTCTTCAAATATTTTCCTGGGCCTTTAATAAGATCTTGTTTCTGTCAGAGGGTCAGATCTTGGGGAGCGAGTGATGAGCCAAAGCATTTATAGAATTATATACCTGTTGTTAAAAGACTTGATTTTTTAATTCAGTAAAACACCCTTGGAGCACAAAGATTAACCAAATTCTGCTGGACTGTTTCTAATGGTGAGAGTTTGGAATTCACTGCAGGTGATACTAAATTGGGTTGTGGGCAGAGATAAGCTCAAAGGAGAAGGTGCTCTCTGACTGTCACAATTTGAAAAATAATCCCAAATCTGAATTAACAATTGGAAAGAAAAATGACGAGTGAGAAACAGCAAATTGGAATTCTTTCCCTTGGGCTCTGTTTGTATTTTGGTCAAAAGTTCACACCAGCACGATGTGGTGATATCTCCAAGGTAATACAGGCAGTGAGTGACTTGGCAAAGGGGGCTTCCCTTGCCTCTGAAAATTTAATGGTGCCAGTATCTGTTTATTTTGTGCCAAACACATTTTAGGAACATCATGTCCCTTCTGAAATCATTGGATTTGAAAATAAGAGGACATTTAGAGATCTGAAACCAAATTCTTGGAAAGAGGTGGTAAATCTCCACCTTCGCCATGAAGCCAAAGATTTAATTAGGTTTCATTTCACGAGAGGTGGCCCATCATTTTGACTATCTCCAAGTCACATGTTGAGTTGCCAAACTTCTTTAAGAGCTTTTTTAAAGGGAAAACTTGATTTGGCGGTTGTCCTAGGAAACTGAACTTGGTTTGCAAGGCCTTGTTTCTGGAGAGCACCTGGTTGGTGCAGAGTGTCCTTCCCACGGTGCCAGGCTGGGGAGTTCAGTGGTGCTGATTCCAGAACCCCAAATCCCTGGAATTTTTCCATCTGATTTGTGAAGCTTGGCCAACTATTCTGTTTTCCCCTCAGGATTAGCACAAGTATCTATTTCTGGTGGTGAATTGAGAAGACTTATTTCATAAATGTTCCTCTTATCTTTAGGCACATGATGGATGCCCTCATCTGGTTTCCATGGAGACTTAGGTCCACTTAATTAAGACAAGAATTAAAATGTGTTTTTTCCGAAGACCTTAGGAAAATGTGGTGCCAGCCCATCAGATAAACATCATGTGTTCTTCTGAATTCTGAATAAGTTCAGATTTTAGGACTGGAACTGAAATTTTAAAGCCTTGGGACAATTGGAAAAGGAGATAAAATCAGCTCCCACCCTTAGTCCCTGCCAGCACGAGGAGATGGTTGTTTATGAAAGTTACAGTGTATAATTTCTGAGAGAAATGGGTTTGTTTAGTACTGCTCTCATTATGATCTGAAGAAACTTCATGTGCATGTGTGGGGAGAATCTGGTCAGCATTATTTGCCTAGAAATTTTTTCAGCCAACCTTTGAAATCTCTGTTCCACAGGCACTTTCCAAAAGGCATTTCTTAAAAATGAAGCTGGCCAAGGAAAAGAGAGGCTTTGGAGCAGCAGGGACACAGTTATTGTGGTGCATGACACAGATCTCTGCTGTCTCCTCTGAACAGGGCAAACACCCCTTTCAGATGCCCCAGCATGGGGTGGGCCCTGTCTTGGATTTTTTGGCTCACTTTGCCTGTGTCACACCTGCTGGGGAGCAGCTCTAGGGGAAGGGCCCTGGGGGTCCTGGTGGGTGCCCAGTTGGCCCTGAGTCAGCAGTGCCCTGGCAGCCAGGAGAGACATCCCTGTCCTGGGGCATCAGGGAGGGGATTGTCCCGCTCTGCTCTGCCCTGGGGCGGCCTCACCTTGAGTCCTGGGGGCAGTTTTGGGTGCCACAATATCAGAAAGATCTAAAGCTGTTGGAGAGTGTCCAGAGGAGGGACATGAGGATGGGGCAGGGTCTGGAGGGGCCACATGAGGAGCAGCTGAGGGCATTTGGTGTGTTCAGCTGGAGAGGAGGAGACTGAGGTCAGACCTCACCAGGGTCTGCAGCTCCATCTCTTCACCCTTGTGAGCAGGGACAGCAGCCAGGGAATGGCTGGAGCTGTGTCAGGGGAGGCTCAGGTTGGATCTCAGCAAAAGGTTCTTCCCCCAGAGGCTGGTTGAGCACTGCCCAGGCTCCCCAGGGCAGTGGGCACAGCCCCAAGGCTGCCAGAGCTCCAGGAGGGTTTGGACAATGCTCTCAGGGACAGGGTGGGATTGTTGGGGTGTCCTGGGCAGGACCAGGAGTTGGATTTCGGTGATCCTTGTGGGTCCCTTCCAACTCAGGATATTCTGTGTTTCTAAGAACTTTGTGTTTTTATGATGTTGTGCTTGAACTTAATTGTCGTCTCTAATGGAACCTAAAAGGTGAAATAATTTTATTTTTCAGCAGCATGATTTTTGTCAGGTGTTGTGTATAGTCAGAGGCACATGTCACTGAAGTGCCTCAGAGGATCTCTCTTTTTGTTGCTGTTTGGCTTGATTTCCTCTCCAGATCTGGCACTTACAGCAGTACTTCTCCTCCCTCCTTCACTTTGGTGTTACCAGGAATCCATTTAAAGTCAGTATATATTGATGTTGCACCTCTAACATAAAAGCTGGACATTTTAATCTTAGGTTTGTTAGTTGGTGGAAATTGGTGGAAATGAGGATCCTTTAAGAGAAAAGGAGCCAGATCCATCAGTGTGTGTTACTGTGATCATGGCACTGCAGGCATGAGAAAGGTTTCCTTCAGCAGGTGCTGCCCTTGAATCCCTTTTGGGCTCCTGTACTTCGTGGCTGTGTGTGCAGAGGGGGAGAGGACAGCCCACGGTCTGGGAACCACGGTGGGGTTGGATCAAGGGTTGGACTTGATGATCTCAGAGGTTTTTATGGTTCTGTGATTCAGGGAGAGCATCTGCTTTGTCCATCTGCATCCTCCTGTTCTAGGGACTGCTGAGGAGCTGAGTGGATTCTTTACTCCTTCCCTGGGGAGACAGAACAACTGGTGTCCCATCAAAGGCTGGCCAGCACAGCATCCAGGAACGGGACCGTGGGGACAGGAGGAGCTGCAGGGAAGTAATTCCTTGGCAGTAATCAGTGTCTCTGTGCCCACTGTCAGCCAGCAAGTGGGGCCCTCCCACCACCCTGGGCAGTGAGACAGTCCTAATGCTGAGTGACTGTTCTTCAGGGCTGAAAGGGCAGGTTCTGTTGCCTTATTTTACCTGTTTTGCCTCAGCTGGTCTAACACTGGTTTTACACTTGGAGATCACAGTGTCTTTTCCTCAGGCTCGATTCAGTGGTCGAGACTACACTGTGAGCTTTCTCCCAAAGTGATTTCTAGATTCCTTGGGTGTCAGTAGTCTTTAATGCAGATTCTCCAAGTCTTCTCCTCTTCCTCTGTCAGACATAAACATGTTCCACTGCCCAGATTGATCTCAGCATCAGGAGGTCGATTTGTTCTTTTAAAATGTGGCTTTAAAAAGGGTTCAGTGAAGCTGCAGTGAGGTTGGAATGATTGCACTTGTGGACCTTGGAGCAGCTTCATCCTTATGGGATCAGTCTCATGCAGAAAGGGACCACACTCCATCAGTTTGTGTTGTCACATTTGGATCTTAGGCCTCAAATTCTGCCAAGACACTTGCTGGGGAAAGCTTCAGTTTCCTTTTGCTCTGGAGTTGTTTAGATTTCTGGACTGTTTACAGCTTTTCCTCTGGTCTTGGGAGTCCGTCCTGGAAGGGCTCTTTTCCCCCAGACTGAGCTGAAAGCCCACATAGTGTTCAAGTGTGAGTAGCTCTCACTCCTGTTTTTTTGGCCTCACTTTAATTTGGGGCTGTTCTTAAAAACACAGCCTGAGTATCCTGGGATTTTTCTGAATCATGCCAGAAGCCCACTTATCAATTCCTGGAAATCTCCCCCCTTCTGTATGTGTGTGTGTGAAAGTGGGCACTTCTGCTTATATTAAACAATGCATGCTGAACTTGAAATATCTGCATACATATGTATAAAATTAACATTCCTTATATGTTAGTGGGGTATAGTAAATTCTCTGTTTGACTTGCTACAGTTATTCATGAAGGTGATTTTTATTCTTACTTGACTCTTCTGTTTGCATAAAGTGATGTAAATACCAAAACCCAGTTGATCACTTTTATGAATTAACCTTTGTTTGCATTTATTTCCATGTATTTGTTTCCTTTGTTACTCTTTACTGCCTCTTCCGGTGTAACATGGCAGCAGTTTCTTCCATGTAACTTTTTGTTTCTTCCAGGGTTTAGCTTTAATGTGGATAATCTAGGGTAGGGCTGCTCTCCTTCTCCCAAGTAACAAGGGACAGAACCAGAGGAAACAGCCTCGTGTTGCACCAGGGGATGTTTAGGATATTAGGAAGGTTTCTTCATCAAGCACTGGCACAGCTGCCCAGGACAGGGCTGGAGTCCCCATCCCTGGAGGGATCTAATAGCCATGTGGATGTGGCACCTGGGGACATGGGTTGTGACCTTGGCAGTGCTGTGGAATGGTTGGACTGGATGATCTCAGAGGGCTTTTCCAAGTAAATGATTCTTTGATCAGGTTGGTTCAGGCTTTTTGTGGGATAGGATGAGAGAATTAATAGCACAAGGCAGAATCCTTAATGGTAAAATCCTAGAAGTAAGATTGGAGAAGACCTCCTGGACCATCAAGTCCATCCTATGCCCCATCCCCACCTTACTTCTGCCTTTCCTCTGCCATGGTCAGGAGGGGTTTTCTCTTTTCTCTTTGAAGAAGGCACGTGAAGAGCTAATGTGTCAGAGGAATCCCTGTGTATGTAACAAATGTGTACGTTCCTTCTTCTTTTTCCTGCCCCATTTGTCCTGCAGGAGAATTGTGTATTCAGAGGGAACAGAAACTCCTTGGTTTATGGGATAAGATAAACCCACTTATTCTACAATAACATTCACAAGGATAAAAATGCAATTGTTAGCCAAGGAGCTGAACACAGTGTACATTATCTAATGGGAAAAACCCCTGTTTGTAGTAGGTTATCCTTAACACTTCTAATGTATAGTTCCAGCTGTTAATGCAGATGAATTGCATCATTTTGCACTGTGCATCTTTGTACCAGTGAATATATTCTGGCGTGGTCAAGGCTTGACTTTACCTCTAAGTCTTGGACTGCTTTTTCTATGTGGATTTCTCTCATTAAATGCCTTTTTTCCATATCCATTTATGCACCACTTCAGCTGCCAAATGGCTCTCCTGCTGTGGCAAATGCTTTGGCTTGGTCTTTATCCCTTGTATGCCCGAATTTTGTTGGTTGTACAGCATTCGTCAGCTACTTGCTGCTGTTGCTCTGGTGAGCATATTTAGCAAAGGGTGAGAACCAAGTGTGAACTCAGGAGACTGTTCTGCAACATCTTGCTTTTAATTGTGAAAGCCAAGAACAGAGGCAGTTGGAGACTTTTGAGTGGATCTGTAGAAAATACAGTAGTGGGTGTTGAATATATTGGTGTTAGGTTTGGAACCATAAACATGCAAGTAAACAGTGGGACTCTTCACTGACTCCCTGATGTTTGTGAGAGTCCATGAGCACAGTGATCTCCTCCCTGCCCACCTGCTCAGTGTATCCATGGTCAGTCAGATATCTCCTGGAAGGAGGTTGCAGATGAAGACTTTTACGAACTGCACAATTGAGTAACAACCAGAAATTTCCCAGAGCAAAAAGCTTTCATGTGGTTTCCAGTATTGTACTAACCATGTTCCTTCTCGGAGGGTCCTCCAGGTTGCCCACCCACTCAGCCCTATTCAGTCATCTAAAATAATGTTATTTCTCTATACATGCACATCTGGTTTCACTCTGCTGCCCATTGCAGTGCTGCTGTGTACTGTGTGTATGGTGGCTGCCTTCCCAGCACACCGAGAATTTACGCAGTGTAAGGGGATTTTACAAGTTCTCAACAAACATGCAGTATTTTCCCACAGTAGCCACCCCATGTAATGTCTACATGAAATGACCTCTGTTCACAGAATTAAAATGTGCACCTGCATGTGACTTACTGCTTTACAGTGCCTTCACAGGGATATACGTGGGACTGCAGTTTCCTTTATTTGAAGCCAGAATTTCCTTACAGGGAGTGTGTTAAGTAGCTTCCTATAGTGAATTTGTAAGAATTAAGGCACCCTGTGTCCCCAGTGTCTGCTGAGTGAACTTTCACTGCTGTTGTGGCTGGGGACTGTGAGCAGCAGCAGCTGGGATTTGTGCTGTTCCCGGTGTGTTCTGGAGCCGTTGGGAGTGGCTGTCGCAGGAGCTGGAGTGTGAAAGTGCTCACAGACTGTTGGAGCTCTCACAGCTCATCTGGCACGTGCTTTGTGCAACTGCTCCTTGCAGAGCTTTCCAAGAACAGTGCTTTAGGGAAGCTCTCCCCTAAGGCTTCTTAGAGTTGAGTATCTGAACATAGATAGTTTGTAAAACTGTTTAAATTGGCTAACTCAGATCTCTGATGCTTTGTCTCCTGTCTCTTCAGTGTTACTGTTGCATTTTTAAATCTACCTTCAGATCTATAATTGCATTGGTTCATGCTGTTATTGCTTGCAGTCCTCTCCTGTTTCTGAGGGTCACCTCTGGAGCAGCAAAGGAGTTAATGAGCTGCAGTCCTGCCCACTTAGTACAGATGAAAAATCTTCAGATAAAGCCTGAAAATTGCCTGTCCTTCCCCCTCCATCCCATGCTGAGCAAGGAGCATAATGAGGAGCTGCTCCCTCCAAGGCTGAAGCAGAGCAGTGTGAGATTGGAGCCCAGTTCCCAGTCTGACAGTCAGCAGTGCACTGCTTGGCCAGGGAAGCTGATCCCAAACTGACAGCCGCCTCATTATCCTAATTTCATCAGCTTCCCCACCAAATTGGAAGAGAATGAGAGAGGATGAGTGGCTTGTCAGCTGCTCCTCTGGAAGCATCTCTTGGTATTTATGATCTAGACAAATTCCTGGGGCACATCAGGTTTGTATTATGACTGTGTATAATTCTCTCCAAATTGCATAATGGGAGACAACTGAAGGAGCAGATGCATGAAAAACAAAGTGGAAAGTTAGTTTTCCCCTGAAGCAGAGATACTTTCCTAGAACTGGGATGTCGTAGTCACACTGCACTTCTGTCTTTGCTAAGTGTTGGTTTTGAGTCTTGGAGGAGCTGCAGAGGTGCCTGCTATTGCTTTGAAAGTTGGGATTATAGGATTATATGGGTTATAAATATGCTTTTCCAAACAAACTGAGTCAATCAACTTCTGCCCAGGATTCCTTGCAGTATTTGGGGAGAATCCCTGAGAAATTGCTAAATAAGTGGCCTGTTCTGGTGCCTCTGCTGGAAGGTGAAAACATTCCAGCCTGTCCAGGTGCTGCAGGTGTTGGCCTGGAGTTCTGTGCACACATTCCCTTATGGTTGTTACGAGCTTCCTGTCCAAAATCCTACATGGCTTTGAAACCAGCAGTGGTTGTCCAACAAGTAATAAAGCTGATTAAAACACAAAAATTATCCTGGTTCTACTGTAAAATAGTTTGCAGCTTTTTAAGGCATGTCAGGTCTCTTTCTGTAAAAATATCTCTCAGAATGCAAACGTGCAGAGCTACCCTTCCACAGGAGCAGGAGGAAAGCAACTTTGGATTGTTTGAAACTTTATAAAGTCCCTGTTCAGTTTTATTTTTATCAGGTTTCAAGGGGCTTAGAGGAGGCTTTCATATCTCAAAATCCCTTTTTAAAGTGTGTAACTACAATTAATAGGTGATATGGCTGGGTAGGGGAAGGAAAGGTCCAAGAACTCACATAACCCAGCTGTTGGACTCAGCAGTTTTGTAATGTTGGTCACTCAGGGGAGACTAAACATGGCACTGTACGAGCTCCTGGTTTCATCTTTGCTGCTTCTGTCAGATGGTCACATAAATATGGGGGGAGGAAGAACTGAATGTATCTCTGTAGTGGCTCCTTGGGAAACTGTCATTAAGGTTGCCTGACCATAATTTTCCCCACTGAACACAGCTTTAGTCATGGCAAATTACAGAAGTGCTAGTTCTAATTCATTGTGGTTTGTGTGTTTTTATTGAGGGGGGAGAAAAGATTCATTGAAGTTTTTACATAGCTGAGATTTAAGGATGGCATGTTTCAAAGTCTGTGTGTGTTGGAGCATTCCTGCTCTAATCTTGGGACTAACTGCTGGTTCTCCCCCTGCCCCCAGACCATAGAATCCAACTGGCGGTGTGGGCGACACAACCTGCAGAGGATCCAGTGCCGCTCCGAGAACAGCAAAGGGGTCTACTGTTTACAGTATGATGATGAGAAGATCATCAGTGGCCTACGAGACAACTCCATCAAGGTGAACACTGCTGTCAGTGGAGCTCTGCCAGGCACAGCTGGCTGCCTGTGCTTCCTTGGCTCCCCTGTCTCCTCGTGGGACAGTGTTTGTCTGTGCAGGGTTCAGCAGGGTAAGATGTCTGCTGGACCCTGGCAAAGCCACCTGCACTTTGCCCTGGAAACGCTGGGCACTGCCAGCCAGGGCAGTTCTGTTGACCACAAAGACATTCTTGTGAGATCAGTGTTCCCACAAGAGGGGTGCAGTGTGTGTGTGCCCCGCTGTCCTTTGCTGGGATTGTTGGCATTGCCAGGGGTTTGCTGTCATCCTGCCAGGTTACTTCCATGCTCATTGTCCATGGCTTTTCCTTTTGCCAGACAGGATTTGATCTTTCCATGATGGTTGGTTATTTCAAACCACACTTGCATCAAGACTTGCCTTAAGCTGAAAGGAAGGACAAGGCTCACTGATGGGACAGACTCACTCCTCATGGGGCTCTAGTTTTCCTCCTTCCTTCGCAGTTACGACAGTTTTCAAGTCTTGGATCCATGTTCTTGGTCTTGATAAGCCACTTATCCTTCTTGTTTTTAATAGATTTGGGACAAAACAAGCTTGGAATGTTTAAAAGTATTAACGGGACATACTGGCTCAGTTCTTTGTCTGCAATATGATGAAAGAGTCATTGTAACTGGATCTTCAGATTCTACAGTGAGGTGAGTGTTGAGTTTTTCCACAAAGATAATTTGAGTATCAGGGCTGGGAATATTTACAATTAATCTCTAAATATCAGAAGACATCTCTAATACAAATGTGATACTATTATTCCAGAAGCAAGATATTCATAGTTGGCAGAGCATCTCATTAAATAATTTTTTTTCAAAATCTGTCTCGTGTTTTTACCTTTAAGAATTCTGAAGGAATATGACCTGAGTGATTCAAGGCATATCCTGAAGTTTTAGAGTGGCTGATGGCCAACTGTACAATAATTTCTTGGTTTAGGGTTTATGGTACTGCCTTCTGACATCTCTCAGTTGTGACTATTATTGAAAGGGCATTTAGTACATATGGAGCATTTGTCTGACTGCAGTTTTGCTCATAATGAGTTAAAATTCTTCTATGATCTTAATGATCAGTAGATGTCCCAATATGAAGACACTCAGGTGCAGTTCAGTGGAAGGGCCTTGTCTCCTCTAGTGCCTTGCATTGGTCTGCCAATGGCAATCTCTCAAATACAGTGAATTAAGTAGTGATTTTACACTTCATGTAAGCTGCTGGGTAGCTCTGGAGGGTGCTGCATCCCAGTTGCTACTGGTGGGGATGAAATCTGAATGAATAGTGTAAAACTGGAAAAACCCCATATGGATAGTGTTTGTTTTGGTCTGTTCCATCATACAAACTTTAGTCATCCTGGAAAAGTTTGTAGAGTTGTTAAGTAGCTTATTCTCTTAGCAGTGGTCCCAGGTTAGGCATTTCCTGCCTAAGTGTTTGCTGATGTTAGTTGTTATTTGTGGGTGTGAGGTGTGACAAGAATACTTCCCAGCACTCATCTCCCTGCTCTCCCCAGGCCCTGGCAGGGGTTAAACAGCCAGAGAGCTCTGGTAGAGATCAGACAGGCCTGTGCCCCTTCACGCCCTGCAGAGCCATCATCCTTCATGTGGGATACGCTCTTTTCTCCGCAGGGTTTGGGATGTCAATACAGGTGAAGTTCTGAACACACTGATCCATCACAACGAGGCAGTGCTTCATCTGAGGTTCAGTAACGGCCTGATGGTGACGTGCTCCAAGGACAGATCCATCGCCGTGTGGGACATGGCCTCACCCACCGACATCACCCTGCGCCGGGTCCTGGTCGGCCACCGCGCTGCCGTCAACGTGGTGGACTTCGATGACAAGTACATTGTGTCAGCGTCAGGGGACAGGACCATCAAAGTGAGTGGGCACAGCTCTGGTCCAGCTCTGCGTGGCCACCAAGCCAGGGAAGCCTCAGAGCGTCCTCAGCTCGGAGCAGCCATGAGCAGTTCTGGGCCTTTGCCTTTCTTGTTCCCCCTTGGCTTCCTCTTGCTGGCAGTTGGTGTTTGTGCAAATAACTGTGCTTGAATACTCTCGTGGCTTCTGTGGTGCAATTGCAGAAGAGCAAATCACATTTGCTGTTTGAGCTCTACTCTCAAGATGGGTTGGTTGTTGAATGTGGAACATCTTGTGCCTATTTCCAGTGGGTATTTTTAATTTCGCTTGGCAATCCTGTCCAGTTGTGACGTTCATCAGCAGTGCCTTTCACAGAATCCCAAGATGTGCTGAGTTGGAAGGGACCCACAAGGATCATCCAGTCCAGTCCTCAGCCCTGCGCAGGCCCATCCCCAACAGTCACCCCCTGTGCCCCAGAGGATCAGCCAAACCCTCCTGGAGCTCTGGCAGCCTTGGGGCTGTGCCCACTGCCCTGGGGAGCCTGGGCAGTGCCCAACCAGCCTCTGGGGGAAGAACCTTTGGCTGAGATCCAACCTGAGCCTGCCCTGACACATCTCCAGCCATTCCCTGGCTGCTGTCCCTGGTCCCCCCAGAGCAGAGCTCAGTCCCTGCCCCTCCTCTGCCTCTGCCCAGGCAGTTGGAACTGCACTGAGGTCTCCCCTCAGTCTCCTCACTGTGCCTTCCCAGCAGCTCAGCCAGGCTGGGCCATGTTTGAAGGCTGAAGAGGCCGTATTTGAAGGCTGTTATATACCAGAAGATTTGAGTTACCCAGAGTCTACAGTATAACAAAGGCATTTCCACTCTGCCCTCTCTGAACCAGAGCTGCCTTAGCCTGGGCCAAGAAGTTCTTGGCAGTTTCCTGTCCAAATCTCTGCCAGAGATCCTGCTGTGCTGTGTTGGAAAATGAGCCACTTGATACTCTGCATTACAACTTCAATTACAGTTCATTAAAAATGGGCAAAGTTGTTTGAATCCTTTAATGTTAAGAAAGAAGCAGCCACCAAACTTTTAAAGGCCACAGTTTGGACCTTCTCTTTACTAGTAGCTTGCTAGTAAATTCTTTGGTAAAGAAAGTGGGGTTTTTGTGTGTTATAACTTCCACTTTTAAAAATGATTTTTAACTTACCAAGATTCAAGTGAAATCAAATTTACGATGTCATTTGGGGCAGTCTCTAACACCTGAAAACATTCTATATGCAACCCTCCTGCTCTTCTCAGTGGCTCTGTGTGCAGTGGCAGTGCTCAATGTCACTGCTGGGTCCCCAGAGCACCCTCTTGGCCTGGAAAGATACACTGGGGGTTTGCAAAAGCTGAACCTCAGGGCTCTCCAGTTTGTGAATTCATAGTGGTGTCTGTTGAACTCCATAAACCTTGTGTGGTGTAGTCCTCAGAGGAGTTTCTGCTGTGTCCCCCAGGTGTGGAGCACGAGCACGTGTGAGTTCGTGCGGACCCTGAACGGGCACAAGCGCGGCATCGCCTGCCTGCAGTACCGGGACCGGCTGGTGGTCAGTGGGTCCTCAGACAACACCATCAGGTGGGTGCCCAGGGCTGCTGCTCCTGTGTAACAGAGTCCATTTGACCAGGGAAAACAGGATCTCCCCCTTTTTTGATTCCTGCACATCCTTGGCATGGCTTCCAGTGGAGCAGATGATTTATGAATGGAACTTAATGCAATGTGAGAGTAAACGTATCACAGCCCCGTGAAAAAGTGGGCCACAGGTTTATTTCAAACTAAACAAAACTTCTTGCCTACTGCTGTATCACCTTGTCTTCTGCTTGGAGAGGTGGGGAAGACGTTGGTCACTGGTTTTCTAATTGCCTGAACCTCTAATCAACTGTTTATGCAGATGGAAAAAAGTATGTTAAAATTTCCCAGAATAACACAGATCTAAGCTTTACTTCCATGTAATTTTGAATGACTACACCAATTTTGATAAGCTGCAGCTGCTCTGAGTGGCATGCATGGTTCTCATGCCTTTTTGAGCAAATTACACAATATTTTGCCCAGGAAACCAGTCGGTAGCACATTTAAATCCCTGGGTGTGAGGCTGAAGCTGCAGTGCTCAGCCTCCCTGCTCTGTTCTCTGCAGGCTCTGGGACATCGAATGTGGTGCCTGTTTAAGGGTATTAGAAGGCCACGAAGAGCTGGTTCGATGCATCAGGTTCGACAACAAGAGGATTGTTAGTGGAGCCTACGATGGGTATGTTGGAAAGCAGTTGCCAAAAATTTTGCCTTTAGTGAACCGTCTTCTAAAAGCCCCTGAGCCTTGTGTTCCCTGGGCCAGGGTCTCTCCTGGTTTGGTGAATGGATCACTTGAGCATTTCAGCACAGTTTTAAGTGGCCAAGAAGCTGCTTGTCTAGTGCCCTTTAGCACACTCCTAAATTGTGTTATCACTTGAGTTTGATTTTCCGTCGTAAGTAAACTTTTGTTGGGCAAAAGTGACATTGCTTTGTTTCTTCCGTCAGGAATCACTCCTTGCCAGGTCCTGTGTGCTTAGAGTAGTTCAAACTTTCTATTTTTCTAAGGCAGCACACTAAAAATGTTTATTATGAGCATTAATGTATCTTGTGGGGCTCTCAGAAGTCTTCAGGGACTGTTTCTGTGGGGCTGAGGGCAGGAGTCCCACCAGGGCACCTCTGTCTTGCTCAGTGTTTTCAGTGTTTAATGGATTTGTGGCATTTTACATCCATGGCCAAACCCTCCATTTCTTTCTCTGCCTGAACAGCAGAGTTACTGAAAACAATTCTGGAACCGTGTCTGTCTGTAGCCTTCTATTTGAGGTCAGTGTCTCCTTGGGGTTGGCCAGCCCAGCTTCATTCCCATGTTCCCAAGGGGTCTGTGTGTGCACAGTCCACTTGTCTGTCATACAACCATCAACTTGTCTGTCATACAACCATCAACTTGTCTGTCATACAACCATCACAAAGCCACCACTGCATTTACTGCTGAAAAGAAACCCAAAACTACCTGTGTTTTACAAGATTGAGTTTTAGTATTTTAGTGACAACAGATTCTCACAATTTGCTTAATCCTGAGGAATTAGCTGTAGGGAAAACATGGCAAACTTTCCAGGGCTTTGGATGTTGTTTTCTGTGCTTATACTTGAAATGATGTTTTCATAATGACCTTCTCTTCCTTTTAGCAAAATTAAAGTTTGGGACTTGCAAGCTGCTCTTGACCCTCGTGCCCCAGCAAGTACATTATGCCTGCGTACATTAGTGGTACGTAAAAACTCATTAATTTGGGGTTATCTGAAATATTCTCTTGGTGAGGGGTGTTTTATTGCATTATAGTGGGATAGGTGGGAATATTAGGATGTTTTATGAAGTCTAGAGTGCTTAAGAGTAAAGAAAAATTTATTGTCATATCCTGAATGATTTGCATCTGAGCTTAAATGAAAGACCAAGTTTTTCTAGTTTGGGATTCTCAGGTGCTCTTACAGGAAAAAAAATCATCATGAACTGTGTGTATCCTTCTAGTTATTGGTGTGTTTCCCTGATATCACTGTGGGGCTGGCTTTAAATTTCCTCTTTATTAAAAAGAGAGGAGGAATCTTGGGAGCCTTTCCCAAACTTTTCTCCTAACCCTTCACTTTGCAAGGAAGAGTTGGGAAGGGGGAAGGGGGGTTGAGTTGCACATTGCCACAGGGACTCTTGTCCCTTCGAAAGATTGTCACATTTAAGGCTGTTGCTTAAGTTACATTTTTTTTTATAATTAGGGTTTTGGCTTATGACAGCTGACTTGATTAAAAATAGATTGGGGAAATGAATTAATTGTTCTTTTAATCGAAATGTGGGTGGAATTTCCCTTCAGGAGTCAGTTTGACAAGCTGATAGCAACCCGAAGTCATTGGCTGTAGGTGTGCACGTGCTTGGCCTTGCCAGCACCTAGAGAAGGGCTTATATGGCCAGAGGAGCTTCCTGTTTTTCTTTCCCTTCAGTGGTCTTCGCACAGAGATAAGATTTAACCATTCTTTAATTTAGTTTTAATGAAAAAGTTGATTGTTTTCCTTCTGTGGGTATCCCGTAGCTCAGGCTAGAGTTTGGGGGTCATTCTGCCAGCTGGGATTAGTTCTCCAATAAAGGCAGTGTCCTCATTTTGAAGTGAATAAAAATGGATAAGCAGGACTAAGAGGGGACCCTTTTCTGGGCTTCTTGGTGCCATTTTGAGGTTTCTTGGAAGAGCTACTGGAGCATGTGTTCCACCCCCCTTCTTACAGCAGTGTTTGAACTCGTGGGTGAGCCCTGAGGATCCTCCAGCGGCATCTCCAGGTGAAGCTGGGATGTGATGTTTTGGGGCTGCACAGAAACAGAGTCAGCAGAGAATTCTGCAAGAGAAGGAGCCCTGGGAGAGCACTGGTGCCAACCAGTCTCCGAAATTGCTGCTTTGGTCTGGAATACTCTCAGCCTTTGGCTGGCCCTGCTGAGGGAGGCTCAGGGTGTACAGGCACTGAATGTGGAAGCAGTGAGTTTTGCTGTAAAAAGCTTACATACAAAAGCAGCTTTTCTTGAATTTGTGTGTAATGTTAACGAAGGGTTTCTGAGCCAGCACAGCAGAGTTTGGACACTCTGTCCCGTGTCCAGATACACGTGTGATACCAATGTACTGAAGTGTTCCCCTCTTGCCTTGCTAACTTCTTGCCTATTGCTCACAGGAACATTCAGGACGTGTCTTTAGGCTCCAGTTTGATGAATTTCAGATCATTAGTAGTTCCCATGACGATACAATTCTGATTTGGGATTTCTTAAACGTGCCACCGAGTGCCCAGAATGAGACCCGCTCTCCATCTAGAACATACACTTACATCTCCAGATAACAGTCTGCACTTTACTGCCCTCAGAAGGTAAGAAAGGCTTCCTCCTTTTATTGGATGTGTTATAAATATCTGAAATGTTCCCTCTGCCTGCAGGTTGGCTTAGTCAAAACACAAGATGAAGTTTTCCTTAAGCAAATAAAGCCTGTTTATGCCACTTCTTTCACCATCTAGTCTTGGTGCAGTCACGCTTCAGCATGTCCTGTTATCTCCCCCTCCTGTTTGGAATTGGGTACTTCAAGCATTTTGTAGAAAGCTATTATGTGTTCACAACAGTCTTGGGCAAGTGCTCACCAGGAAAGAGCAGCTCTGTGAGCACCACGAGGAGCAGAGGAAGCTCTCAGAGCTCAACATCACGTTGTGTTGGGCACCACGACAGCTCAGAGCTGTCCAAAATGGACAGAAACTTGGCCTGTTTTGGTTCCCTTTTCCTGCCAGTCAGCTCCAGTTAGTGCTCAAAGGCTCTGCTGTAGATTCCTTTGTTGGGACAGTGGATTCTTCTCCCTAGGTCATCTACGCCAACAGTCGAGCTTCCAGCTATGCACAGCTGTGAGTGCTGGGATGTGGAAACACAGGCACTGCCTTTCCAAAGCAGAGCAGTCTCTGCCACTGCCAGACTGGATGCTTCCCAGGCACTGGAGGCATCACGACAGGAGGATTTAGGAGTGACATTGCCCCAACAGGAAGGATTTATTTTATTTGAAGTAGATAATGCTTTGCTTAAATGTGATGTGAAAAGCTTTCCCTATCTTCACATAAGAATGGACTTTCATTATCTATCTGGATACATTTGTCCCTGCTGTGGCAACGTGTTCCTCAGGTTTGCTGCTCCTGTGGGATCTCTGCTTCTGGCTAGGAAATAGCTTCCCTTGTGAAGACATACTTTGAGATGCTCCTGCTTCAAACTGAGTTTGCTTTCACCTGGAAGCATTCCTGGGAAAGTGTTGGCTGCCTTCCCTGCTGCTGAACTCTGCTTATTCTAGAAAAAGCCAAGGCAGCTGCCTCTGTAATTATTCCACCTAATCAGGCTCATGATTAAGGAAGAAGGCTAATGATGTGATGATGAGCCATGTGCAGAATCCCACTTAAACTTTCTCTTAAGGCCACGTTTTAGGAACATTGCTGTAGGGTAGTTTAGTGAAACTCATGGACTTGCTCATCCTGCTGCAGAGGGACAACAGACACCTGCAAAGGCCCAAGTGCTGAGCTGAATGTTTGTACATGGTGGGGACTGGCTAAAGACACAACTCCATGGGAGGGAGCTCCTGAACCTCCCCACAGAGCCAGGCTTTCCAGTGCTGCCTCCCTCGTTCCAGTTGATCCCAGAAGACACACTTGCATCCCTGGGGAAAGCTCGGTGCTGTCACTGATGTGTCCCTAGGGACTCCATCCTGCCCCTGCCACTGGCTTTGTGCCACTGGGTCCAGACCTAAGTGAGCTGCTGCTGTGGCAACTCCAAGGCTTCTTGCAGCTAAATGGTTTTCCCTCTGAATAGAAAACTTCTTTGCCTCCTTTCTGAGTAATTCTGTTATTTATTTTTCTTGCTTTCTCAGACAGAACAGGTTGCATTTCAGGAACAGTCTGTCTTTTAGTCCCTGCACCACTGCTTGCTTCTGTTAACCTGAAGATCATTTGAGATAGACCAGTTCTTCTCTTACAGAAGTACATTGGGCTTCTTTTATTAGCTTTGATTCATGTCTTAAGCACGAAGGAATCACAGAATGTCCTCAGTGGGGAGGAACCAACAAGGATCATCCAGTCCCACTCCTGGCCCTGTGCAGGACACCTCCACAATCCCACCCTGTCCCTGAGAGCGTTGTCCAAACCCTCCTGGAGCTCTGGGGCTGTGCCCACTGCCCTGGGGAGCCTGTTCAGTGCCCAGCCACCCTCTGGGGAAAGAACCTTTCCCTGAGATCCAACCTGAGCCTGCCCTGACACAGCTCCAGCCATTCCCTTGGGTCAAGAAATTAGGAGTTGAATAAAATTTATATTGATTCACTTGGACCAGCAGCGTGCTGGTGTGGGACTTCCTTGCCACATGGCCCAGATGACTCCCTGTCATTGGGATTTGCCAGTGGAATATGAAATGCCTTTGGCAGGGTGTTCTGCAGTTCAAATTCTGCACACTTGATAGTTCTGCACAGCTCAGTCTGGCTTGTCCCATGACACACAGCTGGAACCACACAGCCCCCGTGTCCTGGGACTTCTTGTGTTGGTAATGACAGTCCCTTAATAGCTATTTCCTCTCCTGGAGAGATGCTGTGATGTCACTTTTTGACAGGTTTGTCTGACTTCAGAATCCAAAAACCATAGATCTACATAAAATTATGGTCAAACAGCTAGTATTTCATTATGACATTTAATGAAACAGTTTTATATGCTTTCAAACATTACAGTCTTCTGAATTTTGAAGCAGCCCTGTACACGTTTTTACAGGCTTTGCAATGTGAGGCCTCTTCAAAGTGGATCATTTTTGACAGTCCTGGCAATTGGCTGTGAGAGTTTTATTGCTTTCTGTTGAATTCCTGTTGTTTATTGTAACATGATAAAAATTGTTACCATATGATAGTCTAATATTCTTATATTAGGCACTAGGCCTCGGGTTGGGGGAAGGGGAGTCAGCGGGAAGTGCCTACGGATGTTTTAACCTTTCATGAGAATTTTGTATCAGAAGAGGGAAGTTCTCCCTAGTCCATAAAAATGTCAGGGAAGTGGCAGGTACAATCAAAGTTCAAATTTAATTACGCTCAGAGCTTGCACAGCCTCCAAGCGGATAAGGGAGTCATCGGGATGGAAAAGGTCAATGAAATATCAAAGTACTTGAGTGTTGTGTCTGTTTTCTTAAAAGCTCCTCATGTATTAAAGCAACTGAACTTGCCTCCTGTGCAAAACTCCTCCTCTGTAGGATGAGGAGGAAAGGACAGTTTTCTGGCAGCTGTGGATCACTGTTTGAGTAAACAGTGTTTGGGGTTCAGTGACCTGAGCTGGGGGTCACCTGGCAGTGCCCAGGGCAGGTTTGACTCTGACACGTCTAAGAACACTGCCAGCCTTGGGTGACCCCCCAAGGAACAGTGCCCTGCAGAGCCTGGCTCTTGCTCCAGGGAATTCAGAGCACATCCCACAGCAGAGTCCCTGGGGTGCTGTCCCCTGGAGGAAGGGCTGTTAGCAGTGAGCAGCCCTCCGTGTGCTGCAGTGTCACGTCCTCCAGCCGTTCTGCCCTTCTCCTTCCAGCAGAGGATGGTGAGGGCCTGCCCAGCTCTGGATGCTGTTTGATTTGTGCCTTTTCTCAGTTCACTTGTCTTTTGTCTTTTGCAGGGTTCCACAGTCTTGAACTACTGGATTTTTGGCTACTACATGCCTGAAGATGTTGATTGACAGCTAAAGTCAGAATTGGTTCTAGATGCTGTGTAGTTGCAAAGCAGCACAATTCTATATCTAAATTTCTTAATCTTCCCTGCTCTCAGTGGTCGTCTTTGAATTTGCTACAAATTCACTGACTTGGAGTAGATGAATTTCAGAAGCCTATCCTTCCCTGCCGTGAGAAATCCAAAGCTTCACATGTAAATTGTCCGTAGAAACTGAACTCTGATGGCTTGTTTTTCAGAAATAAATCAGAAGTCAAGAAAGGACTTGGCCTAATTTATATTGCTTTGCACTTTTGTCTGACTTTAAAGAAAAAAAAACATTCTCCAACGAAATTTGGGTGCCAAACACATGCCCAGAATGTACAGAGCTTTGCTTTCCAGTCACCACTGTCCTTTAGGCGTTACTCATGCCAGTTTCAGAGCCCGTTCTGTTCATAGGAGTGTACGTTGGACTCTTACAAATATTTCTGATTCGCTCAGTAATATTTTTGGATGACAGTTTACTTGTTTCTGCACCAATAATTTCTTTTAAATTAAAGATTCCCTGTAATTCAGGCTAGGTTATCTGAACTAATTGTATAGCACTGTCTTTTCCTTTTCCCTGTGCCCTGTACTCCAGCCATCCTGCACTCCCCAATGTTTGCTCTAGTAAACCCCATGTGTGCTTGCCTCATTTCAGATACTGTGTAAGCGTGTAGATATGATGTACATACAGAAACCTCTGGTGCCAGAGTCAGGATTTCCTGACAGTACACACTAACACAGAACGTGGTAGCACTTGGCAGCAGGATGTCCTGAGTGTGGCACTGGTGGGGACATGAATTACTTAGACATTTTCTCTGCAAAAGGAGGTTTTCAGTATTCATTAGTTGTTTTTGGTTTCTTTTTTTTTGTTGTTTTGTTTTGTTTTGGTTTTGTTTTTGTTTTTTTTTTTTTTTTAATGGGAACTACATATTTTAAAATGTAATTTCTAAACTTTTTAAAAATTAAAACCTGTTTAATTTATGTTCTGTATCTTATATTTTTGTGCCGCGGTATTTACAGATGTCTTTAACACCAGCGGGTCCTCACAGACACCTGCTGATGTCCTTCGGTAGCATTAGTTTGGCTGCTCAGTGGAGAAGATACCATGGGCCAAAGTTACATTTATTTATGTTTGGTTTGTAACACTTCCTTACGGTGGAGTGGAGCTCCCTTCCGGTCTGGTTTCCGTGCTCGTTCCCGTGCTGGTTTTCCATAACAATCTGCTGTGACCACGTTGCGATGTCCTGGTTCCTCCTCATTAGCATGGTTTTGTTAGAAACTCCATAGTTTCTTAAGTTCTCATAGTCTCCCCTCTAATTTATGTGGTTGTACAACTGCATTTTCCTGAGGTCAGGATGAGCCCTGGCTAAGTCAGGCGTGGATGCTCATCGGCCTCAGCCATGTGGCTCCTCTGTCCCCCCGTGAGCCCACCCGCTGTCGGGGGAGTTGTGCTGGCACAGAAGTGTCCTGTCGTTCCTCTGGCCGTGTGTACGTCCTGTGTCTGTTGTCCTCTGGCAGCGTTTGTTGGTTTGCATTCACCCCCTTCCAGTCCCAGGTCAGGCCCAGGCGGTGCTGAGGCCGCTCCGGGGGGACCCTCCATGAGACCCTCCGGAGCACACGGATGGCGAGGTGGTACAAGACCCCCCGGGAGTGCAGCTGGAGGTGTTCCCTCCCCCCTGCACGGGGAGAGTCAAACTCCCATTTCCATGTTCCTCCAGTGCCGCTTCCTTCATCGCCGTGACCGAATGTGCTGGAGTGCGGAAGATCCAACGCTCTGAGTGTCCATAAGATCATTTTTGGTAAGCTTGGCAGTAGTTCGTGCAAGTGTCTTACTTTCCCCTTCTCATCTAACAGCTTTAATATTAAACTGGCTAAAAAGAGAAACCTGTCGCAGCCCTGAAGAAAAAGGTATTTGTTTCCGAAGAGCGGAGTCCTTTTGTTAAAATGCATGTGTAAGATTTAAATTCCTGTTTTTCCTTGGGAGATAATGGTATTTGAACATGCAGTCTAAACTTCTTTGTGCTTTGTGTAACATAGCAGTGGACTTTTGTGATTGGCACCCAAGGAATTCGACTCCTGGGATTCATGGTAGTGATCCTGGCTGCACTCTGGACTTTGTTTTGCTAACCATAATTGAGCAACTGTACATTACTGCGATATTAATGTTTCAAAGCACTGGGATAGTCTAATTCTAACTTGTAATTATGTTTGCCAATTATCTGTTTGGAAAGTTGGTGTATGAACAGCTTCTTGAAACTGTTAAATTGTACAGATATTGTTCATGATCTAAAGCTTTGTACTGTGGAATGTGCTTAATAAAAAAAAGTTTGAACTTAATTTGTCAAATGAATGGATGAGTGACATCGTCTCCACAGCCCTCAGTCCTGTGCTGAGTTAAGGCCAGGTTGGACCGGGCTTGGAGCAACCTGGTCTAGTGAAGGTGTCCCTGCCCATGATCTTTAAGGTCCCTCCCAACCCAGACCATTCCACGATACAAACTCGTGTGCAACTGCACAGCCCGGAGCCGTGGGTGAGGGTGTAGTGCTGGTGCAGTGCCCAGTGGAGGGCACAGGCTGCCAGGCCAAAGCATTTGGAGTCAGACCGTGTGTGCTGTGGCCCAGCTGTGCTCTGGCATGGGTGGTGTGAGCTGGTGTCACCCTTCCCTTTGCTGGGTGCAAACTGGGAGGACACAGTGGCTGAGGGAGCTGAGCTCGTTCCCCCGTGGCAGAGGTGCTGAACCCCCCTGCCTGCAGCACTTCTGCCTCCACAGGAACATCAGATGAATTTTTTCTTACTTTATCAAGAATGCAGATAGAATTTTTAAAATATTACTCATCTGCTTGCTTGTTAAAACAGCCTGTCCATGCCCTGAGCCCTGTGTCTTCCAGTGCTCGCTCTGACTCAGGAAAAGCCTTGTTTTGGGTTGTCTTTAATGTACAGTGACTGGGGAGAAAAACTTCTCGGCTGTGCCCCCTTCCCTTGCTCTCTCTCAGTAGTTTCATTCATGAGTTCACTTCAAATCAGTTTGAGCAGTTGCTGCCTGTGTGTGGTTAATGAGCTGCTCCAGTTCATTCCTGACCAGAGATGGTCCATGGTGCAGATCCTCTGCCTCAGGGGGACTGGCCAGGACTGTGTTGGTTTGTCCCAGGTCAGGTCCAAGGACAGTGAGGGGTGACAATCTCTGGTTACACCCTCATGCTGTGGTACTTGGGCTGGCTTTGTGTGCCAGCCATGGGGGTCACAGGGGTGAAGCCTTGGGTTTGGTGAGGTGTCTGTTGGAGCCACTGACCTGAAATGCTTTTAAAGGTGCTGCAAACCCTGTGGTAAGAATATGAACTTGGTTCTGGCTCAGTGTTGGCAATTACAGTCCTCAGAATGCCTCTAACACAGAGCACTTTTTATTCTTCTTGACCCACTCTAGCACTGGGTAATAGTTTCTAAGCAGGGTTGCTGCTGCTCAGGTTGAGGCTGCTCTCAATGAGAGCAGAGGATCCAAATCTCATCTGTTTTCTGTCAGAAATGCACTGTAAAAGTGCAGCCTTGCTGGGCTCCTGAGAGGGGTTGGGAAGGTCTTGCTGGGTGTTGTTATCCCAATAAGCTGCAAAAGCCCTGTGGTAGACCTGCATTATAAACCTTGAGGTCAAACTTTAACATTCCACCTTACCTGGGTGGTCTTTGGTTTTGGTTGTTTTGTTGGAGTTTCCCTTGCAGTTATAGCCTTTTTAACAGTTGTCTCTTAATTCCCACCAGAGCAGTGAAGCTGTGGAGGCACCTCTCT
This sequence comes from Pseudopipra pipra, assembly GCF_036250125.1. Taxonomy (NCBI): domain Eukaryota; kingdom Metazoa; phylum Chordata; class Aves; order Passeriformes; family Pipridae; genus Pseudopipra; species Pseudopipra pipra. The sequence goes on along the minus strand of NC_087563.1, from coordinate 1,337,738 downwards.
GCTGGGTGTTCCCACCCATCCTGGTGTGATTTGGAGCCCCTTTGGACCCTCCCCTCCCACCAAAGGTTAGGAGCATGTGGGCAAGGAGAGCAGGTCTGGGGTCCATTGGCCCTCACAGGCACTGGAGTCTCTCGCTCGGGCCCAGCATCTGCTACCAACCCTGCCCACCCTGCTGGGGCTGCCTTGGGTGGTGTTGGGACCCATCCCTGCCCTGCTGCTGGAAGGGGTGTTCAGGCACTGGCAGGGGCTGCCCAGGGAGGTTTGGAGTCCCCATCCTGGAGGTGTCCAAGGAAGGCCTGGCTGTGGCACTGAGTGCTCTGGGCTGGGGACAAGGTGGGGATGGGGCACAGGGTGGACTTGAAGATACTGGAGGTCTTTTCCAACCTCAGTGATCCTGTGATTCCTAGAGCACTGAGCACCTTGGGTGAGCCTGTGCCTGCCCCCCTGGGGGCTGTGGGGAGGAGGGGTCAGGCTGTGGGGCTCCATGTGGGGATGCTGCTGTGCTGCCCTGGCTCTGCCCCTCCAAACCCACCCACGGGTGCAGAGGCCGTGTCCGTGGGGTGCTCTGGTCTCTGTTTAGAGGTGAGAACACAGCAGATGACAGCTGGAAAGAGAACAGTCCACCTCCTAAAGGTGTCTCAATGTGACCCAGCTCCTAGAAGGAAATCTCAGATCTGTTACTTGTACAGGCTGTATGAGGAAAGCTTTAGAAACCATTCTTGGAATCAGGTGGAAGTAGCCACCTCTGAGCCAGGGCAGCTCAGGGCCAGCAGTGCTGAGTGGGAACATGTTGATTTACCCTCCATCCCCTCTGGACTGGGGCAGTGAGCAGCTGCTGGGGAGCACTGGGGACCTGAAAGGGCCTCATGGCACAGCAAGGCTAGTGCTGAGTGCTTGCACACTTGTGACCTGCTCTGATGGCTCAGGAGGACACACCTGAAGAACGAGATGCCATCCAGAGGGACCTGGACAAGCTGGAGAGGAGGCCCACGGGAATCCCATGGGGTTTAATAAGACCAAGGGCTGGTGCTGCACCTGGGTTGGACCAAGCCCCAGGATCAATCCAGGCTGGGAATGAGCAGATGGAGCAGCCCTGGGGAGAAAGACTTGGGGGGCTGGTGGGGGGGAGGCTGGACATGACCCAGCCCAGAGACCCCCGTGCCCTGGGCTGATCCCCCAGCGTGGGCAGCAGGGCAGGGGGGATTCTGCCCCTCTGCCCCCTCAGCTGCGACCCCCCTGCAGAGCTACTCCAGCCCTGGGGAACAGCACAGGGAGGACATGGAGCTGCTGGAGCTGTGTCAGGGCAGGCTCAGGTTGGATCTCAGCAAAAGGTTCTTCCCCCAGAGGCTGGTTAGGCACTGCCCAGGCTCCCCAGGGCACAGCCCCAAGGCTGCCAGAGCTCCAGGAGGGTTTGGACAATGCTCTCAGGGACAGGGTGTGACTGTTGGGGTGTCTGTGCAGGGCCTGGAGTTGGACTGGATGATCCTTGTGGACCCCTTCCAACTCGGGATATTCTGGGTGCCAACAGCAGGAGAAGTCCATTGGGGTGAGTGCCCACTCTGGGAGATGTTTCCCTCTCTTCATGGAGAAAAAGGAGCGAAACATTCCCTGCATGTTTATGGATTGGGGGCTCCTGTGGGCTCAGCTCTGGCACTCCGTGTGAGGTGTGTCCATGTGGGAATGGCCCCATCACTCCCTGTGAGGTGTATCCATGTGGGAATGGCCCCATCACTCCCTGTGAGGTGTATCCATGTGGGAATGGCCCCTTCACTCCCTGTGAGGTGTATCCATGAGGGAACAGCCCCCTTGCTCCCAGCAGCTCCAACAGGGCTGCTCCAGGCTCTGCTGTCCAGGGTGGGGGGGCAGCCCTGGCTGGGTGGCCCCTCTTTTATCTGGAGACAGGGCTCAGGCTGAAGGAGAAACAGCTTTCCTTGTCGGGATGATTTAGGGAATGGCATTTCCATCTTTTCCTTGGCACAGGTCAGTGCAAACAAAGTGAGATGCGTTTGTATCTCTTGACTATTTTTTTTTCCGCAGTTGAAAATTTTGTATTTTCTTTTCCTCCTTTTTTTTCCCTTTGAAGGTTTAATTTTTAATTTCCAAGCACATCATGCTTCTTTTTTCTGTGAGGCTCCCACTAGGATGGGCTGGCCCTTCCATGTCAGGGGTCGGTGGGATGACTCTGCTGGATGAGCCTCTGGACAGCAGGAGCTGAGCTGGGGAATGCACAGTGCTCAGCCACATGCCCTGGGTTTTTCCCAGGGTGGGGTTGGGTCCTGGGTCTGATGGAGCCTCCTCAGACTCAAGGTTTTGCTCTGCTCTGGGCAGTAGCTCTTCCCAGCAGGTCTCAAACAGGGCCCTCCGTGGCAGGGTGTGCCTGCCCTGATTTGGGAATGGGTGAGCACTCCGTGGGGCCAGCTCATTAAATCTTGCAAATGGGAATGGTTCTGAAGGGTGAGTGTGTTCATGGTTAACAAATAAACCCCAGAACACAAAGGCTGCAGTCATTCAGTCCCTCAGGGTTTCAGGAGCCCTGTGTGTCTTCTGAAGGATGTCTTCTGAAGGAGCCAGCTGGTGTTCCCAAGAGGTGGGAAAGCTGTGTACACTCAGGTTTTGTTTTTTAATGGCAGAACAATCTGCTTAAGAAGTCCCACGTGGTGTTAGTTCTGTGATCCAGTTCCCTGGGGGAGGGCTGTGCTGAGCAGCCCCGAGGCTCCATGTCCTCTCCAGCTCTGGTGAATCCCAGCACATCCTGGGGCTGGACTGGGAGCTGTGAAGGGATTTACCTTCTCTGAGCAAGAGCCCTGTGCCCATCCCCTGCCTCTCAGCTGCAGAACCCCACCTGTTGGCCTGGGCTCTTTCCCTCTATCTGTGGGAAGATGCTCCTCGAGCTGCCACTGGATCTTCCCTGTGCTCCCCACAGTGCTCACTTTTTTGCTTCAGGTAAAGACTAACAGAGTCAAAAGGTCACAAAGGATTAAAAATGGTACCTTCTGGGGGGGTTCTCATAGTTTTTAATACCTTTAGCGAATTAATCTGTTGCTAAGGGAGTTAACTTGAGAGAAATGTGTTTCTCTAATGTGGTTGGTTGAATTCTCATGTATTTTGTAAAGAAAAAAACCCCAAGCAAACACAAACCAAACAAAAACTGTGGAGAGATTACAGAATTTGAATCTTTCAGCCGGAAGGAAATGCTGGGACTGGTGGAGCCATTGCCTTCATGCAACTCCTTATGCTGAACCTTTCAGCCCCATCCTGGGACAGGCCCAGATTCCCATGGGAGCCACCTGATCACCATGGAAAGCACATTCCAGGACTGAGTTCTCAGTGCTTTTCCAGGAGAGTGAGTCCAGGTTTGTGCCCTCAGTGTCTGTATTTTTACAGCACCAACCACAATATCCCATGGTATCAAGATCAAGGCTTTAGCCCTTGTTTCCAAGGTGTGTAGGTATGTAACACCCTGGGCTATGGATTTCTGAGAGCCAAAATCTTCCAGCCTGAATTAACCAACACAGCATTGCTGGCAGTGGGGATGGGCAGAGCTCCTGGACCTTCCTCTGCTGTGACAAGAGCCTGGGGAGTGCCCAGGAGCAGAGTCTGGGACACATCCCCCTGTTCTGAGTCCCACGGGGAGCCTTCATGGGACCCACTTCTGAAGAAAAATCATGGAATCATGGAATGGTTTGTGTTGGAAGGGATCTCAAAATCACCTTGTTCCACCCCCTGCCATGGGCAGGGACACCTTCCACTAGCCCGGGTTGCTCCAAGCCCCATCCAACCTGGCCTTGGACACTTCCAGGGATCCAGGAAGTGGATCCCTGTGGCTTCCCAGGGCCTCCCGACCCTCATAGGGAACAATTCCTTCCCAATATCCCATCTAACCCTGCCCTCTGGCAGTTTGAAGCCATTCCCCCTTGTCCTGGCACTCCAGGCCCTTGTCAATAGTCTCTCTCCATCTTTCCTGTCAGCTCCCTCAGGCACTGGAAGGCCACAATTAGGTCACCCCAAAGCTTCTCTTCTCCAGGCTGAACAATCCCAATTTTCCCAACCTTTCCTCCCAGCAGAGCTGCTCCATCCCTCTGATCATCTTGGTGCCTCCTCTGGACTCTCTGCAGCAGCTCCATGTCCTCCCTGTGCTGTTCCCCAGGGCTGGAGCAGCTCCGCAGGGGGGTCTCACCTGAGGGGGCAGAATCCCCCCATCCCGTGCTGGCCATGCTGTGAGGATACAGGGATAAAAGTGTAGGAATAATGTGTTCAGAAAAGACCCTCTTCTCCACCCCATCCCATCCCACCAGAGATTCTCCTAAAATTCCCAGGGCAGACCCAGTCTTCAGGAACACCCTCTCTTGGCTGTGCTGCCACAGGGCTCAGAGCACCCTTGAAAGGGTCTGTGCCCATCCCTGCAGTGCAGACCCAGCCCTGGGATGCTGCAGTGGCACCTTGGTTGCTCTGTGCTGGTTTGTTGGTTGTCCCTGTACCCCAGCCCAGGGTGCTGAGCACACACCGTGTCCTGGCCCCGCAGGTTTTATGGTGCCCCCCATGTTCCTGCTGCCATGGGGGTGGGCTGGAGCACTCACCAGCTTTTCCAAGGTCCAGCTTCTCCCTGGTTCCTTCAAAAGCAGTTGTGCTGTGCTCTGTGGCTGAAACAGGACTCAGTCACTTGTCAGTCACTCACACACCAGAAGAAAATACCCCTCTGGGAGGTGGTGTCTTCATGGGAGCACTCCCTGCTTTCTGCAGGAATACTTGTTATTTTCCTGTATAACAGGAATTCAGGGCATAAGATGACAAAAGTCAGCAGTGATTCCCCATGTCTGTGGCTGACATCCTCTTTGAATACCTCGTGGATGCTGAGTCCAGGTGCTGTAGCAGGATGAGGGACTGAATGAGTCGAGACCTCTCTGCTTTCAGCTGGTTGAGCTCCCTCAGTTTCCCTGGTTGTTTCTCTTATCAGTAAACACGTGGCAGGTGCCCACTAAAATCTGTTAGCACTGACTGAAACATTTTTATCCTTAGGAGATTTTCATTTAATTTTAGCATTTAGGTTATTTTTTTTTGAATATTCAAAACAGTACTTTAACAAGTGAAAATTCCAACTGAACCAAAGAGACTCCCCAGAATTTTCAAGGTGGTTTATACATCTCCACACAAGGTAACTGTGTGCAATCAGGCTTTAGGCACAGGTGACTCAGTGCAGTTCCCCTGCCTTCCCTGAGCTCTTGGAGCAGTGATTAGTTCCGGCTGCATCTGGAAGGGTTTGGAGTCTGACCACCCTCTCTCCCGTATCATCCTTCCCGCTGTCAGCTCGTGGCTGTGAACCCGGGGCAGCCTCATGTCCCAGGAATGTAGGTCCTTGTGCCTGTGGCATTTCTGGGATCAGCACAACGAGGCTCCTCACCTGCAGCTGAATCCGAGGATCCTGCAGGTCTTTGCCATCTAAACAGGAGTCTCTGATGAGCTGTGCAAGGTCTGCACCCTCCACCCTGCTCTGTGCTTGGCTGCACCGTGACAGCTCCTCAGGGGTGGTGTGGGGGATCCATCGGGAAAAGGTACCTGGAGCACTCAGCACACCTGTCACTGACTCCAGACCCCGGCTGGTTTGGCACAGACACCGTGCCAGCCCCTCCTGGGCACTGCTGGACCTCGGCACGTGCTCCTGGCTGGCCCCAAGCCCCTGTCACAGGTTGCAGCAGATGCCACAGGACTTGAGCTGTGAAAGGAAAAGTCCAAACCCCCAGCACTTGGTTTGGAACACAAGCATCACCCTCCCGAATGGGGTTGCTCTGAGTGAGGAAGAGGCATGAGGAAGTGGCCAGGAGAGTGTGGCCCCAAACCTTTGCTTGCCCTTGGATGGGAGAGAAAATGGCTCCTGGTTTTGCTTGTGGAGCCTTGGTTTTAGGGAGAGAGGCTTAGCTGGATCACAGAATCACAGAACATGCCAAGTTGTCAGGCACCCACAAGGATCATCGAGTCCAACTCCTGACCCCCCACAGGACCCTCCCCAAGGTGGGCAGCTTAGTGGTCTGCCTGACTGTGACCTGCCAAGGACCCTTTCCACTCCCCAGTCCTCATCCTGCTGCCCCTTGGCAGGGCCCCCATCCCACTGTGCAGCCCCTCTCCCTTTGATCCTGACCTGCACAGAGAGGGGTGTGGGGGGATGTGGGGATGGGAAGAGCAGCACAGTGGGAGCTGCCACAGGTAATGGGGCAGGGAAGGTCTCCTTCACAGAGGTGCCTCCTCTGTCGTGATTGCACCCATTTCTTACAGCAATCAGCATGGATCCTGCTCAGCACCTCCAGGATGAAGCAGGCGATGGGCAGCCACAGTGCCCAGGGGTGTCTGGCACCATGGGCAGCAGCTCGTGCAGGGTCCTGCCTCTCCCTGCCAGAGTCTGGGGTGTGCTCCCAGAAGGCTGAGCCATCCCCCCAACACTGCTTGGCTGGGATGGTGGGAAGCTGCTGAGCACCAAACCCTGCTCCAGGATGAGCTGCACGTGGTGTGAGTGAGGCTCTGCAGCACCTCGGGCCCACCAGAAGCCTCATTCCAGGGACATCCCATGGGAAGGAGGTGGGTGAACACACAGCACTGTGAGGAGACAACCTTCTCCTCTGCCTCTGGGCCTCCTGGACGTGGCTCAGAAGTGAAGCTCAGCCCAAAAGCCAAGTGTCCTGGGAGCCACCTGAGCGCAGCCACTGCTGCTCCAGAGGGACCCTGCCCAGGACAGACGATGCTTTGCTCACTTATCACATTTCAGGACATATAATCCTGACTTCACACTTTTTCCCAGACAATATCTTTCCATATAATCTTAATGATTCCTGCTGCAATAACAAATAGGCAGCCCTGAGAATAACTTCACATTTAATTGCTTGTGCCAAGAATCTCACCACTTGGCCCTTCTTTGGGTGTTTTCCCTCCAATCCATCTGCACAAACAGAAGTGGGCCAGTTCTGTGCCTCAGGAATGAGGAGATAAAAAGGCAATAATTTATTTTTCCACCAAAGCTAGAAGTATTTTATAGAATTTGCTAAAGTTTTTGTTTCAGGAAATTTCATCATGTCTCCAGGAAAAAAAAAAGGGCCTAATTGGCCTCAGATTTTCTAACTCCCTTTTCGTTTTTGTAATATGAGGAGGTCTAGGTCATCTCAAGGTCACTGCAGTTAGTGTTGCTTTAGTGCACCTCTGTGGATACCTTGTTTCTGCAGCAGTTTTTCCTTGAAAAACAGCCCCAGTCTGCTGCTGTAACAGCCCCTTTCCTTGGCAACCATTTGCATTCCTTTAGCATATGGAAATATTTTTTAAAACACATAACATATAGGGCTGCTTGTAGGTGAAATTCTCCAACAGAAATGGAGCAAATGCTTCTAAGCTTTTTGAATGGTGCTGTAAAAAAAAAGCTTTTCTCAAAAGCTGCCATTTCCCATTATCTTGACTGGAATCTTAATGTCAAAATACAATGCTGGTGGTTATCAAATTAATAAAAATGTTTTGCTTGGGAAAAATTTAAATTTACCCCCCTCCCAAGGCTTCCTTCTGTCTTGCCATGTTGGTTTACATGGCTTGGGGTGGTGAGGTCATTCCAGCCTTGTTTTAGCTTGATCTTTCTGGTCTATCTCAGTAAAGCTGTGGATTCCAAATCTTTCTTAGGCACAAGGTTTGACTCTTGGGAGTGGGCCTGTGCTGGGCCAGGAGCTGGACTCAATGATCCTTGTGGGTGCCTTCCAACTCAGCACATTCTGTGATTTTGTGATGCTTCCCATGTGTACCCCCACGCTGCCTCCATCTCATTTTGTCTCTTTGTGCCACTGGTGTCAAAACCTGGCAAAATTTTGCAAATTCACCAATGAAAAGCCCAAATGCAAATGAAAACTGCAGAGAAAGCCTGGGCAGGAGTGTTGGGGAGGGAAAGATGCTGCCACAAAGCCATGGTTCTTGATCCCATACACAATGGGATGTTTTAAATTTGCTGGTGATGCCAAGGAAGGACAAACTGCTCAGCTCTGGGGGAAGGGATAAATGGAGAGGATAGGGCAGGGGGCTCCTCAGGGGTCTACCACAGCTAAGGTGCATGTTCTCAAGCACTGGAAAGGTTTTGGGGAAATACAGATCAGCCCAAAGAGCTGGGCAGAGCTGCCAAACAGCTGGAGAGCTGCTGCCTTCACAGAGTCACAGAACGTGCTGGGTTGAAGGGACCCACAAGGATCATCCAGTCCAACCCCTGGCCCTGCACAGGCCCATCCCCAAGAGTCACCCCCTGTGCCCCAGAGGATCAGCCAAACCCTCCTGCAGCTCTGGCAGCCTTGGGGCTGTGCCCACTGCCCTGGGGAGCCTGGGCAGTGCCCAACCAGCCTCTGGGGGAAGAACCTTTGGCTGAGATCCAACCTGAGCCTGCCCTGTCACAGCTCCAGCCATTCCCTGGGTGCTGTCCCTGCTCACACAGAGCAGAGATGGAGCTGCCCCTCGGGAGGAGCTGCAGACCCCGGTGAGGTCTGACCTCAGTCTCCTCCTCTCTGGCTGAACACACCAAGTGTCCTCAGCTACTCCTTGTGTGACCCCTCCAGACTCTTCCCCATCCTTGTGTCCCTCCTTTGGACACTTTCCAACCTTTAGACCCTTCTTCCACTGTGTCCCCCCAAACTGCCCCAATGTTGAGGTGAGGCCACCCCAGGGCAGAGCAGAGTGGGACAATCCCCTCCCTGATGCCCCAGGACAGGGTTGTCCCTCCTGGCTGCCAGGGCACTGCTGACTCAGAGACAACTGGCACCCACCAGGACCCCCAGGGCCCTTTCCCAGCACTGCTTTCCAGCCTCTTATTCCCAGTCTGTCCATCCATCCAGGATTGCCCCATCCCAGGGGCAGAATCCAGCACTTCCCCTTGCTGAACTTCATCTTCCAAATTTATGGTGGCAGTTACTGAACTCCAAGGCTCAGAAAGGACCTCAGGAGATGGTGATGTCATGTCCTGGAAATTAGCTACAAGCAGGACTTGGAAAAGGATTGATGTGGAAGTGATTGTGCCCCCATAGGAGAATTTGTTTTTTTCAGGCAAGCACGTGGTTCATCAGAGTGCCAGGCTGGATCCTGGGCCTGAGGTACCTCTGTATTTATCTGTGTTTCCCCTGAAAAAAAGGGAGAGCCTGCACTGTAGTTTGAATCTCTTGCTGGGGATGCCCTGGTCTGCACTGCTCCCCAGCTCTGACTTTTGGGTAGGACCTCACAGCCCCTCTAGCACAGGGGTGTGTGGGAATGTGCATTGTTCATTTTGAAAAAAATACTGTTTTTTCTCTGGCCCCACCCTTACTGCTGTGGGAAAACCCCGTGTATGCCCAGTGCCAGGGATGCCTCAGGAGAAAGCTGTGCTGGCCTGGAGGCAGGGGAGGTCAAACTCTGCTTTGCTGAAGATCACATCTCACCAAACAGAAAGGCCATAAATGCCTGCACCAGTTGCCTTGACAGGGGTTGGAAAGAAAATTGGAATGGAGGGAGAAAAATCAAAAAGAATCATATATTCATGGCAAGAGCAGCAATGAAAACAGTACCAAAATCAGCCCTGTGTGACCAGCAAGGCACAGAGTGATGCTGAAGAACAAATGAACTTTCCCTTCCAAGCCCAGCTGGCAGAGCCTGGTTAGCAGGAGGTGTGGGGTTGGCAGATGCCTGAGCTGATTCAGACACCCTAAGGAGATAATGCTGCCCCTGCAGGAGTGTGCTCCCTCCTGTGCCCTCCTCACAGCACCCTGTGCTTTGGAGCTGCTCTGGAAGATCTTAGTAGAAGATCGTGGCCCTTCCAGCAAAGAGGGAGCAGGGGAAACACACTTCTTGTTTTATTTCTGTAGGAGAAATAGTCTTGGTCCTGTTACTGGACAAGAAAATAGACAAGAAGTGTCCCTCTGGGTTTGCTGGGATGCACACACTCCCTAAATGTGGGTATGTGCAGTTTTCAGCCTGCACAGACCAACTGGTTTTTTGCTTGTGTTTGTCTCTTCTGTCCTACCCCTCCTGCATATTTACATATCTCAGGAGGTTTTCTGGCTCTGCATAATCCTTGGGGATAAAATGAAGCCTGCAGGCATTTGCACTAGAGATATTGGATTTAAGATGTTCTGGGGCCCTGTTTAACCCCATGTCAGGATGGGAAGGTGTGGGCAAAATGCCCTGAACTGCTGAGTGATGTTGTTGCAGTGCCATCAAACTAAAAGAGGAGTTCAGACTGACAGAGGGGAAGCTTATGTCAGATATATGGGAGAAACCCTTCCCTGTGAGGGTGGTGAGGCCCTGGCACAGGTTGCCCAGAGAAGCTGTGGCTGCCCCTGGATCCCTGGAAGTGTCCAAGGCCAGGTTGGACAGGGCTTGGAGCAACCTGGGCTAGTGGGAGGTGTCCCTGCCCATGGCAGGGGATGGGATGAGATGGATTTAAGATCCTTTCCAATACAAACCATTCTGGGATTCTGTGATTCAAACAGGTACTTACGAGACCCTGTGGTCTTTATTTCCCTGTGGTTCTTTCGGGGTGCATGGATGCAAAAGAGAAAGTAAAGAGATGCTGTAGTTGGGTAATTCACTTCAGAGCAGTCTAATTTATTGGGAACAATGCCTCAGAGCAGGACTTCCTTGTGCATTGTATTTGGCTCCTTTTCCAGTTTCTCTCTGCCTGAGCTGTACCTGTGTCAGTGACAGTGGGTTTGGGTTCTCCTCGGGCTTTGGCAGCTTTCTACAGGTGAAGTTTTGGTAGCTTTTCCACAGCCTGGTTTTGTCAGACTCTTTCCTTGGTCTAAACTCTGCCATGGCACTGTCTCAGATGGCAGACAAGTGGTGGGATGAAGATCCCAGCCATGGGAAGGAGCTGGAGCTGGATGAGCTTTGGAGGGTGAGTGGTGGGCAGCCCCCCCAAGTCAGAGGTGGGGCTCTGATTCCATTCACAGAATCACAGAATCACTGAACAGTTTGGGTTGGGAGGGGCCTTAAAGATCATCTTGTCCCACCTCTCTGCCGTGAGCAGGGACACTTTCCATGTGGATCTTTTCATTTGGCCACACCAGAGCTGAGAATACAAAATGAAACACCATTCTATGTGGTCTATTTACAGCTGTGTGTTGTGTGCTGGTGCTGATCCATCCCGGTGCCACTCGGGGCACAGTGGGAGAAAAGGAGTTTGCAGAGCAAGGCATTTCTGCTTGGATGACCTTGGATAAGATCTGTTGCCCTCAAGGTTTCCTTTTTCTGGTGCACCTGATGGCCACTGTGAGACAATAGCAAGCCTGCAGTGAGGTTCTCAGCTCAGAAGGGTTAAATCCAGGAGGGTCCAGCCCTTGTTTAGGGACCATGTTGGATGGCTGGGGTTTCCCAAGGGCTCTGAGCATCTGGCAGCACATGCTTTTGAAAACCTGTGTGTGGGGCTGAATTTTAGGAAAGTTTTTGGAAGTTGTGCCCCACTTGTGACAGCTGAGAGATCTGAATCCTTCCTGGAGATTAAGTCAGGTGTCCTTCCAGGTGGGATGGAATCATAGAATCACAGAATGATCTGGGTTGAAAGGGACGAAGATCATCTCGTTCCACGCCCTGCCATGGGCAGGGACACCTTCCACCAGCCCAGGTTGCTCCAAGCCCTGTCCAACCTGGCCTTGGACACTTCCAGGGATCCAGGGGCAGCCACAGCTTCTCTGGGCAACCTGTGCCAGGGCCTCACCACTCTCACAGGGAAGAGTTTCTTCCCCATATCCCATCTAAATCTACCCTCTGTCAGTGTGAAGCCATTCCCCCTTGTCCTGTCCCTCCAGTTCCTGGTGAAGTGTCCCTATCCCCACAGGCCCCTTCAGTACTGGGAGGCTGCTATGAGGTCTCCACTCCACACCCTCTCCTCCAGCCCTCCTGCCCAGCTGGTTTCCTGGTGAGCACAGCATGGTTTGTTTGCACCTTATGCTTCATCCTGACCATGTTTTGCCATATTAGGCAAATAATAGAACTGGAAAAGATGCCAGTAACAAATATCATATTTTGTCTGTTGATGAGTTTCCTGCAAACACACATTTCTAGGAGTCTGCTGGTCAGAGCTGGCTGAGCCCCCAGCCCAGTGTGTGTCAGCAGAGCACTGGGGAAGGATTTGCTGTGACTTTGGCCATTAATGGGAGTGATTAATCACGTACCTTGGGTGCTCTTCTTTTGTTTTGCTTTTTCACTCCATGACCGGATAACTGAAACAAGAGGAGTGAAATGAGGAAATTCAAGTTGCCACATAGGCTTCCAGCAGGAATTCTGGAGCCAGCACACATTCATGTGAGAGCTGGCCAGACTTTCGCTCCTTCCACTACCTCTGTGACATTTTGGCAATTCCTGAGCCCATTGCTGAGTGTTTAACTTGTCCCATGTGACACAATCCAAATATACTGGGCCATGCTCCTTCTCAGCTCCTGCAGCAGGAGAACAGGCACCCAGATGATATCCCTTTTTAAGGAAAATCAACATTGTTTTTTCAGGAACATCATGGACTGGACATGTGTCCTTTTTCTCAGCCAGCGCCATGATACGGTGTGGGAAGAGCATCAGAATTCCTGTGAACCACAGGGCCATCAGAGGTCAAGGGCAATGGGGACACAAACTTGAGGCAAGCTTTATTTTAGCTTATTCTGAGACAGTTCAAGGTCACCTGTGCCAAACCTGGGGCTTTACTTCTCCATCTTTGAGGAGAGTTCAGCACAAATCCAGCCTGATTCCCACTAACACAGTCCCCAGTGGGAGCAGGGTCACAGGAAGGGTCTGGGCTGGCAGTGTGAGGACCCTCCTCACACAGGGCTGGTCCTGCTCTGCTCAGGCTGAGCTCAGGCAAGGCAGGGCCTGGTCAGACAGGAGGGTTTGGGCACCAGCTGGGACTGGTTTGAATTGAAATGTTACTTGTGCATGAGACATGAGACCATTGGTTTTAAGCAAGTGGTGCAGTGACCTCAAGCCCACAGCTGGGTAAACCAGCAGACAGAGACAGCTGAAGCTGCCATTGCTCATCTTGCATTTATAATCCCTGTATATTTGGATTTTACTACTGTGCATATCCCTGTTCATTATCCAGCTCCTTCTTAGCAACACCAGAACCTATTTCTTGTAAATAGTTTGTAATCACCTTCAAAAACAACTTCCTCCAATGCATACCCTCCAACTTTGCCTGGGAATAAACATTCTCTGCCTCTTGGAATGGATGGGGCTTTTTGTCCTCACTTTAAATTCATGGGTAAAGATTTTGAAAAATGTCATATGATTTTGGAAATCACAGTGGTTGAAGATTAATTTAGAGGCATTGTTGAACTACTTCACAACCCAAATATTGAATTTCAAGCAGCTCAAGCCATAAACCAGAATAAAAATGTTTTAAATGATTAGTTGGTTTTGAAATTTTTGCTTATGCCATCTTTTACTACCTTCTCATACTTTTATTCACAGAATAAACACCACATTCAGTTGCAGCTGTGACCCTGGGCAGCAGGTACAAACCAGGAGACAGAAAGGGACAGTCAGTGCACTGACAAGTTTGGAACCCACATGCAAGGCAAAGAGGGAGCAGGACAAGGGCAGAGAAGCTGGAAGCTGGCACGTGCAGGATCATTTCATTACCCTGGGAGTTCTTCAGGTGCTTTCAAGTCAATTTATACCTGGATCTTTGACAGCATTTCTTAATTCAGGTGAATCTGTTGCCCACTTCCATTGCACAGTTGTCAGTTGGGGTTATCTTTCTAACCCTTGTAATGTGCTGTCTCAACTTTTGAATGGTCAGAAAGATTTGGATTCCTTGTCTGTGTTGTTTCCTTGATGGGGAGGATGAGTGGAGTCTATTTTCAAAATCTCTCTTGTTCATGAGTTATTTACACCCTTGGACAGGGTTTTGATGGCAGAGCTGATGTTAATAGCAGGTGCAGATCTATTTTCAGAGCTACAACAGGATCAGAGCTGTCTCTCAGCAGCTCCAGCCAACAGCAGTGGATTCTCTGCCCAGAGCATCCCATGACACTGCGATTCACAGCCCCAGCTCTTCCCCAGCACAAAGTGGGGCCCCACTGCAGAGAACATGAGCTTGGCACGCAACTTGGAAATGATTCCTCTCCCATATATTCAGCCACCTGGCTCAGCTGAGGATTGAGTAGTGATTTCTGGTGCCAGTCCAGCTGGGGTTGTCTGACTGCCGGAGGGGGCGAAGGGGGCTGAGTTTGCCTGGGGCACATGCAAGGAACAGTGAATGTTTGGGCAGAGCAGGCACATCCCCCCCCCAACAGAGCCACTCCCTGCACTGTGAGGAGCACGTGAGTGCAGGTGTGTCAGAGTGTCCTGCCCTGCATCACATCTCCCCAGGAGGTGGCAAATAAAGTTGTTTCAAACTTCTACAGGGAAAGAAAAAATTGTGTGAAATTCCAAAGGAAGTAAATAGCATTAGATTATTCTTCAAAATGAAATAGAACCCCATAGCTCATATTTGGGCTAGAGCTGCTGCTGTTGGGATGCCAGTTCCAAAGGATCAGGGAGACAAGACTGTCTTTTGGAAAATGAGCTTTCTTTGTTAACTTCACAGTCACAGAATGTGACCCTTGGCCTGCACAGGCCCATCCCCAACAGTCACCCCCTGTGCCCCAGAGGATCAGCCAAACCCTCCTGGAGCTCTGGCAGCCTTGGGGCTGTGCCCACTGCCCTGGGGAGCCTGGTCAGTGCCCAACCAGCCTCTGGGGGAAGAACCTTTGGCTGAGATCCAACCTGAGCCTGCCCTGACACAGCTCCAGCCATTCCCTGGGTCCTGTCCCTGGTCCCCCCAGAGCAGAGCTCAGTCCCTGCCCCTCCTCTGCCCCTCAGAAAACTGTAGACTGCCACTTGCCTTCAGTCTTTTTGCTTGGTGGTGAAATCATGTCTTAAAATCACACACACGCTAACAAGGTCTTTTACAATTTCAGTTGTTGCCCAAGAGAAGGAGTTCAGTGGGATTGCTGATGAAATGGAAGGGGCAGATGGCTGTAAAAACATACTGAGATTATTTCTGGCAGCCGGTGAAATGGGAATATTTACCAGGTTGAGCCATTTGATAGTGCTTTAGATTCTACAATTTGGGCCCAAAGACAACCAGAAATGGAGCAAAATATTAAATAATAAATGCGTTCTTAAGGTAAGTATAAAGAATTAAACTGGTAAGATGAAATCTGGCACCTCCAAGGAGTATATCTTCTCTTTTGTCTAATTCCAGTGACCTGTGTGAGGCAAAGTTCCTTATGTCGGGGATTGCACAACTTCTGTGGTGTTACATAGAATCAGAGAATCAGCTGGGTTGGAAAGGACCTCCGAGATCATCAAGTCCAACCCTTGATCCAACCCCACCGTGGTTCCCAGCCCATGGCACTGATGCCACATCCAGTCTCAGCTTAAACACCTCCAGGGATGGAGAATCCACCCCCTCCCTGGGCAGCCCATTCCAATGTCTGATCACTCTCTTGGGAAACAGTTGCTTCCTAATATCCAACCTAAACCTCCCCTGGCACAGCTGAAGACCCAGCCCTCTTGTCCTGCTACTGCTGGTTCCTGGGAGAAGAAACCAACCCCCCCCGGCTCCCCCCTCCTGTCAGGGAGTTGCAGAGAGTGAGGAGGTCTCCCCTGAGCCTCCTCTTCTCCAGGCTGAGCCCCCCCAGCTCCCTCAGCTTCTCCTCACAGCACTTGTGCTCCAGTCCCTTCCCCAGCCTCGCTGCTCTTCTCTGGACCTGCTGCAGCCCCTCCATGTCCTTCCTGAGCTGAGGGCCCATGCAATTACCTGTTACCCCCTGGACAAACTGCCAGGGCGCTAAGCTGAGGTTTTCCGTGTGATGTTCCAGTCGCATGTCTCCCTTGGAAAGGCCTATAATGCAGCTGAATGAAAAACAGTGCCTTCAAAAAGAGGTCCGAGTTGAGAGGCATTGGCTGCCACAGCACTCTAAAGTCTGGTTCTCAGCAGGTTACAGGGCTGGAGAGAGGCCACAATAGGATATTGAAACGTTTTCTTTTTTCAGGCCTGGTAAAATGTCCTTAACATCCCCTTATAATTTTCGGAGCTGGTTGAGATTGTGGTGTTGCAGTAGCTCCTGTCAAACCTCCACACAGGACAGAATGAGCCTGTGGCTGCTGTTCACACACGTGCCATGCAGGAGGTGAGCAGGTGAGTTCTTGACTCATCAACCTACAAAAATGGCATTTTAGTGCCGCAAAGACTGTCACAGATCCTTTGAAAAACCTGGTCTGAATCTCGAATGCCAGTGCCAGGTTACACATGGAAACAGGGGTGTGGAAGCCAAAACCAAAGGAAGCAGGAGCTCACTGTCCAGGCTACTTCAGCTGTCCCACGTGTAGACTGACATCACATGGTGCTGCAGCCCGAGGTGACCTGCAAACAGACCCACTGCAACATCTCACCTGTATGAATTGATTTTGCACCCATTTGGTTGAAAAACATCACCAGTCCTGTGCCTTCTCGAAGCGTTTTATGTGCTGCTTCCCTTCGTGCAAAACAAACACATAAATGGACTGAAGAGAATTTTCTGGGTGCAGTTCTATACATAACAAAACTGCACATACAACCTGTCATCTGTTTCTTTTCCCAGTGAACTGCAAAATCAACACACACAAATATGTTTATATGAACAGGCCAGAAAAACAGCTGGTTCATCAAATGAAAAGGGGCATGCTTGGCTCTGCCAGGCCGAGTGTTCAACGGGATCCTGTGTATTTATAAAGTGAGAAAGTAGAGCATATTTGCAAATGCAGGTGGATAAATATTTCTGCCAGACCTGCTGGAGCATTTGAAGTCTGCCTGAAGCCTGCTCTGACTCACCCTTTCCCAGCACGCAGGGGATGCTGCCCTGGGGCACGGCAGTGTCCTGTGCTGGGGACCATCACCCACAGCCCCAGGGCTGTCCCACGGGGCTGCACTGGAGGACACCCCTGGCTCCGACCCCAAGGGGGGTGGGTGTGGGGCAGCTCCACCCGGGCTGGAAGCAGTGGGGTGACCCCACGGAGCTGCTCCAGGCAGATGTGCTGCTGAGCATTTGTTTCCTTGGCCTGCCAGCCGTGGAAGGAGGCTGCAGCTTAACTGCCAACGTGGAAAAACTGCCTCAGTTGTGAAGTCTAAACTTCAAAGACAGTAATTATATTTAATGTTTCAAACCCCCTAATAATCCCGAGGAGGGAGAGCAGAGCAACAACATTGGCACGGGGACACAAAGTGCAGGCACAGCACAAATATTGGATCAGAAACTTCCCAGCTCTGCCTTCCTCTGGGGGGCTGTCACTGCTGCACAGGGAGAACTAAATCCCTTCCTAATAAAACACATGCACACATGGATCCACCCCCATGCCAGGCACTCACCTGCACTGCCAGAACCCAGCACAGGCTTTCCCACAAAGCTCCTGGAAGATTTCTGTCCACTGTGGAGCAACCCTGGGGTTTATCTAAGATCAGCCAGCCAACACAGGCTAATGTACTTCTACAAAAGAAGCTTCCCAAAATTTAGTCTCCTTTTCTGTATGTAGTTGGACTGACCACAGCTAAGTAAAACAATTATTAATATCTTTTTCTCAGTTGGAGGCTTTTCTTGTCAAACAGGCCTTCTATGTGGAAAGTTTAGAACAGAATCAATGGTTTGGGTTGGAAGGGACCTTAAAGAACATCCAGTTGCACCTCCTGCCATGGGCAGGGACACCTTCCACCAGCCCAGGTTGCTCCAAGCCCCGTCCAACCTGGCCTTGGACACTTCCAGGGATGGGACAGCCACAGCTTCTCTGGGCGACCTGTGCCAGGGCCTCATCACCCTCACAGGGAGGAATTTTTTCTTATATCTAATCTAAATCTACTCTCTATCAATTTGTACCCTTTCCCCCTTGTCCTGTCACTCCAGTTCCTGATGCAAAGTCCCTCTCCTGCATCCCTGTAGCCCTTCAGACACTGGCAGGTGCTGGGAGGTCTCCACACAACCCTCTCCCCTCCAGGCTGAGCAGCCCCAGCTCTCAGCCCCTTGTTGCAGGGGAGGTGCTCCAGTCCCCTCAGCAATTCCGTGTCCCTGATCTGGACTGGCTCCAGCAGTTCCATGTGCTCCTTATGTTGGGGGCACCAGAGCAGTGAATAGCACTCCAGGTGGGGTCTCAGGAGAGCAGAGTGGAGGGGGACAGTCCTTTCCCTTGACCTGCTGCCCACCCTGCTTTTGATGCAGTTTGACCAAGCAACGAAGGACTTCCTGAGCCAAAGGGACAGAATGAAGTGTAAGATCCGTGGCAGAGTTTGAAATCCCAGGAAGCTTTACTGGCCTGAAGCTCCAAAGCCAGTTGAGCAGAACCAACTTTGTCTTCAAACAACAGCTGGCAACTTTTGTGCCCAGCTAAGTCTTTGCAGGCAAGCCCAGAGAGAAAGCCAGGTTGGTTGTAATATCAATGCACAGTTGACAAAAAATATTTTCAGCTCCAAAGCTGATGATAAATGGCCATTCCAGCACCAAAAGTGTTACATTTGCCAAACTCTGGTGTCAGTTTTCCTTCAGGAGCCCTGTGAGCAGCCCCTGCCGCTGACAGTGATGGCACTGCCATAGTCCTGTTCCCAACAGGCCAATCCTGAACCCACTGGTACTCCTGAGTGCAAATGTGTCCTGGCTGAAGGCCTGAGAAGGGGCTTCAGCTGGGAAAACCAGGTAACATTGAAGACATAATCTTATTTTATGGAAAACGGGGTCACAAGTCCTGTGTTTTTTCCAGAGGAACTGGGCTGTGCCCATGGCATTTGGGTGACATGGTCTGTAAATTGCCTTAGACTGAGCTTTGATTTAGAAAGTTGAGAATATTGTCTCTCTAGTTCCTGATGAAGGAGCTCCATAGTGTGAGGGATGAAGAAAGTCAGGAATTTTACCTTACTTGTTACAAATGTGAGCTAAAGAAATCACCCATGGGTGTCATACGATTAGAATTTCCAGTCTCAGAGTTTATTTTCATTATATTATTATTAGAATTTTCTAATTTTGGGAAATCCTATATAACAGCTTGTCCATCTTCCAGTGGATCCCAACAATGCTGTAATAAACCCCTGAGCTGGGTCTGTTCCCACATCCTGCCAGTTTTACCTGTCCCTTGCTTATCATGACACTGATGAAAGCCACTAGATGTCACTGCTATATTGCACTAATGAAGTTAAAATAATATTTTTCTGGCAATAAATGTCCTGACTCATAAGGAAGTTGGATTATAAATGCCATGGATAGTTTGGATCCCTTCCAGTTATAAAACAAAACAAAACTTTTTTTTTCTTTTTTATTTTACTAAAAATATTGGATCCAAGTTCAAAACAGTCATTTAACAAATAACATTGACTTGTATTTTAAAAAGAAAAATACTTTGAAGTTAATACTGAGTAAAGAAACATGGTCTGTGGCTCTGTGAACTGAGATGATGGGAAAAAATTAGACCTGAAGGTCTGCAGTGCTAAAGACGAGGCTTGACTGAAGGCAGGCTTGGGGATGGTCAGGAATACTCATATTCTGCTGCTCAGCCAGAGAGTGAGGTGAAAGGCCAGTGAAATAATAGTAATAGCAGCAATAATATTGTGTATCTCTCTGGTGCCTTTCATGCCCCAGGTTTCCACGCTCGGTGTGGAGCTGAGTGCAGAGACAATAATCACTTCACTCACCACCGGGCAGGAACCACCCTTGGCAAGGCCCTGGCAGCTGTCAAACAGCACATTAGGAATCACTGCTCCCGTTCCAAAGACCATGAGGGCATTTTTTAAGCAGGTAAAGTGTATTTTAATGGGTCAGCTCTGTATCTGCCCACATTGCTGGAGCTACTTCAAATTCTTTCATATGTTTCCCTCTTCTGCAGGGTGAGGGTTCTTTGGTTTTGGGTTTTTTTTTTTGTTTTTAAGACTTTGGTTATTGAAAAAATTGGCAGGTGAGCTCAAATTTTTACCCATTTCTGGGAAGAAATTCAATGTGTCTCAAGTGGCCATCTGATTGTTCCTGACTGCTACCCAACCCTTAGGTTCTATTTTGATGTCACCTAGGCAAGAAGCAGATAGATCTGACATGATGCAGGTAATGAACATGCTGAACTCCTGATGCTGGGAGATGCAGAGAATGTCCTGAATTCTGATAAGAAAATGCTCAGATGAGGTAGAACCTCCCTTACATGTTATGGGAAGCTCTTATTTGAAGAGGAAGAACGTAAGGTTCATTTGAGATGGGATGGGAGGGGATGGGATGGGAAGGATATTTTTGCCCCATGTGATGCCTTTGCCTTTTGTCTACCAAGTAAGTGATCTGCATATCTTCATGCAATTTGGGAACCAGCATTTTGGGATGGGTGGGAGAGCCATTTTTGAGCCTGTCCCTACCCATTTTTCATTTTTTTATCACAGCAGAATGAGCTGAAGTTATTGGCAATTTACTGAGAACCATTTCACACTGTGAGGAACCCCAGTGCAGCTGCAGCCTGAGCAGAGCCCCATCCCTGTGTGGGGAGCAGTAAAGGTGGCTGCTCTGGGAGTCCTTGTCCACAAAGGTGGAGAAAAACCCTTCTTGTAACAGTGGGTACTGTGCCCCCTGAGGGGAAACAACTGGGTTCCACATCAGGAGATGTGTCACATCTGTGTCCTCTGTGTAATGTGGGTGGACTATGGTGTGAAATGAGTGTAAACCATGCTCTGGCTTTTGTCCACTCAGGAGCAGCTGGTTGTCTGACTTGGAACAGCAGCAAAGGTGGGTGAGGTGCTTTCTGAAGTGGCTGGAGCTGGGCTGGACACAATGCCTGACAAAAAGCCCACTGCACATCAGCTTTGCAGGGGAAGTGCCTCCTGTGTGCCTGCTCTGGTCCTGTGATGCCTCTGTTTCAGTGTTAGTTGCACAACTGGAGTGGATACACCCATGTTTTGGAAAGCACTTTGGGACTGGTGGTGGTGTACAATGAAGGCTTTTATTAATCACCTGGTATCCAGCAAAAAACTCATCCAAAGGCACTCCTGGACACACACTGTAACTAAAACTGGGGGGAAAGCTGCCCAGCCTCTCTCCTGATGGGCAGTGCTGTAGGGTTTGTGTGTTCTAGGTCTACGTAAACTCCAGACAGAGAAGGATTGAGACAGAGAAACACACCAAAGGCAAGAATAACTCACTTCTCTGGCTCAAGTTACTGACAAAGGCATGAAAGCCTCAGCCTGCAGTATAAATTATGACCTATCAACTCAACCAGAGCCATAATAAGAAGGGAGGAATCAGATGAGTAAGGCAATAGGGGAAAAGCAAATACTGTGAGTAATGGCAACAAGAGGTTAGTTCCCTCGAAGTTGTCTGACCACATTAGATAGCACAGCTCAGTGACTGAGCCTGGGCCCAGTGTCTAGAGAATAAATCAAATGGGTTTTTTGTTGTTGATAAAACATTTTCTCCACAGCAGATGGATTTAATATTTCCTGGATCCATACTGTTCAAGACTAGGAGTGGGATGCTTTTCCACGTTTGCACTATTGATGGCTCTGTTTCCAAGGGATGCAGACTTGGAGAGTTCTCCCAGGACTTGTTGCTATAAACTGCTAAATGAGGATTTTTGTTTTCTCTCTACTTTGTTTCCTTCCCCTGTTTATTGACTTGAAGTGTTTGCTCCTGATCCACTTCATTTCTCCGGGCCCAGTTAATTTCTCCCACTCTGACTCCTAATTGCTTCTCTCTCCTGCTCCTTCTTCACTGTCACTTCCATACCTCTCAGCTGCTCAGGTTGGGAGAACTATATATCAGGGAGAAATTCTTTACTGGGAGGGTGGTGAGGCACTGACACAGGTTGCCCAAAGAGACTGTGGGTGCCCATGAAGTTCTGGGTATAACTACATCCAGCTGGCACAGAAATACACGGGGGAGCCACAAGGTCATGTAAATTCACAGGTATTGAGTGGTACAAAGTGCACTGCAACTTCTTCAGTTGAGCTGAGTGATTTGAGCAGGGCTCTTGAATGAAAGAGATGTGATGCATCTGGGCTGACTCCCCACCAAAATGCTTCTGCACCTGTGAGTTTGCATTCTGCCCTGTCTCATCTTCCAGCTTTGTCAGACAGTGCTGGGGTTTGCCATGAACTTGGGCCACACAACCTTCCATTCCTCTAAACACGTCGTGTGGTGTCTCCCTGTGGCACTGCCAGGCTGCCAGCGTGGCCTGATGGAGACCAAAGGGGTAGATTTGGCCTGAGATTGTCTTCAGATAGACAAAATTTTTATTACAGACAATTGTGGGGCTGGAAGAGCCCATGGCTGGCTGGTGCACGGGAGCTGCTCTGCCTGGAGAAGGGGCACCATTCCCACTGCAACTCCAATTTGTCAAGCAGTTAATTGAAATGGCAGGAGGACTGAGTGGCTGGGAGGAAAGGCCAGCTTTGGATGTGAAAAAATACCTTTTCAAAGTGGCTGTAAATTCTTCAAATTTACCCAGGAAATGCACTGACTGTGCATAAAGCAAGAGGGGAGCAGCCTCTCTCCAGCCCAGGTACCCCAACAGCTGCTGCAGGACACCCACTGTCCCCGTGCTGAGCCAAAGCCTGGAGGATATTTTTTCAGCAAAAATATGTATATACAATTAGAATCAAGTTTTTCCTCCCATGTTTTTTGCTGTCCTTCAGCTACAGGAAAGGCAATCACTGCAAAACTTTTTGAGTGAGAGAAAAATTGAGCTGTTAGAGATTAGTGGTTTATTTATTTTTTTAAATAATTTATTAAGAGTAGCTGAATTTAACTTCTTGCTCAGCCTGTAAAGTTTTCCTCTGTCTATCTCTAGCCCACTTCCTTTTACTTCAGCACTTCCTCCAGGTATATGTGGTGCTCACAAGACACTGTTATTCCATAATGACTAAGTTCTCCTGAATTGTGTTATGGTTTAATAACAACAGGAATTAGGTTTGCTGCTACCAAAACCATTTTATTATGACACATCCAAAGACATAAAACCCTCTTGTGCAATAATAAGGGGAGAAAAAAAATCTTTCCATCCACTTGTACAAAAGAAGCCTCAAGAGATCAGTACTATAAGAAGAAAACAAACATGATTCAGTTTAGAAAAATGTAGCTAATATGTCTAAAGGAAGCTGCAAGTACTTCATCAGACAGAGAGATTTGGGAAGCAGGAACATGACCTATGAGTTTTAGGGAGACAGCAAATCAGATATGAAATAGATAATTATGCCTTTTTGCTGAAGTGGCACTGCCATCATGGGATTTGGGATATTGTATCCAGTTGTGTGCATCCAAAATGCACATGGAAGATATAAAGGAGTTGCTGGGGATTAAATAGCCATGAAATAAGCAGGTGAGGGAGACACAATAATTGGAAAAGAATTGGGGGGGGGGGGGGGGGAATTAATAAGAAAGCACATATTGAGACTTTGACCAAGTGATGGCATGAGGAAGGGTGAAGGAGTTCAAATACATGGAAACCTTAGGAGGGAAGAGGAACCACGTAGTGAAAACACAAGACAGAATCTGAAGGGTGTGAGGAAAGACAATTGTAGGTTGACCAGCAAGAAAGGACTATGGAACTTCTTCAGGCTCATTTCATTTTAATTAAAACAAATACATGGCAGGTCTAGGAAATAATGGACTAAACAGCTTGAGTAACTTTGGGCACAAATGGGAAGAAGGGCTGAGAAAGGAGAGATGAGGTCAGTCTTTCACATCTCTAATGTCAGGCCTGATTCAGTCTCATCTCACTGATGCACTTTGGGGTTATCCTGTCAGAACTTCAGTGGGTCCAAAGGTTGGATCAAGTTCGAGGTGACTTGTCTCAGTTCTCTTGCAGAAGTGTGAACGTTTTAACTGAGGCAGATGAGGGGTGGCTGACACTGGCAAGCTTCCTATTTACTCCAAAGTTCGAAACAGAGGGTAGAACCCCTTCTCCTCATCAGTCCTTCCAGTCTTGGGCAACCAAGAGCTGCACCCTGAGGGCTCCTGCTGATACAGGGGTGAGGTTTTCACTGAATCACAGATCACAGGAGCACAGGATCACAGAATGTGCTGGGTTGGAAGGATCCACCAGGATCATCCAGTCCAACCCCTGGCCCTGCACAGGCCCATCCCGAAGAGTCACCCCCTGTGCCCCAGAGGATCAGCCAAACCCTCCTGCAGCTCTGGCAGCCTTGGGGCTGTGCCCACTGCCCTGGGGAGCCTGGGCAGTGCCCAACCAGCCTCTGGGGGAAGAACCTTTGGCTGAGATCCAACCTGAGCCTGCCCTGACACAGCTCCAGCCATTCCCTGGCTGCTGTCCCTGGTCCCCCCAGAGAAGTTGCAAAGTGAGCACAGTGTTTCTTCTTGCTTTGGTACTGCACCTGCGAGGTACCGGAGATAAAAAGATAATCTGAAGTAAATCCAAAGTTTTTTACTGCTAATAAAAAGTTAATGGAGTCTTTTCCAACCTTGCAGTGAAAGGTTCACTTTGGTTCATGTCTTATTTTCTCCAGCCGATCCGCACAGCTTCCCATATTGCACAGGGTATCAGACAAAAAATAAAATTGTTAATACTTGAGAAGCTTTCTGGTTGGTTGTGACCTCTGTTTCACCTGAGTAGGAGTCACAGAGATGTACAACTGGAAGTTCACAGGAGCCAGCAGTGCACGGGAACGGAGCCACACGACCTGCAAGGCTCCCGCTCGGTGCTTTCCTACGGACGGTGGAGCAGACGGGGAGGGAGAGTTCAGTGAGGAACAACATGGAGACAGGGGGTGCCAGCCTGAATTCCTCACATATTAGCATTTCAGCCATAGGCAACTGCCAATGGTGCTCTGGCCCCGCCAGCCCAAACAAAAAGTTCCTCTTGAATATTAAAATTAGAAATAAGATATTACTCGGTTGGACACCACAAGAATAGCAGTTGCTCACACTCACTTGGGATTGTTCTGACAGGCTTAGGACTGACTCTGTCCACTCCGTTCTGGAGGCTGCAGGAACTCAGCCCTGCTTTGCCCTGTCACAATTCTCTGCTAAAGCAGGATTGCACAGCATGGAGTCTGTAACTGAAACAGCAATGCCTGCTCTTCTTGGGCTTCAAAGAAGCAAGAGGGAGTTTCATTTTTACTTAAAAGTTTTTTTAATAGTGTTTTGATGATGCACTGGACCTCTCAGGTACTTGCACTAGACCTCTAATATATATATCATTTCTATCTCTCTGGGGACAGGGGTGTAAAGAAAGGGGATGAGGAGCCTTGGGGACACCAAGCAGCAGAGCCTGGTGTCATGTGGAGCTGCCCAGTGCTACAAACAAATCAATGACTTAGAGAAGAGTACAAAAATGGTCTCTTCTGTAACTTTCATCAGCAAAATGAAAAAGTTCTCTGCCTGAAGGAAAATCACCTCTGTCTTCTTGTGCAGGACTCTGAGAAGAGGCGGAGAGGTGGGCTGGAACACACTCACAGAGCCTGGGGCCTCGCTCTGTTTGTACCCCACCTGGGTTTCAGAGTTCTCTGTTTCTCTAGGACTGGTTACCACCTACCTAAAACAACAGGGCTGGGATGCAGGAGACATGAGTCTGCAGCTGGAAATAAAAAGCCAGGCCTGAAGCTGAGACTTCAATGACTTTGAGTTGTCGATGGCCTTGTGGCATCCACCAAAAGCAAAATTTGTTCTTTCAGAGTTCAAGTATTTTAGTTTAGATTAGTAGAAACATTTTCATACCAGCAGACCTTGATTTCTCTGTCACTGTGGAACAATGAACAGTTAAAGCCACATTATCATCTGGACCTGGCTTGGCCAGGACACTCTGCAGCTGCAGATCTGAGAGCAATGTTAGGACTGGCTCTACCAGATACAACTGCCGTGGGAATTTCTGGGCTGGGGAGGGGTGATTGTTAACTTGAATTGCACACTTCTGGGTTATTTTCTCTTTGATTATTGGTAATGCAATGTTCTTTCCTTGCTAAACCTTAGGCCTGCTGCAGTCAGTGTGGGTGTGTGGGGGGGTCTGTGCTGCCTGCCCACCATGACAGTGGCTCTCCCATGCCATGGCTGGCACACTTCTGTGCATGCTTGATCAGCAGTTTTGTGCCATTGGGTGAGACATCTACATCAAAGAGCTTTATAGGCAGAACCTCCAATGTGTTTGAGGTTTGCCCATCACTGCATGATACTTCCCAAGAGCACATTTCCTCATTAAAAAGCAGCCAGACTTGTTCCTGACTGCGTTCTGGTTAGTTTGGATCGGGGCTGCCTCCACAATCAATGGGAGTGTGCTCTTGGAAAGTCCTGCACAGAGATGGGGAAACCTCAAACATTTTGGAGGTTCAGTTTGGAAACCTCTTTGGTTTGGACATCCACCAAAAGCATGTCATGAGATGGTTGAGAGACTGGGTGGGGTTTACATCTGAGGATAGAGTGCAAAAGTGAGAATTGTTTAGCTTGGAAGAAGAAAGGGCTGGAGAGTATGTGAGTGAGGTGTTTAAGAAAGGTACTGTGAAAACTAATCCACACCTCAAGTGAACATTTCTCCCCAGTATGAGAGCAAGGGGTCAGTTGGCTAAAAAGGAAACAGGGAAATTATTTTAGCACAGATCATTCAACGGGACTATTTATAAGTCCTGATCTCCAAAGGCTGTGGACAAGCAGCTGGTACAATCAATTCAGTAGAAGTGCCATTAATTTTGAGAGTTTGCTGTGTGCCCCTAAGCAAAGTTTTCTCTCCTCTATGTGACTTGCCTGAGAAGGTAATAAATTAATTGGGCTCCTCAGCACAGCAGGGCCAGGGAGCTCCTGCAGCGGGGCCAGCGCAGGCTGCGGAGATGCCCAAGGGATGGAGCAGCTCTGGGAGCAGCAAAGGCTGAGGGAGCTGGGGCTGTTCAGCCTCCAGAGCAGAGCCTGAGAGGGGCCCTCCCCAGGCTGTGTCAGGGGCTGCAGGGAGGGGGCAGAGGCTGGAGCAGGCTCTGCTCGGGGGGCCCAGCAATGGCCCAGGAGGAACGG
Source organism: Pseudopipra pipra (assembly GCF_036250125.1). Taxonomy (NCBI): domain Eukaryota; kingdom Metazoa; phylum Chordata; class Aves; order Passeriformes; family Pipridae; genus Pseudopipra; species Pseudopipra pipra. Next base: position 1,310,796 of record NC_087563.1, on the reverse strand, counting down.
GCAGGAACTGATGCCCGGGAAGTTGCAGCTGGACAGGAGGAAGAACTTCTTTGCTGGGCAGTGACCCAGCCCTGGAGAGAGAGCAGAGAGGGTGTGGAGTCTCCTGACTGGAGATCTTGCAGAGCTGTGTGGGCACAATCCTGTGCCATGTGCTGTGGGATGGCCCTGCTGGAGCAGGGAGGTGGGACCAGATGAGCTACTGTGGGCCCTTCAAACCTCACCCAGGCTGTGATTCTGTGAATTTGATTTCTCAGGATCTGATCTAGCACAGGTTTTTGTATAGCTTTGACAGAAACAGCTGGGGCAGTCTTGGGACTGTTCAGATATTTAGCAATGACTTTAGGTATCTGATGAGATTTTTAAAAGTACCTACATGACACAATCCAGTTAGGAATCCAGTATCCAGCTTCTTTTAAAAAGTCTGCCAGGTGGATGTTTTTATTCCAAGAGCTTGCACACAAAAAATCCCACTTGTGCCTCCTGGTAATACAACAGGGAAACCAGCACCACCTCCTCTTAAGGGTATCTTGTGGTGGCAAGTACATTTATTTTTAAGATGCCTAGATAGTAGAAAAGAAATTAAATAGAAAAAACCTTCAGATTCTGGACAAATTTATGAAAGAAATTCTCCCGGTTCTGGAGTTTGTCTCTTCATCTGGGCCCTTTAGTGTAGTGGTGACATGACAGTTTACTCCAAGAACATTTCTGGATAAACTACCTCGCTGCTCAGTGCATCACCTGTCAATTTATTTCAGTCCCCCTTCTGTTCTCTTCAGAAAACTCATGAAGCACTTAAAGCACAGGGAGAGAAGGGATGCTCAACTAAATGAACCTTTTTAAGATGTGAAACATAGATGACAGCATATGGTACAAATCCAAAAAGTTGCTGAAAATACAAATCAAACCGAATCTTCTGGGTAAGTCCCTGAAGCAGCAGTGGGACATGAGCTGAATCAGGACAAAAGCAACAAAGCAAAGGTCACATCTGTCTCCACTGGGGTGAGGAGGCAGGAAAACAGGCAGTGTGTGATGCTCACAGTCTGGGACCATTAACCACGGTCCAGATCTGTATTGGCCTCTGCAGGGCTGGTGGGGGGAAGAATTTTGTTTTAATATCAGATTATCCTAAGGCCTAAGAAGGGGTTTATGAGAGTCTGTACCCTTAATCACCTTTTCCCTCTATCTCCAGCCTGGAGGTGGTTGCCCCAGGTGAAGAGGGGTGCAGGTTGTCACCACTGGCACAGGGAGGACAGTGCCAGGACATCTGCCCTGCTGGCACTGCCAACTCCCTTTTGCCTACCCAGCAGAGAAGCCACTGCTGTCACCTGGAGACGCTTCTCTAACAAGCCCCTACGGGAGCTGGAGGACCTGGAGCAGGGGTTCAGAGCTGCAGCTGACAGACAAGCACAGAGGCATTTGGATTATCAGAAAAGAAAGCAGAAAGGACAGCTTTAAAGCCTCCAAGGGCTTGAACAGAGCTGCATATGAGTACAGGACACAGGAACTGAGCCCCTCCGTGGGACAGGTATGAACTGGGATTTCTTGAGCTTGGGTTAGTGTAAAGCCCCTGTGATTAATGAACTCACCACTGGATGTCATTGTTTCTCTATAGGAAAACATAAGGGACACACTTATTTGACAGTAAAATTGTTTTTATTGTCTGGGTTTTTTTCTCCCCCAAACAGTGAACCTCACATATGGGATATTCAGGTGTTTGGCACCTTTTCCACTTGGCTACAGCAAGCTCAGGAACCAGATTACGCCTCTTGTTTTCCTAGGGTGGGGAAGGTTTGCAGCCCTGTGATGAATATGGTCTATCCTCAAACTCCAGCTATCAGGCCAGATCGTCAGCTGGTGTAAATTGTGCTGCTCTGTGGAGTCAGAGGAGCAGTGCCAATGCAAACAGGCTGAGGATCCAGCCCGTTCTGCTGCTGCTTTTAAGTCCCACTCAAGTGCAGCCAATCCTTCCTGCTTCCTCACACACCTCCTCATGTCCTGGTGTCCCACCTTTTTCTTAATGTTCTCTTACAACAGACCTAATCCTTTGTTATCCTCTCTATCTCAGTTAACTGGTCAAAAATTTCACCCAAATTTTGACGTCAGTTTTCCGTGTTCTTTCCACTTTTGTTTGTGTTATCTTTAAGATGCCCCTTCCAAATGCAAATCCGGAAAGACAGCCTTAGAGAGCTGTGGTGAACTGGAAAGAGAAACAAGTCACATAAACTTAGCAAACAATCTTGTCCAACTTAATGTCTACCTTGGCTTTTTAGTTGTTCTGAATTTGTTTCTGATCCCATCTCAGTGTCAGTTTTCCACACTCATTCCTTCGTTCTTTTAAAATATCAAAATATAGAATCATAGAATGTGCTGAGTTTGAAAGGACCCACAGGATCATCAAAGTCTGACTCCTGGCCCTGCCCAGGACACCCCAACAGTCCCACCCTGTCCCTGAGAGCGTTGTCCAAACCCTCCTGGAGCTCTGGCAGCCTTGGGGCTGTGCCCACTGCCCTGGGGAGCCTGGGCAGTGCCCAACCAGCCTCTGGGGGAAGAACCTTTTCCTAATATCCAACCTGACCCTCCCTGGCACAGTTCCAGCCATTCCCTGGTGCTGTCCCTGCTCACACAGAGCAGAGATGGAGCTGCCCCTCGGGAGGAGTTAAATACTCTTCAGTATTTAACAAGGAACAGAGGATTTTCCTTTGTTGGTTCCTGATGTGGGCACAGAGGAGGGCTGGGAGGAGGTTAATTGGAATGTAATCCTTGCTGATAAGGCTGCCAGGCTTCCTGTCTCATATGCCCTGGGCCATTCTCAGGACAGAGGGGAACTGCTTTCTGGAGGGTAAGGAACTGAACAGCACCACTGGCAGAACATTCCAGAACAGGATCAGCTTTCTTCCAGTGAGGGCTTTCCTGACCATCCTTCTGCCAAGGCCCAGAGTCAGCAGGAGGTTCTCAGGTTTGACAGCTCACAGTGCTCTTATTTTTAATTCCCTTACCTAGAATGAAAAGGGAATTGAGCCAGATAATTATTCATACAGCAACAGGCAAGAAGACAACTTTGAGCATCACAGTGATAAACCAGACCAACTCTTTGTACTTTCTTTGCATCTCTCCTGTGTCCATCAGATCAGGCAGAGCATGTGAAGGATTTTAAAGGCTGCTTTTCTGTGTTTGTGATGCCTGCAGGGACATAAAAGCCTACTTGGCCAGCTGAGCTGCCCATTGGTTTTTAATAAATCAGGCTGCCCACCTTGCAGACAGGCAGTGACAGACCTCATGACACATCACACTGTGCATTGTCTTTCTCAGAGAAGATGTAACCCAAGTCAAGGATTGCATGTGTTGAAGTCAGCGATGACTTTGAGTCCACCCTTCCTCCTACACCAAATCAGGAGCTGTTCTGTGAGTGAAAGCACAGAACCCAGGCTAGAGAAAATAATTCAACATCCTGTTTCACTCAGGGTTCTGGAAGAGGTGGAGACCCTTGCTGCTTGAAAAGAGTGCACGGAAAATAACAAAACAGTTCTGGGAGACAGCCTTCATCCAAGTCATGATAGATTTTTGGTTTAAGTGAAGGTAATTTGTAACTAAATAGAGAGATGATGGAGCTGTTTGTGGGCTAGAAGAATTTAGGAGATCTGTGAGGTAATGAAACCATGCAACTTCAAAGTGTTAGGAGAGATGAATTATAATTAAGTTCTTAGTTTCCCTGCCAAAAGGGAAAAAAAAAAAAAAGACTTGGCATCTCCTACAGTCTTTTGGGATTAGATAAACTGAAATTTTATTGAGTTTTAAGTGTGTTATAATCTCCAGTGAGGCTGCAATGACACCACCTTCTTACCAATTAAATCCGTAGTCTGTGTGGGTTTGGGATCTTACTGACTGGGTTAAAAACAAATGAAAGATATTCATAACTTATGCTCCTGTTACCTCACTGAGTCCTAAGGGCTGCAGCACAGAGGGGTATAGTCTGCTTAGATTTCACAATAGTAATTCATTTTATATCTTTTTAATAATTTTTATCCTTTTATAAGTATGAATGGTGTGTCTGGCAATGAGATGATTAATGAAGAAGGCCCTGCCAGGGGTTGTTTGGTGTGTCTGATGGAGCAGTGAGTCCTGAGCCCTTGCTGGGTAAGTCTCTGAGTGCTCTCCCTGTGTGACAGGAGCACTGGGAGCAGGGGATCTCTCGCTGTGATGTGCATCAGGCATCTGAAAAACATCCATGCTCAGCACCTCAGGATGTCTGACTGCAGTAGGTCTCTTCTGCTCCTCCAAAGTGCCAGGGAGGAGTTCATTACCTAAACACTTGTGGTCTTTCCATAGGATTGTGATACCTTTCAGGTGCCCTGAAAAATTCCCCTTTCCTGTCTTGCTGAGCCTTGCTAAGCTGGTTAAAACCAATTAGTCTCATTCCACATCCTGATTTCTCATGTAGCACAGCTACTCTTGCACCAGGATCCAGCTCCAGAAGTAACAGTCCTTGCTCCAAGGGAATGTCTGACGGCAGGAACCCGCTGACAAAGGGAACAACAGCTCAGAGGCTCAGGTTGTTTGGTTAACAAATAATACTTCTGCTTGTTTCCCCAAACTGTAGCTGTGACCTGGACATTTTGCAGCTGCTAAACCATCCACTAGAAGTTCATAGTACTGCCTGTGAAAGATGTGAAAGATATGAAAGAAATAATTTTCAAGTGGTAGATTTGACTTATCATCTTGTTCTAGGGGCTCTAAAGTGAATTTCAGTCCTGTTCAGTCACAGCTATGTCAGACTCAATTGCCCAAATTAAGCCTGTTCCCAACTGCCTCAAACTGTTTCAGTGTCAGGAGGTCTGTGTAACACTTCTCAGAGCTCTGACCTGGTAAATTTGCCCTCTGGAGCTGCTCTTTTAATTTTTTCCTGACACCTAAAAACCCAGTTCCTTGAACCAAGAACTCAGTCAAAGAACAGTGACCAGCACAGTACATGTGTCATGGGAGGAGAGGCCAGAACAAATCAACTACTGCAAGATATTAACTTAGACAAAACTGAAAGTAGCCCAAAACACATTAAACAGTAAAAATACTGCCACTTCAATATGGATTTTGATAATGGCTGTAAAGGGCAATGATGCATTTCTCTTAGATGAAAAAGGAGCAGACACACAATGTTCTCTCTGGTTTCTTTGGGAAAAGCATTTAGGAGCTCTCATGTTATATGAGAGACAGAAGAAACAATTAGCTCCGAAACAAAACTGCACCTCAGGCTGAGCAGTACCTTACTAGGACAGACCCCTGAACCCCCTGGTTTTATTCAAATAACAAACTGTTGCTCAGTATAATTAAGAAGTTCCAGCATTGGACCTTGAAAGCATAATTGCAGCTTTTGTTTGGTAGGGTCATAGAGCATGATGCAGGCTCCAAATCAAGCTCTCTGCACGCTTTCCTTTCCAAAAGAGATCAACCATATTTTCTGCCCTTTTAGTCCCAGTCTTCCATTTAGAAAATGTACTTTTTTGCTGAGCCAAGGAGCAATGGCTTTCCTGGCAGCACTTAGTATCAGAACACCAGGAGGGTACGTGGGCAGTGTGTATCATCCTCAGCTCACTCAGCTCCAGGGTGTCCGAGGAGCTCCCGCTGCAGACGCTGCTCCCCCGGCCCCTGACAGCTGCAACCCGGCTGGCACTGGAGTACTTTTTCATGGATGAGGTCTCTTTTCCTCTCTGATGTGATTCCATGCTTCAACACTACCCCAATTTGTCATGTTGGACCTCCTATGTTATCTCGACAACAAATAAACTGCAGGTGCTTTGAAGGGCCACCTGCTGCGTCAGGGGGGTTGATGGAAATGTCTGAAGCACTTGCAAGTTTTACCCTTTTGTTAAATCTAATGTTCCTTACGTGGCTGAATGTGCTATTGCACTGTGTGTGTTGAGAAGCACCAGACCTGAATAGCATATATGAGAAATGATGCACAAAGCCTGTGAGTTTATATACTCCTTCTTTGGGCCAAATACTTCGCTGAGGGGGATTATTGTGAGTTTTAACTTTTGCAGCTGTTTCTCTGTGTTCATAAAAATTCAAAGCTCAATCTCATGTTACACCAGGGTAAACCAGATGCACTTGATGTTTCAGGTACTGCCCACTGCAAATTACTCTTAGTTCACAGCAGCAAAAGCACTGTACAACGGGGATGAATTTGTCTCTCAGTGAGGCTCCTTGTCCTTATCGCTCGGTAACTAGTCCAAAACTCCTCTGACTGTAGGATCTTCTGTGATACTAATCCCTTCCACTATCACCAGTTTTTACAGTTTAATCATAAATCTGTTGGAGCTGGATTTGCATTAGGATGAAGCATATCAGTCATCACGCTCTGTTCTTGCCTGCCTGGGGGAAAACCCTGTTTGGGTTGGATACCTTTCCTGCTTCCTTTTAGCAAAGTAGATGGTGCCAGGAAGAGCAGGCAATGCTCTGACCTTCCCCTGGGAACTAAAAGGAATTGTGAGATAGGAGAGGGGGAAAAAAAGGAAAAGAACCCAGTCTTATAGCTGATAAAATATCTTTGCCTCTCTTTGGATAACAGGCTGTTCTGCTGTAGATTTCTCTTAGCAGCAAAGTCAGGAGTGAGGTTTTGAAAACCAGTGGTCTCTTAGAGGGACAGTGGCTTCAGGAAAACAGAAGCATAAAGGCAAAATATTGGCAAAAGCTGGAAGACAATTTTGCAACTGTGAGTTTTGGGGACAGTTAGAAGTTGCGTATCATCAGACAGAGTCTCATGCCAAACCATAATCTTTACTCTCTTCCAGTGAGGCTTTCAGTGAGTCTAGGAGTGCTGCTAACAGACTCAAACTAGAGAGGAAACTAAGAGGGAAGTCTAAATGTCAAAGGGAAGGGTATGAACTATTTTTAAAATGCCTGATTTTGTCTGAATCGGAGCAGTTGGCCACGTGGGAGCAGCAGGAGACATCCCCAGGAGGTGTGTGGGGCTCTGCCCCATGGCCCAGCCTGTCCTGGCAGTGGATGGGGCAGCTCAGGGTTTCCAGCACACCAGCAGGGAGCCATGGGCACAGTCCCAGCCGTGCCTGGTTTGTGAGGGGGCACTGCAGTGTTTTTGTTGCTTTACAGTCACGATCAGAGCCCAGTGGTGGGCACACCCTTCCTGCTCTGAGGGACCAGCTCTGTCCTCAGGGAACCTTCCCCTGCACCCCCCGGTGCTCGCAGCAGAGGGGAGGCTGCACATGGGGCTGGGGCAGCTGGCACTGGGCTGGAGTTGTGTAAATACCCAGAGATGTGTCCCAGCTGTGCAATGGGACCCAGAAACCCTCCCAAGTGCCTGTGTCCAAGGCCAGGTTGGACGGGGCTTGGAGCAGCCTGGGAGAGTGGAAGGTGTCCCTGCCCATGGCAGGGGGTGGGACTGGATGAGCTTTAAGGTCTGTTCCAATCTGAACCATTCTGGGATTCCATGGAAGTGATTGAACTCGATTTTATTGTGTGTGGTTTATGATCTGTTGGGTGGGTCCCATGGCTCTGTGCTGGAGCTACAAAAGATACAAAATTATCTTGTTATCACAATGTAATCCGAAACTAATAATTCCCATTCACTTATACCAGTCTATATATAAATCATATACATACATATGCCCTTGAAGACATTGTTTACAGTCTGTGGGATAATTTCTGATAAGGAGGGCATAAAATGGACACTTCTGATAACACTGGCTGGGCCCTGGCATTAAGATGAATTGATCTGAATTGATTTGTAAAGTAGACTAATTAGACTGGGTGTTTTTCAGAAGTAAACTTTGATTTCATTTGGCTGATTTTGTGACAAGAGCTTTTGCTTGTTGCCCAGCATGTTTGGTGGTTTTTTAATTTATTAAATAATCATCCGTAGTTTTGTTGGTTTGTACAAAGTAGATGAGCTTTAAAAGGTTTCTTCCAAGATCTGTAAAAATGTTTGTTATGAGTGCAGGTGCTTTCTGGAGCAGCAGAATAATGAACCCTGAAGGACTGCTCCACACATGTGAGCGTGGATGTTAGGCCCACTACAATAAGCAATATCAAGATAAAATTCATGCATGGTAAATAATACCCAAGTCCTCGGGGTCTTGTCTGATTTCTCCTCCTTGCTCCTCACCCAACCACAGTCCCAGAGTGATACTAAAGGTGAGCCAGTTTCCTCCCCAGGTGTCCCAAAACCATCCAGAGGATGCATACTATTCTATAATTCCATGAACCAGGCTAAGAGAGAGTTCAGTGTCAGATCCTTGGCTGATTGCTGAGCATGGCAGTGTCTCCCGTGCCAACTTCAGGGGCAGAGGACATTTCAAAGATGCCCTGAGCAGAAGAATGAATAACCTGGAGGGGATGCTGAAAAAAACTTTCCATTCTTTGATTGGATTGGAGTTGTTCAGGAAAGGCAGGATGTTGTAAGACTTAAATGAGGGTCCTGTGTTGGCTTTGAGAAGTTGTAGCATGTCCAGCCTCAGCTGTGGTGTGAATCATGTTGCAATACAAAACTGCCTTGCACCCAAATTCCATCTGTAACCAGCCCCAGGTCCAGTCTGTGCCCTGGGCAAACCTCTCTCCTGGTGGCCCTGGCCCTCAGCTATGAGGAGGAAGAGCCTTGTCCCTGATTGTGTGCTCAGTTTTGCAGGGTTAAGCTTTACTTCATTCATGGAAGACTTACAGCAGCCTGCTTTACAACAGCCCTACTTTGGAGGACATAAATATTAACATAGCAACCATTCTTTCACTTGTGAACGAGGAAGTCTTTTGATGACCTTTTTCTTTCCTGACCCCTCTTCCCCTTTCTTTTGTTTTGGACAGTGTGTACAATTTCCAGCACAATTGCTGTGACTCCCTCCAGGTGACATGTTCAAGCACTGGAAAGGTAAGATCTCATTTATAAGCAGCAGTAAATGCCTTTGTGCATATTTGCCATTTGCATGCTCATCATTGGCTAACACATGCTCTAACAACACTGGGAACACTGTGTGGGTGGCAGATTTTGATGTTTCTGTTTGTATTATCAACTGTCAAACAGGGAATGAAGTCCTCCAAAAAGCTGGCACGCTGATAGTCTGCTCATGGCTTGTGCTACAAGAATATTTTCTGTGACTTCTGATGGGAAGTTTCTTGCAGAGCACAAAGTGCTGTGTGGTGCAATGACTTTCTGGGTACCTTCTTGCACTAAATAACTGTCTGTGGGGTTGCCTGGAACAGGTGACTCAAATAATCCCCCCCTTTCATATGCTGGAGTACCAGGGGAAGCCCTGAGTCAAGGGCATCTGAATGTACAGGACAAATACTTTGCTCAGGTGGAGGGAAATCAGAAAATCACAGAATGTGCTGAGTTGGAAGGGATCCACAAGGATTATCAAAGTCCAGCTCATGGCCCTGCACAGGACACCCCTACAACCCCAGAGTGCTGGTGAAATGTCTGGATAAGTTCATGCGAACATTGTTCCTTGATCAGGGTCAGGTTGCTGACTCGAGCCCGTCCCTGCAGTGAGGGACAGGCTGAATTCTGCTCTGAGGTGGAAGGAAGAGGCCTTTTAGCAGGTAAGGAAGTGTTTCTACAAGTTTTGGGCTTTGAAACACACAGAGACACCCACCCCCCCAGACCCTTGGCTCTTCTTGAGTTAGCTTGTGAAGACTTATTTTTGGGAACCACAGATGCTTCCTGAGACCATCTTGGGTAGGGAATACAATTTCCAGGTCCCAGAAGTGGCTCTCCAGTTAGTGCTCCTTGTGAGGTGGGTGCTGAGGGAGGTGACAGCAGATTGTAACCCAAGGCTGGTGCCAGGTGTGAAAGGTCCCACATGGAGAGCTGACCAGGTCCAAAGGCATCTTCCTGCAGCATTTATTAACATAACTAAACAGTGGGTGTGGAAGTAGCTGTCTAATTTGGTTTTTGCAGTGAAATATTACGAAAAAGAAACAAGATTTTGAGTTTCCCCCACTCTTCTTTTGTGGGTTGCTTGTATTTCCCTAACACTCCCTTATCCCCAGTTTTATTTATCTCTCGATTTTGGAAAAAAAAAATGTTCAGGTGCTAATGGGCTCTAATTCTTTTTACTGGTTATACATGGAAATCATTAACAGAGGATCTCGTTAGTCTTATTTGCTCAGGTTTTACTCTCCTAGCTCCTGGGATGTCAATGTTATGGTAGTTATTCAGAGCGTCTTCTTGTCTAGGTCTGAATTTGTGAAACCAAGTTTATTGATCTCCCTGTGTTTTGTTGTTCAGGGTGGTGATGAACTGCCCAGCAGGGAGTTGCTGTCACTCCATAAGGGTAAAGGATTTGCATCTTGAGTCTGATTAGAGTGAGCAACCAGTGTTTGTGGGGGAGAGAACTTCGTGGTGACAGTTCTGGCTGAACTGAACCATCTGAATGAAGTAATTTTGTGGTGGTGCTAAAGTAGGACATTAATAAACAGTAAGAGCTTGACATAAAGTAGTAAAAAATTAATTGATTTGTAGTGTTGTCACGTATGACAAGTCTAAGGATATGTCAAAACAGGACAGAAAAGAACACAAAGATCTCCCGCAGCTCATTATGTAAGTAAAAAGATAATGTTCATAGCAGAAGACTGTGAGGCAATGAGCAGTTTTTGTAGGGCACTGAATGAGAAGTGATGAACTCTGTCCCTGTGGCTGTGGCTCCTGCTGGAGGAGAAGCACAATCAAATCAATTCCATAGAAATTCAAACCCAAATCCATTTTCGAACATGTCTGAAAGCTCAGAGTTGGTGATTCCTTGGATTTTTCATTGAAAATATTTAAGGTGGTATGTTTTTAGAGAAGAAATAGTTGAAGGTAATTAATTGAGAGAGAGAGAGATGACACAGTGAACAGAAGAGAGACATGACACAACCAAAGACATTTAGGAGTTGGTTGTTTTTTACTGTCTTCCTGGAGCCCAATTGTCTATATGTAAGCATATAGAACTCTTACAAAAGAAATTTAAATAATTGTACATGCTATGTGTAGTCCCAATAAATTTGGGGATGTAAATTTTTATGTGCACAGAATTTTTTAGACTAGGTCTTAGACTGTAAATTCTTTCTGATTGCACCTGTTTAAGTGTGAGTAACACCAGAACTTACTGTTTTCTGTGTGCAGAGGGGGCTTGGAAGGCTGTTTTACCTTATACTTAGTGATAGCAAATTACTAGCATTTTATGCAAATTTAGCATCATTACCTAATTTGTGGATAATAACATCTGCCTGGGTAGACCTAATACAGATTCTGCTTTATAGAAATGGCACATCCCTTCCTTTTATCTCTTGCTTTTATATCAGATGTTATTCTATACATTTATTGGACTCGATGATCCTTGTGGGTCCCTTCCAACTTGACATATTCTGTGATTCTCTGATTCTATTTCCTTGTCCTGATGTGCGGGTGGCATTTCAGAAATCCTCTGTGCTTACCCCGGTGCGTGTTCCCAAAAGTCTTCATTGCAGTCTGTGCTTGGCTTGTCTTCAGAAAGGAAGCTCATGAGGCTCTTGGATCTTCTACTTAGGAAATCAGTAGATATAAAACTTGCCTTAGTTTTTGTTCTGCTCTTTGCCTTTGCTGACACGTTTTACATATAATGCAGTGCCCTGTCTGGACTTCAGGTGTTTCAGCCCCTTTCAACTCCCACCTCAAAACCTGCCGTTTTAAGAAATCTTTCTTACCTGCTATTTTAAAAACATTTTCTTATGTAATGTTTCTTTTTCCCATCTTACCAACAATTTCTGCTTTGTTGCCTTCATCCCTTCTATGAATTTGACCCCTTTGTAATTTAATCTCCCAGTCAATGTCTTGCTTTCCTCACGTCTTGTACATGCCAATTACATTACACTTCTCCCTTAGCACATGTGCTTCTAATTCACTGTATTGTCACACACCAGCTCCAAGAGTTGCTATGGATCATGTTTATGGTTCAATCCTTCCTTGTCTGCTGCCAGCAGGGAGAAGCAGTAAAGCATAGTTACTTCACCTTCCCTCTGTTACCAGGGTGGGAGGATTTCTGCTGAACTGAAGGGAGTTGTGTGATAAATAAACTTTTGCTAATGACCTTCAATGAGGAAAACAGCCTTCCAGCTGTAATAGTCTGTAATAGTCTGTAATATCATGGAATAGTCTGTAATAATCATGGAATCATGGAATCACAGAAGCAGAGAATGATAGAATGGTTTGAGTGGGAAGAGACATTAAAGACCATCTGGTCCAGCTTCCTGCCATGGACAAGGACACCTTCCAGGTTGTCCAACCTGGCCTTGGACACTTCCAATGAAAGAGTATCCACAGCTTCTCTGGGCAACCTGTGCCAGGGCCTCCCCACCCTCACAGCCAACAATTCCTTCCCAATATCCCATCTAACCCTGCCCTCTGGCAGTTTGAAGCCATTCCCCCTTGTCCTGTCACTCCAGGCCCTTGTCAATAGTCTCTCTCCATTTTTCCTGTCAGTTCCTTCAGGCACTGGAAGGCCACATTTGGGTCACACTGGAACTTTCCCTTCTCCAGGCTGAGCAATCCCAACTCTCCCAGCCTTTCCTCCCAGCAGAGCTGCTCCATCCCTCTGATCATCTTGGTGCCTCCTCTGGACTCTCTCCAGCAGTTCCATGTCCTCCCTGTGCTGTTCCCCAGGGCTGGAGCAGCTCTGCAGGGGGGTCTCACCTGAGGGGCAGAATCCCCCCTGCCCTGCTGCCCATGCTGTGGGATCAGCCCAGGGCATGGGGGGTTCTGGGCTGGGTCATGTCCATGTGCAGCACCAGCCCTTGGTCTTGTTAAATCTCATGAGGTTCCCCTGGACCCCTTCTTGAGCCTGTCCAAGTGCCTCTGGATGTCACACCACCCTGCAGGTGTATGAATGGGGTCACACCTGCTGCCTGTCTGGGTGCAGAAATGTCACCCTGAGTTGCAGGCTGTATTCCTTCAGTGTGAGTTCTGCCACTGCTCAGGGTGTTCTGTTCACTTGTTTGCATCACTTGGCTGCCAGAAACCCACTGGCTGTGTTGGGTGGCTGCTGCTCTGAGCTGTTGTTGGAAAAGGGGAAGGAGAGGGCAAACAACGAGTCTGCCTCTCTTCCCATGCTCTCAATGCAAGCTGCCCCACGTGCAGCAGAGCCAGGTTCATGAGGATTTGTTTCCAAGAGCTGAAACCTCTGTGTTGTAAGAATGAATTGTGAGTGGGATCTAATAAAGGCTGCAGTGCGAGTTCATCTCTCTGTCATGAAAATGATCTCTCTTTTCTATCTGGCCATGTGCTTTCATGACTTTTGCAGGACAACCAGTTGCAAATAAACTTGACAGAGATGTAGTAATGAATGACACAGGTTGTTGGGTGGAGCAAGCAGACTTTGTGGTTTCTTAAACCTTGTTTCCCTAAGAAAACAACCCTAAAATCAAATGCCTCCAAGTGTGGGAGGACATATGAAAAATATTTGCATAAGGAATCTCCAGTTCCCTAATTGTGGCATTTTCCATGTCTCTCAAAACCATTTAAAAGCTCCTTCCTAACCACCAGCTCTGTGGCTGTGGCACACTGGCTGGGATTTCTGGCCAGCACTGCTGCTCTGGCTGACGAGGGGGTCAGGTTTCATTCACACAGCAGTGTTACCCATCCCTGACAGCCTCAAGAATGAGCCTGACTCTGTAAGCCTCTTGACTTCTGGGCTTTACAGAATCACAGAATGGAGAAGACTGGAGGTGGCTCATCTGGTCCCACCTCCCTGCCCAGCAGGGCCATCCCACAGCACATGGCACAGGATTGTGTCCACACAGCTCTGCAATATCCCCAGTGAGGAGACTCCACACCCTCTCTGCTCTCTCTCCAGGGCTGGGTCACTGCCCAGCAAAGAAGTTCTTCCTCCTGTCCAGCTGCAACTTCCCGGGCATCAGTTCCTGCCCGTTCCTCCTGGGCCATTGCTGGGCCCCCCGAGCAGAGCCTGCTCCAGCCTCTGCCCCCTCCCTGCAGCCCCTGACACAGCCTGGGGAGGGCCCCTCTCAGGCTCTGCTCTGGAGGCTGAACAGCCCCAGCTCCCTCAGCCTTTGCTGCTCCCAGAGCTGCTCCATCCCTTGGGCATCTCCGCAGCCTGCGCTGGCCCCGCTGCAGGAGCTCCCTGGCCCTGCTGTGCTGAGGAGCCCGAGCTGGGCCCAGCCCTGCAGATGTGCCTGCCCAGGGCTGGGCAGAGGGGCAGGATCCCCTCCCTGCCCTGCTCCAAGGCTCTTCCTGATGCTCTCCAGAGGCCCTGGGTGGTGGGTGCACACCAGCTTTAGGCAATACCCCTGGAGAGCAGAAGCCAAATGCACATCACAATTCAGTCAGTGTGACTGCTGCTGTCCTGAGGAACAGCTTCCTTTGGATTATCCACTCTCCATGAACTAAAAGTTGAGAAAAATAATTCAGAGAGTACAGGACCTGCCCACGAAGGCCACAAAACACTCTGGGTAGATACAATAGAGCTGGTCAGGGTGTCCTTTGTGGGTAATAGCACATTAATAATACATATTGCATGTTAATAGCACACATTTCTGTAGCTCACAAAATAGATGGATGTGGCAGCTACCTCAGCTTGCCTCACAGTTACAAGGTATCCAGAGTCATCTGTGAAATGCTGTCCAATTAAAGCTGATGGCAGTGTTGGAGGTATTTATTTTCCTACATGATTAACACTCTCTCTCTCTTTGTCCTTCACCAGTTGATTTCTTTCAACCTGGGGACTCTGCCGGTTAAGCTTGGGAGAATTTTCAGGTGTTAAGAGTGTAAGAATATGGCTATGAGAGGGAATACTATGTTCTAAGAGTGGATCTTTTTACTGCAGTACTAAATCCTAAGAGATAGCAAATAATGCTCATCCCGATTAAAGTTTGGAAAGAAGAACATAATCGTTGGCATGTCTGTCTGTTTTGGTCATGTACAGCGTTCAGCTCAGGCAGTGACAGGTTTATCTCTGGATTTGAATGTCAATGCCATGTTGCATTTACAGCTTAATACAAACAAGCAGAATTCTTTTGTGCTTCAGTGAGTGAGTGTAATTGCTGACAGATGTGAGTTTTAGGTTAACATTCCTGGATTGCTCACCATTTTCAGAGTTCCCCCAAACCAGGCTGCAGCACGAGCCTCTGGTTCGGCAGCGGGAGGGGTGAGGGCTGGACCTGCACTACAAACAGGCAGTGGAGGCAGGACTTCCTAGAATGAATATCCTGAGCTAGAAGGAAACCACAAGGATCGTTGAGTCCAACTCCTGGCCCTGCCCAGGACACCCCAACAATCCCTGAGAGCATTGTCCAAACCCTCCTGGAGCTCTGGCAGCCTTGGGGCTGTGCCCACTGCCCTGGGGAGCCTGGGCAGTGCCCAACCAGCCTCTGGGGGAAGAACCTTTTCCTAATATCCAACCTAACCCTGTCCTGACACAGCTCCAGCCATTCCCTGGGTGCTGTCCCTGCTCACACAGAGCAGAGATGGAGCTGCCCCTCGGGAGGAGTTGCAGACCCTGGTGAGGTCTGACCTCAGTCTCCTCCTCTCCAGCTGAACACACCAAGTGCCCTCAGCTGCTCCTCATGTGGCCCCTCCAGACCCTTCACCATCCTTGTGTCCCTCCTTTGGACACTCTCCAACAGCTTTAGACCCTTCTTCCATTGTGTCCCCCCAGACTGCCCCAATGTTGAGGTGAGGCTGCCCCAGGGCAGAGCAGAGTGGGACAATCCCCTCCCTGATGCCCCAGGACAGGGTTGGCCCTCCTGGCTGCCAGGGCACTGCTGACTCAGGGCCAACTGGCCACTGACCAGGACCCCCAGGGCCCTTTCTGCTTGTTATATTATTCTTGCTCTTCTTACAAAAACCTTAGAAAGCACGACTCTGGCCAGCAGCCCGGGGTTCCCTATGGAAAAATGCAGCTTTGACACATTTCCTATGACTTAATCATCCAGATATAAGTCAGGTACTCTCGATGCCATGCTGGTGTATTTTTGGTAGTTCAGGATTACAGTAAAATTTACAGCCTGTCATTCTGTTGTTCCACAAACCCTTTCCTGTTCTATGATTTTGTATCTTACGTGTAAGAAAATCCTGTTGTTTTCGGTGAACAACTGCACAGAAAGAGATCTGATTTAAGACATTGTCCCCCCCCCATGTACAAGAGAAGCCCGAAGAAATCTGTGTATTTTTATACACCAGATATCTAGAATAAGTACTGTAAAAATCCCTCTTTCCAGTTGAATACTATCAGAGCCCTCTGAACTTTTGACAAATTTGGTTGCTATTGCTCTTGTGAGTCTAAAACTGTTCACACATCTTTTCCCCATCCTTCATTCCCTCTTAGCCTTTCGGTTGTTATGTGAGCTGAATTGGGGGTGCCACAGTACTAACACTGAAAAGGAGGACTAGGTCTATGGGGGTCACAAAGTTTAAGCATTTTGTGAACTGCCCACAGTGCCACGGAGTAGCCTCTATCCCTGGGCAAAAAACCCCTCCAATTCTTTAATACACATGACCCCAGTTTGAACCTGAGCTTGAAGGGAGCACAGGCAACATGGAGGCAAAACTGCATCACAAGTCTAGTTTTGAGAGTGAAGGCATTTTCATCAGGCTGGGTTGGTGTGAACTCAGTATATAATTACTAGTTCATTTCTAAGCCAGTTGGTGAAAGTACTCTCCAACAGGATGGTTTCACAGGTGAAATGGTGTTCTCTGACCGAGCTCTGGAAGCTCTCCCCCTGACTTCGCAGCTTCCTCAAACTTATCTATGTCAAAGCTGGGCTGAGTTTCATTCCTTTAGAAGCCTTCCCTGGGCTATAGGCAGAGAGAAGTGACCACTGTTTGAATTTTCAGAGCAATACTTTGAGAAAAAAAGAGCTGAAGTTCTGCAGTAAAAACAAGATTAGCTGGATGAATAACACAGATTTTAAGGAGGGAGGGTAATGGATATATCCAATAACAGAGGAAAGATCCCTGTGTGTCTATCTTATAAATATGCAAGTTGGAAGAGTAGTAAGAATCTGCCTATGATATTGGGGTAAGAAATTAAATGAGTTTCATTTCTCTGAGTTTAGAGACACATTGCCTGTAGCTCTTGTATCAGCCTGGCTCTGGAAGCCCAGCTTTCCTGTGAGGAATTGCTCACATTTCTGTAATATCGGCCCAAGGTGATGCAAATAGCCCAAATACAGACATATTCTGTAATTTTTCATACAAACAGACAATTTTCTTCCCTGTGAAGCACTGCACGTCTTCAGCTGCAGAAGCTGAGCCCCCCTCTGTCAGGTACCACTCTGCAGCAGTTTTTATGGCTGCATTGCAAACTGCAGGAGATGCTCCTCATCCCAGTGTCTCCCTGGTTCAGGCAGACACAATGTGAGACTTGCTGCTCTAAGTAAAGTTCTTCCACATTAACGAAAATAAGGATGACGTTGCACACAAGGCTCAACCTTAGCATCAGTTTTGCACAGAATAACCGTGGTGTTCACCTGCCAAGGGCACCCTCAGCTTTTCTCCAATTCATAGTTGTTCCCAGCTTTGTGCCATCACCCCCATTGGTGCTGCAAGATTGATGGAGGAAATTCTGTGCAAACACACTCAATCGAGAAGACGCTGCGTCACCGGGACTTCTTCAGGATGTTCATTGCAATGGAACCTAATTGGCAAGGTCACCATGGAACAAACCTCCCTGCTTTATAAGTTACAAATATGAAGTCTTTAGGAAAGTTGGAGAAGTGCTTCACCAGCACCTTTATTTTTCCTACCATGGATGCCTGGCCTCACAGGGTTCCTGTATGTCACTGTGCAGTATTGAAGGAATAAAGAAGTCACTGTACATTTAGCTGAGGAGAATATTTGGTAGAATTTGGGGGGGAACTGTGCTTCAAAAGAGGCAAAGAAGCACCAAATAAAGTATGAATGCTTAATTAAAACAAAGGGGGATGTAAATTTTGCTGAAAAGAATGCATTTAATCAACTGACAGCAGAGAGCTGGGATTTATTTCTATTGCAGTAGTGCCCTGAAATCCCCCCAGGATGTGCTGCCATTGTACAGGTGGTGCTATACAATGTGCAGAATGGAACAGTGCTTGCCTGGAAGAGCCTCCTGCCTGACTGAAAAGAGCAGGAAAACAGGGTGATGGTATTTACTCCAGAAAACTAGGGAATCGAGGCCTGGAAGAGGTAAATGAATTACTCCAAGTTGAAAACAAAATCTGTAGTAAGCAAGAGAACTGGACGCAGCCCTCCTGCATCCCAGAGTACTTCAATAAGCTTTTGCATTTTGACTGCTAGTAGAACAAAACATAACTTGTCATTTATATAACATATATTTTCATGCACTTTAGAAATTTAATAAACCAGACTTTTTCCCTGTGAGGGTGGGGAGGCCCTGGCACAGGTTGCCCAGAGAAGCTGTGGCTGCCCCTGGATCCCTGGAAGTGTCCAAGGCCAGGTTGGACGGGGCCTGGAGCAAGTTGGGCTACTGGGAGGTGTCCCTGCCCATGGCAGGGGGTGGGACTGGATGGTCTTTGAGGTCCCTTCCAACCCAAACCACCCCATGATTCTATGATTCTGTGAATTTAATATTAAGCATAGAAATGAATCCCAGGCTTTTGCAAAATTTTCCTTCAATCCTCTCCCAAATTCAATTTTTGAGTTCCTGTAAATCATTCTTTGAATGGGTAGTCATTAGAAATGGGATGACAAACGTACCACCACCTTCTTCAGGTGCTGAAGGAGCCACCTCTACTGTGTTTCTACTTGAGGATTGTTTTACATACATAGAGAAAACTGTGAAACTCTAAATCCCCAGCTGTGGTGAGGAGTTCAGCATCAGACAGGAAGCTGGATCTATATAATAATGCTGCTTCCCCCTCCTGCCAAACCAACCCCAAAGCAAACAGAAATTATTGTAAGGTCTGTTGCTGTCCTTCATGTTTCTGTGTAGTCCTGGCTGTGTTTGGACCTTAAGAATTCTTTACTATAGTTACATGCTAATTTATAACCATACAAATCTAAAAGATTTTGATTTATTACCTGGTAGAGACTTAATGGAGTGCTGCAAGATAATGTTGAAATTTGTGGATTCCATCAAGCACAGGAGAAAATGCAGAATATGTGCTACAGGAGCCCATGAAGAAACCTGGGACAGTGAGAATTCAGAGCACTGCAATCGCCAGAGAACCATGGAATTACAGAGAGGTTCCAGTTGGAAAGGATGTTAAAACTCATCCAAATCCACACCCCTGCCATGGGCAGGGACACCTTCCACTGGCCCAGGTTGCTCCAAGCCCTGTCCAACCTGGCCTTGGACACTCCCAGGGATCCAGGGGCAGCCACAGCTTCTCTGGGCACCCTGTGCCAGGGCCTCCCCACCCTCGTAGGGAAGGATTTCTCCCCAATATCCCATCTAACCCTGCCCTCTGGCAGTTTGAAGCCATTCCCCTTGTCCTGTCACTACCCATCTTTGTAAAAAGTCTCTCTCCATCTGATGCCAGCTCCTGAGACACCCGAATAATTAACTCTCTGTTTTGACCTTATTTCCTTTCATTTTGAAATTCCAGGTACTAACTATTGAGCAGATCTGCTCAGAATTCTGTGTTGATAATTTGCTGTTATCTGGAAACCAACTTCTCAAAAAAACCACAACCCATCCCCTTTGGACCAGCTCTAGACTTGATTGAAAAATGCAAACTACAAAATGCCCATGGTAACACTTGTGGAAATTTGAAACTTTTGTGACTATTGGGATCCTTTGAAAACCTGTGGCTTCTCCTACTTCATATCATACAAGTAATTGCTTTTTTTGCAAGCAATGCTTTCCATTTCTGATGCCTGATGCAAAAAGCTGCTTTGCCAAGTTTGTCAAAGACCCCAGACTTACAAACACAGCCTGAAATTTAAATGTATATAAGAAGGTTCAAATACTAATGTACAGTATTCCTAGAAAAACAGACCTAGCAAAGCAAGGATGAAATTTTAGTCTTAAATACATTATAAATGTTGCTGGTAGTGCTGCCTGTAATTAAGCTTGCCTCACATTTCCCATTATAAGCCCCTGTTTTCAGTGGCATAGAACTTTGCCAAATTTTAACTATTTGGGCTGAAACTTTCCATGCTGAATGTCTGCCTCAGATGAATTGTTTGGAAAACTTCAACAAAAAATGGTTTCACCATTTCTGGGAATGAAATTAAGAGAAAAATATTTTCTTTTGCTCATGCAAACTTAATTCTGGCATTTCCTAAGTTTTGAGTGCTTCGGTTTGTAACCTTGATGTTTTTGTATATGTATGTTTACATTTCCCCCAGAAAAGGAAAGTTTGTAGAATAATGCCTACATGGATATATTTGGATAGCTAGACAACTTTTATCTTGACATGAACACTGCAAATAATTTAATTAGGTTGGAAACAATCTAATTATATTGATTTACTATTTATCCTTGGGAAAATTGCTTGAGGCCTGACTTCAACAGGCTCATCTTTCCTAGGGGAGTGGACTATGGGTTAATTTTGAGATTGGTCTCTTAATCTAACTTTTATTTCAATTCTTAGATACAAAGTATGGCCAATGCTCTCCTCTTCCACTTTTTGCTGTCAGGCTGAATTAAAGTTCACAGAACATTTTGATTTGATTTGTTGGAATGCACCCTGCTATCACCCAAGTCTGGTTCAGTAGCAGGCTTGGGCTTTAGCTGTTTGAGGGGAGGTTGTCTTCTGCATTGCCCTGTGTCTCTCCAGATATGAGACCATCCAGATACCCAATTTTAGATGGATCTCTGATGATTTCTACCAGCCAAAATTTGACTTACTACTCCCTAAGACAAAGAAGTTACAGGAATATCTCAAAGCTTGGACTTAATATAATGAGAACTGTAAGAGAAGGTAAGAGAAACTGTAATAGGCACTCAAAATACTTTGGAAAAAGATTGTCTTTTCTACATTCATATAAAATGGAGATGAGAGGTGAGATATCAGTCACCATTATGTGCAGCACTGCAGGTTTGTGCTGCTGGCTGCAAACTCCTTAAACAAGCAGGGATGAACACTATTGCTTTTGGAAAACAGCCTAGCTGGTGTTTCTGCTCATCATGCTGGTGAGAATTACTTCTGCTTGTGCTGCCCCTGCCTCAGACTGTTCCCTGTAGCTGTGTTTCAGTCCTAGCCCCTGCTCAGGAAATGTGTCTGTTGGGAATAAGCCTTGGCGAGAGTTTGGGATTTAGGGTTTTTAGCAGTATGGCCAATGCCTTGTGGTCCAGCTCTGACTGAGCTGGATGCTTTAGTTATCCATAAGTTCCCTGCCAGAGCGGGCACTACACAAACATAGTCACTGCCTAAAGTCCAAAATACAAGACTTACTGGGTGGGAAGGGACGGAGAGCTGCTGTGACAGACCCTGGATTAGTCTGTGAGCCTCCAGCCAAGGGTGGAGTAGACGTGGGAATGTGCAGCTGCATGTTAGAGGCCATCTCTGATCAGTGGAGGCATCACTTTATCTTCACGTGCCTTTAAATTGTCTGTCAGGGTCTGAGCAAGCCTAGGAGTCCATATCAGCTTAGCATGACTGGCTCACATGTAGCTCCATGAATGGCTGTTGAATGACAGAAGAGGATGTGAGTCAGTAGGGAAAGTCCTTGGGAGACTACAAGTGAGTCAGTGTTTGTCTGGGAGCTGCCCTGAGTGGGAACACAATGAGGGACAGGTGAGGTGGGAGCACAGGACAGTCTCCACGAGCCAGCAGGTTTGCAGGTGGATGGTGGACAAGTCACTGCTGCTTTGATCCTGTGCTGGTCCCATCACCTGTGGGCTGGGTAAGCAGTGTCCTTGTGCTGTGGGGACACCCTGTGCAGCTGCACACCCTGGCAGAGCCCCCAAGGCCTCGTTATGTGCTTGTAATTTTTCCTTTTCCATGTCAGCTTTGTGTTCTCCCATTTCACCTCCATCCCTGTTGGTTGCTTCTGACTGTAACCCGGATCTGGTGCAGTCCTGCAACCAAAACTCTTCTCTAGATACAGTCCTCAAAACCTGCTGTCCCATGCTCAGGTTGTTTGGATACACAGTTACTGTGATGAAAACTTTGGGACATTTTCACATTTCCTGGCTTTTGTCAGAGATGCTTATTTATTTTTTGTTTGTCATTTTTCATTTGTCAAAAATATGTCAGAGAATTGTGTTTTTCACCCAAACAAAGTTTGTAGTTGAGGCTTGTTGGATTCCTTCATGTTTTAGATCCACAGTTTCACTGGCTTACATTTGGGAAATGGCAAAAATCCCAGGAGTATTTTGTATTGTGGCTCCTGGGAAGCACAGCAGACTGATGGGACCATTTCCATGGGAAGGGGAGCCTTTGAAGTTCCTACAGTTTTGGGGAGGACGCAAAGACGGGGAGACATAGAAGTGGAAAGCCTAGCTCAGTGCTATGGATGAGCCAGGCTTTATTAGCTGGTCATTGCAGGGACAGGACTGTCCCCACTGGCCTGTTTGTGGTGGGGACTGAAGAGACTCAGCTGGTCCCCAGGGTGTGTTGAGAAGGTTTTGGGTGGACAGTGGTGCCGGTGTGCGTGGTCCATCCTGCTGAGCAGAGCCACACTGGGCTCCTGCTGCTGCTTGGGAAAGGGTTCAGAACCTGGCAGTGCAACCCGCATCTTTGGGCCAACAACAGCCCAGGTAATTCAGTGAAGAACACATTTAATTTAGTGGTACCCTCAAGGTAACCTCTATTTTTCTTGCATGTTTGGCTTTACTTACTGGATAGAATTTTTTATGGCCAAAACCCCTCACTTTCTTGTTGAAGTATTTGAGAAGTAATTAAGATGGATTGGTTTTTTTTGAAGAGCAGATCTGTTGGGGGATCAGACAGGTGTGGAAATTATATCACTTGTTGGGTTAACATCGTTAATTGCCAGGGGTTTTTAGTCGAACTGCCCAGGAAATCCTTTTGAAAAAAACAAATGGTGCCAATTTGATCCATTTTTCTGTATTATTGGCAAGAGCTGTGACAAAAGTGAAATCATTTTCTGTCTCTGTGTTGCAGGTCCAAGGCAAAAATTTCTTCCTTTCACAGCTTCTTGTGTACTTACCACTAAGTAAAATTAACTCTGAATCAGTGTAGTTTGAGCAAAAGAACATGCAGCTCTATAATCTGCCTTAACTTCCCCCTGATGCTGGTAGTGGCTGCTCTCAAAATTGGTGCTGTTCCCCCTCTTCTAACGGGGTGCACTGTCCATTAAAAGAAGAAAAATAAAAGACTTCGCTCCAGCCTATCAAGGCAGGAACTACCAGAGGAATATAAAGTGCGTTCCCACTTCAAAGGCTTTTGAGCTCACTTGGATTAGACTCCTGTCTGGAACGCTCTCCTGTGGAAGGGCTCTCTCCAGCAGCTAACGAGCTTGGCCCTCTTATGTCTCTGAACTCGGTCCCTCTAAGCTGGGAGTGGTGGGATGCACCCAAGGGGAAGTTGTTTGTGTAGCATTGCCCCTGAAATGTTGTTTCCATCTTGCTTCCTTCCTAAACCAGGTGTGCATTCCTTCAAACTGCATTTCACGGATGTGGCATTTCCCTTCCCTTCATTTCCTCAAGGGATGTTGACGTGTTATTGAACAGCTGCTTTGTTCTGCTCCAGAGATGGGTGCCCCTTCCCCTTGCAGCCTTCTTGAGCTCTGGCAGCCTTGGGGCTGTGCCCACTGCCCTGGGGAGCCTGGGCAGTGCCCAACCAGCCTCTGGGGGAAGAACCTTTGGCTGAGATCCAACCTGAGCCTGCCCTGACACAGCTCCAGCCATTCCCTGGCTGCTGTCCCTGGTCCCCCCAGAGCAGAGCTCAGTCCCTGCCCCTCCTCTGCCCCTGCCCAGGCAGTTGGAACTGCACTGAGGTCTCCCCTCAGTCTCCTCCAGCTGAACACACCAAGTGCCCTCAGTGTCCTCACATGCCTTCAAATTAAGCCCCTTCCCCATCTCCCTGTCTCTCCTTTGGACACTCTCCAATGGCTCAATCTCTTCCTTCCACTGTGTCCCCCCAAACTGCCCCAATGTTGAGGTGAGGCCGCCCCAGGGCAGAGCAGAGCGGGACAATCCCCTCCCTGATGCCCCAGGACAGGGATGTCCCTCCTGGCTGCCAGGGCACTGCTGACTCAGGGCCAACTGGCACCACCAGGACCCCCAGGGCCCTTTCCCAGCTCTGCTTTCCAGCCTCTCATTCCCCAGTCTGTCCATCCATCCAGGATTGCCCCATCCCAGGGCAGAATCCAGCACTTCCCCTTGTTGAATTTCCCGTGGTTGGTGACTCCCAGCCCTCAGATCTGTTGGGGTCTCTGCAGGCCCTCCCTACCTTTGAAGGAGTCCTGTCAGCTTTGTGTCACCTGCAGACTTGCTCAGTGTCCCCTCCAGTCCTGTGTCCAAGGCACTTAGGAAGGTGTGGGAGAGCGCAGGGCCCAGGCTGGAGCCCTGCCTGGACCTCATGGGATTGCTCAGGGGTTGCCAGTGCAGGAGCAGGGTGTCTGTGGCTGATCTGGAAAGGCTGTGTTGGGTACCTGGGACTGCACGTCCCACATGTCTCTGCTGCCACTGTTGGAACCCATCATACAGCTTTTGTTCTCAATTCAACAAAATACTGAAGTGATTCTGTACCTTCACTTACTGAACCTCAAACATTTAACCAAAACCTGTTGTATGGAATAAGAGCCTTAAGCAATTAGGTTTTCTTCAAGAATATTTCTTGGAATAAATATGACAGGGAAGTTAGCTTCATCCTAATTGTGTGTACCAGTGGTCTGCATACACTGCAGTCCTTGCTTTCCTCTCCCAGCTGTTCAATGGGCTTTTTATACATTTTTTGGTTCAGCACAGGGGCTATCTTTCGCTGTTATTTCTGTAGCCTTCTAAGTCTGGAATAATGCTATAATGAAAACAATATCTGTAATCTTAATGGGCTTCCAATTAATGTCCCACTCCTTCCTAGGAGTATCTCTGTTCATCACACAACATCCTTTTAGAAAAGTTTAGAAAACTAAGAATTTATTTATAGAGGAGTTCACAATATTCTATTTAGGCAATGATTTAACACTAAATAAAAAGTGTTCCTTTATTAAAATTTTAAGTACTGTTATGTTTTGAGACTGGGTTTTTTTTGAGTTTTAGACTATGCTTCAGTGCTGCTGAGATCTTTCTTATGGACACCACACAAGAAATAATCCAAGAAGGAGGGCACTGCAGAAGCTGAAGATGAGTCAAAGCTGGGTATCATATGCTCATTTTCCCAAGGAACTCTCCTTCAGTGTGTGGAGAAGCAGTTTCAACATTCATCTGTTTTCACTGTGACATAATTACTCAGTACTTTGGTCACTTTATTCAGTTTATAATTTGCTAAACTGTTTTGGGTTATGCTCCCAGAAGGGAGAAAAATCTGAATTGAAGTATGTGAAGAAAAAAGTATTGAGTACTAAAACAAAATAAAAATTAATCAAAAAATGAGATTATTCTGCTCATTTATTATTAAATGCAGCCCAACCCTCTGTGAAAACATGATGTTCTAAAGGTTTTGAAGAAACCCTTCCCTGCTGCTGTGAGCCAGTGCTGTTGTGAACTTCAGGGTTCCTTCTGGTATGAAGATACTAACAGTGGTTTTGAGTGTCTGCAGCAGTGAGATCTGGGCTGCTTTGGTAGAAGTCCTGCTAATTTTCCCAGGTCAGGATCCTTCTTTCCTGATGCCTTCAGTTTTTCCTCTCGGTTTCTCAAAAACTTGTCCCAGTTGGTCTCCAAAACCTGTTTTCTGCTCACAGACATCTCCAGAGTTCCTGTGGGACTGACAATATTTGCCAGGTGTTGGCTGATGTTGGGATGCAGACCAAACACGTGAAAATATTTATATTATTTGTCAAGTGATTCCCCCTGTTTAATAACACCTGCTAAATGTTTTGGGGCTATTAATGATGTGTCCCCAAGGACCTGAGGAGGTCTGAGTACGTACCAGCTGGTTGGCCACGTTTGTGGTGCCCACCCTGTGGTACAGAGCTCTCTGAGGGGCATGGTTTTATTTCTGATGTTACCCTAGACACTGAGATTACTCACATGGGATTATACCAGTGATGGGTTTGGTACAAAATGTCTGTAAAAACTGGGGTGTCTGCAGGGAGGTTCTCAGAAAGTAGGGTTTTCTCCTTTTGGTGAAGCTGCACAGCTGTTAATTAATCCCTGAACTGCCATGTCACTTCAGTTTTGAAAGAATTCACTGCCCTTTGAATTCAAACATTGAATTCGACCTTGGGACCTGTAAAATTAGCTGTGTGTTTTCTACAACCCTGAATGAATTGCTCCAGCTCTTTGTGCCTCACTTCTTTTCCATATGTATTATAGACTCCTCAGCCCTCCAGAACACGGTTTCTATCGGTGTGTGTTTGTACAGTGCCAAGCGTGGTGGAATTCTGGCTGCAATTACATTCTCTGGAAGTTTTCCTTACTTCAAGTCCTCAGTCTCCAGCTTCCTACCAAAGCCTCTGGACTATTCATCTGGGTGGTGCAGAGAAACACTGCACTGTTAGTTATGTGCAAATAATCTCTGTGCCTTACAGAGCTTTTACAACAATTTGAGACCCTCGTGACCCCTTTTCTGAACTGTACACATGTGTCTGACAATGGAAACTTGTTCTGAAGTTTTCTGGGAGAATCTGCAGAGTGTATCACAGAATCACAGAACATGCTGAGTTGGAAGGGACCCACAAGGATCATCAAGTTCAATTCCTGACCCTGCACAGGCCCATCCCCAGGAGTCACCCCCTGTGCCCCAGAGGATCATCCAAACCCTCCTGGAGCTCTGGCAGCCTTGGGGCTGTGATCACTGCCCTGCTGCCCATGCTGGGAGATCAGCCCAGGGCACGGGGGGTTCTGGGCTGGGTCATGTCCAGCCTCTCCCTCCCCAGCCCCTCAAGTCCTTCTCCCCAGGACTGCTCCATCTGTTCGCCCCCAGCCTGGGTTGGTCCCAGGGGTTTCCTGACCCAGGTGCAGCACCAGAACTTGTCAGCCCTGGAAGCACCAGGTCTTGTTAAACCTTATGAGATTCCCATGAGCAAGGAAGAACAAGTCAAAGGCTGTGACTGTGAGCTGGACAGGCAGCCTCTGATCTTCAGGTAAAAGCTGGTCATCAAAGATGGTTATATACAGAATCTGCAATGCTTTGGATGTGTGTTGGCAGAAATAAGAGGTGAAAAACTCCCTTTGGAAAGTATTAAACTAATTTCTAGCTCAACGATTGCAGTAGAAATCTGGGAGCGTGTTCCTGAATCAGTAATACATACAAAGTAGTTTAATAAAAAATCCTTACCTCTCCCTACAAATTGTGCTTCCACTGTTCCCTAGAAAGATTCAGTAGCATAGCCAATAGGCTGCATCATTACTTTCATTGTGTCAGATGCATCCCCAGAGCTGTGCTGTTTGAGACTTAGGTTCTGAAACAGCAGAAGCTGTATCTGGAATTGATAGATTGAAGGCACAGTCTTCCTGACAGACTTCTGGGGCTGTTAACATGAGGAATGGGCTTAACTCTATTTATTGGCAGATTTTTAAAAGGAATCCTAGAAATATATTACATTGGCTTACATTGTTGACATAAGAAGATTCTGTCCATTATAGAGAAAGCTAAAACTGCAGAACTGATGTTGAACTTTAGTTTAGATTTAGAAAATTATTTTAAAGAAAATTTTAAAATGAAAAATAATGTGGGATAATAGAGAGCACTATAAAAATGCAAGGAGTGAAAAAAAGGAA
Organism: Pseudopipra pipra; assembly: GCF_036250125.1. Classification (NCBI taxonomy): domain Eukaryota; kingdom Metazoa; phylum Chordata; class Aves; order Passeriformes; family Pipridae; genus Pseudopipra; species Pseudopipra pipra. Next base: position 1,283,089 of record NC_087563.1, on the reverse strand, counting down.
TCCTTAACTTAAGGCAGACCTCTAACATGAAATGATGTGAAAGATCCTTGCTTTCATGTTTGTCTATAGGTGCTCCTTGTTGAAACTGTTGCTCCCACTGAACACGAGTCAGCAGTGCCCTGGCAGCCAGGAGGGACATCCCTGTCCTGGGGCATCAGGGAGGGGATTGTCCCGCTCTGCTCTGCCCTGGGGTGGCCTCACCTCAACATTGGGGCAGTTTGGGGGGACACAATGGAAGGAAGGGATTGAGCCATCAGGGAGTGTCCAAAGGAGGGCAAAGAGATGGGGAAGGGCCTTGATTTGAAGGCGTGTGAGGACACTGAGGGCACTCGGTGTGTTCAGCTGGAGCAGAGGAGACTGAGGGGAGACCTCAGTGCAGTTCCAGCTGCCTGGGCAGGGGCAGAGGAGGGGCAGGGACTGAGCTCTGCTCTGGAGGGACCAGGGACAGCAGCCAGGGAATGGCTGGAGCTGTGTCAGGGCAGGCTCAGGTTGGCTCTCAGGCAAAGGTTCTTCCCCCAGAGGCTGGTTGGGCACTGCCCAGGCTCCCCAGGGCAGTGGGCACAGCCCCAAGGCTGCCAGAGCTGCAGGAGGGTTTGGCTGATCCTCTGGGGCACAGGGGGTGACTCTTGGGGATGGGTCTGTGCAGGGCCAGGGGTTGGGCTGGATGATCCTTGTGGGTCCCTCCCAACTCAGCACATTCTGGGATTCTGTGATCCAAGCAGCAGCTTGCTCATATCACAGGCTGTTTTCAACCCCAGAGATTTATCTTGCCCTTCTCAAACAAAGGAGGAGTTCCCTCACTCCAGAGAGGCTGGATGAAGCAGGACAGGCTTCCAGACCAAACGGGTGTTTCCCATCTGTTTAAAGGTTTGGCTCCCTCCTGATGGAATTCCCCTGCATTGCACTGCAGTTCAGTCCAGTGCAGTTCATTCTTTGCAGTTAGAAAGCTTTCTCTACTGTTCACTTCTTTATGTTTCTCAGTGTCTTTATCCTGTCATTTTGAGAAAAACTGTAATGCAAGTGGAAGCCTCTTTCAGGAGGCAGCAATTTGTCTTTAGGAAAACAACTTTAACATATATCAGACAAATATCTGCTTTTACTGATGTGATGCTGCTGTATTTCCACGTTCTGCTGCCGCCTGTATATCGAGGTGAAAATTAAATAGATAGTTTGTTTTAACCTATAAGTACTTGAAGAATAATACTGTATCTCTTGGGTGTTTATTCCTCTAAACAACTTCAATTTTTCTGGTGTTTCTTTGGACAATCTATTCTATTTGTTCTCTTATGTAGTCTTGCAGATTCATATTTTTGAGGAGGAATTTCCAGAGCAGGCTGTAGTATTTGAGCTGGGGTCTGTCTGATGCAGAATTCAGTACATCTTTCACACTGCCTTTTCATATGTACATTTTTTTCTGCAATATGGTGTTGTTCTGTGGTTTGTGCTGAGGCCCCTCCAGGGCTGTGTCCAGTTCTGGGCCCCTCACTTCAAGACAGACATTGAGGGGCTGGAGCGTGTGCAGGGAAGGGAACGGAGCTGGGAAGGGGCTGGAGCAGCAGGAGGGGCTGAGGGAGCTGGGGGGGCTCAGCCTGGAGCAAAGGAGGCTCAGGGGGGACCTTCTGGCTCTGCAACCCCCTGACAGGAGGGGGGAGCCGGGGGGGGTCGGGCTCTGCTCCCAGGGAACAAGGGACAGGAGGAGAGGGAACGGCCTCCAGCTGTGCCAGGGGAGGCTCAGGTTGGACAGCAGGAGGAATTTCTCCCTGGAAAGGGTGTTCAGGCACTGGCAGGGGCTGCCCAGGGAGGTTTGGAGTCCCCACCCCTGGAGGTGTCCAAGGAAGGCCTGGCTGTGGCACTGAGTGCTCTGGGCTGGGGACAAGGTGGGGATGGGGCACAGGGGGGACTTGGTGGGCTGGGAGGTCTTTACTAACCTTAATGATTCTGTGATTCTGCTGCTTGATGTTCAGCTAATTCAATTATTAGATTATTAGATACTATTCTGATAGAATATTCCTTTATACTATACTATACTTACAGAATGTTCTACTATAATCTCCTAATTTGCTGTGGGAAAAAATGCCTTAATTCCTGTGATATAAAATTTTAATTCCTCAAATATTAAAATATTAAGATTTTAAACCCAAAATTTATTTTATACACACACGCAGACACAATATATTTGATGGTATCTTTAGTTGTGTTTGCCAATGCAAATACTTACTGACAACATTTTAAAACTAATTAGGATTATACTGCCATTAGCTGACTACCTTTTGGTATTCTTTGCATATCTTAGAGATAAAAAGCTATATTCTATCCAATTATTTTGCTTTTCAAATTTTTGGACAAAGTTCTACACAGGCTAAAACCAATCAAAATATTTTTATTTGTAAGTAGGCTAAAAGTGTAATGTAAAAATATCTGTGAATTGTTTCAACTGGGATAAAATGTAAAGGCATATGTATATATTCTATACGATACTACATATAAGGCATATATCTATATATCACATATATATGTATATATAAGATATATATGTTCTCTAAGATACTTTCACTCCTGTCCTTGTTATCCTATCTGCTGCTTTTGATACTTTAGGGCATGAACTCCATGTGTGAACTCCATTTTCCCATCTCCATACCCTGCCTGTCTGCTCTTGAAGGAAATGACCTGCTCTGACATGACTTGCTCTTGAGAAACTCATGTTGGCTATCAGTCATCTCTGCCTCTTGCTTCAAATGTTTGTGTAATGATTTGTTCCAGCATTTTTCCAAGAACTGAAGTAAAGTGAAAAGGCAATTGCAGCAGTCTCTGGAACTTTCAGGTGCCAAGTACCCTGTGACGTGATGCATCTGGGGTGGTTCAGCCCGAACAGTGGATCTATTTATGTCTCTCCAGCTCTTCTCTCCCAGTGCCCAACTGCACCTCTTCCTTTCCTCTGCTGGGTTGTTCCACTCTGCCACTGCTACTTTCTCACCCTCCTCACTTGAGTTTGTGGGTAAGATACATAAGTAGCTAAAATGTGTTCCAGGCAAAGCGCTGGGACTTTGATAGGAGTCATTCCGTGTTCAACACAAAGTGTACAAATCTTCCTGCAGTTTTAGTCGAGCTTTTGGCCTCTTGTCACTGCTTATTATTGTTGGTTTGTGTTTAAAAACAAATGCACAAATAGCAAAAGAATGGGCTTGTTAATTAAAGATTGTCTTGTGGAATTAAATACCAAATAGCCTTTCCTTCAGGGCTGTGGCTGTTCCCAAAACCCGTCTGTGCCCTGTTTCTCTGCAGTGGTTGAAATATGTCAGGCAGGTGTTTCAAAAGTCCTTATGCTGCAGGGAAATATACTCTGATGTAATCTGCCTAATTTGACTCTTTGAATTACTTTCAAGAACACTTGCTGTTTGTAATGGAAATAGCTCCCCAACCACTTCAGAGAGGACTTTGTAATGTGAGCTGGTAAAACTCTGCAGGTGTAGTGCTTTTTTTATTTTATTTAACATCTTAGGTTTGTTTACTTTAATGTGTTACTGAAAAAGTGACATAAAAGTGGTTTAACAAGTCGTTTTTCATTTGAAAAATGTTTTCTTATTAACAAAGTTAACATCCAGTATTCTGCAATAGAACTACCGACTCCAGGAAACCACATCTTGCCCAGGAGAGTATATTTCCTGAGGCTGAAATTCCCCCAAGACTTTTGTTTGAGATTGTACATACCTGAGGCATTTTGGCATAAGCATCAATTAAAAAATGGGAAATGGTGTTTTCCTTGCTAATTTTTGGCTACTGAATGGAGGTTACTGAAAGCCCTGTGTTTAATTTAATTTATTTTTTTTCTTCAATTTACTCCTCTCTCCACCCCCATCCCCATCATGTAAGTTTATGAATTAAGCTGGGTTGCTTCAGGAAAAAGATCCTGAGATGTCAGAATTCATCATCTGGACTATGGAGTTCATTGACTCTTTAGGGTTGGAAATGACCTCCAATGTCATCAAGTCCCCCCTGTGCCCCATCCCCACCTTGTCCCCAGCCCAGAGCACTCAGTGCCACAGCCAGGCCTTCCTTGGACACCTCCAGGGGTGGGGACTCCAACACCTCCCTGGGCAGCCCCTGCCAGTGCCTGACCACCCTTTCCAGGGAGAAATTCCTCCTGCTGTCCAACCTGAGCCTCCCCTGGCACAGCTGGAGGCCGTTCCCTCTCCTCCTGTCCCTTGTTCCCTGGGAGCAGAGCCCGACCCCCCCCGGCTCCCCCCTCCTGTCAGGGACTTGCAGAGCCAGAAGGTCCCCCCTGAGCCTCCTTTGCTCCAGGCTGAGCCCCCCCAGCTCCCTCAGCTGCTCCTGCTGCTCCAGCCCCTTCCCAGCTCCGTTCCCTTCCCTGCACACGCTCCAGCCCCTCAATGTCTCTCTTCCATGAGGGCCCAGAACTGGACACAGCCCTGGAGGGGCCTCACTGAGAGGGACAATTTTTAACAATGGAGTTAATCAGTTGTACCTGACCAAAGGTTGTACATTTTGAGCAAATTGTAATTTAGAAAAATAGAAAACCCCCTGTGTTGGTAACTTGAAGATGATGTTCAACATACAATACCATTGTAGTAATGACACACAAACACATTTAAGCTGGAAAAAAAAAGTGAAAACTCATAATGAAGAGCCAGTGCAGCCCTTGGTTTTCAGATACTGCTTCATCCTGCCGGTGAAAGCACATTCCCAGCTTGGTTAGTGCATTAGTTACCTTTATGGGCATATTTAAAGCTATGTTTCAGTGGAAATAAAAAGATTACCACAATAAAGTGTGGTGTTTCAAGGAAATATGATATTTAGTTGTAGGCTTTACCAGGGACAGCCAGTTTCAGTAGATCTTTTTGTTTAAATGGTCCTTTGCTGTATTTCATCACTCATGGTGCTTTGAACCACTCTGAGTTCAAATATACAAATACTACTTCAATCTCTCAAACGCCTGCCTTTGCACCTGCCTGGGGGCACAGACTCCTCCTTGGTATCATGTCAGGCCCAGGAGTCAGTTTTAAACATCCATAAGGTGGTTAATTCAGAACTTCAAGCACAGCTCTTGTTTCTCAGTCAAGACTACTATTTGCCCTTGCCAAGTCTGGAGTTTTAAATCAAAGCCATTTTTGAATTATCCGAGCACCCAAAAAAAAAAAAAAAAAGAGGATCTGAAAAATAAAGTTGACAGCTGTGAGGGTTTTTTTCCACATTCATCTACCTCAAACAGCTGAATGGATTTTATAAGACTTTCCAAAAATATCCCCCTCTAAGCTAAGGGCAGATTTAGTTAAACAGCAGAAAAAATTAGTAAATCTACTACAACTCACTTTCTGTTTTGACAACTCTTGTCTCTTCCTCACTTGCCTACTGAGGTAATTTACACCAGTGTGTTTTGTTAGTACTGGTATTTCAGGGATGGCTGCTCTCCATGTGAGTATCTGTGTTTATAAAAAGGTTTCTTGCAATTCATTATTTTTCCAGTGAAAGGAGTGGGGTGTTAGTCAGAGGTCAAACCACTGACTGGAGCAGTCACAACTTGTGAACATTTTCTAGCTGAAGTTAAACCCTGAGGAGTGACCCACAGACTGAAACAATTCTGACCAAAATATAAATTGAACCATGGCAATGGAAGAAAAGCATTTGTAAAAAAAGTTACCTTCATTGTGTGAACAAAAAATACAATTATTTTCCAACATGATGCACAGGGAAGGAAGAATAGCTACTACTTCCTGAAGAATAGATTTGCCAGCTCTGAGTGTACCCAAATTTCTGTCCCATTAGTTGCTTTAATGGGGAGCTTACAAATGAAAGTCCACACTTTCTTTGTATTTCAGCGACATTGTGTGGTGTGTAATAACTATTTTCCTCTGACCAGTGTCTCTGTGAGCTGTGTGTGCACACCCAGGATTGCCATGGTCGGTCTAATTAGGTGGAATAAAGAGCTGACAGCAAGCAGTGCCCCCATCCCCTTCCCTTTGAATCCCTAACGATGTTGTGCTCTATAATCTGAGCACATCAGTGGGAAGCTCTAATGAATTAGCTGGTGTTTGTTCCTGCAAGTGTGTATTTTATTACAATAGGCACATCTGGGGAACACCTCATGCTCTGCAGCATCCGCAGAAAAGGACCTGCATTCCAAACCGTAGGTTTTCTTGACTTGTAAATCTGTTTTTATGAGGTGTATGTGTGTGCCTGCCCCAGGAGAGGGAATGCCGTTTCCAAACGGGCATTTGGATACCATATGCTTAGAAAATGCTGGCTATGGCTCAGGAAAAGTCAAGTTCTTCCTCCTAGTAAGTGTTGTGGACCTTCTTAGTGAATGGTTTATCTCTGGAACACACTTTGAGGAATGATGAGCAATAGATGAAAAGCTTGAGTTGCTGTCTGTGATCTGGTCTGAAACGAGGTTGTTCCATAGGTCTTGAAATTGAGGTTCATAGCTGAAGTATTGCCTTTCCATGTGCTCAATCAAAACCACCTTGAAGTCAGCAAAAATATCCCTGTATGGTCAAGTGATGTGAATTTGGGCTTATATGGGTTTGGTAATTGCATGTCATTTATTAATTGAATCTAATAGTTTCATTTGCAAAACAGAACTACAGCAAGTGTTCTGTTTAGATTCAGCTTGACCAGAGACTGTGATATCCCAGAGCAAAAGTCAAAGCATGGTTGCTGGGACCATACAAACGTGGGAAGCATGAACTGCTAGACATTTGTCTCTTTGCAAAGTCTGTATATAGATAATTTAACAGCTCCTGCCAGCCCCCCCCTCCCCAAATATTCTACTGTTTTGAAAGGCATGAAAATGATATAACAAAATTTATAGCATGAAAGAACCAGATTGTAGATGTAAAATTGGCCTCATTAGGACTGTAGTGTAGGATTTGGGTGTTTTTTATCCCTGTGGATGAGTAAACCTGTAAAACTGAGCCCTGAGGAGGTGTAGGATGGAACAAGGAGATTCCTGCCCTAATGCTCAGAGCAGGAAGCGTTTCCATGGCAGTTAATACTGATGTGCTGGATTTAGGGGGTGGAGAGATCTACACAACTCTGTAGTGTAATTCTAATTCTTCCCTCCCTTCTCTGTGCTCACTTTGCACCCCTTAAATAGCTTTGTGCTCCAAACACCCCAGTCTTTTTGAGGTGCTGTTGTATAGCAAAAGGCACCTTTAGTGACCTGTGGTGGGGACAGTCTCACACCCCCAGGGGTGTGTTGGCTCAAAGGCTCCAGGCTCAGCCCAGTCCCTTGGGCTGGGGACTGGGAGCAGTGAGGGGGCAACACTCCTCAGAATGAGTGTAAGGATAGTTCTGACCAGGGTACTGGTCTGTTCCTGTGCCTGTGTGGGAAGGACTGGCCAATTCAGATGCCTTTTCTTAAGCAAGATCCCTGGATATGTTTTTTCTCTCCTTAGGTATGGGTGGATCTGTTTATTGCAACTCACTGCCTTAAGGGAGTTGTCTCTCTCACCTGCAAACCTTCCACTCCCTAATAAAGCAAGAAATCACAGAATAACAAATGTGCTGGGTTGGAAGGGACCCACAAGGATCACCAAAATCCACCTCCTGACCTTGCACAGGCCCATCCCCAAGAGTCACCCCCTGTGCCCCAGAGCATCAGCCAAACCCTCCTGCAGCTCTGGCAGCCTTGGGGCTGTGCCCACTGCCCTGGGGAGCCTGGGCAGTGCCCAACCAGCCTCTGGGGGAAGAACCTTTGGCTGAGATCCAACCTGAGCCTGCCCTGACACAGCTCCAGCCATTCCCTGGGTCCTGTCCCTGTTCATGTGGTCAGTGTATTAACTTCCATTAGACAGGAGGTATTTAATTCTTTCATTTGCTGGGGAAAATGTGACATGAGTGTGGTGGTAGTGTCTAGAAAGAAAAAAACAAGGAAGAAAAATCCTAAATATACCCTGGATGCTTGGGATTGGCAGTGGTGTAGCTACTGCATGGGTTGCATAACTTACTGTGGTTCCCAGGCCTGTTGGGTGAGTGCAGGGAAGCTCAAGTGTTTTTTGTGTAACAGCTCAATGACAGTGGAAAACAACACTGGATGAAGGAACAATAATCCACACAATCAAATGCAAACATCTATTTACATGTGTAAACACATGTTTTGTCAGCCAAGAGGCAAGGAAAAGTCCTTACTGCAGTCCCATCAGCTGACAGGAGGGAATACACAGCTCCAGGGCTTGCTTGTTCCACCCAGAGGGAGGATCTGCTCCCCACGTCCACCTTGGTGGCTCTTCAAGTTCAGGAGGAATGAATTCCTGAGATACTTACAGTCCGTGCCTGTAGTACAGAGTGCTGGGGAGTTTTCACTGAAAATTTCCGTACAAGCAAAGTGGCAAAATAGAATTTATCTCTACAAAGAAAAAATAAATCAAAATTTTGAGCTTTTTTTTTTTTTATGGGTTGTGATCAAAAGCCAAATGGGTTTGTGTCTTTTAGGTATTTCTGGGCAAATTGCTTTTTGGAGCAACTTGGACTCAAAACTATTCCTACCAAATTCCTCTAAGACTTTTATTTTTATTGACTTTTCACTGTTTTGTGCCTTGACAACAACTTGCCTTATTGAATAATTCTTCATTCTGATTAGGAAAATACCATTTTCTGAGCAGTGAGATGGTTTCTAGTGACTCCAGGGCACTTGTTGCTGTTGGCATGAAGTTGCAGATTTGTTTGTTCAAGTATTTCAGATAATTTTGTAGGATTTCATTGGAGGCATTTTTCTACTTCTTTTGCTCTCAGAGCTCTGCCTTCCTGGGCATCTCTGGCTTCCTGGTGGGTTCATCCAGGATGCTGCTCTATCTGCTCAGGCTGAGATCTCACACACACACTGAGTGTCTGTTCACCATCTGCCCAATTTAGAGCTGTCCTCATGTGTGACAGACAGACCCACACTTAAAAAACTTGTGCACAGTGGTCAAACATGCCTGGGTTGTGCCCACTGGTGACTGCGTGGCCTCTGGCCAGGTGGAACCCACGGCCAGGTGGAACACTGGAGCTCCATCAGAACAGAACCCTGTTTTCAAAGCAGTTTTCCTTCTGTTTGTTCCAGAAAGGATTCTGTGTGCAGGCAGGGGGGTTGTGGAGCTGTTTTCTGAAACTGAAATAACTGTAAAGCTTGAGTAGTTTTCCTGCCCCCAGCATGACTTGCCTCAGGGCTGACCTGAGGCTCAGCTGTGGGTGGAAGGGAGTTTTTCTGCTGTGGGAATGAGGGGCTGGTGTTTTACTGGGAATTTCGTTGAAGAAAGGGGGGAGTCAGACCTGCTGTGCCCACCCTCGGCATGACAGGGCTGTGGCTGTTGCTGGTGGTGAGGTCTGACCCTCTTTGTTCTCCATCATCAGTAGCTGTTGCTAAGCCAAAAGTGTCTCCTGTTTCACTGCTGAGCAGGACTCAGCCTGGTTTTCCAGGCCCAGGTCAACTCAGAGCAAGTGGTGTTGACATTCATGAGTTTCACAACTTTCTCCCCTTCTTTGAAGGCCCTGCATGGAGAAATCACATGCCTGTATGCCCTTGTTTTGCTTCAAATAAATTGTTATCCCTCAAAGATGCTTGAGAAGAAAGGCCAAAAAGTATCTTTGAGTTCAGCAAACAAAGGACAAATACAGAAAGTATAGTCATTGTTTTTTTGAAACTCATGACTAAAAAGGCAGTTTTTTTATGTTTTGAAACCTGATGTTAATTAAGTACTTCTGGTTACCATTGCTGGGTGAGTTGATCTTTCTTTTAGTTCCCCATCTGCAAAAAGGGGATAAATATTTTCCTACCGCACAGAAAAGTCATGTTGAAAAAGTACAAAGTCCAGATACCAAGGTAGTGGTGACCATATAAATATCTAAGGTTAAACATACTTACACCAGGATTTGAAAATGCATTTTATCTCTAGCAATACATTTTCTGTCTCCTTTAACAGACCTGGTAACTCGCAATATTTCAGTGCTGAGAAAGCCATGAAGGTAGATTAATAACACTGTAGATGTTTTATTTTTGTATGTGGGCAAGATAATATCATTAATATCTGTCTTCCTTTGGCTGGTTTAGTGTGGATTTTGCACAGAAGACTACATTAAAAAGAGATTACCCTGCTATGACCCACTGAGTTTCCCTTTCCACCCAAAAAATATGGGAGAGAGCCAGGATGCTTTAGTCCAAATATAAATGGATGTGCTTCACCAGTGCTCTGGTATGCTTTGGAGTTTTAAAAATAAAATTGGAAATCAATGCAAAATGTCTGCTTTGCTGCAACATCAGGGCTGTGAGTACCCCGATGGAGGGCACTGCTGGGGCTCAGCCTCCCTTCTGTCGAGCCGGAGGGATTATTGAATGTCTCGCTGTGGTCTGGCATAGTGTTGATATTTTGTGTCACTCCCACCTTTTTGTCATCTTTGTATCCCATTTCAGAAGAGGATTCTAACAAACCCGAGTTTCTTTGCACATGGATGATGGAGTTTCCCAGTTTTCACTGGAAATCTGTTGCATTTGTTTGGAGGTTTGCTGGAAGCACCTCTCAGGCTTTAACTGTCTGCTTTCCTTCAACTGAAAGAAAACAATCACATAAAATTTTTCTACAATTATCCTCTTTGCTTGCAACAGAGACCTTGTTATTTGCTGTTTCAGATGGAAAGCTACCAGAAGGCCTGTCATAAATGCAGGCCATTATTTATAGAAAGCTTATATTCCCTATTAATTTTGAGGCATTAATTTTTCTGCAGGCAGCTATTAAGTCGTGTTTTACATGTAGCTCACTGAATGACCCAGTTTTCAGACTGGATGAACATCAGAAACTGTCCCTGATTTCAAAGGTCCATCTCAGAGGTCTGTAACTGCACCCAAGACTATTTTACAAATCAAGTGGAACCACAGCCAGGACATTTTCTTTCACACATAACCTGACCTGTTCAGAGGACACATTTGCCATGTTTGAGGCATGGCATGGATCATTTACCTTCAGTGAAATATTTGAAATGCTGTGAAATAGTTACTATAGCTGAGGGAATTAGAAACTGTCAACTGAAGCAACATAGTTACAGAAATAGTCTGTCTCTGTTTTTCTTAGAAGCCAAATGGGTTCATCCAGGAAACAAAATGCATGGAAATCACTGGTTGCAAGAGTCTTTTGGATTGCTGAAGTCTCTAGTCCAGAAGAATTATTGCTAGGAAACATTAAATGAGCCCACTGGTAGTGAAAGTGCAGAGATACCAAATTCAGCATCAGCTGTCCAGGCTCTGCAGCAGTGCAGGAATCTTGGAATGAATCATAGAATGCTTTGGGTTGGAAGGAACCTTAAAGCCCAACTCATTCCACCCCCTGCCATGGGCAGGGACACCTTCCACTGGCCCAGGTTGCTCCAAGCCCCATCCAACCTGGCCTTGGACACTTCCAGGGATCCAGGGGCAGCCACAGCTTCTCTGGGCAACCTGTGCCAGGGCCTCCCCACCCTCACAGGGAACAATTCCTTCCCAATATCCCATCTAAACCTACTCTCTATCAGCTTGAAACATTGAAAGAGAAGAAGATATATCAAATTGGGAAAGTCGGTTTCGCAGGCAGGAAACTCGTTTTCTCCCTGTATTATCATGAATATCCAAATGACTTTTGATGACAATTACGGATGTTTCACCTGGTCAGGGAAGTACCTTAAGGACTCCTTCAAATATATTGTCATTTGCATATTTTGAAGTTTTCTGGGATAATTTGAGGGGATAAATAGCGAAACAGGGAACTGTGGTGTAAGGCTGGGGATGAAAATGATAAATCTGTGGATGTGGATCAGAATAACACTGTGTGTTCAAACAGTGTGGGCAGAAATGGCAGGGGGCTAAGGATCTGCTGTGAAGTACTTGAGAGCCAGAGGATTTTAATTTTAAATACCAGGATCTAGCAGCAAAGGTTGGATTAAAACCTTGTATTTTGTGTCTGTTTGAGGCAGATATTTTTACACATGACATTGTGCTACACTTCTGACTTGACTTTACCGAGAACCATCACCCAAGTCGCACCTTTCTGGGAAGCTGGATTAGACTTCAGACATAGAGTAATGAGTTCCAATTTGGAAAGAATCCACTCCACAGTTGTCAAGAGTCAGTATGTATAAAAAACCCCAAAGACTTCACAAATTTCACATTTAGGAAGAACACCCCAGGTCTCTGCTGCACAACTCTGATGCCGTCGATGTGAACTGATTTGTCTTGGCAAGTAAGTGGGGGGAATATGAGAAGGTAGCAAATTGCAAGATTATGTGAAAAGCCTATGATTTCATTTTACCAGAGAGGTTCTCCTTGTTTCCTTTTCTCTTATATTACAATGACTAGTCAATGGTCTGATGGCTGTACTCGGGGATTAGTGTCACAGGCAATTCATCATGAGTCAAATATATGCTCTCTTGGATGAGCCATATTTTCTTGCTTATAATCACACTTTCATTGTGCACACCAGTCAGAGGAAAAGCTCTTCATCAGTATTTGGTTGAACATACTTGTACCAGATGTAGATTAGTGAGGGCTTTTTTTTCCATCTGGGAAATATCAATACAGATACCGGTTTAGCTTTTTAAGACAATGGAGAGATTGTATGAGGGTATTTTATACCTGTGAAGGTTGTGTATATGCCCTGTGCTGCTAATTCATCTCATCTCTCTGGTTTTCTCTAGGCAAACTACTTCTCTGTCAGTTTTAATATTTTTACAGTGATGTGGAAGGACTAACATTTAACGCTTCATAGGGCAAGGAAAAGGCACGAGCCCTAAAACTGTGCATGGAAATTGCAATTTTGATCTGAAAGGAACAGCCCTAGAGATCTGCAAAATCAAGATGAAGCCCTTTGGTCTGTATTCAGAACTCTCTTGGAGCCTACAAGTCTCAATGTGATGTATTTGCCAGTGTATTCTTAAAGGGCCTCAGCATCCAGAGCCTGGAAATTATTTGACTACCTGTCCATTGCCTCTAAGTCTGCAGTACTTAATTGGGGCTCTCAGCTTGATATTGAGCTCTTCTCTGGGTTTTTTAATTCTGAGGCTGTTTGTATGGGCGATATTTCCACAGTTTTGGTGTAACTGCTGTTAAAAGTCAAACTGTGCAGCAGGTTCACCATTGCAGGACTCTGGTCCAGTTTTCCAGGAACAGTATTAGATTACAGAATCACAGAATCATTAAAGTTGGAAAAGACCTCTAAGTGTCAAGAATAGCTTCCTATCAGCAATTCCATGGAACACACAGAGGCACTGGTGGAATAACAACATACTGCATGCCCATGGGGGGGGGGGGGGGGGTAAATGATGGGCTGTTGGAGCTTGTTGGGAAGTGGGTTTATTTTTCATGGACTAATAAGTGAAAAATAATAGATTAATAGATGCTTGATACATCACCAAACTTTAATTTTGAAGTTGAATTCTGAAGTTGAGAAGATTCCATACTTTTAGCTATGTTCTCCTGTTTTTCATCTCCATCTTGCCAGGGTTGGGTGAGCTTTCTTGGATAGGAATGAGCCTTAAGATGTGCCACATATTTGGATGAATCTGAATTCTTTGTGAAATCTTTGGCCCCACTGCCAAACTCCTGTAAACTCCTACCAGCCCTGGTACAAAATGAGCAGTCTTTGGTTTGCTTGCCATAGCCTTTAAGGAACTGTGAGCTGGGAATCAAAGTGCCAGTGTTGCTCTGGGCCTAGATTTGTGATTTCATCTGTGACTGGGAGCTGTAGATCCCAAACCAGTTATGTCACAAGTGGGATGAGGGAAGAACTAGATGTGGTACCCACATCCCTCCAGTGTTTGTACCAGAGCGGGACCTGAGGATGAGACACTCATGTTATACATCAGAGGATTTCCACTGCAAAAATTAGTGCTGGCATGGCCTTCAAAATACTGAAAGCTCAACTAATGTTAAACATACTGAATTATTTTTGTTGTCAACCCAAATTCAAGGTCAATAGCAAATGGACGTAGTAGAGCTACAGATGCTGGACTGAGTAGCAACATGGTTTGTAGACTATGTGGAAGTTTTCAAAATAAGTCAGTTCTGTGCTGGTGTTGGGAGGATGTATAGCTGAGCTGTGCTTAGGAACCTGCAGTAATCATCACTCAGGGCTCTCAGAGCAGTGGACTGAGTCACCAAATTGTGGAAATGGAGTTTTTATTCCTTTTGTGGGTGATGGTCCCTTTGTTCTGGCAATTTTAAAATTCAGTTTCCAAGGTAAATCTCCAGTTTGAGAAAGATAAATAATTAGAGGTGTCAAATCCTTCTCAGTTCACCATTAAACCCACTACCAATCCTGTCAGTAGTGCAGCTTCTGAGGGTAAATGTGGCTGCATGTTTTCTTGAAATGATTCTTGAAGTTATTGAGGCTCTGGGTGTAAGTGGTGAGGAAAAGGTGTGATAGAGAAGTAATGCCAGGGAGAAGGTCAGAGAGACCCTCTAAGCTTAACTTAAACACATGGTCTAGTTTAAGTAGTACTTGAGTACTCATTTTACTTGCACACACGATCCCAGTGCCCGCAGCAGAACCTGTGTGCTGAGAGCAGGAGGCATCTGGAAGCACCTTGCAAGGTAGGGCTAGTTAGAGGTCACACACCACAGAGAAAACCCAAAAAACAAAAAAAGAACGTTTTCCCCCTGTTTTTCATAGCATTTGGACTCATGCCTTCACAGATCAAACTAGGAGAGGAGTTTTCCAAGGACAGCAGAAGGGACTAGGCAGGGACTGTGTGTCTTTCAGCCTGAAGATTTGGGAACCAGGTGATTCCTGCCTTCCTCTGTGGGTGGGGAGATGTGCTGGCAGAGCTGGCTCCAGGCAGATTCCCTGGTTGAGCCCAGCTCTGCCTGGTCAGTGCAGCAAGGCTCTGTCCTGGTGCTGGTGACAGGGGCTGTGGCTCCTTCTCGCACGGGGTTGGGTCCAAGCACCCTGAACCTGCGAGGTCTGCCCGTGAGGGAGGTGCTGAAGGTTGGGTCTGTAATGGCAGGAACCCTCTCACTGTTATTTCTGCACAGTGAGCTGGAGGAAGGATTGGTCACTGCAACATGGGAAGGATATTGAGCCATTAGAGAGGGTCCAAAGGAGGGCAAAGAGATGGGCAGATTTTTAAAAGGAATCCTAGAAATATATTACATTGGCTTACATTGTTGACATAAGAAGATTCTGTCCATTATAAAGAAAGCTAAAACTGCAGAACTGATGTTGAACTTTAGTTTAGATTTAGAAAATTATTTTAAAGAAAATTTTAAAATGAAAAATAATGTGGGATAATAGAGAGCACTATAAAAATGCAAGGAGTGAAAAAAAGGAATCCTTAACTTAAGGCAGACCTCTAACATGAAATGATGTGAAAGATCCTTGCTTTCATGTTTGTCTATAGGTGCTCCTTGTTGAAACTGTTGCTCC
This sequence comes from Pseudopipra pipra, assembly GCF_036250125.1. Lineage (NCBI taxonomy): Eukaryota > Metazoa > Chordata > Aves > Passeriformes > Pipridae > Pseudopipra > Pseudopipra pipra. The sequence continues at coordinate 1,267,709 of NC_087563.1, read as the reverse complement.
CACTGAACACGAGTCAGCAGTGCCCTGGCAGCCAGGAGGGACATCCCTGTCCTGGGGCATCAGGGAGGGGATTGTCCCGCTCTGCTCTGCCCTGGGGCGGCCTCACCTCAACATTGGGGCAGTTTGGGGGGACACAATGGAAGGAAGGGATTGAGCCATCGGAGAGTGTCCAAAGGAGGCAACAGAGATGGGGAAGGGCCTTGATTTGAAGCCGTGTGAGGACACTGAGGGCACTTGGTGTGTTCAGCTGGAGCAGAGGAGACTGAGGGGAGACCTCAGTGCAGTTCAACTGCCTGGGCAGGGGCAGAGGAGGGGCAGGGACTGAGCTCTGCTCTGGGGGCACCAGGGACAGCAGCCAGGGAATGGCTGGAGCTGTGTCAGGGCAGGCTCAGGTTGGATCTCAGCCAAAGGTTCTTCCCCCAGAGGCTGGTTGGGCACTGCCCAGGCTCCCCAGGGCAGTGGGCACAGCCCCAAGGCTGCCAGAGCTCCAGGAGGGTTTGGCTGATCCTCTGGGGCACAGGGGGTGACTCTTGGGGATGGGCCTGTGCAGGCCTAGGAGTTGGACTGGATGATCCTTGTGGGTCCCTTCTAACCCAGCAGCCAGCTGTGATTCTGTGATAGGATGTGATTAAGCAGGAGTGTTGCTGCGTGGCAGGAAGTTCTGGGCAGTTCTGCTGCTCAATGAGCTCTGAGACATACCTAGACATCCAAATTGCCTCTTTTTAAGAAGGCCAAATGCTCTTCCCGTTGCTGTTCTGGGACGCTCATGCCACTGGGTGTATAACTCAGTTTGTTTGGAATTTCAGGATCAGACAAAATGTTGTTATCCACTTCAGAGGAAAAGCCTTAGAAAAAGGAGGGAGGAAGCTGAATTAATAGTTGGAAAAATGAAAAATGTTTAAAATATTTTTTGAGGAAAAAAACCCAAACCCTCAATGAACAGTCATTCCACTCAGCCTCTGGCCAGTCCTTGAATGCTTCTCTTCCAGAATGTCTGAGTATGAACAAATCACAACATGATCCTGGGAACTCTGCAGCCACACTTGTTATTCTGTGCATGGCATCAGGCACCATCTGCAGATGGAAAGACTGGAAAACTTTGCAGTTTCTAAACCTCACCTCGTTATAGCACAGAGTACAATTAGACCTGCATGGACAGTTCATAGTTCCCAGGAGAGGGAATAAAGCAGCAGTGTCGTAGAATTCACACACAGCACAGCTGAAGCTGTCTTGGAAAACTAATACACTGAGTAGGTTTTGGAAGAGGTCATGGCCAGAAATAAAGACTTGTAAGGGAGAAAAAAGATAACTCTGTCATTTTTGGTTTTGATTCTGTTTTTGTTTTTTAATAATCAGAGCAAACTAACAGCAAATATGACATTAAAACTAATTTTGTTATTTCCAACATCTCATTATCTTCTTGTGGACAAAACATCAGAATCTGCTTAGGGATCTCCTTTATTAACATTGAATATCAAATTCCTTGGGTAAAACTGCCTCAATACAACCAAAAGCCTTTCAGAGTTTGAGTTGTCTTCCAAGGAAAGCTTGAGTAAATCCCTTTGATAAAGAGAATTTGGCCATGAGCAGGGAGGAAATGTGCTTTCCGGGTGACAGCATGAGCATAACAGTTGGGATTCCAGCCTTCTGCTCTTCTAAGTTCTGTGTTTTTTTTCTGAAAAAAATGAAAAGTTTCATGTGTCTGTTGTATCAGTCTCTTTGCTCTGAAATTGAGTGGATGTAAATGAATCCAGGAACAGTCTTATTTATCATCTGTTTAAGTGGATTTGAGATGTTTGGGTATTGTATAATCAAATATATGGCATTTCACTGAATTATTGGAGCAGGACTTGCAGCTTTTTGTGTTGCTGGTCTCACAGGCCTGGCAGCTGACTGGTGGGCATTGTTAATAAAGGAATATTCAGAAGAGTGTGAAAGCCTCAAGAAAAACACATGTTCATTTCAGCTCCTATTCTTTCCCAGTCTAACTAAAAATTCTAGCTAAAGCTTTGGAGACAATCTTCTGAATCCAGGTGGTAAAAGGTCATAGTGCTTTAATGTGTATAATCACAAATGCTGCTAATGCTCATAGAACTCTGCTCCCATTTCAGAGCTCAGCCATGGACTGCCTGCTGGATTAAATTCTGGTGATTAATTGTATGCTATTGGAGATATAATGGGTCCTTATTTTAAAAATTCATCAGCTGTTGAGCTCATTGAGGTGTTTTAATACATTCATCAGTATGAGCTCAGTGGGATTTGAAGTAGTTGTGTTTCCTAGGACAAAATGTTTAAATAAAACCTCATAATCATTCTGGAATTCGAGCTATGAGCTGTGTCATCTTGTGAGTATGTGCCTGTTCCAGATAAAGTCCTTCCTCACCCTGATCCTCCTGGCTGGATCCTCACCAGGTGAAGGTCTCACTAGAAAATTTCTACTGTGAACAGCACTTTCAAGCTGAGCATTGGTTCTGTTACTTCTTGTTTTCTCTGTGGAACCTCTTGATTGTAATAAGTGATAGGATGAAAGGAAACAGCCTCAAGTTGTGCCAGAGGAGGTTTATATGGGATATTAGGGAAAATTTCTTTGCTGAAAGGGCTGAAGGGGCTCATGGGGGAGAGGCTGGACATGACCCAGCCCAGAGACCCCCATGCCCTGGGCTGATCCCCCAGCATGGGCAGCAGGGCAGGGGGGATTCTGCCCCTCTGCCCCTCAGCTGAGACCCCCCTGCAGAGCTGCTCCAGCCCTGGGGAACAACACAGGGAGGACATGGAGCTGCTGGAGAGAGACCAGAGGAGGCACCAAGATGATCAGAGGGATGGAGCAGCTCTGCTGGGAGGAAAGGCTGGGAGAGTTGGGATTGTTCAGCCTGGAGAAGGGAAGGCTCCGGGGTGACCTAATTGTGGCCTTCCAGTGCATGAAGGAGTCGACAGGAAAGATGGAGAGAGACTATTGACAAGGGCCTGGAGTGACAGGACAAGGGGGAATGGCTTCAAACTACCAGAGGGCAGGGTTAGATGGGATATTGGGAAGGAATTGTTGGCTGTGAGGGTGGGGAGGCCCTGGCACAGGCTGCCCAGAGAAGCTGTGGCTGCCCCTGGATCCCTGGAAGTGTCCAAGGCCAGGTTGGACGGGGCTTGGAGCAACCTGGGCCAGTGGAAGGTGTCCCTGCCCATGGCAGGGGGTGGAATGAGATGAGCTTTAAAGGCCTCTTCCAGTTCAGGCCATTCTGTGATCCTGTGATTCAGATGAGAGGTGATGATAAATTTTAATAATTCTGTGGAGCTTAAATCTACTAAAGCATTTCTGTCAAGCAAATCCCTCAGGCATATATTTTGAGGCTTTTCCAATGGAACCAAACATCTGTTTGTTGTTTTGTGGAACAGTGTCTCAAGAGCCCATGTTTCACCTAGAGAAGGGTGTGCTTGTACACCTTGTGTGCTCTTCAACCAGGAATTGTTAAAGATTGGTGCTGGATGCTCAGTGGGGGAGCAGCCCTGTGAGAGGCAGGCCCAGTCTGTGGTGAGAGCTCTGAGCCAGCGGGTTCCTACAGCTCTGTCTAGACCGAAGAGGTCTGGAAATTTCAGATTAGCTTTGGATAAGCCTCTGAACTTCTGGATGCTTCTCCTTCCCAGATCAGACCTCTAAAGAGCTTGAGGTTTGTCCGTTGCTAATTTTCATGTGCATTACATTAGAAACCCTGAAGTGGAAATATTTCTTATTTTAAAAATAGAATAATAAAACAATAAATCAGAAGGAAAAGCATGCTGAAAAAAATGTAGAAAAACAGATGAAAAGCAAAAGGGGAAAGTCAACTTCGTAAAAATACCCAACATGCCAGGCCCTTCAAATATGATTTCCTGTGCATTACGCTTTAAAAAGCACAATATTGCAGCATGGTCTCACATGAGGTGCCAAAAATATGAAAGTATAAAGCCTTGTTTGATCTCGAGAGTTGAATGGATGTCATCTGACCCATCCACGATCTGATCCTAGACCTAGGACATGTCAGATGATTTTCCACTCACTGAGTGTCTGCACCACTCCCTCGTCTCTCCCCCACCCTGTTTTTGGGCAGATAGTGCTGACACGCTTCCTGTTATGGGCTGCTGGGTCCTGCTCTGGAGCATCCTGGCACAGAGGGCCTGTGGCTTGGGCAGAGCACTTCAAAAGCACTTTCTGGCCCGGGGAAGAAATATTTTGAAGTGAGTTTGGATGCTTCCCAAAGCGACCTGCTCCAAGCAAGTAGAAAGCTTACATTATCTCATGTAAAAGCCCCAGCTCCTTTAAGGAACCTGCCAGAGGTTTATGGAATAGTGTGTTACTGCTGAGAAACCCTGACAAATGCAGTGACTGCTGATGAAAGTGAAAAGCATCAACATGATGGTAACAGAGGTAATAGCTCAGAGCTGTGTGTCTGCTCCTAATTGCTCAGAGTGTAGAATAAACTTGATGTGTATTTTGCAAATGGCAAAATGAACTTGTTTGGTGATTAGTCAAAGCCACCTGAGTGTGTAGTGGAAGCTACAGAAGACAAAAGGGAGGGAAACTTTAAAAATAACGTTTGCTTAATATGAAGAAGTTACAGCCATTATTAATACATCTTCTGGAATTAATATTTCATACCATTTCTCTCTACTTAGTGAAAGTTCGTATAACTAGAAGGACATTGGGAGCTTAAAAAAAAAAAGATACAAGGGAAAAAGCAGAAACACATTGTTTCAGTACAAAAGCAGCTCTTGCCAGAGTTCTTGAACACATAATCTTGAAACGGAGTAGTAACTACATCATGTTCTTACCAGTGACTCTCCAGATACCTAATTTGCAGTTAGAAGGTTATTGGTTTTGTGCTCAGTGGTTCTTTTCCTACAGTAAATCAGTTGTGAGGTGACTGCTCATGACTCTGTAGTTCAGTGGCGTCAGAAAACATCCCTTTGCTGCAAATCATAGATGCAGGAGCTCAGAAACAAGCTGAGATGCCTTTCTCCTCCTCAGGAGGCTGTTTGACAGTCTCACTGAAATGCACACTTGGGGCCTGTATTCCAGGGCTCTCCATGATTTCTGCTGGTGGGAATTGCAGGATGGGGACAGGCCACCCTGCGAGCAGGGAGAGAGCCTGAGCCTGCAGGGCTCCTGGCTCAAGAGGCTGAGTGGGTTTTTTTAAAATCCCTAAATGCACTTGTTAGTTTGCCTGCTGTAAATTAGTCTGCACAAATCATTTGGGAAAAGTTGCCATCTAATTAAATTGCATAAGCAGCGATGTACTTTCGTCAGTCTTCCCGTTTTCACAAGGTGATTGGGAGAGCAAGGGGCTGAATGGGGACAACTGTGAGCCAAAGGAGCAGGTTAATAGGATTCTCTGATGAAGAGCAAAAGATCAGCAACAGTTCAAGCACTTCAGAGCAACAAAGAGCTTCAGGAAGGTGAGACACCATGTGCCAGACCATCACACCGGGTGCACCCACCAGTTTAACTTTATAGATTTTCAGCCCTTAAAGAGCATCCAAAGGAGGCAACGAAGATGAGGAAGGGCCTTGATTCTCAGGTGCCCCAGAAGATCATCCAAACCCTCCTGGAGCTCTGGTAGCCTTGGGGCTGTGCCCACTGCCCTGGGGAGCCTGGGCAGTGCCCAACCAGCCTCTGGGGGAAGAACCTTTGCCTGAGATCCAACCTGAGCCTGCCCTGACACAGCTCCAGCCATTCCCTGGGTGCTGTCCCTGGTCCCCCCAGAGCAGAGCTCAGTCCCTGCCCAGGCAGTTGGAACTGCACTGAGGTCTCCCCTCAGTCTCCTCTGCTCCAGCTGAACACACTTAGTGTATCCAGGGACAAGCTCCTGCCCCAGTCACTGAGTGGGGCAGTAGTTGACTCCTCCTTCCAGCCCTCAGTTGTTTAAGTTTCAGCTGGATCCTCCAATAGATAGAGGACCTCTGGAGGACCTCAGTACCTCTGGGGTGCTGAGAATTCCTCAGCCCCGGAAGCATCTCCCTCTCATTCTTGTGTGTCTGTGTAACAAACAACGACAGACCTACTGCAGGATGACTTGGGCATTGTCAGGCATCCGTTTGAAACCCCTTTGTGCCTCCCTCTGACTGACAAAGTTCTTGTGGCTTCTGGTCCCTGCTTTGGGCCCCATGCAGCCTGTGCTGTTCCCTGCTGTTCCTCACTGTTCCAGTGCACACAGGTGGCAGATGTTGTACCTCACTAATGAGTTAATTTTTGATAATTGGCAGAAGTGTTCAGACCAGGAGCATGTGTGTGATGTGCTGGGAGATGTGCTGATGGCAGGTGGGATTCCAGCAGGGAAGGGGATGCTCAGTGGATACTCGGGGCTGTACTTTATCCCTTTTTGGCACTGATGTCCTGCTCTTGAATTTTTCTATTGCTAGTGTAGGGTTGAATTAATATAACCAGGTAGCCATGCTTATCTCTCTTCTTACTTCAAAATTTCCCCTCAAAGCACCCTATATGATCCTTATCCATCTGTATCATAAACTAGACTTTAGTGTATAGTGAGGTCTCAACTTGGGATATTTAGATTTACCATAATTTAAGTAATAACTGCTTGATCACATTGCTGGTCATGTGGTCACTTTGAAAAAAAAAAGTGTTTGTGGGAAAACTAACACTTTCTTCCCTTTGTAACAAATATTACCCAAATTATCTAAAAATTACCTGTTCCTAGAGAGGCTGTACTGATTTTTTTTGCCAGGGAACTTCAGCATGGGAATGACTCCAAGTGTGTGTGCACAGTGGTATCAGCTGTTTGTCACTACTTTGAGGGACAGCTCTCATGTAGTGTTCTGTTTCCTTACATAGAGAACCAAAATCACCCAGAGCAAACAAAATAACAAAAATAACCCTTCCTGAGTACACTTTACACTTTCAGGACTCATTTGTAAACTTCCTTTCTCAATATTCCTGAAAAATTGTTATTGTCACAGCACTACCAGGAGCAAACCACAGTGGGGAGTTTGTTTTTGAGCCTTAGACAGTTTCCTGAACTACATTTACCCTTTGATGACCTTGCTTGTTAACACTCTAATTCATAATTTGTGTCTCTGAAAGGAGTCCTCTCCCAGTACCTGCTGCATTAAATCCACCTTCCGAACATTATGGCACTTTTAAATAGTACAGCTTTGGCTTCCCTTCTTTAAATTACATATTCCCTTTGTTACTTATGCAAACCTGTCATATTCTATTGCTCCATTCATTGACTAAAATACCTTTAATATATGCCAGACTCTCTGACCCTTTCTGTTTTTCTTTCTAGTCTTTCTATTTTAACATAGGATGACCAAAACTGGCAGAAACAGGCAGAAATCTGAGCAGGGATGTGGCCAGAGGAGATTTGTAATTTTTATTCCTTATTTATAGATAAAACCCCTGGAATTCCTCCTGTTTTTTGAGAATAACTGTGATGTGATTTTTTTTGCCTTATTTCACCAGGTTTCATTAAAACCATGGGCAATCCCTTAATCTGAGATCTTGGACTGTGAATGCAATAAATGCTGAGCAGTGCAACGTTTGTTCCTGCCATGAAAACCAGTTTTTTTTTCTCTGCTGTATCCATCAGAAAAGTTTAATTTCTTCAGATATGCATAAATTTAAATTCTCTCACTGAGTTGGGTAATTAATAATTTTTTGCTTACTTTTGGTTATTTAAAATACCTAATTGATTGAACAAGTTTTTGTTTATTAATAAGAACATAGTTCTCAATCAAATTTGTGACACAAACACTGGTGAAATGTAAAAACCCTTTTTCATGGAAACCCAGCAGTGTTCGTGTTTTTTAATTCCCTTACATATTCTTGCCAATAAAATACTGCGAAGAAGCAGAGAGGCAGATTTATTAATTACTGTTTGATAGAGTCAGCTGAGGCTCTGGGGAAATGGTTTCTTCTAAACTTGGCCCTCAGTCCAAGACAGACATTGAGGGGCTGGAGCGTGTGCAGGGAAGGGAACGGAGCTGGGAAGGGGCTGGAGCAGCAGGAGCAGCTGAGGGAGCTGGGGGGGCTCAGCCTGGAGCAAAGGAGGCTCAGGGGGGACCTTCTGGCTCTGCAACTCCCTGACAGGAGGGGGGGGCCGGGGGGGGTCGGGCTCTGCTGCCAGGGAACAAGGGACAGGAGGAGAGGGAACGGCCTCCAGTTGTGCCAGGGGAGGCTCAGGTTGGACAGCAGGAGGAATTTCTGCCTGGAAAGGGTGGTCAGGCACTGGCAGGGGCTGCCCAGGGAGGTTTGGAGTCCCCACCCCTGGAGGTGTCCAAGGAAGGCCTGGCTGTGGCACTGAGTGCTCTGGGCTGGGGGACAAGGTGGGGATGGGGCACAGGGGGGACTTGGAGGTCCTTTCCAACTTAAATGATTCTCTGGTTCTGTAACTGCAGCAAAAGCAGCTCTAAGTGTTTGTTCTATGAGTCCCTATTCTGTGCCAGATGACATTTTTTCACGAGCAAAAAGAAAATGAAGGGTAGTGTTGGCAAGATAAGAAATGTTGAGAAAGACTGTGTTGTTCATCTTTATACCTTGATCTTCAAGTCTTGGTTGGGCAGGAAATGTATTTTTTCCATATTTATATTATCATTTGAAGTAAAACAGGCTTTTTCAAGTCAAGGGGAGATGTCATAATAGAATAATAGAATGGTTTGTATTGAAAAGGACCCTACAAACCATCTTGTTCCACGCCCTGCCATGGGCAGGGACACCTTCCACTAGCCCAGGTTGCTCCAAGCCCCATCCAACCTGGCCTTGGACACTTCCAGGGATCCAGGGGCAGCCACAGCTTCTCTGGGCAACCTGTGCCAGGGCCTCACCACCCTCATAGGGAAGGATTTCTTCCTAATATCTAATCTAACTCTGCCCTCTCTCAGTTTAAAACCATTCCCCCTTGTCCTGTCCCCATTTGCCTCTGTAAAAAGATCTTCTAACTCCTTTTTAGAAGCCCCCTTTAGGTGCTGAAAAGCCACAGTGAGGTCTCCCTTGTCCTAGTGCTGTTTTTTTGCAATAGAAAAATACACTTCAACGTCTGTGACTGCAGGTGAGCTGTTATGGAATACTGGGAAATGCCCTTGCAGAGACAGCTGTGTCCCTGCCCACCCCACAAGGAACTGAAGGTTTGGGAGTCCTTTGATGAGAACAACAACCTGTTCTGCAGAAAGGGCTGTGATGGCTTGTGCTGGAACTTTCTACAGTCACCACACAGATAACACAGTCCCAGCGACCCTTTCCACCATTGGCTGTTTTCACCAACAGCACTGAAGTCCATGATTTCACTTTGAACCATATGTGTGCTTCTTATTGTGATAACCAATTTTTTCTCACTGTCAGAAATTCTAAATTTCTTAGAAAATGACAGACAAAAAGGTCTTACATCCCCTGGACCGTGGGCAGACATTGCTTAGAAAGAAGCTTGTGACACAGGCTTTCTACTCTGGCCAAGGTGTGGTTGAATCAAGTTCATAAGTGGTACTTAGGGCTGCTTTTATGATCTTTCAATCTTGGGACTAGTCCAGCTTCTGAAGGAAGATAGAACTGCCCTAGTTCTGTGCTAGTCGTGCTAGAATTGGAGGCTCCTTGATCTGCAAACACGTCCCCTTTGGATTCACAGAATCACAGAATTTCCTGAGCTATAAGGGACCCACGAGGATCGTCAAGTCCAACCCCTGGCCCTGCACAGACACTCCAACAATCCCACCCTGTCCCTGAAAGCGTTGTCCAAACCCTCCTGGAGCTCTGGCAGCCTTGGGGCTGTGCCCACTGCCCTGGGGAGCCTGGTCAGTGCCAACCACCCTCTGGGGGAAGAATCTTTGCTTAATATTCAACCTGACCCTGCCCTGACACAGTTCCAGCCATTCCCTTGGGTCCTGTCCCTGCTCACACAGAGCAGAGATGGAGCTGCCCCTCAGGAGGATGTTGAAGACCAAAACAAGGTCTGACCTCAGTTTCCTCCTCTCCAGCTGAACACACCAAGTGCCCTCAGCTGCTCCTCATGTGGCCCCTCCATCCTCGTGTCCCTCCCTTGGACACTCTTTAACAGCTTTAGATCTTCCTTCCATTGTGTCCCCCCAAACTGCCCCAATGTTGAGGTGACGCCACCTCAGGGCAGAGCAGAGTGGGACAATCCCCTCCCTGATGCCCCAGGACAGGGCTGACCCTCCTGGCTACCAGGGCACTGCTGACTCAGGGCCAACTGGCCACTGACTGGACCCCCAGGGCCCTTCCTGCTGCTGCTCTCCAGCCCCTCGTTCCCAATCTGTGCTGTCTCCCCACGCTGTGGATCAGGAGAGCTGGAGTATCCTCAGTGTGCCAGAGGAGGTTTGAGTAGTGCAGCCTTCATACTGCTGCCTGTGTCCTCCCTCAGCATTTGCAAAACACAATTCCATGCTCAAACCCTTGAGATCTCATGGTTCTAATACTGAAAAAAGGCAGAAATAAACTTCTTAACCTACTAATTTGTAGGTGTTAAAAAGTGCATTATTTCCTCAGCAGACTGGACATTCGGAGCATAGCTCCTCTAATCCAACATGCCAAATGACAGAGGAACAGGACCTTTTGCTATACACACTGGGTACATGTTCATTAGACATTCTTGCTTACTTAATACATATTCATTAGTTTGCTTTACATTGTCACACCCTTATTGGAAATCCTTTTTTGGTCCTTCTGGGTCTTCTTCATTGTCTGGACCTCAGTTCTTGAGCAGGCACAGCGTCACGGTGTTTCACTACTGTAACATTTGTTCTTTATCTTGTTTGGGTACACAGAGCTTAGTTTACATTCTGTTTGAGTTACATGACTTATCTAATTCTCTAGGACTTCTCCAAGATTGCATTGTTCCTTATTTGGGCATTCCAGGATTCTGTGAGTAAAGTTTCTATTTCTCTGGTCAGTTCCTTATCAAATGATTCCCTCAGCTGGGTGCATTCACACAGATTGGGTCCCCATGCACATGGAGACACATCTCCAGGCATGGTTCCAGCATAAAGTCAAGTCCTGTGCCTGGGACACCTCAGCAATGACTGACCATAAAGGAATGAGGGTTTCTCCTTTTCCTGGGCTATTTGCTTCCTAGAGCAGGGAGGTAACAGGGACGGTAAATTCTCTGAACTTTTCCTGCAAAGAGAGTTGGCTGTTCCTGAGCATGGCACCAGTGGGTGAAGGAGATGGAGACTTCTACCCTCTGCATTCATCTTTGCTTACAGATCACCCTGAATGGCTGAGGAGAACAGGTCTGCTCCTGCTTTTAGAGCAAGCGGAGTGTCCACTTATGTCTTGTGTGTTATCCTGCATTGCTTTCTAGTGAAACAAACCCCCCAAACAAACCCAAGCCAACAAACCATATCTGTCTGCCATGGCACGACCAGTGTTCTCACAGGAGCTCAGCCTGGCTTTTAAAGTGTCTTGTTAAATTTTTTCCCCTACTCTTACAGGTCTAAAATGAATGTTCAAAGGGCACAGCAATGGCTGGGAAAATGAGCTTATTTAGATAGTGGGAATGTCTTTCCTGTGCTAACAGCAGTGAAAAGCCACAGATAAGGTTGAAAGCCTTAATATTAATTAGACAGGAATTTCCTTAATTTGTCAGTCTGTTTTAGAAGTTGTAAATCCAAGAAGCAACAGATGGCTGGGGAAAAATGAGAACAGATTAAGACCTACATCCTCCTTGTAATCCCAGGTATTATGGAAAATATTTCTGAACACAGAACTTAAGCACTTTGATTGGTTGAGCTATCAGACTCTTTATCTGCTGTCTGTGCTGGAAAGCACTAGAGCACATACATCAACCCCAAATGGATGTGTAATCCCGTAACTATTTGCTGCTCTACAAAGCTCTTGAGCATGTCCTTCAGTCCCAAAGAAATCAGTGGGTTTGAAACACATGTTCAAAGTTAAAGCCACATGTTGAAGTGCTTGCTAAATTGCAGTCCCATGCATCCCTAACTGCTTAACCTCTTAGTTTTATGTTCTAAGCTCTACAGCAAGAAGAAATAAAATGTTTGTAAATGTGATGTCGAATGTTCAGTCTCTATTCTGAGATAAACAGGCCTATCCCCTAAAATAAGCTCTGCTCATTTGCTTGTGCTGCCTTCGTAATTCCTCAGTTTGTATCATTTTTATTATCACTTCATGAATTATGCCTTTGCAGAAACTTAAAGGCCAATTCACAAAGATTAAAAACAACTGTTGGGGTCAGTTAGGAAACCTGTGAAGTGTTGAGAACAGTTTCTGGGACTTGCCAAATTCCCCACATTTAAAAAACATGGAGAAGGAATTTGAAGAACTTCTTATCACTTCTGTAATCACAGTCCCTAATGATGGCAGGGATTTTTAACAAGTTCTCATACACTACTGAAGGCACTAGGAGAAGGAAACACATGGTGTGTTTTTTAGTTTGTGGGAAGAATGCCTTTGCTCTGGCACTCAAAGAATAAATGTGAATATGATGAGAACATGTTACAGATTGCCATCATCAGTGACTTGCTGATAATGATCTCCACGGCCTGAATGAATAAAAATAGAGCACTCAAAAAAGGGACTAACCCTGTACTTTATTGTATAAACAGAAGTCCTTTGACACATTTGTGTGCCATGTTGAGAAGCTTTGGAATCAAAATTTTGAAAAGGCAAAACACTGCTATGGGGAACATGGGCAGATTTGAGGAAGAAATACTCTGGGAATTTTTGTATACCATCTTTTCAGTGAAGTGCTTTACTCAGGGAGTAGCTGTGCCTTTGTGCATTGTTGCACCGGTGGGTTTGTACTGCAGGAGACTCAAGGACTGGCAGTGTGGTCCTGTGTGTGAGGAATCATAGAATGGCTTGCGTTGGAAGGCACCATAAAGATCACGTAATTTCGAGCTCCCCTGCCATGGCAGAGACACCTTCCACTAGCCCAGGTTGCTCCAGGCCCTGTCCAGCCTGGCCTTGGACACTTCCAGGGATCCAGGGGCAGCCACAGCTTCTCTGGGCAACCTGTGCCAGGGCCTCCCCACCCTCACAGCCAACAATTCCTTCCCAATATCCCATCTAACCCTGCCCTCTGGCAGTTTGAAGCCATTCCCCCTTGTCCTGTCACTCCAGGCCCTTGTCAATAGTCTCTCTCCATCTTTCCTGTCGTCTCCTTCATGCACTGGAAGGCCACAGTCAGGTCACCCCAAAGCTTCCCTTCTCCAGGCTGAACAATCCCAACTCTCCCAGCCTTTCCTCCCAGCAGAGCTGCTCCATCCCTCTGATCATCTTGGTGCCTCCTCTGGACTCTCTGTAGCAGCTCCATGTCCTCCCTGTGCTGTTCCCCAGGGCTGGAGGCAGCTCTGCAGGGGGGTCACAGCTGAGGGGCAGAGGGGCAGAATTGCCTCCCTCACCGTGCTGGGGGTGAATGAACGGTGCCATTGATGCCTCTCAGTGCTCTGTGCTGCTCTGCTTTTTTAGACATTACCAGGTGAGGCACTTGGGCTCTTCAGTGCTATTAGTGGTTATTTGAAATAGTTAATGTTCAGCTGTACTCCTGTAGTGGAGCCATTGTGGGAGGGTGCATATTGACATAAATAAAATGATGGAAAAAGTACAAAATTTAGCTTCTCTGGGTAAAAGTGACACATCTGGTAACTGTAGAGTAATTCTTACCATTCAAACAGTGACTGTAGTATACATGACCTTACTAAGACCATAGTTACTAATACGACCCTGGCAGAGCAGTTCTCACACCACAAACAGAACTTCAGTTGTAACTTCACAGCTCTTCCTTCAGATCCTGGGCAGAGCAGACGGGCTGGGAGTGCCTGTGTGGGACAGGTCTATTAATGACTCTGTGAAATTCTGCAGGTTCTGGGTGTAAATACAGAACATGTAGAACATGTCATTAGTGTTGCAGTGAGACTTTCACTGAAGGGGTGAGAAGGGGGAAAATAAGGGCCTCCCCTACAATATTGGGGCAGTTTTGGGCACCACAAAATAAGGAAGATATTGAGCCATTAGAGAGTGTCCAAATAAGGCAAAGAGATGGGGAAGGGCCTTGATTTGAAGGCGTGGGAGGACACTGAGGGCACTTGGTGTGTTCAGCTGGAGGAGACTGAGGGGAGACCTCAGTGCAGTTCCAACTGCCTGGGCAGGGGCAGAGGAGGGGCAGGGACTGAGCTCTGCTCTGGGGGGACCAGGGACAGGACCCAGGGAATGGCTGGAGCTGTGTCAGGGCAGGCTCAGGTTGGATCTCAGGCAAAGGTTCTTCCCCCAGAGGCTGGTTGGGCACTGCCCAGGCTCCCCAGGGCAGTGGGCACAGCCCCAAGGCTGCCAGAGCTCCAGGAGGGTTTGGCTGATCCTCTGGGGCACAGGGTGTGACTCTTGGGGATGGGCTTGTGCAGGGCTGAGGATTGGACTGGATGATCCTTGTGGATCCCTTCAACTCACCACATTCTGTGATTCTGTGACCTTTAGGTACAAAACCCCCAACCAATCAGGACTGTCTTTTAAAGACAACCCAGTTCAGTTGTTTGTAATGCTCTCAGAAACCTCAGTGATGGAATATCAAAGATGTAGAGCTGTCTGCTTAGCTGCTTGGATGGATGGTCACATATGAGGGTTCGTTGTGAGAGGCAGGTTCTCTGTAGTGACCAAGCCCTCCAGCCAGTGTACACAGGGAGAAAATCCAGACTCCTGTGGGATCCAGCGGTGTTTCATATTTTGCCTTTTCCACATGCTTTGCCACACCCTGCCTTGAGCTGGGACTGGAAGCGAAACTTCTGGAATACACCAGGAAGACCATTCTTGTGGTATTGCTGTCCCAGCCAAAGCCAAGAAGCATTGGAAAACTTGCCAAAAAGGGGAAAAAAAATATCAGACTGCTAGGGAGGGTTTGCCAGGCTGGTTTCCAAGCCAAGGGGATTTGGAAAAGGGTGTGAATGTTTCAGAGGTTATCCAAACCAGGCCAGTAGACTTTCCCTCACTATTCAGTGTAGGAGTTCAGCCCTCTGAGCTGTGCTGTCATTGAGGATGTTCCTGTATTTGGTTGCTTATTAGCAGCTCCAACCCTCCAACAGTAGTAACTGATTTCCCCATGAGCAATGGATCCTGCTGTCCAGCCAACTGTAAACTGCAAGGTAAAATCTCCTCTTGAAAACAGAGGAAAAGAGAAAACCCACCAAAAGCCATTCTCAAAGTTGTTCTAGAAGCGTCTCTATCTACCATCCTTTCCAGAGGTCATTCAAAGGCAAGCAACTGCTGTCCTGTCTTCTTCAACCTTAACTCCATCCACCACCCACTGATGGAGGAGTAATTCAATCCCTCTTCTCTCATGGCAATCCCATTGCCTCTTTGGCCTGTCTTTGCTCTCCAGGATACCCATCTCTTCCTGATTTCCTCTCTTTCCATGTAGGAAGATGCCTTTCTGGTTTCCACAGCTCAGCTGTGAGCCCTGGAGCTGTGTTTGACAGCGTGTCCTGAGCTCTGTGAGTGCTGTCTGCGGTGGTGGGACACTCACTGTGCCCTTACAGTGCTTCCTCACCGAAGTCCCTTTGCAAAGACTGAGTGTTCTGATGACGTTGGATCCAAAGAGGAGGCGTGTTGTTACAGGCTGCTGATATTTGTGAGTTATTGTTCATAGAATCATAGAATGGATTGGGCTGGAAGAGGCCTTAAAGATGATGTAGTTCCATCCCCTGGGCAGGGACACTTTCCACTATCCCAGGTTGCTCCAATCCTTGTCCAACCTGGCCCTGGACACTTGCAGGGATGGGGCAGCCACAGCTTCTCTGGGCAACCTGTTCTTTGAGAAGAAAACCACTGAAGAATTGATAATTTAATTGATTTGAGAAGAATATTACTGTAAACTGTGCTGAGGTGTGCATGAACTGTTTGAATTATGACTTAAGTATTCTTTTGACACTCTCTTACCCAAATTGTGTGTGTCAGTTTTACAGACCCAAGGTGGTCATAAAGACAAGAATATTAATGGTTTCTTCCTGTCAAATTAATTTATGACTGAAGATTTTCTTAATAACCAGCGATTATCCAGATTAATCTAAATACACTTGTCCCCCCTGGGCTGCTCCTGCAGTGTGAATCCTGGCTGTGTGCTGACAGGACCTGGGTGCTGTCTTCAGGACAGATTCCATGTTCTCAGGCTGAAGAAGAGGTATGTTTACAAATTACCAAACTGGTGTTCCTGTGTCTCCTCACGCTTCACAAATGTAGGGGCTAAAGGACTCAGGACATGGGGTGTATCTGGGGTGAGGAGTGGGAAGAAGGGCTGTAAAACCAAAGCAGCAAATAATTGTTGGGACCCCACTTCTCGTGATGACTCTGCAATGTAAAGGAGGGAATTAATATGCTCCAGGACCTCTTCTTAGGCACAGGGTTTTTCCACTTGTGTTGGAAGCACATGACCTGACATTTTAAACTACATCGATGCTTATGGGATATCATAGGGAAAGAAGTGGTAAAAAAGGGTTTTATTTTGACAGAATTTCATTTATCCCAGAGTCCCAGAATATACTGAGCTGGAAGGGACCCACAAGGATCATCAAGTCCAACTCCTGACCCTGCACAGGCCCATCCCCAAGAGTCACCCCCTGTGCCTGAGAGTACTTTGTAAGTTGAATAGATAAATGTAAATGGTACCACCTCAGTTAGCACATTCTGATTACTCAGCAAAAGGTATCATTCGATCACAACAAAACCCAATAGAATTTTGTGTCAGATATGAGAAGAAAACATCCATCAGGACAACTTGTTCCCTGGAGTGTTTATGGCAGAAGTTGTCCTTCTGCAGAGGAACTATTCCCAAGATAAATTTAACACAGCAAGTTGAAGCAGCAAACCTGGTCATGTATCAGCTTTTTGCTTGGATCAAATTTGAGGAACAATTTGTAGTTACTTGATTGATTTTTGACACTGGTGTCATAAGATACATGGAGCTTTCTCAACAGAGAGACCTGGAGCTCATCCCACGCTACAGAACATCCCTAACTATTTCCTTTTCCCTGCTACTCATAGCTTATTCTCTGAAAAATCATTCTTAAAAGCTTGAAAAATACTCAGTTTTGATTTGAATAAAATATTGACTGTATTGCAATTTTTTTAAAAAGTTCTTTCTAGGAAGTTCAAGGACAATTAATATCTTTTACAGCTCTAGTTTTAGTTTAACTGCAAAAAGTTATCTTTGATGCATCCAAAACTCTAGGCAGTTCCTGTCAATAGTAGAGGTGAATTTGGAAAATGTAAGGTTCAGTAGTTTTACAGCCAAGTGAATTTGATGAAGTAGGAATTATCCTTGCTTTTCTCCTCTCTGGGAAGCTGAGAGCTTGGAGTTTTCTAGCTATGAAAATTTCCCTAATAAGGTATTTTCCCATTTTTTTTTCCATTTTTGTTGTGATTCTATCAGGAATAATAAAAGTGTTCTGCTCTTATGCTGAATGACTTTTGACTTCACTCTAGAAACAATCCATTAGGGAGCATCTGAAAGCCACTGAGATATTCTTCTTGTTTTTTAGGAACTGCCTTCGGAGTTGCAAGAGGCCCAGCAGTGGTTTTGTTGACTTCAGTATGAGAACTGGAGCAGCCTGAAGAGTTGACTTGGGAGTTTTCTCTGTGTTTGTGGTGGAAAGATGGAAAGAAAGTGTTATGGTTTTATTTCTATTTCATTTTCTGTTGTGGTCTGTGCATGTTCCATGGACCTTGGGTTTGGAATGGAGCATGTATGGATTCTTCAGAAGAAGACTCTGTTATCCAGATAAAAGTGTGCATTTCAGAAGCAAAACACATCTGTGTTGCAGCCCGGCGAGTTCAAAGCCGGTGGGGGAAGTTTATGGGAAGCAGCTGCAGGTTGTCTTTGGTAATTAGGAGCAGAACGTACTTGAGGACTTGACACAACAGGTTTACACAGTGTGATTAGGTAAAGAAAGTTAATGTCTGCTTTTAATAACAAGAGCAAGTAGCAGAGGTGGCAAAGTATTTTTAATGACATCATTTGCCCAGCTGTTTTACACATCTGTAATGTGCAACGTCGTTCCAGTTCTGTAACACTTCATCCTTGCTCTTCCACACCTTTAGGATAAGGGATAAAGTTACCTGTCTGGAAGGGAGCAGGCTGGGAAACATTTGTATTTGTGGTTAGTTATCAGCACTGGTCATGCTCAAACATTGGCTGCGGTGTTCTGCACTAGATATATTTTTTTTTCAACGTGCTAATTACTTCACTGTGAATTTGGCACTCAGGCAGAGAGCCCTGTGCTCTGGGCCAAGCTTACATCTAGGAATGAAACATTTGCAGCAGCTGCAAAAATGTTTGAACTTATTTAGAGCATGATAATGTTTTATAGCCATGAATAATGACAAGCCAATAAATCATTCATTAATTTGTAATGTTAGATGCTTCCCCTTGCGATATCTGAGCCAATGATGGCACAGAGAGGATGTGTCAGGTGGCTGCTCTGCATTTATCTGCAGGCACAAGGGTTGACTATACATATAAAGTCTGTTCCACACCAGTTATATTCAGTGGCATTTCCATCTGAGCTCCTTTTCCCCCCTTTGTCAGGATGGGGAGAGGCTATTTATGAGGGCCTGGAGCGACAGGACAAGGGGAAATGGCTTCAAACTGAAAGAGGGTAGGTTTAGATCAGAGACGAGAAAAAAAAATTCTTCCCTATGAGGGTGGGTTGCCCAGAGAAGCTGTGGCTGCCCCATCCCTGGAGGGGAGGGCCAGGCTGGATGGGACTTGGAGCAACCTGGGCTAGTGGAAGGTGTCCCTGCCCATGGCAGGGGGGTGGAACTGGGTAATCTTTCATGTCCCTTCCAACCCAGGTCATTCTATGATTAGTTTTCAGATTCTATGAATAATTAAGTCTTTCAGGTTGCATATTTCTCTTTTATAAACCTGGGCAGTTTGCTAGCAGAGCTGGAAAATAGGGGAAATTTTCTTTCAAAATAATTTTGGGATCTGTCTTCTCTTGGGATCAATGTATCTTGTGCTCCTCAGCCCAGCAAGGGGTTGAGAATGGCTCTGTCACTCTATCAGGTGTTTGGAAATGGAGATCTGAAGGGATGGAGCAGCTCTGGGAGCAGCAAAGGCTGAGGGAGCTGGGGCTGTTCAGCCTCCAGAGCAGAGCCTGAGAGGGGCCCTCCCCAGGCTGTGTCAGGGGCTGCAGGGAGGGGGCAGAGGCTGGAGCAGGCTCTGCTCGGGGGGCCCAGCAATGGCCCAGGAGGAACGGGCAGGAACTGATGCCCGGGAAGTTGCAGCTGGACAGGAGGAAGAACTTCTTTGCTGGGCAGTGACCCAGCCCTGGAGAGAGAGCAGAGAGGGTGTGGAGTCTCCTGACTGGAGATCTTGCAGAGCTGTGTGGACACAATCCTGTGCCATGTGCTCTGGGATTGAGCAGGGAGGTGGGATCAGATGAGCCACCGTGGGCCCTTCCAACCAGCACCACTCTGTGATTCTGGGACACGGCGAGCTTTGTGAACACACCTGAGGTGTACAATTTCACTTCTGTGTGAATTTGCCTTCAGTGCGCAAAAAAATAATGAAAACACCAACTTTGAAACAAAATTGTACCATTCCTAGAAAGAAACAAGATACTGTCTAAGATTTCGATGCAAAATAAAATGGATTCATGAGAGATGATGATGTGGGTCAGAGAAAGAGGCAAGATGTATTGTATTATAATAGTAACAATCTTCTTGTTGTTTTTCTTTATTCCTAGTGCAGGGTTAATGTAGATAATTTAAACCTTGGGGACCAAAAAGATGTCCTCTTGGGAAAGACAACTTCTGTCTTTTAAGGTACTTAAGACAGAATTTTCTAAAATCTTAGGTAATTAGTAAGAGCACTAATAGTGCTCCATTCAGCCAACAGCCCCATTTCATTACAGCTTTGTGTGTTCTGTTATGTCAGTGGGTTTGTATATACATTTATATACATTTTCATTTATTTTTATGAGCAGTCATAGTTGACTTTCCGACAGCTTCATTGTGAAAACACATGGGTATTATTCAGAATCAGAAGGTTTTAACTGTTGAAGTGAACTATAAAATTCCTGCAGAATTGGAAAGCCTGAAAATTTAATTTACTTCCAAAGAATTCGGTTTTACTTTATTTTGCAGAAAAAGAAAAGGAAAAGGTTCAGGTGGATAGCACAAGTCTTAAGTAAGAGAAAATCCAGTTTCAGAGTAGGCAAAGAGTCTCAAAGAGAACAGGAGAACACTTTTTTGTATTGAAAGATGAACTTTGTAGATTTTGAGTTTTGTGTTAACTAAGTCAAAGTTCAGAATTTTTCCTTTCAAGTTTCTTCAATAACTGATACAATTTTAAAAACACAAAGCAAAGCAAGCAGTGACAATTTGCATTGGTGAGGAGCTGTCACATTAAACTGGCAGAGGATTGCATGTGCTGTACTCATTTTAGAGGTGGAAAATCTGGCTAGTTGAACTGAGAGTTGAGGTTGCACAGTTTGATTCCCAAGTGGTCTTGAATTGTAACGTGAATTTAGAGGAAGCTTCTGGTCTGGAAGCCAAGCATTTGGGCAATACTTCAAGGATATACTCAGGACAGAAATTCTTGATGTTTAACACCTCCGTGGCATAGGGCTGGTGGGAGGCTGCAGGTAAACCCTGAGATGGGCTCAGCTGGTCAGAGCATGGGGCTAATAATTCCAAGGTTGTGAGTTTGATCCCCATATGGGTCATTCACTTAAGAGTTGGACTTGATGATTCTTGTAGGTCTCATCCAACTCAGAATTGTGTGATTCTGTGTGATCTGTCTTGCCAGTCCCCAACCTCACCTACGAGCACATTTCCATGAGCTTCACAAATCTATCTCCTTTCCTAAAGGAAATAATTCCCAAGGTAAGTGCTATCCCCGCTCTTGGAAGAGATGAGGATTTCCCACTTAATCTATTTGTGTTTCATTGGAACTACTGATAACTTGATGAAAAATTGCTAAGCCATTTCTCAATGACTTGGATGAATCAGTAAAAGACTGAACATTTTTCTGAAAACATGTCCTATCTGAACTAAAAGATTTGGCCTGGAATGTGAATCGTACATGAAATTCTGTAGGCTGTGCTGTGCAGCTGGGTGGGTCACAGAATGGTTTGAGTTGGAAGTGACCTTAAAGATCAGTCAGAGGGTGGTTGGGCACTGCCCAGGCTCCCAGGGCAGTGGGCACAGCCCCAAGGCTGCCAGAGCTCCAGGAGGGTTTGGCTGATCCTCTGGGGCACAGGGGGTGACTCTTGGGGATGGGCCTGTGCAGGGCCAGGAGTTGGATTTTGGCAATCCCGGTGGGTCCCTTCCAACTCAGCATATTCTGGAATTCTGTGATTTAGTTCCAGCCCCCTGCCATGGATGACCATAAGTTTTCCTTTTGTGCTTTAAAATCTATGAATGCTTCCTGTAGCTCAAAAATAATGCAGTGCTTAACAAATCTGGGTAAGAAAAAGCAGGTGAAAAATTCAGCTCTGTGAAGCTCAGGTTGTGTTTGTGTTGGTGCAGCCCAGCAGAGGAGGGGTTAACGCACATGGGAGGGCTTTTCTGCAGCGGGTGAGTGGATCCATCCCGGGATGCAGAGGGATCAGGTCTGCCTGGAATGCAGCACGGTGCAGTTTGCAGAGCAGGGCCGGCTGCCAAGCCATTTAACAGGCGGCTGTTTCTGTTGAAAAGGCAGCTTGAAAAGTTAAAACATTCCCATTTTTAAAAATCAGCTGGAGAACATTATAGTCACGCAGAACTGAAGGCAGACAACTCGTTAAAATTAGCATTGGCTGTAATTAAAAACATGCTGGAGGAAAAAGACCATGAGAAGAAACAGACTCTTGGAAAGCTCCTGACATTGCTCGATGTCGAAATGGAAACGAAGCTTGCTAATTGATTTAGATAATTGCTGGGTTACCACACGCTGCAGGAGGTACCAGAGCTGTCCTCCTGTGCCTGGTGGAGCCCCGGGGAGCCCGTTTCGTCCCAGGTTCCCAAGCCCTGGAACAAATGAAGGACCTCTACAGGGATGAGCAGAGACAGCAGCTTCTGCCCTGCCCCATTGCTGGGGAGATCTGCTCCTCCTTTCCAAAATCTGTTCATAGTCTTTCACTTTTCTGTGTGACAAGTTTACTCCTCATGCCAGTCAGTAATCAACATCACTCAGGAATTTGCTTGGCTCTTTGCACTCCCCTCTAAGATTCTTCTAGAGGTCCTGTGCTGCCTTAGAGGTTTGGCCTGTGCCAGTATGAGCGGTCATACCTGGTCCACATTGAAAACTGCGGGTGTATCACCAGGGAAGGTGATGGTCAAGGAGAGGAGACCCAGAACGGAGTGCAGCTGTCGCTGTGAGTGCATGTGATGAGCTCTGGTAATGCTGACAGCCTTGAGGCCAACTTTGGAAAGAGCAGAGGGCAAAACTGGGCATTCTAAGTCTGTACCAGTTTATATTGATGGGATGGGTGTAGTAGGACCATCCCAGCCTGTTTTCCATTGCTGCATTGCTCTCTGCAACACTAGGATTAGTATTTGCCAACAAAATGTCATAAGTTTCCACTGAACCTGCTGCTCTCACCCCTTACCATGAGGGTCAATAAAACAAGGTGTAAGGGGGCTCCACCTGTGAGCCTTCAGCAGTGCCTGTGCTTCAAGGGCTGTGGGGGCTGCAGACAGTCAAGCTGGGGAATCCTGCTTGTGGCTCTTACAGATTGCAGTGCAGATGCATGAGGGTGAGTCAAGGGGCACATCTGGCATCTGTCTGCTCCCTGCTCCAGAATCCTGAGGCTGGTGTAGCTCTAAGTACGGGGATCACAGTTAAATTAGCCTTAGTAGGTACATATGGAGTGTCATTGCTAAAATAATGGGCTGCCAGCATTTACACCTGCATGAGGAGTTTCTGTGATGGGTAATGTAGTGTCTCTTTTCCATTTGTTCTGGAAAATATGCTTGGTTTTCACAAAAATTATCTTCAGAAACACCAGTAGTAACTTTTCCTCTAAATAAACATCATTTTGGCTTGAAAACTATCTTGTCTGGCACATTGCCTTCAGACAAACAAGCAGCTCGAGTGAGTCCTCCTCCTTATTGAACTATTGGGCCTGATTCATAGTGCTGCTAATTTTGCCTCCATCCCATCCCATTTCGGAGGATGTTGTATTTCATAGCTATTGCAAATGGTCAGGAAGTGTCCCTTTCCACGCATCATGATTCATTTTTCTGTTGGCTTCTATTGTATAACACAGCATGAATGTGAAAAATCCAGAAGCCCCGTTTCATATCGTCCCGCAGAGTCTGGCAGCTTGTGAGTGTTGTTGGGAAGATAACAAATCCCACTTTGTGGCCTTATGTAAGACCTACTGGCTTCAATTACATGTTGCAACTCAATGACTGCCCTATTAAAGTCATAACTCAACTTATATTGGCTTTTACTGCATATTGTAACATGATGATAGGCCTTCTTCATGTGATGTCTGTTGGCTTTTATAGCAAATCCAAATGTCAGAGCTCACCTTTTTGTGTTCTAATGCAACAAACTCTTTCCACAGCTCTGTCTGATGTTTATTGGCTTCTCTGAGAGATCTTATTCCTAATTAGTGGGCTGAGCTCCTTGTCTCTCTTGGTGCATTTTAAGTGTGTGTAGGGTTTATCCTCCATAATTTTCGAGAAAGTATTTATTTGCTTCATTAGTAAACTATAATTTGAGGGCTAAGACTGTTTTTTTCCTTCCAAATCCATTTGGGGCTTTTATACTGTCTAGGGGAAGTTTTTCCACAGTGGAAAAGAAAAATTCCTTTTCCAGTTAGTATTACTGGCAATTAGAGCAAATCTGAAGGCAGAAGAGAAGGTGACTCCCCTACCGGTGCTAAGATAGGTCTCTGCTGTCCCAGAGGTAGATAGGGGAGTAAATACAAGATTTCACTGTCTTCTCTTGAAGCCTTTAAATATTCTTCAGGAGAAAAGGACACACAAATATTTGCTACTTTGATCTGGAACATTAAATAACACTGTTCTCAGCATGTGCCCATAAGTATCTTGATTTAGGGCCTCATTCTGGTTCCCCTTAAAATGTCTCTCAATTGGGCTCACAGATCTTAAATACTATCAGTATTGTAAAGGAGATGCTACCAATGTGATTTATTATCCTAAATTTCCAATGTCTACATCTTGTCTGGGCCCCTTTGCCTGCATTTGTAGTTGGAAGGGAGAAATGACAATGTCGGTACACAATTATAGGAGTAGAGATTTTGAACAAACCGGATCATTTCTGAATCCTCTTAACAAGCTGGGCTTCCCTCTCTGGCTCTCCATGGTGCTGTGACACAGTAATCCTTGACCAGGGTGTCTGGCTGGCATGGAATGTGGTCCCTCTAAGTGAGCTATCATTATAACTCTTTGTAAATCATCAATTTATACAAATTATAGATTTGATAAAAATAATTTTATAACTGATCTCCTTTTGACAATATAATAGGATTTAATTCCCCTAAAAAAGGCAAGTCATGAACTGCTTTGTAAAGGAAAACCTGTTCCAATTGCTCCTCAAGCTTTGGTAGAAGAAAAACTGAAATGCAATACTTTTTAACAGCATTTCTGCTGCTTTTCTCCAACATTGGATCTGGGACAGCTCATGTCCCTGTTCTCTTCTGTGGCTTGGGTCCATCAGCTAAATTATATTGACACTGACTCACAATGACCTGATCCTCCCATGGGATATATGTTTTCTTTAAGAGCAGGGAAGGTTGTGGTCCATGGAGTATGGGATGGGATCCATAGAAGGTGGTGGGGTCAGAAGACTCAAGCTCCTGTGAAGCCAAGCTTTGCTATGTCATCACTGCACAGATTCTCAGTGTAGCTGAGGCTGGCACAGGAGTCCCCCCGAGGTGCCCTCGTTCAGCCCCCATGCCCAGGCTGGGTCACCTGCAGCACGTGGCTCTCAAGTGTGTCCAGTCAGAGCCTGAATTAGCACCGAGGATGGACACTCCACAGAGGCTCCAGCAAGCTTTCCAGTGTTTGACCACCTCAGAGTAAAAATGAGGTTTCTCTTGTCTTTGAGCGGATTTCCTGGGTTTCAATTTGTGCCCATTGCTTCTCATCCTGTCACTGGACACCAGTGAGGAGAGCCTGGCTCTTCTCTAGTCCCCCCTCAGGTTTTGATACACACTGATAAGACCTCCTGAGCCTCCTCTGGTCCAAACCATACAATCCCAGCTTGCTCAGGCTCTCCAGGTAGGTCAGATGCACCAGTCCCAGATGCACGGAGTCATTGTCTCTGTGGCCCATTGCTGGATTTGGGGTTTACCAACCACTCTTCCGCACCACACATTCATTTTGGAAAGACCATTGTGTTCCCTTGACCTTGGCTTTGAATTAAATGTGATCAGACTGAATGTGATCACACTGGTAGTGTTCATTTCCAGTGGAGTATATAAATATATATAATCTCTGGGATAACGTGTCTGTCTGGGGTCAGTGCACTTGTATCATGCAAACATGTCAGTGTAGGACCCTGGTGAAGTGCTGTGTGCACAGAACTATAACATCAAAAAAGACATCACTGCCATGTGGTGTGGTTCCTGTCAGGTGGGCTGGAACCACGATGATAAATTGGGAAGCATTAGCATTTTAACATTTAGGGGTTTAGAGAGGGTGATGGCTTCATGGACCTACAGAGGTAGAGCTTGGTGCTCAATGCCATTTTATCTTTATCATCAGTGACAAATTCAATAGTTGTACCATTTCCTTGTCTATGTGAGTTATGGATCACCAGTTACCGTCCACAGATTGACTTGCTAGCTCTGTAAAAAGTAAAATCTGTTCACTGTTTGAAAACAAAGGCAAATCATTTCATAGAATCATAGCACTGTTTGGGTTGGAAGGGGTCCAGGCCCCTGCAATGAGCAGGAATGTCTTCAACTCCATCAGGTTGCTTTGAGATTTCCAGGGGGTCCTTCAGTGTTTCCAGGGGGTCCTCCGTGACCTCCCTGGGCAACCTGTTCCAGCGTTTCACCACTCTCAGAGGGAAGAACTTTTTCCTTATGTCTAGGCTAAATCTACCCTCTTTTAGTTGAAAACCATTAAGCCTTGTCCTATTGCAATAGGCTTATTAAAAAGTTTGTCTCCATCTTTCTCCTAAGCCCCCTTTAGGCACTGGAAAGGGCTCTAAGGTCTCCCTGGAGCCTTCTCTTCTCCAGACTGAGCAACCACAACTCTCTCAGCCTTTTCTCATAGGAGAGGTGCTCCAGTCCTCTGTTGCATTCCGGATTAAGCTGTAAACTGCCCAGAGTGGTTACATTTTTTATTTAAGACTTTTTTTTTTTTTAAAGAGAAATTCTTTTTAATTTAGTGAGAAAAATAAGATATTTTGGAAAAAGGCTTTTACAGGAATAAAATACAACCAAGAAAAAAGCATTTCACAAAAACATTCACCACAAAGACCCATTCCACAGGAAACACCCACTAAAACAATCCATATACCAGCTTTAGTAAAACACAGTTCATTGGTTTTAAGTTACCCGTAAGAGAAGGAAAAGAGTAGAAGAAGGAAACAGTTTAGGAGGGGTAAAGAAAGAGAGAAGAAAGAGAGAAGGAGAGAGAGGAAAGGGAAAAAGAAATGGTTACCAACAAGATCTGACAATTCACATGGTGCTGGCTGGAGAGGAAGAAGAGAGAAGAGGAAGAAATGGTTACTGACTCACCCGGTTCATGCTGCAGGAGAGACCAGAGGGAAGGAGAGAGAGAGAGGGAGACCACGTGGAGCCTCGTGTATTCATAGAGTTCAGTTTTCCCTCCCAGGCAGGATATCCTGTGGGTGCCTTCCAGGCCAGAGTGAGTTGTGCTGTAGCCAGTCACAGGCTGCAGGGCTGTGGGGTGGTTGGGCTACCAGGCAGGTCTGCCCTGACTGACAGCCCAGCTACCGGCCTTCAGCTCTGCCCTGTGTTGTGTGTGGGCACCAGGGCCTTCAGCTCTGCCCTGTGTTGTGTGTGGGCACCAGGGCCTTCAGCTCTGCCCTGTGTTGTGTGTGGGCACCAGGGCCTTCAGCTCTGCCCTGTGTTGTGTGTGGGCAGCAGGGCCTTCAGCTCTGCCTTGTCTCTGTGTGGGTACCAGGGCCTTCAGCTCTGCCCTGTCTCCGTGTGGGCAGCAGGGCCTTCAGCTCTGCCTTGTCTATGTGTGGGCAGTGAGGCCTTCAGCTCTGCCCTGTGTTGTGTGTGGGCACCAGGGCCTTCAGCTCTGCCCTGTGTTGTGTGTGGGCACCAGGGCCTTCAGCTCTGCCCTGTCTCCGTGTGGGCACCAGGGCCTTCAGCTCTGCCCTGTGTTGTGTGTGGGCACCAGGGCCTTCAGCTCTGCCCTGTCTCCGTGTGGGCACCAGGGCCTTCAGCTCTGCCCTGTGCCCTCAGCACAGGCCTTATGCACAGGCCTTACCATGTACCTGCAGGTCCAGGCCCAGCCCTTCCCCACATGCACACACACAGTGAGTTGGTTCCAACCCACATCAATAATTCAGTGAGATTCGGATCCAGGATCTCAAAACCTCCAATTTAAATAACTAGATGTACACCCCAAAATCATAATTATGTTTTTTATTTCACTGAAGCTAAAACAGTAAAAAGAACAAAAAAATATCAGAAGTAGTTTCATAGTAGAATATCTTCCCAGGAAGTGAATTTTGCCTCCTTGTGTGTCCTAGTGAACAGGAGTTACAACAATCCCACCTGACATGTCCTATTTACCAAACTCTTGTAGCTGCTTTGATACTGAGCTGGTTTGTGCCTTTAGTCTTGGCACAAAACTGCTCTGGTGTCAAGCAGATCCCTCATGTACAATCATCAGGAGAGATCTCATTGCAGCTACAGCTTCCTGGGGAGGGAGGGACAGGCACCAATCTCTGCTCTGGGGGGACCAGGGACAGCACCCAGGGAATGGCTGGAGCTGTGTCAGGGCAGGCTCAGGTTGGATCTCAGGCAAAGGTTCTTCCCCCAGAGGCTGGTTGGGCACTGCCCAGGCTCCCCAGGGCAGTGGGCACAGCCCCAAGGCTGCCAGAGCTGCAGGAGAGTTTGGCTGATGCTCTGGGGCACAGGGGGTGACTCTTGGGGATGGGCCTGTGCAGGACCAGGGGTTGGACTGGATGATCCTTGTGGGTCCCTTCCAACCCAGCATATTCTGTGAATGCCAGTCTATCTGCCCATGTGAGCACTCACTGCCACTGGAGAGCACACCACCAGTCCCTGCAGCAGCAGTGTCACCCTTTCAGAGCAGATGGGAGCCTGTCCTCACAGGGACAGAGCTTGCAGCCATGGTGACAGTGAGAGAGAAGGTCTCACCCACCAGAACAGTTGTGTGTAAGTGGCAAAGAGAATGAGGTATTTTGTTCATCAGCTGGATCTCAGGTCAAACACGAGCATCAGACTTCGCCCACTCTGGAGGATGTTGGTCTGTGTGTATTTACATGCATTATCCAAGGCAAGGCTGGTACTGGAGTCTCATCTAAACCAATCCCCCATTCCTTGCTCCCAGCCTATTTCTCATGGAGGTTGTTATGTCAAGAAGATGTTTTGCACAAGCTCAATGATCTCTTCTGCTGACATTAGAGTATGTGCACCTCTAAGCAGCGAAGGACAACTGAAGCAAGAGCACAGTAAATAACACCATGGTTGTTTTCATCAGTAGCAGAGGATGCAGGGAGCACCTCACTCCCTCTGCTCATCATGCAAAGCAGTTTTTATCTCCCATTCCTGTCCAGAGAAAGTAAAAATAAAGACATCTTTCAAATTCTCTTTATATTCCTAACTGAGATAAGCTCTTTTTCCTGCTGAAAGAATCAGACTTCAGTATTCCTGGCTGGGTGTGCCAAAACAGCCACCTGCTTAGTGTGCAGCCCAGTAACTCTCTTGAGTAACCATCTGCCATCCTCTGCTGAGATGTGCTGAGCTCATGGGGCAGTGGCCTCAGCCTTCTGCTGGTCTGGCCCTGGAGGGTGCTCTGCTCCCCTGCCCCCTGTCCCTGCTTCCACAGTGAGCAGGGCATGTTATGTGGGCAAAGTGACTGGAAAGTGCCCAGTGGGAAAGGCCCTGGGGGTGCCGGTGCCAGGGGCTGGACATGAGCCCAGGGGAGCCCAGGGGGGCAAGAGGCCAGTGGCCCCTGGGCTGTGCCAGTCATGGTGTGGCAGCAGGGCCAGGGCAGTGACTGTCCCTGTGCTGGCCCTGCTGAGGCCCCTCCAGGGCTGTGTCCAGTTCTGGGCCCTCATGGAAGAGAGACATTGAGGGGCTGGAGCGTG
Source organism: Pseudopipra pipra (assembly GCF_036250125.1). Classification (NCBI taxonomy): domain Eukaryota; kingdom Metazoa; phylum Chordata; class Aves; order Passeriformes; family Pipridae; genus Pseudopipra; species Pseudopipra pipra. Next base: position 1,238,487 of record NC_087563.1, on the reverse strand, counting down.
TGCAGGGAAGGGAACGGAGCTGGGGAAGGGGCTGGAGCAGCAGGAGCAGCTGAGGGAGCTGGAGGGGCTCAGCCTGGAGCAAAGGAGGCTCAGGGGGGACCTTCTGGCTCTGCAACCCCCTGACAGGAGGGGGGGGCCGGGGGGGGTCAGGCTCTGCTGCCAGGGAACAAGGGACAGGAGGAGAGGGAACGGCCTCCAGCTGTGCCAGGGGAGGCTCAGGTTGGACATCAGGAGGAATTTCTCCCTGGAAAGGGTGTTCAGGCACTGGCAGGGGCTGCCCAGGGAGGTTTGGAGTCCCCATCCCTGGAGGTGTCCAAAGCAGGACTGGGCGTAGCACTGAGTGCTCTGGGCTGGGGGACAAGGTGGGGGTGGGGCACAGGGTGGATCCATGGGCTGGGAGGGCTTTTCCAGCCTCAGTGATTCCGTGAGTCTGTGACTTCTGCCTGTAGCAGAGGAGGGAGCAAAGGGCATTCCAGGAGCTGTGGTCCAGGACAGGACTGCTGCTCAGCAAATTTTGCCTAAACCTTGTAGAAAATATACTGACGGAAATAAAACAATAGAATTAACTGCTGGGTGCTGCATTCCTGTCTGGGTAATTCACTATTTAAATGGAGATTTCTGGGTCATTCAAATATTACGTTGCAATGCTGTTTTTTTTAATGGGACATGATTTGCCTAGAGCTAGATTGTAATAAGACAGAATGGTGACTTAATGAGGTTGCTATCTTTACTTGGTTTGCACTGCATTTACATAGAACTTCTCAGTATTTGATGCTTATTTCCTTTATTTAGTGTGGCAGGTCTGTGATCTTGCAAACAATGGGTAAAGATATGGAAGACAATGTTTAGATTTCCTGCGCTGGAAAGACGCTGTGTAACCTATTCAAGGTAGAGGGAGGTTGCTGTTTCACCTTTCAGCTATTGTAGGAGATTTGATGTAAAAACAGGTGAATTAAACTTCAAAAGCTTCCAATCAGATAAAATGCAGAACATATTAAGTGAAGTAGACTTCACCATTTATTAGAAAATGGCCTATGAAGGAAAATTGGCTAAACTTTAAAGAGGTGCTGGAGTTGGCTCGGGGGGAGTGAATATAACTTTACATAAAACCAAACATAAAACTTTAAGCCCAGTGTGGATGAGTGATAAGTTGTTAAAGTTAATTGTGAGTGAAAATAGAGCTCTAAAGCATGCAGGGAGCAGTAGAGTCTGGGGTTATTGGAGGGGTTTCTAAGGACAAAGCTGCTACACAATGAAAGATCTGAAGGGCAAAATAGAGAGTAGGTAGTTCAGGCCATTAAGCTAAAGAATATTCTGGTAAATATGGACATGAAGTGAAGCAGAGAGACTGCTCTTGTGATACTTTGTTCAAGAAAAAAACCCTCAAATGCTCCTTAGGGATTCAGTTCCATTTAATGGTGTACCACCACATGATGCAACTCCTACAAGGAATTGTAAAGCTCCTCTATTCCATTACCTATGATACCTATTGCTAGTACTAGTAATTAATAGCAATTACGTTATCATAATATTTATGTAACTTCTACAAGGGTAAGTGTATGATTATATATTTTGTACTATAACTTTACAGCAATGTATGTTGTGCTATAGGGTATCGTGCATATGGTTTTATATCTATACGATATGAATATAGGTTATAAAAAGGCCTACGTATAAAATACATCCTATAGGAGGTTGGTACAGCTGTAATTGTGTACATTATATAACACACTGTTATGACAGGATCTCTGTACAGTGTAATCCAGCACACACACATACACCACCCCATGGGACCTGGATGAGCTCGAGAAGGGACCCATGGTAATCTCATGAGGTTTAACAAGGACAAGTTCTGGTGATCCACCTGCATCTCTCTCCATCTTTCCTGTCGGCTCCCTCAGGCACTGGAAGGCCACAATTAGGTCACCCCGGAGCCTTCTCCAGGCTGAACAATCCCAACTCTCCCAGCCTTTCCTCCCAGCAGAGCTGCTCCATCCCTCTGATATCTTGGTGCCTCCTCTGGACTCTCTCCAGCAGCTCCATGTCCTCCCTGTGCTGTTCCCCAGGGCTGGAGGCAGCTCTGCAGGGGGGTCTCAGCTGAGGGGGCAGAGGGGCAGAATCCCCCCTGCCCTGCTGCCCACGCTGGGGGATCAGCCCAGAGCACGGGGGTCTCTGGGCTGGGTCATGTCCAGCCTGTCCCCCACCAGCCCCCCAAGTCCTTCTCCCAAGGCTGCTCCATCTGCTCATCTCCAGCCTGGACTGATCCTCGGGGTTGCCCTGATCCAGGTGCAGCACCAGCCCTTGGTCTTGTTAAACCTCATGAGATTCCCCTGGGCCCTCCCATTCAAATGCCTCTGGATGGCACCGTCCTTCAGGTGTGGCAACAGCATCACTCAGCTTTACAATCCAAGAAAAGACCACTGTTTACTTTCATTTTGACAATAATTTGCTCTAATTTTCCTCATAAAATTTGGAACTGGATTGCCAATTTCTGACCTTTGGGTTTCGAGCTGTGTCAGTGGGTTTGGTGGGGCTGAATATGTCTGCCAGCGCTGGCACATTGGAGGTGCTGTAACAAAGCTCCCATCACAGGGCAACACTGTAGGTCAGGTGTAACTGGAGGCACAGTCAAGAAAAGTAGGTTTATAAGATGCATTAAGTGGTGTGGTAATTTTATGGAACACTTGAAGGACAGAGGTGATAAAATGAACCATCTCCACATCTCAACTCACAGCTTCCTTCTTCTTAATTAGAATATGGAATCACTAACTTAGCAGAGCAGTTAATAACTTTAAGCAGTTGTCGTGGGATGCTACACTTCATCTCAGGCCCATGGTGTGATTCTTGGGGATGGTCCTGTGAAGGGCTAAGAGTTGGACTCGACGATCCTTGTGGGTCCCTTCCAACTCAGCATGTTCCGTGATTCCGTGATTCTATGATTCTGTCTTAACTCTGCAGCTACACAGATCTACAAAACACAGACGTGGCTGGGATTAAAAGGTGCTTTGGCTAAGTTTCTGTGGCATTATAAAGATGAAGAAAATAGAACAGACATCTTAGGTGAGGTTCCAGAAGGAGGAAGTTGTTAAATCAACTGGTAGAAAATATGTCTTTAATAGCATTTTTTTCAATAAACGTAGATAGAAGTTAACTAGAATATCATCATATTAGTTCATTGCACTTTTCCCTACCACTAAACGATACTTTGATAGTCTCTGCTACTTCTGCTATGTAATTTATAATTATTTCAGAACCAAGAATGTGACTTGTTTACAGTAAATACTGTACAAATAAACAGTGGGAGATGCTCAGCAGTGCAGAGTTTCAATGATAGAACTTTTGTACTCTAAAAACAGAGGACATCTTGAGAAATCTCATTCTTTTGTGAAACAGAAAGGATAAAACAGACCTGCCAATATTTATTCATCTTCATCCACAAACTTTGTCTTTTAGCTGGAGCTTTGGCCAAGCCCATGTTCTCAGCAGCACATTAACTACTCAGAGGAGTGCCTGGTTGGTATCCTCAGATGGAAAAGATGTCGATAAATGGCAGAGAAAACACCCTTTAAAATTGAGTTTAAAATAAGGAGTGATGGTCACCATCTGTCTGGGTTATGGTGCATGTGCTGGCATTTGGCACTTGGTCCTGTTTCTTGCAGTTAGGCAGTAGCGAGAACTGACAACCTTCATTTTACTCAAAATTATATTCTTGGGCTTCCAGGCCTTAAACCAGCACCATTAAATACTGTAACTGTGGCTTTTAGTCTAGGAGGAAGCAGAAGAATGGTTCTGATAGCTCAAACCTGCTTTAAATCACAGGAGCAGTAATGTCCAGGCACATTTCATTACAGCCAGCTAAACGATGATGGAAACAGATCCTGGCTGCTTTAGCACCTTTTGGAACAGGGTGGCAAACCTGGAATAAATTCCCCATCCCTTGTTCTGATTCCTTACTCCCTTACTCTGTTCAGCAGAGCAGAATCTGACACGTTCAGCAGATCCTGGGTTTGAAGAGCAGGAGCAGTCCCAGAGGCTAATCCCGTTTCCCACAGAAATGATACCACAGTCTTTTAGATGTTAATGCACCAATCCCAGACAGATACAGTGAAATACTCTGCAATCTCCCTTTGCATTTTACTGTGCAGAGACTACATTGTGGGGTTTTATAATTCACTGTTAAGAAACCCCAGGGCACATGGTATTTGCAAGCAGGGTCTGGCTCAGCAAACACAACCTGTTCTGATGAAAGAGTCTGTGCTGGACCTTGTGGGAGTGTTTGTTGCAAAGATGGGTGGGCAGAGGCCTTGTGGCTCAGGACAGCAGTGAACCCTCAATAAAGCTCAGGACAGCTTTTAAGCTGTGGGTTTGGCCAGGTCTTTCTGTGTCAGTCAGTTCCTTTGTTTGGACCACAGTTGATTCAAACATAATTTTTGTGAGTGGTTCCATTGATTTTTTTTTTTTTTAATCCTTTGGTTAGAAATAATTGGGAGGCAGATGGTTTAAATAAGGACTGGTGTGTCCTGGCTGGTTTTCCTGTGGCTGAGAAACAGATTCTTCACCACTGAACTACACGTGTTCTGTCTCCTCGCTCTTTGTGCTGACCAGGATATTGAACATCTCGGAACATGTAAAGTCTTTTCTTCTCTCCTTAGGGACATCTACAAGATTTTATGACAAAATCTTTATCCGAGCTTTAGTTGTCTGAGTTCTCAGTCCCTTTTTCTTCTAGGTATTTCAGGAATTTTCCTGGGATAAGAAAGAGAACACCAGTGTCTCCTTCAGACCAAGCAAATACATGAATTTAATTGTGAGAATACACAGGCTTGTTCATAATAAGTCCTGTGCAATTTGTTGGTGCACCTTTTCTGGCCTTTTTATGAAAGGTGGAGACACCCTGCAACTAGGGGTGGGGAGAAGAAACTTCTGAAAAATGCTGTACTTTGTAAGAAGAGAAAACAACATGTGAAGAAAAGCAAATGCCTCAGTACAGACAGTGCTCCCATGGCTGGAGGCATGGTCTTGGAGCGAGGATCCCAAATTTGCGTTGTTCTTTCCACCGCCACTTGCAGATGTAGCTTTGTGAGAGCTTCTGAACCTCAGTCACAGAATTTGATGCCCTTCACTACAAACTGCTTCACTCCATAAACAACTCCCATTGTAATTTATTTGTTGAGGATACACTGTTCTACGAGCTTGACCGTGTTTCAAGAACTGTGAGGGCTTCCTAAGTGTTGGAAAACTGTTTAAAATCTTTTGTGCTTAAATTATAAGTCTTCTCACAAAGAAAATTCTGCTAGGTCAGCTTTTTAGGATATGGGCACAGAAAGCTGAGGGCTGATTACACAACTTGGGCAAAGCAGAACGTGATGTGTTCATTGAGCTGTAAGAGCCTGGTTGGTGCGTTTGCTGTGAAAAGCTTGCAGGAGTTTCCTTACAGAGCAGGTCAGCTATAAATGTAAAGAGGAGGATGCAGCAGGAATTCTGTGCATGGCTGTGCTGGGACTGCAGGGAGACAAGGACTCCAAACACCAATCCCAGTGACATGGAAAACTTGGTGAGCACAGAATAGAAATGCAAAACGAACCAAGAACACACCCTCTGTTTTAATAACCCTTTAAACAAAAAATAAAAGATATGTTGAAATGGAACAGGCAGTTTTCTTTCTCCCCCTAAAGCATGTGTCATCCCTTAAACCTTTTTTTAGAAGCCTAAAATGGGAGTAAACCGTCCTCTCAACACATGGGACACCGTGCTGGGGTGGCTGATGTAAGAGACAGTTCAGGGAGCAAAGTACACTCAGTTCAGGGAGCAAAGCTACTGGAGGCGATTGAGCTCTTCGTTAACAAGTCGCTCGTGCTGAACGAATGTAATTGCTGTCGTCAGTGTAATTAATGACTAATTTAGCACATCGAGGGAATTGAATAGATATTATATTCTTGGCTCTTGGCAAACAGTTGATTTTCTGCCATAGAAAAACCTATTAAAAAAGCTGGATGAAGAGCAGGCAGATACACATTCCATGGCATGGATTCCCTCTTGGCCCACATTCAGGGAAGAGAGGAATTGCTGATGCAGAGACCTCCAAGTGTGAAATCCTGTAAAGCAGTTTTGGGGCAGATGTTAGTGCTGAAGTCCAATTTGTTGAATCTTTTACATATGAACATTTTTTCAGTTCAATTTTTGCCACTAAACCAGGCTTTGCAGCCTGGGGGGTGGAAGTGTTGCCCTGGTCAAAAATCTCAGGGAAAGACAGTGAACAGCCACATCACAGATGTCTCCTATGGCATTTTCAGACCAACTGCTCCAGCATTGGGCTTGTGTATGAAACTATTAAAGTGACTTTCAGATAGAAAAATCATGAATGTGACAAAAGTGTCACATGTAGAGGAGTCCAAAAGAGTGACCTGGTGTTAGCAGAAATAAGGAAGAATAATTTTTGTTTCTTTCCATTAGGAGCCTCAAGAACTGCTGATAAACATGAATAAAGATAATAAAGATAATAAATAAATAAATATATAAATAAAGAAAGATAATAGATCTACTCAGAGTAACAGCTGGAAAAAATAATTTGAGGTATGCAAATTTTTCTCTAGATAAAAAAGCATCAAAACAGTAAGTTAGGAACAGTTGCTCCAGTTTCCATTTCACTGGGCAGTTCAGGGTATGGAGAGGACCCACTGTCAGTGTGTGGAGCAGAGGGAAGGTGTTGTAAGGGAAGAGTAAACAAAGTCATTAGAACCTGTAGAGTTACTGGATCACAGAATATTCTGAGTTGGAAGGGACCCAGAAAGGTCCAACTCAGAAGTGAGTGGCCCCTACAGGGGATTGAACCTGTGAGCTACTCTAAAGGTCTGTAAAAGAGAGATAAAGGAGTGAATTATCATTAAAATCGGTTAAGTGCCACCTCATTCCCATTCTCATCTAACTGGAGCCCAGCTACCTCTGGGACAGTTGCCTTTTGCTGCATCCTGGTTGTCATATCAAAAAGCTTGTGGCATAAAAATTGGTGGGAATTTAGTGGAATTAGTACTTTCCATGAATGTCCAAATACACATGAAGAGTATCACTGGCATGGAATTTCTGCTTCAGAGACTCTTTCAAAATCATAGAACTGTGTGATTCTGTGATTTGCTCTGAGCTGTCTGAACGTGACCTCTCTGTTCCTTCTTTGCCCACCTGGGACGTGCTGCATCCCAGACACAGGGTGCTGCTGGCTGGAGGGTTCCAGGTTTCCCTGGCTTTGTGGCTGGTTTTCCTTTGGCTGTTCTGTGGTGCTGCCATGCCTGGTTACAGCTGCTTTGGTTTGGGTGGTGGGGCAGCACTGAGACCATTTATCCATGGAACACCAAAAGGGCCATCAGCAGGTACAGTCAGACAGGGGAGAGGGGAGCGGATGGTTGCTCTTGGTGATGTTACTCCAGAGGGTACAAGATAACAATATTTTTTATAATTAAGCTTTAAACTGCTGTAGGAATAATTTGATTCTCACATCCCACCCCACAGAAATTAACCATTACCGCTGAAAGCCTGTAGTGAGGGTAGAGGTTTGCCCAGAATTCACTTTATTATTGCTATCCAAAGGAACCATAGGACAGCTTCAAAACCAGTAAAATAAAAAATGCATTAAACCACTACATTGAAGCAGGGAAGGGTTACTGTACCAAAACCAGCACCCCAGACTCCTGATACCCTGATATTATAGCCAGAGCAACCAGACTTTCTCATCTGTTAAAGAGGTGGGCTTGGAAAAAGAGCAAACAAATCCCACCTGCAGTAAATCATGTGTAGCTTGAGGGAAGCTGGCCCTGGGGACTGAGGGATGCAGCCTCAGCCCAGCTGCTGCTGTTTAACTCAGAGGACACCTTGTTAAACACAGAAGGAAAGAATCTCAAGGTAAAGAATTGACCGAGCTGTAGGTGAGATGTTCCAACCTTTGTGCAGCTTGTGAGGATGGGCAACGATGTAAATACTATTCAATCAGGAACCAGAACAGATGAGGGAAACTCAACTACAGTAGACTTATTTGAAAAAGAGGCTGGAAAAGAGGCTGAAAATACTATGGAATTAATGATTATAATAAAATAAAGTTATATATATATAATTATAATAAAAATGAGTTAACATAATGTGTATTTATGACATATAAGCGTCAGATTCTTGTAAATGAAATCAGACTAATTTCAGCTGATTTTTTTTTAATTGCATTTTTACCTCTTTTTCTATGACTTGGAAGAGTAGAGAGAATCTTGACTTCTTTCATTCCTGCCAGGTAATTTCAAGGAGACATTCCTGATAAGTAGGTAACTGGGTGGCAGATCCCATTTTGGGAGCCATGTGAATGCAGACAGTAGCATTTTGCTAAATAAAAAATTACTTAGAAATTCTGAATGTAATTTTCGTTACAAGGGATTTTTCTTGTGGTTTTTAGGTTTTTTTTCTTTTTACTTCAAACGAGAGCAACTAGTGACTTGTTTTGAAATGCCAGGCACCCTGTTTGATATTAACAATTAACACAGTAAAGAGGGATTTGGTTGTATTCAGGTGGCTGATGACACTTTGACTGGCAAGGGCTTTCAGTGGTGTCTGAATTAGACTGGAACTACACTGGCTTTGTCTTGATGCTCTTAATACATCACTATTTTATTTCCAGGTCTTTGAATCAACCCCTCTGCTGCTGTTCATTCCTTCTGACTGCTGGAGATGAGGGTGTGACCCTGACTTGTAAGATCAGGCCCAGTGATTTTCAGTAATTCAGGACCTTCTTGCTTTTAAGTCAAATAAGAAGAGATAACCTATTATTCTGTGGTATTTGTCTTCCTCTTTCTTTGTCTACAGCCAAGGGAGAAGGAGTGAGGTGTCTGCTGATTGGGGTGGCATCCCAGAGCTTCCCACACAGCTTCAGTTTCTAGTTATGTAACAGGAAATTCTAAAATATGGTAAAAATTCACTTTCTAACATTTTGACATATAAATAAAATTCCCTGTGCTTCCAATCCAGGCATTATGGTCTCACATGTGGTCATTGTCTCATACTGAAAGGATCTGTACTAATTTGGCTCCATATTTACTCTGCCCATAGTTTGCATATTGTCTTCATCTTTATGGTGGGGTTTTCCTAGGAAGCAGAAAGACAAAATAAATTGAAGTTGCAGAAGCAATGGCAGCTCAGAGGCTCCATACAGTGCAGGTGCACTCGAGGTTTTTGTTGGGGTGTGATGGAATTCTGGGTCTCATGTGGGGAGCAAGACATGGGTGGGGACATTACAGACAAGGTTTTTTCTGGCATTGTTGTTTACCTGCTGCCAGGCAGGTCTGCTTTTCTCTTACTCTCTTTTTATTGTTTATGCAAACTGGTATCACAGAATCTCTAGACTGATTTATTTATTGTACAGCTGGAATAGAGGGATCTGTCTGTGGTCTCTGCATAGATGTACCAGGGAAAGGGAGGCTTGAGGACATTGACCAAGGCTTGGGGTATTTTTGGGGTTATTTTTCTTTTATTTAGGTGTGGGGTTTTTGAGGGGGAGACTGGGATACTGTAGGTTTTTTTCTAACTGGAGTAAATTTTCTCTTTTTGTGTAACTTTCTCTGCTATGTTTCTGCTGATGTCTAACAAATTCCTCATGTCCAGTCCCTTGCTGGTGGAGGCAAGCACACAACAGCAAATTCATCAGACTTTGCCTTAAAATAAATCAGGTTTGGTTTTTTTTTTTCATACCTTCTCTTTCTATTAGAGCACATTCAGCCCAATAGCTTTGTAAAAACGGAGCAATAGGTAGCAATTAAGCCCAATTTCATCTTTGTGTTTGTTTTAGCCAGTTATGTGCAATTCAAGGCCGCTTTGCCACAAGATTCATGCTGGTTGGTGCAAGAGCTTTCATATCCACAGTGTCTGCTGTGGACGGTCAATTTTAGTTGGTTTTTATCACGACATGAGAAATTGTCTCCACAGGTTTTTTCCCCACATCTTACTGACCTCTCTCAGTGTCCCTGTTCAAGCTCTGGCTGTTGTCGCAGGAAGACTTGATTTGTTGCTAGTCTGCCAAGCAGGGATATCTCCAGGAGATGTTTCGGAAGGGTAAGTTCTGCTGTCAGAGAGAAGCAGTGCTTTGGCCCGTGCCCTCTTCTGACCCTCCCTCCTGTGGCAGGAGGAGGATGCTCCGGCTCAGGATGTACCTGTGTGCTGTGGGAGCCCCGCTGTCCCCCTGCCCTTTGGCAGGGCTGTGCAGAGCCGGCCCCGCTGTTCTCCCGGGATCCCCGGTGCAGAGCCGGCCCCGCTGTTCTCCCGGGATCCCCGGTGCAGAGCCGGCCCCGCTGTTCTCCCGGGATCCCCGGGGCAGAGCCGGCCCCGCTGTTCTCCCGGGATCCCCGGGGCAGAGCCGGCCCCGCTGTTCTCCCGGGATCCCCAGCAGCCGAGGGAAGGGAGCCGCGGGCTGGCGTGGCCGGGATTTGCGATGTGCCGGGTCCAGCTGCACGGGCTGAGCTCACGCCTGGCCCGCGGCCAGGGCACAGCCCGCGGCAATCGAAGCAGGTGTCGGGGAAAGGTTTGAAGTGCCAGGGGCCTGGGTGAGAGGTTTGTGTCTGCACAGGGCTTGTGTGTGGGTGACGGGCTTTGGGGTGAGTGCTCGGGCTCAGAGCAGCGGGAGGGTTTTACCCGTGGCACGGGCAGCCCGTGGTACTTCGGTGAGAGCGGGGAGAGGAAAGATCTCCGGGCAAGGAACCACATTGTCAGCCGGGCCAGGGAGGTCATTGTCCCGCTCTGCTCTGCCCTGGGGCGGCCTCACCTCAATATTGGGGCAGTTTGGGGGGACACAGTGGAAGGAAGAGATTGAGCCATTGGAGAGTGTCCAAAGGAGGGACACGGAGATGGGGAAGGGCCTTGATTTGAAGGTGTGGGAGGACACTGAGGGCACTTGGTGTGTTCAGTGGAGGAGACTGAGGGGAGACCTCAGTGCAGTTCAACTGCCTGGGCAGGGGCAGAGGAGGGGCAGGGACTGAGCTCTCTTCCTCCACTGGCATTATCTTGTTTCCTCAGAAAGATTTTGTGTCAAACCACGATTTTAGCTTGCAAATGCAATTCTTACCTTGTGTGTTGAAACTGTCTGACATCTGAAAGGCCTCCACACCTCCCCTTGGGTGAGATGAGCTTATTTGCTTCCTGAATTAGCCACAGCCTCTGAATGCTCTGTCACTGGGCTGCCCAGAGACCCGGTGAGGCTCTCCTGAAGCTGAATTTATCCATACCATATGTGAGACTTTTTACTTCTTAGAAGCATGATTGATTGAAAAACCCCAATAATTAAAAGTTTAAAAAAAAAAGAGATAATATGCAGATTTCCATTTAACCTGGGTTTGCTCAGTGCAGAGTGTACATGTATGGCAGAACTGGTGCTTGGCATTGCAAAGCATACACAGAAGTGTGAGTAGTGGAGGAAAGTGACTTTCACTTTTAATACTTTGTCATTCCTGTCTTATAGAGCTTTGTGGGAAGAAGATTTAGGTGGGAGTTTAAGTTGTGAAATAAGATTTCTTCATTATGACTTAAAAAAATATCAAAGATTATATATGTATTCAACTCTCTATGTATTTGTCTATATATATGGTGGGGGTGTTTTGCAGATGTGGGTGAGACAACTGATGTGCAAAGCTCCTTTTGAGAAATACGTTTTAGTGTGTGGAGGAAGAGCTGGGATCGTAGGGGTAGTACTGAACTACTCTGAATATCTTCCCTCGCGAGTACTAAAAAGGAAGTCTTGCTCTTCCAGAGAGGAAGGAGCTCCTTGTTATGTCGTGGGCTGTTGAGCCCAGGCTGGTTTTCCACCAGGGCCCCCAGGTCCTTCTCTGCAGAGCAGTTCCAGCATGTCACCCCCAGCCTGCACGGGCCAGGGGGTGATGCAGTCACTAATCCCAGCTGGTGTCTGGCTGCAACTGATGGTGCTCCCTGTGAGGTTTGGGTTTCAGCCCCAGCTCAATGAAGGTGTATACTTTATAAAGTACTCTTTTTTCCTATTCAAGAGGTTATGAAGCTACTTCCTCTAAACTCAGTCCACTGTAAGCCTTGTTGTTAACTGAAGCTGTTCTAGCTGTACTAGCTACACAAGTACTTGAGCCTCCCTCATCCCTGGCACAAGTCCTTATCTTGGCTAAGGTCTACAGAAATCCTTTATATACAGAAAGAATCCATTCTGTTGGCACAGACTGAGCTTTCTGGAGTGCAGGAGGGGTGCAGACCCCATGGCATGATGGTACTGCCTCTGTCAAAAGAGACCACCCTTTCCCTCTTCTGTGTTCTGAAATGGTGGGAGCTTTTAGATGGTATTGCACATTTCCTCAGGCAGCCTGGCTTGAATTGTTAGTGGCAGATTAAATAGGAACTAACAGCCAGGATGAAACTCAGGAAAGAACTTCTTAGTCCACAGAGATGAACAAGGTCCCAAAGGAATCATTTCCTTATGAACAGTCGGAGGGATTTTGCCAGTCATTCCAAGAACTCTGTTTAAAAAAAAAGTCCAAACATTTACTTTTGCATTTTCTTTACACAGTTGCATTTACCTGTTTCTCAGTGTGTAGAAATGTTCTCTTACTCAGCTAAGAAGCTGCTTTTCATGGGAAAGCTTTTCAGTCTCAATAGAGGCAGGAGCCTGACAAGGGTGTCATGGGCCATACTGCTGCAGATGCCTGCCACTGATATTTTCTGTCTAAGGAGGCTGTAACCTACAGCTTCACCTTGCATTGGGTTAGATTTTCATCCTGTGCTTGTTGACATAAAGCTCTGGGCTGTGTTTTGTGCAACTGGGTTTTCAGTTCTCTCCAAGCTCACTCCAGTGGTTGTGCAGCACAGACACACCTCAGGGACCCCAGGGACTGAGGTCTTGTTTCATATTCAGCTCAGGTGCCTTGGAACTGCTCCTTCTTCCCCGTGGTTGCACAGCTCTGTAAGCTCAAGAAGAGCTTAGCAGTAATGAATCTATCTTTGACATATCTGGATCCAACCCAGGCCCAGTTGGCTGCGTGGTTTTCTGGCAAAGTCTCCTTTCCCATCCTTATCCATTCTTACAAAGTGAGCTTTCCCCATTCAAGTGTTTTGCTCTCACTGAAATGTTTCAGTTAAATATTTCTTTTGCAATGCCGTTTTCTGAAAATCAGTATGTTCCCGTGGAAATATTGGATCATGTCTAACATATGTTCTCAACTGGCAAATAAAGTCAGAGAAATGTCATCCAGCTCCTCTTCAGAGAGGTCCCATTCAGTGTCCAAGATCTGCAAAGCCTTCTTCCTTCCCAGATAAATCTACTTCTTTTTCAGTGGCCTGACACTTCCTGGGAAGCTCCAGGAGAATGACGATGGTGCTGTACTGTGCCACATGCTCTTAATCCTATCTGGGGAGCTGCATGGACACAAGCCTGACCTGTTCTCCAGCCAAAGTTGCCCTCTTCTGGGAATGAGAGGGGAGCACCATGAATCCAGGACTCTGACTCCGTTGTTACCTGAGCACCCCGAAAGCTTTGGAGGTTCCTCTGTCCCTCTGACTATGCTCAAGTGAAAGCCAAGCAATTTGTTAAAATACATAAAGGCCTTAAAACATACTTATGCAGATTATCCATGAGGTATTTGCCATTTGAAAGCTGAACCTCTGTGCAATCAGTAGGTTTCCATATAAACTGGGAACTCTGGGATACTGCTGAAAGTCTTCTCATGTGGAAAAGTCGTAATCTCTCTGTGAAGGGGTGTGTGTGAGGACAGAAGCAGCATGGAGAAAAGAAAGGGAAAAGACATTTGCAGCTGGCCCTACAGAAAAGGTATAAAGCTGAGAAAAGAAGAAAAAAATGGGTCCAGGACAGAAAGGTGGGGAGGAGAGAGGGAGGAGGAGGATCACTGTAGGTTTGTTGCACTTAGCATTAGGAATTGCTACAGAACACGCAGGTTGTAGTGATTTTCTAATACTGACTAATATGTCAGAAAGGCTATTCTGGATTTAGACCAATATATACAGTTTCTTGTCTAAGCAGAACCATATGCTCAAATGAGAGATCATTTTATTTTACTAGGATGGACAGTAAGTAGAAACATATTCCAGATTTCATGAGGTTTCTTCCCCCCTTGGCAGCCATGGTGCCGCTTGTGCTTAGTCTATGGTTTTTCAACTGTTTGATAACTGTCCGTGGCTTTACAGGACTCCAAATCCTCCTGCATCATAATGTCCACTGAACTGTGACTAATGACTGTGTCAGAAAGCTCGTTCAGCTGGTCACTCTGGCTGGAACTGGTAATTTTTAGTAAGAAAACACATCAAACTGATCTGCACAATATGGCAACATACTGTACAGTAGAAGATGTAGCTTTTGTGTCTTTCCTTGAGCTAAGACTTAATGTTCTGTGTTCAGAGACTGACCTCATCCAAATCCTTTCTGACAGCCTAGAAAGAAGGAAAAAAAGTCCAAACCCCTTTGTGGAATGTGCAAGCTGGTGTTTAATACATGAGCCCATGCACAGCAGGTTGAGCAATCAAATGTACATAGATATTTATACAGTTTGACATTGGTAAATAGTCCAACCCCCTTCTCTCACAGCCACTGATCGTTCTGGTTGCAGCTCTGTGTATTGCTGTGTCACTGTAGTTTAGTGTCCACCACTAACTCCTGCCTTGGTGCTGAACCATCACTGAGTGTAACAAGACATTTTTGGCCTGATCCAGGCTTGTACTGAACTCTGGCTGTTCACTTGGGGTCTCCCCAAGTAGACCAAGGACTTGGTCGAACTTGCTCAGCTTCCAGGAAATGCTGAAGGAAATCCTGTGCCTCAGGGCTGTTTGCTGCCTTCCTGCTGCCTCCTGTGGACCCTCCATCAGGAACTGCTGTAACTGGGTGCTCATACCCAGGGACTCCGTTTAGCTTTTTAGCTTTTCTCAGTGTCTGCTGATGTTTTATGAAGGGATGGTCTTTTAGGGTGGACTGGTATAGCTGAAAAAATCTGCACTTTATTGTAGGGCCTTGAAAGCAAATCAGAGGGCTGGGAACCACCAACCACAGGAAGTTCAGCACGGGGAAATGCTGGATTCTGCCCTCGGGATGGGGCAACCCCAGATGTAGGGACAGACTGGGAATGAGAGGCTGGAAAGCAGTGCCGGGAAAGGGCCCTGGGGGTCCTGATCAGTGGCCAGTTGGCCCTGAGTCAGCAGTGCCCTGGCAGCCAGGAGGGCCAACCCTGTCCTGGGGCAACAGGGAGGGGATTGTCCTGCTCTGCTCTGCCCTGGGGTGGCCTTGCCTCAATATTGGGGCAGTTTTGGGCAACAACTTGGCATATTCGATGTTTCTGTGATCTATTACATCTGTTTTAAAGCCTTGAATTCCCCACATATCTTTGATAGTCTCCCACAAGCAAGAATGACAGTATTAAATTGGCTTTTAAAGGGATTTTGTAATTCAAAAAAGAAAAACAAGCTAAATCATGAATATATTTGCTTCAGTCAGGAGGGCAAGCAGAACCATCTACAAGAACAGTCACTGCAACCTTGCACTGAGTAAAGACCAGAGGTTGGCTGCTGGGTACCAACTGCTTTAGCTGTCCCCAGGAGCCTTCTCATCACTGAATTTATTGGGATTATGTTCTGTGCAGATGTCTGTCTTCCACTGATCTGCACTGGGGATGACTCCCTCTCACCTGGGTGGTGCTGCAAAGGAGATGCAGCAGCCTGGTACTTGCTGACATCTCTTTGCACACCAGCAGGGAGAGCCTGTATTTTTTTTCTTACCTTAAGGATGGTTGGCTGCTGGTATCTGACAGCTGGAATACTCCAGAGGAAATTGCAGTCAATATTTTCCTTTGTCCCATCCTTTAACAGCCTTTCTAATCCTAGCTTTAAATATTCAGCTCCTGAATTTGAGGGGAGGAGAATGGTGTTGAGGAGATGAGTTCATGCTGTAACGTTACCACCCGCCTGGATTTGGGAAGGAGATGGCAACAGATATAGTTTAGAAAGCTGTAAACTCATTTCAGTATTTAATTTGGCTTGCCTTGCTGCCAGGTTACCTCTGCCAGGGTCTCAGTGCATTACCCTTGGTGCCTACCACATTTGTACATACACATATAGCTGTGCACTAATGCTGATATACAACAAAACTAACAATCAGCTTCAGCACAGGAAAAACTCATTGATGATGTGTAGACTTCTCAGAGACAAATATTACTGAAGACTTCTTGAGACTGAAGGGTTAACACACAGAACTGCCAGTGCTGTTGGAGGGGTGTTTGTGGGAGATTCATTACAAGTACCTAACACCCACTTGACAAAAGAAGTTAAGTGGTTTTGGAAAATGTGAGTGTATTCTGTGGTGTGGATGAGTAATTGTAGCAAACAGTTGTAGTACCCACTCAGGGGTTTACAGCTTTTCATTTGTGAAGTTTATACCTCAGTTCTGTAACTAAGTCAGTAATTTTTAGCTCTGTTCACGTAGTGATCCCATGCATGAGACCAGTTGCCATTACTGATCTTCAACAGCAACCCACTCCAAGAGAGATCTGAATCTGTGGAAAAAAACCATCCAAGTGACACATGTTCTGTGGGGCCAAAGAATTCTGTGTATTCAAACCCAGTACTTTGCCTTGTGTTGTGGTGAGGACCTGCCTTTCATTGTGCTGTTGAAACATCATCAAAGCCTGGGAGTCCGAGGGACATTCCAGTGGAAACCTTTGTAAACTGCAGCAAGGAACCAAAATTCAAAGCAGGTCTGTGGACTTGGCATCCTCGGTAATAACAATCCAAGATGTGCCGAAAGCCTGTCCTGAGACAGACGGGAACTGGGGCTGTGCGGCTGCGGGGGGAGCGAGGACGGCTCCCAGGGTTCATTCAGAGCTAAACACAGGCAAACTGTACTGGAAGTTGTAGGATACTTCAGGAAGTGACTGTTAAATGTTTCGGCAAAACTCCAAGTGGTAGTAATACTCTGTTTAAAATGGGTTCAGGGAAGATAAATATTTGTGTGTGTTATCTTGACGTACAGTGATAAACACAGTTGTTCTATACAAATATTGGTTTGACCTCAGATTATTTCACTAGCAGCAGCATGTGAGGCCCATTACATGTCTCTGAAAGCAGCTGCCAGCTGCTGTGAGCATCCAAGGTTTGTTGTATGGGCTGCTGTCAAGAACGTCTGTCTTGCCTTTTGGTTTGGGAGGAGTGAATGCAAACCTTGCTCTCACATCTCCATGACAGGGAATAAGGATTCCACCTGCTTGAGAGGAAATCTCACTGTGAGCCGGTATAGTCAAGGAGATCAACAGCACTATGAAAATGTAAATGTTGGTAGTTTATATGCCTGTTCCTGCAGGTGCTTAAATGTGTGCACACAGTGATAACGGATGTCCTCTGCCTCTCATCTCCTCACTCTGCATGGGCAGGGCAGAATCACAGAATGTGCTGAGTTGGGAGGGACCCACCAGGATCATCCAGTCCAACCCCTGGCCCTGCATCCCATCCCCAAGAGTCACCCCCTGTGCCCCAGAGGATCAGCCAAACCCTCCTGGAGCTCTGGCAGCCTTGGGGCTGTGCCCACTGCCCTGGGGAGCCTGGGCAGTGCCCAACCAGCCTCTGGGGGAAGAACCTTTGCCTGAGATCCAACCTGAGCCTGCCCTGACACAGCTCCAGCCATTCCCTGGCTGCTGTCCCTGGTCCCCCCAGAGCAGAGCTCAGTCCCTGCCCCTCCTCTGCCCCTGCCCAGGCAGCTGGAACTGCAGTGAGGTCTCCCCTCAGTCTCCTCTTCCAAAGGCTGAACCAACTTTGCCATCCCAATTCCTTCCCTAGTCATGAGGTCCCCTGGGATGCTTTTCCCTGCCCAGCCTGGATTGCCACCTTGCTCTGTAACCTCATCCTCTGCAATACTCCTGCAGTGACACCTTTATACTTTCTCCCAAGCTATGCTATTCCTTTTTCTTCTTAGCTGGCTTTTTTTGTGCTCTCATTTGACCTCCTTTGGATGCTTTCTAATGGCTTAATATCCTTCTTATATATTGCAGTGATCAAAACTCCCACAATATTCAGTATGTATCTGTTTTTTGGGGGCAGTGTCTGCAGCTGTAAGGTCTGATGCAGCATTACACAAAGACAATGTGTTTTTCATGCTGTATAATCTGTGTATTAGTGGTCTCTTGATCATGTAGCCTTTGAGAGCTGTCTGTTGGCACCATGTGTCTGACCACAGCTGCTGTACACCAAAGCAGAGCATCTGCCTACTACAGGAAGACACTGGTACTTCCATCGTGGTGAGCCAGGTTTTGCATCAGCTCCAGCAGTTTGTGCTCCTGTGAAAGCTGGTGAAAATGCTGTTTGAAAAGAAGCCATGTCAAAGCTGATGTGGTGAGGGAAAAATGGTATTGACTTTTATCCTCTCTTTGGGTTTCCAGCAGGGTAACTGCTGTGATTTTAGTGGCTGGTGTTTGATTTTAGTGGAGGGTATTTCTGACTGAGTGCAGCTGCATAACCCAGTGGGAGCAGTGCCCAGAGCAGTCACTGGGACTTGTCCTCTGCTGATCTTGCTGTCTGGCTATATAACACAATTCTGTTTCTGTTAAAAGAGTCTTAACTGTACAAAATATAGTCACAGGTGTGTCTACATGAAGAATAAACTTACATCATGCATATCAACATACATTTCATGTGCTGCATGTAGTGTGGAGGGTCAGGGTGGGGAGGAGGCAGTGATGGCAACAGCCCATCTGAGATGGCAAATGGGAGCTGCTGCTCCCCAGGGTTCTTCCAAAGGGCACTTCCCGGGCAGCTAGGGGACTGCAGTGTCAGTCCAAAGGCTCTGCATCAGGAACAGTAGGCCATGAGAGGGGGGAACTCCCTCTTGTATGAGCAATGGCTGCATCTTCCCAGATTTGATGGCAATTTAGAGCAAAACAAATTGTGCTTTGATGTCTTGCAAGCAGATCTCTGTTTCAACAGATCTGTTAGTGAACTCTGTCCAAGAAGAGCGTCTTTATAATTCTGTATAACAATTTTTGAGACTGGGAAGATGACAAAGCACATTTATGGAGATCACTGACTTACAGTCTTACTACATATAAAGACTATCCTCCTTTGCTGAGCATCCCTCAGAAAACAAGTTCTTATTCACACATGGAGCCATTTCCATTATTAATGTTCTGCCCACCCGTAAGCTTTGTTACTGGTTTTCAAAGCAAAAAATACAGATCAGTTTTAAATGGAGCAAAGCCTGGTGTTTGACACTAAATGAATGGCAGTGCTGGTAAGAATTCCCAGCTTTTCTCCTTTCAAATATTCATCCCTCCTGCCAAAGCCTTCATATATTATTAGCTCCTACCATAGCTGTTGTATCACAGCGAGATATTTACTTAAAAAAAGTAAGTTTAATCAGAAAAACAGTCAAAAAGAACAATCCAAAAGCCCCTTATCAGATACAAAACTACTCACACAAATGTTGACTGAATGCTAACAGGCTTTCTGGTTCCCTTCATGTGCTGCATAGGATGTCACAGCGTGTTGTCATTGGAGAACTGACTATCTCTGAGGGCTAATGATGGATTGACAGGAATTTTTCCACTCCCAAGCTTGTTTATTCCCAGTTTTATATATGGCACCTTGGAACAACAGAAAGCTGGCATGAAGTGAAAGTAGTAGTGAGTATAGATTTCAATCTGGGACTTCTGTACCAGAGTGCCTTTTTAATAAAGGTGTAATAATCGGGAGAGATTATAGTTTTTTCTTGCCTGTTTCCTCTTACCCTTTTATGGTTCCTCCTGTTTTTTTCACATGTCCTGGGTCATCTGCACTGATGATTAAAAAAGCTGGGAGGAGTGGCCAATCCCCAGAGAGCTGTGAACCCCTTCAGAAGGACCTCAGGATGTTGGAGAAATGGGCAGAGAGGAATTGGCTGAAATTCAACAAAGGCAAATGCAGCGTCCTGCACCTGGAGAGGAACAAACCCAGCACCAGCACAGGCTGGGGGGGACCTGCTGGAGAGGAGAAGGCCCTGGGGGTCCTGGGGAACAACCAGCTGTCCCTGCCCAGCCGTGTGTCCTGGGGGCCAAGGAGGCCAATGGGATCCTGGGGGCATCAGGAAGAGCCTTGGAGCAGGGCAGGGAGGGGATCCTGCCCCTCTGCCCAGCCCTGGGCAGGCACATCTGCAGGGCTGGGCCCAGCTCGGGCTCCTCAGCACAGCAGGGCCAGGGAGCTCCTGCAGCGGGGCCAGCGCAGGCTGCGGAGATGCCCAAGGGCTGGAGCAGCTCTGGGAGCAGCAAAGGCTGAGGGAGCTGGGGCTGTTCAGCCTCCAGAGCAGAGCCTGAGAGGGGCCCTCCCCAGGCTGTGTCAGGGGCTGCAGGGAGGGGGCAGAGGCTGGAGCAGGCTCTGCTCGGGGGGCCCAGCAATGGCCCAAGAGGAACGGGCAGGAACTGATGCCCGGGAAGTTGCAGCTGGACAGGAGGAAGAACTTCTTTGCTGGGCAGTGACCCAGCCCTGGAGAGAGAGCAGAGAGGGTGTGGAGTCTCCTGACTGCAGATCTTGCAGAGCTGTGTGGGCACAATCCTGTGCCATGTGCTGTGGGATGGCCCTGTTGAGCAGGGAGGTGGGACCAGATGAGCCACTGTGGGCCCTTCCAACCTGACCCCGTCTGGGATTCTCATTGTCTGTTGTTGATACAGTGGGGAAGAGTGTTCAGCCCTCTGCCATTTCTGAGGCAGCTGCTGGAATATCCATGTAGTTGGAATTGTGTTTCATCCCTTTCTTTGTATCTGTATCAATCAGTTTGGTCATAGCTGTTTTCTCTTGTTATATCATAAATACTCCAGTGCAGGTACCTGTGTGTAAAACCCCATTCCTTCCTCTGGAGGGTGGGACAACACATTGTGTCTTAATTTGTGCTTTTACAGGTAGTTGGGCTGCTTAGATGTTTGAAACCTACTTCCAAATAGAAGATAACCTTTTAAAATACAGGGAACTGAGGTATGCCAGGAATTTAAATCAGTGAGATTTTATGCAGGAAAAACGTTGAACTACCTCAGCATTTACCTGGTACAAAATCAAGGCTTCTTTAGGACTTCAGTCACCTTTTCTTTTCCCTCATCAAACTACAAGTCCTTTGCATGCAAAACATGTTTTATATACATTGAGACTTTTAGCTTCATAGCTTGAACAAAATCCATGAGCCTGTGAATGTATATTTTTGCTCTTAATCCTGATCTGTTTCAAGTGGAGCCTTGAGTCATTTGTTGTAGTGTGCTGTGCACTGTGTGACAGGTAAATAACTGTAGGCTCTCACCTACTGGTGTCTTCCCTCAACTGTCTGGAGCAGCTTGGTGACACTGGGTGGCAGCGCCTGTAAGGGACAGCTGAGGACAGAGGGAGTAGAAGCAATAAAACTGTGCAGTGAGAGCACACCAGTTCTTCCCTCAGAGGGTGGTTGGGCACTGACCAGGCTCCCCAGGGCAGTGGTCATGGCCCCAAACCTGACAGAGCTCCAGGAGTGTTTGGACAACGCTCTCAGAGACAGGGTGGGTTGTTGGACTGTCCTGTGCAGGGCCAGGAGCTGGACTTGATCCTTGTGGGTCCTTCCAGCTCAGCATATTCTGTGAGTCTGTGATGTAGGGCATGAGGGTTACGCAAGGCACTCTGCAGAAATAAAAAGAAACGCTCTATTGTGAATTGAATTATAAGGTTCATGGTCTAAGAGATGTGCCAGTGGCTGAGAGTGAGAGCAGAGGAGAGACTGCCAGAGCCCAAAGCATCTGGGGAGGGATCCCAGTTCCCCTCCTGCACAGCTCTTATCTCCAGACTGGTTTTACTTCATTTCCATTCAGCTTCATTGTCTAGGTTGGCATGCTAAGGGAGGTAGGTCATGGCATTATTGTTTGTGGATATGAAATACACTGCAAAGTGCTGTGGGATTTACCAAACTTTAATTTCCAACCAGCCCCAGTCACTGTGGGGGCCCAGCTGACCATGGATGGCAGGATTGGTTCAACTGGCATGAGCACGAGGTACTTCCAGTGTTTTAAAACCGGAGAGTTTCAAAAGCAGAGTGAGATGTGGTGCCCCCCAGGCAAAATACCTCCTTGTACAATACCTGAGAGATCAGCCCCCAGGACTTGAAACTGGGGCCGTAACCCACTGTCTGCAGGCAGAGGGGGCCAAATTTGATTGAGTCAGCACTAAGAATTGAGTTGACCCATGGAGAATCACAATCTGCACAGAATTAATTCAGCTTAAGCTTTTTTCCCCTGGATTTTTACAGTAATACCAGCAGAACATTGCAGCATTTGGACAGTCATAAAACAGAAACGTTCCAGCTTGAAAAATACTTTAGGCTGCTACTGAGATTAAAGCGAGCCCTGGGTGGCTGTATAACTGTCAGGCAAATCAAAGTGTGGCACGGGGTGCTGTGAGGGAAGATGTACTGGGGCTGTTTAACAAACTCCAAGTGCTGCTCACAAGTTTCCAGTGGGATTTCACAGGACCCTTCAGGAGGGAAGACGGATCACGACCAGATGTCCAGGAGCGATGAAGATGCACTGTCCAGTGAGCTCCTCACCCACATGGATTAGGGCTCTTTGCAGGAATCCACAGGCTTGGCTCTTCACTTCTGTGATAAAGACAGGAAAAGCACTGAGGTGCAAATGAGAAATATAAACTGAGAGCATTATTGATGGGGAAAAGTCAGTCCCCACGCTGCATGAGTCATGTAATCCACAATGCTTTGCAAGCTTCATTTGAGAGAAGCAGAGGTGCATGGAGGATGGTTTCAATTTCCAAGCAGTGCTTTCTGACCACTCATGCTTTTGAAAAGTAAAAATAATATCTTGGCTCAGAAATGACTGCAAAGCAGAGGTATTCTGCTTTTGGCCCATTGCCTGCTCACCCTCTTGAAGTGAAGCTTATGTATTGTGATGGAAACATAACAGCTTCCCCTGCCAAGGAACAGGTCATTCCTACTGGAGCCTGTGAACGAGGAGCTATTGCTGCAAGTAGAAAAGCTGAACCAAGTGGAATCAAAGAGAATGAATTCTGGATAAATTTGCACTTTGGAGTTACACCTGAATTTCTTTTAATAGGAAAATTCTTTTGACTTGCTTTGGGTCCCTGTCCTGGTGAAAACATCCCAAAAGTACTCATTACAAAAGAGATTCAGCCTGATTTTGAGGCCAAATGCACTTCTTCAGAGGTGCTTTGCTGGTGTTTTAACCATGAACCTTTATACTCAGAGCATGTTCTCCCACAACAGTAGATGCTTGATATTCTTTAGTACCAGTACGTGAGAGATACTGAAAACGAGGATTTCAGGCTTCCTTGCTGGGAGACAGCCAAAATATCAAAACTCTGATACATGTAATAGAAAATTAAATAAATCAATTGATACTGAATATCTCTCAGCCTGTATCTAAAAATACAAGAAGACCAAGTCTGAGATGGGAGAGTGAGGAAGGTGAAGTGTGTAAATACATGGAAATACAGAAAACAGGTAAAGGCAATATATCATCTGGTGAAGCAATTCATCTGTTAAAAAACATCATTGCAGAATCATCACAGAATGCTTTGGGTTGGAAGGGACCTCAAAGATGATCTTTTCCCAATCCCCTGCCATGGGCAGGGACACCTTCCACTAGCCCAGGTTGCTCCAAGCCCTGTCCAACCTGGCCTTGGACACTTCCAGGGATTAAAGGGCAGCCACAGCTTCTCTGGGCAATTCTTCTCTGTGAGGGCTTCACCACCCTCACAGGGAGGAATTTCTTCCCAATATCCCATCTATCCCTGCCCTCTGGCAGTGGGAAGCCATTCGCCCTTTTCTTGTCACTACGAGCTCTTGTAAATAATCTCTCTCCATCTTTCCTGTCACCTCCCAAACATAAAGCTTAGCAAAAAAATAGGGATAAGACATGAGTGAAAAGGAGAATTTAGAAGTATAAGAAATGCTAAGAATAACTGCAGAAAAATTCAGTGAGGGGAATTTTATTGGTGAAAACGAGAATTTTATCTATCAGGATGATTTTTTCTCTTAAGGAAACAAAGATCAAGCAATTCAAACTAGCACACTGATTAGTGCTCTGTCCTGTGCACTGAGGTTTGAGGAGGTCGTACTCAGAGCCCCTGCATATTCTGTGTTGTCACAGTGACAGAAGAGCTGTACATTCCCCAGGGAGCTGTGGCATCTTGTATCCATGGAAGAGGAGGTAAGGCTGGAAAGCAAAGGCAGGATTTTGCTTTCCTTTTGGCAAAGGCTGGCTAGAGCAAGGCAAGCTTGGTTGTAGCTCTGATTTAAGGTAACTTTCCTCATGTCCAAAAAATCCATAATGATCCTCCAGTGACTCTCCTGGGGCTGGGATTTACCATGAAGTGCACAACAACCCCGAGGGCATGTTCAGAGAGAGGGGCAGGCTGGGCACTGCCCAAGGGCTCTCTGCTCAGTCCCTGTGTGCATGTACTGGAAACACTTCAGCTCTGGAGTTCAGGCATCAGGACAGGAGGATTTCTGTGGTGCTTCAGATATACTGGAATCCAAGGGCCTGTAGTGTGAAAGATGCCCAAGATACCTCAGTGATCAGGGCTGTGCTGTGTCAGCTCGGGAAATATTTACTCCATCCTATAAAACAGGGAGCACTGATACTACCAGGAAAAGTTCATTAGCAAAATGGACTATTGATTTTGTGTTGCACAACTATTTGTATGATTTTGAATGGATTTTCATCTGTGTAAAGAAATTAAGTTCTGTGTGAAAGTTGAATTATCAGTGTGAGCTTTGAGGAACTGCTGAGCCTCCATGGTAGCACCCAAGACTTTTCATGGTTGGTTGTATGTACACAATGCTCTGCTTATACATCAAATATACAAGAGATAAATACATAAAAAAT
Source organism: Pseudopipra pipra (assembly GCF_036250125.1). Lineage (NCBI taxonomy): Eukaryota > Metazoa > Chordata > Aves > Passeriformes > Pipridae > Pseudopipra > Pseudopipra pipra. The sequence continues at coordinate 1,213,630 of NC_087563.1, read as the reverse complement.
ACAAGAGATATAAGCAAATTACTGTGTACATAATCCTTTTTCCTGAGGTAAGATTTAGATTGGCTGTTAGGAGGAAATTCTTCCTAATTTGAGGGTGATGAGGCCCTGGCACAGGTTGCCCAGAGAAGCTGTGGCTGCCCCTGGATCCTTGGAAGTGTCCAAGGCCAGGTTGGACGGGGCCTGGAGCAACCTGGGCCAGTGGAAGGTGTCCCTGCCCATGGCAGGGGGTGGAATGAGATGATCTTTAAGGTCCCTTCCAACACAAACCATTCTGTGATTCTGTGATGATTCTCTGACTCTGGCCATGACTGTAGGAGGAACCTTTCTATAAATACTCAGTAACAGCCCTGAATGATGATTTCTGGATGTTTTTTTCAGTAACACTGGGGTGATAAAGCTGGACAGTGTCTGAATTACCTCTGCTGAAACCCAAGGAGTTATTCTGTAGCTGATGGTGAGACTGAAACCATTAAAGCCCGTTGGTTGGTCAGTTGTATTTTGTGAGAACCACAGAAGTCTGGCCTGTGGGTTTGGATTCTTTGCCAAAGTACTTTGAAGCATTAAGGGGAGGAGAAGGTACTGGAAAATGTGATCCTGGTGAATACATACAGGGCAAGGTTTGCCTCTGTATCCTCAAGAAATGAGGAGCCATGCGAATGTAACTTTGAGCGGGGTCTAGAGATTTCGGTCCTGTCTAGGTATAAAACAGCTGAAGGAATGCCATGGACTTCACAGAAGGACAATAATCTGGGAAATCTACTTTAAAAAAAAGCATAAAGTGCCATAAAACTTACCTTGATTCAAGAGAGAGCTATGGAAATAGAACAAGATTCACAAGTAATTCATCTCAAGCTGTAGACTGGTGTGTATGACTCCACAGCAATAACATTAATATCTGTTAAATTCTCCACATTAGCTTAAACATTCCAGAGAAAGGATGTAATTCTCAGTTGTATAGGGAAGGAATTCACCCTTCCTCCAGTCCTTCTGCTTCCCAGGGACTCTAGAGAAATGCTAATATCAAGTCAACCTATTTTTGTTCCCCCTTTAGTAATTGGGTCAAGATTGGTAGTGACTGAAATACAGTCCCATCAGAGGAGTTTGATGTGAGGGATCAGGAAGGGCTGGTTGCCATTGGGGTGGTGGATGCTGAGTGTCCAACCCAAGCTGGCAGCTCACTCACAGGCTTCACAGAGATTTGAATTTCAATTCACATGATGGTTTGTGGAGCATTGTTCACCTCCCACTGAGGCAAAGCTTGTAAGCTGCTTGTACTTAAAAATAAGTAGAGATGCAGTACTAAGCTGAGTAATTCTTTAATCTATCCTGACTCCTTTTTTTCACTTTTATTAACCAGGCTACTGCCAGGATTAATTAGGTTTGGGGAAGATTTTAGCTTGTTTTGACCAAGTGTCTAATGGAACATGAAGCAAGGAAACAGATTGTGTCTGTGGCAAAGAACAGTGGGGAATGGGGAGGAGAAGCACCGAGAGGAGGTTTTGCAGGAGTCACAAAATGAGTAGAATAAACAGATTTCAGACCTGTCCAGTGTACCTGGCCTTGTGTTCAGCCCCTTAGATGGTCAGCGGTGCCATCTTGTGTTAAGTGGGTGGTATTTTTGGGAAAAGATGGATACAGATTCCTACCAGCCCTTGGGAAAGGGTTCTAGAAGAGCTCTTGAAAACTCCTGGTGTGAAATGAGAAGAACAGTGAAGCCCAGAAGTCAATGAGACAGAAAGGCAGAGGATGACCATATATATAAATATATATATATGTCAGCACATATATAAATATTATATATAAAATATTTTATATATATATACATAAAAATATTTGTAGTTGAGACACTGGAGTTCAAGGCAGTTTAACAGATTTTTCATTTAAACTGTGACATTTTCCATACTGGTACAAATGACAGCAATACATGTTGTGGATGCATAGGGGTTTCTCTGAAAACAATCATTGTTGTCAAGCACTGGAAGGGGCTGCCCAGGGAGATGGTGGAGTCCCCATCCCTGGAGGTGTTCAAGGAGTGACTGGACATGGCACTCAGTGCTCTGGGCTGGGGGACCGGGTGGGGATCGGGCACTGGGTGGATTTGATGATCTTGAAGGCCTTTTCCAACCTTAATGAGTCCATTATTCTGTGTTTCTATATGGTGATGATTTTGCTGATGCATCTTCTTCCAGTGCTTGACAGAGAAGCACTGATGCCTGCACTTTCCCAGCCCCTTCCCTGGGGATCTGTGTGAGGTTGTGGCTGCCCCAACTCTCTTGGATGTTTAACCATCACCACACTGGAGCCTTGCCAGGGCAGCCTGGGCAGTGGAGAGGATCCTGCTTCTGGTTTGTTTTTTTTTCTTTAGATTCCTGAGGACCTTTTCCCAAGTTGGAACTCACAGATTTCATGGTAGATGAATTTGCATGTCCTCAGCAATGGGATTTTCTATACCAAGTCCTTCTAGATCACTAACTGGCATTCCTACAGTACTCACACCAGCCCATGGCAAGGGAAATCCTGTGTTTTCTTGCAGAGTTATAAATTCCCCATGCCAGTGTAACATTTCTCTGCTTTACAACCTTAATGTCGTTGTCCTTTAAGATTATTTTTTGCATGCTTTCTTTATTGAAAGCTTTATTTCGGGCTGAGAAAGTTGGGACTATTCAGCCTGGAGAAAAGAAGACTGTGTAGAGACTTCATTAGGCTGTGTGGAGAGCCTTTCCAGTATTGAAGGGGCTACAAGGAAGGTAGTGAGGGGCTCTTCATTAGGAACTGTAGTGACAGGACAAGTGGGAATGGCTTCAAACTTCCAGAAGGCAGGGTTAGATGGGATATTGGGAAGAAATTCTTCCCTGTGAGGGTGGTGAGGCCCTGGCACAGGTTGCCCAGAAAAGCCATGGCTGCCCCTGGATCCCTGGAAGTGTCCAAGGCCAGGTTGGATGGGGTTTAGACCAACCTGGGATAGTGGAAGGTGTCCCTGCCCATGGCAGGGGGTGAATGAGATGGTCTTTAAGGTCCCTTCCAACCCAAAACATTCCATGATTCTATGATTTGTACACCAGCTCCACAGTTATTTTGCATTCTGGCATATCTGCAGAGCAGTGGCCCTTTGCCCAGCAGGTGCCCTCTCTGAGCTCGCCCCTCCTGGCCTGTCCTGTGCAGGTTCTATGAGTATGGATGATTCCCAACCCAACCCCCACGCACTTGGCAGGTCAGTTGGTGTTCTGTGATGGCCTCATCCAGCACCTGGGGAGGTGGGAAGGGGAATTTTGGGGGTCCAGGAGGAGGCTGGTAAGAGGTGGTGCTCATATGTACACCCCACCACGTGCTTGCTGCTCCACCCCTGTAAACAGAGACAGAAATGAAGTGATCAACTTACAGGGTCACAGAATCATTAAGGTTGGAAAAGACCTCCAAGATCATCAAGTCCCCCCTGTGCCCCATCCCCACCTTGTCCCCAGCCCAGAGCACTCAGTGCCACAGCCAGGCCTTCCTTGGACACCTCCAGGGGTGGGGACTCCAAACCTCCCTGGGCAGCCCCTGCCAGTGCCTGAACACCCTTTCCAGGGAGAAATTCCTCCTGATGTCCAACCTGAGCCTCTCCTGGCACAGCTGGAGGCCGTTCCCTCTCCTCCTGTCCCTTGTTCCCTGGCAGCAGAGCCCGACCCCCCCCGGCCCCCCCCTCCTGTCAGGGACTTGCAGAGCCAGAAGGTCCCCCCTGAGCCTCCTTTGCTCCAGGCTGAGCCCCTCCAGCTCCCTCAGCTGCTCCTGCTGCTCCAGCCCCTTCCCAGCTCCGTTCCCTTCCCTGCACACGCTCCAGCCCCTCAATGTCTCTCTTCCATGAGGGCCCAGAACTGGACACAGCCCTGGAGGGGCCTCAGCAGGGCCAGCACAGGGACAGTCACTGCCCTGGTCCTGCTGCCACACCATGGCTGGCACAGCCCAGGGGCCACTGGCCTCTTGCCCCCCTGGGCTCCCCTGGGCTCATGTCCAGCCCCTGGCACCGGCACCCCCAGGGCCTTTCCCACTGGGCACTTTCCAGCCACTCTGTCCCAGCCTGGAGCTGCAGGGGCTTGTTGTGACCCAAATGTAGGGCCTGGCACTTGGCCTTGTTGAACCTCACACCACTGGCCTCAGCCCATGGATCCAGCCTGTCCAGATCCCTCTGCAGAGCCTTCCTGCTTTCCAGAAGATCAATGCTCCTGCCCAAAGCCCATGGGTTTTGTTTTTGTTTGTTTGTTTGTTTGTTTTTTGGTTTTTTGTTTGGTTGGTTTTGGTTTTTTGTTGTTGTTGTTTTCATTTTCTGCCCTGTGGAAAAGATAATTTTCTACCCAAAAGCTGCCAGAATGTCTTTTTGTCCTCCTCTACAACTCCCTGCCAGGAGGTTGTAGCCAGGTGGGGGTTGGGCTCTTCTCCCAGGAACCAGCAGTAGGACAAGAGGGCTGGGCCTTCAGCTGTGCCAGGGGAGGTTTGGGTTGGATATTAGGAAGAAATTCTTTACAGAGAGAGCGATCAGACATTGGAATGGGCTGCCCAGGGAGGGGATGGATTCTCCACCCCTGAAGGTGTTGAAGGTGAGACTGGATGTGACATCGGTGCCATGGTCTGGGAACCACGGCGGGGTTGGATCAAGGGTTGGACTTGATGATCTTGGAGGTCTTTTCCAACCCCACTGATTCTATGATTCCATGATTCCAAAGAGTCATTTTCCATGGCTAGTGGAGTAGGTTATTGCTAAACTTGTAGCTGGGCTGTACTCACAGCAGAGAACAATGACACAGAAAAGAAATGGAGAGCTGTGGTCACAAAGAGATTCTCAGTTGCATGTTCAGCACAGTGTTCTCATGGTTTGCTTTTAACGATCTTTTTGGAGAGAAAAATAGTAGGTACTGTAGCACTGTAGATTTTGGGTTTCCTAGCACAAAGGAAGCTAATACACAGGTAAAAATACAGCTGAAAAGAAAATTGCTTTTTCTATTGTGGGAAAATCTTTAGTGAAGTGATTTGAGCATTTTAAGGCATTTTGGGGTTTTAATAACCAAGATCATTTTCAGTGGAACCAGAGAGGTTTTTTTTGCTGTAGCTGTTGAACAAATTAGAAATACTTCTCTAGGCTGACCTGCCATTAGTGTCAGGAGTCTTTTGACCTCAAAAGGAGATTTCAAAGCTGATGTCAAGTTCCTGTAGTAATGTTCAGCCTGGCAGCTTCCCTAAGGCAAAGCAACTCAGCCAGGCTTCAGCACAAGGGGTTTCTGCACTGAGGTCTGACCTCAGTCGGATCAATTAATGCATAAATGTCTGTGCAGTGAAGCCTGACCTTAGCACATGAAGAACTCTGTGGAATAAACCTTGGGGAACACATCTGACCTTCACACAGCCAAGTCCGTCCCTGGGAAATCTGGGAAACACAGGGCCCTGCAGATGACTTGGGGTTTTTGGTTAAGTGGTGTTCTGGCAATGAAAATTTATAACTGCACAGGGAGGGCAGCTTAGGCCATGGAAGAAGTGGTAAAATCACTGTAAGATGCTTAAGGATCTATGAGATTAACATTTCTGAGTGGGGAGGGTTATTCTGTATGCAGAAGTTTCTCTAGATACAAATACCAAGTCAGAAAATAAATGTCTTGGTAGGACTCGCCTATTTGGAAGACCAGCAGAACAGAATGCAGACAGTTTGTAAAAGGAAGTAAAGTAATTAACCCAAAGTGTTGTAATAATGGCTGAGTGCTGCTACTGCCATAGGAATGATGGTCTTCTGGGCATGGCTGGGTTTGGAAAAGAAGAAGGGCTTACTGCTAGCCAAGCAACTGTGTCTATTTGTTCTCCCCAAATCACAGACATGAGAAGTTTGATTTCCTATGGCACATTTAAGAAAATTCAAAGCAAAATTTAAATTTTGGTGTGCATGAAAGTACGTATTTACAGTGTAAAGGATTCCCAAAGAGGGGCTGTTTTGAAGACACACAGAGCTTTTCTTTGCATAAAATCACAGAGCACCTTCCTCCAGCCTCCTTGGCAGGAGCTGCTAGAGGCACAGTTTACCTCTGCTCATGTACCTGGAGGCACTCAGCAAAATACAAGTAGAGCTAAAGCACGAGGCTTCCAAGTTATGCATAGTTCAGTTCCTACCTCACGCACTCGATGAGCTCTTGGAGAAGGAGTAATTCCAGTTCAGTGCTATTTATCCCTCCCCTCTGGAGCAGCGTGGCAAAGCTCCAGCTCAGCCCTGCTGGCCCTGGAGGGCTCAGCTCTCCCCGGGCCGGGTGCCAGGCCCTGGCTGGGGGCCCGGCTGTGATTAGGGTGTCGCTGCAGCAGCATCTCTTCCCAAACACAAACACACCTCTGGGGAATGCCCCATTCAGCTGCAATAGCCACACTGGAGATGGTATTTGAGTAACGTTGGCTGCCGGCCATTCCAGCACATGATTTATTGTTTTCTGTACAAATCTGCTTTTAAAGCTTCTCCTACAGTGTTACAGGTGATATCATTCAATGCTAAGGACTTGCAAGATCCATTTCAACCCCCGAATCTCTGCAGAGACACAGTCTTGGCCGTGACAGGACCCCAGGGAATGGCTGGAGCTGTGTCAGGGCAGGCTCAGGTTGGATCTCAGCCAAAGGTTCTTCCCCCAGAGGCTGGTTGGGCACTGCCCAGGCTCCCCAGGGCAGTGGGCACAGCCCCAAGGCTGCCAGAGCTCCAGGAGGGTTTGGCTGATCCTCTGGGGCACAGGGGGTGACTCTTGGGGATGGGCCTGTGCAGGGCCAGGGATCGGACTGGATGATCCTTGTGGGTCCCTTCCAACTCAATATACTCTGTGATTCTGTGAAAATACGTAGCTTGTATCTGTCCATTGTTGGGTTGCAAGCATAGAATTTTAAGTTATTAATGTGTGTTCTCCTTTCATTTTCTTGAGTGTGTCTGGGAAGGGTGATCCAGCCCTTTTAATGTTTTGTATTCACTGTAGATGATTGCAAGCACTGTGGAAATATAAATGGAAATAAAAAAAATGAAATAAATAAATGAGTAAGTGAAATAAAGTAAAAGAAATTGGAGACCCATGTGTGAACAGTACCCAGGGAAGCCACCCTTCCATCAGGTGAGTGGGCAGCAGTAGGACAAGGATGGCATGGCCAAAGAAGCTCTGTCAGTGAGGTGAGCAGGGGAGAGAAATGACTTTCCAATCCCAAAGGTCAGAAGTGAATTTCTAACCTGGAAAGAAAGGATGAGAAATTATCTGTCCAAAAAGATGCCTTGGAGCCTTTTGGGATTACTCCCAGGTGATGTAGTTTGGGTGTCCTGCTCTCCTTAGGGTTGGGCTGGGCTGTGCTGGGTTATGCATTAAGACATCCTGTAGCTCTTGCTGATTATTAATACAGGAAAGATCAAATATACCTGAGAGTGTGAGTTATTGCCACATCAGTGTCTCTCTCGCTTGGGATCTGAGCACAAGTTCTGTTTTCACTGCAATGTTTGCAGCAGGTGGATGTCTTGGAGCTGCAGAGGTTTGTGTGTGTGGTCACCTCTCCTTCCCTGCAAGGCCCGTGGGGGTGGAGATCACCCTGTAACCTGCTGATAGTGTGCCCAGGGGTGTGCCATGGTTGAGGAGAAACCGAAAGACTGTCAAAGAGAAAGAGGGGAAATTTAGGTTGGATATGTGGAAGAAATTGTTTCCTGTGAGGGGGGGAGGCCCTGGCACAGGTTACCCAGAGAAGCTGTGGCTGCCTCAACCCTGGAAGTGTCCAAGGCCAGGTTGGACAGGGCTTGGAGCAACCTGGGCTAGTGGAAGGTGTCCCTGCCCATGGCAGGGGGTGGAATGAGATGGTCTTTAAGTTCTCTTCGGTCCCCAGTCATGCAATGATTCCATGCTAACACTTGCAGTACAGTCACAAATGCAGAGCCATTGAACACTACAAGTAAATGAACCTGCCAAGACTGCTGCTTACACACACAGGCTGGTGCTGCTTGTGTGAACCTCCCCTGGACTGATGCACCCTACAGAAACTGCTCTAAACCATGTAACACCTTCCTCACGTGCTATACACCCACCCCTCAAAGAGGTTTCTGTTTATCAGATCACCTTGTAAAGCACATGTAAAGTTGGGTGTGTTTGTGATATAGGGGTTGGAGAAAGAGGGAGGTACATGGGAAGCAGGGCAGATGGATAGACACAAATCTCTAGTTCTGATGGTTCTTATAAAGTCTGTGTAGCTGTGGAGAAGAGCTTCGGATAGTGCAGGGATTGGTCTGAATCCTGCAAATCCTGTTGGTGACGTGTTCTTGCCATGGGCTGGGGTCCCCTCCTGCCCCTCCTCCTTGGAGGCAGAGGTGGCTGTTTGCTGTGAGGAGCTGTCTCTGTCCTTATCAGAGCCAAGGAGCACAAGTAGCTTTGGATGCCAGAAGCCCCTGTTTCTTGTTCCAAATAGTAATGCACTGCAAAACTTAACTTGAAAAAAATCCATCTCCATCCTAGAAACATGTACACATCTGCATGAGTAGTTATGAAGATTAATGTAACGCACAGGGTCAGAATTCCCACTGACATTTACTCAGTTTGTCCAAACAAGTTAGTGGAAACCTCCTGTGAGTATGAACTGCACTCTGCAGCACTGCACAGGCATTTCACATCTTGATGCCAATTCCCTTGCAGACACATCTGTAAGACTTAGTCCTTAAGTGCTGTAAAATAGAATACTAGGAGCAAAAAATCATAGGCATAGTGTGTAAGTTTTAAGACCTTACTAGAAGAAATATAAGCAAAACTGCAGTTATCCCTATTTCATCTCTGTGCTTGGACCTAAAATCAGTCCTAAGACAGACAGTTTTTCAAGGAAAATGAGAAAGGCATGTAAGCCAGAGTTGAGCAATTTTCTTACCTTAATGATTAATGCCTAAAGTAATAGTGAGGTGCAGATACTATGTCAGATTTGTAGAAAGGCTATCACCTCTTAAAGCACAGACAGTGACTGCTCACCTGGCATGAAGAACTGTGTCTGGCCATCCCTCAGTTCAAACACTCGTATCTGAACACAGTAGTGCTCTCCAATCCTTTGGATGATGAATGTTATACAAAAACAAGCCATTTTTTGGTCCTATGATCAATGTACACTGATCTCAGTGAGCAGGTTTGGACTCAGCTGCTGTAAGGATATTATTTGAATTTGGAAGCAGCATTATATTTGTTATACTATAAAATAAAGAAAACCACTTTATTTAGTGTTTAACTCCCTTCCAGGCCTTCCCAGCTAGGAGAATATTATCGTTGCAACAGCATGAGCTGTGTAACACAGACTTTAAATCAGTGTAAAGGTGCTATGGACTAATGTGCTTATTTCCATATGGGAAAAAATTGTATCATCAGAGAAAATCTTCCTACTGGTGTAATTCCAGGCACATTGCTGTTTTCAATAATGTAATGATGATAATTGATGGCTTAAAATTGACAAGGTCAATTCACTTGGCAGCCGTTTATTTGGCAGCCAGCTTGGCAATATGAAGGATTGACACAAAATAGGGCAAAGGTATCCTGTCCTGCCCACAGGTCTGATAACAGCACAGTATTTCAGTGATGGACCCGGGCTGTTTAGTCAACTCCTTTGGCACAACATCTCTTAATTATGTTGTCTAACCAGCTGTGCCACATGACAGGGTCAAACCTGAATTGCAATGCCAAATTGTAAAATTTTCTTGCCATGATGAGTTAATCAGGCAATATGCTACTGGTGTTATTCCAGCCTATTTTCTTAGGACATGTGCAGGTTCACAGCATGAAGGCGAGACGATCGTTCAGTGTATTAATGTCTGTAAGAAATATAGGTCCCAGTTTAGCAGTTGTTCTTCCAGGGTTGGATGCTGAGCCTCGGACAGGAATGTCCAGGGACCTTTGTCTTGGTATGGGACTGATAACCCAACTTTTTCCATGTTCAGCATTTCCCACGCTCTGCAAACCTAAACCATGTTGATGTAACCACTGGCTCTGCAGTGTTAACAGGAAGATAAGGGGGTAACAGCACATTTGTATCCCAATCCTCTACAAACCAGGAGCAGGTCCCACTATTCGAGGGTGGCCCCTGACAGAAGGGAACCCGAGGTGGGAATATCTGTGCAATCAGCAGTGATTAATAACAGTACATCCTGCACACCACGGAAGGATGGCAACGAGTGTGGCCCTAGGTGAGCACTGCCCATTTAATTTACAGAGTTTCTAATACATCTCTGAAATGAAATTATTTTCTGTTCTCTGCCCCAGGAATCAACACACATTTATATCCTTTTTACAATTCTGTGTTCAGGAGGGGAAGTGAAGCCCCTGCTCTTGTAAGCAGAGATTACTTCATCCACAGAATTTTGGCTAGTAAAAATAGATTAATTCTATTTTTGCATGTTAATTTCATTCAGTGCTGAAATCATTGAAGCAGATGCAGCAGCCCCAGTTGCATTCAGTTTAGGATCATGTTCTGAATGATGATGAAAGAGAAGAAATGTGTTACCCTACGCTGAATAAAAGGAGGGGTGGTGGAAGGGTATTGAACACTGAGTTTGCTCCTTTGACATATGAAACAGCCTGCCAGTTTCTTCAACTAAGTACATAAATCATTTAAATCTTGATTATGTGTTCTCTGAGTTTGCTGTTGTCATTGGAAGTGGCTTTATCAGACTCCAGTCCCTATGGTACTTCAGGAATGCAAAGCTATCTGAAGGTCATTTGCAACCTCAGCTGCAGAAATGACCAGCTGCTGTCAGCTATTATCACAGTGTTGATGTGTGTCCTACTAGTTGTGCAGTGAAATGTGAGCTGTATTGGAGGGACTCTGAAGCAGAAGAAGAAAAGTGTGGTTTCTGTGCGTAGGCAGAAGGACACTCCCTGTCAGCTCCAAACATGACCCTCGTCACAATGGGATGCAGTGACTCTGCACGGATGGAGGCTGCTGACAGTAAGACAGGCACTTGGAAATCTGCCTTCCCCACTGGCAGCTGGCAGATGTCCAGAGGTGTTCCGTGAGGGCCACAGAGTGAAACAGTGAAACAGCCTTGGCTTTATGTCAAGTTCTCCACATGGCAGTGAACTAGGGTCCCCAGAGAGGCTGTCAAGACTCCACTCTTGGGAGATGTTTCAAGACCAGACTGGTTGAAGCCCTGAGCAGCCTGGTCTGGTCTCACAGCTGTCTGGCTTTGGGCAGGAGGTAGGGGTAGAGGACCTCCTGAGATCCCTTTCAACCTGGATTGTCCTGTGATGATCACCTGAGTAGGCTCTGCTTGAAAGTGGAGGGCTTGGTTGGAGAGTACTCAGAAGAGGAGGTCATCAGAAGGCCCCCAGACCTTTGAGTCAACACAGTTCCTTGTACTGACCCAGGCGTTCATCCTGGGAACACATCCACGTTGTGGATGAATTCTGCACAAAGGAATGCATCCAACTTACTCCAGACTTGGTCTTTTGAAGTACCTTATTGGGAAGGTTCTTGCTTCCAGTCATATCCTGGACAGTAATCAGATGGTTTCAGATCCATTCCTAATTGTTCATGATTAATTCACTTCCTGAATATAGTAATTAAAAACATTGTCTTACACCGCTTGTTTGCTGGTGTTAATAAGGTGGAATGGCCAGGGATTCTCCTTGAACAATTCTAATCGAACTTCTGATGGGTCAGGCTGTAGCCAAACTGGTGACACACCCTTTGATCCAAAGTCTGAATTGCTTTGATGAGGAAGTTTTGGTAGGCTTTGAATCAGTTTTGTGTTGTTTCTTTTTTCAGACTGTAAACAACGTCTTAGCAACACCCTAGTGCCAGGAACCCAGAAGGAAGATGGATGCTTGGCTTTGTTAAGGTTATGTCATTTCTGAGGCCCTGAATTACACACATCACTGTGTACAAGTGCCCTGCCTCATCTGCAGGTGGTGGTGAAAGGGGGGAATCAAAGCTACAATTACTGCCTTAGGAACAGCTGGACCTCATAAGATCTGCAAAAGAAGATTCCTCTGAAATATAACCTTGGGGAGCCATATGTGCATAGCTGTGAGGATTTTGGAAGTGATGTGGTGCAATGACAGGGAGATGACTGGTAAATATTAATTGGGACAGTGGCCCATGCCAAGAAATTCCTTGCGCTCATGTTACCTTCCCTCCATGCAAAATATTTACTGAGTTAGAGCAAAATACCACCATTAATTTATATGGTCATTGCACAATGACTTCAAGAGAAGACAAGGCCTGGCAGCCCTCGGGTGTGTTGTTGTGTTGCCTCAGTGAGGTGATCAAGACATGTCACCCGCAGCTGAGGAGCTGCTCCAATTCACATCTCCACCTTTTTTTCCCCAATGCACTCAAAAACCTCCCCATAAAAACATCCCTATTTTTCATTTTTAAATGTCAAAAATCTGAATTCAGTTGAAAATAAGAGTTTTTGAAAAATTGCTAGGCACATCAAATTGAAACATTCGCCATCATCTATCACTCATGTAGACTGATATTGATCAGTATCAGCATTTTTAGCAACTGTTCTGAATTTGTAGGTTTCTTTAAACTTCAAAATTTAAAATATAAGCCTCATGTTAGTAGAAATAGGTGTACATCATAGTCACTAGATGTTTTAAATTTAAGATGCTTGATGCACCAAAGAAAATACTTGATATTGTACCTTCAGGTAAACCCAGAAGATTCCTCTATAAACACAAAAGCCTCAGCTGTGCAATTTATAAAGTCCAGCTCTTTTCCAAGATAGGGCAGCCAGCACGTGTTTGAGGCCCAAAAAATACTGGAATATGTGTTGGGTGCATAGAGAATGGTGATCATGCCTGGGGCCTGGTGGTAGGACCCAGCTGGGAGGAATGTCACTCACAGGGGGTGGTCTAGAGACTGTTGGAGTTCAACCTTAAGGATGGTAGTGGGATCCCTAGATCATGGTTTGTCTGTCGGTCCCTGACAGTGTAATAATACTGCTGTTTAAAATAAATCAGAACAAATTATTTTGTCAGCTGAAGATGAAATTTAGGATTAGAAGAAATACTCAAAAAGGAAAGACCCTGGAAAAATACCACCATCTCCTCCTTTGTTAATGCTTCATGTCCAGAGGTTTACAGGGAAAGCTTGAAGAACGGAAGTGTGTGTGTTACAAATCACAGTCAATCCCAGAATATACTGAGTTGGAAGGGACCCACAAGGATCATGGAGTCCAACCCCTGACCCTGCACAGCCCATCCCCAGGAGTCACACCCTGTGCCCCAGAGGATCAGCCAAACCCTCCTGGAGCTCTGGCAGCCTCGGGGCTGTGCCCACTGCCCTGGGGAGCCTGGGCAGTGCCCAACCAGCCTCTGGGGGAAGAACCTTTCCCCAATATCCAACCACAAACCTGCACATCAGCATTACTTCACCTCCAGGCAATGTGGTCTCTGTTTTACTTTTCTCTCTTAAAATTGTTTCCATTTAGAGCCCTTAAGCAGCTGTATGAATTCCAGGGTGATAGAAAATGACCCCCAAATTGTGCTGCCCGATGGCTCTTGGCTCAGCAGGGCACTGGGCTCTCTGTGTGGCTGCCCATGTGCCCCACACATGCCTGTGCACAGGCTCCCAGCAGGGAATGTTGTGATCCCCTGGCCTGTGCCAACTCACATATCTGAAGGTTTTCACAAGGGGAACCCCTTTGTGTTAGTCATCTGGTTGTCAAACAAGCCCTGGCTGCGATCCTGGACCTGGCACTAGATGAAATATGTGCACTTTAAACATTTCATACTTAGACTGATGGGAATGGGCAGTTCCTCAGTACGTTTTCTCAATGTTTTTAAACAATAAATGTCAACCTAAGGGCAAAGCGAGGCAGATTTCAGATTAAAGGGATGGGATTTGCTTAACGTTTATAAATCCCTTAGTCCCAACCTCCTTCATGTTTCTTAAAACAACGAGCAAGGAAAGCCTACGTCGAACACAGTGGGCACTTTTGTCAACACAACTTTTTCCTTTAATAGTGTGATAGAGAGATTTCAAAAATAGATTTTTTATGAAGGATTCATGACTTGGCATGCCATAGAGAATCTAGTATTCTCCCAAGCAAAGCTAACGGTTTGTTTGAGAAGACTAACAATGCCAGGGAAAAGAACCTTTCATCCCCAAGATAGCTAAAATATTCCTTTGTTTATTTTTCACCCTTAATTACTTTTCCTGTCTTGGTTTAATCTGTAGTGCTGAAGCTTGTCAGCACCTATGGCCTTTAGTTTAGAATTGATGTCTGGGGAACATGAATAAAAGCAATTTTCACGTGGTGTCTCCCTGTCATGACTGCTGCCTAAAGCTCGCTGACTTTGCTTTTAAAAGACCCAATTCTATGCCCAAATAAATGCAACAAAACGTAATGGGAGTCAGTAGTTTTATATTCCTTAACACCAAGGCAGAGGCTTCCTTCTTTGAGCCTGATGTTCTGTCACTTTCAATAAAATCTTCTGATTTCTGTTGGGTCACTCACTTTCCAAAGAAAAAATATCTCAGAAAGAATGATTACCTCAGAACACTTGTCTTGATTTTGACTTAGTAGAATTTTAAGACTACTTGAAATGTAAATTGTCGAGTATACAGCTGAAGGGAGGAATTGTTCTGAGTAATAAAATGAACTTTCTATTTGGAAAAGTAGTTCTCAGAAAAAAACATTGCTCATACTTTTTTTTCCAAGTGAAGTGATTTCTTGAAACATCCCATGTATGCTTTCCATTGTGTAAGCTGGCACTGCCACACTCCAGAGAAGTTTCTCAGAAGGCTTCCAAGAAGCCTTGCTGTACCATCTCTTGGACAGGGCTGTAAATCTGGATTTACTCAGCCAAAGTAGGGCTTTTAAGCTTTCATTTTTTCATGGTTTGGTGGCTTCTTTTGTCCATAGCAGAAGTTTCTTGGTAATTTGCATTGTGGGCTTCTCACCTTCCTGCCACATTCACTGGCTCAGCTGGTTAGAGCATGGTGCTCCCTACACCAAGGTCATGGTTTGATCCCTGCAGTGGCCATTCCTTTAGGAGTCACACTTGATGATCCTTGTGGGTCCCTTTCCAACTCAGAATATCCTGTGGTTTTCTAAAATGACTGCTGTAGGCTTTGGTTATGGAGACCTCAGCTCAGTATCACCAAATAATGCTCAAGGCAGTCACCACTTTTTAGGATTGGTGTCCACATCTTTTCCTTGCCTTTTTTCTGTTGTGTCACTGAGAGTGAATCATTCCAGTTTATTGATGTTGATCACAACCATAAGGAGATTTTTGTCTCATTGCAGACTTGCAAACAAGTCAGTCACAAAAACCAGAAAGCGCAACAGGAGATCTCAGGAACTGCAGCACTGCTCGTATATGTAGCCTCCAAAAGTTAAATGAATTTTTCAAAAGCCCAAATGAATCAAAAATCATATTAATTATTCATCAGTATGTAAACCTGTCTGGGCTTAGAAGGTGCAACGGTGGCTCAGCAATGGCTTTATCCTTTCTCCAGTTAATGACATCTTTCAGAGAATCACAGAATCGTTTGGGTTGAAGAGGCCTTAAAGTTCATCTCATTCCACACCCCTGCCATGGGCAGGGGCACCTTCCACTAGCCCAGCTTGCTCCAAGCCCCGTCCAACCTGGCCTTGGACATTTCCAGGGATCCAGGGGCAGCCACAGCATTGTTGAGGCCAGACCTCGAGGGCTGTGTCCAGTCCTGGGCCCTCACAGCAAGAGAGACATTGAGGGGCTGGAGCGTGTGCAGGGAAGGGAACAGAGCTGGGAAGGGGCTGGAGCAGCAGGAGCGGCTGAGGGAGCTGGGGGGGCTCAGCCTGGAGAAAAGGAGGCTCAGGGGGGACCTTCTGGCTCTGCAACCCCCTGACAGGAGGGGGGGAGCCGGGGGGGGTCGGGCTCTGCTGCCAGGGAACAAGGGACAGGAGGAGAGGGAACGGCCTCCAGCTGTGCCAGGGGAGGGTCAGGTTGGACAGCAGGAGGAATTTCTCCCTGGAAAGGGTGTTCAGGCACTGGCAGGGGCTGCCCAGGGAGGTTTGGAGTCCCCACCCCTGGAGGTGTCCCAGGAAGGCCTGGCTGTGGCACTGAGTGCTCTGGGCTGGGGACAAGGTGGGGATGGGGCACAGGGGGGACTTGATGATCTTGGAGGTCTTTTCCAACCTTATAGATTCTATGATTCTGTGAATAAGAGAAGAGTTCAAGATAATCTCTTTTTGTGAGAGGGTGTCTTCCTCCTACACCACAGTCTCTTTTCTTCTTTGCCTATTGCAGTGTCTGCTAATGGGGAAACCTTAAAACTATGAGAGCAAAGATAGCAAGAGGTACAAGAGGGTAAAACTGAATCAAAGGCAAGAGAGTGCAGCGGGGATGTGGATAGTAAAACAGGCTCCGTGCTGAGCACATTGAAAGGAACACAGCTGGAACAATGTCTGAGAGTAACAGTATATCTTCCCATATACGTTTGCCCATTCCTCTGTTATTTTTCCCCAGTATTGTTTGCTGCATGGTCTCCCCACCAGGGTTAGAGATCACAATAATGTTTTGTGCAGGTAGCAGAGTACTCCATGTGTGGGAAGTAGTACATAATTTTACTTACAGAGCGAAGACATGACGCTTTTTTTAACACATCAAAGACAATTTGTTTACTAACATCTGTTTTGGAAATGAAATAGTGGTTCTTAAGACTGCAGACTTTATTCTGACCAGAAAGATGAAAGATCTGTGTTTGTGAGGACTGTGCTAACAAAACACGCTTGTGGACTGTCAGGTTCAATACTTTACCTGTAATTCTGGTCTAGTTCTCATGTCCAAAGAGCTGGAGAATATATTCCCAGGATCATGACTGCTGCATGCCTTGCTGACCAGCAGTTCTTTATATCAACAGGATGAGAGAAAAACCAAGTCTATGTGTATTTGTTTTCTATGGAGACAGACTGGGAGACCTGGGGTTGTTCGATCTGGAGAAGCGAAGGCTCCAAGGAGAACTTAGAGCCCTTTCCAGGGCCTAAAGGGGCTGCAAGAGAGCTGGAGAGGTACTTTGGACAAGGGTCTGGAGGGACAGGACAAGGGGCAATGGCTTCCCACTGATGGAGGGCAGGGGTAGATTGGATACACATAAGAAATGCATCCCTGTGAGGGTGGGGAGGCCCTGGCCCAGGTTGCCCAGAGAAGCTGTGGCTGCCCCTGGATCCCTGGAAGTGTCCAAGGTTGGACAGGGCTTGGAGCAACCTGGGCTGGTGGAAGGTGTCCCTGCCCATGGCAGGGGATTGGGGAAAGATCATCTTTAAGGTCCCTTTCAACACAACCCATTCTGTGATTCTTTGATTTAAATCAAGACTTGAAAAAAAACCTCTATAAAACTCCTAAGTTCTTTGGGCTGGAGGATCAGGGGAACATGTCTGTGTGCAGCACTTCAGAAATTGCTCTAACTGGGATTGCCTGGCTGATTAGCAATTTCCCTGGAATATTTTCCTCCAAATATGAGGACACTGACTCTTATTCTGTGCAAATCTGCTGGGGACTGTTGTCTTCGTGGCTGTAACCCATCTGCCTCTAGAAAATATTATACAGATGTCCTTGTTCTGTCAGTTTTTTTGTATTTCCCACTTCTCTCCACTTAAATACCCCTTTAATTCACCCTGGCATCAACTGATGCAAACAGAGAGAGAGAACGTAACTCCTGGAAATGCTATAATATCCTTGTTCCAGACAATGCATTTTCATAATGTTCATGTAATGTATAACTAGACCTTTTAATTTTTTTTAAGACCATTTGTGAATGGTGAGGTGAGGACATTTTGCATTTGAGCAGTCAGAAGCTTTAGAAGCCTGCAGCAAGGGAAAATAACAAAAGCTGTTGCAAAGCTCTTCTTTCACTTCCCAGGCTTTGAGGAGATGCATTCTTGGGTCTGGTTCATGTGGGCTCATTTCTCTGACTTTCACTTTGAATTTGGGAATCAAAGGGATTTTAAAATTCTAGGTCAAACTCATTAAAAAACACGGAATCTCACCTGGTTTCAGCTCCCTAAATCACAAGAAACAGTAAATCTGCTCTGGTTTTGATGCAAATCCATAAGTCATGGGGTGGGTGTATTTGAAGCTTGGCCCAGAACCTCTATGTCCAAGAATCAGTTGTTGCTCCAAAAGTTCATGACTCTTTTTGTGAACAAGCTTACAGATGGGAGGAGGTTTGGTGGCACACGGAAAATGTCAGATTTTTGGGGAGATTGCAAAGATAGCTCCCAGCTTTTTGATTTGGGATTTTCCTGACAGAAAGCTACATCTCTGAGACTGACGGCTATCAGACACACCATTCTAGGGCAAAAAAAAAGCCCAAATCCCTTCTCTGTTTCCTGGTGTACCAGGGCAGCACAGGGACCCCTCTCCCTGCTCCCCACTGGCTCCTCCCTGGAGGAATGGGGGCTTTCCCGGAATTCCTGCCTGCTTGTGGTTCCTTAGCCAGTCCTGCAAAAATGTATTTTTTATTGAATGTTATTCTAGCCATAAAACTTTTAAGCTGTTCAAATACTTTCCTTTGTACCATAGACATCTGAGACTATTAGACATTAACAAGTAAATGTACTTTTTTTTGTCTGCTTCAATCTGCTGAGGAGTTTTCTTTGGACTGATCTGCCCTTGCCTTGTACCAGAGGAAACAAGTCTGAGATGTGATATCGTATCTCCTCAATTGCTGTCTCCCCAGACTGTAGATGTAGGTGTGTTTTACTTTGAATTAAAAAAGCGACTTTATTTCTTGGCAACTCATTTCCTCCCTCAAGATCCAGAGATGTTTAAAGCCAAGAGGTACCAGACTGATTCTCTTTGATTCCTGTATTAAGCCTCTAAGTCTTGCAGGAATGGAACACATACTTTAGTAAGACTCAACTGAAAGATTTCAGGAGATGGAAATTCACTCTTTTCTATAGTTATTTTAATAATTAATATAATGAGCTCTTTAACTTCTGCCTCGTGCCACTGGAGTTGACTGTCTATGCACTCTCATGTGATTATTTTCGTAATGGCCTCATCTGTAGTTGGGTCCCTGTTGAATTGTGTCCTAAACTGCAAATAGAGAGAGAATGTTCTAGCCCTAGGTTGTTTATGAGAGACAGAAAAAACCCCATTATTGCAGTTTGAGGAGGTCAGACCCCAGATTTGCTTAATTTGCTCTGGATCTCATATAAAGACTGACGTGGTAAATTATACACCTGAATTGGTTATTAGGAGTATGTGCCTAAATAAGTATATTTACTTATAAATATAAACTTATATGTAAATTTATATTATAAATTTATAAAGTAAATATAATTATGATTTTAGATTAGAATTATATAATATATTAATACAATATACAATAACATTAATTATATTGTTATATAATATATTATATACTATATAATGTAATCATATATATGATACAATTGTTATTCTTATATAAAAGTACAGTTCTGATAAGTTATATTGGAATTGTACACCTAAATTAGTGACCTGATTTTCTGATGTGCTGAGCTTCTTTAAAATGGGCTCTTTGCTTGGGATTTCTGTACAACCATCCTTTTCTGGGCTCCTGATGGGATCAGTTTTCCTCCACCACCCTCAGCCATGTGTTCCCATGGAATTCCTCCCCTCACAGTTGCAGGAGCTCATTCAACACAGCTCATTTTCAGGTTGTGGAAGAAAGGTGTGAAGCACCTCTTGATCTGTGCTGAGTAATATTCAAAATTGGTCAATAAAGCAAAACATCTCCCATCATTTCTTGAGGAACATCAGTGAATGTCGTGGACCATTCCGCATCATGCAAGAAATCAGATCAGGAGATAAGGAATGGCCCCACAGGGCACTTACCCTGCAGCAAGGCAGCTGAAGTAGTTGTCCTTTCTTCTGCTGGACAGGATGGCTACAGGTGACATTTTGGACCTGTGTTCATTATTTATACAGTTTTTGTGTCTCCAGATATGTGGTACTGTTGCCTCACTATCAAAGGCAGCCCATAACCCAGGGGATGCAGTGGGGATTCTTTGTGCACATTTAGGCTTTATTGTAAGAAGGTTCTAGTCTCCACCGCATAGAGACGACAAATTCTTTCATTCTTATCCCAACAAAAATAGGGTATGTGTGCATTCAATGCCTGAGCATTTGAATCTTGTTACACAAATGAGATATGGGAGCAGATAAAATCCAAATATGTTTTTGTGTTACACTGAAAGCACCAAACTTCAGAGCCAGTTCTTCTTGAAAACAACATTGTAAACTGCTGATACCCATCATAGAATCCCAGAACAGTTTGTGCTGGATGGGGCCTCAAAGATCATCTTGTTCATGCCCCTGCCATGGGCAGGGACACCTCCCACTAGACCAGGTTGCTCCAAGCCCCCTCCAACCTGGCACTGAACACCCTCACAGGGAAGAATTTCCTCCTAATACCTAATCTGAACCTGCCCTCTGTCAGTTTGAATCCATTCCTGTCACTCCATGCCCCTTGTCCAAAGTCCCTCTCCAGCTCTCTTGCAGGCCACTCATTGGTATATTGTCCTTCTCCAACAGAGATTCACAACTGCTTTTGTTCAGGAATGAAGCTGGAACTGAGGATGAGGTTTCCTGCTCCCTGCTGTCATTGAGTGCATCTTTGCTGAGAAGGGATACCTGTGACAAGGTGATGGTCGTGAGACATCCAAACCAGGCATTTTTACAACACTTGCAGTGGCAGCAGGTGTTTTCAGAGGTCACCTTTATGAATTACGGGTACACAGGCAGGAACTAGGGAATTTTGTCTTAATAACCTATCTTGTTTATAACGGTGACACTACAGACATTAAAGATTGAGTGTAAAGAAAATCAGAAGTGAACATTTTAAAAAGGAGTACTGCTTATGGCTATCACAGAGCTGGCTCAAAGTATTTGAACAGGAGGCCTTAAGCTGAGTGTGGGAGTTCGGGTTTACCTCAGAAATCCTGGGAGATCATGAAGGTGAGAGAATTTCAGCAGAGGCTGCACACAGTGCTGAATGATGCCCATTGCTCTTTTCTGAAATAGGGGGCAGGTTTAACCATAAAGACCAGGTTTTTTTCCAAGAGAGCTGGAAGTAGAGCTGAAAAGTTACACCTCAGAGGTCTTTGCAGTGTTAGATTTTCATTCCTAACTTCTTATTCAACTAAAGTTTTTATATGTTGTGCAGGAAATTCAGTATGTTTAACACCTGATTCACTATGTATAACACCTGATAATTTGCATATGACTTTTTTGCCACCTCCCCAGTGGGAAATGTTTGAATTTTTTACCAGCCATTTACTTACTCAACTGCTACCAGACAGGTAGGAACTATTGCTTGCCCTTCAAACAAGGGTGGGGTTTTGTAAAGTCTGATCACAGCAAGGTCTTTAATTCCAAGCCCAACTATTAACAGTCGATAGCCTGTTACCACATAACTCTGACACAGATCTTGCCACGTAACCCTCCAAATTATTTTTCATCCCACAAATGTTAATATTTACTAAGCAGAGTCAACCTCCAAACCGCAGAGAGTAATTTGCATTGTTGGTGGTATGAATTATACATTAGCTAAAGAAAAATGTTAACCTTCCACTAATATGATTATATAAACAGAACTCACACTTGAGCACAGGTCAAATACCTCTGGTTAGTGCCGAGCTGTTTTCCCTGCTCACTCTCCCAGGAGCACAGCTCCGGGTGTCCGAGGCGGGCGCTGGGAGCACGCGGGGCGTGGGAGCTGCTCCCGCAGCACAAATAACACACAAGTAGATCTTGATGAGCTGGAGTTGTGTGAAGTCTCTGGGGCTGGAGAGTCACCAACAGTAATCTTCTGTGCACAAGCTCCCCCTTATGGAAATGAAAAATACTAAACAATGCTTTTTTTAAATTCTCCTGGACAGGATGAAGAGTTGTGAAGATGAAGCCACCTCTCAAGCTACAGTTGTGTTTTGACATTCAGCATTTGAAATGCAGGAGATTTAAGGAACTGGCTTATGCTCCTCATGACACACAGGAATGATCGATGACGTGGATGGGTACTCAACATGATTTGAGCTGCTTTCAAATTTGGAATTTCTTGTGGCATCCTGTCAATGAGGAAGGAAGAGAGGCTCTTTGTGTAGCAAGAGGGACTATGGTGTCACAGTGAGAGTTGTAGCTCTAACCTCCTCTGCCTTATGAAGAGCAAAAACAAGTCATGGGGAACAAATAGTTTAATTTTCAAGTAGTTTTTATACCTGTTTCTGAGGACAGCCTACAATGTGTACTTTGAGTTGGATTCTGATGGAATTTCACCCTTAGTGGGATGGCAGTGAATGGCAGTAAGAAGTTTCAAGTTGTTTGGATGAGAGATGCAGCCTGGAGGCTCACATGTTCCATACATGGGGCCAGTAATTTGCTTTCCTCTGTGGTCAGTATGGTCGTGTGGTCCTGATGGAACCTGTCTGAGGGCAATTTCAGCTCTGTTCACTCAGTGCTTACACTCTCCATTTGCATCTCTGAATCCCAATAGGAGCCTACAAGGACCTTTACACTGACTTGCTTGGACTGGTCTTGTGATCAAGACCTTTCCTGGTGCTGAAGGGCCACAGTTTGAGCTAATGCTGATCAGAATCATCATGGTTCAGCCAGGTGCCCTCCCGGCTCATGTGAATTGTTCTGGTGCAAGAACCTGAACCGGAATGTTCTTGCTCTTGCCAAACCAATTTCCAGTTGATTTAAACTATTTAAATGGGGGTTGTTTAAACAGAGACATGGAATCGTGGAATGTTTTAGGTTAGGAGGGACCTTAAGGATCATCTTGTTCCACACCCCTACCATGGGCAGGGACACCTTCCACTAGCCCAGGTTGCTCCAAGCCCTGTCCAACCTGGCCTTGGACACTTCCAGGGATCCAGGGGCAGCCACAGCTTCTCTGGGCAACCTGTGCCAGGGCCTCCCCACCCTCACAGGGAACAGTTTCTTCCAAATATCCCATCTAACTCTGCCCTCTGGCAGTTTGAAGCCATTCCCCTTGTCCTGGCTCTCTCTATCTTTCAGGCACTGGAAGGCCACAGTCAGGTCACCCCAAAGCTTCCCTTCTCCAGGCTGAACAATCCCAACTCTCCCAGCCTTTCCCCACAGCAGAGCTGCTCCATCCCTCTGATCATCTTGGGGCCTCCTCTGGACTCTCTCCAGCAGCTCCATGTCCTCCCTGTGCTGTTCCCCAGGGCTGGAGGCAGCTCTGCCAGGGGGGGTCTCATGAGAGTGGAGTAGAGGGACAGAATCACCTTTCACAGCTTGTGGCCAAAATGAACCCATGTACACCATAGAAAGCGCTTTGGATGAGGGAATGAAAATTGTATCATCAGTTACTGTTGAAGCTCAGAAGGAAGAACTGCCTTAGTCCATGGTGCTCAGCTGGGTCATTTGAAGCCAGTTAAACCTTTTTGACTCGCACTAGTAACAAAATTAGGTAAGTACATTTCTGATCCCTTTAGAAATGCTAAGGCCAAGGGCAGCAGCTGGTTGAGCTGCCTGGAGGTGATACACAAAACAATGTAGGACCTGGTTCTCCAAAGGTCCAGATCTGTAGTGAAAGGCAGGGAGAGAGCTGGAAGAGACAAAGCCATTGTATGTGCCTTCTAATCCATCTGACTTTTAATTACTTCTTTGAATTAAATGCTTTTATGACACTGGAACATTTATGAACTTGCTTAATGTTTGTCACCTGTTTTCTGTGCTGTGGAGGTGGGAAAGCCTCTGATATTCAGAGCACTTTGCACAGTTTTGAAGCCCAGTTTTCCTGTATTTATTAATATAGTTACATTAATTGAAATAGATGTACAAAACATCTTCCAGTTTTGAGATTTGTCTTTTGCTGTCAGTGTAATACATTTTTTACATTTTGTTTCTTGATATTTTAAAATATATTTCTTTAGTTTGGGTCAATTCAAATAAAACTTGTTTTGTAGACCTTATTCTCACTAACACAAAAAAACCTCTTGGATTCCTACAGCTGCAGCAGATGAAATGTTGTAGAATCATAGAATCTGAGTTGGAAGGGACCCATCAGAACCATGGAGTCCAACTCCTGGCCCTGCACAGGACACCCCAATGATGTTCTGGGCAGGTTCTTCTGGGGGAAGAACCTTTGCCTGAGATCCAACCTGACCCTGCCCTGACACAGCTCCAGCTGTTCCCTCGGGTCTTGTCCCTGCTCACACAGAGCAGAGATGGAGCTGCCCCTCGGGAGGAGCTGCAGACCCCGGTGAGGTCTGACCTCAGTCTCCTCCTCTCCAGCTGAACACACCAAGTGCCCTCAGCTGCTCCTCATGTGGCCCCTCCAGGCCCTTCACCATCCTTGTGTCCCTCCTTTGGACACTCTCCAACAGCTTTAGACCCTTCTTCCATTGTGTCCCCCCAAACTGCCCCAATGTTGAGGTGAGGCCACCCCAGGGCAGAGCAGAGCGGGACAATCCCCTCCCTGATGCCCCAGGACAGGGTTGGCTCTCCTGGCTGCCAGGGCACTGCTGACTCAGGGCCAACTGGCCACTGACCAGGACTCCCAGGGCCCTTCCCACAGCGTAGGGAAAGATGGTGTAACCCAACTAGAGCCAGAATACAGCTAATACATATCTGGTTTCAGTTCAGGTTTTGGTGGATAATTACTCTTCCCTAGTTCTGCAGAACTTCAAATGATTGTCAGTGTTACAGCCCAGTGTGTGATGGAAAGACAGAGGCTCCTGCCTCGGTGTAATTGTTCCCTTCTCCAAGTAGAGTCTGAAAAACACCTTAGTAGTGTAACTATGGCCAGCGATGGTTGCCTGGGTAGGACATGGGAGCTCTGTGCCAGGAGAGGTTCTGTAAGGCAGGATGTGTGATGCTGAGGTGCCCAGCCGTGCCCGGTGCTCAGCTCCAGCAGCATTCAAGTCAGGCTCATTATGCCTGACATCCTTCCCTCAGCACTAATCATTTTTCCATTTCAACAACGGCTGTTTACAGCAGCTGCTGCCTTATGTTTGGTTTGATCCTGGTCCAGATTTTGCAAGTGATTAAAATGCCGCTAATAAAGATATTTTAACTAGGATTTACATGTTGACTTGCCTTTTACAGCTACAAAAGTTCTTCCCACTGCTGTTTTTCCTTGTCTGCCCCAGCGTGGCTGGCTGGCTCACCATTTCAGGGGTGACCTGGTAGCCCTCCATCCCCACCAGTGCAGCTTCAGCCAGCCTTTGCTCTCCTCCTCCAGGAGCACCAGGGAGGTGTGGGGAATGGCTGGATTCTTGAAGAAATCCTGGTGCCCTTGTACATGCACGATAGGGAGATTGTCTTACACACATTCCCTTGTATGTTCCCTTGGTTTACCACATACTCAACTGATTTCTATTGGAATATTATAATTGCATTCATATGGTCTAATAGCAATGGCACTTACAACAATTTCCAGAAAGAGCCCGTGCCATCGCCGAGAGCTTTGAGGCAGCTTCTATTCCCAGTTACACCCAGACACTGGAGTTACAGAACAAGAAGAGTTTCCTGCTGTTTTTTTTATAATCCCTTGGCTTAGTAACTAGCAGGTTTGCAGAAACAGTGATGGAGGTGTGCATGATTTTCATCCTGTGCCCCCTCACGATGCAAAAAGCTCAGGTCATGTGCTTGCAGACCCTGGTTTGCAGGGTGGAATCTCGGAGGGTACCAGGAGTATCCCATCGCACACGTTTGGAAGGGTTTGATAGATGCCAGGGGCTTGTTGGCAGGAGGGAGGAGAGCAGCAGAGGGTGCTCTGACTGCACCAGCAGCGCCGGGAGCTTGGGGAGAGGGTGTTGTGCAAAGCGAGGAGGAGCGGGAGCTCCCCCGCATCACCGCGAGCCACCTTCCCTCCCTCACCGCTCCCTCCTCAGCCCCTCCCTCCGCACATGGAAACTCTCCCTTCTGGACTGGAAAAAAAAAAAAAAAAAAGAAAAAAAGAAGGAAAAAAAAAAGAGAGTTTGGGCAGGTGCCAGCCCACAGCGAGGGGCTCGTGGGTTGGCATCTGGCTGTGACACTCGAGCAAAGCGGTTACCTTGGAGGAGGCTGCACAGTGTGACTCAGGCATTTTTAATTACTGATACAGAATAAAGCTAAGCTCATGGTGGGTTTTGTTCAGCTTTTCATTCATGCTTGCAACCATAGGGTCATGCCATTGACTTGGCTTGAATGACCCTCAATATGTAGGCACTCCTATAGAAATAAACAGTGTGCTTATGCTTGCTGAAGGCAAGGTGAAATGAATAAAAATGCGAGGAGAGAGAAAATGCTTTACAAATGAAGGTTCAAAATACTGTTTAATGAGCATGTTTTTGATGTAACAGTTATTGGAAATTCCCACTGAAGGTTGCATGGTTTGCCAGACAAAGCACAGGATTAAGATTGGGTTTCTGTGGCAGATTATCTGCTCTTTTTCTATCACCTCACATCTCTTGCCTCTCTTCCCTTTTGTCTGTCACACTCAGTTAGCTTGTAAACCCTTTAATTCTGCTCTGCATATATCTGCAGCCTGGCTTGATGGAGACCTGACTTGCATTATGTCTTGAACTGCTTATACAGTACTAATTACATTAATAATAATTGACTTGACTGGGCTTTGGATCAACCTCTGAAGGAATACATTTGCATCTCATTACTTACCCTGATGGAGTTCTGCCTGTGTCTGCAGACGATGGAGAGCCTGGATGGGGCTCGTCCAGACACAGGGAGGACCCTGTGTGGTGGTGAGTGATGCAGTTCCAACCTGTGGTAGAGCTGGAGCAGCGAGATCCCAGTTTCCAGCAGATTTGTCCGTGATGCTGTTGGATGTTGCTGTCTGGAAGTTGTGCTTCCAGCTGAAGCTTTTGTGGCCAATGTGAAATTTGTGATGCATTTGTCCATGAAGGGATCTAGGCAGGTTAAACAGGTTGTTCTCCCCTTTCTCACAGTAGAGGCTTCATCTCTTGAATTCTAGGAATTACGGCTAAAAGTGTAGACTGGCTCCAACAGGGGTTTTAGGCTTGTACACCAGGATTTGGTAGCTGTGGTCAGTCTGTGTTGGTCTAACTGTCAGTTAATCTAAATGACAATGACTTCACCAATCCAGGCGAGTGATTTGTTGATTCAGTGAGTGTTTTGTTGACATGCAATTGTTGGGTCAGATACTCACATCTGAATTTCTTCTGTCTCCCTGAAATACCTCAGTCTCTGAGTTGCTTTCTGGGATTGTGTAACACTGCTGAGTAACCAATGGAAAAGAAAATACATGTCCCAAGAGACACTCTTAGTCCTAGGGGACATAGACTCTGTGGGAATCAAGGTACTGCAGAATACATACACAACAAAAAGTCTTGCAGCCAATAATATAATCTATTAATGTCAGAATTTTGCTGGAGGTCTACAGTGTTTGCTTTGCAGCATGCATACAAACATTGCTCTTTGATATCCACATTGCTCCAGGGGGAGAACATGATGGAAAACAACCTTTGATTTCAACATTCTGAAGGAAAATATGTATGTCTCTAGTTCCCAGGACAGAACGAACACAGGGAGGTTGAGGCATATTAGAAACAATAGATAAGCAGAACTAAGAGAAGAAAGAAAGAAATGTGAAGACAGAAATATTTAGGAATTTTTCTTTCCTTCAGTTATACCTAGGAACTACCTCAAAACCTCAGGGAAGGCCTGAGAGAGCATTAGAGATGTTTAACCCACAGCAGAAGGAAATAATGAGTGACATTATTTTCCTGGGTAACGTTGGGGTCCCCGTGTATGAGTGTGAAGAACAGACACACAGAGGAACAGGTGACAGCAGTGAGAAACAGCCATCAACAGGATAGAAAGGAAACAAGAACATAAATGAGACTTGTTTTTGTCTAACGAGTCATGACTAAGAGTGTTATTTCCTTTCAGCATTAAAGATTTGAATTTCTACGCAGTTCCTTCTCTCATTCAAATAAGGACACAGCAATTAGGGTCTGTTCTGGAAACACTGATCAAAACCTCTATTAAAGATCTTTTTCTAGTTTTCCTGGATGCTTTCTGAAGGAATAGTCTAATCAGTGCTTCAGGGACCCAGGAGAGTGGAAAATTTGTGCAATGTAATGCCTACTGTATGTTTAATATAATGAGATACTGAGCTGTATTAAACCTTTGAACATGTGTGTGTGGCTGTTACTAACAAAAGAAAGGGTGACAGAGCCCGTGAAAATGTCCCAGCACTGTTTGGTTATGTTGGTGTCTGGAGCTGGGAAGTTAAATTCACAAATTATCCCTCTTGGGTTAATTTAAAAAGCGTTTCTTGGTCTGGCCATCACCTCTTATATGTTGATTTTCAAATTGTCATTAAGCTAATAAAATACACTGACATCCTGCCTGTTCCATATCCAGCAGAAGATATATTAGGCCTGTATTTCATTAGCTAATGATATAATGATCTTATCATATGACAGTTGCTGGACACTAACATTTAGCCCCACTTATCTCTAGTACATTCTCCTGAGGATCTGGATGTACTTTCAAATACAGTCAATTTAATCTCGATGCCCTTTTGTGTGTTAAAATTGTGTTACCATCCTTGTTACACACATCAAAGAGCTGTAAAATGGGTAGCATTCCCATAACCCACAAAATTTGTTGCAAACCACTTTAAAAATGCAGATTTTAATATCACTGTGACAGAATTTCTAGTGTGGTGCCAGATTCCTGCTGGAGCATAAAATCACAGAATGGTTTGGGTTGGAAGGGACCCGAAATATCATCCAGTTCCTACTCCCTGCCATGGGCAGGGACACCTTCCACTAGCCCAGGTTGCTCCAAGCCCTGACCAACCTGGCCTTGGACACTCCCAGGGATGGGCCATCCACAACTTCTCTGGGCAGCCTGTGCCAGGGCCTCCCCACCCTCACAGGGAAGAAGTGGTGACTCCTGCCAGGGCAAAGAAGATGTCCCATTTGAAAAATTCAAATACAACAGAAAATATGTAGCAGTGCAGGTTTACTGTGCCAAGCTTGAGGTGTTTTAACTCAGGGAATGAACTAGATTAGATTTCTAGATTATTTCTGTCTTCCAGTTTTGAGTGCTGCTTCCTCTGCTCTGTTTATCTCGCTCATGTAGACCAGAATCTTCTTGGTCAGTGGCTATCTCTGGTTGTACGTTTCTTTAGGACTCTGATGTGGAAACTTCTTCTGTTTGTGCTATCCAAGGAATTTGCTTCCTTTCCCATTAAAAATTTCATTTTTTTCACTCACAGAGTGCCCTCACTGAGATCTAAATCTACAGAAAGCGAGATCTAAAAGTTGTTCATTAAGCAAACTCTATTCAGATGAGTTAAACTACACCATTGGCAATTATAAACTGTGCAAAATATTTACTGATTACACTAAGCAAAAAAAAAAAAAAAGTTTGTTAATAGGCTTTTAAGCTTGAAATAGTTGAAAGAGAACGAAGTGATTTAACCATGTAAAGGTTTCTAAAGGTAAAAGATTTTGTCCTAGTCAGTTTTAGTTTTAGAGTTCTGGGATTTCCTGCTTTAAAAAGAAAATTCACAGTCACCTGTAACTAAGGCACCAGCTGTTCCCTTGGACTACTCAGGCATTGTAATGCAATTTCTTGCATGGAAGACCCCAAACTCTGAAGATGGCACCGTTATAACCCAGATCTCCAGCAGACTGTCCCCACAGTGAGACCCATAACACACTGTCTGTTTGGGTCTAAATAATACTTTTCCCACACTAATAGAGTCTCAGCTTCCAGACAGAAATCCTAGTGCTAAGAATGACAAGGTGTGGAAGCCAGTGACTCAGTGGTGCTGCCCTGCCTGTGATGAGCACCAGCACAGGCACTCCTCCCATTGGGGAATATATTTACAGTTTGCTCCTTATCACAAACCGTGGGCCAGGAAGACAATGGTTATACTCTGGCTCCTACTCTGGTTAGGCTGTAGTTTATGACCTCTTGTTCCCAAATTTCATAAAGTACATCAGAGTGACAGCAGAACACAAGTAGTGTGTGCTGCAAGCCAATCTCCCCTGGACTGGTGCTGCAAGGCTGCATGTTGCCAGTAGAGTGCCTGTAATCTATGGTGTATGTCTGGGGTTTGATGAGAAAATGTAATTCTATAGCCTCTGTGTGCTGATAGAATTCTCCTGCCTGTGTGGTACGATGTGAGACCACAGCCAGTATTTTATGCAGCCCTCCAGCAGCAAGTGAGTGAGTGAGTCATTTCCTACCGTCCTTTTGAATTAGACTCTGTGCATTGTGGGCATCTCCTTGCACATGGGCACTCAGATGCAAGGACATGGTTCAGTGGTAAGAGCAGAAGGGCTTTAATCCCCCTCCAGATAGAACTGAAAGGTGATATTTTGACAGTGTATTTTCTCTCCCTTTATGAATCAGGCTTTGTGGCTGCACTCACCTCACCCATGGACATGCCTTTGAGGCCAAATTTGTCAATTGTTTGCTGCAGGAGTGCCCTAGAGAGCATCTCCATAGCACTCCATCTGTTACCTCCTCAGGGGGAATATGAGAGCATCCTGCCCTTAAAGTGACCTCTGGCCACCTCTGTGTGTGATGTGCCAGCCCTGCTCCTGGGGGCACTCCAGGCAAGGGGATCAGTACCTGACCCAAGAGGCCGCCCAGCAGCACCTGAGCTGGGCGGGTGCCTCTGGAGCAGCACCTCTCATGAAGGGGTGGCTTTTTAAAATGTTCCCAGCAGATTTACATCTGCTGCAATCTCTCTCACATACTTCTGAGACCTGCCACAAGGACCCCTGAGAAAATTATACGTGTCTTCTTCTGGAGGAGGTAATGGATAGTCATGGTGTCATCATTGTCATAGAATCACAGAATGCTTTGGGTTGGAAGGGAACATAAAGATCATACAGTTCTAACCCCCCCTGCCGTGGGCAGGGACACCTTCCACCAGCCCATGTTGCTCCAAGCCCTGTCCAACCTGGCCTTGGACACTTCCAGGGATCCAGGGGCAGCCACAGCTTCTCTGGCAGCCTGTGCCAGGGCCTCCCCACCTCACAGGGAGCAATTTCTTCCTAAAAAGAAGGAATGAGAAGACAGTTGCAGAGAAGAGTGACCAGGGATACGTATGGGAATGGAAACAAATCTGTGTGACAGGGAAGGAGGCTGAGTCTTGTTTTAGGATAGAAACACTTCCATCTAACATCAACCACCTCCAGCCTGTTGTGATGCACAAGTGTGTCTGCTTTGCAGAGCAGGGCTGTGCATCTCTTCATCTGTTTGGTGGTAAACACAGAGATCTTCAGCCCCAAGAGAACACAAGGCAGAGCAGGAGGATGCCTAACTGGGACCACTGCCCAGCAGTGGGACACTACCTTTGGAGGCCCTAATACCAAACTCTTCTTGGTCCCAGATCAACAACTGTCCTCTGCCAGCCATGGAGCTTCAGCGAGCAAAGATGGAATGTGGACGTTTTCCTGACAAACAAATATCTCTCACCTGACAGCCACTGAGTGCCCACCTGTGCTTGCTGCTCATCCTGACACAGAACCATAAGTTTTAAATGATCCTTGATTCTCCTGAGGGAATGCCCTACCCTCACCAGCAGAGCTAAGAGAGAAAACAATAAATACATTTTGGGGTTCGAGGGCATCGGGCTCTGTGTGGGACAGGCAGGGGTCTGGTGTACCATGGAGTGGCACAGTGCTGTGGTGAGGTCAGTGGGGCTGGAGCACCCCTAAGACCATCCTGCTTCACAGGGGGTGAAGATGGTGAGGGGCCTTGATTTGAAGCCATGGGAGGACACTGAGGGCACTTGGTGTGTTCAGCTGGAGCAGAGGAGGCTGAGGGGAGACCTCAGTGCAGTTCCAACTGCCTGGGCAGGGGCAGAGGAGGGGTAGGGACTGAGCTCTGCTCTGGGGGCACCAGGGACAGCAGCCAGGGAACGGCTGGAGCTGTGTCAGGGTAGGCTCAGGTTGGATCTCAGCCAAAGGTTCTTCCCCCAGAGGGCAGTAGGCACAGCCCCAAGGCTGCCAGAGCCCCAGGAGGGTTTGGCTGATCCTCTGGGGCACAGGGGGTGACTCTTGGGGATGGGCCTGTGCAGGGCCAGGGGTTGGACTGGATGACCCTTGTGGGTCTCTTCCAACTCAGCACATTCTGTGATTCTGTGACTCTGTGACTTTGGGCCATCATGCTGCTCTGCTGCTGCTGTTGGGTTGTGCTGAAGGAGCAGATGGGGCTCTGTTGGGGCTGTGGTGCCACAATAGCCCTGAGCTGCAGTTCACTCGAGCAGAGCCCCAGGCAGAGCACATTTGATTATTCAGCATTATTTACCCTCGCCAGCAATCTGTGTAAGAGTTCACTGGTCATCATGGAAATGTGTGACTTTCGGGTACAGAACAATGCCAAATTTGTTCTTACACTGTAAGTCGATTTCCATGTCCAAACCCTTCGCCACTTGTGCGACAATATATAAGGCTGGAGCTGGTGGAAATCATGTGCAGTTATGAGACTGTGATAGATTTATGCCATGTGAACAATGGGAGCCTGTTGTTTCGATGATATGATATATGCTGGAAATTTTTAGACTATATATTTAACTAGAAAAAGTTTCAAGGCTCTGATATATGCAATAGAAGACTCATTATGCTGTACAGATTCGTACTCTCACTACTCTGATACGATTGCACCTCTACATCATCTCCTGCCGTCTGTCAGTGCCTACTGGAGAGCACGGAGCTTGGGACTAATCCAGCACGTGATCCAGCACGTGAGGGATAACATCTAGGAGGCAGTATGGGATTTTCTGCTGATTGACTGGAATGCAGCGTGAGGCTGCGTGTGCTGTGCTGGGGGAACAAGTTTGGAAAAGGCCTTTAGCTCAGCCTGGGAGCTGGGACAGGTTTGTACAACCCAGCTTTTGCAGAGTCACAGAATATGCTGGATTGGAAAGGACCTGCAAGGATCATCAAGTCCAGCTCCTAGACCTGCACAGGCCCATCCCCAAGAGTCACCCCCTGTGCCCCAGAGCATCATCCAAACCCTCCTGGAGCTCTGGCAGCCTTGGGGCTGTGCCCACTGCCCTGGGGAGCCTGGGCAGTGCCCAACCAGCCTCTGGGGGAAGAACCTTTGGCTGAGATCCAACCTGAGCCTGCCCTGGCACAGCTCCAGCCATTCCCTGGCTGCTGTCCCTGGTGCCCCCAGAGCAGAGCTCAGTCCCTACCCCTCCTCTGCCCCTGCCCAGGCAGTTGGAACTGCACTGAGGTCTCCCCTCAGCCTCCTCTGCTCCAGCTGAACACACCAAGTGCCCTCAGTGTCCTCCCATGGCTTCAAATCAAGGCCCTTCCCCATCTCCGTGTTCCTCCTTTGGATGCTCTCTATTGGTGTTCATTCCTACTTGGCCTTAAATGTTTCAAAATTTTACTTTATATAAATTTCTTACTACATCCAACCTTTCTCTTGAGTTCTAATAAACATTGTACTGCTTTACCTGTAACAACAAACTTCCTTAGTGCAGAATCTATGCTCTTGCTCCTAAATTCCATTCCAACTGCAGTCCAACTAAGGCAGATCAGGAGGTGAGGACCTTGCAGAAAAGCTGGATTGCATTTTTTGTTGTTACTGGAAGGCTGAGAAGCTCAGCTCCTGCATGACTGAAGTGGGTTGTAAGTGAGCAAGTGCCAGAGCCCAAAACAGAAGAAAGGGGGAGGACTTTGTCTTGCTCCAGGGGATTTGGGAATCTCAGGTCTGTCGTGTGACCCCCACCATCCCCACTGAGGTTAGAACATGGAGCTGAGTGGGGAGGTTGTAGAGCAAACACTGTTTCCTGTCACACTCCAAACAGCTGTAACAGAGTAACCCCCAGTGCAGGTTGATGTCCTGGGGCCGATGTGAGGGGGGGGTGTCTGTGATGACCCCTTTAGGGAGGGTCATCGCAGCATCTTCCCACCTCGTGCAGGCACAACTGCCCTTGTAGGCACATCCAAACTCCTGCCAGGGGCTGAGGAATTGCACAGGAGAAAGAGAGGAGAAGCTGCCTGAGACGCTGGGGGCCATCTGTGTAACAGGGGGGATTCTGATGAGGGCAAAATGCTCTGCCATTCTAGATCCCCTTTTTAATATTCTTATGTATCAAAAGACTTAAAAATTATGACAAGATAGTCTAAGTTTTAAATTTGCTTCCAAACACATTACAGTATTTTCTAATCTTACTTTAGCTCAGGAAATCTCCAGGGTCTAAAATTTGTTTTTTAAACACTACATTTTTGTGTGTATTTCATTTACTTTATGATTTGCCATCTGAATTTGAAAAATTCCAAGCTACAAAGCTTAGCTGCAATTAGTCAAAGGGCATTTTCCCTGCTGTGTATGTGTAGGAGAGAAGCTTTTATAATCTACTTTCCTATAGGTATTTGCTGCCTTTAATATTTGATTATATGACTTTATTTCTCTCATTGCTTAAGCTCCTTATAAGTTGGATAAATGGGAAAAGAAAACCTCACCACTCAGCATATTTATTTCAAGACTATACATATACATAAAGGCAGTTTCTAAGTTGGTGACAATTTCAAGTGCCACACTTCTACCATTCTGTGTCTCAGTCTGCCTAGCTGTAGAAGTATAGCAGCTATTAATTAACTCAGGATCTGCTCCTGAGACTTCACAAACCTGTGGCTAAGGTATTCCAGTATCCTTGGAAAGAAGCAACAATATTGGTTTTTCTTTTTAGAAAAGTTCTAGAGAGGCCTGACAGTGTCCTAGAACAAGAAGAAATCCTTGGCAGATGCCTCCCTGTGGGACAGAATACCAGAATATGTTGAATTGGAAGGGACCCACAAGGATCATCCAGTCCAACCCCTGGCCCTGCACAGCCCATCTCCAAGAGTCACCCCCTGTGCCCCAGAGGATCAGCCAAACCCTCCTGGAGCTCTGGCAGCCTTGGGGCTGTGCCCACTGCCCTGGGGAGCCTGGGCAGTGCCCAACCAGCCTCTGGGGGAAGAACCTTTTGCTGAGATCCAACCTAAACCTTTAGGCCATTCCCTGGGTGCTGTCCCTGGTCACAGCTCAGAGTAAAACTCGTTTCCTTTTCCTGGTCAGTATAAAGGGCAGTCGGGACCAGGACTGCAGGTTCTCCCAGGCTGATCAATGGCCATGATGTCATGCTCCAACTGGGACATATTTTACAGGGGATTGTACAAGTCACTTCTGTCACGTTCCAGGGTTCCTGTAATCGTGCCCTAGGCCAGTGCTGAGCACGTTTAGGCAGCAGTGAGCTAAGCCTGGCTCTGTGGGGCGGCTGCTCTGCCGCGTCTGACAGGGCTGTGGCTCCTATCTCCTTGTCTTGGCAGCAGTGGGACCTGGAGAGCTGCTCTGCTGCCTGTGTAGTGGTATATACAATTTTCTTGTTCACAAGCAACTGGACAGGGTCTGCCATCACAGCTACAACATATCTGGGGAATGCAAGATTACCTGGTGATACGTGGTTGAGAGACCACTGAACAGTACTCAGGCACTCTGAAAAGGAGTGTTATTAATAAGTTTCATTG
The DNA here is from genome assembly GCF_036250125.1 of Pseudopipra pipra. NCBI lineage: Eukaryota > Metazoa > Chordata > Aves > Passeriformes > Pipridae > Pseudopipra > Pseudopipra pipra. The sequence goes on along the minus strand of NC_087563.1, from coordinate 1,178,181 downwards.
GCTTATATTTTAAGTGTCACTTTTCAAAAAGGATTTTTCCAGATTTGCTGGAATTTTTAGTTGCATGTTTTCTCATTTGATTGGGAAAAACACAAAAAACCCAACCAAACAGAAAGACTCCAGGTCTAAAAATTGCTTATTTCACTGTGAACAGAATGCATCTATTTGTAGTGACAAAAAATGCTGACCTGAAGCTTCCTGAACTTTGAAATGGTGAGAAAACCTCCCCAAAATTCCTGTAAGAAAAAAAAGGAATTTGATAGGCTGGCTGGTATATAGGAGTCTCTGTTTTGCCAGAGTGGTAACAGGGGCTCACACAAGGCTCATCCACATCGTAGGCGAGGCCATAAACACTTGGGTTTGCATCCTTTCTTCATTGGGGTAGTGCTGGGGCGGGCAGGAGGGATGGCTGCAGATGGTGAGCAGAGCCATCATTTGCAAGGGGAGGAGACAGACCCAGTCCTTGTCCAACAAAAATTGATTGATAGCAGCAAAACCAAGAGCACACAAACTGCAATTTTTTAACATCCCTACTCTAAAGTGCCTAGAGTTGTCAAATTCCATGTTGTGGATGAGCAGCCCTCCACTGACCTGCAGGCAAAGGGCTAGATGGCTCCTGCAGCTCTTGTGATGTCTCCCAGAGCAGTTCTGTGACACTCTTGGTGCCAAGGATTATGCTCCTTGTACTGACAGGAGTTTGGAACAGCCTTGCTCTGTCAGCATGGTCCTGACTTGTTCTAATGTGAGGGAGGGAGGAATCCAACCTGAAAAGAAGGTTTGGGGCTGGACCAGGAGTGTGAAGCTGGGGTGAGAGCTGAGGTCTCCGTCTAGGTCTCATCAAGAGAAAACAGCACACAGGCACATGGGTCGTATTTTCAGCAGTGAAATAATGTGTGCTTTACCTGACGAGGCTGGGTACAGTCTGAGCAGGACAGCTGCCAGCATGGATTGCCCGTTTAATTGCACAACACTGTCTAATTTCATTTGATTTATTACCCATGTAACACCTATAACCACAACACCTGGGCCATGACAGAATAATCATTCTAACAAAACACAGGTTTTATGGCCTTTGAGACTTGGACTGGTAGCTTCACAAGACACATGTTGAGCGAAGGAGACACTGTTCTGACCCAGCCTGGTGCTCTCCATGATGGACAAGCTACATGCCCCCCTTCATTCCATCTGCCAGAGCATTGCTTACTGTCTGCTCAGGCAACAGGTGAATAGTTCCAGGTCTGAAGCAGCTCCCTTGGGAAAAGGCAAACCCACCTGAGGGACTGTCTTTGCTCAGGGACCAGGGTGTACTTGGTGGGTGATGAGGAAGGATGGGGAGACCTGGTGTGTGCCTTATGGAGATTCAACCTGCAGGGGAAATGTAATCCGTGGTGTAAGTTGTGTGTTGCAGGAAGTAAAGTAGCAGGAATGACAGGAACCGATGAAGAACGAATTTTGGGAGGAGCAAGGAGAGGGTGACGATGAGCCAGGATGGACCGGTGTTAGTGCCCAGCGATGGATTGTGCTCCTTCTCATGTCCTGAGCACCCACCCTGATGGAATGGAGCCCACGTCATGGATCTGGAGTGGCAGAGGAAGCCCATGAAAATGGGAATTTAATACCTATCCATGAAAGGACAACGGATGGTAGTGAATAAAAATGTATAAATCTGTATGTTGGGTCTAAAGATGGTTTAAGGATGTAGTTCAAGTTGTATGTGTTGCTAAGAAGGGATTTCAGTAATGAGAAATAAATACAATGGAATAGTGAGAAGATCTATAAATTATGTGGGATCTGACTGTGACACAAATGATGTGGAATAAGAAGGTGGAGCCTGTATTGGGTCTAACTGAGCTGGGGTTCACTTCCCCATCACAGCCTCATAGAGCTGTGCTTTGCACTGGGAGCTAGAAAGGTGTCAATCACACCCCAGTGTTTTGGCTGCTGCTGAGCAGAGCTGGCACAGCATCAGCACTGTCTCTCAGCATTCCCATCAAGGGTGAGCACAATCCTGGCAAGGAACACAACCAGGCCAGTTGACCCAAATTAACCAAAGGGATATTCCAGACGTGTGACATCAGCTCAGATATAAAAGCTAAGGAAAGGAGGAGAAAGGGAGGGGGCATCCGTTGTTTGCAATGTTTGCCTTCCAGAGCAGCCACTCCACGTGTTGAATTCCCGCTTTCCAGGACGTGACCTGACATCACTTGTTAATGAGAAGTAGAGAATAATACTTGTTTTTCTCTTTGCTTTTGCTTTAGTGAACTGCCTTATCTCACCCACAAGTTGTTTTCTGTCTTATTCTCCATCCCCTGTCCAGCTGGGAAGGGCAGTGATAGAATGGTTTGTTGGGCACCTGCAGTCCAGCCAAGGGCAGCCCACCCCAGCATTTTTGGCTGACCGGGAGCTGACCAGGTTTCCCCTCTCTCCAAGTGATAGGGACACGCAGGAACTGGATAGAGTGATTTCCCTGTGCATTGACCTACAGCAAGAGTATCACACCCTAAACACAGTTCCAGCCTTTGCACAGGTTTGCAGCCCTGGAGAAGCACCCATCCTTTGCTGCATTATATTTTTGAACATTCTAGCTGTTGTATTTCTTCTTTTGCCACACATCTGGTGTCTGCACTGGTAGGCTTACCCTTCAGACCATCCATTTTTGTCAAAATCCACCTGTGCTCCCTTCTTAAATTTGGTTTTGGTCCGTCACACATGACAAGCTTCAAAAATAAGGGTCATAAAATTTTTTCAGAATGAAGAATATACCTCTTAGTCAATAAAATTTTTTCAGAATGAAGAATATAACTCTTAGTCAATAACTATTTTCAGTACTTAATTTTTCTTTCTCAAAAGCCTGCTGGGAACTAACAGGATTCGTATCACACAGAGAAATTTGAGGCTAGAAGAGTTCAGTCTGTGTACATCTAACTGTGATTGCCCACAGTATTTGAAACTAGGAGTAGATCTGAGGACTTTTTGATCCCACTATTTTCACTGTAGTCTGAAATAGTTTACTGTAAAGTTGCTAAACGTGACCTCCCAGGCTGTCACTTGAAGGTCTGTAGCAGCTTTTCTTCCTCAGTAGTTTTAAATATTTGGAATGAAATTGCCTAGTCTTAGAAGTCTAAGAAAGTCTAAGAAAAGGTGAAAAAAGTAGAAAAGACTGTGCCTTAATGAAATCGGGAGCATTGATGGGATGGGAAGTGCAGATGCTAACTGACCTTGTTTTCTTCCCTCTAGTGCCATTTGAGGGCCTGAGCTCTGGGCACTTCTTGCTTTCCCAAGCCTGTGTGAACCAGCAGCGTGTTGGGAGCCTTATTTTACAGAAAGCAAACCTAGATTTTTTTCAAGCAGCTCATCTTTCACTTGGGAACATGAGAAAGGGGCGAGATTCCCAAAAATGCTGGGCAGCCTTCTGAGAGCTGTGCGAGCCCCAGCCCGGCGCGCTGACTTCATGTGCACAGATCCTGCTGAAGCAGGGGAAATTTGAGCTGAGCTGTGTTGAAAATCTGTCCAACTCAAGCATTTTAAAGATATTTAGGCCTTGTTCCACTCACTGCTGCAAGACTTAAGTGAGACAGGTTATAGGTTTAAATTCCCTTGAAACTGGTGGCAGGGAAACATTGAGACATGTTCTAAAGCGTCCCTGCTCTGCATCTTCATTGTGGGTCTTTAAAACCAGGTTGGAGATTGTTTGCCTAAAATCATGCAGATTCAAGTTTGTTTTAATTGCAAGACTATTCCATTTCCCTATGGATAGCCACAAAATAAAACAATCAGATGAGCAGAAAAAATGATGAGATGACTCCTTTTAGAAATTCCTTAAAATATGTGAATATGGCAATGCTTTTTGGTAAGGCTGGGATGTGCCCTGTTCTGCTGTGCCTCTGAGAGACAATCTAGTCTAACAACTTGTCTTGGCTTTTGGTTTCTCACTGTACGCCTGGACTTTTCTGTTGGAAAAGATAATATCCTAAACATATGTGTAATGATTGATTCCTCTGGACGTATGTTCAGTGTGTGTAATGCTCCCTTAAGGGAACAAACACGGATGTGGTTGAGTCAGCAGGATGGAAACACTCATTTAATCAGTGTTTTTTAGTCAATATTTACTAATAAGACAAAACAACTTTTTGCTCTGTGGGAAACATAACATTGTATTTCCTAATAGAATAATTTATGGATAAAATTCTTAGTTAACCCATTAAAGGTTCTCCTAATGCATAACTAATGCAAACAATAATCAGTTTCTTTAAAGTGTCACTTAAACTTGATCTACTATTAATAACATTTCTCTAGAAGTTTTCCAGTAAATGATTTTTAATCATCATTAATGATTTTAACTTCAACTTGATGATCTGGCCTCATCATTAAGATGTGATAGAGTATTGTTTGTGTGGTCAGACAAATTTGAGTTAGAGCAGGACTTGTTGTAGAGATGCAATCTTGCAGAGATCATATGAACACCTATTCTCTGTTCCTGATGGGGCAGGCAACCTTTTAGACTTGACTCTAATTTCCTGTACTGTTGTTACGAAGAAAAGCAACGGCAGGAGAATATTAAAAGTGCAACTTTCAAGCCTGAGAGTCCTGCTGGTGGCTAATGCACACACACTACCATGCTTGAGAGTATCAGAGGCATTGGGTATCCACAGTTCCCTTTTGGTTTCACAAGACTTGCAAATTTTAAGGATCTTGGTATGTACCAGACTGGATTTAGATTCAGCTGTAGTGTGAGAGCTGGGGAAAGATGCATTTTATTCAGAAACAGAATTTTGTGTTTGACTCAACCAGATTTCTCTCCTTCAGCTGTACATAGATGAGCCCCATACATGTTGCATCAGTGAGAGAAGGATCTTTTCCCTTCCCTTGCACTCATTCCCATGTGAAAGCCATCCTGGTGCAGCCCTCAAACTCTCTCTGTGGGAAAGTGGAGCAGTTTATCCCCTGTGTAGAAAAATATAAAACTTGAAATCAAGGTTATGTCTGGGAAATGATGTTAAATGTGAAAACATACTGGGGTAGCCAACTCGGTTTTGGATCCCTCGGTCTAATCTTGGAATTTTTACAGCCGGTTGCATTCAGCAAAGCATCCCTGGGATGTGTTGTGTGCAACTGCAGTACTAGAAAATAGATGTTTGCAGAGCAGTCGTAGGGCTGCTGAAATGAATCCCCACGTGAAGACAAGAGTCCCTGTGAGCAGTGGCTTTCGTGTCCATGAGTGGGTGGGTGTCATCCAGGTTTGCTGTTGTCTTCTGGATCTGGAGAAACCCCTCTGGGTGCTGCAGAGGATTGGGCAAAACAATGGCGAGGCCACAGAAACAAGTAACTTGTGCTCCTGGGAAGCGCAAGTCAAGTCATTCTTGTCATCAGACGTCCCAGTCACCTGCCGGGATACCTGGGGGAGAAATTAGGGTAGCAAAACACATATTGTTTCTTTTGTTAGAAGTGCCAAGTTCGGTGGAGATGAATTGGCCATCTGTTCCAGTCCCAGCCACGCTCTGGCAAGCCGTAAAGCTCATTTTTATACGTTGCCACTTTCCATCAGTGCTAACAGAAATCAGGGGGAATTGTTTCGTTTTTCCTTAGAACATTCTTCCTTTTGACAGTGTTCAACCAAGAGCCCTTTTCCACAAAGTTTTGTTCTCCCTCTGGCCCCTCCGTGTTTGCACAAGACATTCAGGTACCTTATCTCCAAGTGAGAGAGTAACCAGACACCAATTTAGGCTGGAAACTGAACCCCCTCAATGGGCTGCCCAACAAAGAGCTCTTGTCCAAGCAAACACTGTTCATCCTGGTGTCAGTCCTTTGGCTGATACAGTCCCTGGCTCTGTGCATGCTTCACCTTTCAGGACAGTCCACACCTCTCCATTAGGGATGGGGTCACGGCCTCCTCCCACTGTTTTCCTTTCATGGCACAAATAACACACAACGGTCATTAGTTACATCCTAATTGATCACCATGGGCTGCAGGGGTGTCCTCTAACGGGCTTCTGAAGCTGCAGAGTCCCACAGTGTCTGAATCACAGAATCCCAGAACATGCTGAGCTGGAAGGGACCCACAAGGATCATCCAGTCCAATCCTCAGCCCTGCACAGGCCCATCCCCAAGAGTCACCCCCTGTGCCCCAGAAGATCAGCCAAACCCTCCTGGAGCTCTGGCAGCCTTGGGGCTGTGCCCACTGCCCTGGGGAGCCTGGGCAGTGCCCAACCAGCCTCTGGGGGAAGAACCTTTGCCTGAGATCCAACCTGAGCCTGCCCTGACACAGCTCCAGCCATTCCCTGGGTCCTGTCCCTGGTCCCCCCAGAGCAGAGCTCAGTCCCTGCCCCTCCTCTGCCCCTGCCCAGGCAGTTGAACTGCACTGAGGTCTCCCCTCAGTCTCCTCCAGCTGAACACACCAAGTGCCCTCAGTGTCCTCACCCAGCTTCAAATCAAGGCCCTTCCCCATCTCCCTGTCCCTCCTTTGGACACTCTCCAATGGCTCAATCTCTTCCTTCCATTGTGTCCCCCCAAACTGCCCCAATGTTGAGGCGAGGCCACCCCAGGGCAGAGCAGAGCGGGACAATCCCCTCCCTGATGCCCCAGGATGGGGTTGGCCCTCCTGGCTGCCAGGGCACTGCTGACTCATGTTCAAATGCTGGAGCTCTTTTTGTATCTGATGAAGTGTTTCTGGTTCCATGTGCTCATGTTTATCAGTGTGGGAATGTGGAATATAGCCTGCGTGCAGTGTATCTTACATAGCATTATATTCTATATAAGACAGATAAATCAGATGTGTATTAAATAATGCCTTACTCTGCTGGGCTTTTCTTTATGATAACATGTAGCTCTGGTACACAGAGACGTCTCCCTGAGATCCCACCATTCCCTTGGCTCCTCCAGGGTGGTGACAGGGCTGTTGGGGAGGCAGAGGGGAGAGAAGTGACTCTGGTCTCTGAGAAGATGAAGCTCCTATCTGGAGTAATGGTTTTGTATATATTCAGATTTTCCAAATTCCTGTAAATACTTTTAATAATAACTCTTTATAGTATTTTTCCCTTCCTGAATGACTGTTTATGAAGGCAGGCCAGCCAGCTGAATTCTCCTGTGGTAGATTTCTGTGCATATGTATTTTGAAATTCCATTTTACTAAACAAAAATGACACCTCTAGAAGACATTTCTGAGCTTTGTAAGCTTGTCAGGGAAGTTTTGCTTTGTTCAGTTTGATATTCTTTTAATATTGCTGACAAAGAATGAAATCAAACACTGTTTTGGTTCCAATGTGATTTCTTTCTGCTCTGAAATATACAGAAAAAATTGCATTTGAATCTTCCCTCCAGATGGTTTTATTAGACAGATACAAAGGAGGGCCCTAGATTTGGGGTTTGTCAAAGTCTTTCAGGAGTTTTTATTCCAGCTTCCTTTCCTTGGCATAGATGTCCCATCCCTTGTCCCAGTCCTTGGGGTGCGGGGGGCACTCCGGGAGTTTGGAGCTGCAGCCTCTGACCTGGGGAGGCTTTGCAAGGGCCAAAGCCCCTCAAATGCCCACTTTGTTCTGCTGTGCCAACCCTGACAGCAGCAGCAGAAGAGTTTGCTGTCAAAAGACCACGAATTGAAGTCAGCAGCATCAAACAAATGTCCCGTGACAACTGTCAGGCCATTAAATTACAGAATAAATAATCGCAGGCTATTTAGGTATCTAATTAGCTTCTGTATGATTACTAGAGTATGAAATAATACTTGGGTGCTGGAAAGAGCCAGGGAATATTTACTTCCCATCTCACCAGTGCATGGATTACCGCTGGCAGATAACTAAATCCAATAATTACTAGTGGAGGAGGAAGGCATGCCTGCTGCTCTCTCTCCAAATTTGTGATAATTGAACAGACAAAGGGAGGTGCAAGAAAGACTTGGAGCTGGAGGAATTTGAAAATCTCTGCTTTGGGCACATTGCCCTCCTTCCTACAGTAGGAGAGACCGTGCTACCTGTGGCACAGGGTGCAGCACCAGGGCAGGGGAGATGTGCACCCTGCGGGAGAATTTTGTGTAAAGACAGCCTATTTCAAAATGAGTTGCAAACCTCTGTGGCTCAGCCTTTCCCCTCACACACTGGTGATTCCACGACTTTGGTGCCATTTACATTTGATGCCAGTGAAGCAAAGCTGATCAAGCCCCTTTAGCTTAGTTTTGTGATCTGGGTTGTGTGTGTGAGTTACACAGAAAGGAGAGAAAGTGTGATTCTTGCTTTGCATCAGTTGATTAGAAAAAAAATATAGCTCTGGGGCACTTGAAACTTGCCTGGCATTAATGAACATCAAGGAGTTGTGCCAGAGCATCACTGGTAATGCACCAAAATGACCCAGGTTTGTGTTTCACCCTGAAAGTTTCCTAGAACTGATCACATGGAGCTGAACCCAGCCAGCAGCTGCAGCGCAGAGCTCTGAGCTGAAATCCAACACTGACAGCAAAGTGAAGCCCGATGGGTGGCAGGGAAAATCACTGCAGATGAGAAGGACACCTCTAAAAAGCGTGCTGGGACTAATAGAGACCTGTCTTCTTGGATTATTTGCACTGGGGGCTTTGGTTGAGACTTGTGTCAAAGGCAGGACTATGCAGAGCTGCTGGTGCTGAGGTCACTCCCGGCCTTTGAGCATCTTATGGGAGGCAATTTACTTTTCTCAAGCCGTTCCAGGCTTCTGCAGCCAGGAGGGAAGTTGCGCTTACCCTGCCTTCACCTGCAGCAGGTGTGACGGGACAGATGCTGAGCTCTGCTCTGGGGGGACCAGGGACAGCACCCAGGGAATGGCTGGAGCTGTGTCAGGGCAGGCTCAGGTTGGATCTCAGGCAAAGGTTCTTCCCCCAGAGGCTGGTTGGGCACTGCCCAGGCTCCCCAGGGCAGTGGGCACAGCCCCAAGGCTGCCAGAGCTCCAGGAGGGTTTGGCTGATCCCCTGGGGCACAGGGGGTGACTCTTGGGGATGGGCCTGTGCAGGGCCAGGGATTGGACTGGATGATCCTTGTGGGTCCCTTCCAGCTCAGCACATTCTGTGATCCTGCTCCTGCATCTCAGGTGCCACATCTCCCTGAGTCCCAGTGTTACTCTGTGTGTGTTTTCAGAAGCTGATTTCGTCAAAATTATTAGTGTGGCAGCACCTAAGGCTGCATGAGGAGGTTGGGGAAAGGCTCAGGGGGGGAATATTGGGCTCTAGTCCAGTGGCTTTGCTGTCTGCTGGCAACTGAGGGCAGGAATGCAGGAGCTCAGCAGCTCCCTGGGAGGGCACATCCATTTAGGAGCTTCTTTACCTCTCTGCCCCTTCCTGCCCTGAGCAAAATCTGTCTTGCAAGGCTTTGACCTGCTTATTTTTTTCACTGTCTCTTGATAAGCAAATGTAATGCTTGGAGTGACAGGGTGGAGACAGCTCTTAACCAGGAGCAGCGGGATTGGGGAGTGCAAAAAATTTACTGTCCTGTTCATCACTCCTCAGTGTGGTTACAGACATGCACACATGTCCATACATCGTAAGGAAACAAGTCCCACACGTTAGTTCTCTCCCTGAATCATTCAAAGGCAGACTCCAACTGTGGCAGTAAATTACACCCAGACACATGACACAGATATATCGTTGGGCTTGGATTTTTCCACTCTGTGTATTTAATTTGACTCAACGGTGTCACCCCAGTTTCTGCAGATTACAGAGTCCACGCTCTCAATCATTTCTATTGCTCCCATAAGGAGAGAATTTTGCTTTATTTCTTTCTCATGTGCTTGCACCTGCTGTGTTTTATTGTCCTCTTTAACCCTTTCTCAGTGCTGGTGTTTTCTCTCACGCTGCTGTGCAGACACCGGTGCTCCGGTTATGCTGCAACAGCTCAGGGGTGTTTGAAGGCTTGCATGGGAAGGCAGGCTCAGGAGGAAGAGGAGGGGAGGCAGAGCAGTCCATGGCATTGTGTACCCCAGTGCCCTTCTGGAAATCCAACCCTGTGGTCTAGAAATGTGGTTTCAATTTCTCCTTTGAAATATGTAATGAGCAGTATTGCCAGTACTGTATTGCTCTTTGTCAAGCCTCTAGTCTAACAGCTGTAAGAATTACGTCTTTTGACAATGGTATTTGACACTTAGTTTGCAAATTGGATTTGGATTTCAAAACCAAGAAGGAAGTAGGCTTAGGGTTGGTCACCACAACAGCTCCTTCATCTTCTTTTTGTTGTTTCCTCTGCTTTGTCATCCAGTTAGAAAATCATTTCAACAGCCCAAGTCTGACATTGTCTTGTCTAATGAACCTGTGGATTTATGCAAACAACTTTCTAAGACTTCCTTTGGGTTCTCACCTGATGGCTCCAGCAAGAAGTGAGTGATCATATATGTGCCTTGACTTCTTTTTAAAAGGAGTTTTGAGATGTGTGATCTTGGCTGGGTTCAATGGCTGTTGGAGCTGTAACTCTGCCAGAGGCATCCACACTGCACTGTCTTTAAATCCTTGCAGATCAGAGGTCCTGGTTTGAAATTTATATTTATCATCTCATGTGTGTTTTCTCAAAAGACTTCAACACATTTTGCAAATTTAATTAATGTTCATCTGTCTCAATGTGTGACAAATTGAGGCATAGAAAGTTCAGCTTAGCTGCTTTTGTTCAAGATGACAGGGGCTGTAACCTAGAACAGAGCTCAGCACTTAGGAGGCTCATGCTCGTATTTCTTTCATTTTACTAAAGGACCACACTTTTTACCACCTCTTTTCAACATCTGTGGTTGGCCCTTCCCTCCTTTTATATTTCTTTTTTTCAGTAAAATCAAAGGTTTGCCAAAGGTAAAATTCATTCTTAAGCTTTTCAGCTCCATGTGAATGCTTAATGTTTTTGAAAATAGGAAGACATTGGAAAATGGAAGTGGTTTTCAGGAATTGTCACACACCTTCAGTCACCCTTCCCAGCTTCCAGTGGATTTTGCATGTCCTTTAAGACTTTGGAAAAAACGATCCAGATTTCAGAGCATTACTTTCAGCATCCTATTGCTACAAATCTTGGTTGTAGTGGGTTGATGATACAAAAGTAGGGGTTTTGCACCTACCAAAACCACTCTATCACTGGCCTCCACAGCTGGACATGGGAGAGAAAATAGGTCGAAGGTTCGTGGGTTGAGATAAGTACTGGGAGAGATCACTCATCAAATACCATCACAGGCAAACCAGACGGCTTGGGGATTAATTGAATTTATTACTAACAAAATCAAAGCAGGATAATGAGAAGTAAAATCAATCTTAAAAACACCTTCCCCACACTCCTCCCTCGTTCCCCTCCTCCCCCTGCAGCAGTGCAGGGAGAAGGGAATGGGGGTCACAGTCAGTTCATCCCAGGTTGTTCCTGCCCCTTCTCAGGGACATGAGCTGGAGTCCTTCCCCTGCTCCAGTGTGGGGTCCCTCCCACTGAAGATAGTTCTCCATGAACTTCTCCAACCTGAGTCCATTCCATGGGCAAGAGTTCTCTACTAACTGCTCCAACACAGCTCACTCTTCCACAGGGTCAGTCCTTCAGGCCCAGCTCCAGCGTGGGTCCCCCATAGGGCCACAGGAAAACCTGCTCCAGCATGGGCTCCTCTGTCCATGGGTCAGCAGATCCCTTCCAGGACCCTGCTCCAACATGGGCCTCCCACGGGGTCACAGCCTCCTTTGGGCAACCCCCTGCACCCCTGTGACCTCCATGGGCTGCAGGGGCACAGCTGCCCCACCATGGGCTGCACCACAGAATCTCGGGAGAATCTCCATTCTGGTATCTGGAGCATCTTCTGCCTCTCCTTCTGCTCTGCCCTGGGGCTCTGCAGAGCTGTTCCTCTCACATATTCCCACTCTGCTCTTCTCTGGACACAATTAAATCTGTGCAGTAACTTTTTCTTTTCCTTCTGAAAGACCTTATCCCTGAGGCCTCACTGCCATCTCTGCTGGGCTCAGCCTTGGCCGGCGGCAGGTCCGTCCTGGAGCTGGTGGCACTGGCTTTGCAGGACATGGAGGAAGCTTCTGGCAGCTGCTCACAGAAACCACCCCTGTAGCCCCACCCCTACCAAAACCTGGCCATGCACAGGCAGTACAAACGTGTCAGTGTATCCGACATGCAGGGGAGTGTGGTTTGATATCTGCTGGCTGAGCCACCCTGTCCCAGACCCCTGGGACTGACAGGTTTGAGGGACCTGGAGCAAACTGCTGGGGGCAAGCAGAGCTTTGTATGTTGAACACAGGTCTCTGAGGCTGTTGTGAGCTGGGATCCATGCTCTGGAGGATGAATAAAGACAAAGGATGGGGAATGCCCACTTCTCAGTCACCCAGAGAGGAAGTAAATTAGTGATGAACAGAGGAAATGTGTAATGGGGTAGACTGGGGAGAAGGGAACCTCACAGTCCAGATAGAACCCACATGAGAAGCAGGTCTGATGGTGTGAAAATTTCAAAATGGGGCTGTATGTGGTCCCATGCTTCCGGAGGATTGCTCTGATCTTCCTGGGATCCAGAATGGAACAGCCTGAGAGTTTCCTTCAGCTCAGCTTCCTGTATTCTATGCCCCATCAGGATTCATGACTTGTTCCTCTTCTCGCCAGCATTTTCCCGTGGTTTAACTAACACTGTGAATGTCTATCTTGTTACCTGTAGGTCCCCAGCCTTGGTTCCTTCCCACTGTTAGGCCTGCTGCAGTCACACACCAGAGGTCCTGTTCTCTGAGCTGTACACTGATTGCAGCATCACTTCAACCACTGTGTGGTTTTCTTGAAAGTAGCTCAGCTACTGTCATGGTTAGAGAAGATTAGGTGGTGGGAGGAGCATGAAAGCAGGATCTGAACCCTGCATTGGAAAGATGTGTGTGATAGTGGCTGTAGAGGTGTAAACTTGTCTCCTCTTTGCAGGCACAGCTTCCCCCTGGGTGGTTGATGTAACCACGAGGAAATACAGGTTTGCTTGGGTGTGTGTATAATCCCTCATTAAATTCCTCAGCTTAACTTCCCAGTATCTTACCTCTGCCTTCTCACAGGTATATATTTTGATGAAAATCCCTCAGTCTCATACTCATGTAACCTTTACTGCTGCTGCTGACTTCAGTGTTGTTCCTGTAGGACATCCCAAACCTAGTCAAATATTTCCAGAGAAGGATTTAATTATAGAGCATTCTTCCCATGTTTTATGACATTAGCTAGAGTTCCCATCCAAGAACTGAAGAGCCCACATTTGTTTGATTATCCACTGTAATGTTTGTTTTTCTTTCCATCAGACAGAAATGGGCTTGTCACAGCACATGTCACTTCAGGGGCAGGGAGGTGTGGGTGAGAGGAGCCTGTTGGCATATCCTTGAATGAGCTGAAGCAGTGTTAATAATCCCATCCACACTCCTGAAGACCTCCCTGGAACCCCTCTTCAAGGCCTAGTTTCCTTCTGGGTATCCAATATTCCGTCAGTGGGGAAAGAAAATGATGTCTGCAAAGGTGCTGATTGTTCATGTTTATCAAAAGTCCAAGAATTTGAAAAAAGGTGGGGGAGCATTTACAGCTCGGAAACTTCTCCTTGCCCAGCAGCTTCTGAGAACTTGGCCAGGGTGATTTATGGCCCTGTTCACCAGTGAATGCTTCATGCAGGGCTGGGCTTTTCTTTCAGGCAGCTGAGTGTTTAGTATAGAAATGATTAGAAGTGACTGGCCTAGTATATGACTCAGGCTCTAATAATGAACAAAACCTGCAAATGGCTGTTTATAGATGACAAAAGCTGCAACAAATTAATGCTCCGTGGTTTGGCTCTAGAAAAGTTAGAAAGCCAGGAGCAGAGCACTCAGGTAAAGGAGCTTAGTGAGGAGTGCTAATCTGGCTGAAACTTGCATCTCAGTCCCTGTAGGTGTGAGAGAAGCATTATTCAGTCAGGCTTTGTTCAGAGAAGTCAGTGGCAGGAGGCTGATAATTGTGACACTTCGTTATCCGGGTCTGGCATAATCCAAATCCTCTTCTGGCCACACCAGTGTCTGACCAATTCCATTTGAAGGTGACAACAGCTTTGAATTTAGTTACAAAAGGAAAAGGAACACAAAAAAAAAGCAAAATTTACAAAATTTTAATCTTCAGGTTCCAAAACATTTGGCTGAAGGAACTCCTATAGGACTAACCCCTGGGTTGAGGATACAGTCCTGGACACAACTACTAAACTCTCCTTTAACTGCTGCTGGCTTAAAAGTACTCCCTATGCAAATACACAGCAGGAGGAAGTCGGTGACTTTTTGCTGCAGAAAAGGTCAGGAAAACTTTCAGTTTTATGAAGATGCTTGGCCATCGAATGTTGCTGCCAAAGGCAGAAAGCAGAAATACATTTGCAAGTTTCTCAGACAAGAAAAGTCTTAATAGCTTTTTTTAATACATGGAAGTGTTTTGAAGTAATCTTATTGTCATAAAAATAATATTTCAGTAGATTATAACCCCAGAGGACTGCTGAAGGGCTTTTTATTGGTTAGTTTATCATTTTTCCAAAAGGGTGTGAAGGATGTTTGGCTGAAAGGAAAATGTTCTCACTTGGTATTGCTGAGGCAGCCAGCAGTGTAATAGACTGGGGAATGGGGTGTCCAGGTTTGGGTAGGGGGGGTCCTCTGTTAGGAGAGGTTGGGGCTGCCCTGTGTTGGACTGACCCAGCTGTACCTGTTCCAGCTGGCTCTACAGGGAGCAGCCGAGCCCAGCAGCGACGCTGGTGGCACCTCTGGAAAAACATATTTAAGAAGGACAAAGGAGAAGGAGGGAAAAAGAGAGCTTCTATTTTAACCAGCAATGATGTTCCCCAAGTTGAACCTGTCTTGCCTGTGACAGAGATTGGTTGAGGATCTGCCTGTCTTTATCTCAGTCTGTTCAGATGGTGGCAGCCTTGTGGGCAATCTTTGGTGTGCAGTTGTGCAAGGTCCCCCCTACTTTCCTTTCTGGGTGACCAACATATTATAAAAAGATCAGGAGTCCAGAGAAGAATAACCCCATGCACCAGTACAGGCTGGGGGCCAACCTGCTGGAGAGCAGCTCTGGGAGAAGGTCCTGGGGTCCTGGGGGAAAACCAGCTGTCCCTGCCCAGCCGTGTGTCCTGGGGGCTAAGGAGGCCAATGGGATCCTGGGGGCATCAGGAAGAGCCTTGGAGCAGGGCAGGGAGGGGATCCTGCCCCTCTGCCCAGCCCTGGGCAGGCACATCTGCAGGGCTGGGCCCAGCTCGGGCTCCTCAGCTCAGCAGGAACAGAGAATGGACCACAGTGGCTCATCTGGTCCCACCTCCCTGCTCCAGCAGGGCCATCCCAGAGCACATGGCACAGGATTGTGTCCACACAGCTCTGCAAGATCTCCAGTGAGGAGATTCCACACCCTCTCTGCTCTCTCTCCAGGGCTGGGTCACTGCCCAGCAAAGAAGTTCTTCCTCCTGTCCAGCTGCAACTTCCCGGGCATCAGTTCCTGCCCGTTCCTCCTGGGCCATTGCTGGGCCCCCCGAGCAGAGCCTGCTCCAGCCTCTGCCCCCTCCCTGCAGCCCCTGACACAGCCTGGGGAGGGCCCCTCTCAGGCTCTGCTCTGGAGGCTGAACAGCCCCAGCTCCCTCAGCCTTTGCTGCTCCCAGAGCTGCTCCATCCCTTGGGCATCTCCGCAGCCTGCGCTGGCCCCGCTGCAGGAGCTCCCTGGCCCTGCTGTGCTGAGGAGCCCGAGCTGGGCCCAGCCCTGCAGGTGTGTGGGTGTTTTAAGCTGGCCTTATTCTCTTTTGTGTATAAAGCTCTAGATGGCTCTTTCAGGAGTTTGTTTCAACATTTCCTCGATTTAACCTGGTGCAGATTCCTTGTTCCTGATTCCCCAGCCTGTGATGTGGTTTTTATCAAGAGGTAAAAGCCAAATGAACTGGCCTAGGTCAGAGCATCAGACAGACTTGGGAGGTTTGGTGGATGCCATGCAAAGGGAAACTATGGGTTATCCAAGACCAGCTGGGATCAAGTTTGAGTCTCAGAAACCTCATCCTGTGTGCTTTACTGCTCCTGTGCTCCCTGTTGGAATGCGAGTCCTTCCCCAAGGGTGGGTATGTTGGTCTGGCCAAGGGAAAGCAGTGACTGCCTGTGTACAGATATTTCATCAAAACCTTAGAAACAGTAATACTAGTCATGCTCAGAATTGATTTCCAAAATTCTTGAGTTAAGAAAGATTTCACTGGGGGCTACTTGTGCTAAGCATCCATCTGACATTCCACCTGGGAGTCACAGGGTAGTGCTAAATTTGCTGTCCTTTGACACAAAACTCAGTTCTCCTTAGGTGTAAATGGAGAAGAGCCACAGAATTGAGAAATGGAACATACCTGTTGGGTTACCTTGTCCAACTCCTGCCAGCAAAGCACTTTTCCTGAAGTATCTTCCTGGGAATATTAATGAGTGTAGTTATAAACCCATTGCAGTGGTGGGACTGTGCTGGTCTCCTGGGCGAGGCTATTCCCGAGTCTAATTAGAGTTTTGCTCTCAGGTAACTTTACCTGTCTCAGAGCTTTCACTGTCATTTTTAGTAATGAGTTTTTATTTTAGTGCTTCAATACTTGTCTGATTTTCACCTATTCCCACATCTGAGGACCTCTATGGACCACAGCCTTGTAGCTTGGCTCATTCCTGACACTGTTGTATCCATTTCTGCACATTTCTTAGGTTTTGTATGAGAAAAACCCGTGTTTGCAGCTAAGGCAAGACATCTTTCGAATTCCCTGAATAAGAACTGGAAACAGACTTTGATGCCTGAGCTCAGAGGTGCTCTGACTCATTCTGGTACCCAGCCTTTAGCTCCTGTGGGGACCAGCAGGTCCTGCCAGCAAGGTGTTCCTGCTCAGGTGGACAGTCAGCATCACGCTGCCTGGAAACCTCTCTTCGAGCCAGTCTTTCCTGTTTTATCTGGCATACAGGAGAAGGGATTACCTGGGTACCCGATCTCCAACAAAATCCCAGAATATGCTGGGTTGGAAGGGACCCACCAGGATCATCCAGTCCAACCCCTGGCCCTGCATCCCATCCCCAAGAGTCACCCCTTGTGCCCCAGAGGATCAGCCAAACCCTCCTGGAGCTCTGGCAGCCTTGGGGCTGTGCCCACTGCCCTGGGGAGCCTGGGCAGTGCCCAACCAGCCTCTGGGGGAAGAACCTTTGGCTGAGATCCAACCTGAGCCTGCCCTGACACAGCTCCAGCCATTCCCTGGCTGCTGTGGCTGCTCACCAGAGAGATCAGTGCTTCCCCTCTTACACCTTTAGTGCATTAATTTTCCTGCTTCAGCCTCTGCCCCCTCCCTGCAGCCCCTGACACAGCCTGGGGAGGGCCCCTCTCAGGCTCTGCTCTGGAGGCTGAACAGCCCCAGCTCCCTCAGCCTTTGCTGCTCCCAGAGCTGCTCCAGCCCTTGGGCATCTCCGCAGCCTGCGCTGGCCCCGCTGCAGGAGCTCCCTGACCCTGCTGTGCTGAGGAGCCCGAGCTGGGCCCAGCCCTGCAGGTGTGTTTATTTTCCTGATATGCCCAATGCCCTTGTGCTGAGGTCTGTAGTGCTTGAGGAACAGGACTCTCAGGACTTTTGGGACTTCCTCCATTCCCACTGAGCTGTGTGGAAGTCAGATCCATGACTGGATCTGGTAGGTCCAGAGCTGTGTGCTCCAGCATCCTTCTCCCAGCCAGCCATGCATGTCAGCATTATTGATGACGTGAGGCACAAAGCAGAGTCCAAGTGCAGAAGCAGAGCAAGGTCCAGCTCCAAAGTCCAGTGCGCCGTGCCAATGGCCCGCAGAGCTCCGGCCGGGAGCACACAGTGCTGGCAGCACAACAGCAGGGAGAAAAACAGTCCCTGAGCAGTAAATATGGGCAAAGCTGTCTATATAATGGAAAAATACAGATGCATCTGTATGGGAGCGTAAGACCTCTCTACTGGAGCTGCTCTGACCCCCCCATTTCCTGTCAGCGTGGCTTTCCTAGAAATACATCCAGTGTCTGAGTACAGGACTCAACTGGGGCCTCTGGCTGTGCTGCTGTTCCCTCACCTGCTTGGATGCCCGTTTATTCTTGGAACTACAGCATCCAGAAAAGAGTATTTCACAGAGCTTGTGCTAAATTCTGTGGTTGAAAAGCCACACAAAATGAGCTATAGAGTGAGTGTATGGAGGTACTCACTGCTTTCAGTGTACCTCTAATAAATAGGGTCATTTGGGATCCAGCTCTGTGGAATAGTCTTCTCTATGTTATTTGTCTTTTTATGTAACATGAATTCTCAGTATGGTGTATGTTTCTAACACAGCTCTTCTGCAAAATACTGGTCTTTAAATATGTCTAAAAACTTCACTTTGGCAAATTTTCCTAGTCTAACAAAATATTTGGGATTTTTTTAATGTTAATAGGGCTAAAGTACTTCAAATCTTATAAGAATTTTTTAAAACTGTTTTGTTTTCTTTCAACTGGAATTTTCGGTAAATAAAAACTGTGCACTTGCAAATGCGCTCTGTTCTTGAAAATTATTAACTATTTCAAAGTATCTGCAGTCCTTTTGCACTTCTTCCTTTGACCTCTGAACCCTTTGGCTGATTCCAGTCAAGTTGGAAAGAGGAGTAGAAGTTGTCAAGAGAACTTCCAGGTTCATCAAAACAGGTTCCACCCCAGAGAGCCCAGGAGGAGCAGAGGGAGCAGGAGCAGGAACAGGGCTGTGGATGCTGCTGTGGTCTGGCACCATGGTGGGCTTGGGAGAAAAGTGTCTTGAACTGAGTCATCCCTTTATCTCTGCCTTTCCCTTCTTGGATTTCTTCTTGATCCATGTTGAAATAGAGGGAAAGTTTTTCTGGCCAAAGACATCTTTTTCAGTGCTTTGCACAGTTTCCCACATTTGCAATTTCAACTCTTACAATAAATAACAGCTGTACAGACCTCTCACCTGAGTCATTCTCCTCTGGCAGGGATTTTCTTGGGTTTTTTGCTGGTTTTCTTTTTACTACTGGTAATTCCAAAGATGCTTCCCCAGAATTGCTGCAATCACTGAAAATGATGGATCTGTCCTTCTCAGTATTCCTTTTCCAGCTCCTTTCTGAACCCTTCTCCCTGTTCTGCTGGTAACACTCATCTGTAGGCAACTTTCTTTTCATTTTGGCAAACATTGGGAATTTCAGCAGCAATAAATTTAAATGGATAGAATTAAGAAAGAAGACAACTTTTTGGAACAGAGAGTAAGGCTTTTTTGGTGTGTTTTTTTTTTTTTTCTTTTTTTTTTCTTTTTCTAGATATATCATCTATGAACACTCACCTGGGACTGCTTTTATATAGAAAAAAATCTCATGTGCCAAATTTGTATAGATTGCACCTGGAGTTGAAAGTAGATTTCTGCTCTATCTGTATTTCTCACTTGTCTGTCCCTGAAAGGAGCACCCAAGGTCAAACTGACTTGTCATATATTTATTTCCCTTGGTTTTTGTTTGTAATTAACATAATATTTAGCATTTTGTTTACAATAAACTCTTGGAATATGCACGAAATAACTATTTCTCACTTTTGCTTAATGATCAGAAAGGCACCACTTGTGGGTACTGCTGGCATAGATCTGCTTTCTGGGGATTCCACTCCTTTGTGCCAGATAAAGGGGTGCCCTGAGTGATCCCTTCTGTGTCCCAGGCTGGGATGCTGCCTTTTGTGTCCTGACCTTCCTTCAAATGATCCTTCTTAACAGTGACACTGTACCTGTCCCTGGGCACCAGGCAAGGAAATATGCCATGGGCAGCAGAGCTGGGGACAGCACCTACTATATCAACCAGCTCCTGCTCCTGCCACAGCTCCCTGCGGGCTCTGCTCTCATCCACTTCCCAACCCTGCCCATGGTAGGTCACCTCTTGCTCCCTGGGGAGCCCCTTCCCTGCTCCAGCAGGTCTCACCAGTAGGAATATTTTCCAGATGTGCAGCCTGAGCTGGCCCCTGCTTTGTTCCAAGTTGTGCCCAGAGGCTCTGAGTATGATTTTCACATAAGATGTGTTTCAGCAAAAGTGCTGCAGCCCAATAGGACCAAAGGAAATATTTTCACTGGTTCTGAAAAGAATTAATGGCTGAAGAAAATAAAAATGCAAAACAACCCTTGGGAGGAATTGCTGCCCATTAGGAGCTGGAAGCATTTGGAGACTGGTTCTTTTTCCTGTACAGAAACTCCACTCGTCTGGCCCCTAAATCCGATGAGCAAGCAGAAACCTTCTGTGTGCATTGCAGCAACTCAGGGCATCCTCTGGTGTCTGTCCTGGCTTTTCATTCTGTGCACAACTGGGTCCTCAGTGTAGCTGACTGATGCCATCTGAGCTCTGCTGACTTACAGCAGGGTCCTTCCATCATTGTCAGTCTGTTAGTGCTCCTCACCTGCCTGTGGGAAGACCCAGCTGGTATCTCGAGACCTACAGACCAAGTGCACTTGTAAATCTGATATATAGTCCTGGTTTCATGCCATGCTTGCCATGACAGTACTCAAGTATGATCCAGAGGTGCAGTGTGATGATTATTGTTATCTACATGTGACGCTTCCATGATGCCTTTTCTTTCCTGGACTGTGGGACACTGTGTGTTCTCCCCAGGGTGGGCTGCTGTGGGGATTAGAGAGATGGACTAGGATGCCTAGGACTGGGAGATGGAGTTGTAGGGTCCTGCCCCAGTGTCTCTCTCTTTGTCTACTGGTTCCCCTTCTGGTTCCCTTAAAAAGCAAATCAGAACCTCACCCACTGCAGGGGCCGTTATTCCTCTGTATTTAGGGGTCAAATGTAAAATGTGATGATGTTCTGCCTGGGAAATCTTCTGACCAGTTTCACCCTTCCAGAGGACTGTGGTGTGCCAATGGTGACACTGGAAGTCCATGGGCAAAAAAAGTTGCAAGGACAGTGATGACTCTGTGTCGACCATGGGGTAGCAAATGGAGGAGCAGTTGCACAACCTTGGCGTTACCGTGAGTGCCAAGAGGGGGGGTTGAGGAGCACTGAGCTTTTTACCTCCCAAGGAAGCCTGTTGCATCATTTGATCTTGTTTTTATCCGAGATGATCTTTGATCCCATCAGCATATTTAATGAAACATTACCCTTAAGAGTTGTATTTATATATTTCTTCATCTGAGGATACTGGATTTGTACTTCACAAGACGAAAATGGTTGTTTGTTTTTTTGGTATTAATCCACCTAAAAATTATCCTCAGAAGAAGAGCAAAATGTGTGCTGGAATGGGAAGGAGGGAGATGTGATGCAATACTCAGAGCTCCTCATGGGCTCTGCAGGCTGCATCTGCAAACAGCAGCAGCAAAAACAACAGTCCAGCTCTTTTTGTGATATGTGAAGTGCAATTATGAGGTGAAATACGAAGCTGGTATCTTAATATCTTAACGATACTGAATTTATTTTCAAAGTTAAACTGTGCAGAATGAATCATTTATCAGTGGGCCATATGGAAAGGCACTTATCTAAACCCCCTTCTTAGTCCCAGGTGTGCTTGTCTGGCAAGAGCATTTGGAAGAGAACTGAAATTCCAGATGTGCAATTTGAAAAGATGCATTTGCAAAAAATAAAATAAGGCCAAATTCCGCAATGTTATTTTTCTGCATCTTCAGTGAACTTATGGAAAATTCCCCCTTGTTCCATAGGGATAACAGCCCCAAAATACAGCTCAAGGGATGTCCTTTTTTACTGTGTTACTCCAGTTTTATGCCAGCATTGATTTCTGAGGAACAAGGCTGTCATGGGGAAGGGAACCCCACCAAAAGCCTCTAATGCCTAAGTGCTTTCCTTATGTCCTATTGATAAATAGACCTTGTAAGACAGCAGTGAAAGGAAATGTTGGTATTGATGTTGTTGCTGATAGATGCAAGGGTGAAAGCAGCAGCTTTTCTTTCAGCTGCTCCAGGTGTGCAGCTCCTGGAGGGCCCTGACGTGAGAAGGGTGTAGCACCTTTGAAGAGGCTCTGCCAGCCAATGCTTGCAGTGAAACAAACCTTACTGATCTCCTTGGGAAAGCCAGGACTACCAAGCCAAGAGATCAGGTCTGTTTTCAGTTCTTCATTGTTATCCAGTAAAATAATAATCACAGAGGTGAGTTAAGGAAAGTCGGATGAAAAAAATCTTGAAAATCACTTTAAAAATGTCAAGAAATTATTTAGAAATAACTCCACTAAGAACTCCAGTTTTGATGGAGACTGAAGTTGTCCCTGTGCACAGATCCATTGCAATACTGCCATCACTGAATATTTTGTTTTATAGCACCTAATTGATGTCGTTTAATCAGAAAACTTGGGAGAAGCTGTTGAGCACTTCCAAAGTGCAATCCCAGAGCAGCATTTGGAAGGACAAGAGAAAAACCTGGTTAGACATTGTGACTGAGAGCTGCAGAGTGGACTCCAGCTGTGGAGGGAATATTTCCTCTCAAATGCTGAGCAGAGCTCCCAAATTGATTGCACAATGACTGCTGTCAGTCAGAGAAGAGGTTAAATCTCAGATCTGGCAGCAGAAAGAATCAAAGCCAGTAAATGGAGCAGGAACAGTGGCTTTGGTGCAACAGAAACACATCACTCCATAAAAACAGTTGGTGTTCAGACCTTTAAACATCCACTAAATGTATTTGGGGATTAATGTTAGGCTGGGATTAGTCTGGCTTCCTTCAGGAAGGAAGGAAAAGTTGCCCAGAGAAGCTGTGGATTCCCTATCCCTGCATGTGTTCAGGGACAGGTTGGGTGGGGTTTGGAGCAACCTGGTCTAGTGGAAGGTGTCCCTGCCCATGGCACAGGGGTGGAACAAAATGATCTTTCAGTTTCCTTCCAAGCCAACCCATTCTGGGATTCTGTGATTTGCTTCAAAGCTGAACTGTTGCTCTGAACTGAAAAATTCTGGTTGTTATCACTACAGTGGGGCAAGGTTCTGTGCTCATGGAGAGAAATTTCTAGAGTGGAACCCAACAGATGCATGTTTTGCCTTTCATTTGGATGCTGGATTATTGTGTGACTTCAGGGCAGTGAAGCAGCACAAAGCCTTTTTAACTCAACCCTCAGAAAGCCTTTACTCTCACTGTTGCACTGGGAGAACTACGGAGGCATGTACAGTGTGTTGAAACACACTTGATGTATTCAGTTCTGGTTTCAAGACCAGACAGGAAAAAAAAATCAATTCTTACCTTTGTTGAATGAGTATTAATTAAAAATATTCAAAGGAATGCATAGTAAGATAAAATAATTCACACTCAAGACTTGTGACCATGTTCAGGAATGGTACTGTGAGGAGTCTTTTTTATAGAAGTGTCTGACTTGCTGGGTCGTTAGTGTTTGATGCTGGTGACTTTGTGGAGTGGCATAAACCAAAATGAGAGGATGTCAGAAGAGGAAAATGTCACCAATTGCAAGCTGGTGTCTATAGCTGCAAACAGGCTACACCTTCTACATCCTGCCCTGGAGACAAACCTGCTTGGTCACCGGCAGAGACCACACACGGCCAGACTGCACTTCTGTGCTGTCTGAGTCCTCTCCATCCCTGTGCCAGTTCAGTCATCACCGAGCAGCACAGGTGGCTGCAGTTCAAAAGGCATGAGCAAATTCCTGCAAAGAGTCTGAGGAGTAACTTGTATCCTGAGATGCTCTGGAACATCTCCAGTTGGTTCAGATGATGGGATGGCCTCCAGAAGCCAAATACTAAGTGATTCAGAGAAGCCTCCACATCTTCATAATACCAAAATGTAATGGATATTGAATGTCTGACTGCCTTTAAGTCATTTGAAAACCCCAGTCCTGTTATATTTATGAGACCATGCTTAGTGAGGCACCAAGCAGGCTCTCCATGAGTTCCCTCCCGTCCAGAGTAGCACTATTCATACAGGATTGGATGCAAGAGATCAAGCTTTGCTGTGTTGGCAGGGCTTGTGAGTTTTGGCACAACGGAAAACTAATTTTTATTTTAAGTCCAGCTGGTTTGCCTGAGTGAGGATGCCCAGGGACACTGAGTCACAGGGCAGGGGGTGCTGGTTTGGAGGGCTCTGCCACACTCTGCAAGAGGTGGCCATGGAAAATCTGGAGTAGAGGTGATGCTGTCAGCTGTGATGATGATCTCCTTCACAGCAATGACATGACACCAGTCTAGTTTAAGGAGGAGAGGTAACTGTGTCGTAGTTAGATAATCTCTACCAAAGGAGTGGAAGTGGAATGGAGATCCCCCGTGTCCTCCGGAGATCAAGGGCTGCTCCTTTTTGTCACCATGTTTCAGTGCCCAGATGGGCCTGATTGCTGTTGGTCTTTCCCTTGCATTTCAAGTTTCCTTTCCCCAATTTTGAAAGAAAAAGATTCCTTTCCTGAGCCAGCTTAGAAATCCTTCACTTTTTCTCTTTGTTTGGTTTTTTTGTTTCTTACACATAGTGCAGCCTGGAGACTGCAAGTGACTGATTCCCAAAGAAAAATATCTCTGTTGCCCATGCTCATAATTTATAGAATGAGTTTTCTGACCTGTTGTGTTTTCCATTTAATATATTTTCTGTTTTTCAAATCTGCCCCTTCAAAGCGGAAATGCAGCGTTCCTGGGAGCTGGGGAGGGAACGCTGCTGAGAGCTCAGTGTCAAGGTCAGGGGCCTGGGGGCCGGGGCGTTCCTTTGCTTTCTGCTCTGAAAGAGGCTGAAGACAAAGGTGAGGAAAGAAAGGAGAGGTAAATGCTGTAAGATCATAAACAGTCCTGCATGTGGAATCCCAGGTCCCACACTGTCCCTCACCACAGTGGGCTCATTAATGTTTACTCCAAACGGTTCTGAACCACCATTTCCCAAAAATCATCTGTTCTCGTGCACAAAAACAAATGAAGTCAGCCTTGCCATTTCCCTGCAGTGCTTTCCCTCGGAATAAGCCAGCAGTGGGGCAGGTGGCCAGCTGACACCCCATGGCAAGGGCTCTTTGGACCCACATGGCCATATACTGTGTGAATCCTGCCAGGCTGTGAGTTGGGTGCTGTGCTGTGTCATGTGGAAGGAGCAGTCAGGAGGGTTGTGAGACCGTGTGGGACAGCCTGTAACCTGTGCTGCTGTTCACAGCGAGGGCACATCTCCTCTCCATGCCCGAGGCAAGACACGAACAGGTGGAGTGCAAGACATAACTATTGCTGTTCTGAACCTTGCCACGCTGGATGTCATGAACGCCCAAGTGCAGTTACTGGCTGAGGGCACTTGGTGTGTTCAGCTGGAGAGGAGGAGACTGAGGGGAGACCTCACTGCAGTTCCAACTGCCTGGGCAGGGGCAGAGGAGGGGTAGGGACTGAGCTCTGCTCTGGGGGGAGCAGGGACAGCAGCCAGGGAATGGCTGGAGCTGTGTCAGGGCAGGCTCAGGTTGGATCTCAGCCAAAGGTTCTTCCCCCAGAGGCTGGTTGGGCACTGCCCAGGCTCCCCAGGGCAGTGGGCACAGCCCCAAGGCTGCCAGAGCTCAGGGAGGGTTTGGCTGATCCTCTGGGGCACAGGGGGTGACTGTTGGGGATGGGCCTGTGCAGGTTGGACTGGATGATCCTTGTGGGTCCCTTCCAACCCAGCATATTCTGTGATTCTGTGATAAATGTGGATGTACTTGACAAAGGATTTAAAACTCAAGGAATTTTCTTTGTTGATATGGCCTGCTTTATATTGACACCTCTTTTACATGTGCTAACTCCATCTCAGCCAGATCCAATATACATGGCATTGTGTGAATTTTCTTAATTAAGCTAAAGCCATCTGGCCCTGTTAGGATGTCCACACAGGCTTGAAGCCACGTTGCAAGAGAGGGCACTTGCTGTCAGACTTGACTGCACTCTGTGGGAAAGTTCATGCTCCCTTGGAAAGCTTAATGTGTGCAGGAACTTCAGAGTCACCAAGCCTGAAGGACAGAAGCCCTGGAGACATGACAGGCAGGGTGTGCATTCAGGAGAGGTTCTCCACATTCTGGCTCTTGCTCCTCACCCTGTTCCTGGTTCTTGACCTGGTGGTGGTGTAACAGCCAAGCCAGCACTTCTTTTAGGAGCTATAGCTATGGCTCTGCTTCATCTTAGTCTTCCCTAAAAGCATAATCAAGGCTTAGGGCTCAGAATGAGCTGGGATAAGGGGAACTGGAGCTGGGAAACCATCTTCCCGTAAAGGCACGAGGTTTCTTGGAGTCTCCAGAGTCTCCAGACCCCTGGGTCTCCAGAGTTTCCCGTTAGTACAGGGCCTGTTAATCCAGTTCTGCACTGACTGCTTGCAATTAATAAACCTCTTATGTGCTTGGTAAACATAACTGATAAAGAAATTTTTTTTTTCCTGTTTGAAAAATGTAGAAGAAAAGGGTTTTTTTCAGTTGTTAATGTTATGTTTTTTTTATAAAGGAAAACGTTTCATTGTGATTAAATTAACATTTTCAGATTAAAAAAATTACATTTGAATATTTAAGATACAGTTGTACCTGCCACCTGAGAGGTATTCTGTAACATGATGCTGTTTTTCTATTATGAGCAACCGCTAATTCCTGAATCATAGAAACTTCAGACCCAGTTCTTCTTGAAAAAACATTGTAAACGGCTGACACCCATCACAGAATCACAGCATGGTTTGGGTTGGAAGGGATCTTAAAGATATCTGGTTCCAACACCTTGCCATGGGCAGGGACACCTTCTGCTAGACCAGGTTGCTCCAATCTGGCCTTGGACACTTCCAGGCACAGCCACAGCTTCTCTGGACAACCTGTGCCAGGGCCTCACCACCCTCACAGCCAAGAATTTCTTCCCAATATCCCATCTAAGCCTGTCCTCTGGCAGTTTGAAGCCATTCCCCTTGTCCTGTCACTTCAGGCCCTTGTCCAAAGTCTCTCTCCATCTTTCTTGCAGGCTCCTTCAGGCACTGGAAGGCCACAATTAGGTCACCCCAAAGCTTCTCTTCTCCAGGCTGAACAATCCCAACTCTCCCAGCCTTTCCTCCCAGCAGAGCTGCTCCATCCCTCTGATCATCTTGGTGCCTCCTCTGGACTCTCTCCAGCAGCTCCATGTCCTCCCTGTGCTGTTCCCAGGGCTGGAGCAGCTCTGCAGGGGGGTCTCACCTGAGGGGCAGAGGGGCAGAATCCCCCCTGCCCTGCTGCCCACGCTGGGGGATCAGCCCAGGGCACGGGGGGTTCTGGGCTGGGTCATGTCCACCAGCATCCCCAAGTCCTTCTCCCCAGGGCTGCTCTCCACCCAGCCTGCATTTGTGCTTGGGATTGCCCAAGACACTCCTCCTCCCAGTATGGCTCCATGGCAGGACTTCTTTAGGATTTTCTGTGCCTTGGCTCCATAAGCAATGTCCAGGGCTGACTGTGCAGGAACACATAAAGTACCTGGGAAGGGAGTTTCATGCTCTTCCCAAGGCCTTATACAGAGATGAAGATGAATTTCTGACCAGAGACAAATACATGTGGTTCATCCCCTTCCATGTTTACCAGTAATTTGCTTCTTACTAATTTTTTGGGACAGAGCTGCAGCACTGGCAAAGCCAGTGAGTGCTGCCAGCCTCGAGAGCCTAGGCTGCAGAGCTTGTGACAGATGAAATACAACAGAGGGAAAAGAGCAAAACCCAACATGTTTATTCCGATTTCTTCTAATGGCCTCTGAGCTTTCAAGACCTAATTTATTTTTTTCTTCTCTTTAAAATTTTCCTTTACAGCAATGAAGAATGGGAATATGTATGTTAGGAAAAAAAGGAAAAAGTAAGAGAGACATTTGTTGATAAACAAACGAATCCAGGAGATGGGGATTTAAGCTATAACTTTAATGAAGTGGTGTTTATTGTACTTTGGGAAAATACTCCCTTTATAAATTGATATTAAATAAACAGCACAAACCACTCATTTTTAAGGACCCCTTACACAGTCAATCAACTATTAAAAAGGGCTTAGGGCAAATGAAGACCAGTCTCACTCCATAATTTTTTGACTGATCATTCCTGACAGCTGTGTGGGAATCTCTGGGCCGAAGGGGCAGGTTCACAGGAAAAGATCAAACGCTAAAGGAGCTGGGCCAGAACTGTGACTAAAGCTTGGTTTAGCAAGTTCAAGGGATTTCAGTTGCACAGCCACCCAAGATAGAGGTGGAACTGTTTCAGAGGGTTCAAGGAATCACTTACTGAGCTTGACCATGTCTGAGTTTCCTACCCAGGAGGTCTATTAGACACCAAAATGGTTTTTCCAAGTAAAAGGTAGCTGAAGCACTAGGGCTTGAGTTATTCCAAACTAGACAGGATCAGGCTCTGGTGAGAACATGGCACCGGGAATAATTCTGTCAAGAGCCAAAAGAATGAATGACCTAATAGGTCTCTTTTCCAGTTCAGATTTTCAGCACATGAAACACAGTACTGTGGCTTTTGCTGCTCACAGCACTGTGACCGCGTGCTCCAAGACCCAAAAAAAGACCCTGTTAAGACTGGCTTATAATCAGGTCTCCAACCCTGCAACAGTACTAGAGTCAAACACCATAATGGTGGATTATTATTATTTCTTTGTCTAGGTTGTTTAATTGAGATCAAAGCCTCATTGCAGTGAGCATCGTGCCACTGCACACTGAGAGACTGCCTGACTCACACGATGGGAGAGGGGAAAGAGAAAAAAATGACTTCTCATGCAACATATTAATTACAGAATCACAGAGTCACAGAATATGCTGAATTGGAAGGGACCCACAAGGATCATCCAGTCCAGTCCTCAGTCCTGCACAGGTCCATCCCCAAGAGTCACCCCCTGTGCTCCAGAGGATCAGCCAAACCCTCCTGGAGCTCTGGCAGCCTTGGGGCTGTGCCCACTGCCCTGGGGAGCCTGGGCAGTGCCCAACCAGCCTCTGGGGGAAGAACCTTTGCCTGAGATCCAACCTGAGCCTGCCCTGACACAGCTCCAGCCATTCCCTGACTGCTGTCCCTGGTTCCCCCAGAGCAGAGCTCAGTCCCTGCCCCTCCTCTGCCCCTGCCCAGGCAGTTGGAACTGCAGTGAGGTCTCCCCTCAGTCTCCTCCTGCCACTGGGAACCCTGAGAGAGAATCAAAGCCTTGTGAGACTGTCCACCTCCTCTATCACCCCACCAAGCCACCTCTCACTGCACCAGCCCTTACCACCAGAAGAGCATCCAGGCCACTCTTTCCAGGCCCTAGAGAGGAGTTTTAGTGCCATAAGCTCTGAGCAGCCACATCCACACAGAGCTGCTGAGTACATGTGCTGTACACACTGGCCTTTTTTAGGCACAGTATCTTTCCAGAAGTGTTATATTTTAATGAACAATGGACTTGAGGACATTTCTCAATGGCTTTCCAGTGGCTCTGTCTGCCACAGATAGGAATGTAAGTCCTGATTACTTGATACACCATGTGTGTTGTACATTCCCACAAAGGAACTGCCTCCATAGGATCTGTGCAGTTCCACCAAGACAGGTTTCATATGTCAGCACGACTGCCAGCACGTGCT
Organism: Pseudopipra pipra; assembly: GCF_036250125.1. Classification (NCBI taxonomy): domain Eukaryota; kingdom Metazoa; phylum Chordata; class Aves; order Passeriformes; family Pipridae; genus Pseudopipra; species Pseudopipra pipra. The sequence goes on along the minus strand of NC_087563.1, from coordinate 1,148,799 downwards.
CTGACAGCCCCTAGTTTCCTTTTCCCAGAGCCGTGGGAGGACAAACAGCCCTCAAGGGCCCCATCAGCCTTTTCTGTGCACCCCAACAGCACCCACCACCCAACAGCCCCCCAGAGCTGACCTACTGGTACAGGTAAGCCCAGCTGAGGACGTGTGTCCCGAACAGCATATAGATAATAGCAAGTGATTTCTAGCTACAAATAAACACCAACTACCTCCTAACTGGAAAAGAGAGTTGAGAATAATTAAAATGAGCTTGCAATAAGCTTGTGAAGTGCTTTGTGCATTCCAAGGGCATCATGGCCATCACCCTTAGCACTGTCACCACTCGTTGATCATAGTGCAGATAACCAGGGTGTTACAGTCCAGCCATCGTTCTTAAGGGTTTTTCAGTATTGAAACCAACCTTTTGTTGTTTTTTAAGAAGGCAGACACATTTCTAGAAGTTATTAAGTCTTTCAGCAGAACATAGGTAACTATTGGGCAAAAAATTATAGGCAAATTCTCACACTTAAAAGAAAGCTGAAAACAAGATTAAACATATATAATATACATACAATGTTTTTCCACCCACTCTCGGGTGAAAGCTTAAAACTTTTCTAAAACTTCTTACCACACAGATACTCCATGTATCAACAAATAAGTTTGCTGACATCAAAGAGCTGTAAAGATTTGAAACATCTCAGAACCTGTGGGTAATAATTACATACCAAAAGCATTCACCCACGTTTACAGATAGGAAAATTAAGATATATGGGGCCATACACTTCCTCATTTACTATATCAAATGGAATTACAGAAGCAATGAATCTGGCTCAGAGAAGTTCAAATTATTTGCTTAAGGTCACAGAAGAAAATCAAGGACGGAGCCAGAACAGGAACTCAGGAGTTTCCAGTCCTATTTGTAATCCACTTGATCATACCGACTTTGTAATTTGTCAGAGGGATGAATGCTCAGTGCTCCTGTTAGTACTCAGAAAAACCTTCTGACATGTATTTCCTTTGAAGGAGCCGATCCTACCACAGAGCAGACCCCAGGCTCAGCGGACCCACAGGCCCATCTGGTACAGTTGACTCCATTCTGTGCTTGTGTGCAAGTAAAACTCCCTGTTCTCTCCAACAATGACATGGCTTCTAAGCCTCTTCATCAGGTCTTGGCACTTTCTTATTCAAAAATACACCTTCTCCAAAAATTACCTGCAAAGGAACATTATAGGTTCAGAATTAACTGTCCAGCAAAGTGGCACTAAAGATCAGAACCCAATCAGCCAATGCCCAGAAAACAAATGTCCCAGCCTTGGCAGCTGTATTCTGTGTCTGATGATGCCCTCATTACAAATGCTGAATATTCAACCACTTTTTCCTGGCAATAAAACCTTGACACAAGCCTAGGAAATCTACTGTACTTGTGAGAAAAGTGAAGTAAGAATATGTTTCCATTTACTCTCTGAAAGAAAACAAAAACAAATGACCTGCTAGTGAATGTCCTTTTTATTCAGAAAAATAAATCAGTGGCAGTTGGTCTAATTTATGTTTCGCTAACTTTTCCTTGAGATTATTTAAAAGAAAAAAAAATGGCTGTTTCTATGGTTAGCTGGGAGAACACGAAGGATTTTCTGGTCCTGTTTGTTCTTGTTAGGAGCCATAAGCTTCTACTGCTTGCTGAGTTTCAGTCACTGCAAGCTCTTTCAAATTTCAAGGATATTTCATAAATTAAATTTTATAAGAATATAGCAAAGTATTAGTGACAATTTTCATGTTAGAAAATAAGGGGCAGGGAGTTATCTTCATCTATTAAATCAATAGGCTTCAGTTTCCTGTTTCAATCAAGTCAATGCCAGAATTATCTTTTCCTCTCTTTAATAAAATTGAAAGGAGACATAAAAAACTGAAATAGGGGATAGGAGAAAAAATAGAAGTACATTCAGCTTCTGATGCATTGTGAAGAACAAATGGGTACTGAGAGTGCATCAGCAAGGTGCAAGTGGTTTTCCAGGGGAAATTTTGGGGAGGAAAAGGCAGAAGGTGATGATGCTCCTGCAGGTCATGGGGAAAGGAACTGCAGCCTAAGTAAGAAAAGGAAGAGATCTCATTTGTCAAGGTAAAATTACATTCCAAACAAATAAAATAGAAGTTATACAGAAAATTAAGCTGCTTCTCCACCACTACAGATAGTGACAGGAAAAAGGGAAATATCTTCAAACTAAAAGAGATGAGATTTAGATGAGATATATGGAAGAAATTGTTCCCTGTGAGGGTGATGAGGCCCTGGCACAGGTTGCCCAGAGAAGCTGTGGCTGCCCCTGGATCCCTGGAAGTGTCCAAGGCCGGGTTGGACGGGGCTTGGAGCAACCTGGGACAGTGGAAGGTGTCCCTGCCCATGGCAGGGGGTGGAACAAGATGAGCTTCAAAGTTCCTTCCAACACAAACCATTTTATGATTCTGTGATTATGCAGAAAATGCATTCCTGTCGAGGTCTGGTGTGACCCCCTCGCTCTCCAGGAGCTCTCACCAGGAAGACAACTACACACGTGGGACACACATAACTGTCACCCAACAAAAAGCTCAGAGCAACACAAGCCCTCTGGAAAGGTGGGTAGCTCGGGCAGACAGCTGGTCCTTGCTCTTCACCAAAGCTGTGGCTCTGTTTCAGCAGGGAAAGCTGGCCCTGCCCTTGAGCAGACTGGCTGTGCAGGCCACCTACAGATCAGAGACTCAACACGACATATACTTGGTCCTAAACATTGCTAACAGCAATTTCCTCATCACTTCAGGGCTCGGGGGCCATGTTTTATATCAGACCCCCGTGATTTCCCCCACAGTGACCTCACAGAGGTCAGCAAGCATTGGGTGGCTGCTGGCAGCTGGGACCAGCAAGGCTGAGCTGGTTCACTAGGACACTGGAGTCTGACCAGAAGATTTGTCTCTCCTTCCAGTGTGAGGGGAGACAGAGAAGGCTTTAATGGGAAAAAAATACCTTTGTTCAGTGCTCTGGAGGACTCGTTTAAGCACATTGTGTTGCTGTAAGTCTGCAGCTTCCTCATGAGAGGCAGGACCTGAGGGAACGACTGGAGCTGTGTCAGGGCAGGCTCAGGTTGGATCTCAGCAAAAGGTTCTTCCCCCAGAGGCTGGTTGGGCACTGCCCATGCTCCCCAGGGCAGTGGGCACAGCCCCAAGGCTGCCAGAGCTGCAGGAGGGTTTGGACAACGCTCTCAGGGACAGGGTGGGATTGTTGGGGTGTCTGTGCAGGGCCAGGGGTTGGACTGGATGATCCTTGTGGATCCCTTCAAGCTCAGGATATTCCGTGATTCTATGAAAAAATTATAAACATGCAACTGTTCCAGCTTTGATGTAACCAAATGCCCCATTCCTTACAGACTTTGCTGTAACCCTCCAGTTTATATTCTGCACAAAAGCTTTTTTTTCCCCCACTTTTTCATCTTTCTCTTCATCCCTATACTATGGACACAATCTAAAAATTTCTGCTGTCAGGAAAGATCTTCTGTGACTACCTATTGCCACTGCTTTTTGACATTTTTGCACTGATAGTATGAATAGTATGAATAAAAAAATAAATAGTATGAATAAAATCTTTCAGTCTAGGACCACTTTTGTAAGAATATTTGAAGTAGAAGAAGGAGTTAATTTGCAACTATATGCGTATTTGTCTATTAATCTTTGTTAGGGTTTTTATTTCACCTTATGGCTTGGGCTTGGGTTTTTTTGTTTTTTTTCCAAGAATATAAATTAATATGTATGCAGCTACAGGGAAATGTATTCTGTACTATGCAGCCTGCACATTTTGGATAGTTAAAAGTGAATAGTATGAATATAGATTGTATCTTCAAACCTCTGGCTGAGGGCTATTGTCCCAGACCTCCCTACACTGCTGTGGGATAACATAGTTTTGCTTTTTGTTGTCACAAACATGAACAGCTCATCTGCAGTTGCAACTGAATATTGTAGAACTGAATTAGACCACAGCTAAAATTCAGCACAGCAGAATACACATATGTTTATACATACATACAAACACGCCTTTCATAAAAAAACAGAAAAATTGGGTTCTAATGCCTCAAGGGACTCCAGGAGAGCTGGAGAGGGACTTTGGAGAAGGGCATAGAGTGACAGGACAAGAGGGAATAGCTTCAAACTGCCAGAGGGCAGAGTTAGATGGGATATTGAGAATAAATTCTTCCCTGTGAGGGTGGGGAGGCCCTGGCACAGGTTGCCCAGAGAAGCTGTGGCTGCCCCTGGATCCCTGGAAGTGTCCAAGGCCAGGTTGGACGGGGCTTGGAGCAACCTGGGCTAGTGGAAGGTGTCCCTGCCCATGGCAGGGGATGGAATTGGAGGAGTTTTAAGGTCCCTTCCAATCCAAACTAGTCTGTAATTCTGAGATCTTGGCCCTGTGTGGGTGGTTTTCCCTCCCTGGTAGAGCCACACTTGCGCTGGAGGGGGAACGTGCAGAGCAGAACTGCAGCACAACCTTCCCAACTGCCTGCTCAGGAGAGGCAGTGAGGCCTCTTAAAGAGAAGAGAGAGTAAAACTGTGCCTGATATTTCAGAAAGTTTCCTAATCAGAGCAGCCTTAATAAAGCTTTTACAAAATGCTTTGTGATTTGAGATATAACACAGGGAGGTATAATTAAGCAGAAAGCAGGGCATGGTTTTTAAATGCTGCACTGGACCTGAGGGTGCAGAGATTCAGTCCTTTGCCTCTCCAAAGCCTGCCTGAGATCTCTGGAAAATTATTTCATTTCCCAGGTATTCATTTTCCCTCTCAGCCTGGATTTATTCTGGACTTTTGGCTGACATTCCAGTGCAGTGACATTGTTACCGTATATTGCCCTGTGCTCGAGGCATTTGGGTAATGGGGTACAAAGTGTTATCCCAGCCCCTCCCACCACAAATGAAAAGTTGACTTTTAGGATGGTTCCTTCCAGCTAAATTGTGTGAGAGTCCCCATCAGAGTCCAAAGCAAAGCAGCAAGGCCTGTGTAGACAACCAAATCCACCAGGGGCGTGTTATATTTCTGTCTTGAATATTTTGAATCGTTTTCTCATGAATAATGTCTATAGTGAGCCTTAAAATTATTCAGCAAAATGTTTCTGCTATCAAATTATTTTTAAAAAGTAGCCTAATTGTAAATTGTCCAGTAGAATCTGACGAAACCATCTCTATGCAAAAGGGCTTTACAAAGACCTTTACAGCAATTTATCTCCAATTAAAGTTTCTGGAGCCAAGTCCTGATTTCCAACAAGGGAAGAAAAGCTGCAGCTGCGATTTCAGCAGGACGTGGGTGTTGCCTTGCACCAGGTCTCAAGTTAGCACTTTGTTTTCTGACCTTTGGAAAAAAGTCACCTGCTGGCCTGCAAGAGTTAAAATTGAGAGATCAGTGGAGTGGTGAACATGGTGAAGCCTCAGAGCAGCACAAGGGTGTGGCAGCAGAGGGGAAGGCACCACGAGGCCCCCCGTGTGCTGGAGGAGGTAGGCAGGCTGAACCCTGTGCCCCAATGTGCACATGAGCACGTGGAAAATGACGACTTGGTGATTTTAGTTCAAAACTATGTGGACTTGGAAGCAATGTCATTTTCTTTCATGCATCTTTTATCTGAGAGTTGGCATGCTGTGTTGTGCATAGAAATTAAGAAGATGACTTAGGGCTCTCTTCTGTCGTCACTTACATGGTGTGTAATTCAATATTTTGTTTATTTATGGGAAAATTCTTTTCTGCAGATCCATAAAGATTGTGCGAGAGCAAAGGAAGCACGGGGAAGGAGAGGGCCAGCCCTCTCCACCACAGAGTGAGAGCACTGAAAAAATAAAACCTGGCACCCAGGCTGCAGCTGACTGAAAGCATCTTTCATTTGTGCATTTAAGCCAACAAATCCCTGGCCTCATCTCTCCCAGCCTATCCTTGGCATCAGCCAGCTCGCCAGAAGAGTGTGGGCCATAGAAAAATAAACTCTGTGCATATGGATAACACTGATCTATTGGCTCAGAAGCCAATAGCCATTGAAGTGTCTCACTCGTATCTGATGATTGCAACACATCCCTCTCCTGTCCCCTCTTGCCTTTAAGTGGTCCCTTGTAAAAACAAGAGAAGTTGTCCGAGTGTCTGGGTGGGTACAAGAGGTAAAACCCATCATTTTTGCCCTCCATTTGTACACTGAAATGCTGCTGAGAACAGTTGCTGAGCTCTGTGACTGCAATATTTTAGTGATGTTTGGATTATCTTGCTCTAACGTGTCCTTTCCCTTCTGCAGCTGAAAGTGTCCCTCTGTCAGGTACATTCCTTTCATGAGGACGAGCTCTGCACTGAATGTTTTCGGGAAGAAAGGCTTAGTTAAGGATGCCAAATTGTTCCAGGTGGTTAGATTATATTTCTAGGCACAAGGCTGGGCTGGTTAATGGTCTTTGAGTGTCACGGTCAGACTAGTAATGACAGAGGCACTCTGCAATTCCTGCCTCCTTTCTGTCATTGCTCAAACGTTGTTTGAGGATTCGGATAAACCTTCAGGGGATGAAATGCTTTGGCTTCATAAAAGGGCTGATACAGGCAAGTCACAAAATCTCAAGCTGAGAAGGGAATACTGACTCTACAAAGAAAGAAAAATATTTATTTAAGAAAAATGCTGCCTAGAATTTCCTTGTCTGAAAGAAGCTTAGGGAATTTGATGTGATGGGCTTAAAACCACGAAGAAAACCAGGACATGGACAGAACAAGGACAAAGGAGTCTCTACCTACTACCTTTACTCCTAGAGGACTATGTCAAGCCGTCAATTACCAGAAATACACTGTCAGACTCATGACAGTGTTTTATGATAAACAAGTTTTCATTTCTAACTAGTCCAATCCTATAAATTTTGAGCGGAGGGGTTCTATTCTAAACAAAATAACTAGATTAACCTGATATTTTATTGAAGCCAGAGTAGCCTGATGTATGGGAAGATTCAAAGATGCAGGTAACTTGTTGAAGATGCTGGAAAGAGCATAGGTGACTTTTTCCAAATTCTGTTCAGGATTTTAGTCTCTACAATGATTTGGAGTTGGTTATTTTTCCTGCATATCCCCCATAAATATGTGAGTTTATCGATGCTGAGCCAGTTCCTATGCTTGTAAAGGGCATAGCTCTGGTGATGCCAGTCTTGAGAATTTTGAGATTAGCAGAGTATCCTTCATCGGTGTTGTTTAATTATTTATTTATGTGAAATCTGCCTTTACACCAAGGAAAGATTTACGAAGTAGATTGGAATCAAGCTTTCCACAGCAGTCTAAATGAATTGGCATAGCCAACCTCCTCTTTGTTTGGGTGACTAGTTTGTGGTCTTCCACAAACATTTGTGTTCTTACAATTACATTTTTTTTTAAAAAAGTTTCTCTCCCCCTTGAGCTCTTCCAACACTCTTCCCTCACCTCTGTGTTTCCCACATGCACAGTGTGTGTGTAATGTTTTCAGGAGTCTGATACACAGCAGACAGACATAACCATGTGTGTATTTATTACCTTCCTCTTCCTGCATCGTCCTCTGGTTTTGGTGACTGTGTGATTCTGCAGAGGACCCCGGAGATCCAGGCCTGCCCCTCCTCTGCCCCTGCCCAGGCAGTTGGAACTGCACTTGAGGTCTCCCCTCACCCTCCTCTGCTCCAGCTGAACACACTAAGTGCCCTCAGTGTCCTCACACGCCTTCAAATCAAGGCCCTTCCCCATCTCCACATCCCTTTGGACACTCTCCAATGGCTCAATCTCTTCCTTCCATTGTGTCCCCCCAAACTGCCCCAATGTTGAGGTGAGGCCGCCCCAGGGCAGAGCAGAGTGGGACAATCCCCTCCCTGATGCCCCAGGACAGGGTTGGCCCTCCTGGCTGCCAGGGCACTGCTGACTCAAGGCCAAGTGACCACCAACCAGGACTCCCAGGGCCCTTTCCTGGCACTGCTTTCCAGCATGAGGACTTGGTGTGGGAGGTACTCACGCTTTACTGCGGGACAGACATCTGGGATTGACCCTTTCCTCCCATTCAGCCCAGAAAAGCATCCACAAAATACATTCTGCGATGAAAGTGGAAAAGCTGTGAGGGAGCTGAAGTCACACCAAGTTTTTAGCAACAATTCTAGGCCTTCTTATTTTACTTTTTATTTCTCCAGCATTCCTGAAAGACGGGGTTTTTTGTTGGTGTGTTTTTTTTGTTGGTTTTTTTTGGTTTTTTTTTAGTTGCAGTTGGAATGCAACTCCCTTTCTTCTTTCTTTTAAGCTTTAAATCTTGGAATCTGCTCCCTGGGTTTATGCAAACCCTCTTCAAGAAATGTTGCAGGATATGGTGATGCCACATGGCTGCAGCGTGGGAGTCCTTCAGGACAACACACTGAGGGTCTGAGGGTCTCGAGCTCGTCTCGCTGTCTTGGGTGAGTACAAGTGGCTGTGAAGGGGCACGAGGTTTACACAGAATTGGACAACCTCACCTCGAAGCCATTGGAGAGTGTCCAAAGGAGGCAACAGAGATGGGGAAGGGCCTCGATTTGAAGGCGTGAGAGGACACTGAGGGCACTTGGTGTGTTCAGCTGCAGAGGAGGAGACTGAGGGGAGACCTCAGTGCAGTTCCAGCTGCCTGGGCAGGGGCAGAGGAGGGGCAGGGACTGAGCTCTGCTCTGGGGGCACCAGGGACAGCAGCCAGGGAATGGCTGGAGCTGTGTCAGGGCAGGCTCAGGTTGGATCTCAGCAAAAGGTTCTTCCCCCAGAGGCTGGTTGAGCACTGCCCAGGCTCCCCAGGGCAGTGGGCACAGCCCCAAGGCTGCCAGAGCTCCAGGAGGGTTTGGCTGATCCTCTGAGCACAGGGTGTGACTGTTGGGGATGGTCCTGTGCAGGTCCAGGAGTTGGACTGGATGATCTTTTTGGGTCCCTTCCAGCTCAGCACATTCTGTGTTTCTGTGATCTGAAAGTGCATCCCATCAGCAGAGGATCTGGCTCCATGGGTACTGAACATGACATCTGAGCAGGAGGTTGTGCTGAGGCTACAATCACTCTTTACTACCAGGGGCAATGCCTGGAGATCAGATCTGTGTGTATGCTTTGTCTGGGTTAATGCAAAACACATGTAAATGAGGGAAAAGATGCTGTGGGATGGTCTGTGCCTGGGTTGGTGCCAACCAGGACCTGTGTGGAGAATCACACTGGGCAGATACAGTGGCTTAGATGTACAACTGGCCACAGCACAGTGTGTATAAGCAGAAGTACCTTTGGAGCAGGTTTCGGTGCCATGAGCTATCCTGTAACTCTCAGTCTCCTGGAGATTTCCAACTTTTTTATCCCAATGACCCCTCCCTTGTTGGAGCAAATGACAAAAACAGATTCTTGGCTTTTCTGGGATGTTATTTTGAGTTATTACTGCAAGGGGGTGGGGGAAGTGGTAATAATTTACATGAATACAGATATCTCTATATTTCTTCACCCCCCTTCAAAGCATGAAAGTATTTATATGGAAGATTTATCAATCTGTGCAATTTATCAAAGAGAGAATACAGTTGAAGTAAGAAAGGAGATCACTCAGACTGTGTGGTAACTAGATATTGGAAGGGGCTGCCCAGGGAGTTGCTGGAGTCCCCATCCCTGGAGGTCTTTAAGGAAAGACTGGACATGGCACTCAGTGCTCTGGGCTGGGTGACAAGGTGGGGATCAGTCACAGATTGGACTCAATCTCAGAGGTCTTTTCCATCCTAATTGATTCTGTGATTCTGGGAACACTAACCTGTGGCCTGTATCATCTACTAACTTATAATAAGGTGCTTACATCCATAGGCTTCCTCCCTCATTCTTAGGCATCTTCACTTTGGATCTATTTTATACACTCCAATAGTGCCTGGCAGGAGCACAGTGACTCTCCCGAAGGACTTTGAATGAATGGCCCCCACCAGAGGCATAAGCATATTATTTTGGAATCAAAACACACTGCAGTCTTTACTCCAACTGTTGCAGAAATTTTCCTTGAAGTGTGGTGTCTGTCCCTCTGTTTTTTTTTCCCTGTGGGCACAGCTTATGCAGGGGGGCAGAGCAGCTCCTCAGAGCCATCGCCCTCTTCTCATCCCACAGTCCTTGGGTACCTGATGGAGAGCTTGGACTCCTGGGTGGAGGGAGGAGAGATCAGCTCCACAGAAGAAGCATTTCTGTTGTTAAGAAAGGAGGTAATTTTGTGGGTTTTTTAATTTTCTTTTTCCAAGGAAATTAGTGACCTGTCACTAGTGGGGTTCTACAGGGCTCCATCTTGGGCCCTGTGCTCTTCAACGTCTTCATCAATGACTTGGATGCAGGACTGGAGGGGACACTGAGCAAGTCTGCAGATGACACAAAACTGGGAGGAGCTGTTGAGTCCTTTGAAGGCAGGGAGGCCTTGCAGGGAGGCCTTGCAGAGGGACCTGGGCAGATCAGAGGGCTGGGAATCACTAGTCATGGGAAGTTCAACAAGGGGAAGTGCTGGATTCTGCCCCTGGGATGGGGCAACCCTGGATGGACGGACATACTGTGGAACAAGAGGCTGGAAAGCAGTGCCAGGAAAGGGCCCTGGGAGTCCTGGTTGGTGGTCACTTGGCCCTGAGTCAGCAGTGCCCTGGCAGCCAGGAGGGCCAACCCTGTCCTGGGGCATCAGGGAGGGGATTGTCCCGCTCTGCTCTGCCCTGGGGCGGCCTCACCTCAACATTGGGGCAGTTTGGGGGGACACAATGGAAGGAAGGGATTGAGCCATTAGAGAGTGTCCAAAGGAGGGACAGGGAGATGGGGAAGGGCCTTGATTTGAAGCCGTGTGAGGACGCTGAGGGCACTTGGTGTGTTCAGCTGGAGCAGAGGAGACTGAGGGGAGACCTCAGTGCAGTTCCAACTGCCTGGGCAGGGGCAGAGGAGGGGCAGGGACTGAGCTCTGCTCTGGGGGGACCAGGGACAGCAGCCAGGGAATGGCCTGGAGTTGTGCCAGGGGAAGTTCAGGTTGGATATTAGAAAAAGAGCCCCAACAATCCCACCCTGTCCCTGAGACCATTGTCCAAATGCTCCTTGAGCTCTGGCAGCCTTGGTGCTGTGCCCACTGCCCTGGGGAGCCTGGTCAGTGCCCAACCAGCCTCTGGGGGAAGAACCTTTCCCTAATATACAACCTAAACCTTCCCTGACACAGCTCCAGGTGTTTCCTCTGGTCCTGATCATCAGAGCAGAGATGGAGCTGCCCCTCGGGAGGAGCTGTAGACCCTGGTGAGGTCTGACCTCAGTCTCCTCCTCTCCAGCTGAACACACCAAGTGCCCTCAGCTGCTCCTTGTGTGACCCCTCCAGGCCCTTCCCCATCCTTGTGTCCCTCCTTTGGACACTTTCCAACAGCTCTAGACCTTTCTGATATTGTGGAACCCAGAACTGTATCCCACCAAAGAAACTGTTGGGCCAAAATCTGTGGAAGCTGTTTGTGAAACTGATTCTGCAGTCCTCAGGAAAAGAGGGAGCAGAGCTTTGTGCAGCAATCCCTTCTGCTGAAGGAGCATCTGCCCCATGTCCACGCAGCCGCCGTGTGCCGGGCAGGCAGCCAGCGCTGCCCACGGCCAGGCTGTGCCTGCTGCCAGCAGGAGCCGGGTCTGCTTTCCTATCATTATGACCCACTAAAGGGCAGCAACTTCTTGAATAATAATGAAACTAAGCCCAGGGTTTAAGCTAGAAGCGTGCACCAGCACTTCTCTGCTTCAGAATAAAAGTCATAAATAAAACCTGCTGAATGAGATGCTGAATTATTTTCTTAATAACGATGAGATGTTAACTCCCAAAAGAATAAGAAAAATATACCCCCCAAATAATTATCTCAGAAACTCAGAGTAGATTACAACATGGTGTTGAGATAGTTCCCCAGGGAGCACAAGATGAAATAATAGCCACCAGACCTGGTATGTGGAGGGGCCAAGTGCTGCACAGGGCAAGGTGCCCCCGTACCAGGGGGATGTCCATACAGTGCCCTGTGTAAATCCCTTGGGAACCATGGAAATATATTTTGGGCATGCCAGTTTGGCTGGCTTCAGCTTAGAGCTCTAATTACAGAGAATATCTCCTGAGCTGAACCATGGGCTTTGCAGCTCTACTAAGGCTTTGCAAGAAGCAGAAGGTCCCAGGTGGACCTTTGTTAGTAAGTAGACTTAATAATAAGGAATAATATGGAGAAAAACTGCCTTCTACAGTTCCTTTTTTTCATACACAAATCCATGCACACCTATACTTCTCCTTTTATCAGCTGTAAAATGGAATACCTCAGTGCAAGCCCCAAAGCTTTGATCTGGAATTACTGCTAACACGTTACGTGGGAGCTCTGGATGAGCTGCCTTGTACTTGCTTTTATTTCTTTCCGGCAGGATCTGTGCAGGCAAGTTCCTTGTCCCACAAAGCCCCCATAACCAGACAGGGCAGGGGGGTGCACTGCAGGGGATGGAGGTGCCTGAGCCCCAAAAGGATGTCGATGCTCAAGCTTTGGAGGCAATGGGTTGGCACAGCTCCAGGTGCCCAGGCTCTCTCTCTTGGCAGTCCTGGGAATAAAGAAAATCAGCTGAGATCCCTCCCTTAGTCTGCATTCCTTGCCTTATCCCTAGTCCTGACTTGTTCACGCTACAAAGCCTGCAAGGGGCAAGACTGCACAGGTTAAACATCCTGATTAGAGAAGAGAGAAAGTTCTTCAAACAAAGTGAGTTACAGTAATGAGATCGTTTCTCTTTCTGAAAAAGCTCCTTCCCAGAGAGCCAAGCAAGGAGCTTTGGCAGTATGGACATGAGGGTCTTTGAGGGCAAAGCCAGCGAGACACTTGTTCAAAGTCCTGTGAGGTCTCACTGGCTTTTCCCCCAAAGAGAAGCTCACTTGGCTGCTCCAGCACCAAAGCACATCTTTGAACAAGCTGATGGTTGCATTTTTTCTCTTGTCCCTCACTCCACAATTTTCAGAGCAGAAAAAAAATTACTGAGCTCTGCTCTGGGGGGACCAGGGACAACAGCCAGGGAATGGTTGGAGCTGTGTCAGGGCAGGCTCAGGTTGGATCTCAGCAAAAGGTTCTTCCCCCAGAGACTGGTTGGGCACTGCCCAGGCTCCCCAGGGCAGTGGGCACAGCCCCAAGGCTGCCAGAGCTCCAGGAGGGTTTGGCTGATCCTCTGGGGCACAGGGGGGGACTCTTGCGGATGGGCCTGTGCAGGGCCAGGGATTGGACTGTGGGTCCCTTCCAACTCAGCACATTCTGTGACTCTGTGATTTAATTCTGGGGGGGTTCTGCAGCTGTGAACATGTTGGGAATAGTTGCCATGAAATCCTCTTGGGGGTCTGTGCACACAAACCATTTGTAAGGGCAGGATACACCAGTGAGAAGTCCAGGGATTGTCTGGGATCAGCCACAATACTCATCAAAACTCATGTGATAAAGAGCATTGCTTGGGTTTCTCAACTAATTTGTCTGCTGTTGGCTGTTTACTCAGGAATCTGCTCTCAAACCCTGTGTGGTAACATAATTGACTGAAGAACCATAACGTAACCAGAAAATAAATCAGAAGGAATTATTTTACAAACCCACCACTTAAGTGCGAGGCAGTGGCAATCCACAGTGGCCCTTTTCATCTGCTTATCTTCATTAAGGCATTAGAGATCCTGTCTGCTCTGCCAGGCTGCTCCCAACCCCATGCTCACAAACATCCTCTTTCTCTTTTTAATTTTTTTTCTCGAAAGAAATATAGTTTTCCATTCATATCTTAATCTCTTAATAGAGAAAGTAAATAATTAATTGATGCCAAAGAATAAAGAAAGTCTCCATAATCCTTATGCTGTTCATGTATTGAAGGTGGGAAAGAGGCAAGGTAGAAGGTGTTTTCAGTTTGTCCTGAGCTCAGCTTGACACAGCATCACCCATATAAATGAAATAACACTGTTGTCTTCTACCTAAAAACCTTTTTCTTGGCTGTGCTGTCCCAAGGCTTTAGGCACCTTCACTGCAGCGAAAATTGCTGGGACCTGCCTGTGCCAGCCACTCTCAGAATTCCCACGTGCTGGGGCATCGCCTGGGGCATCTCTGGTAAGAGGCTGTGTTTGGGAAATCTGGGCTTCATTGAAAAAGGGCAGAATGTTCATGGTCCAGAAATAATTTTTCCTGCTCTTGATGTTATTTTTGCTAACCAGAATAATATGAAAATAATGGGAAAGGATCTTTAATGTAGGCAAAGGTGTTCAATATGGATGCTAATTTTTTTTCTCTTAAATGGGAAATGCGTACAAAAATTACATCTTAATTCACAAATTATTGTGGAAATGCATATGTTGACCTAATTTTATTTAAGGCAGGCTGGTTCAGCTTAACTCTGTATCTAAGTTGAGACTGTCAAACTGTCTTCACATGCTGCCTGCCACTGGTGGTGTCTTGGGTATATTATTCTGGGTAACTCACCAAAACCATAAGTATACTCTTTTTTTAAATTATGAGTCTATTTTCTCTATGTTTAATTGCCCCAATATTTTCATACTTGTTCCTCTGGCCTACTCCCTAAGTGTTTCATGGGCCAGCTGCGTGTGTGTGTTGTCTGCCAGCTCTTCTCAGAGACAAGGAACCTCATCTGAATTTGTTCCCTGTTCACACCATCGCTTGAATTCTGCTGGGAATCAATTCAAAACAGTTATACATAAATCCAGGCAAAACTGTGGGGGAAAAAATCAGATTTTTTGAATCCAGAATTAATACTAAGTAATGTCGTATTGTACTGTTGATCTAAGATTCAGATAACTATAAATAGATCAATAAACACCAAATTGAGGCTCAATTCCTGTGATTTATCACTTTCTATAAGCTGTATTTCCATTCAGTTTCTCTAAGTTTGACTCAGATTTTTTATCAAAATTCAGAGTCAGTGTTGACCTATGAATGTACCCCCTCTCCTGACAATATGATACTTTTGTCAGCAAAGGGAATGAGAGTGGAAAATGATGTGAACCTGAAAAACTGATGTGTTTTCTTGAGCTGGGCAGAGAGTTTATACCATTTGCTAAGTAGTAAAACCCGTTTGCTAATCTGTTGCCATCTGCCTTTATTACTCCAGCCCACTCAGCGAGACACTGTGACAGCCAGTTTATTAGTGAGTTGTATCAACTTCAAATCATGCACTGAACAACTGTGTACGTTATTTAGTCCTTCTTTTTAAGGACACCCATGTTTGCCATGCTGGAAAAGTTATGGATCCTGAACAGATATTGTTCCGTTTTCCAGTTTTTAATTTATTTTTTTTAAAGTTCCTTTGGTTACCAGCACTACTGGAGGCTTCTTAATGTAATCAACCCATTGCTGTCTCCCTTGAGTCTGGAGACCAAGCAAAACAACAGCACCAAGAGGTGTGAATTTCCCTCCTTCATCTTAATAGACTGCTAAATTCAAAGTCTATGTGTGACCACTTAAAGGCTTAGTGTCAACCTCTGCTGCTACAAGATGTCCAACAAATGCACGTCTTGTCCAGCCTCATATGGACATACCAGATGTTCCTTCCACTGAATGGACATTCCAGAGGGAATTGCTGCTGCCAGCATGGTCCAGCAGCAGGACAGAAGTAGGAGGTAGCAGCGGTCTAGAGTGTGCCAGTAGTGACATCCTTTTTGAACTGCAGATGAAGGATTTGGGAGCTGTATCCAGCAACTTCTCTTGTGAGCTACCACTTAGAGCCCTTTTCCCAGATTTTGTAGGGATGTTGTTAAAATTGCTGAGAAATTTTCACTCATCTGCATCCAATATTGCGAACTTTAATAAATTGTGGAATAATTTTTCCTCCCCAGCAGAGAGTGGAGAGGATTCTCAGACATATTTTCCTCTCTCTTTCCATAGAAATGAAGGCATTCACTCACTTTTGTGCCAGGCTATCTATTTAAAGCAGATCCAAAAGGACTTTGAAACATGTAGGCAAGAATAACCTTTTCTGAACAATACCAGAAGTACAAACCACACACTCTTCTTTCTGTTCTACTCCATTTGGCTCTGTCTTGCTGTATAAAGCACACCTGTTTTGCTTGCTTGCCAGGTGCCAAATGAGAGCAAGTTATTTTACCACCTATATAAACCTTAGAGCTGATTTTTATTTATCAAGAAAAATTCTAATTGTCATACTGAAAGTCACTGTAGATTTTCCAAAAAAAACATGTCTTTCCACTGCTTCCATCTGCATCATCCCAGACGCCTCTCAGGAATTTCTGACTTTCTGCTTTTGCCCTCCTCTTATTAGAATCACAGAATCATTTAAGTTGGAGAAGACCTTTAAGATCATTGAGTCCAACCATTAATCCAGCACTGCCAGGTCCACCACTAAACCATGTCCCTCAGTGTCACATCTACATGTTCTTATTCATGACCTTGCTGATAAATTCAAAGACGACTGAAAAATTACAGGATGATCTCTGCCTCCCTTTGGGGTATCTTTCCTTCTCCCCCTTTAAAGTCTCTTCTGCTTCTTTTCTGACTCAGAAATTGGAACTCCACTTTATTGTCCTCTTCTAAGCCTTCCTTTTACCTCCATGATACAGCTTTATTTCTCAGCCTCCTTTGGACAAAAGTAGAGATTACTCTGTCTTCTGTTTTTTCCCCTCTTAACTCCTCAGTTTTCCCTGGCTATTTACATTGAAGGCTCCTAATATGATTTGAGTTCCTTTTCAAATTGGCCTTTGTCTAGTAATTTCCAGCTTCTGCTTGTACAGTCTCATATCTTTAGAGGTCACTTTCTGGCTGAAACTTAGAGGTGCATCATCACCCTTCTTGATCTACCATTGGACTTGGTCCTTGCTCACTCTGTATTCTCACTCTAGTTGCCAAAAATCACGCAGTTCCCCTCTGCAGAACATCTCCACGCTAGAGATATTGCCCAGTATCTACTTGACTGCACTTTGATCCATCCATACTGCGAGCCCTGTGGGATCTTCTCTGCTTGTCTCTGGAGGACACTGCAGTTCCTCACACCCTCTCTGACTGCAGAAAATGGCTTTTCTTTAGTGCTTACAAAAATTCTAAGAATATTTATCAATGCACGGTGCAACAGCCTGTAGCAGTGAGTGATATCATCCATGTTGTTTCCTTGTACTTTCTGATCTATACTTGCGGGTTTTTTGTGGTCTTACCTGCAGTCCCTCCTAAAATAAGTCAGACCAAGGTTTAGAAGTTCTCCGTTCACATAGTGTTGGCAAAGCCCAGAGCAGCTGTTGCCCATGTTGAAGCCAGCCATGGGTACAGGATTACAAATGGAATGGTGGGCTCTGGGTTGTTCCCTCAGACACGTTTGTACTTGAGGCTTCCCGTGGCTCCCCACTCGTGGAGAGAAAGGAGGTGATAGTGACGGAGAGGGATGAGGTGGGTGCAGCTGTGGTGACAGTGCTGCTGCCTCTGGCTGCCTCTGCTGCCTCTGTTCCTCTCCCAGCATCAGGAGTGCATGGGTCTTGCCTTTATAAGCCTCGGGGAGTTCGCTGCAGTGCTGAACTGAAATACTGTTCTGCAGGAATCAACAGGCTCCCTCAGATTCTTGGGTAGCCAAGAGTTTCTTGTCCCCCACATGGGTGGATGCCACAGAAGCACTATCTCATTTTAATTCTTGTAACATGTGTTGTTATTATTTGTGGTTAAAAGGCAGAAAGATCACAGATTCCTGTGAACCTGGTTGTATCTGCCAGTCTGGCAGTTAATTGCCTCTTGATCTGGAGTCATTTCCAGAGAATACAGAAACCCACCAGGTCCTTTTCACAGCTCCTCTGGCTTCACACGTAGTGTCTCCTCAGGGAGGGGTGGCAGAGGGTGGCAGGTGTGGGGTGCCATAGTGACAGTTCCAGCTGGAACAGCCTTTTATTCCTGAAATTCTTTTCTTAGGAGTGGGTGGGTTGTGTAATTTCTTCCTCTTTTTTCCTTTGTGGTGATTATGCTCTCTGTTCTGTGTTTATAGTGACGTGTGTTTACTAATAGTGTGGTGCCATGCCCGTGCCAAGCTGCTTCTGCTAACAGTGAAACAAGGGAAAAGTGATATTTATGGAGGTTTGGGGGCTGGCCAGGCTGCAGCGCTTGATTTTTATTGTAGTTGACTGCAAACTTCTCAGACACGAGAATCTGTATCTCATTGTGCAGAGCTGGTTTCCATTTCAATCTGGGTCCCATTATTGGGGTTTGGTTTGCATTCTGTTAGGTTGGCCATGTGTAGATTTACACAAACAAATATGGAATTTATGTCCGTAGCTTTCACTTGTGGGATTTAAACCTCCACCTATTTGGAAATGTCTCTGGAAGGGGATAAGAGGAACTACAGTGTTCCTCTTTCTAATGGAAGGATGTGTTGTATAGCAACAAGCAGGCCAATAAAAATAATTTGAATTAATTTCCACCCTCTACTGAGCCACCAGGGCACGAGAGAGCTGTGTTAGGGAAGAGTACAGCAGCTGTGACTCGCCACTGCTCACGCTGGGTATCTCTTGTGGCTATCTCTCGTGCAGTGAGGTTTTCAGGTTCAGGGTATTTTATGTTTGTAGTGATTCCTGGTCAATGTAAGAGAAAAGAGAAATTTCCAGAAAAGCTCTTGGTCTCTGAGAGCAAAACAATTCCACTTCAGCAAAGATTTTCTCCTGGATGATGTCTGTGTTGACAGAGATGGGATACTGGAATCCTAGTTGTGCATGTGAGTGTTGGGGCAGGGGCTTCTTTTAAAAAAGTGTTTCTAAGAAGAGCTACGTGTCTGTGGACAGTTGACTTCCTTTGGAGGAATATATTATGCCAAGGAGGTGACTTGGCAGACACAAAGCATTTCTAGGCAAGACGCCTGGAGAAAGGCAGCTGGCACCGTTTGCCTCTGAGCTGGGGCTCTTCCTGACACAGACCAGAGGAGTTGTGTTGAAACCAAAGGGTCTCATTCTGTCTTTCCCTCCTGTAAGTAGGGTTCACTTGTGCTTGGGAGACTCTCAGGCTGCTTCTTCAGTGCTGATGCAGAGCTTGGGTCACCGTCAAACTGCAGCTTCCACTCACCGCTCACTTGTCACTAATGGTGTCTCTTTCCTTCTTTTTTTTTCATTTTTGTTTCAAATTACATGCAAGCAGCAGTTGTGTAACTCCATTCTTTAGCTTTTTGGTGTCCCCTCTGACTGTAAGCCTAAATACTCATAGAACAAATGGTGACCTGACCTTTTTACTAACCAAATAGGGTTGTGAAGGGGACCACCTAGAAAAGTACCTTTTTTTCTGGAGGAAAAAGTATTTTCATTAAATTCTGTGGCAATAGGGGGTTTGCTTCTCCTCTCCTGTGTCTCAGGACCAGCGCAACCTTAAGCCAGTCACCCTGCTGACACAGAAACAGGCTCTCCCAGGACAGATGCTTTCAGGTGTAAACTCTTCTGCTTCAATGTCTGTTGCCCCATGCCAGACCTGAGGTACATTTGTATCTTCTCCTACCAGTTCATCTGCATAACTCAAGTGATGGAAACCAATTCTTTTAATGTTAAAAGTTATGCCAATTATGTATTATTCAGTTATGAGTTTGTTACTGTGAGTGTCTCAGGTAGTCTCTCATTAGGGAGAAGAGGAGGTGGTATTTTAGGAGTTGGTTGCCCAGCAATAAATCTGTGCTACTAGTGCATCTTATACACAGGAAAATTTTAACAGGTTTAATGAATTTAAGCCGATTTCTGGAGAGCTTGACTGTGCAACTCTATAGTCTCTAGACAAAGTTATATTACAAGAACATGTAAACATCGTATGTCTGATTTGTCCTTTTCCAGCCCTACATTTTCTCAATTACTTGGGTGCAGAATATGTGATCTGCTTTCAGTTCTCATACAGTTTCCATTGAAACCACCTCATAACCACATGGAATAAACGAAATATGAAGTATGTCTGTGTTTGGAAAGGTTACTGGTTTTCTTACCTGGATTCATAGTTTATATACACATGGATACTAGCCATACTAAAATAATAAAAAATGAACATGAAAATCTTTTCTTTTTAGGGAAGAAAATCATGAGTCAGCCCAACCACAGATGAAACTTGTGGTTTATAGAAGGCAGAAAATTGAGCATCAAAGTTGGTTCAGAGATGGCAGTAGCCCCGAATTTTGAACATTCACCATGATGAATTGTTCTTCCTGTTGTCACAGTGAACCAAACAATCAGCTTTGGTTCTCATCTTGTGCTAAGACTTCAGGGAGAATTCTACTGAGAAGTGTGGATGCTTCTGTGGTGTTAAATGCAGTACTGCTTATGGTCCTGAACTTTGTGTTGCCTCTCAAGCAAGGGTTTCATGTTTGTATTGAATGCAAACTGTTTTTAACATTAACATAAGAGTTGAAAGTTATGCAGACCCTAACTTCTTTGTGACAGTGGGGGAAAGTGTTGGCACATATAGATCCTGACACTTTGCTGGTTCCTGTTGTATAAACTGATCAGAGTATGAGCTCCTTTCAAGAATCGCGGCTTCTCCAGCAGCTACATTTGCCATGGCCACCAAACCTGTCTCAGAGATGTGTTCATTGCCTCTGGATTTTGTCTATATGTTGGATTGAGAGATATGACAAGGGGGAATGGCCTCAAGATGAAGGAGGTTAGATTTAGAATAGATGGCAGGAAGGAATTCCTCCCTGTGAGGGTGGGGAGGCCCTGGCATAGATTGCCCAGAGAAGCTGTGGCTGCCCCATCCCTGAAGTGTCCAAGGCCTGGTAGGACAGGGCTTGGAGCAACATGGGCTAGTAACAAGATGGTCTTTAATGTCCTTTCCAGCCCAAACTGTTCTATGATTCCGTGGTTCTACGTATTGGGGCAACAGAGGAGAAACTTTTTCCAAGTGGGGGTAGTATCCCCCCTCCTTCACCCCCTGGCTGTTCCCTCACTGCTTTATGACCCCTCTTGCTCTGAAGTCTTTTTATAATGTTCATACAAGAGCTGCTCCCCTGGGGCTGTGACTCAGGTCTTCAAGGCTGTTGGCATCTTCTGCTGGCAGACAGAGGAGACTGATGGAGGGGAACAGCTCCTGCAGACAGCCCTCTCCAACAAAGCCATAGAGGAGAGAGTTCATAGGAGGGAGTGGATTCTGTGTTTGGAAAAAAAATTAAAACATTAGCTTGCTGCTAGTAATTTATTACAGTCAGACTGTGTTTTTACTGCAGAACCTCATAAATAATATTGAACCTAAGATTTCCAAGGATTGAGTAGGGAATTTTAAGGACCAGACTGAAGGAAGCATATTCGTATCATCACCGTCTTTAACTCACTGTTCTCTGTAAACCAGTTGAAGATGGTGGGTTCGGGGATGACTAATAAATACAGAGCATTGAACTGGGCTAAGTTTAAAACCCCAGATTTTTTAGTACTTTAGCTCTAACACCTTGGGACACTCTGAGGGTTCAGTTTTCAGTAATGTAGGTAACACATGAGAGATATAAGTTAAAGTCAAGCAGATTTCTGCTGATAGAAATTCTTGTGGTGGAAGAGTGATTTACCTCAGTAATAATCTGGCTTTTGGAGAGTAAATGACAGCAGCTCCAACTCCTGAGCTTTCCTGAAGTGATGAGGAAGATCTTCAGCTGGAGGAAGGGAAGCCATTTAGGTGGGGTGAGGAGAGCCATGGGCATTCACACAGGCTGAGGATTTATCTCAAACTTGTCTTCCATGTTCAATGTAAACCACTTTGTGTAGCATCTTTTAACTTCAGGGACTATTAATACAACTCCAGCTGCAGCTGCTAAGAAACAATTGAATGTGTCAGCCTCCCCATACGAATCAAACTTCATCCTGTGGTAGGGATGTGTCCCTTCTGCACACAAGGGCCATCCCAGTGCGGAACTCTGAATCTTTAGGACTGAGGTACTGTACTGGGTTTACATGGCAAGGGTTTGGTAGTGGGACTACAAGGGTGATTTCTGTGAGAAGCTGCTGGAAGCTGCCCCCGTGTCTGACAGAGCCAACGTCACCAGCTCCAGAAGGGACCCACTGCTGGCCAAGGCCAAGCCCAGCAGCAATGGGGACAGTGCCAAAGGGATAGTGTGCTTAAGAAGCAGAAAAAAGTTACTGGGTGATGACAGGTGGGGAGAGGAGAGACTGTGAGAGCAACAACTCTGCACCAGCAGGTCACTGGGGAGGAGGGGGAGGAGGTGCTGCTGGGGCTGTTTGCAGTAATCGGGGCGGGATCTCTCCCTCCACTTATCTTGACTCACAAGCCTTTCGTTACATTTCTCTGTCCAATGGAGGAGGGCAGTGATAGAGTGGTTTTGGTGGACACCTGGTATCCACCACAGGTGCCTCAGTGAAGGAGATTCTCAGGTGTTTAGAGGACTGAGACCTCAGGACAGCTGGGCTTCATGAAAGCCTGACTCCCTTGCAGAGAGATCAGTGGGTATTTAACAGTATCTGATGCTGTGAGTCCATTTATTACACAGGGCTTAACCTGCTGAAGCTGAAAGAGAGGAATTTAAGAGAGAAATAACAGAGTGGTTTGGGTTGAAAGGGACCTGAAAGGCCACCTAGTCCAATCCCCCACTTTTCCAAACATCTTCCTCTTGGAGAAAAAAGAGACTTCTCTGAGAGCCAGAGACAATGAGACTCTCTGTTCCTGCTCAATAATTATGTTTAGCTCAGAAAAAAACTCGTGGGAAAAAAAAAGTATGAGTAGTTCAATAGGGCACATCTTGATGTCCTGGTGACTTTGAGATTGTTGGCCTATGAAGGAAATCAGAGTTGTTGGAGTGTCCCCAAAGTACTGAAAGGTGGGTCAGGGCCTGACTCTGCTGGTAGAGACAGCAGGGTCTGCTTTGGACCACATGGAGAGACACTGGGCTCTATTTAGCACACTAGTGGCAACCAACACTAAGTATTGCATACATGAAAACTTGGCTAACGTGGAGAGACAAGTCTTATCCATGGAGCTGGTTCTTCCCAGATGGAATTGAGGCCACTGGATATGAGGAAAGTGACACTATCCTCCTTTTTGTGATTTTGTTCTCTTTCTAGAAGGAGCACCATCGTCAACTCACTTAATTTACCTCCAAAAACCAGCTTTTTTTCTTCACTGAGGCTTCCCTTGAATCTTTTACAAGCATGTCTCCATCTGAGTTCTGCAGTGGGTGTCTGTGCATAGCAGTGGACAACAGTGTCAGGCTACGTTATGTTTTTAAACATGGTTCACTTTAAAAATAGGAAAATCAATTACTAAGGTGTTGGGATTTCTAAAGGTTTGTTTGACTGAACTTTGAAGTGTTGAGTACATGGTGGGATGTGCTGTTGGAACCAAATTCTCTTCTCTGAAGCATTGAATATGGTGAGATGTCAAAAGCATATGGAGAATATATGTTGAGTGTCTCAGTTTTAATCTCCTAGAATCAAAAGTCAAGAATTTACCAAAATAAAAGGGATGGAATGGTGTCAAATGGGAGAACACAAGTGGAAGAAGAGAGTCTTAGTGTTTCTTTTTATTGTTAAACATGAATTAATGGCTTTTACTAACAGAAAATCTTTCAAGCTAACACAAATCCAAGGACTTACAATCTGTATTCTGTCTTAAAATTATTCTTCACTGAGGACATTTCCGTGCAGAGGTGTAGTTGCAGCCTTACAGGTGCCATTGAGCTGCCTGTGGTGAAATTATACAGCATATCCCTGGAAGTGCAGCTCTAACACAGATCAGGGCACTGGGTCCTTCTCTGTGTTTGTGCACCTTGCAGCCCTTGTTGCACCCACTGCACCATTTTTTTCTCTCACCTGTTGGAGCAGAAGTGGTTCAAATGTGCTTCTACCTGAGCAGCAGGTCACATTACATTGTCAAAATAGAAAAATGGGAATAGCACCTTGTATCTTGACGTAGAAGTGGTTCCCAGCAGCTCAGGCTGGGAAGGATTGTGTCTGGAAGGGGTCCGGCCATGAGGATACAGCTGCACGTTGGGCAGTTGCCCAAAGTGCTGAAGACAAAATGCCAACCAAGATACTCAGTAAAACTCTTCAGGTTTTGTTGTCACAAGTGTTCTTCATTACTACAGCTGATCAGGTGCTGACTTTTTCCCCTAACCATCATCAGGAGCATGGGCTGTCCTTACCAGCCAGGGAACAAGGGCTCAGTCCATAATCACACAGAGGGAGCTTGGCTCGGTTGGTCAGAGCATGGTGCCAATAATACCAAGGTTGTGGGTTTGACCCCTGTGGGGGCCATTCACTTAAGAGCTGGACTTGGTGATCCTTGTGGGATCACAGACCATTCTGTGACTGTATCACCTATAGAATCCAGAGCAGTGCTGATGGCCTTGTCTGCACACCCTGCTGCACGGACTGCTCAGATCCCTTTTATAATCCCACGGGACCTGTTCTGCCATATGAACACGTAGTGACTAAAAGCACCTTCTCTATGTCTCATTAGGCAGTATTTTTCCAAGAGGATAACTTCTTGGATTCACACTGCCTTTGGAATTTGGCATGCGTTGGTTAGTTGTGATTAATGCAAATGAGGGCTCATTGCTCCCAGATTGGATAAAGCATAATTGTTATAACCAAGAGAACTGGAAGAAGGCACTGGCAAAAAAGTAGGCTGTCTTCCCTAGAGGTATCCAGGAAAATTACACTAATAGCATAAAGTTTGTTGGCTGGAGCAAAGCCTAAAATAAATTGGTGGGTTTTGCTGTCACACAATGTAGTTGCATACATATACATGGCTCTTGTTGGGAGAGCTCTGAACAAGCCCCTCTCTGGACTGTTTGTCTCTGTGTCAGAGTCTGGCAGCAGGTTTGGTGGAACCTGGTGTAGCATCTCCTGTCGCATTTTTCATGTGCATAATCATGCAGTAAACTAAAATATGCTTTGAATGAGTATTTGAGTGAATATAAAAGTAAACCCAATAGTAGCATAAGCACAATCAAAATGAACTTGTAAATTCGGGAAAAGGAGGGGGAAGGGGAGAAAATAATGTTTGCACTTCTTGCCATGGCTGTCAGATGTTCGTTTGGATGACATATGTGAAATGTAGTGGCAACCTGCATCTAAATGCATCAAAATAGTTGGAGAGACGTGGCCAAGTGCCAGGCACTGCTCGACTGCAGACCCACCAACTACACATCTGTCTCACATGTGCTGTGAGGCGAGTGGAGAGGACCTGCCAGCACTGAGATGGGTCTCTGGCTTTCCTTTCCCAGGTTCTGGCATACCTGAGCCCTCAGCGCTGGAACACTGCATTTTTTTCCTAATAATCTACCTGCCTACTTGGTGCTCCAGCATGTGACATCAATTGTGATGGTTTGTGTGACTCTGAGCACACTGGCATTTTTAAGAGCATCATCTATTCTCCACAACATTTTTTAAAGTATATTTTTACTCTATTATATGCAGTTTGGTACTGGTTCTGCTTCCAAGAGACTGACAGAAACCTCTGGATAGAGCTTCCCTGCAATTACTGGGATTTGGGATTATTCTGTAATGTAGTCTTGGTGCAGTTCCACATAGAGCTTGACCTAATAACCATTTGGCTACACTGTCTGTGACTTTCAGGAGGCAGGTCCCACTGTCTCTGCAAACACTTCCCTGTTCAGATAGTTACAGCCTTGTGTTACTGCTGCCAAGCTCCTGAATCCCTCCTGCACTGTTCCTCTTCATCTCTGTAATTCTGAAAACAGGAATAATTAGTACTTGTATTTATAGCAGAGCCTCCCACCCAAAATGAAGTGAGGATTCCCTTGCGCTGGTCACTGTAAATGGCTGGTTCTCAGCCTAGGGAGACTTCTCGGATGGGCTGTGTGGTGGGACAGCATTGCCACAGCCACCAGTAACACTACAAGAAGTTACAGGTGTAAACAGTCACCACGTTACTTCCAAAACACTTCCAAATTTATGTCATTCTGCCCTGGATAAGGTCATTCTTGTTTATGGATTTCTCTCAAATTAAATTTCCTCTGCCATTTTCACAGCTAAAAGTTACCACGATAGGCACAAACATGGAAAAAGATGGTATTTTCGTCTTCAACAAGCCCGTGTGTTCACGGAAAAAGTCAGCCTAGAATCGTGCTTCCTATTTGCCTACACCAAAAATATTCCTGGAGGAGAGACAGTCACAGCTATTTCACAGAGATGTGTGTTTAAAGAGGTGACATTCCTCCTGGCAGTGAAACTGCACTTCATGACATGCATGGCTTCCACAGAAACCTGGAGAGGAGGAACCTACTGAGAGCAGGCGAAGGACTTCTGGGATGATGAAAAGATCTCCTTCACTTTGCAGGATTGCCAGAACTGAAAAAATTCTTTGGGATAGTGCATCTTTTAGTGTGATGAGTGTCTTCCTCTTCCACATAGAAACTGGACTGTAGGCCGGTGTGATTTCATGATGTTCTAGGTATGGTAAGTCAGGGGGTTTTTTGTTTGGATTTTTGTTGTTGTTATTGTTGTTGTTGGCTTTTTTGAGAGCTGGGGAGGAACTGGAAGGAGCAAGGATGAAGAAGATGGGAAACCATTTCACCTTTCATAGAATCATAAAATCACCTGGGTTGGAAAGGACCTCCGAGATCATCAAGTCCAACCCTTGATCCAACCCTGCCGTGGTTCCCAGACCATGGCACTGATGCCACATCCAGTCTGTCCTTAAACACCTCCAGGGATGGAGAATCCACCCCCTCCCTGGGCAGCCCATTCCAATGGCTGATTACTCTCTCTGTAAAAAATTTCTTCCTGATATCCAACCTAAGCCTCCCCTGGCACAGCTGAAGACCCAGCCCTCTTGTCCTACTGCTGGTTCCTGGGAGAAGAGCCCAACCCCCCCCTGGCTCCCCCCTCCTGTCAGGGAGTTGCAGAGAGTGATGAGGTCTCCCCTGAGCCTCCTCTTCTCCAGCCTCAACACCCCCAGCTTCCTCAGCCTCTCCTCACAGCACTTGTGCTCCAGTCCCTTCCCCAGCCTTGTTGCTCTCCTCTGGCCCTGCTCCAGCCCCTCCATGGCCTTCCTGAACTGAGGGCCCAGAGCTGGACACAGCACTCCAGGGGTGGCCTCACCAGCACTGAGTACAGGGCAAGAATCACTTCCCTGCTCCTGATCCAGGCCAGGATCCATTGGCCCTCTTGGCCACCTGGGCACACTCTGGCTCCTGTTCAGCTCCCTGTCCATCCCCACTCCCAGCTCCCTTCCTGCCTGGCTGCTCTCCAGCCACTCTGTCCCCAGCCCGGGGGGCTGCCGGGGGTTGTTGTGGCCAAAGGGCAGGACCCGGCACTTGGCCTGCTTGAACCTCATCCCCTTGGAATCAGCCCATGGATCCAGCTTGACCAGGTCCCTCTGCAGAGCCCTCCTGCCTTCCATCAGATCAACACTTCCCCCCAGCTTGGTGTCATCTGCAAATTTGCTGATGATACACTCCATCCCCTCATCTGAATCATCGATAAAGATATTAAACGGGACTGGGCCCAACACTGATCCCTGGGGGACGCCACTGGGGACCAGCCACCAACAAGATGCAGCACCGTTCCCCACCGCTCCCTGGGCCCAGCCATCAGCCAGTTCTTTCTCATGGTGTTGGCCAGGAACAGGTAATGTTTCGAGGGCCTGGAGATGGAAATTGTCAGGACTTGCCTGGAAGTTCATGACATCCTGTAGCTATGGTAGATAAAGCCCAGCATCACAAGATATAGAACCAGAGAATCACGGAATCATTAAGGTTGGAAAAGGCCTCCAAGACCATCATGTCCACCCTGTGCCTGATCCCCACCTTGCCACCCAGCCCAGAGCACTGAGTGTCATGTCCAGTCCTTCCTTGGACATCAGGGATGGGGACTCCACCACCTCCCTGGGCAGCCCCTTCCAGAGCCTGACCACGTTTTCAGTGAAGAAAGGATAAAAAGATCACATAGAACTTAACTCCCCAAGATGGACTGCCACCTGTGGCAAGGGGAAACCTCAACGTTTTCAACAAATATTTCTGTTTGGTATTTTCTACCTCTCTCAATAAAAGCCTTTAAAAGCAAGCTGAATCCTATGGTAATTGGAATGAGACCTAACTCATGCTTTGTGTTCCTGTGACAGGAGCAGTATAGCCCTTCCAAATGCTCTGCTATTAAATTCATAGGAAATTTGGAGCCTGTTGCTTTGTGCCTACCCCTTATCTGTCTTTTGTCATCCATATCTGCATCAGTGCTGAAAGGCAAAGAGCATGAAAACAGAACCACACTTTGACGAAGGCAGAGGGTCCCTGAAACTCATGGAAGAGACACATTGATTTGTAGCAAACTTAAGAACCTAAGAGCATGAGAATCCCACTCTGGATCAGTCCAAGGGTGTACCTAGTTCCTGTTCTCTAACAGAGGAGGAATCTTTGGTGAGGAGGAATATTTCAAGTTCATTTCTTTTCACAAATAGGACATCCAGCCAACAAATTTTGTTTTAATTCTTGAAGAATGCTCCTAAACTGTAGCCCAGTGCCAAAGAAAGCAGAGCAGTGTTTTCCATCAATCTGCAGGATGTCTCACTGAGTTCAGTGGTGCTATCTACCTGTCCAAACTAACAGGCATAACAGTTTCCAGTATTGGAGCCTCCAGAAAAGTTCATGCTCCACAACTACAGAGATATATGATGACTGGAAGGGAATTTCGACTTCTTTACTGTTACTATTTTAGAAGTACCTGGAGGACAGATTTAACAAATGTCTCAAAACTTGCCTCTTCCCCCAGACAGGGGGTATTTGAATTCCCAAGTTTGAAGCCATGCTGTAATTTTACAAACTCTGC
Organism: Pseudopipra pipra; assembly: GCF_036250125.1. Classification (NCBI taxonomy): domain Eukaryota; kingdom Metazoa; phylum Chordata; class Aves; order Passeriformes; family Pipridae; genus Pseudopipra; species Pseudopipra pipra. The sequence goes on along the minus strand of NC_087563.1, from coordinate 1,120,106 downwards.
AGTGAGGTGAAGTTACTGCTCTCAAGAATGTGTCCTCCTCTGGATGTGCAGGCTCAGCAAGGCAGTGGGGCACACATCAAATAATTTATTTATAAGAGATTGTCTTCTGCTTCAGATTCTTATGACTCAGGCATAAAACGGACTTTCTTAATTGGCAGAGAGGGTGGAGGGTTGACTGCACACATGCTAAGAGACATAGTAGCACTACATGATGAAAATCCAAGTAACTCCTTGAGGGCTCCAAGTTGGGCAGTGAAGGAACCTGAATGAGAGCAGTGCTTGCTCCTTCTGCCTGTGTTTTCTAGAATATCTACTTAATAACTTCATGGGCTTACTTGAGGGCATTCATGGGACCAAGAACCAAACTACTTCTAGGTGAACTTCCCTAGTTCTGCACCTCCCGCAAATTACCTTTAAATCTTAAAGCTTTAGGCATGCTGAAATAACATTGGACACATCCAGAGAGCCTTTTGGCCCTTCAGGCCTCCTAGACGACTCAGTGAGGGACAGCAAAGGTTATACTTTTTGGAGGGATGACTCACATGCTTGCCATGGGCAGAGAATCAACTATTCCATCCACTAAGATCGCCTGTAAACTGTCCAAGCAAAAAACTTGGCTTTAACTATAAAGGTAGCTGGTAGCCTGCCCTTCTCTTGGAGGTAAGAGGAGTTGGAGAGCTGCCACCGTGGGAGAGTACTTCAAAAATAGGGACAGAAATGAGGAAAATGTTAAAGCAGAGGGTAAATGCCAGTTAAAGAGGTTGATACAAACACCTCTGAAGGCTCCCCAGTGTAGGGCCCAGTGCTAACTCTGCACAGCAGATCTCAAGGCTAGCTAACAAAAGGCTTTGCAGCCATCTCTGGAGAAAAGTTTATTAAGAAACATACTTCTTAACATTCAATTACATCAGATGGTTTCCAAAATAAGGAAGTTTATCTCTGGGCTTAACAAGCAATTTAATTACACAGCCGTATCCACAGATTGGCTTCTGAGGAAACTGGGAATTGCTTCCTCTGTCTAATCTCAGGGTTTGCTTGTTTTAATGCAGCTTCCTGAAATGCTGTGAGCCTCCAATCACCATGTGATTACATCTGCTTCTTACAGAAAACTCAAATCAGGAGGGCCCACAGCATCAGCGTGGGGACAGTGTCTTCTGCTAAGCTTTACCAGAGGCAACCCTGAGGCGCAGCAGGACCGTGGCAGAAGAGCTGAAATGATCTCCAGTACCAGCTCCTTAGAAACTGAGGGGCAAGGAGTTTTTATTTCAGTTTCCAAGGCTGTATCTATTCTATCTGCCCTGGAAGAGAAACAGTCACAGAAGGGCAAATGCTTGGATCATTCCCATGACCTGCACATTGGCTCTCACTTAAGAAATTGTTCCCTGTGAGGCCCTGGCACAGGTTGCCCAGAGAAGCTGTGGCTGCCCCTGGATCCCTGGAAGTGTCCAAGGCCGGGTTGGATGGGGCTTGGAGCAACCTGGGCTAGTGGAAGGTGTCCCTTCCCATGGCAGGGGGTGGAACCAGATGAGTTTTAATGTCCCTTCCAACTCAAACCATTACATGATTCTGTGACCCTGCGAGCAGCATGGGCACAGGCAGCTCTGCCTCCAGCATCTTCAGCCTGATACTTTGAGGTTAAGTTCTCTGTAGTCTGAACAGCAAAGCATTTTGGCACTGATTTGATATAAAACATATTGCTGGTGGGATTCCCCTGAGCTGTGTATTTGTCATGTGGGACTTGCATGGACCAGACCTGTTGCTGTTTGCTGTGGGCAGGGTCCCTGCCAGTGCCTGACATGGAGGAACTTGGTTCATTCCTTCAAAGAACACCTCTTTGAAAAGCACATGATCTATCCTTGCAGGTAAAAATGTCTTTTGGGAGTTGTTTCCATCATAATTGGCTTCTAGAACCAGTTATCCTACAAATCCTGGTTTTAAAGGTCGTCAGAACTTTTCTGCCTTTTCTTTACACACAGTTGTGTTTAAGCCTTGAGTTTTTCTCAGTTTTTAGTCATTTTTGTAGCTTTAACCTTCCATCTGCCTGGTTTACTTCAAGGCATGCTTCAAATGTCCCAGCCATAATGACTTTACCAGGATGTCCCTCCTGTAAGTAGCAGTCTGCAGCAGTAAGACACCCAGAGACCAGATTTTAATCAGCCTTGACTGAGGACTAAAAATGATTCACTTCTGTCAGTGCTGCGCAACACAACAAACAGCTCTCCAGCAAATCACTTAAGCAGAAATATGTTGGCATGTTTCTATAGCAACTAAGGAAAAATATTTCACACAAAAGTCCATCTGCTGCAACAGAGAGGGAGATCTGGCCAAGGTTCCCGTTAGAAATTAATCTTAATTTGCAAATTTTATTTTTGAAAACCTCACACAGTCACTTGCACAAAAAGGCAGAACTGTGAGTCAGAGGAAAAAGAACTGATTTTTCAAGAGAGGCTGTCAATTAATCAACAAGGTGATCTTTAATTTGGGAAGCAGTGATTGTCTGAGGATGAAAAAGCCCAGTGCATTTGAGAGGTATTCATCCCCAGGGCTGTTTACCAATCGGGCTGCATCACACCATCTTGTACGCAGCATATTTGGAAACACATTTATTTTTTCAAAAGAGCTTAGTAGCAAGCATCCAACATTTTTTTTAAAATCATTTTGGTTTGATTTACTTGTAAAGAGTTACTCAAATTTATTCAACCATATAAAATGCTTTGTAGAAGCCATCAAAGTGAGGAGAGGGGGGAAAAACCAATGCGATAATTTGGACAGCGATGCATTTTATTTTGTGTGATGTCAACACTTCAAAGCCTATTGGGGCTGTGTTCAGGAGATCTGAAACATTTTACGGGGTGCTTGGTGTCTGTGCTACAAACCGACTCCAACTATAGATTCTCTTGCACAATATTCACATGCTGCTGCCAGTATTTCTCTCTTCCTCTCTAGCTGCTTTCTCTGTCTCCTCTGGCAGCTCAACAGAACCCCAAAAATAAATTTTAAAAAATAAATAAAAAAAAAAAAAAACAAGAAGAAGTTTCTTCCAACTAGGCAGTGTGTAACTCAGGGCCTGAGAAGGCCAGTTCTTCAGAGGCTGTGCCCAGGAGGAGGGAAGTCCAGCTTGAGTAGGCTCTGTCACCTGGAACTTTGTATGAAAGACTAGATCTGAAGAGACTTCAGGAAGAGGTGACATTTGTGTGGCTTATGGCATAACTACTAAGCTCCAAAGAAGGCAACGAAGGTGGGGAAGGGCCTTGATTTGAAGGCGTGTGAGGACACTGAGGGTACTTGGTGTGCTCAGCTGGAGCAGAGGAGACTGAGGGGAGACCTCAGTGCAGTTCCAACTGCCTGGGCAGGGGCAGAGGAGGGGCAGGGACTGAGCTCTGCTCTGGGGGGACCAGGGACAGCACCCAGGGAATGGCTGGAGCTGTGTCAGGGCAGGGTCACATTGGATCTCAGCCAAAGGTTCTTCCCCCAGAGGCTGGTTGGGCACTGCCCAGGCTCCCCAGGGCAGTGGGCACAGCCCCAAGGCTGCCAGAGCTCCAGGAGGGTTTGGCTGATCCTCTGGGGCACAGGGGGTGACTGTTGGGGATGGGCCTGTGCAGGGCCAGGGGTTGGACTGGATGACCCTTGGGGGTCTCTCCCAGCTCAGCACATCCTGTGATTCTGTGATACCCTACATGAAAGATGGGCCACCCCCACGTGCCTGCAGCCCGCTGGGCTCCAGGACCCTGGCAGGAGAGAGGAGAGAAAGAGGCGGAGCCTCGGCAGTGGGTGCTGCACCCCTGTGGAAGAGGAATGGGGAGCTTCAGAGCACACAGAGGTTTGCCGTTCCAGGTTTGGGGGAGGGGAAGGGTGTTCGAGCGGGCCGTGGGGGTCCTCAGACTGGTGGGAGTGTGAGGGGGGCAATCCTGTATGAAATGTTGCAGGTGAGCAGTGCACCTGTAGATATGCGGCAATGCAGTGGGGTGAGGATAAGGTCAGGGTGGATAATGGGTTCAGTTAGAATGTTGGAGGTCCTGGCTGGCCTTGAAAGGTACCAAAGCCTTGGATGGGTACAGGGGCCAGAATGGTTTGTCTGTTTGTTTGGTTTTGGCTCACCTGCGGCTACTGCCCAGGTTCAGCATATTCTGGATATATTTGCTTTGCTCTGTTACATCCTGACAGGGTGGTCAGGACAAAGTGTTGTTTCTGGGTATCTCCTGGAGATTGTATATATAGCAAAGTAGGAAATGTAAGATATGCCCAAATCATTCTAATAGGAATGAAACCTGTGTACCCCTATGTGGTTGTGAGCTGTGCTGGCGATGGTACATGCCTTCGGTAGGGTCGCCCATGCCAGACAGGTCAAAAGCATAGGACCAGATACACTACATTCTTGGGCAGGATGAGCTCGTTAGCCTTCTGGCAGTCATCCTAGAAGGACAACTCTGATCCCGAACCCAGGCAGATGGAGCTCGCTTAGCCCTGTAAGGCCATCCATCTAAGAGAAGGTCACTCTAATCAAACCTACGTCCTGAGGACCTCACTGCCACCGTCCAAGCTCGCTCGGCCCTGGCAGATGAACCTCAGGATTAAAGGGTGGGTTCAGTTCCGCGCATACTGCATCTCACCTAAAAATCCATTGCGCAGGCTTGAAGGCTTTACCCACATGCAAAAAGTCCTGTAGCGACGGGCGAGGGTGGAAACGGCAGGTGAAAGGTGCACTGGGAGCCGCAGACTCAACCCTGCATGCAGGCGGTTCAGGACATTGGTCATTTGAGACTGACCGGAGATGACAGTCTCTTGAGGCAGCACCCTGAACGACCAAGCAGCCTTTTCAAGGACAGCACTGCTTGCTCCACTCGGAGAGGGGCCTAGAAAAGGTGGCCTAAACAAAGCTTATCTCCACTTTCACCCGGTTGGTTAACCACGGCCAACAGGCATCTTCTTCCAGTGCAGTCACACAAAGATAAAAGACAAAGGTACACACCTGCCTCCAAAGGTGTAACCAAACTGACTCTCGCATGCTGGAACATCAGAACCATGCTTGATTCTGCAGATAGCGGATGTCCTGAGTGTTGCTCTGCCCTAATTGCCCATGAACTTCCTTGTCTCAACATCGACATTGCCGCTCTCAGTGAAGTTCGTCTTCATGAGGAAGGCAGCCTCAGAGAACATGGTGCCAGTTACACACTCTTTTGGTCAAGTAAACCCAGAACTGAAAGGCATCTCTCAGGAGTTGGCTTCATGATCAAAACCACTATTGTTCCTAAACTTGAAAATCTGCCGACAGGTCACTCTGACCGCATTATCTCCCTACGCCTTCCACTAAACAACAAGCAGCACATTGTCCTCTTTAGTATATATGCCCCAACTCTCCAAGTTGACCCTGCCAAAAAAGATAAATTCTACACCAACCTGCGCCGCCTTACCCAAAAGGTTCCTGCAGATGATAAGATCATTATCCTTGGTGATTTCAACGCCAGGGTAGGTAAGAATTTTGAAGCCTGAAAAGGAATATCAAGCAAGCATGGTGTTGGAAACTGCAATGATAATGGTCGACTTCTGCTAGAATTCTGTGTGGAGCAACAGCTCACCGTCACTAATACTATCTTTCAGCAGAAAAATAGTCTGAAGACAACCTGGATGCACCCCAGATCTAAGCATTGGCACCTCATCGATTATGTCCTGGTGCAACAGAGAGACGTCCGCGATGTCCACCATACCCGTGTGATGCCCAGAGCAGAATGCCAAACAGACCATCGGCTGGTGCGCTGTAAACTCAAGTTAAACTTAAGTTCAAACCTAAAAGGGGCAGCATCCCAAGGAGAAGACTCCAAGTTAACAATCTCCAATCAGCCACAGTAAGAGACAGTTTCCAGGCAAACCTTCAAACTAGGCTCGAAAACAATTCCACAGATTATGCAGATTCCTCTCCTGAAACAATTTGGCCCCATATTAAAAACAGCATCCTGCAATCCTCTGAAGAATCCTTAGGGTTCTCCCTCAAGAACAAGGACTGGTTTGATGAAAACAATCAAGAAATCCAGGATTTGTTGAGGAAGAAGAGAACCGCCCACAAGCACACCTTGCACTGCCATCCTGTCACGCAAGAAAAGCAGCCTTTCGTCTTGCATGCAGCAAGCTCCAACAGAAACTCCGTGACATCCAGAACAAGTGATGGATCGATCTAACTGAAAAAACTCAATTGTGGGCAGATACAGGTGATCACAGAGGATTCCATGAGGCCCTGAAAACAGCATACGGGCCTACATTCCAAGTCCAAAGCCCTCTACTCAGCGCTGATGGTCAAACACTTCTAATAGATAAAACCTCCATTCTGAATCGATGGTCTGAACACATTCAGACTCTTTTCAGTACCAACCATGTAGTCCAAGACTCAGCAATTCAGTACATCACACAGCAACCTGTGAAGTATGAATTGGATACTGCCCCCACTTTAGGAGAAACCCTCAAGGCCATACAGCAGGTGAAAATCGGCAAGGCAGCTGGGATTGATGGAACTCCACCCAAAGTCTGGAAACATGGGGGCCTTGCACTCCATGCTAAATTTCATGAGTTTGTGGTGCGCTGTTGGGAACTAGGCCAACTACCATCAGACCTTTGTGATGCAGTCATTGTCACCTTGTACAAGAAGAAAGGAGTTAAATCAGACTGCTCAAATTGCCATGGTATTACTCTGCTCTCCATTGCTGGCAAAATCCTGGCAATATTTTTGAACAGACTAATACCCACTATAGCAGAAGGAATTCTACCTGAAAGTCAGTGTGGTTTCAGAGCCAACAGGAGCACCACAGACATGGTATTTGTTCTCAGACAACTGCAAGAGAAGTGTAGGGAACAGAACAAAGGTCTCTGTAACCTTTGTTGACCTCACCAAGGCTTTTGATACTGTGAACAGAAAGGGTCTTTGGCAGATTTTGGAACGTTTAGGTTGTCCCCCCAAGTTCCTTAAAATGATCATCTCACTCCATGAGGATCAACACGGCCAAGTCAGATATGGCAATGCACTTTCTGAGCCCTTTCTAATAACCAATGGTGTGAAACAAGGCTGTGTTCTTGCACCAACCCTATTCACAGTCTTTTTCAGCAGGGTGCTCCAAAGGGCCACAGCAGACCTCGATGATCAGGATGGTATCTACATTCGATATTGTACTGATGGAAGCCTCTTCAACCTAAGGCAACTGAAGGCCCACACCAAGACCTTAAACCATCTTGTCTGGGAGCTGCTTTATGCTGATGACGCCGCCCTCGTCGCTCACACAGAAGCAGCTCTGCAGCATTTAACATCCTCCTTTGCAGATGCTGCTGAGCTCTTTGGGCTGGAAGTCAGCTTAAAGAAGACAGAAGCTTCTGTTCTCCATCAACCTGCACCTCAGGAAGTCTTCCTTCATCCCCATATCACCATCGGCAAATCAGAGCTCAAATCAGTCCAGCAGTTTAATTACCCAGGCAGCCTCATCTCCTCGGATGGTGAGATTGACGGAGAGATGGACAACAGGTTAGCAAAGGCATATAGTGCCTTCAGAAAGCTTCATAAAAGAGTTTGGCAAAATAAACACCTGAAGAAAAGTACAAAGATCAGTGTTTACAGAGCCATAGTGCTGTCTACTCTCTTATATGGATCCAAATCATGGGTCATCTACCGCCACCACCTGCGACTCCTAGAACGCTTCCATCAACGCTGCCTCCGCACAATCTGACATTGGTCAGATTATGTGACCAATACATCTGTTCTTGAGCAAGCAGCAGTCACAAGTATTGAGGCCATGTTGCTGAGAACACAGCTGTGCTGGGCAGGGCACATCTCCAGGATGAAGGACCACCGCCTCCCTAAGATCCTGCTCTATGGTGAACTTGCCACCGGCTGCCGCAAGACAGGAGCCCCGAAGAGAAGATACAAGGACTGCCTGAAACAACATCTCAGCCTTGGCCATATTGATCATCATAACTGGTCTACTCTGGCCTCCAATTGGGAGGTCTGCAGACACACCATCTATAACGCAGCTGTTTCCTTTGAGAACGCAGCAGGATCACCCTTGAGGAGAAAAGACAATGCAGAAAGAATCGTGCCTTGCAGAATAAACCATCTAAGGAGTCTTTCTGCTGTGCCTTTTGCAACCAGACGTGCCTGTCTCGTATTGGCCTTTTCAGCCACCAACACGCTTGTAACAAACGTGGGTAGAGCCCTTCCCAAATCTTTGTTAGCGAAGCCCAGCCATGATGACATGAAAGATGGAGAGAGGCTGTTTACAGATCATGTAGTGACAGGACAAGGGGGAATGGATTCAAGTTGAAAGAGAGCAGGTATAGACTGGATATTGGGAAGAAATTCTTCCCTGTGAGGGTGGGGAGGCCCTGGCACAGGTTGCCCAGAGAAGCTGTGGCTGCCCCATCCCTGGAAGCGTCCAAGGCCAGGTTGGACAGGGCTTGGAGCAACCTGGGCTAGTGGAAGGTGTCCCTGCCCATGGCAGGGGGTGGAACCAGATGAGGTTTAAGGTCCCGTCCAATCCAAACCAGTCTGGGATTGTGATTCTGTTATATGTCCTTCCTAACACATGATGATATTTGAACAATACTGATGGAGCTGGCAAGCATAGTGGTGGTAGAAAGATCAGTCCAACAGCCATATCACTTGCACTATATCCCTGTTTTCCTGCCCAGCAGCATCCATGACAAGGAGGAATGACAGCCTGCTTCATTTCACGTGATTAAATATACAGTCTGAGCAGTGGCACATTAAACAAATAAGTGAACATGGGAATAGAGCTGCATATGAAGAAGAGATGGAACATAGGAAAATTAAACATGAGAACTGGAGGGCTTTGGATGCATTAGAAAGATTGCTTTCCCCCATTTCACTTCTTCTATGTCTTCACACCTCCACCCTCTCTCCCTTCAGCTGTAAGTACTCTTGCTAAATGCCATCTTCTCCATGGTACAAGGTTGGAGGGAGAAAAGACGTCTCCAAACAAGTTTAGAATGCACTTTTGTTTTAAGTTACAAAGACTTGTTTCTGAAAAAAATAAAACAAAAACCAACTAACCAACCAACCCAAACTCAACAAAACCCCCAAGGTATTTTGTTCCCCAATAAAAAGAAACCAAGTGTTGCATCTCATCCTCAGTCTGCTTGAAGGTACCTCACATTGACCAGCTGGAAAACAAGGAAACAAATTCCTTAGCAGCAAGAAATGTCCAACCAAAAAAGGGAAAGCAGCTGAATTCCAACATTTTTCATTTAGTAAAACAACTTGTTTTCTATGACATTTTTGTGTTGCATAATGGTTATTATTAGCATTTATTAAGTTATCAGAGAGGAATGGGCCCTTTAACATGAGCCCTTTTGCCATGAAAATGGCACCTGTGTCCCTCCATGGTTGCTGTTGGTTGTTTTGCTCTCAGAAGCTGGTAAAACATTTGAGCCTTATCTAATACACTGACTTTATCTGAGATTTTGATCCACGGATGTTGGACCTGTTGAGCTTTAACAGTGAAGTAAAAAAGCAGTTTCAGAGTAAGAAGCACGAAAGAGTCTGCTGAGCACATTTGCTTACAAAAATGCTGCTTTCTACTATAGGACCATTGGAAGAATTAGGGATGATTGGGTTGGGTGAGTTGACTCAACTGGACCCAGGTCTGTCTCTTTTTTAGCTCTAGCAGAAGTAAAATGTCTCCCAGATGCAGACACATTGCACCATTTCATATGGATTAACTTAGATTTACAGAATCATTTGGTTGGAAAAGCCCTCCCAGCCCATCAAGTCCACCCTGTGCCCCACCTTGTCCCCAGCCCAGAGCACTCAGTGCCACAGCCAGGCCTTCCTGGGACACCTCCAGGGATGGGGACTCCAACACCTCCCTGGGCAGCCCCTGCCAGTGCCTGAACACCCTTTCCAGGCAGAAATTCTTCCTCCTGTCCAACCTGACCCTCCCCTGGCACAGCTGGAGGCCGTTCCCTCTCCTCCTGTCCCTTGTTCCCTGGCAGCAGAGCCCGACCCCCCCCGGCTCCCCCCTCCTGTCAGGGGGTTGCAGAGCCAGAAGGTCCCCCCTGAGCCTCCTTTTTCCAGGCTGAGCCCCCCCAGCTCCCTCAGCTGCTCCTGCTGCTCCAGCCCCTTCCCAGCTCCGTTCCCTTCCCTGCACACGCTCCAGCCCCTCAATGTCTCTCTTCCATGAGGGCCCAGAACTGGACACAGCCCTGGAGGGGCCTCAGCAGGGCCAGCACAGGGACAGTCACTGCCCTGGCCCTGCTGCCACACTATTTTTTGATACAAATGTTCCAGAGTTCCAGGCATTATTTAGGAGACTTGGGATGGTGAATGTAAGTATTTGAGTTTGATTTGACCCTGTGACAGCTGGGGGGAACCTCAGCTCTGCCCACAGCAATACCCAGTCACAGACAGCACCTGAAGTGCCATGATGGTGCATCCAGGGTAGCATTCCCAAGTGAAGAATCATTTCACAAAATGCATACTGGGAATGAAATGAAGAAACTGGGTTAGGTTTAAAACAATTTCCAACCCCAAATAATTCAGTTCAAGCCTGAAAAATCTAAGCTGACCCTATAGGCAGATTTGGAAAAGTTTTATTATAGTCCTTCCTAAAAGCTGTTTAGCCAAGCTTTATTCAATAATTAGTATGACAATAATTCTAAATACTTTCTACTCATTTTTATTAACGTTGTTCTACACTATTAGTAGTAATATCATTCTTTTAGTTAAGTGTATTGGGTTTTATTATAGCTTGGAAATTTTTGCCAAACACAGTAATCACACTATGAGCTCTAAATACAGGGAGTCCTCGGCCAAAAAGTGTTGAATGAGAGTTCACAGGGCGAGGTCCTCAAAGGGTGTATTTTACTGTCTCTGTGCTGGGACAAACTTGAGGCCTTGATTTGAAGCCATATGAGGAGCAGCTGAGGGCACTTGGTGTGCTCAGGTGGAGGAGACTGAGGGGAGACCTCAGTGCAGTTCCAACTGCCTGGGCAGGGGCAGAGGAGGGGCAGGGACTGAGCTCTGCTCTGGGGGCACCAGGGACAGCACCCAGGGAATGGCTGGAGCTGTGTCAGGGCAGGCTCAGGTTGGATCTCAGCAAAAGGTTCTTCCCCCAGAGGCTGGTTGGGCACTGCCCAGGCTCCCCAGGGCAGTGGGCACAGCCCCGAGACTGCCAGAGCTCCAGGAGGGTTTGGCTGATCCCCTGGGGCACAGGGGGTGACTGTTGGGGATGGGCCTGTGCAGGGCCAGGGGTTGGACTGGATGACCCTTGGGGGTCTCTTCCAGCTCAGCATGTTCTGTGATTCTGTAATTCTGTGATTCCTTCTTGTGGGAAAGCTCTTGGTAGCAGTTCTTGATGACTTGGTGGCCTCTGCACATCAAATAAGATGGTGGGCAGGTTAATGACTGCTACCTCCTCACAGCCCTTTCTTAAGGAGCTGAGGAAGCAGCCTAAGAACATATGAACGTGTTCTTTCTGCTCATTTCACATCAGACCGAAGTCCCTTTCTCCAAAGCTGAACTTTAGGAAGGGTTGAAGAGGAGTATCAAGACACATCACTTCCTCCCGTGCTCTTACAACTTCAGCTGCAGCCTCTTGCTGGAATGCACTGTGTATCCACCAGTTCTCCATGGATTTCTTTTCCATAACGATGTCCAGTCTCCTCTTCAAATGCAAACTTTTTCCACTCTTCTCTTCTGAAAGACTCTGAGAGAGAGGGGAAACACTCAGCTACCCAGAAATTCCTGTCATCTCGCAGGAGACATGTTCAGATCTTGGACAGTGAGGACACTGATGATGTAGGACATACTGTAGAGTTCTCAAGACTGGTGAATGAGTAATGGACATGAGAAGAGTCTTTAAAAATGCTTATTGTGAGATCTGTCTAGGAAGCAGCCAAACTTTCAAAGAAAATAGAAAGTTGTGTAAATAACATAAGGCTTAGTTGGTGTCCGTTACGGGAACCGAGTTCTGTGAGGTTTAGTGTCTCCTACCATGAGCCTGGTGCATTTAACCCACTGAGCAGGAGAGAAGGTAACACCAATCCAGCTAATCCAGGGCTGGCATCACCAGTATGACAATGAAACCCCTGCATTTTGATGCTCGTTTGCCTCACAGATCTCATAAGATCAGTTCTAGCCTTGTGTGACTCTTGAAGACCAGGGCATGGAGTTGAGGGTTTCATTCTCAGGCTCAAAGGGAGCCACTGATGACAGGCACTGAGCTCAGAATTCCAGCCTCAGCTTTCCTGACCACCCTCTAAGGACATTTCTTTCGTTCAGGTTTGGTGCCAGTGACTCAACACTGCTGTTTGATTACAGCTCTGACTCCTTTGCCTTACCATTGGCTAATGCAGTTTAACTGTTCACAGCTCTTCTGCCCTCACAGAGATTTTAAAGGCAGTGGGCTGGGATTGTTGTACCTCTCATTTCCCATCATCTCTTTCCCCAGCCGTGGTCATGTGTTGTCTCTGCTGTGGTCCAAGTGCTGGGTGGAAACCTTGAGTGGGCAACTGCTCAAAAGCCTTCCTGCCTCAAGGGGCTTTGGCAAAGCACATCCAAATTTGGAAGATGGATTATACCATGGGATTAATATTTGTACATATAACATGTTTGTGATTTCAGTCTCTTCTTAGTCATGATTTTGGCTTGTCTAATATAATTTTTATTGGGTGGATACCATAGCTGCCATTGAAGGATAGTTCTGGTTCTTTGGTTTGACTCCTGGGAGCAACCGTAGGATTTCTTTATTCTAACTGCAGCTTTCTCAAAGCTTTACAGGATTAACAATTTCCATGATCAGTCTATGACAAATTCAACACCAAAACAAACAAACAAAACCCCAAACAATCTGGCTCTATCTTTCATTTTGAAGTTGTCTGGGCTAAATCCTCCTATTGTAAAAATTGGCATTGCTCCTCTTACAGGGAAAACCAGCCAGAACAAGGGTACACACGAAACTGAGAGCTCCAGTAACCTGTTTGGTATGTTCCCAGTGGAAGGCCAGCATTTGCCTGGCTCAGGGGTTGCTCAACCAAGTCTGTTCAAACTTACAGGGTGTTGTACCTCTTGGTGGAAACTAGAAAACAGGGATGAAAAAGAATTTTTTCACTAGATCTGAATTACGAGCCCTCAAAAATTTTTTTCTGGCATGTTTATCAGTTTACTTCCCTTTGGTTTCTTTGCTTCCTCAGCGTCTAAGAATGCTGGAGATGGAGAGACAGAGTGGATTTGGTACTTGGTTTATCACATCGTTGTAAATTGGCTTTGAGTGCTGTGAGACACTTACACATAACCCTCACACAGAAGATTGGACTGGAGAGACTGGAAAATTTTCTAAATATTTTTGTACATCTACCACATCTTTGCTAATTTCTGTGCCCTAAGTGTGTCATGTCCTAGAAGCACTCCAGCTATTTCTGTCTGCCTTTAATATTTTGTGCTTCATGAACCCTTATTAACTAGGATATTAATTTCCATATGTAACTTTGGAACAATGCCATGCTGTGAAGTAGCTTTCCACACGTGCCATTATTCTGGATTTGTTCACTGAACCCTCTCTCTGATGCTGTTTCTTACAGTGCATGTCAGGTAGAGCTTGGAAATTAAAATCTGGGTGGGGAGAACAGGAGTTTTGGGAGATTTTACACGGTGTCAGGCTATTCCTTAAAATGCTATAGATCCACATTTACAATTTCTGGTTCCTGGGTAGCAAATGATTTCTGAAGAACTTTTTGTTTCTACTGCTGGGATGACATTTTTCAAGAGAGTGTGTGCTAATGCACCCCCTGCTCACAGTTATTCATTAGGGGGGAGCTCTGTTGTGTTATTTGTTATCTCTTGCATATGTCTGATTTCTTGAACAATACTGGGTTTGTTTCTTCTACCTGACTAGGTAAGTGAGCTCCTTGAATACCAGAATAATAAAAAGGAATCAAAATATAACCACCTTGTTTATGCAGAGACAATAATCAAATTCATAAGGAGATGGAGAGAGACTATTTACAAGGGCATGTTGTGCCAGGACAAGGGGGAATGGCTTCCCACTGCCAGAGGGCAGAGTTAGATGGGATATTGGGAAGAAATCCTTCCCTGTGAGAGTGGGGAGGCCCTGGCACAGGTTGCCCAGAGAAGCTGTGGCTGCCCCTGGATCCCTGGAAGTGTCCAAGGGCAGGTTGGACGGGGCTTGGAGCAACCTGGGCTAGTGGAAGGTGTCCCTGCCCATGGCATGGAGTGGAATGAGGTGATCTTTCAGGCCCCTTCCAACCCAAATCTTTCTGTGATTCTATGATTGTATGTCCTTAGATAGCTACACTCAGATAACTGAACTCACCAGTACCTGACACCTTTTCCCAGAAATGTCTAGGAAGGACACAGATTATGGTGTGAAAATCCCTGCTGGCTGCTGATTCCGGGCACCAATTAAAAGCAAAGTCCTGTTCTACATTGCAGCTTTACATCCAGAAGTGAACTGCCATCCAAACACCAGGGACGAGGTGGGGTGTGCTACACGATTTCAGGAGTGAAAGCTGTCCCACATCTCTTATGTTGGCATAAAGACACTTTGATTCCTCTGGTAAACATGGAGCATCTTTGCAATCGGTGGGGTCAAGGTGGAGCAGCTACAACCAGCCTTATTGGGGAATATAAAACTTTCTGCATTTTAAACTCAGTTTGGCACGTTGGAAAGAGAACTTAGGTGCCTCTTTGATTTTTAAGTGATCTGAAGAGGAATGTACTTGATACAGGTGGTAAGAATTATTCTTGGAGTTCTCAGATATTCCAGGCACAGATCTGTTTTCATTCCTCACAAGTGTATCCCTGGTGAGAGGGGTGGGGACCCCAATCAAGAGGAAAGCCATTTTCCACAGTAGCAAAGGATCTGAAATGAGCCTTCTGCAGATTAAACAGAACAACTTCCAGAGGTTCTGCCAAACAAATTTTTCAGGTTTCTTCAGTATTCTAGTCAGGGCCTGTGATCTGAAACATTTGCCAAGAATTCAGCAAAAAGAGAAAAATTCCCCCAACCCTGAAGGTTTGAACAGGGAGGTGGTTTGTGGCTTTCATGGGATTGCATCAGAAGTCTGATCTTCCCGGCAAAAGATATTCTCTTTGCAAACAATGAATCCCCTAAAACCACAAGTGCCGTGAAGTCAAGCAGCATGTGGCTTGGATAGGAGCAGGCCAATTTGTCAACTTGGTTTCATTCAAAGAGAAGGAAATAATAAGTGGGAAAACACTGAGATAAAAAAGAAAAACCTCAAGCTGCTTGCTACAGATTGATCCTCCCAAAGCAGAATATAACCTCCCTTTTACTGAATGGAACTCCCGGGTATTTGTACTTAAACAACATTACTAGGTGATCTGAATAATACATAGTTATAATGTATGGTTATTTTTTGCCTGGCACAGGGAGTGTTATTCTAGGTAACACAGTATTCTGTGGGAATTTCAATTTTGTTTTAGGATCCAGTCTAAATATTGTGATGAATTTCTAGCAGATAGTGTCAGTAGACAAATACTCTTTACGAGGTGAAACTACCGCTGTGGATCTGGGAGTGACTGTGTTCAGCTCCTGATGTTTGGATCCCACAGACAAGGCTGAGCATCCATCCCCATCTCACCATGTCATTCTAATTGATCATAGTGTAAAAAATTATTCTTTGAAGGAAGGACTTGTTTCTTTACCTACTATTACCAATCATGCCCAACACCCTCCCTTTCTCAACAGCAGTATTAAAAGCATTTGGAAAAGTATTCATCAGTTTTACTTATTTAATTTTTGGCTGCTTTGTTCTTTGGGAGATTAAAGATGAGACTTTTAAAATATTCCAGTCTACAGAAAGGAGCATTGCCCCACCTGGACAGTACTGCCTGCAGTCCTTGTGGGTGAAATTTTGTCTTCTTGAAGTTATGAAGGTAATAAGAATATTTAGGTATTACTATAAGGATTTTGTGAAAAGTGCCCTCCACAGGAAAAGCAGAATTTCTCAGTGGCTTTGCTAAGATGGAAACAGGAAAACAGCTATTTATTCTAAAAATAAACTGAGTAACGCAGGTCGCGTTACTCTGCACATGCAACGATGATGATTTCAGTCTGGAAGTTCTTCTCGCTGTCTCTGAAACTGAAATCTTCAAAGTCCATCTCACTGAAAAGTCAAATTCTCATAACTAACCACTAGCCACTGAAAGGTGAGCATCACACTGCAGTTTCTGCTCCCTGTTGCTTTAGCTCAGGAAATTCCTGTTTCTTGTCTTTGAGTCTTCACTGGTGTTGCCAGTTTGATTTGAAAATGTTTTGAGTCTTGGTACAAGCTCCAGGGAATCTCTGCCCGCAACTTCATTGTTAAGAAAGTCCACAAAAGTTGTAACAGAAATCAGCAGAGAGCTTAATTAGCATCTGAGGAGATAATTGGAATAGATTTTAAGGATTTTAAGCGATCCTCTTTTTGTGTAGGGTTTGCTCACACTGACTCTCTTCTTGGTTCCACTTCAGAGAATCACAGAATCACAGAATATGCTGAGTTGGAAGGGACCCACAAGGTTCATTGAGTCCGACTCCTGGCCCTGCACAGGACCATCCCCAAGAGTCACCCCATGTGCCTGAGAGCCAACAGTGGTTCCCTTGTGGTCCCAGGTCCCAGCTCAGTACTGTGGGCGCTGTGTCCTCACACGGACGGGTCACCTTTGAAAGCCACAGCCTTTGTTAGAACCATTGCTCATAGCCCTTGTTGGAGACATTACTTTCAGCTCTAGGTTTGGTAATAACAAATCAAAATAGAAACTCCTTCTCTAACAAGACAAAGATATCAGGAAAATGGTCCCTGGATTTAATTTTCCCTGGAAAGAACCAAACTAAGGTGTCATCTTATAAGCAAAGGTAGATCTGAAAGCCACTCTTCTTCACTGTTTCAAAATAGCAACAGCATGGAAAAGGGGATTGATGGCAAGAGAATGGTGAATATCACTGAATAATACCAAATTGCACCCCGAATATTTTTCCTCTTTAATAAAATAACTAAAGAAAACAAATACGGAATCCATTAAGCAGAGGGCTGGATGGTGACTTCCATGTCAGCACTGGCTTGTTCCCACTGGGTTACTCCGAACATCTGAGGCTCCCCCGTTCTGAATTCGGTGCAAACTCCCCCCTGGGTTGGCTCTCTGACTCACCAAGGAGCAGACCTGGGAAGCTGCAGCTGAACAGTTCTGTTCTCCAGCAAAGGGCTGTAACAAATCTGTGCACTCGACGCACCGGCCGTGGAGAGAGAACTGTTGGTCTGGGGTCTTGTAAAGCAAGGACAGAATTGCTGCTGCCTATAAAATTAACTCTTGAACTCCTCTGAAAATCCAGTAAAGAAGCAGAAATAGTTGTAGCCCAATTTTTCTATACATAATATTTGTGTTATTTAGTTCCAACTTAAACAATATCCCACCCAGTTTCTAAGCAGCCCAGAGAATGTGGAGATGACTCAGAGGAGGGTAACCAGAGGTCATCAGACATTGATTCAGTAGCAATGTGGAGATCAAGACAAGCCAAATGTGGAAAGTACAGTGGTTTATAGATGAATATGGGTATAGGCCAAAGGTATAGCAGAAAAGTGCTTTAAAAGTCACATTATCTTTGGGTTGCCCCATTCAATGGTGACTTGAAGTACAGGTGCAGGCAGTAGAATGAGAACAGGAGTTGCCTCAGTGTGTGGTGTGGGTTTGTGTCATGCTTTCCTATTGGGCAGGTTGTTGACAGAAGTGAGCATTTGCTGTTTTTCCTTTTATCCCATCAGATGCAATAAAACTCCAAAATCAAGGAGCTCCTCTCCTCTGTGCAGTACCAGAACCTCTAGCTGAGGATATGGGTAGGGCTTACATGGGCATAGAGGAGAATAACAAAACAGACAAACAGCCTGGCCTTGAGATCCTGTGTTGGGAACACAAGTAGGAAAACTGTCTACACCATTATCAACTGGACAATTTGGTCTGCAGCAGCTGACACAATAACAGATCAAAACCTGCTGCGGTTGTTACTGAGAGCAGTCACTCAACAGTCTCCACCCCCCATTTGGCTGGTGTCGAAAAAAGGCAGGTGGCAAGTTTGTTCAGGAAACATTAATCCTAATAAAATGGTCAAATACAGCCATGGTACTCAAATCCTGGGTTATCTACCACATCAAATTTCTTTTTAGGAAATGTGTGTCCTCCCTTTCTCCATGCCGTGACTCATGGAGGCTGAACTTCTGCCTTTAATCCTCCTCTCTTTCTGTACTTCCAATGCCTTATTTAATCCTTCCTCTCCACGCCTGTTTCCAGCACCAGGCTCTACCTCAGCAGGGCCAGAGGCATCCAGTTTACTAAAATTCTGGTTATGAGCAAGCTCAAATGGAGGAGATGGGATCCGTCCTTTTTTCCACAGGGTGTAAGCCGTGTCTAGCAGGGAATGAAACTCGAAGATAGAGTTTCTTCAAAAGACAAAAAGGATGGGCCCAGCCCAGTTAAACTTGAGATGGCTCAAGAAGTGTCTGACCGCATCCCTGTAAATCATGTGGTATGATAAGTCAGCACGGTGCATAATATCCTTCCTTCAGGCACCTGCAAGTGCTTTGTTTGGAGTCCAGCGATCCCAAATGTTGCTCTCAGATAGCTGTGGTTCATCCCTTTCCTTTTTTTACAGAGAGAAATTTGGATTGGCTCGCTCTTTAGTATAAACCATTTGCCCATTAGAACTGCTTTTACAGGCAGAAATCTCTGGTTTCACAAGACTTTTAAAATCCCAGTTACCTGGGGGAAGTACACGTGCAGCAGACACAGGGTCCATCCCTGTCCCTGGCACACCTATGGCTCGAGCAGCTGTCTCAGCTCCTGGAGTGTCAGGTGTCTCATCCCTACTCTTCTGTTCTGAATTTCTTTTCAGAAAAGAAACTGAGTAAAGAAGCTTGAGACAATAAAGATCTTAACAAAACCCAAATTATAAGCTACAAATGAGATCATGGACTTGAAAGAGCTGCATGAGGGTCACTGTGCAGCTCACACATATGGGATGTGGGGGAGTGGTGGAATAGAGACAGGCTTCGTTTCTTTGCCTTTTGCCAGTTTGTGAACTGCTGAATTAGGACAAGACTTTGACTCTCATTTTTCACTGGGCATCTTTGGTTCCTTATCTTTTCTGTCCTTCTGATTCCCACAGTCATGAAAACATTTTCTTAAGTGTGGGGGTTTTTGTCTTACTGTAATACTCACACATACCCTTACAGTGAAGACCTTATAATTCCAAGAGACAAGAAAATTTTCTTTATTCCATTTACACAGTGTTTAGCCACCATGAGAGTGCAGCTTGTTGAAAGGAGCCAGTGGCAGAGCCAGCAATAAAACCCAGGTGTTGTGCCTTCCAAGCCAGCTCTTCACTCACATCCTTCCTCCCAGAGTGTTTCGTTTGTATCCCTTTCCAGGTTTTGGTGCAGAAAGACAAAAAAAGTGGGATTTACCTCCCCTCACTTTAGAAATCTGAAAGTTAAGGAACCAGTCTGAACAAATTGTTTGGATTCCCTCCATAGCTGGCACCCCCAGTGGTGACTCAGCCTCCCTCAGGGTTTGGGGGTTAACCTACCTTCTGCAGAGCACTGCTGCTGCCTGTGACTGCCAACAGAACTGAAGGGGCTGGAGAAAACTGCAAGTCTGTCTCCTACATCATGAGGCCACTGTCCATTCCTGCTGGCCTGTGACTTCATGGTGCTATCCAGACAGGTTCCTGATGGGCTCCTCTTGATGCCCAAGGACCATCCCAAACATTGCACTGACTGCCATTTCATCAGGAGTAATGCTTCATTTGGTACCTTGTCCTCACTCATATTCTGAGTGAAGTGAGTTTTGGGTGAAACCAGTTAAATATGTTTTATATGCACATTCAGTGCTCCAGAATTCATAGCCCAGCACTGTTCATGGTCATTAAAATTCAGATGGAGAAGTTCGTAGCATATGACAGCAAAAATAAACATAGAAACTTAGCCAGATCAATAGCTATAGCAAAGGGATGGATGTCATCATGTTTGGTTTGGGGTTTTTTGATTGTTTTTTTGGTTTGGGTTTTTTTTCCTCGTAAAAGAGGTATTCCAGTCCCTTCATCATCTTACTCATCAGAAACTGTAATAGTTGTGATAGACCTTCCAGTGCTGTTACAAGTAGGTCCCTGATGGCTCTCAGGTTGATTTGGTTTCCTCTGTTCTGTTTTAGTTCCAGTGCCCAACTGCAGCAATGAGACAGTCCAGCCCTGGCAGACCCTCCCACTCTGCCTTGTGCTGAAGGGCAGTCTTGCTGTTTTCTCATTTAGGTAATTAGTTGGTCTAGTGCAGTGTTGGATGAGTTCTTTGGACAGAGGCCTTACACAGAGGTACTACCCAGCCTATGCAGGGGACAGGGGATTCTGTTGGAAGAGCATTTGATTTGGCAGCAGGTCACACCTTGTGTCTGAGGGCACCACAACGACCCTTTGATGGAGTTTCACCAGAGAAGAGAGTACGGGCTTATTCACAGAAATGTGGTTGAAGATGTGACTGGGTGACAGGAATAGGAAGGGAACAAGCTAATGCCAGCAGGGACAGTAGCTTGTATTATGAAAGGCAATTATTTACAGCTGTTGGGTGAGTTCCTGACAAGAGAGTGGAGTGACTGAAGAAATGCTATGAACTTGTGGTGTCGGCAATTACCCAGCAAAGTACAGGAGAGAGAGATGTAGAAATACGAGACTGGACAGGTTATGCAAGACCACCGAAGGAGAGGTAGGTGGGAAATCAGGAACACCAAAGTGACAGCGGAATCCCCAGCATTTACCAGTGAAAAGCACTTGATTTACAATTGCATCCATTCAGTTGCTTGCCCATTATTTGTTCCAGTAAGCATAAGGTCAAGTAGCTCACCTGTAAATTGTTTGCTGTTATCTGGGATTCATATTTTCCTACCTCATTTCCCTTTCAGGTTGTACACATTTTACAGTGGCCACGTAAGTCACATTACAAGTTCTCTAAAGGAACTATTGCCAGTTTGTGGAAGTTGCAAGAAAGGGTTCAAGCATTCCAAATCCCAACTTTCCTATGATTCACCTCTGACTTTAGTGCATGAAGTTGTTTCTCGAGTTGAAAGATCAAAAGATAAATTACTTGGAAATACTACCAAGAGAATAAAAAAATGCCTCTTGCAATTTATTTATACACCTTCAGGAGACTGCACTCAAGCAGTAAGGAATTCTCACAGGAAAAGCTTTCTTTTTCTTGGGTCTTCGCATCTTTGTTGAGAATAAAATAACTCAGAGAGGGACCAAAAATGTTTAACAAAACTTATTTGCTAAGTGGTGTGCATTTGAATAATTCTTCACACACAGAGTGAGATCTTCTTACAATTTTACACCCTGTGAGGGGAGATTAAAAAGACTAAAAAAAAACCCCAACTCATCTCACCAAAATCAAAAGCATAATTTCCTTGAAACTAGGATTTTACCCTTTGTGTATTGACACCAAAAGATTATTTAACTGCAGTATTTAATGCCAAGAAGATTCTAATAAAAATGATCCAGCCCCTTTTTTTCCCACCCTAAAAAATAAACTTGAACAGGAATAGAAAAAGAAGACAAGTTTTCAGCATATTTGTGAAACTTTATCAAAGTCACACAGTCAGACGAAGACTTAGGAGGAAGTAAAGACTAAGGATTTGAAAAATAATTTACAAGAAATTATATTCATGACCATCTGCTGGATGGTGATATTTGTGCCATAAATACTTTCTTAAATATTGGTCATAGGAGGAAAAAAAGTGCACACCAGCCAAAATTACTTCTCATCCTTTCATCTGGTTGGTTCAACAATGAGTAAAGAAATAAGACAATCTAATGGCAGATAAGCAGTGCAGATCTTGCATCTGATCTAAATATCCATGAAAGTGCTTCTGTTACCTCACAAAGAGATTCAGCTCACAATCAGCAATAGCACTTTTATTTCACAATGATGTACCTCCCCTCAGTTAACAATTTCGGTGTATCTATTAACAGCTGCAATAAGTTGACAATTGCTAAATATTTTCTGTGTCCTCTTCCTCTGTGATATATGTAAATAATTTTCTATATTGCACCTTTGGAGCGACTGGAGGAGTGCAGATGCCAGGTGCAGTGGGAGTGGAGGTAGAGTGTTGTAAGGTTTTGAGGGTTTTGAGGGTGCTTTGCCTTTCCTTCTGAGAACGAAAAACAACATACTGATAGTCCTTGCAGGCCTTTGACTCCCTCTGTGGTTCAGGTGATGGGTGGCCTTTGAGTTTTAAAGGTTCATTCTGAAAGAGTGAGTGAGAAGTGAATAATCATCAGTGAATGTTGAGCAGCAAGAGGCAGGAATAATCAATGGCATCAATGTATGCCAGGAGCACAGGATTGATCATTCTCCCAGTGTTATAGAGGTCAAGGTTCAAGGTTTGAGGGCTGAGAAATCTTTTCCATGAAATGCAAGGTGCTTAAGGCACTGCTTTTAATTTTAATTTACCTCAAGATGTTAATGTAGCAGTGTTAGCCATCCTGCCTAGTGTGGGCAAAGCCTTCATCTTTGGGAACTATGTTACTATGTCCTTTCTGAACCTATTTTTTTTTTTTTTGGCCTCCATACAGCTCTGTGGAAGGTCCAAAGTTTAATCATATTTGCAGACAAACAAATGAACTATCTTCCTTTTGAACATGTCAGCTTATGCAGTCTCACCTTACAGGGAAAATAATCTTGCATGGATCCTCAGCTCACACAGGTAACTAAAATTCCTGAAGACACTTGCTGCTTGTTTGAAGATACAGTGGCTGCTTGCTGGTGAGACCCATTAGCAGAAGCCATTTAAAAAGATGAACAAAACCAAATAACAAACCCAAATAACAAAACTGTCATCTGCTTATTTTGATTTCTAAGACTCAGAGGTTGGATTTTCGCTCGGGAAAGCATCCAGTGATACTCCTCTTGATGAGTCTTCCACTTTTGCCACCTGGCCCAGAGTAGACGGTAAAAAATAACACAGTAAATGTTCAGGACAGTTCCAGAAACAGGGACCAATCCATGAACTTCCTTGAATGGTGATCAGGGAACTTCTGGTGTGTAACATGGGGAGATGCCAGCAAATCCCAGAGGAGAGGGGGCAATGTGCAGCAGCAGCAGCTGTGTGCTCTCTATTTAGAGAACGTGATCACTTATTTCTGTTCATGAAATGTTTGCTTTTGACTTCCATAAACTATTGAGCAGATGCATTCTTGAATCAATCCATGTGGATAATTCATTAATATCTTTGCTATGTTGTTTTGTGGTGACTGGTCACGTTAGTCACAAGATGTCCTCGGTTAGAGGAGCAAATTCCTGCTTCCAAGATGTATCTGGTGTATGGAATTTAAAATCCGTTTTCTGTGAATATTCCTGTTATGATTTTGAAATGAACTTTTTATATGCTTTTTTTTCAGTAAAACTCAGTTACTTTAATGTTGACAGAAAACAAATGCAGAAAGGTTGAAACATTGATTTGTCATGTAAAATGACTATTTGTGGATATCTACATTATTAGCCTAACTTTCCTGCACCCTTTGCTTCATCCTGAACAATGGCAGTGTTCAGACATGACATCGTAATCAGGTTTTCCAGAGTTTCTTTCTATTATAGACAAAACATGAAAAATATCTACATTGTTGGCGAGACACTCTGCTATTGCCATTACCTCTGTACAGGGGACACAACCATGGTGTCAGCAGCATCACAGACAGAGTGGTGGACAGAGATATGGACAGTCAGAAAAGGAGCCCATTTGCCTGACAAGAAGCCACCAAGAAGAGTCACAGAAACACAGAATCTCAGAGTGGTTCATGTTGGAAGGGACCACAGTGGCTCATCTGGTTCCACCTCCCTGCTCCAGCAGGGCCATCCCACAGCACATGGCACAGGATTGTGTCCACACAGCTCTGCAAGATCTCCAGTCAGGAGACTCCACACCCTCTCTGCTCTCTCTCCAGGGCTGGGTCACTGCCCAGCAAAGAAGTTCTTCCTCCTGTCCAGCTGCAACTTCCCGGGCATCAGTTCCTGCCCGTTCCTCCTGGGCCATTGCTGGGCCCCCCGAGCAGAGCCTGCTCCAGCCTCTGCCCCCTCCCTGCAGCCCCTGACACAGCCTGGGGAGGGCCCCTCTCAGGCTCTGCTCTGGAGGCTGAACAGCCCCAGCTCCCTCAGCCTTTGCTGCTCCCAGAGCTGCTCCATCCCTTGGGCATCTCCGCAGCCTGCGCTGGCCCCGCTGCAGGAGCTCCCTGGCCCTGCTGTGCTGAGGAGCCCGAGCTGGGCCCAGCCCTGCAGATGTGCCTGCCCAGGGCTGGGCAGAGGGGCAGGATCCCCTCCCTGCCCTGCTCCAAGGCTCTTCCTGATGCCCCCAGGATCCCTTTGGCCTCTTTGGCCACAAGGGCACAAAGCACTTCACTTCTCAGCACATACTCCAGGGAAGGTCAGGAAGGCGGGAAGGGGTTTATGGCTCCTGCACCACTTAGATGTTACTGAAAATGCACTTTGCCACTTCCTACTTGGAGCATCACATTTCCCAGCTGCAATGATTCCCAAGGTAAATCTAGGCATTTAAGATAAAAATTAAGATGCAGAAAATGTATCTGTGACAAACAGCAAATTAGGAAAGTGATAAAGGTACAACTGTTCTTTCTATGTAGGAACATATTCATCATCTCATGTTTTCATATCACAACTACAGGTTCTTAAGTGTCTAATATGCTCCTGGATTTATATTCAATAATTGAGAACCAAAGTATGTTTTATCTTTTTGTCTTGGGTGCCTGTGAGAAATATGTTGAGTGCACCCTTACCAGCTCTGCCTGCTCCCAAGGTAAAAATATTCAGATTGAGGTATATTTACTAATTGCATATATATATATTTAACTTCAGTCATGAGTAAGTGAATATATCTGGTAGACAGAGATATGAAGGGTGGTAAGAGGAAGAGTAGATTTGGTTGTGGGAAACACACTACCCACGCTTTTGGAGCAGGCAGGAGCACAAATACCCAGTATTTGGACAGTTTTGAACACCCATTCCAGCATATTTCAGGGTAGGTGACAGGCAAAGACCATAAAACTAACAAAAGGGACAACAAGAAAGGGGATTTAGGCAAAGCACTCCTGAATATCAGATCTCTTGTCTAGATGAACAATTTGTTACGTGGTGTCTCTGGGATGTGCTGAAGGCAAACTGGAGATTTTGGATTAGATAAAATGTATGGAGAGGGGTAGGGTGTTATTGCTCCCTACAACTCCCTGACAGGAGGGAGGAGCTGGGGGAAGGAGGTCAGGTTCTGCTTCCCAGGGAACAAGGGACAGGTTGAGAGGAAATGGCCTCCAGCTGTGCCAGGGGAGGGTCAGGTTGGACAGGAGGAAGAATTTCTCCCTGGAAAGGGTGTTCAGGCACTGGCAGGGGCTGCCCAGGTAGGTGTTGGAGTCCCCATCCCCAGAGGTGTCCAAGGAAGGCCTGGCCGTGGCACTGAGTGCTCTGGGCTGGGGGACAGGTGGTGACCAATCAAAGGTTGGATTCAGTGATCTTGGAGGTCTTTTCTAACCTCAGTGATTCTGTGATTCTGTGATTTCTATGGTTAAGACATAAGATTTTTAAAGTCTTGAAAATGCTGTATTGAAAAAGATGGTTTAATCCAGAAGGGACAAGCTAAGAAATATGAACTCATGGTGAGCCCCAGAGAAGAGGAAGAACTCCCATGCATGGCATCAGGAAGGGAAGGGAGTGGAGGGCAGGGGAGGGGAGGGGAGGGGAGGGGCAGTCACCCTTACCTTGGATGACCAAGTGATGTCTAAAAGGTCCCAAGTGATTGCAAGAAAAGAAGTTCAGTGCAGCCATTCAGGTAGTGTTAGTTTGTTAGTCTGTGCTTTTGTAGAGCTATTTTCAAATTTCTGACCAAGAATTCAATCTCAGCCCTTGCCAGGATAAATTCTTCTGTCAACGTTTAGTATTTGAAATGATTCTTGGTTGAAGCTGCCTAGGTAATACTGAAAAAGCTACTTGAACCCTGCTACTTGTGTTTGTCTAAAAGCACAGAACAAGGAGAAGGCTGGAGCTCCCAGGTAGGAGCTGTCCTGAGTTTTCTGCAAAGCTGGAGCTGCTTTTTTGAAGGGTGACATCCCATGGCCTGGATCCTTTGGTCAGGGACCAAGTGTAGGTGAAGCCACATTTTTACTATCCCAAATTACAGAATCACAGAATCTGCCAAGGTGGAAAGGACCCACAAGGATCATCAAGTCCAACCCCTGGCCCTGCACAGGCCCATCCCCAAGAGTCACCCCTGTGCCCCAGAGGATCAGCCAAACCCTCCTGGAGCTCTGGCAGCCTTGGGGCTGTGCCCACTGCCCTGGGGAGCCTGGGCAGTGCCCAACCAGCCTCTGGGGGAAGAACCTTTTGCTGAGATCCAACCTGACCCTGTCCTGACACAGCTCCAGGCCATTCCCTGGACTCCTGTCACTGGTCACCTTGCTTTGAGGATAGAGCTCAAATTGCTGACAGCTTTTGGAACTTTGGTTGGAAGTTCCCATTTCCTTCATCCCTCTTTGTATTGCCGTGTGTCACCTGCCCACCATGGCTGTCCTGGAGCAGGAGAGATGGGAGATGTGAGAGAGGGCAAAGCAGACTTCCCAGGGGAGCACAGTCCATGCCAAATTCGGTGATAATGAGACAGATGATTCCTGGGTAGATCAGACTCACTTTGAATGCCCACAGTGCATTTTAACATGGAAGAACTGGAACCTCAGCTATATTCCCTCTTTTATTGAAACAGAAAAACAAACAAACAAAAAAGAACTTCTGACAAGCTGGTGGCAGATTTCAAGTTTCCTACTCAGGAATAAATTGAGGCAACTCTTTTTTAGCATGCCATATTTCCAGTTATTAAACTGTGTGTGGTCTGTCCCAGTCCTCACCACCAGAGAGCCCTTCATTTTGGTCTCAGTGCTGGGGCACCTGCAGTGTGTGCTGCTCTCCAGGGAGCTGCTGAGGCCTGAAGGAAGCCTTTGAGAGGCTGGGTGGGATCCTCACAGGCTCCGTGAGCCGAGTCCTCTGGGCTGGTTCACAGGCACGAGGGATGAGCCGAGTTTGCTTGGAAGTTCAAGCTCAATGAACTGAGACTTGGGAGAACAATTCCTCTGGCTGCCATCGCCATCCTGTGAAGGCCTCTGAACTCTGTCCTTCCTAAGACCCCCCCGGCCTCTCCCCAGCCACCATCCCTTTAATACGTTCACAAGTTTTCCTGACAAAAGAGCAATTACAACCTGACAGAGACAACTCACAAAGAGAATGGGGATGACCCCTAGGAGAGGTTTATGCGACTCAACACATGGCCAGTCACCAACAAAGCCGGCACTGCTTCCATTTGATCACAGAAGAGCCTCCCAGACTGGCATGCTTGACCAAAAACTGGCTGGGTGACTCATTCGTCTGGCGGCTCTGTGATTCATGAGCCTCCAGGAGGAAGGGAGGAGGGAGCCGAAGGCTTTTCAAATCTGAGCTTAAATGCAAGAGAAACACATTCCCCAAAAAGCAGACACTCGACTGTGTCCAATTGGTGCCTGAATAGCCACACAAAGCCAGGGCAGGAGTCCTGTGTGACGCACGGCGAGGCTCCCGGGCCTAGCCACGCCGCAGGCTGCACCTTTCCCAAGTCCGTGGTTTGGAAGAGCTCAAAAGTATAAACAGGAATAGTTCCTTACGTCTTATCCTCGTGTGCTCCGTCCGTTCTGGCCCTGGGATTCCCCAAGGAACGTCCCACTTGTGAGTGCTTTGGAGCTGATAGCGAGAGCTTTGACCTAATATTCAGGTCAAAAAACTCAAATGACTTTGACCAGCTGAAATATAAGCTTCTGATCTACACTAACAATTTTGGCTCCCTCTCTTATCTATGAAGCAAGTGTATTCATAGGCAGGTGTCCCATCCTCAGAGGTGTTCACAGTAGTTGGGATGAACCCTCCACTGGAGGCACATTTCCTCCATGACCTGTGGAAGAAACTCCCCAGCTGGCCTGAATAACTGCCCACTTTTCAGTGGCAAGAGTGAGGAGAGTCCCTGGGCATCAAGGAGGACCTTCCCCTTGGTGCTGTCTGCACCCTGCCAGGAGCTGAGAGTGGTGCAAAGCGCTCACTGCAATGCCTGTGCTTCCTCCCACCATCCCCCTCCCAGTCAGCCACTTTATTTATTGTTATTTATTGCTTCAGACATATGGGTCAAAATGCTAAATTATTTAGCTGCTGATGCCAGATGGATTTTAAAACAATTAACAAGTGCTAGAAATGGGCAGCTTGCTCTCTCTCTTGGATTTTGCCAAAAAAAGTGCCTGTTTGCTGTTTGTTTGTCAGCAGTTTGTGCCTCCTGCTCCCTGTGGCCATGTCTGGCCTCAGAGCATGTTTCTCCCTCACCGAGTGCTGGCCTGAGTCAGGGCCCAGCTGGTCGGGGCACGGGCTGAAATGCCCCAGAGTTACATTTTTTTTTACATTTTTAGTGTTGTTATTGTGATCCTGGGCGATAGACAGGCTGCATCACCCCCCTGCCATGGCTGGATTCCACCACCCCACATCCATGCTGGGGAGATAACTGCAGGAGACAGTAAAGCCCCAGCATCAGGGGCTTGGGGCTTAAATTTCTGGGAGCACCAAAACAGCTTTGAAGGATCCAGGTCTGAGCTCGTCCTTTCTGTGTTGTGGCACATGGGAAGACTCCATCTGGGATGGGGAGACCTGCATCCAGAGATGTCCAGTTCCCATGAACCATTGGGGTCCAGGGGATGTCTCACACCCGTGTGAGAGACTCCAAAGTGAAAATCATCTCTGAGCATTAAGGCTGGGAATGAAGTTCATAAAATACAGTGAATTGTCATCCTGGGATGCCTTCTGAGGTTGTCCTTCCTAAGAAACCCCCTACCCTCTCCCCAGCAGCCCTCCTTTGATACATTCACAAGTTTCCCTAACAAAAGAGCAGGGTAAAATAAATTAAAAAAAAAAATTCCAAGGGGATCAAAATAAATCCAAGGTGTTGTACAATGAGCTGGTGAGGCCCTTCCCTCTCAGGGATTTTATGGTTTGCTCCAACCAGCAATCCAGATCCTCTGTAGTAAGACAGTGGGGGGCAAATAGTTCCATGCTTCCCAAGGCTCACAGCTCCACGTGAGCAAGGCAAGAGCATCCTCTGACCACATTTCAAAGCCCAGCTCACAGGCCAGATTTTGGTCACCAAGCATTTGTTTATCTCCACAGCATAGGATGTGCTTTGTCCACAGCTGAAGGGAGGGTTTGTTTCTCTTTTGAGTTTGTGATCACCCATAAAGTCAGGTACTTTGCATTTAGCCACAGGTTTATGAGGCCCTGCTGCCAGCCCAGCTCTCATGCATCCCTTGGTAGGACTTGCAGCCCTCTGCCAGCTCCAGGGAATAGGGCAGATGATGGAGCACATTTAACTGAGTTTCTGGTTCTAAAAAATGTTACACTAGGCTAAGGGTTTGGACCTGAATGAAAGTGGTGGATCTAATTTTAGACAGTACCTATGAATGAAACTTGAAACGAGCTGTTCAGGAAATACCTTCCTCTGCAGCAGTGCCAGGGAGAGTATGGGATTTAATGCTAAATTAGCCAGTGCCTAGGACCAGGTTACTGTGAGAATACTTTTTCCTACTTTTAACTAAATTAATTTTTAAAAAGAAATCTTATTTTCTACATAGGTGTCTGTGTCCTTCTGCAAAAGCTGCAGACCTTTCATCTGTCTTCTCTGCATCAGTGCCTTTTGCTGCATGTTCATCACTGCGGCCCCACTCAGAAGAGCTGTTGCTTCCATCTGGTGCCTGGGGATGGCCAAAAGTGACTGGCATGTAGGAGAAGCTTTTGAGCAAACTGAAAAGCTGTCCTAGGGCTCTTGCCCAGATGATCAGGCATGCTGGCTTTCAAGAGGCCAGACCTCTTTCAGTTATGCTTTGTTACATATCGTCCCAACATTCCACTTTTTGTAACAAAGACAGATGCAAAAATTGCCCCTTCAGATACCAAGCAGACATCCCATCCCTGTTCCTCTCACCTTTTATCACACAGTTTTCATGTCCATAATTTGGGACCCTGCACATCTGAGGGTTTAGCTGAGATATAAATCAAATCAATGGCTCTGTACCTTCCTGGACTGACTTGGCAGACAATGTATAGGAACCTTTCTGAACAAATGGACTGTGCACAGCAATAGATGCAGTAAAACCAGGAAGAAGTAACTGCTAATAATGGGGTATCAGGAAGTCTAAACCACACCACTTTATCAAAGAATAATTTGCAGATATTGTAAGCCAACTGCTTCTCTCTAACCCTTAAGAAATATTCCCAGCCAGCAGCAAGGTTAGTAAAATACAAACCCATTTTTAATGCTTTTTTGGGCTTTGTTTGAATAATCTATATCTCACTGTTCTGGTCCTGGGGCCATTGACCTCTCTCTTAGTTCAATGATGTGAACTTTGGTTGGCAGATGGTTCACACTGGATGAACATACAAAAGGTGAGATTTGCACTTTCAGAAATCTCAGCTGAGATGTTCATAGCCTGTAACACAGTAGATAAAAGACAGTTTTATTTAATAAAAAGATAGCAGGGTGCCTCTGAACTTCCTCATTACCTCTGTGGAAAATGAGTGATCTGTTGGAACTAATTCCAATAGGATTTATTTTTTTCCCCTTCGGTCTAAATGAAGCTTTTTACTCAAAAGATTTTAATATGAAGACTTCAGAGACCATTTTGCTGTTACTCTGTTTCCCCATTCGAAGTACACTAGGATGGCTGTGCCACCTTGCATTCTTTGCTGTGCCATTGTGACAGATGTGACCATGCCACGGCTTCAGGGGGTTGTTCAGCTGGAGAAATGTGTCCAGCTCTGCTGAAAAGAGTCCCGAATACTTCTGTCTCTGAAGTAGGACACAGCCAACACCAAGGATGGGTGGAGAAGAGAAAAATGGCATGGTCAGGTCTCAGAGCGGAGTCAGTAGGAATTCCATGAAGCCATGTTGATTTATACCATGAGAGGATCCGATGTAATCAGGGATGATCAAATGAAAAACACAATATAAAAACTGATGGTGATTACATTCCAAAGCGCTCTTTCTGCTTGTGCATCCTTTTGGCTCTGTGTCTCATCCCTCACTACCCACAGCTGCAGGTAGGAAAGAGAGATCGGGTACATTGCTTATATTCATAGGTAATAAATGCCCACTTGTCCCGCACTTGTGCTTGAGTTACTGCTCTGAGCCTTTTCTGAGTGGATGTATGGAAAGCTGCATTGCCAGAATGATTCAGACCCACTTAAAAAGATGATGGGATTCTTAGAAAGACTTTTCCTCAATTTGCAAGGAATTGATGGTGACCTGAAGCACTGAGTGGGAGAGTGACCCTGCCCAGCTGAGTAAGAAGTTCAACCTTGAATCTGTGTCAGCTGCATGAAAGGAACTCGGGCACTTTCCAAGGTTAGGAAATACTGAGATATTGCACAAAACCTTGGTTCTGTTGGAGGCACAGGAGGTTACTGATTAAAGTCAGTAGAGTGAAGATGTCACTTGGGTTCTTTCCCCTTCTCCTGCCCCAGTCAGACCCATATTGCAAAAGCCATTTCTTGTCCAAACACTTGATCCTGAGAGTGGTCAAGCAGCTCTTGGGAAGAGCCAACTTTTCTTCACTTTCAAATGAAAAAAAAAAAGCAGTTGAAAGTGTCCAGCCCTTTCTAGCTCTTAGCACAGGTATCAGACTGGACCCAGTTGCTCAACTGAAGACATTTTAAATGATGGAATTTCCAAAAGACATTTGTAGACACATTCATCAGAAATGTTTGGACTCGGTGGGAATGATATGCACCCCTTGGGTTCCTTCTAGAACCTCATACTGACACTTTTCTGCTGTTCCGCAAAAAAAACCTGTACATCTTGGGATTTTCCTTATAATTACTGGATATCTATAAAATCCACAACTGCCATGAGCTGTTACTTCTCCATAATAAAATTCTGGGAAGTAACACCTTATAACAACAAGCAAATCTGCTTTAATAAGACAAAAGTCTTGTGCCAGAAGTCCAACTTTCCACTGGCAACATTTCTGGTTAATACTGGAAATTCTAAAAATCTGATTAAACATTTCTGGAATTTCTGGGAATACACTGAGATGCTGCATGGGCTAGTTCCTCATAAAGGTTTTCAAATAAATAGCTTCAGCTGGGTCTTATAGGAACCCCTCCAAATAATCCATCTCCCTAATTTCTTACTGTGGTTCCTTACATTTCCTAAGCTGGCTCCTTAAATGACTTATGTTCTCCTTTGCAGAATGCATAGACACAAATAAACCGCATATATAAGGAAGGAATGTTCCTCTATCCCACAAAACAAATTAAATACATTGATCCAAAATCATCCCTGGAGTAACTCCTGCGAATTCAGACGAAACGCTTGAATTGAGTTTATTAAAGCAGCATTTCTGATACAGGCTGGAAATTGCAGTTGAATGAGGTTTTGCAATAGTAAAATGGTTGTTTATTAGTGATGAGTGAATCACAAAACATCTGGCACATATGTTGATCTTAGAAAAAGAACTGAAAAAGTTTGAAACCTGATCAGGTCTTTCTGAATCCGTATGTCAGCAAAACTGCCTGGAAGTCTGAGTCAGGGTTCTCGCTCAGACATACTTCTGAAACATCCAGATTTATATGGTTGGATATAGTCACATCTCAGCAAGTGCTAAGAAATTAGGGATGGTGAATTGAACTGGTAAATAAACAAGAACAAACTCGTTCCTGAATTTTGCATGATTGTGATCTTTTGGAGATAGTTACACAAATCCCTCAGCCATGCCAAGGCTGCAGAAGAGAATATAAAGGCAGGGGAAACAAAGTTAATTCCCAATTCAGACTTCATAAATAAACAAGGCAAGTTGTGTCCAGACTTTTGTTTTGTTTTCTTCTAAAACACTCTGTGAAACCGCAAGAAGCTTTTCAAATGTCTCTGTATAGAGATCAGATTTGGGGTTGGAGCAGCATGGCTTTATTTTGATTTTGTGGAAATCTTGGGGATAGATACCCTCATCATGTGCTGGGCCAAGGTGTTCCCCCCAAGAAGCATGAAGCCAGAGATACTCCTGATATGATCCTTGACCAGACAGTGTGCTCACAGCTCTGACCTCTTAATTTCAGCTTCTCAATTGCCCTTTTGAGCACTGAAGGACTGGCAGACAGCCCTCAGGGAGGAGATCTGTACAAGTGGCTTTCCCCCTGCCTGGCCGTGGGCTCGCAGGGGAGCGCGGGCAGGAGAGGCAGCCCAGGAGAGGGTGACTTAAGTTACTGCGTGGTGGGATTCTGGACAGAGAGGGATGGTTACTTGGAGGCTGCTACATCCTTGGCAGAGAACAGTGGGAAGAGAGTCCCTTTCTTTCAAGCACACAAGTGACCACTCTTGGCAGACACCACTGAATCCATAGGGCCCCTTGCTGGGCCAGCTCATGGTTCCCCACCTGCCCACCTTACACAGGGGTAGGGTGCTGTGTGTGCTACCGGTGTAAAGAAGGGATGGCTCAGTGATAAAGGCCCTCACTGAAGCATCACAGGACCTGTCATGTGTCTTTTTGCTGCCACAGATACCCTGTGAAAACCAAATCAATTGTGCTGCCTTTCCACATGTCCTGATTGTCACTCCCAAGGATGCTGCAAGGGGAAATGCAGGGAAGAGCGGTTTGGGTACCCTTGGATGTTTGGTGGTTCTGGCCCTTACTCCTCACGAAGCTGTAGGACAGGGTGTGAGTCTCAGGGGTGTAACTGAGGACTGTAAATGGCCTTCTGACTGCTTTAAGGGAAGAATTTCTGGGAGACTCCCAGCTCTCAGAAGTGCTGTTTTCAACTTAACCCCAAATTTCTCTTAGATACACCAAAGAGCACTTTTCTAAAGATGTCAGGTACTTCATCAGAACTTGGACAAGTAATAACACTAAGGCAAAATGTCTAAATTACAACTTTCAGTTGCATTTCAACAGCATGTAGCACTCTGTCCTGTCCTGTAAGCCTTGAGTTGGTCACAGGGTATTGTTACTCCTCAGAGTTGAAGTCTTGGGTCATCAACCCAGACACACCACGTCCTGTGAGAGTAGGACTCACCAGATCATTCTGTAGTTTTGCCCAAGACCTAGAATAACAAATTGCACATATTATTATTATCATCATCATCAACATCATCATCATCATGATGTGCTTAGAACAGAGCCTCACCCTTCCCCTCTGGAGCAACTTGCACCTTTCTGGAAAGGTCTCATCATGTTCTGTTTGTGCTCAGGCCATGAGCAGCTCTTACCTGGCCATACAGAGAGGCACTTTTGTTCCTAGAAGTAAGCAAGGATGGATTAGTAATGTTCTGGAATAAGTGTAAAATGTAGTACCTCAACAAAATAATGATCTTTTGAATCAAAGCCATTTTAAGCCACAGGTAGAATTCTGGTCTTTGGCCTTTCCATTCAGGGCCTTTCTGGTGGAAAAGAAATCCTTAACAACTATGTAAATCCTTAACAACAATAAAATTTTGAGCCTATGGAAGAAAATTGCATATCTAAAGAAATATGTCTCCTATAACAGTGGTTTCCAGCAATAGGAAAAGGAGGGCAAAGTCTTGTACTTAATTACAGTCCAGAGAGCTGTATGAGCACCCTGGTGGGGTTTTGAGTGGTTGAAACCAGCAGAAAAGTTCAGACTTAACAGGGAGTTATATAGCTAAGCAGAGTTTTCTTTTTTTGTGTGCATCTTTCTTCTGAAACAGGAATTATGCATTTGCATTGTTAGGAAATAAATCCATTCTTTGCTTCTATCTATTTTACTATCTATCTTGAGCATGAAAGCTTTCCACTACCAGGTTGTAAAGCAGGAGTGACAGATCCCTCCTGGTGTGCCTTCAATGGAACACAAAATTTAAGGTACTCAGGAGGCAGAAAGGGGCTTCTCGAATGAGCTGCATGAGTCAGTTTGCAGGCTGGAATCTTGATCTTCCCATGACAAGAATCAGCCAGAGAGTTCCTGTCATGTGGCAGGACAGTAGAGAGAGTGCCTGGAGCTCGAGGGTCTCCTGCGGGTTCAGTGCTCCCGCGCTCCCTGGGCGAGGTGCTGCAGTTCAGGCCGTGCAAACCGATCCCTCGCAGGGGTCACGGAGCAGTTCCGTGTGCTGAGCAGGGCTGGGCTCTGCTGGGCTGAAACTGCTCTGCAACCATCCCTTGTTATCCTTGATTAGAGAAACTATATATAGATCCTGTCGGGATCGACAGAGTTCTGTTACCAGGCGCACAACAGAAAGTACAAATTTATCAAAATGAAATGGAAGTCAAGAGAACATACTGTCTAAGGCAACAAGGCGGTTCAGACAGCTCTGCAGCAGCCTAAACACATGACAGACTCAAGCAGCTCCCACCGCTGCCAACACAACTGCTCGCGGGGTCTGCCAAGAAGCCAGATGCTGCTGCTGGAAAAAATATCTTCAAGAGTTTGGCATCAAGATCCTGTGATTACCATCCAAATGGGAGGAGATGGAGTGGTAGAATGTGAGTTTAGTATTTAGCACCCCAGAACTGTGCAGCAGCCTTTGAAGGCAGAGGAAAAAAGTTCAAGCAAAATATTTTTGCTAAAAATATGTTCGGAGAAATGAACTTTTTTAAAAAATAGCAGAAAACCAAGCTATTATTAAAACAACGCAAAATATTTTATGTCCGTATCAATTAAATGAGTAAAACCAAAGAGGATTGTAGGTTCTTTACTTGAGTAAATTTTGTTAAGGAATAGTTTTATAAAGGTCAGAGCATGAGCTCTTTGTCTCTTGTGTTGTTACTAGTGGAAAGTTCCACTGCAGATAACATCACAGAGCTCCCCTACCCAAGACAAATAGAGATGGGTAGGAGCATTCCCACGTAAGTTTGGGAAGGGTTGAATTTAGATCCAAAGTCTTCAACTAGCCCTTCTCAATCAACTAACAGAGACCAAGTCCCTAAATCCAAACTGACCCAGGTTTGGGAGGAAAGTTGAGCCCCAAACTACCTGAGTTTGCTCCAAATCTTGCAGTTTAAGCCCATGTTTGGAGGTAAAGCAATAGAGGGATGGAACATTTCTTAAAGAGGTTTGAGGCTGGTCCTGAGCCTCCTCCTCCTTTCTAACACACATGGCCGATACCTTCATAATCTGTTTTGGAGTCCCTCCTGTTCAGAGAGGTCTCCCACCACCTTGCTGGGTGTCCCCAGTGGACATGGTGGTTATGAGTTCTCAGCAAGTTGAAAAAAGTGGGCAAGGCAACATCCCCTGGCTGTCTGCACTCACCTCTGGTCTCCAGTCTTGCACTGCTGTATAAGTGCTGGTTCCACTCCATGACTGGGAATCCTATTATTATTGTAATAGTAGTAATAATAATAATAATAACAACCCCAGTGAGAACTCAGAAACATCTGGAAAGTTAGGACATGAAGACTGTTTTATTTTACTTGTATTTTTTGTTGCTTACTTTTATGACGGATCCGTATTTCAACAAATGTTATCTTCTTGCCTGTTATAACATATTGGGACAGAGTAAACAGAGCTATTCATCATCATCTCCCATACTCTGCTTTCTGGGCATGTCAGATTGTTTTGGAGGGGAGGTGGGCAGAGAAGCAGAGAGCATTTGTTCCCTCACTTGGGAGCTCCCCCAGGGATGCTACTGATTTGTGCCTTTTCCTTCAGAGAGGTTTGTAAAAGGGAGAAGGACTCTATGGCAAACCTATGTTTGTCCTGGAGGGCTCAGGCTATGTCATTCCTAGATGGTGCCGTGCCTCTTCCGAGCACAGCCTGAGTCCCAGCTGGCCTGGAGGGTGATGGTTTTCTCCCTGAAGGCCACAAAGATCTCAGGTAACTGCGTAGCTAATGTAATTTTCCAGTAGCTTTTCACACATCTGACCACAGGAGCTGATAAATTCAGCTGTTAATTCTACAGCAACTGAACAAGATAACCCAAACCCTCATCCTTGAGGTCACTAATTACTCACGGAACCAGAGTGAGATGAGTCACAGAACAGGAGGGCTGTAATGGATGGCTGTAGGCTCAGGGAAACCTTCTCACTCTTTACAACTACCTGAAAGGGTGTCCTAGCCAGGTGAGAGTTGGGCTCTTCTCTCAGGAAACAAGTGATAGGACAAGAGGAAATGGCCTAGAGTTGCAGCAGGGGAGGTTTAGATTGGATATTAGAGAGAAATTCTTCACCTAAAGGGTTGTCAGGCTCTGGCACAGGCTGCCCAGAGAAGTGGTGGAGTCACATCCCTGGAGGGATTTAAAGGCTGTATAAATGTGGCACTTGGGGTCATAGTTTAGTGGTGGGTTTGGCAGTACTGGGTTAACAGCTGGACTCAATGATCTTTTCCAACCCAAATGACTCTACTCACCCACGTGGGGCTGATGTTTTAGTCCTACACAATATCACTTTTCCAGAAGGCTGTTTGACTTGGGAAGGGGGAAAGGTGGGGGGTGTTTTTCAGGGTGAGTGACAGCAGGAGTCTGACACACAGTTCTGGTGTCCCACAGGCCATCCTGGAGACCAGGACAGATCTGGTTCCCCAGCTCTTAGACAGGCCAGGAGCTTTGATGGGAATGAGCTCTGAGAGTTTCATCAGTGTCAGATGGTGGAGATTTCTGCCTTTAAAAAGCTGGAGACTGTGGGTGGCACCTTCTCCCACAGCCTCCTCTCCACTTGCTGCAGTTGGGGTGTGGGTTGGATCTGGCAGCACTGACAGTCCCAGGTGAGGGGGGCATCCAGACATGCCTTTTTACTTCACAGAAAGAAATTTTATCTGCCCCAGTTAATAGAGAGGATTTTTTTTCCCTGAGACATAGCATTACAAACTATAATTTATTACCTGTCTCTGCATTATCACTTCTCTAGATTTCCCCCATCACTCGACTGCGTGTGTTCGGAGGCGTGTGTGCCCTCCCAAGCTCAGGCTCAGGTTTCTGCTTTAACTCCTGCCTTCTGTAAATGTTATTTCAGTATCATCAGTAGTTTCTCCTATTTCAGAATCCATAATGAATTAAAATAATTTGTTATTCAGATCATCTCTAAGTCCTTGATGGTGATGTTATTCAACTGATCAGCTTAACAAAGGTGACTGGAGCTCCCTACATTATGAAGCCTCTCCTCAATCACTAGTTTTGATCCTGGGTTGAAGTAAAATGCTACAATGGCTGCTCTTGCACCCAGTTTGTGTGCCAACCACTGGAAATGTGTC
The DNA here is from genome assembly GCF_036250125.1 of Pseudopipra pipra. NCBI lineage: Eukaryota > Metazoa > Chordata > Aves > Passeriformes > Pipridae > Pseudopipra > Pseudopipra pipra. The sequence goes on along the minus strand of NC_087563.1, from coordinate 1,081,814 downwards.
TTGGTTGTGTTTTACAGGGAAGGCTCAAACTGTTAGGATACTTTAAAGAAATGGCCAGGTTTTCTAGTATTTTGAATAGGTTTTCGGTAGAACTTTGAGAAGGAAAAGATGAGGGAGTGAGCCTTTGCAACAATGAACTGGCACCTGAGTCTCTAAAGGACTGCCCTCCCTGATGACTCCTGGAAGATCCTGTGCTCTCTATGCTTTTTCCAGCTACGCAGGACATCTGGATACCGTATGTGAGATTTCCTGTTGGTGCCTACAGGTGTTGGTGAATCTTAGCTGTTAATGTACTTGTCTGCAGTCCCTTGTAGTAAGAAGCAAAATGTCTCTTGAAATAACTTCTGAAATTAAGATGCTGTAAGATTTAGGTAGTTGAAGTGTCAGTATAGTCTGACAGCTTTGAAGCCATCCCATAGCCAAACTCTTTCCTGGCTGGTGCTTTACCAGCAGTTCATGGATACTGAGTGCCTTAGAGAACCAGATTTTTGGCTATCCTTGAACACTCACATCCTCAAGTGTTACTTTATAGCAGAAACTGAATCTGTGGTTGGGTTACTGTGAGATTAACTTATCAGCATCTCAGCTACTCCTCAGTCTTTGCTCATGACTGCTTTTCCTCTGGAGCTCTTGTTCTCTGAGTAGCAGACAGGGGTAAGGTGTTGTAAATTGAATTTACACAGTGGTGTAACTTTTCTATGCACTCACACCCTGTGCAAGATTTCATACCTGGATAGATCCACCGGACTCTACTGAGGTCATGAAGGAAAAGCTGTGTATGATTCATGATACAGGACTTTTATACTTAGAGTTGACCAATTTAACTTATTCCCATCACTTTATTTGGAGCAACTAATCTATTGCACAATAAGCCAAGGCAGCATGAGTTCAAAAACATGTGAGATCTAGGATACTTTAGATCAGGAACCATAGGTTTATATCATGTACCTCACCTTCAGATAGCATGCAATTTGTCCATCCGAACAGAAAGGTCATATAAGACATATCTCAAAAAATGTGCAGAAAGCCAAAACAAGCAACACTTGTAGCTAAACCAAGATACTCTGCCAGGTGAGAAAAATGCCTTTTCTGGGGAGCGCTGCTGAGATGGTGGATGTCTGCCTGTCTCATCTGCTGGGGGAAGGAAGGGACCTCAGTTGAGGGGGTGGCTGGTCCCCTGGGGAGGATAACTACACGCAACTTTCCTCCAAGGATGACTCAGGCACGATGCCCTCCCACAGGCTGGGCTAGCCTTTGAAAATGTGTGTGGTTTCATTTCTAACTCTTAAGTAGTTTGATTCTTACTCGAATAACCCACTCATTGCAACCATGTTTTACTCTATCTCGTGTTACAGACAAGAACTGATTTAAGGAACTGTGTTAGTATGGCAGCATTTGGTTGTCTTCAGAAATATCTGAAGCTCACCTTCCTGCTGAGATCTATTTCTCCTCTTTCTGCCTGAGGAAAATACCTTCATTTTCTCTGTATCTGGAGCTGACTTAGTTTGCTTTCTGAAATTCATACAGAGAGATAATTTTCTTGGAGTGTGAAACATAAGCCTTTAAAGTACACATACCAAGCACTCAGGGCAGTTATAGTGTCCACGTTTCCTGGGAAGCATGACTCTACTCATTAGGTGCAAGTCACCTGGACTGAAAAGCCACTGGTCATTCCCTCAGGTCATCAACTGCACTCCAGCAGCTCCAATTACCTTGGCAGAATAGGATCACCCATAACAACCTAAGTAAATCAGGAAGTCACCAAACAAGGGAAGTAATTACAGCTTCTTTCAATACTGAAAAAGCAACCTGTTCTTTTACGACCCATCAAAACCATGTGTTTGCCTTTAGTGGTTAAAATAAAGGGTGTGCAATTGGGGAATAATCCAGCTATGAAGTTTCCTTAGTAATTGGCAAGTTCTGAAAGGTTTTCACTTCTGGAATTTAAAGGTGGTGAGTATGAAATTAATTTAATTTTCTTTTAGATTAGTCTTTAAGGGACACTACAAAACCAAAGAATTACATTCTTAAATGGTGAACCCACATTTCACCCATTTGACATAAAGATTATTTTGTTAACTACCTTTAAATTTCATTTACAATGTGATTTAGTCATGCAGAATGTCAGTCACAGTAGCTGTATCAAAGAGAATTCTGTTCAGAATTCAAAAAACATTTACCACTTTCAGAGAAAGTCTAGCACGTTACTCAACCCTAACAGTGCTATTATATTATCAGTTTACGCAACACACTCTTGTTTTGCAGTCTTTGTTTCAACACACCCATTCATTTGATTCAGATTCAACTGGTTGTAGGCGAAAAAGTATTTATTTGCAATAAGTCCACATGCATTTTTACACAGCACTTTTCAAACACTCAGGGCACAGGTTTGTGCCATTGGTTTAATGCATGGATCTTCTGGAAATCTGAGCATGAACCAGCTCTTCTTTTTGGAAATAAAAACTCTGCTCGCACATGGTACTTCTTGTTGGGCTTAGGCTGAGCATATGACTAATCTGGCTGAAATCAGTGGGATGACTCAAAATCCCTAAAACACTGTGCATCCCTGCCCCAGGGCCAAGATACAGGATGTTGAATTCTGGGGGGAAGGTTTTTTGCCTAAATTATACTTAATTCACTCTTTTCTATGGTAAACTCTTTAAAAAAAGAATAACAAATACACTAGAATATTACCTACAAATTTTGTTGGGGAGAGTGTCTAAACATTACATTCTCTAACTTAAAAATTCAATAATTAGATCATCATCTTACATTGTTCTGCATTTATTCAATATTTATCCAATACCTTCCATATCAGATAATTTACTTGACCAAGATGGCCTTAATGAACTCTCTATAAATTAAGTTCACTTAATGAACTCTCTATAAATCTCTGCCTGTTGTTCAGGTGTGTTTGTTGCTTCTGAAGCCAATGGCTGTATCTGCATAAGGCTGGAACCAAGCAGTGACACGATCCCAAGATGGTGTTTCTGAGAAAGAATTAATCCCTGAGTGGTTGCTTCCATTCTCAGCCCTCTCTGAGGATCTTCACCTTCCCAGCAAATCATCCTTCAGCTTCCAATATGCCAAGAGCTTCCCACTGTCAGAGAATTTGTGGTATATAGTGTATTCTTCAGCTGCCACTGAGATGTTTTGAGTTTTGTCCTTTAAACTGGTCATGAGATCTTTCTGAACTAAGAGAAAGGGCAGCATCTGCTCAGTGCAGCAATACTGGCTGCTAATGAAAATTTTGAGAGAAAAGGAGAAATGACAGCACCCTTCATTGCAGAGCTGTTTCCCCTCTGCTCCCCACACACTCCTTTCTGCTGGGGTTTTCCCAGACCTGCTGTATGTTCACTGATTCATCCTCTCCGTTGCTGAGACACCTAAACATTTCCAGAGGAAGGCAAGAAACCAGGTCAGCAGAGTCAAAGTAACCAAGGGAAAAATCTCATATTCTTGTACTGGGAGAAAAGTCAGGAAAAAAAAATACCATAAAGTGGGATTAAAAAAAAAAAAAAAAAAAAGAGAGAAAGAAAACATCCACAGAGTGGTTTTGAAAACCAATGTCTGACAGCTGTAGTATATTTGGTTTCTAACATCCCAATGGCTCAATGAGGAAAGCAAAGCTAATGGTACAGGCTCTGAAAATCCCACGTCCGAGTTACTTTGGGGTTTACTCAATATAACTATTAACTTGCATCTGCACTCTAATTACCTTTGTCCCTTAAACCCGTGGGGAGCAGGCTGACTTGAGACACAAGCTAAAACGCCACAGAAAAGATCTCAAAATATTCTCTGGCATTCTCTGTCCTCCCTCTTGTATGCGCATACCTCAACAGTCTGAACAGTGGCCACACATCAGCCCTGCATCCCTGGGCTGCTCCTGCCCTGCAGAAACCTGCTGAACCCATGAGGAAGAACTTCCTTTCTATTACTTCCCATTGCCTCTCACCCTTTCCCTGTTCCTTTCCAGATTTTATTTTTCAAAGTAGCTGGCAAATAGCTGTGGCTCACATGCTCACAGTAGTAGCTTCCTGACCCCAAAATGTGGATGTTTCAGGCCAAAAATGCACTCCTCAGGCATTTGTTGGCTCCTTCAGGACAGTGTTCCAGCCTGCACCAAGGACCCATGGACAAAGCGAGCTGATCCTGCCCCCAGCAGCCCACGAGGTGATCACAGCCACCACAAACAAACTGCTCGTTGAGTTCACTTCCACTTCTCAGCTCAAGCCAACTGGGAATGTAAACCACACTGACCAAGGAAAGTTGGGGAAGTTGCCAGTGAATGCAGAAAAAAAGAAAAGGAAGATGGGGAAAACCAGAGGTAAGAACATGAACACTGTTTATATAACACTCATGTTGATTTGGGTCAGGCCTTGCAAGGCAGAGAACTGTCTTCGGAAGTGACCTTCCCTTTGGTAGAGATTAAGATTTTGGATCAGACCTTTGATCTCTGGGTGGGGATTAGCTGCATTAATTGTTTGTCAGAGACATCAGGTGTGTACAAAAGTTAAAACTCACCTACCAGTGCCATCTTGGGAGTTGGCTCAACCCACTGTTGGGTAAGGTGCCAGTGAGGAAATCATGATTTCATGTCTAGATTCAGATGTGGAAGGAATACAAACACCCAAAATTCCTCTTCCCCAGATTTTAAGTGTTCAAACCCAAGGGTTGGTTTTGACTCTATGAAGGTAAATTTAGTCCTCTAGAGGGCATGGTTACACTGACTATATATTTAATAATTATCTAGTATTACCTTGGTTATCTATTCATTTTTACTGGTGTAAATCAGGAGTCAATGAACTGGCACAGGTGAAGCTTCATTGTCTTTAAACCTTGTTGTAAGGTTTCCCATAGAAACTCTGTTCTTGAGGGGGCTGATCCTGTACGGGCTAGAAGGTTTGGGTTTGATCATTGGAGAAGCTTTCCAAGAGGTAGTTGGAATTCTTTCATTGCTACGAAAATCCAGTGTTCAAATTTGTGGATGTATTTTCCATATGTATTTATGCTCCTGCTTTGGTTAATCCCAGCATCCCTGGGCTGAGTCATCTGAACAGTAGCATAATGTGGGGTTAGAGCCCATCCCTCTCAGAACTCATGGCAGCCTCAGACACTGCGCTGAAATTATTTGGGCAGTCTGGTGGTTGAACTTATCCAGCCAAATTTCAAAGTTAACAAAACTGTGCTGATGCAGATATGGCCACCGGCTGTCCTACTGCACATGTTCCCCTGGTGTGCAAACAGAGAAGAGGTTGGAATCCAGGACTACACAACACAAAGGAAGATGCTGCCCCAGCTGATCCAAAACTCCACCTCCTCCATCGAGGCAGAACAAACTGTGCAAAGTCTTATTAATCTGGAAGTCACATTTTTGTAGCGCTTATATGAGGTTCACTTGTCTGTAATGGAAACACTTGCATTTTATTCAGTTTTATAATATTTAAATCCCCTTATAAAATAAACGGCTACTTGCTGGAACATTACCCATACTGTATGTCCAAGGTCTGAAGAATTTTAAAGCTATTTTCTAAGATGTAGTGGAGAAAGTGAAGGACTGGAAACAGTAGTAGTAGCAGCTAGTGCTACAAATGAAGAAATATCAGTCTAGTTTTTGTGGCTTCCTTCAGCTTCTGAGTACATTCCACACGCATAACATGTTAAGATTTTTCTCTTGGGTCATTCATAGTGCCAAACCAACACCTAGGAACTGAAAAGGGCATTAATCTGCACCAATTTGTTATCATTACTGAGCCGTGCCTCACTGGATCCCTTTACTTCTTTAGTTACAATTGGAAGTCGCTCCCAGCCATCACATCCTCCTCATCCTGGACCATGGTGATTATGGTCTTACATTTTTTCAATTCATTTGCCTTTTTGTGAGATCTTTCTCATGACTGGAGAAGGGATTTTCTTACCTGGTTTAAAAGATACCCACTGGCCTGTGGTGAACCAGATTCCTTTGAATGAATCTACACTTTCCAATTCAACATGGATCTTGCAAGGGCTGGGCTGCCCCTGCTCATAAACATTGGGCAAAGCCAACATGATTTGTTGCTTCACAGAGCTTTGTTGTTACTGGGTTTGTAGGAAGAATACAGCCTATAAAAGAGTCTTGTCTCAGAAATTTGATGCTGATAATCTGACCTTTCTCTGAAAATGGATTAAGGTGCTCTGAGTGATATCGTAGATATCACTTCTATGCCAAAAACTCATTCACTCTAGGCCTGGTTTGTGAAATGACTAGAATAACAATTGCTCCTCAAAAATTCAGGCTGGATTTCAATGCACAAGAAAACTCCTTTTCCTAGCCTAGTTAATAAACATTAGAATGTACTGGATGCATCCAGTGAAACTTTTCATGCTCTGCTTTAGGATGACAGCCAGGCAGAACTCTCCTTCAAAACAGAAAAAAAAAAAAAGTAATTTTCTGCTCCCCCTTTTGTCTTCATTTCCAGCTAACAATTGGATTTGAGAGGAGCAAGTATTTCCTGTGAGAAGTAAGCTAGTGCAAATCTTCAGTTGATCTCCGTGCTCAACCTGCTCGTCTCTCCATATCCACTTGCTGTGTCTGATCATACTTCAGAATTTTTGAGGGCAAATATTGTTCTGTGTTTAAGTCAGCAGGTCCCTGGCCTTAGACACCTCAACTCTGTTCCAATGCTAATGCTGCTATCAGCATTAAAAATAACATTAGAAACTGGATACGCAGAGCAAATTCTGAGGCCAGAGGTGCCCTGATGAGGTCACTCCCAGCTGATCCTGGTCTGCCTAGCAGACATCCCTTGGCACTGCTGTGGGCTGGACATACTTGTGTAATATTTTGCAGCACACACGAAAACACAGTGTGAAGGCCATTAGAGAGGAAGGAGGGGGTTGGAACAGGGTTGTGTTGGCTTCAATGCTGGCAATGCTGTCTCAGATCATTGTTACTGCAATCATTTCGTTCTAATTCGTCCATATCAGCCATTTCTAGGTCTTCTCAGCATTTCCATCTTGCCATCATGCTGAAGAAGTCTTTGGCTGTGATTCATTATGCTTGGCTGGTGTCAGTGAAGCAGTGAGTGACCCTGTTATCCAAGTCCATCTCTCCTCCACAAGACAGACAGCCAAGCACTGTTGGCCCCAATGGATATTGCTCAGCAGATCTTTGTCAGGCTTGTTCAAACAAGATATGTTACCACTGACCTACCAGCTAAAAGTTCATGCCTCTGACTCCAGGATACTTCTTAGTGTCATTTGCTCATTGAAATAATTAGTTATTGTAAGATTATCACAATTAGGGGGATTTTTTTGTTTGTTTTAAGACAAATGACACTCTTCTTGCTGTCAGAGGCCAGGTGGGTAGTTTATTCTTTTACGTTCTATTCCATTGTGGGTTTGGGTTCATGAAAATGAAAGAACCTATGCCTTGAACAGAGCCAACTTCTTTACAAACCTCCCTAAGCCTTTTCCAGTTTAATTCAGTGCTGGCTAATGCAGCTCAGGCTTCTTTAAATGAAAGGTGCCAATCACATCGAATTATGCAGTGGTTTTTCACAAAGCCAACTCACCTGTTTGCTGGAGACTTGAGTCAGACCACCAAACACATTTTCACTTACACCTAGAAATGAGCCAAACCCAGAGAGTCCAGATCCAAGTCTGGCTTCAGGCTCTCATGATCTGATCTTGATGGACTCTATGGCTTCTTTACCTAAAACACCTTTACTTAAAACTTGAGGTGAGACCTCTGAGGCATGACAGAACACCAGCCTTGGTTCAGAGCCTCCAAGGGGTATGGTCTGACCAGCTTTTCACTCTTTAGACAAATGAATTTACAGATTTTGTTCTGATCTACTTTTGATTACTTCCGGGCTTTTACTTTACATTTCCTGCATTCCCAGATGGCACAAGATTTGAGATCAGTTCAAGCATTGCGCATCAAAACTGATGGTGGTCCGTATTATTTTGCCAATGCTTTTTTCACATGTAAAGTAGCATGTATTTTGGATCTGACATCTGAAATAGCTCATTTTCTTCATATTTCTTGTCTGAATTCAGGGGAGCTGGCTGTGCTGGGACTGCTGGGAGGAAGGTTAAATTTCATCAAGCCTTTTTTGAAAGAACATTTAAGAACTAGCATTTGCTGTGGGGGCTGATAAGCAGGCGTGTGCATCTCATTTGCACCCTCTGAATCTCAGGTCCAAATCTAACAGAAAGAACAAAACTCTTCATCTTTCCAAGAGGGAGGCACTTCATACTGTCCAGTCTACTGATTAAATTATTTCGCTGGATATCTTGAGAGTCAAGTCCTGTCATCTTGGTAGAAATACCAGAAGAGAACATGGAGCTTTTCATAAAGGAATTTGCCTTAAGTCGAAATGTTTCTGTGATCCATCTGAAAGTGTTAGCCACCAGATACGCAGCAGAGCACTGAGAAGTGGTAGCCAGTCTGTAAAAAATTAATTTCCAAAGTGGAGTTTGACTTCCTCAAGACCAAGAGTTCCATGGAGCGGGGCGCATGGAGATTCCCTGGGAATGGACTACAGACACTATAGGTCTGGGGAGTCATAAGATTTCTGAGCCAAAACTATTACTACTGTGTTTTCAAATTCCCTTTCTAGTTCTAATTACCAACAGCCAAACAAAACAATCTTGAAGACCTAAGTCTCTGTCCATCCACAGCCCTACAACATTGCCAAGACATATTCCGTTACACTACCTAGCACAAATTATTTTCTATCCCTTCAATGTATTTCTGGTTTTAAATAATACTTTTTTCTTTTGATTCCGTTTTTGCTTCTTTCTCCTTCAGTGACTTTACCTCTGTGGAGTCCCTTGCCACCACAGATCAAGGGCGAATTTTTTTAAGGCCAGTTTGTGGGAATTTAGGTAAATAAGTGGGTATTCCCATAAATCACGTATTTTCAGAGGTCAGTGAAAGTGCATATATTTCCATTGCCTCTGGAGAGATTTTTAGCCTGAGCTTCTTGATAAATCAATTAAATTTCTTTTGCTGACAAAAGTAAGAATAGCACTGTTTGTAAAATCATTACGTGCACATTCTGCGAGAGGCTTTGAGAATGTGGCTGCCTTAATTGCATTCCCCAGAGAGTTCATCCTGATACCTCTCCTCGACTTGGCCAAATTCCCCCTGACTTCAATGGCAATTTGTTTTGTGGAAAGAAAGCCAATGGGATCCTGGGGGCATCAGGAAGAGCCTTGGAGCAGGGCAGGGAGGGGATCCTGCCCCTCTGCCCAGCCCTGGGCAGGCACATCTGCAGGGCTGGGCCCAGCTCGGGCTCCTCAGCACAGCAGGGCCAGGGAGCTCCTGCAGCGGGGCCAGCGCAGGCTGCGGAGATGCCCAAGGGATGGAGCAGCTCTGGGAGCAGCAAAGGCTGAGGGAGCTGGGGCTGTTCAGCCTCCAGAGCAGAGCCTGAGAGGGGCCCTCCCCAGGCTGTGTCAGGGGCTGCAGGGAGGGGGCAGAGGCTGGAGCAGGCTCTGCTCGGGGGGCCCAGCAATGGCCCAAGAGGAACGGGCAGGAACTGATGCCCGGGAAGTTGCAGCTGGACAGGAGGAAGAACTTCTTTGCTGGGCAGTGACCCAGCCCTGGAGAGAGAGCAGAGAGGGTGTGGAGTCTCCTGACTGGAGATCTTGCAGAGCTGTGTGGACACAATCCTGTGCCATGTGCTGTGGGATGGCCCTGCTGGAGCAGGGAGGTGGGACCAGATGAGCCACTGTGGGCCCTTCCAACCTGCACCACTCTGTGATTCTGCGTGATTGTGCGAAAGCAGCAGCAAACCAGCACAAAGTAAGTCAGCAGACAAGGAGCACACTCAGAGCAGCAGCAGGAGGTTTGGTTCCCAGGGTAGGTGCTTTCTGCTGCCCCAGTTCCCCAGTGCTCCTGTAGGCAGACGTGTGCCCAGTCTGCACAGCCCTGACACATGCACATGGACATTACTCCACCTGTAGAAAGACAACTGACTTCAATGAAAGGAGAAATTATTTTTGCATGAAATGGAAAGGACCTAAGTGCAGAATAAGGACAGAGAGAATGGAGCAAGGCATGCTGTCTCCAAAATTTATTAAAAAAAATACAGATGTAGAAACAGGTGTTCAGGATATGTTTTTCCCACCTTACATCCCTGTCCAAGCTAATCCACATTTGAGGACACAAAATACTGTAAGAATTCCTCCTTCTCCCAATACAACTGCATTCATTCTTCAGTCCCACAACTTTCAGCACCAGGCATATTCCATCCACATAGAAAATAGCTTGCATACCTCCTGGACCACAAACATACATTCTACTCAAGGTCTTCCATGCTTGCAAATGCAGAATGAGTGGAGAATGTTATACTTCACTTAGATATTGGCTGCAGCTCTAAGGTGTGTGATCCTCTTCATCCAGTCTGAAGTCCAGACTGTACTGAGTTGCTTCCTCTCCTTTAAAAATCATCTATGAAATCAAGGGGAAAATGGTGATTAGACACTTGCTTCAGATACATAAAAATGAGTATCAGGTGGAAAGGCCCTGGCTGATCACCTGTAAATCTAGCCCAGCAGTGATGTACTCACCGCGTTAAGAGTTATTCTGGGACAAAGGCAATTCACAGTGTTCCCTATAGACCATCTGAGATGTTTGGGCTCCTAATCCTGATCAGAGGAAAATGCTGAACAATTCAAACCAGTAATAGTAAGGCATGACCATGGTTTGGATTTTTTCTCGGTGCCTGGCAGACAGACCCTCTGGTGTGTATTGCAGCATAAATATGTGTGACTAATTCTTTGTGTTCTCCAGGTATTGCAAAGCAGTTGTCAAAAGGACATGCCAGGTAAAGAATTGGAGCCTTCATGGTGTTTAGAGAGGTAGAAGGCTCACTAGAGTTGTAGGACGATCCCTTTCTTACCATGCTGTCACTAATATGTGTAGTAGAGTCTCCAGGAAGAGGCCATGATGTGCCCAGTTCTCCTTCACACCATAACTATGCACTGCAGGGGTGTTATTGCAGTTATTGCAGAGGAGCAATAACTCCTGACCTTCAGGATATCCAAGGCTCTTTGTGCTTACTCACTGCTGGCTGCTACACTGGTAGGATTTTGCAGCTTTTATGGTTGTAGTGTATCCCAGAAAAGCCATCTGGGGGCTCAGGCCCCATGGAAATGCTGTCTGCCAGTTCTACCAGTATTTTTTGCTTGTTTATAGGACATAGCATTTGTTGTCAGCCACTTTCAGTTCCCACTTAATCAAGCAAATGAGGAGGAGGACCAACATTTCATTTGTTGCCTCAAGCCTTTTTACCTGCCTCTGCCCATTCTTTAGCTTACATCTGAAGATCTGCACAAGTGTCAAATTATTTCATGTAACATTGGTGATGCAATGATGAAATTAAAAATAAATTCGGGAAATGTACATTTAAAGGTTACAAACTAATGGAAAGTCAGGAAATCTGAAAATGACACTGATGGCATAGAACCTTAAATGTCTGCAAGTCTGTAACTACCCAAATTCAGCCTGGAGTTCCCTTGTTCTGCACTGAGAGATATTTGCACCTTGCTGGATGGGATAGTGAAGAACATTGTATTTCTATTGAGTCAGTTTTCTCCATATGATACAACAGAAAGGCCTTGCCACAGGGATAGGAGACTTCTGCTGCAGTCCACCTCTCCCCCGTGCTCCCTCTCCGAGAGGCTCATCTGTAGGTCTCACTTCAGTCTTCACCAGTCTGAGGAGGGACAAAGTGAAAAGGATGAAAAAGAATTAACTTGGTGTCAGTGGAAATACTGCTCTGGAGTTTGCCCCAGCTGCCAGATGTGGAAGTGGTTGGCAGGGGCAGAAGGGCTGCAAGTTTTGGACTGGAGCAGGTTTTTAATTCTCATTGACTGATTTTTTGCAGGAAGCTCTAAAACCATTCACACAGCATCCAAACCTCCTCACCCATCCTCTTGGGATCCTGCTCAGGGGTCTAAAGCTGGTCTGGAAACCTGCAGCCGGGGAGTCTCACCGTTAATTCTGCCATTTCACCCTGCAGATCTGACCTCTTTAAGAGTGATTTGATGTTTCTTTAAGCAACACCCCGTCTCTATGAAGAAATGCCAACAGAGGGGAAGTTTCAAGCTTGCTGTTTTTATTTAAGCTGTTGGAATAGTATGGATATAATGTGAGTAACTGGACAAGCCAAGAGGGTGTCTGTCAGTCAGTGACTCAGTCTTCAGATCAGGCAGATGCAAGCCCATATAAACAGGTTCAGCCCAAAAGTCATGATAATTAATAATTTATTTTCATACATTTCAAAACACCAGATACAGTAAAGCGAGTGTTTTCTTTGGAAGCAGGCATTACTGGTTGGCTGGATTTGCTTCCCGCATCAGCAATAGTATGTTCTGAATGAGTGGAGGGAGATTCTGACCACCATTCTACCAGAGCCTACTTGGTTCTTGGTTGAAGACTGCTGAGTCTTAGGGAATCACTTTGAAATAAATTAATTCACTGTTTTGAGGTGTGTGGCACCCTCAGGTTCACATTCTATCACCTGAGGCAGTAGAGAGATCGAGTCAGCCAGGTGGGCAACTGGTGTAAACAGATTTTCAAGGTGGGGAGATTTGCTGAGTCACCCACACCAAGCAGAAAATGTCCCAGGACATTTAAAGATGATTTTAGGTCATATGAACTGCCATGTAAAACTGGGAAAAGAAATATATGGCAAAACATTCAGATGAGAGGTAGAAACATGGAGGCTTAACACATGTCCATCCAGAGTATCTGTTGAATTCCAGTGCCCCTCTTCTTGCAAAGGAGATGAGGGAAATGAGCCAGATGAGGGAAACACTAAAATCCTATTGCCTGCAGTCTGGAAGTGTTGTGCTTTGAGATCTCTTCTGTGTCCTCAGAGGATACCTAGAGGTGCCTAAAGAGATCACGTGGGGGCATCAAAACAGATCTCTTTCCCAGGCTGCTCTGGGCAGCTCCCTGGCACAAGCCTTCCCTGGCACCCTGCTCTCTAACCCAGCAGAGATGGTCCAGGCTGCAGAGTTCAGGGCTCGGGGCTGCCTTGAGGAATGTGTCAGATGGAAAGTCCTTGAGCAAAGATGAGACTCTTGTCCCTAGACACCTCGTTCAGCAGGGCTGTGAGGGATGGGATGGGAAGGATAGCAGCCTGTTCCAAAGAGGCCCTGGGACTCCAGGAGCTCTCAGCAAAGCAGGGCCCACCAGGCTGAGAGGAGCCTCACTGACTCCACATGTGCATGAGTTTGATAGGAAGGAAGCAGACTGATCCATGATGTTTTAGGGTTCATAGCAGGTGGTCACAGAGTGTTTGAGATCCCCAAGCTCTGATCAATCATTTTAATATCTTACTTGTTCAAACTTGCTGCCTGTGCACTAGGTAAAATCAATGTGGAGCAAAAATACATGCACAAATATGCAGTTAAAGTTTCCAAATTTCTCAAATACACTGTGTAAGTTATAATTAGCATAGAATTCATCACTAAGCTGCATATGATCTTGCTAGGACAAAGTAAGAATAAAGTATGCAGTATCACAAGCAGCATACCACGAGAGAAGTGGTCTCTCAGTTTTCCTACCCATGCACCTAACTTTGAGGACAAACAATATGAACCATCACACAAATCTTTACTCATGATCTCTGTTTAATGTGGTCATTTAGGAAGAAATACAAACATATATTTATTTTTAATATCACCTAGCTGTGCACGTCTTGCATTTGCCTGAACAAGGCAAAAATCCAAACTGCTTTTCTCACTCAGCTCTCAGGGAACTTGGTAGATGTCTGCTGCATCTTCAGATGTAAACCTGGGGTCACACCCGCCCTTATTTGCAGCAGCCCTATTCACATATTTTTTTTTAAAAATTAAGATATTGTTCTGTCTCCATTTACAGAATAAATGCAGTAAGTACACTAGAAAGAAGTGAAAAGCTTTTTGTAGATGATGACTCTGAAAAGTCAGTGGGCTTACAGCTGCTCATACACTTATCAGTAGCAGCAATAAAGGTCAATGGGGTTGATAAGAACAGATGTAACTTGACTTCCCTGTACAGCCTGGAATTGTTTGTGAAAATAGCCTCAGAGAGCTGATGGGTAAGAAGGAGTACTTTTTAATAGTCATCATTCCCTTGGGTACTACTACACTTCCAACACCTGCAATGACCAGTGAGCACCTCTGCCAACTAAAACACCTCTCTTCAGAAGAATATCTAATACTTTGGAATAACTATTAAATATCTAATGCTTCTTTGAAAAGTGGAGGATTAGGTTCGTGTGTCTTAGAATAAAGCACCCAAAATGGGTTTATTTGAGGGTTTTGTAAGAGGTGGAAGGGAAGAGAGTATGGAGCAGATTCTTTCACTTCAGGTCCTTCATCAACAGGACAGGAGGACATGTACAAGTTGGGGCACTGAAAAATAAACAGCAAAGCAGGTACAATCACTGACAGATATTCTCACCAGCCAAGCTCTCAGGCTGAAGACTCCAAGCTATCAAATACTTTGTCAGTCTCAGCAAGCTGGCAAATAAAGGAAAGGTTCCTCCACATAAGTCTTTGGAGCTGATCCTCACAAAGAGTGCTTTCAGGCTGAGCTCCTACTTCAGTACTCCACAGCTGGGGGAGAGTACAGTGAGTGTTATTTACGCATCCAGCAGCAGTTTATGACAGGCTCCATCTCATCTCAAGGGTCTGACATATATATGCATCGTTGTCCAATTCACAAATTCATGCATCTAAAAGTTTAATAAGCTCTTCATTTGATTTCCTAATGTTTTTCACAGAAAGTGAACATTTTTCCTGGCAGAGCAGGGACTATGAGCTCTTTTATCTGCACCCCATAAAGGTCTGGGATGTCTCTTTGAGCTTGGCCAATAATTTGAAACGAATCCAGATTTTGTTTTTCCTGCAGGTTTAAATGAAAAGTGAATGTTTTAAGTGGAAGAGTAAGAGGTACATTGAATTTGGAAATATGACCACAGCAGCAGCAGAGCTGTGGAAAAATTCAAGGAGTTACTAAATCTTTAAAACTCAATTGTTTAGAAATTAGGCACATAGTTTAAAAATGACATTTTGGCAAAGCTGAGTGAGTTACCCTTCCCATCATATATTTTATTAAACCTTTACCATATGTCCAGTCTTAACTGGCCAGGAGTGTCCCCTGGAGTGGTCCCTGGTTGCCTCCAAACCCACGAAATGATCACAGCACAGCCTTTGCTGCCATTGCTCATCAGCTCTTGAAGAAGACTTGGTGCTTGATTCTAAATTCCTGGAATCAAAGGGGAACTCCTGCCATTTTTGTTTGGCAGCAGGTCTGAGTCCTTGGGAAGGGAGGCCACTGGAGGAGATGATCTTTCTCTCCCATGATACTGCAAGTATCACAAGCTAAGCAGCTTTGAGTTTCTTAAGACTGAGTTGCTTCTCTCACGCTGTAGGAACAGAAGAACATCTGGTCCTAGCTACTGTTTTTCAACTGGATCATCTTGTGCCTCACTAAAATGAATGAGAAACACATGCAAGCTATATTTTCAAAAAGTTGTATTTCATTGATGCAACTAAAGTAGTGATTTTCACATGCAATTAGATACACAGATGTAGACAAGCAGCAATTTACACACACACACTACATTTCCAACGAGGCCCTACGCACATTCCCATCTGCTCTGCACATGCGGGGTCGGCACATGGTGCGGAGGCATGGGAAAGTATTTACATGTGCAATTGTATCTTCCCACAGCAATGCCTGGGAATTAGAAAGGACTCACTTAGACAATATTTTGGATGTAAAATCTGATGACACTTTCAATTCTGTTCTGCAGGCCCCACTATAAATAACACTAATTATTAATTATGATCTGCCTACAACAGCTCTTCCCCAGCCACTTTGCAATAGGCCAGAGACAAGGAGCTCAAATCACCCTTGTGTTATTCTGCTTTCGAGAAGTATTTTGGAATAGACGTCAGTATCCAAAGCACTTCAGAAATAGGCTGTACAGAGATGTCTTCGATACATTGATGAAGAGTGAAAAACTGAGAAGTGACTGGAGCCCCTCTGCTCTGGAGCCAGGCTGGGAGAGCTGGGGGTTGTTCAACCTGGAGGAGAGAAAACTCCAGGGAGACCTGAGACCCCCTTCCAGGGCCTAAAGGGGCTCCAGGAGAGCTGGAGAGGGACTTGGGGCAAGGGATGGAGGGACAGGACACAGGGGGAATGGCTTCCCACTGCCAGAGGGCAGGGCTAGATGGGATATTGGGAAGAATTCCTTCCCTGTGAGGGTGGGGAGGCCCTGGTACAGGTTGCCCAGAGAAGCTGTGGCTGCCCCATCCCTGGAAGTGTCCAAGGCCAGGAGCAACCTGGGCTAGTGGAAGGTGTCCCTGTCCATGGCAGGAGGGGATTAGATCTAGATGATCTTTAAGGTTCCTTCCAGCCCAAATCCTTCTGTGATAGTATGATTCTATGATAGTCCAACCTAACCAAAATGTTCAGGAGACACAGGTCAAGATCATAAAAAAAAAGTTTTTTCTTTTGAGTTTTTTTTGGAAAACCACGGGAATGTTTTCCTTACTGGAAAAGCACTGTGCTCTGAAAAATGCTACTTCTTAGGAAGAAGAGTGAGACTTTGGGAGAAGGCAAGAGACTGGGGAGTTGGCTTGGCCCTTTGCAGTGCATGCTGTCCTGTAAAACCTCTCATGGACTCTCTGCAGGCTCTCTGAATCTTAGATGTCCAGGTGATAAGATTGGAATATTAACCTTTACTTCTTTTGACATGTGAAGATAGAAGCAGGGTGTGGTGGGCTGAAATAGTGCAGTGGTTAATAACGACATTATAGAAGCCATTGATGTAAGAAAGAGAATGCTTTTTGTCTTTTCAATGCAGAACCACTGAAAAAAACCCAAACTCTAATGACATTAAAATATTTGTGGTTTTTTTCAGAGAGCACAGCAGATGCAGTGGTGAGGGCCAAGCTGCTGTGGAGCCAATACCGTGAGTTTGTTCGTTCTACCATAAGCCTTCAGTGTTGAGCGGGCTGGGTTGAAGTTCACTGTGATGATACTGGCAGTGTCTCTACCTGTGTGGAGATCCACAGCAGCTGTGACTGTCCAGGGGTTGTTCAGGTGAGCTGTTGGGATGAAAAAGCAGGTCCAGCATCAGCCACGCAGGGAGAGGGCAGCGAGTACCTTGGAGGATAAGGCTGTGGGCAGCAATAAGAGCTAATGTTCATCTCAAAACTGGGAGAAGAGTGACATGGGAAGGCCTGGAGAGGGCCCATGGACAAGAGCCAGACAAAAGTCAAAGGAGAGGTCAGAGATGGGTGAGAGCAAACTTGTGGGGGAAGGAATGGGCAGGCAGGGACTGGGGGACAAACAGGGTGTGAGGGCAGTGCCAGCCAGGCTGGGGGAGGGAGGGTCATGAGTCACAGTCACCTGAGCTCCCAGCAGCTGAATGCTGAGATGTGCATGTCCTTCCACATGGAATTACCTGCTGGAGTCCTGGCTGAGAGCTTGCAACAGACATCTGCTCATTTCTCAAAACAGACCACTTATGTGACCCCTTCAGTCCTTGTTTCTATTAACAGGCCAAGCAAGTTCTAAGTGCCAACATACTGAAGAAGTGGAAAAGTTGGTTTATGGAAGGGGAAAAAGGAGAAGGAAAAGAAAAACAAAAGCCAAGTTATTTCCACAATGTTTGCATTCCCGTGTCTTAACCACAGTATTCCCAGCACGTGCTTTTTTATAGTGCATCTGAAAACCAACCACAATGCAAAAGAAGCTTCAAAGATTTTAAGGAAAGCAAAGCTGAGAGGCAGACAAGGGAGTGAAGTCAGGCAGTGAGGAGCAGAGTACAGGAGCACTGCTGGGCTGGGCTGCCTCACGCCCCTCTCTCCTGCAGTCCCAGCCAGGACCTCGCTCTGCAGGTGACCCAGAACAGCAGCACACATTAAGGACAGGAAGATCTGTAGAACTCGGTTATTTAAGGGGTTTGAGTTTCCTTTCAGGTTGAAATACCAGGCCATGACCAAAATATGTGTAAGTGCAAGTCCTTTTTCCCTGCATTTAAAACAAAGCGAGGCCTGGTGGTGTGGATGTTACTCAGGTGGGGAGAGGGGGAGGTCAGGGACTGGAAGGTGTCTGGTGCTGCACCTAGTGGTGGATCATAGCTGGAGAGAAGTGAGCAGAGGCACTTGTGGTATTACAACAGGACATGAAAGTGTGAAATATTTCTGATATATTTTACTGGACTAGGGATGTTTGAGGGGCTGAAGGAACTAGTGCATCTGGTTGCCAAAAGCTACAAACCAAAGGCTACACCACCACTGATGTCCTCATCACCCCCACAAAATTCTTCATTACCATCACAGGCTGGGGGGTGACCTACTGGAGACCAGCTCTGGGAGAAGGCCCTGGGGGTCCTGGGGAACAACCAGCTGTCCCTGCCCAGCCGTGTGTCCTGGGGGCCAAGGAGGCCAATGGGATCCTGGGGGCATCAGGAAGAGCCTTGGAGCAGGGCAGGGAGGGGATCCTGCCCCTCTGCCCAGCCCTGGGCAGGCACATCTGCAGGGCTGGGCCCAGCTCGGGCTCCTCAGCACAGCAGGGCCAGGGAGCTCCTGCAGCGGGGCCAGCGCAGGCTGCGGAGATGCCCAAGGGCTGGAGCAGCTCTGGGAGCAGCAAAGGCTGAGGGAGCTGGGGCTGTTCAGCCTCCAGAGCAGAGCCTGAGAGGGGCCCTCCCCAGGCTGTGTCAGGGGCTGCAGGGAGGGGGCAGAGGCTGGAGCAGGCTCTGCTCGGGGGGCCCAGCAATGGCCCAAGAGGAACGGGCAGGAACTGATGCCCGGGAAGTTGCAGCTGGACAGGAGGAAGAACTTCTTTGCTGGGCAGTGACCCAGCCCTGGAGAGAGAGCAGAGAGGGTGTGGAGTCTCCTGACTGGAGATCTTGCAGAGCTGTGTGGACACAATCCTGTGCCATGTGCTGTGTGATGGCCCTGTTGGGCAGGGAGGTGGGACCAGATGAGCCACTGTGGGCCCTTCCAGCCTGAACCACTCTGAGATTACTGGCATCTATCCATTGCACAACCTGACTTGTCTGCAACAAATAAATTGCATTATGGCTTGGTCATAGTCCACTCCATATACAGTGACTCTAGAGACTGAATTAAAATGTGACCTCAGCTGATAGATTATGATCTGATCTATTATACTGCAAGATCTGAAGTCACATTTCTGCTAAGACAAAAATCTCTACTGCCCTTACAGGAATGAGTGCCCTGAGGTTGCAGAGTGCAGCAGTGCACACCAGCATCACACTGCTCACAAGACAAGCTGTGTCTGCAGTGGTTTCTTCCTTGACTAATACCAATACAGTTTGTAAACACCTGATAGCCTACGATCAAAGAGTCTGGTGCCAAGCAAAAGGGTTCAGATTAGAACACATGACACTAATTAGCAGATCCCTACAGAAGACCTCCACCCCATTTGGCTCCTTGCAGGCTGAACTCTTGGCTGGCTGCAGGACAATTCAAAAAGGTGTCTGCAGCACCAATGAACTGGGCTGGTCTGCCCTGCAGCCATGTGTTTGACTCACTGCTGGGCCCAAAGGTAGAATCATAGCATGTCCTGAGTTGGAAGGGACCCACAGGATCATCAAAATCCAACCTCTGGCCCTGCCCAGACACCTCAACAATCCCACCCTGTCCCTGAGAGCAAACCCTCCTGGAGCTCTGGCAGCCTTGGTGCTGTGCCCACTGCCCTGGGGAGCCTGGTCAGTGCCCAACCAGCCTCTGAGGGAAGAACCTTTTTGTGATATCCAGCCTAATTAGGAGAATGAGAAGTGTGATTGGGAAAGATTCCAAGCATGGAGGGACATCTATAGAGCTTAAATGGACTATTAACTTATTGGAGTGACTGTTATTCCCCAGTTTATCATTGGTTTTATATCAAGTTTAATGTACCCCCATATTATTCCCCTCTATCCCTCAGATTTTCCCGCCAAAAGTTGTTTACCACCTTGTTCTCCCCTGCTTTCCTGCTCCTCTGTCACTGATCGGTTGAGGTTTGCCGCAGTGCAGAGTGAGCTGCCATTGGTCCCTTCCCCTGGATACCCAGAAATTACACCCAACTTTCCCCTGTCTCCCAATCCTGTCTTACCCTGAGTTGTCAGTCCCATGCTCCTCCCCAGTTCTGAATCCTCCCCTCAGACTTACCCTATATAAGTTCCTGTGTTCTCTCAATAAAGGGGCATTGCACCCAGACCTGTCAGCTGTGTCTGAACCCTTTGTGTAGTGCTGCGTCCCTACCACTCCTCTGACACAGCTCCAGCTGTTCCCCCATGTCCTGTCACTGCTCACACAAAGCACAGATCAGAGCTACCCCTCGTGAGGAAGCTGCAGACCCTGGTGAGATCTGACCTCAGTCTCCTCCAGTCTAAACACGTCAAGTGCCCTCAAAAGCTCCTGGTATGGCCCCTCCAGGCCCTTCACCATCCTCCTGTCCCTCCTTTGGACATTTTCTAACAGCTTTATATCTTTCTGATATTGTGGCACCCAAAACTGCCCCCAGGACTCAAGGTGAGGCCGCCCCAGGGCAGAGCAGAGCAGGACAATCCCCTCCCTGATGCCCCAGGACAGGGTTGGCCCTCCTGGCTGCCAGGGCACTGCTGACTCAGGACCAACTAGCCATCAACCAGGACCCCCAGGGCCCTTCCCAGGTCACTGCTCTCCAGTCTCTCATTCCCCAATCTGTCCCTGTCCCCAGTGCAGAATCTGGCACTTGTCCTTGTGAAACCTCATAGGCAGCCAAGTGCAATAAAGTATTTTCTAAGCAACTCTTATCTATGTTCAGGAGTCTGGAAATAATTCCCAAATTAAATGGAAAATTAATTCCTAAGCCACCTAAGCATGACTGGCATGACAAATGGTGAGGTGGCTACCTGGAGCCATGGCTGCCTGTCCCCTTCCCTCAGTGTCTCAGCTCAGCAGCTCTTCTTGGTGCAATGACTGGGATTGTTGTGTTCCTTTAAGGCCCCTGTCTGAGCCACAGACCAGAGTGTGACTCTCAACTGGCTGGAAACAGCATAATTATATCAAAACCAGTCAAGTAGCAGGGCTGTGACCCTGACCTGCTTTGTTCTGTTGAGGTTTTCTGTGGCTTTTTTATTGCATTGCACAGGTTTTCACTTTGCGACTCCCAAGGCTTCTCCCTCGTGGTTTGGGATCTTCACAGTGGGTCTTGTGCAGAGACCAGAGTATCAATGTGAGTGCTCAGCATCATAGTCCAGCACCGCATCAATATGATTATTGTTACATTACTCTCAGCCTGGCTTCTGTAAAGATTGCAGATCTGCTGGCTAAGACATTGTATGTCTCCAGTGTCAGAGAGAGCCACTGCTGAAAAGGCAAAGTCTAAACTATTGTCCCAGTCTAAGGCAAGAGAAGAGAGCCCTAGAAATAGCTGAGGTTTTTGAGAAAGTATGGCTCCTACAGTTGGGTCTAGCTCAGATGTTCTCTGGGCACTGAATTAATGTAACCAAGACCTCAGAAGAGCATCCTGAACCTCCCAGTTTTGAATCATTTTGGTGTAACCAGGGGGAATTTCACAGGTCCATCCTTTCCACCAGCATCACTGTGCCCCTATTGGCACTGGCACTGCATTGCTTCTGTACATATCTGGATGTCAGGTGGCCTGCTGAAATCCAGAAGGGGACTTGGAGTGTATTTTGGGATATGCAAAGTGTGACCATGAGCCTGGCTTATGCATTTCCAGGGTAAATAGTCTCTGCATGCAGCACTGAGCAGTGCAGTGCACACACCACCAGGCTGGTGCACCCCTGATGTTAAGGACCCAAAGTCTGTGTACTACGGCAGATCTGCAGTTTCTGCTCCTGTTTCCACCCCAGGCACGTGTGGCTGACTCCCAATTCCCACTGGGATTCCCTATAAAGCTCTGACCTCCCCTGTCACATCTCACGAAGCTGGGAGCTCCCTGCTTCAGCAGCCGCCCATTTGAGTGAGGATGGTCCTGCCTCTGGCATCGCTCCCTCTGGGCAGCAGAATTTTGAGACAGTCAGTGTCCTAGCCAGTACATATCCCTGCAGCCTGTTTGCCACCCCAGCATCCTCTCCAGACACAGGGGACAGCAGTGGTCACTCAGCTAGTGAAATACTGTCACTGCAAAGCTCCAAGCAGATGCCAGGAGCCGCTTCCCAAGCAGTGAGTCCATCCCATGTGATGGAGCTTCTTTGCTCTCTGAGGGTTTTGTCAACACCTCAGTCTTATTAAAATGTTGCTTTTAAAGTCAATTTCCTTTTCTTTTCTTTGTAGTTTATAGAGTGTTGCTGAAGACCTTCTCCCAGGCTAAAATGAGGATCAGTTCCAGGTTTGCAGTCATATCAAAAGTGGGTTTGTGATTTATTTCAGGGGTGCTTGTGTAATTACCCATACCTCACACATACCTCCCGTTCACACTGAGTTTCTCTGTAGCTAATGAGTCTTCTCAGAGAGGAGAAGGAGGAGGTCTGGTTGATTCACTTAACCCCGTACAAATTAATGAGCTTCTCTGTAAAGACAGTGGGTCCTGAAAGCTGTCAGGTCTCATTGTAAGTGTAAGTGGCTCAGCTTCCTTAAACTGAACATTTCAGACACATTTTGCCAACATCATATTGATGTTCTCTTTTTTTCCATTATTTCTGTTTGGGTCAAAATGTTGATGGATTTGTCTTGCCATTATAGCTTCTATCATCTATAGCAGTGTGTTGCCTACACAAGCCAGGGTTTGGCCAATGGTGCCCCAAAAAATACTCTTAAATACTTGGATATCTGAATCCAACATATGCTCATGCTGGGAAATGTTTGGAGCAGTGATTATGTTTCAGAATTATAAAATGCTGCCTTTGGTACCAAGTTGAAGTGTCTTGGCACACAGTGATGGGATGAGCTTTGCCAACATGCCATCCCCATGTTGGGACATCTCTGCAGGACTGCATTTTTGCACCTATAGATCTGGGCATATCTGTACATTAGAGAGAGGGGATGCAAAGCAGAACTTGCTGGCGTACCTGCAGGAGGTGTGATGGACCTTTGGGCAGCCCATTAAAGCAGACAGGCGCTCACCAGCCCTGGGACTGGGAGGCGAATGTGGCAAGTGGACAGTGCCAGCTACTGACCTGTGTGCCAGCCCACGTGCAGAGCAGCTCGGGGCAGCCATTGAACTCTGTCTGCAGAGAGCTGTGCACTGGCCCCCAGCATAAATGAGAGCAGCCTGGAGACTCTTCTAAATTACGGGACTGCTCCAGTCCCAGAGGCAGGAACACATCTGGCTGGGCTCCCATCAGGGGATAAGGCCTGGAGGTGCTACTTTGGCTCTGTCTCACAGTCAGACTTCCCTTTACTGGGGTGATCATCTCTACAGATGCTTGTACAGGGCTCGGGCTATCAGAGCTGGGAAACAATTTCCATCTTTCCTTTGCTGGAAAGACTAATCCTGATGTAAAGTGTTGTCAGCCACCATGCCTGAATTCTCTGGCCAACCTGCCCCAGGTAGGGTCACCCTTCTCTCCCCATCACCAGCAGCTCTCTTTAGGATTCCTTGACAAGGACCTGCCCCAGTGCTGCCTCTTTTTCTGCCCAGAGTGTGGATGAAAACCAGCAAACACACATTCAGCTGATCTCCAGGTGCCACCTGAGGTCAGACAACCTCTTCTGACCTTGTCCAACCCTTGTGCTGGATACTGGGCTGACCTTAGCAAAGAGGCTCAAAGCAAGTGAAGGTCGCCCAGACTGACATCTCCTCCCAACCTCCCGCCCTCCCTGCATGCTTATGAAGACAAATCCAGACCCTTCATGTTTAAATTCTCTAGACCTGAGATACTGTTCTACTGCTGCTACTGTCTTTTAAAAGTTTTTAAGCTTTTACAGTTTTCTCTAATCACTCAAAAATTAATTTTTGAAAAGGCAACCAGGAAAAAAACCAGCAAACCACCAGTGCAAACTAGTCACTAGCCCCGATAATGTCACTTTTTCCCGGAATGGGGCATTATCAAAGCAGACTAATGAAGTCTCGTGTTAATACAAAACAGTTAATTCACTTATTTCCAGGTGATTTAGCTACTGCTGAGGATGAAAACCCTTTTAAGTATGCTCCCCCTGCACAGGTCAGCTGGAGAAGGCAGAGCACAGGCCACTCTGAGCAGCAAAGGGCAGCGCTTGTGCTCCCCATCCCAAATGAGCCATGGAGCCCTGGACCACAGCACTGGCTGTGTGCACAGCTCTGTTTTCCCCTTTGAATTAAGCAATAATCAATCTTCATATTGGCTTTCTGCTCAGGAGGAAAGTTTATTTCAGTGCCTGTGAGTATTCTGAATCTCTTCAACTGGCAGAAAAAAGACATGAGAAAAAATGGATATAATTTTTTTTAGTGCACATCCAAACAAATTAGTGTGATTTCAGATGTATAAGCTAACATATCTCCTTGCATAAGCATAATTCTTAACTTCAGGTAAGAGTTTTGAAGATCTAAATGTTTGGGATTTGGAAAAAAATGTGCCTGCTAATGAAATCCTGTCAATCTGATGGCCAGGCTCACCTCCCACATCAGTCCCTTGTCCCAGATGCTCTGGTCTAAAAGCGTCCTGTCCCAAAAACGAGGGCATTCCCAAGAGAAGGAAGAGTGTTCAGCTTTTACCTTCTCAGCCTTATCAAATGGGAAATACAATTGTTCACACAAAGGCTGAACCACTGCCCACTGAGCTCCAATCTCTGTGATGGATTTTGTAAGACAGAAGATATTAATTATAACAAAAAAGTTTTATAGACAAGCTTAAGTATTTGCAAGATATGTATCTTTAAAGATGTTATACAAAGCACACCTTTTCAGAGACAACACACATTAAATGGACAATAATAATGACAAAGTATTAACCCTGACAGAAGATGCTGAAAATTTTAGAGCTTTGGGGAGAATTTCTGCAAAATTAGATTTTCCTGACAAAAGTCTCCTGTTATTCTGTCACTCTACTGGGTGTCTGGAAGGAGGTGAAAGTTGGGAATTAGACACTCCCACTCCTCTCCCAAACACCATTTATTTCAGTAGCAAAACACCCTCTCCCAGTTCTCCTCAGCATCTCCCAGTTTGCTTTTTTCATAGAACCGTCACAGAATGGTTTGGATTTGAAGGGACATTAAAGACTACCTAATTCCAAACCCAGTCATGGGCAGGGGTCCTTCCCCTGACCAGGTCTTGAACTCTCCCAGGGTTGGGGCACCCATGACTTCTCTGGGCAACCTGATTATTTATTTTTTTCTAGAATTAATACTTTCAGACAAAAAGGAACATGGGGCCAGGAGGCTGTGTTAATGGTTGTGTGACCAAGCTTGTTTTGTTCTGGCAGCCTTTCTTTGTGATCTTAATGATCTCTTCCATTTATTTGATTGCATGTTTAGGGCTGAATGTAACTCCCAGGAAATCTGGTACAGTTCAGCTGACCTGCCCAAGAGAGCAAAATATGGCTGTTTGTAACCGTGATGGGATGATCTGGAGTCCCCCAGATGGAAGGTGCTATGCAGGAATTGAAAATTCTGATCTTTTAAGTGCTGGGGGAATGATGTCTGTGCATGGCTATGTCAGCCTGGGGGAGTACAAAGTGGGTTCCCATATGGTCAGTTTTTAGGATTTCTCCTGTTTCAAATCTGCATAAATGGCCCACTCAAGGAGGCCAAACTATTAGAAACAGCTGACAATGAAAAAGGGGGAGGTGAACGCCAAGCAAGCAGCAAGTAAACTATGTAACTGAGCTGACAGATGGCAAATTAATGTTGTCAAATAGAAAGAAGTACATAAAGCTAAGGAGCACTATGACCAGATTGCTTTCTTGCACATGAAGTCTTTAATCATATGTATATCCTTGCTATTTTTACTCTAATGAGATTGGGAAAGAAAAATAAGACTGAGGCATCAAATTTAAGCTGAATTTGCTTTGAATCCACAAGAAATTGAAGCCCTTATAGAAACAAGGAGAATTATTTGCCAGGCAAAATTAGTGTCACAGATGAACTTGTTTATGCTTCTGAATTTTGACATGTTTATTTTATTGGTAATACTGCTGTAGTGAAAGAGCGTAATAACCAGTGTAGATAAGCAGTCAAAGGAAGTCAAGTGAAAACTGATGTTCATGGAGCTTTTACCCTTAGGCAAAGGCAAAATAAGAACCCAACCCACCAAAACCCTTCTGTCTACTCATTGGTAAAAGAAGGGGGAAAGAAAAAAAGAAAAAAAACATTTCTGTTGTAAGATACAACTTGATGAAATACCAATGGGGCAAGTAAATGAACATCAAATAATTGGACATCAAATAATTCTGAGTTTTATACTGAGAATACAAATTTGATGTGTTTCATGTATTTCTTTATTGGTAAGTGTGAGCATGTCTTTTAATCAAGAGGTTAATGTGGGCTCTGACAACTATTAAGGTGTTCACACCTCTGATTAAAGGGAGAATAGGCCTGTATTTGACCAAGGAGCTTGGTAAACAAATACATCAATCATGGGAAAATATCCCCCAGCATGTTCCTGGCCAGAGAAAGCCGCCAAAGCAGTTAAAAGGAAGCAATTTTCCACAGTGCTTGGAGGTAGGTAATATAAAATAATCCATAATTAAGTTTAATCATGGCTTATCAGACCTTTCTAGGACTGTGAGCATTGTGGTTAATGTTTAACATATTGCATTTGCTACAAGTTTCCTCTGATGCCATTTCAGTGATACGAGCCCATTTCATTGGGAAGTGCAGATGTGACAACTGTGCCTGGAGCCCAGATTCATCACTGATGTGACTTGGGACAGTGCAGCAAGCGCTGAGATTATGGTCCTCTGCTAATAAAAAAAGGGTTTGCTCAATGGAGCCAATGGAACAATCCAATTTCCACATACGAGCCTGGCTCAGCTGTTGGAATGGCCAGATCCAAATCCTTCTGTCTGAAAAGAGGCTCAGGGGAGACCATGTCACTCTCTGCAACTACCTAAGAGGAGGTTGCAGCAAGGTGGGGTTCAACCTCTTCTCCCAAGGAACCAGTGACAGGACAAGAGGAAATGGCCCCAAGCTGTGCCAGGGGAGGTTCATGTTGGACATCAGAAAGAATTTCTTGTGGAAAGGGTGATCAAGCCTTGGAAGGGGCTGCCCAGGGAGGTGGTGGAGTCCCCATCCCTGGAGGTCTCCAGGGAAGGACTGGACATGGCACTGAGTGATCTGGGCTGGGGGACAAGGTGGGGGTCAGGCACGGGGTGGACTGAATGATCTTGGAAGTCTTTTCCAACCTTAATGATTGTACAATTCTATGATTCTTTGATTTTATTGACTTAAACAAGAAGCTACTTCAAGCCCCTTGCAAGGACAGTAGTTCTTTTACTAGCGGGGGGAAAGAAGGACCTTCTACTTGAAAAGCAGTATATGCCTTCTCTTCTTGCCTGCATCAAGCAAGGAACAGCCCTTGAGGTCAGAGCTGGTTGAGAGATGGGCTTTCCAGCTCAAGAGTGCAGAAGATGATGTAGTCGGCAGTGGCCAAGGCTGTTTGCTGAAGAACTTGTGTGCCCATCCCACGCAGCCTGTGCTTTTACAAAATGGATTTACATTAGCAGAGAGTAAGGACATCTTGTTGCTTGACATGCCCTTCCCTTCACTCTGTTTTCCCTAAGTCTAATGGAAAGTGGACAGTCTGTTACATCAGGCTGTCTAGTATAGGCAAGTTGTCCTTGCCTTGTCCTACAGGACAGTGTCTGCTGGCACTGAAACCAACGCCGGCAGATACAGAGGGAACAAGAGGAAAATGGTGCCTGGTGGTTTCAAACAGACCTGACTGCAAGTGATCACCCCCTAAACCAAGTGGTGGCACCAGCTATACCAGAGGATGGCATTAAAAGCCAGTGGGTGACACCAGAGGTGAAATCAGGGCTTCAGCTCCAGGCATGAGATGCCATAAATGAGATACCTGTCATGAGGACAGGTATCACTGTCATCACTGACAGAAGTGATGGTGAGAGGAGAAGCTTCTCCCTGAGCACCAGCACCAGCAGTAGCAGCTCTGCACCTGCATTAAGTACGGTGTCAAAGATTTTTTTTTCTAAAGAGTGCAATTTACTGAACTTTCAAATCCTAAGATATTTTTACCTGCACATAGCCACAACAGCAACAAAGTCACAAAGGAATCCTTAACCTATTCATCCCATTGGACAGTATATTTTATCAGAAATATAATAAATTGGAGGATGATGTGGGAAGATCTGGGAAAACCACCCTGACCAGTTCACTACAATCAGTGCTAATGCTGGAGAAAGTTGGTTTTCTTCACTTTTGCACCAGTAGTGTGTAACATCGCAGCCAGTAACACAGGGATCTCAGAGGCTTTTACTAAATCAGATCCTTCAAGAATGATACATTATGATGCCATTCAGGATTAACAGATCTATATGAAGACATATATACAGTTGAATAAGTCAGGGCTGCAAGCTGAAATCTCAGTCTGACCCTAACAAGGCTCATCTTTGTGGCCTCAGGCCATTGGGGCTTCTTAGGAATGTGGTTTCATTTTTCCAAAATGTCCAACTTCTTGTATACCTCTAAAAGAGAACATTTGCATGTGAGTAATCCCAGGGCTGAGCACGATTTTCAGATCTGCTGCTCTACAATATAAGCATATAACACTTATTTCAGTGTAATGCTGCAGATCTTCTCTTCTTAGTGTCTCAGCATTTAAGTAAAGCTGAACAAAGCTTTGCAGGCAGAGAATTTTTCTTCCCATTTCAGAAAGAAATCCAGCCTGGATTAAAATGGGAACTCTTTATTAATCAAAATATGTCATTTAATACTGTCAAAATAGATGTTCATATGTACTGAGATGACATTTACAGAATTTAATTTATATCTTTAAAACTGAAAAACGCAATCCTGAAAAAAGAAAAAGTTTGCTGAAATGTGAAGTATCTTAATTTTGATAAAAAATTTGAAGCAAATATTCTGGAAAGGGGGCACAGTTTGAGACATCCTTCTTCCTTTGGCAGTTCTTTGGTGAAGTGGAGAATGGGCTATTCACAGAGTTACCCTTTTAACTGGCTGAGAGAATATCTGCTCACTGCTTCTCAAACCTGCCCCCACAGCTTTATGTTTAAATGTTGATTCCCAGTTTTTCATTCAGGCCTTCATATTTTCCAGGTCCCTTTGAATCCAGAAACATCTGGACTTAGGCAAGCCTTCATTTATTTTCACTCTGGCCTCACTGAGCCACACCAGGGGTCTCATGAGCAGGTGTGTGACTTGCAGGCTCCAAGGCTGTGAGTGCCAAGAGTCCTTGGCATGCCCCAAGGGCTTGTGACTCCCCACAACACGTGGGGATGAACTCCTGATCCTTTATCACTGAGTTTCCACGAAAATATCCCACCCTCAGCCTGTGAGTGGAAGGGAGGACAGGAGGAAGAGGCGGAGCTCAGGTCAAGCTCCCTCGTTAAGTGTAGAGCTAATGCAGACGCCTCATTTTAAGTGTGTCCCAGGGCAAGTGACTCATTTTAGACGTGCTTAAGCAGTTTGTGAGTCAAGGCTTTAGGTTTCCCAGGATAGACCTGCTCTCTCTGCAGCTCTGGGGTCTGGAACAGAGGGAAATGGGTTTTTGTTTGGGCTTCAAAGGTTGACCACATGAGGGTGGGGAGGCTCTGGCACAGGTTACCCAGAGAAGCTGTGGCTGCCCCATCCCTGGAAGTGTCCAAGGCCAGGTCGGACGGGGCTTGGAGCAACCTGGGACAGTGAGAGGTGTCCATGGCAGGGGGTGGAACAAGATGATCTTTAAGGTCCCTTCCAACACAAAGCATTCTGTGATTTCATGATTCTATGTTCCAAACAACAATTAGCCATTTGCAAGCGGTAGAAAAATTGGTGCAGTCCACCAGCTGTCCCCATGGTGAATCAAATTTTAAGTATGAAGGGCTGTAGGTAATCCTGTTATCGCAAATGATGAGGCCTGGAGAAGGCTCGAAGGGGGTGACAGACATCTTCCCTCTCATGGCACAGGATGGAGCTGTACCCTCCTGGCACAGCAGCTTGTACTTCCCTGCCAGTCCATGGCATTGGGCTCAGCTCTTCCAGAGCTGTGCAAATAAAAAACCAGCTAATAAATAAAGTGTTTGCTGTTTCTCTGGCAAAAGGAAGAAAAGCTACAAAATCCCCACCTACAATAGATTTTTTTTTAATGTGGTTGGATGGGAGCTAAAAGTCTATCACAAAGATGCTGCTTTGGCTTTGATTTGACACTAGATTTTAGTCGGTCCAATGGAATTTTAATGCTATGGCCAAATATAACATCAAATAATGAAAAACTTCAATGATAAACATTAACACAAACAGGCATCGAGTATATTAAACATCTTTTAGAATGCAACAGGCCAAATCTGCAAATTGGGAACAGGTCCCTGTGCTGGCACATTATAAAAACAGGCTTCAGTTTGCCATCTCCAGGACCTGCCGATGGAATACAGTGGATATCTGAGTTAGACTCCATTACGTGTTTAGATTAAACTCTATGTAGCATTGATTCAACTATTTATTTTGGCTACAAGGAACCAGTGTTCAAACATGGGTGCCTAAATGGGATGTCCATAGCCCAAATCTGCACTAAGGGGACTAAGTGCTTATTTTGTAAATCTGGCTACTGAGGCCAGCAGCTGAGCCCAAGCCTCATGAAGCCAGTGTTGAAAATGGGGCCGAATTTTACAAAACTCAGGGCCTGCAGTGTGTGCTTGGGGTTTTTCAAAAATGGAAAATCCCTGGTAGCTCCCTGGGGGTGCAGGTGGGAGGGCTGAGACCAAAAAGTCCCGCCTGGGCTCACAGCGTGTCTCCTGCCCCAGGCTGGGCTCACCCTGGGTGCTGTCCCTGCTGTCCCAGCCCCAGCTGTGCTGATCTGAGTCAGGCACCCTCGATGGATGGAGCATGGCCAGAGCACCAACTCATCTAAAATTTGACACATCAAAATAAACTCTCAAACTGCTACTGTCCAGCTGAAATGGATTCATTTGTTCCTCTTTGACTGTCCAGGTTTTAAGGGGTTGCCTGCCGCACATTAAGGTTGTAGGGACTAATGGCTAAAAAGCATCTGATGCGGGTTCAGCTGTCCTGGTTTTTGGGACACTGTGTGGTTTTTGGTGACTAGGAGTCCAGTGCTGGAGACACACACACTGGATTGAGAAGTGGTGCTTCTGCTTTTCTCAGTAAGTAAATAATAAATAAAGCAATAAATACGTCCTGTGAATAAGTCTGCCACTAAAATAATTTCCTAGCTATAGAACCAGTTCATACTTGAACCCCCATAGCATGCAAAGGCACAAACATGTCGCCTGAGCATTATATCCTTCTGTAGGCAACTGGGCTATATCCCAAATGCCAGCTTCCAGCGGGGTTGTTTTCCCCACTTTGATTTTTAATTACTGATCACATGGAAGGATGGAGAGAAAAGGCCCAAGTTTGTTTTTTTTTTTGTTCCTCATTTAATAATTTAATTTGTATTCTGATCTTCAAATCCCAATAGCATCATGTGAAGTACAGAAACTCAGCAGGGGAAGGGGGGGGGAGGGATAGAGGAGGGAGCCAGGGCTTTCTATTTCCATATGGTGAGCCTCTCTTCCTCACCATCACAGCTTGTCATCTGTCTTCTTTTAAACTTCAGATCCCCTTTAAAAATCTTCCCAGCAAAGAACGGGCTATAAATGTGACATAAAGACAGTTCAAGTGAAGAGATTACCATGGGGTAATTGTGAAGCATGATTTCATTACAGGATTTCTTTACACGCGGGCAGGGATGCAAGAATAACCCAAGCCACGGGAACTGTGCATTTCTGAAGTGGTGTGCAGTGGCAGGACTGTTATTAATATTCTGGGGAGATTAGCCTGTATATTCCCCTTTCATTTACATGGCAGACAAAATGATTCCTGTTTTTCTCGTAGTCGAAACTGGGATCAGAGTAATGACTACCTGGATTTACCTGGTTTTAAAAGGGATAACCATTGTGGCACAGCCGAGCCTCCCACCCCACTGCATCGCCCTGCTAGGGACTACTCAGTATTAATATCCCACCAGCAGAAGGAAGGAAATTTTTCCAGTTTGGAGACTTTTTGTAAAGCAACAATAAGGTTATCTCCTGATGTACAACCACGGGAGAACAGCACAACATGTTTCACCTGAGATTTTGTGTCCCGAATGCTGCTCACATGCAACGCTTCAGAGCATCTTTCTTAATTAATTCATGCAAACTGTGCTTCAAAAATAAAGCTGATAGTTCATAATCTAATTCACTGTAGTGAAAGCATCCCTGCAGCTGATTTCCATGTAAGCCCCACACAGTGGGTTATTGCTGTGGGTGCATGGAGGCACAGCATTCCCAACAGCTCATTTGCTGTGAATACTCTGGGTGCCATTAAAACATAATAATTTCTGCAAAAGGGCCTCGCTTTCCGCCTGTGCTCTGCTCCTGCTCCTGCAGAAATGGTTTGCGTTGCTGATGGGGCAGTAATGCCATGGGCCGGGTCTGGTAGCAGGAGGGGATTTTTGGGGAGCAATGAGGGTATGCACAGCCAAAGACTGTCCCAAGAGTCCTTCACAGCCATGCCACAAACACTGCCTGGGCATGGGGTGTGTGGCAATGGCCTGCACAGTTCCGCTGTAAGGAGGGAGATTGAAATGTGGGAGTTCCTGGCTTGGGTCAAGGTATGTTTCTTTCTGTCCCTGCACACTGACATAGCCAAAGCATGCTCTGTACCAGAGCCATCACTTCTTTCTTTCCTTGTCCCAGAGATGTGCTGCAGAGAAGACTCAGAAGACAGAAGCACAGGGTGTACAGGGCAGTGCTGTGCTGCCATGGCACCCAGCTCACAGCTCGGAGAGGACTTGGCTGGAGGCAGCTCCGTCCATCCAGGTAAGGTGGTGCAGGTACAGAAGCTCCTCTGGGGAGACACAGCCATGCAGCCCCTACATCCCACTGCTTCTGCCCACCCAGCCCTCCCCAGGGCTGCTTAGCAAGTGCCTCTTTTTCCTTCCCTCCCCTCCTGCAGATGACAGGGAAGGCATCAGGTCACGCCTGTGCAGTACCTGCTTCAGGCAAACCCAGGCCATTGCCCTCTTGGGAATCCCACTGGACCTACAGAAACTGTTGCAGGACCCAAAGTGACCAGGTGGCCCAACCCCAGTAGGCTGTGCCAGGGTTTCCTGATGTTCCTGCTCCATTCTGATGAAACATTATACAGAAAGATATAGGCAAAGCATTATGCTCACAGCCTTTGCCAACAAGTTATGTTTTAATGTAATTTAACTGTAATCTCAGAGTGTTTTTGTTAGCTATAATTAGTAAAATATGTCTGTTTTCTGTGTTCCTTGAAGATGTCTGAACTCCTGCCAGTTCCCTATAGTTTTCCTGACATGCAGTGTAACAAGCAGACCACCAAAATGTATTTACCAATAACTGTTTATTTACATTCCATGAAATCTAATAACATTTGCTGTCTTCATTCGGGATAAATGCTCGCCAAAGTGTAAAGCATAAAAAAATAAACACTGCCTTACTTTCTAACCCAGTCCACAGAATATTTTGTTTTTGCTCAATTTGCCCTGCCTGTTAGCATTTTGGCATTCTGCTGCTTGGAAGTTGAAAAAAACCAAAAAAGGTTGAAAAAGTTCTGTAATGTATCTTCCTGTTCAGTCCAAAACCTTGGAGGGATTTCCTGGACATTTTATTTTTTGTTTTAAAGTCTGCACAAGGCTGGTATTTAATTTCTTTGTTTTCATCTCTCACAAGTGTTTGAAACCATATTGCAGAGAAAATATCCAGGGCACTGAACAGCAGCGGAGCTTGGTGTTGCACCAGTGCCAGTGTAAAGCACTTCTCCTTCTCCCAGAGTCATGAGCTTTGCTGGTGTAAAAATACTCAGAATTAGGTCTGTATCTTGTTACTAACCAAATCTGCTCTTGTTCAAGAAAGTGTAACTGAGGGCAGAGTTGTCATCTCAAATCTCAAACAGGTTCCTCTCCTCCTGTATCTGGTTTTGTTTATATGAGTACATGCTTGCTCAAAGCCCACAAATTCAGATGGTGTAGGGAGGAGAGGTCACACACAACAGCTGTGGGTGGTATCCACAGCTGGCAAAATCTGATGCAACCCCGTTAACGTCAGCGATGCCTGGTCCTAGCCCAGCTGGGGGCTGGGCTGATGTTTGTGCCTGGCTCTGTAACGCCCGGGATGGCATCGGTCTCCGAGCGCATCGCAGGAGTCAGACACATGTGGAGCAGCTGGGTGGACTCTGGCAGGCTGTGTGTGCACAGTGTGTGCCAGACTTTCCTGGTGTCATTGGCAGGTTGTGCCATGATCCAGGCAGAGCTGGGCAGAGCAACAGCCTTTTCTGAGTTGAGCAGTGAGATGGGTTTGAGAAGGACCAGAAGTCCCCGAGTCTCCCGCGCTGATCTGACAACATGCAGCAAACGCAGCCGCTGAACGTCACCGCGTCCCCTCCCAGGGCAAGGACAGCCAGCAGAGCCTGGGTGGCTGCAGCTGCAGGGAGCCTAAAGACCTCATACATTTGGCTGTTGCTGCTCCTCAGCTGCTGTGCCAGCGCCCTGTGTCTGCCCTTGCTGGGCTTCAAGCTGTGCCTGGAGCGTGGAGCTGGCACAGGGCTGCCCCAGCGCTCTGTAGCCAGCCCTGGGCTTTCATCCTGCCTGAAGGACTTTTCCTGCAAATTCACCCAGCCCAGCCACATCTCTCTGGCATGGGATTTGGGGGGCCTTTCACACCATCTAGACAACACCTGTTCAACTAGGTCTGAGGTCTGAGAAACCTCAGGCATGCTTTGGAGAGGCAGCTCTGGGCCATGTGTCTTTATGGGGCAGCAGTCCCTTTTCCTGGGGTACAAAGTCAGTGTGCCTAGTACAAAACCTAGAGGAGCCCCAAACCACAAGTGAGACCATGGTACTGCTGCAGCTTTGGAGAATTCACTTTTAGAGATGCTCCCTGGAAAGCCATCTCCAATTTTACTGCTGACACAACTGGTACTTTGTTAAGGTAGAACCTTCTGCACTATTCTGGATGCTTTCAGTTAAGGAGTTCAACAGACTGAATGTTAACAAATTAAGCCTCAGATTAATAGAGTTCTCCAGGAAATTCTGAGCAGCCCCATTCTGTGGCAGAGATCATAGGAGACATCCTCAACTCCATGTTTCCAAACTGCCTTGGGCTCTCATCTCTGTACTAGTGAATTGAGGGTAAAACTTTCCCTGCCTTTAAATGAGAGCAAAATTTCAAAGATTTTGGGGGGCTTCCTTGAAAGATATCAGCATAAAGGTAATAAAAGTGAAACTCAAAATCCAATCCAAGCAAATACAGCTGTTGGTGCAGGATGAGGAGCCTGCACTGTCATCATCTCCCTCTGAACTCAACAGTGGTGGCATGGAGTAACAAATTGCCAACCTACTCAGGCTTCTGGCAGAGCTCAAGTAAAGATCCTTTGGGATAATTAAAAAAAAAAAAAAAGAACCCTGAAAATTGTCAGTTACCCCATAGAAATCTGTGATTTCTTTTGTTGCATTTCTGTAATTCCTGTCATTTTCTAGTTTCAGTTTTCTCATGGGTAAGGTTTGCATTGGTACTATTTAGATGCTTTGGGAGCAGAGGAAGGAGAGGGGTTCAAAATGCATTAAAAAACTCCAAGGAAACTCCTCTCCTGTGCCCACACTCAACAGACAATGCACGCCTCAGCACTCCACCAGTGTTCCGGTGGGATGCTCAGTAAATTGAGCTGTAAATAACTCCATAAACTGTCTCCTGCTGAAATCGTGTGCCCTAAAGTAAAGAGCTTTCAAATGCAAGTGCACAAAGATGCAACACGGTGTGATGGGCACGGAGATGAAATCAGCCAGGAGGTAGATGTGCTTGCACGGCTGGTCCTGCCCCTCCAGTACCAGTCCTACCCCTCAGGACCAGTGCTGTCCCTCCAGCACCTGGCATTGAGGTATTCCAGTGCTACCTCAGCAGCTGCTTTGGCGGGTGGTTTTGTGCTCCATTAAACCACGCTGGGCTCAGCCATCAGGGTGCTGTCGTGTGACCCAGCCACTGGCCAGTCAAGAGGGTTGGTTTTGAGCATTAAGTACTGCTATAAACCAGCTCTGGCATGTTAGAGGCCAAGAATATTTCCTAGAGAAGATAAATACTGGGAAGTGAGAAACAAAATAGAAAAAGAAAATTGTCATGTGCCAATAGAAGGAAAAACCAGAAGAAAATGCTTCTACACCATGTTTACAACCAAGCTGTCCCAAGGTGCTTGGTACACTCGAGGAAGATGTGGCTTTAGAGTGGGAGAGGAAATCACCTTAGGACTTCTGGACCACAGGAAAAATTTGGGAGATAAAGGCTAAAATTAACAAACAGACCCAGCAATAACAGAATCCCTTGGTAGAAGGGAGATTTCCTTCATCACATAAACGTGACCAAGCACAATCCCCAAACGTTTATTCATCAGCCCCTTTATTGCAAATTCTGGTTCTTTATCATTTAAGCTGGAAATTTCTCTATTTTCTATCTGTAAAAGCAACAACAGATACCCAGTGTGACAATCTGGGCCCTTTGACAGTGGCAGGAGAAAAGACTCGAGCCAGGCTGGGAGAGTTGGGATTGGTCAGCCTGGAGAAGAGAAGGTCCCGGGGAGACCTTAGAGCCTCTTCCAGTGCCTAAAGGGGCTCCAAGAGAGCTGAAGAGGGACTTGGAACAAGGACATGGAGTGACAGGGCAAGGGAGAATGTCTTTAAGATGAAAGAAGGTAGGTTTAGATTAGACATTAGGAAGAAATTGTTCCCTCTGAGGGTGGTGAGGCCCTGGCACAGGTTGCCCAGAGAAGCTGTGGCTGCCCCTGGACCCCTGGAAGTGTCCAAGGTCAGGTTGGACGGGGCTTGGAGCAACCTGGGATAGTGAAAGGTGTCCCTGCCCATGGCAGGGGGTAGAACAAAAGTTATTTTTATAGTCCCTTCCAACCCTTATAATTCTATAAAACTGCAACATTGTAAAAATTATAAATAAAGCAGCCCAAGAACATTAAGTTCTTATAATTTATTGGAACTTGTTAAAGTAGACCGGTCTGCTTTTTTTCATTTGCAGTTGGGATTCTCTGTGAAGGTGTATGGAGAGTGCAGAACTGGATGGGCTTTAAGGTCACCTGGCTGAGAGTGACTGCCCCCAGCTGAGCGTCGGCTTCGTGCCTTTACAAAATGCTCGGCAGAGGAGGCAGAAAAGTAGGTCAATCTCTGCTCACAAATACACCTCTTACATGTCGCCAGTTCTAATGAAATTAGGGAATGAACCAGTATTAAAACCTGGGCAAAGGAGATCAAAACTCGGTTGAACTCTCATAGGGACAGCGAGTCCAGCTGTAGCTACTGACTAGTCCATGTGTAAAAAAACTTTAGAAATCAAATAAAATAAAATAGTCCTATGTGTTCTTAAAGAGAAAAAAAAATAGCAAAAGCAAGGGGAAAAAAGCGACTACCTTAACACAGCATTTGGTGCAGACATAGCCCTGGAGCCCTCCTTGTCTGTACCCCCACTCCTGACTCTTTCCTTCCTCTTTCCAACACTCCAGCTATTTTTTTTGTAATCTATTTCACAATCAAAAGCTGCTTTTCAAGAAAAAAAATAAAACAACAACCCAAAAAGCTGTCTGACTCATCCAAGCAGGACCCAGTCTAGTTTGGATGCAAACACTGGGAAAACAGCAGTTGGGTGTGGGAGCAGCTGCTGGGGCAGCGTTTCTGGGGTGTCAATTCAGCCCTGACCAAACGGGCTTCTTTTTTTTTTGCTTCTTTTTTTTTCTTTTTTTTTTTAAAGTACCCCGACAATTAGTGGTAAAAAGGTCACTAGTAAAAATGAGTTTTGTGGTTTTGCAACTTTGCATTAAAAAAACCACCATGCTTCTGGCAGCACGTCCCCCGTTGGCAGCCTTTCCACAGACAGAACTCAATAAGCACGAGGCTGAAAAGCCCGTTCACATTGGTCCCTCTAGGTCAGGCTTTCGTTACGTTTGCAGGGTATTTGGGACTTTGTGTTGCACCTGCCTGTAGTACATCTGGCTGGAGAATTTAAAAAAAGCAGGGGTTTAGTGTTCCCTTAGTCCCAGCTTCTCACCCTCCATGAACCCTGCAATATATCATTTGCAATTAAAATATAATGAAATCAAATTGTGAGATCATTTCAGAGTTAGTGACCGTGGTGTTTAACAGGTTGTGAATGTTTTTACAAAGGCTGAGGTGATAGAAATATTTTATTCTATATTCTTTATCCTTCAGAGACCTCAGAGTAATAAACAATTAAGTTAAATTCAAACTAACTGTGGATAACACAAATTCTCTTTTATTGGGTGTTCAATACATTGTTTTTTTTCTTTGTGCTCTTAAAGAACTGGGACCCAGGCTTGAGGTGTTATCAGAGATGATGAAAGCAACTAAACGTTACAGTTCCACTTAAGGTTTTGCAATGAGAAATTATATCAAATACAGCCTGGAAGGGATCTGACGCTGTCTAATGGTCCAGGATCTCGAGGACTTCCAAACTGGGGTTATTTCCAGCAGGACATCGGGGGCCGGGTGCCTTGTTAACACATTAGGGCATGTCCGAAGCTTCAGTGAGCTCCGTGGAAGAAGCAGCAAGTCATTGTACGAGATGTTGAACTTCTCAGCCTAATTTCTCATGGATTTGGCCTTCCCTTTGGTCCCACTACAGCTTCCTCTCATCTCCATGACATAACCCAGATGCCTCCCTCTGTAGGAGAGCCTTGAGTGCAGTGGCATTAATGAGGTTTCTCAGTAGGGTATTTTTACCAAAACATTACCAGTGTTAGTGACCTGCCCAATCCATCTTTGGACTGGCTCTGGTCTAGAAGTGAAGTGGTGTTTTCTAAACAGTTGTTACAGAGATGTAATCCACTTTCTTCCTAATGGGCAAGATGACTTCAGCAACATCTTGGTGGAACTCCAGGCACATTAGAAAGGAACAGCAGCAGCATTGTTTTCTTCAACAAACCAGGATTTCATTTCTACACTTTCAAAGAAGCTCATGCCGAAATCCATAGCAAAACAATTAAGTAATAGAGGAAAAATCCTTCAGGGTATGGATTTCCTGATGAAAGCAAACTGGAGAGCACAGTGCTCAGGTCCAAGGGTACAGCTTCTCACTCTTTCGCACCAAGAAGTTCCCAGAGCCACAATGCTGGGGCGGGTTTGATGAGGAGAGCACAAAGGACAGTACTATCACAAACAGCAAAAAATATTAGACACCACCTGTATAACACAGGTGAGACTCATTCAGTGAGCAGCAGGAGGAGGGGAAGCTCCTAGGAGGAGAAAGCTGGGAAATCCCATTAGTGGAGCACACCAAAGTGCTGAAACAAAAGGAGAGTGGAGATGAAAAGCCAGCTGGGACCCAAGAGCTGGGACCAGGACCCTCAAAGTACATGACTTGTTAGCATGAGCCAGGGAGCTTCTTATTTTCAGTGGAGATTTCTCTCAGAATGTATAAAACACAAATTGCCTCCAAGCTCTTAGATGCAATGCTTGGGCAAGCCCAAATTTTGTCTGTTTTTTATAATTCGTTTGTTTCTGTAAAGCACAGCAATCCATCCCAAGTAAAAAGTGATGTTTTCCTCTTGTAAGCAAAGCCTAATACAGACAAAACACCCAGGTGCATGTAGCCAGCCTGGAGAGACAGAGACACTGCAGGACAGCCCAGAGCAGGTGGAGCAGGTTGGGTTCAAAATAACCCATGAAACACATGTTCAGGTCCACCACCTTAACAGAACCTGGATTCATTCCAACAGCTGGGCCATCACGCATCCTCCTTCAGCATCACAGATTGATGCTGAAATCCCAATTTAAGCAGTTTGAGTGAAGCTTATCAAAGGACAGCACCAAGAAGACGTGGCTTGACTTGGCCATTTCACCTCATTTCATATATCACCTCAGGGTGTAGAGTTCAGGGATCAGTACATGAAAAAGGGAAAAAATAATCTCTTTTCTCTTTGAATGATGCTCCCCAGGGACAAGTAGATTTTCTCCAGCAGCCTCCCATCCCACCCAACCTGTACCATCAACCACTACACCAGCGACTTTGGAAAATGGGGAAATCATTAAAAAATTGATATTTGCCCTTGCTACTGTAACTGTGGCAGGATTTACAGTGTTGTTTTGGAAGGATTCACGGATCTGTGGTCCATCCATATGGAAACACATGGGGGCTGATGGAGGCTGGTGCCAGAGAAGGAGGGTAGCTCAGGTCGGGCCATCTCCTCCTGCTCCCAGCCTCGGTTGCTTTCGAGATGCACACTGCTCTTCTTTCATCTCTTGGATTCAAATCCACCATAATAAATAAAATTCTTCCTGTCTGAAAGATACATTAATTTTGGTGGTCTCAAAAGTAATGAAAATAAATACTTGACTTGGCATGCAGAGCCCCAACTGGAGCGAGGAGCAGAATGTGTGTACTTGGAGCTGTTTTTACAGGAACATAAGCTGTGGAAAAAGCTTGGCTTTTCTCTCACGAGTTCTCTACGTCCGAAGAAAAATGGAGAGATTTGAGAAGTTCAATCAAGCAGACAGAAACATTGTCAAATATGAGCTTTCTATCTTGGTTTAAATGCTTTGAAAACTGCACATCAAAGCTTCACAGGGGGAGGCACTGCCTGAATCCAGCGGGATGCTCAGACCAGCCCTGGCACAGCACTGGGTGGCAGGACTGGCCTGTATCATTTCAGGCCTTTTTATAACACAGATGGGGAAATTGCAACAAAAGCAAGGTTAACTCAATTAAAAGGAACCTCAAATCACCATTCGCTGCGGCTGCGGTTGGAAGAGCGTGTTCCTGCTGCTCTGGGGGTGAGTTGCTGCTTGCTGGTCAAGCCAACAACCCTGGTGCTACCAGTGCTGCCCCCAGCATCTTTTCTTCATGTGACTAGGGGAACGGAGAATGGTACCCTGACAAAGCGAGATCTGATCATGGCTGGTCAGGATTTGAGTCCAGCCTTTTCCTCCCAAGCACATTCCAGTGTGCTTTGCCTGGTACCCAGGCCTGGGGGCTGCCACTGTGGGGGAGTCTGGGCATTTGGGGCTGGTCTGTGCACAACTCGAGGATAATGTCCACTTGTGCTTCAGCTCCCTGTTGACAATCAGTGTCTTCAGCTGCCTGTTGCCAGCACAGAAGCTCTTCTGTGCCCCCGTGGCCAGGAGTACACACACACATGTGCACACATGTGCACACACATGAACACACATGTACCCATAAGTACACATACATGTACACACATACACATACCCACACGCACGTACACACATGTGCACACATAGAATCATTACGGTTGGAAAAGATCTCCAGGATCATTAAGTCCAAACTTTGACTGAACCCCACCTTGTCACCCAGCCCAGAGCACTGAGTGCCATGTCCAGTCATTTCTTGAACAGTTCCAGGGATGGGGACTCCACCTCCGTGGGCAGCCCCTTCCAATGCTCAACCACCCTTTCCATGAAGAAATCTTCCTGATGCCACACCTGAACCTCCCCTGGCACATGCCCATACACATACACACATACACACACACATCTCTTGCTTCCTCCCTTCCCATGCCCTGCTGAGCCCATTGGGCAGGGCAGGAGGTGTTCAGACACTCAAACTTCCCCTCTGCAGCTGTAGGGAGTTTGGGTCACGGTGTCCAGCATTTGAATGTGACACCAGAGGAAGAGAGGAGAGGAGGAGGAGGAGGTGGGGATGGCCGTGTCTGAAGCAAGCACACACCAAGGGTGCACTCAGTAGCCAAGTCTCTGCACAGCTGTTGCTGCTGCAACAGTCAAGGTTGCTGAGACTGCCGGTGCAAGCTCTGACACATCTGACCCTGGCAAGGGTGGCAGGGCAGCCAAGGGGCCCAGGGCAGCCATTCCAAAGCTGAGGGGTGCAGTAGCCCACACCAGCAAAAAGCTGAGCCCCTCACCCAAATACTCTTTATTGCTACTTGCCATGGAAGTGGGTTTATTAGTCATGTTTCTAGAATGATGCTTACTATTTGAACATAGGTTGTTTGACATTATCTGTGCATGTTTCAAATCGTATTTATTATTCAGAATACAGACAGAAGCTGCTGATAATTTTGGAGCACCTCTGGCGTGCCAACAATTATCTTTGTCTAAAATACATGTGTGCCTCAGTCACACTCGATGTGACTGTTTGGTAGTACAGTGAATGTTGAAGTACAAAACATGCTTTAATAAGCTTTGTAGAAAACATCTGGCATCTAAATGGTGTAGAATGAGAGAGGCATTTCAGTCATGAATTAATGAATTGCATCATGAAGCCATCTCTGAGGCAGACACAGATAAGACTATAAACAGCATGTGTGTCTTACAAAGAACCCAATATCCTACAAAATGCTGCAGCATAATGATGTTAATAAAAAGTACAGCTTATTTCAGATGAAATTAATAGGGAGTCTCAGGAATGCATCCAGAATTTCTTTTCTCTGTTGATAACCAGGAGCATTAAGTGGCATGTCCTGGGAGGGGACCCTTGATGAGTGGCACCTACTGTTGAATGTAGCGTCCAGAATCCCTGTCAAGGTGGCTGGAGGAGGAGGTGCCCCTCTTGCAGTGAACTGCAGGATCTGAGCTCTGTGGAAGGTCTGTGAGATGAGTCAGCACGGCAGGTGAACGAGAGACAGCTGGGTGAGAGCTTGTATTCAGAGTTCATTCTCTGAGCCCACTGATTTCCCTTCTCTGGAAAAGCCAGTAGAGACCACGGTAGTCTGGAAACAACAGTGGTTCATTCAGTGTTTCTGGCAATACTTTCAGCTGTATTTCAATGAGTTGTTATTTTGATAAATAGCACACATGCCAAGACCTTTCCAGGTGAAGAAGCGCATGCTCAGCACTTCCCAGAAGCTGCAGCATCACATTTGGATGCAGAGTCCATGTGATTTCATCTTCAGAAGCTGCTTGGTTTCATTATAATGTTGGTTTGTGCTGGTTATGTTTTGAAAAGTTGGCTACTGTAGTGGATCCAACCCATGACAGGGTTGAGAAAGGGTCAGTTTAGATACAAAACATCCAGAAAAACCAGCTGTGGGGCTCAGAGCTCACTGTGTCAGCTCTTTTTAGCACAGGCAGTGCAGCAGCGATGACACAGCACGCTCAGCAGAGGGAAATAGTGCTTTCACCAGAGCACAGGGTAAGACAGTGATGTGACTTGTGTAACTCTGACCAACCAGCCTGACCAAAGGGAGTGGAGACCATCCCTAAATCAGGAGCAGTCGTACTCCCATCCAGCACCAGGCAGTGTGTCCAAGGACACTGAGGGAGGCATCACTTACTGCCAGATGTTTTGGTTTGGTTGTAGTGGGCTGTGCCTCCTCTTCACCACCTTCTGTCTCCCAAGAATTGCCTCCAAATAGCCCAAAACTGTAACCTACCATAACAAAAAATAAGCAAAAATGGGAAAGTCAGGAAATAAATATATCTGTGATAGTAGAGAGGTGTCTATTTATTGAATATACCACAAAGAGAATTAATTTAAATGTCAGGAGGCACACAAATTACATAAAGCCATTGCTGCTTGCTGCTGAGGTGGCACCCGCTGGGACCTCAGCACCAAGCTTTGGGCACAAAAGGAATTGTGCCAACTAAGTGGAGACTACTAGTTCAGATACAGAAACCCACAAGGTTCTCTGGTCTGAAGTTGATATAAGTGCTGAGCTGGGCACAGCTGTTACCTGCCCTTCTCCCAGGGGAGCCAGGCCAGCAAGAATGATGCTCCCCTGCTCTCCTCCCCTGTCCTCACACTGCCTCCCAATCTGCATGTCACTAAATGTCTGAGGAGCTTTGGAAGTATCATTTCCAGCAGGCTAATTCAAGATTTCAACAAAGAATTTAGCCCCAATGTTCTGGGTCAGATGATACTCATTTTTTTGTATTTAACTTTGGGAAGCAGAAGAATCAATCAAGCTGTAAGTACACTGGTGCAAAAAAAAGCTGGGAAAAAAATTTAATAAGAGCTACAGTGTTAACAAACACTGAACTAATGACCTTTGATATATGAAGCGAGTGCTTCACCCGCTAGTCTATACAATGTTTCATTAACAGCCTTGGGAATTTACAGGTGTTAAATTAGCTGCAAGATAGCTCCCACATTGTTGCCTGACTGCAATAGAACATATTGAAAAAGTTAATAAAGAATTGAGCATAGGGGTTGCAGGGTTCAAACAAAACCCCCTTGCCAGTTCAGTCTGAGGTCTTCATCAAGCTAAATTCCAGCATGAGCAGTGATTTTGTGTGTAATTCTGTTTGTTCCCTTTCCTAAGCTGCAGGACATCCAGCAGAGAAGAACCTACTGCCAAAGGGAGCCGTGGAGAGGGAACACAGAGGGATCTAGTGCTGCTCTAGTCAGACCTAGTACTGACATCTCAGGCAGATGGTGAGATGTCCTGGCCCCTGGGGATGGGCCTGTGCAGGGCTAAGGGTTGGACTCGATGATCCCTTTCAATTCAGCATATTCTATGATTCTGTGAGATCTTCTCTGATGGTTTTTTAACCTTTTTATCACAAGCAACAGATGAACATTATTCTAAATGGGAAACCTGGAGTTCCTTTTCTGAAACTCTTGCCATTAATTACTTGGGCAACTGTAAAGACTGAAAATGCACCCAGACTTTCCAGTTAAACACCTGTAGTCCAAACATAGCTAACTACTGACTAACTGACACAGGTAATTGCTACGTCCACACGTTTTACAGCTCACACAAAAGACATTCTGTGTTACTCACAAGTC
The DNA here is from genome assembly GCF_036250125.1 of Pseudopipra pipra. Taxonomy (NCBI): domain Eukaryota; kingdom Metazoa; phylum Chordata; class Aves; order Passeriformes; family Pipridae; genus Pseudopipra; species Pseudopipra pipra. The sequence continues at coordinate 1,036,992 of NC_087563.1, read as the reverse complement.
CTGGTAGAGACAGGACGCTCACATCACTGCTTGAAGCCTTTCAGTGCAAACTTGGTACCTTCCATAAACGCTCTCCTGCCTTCCAGTGAAGCCACCAGTCATTGGTTTGATGGGAAAGGTCTCTGCCCACTGTTTACAGTAACTACCATTTCCTCTCTTGTAGATAAAATTATGTTTAAAAAGTATTATACCTGGGGGCAGGAAGGAGAGGAAAAGGACGGGTGGATTTTATATAAATAGGACTTTTAAATATCACAGTTTATTTTTTTCTTAAAACAAGATTTTGTGTATTCAGAAACCCCTTGGGATTACCAAGCTCTCAGTTTAAACAGCCAATTTCATCTAATAATATATATAATTCAACAGTACCTAGTCTTTAATATACATCTCATATACATGGAAAAACATGGCCTGATGGTGCCATCAGTGACAGTGCAAATTGCAATAAAAAGTGGGGATTAAAAGGCAAAAAAACTTAGAGGAGAAGTTTTGGAAAACCTTGTTAAAACCCCAGTGTGTGCTTGGAGCATTCCCAGGCCTTTCTGCTACCCAGACCATGGTGTCATAGCCCAGTTTTCCTAGGGGGAGCAGAAGATTGGGGGTGGCTCATCCTTCCCAACAGATACTTGGTATGAGAAAGAATGGTCAGACCAAGAGGCTTTGACCAAACTGAACAGAAAAAACAGAAGAAACAAAGACAACAGAAGATAGGCAAGGTAGGGAGAATGAATCCATGTAGTTATTCACCTATCCTTTTTTGTGTGTGTATGTGTGTGAAATCAGTTCTTCTAAGGCTGGTTTGCCCCCAGAGCTTGAATGGCTCCACTGCCAGCAAACCACTGCACTTCTCCAGGGGAGAGGGCAACCCCTCAGTTGGGCACTGGGAGGGCAGAGTGGAGAACTAAGTTACTGAGCAATTACAGCTCTAACTAAGGTGGATGAGATCACAAATAAAAGCAAAGGAGCTGGAGTAGGAGAGAAGGGGGCAGCCATGTCCATTTGCTGACATTTGTGTTTACAGGCTTCATACGTTCTCCTCGGTGCTACAGAGAAGCCACATGTTGTTCCACAAATACAGCATTCGTTTTCCATAAACAACAGTCATATAATAATTTTAAAGCTAAATTAGCCCATGTGCATCATGCAATGTCCCCCTGTAAAGAGGGGAAAATGTAACAGATGGGAAAATATAATAAAGTAATTTTATGACAGTAGTAACAAGCCAAGAAACTATAAAATGGCAGCAGATAGAAAATAAAATTATAAAATATATGCATTGTTAGCTCTTCTCACTGGCACAGAGCTGGTCGGTGAAATCAGAAGACAATAACCAAAACTCCCAAACCCAGCAACCTCTGATTCCCCCCCCGTACACCACTTGCCCCCCAGAGGAGACAGCAGGGTACCCCAGATTTGTGAGGAGGGCAACAAAGGTAGATAATAATGAACATCCAAGCACTGTTTGCCCTCGGAGAGCTTCCAAGCATTGAGGAACTGTTCTGCATTTGCTATTTCCTGCTGCTTGGGGCTGTCTTGCTGACCCCTCTCCTGGTAAATGAAACACCTCTGGCAGTGCAGTGAGTTTGATTAAAACCCAGGAAATAGAGGAGGTAAGGCGTTTGCAATAATGCTTCAAACCTGCGGCCTGATCTGGCGGCCCTGAACGCACTGGAGTCAAAGAACTGACCACGTGAGAGATGTGCACTCTGGTCCTTGGTTTGCAATGAAATCATCTTGGGAATGAACCTCAATTGTTTCTCTTAATCTTTCCCCTTTTTTTCTTTTTTGTTTTAAAAAAAAGTTCTACGTGATTTTCTCTTACAGTGTCTTCTGGGGGTTTCCATTCTCTCTGCTCTTTAGCACTGAATCACGATATCTTACATTTATATGGTACCCAAAGGGTCCCGAAGCATGCACAAATTATAAGCCAAATTTTGCTCTTGGAAGCATGAGCTCAGCTCACACCAAAGTTAATGGGAGGTGAGCACAAACATCTAATGGGAAGAATTTGCCCTTTCAGACAAAGAGGAATCGTTTCACCCACCGCTGAAATGCAGCTGCCTGTGAGGCAAAACATGGCAAATGGTTAAAGGTTCAGACCTGGGAGGTGCTGATCTCTATCAGCTCTTGAAGACAAGGAGACCTGAGGATAGTCAACACCCGCAGCAGGGTGCTGAGCTGTGTTTCATTTGTCTTGAGGCACTCTCTCATCAATACAAAACTTTCTTGGCTTTTATGGGCTAAAAATTAAAGGGCTTTTAAAATTAACTTTCTTTGTTTCTATTTTGAACTGACTTGGACTTTTCAACTTGAAACATTTAATTTAGGGGCTTTTTAAGGCCAGCAGTTGCAGACTGGGAAGCCTGAATAAAGCCCTTGGGCGCTCGTGCAGAAACCACCAGGGCAGGAAGCTGTGATTGTTCCGTTCGCACTTCTGACGAGAGAGTTGTTTGCACATTTAGAAATTATATATCAATTTGTTCTTCTTGCTCTAAAGACCCTCAGGTGGCACAGACAGTTCATCAGAGAGGGTGTTTAAGTTCCCTTCACTGGCACGAACCAGTGTATCAGATTAGATGGTGGTGGCTTGTGGTACATGTAGCTGCCTCAAGGACTCCCTGCCTTTCCTCCACTTCCCGATGGCTCAAACAAGTACAGAGACAGATCATGGGTTTAAATCCAGAGTCCAGCACACCAAGCAGCAAAGAAGAAACTCCCTTCCCATGCTCTTCTTTTCCTTTGGTTTTTCTAGCAATGGCTGAATTTCCAGCTGCTCTGCCTGAGTTCTTTTTTGGATAACCCACCCCCAAGATGCAATCCAGATGTGTAGCCAAGTGCCTTAAACCTCTGAACTGACTAAACCAAATTATATAAAATCTTCTGAGTTTGCAAAATTGAGTTGGGAATCTCAAGAAAACAGGCGTGCTTAGGGGATTTCCAGCATTTCCTCCTCCTCCTCAGGTTGGCAGTATCACAGAGCAGCCTCTTCCCATGGTGTTCTGGCATTCTGGGGCTCCATTCCAGCCAGAAGAGTCATTTGCAAAGGTGCCCAAAGTTAAAAAAAAAATGGGGAAAAATATTATTTGGACACTTAAGAGCACAAAAAACTTCTTTGAAGCATGGGATAAACTGATGGCTTATTATCCAGACAGGTTCTTCTATCTCTGACTCTTTGGGTGATGGTTAAATCACAGACCACTTCTGGAGACCGGAGTGCTGCAGGGACCTGAAAGCAAATCCAGAATGTTTTTTTTTCTTACCATTTCACTAATGGATGGGCTTTAACCAAAAGATAAGAGCCATTTTGAAGGGAAATTGGAATAAGGAGCCAGGATCGACTCTCACAAAAGTCTTCCCACTCCTCACTGGTGTATTAACACTCTGAGGGCAAACCTAAGCATTGGGAGCACCTGAAGGAAGCCTTGAGGTTGCAGTTCGTGGGCATTCAAATACCCAGTGGGATTTGCTAGGGCAGTTTGGCACTTTGTTAAATGAATATGCAGTTCCACTCGCATTTCCAGAGGAACTCTATCTCTCTCTGAGCTCACTGCTTTACTCCAAAACTCATAACAAACCAGGAACCAGACCACTTAACAGAGATATGAGTTGCACCCACTCTCCATCCTCATATCTTAGGTCTGCTCTTGGGAGCGCAAAATACCTCACAGTGTTTCAGTCGGGGATGTTCAAACTCAAGTGCTCTAAACTGCACTGGTTAAGACATATCAGCAGTGTCTGGTAACTGGCCTCAGGATTGCTGCCAAACCAGTGCAAATCCACAGGAACTATTTTAGTTCAAATCCCAGAGTGAGATGAATGGGAGCGTGCGTGCATGCACACACACAGGGTTGCTGTGGCTTGGCAGATGAGCAGCAACTCATTAAGTTGCAATAACTCAATCACCCACTATCATCCCAATCTCTAGTCTCTAATGCAGTGGGTTGATTTTTTCAAAGGCTGAGGAGTGCTCACAGGTCCCACAAGCAGCAATGGGGCTTGCAGGTGCTCCAGCCTTCTGAAGATCAAGGAGATCTGCACAGATGGGTAAATACAACCCTGTGCCCAGCTCAGGGCACCAGGGCCTCAACACTCTGGCACGAGCCTTCTGCAACAGGAGGAGCCACTGTGCCTGTGGTGGACGAGCTGGTGGGATAAGCACTTGTAAAGCACAAAGAAACAGGCTTGGGTTTGAATTAGGAAATGCAATACTTGCCCAAATCATGGGGGATGGGGCAGGGAGGGGATGGGAGGGGGGAGAGCCTGACCTCGATGTGACTCCACAAACCCTAATGTCTATTTATCGTTGTCATTCTTGCTCTTTAGGCTTACAAATGCAATGAACCAGTTTCCCTGAGATCATGTTTTAAATATACTGCCCCGGGGCTACTCTTTAAAATTCAAAACATTGGAGGACACACAGGGAGGGCGCTTCGAATCATTTTTGACAAGCAGAAATTCTCCTTGACAACCTGAAAGGTGAGCACCGGGAAGCCCTGAACCCCACACATGGTGCAGCACAGCATCAGAACAAGACCACAAAAATGCAGTTTTCTTGTAAGACACTGACTTTTCATCTGTACAATTTGCCAGCAAATCTGAACCATGTTGCTGAAGGATTAGATGCTGGATAACCCTTCTGAAGGAAGGTGGCAGGGGAGCTCTGTTTTGTACAGCCTGCTTCAGCAAGTGCCAGAGTGATGGTGCTGAGGTCCAGAAAGACCCAAAGTAAGCTAAGGAAGAGATTAGACCATGGACGCCCTCCCTTCCCATCTTATGCACTGTCTTCCAGTGTACCAGATGTAAAGGGAAAATGCAGACAGTTGGTGGTCTGTGCCCTCCTGTCACAGCCCTGCGTCCCTCCCTGTTCAGGGTGAAGGCAAACTGGCACAGTTTAAAATGATGATTTCAGAGTTCAATCAAAGCTCTGCTTTTCTGCCAGCAGCCATCCCCACAGACAGACCATATACCTTTAAGTGCTGCTCACTTGCCCTTTAAAAGGGAGAAAATAACTTAAAAAAAAAAAAAAGCTGTCAGGAGTTATATTACCTGTAACAGCTGAATTTAATTAGTACAGCAATCACAACAAATATTTAAAAGGTCTAAAAAGATGTGAAGGGAAATTTTCTTTCCTAGGAGAGCCCTGTGACTTGTGTGCTCCGTGCACAACAGAGCTCTGCCATGAATGACTCACCTTGGAGACACTTCACACAACTGTGGGTTTTTTGCAATCATGGCATGAACTGGAGTAGGGAGACAGGATATGGAGATTTTGGTACTTTCCTCATCCTGTTGTCGAGCCCTTTCTAACCACTGGCCCGTTCCTTGTGCTCTGTGTACTCCAGTCACTGCAATCCCTCTCTCAGCTCTGCCTCTAGATGGGAGGGAAGTTTTTTCCTCCAATAAAACCTATAAAACAACAACAACAAGCAGAGGGTAGAAGTTTTGTTGCTCAAGGCCTGAGAGCAGTGCAGCAGTAATGAAAGGGACAGTTGAGTCATTTCTGTCCCAGCACTGGGCTTCAGACAAGGTGGATGGAGACATGCTCTGCATCCCTCTGCCCAACACACACATTGGATCAGGTAGAAACCAAAGATTGGTTTGGCCAATTGGGTAACACCAACACCTTTATCCTTACCAGGTTTCCATTGTGTATGTATTTACTAGAGCCTAAAAGCATAAAGGATACCTACTTTTTCCTAGGGATGGGCACAGAAGACAACAACCCTTAAAAACCTTGTGGTAAGGACATATCCCTGGTGGAGAAGGGGTCAAGGGGTCCTCACAGCCTTGGGGAATCAGGTTATGTGGGTTGTGGCACTGTCCCAAAATATAACCTTGAAGCATCCGAAGAGTCAATTTGTGATGCCAAATCAGTTTTGTGTCCCTGACTCCAAACAGTCCAAACCCTTCTTTGGCCCACTGGGCTAAACCTCCTTGTGTGAGCTCACTTCTATGTTCATGGACATTGCAAAGGGCCAACAATCATTGATTGCCATCTAGCAATTATGTATTCAGGGTTACTGCATCCAGGGGTAAATTCTCCTTCCCTGAAGAGCCACAGAGCACCTTCTGCTAAATCACACCCAAGATCATGAATTACAGAGGTTAGAGAGAGGTGTCCCTGTGTGGGGAGCATCAGAAAATGAGCCTGATTCATCGCTCGCTACCTGGATCCTCCCACCTCTGTGGAAACCCTCGCAGGAGCACCTGTTGTGGCAGAGAGGCTACAGTAGGATGAGATGTTGGTGCAGACAGCAGTTCCAGAAAGAGCTGCTTGCTCAGCAGTGAAAGACGAGCTTTCCCCCCCCCCCCAGAGCAGACCTGGAAACACGCAGCATGTGAGCGAAAGGCCAAGCAGCAAGGCTGCCCCAGCAGGGAGCAGGGGTCTTTACTGGCTTGGGGATGATATAAATGAAAATAGCTCCATGTCTGAGCAACCAGGAGAAATAAATAATGTGAGTGTTGAAGGCAGCATAGGCAGCCTGGGAGTATCTAGTGTTGCTCACCACAGCCTCTTCCAGTGACCACAATGTCCATGGAAAGCATCTCCTCCTCGGCAGTGAGCTCCGCCTGGTCCCTGTGTGGGACTAAGGGAATCCCCAATCTCTGGGAAGGGGTGAGTGTGCTCCTGCATGGCATATCCTGCTAGGATGAATTCCTCCCTGTGGCTGTGCTCCCAAGACCTCACTGAGCTGTGCAGGTCGGGAGGGTACATGGAGTCCGCGCTCACCACATTGCCCCACGCACGGCTCCCTGCCCCACGCTAGCTACCCTGACCTTAGGTCTAGACAAGAAGCAATTGCATATTTTGTCTGAATTACTTTTCTAGTCAGATAGGTGAGGAGGAGGAATTTGAGGAGGTTGTAGTTTATCTTCTGCTCCCATTTCCTGCTGCATCTAAGCACATAACATATTGCTGTTGATTTAACCCAGCTCCTCTTGCCTCAGGGCAAGGAGGAGGAAGGAGGACTCCAGGTTCATACTGGAGCAGCATCTCCAGGTCTGCATTTCAGCTGCCCTTCCTCAGGGCAAACTGTGCCACAGCCTGCCCAGGCAGCTTGGTTGGTTCTAACCCCATCCCAGGATCCAGAGAAAAATGGTTTCCCTGACTGACCTTTAAGTCCCTGGAGATCTCTCACCCAGCAGTTAGAACTAGCCTTTTAAACATGTTTAGGCACCTGGCTACCACTTACATTTATACTATATATGAAAGACTTAGGTATTTCACTTCAGCTGGCTCTAAACTCTCAGAGAAACCTTAACCAACAGTATGCACAGGGGTTCAGGTGGGCCTTCACCATGCTCCAGCTCACTGAAATGAGAAGGACCTTGGGTCCTGGTTACCTTTAAAAATCAAACTAACCCTCAGCTTCTTCAGGTTTATGAGGTGAAGGTACTTTCCCGTGGCAGGAACAGCAGGCACTGTAAGGCATTTGGATATGTCAGACCTTCGGAAAAAGGCCACATCTTCTTACCTCTTCCCAAAGGAAGCCACCTGGCACATCAGGAGAAGCTTACTTTATCTTCTTGGGATGGGATGAGGCTTCAAGGAACTGAGATCCACAGGAGAAAGGAGTCTTTGATAAGCTCCATGCCTGCCTCCCCTTCTGGTGAGTACCTGAAGACATCCAATTCTATCATGGCTTAACATAATTTCTCTGCTTAAGGGCAGTTTCTCACTGCCTCTTATGGAACATGAGGGAAGGACATGAGAGCCCAAACCTCTCCCAGCCAGGGCTGGCACATGGAACAGCAGGAAGCCAAATTCAGCCACAGGATCTGCAGCAGTGACCCTTTGGTCACATGTGTCCATTCCATCACCTCACAGCCCATCCAAACTCACTGCCTGCACTCTGCCAATACACTTTGGGGTGGAGAGGGAAAAAAGCCTGAAGCCAAATACAATGGCTGGAGCACTTGCTTTCCTGTGGGAATCAGAGCAGCCCTCTGCCAGACAGGCTGCCCATGGCCACAGGCTTCTCCACAGAAGATCTTGGAGGGGCAGAGAGACCCTAAAGCTCCCCCCCAGTCCAAACACGGCTGAATCCCCTGCCTGCAGGAATGCTGACAAGTCCAAAATTTGCCATTTGGACATTTGCAGTGCATTTCCCTTCGTGAATTTGAGGGATTTGTGCAGGGAACAGACAACACAGACTTTGAGTTCATCCAGCAAGACTCAATCTCTTGAGAGCAAAAGAAGATGCACTTTGAACTCTAAGCCCCCAAAGCATCAGTATCCAGGCAGGACGACCCTGTGCCACACAGGACATGCAGGACTCCAGCTGGTGCCACATTAGATGTGTAGGAAAAGGGGCATTCCTCTGCCATGAGCTTGATGAGATGGACAACTGGGCGGTCCAAATCCTTCCCAAGATGAGAGTTGGGTCACTTGCGGAAATGGAAGAGAAAGGGATTCTTTTCCTGCCCTTTTGCTCTATTTTAAGGACAATACAACATGTGGTTTAACATGCTTTACCTACTAAAAGATGAAGTGAGTATAAAAGAATCATCTGTCTGGGGAGGAATTCTGCTAAAAAAGGAACCAGAGTGGAGCAAAAGAACTGCATAAATAGTTAACTTAAACAAGACACAGTTGGGTGCAGCTTGCCTCTGTTCATAGCCAACACATGGGAACTATGGGCAAAACCATATTGCACTAGTTATAGGCTCATCTTGTAGACTTAGAAATGGAAAAGACCTATTAGGTCATTGAGTCCATCCCACCTGCCAGTGAAGGATTGTTCCCTGCAGGATTTTCTGTATTGCTTTGTACAGTCCAATTTTAAATGATCCAAGCGATGCGGTCTCAGCCACTTCCTTGGGGAGCCTCTTTCACAGATATATTTTGTTTTACTCAACCCTTTAAATGGTTAACCCTTTTCTTTCCCAGTTTGCCTTGCAGTTTCATTTTATGTTTCCTCTCTCTGAAACAGGGAAAGTTTTTCTTTTATGTTTCCTTTCTCTTTACTTACACAGTTATGGCCATACACCATTGCTGCCTCCTGCCCTGAAACAGAGCATCGTCTCCAATGGCTAAAAACACTATAATAATGTATTGCAGAAAATAAAATTGATTTGCTTTAACTGTGTATGCAAACGAGCTCCTCAAAGCCGTGAATCATTCAGGACGTTCCATCGCAATATGACTGGGGTATGCATGCTCCAGTATGTTCCAATTTGGTGGAAAATTAACCAATTTCTAGCTCAATATGTTTCATTTTCACGGTTAGGATGTAAAGCCAGTGTAGTTCAGAGTTTGATTAGATATTGAACACTGGCAAACTCATCTCAGATCATTCCTGTTGCTTTGTTATCAAGGGGCAAAATTTAACGCAGGGACAAGCCTGGCATGGACAAGCCTGGCATGTATTTTCCCTATCTTAGTGAAAGTGATTTTTTAAGAAACATGATATTCTAGCTGAACCAGACTTGTGCTAGATCTCAAGAAAAAAAAATCCTGACGTGACTCTTTATCATTTCTGTCTTTCTCTAATTCCTTTCTTTTGGCATTTCACTGTGAAGTGCCCCATAAACACTGATCATTGACTATCAGCTCACAGAGCTGCTTCAGTCACTGACACAACTCAGCTCCCATGGTAGAGTGGGAAATCAGAGCCCTGACACCAAGATGAAGGAAGGGATGGATGCAGTTTTCTTGAATGTAGTCTTTGGGGTTTTTTTTCTTCCTGCTGCAAAATGCAAAGAAATCCAGGACATGCAGCTCTGTGACTTCAGGAGCTGCAAAGAGGGAACACGGACACAGAGGATGATGTACAGGGTATATAGCAACCTCCTCCCTGAAACACCAAGGATGTAACAAAGGGCATTCCAATACCTTGCTGGTTTCCCAAAAATCGAAGGTCGGGGATTGCTCCATTAATCTCCTAATCTACAGAAATTATAGATATTGTGCTGTGTACCTTTCTAGAAAGAAAATTTAGCAGAGATAAAGGTGGTATATTCTGCCAGATAAACTGATGTAGATGAAAACAACCTGCTAAGCCTTTGGGACAGCTATGTAAGATACTACTTCTGTCTGAAAAGTTTGGGGTTTTATTCCCTCAGCCCACTGTGATGGGAACACAACTGTTAATGCTTTAGGACAGGGGATTTCTTGCTCTTTCCCCTTGCTCAAAAAGCAAACATGTCCTTCCAGTTCAAACACTTTTTCCTGTAAGGGAACATCAACACAAGGAGCAGAGGAAAACCCACAAAGGGAGGCAGCCTGTAGCACCTGTTCTCTCCAAGGATCTGCAGCCTGGTTTATGTTTGAAATCTTTGTAATTCATGCAGAAAACTCACACCACGAATGGCTCTGGGTCTTTGGGTTTATTGATACAAAGAGTTTGGGCACGTTGGGCAAGGGATCAACCAACATTGGAAAAAGCACGGGAGCACCAGTCTGACTGTGCCAGCCCTGAGCATTGCACTGGGATAATTACTCCAGTGCACAAACACACACTTAGCATACTCATGCTCATCAAATTTTCTAGCACAGTATGGACTGCAGATTCCTCAAGGAAAGCACTTGAGCAGAGCATGGAATGGCAGCAATGCCCATAGGGTTTGATAACCCAATCAAGGGAGCACCAGCACAGCACAGTTAAGTACCTGAATCCATCCCTGCCAGACCAGACCTGAAGCAAAAGGCTAAAGGAAGGAGGAAGTTAAAGTGCTGTGGAACTTGTAAAGAAAAACAAAAGATGGCAGAAGCAACCTAATAACTGGGGCAGCCAGATAGTGAATCATGATCAGACAGTAACTCCAAAGCAATATATTCAGCCAGATTTTTCTTCACGCAGGGTATTGATAAGGTGAGTGGGATTTGGTCTGTTCAGTGAGGCCATCACTGCTTGCCTCCTGCATGAAAGCTTCCAGACACGCAGCAGAGGTGGCACTTTGGCATGCCAGTACAGTCCTTGAGACACCCACATTTCCTCACTTCACCCAGAGGCAGAGAGACAGAAAGCTTCCAGAATAGATCCTGCCAGAAGCCAGGTTATGGGATTTTAATATCAGACAAGTTATATTCCTCAGGTATAATGTATGTATATTTATATACATACTGATATGTTTAGATTTTTTTGCTGCTGTTGCTTTTGAGACCTTTTCCCCAGACAGCAGTTGATCAAACACCGGAGGTGTCATACCTAAAGACAGCTTTAGTTCCTGGGGGTGTCAATGAATGTTTTATCTGCTTCCCGACAGCAAATGCAACCCAGAGTGCTCAATTCATGCCGTGCTGATTTAGTTGGTGGAGAATAATGTTCCTCACAGGATAAAGAAGCTCCTCTGATGATCACGTCCGGGATTTGTGTTCTCTCCCAGTAACAGAGTTCATGTCCCGCTGTAACTCTGGATCGTGGAGAAGCAGAGGCTTTACACAGACTGTCCTGCAAGGGCCATTTCAGCTGACACACAGCCATGGCTGTGCCAATGTACACGCCCTGCTGGGTGCTTAATGGCTTAGGTCTGGGTTATGCTCAACCATGACTTCTTGCAAAAGGTGGTTTCTCACTCCAGGTAAGCGAAAGAAAATCAACAGAAACCACAACCTTCTGCTGGCTTTTGTTTGGTTGGTTGTTTGTTTGGAAACTCCCAAACCACAGTGCCTATTTTTAGAGGGAGGATCAGGAAGCAGTGGAGAGGGAAAGCTGGAAGGTAGGTGTAAGGTGAGAGCTGGCGAGGGGAGGGGACTCCTGGGCGGAGACAAAAAACCACACAAGCGACCAACCTGGCAAGAGCGAGGACCCGGCCCCTGCTGTGAGGGCTGACAGCAGGGATGGAGAGAGGAGAGGCATTGCAGGGGAGATGCCGGGTGGAGAAGGGAGAGGGGAGATGAGGTCAGGGAGGTACTGGTGGGTGGAGTGGGTCTCGTGAGGGAGGTCACATCCAAGAGTGCAATTTTATAAAAACCAGAGAGAGCAATGAATTATCCTGTTAGGTGCAACACAGATAACAGTGAAGGAGGCTGAAGTTCTCTCTGACTCGGGTTTCCTTACTCTGAACTTTCTAAAAGATCACCTTTTATTGCCTTGTCTACAGCCAAACAGATAAATAATCCGCTGCCTCTCCCCCAAGCCATCTTATCATAAGGGTGTGAGTAAGCCTTGGTGCCTGGATCCAAATTCACACTCCCAGCCTCCTGGGATGTCCGTCACGCTATTCCATTCAGATCTACATGCATCCTCAGAACTTGAACATATTCCCACTACGCGCTGTTCCATAAACCTCACACCACTTTCCATAGGAGGCCTTCTAGGTGTACTTCGGAGAGTCTCTCCACAGTCAGTGGTAACCCAGTGGGCTTCCGTGAGCTAAATAATCAGAGAAGCTATCTAACGATGAAAGGAGGCCCTCAAGTGTAGCAGGATCCTTCCAAACTTCAGATCTAGTTACTGATAAATTATTAATTCCATCACCTTAGGACAGTGGTGACCCAGGCATTGTCCAGCTGTTGGGCATTGAGCAGACCAAACCCACTGCAAAGAACCAAACACTGTTGTGTGAACTCATCACTTCATCTGCGAAGACAACAGTTCTCCCCATCCATCCCAACCCCTCCTGGTTTTCTCTAAAGCAGAGCATACCTTAGAGCACTGTCTCCTTACTCCTGTACGCAGCTGGAGGTGCGTAACAGCTGGTAGTAACACCCTGACCTCAATGTGCTAGATGAACATTTTGAGGCTTGTGAGAGAGTTGGTGTAAATGAATGATACAGTCAAGATTCGACAACCACAACAATGTAAACACACTGCTGCTGCAAGCTCACAGCTCTGTGACCCACCAGGTCAACAGGTCTCATTATCTCCAGGACGTGCAAGCATCACCATGCAGAGCTAAGTCAGTGAATCCAACCTACGGACCTTCATTTGCCTCCTTACACCACAGTCGAGCCTCAAGCCTCTGTAGATATTTAGCGCAATCAGTGGGAGTCACTGAGCCAAATCCCGTCGAGTACCCTGGTCTAAGGCCACAGTGTTTATAGAAACATTTAAAGATGTTTCCCTGTCAGCATGTCGGTAAGTGTAAAAGGACTTACCCAGGCAGTTAAGTGATTTTCTGCAGGGCTTCTGGCTGTGCTGTTGGACCAAGACCTTGGGGGCCACGGTCTGTTATTGCAGACAACAAGTTCTCTGAGGAACTCATGTGCACTCAGAGGTAAACCCAAACTCCTCAGGTCTAATTACCTTCCTGTACTGGGTTTGTGTGGAAAGGTTTTGGTAGGGGTGGGGCTACAGGGAAGCTTCTAGAAGGTGCTGGAAGCTTTCCCCATGTTCTGCAGAGTCAATGCCAGTCAACCCCTGGATGGACTCACTGCTGGCCAAGGCCAAGTGCAGCAGAGGTGGTGGTAACACCTCTGTGATAACATAGGTAAGAAATAAAAAAAATGTTATTGCATGGAAGTAATTGTGGGCAGTGAAGAGAGGAGTGAGAATACGTGAGAGGAACAGCCCTGCAGACCCCCAGGGCAGTGCAGAGGGAGGGAGAGGAGGTGCTCCAGGCACCAGAGCTGAGGTGCCTCTGTAGCCACAAAGGTCCACAGGGGAGAAGAGATCCACCTGCACCCCATGGAGGAGCCCACCCCAGAGCAGGGGGATGCTCAGAAAAAGGTTGTGACCCCATGAGAAACCCAGGATGGAGCAGGGACCTGTGGAGCTATGGAGAGAGGAGCAGGTTTCCTGGTAGGACTTGTGAACCTGTGGAAGGACCCATGTTGGAGCAACCTATTCCTGAAAGACTGACCCTGTGGGAGGGACCTCCACTGGAGCAGTGCATGAAGAACTGCAGCACATAGGAAAGACTTATGTTAGAGAGGTTCATGGAGGACTGTCTCCCATGGGAGGGACCGCAGGCTGGAGCAGGGGCTGAGGGGGAAGCAGTGGTAGAAACATGTGATGAACTTACTATAACCCCCATTCCTCATCCACCTGCTCTGATGATGGGGAGGAGGTAGAGAATCACGAATAAAATTAAGCCTGGGAAGGAGGGAGGGATGTGGGAAAGGTTTTTAAGGGTTTTTATGCTTTTCATTATCCTATTCTGATTTTGATTGGTAATAAGTTCAATTAATTTCCCTCAAGTTCAGTCTGTTTTGCCCATGATGGTAACTGGGGAGTGACCTCTCCCTGCCCTTATCTCAACTCATGAGCCTTTTGGTGTATTTTCTCTTCCCTGTCCAGTTGAGGAGGGCAGTGATAGAGCAGCTTTCTTGGGCATCTGGCACCCAGCCAAGGCCAAACCACCACACTTCCCCAAGGCCTGAGATGACTGTCACAGCCTGTCAAACCACAGTAACTTCACATATCTCTGCCCCGAGGGGTGCCTGGGGACTTGCTGCCTAGGTTCACATTCCTGACCCACTCAGGAACTCCTTGTGGGTCAACCTGGGTCACCATGACTCCTCTGGGGTATGGTTACGAGGGCTTGTAGAGCTTGTATATGGCTGAGCAGTCATGGAGTTGCAACCATTGTTACCCTGCTCACCTGGCTGATGGAAGGCACTCCCAAGAGACTGTACTGCCTCCCAATTTCTGCTTGGCACAATGAAATCTGCTGGTCCTTTCCCTGCAATGAGAGCTGCCTAGGGAGGTCTCAGCCACTCCAACTACCTCCAGGCTGAGCCTGCTCCTCCTGACACAGCATGAAACACCTCTCTTCTCATGGAAGCAACAGGACTACCCATGGAACACTTTTCCATAGGGCACTTTTCCTGCTGAGGCCCTGACACAGGTTGCCCAGAGAACCTGTGGCTGCCCCATCCTTGGAAGTGTTCCAGGCCAGGTTGGATGGGGCTCGGAGCAACCTGGGATAATGGAAAGGATCCCTGCCCATGGTAGGGTGTGCAACTGGATGAACCCTAAGTTCCCTTACAACCCAAACCATCTTATGATTCATTCTATACTAGAACAACTTATACTACAGAGAGCAGGAAGGGATGAGTGAAACGTGTGATTCCTTGCTCCACCAGACTCCACAGATTTTAACATGGCCCCTCAGAATTTAAGAGTACAGAAGCCAATCCCTACATGTGCATATAAAGCACAGAGTAACAAGTGGTGATAGCAAACCAATGGATGAAAAATATGTTGTTCCTACATTGCATGTGATGAAGTTAGTAATGAATAGTTAAAATTCACCACCCTGCAGGCAGAAGGTACCAACCTTCAGCTGAGATGCAGTAGCAGCAATTTGGATCCTCCTAGCAGGTACAAACACAAAGCAACATGGGATGCTACCACACCTCAGGATGCAGATCACCAGTCATCATAAAAGTCAGTCAGGAGCTCCTGACCTGATGCAAAGAAAGGCCAAATGCTCTCCATTGCTTCCAAAGGGAACAGCAGGGTCAGTACAATCCTACCTACACCCAGGCTCCAACAAGTCAACTCCAGATTGGAAAATCCCATTACCACCCATTGAAACATCATTAAACTCTGTCCCAGATCATTTATGGGCTGCACAGAAGCCCAGGTTACAGCAGTGCATCTGCACTCACAGGCTGTGCCTGCCTGGGTCACGCAGAGGCTTCTCAAACCTCTTAAATCCACCCAATTCAGCAATGTAACTCTGCGGCCCAGCCAGGCTTGGAGGGAGAGTGCTGGGCACCACTTCCAACCAGCCTTGCTCCCAAACTGGGGTGTTTGGGGCTGCTACAGACTGTGCCAAGAAAATACCGAACATACCACGCACAGTGCTGTGCACCTCAGCACTCACTTGGCTGGAGACAGAACTCTTCCCAAAGCAAGTATTCCAGGCTTGCATATAAATTAAAGCTCATAAATCAGGGGAGAAAAAATCTTCTCTATGGAAATGTCCAACTTGTTAGAAGGGAGTTAAAGGCTACAGACAGTTTCAAGGGAGTCTTCCTGGCTGTCAAGAATGCGTGAGGCAGCAGAGTTGTTTGGGTTGGGAGCACGAGTCGGATTTTTCTCCCCTCTTTTGAGGACAATGAAATGTAACAGCTTTCCTTCCCCTCTGAGCTGTTCTGAGCGACCCGAACCGGGAGACAACAGCACAGATACCATCTCTGGAAATCATGAAGTGACTGAAGAATGGCTGAAGAGTTCTGAATAACTAAATAAAGCCCTCTGTGTTTTCTTTAGCAAGTAAAGAAAATACTTTTAGCATTTTAGTGTGACTTTTGGGGTCAAGGGGGGATCTCAAGTCCAAATACAACAAACCGGTGGGGAAATTGCTGCCAAGAGTCTGATAGTTAGGCTGAGAGCTTGCCTTGGGGCTCAGATGAGAGAATACGGCTCACAGAAGGCAGACAGAGTCTGAGGTTTCGCTCAGATCATAGGAATCTAGGACTTCCTGAAGGTACTTGCCTTTAAAAAGCTGAATGCCACTCAGCATCCCATGGGAACAGCAGGTGCTGACCTCCAGTGCTCTCTGGAGATGGAGGAACACCCACAGGGCTGGTGTCAGGTCTTTCATGTGTCACAGCATATGTGGACACATCAAGGACACCAAGCACAGAGTCACTATTTTGCAGCCTACAAATGCTTCCATGCTCTAAAACACATCTTCTCCTTGGGATTCTCAGATCCACTTCAGACACTTGGAAATGAAGCACTCCCAAACTGCTGACCATGGGACAGCACCGAGCAGCCAGGGCCATTACCCAGCACAGATGATTGCACCTCCAGGCAGCTCATTACATCACTGGCTTGTGAAATCCTTTTAGGAAATAGGTACTCAGCACCAAGTGATGCATCAGGGTCACAAAGCACATAAAAGGGAGAGTCAGGAGCCAAACTCACAGACAGAGGTTGTGGAGATGGAGTTCCACAGAGGCTGAATGTTTTTTTACCTGCTGTTTCTGATTCTCATCTTGCTGGTTTTGAAAAACCAAATAACCTTCTGCTTTCACCAGTCTCTTTCCCAAACACAGGCTTTCAGGTTTCCTTCGGTGTCTGCCATGGTGAGAGCAACAGCAGCTGTGGCACAGAAACTGCAGTGTCTCAGGGAGCACATTCGCAGTGACTTGAGAGAGATGTGAGCTGGGAGGAACTAAAAGGCTCAACAAAGAAACAGGAAAAGAATTCCTATTTCTCAGCTTCCTGATTTTTGATGCATTTTACTATTGGAATTCCCATCTCTACACTTCCCACTGAAAGTCCTAACCTTTGTCTGGCTTGCACTGTTAAAACAGAGCCAATCTTCCAATGCCATATTCCGAAAAAAGTAGAAATTAATAATTCAAGCTTCAAGTAGATTCAACAGATTTTTGAAGGGATTCTAGGGATTCTTTGTTTGCTTAGGTAGTAAATGAATATTTGTATCAGCACATCCATCAGAGACAGGCCTAGTTCAATTTCATTTACCCCACCTGTCTTCATCAGCCAGGGTGGAACAACCCTGATACCATGAAGAGCAGAACTGCACGTCAGAGGCACACACCATTTATTTCTTATACTGGCAGTAGTATTACTGGAGCCATGAGCGGCTTTTGTTAGAACAATATAGCTGGAAAAACAGACAAGCTTTCAAGAGTATGAGGGCTTCCTCTGCTTTCCTGGTGTTGTCACAGTTAGCCTAATAAAAGGTATTACCTCTCTCTTCAAAACAGTCCTTGTTATTCATGACATTCAGTCAAATGAAATGGAGATTACAATAAATAGCACATGTTTTTGTCTCATTTTCTTCTATTGCATTACTGTGTCTGGAAATGGGGAGCACCTATGATTCCCCACAGCATTGCCTGTGGCTCTCGAGTGGTTATGGTGTGCAGCCTCCTCACAAGCCCATCTGCTCTCAGAGACAGCCAACATCTGACACACCACAAGCCACGTACCATGGCACAGCCTCCCAAGGACAGCAGCGGGCAAATGATACCCTGCATCTGCTCAGTTCACAGTCATTTCTAGCCACCTAAGGTTTGGCTGAAACAGTGCTCCTAAACCCAAATACATATGCTGGCTTAGAGGCACCACAGTAAAGTAGCCTAACAAACCAAAGCAATTGGTTTTAATAAGAATCTTGGCTTGTTTTGACAATGCACTGAATCTTCATGTTGGCACCACGAATGTTTTTTTAGGAAAATGTATGCATCTTTGCAGCACTCAGCAACTAAATCCTCTCTTCACTTCATGGAAAGGGTTTCCTGGCTATCCACTTTTTAATGTATTCCAAGTCCCTTGCAGCTCTTTGTTGTCTGGGTTGGAAATACTTTAATTTTAAGCTCACCCCTTTTCCCCCATTGCATTTTGTGTGCAGGCTGGTGAGTGGGGCATGAGGGTCACAAACCGTGCCCTCCACATTTCCCAAGGTGCTCCCAGAGTGTGCAAGGCTGTGGAGGCACTGGGGTGGGCCTGCCTCACGTGGGGCAGATGTGTCTGTAACAGCCACGGAAGCGGCTGTCTCTGCTCCCCAGCCGTGTTACAGGCAGTAGCAATACACCCAGAGTTCAAAGGCATTTCATGCTCACTGAGCGTTTTTCAGCAAGAAATCTGAGATTAAATAAACTTGAATTCTCTCTGAGGAGAAAGAAGAAGATGGAGAGAGAGGAGCTGACTCTCAGCTTCACAGTGTGTATCTCAGTGTACCTTGGAGAACACCCAGGTGAGGTGCACCTCAAACCCACGGCTGACCAGGGTGCTTCACTCCTGGGGCCAGATTTGCTCCTGCTGCAACCCCGTGGATCTCTGTGTGCTCGTGCCAAGGCTGCCAATGTGCTGCAGACCTGAAAGTCGACCAAGATGCTTTCTAGCCTTTTGTTCCCAGAGGGCTTGCTGAGGGTAGGATTTACATTTGGATGCACATCTTTTCTCTATTTTAATCTATAAAAGATGACACGTTAGCTTGTCACCAACAGAAATATCTAGCTTTAGTGAGTACAGGTGGAAGACCCTGTCTCTCTAGAAAGAGCTGACCTGTTCATTAGCAGAAGGCCACATTCTGCTCTTGTACTAAAGAAACAGTGCTCTGGGCTCAGCAGCAGCTGTGGACAAAAAGGTGTCACTCAGTGACCTGAGTGTCACTCATCCAGGATCCAGAGAGCACAAATAATCTGCCTGTTTGATGTTTTCCCGCTCCCTAATAACTCTACGTCTGTGGGAAAAATAAAATCTTTGGGTCACACAGCTGCCCCAAGTGCCATTTCCATGGATGAGGGGTGGTTGTGCAGCCTCAGCTGGTAGAGCAAG
The DNA here is from genome assembly GCF_036250125.1 of Pseudopipra pipra. Lineage (NCBI taxonomy): Eukaryota > Metazoa > Chordata > Aves > Passeriformes > Pipridae > Pseudopipra > Pseudopipra pipra. The sequence continues at coordinate 1,017,841 of NC_087563.1, read as the reverse complement.
CTGGAAATGCCTGTCCTAGGCATCCTCCACATGTGAGCCAAGGGTGGGCATGGGCTCCCCAGACAGCAGCTGAGGGCAGGCAAACTGGGATGTTTCATCTCAGCACATCTGCAAGACAGAGGTCCGGAGGTGGGACCATTCCCCAGGAGCTGGGGAAGCCACGGGCTCAGCCTCTGGCTGGGGCTCAGCATCACCAGGCTCAAAGAGGTGCTGGTGCTCCTACAGATGCAGATGTGTCCAAGGGCATGCAGACGTGCTTCAGTGCTTAACTCCCACTGCCTTCCTGAGGCAAAGACACATAACACCACTGAGGATCGGGGCCCAGGTGGTTTGGAAAATACTGCTAGATACCATTCCTCATCTTTAGGTGACTAAATACTTCTGAAATCCCATCTCAAACACCCTCTGAGACCTCGGATGGGCTGCACATAATTTTTCCTGGGTTGCCCAGTTGAAGGTCACTATTGCAATGCTGGAAAACTTTCCAGGTTAGGTCTGAATTAGGTCTGACCTTGAAAAAGCCATCAAGCTCAGAAGCTGAGAATGCTGCAGTGGCAATTAGCACATCTTAGACAATACACTGCGAGTCCAGGACAGATCTAAAAGCTTGAGAGGCAGACATACAAGAGTGTTATGTCCTCTGTCTGAAAGCCGAATTCCAGGGAGGGTGGAAACAGCAATGTAGGACAGCTGTGAGTATGCTTAGTATTAATATCAAATATAATGGTAATTCAAAACAGAGTCTTTTGGTACAGATCTGAACTGCACAAGCCAAGTTATGAAATGATATTAGCAGCTGGATCTGTGAAGCAGCTGAGACTAAGCTGGCCAGCAATTGCCATATGTCTCATCTGCAGAGAATATTTAAATAAGTAAACACAATGAGTTAATAAATACATAAAATAACTTTGCAAGATAAGCAACTCTGTGCTAGTGGAGTGGCAGATTGTCAGAACGATCATATCCAGTGAAAGTCTGAAAGGGAAAAATTTAGATGGCACAATGCTGGATTTTTTTTGAGTATTCAATTGACTGAACAGCATAACCCAGAATGGTGAACATTCATAATGATCTTTATCTGCTGGCAGGTGAGAGAATCCTGTTGCCATTGCCAAAGCTTTAACTCATCTTGGAAAGGTACACTGAAAACTTTCAAAGACCTTCTAGCTACCTCCCTGTGTAGGCAGAAGGGACTATCATTTTAAAAGCATCAAAGGTACAGAAAGTCATGCTGCTTTCCAGTAATTCCCTAATAACACCTAGAGGGTGAAACAAACCTGCTGGTGGTCTAATCTGAATGAGAGGAAGAAAAAAATGCTAAATGCTGATTCTGGGAAAGAAATTATTCCTTAAAAACAAGCCAGATGGATCCAGTGTCCTGAATTAATTTTAATTTGTGCATAAATCTAAAAGTCTAAACTTGGGGAGGATTTTAGGATTTGACCCCAGAGAAGCTCTTGAGGGACCACCAGAATTCAGACTTTTTATTAAGAATTCTCTCCCCTTTGAACAGCAGATTGAAGGGCTTGGGCATGAGGTCAATGTCATCCAGTTCCTCAGCCACATCCACAGGCTTCTAAACACATCCAACCCCCTGAGCAGTTCACTCTGACTCTGAATCACATTTTTTTATTGACAGAGAAGGGAGAATATTAATTGCACACCAAGGACATTTTTACACTGAATTTTTTTGTAATCTCAGCATCTCCCTAGAAGATGTCAACAATTTGATTCTGATAGGCTTCAGCAACGCATGGTATTATCAGTTTATCAGCCTCTGCTCTTTTGCTTTGGGTGGTACAAAATGTTACTGAAAATCAATGCTGCTATTACCAATAGGTCCTCAAAATGATACTTGCAGTAATTTTAGAAAAGTTCAAAGCCCAAGTTTGTTTTGGCTCTCCAAACTAGAGCACGTAACGTTATTTTAATTTAGAACAGGACCTTGCTTCAGCGAGTGGATTCGAACAGGACTGATTGTTTTAAAGATGCATATGCTGAGTCCTTCTGACTTCATTCTTGTTCGTTCTCCTTTTATGGAGAATGGGATAAAATGGATCATTCAGTAGAATCAAACCACATCCATTCAAGTTTCACGGGTTTTATTTCCAAGAGGTGTAAAATTCCTGCTTTAACATAAAGTAGCACTACTTCTCTCCATCAAGGCTTCCTCCACTGAGAAATGTTTACCCCATGAAGGCAAACAGCTGCATAAAGAGTTGATACACGAAAGTAGGTCATATCTGCACCAACTATCAATAGCACTTTTTCCTTGCCTCTTGCATGTAATTCATAAACAAAGTTAAATTTTATAGAGACTGGTTGTGGTGTGTAGTGGACTAAATGGTTATGATGCTTAGTGGATTAAATGGCTGTGATGCTTAGAGGACAGATGCTTTAGGATTCAGTCTGAGTGGTGGAAACTGCACAAATAAATCCAGTTGCCATCCCAGCATACTCTCCCAATTTGCTCCCTCACATCTCCCAGGCAGGGAAGGCAGAAGAGTTCTGCACTGTGGGGTTGTACTTTGGTTCACTACACCTTCCCATCTCTCCGAGCTCTTGGCCAATAACATGAAGGCTCCATACCCACAACAATGGACGTCAAAGGTCATTTGCACTTTCACAGCCTGATGTGAAGATGCAAAACATATTGAGGGGTTTTGTTAATGATGCAGACAGGTATGAAATATATCCCAGTGCATAGAACACAAGAATGAAATGGCTTGAACCAACCAGACGGAGCAATCAGCCCAAGAGCACAAACACGCAGAAATATGATGGGTATGAAATCATTCAGAGCCAATCAGTAAGCTCCAGCTTCTAAAGCAATTTCATAATTGAGTAATGGGACACAGCAGGGTCTGAACTATTGTGTATTATAATCTGAATGGAATGCTGTGAGAAGGCTGGAGCAATCTGATCGCACCGAGCCCTCGCTCACCAGAAATGCCTTTGACATATTTCCTTAGCACGCAGCAAGGAGAGCGGAGTAACTGCTTGTTAATGACACCCTGATGGGTTGTCTGCAGCCCTGAAACTGAGATAGCATAGATTGGAAAGCATGTGCCTCTCCTTGGCTGGAGTTAACACACCAGCCCCCACAGACTGCCCACCCACTGCAACCTTAATCGCTGGCATGCCTGTACAATCACCAGTTTCACTTCAGTACATATTTCCTCCCCCAGAACTTCGCTTATAAAACAAGAGGTACTAATAATCTGAGATGATCCTACGCCAGCCTCCTGTCATGGCTTAGTGTTCTTGCTCTGTGCTGGCTAACCCATGGTTCTCCGCACAGCTATGTAGGCTGGGCTCTTTTCCTTTCCTATTTTTCAGTCCCTTCTTGGATATTTATGCATTAACTCAAAAAAAAAAAAAAATCACCTCTTTCTGTTTTAAAAGAAATCATCCATTCTGCCCCCTCTTCATCCCTTCTCTCTCTTTTACTTGCAGACAAGCCTGGAAGGAGACAAAAGCTGGGCTCTGGAAGAGTTTGATAGGCATACAGGATGGATGGTTTGGGGTTTGGATTCCAAGAGGTGCTGTGGAAAGCAGGGCAAACCCTCAGTCTGATGTTAGGCTCCTGTGCTCCTGGTCAGTGGAACCACTTTGGAGAAAGGGAAAGCGTGCAGCTCTCTGGGGAGCAAGGGACAGGCTTTGCCGGAGAAAGCTGCAGTGGGTGCAGCAGCGGTGGCAGAGTTTGCATCATGAGAGCAACCCAGAACACTCATGAAAGAATCAGGAATCATGATTGTGGTGGGAACCAGACTCACAACCAAGCCTCAGAGGAAATGGAAATATTGGGAACCAGAAGGGACTTATGCAAGCACTGAACCAGCCACTGAACCATCTTGGTTTCCTCCCTCAGAGAGCAGTTTGTTTGTCCAGTGCTTACATGGTTTCAAGAAGCAGCTTTGACCACTCTCACTCTCGTTCTAAACTCTAAGAAGATATCAAATGTTACTGCAATTGTGTTATGGGCTTGACATGCTCCATCCACTGAAGCCCCACCAAAGTTATGGGAATGAGGGAGATTTTCAAAGTCCCCCAGTGCTTCTGGGAACAGCCGAAGGAATTCACGTTGCAGAACTAGACTTTCAAGGGTCCCTAAAGATACAGGAAAGCTCCAGCTGGGAGTTCATAGATGGGTTTCTAGGCCTTGAAACTAACAGTAGCACACACATGACTGGATGTCCCGGGAGCTCCACTCCCAGCAAGTCCCAGCACCTCACTGCACCAGGTGGGACCTGTGGCCCACCCAGACTTGTGGTTGCTCTGGTGGAGAGATGGGCAGCCTGGTACTGCCAAGGCTTAGGAGTCAAGAATAAAGCCAGCAACAAGAGCTGGAGTCAAGAATAAAGCCAGTAACAAGAGCTGGAATGGGCAGAACTGATGCAAGAGAATAAAAAGAAAGTGGGAATTGGGTTTGGAAATTGGAAAGGCATTTTCAAAAAATTCATCCCACATAATTCTAGTCCTTTAAATACCAGGCTGTCTTCTCTCCTCTACCCAAGAAGTTGTTTTCACAAAACCTGTTAAAAAATCTCTTGCTAAATTCTGAGCTTACAAGGATGCTGCCCAAAGATCACTCAGGCTTCTTGCCAGAGGAGTTACTGGATAGATTTGTTCCCTGAACTGAAAATGTTAAGCCAATATTGAAGAGTCTCAGCAAGAATGATGGATATCTGCAGCCAGGTGAAAACATGGGAGAAACCTATTTCTGAGTGTTTCCTGCACCCTTCCAACCAGGAGGGCCTGGCAATGCCAGTGGGAAGGCTCCCTCTGGTTTTAGACAGACTATAATAAGACCCATGTGAGCTGTGTGCATGCATGCAAGGCAATCTGCATTTGGGCTATCAAATACTCACAACAAACAACTCAATAATAAGCTACAGACCGAGATTTTCTGTCTTTTCAGGAATTATTAAAAAAAAAAAAGGCTTCCAAATAACAAGTTTCTCTGGGAAAAATCCAACCTTTTCATACACACAACTCACATGCTGGAATAAAAGCAGCAATACTCACATAAATTATTCATTACAAATTACCCACCCAGTTCTTGAAGCCAGTGGTGCTTTTGCTATACCTGGAGCTGTGAAAAAGTTAGGGTCACCTCAGAGAGAGGGGAAGGGCTGCTGTAACCAGCCCTGGGACATCCAGCCAGACTGAGCTGATGGTGGGACCTCCTGACCTGGTGTTTGCCTGCCAAACCCTGACTTTCAATCCACATCAAAGGCAATCAGAAGAAGCCATCCTCAATGTTTCCAGCATATCACCATAAAAATAATAGTAAAAAAAAGATCAGGCAGTATCAAAACAGATGATAATTGTTAATTATTTGATTTCTGTATCAAAAATCGTGTGGCAGCAGGATTGTCCCTCTGTGCTAGGCACTGGTGGAGACACATTTCAAGTCCTGTGTCCAGTTCTGGGCCCCTCACTCCAAGAGAGACATTGAGGGGCTGGAGCGTGTGCAGGGAAGGGAACGGAGCTGGGAAGGGGCTGGAGCAGCAGGAGGGGCTGAGGGAGCTGGGGGGGCTCAGCCTGGAGAAAAGGAGGCTCAGGGGGGACCTTCTGGCTCTGCAACCCCCTGACAGGAGGGGGGAGCCGGGGGGGGTTGGGCTCTGCTCCCAGGGAACAAGGGACAGGAGGAGAGGGAACGGCCTCCAGCTGTGCCAGGGGAGGGTCAGGTTGGACAGGAGGAAGAATTTCTTTACTTAAAGCATTGTTATATATTGGAAGGGGCTGCTCAGGGAGGTGGTGGACTCCCCACCCCTGGAGGTGTCCAAGGAAGGACTGGCTGTGGCACTGAGTGCTCTGGGCTGGGGGACAAGGTGGGGATCAGGCACAGGTCAGACTCAATGATCTTGGAGGCCTTTTCTACCCTTAATGATTCTGTACTTCTGTGATAAAGCACTTGTTTATCAAGAACTTCCCCAGGGTCAACAGAAGCAAAACAATAGGATTTTACTGCAAACCAGAGCAAAGCTCTCAAAGTTTCCACCTCAAAATGTAAGTTATGAGCAAAAGTATCATCCATGTTTGCTAGAATGCCTTTGTTCACTGTTGATGCCAAAGACATGTAACTGGCATGAAACAGCTTCCATCTCCCCATCTCAACTTACTGAGCCCCCGTGGACCATCCAGATGAACAGCAAAGCTTTGGCACAGACACACGCCCTTGGGGTCACAGCATTCGGTGCATTAGGATTTCACAAAACCACCCGGCTTGTATCATTTCAGAGTTCCATTCTACCTTCTTCAGGCATCCAAAAAAGGTCTTACCTACTACCGTAAATCTATCACACACACCTTCCAGCTGTGAAACTCTTCAGGAAAATCCTCCTGTCCTATAACAGTTTGCATGCATGACAGTTGAGGAAACCAGAGTCAGCAATTATTCTGTTGTCTTCCTATGTTTTTCCAGTGCAGCCATGGTAAGGTGGTACCGTGTACGTGGGGTATAGGTGGCAGCTGCAGCTCCTCAGGTTGAGTTAACCCTGGCTGAGTTTTGCACCTAAAGACAAAGCAGCACATCATTATGTACCCAAGAACAGGGCACATATTTTTCTGACTGATAGTTCTTCTTAAGTGTTAAATTACTACTATTTTTTAGCACTTCAAGTCTATACTTTAACTAGTTTCAAAGTAATTCCTGGAAGTGAGGCAGTTGTGAACTTCATTGTGGTTTTTTTCTCTTGCTCTGAAAGTGGCAGCAGAATGAAGTGGGCTTTCAGACTTACCAGCTAGTTGAAGATTCCTGTGCCATGGATGTACATGAAATCCCTTCAGAGGATATTAGGTGTCAGTGAAACCAGCAGTTCCTCAAAACTGATGTTCTCCTTTGGCAGAGGCCCCTCCAGCAGAAGACATGAGTGCACATTCCAGCGTGTCTGTTCCAGCGAACAGCTCCTCTTGCTATCTTCCTCCACTTTCACATCTTACATCTGCTTGAAATTTGGAGGCTGATTTAGGACCTTACTTTGGCTCCTGACAAAGGCATTTGGACTTGTCAGTCTCTGCAATGGTGCTGTGAGAAGCCTTGATAACAGCTTAGGCAGTATCCGCTCCTAGAAGACAGCGCCTAACACGGGGACAGCTGGACACCCAAGTGCCAAACACTGTCATTCTCATTTAGTCCAGCTTCCTGCTCAAGTCAAATGGTATTTGATGAGTGACTGCTGAAATGCTCAGGGTTTGACCCCTGTGTGTCTGCCTCGCTGTCTCCAGGCCCTCCCAGCAGTGACGATGGTCTGCTCATCAGCTGTTGACTCAGTTTGCAATAGAGCCAGCTGAAAATTTTTCAGCACAGCAATTTCTCATCCAGTAAAGTCTATTCAAAAATAAAAATATTTCTCGGCAGTTTGTCAATTTCAATGAAATTCTACAACAGGAGATTGTCAAAACATGGTGTTTCATCACCACCACAATGGTTCTTCTCAATGGCATTGACGTGCTTCATTTCATTATGGTCTTTTTGATTCCACTGCTGCAAATAGTTGAATATTGACTCAAATCTCATAGACATTTTAGATTTTGCACTGCCTAATGTCTTTGTTTTCCTGGTTTTGTATAATGGGAAAGTAGAAAGAAGTCATTTAAATAAGGCTTTCTTTTCTGAATCATTTCTAAATTTATATTTCATTGGAAACTTCCAAATTTCACCTTTTTATCTTGATTCATAACAAAAAGTACTGGAGAGTCTACGAGCTTCTCCTGGAATGGAAGTTCCACATTCTGACCAGCTCCTGTTAACACTCAGCCCTCACCCAGCTGAAACCCTCGGGTCTGTGGGAAGGTCCAAGGTAGATCTGATTCACAAATCCAGCAACAGCCAGACAACACAACTGGCAAACCAGCCCTTTGTGAAACTCAGTGAATCATCCCAGCTCTGATGGAGCCTGCCCTCCTTGAGAGGAAAATGTACCTCAGCAACAGAAACAAGACCCTAAATCAAATCAGAGGCAGCTTGAAATATCTATCTACTGTTCTTCTGGGAAGAGGAATTGTAGTGGAACAAATCCTCTGAGTTATTATACTCCTAAGATGGGAGGAAGAAAAGAAAATCTGAATGTGGTTTGGCCAAAAATGAGGGAGATGATAGAGGAATGTGAAGAAATTCAGGTCACTGAAGTAAGAACACCATTTGACAGTGAACAGGCAGCCTCCCCACAGGCTTTGGCTGAGGAGCTGGAATCCACACCAGATCCCACCAAAAAGCAGAGGAAACCCTTCCTGGTGTAAGTCACATCACGCATGCTTGTGAAACACATGACCACCTCGTGTGGAATGTCAGACCTGGGCGAGGTTCAGGCAGTCTCTCCTCTTCCAGATGGGCACTCTTTGGACAGAGGTGCTCCATTCTTTCTGAAGGTGCCCTCATGACTGCTGGAACTCATCTGCCATCTGCTCGAGTTTGCTGGTTTCAGATGATGTAGCTTCTTCCTGTGTTTGTGGTGATCACCTGCCAGTGCAGGGAAGGAGAGGGTGGTGACCATATAGACTGTTGCAACATGGAGTGAAAGTTGTCTGCAGAAGGACAGAGGAAGTAGGAGCTGGCAGGATGAGATGTGATCAAAATGGTTCCACACTTCTCTAGAGGAGCCATCCCAGAAACCCAGTAGTACCCAGTGGAATGTTTGTCACAGAAAAAACTTTGATCCTATTCTAGGGGTTAGGGTGGCTTCTAAGATCACCTGTAAAATGACTTCAAGGCAAACCAAAGGTGATATTGCACTTCTAGGAGCTGAAGAATCTTGCCTGGAAGACAATTTAAGACATCAGCCAATTCCATGTTGATCTTGGCCAAATTGTTCCAGTTCCCTCAGCCTTTGCTCCCACAGCCACCAGTATTCTGCCGTACCTAAGCAGACTACAGCCTTTGGATCACTTTCAAGAGGAATGTGTCTAACCTATGACCTGATCTTCTCTCCACTTCCCTGAGGGCCCTACAGCCTTTTTCCCTTGTCATCCAGCTGGAGCTGAGTCCATTTGTGAAATGACCACACTCCCCAAAAAGAGTAGGGGCGATGAGTTTTCCATCTTACAGATGCCCACCCCCAGCCAAAGGGTTACAAACTGCAAGGTTAGATCATAAGTAAAACAGGGTGGGAACTTCCTAGCAGAACTAGGAAGCCTTTCAGGGCAATTTCAGTGCAAATAAATAATATATTTCAAATATGACTGATGTGGAGCCCCAGATATTAGAGGTTGGCTACCTTCAAGCAGAGCTCTGAAGACCAGAGGCCCCTCTGAAGTGCTGCAATTGCAGTGCTCTGACCATGTGCAAGTGGAGAGCACAGTTACAGGGTCAGGCTGCAGCTGCACTGGCCTGGGCAATGAAATCAGGCCCAGAGAGAAGCAGTTTTCCTCAACAGTAAGCTGCTATTTTTACCCATCTCAGTTCTCTAACCAAAGACACATTCAAAGTCAGTGGACTCAGTTCTGCCTGGCACAACAGCACCAATCTCTGGAGGTGTTCCCTTGCTTGGAGTGGGGCTGGGCAAGGAGCACTCATGGCTCTCCTCTCTGCCAGCACCCCTCTGGCATCTCAACACCCTCCTGATCACTTCAACACCCCCAGTGATCAATGTTAATGTTGTCTCCACAGGTCAGACCACCGAGGACAAAACTCACAGTGGACACATCTGCCCTGTGTAAGAGGAGCAATGTAGAACAGTTTCCCAAGTCACATAGCCCAGGGTGAGCACAAGGACCTGCAGCAGGGTAGCTGGAGGTGTATTAGATGCTCCACCTCCTCACCAGGCACTGACTCTGCAGCTGCACCACCCAACACACAGCATTAGCCTCCAGGAATTACAGAGGAGGAGCTGCAGGGCATGGATATGTCCAGTGCTTTACTCTCGCAGCTGCTGTGTGAGTATCTCATGTTGCTATTTATACATGGAGGCAATGGTTTCCTCCAGCTTCCTGAACTCCAGCCCTGGCCCTTGGTCACAGCCCTCGCTCCCACCTCAGGGGCTGCAGCTGGGCTGGGCAGTACAGGCAGGCTCCATCTCTCACTTCGTGCAAGGTGACAGCTCTGTTTGTTCCCCATTTCTCCTTCTCCCCACCCCACAGCGGCGATGTGGGCTGAGGGAGTGGTAGCACTTCCCAAATCCCAGAGCAATAGATCTGGAGTGAAGTCACAAATAACTGCTGGTTCACGGGAATGAGCTGGAAAATAGAGCTGTGAAGGGGGAACATGGTGTTTATGCCAGAACCGCTGACATCTAGTAATACCAAAAAGGAAGCAAGGAGGGGGAACATTACCGTCCCTCTCTCCAATGGTTGATTTTCCCCCAATTTCTGCGCCTGAGTGTGGGAAATCTGAGCTCAGCTGGAATAAGGTGGAGTGGGATGGGCAGGGGTTTGCAGCTCTGGCAGAAATGAGCCCCTGGCCCTGAGTCTCACAGAGGCCTGGTCGGTGGAGGATCAGTGCACAGCTGGAGATCTGTGCCATCCTCCTCCCTGCTGTTCACCATTACGTGCATTCCTTCAGCTCCTTGGAGCCTCACTTGATGTATGTGCACATGAAGTGACCAGAATGTCTCATCACACCACCCTGACACCGTCACTGTTCTTTTTAAGCAGATGTTTAATACCAGAAAATGCTCTGATTGCCAAAGCTTCAGTCCCACTGCCATCTCCCCTGCTCGCCCAGGACCCTGCCATGCTATGCACGGCACAGACATATCGGGAGGCTTAAGACTAGACTTAATGAAAATATATAAATTAACATATGCCTCCTAGGGGGGTTGTTAGGCTTAGCTCATTAGTGGTTTAAAGCATATCCAATGCTCTAAGTTATTTGTTTGTTTGTATTTTTGCAGCTGTCCTTAGTTTTCTTAGGTCAAGTAGAGGTGTGAGGTCCAAAATAGCATCGGGATGGCTGAGTTTATGTTTCCAGCCCTGAAAAAACAATGAAGTGCTAATAAAAAAAAAGGCCTTGTGAGAAAGATTTCTCTCCAAAGTCCTTTGCAAACAACACACACAACAGCATGGAAATGCAGGAGTCTCTGCTCCCCGGGGAGGGGAGCTGCTGCCAGCTACTTGGGAGGAGAAGCAGAATCTCGGTGGCCTGGGAAGAAAACTTTGGACACAGATACCAGAGTAAGACAAGTCACTGGATCTTTGCACTTTATCTGCAGCTTTGCAGCTCAGCTGAGCGGCTGACGTGGGGGCAGAGGAAGCTGCCATCCAATCCCCCTGGTTGCTACCACTGAGATCCAGTTCTGCCTCCACAGCTTCATGGGAGCATCCCCAGGTCCTGCAGTGTGAGTGCCTCTCTCGAGTAGAAGCACTTTTAGCCCAGGCTCATTCTCCACATGTAACCCAGTGAGGGGGTGCATGCTCTCAAAATACAGGGACCACACCTGGGCTGCAGGGAGCAGCTCTTCCTCAAGAGAGCTGCTTTCCCCCAGCCCCCTGTCCTGAAAAACAAAGAGTTACTTGAAGCAAACCTGGTCATATTTTAAAGTGCTACTCCTTTTGCCAGCTGAGCACAGCATGCAAAGGGATAAGTAAGGATTAGAAGCTTCAAAAAATTCCATAGAAGTGCTGTCACCCCTCTCTGGAGGGCACTGAGCATACAGAGCAGCTCCTGCACATCCTTCTGCAGTCTCTGAAAGAGAAAAGCTCTAACTTCTTCTCCAGCTGGCAACATTGGAGTGGACCTGCATATCTTTGCATCCTGAAATGGACAAACATCAAACTGAAGTTGAAGATCCCCATTTCTGCAGGCAGCAGAGCCAGTTCTCCAAAGGACTTGGCCTCTGATCAGGTGCCGACATGTCAGTGGTTTGAGATGTGTTGGATGAGAAGCAGCACTGAGAGGATGCAATGGCTCAGAGCAGGCCAGGTCAGCATGAAGATGGTGTGCTGATGGTAGGGCAGTACATGGCTCTCTGGGGCACATTCACCATCACAATCACAGAACCACAAAATGTGTTGAGTTGGAAGGGACCCATCAGGATCATCAGTCCAACTCCTGGCTCTGCACAGGAACATCCCCAAGAGTCACCCTGTGCCCCAGAGGATCATCCAAACCCTCCTGGAGCTCTGGCAGCCTTGGGGCTGTGCCCACTGCCCTGGGGAGCCTGGTCAGTGCCCAACCAGCCTCTGGGGGAAGAATCTTTGTCTAATATCCAACCTAACCCTGCCCTGACACAATTTCAGGACGAATCAGACTGAGCATTAAGGCAAAGCCCGCAAACCAACACAGTGGTTATGTGAGGACCTCTCCACTTGTTTTGGTGGCATCCATCAGGGATGTGCCATCATTTTTTAGCAAAGAAACTCCACTAAAAACAAATGACCCCTCAGTTCCTGATGGCATCTCCCTTCCTGGGTATAAACATTGCTGGGAGGTGATGGAAGAACAAGCCATCAAGCAACACTCTGATGGAAACTTTATCCCCGAAAATTGCCCTGAGCACAGCAGGAGTTACCATTCAGTGTCCTGCCTTTGAGAAGAGATCAAGGAGAGTCTTCCCACAAGATCTCTCTTTCTACAGCAGTCATTAACTGCAACCATCTTTGCCATAAAGAGGAAAAGCTGCATCTTTAAAGCCTCAGAGGCAAAAGTCAGCCTTCCTAGAAGGTTTATTGCAGTGTCTAGTGATGGGGTGACTTTTTGAGCAGCAGTCAAGCACTTGGACTGTCCTTTCAATTTAACAACAGCCTCTTAACAAGCAACCCCCTTCCCTTCCCTGCCATTCCTGTCCCCAGTTCCACCTCACAAGTTTAATCTTAGAAGTGACTAATGGTGGGGTCAGCTCAGGCAAAACTATGATTCCATGAAAACCACCAGGATTCTCATTTTCTTTTGTGGAGCCAGTACCCCATCAGCCAGATTTCAGATGGACGAGAAGAGGTTCACTGCCAAGTGCAAGAGATGTTGTGTGGTTACAGGAGGAGTTAAAGAAGGCCTCAGCCAAGGCTACAAACCCAGGGAAAGGGCTCTGCTGTTGCTTCTGCCTGCTAAGCCCCGTTTCAACAGGCAGGACAGAAGCTGGGGGCAGGCTTATCTCACGCCAGTCAAACTCAAGCCCATTCCAGGAGAGTTTTGTTGTTTTGGTCCTTCTTCGAGGGAATGAGCTGAGATGAAACTGAAGCAGGTGCTAATTAAAAACAGAACTATTTCTCAAAGTGGGCTTTTAATTACTGTAAATATATGTCAAGGAAAGTTGCAAAGAAAAATAGTAATTTCTTGTGCTACCTGCCATTTTCACTTGATTACCATCACACTTTTCTGTAGGGCAAAAACATCAGTCGTTCATAACAAACTCCTCTCTTGGGGGCTAGTGTGAATTGAGAGCTGTGAGGCCCTGCCATGGGCTCCAAAACTAGCAGCATAATGTCTGTAACAGACATGCTACCTAATTAAATTGTTAGGGAACAGGCTTTTATATCTTTAACACCTAATTTACTATTGTTTCTTTGAAAGTGTTTGGCTTCTCTGTGGTTTTTTGGGCCTCCCTTCTCAGTTTTACGATGGCTTTTAAGTTTTTCGTGTGTGTTTCAACTAAATAACCATTTTGGAAGTTTTGTTAGGGTCCCGGCTCAAGTCAGACCAAGGGAAACAGGGGCCTGTTTTACTGTTGTTCATGCTGAGTGAGTTACCACTACCGTGCTAATTATGTAATTACCCCATTTTAATAGCTATTGTATACTGCTTTATTGCTAACAAATCTTATTTCCTCTTTCTTTGCTCACTGATGGAACAGTAAAAGCATAAGGACACACACAAACATTATACAACACTATAAACCTCAACACCAGAGTTAGCAGGGTTCTAACCATAAACAATCTACTTGACACTAATGATGATATAATTCTTGCTTACTGGAAAGACACAAAATTGAATTAATTTCTCAAAAACCAAGTTCTACACAGTGACAGCTGTTAGTTGATGAGCGTATAAGGCGCTCACCGCAAAAATCATGGGCTATCCCTGAGATGTTTGGACTGTGCTGTACCAGAAATGAGTAATGAATGTGTTAATTAACTACTTCCTCTCTTATATTTGAAAAATCATTAAATATTTGGCCCCAGAGAGGTGGGGAATGTATGTTCCAAAATATTCCTGAATTTTGCATGGTCATTTGGAGTCCATGGCTGACAGGATAAGGTAGGATCACACTGAAATAGCAAAATGCAGCAGGGCAGGATGAAAAGGGGAAATATTACCCAACCAAATGCATCCAAGTGCCACTGAAATCAGAAGGTGTGAAAAATAATGCATGAGATAAAAAAAGATGAAAAGTATTAATCAAGGGTTTGGAGGTGGGGGGAGAATAGAATCCAGCATCCATTGTCCATAATATAATCTGTGCTCAGCCATTAAACCAAACCAACATTCATCCAGGACAACTAGGACAAGAGCTGGAAATGGCTTCTGAAATTATACCAGACAGCATAGCCTGGAGAGGACCTCACCTGAAGTCCTGCATCCAGGACTGGGGTCCTCAATCCAAGGAATGCCCAGACTTGTTAGATTGGGTCCAGAGGAGATCATGAAGATGCTCCGAGGGCTGGAGCCCCTCTGCTCTGGAGACAGGCTGGGAGAGCTGGGGGTGTTTAGCCTGGAGAAGAGAAGGCTCCATGGACAGCTTAGAGTCCCTTCCAGTGCCTAAAAGGGGTTTATAAAAAGGACAGAGAGGGACTTTCTATACAGGCAGATAGTGGTTGGACAAGGGGCAACGGCTTCAAGAGGGCAGGGTTAGATGAGATATTAGAAAGAAACTCTTGACTCAGAAGGTAGTGAGGCCCTGGCACAGGTTGCCCAGAGAAGCTGCGGCTGCCCCATCCCTGGAAGTGTCCAAGGCCAGGTTGGACGGGGCTTGGAGCAACCTGGGACAGTGGAAGGTGTCCCTGCCCATGGCAGGGAGGTGGAACTGGGTGAGTTTTAAGGTTCCTTCCAACCTAAACTGTTCTATGATTCTGTGATTTTATGATTCTGTGGTTCTATGATTCTGTGAAATAACCTTGAAGAAGTTGCAGGTATTTAAGAGAATGAGCTGCAGGGGGGTGAAAGGGGGCACAGAGAGCTCCTGGGAGCTTTCCCTCAGGGAGAGGAGGCTTTCATGGCAGAATCCAGCTCAGGCAGCAATCCCAAATCCTCAGAGCATTTCCTGAAGGAAGAGCAGGGAACACACCTGGGGGGCAGCTAAAATGTCCAGAGGCTGAAACCTCAGATAAGGGATGCTGGTGTGTTCTGAGAGGGTATGAAGATGAAGTAAAAAACATGAGGCCCCTAGCATCCACAGGGATGAGAAAGATTCTGAGACACAGCACCCAGGACTAGATGCAACAGGCAAGGGAGGGAGGGGTTACACTGAGCATCAGAGTCCCTGGCACACAGAGTTGAGGAGTGGAACTGAGAGAAGGGCATTGTTCAGGGAGGCAATTCCCTCATGTCTTGATTTCTGAATACTAAGCTCTGCCATTATAGTCTGTATTTACAAATATATATATATATATATATATGTATCGATGTTATGGTCTCTTAAGAGTATAAGTCTATCCCCTATGAAATTCCATCATCATAGCAAAACCCTCTTACTTTTTTCCCACTCCTTATTTTTCATCACCACCAGCTCCAGATCTCGTCCCCAGTTTATCTGAAGGGGAACCAGTCTCCAGGCAGGTAAAACACACATTGAATTCAGCTGGACTTTCAGCCACATGATGCTGATGTGTAGCACCATAAACCATTGTGCCTCCTCATTTCCACTGCCTGGGATGGCCCAGTGCCCTCCCCCAGCCCACCCTCTGCACCGGGAGGATCTCTGCAAACAGCAGCAAGCTCTGCCGCTTCACATTCCTCCTTAAATCCACCCGTTGCCAGCATATCTACCAAAAAATTGACAGCAAAAAACATTGCATTAGGCTGCTGGTGTGCTAAGACCACTGTCTATCATAGTGAGCAATATTGGCTCAGCTCTCCCTGTGCTCGCTCTCTGTCTGCACCCATCTGCTGCCTTTTCCCTCCCACCTGGGATCACAGCACTGGCACTGCACGTCCCTGGGGTCAGGGACAAAAGCTTTGGGGTGCTGGGGGATAACAGGAAAGGCAGAGAGGCACACACATTGTATGTATATATGTGTGTCTGTATGTGGCTGTGTGTGTGTATATGAGTGCATGTGTGTATGTGCATGCACAGGCATGTCTAGGGGAATATTTCTATTTCTCTCTCTGTCAGACACCAAAAGCAGTGCAGGGCAGGGCAGCAGGGCAGGGGGAGATTCTGCCCCTCTGCCCCCTCAGGTGAGACTCCCCTGCAGAGCTGTCTCCAGCCCTGGGGAACAGCACAGGGAGGACATGGAGAGAGTCCAGAGGAGGCCCCAAGATGGTCAGAGGGATGGAGCAGCTCTGATGTGGGGAAAGGCTGGGAGAGTTGGGATTGTTCAGCCTGGAGAAGGGAAGCTTTGGGGTGACCTAATTGTGGCCTTCCAGTGCCTGAAGGAGCCAAGAGGAAAGATGGAGAGAGACTATTGACAAGGGCCTGGGGTGTCAGGACAGGGGGAATGGCTTCACACTGCCAGAGGGCAGGGTTAGACGGGACATTGGCAGGAAATTCTTCCCTGTGAGGCCCTGGCACAGGATGCCCAGAGAAGCTGTGGCTGCCCCATCCCTGGAAGTGTCCAAGGCCAGGTTGGATGGGGCTTGGAGCAACCTGGGCTAGTGGAAGGTGTCCCTGCCCATGGCAGGGAGGTGTTAGAACTGGATGATCTTTAAGGTCCCTTCCAACCCAAGCCATGATATGATTCTATGATTCTACGATCTATATCTACATGTATTCAGTGGGGTCCAGCCTTTGGCAGTCAGTTCCTTGTTTCTCCCAGCTAGGTGGGAAAAAAAGGAAAAAAAAATTCCCATCAGAAAACAAGACTTCCCTGAAATCAAAATGTCTGCAGAGCAAGCCTGTTTGAGCAGTTTCTTCCAGCAGGAAAATTGAAGTGTTTTGCTTCATTCTAGACCAAGAGGTGCTTCCAGCCACCACAGAAACTGTGAAGACACACAGTAATGTCAGTGTGCCCTGACGTAGAAGGTGCTAATGGAATTTGTCTAAGCTCTTCGTGTGGTCAGAAGTTTCAATATTCTGAATTTTCCTGGTGTGTACACTCTGTCATTCCTCTCAGCATGGAGGCTACAGACATGCTGGGCTGGGTAGCACAGGCACAAACTTGCTGTTGTGCACCCTCCTGCACCTCCTGCCATCACAGACCATGCACCTGACACTGCTCAGGCCTGCCCAGAGCCAGCCTGCAAGCCTGAGGTATCACTGTATTGTCGAAACAACAATGCCACCATGGAGAGCCCTGAGCAGGACAAAGAGCCCGACCCTGGGCTCTTCAGAAAGTCAACCGTGATCAGGAAAAACTTTTAACGTGAGTTTCACCCAAGCAAGGGCTGACAGTGGCACTGGACACAATTACACATGTTTTGGCTGGTACAGGGCTGGCTTCTCACCCTAGAGTGACTCACTTGGTGACTGTACGGGGCAAGGACTGTACTGGCTTCTCCCTCCCAGCACCAGAGATCCTCAGGAATGGTCCACCATCATTTAATGACTGTATGAGCCAAAACCCACAGTGACAGCCTGTTAATATGTGCTCATTAGCAATGAGCTCTCATTCATGCTGGCATTAATTTTTAAAAATGCCAGGCTAGCAGAGCAGGGAGCAGAAGCTGATCCTCTCCATCTCCATTTCTGATACCCAGCTCATGTCTCAGTCACTCCCATTGCTTCTAGGACATCTTGGGGAGTTTTCAAGAGAAGGTCTGGAGTCTTTTACTCATGGACTGCCCCTTTCATCCAGATCAAACTAGGTCAGAAATTACTGGAAGCTGCCTTTGGAAGACCAAAAAGGCAAGAGCTGGTGCATAGAGCCCAAGATCACAACGTTTCGAGCCTTTGGCCAGAAGCCTCACCTCTCTCTGCTCAGGCTGCTTCTGTCCTTCTCACTTTGCTGCCCAGGAATCTTATCCCACAGTCTCATTTCCCCAGTTTGGTCTGCAGAGCATGACTGGCATCCCTGTGCCAACAGCCAAAAAGGGGCAAAGCCTCAGCCAACACTGCAAACCCACATGGCAATTATTTACCTACAGGCATCTATTCTGAAGTGATGACCACATATTAATAGTTTAACACTATTTTGCAGGTGTTGATCCCTACGCTCAGTGCTCCATCCAGGTATGAGGAGGGTCACCAAGATTATTGGAAGGGTGGAGCACCTCTACTATGAGGAAAGACTGAGAGAATTGGGATTGACACTAGAGAATAGAAGGCTTTGGGGTGATCTAACTGTGCCTTCCAGTGTCTGAAGGAGCCATCAAGAAAGATGGAGAGAGACTATTTACAAAGGCCTAGAGTGACAGAACAATGAGGAAGAGCTTCTGCCAGAGGGCAGGGTTAGATGGGACATTGGTAGGAAATTGTGCCCTGTGAGGGTGGGGAGGCCCTGGCACAGGTTGCCCAGAGAAGCTGTGGCTTGGAGTACGGGGCTTGGAGTAACCTGGGCTAGTGGAAGGTGTCCCTACCCATGGCAGGGGGGAAATGAGATGATCTTTAAGGTCCTTTTCAACTCAAAACATTTTGTGATTCTATGACTGGACTAGTCCAGGAGACCAGCATTCCACCAGCTACTGCGGTGACAACATTGACCAAGATCGACCTGCAACCTCTGCCTTTCAGACCCCTCTTTCTAACCCACCCAGGCTTTTAGGATGGCCTTTAGAAGGGTCTAAACCTGATCACTTTGTCACAACCTGTGTTCCCAAGAGCTGTGAGGATGTTAGGTTTCTGAGTCCAGATACCATGTGCAAGCATCACTCCATCAGCTTCTGCCTTCCACCCTGAAGGGGTTAAGTAGAATTTACAGCATTTTTAACTTATATTATTCACTTGTATTGAATTATTCTTGGATCAGATATTAAATGGAGATTTTCCATATAATATCTGTCACAGATGGAAAAAAATCCATCATCTATGGATGAGTGTAATCCATTCATTGGTTTACGGATACAGCCCTCTCCAGGGATTGTCAGAAATAAACACGATGTCCCTGTTTGCTGGATTTTTGCATTTGGATTGCTGAGCTAGCTGAAAAAATGTGTGAAATCGCATGAAAGCCGACAGCTCCCTATTGACTAGGCATACGAACAAGCTCCCATGTGTTATTTATTCCAGCAAGGCCATGGACTGTGGCGTGCACATGAAATGCTAGCCCGCTCTGAAATTCGAGGGGATAATAATCAATAATGCTTTGTTTGGAACGCAGCTTTCATCTGCAGAGCCCGGAGCAGTGGCAGGGAAGCTGGGAGGAAAAGGGAGGGGGGATGCACAGACCCTCACTCAAAAGACAGAGCTGGAACCAGTCCCTCCAGCCCGGCAAAGCTGCCTGCTAACAGGGCACCTTTGGCATCTCAGACATGCTAAATACATGGATTTTTGTTTGTTTGTTTGTTTTCTAAGGAAACAGTCTCTGATAGAGCAGCTTTCCAGTTACTGCTGTGGTTAAAAACTACTTGTTCTTTTGGGAATTCCCAGGAGGAATTAAGGACATCAGTGTGTCCAAAGCAAGGGCACAGGAAGACAGGAAAAGGCAAGCCTCTTTCCATCCCTTACTTTTATTCCTGAATACAGGGTTTGCTGCAGCATGCCCCTCCCAGGCTGGTCACGCCGTGTCCCGCGGGTCACCCCGCAGGGGCTCCCCCGCTCCCTCCGGAGCGGTGCCTCGGCGTGGCACGGCTCCAGCGCAGCATCGCCCCCACTGCACAGCTACCGCTCGCTCGGGGATAATTAGTATTTCCCCCATCTGCTAGATGAGCCTGGGGAGGGGAGGCAGGGGAGCGCTGCCAGGGTATGCTTAACTCTTCCATCCTCAGGCGTTTCGCTGTTGCTCCCCGCTCCCAGGCTCCGCGGCGAACCCATGTGGAGGCCAGGAGGTCTTGGAAAGGTGGCTGGATCCTGCCTCCCATGGAGGAATCGGGAGGCTCCGTCCTGCTCCCGTGGGGGCCACCACCAAATCCCTGCGAGACCCTGTCTGTGGGCAAACCCACCGTTGTGCCCACCACGAGCAGCCTCCAGGTGAGCAGATTTGGGTTCCTCAGCTGGAGACACCCTCCCCAGCGCTCCAGCCAGCCCCAGCCAGGGCGGGGGCTGCCGTGCCGAGGGCAGCATCCTGTGGGCACCATTTGCCTCCAGGAGACAAAGGAGAATGCTGACAACTGCATCCCAGATGCAGAGGCAGGATTAGTGCTATTCTCGGCAGCAGACTCCTTTCTTGCATTAAAGTCAACACATCACCCAACACTTACTTCACACCCTCCCTGGGGTGGCCGGAGTGTTCCCTTTCTAAGGTTAATACCTTCTCCTCCCCCAGCGCCCCAATAGAAACAGGATATTTCCTAGCTAATTTGTATGTGTCTAATTTTCATATCAACAAAGCAAAGTCATGATTTGAGGCTTTTTCGGCTTTGCTTTATTTCTCACCACATTCTCACTCTCACTGAGTCCATTTCCATTCCTCTACTCGTTTCCCAGACTCCAGTATCCACAGGTTTCTGGGTTAACAACAAAATAACACAGGCTGGAACATGTTCAGATGATTTTTTTTTTTAATTAATTATTTTTATTGTCTTGCTTGGAAAACCTTTTCCCCTCTCTTTCACCCTCCCCGCCAGGGAGTTCAAAGGGACATGTTCGCAAACACGGGCAGGGCAGCGCTTTCCACACCCACACTTGCCACCTTGAGGGAGGGAGCGGCACAAAAACTCGCTGGTGAACATTTGTGCAAATATTCATTTGGCATCTGCTAATGTCAAGTCTGGCTGGATTGGGGCTCAGAGCTGTAGGAAAGCATAAATGAGTCAGGCAGACAGCAAAAGCCAAGCTCTTCATTATGCAAACAGGAGCCCCTCGCAGCAGCTCCTGTGCACAGAGAAGTGGCTCCTGCTCTGCGTCATTTCTTTCGTGCTTTGTCCTGCCCTTTAGTTAAAAGGACTATTCTCATGCAAAGACCCTGGTGTGCTAAATACTGGACAAACCTCCAGCTCCAAAAAGCACAGCCTCAATAAACCACAGTCCAACGTGGAGAGCTTGGCATTCAGGCACAAGCAGCAGCACCGGAACAGGAGCTGTTCTCACTCCTGTCCTCATGGCTGCTTTATTGCTGTTATTACACAGCTCTGCCCAGGACAGAGGAGATACATGGAGTTCCAAGAGCCTTTGGTTCTGCCAGTTCCCCAGCTGTAGCAGGCAGTGTGCGTGGCCACTCCAGTTGCAGAGCAGGTAGCAAGGGAGGGCTCACTGCCAGCACAAGCAAAACCTTCAAACAACTGCAAATAACCCACTATCTCAACATAATTGGGACAGCAACAGCTGGGGCACGTGGCTCATTAATAAAATGTCTGCCTGTAAAAACAGAGCCAGGTCTAGATCCAGGGGGCAACCTAAAATGTTGGAGTCGGTTCTCATTCACTCACCTGGTGACAAACCTCAGGCACAGATCAGTAGAACCTTGTGGGGCACAGCTGACCTCTCACAGCCACTGCAGAAACTTTATCCCTTTCATGTAAATTCAACAGCACCAGTGCAGTGGCTCGTGGACCACACAATCTATAATTTACTAGTCAATTAAACAGGAGCACTATTGCTTCCTGGAAGGGATGCCTGCAGCACCAAGTGTGTGGGTCCTGGGAAGGGGGTCACAGCACATCTTGTTCTGCAGCTTCAGATACAAACTGTTCAGAAAGAGTTTGATGGCAATGGTTGGGTTGGCCATGTCAACACAGCCCCGATTCACCCAAAAGCTGACCCCCTCACATGTGCCCTGCTCTGGCTGCGTGCTGCCCTGCCATGGCTGACTCAAGGCTGGGGACAGGAGGAGAGGTCCTTGCACTGCATTTTTAAACTGTGGGAAAAGTCAGCATTGCCATTTCAAACCTTATGAACTGAATAATCAATGTCAGAGCTGGCTGGAAATCTCCACACATTTACAGATAAGCAAAGCCTTTGCATTGAAGGAAATCTGTATTTTTGTCAAAAGCAGTAAACCTGGGACTTGAAAGGCATTCTTTTCACATTTCAATATTTCTGCATTTTGTTTCTAGGCTGAAAAAAGGCAAAGAACTTTCCAAGAAAAAAAAATGATTAAAAAATACAAGACTTAATCCTCTAGGTGTACTTTTCAAAGCAAAAAGGACAAAACTCCCAGTCATACTTCACCAGACCCCTGGCTGATTCCTGATTTAATGTTTGGTCCTTGTTAATTCATCCCAGATTCAGCTCTGGCCTTGATGAAGGTGTCCCCTGTGGGTGAGGCCAGGACCAGGCACCAAGTGAGGGTGTCCCTGGGTGCCCTAAGGTGGTGGTCAGTGGGTGCACAGTGGGGTCGGGGCTGCTCCAGGTCACCGACTGCCACTCCACCCTCCGTGTCCTGGGTCACAACGGCAGGAAGAGGTGCCAACAGCAGTGACTCTCCCGCCAGCTCCCATGAAGTCTGGCTCACTCCCCATTCCTTTGAATGGCTTCAAACTGACAAAGGACAGGGTTAGATTTGGATATAAGGAAGTAATTGTTCCCTGGGAGGGTGGTGAGGCCCTGGCACAGGTCACCCAGAGGAGCTGTGGCTGCCCTATGCCTGGAAGTGTCCAAGGTCAGGTTGATCAGAACTTGGAGCAACCTGGGATAGTGTTTGAAGGGGGGTGGAACTAGATGAGATTGAAGGCCCCTTCCAACCTGAACCAATCTGTTATTCTGTGACACACCCCAGACAGAGAAGCTCTGGGAGAAAACCTGAGCTCCTCCAGGGTGGTGTAGGTGTAGGTGTAGGTGTCCAGCCAAGAGCAAAGGCTAGTTGCTTAATGATGCAAACAGCATCATGAAAGAAGTCCATGGAGCAGGACAGGCGGATGAGTCGGGTCTCCTGCTCTCGCCCACCTGAGCATCGATCCCTGGGTTCCCCACCATCATCCCTCCCCATCCTAAGAGCTTCTACCCAAAGCAGAAGGGTCTTGGATTCCTGGGCTTGACAGAAAACACTGGGGAGATGAATCTGAATTCCTTCTCATCAGCCTAAAGACTTCTTTATTATTTATGACTGGGAATGATTCCCACCAGAAATGTGTAGCTGGTTATAATTTAAATGTTTTTCTAGCTCGGGAAATTTCCAGGAAGGTCTAATAGTAAACACAATAATGTGCCCACGAGTTACAAATCAGTAATCCTGTTTGTTTAATTCATTTACCCAGAAAAATAATGAACACAAAAGTGATTGTGGCTTTTGTTTGTTCCCTAAAACAATGTTATCAGTACATGCCCTCCATGCATTTTTACTGCAATTATAAAGGTTTTTCCAGCTGGAAAGTGAGTCAG
Organism: Pseudopipra pipra; assembly: GCF_036250125.1. Lineage (NCBI taxonomy): Eukaryota > Metazoa > Chordata > Aves > Passeriformes > Pipridae > Pseudopipra > Pseudopipra pipra. Next base: position 994,454 of record NC_087563.1, on the reverse strand, counting down.
CTTAACTTTTTTCTTTTAAACTAATGACCATTTAATGCCAGATAAAAGGTTTAGAGGAAAGGATTAAGTACAAATTTCAAAAGAGATGGTGGGAGATAATTGACTCAATTTACCCCTGATATTAGTGCAGAGCTCCCATACTGGTGTGTTTGAAATACAGCAGAGCAAGGGACCCCACCCAAGACCCCACACTCTTCCCATGAAGATGGGGGCTCACATTTTCTCCTCCATCATCCCAGCACATCTCTAACAGGTGTCCCTCTGGGAGGATGCAGTTCCTGGTCTAGAACTAGCAACACCTTTCAAACAGCAGTGAAGTTGCATGACAGATATGAAGCTGATAATAAACCCCTCAAAAGTAGATAATGAGAAAAAATGCTCCAGTTCAGATATTTGCCTGCAGACAGAGGCACAGACCTCCCCTGACTCTCTAACCTTGAGCTACAGCCACATTTTCACTTGCACCCACCACCACTTCTCTGGAAACAAAATAAGTTTTGCTAATCTTTCATCTCTGCATACTCCTTTGATCCATTTTCACTGCCATTTTCAAGAACTTGGGGTAATTTCTCCTTGAGCAATGAGTTTGCCACCTCTTTGTGCTGAACAGGCTCCATCAGCAGCTGCTGCCAAACCTACCCTGGAGCTTTTTCTCCATGTTCCAGTGGACAGTGTGACCCTTTTCCCTCCAGATGTGAAGTTGCCAGGATAGGTTTTGATTGCTGTTCTGGTGTGGGAACCACTTGGCTTGGGTGGAAGGGTGTTTAATGAAGCACAAACCATAAGGTATGCACTCCATCACTGCTCCCAGCTCCTTCGCTACATAGAAGTCACCTATAAATTTACATGTCATGAATTCCACACAAGGGCAGGGTTTTGGTTTATTTGCCAAGTCAGTCACTTATTGAAGGCAATCCCTGCCTCCTGAGGTGGCCATGAGCTGGTATCCAGCTTTTTCCATGCCTTTGGAGAGTGGTGCCCTGGGAGGGGCAGGACAAGGGCTTCCCAGGCCTTGTGGCTGAGCTGACGACGGTCAGTCCCACCACCCAAGAGACCTTCTTGGAGGAGCCACCTGGGAAGAGTGAGTGTCTGTTTTCATTGTCTTCTTTCATGAGCACGACATGATCTCGGTTCACACCTTAAGGAGGTACGAAGCAAACATCCAGCCCTGAATCACTTGGCTGCTGCAGCAGATCGTAGATTAGGGCACCTTGGGCCGGGTTCAGACCACCCACCACAGCGTCTGACGGCAGCACCTGCCAGCTGGGCCCACAGCAGGGCTGCCCCGGCCAAACCCACGCCCGGGCAGGTGATGGAGAAGACACCCAGCCACCCTGCAGAGCCTCAGAGCTTTCAGAGCCAGACTCACCTCCCACCCGGCAAATCACACGCCATGTAGCCACTCAGATTCCCATAGCAAAGAGCCCTCTGTATGCATGGATCTCCTCCTGAAATCATGGGAGAAGTCTGGCTGCAACATGCCAAATGGATGGGACTTGAACACCTAAATCCTCCGGGCGAGGAAAGATCTCAGCCTGAATGTATGCAAGGAGCTTGTACAATCAGGCTGGGAAACACGGAGGTCAAAACTTGCCATGTTCAAGATCAAACGAGTAATCCCAACTTCTCCACCCCCATAATGGGACCAGTTGCTCTTAGTTGCCTGTCTGGCTGATGTGAAAGGCAGTGAGAGCTGGAGAAGATCTCGGTGACCCTGTGAGGACAAGGGCTCCTCTCCAGCTCCATACAACACCATGGTCACGTGCCCATGCTGGCACTGCCTCAGCAGTGAGCAAATGAGGTGGTCCCTGTGCGACATAGGAAGGGCTTTGGGATTCACAAAGCACCAAGAGAAAAGGAAAGGTGGGGTTTGCAACCAGGGTGGCTGCCACATGGGCAAAGGTCTCCTCGGGGAGAGGTGCCTGTGGAGCTTCTTGTGGGGATGGAAACATAACAGACAGAGGTTGGACCCTACAAGTATCCTACAAGGCCATCATGGAGCATCTTTGCTGCTCCTTCAGACAGCACAAGAGTGTGAGAACAACAGGCCTATGTGACATAAGGCAGGGTAAGGACTCAGAGTACACCTGGAGTTATTTCATGCTTTATTCAGAGCTGTTTTACATGGATGAAACAAGGTTGAATCACAATGGCTTTCACTGGGTAGGATGGGTGAAGCACCATCTGTAAGGGGCTATGCTGCCCAACACCCTTCCCTTCCAAGGCTGGTCTCCAGGCTCCCATTGTCTGAACCCAAAGCTTAATTTCCATGCTGTATGTTAATTTTCCACAAGTCAAAACCCACTCTCTTTCAGCAGTTTTGACGTTTGCTGCCTTTCATTGAATTTCCTCTGTGTTGGGAGAGCAGGTGAGTGGGAGATCCCAATTTACTTTCTCTGCAGTCTAGACTATTCATTACTTTCCTGTCTCTAAATGAAGCAGGCACAGTCCTTTCAATACCTCCATAAAGCATTCCCTCACCAGGCCTCTAAGTATTTTCATTGTCAGCCTCTGAACACTTATTATTTCCACTATATCCCCTTTTGAGATCAGATATCCAGAGAGGAGCTTGGTGTGTTAGCAAGGGTCTCCTCTGGACCTATGCTGTGAGCAGACAGACTTTTGGAAATATTTTACATCCCTCTCTTTAACCATCTTCCTATTTTGTTTTAGTTTCACAACAGCAAGAAGGAAAAAAGATCACAGAGCCACTGTGACTGCACTCATTTTATAAGTGTAAATGATTACAATTAACGTAGAACCTGATGGAGTGCATGCACGGCTTGAATTATTCCTCACCCTGCCTTGCCTTGCAGTTGTCAGGGGTGAATTTTATCTGCCATTGTGCTGCCCATTCACCTAGCTTTGTGTGGTCTGACAATATCACAACCCAAGGTGGTATATGGTTGCAGGCACTGCCGCTCTCGTTATTTACAATGGCTAATTAAGATCCTGCTACAACCTTCATCCCACCCTTAATTCTTATGAAGCAGCCAACAAAAGGTTTTGATTTCCTTTTTGGCTGGAAGACCTTTTGGCTTCTGCAAAAAGGGGATTAAGAATGAAAGCACATAAAGGTATGTGCACAATCACAAAGTCATAACAGCTCTCTGAGTGCAGTCTCCCAGGAATGAAACGCAGCATTAGCAAGAAGGGCTAATTGGGACCAGTTTAAAGAGTGCACATTGTGTAGCCGAGTCCGGTAACACTTTTGATCAGGCAGACAACACAGCCACAAATTGCTTTCTTCCCCCTCCAAAATATCTGACCCCCGCAGGAAACAGTGTTTTACCTTTCTCAAGGAATCCAGACAGACAGACAGGCAGACAGACGGAGCACACGAGCTGCGTGAGTGCCGTGGGTCGCTCTGGCTGCTCCACAGGGCACAGCCTGGACAAGCCCAGCTCTGCCAGCTCTGGGCAGATGCAAGGTCCCTATTCCCCACACTCATGCTGGCTCTGATGGTGATTGCCAATGTCACTGTCACGGCAACTTTAGGATCATTTGGAGTTGCACACATGCAACTCCCCCAGACTGTCTCTCCAGAGAATGCTTTAGGCACTGCCGGCAGCTGGGGGTTTACGAGCAATTGCTCCCCATCAGCTCTTTGCCTTCCAGTGGAGGTGGTGGGTGCAGATCCCTGGTCTCAGGCTGCCTCCAGAGATCCTCCCCATTGCCAGCCTTGCTCCAAAACCTCCTCATTACACACCTTGCTCTGGAGCCTCTCGATTTTAAACCTTGCTCTGGAGCCTCCCCATTGCACACTTTGCTTCAGAGCCTCCTGATTGCACACCTTGCTCTGGAGCGAGCAGCCCTCCCCCCTGCCGTGTCCTCCCCTGGGCAGGCACCCCTTGAAGGCTCTTCTGTGGTGCAGGGGTCCCCAGAGCCCATCCCCAGCCCAAAGGCCTCCCCTCTTAGTCCCTGCGTCACCAAGGCAGCTCTGCAAGCCAAGCCTGGGAATCTGGTTCGTTAGCTCTTGGCAATGCCATCCACCCAAATGTCATGGCATGCAGAAATCTATGAAAACCAGAGGCCCAAGACATGTGTTTTTGTTTGTTTGCATGTGCCAACATTTCCAATGGCTCAGAAATGTGTGCTGTGAAGGATGCATGTGTGTTATTCATTTAGGATTATTTTCAGTCCTTATAATAGGAGGCTCATTTTATCCTCTTGAAAGCTCTCGAGCAGAGATGATCACAGCCCAAAAGCCTGCCACGGCTGTAAACAACATTTAAGCTCCACATAGCTGTCTCTTGTTGGAAAACAGTCCCACGAAGGAGTGGAAGGGTTTTCACTCTGTGCTCGTGTCAGATACACAGATAAACAGGCAGCTCATTCCTCTAGGCTCCTTTGTAAACTCCAGCCAAGATTTTTACATCCTGATTCATGCAAATCCGATCATATGATCAAAGTAACATGTGCTACCTCCCAGGAACTGGTGCACTGCTGGCCTGGCCTGGCCTGGCCACGGGCCATGGCCCATCACACACCAGCCCTTCCCTCCTGGTTCCTGATGCCGCTTCCCCCTGTCCTCACACACAGTATCCCCAGCAGACAGCGGTGGGGTCTCCTCCCAACCAGCTCCAAGCTGGCCATGACAGGGGCTACCCCCAGCTGACTCCCTGCACAGCCTCGTAACACACTGGGAAAGCCTTTCCTTGCACCCTCGCTGCTTCACCCGTGCCAGAGTTTCTGATGGCATGTCTCCCAGCTGCTGCTGGTGGTGTACCCCAAAATGGGTACATGTCTCTGGATCCTCAAGCTGGGAAGTTTTGGGGTGAAATTTCCCAATTCCATTTTCTTCCATGACTACTATAACTCACTGCATTTATGCAGGGTGTGAGTGGGTTCAGAATTTCCTCTTTTGGAGAAAAAAAAATGGCCCTTCCAAAACTGAGATTGCACAAGCCAGTGAAAACACAGCCCTACGGAGGAACGAGGCCTCAGCATTCAACTGGGAAGGGGCATGGCAGCATCACCTGCAATGATTCCCCCAGCTGGATCATGCTATCCTTCACCCAGGGTGAACACACCGGGAACCTCACGACTCTTGCGCTGCTTAACCCAGGAGGAAACTCCCATTAGAGACTTTGGTGCGGTTACACCTTCTGTTATTCCTGGCCGCTGCGGTTGTTTTTTTCAAAACAAGGCAGTATTTTCTATCCTTTAGGCCTGAGCAGACCAATTCATCTCTCTTTAGATGGGTTTGATGTGGCTTGGGAAACTCAACTGGTTGTTTCCCAAGCCCAGCATAACTCAGTTATGCTTCCTGTGGCTCAGCCACAGGTCCCCCAGCCTGGCAGCCACTGGGGATGTGCAGACAGTTACCCTTCAGTCTGCTCCAAAACTGGGAATCAGCTCTTGCCCAGGCAGGTGTCAGCCACCTTCTCACTTCACTGGTTGGACTAAATTTTCCATAATTTTCTGACCAGAAACAAGTCCCACCCACAACAAACATGGTCAGGGACTGCAGCGGTCGCCACCAGTCCAGGGCTCACTGCTTGGCTTGTCTGTGTCAGTAACCACTAAATTCACAGGTCTTGGCAGCCAGAGAGACCCCAGTACATGGCAGACCCTGCTGAGGTACAAGGACTCAGCGGGGGATGCTCACCATGCAGATCTCCTTGGGATGGCACCCTAACACAGGCCTTGAAAGCTTAAAATGCCATGGGAGAAAGAAAACAGTTTTATGAGCTTTGTTCCAATCCACCAGGACTTCTGGAGAAAAGGGAGGAGCAGGAGGGCAGCAGAAACTGGTAGGACAGGGTCAACTCAGTGAAGGTTTGGGGTCTGCACCCATCAGTGGGCTCTGGGAAAGGTGGTGGGAGTTACCATCCAGAGCCTCAGCTTTCCTGATAAAGAAGCAGCAAACTGACATAGCATTGGAGTTTTAGCAGGGGGCTCAAATCTATTGAGGGACTTTGAAAAGAGTGTCAACTGATAAATGGGCAGGGGAGACTTTTTTAGGCATCAAATAATTGCTTTTTGCTTTCGAAGTGAAGCTTCTATTTCTTTTTTTTCCCCTATAAAATCACATATAATTAAGGAAATCGTTAATAAGGTGAATTAAATGTCTCTGGTAAACCCAAATCACTCCACTCAGTACTTTGTCTTCCTTAAAAAAAAAAAAAGTTTTGGTTTGACCTGATTTTTCCTCCCTAATTTTTCAGCTCACACTGTTGGAAATAACAGACTCTACATAGGTTACATCATTTGTGAGGAATCTCCTCTCATCCGTCTCCAAATGAATAACAACAAACATTCAAAAAATAATTGAAGTTTTATATATATCCCTTGGCCATTCAGGTGGTATGGCTGGCACGAGACACAGGCACTTTAAACAGCTGTTGTGAATCTTAAGTATAAGCTTCCACCCTTTGGCACACCACAAGGAAATTATGCATAGGAATATACCTGCCTTCCCTTGCAGCAGACACAAACCACGATGTTAAATGCCTGAGAGTGGACAGCAGAGAAAAGCTGTTTTGCTGGGGGACACCCCATGCTTTGTGTGTTCCTCTCTACTCTGGTGGACAAGCGGGACCGAGTGGGGCTCTGGGCTGTTGCAGGGGGTATGTACAGCCACACCAACAGCTGCTCTTCCTCCTGCACCAGCAGGTACTTGCATTGTACAGTAATCCAGTGCCCTAGAAAAGAACAACCACTGCTACACACACCTCCCCACACACACACACCCACCCACACCCACCCACACACCCCTTTTCACATATTCCAGCCTTATTTTTCAAAGGTAGGCATGGTAACACAGCAGGGTGTCGGAGCCAAAGTCACACGTGTTTTCTGTCCCACCTAGAGCTGACTCCTATTCCTCAGTTAGATCTTCCTTGGTGGACAAACTCTCCTAGACAAGACAAAGACCATCTTCTCCAGCTGGAGTCTAAAGTCCTGGCTGAAATCTTATTCCACTGCTTTTGTGTACAGAGACTCAAATTGCTCAGAGAATCAAGGAAAGCTGATGGATATCCATGGGGCAGAATACCACCCATAGGGCTACACAAGTGCCGGTCAAGCCTTGCTCCAAGGCTGGTGTGGGCTGGTGTTTGCTTAAACCAGACCTAGCTTCCACCCTGCCATGTTTCCATGAGCCCAGGCGAAAAAGCCACTGCAAAGACCGAGGTGGTTGGAGGCAATGCAGCAGGCAGGGGCGAGCTGAGCTGAGGCCTCACAGTGTTTTCCAAGATCCTCCCCAAGCTCTGCTCCACTCCAACACACACCTACAGACACATGAGGTTCACAGGCACTAGAGCATCCAGCTCGTTTAGACTATGGCCTTAATTCCAGCAGCCAGGGACATAAGAAACTGAGTCTTCTTGCCACTGAAGCACTAGGGCAGCATCCCTTCCCCAGACTATTTTTGACTTGATTGCTTCATTCTCACCTGGACCCCCTTATGGCATTTACTGGAGAGGTGTATCAGCTATGCTCCCAGAAGCTATTGTTAACTGCAGAGATATCACACCTGCTGGTGTGTAAGAGCTGAAGGGATCAACTCCCCTGCATAGATAGACTACACGTTTGGGCAGGTGCAATGACCCTCTGCTTGCAGAAGGGCAGAGCTAAAACTGCAAACCTGCTCCTGGAAGAGGCTGCCCCTCTGCTTCACATCTGCAGAAAGGTCATCCAAGCTGTCAGCCTGTGAACCAGCAGCATGGGGATGATCCTGAGCTAAAAACTGTAGAGAGAGCACATGAAAATGAACAAAAATTTCACGTTCTTGTGCTCCCAAATGTTGTGTTGCCAAAAGCTGAGAGGGTAGATCAGGCTCCATCAGGGCACACCATATGCAGCAACCGCCTGGCCTTGCAGCACAGAGCCTGCAGTGGCACCTGCATTTGCTTCAACAAGGCAGAGGCAGAACAAAACCACTCAGATGTCAAGCAGGAAAGACCACACCAGCTTGGGGAATCCAGCTGCAGGGATGGCAATTTGGTCAACTGCTCCCACCTGCTCACAGCTCTGTGGTCCAAGGAAGGTTGGCAGGGAGCTGGCAGACACCTTGCACAGGGACCAGGACACTCTTTGTCTTCTTGGCCAGTGGTAAGCCCCAGGCAGGGCACAACACCATCATGGTGAAGGGTTTGCCCTACTTGGACCGGACACTAGCTGAGCTTTGGCCACTGACCCTTCACCATCACAGGGACAGCACGAGAGACCCACCACTCAGAAGGTCTGACCAAACAGCAGCCTGGTTTGTGCAACATGCTCAAAAAACTTTCTTGGACCCACAGAGTTTCCCTCCCGGGTGGGACACACATTTTAGGATGCCCTGCACCTGGCTTCATGACAAAGCCAGTGTTATCAGACCAAGCCATTATCTGATCTCAGCTATTGTGATTTTGTGACAAATTCAGCAGTATTTCTGAGACAGTAGCCACAAGATGCTTTTATTAAACCTAATAATTAGTGTACCTGTTAAAGTGTGCTCACTCAGAGCTCCACACACATTAATGCCATCAGTTGCTTCAAGCAATCACCTAGTGTTATGCCCCTTGCTCTTGAGGTTATTTTCACAATAGTAATTAAATCCTTATTAACAATTTTCAACTATAAAGTAAATCAAATGTCACAGTCTACATGGGAAATCTCAGCTCATATTCAGGGATACCGAAAACCTTCTGAAAGGAAAAAATTGGGTAAAACACCACAGACAAGCTTCTCTAGTCTGGAGGTCAGCAGAGAGACCTGTCCAGTGGTCTGTTGACAACCACTTACAACCCCTGGCCTAAGCACCAAGCGACATCCAGGTGCAGGAACACCACGTGCCTAGTGGCCACAAGCACAAGGCTGTTCATTGCTGGGCACAGGATTGATTTCCCCTGTTTCTGTTCATTTCTTGAACGTCTTCTCCCCAGAGCACCCTTTTGTCCAATGTGAAGGTCCTCTGAAGGGAACCTGACATGAATTCTTCTCATCTTTCCCCTGCTTCTGTTGTTAATGAAGCCTGAAGAGCAGATGTTCAACACAAATACTTAATAAGCACCATTCTCAGCCAACAAATCCCACTGACAGCACCTAATCTGGGGGAGCATCACATCTCCTCACCACACTGCCTTTTCACAGCCTGAAGAACCTGTCTCACTGCTGTCCGGGAAACATTAGTCAACCCATGACACAAGTGCCAGAGGCCCCAACTGCCAATTGAGTGGCCCGTCCATCCCACATGACAACCTCCAAACCCAGTGGGCACCATGGGACGGGGAGCAGATCCTCCCTGGTTGCTCTCAGCCTCAGAGGAGATCCCTTCTGCCCAGACTTCTCCAGCATTTACTGCCTCCACCCCTTCAAATTTCCCCGATAGCAAACCAACCCTGTCGCTCTGACAGTGAAACCATGAGGGGTGGATAAAAAAAGCACTCATAAATCCTTTCTCACTCTGGAAATCAACTGGGTTTCTCTTCTTGGAGGTACTAACATAGCAAATCTACAGCCGCTCCCAGTCCTCCACCCCAGCACTTCTCTGAACTTTCCCCAAACCTTTCCCACATGAATCAATCTGAAGACAAAGCTGGCAAAGCCTTCCAGCCCCCACCAACCACTTCCACCACCATGCCATCGGGTCCCATTTCTGTGCTTGTCTCCAGGTGCACCAGGAGAGCAGCTCCCAGCACATCCACGGGGAGAGGGGCTGCTCGAGTGACCTCCTGTGCTTAGCTGGAGTGAGTCTATCAGCTGTACAGCTGCCCAGCTTCTCCTGGAGCAGCATGGAGTGACTCTGCTCAGCACTGTTCATTTTATTCTAGGCTTGCAAGGTTGGAGATTGGTTCAGATAAGCATCCTCAAGCTTGCACGTTTATCTGCACCATCTCCCAAACAGCTTTGATCTGCAGGATTTGGCTGCAGCTCTCAAAGTTATCTTGAGAAAGCTTGTTCTGGGGAGAGTCATTCTTGTGATTAACAAGAAAAAGCTTTCTTAGTAGCTTTGAGCATTTCCAGCCCTGGTTGCAGCCAGGGAGTGCAGCAATGTCTGCACACAGAGAGAAGGGGAAAGCCAAGTGAGCTCCTCCTTAAAACTTCACTTGGGCCCAGTTGTCATTTCAGCTAAAATCTGAGGTCCGTTATTTCAGCTTGCTTTTCCCCCCCCTTTCTGTTTATGGGTCACTTTACATCATCCATGTCCTATGCAGAACTCCCAGGAGAAAACCTGGCTGGGCTGACCAGGGAAGCAAGTCACTTGATGGGCTGGGAGAACCAGGGGAAAGGATTTGTCCAGTTGAGGGCAAGTTTTAAAAGGCACAATATTGAATTCAACAGCTGAAACCAACAGCCCCTCTAAAACCCCTAATGAAGGAAACGAGCCGCACGTAAGGACGTGTTAATGGAGTCAGATGCTCATTTTCCAGTTCACCTTCTGCTTGGCCAAACATTAGGAAATACTGGTTGGACCGAAAAGTGTCAAATGTAAGTCCTGCTCTTTAAACACCCCAGCGAGGATCCTGCCATGCTCAGCCCACCTTCACCCCATGCAAGACCTCTTCCTTGTGAGAACAACCAGGGAGGAAGATGGTATTAAGTAACAGGAGGACGTACAGAATTAGCAATGGAGTTTGTAGCAGGGAAACTACCCTGAACATATCCTGATGCCCTCACATAAAAGATAAATACACATTAAAACAACCACTACTCAGGGAGGGGAAAGAAGTGTGAACAGCAAAAATATGTACATGTGTTTTAAATAATTCTTTTTAATTGTTGAGGCAGTAATACTTGGTTCATGGAACTGCAATATACAGAGAGGTGAAATAAATAGCTTATATATATATAATATATATAATATAGCTGGTTTTAAAATATTCCCTTATCATTGGTGTACTAGGTCATCTTGTAGTCACTTGAATGTATTTAGCAGCATTCTCCAGAACTGAGCATAATGCAGGATCACGGAGCCGTGACACCTTATGTCGTCAGGAAGGTTACAGAAGATCCATGCGTCGAGAACTCCACAGAAACTCACTCACTGCAGCACACACCATCTTGTCTTGGGCCAGCGGGCAGCAGACAATAAATAGATTACTGCAAAACCGGCACTTTTTGGGGCAGGGTCTCAGTAACTTTGGGAAAGAACTTTGGTTTTCTTTGGTTTTATTTATTTATTTTTAATAATTACTTTTTTTTTTCCCTCTGGGGATATGCTTGAAAAGTTGTCCTTTCCAAAGAGCGAAATAAGCACCTGTGTGTCATCAACAACAAGAAGTCAATTTAAATAGAGCAGTTCATTTCGTTTTTCAAGTCACAATAAATCCCGGACAGCTTTCCCCAGCATTTGTCATCTAGTCTTTTATTAATTTTTTTTATTTTTATTTTTTTTTAAACACAATGTACAAAAATAGAGCTTCTTCCTTATTTTTAATGTAAAAATATTCCTCTGGTGCAGTTTTTTTTTTCTTTTTGTGGTTTCTTATTGTGACACTGTTTTTAATCTATTTTTAACTGGGGTTGGTGGGTCGTATTCTCTTAGTCCTCTTGGTGACTGTTGTGTACTTGAAAGGTTTCTGTATCTCCACTTGCCCCTTTGGGTACCTCTTCATAAAATGTACATCTTGCTGGTTTTCCCGGGTTTTGGGCCCTTTCCGCGGCCTCCCTTTTTTGGTGAATCCAACATACCAGCCTGAATATTTTGCAGACATCAGCGCCGTGTAGTTGTTTTCTAGGACTTTTTCAATGAAAACACACTCCTTACTGGTGCCATCAGGCTGGAAAAGGAAAAAAAAAAAGAAAAGAAAAAATTAATTATCCAAATGCAAGCTCAGTGACCAAAATCCAATTTGGGATAATAAAATCATCACATCTGGACCTCTTTTTTTGGTTCAAACATTGTTAATAGGAGCTGTAACAAGCATCAGCTGAAATAGACTTTTTTTTTTTTTGAAGCATGAAAGCATGAGGTCATCATTTCTTTTTTTTTTAAATACTCTTATGCAAGGAGAGAAAGATTTTTCAAAGACAACAATTAAGTTTATCCAGTCCAGCTCCTTCACCTGCAAGGAAAGCAAGACATGTAGCTTTGCTTTTTCTCATTAGGTAAAGAGGATGAATTGAACTCATGCCAGGGAAACATCACAATCAGCAAAAAACAAACCCCAGAATGTCCTATGGCCCAAACAACAGCGTTTCCCTTTCTACCACTTACTTCTGGTATGTTTTCGAAAATGCCTCATGGGCTTGCACCCGTAACTACCCAGATCCCACTAAGATCATTACAAGCTTTAGTTTAAGCCTTCACAGCACCTTGAAAACTCTCTCCCACCACATCCCAGGGTGACACCAGGCAGATGGACCACCCGTGGTGCTCCAGGGGTGAGCCAGAGGGGTGATAGAGGCATTGAGGTTCCCGACCCCACTCCAGCTCTTGGGACCCTGGATAGCCCTGAAGTCAGTGGTTATTTTGGAGACTCTGCACACCCTAGGCTTGGCTCTGACTCACAACCCAGAGTGACACCAGCAGGGGAAGGGGCTGTTCCCACACTGGAACAGTTCCTAGATGAGATGGCATCCCACTGGCATCCTAATGTGCCTGTGGCTGCAGGACCGCATGGCAGCAGCATTCTCAGCCATCAGACCCACCCCAGCTCCACTGCCAGAGAGTGGGACATGCCAGTACCTGATTTACACTTCTTGTGTCACAGGGTAGGTTTCTGTTCGGAAGAGAGTTTCATTTCTTGTTGCACATGGGAAATGATCCCTCCTCTTTCCCAATGTTTCAATCTCAGACTGAAAACTGCCACCCAAAGCTCCAGGAGTGGGCTTAGGAAGCCACATCCCTAAAGCACTTTCCTCCTTGCAGAGGGAGACAGGATTAGCACTGAGCTTCTGAGCATCACTGCTGCTCCCCAGCCGCCCCACAGCTGGGACTCCTTTCCCCATGGAGCCACTGATTAGAGATTTTGGCAAACTGGGCTCAGTTCAACTTGAAAATCAACACTAATAGACCTAGAACTGGGCTTTGAATGCAGCAGAATGGATCTCTGCCTTTGGAACTCTCACTTACACAGTGTACGCACCATTGGAGGGAATCACAGCATCACACAACAGCATCTTCAAGTCCTTCAGCACAGAGGAAATTCTTCTCACCCATAACCTTCTGTCAGAAAACATATTTTGCCCTTTAACTGCTGAGTTACTCGTGCTGCACCTAGAATTTCACATGTTGTCATGTGCACCAGTACTTTGGTTTATACATGAAAAGACATCAGGGAGTAGATAGAGCGTAACTGTGATATGGACCATCATATAGGACTTATCTAATGCTCAGCAAAGCCAAAGGAAGATTTCCATCATAATATTAGCCCAAGACAGTTCCCCACTGGTCACAGAATCGCAGAACATGCCGAGTTGGAAGGGACCCACAAGGATCATCCAGTCCAACTCCTGGCCCTGCACAGGTCCATCCCCAAGAGTTACACCCTATGTCCAAGAGTATTGTCCAAATCAATGAGTTTTTCAGTACTGCAGGCATACATATGCTACTATTAAACTCTCTCCACCCAAATAGTATCAGACCCTCTCAGTCTTCAGCCATTTCAATTGTCATGCCCCAGGGCACACAGAACAGCCACAGCAGCATGACCAGCTCAGCCCCTGAGCGATGGTTGGTCTCAGGCTCTGATAGGGGGTTCCTCTGGGCACAGAGCTGAGCCCTGCATCTCTTTCCCAAGGACAGGTCAGCCTACTCTTCCAGAGAAGCCTTCCTAAAGAGTCCTCCACAATCACAGTGGAGTTTGGTGCAGTTTGTGGGAAGGGCAGGGGATCACGAGACAGGAGGGAAACCATGCTGCCATGCTGCTCAGGCTTCCCTGTACCCCAATCCCCAAAAAACTGTGCATGAGCTACAAACAGAGCTGCACAATGGGAACCATTGGGCACGATGACCCAGGCTGGAGTCACACAGGCAGCAACAGAGGATGGCTGGTCATCAGGAGCCCCCAGGACGAGCCATTCCTCCATGACTAAATGCCTTTAGCAGAGCTTCAATTCCATCCGTGCAACAATATGTGATGTTTGCCCTAAAGCCAGTAATGCACATCCTGCCTAAAGGGTTTCATTACCAGGGTAGGTTTCATGAAGAGGGCAAAGGAAATTCTGGCAGCTTTTGCAACAAATATGCTAATGCAGGGTCTGTACAGGGGCTCTGCCATAGGACCAGCAGTCTCCATCCCAGACAGGCACAAAGGTCCTCATTTTACCATCCACAACTGGAAGCTCACAAACACTTTAATGAACGGCAGAACTGGGCAAAGCTCAGTGGTTCCAGTTCCGGGGGGGGGGGGTCATTCTCCAAGTCCTGGGTTTGATCAAAGCCACATGAGTGGGAAAGGGGGAAATCAGTCGACACCACAGGGTTCCACAGGTTTCAATGGGAAGCCATAAAACCAGCCTCAGGTTTCTCAGGGCTCAGCCCACTACAAACCCTTCCCCAAGGAGTGGAGAATTTTTAAACAATAACGTGGCTGAGATTCAAATCCACCCAAACCCAGGTGCTGGTGAACTGACCGGATCCATACCACAGAGGGAGCAGGTAATTGGAAGGGCTGTACCCCCATGCTCATGGAAAGGGACTGGACTTGAGCCCTGACCTTGTTGCTAGGAGAATTAAGGCTTTTTCAAGCAATCTGGGAGGTTTCTGCTTGTACTGCAATGTCAGTTTCTCATGAAAAACGAAGACTGGAATGAAAAGAAAACATATGTAGAAGGGGAAACTTATTCTACTGATAACAAAAAAGTATTTACTTATACCTTCAAATTTGCCGACAGAGCCTAAGACGGAGACAGGAGGTGGAAGAATAACGAGGTGCAACTTCAGGCCAACCTCAGGGCTAATTTGAAGTAAACAAGGTGCATGAGATAAAATAACTTCGTTCTGGAAGAGGAAGAGCTAAATGATTTGATAACATGAAATTGCAGTAACATTTACAAGCACCTTGAGATAAATCAGGATAAGGGCCTCACTTCCCCAAACAGAGCATTCCTGTATGTGCTAAGACACGCCAGAGACAGACAAATGATTTTCAAACACTTAAAAGATAATTTTAGAGCATCTGTTATAATCCCCAATAGAATAAATCATTCGCACATGTTACCTACACCACAAAGAGCTGGACCCACAGCAATCTGTTAGGGGAAAAATCGATTTATAAGGGTTTTCAATACTTTTTAATCATCAGGTGTCCATCACTTAAAATTTAATCATGTCCCTATTTAACCCATAGCAAATCACTGCTTGGGTCTGTCAGCCATCTCCTCACTCCTCCAAAGAGAAGGGGGTGGAAGAGAAAAGAGAGACAGCTTTGGCCAAGCATCACTCCCTGCTCCAGCCACAGGCTCACCCTTCCCCAGCAGCTCCCAGTGCAAATGATCCAGGGCTGCACCCTCCATCACCGACGTCAGCCAGGAGCTGCTGCCAAGATGCATTTCATACATATCGTGCTGGCAAGGATGCACCTCGCAGAGCACTCGCCCTTCAAAACATGGAGCTTTATGTTTTGAACCAATTCTTTACAATAAAGAAGTTCTTGAAAGCCTCAGAGCTGCACAGGAGCCATCTGGCCCAGTGGCCTGGCCATAGGATGGAAGAGGACCCACAGCCAGTCCCACATGCCCACATCCTCGCAGGGCAGGCACAAGAGCTTCGCAGCCCCAGCTCCCTGCTCAGAGCAGACACAGAGCAGAGGCACAGCCCTGCTCCTGTGAAGGGCATGGGCTCTTTCCAGGTCAACACCTCCTGGCACCTGTGACGAGCCGCCACCAAACTGCCAATTTTGCCCCCAGAGGCTGTTGCCTGGCCACATGATGAGGCCACACCTCCACAGAGCTGACACCTTGCAGATCAGTTCTTTGCAGATAAATAATTCGGAGCATATTTAGTTTAAACACACCTCTACCACTCATGGGAAGATGTGGTATCTGTTAGCCAAATTTCTGATAAATTACTTATAAAATGCCTGATCTAAATGTCACCTTCCACAGATATGTCTGGGACATCGCCCAGGTCTGCGCAGAGGCAAGAAAAGCACAGCCTGAGCAGCATGAAGTGCTGGCTTCCATCTCTGGAATAACAGCTGGGGAGCAGCCCCAGTGGCAGTGAGCCACTGCCCAGTGCCAAGGCAGCAGACTTGAGTAGTCCCAGTCTTTTTATTGAGCAGGGTTAGAACACCAGCAGCCACCCAAGGCTCACCCTCCAGTAAAGGGTATCTCAAGTCTTTCTACACCATGGACCAACCCCACCCCATGTGCAACAGAAGCACAGCCAAAAGAGCCACACTGGAGCCAGGGGCTCTCTGAGCACCCTGAGCTTACCAGGGAGCAGCCTCAGATTGTTTGGGCAGAGCATTTGGCGACAGGCTCTCCAGTCTTAAACGTGAAACATGTTGAACTGACACTAAAGCAGAATTAAGTGCCAAAGCATTTGCTACTTCTACAATTACACTCCAGAGCGCTTTGGTGCTCCTGCTCTCTTTTTTATGACCCAACTTGGTCTTATTGTAGTTTGGCTTTCTCGTTTTAAGTTCTCCAAATGGAAAGGATCAAAGAGCTCTTTGTTGTCGTAGCAGGAGCGCTCCTCGGAGCGAGGCATTCCTGCCATGAACAGCTTGCTGCTCAGGGGGAATTCGCGGCAGCCTCTGTGCCACCAGCCTGAGCCAAAGCACTAGCAGGTGCAGCAGCCGCCTCCGCCTTCCCCCATTAGCCTGCCATACTAAGCCACCTGAGCAGCTTTTTATGGGAAAGGGAGGCCAGGGCAGGTTTTCTCATTTATGCTTCCCAAATCTGGCTCAGTGGGCACCGGCAAATCCAAACTTCACTCGGCTTTTACAGCAATAATAAGCTCGCGCAAGCGGCTTGGGGAACACCACAGCGCGGGGACAGATGCCTCCAAGACTGAAAGGTTTCTCTGTTTGCAAAGATCAGGGTACGAATTAAGCCCTGTGAGTGACGCTGTGCTAAGCTGTTGTTAGCTAAGCTTATGTTAAAATACTTCCCCCTCCTCAAAAGCTGCTGCAATTAGGAGCTCTCTGGGTAAGTGACTGAAGGCATTGGTGATGTGCTGCAAATGAGAAAAAACACCAAACCCCATGAAACACATCTGTGACAACCCAGGAATGCCGGCTTGGCACAGGGCACAGCAAGACTCAACCCCTCAAGTGAGAAGGGTATGAGTCTCTGTCTAATTATCACCTTTCTGCCAGCTCAGCCCCCAGGCTCGAAAACTGTCAAAGTGTGGTGATACCAGTCCTGCACACAAGGGAGAACCTCTATCTCTGCAAGGGAAGCAACCTCTCCTCCTAAAAATCCTGGAGCAGGAAAGTTACCACTCAAGCAAAAGGTTTCCAAGAGGTGCACACACCGAGGCTTTTTCAAGGAAAACCCCTGAAAACAGACCTTTCCTGCAACCATCCTTCCCCCTCCACAGACAGACAGACAGAGGGGTTTCCCATGCAGTGGCACCCCACCGCGCTGCATTTCTTGCCACCCCCAGGTGTGAGGTACACCCACTGAGCTCAGCAATCATTTCAAAGGGCGCTGAAAATTTCCTTCAAACTCTAGCACTGTTTGATTCACACAGTGCATTACATGGAAGAAATCCTGCTCTGTATTTCCTAAATTTCATAGCAGTGACAGCAGGGAAAAGGCTTGGGTTTTCAGGAGAAATACAGCTCAGCAGTCCCAGTGAGCCACTCCTAAAGCATCTTGAGCTGAGGACCAAGGGCTGGTGCCCCCAGAATCACTGATAACCCCTAAAAGCCCCAGAGCTGTTTACCCAGCACGTGCCCAGTGACATATGGTTTTCAGGAAGCACGTTCCTCCTCTGTGGTTTTGCACAAGCTCAGCTCAAAGTTAGACAGGCAACACTCAATCTCCTCCAGATTCACTCCATGTGGCTTGGAAAATCCCGAGTGGAAGGAGGCAATGCAGGAGCTGTGTTAATGCCACAGCTTTTAGCACTGCCCCCTCTCCCCCTTCACACACGCGCACACACACACACACACCCCTTTTAAAGGCAGGTCAGAAAACATGATGCTGAGGTGGGTACAGCAGCTGCCAGAGCCAGCAGTGCTGGGGGAGACAGAACCTCCTCACCACACAGAAGATCTGAGTGCTCCGTCACCCCCATGCACTTTATGGGCATTATAAGGACAGATCCATCACCAGCATCCTGATGCTCAGTATCCTGGATTTATGACAAGGCATCCTGACCACAGAGACACCTCTTGACCCAAATGCACATTCCTGCTCCTAGAGCGGGCTGTAAATCAGGGAAGCCGCATCCATAACTGCCAAGAGTCACTCAGCTTCATGTGCGTTTCCTCCAGCTCTCTGCCCTCTGAACCTGCACAATCCTCCGAGGAAAATACTTAGGAGTCATGATGGGCAGTTCAATAAAAGTGTCTGCCAGCACAGCAGAGAGGTTAATTATGTATACAGGACATCTAAGTGCATTCACGAGGCAGGGGAAGTAACACAAAACTCATGCGGAGGAGATTCTCCAATGAGAGGGCACCTCTCTGTCCAGAGGCCCCGGTTCAAAGCAGCACTGCCCAGTTTGCCCCACGCGCCCGGGGCACACCCCACCTCTCCTGACAGGAAGCAAAAACAGGCATGGTCTTGCACATGTGGCACAGGACATCCAGGCTTGGCAGAGCCCTGTCCCTGTCCATGCCAGACACAAGCTGCAGGAACCAAGGAAGGAAGAGAACAGTTTAAAATTTTTCTTTCCTTCTACCTTTCATTCCAAAATTCCACTTTTATAACTAAGTTCAGGAACCCTCACTTTGCCCTGGAAGAGCATTCTGTCGCAGGATAAACATGAGGACGCGGAGATGAAAGGAGTCTCTCTAGGGATGAACCAAGCAAGGCTGAGGTTACACCAGGACATGCCTCCTAATCTGCTCCTTCTGTCACAACCACTTTTCCTGCCAACAGTGCAGCAGGGTGGCCATATCCGGAATTAGGGCAAACTGGGTTGGCTTCACCTGGAAAGATGTCCATTTAGTTGATAGACTTTCCTAATTGCAACTCAGAGAGCTGCAAATACTTACTATTAATGATGAGAAACATCAACTACTTTTTAAATGAACTTTATTAAACCAAAAGAAAATCTAGGAAAACTTAAGAAGTCAAAACTGTGGGTTTCTTGCAGTAGGAAACTACTGCACTTCAGGAGATCTGAAACCACAGCCAGGTTTCAGATGTGATATCTGAGCAGATCTATGGCATCTACCATTACCTGCACCTACCTGGTCCAGTTACATGTGTGCTGGGAGGTGCTACATGTGATAAGAGCTGGGAAGGCATTTTTGCCCATCTGTACAAAGCACAGCCTGCTGGTTAAGTGCTCTGCTGGGGTTTGCTGGAGTTTCTTTTCCAGCAGTCGTTTTCAGGCCAGTCCTGAATTTTCTATAAAAGTCATCTAAGAGCAGCAGCATATTTTGTGTAGGCTTGAATTCAATATACAGTTGTAGCAAGGTGGAGGTCGGCCTCTTCTCCCAGGTAACAAGCAAGAAGTCAAGAGGAAATGGCCTCAACTTGTTCAGGTTGAACATCAGAAGGAAATTGTTAAACCTTGGCAGGGGCTGCCCAGGGAGGTGTTGGAGTCCCCACCCCTGGAGGTGTCCAAGGAAGTCCTGGCCGTGGCACTGAGTGCTCTGGGCTGGGGGACAAGGTGGGGATGGGGTACAGGGTGGGCTCCATGGTATTGGAGCTCTTTTCCAATCCAAATGATTCCATGATTCTGTGATATGGGAGTTATGCCACTACTGGATTTTTTTTTTTTAATTGTTTAAAACATCAAGTCTAGATCACGAGTGGAACAGGATAATGGGACTAGAACAGTTGCTGACCCCATAGCAGGTCCTGGGTTGATCCCAGATTTATTCACGTTAAACAAACATGCACAGTGACTTTGTAAGTTATCATTTCAAATGAATGCAATCTCATCCAGCCAACATTCCAGTAGTGACACTGGTTTCCCTGGGGCAAGTTTAGATCGGGGGAATTTAGAACAAAGAAAGGTCATTGATTGTCTGCACGATGGCATTAGTTCTCTTCATGTCAAGTTATATTACTAAGAAAAGAGATAAATCCATGATCAAATCAAGTGCCATCCATAAAAATTGATCATCCAGAATTGTTCCAGCCTGTGAATGACCAACTTCCATCTGTACACAACAAATGCAAGGCTTGAGACTTGTCCTCCCTTAGGAAAGCTTAGTACCTTCTGGTATCCAAAAGACAATGTAAGAAAATTTCAAGAACAAAAATGTATTTGAGCAAGATCTACTTTTTTTGACCTTAAATTAGGTTTTTAACAACCATATCAACTGGACTATACTTTGCTATTGTTGGAGCTCAGGCTTTATTATCTACTTCAAAATTAGCCTCTGTTTTCTCACTTCATCTCCAAAACCAAACTGAGATACAAGTAGAAATAGTCCCTGAAGAGCAGGACTGACATGACTGTGATCTCAGCTGCATCCACTTGAAGAAGACAAGGTTGCACTGCTTTGTTACAAGTTAAATACATCCCTGTATTTGCTAAGTAACACTTAGGAGAAACATCACCCTCAGCTTAGAAATGCTCAAGAGCAACAAAAAATGGTGCTTGGGAGATGAGATGCTCTGAGGAAAGCAAGTAAATTCAACTTGATAATTGTCAGCACAAGATGCACACAGCAGCACACCCTCTCCACTCAGAGAGGGTGAGGCATGACCAGGGCTCAGGGATCCCCATCAGTAATTTTAATTACCATCTAACGTTAGGGAACTGAAATATTCCAACATGACACGCAGCTGCAGCCACCAAGAAACACAGGGGACAGGATGTTAGCAGCTTTATGGTGACACTTGCTCCCTGAACACAGAAAGGATTAAATTAAATTATCACGCAGCTTTCAAGAAGATGGCACTTCTTCCTTGGAAGAGGATACAGAGCTTCCAGCCATGAGATAAGGAAAAGATTTAGAAGTCAAGCTTACAAGCTTGGTCTGCAAAGTGAACCCTGACTTTGCAAAGCTCAGTCTGAGAGAAAACGGGGGCTTCTTAGGAATACCCGAAGGAAAGCATGGCGCTTCCTAAAGAGGAATCGCACAGCTCTCTGTCCAGACACAGCCTGGGCACACAGGGCCAACACTCACAACCTCAGCAGGGCAGCTGTGAGTCTCTAGCATAAAAATAATATAATGAAGAAGTTTGATTTTTTTTTTTTTTAATAAAAGGACCTTTTCCTTTATTTCAGACCGAACACTTAAAGTATTATGGCTGTGTTAAGAAGCTTAGGTTAAATGGAAATGTTCATATATGGCTAAAACATGACTACAAGGACGTCTTGACCATGTGGCTTGGCCTGTGAAAACACATTTAAAGCATCGGCCCCATCTCAGATGTTTCCACTTGCACCCGAGGCAGCCCCGCTCGCAGGACTCACAGCTCACGTCAGGCACGGCTCCTCCATCCACTGTGTGGATAAAGCCAGACCTTCTCCTCTACCCACTGTGTGGTTAAAGCCAGACCTCCCATCCTTGCTCATCCCAAGAGGATCAGCATCCATTCGGGGTGCTTAGAAAATTGCAAGGACTTAAGGTAGCACTTAGCACAGACCAAAAATACTCACATTACTCTCACAAGATGCTAGGGCATGTCCAACCAGCACTGTCAGTGTTCTGACTGGCAAAGTACCTAAGCACAAACCCAACCCCAGCAGCACACTATCAGCATAAATGTACCTGATGTGCTCCATTTATGAAACTCGTGACATAAATGCATGAGACCACACAGATAAAATGTAAAAACAGCACAGACAAAGGATCAGCAAAGGGAAGGCACTGGCAAGTGCCTCCATGGTGACATAAGCCTCTCTCCCCATCCCTGACAGTGCCATGAGCACCACAGCCTGCTGGCTCAGACAGCCTTCAGGGCTTTTGCATCCAAGCCTTGTGCACACTGACTCAGTTCAGAACTGATGCGGTTTCAATCATTTGTGAAACAGTGGGGTCTTCCCCATACAAGCATGATGTTTTTGCCATCTCCTCAGCCTCTTGTGCCATGTGACCTCAAGCACTGCCAGCATTCCCCAGCCACCCCAGTTGTGTCCAAGAACTCTCCCATCACTCCTTCCCAAGACTTGCAGCTGTTCAGTGTTTATCAGCATCCTCCAAATGCTCTTTGTCTTCTGCACAAGGAGCTTCCAAATGACCTCTACTTTCCCCATGATACCAAGATCAGTCACCTGCTGTCCCACACCACCACAAACCAACCTTCCACAAAACTCATTACCCACAATCACATCATTTTCCCCTCCCCTTCCCACCTCCACAGAAACTGCTGTAAACAAGTCATCACAAACACAGAACCAGGACAAGGCCCATTGCTCATGATGAATATTAATGCTGCAAAGGTCCAGCAAGTTTGCATGAACTCCCACCACTCCAAAGGGAACTGCTGCAGCACTGGAGCCCATCCCTTTCTGTGCCACAGCAGCCTCAGCAGAATGAACACCAGGAAACAGTTTCGCTGGGCTCAATCATAAATGGCTTCTTGGGAATCATTACACAGAATCACAGAATATTCTGAGCTGGAAGGCACCCACAAGGATCATCGAGTCCAACTCTTAAGTGAACAGCCCACATGGGGATCAAACCCACAACGCTGGTGTTAGGAGCACCAGGCCCTAACACAGTTGTGCCATGCAGAGTCAGGATTCCTGGAAAAGCTGGCTGCCACTGCTCAAGGGCAGGAGCTATTCCAGTGGGGCTACTGCTCACCAGCTGAGCAAACCCAGCACAGCTGTACCCACCTCAGGCTGTGACACCTCATCCCTGTGCCTACAGCAGAGCCACCACAGCCCCCTGGGGAAGGTGCACAGTGGGGTCTGGCCAGCCCTGAGCACATTACACCCATGACAAATTGTTATGAGACAGCGTGATAACAACATCCCTATCATAATGTCCATAACATCCAACAGTCCCTCCTCGGGGAACTCCTCTGACACATTTCTGGCACTGTAAAGATCTGAAACTGCAACAAATTAATCAGATAATACAAATTCCATCACATCTAGCATCCACAGAAGCTTGAATGCAATGCTTCAGGTCAGCCAGTAATGGGAAAGGGGCAGCTGTGGAAGGCTGAAGTGCTACCCAAAGCCTCATTATCAGAGAATCACAGAACACAGAGCTGGAAGGGACCCATCGGGATCATCCAACCCAACTTCTGCCCCTGCACAGGACCATCCCCAAGACTCACACCATGTCTCTGAGAGCATTGTCCAAAGACTCCTGGAGCTCTGGCAGCCTTGGGGCTGTGCCCACTGCCCTGGGGAGCCTGGTCAGTGCCCAACCAGCCTCTGGGGGAAGAACCTTTTCCTGAGATCCAACCTGACCCTCCCCTGACACAGCTCCAGCCATTCCCTCGAGTCTTGTCACTGGTCACAAGGGTGAAGAGATCAGTGCTGCCCCTCTGCTTCCCCTCGGGAGGATGTTGAAGACCCCAGTGAGGTCTCCCCTCAGTCTTCTCTTCTCCAGCTGAACACACCAAGTGCCCTCAGTGTCCTCACACGGCTTCCTCCCAAGCCCCTTCCCCACCTCCATGTCCCTCCTTTGGACACTCTCTAATGGCTCAATCTCTTCCTTCCATTGTGTCCCCCCAAACTGCCCCAATATTGAGGTGAGGCCGCCCCAGGGCAGAGCAGAGTGGGACAATCCCCTCCCTGATGCCCCAGGACAGGGTTGGCCCTCCTGGCTGCCAGGGCACTGCTGACTCAGAGACAACTGGCCACTGACCAGGACCCCCAGGGCCCTTTCCACAGAGCTGCTCTCCAGCCTCTCGATGATGTTTGGGGGGTTGAATGGAAGGAAAGAATTGCTGATTTTAGCTTCCACTTCTGCTTTTAATTTCGTGAGAATCTCAGCTTCTATGTTTTCAGAACAATAATTCAAATTTTTTTCCATGGGTTGCAGGAAAAAAGCCTGATCAGGTGAATGTAGAAGATTCCAATGGCTTACCCAAAAGAAAAGTGGTTTTGTCATCTTATTGCTTTTAAGACCTTTACAATCTTGCAGGCCCTGATTCCAGATTTTTGGTCACTTGAGACTGATATCGAATCAGGTCCCCCTGTTCAAAGTATGGCAGGGTCCAAGACTGCTTGGCTTCAGGCTCCACTGAAGGCATTTATTTAGATGACTTAAACTAAAACAAACTCACGGGGGAGCGAAAGCCTGGGAACAACTCACTTCAAAAAAGGACCAACCTCCCCATATGAAGAACCGGATTGCAGTTCAAAACAAGATCTGAGTGAGACCCAGCAAAAGCCATGTCAAGTTTTGCTTTCGAATGAGATGCCAAGTCAGAATAGTTTATGACTGAACATGCCACAGAGAGATCCACAAAACGCACACTATTAAACCCGACACCCCACCAATTCTGGTCATGTTTATGTTGCAAATTCAGCATTCAGCTCCAGAAATTGTTAGGTTTTACAAGCCCCTTTCAAGCAACCTGAGTACTGTGCAACTCCAGGAAAAAGTCTGGATAAGCATCAAACCCCTGTGAAACTCAGAGTTCTGCCCCAAATCCAAGACGCAGTTAGGTGTGGTTTTAAACATCCAAGCTAAGGAGGGCAAACACCTCATCTACTGCATCAGAGTTCCAAACTGCAAACCTCGGTGTGCCCCTGCCCTGTCCACACATCTCCCAGCAGCTCTGCAGCACACCCGGCTGCCAGGACAGCCCTGGCACACCAGGAGGACTCGCACCCTGCCATGCAGGACTGGGGCATGTAAAGGGCATAGGGCTCAGAGCTCATCCCTAAGTCTCCTTGCCTCAGCCCCCTGGCCTGGAGTCTCCACCAGCAATGTTTCAAAGGCAGCTTTTCAAGAAATCCTAACCTCGACCTTGACCAAAGCCAACCGATGAAAAAGCTGCTCCAGGCATACGAGTAAGGCTTTGGAGAATCACCCGGTCTCTCCCACCCAGGTAAGTCTCCTTGTCCTACAAAGGATGGCTCCCACTGAAGCCCCTGGAGTTCCTGTAACACAACACATGCCCTCTCCCATGAGGCCAGAGGGGTTATAAAGGGCCAAGAGCACATTCAGGGGCCATAGCGGGTGCCTTCACTCCTTGATGCTGTCACAGTTTTTTAGCCAACTTTTCTGAGTAAACACACACATGCTTCAAGAAAACACCTATTTTAAAGCTGTAATGTAAACAATCCCAAATTATTACTATCCCCTAAAGGCTACTGCTGGCAGGCATCAGTGATAAAGCTCTGCCAGAGCAGTCTGGCATCTAGCAACAATTTGTTTGTTGTCCTGCAAAAATACAGAGAGCCTTGCCATATGGTATTAGCAACTTTCTGGTAACATTAAGAAATATATTGGCTTGGAAAGCATTTATCACACCAGAAAAAAATCTTATGTCTGAGAGGCAGGTCTATGCTGTAAGTGGCAGCAGCACAGTGGGGCTGGTCAGGGAGAGGTGGCCAGCACAGCCATGCCACCTCCAGCCCCCAGCACCAATGACATGCCCCTGGCACTGCCATGCTTTGGCTGGCACAGTTTTTTTCAGGAGCTGGACTGTGCTTGAGGGCACGAGCTCAGCACTGCTTGTCAGTGCTTTGTGAGTGCTGAGAGGGCTCCAGCGCTGCAGATGTGGCATCAGCAAAGCTGTCCCCGGAAGGCACCCGAATTACCTGTCCCCAGCCTGAAGCACTGCCTCAGCCATCCAACGGGCCATGGTTTCCTACCTTTCACCAAACACCTTTTCCCCACTGCTCACATTAAGCTCAGAGAAAAATTCTTTAACAAAAATAATGCACATCTACTACAATGATTTTGAGAACGTGTGGACACCAGGTCACTGAGGATTTTCGAAAGAAAACCTAAAGAGAGATGGTGCAAGTCAGCATGTGTTTTTGGTGGGAAACCACCTATTTTATAGAATCACATGCTCTCAGGCTTCAATTCTCAGGAGCAGAACTGATGCAACGATGCAGTTCTCTCAGGATACAACTTTAGTGCACTCACTTTCTGTACAGCTCGAAAAGATGATCCGTGATAGACCTCATTCTATCAGTTTTCTAACTCTATTCCTATTTCTGGAGTTTTCTCTGTAGCCACATCCTCCCTCAGAAGAAGGACTCCTCCACTTTTCCAGCAGTGCAGGAGTTGCCTGCAGAGTTGCAGTATCAATGGAGCAGCATTACATGGAGCACAGCACACAACAGACAGTCACCACACTGCATTCTGAGTCCCAGCCCACTAAGGAGACACGTTTCAGCACCACCACCTTCTTCTCCTTCCTGGAAGAGCTCAAGGAGTCACTTAATGCACTGAGAAGTGGAGTTCTCAAAAAACAGGGAACAATATCGCTGGATGTGGAAAAGACGCAATCCATGTAATGCCATGGAAGAACATTAGTGGGATTGCTTGGAGCATCTTCTGAAGACACTTCTGGATCAATTCAAATATGTGCTTAGCTCTTTCCCCATTCTTCTCAAATCTTCTGCATTCCTTACAGACATTACTTGTCTCCCCTGCTTCTGTATCTCGCTCTGAAAAGTGGTGTCTCCCTTGCCACAGTCTGCAGTAGCACCCTCACCTCCCACATGGCAGCTCTGCAGGAAGCCAAGTCCATTCTACCCTGCCCTTGGACAGCCCAGAAAAACAGGGCTGTTCTCTCCCTTTACAGGTGGGAGTGTAAACTACCCTCCTTATGGATACCTGTCATAGCCTGCTCCAGCCCATAATACACTTTCTAGGTTATTATGGGACATAAAAGGGCCTAAATTCAAAGCAGGTTTTCAACTGGGGGGACTCAAGACTGCTGACTGAGGAGCAGAATAAAGCCAGATGGCACGTGCTGGTGGTATTGTTGGGGATTATGCTGTGTAAGGCAATAGGAAATGAGCAGAGGAAAAGACCCCGCTTGGTCCCACGGTTCCTCTCTGGCCAAATGAACATACTGGGACAACCGTGAAACAATCAGTTTATGGGTTTCATTCCCCTCCACCCCCAGACGGAACTTAAATATTTGTATAAGCCCAGGCGTAACTTTTATCTAATGTTTTCCTTGGGGTTTACTAGCTGTTTAGAGCATTCAAGCTAAAAAGCATTCCCTCAAACTCTTGCCACAAAGAGAGCTGAAACTATGATAATAATTAAAACCACGTTCTTTTGGTATCAAGAAGACATGCTATTATTTTCTTTTTTTGCGCATGAGAAGCTGTTAATATGGGCAACACGTCTGGAACATTTTCTTTCCAAACGCCATGTCCCATACCCCCTCCGGCTCAGGTCGGCTGGTTTGTGAACTTGTCAGCAGGCTGGGGTGGGAAGGCTCATATTTACAAGAATAGACTCATTTATTTTTTGTAACAGACCATTTGCCAACTTAATGCTATGAAAAGCGTATCAGGGGGAAAAAAATGGTTCATGCTGCGTGAAAGGTGACGAGCTAAAGAACTGTCCTGCCTTGGCACCCAATGGACCAAATCAAGGGATGAGTCTTAAATACATACTATATACAAATATAATGTATGTTTTGAAAAACAGGTGCTGACTTTGCCAGGATGCTCCTGGGCACTTAGCACAGAGCAGGAAAGGCTGTGGGCTGCACCGTGTGCCATTGCTGATCCACTTGGGGAAAGGTCTACTAAAGAAAAAGGTAAGATTTTGCACTTGTTTCACCCCGTCTAATTTGAGTGCCTCTAAGGTCTCCATAACTGTGGTATCAGCACCTCATAAACATTAACAAAATTATCCTTATAACATTGCAGGGGAAAACGCTATCATCACATTTAAAGGATGGAAAATTAGAGCACAAAAAAAAAATCAAAGTCAGGTTTGTGTCCAATGCAACCTTTGAAACCATCCAATGTGTATCCTGAGAGGCTAAAACAATGAATTTCCCTGTCCAAGATCAAACTACAACGTCTCACGTGGTGTTGCAATCGCACTGCACAAGGGCAGGAAGCAGAGAGAACCGGCTGCTTCGGTCCAGTCCTCCCGGAGCACCAATCTCCAAGTCTCCCCCAGTCCAGAGCTGTGCTCTGGATGCCTCGACAGGCAGCTCCGAAGCGGGTCAGGCATAGGGCACAGCTGGCAGCAAATGATCTGGACTGAGCCTCGACAGAGCTGCCACACTGCTCCCGAGGAACACACAAGGGGAGGAGGGGGGATTGCTGGGGAGGGCAGTGTCCCGCAGGTGTCACCCCCGGGACCACAAAAGTAAATCATTTTTCATCAGAGCCATTTGGTTTCTGATTTTTGTTTGGGAGTGTGGCTTTCACTGCCTTGACTCAGGCTTTCCTTTTTCACAGCCACAAAGATGCTAGATTTGAATGCCTGGTGGTGCAAAGTGTGGGCAGCAGGGTTTGGAAGGCTGGGATGTTTTATTTTCCTTTTATTTTGGTAGTAATTTAGCTTTGCACAAGCCCCTGCCTGCTTAGCAAGCCTCCAGCTTCGCCAACAATACAGAACTGCCTTAATTACAAAAACAAATTAATACACAAAAAAAATGCAAAGAAGTTAAGCTAGATGAGTAAACACATTGTAATTTGTTACATGGTTCCATTCAGGGGGGATCCAAAGTAATAAAAAAATTCCTGTAACACTGAACCATGAGGCCCAGCTCCAGCACGGTGTTGGAATTCAAGCATGAGCTCTGTCACACCATCCTCTGGCTCACCACTGAGAGGAAGGGGCCTTATGTTGCCTATACCCCCCGCAGCACAGTGCTCCACTTGCCCTTTTATTTTTAATTTCCCCCTAAAAGGAATTTTTGAGGGAAATTTATATTCGCATTTCCCCCCAAAGAAAGACCAAGTAAGGAAGTTATTGTGGAGTGCCATCCATGGCACTGGGATGCTGACATGACATCTCATGTCAATTGAACACAACCGTGAAGCACGAGCCCATCCACATCTGAGGCACCACTGGAGATCCCAGCCTGGCTGAGGGCTGTCTGACAGGGGCTGGGGAGGCTGGGAGGACATGGGCAGCCTCACAAACTCCACATCCCCTCCATCCTGCTTCTCATTTGAAGCTGACAGGCGAAGCTTGAACACATCCTTACAGCCCTGACGAGGCTGCTAAGGGTAACACTCAGGTTACAAATTAATTAATAGGAAACACTTACCTTCCCCACTAGCTTGCCTTTCCTGTTCATGCAAAGGTAGAAATCTGTCTCCTTCCCTTTGATCCGGACTTGACTGCCAAAAGTGTCTGTTTCCACTAGAAGCTGGGCTTGTAAAGGAAGAAGAAAAAAAAGCATTTACCAGTGTGGTCCCATTAAGTCACAGGGTGCAACCTGCACTGTCCCACTGCCTCCAGCTGAACCACCCTGGGATGCTCCGCACAGGAACAACCCAAGGGACCACCCTGGGGCTGAGCTCACAGCTTAGTCACAGGTGCAAAACTGACACCTCTCCACTAACTCCTGCGTGGATGGTCCAGGTTTAATGCTGGTTTTAGCACAAAGGAGGCATACGCATGTGTGTGCTCCATCTGTCCACACCAACCCTGCCACCCCATCAGCAATATTAGCTTGATGTTAAAAAGCCCTTTAAGATCATCGAGTGCAGCTGTTCCCCCAGCACTGCCACAGCCACTACTAACCATGTCCCCAGGTGTCATATCTGCACGTCTCTTAAACACCTCCAGGGATGTGACTCCGCCACTGCCCTGGGCAGCCTGTATCTATGACAGTGCTCTCCTTCACATTGCAGGAGGGTTCTTGAAGGGTAAGAACATAGATTTTATTCTCATGAAGATGTAAGCTTACCACGACAAGAAAGAAAATCCTTTCCCCATAGCCAGCATCCGTCAAACACTGCATAGAAGTGGTCATGCCACATGCTCCTGGTACAAAACATCGCAGTGATCTCCTGAAGATCACCACAACAGCTAGCAGGGGAGAAATTTGGCACTGCTTGTTCTGTCTGATACACACTCACCCTGCAGATGTCCTCCATGTCTAGCTGTGCTTCCAGGATGCCACAAACTGCCTTCTGGCAGTCCAGGTCCAGGTCGTCAACTCTCGATGGGAGACATACGGCCAATCCCACAGTGTCTCACACATTTATTGATGCCAGAGCTGGTTTGCAGCATCACCAGGAGCTATGGCAGAGGACAGATTTCTGCTGCATCTTCCTAAACCACCTGCTCTGACACAGCTGTATCTGCAGAAGGGGCCAAGTTGCCACCTAGATGAGCAGTGTGCCATCATCATCTCAAAAACCCAGACACATCCAAATTCAGCCTTTTATTCCAGCTCTAATCTAAACACAAATTCCAGTCATGCTCAAGATTCAGATTCCGGGAATTTCCCCGGAGAGGCAGGAACAGGCAGACTGGACATTTTGCTTCAGATCCACCTCCGATATGGAGGGGGAGAAAGGAGACATGGTTGAAACACAATGCAAGAATGTGTAAGTGTCAGCAAGTGCAACTGCACGGTCCTGCTCTGGAAATACTCACGCCTGTAAGATCCCAGCCTTGCCGTAGAAACACGGCTTATGCCAAACTCTGGAGAATGTTTGATCTGTGCTGCAAAAAGTCACATTCTTTTCAGCATTCATATTTCAAGCTTTAAAGCCCTCTAAGAGCAAATACATTCATTGTAAGGATTTACCATGGGGATAGAAATGGGAGTTTGTTTCATTTAAACACATTAATATTTTTCCCACTTGTAAAGTCAGCTTTTGGCTTCTGCAGCAGTGCAAATATCACAAACTTTTAACTCACAAGGGCCCTAAACGGAGTTTTCCCTTTGCAACTCAGTCACATCTACAGGTTCAGGGGTTTCCAGTTAAATCTGTTATCACAGGGGATATTTAAATTATAACTTCTTTCTGACAGCAAGTGGGGCAATGCCAGTATTACAGCAGAATATTAGTTGCAATCATGCACAAATATGGATATTTATTTAAGTTTTTCAGAAACGCATCACGGGCTTGGGAGTCGGTGATGGAGAGCAGCTTGCAAGGAACAACTGGGTGCTGCACGTTTTCTCCCCACACCTGCCAAGGTGGTATCAAACCTGTGACCACTCCTGTGGGGAAAGGCCATGTGATCCAGAAATAACCCATCACAGTGAGGATATCAAGGTGAGCCCAGCCAGGATGGGGAAGATGGCACAGGGCCAAAGAACAGTCCTCAAGGATGACCAACATGGTAGATAACCTGGGGAATGCCCACTGCTCCAAGAAGTTCAGGGAGGTTGCTCAGATGCAACACAGCACTAATAGACAAGGGAACAGCAAAAAACCCCTATCTACCTTTGATGACTTTGAAAGGGGTTCCTCTAACAGGAGTAGAGGGCTAATGGTCAACCTCAGAGAGGGAGAGCAGCAGTCAGCACATGACTGAAGGTTATGGAGCCAGCAAAGACTGGTCCGAGAACCATGGCCAACGCCCAGAGCACCAAGGAGTTGCCCACAGATCTACAGTGTCCAAACCACCCAGGCACACAAGCAGATGTGGGGCCACCCACCGAAGGGGTCAAGCGAGGGCTCCACACAGGCAAGAACAGGATGCCCCAGGTTCCCTTCTAAGCTGCAAGGCATTTCCCATCCATCCCAGCCTCAGTGCTGCAACTAAAGCTGTTGAGAACGGTGAATATCAGGAACTGGCTTTGGCCAGCCAAAGCAGGAGCTAACGCCGACAAAACACTCCAACACAAGAGCCTGGAGTTGCAGTCCCCATGGAC
Source organism: Pseudopipra pipra (assembly GCF_036250125.1). Classification (NCBI taxonomy): domain Eukaryota; kingdom Metazoa; phylum Chordata; class Aves; order Passeriformes; family Pipridae; genus Pseudopipra; species Pseudopipra pipra. The sequence continues at coordinate 962,744 of NC_087563.1, read as the reverse complement.
AGGCAGCAGCTCACACCTCTCTGACACAGATCCCCATGGGCAACCCACGCTCAGATGGACAAACATGGGGCACGCCGGCTCACACTCCCCACCCCCTCGCTCTGCAGCCAGTATGAGTAATATCCAAGCTGATTTTAATTTGAAAAATATCACCTTAAAAAGATGCCGGTTCCCTGCTGTGAAAATTAAAACCATCTGGATGGAGTGATTTCAAATAATTAATCTAGGTCTCCTTTGGCACCCCGCTACTAATTAAAATATGATACCTTCCTCCCCCTTTTTAAATAAAAAATTTAAATAAAGTTTAAAGATCTAATAAAATAATGTCATAATTTAGAACTAAATGGAAGTCACCTTTCCCGTGGGCCGCAAAGGTTACAGCAGTGCTGAGATCCCTCCCAGGCTGGTGCCATAGCCCAGACCAAGCAGCAGTGGATAAGCAGCATCCAATGAGACACCCATGCTAGCAAACACACCAGCATCCACAGCCCAGCGCCCCAAGGGGCCTGCAACCCTCAGAGATCATCCTGCACCCAATGGCCAGGAGTGGGGAGCACAGGGAAGGAAGTTCAGCAGATGATGTCTGATCCCCACTGTGGCCTGAGCTGCCCCAGTACAGGCCAAGGCCATCCACAGGTACCCACTTCTAAAAAATCTGAGTCTTATGATGTTGGAAACATCTTATTTTTAAGGATCCCTGACTGCCTTTCCTACAAGGGAGACCAGTGAGGCTTTAGGGTGGGTTATAACCCAGTTGGCTTCCAGTCTCCAGCATCCTTGACAGCTGATGCTTCTTTGTAAAACAGGCATCTCCCTAAATTCTCTGAGGAGCAGGGACAGGGACCTTGAACAACACATCTAAAATCAGCTGGGATGAATCCCAGCCCTGAATGCTGCAACAAGATTTCCTGGGGGAGGGAGGCTGACCCAGCACAAGGGGCTGCTGGTGTCTCCCACCCCACTCACAGGCAGCAGCAGAAAAGCTCAGTCATTAATTTTAGATTAATTCAAACTGGACTTGGCATCTGTCTCCATGACAAAGACACCACGGCCACAATGAAAGCAACAGGAAAAATCCAAGAGAATTTCCACAGAGAGCTCAGGTAAAATGAGTCCCACCATGCTGGAGCAATATCCCCACAGGACTCTGCTGCTCAGCACACCTGAATTCCAGCTCCATCCGTCCCTGGATACACTTTACAGAGATTACAATCTTTCTTTTCAAAGGCCCTGTACTCCAGTCTTCAGATCAGGTATTATTGTTTAAATTCTTTGACAGCTAGATATTCTGATATATTTTCCAGGGGCTGGGGGTGGGGGGGGGAGAAGAGAAAAGATGTCTTTAGAGAGTGAGATCTCCTGCTACATGCTTTTGTGCTTTTGCCTTATTGGCCCATTTAACCTAAACCTTCCTGAAAACTCCCACTGGAAGAGACTGGAATTCCTCACAAGTCGAGGTGAAAAGGATTACATATATATATGTCGAAAAGCTATCTTCCAGCTAAGAAAACATGAAGTCAGGGAGATATGTGAAGGTGGCAGAAAATATGCCAAATTATCTTTCAAATATTTCCTGGGAGTGGGAGGACGGGAGCCAGAAAAGCACAGGGAAAGAGAGGAGAAAGAGGACACCTGAGAAGTGTAAGGTTTACATGTACCTATCACAAAATCCTCAGTTTCAGATAAATAAAAAGAGAAAGGAGAGAACACAAGGAGCATGCAGAAGGACTGGATTTTTTTTTTTTGCAGGTAAAAACCCTGCAAAAGGAGTCATAGAGAAAAGGAACTACAGCCACTGACACTGCTCACAGGCACCCTGAAGGCAGCCAGCTAAAACAGATTTCCAGCGGAAAAGACTCTTACAGAGGACCAAGATTCTGTTGCTTTAGTTGCACTTTTATTAATGAAACAAAGTTTCTTAGACTTGAAACCATTTCCAGTGAATGAAGAAGAAGGATGTACTGATACCCTGAGGCTGGGAGCAGAGCATCTGGGATAGAGAGCAGCTTTCCCATTTTGTTACTCTGGCGCTATGAACCAAGACAAAGCACATTTCCATAGTTCATGCTGTATATATTGCATCTGATGGGAGAGCAAAATCCACTCTCTGGTAAGACTGGATCTTCTCGTGTGACTCCCAGCACAGGCAAGTGTGCTTAAAATAGCTGAAACCTGTTCAAACACTGCTTACCCGCTACTAAAACCACGTGAATCCCTTACATGACCACAGCATAGGAGAGAATGACCCTGTCTCCACATTCATGATGTAATGATGAGGGAATAATGCCAAAATTAGGTAAAGTCTGGAGGGTCTAATGAAGCCCAAAGGCTATGGACCAGTAAGGGAATCTAGGCTGCATCCCTAAGTTTTGTTTGCACACTTGCATAGTCCTGCAAACTGTACGATATTTAATAGTTATGAACAATAGAACCCAACTCCCCTCTCAAATATTCAGGTGCAAATCAGGAGTAACCACCCCAACCAATGAGGCTGGTGCTCAGGAGGGCAGAGCTCTGACCCACATACCACTGCAATGAGCTCATCGTGTCTGTCCTGAGTGACCAGAGTATATGTATGTCAAATTATTAAAAGGGATGTTGGTGGGGAGGAGTAGTAAGAGCAGCTCCAAGACCCAGGCTCCAGTAATTTTCATTTTTAAGCCACCACTTTGCATGAGCCAGGGAAGGGCTCGGTGTCAGCGCAGGGTCTGCCTGGGGAGCAGCACTCCCAGTTCTGACATAGGCTTTTAAAAATGCTGTTACCTTAAATGAGGTTTTCTTTTAAACACCATATCTGTCCCTCACTAACTGTTGCAGTGAGAGACAAAGACAATTTGGAGTGTGTGGAGTGTGTGAGGCCACTCGGAGCACCAAGTGCCAAGTCTCCACAGCACATCTTTCTGCCCCATCATGGGGTGGGAAGGGGAGTAGGACCAAGGGCTCTGTGTGAACAAATGACAGACTGCAGAGACAACCTGCAACCTGCAGAACAGCCTCAGTAGCTCTCAGGAACTAGTCAGGTTAAATATTTGCATGGGAGACATCAGAAGAAAATCTATAATGCAGCAGAGACCTCAAAGGCACTTACACTGCAGCAACCTGATCCTGTAAATACTTCCACACAAAGGACTTCACACACATCCACATCGGAAGTCCCTGGAGTGCTGATAAAGACCCCTGTATGGCCTCAGGGTCCCACCTCTACCCCCGCCTGCAGGGTGGAACACACTGGGAGAGCAGCTTTGGACACGGTTTTGGTGAGAGCTCCCCCCTCCCCAGCCCAGGGAGCTGTCTGCTCCCCCTGCCCTTCTGCCACTGCCCCAAGGGCTCAGTGTGATGGATCACAGCACAAGGACCAATGTTCCCCTTCCTGGGAACACCACCTGGGACACCTTCATCTGGGTTTCACCTCCGCACAAGCTGATAAGAGCTTTGGTCTCTGGGAGATGGTTTCAGGCACCCCCATCCACAAACAACGACCTAACACCAAGAAGGCTCCTGTCCCACTTCCAGTGTACTGAGCTATCCCTTGGCACTCCCTGGGCATGTCTACAGGACACAGGGCCAAGACATGCAGAAATATCCATGTCGGTGCCAACCATGCCTGCCTGAGTGCCCAGCCCAGGACAGACGTGCAGGCATGACACACTGTGCTGCAGTTAACCCACAGAGCCTGAGATGTTCAGGTCATAAAATATCACTCACACTAGTGAAACCTCCGCTGTTTAAGCCATTCACAGAAACATGGAATCATAGAATGGTTTGGATTGGAAGGGACTTTAAAGCTCAGCTAGTTCCAACACCTCTGCCATGGGCAGATCAGGTTGCTCAGTGAGCCATCCAACCTGGCCTTGAACATTACAGAGGGCTTACCTAGAGGGATGTGCCCACCCAAAAAATTCCCATACCAGTTCAGCAGTAGCTAACAAGTCATGCCCAGGGAACGATGCCAAGCTGCTGGTGTTCCCCAAGCATCTCAGGGACCATCTCAGGGAGGTTCTGCCTCCCCACCCCATAGGAGATGCGTTGTTTATGACAGAATGGCAATATCAAGATAAAAAGGGGATTCTAAAACAAAGAAGTCCTCTTCTCTGAACTGCCCAGGCTTCTATAGGATGACAAAGCTTCCAGACACTGTCCCTACAAACTCACTGTTATTCACCACATCTTGGGAGAAGCTTAATTAAAATGTGCTAATCTGAGTCTTTTATTAGTCCATGCATAAGGAAATGTAAGATCAGAATAAATACAAAGGTAGGTCTTAGAGATTTTTGTCCAACTTACATAAAACTTTAATAAATCCCTGAATCTGTGACTCTGTGAAAAACCAAAACAAAAAAACCACAAACAAAAAACCTCAAAAACAACAATAACAACAAAAATTTGAGCTATAAGTACCATATTACTGGCCCAAGCCTGCACTACCCACAGGTTGGTCATCGTTTACCCACATGAAAAATGAATGTAAAATACTGTCATTCTGACATGGAGCCATTTGCAGCCATTAGTAGATCTAAGAAAACAGAATTAAGTAGTGGGAGATCAGACTTGGCCTCTTGCAGATGTTTTATACATAATTCACCATAAGAGACACTAAAAATATTTTGGCAGTTGCTTCAATGATGGTGAATAAGCTTATTTAGACAAGATTCAGTAAAAGTGGAGGCGGATAGGTTGTGCTTTAAAATGCCTGGGTGGGAACTGCAGTGAACAAATTCTGCCCTGAACTTTGCCACCTGCAAACTCGCCATGACTAAGAAGTAAGCCTGGAAAGAGAAACGTTCAAAATGTTAGCACAGAAATTCCTCTATCTCACCAGGGTGTCTTGCTGCCTCCAAACACAGCTCAAGTGGACAGTATTTCTACACAGGCAGGAAAACTGCTTGACAAGTCACCAGGCTCTGAGTTTGGAATTAGTGAAGGATGAGCCTCAAAAAAGTTCAGAAGCTCTGTTATGCTTGAAAAAGCACCTAAAATGAAAAGTAAAGGGCCAAACCCTAATGTCTTTGATCATTCTCATTTGAATAAACTCCTACTGACCCAGTCAAGCCCAACAGACAACGACCTCAGAACCTGGCCCTGAGCACTTCGTTGAAAGGCATCCAAAGCACTGGAGTCTCTCGGGTCTGGAAAGAGCATGAACCTTTCCCATCCCCACAGAGGGTTAGAATTACCACAAGAACAAATCCTGATGAAGTTATTTTGACTCTCTTGTTCCCAGTCTCAGCTGAACCCAATAAAAACACTGATGTACACAAAAATAACAATAAGGAGAGAATGACAACTACGGGAACCCCATGTACTCTTGTTTCTCCAAAGCTGCTCTACTTGTGGCCAGGAGCACAGGACAGACCACACACACCCTGCAGCACTCACCCACCTCCCTCAGGCAAGCTGAGGGTTGGCTGCTCATCCTCAGCGATGAAGGAGGTGTGATGTCAGCACCACCATATCCTCTTACCAAGGAGTCCCAAACACACCAATCTCTCCTGTGTGCCAACCCTGGGATGGTTTCACACACTCCATCCAGGTTCCACTGTCACATTTGTGAGTGCTCCAAAACAGGGCTGATCAGGAGAAATGCATAAAGCGTTTCCAGTGTTAGTTGAATTAAGATTATCAAATGTGCCCGATACACAAAGATGTTAAGTTCTACCAAGCAAGGCTCTTATTCTGTGCCAGTAAAAGCTGAAATTAGGATAATTAATTTTATGGATCAGAACATAAGCATGCTCACGCATTTTCTCAAAGGGGCTCATTGTAATCTTCCCTTCTCCAGAAAGTAAAAAATATGCTGAAAATAAAGTTGCAGGATGCTCTGGTGTTTTCAATGGGATTCTTGTGGCTCTGGAATCCAGAGGAGCAGAGGCAGCAGTGCAACCCAACAAAAGAAAATGTTCTGGCACATGGGCAAATTCCTCTGTGTTTTAAGATTTTAGCAGGGTTTGCTCTTAAAAATGGTTGCAAACACAATTTCAAAGATATCTGACTTCTTAATGCTTGTGCTGCTGAAGCCCCCTTTTCCCAAATAATTCAAGTATTACTAAATGAAGTATAGAAAATCATCACTCTTAGGTAAGAGTACATGAGAGTATGACTATTTTTGGGTAAGGTTTAAAAGAAGTGGACAAGAACTGACCCTCTACAGCACCTGGGGACACACACCTGGAACCAGCTGCACCCAAAAGAGTCCCTTAGGTGAAGGACCTTGGGGAAGGGTCCTCTGCACCAGTCTCTTCGAAAAGGTCTCTCCCTACAGACATAGCACAATTCCTGCAACTATTCTCAGAGCAGCAGCCACAAATATAATGCAACAACCAACAAAAATCAGGTATCACATTAACTCTCCCTTTAGCACCTTTGTTTTCACATATTTATTTTTGGAAATGCATTTATCATGAGACTTTTCTTAAACTGTTACCCCTGGTCCTCAGCATATGTAAGACTATTTACTTGCCTTTTACTGCATTTTAATTGCATGAGAAATTTTAAAAGTCTTTTTTTTTTCTTTTCTAGAGTCATTTGGGACAAAAGGCATCTGGCACTGGGTATTTAAATAAGACCTGTCAGAACTGTAAAATTAGTTTTATGTTTTAATAAAGGCACTTTAAAAATCTCAAATATAATATAATTCTGCATTCAAACCATAAGCATTTGGATTAAGAAAAGCAGATCCCATGTTAAATCCTAACATAAAAATTAAATCAAGTACAGAACTAAGCCAGTCCTCATCTGTGGCATTATAAACAAGAGCAGCAAAGAAAAGAGGTAATATCTCCAATAGTTCGTTCTTGTGGTATTCTAAGTTTAAAGAATCAGCATTAAGAGCATAAAATCTGTATGATTTTATATTATTTGTTATTTATCTCAGTTCATCTGGAGACTCAGGTCACCTTTAAAGCTCAGACTCAGTCCCATGTTTCCATCCAAAATTTTCTCAGCCCTTTCTCTCCTCACTGCACTGGAGCATCCTGCCCTCCTCTCCCCACCTGAAGGGTGGGATGTCCCCTTGAGATGGCAGATGCCCTGGCAGGGGACACCACTGCTGCAGGTGTCCAGCCCATACCTATCCAAACATGGATCAACAGAGCTTGTTTAGCTTGGAGGACACTTTGATTAGTGCTGTAATCAGCACATAATTCATTCTAAAAGTCTTCAGACATAGAGACAAAGGACAAAACCCAAAGCAGAAACCTTCCTTCCAACACTTGCTATCCCACTTGCTATCCTGCAAGCACATCCCTCCTCCCCACTGGGACACCTTGTTACTCTCCTCTTTTTATCTCCCTCCACAACTTTTGGAGTGCATAGGAGAAAGAAGTTTGCCACGACTATTTCTACACAGGAGACCTGAAATATTTGCAGGCAGTCATGATGGCCACATCCACGTGCCAAGCAGGGCTGCCCCTCACTTTTGTCACAAGGGGAAGAAGCCACCTTAGACCTCTGCCAAGGTGGCCAAGTCAACCCCCACTGCTGCCACCACTTGAGCTCAGCAAGCAGCAGTATGACCCAGAGCCACTGGCAGAGAGGAGCCCAAGGACACACCACATGGCCCGTGGGGCAAGAGGCAGCCCTTGGCCAACAACACCTGCTCCAAGAGCGTTAGAGCCTGGCAAAAAGCTGCTGACTGACCTATGCCAGCAGAGAGCCACTTCTCCACCCAAGACCCCGAAGGAGCAACAGAACCAGCTAAGGTGAGCTAAAGAGCTGCTGCGCAAGCTCCTGGTGGGGAACTAGCTGGTCTTGAAGATTCCTTCCAAACCAAACTTTTCTGTGATTCTATGAAAGCAGATAGCTTTCCAGGTGCCCACCAGGCCTGGCCCTCCTGCGAGGTGACGATGCGGGTGAGGGGAGCGGGAAGGGAAGCGCTGCAGGTGCAGGCGGGCTCGGGGCAGCCCAGCCAGGCCGCCCCTCCCCACCGCCAGCTGCCCAACCTGGCACTTCTCCACAGGTCACCTCCGGTGTGAGGAGTTACCGCTCATCCCCCAACAGGCACGATGAAAAGGAGACAAAAAAGCAGGATGCTGGTGAATGACAGCAGTGGGTGGCCCGGCCCCGGCCGGGCTCTGCACACAACAGGCACAGCCAAGTGTGTCTGGCCGCAGACAATGATGAGGCTGGAGGTGTGTGGGGCGGCGGCGCTCGGCCGTTCTCACGGCGAGGCACCGGGCCATGTCGGCCCCGACAGCCGCCCCTCCCGGCTCCCACCGCCCCGCCGGGCTCCGCTTTGGTTTGTTCTGTGTTGTCCTTCCTGCCGCGACATTTGCAGCTCTGAAAAAAAAGCAGGTCAAACATCCTCAAATGGTGTATTTAGTGCTTCCCCTCGGGTTTCCACGGCTTCCCTGCCACGTTCCTCCGGGCTGAGGGGGTCGGGCTGACCCCTCGGCTGCGCTGGGCGAGTGGCTCACATTAAGTGCTGCTAATGCGTTTTGCATTTGTGCTCGGGGGCAGGAAATCTCAACTTCCAGTGCCAAGGGGTTAATTATAATTTATATAGCAAGATCTCAGACTGGGGTGGGGAGTGTTTCTCCAGCTAATTAAGAGGTGCAATTACCTTTGAGAATCAAAGGGATATTCTGGTACCAGCTCTGAAAAACAGATTACAGGCACTTAAAACACAAGGACATCTTTGCTTCTCTACATGCTCTTAGTTTTTGCTGTTGATCATTAAAAACAAACTGGTATATTCCTGATCCATCATCACAATGTCTTGCTGACCACCTTACGGAAGCCACTGCAATGGGGTAACATAAAGCATTGCTGCTTTCCCTGGGATTACCTATACTTCCAACAACATGCCCATCACCTGCTGCTTAAGGCTCTGACAAAACTTTCTGCTTACTAATTAACAAAGCTTCAAAACCTTGAGGTGGGTAACACCTAAATAGCCCATTCTGTGCTCAGACCACAAGCCCAGGACTACTCACTCCCAAGGCAAGCAGTTGGTTGATGGATATTGTTGTATTACTTGAATAATAACAATGACAGTATTTATTAGTAATTATTATTATAAGTAATAATTATAAATACAATATTTAAATTAATTATTGTAGTAATAAATATTACTACATCGTCCCAGATCACATGGCAGCCCCTCTGCATTGCCCTGTCCTACTCACTGGCCCAGTGCAAACAGGGTGACACCACTTGCTACACAAACATTGGGAACTGTGGCCAAGGGATAATTAGCAGCAGCAGTACCCAGGAGAGACACGAGCACCCAGCATGGCCAGACAGGCCAGTGGCAGCACCTATGGAACACATCTCCAGCAGCTCTTCCAGTGGGGAGATGCAGGGGGAACACTGCTGGGCAGCACTGGTCAGCTTTGGGCTCCCATCCTGCCTGGGGCTAGGGGATCGCTGGGAGCACGTCCATCCCCTCCCACAAGCTCCCTCTTCCTCAGCACCTTGCCTTCATATTTGTGCAGCAGTTTAACAGTTACAGCTCCCTCTCACCGCTCCCAAAGGTGACTCCTGAGCCAGGAGGTGATTGCTGAGCCATTTGCAAAGGGTTAATGTAACTGAATATTCAGATGTCAGGAGAAGGTTTGGGCTGAAGACAGCAAAAAAAGATTCTGGGGAACCAGTCCTGCTCTGGGGAGTCAGTAGAGTTACACATGCAACACAGGCTGCAGTCTCAGCTTGGCTTGGCACAGGCTGCACAAATGGATCTTCCACCATTCATTATTTTTTAGGGATGCATTAGGCTGTTGCTCTCTGGAAAATGAAGTGCTTAAGTTAGAAACTGATGCTGTGGAATTGTCAGCAGCCCACACATCCCACAGGCTCTCAGGCACCTGCACCAGCAGCCTCCACCTTGACCCAGAACACAGCTAGAAGCAGAGGTGAGGCTGGCAGTGGCAAGAAGACTAACCCTTTCTCTAGAGAGGGGATTAGGATGAAGAGGAACGTCTGTCCATGTGGGTTAGAAATGAAGCTCATGGTGGCAAAGCCCACAGGGGAGCTCAGCAGCTGGTATCCAACATCAGCAACTCTCTACCTATGACTTGATTACACTGTGGCAGGTTTATCAGGCTGCCCTTTGATGTGCTGACAGCAGCAAACTGGCTGTGTTGAACTTCCACCAAGCAGGCGGAAGCACACAACCCAAAAACATGCTGTGTGAAGCACTATTGTTAAATTAGGAGCAGATAACACAGTTGACACCTTGGCATGGAGAGATGCTGACTGACACTGCTGCTCCCAGGAGCTCTAAGAACTCTTAGACCTGACAATCAACACATCCTACAGGTACTTCCATCCCTGGGACCCATCCTTTGGTAAGCAACTGCCAGAGAAAAGGCACATCAGTTTTCATGAGCCATTTTACAAAACTACGCAGACCTGTACTGAGCAGAGCGTTTCTAATACCACCACAGCCCCCAAACAGAATACTCTGTTTCACTGCAGGAGACTGTGTGAAAATCAGGAAGGTTTTCCTATGGGTAGGTTGAGAATAATCAGGATAGAGGAGAGGATGACAGTTTTTAGAGGCTTTATTACTCTATAAAAGAAGGCATCTCACTTCTTGCTGGTGCAGGCAAGAGGTTGGTAAAGGGACTGGCTTAGCCCTGGAGAAAGCAAGATAGAGATTACAAAACTGTTGCTTGTAGTCTCAGTTTAAGCCACAAACCTGCACAGCTTTCAGTGAAAAGGATTGTAATTGCTTCATCAGCAACATGAGCAAGCTACATAGGAAAGAAAAAGAAAGGAAGGGCAGATCCAGAGGGAAATAAATCTACACCAGCATTACCTTTCCCTACAGCTTGCTATTTATTGAAGAAGCAGCAAAAGCTCCAGTGCGCTTCAGAATACAAACGCTGACATGGAAATTCAGAGACCTGAACCACTTCCAACAGGGAAAATATACTGACCACAGTCTCTTTGGAGGTCAAACAAAATCAATAGCCTTTCTCTCCACTCTGTCTCTAAACTAAGCTTCTTTCAAAGACATCCAGAGAAAATGGATCATCTTTTGTTGTTGTGTGTGGTTTTGGGTTGGGCTTTTTTTAAGTGGTCAAACATTCACAGAAGCATAAGAAACTCCTTCCTCCCTCAGAATACTGAAAGGATTGTATAGAGGTCAACATTGCCCATCAGTTTTACTACACAATAGATGAGTTATCCACTTCTTGGGGAGGAAACCAAGCTGGAAGCCGCTTAGCGCTCAGTAAGAGAGGAAAAAATAAATCAATGCATTTGCTTGATTGGGGTACATTTAAAGCTGGTTGTCAATTAGTTCAACACAGTTCGCTGTTAGAGAGCACAACAATTTAGCCCCAGGAGCTGAAGTTTGCTGCATTTCCTCAGATTCCTCCTGCTGAGAGACAGATATTGGCTGCAGCCAGGTCAGGCACTGAGGAGGAGGAGTGAGGCTGAAGGCACAGCCACAGAGTGAGAGCTGCTGAGAGGGAGGCTGACATCAGATGCAGCCAGGCTGGTGACTGCTTCCTTCCATTCAAAGTACACAGCAAACTGGATTCATGTACAGAAAGGAGTAGAGATGATAGCTGGTTATCACACAGCATGCTTCTCCACTCCCCAGCACACACCTTTTAAGATAAACTACAGTTTATACACCCTTGTGCAGAGGGTATCATCCTTACCATGTAAGTGGGTCACCTCAAGCTGAGGGAAACGGCAGAAGGACTAAAGGAGCAGAATGCAAAACTTTGCCTACATCCAATTTTTTAAATATGAAAAATTTTCAAAAAATCACAAAGGGGACAAACCACAAAAGACACTTCCTAAGGGTCCCACTGAATGCATCCAAAGGAGGACCACTGCATTCAGAGCAACGGATCACTGATGGCTTTACCTGCCAGTTCTGTTCTGACAATCAGTGTTGAAAGACACTCACCACAACACAAAACAATTCAGGCTGAGAAGGCTCTCCAGAGGTCATCCAGCTCAACCGTGTGCTCTGAGCAGGACCATCAGGGCTAGAAACTATCACTCCTTAGCTGTGCTCCAGCTCCCCTGCAACAGGAGGGGGATATGGTCTGTCTTGATAACAGCCACCAACATAGGGGCTTTCTGAGACAGCCAACATCTCGATTTGAGCCCACCTCAAGGTTGTGGTTACTGTGTCACAGATGTGGCTGGAGAGGGACAGACATATCTGCAGCTGACTTGGGCCCCAGCACCAGCAGCACTGAGCACAGACCTCAGCAGGGCAAGCTGTCTACAGCCAGGATTGTGAGCCTCTGCTGCCCCTGCAGCCACTGTGAGACCTGTTTACCTAATGGGCATCCCACACTGCTGATGTTTGCTGCTGTCAGTATGTATACAACCTATGTTCAAGCCACTCTCTGTCTCTGACTCCCCCTCAAGCACAGCAGATGTGCAGTGCCAACATCCCGACTCCTCCGCTGCCCTGCGCTCACATGTGCCCCAGGAAGGAGGGTTTGTTCCACCAGCCCACGTAAAGGCCAGCTCATTTCTGAGTGAACATATTTAGCATCTTATAACTAGGATCTTAGCTACTTGTGCCCACACAGGTCTAATAGTTCCAGTGCTGGAAAATCCTGGCAAAGCTCAGAACAAGTTACAGCAATGGTGACCATCAAACGTTCACCCCAACCCCACATGGCTGCAGGAACAGACAAGGCTAGTGGCTAGAAACAAAAGTGCTGTTTCTTTGCAATGCTTTTTATCTCCCCCTCCTCCAATCCCCCCAGGTGGGACAATTTACCCAGTGACTCCAGAGCTCTTACATGTGCTTGTTAGCACCCCCAAATTAGTAGGTGTAAAGTCAATATCCTTTTGCCTATTTACTCCTAATGAGTCACCAGTCAGAAACTTCACTTGAAAAAAACGGTTACAAATGCAGATGCAGAAGCAAATGAAATAAAGGCAAGAATCACAAACGTTGCACAAAGACAAGGGGCTGGGCACACCACACAGCACCAGGCCATTGTCACTGGCTCAAACCTAACAGCTTTGATTTACCTCCCACCGGCTAAAATGGTTTGAAATGCAAGGTCTGAACAAAGGTGCAAGACGCAGGAGGAATGGGAGGCACTGCTGGGCACTTAATCTCCTTTCAGTCTCACAGAGGAGCTCCAGGAATGGCTCTGCAGAAGTCGGTAGAGTCTCAGGAGTGTAGGAAAGAGGATAATCAGGCCTTGGCTGTAACAGAGATCCAGCCCTGTGATCCTTCCATGCAACCAGCACAAACCTTATTTGGGATTTACACTGAAGTTACCTTTAGGCAAGCTCCTTCACTGCTGGAACCTGGGGCAACATCACTGATCCCAACAGGACAAGACCAGCTGTAGGCAGCTGTGATGTCTGCCCTCTAACTCAACACAATATGTGATTCAAAACCAGAAGCCCAAAGTGTTCCCCAGTCTGCCTCAGCACTCACCCCTGCAAAAACCTGCCAGAGCAGTAACAGTTCTGCAGCCGGGACACCCCTCACACCCATACCCCACCCATGGCAGGTGTGGACACATTGTGAGCCTTGCAACTGCCCACAGCCAAGCACTCAGGACATTTAGACATTATTTTCTAAATTTATCTGGTGTTTATATGCCATCCTATTCCTATTATTTCCCTGCTGCTTCTCTACACTGAGGTCTTAACCACCTCCAGAGACTGTCCCTTGATGCTACATCTCCCCTCTCACATTCAACCACCCATTTCCTCTCCTGCTTGTCCTTCCAAAAGCACTTGAGAACATCGGGTATAAACCAAACCATGCCAGCCGCGCCAGCTCGAAGCCAGGATCACAAACATGTCTCCTACCATATGCTCAAGCGTCACAGGCTTGCGTCACCATCATGCCACTCAGGCACAACATCCATTTCTTCTCTGTCCCACCAGCCCAGCTTTTGGATGAGATCCAGAAACAGCTGAGCAGCATCAGAGAACAAGGGCTCCTCTCCACAGGGTGACCTGGGGCCAGATCTTTTCAGCCAGCACAGCTGCCATCCAGTTGTTGGAGAAGAGCCAGAACGCATCACAGCTAGAAGGCGGCAGGGTCACGGCAGACGGCAGGATATTTTTCTTATTGCTTTGGGAAGAAAGGCACCCTTTTTGGCAGCTGCGAAGGCAGAGGAGGAGAAGACCTCTGAGGCACACATTTCAGCCAGGAGAGAAGAGGGTAAAAGAAATCTGAGCACTACCCAGTCATTCTTCAAGCACAGCCACTCCAGGCAGCATCAGTAAAGCAACTACAGCAGAAGTCAGGGACATGAGGCTCAAGAGACATCGAGAAGGTCTCAGCTCCTACATCACCATAAAAGCATGAATTGGCTGTTATGGGCATTCAGAAAATACCGAAAATTCATCAGGGACCAAAGTGTGCGCTATTTATTGCTGGCACACACAGCTCATTAACAGAGATGCTCAGAGAGACAAGCCACCATGTCCCTTCAACACCAAAATGCTGGCTCTTCCTCACTGTAAGAAAAATAGGGGATCTTTTTACTGGGCCTTCTCACTCCCTTTACTTCCAACTCGCCTTCCCCTTCTTGCGAGCGCTGAGACCGCAGACGCTCTACACGTGTTCTCCTCTGCATCTGACTGGCAGGCACTCTGGAAAATGCCAGTATTGGAACGGCCTGAATTCAGCGGTTTCTGAATGCTGATCGGACACTATTTCATTCAAGCCACAGATAGTCATTTTTGGGGGGTATTTTCAGCTCCCTTTTTAGACTCTTACAGATTTCCAAGCGTCATGCATCAGCAATTTCTCCTCTTCACAGCTTCATTATTTTTCACCTTTCCGCCAAGCCTGAGGCTCGGTGCAGTTTTGTAGGGGCCTGGGCACTTCCCCGCTCTTCCAGACAGCCACGCAATGCTACTGGCGTTGTTAATGTTTGCTGTGCTCCACCTCGCAGCTGCGGAAATTCCTGACTATCTGGTTTTTAAAAGAGCTGAGGTGAAATCCGAGTGACTGAAGTCCCTTATTTTTCTGTAAATGTAACACCTTTCTTGAGGAAACCCCAATATGAAAACAGGAATGGTCTCACAGCATCTAAAACCACCAAATAATTACTCCTAACGAGGCCACCGATGTGGTCTCCATCACCACCATCTCTTTAGCGTCTCTCCATTTGCAAAGCTTTTATCCCACTGGCACACCACGAGGTCAGGGAACCGTGCAGCCCTTGCTCTGGGATGAGGAAGGGACACACAAGGACACTGAGAGGATGAAATTCGTGCAACTTGGTTATGCATGAGGAACAAAGGTCCTTCTGTCTCCACTGTCTGGAGGATCCAGCCTCAGCGTCCCACCACCCAAGCTCGGCAAAGTGGAGCAGGAGATGCTCCAGGTGAGTGATGTGGCCAACGCCGCCACCACCACCACTAAGTCTCCAGCAAAGCAAGCTACTGACTTTAGGAATCTCAAACAGCAACCTAGAGAGGTTCCATGGTATCTTCAAGTAGAAGTGTGCTCTTTACACATCAAGATTTGCATTTCCCATCCTGTCTTTAGTTAGGCATGTTCTTAATAGGGTTATTGACGCTTTTAATTTCCTCCAAACATTTCTTATGAAGGAAAAAAACTCATTGGCCACTTGACATCATGCACGGTGATGTACGCCAAAGGCAAAATGTAACGAGAATTTGTTGACAATGTTTTCCTTCCTTCCTCTCCAATGTAAAAGCAATTAAAAACCCTTTCGAAAATGCAGGCTAGCTTATTTGTAGGGTTTAATTTTAATTGCACCCCAAGAACTGACTTGAATTCATGACTGGCCAAATGCTTAGATGTGGGAAAATCTCAGCACAAAACAAGGCTTGGTAACAGACACCAACACAGAAAAACTGCAATAAACCCAAAGGAGCTCTCTCAGCGTTTGTGTACAGAATTGCTCACGGCCTAGAAATACATTTAAAATTATGCAAACTTCTTCCAGAACTTCATCACAGAATCACAGAACGGTTTGGGTTGGGACGGACCTTAAAGATCAGTTCCCACCATCCCCCCACAGCCACCAGTAAGGATTTCAGATAAAAGTAATCATTAAACTAATACACACAGTGCATTTCCAGAGTCACGGAGGAGAATGGGAAGCCCTTAGACTGTGTGTGTGTTATTTCATCACAGCCAGGGAAGAACATTTAGCAAAGCAGCTGCTTGAGCTTCATGGGAAAACACCATAAACACAGCAAGGCAGGAACAGATAGCATCATATTGACCTGTCTTCAGGGTCTGGCATTCACATTTTCATAAAGTGTCTAAGAAGATAAATCACTATACTAATAATATTTGTATTGATTATCTAAACTGAAGCAGCAATCGACTCCATTGTCTCACTTCCTCTTAAATTGCTCACAGATGGGATCCTATTTCCTATTCTGCATTTCTAATGGGAACACTTAAATCACAGCACAGAATTAGATACACACAAACTGTTAACAAAAACCCTTTTATGACTTGCATGAAAATAAAGATTTTTCACTTTGTAGCTCACTTTCCACTCCACAAAGAAATTAAAAATGACAAATTATCAGCAGACCTCTAAATTACTCCTCCTCATTATTTCTGGGTCCTAAAATTTGCTGACAGACAGGCCTTTGCTTTCCGAACCCCGATCAGTGGTTATGGAGACTTGAAGTTTGGACGCAGAGCTAAAAGGGGATTTTTTTTTTCCGTGAAAGTCAAGGCTCTTTAAATTATCTCAAGATCCAATAGTAGGGAAATCCAAAATCACTGTAATGTCAGAGGGAAAATAAACAAAAGGTTCTGCTGTTACTGCAGGTACAAAACCAGAACTGCTGCAGAGAGAGATGGACTTCAGGTGTGAAGCTGGCTGCAGCAGGAGCTTGGGACAGCAGCTTCCAAAATCAAAAGTAAAGGAAATTGACAACAAATTCATTGTACAAAACAGGTTTGTCATGACTCAAAAAGCAAAAGGCTTGGATTTTTCTTCCGTAACTTCTCATCCTGCCTAAGCAAGCCTTTTCCCTACCGTGGCACAGAATACGGCAGAATAAAAACTAAAAATGTCTTCAATGTACAGATGGTTTGTATAAAATCCTTACAGCGTATTTTAAATGGAACCTCTCAGAGCCACCAGGAAGGTGAGGGCAGCCGAGGCCCCTCACTGCCCGGAGCAAGCTGGGAGCCCATCCCCACCTCCTGCCCCATCCCCAGCCCAAGCTCTATCCCCATCCCCAGCTCCACCCCCAGCCCCAGCTCCTACCCCGTGTATGGGTGAACAAAGTCATGAGCTTCTGCTCATCTCCTCGCCTGCTTTCAAGGGACAACTTCGGCACTGCTCCACTGCAGATGAAAAGGGGAGATATTTCAAGGAAAAAAAAATAAAGGTATTGGGGATTGTTGGGCAAGAAGGAAAAGCCCAGAGCCACAACACAGCAGCTGGATGGCGAAGGCTCCTCCAGCTCAGGCCAGTCCCCAGGACACATATAACTGTACAGCTGCCATGGTGAATAATCATCCCTTACGCTGAGGTCAGCTCTGCCCCCGGGCTAAGTAAGTGAAAATAAATGGTTTAGAAGATAAAAGGTCTTTTAAAAAATTTATTTGTCTTGTCGTCATGTCAAAACTGTAATGGGAAGAGACTGGAGGCAGCGATACGTTGGTTAAATGGGAAACAGCCATCCTGATGGTTCAGCAGAATAAATTACAAAGTGAATCCCAGCTCATAAGGGATTTGGGGCTGAGCTGCACCGGCAGACAACCCCTTGCACGCACCTGTTCCTGGGAAGAAAAGCAGATTGGAAATACACGTGGAAAAAATGCAGAAATACGGCTATATTTCATAAACCCCAAATGCTGCTTGGACTACATCTCCCCCCCTTCTTTCAGGTAAATTCTGCGCCTTCCAGCCACAATGAGTTTAGTTTTCCCTCCTGATCTTCCCAGGAGAGGGATCGAAATTAATTTAAACTATTCCAGGAAAGGAAAGGGTTAATCAGGTTTCCCAAGGCAGTTTGCTGTTCAGGTGCCAGAAACACTGAGGGGAAAGAATGACTTGCTAAAGATGGGACAATGGCACTGGTATTTTGCATTTGTTTCCAGGCTTTGAGATAGAACAAATGGGAGTCATTAGTGAAATGAGTTTAGGGAGTTCTAAATTAGCTGTCAGGCTGCCAAGCCTGAAGAAGTGCTATGTCAGCCATTAATTCTGGAGAGCATAGGATTACCCAAACCTAGGAAGGAATCCTGCAAAACTGAGAGTCAATTAAAGGAGGCTATTCTGCTATAATAATATTTTCCACACATATTACACCTCCTCATGGAACAGAGCCCACTTCTACCACAAATGAAATCTCTGGCGGGATGGAGTGTGGCTGATGTCTAGACAGCTGTAATGTGCTCTCCATGGGCAGGTCCACTGGCATCTCATGGAAGCTCCAGCTTGAACAGAAGGTGGGGGCTGCAAGCTGCGGAGCACACCACCCAGGCTGGAGTGGCCCCAGGAAGGAGTCACCCATTTTCCTCAGCTCCTTGCTTTCTCTGTACCACCCAAAAAAGCACATCTGTACAGGGTGTTCTGTCCCCAGCACGCCCATGACATGTGGAGGTAACACCTGGCATCTTGCACGCACACAACCTCTTGGGGTTCCTTCCCCCCTTGATCTACCTGACCCCAGATGTGTCGACTGCTGGCAAACCATGGTCTGTTAACCCCCCTAAACCTCCTGTCTCAGGAGCATCTCTGGAGTCCTGGGCTAAAACCCACTGAACCCAGGGGGAGTGTTTGAGGGGATGTCACTGGCTCAGGGTCCAGCACTGGGGTGCTGAGGAGAGATATCCTACCTGTGCACCGCCCCTTGCACAGGGTGTCCTCAAACACAGCCTCTATGCTGTAGACTAGAAGGCATATAAATGAGAAGGTTTATGAAATAGAGGGTTTATAACCTTCTGGGGGAGCCAAGAGTGTTTTTTAAATTGTGATGGAATAGGTCCATGGACAAAATACCACCTGGAACATGCTGACTAGTAATGTACCTACCAGCACATCCCAGCCTTCAGGACATCCAAGCAAATTAAGGTTACCTCCACCGAGAGGGCAGTAAAGGGCTCTCACACCTCTCCCCTCTCTGCCGATGGCTATCACTGCTCGTTGCCCCGCAGGACAGCAGTAGCTGGGGACAAATTAAACCAAAAATCCCATGGCGGTGAAATACAAATAAGGCAAAAAATGCCTTCACCCAACCAAGAGAGCTCTGTCTCCCCAACTGCGCCGGATACACAGATCGTGAACAAACAGGATAGAATGTCTTCTGCCTTTTGTGAAATGAAAATAAATGAAAGGATCTAAGGTTTCAGGTCACTGATCTCTCTCTTCCCTATCTGTACCATTTATCAGAGGTAGAATATAAAGGTTCCAGGTCCTTTTTTTTTTTTTGTCAGCACTTTAATGGTTGTTTTTCCCCCTTCCCCCTTTCATTTTCTGAATGAAAGGACCACTTAGGAACCTGTAAAGTAATAATAAGCTTATAACAGGAATATTGTTTTTCTGGGCCAGTGCAAACTCCTTCTGAATAGGTTGAAGAGATTAAAGTAAAAATGCAATCTGTAAATAGATCAGTCTTTTAATTAGTTTATAGTCTGTTAAGAGATAATATTTTGCTCACATAGATCGTCTATTATCTAAAGATCTCAGAGCACTTTAGGAACATCAATTAAGCCTTTAAAAAAAAACAACCTTGGGAGATAGGTAAGTGTATTTAGATTAATTAGTGTTGCTGTGAGCAGCAGGCATTATTATTAGATTTAATTTAGTCCAATAATTGACTTATCTGTTGATGGATTCTAATTCATCTGAGAAGGGATCAAATCCATCTGATTAAAAGGATTACATCGACTCAATTAATTCTATTAACTGACTTAATTTGCCATTTAATAATCTGACACACGGGGCCAGATCTTGATCCCAAAGAACGCATGAACCAAAAATTACACATCGGAATTATGCCAGCAAACCCATACATTACAGAGCATGTATTTTTCCTTGCACATGGCATTTGCACACCTGGATAAAACATTCAAGGGGGATTCCTCCAGCCCTGCAGCATCGTTCCTCCCTGAGCCAGGGCTGGCTGCTCATTCTGCAGTACTCGTGGTGGCTGCTTGGAAAGGAGCAATTCCCTGCCTGAGATCTGCCCCCTCCCTTCTTTTCTGGGCACTCTCTGCAATCAAGAGGTGAGAAGTTTTACAGAAGTCAATAAAACCTTGTAATAAAAGCAACTTCCCTTCAAAGGCAGGACAACCCTCCCATGCCAGCCATTTGGAAGTTAGGTATGTGAAAAAAAAAAGACAAAGAAAAAAAGCATCTCTTCACTTGGACACTGTTCTTTAACTAGTTGTGAATGTATGGGAAGAGAGGGGAAAGAGGTGCTAAAACGTTATTAGCTCCCCTATCCTTAAAACTGGCTAGTGCTAATGGCTGGTGATGAGCATTATGGACCTGACAGAGTTCCCCACGAGAACCCTGAGCCTGTGTGGCCCTCGCCTGATGTTATCTTCTCTTAATGGGACTGAGTTGTTGAGAGAATTCAGGGCTGGAGCCAACTCAGGGGCACCTTTTCTCACATCTCTTGCCTTTTCTCAGACACTGGCTCTTGCCTGTCCTCCCAAAGCCTTCCCCAAGCCGTAATCCTTAGGCCAGCAACCCACAACACCCCCACCATCGCCTCCCCGCCAGGAGGG
Organism: Pseudopipra pipra; assembly: GCF_036250125.1. Lineage (NCBI taxonomy): Eukaryota > Metazoa > Chordata > Aves > Passeriformes > Pipridae > Pseudopipra > Pseudopipra pipra. The sequence continues at coordinate 942,106 of NC_087563.1, read as the reverse complement.
ACAGGGGTCAGGCAGTGCAGAAGCCGCGGGAGCTGCACTGTCTGCAAGGACGATGCAACCCAGGAGGCAGTGGGTACCCCCGGAGTGAGGCCTGGCTCTGGCACACCGTGCCAGCAGGGAGGCAGCCAGAGAGGGAAGGAGAGGAAAAGGACAAGGAGGACACACAGCCATCTGCTGCACGGGAGGAGAGGTGTCCTCCTCCAGACGCAGACCCGACTGGCAAGACGGAGATGTGGATCAAAAGTTTGCGACTGTTGAGATCCCCAGACCCCGTTTAAGCCTCTCTCTGGTCTTGATCAAAGGTTACTCCATAATAATGCCTCGGGGGGAGGGGTTCCTGGCACATAATGAACCCTGTGTCATTGCCTTTGTGTCCAGGTTTGGCTGTAACACAGATGGTTCTCACTCCAGTAACTCCGACATCTCTCCCCTCCATTATCCCAGAGAGGAGCTCTGCGTGGTCACATCCCGGACCGCCGTGTCCCACCTCACTGTCTCCCCGATTATCATGCTCTGAGTGTTCCCGTGCCAAGCAGGTCGATGAGAGGATTTCCATAACCTTTCAGCAGGGCTAGGGACGAGAAGGCTTCGCAGCCTGACGCCTCAGGGAGTTTGATGAGGAGGCGCCGGGAGGGAGCCGGGGCTGGTGTCGGCAAACAGCCCCCAAGGCCGGAGCACTCCGGGCTGTTCGAAGGACGCCAGCAACCAGGAGCGGGGGGCTTTGGTGGCGAGCAGGGATGCAGGCAGCAGGAGCTCCCCAGACGGGAAATCTCAGGCTCTGCCATGGTGCAGCATCGCCATCGGTCACGAGCACGCTCCTGCGCGCCGATTTGTTGTTCAGACACGATTGCATATGTATGAAGGGGACAAGATGGGCTTTGACACATAAATTAGCACTTGTCAGCTGCTCCCGGGCACACTTCCCTGCTGCACCCACTGTAAATGCCGCCTTCTTTCACGAAGAGGAAAACTCCATCGCGGCACCTGACAGCCACCGCGGGCAGGAGCCTTGCCGGGCGGCAGCAGCAGCACCCAGCGATTCGTTTACATATCAAACCTTATGAGAATGAATGCAATAAAGTGACACAATAATTAGCAGCCAAGTGGCACTTTCCCCTCCTGTTTTATCTGGAAATTTGGGAATGACAAAGGACAAGGTTGATGAGACCTCAGGGCAGGGCTTTCCCTGAGAGATGGAGTGACTCCACACAAGGGCAGTAGGGGTTCACTTCACACCAGCCAGGTGCTCTCTGGCTGTCACGTCCTGTGGCACAGCTCACGCTGCTCCTCCGCCTCAGCAGTGGCCAGAGCTCCCCTCTGTGCTCAGCACAGCCTGTGCCTCATCAGGCCTGAAGCTTCCTGAGGGATAAAACTGTTCCCAGATTCTGCACTCCACCTCACCAGTGCTGCATATGAAAGCAATCTCACATGAATGGTCACAGAATCACAGAATATGCTGAGTTGAAAGGGACCCATAAGGATTGTCGAGTCCAACTCCTGACCTTGCACAGGCCCATCCCCAAGAGTCACCCCCTGTGCCCCAGAGGATCAGCCAAACCCTCCTGGAGCTCTGGCAGCCTTGGGGCTGTGCCCACTGCCCTGGGGAGCCTGGGCAGTGCCCAACCAGCCTCTGGGGGAAGAACCTTTTGCTGAGATCCAACCTGAGCCTGCCCTGACACAGCTCCAGCCATTCCCTGGGTGCTGTCCCTGGTCCCCCCAGAGCAGAGCTCAGTCCCTGCCCCTCCTCTGCCCCTGCCCAGGCAGTTGGAACTGCACTGAGGTCTCCCCTCAGTCTCCTCCTCTCCAGCTGAACATATCAACGTGCACACCCCCCTCTGCAGCAACACATGAACATGTGGGGCTGTACGTCCCAAAGAGAAACAGGACGAGTGTTCTGAACAGCCCTAAAATCCTCACAACAACCAACCTGAGCAAAAGCATCTCAACCACAAGCATCTCAAAACACACCAGAAGTACAGACTTTTTTGTCACTCGGCCTCAAGCAGCATTTCCAGCACGCTGCTTGTGTGCAAATCACAATGAGAAGAGTTGAAGGCACTGCTAGCGCCTGTATTTTTTTTCCTGTAAGATCCACATGCCCAGACATTCAACTTGAGCTCTCTCAAAGCTCCTAAGGACTGCTTCATTTCAGCTCAAACCAAATATCCCTCCACCTGAAAACATGAGAGTGCTTCACTGAAGCACTGAGTTTGCCCAAACTCGAGCCCAAAGTTCATGGGGAAAGGACTTCCGCAATCACCAATTTGGGTATCATTTATGAATTGCAGAAGACACACCCTAACCCATCCCTTGAGCAGAAAAAGATTTTTCTCTTCAAGCACCATCATACACTAATAAACTGGAGCATGGCAGTATTTTGGGAACTGCCTGCAGCTGAGAGGCAGCTCCAACAGAACAAACCTCATGTTCTTAATCTGGAAAGGGTTTTTTTCCTTTTATTCTGCTTTTTATTGCTCTTATTATTTTTCTCTCAAGAGGTTCTTTGCACAACATGCTGGATTAAAGCCTTTGACCTTCAATATGGGGGATGCCAGTAAATATTCTTACCATATTTATCTCCGTCTTCTCCTTTGGCACTGATCCTCCTGCCGAGCACTTGGATGTGCTTCCCGCTTGTCCTGCTGTAGAGCTGATAGAGCCGAAGCTGCTTCCTGCTTACATCGTCCCTCGCTCGCGTCTGGTTCTCCACGTGTATCCGAAAATCCACATTCTCCTCGGCAGCAAACATCTGAGAGGGATGGGGAGTTGGGAGAGAGAAAAGAACAGACCATGAACACAACAAGCCTCTTGGACAGGACTGCACACCAACCTGCCAAGGGGCACGTGGTGCCGAGGACTCAGATTTGGCTGCCCTTCACTTGACAGCCGTGGCCACGGTATCAGGCACTCAGCGTGTAACTCTACCCAGAGCTGGCTCTCAACAGTAAACTAAACTTGAGGGTTTGCAATCAAACGGGGTTTTTTTTGAATAAAAACTTCTGTCTGGCCCTGCATTGATTTAATCCTGGTCAGCCATGCTGGCCATAAATTAAGCTCTCCATTGCATATGCAAAACCTCTACCAGGTTACATGGACACGGACGGGAGAATGGGGATGGACAACCCCATCTCAGGGATTTGGTGCATCACCCTCAGCGTCTGCACTGATTCCCCAGATTAGCTCCAGGGAGAAGTCAAAGGAAAAACTATCTGTGCTGCCCTTAGCAGACTGGGCTTGAGCTTTGCACAGGCACGAAATCTACTGCAATAAAAGTGTCACAGGCACTCTTCAGCTTAACTGTTTCACCAGCTCTGCCCTTCAGTGAAGCCAGCTCACTGGTGATTGTCTGTGAATGCATTTCTGTCCACCTCAACTGGACCACGGCTTGGGGAGAGATCACAAGGAATGGTGAGAGTCATGTGCCACTGCACACCGTGATCAGCAGGGGTGTGATTGCCTCAGCCACCTCATTTGTCTCTTCTGGCCAATGCAGTAAATTAACCTTAGTTCACTACAGTCTTAAAATATTACCTGAAACTTTTTGTTTAGTTTCCTATCTTAACTGTTCTCAAAAATCATCAAAACAGGATTCCCGCTTTTGCTTCCATGAGTCATCCTGACTTGCCCAAGGTCCAAGTACCTGACAGCACAGATGTTCTCAAGATGCCCTCCCAAAGGGGAGCCTGGGCAGCATGCACCCTAAAGCACTTCACACCCAAACAGTATGAAAGCCCAAAAATCGCTCCATGATCTGTCCATCTGTGATCTGTGGAGCATCTGCACCATAACATCCACGCTGCCCACTCCAAACTCACAGATGGACAACATTTTGGTAGCAGACTCCCTTCACAGGACAATAAATCATTTAGAAACATGGGACTCTTGTCCTCCTGTTGGCCTGCAAGCAAGTGTTCTAATGTATCAGTGTGGGGAGGGAGCAGGCGATGCAAATGAAAAAGGCCAATAAATCCTTCTTCAGATCCATTCCAGACTAAAACACATAAGAGCAAGTGGCCACAACACATGAAACAGCCCCACTTCAGCTTCCTGCATATATCATCTCATACCAGCAAATACTTCGAAGTCATACACTCCCTGAAAGTCAAAACCTCAAAAGAACTTTTCAATTATCAAGGGGACAACCAGGCCTGCAGTGGGAGGAAAACTTCAGGCCGGCAGTGCTGCTCAGCACCAGACCTTCACTAAGCAACCTGAACCAAAACACCACGTTCAGCACAGTGGCCACAGCAATGAGGTTCACAGTGATGTTGCACGATTGCCTTTGGTGCCATTATTAAATGCTTGGATTCTGCTATTTGAATTTTTGGAGGGAAAGTGATTTAACTCTTTTTTGCTGTCAGAAGCCCATAGGGAGCTGAAGGCATGGGCCCAGGCTGGGCAAAGGGAGGCTCAGGGTGATGCCAGGTCTAAACAGACATTCATGGAGTTGACAGAAGTTACAAGGGTTACAATATTTCCCACTGTCAGAAAATAGCACAGCCAGAAGCTGTGACCCAACACTGAGGATGTGAGAGGAGAAGCAGCTATGGCACCTGCCCAGAAGGCACGGTAGGATGGCACAGTGGGATGCTGACAGAGTTCTTTCAGCATGGAGCTGAGTTCTGCTCGCTCCACTCTCTCCAGGCACCATGGCAAGCAGGACTTGGCTTTTGACAGAAATAATATTAATGTCTTTTTTTCCTTCCTACATGTCTTCTTGCTTTCTTTTCAAATGCCATTGTTGCAAGGGATGTTAAACTACCAAGCCCAGAGATGTTCCAACCATGCTGACAGTCTGCCTCATGCCCACAAAGCAAGACTATTTGCAGTTAAAATTCTGGCTCCGTCATTTTAAGATTTAAAACAGATTTTAAATCAAGATGACGTCGTTACATTGCTTTCACCACATGTTAATGAATTTCACATTTTTCTAGGAAAAAAACCAAAACAGGTGGGATCTGAAGTGGGGGGAAGGGCATGTTGCTTTGCTTTCTTAGAAACTCCCAACAGAAAAGGCAATCTGTTTTCGAAAACATGTTTTAATTCTCTTCTAATTGTCTCGGGAGCACTCACACTGCAGAGGCCCCAGCCCGCAGCTGCAGTGCCTGGGTGGACTGGGGAGCACCCACGGAGCATCCTGCACTGTGCTCAGCCCCAAACACATCTCCAACACTCCTACGCATGTTTGTCACCACTGTCCTGCCTAAGAGCAGCTATTTAAGCTTTGCAAGAAGGGCACATCCCCCTGGCAGCGCAGGGGGATGACATCTCCTCCTCCCCCAGCCAAGGACATGGCTGGCACTACCCACAGCCCAACACTTCATCCAAGCCCAGCAGCAGCTTGATGCAGGAATCAGCAGGTGACACTGACCCCCGAAATACAGTCAGCCCAAGTGTGAATCAGTCCATCACTTCTCCAGCAGCAGGCCCAGCTCTGACCTAGGCAAAGAAATCCTGGAAGAAGAACGCACTCCAGGTTCCCCTTGCAGCTGACCTGTCCCCTGGCCAAGAAGCTGTGGTCCAGAGCAGCAGTGAAACCACCCGGATTTAGCCGCCTGTTTAAAGATAAGCTCATGCTTAACCACTCTGTGGAAACAGGATGCTCTGCTGGAGTGTGGCCAAGGGGAATTAGCTGTGCCAGCCTGGGCTGCATCTGGCCTGCAGCAGAGAGCATCAATACCCAAAAACAAAATTTCATGCAGTGTTGATTTCATGAGACAAAACCTATTTGATCACTGCTGAAATCCACTCTCACAGGATCCCTGCCCTACAGAGCACACTCCCTCAAGCAGCGAACTTCTCTGAGATAAAAAGGTCCATTTATATATATACCATAAGAGAGACTCTCTTCCCTAAATTTCAAAAAAATTAGTAACATATGTCTCCTTCAGCAACCGATCACCAACACTCAGTCAAGAAGGTCACCTAAAACCAAGTACATCCACCCCCAAATATATTTCCATAACAATCATAAAAACAAATGCAGAAATGCCTTTAAGTCCCTTAAACTTAAGGGCTTTCACTCCTGTTCACCAAAGCAAAAGGATTTTTTTTCCTTTTTTTTTTTACTGTTGATATGTTGTGCTGCTTATAAAGATATCATACACAAAGGGACCACCATCTTTTTTTGGCCTTTCAATCTGATCATCCACGTGTCCACACAGTAGGCAGCAAAACCCACAGACTGGATCCAGAGCTGCACACAACAGATTGCTGAAGGGAACAGCTGCTTGCACCTTCTGCCTCCTGACCAGCACCACACCCTGTGGGACATTCTCCAGGGACAGGAGGCAGGACTCCCCCAGCATTTTGGTGGGATTTGAAGTTGTATTATGGTCTGGTTTGCATCTATCCAACTGGCATGGGCCTCTGTCTATGCACAACAACTTCAACGTCTCAGGATAGTGGTTTCACATAACTCCATCTCATTCTTTGGCAACAGATCTGCAAAATCCCAGTCGTTAAATCAGAGCATCAAATTTGGTTTAATTTTCACTCTTGCTCTCTTTCTCTTTTCCATCAGTTCCTTATCCATTTATTAGTTATTTGTCACTACACCTTTCAGTGATAATATACAGCTACAAAGACATCCTAAAAACACACTTGGCAATACAGAGCTTATGCAAGAGAATAAACAGCATTCCTTTAAAAAACAACTATCACCTCAAGCCACTGATGCATCAGAAACACCTCACACCTGAAAAGAAGCAGCTCTCCCTCCTCTGTTGTCCTTGTCCAATCATTCGAGGTAGGTGCATTTAGTCCTACCTCCTTTCCAAACAGCCACCAGAAGCAGAAACGACATCTGTCTTCAGCAAGTCCACATGGGAGATTTTCCAGTGATTTTTTGCCAAATGATTCTTACACAATGAGTACTTTCATTTTAAATGGCTTTACAACAATCCTTCAGCTTAAAGAATGACTCCCCTATTTGTTAAATCCCAGACACAGGGTGAGGGAAAGACCATTTTGCTGATGCCACCCAAGGTTTCACCACACAGCAATCCAAGAAAAGCCTCCGACAGCAGCAGTGTCAGTCCCGCACAGGCTGTGCCCCATCTCCGCACTCGCGGATGCCTCGTGTGAACAGAGAGCAAGCCCAGCCCCACCAAGGTCAATGAAATCCCCACTGTGCCAAGCCACATTCACAGGATTTGGCTTTCCACCCAATCAACCTCCATGCACTTAGGATTTTCTACTTCGAGCTTTCCAGTAACAGGGGATGTTAATCTGTTGTTGTTCATGTCATAAAGCATTACAGCATGAGATGTCCAAGGCCCACAACATGGCCAAGTTAGCTGGGAGCTGGACTTCAGAATTTCCTGATGTTTTTGCTATTTATGCTACGGAGCCTCCAAGCCTCAATAGAGAGCAAACCATTTGTTATTCCCCCAGCTGAATCAGGAATACAAAATCCCTCTCGCTAAGGGCCGTACCGATTGCAAAAGATAAACAAATCATGCTATTCAAAGTCCTCTCAAACCCCATCTGATAAGCAGGAAATACTTATTACCTTTCAGCCATCAAATCAACCCAATATTAATGATTTTCTCCATGTCCTTCTAAACACATGAAAGTTAACTTGATAAGGTCAACAAGAGGATATCCAAGACAGATCTTTCTCAAGTCCTCAAAGGCAAGTAACAAACCACTTTGCTTCCATGACTTTGGCAAAATTCCTGTATGCCAATTACAGAAGGGTTTGCTAGCTCACCATGACAGCCATCCTCAGCATACAGTGAAACACAATGCACTCCTTATTTGCTGTTTTTTCCTCCACTTAGCTGCAAAGTCAATCCATAGCCAAGATATTGTTACCTTTGTGTTACAGAGCCTAGACCAGAGCCAGGCAGAAGTGGATGGGCACTGCTTGGGTGTAGTCACTTCTTTGGGCTTAGAAGTGCAAATTAGAAATTCATTTAATGCAAAGCAGCTCCATGTTCAGATATGCAGAAGGAAACCAGAGTGAAGGGAGTGGGCACTTTGGAGTGAAGCTCTGCACGTTCCGTGGGAGAGAGGCTATGGCACAAGAGTGCCAGAATCGCACCAATGCAGCTAAGCCTTGCAAAACAACAGAACTTAGAGATTTACTTTGGTGTTTGTTTCCTCCTGCTGCCCATGGAAAAATATTTTTTCCTTAGAAAGTAAATATCCAAAAAGCTAAGCTGCACTCTGAGTCTTGGGTGATGTCACTGCGGTTGGTGACTGTGCACCCTCTGGGATGCACTGAGAAAGGGCAGCACGGTGCACCGTGGAAGCAGTTGTTCAAAATGATGCAGATACGAGATTCCGCAAAAGATTCCACCAATGGCGTTTACAAAGTACCTCACTCGAAACATTTTTTGATTTTTCTTTTTGGTGAGAAAAAATATTTCATTGGACACGCATGAATGTCCCATTAAAAACCCAGAGGCCAAAAGATCTCACTCCACAAGAGCTGTACCACTTTACAGATTGTCCACAAATTAGGACATGAACCATTTTTGTCTTTGATTCCTTAGAAGTCTGTTTCAGAAACACTTCACTAATATTATCTGCCTTCATTTTCTACCTCGTATATTTACCTCCAGTTTACATTTGTTCACTCTATGTCCTGGTTCCAGCCAGGACAGGGTTAAATTTTTTGCAGTAACCAGGAGGGGGTGTGGCCAGGACCCAAACATTAGGCTATACCACCTCATGTCATTGCCAAGGGCAGGAGGAAGAGACTCTCTTCTGAGGAGAAGGGGGTCCTCAGGGGGCAGCGGGGCAGGCTGGCACCAGCTGTGGTTGTGTTGAGTCAGGCTGGTGAGCATTTTGCATGTGAGCCACTTTCGTACACTTTTGCTGTTAATATTGTTGCTGTTACCGGTCCTTTTCTTATCTCATTGCTGTTTCCAGTAAATTGTTCTTGTCTCAACCTTTTTTGCCTCCAATTCCCCTCTAGGAGGGGGAAGAGGGGGTAGGAAGGAGGGGTAGGAGGAGGGAGCGGCAGTGTGGTTTGGAGAGTCTCAGTGGAAAAACTAAACTGGGGGGTATCGTTCCTAAACCATGACACTTTTAGTAACAGTGTCCTTCAGCTTGAATAATGCTTTTGCCCCTTGTGCTTCTCCTTGCAATGCATTCAGGCTATTCCCCTTCTCTGCTCTCTTCCCAACCTCCATTTCACCATGCTGCAGCATGAAGAAAGCCAAGAACAGACCATCTCCATCTCCCCTCCACCTCACAGAGGGGCTCCTGCCTGCAAAGAGGACGGGTGCCAAGCTCTCCCTTGGCATGGGCCCATGCAGGAGTTGTTGGCCCATCACAGCGAAAAACCCAGAGCTCTCCCTGCTCCTGCACAGACAGGCTCTGGAACTGAGCCCCACATTGCTTGGACTTGAGTGTTTTCAAGTTGCTGCAGTATGTGAAATTCAAGGCAGTTTGCTCACTCTTAATTGAAGTGCTTGTAGGGATGGAGCTGGAAAGGAGAAGGAAATGGGGTGATAAGGGGGTCAAGCCTGCCTGTCCCTTTGAATTTCAGATATGTTAAATAAGAACCAAAGGGAAGATGTTTCCAGGGCTTGGAAAAGGGGACATACAACTCAGTGAGGTGACAAATACTTGGATCCAAAAGCTGTTCTGCAAGCGAAGCCTCTTTTCCTCCAGAGAGCTGCCTGCTACATTCAGAGGCAGATTAAATCTCCTCAGGTAGTGTCAGACCTCTGTTCTTTCCGAAACACACAGCCTCTGAGAAATACAGCTATTGCTCAGCCACACTCCCCAGCAGCTCCTGAGATCCCACCAGCTGTCCAAGCCATGGATCACTGCTAAAGCAACGCATCCATCCACCTTCAGGTGGCAGACACAGTGTTACTGAACCTGGTATGAAACCAGGAGGAAGGGAGGATGGAGTGCCAAAAAACTGGAACCTGAGAGTTTCAGGAAATGAATGTTTTATGGCCCATCAGCCAGTATTTGACCATTTTCTAGAGAAAGATGATGCCACCTTCAAAAAAAACAAGTTTCCCCTTTTCCCCTTTTAATGATGGAATGAGCCGTAGCCAGAACTGTGAAAACACACCATTGGTGAGATGGTGACATTTTAAACTTGCTCCACCCTGGGAAATGGTTAATTCTGAGGAGGAGCAGGCTTTCAGCCTTGATTAATGGCTTTTAGAACCCCAGCTGTCCAGTCAGCGCTGCCCACACTGCACAGCTTGTCACCAGAGCGCTGCCCAAGTGCTGCAGTGCAGCTCTCAAATGCCCCACCACCCCCATCCTCCCCATCTCCACCTGCATCTGCCTGTTCTCACCAACTCAGAGCCAGGTCACTGCCAGCAGCCCCTAGGTCACATTATTACTGCCATCCATCCCCACGAGCAGCTGCAGCTCAGCAGCCCTAACAAGCCAGTCCACCCTCTGGCACCTGTGCTGTGTTGTGGTGCAGCAGCACCAAAGGGGCCAAGACAGAGCCACCTCCCAGCACACAAAGGCAGCTCTTTCCCAGCTGGGACCAGTTCCTGCTACCTGTGCTGACCAAAGCAAACAACCCCGTGCATCTCAGCTGAGGGAGATCTGCAGGACGCCACCACTTGCCACGAGCTCTCAACAGTTTTGAGTCTCCAGAAGTACAATTCAGATCTTAAGTCTTTTTATTATTTTCTCCAGTTGAAATATATCCTTTTTTTTTTGTTTCGTTTAGTTAAGGGCTGGTGTTATTTTACCACAGCAATCCATCAGGCAAGGAGCAAGCAGGGCTCTTTCTTTCTTCCTTTCTTCCTTTCTTTCTTTGTCTTTCTTTCTTTTTTAATGCTTGTTATATCTCTGCTATATACTTCCTCTCCACATAGAAATATCCCTTCAAAGCTTGATATTATTGAGCAGCTTTCAACCATGCCCAGCAGAGCCATGTATTCTCTGCATTTGTCTGGCCTTTGTTTCTAGGAATGAAATACCAATGGCTGAACAGTGTGACTTCGTTTCACTCCTTCATTCCAATACTTGTTCTATTTCTATCCCACTGGGTCAAACTCACCTATTGTGAGACCTCACCGATTTCAATTACATCAGGGATTAATTTGTTCCATTGCGTTGAAGCTGTTAATACAATCCTGGCTGGCTCTAGATTAGAAAAGGCACGGTGAGACCTCCCTCGCAGGCAGTGTGTTTAACAGCAGTCTTGATCTTCAGTTTTGTTCAGCAGTGGGGTGGTTTTTTCTTCCCTTTGTGCCTCTTTGCCCCTCTTTTCACAATCTTCCCCTTCCTTTTTAAATTGCCCTTATCAGAACTGGGTGGTCCTTCTGACTTCCACTGTGACTGGCAACGTGTTGCCTCCCAGAGCCGCTGCCCAGGGCTTGCGAGGGAGGTCAGCGCTGGAAGGACGGTCCGACCTGACACCACACAGATATGACCACTCCAGCTTTGGCACCTCATCTCCCCCAGTGCTGGATTTCGGAGGGTCACTGCAGGTCCCCATGGACCCAAAGGGAACTGCAGGTGCTCAGTTCTGCAGCTCCAACCCTTGGCCAACTGCCTGTCGACCGAGGTCTCCAGGGGAGAACGGAGATGCTCCGTGTGGGAGATGGACACGCTGACGTGTGTTTGTCAAGTGGCTCTGGCTGTCCTGTCCAGGATTCCCAAACTGGGACACAAGACCGTGACAGAGCTTTAAAATGTCCCTGTGGTCTCATAGGACATCTCTGATATCAGTGATATGACAGATCCTGACTCAAAATTGTGCTTATTCATGTGATTTTGTCTCAGGGGGAGACACCAGTGCAGGGCAACTCAGGGCCCGCGTCAGTGCAAAGCAGTTCATCTCTGCTTGAGTGCTACAACTCCCTCCCACAAAATCCACTGCTTTTCATTTGAAAAAGAATCCAACCATATCTTAGCGAACTGTATTTTTGGGAAACAATGTGATGATTCCAGAATAATAAGAACAAGAGTTTCAAGAGATAAGCAGAAGGAAAATTAGAGGACATTAAAATCAAACAAACAGCTCAATAAACATATTCCTCTCATGCTAACTGAATCCATTAAATTTCCATGGTGGTTTCATGAGGTCACCTCAGGTTTCCATGGGGCAGCTCTGTGCAGCCTGGGCTACAGGAGCTTGCAAGCATTAATGCTGGAGCTGTCAAACTCAACAGACAGAATTTGGACAGGCTGGGTTCCAGGGCTCCAAATTTGTTCCCATGTTCAGCACCCAGTTTTCCAAAATGTACAACATTCTCATTTACTACTGCACTGTTTAATTTTTTTTTATTGGAGAAAACATAGCAATAAGCTGGACTAGTATCACCCAACTGTTTATTTAACTCTGCCACTCACCTTCGACCTTGGCAGAGCCATCCAGGGACAGGGTGAAACCCCAACATTCCAGACACTGCCCTACCTGCCATCTCCCAGTCCAATCACCCACTCAGGTCTCACCCCTTTGGTGCCAGGTATTCCCTGGACAGCACTTCCTTGTACCTGCCTGGCTTGGACGTGGATGGTGTCTGATCATGGCAACCCAAGTCTTGGTGCCAGCAGAAACCCTCACACCTCCACAGCCCCAAGACCTCCCTGCATGTGCATTGCTCTGGACACAGAATGTCAGAATGCTCTGACCTGGAAGGGACCCACAGGGATCATTGAGTCCAACTCCTGGCCCTGCCCAGGACACCCCAACAATCCCACCCCATCCCTGAGAGCATTGTCCAAACACTCCTGGAGCTCTGGCAGGTTTGGTGCTGTGCCCACTGCCCTGGGGAGCCTGGGCAGTGCCCAACCACCCTCTGGGGGAAGAACCTTTGCCTGAGATCCAACCTAAACTTCCCTGACACATCCTACCATGAAGATCAAACTCACCCTGAGACACACAGCCCATGGAGAAAAGAGAGGATCGGCTCTGGATGATGTGTTACACTCCCAGCAGCTCTCACAGTCCTGATCTACAAAAAGTACTGCTTCCCCAACCCTTAGCTCTTCAAAATATCCCCCTCTATGGTTGAAATCTGCCATGGTTTCTTCCAGGTGGTTTTGCTGGGGATGGGCTAAGCTCCCATTGATGCCACTTCACCACAGTCATTTCCAATGCTATCAAGTTCAGTGAGGGCAAACCAAAACCCTAAACAATTCTCCCCCTTCCTGCCATGCCTTCCACAGGGTGCACTCTCTGCTCAGGGGCAAGTTTCCGTATTCATTCGCTCTGCTGATCAGTGGCAACGTCCTTCAGACTTCGCATGCGCCACAGGCAACCCTGCACCCCCGAATGGCCCTGTCCTGCTGCCACCACTCCTCGCTGCTCACACCAGGACACACATATTTCTCAGAAGTGGTTTCATGCCCATATCCCTCCTCACTGCATGAGTGTTGCTGAAAAGAAATCTACAGCAGGCTTTGCAGAACAACTCCAATCAACCCCTGTGAGACCGTGGATCAGGGAACTTGGCATGCTACAACTGCCTCCGCTACCTTAACACAACAAAACTTTTCTTGCTGAAATAAACTGCCCTGATATGCAGGAATTATACCCATTCTGCAATTCAGCCTGTTGCAAAGAGTTGTCTGCTAGTGGTTTCAAGCAGTTGAAACAGGCATTCAAGAAATAAAACCTTGAGAGAAAACCGTTACGTCTCACCAGCCCAAAACACAGGAGGAGTGAACGCGGTCCCCGGCGCAGCAGCAGTGCAGCGCCCTGTCTGCATCACCCACCCAGCGTGCGTGGAGGAGGAGGCCCTTTTTGCAGCAGACCTAGCAGCCAACTTACTCCTGAACAACTTAAAAGCCTTTGCCCAAGGCACAGGGAGCTCTGCAAAGGTGAGAAACAAGGGTGAGGGTCTGCCCCCCTCTCCCAGGGTGCTGCTGGCTGAGCACACGGTCTGTGCCCAGCACCCTCCACTCCTCGCCCTGTTTCACACACCGTGGTGGAGGAGCCTGGCTTGGCAGGTGGGGCTGCAGTGAAGACCAGGTCAGTGCTCCCAGCAGGATGCTCCTGGAACAAAAGCTGCAGCACCCCACTAAAAATACTTACCAGCAATTTGTCTGTCTCTTCAAACGAGACCTGAGCCCAATTGCTGACAAACCTGCCAGGTTCAAAGCACTCCTGACCTTTTCTCCCCTTCCCTCCACCAGCAGCAATCTCTTGCCAGGGCAGATGCTCCAGCTGCAAACCCGTTTGGCCACAGCAGCAGGGCAGAATGGAAACCCCAAGCCCACTACCCTGAAACTGGTCAGAGGTTTCCCAAACCCTGGAAAAAGGCAGAGTCATTTGCTGCGAGGGCTTGAAACGCCAGTTTAAAGCACAGGCCCGCCAGGTTCAAGGTGACCTGCTCCTCTGCTCGATACCAGCACAGACAAGACCTCCACAAAAACAGGAGCAAAAGCACAAGACATGGAAAACCCAAAGGATACTCAGGAAACACTGCCATCAGAAGGAGAAGGAATATCATCAGAGACCAACCTCCCCAAAATGGAATAAACATTTGCAGGGGCAGCACCGCAGCAGATCCGATACTTAACCTGGGAGCTCCTTTCATCCCGGACCCCTGACATCCTCCAAGGAACACACAGATCCCTGCTCCCACTGCAGAAAAGCAACTCCCTCTAGGGTAAAACCCGGCAACTGCCGAGCAGTGCACACCAGTTCAGGGCAGGATTCCCAAAATACCTTTTTGCACTGCATTTGCAAAGCAAACAGAGATGTGGCTAACAACTGTCTCCACAGCAGCTCCCAAGAACTGACCTCACGTGAGAGGTGGCTTCTCCAAAAGCCCACAGCTTATTCAGCAGAGATGCCTGGGGACTTGATTGAATTCCTCTATCACATTTCCTCTCTGGAAACCTTTTACTAAACTCCAGTTGGTCCCAGTCCTGCTCATTCTGGCTCATAACACTCATAACACTCAGTGACCCTCTGCAGGAATGATGCCAAGGACAGGGACCTCCTCAGATGTCCCTGCTCACTCATCCCATGATTTGGCAGCCTCTACACCGTGCTGGAATATAAGAAAATGGTTGTGCCCAAGGACAGGGAGGTTAATCCATCTAACAATAACTGGAGGTCATTCAGGGGATTTACTGAAATTGCAGGAGTCATTCAGCTGGGAACACTTGTGCTGCTGGTACCTCACTTCTGCCCTGGTTCACCCCCACTAGCCTCTCTCCACTTTTTTCATGCCTGCTGCTAGGATGGCTGTCATTAGCTGTTTGAGACTCAAAATCCCTCCCATAGTCTGAACCCTCCCCTACTACGCTTCAAGCTTGTCTTCTCCATCATTCAACCAAGCTGCTTCTTCACTCCCACAGTCTCCAACAGCACTGCTCTGAAGGGAGACTTTTGCAAGGTTAGAGCAAGTATCAAATCCATGTTATGGAAACTATCAAACCACCACTGGAAACTGGGAAATACACAGCAGCCTCCATGGTTACAGGTCTCCTCAACACCAGCCTACTACTATTAGTTACTGAGGGGGGAAAAGTCTGGTCTCTCTGGGCTGATCTCACTTTCAGGGTTTAATTCCAACATGCAGGGGGGATGCCTAGCTTGGGGATGGGCTTTCTGGGCTCTCCATGCTGACCCAGTGAAACAAAGCCTGTGAGAGCAGGGCTGGTGTTGCCCAATGTGGCTGACACATGGCCAGGGGTCACTGCGGACCTGCCCTTACCCAGGCTGATCCAGAGCTTTTAGGCCTTTAGAGTCAAAACAGGAAAAAGAGTTGTATGTGAACATCTCTGCAAATTTCAAGCTATGATTCAGAGATACAGTGACTTCTCCTCAGGTCTAAAAACCCAATAAAATACCAACCACCAATGGGCATTTATTTTTTCCCCTCCATTTCTCATGTGTCAAGGATGCTGGCAGTATGTAATGACATGTTCTCTGTCCTTGGACATCACCCACCATATCCAAATTGACTATTAGATAAGCTCTAACTTCAGATACTGTTGCAAGAGCCAGGGGCACAACCCTTGCTTTTTAAAAGAGCAACGTACACAGCTGTACCAAACCCCAAAATTTTCAGAAAGGGGACAGAGATGACATAAGATCCATCTGCCCTGTAACTGCAGGGGCCAAGAGGTGCCCAGCACTGCTGTGCCCAAGGCAGACTTAGGTGTGGAAATGACATTGGAGGCTCCTGAGCAGGAGAGGGAAGGGAATGGGGACAACAGCACAGCACAATCCAGCAGCAGAACAATTCCCAGGAACAGGCTACTGGAGCTCCTGGAACCCACTGAGGCCTCTTAAAGGCAAGATCCTGGGGCACCAATGTTGAGGAAGAGCAGTCAGGGTGAAAAGGGGAGTAGGGCAGCAAATCACCTGAAACTAAATGGCAATTTGTGAAATGACTGCCCTGGAGATGAGCTGCCCCTTGTCCTTCAAACAGCTTTTCCCCATTTCAGTTGCCCACTTTGCCAACCCATTGATGACAAGTTTCATTGCTTCCTCTTTCTCTTCTAAAGTTACTGTGACCAAGCACTTGCAATATTAGAGTTGTTCCTGCATAGATCCCTGCCTATGTACATGAGAAATGTCTTTCTTCGTGCAAGTCTTGCAAGCTATTTCTGGAATAGGGCTTTTCAGAGGTGATTTTGATTAGTAATTTGATCAGTTATTTGAAACATAAGATGCAAGATTTCCTTTGTCTCTGCAACGGAGATATTTTCTTTTGATCTTGCTTTATGCTTTGCTTGCCTTGCAAAACCTATTTCATGAACTGTAAGGCAGGATGGAGCTCTCTGGACGTTCCATGAACTCCCAGATGAACCCCATGGGAGCCTTGGTGACATAGGAGGGGGACAGAACCAAATTCCATTTGTAAATGTCCTACGTGCTTTAAATAAATCTATTCAAATCAATTTACCTCGAAAGACCCACTTCTATTTAGCAAAACTCAATCAATTATAGTCATTATTAACAATCTTTTCTATTTCCTATCATTTCCCTAGGGTGGCACTACCTGTAAACATGGTCTGAGATGCAGAACTTCCTGCAGTGATCAGAAAGCATGACTTCACATCCAAAACATCCCCAACGTAAAACCAAGATGTTAAAAAATGTTTGTATTCTGTAAACAAAGTGTATGGTCAGCCCCGAAAGCTTCAAGGGAAAAAGAAGAGATAGGCACCACCTCTGTTCCAGCACTGGCACCCAAGACGCTCCTCACCAAGCCTGGAGCTCTCACAAGCCTGCAGAGAAGGTGCCAACCCTTTCCCTCCTGCCCCTGCCAGACGTGGTCATAGCAAACCGAGAGGGAAGTAAGCAATGAAGTGACCTAAACTCAAGGCACATTTGAGGAGATGTGCTCCTGCATCTCCCAATTCACTACTGCCTTCCCCAGAACAACACTCCAGTCCCCTCGCTGCTGCTCTCAGCCTGCTCTACACATTGGCACAGTCCTGCAAGACTTGCTGGCACCATCCCAGAGATGAGAAAAATGGCTTTGGAGCAGCAACTGAGGGCTGCCAGTCACACCAGCTTGGTACCTGCTAAAAAAAGGGTCGAGCATCTATTTGGTGCTCCTGGTTTCCCTCTGTGAAAATCCTGCTGCCACAGGGTCCCCTAGTTGAGGAATCACAGAATCACAGAATGGCCTGGGTTGGAAGGGACCTTAAAGATCACCCAGTCCCACCACCCTGCCATGGACAGGGACACCTTTCATTAGACCAGGTTGCTCCAAGCCCCATCCAGCATGGCCTTGGACACTTCCAGGGATGGGGCAGCCACAGCTTCTCTGGGCAACCTGTGCCAGGGCCTCACCACTCTCATAGTAAAGAATTTTTTCCTAATATCCAATCTAAACCTACTCTCTGTCAGTACGAAGCCATTCCCCCCTTGTCCTGTTACTACATACCCTTGTAAATAGTCTCTCTCCATCTTTCTTGTGGGCTCCCTTCAGCGCTTCGCCACTGCCTGCTCCTGCTTGTGGACTGATCAATTCTGCTTACCCGAGTTCCCCCCAGTGTCAGCCCCAGCCTGCTGTCCTGGGCCAGTGGGCTTGAGGAGCATTTTCACTCTGAGTTGTCAACTCTGCTCCAGGCTGCTCTATGGAGCACCACAAAACCCATCAGCATTTAGAGAGAGCAATAAAAAATATCCTGGCTGGGTTGTTCTGTAAAGGCTCTTCCTCCAGCACAGCTAGGATCGCCCCATACCTGCCAGCAGCCATGGAACTTCTCCTTCCCCAAAAGTGCTTTGAAATACATTCTCAAGCCCTATTATCTCTCCTGTTTATACCACGCTCCCTCTATTATCAAGAAATCTCCGAGTAATTTATAAGCCCACAAGCTCCTGCACTAACAGGCAATAAATGGCATTTACAAACCCCATCACCTACTGTTCCGAGGGCTGCAGTGCCGGGCGGGCGTGGGGCTGGACGAAGAGGGTGAAGGGAGCAGCTGCCTCCCCAGCCCCTGCACACCCCGGTGTATTCCGAGGAGAAGGCAGCTCTGTTCCACACCCCTGGATGTTTATTTTTTAAGCATCCGGAGAGGATTCCAGCCAGTGTCCTACCTCACTGTGTTCTCCCCATCCGACCCCAATACAAGCACACAAAAGAGGGTTTTCTTTTCACAAAATCAAACCAAAGGAGGAGGATGTTTTTGGCTATTTTCCTCGAGGAAAGAGGTTGCCCATCTAATAATCCCTAAATGGGCAGAGGGTTGTTGGGCTTTCATGTATGCCTCTGAGCCTCCCCTTGCCGTGCCAGGTCGCTGGTTTTCTTTTCCACAGAATTGCAAAACCCCTGAATAACAAGGTTTGTGCATGGAAGTGCTGACACAACCCTTAACTACAGCATCCTGAACATGATACCAGAATAAGGACGCTCCCTGTGTGGCCCAGCCTATGGATAAATAAAGCATTTCAGCAGCCAGTGCCGACAGATCATAAACCTCCACGAGCCTAAATACCAACAACAACTCAAAAAGATTAGAGGGCTTACGGGCAAGGCAGGCTGAGATGATTTAGAGTTGAGGTGGAAGGGTCATTATTGCTGAATAGGTGGGGGTGAGTGGGCCACAGAAATCAATAAACCATTCTGCTCCCAGGGAAGGAAGGGGCCACGCTAATTGTGCAAACACACATTTTCCATTTGAGGCTGGAGATCTCCGACTCACCCAACACAGATGGATACAGGGAACTCCCACCGTCTTGCAGAGGAACAAGGACCACACCCCTTGGCACATGTCCCAGGAGCTCTGTCACTCAGAACAGAGCACACCTAAGCCCCTTGCTGGGCACAACCCGCTGCTGGAGGCAGCTTCAAATGCATGCAGACCCAGGTGATGTTCAGCTTCATTAATTCCATTTTCTACGAAGTTAATACATAGCTGGGATAAGTATCTCGGTTGCTTTCAGCATCACCATCAAGTCAGAGCTTTTCCAGTGCCCAGTTCTAGCCCTGCACAACCACCCGGCAGGTCCTGCCAGCACCGGTTACCTTCAAGCAACAAAGTTTCCCAAGAAAACTTTGGGACTGGCTTCATCCCTGATAAAATAACCCCATTTGGAAGTTTCCACACTGGCATCAGTGATGGAGGTGGTCACAAAATTAGGCACAACACATCGCTGTGTCCTGCAGCGAAACCAGACCCAAAGCTTTGCAGACAGGTTTCCAGGCACACAGCTGCTGAGGCACAGAGTTCAAAGGCAGCAAGCAATTCCTCCTTTGCCAGAGAAGAGAGAATCTTCTCCTTTGGTTCCCCCCATTCCCCATTCTTTCTACCTTTTTTCCGCACTTTCTTTCTAGGGACTACAGTAAAGACAAAAGACACCAGCTTTGGAGAGTGAAGCCTCTTTAAAAACAGAATGAATCTATACTGTACAAATAAATAAGCACTTGCACCTAATGGGCATAAGTACCCAAAAGCCCACCTTGGGACACACTGCAGGAGGTGGTCCAGGGAACCAGCGGGCAGTGGCAATGCCTGTTATTGCCATGAAGAAGCCTGAACTCACAAGCACGTACAGGTACAAATGGTGAGGATCTTCACTCCTGCCGATCAGAACTGGGAGCTGGAGCTGGTGGTAAAGTACAGGAACCTGCTCTGGTCCCCCTGTGTGAGCCAGTGTCCTCCTCTCTGCCTTTCCAAAGGTATTTAAATAAACCACTCTCTAGATCAGTTAATAAACGCTTGAAGTTTGCCCAGCTCATGTCACGCTTACAGCTTGCAGTTAATGGATTTCAACTTTACTTGGGATTTTGAGAGTTTTTAACACCAGTAATTTCATCTTCCCTCCAGAAATAAATTCCTCAATGGCTTCACTGCAAAAATATTCCCAAGAATGGACAATTCTGCTGCTCGTGTACTAAAGACAGCACAAAAAAAAAATCAGATTACTATTGAGCCTTATCAAAAATATGGCATAAAGCATGTGTTGACTTTAATCCAAACCAAACTGTCAATCTGCCTTCAGGATCCGATCTAACAAACGCACGAGCCTAGGGCCAGAAAAGAAAAGCAGGGTTTGTCTTCTAATAAAAGATTTGTTCCAATCTCTATTAGCCACGCTTCTGCCTGGAAATATTTACACTGCAAACACCAGACAAATAGGATTTCTTATCTTTCTGCTTTGTTGAGTTGGGGAAAAGTTTCATTTGTTTTTAATTAATTTAGATTGCAGGTTTCCTATTTTCAGAGAACAATTCTCAACAGTTTTGGAAAATAAATCTGGTTTTGAGACATTTTAAATGGGGGAAAAAAGAAAGCAGTGTTAAAATCACTCAAGTTCGGGCTGCTGCATCCCCACACATTTTGCTTCACCCACTGCAAGTCACCAGCAGTGGGAAGAAATGCTTCTGAGGTGAAATTCAGGCCAGGCATGGGCAAACACAGACTTGAGACCTTATGGCATAAGGTTCCCCAGGAGCCCTTTCTTAGAGGCACCCACATCCATTCCTACAGCCCCGGGATGCCACGAAGCACCGTGCCTCGCCCCAGACATGCCCAGTCCCCTGTTTGGTCTGGGAATGCCCACAGCTGACCCTCACCTGGGCCCAGCACCCAGCACAGAGCAGCTCTGCCAGCTCAGCCTTCCTGGCCCGGGGCAGAGTTAGCACACATTTCATTTAGAAGTGAAACCCCCCAACTCAACCTGGTGGTGCTCAGCTTCTTGGCACGCGTGGTGATGGTGCACGCTGGGGAAATCAGGCTCCCAGAAAGAAATCTAAGCTGAGCAAATAAATTCCATTTTCTTGTTTGCTACATTTAAACAGCAATTAAATTCCTATTACCTACTCTTTCAACATAAACAGCACAAAGCCCTCTGCATCACTGGCAGACTGCTCCCATTTATTATAGGCAAGAGGGAATGGCTTTAAACTAAAAGAGGAGAGATTTAGATTAGATGTTAGGAAGAAATTCTTTACTCAGAGGGTGGTGAGGCCCTGGCACAAATTGCCCAGAAATCACAGAATCACAGAATATTCTGAATTAGAAGGGACCATTAAGGATCATCAAAGTCCAACTCTTGGCCCTGCCCAGGACACCCCAACAATCCCACCCTGTCCCTCAGAGCATTGTCCAAACCCTCCTGGAGCTCTGGCAGCCTTGGGGCTGTGCCCACTGCCCTGGGGAGCCTGGTCAGT
Source organism: Pseudopipra pipra (assembly GCF_036250125.1). Taxonomy (NCBI): domain Eukaryota; kingdom Metazoa; phylum Chordata; class Aves; order Passeriformes; family Pipridae; genus Pseudopipra; species Pseudopipra pipra. The sequence continues at coordinate 920,570 of NC_087563.1, read as the reverse complement.
GCCTAACCAGCCTCTGGGGGAAGAACCTTTGCCTGAGATCCAACCTAAATCTCTTCGGACACAGCTCCAGCTGTTCCCTCAGGCCCTGCCACTGCTCACACAGAGCAGAGATGGAGCTGCCCCTCGGGAGGAGCTGCAGACCCCGGTGAGGTCTGACCTCAGTCTCCTCCTCTCCAGCTGAACACACCAAGTGCTCTCAGCTGCTCCTGGTATGGCCCCTCCATGCCCTTCACCATCCTTGTGTCCCTCCTTTGGACACTTTCTAACAGATTTAGATCTTTTTTATATTGTGGCACCCAAAACTGCCCTGGTTGGCCCTCCTGGCTGCCAGGGCACTGCTGACTCAGGGCCAACTGGCCACCGACCAGGACCCCCAGGGCCCTTTCCCAGCACTGCTTTCCAGCCTCTCATTCCCAGTCTGTCAGCACAGCTGGGGTTGCCTCATCCCGGGCAGAATCCAGCACTTCTCCTTGTTGAACTTCGTATGCTTGGTGATTCCCAGCCCTCGGATCTGTCCAGGTCTCTCTGCAGGGCCTCCCTGCCTTCGAGGGAGTCAACAGCTCCTCCCAATTTTGTATCGTCCACAAACTTACTTAGTATCCCTTAAAGTTTTGCATCCAAGTCATTTATTAAGATGCTGAAGAGCTCTGGGCCTAAGAAGCTGTGGCTGCCCCATCCCTGGAAGTGTTCAAAGCCAGGTTGGATGGGGCTTGGAGCAACCTGATTAATGGCAGCAGGTTGAAATAAGGTGGTCTTTAAGGTCCCTTCCAACCCAAACCATTCTGTGCTTCTATGATAAGCAGGGCAGACTCTCCATGCTGTCCAGGCCTAGCCAGCACCACCAGGCAAAGCTGCCCTCACTCCTCCCTTCCAACCTGGGATGTACCAGCTTTGCTGGTCATTGAAAGCCCTGATGGTGAAACATGCACACCTGTTTTGCACCACAACATTTCCTATCCCCAAGGCCCATGGTCAGGCTGGCTGGTCATACAGCAGGATGCCCAACATGGAGTTTCACATCTAATTTCGGATGAAGTCCGTAGAAGAACCGCCTGCTCCCCAGGATAAAGATGCCATGTGTATGCAGCCTCCTGTAACAGGCCTCAGCCACCAGAGCTGTTGGTTCCCTATTGATTGCTGGGGGGGCTGTTTTCTATTCTGATCTCAGCTGGTCAGAAGTCTCCCCAATCACCGCAAGGTCACGACCATGGGGTCAGAAACCTGCACTACATAGATCATAATTTATTTTACAGCTAATCAATACCACTCTGCACCATGCAGTCTTACAGTACAGCCTCACACTGAGGGACTGATGCTATTCATATGGGATTGTAACCTTACGGCCTGGGAGCTTAAGGGGGTCAAAACCAGCTTCCATGTTAGAGCTGGAGAACAAGGCTGGAAGTGGAGCACACACTCCACTCGCTGTTTGTTTGTACATTCCTATAACCCAGTCAAATTCCACTTATGATTTGAATGCAACTTGGAAAAGGAAATATGATTATCTGATCAGGATTGTATCCAACACTCCAATGGGAAAAGCCATGGAGCAGCACCATCAGCAGATCACCCAAGGTTTGACAGGAGAGAAGTGACCCCAGCCCCTGTGATTGCAGTACTGCGGTGCCAGCCTTCCAGACCATCCTTCTCCTCAAAAAAAACATCAGAGAAGCAGCAAAATGCCTTTCTATTAATAATGTTCTTCTTCCCATTTTCTAATTTATATACCCATCCCACCAGCCATGCCCACAGGCACCCAGCGCACATGCTACAGCCCCTAGTTATTTACCAGGCTCACCATTGCTCCCTGCATTTTTCTGTTAATTCTGGATTTCTGTGCAAGAGTAGCTCAGGGCATTCCAAAAGATACAACAGCTTTTTAACAAGCTGTCCTTCAAAATGATGCCAAAGATAGTATTTTAGAAGGAAAGAAAGGGATTTGAAATATGCAGCAAGAGAAAAAGGAACTGAGAGGACTAAAGAGTGCTGGGAATACCTTGTAGGAAGAGCAATGCATTAATTGCTGTATCCTGGTATTTGTATCCATGCAATATATACTTCCCTGGGACCTGCACCAATTCATCAGTCTCAACATGATTTGTATTATAAAAGAGAAATCACAGGGTGCACTTGGCCCCTGACCACCCTGCTTCCCCTCAGGGCCATCCCCTTGCTGTTTCAGGATCCAGCTCCCCTCAGTCTGGCCACTGTTGGGGGCTCTGGCTCTGCCTGGGGCAAGTCCCAGCTCCCGCAGTCTGCCCCATCTTCCATCTCGGTGCGGGTGAGCCCATGGACTGGACTCCATCTCATCTCCTGTCATCATCAGCCATACAACACTGAGCAGGCTGTGCTGAACTGTTCCCCACTGCCTGCTTCTTATCACAGAATCATTTACTTTGGAAAAACCCTCTAAGATCATTGAGTCAACTGTTAACCCAGCATTGCCAGGCCCATTGCTAAACCATGTCCCCAAATGCCATATCCACACATCTTTTGAACACTTCCAGGGATGGGCAGCCTTCCACTGCTTGACAACCCTTTCATTGAAGACATTTTTCCTAATATCCCATCTAAACCTGCTCTGGTGCAACCTGAAGCCTTTTATCCCAATGCCACAGCCTCAGATCTTCCCCCTTCCTCCCACTGCCTCCAAAGCAATGTTCATCTCAGCTGGCATCACCAGCGAACTCGACAGCACCCACCTAGCTACAGCCAGAAAGCTGAAGAAGCGCTGAGACAGGAGCTATGTGCAGGAGGATGGATCAGACACTGTTATAGCACCCTAAGGTCTGGAGGTTAAAGGCATTCTGGGTTTCCCAGCAGCACCATCCCTTTTCCATGGGTTGCAGCAGAATCAAGCTGGTAACTTCATGAAAAAGCAAATGCAGGCATGAGCAGGGTGTGAGTAGAGTCCAAAGGAGGAGGATGTGCTGTCACTACGTGGACAACACTGCCATGTGGTTCAGCCTGAAATCCAGCTATTTGTGCAGGCAGAGCAGGCAGGGGGCTGTGGAAGCGGCGGCCAGGGAACCCAGCCCCACATGGAAGTAGCAGGGACGCAGATCTGCAGCCTGCCCTTGGCCGAGGGAGAAGATTGGCACGTCGGCTCCCACCCACTGCAGCCCCTAGGGCGGCAAGGAGCTCACACAAAGGGAAATACACAGACCATGACAGGCTAAGCCCCCTCCTTCCTCTCTGTTCCCCTTTCTTTCTCTTCATGCTATGGCAAGGCTGCTGAATGGGAATAGGAAAATACTTTGGCAGAGCCAGTCTTTTCTATTTTGGGGGGGTTTTTTATATACTTTCCCTCCAGCTGCTTTGCTGGATGCCTAATCCTCCATGGACATCTGGGGAGGTATCAGGACACAGAGGTGACATACCAGGTAGGCAGCTCAATGCACAGCTCTGCATAATTTCTGCTGGTACCTGCTGTTACAGCACAGCAGGTGATCAAACCACAAAAATCCAGGGAAAGAAAGAAAAAAAAAAACATGTTCAGACTTGTTGAGGCCACAGATACACAGGTGGAAGCCCCCTGACCTAAGAAGCAGAGCACAGGAAGGTACATCTCTCAGGCAGGAGGGTGTTTTGGTGCCTCCCTGGGCCCAGGGCTTCCAGCTCCCCCAGCACAACCTACCCCAGCCTTCCCAGGACCAGAGCAGTTTCCAGAGACCCCAGGCAGAGGCCCTGGCAGCAGGTATCATTCCTCACCAACCTCTACCCAGGCAACAACAGCAGCCACTCCTCTTCTCTCTTTTCAAATCATGATGTTTCCTGAACGTATTTTTCACCTGCATTTATCACAACTGATATCTAGAGTACCCATATCTGGGGGAAAACGAAGCAAAAGCAGTTCAGCAACGGAGGAGAGAGCACAATGGGTTTTCCCAACTCCTAAGGAAAGGAAGAGAAACAATAAAATACTCCCAAGGATCTGGGAGTAGATAGATCCAAAACCATGATTTTCAGTCCCAGGGGAGTCTCTCTCGAGCTCAGCCTCCTGCAGCAGAGAGAGATACGCACTCACCCGGCTCACCAGCTCGGTGCTATCACCTTACAGCAAAATCGGATATTCTGAGGGGCTGCCCAAGCCCCCCTGTGCTGTTCATCTTACCTGAGCCCCCTGAAGTCCCTCCCAACAAAGGACCCACCCCCAGCATCGCCACATCCCAAAAGCACCCACAGGGCTTTGAAGCGACACTTCCTTTGCCTTGTGGCCTTTGCCCGTTCCACTCTTTTCCCTCCCGCCTCAGAATGCTGTGGCCAAGCAAAAACCAGTTTTGAGTTTGAGCTGCCATCCCTCCTGCAAAACCCCACAGCACTCTGAACCCCGCAGCACTTGCCTCTGTCCAGGTGCAACAAGGAAAGCAAAACCAAAATTAAATACAACCCCCATGCTGCATCCAGCTATCTGAAACAGGGGAAATCCGAACCTCACAGGTACCCCTTCTGTGTGCTCTGCGCAACACCTGCGTCCTTCTCTGTTTCTCTGAAGCGACTTGCGTATCTCTGGAGCTTCGGAAAAGCAAACTGCACACACAGGGGTGCACACTGAAGCCTCCTAGCAGCAGCTCTGCTCTGCTGCCCGTTGTCACAGCAACAGCCACAGGTGACGCCGTGCCCATTGCCACAGCACACCCAAGCCCCCAAATGCTGAAGAAGCTCAAGTTTGTGTCAGCCTCACTAGGGTGGGAATCTGGAAATAGCTTAGTCCTTGCACATCTTCCTGCTAAACATGTGTTTGAGGGGTCTTTCTGGCAGATAACCTGCCCCAGCACACTTAGGGGCTAGAGACTGTCAGACGCAGAGGCAGGGCGTGCCCAGGGCAGGCAGCCAAAGCCAGCGGTGGGGCACAGGCTGCACACTCTCACCCCTGTAGGAGCAAGACCCACGTTTGCATTCACTCCATGCTAATCTCAGTCTTGCTTCTCCCACTCCTCCCAAGTGTGCATCAGCACAAGCACCAGCCCAGTGCCACTCAGCAGGGCTTCCAGCCCAGGCAACTGCTCCAACATGCATCCTCTTCATCCACAAGCCTGAGCTCTTCAAAGATCAGGAGGCAGAAACAGGACACAGGGGGCAGCTTCAGGACACAGAACTTCATAGAAGGGTGCATTGAGTCAGCAGCAGGGAACAAAAATCCCTTGTGGCAAGCAGCAAAGTTGTTTCTTGGAGAGCAAGGGGGTTTGAAACTGGGACAAACGATTTAATATGCAACCAGACCCTGTCTCTGCAGCTTGTGGGCCAGCAGAGCCACACCGGCAGGTACTGCATCTGCTCTCTTAAGTCTAGCAGCAGCATGGAGCCAGAGCTGTGGACCATCTCATCACCTCCAGCCTATGACGGGGTCATGCACTGCAACATCACTGAGCTCCTCTGCTAATTAAATCAGGTTTTGCTCATGCAGTTTTCCCTGGTCTTCTCACTGCCTAGTAATTGTCAGGTGCAATCAGAAAAATCAACAGAGAGCTGTCCAGCCTTTCCCAGACCACCTTTGCCATATTCTGTCCTTCTCAGCATGACTTCTACACCCTTGCAGAGCAGGAGGCAGGTGCTGGCACAGGGATCCTGTGCTGAGGCTTGGTGGTCCTGGTCCAGGCTGAGCAGAGATGTCAGACACAGATCACTGAGCCTGGGAGCCCCAGGGCTCTGGGTCCAGCTGAGTCTTGGCATGCAGGGGACCTCAAGGATGGGAGCAACACAAGGTTCCACTCGCCCTGTCCCACAGCGCAGGCTTCGGGAGCAATGTGGTGATGCCCAAACTCCACCCCTGGCAGTACACACAGACACTGTGTCACCCAATGGTGGGCGAAGACAGGTGGGTTCCCATCCACAGGGAAGGTAGACATGAGAATGGCGCAGTCCAGCACCCTCCTTCAGTGCCATGACAAGCACCTTCACCAGAAGGGGGAGGGCAGGACCTGTGGCACTGCTGCACACCTGCAGAAGGGGCAGCCAGGCAAGGCAGGCCAGGCAGGCTGTGATCAGGACCACCTCTTGCTTCTCCACAACACTGTCCCCAGTGCCATTTGGCAGCACTCTCCACTTGTCCTCCTTGTCCTGGGAAGGACAGCTGTGGAGCAGCAGACAGGGAGAGGGGAGGGAGTTGCTCAGCAGGCTCACGCCTCCGACATGTGCCGCGCACAGCTCCGCCAGACCGCAGGATCTGGCTCGCTGAATGTGTGGAAGCAACACTTCTCCGTGTCTCTCTTTACAAAGCCCCAAACAATAACTGTCTGTCGCTGCACAGGAGCTTAGGAGAAACATAAGTTGCTATTGGCATGGTGCACGGCAGCCTTCCTATTACACAACACCAGCAGATGTGAAAATAGCCCAGTGCTGCCTTGTGCATTCCTCTGACCTCGTGTTTGCTTCTGGATCAGATTCCAAAGCTGGATCTTAACCTACAAGAGCCATAAAAGCAAAGGATTTGGCCCTATCAGGGACCCCTTCATAATCTAAGACAGATGCGCTCCACGTAGAAGAACACGGTGAGGTTTATCAGGGCAGGGAAGAGGCTGAGGCAGGACCACCCTCTGCTCTACAGCACAGCCAGGGCAGCCCCTGCAGCGGCATCGCCCTGTGCTCCAGCTGACAATGCACTGGAGGTGGCTTAGGGACAGAAGAGCTGGAAGCTCTTGCAAGCCAGGACAGCACTCAAAACCTCGCATTCTACTGCTCAGCCTACACTGATGCTGCCTCCAGCCCCCACCTGCCCCGGCAAAGGAGGCCCCAAGCCCAATGTCCTAAGGGTCATGGTGCTGCCAGAGTCAGCAGAGCTTGGGTGATCCCCTCCAACCATGCAAGGTGCTCCTGGTATTTCTCACCTGCTTGAAGAGCAGAGACTGACTCCAAAGCCAAACCCAAAATCACCCTGGGAAATACAGAGGGAAAAAGTACGTGGAAGAGAAATTGCTCCTGAAAGTATGAAAAGGTAGCAGGAGAATAAACTGAAGGATGCTAGACATGTGATAAGAGGGAGAGATCAGTAACCATCGATGAAAGGGCATCCCTAAGAACAACCTGCATAAATAAATTAATGTCTCCAGGGTCCCCAAGGGTATCCAGTATCTCTGCTTTGGAACTGCAGCAACCCCAAGCAGCAGAGGAACTTCCTAAGATGCAAGAGAAGAAAACAAGACAGGGCTATTGCTGTTGCAGGGGAAGGGATCAGTGAATGAGTTGTCCTCCAGGCAGCTCTGTGAGATACTGGGCTGCTGCTGGGGCTGTGCTGTACCTACGCTCCAGCAGTGCTCCCCTCTGACCCAACATGTGTTCATCCCCATGTTTCTTGGTGGAAATGTCACACGACAGAAAAGCCCTGGAGTCTGACTCATCCAGAAGTCTAAATCCTGCTCCTGGAAGCTCTAGACCCTCCAATCTCCCTGTGGCCCAGCCTGGGGAACAGCCCCTCCAGTGCTGCCACAACCTGCCCACAGGTGATGCTGTCCCTGAGCGGGTCACCCACCGGCAGCTGTGCAGGTGGGCTTGGAGTCTACAAGAAAGTTTTTAGCCAGCAGTGAGCCACCGACCACCAACTGCAGGCAGCTCACACATCAACGCACCGCAGGTTCGTACACAAGGAACTAACAGAAGACATAGAACAGCCAAGCCGTGGTGTTTTGCCCCAGAACACCTCCAGCCCCACACACGCTGGAGAGATTTCTACCTCTGCACACAAAGCCACAGGGTAACAGGCAGCAGCAGAGGAGCATAATTCTAAGACTAACACATGGGGCAACCCGCAGATCACGGCTTGAACAGGAGGGCGAAAGGTGGCCTTAGAATATAATCCACTTCAGGACCTCTTAAATCTCTCCAATACAACACAGAGCCCTTTAAGCAAAACTAAACAACTTCCTTTAGACTAAATAAATATTAAACCTAAGTGATGCATTAATTTACTCCAGTTCACCAAAGGCTAACTCCTACCCAAACTGATCATTATAAAAGAAATCCTATAATCCCTCACTCCCATTCAGGCTCAAAACATGTAATCCCGTGAATAAATCCAGAAAGAAAGTGTAACAAAACGGGCAATAAAAACTTACAGCATTCACATCTTTTCATCTACCATTAATACTGTAAACACTCACTTGAAGGCCCTCGAGTATGACTAATCTAATGTTTTGGCTCCCAACCCTGATCGCCGAAGGAGCTCCACTCTCACTGTGACACCCAGCAAGCTCCGCTGCCCTCCAGCCGCAGCCAGGACACCCCTGGAGTGCCCAGCGCAGCCATCCCCACCTCACATCCCACAGAATGCTGCAAAATCAGCATGAAGTGGAGCAAGTATGGTTCTAATAGCACCAGAGCGCAGAGCTTTCTTTTCCCCCCCCCCTTTTTTTTTTATTATTTTATTGCTTTGGAAGCCTGCAAGCTCCAACTGTATAAATGCCAATAACTTTGTTTTAAGGCTGCTGAAGTAAGAGATCAGATTTTAGCAAGTGCTTTCCAGGCATCCAGCCAAACTTTTTCTGATTCACTAAAAGCACCAAAGGGAGGGGGAAAGGGAGGGGGCTGGAGGGCTGATTAACTTCAGTTACCGCACAAGCACAAAAAAATGTCTCCTCGTTGCAAAGGGTGCTGGCGCTGTGAGCCCTGTGCAGCCTGTTATTCCTTGAGCTTGAAAAAAAATGCACCAGAGAAATAGAGCAAACACCTTCCAACCGCAGGGTAATTTACAGCTGTGGATCCTCTCCTGCTGAGGAGGCTACTCCACCGGGGGAGGCTCTGCTGGCGTTGGGTTCAAGCTGCAGTTTTTGGTGGGGATGAGGAAGAAAATGTGACCGGGGATTTTTTTGATGGGTGGGGGACCAGGGATGGGGCTGGTCTGGGTTTTAGCTTAGCCAGAGGGACAGAGCCCCCTCCAAGGCTGTGGCTGTGCTCATCCAGGACCATCCCTTGCTGCTGTTGGGGATCTGGAGAGGGTGAGCAGGTGCAATCCTGGCCAACACATCACACGGGGCCAAGGGATGGCACAGGCATCCCCCAGTCCTGGGGGGATGGTGGGCTGGAGCCACTGGAGCAGCGGCACCTGCTCTGCCCAGCCCCGCAGCTGGGTCTGCTCCAGGATGCCCAGCTAAAATCCCTGTAGCAGTGAGGTGTGTGGCCATGGGGCTGTTGGGGGGCAGCTGCCATCCCCATCCCCATCCCGCGGGCGCCTGGGCTGCAGAGCTTCGCCGCTCAGGGTGTTCCTCCAACGGCTTCATTCCTGCCGAGGCAGGATCAAAGGCTGGAGCTGACTTGGACGGCGTTCTACTGAATAATGGGGAGGGAGCACACAGCCTCCTTCTCCTGGCTAAGGAAACTCGTGTTTTTCAAAGTATCAGTTTTTGGGAGCAAGTTCTCAAAGAGAGAAAGGGGGGGGAAAAAAAAGAAGGAAAAGAAAAGAAATAAAAAAAATAAAAAAGAGAGCGAGCAGGAGAGCGCCTGCCCTTCCAAAGCAAGTGCATCAATCAACATTGTGCAAGGAGAGTCCAGCACTCCCTCTCACATCATTAGCCAGGCTAATGCACTCCAGAGGATCCCGCTACGGCAGGCTACCGGCGCACCGGCTGCTCCTCAGCCTCGCACCGGCGGCAGAGCACAACCGGGCACGGAAGAGGAGCTGAGGGCGAGGGGCAGTCCCGGTCCAGGGCAAGTGACACTCCAGCACCTGGTGTGGGGCTCGGTTTAATACGGCTATAAAAACTAGAGAGAAACAAGTGAAAGCCCCAGCCAAACCTGCCTGGCACTCGAGGTCAGCACGCCGCCTTTGTTTCTATTTTACAACCAAAAGCGAGAGAGGACAGAAAGGACACGTACCTGTACCTGAAAGCACAGCAGCAGGAAATGTAAACATCTGGAGAAGAGAAAAAAAAAAAAGCAACAAAAGATCAAATGATGTGGTAAAATGGTTAAAGTTGGGGGGGTTTGCTTTTTTTTTTTTTTGCTTTGTTTTTGTTTGCAATTTTTGAAAGGGCACAGAGCGATGCTCTGCTTATAGAAAGGCTCGGGTCCCAATTACCACCTGGTTGCGAGGAAAATGCAACCGGAGACTCCAGAACGAAAGTTTAAAAAAAAATTTAAAGTATTTTTTAAAATTTAAAAATAATAATAAAAAAATATTTAGAAATATGTCATAATCCTTACAGGCAAGTGCAGGCTGAGAGCAGTGAATACATCGCTGGGCGAGGAGGGGGTTGGCCGGCGGCTGGTCGCTAGCGGAGCGCAGTCCCCCGCCGCCGCGCTGACATGGGAGCGATCCGGCCGGCGAGCTCCGATCCGCGCCGCGCAGCTCCGCGCCGCTCCGCGCCGCCGGGAAGTTGTGGTACCGCCCGCTCTGCCTCCGCCGAGTGACTCGTCAGGCATCAGCTCTCCTCTCCCCCTGTCTCTCCTCCTCCTCCTCCTCTCCCTCTCTCTCTCTCCGCCTTTGGGGGGATGAAGGTGCTTATTGTCAGTAACTTCCGATCATCAGCAAGTGCCCCCCCCGCGCCCCCCCGGGCCGGGCCGGCCCCGCCGGGCGGATGGAGCCTCTCGGCCGCCGCCGCGCCCCGCTCCGGGCTGCGCCCCGCGCCCGCTCCGCGCTGCGGGCGGGCGGCATCGCGGGGCGCGGAGCGGGAGGCGGGATCCGCCCGGGCGGCCCCCGGGGCTGGCACCGCCTGCGCGGAGGGGGCACCGCCCGGCCGGGGGGTAGCGCCGGCCCGGGAAGCCTTTTTTTAAAAAATGAGGAAGGGAGGGGGCTCCGGCTGCCCCGCGCCCTCCCCGGCCCGACGGAGCGGGCGGCTCGCCCGGAACGCGAGGGGTCCGCAGCGCCCCAGCACAGCGGCCGCTGCCGCTGCCCCGCTCCGCTAACACGTGTCTCCGCTCCGGGGCCGGTCCGCCCTTACCTCCGAGCGGGCCGGAGCGCGTCCCGGCCCCGGCCGGCCGGCAGCGGGGCCCCGGCAGCCCCGGCGCGGCCCCCGCGGGCCGGGACAGCCGCGCGGTGCATGGCCCGGCTCCGCTCCCGCGGCGGGACGCGGACAGCGGGTCAGGCAGTGCCGGGCTCGGTGCGGGCTCGGCCGGGCCCCGCTCCGCACGGCTCGCCTGCCCTCCAGCGGCCGCTCCGCCGCCCCGCACCGCCCGGCCCGCCGAGCCGCTTCCCCCGCCTCGCGTTTGGGGGGTTTTGGTGGGTTTCGGTGGGGGTTTTTGGGGGGTTTTTTGGGTTTTTTTTATGTTAAGAAAAAAACTCACACACTGAGAGCGTGTGGTAACTCTTTCCCCGTGTCTGAAAGCTCGTTTATAGCAGACAAGATGCCAGGAACCGTTAACCTCCACGCATAGCCGAAGTCTCCACAGAGCACCCAACGTCAGTTAACACCTTATTAAGTGAGAACATAACCATAGCTCAGAACGCTGAGCTTTCCAAATTCTCCACTCGAATAACAGCATCGGAACAGGGTGTCGGGCCCAGCTGCTCCCACTGCTGCAGGGACTGAGGCACTTGCTCCCCCGGCACCCTCAGCCAAAATCAAGTAGCATCTTTAATCTCTGGAGTCATCACTGGGGACCCTTCAGGCACCAAGTCATGGGGTTTTTCAGCCCATAGTTTCAGGTCCAAGAGGCACAGAAAACATAAAGAAGTTTTAAGACAGTGATCAAAGTAAGTCCTTATAAAACCTCCAGCACTAACACACACCTATCTACCAGACTTCACACTTCTGGTCTTCTGCATCTGCAAGTAAAAAAAAAAAAAAAATCCAAACTGCTGTCAGTTGCTGATGTCACCAACATCAGAGACCCCAGGCATCCCTGTCACGGCAGTCCCACAGCACCTTGCCACAGCTGAAAGCTGTTTTCACAAGTGCCCAAGACCATCAGAGCCACCATCCTGAACCCTACAAGTTGAGCTCACTGAGATGCCTACTCTGGAATGTTACAAACAGAATTTGGGCACCCTTAAGATTACAGTATTTAGCTTAGATGTGAAAATATTCCATATATTCCTAATCACCCCCAGTACCTGATTTCCTGGCAGCTCTTTGGGTGGGAGAAGCCCATCCTATACCATCTTATGCTATTGGGTGCTGCTCAGTCAGCCACAGGAGAGGCACCCACAGCATGGGGTCAGGCCAGTGTTTCCATATGCATCAGCCACCCAAGGAGCCCCTGCACAGCACACACAGGAGCCAGAGGCAATAACTCCTCTGTGACACTCACAGCCACTCGTACTCACCTGTGACCACAAGCTTTGGTTGTTCCTCAGGCTTTCCATCGTGGCAGCCCCATCACCTGCCTCCAAGAAAAGACTCCTTAGACAGCAACCAATACCCAAGCTGGCCCAGGGCTGCTGCACCTGGATGGAAGCAGAAAAGCTAGAAAAGGAATTTGAAGCTGCTGCTAACCTTTATAACTTTAATTGCCCCACAACAGCAGGGAAAGTTAGAGCAGCTACAGCAGAGCTGTCAGCTACACATGGAAAAACTCATCACAGGTGATGCTGGCCCAGCCCATGCTGACACACCAAGTGACCACCATAACCCGATTGAAGACAAGGGACTTGGATCCACACAAGGCAGAAGGCACCTGGACACCTCAAACAGCACAAACTACCAGGGCAACACCAGGGATTGTTTTAAGGAGGGCACATGAGGTGTCTTCTTTTTTCAGTTATTTCATTTGCAATCACACAAGTTCTTTATTTAAACTAGATCCACGTTTTGTGCCTCATTAGTCTGGCAAAACTGTTTAATCTTTAATATCCCAATAGTTACCTGGAGAATAATACCAATATTGGGTGAATCTCAGGCTACCAGCCTTGAAGAACACAGATGGGCACAGAATAGAGATGAGGCAGCTCATATGTATCTCTGAAAAAACAAATATAATTTAGCTGCATGTTGTTATGAATGTGTGTGTATATATATATATATATGAAATATTCAAAGCTCCACAGACAGACCTGTTGCTCCACTGCTGAAGGCTGCTGTGTGATCCGATTCCCAACACAAATCGAGCCAGAACAGCCGATGCCCACTGTAAAACCTTTAAAGCTGTTTATTTTTCACACAGCACATTCCATGTGTGAAGGCTGGTGCAGCAGGTTCCTGAGAGCTTGATCTTCTCAACACTTTATTAAGCAAGACACAGACCAGGTTGGTCCGTGCAGCGCAGGGTGTCCCTGGGAGCTCTCAGGCTTGCTGCCTCCCACTCACCCATGCAAATGCCTGAATTAAGGCTGTCTCCTACAGTGCCTCAGTGGCTTATTGGATTAGTGGCTGCTCTGCAGCAGCTCAAATTGAAGTCTGAGCAGCATGACCTTTCACTCGCAGGGCAGTGAAGGTGCCCCTGGTGAAATGAGCTTCCCTTGCCCTGCTCCAGTGGTCCATATCACACGAGGAGTGGGCATTTCACAGAGCATGGCATTTCACAGAGGACTTAAAGAGTATGCTTGAGTGGGAAACCTTCCCACCCCCTGGAGACCCCTTTGGAATGTGAATGAGAAGCCAGCAGGAAAGGCCAGCACAGGATCTGGCCCTGCTGCATCTGGAGTACCAAGACTTAAATTAAAATTAAAAAAACTGGTCTGATGTTTTATAAAGACCAAGTTCAGCTCTACATCCCAGCCCTGCCACTGGTGAACAAACCTGTGTGCTGTTTGCTCCTGTCATCTGCATCCCCAGCCTTGTGCTGTTTCAATAAGAAGTCCTTAGTGAATATCAGATGGAAGAGAGTTTCTGCAGTTGAAACTCCAGGTAAAAGCAAAGACAACTTTTAGACTGGCTAGGGCGCATGCTCTGTCTTTCTCCAGTTTACACACAAAAAGGCAATTCCTTCCCAAGGTAAGAAACACTTCTGCCACATAGTCTGGACAGACAGGGAGAGAGGGGATGCTTTGCAGTTACCATCATTTGACAGAAGAGCCACCTCAAAACAACCCTGAACTGATGCCCAGGAGGACAGAACTTCAGCCTCAGCATCATCACATTCAGCCACAGTCTTGCAGAATATGGTGAAGAACAGTCAGGATTTGGATTCAGCCATCACAAAGCCTTGGGCTAAAGCCCTGATTTGAAGCACTGGAAGCACAAAGCACAGAACCATATATAATATGTAAAAACACAGAACAGTTTGGAATGGAAGGGACCTTCAAGATCATCTCATTCCACCCCCTGCCATGGGTAGGGACACCTCCCACTAGCCCAGGTTGCTCCAAGCCCCGTCCAACCTGGCCTTGGACACTTCCAGGGATCCAGGGGCAGCCACAGCTTCTCTGGGCAACCTGTGCCAGGGCCTCCCCACCCTCACAGGGAGGAATTCTTTCCCAATATCCCATCTAACCCTGCCCTCTGGCAGTGGGAAGCCATTCTCCCTTGTCCCAAGTCCCTCTCCAGCTCTTTAGGAGCTCCTTTAGGCCCTGGAAGGGGCTCTCAGGTCTCCCTGGAGCCTTCTCTTCTCCAGGTTGAACAACCCCCAGCTCTCCCAGCCTGTCTCCATAGCAGAGGTGCTCCAGCCCTCAAAGCATCTCCATGGCTTCCTCTGGACTCTCATATGAGTGAAATTCCCATGAAAATTCTGCAAACCTTTTGTAAGTCATCAGTGTGGTGGATGGCAGTGTGGCCACTCACACATGGATACTCACATATGGGAGAACAGAGAAGGTGGTACAAAACAAACCAACCCACATTTTGTGGATTCAAATGCACTCCCTGAGACAGAGCCCTTTGGTGTCCGGAAATTTTGTAGTGGTGCAGCCTTGGTTGGTCCCTGGTGAAGGACCTGTGGGCCATCAAACTGAAGCTGCGAGGCTGGAAAGCTGCTGGTGCTCAGCTCCTGAAGCTCAGAGATTTCCCTGCATGCCAAGAGGGAAGGCCCACTTACCAGTTAACTCCAGATGGAAGTTAGGTTTTAGCATACTGAAGTTTTTCTCCTGGATATAAATAAACTATGGAGGAACAAAAGCAACCCAAACCATTTGTTGTCAGCTTTTCCACACAGATTTCACCAAGCCCTGAGACAGATGAAGAGCCTGGGAGATAGCACAGACCCAAGGTGTGTCTGCATTCACTGTGCTGGTTCCCTGGACTTTGAAAGCACATGGAGATGTAAGGAACTAAATGAACAAAGGTGTAAATACAGTGAAGGCAGAAATGCTGAACTCCCACACCAAGCATTTGAAACACTATCAGAACATGCACAGCAGCTTTCCTTCAATAGACTGAAAAAAGAAGCCACACCAGTGCGTTTGTTGCTGGGTGCCCTATGCTCACACTTTTTAGCTTGTGACCATTGAGCTGTTTTATAAACCCCACAAATCCAACACCAAGCTGAAACACGTGAACTGCACCACACCACACCAGCCAGGGGGGATGGCACCAGGAATCAGAGACTTCAATCCTGCAAATACAAGCATCAATCCCCTGCAGTAACCCAGCACCTGGGTGGGTTGGGGCCTGGAGACTGGCACTCTTGAGGCGCAGGTGTGGCACGACCCCATTGCTTCAGCAAGAAATATTTGCTATTTAATCGCTGCTGGAAAGCCCAGCTGGAAGGAGGTGAAGTTTATCCAGTCTGGAGGCTGGATAAAGGCAACACAGCCATGACCCAGAATTAAGCAGAGACTATCTGTGAGGAATGATCTGAAGTACCTCAATGGTGAGTGAGAGCTCACACAGATGTATCAGCCCAGCTCTGCTGGAGTTTTCCGTGCTGTGACTAGGGCAGGCTTCTTTTGGCCACCAGGAACTCCTGCCTTGGAGAACACAGGCTGAAAAGGCACTTAATGCATGCCAAATATAAACAAGCATAAAACAACAGAATAATGGAATAATATAAGAAATACAAATAATAGGATAGCAAGCATGGCAGCTTCATTCTGCAGCATTAATAAGAGGGACAGCAAACTGGGGCAGCGTTCTGTGGACTGGAGGGCAGGGAGCTTGGACAAGGCAGAGCCCCTAATCCTGGAAGAAGAGAGGTGGCCAGGAAATCCCGAAAGGCACTAGCAACAAGCCTGGTGCTGCAGAAAGGCCACCCCAACCCCAGAGAGAGCAGGAATGCTCCCAGTAGCTTCTGCAGGTAACAGCCTTTCCTGGACTTCTTGGGAACAGAGGCAACCACAGCATCCCTTCCAGCTCTAGACCACATGGGTGTCTCATGGCCCCTTGCAAAGGGAGAACCCACCACGCTACAACCCTTACTCTGATCTGTATCATTACTTTGTAAAAGAAGATAAACCCAACACAGCCTGTTATTCAGCAGACACGGTTTCAGAGTTTGCCAAAGTTTTCCCCTACTGGAAGACTTCTTGAATTTCCATGGGATTTGGGGACTGTCACCTCAGATTCCTCTGAAAGCTCCAGCATACTCATTAAACAAATCTCAGTGCTTTATTAGCAGAGCAATGAGGCAAATGAAATCACTGACAGTGATGGACATCTCAAGCTAAGGAGAGACCAATGGATTAGTTCAATATGCTGTTCTCCTGGGTAGCCCCCCTTCAGTGCCCAGGGCCCCTCAGGCAGCACATGCCCCCACCCTGCGTCCCCCAGCCCAGCCACCCCTGCCCTGTGTCCTGCTTTTGTCCTCCCATGGGCTTTCCTTGATCCCAGCACCCAGGAGCATTGCAGCTCCCCTCTGAAGCATGTGGCAGCTGCTTGAAAGCTTCTGAAGGGAGGCAAGAACAAGCCAACCTCAGCAGACACCCCTACACGAACCAGTAGGAAATTCCACTTTCCAGCCTTTGCACTGTATTAAATCCAAAGGCTTGGTTCCTCGGATTTATATTCCTCTATGGTTTCATTTTTCCCTTAAAAAAAAAAAAAAAGAAAAAAAAAGGAAAAAAATCACAAGCTGTTAAGCTTCAAAACTTAGTATTTCCTTAACTTGGAGCTTTTCAGCTCAACAGCTCTTAAACATAAACCTCTTTGACTGAAGTCTCCTGAATTAAGCTGTCTCCAGCAAGTCACCATCTCAACCCCTGTCTGTGGGATGACTGTTCCCTTCCCACACCACCACTGTGGGCTCTTGCCCCCTGCCCCAGCTGCTATCTCAGGGCATGTCCCTCCAGCTGGCATGTGCCACTGTGGGGCAGTTCAGGGTTGATGCACACAGCTGGAGGTACGGAACTGGTGACACCGTGGACTCTCAATGCCCTGTGTCACTGCCCTCAGAGACAGCACAAGTGACTGAGTGACCTTTGAGCAACTCAAGGTGGGCCATGAGATAGACACAGGACAGTTTCTGAAAACAATACTGGAAAACTCATGTTTCTACTAATTCTCCTGAAGGGAAGCTGTAGGGCCTTACCACCTTCAGAGCAGGAATTCAAAAAATATAATAGGGGTGGATTTACATAAAAATACACCAGAACGTGGTATTCTTCTGGAAAATCAATGCCCTGGGTCAGTCAAGAGACATCTCTGTTAGTCCCATTCTCCTGGGGCACGCACAAGCATCTCGCAGCCCTACAAGCAAAGCTCCATCCATTTGGAGGTACAGCAGCAGGGCTTTGATCATCAAGGTTCTTCACCACAACCAAAATGAGGGCACCAGGCACAGAGGGACTCTCAGAGACACTTTGCCAAGCAGCCTAGAAAGGGGACAGACTCATGCAGGAGCACCGTGTTTGCAATGGTGTTCAAGCTTTTTCTGGAGACCAGGGAAAGGCTGTGCTGCCCCAACAGCAGTGGGTAGAGAAGACTAGAGGAGGAACTGATAAGGATCAGAAGACAGATTTCTGAGAAGCAGTGAAGGACTAAGTTAGCAAGGAGGCAGCTGTGACAAGATGTAGAACTGGGAATATATTGGAAAGGACTATTCACAAACAAAAAGCTAAAGGGAACAAGTAGAAGCATCTCTCCTAGTTTGAGACCCTAAAAGCCAAGATCCCCAATTTCCCTGTCCTCCTGTGGTCTCTGGAGATCACAAGGGCTGGCTGGGTTCCCTGCACTATAGTGGTCCCATGACATGTTATTGCCCTTAGATTTTAACTGACTATAGCTACTTCCATGTAGAAAATTTGAAGGAAAGGCTTGAAAGTATGGGAAAAAGAGTTAAGAGGCAGGTAAGAATGTCCCAAACATCAGAAATGGTCTTAGTACTAAATTGAAAGCTTTACTTATTAGCTGTAATTGTCCCCGTTCTTGGTGTCCTCACACACACATTTACATACAGAAAACAGCTAAGGCAGCAGGTACTTTGGGAACTCACAGCAATGCTGAGATAATACTTACTGCCTCCATATAGCATGATATGGGTCATTAGAAGCCTCTCACCGAGGACATTCTTGGGAAAATGACACAATTCCAAACTTTGGGACAAACGTAAGGAGTATTGGGAAAAGTTACACAAACCAGGCGTGGATCAAGGTGGCTACAGTGCTGAAATGCCAAATACCTTGACAATATACCTTCAACTCCCCCTGCAGTTATTACTCACTAAAATAACCCTAAAGCAATGTAAAACCTCAGGCTTAATTTGAAAATAGTCAAGAGAAACTATTTTCTCTTAAGTACAGTAAGTCAACAGAATTGGATGGGGCTCAGCAGGCTTTAGACCCTGGCAATTAGATGAGTAAGACTGTGGGACCTTTCTAACAAAACTGCCTTCAGTGGAAACAAAAGATTGTTTCTAGTACCAGCACAAACTGAACACTGAGATGAATCAGGAGCATCAATTCTCTTGAGTGGCCTAGTTCTGTTCCCTCCTTTTGCCACTTGCTGTTCCAAGTACAGTGGTGTTCATGCCCCTTGGCTGCTGCCATGGCCAGCTCTGCAAGTGGTGGGAATGGTCAGAGGTCCCCTGCTGAGCCTCCCTCTGAGAGTCTTCACTTTTCCCATTCTCACTTTTGACCCTCAGTCACCTTTTTTTTTT
Source organism: Pseudopipra pipra (assembly GCF_036250125.1). Taxonomy (NCBI): domain Eukaryota; kingdom Metazoa; phylum Chordata; class Aves; order Passeriformes; family Pipridae; genus Pseudopipra; species Pseudopipra pipra. Next base: position 901,736 of record NC_087563.1, on the reverse strand, counting down.
ATTCATTGCCCTTTCTTGTTGTTTTCTCCCAGCATCCTTTTCCTATAAAGGTTCCTGTGGCTTGATTAGGGAGAGATGACACAAGTACTGGAAGGAGAGAAGAAAGCAAGGAGCACAGCATAAGTTATCTTCATAAACTGGGCACAGGCCATACATGTGGTCCCCATGTCACACATCCTTAGTAACGCAATATATGGGACTGATTTATTGGTCCCAATTAGGCACTGCTTAAAATCCATTTACATAAGACAACCCAAGGGCCAGACCCTGAAAAGCTGACCCAACACAGAGAATTGCTCCCAAAAACATAAATGTAGATAACCAGCAAGTGGCCAGCAAGGGATTCTCCCTGCTGTGTGCAAACAGGAGGACAAGTCAGGCCCCTTCAGGTACACCTGGAAGTCCTGTACCACTTCTCCTGCACCCCATCATGCAAGCTCAGCTCTTCTTGTTCACACTGAGAGCCAGGACTCAGACAAAGCAACCCTTAATAAATACCAGATCACAAAACCTCCAACCCTCACTCAACACAACCAATTGCACTTGCTGCTGCTTGCCAGAACCTACTGCCCACTAGCCAAGGGTAGGGAATAACAGCTCTGTCCAATGTGCAGCTCCAAACCACGCCATTTATTTGCACTTTTTCTGCCATTTTCTAAGCAAGATCTCGTCTTGAACTCCCCTTCGGGAAAACAGCAGGGGGAATAAGGATCTAGGTGCTTGTTCCACAAAGAAAGAGGGAAGGAAATGTAGGGAAGAGCTTGGCTGCTAGTCAGTAATGGCACATGGAAAGGAGACAGGACATAGCTTGGAGTATCTGAGTAAGATTACTAGAGGACAGAGAGCATGTTCCAGCATGAACTTAGTCCCTGAGGGACCGTCTGGGTGGCAAGAAGCCCAGAACCCCCACCCATCCTGGCCCTGTTTTCCATTACCTCAGCCCACACACACTCCCACCCTCCTGCCAGCCATGCTCGAATTGCTCCTCTCCAAAGGCTGCAACAATTGCTGAGCACAAGCAAAATAAGAGCCTTGCACTCATCACAGCACTTGGGGTCCGGGACATGATTTTGGCAGGAGAGCTGAAGCCAAAGGAGCAAACAGAACTCCAGGACAGACCTGAGATGGTCACAAGCACTTCTCTTGAACACCCCAAGGAATAAGGCACAGACCAAGAGCTCCTGCCAGGACAGTATCCTTCTATTATCACCTCTTCTGCAATGAGATGCCAAGAAACACCCGAGACTTAAAGTACATCCACGTGGAGCTGCTGTACCTGCAGCCAACACTTGTTGAGCAGAACAGTGCTGCTGCCCTCCCTGCGTGGTCCCCACTCAGCTGAGCCTTTGTCCTGTGCAGGGGACACCAACTACCTGTTCATTGTAAGGAACAAAACGCTTATAGAAGGAAACAAAACATGGAAAAAGCCAGAACAGACAGGTTCTGCAACAGGAAAGGCAGCAGTGGGGGAAATTCATGTAGAAAGCAGAAGTGAAGGGACAGCCACCTAGGGAGGTGTTTTAACTGTCCTGTAAAGGAAGTCACGTTGTTCACCCATCATGGAGTGAGAAAGCATTTGCCTGTGAACCTCCATGCTCCCAAATAAGCCATGGGACCAGAATCACCCACATTACCCTCGACACAGCTATCAAAACATTACAGCTTTGTTGCCATCATTACCATGGCAAAAACACATTTTAACTCTGCAGAAAGTCAAGAACACAGTACTTCAACAACCCACATCTGGTATTTGTCTCTTCAACAGGTATTATCACATCCGTTTTTTTTTTCAAACTGACCTTTGAGGCTCTGTTCAAAGAAGTGAAAGAACTGGCAGCTGTTGTGATAATATCCCAGAGGATATGGCTGCATCCAGTCATTGGATGGCCAGTCCCAAACAGAGCAAAGTGTTTGTGGAGTCTGGCAGAACAGGGCAGGGACAGGGCACACAGCCCCAGACACTGCCCACTCCTCACAACTGCAGCTCTGAGCCTGACCTCAAGATAACCAGGGCCAGGTGAAGTTATCATTATTACGCCATGAGGTGCCTCAAAGACATCTCACGATGCATAACACCAGCCTGACACAGGTTTTACTTACATTATACCCTGGCAACAGCACAGGAGGAAGTTTTCCTTTAGAGCTGTCCATACAGGCTTAATCTTCCCCCTGAAATGGTTGTGGCTGCAGCCCAGAGCTGCTTTGGTCAGTCACCTACAGACAACACCCTGGCTTTTCTTAAAAGTTTAATTATCAGAATATTTTATTGGTTGGATAGCCTCTTGCTGAAATTACTCTAGGATTTTCACTTGTTGAATCTTTGACACTAGACTTGCACTGTTTCACTTCCCTACTATGCACTTTGCTTGGCTTCGTTTTTCCAAAAAGAACTATTTGCTCCTGGAGACCTGCACTGCTTCCTATCACACCCAGAATCTCAACCATAGGAACACTAAGGGTTTTACAATAGCAAACTTTAAAAAAATGTATTTCCAGTGGCAATTTTACAGACCAAATTGTACATTCTACTTAAACAACTTGTAAAAAAAAAAACCTCAGTAAAAAAGAGACCCCATGCCCAATGAGCACAACCCAACAAGAGTTTACTATGTTTTGGGAAGGCAACTCCTACAGAATTCAGTGGTTCAAGTTCTTTAAATGAGGAAAACTTAAAGCTGATATGGTCTGTTTTAATGCCCTTCTGTTCTCAAATAATGGGTTTGCTGCTGTGAAGAACAGAAGTCAGCTGCATTAATTCTCAAACGTAGCATGGATTAAAGCCAAGTTTAATGGTTACCATACAACTGCTTAAATGTTTTCTTGCAAAGTCTTCTTTCAGTCTCCACACCATTACTCAGTTACTATACACGGATCTAACAGTCAAGCATTTGAAGTGATACAGCAGTTGGGCAGGAGCCTTGAGGAAGAGCTCAGTGCCAGGCACAGCATCCATGCTTTCCTTCCTTCACCTGAAAGCCCTTACACCTTATGTGACAACCAAAAGCAGTCCAAAATTTTAACTCTGCTTCTTAGTGTCATGTGTAAGCAATAATCAAAATAGCCTCGTCTCCCTGCCCATCTAAGCTTTTGCATTTGCTGATTAGTTCCTCAGCATTCCCAGGAATTTATCCACTGGCACCGCTCAATGAGCTCTCCAGGCACACCCTACAGCATTCAAGCTAATTCCCATCTCCAGAAAACCCTCACAGGAGTCATTATGAGAGGCAACCTCAGAGACTGCAGCTCCTCAGGGGAACAGTACAGCCAGCAATTCCCAAATCTAAACTATTGCATTTTACAAAGGGAGTCACAGCCCTACAAACCCGGTAGTTAGAGAGAAACCATAAACCAAAGCGCAATGAAGCGGATCAGAAATTGAGGCAGGAAGGGCTGGTTTAGGCAATTACATAATTAGTGGTCACTTTCAGACAAGAATAAAGCCCCGCTTACCACTTAGTCTTCTCACCAATCAGCTGTTCAGCAGCTGCAAAGCTCACGAACTCGAGTTCAGTTGTTTTGAAAGTTAACACAAATGAGACTAGCTGATATGTACTTGATGGAGAAAAGTAGCTAAAATACTTAAAGGTAAATTCCTAGGAGAACTTTAAAGCCTCATCTCTGAGTTCAATATGCAAGCTACCCGCAATCCATAAAAAAGAAACAATAGTACTTTATTAAAATACTAAATTTTATTCTTTTTCCACATACATTTAGTCTCCCCACCATTTCCATTTGCCTGACCACCACCACCACCATGCCTTATCAAAACATTCCATACATACTTAAAATGAAGCTGAGGGTGGAGTCCCGTCTTTAAAAACTAAACAGGCATTTTGGACAACACATTCTTGGCAAGGTAATCTGGATGACATTTATCAGACACAGGAGGGAAAGCTCTTTCAGCATTTGTAAAAAGAACAGCCAAATAATGGTTACAGAAGTAAGACTGCAGATTTTAATGAACTGTTTAAACTGTTTTCTTTTCTTACAGAGTCTGTCTCCACTGCCAGAGAGCTTGAATGACCTGGAAGTGTACACAAAAAGTTAGAAATTGGAATCCATTATTCAACTTATTTTCAGTTTACTATCCACTTATTCCATAAAATATTGATATTAAATTTTATAACAAAAAATGCATTTCTTTCAGAGAAAATCAAGTTGAAAGCATGACAGCATTAGGTCCTTCTGCTAGAAGGCTGTTATTCACACTAAGTCACAATAGTAAGAATGCAGTGAAGGTGAGTGAGAGGATGGGTGTGGACCAGCTAGGCAAATATTGGCTGAACTCTGCCTACCCTGGCTAATGTCAGAGCAGCTCCAGCAGCTGAGGAGAACTTCTTTTCAACATTCTTTCAAGAATCTATCAATTTGTCCATCAGACAAGTTTACTCTAAACCACCAGGGGAATCAGGAAAGCATAAGGAATTCTGTCACTGGAAAAAAGTTAACTTACAGGAATTCTGATAGGGAAATCTAAGACACATTTTAGCCCAGTCTATGTTAGGTAATAACTAATTCAGAAACTTGCTTCCTGATATCACCATCTAGCTTGCCCTCTTTCAAGAGCTCAGTTCATTCTGGGACAAAACGTAGCAAGAACGCCACAATCTCCATCACAAAACAGCTCCCCCCTCCCAGACACCCTCCCCAACCAAGGGCTGAACAGCAGACTGGCCTAGGTGGCCAAATTCAGCAGTAAGGAAAACCACAGCTCATTTCCTTAGCCAATATGGTGCCAAAAGGAAAATTCTGTGGGTTTAGTATGCAAGAGATAATTTACCAACCATATAAAAGTTGGAAAAATGTAATAAAATATTAGCTTTCCTATCTTAGCCAACTAAACCCTTAAAAACCATTCCCGTTTATGTAATTTGAAGTATTGTTTGTGGTTTGTAACCCTTTGAAACAGTCCAAAGCTTGTAAAGATTAAGAAGTGGAAAAGAATCCTTAAGTCAGGTTATAAAAGTTTTTGGACTTTATCAAGCTCAAATAAATTCAGTTACCTTCTGATCCTCCGTCCTGAAGCAATTCTTAACGTAGTTGGCAAATTTGGGTTCCAGCTTAGGCAGGATAGTACCCTATTTTGAAAAAAAGGCAAACTTCACTGTATGCAGGTCATTTAATGATTCCAATAAATAACCTATGTAGCTGAAATCCTTTGCAACACATGTGGAATTTTACTGAGCCCACCTTGCAACTTCCCACACCAATCTGCTTTAAACCGTTTTAAAATTTTCTTCTCTACAATATCCAGGGCATTTCTCACAGGAGTGAGTGGTTATGCACTAAAACTGCTGTCCAAGACTCCAGAGCATAACAGCAAGCAGTCACCACTTCAAATAATGCTGTTTGCAGTCAGATAAAGCTGTTAACTTGCTGGCTGTCAGCTGAAGTGCTGTGGAACCTGGGAATGCACACACCCCCTGCCTTATTCAGGGATGCTCTAGCACCATCTTGGAAAATATTTATTTAATCAGCCTGCTACAGTAGCACCATACACAGCTTTTCCCAGCAAAAACACTCTTCAGCAAGTGTATTTTTAAGCTCCTTTTGCCAATCCTCTGCTCTGCTCCCCTCCACAGCGACACGTCTCCTGGGACCAGCTCAGCCACTGGTGCTTACGCTGCAGAAACACCCTGAGCGTGGTTCCTCTGTCACGGAACACCACCCCAGTGTCCAGGTTAGCATGACCCACTGGGATGGTACCACCCACCCCTGTCAGATCACAACCCAGGGACATGCATTCCCACCCTCAGCACAACCTCTCATTGCTCACTCTGCACCCACTCTGCATCGGAACACTTTTAGCCTTGTTTTGCATTCCTGGGACAAAGCAGCCTCAAAACACTAATGATCTAAGCAGAAGATAATCCTAATTCTTTAGGTGACTTTGTTTGCCACTATAAGGGGTCAAGAAGTTTATGAATCTTAAATAAAAACCCCAACAAACAGAATTCTTCAGAGCACCATTATCAGCCAAAAGTAAGTCTCCAATGAAGAATCTGGTTCAGTCACAAGTGAGCACATGATTTCTAAGCACACTTCTTGCCACAAAGCAAAACCAGACATCAGGCCCTCAGTACCATGTATTCTAGGCACAGGTGTACTCAGAATACACCCCCAGCTGGCACAATCTCTGCAGCCAAGGAAATAAAACATGGATTGCATGCACAAATTTAAATATTCTTATGTCCTATTATAACTTCTTTATACAGACTGAGCTAAATCAAATCACTTTTAAACTTGGCTAAGGGGGAAAAGAATTGCTATTACTTGTTATGCTTTTACCCAACCATCCTGTAACTCAGTTTCCTTTTTAGACTTAAATAGCAGTTAAGAAAAATACTCATATGTGTAACTATGAAGTCCTAGTCAAAGCTGGTAACAACCAAAAGCCAAATGACTGCCCTGCTGCCTTCAAAAAGGTGAAACAACCATTGAGGGGAGACCCAATTAATTTCATATCCCTTCAGAAAGCAAACACTTTCAGGTCTTCCATGACATTATCTCATATGACAAGCACCTATCTCTCTCTTCTGAAAGTTACTGAGGCTTACAGGCATCTAGACAGCTAAGGTGAATATTGCTTCAAGAGCAAGCCATTCCCAGCATGTGAAGAACTCACTCTGCCTTACTCTAGTAACCTAAAATGTGTACACTAGTACACATATAGAATAAAGATTGTTGAAAGTTTGTTATAGGTTTTTTCAAATTTTAACTGGGACAGTTCACTAAGAAATACCAAACTACTAATCAGCACCACAAGAGGCATCCAGAAACAAAGTGGTTTTGTTTCTCCTGAGTACAGAGGCTTCTTTTTGTCCCAAATCTGTATTTGTTTCTCTGATTTTAAACATCAACACCCTCTGATAACAGCCATCAATGACATATAACCATTTCTTAAAAACATCCAATTCTTCTGATCTGTGGAAGCATAGAAGAGAAACCTCGAGTTTCCAAAAACTCACCTTATCTACAGATGCTTGCATTTTCGCTTTAATCTCCTCTAATGACAGAGGGACTTTTGGTGCTTTTGGAGATAGAGTTTTATCCTTCTTGGAATCTGGAGTCTGAAAATGATTAATTTTATTAACAACTTGCACATAAAGCTACCAAGATTTATAAAAGCAGCATATATTAGAACCTACTGTGGATTTTATATGGAATGGAAAAACTAGCTAGCACATACATATTCCATACGGTTTTCAAAAAGTCATGAAAGCTAAATCTGTGCTTCCAACACATTCCTCAGAAACAAGAAAAAGTACAGTATTCAAGTTTGGAGCTAACATCTTATGTTTCTGAGCAGGTGCCTCCACAGCTCTTTTTCTCAACAGAAATGAAACCAAAAATAGCCAAAACCTTCAGTGATTCAGAGTTTACTCCACATCTGCAGCCAGATTAGGTCATGCTTTAAAAGGCACATCTGTACTACTTCTGAGATGCTCTCCTGCCATCCAGCCCATGCTCATTTCTGTATGAACACCAAAAAATGTGGTAGTTTGAGCCACATTAGAAATCCAAAATCCAATTTCCAGGCCTCTCTCTCTTTGGTGTGTCTCCAGTTTTGCCTGGGATTTCTTTCCCTGATTCCGAGCTGTTTTGTCAGCAGCCCATCTACTTGGCTCTGCTCAAGTGCTGAGCCTCTAAAATCCACCCCCCCACCAGCCTCAATGCAGTGGGGGGGGGGAAGCTCCCTAGCTTTGGCCACAGGCAGTTTGGTCCAGTTATACACTGTCCCAAGTGTCCCGCAGCTGCAGGGGAGGGGAAGAGGGCCTGGCCTCCTCCCTCTTACCTCAGGTGCTGTGAATCTCTTCCTTCACAGCACACACTCCAAATGCTGCCTCTAACTCTGGCCTAGGCAGAGTTGGGGGGCCGCAGGGCTCGCCTCCCCCCCCGGAGGGGGAGAAGGAGCCCAGCCACCCCCTGGCCTTCTTCACCTACACGCAGCAGACACCACAGCAAAACTCCCAACAGCTCCCAGTGCCGTGTATATATGATTTTTCAGCAGAAGCAAACAACATGGACAGTGACTGGCTCTCCAGGGAACACTGCCCTGGCACCTGGCATCACATGTGAATACACACAGCAAGGAAAAGCTGCATAAGGAAGCAGGACACAATTACAAAGCACTGAACAAGAAAACTGTCCGTTCTGAGACAGATGAGTTCAGTGAGAGCCACTCAGCAGCAGCAGCCTCTGCATGTACTCCAGTGGGAATATGCTTGGCAGCCACACTCTTGCACAAGGTGCTAGCAAAGAGATTCTGTATTTCAAACCGAGGGATCACCAATATTCCCAAGGGACAGCACGTCTGATTTCAACCTTGGCTGTTGTAGTCATGTATTGATCACTGAAGGGTTTCACAGGAGAACAGTATTCTCAACATGCTTCGTATTAAGATTCAAACACCTAACTTAAAGGCTAGTATGTTATTTGAAGTTACCATTAGGCAAGAAAACTAGCTTCCACACTAGAATAAACCTTTGGTTTACTCATCTGTTTTCACTCACTTTTGATTTAGATGCTGGTGTGGACGGCTTAGAGTCTTTTCCATTTTGCTTTGCTTTCTGCATACTTTTTCCTGAAACCTCACGGACTGGCTGTAAAGCAAGCACACAAGTTCATTTGCCAAATGAACTGCACGTAGATGCTAAGATCATTAAAATAATACTAAAGATTTTGTGACAAATTCATATACTACTTAACCTCAAAAAACTATTCTCACTATCCAGGAAACATGGTCAACATCCATCATTTAAGCAAAAAAGCATATTACAGGAACCCAAATGAAAACCTGTTAGTGCAGCACAACACGTAACATACATTCCATTATGATACAACTACGCGAGATCCTCACTTTATATTCCTTATATATTACACCTTTCCTTACATATTACTATGCAGTGTTTGGGGGGCAGATATTGCATTAACTATTATTTCTTGTTTGGCATTCCATACAGAAACATCATCTGAGATGTGCATGGGACATGATACCACATGCACATTTAGGAATTGGGAGTCTTATACTCCTATGTAAATCAAGGGACCATTTTGTTCAGCCACACTAGATTGGGTTAGATGGCAGGAATCTGCAGTTCAGATTGTCTTTACCAGGCCTTAATCCACTGTGCACTATCACCTATGGAAATTCATTAGGACAGAGCAGCACACAGTGAATTAAATATTCGTTTCCAAACAGTACATATGAACATAAAACTTCAAGCCTAAGTACACAAGCTTAAGAAAAAGAAAATGCCTCCCCTTGTCCCTCTGCAGCTGCCCTGCTGTGTGTTTGTTCCACCACCAGATGGCCCTCGAGGGCTGACAGAATTGCACTCACGTTTATATCCTTCTGTATTTGAAGGACTAATAAGTCCTTTCCACAGCCTGCAGGACTAACAAGGGCAAACCACAATCCACTGTGACCAGGATTTGCTGCCCAACAGCCATACAGGCCCCCTACCAGTCTGACAACTGCATGTGTGTGCTGTTAACCCCCCAGTCACCCCTCTGCAGCCAAGGAAATAAAACATGGATTGCATGCACATTCATATTTAAACATTCTTATGTCCTATTACAATTTCTTTACACAGACTGAGCCAAATCAAAAGCATCCCCCATTTGCACATGCCAGACAGCTGTGCTTAAACTCACTGATTTAAGGGACTACCTGCCCAGTTACTGTTGTATCACAGTGTGAGTGTCTATGTATATGCCACTTACTTTCTTCACTGGTGGTTTAATTTCTTCCTCATCATCCTCTAAGTCATCCTCATCACTACAATTAGAAAGGAGGTCACTCACCAAAACTCAAGATTCACATCAGGAAATAATCTTCCCCTTCCCTCCCAGTAAAATGTTTTCCTCATGAAGGAAGTAATCTTCCCAGCTCTACCTTATACCTTGTTTTCGCACATGGCAAGGTTGTCAGAGCAAGCACTACCTTTAAAGCAGTTAAATGAACTTCCTTCTGCCTTAAAACTGAAGGCAAGTATCTTAGGGACTTCCACTACTAATAAAGAAATTCTAGCTTTATTACAAATTAACAAATAACAGGAAGCCAAGTTTTATAACCCAGTATGACACATTTGAATAACACTAATTTAGACTGCATTGTGGAGATAAATGAGGCAATTCTGCTTTTTCCCTAGCCAAGATAAAAAACAGCTTGCTCACAGTTATGCCATACAATTCATATTCTGAAAGTTGACCCTGTATTTCAAAATACATTATCAAAACAAGAATACATACTCATCATCATCATCCTCATCTTCATCATCATCCTCATCATCTTCTGATAATTTTGGTTTTTTCTTTAAAAACAAAAAAGTATGCTAAGCGTTAATACCATTTTACACCAATAAAGAGCAACTGTCATCCCAAAAATTTCACAGCATAATTACAAATACTATCTTCCATCAATTTAGCTAAAACTCAGGTTACAGCTGCCAAGTCCAAAACTACTCATAAATTTACAGCACGCTCTGAGCACATGAACCTTTCATCTACAGGAAAGAGCTTCAATCAGCATTTCAACCCCTGCAGTACACTGATGTTTATACCAGAATCTGCACACACTCAGTTCACAGAGAGAATTCAGAGTATTTACTGCAGTGGACAAAGTTTCCACAAAAGTAGCCATTACATTTTGTGCCTCCAACAAAGCTTTGGGAACTATCTGCACTTAAATACATTCCTGTAACTTGTCAAGATGCAAGTACAAAATAATCCTTTCCCACATATTAAGTGAATCATAGCAAGCCATCTAAGTGCATACTTCTAGAGGCAGCATTAATACCAAACCAAAAGAAAATGCTTCTAACAAGGTGACTGCAAGTCCATATACCTGTGGTGTTTTAGCTCCTCCTCCACTTGCTGGTCTCTTCGTTGAAGCGTTCACAATTTTTGCATCATCTTCTTCCTCATCTGATTCTGGTTCTTCTTCTAATGCTGAAAAAGTGAAGGCAGCATGTAAAAACCTCACTTTATTTAATAATAATAACATAATAATGAATTGATGGGAAGCTCCTACTAGTGACCAAACCACTGAGATCAGAAACTTTTCCAGCTGACTGCATGCAGGTACTACTACACTGAAACCAAAAGTAGGCGAACAACCATTCATACACACTAGTTTTAACACCCCTCACAGATAAGAGGCCAAAGAAAGTTAAGAGTAACATTTTCTCCATTCCTCAGGAGATACATTTTAAAACTTCTAGAGAAAGATGAGTTTCAAAGACAATCCTACAAAGGAGAAGGCTAGTCCTGGCTTAGTTTAGTTCAAACTCAGAACTATTTCATGGGCAGTCTTCTCACACTCAGCTGAGAACAGAAGGCCTACTGTAGGACGCTAGCACCCACTTTCCAGGGCAGAAATTAGAACTCCAATTGCAATGCTGACAAATGCCCCTTACCCATACAAGGCACGTGGCAAGAAAAGGCATGCAAGCATTTCAATGAAATGCTTTGTCCTACAGCCACCTCATGCCTCCAGGGACTGTGACAAAGATTCAGGGGGTCAGTATCAGAAAAGGCACTGCTTGAGACACCAGTTACACAGCCCTGTAAGTTCTGTTGGGGCTGCTAGGTGCAAAGCCCCATGAGTACCCAGCCATACGTACCTACGAGGTGCTGCCCGCTGACATAAACAGGCCCTGAACCGCATTTCAACCTCAGCACCACGGGCGGTGTGATCTCAAAGCCCCCTAACGAAACCTGGAGGAAAAAGTGGTTTTATTTAGTCAAATCTTCTGGGGAAAGTATAGTCAACAGACAGTCCACTCAAATGAAAACAAGAACTCTGTAGACTCCATGACTAACACAGTTACTCCAAGTTCCCACCTGACAGAATATTCCAGAAGTGTTAAGAGTCAAATCAGGGTCAATAAGCTACCAACAGTGTTTACTATATCTAATTTATCCTATCCACCTAAGCCAGACCAATCCACACTCGTTTTACTTCCCTTGCCAACAATGCCAATTTGAACATTACCCATCCCACCTGCCCACAGCATAGGGCACTTCTACTTGTACATCATCAGCAACACTGAATCAAACTACATTCCAGATGGCAGAAATGACAAGAAGAGTGCCCTTAAATCAAGAAACAGCAGCAGTCATCTTCAGAATCTCTTAAGAGCTTGAGACATGCAGAAAAGCTAATTATTCTCATCCCACGCTCAAAGCAACACAGGCTACAGATGCATCTGGCCTGCATATACATCTGTATACATTTAGATAACATGCATAATTACTAACACTTTTTAAAAAATGCATAATTTGAGCAAGTGTATTACCTCCAGATGACTAAAGTAACTCTACGAGGCACAAAAAGTACTTTCGTATTTACTACACATCAAAACTGACATTTGTCTTAGCACACTTATCACTGTTCATTTTCACTAAAATTCAGTTGACCCAAGCCCGTTTTTATCTACTTTTTGTCACCCGAGACCAAATTCCCAGTAGATTTTCCCACATTCCTGCACTTACTGTAGGCTGCACTGACATTTTCAGGGATGCCAGCACTACTTTAGTAGGGTTGCCTTCATAGTCCAGGGCTTCTGCTTCTACAACGTGTAATTCGTCTTTGGCTCCAGCACCTAAAGTAACCTGTAAAGTCAAGAACAGGGCAGTCTGAGCATCTGCTTAAATATCTTTAAGTCTTTTAACTCCACTCACTGTTCTGCATCAATTAATGCTGAAGTCTTTATTTCTGACTGCTAATGATTCCATCAAACTCCATCCCAAGCCAATATCCCTCTTTCCCCACAACACTGGCACTTCCAAGGTGCAACTCTAGGCATGTGTTTTGAAAGCGAAATCAGGCCTTTTGCTACTGGATCACTGCATTGAAATGGGTCAGTGACAAGTTCAGTCAGCCCTGAAGCTGGTCCAAGGAAAGAACTAAAAACACATGCCAAGAGGAAAGCTAAAAACTACCTCTTTCACAGGATCACAGTCTATATTCTTCCCCTTCCCGCCCTCTTTCATCTGCCAATGGCTTCCCTTTGTCACACTACACTTTTTGTTTACTTGCCATTCACTGAGGAGTCAAGTAAAAACGGCTCAGTTCAGTACTGTCATTTATGCACATGCCTTTTGCTTTATTTCACCATGGACTGAGAGCTGCTGTCCCAGGGCATTTCAAAACTCGAGTGCCTGGATTCCTTACCCTGAGTATGAGTCTGGTACTTCCTGAAGTTTCAAAACTCATAGCTGCAGGGAGGCAAATGTGTGATATGCATCGGTCAGGCCTGAAATTCCAGTTCACTGAACCTCTGGCCTTTGAGTCAGGACTACATGCAGAAGATGTAAAAACCAAGATTGCTTTGAAGTACTACAGTTACTCCTGGGACCAGTGCACAAGGTTCTGTGCTTCCTTTCCCACTGCCCATACAAAGAAAGCCTTCCACCCTCCACAAAAGATGTGGGTGTAAACACTTCAGGCAGAGGCACACAAAGTTTCCATTCTCCAGAAGCTGAGCTTTAAGGAGGTTACAATGGTCCAGACTAGATGTATCAGACTGAAGGCAGAGAAACAATACTGGATTTACTACTCCATGCAAATTTTGTTACTGCTAATTTAAAGAGGTGAAATTGCTGCTCTGATCTCACCTCTTGACAGGTTGGCAAAAACACCGAATTTATCAGCTGGTGAGACAAATTTTGGAGCATGCCCTTCTTCACCCCCAATTACTGCTGTCATTTGCACCAGTTCAAGTAATACTACAGCACACTTACCATTCATGTATTTCCTGAGTGTTTGGCAAACATCCATTCACTTGCTTTAATTTCTACATTGAAAGAATGCACTGACTAAACAGGTAATGAAGCAAAGACCATTCCTTTCCATTCTTACCTATTTTTTGTAAGACATTTACAGAAACTCTCATGTCAATTTAAACCTCTACATACATTAATAGTCTTGTACTTTTACTCTTTTTCTGCCCATCTTTCTGTACCTCCTGCCCAAGTCCATCACTACATTTGTATCTTAATGGGCACTGTCAGCCTTTACACCACCAGGCTTGTACCAGGTGCACGATCAGTCACCAGGTATTTGCTATCTTCACACCTTATCTTTTATCAAGTCCTTCCTCTGCTCACCAAGGAATCTTCTGTTTGTAGCCATGTCCAAGACCTTCCAAGTCTCTTAAACATTTCCAGTTTGCCACTTGATATTTTAACACCCATTTCTCCTGTTAGTATTAACTCTTACCTTTCAAAAGACAGATTTAGCTTCCCCCCCCCTCCACAACCCTAACAACAAAGTAGTGCTGTGGATCCAACCTACTTTATCCCTCTTGATGTGCTGAAAATCAGAAGAGATGCTACAGGTAATTAAAATAAAAAAAAAGGATCTTTGGGTAAAGCTATACAAGTCAAATATCATTCAGTGACTAATTCCATCTGCATGACAAACGTTCAGATACAAGAATTTTGTGTATGGACTTGTCCTGTACATACTTTACTGTTATATACTTCCACCAAAAGAAATTGTACTTAAGAACAAATTACTCATTGTCAAGTCCAGGCTGTAATTTTCATAATATACAAGGACTGAAGACACGTGACTCACACCACCAGAAGTGTTTTAAATAACACTATATTTGGAGAGCATTATTATGCAAGTCACCTGTAGGAAGCAATTCTGCTGCAGGAATTAGTCCACAATTATAAGACTCTCTTGTTTCATCATCAAAACACCTTTTTGTATTCAAATAAACACAGCAATAAACAATAGTGAAGCTACAACTCTAATTCCTTTTCCATGAAGCTGAGCCACATTGATGTTCTCCTACCCAAAACCAACATGGTCAGCCCAGAACAAAGGCCTTGAAATACCACTTGTGTGGCACCACAAAGATCTAAGGACACTTCCAAGAAATCATGTACAGATCCCATTCCCAGGATCAGCAAGGAGTCTGTGAGATGAATTATCTGAACAGAAGATGTGCCTTCCTCAGAGGGCAAACCAAGGACAGTAAATCAAAACATAAACCTTTCTTCCTCTCATTCAGACTTACTTATTATCTGCTTCTGGGCAAGAAAAAGAACTGGAATTATGTTTGGGAACATACTGAAAAGCTTTTCAAAACAAAGTTACTAATGAAGTCTAAGAAAGTGTGTCTATCTATGATTCCTATAAATTTGTCCTTGCCCCTGTGCTCCTGTAGCACCTGCACTATTGTATTAGAGATGCCTGAGTGCATATTTTGGCATTTAATTATATTTACTATATACTAACCTACTGTGGATTGGTTTTTAACCTTTCTCAGCCTTATACTGCTTGCTGTAAGCAATAAAACACCACTGGATGCACTTTTTTCAATACAGCAAATATTAAAAGTGACATGATATACTTTACTCCCACTAAGAGGTTACTTTTAACAGATTAGCCTAAAAACACTTACCACTGAAAAAATAAAGTTCTAGGGGAAAAAACAATACACAAAAAAACTCACCCCCTGTTAAGACAAAACAATACTTGCCGTTCTCAGAGACAACTGGTGCTCATTTTCTTCATCATCTACTTTGAACTGATACTCCTTATCTGCTTTAAGTTCACAACCTGCGAAAAGACAATTAAAGTATAACCCTCCTGTTTTATTTAATAAGTATTTGCTAATCATTTATTTTAACCTTGCTGCTTTTCTAGAACTTGCACCGAGCATTAGCGGCACTCTGGGCTCGCAGGCGGGGGAACACGTGGGATAGGGAAAACCCCAGGCGAGCCCGCGGCCTGGTGCCGAGCACGCAACTCCCGCGTGGCCCGTTCCAGCCCATCCGCTGTGAGACCACTCCCGCCCAGCGTCCCCCGCGCTGTCCGGGCCGGTGCCACCTCCACAAGGGCCCGGCGGGGCGGCCGGGCCTGCGGGGCAGCCCCACGCTCGACCCCGCCGCGCTCCACGTGCTCCGCCTCCCGCCGCGCTGCCATGTGCTCCGCGGGCGCGCCGCGTCCTTAGGAACGGGCGGGAGGCACCGGGAACAAAGCGGGAACAACGCGGGAACAACGCGGGAACAAAGCGGGACGGGCCGCGCCACGTGCGGCGCGCGCGGGAACGGCCCGGCCGGACCCTCCCACCCCACCCACCCACCATGAGGGGCCGCGCTCGGCCCGCACAGGCCGCGGCCACATGCGGGCCCTGCCCGGCCTCGGGGCCTGCGGGGGCGGCGGGGCCCGGGCGCGCGGGGCACGTTACCGAAGAGAAAGGTCTGCGGGCGCAGGGGCCCCATGCTCTCCATATCCATGGCACTGTCCTCCATGGCGGGCGGGCGGGCGGGCGCAGCGGACAGAAGGTATCAGCAGCAGCGCGAGCCGACACGCATTAAAGGAAGCCGCACCCCCGCCCCCGCGCTGATATAGCCCGCGAGCTCTCGCGAGACCCGCAAGTCGGTCACGCCCCCGGCTCCCTCCCCGCACCGCCCCTGCGCACGCGCGGAGGGGGGTCGCGCGCGCGGGGTTGGCCCGGCCGGCGGGGGGCGCCGAGGGGGCGGAGCCTGAGGGGCGGTCGGTGTGGGGGGCGGGGGGGTCAGAGATGGGGGTCGGAGGTGGAGGCCTGAGGGACCGACCGATCTGCCGAACCCTGCCGGGGTCGTTCCCGCTCGGGGCCCGGCCGCCGGAGCCTCCCCAGGGGCTGAAGGACCGAGGGGCTCCTTCACGACACGCGGCGCAGAGCGGAGGGCGCGTCGGGAGCTGCTCAGCGGCAGCGGGGCCCTGCTGCGCGGAAACGTGCTCTTCTCGCTCCCCCGCTGCGTGTGCCTGAGCTGGGCGCTCCTGTCGGTTTGGACTGAAATAAAAACTAAACAACAGCAGCGCCTTTCCCCGTGCACTGCCTGCTGGGATGAGCTCCCATCCCCAGGTACCTGGGCCACTGGCTCAGGGACAATAATCTTTCGGGAAACCCCTTTTCAGCTAGTGTGTGATGGGAGCAAACCAGTTTTTAATGTGAATTAGCACATGGGGAAATCTGTCACAACAAATTTGAAAGTCACAGGTTATTTTATACTCGGAGCTACAAGCCCTGGAAAGACAGGTGGCCCTGGATGGACCCACCATCCACGTTCCAGGCTGTCCTGTCCAGGGGCTGGTCTGTACAAGTCAGGTCCCTTGGGTGCTAATCTCAAGATTACTTTACCTGAGCACTTACTCTTCAAAAACAGAAGTTTATAGGCTCTTGTTGCTCATCACTTACTTGAAATGTGTAACTTGTGTTCTCTGCATCCATATTCATTAAGGAACAGCATTAAATGATGTTGCAGAAAATGAGACAAACTGAAATGAAAATTAACTGACGCAGTGGTAAAATGAAACCTACCTGTCAAAGATTCCCCTTTCTCACTCTCCTACGAAGCTGATCCCTTTGCAAACAGTAAATACAGTTCCAGAGAACATACACGTTGAGCTTAGCTTTGAGTGTAAAGTCTCCTATTTGCAAAATACAATTACTTTTCCAAGTTGGAGGTTACCTGAGCCATGATTTTACCAGGAAATGATCCCCTACAATGATGTGAATGTTACAGCACATCATGCACTGAGGATTGCCACAGGCTGACTAAAACTTGCCTGTGTGTGAAAACAAGGTACAGGAATAAATTGGAGTGCAGCTTAGCATGTGAGTGAGGACGGGCAATTTGGGCCCTGTGGGAGCCCTCTTTTAGAGTCACTGGATAATTTTGGCTGGAAGGCACCTCTGGAGGCCACCTGGTCCAGGAGCACCGATGTGGGTCACGCTTAGAGGGCTCTATGTCTACTGCTTGTCTGGGCCAGTTTGTACAGCAGTGCAGGGACTAACCAGCACTGGTTACAGCTGACCTGGAAATACTGACACGGGGTAGAATTTGTGGGGTTTTTCTATTTCTTTTATAATCTTCCTACCACTTCTTCTTTTTACCTAAACAGAAGGTGACACACTTGTAGCATGTGGCAAGAGTATTTAAGTAAAACCAGGAAAAACTAACAATCTTTTTTTTCTTCCCTTGCATCTTATAGTAGAGATGTTGTTAAATTGCAACCTGTGCATCATTTGTATGTATAGAAATAACACCCTGATGGATGTTAAAGTCACAAAAGAGATCAGGGCGATCACTGAAGCATCCTGGGCCACCCTTCCTGGTATTTTTTCAGTCTAGATCTTCTTCACGAGGGGCAGCTCCCATCCCTGCTCTCTGTCACCAGTGACAGGACTGAAGTCAATGGCTGGAGCTGTGTCAGTGGAGGATTAGGTTGGATCTCAGAAAAAAGTTCTTCCCCCAGAGGGTGGTTGGGCACTGAACAGGCTCCCCAGGGCAGTGGGCACAGCACCAAGGCTGACAGAGCTCCAGGACTGTTTGGACAACACTCTCCATGTTTGGACATGGTGGGATTGTTGGGGTGTCCCGTGCAGGACCAGGAGTTGGACTAGTTGATCCTTGTGGGTCCCTTCCAGCTCAGGATATTCTGTGATTCTGTGATTTATGTCTCTTAAAGTCTGACCAGGAAACCAGAAAAGGAAAAGGGTTTATTCCATTTTCTAAACTTTGGTTTGGTTCATTTCTTATTATGACACAATTACTGCTAAGCGTGGCCCTTAATGTAGGAAGAGTGGCCACTGTAGAGAAGATACACACAGGGATTCGTGAAGCAGCAGACAGAAAAACTAACAAGTGTGGTGGCTGGTGTCCCTGGCAGAAGAGAGGCTTCATTAGCGATCAGACATCTCAGCCTGGAGAGTCGTTCAGATGCAGATAAGACATTTGTTCGGTTTGGCTTGAGATGAGAACAAGTGAAAAATGAGAATGAGTATCAAAATTTAAAATGAAGTTATGGCATGACTCAAATACCAGACTGGAGCTGGAAGGTGAATGGTAGTAGTGAAAGGGGCTGCAGCTGTTTGCATGTACATTATTTACCTGGTGTAATACCGACAGGAGGACATGGCTGCTGGTTGAATTCACCCAAAGCTGGCTCCACAGGGCTCTGAGCAGCTCAGGAAGACAATGGCAGCTCCAGAATTCCACTCCAGTCTGTCAAAGGGGAGCAGTGCAGCCACAGCATGTCCTCCTGCATACCGAGTCACTTTTAATTCAATTACAGTCTTCCATTGCTGAGGAAATAAATGTGGGAGGAAACAAAGGACAGACATAGAGAAGCAAAACAGGGGTAGGAAGTAGGAGATATGTGCTTACTGCATCTCGTTTGGCTCCATGAGGCTTTAGAAGGGCTGTCATATATCATGACATTTATTATTTCTGCCTTGTACTAGGATGAGAAGTCCATTACAATATTGATCATTTTACTCTGCTCAGCTCTGTGCTATGTAATACTCAGCATAACAGAAAGGGCTTACAAGTGATTTAGAAGGAGCTGTACAGGGAGAACTGAGGAAGAAATCGGAATCAACATGGTTTCCATTAATGGAATTCTCTTTTTAGTAAGCTTTTACAAAACTAAGTATATTGCATTTTGAACATGGTTACAGCCACAGCACAGTTGCAGCCAAGCAATCAGAAGCTACAGACATAGTAAAGATTTCCTATGCAATCTTAATTTACATGCTGACATAATGAAATAATCTTCAGCTGCCCTGACTGTGGCTGTCATGTAACTTCTTCACCAGGCTCCTCCTCCATTCACCACTCAATACTTTCTGCCCCAGTGAACTAAGGGTCAAAATCTTAAATGGCATCAAAACACTTTACCCTTCCTTGATCTCAAAAAGACCACCTGCACACTGGAAAATCCAAATAGTTCAATTTAGCCTGAAATAACTGCGTATCGCCATCATCAGAGGGGGCAGCTCGAGGCAGGTGTCAGCTGTTCTCATTCCCATGCCATTAGGGATGCCAGCAGGAGCAATGCGCTGTCCTGGCACTGCAGTGGCAGCAGGGACTGAGCTGCCCTGGAAGGTGCAAGGCAGCCTGTGCCCTGAACACGGAGGTGCAGCACAAGTGAGAGCTGCACTGCCTGCTGGGGGCTGCTTTGAGAGCATTTGTCCATGGGTAATTTCCCTCCACTTCTAGGTCAGTGTGCAGCCAGCTCAGGACAGGGAGCTGTGATGGAGGGACCACCCTTCCCAGGTTGTCTTCTTTCTTACATGGAGTATGCTTTTTACTGCTGATCCTGACAGAGGTGGCACTAGAAGTTTTCTTCATCATCTGTCTTACTGTCTGTTCCATGCCCAGCTTTGCCTGTAGCACTTTATTTATGAAGGCCAGCATGAAGGGCTGCATCAGAAGGTCCTTCAGCACCAAAGCCACATCCTGTAAGGAGAGCCCAGGGAGGCTGGTGACCAGCCCCTGTGCTTTTGGCAGAAAGTGCTGGTGCTGCTCCATCCCTTCTATGTTCTTCCATGATAGATTTCAAGGGATCTTTCTCCTGTTAGGGCCCCGTTTCAGTCATCCAACCCTAAAAGGGAGGAATGACAGATGAGCTAGGATGTTCACAGGAAAGCACTCAGGTATCACAGTGATGATAAGAGGTAAAGTTACATGATAAATTACACCAGGTGTTACCAGCACAGCAGTAAAACCTGAGATAGCCTGAAATGTCTCCTTTTTTAATTCTTTTTTTTTTCTTTAAATGCCCTAAAAGTCATACCAATGGACACAGGATCTAAACATTTAGTAGGAGTGAGCAAGCCTTGAGTATGGGATAATTAGTTTTAATTTAGAATGAATATGACATGTACATGAATATAGGTCCCTTGACAAAAAGACATCAGAATTGTACACATGGGAGTTTTTTTTTCTGTGCAGTTGAGTCCAGAGATGACTCTGCTCATGCCGAGATGGATGGTCCTAGCCTGGATGTCAGCCAACTGTTTGCAACAGTAAACAGTAAAAGTTGGATTTTTGCAATGACTTGGATCAACAGGTCATAGGGACCACGTTCCATACGAGGGCCAGGGCTCCGAGTGTCACAGGAGCTAAATGTCTGAGTACCTTGGTTGGCGTGGCCACGCTTTGGGAGGGAGGGAGGAAAGAAGACAGGATGTAAGAAAAATGCTTCTTCCATGGAGTTACATGATGCAGGGGTGAGCTGTCTCTACTTGCCTGCCTGAATGCTGGACATGTGTTCAAGCCACAGCTTTAAAGAAAAGAGAGGGAAACTGTGTACCAGATGCAAGTCAAGGGAAAATAGTATCCTGAACATTTTCACCAACCCTTGCCAATATTCAGGACAGTCCTTACCAAATTAGTGTCTCTGGTCCTTAAACAAGACATAAACAGCAGAAAAACTGAATTCTACCAACTTCTATATACTGTGCTCATACACTGCTTTGCAGCAACATTTTATATCAATGTGGTAGGTTGACCCTATCTGGGTACCAGGTGCCCACCAAAACCACTCAGTCACTGCCCTCCTCAGCTTCACAGGAGAGAGAAAATACCCCAAAAGGCTCATGGGTCGAGATAAGGGCAGGGAGAGATCACTCACTAGTTACTGTTACAAGGAAAATGGACCTGACTTGGGGGAAATTAATTCAATTTATTACCAATCAAATCAGGGTGGAGTAACAAGGAAGAAACCCAAATCTTAAAACACCTCTGCCCCCCCCTTCTCTTCTTCCTGGGCTTAACTTTACTCATGATTTCTCTCTCTTCTCAGCCCCAAGAGTGCAAAGGGACAGGGAATTGGGTCTGTGCTCTGTTCATCACACCTTGTCTCTGCCACTCCTTCCCCCTCAGGGTCAGGACTTCTCACACTCTTCCCTGCTCCAGTGTGGGGTCCCTCCCACGGGAGACAGTTCTCCATGAACTTCTCCAATGTGAATCCTTCCCATGGGCTGCAGTCCTTCAGGAACAGGCTGCTCCATTGTGGATCCCCTCACAGGGCCACAAGTCCCACCAGCAAATCTGCTCCAGTCTGGGTTCCTCTCACTACAAGTCCTGCCAGGAGCCAGCTCCAGCATGGGCTCCTCTCTCCACAGGGCCACAGGTCCTGCTCCAGCGTGGGCTTCCCATGGGGTCACAGCCTCCTTCTGGCGTCCCCTGCTCCAGCGTGGGCTCCTCCCCAGGCTGCAGGGGGGTCTCTGCACCCCCGTGGCCTCCATGGGCTCAGGGGCACAGCTGCCCCACCATGGGCTGCACCAGGGGCTGCAGGGGAACCTCTATCCCGGGGCCTGGAGCACCTCCTGCCCCTCCTTCTCCACTGACCTTGGTGTCTGCAGAGCTGTTGCTCTCACACAGTCTCGCTCCTCTCCCTGGCTGAAGTTGCTGTTGTCCAGGTTGGGTTTCCCCCATCTTAAATAAGTTATCCCCAAGGTTCTACCACTGCACAAGCTGCTGGGCTTGACCTTGGCTGGTGGCAGTCCGTCCTGGAGCTGGTGGCACTGGCTCTGCCAGACATGGGGGAAGCTTCTGGCAGTAGCTTTCCCTGCAGCCCCACCCCTACCAAAACCTTGCCATGCAAACTTATCTGCGCTTCCAGGTGCCTTTTCCTCACCAGGATACGTGACTCCAGGGCATGTCTTACGCACAGATTGCTTCTCCATCTGCTTTGTTTTCTGGGATCTTTTTCCTGGAAAAAACTCTCATGTCTTAGGAATGGTATACCCTAATTTAGTACTCCCACTAAAACCACGTGCCACGCCTCCCTCCCCTGCAGCAGGATGGAGAGAATTGGAGGCACAAAAGGCAAGGATCACTGGTTGAGATAAGAACAATTCACTGGAAACAGCAATGAAATAAGAAAATGAACAGTAACAGTAACAATTCTAATGACAGAGGGTACAAGACAACAAATGGTACACATGAACCTCACCTCCCCCACACAACAGACAATTCCCAATTGCTCCCTCTGCCACATTTCCTCGAATGGAAGAAACCCCTTCTCCTCGGAAGAGACTCCCTTCCACCCACTCCTGGCAATGAGATGAGGTGATATAGAATAACCTCCCTCCCATGTCCTGGTGTCCTGGCCATGCCCCCTCCTGTCTACTGTAAAATTAACCTTGTCCTAGCTGGAACCAGGACTTTATCCATCCCTAATTCAATACCATCTACAGGATGCCCTGATTACACCTTCCTACTATATACATATGTACACATCCATGAGTATCACCTCCATAGTCAATGACGATCCCTCCAAGGTGTTTGTTGAGTTACTTTAGTTCATGACAGTGGGTTTTATTTGTTCTAGATGTCTTCCAGGGCAGGAGTGCCAATGTGGTGTCAGCTGGTTACAAGCTGGAGCTGGAGCAGTCCATACTCATTGTCCATGGTTGCTATGCAGTGACAGAGGCATTCAGCAACCAGTATTATACAATTCAACATTACAGACTGATATCACCTAAAAATCAAATCCTCTTGAGGTCCACATTGTGTTTCTCTATCCCTCTGCATCACCTACCAAGTGCACCCCGGTCCTTGAGCAAAAACAATCCCATGAACAGGTTTGCCTTTGCTTGAGGCAGGACTAATCCAAACTGTCATCCCTAACACATTCCTTATACGCAGCACAGGGTCTTTATCCCTTTCTATGGTACGTGGAGGTTTTGACTGGGCAGGGCCAGCTCAATTGGTGGAGCCCTGGGTGTGAACTGACCAGGTGGCCTTCGCTAAATGTAGATCCCAATGTTTGAAGGTCCCACTCCCCATTGCTTTCCATGGGGTTTTTAATAGTTCATTGTACCATTCAACTTTCCCAGAGGCTGGTGCATGACAGGGAATGTGATCCACCCATTTCATCCCAAGCTTTCTAGTCCAGGTGTGTATGAGCCTATTTTTGAAATGAGTCCCATTGTGCCACTCAGTTCTTTCTGGGGGGCCATGTCTCCACAGGACTTGCTTTTCCAGGCCCAGAATGGTGTTCCAGGCAGTGCTATGAGGCACAGGGTAGAAATCTCCAGCCATCCAGGAGTTGTTTTCACCATTGTCAGCACAGAGCACTTGCCTTGGTGTGTTTGGGGAGTGTGATGTGATTGATCTGCCAGACCTCCCAACATTTATATCCCATTGTCCCCCACACCACAGGGGTTTTACCTGCTTGGCTGCTTGATCACAGCACATATTTCACAGTTATGGGTAACCTGGGAGATGGTGTCCATGGTTAAGTCCACCCCTCGATCACGAGCCCATCTCTATGGGGCATCTCCTCCCGGAGGATCTGAGGTGTCGTGGGCCCACTGAGGCAGAAATAATTCACCCTTGTATTGCCATTCGAGATCCACCTGAGACACTTTAATTTTGGCAGCTCGATCCACCTGTTTATTGTTGCGATGCTCAGTAGCTCAACTCTTGGGTACCTGTGCATCTACATGATGGACTTTTACAGCAACTTCTCTACCCAGGCAGCGATATCTTGCCACAATTCAGCAGCCCGGACAGGTTTCCCTCTGCGCTGCCAATTGGCCTCTTTCCATTGGTCCATCTGCCCCCATGGAGCGTTTGCCACCATCCACGAGTCAGTGCAGAGGTTGAGCACTGGCCATTTCTCTCATTCAGAGATATCTGAAGCCAGCTGGACGGCCTTCAGCTCTGCAACCTGCTTGATCCACCTTGTTCCTCAATAGCTTCTGTGAGTCACCACGTAGGACCCCATACGGCAGTTTTCCAGTGTCCATGTGCCCCTACAATACGGCGGGAACCGTCAGTGAAGAAAGCATGTCACCTTTTATTTCCTGGTGGTTGATTACATGATGGGGCCTCCTCAGCACATGTCACCTTTCCCTCCTCCAATGATGATGATAGTCCAAAATTGTCACCTTCAGGCCAATTTGTGATGATCTCCAAGATGCCTGGGCGATTGGCATTTCCTATCCAAGCTTGCTGTGTGATCAGAGTGATCCACGTGGCATCAGTGGCATGATGTGTGGAAGGGGTTTTCCCTTTGAACATTTAGCCCAGCACTGGCAGTTGGGGTGCCAGAAGGAGCTGTGCTTCAGTGCCAATCATTTCTGAAGGGGCTCAAACTCCCTCATAAGCTTCCAGGCTCTCCTTTTCATTTGGGGTGTAACAGGCCTTGGATCCTTTGTATCCCTGGCTCCAGAACCCCAGGGGTCATCCTTGAGTGTCCCCAAGTACCTTTTGCCAGAGATTCCAGGAAGGACCATTCTCCCCCGCTGCAGTGTAGAGCACATTCTTTGCATCCTGTCCTGCAATGACTGACTGACCCAAGGGCTGCTGTGTGAGCAACCTCCTGTTTGATTCGTTCAAAAGCTTGTTGTTGTTCAAGACTCCACTTAAAATTATTCTTCTTCCAAGTCACAAGATAGAGAGGGCTGACAATCTGACCGTACTCTGGAGTGTACATCTTCCAAAAACCCACAGGGCCCGGGAAAGCCTGTGTTTCCTTCCTGCTGGTCACTGGGGACACAGCTGGTATTTTGTTGACCACATCCATTGGGATCTGATGATGTCCAACTTGCCATTTTACTGCTAAAAACTGAATTTCCTGGGCAGGTCCCTTGACCTTACTTTGCTTTATAGCAAAACCAGCCTTCAGGAGGATCTGGATTATCTTCTCCCCTTTCTCAAAAACTGCCTCTGCTATGTTGCCCCACATGATGATGTCATCAACGTATTCCGAGTGTCCTGGAGCCTCACCGTTTTCCAATGCAGTTCTGGATCAGTCCATGGCAAATGCTGGGACTGTGTTTCCAGCCCTGGGGCGGTTGGTTCCAGGTGTACTGCACACCCCTCCAAGTAAAAGTAGACTGTGGCCTGCACTCTGCTGCCAAAGGAGTGGAGAAGAACCCATTAGCAATGTTGACAGTGGCACCACTGGGCTGCCTTGGACTCCAGCTCGTACTGAAGCTCCAGCATGTCCAGCGCAGCGGTGCTCAGGGGTGGTGTGACTTCATTCAGGCCATGACAGTCCACTGTCAGTCTCCACTGGACTTACACACTGGCCATACAGGACTGTTAAAGGGGGAGCGAGTCTTGCTGACCACTCCCTGGCTCTCCAGTTCACGGATCATGTCCTGGCTGGGGGTCACAGAGGCCCAGTTCATGCAGTGCTGCCAACGTTGCACTGCTGTGGTAGCAATTTGTTCTTCAACCCTCAGCAGTCCCACAGCAGAGTGGTCCTCTCAGAGACAAGGCAAGGTATACAACTGTCCAATTTCCTCTGTCCCCACAGCAGCTATCCCAAAAGCCCAGAAGTGCCCTTTTGGGTCCTTGAGACACCCCCCCCCCCGAGGTAATCTATGCCAAGGATAGATGGGACCTCTGGGCCAGTCACAAGGGGGTGTTTTTTCCATTCATTCCCAGTCAGGCTCACTTCAGTGTCCAGTACAGTCAGCTGTTGGGACCCCCCTGTTACCCCAGAAATAGAGATGAATTCTGCCCCCACGTATCTTGGTGACATGAAGGCACACTGTGCTCCAGTGTCAACTAAAGCTTTGTACTCTTGTGGGTTGGATGTGCCATCAGATCCACACAGTCCAGTAGATCCTATTGTCCCTTTTCTCCATCTGACTGGAAGCAGGGCCCCTCTAGCTCTGGTCATAGTACTCGTTGCTTGCTTCTTGTAAACATAAAATCATAGAATCACAGAATAAGCTGAGTTGGAAGGGATCCATCAGGATCATTGAGTCCAACTCCTGGCCCTGCACAGGACAACCCAGGAGTCCCATCATGTGCCTGAGAGCATTGTCCAAACACTTCTTGAGCTCTGTCAGGCTGGAGGCCATGACCACTGCCCTGGGGAGCCTGTTCAGTGCCCAACCACCCTTTGGGTGAACTGGAGATCCCTTCAAGAGGATTGGAAGTAACATCAGCCCCCCTATTCTATCTGAGGACTTGCCCACTGGAAACTCTAGCAGCATTTACCCTTGAAGAATTTTCCGTGGTGGTTGTTCTTCCTCTCAGTGCACGTACCCAAGCTGCTGGGGCAGAGGTGGGTTTTCCATCCCACTTCCTCATGCCCTCTCCATGGCCAGGCAGGCAAAACCACAGGTTACCTTGTGGTGTGTCCCCTCTCTCTCAAGCAGGGGGGTGCTTGCTCCCCATAGCAGACTCTGATCTGTACTGGCAGGACATGGGACACTTCTTCCTGCCACCTCCAATTGGAGGCACAAAAACCAAAGATCACGGGCTGAGATAAGAACAATTTACTGGCAACAGCAATTTGAGATAAGAAAAGGAACAGTAACAGGAACAATGCTAATGACAGAGGGTACAGGAAAGAAATTATTCACATAAACCCTCCCTCAGCCCCCAAAATACCGAATACCAGACCATTCCTTCCACCACCTTTTTACAACTGAAGGGAACTCCTTCTCCTTCCTCTGCCCCTGGCAATGATGTGAGGTGGTATAGAATACTCTCAGGGTCCTGGCCATGCCCTTTCCCAGATACTGCAAAAATTAACCCTGTCCTGACCAGAACGAGGAGAAATGGCAAGATACTTTTAAACTTTCTGTGCCTTGCTTCTGTCCCAGAAGTGAGGCCACCTCCTGGTACAAGGAGCACTAAAAGTTTGGAGTTGGTGGGTCTGATGTGTCTGAGGAAGGAGGATGGCAGTGAAGAGCTCCACGAGCCATGTGTCTGTAAACCTGGCAAGGCAGACTACACCTGACATACCACGCTCCAGTGTTGCCAGATGCCCTTGTCCCATGAGCCACAGTGCCTCCGACTGGAGTATCATTTGCTGCTGTGTACTGCTACTGTACCTGCTGCCAGCCTAAAGCACTTTTCTGCTTGTTAAACCCCATGAACTCAATTCCAAAATGTTGCTCTGCATTGCTGCCAAGGTGTATGAGCTCTGCTGACCACCCACAGACAGCCAAGGCCATGGAGATGGGAGAGAACACCTGGTACTCCAATGCAAAGTAGCCTGTTCTGGTGGTCATATTTCACATCTACTCCTTGTGCAGCACAGACTTTGAAATATTCTCCCTGTGCCCCATGGTTCTGGCAGGCTCTGGAAGGGCAGACCTAAGGCCATGGAGTGGGGCACAGCACAGTTTTGTCCAGTTCCTGATTTTCCTGTGTTTGTTATACTCCATTTCAACAGCTTCACTGTCAGAGCGAGGCAGGTCGATTTGGTGTTTGGGTAACATGAAAGATGCTGTTAGTCAACCATAATTTTGGGCAGATGCTCTGGGTGCAAGTTCAGGAGAGGTTCAGCACTGCCGGTTCCCATTTCAAGATCAACAGCACCATCTAGTGAATCCTCCTGCGTATCTCTCTGCCTTATCTCTCTTTTCATCCATCCCCCAGGTCCCAGATGAAATTTGTCTGTCTGTGCCTATCTACTACACCTTTCCTGCTAGAGGGTTGTTTACTAGAAGGTCTTGCATGGTGGAGCCTGATAATACAGATGTTAGGAGAGTCAAAAGTATGGCCAACATTTCTGATCTGTCAGCATTTAGCACAGGCAGACAGGCAGCTCCACATCCCCAATGTGCCTTTCTGTTCTTCTTCCCATCACCCACCCACTGCAAAACAACCCACAAAAATAAAAATCTGCAGGATCTGCACACAAACCTGGAGAGGTTGACGTGTTGTTATCATCCAAGTTCCTGCACTGCTGCATTTCACCCTCTCCACAAAAGCCTCCAGGGCCTCCATACCAGATATAAAGACAGAAGGACATTATGTTGATGGCAGTATCATTTTGTGCCTCTTCTTTTCCCAGGCAGGACAATGTGCAAATTCACTACTGCATTGTCTCAGTCCCTTGACTCTTCATTAGGGCATCTTGCAGGCTGAGGATGCTGCAGGGAAGGGAACAGAAGGACCTCATGTTTGTGATGGCCTGTGATAAGGAGTTTTGATGCATCAAGCAGCTTCTTCATCATCAAGGTCATGGCCAGGAAAACCATACTGTGTGGGATACATGTGGCAAGCTCTTACATTCCTATTTGCTCATTAGACTAAAACAGCTCCCTGTTCCCAGCTTGTGCTAGAGGGCACTCCTGCAAACCAGGAATCTGGAGCCATGTGGTTGCACACACGGATCTGTATCAGAGCTCTCAAGTTTGCAGGTACAAGCCTAGGAAAGGTCTTTCAAACCCACTTCCAAATAATGAAAAAGAACATGATGTAATGTTTAAAGCCATACCTGTAAACAAATTTATTTCCTGGACTTTCCTGAGCTTGTCTGATGTAAGCAACAGTATTAAACTGTTCTGCAGGCTGGGTTACATGTGTCTAGTTGAGGCAGCAGGATGGGGCTTTATCAGCGCAGCAGCATCCCAGGGTGGGTAACTGACTCCGGCACAAAAACACCCACGGATCACATTATATGCTTATATATAAACATATATGTATTTATAAATATATGCTCATAGGCTTCAGCAGGCTTTTAGACATTCACTGAACAAATGAATATCACATTTTCAAACTACAGTTGTGAAAATTTTACAGATGAAACAATGGGCTCTAGTAGGATCGCTGATCATAAGTGTGACTTCAGAGATGTAATACACCAGCTCTATGATCTGTATGAAGCACTGCAAAGGTTAAAAATCAGATTGAATGGGAAAAAAAATCAGGAATCACTGGGAGAAAATATCATTAGGTCAGTGTATGAGTGCAGGGTACAACCACATCTTGACTACTATAGGTAGCAATCATCGTGTTGTGAAAAAAAAAGACAAAGGGCTATTCAATAACAAGAAGCATGGAGAACAGGAAACAACTGTCTGCTGTCTCCCCTCATACAAGAAATAAAGGAGATAAAATGAAACTTGTAGGCAGCAGATTAAATATATATATATATATATATATATATATATATAAAGGCAGATCCTCACCCAACATGTAGCACAGCTGTGGAACTCGCTGTCGCAGGATGCTGGGGACATCAGAACTTCATGTGCATCAGACACGCTCATGGGAAAAGAAAAGGCGGTCAAGGGAGAGTAGGCAAAAGACACTGTTCTATGACTCAATAAATCCTTGAACTGGTTGGGAAGGTATTCTGGGGAAAATATCACTGTAATTGTAATCTGCTCTCATACATTTCTCCCAGGCACAGTTGTCAGACCCTGGGCTGGCTGAGGAGGATCTGAACAGGGAGGAGGTGAGGACTCCTCTACCCAGAGTCAGCACCAGATGTTCTGAGCAGACCTGCAGCTCAAGAGCCCTTTGACCCTCCCCAGTGTGGACCACAGTGCTGGGTACAAGACCCAGATCCAGAAGAGAGTTCACTTTTGAGGCTGGTCACACACAGCAGAGATTTATGAGATTTGGGCCAGCCATTTCGATCCAGGTGCAGCCAGTTCTGACAATCCCACAGTGGAAGGCTGTTCAGTGATGACAGGGGCTCCTACATGCTTGTACTATCACCTGCATTGGAAACCTACTTCAAATGAAGTCTCTGTTGCACTGCTGGTGGTAATTTGCAGCATGTCAAGACAAAAAGATGACAAAATATTCACACTATCATATCGATGCTTGCCTCATGGCTGTATCCTATAGCGGGGAAAACTAATCCCTGGAGCACTTACATCCAATGGCAAGGTTACCCACTGCACACGGATGACAAAAAGGGAAAACACACGGACCCCCCGTGTTTAATTCTCTGCATTTGCCATACCAGTTGTGAACCCTGGTCACGAATGGTGCATATCTGTGTAATGCAGGCTTTTAAAAAGCAAGTGGTAAGTTTACCAGTGATTGAGGTCCAGTGGTATGTTAGCTCTCAAAATGACATACAACTTCCTTTCAAGACAGAGGATTTCCAGCTTCCTCAAGAAGAAATTCTTTAAATTTCATCTAAAATTTGGAGGCTGAGTGCTGACAGCAACCTCAAGAGTTCCTCTCTGTCTTATACTGCTTCCACGTGCTGTGACTGTCACACTCACCTGCAGAATGGTTCATCACTCTTGTAAATTCTTGTCTAGTAAATACACCTGGCACATGGCACCTCCTATGAACAAGTGGCAGGAGAACAAGTGGCACGTGTCTGTGCTGGGGCTGAGCAGGAAACCAGGTGTATCAGCTCCTCAAGGTCCATGAGGTCCCTCCATGCACTATCATGGTCATCGTGGTGTCCACCAACACGTTGTATCAGACATAATCTAAACAGGCAGCTGCAAACCCACCATGTATATGATGGCCATAGGGGAGCAAGAGTCGACTGAAGGGGTCTCAGACACCCACTTGCTAGACTTGGCATACCTTGTTGCCGTCTGCTGCCAGCATCCAAGGTCTCTGCAGAGCCATGGTACCTCCACTCGTGCTCCCAGTACCATCCCAGAGCATGCCTGCTCCTCCCCATGTGCTGAAGGGTGCGTAGCCTCTGCTCCACAGAGGCTTCTCTAGTCTTGTTTTACAGGATATAACATTATTGTAGAGTTATGTTTCCAAAACTAATAGACCTTTAAAAAAAAAGTCACTTAATGTAATGAAAAACAGATCAGATTCTCAGCTGATATAGTGTCATTAGTCAGTGTGAGAACATCATCCTCCAGGTATGTTAAACCCACTGGAGGTAGAGCAAGGATGATTTTGGCCCACTTAATTCTTGTTAATACATTGAAATACAGGGATCAGTTCTGCAGCCACGTTCAGCTCCTGCCTCCAGTGGCAGCACTGAGAGAGAGCAGTGTCACCGTTGGGACAGCCTGCTGCTCTCACATCACTAAGGCCCCAGGCTCCAACCTTTTTTCCCACCAGTGGCAACATGAAACCATTTTCATCACAGTTTTGGGCTCTGATCTCACCATCCAGATCAGCAGATCACTTTGTTAACTAATGCAAAGTGTGGGAGTTCTCAGGGGCTCGAGCCAAGGTCATGTCCATGTGTTTGCAGGCTGGGACTCGCATTTGGGTCTGATGGCCCTTCCTGGGGTCTGACGGCCCCTTGTGGGGAACGTGAAGGAACAGGGAGAAAAAACCGCCGCGTTGGGACCAAGAGGCTTGGTCAGGGAAGAGGCGTGAGCGGTGCGTTGGAGCTGTCTGGGCACCAGAGGGAGCTCTGGAATTACAGATGTCGAAGGGAAAACATCCAAAATTGGGGCCGGGATGCGCTCGAGGATGGCAGGAGTGGGGATTGCACTGTAAACTGAGAACTCAAGCTTTATACCCCCACGTAAGGGTGTTTACAAAATACTGAACCCTGTATTAGAGAAACAGAATATTTTGCTAACAAAACGTTGTTGAAATCTTGAACTCAGGTTAAGCCCTTGAAGTGTTTAAGTTTTGGCTTAATTTACCTTGTTTTTATGAAGGTGTAATTTAGCAGCAACCATGCTGAAGTCAGGACTATTTAATCAGCATTTAATCTGGCCTTTTGGGTATCTTAAGCTGTTACAGATGATTTTTCTTTTCTGCAAAAACACAAACTTCACAGTGCCATCGTCTATCTTGGGAAGCTATGGAAATACAGATACCTAAATCAGGCAGGGAGCACCAGGAAATTCCTTTGGGTGAAATCCCTGTGCTCTCCAAGCAGCCTCAAACAAATAAATGGCCACGACTGCAGGGACTGTAGCAGCTGGACCTTCACTGGTGATCTTCCTGTAAGAAAGCAAAAGCAAATACACGCAGGACCAGATGAGCTCTCCAAAGCCTCTGCTTCCACCTCTGGAAACACTTCCTGGAGCACACTGCATTGCCACCCTTGGCTCTGCCAGCAGATTGCTCCTCCACCATTATGAGCACAGTGTCTCATAATGTCACCAGTGTTAGCATTTAAGATGATTTTCTGCTTGCACTCCAACAACATAACCATATAACAGCAAACCCAGAAAGGATGAGGTTTGGGTAACAAACGCAGAAAGGATCAAATCTGCAGCAAAGTGCAGGGCTGCACAGTGCATTTGGGTGAGCCCTGGAGTGGGTTGAATCCTGCAGGTTTCCTAGGGAAGGGAATCCTGAAGCTGGAGGGATCTTTGTAAGTCGTTCCAAGGATCCCAACTCAATAACAGAGACATGGATAATAGCATTTGAACACTATCTGCTCCAATTCAATTGTATTGATTTATTGCCTGTCCAATGAAGCCATCAAGTGTACAAAATGGTTAATCTTTTTTTTCTGCTGCCTGTTCAGAGGAGTGAAGTTGTATACACAAATCCATGCAAGGAGGGTGGCAGGGGGGATACACTGACTTTTTTCAAGGCAAATGCTGGTTCTTGTCTGTGCAAATCTGATCTCATTTTATCACAAGGCAAAGGAAGAACACAAGCCCTTTCCACTCCAGGCTCCCACTGGAAAGCTGCTCCACCTGAGCAGTTTGAACTTGCTGACCCACCTCTCTGGCATCACCACACTGACTCAACCTCTGGAAGGTGGCAGGAGCCCCAGCCTGGGGAGGGCGACCGCAGACCCATCCAGGGGCTGTGGGGCTGCCGCCCTCCTCTTGATACACTGGGCTTAGCAAGGCCCAGCTGACCTGCACGACTTACCTCATTCACAGCCTTCCCCAGCTAGGGGAGGGAAACAGTATTCCAGCCCATCCAAGCAGTCCTAAGCCAGGCAGGAGGTTGCTGTTGTTTGAAACACATCACTGCAGAGCAGAGGGTGGGATGTGCGGCGGGGCGAGTGGGTCCCAGTTCCGGCGCTCGATGCCCGGGAGAGAGAGAAAATGAGTTAGTTTTTTTAAAAGTATTTTCTTTCAAAATGTACATTTGCAATTACAGGCTGACTATGCTGTATATTTTATTAATGATGTGGGACAGTGAGGCATTTTAAAGCTCTTTTGTTTTGATGGGGTTTTTTTGGAGGAGGGAAAGGAATTGAAATGGAAAACTTAACACTTATAATTTAAAAAATTTGGCTTATATTTTAGGT
The DNA here is from genome assembly GCF_036250125.1 of Pseudopipra pipra. Classification (NCBI taxonomy): domain Eukaryota; kingdom Metazoa; phylum Chordata; class Aves; order Passeriformes; family Pipridae; genus Pseudopipra; species Pseudopipra pipra. The sequence continues at coordinate 868,060 of NC_087563.1, read as the reverse complement.
TCTAGTAACATGCAATTACAGGCACTTAGAAAGAATTCCCTTTTTTTATACTATGCCCTAGAGCATAAAATTAAGAGGCCAATTCAGGCTTTGTACTGCTTTCAGAGGCAGTTTGCTGCAGCATAGATCAACATGGAGACTGACTGTCGCCTTTCTATTGAATTAGGTCTATATTTTTGACAAGTATGGCAGCAGTATCATCACTTTAATCACCAACAATCCATTGTGTCTCTTTATGCTAATAAATAAAACATTTGTGTTAAATATTTCCCAGTAAGCACTTGAAGACCTGCAATCACTACTCCTCCTATATGTTCTCAAGTAAAATAATATAATGGTAATAAAATCAAATGATGTCTAGGAGTTTTATAGACAACTAATAGCAGTTATTGCAAAGTGCACATCAGATACCAATTGAAGGTTACATTTCTCTTTAATATAATATAGCATGCATATTTCACTAACTGTCTCTGTATATCAAATAAATTAAGCAATATGATGATATCGGTCAAAAATGGAGTTCTTCAGGAGAGGCCTGTAGGCAGAAGAGCTTTACTGGAGCTGTGTGTTACGAGTGGGATCCTCTGGAGCACTGACTGCAAAATACAGGAAAATCATCCCACGTTACAGAGGAATTGCCAGACAAACCTCCTGCCCTTTCCGGCCAGCTTGTGCCCACCTGAGGGCAGGGCAAGCCCTCTCTGTGTTCTGGGATTGATGGTGGCAAAGTCTCACAAATCATCATGGAAACAGCTGGGAGGGGCCCCCAGCCCATCACCCTGTCCTGTGATCTGGAGGAACAAATGGTCAAAGATCAGCCTCTGGAAACAAAATGGCAAAGCAGAGATGTAGGTCTTAGAAGAAACACAGCCAGATCCAGAGTGACCATATGAAGCCACCGAAGCTCCTGCCACAGGTTGTCCCACTCAGCGAGGGCTGAGGGATGGGCTCCTGCAGCATCCCACAGCTACCCAGGACACAGGCTGTGCCCGTGGGGCCCACTGTCTGCAGTGCCCCGTGGCAGGATTTCCCCTGCTCCCACCATCCGGGGTACGCTGGACTCCCCAAATCCTCCTCCCCTTTGCTTCTTGGCCATCCCAGGGCTGTGCAAGCCCTGCAGCCCCTTTGCTGCTGGAGCAACTCCCACATCAGCACCAGGACCACGTGGGAGCCCCAGCGCAGCTCCAGAAACACACCTCGTCCTCGATCTCCATGATTTCCCTGGCTTCATTCCCACACTTCACTCTGGAGTCTGGGAGCCTTGGAGTCACCCTGAAGAAACCCTTCCTAAACTTCAGATCTGCTTGTTGAGATTTTTCCTACCCCCGTTACTAATATACCTAATACATCCAGGGGGCCCCGCCTCAGTCAACATGAATTGTAAACCATTTCTCTAATCCCCTCAACAATACCCTTCCCCAAACCTTTTTTCTATCTTAATTAGATATTCTATCCCTTTGGTTTAAAATAGTATTTAATTTCACTTAATGATTTCAACAAAAAATATTAGGATTCCCCAAACAGACATGTTCCCTCTGAATTCTCTCATTCTTTTTTCCAAGGGCTTCAGTTTCATCTTTTTGTTGCTTTGTCAAAACACAGCTAATTGACTGTCCTGAAAGTACAATTTTAGTAATTTCTCTCAATGAAGCATCACTGCCTCCTCTATTAACACTGCCTAATTGCACTTTGAATCCCCAGCCAGTGACTTCACCCATGCTACAGGCCCGGATCACTGCAACAGTAAATATCAGCATCCCAGTTAAATGTAGGTTGGCTCACATTCCCCCAAAATTGGCTTTCTGCTCCTCAGAGCCCAATCTGATGTAATATTACATTAACCATTTTTTTTCTCGGGGAACTGGAGGCAGAGAGGAGAAGCTGAAGCACAGCTCTGCACTTCGTCTCTGCGGCGAAGGCGTGTTTGCTGCACGGCGCGGGCGGGGAGGGAGCACTGCGGGCCCGCAGAGCCTGGCGGGAGCCTTCACAGCCTCCCAGCCATCATTGCCAACTTTGTTGCTGGTAGCTCCGACTCCAGAGAGCACAACAGGTAAGGAGACAGTAGCTCTGACTCCCGCAGACCTCACAGCTCATGGGGTACCCGCCACTCCATTCCATCACCCAGAGATGGATCCCAGGAAAACTCTGCTGTGGGCAGCAGGAACCATTTTCCTTTTTTTCCCCTCCTTCTCCAAAATGCACACTGTATGGCACATGGATTTCCACCATCAAAGACATGGCACTTACTGAGGGGCTGGGAAGGTTGACTGGCCATGCTGCACGTGGCAGCAAACCACCCCCAGGATTATCTGCAGTGGCTCTAATTATCTCAGAGCATCTACCATTAAAATGCAAGATCAGGCCAGCTACAAGTACGAAACAGAAACAGAACTCCTTGTTGATGCCTGTAGTAGGCACCAAAGGCGTATAACTCTGCATAATTGCTAATTGTTATTACTATTGCAGTTGATGCCAGAATTGCCCAGAGATACCTCTTGCTCCTTGCATCCCTGTGGGATTTGGGAGGGCGCTGAATCCCTCTGTGACCAGTGGTGGTTCCCTTGGCAGAGCCCCTCCCATGGCAAGGGTGTTGAAGCCTTGCCCCAGAGCCTGCGGAGCCCTGTCAGAAACCCTCCGCACCGGCCGCACCAGCAGCCGAAATTGTGAGGGACAGAGTTAACTGCAAGTTCAAGTGGGAGATCAAAGCGCGTGCGGATTTACAGGGCCGGCTCTTTGAAGCCCCGAGCGCCGGACAAAGCCCTCCCGCTGCGCGGCATTCGGCTCCCACAGCGAAATCCTCCGGGGTCTAATGAAGCCACTTGACCTCTTGCTACCCCCATTCTCCGATCTCCAAAGAAGGCATTAATGCTCCTGACATCCAGGCAGTCAGGGGAACAGGGGTGGGTTTGACAAGGACTGGCAGGGCTGCCCCAGCCGTGCTCACAGCTTTGCAACAGTGCAGCCTAAAAACATCATAAGATACCCCATTTTGTTGGGTTTGTAGAGCTCTTTACAGTACACAACACCACTAGATATTTTTCCCCCTTTGTCACTGCAGTCCTGTGCCCTCAGCAGGGTTCAGCCATCATCTAGTTCTGTATTTCTGAAATGCACTGGATTTCCCATTGCTCACACTCAGACCACTCCAGCACCCACACTGCTCCAGGTGCAAAACCCTTAAACTCCAACAAGAAACCCCGTATCTGCTCCATACTTACACAGCCCACTTGCACACAGTCAGATGATTCCCTCGCTCCTCTGAAGTGACTCTCCAGCTGGTCCTCTTTGCCCGATGCCTGGCCTGGAGGCTCCAGGGGATGCTTTGAGTGCTGGTCCATATTTGATCCTGAGTGGCTGTGGAGCAGAGCAGAGAGTCCCCCAGCCAGCAGGACCCCGCTTTCAAGATGTTCTGATCACCTCTTTCCGTATTGCATTGCGCTCCAGTGATAAATGTTTTCTGGTAAACATGCTGTAGATGAAGGTAGGAGCCAACAAAATGGAGATGCCAAAAGCTTTTTGTCTTTGTGATTTAGTTTCTTATTAGAATATGCTACTGGGGAAGAAAAGATATCATTGATAAGACTGACATTGGAGTCAGCCAGTAAAATTAAAACTCCAAGCATTGGACTGGCCTTTTCTCTGTCAGGCAGGAAGACAAATTCCCTGCCAAACACTCTCAGATACTCATAAATATTAGGGGCAAAACTTTCAAATAAAGGAGGGAAAGGATTCTGCTGCCTTCAGTTTTGGCAGAACAGTTTCAGATGCTTTAAAGGGCCTGACTTCCACCTGAGGACTTGTCCTTCTGCCTCAGAACCAGCCCCAGGAAGGCACTGGCACCCATCAGCTTGGGGCTGGAACATCTCATTTTTCTCTTGCCTTCCAAAAGCATTGCTCTAAATTATGGTAGACAAAACCAGCCTCAGAGCAGCTCATTGAGCTTGGGGTTGCATCCAGAATTCAATAACAAATGTGCATGGGGGGTTGATAGATAAAACCAATTCAAACACCAGTCCCCCTTGTCGTCTGCAGGCTCATGGAACTGGAGCAGGAGGATTCACCAATTCTGAGCTCAGAGGTGCTGGGAGCTTTGTTCCTGGCCAGATCTCTAGTAACTTCTCAGAGCTCAGATGCTGTGATTTGGTCTCACTGGCCTCATCCTCCTCTTTCATTTTTACACAGAGTAAACCTTGCCCAGAAAGCACATTTTTGCATGACAGGGTGAACGTTCTGTGTCTGAGTCCATTATCTCAGGGCACAGAGGATCAAGCTTTTAAATTCAGTTCTCTTGCCCCAAAGCCTGCTACCAGCAGTGATCCTATAGCTTCCACCAGCCTGGCACAGACAGCCCTGCTCCTGTGAGCACCAGGCCAGAGTGGGTGACAGGTTGACAAGGAAATGTGCACATGGATCTGACTGCACACTGCTCCTGCTGCTTGCACATTTTAGGAATGTGTTTATCTTCTTTATAAGAAGATAATAATCTTTCAGCAAGCACTTGAAATAATCATACAAATAAGTACTTCTGTATGGTGTTCAACCATAAGCATGAGGGAGGTGATGTGACTTCAACAACCTCTGATTTTGAAACACTGGCTTGTGACCACATGCTGGACTGTGAACCAGCAGCTAGCCAGGCTTACACTTGGGCTTTCCAAATAAATTCAGATTAATAGAGAACAAGTTCCTCCTCTCCCTGCCTCTTTCACAGCCTCTAAAACCAGATGCCCAAGCCTGCTTTGACACATGTGTACCACCTGAGCCTTTCACCAACATTACTTGTCATTAACAAAACATAAACCAGTGGTCACATCTTAACGGGAAAAGTTAAATCTCTTTATGCAGTTAAATAAAGATACCTTGTCCAGTCATTAAGAAGTGATTAACTTATCTAAGAAATAACAGCACTAGTGCTGTCAGACTGGCACACAAACACTAAAAAGAGCAGGGATCAGATATCATATTAGGCTAATTATAAAGAGAAGAAAAGACAAGCAGAAGCATAAAATAGCCATGTGGATAGTATTTTGCTGGATTTTTTTCTTTGCACAGAAAAGGCTAAACACATTCCACAAAAGAGAAATATGAGTATTAAAAACAATCCTCTTCTGGTTTCATTCATTTAGGGCTGTACGTGAGAAGGCAGCACACGTTCAGGCAGCCTCACGGGTTGTGTGAAGCAGCAGCCAACTCCTCACACAGACTAAGCTTCTTAAACCTAACAGAAATCCTTACATCTCTGCACAATCAACCTGCAGCACAATTCCAGGTCCTGGAGTCTTTGCAGAGCAGAGGAAGCAAGGCAGAACAGCCCATTCCACACACCCCCTGCACACACCCTTGCCATGGCCATGTTCCTCTTCTGGAGCAGCCACAGAAGCTCCTGAGCGTTCCTGGAGACCAGGTACACTCAGTTTCTTGTGATTCTGGTGTGTTCACAGAGCCACCTTGCCAGCCCCGAAGTCCAAAGATGCTTGATTTTCATCAGCAAGAAACTGAGTGCCCTTCCTGCAATTTCTACCCTCTTCACCCTCCCAGAAATGAGGTTTATCCTCCTGTCCTAGTTTTGGCTTGGACCTGGAGGTTATTCTATACCACTGCACGTCATTGCCAGGGGTGGGGGAAACAGACTCTCAGGCTTCTGAGAAGAATGTGTGGTGCTGCCCACCCTTGTTCCTTGTCCACCCTTGTTCCTTGTCCACCCTTGTTCATTGTCACTGGGTTGCAGTGAGCATTTTTGCATGTCAGCACCCTCTCTTTTGTATATTAATGTTGTTGTTACTGATCATTTTCTTATCTCAATGCTGTTTCCAGTAAATTGGTCTTATCTCAACCCATGATCTTCACCTTTTGTGCCTTCAATTCTCAACTCCATCCCACTGGAGCAGGAAGGGGAAGGGCAAGAGGGGAGCGAGTGAGCAGTGTGTAGTTTGGGAGAGTCTCAGTGGGGGCACTGAATTAGGGAGAACCATTTCTAAACCACAACACTTCTCACTGCCATCCACTACTTGGATGGTCTCTACCTGCATATCCCCCTTCCCCACCGCACCCAGTGGCTTTCAGTGCATGGTGAACATCGTTTCTGCAGCATTCATGCCATCCTCACTAAGGCAAGGTTAATGGGCTGGCTGTCCAACACCTTGTGCATTTCACTCCCAGGTTATATCTGGGGAAAAAGCTCAACTTCTAAGACCAGGAGACAAAATCCAATATATCAAGACAGAAGGCTGTCAAGAGGCTGAGGGAGCTGGGGTTGTTTAGTCTGGAGAAGAGAAGGCTTAGAGGAGACCTCATCACTCTCTTCAACTACCTGAAGGGAGGTTATAGCCAGGCGGGGGTTGGTCTCTTCTCCCAGGCAACCAACAACAGGACAAGGGGACATGGGCTCAAGCTCTGCCAGGGGAGGTTTAGGTTAGATGTTAGGAAGAAATTCTTTACAGAGAGGGTTATCAGGCATTGGAACGGCCTACCCAGAGAGGTGGTGGATTCACCATCCCTGGAGGTTTTTAAAAAGAGATTGGACGTGGCCCTTAGTGCCATGATATAGGAATTGGAGTTGGATCAGGGGTTGGACGTGATGATCTTGGAGGTCTTTTCCAACCCAGTCTATTCTATGATTCTATGATTCTAAGATGAAAGCACCAAAGTTCTAGGGTCCTCACTGGAGAGAGAAACCTGTTCCCACGAGAGGGATGGCTGTGGCGGCTCTTCCTGCTCCCGGGTTTGTGAACCACATGAGTCTTTTCTCACTCAAAACACAGTGAAGTGATTCTGTCCTTAGGATGACAAAGACCCAGATTGAAGTCCCTCTTCTACTAAAATTACAGCAGAAAATTGACCCTATTTTCTGAAGGATGCTCCAAACCAACCCTCCCTACCTTATACAGCCAGTGCCTTCATCTGCTGAACACGAGAAGTCCTTGTTCTGTGCCCACCACATCTGCAGACATGCAAGATCCAATCAGCTTTTTTGGAACACAGGTACTGAGCACCAGTGAGGGGCCACCCTACCACCCATGGATGCAGCTGAATGCCTGCTGCACACAGAGTGCACATAACTACCTGTGATAACGTTTGAAACCTGGCAAAATCTTGGCACTTGAGAGACTTGGGAGGCAGAAAGCGGGGTGCCTAGCAGTGGGAGGAACCTCTAGAATTAAGTGGGGATTGTGAGGGTCTGAATTTTGACTTTAGGGTTTAAACATCAGTTTAGTGGGAACAGATGAGATGCAAACACAGCTGTGGGCAGACAGCTGTCCACTGTGCTCCAACACCCAGCCAAGCACAGACCTGCCCGTCCCTTCCAGCCAGGGACAGCAACAGCTCCCAGCTCTGCAGGGGATGTGCTGATGCTGAAGAGATACCCATCTTCTCATCCCACCACTCAGGACCTCACTCACAACAAAGTTCTCCAACACAACTGAAGTACTGACCCGATAAGCAGAGGTCAGGACCTGTGTCTGAATGATTGGTACAGCCAGAAATATCTCATCACTGTTGGAAAAAAAGGGAAGTGGTTTTCCATTTTTAATACTTGCATCCTCTTTAAAGCTTTTTTTGCCAAAAACTCATATTAATAGTGATGGCAGATCCTACTTTCCTTGAGGTAATGCCAATTTTCGTGCAATTTTTTTTACATAACTATAGTGTTATTGAGGAACAAGTAGTAAGTGATAGATACTTTAATGTAATATGAGTCAATAAGTATTTATATGTGCTTTATGACTTAATCAATATTGCTACATTAGCAAGAATAAATATCGTGTTTCCTTTTCTACTCTGGGAAAGAACAAATAAGGAAAGTCACATTCTGAAGTTTAGGAATGAATAAACTCTCTGCATTGCCCAGACAATTCAGTAAATATCTGACATTCCTTTGTTCTCCAGAGCAAAGCAAGTACCTCCCTGGGCAGGGCATGGGGCAGTTGGCACTGGAGACTCGACTTGGGACTCCTGTTCAGTTTTTTTAGAGAGAGCTTCTTAAGAGGAATTTTAAAAAAGGAAACAGGCCCCAGCACACAGTGTGCATCCACTCCAGCATCCTGAATCTCAAGATGAAGGGCTTCGCCCCCTGAGCAAGAGAAGGTTTTACCACTGAAGAACAAGAGGAGGTCACCAGCACCTCCCTGAGCTGTGCCCAGCCCTGCACCCTGGTGAAAGGAAAGGGCAAAGTGCTCCTGGTTTACTACAAACCATTCACTGCTGCAAAAGCTGTAGGTTGTGGCAGGCATGAGGCATCCATTTTTATTATGGACACAAACTTTCCCACCAGTTATTTGTTCTGCAGTGCTGTCCTCACCCAATGCAGCAATGAAACCCAGCCCCTACAGCAAGGCATTCATCCTACACATCCTACATATTCATCCTCCAGTGGCAGGCCTTCAGCTGGAGCAAACCTGCTGGGAAAGCTCATCCCCAGCTCATCTCTGCACTTGCTGCCCCTCAAGTCAGTCATACTCCTGGTTTATCCTGTTTCACCCCTGGATAACCTGTTATCTTTGCACAGTGCAGTGCCACGTCACCTCACTCCCGATGGATCCATGCAGGGAGTGAGATCCAGCACATGCAATCTGAGCTTGAGCACCTGGATGGGATACAGGATAAGACTGGCTTCTGATACTTCCTTTGAGTATCCCCGAACTATGCCAGAAGAAAGAAGTCCACTCCTGTGAGTGCTGCTGGGAGTCAAATCCAGACAGGATCTGAGAACACAATAAAGATCTTTGTGCTTACCCCAAAACCCCCCAAGCAAGCACTATCCATTTCTGCTCTTACAGTTCATGTTTCCAACACCATATTTCAGGGCTTCACCTTGAAGACACCAGTGACATGCCCAGCCAGGTACATTCCAGGGAGTTTAGGCAGAATCTTAATTTACCTCATCTGATTAAAGACCCTCAAAGCAGGTCTCTGTAGTGGCCAATGTCCCTCTATGTACCCCCGCACACTGCCTTCCCCTGCCACACCACTCGTGCAGCTACAGAGAGTCTCTCACTTAAAAACCTCATTCCAACACTCAAAGACCTGAGATGGAGAATGTGGTGCCTTCCCTCACCAACCCTCACCAGCCCAGCTCCGCAGAGACTTTCTCTTTACTTCTGGTCGGCCGCAGGCTCAGCCTTCAGCAGGGGGTCTCTGTGCTACACGAGGCCAAGCTGCAAAGTGCACCTGAGATATTTGGGACTTGGGATGCTATTGATGAGCTCTTCTAGAGGACATAACCTCTGGAAATTCAGTCACTGCGTATTACTTTTACATTGGGCTGGAGCCAAGCTGGTTTTATTGCCATCCTCCACCGCTGGCCTTCTGAGCTACTTAAAACTTGGACTATTCTCTTAGAACTGGGCTATAAGGTTGTGCCAGCCATGCTGAAGCTCTGCTAAACCTGTTTGGGGCTGGCTGGGGTTTGGGTCTCCCAGGCAGGAACTGCCTGCTCCCACTTGACAGCACCAGCTGAGTTAAATGCAGCCTCTTCCACTCCACTGGGCTTCTCCTCCCCTCCCATCACACCAGGATAACCCCCTCAGCTATTCCCTTGCCATTCTGGATTTACTCTGGTTTCTGTGGGGTCAGAACCTGACCTTACAAATCACTAAGCCAGGACTCACGTAAGGACAGGAGAAGGGAGAAAAAAATCTCCTCTATGCTCAGTTTGGAGAGTTTGGCAGCATTTGTTTATTTTTAACAGATTGCCACCGCCACATTTCAGCCCTTTTCCTGTTGTGATCGTTAGAACCTTTAACTGAATCATAAATCATTTATTAACATTTGGTGTTATACTAATTAAAACTGTTCCATGTATGTATTATTAATTTCTCCAGCACTTCTTGTGAAGGTGACGTTTTTAGCTGGCTTAGCAAAATTCACCATAGTAAATAAGGAGAAACTCATTTCCAGGCAATTAGGCTTGCAGAAAAATAAGTTTCTTAATGAAGGGGACGATCATTACAAATTTTACCTAAATAAACAGGGTTTCTTAATGGTAACTCTTCAAGCTAAGTAAACAGATTGGTGTAGTAATGTCCTAAGCAATACTTAAATGTAACTGTTTAATAAATTGGTAAATTACTCATTTCATCTTAGAACGAAATGGTAATATTGTAGTAATAACCTAGTATATATTCTGTAAATATGAAGCATTATCACTTTAGCTCTGAAGAAATCACCACAGTGATATGTCAGCATTGATCTAAAACTGCAGCATTTTATCTCAAGTTTATTACCCATTTTTGAGAATCGCTGAGATTTTCAGAGCATAATGGCAATAAAAGAAGAATTTAAAAAGCGCTTAAATGTGCATAAGTTAATCAGAGGTATCCTCAGGGGGAAAAGGAAATTTGGTAAAACATGAATTATAACCATCATTTAAACTTACTTTGGACACTAGAGATAATAAATGGCACCATAATTTAGAAATAGCTTTTAACATCAATGACTGTAAGAGGCACTTTACTGTTCATAAGAATTGCAAAGCAACGGTGCTGAGGCCAATTTTATTAGCCATTTTTTTCTTTATAAAAGCAATCCCACCATTTCCAAACTGAGCACACAGGAACAAGAGTTACGTGTTAATATGCAAAATGCATTTGAGGGTGTTTTTTTTTTAAATAGCCAGCAATAAATTTACTAAAAGATACAGTCTGGAGACAATTGAATGATCATTGAAGAATAAAGCCCGCTCAGAGTTTACATATTTGGGAAGAGCAGATAAGAGGAGGGATAGGAGGGAGAGAAAATCGTTCATACATCCCTATTTACTGGGGAATGTCGCAGCACTTCCGAGCGCAGGGGAGCAGCCGTAAATCAGCGGAGGCAGCGCCGGCGGAAAAAGGCTTCTCCTTCGAACTTTTCACGGCCGGCAGTGCATCCAAGGCTCAGGGCGGCCCGTACAATACCCTATTAACATGCCCCTTTCCCGGCGACAAGAGCCCTCTACAATGCAGCTTTCAGAGCCATCAATTATCAGACCTCCCACCAATAAATTTTGGCCAGGCAGGACAAGAGGCCCTTTGACGGAGCGGCAGCGCAGGCGTTATTTGGGGGGTCCCGCTGCGGTGCCGCATCCCCGCCTGGCCCTGGGCAGCAGCGACGCGGCCCCCCAGGTATCTCTGGGGGTGTGACCCCCCACCGGCCCGTGCTGGAGGGCACCAGGCAGGAGAGAGGCAAACAAGGCTTTACCCCGACAGCGTATGTGTTCATGGAATGGGCAAACAAACTCAGCTCAAGAATTAAAATCTAATTTAATTGGTTTCAGACTAATCCTGTATCTCGAGAATAAGAGAGATTAATATTCTTGAGACTTTCCATGTCTGAAGCATCCAAGATCCTCGAGACATGAAGAAGCCCTGCTTGGCAGAATGGGCTGTTAAGGCTGAAACTCAGGAGAAAGCAAATATCTATATTTTAATTATTTCAACCCCGGCCTCTTAGCATAATCAAGATCTAACTACAGTCGTTATCCCACGTTGCCAAAGTGACTCCTTCATGCTCTCAGAGCTGCTGGGAGGAGTCTCAGCTCTCCAGCTTGTCCCCCAATAGTTTCTGGAATGAGATGTGGTTACACACCATTCCAAGATAAAATAAGGTCACTTGCACAATTTCCAGGGAAAACAAATTCCAGGCAACCTGGTAACAGACTGTTACTGATTTTGTGTTGATGTTGGGAAGATAAATTCTACCACTAGAAGAGCCACAGCACAAAAACTGAAGCTGTACAACAGAATATGTAAGAAACAGGGAAGCATCACACTGATTCCTGAGAGCATCCTCTGCTCCAGGACTTTGCCTTGGCCTCCAGCAAAGCACATTTCTAGAGGGAGAGAGATCCCTCTGAAAGTAAAGAGAGAGGATGGGAGCAGGTTTTTTGTTAAGTTTGAACAAAGAGAAACCAGGAGGTAAAGTAATCCTGAATCTCCTGTATAGGACTCAGCAACATTAAGCAAACTGGTTCTAAGGGCTAGAAGCTAAAATATACAAATCCAGGCTAAAAAGAGAGAGAGAGAAAAAAAGAGCAATATATTAATTTTTACTGTGGCTGTGATTAAGCACTTAAATTTTGAATCGATTCTTCATCATTAGGGATATTTCATTCAAGACTGGATTACTTTTTAAACGAATTATCTTAGCTCAAATAAGGCTATATTCAGAAGAAATTTAATACCTGTATAATTAGACGCTGAATTAAGATGACCTTGCCATGGAACAACTACATTTTAATTTATTCTTCATAATTAAAAGCAAATCTCCAAATACCTTAGGCTGATTTTTTTAAACACCCGTTTAATCCTGTTGTTCTAAACGGACATCTTAAAACGCCAGAGGTTGGTACCAAAAAACTTCTGACCCTGGGATTCCTTGAAATCTGGCAATATATTTTTAATTAGAGAACTCGAGTGCTGTGCTCGTTGAGCTAGGGAAGCACTGCTGAAGCAAGCCTTGCGATCCTTTTTAAGACCAGTTTAAAACCGGAGACTTGGGGGGGACAGGAGGATGGATAGACAGGCTGTGTCCCCCCGGAAGGTGCTGCATCCCCTTGAGTTCCCAGCAGCTGCTCCTGTGAAAACAGCTCTGCCATATTATATCTGGCATCAAAACGAGCAACGTGGCGCTTGGATTTTGCATGACGACAGCACCATTTCCACCTACTCTTTTCCCTCCCCATTAGCGGGTATTTTGCCTGTCGCACCAGAAGCAAGCCTGCTATTTTGATGCCACCAAAGAACTGGGATCTGTGCGTTCGGGTCTGTGTTTGCTCCCTGCAGCTGTGTGCAGCACAGCCCGAGGGGATCCTCTCCAGCACTGCCCTTGAGCGGCACTCAAAGCCCACGGGGGGGTCATTGCAAGCCCAGCCAGCCAAAAATACACTGCTCTGTCCAACCGCCCGGCGGGAGCCGCGCCCCCGTCGCCTCCAGCTCCCGCACGGAGCTGTCGGTCCAGACAAGCATTTGTACACGCAACCAGGACAGCTAAACACACCCGTTATGAAGATGAAAACTCAAACTGAAACGTGCACTGAAGCATTTGGCAGCCAACAAGATTGTTAAATGGGGCCCGTGAGCCAGATTTTCAGTAAATCAGAACAGCTCTATGAACTCTCTGTCCCAGCGCACGAGGATTCGTCGAACAGCTCAGCAAAGACTTATACAGCAAACATCACGACACAGCGAGTTCCTCATGCTGCCCCAAATCTGACAGACCCTGCTGTTCCTGGCACTTACACAGAGAGAGGGCAAAAAATTCCCTCCTGGCTCTCCCTGAGCTACAGCAGGGCTGATCAGGAGTGAACAGCCCGAGTTTATTGGTGTTATTCAAAATTGACTTTTGCCTCTAAACCAGACCTGACTGTTGCACGGGTACTTACTGAGCACGGTGCAGGAGGCTGGATCCTCGGCTGCTTCAGTCGCTCTCAGCCCATTCACTCCCTGGCAAGAGCGATGCCAATTCCGATCAAACCCTATTGTACACTAATGACATTCAGGCAGCACAAGCCAAGCACTGGGAGCAGCTGAGCTCTCCCACTGCCTGGTGGGTTCAGGAAGAGTTACAGGTGTAGGATTTGGCTTGGCTGCTTTGTTTTTGCCTCATCTGTTTTCATACATGTTTGAGCCTTCCACGACACATCACTAAACTCTAGACACAAAAATTATCTTAAAGGAGATTTATTTTTTCAGAATGAAGAAAGAAAAAAAAAATGCTACTCTCTGACCAAGTGTAATCTATAAAAGGTAAAAGCTTGACACTTCCACAGCTACTTTAAGAGACCCCCTCCAGCATGTACCCCATCAGCGGGTGTCAGCCTCTCGCCCTACCTGGGGGCAGCACAGCGGGCACCCCTCCCAGGGGCTGGGATGCGGCGGAGCCCCCGCGGCAGCCCCGGGGGACGGACACACAGGCGGCCGAGCAGGTGGCTGCACTCACTGCCTCTCCCACCTGCTGCCCCGTGCCGAGCTACAATGAACTTGTCAGGCCGTGCTATTGTCACCGAGCACAGATGTCGCTGAGCAGCACCGCCCGCGTCCCGTTTGCCCGGGGGTGCTCCAGCCGCTCGCTGCGAGTCGCTGGTGGAGCCGCTCCTAAGATCATCCTGTCGTTCAGAGGGGATTCGCCTGGGTTTCCTCAGGGCCCATTTCTCTTCCTTTCACCCACCTTCTTCAGCTGTTCCATAACCACTTCTTACTCCACTCTGCAGGATTTTTGAGTCCTTCTTGCCGTGTTTTAGCATGTTTGCTGTTTTTTGTCTTGCCCAGTGGGCAGGTGATTTCACCACGGAGCTGTCCCAGTGCTTACTGTCTAGTGCAACCCCAAAACACTGCACAGTGCACTGTGCACTCCATTTCTGCCCCTCAGCATGAACTTATGCCAAACCATTTCCATTTCTATGGCAATATCTGGCTGCTTGCTCACATACAGCCCCACTGCACTGTGGTTTTATACACAAAAAAGATTTCTTTTCCACTTAAAAGTCCAGCAGAGCCTCATGGCAGAGCTTCCTTCCCACTGCTCCAAGCATCCTGATGTCCCTTCCCTCCCACTGCAGCCCTGCACAGCCATTCCCCAGCTCTCTCCCAGATGTTCCCATCACTTCCACTTCCAGCTTTGCTCTTCTTTTTTACTCCTGGCTCTCTCCTTCCTTCTCAGTTTTCTATGCATGGACAGAGGTCTAGGATATCTCCTTTCACTGACCTTCACCTGCAGTTTTCCCACTTACTGCACTTCCATCAGTTCCTGCTCTCCAGCCCCACCAGCTTGTGCTCCATTCACCCTGAATCCATCAGAGGTTTCCCACCTCACTCACTGCCACAACCAACAGGGCCAGAGCATACATCACACTTCATGTGCATTTCTACCTCTGCCCCTTAACCCATAGTTAATTTTAAGTGAGAAGAAGGAAGAGTCTTGGCCAGAGAAGAAGAGCAAAGCAACAAACACTACTGAGAAGAGGAGCCAGTGGAGGTGTTCCAGCTGGAAAGCTGCAGACTGGCATGTAAAGAAAGAAAGGTGGCAGAAGTAAACAGAGACTGAGGCAGGGTCTCTTTGTTTCATCTGAACTAGTGAACAGTGATTTGTGTTGTGCACTTCAACGTGGTTTCCTCTGGTTTAGTTCCCACTCACAGAAGTCCCATCTGAGCTGTAGGACCACAAGCCTGGGTCTGACAAAGGGCTGAGAGACTCTGCTCTGTGTGGTAGCAGAAGACAACTGCCCTTGCAGACCTCTCTGGGTCTGGCAGGGTGAACAGGGGAAATTAGTTGTCCATGTGAATCTTGAACTGTACAGGAAGATAAAAGCTTGAATGGGGGAACAGGAGATTTGTTCCAGAAGGATCTCCCTCAGAGCAGTTTGAGAGTCAGTCACACAGACAGTCAGTCACAAACTCCATCTAAGAATGTTTTTGAGAAACTGTGGTTTCAAAAAGAGTCCTGACATAAGGAAGGGACACAGGCTGCTTTATTTTCCCTGCCTTATTCGGTGTGGCAGTAAAAAGAGGGCAGTGATTTTACTCCAGCCTCTCCATGCAGCAGAACTACATCTTTTCCCCAACGATCACTCGGCAGAGATGGAGACAGAAAAGGTCAACTTCATAAAGATCAATGTAGGAAAGCCACGAGCATGACAAGGCAGAAAAAAGCCCCTAAAATCCTACAGTCTCTACCCTTGATGGTTTAGAGGAGGATCGTGTTTCAGATCTGCAAAAAGGTCCTGCAAATGTTTTTATCCTGAATACTTCACTTATTCCAAGTACTCTGAACTATTTCAGCCTAGGAGGGGTGGAAAAGGCTTTTCCCCTGCTTGTGCTCTCAGAGATAGTCTTCTTTTGCCACATGGAACAGTAGCATGAGGCATGTGTGCACTGGGCTTGATGGCTGTAAAATGGAGTTTCAAAGTGAAACCACTAACCCTGACATGCCAGTTCAGAACTGAAAAGTCTCCTTCCCCACCAGCCCCATGCTCCTCGTTGGCCTCCTGCTGAATAAAGAGGCCAAATTCAAGTTGAAAGCATTCCTGATGAACAGTCTGAGGACAGGAGAACCTTCACAGCCCATGACAATCTGGAAGCAATGCCGGGTACAACAGCTGCTCTGCCGGAGCACCGAAACAGCAAAGCTCCCCAGTGCAATGCGGCAGCCTCAGCAAGCGAGTCCCCGACTGTGCAAACTGCTTTCAGAATCAATTACCCATCTCAGCTTCTCTGGGCAAGATGCAACATCCCACTTTTTTTCCTCTGCAACTCTTCAAAAAGAAGACAGAGCAACATTAGGATGCCATTTGAGCAGTAAAATGCTGAGGGGTCTCTTGGCTCCCGGTGGAGAGCAAACATGCACCTGTGCAGAGAGGAAGGCTGGAAGCAAAGGAAATCTGGGAGCAGAGGGCTAAGCAGCTGCCAAAACTGACCCAAATTAAAGGCTGAGGAGCTGCACAAGAACAGAAAGACCACAAGACCAGGCTGTAACCCAAGAGATGGCAATGTGTGCTGCAGCCAGGAACGGAAAGGCAACATGGAGACAGGATGCCCACAGAAGACATGTCACGAGGAAGAGAAAGAATATTTTAAGAAACTCCAGAAAAAGCATGACCAAGTACTTTGAAATTCTGTTCAGGAGCACAGATCAGGATAACCCATGAAGCAGGATGCAGGACTGCAGCTCCTCTGACAGATTTTTAGATGCCAGAATGAAAACAAGATGAATTACCAATAGGTCTCCGCTGTCTGTGAAGGAACCATCTCCTGCACATCACCCTGCAGATGCACCCACCTGCCTGCCCATATGCCAGCCTCAAGGGTACAAAAGACATAAGAAAAGGGACTTGACAAAAAGTCTTAAAGGAGCACTGTTGCCTGCTCCCAGTCTTCTGCTCTGTGACAGTTAAAGCATCCCCATCCTCTCTGCTTCTCCTCTGCCCCCAGAGCCAGAGTTGGGTGCACGTTTGGAGGGGACAGGGAAAGAGCTGGCATAGAAGAACAGCACAGCCTGGTGCCTTTGCCTGTGGGCTGTAGGCAGGGAGCTTCATTCCAAGCTGCTCCTGGGATACCTTTTGTCCAGAGCTAGAAACATTTTCTGCTGCGACAAAATTCCCTATTTTCCATTTTTCCAAGGGAAGCACAGCTCATGCAATGGCTCATGACACACCTACCCGCAGCAATGGAGTGAGAGATGCTGCTCCCCCACCCACTCTGGCCTCACATCCCCCTGGCGGGGTGCCAATGTGGCGAGGACCACGGCACATGCTCAGCCCTACGCAGGCAGCCTTGGAGCCCTTGCTCCGTCCCACCACTCCAAGGGAGTTGAAGGATTCTTTAATTATTAACTACTTTGCTTTGTTTTCCCACTTCACTTGAAAGCATGGGCTCTTTGGAGGCTGAGAGCAGCTTAACAGAGCACTAGCCCTGGTGGGACCAGGCATGGGACTGGCACCAGCCGTACCCACCCTGGGCTGTGTATTCCTTACAGGCTGCTCCCATTACCATTAATGGGAACGACGCGTGCAGACGAACGAGAGACTGTAATGTCTTTGTATTATACCACCAATTAAGTTCTCAGGGTCATGTTCTCAGCTGATGTAAAGTAGATGAGATCCACTGAACTTAATGGATCTTTGCTGATTTACACCAGCTGAAGACCTGGCCCTCTCACTTGTATTGAAACAGCCAAATCATACCAGCAGTCCTAGTGTTTAACAGCATTGTACTCTAGCCAGGCTTTTCTATCACTCCAGTCCATAAACCACAAACTTTATTAACTAATAATTAGTCCTTCAGTTAAGTTTCAGGCTCATGTTTTAAGAACTGCTGCCCTTAGGGCAGGTGTGTAGTTTTGAAGAGATCTGAAGGTGTGGGAGAGAAGCCGAAGCGAGGCACTGCCAGGCTGCCCTGAAAATGCAGAGGGTCTTTTCACAACCAGGTTGGCACCTACTGCCTCATGAAAGTACCTGGGAGTTCAGCACCTTAAATTCAAGCTGAGGCATCACTCTTGCAAACACAGAGTTGATTTTAACTACACAACTTTTAACAAGGCTCACGAGCTGTGCAAAGACGGGCCTGGGTGCAAGTATCTGCCTGAGAAGGGCACAGCGTAAATGCTGGGGATCGTGAAGCTGTAAAGCAGTACCTGCATGCACAGAGCAGTTCTGGCACAGGGTAAGCAGGGTGATTTGGAAGGACAGACTAGTAGTTTCACTCTTTTTTTTTTTTTTGCAGTTATACTGGTCAAAAAAATGATGTGAAGCTGGGCCACATCCTTCCCTTGTGCGCTGCTCTCTGGATATACTTGACACCCAGGTGTCAAGTATATCCAGAGACAGACAACACACTAGCCTAATTAAGGTGCTAAGCTTGGGAAGAATGGTGGATTGAACTGTAAATAAAATAGTAATTTTCTAATCGTAGATTAAAACACAACCTCCCAAACAGCTTCAGCAGGTACACAGTTTGCTCCTTTTCTTCCTTCTTTGTCTGGATTGAGTGAAGCACATCAAGTGCCTTTCTGCCACCAGAAGGAATAAAAGCATTGTTGTGTAAAGAACTGGGGAATCATGACAGCCCACCACACAAAGGTTCTCAACGAGGAATGTAATATGGACAGCTCTTACCGAGACGGTTCTTGTGCAATAACTTAAACAGTACAGATTACTACTTGGGGAAATAACAGACAACATAACTTTGAAACTTGAAAAGCTCTTTCTTCGTTGTAATCAATTGCAATAATCCATGTCAGTGATTTAGATGAAGATCAACTTTACCTTTCTTTGCTGATGACACAAAAATAAGAGCAATAAAAAACTTAAGTGCATTTGCACACAACTAATGGATTGGATGTGGCATGTGCCAATGGAAGTCGGTATGTATAATGCAGCATATACTGGATGCCAAATTAATGGGATCATTTGGGCATTCTGGAACACTTGTGGCATCGAATTTAAGTCATTTAAGGAGCCTGGCAGGGGTTGATGACCTTCCATTTTCAAAAGACTGAAGCAGCCTAGTAACACTGTAGGCAAACCATGGTAATGAATTTTATCCTCTCCATCCAGCTGCTATTTAGTCCAAAGATGAAAGACAATAAAACCAAGAAAATGAGATTGTGCCTGGTGTCCCTAATAAGAAGTATATGAAAATGGACATTCACCTGAACAGGGAGCTGGAGGTTTGGGCATACAGATGATGGACCAGACAGTCCAACCTTCTGCTAAGCTTGAGGACCTTCACCAGGCCACAGGGCTCACACCAATTTATCATGGTACTGCTTCCTATCTGGATTAGTCTCCAAAGGAAGCTGATCACACACAGAGCAAAATGCATCTCACTGCCAACATGTAACATCCAGAACTGCCCGATGGTGCAGAGATTTGTTCAAGCAGCTCAGAGGTGTGACAGAGCTGGAGATGGGGCAGTTTTCTCCCACATGCCCATTTCCTCCCAGCACACTGCTCCCAAACTCCAGCAAACTGGCCCAAGCTGGGAGGAAGCACAGGTACAGGCACAGGGCTGGTTTTGTGGGACTGGCTGGCACTGGGACAGAAGCAGCTGAGTGTGATCCCTGTGGTCTTGCCACTGGGTAGAGCAGCAGTGAAGGATCCAGCAAACCCCACATGCTGGCAATAGGTCACTGCATCTTCATGTGAAAGTGCGAGATGCTCCATAGTGGAGCAGAAACACTCTCCAGTGGACTCTGGGAACTAAATACTCGCAGGCTCAGGTCAGAACATTCACCAAGGGCCCACACAGCACCCTACAGATACTCCAGATGTTACTGGGAGATCTGTGTGAGTCCACTACTCAGAGGCAGAGTTCACTATTTATTTTAGTTTCTTCTTTTGAAGAATGGCCTAAAGTCTGGGCCTGTGAGGGTGTTGGATCCTGCCCCACTCAGCACCCCAGCAAGCTCAGGCCCCGCTCGGTGCAGCACAGAGGGTGGACACCCAACATCACCAACACCAAAGTGTCCAGGACTAGGTTCGACAGGGCTTGGAGCAACCTGGTCTAGTGGAAGGTGTGCCTGCCTAGGGCAGGGGGTTGGAACTAGATGAGCTTTAATGTCCCTTCCAACCCAAACCATTCTGTAGTTCCGTGATCACTCCACAATCCCAGTGTTTCCAGCTCTGAGCACATCCTACAAAGGGCACGTGGACATTTTTGAATGCACAATGGAGAGATGCCTTTAGGCAGATGTCTCATATTGCCACAATGACCTGGGGAGAATATTTTATTTCTTATCCTTAAATTAAATTCATGGGAGTATATATCTAAATATCACTACTGCTAACTTAACAGCAGATTTTTAAGACATCTGAAATGCCTAGAAATGCGGAGAGACCCCCTCAAAAAGGAGGAAAAGCACATAGGTGCCAAAATGCCACAAACTGCACTATAGCCCTGCACATCAAAGCTACCTGAGTGCCTCCAGGAGGCAAATTCAGATCCTTAAAAACAAGTGGGCACCAAATAGAAATATTTATTCTGCTGCTGAGTCAGGAAAAAGTTAGGAGCTTACTGGACTCAAGAGTTGGGCAAGGGAAACACACAGTATTGAAAGGAAATGCCCCAAATACCTAAACCAAAGGGGGGGGTTATATACCTCTTCTCCAAAAAATGCCCACCTGCACAGAAGCAAATACATCATCTACCTGGTCCAACTTGCTCAGGCAAGACATAAGGAGATTACTCATCAGCAGTGGGGATGATTTTAGTGCAGAAAGGAGAATTCATAGGTGTGAGCAAGATGTCAACCTCAGTATTATTTATGTCAGCTATAAACAAACTAAATTATGACCTGGCTGAGCAAAACACTTTTGTAAACCAAGGCTTTGAATATTGTGTAGTTTGCATGTTTAACAGGACCAGGCTTTCATCAGGGAGTGGAGGAGAGCTAATAACCCATTGATTTTAAGGCCCATTTAGAAAAGAATTGCCTATACAGATCTGATCACCATGCATTACTTTGTAACATCTAATACCCTGGGCACAAAATAATGCTGAGAGAGGCAAATTGTGGAGCCATTTTTGTCCTGAGAGGGGTTGTGCATGCGGGCGTGGTACAAGAGCTGCTTTGGGCTGGGGCTTAAAGCAAAGTCAGGAGGAGTTCTAAAGAAATGGTCCGTGTTCCTCCAGTTATGTCGAGCTCTGCCTCGTTTATCCCCCCACTCGGCCCTAGATGGGAAATTACTTACACACATGGTTCAGCAAAGTTTGGAAAGCAAGCTGCCCAAAGTTAAGTTCCATTGCCGATTCAATAGTCCTTAACTCTCACTGCACTTTTCCATCCTTGGTCAACAAACACAAGTTTTTCTGGGCTTAAAACTTCCAGATGGGGGGGAGAGTGAGTACATAGTGTGGGCTTTACAGGGCACAAATGCACAGAGCTGTTTCACTTGCAGATTTGAGTCTGCTTCGGAAAGATCATCCGAAAGCTAAGAATCATCCATTTCATAGCAGCATCAAGAATCAACAGATTAAAACTCAGCTTGATGGGATGTGCAGCATCTTCAGCACTCTCAGACCACATCTCCATCACAAGACTTTCACTGCCTACACTTAAATGACTCCCTGTGAAATAGCCCCACTGCAATACAGCCGCAGGAGCTGCTGCTGCCCTCACACTGCCTGCACTCCACCGGTCTCATCCTCTGCTGACTGGAGTCTTTTAAGGAGTCTCCCATGGAGGTAAAGGAGCATTTTGTAATGAGGGGGAGGGTGAAAGAAAAACCATGTTCCCCCACAATTAGCCAGGGCCCATGCTGCAAGAAGGCTGTTTCAGAAGGTGGGAAGTCAAACAGCTGCTCAACTCGAGTTGTCCACCCCACAGCCCACGTGCAATATGTGGACAGGTCAATCAACAGGATCAGGACAACAACCAGCCCACCCCCAAAAGGTGTCCTCTCCTCGACAGGGCACTCACATCCTCCTTTATACCAAGGATTACATTCTTTGGTACAAAGAGGCTCAAACTGGTGGGGTCTAAAGTCCGTGCAAGCCCTCATGGGGATCTCTCTCCATTGACAGACCTTCAGAGATACAGAGCAGGGACCATCAGACAACCCTGTCACACCTGAACCAGGCTAGCAGGGAACACTGCTCTCATCCACAGAGAGAAATACTGTGTGTATATTCCAACTGGTGTTTTCCCGAGGCTCCTGTAAACACTGGATTAGCTGGACAGAGTAATTGGAGGTAGCCCCCACTTCTCTCCCCTCAGCACCACCGCACAGACCAGTTGCCCTGTACTGCCCACACATTCTTGTCTTACAAGATGTGGATGCAAGAGACAGTCTGTCTCACTCATCCTCAGCACAGCTCAAATCCTCGAGAACACCTCCTCGGGAACAAAGACACCAGCAAGCCCAAGGCAGCCCCCACGACGCAAATCCCACTATTTGATGACTCGTCAGACAGCTGAAAGGGAAATTTGTTTCTGGTTTCTGAAGTCCTTTGACAAATTGTGGTGCCCCGAGGCTCAATCCCGCTGCCCGCTGCTGCCTGTGGGACCCCGAGCCCTGCCTGGGCTGTCCCCGCCGAGTTCAGACCCCCATGGCACTGCCGTTCGTAACAGGGCTCTAAGCAGACGGTGCTTTGCGCAAGATCCTCTCCTGCCACGGAGCTCGTTACTGCAGAACGCAGCATCATTTTGCTCTCTGCAAACACGCTGCTCCTGGCTTACAGCAGTTTGGGAAAAACTGCAGGGAAATCAGGAACACATAAGTTAATGGTTACGGGGTGCTCGAACAGTTAAAGAACAACGATGTGTTGAACACGATACAGCTATAGATGTTCGGGGGTACAGGTAGAACACAACACCAATACACACGTGAATATGGGTGGCCGTTTATTCCATCCCCATTCAGAGCTTGACTGTTCCACGTTTTCGCTAACACGCGAGTTTCTCCGGGCTGTTCTGCCTATGATAGCGGGGAGGTTTCTCCCTCTCTGCCCTGCATACACTGCTGATGCCGAGAGGAACGCCGAGGGCCGGCAGCCCTGGCATCGCCGCGCGGCGAGATAACGAAAGGACCAAATGGGACTAGGCTGGGGCTGGGGCAAGGCAGTCGTGGGGCTCTGGTGGGGACAGTGGAGCGGAGGGCGGAGATCCCCCGCATCTTGTCGCCCAGTATAGATTTCCCCGTTGTTTTTTTTTTCCTTCCCTGCCAGAGACTTTCCCTCGATCGGTGTTCCAGCTCAGGCCGCACATTCCGGCTGGTGAACGGCACTAGTCGAGCAGCTGCACGGCCCCAGCACCATCACCCCGCTGTGACTGGATTTGGCCCTGCTGTGGGACCTCCACAGCCTCCCCCCGACAAACCAAACCCCGGCTACGACCGGAGCCAGTGCTCTGGTCCTGCTGAGGAAAGAATTGGTCAAGGAAATATTTGCTCCATCCCTCGCTCTGTGCGGCCGCCCGGCCCTAAACCGCCCTGTGCCGCAGCCGGGACCGGGACCGCCGAGCCCAGGAACGGTGTTACACTCCTGCAGCCTCCTGGTGACCGTGGGAGCGGCAGAGCCCCCCCAGTCCTCCACCAGGAAACGCGGCCACGGCCGTGCCGGGTCCTGCCCAGGGCCGGTGGAAACCCGCACGGGCCATGGCTGCTTCCTAAAAATGTCAGTTTTGCAGCTTCCCCCGTGGCTGGAGGCCGGGACACCCGGGCCCGAGAACTACGGGAGGTTGTTCTTAAAAAATTCCCCCGCACCCCGGTGCTGGGGGCGGGCACCGGGAGCTGCGGCCGCCGCCGTCCCGCTGCCGGCGCGGTGCGCGCAGTGAAGGCAGCGAAACGAAAACCGCCGGGCCCCGCCGGCAGGAGCGGCGGGACCGCGGGGCAGAATTACTGGGACCCGGCGGGGCAGAATTACCGGGGCCCGGCGGGGCAGAATTACCGGGGCCCGGCGGGGCAGAATTACCGGGGCCCGGCGGGGCCTCCACCGGCGGAGCCGCGGCCCCGCGCCCCTCCCTCCCCTCGCTCCCACGCGGCGTTGCCGACCGTGTCCCAAACCCGGGGCAGCTCCTGGACGCTTCCCCCCCGCACCGGCGGCGCGGGGAGGGACCGGCAGCATCGCGTACCAGCGGCCTGGTCCCGCTCCGAGCCCGCCGGCCGCCCCGGGCCCACTGCCCGGTCCTCTCGCCGCCCCCGTTCCGGCCTCTCACCTCCGTCTCCGCCGCCCACCCCGCAGCGCCCGGCCCGGCGGGCTCTGCTCGGCTCCCCCGTCGCGGCGGCAGTCAGAGAGCGGAGAGGCGTTTCTAAAGAAAACGTTTATTTACACGTCTCGGCAAGTATAAAGTATTATACATGGTCTGTGTCAACCCCAAATCTTCTTTATTATGAAACATAAGGCGCTTTCTCGAGAGCCGGTGGCGCAGGGAGCAACTGCTGTTTCGGGGCGCTAAAGCTCATCGGCTGGGAAGGTGAGGACAGAACGGCGTGTGGTGCCTGGAAGGAGCCCTTATTACCACGGTGAATAAATTACAGCTGACATTAACTTCACCTGGGACAGATGGGAGCTACCGTTTTTCAGTTTAATAGGGTTTCCTAAGCTAATGAGTCATCACCGGCTCATCCGAGTCCCCTCCGCCAAGTGACAGGGAGGTATTTTTTCTTTACACTATTCTCAGAACAGGAAAAAAAATAGCCTTTTGTTCCAAAGCCAACACAAAATACCTATGTTCAGATTTCGATATAAATAATCGAGGTTTTATATAATTCCATATTAGTAGTGCCCAAAATCTCGATGCATAAATAAATTAAAGTATTAACACTTCTTACAAAAAGTGACATATTTCCCTTCCTAGTGGAACATCGACACAAATATACAAGCGGCTCCGCTCCGCGCCGGCCTCGGGGAAGCGGCTCCGGTCGGTCCCAGTCCCAGCCCCGTGAGCGCCGTTCGCCGCCCCCGCCCCCTGCCCCGTCGGGGGGGAACCGCGGCCCCGGGGCAGGGGGAGCTGCCGGCCGCGCTCCGCGGGCCAGTTCGCTGCGTGCCCGGGCTGCCGGGCTCAAACGAGGGAGGTGACCGGGGGGATCTTGGCACTCTCCTCCTCCCAGGGCTGCAGGTTCTGCAGCGCGAACAGCGACGAGTTGTGCAGGCACAGCGGGTCGGGCTGGATCGACTCGTTCAGCGACTTCTGGAAGGCGTCGTGCTGCAGCTGCAGCATCAGCCGGCTCGCCTGCTGCCGCTCGGCCTCCCGCTCCTCTGCCGTCTGCCGCCTGCCGGGGGACACGCTCAGCCCGCGCCCGGGACCCCGCGGAGAGCGACGGGCCCGGGGCCGCGGGACCCAGGCAGGGCGGCCGGCGCATCCCCCGCGGGCAGCGGGGCCGCGTCCTACCGGGGCCGGGAACACCGGGCGGGCGGCCGCCGCTCGACCGCCAACGGAGCGACTCCGGGAGGCGGGAAGCGCCTGTAAACCCGGTGTTTCACAGCAATACCGTTTCCAAATATTCCCCCGTTTTCTCCCAATATTCCCCCGATTTTTTTCGAATTATTTCCCCGTTTCTTCGAACAATTCCCCATTTTTTCGAATAATCCCTCGTTTTTACGAATAATCCCCCGTTTTCCGAATGGGGGACTATAAAAAAGAAAAATATAAAGATAGTAACAATAATAATTACGGTATTAAAATAATAAAAATTTACCCCCAACCGTTCGGCTGCCGGGAGCCGGCTCCGGGGGCGATCCCGGCCAGGCTCGCGGGGCGGCGGGCGGGGGACGGGGCGGCTCCGGGGGCGCGGGACTCACCGCCACTTGGTGCGCCGGTTCTGGAACCAAGTCTTCACCTGGGCGTCCGTCATCTTGAGGGACTTGGCGAGGGCAGCGCGCTCGGCCGAGGCCAGGTACTTCTGCCGATGGAAGCGCTTCTCCAGCTCGCAGATCTGCACCCGGGAGAAGGATGTCCGCGGCTTCTTGCGCTTCGGCGGAGTCCGGTTCTGGTAGGGATGCCCGATCCGCCGGGTCACCGTGAAGGGCGTCAGCGCCGCCGCCGCTGCCCGGGTGGGAAGCACAGGGATCAGCCCCGCGCCCGCACGGTGCCGGCCGCCCCCCCGGGGCCGCCGCTCTGCCCGCCGGCCGCCCGCGCCCCGCCGGCCCCCGAAGGGACCGCGGCTCCCCGGGGTCCCGCTTCCACCTCTCGTCGAAGGGCTGCGGAGGCGAGTGGGGCCCGGCCGCCCCCCGGGGCGCCCCGCGCTATCCACGCCGTGAGGAGAGCGATTTTTCGGCTCGCTCCGAGCGCGGGGGAGGGAAGCATCCAGCGGCCGCCTTTACTTTTATTCTTATTCGCATTACTATAATTATTTCGTTTTACATTTTTTATTGGCCCTTTCGTTGCTTGTCGGGAGCCGGCTCACCCGCTCCGCCCCGGCGCCTTACCTGTGAACCTGTCCTTGACGAAGCGCCTGCTGCTCTCCATCCAGGGGAAGTTGAGGCTGCCCAGACTGGGCACGGCGGGCATGGTCGGGATGGCGCTGGAGATGGGCGGCGGCACGGCCCCGGGGATGGGCCTGTGCGCCGGCACCCGGATCACGCCGGCCGGCGCCAGGCTGAGGTTCACACTGTACGATCCCGAGTCCTCGAAGGGCGCGGCGATGGCCGGGAAGGGGGCCGGCAGGGCCGGGTAGGGCGCGCCGCCGCGGCCGCCGGGGCCGCCCAGGAAGGTCGCGCCGTCGGGGCCCCGCGGGGGCGGCGGCGGCGGCGGCGGGGGAGCGCTGTCCTGCTCGGGGCTGTTGAGGATCTGGTCGATGCCGAAGCTGATGGGCTCGTGCTGGTGCTGGCCCTGCGCGGGCCCCGGCGGGTCCATCCTCGGCGGGTCCATCCTCGGCCGTGGCCGCTCTGGAGGCGCCGCCGCTCGCGCTGCGCTCGCGGCCCCGGACCCGCCGCGACACCAAACTTTGCGGAGCGCGCGGGCGCGCGCGCAGCCCCGTCCCCGCCCGCGCCCGCCGCGCGCCCCGCGCCGCGTGCGCCCCCGCCGCCGCCATTGGCCGCCCCGCCCGCCCCCCGCACGCCCATTGGCTGCCGCCGCCCCGCACCGGCCGCGCGCGCGGGCGCGGGGGCGCCGTGACATCACAGCGCGCGCGGACAATGGCCCCGCGCGGGGGGGCCGGGCCGGGCCGCACGTCGGGGGTGCACCGCGACCGCCCCGCACCGCCCGGTGGGCACGCACCGCCCACGGCCCCGCACCGCACCGCCCATGGCCCCGGTCCGGCCCTGAACCGCGCACCGCCCCGCACTGACCACGGCCCCGCACCGACCACGGCCCTGCAGTGCGCAGCGCCCCGCACAGCACTGACCACGGCCCGGCCCCGCCCCGCCCGACGGCTCCGCACCGCCCGACGGGCCCGGCTCAGCCCCGGCCTGACGGAGCCGCGACCCTCCGACGGTCCGCTCCGCGCTGCCCGCCCGAGGCGACCCTGCGCAGCAGGACTCGGTCCCGGCCCCCTGAGGCTGCCCAGGCCCGCCAGGCCACGCCAGGCGCCCGCCCCAACGGCAGCGCG
The DNA here is from genome assembly GCF_036250125.1 of Pseudopipra pipra. NCBI lineage: Eukaryota > Metazoa > Chordata > Aves > Passeriformes > Pipridae > Pseudopipra > Pseudopipra pipra. The sequence goes on along the minus strand of NC_087563.1, from coordinate 840,600 downwards.
GAGCGGCGGGACGAGGCGGTGCCTGGGGCCGGGCCGGGTGTCGCCCGGAGCCTTGCAGGGGTAGATTCCGTTTAGGCTTAATTTGTGGAGCCCGGCGCGGCCGCCGAGCGCGTTTGCAGCCGGTCCCTGACGGCCGAACGGGACTCAAGGCGTTAACAATTAAATAACGCTCAGTGCATTTACTTAGTTCCCTCTTATAAAGGGAAATGAAAACAGGGAATAGAATTTCCCTGTTAATAGAATGTAATGGCATTTGATCAGCACCTGGCAGAGCGAGCCCGGGATGCCGGAGCGGTGACAGGAAGGACTTGATTAGTTTTTAAACCTTAGGATTCAATTACCGCAACGCTCCGAATCGTTTCAGCGGCAGCGAGCGGGACCGACCTGCCGGGCACTGCTTGGAGCCCGCCCGCGGCCGGTGGCACTTGCGGGCCGCGCTCCCCGCGGCTCTTCCCCCGCGGCAGAAGCGGGTCGGGGGTGCCTTTTCCGTGCGCCCCCTGCCTCCCCTGCCCCGCACAGGGCTCGGGGTCCGGCCCGGCGCCGCCCCGACGGGGCCCGGCGGCCGCAGCGAAACTGCCGCGGCAGTTTCCCGGGGAGTGGCGGAGGCTCGTCCCTGCTCGAGGCCGTCGAGGAGCCTTCCCCGGCTCCCGACATCGAGGGACACGAGCCCCACCCCGCCCGGCGGTCATTAACACGGCTATTAAACGCCCAGCCCCCCGGGGGAACCGCCCGCTGCCACCCCCGGCCCCGGGCAGCGTAATCGGATTGTCCCCGCTCGGTGCGAGCGGAGCCGCCACTCCCCGGAGCGGAGCTAATCGGATTGAGGCGATCCCGCAAGCTGGTGCGGGGCCGCACAGCCCCAACGGAGCTGCCGCGGGCGCCCGGCCCTCGGGGCCCCGCTCCGGACGGCCCGGCGGGGCGAGAGGGAGGTGGCGGGAGGGGGCAGAGGGGAAAAGGAGCAGGGGAAAAGGTAAAAAAACAAACAAACAAAAAAAAAGGCAATCCGTGGAGGCTAAATAAATAAAGAAAAAAATAAAGTGCCACCCAGTCCTGGATCAGGGCAGGCTTTGTTAGAGAAAATTGCAGCTCGATCTGCATAATGGGAGCTCGGGCTGCCCAAGGCGATCTTTTTATTGCGTGTGTGTCTGCTGTTATCAATTTTGTGAACGATTTCACAGGGAGCCTGGCAGACTTGAGCTGGAATAATATGCAAAGATGAGCTTTGAATAATGAATGATGTGCTTTTAAACCAATTCCAAAGTGTCTGTGATAGTACAATATGAAAAGGGGTGGTAAGTAATAGTATATTTAAAAGGCGCTAGTATGTTTTTATTACTATATTTAAAAAGATATCTATATTATTTTTGTGAAATGGATAATATATCACAGAGTCTTTGATAATCAGCTAAACAATACATTTTTCTTTGGGAAAACTCTCCTGGTTTTACACAGTTAAATATAGAGTATCAGCGTACAGCTCTGTAACGCTCAGCTACCTTATTAAATATTAACACTATTTTAATATTAGCTTTTAAATTTAATATGTTGACGTTCTGCAGTTTTACTTTAATTATGTTTTATAATTAATAACCCCGGACGTATGGTATCCTTAAATGCAGCTCTCCCGCAGCCGCTTCGTCTTCCTCGCCCCTCCGCGGGCTGGGGGCGTGCAGAGCCCCGCACAGAGCCCTGCACAGAGCCCCGCACAGAGCCCCGCACAGAGCCCCGCACAGAGCCCCGCACGGCACCTCTTTCTACCCAAAATCCGCTTCCGCTTTGCCAAATGCCGCGGTCTCTGGCTCTTTGCCGGGCTCCGCTCCCTCCCTCCCGGCCCCCACCCGGAGCGAGCGGATCTGCGGCCCCGACGGCGCGACCTGGGCCGGAGCCAGGTCCCCGGGCTCTCCTGGCACGGCGCGGTGCTGCGACCCCCAGCAGGGCCAGAGGCCCGCGGGGTGACTGTGGCGTGGAGGTGGGCGTGCCCGCCCAAACCTCGGCCACTCTGTGCCATCGGGGAGCCGGACTCAATTAAGGGCTGGCCTGGCCGGGCCCGGGGAGGCAGCAGAACGGCCGGGCAGGCGCAGCTCCCCATCTCAGGGGTGCAGCTGAGTGTAAGGAACCCCATACTCAGCTGGGTTCTGGCCAGGCCCCAGACATGCATAGCAAAGTGTGGCATAGCATAGCCTGGGAGGGCATGACATGGCATTACCTTTGTATGGAGTGGCACGGAATGGCACAGTACAGCATGGCCTTTGCATGGCACAGTGTGGCACAGCATGGCCTTTGTGTGGCACAGTGTGGCACAGCATGCCAGGAAACCAGGCTGTGAGTGCCACCTGAGCGCCGGCTGCGGGTGCGTCTGGCCCAGCACAGGGGGCCGGGCAGCTGCAGCACTCATGGGATGGTGTCTGGCTGGGAGGGGGTGAGCCATGCAGGCAGGAGGAGGCTGGGAAGGGAGGGTGCTGGGAATTTGTGGGAAGGCTGCTGTGGAGCGAGAGGGGGCATTGTCAGTCCTTTAAAACTCTGCATATTGTACAAACATTAACTGAGATGTGGTGCTGAGCCCATGGTGCTGGCAGAGAGAAGCTCCATGCAGCCCCACTGCCAGGCTGGGGCATGGCTCCTTTGGCCTGTCAGGGAGCATGGCTGAGTCACTGAGGCTGACCGGGGCCAGAGAGCACTGCTCCAGCCACCTGTGAAGGCATGGGGGGACATAGTTAAGCAGGGGAAAAAAAGTAACTAGTGCTGTGTAAGAGGACTCACCACCTCCCTGGCACCAGTGGGCAGAAGAGTTTCCCCTCCAGTTTTGTTACTGGGAGTCACTGGGGACAGAGGTGCAGCATCTGTCTCACTCATCCCTGAAACCCAGATTTTCTCCCAGGCCTGACTGCCATGGAGGGGATATGGAGGGGGATGTGCTGCAGCCTGCCACAGCCACCATGTTTGGTTGTGGTGCACACACACACTCCTCAGCCCCAGGAATGTCTTTGGGCTCAAAACACGGAGGACCCTGTAGGGAGGGCGTCCTTGTAGGACCGCGTCCTCAAAGGACTCATATCCTTGCAGAATTCTTCAATGTGCCTGGCAGTGCCCAATGCCACCGTTTGGCTTTTAAAGTGCTTCCTGTAGGATGAGATAATAAAAACACATGATAGACACTGCTAATCACCCTCTGTGCCCACCCACCACGGCTGCTTGTGCACGGGCTGTAAGGCTGTGCTTGGCTCGAGAGGAGACAACACCACAAAGCCTGGAGCCTGTCCAGTGCACATGCTTTGAACAGCCCTACAGCCTGCAACTACTGTGTTTGTGATGCAGCTGTAGAGGTGCAAGTTGGCACAGCTGAGTGGTCGTGGTGGTGCCCAGGCCTGCGATGCCCATTGGGCTCATCCTGGGAGAGTGGCAGCATCAAATGTGCCTGCAACAATGCTGTGGAAATACAGGCTCAGGGGCTTCAGTGAGCTCAGGTAGTGAAGAGGCTGGATCACACCTGAAATTGCTGAGCACATTCCACTGCTGCTGAACTGCTGCGCTGGGGCTTTAGTCCAGCCGAGTCTGACTCCCAGTGCTCCAGAGAGCTGTCTCAGTACATCCAATTAGCTGCACTTCTGCATTTCCAGCTCCTCTTGCATCGTCCTTTCCTCAGCACTCAGGCTGTGATGTCCTGGGCCACATCCCCAGCACACTGTGCTGCATGTCCAAGGTCTAGAAGCTCCAGTTCCTGCAATGGCTCTTTCCATCTGGGCCTGGGACCAGCAGTGGTACACAAGGTACTACCTAACAGCTGGAAGGCAATTACTTGGAAATAGAGGGGTTTGACCAGCATCTAACCTACAGGTCAGGTCTTCAGAAGCATCTTCATGCTGCCCCACTAGCTGTCACACTGCCTCCTCAAGGCCGTGTCAACTCTCAGGTACCAAACTCCTCTGTTGTCCAGAGACCCTCCCTAAATACGCAAGAATTCAGGGTTGTGAGTTGGTCTGGCTCCTTGATTGCGCAGGAGGCACCAGCAGCTTTGGGAATGTGCCACCCCACAAGGGCATCACTCATTGCTTTCAGTTTTGTTTTTAACTACAGTGTGACAGAGAACAGCAATATCTTACTGCACAAGAAAGCAGCAGCAGACACTGTGATGTTCCTGCTGTAGCTCCTGTCTTTGGCAGCAGGTCTCGGGGTGGGCAAGGCTGATCCTGTGCTCCACAGCCCTTTCTGAATGTTTATTCCTGCATGAACACAGCATGGTTTTGAGTGATTACACACAATTCGTGTGGAAGTCAGCACAACAGAGGGCACAAGTTGCTTTTCAGCTGTAGCCCTGGAAGAAGCGTTGTTGTGGAGCTGGCGGGTGACGCTGGTGTTCAGGCTGGAGAGGGACATGGATACTCTGTGTCCTGGCATGGGAAGGGGAAGGAAGAGGGGGACAGCAAAAACATGCAGTGAGATGCTGCCTGAGCTCTGCCCATACCCAGCTGTGCCCAGCCAGGGACACACAGTGGCAAGGACTGAGGTGTGTGCACTGGAAGGGGATGCAGTCCTGACTGTCATACCTCCTGTAGGGCTCTGGGAAACCCTGTTGGTCCTCCTCGTCAGGGCTGAGCCCCCCTGGGTGGGGACCACTGTGGCCAACAGGCCCCAGGACAGAGCAGTGGCGTGACTGCTCCATCCCAGCGATGGAGCTGGACCCCGGCTGCCAGCCTGTGGTCGAGCTCTCACGGGGCAGCACCATGGGCAGGCGCTCAGCTCCTTGTGCTCAGCAGAGCAGGTCCACCGTTTCATCAGCCCATAAGGGTTAAGTCAGCTGCGCTTTTTTGGTGGGAAGAGCTCTGGTGCTGTGGAGCTAAAAGTCATTCCCCTCTGCCCCTTCCTTTGGACTTGGAGGGCTGTGCCCCTCCTGCCTCTAGCTGGGAAGAGCCTCACAAGCAGAGGGGAGGATGGGATAGCAGAGCTTTGCCTTCAGCAGCCCTTTCCCCAGCAGAACAAGGGACACTCCCTATACCCCGACCTGAAGGAGATAGGACACCTGCCCCATGAGCTCAGCCTGACAGGCCGGATACATGGACACTGATAAAACTCTCTGTCCTTGGTGTTCCAGCAGGTGGAAGCAGTTAAACCCCACTCTGAGAGCCAATGCTCATGAGGGCCGTAATCTCTGACAGATGAACGTGCCTCAGTAGTTCCAATTCCTGTTCCAAAGATCATCTTTGTGGGGTAGGTAACCTTAACTGTTATATCAAAAAAGCCAAAATTTTATTTTAGTTCAGAATCCATGAATCATTCCACAAATGGCTGAGGCTACATGAGATGGGGAGGGTACAAGGGAGGTGCTGGGGAAAGAGCCACCACTGTAAGGGAAGGGAGCACAGAGGATGATGGGCAGATGGGGCTCAATTTCTTTCTGCCACCTCTGATAAAATCAGGCTGTAGTGAAGCCGACAGGGAACATCCTGGTATTGTGGACAAGTCCTGAAAGACGCAGAGACATCTGGTCTCCCCGAGCAGCAGTGCCAGCCCCAGGTGAAGGAGAAGGCAGGGAGGTACAGCAGGTTGTGGATACGCCCGGGGAAGCAGCCGGGGTTTCAGCACCGCTTCCTTCCCTCTTTCATTCTTACTTTATATATCAACACACAGCTGCTGCCAGGTTTTTCTACTAAATATGACTTTTGCTGGGCAAATTACATTAGGATGGATGCCACAGGTATCCATTAGGGTTTATTTATCATGATACCATTTGTATCTCATGCTTATAAATAACTTATGTTATAGTTTTTGTTTGTAGAAATGTAACTTACATATTTTATTATGCTTTCTGTAAACCTCAAAAAAGAATGTTGTCAAAGCAGCCTCTTAGCAGCAGTCTACACCCTGGTACATAAAATCTACACTAACATTATTTTTTAATACGGTGAGGAAGCGTGTTATCCCGCTGCAGTTTGAAAGGTTTGCTGTCATTGCAAACACATTGTGCAATAAAACATTAACAAGGCTAAGAAATTACTCTGTAAGGTGTGCATATTCTGGAGCTGAGTTCTTCAGAGCCTCCTTTTGCAAGCAGACCATGGCATTCAAACAGTGCTTGTCCCAGTGCTGCCCTGGCTTGCCCGGCCCATAGGAAGCTCTGGGGTGGTTTGCTCTTGCTCACAGAGGGACAGACACTCACCTCAGCCTCAGCTGAGGATATAAAATGCACTTGGGCTTGGAGAATCAGCCCTATTTTACAGTTCCCAGCCATTTGCATTATCACGTTGGTTCCTTGCAAGGAAATTGCTTTGGCTCTGAGCAGTATCTCCCTTTGACATTTCCCATTCCATTGTTTCCACTTTTTTTAAAGGAGAAAAAAATTCCAAAGCCCTTAAGGTAATTATGTCTTTTCAAAAACCGTGTAAGGCATCACACATGCTTTTTAAACACGAGGGAAAACCTGGGCTGCCCCCACTGCGACCGGGCCCCTTAAAAAAGCTGAGAGTAAACTCTTAACAAAGAGCCTGGAGCCATAAACCTCTCTATTTGCTCTGCTCTCCCTTTCCTAACCTAAAAGCAAGTGTACTTATACAACCAGCTACTCTAAATATGTTCCTGTTGTCAATTGTTAGCCAAGGTGAAAACGCGCTTTAAATACATCTCCAGTTTGCCCAGTTTAGAAGACGCTGTTTGGGGCCTCACCTGTAAACAGGGAATGTGTCAGAAGGGATGTTTCAGAGACACGTCTGAGTGCTCTGGGGAGTCTGCAGCTGGGTATTAGAGCAAAGCCTGAAGCTTGGGCATGAGTTCTGGGGCACTGTCCTCTCCCTTTCCATCTGCCAAGCTTCAGCTCTTGGCAAAGCGGCCAGTTTCCCAGCAAAGGGGCTGGTTTGGGAGCACAGGCCATGGCGTGTCACCGGGTAACAAACACAGTGCAGGCACAGAACCCACTGCCATTCACCTGAGCCTTTCATGCCAACGCAGGGAGCCGCGAGGCCACGGCAGGGCTTTCCCCTCAGAGCTGTCACAGGAGGCAGCACTGCCAGGGCTCCTCCCCAAGGCTGTGGGAGATCAGTTCTGCAGCTTTTAAAACCCAGCTGAGCAGCACAGGTGCCTGTTTCCTTTCAGGACCAAAATGGAAAGTCACCTGTACTAACCCACAGGTGTTTGAGGTGGTGACACATCACATGTCTTGGCACACAGCATCAACACCCCAAACCTGCAGCTCTCCAGTGACCTCCATTCATTACTTCTCAGGGGCTCAGCACTCCTGGAAATCAGATGCTTTGGCTGCACATTAAATACTTTCTTGAGCTGAGTTTAAATGCAAACAGCAAAGTGCTGAACAAAACGCCCTCCTTGCAGCTGTAGCTCCTAAAACTAAAATGTGCAGAAAAGTAACAAAGAAAAAAACTGCAAAGAAAAAAACTGGAAAAAACCCTGTAAGGAATACAGGTATGAACTTTTCCTCCCTGTTGGTCACAATTAAGAATTCCCATTCTTATCTAAACAGTGGTGAAATATTAATAAATTCACAAATATCAGCCAGCATGAAAAACAGGTGAAATTTTTTTTCTTAGGTAAATAACGAAAAAACCCAACCCAATCCCAATTTGTAATTGCACATAATAGCTTTTCCACATTGAAAATTAATTGACTTACTGCTTAAGCAGTTCTAATTTTTGTTAGATCTTCCTTCAATTCATTTTGCATCTCCTCATCTGGCACAGCCCCTCCTGTCATGGCAGGACACCCCACGCTCCCCACCACAGGTCTCTGTAACTATCTGCTTTCCTTTTTTTTGTAGTGGTGGATAGACTTCATTCTTTTTAAAGTGTTTTAACAACTTTATTTTCTTCTGTGCTTCCCCCCACCCCCCTGTTTCCAAAGACCTGGAAAATGTGTACTTGTGAAATTAAAATATCATCAGTACTTCACTGAGACTTACTCCATCAACTCTTATTTTACTCTGTGTAACATTCTTAATTTTCCTGCTCATTTTTAGTCTTCTGCTTTGTTGTCCACATTGTCATTAACCATCTGTGCTGAAAAGAAAGATATACCATTTTGTAAAAAATAGTAATTTTATTGTTTCAAAAAGATGTCATATAAAGCTTTCATCTCATTTTCAAACAAATATGTCTTCAAGAGTGAGCTTGGAGGTTTTACCTGATGAGGTATTACTTGCTATTACATGCAGAACTGAGAATCATTACCTGATACAAGTTTAGAAAGAATGCATATTTATTTTGTTCTTTGGTTAAGTATTGTTTCTACACTGTTTCATAAAGATAAAATAACAAGATTATAAATTTTGATGAGAAAGGCTGAAAACATTCTTCAAACTAAGGCTGGTTTTTCACTGTTGTCACTATTATAAATTCTTTCATTTAGGCCAGAGACACAAAAAGGCAGAAGACACCTTAAAAAAAGTTTTCACAAGGGTCAAAAATCTCTCCAAGAGCATAACAGGGTCTCAAAACTTTCAGAGTTGGTTTATTAGCCCGTGCTCTGTTTCCAAAGTCCTTGTCAACTCATCATATTCAGACCCCCAGGATCAGAGGCCCTTCTCTGCGCAAAGCTTTGGCCACAACCAACATGTGAACCTGGTAAAAAAAGAACCCCAAACATTTGGTTAAAGGAGACCTGAGAGTCAGAGATGCAGTGCAAGAACCGGGAAAAATAATAACTATAATGTATATTAAATTGAAAGAAAACTAGAGGAAGACTCGCAAACAGAATCACTAGGTGCCCTCAGAAACCAGTTCTATAAAATAATAAGGAGAATATCAGTATGGGCAGTGTTATAAACTCAGCCTACTGACTTGTGACACATTTTAGAAGTCAGATGGGAAACGACTGCAACAACTTCCTCCCCAGCCTCCAGCAAAGGGCTCTTTGGGACGTGTCCAGATGGTCATCAAGGCCAGGCTCTCCCTGGCCAGACCCACCTTCTTCCCCCAGGAGAGGTGTCAGACTTCAGCCTGGCTTGGTGAAATGTGGCACCACCACTCATCTGGCACAGAATAAGCACACAAAAGTGCCCCACAACACTTTACCGCTTGCAGGTGTAGTCCGTCCAGTGGCATCACATCTGAGGCTGAAGGACAACTCACACAGCCTGCGTGGCAGCCCAAATAGGAACTACTCCCTTGGTCTATTCCTCACCTGAAATGAACAGTTTAATTGCCATTTATCACATCCCATCTATGTGTTTGGTCTAGTGGAAGGTGCTCCTGCCCATGGCAAGGGGGTTGGAATGAGGTGATCTCTAAGGTGCCTTCCAACCCAAACCATTCTGTGATTCTATTAAAAAAAAAATAAACACCAAAACAATACCAAAACCACACAAAAATGATTTAAAGTACCAGACAAATCTGCACTCTGCATTTAGAGTTTTTCAAATGTTCTTTGTCTGTTGCCTCCATGCTCTTTGCTGTGATTGTGTCAGACTCTGCTGGCTCACAACAGCGAAGTTAATAAAGTCTCCCCAAGAATGGCTCCTGAGGGCTCCTTCCTGCACGGGACTGTGGGGACAGGTGCCTGCAAAACTGATGGGATCTCAGCAAAGGTCTCTTTGCGGGATCAGGGGCAATAATCCTGCCTGCCTCCACTGCACGGGGATGTCTGGCAGCAGCGTGGTGAGCTGGGCCTTGCTGTGTGTGGAGGTACAGGATGCAATTATCACTTTATTCTTTATTCTATTCATAATTTTTTACATTTGTGCTTATTTCCTTACTTATGGAAATTGATTTCTGCTCAACTTTAAACAATTGCAGTTAAAAGGAGTCTGATAATAATAGCTCTGAGAGGGGTTACAAACCCAGAGCTGAGACCAGAGGGCCATCGTGTCACCTCACTGCTTGTGGGGGCAGTGATGGCCCAGAGATCTCCCCAGGTTACCCAGGTGGGTGGAGCTGAGACAGACGAGCTACTTCTTCAGCCCAGTTATCCCTCTGCCCCTCACACCATCCCTCCCTACCTGCACTTCCACAAAAGCTCTCAGGCACCTTCCACCCCACTGTCTATCTGAGAGCTCTCTGAAGGGCTCTCTGAGAGCTCTCCCTTTTAAATGCAGGGGTATTTGAGCCTAGCATTTGCCAAATCCAGTATTTTCTAGCAGCTGGAGCCATGGCAGCCTCTGTCTGTGCCCTGAGCAGGGCGAGCACAGGCAGCAGATCTGATTCCCCACCCAGCTCCCCCCAGCCTTGGCTGGATCATCCATGATCCCTGTCCTGTCCTGCAGGCCTGCACTGCTCAGAATAAGGCAGCTCAGAGAAAACACACATCGAAGTACGTCCTCAGAAAACGATGTTATCTTAAGGACTTTGTAGAATCATGGAATTGGTAAGGTTGGAAAAGCCCTTTAAGGTCACCAAATCCAACAAAGCAGCATCATATTCATCAGTAAACCATGCCCTTAAGTGCCACAGTTACACAGCTTTTGAACACTTGGGGGGATGGTGACTCCACCACTACCCTGGACTGCTTGTTCCAATGCTTGACAAGCCTTTCTGTGAAGAATTTTCTCTTAATATCCTTATGTCTGAATCTCCTTTGGTGTAACTTGAGGCCATGTCCTCTCATTCTCTTCTTGCCTTCAATAAATATAGATACTGAACTAAGAAACTATCAAGTTATAACAATGAATTTTACTCAGTTTTTAATAGTTTTTTAAAATTTAAATCCTGAAGGACCATTCAGTCAAATTAATCCCCATGTCATTTCCAGCTTTCAGGTGAGACTAAATGACACAGCTCACCACTGTCAGCTCAGTTCTCCTTTGTTTTAGCAGGTTTCTCCTCCTTCCCAGTGGACCTCTGCCTTTCCCCCAGGTCTTTTGCTGATCTGTAGTACAAGTTACACAGAGTCTGTCTGATTCATTAGTGCCCTCAATGTGATCTCTGTGCTTCTCTGAGTTTCCTTCCAAATTCCCCCTTCTCTGACTATCATCCACAGGCAGACCATACACCTTTAGTACCAGAATTTAATAGGAAAGAAATTATGGAGACCATAACTACTGAAAAACTATTTGATATTTAAAAAATTCCAACATAATCTTCCCACTAATAAACAGAGAAGAAATCAGAGAAATAAAATCACTAAATGGTTTTAGCCATCACTTCTCTCCAAGCCCCTTTCCAGTTTGTTTGAAGCTTTTCAGGAAGTTCCAGTCTGGACTTAGGCTGTCTTTCTATTCTTTCTCAAGGTCTGCTTTGGTTGAATAATGCACATGGAAGAGAAAATACAGCTAGCCAGGAAAAAAAAAAATGAGTGTGATCATGAAGTGCAGATAAACTTGCCATTTCTTTTGTGAAGGCTTCTATTCTGTTTTTCAAATGAGGGCAAGATCAGCTGAATTTGTGATTTATATTAAGAAAAAAAGATAGTCCTTGCCTCATTTATCTACAATGTGTAAGTGGGCCCCTGGATCCCTTCTCATTCTGCCACTTCCCAAGCAGTTGTTTGATCCCAACCCCAGCAAGAAAAGGCTCTGTCAGAGCAATGGCAGTGTTGGAGGCTGAAACAAGGGTTTTATCAGAGGGGTTTCAGTGGGAAAAGGGAAGCTCTGGGGTTCACCTGCTGAAATGAGGCAGTTTGTTCCAAGCGCAGCAGCTGCAGTCTGGCAAAGCTTGACTTTGGGATTAAATTAAGAAATGCATTTCTGACCAGGAAAACACATAATTACCAAATGATTTGGCTCTGTTAAGTTTGGGGATGAATTCTTCGAGAGGGTATTATTTTTTCTTTCAAAAGGAACTGCAGTTTAAGGTGACCTGGAATACTTCCTATGTTACCATTTTTTCCAGGTAAAGTTTCCATTTGTCTTTTATTTTTTTCAGCTTGAATATGTGTTATGAACTTACCCTTCTCTGTTCTTTGCTGAAAGATTTTGCTCAACTCCTTCCATCAGGGTCCTGGAGCTCTGGTCCAGGACTCCATGTTTGCTGTCAGAGTGCTCAGCAAGGTGGCCCTAAGGTCACTGGAGTACTGCAGTAGCAAAGCAGAGAATATTAAAAATGGGGTTTGGAAATTTAACCCCGAGGTTACTCACCTGGTGAAGCTGTGAGCGAGTCTGTTGTTGCCCTCTGGGTGGGGAGCCTGGCCAGCAGCAGGCAGGGCTCTGAGCCCGCCGGGGTCCAGGCGCTGAGCTCCGACCTGCACCGGCTGTACAGCAGGACTGGAGTGAGTGGGATCAGCAGTGGGCGTTGGCCCCTAACCAGTTCCAACTCAGAAAGCCTCGAGAGGGAGGTAGCAGGAATATCCTTGAGCACTTTTCAGGTCTTTTCAGAATGGTGCAAATTCGGGTTCTTTGCTGTGTGCTCTCGAGAAGCTCCATCATCTCTATCCTTTCTGTAGTACTATTCCCATTATATTCTGACAGATCTATGGACTACTTAAAGCAGAACTTTGTATTACCTTAGAAGACTGTTGGTTTATGTTCGAAATACGGAACAGGAGGGGACCTCTAGTGCTCCACTACCTTGCTACTACAGCCAAGCAAGTCATATAACCCCGTTTAGTCTTTATTACATTGGCCGTGTCAGTCAGAGCCTGATGGCCTTGGGCGTAAGCACATCCCTGGGATAAGCACTTACAATTATGCAGAGGAGAAGGAACCACTCTGATAAACCTGTGCCCACATACCTGGCAAGGTTTCTGAGCAGTCTGATATTGCAGTCTAGAGGAATATTGCCCGTATTCCACAAATTCCAAGTGTATAAAAAGAGAGCTTTTTGAAGGTAGGCTGAAAATCAGTTTTTAGTATGCAAAATTTAGTAGACTTTTGAAGTTAATGTAACTTGAAGAGTGTTAGAAAGCATGAAAGTCTGAGATTTGTTTGCCAGATTTTTTAAAAAACCTTTAACAGGTGTAAACCTATTTAAACCTTAAACAAATCTCAAAATAAACACACACCATTACCATCAAAATTACAGCTCTTCTGTACACATGCAAAAATGTGGGATAATAAAAGAAAATGTAGTAAAACTGTAACACTAAGGATAAGCCATGACAATTCTACAGGATTATGGGAAGTGTTTGCTTTAATGTTTCCTTGGCAAATTCTGTGCCCTCAGCACAGTTCCTCTCACACCAGAAGCACCCTGTTCCATGTTACTGTCTTTGCTGCCAATGCAGCAGTGCTGGAAGCAGAGGCAGGAGCTGATCACACAGTTGGGTCCTAAACCACTTAGGAGTCCTAAACCAAAACGGAACATCTTCTGGGAGCAGGTGCAAAGGACCTGTGCCCAACACCAAAGCCCTGTCTCACAGTGACAAATGCAAAGTTCAGGCCACTTGAAGGCTGCTACACTTCAGTAAGGAAACAATGTCAGGAGCCACGTGCAACCACCCCAGTGATGCTGAGCTGCTGCTGTCTCAAAAGACTCAGTGCTATGTTAGGGTGGACCCTGGGTACAATTCCCATTTTGGCCTAACTAACCCTACTGGTGCAAGCATGTATCAATGCCAGTTCTTCTGAGTCACTAAGTAAACGCAATACATTCCCTTTGAAATGAATTATAGGCAAAGAAGATATCATTAAAACAAAAGGAGAAGAGAACAAGCAGTAAAACATGGTAACTGTGTTCTTGCTATCTCACGAACTGTACAGACAGAGACCCTACCTGAAATAAAGGAACCCATTCCCAATAAATAAATCAGCAGCGCGCTGAAACGAGCCAAGCAAAGTTGACTTTTACAGCTATACATAAGTACGTGTCCTACTTTTTCTTAACATGAAATAAATAACCTTGATGCAATAGGGGTAATACAAATATTGTAAATCCTATTTCTTGTTCTCCACCCTTGCAAAAGAAATGTAAAACTTGTTCGTAAGTACAAGTGCTTGTACATATCCATGTCTGCTAAGCAAACCCCACAATCATTAGAACTAGTCTAATTTCAGTAAAAAGAGTATTCTGCCAGTCACAAATTTATTCCTTATGATTTACAGCTCTATGGTTTTATCTTCAAGTGAAATATTTAATTTCTTCTTATATTGAAGTATCAAAACCACATAATTAATATGTAGTCAGGCTAATCCTTAAACGCTATAAATCAGAAGCATTATATAAACAAAAGTGTCGTCTTGAACAAGATTGGGAATGCACAAAACTACTTATTTCCCACTTTTATAATGATGCAGTGACTCAGAGCAGATAGAAAATGATTAGTTTTCCTTCCAAAGTAGGAAATATTGCTTCCATCTGTAAAGTATAATATTGTGATGCCATAAAGTTTTCCTAAACACTGAATTTGCCCTTATTCCCTCTCAATCATTTTAAAAGAACTGCTCTCTCTTATAGAGCTTGGATTTAAATCACAATAACACACCAAGAAGATGAATGACAGTGCTGTTGGATATGGCTAAAATTGGATCCTTCAGCACAGGTGAATGATGAGACAGTGCTTCTTTTCTTGATGTATTTTCTTCTTCTATTAGTTTCCTCCCATGGCTGGGATTTCAGTGTGAATTTTAATGTATGCGGTTGCTGCTAATCTTAGTGTCTGATTTTTTCCAGCACCCTCTGATTGTATAGACAATTCATTCTCCAAAGCAGTAATACACTGAGGCTTGTGACTGCCCAGGAAATAAAGCAATTCAGAATAAAGTTAGAGCCGGCTCTGCAGAAAGGCACAGACAACAGGTCAATATCCTCAGAAACGACAGCTCGCCACACAAAAATGCACACATTTAGATCAACACGCGTGCATTTACTCAGATGGCTTCCTTTTCAGACAATATTGTCTCTATTAAGTCACCAGGGAAACATGATGGGTATATCCAAATTCATAGCTTCAGATTGTATTGAAAGGGCAAATTGCAGAGTATTTCCTGGTTTTCAGAATCTGCCACAGATGCACACAATCCAAATTGCAATCAATGCCAGCACTTAAGCGCTTGCGCTCAGATAATACCCCCCAAAGCTAGTTGTTCCTGGGAAACCTTTCGGAGAAAGAAATTGGTTAACTGTTTTTCTAGGGAACAATTTTTCTCATGTGATTTTCACAGCATTCTTGTTTCATCTTTCTATCTAAAAGCTCAATGAGCTTTCATAGCTTCTGTGCCTGCTTGATTCTGGAAACGTGAAGACATTCATTAGAAAAAGGTTAATCGTATACTTGCATGATCCAAGATTGGGTGTAAAAGTTGGGGTAAAAGTTTGAGAGGATTTTTCATCAAAATAAAGCCACTCAACCTGTGTGAACTAATCTATAAGATACTTACACAGTGCATGAGCTGAAACCTACTCTCCACTTCTAATGTGAGCATAATGGAGCAAGTCCCAAGGTAAGAGATGGGTGATTTGAAGGGCAACAGGCAGCTCTCTTCCATGTTTTAACTATTCTGGCACATGAAGAGCGAATCTGGTGGAATTTGTTAAACACTTTCTCATTGAGAAGTATAAGTCCAAGCAGTGATCTTGACACAGACCATTGGCAGTCTTCAAAAATGATGGTGTTCATTAGGATTGACATCATCTGAAAGAAAATTCAGACATGTTTACACGAACGTGGATGCTGCTTTTATACTGTGTGATATGCTGAGAAGGAAAAATTCATGAAACCTTTACTAACCCTGCTGGAATCACTGACATTTCCTATATGAACAAAAGTCATTCTTCCAAACAAAAATTTCCAAAACCAAAACTACCAGGTGAAGAAAGTTAAAGAAAATTAATGCCAAAGCTCAGCTCTAAAGAAAAAGTTGAAATAAACCCAAATATGAACTGAGATTTAGAGCAGTGTTAATTTAAGGTACAGGCTTTGGAGCTTACTACAGGGATTTTCCCAATTGTGACACTATTTCCAGAGATCAATACACATGTGACCAGATCTGTACAAGTTTCAGAGGAATCCCAGGCTGCTCTTCAAGATTCTGGTTTTCCTGCATCTGCCTTTCTCCATGTGACACAGCCAGGTGCTGGAAGGGAACACTCCCTCTTTCAACACAGGCAATTGTGATTACAGCAAGAGGTCTATAAATCTGTACCACTTCCACCACAGTTACAGACCCAACCTCTGAGTCTGGACATTTTACTTTACTTCTGTGACTTGGCTTACAGAGCTGTACAGCAGGGATAAAGCCACTTCATCAGCTTTATAAAGCACTGAGATCTATCTGCTCACATAATTGGGTTCTGTTGGCACCCGAACAGAAGCTGCACAATTCACTTTGCTCATTGGCTGGCACCCATCCAGAGCCCCATGGAGCACCCTACCTCTGAGCCCTCTTCTCGTCCTGCTCTACTTCTGTACCTCTGGTGTGGGTAGCTGGGAAGGATAGGGCTTATTTTAGGGACTGGCACAATTTTTGTACAAAGAAATTAAAAAATAACGATAGAATCCTTTGAAAGATAAAATGCTCTAAGACATCCTTGAGACACGTTAGTCTGGAACGCCAAAGGCCACAACATATACAAACGTAAAAACATTACTCAGAGATTAAACAGAGTGAAAATTTGTAAAATGTCACCAGTAAATAGTTTGACTCACGTTTATAAAATATCTACACCCTAAAACCAAACACAGAGGAAGTAGAAAATCATTAAATCCTTTCTTCTAGGCCAATGAGTAGCTACGAGCCAGGTCTCCAGAGAGCTGCCACATTGCAAACTAGCCTGTAATAACTGACCAAGGCGAAGTCAAACAGCATGTTTCACTAAATGAAAAAGATGAATCCCAGCACTACAAATCACCTGGAACAGAGAGATCCAGAAATAATTTCAGCTTTTAGGTTAGGAACATATGGTCTGGCATGGGAAAGGCCAATTCCCCACTTGACTTCACAGTAATGTATCAGGCAAACTGTTTTCCATTACTCATAGGACAAAAAGAGTTCCATGCTGCTTTGGAACCAATGCAAACAATTCCAAACCTCTGCATGAACACTAATAGGGGCTTGTTTTCCAAACATGAAGAATAATTATGACTTCTTATAATTCATTCCTCACTAGGTTTTCATCTCTGTAGTTTGTAACAAAGCTAGCTGGTAGGACAGAGACATTTTTTTAAGTAATAAAACAAACTCACTCAAGCTGTGAATTTGTCTGAGCACCACACCTCACATGCCCATATTTCTTAAAAAATGTGCTAAGCATGGAGAGACCTTCAATATGATGCTTAACCTGAACAGAGCATGCTCAGGTCCCAGTTGACCCAGAGGGAAAGTACCATCTCTTCAAACTTCACTTTTACCAAATAACTCATGACATTGTCTTTAAGGTCTCTAGCCCAGAAGCTCTAAGTTGCAAATGAACTGCAAAGCAAATACATTAGGAGTTTTTGGCCTAAATATGGAAGATGACCAAAATTTCCAAAATTTCCCTGGAAAACACTTATTTGTCTCTATGAGTAAGTAGTACTGACAGCACTGAAAGAAGCAAGGAATACAATGAATGTTTTAATTCATAAAAACAAAGCCAATATCAACCAACCTATGTAACAATAATAATAACTACTAATTGTGTGTTCTGATATTGGCCAACCAGGACAGGCAATGGTGAAACCTTCCTTCCTGCTCTGAGCTTTTTCTCTGACAAGATTCTACTGTCAAACGTTTTTCATTCCACTTCTGACACTTAAGGACTAGTGAAAGAGAACCCTTCAGAAATCATTAGCCATACAGGGCCCCCCACTGTGTTTAAGAGTTAGGGAGTACTCATCCCAGTCTTGTGCATGATTGTTTTCATCATGGGCCAACCCATTCCTTTCAGCTAAACTGGAACTGAGTGCTTACATGCACACCTGCTGTGGTGAAAGGAACTGTTGGGTCCAGTGGTTCCTCTGCACTAGTGGGAACAAACATCTGCCCATGAGCTCTGCAACAGCCAGTAATGCCTGTTCTGAAGTTATGTTAGTTTATTACTTGCAGAGGTGGACAATTTGGAATCCTATCATGTTGTCTTTGCAGGTGCCTTAGACATCCCACTTCTTGCAAAGATTAAAAGAGAAATAATCAGGGTGCATGGCCCAGACCTAAGAGTTGCACATGCAAAATCGGGGTAAACCAAGATCTCTGTGGAGGCTGTCAGGAGTGTAT
Organism: Pseudopipra pipra; assembly: GCF_036250125.1. Classification (NCBI taxonomy): domain Eukaryota; kingdom Metazoa; phylum Chordata; class Aves; order Passeriformes; family Pipridae; genus Pseudopipra; species Pseudopipra pipra. The sequence goes on along the minus strand of NC_087563.1, from coordinate 822,599 downwards.
TACTGCATGAGCAGAGGACAGTCAGCAATTACTGAGCCTAATTACAGGATGCAAGGCACAAAAGTTCATAATAACCACCTTAAACTTCTTCTTTTTTTTGCTTTCCATATTTCTCTCTCTCAGCAGTCACCACTGCTTTGTTTTACTCCGTAGCTCTGATTTCTAGTGCTACTTCTGCATGATCCTACAGCAAACTGTGCATTGCAAATCCTTCTTTGCTTTACAGTGCTGCTGACACCCCCCGAGAGACTGCACTGAAAGCAGCCAAGGAGACCACCCTGCTGGAAAAGAGCTTCTTTCTGAGGGAGACAGCCTGCACCAGTTCATCCACTCATCTGGACAAGGCTCATTCTACTTTATATCAAAGCTTTGCCCCAGCAAACAGCACTGGGTTACTGGTGGTGCAGCAGACTTCAACTCTGCCTTGACCAGAGGTATCAGGCTTTCATTCCATCTCATCTCACTGACACTCCCTGTCTTGCCTCTCTACTATTTCCACATAATATAGAACACCTTCTTCCAGGTGACCCCTGCAGCGTCCTCCTTCAGGCCTCATGTCACCCCTGATTTGGCTCCCTTGGAGTCAGAAGCTGCTGCTGGGGTTCAGGGGTACTTGCACATATTTAGCCCACAGGTGTGAGTGGGAAAGCCAGGCTATGGCACTGCCTGCATGCTCCGGCTTTGCAGGGAGCATCTCTCCATCATCTAACTGGTGATCACAAAGCAACTCAATGGCAAGACAAAGCGTGGGGCACAGAAGCAGAATTAATCAAGCACATGGATTTTTTCCTAGTGGAAAACACCCTATTAGTAGAAATAGAAATGTGTTGCTTCAGGGAGAATGACAGAGCCTGCCCAGCTGGGGCTGACCCGGGCCTGGCGCTGACTCAGGCACAAAACAAGGTCTCAAGGAGGGGAAAGAGGCATTAAAAAGGAAGGAGGTGGGGGAACAGATAATCTATTTTATACTTAGTTTAAAAGAGTTCAAAACAGTGACCTTGCCTCTGTTCTCTTAAACACAGGGCATCACTTTGTCTGGGTCAATAATGTTTCTCCTGACATATTTGTTCTTTACAAAAGGAGCTATTGGCAGAACTAGCAAGAGTAAAGAACTGTTCTTCCAATAATTTAATTCCTCAGAGCTTCTCCTCCTTCAGAGCCTTGGATGGAGGAGGAAAATGTTGGTCAAGATAACCTTCATTATGAAAACTTCTTCTCAATGAAGCTGGAAGAGAAACTGCCCTTCCATTAAAAAGGTTGTTTTTGCTGTGCCATGTTATCAATAGAACATTTGCATCACTGCAGGTACTGTAATTTATTTCTCTTTCCCATATGTTGGGATGAATCTTTTACTCTGCTGCAACTAATCAAATTTCAACATGAAGAACATTATATTAACACCAGAGACAGCAGTATGTCTCTTTTCCAAAGGATTTAGAATGGTCAAGAACATGTAGAGCTTTTAATTGAATATTCATCTGGTAATAACACTCATTGTTTCCATTCAGATCAGTAAAATATTCAGACTTTTTCATTGTTTGGCATAGAAAATTTGGTAGGTTTTCATAGCTCCAGATTCAGACAGTCTGCTCTTAATTTAGGAGCTGTGATTATTAATTTAAATATCCTTTGGAATTCTTAGTTCTTTTATCATCAATTCTTTCCATATCAGTAAATGGATCATAATTTACTAATCACACGAGGAAGATTTAAATGCCTCAAGATTATTAAATACCTTAAATTTTAATCTGTTGTTTTAAAATATTTATTTTACAAGAAAGCCTGACTTTCACACTGATATTTTCCATGTTTAAAGCTAAAATTTCCAGATGAAATAAGAAAACTAAACCCTTTATTTATCATGAAGGACAGAACAAACCTGTTATTCCTGAACTAAAAATATTTAACTGTCAGAAAGAGCACATCAGTTGAGATTGTAATATTAAAGAGTTTAAGAACCATGAGCCTTTCCCCCGAATGATGAAACCCCATTACTCAAAGAAAAAGTGATATTGGGACTAGCCAAAGGGTGGGAGGGTGTTGAGACTGCAGCTCCCTTCCCTTCCCTTCCCTTCCCTTCCCTTCCCTTCCCTTCCCTTCCCTTCCTTCCCTTCCCTTCCCTTCCCTTCCCTTCCCTTCCCTTCCCTTCCCTTCCCTTCCCTTCCTTCCCTTCCCTTCCCTTCCCTTCCCTTCCCTTCCCTTCCCTTCCCTTCCTTCCCTTCCCTTCCCTTCCTTCCCTTCCCTTCCCTTCCTTCCCTTCCCTTCCCTTCCCTTCCCTTCCCTTCCCTTCCTTCCCTTCCCTTCCCTTCCCTTCCCTTCCCTTCCCTTCCCTTCCTTCCCTTCCCTTCCCTTCCTTCCCTTCCCTTCCCAAACCTTCCTTCCCTTCCCAAACCTTCCCTTCCCTTCCCAACTTCCTTCCCTTCCCACCTCCCAAACCTTCCCTTCCCTTCCTTCCCTTCCCTTCCCTTCCCTTCCTTCCTTCCCTTCCCTTCCCTTCCCTTCCCTTCCTTCCCTTCCCTTCCCTTCCCTTCCCTTCCTTCCCAACCTTCCCTTCCCTTCCTTCCCTTCCCTTCCCTTCCCTTCCTCCTTCCCTTCCTTCCCTTCCCTTCCCTTCCTTCCTTCCCTTCCTTCCCTTCCCTTCCCTTCCCTTCCCTTCCCTTCCCTTCCCTTCCCTTCCCTTCCCTTCCCTTCCCTTCCCTTCCCTTCCTTCCCTTCCCTTCCCTTCCCTTCCCTTCCCTTCCCTTCCTTCCCTTCCCTTCCCTTCCCTTCCCTTCCCTTCCTTCCCTTCCTTCCCTCCCTTCCCTTCCCTTCCCTTCCCTTCCCTTCCCTTGCCTTCCCTTCCCAAACCTTCCTTCCCTTCCCTTCCAAACCTTCCCTTCCCTTCCCTTCCCTTCCCTTCCCTTCCCTTCCCTTCCCTTCCCTTCCCTTCCCTTCCCTTCCCTTCCCTTCCTTCCCTTCCCTTCCCTTCCCTTCCCTTCCCTTCCCTTCCTTCCCTTCCCTTCCTTCCCTTCCCTTCCCTCCCTTCCCTTCCCTTCCCTTCCCTCCCTTCCCTTCCCTTCCCAAACCTTCCCTTCCCTTCCCTTCCTTCCCTTCCCTTCCCTTCCCTTCCTTCCCTTCCTTCCCTTCCCTTCCCTCCCTTCCTTCCCTTCCCTTCCCTTCCCTTCCCTTCCCTTCCTTCCCAAACCTTCCTTCCCTTCCCTTCCCTTCCCTTCCCTTCCCTTCCCTTCCCTTCCCTTCCCTTCCCTCCCTTCCCTTCCCTTCCCTTCCCTTCCTTCCCTTCCCTTCCCTTCCCTTCCCTTCCCTCCTTCCCTTCCCTTCCCTTCCCTTCCCTTCCCTTCCTTCCCTCCCTTCCCTTCCCAAACCTTCCCTTCCCTTCCCTTCCCTTCCCTTCCTTCCCTTCCCTTCCCTTCCCTTCCTTCCTTCCCTTCCCTTCCCTTCCCTTCCCTTCCCTTCCCTTCCCTTCCCTTCCCTTCCTTCCCTTCCCTTCCCTTCCCTTCCCTTCCCTTCCCTTCCTTCCCAAACCTTCCCTTCCCTTCCCAAACCTTCCCTTCCCTTCCAGAACCTTCCCTTCCCTTCCCTTCCCAAACCTTCCTTCCCTTCCCTTCCCTTCCCTTCCCTTCCCTTCCCTTCCCTTCCCTTCCTTCCCTTCCCTTCCCTTCCTTCCCTTCCCAAACCTTCCCTTCCCTTCCCTTCCCTTCCCTTCCCTTCCCTTCCCTTCCCTTCCTTCCTTCCCTTCCCTTCCCTTCCCTTCCCTTCCCTTCCCTTCCCTTCCCTTCCCTTCCCTTCCCTTCCCTTCCTTCCCTTCCCTTCCTTCCCTTCCTTCCCTTCCCTTCCCTTCCCTTCCTTCCCTTCCCTTCCCTTCCTTCCTTCCCTTCCCTTCCCTTCCCTTCCCTTCCCTTCCCTTCCCTTCCCTTGCCTTCCCTTCCCAAACCTTCCTTCCCTTCCCTTCCCAAACCTTCCCTTCCCTTCCCTTCCCTTCCCTTCCCTTCCCTTCCCTTCCCTTCCCTTCCCTTCCCTCCCTTCCTTCCCTTCCCTTCCCTTCCCTTCCCTTCCCTTCCCTTCCCTTCCCTTCCCTTCCCTTCCCTTCCCTTCCCTTCCCTTCCCTTCCCTTCCCTTCCCTTCCCTTCCCTTCCCTTCCCTTCCCTTCCCTTCCCTTCCCTTCCCTTCCCTTCCCTTCCCTTCCTTCCCTTCCCTCCCAAACCTTCCCTTCCCTTCCCTTCCCTTCCCTTCCTTCCCTTCCTTCCCTTCCCTTCCCTTCCTTCCCTTCCTTCCCTTCCCTTCCCTTCCCTTCCCTTCCTTCCCTTCCCTTCCCTTCCTTCCCTTCCCAAACCTTCCCTTCCCTTCCCAAACCTTCCCTTCCCTTCCCTTCCCTTCCCTTCCCAAACCTTCCCTTCCCAAACCTTCCCTTCCTTCCCTTCCCTTCCCTTCCTTCCTTCCCTTCCCTTCCCTTCCCTTCCCTTCCCTTCCCTTCCCTTCCCTTCCCTTCCCTTCCCTTCCTTCCCTTCCTTCCCTTCCCTTCCCTTCCCTTCCCTTCCCTTCCCTTCCCTTCCCTTCCTTCCCTTCCCTTCCCTTCCCTTCCCTTCCTTCCCTTCCCTTCCAAACCTTCCTTCCCTTCCCTTCCCTTCCCTTCCCTTCCCTTCCTTCCCTTCCCTTCCCTTCCCTTCCCTTCCCTTCCCTTCCCTTCCTTCCCTTCCCTTCCCTTCCCTTCCCTTCCTTCCCTTCCCTTCCCTTCCCTTCCCTTCCCTTCCCTTCCCTTCCCTTCCCTTCCCTTCCTTCCCTTCCCTTCCCTTCCCTTCCTTCCCTTCCCTTCCCTTCCAAACCTTCCCTTCCCAAACCTTCCCTTCCCAAACCTTCCCTTCCCTTCCCAAACCTTCCCTTCCCTTCCCAAACCTTCCCTTCCCTTCCCTTCCCTTCCCTTCCCTTCCCTTCCCTTCCCTTCCTTCCCTTCCCTTCCCTTCCCTTCCCTTCCCTTCCCTTCCCTTCCCTTCCCTTCCCTTCCCTTCCTTCCCTTCCTTCCCTTCCCTTCCCTTCCCTTCCCTTCCTTCCCTTCCCAAACCTTCCCTTCCCTTCCCTTCCCTTCCCTTCCCTTCCCTTCCCTTCCTTCCCTTCCTTCCTTCCCTTCCCTTCCCTTCCCTTGCCTTCCCTTCCAAACCTTCCCTTCCCTTCCCTTCCCAAACCTTCCCTTCCCTTCCTTCCCTTCCCTTCCCTTCCTTCCCTTCCCTTCCCTTCCCTTCCCTTCCTTCCCTTCCCTTCCCTTCCCTTCCCTTCCCTTCCCTTCCCTTCCTTCCCTTCCCTTCCTTCCCTTCCCTTCCTTCCCTTCCCTTCCCTTCCCTTCCCTTCCCTTCCCTTCCCTTCCCTTCCCTTCCCAAACCTTCCCTTCCCTTCCCTTCCTTCCTTCCCTTCCCTTCCCTTCCCTTCCCTTCCTTCCCTTCCCAAACCTTCCCTTCCAAACCTTCCCTTCCCTTCCCTCCCTTCCCTTCCCTTCCTTCCCGTCCCTTCCCTTCCCTTCCCTTCCCAAACCTTCCCTTCCCTTCCTCCCTTCCCTTCCTTCCCTTCCCTTCCCTTCCCTTCCTTCCCTTCCCTTCCTCCTTCCCTTCCCTTCCCTTCCCTTCCCTTCCCTTCCCTTCCCTTCCTCCCTTCCCTTCCCTTCCCAAACCTTCCCTTTCCCTTCCCTTCCCTTCCCTTCCTTCCCTCCCTTCCCTTCCCTTCCCTTCCCAAACCTTCCCTTCCCAAACCTTCCCTTCCCTTCCCTTCCCTTCCCTTCCCTTCCTTCCCTTCCCAACCTTCCCTTCCCTTCCCTTCCCTTCCCTTCCCTTCCCAAACCTTCCCTTCCCAACCTTCCCTTCCCAAACCTTCCCTTCCCTTCCCTTCCCTTCCCTTCCCTCCCTTCCCTTCCCTTCCCTTCCCTTCCCTTCCCTTCCCTTCCTTCCTTCCCTTCCCTTCCCTTCCCTTCCCTTCCCTTCCCTTCCCTTCCTTCCCTTCCCTTCCCTTCCCTTCCCTTCCTCTTCCCTTCCTTCCCTTCCCTTCCCTTCCCTTCCCTTCCTTCCCTTCCCTTCCCTTCCCTTCCCTTCCCTTCCCTTCCCTTCCTTCCCTTCCCTTCCCTTCCCTTCCTTCCCTTCCCAAACCTTCCCTTCCCTTCCCTTCCCTTCCCTTCCCTTCCTTCCCTTCCCTTCCCTTCCCTTCCCTTCCCTTCCCTTCCCAAACCTTCCCTTCCCTTCCCTTCCCTTCCCAAACCTTCCCTTCCCTTCCCTTCCCTTCCCTTCCCTTCCCTTCCCTTCCCTTCCCTTCCCTTCCCTTCCCTTCCCTTCCCTTCCCTTCCCTTCCCTTCCCTTCCCTTCCCTTCCCTTCCCTTCCCTTCCCTTCCCTTCCCAAACCTTCCCTTCCTTCCCCTTCCCTTCCCTTCCCTTCCCTTCCCTTCCTTCCCTTCCCTTCCCTTCCCTTCCCTTCCCTTCCCTTCCCTTCCTTCCCTTCCCTTCCCTTCCTTCCCTTCCCTTCCTTCCTTCCTTCCCTTCCCTTCCCTTCCCAAACCTTCCCTTCCCTTCCCAAACCTTCCCAAACCTTCCAACCTTCCTTCCCTTCCTTCCTTCCCTTCCCTTCCCTTCCCTTCCCTTCCCTTCCTTCCCTTCCCTTCCCTTCCCTTCCCAAACCTTCCCAAACCTTCCCAAACCTTCCCAAACCTTCCCAAACCTTCCCAAACCTTCCCAAACCTTCCCTTCCCTTCCCTTCCCTTCCCTTCCCTTCCCTTCCCAAACCTTCCCTTCCCTTCCCTTCCCTTCCCTTCCCTTCCCTTCCCTTCCCTTCCCTTCCCTTCCCTTCCCTTCCCTTCCCTTCCTTCCCTTCCTTCCCTTCCCTTCCCTTCCCTTCCCTTCCCTTCCCTTCCTTCCCTTCCCTTCCCTTCCCTTCCCTTCCCTTCCCTTCA